>NC_079135.1:88326322-97557322 GCF_945859705.1 Episyrphus balteatus
TTCTGAAGTAAAACATAGCTTCCAAGCAAAATAACAATGTAAAGAAACAAAATTTTCCAACAAAAAAATTAAACAAATTGTGTAGATTTACAACCCCTTAATGCATACGAAGCCAAATATGGCTTCCGTACTTTTTACCCTCCCAAGAACAGGCCAATAATTTTTTTACAATAAAAATTGGTTCATAGCATACACAATTAGACTATCGATCAGAAATAAATTTTTAATTTCACTTTACTTTCCAAACAAACGCAGTAATTAACACTTAAAGTATGAATATATTCTACACTTTCGATTTCAATGTACACGACTGATCGACTCACCTGTGATCATAAAATACACCTTTATTTTGGGTCGGACACACGAAAAAACTATCTCTATGGGTTTTCAGAAACACAAAGAAGAGGATTGTATTTAATCTTTACCATTTTTTGTAACAGAAAAGAGAAAAGTGCGTACAAACAGACAAAACCATATTTGGCTTCGTATGCAGTAGAGGGTTAAATCGTCATAACTCCTTAACCAAGCGTCTAAACATTATCAAACTTGCAAAATTCAAAATTCTCTAAAAACAAAACTACAAGTCCAAAACTTATAGAAAATACATTTTTGTGCTCTGTGAGTCGATATCCTTCGCATACAATTCAATTGGAGTTGAAAAATTCAAGTTTGGAGAAAATGACTTTTAAAAATGTTTAAATCGTCATAACTCCTTAACCAAGCGTCTAAACACTATCAAACTTGCAAAATTCAAAATTCTCTAAAAACAAAACTACAAGTCCAAAACTTATAGAAAATACATTTTTGTGCTCTGTGAGTCGATACCCTTCGCATACAATTCAATTGGAGTCGAAAAATTCACGTTTGGAGAAAATCACTTTTAAAAATGTTTAAATCGTCATAACTCCTTAACCAAGCGTCTAAACACTATCAAACTTGCAAAATTCAAAATTCTCTAAAAACAAAACTACAAGTCCAAAACTTATAGAAAATACATTTTTGTGCTCTGTGAGTCGATATCCTTCGCATACAATTCAATTGGAGTCGAAAAATTCACGTTTGGAGAAAATCACTTTTAAAAATGTTTAAATCGTCATAACTCCTTAACCAAGCGTCTAAACACTATCAAACTTGCAAAATTCAAAATTCTCTAAAAACAAAACTACAAGTCCAAAACTTATAGAAAATACATTTTTGTGCTCTGTGAGTCGATATCCTTCGCATACAATTCAATTGGAGTTGAAAAATTCAAGTTTGGAGAAAATGACTTTTAAAAATGTTTAAATCGTCATAACTCCTTAACCAAGCGTCTAAACACTATCAAACTTGCAAAATTCAAAATTCTCTAAAAACAAAACTACAAGTCCAAAACTTATAGAAAATACATTTTTGTGCTCTGTGAGTCGATACCCTTCGCATACAATTCAATTGGAGTCGAAAAATTCACGTTTGGAGAAAATCACTTTTAAAAATGTTTAAATCGTCATAACTCCTTAACCAAGCGTCTAAACACTATCAAACTTGCAAAATTCAAAATTCTCTAAAAACAAAACTACAAGTCCAAAACTTATAGAAAATACATTTTTGTGCTCTGTGAGTCGATATCCTTCGCATACAATTCAATTGGAGTCGAAAAATTCACGTTTGGAGAAAATCACTTTTAAAAATGTTTAAATCGTCATAACTCCTTAACCAAGCGTCTAAACACTATCAAACTTGCAAAATTCAAAATTCTCTAAAACAAAACTACAAGTCCAAAACTTATAGAAAATACATTTTTGTGCTCTGTGAGTCGATATCCTTCGCATACAATTCAATTGGAGTTGAAAAATTCAAGTTTGGAGAAAATCAGTTTTAAAAATGTTTAAATCGTCATAACTCCTTAACCAAGCGTCTAAACACTATCAAACTTGCAAAATTCAAAATTCTCTAAAAACAAAACTACAAGTCCAAAACTTATAGAAAATACATTTTTGTGCTCTGTGAGTCGATATCCTTCGCATACAATTCAATTGGAGTTGAAAAATTCAAGTTTGGAGAAAATCACTTTTAAAAATGTTTAAATCGTCATAACTCCTTAACCAAGCGTCTAAACACTATCAAACTTGCAAAATTCAAAATTCTCTAAAAACAAAACTACAAGTCCAAAACTTATAGAAAATACATTTTTGTGCTCTGTGAGTCGATATCCTTCGCATACAATTCAATTGGAGTTGAAAAATTCAAGTTTGGAGAAAATCACTTTTAAAAGTGTTTAAATCGTCATAACTCCTTAACCAAGCGTCTAAACACTATCAAACTTGCAAAATTCAAAATTCTCTAAAAACAAAACTACAAGTCCAAAACTTATAGAAAATACATTTTTGTGCTCTGTGAGTCGATATCCTTCGCATACAATTCAATTGGAGTTGAAAAATTCAAGTTTGGAGAAAATCACTTTTAAAAGTGTTTAAATCGTCATAACTCCTTAACCAAGCGTCTAAACACTATCAAACTTGCAAAATTCAAAATTCTCTAAAAACAAAACTACAAGTCCAAAACTTATAGAAAATACATTTTTGTGCTCTGTGAGTCGATATCCCTCGCATACAATTCAATTGGAGTTGAAAAATTCAAGTTTGGAGAAAATCACTTTTAAAAATGTTTAAATCGTCATAACTCCTTAACCAAGCGTCTAAACACTATCAAACTTGCAAAATTCAAAATTCTCTAAAAACAAAACTACAAGTCCAAAACTTATAGAAAATACATTTTTGTGCTCTGTGAGTCGATATCCTTCGCATACAATTCAATTGGAGTTGAAAAATTCAAGTTTGGAGAAAATCAGTTTTAAAAATGTTTAAATCGTCATAACTCCTTAACCAAGCGTCTAAACACTATCAAACTTGCAAAATTCAAAATTCTCTAAAAACAAAACTACAAGTCCAAAACTTATAGAAAATACATTTTTGTGCTCTGTGAGTCGATATCCTTCGCATACAACTCAATTGGAGTCGAAAAATTCACGTTTGGAGAAAATCACTTTTAAAAATGTTTAAATCGTCATAACTCCTTAACCAAGCGTCTAAACACTATCAAACTTGCAAAATTCAAAATTCTCTAAAAACAAAACTACAAGTCCAAAACTTATAGAAAATACATTTTTGTGCTCTGTGAGTCGATATAATTCGCATACAATTCAATTGGAGTTGAAAAATTCAAGTTTGGAGAAAATCACTTTTAAAAATGTTTAAATCGTCATAACTCCTTAACCAAGCGTCTAAACACTATGAAACTTGCAAAATTCAAAATTCTCTAAAAACAAAACTACAAGTCCAAAGCTTATAGAAAATACATTTTTGTGCTCTGTGAGTCGATATCCTTCGCATACAACTCAATTGGAGTCGAAAAATTCACGTTTGGAGAAAATCACTTTTAAAAATGTTTAAATCGTCATAACTCCTTAACCAAGCGTCTAAACACTATCAAACTTGCAAAATTCAAAATTCTCTAAAAACAAAACTACAAGTCCAAAACTTATAGAAAATACATTTTTGTGCTCTGTGAGTCGATATCCTTCGCATACAACTCAATTGGAGTCGAAAAATTCACGTTTGGAGAAAATCACTTTTAAAAATGTTTAAATCGTCATAACTCCTTAACCAAGCGTCTAAACACTATCAAACTTGCAAAATTCAAAATTCTCTAAAAACAAAACTACAAGTCCAAAACTTATAGAAAATACATTTTTGTGCTCTGTGAGTCGATATCCTTCGCATACAATTCAATTGGAGTTGAAAAATTCAAGTTTGGAGAAAATCACTTTTAAAAATGTTTAAATCGTCATAACTCCTTAACCAAGCGTCTAAACATTATCAAACTTGCAAAATTCAAAATTCTCTAAAAACAAAACTACAAGTCCAAAACTTATAGAAAATACATTTTTGTGCTCTGTGAGTCGATATCCTTCGCATACAATTCAATTGGAGTTGAAAAATTCAAGTTTGGAGAAAATGACTTTTAAAAATGTTTAAATCGTCATAACTCCTTAACCAAGCGTCTAAACACTATCAAACTTGCAAAATTCAAAATTCTCTAAAAACAAAACTACAAGTCCAAAACTTATAGAAAATACATTTTTGTGCTCTGTGAGTCGATACCCTTCGCATACAATTCAATTGGAGTCGAAAAATTCACGTTTGGAGAAAATCACTTTTAAAAATGTTTAAATCGTCATAACTCCTTAACCAAGCGTCTAAACACCATCAAACTTGCAAAATTCAAAATTCTCTAAAAACAAAACTACAAGTCCAAAACTTATAGAAAATACATTTTTGTGCTCTGTGAGTCGATATCCCTCGCATACAATTCAATTGGAGTTGAAAAATTCAAGTTTGGAGAAAATCACTTTTAAAAATGTTTAAATCGTCATAACTCCTTAACCAAGCGTCTAAACACTATCAAACTTGCAAAATTCAAAATTCTCTAAAAACAAAACTACAAGTCCAAAACTTATAGAAAATACATTTTTGTGCTCTGTGAGTCGATATCCTTCGCATACAATTCAATTGGAGTCGAAAAATTCACGTTTGGAGAAAATCACTTTTAAAAATGTTTAAATCGTCATAACTCCTTAACCAAGCGTCTAAACACTATCAAACTTGCAAAATTCAAAATTCTCTAAAACAAAACTACAAGTCCAAAACTTATAGAAAATACATTTTTCTGCTCTGTGAGTCGATATCCTTCGCATACAATTCAATTGGAGTTGAAAAATTCAAGTTTGGAGAAAATCACTTTTAAAAATGTTTAAATCATCATAACTCCTTAACCAAGCGTCTAAACACTATCAAACTTGCAAAATTCAAAATTCTCTAAAAACAAAACTACAAGTCCAAAACTTATAGAAAATACATTTTTGTGCTCTGTGAGTCGATATCCTTCGCATACAATTCAATTGGAGTCGAAAAATTCACGTTTGGAGAAAATCACTTTTAAAAATGTTTAAATCGTCATAACTCCTTAACCAAGCGTCTAAACACTATCAAACTTGCAAAATTCAAAATTCTCTAAAAACAAAACTACAAGTCCAAAACTTATAGAAAATACATTTTTGTGCTCTGTGAGTCGATATCCTTCGCATACAATTCAATTGGAGTTGAAAAATTCAAGTTTGGAGAAAATCAGTTTTAAAAGTGTTTAAATCGTCATAACTCCTTAACCAAGCGTCTAAACACTATCAAACTTGCAAAATTCAAAATTCTCTAAAAACAAAACTACAAGTCCAAAACTTATAGAAAATACATTTTTGTGCTCTGTGAGTCGATATCCTTTGCATACAATTCAATTCGAGTTGAAAAATTCAAGTTTCAAGACAATCACTTTTAAAAATGTTTAAATCGTCATAACTCCTTAACCAAGCGTCTAAACACTATCAAACTTGCAAAATTCAAAATTCTCTAAAAACAAAACTACAAGTCCAAAACTTATAGAAAATACATTTTTGTGCTCTGTGAGTCGATATCCTTCGCATACAATTCAAGTGGAGTTGAAAAATTCAAGTTTGGAGAAAATCACTTTTAAAAGTGTTTAAATCGTCATAACTCCTTAACCAAGCGTCTAAACACTATCAAACTTGCAAAATTCTCTAAAAACAAAACTACAAGTCTAAAACTTATAGAAAATACATTTTTGTGCTCTGTGAGTCGATATCCTTCGCATACAATTCAATTGGAGTTGAAAAATTCAAGTTTGGAGAAAATCACTTTTAAAAATGTTTAAATCGTCATAACTCCTTAACCAAGCGTCTAAACACTATCAAACTTGCAAAATTCAAAATTCTCTAAAAACAAAACTACAAGTCCAAAACTTATAGAAAATACATTTTTGTGCTCTGTGAGTCGATATCCTTCGCATACAATTCAATTGGAGTTGAAAAATTCAAGTTTGGAGAAAATCACTTTTAAAAATGTTTAAATCGTCATAACTCCTTAACCAAGCGTCTAAACACTATCAAACTTGCAAAATTCAAAATTCTCTAAAAACAAAACTACAAGTCCAAAACTTATAGAAAATACATTTTTGTGCTCTGTGAGTCGATATCCTTCGCATACAATTCAATTGGAGTTGAAAAATTCAAGTTTGGAGAAAATCACTTTTAAAAATGTTTAAATCGTCATAACTCCTTAACCAAGTGTCTAAACACTATCAAACTTGCAAAATTCAAAATTCTCTAAAAACAAAACTACAAGTCTAAAACTTATAGAAAATACATTTTTGTGCTCTGTGAGTCGATATCCTTCGCATACAATTCAATTGGAGTTGAAAAATTCAAGTTTGGAGAAAATCACTTTTAAAAATGTTTAAATCGTCATAACTCCTTAACCAAGCGTCTAAACACTATCAAACTTGCAAAATTCAAAATTCTCTAAAAACAAAACTACAAGTCCAAAACTTATAGAAAATACATTGTTAAATAATCCGTGCCTACGTGCAGGAGAAGCCTCTCAACAAACACAACATCTCAAAGGAACAGGCGATCAGCGAACAAGCTGTGTGTATCTCTTTTTCCTTAACAACCAACAACACCAGGCAACGATCGTGTGTGTTGCATCCTTCTTTTTCCTCCTCTCATTTTCCTCAGTCAAAAATGTCAGTCATATCAAGATCGCACAATAAACAGGACGTCCAGTCCTATTCAAAATACAAACTTGGTTTTTATTTATTATAATTACGAATTAAATATACAGTCCACTAAAGTTATGAATAGATTATTGTTCATACATTTTTGTGGTCTGTGAGTCGATATCCTTCGCATACAATTCAATTGGAGTTGAAAAATTCAAGTTTGGAGAAAATCACTTTTAAAAATGTTTAAATCGTCATAACTCCTTAACCAAGCGTCTAAACACTATCAAACTTGCAAAATTCAAAATTCTCTAAAAACAAAACTACAAGTCCAAAACTTATAGAAAATACATTTTTGTGCTCTGTGAGTCGATATCCTTCGCATACAATTCAATTGGAGTTGAAAAATTCAAGTTTGGAGAAAATCACTTTTAAAAATGTTTAAATCGTCATAACTCCTTAACCAAGTGTCTAAACACTATCAAACTTGCAAAATTCAAAATTCTCTAAAAACAAAACTACAAGTCTAAAACTTATAGAAAATACATTTTTGTGCTCTGTGAGTCGATATCCTTCGCATACAATTCAATTGGAGTTGAAAAATTCAAGTTTGGAGAAAATCACTTTTAAAAATGTTTAAATCGTCATAACTCCTTAACCAAGCGTCTAAACACTATCAAACTTGCAAAATTCAAAATTCTCTAAAAACAAAACTACAAGTCCAAAACTTATAGAAAATACATTTTTGTGCTCTGTGAGTCGATATCCTTCGCATACAATTCAATTGGAGTCGAAAAATTCACGTTTGGAGAAAATCACTTTTAAAAATGTTTAAATCGTCATAACTCCTTAACCAAGTGTCTAAACACTATCAAACTTGCAAAATTCAAAATTCTCTAAAAACAAAACTACAAGTCTAAAACTTATAGAAAATACATTTTTGTGCTCTGTGAGTCGATATCCTTCGCATACAATTCAATTGGAGTTGAAAAATTCAAGTTTGGAGAAAATCACTTTTAAAAATGTTTAAATCGTCATAACTCCTTAACCAAGCGTCTAAACACTATCAAACTTGCAAAATTCAAAATTCTCTAAAAACAAAACTACAAGTCCAAAACTTATAGAAAATACATTTTTGTGCTCTGTGAGTCGATATCCTTCGCATACAATTCAATTGGAGTCGAAAAATTCACGTTTGGAGAAAATCACTTTTAAAAATGTTTAAATCGTCATAACTCCTTAACCAAGCGTCTAAACACTATCAAACTTGCAAAATTCAAATTTCTCTAAAAACAAAACTACAAGTCCAAAACTTATAGAAAATACATTTTTGTGCTCTGTGAGTCGATATCCTTTGCATACAATTCAATTGGAGTTGAAAAATTCAAGTTTCGAGACAATCACTTTTAAAAATGTTTAAATTGTCATAACTCCTTAACCAAGCGTCTAAACACTATCAAACTTGCAAAATTCAAAATTCTCTAAAAACAAAACTACAAGTCCAAAACTTATAGAAAATACATTTTTGTGCTCTGTGAGTCGATATCCTTCGCATACAATTCAATTGGAGTCGAAAAATTCACGTTTGGAGAAAATCACTTTTAAAAATGTTTAAATCGTCATAACTCCTTAACCAAGCGTCTAAACACTATCAAACTTGCAAAATTCAAAATTCTCTAAAAACAAAACTACAAGTCCAAAACTTATAGAAAATACATTTTTGTGCTCTGTGAGTCGATATCCTTCGCATACAATTCAATTGGAGTTGAAAAATTCAAGTTTGGAGAAAATCACTTTTAAAAATGTTTAAATCGTCATAACTCCTTAACCAAGCGTCTAAACACTATCAAACTTGCAAAATTCAAAATTCTCTAAAAACAAAACTACAAGTCCAAAACTTATAGAAAATACATTTTTGGGCTCTGTGAGTCGATATCCTTCGCATACAATTCAATTGGAGTTGAAAAATTCAAGTTTGGAGAAAATCACTTTTAAAAATGTTTAAATCGTCATAACTCCTTAACCAAGCGTCTAAACACTATCAAACTTGCAAAATTCAAAATTCTCTAAAAACAAAACTACAAGTCCAAAACTTATAGAAAATACATTTTTGTGCTCTGTGAGTCGATATCCTTCGCTCCTTAACCAAGCGTCTAAACACTATCAAACTTGCAAAATTCAAAATTCTCTAAAAACAAAACTACAAGTCCAAAACTTATAGAAAATACATTTTTGTGCTCTGTGAGTCGATATCCTTCGCATACAATTCAATTGGAGTTGAAAAATTCACGTTTGGAGAAAATGACTTTTAAAAATGTTTAAATCGTCATAACTCCTTAACCAAGCGTCTAAACACTATCAAACTTGCAAAATTCAAAATTCTCTAAAAACAAAACTACAAGTCCAAAACTTATAGAAAATACATTTTTGTGCTCTGTGAGTCGATATCCTTCGCATACAATTCAATTGGAGTTGAAAAATTCACGTTTGGAGAAAATGACTTTTAAAAATGTTTAAATCGTCATAACTCCTTAACCAAGCGTCTAAACACTATCAAACTTGCAAAATTCAAAATTCTCTAAAAACAAAACTACAAGTCCAAAACTTATAGAGAATACATTTTTGTGCTCTGTGAGTCGATATCCTTCGCATACAATTCAATTGGAGTCGAAAAATTCACGTTTGGAGAAAATGACTTTTAAAAATGTTTAAATCGTCATAACTCCTTAACCAAGCGTCTAAACACTATCAAACTTGCAAAATTCAAAATTCTCTAAAAACAAAACTACAAGTCCAAAACTTATAGAAAATACATTTTTGTGCTCTGTGAGTCGATATCCTTCGCATACAATTCAATTGGAGTTGAAAAATTCAAGTTTGGAGAAAATCACTTTTAAAAATGTTTAAATCGTCATAACTCCTTAACCAAGCGTCTAAACACTATCAAACTTGCAAAATTCAAAATTCTCTAAAAACAAAACTACAAGTCCAAAACTTATAGAGAATACATTTTTGTGCTCTGTGAGTCGATATCCTTCGCATACAATTCAATTGGAGTTGAAAAATTCAAGTTTGGAGAAAATCACTTTTAAAAATGTTTAAATCGTCATAACTCCTTAACCAAGCGTCTAAACACTATCAAACTTGCAAAATTCAAAATTCTCTAAAAACAAAACTACAAGTCCAAAACTTATAGAAAATACATTTTTGTGCTCTGTGAGTCGATATCCTTCGCATACAATTCAATTGGAGTTGAAAAATTCAAGTTTGGAGAAAATGACTTTTAAAAATGTTTAAATCGTCATAACTCCTTAACCAAGCGTCTAAACACTATCAAACTTGCAAAATTCAAAATTCTCTAAAAACAAAACTACAAGTCCAAAACTTATAGAAAATACATTTTTGTGCTCTGTGAGTCGATATCCTTCGCATACAATTCAATTGGAGTCGAAAAATTCACGTTTGGAGAAAATCACTTTTAAAAATGTTTAAATCGTCATAACTCCTTAACCAAGCGTCTAAACACTATCAAACTTGCAAAATTCAAAATTCTCTAAAAACAAAACTACAAGTCCAAAACTTATAGAAAATACATTTTTGTGCTCTGTGAGTCGATATACTTCGCATACAATTCAATTGGAGTCGAAAAATTCACGTTTGGAGAAAATCACTTTTAAAAATGTTTAAATCGTCATAACTCCTTAACCAAGCGTCTAAACACTATCAAACTTGCAAAATTCAAAATTCTCTAAAAACAAAACTACAAGTCCAAAACTTATAGAAAATACATTTTTGTGCTCTGTGAGTCGATATACTTCGCATACAATTCAATTGGAGTCGAAAAATTCACGTTTGGAGAAAATCACTTTTAAAAATGTTTAAATCGTCATAACTCCTTAACCAAGCGTCTAAACACTATCAAACTTGCAAAATTCAAAATTCTCTAAAAACAAAACTACAAGTCCAAAACTTATAGAAAATACATTTTTGTGCTCTGTGAGTCGATATCCTTCGCATACAATTCAATTGGAGTCGAAAAATTCACGTTTGGAGAAAATCACTTTTAAAAATGTTTAAATCGTCATAACTCCTTAACCAAGCGTCTAAACACCATCAAACTTGCAAAATTCAAAATTCTCTAAAAACAAAACTACAAGTCCAAAACTTATAGAAAATACATTTTTGTGCTCTCTGAGTCGATATCCTTCGCATACAATTCAATTGGAGTCGAAAAATTCACGTTTGGAGAAAATCACTTTTAAAAATGTTTAAATCGTCATAACTCCTTAACCAAGCGTCTAAACACTATCAAACTTGCAAAATTCAAAATTCTCTAAAAACAAAACTACAAGTCCAAAACTTATAAAAAATACATTTTTGTGCTCTGTGAGTCGATATCCTTCGCATACAATTCAATTGGAGTCGAAAAATTCACGTTTGGAGAAAATCACTTTCAAAAATGTTTAAATCGTCATAACTCCTTAACCAGCGTCTAAACACTATCAAACTTGCAACATTCAAAATTCTCTAAAAACAAAACTACAAGTCCAAAACTTATAGAAAATACATTTTTGTGCTCTGTGAGTCGATATCCTTCGCATACAATTCAATTGGAGTTGAAAAATTCAAGTTTGGAGAAAATCACTTTTAAAAATGTTTAAATCGTCATAACTCCTTAACCAAGCGTCTAAACACTATCAAACTTGCAAAATTCAAAATTCTCTAAAAACAAAACTACAAGTCCAAAACTTATAGAAAATACATTTTTGTGCTCTGTGAGTCGATATCCTTCGCATACAATTCAATTGGAGTCGAAAAATTCACGTTTGGAGAAAATCACTTTTAAAAATGTTTAAATCGTCATAACTCCTTAACCAAGCGTCTAAACACTATCAAACTTGCAAAATTCAAAATTCTCTAAAAACAAAACTACAAGTCCAAAAGTTATAGAAAATACATTTTTGTGCTCTCTGAGTCGATATCCTTCGCATACAATTCAATTGGAGTCGAAAAATTCAAGTTTGGAGAAAATCACTTTTTAAAATGTTTAAATCGTCATAACTCCTTAACCAAGCGTCTAAACACTATCAAACTTGCAAAATTCAAAATTCTCTAAAAACAAAACTACAAGTCCAAAACTTATAGAAAATACATTTTTGTGCTCTGTGAGTCGATATCCTTCGCATACAATTCAATTGGAGTTGAAAAATTCAAGTTTGGAGAAAATCACTTTTAAAAATGTTTAAATCGTCATAACTCCTTAACCAAGCGTCTAAACACCATCAAACTTGCAAAATTCAAAATTCTCTAAAAACAAAACTACAAGTCCAAAACTTATAGAAAATACATTTTTGTGCTCTGTGAGTCGATATCCTTCGCATACAATTCAATTGGAGTCGAAAAATTCACGTTTGGAGAAAATCACTTTCAAAAATGTTTAAATCGTCATAACTCCTTAACCAAGCGTCTAAACACTATCAAACTTACAAAATTCAAAATTATCTCTAAAAACAAAACTACAAGTCCAAAACTTATAGAAAATACATTTTTGTGCTCTGTGAGTCGATATCCTTCGCATACAATTCAATTGGAGTCGAAAAATTCAAGTTTGGAGAAAATCACTTTTAAAAATGTTTAAATCGTCATAACTCCTTAACCAAGCGTCTAAACACTATCAAACTTGCAAAATTCAAAATTCTCTAAAAACAAAACTACAAGTCCAAAACTTATAGAAAATACATTTTTGTGCTCTGTGAGTCGATATCCTTCGCATACAATTCAATTGGAGTCGAAAAATTCACGTTTGGAGAAAATCACTTTTAAAAATGTTTAAATCGTCATAACTCCTTAACCAAGCGTCTAAACACTATCAAACTTGCAAAATTCAAAATTCTCTAAAAACAAAACTACAAGTCCAAAACTTATAGAAAATACATTTTTGTGCTCTGTGAGTCGATATCCTTCGCATACAATTCAATTGGAGTTGAAAAATTCACGTTTGGAGAAAATCACTTTTAAAAATGTTTAAATCGTCATAACTCCTTAACCAAGCGTCTAAACACTATCAAACTTGCAAAATTCAAAATTCTCTAAAAACAAAACTACAAGTCCAAAACTTATAGAAAATACATTTTTGTGCTCTGTGAGTCGATATCCTTCGCATACAATTCAATTGGAGTTGAAAAATTCAAGTTTGGAGAAAATCACTTTTAAAAATGTTTAAATCGTCATAACTCCTTAACCAAGCGTCTAAACACTATCAAACTTGCAAAATTCAAAATTCTCTAAAAACAAAACTACAAGTCCAAAACTTATAGAAAATACATTTTTGTGCTCTGTGAGTCGATATCCTTCGCATACAATTCAATTGGAGTCGAAAAATTCACGTTTGGAGAAAATGACTTTTAAAAATGTTTAAATCGTCATAACTCCTTAACCAAGCGTCTAAACACTATCAAACTTGCAAAATTCAAAATTCTCTAAAAACAAAACTACAAGTCCAAAACTTATAGAAAATACATTTTTGTGCTCTGTGAGTCGATATCCTTCGCATACAATTCAATTGGAGTTGAAAAATTCAAGTTTGGAGAATATCACTTTTAAAAATGTTTAAATCGTCATAACTCCTTAACCAGGCGTCTAAACACTATCAAACTTGCAAAATTCAAAATTCTCTAAAAACAAAACTACAAGTCCAAAACTTATAGAAAATACATTTTTGTGCTCTGTGAGTCGATATCCTTCGCATACAATTCAATTGGAGTCGAAAAATTCACGTTTGGAGAAAATGACTTTTAAAAATGTTTAAATCGTCATAACTCCTTAACCAAGCGTCTAAACACTATCAAACTTGCAAAATTCAAAATTCTCTAAAAACAAAACTACAAGTCCAAAACTTATAGAAAATACATTTTTGTGCTCTGTGAGTCGATATCCTTCGCATACAATTCAATTGGAGTTGAAAAATTCAAGTTTGGAGAAAATCACTTTTAAAAATGTTTAAATCGTCATAACTCCTTAACCAAGCGTCTAAACACTATCAAACTTGCAAAATTCAAAATTCTCTAAAAACAAAACTACAAGTCCAAAACTTATAGAAAATACATTTTTGTGCTCTGTGAGTCGATATCCTTCGCATACAATTCAATTGGAGTTGAAAAATTCAAGTTTGGAGAAAATCACTTTTAAAAATGTTTAAATCGTCATAACTCCTTAACCAAGCGTCTAAACACTATCAAACTTGCAAAATTCAAAATTCTCTAAAAACAAAACTACAAGTCCAAAACTTATAGAAAATACATTTTTGTGCTCTGTGAGTCGATATCCTTCGCATACAATTCAATTGGAGTCGAAAAATTCACGTTTGGAGAAAATGACTTTTAAAAATGTTTAAATCGTCATAACTCCTTAACCAAGCGTCTAAACACTATCAAACTTGCAAAATTCAAAATTCTCTAAAAACAAAACTACAAGTCCAAAACTTATAGAAAATACATTTTTGTGCTCTGTGAGTCGATATCCTTCGCATACAATTCAATTGGAGTCGAAAAATTCACGTTTGGAGAAAATGACTTTTAAAAATGTTTAAATCGTCATAACTCCTTAACCAAGCGTCTAAACACTATCAAACTTGCAAAATTCAAAATTCTCTAAAAACAAAACTACAAGTCCAAAACTTATAGAAAATACATTTTTGTGCTCTGTGAGTCGATATCCTTCGCATACAATTCAATTGGAGTTGAAAAATTCAAGTTTGGAGAAAATCACTTTTAAAAATGTTTAAATCGTCATAACTCCTTAACCAAGCGTCTAAACACTATCAAACTTGCAAAATTCAAAATTCTCTAAAAACAAAACTACAAGTCCAAAACTTATAGAAAATACATTTTTGTGCTCTGTGAGTCGATATCCTTCACATACAATTCAATTGGAGTTGAAAAATTCACGTTTGGAGAAAATGACTTTTAAAAATGTTTAAATCGTCATAACTCCTTAACCAAGCGTCTAAACACTATCAAACTTGCTAAATTCAAAATTCTCTAAAAACAAAACTACAAGTCCAAAACTTATAGAAAATACATTTTTGTGCTCTGTGAGTCGATATCCTTCGCATACAATTCAATTGGAGTTGAAAAATTCACGTTTGGAGAAAATGACTTTAGAAAATGTTTAAATCGTCATAACTCCTTAACCAAGCGTCTAAACACTATCAAACTTACAAAATTCAAAATTCTCTCAAAACAAAACTACAAGTCCAAAACTTATAGAAAATACATTTTTGTGCTCTGTGAGTCGATATCCTTCGCATACAATTCAATTGGAGTTGAAAAATTCACGTTTGGAGAAAATGACTTTTAAAAATGTTTAAATCATCATAACTCCTTAACCAAGCGTCTAAACACTATCAAACTTGCAAAATTCAAAATTCTCTAAAAACATAACTACAAGTCCAAAACTTATAGAAAATACATTTTTGTGCTCTATGAGTCGAAAAATTCACGTTTGGAGAAAATGACTTTTAAAAATGTTTAAATCGTCATAACTCCTTAACCAAGCGTCTAAACACTATCAAACTTGCAAAATTCAAAATTCTCTAAAAACAAAACTACAAGTCCAAAACTTATAGAAAATACATTTTTGTGCTCTGTGAGTCGATATCCTTCGCATACAATTCAATTGGAGTTGAAAAATTCACGTTTGGAGAAAATGACTTTTAAAAATGTTTAAATCGTCATATCTCGTTAACCGAGCGTCTAAACACCCCAAAACTTGCAAAATTCAAAATTCTCTAAAAACAAAACTACAAGTCCAAAACTTATAGAGAATACATTTTTGTGCTCTGTGATTCGATATCCTTCGCATACAATTCAATTGGAGTTGAAAAATTCACGTTTGGAGAAAATGACTTTTAAAAATGTTTAAATCGTCATATCTCGTTAACCGAGCGTCTAAACACCCCAAAACTTGCAAAATTCAAAATTCTCTAAAAACAAAACTACAAGTCCAAAACTTATAGAGAATACATTTTTGTGCTCTGTGATTCGATATCCTTCGCATACAATTCAATTGGAGTTGAAAAATTCACGTTTGGAGAAAATGACTTTTAAAAATGTTTAAATCGTCATATCTCGTTAACCGAGCGTCTAAACACTATCAAACTTGCAAAATTCAAAATTCTCTAAAAACAAAACCACAAGTCCAAAACTTATAGAAAATACATTTTTGTGCTCTGTGAGTCGATATCCTTCGCATACAATTAATTGGAGTTGAAAAATTCACGTTTGGAGAAAATGACTTTTAAAAATGTTTAAATCGTCATATCTCGTTAACCGAGCGTCTAAACACTATCAAACTTGCAAAATTCAAAATTCTCTAAAAACAAAACTACAAGTCCAAAACTTATAGAAAATACATTTTTGTGCTCTGTGAGTCGATATCCTTCGCATACAATTCAATTGGAGTTGAAAAATTCACGTTTGGAGAAAATGACTGTTAAAAATGTTTAAATCGTCATAACTCCTTAACCAAGCGTCTAAACACTATCAAACTTGCAAAATTCAAAATTCTCTAAAAACAAAACTACAAGTCCAAAACTTATAGAAAATACATTTTTGTGCTCTGTGAGTCGATATCCTTCGCATACAATTCAATTGGAGTTGAAAAATTCACGTTTGGAGAAAATTACTTTTAAAAATGTTTAAATCGTCATAACTCCTTAACCAAGCGTCTAAACACTATCAAACTTGCAAAATTCAAAATTCTATAAAAACAAAACTACAAGTCCAAAACTTATAGAAAATACATTTTTGTGCTCTGTGAGTCGATATCCTTCGCATACAATTGAATTGGAGTTGAAAAATTCACGTTTGGAGAAAATGACTTTTAAAAATGTTTAAATCGTCATAACTCCTTAACCAAGCGTCTAAACACTATCAAACTTGCAAAATTCAAAATTCTCTAAAAACAAAACTACAAGTCCAAAACTTATAGGAAATACATTTTTGTGCTCTGTGAGTCGATATCCTTCGCATACAATTCAATTGGAGGTGAAAAATTCACGTTTGGAGAAAATGACTTTTAAAAATGTTTAAATCGTCATAACTCCTTAACCAAGCGTCTAAACACTATCAAACTTGCAAAATTCAAAATTCTCTAAAAACAAAACTACAAGTTCAAAACTTATAGAAAATACATTTTTGTGCTCTGTGAGTCGATATCCTTCACATACAATTCAATTGGAGTTGAAAAATTCACGTTTGGAGAAAATGACTTTTAAAAATGTTTAAATCGTCATAACTCCTTAACCAAGCGTCTAAACACTATCAAACTTGCTAAATTCAAAATTCTCTAAAAACAAAACTACAAGTCCAAAACTTATAGAAAATACATTTTTGTGCTCTGTGAGTCGATATCCTTCGCATACAATTCAATTGGAGTTGAAAAAGTCACGTTTGGAGAAAATGACTTTAGAAAATGTTTAAATCGTCATAACTCCTTAACCAAGCGTCTAAACACTATCAAACTTACAAAATTCAAAATTCCCTCAAAACAAAACTACAAGTCCAAAACTTATAGAAAATACATTTTTGTGCTCTGTGAGTCGATATCCTTCGCATACAATTCAATTGGAGTTGAAAAATTCACGTTTGGAGAAAATGACTTTTAAAAATGTTTAAATCATCATAACTCCTTAACCAAGCGTCTAAACACTATCAAACTTGCAAAATTCAAAATTCTCTAAAAACAAAACTACAAGTCCAAAACTTATAGAAAATACATTTTTGTGCTCTATGAGTCGAAAAATTCACGTTTGGAGAAAATGACTTTTAAAAATGTTTAAATCGTCATAACTCCTTAACCAAGCGTCTAAACACTATCAAACTTGCAAAATTCAAAATTCTCTAAAAACAAAACTACAAGTCCAAAACTTATAGAAAATACATTTTTGTGCTCTGTGAGTCGATATCCTTCGCATACAATTCAATTATAGTTGAAAAATTCACGTTTGGAGAAAATGACTTTTAAAAATGTTTAAATCGTCATATCTCGTTAACCGAGCGTCTAAACACCCCAAAACTTGCAAAATTCAAAATTCTCTAAAAACAAAACTACAAGTCCAAAACTTATAGAGAGTACATTTTTGTGCTCTGTGATTCGATATCCTTCGCATACAATTCAATTGGAGTTGAAAAATTCACGTTTGGAGAAAATGACTTTTAAAAATGTTTAAATCGTCATATCTCGTTAACCGAGCGTCTAAACACCCCAAAACTTGCAAAATTCAAAATTCTCTAAAAACAAAACTACAAGTCCAAAACTTATAGAGAATACATTTTTGTGCTCTGTGATTCGATATCCTTCGCATACAATTCAATTGGAGTTGAAAAATTCACGTTTGGAGAAAATGACTTTTAAAAATGTTTAAATCGTCATATCTCGTTAACCGAGCGTCTAAACACTATCAAACTTGCAAAATTCAAAATTCTCTAAAAACAAAACCACAAGTCCAAAACTTATAGAAAATACATTTTTGTGCTCTGTGAGTCGATATCCTTCGCATACAATTAATTGGAGTTGAAAAATTCACGTTTGGAGAAAATGACTTTTAAAAATGTTTAAATCGTCATATCTCGTTAACCGAGCGTCTAAACACTATCAAACTTGCAAAATTCAAAATTCTCTAAAAACAAAACTACAAGTCCAAAACTTATAGAGAATACATTTTTGTGCTCTGTGATTCGATATCCTTCGCATACAATTCAATTGGAGTTGAAAAATTCACGTTTGGAGAAAATGACTTTTAAAAATGTTTAAATCGTCATATCTCGTTAACCGAGCGTCTAAACACCCCAAAACTTGCAAAATTCAAAATTCTCTAAAAACAAAACTACAAGTCCAAAACTTATAGAGAATACATTTTTGTGCTCTGTGATTCGATATCCTTCGCATACAATTCAATTGGAGTTGAAAAATTCACGTTTGGAGAAAATGACTTTTAAAAATGTTTAAATCGTCATATCTCGTTAACCGAGCGTCTAAACACCCCAAAACTTGCAAAATTCAAAATTCTCTAAAAACAAAACTACAAGTCCAAAACTTATAGAAAATACATTTTTGTGCTCTGTGAGTCGATATCCTTCGCATACAATTCAATTGGAGTTGAAAAATTCACGTTTGGAGAAAATGACTTTTAAAAATGTTTAAATCGTCATAACTCCTTAACCAAGCGTCTAAACACTATCAAACTTGCAAAATTCAAAATTCTCTAAAAACAAAACTACAAGTCCAAAACTTATAGAAAATACATTTTTGTGCTCTGTGAGTCGATATCCTTCGCATACAATTAAATTGGAGTTGAAAAATTCACGTTTGGAGAAAATGACTTTTAAAAATGTTTAAATCGTCATAACTCCTTAACCAAGCGTCTAAACACTATCAAACTTGCAAAATTCAAAATTCTCTAAAAACAAAACTACAAGTCCAAAACTTATAGAAAATACATTTTTGTGCTCTGTGAGTCGATATCCTTCGCATACAATTAAATTGGAGTTGAAAAATTCACGTTTGGAGAAAATGACTTTTAAAAATGTTTAAATCGTCATAACTCCTTAACCAAGCGTCTAAACACTATCAAACTTGCAAAATTCAAAATTCTCTAAAAACAAAACTACAAGTCCAAAACTTATAGAAAATACATTTTTGTGCTCTGTGAGTCGATATCCTTCGCATACAATTCAATTGGAGTTGAAAAATTCACGTTTGGAGAAAATGACTTTAGAAAATGTTTAAATCGTCATAACTCCTTAACCAAGCGTCTAAACACTATCAAACTTACAAAATTCAAAATTCTCTCAAAACAAAACTACAAGTCCAAAACTTATAGAAAATACATTTTTGTGCTCTGTGAGTCGATATCCTTCGCATACAATTCAATTGGAGTTGAAAAATTCACGTTTGGAGAAAATGACTTTTAAAAATGTTTAAATCATCATAACTCCTTAACCAAGCGTCTAAACACTATCAAACTTGCAAAATTCAAAATTCTCTAAAAACAAAACTACAAGTCCAAAACTTATAGAAAATACATTTTTGTGCTCTATGAGTCGAAAAATTCACGTTTGGAGAAAATGACTTTTAAAAATGTTTAAATCGTCATAACTCCTTAACCAAGCGTCTAAACACTATCAAACTTGCAAAATTCAAAATTCTCTAAAAACAAAACTACAAGTCCAAAACTTATAGAAAATACATTTTTGTGCTCTGTGAGTCGATATCCTTCGCATACAATTCATTTGGAGTTGAAAAATTCACGTTTGGAGAAAATGACTTTTAAAAATGTTTAAATCGTCATATCTCGTTAACCGAGCGTCTAAACACCCCAAAACTTGCAAAATTCAAAATTCTCTAAAAACAAAACTACAAGTCCAAAACTTATAGAGAGTACATTTTTGTGCTCTGTGATTCGATATCCTTCGCATACAATTCAATTGGAGTTGAAAAATTCACGTTTGGAGAAAATGACTTTTAAAAATGTTTAAATCGTCATATCTCGTTAACCGAGCGTCTAAACACCCCAAAACTTGCAAAATTCAAAATTCTCTAAAAACAAAACTACAAGTCCAAAACTTATAGAGAATACATTTTTGTGCTCTGTGATTCGATATCCTTCGCATACAATTCAATTGGAGTTGAAAAATTCACGTTTGGAGAAAATGACTTTTAAAAATGTTTAAATCGTCATATCTCGTTAACCGAGCGTCTAAACACTATCAAACTTGCAAAATTCAAAATTCTCTAAAAACAAAACCACAAGTCCAAAACTTATAGAAAATACATTTTTGTGCTCTGTAGTCGATATCCTTCGCATACAATTCAATTGGAGTTGAAAAATTCACGTTTGGAGAAAATGACTTTTAAAAATGTTTAAATCGTCATATCTCGTTAACCGAGTGTCTAAACACTATCAAACTTGCAAAATTCAAAATTCTCTAAAAACAAAACTACAAGTCCAAAACTTATAGAAAATACATTTTTGTGCTCTGTGAGTCGATATCCTTCGCATACAATTCAATTGGAGTTGAAAAATTCACGTTTGGAGAAAATGACTTTTAAAAATGTTTAAATCGTCATAACTCCTTAACCAAGCGTCTAAACACTATCAAACTTGCAAAATTCAAAATTCTCTAAAAACAAACCCACAAGTCCAAAACTTATAGAAAATACATTTTTGTGCTCTGTGAGTCGATATCCTTCGCATACAATTCAATTGGAGTTGAAAAATTCACGTTTGGAGAAAATGACTTTTAAAAATGTTTAAATCGTCATAACTCCTTAACCAAGCGTCTAAACACTATCAAACTTGCAAAATTCAAAATTCTCTAAAAACAAAACTACAAGTCCAAAACTTATAGAAAATACATTTTTGTGCTCTGTGAGTCGATATTCTTCGCATACAATTGAATTGGAGTTGAAAAATTTACGTTTGGAGAAAATGACTTTTAAAAATGTTTAAATCGTCATAACTCCTTAAATAAGCGTCTAAACACTATAAAACTTGCAAAATTCAAAATTCTCTAAAAACAAAACTACAAGTCCAAAACTTATAGAAAATACATTTTTGTGCTCTGTGAGTCGATATCCTTCGCATACAATTAATTGGAGTTGAAAAATTCACGTTTGGAGAAAATGACTTTTAAAAATGTTTAAATCGTCATAACTCCTTAACCAAGCGTCTAAACACTATCAAACTTGCAAAATTCAAAATTCTCTAAAAACAAAACTACAAGTCCAAAACTTATAGAAAATACATTTTTGTGCTCTGTGAGTCGATATCCTTCGCATACAATTCAATTGGAGTTGAAAAATTCACGTTTGGAGAAAATGACTTTTAAAAATGTTTAAATCGTCATAACTCCTTAACCAAGCGTCTGAACACTATCAAACTTGCAAAATTCAAAATTCTCTAAAAACAAAACTACAAGTCCAAAACTTATAAAAAATACATTTTTGTACTCTGTGAGTCGATATCCTTCGCATACAATTCAATTGGAGTTGAAAAATTCACGTTTGGAGAAAATGACTTTTAAAAATGTTTAAATCGTCATAACTCCTTAACCAAGCGTCTAAGCACTATCAAACTTGCAAAATTCAAAAGTCTCTAAAAACAAAACTACAAGTCCAAAACTTATAGAAAATACATTTTTGTGCTCTGTGAGTCGATATTCTTCGCATACAATTGAATTGGAGTTGAAAAATTCACGTTTGGAGAAAATGACTTTTAAAAATGTTTAAATCGTCATAATTCCTTAACCAAGCGTCTAAACACTATCAAACTTGCAAAATTCAAAATTCTCTAAAAACAAAACTACAAGTCCAAAACTTATAGAAAATACATTTTTGTGCTCTGTAAGTCGATATTCTTCGCATACAATTGAATTGGAGTTGAAAAATTCACGTTTGGAGAAAATGACTTTTAAAAATGTTTAAATCGTCATAACTCCTTAACCAAGCGTCTAAACACTATCAAACTTGCAAAATTCAAAATTCTCTAAAAACAAAACTACAAGTCCAAAACTTATAGAAAATACATTTTTGTGCTCTGTGAGTCGATATCCTTCGCATACAATTAAATTGGAGTTGAAAAATTCACGTTTGGAGAAAATGACTTTTAAAAATGTTTAAATCGTCATAACTCCTTAACCAAGCGTCTAAACACTATCAAACTTGCAAAATTCAAAATTCTCTAAAAACAAAACTACAAGTCCAAAACTTATAGAAAATACATTTTTGTGCTCTGTGAGTCGATATCCTTCGCATACAATTCAATTGGAGTTGAAAAATTCACGTTTGGAGAAAATGACTTTAGAAAATGTTTAAATCGTCATAACTCCTTAACCAAGCGTCTAAACACTATCAAACTTACAAAATTCAAAATTCTCTCAAAACAAAACTACAAGTCCAAAACTTATAGAAAATACATTTTTGTGCTCTGTGAGTCGATATCCTTCGCATACAATTCAATTGGAGTTGAAAAATTCACGTTTGGAGAAAATGACTTTTAAAAATGTTTAAATCATCATAACTCCTTAACCAAGCGTCTAAACACTATCAAACTTGCAAAATTCAAAATTCTCTAAAAACAAAACTACAAGTCCAAAACTTATAGAAAATACATTTTTGTGCTCTATGAGTCGAAAAATTCACGTTTGGAGAAAATGACTTTTAAAAATGTTTAAATCGTCATAACTCCTTAACCAAGCGTCTAAACACTATCAAACTTGCAAAATTCAAAATTCTCTAAAAACAAAACTACAAGTCCAAAACTTATAGAAAATACATTTTTGTGCTCTGTGAGTCGATATCCTTCGCATACAATTCATTTGGAGTTGAAAAATTCAGGTTTGGAGAAAATGACTTTTAAAAATGTTTAAATCGTCATATCTCGTTAACCGAGCGTCTAAACACCCCAAAACTTGCAAAATTCAAAATTCTCTAAAAACAAAACTACAAGTCCAAAACTTATAGAGAGTACATTTTTGTGCTCTGTGATTCGATATCCTTCGCATACAATTCAATTGGAGTTGAAAAATTCACGTTTGGAGAAAATGACTTTTAAAAATGTTTAAATCGTCATATCTCGTTAACCGAGCGTCTAAACACCCCAAAACTTGCAAAATTCAAAATTCTCTAAAAACAAAACTACAAGTCCAAAACTTATAGAGAATACATTTTTGTGCTCTGTGATTCGATATCCTTCGCATACAATTCAATTGGAGTTGAAAAATTCACGTTTGGAGAAAATGACTTTTAAAAATGTTTAAATCGTCATATCTCGTTAACCGAGCGTCTAAACACTATCAAACTTGCAAAATTCAAAATTCTCTAAAAACAAAACCACAAGTCCAAAACTTATAGAAAATACATTTTTGTGCTCTGTAGTCGATATCCTTCGCATACAATTCAATTGGAGTTGAAAAATTCACGTTTGGAGAAAATGACTTTTAAAAATGTTTAAATCGTCATATCTCGTTAACCGAGTGTCTAAACACTATCAAACTTGCAAAATTCAAAATTCTCTAAAAACAAAACTACAAGTCCAAAACTTATAGAAAATACATTTTTGTGCTCTGTGAGTCGATATCCTTCGCATACAATTCAATTGGAGTTGAAAAATTCACGTTTGGAGAAAATGACTTTTAAAAATGTTTAAATCGTCATAACTCCTTAACCAAGCGTCTAAACACTATCAAACTTGCAAAATTCAAAATTCTCTAAAAACAAACCCACAAGTCCAAAACTTATAGAAAATACATTTTTGTGCTCTGTGAGTCGATATCCTTCGCATACAATTCAATTGGAGTTGAAAAATTCACGTTTGGAGAAAATGACTTTTAAAAATGTTTAAATCGTCATAACTCCTTAACCAAGCGTCTAAACACTATCAAACTTGCAAAATTCAAAATTCTCTAAAAACAAAACTACAAGTCCAAAACTTATAGAAAATACATTTTTGTGCTCTGTGAGTCGATATTCTTCGCATACAATTGAATTGGAGTTGAAAAATTTACGTTTGGAGAAAATGACTTTTAAAAATGTTTAAATCGTCATAACTCCTTAAATAAGCGTCTAAACACTATAAAACTTGCAAAATTCAAAATTCTCTAAAAACAAAACTACAAGTCCAAAACTTATAGAAAATACATTTTTGTGCTCTGTGAGTCGATATCCTTCGCATACAATTAATTGGAGTTGAAAAATTCACGTTTGGAGAAAATGACTTTTAAAAATGTTTAAATCGTCATAACTCCTTAACCAAGCGTCTAAACACTATCAAACTTGCAAAATTCAAAATTCTCTAAAAACAAAACTACAAGTCCAAAACTTATAGAAAATACATTTTTGTGCTCTGTGAGTCGATATCCTTCGCATACAATTCAATTGGAGTTGAAAAATTCACGTTTGGAGAAAATGACTTTTAAAAATGTTTAAATCGTCATAACTCCTTAACCAAGCGTCTGAACACTATCAAACTTGCAAAATTCAAAATTCTCTAAAAACAAAACTACAAGTCCAAAACTTATAAAAAATACATTTTTGTACTCTGTGAGTCGATATCCTTCGCATACAATTCAATTGGAGTTGAAAAATTCACGTTTGGAGAAAATGACTTTTAAAAATGTTTAAATCGTCATAACTCCTTAACCAAGCGTCTAAACACTATAAAACTTGCAAAATTCAAAATTCTTTAAAAACAAAACTACAACTCCAAAACTTATAGAAAATACATTTTTGTGCTCTGTGAGTCGATATCCTTCGCATACAATTAATTGGAGTTGAAAAATTCACGTTTGGAGAAAATGACTTTTAAAAATGTTTAAATCGTCATAACTCCTTAACCAAGCGTCTAAACACTATCAAACTAGCAAAATTCAAAATTCTCTAAAAACAAAACTACAAGTCCAAAACTTATAAAAAATACATTTTTGTACTCTGTGAGTCGATATCCTTCGCATACAATTCAATTGGAGTTGAAAAATTCACGTTTGGAGAAAATGACTTTTAAAAATGTTTAAATCGTCATAACTCCTTAACCAAGCGTCTAAACACTATCAAACTTGCAAAATTCAAAATTCTCTAAAAACAAACCCACAAGTCCAAAACTTATAGAAAATACATTTTTTGTGCTCTGTGAGTCGATATCCTTCGCATACAATTCAATTGGAGTTGAAAAATTCACGTTTGGAGAAAATGACTTTTAAAAATGTTTAAATCGTCATAACTCCTTAACCAAGCGTCTAAACACTATCAAACTTGCAAAATTCAAAATTCTCTAAAAACAAACCCACAAGTCCAAAACTTATAGAAAATACATTTTTTGTGCTCTGTGAGTCGATATCCTTCGCATACAATTCAATTGGAGTTGAAAAATTCACGTTTGGAGAAAATGACTTTTAAAAATGTTTAAATCGTCATAACTCCTTAACCAAGCGTCTAAACACTATCAAACTTGCAAAATTCAAAATTCTCTAAAAACAAAACTACAAGTCCAAAACTTATAGAAAATACATTTTTGTGCTCTGTGAGTCGATATTCTTCGCATACAATTGAATTGGAGTTGAAAAATTCACGTTTGGAGAAAATGACTTTTAAAAATGTTTAAATCGTCATAACTCCTTAACCAAGCGTCTAAACACTATCAAACTTGCAAAATTCAAAATTCTCTAAAAACAAAACTACAAGTCCAAAACTTATAGAAAATACATTTTTGTGCTCTGTGAGTCGATATTCTTCGCATACAATTGAATTGGAGTTGAAAAATTCACGTTTGGAGAAAATGACTTTTAAAAATGTTTAAATCGTCATAACTCCTTAACCAAGCGTCTAAGCACTATCAAACTTGCAAAATTCAAAAGTCTCTAAAAACAAAACTACAAGTCCAAAACTTATAGAAAATACATTTTTGTGCTCTGTGAGTCGATATTCTTCGCATACAATTGAATTGGAGTTGAAAAATTCACGTTTGGAGAAAATGACTTTTAAAAATGTTTAAATCGTCATAACTCCTTAACCAAGCGTCTAAACACTATCAAACTTGCAAAATTCAAAATTCTCTAAAAACAAAACTACAAGTCCAAAACTTATAGAAAATACATTTTTGTGCTCTGTGAGTCGATATCCTTCGCATACAATTCAATTGGAGTTGAAAAATTCACATACAATTCAATTGGAGTTGAAAAATTCACGTTTGGAGAAAATGACTTTTAAAAATGTTTAAATCGTCATAACTCCTTAACCAAGCGTCTAAGCACTATCAAACTTGCAAAATTCAAAAGTCTCTAAAAACAAAACTACAAGTCCAAAACTTATAGAAAATACATTTTTGTGCTCTGTGAGTCGATATTCTTCGCATACAATTGAATTGGAGTTGAAAAATTCACGTTTGGAGAAAATGACTTTTAAAAATGTTTAAATCGTCATAACTCCTTAACCAAGCGTCTAAACACTATCAAACTTGCAAAATTCAAAATTCTCTAAAAACAAAACTACAAGTCCAAAACTTATAGAAAATACATTTTTGTGCTCTGTAAGTCGATATTCTTCGCATACAATTGAATTGGAGTTGAAAAATTCACGTTTGGAGAAAATGACTTTTAAAAATGTTTAAATCGTCATAACTCCTTAACCAAGCGTCTAAACACTATCAAACTAGCAAAATTCAAAATTCTCTAAAAACAAAACTACAAGTCCAAAACTTATAAAAAATACATTTTTGTACTCTGTGAGTCGATATCCTTCGCATACAATTCAATTGGAGTCGAAAAATTCACGTTTGGAGAAAATCACTTTTAAAAATGTTTAAATCGTCATAACTCCTTAACCAAGCGTCTAAACACTATCAAACTTGCAAAATTCAAAATTCTCTAAAAACAAAACTACAAGTCCAAAACTTATAGAAAATACATTTTTGTGCTCTGTGAGTCGATATCCTTCGCATACAATTAATTGGAGTTGAAAAATTCACGTTTGGAGAAAATGACTTTTAAAAATGTTTAAATCGTCATAACTCCTTAACCAAGCGTCTAAACACTATCAAACTAGCAAAATTCAAAATTCTCTAAAAACAAAACTACAAGTCCAAAACTTATAGAAAATACATTTTTGTGCTCTGTAAGTCGATATTCTTCGCATACAATTGAATTGGAGTTGAAAAATTCACGTTTGGAGAAAATGACTTTTAAAAATGTTTAAATCGTCATAACTCCTTAACCAAGCGTCTAAGCACTATCAAACTTGCAAAATTCAAAAGTCTCTAAAAACAAAACTACAAGTCCAAAACTTATAGAAAATACATTTTTGTGCTCTGTGAGTCGATATTCTTCGCATACAATTGAATTGGAGTTGAAAAATTCACGTTTGGAGAAAATGACTTTTAAAAATGTTTAAATCGTCATAACTCCTTAACCAAGCGTCTAAACACTATCAAACTAGCAAAATTCAAAATTCTCTAAAAACAAAACTACAAGTCCAAAACTTATAGAAAATACATTTTTGTGCTCTGTAAGTCGATATTCTTCGCATACAATTGAATTGGAGTTGAAAAATTCACGTTTGGAGAAAATGACTTTTAAAAATGTTTAAATCGTCATAACTCCTTAACCAAGCGTCTAAGCACTATCAAACTTGCAAAATTCAAAAGTCTCTAAAAACAAAACTACAAGTCCAAAACTTATAGAAAATACATTTTTGTGCTCTGTGAGTCGATATTCTTCGCATACAATTGAATTGGAGTTGAAAAATTCACGTTTGGAGAAAATGACTTTTAAAAATGTTTAAATCGTCATAACTCCTTAACCAAGCGTCTAAGCACTATCAAACTTGCAAAATTCAAAAGTCTCTAAAAACAAAACTACAAGTCCAAAACTTATAGAAAATACATTTTTGTGCTCTGTGAGTCGATATTCTTCGCATACAATTGAATTGGAGTTGAAAAATTCACGTTTGGAGAAAATGACTTTTAAAAATGTTTAAATCGTCATAACTCCTTAACCAAGCGTCTAAACACTATCAAACTAGCAAAATTCAAAATTCTCTAAAAACAAAACTACAAGTCCAAAACTTATAGAAAATACATTTTTGTGCTCTGTAAGTCGATATTCTTCGCATACAATTGAATTGGAGTTGAAAAATTCACGTTTGGAGAAAATGACTTTTAAAAATGTTTAAATCGTCATAACTCCTTAACCAAGCGTCTAAACACTATCAAACTAGCAAAATTCAAAATTCTCTAAAAACAAAACTACAAGTCCAAAACTTATAGAAAATACATTTTTGTGCTCTGTAAGTCGATATTCTTCGCATACAATTGAATTGGAGTTGAAAAATTCACGTTTGGAGAAAATGACTTTTAAAAATGTTTAAATCGTCATAACTCCTTAACCAAGCGTCTAAGCACTATCAAACTTGCAAAATTCAAAATTCTCTAAAAACAAAACTACAAGTCCAAAACTTATAGAAAATACATTTTTGTGCTCTGTGAGTCGATATCCTTCGCATACAATTCAATTGGAGTTGAAAAATTCACGTTTGGAGAAAATGACTTTTAAAAATGTTTAAATCGTCATAACTCCTTAACCAAGCGTCTAAACACTATCAAACTTGCAAAAATTCAAAATTCTCTAAAAACAAAACTACAAGTCCAAAACTTATAGAAAATACATTTTTGTGCTCTGTGAGTCGATATCCTTCGCATACAATTCAATTGGAGTTGAAAAATTCACGTTTGGAGAAAATGACTTTTAAAAATGTTTAAATCGTCATAACTCCTTAACCAAGCGTCTAAACACTATCAAACTTGCAAAATTCAAAATTCTCTAAAAACAAAACTACAAGTCCAAAACTTATAGAAAATACATTTTTGTGCTCTGTGAGTCGATATCCTTCGCATACAATTCAATTGGAGTTGAAAAATTCAAGTTTGGAGAAAATCACTTTTAAAAATGTTTAAATCGTCATAACTCCTTAACCAAGCGTCTAAGCACTATCAAACTTGCAAAATTCAAAATTCTCTAAAAACAAAACTACAAGTCCAAAACTTATAGAAAATACATTTTTGTGCTCTGTGAGTCGATATCCTTCGCATACAATTCAATTGGAGTTGAAAAATTCACGTTTGGAGAAAATGACTTTTAAAAATGTTTAAATCGTCATAACTCCTTAACCAAGCGTCTAAACACTATCAAACTTGCAAAAATTCAAAATTCTCTAAAAACAAAACTACAAGTCCAAAACTTATAGAAAATACATTTTTGTGCTCTGTAAGTCGATATTCTTCGCATACAATTGAATTGAAGTTGAAAAATTCACGTTTGGAGAAAATGACTTTTAAAAATGTTTAAATCGTCATAACTCCTTAACCAAGCGTCTAAACACTATCAAACTTGCAAAAATTCAAAATTCTCTAAAAACAAAACTACAAGTCCAAAACTTATAGAAAATACATTTTTGTGCTCTGTGAGTCGATATCCTTCGCATACAATTCAATTGGAGTTGAAAAATTCACGTTTGGAGAAAATGACTTTTAAAAATGTTTAAATCGTCATAACTCCTTAACCAAGCGTCTAAACACTATCAAACTTGCAAAATTCAAAATTCTCTAAAAACAAAACTACAAGTCCAAAACTTATAGAAAATACATTTTTGTGCTCTGTGAGTCGATATCCTTCGCATACAATTCAATTGGAGTTGAAAAATTCAAGTTTGGAGAAAATCAGTTTTGAAAATGTTTAAATCGTCATAACTCCTTAACCAAGCGTCTAAACACTATCAAACTAGCAAAATTCAAAATTCTCTAAAAACAAAACTACAAGTCCAAAACTTATAAAAAATACATTTTTGTACTCTGTGAGTCGATATCCTTCGCATACAATTCAATTGGAGTTGAAAAATTCACGTTTGGAGAAAATGACTTTTAAAAATGTTTAAATCGTCATAACTCCTTAACCAAGCGTCTAAACACTATCAAACTAGCAAAATTCAAAATTCTCTAAAAACAAAACTACAAGTCCAAAACTTATAAAAAATACATTTTTGTACTCTTTGAGTCGATATCCTTCGCATACAATTCAATTGGAGTTGAAAAATTCACGTTTGGAGAAAATGACTTTTAAAAATGTTTAAATCGTCATAACTCCTTAACCAAGCGTCTAAGCACTATCAAACTTGCAAAATTCAAAATTCTCTAAAAACAAAACTACAAGTCCAAAACTTATAGAAAATACATTTTTGTGCTCTGTGAGTCGATATCCTTCGCATACAATTCAATTGGAGTTGAAAAATTCACGTTTGGAGAAAATGACTTTTAAAAATGTTTAAATCGTCATAACTCCTTAACCAAGCGTCTAAACACTATCAAACTTGCAAAAATTCAAAATTCTCTAAAAACAAAACTACAAGTCCAAAACTTATAGAAAATACATTTTTGTGCTCTGTGAGTCGATATCCTTCGCATACAATTCAATTGGAGTTGAAAAATTCACGTTTGGAGAAAATGACTTTTAAAAATGTTTAAATCGTCATAACTCCTTAACCAAGCGTCTAAACACTATCAAACTTGCAAAATTCAAAATTCTCTAAAAACAAAACTACAAGTCCAAAACTTATAGAAAATACATTTTTGTGCTCTGTGAGTCGATATCCTTCGCATACAATTCAATTGGAGTTGAAAAATTCACGTTTGGAGAAAATGACTTTTAAAAATGTTTAAATCGTCATAACTCCTTAACCAAGCGTCTGAACACTATCAAACTTGCAAAATTCAAAATTCTCTAAAAACAAAACTACAAGTCCAAAACTTATAGAAAATACATTTTTGTGCTCTGTGAGTCGATATCCTTCGCATACAATTCAATTGGAGTTGAAAAATTCACGTTTGGAGAAAATGACTTTTAAAAATGTTTAAATCGTCATAACTCCTTAACCAAGCGTCTAAACACTATCAAACTTGCAAAATTCAAAATTCTCTAAAAACAAAACTACATGTCCAAAACTTATAGAAAATACATTTTTGTGCTCTGTGAGTCGATATTCTTCGCATACAATTGAATTGGAGTTGAAAAATTCACGTTTGGAGAAAATGACTTTTAAAAATGTTTAAATCGTCATAACTCCTTAACCAAGCGTCTAAACACTATCAAACTTGCAAAATTCAAAATTCTCTAAAAACAAAACTACAAGTCCAAAACTTATAAAAAATACATTTTTGTACTCTGTGAGTCGATATCCTTCGCATACAATTGAATTGGAGTTGAAAAATTCACGTTTGGAGAAAATGACTTTTAAAAATGTTTAAATCGTCATAACTCCTTAACCAAGCGTCTAAACACTATCAAACTTGCAAAATTCAAAATTCTCTAAAAACAAAACTACAAGTCCAAAACTTATAGAAAATACATTTTTGTGCTCTGTGAGTCGATATCCTTCGCATACAATTCAATTGGAGTTGAAAAATTCACGTTTGGAGAAAATGACTTTTAAAAATGTTTAAATCGTCATAACTCCTTAACCAAGCGTCTAAACACTATCAAACTTGCAAAATTCAAAATTCTCTAAAAACAAAACTACAAGTCCAAAACTTATAGAAAATACATTTTTGTGCTCTGTGAGTCGATATCCTTCGCATACAATTCAATTGGAGTTGAAAAATTCACGTTTGGAGAAAATGACTTTTAAAAATGTTTAAATCGTCATAACTCCTTAACCAAGCGTCTAAACACTATCAAACTTGCAAAATTCAAAATTCTCTAAAAACAAAACTACAAGTCCAAAACTTATAGAAAATACATTTTTGTGCTCTGTGAGTCGATATCCTTCGCATACAATTCAATTGGAGTTGAAAAATTCACGTTTGGAGAAAATGACTTTTAAAAATGTTTAAATCGTCATAACTCCTTAACCAAGCGTCTAAACACTATCAAACTTGCAAAATTCAAAATTCTCTAAAAACAAAACTACAAGTCCAAAACTTATAGAAAATACATTTTTGTGCTCTGGGAGTCGATATCCTTCGCATACAATTCAATTGGAGTTGAAAAATTCACGTTTGGAGAAAATGACTTTTAAAAATGTTTAAATCGTCATAACTCCTTAACCAAGCGTCTGAACACTATCAAACTTGCAAAATTCAAAATTCTCTAAAAACAAAATTACAAGTCCAAAACTTATAGAAAATACATTTTTGTGCTCTGTGAGTCGATATCCTTCGCATACAATTCAATTGGAGTTGAAAAATTCACGTTTGGAGAAAATGACTTTTAAAAATGTTTAAATCGTCATAACTCCTTAACCAAGCGTCTAAACACTATCAAACTTGCAAAATTCAAAATTCTCTAAAAACAAAACTACAAGTCCAAAACTTATAGAAAATACATTTTTGTGCTCTGTGAGTCGATATCCTTCGCATACAATTCAATTGGAGTTGAAAAATTCACGTTTGGAGAAAATGACTTTTAAAAATGTTTAAATCGTCATAACTCCTTAACCAAGCGTCTAAACACTATCAAACTTGCAAAATTCAAAATTCTCTAAAAACAAAACTACAAGTCCAAAACTTATAGAAAATACATTTTTGTGCTCTGTGAGTCGATATCCTTCGCATACAATTCATAACTCCTTAACCAAGCGTCTAAACACTATCAAACTTGCAAAATTCTCTAAAAACAAAACTACAAGTCCAAAACTTATAGAAAATACATTTTTGTGCTCTGTGAGTCGATATCCTTCGCATACAATTCAATTATAGTTGAAAAATTCACGTTTGGAGAAAATGACTTTTAAAAATGTTTAAATCGTCATAACTCCTTAACCAAGCGTCTAAACACTATCAAACTTGCAAAATTCAAAATTCTCTAAAAACAAAACTACAAGTCCAAAACTTATAGAAAATACATTTTTGTGCTCTGTGAGTCGATATCCTTCGCATACAATTGAATTGGAGTTGAAAAATTCACGTTAGGAGAAAATGACTTTTAAAAATGTTTAAATCGTCATAACTCCTTAACCAAGCGTCTAAACACTATCAAACTTGCAAAATTCAAAATTCTCTAAAAACAAAACTACAAGTCCAAAACTTATAAAAAATACATTTTTGTACTCTGTGAGTCGATATCCTTCGCATACAATTGAATTGGAGTTGAAAAATTCACGTTTGGAGAAAATGACTTTTAAAAATGTTTAAATCGTCATAACTCCTTAACCAAGCGTCTAAACACTATCAAACTTGCAAAATTCAAATTTCTCTAAAAACAAAACTACAAGTCCAAAACTTATAGAAAATACATTTTTGTGCTCTGTGAGTCGATATCCTTCGCATACAATTCAATTGGAGTTGAAAAATTCACGTTTGGAGAAAATGACTTTTAAAAATGTTTAAATCGTCATAACTCCTTAACCAAGCGTCTAAACACTATCAAACTTGCAAAATTCAAAATTCTCTAAAAACAAAACTACAAGTCCAAAACTTATAGAAAATACATTTTTGTGCTCTGTGAGTCGATATCCTTCGCATACAATTCAATTGGAGTTGAAAAATTCACGTTTGGAGAAAATGACTTTTAAAAATGTTTAAATCGTCATAACTCCTTAACCAAGCGTCTAAACACTATCAAACTTGCAAAATTCAAAATTCTCTAAAAACAAAACTACAAGTCCAAAACTTATAGAAAATACATTTTTGTGCTCTGTGCAGTGCCGGTTTAAGCACTACCGGCGCCCCTGGGCAAGATTGCAAGTGGCGCCTCTAAAAAAAAATTCATCTAAAAACAATTTTTTAAAATCACGAAAAAAAGCAATAGCAGATTATGTCTTACCTCTCATATACTTGTTAATGCATTTATTAAAAATGTGCAGTGTATTAACTTAAAAAGGTTAACTTAAAAAAAAAAATTAATTATTCATGTCATTTAGGCTCAATTGACAAGACTACCTTTATCTCTGACTTTTTTGTTTAAACACATTTAAAGATTAGGTACAGTTGGTCTTATTTGAACAATATTTTTTCAAAAACTTTTTCAACTAGGTACATTAATGTCGTTTTCGATTGGAATCACTCAATGATTCACTCATTCTGAAATCCAATAAAAAACTTTGAATCGCTTCCACCCAATTCTAAAATTTAATATCTGTATTGGTGAAAAATCAAATATTGTGTTTTGTTTTTTTCACTAGGAGAATAAAAAACTTGCAGCACGCTTCTTAATGATTCCAGGCGCTTCCGGACGGCCAATCGAAAACAACATACCTTTATAAGTATAAGGTTTGTTCGTTGTGAGCTCTAGGGCACTCTGGGTCGCTCCGAATTCGTTGTCAAGCGTTTTTTGTAGCTCCTTTTTCAACCAAAGTTATTTCCTCTGTGTTCGATGTTCGCTGATGAAACTAAAGCTCTGAGGTGTTCGATGTAAAATGAAAACCCGAGAAACTCTGATTTTTTCACAGTTAATTGAAATGACTTAGAGTGCCCTGGAGGGGGGAACAACGAACAGACCTATTTTTTTATTCTCACACACAAACGTAGTTTTTATGAGAAATGGAGAAGCTGTGAATTTTGGCATTTCTGGATTTTGGGTTTTCGGGATTTCGGGATTTTGGGATTGTGGGTTTTCGGGATTTTGTGTTTTTGGGTTTTCGGAATTTAGGGTTTTCTGGATTTTGGGCTTTCTGGATTTTTAATTTCGGGATTCTGTCCGTCTCCCTTCTCTTTCCTTATTCATTACTATAGGGGCACCTTTGTAAAAATTAAATTGGTTGGAGGAATATTAGGATTGCTTTAGTCTTTCAAAAGAAATTGGGGCGCCTTGTTCTTCAAAGATGAACGAAGATTTTGGACACCATTGTCCTTCCGGAAGCCAAATAAATTAACCCAAAATTGGGGGGCGCCTTCATTCTTCAAAAAGTTTAGGACAAACAATACGAGCGCCGTTGAAAATGTAAAATAGAAACAAATTGGGGCGCCTTTGTGAATGTAAAAAAAAATAAAACATCGATTGGAAAGACTTCGTTATTTATATAACTTTTGTAAAAGTTCGGGGCGCCTGCGGCGCCCCTCAATTCTTGCGCCCCTGGGCGATGGCCCAGGCTGCCCCCCCCCTAAAACCGGCTCTGGCTCTGTGAGTCGATATCCTTCGCATACAATTCAATTGGAGTCGAAAAATTCACGTTTGGAGAAAATCACTTTTAAAAATGTTTAAATCGTCATAACTCCTTAACCAAGCGTCTAAACACTATCAAACTTGCAAAATTCAAAATTCTCTAAAAACAAAACTACAAGTCCAAAACTTATAGAAAATACATTTTTGTGCTCTGTGAGTCGATATCCTTCGCATACAATTCAATTGGAGTCGAAAAATTCACGTTTGGAGAAAATGACTTTTAAAAATGTTTAAATCGTCATAACTCCTTAACCAAGCGTCTAAACACTATCAAACTTGCAAAATTCAAAATTCTCTAAAAACAAAACTACAAGTCCAAAACTTATAGAAAATACATTTTTGTGCTCTGTGAGTCGATATCCTTCGCATACAATTCAATTGGAGTTGAAAAATTCACGTTTGGAGAAAATGACTTTTAAAAATGTTTAAATCGTCATAACTCCTTAACCAAGCGTCTAAACACTATCAAACTTTCAAAATTCTCTAAAAACAAAACTACAAGTCCAAAACTTATAGAAAATACATTTTTGTGCTCTGTGAGTCGATATCCTTCGCATACAATTCAATTGGAGTTGAAAAATTCACGTTTGGAGAAAATGACTTTTAAAAATGTTTAAATCGTCATAACTCCTTAACCAAGCGTCTAAACACTATCAAACTTGCAAAATTCAAAATTCTCTAAAAACAAAACTACAAGTCCAAAACTTATAGAAAATACATTTTTGTGCTCTGGGAGTCGATATCCTTCGCATACAATTCAATTGGAGTTGAAAAATTCACGTTTGGAGAAAATGACTTTTAAAAATGTTTAAATCGTCATAACTCCTTAACCAAGCGTCTGAACACTATCAAACTTGCAAAATTCAAAATTCTCTAAAAACAAAACTACAAGTCCAAAACTTATAGAAAATACATTTTTGTGCTCTGTGAGTCGATATCCTTCGCATACAATTCAATTGGAGTTGAAAAATTCACGTTTGGAGAAAATGACTTTTAAAAATGTTTAAATCGTCATAACTCCTTAACCAAGCGTCTAAACACTATCAAACTTGCAAAATTCAAAATTCTCTAAAAACAAAACTACAAGTCCAAAACTTATAGAAAATACATTTTTGTGCTCTGTGAGTCGATATCCTTCGCATACAATTCAATTGGAGTTGAAAAATTCACGTTTGGAGAAAATGACTTTTAAAAATGTTTAAATCGTCATAACTCCTTAACCAAGCGTCTAAACACTATCAAACTTGCAAAATTCAAAATTCTCTAAAAACAAAACTACAAGTCCAAAACTTATAGAAAATACATTTTTGTGCTCTGGGAGTCGATATCCTTCGCATACAATTCAATTGGAGTTGAAAAATTCACGTTTGGAGAAAATGACTTTTAAAAATGTTTAAATCGTCATAACTCCTTAACCAAGCGTCTGAACACTATCAAACTTGCAAAATTCAAAATTCTCTAAAAACAAAACTACAAGTCCAAAACTTATAGAAAATACATTTTTGTGCTCTGTGAGTCGATATCCTTCGCATACAATTCAATTGGAGTTGAAAAATTCACGTTTGGAGAAAATGACTTTTAAAAATGTTTAAATCGTCATAACTCGTTAACCAAGCGTCTGAACACTATCAAACTTGCAAAATTCAAAATTCTTTAAAAACAAAACTACAAGTCCAAAACTTATAGAAAATACATTTTTGTGCTCTGTGAGTCGATATCCTTCGCATACAATTCAATTGGAGTTGAAAAATTCACGTTTGGAGAAAATGACTTTTAAAAATGTTTAAATCGTCATAACTCCTTAACCAAGCGTCTGAACACTATCAAACTTGCAAAATTCAAAATTCTCTAAAAACAAAACTACAAGTCCAAAACTTATAGAAAATACATTTTTGTGCTCTGTGAGTCGATATCCTTCGCATACAATTCAATTGGAGTTGAAAAATTCACGTTTGGAGAAAATGACTTTTAAAAATGTTTAAATCGTCATAACTCCTTAACTAAGCGTCTAAACACTATCAAACTTGCAAAATTCAAAATTCTCTAAAAACAAAACTACAAGTCCAAAACTTATAGAAAATACATTTTTGTGCTCTGTGAGTCGATATCCTTCGCATACAATTCAATTGGAGTTGAAAAATTCACGTTTGGAGAAAATGACTTTTAAAAATGTTTAAATCGTCATAACTCCTTAACCAAGCGTCTGAACACTATCAAACTTGCAAAATTCAAAATTCTCTAAAAACAAAACTACAAGTCCAAAACTTATAGAAAATACATTTTTGTGCTCTGTGAGTCGATATCCTTCGCATACAATTCAATTGGAGTTGAAAAATTCACGTTTGGAGAAAATGACTTTTAAAAATGTTTAAATCGTCATAACTCCTTAACCAAGCGTCTGAACACTATCAAACTTGCAAAATTCAAAATTCTCTAAAAACAAAACTACAAGTCCAAAACTTATAGAAAATACATTTTTGTGCTCTGTGAGTCGATATCCTTCGCATACAATTCAATTGGAGTTGAAAAATTCACGTTTGGAGAAAATGACTTTTACAAATGTTTAAATCGTCATAACTCCTTAACCAAGCGTCTAAGCACTATCAAACTTGCAAAATTCAAAATTCTCTAAAAACAAAACTACAAGTCCAAAACTTATAGAAAATACATTTTTGTGCTCTGTGAGTCGATATCCTTCGCATACAATTCAATTGGAGTTGAAAAATTCACGTTTGGAGAAAATGACTTTTAAAAATGTTTAAATCGTCATAACTCCTTAACCAAGCGTCTAAGCACTATCAAACTTGCAAAATTCAAAATTCTCTAAAAACAAAACTACAAGTCCAAAACTTATAGAAAATACATTTTTGTGCTCTGTGAGTCGATATCCTTCGCATACAATTCAATTGGAGTTGAAAAATTCACGTTTGGAGAAAATGACTTTTAAAAATGTTTAAATCGTCATAACTCCTTAACCAAGCGTCTAAACACTATCAAACTTGCAAAATTCAAAATTCTCTAAAAACAAAACTACAAGTCCAAAACTTATAGAAAATACATTTTTGTGCTCTGTGAGTCGATATCCTTCGCATACAATTCAATTGGAGTTGAAAAATTCACGTTTGGAGAAAATGACTTTTAAAAATGTTTAAATCGTCATAACTCCTTAACCAAGCGTCTAAACACTATCAAACTTGCAAAATTCAAAATTCTCTAAAAACAAAACTACAAGTCCAAAACTTATAGAAAATACATTTTTGTGCTCTGTGAGTCGATATCCTTCGCATACAATTCAATTGGAGTTGAAAAATTCACGTTTGGAGAAAATGACTTTTAAAAATGTTTAAATCGTCATAACTCCTTAACCAAGCGTCTAAACACTATCAAACTTGCAAAATTCAAAATTCTCTAAAAACAAAACTACAAGTCCAAAACTTATAGAAAATACATTTTTGTGCTCTGTGAGTCGATATCCTTCGCATACAATTCAATTGGAGTTGAAAAATTCACGTTTGGAGAAAATGACTTTTAAAAATGTTTAAATCGTCATAACTCCTTAACCAAGCGTCTGAACACTATCAAACTTGCAAAATTCAAAATTCTCTAAAAACAAAACTACAAGTCCAAAACTTATAGAAAATACATTTTTGTGCTCTGTGAGTCGATATCCTTCGCATACAATTCAATTGGAGTTGACAAATTCACGTTTGGAGAAAATGACTTTTAAAATGTTTAAATCGTCATAACTCCTTAACCAAGCGTCTAAACACTATCAAACTTGCAAAATTCAAAATTCTCTAAAAACAAAACTACAAGTCCAAAACTTATAGAAAATACATTTTTGTGCTCTGTGAGTCGATATCCTTCGCATACAATTGAATTGGAGTTGAAAAATTCACGTTTGGAGAAAATGACTTTTAAAAATGTTTAAATCGTCATAACTCCTTAACCAAGCGTCTAAACACTATCAAACTTGCAAAATTCAAAATTCTCTAAAAACAAAACTACATGTCCAAAACTTATAGAAAATACATTTTTGTGCTCTGTGAGTCGATATCCTTCGCATACAATTCAATTGGAGTTGAAAAATTCACGTTTGGAGAAAATGACTTTTAAAAATGTTTAAATCGTCATAACTCCTTAACCAAGCGTCTGAACACTATCAAACTTGCAAAATTCAAAATTCTCTAAAAACAAAACTACAAGTCCAAAACTTATAGAAAATACATTTTTGTGCTCTGTGAGTCGATATCCTTCGCATACAATTCATAACTCCTTAACCAAGCGTCTAAACACTATCAAACTTGCAAAATTCTCTAAAAACAAAACTACAAGTCCAAAACTTATAGAAAATACATTTTTGTGCTCTGTGAGTCGATATCCTTCGCATACAATTCAATTGGAGTTGAAAAATTCACGTTTGGAGAAAATGACTTTTAAAAATGTTTAAATCGTCATAACTCCTTAACCAAGCGTCTAAGCACTATCAAACTTGCAAAATTCAAAATTCTCTAAAAACAAAACTACAAGTCCAAAACTTATAGAAAATACATTTTTGTGCTCTGTGAGTCGATATCCTTCGCATACAATTCATAACTCCTTAACCAAGCGTCTAAACACTATCAAACTTGCAAAATTCTCTAAAAACAAAACTACAAGTCCAAAACTTATAGAAAATACATTTTTGTGCTCTGTGAGTCGATATCCTTCGCATACAATTCAATTGGAGTTGAAAAATTCACGTTTGGAGAAAATGACTTTTAAAAATGTTTAAATCGTCATAACTCCTTAACCAAGCGTCTAAACACTATCAAACTTGCAAAATTCAAAATTCTCTAAAAACAAAACTACAAGTCCAAAACTTATAGAAAATACATTTTTGTGCTCTGTGAGTCGATATCCTTCGCATACAATTCAATTGGAGTTGAAAAATTCACGTTTGGAGAAAATGACTTTTAAAAATGTTTAAATCGTCATAACTCCTTAACCAAGCGTCTAAACACTATCAAACTTGCAAAATTCAAAATTCTCTAAAAACAAAACTACAAGTCCAAAACTTATAGAAAATACATTTTTGTGCTCTGTGAGTCGATATCCTTCGCATACAATTCAATTGGAGTTGAAAAATTCACGTTTGGAGAAAATGACTTTTAAAAATGTTTAAATCGTCATAACTCCTTAACCAAGCGTCTGAACACTATCAAACTTGCAAAATTCAAAATTCTCTAAAAACAAAACTACAAGTCCAAAACTTATAGAAAATACATTTTTGTGCTCTGTGAGTCGATATCCTTCGCATACAATTCAATTGGAGTTGAAAAATTCACGTTTGGAGAAAATGACTTTTAAAAATGTTTAAATCGTCATAACTCCTTAACCAAGCGTCTAAACACTATCAAACTTGCAAAATTCAAAATTCTCTAAAAACAAAACTACAAGTCCAAAACTTATAGAAAATACATTTTTGTGTTCTGTGAGTCGATATCCTTCGCATACAATTGAATTGGAGTTGAAAAATTCACGTTTGGAGAAAATGACTTTTAAAAATGTTTAAATCGTCATAACTCCTTAACCAAGCGTCTGAACACTATCAAACTTGCAAAATTCAAAATTCTCTAAAAACAAAACTACAAGTCCAAAACTTATAGAAAATACATTTTTGTGCTCTGTGAGTCGATATCCTTCGCATACAATTCAATTGGAGTTGAAAAATTCACGTTTGGAGAAAATGACTTTTAAAAATGTTTAAATCGTCATAACTCCTTAACCAAGCGTCTAAACACTATCAAACTTGCAAAATTCAAAATTCTCTAAAAACAAAACTACATGTCCAAAACTTATAGAAAATACATTTTTGTGCTCTGTGAGTCGATATTCTTCGCATACAATTGAATTGGAGTTGAAAAATTCACGTTTGGAGAAAATGACTTTTAAAAATGTTTAAATCGTCATAACTCCTTAACCAAGCGTCTAAACACTATCAAACTTGCAAAATTCAAAATTCTCTAAAAACAAAACTACAAGTCCAAAACTTATAGAAAATACATTTTTGTGCTCTGTGAGTCGATATCCTTCGCATACAATTCAATTGGAGTTGAAAAATTCACGTTTGGAGAAAATGACTTTTAAAAATGTTTAAATCGTCATAACTCCTTAACCAAGCGTCTAAACACTATCAAACTTGCAAAATTCAAAATTCTCTAAAAACAAAACTACAAGTCCAAAACTTATAGAAAATACATTTTTGTGCTCTGTGAGTCGATATCCTTCGCATACAATTCAATTGGAGTTGAAAAATTCACGTTTGGAGAAAATGACTTTTAAAAATGTTTAAATCGTCATAACTCCTTAACCAAGCGTCTAAACACTATCAAACTTGCAAAATTCAAAATTCTCTAAAAACAAAACTACAAGTCCAAAACTTATAGAAAATACATTTTTGTGCTCTGAGAGTCGATATCCTTCGCATACAATTCAATTGGAGTTGAAAAATTCACGTTTGGAGAAAATGACTTTTAAAAATGTTTAAATCGTCATAACTCCTTAACCAAGCGTCTAAACACTATCAAACTTGCAAAATTCAAAATTCTCTAAAAACAAAACTACAAGTCCAAAACTTATAGAAAATACATTTTTGTGCTCTGTGAGTCGATATCCTTCGCATACAATTCAATTGGAGTTGAAAAATTCACGTTTGGAGAAAATGACTTTTAAAAATGTTTAAATCGTCATAACTCCTTAACCAAGCGTCTAAACACTATCAAACTTGCAAAATTCAAAATTCTCTAAAAACAAAACTACAAGTCCAAAACTTATAGAAAATACATTTTTGTGCTCTGTGAGTCGATATCCTTCGCATACAATTCAATTGGAGTTGAAAAATTCACGTTTGGAGAAAATGACTTTTAAAAATGTTTAAATCGTCATAACTCCTTAACCAAGCGTCTAAACACTATCAAACTTGCAAAATTCAAAATTCTCTAAAAACAAAACTACAAGTCCAAAACTTATAGAAAATACATTTTTGTGCTCTGTAAGTCGATATTCTTCGCATACAATTGAATTGGAGTTGAAAAATTCACGTTTGGAGAAAATGACTTTTAAAAATGTTTAAATCGTCATAACTCCTTAACCAAGAGTCTGAACACTATCAAACTTGCAAAATTCAAAATTCTCTAAAAACAAAACTACAAGTCCAAAACTTATAAAAAATACATTTTTGTGCTCTGTGAGTCGATATTCTTCGCATACAATTGAATTGGAGTTGAAAAATTCACGTTTAGAGAAAATGACTTTTAAAAATGTTTAAATCGTCATAACTCCTTAACCAAGCGTCTAAACACTATCAAACTTGCAAAATTCAAAATTCTCTAAAAACAAAACTACAAGTCCAAAACTTATAGAAAATACATTTTTGTGCTCTGTAAGTCGATATTCTTCGCATACAATTGAATTGGAGTTGAAAAATTCAAGTTTGGAGAAAATCACTTTTAAAAATGTTTAAATCGTCATAACTCCTTAACCAAGCGTCTAAACACTATCAAACTTGCAAAATTCAAAATTCTCTAAAAACAAAACTACAAGTCCAAAACTTATAGAAAATACATTTTTGTGCTCTGTGAGTCGATATCCTTCGCATACAATTCAATTGGAGTCGAAAAATTCACGTTTGGAGAAAATGACTTTTAAAAATGTTTAAATCGTCATAACTCCTTAACCAAGCGTCTAAACACTATCAAACTTGCAAAATTCAAAATTCTCTAAAAACAAAACTACAAGTCCAAAACTTATAGAAAATACATTTTTGTGCTCTGTGAGTCGATATCCTTCGCATACAATTCAATTGGAGTCGAAAAATTCAAGTTTGGAGAAAATCACTTTTAAAAATGTTTAAATCGTCATAACTCCTTAACCAAGCGTCTAAACACTATCAAACTTGCAAAATTCAAAATTCTCTAAAAACAAAACTACAAGTCCAAAACTTATAGAAAATACATTTTTGTGCTCTGTGAGTCGATATCCTTCACATACAATTCAATTGGAGTCGAAAAATTCACGTTTGGAGAAAATCACTTTTAAAAATGTTTAAATCGTCATAACTCCTTAACCAAGCGTCTAAACACTATCAAACTTGCAAAATTCAAAATTCTCTAAAAACAAAACTACAAGTCCAAAACTTATAGAAAATACATTTTTGTGCTCTGTGAGTCGATATCCTTCGCATACAATTCAATTGGAGTTGAAAAATTCAAGTTTGGAGAAAATCACTTTTAAAAATGTTTAAATCGTCATAACTCCTTAACCAAGCGTCTAAACACTATCAAACTTGCAAAATTCAAAATTCTCTAAAAACAAAACTACAAGTCCAAAACTTATAGAAAATACATTTTTGTGCTCTGTGAGTCGATATCCTTCGCATACAATTCAATTGGAGTTGAAAAATTCAAGTTTTTAGAAAATCACTTTTAAAAATGTTTAAATCGTCATAACTCCTTAACCAAGCGTCTAAACACTATCAAACTTGCAAAATTAAAAATTCTCTAAAAACAAAACTACAAGTCCAAAACTTATAGAAAATACATTTTTGTGCTCTGTGAGTCGATATCCTTCGCATACAATTCAATTGGAGTCGAAAAATTCACGTTTGGAGAAAATCACTTTTAAAAATGTTTAAATCGTCATAACTCCTTAACCAAGCGTCTAAACACTATCAAACTTGCAAAATTCAAAATTCTCTAAAAACAAAACTACAAGTCCAAAACTTATAGAAAATACATTTTTGTGCTCTGTGAGTCGATATCCTTCTCATACAATTCAATTGGAGTCGAAAAATTCACGTTTGGAGAAAATCACTTTTAAAAATGTTTAAATCGTCATAACTCCTTAACCAAGCGTCTAAACACTATCAAACTTGCAAAATTCAAAATTCTCTAAAAACAAAACTACAAGTCCAAAACTTATAGAAAATACATTTTTGTGCTCTGTGAGTCGATATCCTTCGCATACAATTCAATTGGAGTTGAAAAATTCAAGTTTGGAGAAAATCACTTTTAAAAATGTTTAAATCGTCATAACTCCTTAACCAAGCGTCTAAACACTATCAAACTTGCAAAATTCAAAATTCTCTAAAAACAAAACTACAAGTCCAAAACTTATAGAAAATACATTTTTGTGCTCTGTGAGTCGATATCCTTCGCATACAATTCAATTGGAGTCGAAAAATTCACGTTTGGAGAAAATCACTTTTAAAAATGTTTAAATCGTCATAACTCCTTAACCAAGCGTCTAAACACTATCAAACTTGCAAAATTCAAAATTCTCTTAAAACAAAGCTACAAGTCCAAAACTTATAGAAAATACATTTTTGTGCTCTGTGAGTCGATATCCTTCGCATACAATTCAATTGGAGTTGAAAAATTCAAGTTTGGAGAAAATCACTTTTAAAAATGTTTAAATCGTCATAACTCCTTAACCAAGCGTCTAAACACTATCAAACTTGCAAAATTCAAAATTCTCTAAAAACAAAACTACAAGTCCAAAACTTATAGAAAATACATTTTTGTGCTCTGTGAGTCGATATCCTTCGCATACAATTCAATTGGAGTTGAAAAATTCAAGTTTGGAGAAAATCACTTTTAAAAATGTTTAAATCGTCATAACTCCTTAACCAAGCGTCTAAACACTATCAAACTTGCAAAATTCAAAATTCTCTAAAAACAAAACTACAAGTCCAAAACTTATAGAAAATACATTTTTGTGCTCTGTGAGTCGATATCCTTCGCACACAATTCAATTGGAGTTGAAAAATTCAAGTTTGGAGAAAATCACTTTTAAAAATGTTTAAATCGTCATAACTCCTTAACCAAGAGTCTAAACACTATCAAACTTGCAAAATTCAAAATTCTCTAAAAACAAAACTACAAGTCCAAAACTTATAGAAAATACATTTTTGTGCTCTGTGAGTCGATATCCTTCGCATACAATTCAATTGGAGTTGAAAAATTCAAGTTTGGAGAAAATCACTTTTAAAAATGTTTAAATCGTCATAACTCCTTAACCAAGCGTCTAAACACTATCAAACTTGCAAAATTCAAAATTCTCTAAAAACAAAACTACAAGTCCAAAACTTATAGAAAATACATTTTTGTGCTCTGTGAGTCGATATCCTTCGCATACAATTCAATTGGAGTTGAAAAATTCAAGTTTGGAGAAAATCACTTTTAAAAATGTTTAAATCGTCATAACTCCTTAACCAAGCGTCTAAACACTATCAAACTTGCAAAATTCAAAATTCTCTAAAAACAAAACTACAAGTCCAAAACTTATAGAAAATACATTTTTGTGCTCTGTGAGTCGATATCCTTCGCACACAATTCAATTGGAGTCGAAAAATTCACGTTTGGAGAAAATCACTTTTAAAAATGTTTAAATCGTCATAACTCCTTAACCAAGCGTCTAAACACTATCAAACTTGCAAAATTCAAAATTCTCTAAAAACAAAACTACAAGTCCAAAACTTATAGAAAATACATTTTTGTGCTCTGTGAGTCGATATTCTTCGCATACAATTCAATTGGAGTTGAAAAATTCAAGTTTGGAGAAAATCACTTTTAAAAATGTTTAAATCGTCATAACTCCTTAACCAAGCGTCTAAACACTATCAAACTTGCAAAATTCAAAATTCTCTAAAAACAAAACTACAAGTCCAAAACTTATAGAAAATACATTTTTGTGCTCTGTGAGTCGATATCCTTCGCATACAATTCAATTGGAGTTGAAAAATTCAAGTTTGGAGAAAATCACTTTTAAAAATGTTTAAATCGTCATAACTCCTTAACCAAGCGTCTAAACACTATCAAACTTGCAAAATTCAAAATTCTCTAAAAACAAAACTACAAGTCCAAAACTTATAGAAAATACATTTTTGTGCTCTGTGAGCCGATATCCTTCGCATACAATTCAATTGGAGTTGAAAAATTCAAGTTTGGAGAAAATCACTTTTAAAAATGTTTAAATCGTCATAACTCCTTAACCAAGCGTCTAAACACTATCAAACTTGCAAAATTCAAAATTCTCTAAAAACAAAACTACAAGTCCAAAACTTATAGAAAATACATTTTTGTGCTCTGTGAGTCGATATCCTTCGCACACAATTCAATTGGAGTCGAAAAATTCACGTTTGGAGAAAATCACTTTTAAAAATGTTTAAATCGTCATAACTCCTTAACCAAGCGTCTAAACACTATCAAACTTGCAAAATTCAAAATTCTCTAAAAACAAAACTACAAGTCCAAAACTTATAGAAAATACATTTTTGTGCTCTGTGAGTCGATATCCTTCGCATACAATTCAATTGGAGTTGAAAAATTCAAGTTTGGAGAAAATCACTTTTAAAAATGTTTAAATCGTCATAACTCCTTAACCAAGAGTCTAAACACTATCAAACTTGCAAAATTCAAAATTCTCTAAAAACAAAACTACAAGTCCAAAACTTATAGAAAATACATTTTTGTGCTCTGTGAGTCGATATCCTTCGCATACAATTCAATTGGAGTTGAAAAATTCAAGTTTGGAGAAAATCACTTTTAAAAATGTTTAAATCGTCATAACTCCTTAACCAAGCGTCTAAACACTATCAAACTTGCAAAATTCAAAATTCTCTAAAAACAAAACTACAAGTCCAAAACTTATAGAAAATACATTTTTGTGCTCTGTGAGTCGATATCCTTCGCATACAATTCAATTGGAGTTGAAAAATTCAAGTTTGGAGAAAATCACTTTTAAAAATGTTTAAATCGTCATAACTCCTTAACCAAGCGTCTAAACACTATCAAACTTGCAAAATTCAAAATTCTCTAAAAACAAAACTACAAGTCCAAAACTTATAGAAAATACATTTTTGTGCTCTGTGAGTCGATATCCTTCGCACACAATTCAATTGGAGTCGAAAAATTCACGTTTGGAGAAAATCACTTTTAAAAATGTTTAAATCGTCATAACTCCTTAACCAAGCGTCTAAACACTATCAAACTTGCAAAATTCAAAATTCTCTAAAAACAAAACTACAAGTCCAAAACTTATAGAAAATACATTTTTGTGCTCTGTGAGTCGATATTCTTCGCATACAATTCAATTGGAGTTGAAAAATTCAAGTTTGGAGAAAATCACTTTTAAAAATGTTTAAATCGTCATAACTCCTTAACCAAGCGTCTAAACACTATCAAACTTGCAAAATTCAAAATTCTCTAAAAACAAAACTACAAGTCCAAAACTTATAGAAAATACATTTTTGTGCTCTGTGAGTCGATATCCTTCGCATACAATTCAATTGGAGTTGAAAAATTCAAGTTTGGAGAAAATCACTTTTAAAAATGTTTAAATCGTCATAACTCCTTAACCAAGCGTCTAAACACTATCAAACTTGCAAAATTCAAAATTCTCTAAAAACAAAACTACAAGTCCAAAACTTATAGAAAATACATTTTTGTGCTCTGTGAGCCGATATCCTTCGCATACAATTCAATTGGAGTTGAAAAATTCAAGTTTGGAGAAAATCACTTTTAAAAATGTTTAAATCGTCATAACTCCTTAACCAAGCGTCTAAACACTATCAAACTTGCAAAATTCAAAATTCTCTAAAAACAAAACTACAAGTCCAAAACTTATAGAAAATACATTTTTGTGCTCTGTGAGTCGATATCCTTCGCATACAATTCAATTGGAGTTGAAAAATTCAAGTTTGGAGAAAATCACTTTTAAAAATGTTTAAATCGTCATAACTCCTTAACCAAGCGTCTAAACACTATCAAACTTGCAGAATTCAAAATTCTCTAAAAACAAAACTACAAGTCCAAAACTTATAGAAAATACATTTTTGTGCTCTGTGAGTCGATATCCTTCGCATACAATTCAATTGGAGTTGAAAAATTCAAGTTTGGAGAAAATCACTTTTAAAAATGTTTAAATCGTCATAACTCCTTAACCAAGCGTCTAAACACTATCAAACTTGCAAAATTCAAAATTCTCTAAAAACAAAACTACAAGTCCAAAACTTATAGAAAATACATTTTTGTGCTCTGTGAGTCGATATCCTTCGCATACAATTCAATTGGAGTTGAAAAATTCAAGTTTTTAGAAAATCACTTTTAAAAATGTTTAAATCGTCATAACTCCTTAACCAAGCGTCTAAACACCATCAAACTTGCAAAATTCAAAATTCTCTAAAAACAAAACTACAAGTCCAAAACTTATAGAAAATACATTTTTGTGCTCTGTGAGTCGATATCCTTCGCATACAATTCAATTGGAGTTGAAAAATTCAAGTTTGGAGAAAATCACTTTTAAAAATGTTTAAATCGTCATATCTCGTTAACCGAGCGTATAAACACCCCAAAACTTGCAAAATTCAAAATTCTCTAAAAACAAAACTACAAGTCCAAAACTTATAGAAAATACATTTTTGTGCTCTGTGAGTCGATATCCTTCGCATACAATTCAATTGGAGTTGAAAAATTCACGTTTGGAGAAAATCACTTTTAAAAATGTTTAAATCGTCATAACTCCTTAACCAAGCGTCTAAACACTATCAAACTTGCAAAATTCAAAATTCTCTAAAAACAAAACTACAAGTCCAAAACTTATAGAAAATACATTTTTGTGCTCTGTGAGTCGATATCCTTCGCATACAATTCAATTGGAGTTGAAAAATTCACGTTTGGAGAAAATGACTTTTAAAAATGTTTAAATCGTCATAACTCCTTAACCAAGCGTCTAAACACTATCAAACTTGCAAAATTCAAAATTCTCTAAAAACAAAACTACAAGTCCAAAACTTATAGAAAATACATTTTTGTGCTCTGTAAGTCGATATTCTTCGCATACAATTGAATTGGAGTTGAAAAATTCACGTTTGGAGAAAATGACTTTTAAAAATGTTTAAATCGTCATAACTCCTTAACCAAGAGTCTGAACACTATCAAACTTGCAAAATTCAAAATTCTCTAAAAACAAAACTACAAGTCCAAAACTTATAGAAAATACATTTTTGTGCTCTGTGAGTCGATATTCTTCGCATACAATTGAATTGGAGTTGAAAAATTCACGTTTAGAGAAAATGACTTTTAAAAATGTTTAAATCGTCATAACTCCTTAACCAAGCGTCTAAACACTATCAAACTTGCAAAATTCAAAATTCTCTAAAAACAAAACTACAAGTCCAAAACTTATAGAAAATACATTTTTGTGCTCTGTGAGTCGATATCCTTCTCATACAATTCAATTGGAGTCGAAAAATTCACGTTTGGAGAAAATCACTTTTAAAAATGTTTAAATCGTCATAACTCCTTAACCAAGCGTCTAAACACTATCAAACTGGCAAAATTCAAAATTCTCTAAAAACAAAACTACAAGTCCAAAACTTATAGAAAATACATTTTTGTGCTCTGTGAGTCGATATTCTTCGCATACAATTGAATTGGAGTTGAAAAATTCACGTTTAGAGAAAATGACTTTTAAAAATGTTTAAATCGTCATAACTCCTTAACCAAGCGTCTAAACACTATCAAACTTGCAAAATTCAAAATTCTCTAAAAACAAAACTACAAGTCCAAAACTTATAGAAAATACATTTTTGTGCTCTGTAAGTCGATATTCTTCGCATACAATTGAATTGGAGTTGAAAAATTCAAGTTTGGAGAAAATCACTTTTAAAAATGTTTAAATCGTCATAACTCCTTAACCAAGCGTCTAAACACTATCAAACTGGCAAAATTCAAAATTCTCTAAAAACAAAACTACAAGTCCAAAACTTATAGAAAATACATTTTTGTGCTCTGTGAGTCGATATCCTTCGCATACAATTCAATTGGAGTCGAAAAATTCACGTTTGGAGAAAATGACTTTTAAAAATGTTTAAATCGTCATAACTCCTTAACCAAGCGTCTAAACACTATCAAACTTGCAAAATTAAAAATTCTCTAAAAACAAAACTACAAGTCCAAAACTTATAGAAAATACATTTTTGTGCTCTGTGAGTCGATATCCTTCGCATACAATTCAATTGGAGTCGAAAAATTCACGTTTGGAGAAAATCACTTTTAAAAATGTTTAAATCGTCATAACTCCTTAACCAAGCGTCTAAACACTATCAAACTTGCAAAATTCAAAATTCTCTAAAAACAAAACTACAAGTCCAAAACTTATAGAAAATACATTTTTGTGCTCTGTGAGTCGATATCCTTCTCATACAATTCAATTGGAGTCGAAAAATTCACGTTTGGAGAAAATCACTTTTAAAAATGTTTAAATCGTCATAACTCCTTAACCAAGCGTCTAAACACTATCAAACTTGCAAAATTCAAAATTCTCTAAAAACAAAACTACAAGTCCAAAACTTATAGAAAATACATTTTTGTGCTCTGTGAGTCGATATCCTTCGCATACAATTCAATTGGAGTTGAAAAATTCAAGTTTGGAGAAAATCACTTTTAAAAATGTTTAAATCGTCATAACTCCTTAACCAAGCGTCTAAACACTATCAAACTTGCAAAATTCAAAATTCTCTAAAAACAAAACTACAAGTCCAAAACTTATAGAAAATACATTTTTGTGCTCTGTGAGTCGATATCCTTCGCATACAATTCAATTGGAGTCGAAAAATTCACGTTTGGAGAAAATCACTTTTAAAAATGTTTAAATCGTCATAACTCCTTAACCAAGCGTCTAAACACTATCAAACTTGCAAAATTCAAAATTCTCTTAAAACAAAGCTACAAGTCCAAAACTTATAGAAAATACATTTTTGTGCTCTGTGAGTCGATATCCTTCGCATACAATTCAATTGGAGTTGAAAAATTCAAGTTTGGAGAAAATCACTTTTAAAAATGTTTAAATCGTCATAACTCCTTAACCAAGCGTCTAAACACTATCAAACTTGCAAAATTCAAAATTCTCTAAAAACAAAACTACAAGTCCAAAACTTATAGAAAATACATTTTTGTGCTCTGTGAGTCGATATCCTTCGCATACAATTCAATTGGAGTTGAAAAATTCAAGTTTGGAGAAAATCACTTTTAAAAATGTTTAAATCGTCATAACTCCTTAACCAAGCGTCTAAACACTATCAAACTTGCAAAATTCAAAATTCTCTAAAAACAAAACTACAAGTCCAAAACTTATAGAAAATACATTTTTGTGCTCTGTGAGTCGATATCCTTCGCACACAATTCAATTGGAGTCGAAAAATTCACGTTTGGAGAAAATCACTTTTAAAAATGTTTAAATCGTCATAACTCCTTAACCAAGCGTCTAAACACTATCAAACTTGCAAAATTCAAAATTCTCTAAAAACAAAACTACAAGTCCAAAACTTATAGAAAATACATTTTTGTGCTCTGTGAGTCGATATCCTTCGCATACAATTCAATTGGAGTTGAAAAATTCAAGTTTGGAGAAAATCACTTTTAAAAATGTTTAAATCGTCATAACTCCTTAACCAAGAGTCTAAACACTATCAAACTTGCAAAATTCAAAATTCTCTAAAAACAAAACTACAAGTCCAAAACTTATAGAAAATACATTTTTGTGCTCTGTGAGTCGATATCCTTCGCATACAATTCAATTGGAGTTGAAAAATTCAAGTTTGGAGAAAATCACTTTTAAAAATGTTTAAATCGTCATAACTCCTTAACCAAGCGTCTAAACACTATCAAACTTGCAAAATTCAAAATTCTCTAAAAACAAAACTACAAGTCCAAAACTTATAGAAAATACATTTTTGTGCTCTGTGAGTCGATATCCTTCGCATACAATTCAATTGGAGTTGAAAAATTCAAGTTTGGAGAAAATCACTTTTAAAAATGTTTAAATCGTCATAACTCCTTAACCAAGCGTCTAAACACTATCAAACTTGCAAAATTCAAAATTCTCTAAAAACAAAACTACAAGTCCAAAACTTATAGAAAATACATTTTTGTGCTCTGTGAGTCGATATCCTTCGCACACAATTCAATTGGAGTCGAAAAATTCACGTTTGGAGAAAATCACTTTTAAAAATGTTTAAATCGTTATAACTCCTTAACCAAGCGTCTAAACACTATCAAACTTGCAAAATTCAAAATTCTCTAAAAACAAAACTACAAGTCCAAAACTTATAGAAAATACATTTTTGTGCTCTGTGAGTCGATATTCTTCGCATACAACTCAATTGGAGTCGAAAAATTCAAGTTTGGAGAAAATCACTTTTAAAAATGTTTAAATCGTCATAACTCCTTAACCAAGCGTCTAAACACTATCAAACTTGCAAAATTCAAAATTCTCTAAAAACAAAACTACAAGTCCAAAACTTATAGAAAATACATTTTTGTGCTCTGTGAGCCGATATCCTTCGCATACAATTCAATTGGAGTTGAAAAATTCAAGTTTGGAGAAAATCACTTTTAAAAATGTTTAAATCGTCATAACTCCTTAACCAAGCGTCTAAACACTATCAAACTTGCAAAATTCAAAATTCTCTAAAAACAAAACTACAAGTCCAAAACTTATAGAAAATACATTTTTGTGCTCTGTGAGTCGATATCCTTCGCATACAATTCAATTGGAGTTGAAAAATTCAAGTTTTTAGAAAATCACTTTTAAAAATGTTTAAATCGTCATAACTCCTTAACCAAGCGTCTAAACACCATCAAACTTGCAAAATTCAAAATTCTCTAAAAACAAAACTACAAGTCCAAAACTTATAGAAAATACATTTTTGTGCTCTGTGAGTCGATATCCTTCGCATACAATTCAATTGGAGTTGAAAAATTCAAGTTTGGAGAAAATCACTTTTAAAAATGTTTAAATCGTCATATCTCGTTAACCGAGCGTCTAAACACCCCAAAACTTGCAAAATTCAAAATTCTCTAAAAACAAAACTACAAGTCCAAAACTTATAGAAAATACATTTTTGTGCTCTGTGAGTCGATATCCTTCGCATACAATTCAATTGGAGTTGAAAAATTCACGTTTGGAGAAAATCACTTTTAAAAATGTTTAAATCGTCATAACTCCTTAACCAAGCGTCTAAACACCATCAAACTTGCAAAATTCAAAATTCTCTAAAAACAAAACTACAAGTCCAAAACTTATAGAAAATACATTTTTGTGCTCTGTGAGTCGATATCCTTCGCATACAATTTAATTGGAGTTGAAAAATTCACGTTTGGAGAAAATTACTTTTAAAAGTGTTTAAATCGTCATAACTCCTTAACCAAGCGTCTAAATACCATCAAACTTGCAAAATTCAAAATTCTGAAAAAAACAAAACTACAAGTCCAAAACTTATAGAAAATACATTTTTGTGCTCTGTGAGTCGATATCTTTCGCATACAATTCAATTGGAGTCATATCTCCTTAACCAAGCGTCTAAACACCATCAAACTTGCAAAATTCAAAATCCCATAAAATCAAAACTACGCATCCAAAACTTATGTAATATACATTTTTGTACTCTGTTATTCAGTCCTCTTCGAATTGAATAAAATTTTGGCAAAAAAATATGCACCTTCAAAAAAATATCATATGTTTTCATTAAAACGGCCATAACTCGGTTAAACAGCCTCTTTTCGGGGTCAAACTTTGCAAAATTCAAAATCCCATAAAAACAAAACTACGCGTCTGAAACGCGTCCGAAACGCATCTAAAACACGTCTGAAATGCGTCAAAAACGCCTCCAAATCGCTTCAAAAACGCGTCCGAAACACGTAAAAACAAGGTGGACGCGTTTTGGACGCGTTTTGTAAGCGTTTCGGACGCGTTTCAGATGCTTTTCAGACGCGTTTCAGACGCGTTTTGGACGAGTTTCAGATGCGTTTTGGGCGCGTTTCGGAGACGTCTTTGACGTGTTTCGGACGCGTTTCAGATGCGTTTTGGACGCGTTTTGGATATGCGTTTAAAAGGCAAAAAACAATTTCTCTTTCTAGCCACAAGAGCTCCAAGAGTTTACGAATGTCTTAGTAATAAGTTTATTGTGATGTTCGAAATAAAAAAAAAAGACTTGGTTGACTTTATAAAATTTGGTTCTTTACATCTCGATGGTTTGACTAAGAATAAACTTTAACAAGCTTAAAACATAATTTACAGTTTTAAATTTACTCTGAAAGAACAAATAATATTTAATACATATGAGTACAATAATTGCAATATGTAATAAAAATGTAATAGATTTCCAAGTTTAGGTTAGAACAATGAGTCAATGATCCATTTATACAATTAAAATTAAACTGAAAGTTTAAATAAAAATTGAGAAAATTATAAGTTCAAATTTTATTGTTGTTGATAGTTTGGGTTACGCTCGTTCGTTACAGCTGGAAGATAGTTTAAAAGGATTTTTTTTAATACAAATCAATGAAGTATTGATTAAATTTTACATATACATTAAATTTACTTAAAAAAAAATAGTTAAAATTCATATACAATACAATTTTATATACAATAATTAAAGCAATTAGTTAAAAATTAAAATCATCAGTCTTACAAATGAAATACTTAGTAACTAACCTAATAGATTATTTAATTTTTGCCAAAAGAAACTGATTTTATTGTTCTCGTTGTTTTTTCTTCTCTGTTCAGCCAAATCGTATTTAAAAAGAATCCAACTTGTTCGAACTTCTGGATCAAGTGGTCCCCAATCATCTGTAGGTTTCATTATCGTCCTCAAGGTCTAAATTAATTAAGTGGAAATAATAAACGACTTATAGTTCAAATTACAAAAAAAAAAAAATTATTATTATTGTTACCAGCCAGGGATTACTCGCTCGATGATTAGATGCAACCCATATAAACCATAAGGGGAATTGAGCAAAACCAATTGCTAATATTGTCCATCCAGCAACTTTATAAAAAAAATTATTTAACTAGCTACAGGAAAGATATTAAATATGATTCTTACTTGTGGCAGAATCAGGATATTCCAGGCCACTATATTTAAGTGGTTCGATGGTAGCCATTGAATAAATAAAAATTATTATCATAAGTCCTGGGGTAAAGACTGTCCAACATAAACGCCAATACATTGTGACTTTCTTATTCATCATAAACTCAACATCATCACACAAATTTTGCAATCCTTTTTAGACAAAAAAAAAAAAATTAAAAAGAACAAAAATCAAATATTTAGACCTACCGTAAATCCAAGCAATGCCGATCATTTCGAAAATAGCCAAAGCGAAAACTACAAATGTTCCTCCAAAGAAATCTACCAAATTTAATATCCATTGTCCTCCCTAGAATAAAATAAATTATATATTATATATATATTATATAATTTAAATGCTAGCCTTACACATGCTGAATCTTATATCAAGTTCAAGTCTTGAAGAGGCTTGGATTTCTATTATAAAAATTAAGAACGAATTCAAAATACAAATTTTTGTATGGTATTAGCGGTATCTGACATAGAATCGTTTTCCTGATTTTGGACTTTCTCGTAAACGACTTATTCGATTTCAATAAAATAAATTTTATAGAAGCCATTGAGCGAATATTTTAAAATTACATTTATAGACTTTCAAATCAAATTCAAATTAAGCAACCTAATCCAAAAAAAACGAAAATAATTTGAGTTCCTTTTTTCAATAAAAAATGTAAGTATTCAAAATTTAAAACGAACCGGTCACTGTAGCGTATGTGTACCATTTTATTTTAGGCAAATTTTTTGTATTTTATACAAAATTTTCTCGTCACTTATCTACCTTAAACGATAGCTCAGCCTCTTAAATTCTGAACATAAGTTCAGAATTCTTTCATTGAACCTGATGAATCCTTTTTGTAATAAAATACTTACTGGTGTCACGTATACAATGCTGCATAAAAAGCCCAAGAAACAAGTAACAAAAGCCACATAAGCGAATTTAAGTGAAGTAAATCGATCGCAAATTATTGTAACTATTGTACTTTGCAATGCTACAATGGAACCCACTCCAAGAACGAATAACATGAAGAAAAATAATACCGCAAATAACTGAAATTGAACAAAATAAAAAAACATTCTAAATAAGTGATATTCGTATTATAAAAGATTCAAATATAAAAATAGGAAATTTTAGAGCGTATTAAAATAAAATGCACTCTGGGTTGCACGTACTCGCTAAAATGTTTAAGATTTATTTTACAAATTTGTTAAATTTAGAAAAAAAACACAAAATTCGTTCTTCAAATAAAAAACAACTCTTTAAATGAAATTGAGCTCCAAAATAAATAAAGATGTATTTCTAGAAAATTATAAGTAACTTTTTGAAAAAAAAATTTTTAAAACAATGCTGGTTTGAAATTATTAATCAACATCTAAAACATTTTTGAAAATTCCGTTTTTCAAACAAAATTATCAATTTTTTTTAAATCCAAAAATTACAATTTTTTTAAAAATCCAAAAATTAGTTTTTTTCAACATTTTATTTTTGATTTATATAAAAACTGTATAAGTACTTTTGTTTGAATTTCGTTGAAATTGAGTAATTTGTTTGGGCAGATTTTAAATAAAATGCACGACTGGGTTGCACGTACTTTTGTAAATTTATATGAAAATAAAATTTTTTGAAAAAAAAAACTCTTTTACTGAAAACGAGCTCCAAAAAAAGTATACAGTTTAATTTCTTTTATGGATTTTTGTAAGAAACACTTCAAAATCGTAAGAGTCGTTTTTTTTAACTAATTTTTTATAAAAATATTTTGAAAAAAAAAAATGTTTTAAAATAAAGTTGGTATGCAATTTAGCAGAAACTATTAATCACCACTTTAAACCAAAATTTCAAAAAAAATTCAATGTCTCGTTTTCGAAAATTCGATTTTTCAAAAAAAATTTTTTTTTTTAATTTTTGTATTTAAATCCAAAAATTTTTTTTTCTTATTTAATTTTTGATTAATATAAAAATTATAAAATTGCTTTTGCTTAAAAAATTTCGTTGGGAGAAAATCAGATTAAAAAATAAACCGTTCTATTGGAGGTACCGTTAATAACGATTTTTGCATTCTCTATCATCGTAATATCATGGAAAATTGTTATCACAACTTTTTTTTTTACGAATGGATAACTTGTTGTTATATCGCAAGTAAAAAAATTGTTTTATGGCAGACACCATTAAAAAGGAAACAGTGTAAACCACGTCGTTCCATCAAAGAAATACAATGCGTTTACAACGTGTAGTAGGTACATTTTGTAGTCAAAAACATTGTGGAAAGTATAAAATTTTGCAGACTTACCTGAGGTATAAACTGAAATTTAGCAATAGCATCAGGATATGATATAAATGCTAAGCCAGTTCCACCACGTACAACTTCAGAAATATTTTCCACTTTCAAATTATGTGCTAGATTGCCTAGAATTCCAAATATTGTTATTCCTGCTAGCAGACTTGTAAAAGTGTCCAATGTAGTTACAATCATAGCATCTCTAAATTGTATGAAAAAAATTAATACAAAACAGGATTTACGAGAAGATGTGGAATAGCGTTTTACCTATAAATTCCATAGTTAAATTTATTGTAAGATGAAAACATAACAATTGGTCCAAGGCCAACAGCTAATGAGAAAAAACACTGAACAACAGCTTCTTTCCATACCTAAAAAGTATTTTCGAAAATTGATGATATAAAATTGGACCAAATTTTAAAAAGAATTGTTACCGTTGGATTAGCCAATTCAGACCAGTTTGGCTTCAAAAAGAAAATAATTCCATCTATAGCGCCATCTAGCGTTACAGCTCTTATAAGCAAAGCAATAAGAACCACGTAAGGGAAAAGTGCTAAAAAGTAAGCAGCTTTTCCAGAACTTTTCACACCTTTCGCTATAACAAGGAATATGACAACCCATGATGCAAAGAGCGTTCCTGTAAGATCTAGATTTGGATATCCAACTCCGTCAGTGATATCATTTTTCTCGTTCAATACGTTTTTCCTGTAAATGATATATACAACTTGTATAAACAGCTGAACAAATTAACATTATAGTTTATGACTCACAAAAAGTACATCTCTGAACTGGTCTGCAGCTGACCGGTGACATCAGAAGAGTTATGGGAACTTCCATTTGATGCAACACAAAGTGGACCCCATTCATCTCTACAATAAGTCCATGGCAAAACAGCTTGAAAAGATACTATAAAATAATATAGTGTCAGAGCTAGCAAAGATGAGTAATATGTAATAATGCAAATTGTTGCAAAAGCTTGTCCCATTCCAACACCTGTAAAAACATTTCAATAAATCATTTAGTTAAATAGAAGTTTGAACTTTATCAATCATTCATACCAATAAAAGCTGGACAAACAGACCAAAGCTTGACTGAACTTCTACTTGTAAATTGACCCAAAATCATTTCCAAATAGTACATTGGTTTTCCTTTAATATAAAAGTTATAAATGTTAGTTGTATTTAATTAAAGGTTTCATGGTTATTTAATTTTACCAATTAGTATAAGAACAACAATGTAGGGTATCAAAAAAGCTCCACCTCCATTTTCGTAAGCAGTAAAAGGAAATCGCCATACATTTCCCAATCCAACGGACATTGAAATGCAGGACATTAGAAATTCAAGTCCATTGGACCAATTTGGTCTTTCTGATTCATCAGTTTTATTGTTTTTATCCTTTTCAGGCGCCTGTAAAGAGAGTATTTTATGGTATTATAAAAATACTGAGTTAATCATCTTTCGTAAAATAAAATTTATAACATTTGCTCTTGAAGAAAAAATTACAAAGAATATTAAAACTTTAAAAACACAAATTTTTTGGAGCTATTAAAAAGGATAAGGATGTTAAAATTAACTAAGAATCGTTCAATGGGTTATAAAAGAAGATAAAACCGTGGAGTGCGATTAAATAAGAGGGTTAAAATTGAATATAAGGGTTTTTTTTTAACATATCTCGTAAACAAAGCAACATTTTGATATATTGTATTTAACACTTTTTGTAGAGAGTTATTTGCTTCGACTGTTTTGGTATAGAAAGAAGTTGATAGTTTATTTCAATTATTGAGTGCAAGCATTTATTTAATTTCGATTAGATATTAGATCAAATTAGATTAGATTGGCATCCCACGCCAAAGTTGTTATTCACATTATTTGCACGTTGTTCACATGCACTGTGGCGTATACTTGATTTTATATTGGCTGCTTTTCTTTTTTCCCGTTTCTGCGTGAACCACGTACCTACAGCTAATTTTGCTCAGTTCTTAAAAGAAATATACATTTTTCTTGAAATTAAAAATATGAATTGAACAAAAGGAAATCATGTTTAAGACATATTGATTGAGTTGTTTCTAAACTAAAACCCTTGTATCTATTCTTTCTGTAAGTTTTAGAGCAATGTTTAAAAGAAAAAACAAATCTTTAAAAAAATGTACTTACGAGATTTAAGCAGAAACGGGAAGATATGCAACAAATAATGGAAAAAAAGATGGCTGATCACGATAGAAAATTTAGGTGCATGCAATCATATTATTTTAAAACATTTAGGTAATAAAGAATAATTGTGATTAAAATTAAGAGGGGTAATTTCAGTTAATTTTTGAATTTTGTGAACTTTAATGTATCTGAACAATTAAACATACTACATTAAAACTTTTGACCTTGGGTATAACAAATTTGAATTAAAAACTTTGGGTTCATTATGGAGTGTAATTATTTTTATTTTAAAAACTCCATTTTTTTAAAGGTTTCTGATCTACTACCATTGAAAAATACGAAACAGAACCATTTTTGACTTATTTTGGGGTTAATGAAAGATAATTTTTTTCAACATAACAATTTGTAACGGTTTTTGAAATAAATATTTTTCAAGTTAAATCTGTTTATATTATTAAGATATCTCCAGTGTTATTCTATTACACGCAATCTATTGTCAGAAGAATGTGATTGCAATAAGCTGGTTCTTGCATTCCGAAAGCCAGAAATCAAGATTTTCTAATACTATTTTTTTTTTTTTTTTTTTTTCAAATTTTCAACAAGTCTCTTTGAACAAATAAATCTATCTTTCCTGTATTAAAATGGAACAATGAACACAAATGATAAAACGAACAGTTATATGAGTACCCTGTACCTATTAGTTAATAATAAATACCTACATAATATGTAGTTTTTTTTAGAATGCACAAAAAATATAGGTAAACATTACCTATACATTTTTAATAATAAGTTTTAAATGACACAAAACATTTACTCAGTTCAAAAATCAAATAATAATAAAAAAAAAAATAATAATGCACAATATAAAACAAAAATTATTTACAACAGCATTAAAATTGTTAGAGTACTAATTTTATACCCTGCACGACACCTGGATAAAAATAAATAGATAAAATTATTCACTCAAAAGTTGTCATAATTTTTTGTTTTTTCTTCTAAATTAACATACATGGGGTTTTTTACTTGCATATGTCATAACTACCCACGTTTAAAATGTTACCGTCATTACTTTTTTTTGCAATTGTAATGTTATTTGTTGTACAGATACAGAATTTTTTTACTTGTGGATTAAATCAATTAAATAAAATTGTAATTTACACAATACGACCAGTAGAACAAACAGGTTGTCTGATTTTCCGTCAACATCAGAATTATTATATTGGTTAAGTTTTTCCCCCTTTTAATTCAAAACCAATAACATAATATGAAGTGAGCAGCATTGTAGGAAAATCTTTATGCTTAGTTTATTCAAATAAGTGTTTCTGCTTAAGGAGAAAAATTCTAGACAATTGGTTTTGGCGGGATTTATCGAGTTATTCTGTAAGAAAAATATGACAATCACAATCGCAAGAATTATTTTTGTTATGGTGTTTAATGTTCCTTAATATCGATAAATATTTATTTTTAAATAAATTAACACAGCACAGCGGTGCAGAAACCACTATTGCAATGTGGATTTGGTCTCATGTGTAATATTTTTTATTTTTAATCGTAAAATGGACTGCTAAAGTTTATATCTATAGAGTTATTTGATGAATTGCACTTTTGTGTAGGTATTGATTTTTAATTCAAAATTTAAGATTGAGTGAAATTTGGTCTTAAAGACGAGGTATCTCACTTACCGAGCTATTAATTAATACTTAAAAAATTATTTTATTTTGACAAAATGATATTAGAGGAGCAAATATTTTGGAAAACATTAATAGTACAGTCAAATAAGGCGAAAAAAGGGGTAAACCTCGGAATGAATTCTAACAAAATTTGTTTGCCAATATCATCGTTTTGGAATTCTACAACTTCCTCAAAAGTCTACAAAAATGTCATGTCCACAAGTCGCGATTTTAAGGTCAAACCGCAAAATGGAGTATTTCAAAATTATAATAGACAATGGTATTAATGCACATAATGAACATGGTAACTTGTTTAGGTAAAACTGGAGTTTATCCTTTTTGAATTTATTACATATAACATGAGCTAAAACAATCGATTAGTATACCTAATTGAGTAAATTAAATTCAGTAATAGTTTCCACAATGATTTACAGATACTAGGCGCGTTTATATCTACAAGTGTTAAAACACAAGATTTAAAGAAGTACTACAATGGCCGGGTTCACCAGGGAAGCGTCTTGAGTCCTCTGCTCTTTATTACCGTTCTTGATTACCTGCTTGAAGGCAAAGTGACGGACCCAAAAGTGCATCAGTTATTCTTTGCTGACGATGGAGCCATCATAAGTGAAGACCCGATATCCCTGCAACGAGCACTTGATGTATGGGTGGATGTTCTAGAAGGTAATGGGTACCGCATAAGCGCGAGAAAGACAGAATACCTATGCTGCCCATTTTCTGATCCACACAGGCCTATTCCTGACATTTATTTGAATGGTGTAGTGCTTCCCAAGTGTGAAAAGTTTAAATATCTGGGGTCTATGATAAATAACGAAGGTACTTGTGATGACGATATCAATCATCGCGTAAGCGTTGGGTGGATGAAGTGGCGGGAAAATTCTGCTATCTTCTGTGATCGAAAAATGCCCCCTAAGCTGAAAGGAAGGCTCTACACCGCAGTTGTGCGTCCAGCACTCACATCAATTCACTATGTTGGACAATGTACAAAAAGTATGAGAGTAAGTTAACGGCAGCTGAGATGAAGATGCTTCGTATGACAGCAGGAGTAACAAAGCTTGATAGAATTAGAAGTACGAAGATCCGAGGAAGCCTTCATGTTAAAAACACCATCTCCCAAAAAATTGAACACGACCGACTCAGTTGGTATTGCCATGTTCAAAGGAGAGATCCTGAGAACCCCGTCAAAAAAGCAATATCATACAACGTTCCAACACGAAATAAAAAGAAAGGTAGGCCTAAAAACTCCTGGTACAAGCAAATGCAAAAACACCAGCATTCAGTTGGCCTTAGAAATGGAACAATACAAAACCGGGAGGCTTGCCGCCGATTTCTGAGGTCAACCCGGCGAACCCCACAAGCGGATCACTAGTGTGAAGCAGTAACGTGGGATAGTTATGATCCCCTCGACATCGAGATCATAACAGCGCCGAGAAAAAAGGAAGAAGAAGAAGAAGAAGACTACAATGGCCGGGTTCAAAGCATCATCTGAACTTAAGATCAGATTTTTTTGACGTTGAAGCCTGGTACGCTGCTCGCGCTAAATTTTAGCTCCCATACCAATTATCGAAAAACTTTAGCTGAGCTAAAATGGATCCCATACAAATTATCGATAACTTGTATAGGAATTTTATCTTGGCTAAAATTTGCTGAGCAGCGTACTAGGCTTGAACGCAAAAAATCATCTGAATTTCAGATGACGCATTTACCAAGAATCTACTTTTTTTCTTTACTTTGATTGACTTTAAAAAAAGAACATTTATTTTTCTAGGATAATAAAAATATTTCGAGTGATTGTAAAAAAAGAGTTATGTATTTATTAATATTTTCAGTGAGATCACTTCAGTATTTGTAAAAATTATTTTTTTGATTCATAAAATTCCTTTCTGCTATCAACTTATGTATGCTTAGTTTTGATTTAGTTCCCATAAACATGCGGAAGAAGAACACAATAATATATTAATTATATATGCATTGTAATATCATATCAACAAATAAGAACAATACCGCAACAAATGCCCAAACACAAAAGAAATATAAACAAATCCATTTATAACTTGTATTAAAATAGCAAAGTTCAATTTTGGTGTGTAGCACATTTGGCACGTTTACCAACTTCACCAACACAAACACACCCATCTGAATTTTCAGATACAAAATTTCCACCTGAAAATCGTAACTAAATGTCAAAAAAACGTAACTAAATGCCACCTAACATCTGACCAATCAGAGCCTCTGAAAATTCAGATCTTAAAGCAGAAACACAATGGGTGCGTTCACGTACCGATCCAAGGGTATCCGATTACCTTTGTGTTGTTGTAATCCCATATAAAATCTCAGCTGATCGTAAACATGTGTTGACAATCAAAAAAAAAAGAGTGTGTGTACACATGTACACGCGACTGAAGTTATACTTCTCATTCAGTATATGTATGTAAATGATTTTCATTTGATATTTTTAATTTCTATTATTAAATTAATTAATCCACTCTTCGTTTTTTTACATTTTTATCAAGTGAACAATAAATTAATTCTTTCATCCTCCTTGCGTCCATGTAGTTTTCAATTTATTCTGAGAAATTAACTCATGTTGTGCGGTTCAGAACGTACGGTAAATGCTTAACGAAAGTAAATGAATTGCGCATAAAATGTGAAATATGGTAATTTTATGAGAATTGTGTGTGCTTCAGCACTAATAGTAGCAATATGGAACTTGCAGGGTTGAGCTGATGTTGGGTGAGCTGAGCTGTGATAGGTGAGAGGATACATTGATTTTTATTTGGAAAGTATAATGAAATATGAAGATATTTTAAACTTTTATAAAACACCATAGCTTAAGATGTTTGGTTCTAGTTATTAATGGAATTATTTTAACACATGGATATTTTTATAAATAAACAGATAATTTTTCGTGATCTTTTCTCTTGGTTTTTTTAATAGTAAATATATTCCTATTTTTTTAGTAAAATATTTCTTTTTTTATCATAAAAAAAAATTCCGGTACAATCCGGTTTTTCGACTTTTTTCAAAATTCCGAGAAAATCGCGTTTGAAAGTTGGGGTAAATTTTTTTTTTTCGAAAAATCCCCGAATCTTTGAACGCTTCTGGAAGCTAAACCGCTTGACAGCAATTTTTGGGAGTGATGCCAAATGATAGCTTGTGTCATGGGCCTACGCTTTGCACATTGTCAGATTTTTAAAAAACCGCCTTCCATGTTAAACCGCCACATCATGCCTATTTTTTCAGAATCGTGCCTATTTTTTATTTACTTTTAAGTTTTCCCGGTTTGAGAACGCGGGGACCTACAGGGATGGGAGTTGTACCCAAATGTAGGTTAGAATCCCCGCTACCTTTTGGCATCAAAAATTTTATTTTCATTTTCTTTAAAATTCAGCGATTTAGGCGTTGGCGTTGGAACGCTTTGATCTAGAGACAGGGGAGTGGTGCCATATGAAAGCTTATATTCTCAGCAACCCGATAGTGGTATAATCCGGTTTTTCGATTTTTTTCAAAATTCCGAGAAAATCGCGTTTGAAAGTTGGGGTAAAATTTTTTTTCGAAAAATCCCCGAATCTTTGAACGCTCCTGGAAGCTAAACCGCTTGAGAGCAATTTTTGGGAGTGATGCCAAATGATAGCTTGTGTCATGGGCCTACGCTTTGCACATTGTCAGATTTAAAAAAAAAAATGCCTTCCATGTTAAACCGCCACATCATGCCTATTTTATCAGAATCGTGCCTATTTTTTTTTTTTTACTTTTAAGTTCTCCCGGTTTGAGAACGCGTGGACCTACAGGCATGAGAGTTGTACTCAAATGTAGGTTAGAGTCCCCGCTACCTTTTGGCATCAAAAAATTTTTTTTCATTTTCTTCAAAATTCCGAGATATAGGCGTTGGAAGTTGGGGCGCTCACTTTCAGCTCAGCTCAAATGATCTGAGCTATGGTACCTGAAATGTGAGCTTTTTGCAACCCTGGCAACTTGCCACATGGAAATTACCACATGCAACTTGTCACATGCAACTTGCCACATGTAACTTGCTACATGTAACTTGCCACACGCAACTTGCCACATGCAGCTTGCCACATGCAACTTGCCACATGCAACTTGCCACATGCAACTTGCCACATACAACTTGCCACATGCAACTTGCCACATGCAACTTGCCACATGCAACTTGTCACATGCAACTTGTCACATACAACTTGCCACATGCAACTTGCCACATGCAACTTGCCATATACAACTTGCCACATGCAACTTGCCACATGAAACATGTAACTTGCAACGTGTTGTGTGTTTTATGTTTGCCGTACTGCGGCGTACTGCATTTTAAAATACTAAAGTACTGCCTACTCTAAAGGTGAAACGACAGCCCTGCTACCCAGTGTGATCGCGTCATAATCCCTTTGACATTCTTGTCAAAAAGTAAATTTTCATACCCACCCTCCCATAAGAAGTATAACTTCAAAAATGAAAGCTTTGATTTTGACACTTCTCACGAATCTGTTCTAACCTGATCTGACTCAAAAGCAAGAACAGAAAATCCTGTTCTAAACTGCTCTAGATTTGTCAATGAACAGGTAATTAGAACAGTTCAGCACAGAAAAAACCTCAATGAACAGCAAAAAGCTGTACTTTTCTGCCTAGAACAGTCCAGCACAGCGTCAGTGAACAGAGCTATAATTTGTTCTTTTTCTATATCAACTCAACGTACGCCTCTGGCAGCTTGACTTTAATTTTTATACCACGTAATCGAGTTCTCATCGAAATCAGTCTAGTAGAACTTGAAGGATTCAGGCATTTTTTGTTTAATCTTCAATAATGTTATACCTACATTTCCATTTTATTTTCTTTAATTTTTCCACAAATGCTAGTTTCATTATCCTTTTTATAAGAACATTCAAGTTTACCTACTTAAAATATCTGATTCAAACTGCTATGCTCGGGGGCGGTTTTGAACATGTTCGAAATTCCTCCAACACACTTGTTCAAACCAATAATACAAAATTTACAATCATTTAAACATTAAGCTAGCTAATATTTTTTTAATGTTAACTATTGTGTTGCAGTTTTGTCCTATGTTACAGGAAATACGTAGATTTACTAACTGCCTACTAACTTTTTTGTTTTATTAAAATGATATTGTTTAATTTAACATTAATTTCGCAAATTTATGCATCACTTTTTAATTATTTAGGTAGGTATAGGTATAATTTGTTATTTATTATATTCATATTTATACTTTAACATGTACATTTTGTATGTAGGTATAATGAAATATGAAGATATTTTAAACTTTTATAAAACACCATAGCTCAAGATGTTTGGTTCTAGTTATTAATGGAATTATTTTAACACATGGATATTTTTATAAATAAAACAGATAATTTTTCGTGATCTTTCTCTTGGTTTTTTTAACCCTAGAAAGATAATCATAATATACGTCTCAGAGACGTATGATTCTAAAAAAGATTTTTGGTCTTATGTTAACACTTTTTGTCATATTTATTTAACTCATTACTTAGATTAATTTAAAGAAGTGATATAATAAATCAAATCAATTTAACAAAAACCCAGAAATTTGAATTGAATTAGAAAAAAAAAGTTCTTTACACGCCATACGTCTTACAGACGTAGATTATCTTTCTAGGGTTAATAGTAAATATATTTCTATTTTTTTAGTAAAATATTCATAAAAAAATCAGGTACAATCCGGTTTTACGACTTTTTTCAAAATTCCGAGAAAATCGCGTTTGAAAGTTGGGGTAAATTTTTTTTTTCAAAAAATTTTTCAAGCTAAGCCGCTTGAGAGCAATTTTTGGGAGTGATGCCAAATGATAGCTTGTGTCATGGGCCTACACTTTGCACATTATCAGATTTTTAAAAAATCGCCTTCCATGTTAAACCGCCACATCATGCCTTTTTTTTCAGAATCGGGCTTAACTTTTTTTTTACCTTTAAGTTCTCCTGGTTTGAGAACGCGTGTACCTACAGGGATGGAAGTTGTACCCAAATGTAGGTTAGAGTCCCCGCTACCTTTTGGCAACAAAAATTTTTTTTTCATTTTTTCAAAATTCCGAGATATAGGCGTTGCAAGGCTTTGATCTAGAGACAGGGGAGTGGTGCCATATGAAAGCTTATATTCTCAGCTACCCGAAAGTGGTATAATCCGGTTTTTTGATTTTTTTCAAAATTCCGAGAAAATCGTGTTTGAAAGTTGGGGTAAATTTTTTTTTTCGAAAAATCCCCGAATCTTTGAACGCTCCTGGAAGCTAAGCCGCTTGAGAGCAATTTTTGGGAGTGATGCCAAATGATAGCTTGTGTCATGGGCCTACGCTTTGCACATTGTCAGATTTTTAAAAAATCGCCTTCCATGTTAAACCGCCACATCATGCCTTTTTTTTCAGAATCGGGCTTAACTTTTTTTTTACCTTTAAGTTCTCCTGGTTTGAGAACGCGTGTACCTACAGGGATGGAAGTTGTACCCAAATGTAGGTTAGAGTCCCCGCTACCTTTTGGCAACAAAAATTTTTTTTCATTTTTTCAAAATTCCGAGATATAGGCGTTGCAAGGCTTTGATCTAGAGACAGGGGAGTGGTGCCATATGAAAGCTTATATTCTCAGCTACCCGAAAGTGGTATAATCCGGTTTTTTTATTTTTTTCAAAATTCCGAGAAAATCGTGTTTAAAAGTTGGGGTAAATTTTTTTTTTCGAAAAATCCCCGAATCTTTGAACGCTCCTGGAAGCTAAGCCGCTTGAGAGCAATTTTTGGGAGTGATGCCAAATGATAGCTTGTGTCATGGGCCTACGCTTTGCACATTGTCAGATTTTTAAAAAATCGCCTTCCATGTTAAACCGCCACATCATGCCTTTTTTTTCAGAATCGGGCTTAACTTTTTTTTTACCTTTAAGTTCTCCTGGTTTGAGAACGCGTGTACCTACAGGGATGGAAGTTGTACCCAAATGTAGGTTAGAGTCCCCGCTACCTTTTGGCATCAAAAAAATTTTTTTAATTTTTTTCAAAATTCCGAGATATAGGCGTTGGAAGTTGGGGCGCTCACTTTCAGCTCAGCTCAAATGAGCTAAGCTATGGTACCTAGCTCAAATTTGAGCTGAGCTGTGAGCTGAGCTGAAATATTAGCTTTTTGCAACCCTGGCAACTTGCCACATGTAACTTGCCACATGCAACTTGCCACACGCAATTTGCCACATGCAACTTGCCACACGCAACTTGCCACATACAACTTGCCACATGCAACTTGCCACATGCAACTTGCCACATACAACTTGCCACATGCAACTTGCCACATGAAACATGTAACTTGCTACGTGTTGTGTGTTTTATGTTTGCCGTACTGTGGCGTACTGCATTTTTAAATACTAAAGTACTGCGTACTCTAAAGGTGAAACGACAGCCCTGCTACCCAGGGTGATCGCGTCATAATCCCTTTGACATTCTTGTCAAAAAGTAAATTTTCATACCCACCCTCCCATAAGAAGTATAACTTCAAAAATCCAAAGGTATCCTAAAAATTTCTGGATTCTCGTGTATCTTATGGGAGATTTGATGAACAGCTGATTCGTGTTCACAAACGTATCGGATACAAAGGTATCTTGGATAGGGTATCTGTGCGTACGTGAACGCACCCAATCACGCTTTGCCAGACGCGTCATCGCGTTACGTTGAGAAATCCTCAAAGCGCGCTTCTGTCACTTTGACTTCGAACAGCTGATTGAAACATAAAATCTGATGTCAAATAAAAAAAAACACAGTCACTCACAAAATGATTGGGCCTAGTCTTTATCTTGATTTAATTGTGGAAAAATGAAGAAGGATATTAATGTGTTTAAAAAATACATAGAAAATTGTTTATTCTTTAATCCTATAGTTATAAAAACAAAACCAATCAAAATAAATTGTTTTTACCAGTAAAACTCAGTCTACAACATCATTAAATTATTTTTGTTTTTAATAAGTAAATTGTTTTGATTTAAAATATCTCGATGTCGTTTTTATGTGCAACATCTATAAAGAGAAATCAAAAAACACACCTAGTTTTGCAATAATTTATTTTTTTTTTTTATTCACATTTGGCGCAATAATTATGTGGGTAACTGTAACTATGTCTGATAAATGTCAGAAAGCGAGCAAAAGTTCAGTCTGGTTGAACTTTTGCTCGCTTTCTTACGTTTCCTTACGTTTGTCAAAAAAAGCGTACGTAAGAAAAGCGTCATTGTGGGAGGTTACACAGATTTCGTATGGTTGAACTTTTGGCAGTTGTCAAAATCGACGGCAAAGCGTGATTGTGTTTTTGCTTTTAAGTTCAGGTGGCCTGAGTTGAACGCGGGGAATATAGCAATTGTCGTGCTTGAAAGTAAATAGCCACCTTTATCCAGTTGTTAGCCTGCATGTGTTTCTTTTCAATGCCGCACTATGACTTAAACCCCGCATTCAAAGCAGCACACTTATTCTGAATTTTTAGAGGTTCTGATTGGCCTGAACCAAATGTCACCTAAACGTCTTTTTTTATGACATCTGATGAATCAATACCCTCTAAAAATCAAAAACATTTTTTTTAAATAACATAAGGTTTATGAAATGGTGTAAACTCGTGGTAAACCTGGTAAAACTGTAACCAACTGTCTAATCCATACACAATTTTGACACTTTCGAAACAAATGGTTGATAACTTTATTCTAATTGCTGTTCGTGCGCTGGCGCTGCGTCAATTTATTGCTGTTGCGGCAACACTGCGGAAAAAAAACGCGAGAACGAACAACGACGCAGCCTTATCGAACTCAGACCTCTGACTTAATAGATTATCGCTTAACCATCGCGCTACATGGTACTACAGACACTTCAAAAAAAAAATAGGAGTAATTACACGAACAATCAAAGTCTGGTGGCACTGTCAACAATTTCTGCAAGCGATGTAATCGTGGGAATGGAGGGGTCTTACAAATCTATCCCGAATATGAAGGTCTGACATGGGATGCACATACTCATGACAAGGGGTATTCTTGGGTACTTTGTCAATTTGTGGCAAGATCAAAAAAGATGGGATTGGCTGGATTCTAATCTAGAATTTCACTTAACGGTTCATTACAGTAGCCATTACGGCTCGACGCACGGACATGATTTGTTTTTAATGTTTTAAGAAGTTTTTACCCGTTTTTTTTTGTCACTCATCTTTTTTTTAATTTTTTAACGATAAATAAAAAAAAATTATTTTCGTACTCTGTTTGGTAATTGAATTCGTAAAAATTCATAACAAATGATTTTTTAACACAAAACTCGAGCGTGAACACCCTAATGAAAAAAAGATTAATATATTTAATGATATGGGTATTCTAATTCGCCATATCTATGACACATTGATAATTCCATTTCAAAAAATTAAATCCCATATTTAAAATCTATAAACCAGTCACTAAAATACATTTAAATCTAACGACAAATTATCAAGTATTTTACATAATGTATAAACTAAAAACATTTTTCTTCTAAAATAAAACACTCTCTTGAATATAGAGACTCCCCGAGAGTTAATTACTCTGTTGGAAAATGTACCATACATGCAGTTATAACGACACTTTAATTTTGTATTTTCATATTTCTTTTCCTAGAACTGGGGGTCAATTCCCGAACTGTGAAACAGTGAAGTGATAAGTTTTATCATGTTTTCATAATAAATTCGATTCTGGATTTACAAAAAAATTAAAACAAACTTCGAAAATTTTTCATATGAAAACTTTGTAACGTTTTTTTTTAACCAAGCTAGCATTTGAAGCAAACTTACTTCAATGTTAGGTCCTGTGTTCTGTAGTTCCATAACGAATACTCTAATACTGCGATGTTTAAATTCACCAAACTAATCAATTAGTTTCCACGACAATTTTATTTTCAAATTGCGAACCGCGCTAAGATAACGTTAGATACTCTTCGGTGTTAGAATATAACTAAACGATCAATGCCAAGCTTACGGATCACTACAGCTAAGGTTAAGGTGAAACTAGCATTTCCATAACCACTATTGAAAGAAAGAATACTTTCAATGCTCTCATTGGGCACTTTTTCCCACTCGTAGTCGGGTAATTATTATTTTTTTTTTTTTTTTGTTAAATGCAAGTAAATGTATCTTCTAAATCTATTTATTTAATCATACAATTTAATGGAAGTGACTACTATTCTGTGAATAAATCAAGTTTTATTTAATCACTGTCGCATCTTGGTTTTCAAACGGTTTGAACAAGCAGTTTTGTAATAAATGCATTTTGTAACAATAAAAAGCTATTATTACAAACGGTTTGAAGAAAAAACAAAACCGAAAGTAAAACATTAATTAGTAGTTATTGAAATTATGCAATATTGATAATTATTGTAATGATTGTCATTTGTTTAGAAATAGTAATAATGCATTAGTACCTACTCATTTTCTATTACCAAAAACAGGTAAAGGTAGAGCACCCCTTTATTATAATATTTAAAATAGTTATGCATTTGCTTTTTAGTCATTTTAAATTTTATAGTCGGAGAGGCGACCGTCGTAAGTTACTAAGCTCATAAGGTAAGAGCTAAGAGGTCACAATTGGTGTCGATTGAAAGATAAGTTGATACTATAAGTGAGTCCCATGAGACATGTCTCATGAGACATGTACCATGAGACATGTCCCATGAGTACGGTGATTTAACCCTCTGTAGGCACACCTCTTTTTTGTGACGTGATAGGCACACGGGTGCGAATTTGGTTTATACTTTTTTCATGTCACTAGAACTTTTTTCGGTCTCAATATTTTATAGAGAATAATATATGAAATTGATGTAGAATTTTCCGAGGAATTCGAATATTGCATTCACAATTTCAAAAAAATATATTTTCACCCTTATAAAGATATTTTTTTGTGACCACTTTTTTGAAAAATCGTAATTTTTTTTATTTTTGTCCTGCCAAATTCGCACCCGTGTGCCGACAGAGGGTTAAGAAACCCGGGACGTATTCCCGTCCCGTATTTTGCAATCTGCCCAGTTTTTGTCCCGTATATTCTCTGATTTTTTTATTATGGGGAACAAGAATACAGTGGTTGGGAAATAAAAGTTTCCTTAATTTTTCAGATAAAAGCAATAGTTTTAAAAAATGTTCGTCAATTAAGTACCCAGTTTCAGCTTATTTTTGTTAGGTTGAAAAGCTACACCAGAAAAAGTTTTTTTTTTCTCAATAATGAACAATACTCATAAAGAAACCAGCTTCTTTTAAGAGCTTTCAAGGATATATTTAAGGCTGTACAAAAGAGTGACCGCAACTCCCATAGAAAAAAATTTTTGTCGAATTTTTTTCGGGGGAACCCGAAAATCGAGTTTGCACTTCAGCTCTTTTTGAGGTGAGTACTGAAAATTTAAATTGATGACAATATTTTGTTTTTTTAGTAAAACTTAACAAATTTAGCATCTGAGTTATGTGTAACACTACCTTTAATTTAATATATAAAAAGTGAAAATAACCCCCTCTGTTTGGAAGCTAAAGCTAATTTTCTGCGAAAAACAGTGAAAAAACAGAGATTTTTGATACTTTGAGCGAGTGTCGGCACCATTTAGACTTATCCAATCGAACTGAAATTTTGGCTATCTAAAAATCTGCAAAGGCGGAACATTTTATGGGGTTCCCCCGACCAAATTTCGAAAATCGATTTCTTGCTGTCACTCTACTGTACAATTTCAAAATCATGGGTAATTCCATGAAAAAGTGGACACGAATTTTGAACAAATTATGCCGTTTTTTTTACTTTTTGTAATAGCAAATTATTTTTTACAAACGGTAACACTTAATGCAAGTTGCAAGAAAAGATTCTTTGTTGTGTTCCCTTATGCATAGATAAATTCAGGGAGTATAAATAATCTTAAAACATTTTTAAAGCATAAGCTGTCAACTACAGAAGAATTTCACATGAAAATGACGGAAAAACAAGCCCACAGAAAACTAGATGAATCTAATAGTGACGATGACAATATCCCCTCGTGATTGCTAAAATAAGCAAGCTTCGTTACACAATATTCGATTTTAAAAAAAACTTAAGTGAAAATGCATCTTTTCTTTACTTTTGGAACCACAAATCGCAGGTAACATGAGTTACCAAAATAATGTAGCGTGAGTTACCTAAATATTTTAAAATTTTTCCTCGAAATATTGAACAAATGTTTGGTTTTGTCACTAATATTAAAAGCTTGTAATTTTGTATGTATGGAATCTTCATTAAAAACAAATAAAGGTTCTTAACTTCGCAGAAAAACTTCATACTCTCGGACTCTAAAAACTCTTGTCCGATTTTTGTATCGTGAGTTCGTGAGTTACCATCATACTTTTATTTCTCCCAAGTAAATGCTAAAAATAAAGAAAATTTTTTTTGTTAATTATGAAAGTAATAGTTATGCTCCATTCATGGATAGTAATTTCGTATCAATTTATATCAAAATTAACAAACAAAAAAATTATTTATGTATAGGAAATTTTTGTGAATGTAACGTGAGTTACCATGGAATTGCCCTCATATAAAATAAAAGCTAAAAAACAGGTCTCGCGATTTTGATTAAAAAAAAATATTTTTTAACAGCAGAACCGTTTTTTGTATTTCTGACTATTTTGTAACCGACTTAATTGATTTCAACTAAAATGTTAGGTACCCATAGAAATGTTTACATTGATATCAAAACTATGACCTAAACTAATTTTTGTCCAGGGTTTAGCTGCCAGAAATATGGTCACCGTACCCATGAGACATGTCCCATGAGACATGTACCATGAGACATGTCCGATGAGACATGTCCGATGAGACATGTCCGATGAGACATTTGTCATGAGAAATGTCCCATGTGTAAAGTCCCATGAGACATGTCCCATGAGAAATGCTTCATGAGACATGTCTCATGGGACATGTCTCACATGGGAATATCTTATGAGACATGTCTCATATGGGAATGTCTCATGGGACATATTGTCTCATCGGACATGTCTCATGAGTTAAGTCCCATGAGACATGTCCGATGAAATATGTCCCATGAGACATTCCCATGAGACATTTTTTCATATATGTTAATGTTTTACAAAGAGATACAAATACTTATGCTAGCAAAACTAGTTAAATACATTTTGTCATTCCAAACGTCAGTTTTCACGATTGTAAACAAATTCTAAACAATTTATGAAAAAATTAGTTTAGTAGCACAGATTTAAAACTGTTCAATCTATATGGATCAAATGGGATAGTAAAAAAACGGCCAGTATTGAAAGCGTTTATATTATGAAAACAAAATGGCTTCGATTTGACTGATAAATTGGCATTTTGCCAGTCGTGTAAATGAGACATTAGGGGTATTCACGATCCGGTGCAACAAAAAGGTGTAAGATTGCTAAATTTTGTTTTTCTACTACTACAACTACAACAGACAAATTTTGCACCATTGTATTTTATTTTTGCAATAGGGTTAGGGTATAGCCAAAGTGTAAAAGTGTAAAAAAAATTGTAGTCTGTATATTTGGTTGTTTTATTTTAAGAAAATGTTACACTTTTGCACTTTTACAACGACAACGATACAAGACCATTTGCATCGAATCGTGAATTGAATACCCCTATTGCAAAACTAGCATCTCTATTCTGGCAAACCTCACAAGTTATGAGAACCTCACAAGGTCAACTGAATTTGATTTTGTGAGGTTTTCGCGTCATAAAAAACTTTCGAATTTGTGATCTGCTCTAAAGGAGGCACAACTCATAAGTTGGATTTTTTCTAGTAAGAAATAAATCCTCACAAAATCGAGTTACATTATGATCGTCTTGTGAGGTTTTTGTGACTTGTGAGATTTGCCAGAATAGGGGGGTAGATTTCATATTTTAGCAGCGTTCCTTTGGGAATATTTATCTACTGCTTACTACTTAAAGCTGCTTTGAACTATTTTTTCAATATAGCAAAAGTAGTTCATACTTCAAAGTAGTTTTGAGTACTAAGCAGTAAAAAAATATTCCCAAAGGAACGCAGCATTTATTAGCGAGGAAAAATCTGAGATTAGGTGTGTTTTTTGTTTATCTATATAGATTTTGTGCAAAAAAACGACATCGGGATTTTTGAAATCCGTCCAAATGTTTGACACCACTGTACATACACTTTGGCCATGATATAAAAAGGCAAGGTATGATCATTAGAGCCGCCATCTTACAAAATGGGGTAGTAAGGTTTTGACGTTTAATAATATTATTTGGCAAAGTCAAAAGCAACAACAATTTCCAAGACAAATTTGTTTACAACAACAATTTCAATGGGCAGCTGTCAAAACCTTAAGTAGCCATTTTTAAGTTTTGACAGTTCTCGATACAGAGTTTTTTCTAATGATCATACCTTCTCTTTTTATACCATGCACTTTGGCAGCTGTCTGTCAAAAATGTGCCGTGCTCATGTTTTTTTTTTTTAAACTCCGTAGTGGTATGGCCATTTCATCCGTGATGGATTCAAAAAAAATTTTTCACAAAAAACCAAAACCATTCGTATGGCCATTGCATGACCGCCATCAACTTAGCAGCACTTAGTGGGGACTTTCAAAATTTTTTATGCAAATAATTAGGTGAGAATTAGGTGAAATTTAGTGAATCAATTTTACAATTTGGTGAATCATAGTTTAAAAGTTATTAACAAATTACGTAAGGCGTAAAGTTAGCAGCACTTGGTCATGAAATTCAGAAAAAAATTCTCCATAATTCAGTGTCAATTTAGTGAATCGAATTTGATCAGTTTCATAATTTGGTGAATCATAGTTTATTAAATAATAACTAAAATAGAAAAATTAACAAACGTGACGTAACGTAAAAAAAGCATTTGTTAATCATGGACACAAACCTCACGAATGAGAATGGCAGAGTTCAACACACCAAAACTGAACCTAAATTCAGATTTTTTCACATTGAACGCACTTAATATAAATGTATACTATGAAGGCTTGGCCACACCGGAGGGTATGCGGTAGCGGTACGGGTAGCGGTAACGATATTTGTATGAAAAAAATTCCACATCTGAACGTTGATATGTCAGTTTGGAATTTTTTTCATACAAGTACCGTTACCTCTACCCGTACCGCTACCGCATACCCTCCGGTGTGGCCAAGCCTTTAAGATTCACCAAATTATGAATTATGTACCAAAATGCTTGTGGTCTTTTTCTGAATAAATGTTCCAAAATTCAGAATTTGGTGAATCATACTTTTGAAGTAATCATCTGCGGAAGTTCAAAAATGTTCCAAGACGCACGCGAAAAAAACAAAATCGCATGTAACTCTTGAATTAAGATTCACCAAATTATGAATTATGTACCAAAATGCTTGTGGTCTTTTTCTGAATAAATGTTCCAAATTTCAGAATTTGGTGAATCATACTTTTGAAGTAATCATCTGCGGAAGTTCAAAAATGTTCCAAGACGCACGCGAAAAAAACAAAATGGCATGTAACTCTTGAATTAAGGTTCACCAAATTATGAATTATGTACCAAAATGCTTGTGGTCTTTTTCTGAATAAATGTTCCAAATTTCAGAATTTGGTGAATCATACTTTTGAAGTAATCATCTGCGGAAGTTCAAAAATGTTCCAAGACGCACGCGAAAAAAACAAAATCGCATGTAACTCTTGAATTAAGATTCACCAAATTATGAATTATGTACCAAAATGCTTGTGGTCTTTTTCTGAATAAATGTTCCAAATTTCAGAATTTGGTGAATCATACTTTTGAAGTAATCATCTGCGGAAGTTCAAAAATGTTCCAAGACAGATCAGTGTCCAAGACTCATGCGAAAAAAAAAAACAAAATCTTTCTTGTGGGTAACTTCCACTGAATGTTAGTTCTGGGCTAGTGAAGATGTAAACAAACTTTTTTTGTATTATAAAATAGCATTTTTGTTGTAACTCGCATTGGAAATTTTCAAATCAAAGTGTATCTTGTAAATGAAAAACGTCAACTGAACGCATTGTCATAGTATACATTTATATTAAGTGCGTTCAATGTGAAAAAATCTGAATTTAGGTTCAGTTTTGGTGTGTTGAACTCTGCCATTCTCATTCGTGAGGTTTGTGTCCATGATTAACAAATGCTTTTTTTACGTTACGTCACGTTTGTTAATTTTTCTATTTTAGTTATTATTTAATAAACTATGATTCACCAAATTATGAAACTGATCAAATTCGATTCACTAAATTGACACTGAATTATGGAGAATTTTTTTTTGAATTTCATGACCAAGTGCTGCTAACTTTACGCCTTACGTAATTTGTTAATAACTTTTAAACTATGATTCACCAAATTGTAAAATTGATTCACTAAATTTCACCTAATTCTCACCTAATTATTTGCATAAAAAATTTTGAAAATCCCCACTAAGTGCTGCTAAGTTGATGGCGGTCATTGCATGCATGTCTATGTTTAATTCAAAAATTTTTTTTTTAAAAACCAAAATTCATTTATATATTCTTAGCTACATTTTAAGACCATGAGTCCATGACCTTAACATATAAGTTGCGTCGTTATTGTATTATAAGCGCTTAAAGGTAGCCATCAAACGTGGAAACTTTTTTATTTTTATTTCTAATTTTTCAAAAAAACTTTGGTAATTTTATGTATATGTTGGTTCAACAATCTTATCAGTCTCCATTTCCATTCCATTTCAAACAAATTTTTTATGATTTTTTTCTATTTTTCATATTTCTGTATAAAATACCTAAACCACAATAAATATAGAACTTGGGCACTACTGTTTTTATCGAGAGAAAGTAAAATCTGGATAATAAATTATCTGTATTTTTCAAAAATCTATACAGATAAAGTTTTTGTTGTTTTTAACAAGTAAATTGTTTTGATTTCAAATATCTCGATGTGTTTTTTTTGCACAAAATCTATACAGGGTGTCCCACAGTCACCGCCCCAAATGAAAACCATGGATTCCTGAGGTCATTTTAAGTCGAAAAACCTAAGAGGTAATTTTCTCTTGTTCGCCCCGTTTTCGAGTTACCACGGTTTTTATGATTTTTGCTCCCTTGTCCTTTAACTGGCCTTATCTTTGCCAAACTACGTTTGATTTGAAAGATTTTTTTTGCAACCAATCAAGAATTTATTGCAGTTTAAGTTTGTCTCAAAAAATTTTTTTTCTGCGGACAAACGTTTCTCCACAATTTTGCATCAAACACAATTTTCTTCGTTTTTTAAGTTTTTTTTTTTAAGTTTTTTTTAACTTTCATATCATTTAAGTCAAAAAAAACACATTAATTAGTATTAAAATGACCTCAGGAATCCATGGTTTTCATTTTGGGCGATGACTGTGGGACACCCTGTATAGATAAACAAAAAAAACACACCTATTTTTACACAAAAATATCAAAAGCAAATAATAGAAAACGACATAAAATTATAATCGAACATACCTAAGAAAAAAATCGCTTTTTTGACAGCTCAAAAAAGCAACAGATAGCTAACTTATCTCCATCTCTTTTCTTCTTACTTCAATTAATATTTACATCTCTCTCTTTCAAGATTGACTGATATGTGATTGGTTTTCATTCAAAAAAAAAAAAAATTCTTTCGAGTGCCTATTTTCAAAATAGTTTTTCTATTAAATTTTGTTTATTTATTTACTTAAATATCAATAAAAATTTATTTATAAATAATCTAAAAACCAATCAAACTATTTAAACAAATATACAAAATCTATTTTACTCATAAAAAATCAAAACAAAAGAACAACAAAAAACAAAAATCGTGCCTGTAGAGCTGGCAGCTTTTTTTTTTTTTTTAATCGAATCCAGGCAGGAAATCACCCAAAAAATATGGAAAATTAAAAAAACTATAATTTCTATTTTGTGACAAGAAAAACCAAACAAAAAAAAACAACAATGAATTGCTTCAGTGCCATCAGTGTTCCCACTCTCGGCGAAATGGAACAAACTATTTGCATGCTCGAGCGAGGAACCATCGTTACCAAGCTCTTCTCCAAACATCGCCCCGAGCAAAAGAAATTGATACTTGTTCGTGAAACAAGACAACTTCTCTGGTCGCCTGTTAATTCAAATACTCGCACAGATTTTGAAGGTTCATTAGATTTGCGCGAGGTAAAGGAAATTCGTGTTGGAAAGAATTCCAAAGAATTTCGTAATTTTGCCGAAGAAACTAAGAAATTCGAGACTGCCAAATGTTTTGTTGTTCTTTATGGTAGTTCTTTCAAGCTTAAGACATTCTCAATTGTTGCTCTGAGCGAACAAGAATGCGAAAATTGGGTTAGAGGGTTAAAGTATATGGTTCAGGACACTATTATTGCTCCTTATCCATTGCAAGTTGAACGCTGGCTTCGGCGGGAATACTATGCCATTGAGAATACTAATCAGCATTCCAAAGAAGGCATTAATGTCACAGTAAAAGATTTTAAAGCATTCCTAGCCGGAGTCAGTTGCAAAATGACGACGGGAAAGTTAATGGATTTCTTTTCCGAAGACGACATTCGTCGCAAATGCGATCTGAGATTTGATGACTTCTCTCGATTGTATTGTCGTCTTCTTGTACCGACGACATTTGTTTCTGATTGCTTTCTTGACAATCAGTGTAAATATTCCAGTGACTCGGAAACTGTGAGTCTTCGAGAGTTCAAGAAATTCCTTCTAACCGAACAGCAAGATCCAATGGGTCATGACGACATAATGGCTTCCAACTTTGTTCGTGATTTCATACAAGACATCGAACGTGATGTCCAAGAGCCATATTTCACTATATTCGAATTTCTTGATTTCTTATTTTCAAAACAAAATGATTTATGGGATCGTAATTGTGACAAAATTTACATGGATATGAAACAATCTATGTCGAATTATTGGATTGCATCGTCACACAATACTTATTTGACTGGCGATCAGTTTTCGAGTGAGTCGTCGACTGAAGCTTATGCTCGGGCTCTTCGTATGGGTTGTCGTTGTATTGAATTGGATTGTTGGAATGGTCCAGATAATTTGCCATATATCTTTCATGGACATACGATGACTTCGAAAATAAAATTTAAAGATGTTATTAAAACAATTAAGGAACATGCATTTGTGACGTCGGAATTTCCGGTGATTTTGTCGATTGAGCAGAATTGTTCGTTGGAACAGCAGAGGAATATGGCGCAAGCATTGACTGAGGTAATACTTATATTTGAATCTTTTTATTTGAATCCTGTTTTAGTAAAATAGAACTATGACTAACAATCCGGAGTGAAACAGGGCTTCATTCCATGCATTCAGTTAAATTTTGTTATGATCGCGTTCCACTTTTAAGGGTTTCCTTGGCCAGTGGAAAAGATTATATTCTACTTGGTTGATATCAGATCCTCTCAGAAATAACTTTAAAGTACCGCTGGTAAGGATACTTTGTCTATTTTATAATTCTTCCTATCAGAGGGGTTGATTGGTTGGGCATTTTTTGTAATTCTTTTATTTTGTTGGCTTTTACTTGGTGGAAGTCTTTAATATTTAAACAAATCATTTTTTTGATTTTGGTACTTTCACTTTGTTTTTATTTTTAATTTGTTGTTTACAGCTGTTTCGGCACAGTCTGAGGAAGGTACTGTGTGCCGAAACAGCTGTAAACAACAAATTAAAAATAGAAAAAAAAGTGGAAGTACCAAAATAAAAAAAATGATTTTTTTAAACAAGTTCTGTAAGCTTGATTAGATAATGCTGTCGAGTTTTATATTTTTAAGTTCATCAAAGAGTCTATTGTTGCTGGAGTATTTTTTAAGTATTTTATCGAAGATCCTCTGGAAAACTGCTACCCTATTTAAAAGTGAGATTTTGCTCTAATGAACCATATCGGAAAATAATAGGGTCGGATGTGGAAGGCGATACCTTTTTTACGACATCTGATGCTTGGGGGTTAAAGCAATACGTCTCGTTGTACTGTAATGCAAGGTATTTTAACTTATTTTTGCCCCGTTGATTCATCGGGAAGGTTAATCTTAATCTTCCCACAGTATCTAAATGAGAGCACTAACATTTTCAGAGGTAGCTGTTCTTCAAAAAAAAAATATTAGTCTTGATGTTCAAGGTAATTCGTCTTCAAACAGCAGAGTCTATGGTTGTTGTTGGTTTGCTGCTGAGATATTGAACTAGAAATGTTCTTTGATTCGATCCTTGCGCAACTCTGGCAATGATTGTACTCATTGTTGATTGGCTGTTTTCTATTTTTACAAAGAACGATCTGCAATGAAGTTTTGAATTTTGAAAGAGTTTGTGAAAATATCCAAGTGTCCAAACACTTTCTAAGTAAACGTTGTACGTTGACTTGGTTTTCTTCTAGAAGGCAGCAACAACGTACAACAACAACGGAATATTTATAGAAAATTATCGTTGAATTTATTAGACTTTTCAGGACTAATTAACAGATTCTATCTGGTCCCGTTGATATCTTTTGATGGCTTCTTTGTAGAATTTGTTTTATTTCTTGAGCACGTGGCGTCATTGGTAAGATTGTTATTGATGGTTAAAAAGATTTGACTTGTATTGAGAAAAGTGGGATTTAATTTAAATTATTTCATGAATTAGTAGGGAAATGCTTTAGGTGTATCTACGCTAGTTGTGATGTTGTGATAACGCCTGTCGTACCAGAATTCTTCTCGATGTTATTATTGGTCTTTTTAACTGTATCAGAACCTTAACCTTAATGCTTGCAACCTCTTCTGTAGCTGGTTATCGTTATGGTGTGCAAGATACTTTGGGAGTTGCTATTTTTTACTGATGATAACTTTTTTGTTTATAACTTTAAAAAAGTCTTCTTTCTAAACCTTTTGCACCGACTGCTCGTCTCCTTTTGTATGACAGTCTTCTATTCCGGGCTAGCATTCTTTTTTACTATTTGTTAGAATTATGGAACATCATCCCCGTTATAGTTACCATAAATATACTCAACCGCTTAATCCTTGTGCTCCATATTTGTTTTGTTGGAAATGCCCTACAATCTTTAACAGACGGTAAAGCAGCAGGAACCAATGGAATCCCGGCAGAGTTCTTTAACCCTTAACTATAGTGGTGAAAATTTGTGGTGTTTTGAAATGATAAAATAAAATACAAAATTGAATTTTTTTATAAATTTTGTTTTTAAGCATCAAAAGATAACAATTTAAAAAAAAATAAAAAAATAAAAAAAAAAAAGAGAAAATTCATTTTCAACGGTTTTTATTAACTTTTTAAAAGTTGATGTGGGTCCCCTGGACCCACCACTATAGTTAAGGGTTAAATATAACTCAGAAAATTTCAAAAAACATCTTACAAAAGCTCTGAACGTTATCTTTAATTTTGGCACATTGCCAGAGCAGTTTTACGAATCTTTAATCTGGCCAATTTATAAAAAAGGGGATCCTTGTGATCCGGCTAACTATAGGGGTATATCTTTCTTAAACTCATCCGCAAAATTATATTCGACTCTGCTTTATAAAAGATTAAATAACTGGGTAGATGCCAATCAAAAACTCAGTGAATTCCAGGCTGGATTTCGGAAAGGGTATTCTACAGTTGACAATATCTTCGTCCTAACTTCAATTGCCCAATTTAAACTGGATCAAAGTAAGAAATTATATGTTTTCTTCGTAGATTTTAGAGCAGCTTTTGATACGGTTAATAGAAGTGCTTTGGTTTATAAGCTGTTCAACCTCGGAATATCATCTAAATTCGTGCGAGCGTTGGAAAAGATATACCAGCAAACAACAGCAAAAATATTCAATGGTCGTGAGCAATCAGAAAGCTTTGAAATAAACAGCGGAGTTAAACAAGGTTGTAATCTGAGCCCCCTTTTATTTGCACTATTTTTAGATGATATAGTAGATTGGTTAACGTGTGGAGTTGAAATTGGAAGTTCAAAAATAAAAGCAATAATGTACGCAGACGATATAGTTATACTCGCAGAGACTCCATGCGCGCTTCAACTAATGATCAACAAACTGTTTGAGTATTGCAAACTATGGGGTTTGGAAGTTAATGTCGCAAAATCGAAAGTGATGATATTTCAAAAAGGAGCTGGCAGGTTAGCAAGAGGTGAAAAATGGAAATTTGGAGAACAAACACTGGAAGTTGTTAAAAAATATTCATATCTTGGTATGGACCTGACATTTAATTTGAAAATGGAAAAACATCTTAAAACTAAATTGGAAAAGGCTAAGATAGCAATCTGCTCCAATTGGAAAAGGATCTTTTGCAACAAACTGATAACTTTTAGTACAAAGTATAATGTCTTTAATGCTACGGCACAGGCCATTCTCTTTTATGGAGCGCAGGTGTGGGGTGCGCAGAAATTCGAAATCGTTGAATATCTGTTACGTTTTTTTCTAAGAAAAGTTTTTTACTTACCAATTAATACACCAAAGTATATGTATAATCTAGAATCTGGTCTCCCAACAATGTTCATTTCAACTCTAAAATTGAATGCTGATTATCTATTAAGAGTGGTAAAAATGAGTGATTCCAGGCTGCCAAAGCTGATAATGCGCCATGCAATAAAAAATAAAACTCTTTTTGTCAAGGAATGGACAAAAATAGCGGCCGATTGTGGTGTTACGATGAACTGGGAGGAGAGTAACATAGCTAACTGGAAAAAGGATTTATACGAAGTCATCATGCTTACTGACGAAAATGAAAGGTATGCCTTTATGGCAAAAGCTCGTGCGTCGACAGAAAGAGTGTATTACTCAAAGGCTAACCTTAATCTAAATGAGTGTAACTATTTCAACAGTCGTTATTCCTGTTATGTCATTGGGGCGATTTTCAAAATCAGAGGTGAGCTGATCAAGCTGAATGCCATGCCGCACCGAAACGAGGGTCCAGGTCTTTGCAACTTGTGTAACTTACAAGCACGGGAAGATGTGTATCATTTCATCGGCATCTGTCCAATTTTAAAGGAAATAAGGCGAGTCTACTTCGGAAAAAATGTTTTAGAGATGGAAGAGGTGCGTGAATTTCTGAATGGTGGTGATTGGAAGCTACTTTTTGATTATTACACGGAAGCCAGCACTTACAGATCCAAAATAATTAATGAAGTCTTTTAAAATAGTAAATAGTAAAAATCAATTTAAAATCAATTCTGGCAAGCTGAAAAGTATCTCTAAATTTTGTTTTAACTAAACTAAAAGTCCTATTAATCTACTATGATGCGTAAAAATTATATTTAAATTTTGTTTTAACTAAACTAAAAGTCCTATTAACTCTTAAAGAAAAAAAAAAAAAAAAAAAAAAAAAAAAAAAAAAAAAAAAAATGCTGTAATAGATTCAAGCAATTTTGCCACTCGGGCAGACGACATATATGTCATGCCTTTAAATATTCAAGTTTTTTTTCTCAATGACTTTATGTAAAAATTATTATATTGAATAAAGATCTATCTATCTATCTATCTATCTATTTGTTTTGTCTTTAAAGTCGGTGTTCCTTCTCCTTTTTCGAGGAAAGCTCACGAGCTTCGTATAGTAGGCATTTATTTTGGTTCATTCGGCCATTTCCTATTTCATGTCGAACTAAAGATTTCGTTTAAGTCGCCTACAGAAATCCAATATCCTAATATTACCTAATATTAAGTTTTTATATTTTGGTTTCTTTGAACGGTCGAATGTCAAAGGTAGTATGAAAATATAAAAAGGATTTATTTGGTGGTTTGCCTGGTTCTTCACATCATCAACCAATTCTTGATATCATACAGATTTTTCCAGTTTCAGTTGTATTGATCTATTTGTTGCGATCCATCTTTAATAATAAAATATTAATGTAACTACATAACAGTGCATTACTCTGCTTCTGTTCTATGGTGGTTTTGAATACTTTCGTTGAGTCTTTCCTAATATTGACTAATCGACGAGTGTTCTGGTGTAAAACAACTTCACTCTTTTAACACCATCATAAGTGGTAATCGATAAGGTGTTAAATTCGTGAGTCTTTTCAAGGATTTGTCGCACTGTGAAACCGAATTGATAAAGGCAAACGCCTGTACACCTTCACGCTAAACTTTTCTTGCATTGTTTCTGTATTAATTATGGCAAGTCACATCGTAATTTTCACGTGAAAAATTTTAGTTATGGCTCTAATTCCTGCCTTGACAATAACTTATTACTTTCAAACCTCGTTTGGCATAGGCCACCTTTTATTATTAATATCTTCATTTTTGTATATATCAATGTTCAATTTTCTTTTAAAGGTCTTTGGAGACATGTTGCTAACCCAACGTTGCGACCGTCTCGAAACTCAAATGCCATCGCCATATCAACTTAGACGAAAAATAATCCTTAAACACAAAAAACTTCCCGAATACGAAGATGGCTCAAGTTTGAGCAGTGTTGGTGGTGGCTCTGGAGTTTCCATACGCTCTTCAGATGACAATGAAAACACCCGCAATGTCATCAAAGAAGGCATGCTCTACTACAAAGATCCAGTGGATAAATCATGGAATATCTATCACATTGTTCTCACCCAACAAGAACTAATCTATTCCTCTGAGACTGATGAAAATCGTGACGAAGAACACGAACACTCCTCGTCATCATTAATGCCAAAGCCCAAAGAAAATCTAGTCAATGATGAATTGCATTTCGGTGAAAATTGGTTTCATGGTAAGTTGGAGGGAGGCCGTCAGGAAGCTGATACTCTGCTAGATGCTTATAAACATCTTGGCGATGGAACATTCCTTGTCCGTGAATCGGCTACATTTGTAGGAGATTATAGTCTTTCATTTTGGCGTCGAAATCGACCCAATCATTGTCGTATTAAGTTGAAACATGAAAATGGAATGACCAAGTACTATCTGGTTGATAATTTCATTTTTGATAGTCTATACAGTCTGATTGTGTACTATCGCAAAAATATGCTCCGTAGTTCAGAGTTTTCCATCACACTGAAAGAACCAGTGCCACAACCAAAGAAACACGAAACCCAAGAGTGGTTTCATCCGAATACCACCAAAGAACAAGCTGAACAAGTACTTATAAAATTAGATGTTGGGTCATTTCTTGTTCGTAATAGTGTACAGAATGCCAATGCTTTTGTCATCTCCTTCACCATCAACCGAAAAGTCAAACACTGTCGAATTCTTCAGGAGGGACGGCTCTATGTTGTCGATACGACACAATTTGAGAGTCTTGTTAGCCTGGTTAACTATTACACTCGAAATCCGCTCTACAGGAATGTGAAATTGCTCTATCCTGTATCGCAAGAGCTTTTGAAGCAAAAACTGTTAGCTTGTCAAGTGTCATTGGTAAATGAAACTAATGGCAGTGATTTTAACGATGCATCCAGCTACATGGATCCTAGTTTGGATGATCGTGTGACTTGTAAGGCTCTATACAGCTACAAGGCTGATAAACCTGATGAATTGTCATTCCCAAAACATGCGATTATAACTAATGTCCAGAGAAATAATACAATGTGGTGGCGAGGGGATTATGGGGGAATGATTCAGCGCCATCTACCGGCAAATTATGTCAAAGTAATTGATGCTTCAAGTGATGAATACAATTGCTTTGTAGGAGACGAAGGTAGCATCAGTGAAAGCTTTTCCCGTACTGATTCTATTGAGATCCATGGAGCCATTGCAAATCTCTATGAATCCAACGAGGAAGGTATCTTAGTGAAAATGCACATTCAAACCCCTACAATGCAAAATGCCCTAGTTATTGGCTTTGATAATCAAGAACAAGCTGTTGAGTGGATAAAGGCTATTCAAGAGGCAGCTCAGATTGCCAATCAATTGGCTACGGAGAGGAGAAAAAAGGAACGCAGTGCAAGAGTTGCCAAAGAAATGTCAGATCTTATAATTTACTTTAGAAGTGTTCCGTTCAAAGAGCACGGTTGGGTATTTTATGAAATGTCCAGTTTCCCAGAGACGAAAGCAGAAAAACAATTTCTCCAGCAAAATCTGCAACTCTTCCTGGCCTATCATCGTAATCAAATAAGTCGTGTGTACCCCAAGGGACAACGTTTGGATTCATCGAATTTCAATCCTGTACCATTTTGGAATGTGGGCTCTCAAATGATTGCCCTAAACTATCAAACTGGCGACAAGGCAATGCAAATGAATCAGGCCAAATTCCGAGATAATGGCAATTGTGGATATCTTTTGAAGCCTAAATTCATGTGTGTCGATGGTTTTGATCCAAATAATCCACTTACTATCAGCCCAGCTGAAGAAAAGATCATAACAATTCGAATAATTGGTGGTCGACATTTGTTCCGAGGTGGAAAGAGCAATAATCCCCTCGTTGTTGTTGAAATAATCGGTGCGAGCTTTGACAGTGGCATCAAACATAAGACTAAAGTCAATGATAATGGATACAATCCAGTGTGGAATGAAATTTGCGAGTTTTCTGTTCGTAATCCTCATTTTGCATTATTACGATTCGAAGTACAAGATGAGGATATGTTTGCTGAAACACATTTTATAGCTCAAGCGGTTTATCCTGTAAATTGTATAAGAACTGGTTATAGAAGTGTTATATTGAGAAATAAGTTTAGTGAAGAACTCGAACTATCATCGCTTTTAATACACATATCGGTTATAAATGGAAGCTCCTTGAGGGGTATTTGATTTTTATTTAAGAAATATTTGCAAAACTAAAAAAAAAAATGAGCAAAATCAAAATGATCAAAATATATATATTTTTTAAGATTTCCTAACAAAATTTATTATGTAGGGTAGTATACACTTAACAGTATCTTTGCATTTTATATACATATTTGTTTTCGTTCGTAAATAATCTCTTAGTATGTTTTAGCTTAGAACAAAAAAAAAATGAGATAAAGTTAATGTCGAAGCATTTGCAACTAAACACATCAAAAAAAAAACTTCCTAATTATGCTTGAGACTTAAGATTAATCTATCATAGATGGGGAGGGTAGTAATAAGTACGCCTTCATTATAAAAAATAATTATTAAATGTTGTCTGCCTAAACAAAAGTATATATTTACAATTTGTAAAAAGAGAAAATATTTGCAAGGGAAAGTAATTTCCTTAGAAAATTTTAGTTAAAAAAAAATTATATCGGAAGCACATACTGTACTGAGTACTGTCAGACAAAATAAAGTGAAAAACATTCTTAATCATTACTTTTTGTACAGAAAAATCGAATGCGGAAAGCAAATTGTTTTAGCTCCATAGAATTTGTTAGAATCTTAGAACAATTTTGCTTTCGCCGACGAAAAGTTTTTGTTCCAGTTTTTAAATATTAAATAAATTGAAAATTTGGGCACAGCGCAATCTATTGTAAAATATTTGGCATGTTCAAAATGTTTCAAAAAACGCTCGTGAAAAAGCTGTATAAAATATCAACATATTTAATGTTGTAAGAGCTTATATGACAAACATTCAACTTCACGAGCGTTAATAAAGACAAAGCATCATAAGTATGAGTCTTTTCAGTTGATATATGAACTCGCTTAAAACTTTAAATTTTCGAATGCAATGCGGATTTACGTAAGGAAACTTCCCATTTTTATTTTTTTTTTATTGTACTTTCAAAGTGCTGTTCTTGAGAGTTTGTCTAGCAGTGACAGAACAAACATTTTCTTTTGTACTATAGATAAGATATTACGTTTTGAGATTGCATAAGTAGTTTTGCAAAAAAAAAATCGGACTCAGTACTCAAAAATCCTTTAGAAAAGTATGGTTCTGTTCAAGCTCTATTTTCTTTGCCGACCTAACTATGTATTTTTTTTTTTTTTGCTACTTTCGCATCTGTTCGAAAGTTAATTTCAATTATACTTCCTCGTCAAACTGCGTGTCTTAAATGAATAATAACAATCTTAATCTTCCAAATAAAACCTAATAAAAGATTTGACATGACTGGAGCTGTATAATTTTCATTTTTTACAGAATTACAGAGATACATTTTTTGCGAATTCGAACACATTTTTTGTAGAATCGAATTACATAGTTGGGCCCCAATGTAATTGTTATCGCTTTGTTGAAATAGAAATAAAAGATCTCGACAAAAATAAGTCTGCCATTCAAGATTCTTTAGGCCTTCTTCAACTTTGGCTAAACCATTGCGTAAGATTTTTTATCTATCTTCCTCTTCTGGCTTATTTTTGAAAAGATGGGAAATAATATTGAGATATAAGAATTGAATTCCTGCTACAGCTAGTAATTTAGTCGACTAGTGCTTTTAAGCTTTAACATTTCACTCGGTAAATAACTGAATATACCAAAAAAGGAGAACAATAGATAAAATTAAATGTAATTTCACATTGTTTCTGTCCGATAGTATTGGCCTTACTACTTCAAAGTCATCATCTAACATTATTTTCATTGGGCCCTACCAATAATCAAATTTAGAACTCACTTTAATATTTATCTGAATTCTACATATTTCACCATACCAAAAATCAATTTAAAAGCCGGTTTAAAAGCTAACGGTCGGTTAAATTTTATAGCTGTGAAACTCAACCAACTATTAATATGGTATGGTGAAATATGTAGAAAAGTGAGCTTTAAATTTGATTATTAGTAGGCCTTATTAAATTATTGTTATTCAGTCTGTGTGTTAAATCAGTTTTCAATTTCCATTGGCATGTTTACAAATTCAGGCTTTTGATTCTTAAAACCATCTAGAAACATACATATATTCAAAAAAAAAACACGTTAATTAGAATTTATGCTGGGAATTATTAATTTCTTAGGAGCATTTTTATAGATAAAATATATATGTACATACGTACATGTATGTATTTTTATATATCGTAATATTTTAATAGTATGTATACACTTAAACTATTATATTTACACAATTTTATTGATTGTAATTTAAAAAAATACAATTTATATATTTTTTGTATAATTTTAACTTTTTATCAAGCAATTTATTGTTGTCTATAAGATAAATAAAACAAAAGAAAAAACCTATATTTATACATTCTGTGTCAATTAACTGAAAACGCATTTCTTTATATCCATTTCCATAATACATATATTCATTATGTAATACAAAAATTAAAAAAAAAAACACAAATACGTAATTAAATTTTATAGTTTACTTAAAACGGTCTGTAAAATTTATAAAGACCCTTGAAAAAAGTTAATTCCTTAAATATTTGTTTAATATCTCAAAATGAGTACTAATTTACATAAATCTTTAAACAAATTTCCACCGATTTTCTTAGTTAAATTTGTCAGACCGTTTTATTTTCAAACAAAATAGGTATAGATATTAAACTTAAAATGATAAGATTTTTTGGTAATTAAATTTCAGAAGATTGTAAAACAAAGTATCTAAAGAAAATGCGAGATTTATAAAATTAACAAATATATATTTTTAATGATTATATGGATTATATGAATGTTATATGTTGTTAAAATAAATGTATGGTCTTTTGTGAACAAATATATGGAAATATAATTATCAATGTACTGAATCGTTATAAAAATGTATGTATACAATATTAAAAAAAATAAATTTAAAATCATATGCATATGAATTCAGTTTTTTGTTTGTTATATATTTTCAAGTTGTTTAATAATTTAGGATTTTGTTGGTTTGTAATAAAAAACCCACTACATTTGGACACTACATTTACGGCAAATGGTATGAAAATGACAAAAGAAGTAGCTAAACTTGACCGAAAAATAAGCAAGAAAATTTGAAAAAGAGGGAAGCCCAAAAACTGCTAAAACAATTAAATGCACGTAAAAGTGAGTAAGCTTATACTTAAATTGTATTTATTTAACTTAAAAGAAACACGGTTTTTCTGGGTATGAGCAGATGGTAATAATAATAAATAATGATTTTATGATGTCTTCTGGGGTTTATTATAATTTATACCCATTTTAATTTCAATTAATTTAAAACTTACTTCAAACGTTAATCATAGTGTACTTGTACAGAACTGAATCAGTATTCAAAATCTGTGTCAATTAGCTTTATTCTGCTTTTCGTTCCTCTTGTAACTTTCTAACAGAATTTTTATAACGAATACAAGTTAGTCTTATGGAAGTTTTTGTAAAGAATCCAGGGGGTCTATTACGAAATACGAAACGAGCGGAGCATTGTAGTTGTCCATGCGTTCCACATGAACTAGTCATTTCAGTCGCTGCATCTTTACTAGTTTAGCAAGGTTAGTGCCTTTGTTTGTGCAGTATGATGTTGTATCATCTTCTCTAATCACCATCGATTCGGACGGGCCGGGACCAAAATCCCCCGAAGACTTTTTCTCTTGAAACAATCGAAAGAGTTTTCATTCGCCTTCGTCAAAGTCCATTCCTGAACTTGGACTAGGATGATAAGAAACAATATAATTGCTCAAAGATGATGTTAAAGAAGTCTAAACCTTTTTGACCCCTTTTTTATAGAATACAATAAACTTTTAAATTTCTCAAAAAAAAAAAAAAAAAAACTGCACACATTTTTCTAATGCATATTATGTAATACAGTAATTTATTTATCTTATTTTAACTTTTAGGCACGTATTTTATTTTTCTAAAATAATATAAAATTAATGGAAAAATATCTTTGCACTGCAAAGATTATAGTAAAGTAAATTATATTCCATTTGATGTGTGGTTATTCGTTTCTCAGTCAAAGCTAGTGTTTGTTGAAGTTTTTCATTTTCATCTTTGCGTCCAGCGACATTTGAATTGATTTCATTGCGCATCAAATTGATTTTTTTCCGTTCGGCTTCGAAACGTTCTGTAACATTTTCAAACCAATGCAATGAATTAAATTCAGAATATTGATTTAATAATTTTAAAATGTATGCAAGACCAACGGTGAAACCATCATCGAATAAGACAGCTTCTTGTTTGTCTTTTTTGTGGATTTTATCTTTGGCATTTAGAATGTACTCAACGTAGTTGAGTGTTAAGGCTGGTATGATGAGATAAACGTTCTTCAAATGAATATTATTTGGATTGCTGAAGAACGGTTGGAATGCTTCAACGAGAATCTGTAAAAGAAATATATGCAAATGAAACAAATATTTTCTATTATGATGCTTCGGACAAACCTTAAAGTAATCAGTTCCGTCGGAAAAACTCTCCGATAAGTTTCGAATATTTGTTTCGAGATTTTCGGCTGCCGAAATAGTAACATCGTTTAATTGAGATTTCTTGGCGTAATCGACAAATTTAAGATTTTCATCGAATTTGGGAAGAAAAATGCTGGCACTGTAGTTGGCATGTATGCTTCCTGAACGTACAAGACGAATGTAACCCATTGCGTTCCCTAAAATAAAAAAAACGATTATAAGGGATCTCTCATTCTTCTCTCATTTATCTACAACACTCACCAACATGTGTTATTACAGTTCTAAATAAATCCATGTACGTTTTTCCATCCTCAGACAATCCTAATTTTCGAATGTCCTTATTAAATGCATCAGCTCTCTCATATGGATACAATTTACGTGAGTTTTGTTTATTCTCTGCTAAGGCACGAAGTTCTTTCATCAATCGAGATTTTATTTGTTCATCGTAGAGAAATTGCGAGAATGTGTAAAATTTTTGTCGAAGAAATTGATAGGTAAAATTAACGGTGGTATTTATAATACCAGTTCCATGAGTTCGTAACGAATTAGCAATGTGACGTATACCAATTGTATCTAAATGTTTGTTGGAACTCTTTTGTTCGACAAATATTTGTGTATTCATGTTGTAGACGTATTTTGAAACAAAAATATGAATATTTCGCATGATTTCTAATACATCTATACCCTGAAAATATAAATTGAAAATCAAAAAGGAAAAACAATTTAGTATGTACAAAATGTGTATATTAAATTATAAGAATTTTGTATGCACGTTTGAAAGGCAATCATAAAAGTTACATCATAACTTCAAGGATGTTTAATAGAAATATAACCATTTGTTTTAGTTTTCATTTACATATATAAACAAAAATACTAGGTGTCATTGTTAGTTAACATGATCGATATCTATCTTTTACTCTCTATAAGCTATTGGTGAATGGGCTTCAGGTCAAATGAAACAAATATTTTCTTTTTGTTACAACGTTTCGTACATGATTAGATATGGAAAAAAACATCCTTACATCCTTATGAAAGCTCAATTTCTTGCTTTCTATTCCAAATGTTACGTTTTTACCAAATTTAAAAAACACCATTTAAACCATGATATTGTTATAGACGCTTCAGATTCTTGTTTCTTATCTCAAAAGTAACATTATTGCTGAATTTCAATAGGATACCGCACTATTATTTAATTTTTCAATGAACCCACACTTTCTCTACACCTAGAAAAAACACCCTTTCACATTAAAAAAAAAATATACACTTATTTTATTCGTAATTCTCATACCAAAGACAACATTTTTAATAAATAACTTAAGTGTACCTTTTATACCATTGATTTTATTGGACTTTTCGCGGATTTTCCTCATTTCCAAAAAAAAAAAAACAACCTTTCACCTAAATTATTTTTATAGACTGCTTAGATTCTTGGTTTCTGACACTTGGTTTGAAACACTTCTACCAATTTTTATTGGGGTACCATTTTTGTCCAGTTTTTGTGGTACTAATTCTGAATTTCATCATTTCTTAAAAAAAACACCCTTTCACTCAAGATAATTTTGTAGTATTTAGATTCTTAGTTCTTATAACATACGAAACTTTTTCACCAAGTTTAAACATTAACAAAATTTATGTCAGCTGTTATGATACCTTTCTCAAACATAATCAACCTATCAAAAAAGCACCCTTTCACCAAAAATTTTTTTAGGAACTTTATAAATCATCTGTCCTTGCTTAACCTATAACCTTCATCCCGAATTTCATTAGTGTTTTATGTTTTTCACATGGGTTTCGTTATATTTTACCTGTTGAAGTAAAAAACAAGCACCCTTCTATTTAATCGGCAATTACTTTTCTTAAGGGGGGAAATCCCTCTGGAAATTTTTATTTTTGCATTAATTTTTTTTTGCCTTATAAATTCATTTATCAACCGAAGAAACTATTTTCAGTGGTCTAAGCCTTAAATGAAGCCTCAAATGCCCCAAGATAGTCCCGAATCCCATGCCCATTGAACCTACTTCAGTACGAAAACGAAAACTTTAAACGCTTTTTCCTCAAAACGCACTTATTTCCGCGCCGTGCAACGTAACTCAAAAACTAATGAAGCTACCGACTTGAAATAAATTGCAAATTACTCTTTAATTTATTGGCCATTGCATGAACCTTAAAGTTCAACAAAATTTCTATAATAAATATTTTTTTTAACAATTTGTTTATAAAAAAACATTGTCTTTTTTCGTTTTTTTGGTCTCTAATTTTTATTTTACACTTTTTTTTACTAAATTTAGGTTCATGCAATGCATAAATATATTTTATTGGAAAAAAAATTTCTTTTTTGATTATAAATAATTTTCTGGACCTGGACATTGCACGGCGCAAACTCGAGGCGTCAACTTTAAAGAGCTGTAGAGCCGCCATTTTGTTTTTTTTTGTACTTCAAAAAAATTGTATCAATACTTTATAATATCAATAATATCACATACTTTCCCAAATTTCAATAAGTGCTTTCAGTTTTCCAAAAGAAATTATTGAAAAAGCTGTCGTCCAGAGGGATTTCCCCCCTTAAAGCTATCGTATTGACTTTATTTTTATGTCATTAGATTTAACAATTTATTTTTTAAAAGTCTATTTTTTCCTGTACTAAAGGTCAAATCTGAGTTAGGTAATACAATTAACCGATATTTTACATGTCTGTAAAGCAGTCATCACAAAATTTCTCTTGAGAATTAAAGCCTTGTCTTGGAAAAGCAAATCACTTTACTTTGCTGGCCTCTTTTCTACTTAGCACCCTATTCTTTATAATCGATTAGCAAAATCCGTTCCGTATCCCAAAAACTTGAAGCCATGATATTTCCGGAGAAAAGGATCTTTTTTCCAAGACAAGAGCCCCCTAAGCAATTGACTTGCTTTCAATTTAATCTCCAAAGTTTTGTTCTTATCTAGTCAAAACCTTAATCACAGCTAGAAAATAAATTGTATCCACTTAATTAAAGCTCAATAACTAATGACCCCTTTTTAACCAAACTTGCTATAAATTTCTCTAATGAATGTCTAATCCATATAAGGTAAAAAAAAATGTTCTCCCTGGCTTCTCCAATCCCTTCATTCCGCAATATTTTCAACCCTTGCTCTTATTACCCTACATATTTAAATTATTGTAACAATTTTCGTTCCCAGTTGCATCCTTTTTTTTAGTTTTTTTTTTAAACATCCTGTTACCTACATCAATATGCTATTATTATACTAAACATACCTGTTCGATTGTTTGATTTGGTAAATAGTCTTCAATTGGATTCAAGTTAAGTCTATAGTTTCCCAATTGACGCATTTCTTCATATGTTTTCCAATCATGCAACGATATTGTAGTCAAATTATAAAACATGTTGCTTAAATAGTTTTCAACGTGATCTATAAATATAAATTACTTGTTTAAAAGAGCAACTGAAATAAATTTGTAACAAAATTCTTACCTTGTAATATTAAATACTGTCCATTTAATTCAATAGGACAAATATTAATTAAATCTCTATAATCATTGATATTCTGTTCGAATGGATTCATTTTTTCCAATTGTAAACTGGAATGAACTTCTAAACGAAGAAATGTTTCAATTTGCGCACACAAATTACTTGTGATTTCAGTTTTAAAACTTTCGAAATTTGATTTCTTCAACATATCCGCCAATTTTATGTTGCCGAGTTTTAGCATGTCAAGTGATCGTCCACAATCGTTACTGGATTTCACAAGAAACTGTTAAAATTGAAAATAATGTTTATGTAACAAAACAACGAAAAATTGAAAATTCATTAAATTTACCTGAAACGAATTGAAATCCATTTTCTTTTCAATTATTTGCTTTAGATATGCAGATAAAAGAGATTGATGCCAATAAATGAACGATGTATCGCAGAGTTGTTTCAAGTTTTCTTGAAATGTAGCCAATAACTCGATTCGGTGTATTATACTGGTGAATCTATCATATTGGTCAATTGGGAGTGTTCGACCAGCTGAATTGGTAGCATTAACAGCAAGGCAAGCAACTAATATTCTTGTACGAGTTGCAGGTCCTTGTAAGCATTTTTCACAAATTTTCAAAGCAGCCAAAGCATCCACATTTCTATCGTGCATGGTGGTGCTGGTGATTTTTTTCTGTTGAATAAAGATATTAAAATAAAAATATTCAAAATCGCCTTTAAAAATGGGAAATCTTCAAAATCTTTTAAATGTTTCTTAAATTTAGTTGTTTGAAATAGCGATATATTAAATCGAGCGTGAATAAAATAAATGTTAACTTAAAACGGTATGCTGGATGTAAAATCATTTACATATTAATTAATCGATAAAAATCGATAGTTTGGGGAATAATATAAATTACGTAGGTATGCTTTCATTTTATGATTTTTTTTTTGCACCGAACTGTAAACTGGATCTTAAATTTTAAACATAGAAAATGGTACAACGAGATTTTGTTAAGACAAAGCCATAGGCACTTTTTTTTGTATATCAACATATTTTTAAGACTTTGGTTGCTGTCCAAAGTTTTTTACTTTCCAAAGCTCAGTCATACAAAAATCCAAAAAATTTATTTTTTTTTTAAAGATGTGAAGTAACATTTCTGATAACCATAATAAATTGCAAAAACATTGCATAAAAGTAAGCATGCTTAAAATTTTAAATTGCCACCCATCCACATAAATCCCAGTGAATTCACTGTAGAATGATATTTAAATACAACATGATTTTCATAGTTAATAAATTCGACATCTTTACTTTTGATTTAAACTAAAGAATGTCAATTTGAAAATATTAAAAAGGCTTCAGCGTATTGTTCGAGGTTGAATTCTTATTTGACTGTATTAAACATACTAAATTTTTGTATCAAAATGTCAAATCTGAACTGTTTCGATATACGACTTTGTTGTTCTCGGCCTACAGCATCACCGCAGCCTCAACAACAACAGTAAATTGACGCAGCGTCACCACATAAGCGACAAATGGCGTCTAAAAAAGGCATGTGTGCACCGGGCCTTAAAGATAGGCTTGGTTTTCAAGTAAAATTTAAAAAAATTGAAAATCGACCAGTGTTGCCGTTTTCTCAAGAATGCACCAGTGGATTTATCAACATTTTTTTGGCTTAAGAATACTTTTATAGCAAGGAATAAAACTCAGCAATAAAAAACTATTGTACAGTTTTTTTTTCAAATGAGGGTCTGTTCAATAGACTATTACTCACTCAAAATAATAAAATTGTGTAGGTAAGTCTTTAAAATTACAGAATTATTGCAATTTCACAAATATCTCTTATTTCCATGCGTTTTAAATTCTATTTAAAAAAAATAGAAGAGTTTTGGGTTATCTATATCCCGAAAACAAGACAAGACTTGTCGTTTCTGAAACAGGATTGGGTTTCGATATAAAGTTTTCTATAGCGCCACATTAAAAAAAAAATCCCTTTTTGTTAATCCCACATTTAAAAATACTGTTTACCCTTTATAAAATACCACTCTTACTTTCCTTTACAATACCACTTCTTATTTTCCCACTTTGGCAATCAAAACATGTTGTTTTATCGCAAGAGTTAATTCTACTTATTAAATTATACTTAAATCAGCTATTCCAAAAATTATAATCATAAATATCAATGAATCAGTAAATAACTTACCTTTGCAAATAAAATAATTTGTAATGCTTTATATTGCAAATACTGTACAATACAGCTAATAGTTTTTGCAATACTCTCTACATCACTCTGGAATACAAGTTGAATCATCTTTAACATTTCGATGAATTTACAAACAGACAACAGAGTATTTTTAGTCATAGCTGTTTGTTGGAGAACATGCATATTAATCACTGCCTTTATAATATAGCTCAATTGTCCTGAATATTGCAATCCTTGTAACAACATATTAGCATGCTCTTTAAATTGCTCAACTTTAAGTTCAGATGTAGCTGATTTGAGGGATGTCTTAACATTAATTATCCACAATGATATTTGACTGCAATAAAGTTTACAATCACGTTGTAAATTTTGTACACGATTATCGAGATAAATTTGTCTTTGTTTTGTTGTGTCGTTAAGAGATTTTTCATATGGTCGTACTAAGGTTTCAGCGTGTTTTCGCAAAAACTCTCCAGGCGTCCAAACTATATTGCCAATTAGTGTTATTCCCATGTGTTTGTTGTTGGATTCTTGGATCATTTTGAGAAATTTCAAATCAAATTGTCCAAAGAAATCATGACAGAGGACACATAGAGCATTCATTTGCACAAGAATTTGTGTTTCACTAAAGTCACATAGATCTGTTGGTAGTTTTTCGATTTTGTTTAGTTTCATACGAAGATATTCTTGAAATTGTGAACCTAGTTGACTGAGAGATTTTGGACCAATTTTTTCCTTTATCATAAATGTGCTGTCGAGGAAACTCTGAGGAAAAATATGAAAAACAAAAAAATGTTATTCTTATTAAGACGGAAGACATTAAATGGAACTTGGCATTGTTTATTTATTAATTTATTTACAAAGGTAGGATAGTATGATTTTAATTGACTGCAAAAAAAAAAAAGTTAATTTAAATTTACAAGAATTTATTATGTATTTCTTTATCAAACTTAGCCCTGATTTTTCAATCGTCAGTTAGACTGTCAGAAGAATAAATGTCAATATAAAATAAAACTTTTATTCGTAGGAATAAGCCGTAACTGGGGCATATCTGGCTATTGAAAAATCGGCTCTTATTCTAAGAATTTTAATTGTGTGAATTAAAGATTTTATTTAAAGGTGAAAATTGTTCATAATTAGTACGATAGTTTGAGATTAGTATACGTTTTTGTATGTTTTTAAATTTTTTTTGTGAAATATTAAAGTTAATACAAGACAGAAAGTGCTAAAGTCTGATTTATATAAAAATGAAGACAAAACATAAATAGGAAAGTCTGTTCTCAAGACTGGGTAGATCAATAAGTCTTAAGTCTGTTGTTATAAGGTGGGCGATCATAAGGATTTACCCGCCCTAGTCATCTGAGCGCAAATCTTAGAAATCTTTTTTGAACCTATTCCCGTCTATTTTTATGGCAATCATAATAAGGTGGCCAAACCTGACAAGCATATTCTAGGATGGGTCAAACAAAAGATATAAAAAGCTGCTTTGTAACGAAGGGATTGGTAAATTAAATTTTATCCAACCAAGAATTGGATTAGCTTTTTTTAGTAAAAGAATTAATATGTTGAACAAATTCGGGTTTGTGATCAAATGTGACACTGAGAACAGAAACATCATTTCACTGTTAAAAAATAATTTAACGACTTAAAAAAAAGTTTTCATATAAAACACCTATGTACTTTTACATTTATTCAGAACTTGATGTGACAACTTTTCAAAGCTTCTATGCCTGATTCACAGTATTGCGAGACGACACGCCGCACAGTGCGTTGATTCAGTGCAAAGTATGGAAAAAATTCAAAACAGCCTGATTTTTATGATCTTTTCTTTTAACATTAATTTTTAGTCTCATGACAAGTAAATAGTGTATAACAAATTTTGATTTCAAGTTTTTGTCACATAAGTACACTAAGGATTGTTATTTTTATAACTCAAAAGGTGCGTTTTTCATACAAATTGTGTATAAAAAGGCTTGAACAAACAGTGATAGCCAGCAGGGACGCGGGTGGACGCGGATGAATGATACCTTTTTGGAAAGGTCGAATTTCCCACTTTATAACCTATTCACTTTTTTGATGAATGCACCTGAATCAAAAATGATGCTGAAGTTTGAAAATAAGCTACTTTTGGGAGAAAAAAACCGTAACTTAACAAATTATTAAAACGATCGAAGGCTTTCGAGTGCAAAAAAAAAAACAATAAAATATATTAACCTTACTCTTCTAAAGAGTATCCAATTAAAAACCGGATTATTTGTAGCAATTTAACTCCGCGGTGCAGCGCTTCGTAGATCATCACTAAATGACCTACTTTTGACATGTTACCTTTAAGAGGTTGTATAGCTTGCTGCAGGTGCATTTTACAAAAAAAAACCGTTTTAGAAGATCAAATTTTTTGACATTTTTCCACTGGTCGCCGCACTGTGCGCCGACGAGACGAGAGCGTTGCGAGAGTAAAATTGATATCCAGTTTTCGATGTTTGGCCAAATAATTTCCTTATTTTCATACACATTCTTCTTATCCTGCCAAAAATAATCAATTATAAAAAACAAATTTTAAAATTACCGAATAACTGAGGATTTAAATGACCAAGAAAAAATCTCGTCTCGCTCTCGTCGTCTCGCAATTTTGTAAATCAGGCATTACTGAAATCAGTAAATATACATACTATGTACTTTGTACTTGTTTATTTATTTTTAAAGGAATCATTAAAGTTTTCAGCCAGCTCTATTAAAAAAAAAAAAACTACTGTGGAGCGACCTTTTGTTAAACCATGGTGATCACAGATTTAACATAAAAACATAATGATTCACAAACAATAGCCTCAAAAAGCTTTGAAATTACAGATAATCTGGCAATAGGCCTATAGTTTTTATTATTTCGTCTTTGTTTCCTTTTTTATTCAGAGAGATTATAAATGACCTATTCCAAATAGACGGAAATACACACAAAAAATTGAAAAGGTAAACCATCACTACTTGGTTAACAACTATCGTCAAGGTTATTATGTATAAACTTTACAATGTTCATATCAGTCAAATAAGTAAAAGATTTCAGTTGGTCAAAATTTTTAGACATTTCGTCAGATTTATCACAGTGTCAGAGCTTATAGTGAGTCATTACTTGTAGTGTCATTGAGCTTGAGAACAGACGGGTAAGAAAGTGTTTTTCTTAATATACACTATGTATTCATTTTCAGATCTCTTTGCATCTTCTGAATGTAATTCAGATACTTTAAACTTGATTTTCTATTGTATTTAAAATATATCTGGATTCACAGTAGTTTTTAAAATTTATTTCAGTTTGAAATAGCTTAAAAGTAGATCATACAATTTTGTTTCTTCGATTTTTTTTAGATTTTTCGTTTCACTATCGTACCAGTTAAGAATAATAAATCTAGATTTAATATAGCTATAAGAACAGATTTAAGAAAGCAATCAAATAAAATATTATTAAATGCAATAACCATTAAGTTAATTTAGTTTTGTAGAATCAGTCTTTTTGAAGTTGAAAGAGCAATTATTATAATCAGTTATTTCACTATTTAAAATGTGAAAGTTTGAGTGCGTTTTACGGTAATCTAAGTGAAACATGCAACTAATCTAATTAGGCTCTTTTAGAAAAATAAATCAAATGTTTGAAACTAGTACTAAAATAGAACTTACCTGAAAAATACTTCCCGAGAAAAGAAACTCAAGTTCATTCAAACAGTTGATTAGCCCAACAATCTCAGCTTTTGTACAAAAATCCAACTTGTCACTGTTTCTACTGATTTTTTCAACCGTCTTCTTATACGACGACCAAAATCGATGGAAATTAGAACTCGACAAAATTTCATCAAATACCAATAGATGAAACAAAATGCTTCCCAAACTATCAAATACATTCTGGAAATAAACACAAAATGTGAAACAACAAATCCAGTCTAACAAACATGTTAAAAAAAAAACTCACAAAGAATTTAAATTCAAAAACTTGATTTTCAAATGCAAGAAATGCACCACATTGATGCAATACATTGCTCGCTAGCAGAATACAACGCTGAACCAGAAACTGAATGTTGCACAAGAAATCTAACGAACAACTCATTTTGTGCAAATATTGTTGATTATTCGATTCAGATTCGTTTTTATCTGGAATTTGATTGATATCATCGCCATTAGATTCTAAAGTACAAAGATCTTCATCGATGTAGAGGAATTTCATTTGCATGGATTTAGCAGCGATGACAATTTCTTCGATTTCATTGCAAAGATAAGCAAAGGTGAGAATACTTTTGTTTAACAATCGATCAGAGTCTATTAGTTTTAGGAGTGGCAAGTTTTCTTGATTCGAATCGTAATTGACTTTAATCGGTTGATTGAATTTATCAAGTTGAGGTTTTAATTTGGTGTTGTTCAAGGATTTGCCAAGTAATTGTTTGAGAAGTTGGTCATGTTTCTCTAGGAAATTGCCGAAATTTTTTAGTTCCTCTTCGGCTGATGAAACTGTTTGAAAAATTATAATAAGTAGCTTATAATGGTTATATTATATTGTACAAACTTTGAGTATTTTGATCCATAATTTTTCTTGGAATTTTTAAAATCCAATTTTTTGAAGAAATAAACAAAAATAATTTTTGTTTTTAATTTTGGGTAAACAACAAGAAAAATCCTAGTCACACACAAATCATCTGTCAAATGTCAAATGGATAAGTTCTGTTTGTTTGGAAATTTATTTGGTGTGTAGAAAGAAACATAGAAAAATGGTTGCCGGTGCCGGATGTAGACATTATTTTAATTTTGAATTTCTATCGTTATTTTGTTTATGATTTCATCGAACTGAATAAAATCAGGGTATTTTTATTCAACGATTTTTACTTGCGATATAGGTACTATAGGGCAAGTTTAGGATTCGTAAAAAAAAAATCGAACTCGAGATAACAATTTTACATGACATTACGATGATAAAGAATGCCAAAAAAGTGGGTCCGGCAATTCTGTCTGTCTGTCTGTCTGTTTGTCTGTCTGTGTGTCTGTCTCTATCTGGAGCTGCAGCCCAAACGAGTGAAGTGATTTTCTTCAAACTTGGTAGTTAGCAGTTTTTGGTGATTCACTAGAGGGGAAATCGATATTTTTTTTTATGACCAAAACTAACGGTACCTGCCATATAACGGAAATAGAAAAGTTAATTTTGTTCAAAAACGGCTCTAACGATTTTGATTAAAATTTTTGTGTGTAGTACTACACATAAGACCCAATTTTTGAAATAAAAAAAATATTTTTTGTACGGTTATTAATGGTACCTGTCATAGAACAGTTTTTTTTCGTTTCTGAATATCTCGTACAACAATATCCCGATTTCAATGAAAATTTATATACAAAAGTGTTTAAGTAAAGGTGATATTAAAATTTTAAAAAATTTTCAAAAAACGCATTTTTGGATTTTTAAAAAATATTTCAAATTTTTTTTTTGAAAAATCAATTTTTTGAAAACGAATCAATGAAAAATTTTGAAATTTAGTTTTTATGTGTAAATTAATTATTTCTTCAAAATGGCATACCAACTTTTTTTTTGAAAAATGTAAGAAAATTTGTATATATAAAAAATTATTTTTTTAAAAAACCGCTCCTACGATTTTTGAAAATTTTTTTTCTAAAAATACATTTTTATACAAGTAATAAAATGGCATACTTGATTTTTTTTTTTTAAACATCATTTAAATTTTATTTTATTTTTGTACACTACCTATGAAATTTCTTGAAAATATTAAATTTTTCCTAATTTTCTTGAATAAAAAGCTTTAACATTAGAGTTACTTTGAGCATAAGAGCAAGTACGTGCGACCCCAGTCGTGCATTTTATTTTAGCTGTCGGGCGAAATGTTCACACAAAAATATTTTTCCCATATGTATGTATGAATTTTGTAGTCTTTATTGTTTTTTTATTTTCGTTGTGAAATTAACAAGAATTGGCACACGAAGAATTAAGTCATTCTTGTGAATTTAATATATGATTTGTTTTAAAATAATGACACAAAATTTTAAATGATTAAGGCCCAATTTATTGACACTCCATTAAATTCAAAGTTACCATTAAAATATTGAACTTTTAAATTGTGTATGTGATTTCACAGATTTTTTTTTTAATGGGGACTTTAAATACATATAATAGAGAGTGAATAAATTAAACCTAAGCAAATTCCTAAAGCCATTTTAGTAAGTTACTAAGTCAAAAAGCGGACTAAATGGCTTTAGCAATTTAATTAATCGTTTAATATTTTGCGCTAAGGAATTTACTCAGAATTTGAACAGATGCAATGATTTAAAAAATAAAATTCATTTTCTAAATTTAATGTTACCTATAATAAATAAAAAAAAAAAACAAAGAATGGTTTTCAAATTAACAAAAACATCCTTATCATATTTAGGTATTATGAGGAGAAAATTTAGAAAAATGAAATTTAAACCATTTAAAAAATATTAATTTTCGTATAGACAAATTTAGTCATTAAAAAAAAATAGTATCCCATTTAAATAAAATAATAAATAATTAGTATCCCATTCAAATAAACAGAAAGTTTCAAAAAAACTCATCGACGCGATTTCAAAAAACTGAAAAAATCAGTTTGAATTTAAATAATCCAAAAATGTGTCTTTTCGAAAATTGTATTTATTTTTAATTTTTTAAACGCTTTTTATAAAAAAAATTTGTTGAATCGTTTACGAGTAGGTCAGAAATGAAGAAAACGGTTCTATGACAGTTACTATATGGATTAATAACGGATCTACAATTTTAATTCGAAAGTATAGATCACACAAAAATTTTAATTAAAACAGTTAGAAAAGAAAAGAAAGAAAATTATTTTTTATTTTTCATGTCTACTGAAATAAATACATCACTTCAATAAAATAAAAATTTAAAATAAAAGTTTAAAACAAACAAAAATAAAATTGTATGAATTTTAAAAGTACATTATATGAATAATTTTTAAACTAGAGTTGGGCCCCTGGTCTGTTACTGACGATAAACGGTTTTCAACGTCTCTAAAATCCATTTTCTAACATAAATAAAGCATAATTTCTTTCAAATTGAGAATTTATGAATAAAGAAATTATGATTTTCAACGATTTTTTTTTATAGATAAAATTGTATGAAATTTAAATGTATGAACAATTTTAAAACTAGAGCTGCTATAGAAAATCTAATGCTGTTTTCAGAATATGCCCACTCCATTTAGTCAGAAATGACTAATGTCGTTTTCTTTCACTCCAATGAGAGTACCCTTTTAGTACTTATTTTTGCACTTTTGAAGGTTTTGTGTTCTTTGACGCCACAAAAGTGTAAAAAAAAAATTACTCCGGAGTAATTTTAGTACTACGGAGTACCCCGGATTTACTCCACATTTTTAGTCAGATTCACACCGATTTGCACACGCACTTGCACACGCACTTGCACACACACTTATGAATTGGAAGTTTGACATTTTAAAATTTTGTTTGAAAATTGAAAAATGCGAAAAGTTTTTCTTTCAAACTCTTTTGTTATTAACAGAAAACAACCATTATGAATATATTTTCTACTGTATTATATTCCGCCAGATATATTTCTTAAATTTTTTCGTTAAAAGTGTTCTTCATAAAAAAAAAAAAAAAAATCCTGTGCCATATAACAAAAAATCCCATTTTTTTCTGCGTTGATGGGATATTTTTATTTTACAATTATAAAATCAAACTAAGGGTGTGTGTCAATTAGGATGAAAAAACCGATCAGAAGCATAATGAAAAATATACCAAAAGTAAAACTAAGTCCGCTTCTACACGAAGACGCAAAGCGCGTGACGCACATAAGAGCAAAGGAGAAATAAAGTTCGAAAATAAGGGAAGGAAGATTTTCTACCGTGAGTCTCCGGTACAAAATTTTGTGACTCTTTTTGACGTTTCTCTTTGATCTTGTTCTTTTTTTTTTTGCTGTTCTGCTTTATTTTATTTCGCCGGTTGCGGAATCTGCTTCGTCGGTTGTGTATTATTTGCGTGTATAATAACGTTTTTAATTTATTCAAAAGTTTTCGTTGCACATAGACCCCGCACGGGAGTTGTTTTTTTTTGTATATTTTGCTGTTTTTTTTACATAGTCTGCTTCTACACGAAGACGTAGACCCACAATATGCACATAAGAGAAAAATCGATCTTTCTCTCTCTCTTGTTCTTATGTGCATCTCGTGCGTCTACGTCTTCCTGTACAAATCGTCATACGAAAACAAGAACAAAATAAAACCAAAGAAAATAACTGTCAAATTTGCGTCTTCAAAAAAATAATAAGTGTAGAAGTGCGTGACGCACCGAAACGAAAATGAAAAGGAAATTGGAAGATGATTTCTGCCAGAGATACCCAAAAGAGATGAGAAACTTCTGACGTCATACGGGTTTGCCTACAAGCTGCTTTAGACATTTTTGGATAAGTATGCGTGAAAAAATATACATTTTTGGCTAAGTATGCGTGAAAAATCGTACATTTTTGATTATGTGTGCGTAAAAACACCGTGGCTACACTATGTGTGTTTTTCACATTTATTCACGAATACAAAAGAGATTACAACAACACGAAATAAACAAATGGGTTTTGGGGGGTAAAACGTACGAAAGTTTCCCATCTCCTTTGGGTATCTCTGATTTCTGCGCCTTCCGTCTTCGTGTATTATGCTTCATATGTTATTAATATTAATTTTTCTTTTCAATTCATAAGATGTTTTCCCTAGGCCTGTTATCACTAATTTTTTCAAGGAAATTATCCATTTTTGCCTTGTCACACACACAATTACATAAAAAAAAATTACATAAAAAAAAATGAGACATTATGTTCTTTCACTCCAGAAAAAGGAGTAAAAATTTAGAGTACTCCTTAATAGAGTGAAAGAAAACGACATAAGAATGGTCTGGAAAATGTTTGTGTTTGGAACAAAATAATCTAGGTAATCTTTGTCAAAATTATAAATATTAATCACAGTGTGCGAAAAAAAAACGTTAAGTACTTATTATATTTGTCTTAACTAGGTTTAAATAAGTTGCAGGAATACATTTTTTCTTTAAATCATGTGAAACTGTTCAAACGATAAGTCCTCATTTAAATTTACAAAAAAATAAAGAAAATTGACTTTTTGTCAGCGTTCTGCTTATTTTGTTCATCATTGTAGTATGATGCCTTTATCTTCCTTCTTAAACACATTTTGAGATTTTCATATCGGTAAATTGGTGTGTGATGAAAAATTGAGCTTTTATTTTATTCTCCTTCCTTGAGTCTTCGAAAGTGTTTTTTTTTGTATTAACTACATAACTTGAACGTGATTCAAGTTTTTGTAAACTATGCTCTGTTTTGCATGAAAAACGAAAAAGGATTAAATCAGTTCAGCACGCGGTTGTTTTGAAGCCATTCATGAGCTTAGCTATAAATTTTTTCTTTGTTTAAAAAATAAGAAAAGAAAGTCTAAAACACTCTATATTATTTATTTGGGTATTTTATTGTTACAAAAAAAATTTAAATAAATTAATAACATAAATTTGTATGTACAAAAACACAGATAAGATACATATTTTAACATTTATTTCTTATATTTATTAATATTATTATAAATAATGTGAAGTGTTTGGTATGTGGTAAAAGGTTTATAATTTTTTTTATGAATAGTGAATTTTATGAAATCTATTGTAAGTTATTGTTTTAGGAATAATATGATTTATATGAGTTAAATATTACAACCAAGTCTTGAATATCACTTAAAATATATAAAAGAACAAACATTCAACAACAAAACTACATTAAGTACAATATTTCTTTTTTTTTTAATGCTGAAACATATTATATGTATAAAATAAACTGAAAGTTAATTTAAAAAAAAAATAATGATTCTATTTCAATTGATAAATAAATAAATTCAACACAAAACAATAGGTGTGTTTTTTATTACCACCGGTCTTAACTGGACAAAAAAAACGCATCGGGGCTTAACCTGAAATCTTGGCAGCACTGTATATTGAATGTTCCGAAAACAGCAGACACAACAAAAATTTAGAGTTGTCATATTTTTCGCTTTCGTCATTTTCTTGTATTTTACATATATGTTTTACAAAGAGATACAAAAATGTATGCTAGCAAAACTATTTTAATACATTTTGTCCTTCCAAACGTGAGTTTTCACGTTTTTAAACAAATTCTAAACAATTTATGAAAAAATTAGTTTGGTAGCACAGATTTAAAACTCTTCAAAAAGTTAAGCCCAGAGAAATCTCCGGGCTAAACAACTAAGCCCAAGGGGCTAAGGTGTTGTTGTATTTAACATGTAAATTGCTTAGCCCAGACTGCGTTTTTTTTGTCAAGTTAAGACCGGTTGTAATAAAAAACACACCTAATATTATATAAAACTAAACCTTTTAGTGGTTTATGTCATATATTTTTTTTATTGGACATTTAAAAATTGTTACTCTTAAAATGTTTTTTTTTTAAGAATAACTTGCATGAATGCTAGTATAAGATAGGAATATTATGTTAAAATGTAGGATAATTTTTATATCTATTCTATCATTAAATTAAATTATATTTTAATGCAAATATTTTAATTCATTTGCTTTCGTATGCAATAGAGATCAGTTTGAAAGCTAAATACAATTTTTTTAAGTATTTATATTTATGATTTTTCTTTTGTTTAAACCTATACATTTTTTATTCAGTAAAACTTTTATGATTATTTTTTTTTTTTTAATTTATGCAAATAAAAAAAGACCTTCAAGCCTAAAGGAATGTTTTTTTTTTTTAATAAAATGTTTGATAAATTAAAATAAATTTATTGCATTATTTTTTGTTTTTTTTTTTTTTTTTTTTTTCCCACTTAACTATAACTAAACTAATATTTTAGTAGTGCTTAGTTTTAAATAAGAACTAAAGGTATGAAGATGTAATAATTGTTCTTTTGATTCAAAGCTAAGTATATTAAAAGCTTAACATTTAAGTAACTGAGTTAAGCATCAACTTTAGTCATTGGTTCGCTTTTTTTAATTACTTTCTAATGGCATATGTTTCGACTGGCACCTTGATCTATATTTGGGGTTATTCAAAATCTTCTCTGAATAACATGATTTACCATACAAAGGAGAATGGGCAAATTTGTATGGAACGTGGACGTTACGCGGCCATTTATGAATTTGTTATTTTATGATGTAATTTAGTCTAACATAACACTTTATGTAGATTGTCTTAATGTTGTAACTTAAACATGTATTTTACATGCAAAATATGATTGTCTGTCATTTTCCCTGAACCTGAAGACCTATATCTTGAAAATCCAACCAATAGAACCCAAACTATAAGCTTTTTAAAACAACAGTTTCGAGTCAATTTTGAGAGTTTTGCTATTCAATATTTCGTTCTAGTTTAAATCGTTTAAAAACTCTCAAGCTAAATCACGAATTTGTTGACTTAAAAATCTTATATCATGAGTTCTATTGGTTGGATATTCAAGATTAATGTCTTAAGAATCAGGGAAAATGAGAGACCATCATATTTTATATTTAAAATACAAAAATATATTCAAATTGGCCTTATCACACTGAACGATGCATTAACAAATACTAATATTGAAATATCTCACATTCTTAATGCAATAGAGCCAAACCTGCATAGAAAAAGTTTTTCCTATGTTATAGTTCTTTCATTTGATACCAATTTCATTAATGGCCGCCAAATGTCCAAAATTCTTTGCTTTGTAAGAAGTTACTCATCCGGATATTCTTCACTTTTTAATCGGCCAGCTAAATTTCCTAATATTTTGAAATATTGAGAATTGAAAGCCATAAGTGTGACACCGATAGTTGCAGAGGCTAGAATTAAATGCCAAGTAGTGAACTACACGAAATTCACACTAGCACAAAAAGTATGCTTTCAACTATTATTCGTAACTAAGTATGCCATAGGTACTTCGTTTTCATGCAGATTCGACAGTCGAGAGATTCTGGGTTTAAAGATCGGATGCAATCCGAATGAATAACTTATTTTTAAATCCTTACATATAAACCATAATAGGTATATACCAATTCAATCTAAAGTAGCTTTACTTCAAACGAGACAATTTGAAAATATGAACATTCATCAGCAGATTTGTCCATACGTAAACGTAGATTTGTCTTTTTTTTTATTATTTTAAAAGTTGACAGAATAATTAACGTTCGTATTAGAGAAGTTTCCAAAAATGTTATTGTTCAATGGTTAGAGCATCGACATCTTCATTTGCATTCAAGGTAATCGATCCAATACTATATTAGACTGGGTAATCCTTTTGATTTGTACTCAAAGGTTCAACACCTCTTTTCAGAACAGAACAACAGAAAGGTTGAATTTCCTGTATTACACTAAAACACTAATGTGTTTCGTTGTATCTCCTCACAATTCCGGCGCCATTTATCAGAATTATTCACAGCTAACATTTTTGAACTTGAGTTCTGAATTTTAGGAAGCTCTGATTGGCCAGATGTCACAAAAGGTTAAATGACATTTAGGTGACATTTGATTATATGACCTTTAAAAATTCAGAACTTAATTTCAGGTGGCCTGCGCTGCACGCGACAAAAAGTTGAAATGGTCTTGCTTCACTTCGAGACGAAATTTCCGATCAACTGATATACCATAGAATTTGAAATTGATGCAAGAGCCCATACATAGAAACATTTTTAGCAGGCTGCATTTTGGGCAAGTGAATAGTTTGAGTTCAAGTCTGTTAGAACTGTTTTGTGAAAAGCAACATTTTCAGAAATGCTAAAAAAAAAATCAAATCATTAACCTAGTCGTATTTTATGGGACAAAGTATTAAAAAATACTATAGCTACTCGGTCACGTAAGTTGGTTCAGAGTTTGTTACTCAAAATTACATGAAAACACGATAGCACGAGAATGGTCATGTGGTGTAAAATAAAAAATATGAAATTACTTAAGTGTATAACATATGTCATGAGTCCATTTTTACCTATATAATCTTAATTGCTATATTTATTATAAAAAAAAAAAATTAGGGATGGATATAAATTAATATACTACCACCTTTTTTTAACTTGAGCGATAGATTTGTTTGTAAATTTTCGTTTTGATTTTCTTCTCTGATGATCTCCTTACATATTTGGACCTCCGTATGATGAAGCATCACTTATACGTCGGCTTAAAGTTGCCTTTCGATTCAAGGTACCCGAATGCGAAGTATTGGAGCGATGTGGATAGATATTCAATGGTGGTATATTGGGATTCTCAATTTTGGTTGGCGAAGATACAAGTGGTCGAGGTGAGCTGCGAGATAGAGTTCCCAGAACTTCTTGGGGTTCTTGATAGCCAGAATCTAAGTCATCGTGATAGGAATCCATAAGAGGAGTTGGATCTTCATAGTCATAATCAATAAAACCGCTATTGTCAAATGACTAAAATGATGAAAAGCTTTTTTAGAACCATTTTTTGTCAATTTTTATGGTAAAAAAATATATTTACTTTAATTGGGGTCCTTTTGACATAATCACGTGCTGGTACAGGATCCTTGGCACGATAATCAACAACTTCATAATGACCATCATGGCCTAAAGGATAGTCTGAAACAAAATGTCTTGTTCCATGCGGAGTCAATGTAGCCCAAAGAAGTCTATTATCGTTGGTAAGCTGATGTTGCAATGAATCTCTGTTTGTTGCACAAGGATATAATATCCCTCCAGCCATAAATGGATTTGCCTTTGAAGGTTCACCCAGAGCTGACATTGTGGTCTGTTTTATGTTGGAATCATGATATGATAAATTGCAACTTGAAAATAGGGTCCTAAATTAAGAATAATACAATAATGTTATTAAGAAAAATTTACAATTTTAATGAAAACTCACTCTCGACACTTGAGCAAAATGATGGCAAATAATGCCCCAAGTATAAGAACTCCAACACATGAACTTATTAAAACAAAGACCCAAGTATTTTCCATGTGATTCCTTCCGGTGAGCTCGATAAACTCTAATCCACTCTCCCTTGGACGTGGATTTGGTTCGCATAGAAATGCAGCAAAACATGGATGGGTGTCATTTGGGGGTAATGCAATGATAGCGGTGTTTGGAATTAGAAATGATGGCAATGGTGGAGGAGGCATGGATAAAATGGTATCAGGGGGTGGGCCATAATGACCGCAGTTTTCTACACAACCAAGCATTTTGTGCGTTGAAACTGTAAAAATAAAACAATATTATTATAGATTTTATTTGTTTAATTTTAATTTGTTGTAATGTTGAAAAAAAAAATTTTAATTGAAACTAAAAGAATTAATAACACAATTTGACCTAACCGTGATTTTATTAGTGAATTACCACTGATTTAGACTATTGAGAAAAGTTGTGAAACAAAAATGGATTTAAGTCCATAATGGGAAATGACTCCATAATTCGATTATGGACTACTGTCCCACCTTAGTGGAACTGAAGCCTATTTGATTTGGGGTAATTACAAATTTGCAATTTTCCCAAAGTTTCTTTGAATTCAAAAGATTTTTGTGAAATAATGAAAATCTATAGTGCACTTCTGTCCCGTAGACATATATTCCTGTGCCAGTAAAATATACTTTTGGCCACTAAGATTTAAAAGTAAGTTGGAAAGAAACCCATTTCGTGGTTCTGGTTACTTATTTGAAAAGAAACACTTCATTTTGTTGTTAGCCAATTATGACAATTTTCTGGAAACAGGTATGCATTAAATTTAAATTGAATTGGTGTTTCCATATTTTTAAGAGCCAATGCCAAAACATGTCTAGTCTAGTGGTGGAGGCTGTATTAGACCCCAGAATTCCTGAGTAGTTTTCTATATACACATTGACCAGTAGGGTAACCCTAAGTTTGAACACTGCTGAGCTTTAATGCACATAGGGGGTCAAAAGTTTTGAAATATATACAAAAAAATATTCTCCTGCCTTTTTTTTTAGCTACCGCGACGTGACTTAATTTTAACTGTTTCCTTACAAAATATGCAAAAAGTGGTTTTCTAAAGTTAAGTAAAAGTTAACAGAAAATTTGCAAATATCTGCAGCACTATAAGGAGTATACGAAAAAAAATATTAAAAAATTTTTAAACAATTTTTTAACAAAGCCAGTAAAAATTAACCCTCAATATCATGAAAACAGTAAAAAAAAATTAGATTTGAACTGACATTACCACAATCATTCGATCTAACATCATTAATTTTTTCTAATATTTATTTTAAGACAAACTTATGCGAAAAACTCTCAAATTGTTAAAAACATCAAAGCATTACTTAGAAAATAATATAAATTGATTTATTATTTTGCGAAGTGTTGTCAGAACATTTTACAGGCAAGAAGCCGAATTTTAGAAACCTTAATTAGGCCCAATTTATTCACACTCCATTAATAAAGCTGCCATTTAAAAAAGGAAATTTTAAAATTTGTATGGGATATGACAATTTTTTTCTTTTTAATGGAGACTTTAAATATAATGGAAAGTGAATAAATTGGGCCTAAGATTTAATAATTCCCGCTTTCAAACATCATGCCTGATATCGTCTCGCAATATTGCAAATCAGGGATCATTCCTAAAAACGCAAACAAAAAGAAGGAGGAAGTGAAAAATTCATTGTAGCTTCTAGCAGTATTGTGCCAAGCTAGAAGCGGTCGGTCATTCGTTCTCATTAATAACCGGAAGCAATGTATTTCAGTTTAAACAAAAAAAAAATACAAAATTTCACACATTTTCTGCCTTTTATAGAAAATTCAAAAAAAAAAATTGTTTCAAAATAATTGAAGAAGAAAGTATGAAATAAGATCCTTTATTTAAACGATAATTTATGAAGCAAAATTAATAAATTATGAAGTAAAACTTTTTAATCAAATGTTTTTGCTTATCCTGTTATCCAGCTGGTTCTTAACTTGGCTTAGGAAAAATAATCTAAAACGGGTAGGTAATGTAATTTATGATATTCAAGGATAACCTTGCTAATTATAACAATCTCGAATTTTTATTTTTTAAAACTAAACTTAATAAACACCACATACCCGGTAAATAATATTTATACACAAAAACCAAATCAATGAACTCAATTAAAATTTAAAAGTTTTTAACACTTGCGCGAAGATGAAGATGATAAAGAATTTATTTAGGGCAGATGAATTTCCGGAAAATATTGTAAAATAACTATTCATTAATTAGCTATTCCATGCAAAAAATACAGCCTGATATAAAAAGAAGATGTTGTCTTTGCAAGTACACGAAAATAACTATACGGTTATTTTTTTTGTCGCACCCAACCCATATGTTTTTTTTTTTTATTTTACCCCCATACCTTGGAAAAAAATCTACTCCAAATCGCGATGTACTTATTCAACGAAAAGGCTTTCACATAGTAAATACTATACTATCCAAATGTGTCGTTTCTATTCTAATCCGTACTTAATCTTTTATTATTCTAATTCATGCTTTTCTGACACGTCTTTTTACTGTGTGACATATATTTTTATCGCTTACAAACATTTTTTTTTCTTTGTTATCCTCCTTTGCGTCGTTAATCTAAAGCCAATAGAATTCCTTGTATATCGCTATTGTATCTCAAAAGTATACCATACACTTTACCTGTTCAATCTATAGCAGATTTATCGATTTTTCTAATACAAAAATTGAATGGAAAAAATTAAACTATGAAAAAATTAGATATTCATAGTTAAAGTTTTTAACACTTTCGAATAACGCGTTTTTCGAATAAATAAAACAATATTTTTCACTTTTTATTGATAAATACGTTTTTATCACTTACCAATCTAATTTTTGTTTAAAAATAACTTTTTTCTTTCTTTTCTATTATTTAAGACGAAATTCCACCGAGCACCTTGTGACAGGATACAAAAGCATAACTAGCTATCCTACTACAAAACTCAACATTAGTTGGTATCTCAGAAATTCTCCAAAGTTTTTGCTATTATTTTTTTGTATGAGAATAGACGAATTTGAGAGTAACACTTTAACCTCTTCTCTATATGAATGAGGTGTCAACTCTCAGAATCAGAAGTCTCAGTCAGTCTCACTCGATCCTTTGGTAATCGGTAATGGGAGCTAATAATTTAGACATTTTGGTGCGCATGTCAGGGGTGAATATCTAATGTCATAGGGGTGAGTTATAAAGGTAAACTTATTGATTCCACTGTTGATATAAAACTAATTTTTGTCTTGTGTGTATAGTCCAAGACTAGACAAAGAATGCACATTTTGATACATTCTCAATGAGTAAAAGGTGTATTTTGTAAAAGGATGAGAAATCAGTCCCAAAAAGGAACTTAAGTAATTGTTAATTATTCAATAGTTTAAAACAATAAAATTTAAAATGAGTATTAACTTAGCTTATTGTTGCTTATTATAACTTAGTTTATTATTTTTTTTGCATACTAGTTCCGGAAATTTTTATTTTTTTTTCTCCAGTAGTTTTTGTGCGACATTATTTCGCTCAGTTTATATGAACTTAGCGAATCCAAAATAAGTTAATATTTTGTTCCTATTTAGGTTTTTTTTGCTTCGATAGTTTTTGTTTTTAAGTATTTCGCCAAGTTTATATCAACTTAGCGAATCGGATCAAAACGCTATAATAATAGTGAAACAAAATCAAAGCTGTCGCAACTAATAAGCAACAAAATAGTAACAAAATATAAACCTAGTTTAAGTTCGCTAAGTTGATATATACTTAGCGAAACACCCAAAAACCAAAAACTATGGGAGCAACAAAATCTAAATTGATGTTACTATCCAACAACAAAATAGCAACAAAATATAAACTTAGTTTGGATTCGCTCAGTTCATATAAACTGAGCGAAATACCTAATGTCGCACAAAAATTACTGGAAAAAAAATCAAAATTTCCGCAATTATTTTGCCACAAAATAATAAACTACACCCAATTTGATTTGCGAAAAGTGCTTCGCTAAGTTTAGGTATACTCATTTTAAAAGACACAAAAATTACTGGAGAAAAAAAAAAACAAAATTGCCGTTACTAATTAGCAACAAAATAGCAACAAAATATGGAACTAGTTTGGATTCGATTCAGAGAGGGTACTCGTGCTTTGCTAAATTCATATTAACTTAGCGAAGTACCCTATAAGCAAAAACTACCGGAGGAACAAAATCGATGCTTTTTGAATCGTTTTATGTTCTCCAATAGGGTTCATCCGATTCCCATATAAATTTCAGCAGCATGACGAAGTTGCCAAACTTTGATCCGAAAGATCTCTGCATTTTGAAAGAAGACGTGATTACCTACTTTTAATTTGACACCAAAATTATTTAGGTGAAGGTCCCCTTTTTAGTGTTTGGCGACCTTGTCGAGTTACTTGCATAGCTCATAAATATGGTAAGTTTTGATAGTAAAAATGAAAAAATAGGGTTGCCACTTTTAAATCTGGAGCCTTTATGTGGCAACCCTATTTGAAAGGACGCATTTTTATATAGAAGAGATTATCACCTAAAATCTTTATGTTTTAACTTTCGTGCATTTTTTTTTTGAAAAATAGTTTTTTTTGTAGCATTTTTGTAGGGCTGCCGAATACTTGTTTATGTTTTTTTGGTTGTAAAGTAGAACAGCACTAAGCCAAAGTTTTGTTCCAACACACATTAGACTTAGCAAACCAAAACAAATAAATTACATTTTATTGTCTTCCGTATTTTTTAATAGGACCAACAGAAACTCAGAAACCGAAAAATCCGATTTTGGTTTAGGCCAACTCGTTATGAACAATTCGTTTGCATTATGGCCCAAGAATAAAAAAGATTGCATAAAAACACAAAATGCAACAAATACAAAAAGAAACACCCTGTATAAAAATATTGATTTTATAAAACTTGGTAAAAATATTTCAACGGCTTAATTTAGTCCATAACTTTCATAGGTTACGCCTTGTTTTTGTTAAAAAATAATGTTTAAAATTCATTCGTCTTCCACATAAATACCTAAGCATAATGTAAAACTTAATCATCAAAAGAAAAATCAATATGAAACAAATCAAAATAACAAAGAAATTAATAATTAATTTATCTTAAAGAAACACTTAAATTTCTCTATAACTAAGTACCTACTTTCCCCAAAATCAAAAGTAATGACGCAATTTGATTAAATTTTGCTCTACAATTCGGAAGTTTCTTTTTGCCACATTCCCCGCAGTTGCCAAAACATTCCATAAAACTTTTGAATATACGCATTTAGTAAAATAACAACAACAAAAACTTCTTCTGATCCTTTAACAATGTTCCTGGAAAACGCGAGTGTGGGTATGCTTTCATAAAAATAAAACTAATTATGACCAAAAAAGCGAAAAAGCTTTTCAGCCCCAAAGGTATTCGGCTTCCGAAATGCGTTGTGAGATTTTTATTGCGATAGAAAAATGGAAATGACGTTTTGCTGACGTTGTAGGTACTTTGTAAAGCTTTACACATTTCATTGCTTTTAGGGACTTGTGCGCATTTTCAAGACATCGCATATCGCACATTTGGAATGAAACACTTTTATGAATGAGGCTCATAGTTGAAGCCTTGACAATATCAAAAAAGAAAATAAAGAAAGCCGGGATATTTTTGGATAGTTGAAATTTATTTCAGTGGGAAAATATGTGAATGTGCAGTATTTATCATGTTACTAAATTTAGGTAGAAGGAAAATATGAAAATTACTGAATTTCTACAAAACGCACATAGTTTTTGCTTTTATTAGCCATGTTATTAGGAAAAACATGATTGATGATTAATTTTCAATGACAAACATTTTGGTACAGTCATATTCATGAAATTTCAAAATTATCGCACAAATCAATAAATTTTGAAACTAAATCTTAAATGTTTAACATTTAAACTATTTTCCGTTTAAATTGAAAACGACTTATAGTTTGTTTCGATTAGAGAAAATGAGCTAATTTTGGCCGAAGTAGGTATTAATTTCATACCAAACTGAATTCGACGTTTTAATTGTAATCAATACCAATTTTATGATATTTTATGGGCGTTATTGACGGTACCTGCTATGTCACCTTCATATTAAAAATTATCAAAAAACATTTTTGGTTTTAAAAAAAAAATATTTTTTTTTGTTTTTGAAAAATCAATATTTTGAAATCGGGTTGATAAACTGATTAACATTTTCTTAAAAATGGAATACCATTTTTTTTTTTTTCAATGTTAGAAAAATTTTATAGATAAAGAATTATTTTTTTTAACTGCTCGTTGTCAAAAACGGTTTTTAAGTAATTATAAAAACAAATTTTATATTATTACATTACTTATAAAATGCCTTAAACAAATCAAGTTATGTATAATTTTCCGTTAATTTTTGTTCAGTAAAAGATTTAACATTGGAGCTACTTCACGGAGAAAAAAGGGCACCTTAAAATTAATTTCTTAATTTTTTAACTAAAAATGGGCTTACGAAAAAAAATGAGGTAATTTTTTGAAATAACCAAGGTAAGTTGAGAAAGGTCTAAAAAGTTCAATTCGTGTACTGAAAACCATTTTATATTTTTTGTCACTGTTGAAAAATGTTTGGATAGATTTTATTAAGCATGTAGATTTTCTAGGTGCTTATATGGAAAACCGAAAAAATCAATGATAATTTACACTTGAAAAAATATTTGTATTTTGTGGTTTTAAAGGTAAAATAAAACAAATCAACTTAAAGTTTGTTAACAGGAATGTTATGTATATGGACTACATTCAATCAAGTAAGGGTTCTAAGTCAAATAAATAACAGTGGATTTACTTTTTCTACGTTATAAATTAACAAGGTCACTCTGGTGTATGCGTACTATATTTTTTTTTTTTTCAGAGGTGAATAAAAACTAATGTTTCTATAATTTTTAAACTAAGCGTAAGATAGCGAAAATAAAAGTTGGGCTGTCCTGGACTAAAAAACAGACTAGCGAACAAACCAGGGTTTAAAACTAACGATTTTTTCACGGGAAAAAAATCACAATTTGTTCGGTTTTTGATATGAAAAAAAGTTGTTTGTTGTATCTTTTGAAAAAATAGTGGAATATGGAGAAAAAAAAGTTGGGCTATCCTGGGCTAACGTTAGGTAAACGAACCACAGTGCAAAACAAACAGTTTTAATACTGAATAAAAAAATATTTTTCTGATTTTTGAGGTGAACAAAAAAATAATTCCGTTACAATTTTAGAACTAAGGGTGGGCTAGCGAAAAAAAATCTTGGGATACCTGGGCTTAATTTGGGCATTCGGACCATTCAGGTTTGAAAAAAGAATTAGCGTTTGGGAGCACTAAACTTCACTTAGTCCATCAAGAGGGGGATAAGACCAAATTTAACTTTTTGTTGAAATTTTAACCCTTTCGAACCCAAGGTATGAAAATCAATACTAAAAAATGTTTTTTCGGTATTATCGGGTCAAAAACATCACAACTAAGAAATATGAATAGCAAAAAGTTATTTTCCAAAATAATAAATAGCTAAACTAATGTGTTATTCTCATGTTCAATGTAAGTAACATGCACTGCCTATGACCACCAAAAAAAGTCGGAGAACTGAGAAAATAACTTTTTATGAAACTATAATGTATGCTACTTCTTCTAAGCCAAAAAACAAAACACTTTCTGCATTAATATATTTTATATCTTTTTTTCAAAATTATGACCATATTTAAAAAAAAAATTTTTGGCAAAAAAAATGTGAATTTCAGTCCCTTTTTCTATAGAAAAAAAATTAAAGGTATGATATTAAACTAACTTTTTGTAATAATCCAGTAACTAGGCATTATTATCTTTCAATTAATCCATCAAAACCTAAAAAATTGTTTAATTTAATATTTTTTCCGAATTTTTAAAAAAATGTTACATGAGAGTAACGCTGGGTCCGAAAGGGTTAAAAAAAAACTCTTTGAGAGGTTAATTATTTCACGAATGTTTCAAAATGACATTTTATTAAAAAAAAATCGTGAAACATCATATTTACAAAAAACGATTCCTAATGCTGAAATTATCAAAAAGTGAATGAGTATTTTTTGACATTTTTTGGGTCTCTAAAACTTGTGTGGAAAACTAAGGATAGGCCATAAATATCTCACAACCAGACCGGAAACACCGGTCACATCGTACTCCACAAAACGGACAAGTATACTTGGATATTATGAATTTCCGTGTTTGATTAAAAGAGGCGTATTATTAGGTGCATTATATTTGCTTCACTTAAAATCACAAATTAAAAACCACCCCTACTTTCAAAGTTTCTGCCTCAGTTAATTTATTATAAGTGCTCATTCCAGTTAATTACCAACACCTACTATCATTTCTCGTATAGTCTTTTTTTTTTAATACCTGCTACAATTTCCTAAAATAGATCTCTTTTTTCCACTATACTGTCTACATTCATTCATTGTTTTCTTCGTTCTTTACGTTCATTATACATTTCTATATCCATCCATACACATTACACAGGCATTAGTCCATTTATATTTATTCTGAAAAAAAAGCTTTATGTTTACTAATTTTAATTTTAAGGCGACAATTCATCTTCGTTTAGACCTATTGTCTCAAATCCCCCTTTTACTTATCCCTCTTTCTCACCAAAATAAAAACAAAAGGAAAAAAACATCGTCAAAAGAGGTAAAGCTACTTGATTTAAATCTTCTTAATACACCAACCAGCAAGGATTTACAAAAGATTATTATCGTCTGTCGGTCTGTCGTTATATTGGTTATATAGCTTTGTGTGTGTGTGTGTTGCCAAATAGCTTTTTTCTTCCAACACCGCTCATGCATATAAAGATTTGCTCGCTCATCGCGTCACCCACATATTGTAACCTCTGACCTACCTCTTTTTACATTGGCTTTGATATGGTACTGGGTACTGCTGCCTCATTCGTGACGAAATCATCACCCTGCTGGCGCTGCTGGGGAGCTTTGTGAGAAATCTATATACTCCAGCACTCTGACCTGGTGTAATACCGATGCCGACAACAAAAATAAAGACCAAAAAGACAGTGGGTCAGAATTGACCATTTTACTTAAAAAAAAAAAAACAACGGTTAATTAAAATTCGATATCATATTAAAAAACGATCACAAAATAGTTTTAAATTCATACCAAATTTGTATAAAACTGCTTGCATGATAAGTTGCAAAGTAGTTTCAAATAGTTGGCAAATTTGTTTTTGCATTGCAAATAAATTTCCAATAAGATACATGATTGAAATAACTTTTAAAAACTTTAAAATCAGCTGCAAATTAGTTTTGAACCGGTTGCATACTTTTTCTTGCGAATAAACAGTTTAAATTATATACGTAAGTGATTAAAATAATTTTTTAAACCAGTTGAAAAATAGTTTCAAATCAGTTGCAAATTTGTTGTTGTAATAAAGTTTCATATTGATAGGAAATATGATTGAAATTGGTTTTAAAAAGTCTAAAAGGTTTTAAAAAGTCTAAAATCAGCTGTTTCAAACCGTTTGAAAACTGTTTCTTGCAAATAAGTTTCAAATTGATGCGAAATATGATTCAAACCAGTTGCAAAAAAGTTTCAAGCCGGTTGTGAATTTGTTTCTCCTGATAAATTTTAATTATATGAAAAATTATTAACATTAGTTGTTTGAAACGTTTTGTAAAGTAGCAACATGATTTAAAACGGTTGAAAAACAGTTTCAAACCAGTTGCAAACATGTTGCAAACATGTTTTAAACGTATTGCAAACATTTTGTAATAAAAAAAATTTAAACACGATACAGTAAAATAGTTTCAAATCAGTTGCAAACTGGTTCTGAATGAGTTGCAAATTATATTATCATGCTTTGTCCATAATTTCAAATATGAAAACCTTTAGAAAAAAATATTGTGTCCGGAACTCAGAAAGCTTTTATTTCTTACTTAATTTTCTTATGAAATTACCTACTGTTCGGCGCCAACATCCCACCGACATGCAAGCAAGCAACAACGACGTTGACGTCGACGCAAACCGAACCGAACCGAATTGAGAATTTTGTGTTTTGGTTTTTCAGTCCATTCAAGCGTTTAGTTCTTTTCGAAATATCTTATCGGACGGGCGACCATTCATAAAATGTGAAGGTCGTTTTTCTCTTCTCTCTACACAATCCCCCAAACACATTCGAATTCATCATACATTTTTATAGTCCTCACGTGAAGATAATAATATACATTGAGAGCTACCGCAATAAAGCCCTAGTCAGATGCCGTGTTGCCGTCGACATATCAAATAAATATTAGCTCTGCTGTCTCTGATAAGGAATATTATAAGGATCGATTTTCCATTAGCAGAACCTCAGAGTTGTGTATTTATTCAGGAGGACTATACCACTCTCATTAGATTGAGTATGCAAACAAAATACCGTCTCTAAAAAATTATTATACTTCTTGCTCCAATTTTCGGTTCTTTAACAATGCAGCAGCCAAGTGCTTAAGTGGACGTGAAAATTGCGTTAATTTGAAACATTTTTCATCTCTTGAGTACGACAGTTTATTTAAAAAAAAAAAAATTATTATTATTAAAACAATTATTATCTTGAAATTGTGTACAAAGTGCCCCAAAGCTTAAATCCCCTCGGCGAATTTAACACGAGCGGCTAATTATAACCATAACCGAGAATCGTGAATTTTGTTCGTACTTTTATCTGAAGTGCATCGTTTTTTTCCCAACAATTTTTTATTTTTTTTTTTTTTTTTGCTCGCATCTTCTTCAATTATTGCATAGAGTAGAAGAGCTTCTGTTGTTAGTCTTTTTGAATTGCATTTTTTTATTCTAAAAGCTATTGCAATTTGCAATACAATAATAAAAAAAAAATAAACCGTGTGTTTTATGAAGCAATAAGTTTAATAGCTCTTTCTAAAGTAGGTAGTACCACGAAAGAGAGAGTGCATTTGCATTTTTTTTTTTTTTTTTTTTTTTTTTGTTTAATCGTTTTGAATTAGAGAATTGCTTTGTGGCAACCTGTGTGCCTTAAATTAATAATAATGCAAAGATAAAAATTTAAGTATAGTACATCTACATTTTTTATCTAGATATATTAGCAGGGCATAGATAAAAAAGTTTTGTAGGTGCATCAGAATTAAGGGCGGATCGTGCCAGTATAAAATTTTGTTGATTTATGTATGCATCTAAGGGAACTCTATGACGACGACCGGCGATGCCCTATTTTCAACAAAATTTTATCTAACCTTAAATGGTTTTTTTTATTTTTCGGTTTTCCATTAAAGATATAAGATACAAGAACAAAAACAAAAAAAGTTGTGTGGTTTTATATGTGAAATTGCAATATATAGAGCTCTACAAAACTAGATACTTTTATTCAAGTTTGGTCCATATATCCTTTGGAGTTGTATAAAAATTGAAGTGGGTTAACGTTTGGAATTGCTGCACTTTAATTTGACACACAGGTAAGTAAAGAAAAAAGTTGATGTTTTTTTATATTTGAAATGGAATGATTTATATCCAAAAAGGAAAGTAGGTTGAGTTGACATAACCGAAAAGTGCATATGCAATGGGCGCGTTATAAAATGAGTGTTTGAGACAAGTTAGAACTTTGAAACTTTTCAAATGTGGCCCTATTTTATTTTTTGTACAGAAAGTGGATAACACTTTGTGACTTTACTATAAAAATAAAAGTTCTTAAGAAAGAAATTAAACTAAAAAAAACTATTTTGACATCTTAAATCCACTGGTAGATTTATTGGGTTTTGATTTGAACAATATCACAGATCCACTACACTCTACACTGCCCATAATCTCGTAAAGGCCCTAACTACATTTTTCTTACTTCTGAGTTATAGAGGGAAACACTAAATCTAATATCGCAATTTTATATTTATAAAAATGAAAAAAATCAAAAGTATGTACATTTTGAATTTTCTGACATATGAATTTGAAAACCTAGGCTTAAAAAATACATAAGAATAAATCAGAGACAATGTCCTAACTCCAAATATGCAAAAAAAATCGGGTTGGGGTCAAAATTCTGCTTTACAAAATTCTGCTTTCAAAATTCTGCTTTTCAAAATTCTGTTTTTCAAAATTCTGCTTTTCATAATTCTGTTTTTCAAAATTCTGCAAAAAATTAAAAAAGGGTTTGGAAAATGTTAAAAAGCCTTTTTTAATTTTTTACAAAATTCTTGAAAAATTATCTGCTTATTTGATTACTTACCTAAATAATTTGTCATTCTTTGAATGCATATTAATTTTTGTTTTATAAATGAATAAATTTGAAAATATGTATTAAGAAAAGGTTTTTAATACTAAACATTTCCGAAAATAATTTAAAATTTATTAATTTGTCAAATAAGGATGAATTTTCGAAAATTTTAATTAAGAAAAGGAATATTTTGTATCAAACAACATCGGTTCCAATAAGTTATAGATTTTATTTGAAAGAAAGTCAGTCTATGCATTTTAAAAAATATTTGCGACACTTAAACAAAAAGATTTAGGAAAGTACCAATGTTGAATTACATTGATGAGGTGTATATTTCTTTAGTCAGCGCATATGTATGCTATAAAAATAAAAACAGAATTGGCAGGATTTTTTGTTCAAGTATAATGCTGGCAGAGTTTTAAAAAGCAGAATTTTGAAAAGCAGAATAGAAAAAAGCAGAATTTTGAAAAACAGAATTTTCATTAAAAAAGCAGAATTTTGACCCGATCCCAAAAAAATGAGAACTTTAGTCATCTAAGATGCAAAACCCTGTGAATTCATTTTTGTCAAAAATTAGATTATTGAAAGTAATAAGATAAGAAGAAGTAATAGGTTAGGTTAGGTTAGGTTGAACGGGGTGATAATCCGACAAGTCGAGTTATCCCACTCGGATCTCGATGGATCCATTGTGATCCCCAGGGTTAGGGTGGGCAGGAGTGAGGATGGGTAAGGGAAGGGTTTATTGGGAATTAGGTGTTGGAGTTAGTGTTAGGGGCCTCCCTGAACCATCCTGAAATTTGGATAAATTTCATTATGTAAGAAGAAGTAATAAGAAAGTAGCAAGCTACCAAAGATTTTCTTAGAATATTAAAACTATATCTCTTTTCTGGCTATCCAGAACTTTGGTGAAAATTTTATTGTTTAACTTTTTCAAAATGTTTTTTATCAATTTTGCAGAACTATATTCACAACCTATTAAAAACTCATAAGAACTCTTGTTTGTCAGTGATCGCAATCGTAAATCTCAAAAAATGACAATATTAGGCTCCGATTTTAAAGTTTTTTTTTTTTCAAACTTGTCGTCGGTAGACCTCTATTGATTAAAAATTGCTGCTGTTACCGCATTGTTTTTTTTTTTAATTAATCTTAAGATTTTTGTGAACAAAAATTTTAACTTTTTTTTAAACGTATTTTTGTTCACAAAAAACTTAATCTTAATTTTAAATAACAATGCGGCAACTAACTACAAGCGTTTGAGAAAAAAAGATAATCAAAATGGGAGGGTTCCACAGAATTTGCTTTATTTACTCCATCATTAACTTTTTTCGAATGATCGCTTTTTTAATTCACAGGAGTAAAGCAAATACCTCCTTCCTCTTTAAACCGTTCAAAAGTTCAAAAATTTTGAAGACTCTTATTTTTTTAAAATTTAATAATTCTTAAAATGTTCTTAATCATTTTCAATATGAAAAATTCTATATATATGTTCAAAAGCCTTCGCCAAAAACATACGAATATAGGAAAAATTCTCAATCGAAACCAATCAAAAATGTTCAGGAATTATATTTTGAGCCTTTCGGTAAGTCCATTTAGAGATTTTGCTCCCAATTAGTGGGAACAAAATTCTTTCTTTCTCATTTAAGTTAGGTTAGGGTTTAACTTCAACTTTATCCCTCTAATAAAAACTTAGTAAAATAACTTCTGCGTTCATATAGCATCCTAGTTTTTAGTTATCCTAATAATGGTTAAGAGCAAAAAAAATTTTGCTGGTCAGTGCATCGAAAAAGTAATCTGTGTCTCACACCCCCTCTGCCTTAAAACGCGTAAAACATTTTCTCAAAACTACCAAAGTTTTTTATTTACATTAGGCTGGTTGAGGTCGTTTTGCACTAATACAAATATTCGATGAATGAACTAATGTGTCGTGTCTATGTCTATGCGCTTCACTTATGTCATAGCCACTAAATTGTCACCTTTCTAACTTACTCCATGTCACATGTAAAGCCCGTATAAAAAGAATAATAAAATCATTATTTTATATTGACAATCGAGGTAAAAATTGCACGGGACGAACTAAAATAATTTTGTTTTCGTGTCTGCAACATTGCATTCAAAATTGACTGTTTTGATATCATTTTCATTTTAAAATTAAAACTTAAACACAAACGAAAAAACGATTGGAAATTTTGGTACCCTCATTCTATTGCTATTCCAGAGATTCAAACGATTTGACGTTGTAATATAATGTTGATAGTTTTCAATTTATTGTTTGCATTTATTTGTTGTTATTTTGTATCCTTTTGAGTTTGTAAAACCACTTAAATTAAAAACAATTCTGTAAAATTCTGTTAATGCATTGAAAGCAAAGAATTAAAAACCAAACTAACTTTCAATTCCAATTTTGTTTTCCTTTCATGTCTCATATCAAAAAAGATAAAGAATTGTACATTTAATTTTATTTGAAATTGCTTCAAAAATAAGCATTTTTGAAAAGTATTTCATTTTAAAAATGCAACTGCCACTACAGACTTAAGCAGGAAAACAAACATATGAGAGACTTTTTTTTGGCACAGTGCATGAATCAAAAAAACAATAACCATCTTTATAAAGACATAGGACGAGAGCAGCGATGACGGTGCCACAAGTTATCAAAACCCTTTCATCAAAAACAGCAATAAAATATTACATTCACTATGTGCAGTACCTTTGCCAATTTTTTTTTTTACGTGACCAAAAAATATTTTCATTTCAATTTTTTTCACTGTCAGCTGTTCAACCACATGAAACAAAAACTTTTAGTTCATTATAACACAAAAATGTACAACATATGTGTTTACAAGTGAACAAAAAAAAATATGCTTATAAGTCAACTATAAACTTACACACTGTATATCAACAAATATACTCATAAACTATGAGCTTTTACAAAGTAGAATATTTTGTATATAATTAGTTTCCTTGTTGTGACATTTTCTATGTTAATATTATTTCTCAGTATTTGATATTTTATTGTTTACAAAACTTGCATATAAATATTTCATTTTAGGGCTTAAAGTCATTAAAAAAGCCATTAAACTGCATAGAATCTAAATTAGAAAATTTGTAATGTTATTACTCTTTTCACATAAAAAATAGTACGCATACGCCACAGTGAACGGTAAATTATGTAAATAAACAAATCTTAAGATAAATGTACGTGAATTCTTACTAAAAAAACCAAGTAAAAAAATTTAGTTGAAAATTGTGAAAGTATTCTCATGACATCATTTTAGCCATATACAGCAGCTACAACTCTATATCATATGGACCTTCAAAGCAGCATTTTATTAACACCACTCATCCATATCACATCCCCAATTTCATTCCATCAAAATCTTATATTTATATTATATAATATAGGTTTTCGAATTCTATTTTAAGGGACGATTTGATAAAATTTTGTTTTGGCTTTAGCCGTATAATTGTAGTGTGATAGGAATTATTCTTCTTTTGAGTGATTTTTTATTGTGATAAAAATATTAAAAATAAAATAAAACTAAATTCACCATACGTAAGATTTATTGAAATGACTTTCAGTTATAGCTTTTTTATTTGCTTACACAGACTGGCAGCTATCATCCTCTTGATTGCTTAATGTGGATCAAATCTTTTTTTTCCTTATTTGAGGTAACATAATCCTGATGTTGCTGGAATTATAACTTTCTTATGTATCTTTCTGTGATCAAATAAATTAGTATAAATTCAAATATTATTCTTATATTACTCTTTAATACTAAGAGTTATAGTCATGCATTTTTCTCATTAAATTGTATTATTTCGCATCTGAATATATATATTTTTTTATTGTTTATTTTTTTAATTTCCTTTCAATACTTTTTTATAATTGAGTTTTATTTAGAAAAATATTTTCATTGTAGGTATACCATTAGGTTATTTGTAATGTATTAGATCATGCAAAGTAACAAATCGGAGCTAAACTGATTTACTATCAACAAACAAAAATAAATTGTGGAATTTTCAGTTTTAATAACAAAAATGAGTTATTGAAATAAATAACTGAAAATTCTGAAAAATTCGTATTACAGACAAATACACTAACCCTCGTATTTAAAAAAATTGTATAACTTTATACAACTGTTTAAATTTGAAAAATTGTGATCAAAAACCTTGTTTATTGTTGGCCTTTAGCTGTCAAACTTATACACAAGAATAGATTGTCTTAACCGCGAATAATGTGATCATAATTTTTATGAAATATAGCATATTTCCAACAATAAGTACGACTGTAAAAAAATAAAATGTACGACTGATTCGCACGTACTTGCTGTTACTGTAAAAGTTGCTTAGAAAGTTAAAGCTTTGTATATGAAAATTCTTAAATGAATAATTTTAATTTAATTTGAAATGAAATTTTAAAAGATGTTTTTCCAATTAAAAAAAAAATACAAAAACATTTTTTTAAGCGGTTTAGAAAAAAAAAAGAGTGTGTGTACACATGTACACGCGACTGAAGTTATACTTCTCATTCAGTAAATGTAAATGAATTTCATTTGATATTTTAAATTTCTATTATTAAATAAATTAATCTTTTTTTACAATTTTATCAAGTGAACAATAAATTAATTCTTTCATCCTCCTTGTGATGGGTGAGAGGATACATTGATTTTTATTTGGAAAGTATAATGAAATATGAAGATATTTTAAACTTTTATAAAACACGATAGCTTAAGATGTTTGGTTCTAGTTATTAATGGAATTATTTTAACACATGGATATTTTTATAAATAAGACAGATAATTTTTCGTGATCTTTTCTCTTGATTTTTTTAATAGTAAATATATTTCTATTTTTTTAGTAAAATATTAACTTTTTACGTATAATTAAAATATTTCTTTTTTTTATCATAAAAAAAAATTCCGGTACAATCCGGTTTTTCGACTTTTTTCAAAATTCCGAGAAAATCGCGTTTGAAAGTTGGGGTAAATTTTTTTTTCGAAAAATCCCCGAATCTTTGAACGCTCCTGGAAATTAACCGCTTGAGAGCAATTTTTGGGAGTGATGCCAAATGATAGCTTGTGTCATGCGCCTACGCTTTGCACATTGTCAGATTTTTAAAAAATCGCCTTCAATGTTAAACCGCCACATCATGCCTATTTTTTCAGAATCGTGCCTATTTTTTTTTTTACTTTTAAGTTCTCCCGGTTTGAGAACGCGTGGACCTACAGGGATGAGAGTTGTACCCAAATGTAGGTTAGAGTCCCCGCTACCTTTTGGCACCAAAAATTTTATTTTCATTTTCTTTAAAATTCTGCGATATAGGCGTTGGAACGCTTTGATCTAGAGACAGGGGAGTGGTGGAATATGAAAGCTTATATTCTCAGATACCCGATAGTGGTATAATCCGGTTTTCGATTTTTTTTCAAAATTCCGAGAAAATCGCGTTTGAAAGTTGAGGTAAAATTTTTTTTCGAAAAATCCCCGAATCTTTGAAAGCTCCTGGAAGCTAAACCGCTTGAGAGCAATTTTTGGGAGTGATGCCAAATGACATGGGCCTACGCTTTGCACATTGTCAGATTTTTAAAAAATCGCCTTCCATTTTAAACCGCCACATCATGCCTATTTTTTCAGAATCGTGCCTATTTTTTTTTTACTTTTAAGTTCTCCCGGTTTGAGAACGCGTGGACCTACAGGGATGAGAGTTGTACCCAAATGTAGGTTAGAGTCCTCGCTACCTTTTGGCACCAAAAATTTTATTTTCATTTTCTTCAAAATTCCGAGATATAGGCGTTGGAAATTGGGGGCGCTCGCTTTCAGCTCAGCTCAAATGAGCTGAGCTATGGTACCTAGCTCAAAAGTGAGCTAGCTCAAAACTTGAGCTAGCTCAAATTTGAGCTGAGCTGTGAGCTGAGCTGAAATGTGAGCTTTTTGCAACCCTGGCAACTTGCCACATGGAAATTACCACATGCAACTTGCCACATGTAACTTGCTACATACAACTTGCCAAACGCAACTTGCCACATGCAACTTGCCACATGCAACTTGCCACATGCACCTTGCCACATGCAACTTGCCACACGCAACTTGCCACATACAACTTGCCATATGCAACTTGCCACATACAACTTGCCACATGCAACTTGCCACATGAAACATGTAACTTGAAACGTGTTGTGTGTTTTATGTTTGCCGTACTTCGGCGTACTGAATTTTTAAATACTAAAGTACTGCCTACTCTAAAGGTGAAACGACAGCCCTGCTACCCAGGGTGATCGCGTTTTGACATTCTTGTCAAAAAGTAAATTTTCATACCCACCCTCCCATAAGAAGTATAACTTCAAAAAAACCTTTTTTCTTTAATTTTTTCAAAATTTTAAGATTACAGCTACAAAATCGCTGAAAAAGGAAAATGATTTAGGAGAGATACAAAAATCAAGAAAATGGTTCTTTGACAATAATGGTCAAACAAAAATACTTTTATATTTCAATAGAAGGACCTTATTTGCCACAGTGCACGTATTTCTTTAAATCAAAATCTTCAGAGCTGTTTTTGAGGAAAACAAGCTTTTGTCATATGGCAGGCACCGTAAATATCAGTCCTAAAAACAGAATTTCAATTTCCCTTCTATGGAATGTTCCAAAATTCATAACTACCAAATTTAGACCAAATTGCTTTATTGGTTTGAGCTGATATAGAAAAAGACAGACACACACTGGCTGAATTTGTCTGCCTTCTCTATCATCGTTATATTTGATTGTTATCTCGAGTTAGACCAACTCTGGCTTGCACAGGAAGCTACAAATCCAAATTCAAATTGTGTTCATTCATTGTGCTTTTTTGTTTTTGATCCAACGATTTGATTTTGAAATTTGAAGTTTCTCTTTTTTATGAACTCGTCTTTTGTTTTTCATATTAGTTTGACATTTTTTCAATTAAGGCTATTTTTTAACGGCAGCGGTCAATTTTTGAATAATTGGTAGTTCTTCCCCGAGTGCCTGAATTTTTCTCAAACGACTTGTTAAATTTAATCAAATTTTTTCATGCAAAAGCATTTATATGATTTTGGTAAAAATCAAAAATAGAATTTTTGAAGAAATAATTTTTTGTATTTTTGAAAAAATGTTAATTTTTTTTTATCAAATTTTCGAAATTGGGTCATTAAATTTTTTGCGGATATAGTGCTTGACTGCTTATCACAATGGATCCATAAGGGTCTAAGTGTGTCAAGTAATTTGCCTGACAACCACTACTACCTAGTTCTTGACTGCTAACCTAGAGTTGTGGATTCGAGCCCTACCTTCATATTTAGCATTATACCTAGTTAAAATTATTACATATTATTATAACCTATAAGAATATTTTTCAAAAAATAATTTTTAGATTAAAAAAAAACAATCGATTGCTTAAAATATCAGTCGATATTTATAAGTATTTCAAGAAAAATTTTCCCAGAAATCGAGGGTCAGAAAACCTACTATATCAATAATTCTAAAACATATCCAATATTTTTGAACATTGTTACAAACATATTATATTTGTTACAAAGCTGTACCTACTCAGAAAAACTTCAGTGTATTTGTACATAAACACTGTTATCACAATTGGTGGAAAGAAAATTTACAAAGGATGTTCGCTACTCATACCCTAAGTATTAGGTGTCCTCAGTGCTCATACAAATCAAAATCAAAACATGACAAAAAAAGCTGAACTGAATTTTGTTTTCTATTTGGTTGTCACTGCTGTTGGTGACTTTCCAAATCGATATTTTCCATTAACTTTGTCCAAAAAAATATAAGTGAACCCTTTTGCGGAGTTGAATAAAAAAAAAGTTTAATTTAATTTACTCTCGTATTGGTACTCCATGTGTTCATTGGTTCATTGTGTTGTGATTGCTGTATGCGTATTTGTTCACACCTGACATCTCCTACTCGTATATTTTTGTGTATTTTTTGTATTATTGGCATTGGCGCCATGCGAAAGTCAACAAAATCATATTTTTGTATTTTCAAATAAAATTCCATAACACGAAATGGAGGACGAAGGAGGACTATATAAATTGGTTGGTGGAATACCTACAACAGAAATGGTGTTACGTAACTACCGGCCGGGCCGGAAACGATATATTTTTCAATGATATGAATGCGAAAATAAATGTTTTTGACAGCAGCTTGGGGAAGGGATGTTAAATTGCTAGGATTGTTATGAAGAGGTTATGCAAAAAAAGAAAATTGATTTAAAATTTCAGTTTAGTAGCATAGGTATGGATGGACTAGATAGTTTTCAAACTTCAGATTTGTTGATTAAAAAAAATACTATCTATGGAAATATTGTGACAATTGAAACAACGTATGGTTTGTAGTGTTTGTTTTTAGGACGATGTCTTTATGTTTGTTTAAAGTGGTGGACTTAGGTATTCCTAGAACTCACAACTTTTTTGTCAGAGTCAAAAATTTTCGTGTTGGTACAGCTGTATTCCAGGTATTGCAGTTGATTGTAGGGGTCAGGGGTCGATTCGAGTCCAATTGAAACTTTGGTTTCAATTCTTAAAACACAAACAAGCAAAAAGGTATACATATCGTCGCTGCGCTGTTTAAAAAAAACCGACACAACTCAAACATTTTGATTTTTTAGTTGTTAATGCCAATATACTGGAAACTTTCTTTATTTTTGTAAATTCAGTATAAATTTAAAGGTTTTTCATCCTATCCCCCATCTGATTCTTTTTCTTCAATTTATGAAAATAAGAATAGAAAATTGATGAACTTGAAAAGTAAAGATTTTTGAGTTATGCCGGTTTTTCTTAAACAGCGCAGCGACGATATGTATACCTTGTTGCTTGTTTGTGTTTTAAGAATTGAAACCAAAGTTTTGAAATTTCTGAAAAATATTTAAGAAAAGGCTTCATAAGCTTTTGATTAATTTTGTTGTGTGTAATGATACAAATAAACCCAATTTTGTATATAAAAAATAATTTATTTTGACCTTTATTAACTGAACCTTTCAAACAACCCTTTTTTGTTTTATTCCTGAATGTAAGTCTATCTCAACCCAAATTTTCATACAGAAGCTTAACTGTGATTTAAAAATATTACAAAATTTTCACAAATTTTTGATTTTTTAAAAATATTTAATTTTTTTTTTGTTTTTGAAAAATCAATTTTTTGAAAACAGGTTGATGAATTTTTGCGAAATCTCATTTTTTGGCGTCGATCGATATTTTCTTAAAAATTACTTATTGGGCAATTCCATGGTAACTCACGTTACATTCACAAAAATTTCCAACACATAAATAATTTTTTTTTTTTTCAATTTTATTGTAAATTGATACGAAATTACTATCCATGAATGGAGCATAACTATTACTTTCATAATTAACTAAAAAAATTGTCTTTATTTTTAACATTTGCTTGGGAAAAATAAAAGTTTGATGGTAACTCACGTTACAAAAATCGGACACGAATTTTAAGAGTCCGACAGTATGAAGTTTTTATGTGAAATTAATAATCTTAATTTGTTTTCAATGAAGATTCCATACATACATAATTACAAGCTTTTAATATAAGTAACAAAACCAAACATTTTTTCAATATTTCGAGGAAAAATTTTAAAATATTTAGGTAACTCACGTTACATTATTTTGGTAACTCATGTTGCCTGCGATTTGTAGTTCCAAAAGTAAAGAAAAGATGCATTTTCACTCAAGTTTTTTTTTAATCGAGTATTGTGTAACGAAGCTTGCTTTAATGATAACTTATTTTAGCACTCACGAGGGGATATTGTCATCGTCACTATTAGACTCATCAGTTTGCTTGTTTTTCCGTCATTTTCATGTGAAATTCTTCTGTTGTTGGCAAGCTTATGCTATAAAAATGCTTTAAGATTATTAAACTCCCTGAATTTTATGTCTTTCCATAACGGAATACAACAAAGAATCTTTTCTTGCAACTTGCATAAAGAGTTGCCGTTTGTAAATATTAATTTGCTAATAAGAAAAGTAAAAAAGACTGCATAATTTGTTCAAAATTCGTGTCCACTTTTTCATGGAATTACCCTATTATTTTTTGAAAAATGTTTTAAAATTTTTGTATACCTACATTTTTTTTCAACTTCTGTAAGGATTTTCAAATCAAATGGATTATTCGTTTTGCGATCAACATCATTTAAACGGTGTTTAAGTATCTATAAAAACATAATTACATTAGTTATGAAAAAAATCAAATTATAATTTTTCCCTAATTTTTGATTTCATAGAAAGCTAAAAAAAATAGAGCGATATAAGCTTAAAGTATTAAATAAATTATTTTATAAACATAGACTATTTCAAATATTACTTTTTCCGTGACATTTTTTCACTAAGGGGAAAAGTCATGTATGCGTTATTAATTTTTAATAAACAATAACACTCAGTTCACTGTGGCGTATGCGTACTTCATTTACTTAATTAGTATAAATAGTTTTCAACTGAATTAATAATCGACAATTGCATTTGGTGTTATTATCAGTATAATACTAAACAATTAAGTTTATTTACTACATATGAATTACGATTTTGTTTATAAAATTATAAACTTTCTCGAATGACAGTACTAAAATATATTACCTACTAAAATAAATCTCATAGAAACATTAATTTTCATTTAATATCACAGAGGACAAAGTTATCAATAATTACTTTAAAATTTAAACTTTTCTAAAAATGGAGGACATGACCATGGTGCTTGTAATATACATAGTTTTGATTCCAAGTTCTATACAATTTTTCCCCATATAATTTGGAAATTTAGGTGACATGGTGACACAAAAAAATCGAAAAGTAAATCGATTTTTTTCGTACCTACATACCTATAACTTGTTGTATACTGTTTTTTAGATTTCTCAAAAACGGATCAAGCTATTTTTTGCAAGCTTCGGCAACACGTTAATAGATAATGTTTAAATAATATTGCATACTAAAAACTTTCATTCGTGTTTTAATTTCCTTGTAAAAAATATCAGAAAACTATATAAAATTACAAGGAAACTAAAACACGAATGAAAGTTTTAAGAATGCAACATTAATTAAACATTGTCTATTAAAGTGTTGACGAAGTTTGCGAAAAGTTGCTTAAGCCGTTTTTGAGAAATCTAAAAAAAACAGTAGGTATACAACAAGTTATAGGTTGGTACGAAAAAAATCGATTTACTTTTCAATTTTTTTGTGGTTCAAGAATATGTTTTTAAAAATATCTTAGAATACAATATTATTAAGGATCATTGTAAGTATAATTGTGCAAAATTAGAACAAAATCAATCAAGCCGTAAAGAAGATATATGGAAAAAATAAAAAAATCAGGCGCAAAGTCCAAAAGTATTAGAATTTCACCTGGCTACAGGGCGAGTAAGGGTTATAGATAAAAATCAGAAAAAAATTAGAGGATTTTGTTTTATTTATTTGGAGACAATTGAGCGGATGTATTCATGAACTTTGCGTTAAGGACCATCCTAATGTACATATATCGTCGGCGTAAAGAAAAACTGTTCTAAATCCACTTTTTACCGAAAATGAGTTAATGATGCAGTTTTACTAATTTGAGGGTGCTCTTTCCGAATTTGAAAACCGTTTTTGTCAAAAAAGAATTCATTCCGCAGATAATATAATTTAATGGGGTATAGAACAATAATAATCTTTTTTATCAAAAAACAATACCGACTTCCATGGATCAAAACTGGGTTTTATGGCTTTTCTAATAGTTCCTATAGCCCAAAATGAACGAAATTTATATGGGAACACATCGCAGCCACCAGCTTTCAAACAAAAAGAATTATCGAAATTGGTTCACTCAGTCCAAAGTTATGAAGTAACACTTCAACACACACAAAAAAAGTCGGTAAAAAACAGGGAAGTAGCCTTTTGAAAATGAGCCCGAGTATTCTTGATTGTTTTAAGTCCCATCATATTTTGTTCTAAGTCCACTTTTTATTTAAGGAAAAAACCTTGTATATTTTATTCAAGAGAAAAGAACTATAACTTTATAAAAAACATAACTTGAATAGCAAACGATCAGAAAATCGTCGCATTAAACCAATTTGAAACTTAAAAATCGTCCCCTGTAAAATTTGCTTTTTGTGACTTAGACAACGGCGTATACAGGGGGGGGGGGGGGGGGTCACGGGGTCATGACAAAGAAAACCCCAATATTTCCAAAAAGTTACATCTTAGAACTCGGAAATGGTTTCGTATGTACATATATAGATTTCATAAAAAATACGTAAAATATTTATTGATATTTTACAAATTCATGTGGCCTTAAATGAATATTCTCTATTTTTAAGATCATATTTTAAGCGCATATTTTTCGTTTTTAAGTGCATGAAAATCCTATCCCTATACTTTACACTGTACTTTAAGGACAGGATGGTCTTAATTGGTCGGACTTAAGGCTAAACCCTAAACCCTAAAAGGAAACGAATCACACAACGTTTTTGTTTGGTTATTCTTAGAACTCTTCGGAACTGTTCGATTCGAAATGCAAAACGAACAAACTTTATTTTTTTAATTCAAATAGCACATTTTCAAGTTTATGCCTGCTATCAAAACTTTTGTAAAAAAAATTTGGCGTGAACACCATCCAACCCACCCCCCCTCCCCTCCCAAGAAGAAATCCCGTATACGCCCCTGGACTTAGAACAATTTTGCTTTACGGCGACGATATGTATTTCTTAAGTTCATTTAAAAAAAATCTATTGATCCTTGTGTGTGACCATTTTAATATTGTGGTGTATTCCTTATGCGTAATAAAACAAAACAAGAGGCTAATGGGCTACTTTGGTTGCTAATCTATCATCAGCATGCTTAGCTTATGTTTATTTAAAATCTTGAAATATTTTTACTATGCAACAAATGTTTTCTATAGGGGATTGATTTTGTATTATATTGACAACCACAGACACATGCACTTTGGTTTTGATTATTCAATTGCAGAGAATGAGAAATCAATTTGATTAAGCAGATAGTGTTTATGAAACAATTATTTACGTGAAAAAAATTTTTTGTATGTCATTAGTTTGATAGAGACAAACTAAATAAAATATCAAACTAAAATACCAACCATACGCTTGTTGCGATAACAATCCATGTTAATTCATATATGTAAGGTAATTTTCTATGACATCTTACATCTAGTAAATTCAGACACGCGATGTGTTTAAAAAAAATATGGGTTGTTCTACATTATGTAAATATCGATTTGTTATTACATATTACAATAGATAATGTTGAAATATGTATAATAGAGATGTTAGTAAATTCTGATCTAATTAAATATGTGCTAACATAGCATATGCAAGAAAGTCTTAAAACATGTAAGGGTCAAAATAATGGAGGTGGAAAATTTGATGTCCAGGCATTTTTTTAAATCAAAATAAAATTTATTTAAAGTTTTTTTTAGAAAAGTTTAAATTTCTTTTTTATTGCATCTTATATACCCAAAAACAGCGTTCCCGGACTGTCCATAACTCAAAAACTGATATTCGAATGACTTAAAAACACATTAAAGTCAATTATATTTAAGTATTTCTTTTCTAAATACTACATATAGGTACAGAATACTTTTTATAAATTGGTACATCTCTTACAAAAAAAATTAGGTTTTGTTATTTTTTATACATTAATAAAAGTTGTCCCAAAATGAAAAATGACGCATAAAACCAATATTTTAATCATGTATCAATATTTAAATCATCTAAGGTACAAATTGTGCTGCTAAAGTTGATTTTATATAGATTTATCATTCCACGCTTATTTTTATGGATAAATATATAAAATGTACGTAAGAAGCTAGTTTTAGTTTCATTTTTAAGTAGCGTACATCAGTTAACCGTCATTCCGGGAACGCTTGTTTTATGGTAAGTTAGATTGAAATTTTATTTTTTTTGTGATATTATGATCAAAAATCGAGGCCACTACAATATAATCTCAAAAATATTTCGTTTTACTTTGTGGCATAAAAAATAAAAATAAATTATGGTCAAAACGTCATTTCCGGGGACGTCATTTCCGGGAACGCTCTTAGAATCTGAATAAATAATGTAGTCTTACACTCATAATTTTGCATTTTTTAGGTTTTTTTTATCAATAAGTTTATCAAATAAGTTACAAAAAAAAACAAAAGAAAAAATTGTATATGTCCTAAGTGTTTCGGACGTGCATACATATAAGCATTTTTTTGTATAAATCGGTCTCTGCCTCAAGAAATAAAGTTTTATTTGATTTATTTAAGACCCACTATCTTAATATAATAATATATCATTCACATTGATACTATTTCTAGACTCCTAAAGTCTTTTTGAAGAGATCACCACCATTTCGAGGAACGTTTTTCTATAGTACTAATTTTTGGGGGTTTGCAGTAAATTGAAAAATATACATTTTTGTATATTTTTTCCCGTTCATGAATCGAGAAATTATGGCTAAAGCGAACATTTGAGCATGAAATTTGTATCATACAAGATACAACAAAAGTTGATTTTTTAAGAATTCGGTCATCGAAATGTCCCACCTTCATGATTTTGACCCGTAATAACTTTTTGGTTAAATAAATCTTTGGTTTAAACATGATATTAAATAATTTTTGTAGTAAATTTATTTATTATTTATATGTATGAGCTGTTATAGACCAAAAAGCCGATATCAAATTTTGATATTTAGGATTTTACTAAATTCTGTGAGCGTAGATTTAAGATTTAATCCATGCCGGCTCCCAAATACCAAATTCAAAAAACTGGGTAGACTTAGTTTGAAGAAATTAAAGGAAATGACTGTTTAATTTGTTTATAAAAAGTTGTTTTGGGAATAACTTTTTCCCAACTTAAAGTTATTAATTTGATTCATAAAAAAATTGAAGCAAATATTGTTTTTATCAAGAAATATAGTCTTAAGTATTCCGAATTCAGTATACAACTAATATGCAATACAAAATAACAAATAGAAAAACTAAGTAGGAACGTCTAATCTAAAGCTTTCAAAGTTAGGAATGTATTCAAATTACACCCAAACTATATAAAAAAATTATGGTAATTCAAAACGAGAAATGTTCTTCTGTTTCTGATATATTAATTCATGAAAATCATATGAAAGGCCACACAATACACTCATCATGTAATTTAGTTTTTTTTCTGTTTTGTTTTAATTTTTTATAAATATTAACACAACACTTCAACACGCCAAGGTTAAAATAATTTATGTAAGGTCAAGTGTTCGTGTTCAAACAGAATTTTTTTTCAACAACATTTAAGCATTGAATTTTTTATTTGTTAATATTCCCAGACATAAGGAGTAAGGACTTCCTATTGTTTACATTTGTGTTTATTTTTGTGACAGATTAAAATAATGTTGAAGCATTTGCGTCTTATCAATTCCAGAGGCAATTTCAAGAATGATGAACTTTTATGACATTGTACATATGTACATTGTACATATATTTGATTTTTTGAGAAAAACTAAAAATGCAGTTTTATTTTTAATTTTATTTGCTTTAAGGCTGTTTTTGAAAAATTGCAATTACTGAAAAGTATTGTATGGAGAATTTTTCCACAACCAATGCGAGTTTGGTTTTTAAAAATGAATAAAATAATTTTCGAAAACTCGTTCCAAATTTTGAAAATTACAGTTCAATTTTGTTTTCAAATAGGAAAATCTTAGAAAATGCTCTCTTAGAGCTTTTCTCTAATTGATGTTTTGATGTTTTATGTTGGACTCGTAAAAGTTCATATCTTTTTAATAGATTACATAGATTTAAAATAGAAAAAAAAGTAGTATAGAAATAACTCAAGGTTCTGGTTTGGGACCAATTTTATTCTTAGACCGAGAGCCGGGAGCAGATTTCTTGCGTGAGAGGTAACCGATTCATATGAATGTCAGATGTAGCGTGGGTCATGGTGATGACAAATACCTTAGTCTGCCTGCATTTATTTGGGGCGTTGTCGAGAAAAAGCGCATCAAAAGTACCATTTTTCTGAAAATCGATTTAGTGAGGGTAACCACTTAAAATTTATTGATAACCAACGCCACATACTCACTGATAACAAATATACCAATGGCAGACATTTTAAGTGCGGCCAAACCCCCGGCAGACTGTCCCGAAAATGCGTTTTTTTTGGCGTTTTTAGACTTTGGGGTAACCACCTAAAATTAATCGCATCCTGTAGCGGTGAACTCCCTGATAACAAAAATACCCATGGCAGACATTTTGAGTGCAGCCAAACCCTCGGCAGACGGTTTTGAAAATGCAGTTTTTCTGAAAATTGATTCATTTAGGGTAACCACTTGAAATTAGTCGCATCCTGTAGCGGTGGACTCCCTGATAACAAAAACACCCATGGCAGACATTTTGAGTGCGGCCAAACCCCCGGCAGACGGTCCCGAAAATGCAGTTTTTCTGAAAACTGATTTATTTAGGGTAACCACTTAAAACTAGTCGCATCCTGTAGCGGTGGACTCCCTGATGACAAAAATACCCATGGCAGACATTTCAAGTGCGGCCAAACCCCCTGCAGACGCTCCCGAAAATGCAGTTTTTCTAAAAATTTATTTATTTTACTTTTTCACATAACTCGCGTATTATTGGACCTAGCAGAAAAAATTGTATAGCAATCTTAAAGATAATTGAATTTCCTACAGAATTATGTTAAATAAGTTTTTTCGATTAAACCTTCGGTTTAAGAGTTAGGGTGGTTTTTTTGAAGCAAGTCAAAGGGTGATTTTCTTATTTTCGTCATATCTCTTTTATTTGAGCTTTTTTAAAAATTAATTTGAAGTAAAGGTTGTAGATCTTTTTATTACCTTCATGTATTACATTAACGGTTTTTCGTATTGATAGACCGTTTTCGATCTGTGGGAAAAAAACTTCAAAAAGTTTGCAATTTTTTGTATATTTTTCCTATATAAAAAATTGCAATCGTTTTGCCCCTCCCCGCCTAAAACTATACGATTTTTTTCTTGCCTGAGTGCAACCTACACGCCTAGGTTTTTTGTTACATCTATTGCAAATTACCCTGTACTATGTAGAACCTTTTTCCTATATCTTAGTTTACAACCATCCTTTATTTAGCACGAATATAAGCACTATCCATCTGCGTTTGCAGATATCAAAGGTTTAATTTAATGGCCGAACCGAAGTTATTTTTTTCGGTGCAAGGCCAAAAGTTCATAATGGACTATTGGTCCACTTGGGAAAGTTAAAAGTCCAATTATTTTCATTTGTAAAAAAATGAAAAAGAATATTTGTAAATAGAGTACAATTATTTTATAAATTTAGTTTTTTGAAAATTGTATGAAGATTTGTTTTCGAAAACTTTCATTCTTAAAGCGTAATAAAGCGCAAATTTTGAAAACTTTCAAAAGTTTCTACATTTAATATTCAAAAACCCAAATTCCTATTTATCAACATAGCTTTTGAAAGTTACTTTACAAGATTAGTGGTTGAACATTCAAAAGAGAATCTTTCGAAAATTGACGCTTTTTTTTGAGAACTTAATAAATTAATTTTCAAAAATGTATGTGAATTTTGGCGGGTGTTCTAATCTTAAAAACTTAATAAAGTACCTAATCTTCAAAATATTGCGTGCATTTTTTAAAATAACTTTACTTAGTTTTTAAAAATGAAACACGTGTCAATTTTGGATTTTCTTCATTCAATTTTCAAACCCCAAATTTCGATTTTTCAAAACGGCTTTTGAAAATTTAATGAAAATTCTTTCCAAAACTGATCTGGGCTTAATTTTTTGAATTTTTGATAAAATAGTTTTAGAAAATTCACTCGAGTTTTATATTTGTGTAAGTATACTTTGTTCTGTATTTTAGAAAGAGATATCGAAGGAATTAAAAAGATGAGAGTTCAATATCATTGTGAATTTTGGCCCTCCTATTTTCTATGGCCATTCTGCATAAACCCTCCTTTAATGCACCACTGATTGTGGTCTTGTTAACCTGTGATTTTAATTAACCCACATTTTATGCATAACTGTATAATAGAAAATTTCGAATAAACTAGCGCATATGTACCTATGCAAAGCCGTAGAGGGCATTTCTACTTAAAGAACCACCTGTTACATAAAATTAATTAAAAAATCAAATATACCGAGGACAACCCAAAATCATTATGAAAAAGTTTCATCAAAATCCAAGGCAATCAGCTGCTTTTTTTTTCTATAAATATAAATTATCAAACGCCTTCGTAATTAGTTTCAAAACATTTAGATTTAGACAGATAAATCAAATTTACAAAAAAAAAAAAAAAAAAAAAACATTTAATGCCGAAAATCCTGGAAAAGTAAATTTCCATTGCTTCTAATTTGAATCTCATTAATCCTTTTCTCCACCGCCCCCTAAAGCAAATTGGTATGTTTATCTAAAGCTTAAGCTTAAAAAATATTTTACATCGTGGTTCACTTGATTAGGTTATTTCAATTAATAAAAATGTTTAAAAATCTCTATACTCCAAAATTGACTTACATAGATCTAATGTATGATTTGTCATTATTCTTGTTTTCCTAAAATTAAAAACTGAAATGTTGAAAAGACTCGTAAGAGTATTTTCACTCAGTTTCGAAATCGGAGGTAGAATGCTTTCAAACTGAATTTGCAAATTCAAACATTATGTTCTTTTATGTTTGTTTCAATCATTTGTCTAAATGCTTTTAAAAAACGTTTTATTTCCTTGTCTAACGGTACACTCTGCTTTTACCAGATAACCAAATTACAATTGACATTTTGATCAAATCAAAATTGACATTGAAGAACATATTTCGAAGAGTGTCTATCAAAGTGCACCGCATTTTATGCCAGTTATCCCTTTCTATACTACAATAAGCCGTGGATAAAATTGTTTTCGAAATTTTCAAATTGCCTATAAACTTCATAATCAGAACGACAACGATGACAACAAATTCATCCCCCCCCCCCCCCCCCATCATCAGTGTTATTTTATGAGAGATTTTTTGGGTTTCGACACATTTTAACTTTCTATGTACATAGGTAGGTACTTATATAAGTACACTTCATAGAATTTAATTCCCTAAAACATATTGCCATGTGCCATTATCATCTATTGTCACGTGGATATTGCTTCGGCTGGGTAACCTTGGTTCCGTCCTGACGACTATACGGACGACCGGCAACGACGACAGCAAAATGGGAGTTTATTTTAATGGTGGGACAAAGTTCATAATGGCAAATAATAATTAAATGACACATTTAATGCCTTGGAAAATGAACACAATTGCAAAAATGAAGCAAAGTAAATGCCTGTTTTACTTAAGAATAAACAAGAGGGCAATTTAAGTTTTCGTTGGAGAAATAAAAATATAGACGGAAGTTTTTTCTTAAGGTTCATTTTTTATTTGTTTGTCTGTTTGTTTTCTTTTTTTCTTGCAAATCTACTCCAGATTCAATTTTGGTTTGATAAATGAATGTAATAATATAAATAATTTTAGGAACTATAAAAAAATTCTTAGGAAATGTATACAATGACGAACCTTTTAAGGAAATGTGTGAAATAATTATTAATTTATTTTCTAGGATACCTATGCATGCATATATTTGTTAGTAGTCTATATAAGAGGCCACAGCAAATTTTGAGAGTTGAGGTACAATCAAAATATAGCTACGCATTTTTATAGCTAAATGAGTCCTTATATTGAATTTAAAAGTCTGGTAAATTTAATTCGAAGATTTGTAGAGTTTTTGGGGGATAAAATAATGTTAGTTTAGCTTTTAGACCTTTATCACATTTCCAGTTATGTAGTTGTAAACAAAAATTGAACCGAAATAGCAAGATGATACAGTCAGCAGTTCAGAAATTGAAAAAAAAAAACTGTACAACTAGGTCGCACGTATTTACTCTTGCAGTTCAAAGCACTTTTATATTAGTTTTAATATTAAAGTCTATAAGAACTGTCTTAATATTAATTAAAAAAAAAAAAAAAAAAACATGTCAATATTGACGAAATGGATTACAAATTTTTGCTCAGTGAAAAAAATTGTTGTTATATAACTTTTTTGAGCCAAAAAAAAACTAAAAATGCAAGTTTTATTGCAATTGCTTTGAGTATTACGTACCTATGTGCAACTGAAAAATATTTGTATTGAAAAAAATATATTTATTGCAACTAAAAATATTTTGCATTAGGTAAGAAAAAAATGTACCTATTGCAAATGAAAAAAAAATTGCATTGAAAATAAATTTTTTATTGTAAATAAAAATATTTTGCATTAAAAATAAGAAAATTTTTTATTTGCATTCAATTTTTTTTTTCAATGCAAAATATTTTTATTTGCAATAAAAATTTTATTTTCAATGCAAATTTTTTTCATTTGCAATAAAAATTTTTTTTAATGAAAAATATTTTTAGTTTCAACAACTATTTTTTTTTTTTTTTCAATGCAAATATTTTTCAGTTGCAATAAATATTTATTTTAATACAAATTTTTAATTTCAAATGCATTTTTTTTTTGATATTTTTACAACCCTGCAAGATGAAATTTAAAAAATGAATAATAAAAATATACCTAAATGTTTATAACTTAAATTAAAAATCAAATGCAACACTGGTTCGTCCTTGCTCTTGTAGTCCAAAGTAACTACATTATAAATTAGTTGAAAAATTGAAATATTAAATTTTTACTTTTTACTTCTCTATCGCATTTCCCAGTAGAGCAAGTAAAAAATTAAAAAAGAGCAAGTAAAAAGTAAAAAAAAAATTTGTTCAAAATTTTTGAGTTTAAAAATTAATTTAAGATATTACGTTGCTTTACGCCCATTCTTGACATTTCGTAAAACATGAAACAAGAAGTATTCATTAAAAAGTTAATAATAACCATAACTAAATCAATAGTTGAAAATATTGTTTTTATTAATTTTCAAAAATTTGTTTTTAAAAATTAAAATTTTATTTTGAAAAATTAGTTTTTTTTTTAATGGCAAAGAAATCGTGTTTTTCGCAGGAAACAAATTTTTTCACATAACATGTTCAGGTGCATTTCCTCATTGCCCTTTAAACATCAAAAATTTTGCATTTCAAGCATTCCAAAATAAAATAAAATTAAAAAAAAAAATACCATACCACAGTAAAAAGAACTTTCCAAACGGTCATATTGATTCGGTATGTATGTTACATTCTCCTTTGGGAACTCTTTCTAAAATAAAGGGACAAATCCCCAAAACCAATGAAATAACTCCTCGAAAATCATACATTTTAATTTTTATTGCTTGGAGGTGGTTAATTTCATTTCGGAGTTAATACATTTATGCAATGAGATCACTCGCAAAAGAATTTATTTTTAGATTTTGTAAATCTGAGTTCCTTACAACATATGTATTTCAAAAAATCACATCAATAAAACTAAACTTTGTCTTTTCTTCTTAAATTTCAATGCTATATGATTATATCTAGAGATACATATCTTATCCTGATAAAGTGCTCATGGAATATCAAGACTATCATTTATTCATTTCCAAGTAAATGTCAAATACAATGACGTCAATTCCTATGAAAGACTATGGTTTAGTTATAGGTTATGGCAATGAATTGATTCTGTACTTTAACAGCTGACACTTTATTGACAGCCATTTGTATAGTTTATGAAGTGTAATATAGAATATATTTCTGAATACCTATACCTTCTTAAATTATAAAGATTAAAAATAATACACAATATTTGTATTTAACAAATTATTTTATCTATAAAATGCGTGATTTTTAATGCATTAAAGAGATTTTAAAGATAAAATATACTTACTCATTGTTTATGATAAATTTATAAGGGATTTGACATTCAAGACATCTTTGTATTTTGTATTAAAGTAAAAACCACAAACCAACAACTGTTCAAGATTGATATCAATTTATGCGCATTATTCATGAACATGGATACACTATGTATTATATCAAATCCCTGAATTAATTTTGGAGTGTGATTCATTTTTTTTTTCTGTATTAGTCTCGCATTATGAGGGATTTTATTATTTTGTATCTTTTGATCAAGTTTGAGGTCTTTTTGATTCAGGAAAAGTAAAAGAGCATAACTTAAAATGTAAATATTCAATTCAATTTGTTCTTCACAGACAGGTTGAAAATATCGCATTTTTAAACACAATGATTTCGCAAAAACAACCTGACATACTTTTAAATTTGGTATAGGATCCATAATCCTATAAATCTTCATTCTCAAATTTTGGTTGTCTTCAAACAAAAAAAAACGCAGCTACGTATTTTCTTTGAACTTTTTTTTGCTAACATTAATCCGGAGTTTCACAAACTTATTTTCCATTCCAAATGCTCATTTCTCATTTTTCATAAATGAAGTTTTTGGACAAAATTCTGCTAAGTGGATATAGGAAGCAAGAGGCCCCTTTTACCAGTAGCCAATTAATATTACAAAGAAAATATTCTCCTCTGTTACAGATAAATTTTAAATTGAAAAAAAAAATTCTCCTCTTCCATAAGTCCCTTAATGACATAGAATTTAATAATAATAGATAGGTAACTGTTCCACCTTAACTGCTCTGCGCCTCTCCTTGCAATCACAACTTTTGTCAAAACTTTTATCCACACATTCTCATTAGACTTCAATTCTAATAACTAGCTAGAGTCCCATTTAATATTAATTGCTTTTTCTCTGAAGTTTGAACACAAAGTTAATGTTTCGTTTATTCTTCTTTTTTTTTTCAATTTTTGTATTTTCTAGAATGATACTTGGAGCTTGGCCAGTTGGTGGGAAGAATGGATCTTTGCCAAATAATAAAAATGGCAAGTGTCGTTTTTTATTATTATGCGGAGGATACACTGTATTCTTGATATTGGGAGCAGCCATGTTTTCAGCGATAGAAGCACCAAAGATTGATGACATCACAAAGCGTATTGATAATTTTCGCAATCAATTCTTGGAAAGGAATGCTTGTCTTAATGGTGAGTTGACTAATTTAAATTGAAGTGTTGAGTTTTTTTTTTGGTTTTATAAGAGTGAAATGAATATATTATTTAAGGACTATGTAGCATTTAAGTTGTAAAGTTGGTAAGCTAATTAAGTGTTTTAGCTTGGAAAAGAATATTTAAATTAGTCGTGTAAATAAGACATTTGCATAGTAAATATAACAAGAAAAACAAGTTTGGTTGTTATGTGTCAATGGGAAGTAAAATACGTATAAAGGTTCTGAAAAAAGTCTTTACGTCTGCTAAGTTTGGATGCAGTATTGAAAAAGGGTGTATTGTAGGTACAAATCGCAGAAAAATGATAAATCTATGTTTTGGTTTATTAAGGTAAAATGAGATTGTCCTAAAGGGAAGGGTTTGGCGTTCTTTCACAATTTTGTTTAAGAAGCAACACTGTGGAAGAAAAAAATTTCAAATAAAAGAAAATCACGTTGATTTAACTATTTTTTAAATGGATTTTGCATCAAAGATGACAATTTTTAAAACAAAGCAAAGCTACGGTAATTTTAAGTGTTTGCATATCGACGGTTAAACTGCAAAACCTCGTAAGTCGTTTTTGACTCTTTGTTTAGAAATCAAAAAAAAAACCTCTTAAAACAATTAAAAAAATGAAGGAAATAAAAAAAATGTTTATTTAATAACTCAAATCAACTATTTTTTTAGTTCTTTAATTTTTTTTAAATTGTTTAAGAGGTTTTTTCGATTTCTAAACAAATAGCCAAAAACGACTTAGGAGGTTTTGAAGTTTAACCGTCGATATGCAACTTTAAAAAAAGCACAAATAAAAAAAAACTTACCAACTTACCGACTCACTGTTGCAAATTCATATGATAAACTACAACCTAAGCAGAATTCTCATATAGCAATTTTAATATTTTTTAAACATAATTCAAATTAAATTCAAATATGTTTTATGTACATATGTACCTCATATTTTAAATCCTTTCAAAGCTATTTTGCCCTACTAAATACAACTTGAGTCTTGTCAATAAGACCACAAATAAATTTCTACAAAAAATATTAATCGTTAAAAAAAGAACGTTTTGTTCTATACAATTGAAATTCTCTGAATTTTAACAGGAAAATAATTCTAAGAGAGTTTGTTTTTCATTGAAACTGAGTTAACTTTGCTAAAGAATAAGCTTTACTTTTCCAAGTAGAAATAACTTTCATCGTTCGAAGAAAATCACTATACTTTTTTGTAAAGCATAACGCTACACTTTCATTTCTTTAAACAATTTAGGTAGGTAGGTTCTAAGAATAGGTTTCAAACATACTTATTTGTGTATTTAAAATTTGTATCTATCTTTAAGAAAAATTATTTGTTATCAAGATAATTAAGGATAAATGCCTGCACATTCATCATACTTTCTATATTTTACAATTGGTGATTATTTGGTGATGGACAGAAATTTTATATGGCTGTGTAAGTTTTTCTATAGAAAAGAATGTTACGCATACGCCACAGTGACCTGTAAATTATTCGATTTTTCACTTGTATGAACTGCCAGGCAAAATTTGCAATAATTGTGTTTTTTTTTGTCCTGGTTATAACTATTGAACATTTCAAATTGTCATGTTTTAAGTTATAAGCGCAAGTCGCGTTAGTGGCTGAACCAACTTAATTGTTTAAAGAATACATAACACTGGTTTACAAGGGTTTTGTTGCCAAAACAAGAATATACTTTTCTGAAGGTTTTTGGTGTGCTGAACTCGAATCCGAAGGCAGAAAAAACCAATCAGCTCCCGTTTTTGAAATATTACCGTTAGAAAATGCAAAAAAAAAAAAAAAAAAAACGTTTTTTGAATACATCCGACCTTATTCTTTTATATAAGAAAAATTGTATGAGCATATTTAGTATTGGTTTCAATAAGAACTGTTTTCTATCTTTCATTACCTGTTTAAATCTTTTCAATATCTTTTTTATTCCCCGAGATATTTAAAAATTAACTAAGTAGGTTTGGCTTCATTTATAATAAACAAAATAATGAGGTTATAAAATGTCAATGTTAGATATAATATGCCAAACAACTGTGGATATCTCAGACAGTAAAAAAGATATCGAGAAGATTTAAACAGGTCTTGAAAGATGGAAAATATTCCTTATAGAAATCGTTACTTGAGATGATAAAACAATTTTCCTTATACAGGGTGTCCCAAAAGTAATGGATCAAACGAAATATGCTGATATGCCAACTTTAGGGCTCTCAGAATTTGGTAACTTGTTCATTCCAAATCCTTACGGTTTTCGATTTAGTGCAGTTTTTGTGAAATTTCGAAAAATCCCGACTTTGCAACAGTATTTTGCTTCCTACGCCCATTATTGATTTTTGTTTTTTACAATTCTTTCACTAAAACATTTCTTAATAATAAGAAATAATTAACTAATCAAAATATTTTTTATTTCATACGCCATTTTGCTGCAAATTAATTAACAGTTCCATATTTTATATGTAAGAGACTTCATCTCTTACGATATAGCCATACTAGTTTAATACTTTAATATATACACGGCAACTCTTTACGATCATGCATTTGCATTGACTCCGAAAGAAAGCTTTTTATTATTTCTTGTTTTCAACATATCATTTATTATGTATTATTGTGTTCTCTTTGAACATAACAGAAAGATCGAATGATTTGTTAAAACAGTTTTATTTCTAATGCTCATTTGGTTAATGTATAACTGCATTGTTTTTTTTATTGGAAAAGCTTATTCAAAGCTTTAATGTTTAACTGATTTCTGATTATGTTTCGCATTAGAATTTAAGTCAGTCTTAATATAGATTTTCAACAGATAAGTCTGTTTAATTGAAATGTAAAGTCTGAATAAAGATTTGAAAAGAATAAGTTCTTGTTTTAATTATAATGATTTTCATTTATTTGCTTGTCGCTTTTTAGTTTTGCTCGTTTTTTTTAATAAGTTTTTATAAATTCGCTTGCATGTTTTGCTTTTTATTTTAATTAGAAATAGAAGCTTACAAACTATCAGAAGTGGGATAAAGTACTCAGTTTAATTAGTATTTAAATTGCATGTGTTCGATTATTTTACGCCTAAATTTTTTTGTTAATTTTTCGTAAAAAAAACTATATTTATGAATATGGTTGCTAATGAACGTGCATCGAGTTTTTTGCAAAACGCTACTGTGCAAATGCTTAAAGAGAAGCTAGCCGAAATGGATTTGGCTACAAATGGTGCAAAGAGTGCACTAAAGGCTCGCTTAAGTGAAGCGATCGATTTATTGGAGCTAAATCAGGTTGAGCGTTTTTTCCCTGATGATGATGTTGTTGTGGAAGATGACGACAGTGGTAATGATGAAGTTAATGCTGTTTCACAACGTCTTGAGAGACTTCGTGAAATTGTAAAGAAAAGGGAAGAAATTCTTGCCCTTGAGAGACGTTTGGCTGAACTTAATAGCCCTGTTCGACAGTTTCACGCTTTTGCCACATGTTCGTCACGTGACATTGAGGATTCTTTACCATCGTTCTCTGGCGACGATGATTATCCAATTAAGAAATGGATTGAAAACGTGGAAGACGCAATTGTGACATACCATCTTAGTGAGGCTGAGTCTTTCATATATTTTAAAAGACTTCTCAAAGGTACTGCCAAGATGTTTCTGAGATCTAAGACCTTTCGAACATGGAGAGATCTTAAAGCTGCTCTGTTGTCCGAATTTCATTATCACACGACTGCAACAGACGTCCACAATTCGTTGCGAAACCGCAAAAAGCGCAGAGATGAAAATTATCAGCAATATGTTCTGGCTATGCAGGAGATTGCATCGTCAGCTGAGATTGACGAGCAGGATGTGATCGCCTACATTATTAGAGGAATCCCAGATTCCATGTTCAACAAACAACTCATGCTAACGGCGAATACCATCAGTGAGTTGAAAGCTATTCTACGCAAATATGAGAAGATGAAAGCCGAGCTGCAACCATCGCCGTCTGGTTACAACATACCTATCCAAAATTCGAAACCTTCGCCACGAGTTGAAACCAAAGTCAAGTGTTTTAACTGTAACGAAGCTGGTCACATATCAACCACGTGTCCAAAACCACGTCATGAAAAGCATTCATGCTTTCGTTGCAGCAAACAAGGGCATGTTGTAAGCAATTGCCCCCCACCATCACCTGTTCACGTTGTTCAAAATGAAGACCTTCCGAAAGAACGATTGTCTGTGTTGTTGACTGATTTTCATGGTGTTCTGGAGTACGAGTTTGCGTCTTCGATTGGTGAAGCTGAAAGCGTTCAAGTTTCTATGAACGTTATGACTGTGATCGATACAGGAAGCCCCATAAGCTTCATCCAACAACAATATGTGCTGCCGTTTATGATGACATCTATAAAGCCGTCCACTGCCAATTTCGTTGGCATAAATGATTCCAAATTGGATATTTTAGGTAATTTATTATGTAATGTTAAATTTTATGGAAATTTTGTGAATATGTGTCTTTATGTCGTAAGCGACAAAACTATGAAAACTCCAATTATATTAGGTCGAGATTTTTTTCGTAAAACAAATGTTAAGTTGATGATTGGAGATTCTAACGTAAAATTAATTCAAAACGAAAGAGCTGATGTTAAAGAAGATTTAGAAAATGAAATTAATTTTAATTTAAAAAATTTCGATTATGATCTTAAATTTGAAAATGATGATATAAAATTTGATAATGATGATAATTTTGAAGATTTAGAATTTGAAAAAAAGATTTTAAAAATTGATATATGTGATAGCCGCGATGAAAATATTTCTTTAAAAATAAACGAAAATTTGAATTATGATGAGAAAGTAAAGTTGAAAAGTTTAGTTTTCGGGAGTCTTACAGCTAATTCCAAATATTTTGATGATTATGAGATGCAAATAGTTTTGACCAACTCCAACAGTTTTTTCAGTTGCGCACCAAGGCGACTTCCATACGCTCATAAAATCACATTACAAATGGTGTTAGATGATTTGAGCATCTATAATCCGTTTGATATTTGGAAACGAGATATGGAATCGATTAGGAAAAAAGCAAATGAAAACACTGTTGAGAGTCAAAACCAAAACAAAATTTATTTTTATAAGCGCCATAAGAAGCCATTTAAATACAAAGTTGGTGACAATGTTTTAATTAAAAATGCTGTAAATACTCCTGGGACAAACAAAAATTTTTTAGCTAAATATAAAGGGCCATTTGAAGTTGTCAAAATATTACCAAATGACCGATATCTCATAAGAGATTTAGAAAATTTACAGATATCTCGCGTGCCGTATGAAGGAGTATGTTGTCCTGAGAACATGAAGCCTTATTTTCAACCATAAGTCTTTTTTCTGTTGCATGTATCAAAGTTTAATATCTGTTCTTTTTATGATATTATTTTTATAAAATACAAATATGTATTATTAACTGTCAATTAACTTTTATTATTTTACTATTTATGTAAATTTTCAATATTTAATGTCGAAAAACTTTTAATTTTTGTTTTAATACAACTTAAAAAGAAAATATAAAAAAAAATTCAAAAATATTATTATTAAATCCGTTTAATAAAACAAAACAAAAACATGTGAATCGAAAGAAATAAAAACATACAAGTATGTTTACGATAAATTTTGTGAAAGATTTAAATAATTACTATGTAATTTCGTTATAAAATGTATTTTTAAAAAATGTTAATTTATTTTAAAAACTTGTATTTAAAAAAAAGAATAATATTTTAATGTATCAATGTAAATCAATGTAAATGCATGCAATCGTAAATCGAGGACGATTTACAGTCAGGATGATCGAGTTGTAAGAGACTTCATCTCTTACGATATAGCCATACTAGTTTAATACTTTAATATATACACGGCAACTCTTTACGATCATGCATTTGCATTGACTCCGAAAGAAAGCTTTTTATTATTTCTTGTTTTCAACATATCATTTATTATGTATTATTGTGTTCTCTTTGAACATAACAGAAAGATCGAATGATTTGTTAAAACAGTTTTATTTCTAATGCTCATTTGGTTAATGTATAACTGCATTGTTTTTTTTATTGGAAAAGCTTATTCAAAGCTTTAATGTTTAACTGATTTCTGATTATGTTTCGCATTAGAATTTAAGTCAGTCTTAATATAGATTTTCAACAGATAAGTCTGTTTAATTGAAATGTAAAGTCTGAATAAAGATTTGAAAAGAATAAGTTCTTGTTTTAATTATAATGATTTTCATTTATTTGCTTGTCGCTTTTTAGTTTTGCTCGTTTTTTTTAATAAGTTTTTATAAATTCGCTTGCATGTTTTGCTTTTTATTTTAATTAGAAATAGAAGCTTACATATAAAAACTCAATTTCTTTCTTTTATTTCAGAGCAACAGCCTGAAAAAAATTTGTATGGTGTGGCACTGGTTTATTATTTTGAAAACTTGCCGTATTATTGCAGTTTTCAAAAATGTATAAAATATTCCAAAGTTGAAGTTAGAACTGAAGATATTACAATTTAAAAGCAACAAAACAGGGCTTTTCAGAGAAAAATAACAAAGAAAAATAAACACAGTTTTTCGAGTGTTGTTTGTTTATTTCTTTTTGAACAAAAGCCTCGATTTTTGTTTGTTATTTTGTTCTGAAAACGTCTGTGTTTTTGCATTCAAATTGTAATATCTTTCGTTCTATTTGCAACTTTGGAATTTTTAATACATTTTTGAAAACTGCAATAATACGGCAAGTTTTCAAAATAATAAACCAGTGCCACACCATACAAATTTTTTTCAGGCTGTTGCTCTGAAATAAAAGAAAGAAATTGAGTTTTTATAAAATATGGAACTGTTAATTAATTTGCAGCAAAATGGCGTATGAAATAAAAAATATTTTGATTAGTTAATTATTTCTTATTATTAAGAAATGTTTTAGTGAAAGAATTGTAAAAAACAAAAATCAATTATGAGCGGAGGAAGCAAAATACTGTTGCAAAGTCGGGATTTTTCGAAATTTCACAAAAACTGCATTAAATCGAAAACCGTAAGGATTTGGGATGAACAAGTTACCAAATTCTGAGAGCCCTAAGGTTGGCCTATCAGCATATCTCGTTTGATCCATTACTTTTGGGACACCCTGTATAAATGAACAAGGTCAGAAGTACTGCATTTTTTAACGGTAATATTTCAAAAACGGGAGCTGATTAATTTTTATTTAATTCGAGTTCGAAAAAGAAAAGTATACTTTTGTTTCGGCAACAAAAATAAAATGCACGACTGGGTCGCACGTATTTGCTCTTGCAGTTCAAAGCACTTTCATGTTATTTAACTTGTAGATTTTAAGAGCTGCCTCTTTATAAATTTTAAAGAAATTTTTTGATGTTGGGCAAGAGCCGACATTTAGAGCAATAAAAAACAAAAAAAAAACCAACTTTCAGAATTGCATAAAAATCATCTGTACCAAATTTGAAGAAAATTCATCCACCCGTTCAGGATGTGGAAATGTCTACAGATGGACGGACGTACAGATGCACAGACGCACGGACGGAGTTGCGAGACCCAATTTTTTGGAATACTCCATCATCGTAATGTTGGTTTTGATAAAAACCTCAAATTTTTTTTCGACACGAAACCAATAATTGCCCTATAGATCAAGTAAAAAAGTTTAATTTTGTTAACCAGTGTAATTTACAAAAAAAATGGCTTGGATAAAAACCGAACAGAAATAATTTTTAACTTTTTTTAAATGACTTTATTTATCTAACGTCTGGCAACCCCCCTTTTTCAGTATTAGGTATACTACTAACTTACATCTAAGTTAGTATTATTAGTGTTTATTTTCTTTTAGCCAGTGATATGAATTGTTACCGGCTGTTCTTGAGCCATAGTACAAACAACAGCTTAATTTTGTATTCCAAGCGAACTCTTTTGTTTTTAACAATTTGTCATAGTTTTACTCAAATAAATTATGAAGCCCTTTCGTCAAAACTAACTATAAAGCCAATATTCCCTTTTTACTAGTCAAGAAGGATACACTTTTAAAATGATACAAAATTTAGAAAAAATAAATAGGTTCTCTACATTTAAGTTCGAAGTTATGCCAAAATTGTAATGTTTTAACTACGTCATAAGAATTAATTTGTGACACAATTTTTTATAGAACAGATATTTTTCTCCTACCCAGCTTTGTTTTTCTTTATTCAAATTTGAGTCAAGTGCTGAGTTAGCACCATTCGCTAAACTGGCACCAGCTTGGACTCTATCAACCAAAAGTATCTCAACACCGATTATATTTATTTCATCAATTTGTGCCAAGACTGTATTGTGTACTGCTGTAACTAGAACGATTCATTTTTTACGTCATACTTAGCTTAGAAGCGCTATTTGAACTTGAAGACGTTATCACTGTTCGTCTATTTTTTGTTTCTATTTCGTTGTCCCATCAGCGTTTTCTAGCGTATATTTTTTTTGCTATTCTTACTATTTTTTATTCATCTAAAACCACCATGTGGTATTTAATTAATTGGATTATATTTATAAAGAAACAAAATAAAAACGAAGAAGATAATGCTGGAGTACTGACCGCCATGTATTTGGAACTCACTGATGGCCAGTTGCCCGTTAACTGGGGGTAGGTGGTTTTAATAAAATCAGTTCATTTCCAGCCTCGAACCCTTTAAGATTCGCGTGTTCGTTGCATCGTTGCGTTGTGGTTGTCTGTCTTTGGTATTGCCACCAGTTTGGGTCGAAATTGAAAAACCTAGATAAAAAAATTTCATTAAATTCTTTGTAAAATGCTCTGTAAACTAAGAGTGCATCTTTGATAGTGCTATGGTTTTTTTTATCATATAATTTATGAGAACCGGAACCATTCATTTGAAGCAGTTTTCTTTTCTTAAAAAGTTATTGTGATTTATGAGTCTCTGTAATTTTGTTGATGTTAAAAAAAAAAAACAATTATAATGGTTTTGCAAGCGAAGCAAATTTATCTGGTGCAGTTTTCTGTGGTGCTAAAATAATATCTTTGCACTTGTGAAAATAAGTCCACAAAATGAATAAAAAATGAGAGATTTATAAATTTGATATTATGAACCTCTATCTTATCAAATTGATGTGTAATGTTTTGCTAAGATACACTTTGCCGATGAGGGAGATAAGAATGATGTTTATTTATAATATTTTTTATTTTTTGCAATAAGCTACTGATTCAAATGAAATCGAAATTTTTATGTGAATTACTTCCTTATCACCGATTTTTTTTTTTTTGTATTTTTTACTGTAGTAAAAATGGACCAAATTTCGACGTTGCCAATCATTTTTTGTTCTTTAATTTGTTTTTAAACACGATTTCTTCACGTGCTTATTTTTTTTTTTTTTATAGCTTAAAGAAATAAACTTTTGTTTTGGGTTTTTACTGCTGTGTTAAAGGTGTTAGAATCTAGGGTTCAGCAAGTTTAAGTTTTTAAAATGTGAGGTCCGGTGAAAGAGTTATTTTGTTGCAGGTCTCGTGATACATGAAGAAAACACTGAAATCATAACTTACCTAAATTACCTCATAGTACTACAACGATATATGAAAACGATACTCAGCATTTTAGACTCAACTTTCAAAGTCTCATCTGTGGTATTCATATTTTTGTATTCGATTCCAAGAAAATACTTTAATGACTGCTAAGAAAAGTGATATTGAAGTCAAAAAATAAATAAATTTGATACACTTTTGATGCAAAATGTATCTAAAAATGTCATCAAAAATCAAATCGTGGAAAATTCCATTAATTGCTGAATTAAAATCTAAAAAAAATTTTTAAATGAGAACCTGAAATTTCGTCAGTAATCATTTGGCGAGCCTCTAAAACTAATTTTTGATTATCTTACATTTTTATTTCGCAAATTTGTATTTAAACTTTTGAACTCGAAATGTTATTATGTAAATTATAAATTAAAAAAAACAGAAGTATGAATTTTAGTATTAGTCAGACAATTTCTACAATTTTTCTCTATAAACTGTGGATTTTGATTAACAACTATCGACTATTACCTTAGAAGATTCATATCGGAGATGAACCGATCCGAAATCGTCTTTAAAAAGACAATGTTAATCGACTTAATGTGGACGCTGCTTGAGGTTCAAGGTTTTAAATGAAATCAAAAAAGTGATACCTTTAGCTTGGCAATTGTTCTATTAAATATGCAAAAGGGAGTAATACTTTTTGCTTGTAATTGTATTACAAGAAGTTTACGATCACTGCATACAAATTTTTTACCTGGAACAAAAAACTTCAATTATTTCTACCTAATTAGTGCTTACAAATATGTACTCATTAAAGAAAGCCTGTAATCAGTACATAAAATTTCTTATTGCGAACTTAAAAAAAAAAGTACAAACTAAAAGCCTATAGAGTAAATTTATAAACTGATAATATAAAAATTTCCACTTAGTTTATTAAAATATGTACCTAGTACAAATTTTTTTACTCAGTAATACCGAACTGTACTCAATTCATTCAGCCTGTACTCAGTACACTCAAGTTTTTATTGATGTACTTAAAAATAGTACTCCTTGCATAACAACGTAGGTACTGGGTGTAATTTTTATTTTTTTTTTAACCGGGTGTAATTGTTAAAAAGCTTGTATTTCAAATATTAATGCAGTTAACTGGAGTTAAAATTCAAAGCATAAAAATAATTGTACACTATGGAAAATGTAAAACTAGAACGACCTTTAAAAAATATGTTTGGTACATTTTACATTCAAATTGAAAACTTTAGGTATACGAAAAAGCTGACCAACTCAAAAATCTTAAAAACAATATTTTTTTGTGTCGATTACACATTATTTTATGATAACAATCTAATTACAAATGTCACTTTCCAGCAAGCGCCCACAAACAAAACAAAAGTTGATGCTATATCAAAAACCGTCTTCAAGAATTCTTTTTTCTTCAAATGTTCACAAACAGAAAAATGCAACAAATTATTGAGTGCCAACTTCATACCGAAAGAAAAATGAGATTGTATCCGAATATAAACCCACTCTCTTGGCACACAATTTCAAGTTCTCTTTTTTTTAAGGGTATAATGCAAGTACCAGGGGCGGATTTTACTTATAATTTATATCTATGGCGCTTGGTAATAGGTAACTTCTTTAAATTGACTCATTATTTCGAAATAGAAAATAAGAAAGTGTTCTAATACATATAATGGATATTTTTACTTGCTCTATAGGGCAAGTATTGGTTTAGTGTCGAAAAAAAAATTTTAGGTTTTAAACATTACGATGATGGAGAAGTCCGAAAAAGTGGGTCTCGCAATTCCGTCCGTCTGTGCGTCCATCTGTACACATTTCTATTTTCACAGCCTAAACGGTCGAACGGATTTTCTTCAAATTTGTTGTGTTTTTATATCTCGCTTAGAAATTGTAGGTACCTCCCATACAAATTTTTAGTCATAGCAAATTACTCAAAAACGGCTTCAACGATATTGATTAAACTTTGCAGACGTAATTTGTATATTTATATCTTGTAAATTGTCTGAAATCATTCCAAAAATTTTTTAATCTCTCGATCCATTTTGTGTTGATTAGGATTTGCAATTACCATTAACGGTTTCTATATTAAAACTCTCTCATTACACGATAGAACCCATTTAAGAAGCACAACTTATTTTAAGAAATTGTTTCAACAACTATAATAGAAGTGCAGCCATGGCTACCGCACCAATATATAGTTCTGGGGGTCCAAACGAAAAAAAAAAAACTATTTTTCTGTTGGATTCTGGGATAAATGACATTCATTTATTCCATCGCCAACACTATACTACTTCATAAAGAACGGGCGGGAAAGGAAAAGAAATGCTAAAGGTTAAGTAGTGTGTTCCTTCGTAAGTACGAGTACACATGTTTGATTGCACAAAAGAAGGAAACTTTGCAATAATTATTCTACAGGATTTGCTCCTCCAATATGCATGAGCAAAACAAAAAACCTCAACATCTAGAGAGAAGAGTCAGAGTGGAAAAATATGTAGCCCTCTTAGCGCTCAAGTGCTTCGAGCGAAAACTTTTCAATTAGATTTTCAACATCCCTCTTAACTCTTATACGGAGCAGAAAGGGAATGCATACAAGTGTTTTGCAGAGAATTTCATATAGATACATACAAGTTGCGAGACATGTGTATATGTATAAATAAAAAAAAAAACAAATTGTATACTTTTAGGGGTGGTGGATAAAATGTTGTTGCAATATAGTGGACCATGCTAAGTAGGGGTTGACTTGAATAAATTAATAACTGAGAAGACTGGTCATTAACTTTTATTGTGCAGTTACTCGTTGTATTCTATGTTTACGGAAGTGAAAAGAAGGACAGCAATCAAAACTTTTATATCTTTTTATGACATTTTACCATACTACAACTTGTAATGTTAACATGAGAGAGCCTTTTATAGCTGATTTGGTTAGTGGACATGGACATGGTCATGTCTTCATTGGACTTCTTTTTTTTTGGGTACAATGTGAATATTTAACACGACATCCATATTTGTCCCATATAAAAGCTGGGTATTTTACAGCAAAATAAATTGTCTTTGCCACAATTTGTTGTGATTTACGTGCTCTTGAAGAGAAACGACTAGTGTGATTTGTAGCTTTAGAAAATGTATAAGATTTTCGTTCTTGAAATTTGAAATAAATTATGTAAAAAAATTAGTTGATGTTCTGCATTATTATTATGGGATGAGGGTATTGGACTTGTATGAATATGCAGTCTAACAAAATGATGCATATTTGTTTTGACGCTTGCTGATAGATAATTATTTTTATCTCAGATTTTCAACTTTTTGATACAACTTGAATAATGTTTTGACGCATTTATACATATTGGGGTGAGTCATTTTCAAATGGGGAAAATGTTTTTTTTAAATGCAGTTACCTCTTAAAAATGTTCATGTACTCGAATCAATCAATTAAGTGTCATTTTGGGAACGCCAGTTGTGAGATATGTTTAGATTAAAACTATAAATATATAGACAACAACACTTGAAGACTTACAGAAAAATGAACAACACACAGCGCTACAGCGAAAGATAGTACAAGATCAGTAGAAGTAATCTGTATTTCTGTATTTGAAAGTAGCTTAATTAATTAGGTATAGCAAACAAGTTTTTACAAAACATTATTTCTAATTTACGACATACCCATATCACTTGAGGACTTAACCTTGTTTCACATTAAATTTAGAAAAATCTTGTAAATAATTTTCTCTAAAAAATGAAGCAGATCTTCTACATATGAATTACATATCTTGGACTCGCTAAGACGCTAACACAACAATCAACACAGTTTTACTAGGAAATGAAAATTTAAAAATAGTTTTCTAGTTCTTTTTTCGAAATCATAAATGGAAAAAAGACCTGATTTTTTTCTGACATTTTTTACAAATTTGTTTATTCAGGTTTATTTTCCTTTTTTGAAAATGGCAAAAACTTCAGAAAATTTCTGAAAAAAAAGCGTGGAGTTCTGGAAAAATTCCCAGAAGAATTTGTACTAAGAATTTTTTGGGCTTTTTTCCAAAAAAATTCTGGTGTAATTTTCGGGAACCTATTTTTTTATATCTAATTAAAATTTGAACTCAAACAGGAAGAAAGTGCAAACCAATGGTCTAGTTTTTTACATTATTACATACTTTTATAAAAGCCATACATCCGTAGAAGGTATTTTTGTAGGTCACTTATAAATTCCTATATTTAATATATCCCCACCTGCTAAGTGAAAATTATCAAAATTATATAAAAGATAATGTTATTTAAATAAAAGTTAAATAAAAAGTACGTATACGCCATAGTGAACATTTTTTAAACATATGCATTTTAAGTTCATATATATATATAATTTTAATTTTGTATTATTCACTACAGAAAATATACCCTCTGTAAGACGCACAGACAATTTCTTACACTAAACCATTCTTCATAATTTAGTTGTACCTTGGTTAAAACAGATCTTAAATTAGTCGGTACGTGCGTCTTACTTACTAAGAGTGTACATTAACCACATGGTTCTTGTCATTTATGGGGCCTTTACAATGCATATGGATAACTCCACACCAAACAAAATGTAGTTAACACAATTAAGCACACACAATTAAGGCAAATAGACGTTAAATTGGTTTTTGTAAAGGCCTTACTTATCGCATGAAATATTACATATATGAACCTACCTATACTTTTAATGCAAATGCAATTTGATTATTGAAATATAATAAGCATTTCATTATAGAGGGAATATAATAAATTAACAAAAAAGAAAATTGCCCCGAATTCTTTATCGATATTGACGGGCGTCTTGTCGTGCGACGAGACTTATAGCTTACATAGATAAACATATATATATATAATCGAATTATATTTTATTGCTACCTAAATGTCTGTAGAAATGTGTATTGTAATCACAACAAAAGATGCTTGGCCTTAAAATAATTATATTTCAATAAAAAAAAAACAAGCTTTTTAACAAAATCCGTCATTGTAACCGAAAACAAAATCAATTTACTTAATTTTTTAATTCTGAATGACTTTCTTCAAAACTATTTAACATTCTAGAAAACAGTTTAAAGTTGTGTTCAGTCCAACAACATTCTTTTAAAGACTTTGAATTAATAAATTGCACATTTAAAATAATTTTTATTTAAGTTGATGCGCTCTTTAAAAATTAGTTCCATTTAAAATCAATGTTATTTTATTATTTATTATTAGTGTTCTTACCAATTACGAAAAATAAATAACGTGTAGTAAATGTATTGTGATTGAAGGTTTTAACAAACAAATTTGTTAAACGTATAATTACTAAAGAAAAATGAAAAATCCTAGAATGTGAACATAAAATTATTGAAAAAGTTATGAAATGGTATCATGCTTAAATTGTAAATGTAAATATACACACAAATATTTATCCTTGTTCATTGTAAATATAACAAATTACATTGGTTTTAGAAAAATCGTTTTTATGAAAAATAACGTAAAAATCTTTTGGAGCGAGTTAAAAAAGCTTTGCGACTGGGTTGCACGCGTTCCCTCTTTTAATTAAAAAATATTGGCCAGTAATTGAAAATTTGGTTGGTTTTAGTATTATGAAGGGATAGTTAAAAACTTCTTTTGATTATTTTTTTAATAAAATAAACTTTTTTTCAAAGTAAAGCAACATAAAATAAAATTATTAATCTTAAAGCTTATTTTGAAATACATACACGTAGCATTTCCGACTACATTATGTATATATCCTAAGACCGAAAGCAGAATTTAAACGGTGCAAAGAAAACACTTGAAAATTTCTTTGTAAATCCAAGTATGCAGATCAAGTTTAATTTTAGCTCCCATACAAAATTATCTCAAAAATTTAGACGAGCAAAATTTTATTTTAGAATTTCGGCGGAGTTGTGAACAGATTTATTTAGAAAATCACACATTCGTTTCCAACTATACATTTTTTATTTGTCAAAAACGGAGAATAAAAATATCAAAACCAAATCTAAAAACCTACCATGTAAAATAAAAATAAAATTCACTTTAAAAAAGAATTGATTTTTACAATAAAACTACAAATTTGTACAGTAATAATTTTTAAAACTCTCAGTCCAATAATTTATAAAAATAAATAATTTTCCTGTGATATGTGGATAGAACATGCGTTAAGAGTACAAACAAAGATTAGCTAAAGAAATTGTACGTAAATACATAAATAAATTAAAAGTTTGAGTTTTTCCATAGGAAAACATGTTACGCATACGCCACAGTGACCTAGACTGGCTTTGTTTGCATACTTCTGCCATCTTTAACACGTGATCTTGTAGCGATTAATTTATGTCAAACAACTAGTGCCATTAATTATACGCATAATTTTAAAGAAAATCGGAACGGATAAGCACTTTTACCCATACCGATGAGAAATGTGTGAGCTTTGTTTCGCAAACTCTAAATAACTTGTGATAAGTTACCTTTTGTAACTAAAACTTTAATCCTTCCATTTCATTGATAGAACAAACGATTTCATTTGAAACTAAAAACTAAAATAAACTTACCTACTACAAATTTGCGCCAGTGATTTTTATAATTGAAAATATTTTTAAATAACATACAATTCGTGAATTCAACTGTATGATATTTCTTTATAAAGAAAATATATTCGATTACAAAGCCATTAAAATTGTAATATTTTTTTCAACTACAATAATAAACTTATATAAACATTATTGCAATTAACTACATAACACTAATTTAATTACCTTATCAATTTAATCAGACTCTTACAAAAAAAAAAATCTTTAATTTGTGAACATTTTTAAAAAGACATTTATCAAACGAGGACGATGAATCCGGAAAGCAATGGTAAATCCGGAGTTATCACAGAATACGACAATAACAAAGCATCGTCGTTTGAGTGTAATAACAATAACAACAACAACAATAATAACTTGAACAACAACACAATCCGCAAAACAATTAAAACAAAATACCAAAAGACAAAGGCTAACCTAAAAACCGTTGGTATTTTATCAGAACGCAAGGACCGAAATGATTACGAAGATCTAGATAAAGTCAGCTCACCAGCAGCATCCGCCTCCCAAATGGTCGATCTAAACTCTGCCAAAGGACAGTTCACAGAGCACAACAAAAATTCATTAAAAGTGGATTCATTATCTGGAATCTCGGGCGATGGCTTCGATAAGTTCGAAGGACAAACAAATATCTTGGGTCAATTTGAAAATGTAATCCACTTTGGAGAGGGTAAATCAAAAATTAATTTGAGTGATTCACTGGGTCCACTGCCGCCATCATTATCATCGGCTACAACGAACATACAAGCTCCACCAGCATCTTGCACACTTGTGATAGGAAGAGATCGCGAAACATTGAGGAAGGAAAACGTATGGTTTATGTTTTTTATGTTTCTCTATGCCATGTACTTGGTGATTGGAAGTCTTTGTTTTCAAGCAATCGAAACTCCTGTTGCACATAACGCCACAATCGATGTGCTTAGGAGAAGAACGGAATTCCTCCTTAAGTACCCACAAATTTACGGTAAATAATAAGAGTGTAAAGCTGTTTTGTATGCATAAAGGGTATTTTGTAGATTGTTGAATATTTATGAAACAATAAGTCCTAAGGATAATGAAGGTATTTTATATTTTACTGCCCTGTCTGATGGTAAAAGTCTGAAAACTTGTGTATTGGATGACTCTTGGGACTCATTCAAATAAAAGTTGTTTATTTTATGGTGTACCTGAGTCAGAAATGAGTTTAGGGTTTTGAAATCTGGTTGCCTCAAAATTGAGTTGAATTCTTGTTTTACACAACAAAATTGAATACCTAAGGGGAAAGAAGCTCAAGGCCGTTTTATTCCTCAAAATAATGCATATTTTGACTTACTTTTTTCTTGTAAATGTTTGATTCATTCGGTTAATGTGATTTTATGTGGAATTTGAGTCGAATCTTTGTCTTTATTTTGGTTTCGGTTTCTTTAAAATCATATATACCTTACGATTGTTATACTCACATAGAATCGTGCTAATATTTGACACTAGGGTCAAAAAGTCAGCAAGAATCATCACTTGGGTATTTCTTTTTTAACATGAAGTGAAGAAGTGAAAAAGCAACACAGAGACGTCTAAATGTGTCGGAGGCGACTGATTTCAATGTGCATAGCCTTCTAAAGTGTTCATTGAAATTAAACCTCCGACTCATTTTGAAATCTTTGTGTTACTTTCTCACTTCATGATTAGAAATTGGATTCATAAGCAATTGGAAAAATCACTGAAATTTTGATATTCGAATTTTGAAGAAAGGGATTTTAGATTATTACAATTCTTGGAAACGCTTTGATTCTACAAGTTTGGAATAGGTTTTTTAAGTTCAAAGCTTCTCTATAATTATACAATATGGAATTATTTAAAAATTGAGCAACATAAACCAAAAAGATGTATTTTTTTTTTCGTATGTGAGTGCGTTCTGGCCACTCTCAGCGCTTAACTCCGAAAACGGTTAATTTTACAGAAAAACTTGTTGAACATTTTCTGTAGATAATTTCACGACAAGCTATTTTTATAAGACCTCTATTGACCTCCGAACAATAGTTCGCGAGATTTTTGCAAAAAACTAATTTTCGTGAAAACTAATTTCCGCTTCGAGTCCATCTTGTTAGAAATAATGGTCAATAAGCGGGTTTATCACAAGTCTCTTAAACTAAAGATCGGAATAAAGTTGGCCATACTTAAGGCTTTTATTCCGATCTTTAGTTTAAGAGACTTGTGATAAACCCGCTTATTGACCATTATTTCTAACAAGATGGACTTGAAGCGGAAATTAGTTTTCACGAAAATTAGTTTTTTGCAAAAATCTCGCGAACTATTGCTCGGAGGCAATTATACAATATGGAATTCTTTAAAAATTGAGCAACATAAACCAAAAAGATGTATTTTTTTTTTTCGTATGTGAGTGCGTTCTGGCCACTCTCAGCGCTTAACTCCGAAAACGGTTAATTTTACAGGAAAAACTTGTTAAACATTTTCTGTAGATAATTTCACGACAAACTATTTTTATAAGGCCTCTATTGACCTGCGAGCCATAGTTCGCGAGATTTTTGCAAAAAACTAATTTTCGTGAAAACTAATTTCCGCTTCGAGTCCATATCTTGTTAGAAATAATGGTCAATAAGCGGGTTTATCACAAGTCTCTTAAACTAAAGATCGGAATAAAATCCTTATGTATGGCCAACTTTAAAAAAAATTTAGGAGTCGTCTGCCAAATGGTACTGTTATTGGGAAACTCATTGTTGTTCTTTTGCTTTGTATGTATAATATAAAGAAGACATAAAATACCTTCCCATTATTATTGAAAAATAAATTTCTTGTCTAACGAAACCTTGAAACACTAACTACAATATAACCCACTTTATTTTTTTTTTATTGTTTTCAGATGACGACTTGGAAGAATTTCTTCAAGCTGTTATCACAGCAAATGACCGTGGTATCTCTCCTCTTCGAAATGCCAGTAATGATTTAAATTGGAGCTTTGGTCAGGCATTATTCTTTTCTAGTACTGTAGTTACAACTATCGGTTTGTTATAGAAAAACATTTCTTATTACAGTATATTAATTTGTTTACATTTTCAATACATTTATAGGTTACGGTCATGTGACTCCTTTAAGCCAAACTGGTAAAATATTCTGCATGATCTATGCAACAATTGGAATTCCATTGACATTGGTTCTATTGAGTGCAGTTGTTGAAAGACTTTTGATACCGGCCAATTGGTTATTGGGAACACTCAATGCAAAACTTGGACATTTATATCAACCATTTAACATTCGATTGCTTCATTTAAGTATTATAGGTAGGTAAAAAATCGTACCTCATAAACGGCGGAGTTAGCGATCATGATCTGAAAGTTGTTGAGACAACTCATACTCATACTAACAATTTTGCTTCAATAAGGCCTTAATGATGGATAAAGATGCTTTAAAGAAGCAAAATTGTTAGTTAAAAACTTATACCTAACTTGAAATAATTTTAGAAAATTATGTCTTATAGGTCTTACCATTATTCTTTATTTAACTTTTCATGTAGGCGCCCTTGTTGCAGTTCTGTTCTTTGCTATACCAACTACACTCTTTTCATATCTTGAACCGGATTGGGGTGCTCTTGATGCATTCTATTACTGCTTTATATCTCTCACTACAATCGGACTTGGAGATTACATCCCTGGAAATGGAATTTCAGAAGAAAATCGTTCTCTATACAAAATTTGCATTACATGCTATTTGGTGTTTGGTACTTTTTAATCTTGTACAATAAATCTACGAAAAATATACTAATAGATTTTTTTAAATTTAAGGACTAATTGCAATGATGCTTACATTAACTGTATTTTACGACATTCCTCAACTCAATTTGGGCCAATTATTCACAGAAAATATTAATGGAGAAACTGAAAAACTTCGATTATCTGGCAACAATACCACTTGTTATTCGGGACCATCTGGCCTGTATATGCCGCAACGTGACGAAGAGGTTCGCAGAGCAGTTGTTCGTATTCGACCTCATGGCGATGATTCACCAAGTCCAGATGATCCACCTTCATCGATGAACCGTGACATGAGAATTCCTTAAGTTGCTCAAATATGGCTTTAATACAAAAAAGTGCTTCAACTTTAATGTTGACGCATTTTTAAGTTACGTGCGTGTGCTTTACAAAAAAAGTCCAAGGCAACGCTCATCGAATAAAAGCATAGCTTTTAGTTTGAGATTTTACTACAAGATTAATAATCCCATCTACTTATCTTTTCTAAAGTGCACCAAACTATTTTATTTTAAATTTAAACGTTTTTTGTTTCTGTTTAGCTTTTTATTTTTTAAATATTGGCAGCCATGGTTTGGAGAAGGCTTCTCAGCAAATGATTCTGCTTCTATAAAGCGCAACAGTGGCTTCTTTTGCTTCTGTAAAGCTTTATAGAAGCAAAATTGGTAGTTGGGTTTTTTTTTTTTGTTTACGGAGTGCAGGCAAATATTATTTATCTTTAGTTTATATGGTAATTTATATTCGAAATATAGTAAGTAGATGGAAACTTCAGCCTTGGGTGGAATCCTAAACTATTTGTATAATATTATAGTAGTTTATAAGTGTCCATTCTTTGAACGGCCACAACTTATTAATACAAAATATAAAATACAATAAGTTTGGCACAGAATAAAAAATATACAATAACTATTATGTAATTAAATGTAATAATATCACCAAAGACAATTTTAGGGCATTCTCATGAGAAAATAAAAAATCAACCTACATAAATAAAATATGAATTTACCTGCATCAATATATTATATCAATAAAATTCGTGAATACATCTGAAAAATAATAAAAATATAGCAAAAAAAAAACGAAATCTATCGAGATAAAATTCATCCGTATGCATAAACCTACTTATTATATACAAAATATACAATATACAAAAATACAATACATATGTATAACTTATCAATGTGTTTACCAAAAAATGACATACCATCTATTGTTAGAGAGTAATGTTTTCATATACAACAAAGAAAAAATAATAATTTAAAGAAAAAAGTAAAATAATATTTTGTAAGAATTGTTAAGTTTAGTTGTCCCAAATAATGGAAAAAACAAGTTACATTCAATTTATTATATAATTGTTATATTATACCTCCTATACTCTATACAAATGTTTTGGTTAAATTTAAAAAATAAAAAAATATATACATACTACATTACCTAACTTACAAAAATACCTATATTTTCAATCAAATTCATAATATTGATAGTGATATTTTTTTATAGTTTTATTTAAGAGATATATAAATTTATTTATAAAAATTATAACAGCTTTCCTATGTATACATAAAAATATCAGAAATTATATAATGTATGTGCGTAATTGTGTATGATTATAATGCGTAACCGTACCTATTCACAGAATATACATACCTAAAACTTACATAATAAGAATAGAGTTAAATAAAGAAATGTTTCACTAAAAGATACATAAATAAAAAATATTTGAAAAGTTTATTTTTTTTTCTAGAAACCGTCATAATTTTAAACCAACGATGGCAAACAATTGTCTTCACTTCAAACAAAATTCAACAGGATCTGGCACACTTACTAAAATATTTACTATTGATGACCTAAAAGCAAATTAATCAAAAGGAAGTGCACAACAACCCAGCCTCGAATAAAATAAAATGCACGACTGAATTGCACGTACTTACACTTATAATAAAAGTTGCTTAGTCAGCTATTACATGAAGCCTCAAGAGGCTTGACTCTTTTTTCGAATTTTCTTTTGATAATCATTCTGTGAGGCGCGTACTATTACACGATGCCTCTTGAGTCAAAGACTCAAATTTGACATTTCTCTTTTGATTTAAGTATTGTTGTTGTTGTATTCCACCAAGAAGCAAAAAGAAATGAAAGGGAATGTTGAAAAAAGAAAGAGTGGAAAAAGAAACGTCGGATAATTTTTTGTTTGATCTTCTATCTCTTTTGCACTCATTAGTTTTGAAAAGAGGCGCGCCTCTTGAGGCTTCATGTAATAGCTGACTTAGAATGTTAAAGTTTCTTATATGTAGCATTCATAAAACAAACATTTTAATTTAATTTTTTGCTTTCTATCGGGATCATTTTTATTGAGCAAATATTAGTTCTTGTTTTTGATAAACTGATTTTTTTTTTGTACGTGAGCAGAGGAAAAAATAAGAAATAGAGTATGAGTTGGAGAAAAAATATGTGCGAAAAAGAGATGAATGTAGAAATCTGAAATTCTCAGACTAATTTTAGATCGGCTAAGATTTAGAGAGTCTATAAGCCAAGTACGCAGATCGCGATAAATTTTAGCTGATGTCTTTTCTCCGTTTTTCTTATTAATTATGATAGATTTAAAATGTGTAGTTGAAAACAAAAATATGGTTTTTAAGATCGAGCTGCGCACAAATCGTCTGAAATTCTTGAATATGAGATTCAAATGAGATTTTAATCTTGTACAGATTTCACCAGTTTCCTAACTCTCCCGTTACGAATTCCAATCCTCATCCTTTTTTCTACGTATAGCCTAGTACGCAGCTGAAGCGAAACTTTCCATACAAAATTTCGTTCACGAAATTTAATTTGTTTTGTTTTTGATTTTAAACTTATTTTCTTCTGTTTTTTTTTCTTGATTTTTTTTTATTTGTATTTTTATTATTTTTACTTTGCTATAATACCCGATGGTATTTTTTTGTTAACATATTCGCTGTTGACTTTGGAGACTTAAAAATTTTTCGTTTCGCTTCAGCTGCGTACTAAGGCTTTTAATTAATTTATTTCTTGTGTTAAAAATTATTTTCTGTTGCTTTTGCTTGATTTTTAAATTGATTTGGATTTTTTTTTTTATTTTGACTTTGAAAGAATACCCGATAATACTTTTTTCGTTAACATTTTCGTTAACATTTTCGTTGTCGACTTTGGAGACTTGAAAATTTTTCGTTTCACTTCAGATGCGTACTAGGCTTTTACATCGAAACTTATCTTGCCTCGAAAAATTTTAAAATAAAAATATAAATATAAAACAAATATGCAATCCGTGGATCAGCAACTTTTATCTTCTGAAATCGGTAGCAAGGCTGAAGTTTGGCACTGGTCCAAGGTTCATATATGTAGAAATAGCCACATTCATGCTTGAACCGAAGTTGACCCACAGCTAATCCGCCGAAATCGGTGGGTTAACTTCCTGAACCAAGGCTGATCCACGTTTGTACAACTGGCACTAACAGTCTAAGAGCCCACGGCTTTATATCTTTTTCGAGAGGTTAAATATCGCGAGTTTTCCAATTAATGTGAGTAGGCTAAATTAACACAAAATCACATTCTGAATAAGAACTGCAGTGATGCTCTGTCATATCCGTAAAGCGTGAAGACATCAATCTTGACGATAGAACTCAAAATATAAGCTTTTTAAACTAACAATAATGACTCTATTTTTGGAAAGTTCTGAATTCAAAATAAAAAAAAAAACAAAAAATTAAACAGGAAAGCTTATATCTTGAGTTCTATTCATCGGATCGTCCGAAAACCATATAAATCTGCGATTTTAAGCTGCCAGTACTAATGAATTCGTTAATAAAACGTATAAGGATATAAAACTGCATACTCACATTTTGGCTATGCCTCCACTCCCAAAATTTATATATTATCTATCTAAAATTTATAAAAATATCTATGAATATATTAATTCCAATAATAATCTTCTTCCAAAGAATCATAAAAGATTCTATTGCGACTCGTTGTCCTATAAAAAATAATCTCCAAAAAAGTACTGTTCAATCGAATGAAGTGGAAACACTTGCAACAAAACGTACACAGCGCTCCTACATGTGAGTTGATATAACTTTCCTGAAAAGTTTCTGTCAAAATTGTAACGGTAAAACAAAAACAAGATAAAAAAAATATGAAGAACTTTTTTTGATTTTAACCTTTTTTCCTTTCTTTTAAAATTCTAAGCTGTTATCGAACTGAAGTCCTCAATTTTGTAAAATTATAATTATTAAACAATAAAATCATGTTCATCAACGAGTGTTCTGAAGAAAAGAAAGCTAAATTTGTAAAATATCTTGAAAAACATGGAGTAATACAAAAATTCACCGACATTTTCGATAAACTAATGAAATCCAAAGAGAAACCAGCCAATCCAATTGATTTCATTCGTGAGGAATTGGGAGATGTTGTTATTCCAGAAGAAACCATTGAGGAACTTGAACGAGAACTTGAAGAAGCTCATCGTGAAATTGCAAGTCTTCAAAAGTCTATAGAAGAGTTGGATGAGGAAGAGATGTGCCTTGAAAATGAGGAGGTTACAACTGAAGTAGACGCTGGTCCGTCGTCCAGTTCTTAATTATTGTTGTAATTTTTATTAAGTTACTAATTTAAAATACAACAAATAAATGTATTATATTGAAATAAAAGAGAACTTTGTTTATATTTAGGAATTAGACAATAAATGAAAAAATAATTGGAAATATTCGCTAACACTTCCAAGTTCCAACACACAGGTCCTTTCTTTTTTTTCTTTCTTTTGAACTTCGTTCCTTGTTTGTTAATGATCACAAAAAAAAGAAAAGCTCTGGCAGTATTGTCATTTGGTCATTAGGACCTTTCTCCCGAAAACATTGCACCTGAGATGGAATCGGCTAAGGTGATAGTTCATTGTCACCTTTTTGATTGTCACTTTTGACCATCACCTATTCTTTGCTCTGAGTAAAATGATCACCAAAACACTAAAAGTGCAGATATTTCGATCAATATTCGACTCACACGCTGGAGACCGAGGTTCGATCCCTACCGGTGCCCAATTTTTTTTTTTTATTCCTTACTGCCTATTAAGAGAGTCCTAGCACTAGTACCGGTACTAGTCCTTAAGTTAGTACACAAATCGGTATCAACTCATTTCTTCACTCAGGTACTAAGCCTTAGAACTGTCAATTAAGGACCGAGTACCCGTTAGGACTCGGTACTAGCTAGCTCCTCAAAATCAGCTAGGACCTAGTTATTATACCAATCGTTAGGACTCAAATCGGTACCAAATGATTTCTTCACACAAGTTCTAAGTTATAGTACTGTCAAATTGGTACCGAATTTTACTTAGGACTTGGTAATTGTTAGAACCTAAAAATCGGCAGTCTAGCGAGGATCATATAGGTAAATTTTGAGTAAAATGATTTTGTTCTGATTTTGGTATTATCTTTTTTGTCAGTCTAGCAACGTTAATTCTTCATTCCGTTTCATTTTTTGCATTTTTTAAAAGATTTATCTAGCAATTTTAAGATTTGGGATGTTTTTCAATATGTAAACTTTGACTACATTGATTTTTGTTATGATCATGGCATTTTCTTCATTGCGATTTCAGTCGCGCGATTATTCAGTCGCAAAAATGGATCACAAGGATTTCAATGCATGTGAACACACATGCTTCCCGCGATTAAAAATTTGAAAATTGTGTCTACAGTCATTGAAATTCTTGTCATCTAATTTTCGACTGAATAATCGCGCGACTAAAATCGCATGTGTGCGCCTAGCCTTACGTGGAGCAAAAGTACTTATTGTGATGATCAACAATCACCTTAGCCGATTCCACCCCTGGAGTTTTCATTCAAAACAGGGCTGCATTATTTTTTCTTGAAAATTGCGAATAGAAGTAGATTTCAGTATTTAATAAATATTAGTTTATGATCTCTTCTGTTAATGATAATATTTTTGAAGTATTAAATTCAAACAAAGCTTTTTTAATACACTAACGGCCAATTTCTTCACAGAGTCCTAACGCTAAGACCGGTCCGTGTCCTAAAGTTAGTACTCAAATCGGTATCAACTCATTTCTTCACCCAAGTACTAAGTCCTAAAACTGTCAGTTTAGGACCGAGTACTAGTTAGGACCTGGTCCTAGCTAGATCCTCAAAATCGACTAGTACTTGGTTATTATACCAATTGTTAGTACTCAAATCGGTACCAAGTTATTTCTTCACAAAAGTACTAAGCCCTAGTACTGTCAAATTGGTACCGAGTATTAGTTAGGACTCGTAATTTGTTAGGACCTCAAAATCGGTAGTCTAGCGGTTAGTACTTGAAAAAAAGCAATGAATTTTATTCTTTTTAAGGGAAATCTGCCAGATTTATAAATTTCTTGGGTATTGTTTCGTTTGAAAACTGTTTTTTGTTAATTTTAATGATTGGAACGATTTTTTAAAATTTACCCAAAACACTTGAAATGACGAATGCAATGCCGGAACGGGAAGAATGGACAAGAGAACACATCTTGATGAAGAAGTACCAAAAAATGTTCGATCTTCCTAAAAGTGACAGCCAAGTCAGGAAAGATGATCTTTAAATTTCTCGACCTGGAAATCATTTACACTCTTGCTTATACCTCGGACTTGCCTATAAGTCATGATAAAATATTGCGAGTTGCATTTTAGTAAAAAAAGACTGCGTTCTTTTAAATTATTCTTTTTATTGAAATAAATTTTTTATGTAGGTTGTTACATTATAATCATTATTATTAATATGGGTCTGCGTTCCGTTTAAATCTCGAGTACTTGTATGAAACCTTCCTCGTTTTTGGTGACCTGTATTTCAGAATTGTTTACATTACCCAGATCACACAATTCAGCACTCAGGAATTAATTCTTGACTGTGAAATTTCTTGATAAATTAATCGAATTTGTTTTGCTTGTTGGCCCTTCTTACGTTTGACCACATTTGTTTTTAGATTTTTTTGATAGTCCTTTTATTGTTTTCTACATTTTGTCTTTCTTTATTTTGTTAAATTTCCTCAAATGTGAAAATAAATTATTTCAAATATCAAAATTAATTATTTTAAACATCAAAATATTGTCAGAATGACAGTTAGACCAGTTTTATACGTATTAAATCTTAGGACTGCGTTGTAAATTTAGATCAGGTCCTATATATGTGAAGAAATGCTCGGGTCCTAACTTTTCCTTAGGACCGAGTACTAGTGCTAGGACCTGGTCTAGCTAGACCGGGTACTAAGCTGACTTAGGACTTTTGTGAAGAAATTGGCCGTAATGGAATCAGCACTATTGTGAGTTTTACGTGAATAAGATTCCATCCGGAAAAATTGAATTTCACTTTTCCCCTATTGTGAGTTCCGGGCAAAAAGTTGATCACGTTTGGACATCTCCTTGTATTTTCAACTTTTTTTCAGGTAATTTTTCAGGTATTCGACAGCTCTTCTCTCACTTCAATTTTGGTGCCGAACAAGAAATAAGTTTAGCGGAAATTGTAAATTCCCCTCGGGTGTAACTCATGATAGCTTTTAAAATTCTGGGCGAACAAATATATTCCGGGTGGAAAACATTCACGTGAAACTCACAATAAGGCTGATTATATTTATGTCACCACACAACTGCATCTTTTCTTCAGATATTTTTGTGAAAGTATAAATGCTTTAGACCCCTTTGCTGAATTGAAACTTAAGCATTTTTAGAGCAGAGGAAAAAGTAGGAAATAAGAGTTTATGCTCAACATAAATTCTTAAGGTTTCATTTCAGCAAACGGCCATGTTAAAAATAATTAAATACCACTAGTGAACAAGGTTTTTGTTGCCAAAACCAAATTATACTTTCCAAAAATGTTCGATGTGCTGAACTCGAATCCGAACTCAGAATTATTCGCTCAGATCCCGTTTTTGAAATATAACCATTAGACAATTCAAAAAAAAAACGTAGGTAGTTATCTTCTTTATGATATCAATAATATGATCAAATATTTCAGCACATCGAAAACCTTTGGAAAAGTATAGTTAAGTCTCGGCAACAAAAAAAAATAAAATTTTTTAAACTATTCTTTAAAGAAAATTAAGGGGTCAGAGATTTCTTAAGTGAGACAAAAAATTAAAGTTTTTTGATGGAAATCTCTGAGTAGTGATGAGAAAAACCAGCCGGTTTGAATCGGCGGACAAAAACGAAAAAAATGCACTAAAAAAACAGGCACATTTTCAGCAATTCAGTTTAAATCCCGGATTGACCCCAAAAAAGCCTGGATTTGGAAATCCCATCCTTTCAAATTCACCAAAAACTTCGTTAGCCAAAGAACCATTCGCAGGAAGCCTGGGGAAGAAAATTTTGGTATCTTTATCGGAAGATAATATCGTATTTACCTCGTAAAAAAATTAAAATAAACTCAAAAAAGCATGTTGGAATGCTTCTTTCATTCGAAAACCAAATTTTATGGACCACATTTGCACAAATTTTTTTCTCAATGATCCACAAAAGAAGCGTTAAAGCTACGCAAAAATTTGTTGAAGTTTGTTCCAGAAGAAAAGAAGCACAAAAACATGTTCCTTTGAGAATTCAATATTCAATTTTGTTTATGCGGTAAATACGGTATTATCTTCCGATAAAAATGTCAATATTGTCTTTCCCAGGCTTCCTGTGAATGGTTCTTTGGCAAATGAAATATTTGGTGAAAGGGAAAGGATGACATTTCCAAATGCAGGATTTTTGGGGTCAATCCAGGATTTCCGAATTCCTCAAAATATGCATTTTTTTCGTTTTTTGTCCATTTTGGTAAATTTTGCATGCTATGTTTTTTTTTTGTGTTCTCTTATTTGTTAATTTATAGTTTCTCGCAATAAATTCAGTTCTCCAACGATTTTTTTAACAAACACACGAAGTTATGACTTGCAACAGAAGATGCACCAATTTCAATATTAAATTCCGCCGTTTTGCCCACTTTTTTAGAAATCGAAGCCTCAACGAGTTTATAAGCTTGTAACGTGCTTGAAATGCATTACCTTATCTTACCAACATTTGTCAAAATACTTTTTTCACTCAGAAATTAGCACTTTTTATACAAAAAATGCAACCTCGAAGCATAATACCACCCATATGACCGACTTTGACCATCATAATATACTTATTAAATAACCGTCAATTTCCAAATTTTATCGTGAACTGTTAGATTATTCTCATTAGATCGAAAAATGTTCATTTTTTCAAAATACTTATTCCGACCACTGTAATACTTTCGTTTCACTAGACTTAAGAAAAAATGATAAAAATTTGATAGAAACCTGATGAGAATGATAAATAAAACAAATACATATATTTTTGTATATATATATTTTTTTTTAATTTCAAAATGAATTTAATTCTTTATTCTCTTAAAACACATTCTTCTGCTTGTGAAACGATATTAGACTTTTTGTTTTGTATTATTTTTTTTACGCATGCTTTAGTATGGTATTTATGTTAATGTTAATTGTATTTGCTTACGATTTATATTTCACAAACATATAAATTAAAATAGATTTTTCTTAATGTTTATTCAAAAGAAAGGACACAAAGAAAAACAAAACAAAAAACAATACAGCTCAGAAATATTGCATTTAGATCTCTGATTTTATAATATATATAATTTTGAAACGATATCTACCATTTTTTTTTTGTTTAAAATGTTTACTTATTTTTATTTTAACTGTATTTTTTTGTTTGTTTGTTTTTTTTTTAATTTTGATATTTTTACTTTAGTTTTTCAAGAAGAAATTAAAATTTATGTTATAATTTGTTTTATTTTTTGTGCCTTAAAAAGGCATTATTATTCTCTTTTTAAAATTTTTTACGGTGTATTTTTTATATAATAAATCTATATAAGAATTTTGTTTTTTTTTTTTTTGTTTTTGTTATATAAGCCTAAACTAATGAAAAATATATGCTTGATATATATTTATTTTTTATATATTTATATAATTATATTTTACTTTACCCCAAAAGAATAAAAAATAAATCATACAAATTTTGTTATTTTTTTTTTGTTGTTGTTCCTTTTTGTACATTAATTCGAAAATGTACAATAAAATTGTATAGCTTAACAAATATTTTCTCTTATAATAATAATGTTTATGTATAATTTGAAGTTTTATTTTAGTGAGTTAAGAGGGACCGGGTTTATTAAAAAGATTCTAGCACAAATGTATGAATATTACAAAAAAAAACCTGTGTTATTCAAAAGGGAAAAAAGATGAATTACCATGCGCAGACGACATGCATGTACGAAACGATACTAATTATGTTAATAAAAAAATGTCTAACAAAATGACGAGTTTAAAAATTTTAACAAAAAAATAAAAGACAAAAAAAAAACTATTGCAAAAAGTTGTTTTAAACCAAAAAATTGCGCTCACCACTTTCAACTACTTATAATACTCTAATAATGCTTAAGTGATTTAAATGTTTAGCACTCTTCGCCCTCTTGCCGTTTCGCATTGCCTCCTTAATATTTAATGTCCTTTCTAGCTGCCTCTCTGATGAGAAAATGAATTCCTTAAGGTGCTCGCTAACTTTTTGTTTTTTTTTTTCTTATCTAAATTCTATATTCCTAAAATCTTTAAAAGAGTGTTACATTTGTATGTAATGTAATGGTTGTGTGTGTGTTAGGGTACTAAAGTTGTTCTACATGTGGCTATTCTTATATTGGGGGGAATTGATATAACGGAGGGAAAGGCTAGAAAAATGCTATAATTTTACTTTCGACTTCTGGTTGGTCGAGTTCCAGACGTTGAAGGTGTTGATGTTGATGTTGGTGTTGAAGTTAATGGTGTTGTGGTAACGGTAACTGCTGCAGTTTTAATCTTTTTGGTTGAAGTTGATGTCACTGCAGATGTTTTATTTACCACTTTTGGAGATCCCTCGGCTGAAGACTCTTCGGTTTTGCTGGTGGAGCTAGAACTTTTCTCTCCTCCTGCTTTAATGATGAAAAAAAAAAAAAACAATGCAAGGGCTTCTAGACAATCTCATTTTTTAATTTTCTTACCTTTAGCTGTTTTAACAGGAGTTACGGCCGTGGATTTTTTTGTTTGACCATCAGGTGATGTACCTTCGATTGCTCTTCGCTTAAGGGCTCTATCGCCTCTACTAATCACTGAAGACGCTGTTGCAGGGGTTTCGGTCTAGAAATTATAAGAAAAACGTTTATATTTATGTATACTCAAAGTTAGTAAATTTTTAAAACATAATAAAGAAAGGAGGAAGTAAAAATGTGGGAAGCAGTAACTGGCCCTAAAATAAACTCTTGCACGTCTTATAATTTTTTTTATATTTATATTTGTTTAGCTTTCTTTGCAAGATCGCCTTGATTCTTGTGAGAATCTATTAAAATATTTGCGATGTTTAAAAAACACACAGAAAATGTAAAAAAAAATAATCAGTTCAATATTATAATATTAGCTGTGTTTTATTTTCCTCGTGATCTAGATCAGATCATTGTTTTTATTAGCTTTTCAACAAAAACAGGATTTTGTTTTGCTATTGTTTGCAAATAATTACAATGATGTGTAGAAATTTTTTTTTTAATATTAACTAATGTGGATTTCTATTTGAAACAAGGATTTTTGTTTTAGATCCACTTCTTTGTCATAGCAAATGTAAATCTGGTTCAGCCTTGGTTCCGCTTATGGTTAAAGCTTGTTGAACCTTACAGCTTACGTTGAACCACAACTTAATGTCATACAAACGGCCAATTTCAAAAATTTAAATTTTTGAACAAAGGTAAACATAATATACCGTGGTGTGCAAAATAATAGGTGTGAAATTTAATTTTTGAAAAGGTTTAGAACTAGTGAAACATCGGTTCGACACAGTTTCACGTTCATCAAGCAGTTGTTTTTATGTTATTGACTCATTCGAATTTCCGTTGCATAGATTAAGGCCACTCTCATTTATGTTTTTTGATTAATTTTTAGGGACAAAGGGGTTAAATATGTATATATGTCAAATACTAATTATATTTGCTACACTACAGACAATACTACGAAACTGCTGGTCAAAGTGTTTCCGACCATGTCTATGTCGAACTTTTAACAATGGACACTTGCTAGGAACCGTCTTCTTAAATGTTGAAGTTATAAAATAGAACATTATGGTCTTTAGAGGCAGGCCTTGCGTTTTGTCGATCAGCAGTTTCAGCCGTTTTTTGGTCTTCCTCGTTTTTCTTCTCGTTGGTTCATTGCACAGCTTCAGATTCGTGTTAAACCCTAGTTTAATCTTTTTGTCTTATTTCGTCAACAAAAATCTAATTTTGCGATTAGTAAAAATGTGATTAACTGTGTTTTGAAATATTAAAAATAGTTTTTTGCCCCAATAACCTGAACAAAATAAAAATGATTGAAAATTGATGAAATCGACCAATGTTATCGGCCAGGAAGCTTGTTGATAATTCTTACGTGAAAATTAAAAACAAAATTTATTTATTTTTTTCATATTTGAAATAACTTATGTACATACAATTTGTAAAATGGGCAGAATTAACTAAAGTACCTCTGTTTTGTTTCGCGTCACAAAAAATGTTTGATGTTTTGATCAAAATCATCATAACGGCGATGAAGAGTTTCTAAAACGTGGGTTCATTGAGTTAAGAGTCTAAACAGATGATGGATTGGCTCGAAATTTGGCACAGGCCTTGAAAACATTTCATCTATAGGGGTTTTCCATCTTAACGTAGTTGAAATTTTTGCATTTTTTTTTTGGTATTTGCAATAGATTTTAGGTATCATAAAAGTTTTTATATCGATAAATAAAAAAAAAAAACAAGTTCAAGCGTTTATTCTTAATTAAAACTTGAAAAGTTTGGCTGGCTATGTAGTATTAATTTGAAAGCTTAGTTCGCAAACACTACTTGTTAAGTCTTTAAAAATAGTTACTTGCCTCAAAAGAATATTTACATTGAAATTAATCCCCTTTATTACTTTTAATAAAAAATTACCACAATTACCTAAAGATATATTTCCGTATCTTGATTTTTTCTTTGCTATCGAACATAATAACGGTATCAAATAATTTTTAAAAAATCAACTTTCAAGCAGTTAAATTTAATACATTGCTTACCTTTTCAGGCACGGATGTTTTCGATTTGGACGAGGTTGGGGTTAATGGAGAAACTGCTCGCGCCCTAGCTAATGGCGATCTCTGAGCCCTCAGCGACTTGGTGCTTTGTGCAGTATTGCTGGAAACTGATTTTTTGCGACCACTACTAGGTTTGTATTCCATATCGACATCGGAATCATCATCATCGTCGTCATCTTCATCACTTTCTTCGTCGGTTGTGTTGCTATCACTACCGTCATAATTTTTCCTCTTCTTTTTGGTCACCAAAACCGATTTCTTTTTCTTAGTTGGTGACTTATTTTTGCTTTGATTACGGCTTCTTGAAGAACGACCCCTCTTTCTAGCACTTCCTCCACTCAGAGATAATTTCTTTTCTATTTGAGATTCGTCTTTGTAAAGCGAAATATCCACTGTAAGAGAAATACAAAAATTAAAATCAATACATAAACTTAAGTCAACTATAATATCAAAACTTACACCCATCAGGATTTTCTTCGGTAACATCGGGTCGGGGGACTATTCCTTGCTCAACGTCTATTGCTTTTTTCAAAATATTCTCAATGCGAACTTTTTCGGTCTGAGGCAATCTAAGATGGCCCTTTTCAATTTTCTTCAAGTCCACAGTCGTCAAGACACATTCAATATCAGTGTGATCGTAAAAGTCTGGTATAAAAACAGTGTTATCCTTCTTGTCCTCGGACAACCATCGGATGGTTATACGAGGCGAAGATCGATAGACGTTTTGCAAAGTCTGACAAAGGAAGAAACTGCCTTCAGCATTGCGTACTGCCATATATTCATTCTTGTAGAACACTATCAATTTGTCCTCGTTGGACATATGCGGCTTGGGTGAGTTTGAAGCTTCGCTGGCCGACAATTTTGTTATGAACGCTAACTCCGGCAGGGGACTTTGATAGAGAATGGTTTTTAGACGATGACGTTGACTCTTACGATCGCTAGGCGTAGACGGCGTTGATGGCAAAGCCTTTGATTTTTTAGTTTGATTTTTTTTCTTGTCATGTTTTTCGGTTTTTGCTGAAGGTGAAGAATGAGTGACTTCTTTTTCTGTTTTTGTTTTTGATTTAACTGCAGATGAATCTTTTTTCTTTTCAGGTGTTGCTTCGGCTAAAATTGCTGCAGCGGCAACAGCCTTCGATTGCCTTGGTGTTTTTGATTTTGTTAATGGCTTTTCCGATTGAATAGCTTTAGCAGCTGGCTTTTCGGACTTCTCCTTCTCAGGTTTTTCAGTTTCTTTTTTATCGTTCTTTTCAACCTTAGTCGCAGGAGGTGTTTCAGTTTTCTCGACTGTTTCCAGCTTTTCAGATTTTTCTTCTGGTTTTTCTAAAACTTTTTCTTCATCTGATACTTTTGTATCATTTTTATCTTCCTCTTTTGAAGGAATTTCTATTGGTTCTTCTCTCTTCTCAGATTGTAGTTCATCTGCTGACTTTTCTGGTTGGATTACAGCTTCTGCAGTGGCTGGTTGTTGTTGTTGTTCATCGCCCGAAGATGATGTATTATTTGAAGTATCATTGGATTTATTAACTTCTGTTGATGAGAGATCACTTGCTGGACTTTCTTCTTCAACTGAAGGCTTAGATTTATCATCAGATGTGTCATGTGGTGTTTCGGTTAAGGGCGATGAGCTCTTTTTCTCGGCAACTGGTGCTTCTGGTGCAATGGGTTGAGTTTCCACTTTTTCGGTGGACTTCAAATTAGCATCTTTAATCTAAAATGATAGGATATACAGATAGATAAATATTTATTAGCACAGTATTTGGGCTTTAGTAACAATTAACAAATTTATAATTTTGATAAGTTTATATAGGTACTTAATTAATATTTCAGTCTTAGAAATTCCACAATGATTTGATTAAAGAAGCCAAAAGAATTATTTTTTTTTAATTTAGAAAATAAATTATAGGGAGAAAAAAAATCGACAAAAATTTGTCGAAAAACGGTGTGAATTGAAACGAAATTTATTTTTGTTTGTATGTACTTATTTTATTTCATTTCAAAATTACTTAAGTGCACTTTTCTCGATGTGAGAACTTAAAGATTGTAGACATACAAAAACAGCGATCAACGGTATTCATTCAATCTACATATTAGACCACATTGTAAAATTGTAGTGGCACAAAAAAAATCAAAGAATTCGTTTTTTTCAAAAAAATGCCATCTTATACTTGAACAGACGGCAGAATTGCCACGTCCTTATTCTTAGAAATAAATATTGTAAACCTTGTTTTATGAAATAAAGAATTTTATCTATCTTTCTATCTACATGAACAGAGAGAAAAGATGTGTCTTCAAAAAAAATTGTTCATATAAATGTAAAATGCAATTGAAGAGTCCGTTTCAAGAACCGGATAACTGCATTTTATTGTAAGTTGATAAAAACGAAAAAAAAAACTGTTTCTAAGATATTCATTGGTAGAAATTATTATGGATTCATAACAAAGACAACTATTAAGTTAAAAAAAAAAATAATTTATTAAATTGATTTTAAATTTAATTTAATTTTGCCAATTTTTTTTTGTTGAAAAATGTTTGAAATTTTTTATTGAAAAAAAAACTTATTTTAAAATAAAATTTCTAGAAATTCGTTTTTACACAAATAATTAAATTGGAGCTCAAAACAAGTTTTTTTTTTTAAAGGAGAATGCCCAAAACCAGCGTCGATACGAATGAGACCTATACTCCCTGAAAGCGCTTAAATATTAGATAACAAATATGACATTTTTTTTCAAAAAACCATCCCCGGAACTTGCTATGACAATTCTTATTTTCAAATAATAAAATGCTTTTTCAACCTTTGTCTATCATGTGCATTTCAACCAAAAACAAGCTAACAGTGTCATTTAAAAATAAACCTTAGCTCATGGCACATGATATTAGGGTTGCTTTTTCGTTGCTGCATCTCATGGAACTAAAACCGAGACGATCAGACTTCCCTGAAAAAGGTTATAGTTGAAAAAGCACTTTATTGTTTGAAAATAGGAATCGTCATAGCAAGTTGCGGGGATGGTTTTTTGAAAAAAGAATTTCAAATTTGTTATCTACTATTGAAGCACTTTCAGGGAATATGGGTCTCATTCGTATCGATGCTGGGTTTTTTAGGTCCAAACCGAACTTTTACACTTGTTCATTTGGAGTTGTTATGTTTTTCGTTTGAATCCATTTTTTTTTTATTTGTGAAAATTCTGCTTTGTGTCTACATAAATGTAAATAAAAGCTAAATTCTCCTGTGTTGAATTTAATTGGAGCACAAAAAGTACATACAAATGTACCAAGTCCTACGATTTGGTTTAAATTTCTATCAATTAAATTTCGATTGTTTTACTTGGCAAATTTTGAAACAACTTTAAAAATTGCAACTAAAAGAAAAATTACTACGTAAATCAATTAAAATATAATTGATACAACATACAAATAAAAAACAAATCTTAGAAATTGGTACACTTTTACTACTCAATGCTTTTGGTACCAAACTAATTTCGTTTCTTTTACTCGACTGAGGAGTATACTTCGGGTTAACCTTTTTCTGGAGTGATTGAACGTATTTGAGAGTAGATTTTGATTTTTAAACTGTGTTTCATTTTTCTATATCAAAACAACCTTGTCAAATATAAACAACAATAAACAATGTGAGTGGAAGTTAGTGTGCAAATGGGTGTATCTAACCAAAAACCTTGAGAAACTAGAATTTCTCTGCAGTGAACTATTTTTCTACCGTTGTGGCGTGAAGGAACACAAAATTACAAAAAGGGCAAAAGGGGTACTTCATTCAAGTTAAGCAAAACGACCTTTATTTGAACATTGGAAAACTTGGTTTCTGTTTTTGCAGTTGTTTTATGCGAGGCGTTGCCAAAAGATTATAAATATAAAGTGATTTTATCAGATAAACCTTGAATATACATATCGTCAGTCGACAACTTAAACTCTTTAAATTCGTTCAAAGTTAATAACAGTTAGTGAGTTTTTGTTGTCAACCGACGATATTTCATATTTAATAGGGTTAGTACCACGGCCCTGAGTAGAAAATGTCAAGTTTTTAAATTGTTCGTTTGTATAAACTTCCATCTCTATCATTCTATTAAAATTTCAGATTCTGCTATAATCAGAAGTGCAGTATTATTTTTGGTATTAATTAGGCGAAATTGGAGAATATCGTCCCTCCTTAATGGAAAATCTCAAATTTTTGAATTTTTGTTTGCCTATGCATCACAAAATCTATCACTGTGCCCAATTTCAAGTTCCTGCTATAGTGGAAAGTCCTTCATAGTTTTGATGATGTCAGTCAGTCAGTTACGATTTTTCTGATTTTTAAACTATACCTATCTCAGGAACAACTGATCTTAACTAGCTGAAATTAACTGAGGTGTGGTTTTGACTAGCTGAACAAATAATGTGATTTTGAAGTTTTTGGTATTTTTGGAATACAAGCTATAGGGGGGGGGGGGGGGGAGGGGAGTCGAAATTGGCGAGGGTTGGTTCCTCGGAATAAGGTGATAGTGCTACAGAATTTGGCTGATCACTACCGTGCCTCTTGATTATTTTTTTTTTTCTTTTTCAAAAAATAATATTTAATAAAATGTGTTTTTGTTCTTCCAAACGAGAAGGTCGGAACAAGGACTTTAATTTTGTTCGAAGTTAGAAAACGCCTAATAAAGTCAACAAAGGAGCCTCTTTCCCATCATAAGCTTTTCAAACCAAATAAATTAAACTGTTACATACAAAATGAAGCAAACTAAAAATAAACTACAAAAGTGTTTAAAAGGCTTGTACCTTGAGATCTATCATTGTCAGTTCTTTTAAACTAGGGTCTCTAGTTGAAGATAGTTTTTGATACAAGCGCTTTTGATGATCTATTCTACGAGTTTTTGTGGAAAGCCATTCTCTGTCCAAAATTACCTTTCAGGATTTAAAAAAAAGTCGTTTTTCACTTAATCATAAAGTTATCACATCATCATTTTCTTTTTGTATATGAAAACTGTTATAACTTACGACAAATTATTTCCTTTCACAGATAGGTTAATATAAATTCATTCAAAGTTTAAAAAAAAGTAAAAACTGTAAACTTAATAGCAAAATAAAGTAAATTCACCAATTTAAACAATAGTCGGGTTCTATAACAAACAACTCTTAAATAAAGAAATTACATCAAACTTTACATAATGGAATATTGTTCTTACATTTTTGTCTTCATCTGGCTTGGCATCTTTTGTCTCCTTTGGTGCAATAGTTGCAGTCGACGTTTCAACTGGAGCAACTTCTGGAGTAGACATTTTTGTGGTTGCAGGCAAAGCTGGCTCCGAGCCGCCTTCCTTAACCTCCTCATCAACATTCCCGCCATTCTTTATTTCTGCTGGTTGTTGCTGCTGTGGTGATGGCGCTTTAGCTTCATTTACTGCCCGAGTAGGAGATACTGCTTCAACCGAATTCTTTTCATCTGATTCAATTGATTTCTTTGTCAACGGTACTGGATCAGGTGTATTCACCTTCGCTTCTGGTACATGCAATGGAAGCACTGCTGCCGCAGGTGATGTCGGTACTTGTGCTGCTACTGGTGGCGATGGTGTAACTTTAACTACATTATCAATTGTCTCTTTAACCGGTGCAGGTGGCAACAAAGGTATCAAAGGAGCAGCTTGTTTTTGTTGATTAGCTTGACTCATTACAGGTGCCTTAGCTGGTGAACTACTACTTGACATAGAAACCATACTCGACGATGATGGCGGTGCCGGTGGTGGTGCTGCTGATGTTGGTGTTGGCTGATGGTGATGTTGTTGTTGCTGCTGTTTGGTCAATGGCACAGCACTTGTTTGCAATTTTGCCTCTACCGCCTCATGAATTGCTGCAGCAGCAGCAAAAGAATTCGCTGTTGTATTCTGCTGTTGCATTGGTTGCTGCTGAGGCTGTGCTTGTTGACTGCTCATCTTTTGATAATGCGAAGGAAATGGCGGAGGAATCGCACTCACCAATGGACCTTTATTCCCTGCTACTGGATTATTATATTGATTGGGAATCGAAATTGGCGGCACTTTATTTTGCAAATGATGATGCAAATGAGCCGCAACTGGTGCATTCGGAAGTGACGACGACGACACCGACACCGGCGGCTGTTTAGCTGGCAAAAGAGAAATCGAAGGTGGCACCTGTTTGTTAACCGACGACGACGATGAAGAACCTTTTGATGAAAGGTTATTGTTGGCCGCCGCATGTTGAGGTGATGGAATCGGTGTTATCTGAGTGCTGGGAGGAAGATTTGGTGGTTTCAATTGATTGGCTAGAGCTGTGGGCGGCGGCGGCGGAGGAATACCAACTCCACCCAACGACGACTTGCTATGAGCTGCAGTTGGCATATTATACTTTTGCGAGTATTGAGACTGTTGCATTTGCTGATTGTGTTGCTGTTTGCTAGTTTGCAATGATGAAGAATTGCCAAGAGCCGATTGGGCATGACTCTTTTGTTGCATCTGATGGGCAGACTGCTGCTGGTGATGCGATTGCTGTGGCTGTTGATGATGTTGTTGTTGTTGCTGTTGTTGTTGTTGCTGCTGTTGTTGTTGCTGTTGCTGAAACTGCAACTGATATGCATGTAGCTGTTGCATCAAATTAGCAGCTTGCATTTGCTGCTGAAACTGATTGACAGTAGCCAGAGATGGTGCCGATGCATTATTACCATTCGATTGCTGCTGATGATGTTGTTGGTAAGTCTTATTAAGCAATTCAGCTGCAGCTGGAGTTCTAGTCAGCGCTAGAGGTTCTCCACGATCTTTACTCTGTTGCATTTGTTGTTGGAAACGTTGTTGCAACTGAGGATTAGACAGAAGCAACTGTTGTTGCTGTTGTTTAAGCATTTCATAATGCTGTTGAGTTAAGAAGGCATTTAGACCAGCTTGTGACGATTGTGGTAAAGCATTTTGGCCGTGAACTAAATTTTGCATTTGCTGTTGAATGCCAGCAAGTGCTTTAGCAGCTTGCTGCGATGCTTGATTACTCGGAGCATTGCCACTGTTACCGCCTGGACCCTGCTTTTGGCTGTAACTCATTTCTGCATTAATGAATGAGTGTTTTGTGTGTGTGTAGAATTTTTAAAAGCAGTACAAAACACACTTTTTTTTTGCTTGTTTTTGTGTGTTTCCAGGAAATGCTTGGCTAGATTTATATACTTTTGTTTTTTTTTTTTTTGCTTCTTTTTTCTAATTTCTCTTTTTTTTTTTTTTTTGTCTTCCTAATCAACTCTCCACTTTACCATGTTTTGCTTCTTTTATTTCTTCAACAAGAGAAGAGACTACGTAACACTTTTTATCCCACCAAAAAAAAATAAAAATATTGTTTTTTTCTTTTTCTTTATTAGTCAATTTTTAAGTCAACAAGAGTGCCAAGTGGAGCACACACAAACAACAAACAAATATAAAACAAAAGTGAAGAAAAATAATAAAAACAGAAAAACCTAAATCATAGCTTTTTTTTAATAAACAAGTTTTTTAGCTTGTGTTCTAGATTTACTATTGGCCAGGTTAAGGAAGCAATAATACACCACCGAAGAAGAGGTAGAAATTTGCCAGATTCTTGGATCTTTTAAAGAATTTTTTGTTTTTTTTTTTTTGTATTTCTGGAGGGAAGTCTCACTCACTGGTCACAGACTACGACGACGACAGCACACATAAAAACAGAAATAGTCAAGGAAAAAGATCGTCACAGGAATATTTAATTTTTTTTTTTCTTTTCTTTTCGATCCACACACACGGCGAGAATTTATAGAGTTTGCAAAAGAGTGAAGAATTTTTTTTATTTATAGTATTTTGTAGTGTTTAGATTTATTGAAAAATATTTTACAACTCTAGTTTATTGTTTATTTGATAAGAATTTATTTATTTTAATAATTTTTTCAACTTGATTTTGCAGGTTTTTTTGATTGAAAAAATTTTTTTTAGAGTCGAAGAAAATTCACACTGTGTAGCCTTTTTGGCCAACTCTACAATCTCTACACACAAAATATTTTTTTGATGGCGTCCATCTGCTGCGCATGAAAATGTAATGTGTGTGGAAAAGAGATGGATGGATATGGGTTTTATTTTTTTTTGGTGTATAGCGAGGTGTGATGTGATTTATGGTGTATATGGATGAGAAGTGTGGTATGTAACCGGCACTTTCTTTTCCAAAAATGCTGTGGTGGGAAAATTTGACCGCATGCGCGTGGTGGTTAATGATAAGGGATGTGTTGGAGGAGTGTTGTATTTGATTTGAGGTCTAGATTAGACTATATATTTTTTTAAAACTTAGAACGCAGCTGAAGCGAAACGAAAAATTTTGAAGTCTCCAAAGTCAACAGCTAACATGTTAAGCCTGGTACGCTGCTCGCGCTAAATTTTAGCGAAGATAAAATTTCCATAAAAGTTATCGATAATTTGTATGGGATCCATTTTAGCTCAGATAAAATTTTTCGATAATTTGTATGGGAGCTAAAATTTAGCGCGAGCAGCGTACCAGGCTTTAACAAAAAAATACCATCGGGTATTATAGCAGAGTAAGTAAAATAAAACTACAAGTAAAAATATTCAAGAAAAAACATCAGAAAATAAGTTTAAAGGCAAAAACAAAACAGATTTAATTTCGTTCAAGATTTTGCTGAAATTTTGTATGGAAAATTTCGTTTCGCTTCAGGTGCGTACTAGGCTTAAATGATGTAGTTTTTCATCAATTTTTAAGGCTAGGGAGTAGAATGTTTTGCAATAAATTACATTCCACGAGGTAAAATAATAAAAGAACTGTCAAAAGTTTTATAAGGAACTTTACAAAAAATTTCCCCCACAATGAACAGTGAATTAAATTACCGAAGAGGTGGGAATATTTTTACAAACCGTTAATAAAATAGATAAAAATATTTTTAATTACATTTTTTCAGCTTCTAGCTCAAAACAGACCCTAATAAATCACTATCGAACACATTTATGCAAGTTTTGTTTATGAAACGGGTATGGTTAATTTTTCCATTTTGCGATGTGGTCAAATTAATACTATGTTTCCACCTACGCTAAATCCGAGATTTAGCTAAGTAGATTTAGAATAAATCTCTAGATTTATTTTAAATCTACTTCGCTAAATCTCAGATTTGGGTTCAGCTACCCTGAATCTAAGATTTTCACAAACTTTCAATCCGAGATTTACAATAAAACTCGAGATATATGCTAAATCTACTTAGCTTAATCTCAGAATTAGGGTAGGTGGAAACGTAGTATAACTCTGTTTCATGAATAGCCCTTAAGCCTAGTACGCTGCTGATGCGAAACGAAAAATTTTCAAATCTCCAAAGTCGACAACGAAAATGCTAACGAAAAAATATCATCGAGTATTCTGTCAAAGTCAAAATAAAAAAATTCAAAATTAATTTAAAATCAACAGAAAATAATTTTAAAGCAAGAAATTAATGAATTAAAAGTAAAAAAATCGTCAACACTGCTTTTGGAGTCAAGAAAAATGTACAGGACAGTAAAAAGTAAGTGACAAATAGAGCTGCGTACTGAAAAACGAAAAGCAAAACGAAATATTTCGTTCAAGATTTCGTTAACGAAATTTTGTTTGGAAAATTTCTTTTCACTTCAGTAGCAAATATAGACCCCAAACCCAAAAGTGCACAGCATTAACGCAAGTTGATACACCTCTAAAAAGGTTTTTGGGTTAAAATTTTCACTTTGGTTTAAAATTTATCCTACTCTACAGCAGAATAAATTTTAAACTACTTTATTCGTCACGCAAGTGTCAAAATTTAACCAAGGCGAAAAATGTAACGCAATTCACACACGGCCTTAATCTTCATACAAATAATTTTAGCCTTATATGCAGACCACGCTAAGGTTAAACTGACAATTTTTTTAGTTTTCTTCATTTTTAATCCGTGCGATAAATTGTGACAAAAGTACCAATTTCCAAAATTATTTCTTGATAATTTTAATTTATCAGTAGCAAAAAGTGACCAATAAAAGAAATTCTTTTGAAATTCACAGAAACACAAAATAAAATAATTGCAAATATAACCTACATTGTTTATAATTATAAATATCCTATCAGGATATAGAGACATAAAGCATCACCCAACTAACATTTCAGCTTCGGTTAAGGTATTACAAAAGCTAAATTTCAGCTTCTTTTAAACTTTAGTAAGGTTGTTGGGCATGGAAAAAGGAGAACGTTATACAAGTTTGACCCTCTATAAGAATTTTAAACGAAGCTTTACCGAAGCTGTACCGAAGCTTTGAGATTTGGCAGATAGCTTCGGAAGAGCTTGTATAGCTCTTTAATACATGTCTTATCGAAATTAAAAAAACAACTACAAAAACAAAAAAAATTCTTTTTTAACTAGTTTTTATTTGATTTTACCTAAATCATGAATTTTATCTTTTGATCTGAAATTATATATATTTTTCCATTAGTTTTTAGTATACGTATTGATAATAATTTTAAAAGTATATCATTTTTTTGCCACACCCAGAAATCGAACTGCGTATCTGCTTCGTGGCAGTCCGCCACTCTACCCACTCGGCCATCGTAGTATATTAATTAATGAAGTCAATAACTTAATCAGTTCAAATAGCAGAAATGTCAAAACAAAAAATGTCCGAGCTAAATTATTCAATGTCAAAACCAAAAAGTGTCCCAGCTAGATTATTCAATATCAAAACCAAAAATCAAATTTTAAACTTGGTAATTTCTATAAAGCTTCTATAAATTAATTAAACAGGCTTTTCCGAAAACAAGCTTTTTTTCGTTTAAGTTTCTTTAACAGTATTTAAACAACTTATTAGAAGTTGTTAAACAAGTTCGAACTTCTATAAGCAATTAAATTCTGAAGCAAGCTCAATACAAGCTGTATAAAAAGTAGTACCTGCAAGATCTCGATTTATAGAAGCTGTTGTGCTAGTTGGGCAATACGTTAACGTATGCCGTAGTTCGACCCCAGGTTGAAAAATATTGGAAAAAAAAATATTTCTATTTTGGGGAGTACTAAAATAAACCTAGTATATACTCAGCTTAAGATATTTGAAATATCAATTGTGAGCCGCTGTACAACATAACTGTCAACATGACAGCTTCACATGTCATATATTTTGACACAAAATTTGCCGTGCTCATTATGCTGTTGATTTTTTAAATCTCCCTAGGCGAGTTCAAATTTAGGGGTATGAAAGAATTTTTAACTTTTGTTATTAGAGTTTCGTTTACCTCTTTTTCTTTCAAATCAAAGAAATTTTTTTTTTAATTTTATTTTTTAAGCAACCTTTTGGTCGTTTCATCTGTCATTTAGTTAAAAAAATATTTCTTATTATAAATAAAATAAGAACAATATTATGAAATGTTATAAAATTATAAATAAAAGTTCATTTATGTGGAAGAAAAAATGTCGGCTACACAGAAGCAACGAAAATAAATCTGGGGTCGAATTACGGCATACGTTCGTTAACGTATGGTTGCTATGCGTCCTTATTTGTTTCTACTGATTTAATAGAGAGAGCAATAGTCAAAACGTTAACGTATGATCGTAATCGTGTGCCGTAATTCGACCCCTGTTGTATTTGGTACAAACCTGGTAACTGCCAAAATGGGAATAAATATTTTTTCAAAAGGTTTTAATAAGTTTTTGAAAATATTAAAGCTTGACTACACTGGAATAAATAATTATATATATGTATATATATAAAAATAATTATAGCCCCCAATCACCATACGTTTCTACAGATGAACATGTTCCTTCAGTTAAGAATTCACAGATATATGAACACATCTAAAATGTTGTGAAATGTTTTGACATTTACCGACCGACCTCTAAATGCATAAATAAATGTTTTTACAAATTTTCCACTCAACAAAGTTCAAAAAATAATTAAAATTAAATTTAAAAAACTCCTCCATTGATATTTAAACAACATGGGAAAAACAGAAGAAGTTGTTTTGTCTGAAGCCGACTTAGATTGGATTCAAATGAAAAAAGATTTCGATTCTATGCGACCAGAAACAACGAGAGAGAAAATGCTTCGTAAAATGAAATCAAATCCAGTTGTTCCAATTGGTTAGTTTATCAATATAGATACTTTACTTTGTATTATTTATTACATAAGTTTGATGTTATTTCATTACTTTCATATGCACTTGAAACATTTCTTAGGATGTCTTGCAACAGCAGGTGCATTAGGTTATGGCCTGTATAACTTCCGAACCGGCAATCGGAAGATGTCTCAAATGATGATGCGAACTCGAATTGGTGCTCAGGCATTTACCCTGGTCGCCTTAATTGTCGGTGTAGTCTTTACATATAAGAAAGAATGAAAACTAAGTAAATGTTAAAAATAAAAAAAAATTGTTACTTGTTTATATAAGATTTAAAAAAAAATTGTCTGCATTTCTCATAAACACTCATAAAATCTGTATGCTTGATATGGTTTTTACTGGTTTTCGAATTATAATAATGAAAAAAAGTTTAAATTGGTTTCCATGAAGTAAATACTGCGGTCATAAGGAAATGGAATTAAAGAACTATTGTTTATTTGGTTGCTGTGATTATATACATTACACGATATACAATTTATATCATTTTGCATTAAAATGCAGCATAAAGTGATGTGAAGTTTGTTTATCTGTTGGTATATAAACCTGCAGCTTATTTTAAACTTGGCATCTACACCCACCGGTCTTTTACATACTCCGTAGATAAAGGGTTATTGTATTTTTGCTAAGTATAAAAAAACGAAAAGCTTTTTTTCTCACAACAGCTTTTATTATTGGAATTTGAGTTTTGTTTTTAAATTTTACTGAAGAACCAATAAATAACTACCTTCTTATAGTCAACTGCTTATAAATACATGTAAAATATCATGTAAATATTAGATATTATTATTTTAAGGGTTAGAGGATTTAAAGTAGGGGAAGAAGGTAGTAGCTTCCCCTTTTTGGTATTTCAAGTTTCACAAAAGTAAAACCCATCAAATTCTAGGAAGATATGGAAAGAAGAAACATCAAAAAAATTAAAGAAATTTTTTAAATTTCGCTGAGTAGAGTGCAGTTAGCTTAGACTTGTACAAAATGTTTAACAACTTTATTATAGTTACGTAGGGATTGTTAACTATCCTTCGTCAATGATTGAAAATCCAAAGAAATCTCATTCGGCCCTAGCGAGGTATTCTTCGGAAAATTTTCCGATTTCATACGAATGCTTCAAGATGTGCTTCCGACAGGTAAATACTCTGCGATACTCTCCGGGATGTAACTGAATCTGTCGAAGCCAAATCTGACAACCCCGACCCCGATGAACATGACAGATACGAATTTTAAATTTAATAAAACACGGGGTTTAAACTAATTTTCGTATGAATTTATTAGCTAAATTGTTCCTGACTGTTTAAAGACTCTTGTTAAATTGATTTGTTTGTTAAAAAAAATAACTTTATAGTTCCCAAAAATGATTTCTAATGGAAAAACAAATGTCAAGTTCATCAAAATGGACAGTTTGACGTTTGAGCACTTCTTGTTTAAAAGCCCTATCGGACAATTTTTTTGCCCATTATGATGATGATGAATGCAACAATATTTGTATTTTCATATAGACACCTTTACAAATTACATATGTTGAAATAAATTACCACACATAACCTCAAAAACAGTCAACATAAAAATAACGTTTTTTGCCTTTTGTAACGGTAATAGGAATTTCAAAAACGGGTGCCAATTCTAGTTTAGCATTCCTAAAACCTTCAGAAAAGTATATTTTGGTTCCTGTGTTCAAATGTTGTTGATCAGTGTAATGTGTAATAGGTAGTGAGCAAAAATGCTAATTTTTTCACGAAAATAATCCAAATGATTTTCAAGCTCTTTTTATTTGGAATTTTTGTTTCAAATTGTTTCAATTTATTTTTAATGGATGAAAAAAGGTGAAATAATTTTCAGTACGTTTTTGTAGAGTCCAACTACAAAAACTTACTGAAAACTATTTCACCTGTGTTAGATTCTTAGATTTCTACTGACTGGAATTTAAAGTCTCACGAAAGCACTGCTTATTTATATTTATGTGCTTTGAACTGCAAAGCAAGTATGTGCAACCGAGTGGTGCATTTTATTTTTGAACATTTTAGTTAAGTTTTTACTGCGATAATAATGTGGGAACAACTATAGAGTGAGCTAAGCAAAATTGAACTATAGATATTTTACATGGTGAATAGGAAAAAAAAATGGCTTGCATTTCTGTGTGTTCGTTTGGCTGTCTCGAGCTGGAGCCCTATAAAATCTGAAGTGATTTTTTTTTAAACATGATTTAAGTGTTTTACGACCAAAATAACGGTACTTATCATATGAACAATCCATGCGAACCAAATCTCAGTAATACCAAGTACCCACTCTATCTCACAGATTTTTTTTGGATGGACATGTCCGCTGTTGACTTTGGCTTAAAGCCTAGTACGCAGCTGAAGCGAAACGAAAAATTTTCAAGTCTCCAAAGTCGACAACGAAAATACTAACGAAAAAATATCATCGAGTATTCTGTCAAAAGCCGTTTTTTATTATCACTTGATCCATATAGATCATTAATTAAAATGTATTACAACAACTACATGAGATCTTGCAAGATCACGATTCGTGATCCTGATGAAAAGCAAGATCACGATTCGTGATCCTGATGAAAAGCAAGATCTCATGTAGTTGTTGTAATACATTTTAATTAATGATCTATATGGATCAAGTGATAATAAAAAACGGCTAAAGTCAAAATAAAAAAAATTCAAAATTAATTTAAAATCAAGAAAAATCAACAGAAAATAATTTTTAAAGCAAGAAATAAATTAATTAAAAGTGAAAAAACCGTCAATACTGCTCTTGGAGTCAAGAAAAATGCACAGGACAGTAAAAAGTAAAGGTATAACTACAACGGCCACTTTTTGCAAAAAGTCAAAAAGTGAACATTTTCAAACTCATTTTGTGACTGTTTTTTCGTCCACAAAATTAAAAATAATGATGCAGAAAGCTTATTTTTTGGTTTCAAAAACAATTTTTGTAGTTTTTTCCACAAACAAATCGCTCTAGAGAGAAATAAATTTTTTTTACTTTTGTAAATTTCCCACTTTTTAGGTCATTGTAGTTAAAGGCTTAAGTGATAAATGAGTGAAAACTCTCCAATTTTTCTCAACGAAAAGCAAAACGAAATTTTCCGTTCAGGAATTCGTTAACGAAATTTCTTTTCGCTTCAGCAGCTAACCAGGCTTTAGGCAGTATCCAAACAGACCTATTTATTCAAACAATGCCCCACAAAAAATATTAATCTGGCAATACCACATCAACGATCTGAAACGACGACATATTTTTTCCATTTTCTAGCAGTTTGTTGTCTCACTTTCGCACGTTGTCCAAATGCATAAATGAAATATCTTCGCTCTGCAGCCATAGAAAGAAATCAACTATCTCACTTTTCGACTGCCATGTTTATAAGTCGCGATTATAGTGAATTTAGTCGCGGGAAAATTACTATTTTTTTCGTTTAAAAGGTAAATATTTTGTAAAATTAATGTTTAAAAGTGTACATGAACTGTATTAGATCAATTTAATGTTATATTCAGTTGGATTATGTTGTGATTTGAGTGTTAAAAATCAAAATGAAAATTTTTTTTCAATCAGAAATGGCGCAATCAGTGCATCTAGTATACACGTAAATTTTTTTTTTTCGCTACCTACTACTACAAGGTTATTGTACCTACTACATCACTAGTCAACTGTACTTTTTCTATTGAAATGAGTAAATTAATTGTGTGTCAATTGTGTAATTGCTTTGGTTTATGTGTAAATTTTATGAATTTATGGTTGTCAGGTATATTTTTGCTTTGGAGTTTTGATTTTTTTACATGACAAAAAAAAGTATAAGTGAAGTGATTTTTCAATGAAGAAAAAAGATAAAAATTCTCTGCTCATTTTTGGGAGTAAAAAATTTCGGTTTTTCTTTTCTCGTAAATTCTTTGGTTTGGTTGCATCACCTGTTTCGTTCACTCTTATTCATCTTCCCTTTCATGTAAATCAAATCAACATTCTTTGTTGGATACGTTCGGCATGTTTAAAACGTCACACTGGCATTCCTGTATGTATGAAGAAGTGTGTGTGTAAAATATGTATACAGACGTGTTAGGTGTATGCAATTGAAGTGATTTTTTGGATGAGCTAGAGCGAGTAGATATGGTGCACACAAACAGTACACACATGAACGCACAATTTAATCGCCTAAAATTGTGTTTTCATGTGTGTGGTGTGTATTTTGAGATTGTGTTTTGTGTGTTTTTTGAATAAATGTGAAAGGGTGGGGGTTTATTCAATTTTCATGTTGGGCTCGGTGTAGACTCAAAATACAAGTTTGGAGCATTTATCGATTCTCCAACGGGCCAACGGTATTGTCTGAACATAATTTTTTCTAGCAGATTTCTTCTGTCAACCTACTTTCTATTTTGTTTCTTTTAACCAGAGATACCCAAAAGAGATGAGAAACTTCTGACGTCATACGCGGTTTGCCTACAAGCTGCTTTAGACATTTTTGGATAAGTATGCGTGAAAAAATATACATTTTTGGCGAAGTATGCGTGAAAAATTGACATTTTTGCTTAGGTGTGCGGAAAAACACCGTGGCTACACTATGTGTGTTTTTCACATTTATTCACGAATACAAAAGAGATTACAACAACACGAAATAAACAAATGGGTTTTGGGGGGTAAAACGTACGAAAGTTTCCCATCTCCTTTGGGTATCTCTGCTTTTAACTGTTTTTTTTTTTTTTATTGTGGCAAAATTTGATTTGCCTTGAGCTGAGACTTGAGAGAGAAAAATTAAACTGGAAAACAGGGATGTCAGATGAAATTTGTCTTTTAAATCACTTTGAAAAATACTTTTTTAAAAGTGATTTCACCTAAAGCAAAGTAGTTAATTCAACTTTTTGTGATGTTGGCTTATTTTTTTTTTTAAACATCTAGACTTTTGATTTACATAATATGTTCTTTTCTAGGAGACATCAGTATCGACTTTTTTCCCTGTATGTCAGGAGCTGTCAAAAAAATCTTCAGTTCCATAGGTATCTAATCAAATGCAAGTTTCCATTACACATTTCTCATGCCATGATTATTGGCATGTCATCAATATTCCGATCCAACATCTAATATAATCTTAACATTAATTTTATTTTTTTTTCAAAATCATGTTATTAAATTTGACATTAATTTGTGTTGAATTAAGATGTAATTGTCTGTTTGCCATAGAGTTTTCAACATTAATTTTTATTTTATTTATTTAAACTACGTAATTGGACAGGTTCAGAAAAATTAGGAACTAAATATTTTGTCAAGTTTTGCGTCTCTGATTGGTTAGCTGTCAAAAAAATCCTTCCAATTTGTTCGTCTTCCATTTGCCAATTCAGATTTCGAATCTGACAGCTGAAAGATTGGGTAAATAGAGGTAAAATGGAAAAATCTGAGATTTTATATCGTCGCTGTAGTTCTAATACCTCGTAACCCCGAAAAGTCTATTTGTCAGGAGAGGCAAAAAACTAATTATGAAATGTATGAGGATCAATACAAATGATCTGGTTTTGATTAAGCGAAGCTTTGAAAATATCGATGTTAGGCAAACAGGGTCTTTTCTATTACATTCGGATTTTTTAACAATATAATTGCATCATTAGCCCAAAATCGGCTTTTTCGGGCTACGAGGTATTAGAACTACAGCGACGATATGTCATTTGCGACTCAATCCCCAGCTCCACCGCCACCTGAATTTAAAGTGATTTACGCTAAATCTTTTCTAAATCACAAGATTTACCACACAAATTTGTATGGTAAATCTTGTATAAATCATGGAGATTTAAAATAAATCTCATCAAAATCTTGTTAAGGGCTACTATTTTTGTTTTGTTCTGGACGTCGTCATTTCATAAAACTGCGAACATAAAAAAAGTTGTTAAAATGAAAAATTTTAAATGAATTGCAATGAGCTTGCGATTTCGCAAAATATTGGAAACTTTTTGCATTAAATAAATTAAATAAAGGTTTAAGACAGTGAACGAATCTGTTTACATCAATAAAAATTCGTTCGTTTTTCATCCAGAAGTATTGAAATTCAAATCTGATTTTTGTTGAACTGTCAAAATAAATCTTATAAATCATCTCATGCCGGTGGAAACATTATTTTAAATACCCTTTCTTAAATCTAGATTTAAGTTTGGCGTACTAAGAGCTTAAATAGGTACCGCACTATTCACCCTCGCTAGGAGGTGTGTGATTTGGAGGTTGGGCTCTCTACTGAGTACCGAGTGATCTTGTTTGGAGATCACTCTATCCCCCTACGGGATTCCCCTTCACTTTGAGGCCGTTTTTTTACGTTCTTATTTATCCTATCTCTCAATAAACAAGAACAAGTGAAGCAAGAAAAAATATTTTGTAAAATTGCGTAAAAAATATTTTCTGAAAAAAAAAAAATATATTATAAATATGTATACAAAATGTTACTGTGTTACCAAAAGATAAGCTAAGTATTTAACCGCAGAATACTGTTTAATTTGATCTCAGTTCAAGGTTCAAACAAATTAATAATGTGAAACCGAATAAATTGCTGAACTAAAGTTTAAACCAAGTGAAAAAGTGAACTTCCACTGTAAAACTTTTTTTTGGCAAATAGAAGCCGGAGCTTGAAGTTTTAATATACATAAGTATGTACTATTTCTAGCTCTTTCCTAAAATTTTTGGGCATAAATATGAGAATAAATTATTGTACATTAAACGAAAAACAAAATATTTTGACCCACGAAACATTAATATTTGTATGTACATAAATATCAAATGAATTAATTATCTTTTAAGTTAGATACTGGATATGAGGTCGAATAATTTTACAAACTAACACATACATACATATGTGGGTACTAGTTTTGGTAACACATTTTTTTTTACCTAAGATCACTCATACTCATATCATTTCTAAGATGTACGTAACTTAGTTAAGAAAAGTTGAAAAAAATTTAATTTTTGCATTATTTAAGGCTAATGAACTTTTGATATTAATCAGTATGGCATACTGCTCTATAAAATATATATTATTTTATTTACACATTTCACACTCTGTTCATTTTAATATGAAAATAAAGAAGGCCTTGGGTTGCTCGGTCAATGACTAGGCTACAGATTGAAAATCATTTATCGCCCTGAGATTAAATCAAAAACAAGAACGTAGATAATGAACAAAAATGAATCATAAATGTTTTGTACTGGTTTTTGTGACATGTAAAAAATTTAGGTTGTTGTATGTATATTTTAATTCATTAACCTCGTATACAGAAAGTTTGACACTGCGGGTCATTTGAATAGAAACATTAATTTATCCTTTTTTAATAAAAATATTGTAAATGTGTTTGAGTTTCAAATAAAATATGTGATTTTTTTTTTTGTATTAACCTCTTTTGACCTGAGCATGAAATGAAAATCAAAATAGTGTTTCAAAGGATTTTTAATAGTTATGAGGGTATAAATTCAATTTAATATTTTGTTAACAGTGAGTTTTCACTGTAAAATATATTAGATTTGTAATCATCAATAAAAAGGGTACAACAGCATCTTACTGATAAGCCCAACTGTTTTGCCTGGGCGAAACGCATTATTTTGGACTACAGTTTAAAACAAAATATAAAATTGAATTTATTTCCACAAGCTCTTCCGTACAGTTCTAGAAATCCATTAGAAAATACTCCAACCCGCAGAGGATTGCTAAAGATAAGACAGTGTCTTGTTTTAACAACTTTTGCTGAGCTAATGTAACGTCTTTTCAGATCTAAAAACTTTCGAGCATTTTCGATCTAGTGCTAGCCATATTTTTTTGTGCATATTACCCATATACTTTGTTATAAATATCGCATTTTAAGAAAAATATTTTGGTGTTGTCATTCTCGATGGTATTGAAGATTGTTTGCTATTCTGAACAATTATTCCAAGTGCATTATGTTGCTGATGGAATGCTTTTTGGCCCTGTAGATCCTTCGGAAACTAGAGTTTAGCTGAAACTTTTTAAAATTACTTCCAAACATCTTTCGTTGAGTTTTCGCAAACCAGATTCGTCCAAAAGTTTTTTATTTATTGATTTTTCTTGCAACTCGATGATATGTGATGTAAATAATATATTCGGTATTTAGTAGAAACATGATAACTCTAAAAATGGTTAATTTTTTATTTAAGGCTCTCAAGGCTAGTACATATTTTTTTTTATATCGGTTCAAAATAATTGATCTTTTGAAGTAAAAAAAAAGAACGTACGCGATTAAAGTTAGGTATACTTCTCACTCACAAAAATTCACTTAGTTGGTTCATACCATAGCAAAATTGGTTTACAATAATGAGCATCAGATGGTGCTACTTGTTAATCCTTTTTTTTTTTTTCAAAAAGTGGATTTTCATATCCCAACGCCGCAAAAGAATTATAAATAAGTTAGCAAAAAAATTGTTCAGTTTTTACAAGTTCTGTTACAAGTTTTTTAAAAGTGTACAAATTTGTTTCATTTTTTATGTATGTTGGTAATTGGTTATAAATCTGCAATCCTCGGTACATGATGAAGTTTTGAGTGCCGGTAAGATTTTATTTTTCTAGTCTAAAATCGGTTGCCGTTTGCAAATTGTAGGGTTGCACTTCATTGACATATACATTTTCTGCCAGGTACCGGCTGTATTTCAAATTCAAAATAAAAACTAAAACTTTAAAACAAAGAAATTGTCTTACATTTAACCATTGTAATTTGTAATGCTTCCAACATAAATGCAGTTTTTGTGTAAATATTGCACTTAAGCAAAGATCGCCTAGCCCGGTTTTGCAAAACCTGAAGTCTTGATTTTGTCTCTTCATTACACATAAATTATACATATGGAAGAATAATCGAAATGAAGTAAAATTATCGTATTATAAATAATTGTAGCATATTGAAAATTATACCTTTTCTTATTCGTCCGAAAAAAACCTCCTTTTTTACTTATGTATTTTTGAGCAAATAAAATTAACATGCTCTTTAAAGTCTAATTTTTTGTCGATTATAACTCTATTTTATTGAAATAACTTCTTAAATTTTTTAATTTCCTATCTTTAGTTCAATATTTTGTTGCGCCGATTTAATCACCATGAATTTAGTTTTATCAATGTTAATTTTTAACTCGTTCATACACAACCACTTAAATAAGTTATCTATAGGTATTTTTGTTAGTTATTTTGTAATTCCGTTCAATTTGTGCCTTCAGGGTATCATCCACAAACAAACCAAACTTTACACCACTTTAAAACATTAGCAATGTCATTTATATGAGTTAAGAATAGATTTAATCTCAAATTTGATACTTGTTGAATACCAAGATCGACGTTTATAGTAAGTTCTTAACCATGCCAATTCCCGTCCAATGATTTAACTAAACATTGGTTGTTTACGAGTATGTTGTGAGGTTTTTTTATATCAAAAATATTTCATCTTTTATTTGCCAGTACAAATCTAAGAATTATACAGGAATCTCAAAACCAAATGGACAACCGACATAATGTAAACAAAAGAACTAAAAAATAATACCCAACTGATAAAAATATCTTATCTTCTTCACAGAAAAGGAAAGTCAACATAACTTCTTTTTCCAGGTGTAAAAATGTTAAGCCATTGAAATAAGTGAATGTCCTCTTGAAAACACCACGTGTAGAAAAAAAAACATCATCAATTTCAATTCAAAATGCAAAATCTCAGCCATCCCTGACTTATTTTTGCATTCCCTTTCATTTTATATTCATTTTCTAGTTGTACCAGTATTATATATTCATCTCACTCTAACACAATCTTTTTCATTCCAACTTAATTTTTCGCGCTAAGGTTTTCTGCGCATGTCACACACAAATTAAATTTACAAAAATCCCCTTCTCCCAACCATATCAATATATGCATGTATGTACTTTCAATGTTCCTTGTGTATGTGTATGAGTGCGAAAAAATTTGTAAACGTATTTTTTTTTTGTTTCATCTTTTTCCCTATTGCTCACCATCTCATCCCACAGAAAAGAAAAGGAAAAAAAATATATATTTTTTTCTACAAATTTTTTTTTTTGACATACAAGTTGCTGCTGCTGATTTAAATTACTGCACTTGCACTTATTCGACGCGAAATTGGTCAAAATCTCTCGGTTTTTTTGTTTGTTATTTTTTTTACACCAGAAAAAGTAATTAATTTTTAAGCAAATGAAAAAGTGTGCATGGTAATTTTTGTTGTCATCTTTCATGTCATAATTATTATTATATCTTTTCTTAACCTATAACCATTGAATGTTAATTGAACAAGAAGAAAAAAAAAATTGTGTCGAAGAAAGTTGTTTCGAGTCTTTTTTTTTTTTTCTTCTCATTTTCATTTTTTTTAACCAATTTTGTGCTTTTACTTATTTTCTATTTGAGACTCTTGTAACTGTTTTTTCAATTGACAAAATAGAGTTAAATTTATCCCACTGCAAAAATATTCTCTCTGTCCAATTAAAAGTTAAAAATGTCTTCTTATGGCTAAAGTAAGCTCTGTTGTCTTGTCTTTATTCGCCAATTACAATTGGTTGGAAAAAAAAAATGACTTAATTTCTTTTGTTATAAAGAAATTAATTTTTGTATTCGTTTTTTTTTTTTTTTCTTTTTTTATTTTTTGTTCTTGTGTCTCTTCACATTCGTTATCATTTTTTTTTCATCGCTTCCCAATTTTTCATTCATTTTCTTTAAACAAATCAATGGACAAATATAAAATAAAAAAAGTATACTTAAATATGTAGATACTAGATCATACGTCATTCTTTGTTAAAGCGAAAATGAAAATGTCAAGGGGGCTGCGGTTGGGTGTGTTATTTTTTTTCTTGTTGCTTCTATTCTAATTTCACTCCTTTTATTATTCACGGTAAGTGCAGTAGCTAGCTACAATATTAAAAAATTACAAGAACAAAATGAACAAAAAAGAAAAAAAAAAAAAATATGTGGGGAATAGTGGCTCGTGATTCGTGACACTACCATAAATGACCTTGACGATGACGACGAAAAATTGCATCGTGAAAGACACGATTAGAATGGCTGCATCAGCGGCAGTATAATATGAGTGCACCCAAACAGGGAGCCAACCAGTTACGTCGTCGTCGTAGTCTTACATGTCTTTGGACAGTGTTGTGTGCACATATAGCTTATTATTTGTGGCTTTGTCGAACTCTAAAGCTAGCCGATGTATACAGTGGGGCATATTACTTAAAGTAACTAAAATTTCTACTCATCTGTCAGGAGTTGTCATATTGCATGCCATTGTCATTTACAATAGAAGTGCCTACATTTTATTTAAAAATCAAAAATTCAAATTAAAACACTAGTATAAAGTTTTTAATTGGCTTACCACACATAACAAATTGGTGGGTTTGACATTTTTTGTCAAATCTTCAAACCCACATATTGGTCCTTTCCTGAGATCAAATACCTAACGACTGTGTGAACTTGTGCATTATTCTTGTCAGAATTTTGCCATTGTTGTTTAATCACTTAAAATGTTAATATGCTTTCAAAAATACTAGAAAGTTGTCACTGGGGTGAATGGGTAATTTGATTGCCCATTTTTAGAAGACCCTCTGAAAATCAAGTATGACCTGTAAATTCTCTTTTGCTAGTTCTGTTTTTTTTTGCAAGCCCATCCGCAGTAGGATTTCCCAATTATCAGCACTGATGAACAAAGACTAAACCCAGGCTTAGGAAAAATTATTTATTAATTAACTTTTTCGAAATTCTATCCGCAGCTCAATTAAGCTGCTATTCTTATCGGCAGCCGCGTGTTGTTTTTGTTATACATGTAAACTCCAACTGCGGGTACGGATAGCAATTCCAAAAAAAAAAAAAAACAAGTGTTAAGACTTTGGCTTATTTTTTGTCATTCCATTTACATTACATTACATTACATATTAAACTAGTCTGAAGATAAATCTCCGGACTAGAAACACTGCAGCTTCGGAATCTAGGTCCATTTTGCTGATACAACACAAGACATTAATACAACACAGAAAGACAAAGAGAGAAAGAACGAGAGAAGAACATACAACACTGAACTACGTGGCACAGAGGAGGAGACATAGTTGAAAATTGTCTCATGTTATCGCACAGGTGGCTTCAGTTAAGCTGGCGATTTAGAAAAAACTTCTGAGCCGACCGCTGGGTTTGAACCCACGATGTCTGGCTCTGAAGTCATCCATCTATTCCCCTGTGCCATGGCCACCTGCAACATTCCATTTAATTTAAAGTCACCATTCAAAAATTTTAAAATTTGTGTGTAGGAAATGTTATTTAATTTATGTTTAAATGGATCGGGTTTTTTTTTATTGAGGAAAAAAATAATTTCGTTTGTGGATCCTTTTTGCTTATTTTTTTATTAGGGGTTGAAATTTTGGTAAAATGTTTATGACGCGTTTGGTCCATGAATGGGTTTGAACTTATTTTTATCACAGGTCAATGAGAAAGATTGGAATGTTTAGGTGCTTGATGCTTTTTTTTTGTGTGTCGTGCAATAGAGAGGATGGGATAGGAAAGGGTATGCAAACTTTTAACCCCTAATAAAAAAATAATCCTAAATATCCAAAAACGAAATTATTTTTTTCCTCAATAAAAAAAAAACCCGATCCATTTAAACATAAATTAAATAACATTTCTAATCCATTGCACAAAACACTAGCCTGCAGTTTGCATAACTTCCTCATCATTAATAAGTCCCCAGAACAAATATATATCACACACCGTTTCACCAAAACCCATTCATAGATGTAAGATGCACCTCAATAATTTTTTTAATATTTCAACCCTAATTAAACAAATGACCCAATACCAAAAATATATTTGTTTTAATATCCATTCCGATTCATTTATGATAAAAATAGAAATATTTTTACCAAATAAAAAACCAAGAGAGAAAATCAAGAAAAATTATCTGTTTTATTTCTAAAAATATGCATGTGTTAAAATAATTCCATAAATAACAAGAACCAAACATCTTAAGCTATGGTGTTAAATAAAATATCTTCATATTTCATTATACTTTCCAAATAAAAATCAATGTAACCTCTCACCCATCACAGCTCAGCTCACTTTACCTTAGCTCACCCAACAGCTCAGCTCAGCTCACCGACAGCTCAGCTCACCGACAGCTCAGCTCAACCATCAGCTCAGCTCACTTTCAGCTCAGCTCACTTTCAGCTCAGCTCACTTTCAGCTCAGCTCACTTCTCAGCTCACTTTCAGCTCAGCTCACTTTCAGCTCAGCTCACTTTCAGCTCAGCTCACTTTCAGCTCAGCTCACTTTCAGCTCACTTTCAGCTCAGCTCACTTTCAGCTCACTTTCAGCTCAGCTCAAATGAGCTGAGCTATGGTACCCAGCTCAAAAGTGAGCTAGCTCAAAATTTGAGCTAGCTCAAATTTGAGCTGAGCTGTGAGCTGAGCTGAAATGTGAGCTTTTTGCAACCCTGTAGTTAATAGGCTTTCAATTGGTCAAGTGTACTCAAGGAGAAAATTATTAAAACTTTCACCTTCATGGGAGAAAGTGGCGTGTACAACGAACTGGACACACGAGTTATGCATTTTGATGCTTTGAATCTAAATACTAAGTCTGTTTGGCTCTATCAGGTCCTGGTTTTGAGTAAAGTGCAAAATACGCAATGGTCCACAAGCACAAAAAGAATTGTGTGAAGATTGGATTAGGTCAATTTAAAGTAATGTATTTCGATGCACCAAAACCGAGTTTCATTTGATCCAAATAAATAGGTTCAGTTTTTGAGTGAAGTGCAAAAACACATAAGATCTTCAGGTGTAATGCAAACCTTCAAAAAGTGACCTACCTCTGACACCCTACCTAAATTTTCTTTAAATGCCAATAAAAGTAAATCTTCACTATCTCGGTTAGGTTAGGTTGTAGTGGTTGTCAGCAAAGTACCCGACACAATTAGACCTTTATGGATCCATGAAAAAAATGAAAAAAATCTAGGACAGAACAGATCAGAGCAGCACAAGTTTGTAAATACTGTCAGAACAAGAAAGAACAGAAAAGTTCACCTTCGTATTTAACAAGATTAACAGTTGTCTATATCATTTGCAAAATTTTAAGTTTTAATATTCTTTTAATAATCCCGTAGTTTTTTGTTAACTTTTAAGAAATTCACTTTTTAAAATTTTATTTTCTCTTATTTTTATCACAATCAAACAAACAGCTGACAATCGACACTTTTCACTCACTTGCTCTACCCCTAAAGTAGGAGCAGAAAAACTTGAACTTCTCTGTGCTAAACAACTTCATGGAACATAAAATGACAGATTGTAGAACAAGTTGGGGCGAGTTTTTTTTTCATCAAACAAAAACTTGTACTTTTCGGATCTTTTCTGTGCGGATCAGATTCATTAAACAGACCTTTTTATCTATCAGAAAAAAGAAAAAAATGTGTTCATAGCCTCAAATACTGATATGTACGTAAAGAAAGTCATAGTTTTAAAAATAACATATGTTCAATCGTTCGCAGGGGAATTTCTATTTTCATATTCCCTCTTTTCACTATTATGAGATCATACTATGATTTTCTCAAAACTTTTGAATCTTGTTTATACTTTTTGAGATAGTTTGTAACCACCTTTCATCCTTTCTCATTCTAAAAAGCTTTTTAACTTTGACATCGAAATATCTTTTGTCTCAAAATTAAAATTAATGAATAACAAATAAATGATGAACTCATTTAACACACATTTTCATTCAAAAAGCTGTTTTCAATTCTATTCGATGCCATTAAAAACATCCGAAAAAATGATATTGTCAATTTGACTAAACATTTGCTTAATTTGTTTTCCAAATTAAAAGTCAATCTTTCCACTGTTTGATAAAAAGCAAATAATTCCTCTACCGTCTAACCTATAAATATTTACGGCGACAAACGGAGTCTCTCGTCATTGTAGTTTCCAGTTCGGATTCATACGCCACCGACTACGAATCGAACCGAACGCGCCACCAATCGCCACATCTTTTCCACCACCCAGTCCATAGTAGGTATTAACGATCTCCACAAAAAGGAAGCGAAATTAGTTGATTTTTCTTTGCTTATTTTTATGTATTTTTTTGTTTGCCTTCTTTTCTTTGTTGAAAATGAGATTTGTATTTTACCTGTTGTAAATATCTTCCTGCATTTTTTCTTCGTTTTAGTTTTTTTTTTTTTTGGTTTTCTATGACTACATTTTTATTTATTTAATTTAAAAGTATGTGTTATCTAGTCTCTATCACTATTTCTTCAAACATCTTCAAAGAGAGGAAAACAAATAGATAAAATAAGAAACTGCAAGTTATATAACCAGTTTTTTTTTTTAATTTTGTATGTAGATAAAAACCAAACTACCTGCTGCCGATGACGGTCAGATGTGGTGATTCGCATTTTGTTAAAACAATAATAACAACAACAATAAAACCAGATATAGTGAAACATATCCAAATCGAATAATAATGCCATTTTGAAGATATCTATGTACGCGAGTACATAGTCAAATGATTCATGCGTTTTTGTCAAAGAAATGCATTTTTGTTTAATTTGTTTTCTTATTGTATTCTATACTCATAGGTTTCTTCACAGTCATTTGCTAATCTAAACTATTCGCTCATTTTGTACTCGTTAATTGTTTAGTTGTTTTTTTGTTTTCCTACATACATGCATCATTAGTTTTTGGTTTTGATATCTGCAGCAGCTCATAAGTATGCATAACATTTTTTTTGTTTTAATATATGCATAATAATTTTGTGATACTGATAAGTGAATGATGATGACTATGAGTGAGTGAGAGTGTCAAACGATAAGTAGATATTATTTTGTTTGACACTTTTGGATAACTTAATAACAACTAGCAAAGGGTTTTTCTTGTTTTAATGTGATTTTGAATTTGACAGTGTTAAGAGCCTTTTTCTCTAGGCTAGGGAATTAATATTGATGTGAGTTTTTTGAATTACATAAAATTAACCACTTTTTAAAAAGCTGTCGAGAATAAGAATACGTTCTAAAATGAGTTAAATCAGTTTAATTTATAGTGATAAAGACATTCCTTGAGTAAAAAAAAAAACAACTATTATCGACCTAGTAAACTAAAATATGAATTAAGTCGTGTATGTATTCCAAATTCCAATCTCAACAAACATTAATCTTTGTGTGACATTTGTTGGAGAGGATGCTAGTTGAAAGAGTCGACGTATCTCAAACAATTCTAATTAAATGGTTAAAGTTGTTCCCTCTTATCAACAGTTGTAGTTTTTTTTTTTTTAATTTATTGATAAGTAATGGTCAGAATATAGAAGTGTTTATTCGCATAATGAGCTAGATTTTACTTTCTTCTCTCTTATATTCGTGATTTTTCTTTGATATTCTTCAATTTGAAGGTATTTAAATATTGTGTTAAACTATTTAATCAATATGATGTTTAAATATTAGTGACGAATTGCTGTGTATTTTATGAACAAAATATAAAATTTTTGGGTATGTACATATTTATATACCAAAGCCTCGGACTCCCTCAAATTATATCTATCCATCGTGGTGTTCTGTTCATGTCGACGGTTTTGGGACTCTCTCCTCGATGACAGCAACATTTTTAACTCATCAAGTTAAGTACGATTAAGTTGCTAGGCTGAAAGTTGATCAAGTAACGTCACACTTAAGTCGTTCCCATCACTCGACTGAGAGTACCTATTTAATACTTACTTTTTTTGGATTTTGAGACTTTATGTTCTTTCCCGTCAGAAAAGCGTAAAAACCTTAACTGATGAGTTTGTACTCCGGATTTTTCAATTAGATTTTGTTTTAGCGTTTGTTGCGTACATCCATAGTGATACTTTAGGAATTTTTCATAATAACTATAATGAAAATAAAAACCTATCATAAGACACTGTGTTTTTCTAGCTAATTAGAGGCTAAGTGCTGGCAGTGACATGTCATAGAGGTATCTATTTTTCTCTGGATAAGTAATCTGTGATGAGTTCATGTTTTTTTTGGGGCAACCTGGTCAAATATTACAACATGCCAAATGACCAAGCATATTACACTGGTCGGCAACGAAAATGGAGCTTGAACCAAACCATACTTTTCTAAGGGAATTTTGTGTGCTGATTCCGAATCTGAAGTCAAAATTTTACTGGCACGTCAAGTTTTCGAAATATTTAAATATTAACAGGTCAAAAACGAGTTTTTATGGTACTTTTGGCGTTGAATTTCATCACCGTTAAATTTTTTTTCGCAAAACTACATATGCAATATTCAAAAGCCATATTTTATCGTCTTATATACGTTTATTTTTATTTTCGAAATTATTTTTTTCTAAAAGGTATTTGGCATAGAAAGGTATGATATCTCAAAATCTTGGTGGTTAAGATAACTTATGGTTTTTGAAGCAGATTTGAAGTAAATTTCAGTTTTCGACTCCTGATTCGGTTGAAAAAATAGCAAAATATTATGGAAAAATAATATTTTTAGTTTTTGGGACTTTATAGCTAAAATTGTGATGAGCAGAGCTCAAAAACTAGACGTGATGGAAAAAATCTGTAAACTTTTTTGAATTCAGCACACTCAAGTTTATTAAAATCACCTTACAGAGATCTTGCTCCCGACTTTTTTTGTTTTTTTGCCGACCAGTGTTATCTAAGCCTAATTTGGATCTAAAATGTTCAAAACATCTCTTGTTTCGGAGCAGATTGCATATAGGCTCCGTAATAGGCATCCCAACTGAACACTGTCTTATAGGCAGACACTTCGAAAGACGATTGTCAAATGATTTCTGTGCAATTGTTGGGCGCAAAAATTTAGCTGGATCTGCGTACTAGGCTTTAAATGAGTGACTATGTCAGTCTTCCCAGAGACATGTTGAATGTTACACGGTGAAACATAAACTCTTAAGTCAACCTGATTAAGATCATGATCCCATTTATTCCAGCTCGTGCGTGCTTTAATTCCTGAAATATTGCTATGTCTAGGAACCTAATAGAGTCCCTTGGACCTCAGTTATTCTGCGGAAGAATAATAATTAGAGACTAGTTTAACTAAGCGCTTTATGGAAAAAGAAGATCGAACTGTTTTTTGATTTCCTTTCCAGTAACAGATGAGTCTTACCAAAACTCATAATTCTGCGGAAAGAAATAATTTGGGCTGGATTTTGTCAAGGCGAGGAATGATAAAATATTAGAAATTGTTTATTCTTTTGAAGGATTCAAAAAGCTTATGTGTCAACGATATGGACACAAATTACAAAATATGTCAAAAAATAATGCCATACCATCATTATAACCAATAAATTTATAAAACTAACACAATATTCAAATTTGTATGAACTTATTAATATAGTTTTCTTTTTTTTTCTCTTTTTAGAAAACAAATAAATTCATGAGAGTGGAGACCGCAAAAAGGTGTATTCAGTTTTAAATACTGATTCAGCAATGGATTTCTAAAAAAAAAAAAGAACAACATCAACAATAAAAAAACAAAACATCCTTATCAAACTTCAAATACCGGACAAAAGTCAAAAAAATTAATTAATTTTTTGGCCCTAACGAAGACGAACCCCATAATTATCAATAATTTAAATAAATATAATTCCCCAAAATTAAATTAAATTATAATTTAAACAACAAACTAATGCCGCGTTAAAAATTTGCACTAAAGCAAATTTCACACGAACAGCAAACAAAAAAAAAAAAAAACACTAACATTATGATTTACTAAAAGGGGGATATCATAAATAAAAAAAAAATAGTAACCAATGCAGAACATCTTATAATTTCACATTAAAGCACCCGATAATAATTAAAAGCAAACATAAAAAAATAAATACAAGTTAACAAAATCAAACTTGCATGTTCAATTTTTTTCGCTATCAAAAAAGAGATTACTACACACTCGCAAAAAATTAATTTAGAAGATCTATTTGAAATCATTAAACTTTTGTTTGGCACAATTCATTCAGAAAACAATCGTGGAAATTTTTTTAATTTTTAAACAAAACTAACAAAATTCCAACATCTTCTCAACATCATAAAATGTGCGCCACTACTACTAATATGTATCTTCTAACTAATTTGGCTTTCAGTGCTAATGCACAATTAAAACATGAATAAATCAAACCACTTAAACCACCAATCAGGCCAGCAGCGTCTTGCCGGGCGCCCAAATCACGCGGCCAAAAAATCCAATTTCATCGCCGCCGAAATTGGATTCCATCATCTGATCACTGAATGACATCGTTTTTAAAGAAATCTAAGGTGAGTTTTTTTTTTCTCTCTTGATATTGTGAATTCTACAAGTAAAAATATTTAAAAAAAAAACAAAATTTATTGATTTGTAATTTGTTTTTGGCTGAATTTTTTATCTGAATCGTAATAATTAGGTCCATTTCGTTTTATTTTTGTTTGTTTGTTTGATTCTTGTCCGTTCTTATTTCTTTTTTCCACTATGCATGTTATAGAATTAAAAAAACAAAAAAAAAAACGGCAGTAATCTTTTTGTTAACTTTTTTATTTAAAAATGAGAGTTTTAATAAAGTCGTTTTTTTGGTATCGTAGAATATTTGAGGAGGTGATTTTCAAATCCAGTGATCGGATCAAAAAGGTTGAAATAAAAATATTCCTTTTTTAATTATTTAATGAGATGAAGAACTATTTGGCAGCTAAAATATATTTCCAAAAAATTGGGGTCAATGTTAACAACATTTTATTTTGTGACTAAATCTCTAATTCTTTATTATAAAAAAAACTTATATTTTTTAAGCTAAGGGAAGTTAAAAATGTATGTATCTGCATACATATTCCCATTATTCGTAGTTCTAACCAAGATCTGCTATTTCACAATTTTAATAGGAATTACAACTTCATAGTTATGTACTTTGATATTTCTATTTATAACAAAAAAAAAATAATAAAGTCGACAGGCTTGTATCGCATTGATGCATATTCGACCATCAAGTATATGTTTCATTACCTGTTGACTATTCTGACCCAATTATTGTATCTTTAAAATAAAATATTCAATTAAAAGTTAGACTAAACTTCAATTTATGAAAATCCGTTTTCAAAACGGATTGAATCAAACAAAATTATGTATTACTGCCATGGCGTTATATTCTGGATTTTTTTTAACGCTTTCATATTAACCACCATATTAAACACCACTGGAGATTTCTTCTTAAAAAAGGCGAGAAATCAATCAATTCGATAAATTGAAGTGGATCAATGCTCTTGCGAGGAATTGACAAAGGACAGAAGAGTTTCATTTAGTGAATAAAAGCACCTCAGTTTAGCCCTTCGGAATCCGCGCCGGTCAATTGTACCTTGACCCTTCCATTCTTGTAATCTTTTGTGTGTCTGTGTAATCTGTAACCTTTTTTTGGGTAGGCCCCTGATTGAAGAAATCGGCTTTGGAATCTGCGTTGCTGAATAGAAGTTCGAACCAAGTATAACGGCCTGAAAGGTCGTTACGTGGACTGGCCAAGGGCCTCATGACCAAAACGATCAGTGATCGCAGTTTTTGACTTCTTTGGCCAGAACCTAAATTTACCATTCCAGAAACAATAATTAATATCATAAACGTATTACATAGTATCAAAACGTCGCAAATCAGTCCTATTTGGGAATTTCTGACAGGAATAAATAATAATTGTTATTGAAATGGATACCCAAATTCCGTACTTTTCGATTTATTTCTCCATTATGCCTCTTGTTTTTTTAGTGACTATCTTTTGCTTCAGGATAGTTTACTTGCTGCTCATTTTATAACAGGTGCTAAGGACAAGAATCCTCGTAAACAGATAGCATTTCCTTCAAAAATAATCTTTGACGGTTTTCCTTGCTTAGTATGGAACTTTAGCTAGATTTTAAGAACTATTAATTAAAATTAATTAAATTGCAAGTATTTTAATCTGTTTTCCGCCTTGTCTGCAGACTTTTTTTTAATTTAAAAACCTTCGTATGTATCTTATGAGGTAATGTTCACTATAAAAAAAAAATAATACAAAAACTTAATGCTGTCATTATGATGTACATAACGCAAATGAAAGGAAATATTAAAACGAGTAACATAATGTACCGCGCAGGGTATTTCGTTAGATATGCAGACACATTTGTTATAAGTTAATTTCTGTTCGTAAAAATAACGCTTTTACAATCTATGAAGTATGCCTTACTTCAATATGAGTGATTTTTTTTCTAAAACAAAAATTATGTTCGTAACGAAACATCCTTGGATTTTTCTAACGAAAATTTTATTTCAAACTTGCAGACTTTATGTTAGATATCGATTTATGTAGGTACATACATTTATGTTTTTTTTTTTATTAAATTGTATTACATATTGTCTAGTCATATCCAACAACAAATTTAAATCACATTTTACATATGTCTTATTTAAACTTCTATTTGAGTCTTCTTACTTTTCCTCTTCAAATAAACAAATACATAAAAAATACAATCCTTTTTCAAAAATGCAATGGACCTAAATTTTCAAAATTTTTGTAGAACCAATATTTTGTTTGCACGTTTTGCATTTATATTTTCAATTTCTTATCTCGTCTATAAATTTATTAGAACACATTTCAAATGGATTGTAAATAAAAATGCAATTTCATATTTAAAATATAAAAAAAAATATTCTTTTTAATCCGACAAAACAGTAAAAAATAAATTTCTTTCCCAAAAAAAAATCACTTACGCGCACATGCGCATATATTTGGCACTCCTATATGTTTAATAATAAGAGAAATCTCTTGTGTTGGATTTGATTGACAACAACAAACTATTTTTTTGTATGTAAAAATAAATTGTTTAATGTACAAACGTTTTTGCTGTTTTGTAAAGTAGTTTTGTTTAATAAAAAAAAAAATTATTAACTACTCAACTACATACATGTTCTTCTCCTAAAAGACAAAGAAAACCAAAGAAAAAAAACACAAAAAATTATTTATTTCCATTCGAATGCAGGTATGAAGTATCCCCAGCTTGTATCAACGCGTGCGGTGAACGCCATCTCTGATTGGTTAGTGTCAAGATTGGAGCAATTAGGCGTTGAGGCACCCCTCATATATTCTAGACTTCTATTATCTCTCTTGCAATCGTCTGTTCAAATAAATGATCCCATTGAGTTCAGCAATCTAGAAGTAATGTCAAATACAGACTTATTCATGAGATTTGCTTAAATAAAAATCCAATTAACTATTTATATACAAACTGTAGACATTTTTAGCTAACCGAAAGGGCAACAGTAAACGATATCCACCTTGCGACACGGACACCCTAAGAAAAATAACTGCAGTTCAATGTTTAATGGAAATTGTCTCTTCGGAACAAGAGGTTTGTTATTAATATTTATAAGTAATATTTTATACACATTAAAAATATGTATAAAATATTTTTTTCTATTCAAAAAATACAGATTACTAATATTGAAAACCTTGTGGATGAACTATGTGAGAAGCTTATTGATATTGAGAAACAATCGACCAGTCTAGAAGAGGATGAGGATTTGCAAATTGCTGCAGTATCAGAACTTAAAACAACAACAGCACCATCATTATCATCATTAAATAATTCAAAAAACGAAGAACTATCATCTACCGCTGCTGCTGCCGCAACAACAGAAGGATCAAAAACTAACGAAACCAACCAAGCAGCATTATCATCGTCAGCAGTTACAAGAAAGGCAAATCAACAAATTGCTTCCGATGTCGAGGATCCTCGCAAACGCTATTATCGAGCATTTCCAGCTCTCTCAAAGGAAATGGAAGATTCAATTGGACTTTTAAGGCGTAATACGAAATCATTGACATGGCCAGTGGATGGGAAAAATAATAATTCGTCTGTTGTTAAAAACATCACTTTAAATACAAACGCAGTCATAGATAATAATACAAGTTCTAATTCATTGTCAACTGCTGCTGAAAAAGTAAATATTAAAATTTGTGTTGATAGTGTTGATGGTCCATCAGCGTTGTTGGATAGCTCACAAGGAGGAGATTGCAATACTGTACTGTGTAATACAGCTGGGGTGAAGAGGAAATCTAAACGTCGACGTAATCAAGGTAATCTATTAAAACAAAATAAAAAAATATATTTAATTTTCTTTAAATTAGGACTGCAAACTGTCAGCTTAGGTGTACATTAGGGTGGGCCAAAAAAACCATTTTTATCGAATTTCAAATCCTAATAACGTGGAAAAGTGGCAAATGGTGAAGGGTTTAAAAAATAATTAAAATCGGTTGATATCTTCTTCCTCCGGAAGCTTGAAAATTCTTTATAAAAATTGTCATCTTATTTTTTTTTTTAATATAATAGCTTTTATGAGCTAAATGTTAAGTAGAAAAAAAAATTTTTCAAATTGGGTAAGGACTTCCGGCGTTTTGACATTTGTCGAATTTTGGCAAAATTCTTATTTTTACGGTATTTTTTTCATTTTTATAGACTATTACTCCAGTCAAAGCGTCGGAAAAAAGGGCCTCACCTTGCGCACAGAGGCACTGTCAGTTTTTATTTCATGGATCGATAGGGATATATTTAAAAGGCTTAAACCCAATTTCTCACCACCTGATCATTCTTTTTAGCGGAGTTATTCACAAAAATCCATTTTTTGGGATATTTTACTTCTAAGCTAATATCTTTGCTCCAGATTGTCGTAGACCAAAAAATACATTCTCTTCCTTATAATATTTTTTATCGTTGTATGTAATTTCATTGTATTTGAGTGAGTAAAAACAAAATGGCAGCCATTTAAAGTCAAATTCTTGTTGTTAAAAAACACATTTTTGTCATTATTTCGAAAAAAGCTTATATCATGATTGACATTTCTCTAACCTATTTTGTAATGAGCTCTTTATCACCAAAGATGGCCGAGCAATTGATAAATGAACGCATGCAAAACCGGTGCGAAAACATCCAAAAATTTGTTTTTTTTGGGAATAACTCGGCTTCAGAATATCCTACGACAAAAAATAAAGCTATTGATTGTTCGTTACAACATTTTCTATCAATTATCACATTCTTTTTGTTGAAACAAATAAAAAGTAACTCAAATACAATGAAATTACATGCAACGATAGAAAATATTATAAGGAAGAGAATGTATTTTTATTTTTTGGTCTACGACAATCTGGAGCAAAGATATTAGCTTAGAAGTAAAATATCCCAAAAAATGGATTTTTGTGAATAACTCCGCTAAAAAGAATGATCAGGTGGTGAGAAATTGGGTTTAAGCCTTTTAAATATACCCCTATCGATCCATGAAATAAAAACTGACAGTGCCTCTGTGCGCAATTTCAAATGACGCTTTGACTGGAGTATCCTTGTCTCCTTGTTTCATGTTGTTCGATTTCTGAGGACATTTACGGTCCCGGTGCACACATGTTTTTTTTCCGCAGTCTGTCTCCCAAAATTCGATTAACGATCTTGCGGGTGTATAACATCAGCTTTGATCAACTCTTTTAAGTTTGGAGACGAAAATCTTGATGTCTCTCATCTCTTTCCAAAACACTGAGAGTTTTCATCTAGCCCAACAACTTTTCCCCTTTTTGCACTTACATACTTCTTCGATGGCGACATCTACGTTAGGTGAAGCTGTTGGAAAGAAAGAAGAAGATGAAAACGTAAACAAAGAAATAAAATTGTTTTTTTTTTTATTGGAAAGTATTACCATTAACAGTCTTTCACTATAACGGTTATCATTATGAAGAATTTCGTCGTTTTCGCTCGGAAGCTGGACTTTAGCATTGTCAATAAACTTTGAAATAAATCTCCTGAGCACTTCTCGGGGAGGAAATCTCTTAGCTACATCAAGAAGAAAGTAAAATTATATGAATTTATCAACAAGGTCTCTTATTGAAAATTAATGTATTTTTCGAAAATCTAATAAAATTAAATACTTCAAAAACTCAGAGCTCTTTACTGTAATTGCTCGATACACTAAACAGTTATAACTATGATGCATTTTTGGCACTTGCATCGAGAAAACTAACCAAACTTTTTCCTCTCGATATAAGATCTAAAGAAACGTTTTGTAGAATGATTACATCATTTGCTTGAAGTTGCCAAAAATGCTGCATTTATTACTCGTATATATATAGGCTTTTGAGTACTTTTACTGAAAATTCACAATTTGCTGCTAAATGCTCGTTCCTTCTAACTTGCGTCTACTAGTAGTGAAAATTGCATTTACAATCACATACAAAATTTGCTCTTCTATAAGTCTGAATATCAACAATTTTGACTTACATTTACCCATGGTAACCTAACTATTTTTGTATAGCATCTAATATTCATGATGAATTTAAAAAAAAAAAAATTTTATTTCTATTTTACAGCATTGTCCAAAGGAAAAACGACTGCTGGCAATAATATACGAAAAAATTCATTCTGCGGTGGATCGAGCTCACCAACGTGGGATACTGATTTTGAAGGCTCTTGGGAAATGGGAAGAGATCTTATCAAAGAATTTATTGTTAAACAAAACAATCGTAATCGCAGCACCTCGGAAAGTGCAGCCTATAATATGGCAATTGGTGGTAGTTGTGCCAACAATAGTGTCAGCGGCGGCGGTGGTGCATGTGAAACTACAAATGAAATTCATGATAAACATACAAAATCAATTATAAGTGATATAGCTACAAAAAACGAATCAATGGCTGCCGAAAATAGAAAAGAAGATCATCAAACAACAAAGGCCATCAAGAATAATAATAAAAACAATATGGAATTGGCTGAAGTATTAGCCGATCCATGTGTTGTAGAAGTATCATTGTGCGAAAATATTGTCGAAAATTCGAAATCCGACGATATGTCTGATATGACCGAAGGATCTTTGAGCACAGCTCGTCGCTTGTACGAACGTGATATCTCAAATGATTCGCTTAACGAGCAAAACCTTATTTCCCAACCTAATCATAATCATCCTCAACAACCTTTTCCTCCTAATCATCATCAAAATCATCAACAAATGTCGTCAGTTTCTTCTTCTTTGTCGGAACAACTGGATTTTGCTCAATTCAAAGCAAAATTCAACAGCAGTGTCGAGGCGCTCTGGAAGACCACATCAAATACAAAAGAAAGCGCCAATAATAATAACAACAACAACAATAATGATAATCAATCATTATTACAATCAAACATTGTAACCGATTCTGCTATATCAGTTGCTCCACCAAGAAGTGAAGATTTGAAAAACTTCTGGACCAACTATTACAGTCATCGTTATGATGTTGATAAATTCAAGGAGTGCTTTGACTACTCCAAATCTGGCGCTAAAAATTCTTCAGTTGGTGGTTCAGTTGCCACTCAAAATGATGGTCAAAATAATTATTTTTCTATGCCCATTATAAGCACTGCAGGTGATGAATTTGACAAGTCTGTTGGTGGGAAGAGGGCTGGTGGCAAAACTTCACCGATTGGTGTATTTTTGCAGAGCACTATATGGTCAGAGAATTCGAACGCAAGTTATCCTGATACCGATGAGAGTTTCTTTATGAAGGTTTTAAATTCAACATCTACAACTCAGAAGCCACAAGATCAGCTCAAGGTAATAATTTGTATAATGATTCTTTAAAACATTTACAGAGTGCTTATTTTTTTCAGATGGACATTTCGGGCACTGACAAGTCATACTTTTATCCATATCAGGCATCAAAATGGTCTGAAGGTATAAATGCTGGACCAAATGTAAGCACAACATCAGCCCATTTTCTTCAACAACCACAACAACAACAACATCCATTGGTTGTAACTTCATCATCATCCTCCTCGTCCGTTTCAACAATGGATCATTCTGCACGTAGCTGCTACAATAATGAATTTGCCGATTCAACTACATCTTCATCCTCATCCTACATTAGTGGTAATCCAAATTGGCATCTTCCAGCTGGTAATAATCTTCAGGCCGACATTAAATCCTGGAGCTCATCAAATCCAACATCACTGACTGAATTGTATGGTGGGGGCGGGGGAGGATCTCTCATCGCCGCCTCCTTGGGTAAGAAAAACTCTTGTAGTAATTTCGACAGGAATGCTGGTGGTGGTGTTAGCTCAACATCAAGTCCAAACTCCTCCTCTAAAATAACCCTGGCTAATCATTCGACTACAACCAGTGGCTTCCTTGCATACTCACGCATCAAATCGTATGCCAAATTAATTGATCCAAAACCAATTACCAAATGGCAAAAACCTGAAGTTGATTATCATAAACATCTAGCTGCTACACCGCCAGATGATGAAAATCTTTTAACTTCAGAACGAACTCATTTCCATCCGATTAAAATGAGCTATGCTGATGGACATACTTTTGAGATATCCAGCAATTTGGATACCGTCGATTTTGAACGTTCCGAAAGTGGATATTTATATTTGGAATCTGAAAAGTATTTAGAATATACACGTTCAGATACTCTTGCCGAAGAGGATAGCTCAGTAGCTGGTCATTATCAACAATCGTTGAGTTCATCAATGAGTCGGGATTGCACATCATCGGTGGCTTCCACAAAGAGTTCACAGTCTGAGTTTATGATACGTTTTCGCGTTAAAAATACTGATCAGGCGTGTCAAACTGATTCCAATGTAATTGGTTCAAATGGTTATCGCACGACTTCGTTTAATAATTATCAACAAGTAGCCGCCTCTACAAGTCATTTAGCTTTACAAGCTTCTCATAATTCTACCCATGATAGTGGTGACAATGGTGATGACGACGATGAATGGATGGACATCGGATGTATTGGTGGAATTGGAGGCAATTTAAAAGATGATGAAGAATGCGTTAGCATGGATCAGTGGTCAATGGTTGAAATTACCAAAAAATGCATGGACAACAATAATGCATCACACACTCTCTGGGGCATGTGTCCAACTTGCAACAGTGACATAAAATCCAATCCAGCTAATCGTTTGCTAAAAGCCGAACTTAATGTTGAGGGAGATGAAATTATGTCCGACCTTAGATACATGCAGGATTTATATATTGGCAATGATTGGGATGATCAGAATTGCACACGCGATGATGTCGAAGATGATGACGATACCGATTTGGATGCTGAGACCATTCGAGACTGTGAATTCTATCAAGCAATGGCAACTCCAGCCGGTTGTGGCGATATGGAAGAAGAGGATCAGCAACAAAAGGAAATTCTTTATAATGTAAATAAACTGATTGCAGATTTGTTGCGTCCAGAAAACGCTCATTCGTTGGCCAATGCTTTGGGGGCTGTCGGTGTAGGTTGTATTGGTGGTGGTGCAGGAGGTGGTTATGGGTTAGCTGGTAATGGTGGCGGTGCTTATGGTGGTGCTGATAGAGTTGATGGTGGTGATGGTATGGTCGTTGGAGGCACGAATGATGAAAAATACATTGGTGGTTTGTGGAATTCCGATGAAAATATAATATGGAAGAAAGAATTTAAACCAATTGATATATTTTCACGCTTCAATAACAACAATAATTATTCATTTCTTGATAAATTAAATTGGGAATATTCAAATTTAGCTGAAATATGGGATAAGGCATCACCTGAAAAACAAATCCCATCCAACAAAGATTCAGTCGATGAAGTCAAAAAAGAGGAAAATGATGATGAGATAAATGAAAATCAACCTACCACCACCCAACAACAAACAACAGATTACCACACTGACGACGAAGAAAATATAAAAATTGCTTGCAGAAATATGAAAAATCTCCTCAAATCATCTACAAATATTATGCCACCAAATGAGAATTCGGCTCTATTTGAAATAAATGAGCGCCGCTTAAATGACTCCAAACGTATGCAATGCTTTTTAAATTCAAATAAATTCAAAATCTCTAATCGTTTTGATCGCAAACGTCGCCATTCAGCATCACAAAATGTTTGCTCTTCTTCTATGAATAACAACAACAATAATAACACCAGCTACAATAACAACAACAACAGTATCATTTACGATAATAACAATTCGAAATTTTCTCTTGCATCACCCGATTCTTCATCGACAATTCTACTAACTAGCACACCCAGCACCACCAACAACAACAACACCAACAACAACTCCATGAATAACACCACATCAAAGGCAATAACCAAGGACACGCTTACGGAATACGACAGGAATATTATAACGCGCAACGATAACCACGACAATGATGATGATGATGATAACGACGATGAAAATGACCAACACTATTATAGCAATGATGAAATTGATGATGATCAACTACCAGATAACCAACAACGTCAAGCAACAATAATAACGTGTAAATATTGGACCACAATGCAACCGATCGTCAATAGCAGCAGCAACAATACCAATGTTAAAATCGTCCAAGGTGATAATACAAGAGACGAAACTACTACTTCGATTGATGATGCACAGACACCAGATGATTCGTTCTTTATTGATAAAAATTCACAATTTATTGATGGATTGCCATCGATAACATTGAATACATCGTCGATTTTAAAGCATGTTACTTTGGTATCACGTCCATTGACGCGTTAAAATATTCAATTTCTCTCTTTAATCCTCTTTTTTTCTATCATAACGATTGTTAAAAGGGGGGAAGGCATAGGAATTTTTAACCGAAAAAAAATATGTGTGAGCAAATATTGTTTTTTGTTTTCTATCTTAAAAGCAAACACCTACAAAAAAAAATCAAGTTTATTATAGTTTACCGATTTTTTTTTCTGTTTTTGGGTGCAAAATCTTGCTTTTTTTGTTTCTCCTAAAATAATTTGATAAACCCCTGTAACTTATTTTCAAAATTTTTTTTTTCTTCCAAAGTAATAAATTTGATAAACCCCTGTAACTTATTTTTCAATCTCATAATAATTTCCTGCAAGTTTTTGTACAAGTTTTTTGCACCTAAATCCACTTTTAATGTTTTTTTTTCTTCTTTAATTGGTTTTTGTTATAATTTTCTGGATTACTTTTGTTGTGATTCAAGTATTTTTTTTTTATGAAACGTTACAGTAACTTAATACCAAACTTTTGTCTGGCAAATGTAAAGAGAAAAAAAAAGTTTATTTATTATTGTTTTTGAATTTTCATCGTCTACAACATAACAGCGAGTTATTTGATGATGAAATTTTATTTTGTTTTGCAAGGATTTGATAAGAATTTTTTTCACATATATACACATAATATATTAATAAATATACATATTAAATGCGTTAAGAACGCTTGTAACATAAATTATTACCCACATTAAACTATCTCTATTAAGTCTTCTCACTTTTATGTTGTAGATGTTACTCTGTATAAAATTTATGAATTTTTTATATATAAAAAAAGTTTTATTTTCCTTTTTTTAAATATACATATAAATTTTGTTAACATTTAAATTTTGGTGGCAGTGCTATTAAGAAAGAAATCAACTGAGTGACGCGATTGTTGCTTGAAAAAAAAAATGTATAAATTAGAGAAACAAAAACAAAGAAATATGCAATTTTGCTTAAGCTCAGACAACATACACACATGCATATACACATATCAACAAAAAAAAAATATTTAAAAAAAAACATATTATTGTGTAAAGTTTTCTTTGTAGTATTTATAGTTATCTTCACCGTTTTTGTTTTGTTTATAATTTTTTTTAATGTAAATTATTATTTTTTTTTATTTTCCTTTTTTTTTTTTTTGAGTTTTCTTTAAACAAAAAAATACTTTATATGTATAGAGAGAGAAAAAAAATGTATTATTTATTGAAAAAAAAAAAGATATAAATCTTTTCGAACATTCATATTTATATCTATTGCATAGTTTATATCTTAAAGAAAAAAAAAAAGAAAGAAATATCCTTCTCTGAGAAAGCCTTATTAAAAATAAATAAAATCTATTGTGGTCTTATGTTAGCATCAACAGAATTAAATTTTAACGAAAAAAAAAGGAGTCAAACATAAAAAATAAATTAAAAAAAAAAAAATAAACCCAAAAAAAAAACCTAAATAAACAAAAAAATGTAAAAAAAAAATTATGATAAATCATGTTAAACAATAATAATCTCTATCTAAAAATTTTAATCATTACATTTTTTGCCTTTTTTGTTATTCATTTACAACTATCCTTTTTCTAAGTAAAAAACAAAACAAACGAAAAAAAATATGTTATCTCGTTATTATCTATCTATCGTCCTTGCAAAATGAAACTAAAATGTTTTTTTTCTTTTTTTTCTTGTTTTGTTGAATTCTCAAAAATCTATCTATTTTCAATTAAAACATTATTCTATTCTGCAAAACAAACACAAAAAAAATAGTTTTTATTTGTTTTACTGAGATTGATTTTGTATTTGTTTAGTTTTAAATTTTTTTTGTAAATTTTTCTCGTAGATTTAGAACAGATATTTAACTTTACAAAACTCGATTAAACTGGGACGAATGTTTAAGATCATAAAATCCATTTAAAGATCACAGAATGATTGATCTGAGGAATATGAGTTGAATAGTTCAATGCACGCCCAACGATGAATAACTTTATAAATTCAAAGCTATATTCTTGTAACTACAGTTTCAGTCAAAAACATTTGCATGTGTACAGAAAAAGTGTGAAAAAACATTGACCTTTTTTCTCATTCGTCGGGTTAAAGAGAGTGCTTCAGCACACCTCTACCAAATTGCGACTAAATATTTGATGACATTACTACAAAATGATGTCATTAGCTAAACTGATGCATTCAACTGTTAAATGCAGTAGTCAAGGGTTAAATATTCAGTCTACATAATCTGTACAACAATGACAGGACAGATTATTTTGCAACAACTAAAAGAGAAGAGGAGCGAATTCAGAAAAAAACAGACATCACTTTTTGAGTCTCAAGTGTTCACTACCGAACTAGCAGCAACTGATGCAACAAACATTTTAAACAAAAATGAATCAAGAAAATTGTTGACTCATGGATGTTGTTGATTCATCGTATTGGTCGGTACCAGCTACGTTATTGTAGATCGGCATACCAAAATAAAAGCAGTGACGTTAATGAATTTACAAAAAAGTATAATTTATAATGCGCATTACTTTATATTAAGGAATTTAGAAGTGTACGTTTGAATCGACAAAATTTTCGAAAACTTTTTCCTCTTCCTCTGCTTCAATTTTGGAGGCTTTCACTTCTGATGTCGATTGATGATAAATCTTTAACTTGATTGGAATTTGATTTTAGTACTTCCAGAAGTGTTAAGAAATTGCATGGCACAAGAGAATATAGCTTCTTGATTGCAATAATTGCAAGACGGTGCTTGCTATAACCGCTCTTCGGCTATTGTCTGATAGTGTAAAAAATTCGATCGGAAGTTAGTTCAAAGGCCTACGGATAAAAATAACTGCGGATGATATTGAGAAGGACGCAATTTGTGAATCTAGGTCTTGAATGCTTTCCCAAACCGAATGTGGGTATTTTGTTCAATGTGTGTACCAGCGATCTTCAAAAGATGCGATGTGTTCTTGTTCATTTCACCAGGAGTATATACTATGCTCAAAGTTGAACGGCATCGAATACCAAAGTATTTTTGGTTTGAATAATTTATATTTGATTGCTCATCAGTCATCATCGATAAAAGTTAACGAATTGATTAGAGCAGAGTATACCAGTCACGATGTTTTTCATGGAATTTAAGGTACCGTTTTTATTGTATTTGTTTGGTCTTTTTTCAATTGCAATTTTGTATGTTTATCTAAGACAAAGGACTAAAATAGAATGTTCCCGTGAACTTATACAATGCCGGTATTATACACATGGTTAAATATCCAAGCCATTGAATTAAATTCTGGTGTAAGATAATTTCCAACCAACAAAAATGTCTTAAAAAGAATTTAAGAAATTTTTATTAAAATATAAATTAAATTTTAAAGTAACGACTGCTTGTGATATTTAACACTGCACTGTTCTATTGGCTTTCTATAGATGATTATGAAATTTAAAAAAAAACACATTTTAACATCACAACTTGTTACTTTTCACATAGTACAAATAATAATATTGGGATATGACTTATGTACCTGATTATTTTCGCACATTTGTTTAACTATAATTAGACAAATAAATAAATACAAACATCGGAAACTTACTAAAAAGTAACCGAAAGACTTTAATACAAAAAAAAGGCATACAAAGATTCTTCCGGAAGACCTACCAACGTTTTCTGAGTTCAATCCGGCGGATCCCACATTTGGATCCCTAAGGTGAAATGATGTGGGAGAGTTGTGGTCCAAATTCAAAATCATGACAATCGCCGGTAAACAAGATTCTTCCAAGAGATCAGAAATACATACAAAAATAAATGCGCAGGATATGATTTCCAATGTCATTTTCGCTAAAACGTGTCCTTTAAAGAAAATACATAATTGATCTTCGATGATTGGTAACTTCAATTTTGTTCTTTAAAAAAAAGAACACTATTATTTAAAGGATGTGCGAAAAGATATGCAAAAACATATTTTTGTCTGTCAATGAGAGATAAATAGATCAAAAGATTAGTGTAAATGAAACACAAAAAGTTCTATCTGCAATGAGTGCATGTTAACATTAAATAACAACAAACTATTGATTATTTTCAACTACAATTTGAAATAAACTCAAAGGGATCATTTTCCAAGCTAGTCAGTAAAATTATTTTATAAATAATTAGATTCTTTTGCTAAGTTTGTTTTTTTTTATACTTTAATTGGCTTATCAATATGTTTGAAAATAAAAATCAATGACAAAAACAAAAAAAAAAACACAATAACATGCTATGTAGTTTATGTGAAAGCTGCGATGAGATCGATTTATCATATGAAGTCAAATTTCAGTAAACAAGATGAGAAACATTGTTGTACACGTCATTATGATGCCTAATCTCCAAAGATATCACTTTTTGTGAAGTGTTTACTTTCCCCAATTGGCAAAAGCATTTTTGAAACGTTGTTGCATTTGGATGTTAATGAATTTGCACTAATTTTTTTTAAACGAACAAAATATATGTATGTATATCACAACAATAAAGTAACGTTGTGTTCGGCATATTGCCAACATTGAATTAAATGCAAATAAAAACTATATTTTGGTTAAATAATATCAAATTTGGTCCATATTCATAATTGCAGTTTAACTCAACTTAGAGTTTATCCAATGTAATTCAAATAGGATAAACTAGAGTTTTTTCTTAAAAGCAGCTTAAACAGTGTTACACCACAAATAAATTATTTTTTTTTACCAAAACTCAATTCAAAATTGTCTTAAGTTCTTTTTTGACGTGAATCCGCTCATGAATAATGATGTATCAAAGAGCTTTTATTATTTCATTTTCGAAACACAATAAAATGGTAAAGTAAAGAAATAAGAAACAAATCAAATAAAAAAAGTTTTTGTTTAGCAGATATAACTAATTTTATTCATTAAAACAAAATCTAATGATGAAAAACACTTAAAGAAAGGAGGATAGAATTTTCATAAAAAAATACAGATTTGTGCAGTTTTCTGAAGCACACATGACTTTTTATTTTCTTATTTACAAACAACATTTTAGTTTTATTTCCATTTCACTTAGTAATGAAAAAAGAATGAATTGTTAAAAAATTAAATTTTAATCTAAAATTATTGTTATTCTTTTAATTTCCCTCTCTGTTGATTTCATAGAATACTAGACTAAGTTGTAATTACCCTTTTTGCACTTCTGTTAACTTTCTTAGTCCCCTTTTATACAAAAAGAAAAGAAAACATAGCAATGGCATCACACAATTACAATGCCTTAAAAAAAATGCATAATGACCATTTTCATGTAACAGGAATATTTTTTTTTTTTCTAAATAATAAAATCTAACATGCTAACATTATTACCACAATGTAAACTATACATATTTTTTTGTTTCAATAATGTTAATTTTTTTTTTTTATTTTTTTTTTGTTTAAACATAAAGTTAAATAATATAATTGCTGTTTATAAGAAAATTTAAAATAAAATATTTTTTTGAATAATTATCATAAATATAAATAAAAAATATGTGCAATCACAGTCTTATACACATTTATTTCTAATTAATTTTAAATTATCTTATTATGTTCGTTATAAATGTTTATATAATATACAACAAAAAATATTTTTTTTTTAATTAAATTAGGCTTTTTTTTCTCCTTGTTAATTTATGTTTAAACTCCTTTTTTAAATTATATGAAAATGAAATAAGAAAAGAATAATCTTTAGTCTAACTATTAAAAAAAAAATGATAATTATAATTTTTCCTGACACTTATGACATTTTTATTGAAATTTTATTACAAATTCGGAGAACACAAATTTATCATGATTTGTATTCTCGACATTTGTAACAAAATATACAATGAAGATGAATTTTGTTTTGGAAAAGAGGAGAATAACTTATTTCTTTTAAAATAAGAAAAATAAGAACAAACAAATATTTTAATATAATTTGCTAAAAAATGTCTTCAAAATTTATTTTGAAACTAATCATAACTGTTTGAGTCTATTGACATATTTATTTCCAATCCAAACTCAAACAAAGAAGTTTTAAAGAAAAAATAAAAACAAACAATAATCTTGTATAAATTCTTAATTCTTTGCTTGCTATTAGTTAATTGCACTTATCACTTTGATAGGTGTATTGTTTATACATACATATTTTGTAATCAATAAAAATAAAAAAAAAATAAATTAAAGTGCAGAATAAAAGCAGCAATTTTAAATAGTTTTATTTTTAAATGTAAATTTGCACTAATAACGTAAACGAATTCACACTTCACAAACAAAAAAACCATTGTTTTAATTTTTTTTTTTCATTCGTTCTTTCTTTCCATACTGAACAGATTTAACTTGGTTAGAATAATTTTCAATAAGTGTAAATATTATTTATATGCAAACTTATATATATATTATTTAAAAACAAAACAGTTTGTACGTGAAAAAAAAAGAATTTCAAACTTATATAAAAAAAAATTATGAAATAGAACATAGAAATTAAAAAAACAAAATAAATGCTGTACAAATGAGAAAAAAAAACAAAACATAGATACATATATGGAAAAAAATTAATTTCTTTGCCTTTTTGAAGAATAAAATAAATAAATTTGTACTTGTATAATTTAAAACAAAAACCTAGCTTCTTGTGTAGATAAAACGTAAATATTTTTAAATTTAAAAAACAAAAAGAAAGAAGAACAAAAGTGGAACAAAAACTGAGTAAATTATAATATAATACCAAGATAAAAAAAATAAAAATAAATTAATTAATGAATAATAAATAAAAAAAACTAAATATACACAAAATAAATATAACAACAAACAAAATGTAATATAAAAAGAAATAAAAAACTAAAGAAAACCTATTTGTATATTTAAAAATGTAAAGCAAACAAAACAAAAAAGGATAAAAAAAAAATACAATATAATAACAAAAATGTTTAGGATATAGAAATTTGTTTAAAAAATATCCTGAACGTGATAATTATTATATTTTGTTAGAAAAAAAACTTTATTATTTAAACTTTTTATTTATGAATAAATTATAATAATTGAAAAAAAAAAATGAAACATAAAAAACTAAATCACCAACACATATACAAAAAATAAAAAAACAAAAAAAAAATATAAATAATCCCTATTACAAAATATATCGTAATTTGAATTTATTTACAAAATCCCCAAAAACAAAAAAAAAATATAAGTTTAATTTATCACAACTAAAAATGCTTTTTGTAATTGGAAAATCTCATACAAATTCCCATTACGAATAGTACAAGTTTTATTTTTTTTTCTTTCACTTAGAATAATGTAGGAAAATTCAAAATGCGATAAATTTTGAAAGGGGATTGAGCAAAAAAAAAAAAAAACAAAAAAAAAATGAAAACGATATACACAGTTATATTTTAAATTTAATGTTTTTAGATGAATTATACCTATTGTGTGTGAAAGTGTCTAAAATTATTATACATAATTGTATTGAAATGATATGATGATAATGATGATATGATGTACTTGTGTGTGATTGTGTGAAAATGATTTAGATTTGTATACAACATCAGTTTAAAAAAAAAAATCAATAAATTTGTGTGTATATAAAGAAAAACACTTAAAAATTAATAAAACATCAAAAAATGTACATACAAAAATTTCAAACAAAAAAAGAAAAGAAAAGAAATCAAAGGACAAACATACATCAATTCAAAATATTATACTAATATCTAGAGTATAATAAATAAAACAATGTCTCTTTATTCTGAAATCCCTATTAATATACTCTGCATTGTTTTACAAAAAAAAAAAAAAACAATTATTTTCAATACCTAATGATCTCTATCGTGTAATTCCAATAGATCTGAGAATATGCTTTCCGCATAGCACTCACTGTCACCAAATTTTGTTGTTTATCAATTAAAGAACTAAAGTACTGATTTAATGAATATACTTCTCTTTTTTGTAAAGATACATGTTGAAAAAAAGAGCGTTTTTGAATAAATTTAAGACTCTTGATAAATAAAATCCGCAATTTGGCAATCTTTTACAGTTTAAACTGTACTTGTAGATATTGTCTCATAACTCCTAAATTTTAATTTATTTTTCAAAATCTATTACATATTTTTGAAAGTAATGCCCAACCAATGCAATACACCTACGACAACGATTTTGTTTTTTTTCAAATTCTTAAAATTGCCCAAAAAAATTTACAACATCCTCAAAGTTGTGCTGCCGAAAGTTCATTTGGCCAACAAAAATTTAATAGATCTTCCTTGCTTAAAAAAAAGGCTTTGTAAAAATCGAAGAATTTACTTTTTGGCTTTGATTCTTGAAAAAAGGCCTGCGTAACTACTTTAGAAATTGAAATATTGTCCAAATGAAAAATATTTTTTTTTGTTGGAATTGAGAAAGAGAATATTAACAATGAATATCATGATGAATTGCTGCACCGTTCGCACTGCCTTTTCAACACTTTCCTCTTTTAAAAATTTTCAAATCATGACTTAATAAATAAAATAAAAAAAGGTTCCAAGAAGACCACAGTATCTGTTCAAAATTCACGATAGAGATAATTACACATTCATACCCTAATTATCCAACATACCGTGTAAACTAAAAGTTCTAAATTCTTAAAATTTCTCTAACTCCTTTTCATTTTTGTTTTCTAAACTAGAATTACATTATATAACAATTTATTATGTTTTACAATAATAAAAAAAGAAATTAAAAAAACAAAATAAGATGAAAAATTATACATAAAAACAAAAAAAATTGAGGTGTAAAAATTAAATTAAATATTATTTACAAATCATTATAAAAATATTATGAAGAGGAAACAAAACAAAAAACAGAAGAAAAAAGAAAATATTTCGAGATCAAAATACATAAATATATATATCTATATTATTCTTGTAGGAAGTTTACTTTCAAACGTAATACTATACCAGAGAAAAACAAAAAAATAAAAAAGAAAACTCCTAATATATTATAATGATAATGTTTCTTCTTTTTTTTTTAAATTTTAAAACACACAAACTTTAAAAAGATAAAGTGAAATTAAGGAAGGGAAGGTGTTTTTGTGCCTTTTTCAAAAAAAAAATCTATATTAAACAAATCTTTTCAAATAAATGAAAATGTATGCCCCCAGCATACAAAATAAAAAAAAAAAAAAAAATAATCACATTCAAATAAATAAAATTTTGATTAAGTGATTATAGAAAGTTTAGCCGTAAAAATAAACTAACAAGTTTGAATGAAGAATCGAAATTAAGAAAAAATATAATAATTAAAAAAAAAGTTTCTTTTTTTTTTGTACAAGCTCTTTTCAGTGAGAACGGAAAGATACGGTGCTAATTTTATTTTGACGAGATAAAAAAAAAATCCAAAATTTAGCTTAAAAAATATCTTTGATAATGTAAAAAAAAAATTATATTTCGATTTTTCATTCAAACTTCAATAATTATAAATAAAATAATACTTTTGAGTTAAAATTAAACAAAACAAAAAAACAAAAAAAAAAAAAAAATGAAATCGTTCATAAAAATTGTAAGCAAAATATTATTTTTATCTAAAAAAATACATATTTGCAAAACACGAAAGATAAGATTGTGAATTAAAGATTTCAATAAAATATGCCAAAAAAAAAAAACAACAAATAATACAAAACAAACAAAAAAAAATAAAAAAAAAAAAACAAAAGCTCACATAAAAAATTTCCCATTTGCAAACAATGTTACACATGATTTTGTTTATAATTTTTGTTTTCTTTTCTATAACATCTGAAATCAGAAGTTTGTTTCGTAATTGATAATGTATAACATTGTTTGCAGTAAAAAAAAAAAAACAAAACAAAAGAAAATGAAAAAAAAAAATAACAAATACGAAACACTTTAATTTTTTTTTATTTTTCTCAGTCCTTCTTTAAAAAAAATATAATTACAACAAAAAAGCAAAATAAACTTGAATTCAAATGATTTTTTCTTTGAGATCTCCATTCAAAATTGTAGCATAGAATAAATTAAATGACAGTTGGAAAAAAAAAAAAAAAACAAATCTATTCAGCATTGTTAATGTAAAAACTCAGATTTGGATTTAAAAAAAGTAACTTGAAATAAAAACAATTAAAATTGTGAAATTAATACAATTTATAAAACACAAAATTCTTACCGAATAAAATATTTCGAAATTGTCGGAAGAAAACTGAGAATCAATTTTGTTTTATTTATTTTGGCTTTAAACTACCAACTTTTTTCAGGTGGTTTTCTGGTTGTTTGTCTGGAATAAGAAAGATATTAAATTTTTTTTGTTATTCCAAAAAGTGATTCGCTTTTGATGCACCATTTTCTGGGGGTCTATTACGTTATACGAAACGAGCGGCAAGTCAACGATACTGAAGTAAACGATAGTCACGACAAAGAGCGATTATGTAAAACGAGAAAGTCGTTTGGCCAAACTAAATCAAAAAAAATATTTTTTTGAGGTTCACATGAATTCTACCAGCAAACGCAATAAAATTATGACAGCTAAACGAAAACGAAAGTTAAACGATAGGTAAATGGCAGTCGTAAAGATTAACTAGTATCGTTGAAGTTAAACGATTATCGTAATACGTAGTCGCATTTAAACGAAAACGAAGTAGTTTCAACGATAATCGTTTTACAAAATAGGGCCCCTGGAAAAGAAAAGGGCCATCTTTTAGGAATTGGTGTTTAAGCGGTGGATTGGCAGTGAACCAAAAGAAGCTACCAACATCGAACTCATTTATAATTAAATGAATTAATTGCTGAAAGTTTTTACGTTGATGAAAAAAAAAACACCTCGGAGCAATAACTATCTTTGGAAGGACGATTATCTAACTATTTTTTTCTCTTTACTTTTATAAAATCCATATTCATTTTACCTGCGACAAAGGTACTATTTTTGTTTAGCAAGTATAGGATTCAGGGGTGGAATCGGCTAAGGTGATTGTTGATCATCCCAGTAAATACAAGTGACGATTACATTTTTGATATGGTTTTTGGGTGACATTTGAAGGGCTTTGGTGATCACTTTACTCAGAGCAAAGAATAGGTGATGATCAAAAGTGACAATAAAAAATATGACAATCAACTTTCATCTTAGAAGATTTCACTCCAGGAATCACACATAAATTACGATGATGGAGAATGCGAAAACAAAAACAGTATAACAAAGTTGTAAAATAAATCATAAAAAAACGTTGTATGGCGTATGAGTGTTTTTTTCACACGAAAACGAAAAACTAAGACTCATTAAATTTCGTTTAATTAAAGTAGCGACCAATCTAAGTTATTAAGTGCAAACCATAGAATAACACGGTAGACAATATATGTACGTAAAATATATTAAAATTATTAGAACTTAACAAAAATCAAAGAAATACGATATATTTTTGGTGTATAGCGTTTGAACACGAATTTAAACAAAAACAACAGAAGATTTTTAAAAATGTATTTAAAATGTCAATATATAATATACAGTGCGGTTCACATGGTTAGACGCACCAATTTTCTTTTACTTAAATTTCATTTTTTTGTTGGTGTGTACAAGAATAACCAAAAAAATTGTATTCGTTGGAATGGTTATTTAGTTCTTAATAGAAAAGCAAAAACAAATAGTGGGTGAGTGGAAGTTAACGGTACTTTTTACCCCTTCTTGTCTCTGATGTAAGAAAAAAGGGCACTTTTTTTGGCTCACATGATTAGACGCACACCTTAAATTAGTTAGTTTGGCGAGATCTATTGCACTGATTTGATTAAATTTGGAAGATTAAGCATCAAGGAGTATTTTTTTAGTGAGTTTCATTCAAAATCTGTACAAAAAAGTTCTGAGCGCGAAAGAAAAAGGGAAAAATGACGCGTTGGACTCCAAAGGTGTTTCCATAGGCACCGTTGCCAAAACAATAGGATGAAGTGATCATTTCGAGAGAATTTATTTTTTAGACAGTGCCTCTTACGGTAAAAACTTCAAGGGAGGAACAATAGAAGCTTTAACACCTCAGGAAAAAAGAAAATTTAGAAGAGAAGCTTCGAATTCAGCCCTATCCACGAGCAAAATCAAAGAAAAAGCTGGGATAATGGAAAGAACATCAACTTTTCGGCAAATTATTTTGAGTACCGAACATCCTTAATTAAAATAAAACTTAAATATAGCCACTAAAAAACTCTGTTTGAAAAGAATAGCGGTTTGAAACGAAAACCAAATCGAATGTAGTATTAAATCGCTCCCAAAACCCTTACACCTTGTTGTATTGAATGGTGGAGTGTCAAAAACTTGTCCTCCTTGTTAAAATCGTGAAAGTAGTGGGATACCCATGAGAACAATTCAAATTAAGCTTTTTTCATTAAAAAATAACACATTTGGTCAGTTTAGAAAACTTCAATAACTTGTTTCATACGTTATGTGAAGAGGTGCAATCTCCAACCGCTATTCTTTTCAAACAGAGTCTTTTAGTGGCTATATTTAAGTTTTATTTTAATTAAGGATGTTCGGTACTCAAAATAATTTGCCGAAAAGTTGATGTTCTTTCCATTATCCCAGCTTTTTCTTTGATTTTGCTCGTGGATAGGGCTGAATTCGAAGCTTCTCTTCTAAATTTTCTTTTTTCCTGAGGTGTTAAAGCTTCTATTGTTCCTCCCTTGAAGTTTTTACCGTAAGAGGCACTGTCTAAGAAATAAATTCTCTCGAAATGATCACTTCATCCTATTGTTTTGGCAACGGTGCCTATGGAAACACCTTTGGAGTCCAACGCGTCATTTTTCCCTTTTTCTTTCGCGCTCAGAACTTTTTTGTACAGATTTTGAATGAAACTCACTAAAAAAATACTCCTTGATGCTTAATCTTCCAAATTTAATCAAATCAGTGCAATAGATCTCGCCAAACTAACTAATTTAAGGTGTGCGTCTAATCATGTGAGCCAAAAAAAGTGCCCTTTTTTCTTACATCAGAGACAAGAAGGGGTAAAAAGTACCGTTAACTTCCACTCACCCACTATTTCTTTTTGCTTTTCTATTAAGAACTAAATAACCATTCCAACGAATACAATTTTTTTGGTTATTCTTGTACACACCAACAAAAAAATGAAATTTAAGTAAAAGAAAATTGGTGCGTCTAACCATGTGAACCGCACTGTATCTACAATAGAACTCTCCATTAAAAAAAATATGATTTACATATGCCAACATATTCATTAAAGGATTCTCGTAATTAATACGGAGTTGGAGCTTGGAGGAGCGTTCTGACACTGAAATCAATTTTATGATGATTACTATTTTTTAATATCTAACTGATTTTTTGAAAAATCTACTTGAAAATCGACAGTATTTTTTAAGTTTTTTATACCGAAGTCAGGGGGTCTATTACAAGTAAAAGATAAAGAAGTGAACGATAGTCACGGCAAAGAGCGATTATGTAAACGAGAAAGTCGTTAGGCCAAACTAAACCGAAAAAAAATAATATTTTTTTTGAGGCTCACATCACATGCATGCTACCAGCAAAATAATTTTATGACAGCTTAACAAAAACGAAAGTCAAACCATATGCAAATGGCAATCGTAAAGATTAACGAGTATCGTTGAAATAATACAATTATCGTAATACGTAATCGCGTTTGAACGAGAACGAAATAGTTTCAACGATAATCGTTTACAAAATAGAACCTCAGCTAATTTTTTGTCCTATCGAGGTATTCATCGGAACGGAAATTTGTCCGATTTCATACTAATCGGAGAGTTACCCTTATCTGACCCAAAAAGGTGATCAAAGGCCCTTATTGCGAGTGTCTGTCGTTTGTCTATCGATAGAAGACTTTTATCGAAAGTCCATAATCGAAAGTGACTTTTGGTATTGTGAATCTCTATCGATAGACGACTTTTGGCCAAAATTGATCATCGTAAATTAATTTTGATGTCGTGAAATTCTATTGGGAACGAAATTTTTCGTTTTATCGTTCGATATTTTTCGTTTACAATTTCGCTAACGACTCAAATCGAGTTCATAGTTCACAATAGCAAATATCTTTGTCGATAGAGATACACAATACCAAAACAGATATTTATCGATACCATCGACTTTTATCGCATCGAAAGTTGAACGACACTCGCAATAAGGGCCAATATTATTTACCATAATTAACAATTTGTATTAACCAGTAAAATATTTCAATATAAAAAAGTTACACGTACGTCAGAGTGACCCGCAGTTAGAACGCAAGCAAAACAGCCCTATTCTGCTATCAATCGGGGGGAATAATCTCTAAATATTCACCAATTGCCATTCTGCTTTTCATCTGGGGGCATCCAAACTAACGTCGGTAATATCGGTAATGTACATTACAACGTTGTTCGGTATTCCACTATTCACGTGAATGAACTTGCTCCACACATTTGCAATCCGCATAAAAAATGTTGCTGATCTGTCACTTTTGGTTGTAAAAATTGATTCACCATCGTTTAAATTAAGCAAAATGCCACTTTTCATGAATTTTTAATTATTTCTTAACATGTAATCGGTTGCGATATAGGTACTATAGAGCAAGTTTAGGATTCGTAAAAAAAAATCGAACTCGAGATAACAATTTTACATGACATTACGATGATGGAGAATGCCAAAAAAGTGGGTCCGGCAATTCTGTCTGTCTGTCTGTCTGTTTGTCTGTCTGTGTGTGTGTCTCTATCTGGAGCTGCAGCCCAAACGAGTGAAGTGATTTTCTTCAAATTTGGTAGTTAGCAGTTTTTGGTGATTCCCTAGAGGGGAAATCGATATTTTTTTTTATGACCAAAACTAACGGTACCTGCCATATAACGGAAATAGAAAAGTTAATTTTTTCAAAAAAGGCTCTAACGATTTTGATTAAAATTTGTGTGTGTAGTACTACACATAAGAGCCAACTTTTGAAATAAAAAAAATATTTTTTGTACCGTTATTAACGGTACCTGTCATAGAACGGTTTTATTCGTTTCTGAATATCTCGTACAACATTAACCCGATATAAATGAACATTTTTATACAAAAGTGTTTAAGTAAAGGTAATATTAAAATTTTAGAAAATTTTCAAAAAACGCATTTTTGGATTTTTAAAAAATATTTCAAAAAATTTTTTTGAAAAATCAATTTTTTGAAAACGGATCAATGAAAAATTTTGAAATTTAGTTTTTATGTGTAAATTAATTATTTCTTCAAAATGGCATACCAACTTTTTTTTTGAAAAATGTTAAAAAAAATTTTATATGTATATAAAAAATTATTTTTTTAAAAAACGGCTCCAACGATTTTCGAAATTTTTTTTCTAAAAATATCTTTTTATACAAGTAATAAAATTGCATACTTAGTTTTTTGTAAGAGAACATTTAAAGCGGTATTTAATTATTTATTTTTTTTGCACCGCTTATGAAATTCCGTGCAAATATCAAATTTTAAATTTTTCCTTATTTTGTTCAATGAAAAGCTTTAACATTAGAGTAACTTTTACCATAAGAGCAAGTACGTGCGACCCCAGTCGTGCAATTTATTTTTTCTTTGCAAATAAACACAAACAAAACATTTTTTTCCTTTCAATTTACTGCGTCGCCATTTTTTTTTTTTTTAAGTTGACGTTCACGTGGACGTCAAATAGAGGTATGATAATGCAGTTTACCCGATGAAAAGCAGAATGGCAAGGTAGAGTTAAAGTGAATCGAATGTGTGAATCGGATCATGAGATTCACGTGAACAGCAGAATAGGGCTGAAAATAATTAAAACAAATTTATAGCTGTCTAAACAATTACACCAGTTCTTCTTTGTTGACCATTCAATAAAAGTCAAAAATTTACATATGCGATGCTACGATTACGGAGCCTTGTATTGCAAGCAAAAATGGGTAAAATATTTTTTAGCCACTGACCCATGCAGAAAACAAAATGGCGTTATTTTTCGGAACTTTTTATTTTCTTACCTGTTCGGAAAATAAACTGCGAAAATTATGTAGGTAGTACTAGAATTAGGTAAAGAGGGCTCTACTTTTTTGTTAATTTTTCTTTTTCAGCTTTCGTGAAAAACACTTTGAATGATCAAAATTAAAAAACACCTTAAATGATCAAAATTAAAAAATTAACTTGCTTGATTTAAAAAAAAAAATGCTTTAATCAAAGTTAATACATTTTTATTTAAAGGCAAACAAAAACTCTTGAAAATAAAAAAAAAAATCTCAGGGAAAATCCACCCTATAAAAAAACACCCGTTAAACAAAACCGCAAAAAAAAAGTCGAACCGGCATGCACTGACTTTTGACTTATGTAGTTTTCTTTCACTCTATTAAGGAGTACTCTAAATTTTTACTCCTTTTTCTGGAGTGAAAGAACATAATGAGAGTAATTTTTTTTTATGTAATTGTGTGTGTGACAAGGCAAAAATGGATAATTTCCTTGAAAAAAATAGTGATAATAGGCCTAGGGAAAACATTTTATGAATTGAAAAGAAAAATTAATATCAATAACATATGAAGCATAATACACGAAGACGGAAGGCGCAGAAATCATCTTCTAATTTCCTTTTGATTTTCGTTTCGGTGCGTAACGCGCTTCTACACCTATTATTTTTTTGAAGACGCAAATTTGACAGTTATTTTCTTTGGTTTTGTTTTGTTCTTGTTTTCGTATGACGACTTCTACAGGAAGACGTAGACTCACGAGATGCACATAAGAACAAGAGAGAGAGAAATATCGATTTCTCCTTTGCTCTTATGTGCATCTTGTGCGTCTACGTCTTCGTGTAGAAGCAGACTATGTATTTTAATTCCAAAAAAACACCAAAATATACAAAAAAAAAACAACTCCCGTTCGGGGTCTATGTGCAACGAAAACTTTTGAATAAATTAAAAACGTTATCTACAATACACGCAAATAATACACAACAAACGAAGCAGATTCCGCAACCGACGAAATAAAATAAAGCAGAACAGCAAAAAAAAAGAACAAGATCAAAGAGAAACGTCAAAAAGAGTCACAAAATTTTTTACCGGAGACTCACGGTAGAAAATCTTACTTCCGCTTTTTTTCGAACTTTATTTCTCCTTTGCTCTTATGTGCTTCTCGCGCTTTGCGTCTTCGTGTAAAAGCGGACTTAGTTTTACTTTTGGTATATTTTTCATTATGCTTCTGATTGGTTTTTCAGCCTAATTGACACACACCCTTAGTTTGATTTTATAATTGTAAAATAAAAATATCCCATCAACGCAGAAAAAAATGGGATTTTTTTGTTATATGGCACAGGTTTTTTTTATTGATGAATAACACTGGCGGAAAATTTTTTTTATTCGGTATTCAATTTCATTTTGGAAAAAGTGAAGAATTAACGAAAAAATGGAAGAAATATATCTGACGGAATATAATACATAGAAAATATATTCATAATGGTTGTTTTTTGTTAATAACAAAAGAATTTGAAAGAAAAACTTTTCGCATTTTTCAATTTTCAAACAAAATTTTAAAATGTCAAACTTCAAATTCATAAGTGTGTGTGCAAATCGGTGTAAATCTGACTAAAAATGTGGAGTAAATCCGGGGTACTCCGCACAGTGGGGCACCTTGTATGGGAGACCGGAAAAAACTCAATTAAGACAAAACTACTGAACCAATTTTCATGAAATTTGCAGGAAACTTAGCTAATAGCAAGACAAACCTACATCAATGACCACCCATTGCCATGTCCACTCAGAAAAAAATTATATTAAAAAATCTGAAATCAAATTTTTGCAGCTGTAAATGACTTACTTCCAATCACTTTTTTATTAGCAAAATCAAATTCTTTTGAGTTTATTTGAACATTTTATTAATAAATACTGCTTAAATTTTACATAAATCAAAAAAAAAAAAAAAAATCAAAAATTTTCAAAAAAGGAAAAATATCCAAAAACGGTAGGTATGACATTTTTTTCAAAATTTAACTTTTTTGAAAACTTTTTTTTCCTTGGTTAGTTTTAAAATTTAAACGGCTACCAAGCCTAAACTTTTCCTTCAATTAGCGGAACATTCCATCAAATCATTCTATCTTTTTTTGGAGACAAGTGGAACTAAAGATAAGAGAGGCTTCAAATAACCAGTTTTACTGTATTCCGATTCCGATAGTTATAAATAAAGTCAAAAAAGTGCAGGTTTCATTAACACAAACTCCTGATCCCAACAGCGACTAAATTGGGAAAAACTTTAAAATTGTGGGTTTAAAATTTTTTTTTTGCAATCTTATCAAAAATGTTGGGTTATTTCGCAAAACGGACTTCACATTCAGCATACCAAAATACATTTAGAAAGATTTGTCTGGCGAAAATAGCTGCTTATTTTTTTTTTGCCTTATTTTTTTTTTTGCTTTTTTGAATGACTTTTTTTCAGATTGGAATTGCTATAAAAACCGAATACGGACGTCTTCGGGTGAGATTTTTTTTGAAAACTATTGCTGAGATTTAACACTATCTAACGAAACCTATCCGCCAACAGAGGCAAACAGAGGAAGTAGTTAAAACCTTATGTGAACATAAAAAGTCACTAAAATGGAATGTTTTTTGTCAAAAAAATCGTATTCAATTCTTTTTCGCTAAACTAATGTACCATATTGTTTGTCAATTTATTTTAAGTCTATTTACAAAAAAAGTTGGTTCAAACCTTGAAATTATACGGTAAATAAATCATTTTGAAACTACTTGTATTTTTATCAGTTTTAACTATTTTTCAACTTTGAGCGATAATCTCCAGGCCCACAATTTTTTTTTTGAAAAACAGTTTTCATTTTCTGATTCTTCAACTAATTTACTGTTAGAAACACGTGCAGTATCAAAATAAATCGTACTTCCGAAAGTTGGGTTTTTTCCGCCTTTTCCCCACTGTGCTCCGTAGTACTAAAATTACTCCGGAGTAATTTTTTTTTACACTTTTGTAGCGTCAAAGAACACGAAACCTTCAAAAGTGCAAAAATAAGTACTAAAAGGGTACTCTCATTGGAGTGAAAGAAAACGACATTAGAATAAAAGTAACGGATCGAAATGGCGTTGTTAATATGGTTGTCACATGATGCAGTGCCTATTGATCTATTACATAACGGTTAAACTTTCATGTTATGTTTCAATTTTTATTTTAGAGTTTTGATCAGCTTTTTGATAAAAATACCCCTATCTGCGATGCATGCTCAATTTTTTTTTTCTGAAAATTGCATTTAAAGAAAAAATCAATCCCAAAAATTGCGTATTGCAAAAATTGCAATTTCTTAATTGAAATTTTTAACTAAACTCAACTACATCTCAATCTCTTTAAGAACTTAAAATTCGTCGTCAGTAGGTTTAGTGAGGTTTTACTGTTCTGTCTACCAATTTAAAGTCAGACCTGATTATCTTAGCGCTTCGCATACACATACATACCTACCTCAATTTTTGAAATCATTAAAAATCTAATTTTGAAACCAAACACAATTGAATTAAAAAAAAAAGTGAAGACCTGTTTGGTTCATTTTTTCACACCACCTTAAATATTTATAATCTTAACAAAAGTCATAGTACACTGTTGTAGCACTTATATGAAAATAATCAATTATAGGCGCACCAGTAGGGTAGATCGTGTATCATTAAAATATTTCAGTTAAAATAAGTAAACACTGTTTATTTTAAACAAACAAACATATAGGAACATACTACACATTAGTAGCTGCTTCTTCATCAAACTTAAGTATAAATAATTACAATGTTTAGAAAATGTTGGCAATGCGTAAGCAAACAAATAAATTGATGCATTATTATACCGCACCCGCACCACACGCCGCGCCACAACATGCGCATCGCGTGTGTCGTTGGCGCTGTGTCGGTCGACTTTAATGTGGTGCGAGAAGCGAGATAGATAAATCATTTATAGATAATAATTTAAATTTTTAACTGTATTTGTAAATTTGAAGTTTTCTCATGTCATTTTCGCTGTTTGTTTAAAAATACGTAAACAGTTTTAAGATGGTTAATTTGTATCCGAAATTTTCAATATTTTTTAAATTAATAAATGTGTGTACCTCATTAAAGCACATATTATGTAGTTATGTAAGCTAGGGCATTCGTTATTTAAGGGGTTTCCCAGAATCAAGTCCCTAAGTGGAAAAACTATTTTGACGCTAGATGGCGCCCCACGATGGTTAAATTTTGTAAAAGGTATATATTGACTTATAAGGTTATTTTTTTAGACATCTTTAAAGGAATAAAGTTTGATGAGGTTCTGCATTAATAAAAGCGTTTTTAAAAAGGTATAAACTTCTTATTTTTTAAGGACCAGGGGTTTAGTCAGGACATGGATGTTATTTTTGAGTTTTAATAAAACAAACTTGAAAAAGCATAAAAAATACAATAAAACCATAAAAAGCATTCATGTCATGACTGAACCTCTGATCCTAGAAAAATGGTTTATGGGTCAAAATCATGGAGGTGGAAAATTTGATGTCCAGGCATTTTTTTAAATCAAAATAATATTTATTTAAAGCTTTTTTTCTCATTTACCAATTAAAATAGTATTCACGCATATAGGAATATATTTGTTTCTGTTAGAAAAGTTTCCATTTCAAATAAAATGGCTTAAAATCACATACAAGTTAATTATTTTTCAGTATTTCTTTTCTTAACACTACTTTATAAATTGGTACATCTCTTACAAAAAAATTTAGATTTGTTATTTTTTATATATTAATAAAAGTTGTCCCAAGAAAAATGACGCATAATACCAACATTTCTTAAAATATCAATATTTTAATCATCTAACGTACAAATGGTGCTGCTGGTTTTTAAAGTTGATTTTATATAGATTTATCATTCCACACCTATTTTTATGAATAAATATATAAAATGTATGTTAAAAGCTAGTTTTAGTTTCATTTTTAAGTAGCGTACATCAATTAACCGTCATTCCGGGAACACTTGTTTTGGGGATTAGTTAGATTGAAATTTTAATTTTTTGGTGATATTATGATCAAAAATCGAGGCCATTGCAATATAATCTCAAAAATATTTCGTTTAACTTGTGACATAAAAAATAAAAATAAATTAAGGTCAAAACGTCATTTCCGGGAACGCTCTTAGAATCTGAATAAATAATGCAGTCTTACACTCATAATTTTGCATTTTTTGGGTATTTTTACCCAGTATTCTATCTAAGTATGGCTGTAATATACACTTTTATCAAAAAAGTTACAAGAAAACAAAAAAAAAAATACTTATGGCCTAAGTGTTTCGGACGTGCATTAAAGCATTTTTTTTTTTGTAGAAATCGGTCTCTGTCCCAAGAAATAAAGTTATATTTGATTAATTAATTACCTACTACCTTAATATACTAGTATATCATTCACACTGATACTATTTCTAGACCCCTAAAGTCGTTTTGAAGAGATTACCACCATTTCGAGGAACGTTTTTCTAGTACTAGTTTTTGGGGTTTTGCGGTTAATTGAAAAATATACATTTTTGTGCTCTGCCCGTTCATGAACCGACCGACAAATAATGGCTAAAGCGAACATTTGAACATGAAATTTTTATCATAAAACAAAGTTGATTTTTTAAGAATTCGGTCATCGAAATTTCCCACCTCCATGATTTTGAAAAATAAAAATCAGCAAGAAAATTATGTGGATTTTTTTGTTTAATTTTGAAATAGTTTTTCCATTTAGGAACTTGATTCTCCAAAAAGCCCTTAAATAACGAACGCCCTAATCTACACATAATACTTTATTGAACATACTATTTTGTAAGGCAGTGTTGACTAAGTCTTGTGATCTTGTGAACATGAAAATAGCAGTGCTAACACAACTTTAATACAAAGTTTAAAATATTTAGCGTACTGATTCCACAGTACTTTGTACTGATTCTTGCAGAAATTTAAAATGTTATGCATTGGACGATACTAACTTATAGTACAGGTAAAATAGGCATTTAAAAAAAAAATTGTTACACTCATGAAACTTGGCAAAAAGTTTGCTTTTAAGATAAGAACCAAGTACATAAAAAGTCTATAAAAAAAAGTTGGGTGGAAGGGTGTTTTTTCGCGGACAAGAGGGAGGGGGTGAAGGTCAAAAATATACTGAAAAAAATTGTTTGTCGAATATCATCATACATATTGATTTTTATGAATTTTTTAATGCTGAATCTAATGACATAAAAATAAAGTCAATACGATTGCTCTAAGAAAAGTTATTGCCGATTAAAAACAAGGGTGCTTGTTTTTTGACTTCAACAATTAAAATATAACCGAAACACATGCGAAAAACATGCTACAGTGATAAAATTCGGGATGAAGGTTTTAGATAAAGCAGGGACAAAGGATTCATAAAGTTCTTAAAATTATTTTTGGTGAAAGGGTGTTTTTTTGATGGGTTAAGTTGTGCGTGAGGAAGGTATCATAACAGCTGACTTAAATTTTATTAATTTTTAAAACTTGGTGTAAATGTTTTGGTTGGTATAAGAACTAAAAATCTATAAACAGAAACCAAGAACCCGAACAGTCTATACAAAAATTTTAGGTTAAAGGGTGTTTTTTTTGGGAAATATCGAAAAATCCGCGATAAGTCCTATAAAATCAATGGTATAAATAGTACCCTTACGAAATTCATTAAATATGTTCTCTTTCCCATGGGAATTACGAATAATGTAAGTCTATAAATTTTTTTTATCTGAAAGGGTGTTTTTTAGAAGTAAAGAAAATATGGGTATATTTGAAAAAGTGTGTAATTCTTGAGTAATATTAGTGGTACCCTATTGAAATTTAGCAATAATGTTACTTTTAAAATAAGAAACAAGAATCTAAAGTGTCTATAAAAAAATAATCGTTAAAATGGTGTTTTTTTGAGTGAAAACAAAAATGATGGATCACCCTAATGAAATTTGGTAAAAACATTGATTTTGGGATAGAAAGCAAGAATAAAGAATTTTCAAAAAAAAATTTTGGTGAAAGAGTGTTTTTTTCGAAGAGACAGTAAAATCTGCAATTGGTCCCAAAAAGCCAATGATTTTGATGACAAATTAAACATTTATAGATAAGTTCTTACACGTTTTACGCGAATCATTGGCTTTTTGGGACCAATTGCATATTTTACTGTCTCTTCGAAAAAACCACCCTTCCATCCAATTTTTTTTTTATAGACTTTTTATGTACTTGGTTCTTATCCCAAAAGCAAACTTTTTGCCAAGCTTCATGAGTGGAACAATTTTTTTTTTATTTCTTGGTTTTATGTACTATTTACCTGTATTATTGAAATAGTGCTCATCTTTTTTTTCAAAAACAAGAAGGGTGATTGTTTTCTTGTTGTTTCGGTAGCAGGTCATGTGATGGAAGCTAAATTAGTAGCCCAATTCTACTGAAAGTACCAGTATTGACAAAATTGCATGTATGAAGATGAAGAATACTGATATTCGAAAACGTGCATTGAGATTAGCCCAAAGTACAAGTGCAAATATCTAAATAGTCCTTTTTGGACTAAGTATCTTTTGACATACTTCTAATGGCATCTAGACCCAAAAAGAACTATTTCTTTAACATAAATTGTCCAGATTGATCAACCATCACTCCTTCCCTACTCCTACACTTTAAATGAGGTACAAAAAAAAAAATACAAATAGAGGGCTTTTGTTTGCTGTTGAGGTTGTCCTTCTGCGGCGATAAAAAAAAATACCAGTTGTAAAAAAATTTAAATATCGAATTTTATACCAATTAAGAGCTCATAGAAAAAATTATTTCCCAAAATTTACGATTATATCAGAATCCCACAAGAAAAAACTAAAACATCAAGTTATGATGTAACCAAACTCTGTTATAAAAAAATGCGATAAGTGCGATGTGTGACAAGTCCGACAAATATGAAATGCGACAATGTTCGGAAATTTTCGGAAACAAGCTTCAACTCGAATTTTGTATTTTCACACCTCAAAATTAATTCTCCAAAAATTTTCTCACTTCGCATTTGTACTTCTGGATTAAATAAAATCTACTTATTTAACATTAATTTTTTTATTTATTAATTTGACCTTTTTATTTAAGTAAATAGTTTTTTGCAGGCTTTTAGTCAATTTTTTATTTTTTATTTTCGTCGAAACGTTTCGTGAAGGGTTATTCCCTTCATCAGGTAAAAAATTTGAAATCCTATAGAAAGCCCAAGTATGGAGTTCCAGGGGACTTTATACGCCCTGAATTTCATATAACATTTTAATTATTTTTAAGAATTTAGTTTTAAAGTGCTGATTTTTTGTTTTCTCCTTGCAAAGTGGAAAATTTGGTGAAAAAGTTCGAGTTAGAGGGAAATTCGACTATGATCCCTCGACTCCTTAAAAAAAATATTCCAGTTAAAAGTAACGGAACACGGGAACTTTGACTTGTGTATATCAAACCAAAATAACATACCTACATAAATTTTCATAGTTTTATTTTAAAGCTAAGAAGTAGAACTTACAATAAAAAAAAGGAAATACGGAAATAGAAATATAAAATACAAAAAAAAAAAAAAATAAATACAATTTAGATTTAGATTTAGGATCATTTAAATTCATTTTAAAAAATTACTCCAAAAAAAACAAAGTACCACTTTTGTAAGTAGGTACCTGCGGAAAATAAAATAAACAACCTGTCGTCAAACACAGTAAAATGTAGATGCAGTGCCGGATTAGATATCAATACGAAACAAACTAAAATAATGAAAAATAATAAAATCGACAGATATCATTTGATGTTTTTTTTTCGTTATACTTCTTTTTCTAAATCTATCTTTGATGCCGGGTACAAAGGGGTTAAGTAAAAAAATCGATTTTCGGATTTTTATTGGACTTCAGTCCAATACACCTTTGTACCCGGCGCCAAACAAATAACACTCATGCCAATGAGCAGTTTTTCAGTTGACTTTCTTTTAGAGATCGTAACAAATTCAATTAAAATAAATTACCACGCGCAAGGACATACTCAAAAACTATTAAAATAAAATACACTCGGTCGCACGAACTTGCTCTTAGAGTTTAAGTTGCTTATAATTTTTAAACTTTTAACATTAAAATTTGAAAAAAAAAAAATGCAAAATTCGGCAAAAAACAATCGGCCTCATCTTGATTTTTGAAAGTTGTGATTTTCATTTATGTTCAAGCAAAAAATTCATTCTTATGAACCAGTAATTTGAGATATACCTAGTAAGAAATTTTAAAACGCTTCTATGGGAGGTATCATAATAACGATAAAAAAAAAAAATTTTCCAAAATTGGTATACCTATCACAGGTACCGTTGTTTTGGTAAGAAAAAAAAAATAATTCCGAAAACCCCTCTGTACAGGGTGCAAAAGCTCCTACATACCAAGTTTGAAGTGGATCAGCCTATCTGTTTAGGCTGTAGCTCCTTATACAGACCAATAGACATCCCGATATAATGTCATACAGACGGACTTTCAAGGACCTTGTTGACCAGTGTTCTAAATAGGTTTAAATTCTAATAAAATCTACATATTTTATTACATAAATATGTAAGCAAAATTTCAAATTCAGAACTTATGAAATAAGAAATTATGTTTTTGAACGAATTTTATTTTATTTAATGTAAAAAAATGGAATTTATACAGCATAAAAAAACAGGTGTAATTTTGAGGAGCTGATCAATATTCTGAAATTTCCCTAAAATCTACATGAAAAAACATGGAAACAACTGAAATCTTCAGACATTTTTGAACTCCTTTTTCTCCTTTTCTGTGTTACACAAGAAATTAAACGCTGCAGTTCAAGCCATTAAAAAAAGTTTTCGTAATTTTAAAAACAAATTATATGTATTTCTTTTTGAGTTTGTATTAAATTTCTTTCTAAAATTAAATTAAAAATATTCTTTTATGAATATTTGCATAAAAAGCTTTAATATTTTAAGCTCCTTTTACAAGAACAATTATCGTGAATTTTGTGTTCCTTTAAAGAACCAGTTTTAGGTTTTTTATTTTAATTTAAATTAAGAAATTTTTTAGTTTAGTTTATATATAAGAAATTTGAAACATGGGGCAACCGGAGCGCGTTTCAGTTGTGTATTTTTTCCGACTTCCAAAAAGGAGGAGGTATTCAATTCGTCTGTATTTTTTTTTTGTGTGTGTTACCTCATAACTTTGGACTGAGTGAACCAATTTTTACCGACTTCCAAAAAGGAGGAGGTATTCAATTCGCCTGTATTTTTTTTTTATGTTTGTTACCTCATAACTTTGGACTGAGTGAACCAATTTTGATAATTCTTTTTGTATTGGAAAGCTGGTGGCTGCAATGTGGTCCCATTTCAATTTCGTTCAGTTATAGCCATATGAACTATTAGAAAACCCATAAAACCCATCCATGGAAGTCGGTTTTGTTTTTTGATAAAAATGATTATATTGGTATGTTATTTTTTTTTTTTTGAGAATAACTGAAACATACATTTTGTTTTCATCAAGGGGCACGGTAGTGCCCAGCCAAGTTCTCTAGCAACTTTGGCACTACACCCTTATTTACAGGAAACAACTCAGGCCATTTTCGACCCCCCTCTAACTTCCACACCAAAGATGCCAGAAATTTCAAACTACATTTGTTGAGCTCGCCGAACCCAAATTCCTCACAAAATTTCAGCTTCTTACGATGAGTAGTTTCGGAGATATAGGACTTCAAAAATCGCGAAAACCGTAACTGACTCACTGACTCAATGACAGATCATCAAAATTATGGAGACCTTCCCGCTATCGTAGAAACTTTAAATTTTACATGGTGATAGGACTTGTGGTGTATACAAAGGAAAAAATCGAAAATTTGAGATTTTCAATTCAGGGGGCGTGGTAACCGCCCATTTTCGCCGAATTTTCATCAATTATTATAGAGCACTTCTGATTATCGTAGAATCTTGAAATTTGGTAGAATGGTAGAGCTGGTAATTTATACAAAGGAAAAAATTTAAAATTTGAGAATTTTAGCCAGGGGGCGTGGCAACCGCCCATTTCCGCTGAATTTTCATTAAATATTTTAGAGCCTTCTGATTATCGGTGTATCTTAAATTTGGTAGAATGGTAGAGCTGGTAGTTTATACAAAGGAAAAAAATTTAAATCTGAGAATTTCAACCAGGGGGCGTGGCGACCGCCCATTTCCGCTGAATTTTCATCAAATATTATAGAGCACTTCTGATTATCGTAGAATCTTGAAATTTGGTAGAATGGTAGAGATGGTAGTTTATACAAAGGAAAAAAATTAAAGTTTGAGAATTTCAGCCAGGGGGCGTGGCAACCGCCCATTTTCACTGAATTTTCATCAAATATAGAGATTTTCAATTCTACAGCCATACCTTGCAAAAAGTAGTGAAATCACAATAAAAACATTAATGTTAAAAAAAGAGCCAAGTTATCCTATGTTGAAATTATGCTGGCACAAAAAGTATTGAGATATAAAAGTGTACCAAGTTCTAAAGCTTGGGTTCAAATTCGTATCAATAAAATTTTGATTGTTTACTTGGCAAATTTTTGAAATAACTTTAAAAATCGGTATTTAAAACAAAAATTGTCAAGTAAGCAATCAAAATTTTATTGATACGAATTTGAACCCAAGCTTTAGAACTTGGTACACTTTTATATCTCAATACTTTTTGTGATAGCATAATTTCAACATAGGATAACTTGGCTCTTTTTTTAACATTAATGTTTTTGTTGTGATTATAATATTAGAATCTATGTATATTTGTAGAAGCAGAGCAGTAAATAGAATACTTTAGAAAGAGCAGTAAAAAGTATTAGTTACAATTTATAAAATTAGCATACATTTTTTGTCCAACATAAAAATAAATCAGAACTAAAAACATCACCGTCCGTTATTTGAGATAGGTAAATTATATCTCACAAATTTTGACGTTAAAATGACTTTTCAATAATCTCCATTAATAAGCTTTTTTTTTTTTAATTCCATCAAAAAGTCTTAAACATAAATCGTAAGGTTGGAATATCTGTGGCCACAATCCAATAACCGTTTAAGTGAGTTAAGACAAAGATTGAGTTGTTTTTGAGACAAATTGAAAAATGCGAAGCTTTATTGTAAAACTTAATTTTTGTTTTCTTTTTTGACTTAAGCGGCTATTGGTTGAGCCCACAGATATAAAAAAGAAGCCACCTAAAATATATTTGAACTCTAATCATTTACTAATCCGCCACTGTTGCACCCATACTGTGCACTTTCTTCAATCGACCTGTAAACTTGTAGGTACATTTTCGAAATTTTTCTAAGAAAATCGAAAGAAAAAAATAAATAAATAAAAGAAAAAAAAAAAACATTTCATCAACACAATACTAATCTAGTATCTATATCTACCTATGTACATCTAAATTTCTATTGAATCTTTATGGTAACTCTGAGCGCCACTTGAAAATCTTATCTCACCTCGTTGTCGAGATATAGGTAAACAGATACTACACACACTCATGGTTGCCATCTTAGGTTTTGCAATAACAAACTTCGTTCTGTAAAAATTAATGCTTTTTTTTTTATTCAAATATCAAATATATAAGGGATATAATATCAAATGTACTTTTTTAGAGAGGTAAAATGTGATTTTCAAAAAGTTGTAGTAGTAGTGTAGATAGTTCTTAGAAAAATGGCAGAAAGTGGACTTCATCTGTAAACAACTATGTTTATAAACTTGTATTCATACACATTATAACAGTTTATTTGTATTAAAAAACACGATATATTCAACCAGGTTCGTGTTTCTAAAGAAATGCCAAATAATGACAGTTATATGACATTTTAAAAGTGCAAAATGATCATACGGAATGAAAAAGATACTCTTCAGACTACAGGAATATAACTCTGATTTCTGTTATAATCAGCTTTCGAACAGTTTGCATTACATAATGCCCAGAAAATAATAAAGAGTTATGTGACTTAAATAAGCTCACGAGCTTTGGGTAAGCTTGAACTTTTGGGGTCGCATGTAAAAGGTCTGTTTTACAGTAGTACCCGATTAAATGGACCTGCTTGAATACGTTTTCTACTCAATTGTCTTAAAATAAGAAATAACACAGAAAAGCAGAATTCCGGTAGCTAGGTTTAAAGGTTATTTGCGTCAAAAATTGTGCGTATATAGTCAATGTTAAGGCAATAATTTTTTTTAAGAAAAATATTTTCCTAAAGTGGCAACCATAGTTTTACAACTCTATACTAGGTACACCGCCAAATAAAAAAAAAATAAAAATAAAAAGATTCAACAATATTGGAAAAAGAGGCATAATAATGATGATGATCAAAAGAAGAGTATTCTTTTGCGCGTTTGCTTTTGTTTTTGTTTATTGTTTTTTTTTATTTATTTATTGTTGTTGTTTTGGTTTGGTACATTTTTACTTTTAGTTAATTATGTTCTCGTCTCTACTCTTCTCTAAGCACACTAACAGCAGCAAGTCTTTGGATGTCTGATTCCATTCGGACTGGCCTAGCATCATCGGTAGGTAGGTATACCTATAAAAAGATGCTTATACTGCTGGATGGCGTCTGAAATTGAGGCTCCTGCTTGAAGCGAGGTAAGAAGTATAAGTAGGTATAACGTTGTTTCTGTTGAAAGACACGGAAAAGATGTTTTTTTGTTAAACTGACAACAATACGAAACGTAAACGGCTTTAAGATGAATGCCTTTACCTACCTGCTGCCTGCCTGTTTAGCTAGATCTTGTCTGAGATGAGATGCCAGCCAGCAGCAGCAGCAGCAGCTAACACCAGCCGGCCGATCGACCACTGCCAGCCAGCCAGCCAGTCAGCCAGTAACCCAGCCAACAGGCACTAAAGAAAGCCAAGGCGCAAGACAACTTGGTTTCGTTTCTTCAGTCATTTCTGGAATTTCATCGGATGCACTTCTGGAAGAGAAGAATATCATCGTTATTCATACGAAACGAAGAAAAGTATCTATAAGGTCCCATTAAAAAAACCTAGACAAGATAGAGTGCTGTGCGCGCGTATCTAGCTACTATTGTGTTCGGTTTATATTTGAACATCATCAAGTTCGTCGAAGATTTTTGTTGATCATTGACTTTTTTTTATTTCCTATCCTCTATGATGTTTCTGATCGTGTAACTATCAATGGTAACGGTAAAAAATCCATCTTTTCAATTTATTGGAATGTTTGCTTTAGATATTTAAATATCTTTTTGCTTTGAAAAGAGTTGAATTTGAAAAAAAAGAAGGTTTCGGAATTAAGGTTCGAGATTTGTTAATATTAATTTGAAAGTAATTGAATAAATCGATATAATTGAATTTGTATCTGGAGAAAAAAAAAGATACAATGTAAAATTGAAGTGCAAAGTTTATTCGTGAGCAAAAAAAATTTAAGTGATTTTTTTTAAAATTTTTTCTGAAAGAAAAACAAAGAAAATCATTGAAAATAAATTGATTTTTTGATGATTCGTTGGAAATAAATTTTTAAATTTTTTGTAAATAAAAATATATTTAAAATTTCTGTGCTTATTTTACTTGTACGAAAAGAATGTATCGTAAAGTTATCATAAAGAGCAATAATTCGCAGTGTGTTTGCAATATCACAATGCAGTTGGTGTTGATTTTAAGTGTTTTGTTTGTAAATATTACTCTAGTATTGGCTAGTCAGTCGGGCATTTATCTTGATAATGGAGTCGATCAAACTATAATGCATCGTGTGCTCGACGATCATGAAAAGATGGATGTTGAAGATGAAATACTGGATTTTTTGGGATTATCTGAAAGACCCAGACGGAGACATAGTCATCTTTCTTTGAGGTAAGAGTTTGGACAGTTTTTTAAAGCAAGTTAGTCTAGAAATAATTAAGAGGTTTGTTTTTGTTATTTAAATATGTCCTTGTGAGTTTAAAAAACTTTTCATTATTTTTGTGGAAAACAGAATGAACCAACAAAAAGACACTCGGACCGGCTCCGAGTTGTCTACGATAATTTAATAGTCTGGGGGAAATCGTTACAAATTACCGACCACTATAATATGACTATCAATACTAATTACAAATTCACTTCAGCAATACTGCCGTACTAACTAGATTTATAACTTTAAGTTAATACCGTGGTAAATACCTACTTATGTACATGAGGGTTCGCCTTATTTTAAAACTTTTTAAATAAGCTTCTCCCAACCCGTTGACTGGTTCCATCTCATGGTCTTATACGTATTTGAAATATTTTGATAATTTGAAAGATAGTTTTCCCATCAGTTGCACTTTTTTTTGCTGAGTTTGCTTAGGGAAATTACGCCCAATGACAAAGGCTTAAACAAGTTTTTAAATTGATCAAATCTGCAAACGATATAAGGCTACATAACAGTGACAATTTTTAAAGATATATTTTAAAAAGCACCACACATTCTATCAAATTTATGTGTATTTCGAGATTATATTTGATGGAAAACTATTTTTTTTATGAAATTTTCGTCATAATCGAAGACAGTCATGACTTCTAATAGGATAACAACTCCGTCTTATTCCAACTTCGGTATTATAAGGGTGCGTTGATTTTGACTCTTTTACTTAAAGCTGCTTTCAACTAATATAACTATAGTTAAGTAGCGACGGTCTTCGAAAAAATTTGTACTGCTTTTGTTTACTTTGATATTGACGACAGGGTTAACAGAGTTTAGTTATATGAAAAAAATCTGATTTTGAAAAAAAAAAAAACTTTTTGGAAATAAAAAAAAAATATTTTCATAAAAAAATCTTACCCTTACGGCCATATTATTCACTAGTTTTATAAATACATCTGGATGTAAGGAAATTGAAATCTCAAATCCAAATCCATAATATTCACTATCTCACAGAGAAAAAAATAGTCATTTTTAACTATTTTTTAACTATTTTCATAGTTAAAATCGGCATAACTACATATTTTAGATTTGGATTTATTTTTGACATTTGAAAATTTTACATCCAGATGTATTTCTTAAACTAGTAAATAATATGGCCGTTAATATCGAATAACCAAAAGAACTAATTGGAAAAGGCTAGATTAAATTGACACTCTGCAGGATTTTGACTGTGGGTAAATTAAAAAAAGTTAAAGGCACAGTCGCTTAAAATTCTTATGCAGACTTTTCACGAGTCGATTTTTGCAGTACGCAGAAGATTTTCGACTCGTATGAATGAAGGTATGCTTAAGTGACTAGACTCTTAGTCGAATTTTGCCGTGCGGCTTATTGTGCGCCGCACAATTTTTTTTTTTCAAATTCATGAAAAAAAGTCTTTTTTTTTCATTTACATTAAGTTTTCTCTACAGTGGGGGTCAGTGGCAGAAATATCAATGATCAAAGATTTAACTATCATTTTCCAACCAAGAAAATCAAAGCTAAATTAGAATATGCTAAGAATTTTAAAAATTCAGCGACGATATTTTTTGCTTAAAAAAATCGAATCGAGTTAAACCAATCTTTATATTTATATGTTGATCGGATAACCGAGATTGAGGTCTTTGGTAAGCTCAAAAAATGACAGAGCATCAGTTTTAGAATGTTAAATATTGGGCCATATTCATAGACATTGTCTAAGTCGCTTCTAAGAAAGACTGGATTTAATCCCATTCAAATAACATTGGATAAACCCCAGTCTAAGATAAACTGGGGTCTAAAATAAAATCAATACTTTTTGGCTTTTAAAAGAACTTAAAACTTGTAGAAAGACTGAACGTGTTCTGCGAATGAGACAGATAAATTTTTTTAAAGCTTAAGAATAAATTGGAAGGTGAAGGTTGCCCAGATAAAAAGTGGTTTTAAATAATTTTTCCACTCTAATATTTGCGTTTTATGTAATTTTAATTTGAAGAATGATATCACTGAGCTACAATACGGGAAAATTTCCATCGCCAATCTAAGATCCATCTTGGTTATTGTGGGTTTGTTTTTCCTTCACCTTCATTTGCAATTCTTCTGTAGTTGCGATATTTTTAGAAGTTGTTCAAGAGATACTTTCAAACTATATGTTTTAAGCATAATCAATTCGTAATTTAATAATTTGTTAATTATTTTTATGAATTTTTTTTTTTTACATAAATAATTGTTATTTATTTTTATAATTAAATTTTACTATTGTTGTTTTAGTTTTTAGTCTAAAAAGAGTACTATATCTCTGTTTGATGAATAATAAATAAATAAATAATAAATAAGCTTATGCACTAAAAATTCTTGTGAATCACTTATATTACCTAAATTAAATTTGGCGATAAGGGTATAAGTAATAAACAATCTTGCTGATTTGCTATATTGTATTTTTAAGAATATTACTTTTCACCCTTATTTTGTTTCCAATAATATTGAATCTTGATTTGCTATTAAACGGTGACCTAAAGTAATCTGTGCAACTAGTGTGAAAGATACATTGTAACATTGTTATCTTTACTCTTAACAATCATTGAATTTTGGTCTAAGACCTTTCTTACCATACTCTAGTGAAATTAGTTGTCAATTGACTTATGTTTAATTTTTTAATGAATGGGGAATAAGGACGGGGTTAGAGATCGTCTCACTTAAATGCTTGCCATTTATTAATTTGCTATCAGCTGAAATTTTTCTTAACTCGACTAAGGTTGTTTTGCCCTAATATTTTTTTGTATCAAATAAATTATGCGAGCGCAGGTTTACCCTAGTTAATAAAATCGTTAATTCCTCGTTTTCTTAACTCGACTTAGGCGGTTATGGCTTGTGGCCACAGAAATAGTGTCCGACTGAAGTTTTAATGGATCATAACCATAAAATCTTCAAAAAGCGAAGGAGTAAATGTGGGCTTGTGAATCAAGCAGGGATTTTCAGAAAGTAGTTTTGGAAAGTACATACCTATGTACATATTCACATAGTTGATACACAGAACGTCCGTCGCAGTGTCACAGCAGATTATCGATAAATCGTTACATTCATGTTCAAAATACGATGGCTTTATATTTTATATTCAGCAATCAACTAAGCTACTTAAATACAGCTCTACCCCCTAGACTATGATTAGACACGAGGAGATTTGTAAAAATATTATTTATTTTAATTAAGTAATTAACAATCTGAAGCTCAAGATGATGTGTGTGGCTTGACTCTATGGCTGTGGCTTGGCTATACTGGTGCTTGACCGGGATGCGCAAATGAAGTGATCAATTAAACAGAAAACGCACTAATTGAGTGATGGGAGGGATAAAAAAAAAAAGATAAAAACAAAATCAACTCTTATTATAAAAATAATTATTTATTATTAAAAACGACATTTTTCATTTTACGATTATATTTTTTTAATTCTGTTAAACAAGATGAAAACATTTAAAACAATTTTGTTTCTGTTTCTATTCTGTATAAGGCTGCTCTAGACATAACGACGTTATTCTATGAAGATGATGATTTGATGATGATTCAAGAAAAAGAAATGCGAAATAGACTTATTCGTAGGCTTGGCCTACTCTAAGTAAATTTTTATTGTTGTATAATGTATAAATCTAACCGTTTAGTTATAAACAGAAAATTTGCATTTTTTGTGTTTTTCAAATTAAAATTCTACTGTTGAGGTATAATAGTTTAACATGTTACTGTAAGTTCTAGATGGTTTTGAATTGGAAAAAAAAAAACGATTTTACAAGCTATCAAGTGGTTGATTGATGGATGAGGTCTCATATTGGTTATTATTATAAATACAATACTTAGTTTTATACTTGTTGTGTTTTATGTTCAAAGATTAAAGATGAACATACCGTCAACAGCTGCTGTCACAATCCTTTACAGCAACTGACAATTTAATGTCGAGATTCTTTATTGTAAAATATGTTCTTTTTTTTTTTTGTTTGTAATATGTCTAAAGGTGTGGTCCTTGTTTTAATATGATGTGCGGTAGATGCGGTGGGATTAAATTACATTTCACTCCTTTTTTATAGTCTTGATTGAGTGTTTATTTACCTACTCAATGGATACAATTTGATGTTTAATGGTAGTAGTTATTTTCAGGTCAATGTCTTGAATTGCCTGTCATATATAACTTAACGTGTCGGTTTCCAACAAGAACACGTTAACCAGCTGCTGAACCTACTACAGAGGTGTTGATATTTTGGTTTACAAGTTCTTTTAATAAGCCGTGTATGGTGTATCATTTGGAACTGAGTGCTAAAGTTAGTTAGATTTTAAACAGTAAGCAGTAGAAAGTCTGTAGTGTGCGGGGGCTCTAAAAGTTAAGAAACATTTTCAAAAAACATCATTTTTGGATTTTTAAAAATATTAAAATTTTTTTTTTCAAAATGTATTAATGAAGTTTCTTGAAATCATGTTTCAATATGTGAAAAAATAATTTATTCAAAACGACAAACCAAATTTTTTTTTTTAACTTTAGAAAATTTTAATTTTTTAATAAAACAAAATTCAAAAACTAATTCTAATGCAGAAAATCAAATAGCAAACTTCATTTAGAGATTACAGTAGGTGGCCACATGATTATGACCGATGAAAATTTTCACAAATTTTTTACGCTAAAAACTAATTTTATTTTTTCTGTACATTAATTACACTGTGATAGTTTTTAGAACTTTTTTTTTGCAACAGAGCGGAGACACATCGATTCTAGTTAATTCGAGTATGCTGAATTCAGTGGTGACAACCGTTTTGAAAGTTTGGCTCAAGTTTTCGAGAAATTTCGAAAATAAAATCTTAGGTCGGGACTATTAAAATACTGATAATTTCGAATAATTAAGTTTTTTTAAGCAGTTTTTAGTTTAGGGAAAAGCTATTTCTGTATATAGCTATATGTTTAACACTATTCCAACCTAGATTGTTATGTTTCGGTCGCTTACAAAGCATTTTATAAACAAAAACTTCACTTTTTCATGTTTTTTTTTATTTTGTTGACTTTCAAAGCCTTTAATATGGAGGCAATTTGAGTTTAACATTGATTCGGGATATTTTATATTATTTAAATAGCATATCATTCCAAAAATGAATAAAATACTGCAAATCTGAAAAAGTTCACTAGTGAAAATCAGCATACTAAGCTACGGAAATGTATCAAAACCTGAACTTAAGATTAAATTAAGATAGTTTTTGGATTTTCAGCTTAAGCTTAAGATATATCAGAAAATAAATTAATGAATTAAACAGTTTTTGGAAGAACAAAAAACGTTCTTATATACTTACATCATGTCGGGATAAAAGCAGTCAAAATAACATTTTTTCCCTTTTATAACTGTAATATTTTAAAAAAAGGAAGCCAAATAAATATGTATGGCTTCGGATTCGAGTTTAGCACCCCTTTCACCTTCAGAAAAGTATATTTTGGTTCTTGTGGCAAAAAAAAAAGTTTAATTTTGCTTACCAGTGTTATTTAATACATTTCCGTAGCTTAATAGACTAATTTTCACTAGTGAACTTTTTCAGGTTTGCGGTATTTTATTCATTTTTGGAATGATATGCTATTTAAATAATATAAAATAATATTAAAGGCTTTGAAAGTCAACAAAATAAAAAAAAACATGAAAAAGTGAAGTTTTTGTTTATAAAATGCTTTGTAAGCGACCGAAACATAACAATCTAGGTTGGAATAGTGTTAAACATACAGCTATATACAGGAATAGCTTTTCTCTAAACTAAAAACGGCTTAAAAAAACTTAATTATTCGAAATTATCAGTTTTTTAATAGTCCCGACCTAAGATTTTATTTTCAAAATATCTCGAAAACTTGAGCCAAACTTTCAAAACGGTTGCCACCACTGAATTCAGCATACTCGAATTAACTAGAATCGATGTGTCTCGCTTCTGTTGCAAAAATCGAACTATCACAGTGTTATTATTACGGCTTTCTACTATAACGCTAGAGTGTCACGTACTTCCTAAGTAAGAAAAATTAAAGAATAAACAGGCTTGGTAATTTTCCAGGGATGAATTCCACAAATAACGCTCTTTGGGGGTTCTTAGCGAAATGCTGCAGAAAACCTCATACCAACTGGTGGAAAAGCTTAGAGGTGAGTGGCTGAATCATTACAAGCACGGAACAACAGATCATTCAGGTTAAAATAGAGTTCCCAAAAGAATACAGGCAGTTTTGCAACAAAAGGAAAACACACGAAATATTGAAAAAATTGTGGTCTCCTCTATCGTCATCAATTTTTTTGACTTTGCTTCTTTAAACAAAAAATTAGTATTGGCATATTGTACGGTTGTATAAAACATTTTTTTTGTGTTACAAGAAACCATAATGTTGGGGGTCAAAACCTTTTAGAAAGATGTTTTAGTCAATATAAAAGCAATTTTTATATTTTTTTACATTTCAAGTGAAATTATTTAAAAAATCTAGAAATGATAACTATTCGTTAAATTTATATAAAAACTTTAATAAATAAATGGAAAATATTAAGGGATAAAAAGGGATTACAAATTTTTTTGAAGTTTTTCAAGTTATTTCTCTTAAAATGGTCATACTGGAATTAATAAAAACGAACACTGAGGGAAAAAATTAATTGAAGTTGAAACGTCGTTGTTTCAAAGATGAACTACGTTGATTTATGTGACTTTAAGATACGAAACCATAAAAAATTAACCTTTTTTCCGCTTTGATTTTAAAATGTTCATCTTCAACGCAAAATCATTCCGAATAATAGTTAAATCAATGTGGTTTTTATTGATTTTACGTTGTTTTATGGTGGCTTTTCCCTCAGTGAATGGATTTAAATCTCGAAGTTTTTTATTCTGAGATCTTGCGATAAAAACATTTTTAAGCAACGCGATACCTATTGAATACAAAAAAAAAAATTCAGAATTTCCTTTTTTTTTTTTGGTTTACTGAATTGGAAACAATTTTTTCTACTTAACCACTATATGCATCGGATACTTCGTTTATTCAGCTTAAATTTGCTATTTTTTAAGGTTCGATACTACCATTTCTTGCTGAGATATCGAACTTTAAATGGAAAAGGATCTTTTTGTCTTAAGCAATCAATAAGTTGAATATGCTTACAAAAACTTAACAAAGTTTCGATTCAATCCATTGAGTCGTTTTTTTTTTGGATTTTTTTCCTCAAAACTTCAGACTACCCGCTACATCAATATATGACTGCACGCTTGAGAACAGAACATCATAAATGCTGCAGACGGTTTTAACAAATTTTAAACAAAATTATTATTTGTTTAAAATTTGTTAAAATTGATATATGTACATTTATGTATGTAGATGTTTTTCTGTGATTTTAGATTTTTTGATTTTTTCTGGAAAGTTGTTTGTGAGAAAAAAATTCTAAATGTTTTATTTGTTAATTTTTAAATTTATTACTTAAATATAATAGTTGTTTAAAGCACGTGGGTTGAAATTTTTTTTGTACAAATATGGTATTTTGTGTTTGATAACATTTTTACATACTCGTTTCCAAGTGTACATTTTATATCTGTCACAATTAAGCGCACGGAAACTAAGCGTGATCTGCGTTCTAGGCTTAAAATATTAATTTAATTAATTAATTGCTTAAACTTGTTTTTTTTTAAACTAATTTTGTCAAATTTGTATTTATTTATTTTTTTTTTAGAAAATCTGCACCTCAGTATCTTCTTGATGTTTATCATCGATTAAATGAGGAAGAAAATGGTGAATCTATTCGCTCAAAGCGAGATGTAAATGATGATAATTTTATAACGGATCTCGACAAGACAGCAATAGATCAAAGTGATATTATCATGACGTTTTTAAATAAAAGTAAGTATTTTTGATAAATTTTTTAATGTCAAAATTTTAATTTTTAAAACCAGTAAATTTTCTACTTCCAACTTTAAACATTATGCATGCTCACCACCCTAATATTGATAAGGTACCTTACATACCTGCACCTACACTAAAGAAATAAACGATTTCTGTTTTCTAAATTCTAAGCGCCTCAACAAAGATTGTTTTGATTCTACGTTGCTTTGCATGTCTCTTCGTTCAGACTGCCGATTGTGCCAGTGATACCTACAGGTAGGATCTTCTTTGTTCTTTTGTATTTGTTTGAATAATGCACTTGCTTCCAATTCCAAGTATATCCCAATTAGCACTTGACAAATTCCTTTCATAGAAATTGTAAGGATTTTTCGGAATTGAATTTATCCTCAAAAATAGTATTAAAAGGTGCATAGGCATACCTACCTGTTTTACAACATGATTTATAAGAAGGGATCGGAACTTGGAACGGATCATAAATTGTGTGCTTGACGGTTAAACAGACATAAAAGATGGGTATAGGTATTACCATACTTACTATTATTGTGTAATCTTTAGTTGTTTAATAGCGCCAATGCTTTCTTGTGATCTGTTCTTGAATCGAGTCCTGAAGGTAACACACAAATAGCTAAACCATGTAATGCTATTGTGTTTTGAAAAGAACTTTAAAACTTACTGCTTTATTTTTATAGCAGGTGAAATTTGCGTTGGGTTATCCAAGATTTTCTCCTTAAACACTGGGTAGTATACCCTTGATAGTTTAAAAAAAAAAATATTTATCCAGCTGATTCCAAGTTTTTGAACTTCATTTGAGTGGTCAAAGATACAATTTATTTTGGACAATTCAATTAATGGTTCGTGAAATGGAAACGAATTCGTGTTAGGGTTTAGAAGTAAACTAAAAATTAAGAAAGTTTTCATTTTCATATGTTATAAACTAGGAATGAAACATCTATAAACTATAATGTTTTTGGAACGCCGAAAATAAAAAGTGATCGCCGATTTTGAACCAAAATTAAATACTAACATACAGTATCATACATACATACATAGGTACTTGAATTTCTTAATTAAAGTCAGAGTTAGTCAGTTTTTTTTTTTTTAACTTATGTTGATTTTGATGACTTTAGTCATAGTCAGTTTAAGCAATAAAATAAAATAAATCAATTTTGTACATAACAAGGGTCTACTGAATTGAATGTTAACATTCGTAAGTCGACAATATCAATGTCAAAAATTACCAAATATAACAAAGGGATTTTTTAGATCATACTAATGTATGGATAAATGTATAAGATTTCGGATTCCCAACACGGGGAAACACCCTTTCCAAATTGGAAACTTGTTCACGAGGAACTCACATCAGTTCGGGTACTGAATGTCAAGGAATATAACAAAAACTGAGACTCACAACTATCCACTTTATTTCGAGTGAAAAAAAAAATAATTAAAATTTAGAAAAAAATTAATAAGCGAAAAAGTTATTTTTCAAAAACAAAATTCAAAATTTTTTTAAAAATCCAAAAAATTAATAAGCGAAAAAGTTAATTTTCAAAAACAAAATTCAAAATTTTTTTAAAAATCCAAAAATGTATATTTTTTTGAAAATTTTGTTAATAGTGGAGTCAAATTAGATTATACCTCGGAATCCAGAGAAAGTCGATGAATCTGTAAAACGAGTAGAGGGCTGCATTATTAAAAGGTCAAATGTTAAAAAAAAAATTCACCGCTCTCGATTACAACAATTTTTAAGGACCGTTTACTGTCATTCCGTATGAAAGCGTTCAATCGGAATTGCTGTCTCATTCTAGATTTTGCTTTGTAGGGATGTTCTCTAGGACTGTAAGGAAGCAAATCCATGATGATTTAATTTTAAGTTGTGTGGTTTCCCCGCTACCCACATTTGAATTTTTGCAAAGCGTCATTTTCATGTTACTATAGTTTTGCGTCTTCAGTCGGTAGAGCATGAGACTCTTAGTCTCAGGGTCGTGGGTTCGAGCCCCACATTGGGCGCCAAAAAATGAACGATCAAGTTAAAAGTTGAGCGTCAATCCGGGATCTCTATATATACTTTTCTAATTAAAAGATAGATTTGATCCTGGTTTTTGCGTTAACTAATTTAACGGTGGCGAAATAAGCAAAATGTTCGAAATTTGAATTGTACCAACTTGTACTTTATAACTATCTTTTACTTTAACTATGTAGATACTAAAAAATTCGACTTTGAAATGGCTGAATAAATACCACACAAAGCGAGCGAAAACGACGAGAATTTTTAGTGAGCGAAGTTGAAAATAAAAGACGATAATTTCCGCAAAGGGTTTTAATACAAGAAGAGATTTTATAACGAAAAAAAAATAACAAAAATAATAAAAAATTATTAAAATTATTTTAATTTTAAGTGGAGTGATTGAATATAATTCAATATAAGTTCAAGTGACCTCAACTCCAAAAATTTTATAAAGCGTTTCATGCTGTGAGTTTTATATAGTGTCGTTAAACATCGACCAAAATAAGGCGTCTTAGTAAGGGTACTACAGATCTAACTGATGAGCCCACTGTCGTACCTGGGCGAAACGCTTTATAAAATTTTTGGAGTTGAGGTCACTTGAACTTATATTGAAGAAGAGATTTTATTTTATTTTAAAGCTTCTATTTATACACATAATTTTCTAGTAGTTTTTGTGAGGGAAGTTACGTTAATTTTACAAATACAATTTTAAAGCGAATTCAAAAGCAAATTATTATGGAGAATGGTATAATTTAGGTAGTTCAAATGAAATTCAAATTTAGATAGTTTATTAAATAGGTAATAGATTTTAGGATGATTTTTAGCTCCAACAGCCATCATTTTTCGCCTCTTCCTTCAGATACAGCTTTCTACTTCTATTAACTGCCCATATTATTGAATCCGACACATTTTCCGTTAGATTTAAGTTTTGTCTTTCTAACTACATTTTTATCCATAATTTTTGTGAATCGGGCAGTTTCCTAGACTGTACTGACCTAAAGTGCATTACAATATGGTTTTATTAGGTGCGACCATTATTTAACTGCCAACTACCTTTACAATTCGCTGTGCAAATAGGTGTAGTAAGCCTGACTTCAAATTTGGAGTTAATCTGGATTAATTTGTGGTACAAAAATTTCTTTGGAGTAAACAAAAAATGTACCCTTTTGTGGCCTGAAGGAACAAAAAATCTTATAAAGTGTAACTGAAAGGGTTACAAGTTTCGTTTGACAAAAACGGCTCTTAGATTTTGGTAGCTGGCATTATGATACGTACATAGGGGTCTGATAAATTTTGCAAATTTCTACATTTCCTTGAATGGAAAAAGAGTTAATTGTACGTTTGCTGATGCAACAAAATAACAAAATAAATATTTTTTTTTGCTCTAAGGTCTAAAAATATTCGACAAAAATGCCACCCTGTGCGTCTGAATAATACAAAACAAAATAAACAAAATTCAATTTAAAATGCCGATGGTCAATCGCATTGCGATGTTTATTTTTACCACACACACCAAAAAAAAAAAAGAGAGGGATCCTCAATTATTGACCATTTAAAATCGATTCCAAACTTTAGCGCCAGTCTTGTTGTTCCAGGTAGATGAGGACTTGGGAATTTTTGTAGTGTTTTTTTTTTTTTTTTTCAAGTCCAATCTCGATGATCGCCGGCACAAAAACCGGCTTATCCCAAAGGTTTTCTTTGTTCTTTTCTTCTAATATACTCGTATGACTCACTAAAGAAGGAATATAAAAGCCCAAGAGGCTTATTATTTGTATAGTTTGTTTTTTTTTTTTTAATTTTTTTTGTGGGTTAATTTGTTTGGTCCTTTCATTCCATATACTTATCTGGTTTTATCCCGCTGTGTTTATAGAGACTCAGGAAAACAAATAAATTGATGTTAACGAGTTTATTCCAGATATGTTTATACCTGCCTACGTATTGTTGTAAATAAGACCTACGAGAATATTTTTTTGACAAAAACCTTTCTTCTGCTTAGGAAGCTTGCAAAGTTTAAGATTCACAAAAGAGTTATAGCTCCCTATCATCTCTAATATAAAGAGTCATAATACTTTACCACTTAAATAAGAGTATATAATAAAAATTTGAAAAATTTTCTTTTCAGACCACCATGTACCCGAAGTCCGTCACGAGCACGGGCGCCGACTCTGGTTCGATGTATCCCAAGTGCCCAGTCATAATTACTTAATGATGGCCGAATTGAGGATATACCAAAAACCAACTCAAGGTAGAATGGCGGCAGGAAATGCTGGCAAAGAATTTACGATTGCTGTTTATGCGATTGTGCAGGCCGACGATGAAAGTGAATTGGAGATACTGTCATCATTAAATACGACCACAGACTATCAAGGATGGCTGGAACTGAATGTTACCGAAGGACTTGCCAAATGGCTAGCCAATCCGACGGAGAATAAGGGAATTTATATTGGCGCACATGAGGCTGGCAGTGCAGAACGTGAGGTCCGTCTGGATGATATCGGTTTGGTTCACCAAAGGGGTGTGGATGAATTCCAACCATTTTTGATCGGTTTCTTTCGTGGGCCAGAGGTAAATTTAGTTTTTTTTTTTTTGTGAAAAGATATAAATAAATTTTGGGTTTTTTTGAAGACTCAGGGTGGATTGGCGGTATTTATCAAAAGTTTCTTTATTTGTTCTTATGAAAATAAGTAAAAATATAAAAAAGAGAATGCGTAAAATTGGAAATAATTGATTGCCAGTGGTTATGATATAAGACTGCTGATTTTTGGTATAAAGCTTGGGGTTAGGGTGGTTTACAATCTGTAAAAAGTCCTGAAGTTTCCTCTGTCCGCTAGTCCCATTATGAGGGGTCAAAGGCTACAATTTTTTTTTTTTAAATGGTAAATTTTAGACAAAAATTAATACTACAAAATTGTAGCTGAAATTTTTTATTTACAAAAAAATTGCCATACAAAGTTTTCTTGTATCACGCACCGTTTAGAAATTATATCACTTCGAATTCGCATAATGTATGTTTTTCTTGATACTTTTATATTTGTTATTTTAATCAAATAACATGAAATAGTTTGAAATGTTGTAATGTTTAAACGGTAAGTTATACAAAAAAACTTTATAAGACAATTTTTTGTAAAATAATCTGAGCTAGAATTTTGTAGAACATAATTTTTGTCTAAAACCTGACGTTTTTTTTAAATAAAAAGTGTTGTGACCTTTGACCCCTTATAATGAGAGGAGAGGGAGACTGTATTTGGATTGAAAATTATTTTGCACCCAGACCTCAAGGGAACTTTTGGTTTTGATTTATTAAAAGACCTTAGAGAACTTTCTTTTGATATTTTGTTCGATGATTGCGGAGGAATTTAAAAAAATCCATTTTTTTTTTCGAAAATTGAAACATAAAAAAATACGTTTTTCTACCTAAATGTATAGCCTGTTCACTACGAAATCACATCTTTTTAAGAAAACTCTTTTCGAGGCCTGGATCTGAAGATATCTGCTTCCGAACACAAGAAACCAAATACAGTCGGCTCCCTCTAAATCAAGAGTCAATTACGGAATACGTACGTTAACGTACTGACGCATTATGTCTCCATATTTTTCTTCTGATTAAATAGAGCAATACTCAAAAAGTTAACGTTTGAGCGTAATCGTATGCCGTAGTTTGACCCCAGATTGTCAAGGGACTCCAAAATTGATTCGAGTTAGAGGGAAATTTAAGTTAGAGTGATTACATATTTTTCTTCAAAATTTATAATTGAAAATGGTGGAAAAGTTCGAGATAGTGGGATATTTGACTTAGAAGGAGTTCAAATGTTATGTGTCCCTGGGATTGGTATGGAGGAAAATTTTCAAAATGCATTATATTTTTGAAAAATCAAAAACTAATGAAATTGACTTAATTAAACTTTATTTACTAGTCTTCAAAATTATAATTTATTATTTGCTGTTCTTACAAATTTGCAGGTTATAAAAACAACACAGCGTCACACAAGAAGAAAGAGAAACGTGGGTCAATCGAGAAGAAGTCGAAAAAGCGAAATGCATCCACTTTTGGAACAACATCATACTGGTGAAAGCATGAAAAGTTGCCAAATGCAAACTCTTTACATAGATTTTAAGGATCTTGAATGGCATGTTAGTTAAAAAATCATTATTTTCTTTATATCTAAACAATTTTATATTAAAAATGATTTCTTTTTAAAGGATTGGATTATTGCTCCTGAAGGTTATGGTGCTTATTATTGCAGTGGTGAATGCAATTTTCCACTTACAGCGCATATGAATGCAACAAATCATGCAATTGTACAAACGCTGGTGCATCTTTTGGAACCGAAAAAAGTTCCTAAGCCATGTTGTGCGCCCTCAATGTTGGGTGCACTTAGAGTACTTTACCATATAAACGATGCTAATGTGAATTTGAAAAAATATAAAAATATGATTGTCAAAAGTTGTGGGTGCCATTGAAAAAAAAAAAAATTGAAATAGGATAAGTTATGGATAAATATATTTTTATATGTATTTTGTAAAATAAGTTTGGTTGTTTTTATAGAGATTATTATGTACAGTATATATGTACATACCTACATACATATTTATTAACTTTTTTTTATGAATTTATGATCAAAACTCGTGATGAAAAAACTATATCCTGAGTACTTTTGGTCAAATTTTCAAAATGAAATGCATGTGTCGTTCAAACACAATTATTATTTCACAATTGAAAATGAGATCAGATTTAACAGGTGAATTATATCTATTCTAAGCTTTTACATATACCTAGTAGAGACAAATTAGAAGAAAATTCGGGGCTACATCACTAAAATTATTTACAGGAATATTCAAAAAATATTCAGCTTAAAGTTTTTAACATTTCATGTGTCATGTCTCAAGTTCGACTTTTTAGTGTTCACATATTCAACATAAATTACAAGAAAATGTTTCTAAAAGTAAAGTTTACACTTTATTCAATAAATCCTATTTTATTTTTATATATATAATATTATTATTTCAAAGCTACAAAGCAATCTATCTAGTTTCCATTGGTAGGTATCCCCAATGTGAAAAAAAATTAGTATACAAGGACCTATTTGAATTCTTGAAAAACAACTTGTTTATACAGGGTGTCCCAAAAGTTAACGTCGAAACGAAAACGGTAGATAGGGTAGGTGGTTACAGTTATCAGAAAAATAATAAAAAAAAATCGCAGCCATATATTTTGGGAGTTATGGGTATTTGAAAAAAATTCGAAAAAATGGTCACCCTGTGACGGTTTTTCATGTGCCGTGACTACAAATCTTAATTTTTCTCATTTTTTTTCTTTTGTTACGGAACCTTGAATAACCCTGCTATCAAATGCATTCAAAAATTTTGACTCAGCTGCATCAGTTTTAAAGAAAATATTACTTTTTTACCCAAATTAGTACTAAAAAAATTTACATGACTCTAATTCAATGAGCCGTAGTGTAAAAAAAAATGCACTACGATGTTTCGGCAAGTTGCCTTAAAAGTTGGTGTGTTCAATTCTCTTTTCAAAATGGTACAACATTGTTGGGAATATTTCATAAATAACCGAGATAAATTTTTTTTTCTTAAGAAATCCGACATTTTTATGAGGTAATTTTTCCATATTTACTAAGTTTTTGTATTCTGAAAGGTTCTGAAAGGGTACAAAACTTGAATAATATGGAAAAATTACCTCATAAAAAAGTCGGATTTCTTAAGAAAAAAAAATTTATCTCGGTTATTTATGAAATATTCCCAACAATGTTATACCATTTTGAAAAGAGAATTGAACACACCAACTTTTAAGGCAACTTGCCGAAACATCGTAGTGCATTTTTTTTACACTACGGCTCATTGAATTAGAGTCATGTAAAATTTTTTAGTACTAAGTTGGGTAAAAAAGTAATATTTTCTTTAAAACTGATGCAGCTGAGTTAAAATTTTTGAATGCATTTGATAGCAGGGTTATTCAAGGTTCCGTAACAAAAGAAAAAAATGAGAAAAATTAAGATTTGTAGTCACGGCACATGAAAAACCGTCACAGGGTGACCATATTGTCGAATTTTTTTCAAATGCCCATAACTCCCAAAATATATGGCTGCGATTTTTTTTATTATTTTTCTGATAACTGTCACCACCTACCCTATCTACCGTTTTCGTTTCGACGTTAACTTTTGGGACACCCTGTATGTATGTATACTTTAATAATATATTTAGTAGATTCTATTTGAAAAACAAAATAATTATTAAATTAAGGACTTTTTTGCTGAAGCTTAACTTGTATTACGACTTTAGACTCAAAAAATATTTTGATAATGGTCAAGCTTATAAATATATTTCATATTTCTTTCGAAAAAAAAGAACTTAAAAAATGCGAGCCGGTCGATGTACAATTCTGTATGATTAAAATTCGGTATATTGATGTACGATAATGTATGATCATAATACTGTATGACTTACTTTTTTAATTACTTGCTTACTTACTTATACTGTAGGACTAAAATTTTATATTTCACAATGTACATATATAAAATCAGAATCAAACTGGAAATGATTTATATGAGTAAAATACTATACATATAGGTCCTCAGCCTTTTCATTTGAAAATGAGTTGATGAATTTTATCGCATTTTCGGTTTTATGTGTTGAATAATATTTTCTTAAAAATGGCATACCAACTTTTTTTTTTGAAAAATGTTAGACATTTTTTATATATAAGAAATTATTTTTTTAAAAAACGGCTCTAACGATTTTCATACACAGAGAAAAATAGACCACATAAAATAGAACAAAAACAATAAGATTTCTCTATGGTTTTCATCCAAGAAGGAAACCTTATTAAAACAATCGGGTTTTCCTTATTGTTTTAAAATCTGCAAAAAAATAAAAAAAACGATGACCAGGCTGGGAATCGAACTGGAGACTTCAAATCATTAGTCGCCCACCTTACCACCTGAACCAACCTGCCATGAAAATATTGATCGCGATTTTTGTTCTAGTGCTAAGTTGCAAAAAAAATCAACTTTTCAGTCAAATTTTAATAAGATTTTCTCTATAAAAATAATAAGAAATCTCCTTAAAAAAACCTTATTAATCGTTGATTTTAATAAGATTTCCTTATGAAATGTATGGACGGTAAAACAATATGGCAATCTGTTAGTTTTTAGCGGGTCATATTTTTCTCTGTGTATGAAAAACTTTGATGCAGGCTCCAGGTCAATAAAAGATTTTTATATGGTTACAACGTTTCGAGCATGAATACACTCTTCATCAGGCAACAACAAATAGTTGATTCGTATTTACAACACAAACACGACGAAAAAAAAAAAAAAAACAGTCGTCGTGAACAGTGGTGTGAAAAAATTCTTTTCATTTAATACTGTTAAATAAATTGAAATGCGTGTTTGTGCTGTAAATACGAATCAACTATTTGTTGTTGTCTGATGAAGAGTGTATTCATGCTCGAAACGTTGTAACCATATACAAATCTTTTATTGACCTGGAGCCTGCATCAAAGTTTTTCATATATATACTATTTGAAGAGGTCACTACAAAATTCCTATAATTCTAACGATTTTCGAAATTTTTTTCTACAAAATTTTTGTATGCAAGAAATCAAACTGCATACTCGAGTTTGTGTAAAAGTTCCTTTAAATCGTAATTTAATGAATTATAAAACAGATTTAATATAACCGATATTACTTTTTTTTTATATCAGAAACCGAAAATTTTTTTTTCCCTGTGAAAAAATCATTATTTTAAAACCGTGATTAGCCCAGGATAGCCCAACTTTTGTTTTCGCTATCTTACGCTTAGTTGAAAAGTTATAGAAGCATGAGTTTTTGTTCACCTCACAAAAAAAAAACAGTACTCATACACCACAGTGACCTTTTTTATTTATAATAAGAAAAAGTAAATCCACTGGTGTGGGCATTGTGCCTCAAATGTTATTTATTTGACTTAGAATTCTGACTTGATTGAATGTAGTCCATATAAAATTTCTGTTAAGAATTTATTTCATTTCACCTTAAAAACCACAAAATACAAATATTTTTTTTTTAAGTGTAAAAATCATAGATTTTTTTATTTTTTGGTTTCTGATATGACAAAAAGTTTTATGCTGTATCTTTTGAAAAAATAGTGGAATAAAGAAAAAAAAGAAAAAAAAGTTGGGCCATCCTGGGCTTACGTTGGGCAAACGATGCAAATATTATTTATTTATGCAAATACAGTACATTCTTGATTAACGCAACTAATTAAAACAAGGGTGGTTGCAATGACCGAGTAAATATTTTTTTGGCTCAATCTGAGATTAAAAGCGAAAATATCAGAAAACCAACATTAACAAATATATTTGATGCAACAAATTTTTGTTCACTAAAATATAATTGATATGAAACGAAACAAATGGAAGTTAATTCATTAAGAAAAGTACCTACGTAATTACGTATGTTTAGTTCTTTACACAAATTAAATTATTTTATTTTGAAAAAATGGGAAATTTTTGTTTGGCTTTTTAGGTTGTAAGATGTTTAAAATTGACATACCTCGCAGTTTTTTAACAATCAACATTTTTTCAATAAGGGTAAAATTTTGTTCAGTTCATCGAATTTTTTGTATTGAAAGTTGCACTTATCGAGTCAATTTTTGTAGAAGAGTTGCGATTACTGCGTCAACAATGATAAAAATTGAGGTGTTTGTGAAAATCGATTAGTTGCGTGAATCGAAAGTTGCGTTGATCGAAAACTACTGTATTATTTATTTATGCAAATATTATTATTTATTTATTTATTTATTTATTACGTAAAATAAAAGGGGTATTCGTAAAACCCGCGTAAACGTGAGAAAATGGTAAACCTGATTGTGGTAAATGTAAACTAAACCAAAATGACTGAAGGGGTGGCAATATGTTTACGAAGTACAATAGAAACAATTATTTTAAATTACTTTTTTTTTATCAGATTCTACGCTAGTTTATTTTTTGACTTTTTTCAGAAAGAAATCTCCTTTATCATACATACCCTAAAAGACACAAAAAATCTCATTATTCAATATGTTGCAAAAATGCATTAATGCAGTGTCGAAACTCGGGAGCGGTACGATTGATCGCAATCTAAAATTTCTTATAACAAAATCTCGCATTTTCAAAATCCTGTAAAATAAAATCTCGTGTTTTAGGAAAAAAAATCTCGCTAGAAAATTAAATTCTTGCTATACCAAAATCTCGTATAAAATAGTTTTTGAGCGTAATTTAAATTGCTTTTTTGGCAGTAAAATATGTAAGCAACAGATTAAAGAACAGGGAAGGTCGAATAATACAAATTAACATGCATTAAGTCTTTTTAATTCCAACATCTCTAGTTGATACTGAACACTATGAATAGCTAACATAGGCGTCTGACAGATAACAAACCTGAAACTTTTCTTTTTTTTTCTTCAAAATAAATTAAAAAAAAAAAAAACAGAAGAGAGAAGTTCTGGGCTATGCTTAGCTAGTTATATCATGCAGGTTAATAATCTCGAATTAAAATAAAATATTTATTAATTCGCGCGCGCGCTAATTAGTAAATATTTTATTTCAATGCGAGATTATAAATTTCGGGATTTTAGTTTGCGAGATTTTAATGTTGCGAGCTTTCGTTAAGCGAGATTTTGTAATTGCGAGATTTCGATATTAGAGATTTCATAATGCGAGATTTTGAGATGCGAGATTTTAAGAACGAGATTTTAAAATGCGGTCAATCGTACCCAACCCTCGAAACTCTCATTTGCGTATGCTTAATCTAATGAGACCAAAACGAAGATACATACAATGATTACACTTGCTTAATTTAAAAGGACCTTTTGATCGTATGATTAGAGTTATTATTAATTGTATATTCTATTTTATACAATGTGCTGTTAGTATGAGTTCGAGATCGCCTCTTCCAATTCATATAATATCCCAGACCAGACTGCAATATTTTTTTCTTGTTGACTGGACTATTATTAGATTGCAAGCTAATGAAATATTGATCATTCGGGAAAAGTCACCCCAGCTACATATATTGCCAAAACGTTTTACAAAATGTTAATCCATATCAAATATCTTGCCAAATTGAACTCGAAAATCAAGATTATCGAAAAAAAAAAAAGAGTGTGTGTGTACACAAGTACACGCGATTGAAGTTATACTTTTTACTCACAGAAATTCACTTAATAGGTTCATACCATAAAAAACTGTATTACAATTACGAGCATTAGATGGAGCCACTTGCTAATCCCTTTGACATTTCTTTTCAAAAACTAAATTTTTATATCCCAATGCCGCAAAAGAAGTATAACTTCAAAAAAAAACATAAGCTTACAATACTACCTATGAAATTATGATAACCAAAAAAATTCTTATTTATAAACATCTATGCAGGTACATCTCTCTTGCTCAAAACCGTTACGAGTACGAATATTCATACAACAACCCCAAACAGAGAAGAACGTGTATCTGAGCCTGGCTTACATCAAAACCAAAAAAAAAAGAAAAAGAGATGTAGATACATGCATTAGCAAAAACACGAAAAACATTCCTTCGATTTGAGGTTTGAGAACAAGTTAAGAGCCTTGAATTTGCACTACTTAGCTCTCTTTTGCTATATTTTAGCAAAATCCGACCAACCAACAGTTTGCCGCTCGCCACTATACCTCACCACGATACAACTACGACGACGACAACAAAACGACGATGGTTTGAATATTAAGTCGCGCTCCATTCTCTCTCCAAGCTGCTGCTGATGATGGAGATGAAGGCGACAAAAATAAGATACTTGTCTATAGATTGTTGTTTTTTTTTTTTTTTTATTTTCAATTTTATTTCTCCAAAGATGCTGCCCAAGGAAAGCAAAAGCGCAAGACAAGTTAGATTAGTTTTTTCAGTCATTTCTGGAAATTCATCAGATGCACTTCTGAAGCTGTAAATCATATTCATTTTAATCAGTGGCGAACGGAACGAACACGGTTGTTCTGTTCATATTGTTATTATTCGTAAGATCTTCGATCAAATCAAGTCAATCTATAAAAATTATTATAATCAATCAATCGTTAGTTGGTTACGTTACGTGATACGCATATTTTACTCGAACTTGTAAACCATGTAAAATTGTATCTGTGGTTTGTGAGTGAATCTTTGAAATACGAAACTATCCAACTCGATGCACCGTTAAGCGTTTTTTACTACTTTGAATTTTGTTGTTTTCATTTTCATTTAAAAATAAAAAAAAAAAACTGTCTCAATTATAATTAATGTAAATTGTAATTATTGGCAGTTTATCAATATAATTGACGGTGGTCCATTTTGCGTATAACGACTCTCTTCATGGAGACATCAGAAACCTCCAGAGTAGATAATAAATTGATAAACAATGGAAATGTAATTTTTAATCAGTTACTATAGTAAATATTAAATTGTATAATTAATTATCATATTTTTGCGTTTTGTGAGAAGAGAGAGTCGTAAAATTAAAAAAAAAAAAATATTATTACTAGGAAAATAATGCGGTGGCCGTGGTGTATAAAAATATACAATTCGCCGCGACTGCGACCTGACAGCTGCTGTAATAATATGAAATCGAACTATTGCCCAGTGATGTATCATGTAATGATTGTTATTGTTTTATTTACAAACTTTACGATATTGCTAGCTAGTCAATCGGGTATCTATATGGATAATGGTGTCGATCAGACAATTATGCATCGTATTCTGGATGATAGCGAAAGAATCGACGTAGAAGATGAGATATTGGAATTTCTTGGATTGCCTGAAAGACCTAGGAGGAAGCATAGTCATTTATCGTTGAGGTGAGTTCAATATATCCATCAGACAGTAAGTCTACCGGAGTCGTATTATGAAGTTTTGTTAAGGTTTTTTTTTTATCTTTTTTTTGTATATTTTTTTCATTTTCATTTTAAGCGTTACACAAGCATTTTTGTGCTGTTTTTGTTGTTTTTTTATTTCTCTTATGAGTTTATTAATAAATTCAAAACCACTTCTAGGTACAATCTTGATAAACTCGTTTTTATTCAAATCGAAGAGAAAAAAAAAATATAATATAACTACCTATATGGGGTGATATAGGCAAAAAAATTAACACCACATACGGCTCCACTTTGTCTACGAATTGAAAAATATTTAAAAATTTTATGATATATACTGAAGGAAAAGTTTTTGTCTTTTTTTTGGATGATTAAATCTTTTAGGAATGTGGAAAGGTGCGAAATTTATTTTCTTGTTTTGTTAATGAAATTTTACATATTTAGCAGATTTTTGATACTGTGTTGTTATATTATACTTTTTGATATGATTCTTTTTAAATATTTGTGAGATGTAATTGTACATAAATGACTTATGTACATATTGCATTACCATATCTTAAGAAATATAGGATATCTTTTCAACTTGTAGTTTAAATTTGAAGGTATTATATGGTAAAGCAAGTGTTAAGATTTTTTTTAGGAACACAGATTTATTATTCTTAGGAGACTATCATCAAACAACTGATCCTATTTTGTTTATTTTTTTTAACCAAAATGTTTGTAAGCATGTAAATTGTTGTTGATAAAAAGCAAATACTACTTTGTAGATTCTTTCATATAAAAGTTCGACAATGTGAAACGTGTTGATTTCATTGATTGACAACTTCAATACATTTTTGACAACCTTTAACCATTGAAATGGCACCGCAAAAAAATCCGACGTAAATAACACTGGTCTGCAAGGAAATCCTCCTTTAAATAAAACTTTACTTTTCTAAAGGATTTTCGTATGCTGATTCCGAATCCGAAGTCAGAATTGACCTATCACGTCACGTTTTTTAGATATTCCCGTTAAAAAATCTTTAAAACCCATTTTTTTGCTGTTTTCGAAGAAATATTTTGGCATAATGTTATCTTTTTCAATTAAAATTGTTACGGTTTATAAAAGAACTTATTTTTTTCTTTCAAATTCAGTTTCAAACTTCTCACTATCTCTTTTCTTCTCCGAGAAATCTTAAGAAACTGATCTCTAAAAATTAATATATCTTTCTCCCTATACTAGAACAAAAGTATACTTTTCTAAAGGACTTTAGTGTGCTGATTTTGAATCCGAACTCAAAAAATTTTTGTCAGCTCTGGTTTTTGAGATATGGTAGTTTTTTTTTGAGATTTTCTAAAAAAAAACTTGATTTTGTGATACATTAATGCGAATATCTCAAAATTCTGACGTGATAGAATTTTTCTGACTCCGGATTCTAACTCAGCACATTAAAAACTACAAGAAAAGTATACTTCTGTTTTTAGGAGAAACAAATCTGAAGCTTTACAAGGCAGTTTATCGATAGGTTTATTACAAATAAGATATTTCTAAATAGAAAAGTGTATATAAAATTACAAAACACGTAAAAATTTTGTTTAATGTATTTTATCATGGTTTTTTTTTACATATTTGACTTTTTAAATATAATGGGCGTTGATATTCTCTAATTTCCTTAATTAAGGTGTTTTTGTTCATGAAGGATTTACTAAAAAGTGAAGGATTTCGATATTTCTGCTTTTTTTGTAAATCAGTATTTTAAAATATGAGTAAACATTAATGTAGAAGGACATATTTGGTGTCAATCGAAAGGACATATTATGAGGAATAAGTCCTCCAAATTTGAGCTCAATGAGCCAAATGATTTTAATTTTATACAAGATCAAATGAATCTAAAAGGGTGATTTTTTAGAAACTCCTAACATTTTTCAAAAATGGTACCTGATAGAATTTTTCTGAAACCAGATTTGGATTAAGGAAAGTCTAATCTTTCATAATATCAAAAAATTATTTGAAGGAGAAAAAAAAAGTTAAATTTTGCAGACCAGTGTAAGATGTGGCGCTACATTTTGCTTTACCGGATTGTGTACTAATTAGGCAAAAAAATCCCTGAAAATGAAAAGGACTAATTAACCAAAACTGTAATACAATATGCTATTTATATTGGGCCTTACTAATAATCAAATTTAAAGCTCAGTTAAATATTTAACTGAGCTTTAAATATTTCTCCATACCAATAACCAATTTAATAGGCAGGTTAAGGGTTAACGCCACGTTAATTTTATAGCTGGAAAACTGAACTATAAACGCACGGTTAAATTAAAACGCACGATTTGCACTGTCATTTGACAGCAAAAAAAAAAACATTCGTCAAGTCAACCAGTTATTGCGAAAAATTAATAATATTGGCGGCAAATTATTAAATATGTAAGTAAATGGAAAAATGTATTTGTTTATAAATATTTATAAACATAATATAATATTCATTACTTTCAGAAAAGGCTGAAAAAGAAAACTTAAAAAGAAATAGATCTGCAAATTTTCACCGTCGTACTTCACGATAGATGAACTTTTTTTGTATGCACTTTTGGCCTCCTTGCTTTGGCTCCATTTTTTAAACTTTTACAACCAAAATAAAAATATATGAAGGTATTTTGTAGTTATGTTTTTGTTCATTATTACATTACATGCAAAAAATGTCACTTCAATGATGTCATTTTGACAACAAATGTAATAGATCTGGTAATAGAAGCACAATTAGTTAAACGCGCGTTTATTTTGATTATTAGTATACACCCAATTTAACGCGCCGGTAAAATTTAACCCGACGTTACTTAAACGTGTGTTTAGCGATTCATTATTGGTAAGGCCCATTATGTTTATTTGTACTGGTTTTGTGTTATGTTTGCATTTATTTATTATTTGTTTTTTTTTTTTTTGTTTACATTTTAAAAATAAGCGGTCTTTACGAGGCTCAAGATATATTTTTAAATTTTAGATTCTTACTTGAAAGGACTTTGTTTTTTTTTTTTTATTAACACTGCCGAAAAGAAAATGAACATTGTGTTTAATTATTGAGCGCAAGTTTTTATTTAATTTCGATTAGGCCAAAGTTGTAATTCATCTTATTTGCTCCTTGTTCACGTGCACTATGGCGTATACGTGTTTTTTTTTTGTTATTGGATTTTTTTTAAACCACATATCGTCCCGTTTCTGCTTGAACCTCGTAAGTACATTTTTTTAAAAGATTTCATTTTCTGTTAAACATTGCTCTTAAACTTACAGAAAGAATAGATACAAAGGTTTAAGTGTAGAAACAACTCAATCAATATGTCATAAACATAACTTGATTTCCCGTTGTTCAATTTATATTTTTAACTTTGAGAAAAATGTATATTTATTTTAAGAACTGAACAAAATTTGCTGTGTAGATACGTGGTTCAGGCAGAAACGGGACGATATGCAAGAGTAGGAAAGGATTTGATTATGCTTGTAAATTTATGTTCATGTAATCTGGCCCTATGACACATTATTTTAAAGTATTTTATAATGCAGAATGGAATGAGATCCAACACAAACACTTTACAAAAGTTGAGTGTCTTGTTTTGTCACGTATTTGTATATTGACTACAATTGTGTGTTCATTTGACACACGTGTGAATTTTGGTTTTTGGTAAATTTATTTTTGTAAAATTTTATAAGGGGATAAATTGTAACATTTTTCGGGGTAATTTGTAACAAATCAAAACTACTTTGTTAATTTTTTTAAAAGATACATACAAAAAAGAATTTGGTAGATACGGCTTTGTTTATGTGTTTCATTTTGGTTTCTATATCTTGTTTAATAAGTTTCACTCATGTTTTTTTTAGCAAAACTTCGATTGGTCCAAAACACCGCTGATTTTATCCACTTATTTAGGAAAAAGGCAAACCTTGGCCAAAAAATGTTCACAAGTATTCTATTCACTTCAATTTTAGCATAAACTGTTACCCAGACGGAAGATTTTCTTTCCAAAATTGAAGGAGGAGCATCGGTTTAAGCAAAAATGGAATGTGAGAATGGTTTATTATTTTAAAAAGTTGCCCTATTATTGCAGTTTTCAAAAAAGTATAAAAGTTTCCAAAGTTGCAGTTAGATTGCAAAATATTACAATTTGAATTCAACAAAACAGGGTTTTTCAGAACAAAAAACAACCAACCAAATCAACTTTTTAAAATAATAAACCATTCTCACACGGTACAAATTTTTTTTGCGGTGTTGCTCTCAAATAAAAGTTAGAAATTGATTTTTTATAAAACTTGAAACTGTTAGTTAATTTGCAGCTAAATGGCGTATGGAATAACAAATATTTTTATTAATTAAATGTTCCTAATTATTTGGCAATGTTTTTGTGAAAGAATTTAAAAAAACAAAAATTAATAATGGGCGCAGGTAGCAAAATACTGTTGCAAAGTAGGGATTTTTCCAAATTTCACAAGAATTGCAATTAATCGAAAACCGTAAGGATTTGGGATGAACAAGTTACCAAATTTTGAGAGCCCTTAAGTTCCCCAATCAGCATATATTTCGTTTGATCCATTACTTTTGGGACACCCTGTATAGGTACAACACAACTCTTTTTACTGCTTTGATGCATTATTTTTAGTTTCAGGTTGTAAAACACGTTTGAATTTTGTACTGTGCTATGGTTTTATTGCTCCGAAATTAAATTTAAGCTATAAAATTCAACTTACAAAATTGAAAAAAAAAAAGAAAGTTTTTTTCTTCCCTGTTTTCAATTGTTTTTTTTTTTAATAAAAACAAAATATAATAAACGAAAAACAAATGTATTGAAAACTAAGTTTTTAGATACATAAAAACACTTTGATTTTGTATTTTGAAAAAATTAATTTTTCGGAAACGGATAGCTGCATTTTTTTAAATTTAGGTGCTTCCTTTGTTGAAATAATATCACTCCAAAAGCATACCAACTTTTTTCTTTTATTAAAAAAAAGGTATTGAAGTGACGTAATTTTTTTGAAGCTCAATTTTTTTTTTTGTGAAGTTGTTTTTGTTCCATAGAAGAAATAAACAAAATTAAAAAAAATACCTCTTTTTGATACCTAAAAATGCATACAATCCTAGATGATAATTAGTATGTTTGTTGAAAAAAAAAAAAAAATCATGTGTGCAATTCACACGTGGTTGAAGTGAAACCTTAAAAATCATTTTTCTTGCAAAAAAAAAAAAATATAACTTTTTTTAGTCCATTACTTTTTTTATATGACAAATTGACAACGTACAATAAGTTTTATACAACATCTACAAAAAGGGCTACAACTTTTTTAACCCAATTAGTTTTCATAAAAAAAGCAAAACAATCAATCTCTTTTCTCTTCTAACCCCATTTAATCCATTTGTTAAATAACAACCTATAATAAATTTTATTTCATTATTATTTCACCTTTTAAATGACGATTCAATCATATTTCTACCATGCCTACAAAAAAAGTAAGAATTTTTTAAAGCCAACCATGTCGAAATTTCAAACTGAGATTACGGTACTTCCTACACTAGTGGCTGGTCATCGGCAACAGATCTTCACAGGTGTTTTGATGTATTTTTCAATTAAAGATTATATAACCTGTAGAGCACGTACCATTATGTGTGATATATCAAATGAAAGGTAATGTTATCAGCATGCGTATTAAAGTTAAATACATTTTTTATGTCATCTAGATCAAAAGATAAACGTGTTTAGAAAAAGAACATTTTTTCACCGTTATCTCAGAATTTTGAATATGAAAATAATTGAAATTTTTACACAATTATAATTTATTTAATTACCTATCTACTGTATAAATTTCATTCAACTATCTATTAAAACAAAAAAGTTATGATCAATTGATTTTTCGTGTCGCTTTTTCGTTTCATCTTGTTTCAAATCACTACGATACTAAAGAAGTTTTCACTTCAAAAATCAAACCCATTGAAACAACCATACTTAGTGCATTTTGAAAGCCAAGATAATAAATTAATGTGGAATATAAACCGTAGAATAAGTTTAATTAAACAAATGAAGGCTTCAAAACTGAAGTGTGGTTAAACAGTTACCTACTGTAACAAAAAAACATACTCTCCGCAACACTTAGATAGACTCAACCATACAATACTCTTAAAAACATGTTTTTTTTTGCTAATTTACAATCTTTGAAAAGTCCTGTAGGACCCTGCTAGGCTCGTTATAGGGGGTAAAAGGTTACCTTAGACAAAAAATATTCATATGCTTCACAAACTTGTAACTGAGCTTATTCCAATTAAAATTGTCCCTTGTTAGATTTATTGTATCAATCGCATTATTTAAAACGAACATATTTTAATATTTAAAACGTAATTTTTCAGAAAATCCGCACCGCAATTCCTTTTGGATGTTTATCACCGATTGAACGACGAGGAGGATGACGATATTCTAATGCGGTCTAAACGTGATACACAGAATCACGATAATTTCATAACTGACCTAGATAAACAAGCTATAGACCAGAGTGATATTATAATGACGTTTCTAAATAAAAGTAAGTTTTCATAATAAATCATTGAAGGTATCTGATTCTCAAATGATTCATTGGCAGGTTTAAAGACTGTCTGAGTTATTTGCTAATCTTTTCATCTTAATGTACCAAAAAATACTTTTATGATGTTTTTTTTTTACACTCACAGCGAGTACCTACGTGATGTAAACTTTTTTATATTTTTTGTTGGGAATCTCTTTCAGATCATCACGTAGATGAAGTACGTCACGAACACGGTAGGCGCCTATGGTTTGATGTTTCGGAAGTTCCCGATGACAATTACCTTATGATGGCTGAATTAAGACTTTATGTTAAGCCATCTGAAGGCAAGGAGGCAGAAAGTGGAAAGAATTTCACAATTTCTGTATATGCCATTGTGAAAATTGATGGCGAAAGGGACCTTGAATTGCTATCATCATTGAATACCACTGCTGATTATCAAGGTTGGCTGGAATTGAATATAACAGAAGGTTTGTCTAAATGGCTTGCCGATTCTAATGACAATAGGGGAATTTATATCAGTGCACATGAAGTTAATCGCCCGGAACATGAAACGAAATTAGACAATATTGGTTTGATACATCAGCGTGGTGAGGAGGAATATCAACCATTTATGATTGGATTTTTTCGAGGACCAGATGTATGTATGTTATGAAGTTATTAAAACTAATGTATATAAACAATATTTCTATATTTTTTATAATTTTAGCTTCTTAAATCAACAAAAAATCAAAGCAGTAGACCTAAACGAGATACTGGACGTGTCCGACGTATTCGAAAATCAGAAATGAATAATCCTTTACTAGATCCACATTATGGCGAAGGAGTTAAAAGTTGCCAACTTCAAACTCTTTATATAGCATTTAAGGATCTTAATTGGCAGGTAAGTCTTTAATTTTGTATATTTATGTATGAATAACTTTAATTTTTTTTTATTTATAGGACTGGATAATTGCTCCAGAAGGTTATGGAGCTTATTATTGCTCTGGAGAATGTAATTTCCCCTTAAATGCACACATGAATGCAACAAACCATGCAATTGTGCAAACTTTAGTCCATCTTTTGGAACCGAAAAAAGTTCCGAAGCCATGTTGTGCTCCTACTCGATTAGGACCACTTAGTGTACTTTATTATGTGAAAGAAGAAAATGCAAATTTAAAAAAATATAAAAATATGATTGTTAAGAGTTGTGGGTGCCATTAAAACAAATAAAACTAAATTGAAATTTTAAAACTGTTATTCAATCACGAGAAAAATTATAAAGACAAAACAAGCGTTTAATAAGTTTAGGTACATTTGTATGTATATCGAAAAGGCTCTAAATCTTTTCTTGAAATCAATTTATTTTCAGCTCGATACTGATTCGTGTATGGCTAATTTTTTTAAGAACTTCATAATTCATTCATTTACTAGCTTTATTAAGCAGTACCGTTCATCTTTATTTTGAAAAATATACAGTGCTATCACTTTAAGTCCGTGAACAACTACAATGAAGAGCACACAATTTAAAAAATAAATTAAATAAAAAAACACGTATACACCCGAGTGACCCTAATTTTTTACATTAGTTATTTAAATGTATCAAACCAAAAAATAAAGTAATTGATTGAAATGCATGTAAAGTAGTAAAGCGTTAGTAAATTAAAAAAAAAAACACGTATACGCCCGAGTGGCCATATATTTTTTTACATGGTGTGTTTAAATGTATCTAACCAAAAAATAAAGTAATTGATTAAAATGTATGTATTTTATTATACATATAACAGGTGTACTTTAATCGAAATAAATATAGGTACATAACGCACTCTAAAAAAAAAGTGTAACAACTCAAAAAGTGAATATTTTTAACTATAAGTCGATTTCGCAAGGTCAAGTTCTACATTCGTACTGAATGGTATGACTCTATCTGAAAAACTTGCCGCTAGAGAGCAGAAGTGTCGTTATAAAATTCATCTGTTTTATATGTACCTAAATTTAGTTTTATAATTTTCTCATTTTACTTGTCCTGAAAAATCCTGCTTATTTAGTTGTAGCACTATCTTTTTCAACATGCGATCATGTAACAATGCAGTTTGAACTTTATCAATTTCGATTTGAATGTACCACTTTATTATAGCCATGTTTTTTTCTAACTCAGTATCTACTCATTTTTTACTTAAAACGAAAGGAAAAGAAATTGCACTAGGTATTAATTATTTGTTTGGATTTTGGTTTACGAATAATATAAAATAATAATGGGCTTGTTTATTATTATGATTACGAATATGTATATCATTCAATGTAGTCATTTACTTTTTTTTATTAGATGCATCTAATTCAATGTTATAAAATCATTATTTGGGTCACTATTAGTCCAGTAAATAAAGGAGTTTTACCCTACAAAAGGTCCGGTAGTTCTAAATTTTTGATATGTTGTTAGGTATGGTTAGTAGATAGAAAAACCAAATTTCCACAACCACGCCCCCTCCGCCCCCTTCAGCATCACCGAAAAACCATAGAAATCTGGCACTTTTTTCACTTTTATGCCCATAACTTTCTTCTGGTGCATTTTATTGAAAAAAAGTTGTTGGTAGACTTGTAGAAAACATAATTTCCTACGAAAATGACCTTGGTAGTATTTTTATACATCCAAAAACAACGAAGTTATGAAGCTTCCAAAAACATGTAAAATTTCGGATTTTGCAATATTTTCAGTTTCTTGTCACTTAACAGTGCTATAACTCTTTAACAATTGACTTTTACGCAAAAGTCTTCATAATCAATCTTATAGACAATTTAATTACCTAAAATAAAATGTAACCCACTTTGATTTTGTGAATCAAATAACCGAGTTAGGGCTAAAATAGTAAAAAAGTATTTTTGATAGTTTTAGAAAATTTTTTAATTATCCATTAAATGAAGGATTTGAATCCCACAAAAAGTCGGGTGGTTCTTATTCTATATTTAATCAGGTTCTAATGGTAGATTGAAAAAAAAATTCATAGCCACGCCCCCTCCGCCCCCTTAACCATACCCCAAAAACCAATTCTGCATTTTTTCAGTTTTATGCCCATAGCTTCCTTCTGGTCATTTAAATGTGAAAAATTAATGTGCAAAATTGTAGAACACAAAATTTTCTACAACTTGCACATCCAATATCCACCAAACTAAGAATTTTCAAAAAAAAGTTACAATTTCCGTTTTTCTTTATTTTCAGTTTCTTACCTGTTTACAGCGCTATAACTTCCTAATTTTTAATTTTTAGCCAAAAATCCTTTTGTAGGGAATTCATTTGCATAACTTTATTATTTTGATAAGAACCAGGTAATAGTAAGTGTTTTTATTTAATAAAAGTCGTATTTCTTAATAACCTAGTTTAATATCTCATGCGCTTATAAAGCGGTGGGCTATGAGTGGACGAAGGTAAAAGAATTGCGTTATGAGGGGAAGGGGTAGCAGGTGGGGAAATATAGAAGTAATAGGTGGAGTTGAAGATGGTGAATTATGAGAAAAGTTGGCTTCGTTGAATTTTTCTTCAAATTGATCGATGATATCTGATCTTCTTCGTCGACATCTTCATAAAAAATTCAAGTGGACGATTTTGACAGGATTGTCCACAGCAAAAATTACAGAATGTGGAACATTTAAGTCCCTCTTTCCTGCATCTGCCAGCTCCCATGCATCTAGGCACATAGGTATTTGCATGACACAGCTTTCATCAATTTTTGGGGAGCAGGATCTTGCACAGTTTTAATGGGTTGCAATACGTGGCATCCTCTCGTCCAGCCCCATTCCAGAGGTTTTTCTCAATACCCATCCACGCCATGATCTGGTGATAAGTCCGGAGGAAATGAAAGTGTGCTGGATCTGTTGTACGCGGTAGTTTGCACAAATTAAGTTAGTTGAACTGCTCATAAATTTGAAATATCGAAGAGAGCTTAGAGATATGACTACTGTCCTCTCCATATAAAGCCAACAAGATATGTTCTTCCGCCTCCGATACTTTCTGATCTCTGGCATTTGGGTCCTTAGCTTCTCTGCAGCTTCAAGAGCAGAGGGGTTTTTGAAACATTTTGCAAAATTTGTTTTTTTCCGAAAACAAAGATGTTTGAGGTGGTGTCACATTCACTTATGGCATGAATGAGACGTTCTCCATAGAATTGAATGTGAAAAATGGAGAATTCATCAGATAAATTGATCCTCCCAGGTTTTCGAAGGTACATACACGTTCTCTGCCCTAGGTATAGTAAGTCGATGTCTTCCTCAAAAATCTTTGAAACTCTATGGTACCTGCTTTAGATACTAATTCTGGCGCAACTGGAAGAAAGCATCCTTACGTTCGAGTTGAATCAGGGGTGGTTGTGGTTGCATGATAGTAGAAACTTAAAGTAGCTGCGCCTCGTGGTGATTTGATGAAAAGCCAAGGGATGTAATCATATAAATGAGAAGCTCAGGACCTTCCTATACATATACACTTATTCTTGTTTGAAGGGGGAAAGGAAGGATCGGGGACGAGCAGCAGCTTTAACAGCATGGGATAAGGCCAAACATTTCCTTTTCCATTTATCCAAAGGGCCACTCTTATTCTTCAGTATTACAGTTTCAAAAAATAGAGGATGGGTAAGGGTACTCATCTGTATTGTAAACTTTAGACCGAATGACTTCCAAAACTGTGCCTGCGGCTGCTTTGACTACTCTCAACCTTTTAACCTTCTCCATACTTCTTAGGCAAACAGGATTTGACTGTTTTATTATCCATTTTATAATCACCCGTATTGTGATTTACAACTGTCAATCGATTGTTGATAAATACTGTAATTTTGGGTTTTTAAACCAAAATTATAGGAAAACTGGTCAACTGGAATTTTGTAATTAGATTTCTTTATAACGACTAGGACCATTCTCTGCTTTCAAAACTTTTTTTAATTAAGTAATAAGATATTAAAATTAAATTTGTATCAACTTCCGATTGATAGTTGTATATTAGGGTGGTCCTTATTTTACTCTTTTTCGAAAATTGAGTGCGACGCCCCCTAGATTGGTTCCAAATCAGGAAAAAAAATACCCTATTTTTTTTTAAATTTTTATCTCTGACCCTTCCTGGCCCTATTTTGATAAGAAGTTACTATAGCAAGGGCGATATTCTGTGTCCAGTGTTGGGTAAATGGCGGATTTTTGATATAAACTTCTTAATTAAATATGGTCAGGAAGGGTTAGGAATACAAATTTGAAAAAATTAGGGCTTTTTTTTCCTGATTTGGAACCACTCTAGGGGACGTCCCCAATTTTTTGTTCCTAAGGACCACCCTGTTGTATATAGCAATAAAGCTGAACCTCCTTCAATCGTACTTGTCAACTCATCAACTCATATATGAAACTTCATAAAACTGAAAAAAATGCAGAATTGGTTTTTGGAGTATGGTTAAGGGGGCGGAGGGGGCGTGGCTATGAATTTTTTTTTCAATCTACCATTAGAACCTGATTAAATATAGAATAAGAACCACCCGACTTTTTGTGGGATTCAAATCCTTCATTTAATGGATAATTAAAAAATTTTCTAAAACTATCAAAAATACTTTTTTACTATTTTAGCCCTAACTCGGTTATTTGATTCACAAAATCAAAGTGGGTTACATTTTATTTTAGGTAATTAAATTGTCTATAAGATTGATTATGAAGACTTTTGCGTAAAAGTCAATTGCTAAAGAGTTATAGCACTGTTAAGTGACAAGAAACTGAAAATATTGCAAAATCCGAAATTTTACATGTTTTTGGAAGCTTCATAACTTCGTTGTTTTTGGATGTATAAAAATACTACCAAGGTCATTTTCATAGGAAATTATGTTTTCTACAAGTCTACCAACAACTTTTTTTCAGTAAAATGCACCAGAAGAAAGTTATGGGCATAAAAGTGAAAAAAGTGCCAGATTTCTATGGTTTTTCGGTGATGCTGAAGGGGGCGGAGGGGGCGTGGTTGTGGAAATTTGGTTTTTCTATCTACTAACCATACCTAACAACATATCAAAAATTTAGAACTACCGGACCTTTTGTAGGGTAACCCCCTTTTTTTTAGCTTCATTTATTGGACTATATGGTGTATACGTGTTTTTTTTTTTTTTGTAACTTCATACCTATTTGAAGTTTATTGTTTGAATTTGTTTTCTATTTTTTTAATCATAGTGTGCTTATGGTAGTATTTTAACAGCATTAATTGGAGGTGAAAATATGAGTTAGAGGATATTTTGTTTTATTTAAAAATTAATTAAATTATTTTATTTTTTGCCACTTTGAAAAAATCGTTTTTTTTTTCAATTTACTGAAATATTATTCAGGCTAATTCAAACTAAAATTCCAGTAGATAAAAAACATTTCAATATACACGGTGTCCCACAATCACCGCCCTAAATGAAAACCATGGATTTCTGAGGTCATTTTAAGTCGAAAAATTTAAGTGGCAATTTTCTAGTTTTCGTCCAGTTTTTGAGTTATGACGGTTTTTGATTATTTTTGCTCTCTTTTCCTTTAACTGGCTTTATCTTTGCCAAACTAAGTCTGATTCGAAAGATTTTTTTTACAACCAATCAAGAATTTATTGTTTTAGTTTGTCCCAAATTCTTTTTTTCAGCGGACAACCGTATCTCCGCTTTTTAAATTAATTTTTAATTTCTTATCTTCAAAAGAAAAGTCTTGTTCCAATTTGTGTTCCTAAGCGAAAATATCATCGATTAAGTTATTTTTATAATACCATTTAATATTGTTTCTTGTTTATAATAATTTCATTGCAGTGATTTCAAATATTTTCAAAAATTAAAACGACCTGTTTGTATACATTGTTTTTTGGTTCGTATTTTTCTTGCACATACTTTTAGGAGTTGTTTTTTAAATAAATTTGAAATTTCGTACATAATTTTGTAGCGTATACTTTTAGGTTTTAAAAAAATTAAATTCAAATAAATGAATACAAATTCAAAACATTTATTTTGTAGGAGCGAGCACATCGGGTCAAAATTATGTTTTTTAAGCAAAAGTTCTGTTTTTTCAAAATTCTCCCAGCAAACATACTTATATGAATATTTCAACAATAAAATCGTTGCTCATTGTGTTCTTTTTTTAAACCATAAGCGCCTGATAAGCAAAAATAAACCTCAATAATGTAATTCAAACTAGCTAAGTTCTTTCCTAATTGTTTTTTGTTTAATTGTTGCAAATAATTATATATCGAAAATATTTAACATTTAAACCTTGTTCTAATTTTTTAAATTAAATTGTCAAATAAAAATTTATATTATAGTGAAGTAGGTAACTAAAAAACAAAATACAAATCCGATTTGGATGATTTTTTTTTTAATGTCTGTCGTCGAGAGTTAAAAATATTGTTTAACTCTACGGGTTATGTCGCTCAAATGTTCACCCTGAAAATTGAATAAATAAATAAAAATAAACCTTTTTTTATACATTTATATAATTTTATTTTCAAAATCCCAATTGAAAAATACATATATAATGTAAAAATCATGGTTCTTCTCCTTAATTCTAAATTACATCGATTTTGGTTTTTGTTTTTATTTTTAAATAATTTAATTAGAAAAAAGCTCGTTAATTTAAATTTATTAACTATGGAATATTGTTGTTTTTTTTCGTTTTCTTCTTTTTTATACTCGAAATTTCCATTAATGTCTACAATTTATTATTTTATAGATTTATATTGTTTATAATATATTCGATTTAATTCTATAAACTAATGCCATCTAACGATAGGAATTTACATCTTTTTGATTTATATTAATCTCTATCTTTATTCGTATCTGGAAAGAGAAAACAGAAATGTATTAATTTTTTTTGACGAATCAGTTTGAATGATCTTGATAGATAAGATAAAAAACAATTCAAAAAATAAATAAAAGTAATTAAGTGTTATGTGTGCTTAATAAGGTAAATATGTTTTCAAGATAAAGCGCTAAGTGCTGATAAAAATATAAATAAAACATTATATAATATTATATGGAATATCGTTTACGGTTATTAGTATGCTTGATTTTGTTTTGTTTTTTTTTTTTTTAAGGAAGCAACAGATCGTGTTTAACATTTTGAAAAAGTTTTGAGAAGGTGAAATGAAGAGATAGCGTTACATATACTTGCAAGTAAAGTAATATTGATTAAAATACTTAACTTATCAATATTAAAAAAAAAAAAAAAACAATAACACAAAAATTTGTCAGACAAATACGGAACGACTTAGCTTTGACTCTAGCGGAGACGAATCATATGAAATGCATATCAATAAACAAACCCATGAATACTAGAATCAAATTTTGAAATCTTACCCTCACTTAAGTACCTATTCTTTTCCATTACTTTAGTTTAATTTTCTACAATAATTTTAACTTTTATTTATACAGTTGTTTCCCTTACCATTGATACTTTTCTTTTTTGTTTGTATATTTTCTCACGAACCGAAAAAAAAAACTAGAATTCAAATACCTATACTTTTTTCGGTATTTTGAAAATTATTTCTTTTTTTTTGTATATTTTCTCACGAACCGAAAAAAAAACTAGAATTCAAATGCCTATACTTTTTTCGGTATTTTGAAAATTATTTCCTTTTTATATCACATAATGGCTTTAGTTTTAAAGAGAAAATGATATTTTTTTTAAATTTTTGAAAGACTTAAAATCGTAAAAATTACTCCTTTTCGATGATAAACTTTCTAAAAAAATATATATATAAACCATTCATAAACGCTTTTTGACATCAATTTGAACTGAAACAAAGTGTTCAAAATATTGCAAGCAATATTTAACATAAATTTAATAAAAGTTTAAATATTCTAAGCAACTTTAACCATTAGGAGAAAATACGCGAGGCCTAGTTGTGCATTTTTTATTAAAATAAGTTATATTTAAATAAGTTAAAAAAAAACTCTTTTAAGTAATTTAATTTTATTTCCATTTGTTGAAGAGACCTACATTCTTTGTTATTTGCCTCTCATTTCAAAATTAAACAATTAAAAAAATAATTAAAAACTGACTTGTCTTAATGAAGTGCAAGTAATTTGTTCAAGGCTATAAATCGGACTTTAACCTATCTCTTTATAAAAATACTTGGTTTAATTTTTTTTTGTAGTACAGGTATGCACTTAAAATGAGAGCAGTTATTAGTGTGTGTTTTTATTGTTAAAGAAGTTTCTATTTTGTATAACAAAAAAAAAAAAAAATTTAAAAACCAATAAACACAAACAAGTTCTTAAAGTATTGTTTATCTAAGAAACAAAAAAAAACATCCATGTACAGAAAATATGTCAGTTTACAAATTGAATTGAAAATATTTTACAAAAACAGGTTTTGGAGTAATTAAAAAACTACAATTTTTGACCTTTGACCAAAATTAAAAAAATAATATTTCATTTTTAAGTAAATACTTATTAGTATAGAGGGAAACATTCTTTTAATTTGTACCAAATGATTTTTCGTAAGCATTCATCGTTTAAGAATAATGGGAAAAAAATCTTTATATCTAAATAAATGGTATTACAAAAATACAGTTGGTGGCCACATGATTTTGATCGATGAAAATGTTCACAAATTTTTCACTGTGGCCACCTACTTTATATAATGAACAACGTTTATACTCAATTACATACAATTTTGAAAAAATTAGATCGAAATTTTTGATTTTCAACATTTTTGAATTGAATATAAATTTTTCACATATAATAAAGGAAAAATTTATTGGCACTTTAGTAAAGTGCGTCATTTTTAATATTTTTTTGTCCAAGATAAACGGAGGGTAATAGACCCCTCTCTCTTAAGATTTTTTCTTGTTTAAACCCGAACTCTAAATAAAGTTTTATATTCTCCGTTATCTGTTAAGAAAATTGTCTTCCAAAAAATTAGGCATTTATCTAGCTACTAATTTTTTTAACTAAAAAAGTATATAATATTCAGAGGTGTACGTTAAGCTGCCGGCCGAGGCCCGGGCAAAATCAATTTTTTTTCTTTTAATCAAGTAAGAAATTATCTTTTTAAGCTCTATTCTAAACTGAAAACTAAAATTTTCTTTGAGTTCTGGTTCCAAACATTTTTTTTTCTTTCTTTTTCTTACATTCCGAAGCCGAAATCTTTTGACTTAAGTCTCGAAACAGGTTTTGAATTAAAAAATATAAGTTCATAATCAACAGCCCTATGCAGCCAGGTAAAAAAATACAAATCTATTTTTTGATTTTTTTTTTTGATTTTCGGAAAAAATCCAAGGGGTACCCCTTGCCAGAAAAAAAATGTATTTTCAAAAATTTCCTCCAAACTCATCGAGTGAGGCATCAAATAAAAGGTCTCTTTAAGTTCTATTTATAACTGAAAACCATACGTTTCTTGGAGGTCTAGTTGCTGAGTTACCTACATATTTGCATCCAAAAATTTTTTTTGTGTTCGGAGGCAGATATCTGCGAAACAAAGTCTCGAAACAATTTTAGGTTTACAGATATCAGTTCATAGTGAAAAAGCAAATTTTAAAAATTTATTTTTTACAGACTTTCGAAAAAAAATCCTTGTTGGGCCCTGACAACCGAGGAATTTTATGCGTTTTATCAGGTATCTCAATCCCAGAATTTGGGGGTTTTGGTCGTTTGTGAAAAAATAGATAGACAAAAAATTTGCCTACCTTATGCCTTGATTGGATAACACTAGGCAACCCAAATTGAAAATGTTTCCTTAGATACTACCTACACGAAAATATAGCTAATATAACGATATGGTTGTTTTATGACGGGATAATTTATTACTACTAACAGAGTCTAACGGCTCAGCAGCTTCTCCCCCTTTTAAGTTTTTACTATCGCTACGTACCTGTACGCAAACAAGTTATAATGAAATGTTGATGACCTATTAACACAACAAAATATAATATGATTGCTTAAGCAAAACAAGAATTGCTGATGTGAAATCACTGCACTTGAACCTTAGGTTTTTTTTTGCTAAGAATGAGAATCATTTTTATAAACTATCTTGAATTGTCATACAAAACTTTTTCCAGTTATAGTCTCATATAACTTGCCTACCTACGTGTTTTAATAGTTCATTTTTTTTCTTAGAAGCGTTTGTAAGTATAGATTCTGATATAATGTGGAAACTTTGTACATTCACGATTAGAGAAGGGTTAAATTATATAAGACGACAATTATCTAGGATCTAGAAACACTAGATGATTGAAGTGCATTAAATCGATTGTTTTAATGATTGATGTAGCATGTAGTAGCTTTGAAATTTAAATGCGTCACTAAGCAAAAAAAAAAAAAAGAAACTTGCGTGCAGTAAAAGTAAACGAACAGACATGTTAAGTATGTAATTCAAATTCAAGGTTGAATAATTGATATTATTGTGTTTAATTTACATTTGCTTATTACATTGATGTCCATTTATAATCACAAAAGTACTATCTTCCTCCAAATTTTGTTCGTACTATCTAATGAATGATGACTATAAAGGCTTAGTTCATATTTTTAGATATAAGGTACGAAAAAAAAAAACATCCAAAACCATAAGCCGGTGCAAAAAAAATATCTATGTAATAATATTGTAGGTAAAATGTTCATATGACTGCCATGAGCTAAACAAATTTCACTTCTGTTCCCCACACAATTTCGTTTTTTTTTTTTTATAATTTGTACTCTATGGTCCATTGCTTAATATTAATCTAAGCTCGTGTGTAAAAAATAAATGACCGCAGGTTTTTTATTTTTTTTTTTTTAATTTGTAGACATAATTGGCCTCTATCTAGAGGCGTTTTAGCAATCACTTCACTACCGATGTACATACTAACATCTACAGAGACAGACTCTAGACACAACAATAACGATAACTTTAATAAGTTGTCTTTCGTGTGAAATGTGCAGTAGAGGTAATTTATCTGTTGTAATGTATATGTATCTATATGAATATAACTCGTATAAATCATATAATCTTGGAACTTGAAATGAGTCTTTGCAATAGTAGGAATAATAATAATTATTACAGTGTGGTTTGTGTCAATAGGAGTTTAATAAGTCTCATTTCAAATGTCACATGCTCATTATTATTTGATATTTATGTCTTTTGAGAAGTGATTTGAGGAACAATTATTATTTTTTGTTATAATTGTTCGAAATGAGATAGGTAAAAACAAAAATACCAAGAAAAATTGAAAGTGTTTCTTTTTAAATACATTTTTCAAGTTAAAAATATTTTCAATTCTTTAAATATTTAAACGTAGGCATAATCAGTAAAGGAAAGAGAAAATAAATAGTAATTATTATTTGTGTAGCTCATGAAAGTTGACTCAGAGTCTTGTTTAAAACTGTTCAAATGCTCCTTATTGTAAACTGACTCATTTTTGTTATGGTGATGCATTGCTATGCATTCGTTGAGCATTTCCGCAAAGTAAGGAAACAGAAATGTTTGTGTATATTCATTTATTACTGAGTGATAAGAGCTTTTCAAACAATGAAGTCAAGTTTAAGATTTCAATATGCTTTAAAAATTAAGTACATATAAAAAATTTAAGATTTTACAGATCTCAATTTAAGTTTGAAAACAAAAAAATGTTTTTGTTTATATGACTATTATTAATTAATGTTATAAAAAAAACTGTTAAATAAAGTGCACTCAAAAATATGATTAATCTTGAAAATAAAATATCAATGGAGGTACTTTGACGAACAAATTAACAAAAAACATTTCATTGAACTTTGCTACCATAAAAATATTAGTGTTTAACAATTTTTTTTAACAAGTGAAAAATTTAGGGGAATAAATAAGCAGATTAAACTACAAAAAAAGTAAGACCGCAAGATCCCACAAGTTCTGATCTATAATCTTTATATGCACAATTTTTTGAAAGACCAATTTTGAACATCATTTGGGTAATTCCATGAAAAAGTGGACACGAATTTTGAACAGTCTTTTTTACTTTTTTTATTAGCAAATTCCTATTACAAACGGCAACTCTTTATGCAAGTTGCAAGAAAAGATTCTTTGTTGTATTCCCTTATGGATAGACATAAAATTCAGGGAGTTTAATAATCTTAAAGCATTTTTATAGCATAAGCTTGCCAACAACAGAAGAATTTCACATGAAAATGACGGAAAAACAAGCAAACTGAAAATATGACGAGTCTAATAGTGACGATGACAATATCCCCTCGTGAGTGCTAAAATAAGTTAACATTTAAGCAAGCTTCGTCACACACTATTCGGTTAAAAAAAAACTTGAGTGAAAATACATCTTTTCTTTACTTTTGGAACCACAAATCGCAGGTAACATGAGTTACCAAAATAATGTAACGTGAGTTACCTAAATATTTTAAAATTTTTCTTCGAAATATTGAAAAAATGTTTGGTTTTGTCACTCACATTAAAAGCTTGTAATTTTGTATGTATGGAATCTTCATTGAAAACAAATTAAGATTCTTAATTTCAGATAAAAACTTCATACTGTCGGACTCTTAAAATTCGTGTCCGATTTTTGTAACGTGAGTTACCATCAAACTTTTATTTTTCCCAAGCAAATGTTAAAAATAAAGACAATTTTTTTAGTTAATTATGAAAGTAATAGTTCTGCTCCATTCATGGATAGTAATTTCTTATCAATTTACATTAAAATTGAAAAAAAAAAAATTATTTATGTGTTGGAAATTTTTGTGAATGTAACGTGGAATTGCCCATTTAAGAATAAGACAATAATTATCATATAAATCAATTGAGGCAATTCCATGGTAACTCGCGTTAAATTCAGAAAAGCTTCCAATACATAAATAGATAGTTTTGTCAATTTTAATATAAATTGATATTGTATGAAAAATACTGTTCATGAATGAAGCTAATCTATTACCTACTTTAATAAATTAATTACAATTTTATCTAGTTTTGACATTTAGCCCTGATTTTTCAATCATCAGTCTAACTGATCAAATTAATTACAATATAAAAAAATAGATATTTCTAGGAATAAGCTCTATCTGAGATTTAACTGACTATTGAAAAATTCTGTTGGTAACTCAGACACTAAGTTTCAAGAGTACGAGACTATGCATATTATCTGTAAAATTCTAAATCTCAATTTATTTTTAATGAACTGCAAACTTTTAAAATTAGTGAGAAACCAACATTTGTTTAATATTTCAAGGAAAAAATTGAAAATATTCATATAACTCACGTTACACAAAGTTAGTTACTTAAATTACTTGCGATTTATTGTTACAATAATAGAGAATAGATGCATTTTCTCAAAAGTTTTTTTATTTTAAATAGTTTACAACTTAAATGTTTTCTTATTTAAGCAATTGTCACCGTCACTCTAAGATCCATTTTATTTATTGTCTTTTTGTTTTTCTTTTACGTTCATGTAAAATTCTCCTGTAGTTACCAAATTTTAACTTTTAGAGCATTATACTCACTAAATCAAATTTAAGTCATAAGGGTTTGTACAATGGAATCTTTTCCTGCAAATTGCATGAAGAGTTTCTGTTTGTAACTAATGATTTTCTATTGAAAAAAGTAAAAACAAAGCTTGAATAATTTTTTCCCACTTTATGACCACTTCTTCGTGGAATTACCCATTAATTCGATCAGTTGGTTAGCAAAATTAAAATATAATAACTGTTTATAAGTTTTTCTACTGAAAAATATTACACATACACCGCAGTGAACCAACGTTACATAAAAATATGAAATTGAAATTTCTCCTTCTCGGCTGTGTACTTGTAGAGTAGGTATACAGTATAATTATTGCAACTTAGGTCTAATTTATTCACTCTCCATTGTATTAGAATTGACCGATTCATTTAAAGTCTCCATTTAAAATTAATTACACGTAAAAACTACGTTCGGGAACTGTATGAGTTTCAATAATAAAGATAGAAACATAAACTTCTTATACTCATACAAATTTATTTTAAAAAATAAACATTTTCGAGAATAACAATTCCCATCTTCAGATTATATAGCAAAAATTAAAATTAAAACTTATTTAAATAATTTTGTCATTCAAATCTAAACATAAATTTGTAGTTTGTCCTTGCAGCATCGGGATAGCTATAAAATGATTGACATCATTACGGTCATTCCAACGAAATAAAAAGAAAGGTAGGCCTAAAAACTCCTGGTACAAGCAAATGCAAAAACACCAGCATTCAGTTGGCCTTAGAAATGGAACAATACAAAACCGGGAGGCTTGCCGCCGATTTCTGAGGTCACCCGGCGAACCCCACAAGCGGATCACTAGTGTGAAGAAGTAACGTGGGATAGTTATGATCCCCTCGACATCGAGATCATAACAGCGCCGAGAAAAAGGAAGAAGAAGATTACGGTCATTCCAGTTGAATTTTTAGTTTAGGCTTTTATGTTTGCGCTTTGGTGTCAAATACAAATACTGAGGCAATGTTTGGTTTAGTTGTAAAAAAAAAACCGATTGATTTTCAAATATTCAAATACTGAGAAGCTATGTTATTTTTATTATTTTACCTGTTTAAGGTCCAATTTATTCACACTCCATTAAATTTAGAGTCGCCATTAAAAAAGGGAAATTTTAAAATTTGTATGCGATTTGACAGTTTTATAATTTTTAATGGAGCCTTTAAAAATAATGGAGAGTGAATAAATTGGGCCTAAGACTGCTTTAACAAGTTGTTCTTTTTTACAACACGAAACAAAATAATAAAAGTTATTTTTTGTAACATCAATCATTTAGGGCCATTTTGTTCACTATTGCTCAACTTGAGGCAAACTCTCAAGTTGACAAACTTGACAGTTGACTTTAGCTTGAGAGTTAAAACAAAAGTTGAGAATCTGTTTTGTTCACTATTTTTTTCTTAACTCTCGAGTTTACAAAACAAAAGTTGGCTAACTTTTAGTTTTTAAAATATCCCTGGGATATTTGTGACAATAAACAAAAATATTGACAGCTTGCCATCATATTTTGAATGTTTTACGTCATCTGTTAGAATTTTATTAATTCTTGTGTTTTAATTGGTGTTCAGAATGTCAGTTCTTATTTATTATTAGCAACGAATCGATTGTATGTGCATGTGCACAGTTTTTCAAGAATTTAAAATCCAACTAAAATCTGTTTCGGGATACAAATTCGGGAGTGGTACCAGCACAAATTTTTTACAAAAAAAAAAAAAAAAACAACAGAAGAAGAAGAACCATTTCACTTGAAAAAAATGTATTTTTTCGTTAACATAATGTTTGGGTTTAAAGGTTTTAATAAAATACATATTATGAAAATATAAAATGCAACTCTCTATTTAATTGTAAATTATTTTTGTTTTTCTCTTTTTTTTGCTTATTAATGCGTTAACGCAAAAACTGCCAACAAAATTTTGACAGAAAAATTAAATCTGAAGCAAACTCACAAGTTTGGTCGGCAAACTTCTACTTTTTCGGGAAGTTGAGAAAACTGGAAGTTTATAAACTCCCAAGTTTAAAATCAAAAGTTGAAAACGTCAACTTTGCGTGAACAAATCCAAATTCAGAAGTTGAAGATAAAAATCCCCAAGTTATGTTTAACTTCTAGTGAACAAAATCGCCCTTAAAGCATTACTATCTGTGTAACTGGTGTCTCGAGCAAATATGAGCAAGTAGTGATGTTTTCTCCAAACTTTCCTTACTCTATTTATTTCTTATATTTGTGTTATTGAATTTACGTTCAAGGAATCGTATCCATTTACAGTTAACAGAGCACATGTTTAAACTATACGCAGGAAGGTAATGAACAAAAGAAAGTTGCTTGCAAATTTGTGTTTTCGGGAAGAGTTGCAAACATCTTCTATGCCACTGACCTTTCCTTGGGGGTAAGCCTAGACGTGTCAGAGTGGCTTACGGCGACTATTACTATAAAGCATAGAGCTATGGAATTGCAGAACGTGCTTGCCAGAACAGCGAGATATAAATTTGTATGGGCCACAAAAAAGTAAAACTAGAATTTATATAAAACAGATTTATAAAAATTATAAGAATGTTAACATTAATGTTTTCTGATTCCTGATTCCTGGAATCTCTTCTCTACTAGCATATTTTTTTTTTCACAAGACCAAGGGTTGGATCTTATAGGTGACTTATTCCTCTTAATAAGTAAAAAAATAACTGCTCACATCGACAGGTTGTGCATTCGGCATTTATTCTATGAGTTCATATAAAAAATCAAAGGAAATGAAGAGCACTTGTCTTTCAAAGGCATAATTCTGTATTCTGCAAAACTTTTTCATATTCAGTTTAATAGCTTAGATTGATACGACAATGAAGATTTAGCTTTTAACATATTACACGTAGGAAAACGCGTCAAATCCTTGTTTCTGTTCTAATGTCCCAAAAAGCTACGTTGCATTTGAATGCAATAACAAGAGAACTCATGATTTAACCTACCGTTCAGAACATTCGCTTCCTAATTTACTTTAAGAAATCACAAAATCCCTGATTTAAGCCATAAACTTGTACTTTTGCTTGCGTTGAACAGAAAATATAAATTATAATCTGAAGCTCAAAATTATTAAAAATGTGGAGGGTCGCAAAGTTATTCGTTATGGGCTGCATGCGAACCGTAAAAAATTAAACTCATAACTTCAAGAAAGGGTTTGAATTTTACTTCTATTGGAAAATACTTTGTATATCATTATAAGTCTTATTATGCTTACATAAAAAAGTGAGAAGCGCCTCAAAATGCATTACCAAACAACAACATCAACAATGTCAACGTACTTAACTTATAACCAAAACAACAACAACCACTCATGAGTCAATTGTTTATGTTTTTCTTCCTTCATCACAAGTTACAACAACCCCACCCGTCTTCGTCCCTTTTATCCACAAACTACTTTCGGATTTCGAACCCAATTTAAACAAAGTCAATAAGAAACACCCCATCTAACAGGAATATCAATAGCATACAAAACAAACAACCTTCCTTGTCAATGTTAATTATAATCTAATCATTATTTTGTTTGCACATTGCTTTTGCAAAAAATTAATACATAATAAAAAAAAAATAAACAAAAGATAGTAGATACTACGTTTATAGAATTTTTAAATAACTTAATAAATTCAATCAATATACAAAAATAAATTTAAAAAAAAAAGAATAAAAGACAAAAAAGGAAAAAAAAAAAAGTAAAAAACAATATTACAAACCTATATTATATTCGTTTTAAATCCACCACAATTTATTGTTGTTGTTGAAAGAAGAAGAAAAATTATCTATATTTTTTTGTTTGTAGAAAAACATCGATCTCGATCCGAACGAAGTAGCCAAGTACATTTTGTGTTGTTATTATATGCATGATGATGATAATTATAGAACAGTATTGATTGTTAGGTACTAAAGATTAAGCAAATCGAAGGCGTACCATCCTCCTCCTCCTCCTCCCTTCCCAAATGCCATCAACTCTGAGTAAAACTATGTTCGTCGTTGTGTGCTAATGGCAATTGTGAGCAATGCAACAGCCATCATTCCGGACAGAATTGACGACAACGACGAAGCCGACGATGACATATTCGATTTCTGATGAGCAGTCGAAAGTTCATTCCGACAAATTGTCTCATTTTTAATAAAACGAAACATCGACTCAATTATATTGGCTGGTGTAATTTCGTCGCATTTCTCCAACTCACTGGTAACACAGTCAGAAAGCTTCTGAATGTCATCGCATTGTTTTGGTCCAATTATAAACTTTGGCAAAGTTTCCATATTTTCAATATTCTCTTTAGGAACATAATCCCCAAAAGTGTTATTCATACAACGTTGAATAGCTTCCTTTTTCGACTCTAAACATTCAGGTCCACGTTCGGCGATAAAAAGAGCAATCTGATCGCCACCTTTGTGGCAAACAAAGTTCAAAAGGGATTCAAATATACCCATCAAAACATCAGTGTTATTACGTTCGTCTTGTTCCAAACATGGTTCGAATTTTTGAACCAAATTACGAAGACAACCCATTGCATCGGGACGTTTTTTACAATATTTATTAAAGACCACATCCAAATCGCCAGTTGGACGGGCACTTTCAATTTCCATTTGAATTGCAGTCATATTGACGATTTCTGTGACGCATTCGATGGCAGTGGCAATGCCTTGTTCGAGGCTAGCAAAGGCGTCGTCTCCGGTGTCGTTGCCAGCAACTTTGCGACACTTGTCCTTGAACAGATTCTTTGCTTTGTCTGTTAGATTGCCATTGGTTAATTCGGGGGGAATTTGGGACTTGAGTTCATCGAGATTAACGGGTTGGCTAGAGTCTGTGGCAATTACAGTGGTGCCAAGGATTGCCAGGGATATTAAAAAGATGGGCAGTAGTAGATTGTTCTCAAGTTTAATGGCCATTTTGTGAAAATTTTAAAAAGTATTTTTCTTTGTATCAAAAAAACAAAAGAAACAAAGGAATATTAAAAATGAGTTTCTTTGTAACAGAGATAACACTTAAAATTATCACCAGGGAATACTATCGCTGTATAAAAAAGATTGAACAACGAAAAAGGCAAACAAAATAAGAACGACTCACTCGGAAAACGTTAAACGAACTCAAAAACAAAAACGATTAAAGTCCAGAGTGCTTGTACACTAAGCAAGAGTTCAACTGGGTATGACTTTGTATAGTTTAAAGCTTCAATCGTTTAGCTAGCCTCATCTACAATTATACACAAAATATACAATTGGAAAGAAAGAAAAAAAATAGATTTTGGTGGAGGAAACCACGAATATGAATATACTACACGCAACAGCGAACTTCGGACTTTGGATGAAAAAAATTAAATTCAACTGACACCTGTCAATAATTTTTAATGACAGATAAATTTTTTTTAAAGCGTTCAGTGAACAATTTTACAAGTTTAAAAATATGACATACAGAGGGCGGTCACTAGTGAATACGTTCAGACATAACTAAATAAAATTCTCTCATTATCCATTCGTTGAAATTGAGCATTATTTCACACATTAGCTGTGTTCCTTTGGCCTTAAGTATCTACTGCTAAGTACTTCTGGTTGTGTTCAACTCCATTTCTTCTATAGAAAAAATGTCTTTGAATGGATTCAGAAGTACTAAAAAGTACTTTGCTGAGTCCAAAGAACACAACCATTCTAGACCACACCGGAAGGTATATGCGGTAGCGGTATAGGTAGTTGTATGAAAAAAAAAAAACTCCACGATGGAACCTTGAAGTTCCATTGGGCTTTTAAGCCAAACGTCAGTGTCGAAAAAAAAACTTTTGACATTTCAATTTTGAGGAAAAGTGGCGTATTGGGACTTGGGAAATAATTTCCACGCCATCTACCACTTGGAGCGGAAACATTAAAATGATATAGATTTTTTTTCGATTTGCCATTCAATGTAGTTTCTATAAGGGCCACCCGGCTAACAATTTTGCTTCTAAAAAGCTTTACAGATGTAACTGTTGCTTCTTTAAAGCTTTATACCACCAACATTGTTAGCTGGGCAGTTGTACAAATATTTAATCCGTGGATCAGTTACTTTTATCTTCTGAAATCGGTAGCAAGGCTAAAGTTTAGCACTGGTTCAAGGTTCATATTATGTAGAAATAGCCACATTCATGCTTGAACCAACGTTGACCCGCAGCTAATCCGCCGAAATCGGTGGGTTAAATTCCTGATCCGAGTCTGAACCACGTTTGTACAACTGGCCATAAGAAAAAAACAAAAAAGACCTCGAAAAACATTTGTTTTACGAATTAATTTTATAAGAACGAGTATCAATTTTATGATTGTAAAATGATAATAATATGTGTTTATGTCTAAATCAGGTTTAAAATATAGCAAAAAGTATAATAACTCCTATGTAATTTGCCTTCAAAAAGTGTAACAAATCGCAGAAAAACAACAACAAATACTAAAAATGTTTTTCGAGGTATTTTTTGTTTTTTTCTTATGGAAACTACATTGAACGGCAAATCGGAAAATAATCTATATCACTTTGAGATTTAGGGCGCTGTCCACCAGGTGCCATGACTCCAAGTTTCAATATGTATATGCTTGTGCATACATGGGCTCATATGCGAAAAGAATGAGCTTTAAGCTCTATCTCACTTTTCAGTACATTTTCTAAAGATCTATCTCAAGAAAATGAGCTAGATCTCAAGAAAATGTACTAAAAAGTGAGATAAGAGCTTAAGCTCATTTTTATTGCGTTTGGTTTCCTCAGCATTGATTTGATTTGATTGGTTGGTTTTTTCTTGTACTTCTTTAATAAACAGTTATGATAGAAAGGAAAAAGACAAAGACAGATTGCTTAAAAGCCCAATCGGATAACAAAAAACGGCTATTCTTTCAACCTCTGGTTTATACTTAAGTTCTAGTCTTTCAATCAAACAAACCTTTTAGATCTCAAGAATATGAACAGCTCCAATATTCTACATGACGTCGTTTTGACTTATGACATCCATAATGTCGTTTTCCAAAATTCAAGGAGTGACACTCCTAGCTATATAATCACTCCAAAAGGAGTGATTTCAAATTCCAAAATTGAAAAAGGAGTGAATTTTTGGAGTGAATTCTTCGCTCCCAAAATTTTGAAGGAGTGACGGAGTGATTACCAATACTTCTACATTTGACTTCATGGACTACTTGTCAAATTCTAGGGTGCTTGTTTTAATTTGTTTTTGTGAAGAAAATTATATTTATTTATACAAAAATTCAATAAAGTATCGTAAAAAATCAATAAAAGTGATTTTAAAAGATTGTGTTATTATTTTATTTATTATTTAGCATTACAAACACATGCAAAGCAAACGTCAAATCACTCCACTTGTCAAATTCTTCGTGAACAAATTCCAAAATTACACAAAAAAGGAGTGATTCACTCCCATAATTTTGGAAAACGACAATAAAACATCGAATACCAAACTGACAGATTTTTCAATTTTTGCAGACAGCTAGCGCCAGCCATCTTTTCCAATTAGAAATCCTCAGTGTTCAGTAAATAAAAAATAAAAAAATAGTTTATGCTAATTTATAGAAAAATTGTTTAACTTTAATACAAAAAACAATACAAATTCTCATCTTGCTTTATTTGGAAATGGATAACAATGCCCCCGAAGAGACGACACTCGATGAATTAAACAGCAAACATCGCAAAGAAAAAAAAGAACTCCAATCACAAATACAATCGTTGAAAAAAAGCGCCGCCAAAGGTGACAAAAAGAAACGCAAAGAAGTCCAAGAAGAAATATCTCGCCTTGAATTAGATTTGGAAAAACGACAAGCCAATCAATTGAATGAATTTCAAAATGAACGTAATACCACTCAGCCTAACGAACAGGCAACTGGCATCACAGAAGCCCCAGTCGATGAAATCGCCGTTCAAACAGTCACAAATGATTTCCTCTCCTTAACCACCAACGATTTAGATAATCAACCAAAACTCACCAAAGCCCAAAAACGTCGCAATAAAAAAGCTTCCGAAGAAAAACAAAGAGAAGCTGAAATCCAAGCGAGCGAGGAAGAAAACAAAAATGGCCCCCGGATGTTAGAACATTGTGCAATCGCTGACATCCTCAAGAAACGTCAACTCAAACTATTCTCGATTGCATCCGATGGAGATTGTCTTTACAAAGCCGTTGCACATCAAATGCAACTCACTGGACGCAATGCATTTACAGTTGCTGAGCTACGCCAACAAACTGCCAATTACATCCTTGCAAACAAGGAACATCTGATTTTTTACATGACCAATTCAAATACAGGAGAAATTCTGACTGACGACGATTTCATAAATTATTGCCAAAATATTCGAAATACCGCTGCGTGGGGCGGTCAAATTGAAATAAAGGCATTATCGAGTGCGCTGAAGGTTCCCATTGAAGTTATTCAAGCAACTGGACCTTCAACTATTCAAGGTTCTGAATATGATGAACCAAATTTGGTGGTAACTTATCATCGGCTAATGTATAGTTTGGGAGAGCATTATAATTCCACTAGACCGATAACAGACAACGATATTGATGAGAATGATGGAGAATTTGAAAGAGAGGATGTTAAAATTGATTCGTAATTGATTCTAGTCTGGCTACTGCTCATCTCTCAACTGTATTCAAACATTAAAAATTGTTAGAGAAGTTTTAAACTTCCAAGTTTATTATTTTATAAGTTAACTCATAAATTAAAGAAAAACTACATAAAAATATCGATATTTTATTGTTTTATTTGATTCTCTTAGTGGAAGGACTGCCGATAGAATTTGGGCGATTTCTTGATTGGTTCCATTTTCGTGTTATCAAACTGGGGAACCAACTATGAAATCTCATAAACCACAATATGGAAGATTATAAACGGATTTAATTTGAAGAACTCTAGTTTTTGAAAAGCTTAAAGATATCACTTAATTGAGGACACTAAAGCCCCGTTCCATTTGAGGTGATAGTTTACTCATGAGTAGATCTAGTACTACAATTAACACTTCTACTCGATGAGATAGATTTCTACTCACGAGTAAACTACCACCTCCAATGGAACAGGACTTAAAACAAATTTCACAAAGAGTCGGCGAACGGCTGTGTGTGAAATGGGCCTTAGAGTAAATAGGTTTTCTACTTAAAGGAAAGGAGTGTTCCTACAATTTCCTTTAAGGTGACAGGGGGTCTATCACGGCTGTTCTAATATTCGTTCGATTTTGAAAACGGAAACGAAAATTGAATTCGTAGTCCGTATGGATTGAAAACGGTTGTTCCGATTTCCATTACACTTTTTTGTTCGATAATATTGTTTTCCGGTAGCAAATTGTTACCCGGTTTGAAAAGGGCAAAAATTTGTCGGATTGTAGGTCCGTTCGTTTTTCGAAACACCTATGAATCCGCAAAATGTGTTCGAATACGGAATTGGGAACAGCTAAATTTTGGGACAAAAAATAGAATTCCAATTGATTAACATAGTCGCACTCCTCGATCAAAAAAAATTTTTGTGTGGCCTTCGAATTCGGTTTCAGCGACCAAAAGACAGTCGCAAGGTCAGAACCTTTTTTTTTTGTGAACCTTTTAACACCCAAGTCCCTGAAACGGTCAACCGGACAAACGGACAAACTTGCAGTAGCGAGATGCAATATAATCTAAAACACTCGGGACGGGACTCGTTTCCTAGAAAAAGTTATAGTTGGACATTTAACTGGATTAAGTGATGGACCGTTTTTTCCACGCCAAACACTGAACTATTAAACCTCTGAAATGCAAACAGGTGCGAAATGCAAATTTGTTCTTTACTTTTTCATGTTGTTATACATTTTTTGGGTTTCAATATTTTATAGGGAATATGTACATATAATGAATTTTTTGAAGAATTCGAATGTACTCACAATTCCTAAATATTATATTGTCACCATTATTAGTGGGACGGCTTAGCATCAAAATCGTGCACTTTGTGATAAAAGTATGAAATTTACATCATTGATAGTACTCATTATAAGAGTTATTTTGAGATATTGGGCCACCTTGTATTCCATCCGGAAGAGTAGATACAAGAGTTTATCAGTGTTGCACTTGCTTTATTGCATATCATAGTATAAGTAGTAAAACATTTTTATTAATATCATACATGATTTTGAGGAATTTTTTAATGCCTGTTAGAATAAAATGAATACCAAAATGTCTCGACCATCATGTAAAAAGTTATTGGACTCTTTATGAATAGTCTTTAACTTAAAGAGCAAGAATCAGAATATTACCAATTGCTCTTTGAAAAAAAGTGGTAGGCTGATAAAATTTTGTAAGGACGTTTTATATACCATAGAAAAAAATAATAAAATATGCCATTGAGTTTTCATAGAAATTAAAATTTTGAAGTAGTTAGGTGCATAATTAAAAGTATGAAAAACAATTGTGCAGTTTGTGATAAAAAGATAAAAAAAATAAAAAATAAATAGTTTCTATTAATAAAAATTTTCAAATAAGTTAAAAAAAAATATCAATCCGTTTTCAAAACATACATTTTCAAATACATTTTCATTAAAATTAAGTAAAATTAAGTGTACAAAATTCAAATTCTTGAAGAATTGAATTTATTTGATTTTTTTTTAATTTTTAATATGAATTAAAAAAAAAAAAATAAAATGCACGACAGCGGTCGCACGTACTTGCTCTTATTTTTAAAGTAACTCTAATGTTTAAGCTTTTTATTCAAGAAAATTAGGGAAAATTTAAAATTTGATATTTTCAAGAAATTAAAAAAAAAATAAAATCTGTTTTTATAATTATCCGTTTTAAATGATCTTTTACAAAAAACCAAGTATGCCATTGTATTTCTTGTATAAAAAGGAATTTTTAGAAAAAAAAATTCGAAAATTGTTAGAGCCGTTTTTTAAAAAAATATTTTTTTATACACATATAAAAATTTTCTAACATTAAAAAAAAAACCGTTTTCAAAAAAAAAATGATTTAAAAAAAAAAATTGTAATATTTTTTAAAAATCCAAAATGTGTTTTTTGAAAATTTTCTAAAAATTTAATATTACCTTTACTTAAACGCTTTTGTATACAAGTTTTCGTTGAAATCACGTTAGTCTTGTACGAGATATTCATAAATCAAAAAGCCGTTCTATTACAGGTACCGTTATTAACAAATGTACAAAAAATATTATTCTTATTTCAAAAGTTGGCTCTTACTATGTGTAATACTATACACAAAAATTTTAATCAAAATCGTTAGAGCCGTTTTTTATTTAAATTAACTTTTCTATTTCCGTTACATGACAGGTACCGTTAGTTTTGATCCTAAAAAAAAATTTCAATTTGTCCTCCAGAGAATCACAAAAAACTGTTAACTTCCTAGACAGGGTAATGCTATACTATTTCGAACCAATCCAAAAATAATTTCAATTTATACATTTTTAAACAAAATTTATTAAAATAAAAAATAGTTACAATTACAAAATTTAAATTCTAATCATCAAAGACATCCACAACTCTTTGCAACACTATTTGGATATTTACTCAAATTAACACTATCTTCATTAAGATAATGCAATATTGATATCGATCCCAAAACCGTTGGAACACAACACGGTTTTGGTAGATTTGGTTGTTTCAAATGCATCAGCGTCTGTACGATAGCATGATTTGTAGCATTCATTTTCGCGCCCAATGGAAAATTACAATCGCCGCCACAAAAATACGCTTCAAATTTCTTCGGTGCAATAACCCAATCTTGCATTTGCAAATCCTTAAAATCAATCGAAAAATTCATTCGTTCACAATTCTTTGGAATTTTATAACTTTCTCCTTCAGTGTGATGCGCTGGTGAATAATCTGATGAAAATATCTTCTTTTTTCCAATGTCTCGCTTCACACGTAAATGTTGGATTTTATTCAAAAGTTCTGGTCCGTTAAAATATCCAATAATGAATGGTTGATTTTCTTCATTTCCAGATTCATCCACTAGACCAATATCTTTTGGAGTTATATTTTCATCATTATCAGCCAGTACTTCGTTGCTCATGCCTGTTAGTCGGGTGGAAATAATTAATTCATGTCCATTTGGAGTGAAACCTTTTAGGAGCCATTTAGCTATCGTCTTGGTTACATTAGCCTCCAACCAACCATTATAGCTGGTAGTTGTGGTAAAGCTGTTTAGAAGTCTTAAATCAATCTTTTGCAATTTCCTGTTAAACAATCTATGAAAAACTGAAACGGTAACGTTTCTTTCATATTCGAATTTACGGGCCAAATTCGAATTTTGAAAAATTCTTAATTCTGCACGTACAAGTTGAAGGTCTTCCGGAACATTGTTAGTGTTGAAGATTACTGTCATGTGGGATTTATTTTGTTTTCGGTTTGTTCTGGATTCTGTAAAAGAAAAACAACATTTAGTATTGGAAAATGATAAAATATAATTATTTAAATCTTACTTTTGCTAGAAAACGTTATTATATTGTTGCAATTTTCAATCACCGAACGGTCTTCTTTATTAACAAATGTACTTCTGGCAACTCGATTGTGATGAGAATAGGTATGAGGATTCTCCTCTTCAGTTATTGAATTGTAGAGCTCGAGTAGAAACTTGGATGCAGATTTTCTGGAAAGGAAATTAAGATTTAAGGTTATTTTTTAGAACAATTTTGATATAAAAGTAAACTTACTTGAGAGATAATGGTTTCTTAATACTTCTCGGTCGTTCATTAAGACCCAATAAGTCTGCCATTTCGAATTGAAATTCATTTTCGGAACTATCCAAAGATTTCATAACGACTGATTGTTGAAGTCTTTCGTCCAGAAAATATGGACTATCAGCTAAAATATTAGTTAATGCAGTTGTGACCCCACAAAGTATTAAAAAGATAAAAACTTTGAAAATCATTTTGATGATGTTAACGCTATGGAAGATTGTGTACAAATTATATCCAGAACGACTTGGTACAAATTATTTATAGTTTCAAAAATGTGAATAGGTAGTTACTCGCACAAGGTAATTAGGACACGTAAATTAAAATCCTTTTCAATTATGTACATACTAGGTAGTTAGATTATTACTTTATTGCACCTGTTAATCCATATTGGGTAAGGATTCTTGGAAAAATTAAATTACCTACCTATAATTATGATGATTTATTGGACATGAAGACTGATTATGAGGTTAAAGCTTAATTTAAATTAACTATTTTATATATACAGGATTTGATGCAGGTCAGTTTTTAACGAAATTTCTTTATTTTTCATACATGCTAATATTGGTTTCAAATCCAAAAGTAAAGGCCTATGGAAAAAAATAGACAAAGCCTTTGAGTATCACTAGGGGAACCCATCTCATTAGGCAGAAAATTTTTGCAGCCAAGTTATTCAAGACGTGAAATTTTTTTAAATAGTCTATTTCCATCAAAAACATTTTCTCACACGAACTAATAAACCATCACATTTACCATCCAATCTTTCCAAGTCTATTGGCTGGATAGAAAGTTTACAATACATTTAGAAGCTAGTCTCGGAACTCGACGGTAAACGAACCCAAAAGAACTTGATGTTGCCCGAAATAATTATTGTATGTGAGCTTCATTTTGTGTAAGTAAGACTGAATGCAAATTCGAGTTGTACCCGTGAAAAAGGAATAACTTCAAATATAAGACTTGGTGGTAGTAACTTCAATTTGTTGTTTAAAATTACAATTGACGAAAAACCTCAGTGTATGTACAAGTATTGAAACATACGAAATTTCAAATAAAAATGAGAATTATTCCAAGATAAGGTCTTGAATGCAGATCGAGAGAAATTTTAGATCCCATACGAGATTCTGTCCAAAATGTAATTGATCTAACGTTTTAGGAAGAATTTTGTAAAGGAGCTAAAATTTAGATCGATCTGCATACTAGGCTTAATTAAGGAAAAATGAGGGTTTTTACCAGGGGAACCATATCACGCCACGAAAGATGTACCACTATAATTCTACGTGGTACTATAAAACTGCACTGCTTAATTTTGATGTCGAGATTTAAAAATATGATACCTATTATTATTATTAATATTTTTGGCTCACATTTGTAAAAGTTTTGAATTGTTTACAAAACAGTTCAAACATTCAAAAAATTCGGAAAATTATTTTTATTTTCAACAAAAAAATATTTTTTTCGTATAACAACAGTTCATACGTTTATTCTTATTTTTCTAAAAATCAATTCTTTGAACAAAAAAAATAAAAACAAAAAAAAAAAAATATTTATAAACCAATACGTGACGGTGTTCGCCGTGGTGTCTGTCCCGGAGTAACAATCTCCTGTTTCGGTATGAGCGCCTCCTCTCGTTGGGCAGCTTGAATTTTCTGCTCTTCCATTTGTTCCTGAGCCATTTGCATTTGTGTTTCCATTTCTTTAAGATGTTCGGCAGCTTGTTTCTTCTTCTCACGTCCACTACGACCAGTTTCTTTAACCGAAAAGAACATAGGACCTAATTCAGCTAGCCAATAGCCATCGACAGCCGTCGCACATTGCATATATTCTTTGGCAGTCATTACGAGTTCATGGTAAACAACATAATCAGGAGTTGTACCAAGTCCATAAAGAGCTGACGTTGGATGAAGATGACATGGCATTCCGGTTCTCAGATTGACATACTCTCCAATACCTTTAAGTCGTGCAGCTTGATAAAAATAAGCTGGAATTAAAGTTAATTTACATAAATTTTATATTTATTTCGAAAATATAAGAAAATGGTACCTGAACAAATGCATTTCCTTACAATATCCCAATCAGAACCACATGATTTTACGTTGAGTTTTTGCTGAACGAGAATGTCTTTCAATTGCTGCCGAACTTCACGAACTTTACGCATTGCCTTGACGTGAATAAAATGCTCATTGCACCAGTTTGCATTGTAACTAAGAAAGTAAAAATATTAACATTTTGTTTCAAAAAAGTAGGAGTTAGTATTTTACTTATTTTGTTTCCATTGTAAATAAACATTTAGGTATGTTAGATGGTCGGATTCTGGAACTTGGAATTTTTCCCTCACACCATCAGCTTCTTCTTCTCTTCCCTTAGGTCGATAGAATATAGATGGAACAGATAACATCGAGACTAAAGTAAAACAAAACAAAGTATGGTTAACATTGAGACCCTCATATTCTTAAGCATTAACTCACCTATTATTAAAACTTCAGCACTGCATTCCATTTGGCAGGATACAATTAGCATTTGACACTGAGGTGGATCCAATGGAAACTCAGCCATTTGTCTACCAAGTGGTGTCAAAGCTCCCGTATGATCCAGAGCTCCCAAAATCCACAATTGATACAATGAGTTCAAAATATTATCTTGTGGTGGTGGATCCATAAAATGAAATTGTAATAAATCAACCACACCAAGTGATTTCAATAAAAGCACAGTATTAGCTAAATTGGTCCTTTGTATTTCGGGTACAGTCAGAGGTAATAACTCCTCTTTATATTGTCTTTGAGTATACAATCGAAATGCTTGTCCAGGTCCAGTACGTCCAGCACGACCAGATCTTTGATTAGCATTTGCTTGGGATATTGGATATATTTGCAAGGCATCCATACCAATACGTGGATTGTAAACCTTTAGCTTACAATAACCAGAATCGATGACAAATATAATACCATCAACGGTAAGTGATGTTTCAGCAATATTTGTTGCTACAACACATTTTCGTAAGCCTTCGGGTGACCTTTGGAAAATTTTCGCTTGCAAATCGGATGGCAGTTGTGAGTATATGGGAAGTATAGATAGTTCTGGAGCATTATCAATTTCAACTAAACGTTCGGCCAATACTTCGCATGTTACTTCAATGTCTTCTTGACCAGGCATAAATATCAGCATATCACCTTCGGTTGGTGTCAAATGAATTTGAAGAGCCTGTTTAACGGCAGATTCGACATAATCTTCGCATGTGTTTTTACTAAATAACGTGTCGACGGGGAATGTTCGACCGGGTATGGTGAAAGTTGGGACATTACCAAAGAATGTGGCAAACTTTGTCGAATCCATAGTGGCTGAGGTGACGATGAGTTTGAGATCATGTCTTCTGGCAACAATCTGAAAAAAAAACAAAGAAACAGAAAATTATTGAAAGATATATTCAAATGTTGGCTATGTAGCTCTAAAAGAAATCCAAGTTGACTTGTTCGTCCTATGTTATAGTACAATAAAAAGAAAAGAGTAGAGACCTCGCCGCACAGTGAGCGTTTTCTATGCTGCATTGAGATTTTTTTACTTTTCGGCATTATCTTGAAGCGACAGTTTTATAATTACCGCGCTTTAAATGGGTATTATGCGATTGTAAAGAATAAAAGGGATATGGTTTAAAAGAAAATGGATATGCACATTGGATCTTAAGCTCAGACCATTGAAATGGAAGGACAAACCACATTTTCCTAGTATGACTAAGGAATAAATTTCTGTACTTGACTATACTTCCTAAAATGGGTTCAAGTTTAAACTAATGGTTATTCCTTGAAGTGCGAGTATTACGGTGGAATAATTTGATGGAAGATATGTAATTAGCTATTTCAATTGATCGAAAGTACGGAATGTGCATCTTGGGAGGAAACCTTAAGCTCGATACACTCATGGATCAGCTTTTTGATTCTTATCTAAATCACACACAAGTGCGGTCACACTGCGGCAATCTCTGATAGAAGTAACCGCTCGTGCGACACTGCACCGTCACCGCACAATTGTGCGCATACTCAATTTATGTATAAGTAAGAATCAAATTGCTTCAACATTGAGCGTAAAAAACCGCATATATGTGAATCAGGCCTAAGAATTTCGCGGCGATAATCAGGAAACGAAAGATAAGAACCCGAACCAAAAGCACACACTTTCAAAAGAAGACTTTGATGCCAAACTCTACCAAATGCCTTTGAAGTATCAATTGCAATTTCACAACTGTTCTACTACTGTTCTGTGAGATAGATGATAGGTCACCAGATCACTAGTGAACTTATGTAAATGTATGAGGGTGTATTGCAAAGAAGATTTCTTTATTAGAGATATTTCTTAAGTTCATAGTTGATCAGCGGTTCCATGGCTTTTGACAGAACGGGCGTTATAAGGTTCAGTCGATAGATGTACGGTGAAAACATTCGCCCTTTTTTTGGTATCGTGTGGACAAATACCGTTTTCTATCTGCTTTAGTACAATAATGCGACAGAAGGAAAAGCTTACGGAGTTCTTTTTCAAGAAGATTTTTGTAAGTTAAGACCTAAAATGACCCTTCCAACGGTACGAGTGCGAGAAAAGTTTGGTTGGAATCATTGACGCTCTCTAGTACCGGAAAAGCCATGGCCCTTTCTGCAAGCATGGATTTTGAAGCGAATTGTTTCCCAAGACGTTTAGGTAGATTTCGTGAGAGAGTTTATGAAGCTAATGCCATTTTAGACGAGCGTTGAAACCGAGGACGAGAAGGTATTTGGAATATTTTTTTTACAAAAGACCAAAAACTCTTGCTACCTTTAGAATACAATAAAGGTAGCAACAGTTTTTGGTATACCTACAAATTTGTTTCGTCGAGTACTGACATTTTAGGCCTTTCTAGCTTGTTTAAACTGTTTTCGGTAGTCAGTACAGTTGGCTTTAAAAAATCGGAAGCTTATTTCTCTGAACCTGGTGGCGTTTGTAGCTTGAAGACTTGCTACTTTTCTGATCACCCTATTTCATTTCTGATAGAGAAATGAAGTTGAAAGAGATTACTAACAATAACAACATATATAAGATTGGAAAATGGTAGCCTGGGATTGAGTTTGAAGGAAGAAGCTATTAAATGTGACCTGAGCTCACTCATTCTTGTACCGCCATTATTTGTTACTGAGCAAGAAAGGGGTCATAAATACTGGTATTTGATATTTATCTGATGAAAAATAATAATAAATAAAAAGTTGCTGATAATAAAAATCAGCTTCATTTTGCTTCTTAATTTTTCACTGAATACAGCAAGTAAGCGCAACTCATTTGTGATCTTTATTGTTATAATACACATCAATGTTTGCACTGTGTGTATAAATAAATTAAGTAGGTTGGAATTTGCATATCCTATAAAGTCAACAGGTTCAAAAAAAGCTATTATTTTACACATTCAAGAGAAACTTTTTGCAAGTTTCTCTTAATATTTCATTATATTTCTCTTCAGTCTGGACTTTGAAAATATAATATAGAAAAAAAAAACAAGATTAAATTTTACTTCGAAAACGACCTTAATTATCTTTCGGTAGATTGTTGAAATAAATAAAGCAGATGTGCCTCATTGCTATTGTGCCGGAGCTTGGGGCACACGGCGCTGACATGAGTTCCCGCACGTAGGAGGTGTAAATGCGTATTATTTAGAGTATACAAACCAAACCAAAACCAACCACAAGGCTGTTCCCTCCATTTTCTTAATTTTGAATATGAAAAAATTGAAAACAATGTTTTGATTACTTTTTTTTTTATAAAAAGTATTATCAGAAAGAGTAGGTCGTTCGTAATTAAAATAATTGCTTGAGATTTGAGTATGTAATGAGTGTAGTATAATATGCATTATGTATTTGGTTCTACTTTCATTGATATATGAAGCTGAGAGGGTATTATTCAAAGAAATTCAAAGAAAAGGTAGTTGATTGTAGTAATTTATTATTATTTTGTTTTTTTCTTATCATCAATTTTATAATTGAATAAAATTGGTTTGGGTGTTTTTGTATGTTTACTCGCACATGTGATACTGGCGACAATGAGTTTGATAGATTGCTAGAAATGAGTAAAATTGATGCATCGATGAGCTTAACTGAGTAAGATTAAATTTCATATTTAAATAAAATATATGTCAAAGTCCAATCAAATAATTTATAGGGTGATTGACTTAAAAAAAAAAAACAAACAGATGTGCTTCTTGGTTATTGAAAAGAAATATGGTGAACTTTAAAAAAAGTATTACCTGCACTAAAATTTTTAATACTATTTTGTTAAATAAAAAAAAAAATTGTAATTTTTTAGGGTTCATATAAGGTCCATACATTATATGGATTAAAAAGCAAAAAATCGAAACCATTAAGACAAAATTTTGTTTAAAATTTTGTCGGGATTATGATTATTTTTAGGTTAAACAATTGGAATCAAAAAAACACAAATGACAGTGAAAAAAAAAACAATTGCTGTTTCGAGAATAAGAATGTGTTTCAAACAGGGTTGTAAAAAATCATTATTAATGCATTTTCTCTCCATTACAAAATTAAAAAAAAATAATAATTGCAATTAAAAAAAAAATTCCATTGAAAAAAATATAACTGAAAAATTATTTGCATTAAAAAAAATTTCTTATTGAAACTGAAAAATATTTGCATTGAAAAAAAAAAAAAAAATATTTATTGTAACTAAAAATATTTTGCATTAAAAAAAAAGTTATTGCAAATAAAAAATATTTGCATTGAAAATATATAAAATTGTTTTTTCAAATAAAGAAAAAAAAAAAAAAAAAAATTGAATGCAAATATGTACAAAATTTTCTGCATTAAAAAAAAAAAAAATTCAATGCAAAATGTGTGAAATATTTTTTTTTAAATATTAGTCGAATTTCTTACAAATTTGACTATATATTAGCTATTTCAACTATAACATTGAACCTAATGTATGGCGAAAGATTCCAAATTGTTGGAAATTCGACAAATATTAAAAAAAAATATTTAGTGCATTGAATTTTTTTTAAATGCAGAAAATTTTTTTATTTGCAATAAAATTTTCTTTCCAATGCAAAATATTTTTATTTGCAATAAAAATTTTATTTTTAATGCAAATATTTTTCTTTTGCAATACAATTTGTTTTATAATTTTTTTTCCAATGCAAATATTTTTCAGTTGAAATGAAAATTTTTTTTTCAATGCAAATACTTTTCAGTTCCAATAAATATTTTTTTTTTTATGCAAATTTTTTTTATTGGCTATAAAATTTTTTTTAATTGATATTTTTACAACCTTGGTTTCAAACACTTCAAAAAAGTCATTCACACGTTTAGCGGAAAACTCATAAATTTTATGACACTTGGGAAAACTTGGGAAAACCTGCAGCAGGTAAAATCTTAAGAAAATGTGTTTTATTGCTATTTTCTTAAATTTATTTTTGTGTTTTTTTTATAACTTTTTTTTAAAATGCAGTTAGAACAAATATTTAAAATTCCCTCCTTGATATTGTATGCATGTTAGGGCTCGTATTTTTTTCATTTTTATTTTTTTTTAGTGGCATGACACCAGTTAGAAGAGCCTCTCAGATATACATATTTTGATGTTTATTTTTTTGTACCTACATTATGTACTAATATAATTGAGGTTTTTGTTTTATTTTCAGAACATTTTTTTAAAGCTTTAAATTTTTAAATTTATATGAATATGGATAAGAAGGAACAAACAAAAAACACTGTGACGTATACGTACTAAAAAAAATTTTAAATGCATTTTAAACATGCAAATTTAACTAGAAATATGTTTGCGACAGAGTGCAGGAATTTGAAGCCAACTTTTGGCTAGGCAAACCTATGCTGGTTAGAGTCAGGGAATCGAATACTCCTCCATTTGCTCGATTTTTGTTAACAACAAATCGTATTATTGATCGAACTGTTTTTTGAGTAGGTACTCAACAATTATTTAAAACATTTATTTAGATATTTTAATACACATTACCTTGACCCAAATGCTTTTGATTTAAATAATGCTTCAGAAAGATTTGTTGTGGGTTAATTTAATACCTTCTTTATTATTTTGCAATCAAATTACCATAATCATTAATATATTTATAAAAATAATAATATGTATGGGAGTCATTGAAGAATTTCGTATTTAAATAAACCCACTTTGAATTTGCAAAAAATTGTTTTTGTGCGGCTCTTTTGTGTTAAAAGTTATTTAATGTGTTCATGTTTCCACCTACAAAAATGATTTATACATTGCTTTTAATTATTCATTTACCACCACACAATAATCTTATTAAGGAGATGTTACAAATTAGTGGGAAAAAAAATTTCAATAAATCAAAAAATAGATAACCATGTTAAAAAAGTTAAGTACCTATTTAAGAGGTTGTTAAAGCTTAAATTCAAAGATGTACCCACACTCCGAAACACAAAATAAATTGCGTCTTTTTTAATTATACGAAATTTTGATTTTTTAATCTAGTGATAATCTTTAAACGGAAATGGAAAAGGCTTTAAGAAACCCTATTATTTCAAATCTCTGTGCTTCCACTCGATTTTAAGGATATTATAACGAAAAATAAGTACAAAATAACACTGATCCTGATCAAAATCAAAAATTGTATTGACAATGAAATTTGTTCTTTGTTGTGAGTATTTATGAATCATTTGTGGAATTAATCTTCCTCATTTATTTTTATGCTTGGCGCCGGATAAAATGTGTCATGTATCAATCACACCATAAATAAAAGAAAACAATAATAAGGAAGGCAAGTTAAAAAAAAATTAAACAATCTTTATGAAAGTTTGAACAAATATACTGTAGGTATACTGTATGCACATTAGAGTGTCCGCAAGAAATCGATTTTCGAAATTTGGTCGGGGGAACCCCATAAAATGTTCCGCCTTTGCAGATTTTTAGATAGCCAAAATTTAAGCTCGATTGGATAAGTCTAAATGGTGCCGACACTCGCTCAAAGTATCAAAAATCTCTGTTTTTTCACTGTTTTTCGAAGAAAATTAGCTCTAGCTCCCAAACAGATGGGGTTATATTCACTTTTTATATATTAAATGAAAGATAGTGTTATTACACATAATTCAGATTCAAAATTTGTTTAGTTTTACAAAAAAAAAAAATATTGTCATCAATTTAAATTTTCAGTACTTACAGCTGTGTTCAAAATAATAGTAGTGCCTGCAACAAAATAACATTTGTTATATTTACGGTGCTTCTATGGTTAAAAATTTAATTTCTTTGATGTCAAAGTTTGTAACGGTCAATTACTAATAAATGTATCGTAATTTTAAAATGAAAAAGAAGGTGCCAAATAATTTTTCATTGATTTTTGGTTGTTCTTTCGAATTTGACCTGTTCAAAATAATAGTAGTTAGAGTTATTTTTTAAGAATTTAAAAGCGGTTTATAACTTAGAATATTTATTTTTGGTTTAAAAGTAAGTACTCATATAATTTGAATAATTTTTCAACAAAAAACGATTTGTTTCGGTTTTAATCTATTTAAAGTTCGAAGAGCAAAACACTGCAGTTCGGATAACGGAAACTTATACGAAAGCTACTTGAAGAAAGGAAAACCTACTTGGAAATTCAAGTTTATATTAGGATGCTCCCCTACAATGTTAGCCAACGCAATAAAGTCAACGAAAGACCCGAAACGCGCGGTAGAAAATGAAAAAAGACCGCCGTAGATGACAGGCGTATTGTCCAGACGAGCAAAGTTGAGCCTTCTGCATCGTTGTTTCACATCCAGAAGGCTTTAAGCCTGGATTGCAGTGCAGTGAACATTCGGAGGCGAATGTTAGACACTAATTTGTACGCTTGAAGTCCACGAAAAGTTCAGCGGAACATGTTAAAAAGCGTATCCAGTTTGTAAAAGACCACATAAACTGGCCAGCAAAGTAATGGCGTAACATATTGTTTACTGATGAGAGTATATTTGTCCCCTTTGGTGGTACTGGATCTCCACAATACGTCCGACGTCCACCCAATACGGAATATGTTCCAAAGTATACGACGGAAACAGTTAAACATGGAGGGTCGAAAATTTAAGTTATTTAACATATTTCTTTGTTAACAGCGGAACTTTTCGTGGGCTTCAAGCTTACAAATTAGTGTCTAACATTCGCCTCCGAATGTTCACTGCACTGCAATCCAGGCTTAAAGCCTTCTGGATGTGAAACAACGATGCAGAAGGCTCAACTTTGCTCGTCTGGACAATACGCCTGTCATCTACGGCGGTCTTTTTTCATTTTCTACCGCGCGTTTCGGGTCTTTCGTTGACTTTATTGCGTTGGCTAACATTGTAGGGGAGCATCCTAATATAAACTTGAATTTCCAAGTAGGTTTTCCTTTCTTCAAGTAGCTTTCGTATAAGTTTCCGTTATCCGAACTGCAGTGTTTTGCTCTTCGAACTTTAAATAGATTAAAACCGAAACAAATCGTTTTTTGTTGAAAAATTATTCAAATTATATGAGTACTTACTTTTAAACCAAAAATAAATATTCTAAGTTATAAACCGCTTTTAAATTCTTAAAAAATAACTCTAACTACTATTATTTTGAACAGGTCAAATTCGAAAGAACAACCAAAAATCAATGAAAAATTATTTGGCACCTTCTTTTTCATTTTAAAATTACGATACATTTATTAGTAATTGACCGTTACAAACTTTGACATCAAAGAAATTAAATTTTTAACCATAGAAGCACCGTAAATATAACAAATGTTATTTTGTTGTAGGCACTACTATTATTTTGAACACAACTGTACCTCAAAAAGAGCTGAAGTGCAAACTCGATTTAAAATGAAACTTTTTTTTTACTGTTTTATTTAAAAAAAAATCGAAACATTTAACAGATTTCTAAAAAACAAAATACTTAACATCGTGTTAAATTTCTTATACATAATTATTGAAGTAAATACTAAAAAATTTAATCAAGTGACTTACTTAAAGTAGTTTTGGAAGCATCAGGATATAATTTTCGGCACTCACTGACTACCTGAAGTACATATTGTTTTTGTTCCTCATCTTTAGTTAAAAGATTATTAAAATCGGTTATTAACTTGACTCCTCTTTCTGCCATGTCATTTACGACTTTAAGTGTTTTCACTTTCTTAAAGCCTTCTTTAAAATGGGGGTTTTCGGGCCAAAGATTTGGAGGTTCTTTGAGAAAACTTATGTCTATTTTCAATCGGCCGAAAAAGTTCAATGTTTCTTTGTTCACAATATTTTTTAACCCTGCTGTGACAAATTGTTCAATTTCATGTGGATGTAGCTTTGGATTTACTATTCTGTTGGTTTCTGTTTCGCTGTTTTTTAAAATTATGTTGGCCATTTCTGATTTTTCGCCATCTGGTAAAGTTGGGTCAAAGAACGCCAGACCTACCAGCTCTGAACTCAAATACCATAAATGGTTTGAGAATTTAGCAAGAGCCTTCTCTGAAATGTCTTTGTCTATCTTGCGGTATTCAATGAAATCACGCAAAAGATCAAGATCTTGTTTAGGAGCCAGATAAGCTCTTGGGGCATTAAACCAAGCCTTGCAGTAAATTTTTACGATGAAAACGCAGATATCACCGAGAGCGTTACGTTCCTCGTTACTCATTTTAAACTGGCTTCGAAACATGAATATTTTTAAGCTATAAATAGCTTTGGCCATCCACCTAGCATGATGAGTGGCTCCTGGTGTTCTGAATCCAACTACGCTTCCATCTAGAACTCCAACAAAAATCAAAACCAACTGAAGAAATTCCTTATAGTCATTTCTAGGCTGACATTCTTGTAGTTTTTCTTTTAATTCACCTGATATCTGGGTTATAACTTCAGGGGTTAGGTGTTTATTTACATTTTTATCACTGATACCCGTGTGATATATTTTTGAATCTATTTTTGACCATTAATTTTAATTAATATTATACTAATATTATAATTAATACTCACATTTTATTTTAAGTTAATTTATTTTATATACAAAGGAAAATTAGCAAAAAGCGAGAGTTTATCTTAATAAAATTATTGAACTACCAACGAAACGACTCGTGAAGCTTAAACTTCATAAAAAAAAACAAGAAATATGTATTTTACAACTGCATTTTATTTTTTTTCTATAAAATAAACAGAAAAATTATTTCTCTAAAATTTAATTTTTTTTCTATTAAAAGCTTAAATCCTGAAAATTCCATAACACTTCGTTGAATATCTTAAGATTTGTTTTAGTTTGTCACGACAATTGTCAATATTGAGTTAGCCCGATGTTAAAGCGCTCGCCTATCAATCCAGGCATAGCAGGTTCAACCCCCACTGGGTGCCCTTTTTGTTTTGTTTTTTTTTTCAGTCAATTTTACTCTGTGCTTCTATAATTGATAAAATTATTATATATTATTATATATAATACGAGAAGCATTTCAATTAGATAGGTAACATCAATCTATAACATAGAAAGTTTTATTTTAAATCGAGTTTGCACTTCAGCTCTTTTTGAGGTAAGTACTGAAAATTTAAATTGATGACAATATTTTTTTTTTTTGTAAAACTAAACAAATTTTAAATCTGAATTATGTGTAATAACACTACCTTTCTTTTAATATATAAAAAGTGAAAATAACCCGATCTGTTTGGGAGCTAGAGCTAATTTTCTTCGAAAAACAGTGAAAAAACAGAGATTTTTGATACTTTGAGCGAGTGTCGGCACCATTTAGACTTATCCAATCGAGCTGAAATTTTGGCTATCTAAAAATCTGCAAAGGCGGAACATTTTATGGGGTTCCCCCGAAAAAAATTCGACAAAAATTTTTTTCTATGGGAGTTGCGGTCACTCTAATGCACATTTTCATTGTACAGATATTTTTGATTTTTAATTTATTTGCTCAAAAAGAAATATTTTCCTTGTGGAAATTCAAAAAGAAGACTGGTCCTCTACGAAACTGACAAACTATTGACGTACAAACAAGCAAATATGCATTTTAATGTTCCCTGAAGTCTACGGAATAAAAACAAAATATGGGGTCCTCACCTTCCCCGCGGTTCTCCCCCATTTATCACCTTCAATTTTTCAAATCGATTTATTTAATCCTTAACAGAGAAAGAGTAAAAAATGTTCACCGTAACATTTTGAACATTTTATGCCAGGGATATGATGCTCTGTATTTATTGATTGAGTAGTTAGAGCGAAGAACATTTCTTAAAATTCGTTGTCGCAGTGAAAAGATTTTAAGCAAACGAATTTTCACCTTAAAATGTTCAACTTTTCATTTGTTTAAGTTGTTTGTTTCCAAAAAAGAAGTCGGAATCATGCTTTGACTTATAAAACTTTTGTTATTGTCTATTGTTTTTTTTGCTGTCACACTAAAAAAGTAATAGAAAAATTTGAAAATTTACTTTTAAATGAATTTGATCTAAAAGTCATGTTTCAGCTAAATGTTTGAAATTAGTTCTGTGCTAGAAAAAAAAACACCCTTTATTATCCAATGAGAAATAAAAACCGACACGTTCCTATTTTACTAAAACTATAGTTTTTTTTATCTGCTTTTATTATTACGTCAAGATCAACGTTCATTTTGTATTAAAAAAAAAAATATTTTAATTACTACTCGTGTTAAATTATGTTCATATAACAATAAAAATATATGCATGCCAAATTATTTTGTACAAAAAAAAAAAAAAAAAATAAATAGGTAAATAAATTCATAAAAAAAAAAAATACCCCTTGAAACTCCGACACTTGCGACAGCTATTAAAGGATATTTATAGAAAAGACCAGGAACATCACGTGAATTTAAAATATATTAAGCCATTTGTAAGAAATATGAGAGTCAGTCTGCTATACCTAGGTTTGTCTACGCATCTAAAGATGACAGAAGCTTTGATTGGCAATTTGCCATAAATGGTTTTTATAAAATATCTTAAAATTTTAAAAATAATTTCGTATTTTGTTTTTCAAGAAAAACAAGCCATTTAAATTATTTTTTTTTCACAAGTCCATATAGAAGATCAGAGATAAATTGGTATAATATTATATGTTGATTTATTATTTTAAATAGATACATATAAATTTATTTTTTGTTATTCTATGAGGTTTCATATCTCTTCTTGGGTCTTTACATCCGACGAACATGAGTGTGAATCAATAAACTATTTTGAAAAGTTGATGTTAGTCAATAGGAAAGTGGATGAGAAGTGTCAGGAAGGTCGTAAAAAAATGAGGAAGAAAATTGGAGACAGAACGGAACCTTGTGGCACCCCACAATTTTTTATGGGAATTTCATACTTTAATGCATCAATAACCTATTGATCAGATCAAAAAGTAAGAAGACATACTTTCAATATAATTTGAAAGGGTAGTTTTATCCCTTTTTTACCCCTTTTAAAATGAGGTGAATTTCTATAGATTGGAGAAAGAAGGTTTTTAGGCAACACATATTCAACTTAATATTTTAAGCATTTACAAAGGTTCAACTAAAAAAAATATTCAGTAGCGGGTCCTTTAAGGAGCAGGAACTTTGACATGAAATGATTGAAATCTTAAATTGTTCAAACAAAATTTAATTCATAATAAAAGAATTTTAAATCAATCAATTCATAATAAAAAATAAATGGTGTGTTACAAATGATCAATAAAATCATTATTCATCATTAACCGAATACATTTTCGTAATAGTTCAACAACACTATGTTCTGAACTATTATTCAAGTGCTTTTGTTATTTATCTCATTAAAAAATAACGATACAAAAATGAACGGCCTTGAGTTAATGAAACATTAAACAAAAATAAAAAAAAAAAAAAAACGAGTTCTATTTTGGTTTTTACTTCAAAGGTGCTTCGAAAAAAAAAACTATAAGTTCAAATTCTTAATCGACCTTTTTCTAACAATATTAAATAATAATTATTATGTATGAGCCGGTAAGAAATATACATAATTAAAATCAAAAACATTTGAAACAGAACAAAAAACTTGTTCATTTCACCTTGCGGTGCGGCGCGTTAGTTTTTGTTTGTTTGTTTATTTTTTTTGTAAACGATACAATGCATAGTCAATGAATCGTAGTCCCGCGCATTCCTTTCCATAAATTGAATATATTTATGCAATAGAAACACAAAATGCAAAAAAAAAAATTGTATTTGTATTGCAAAATACTCTAACTACTTACATAGCGGGTATATCTGTGAATTGTAGATAAACAGAATCCCAATGAAAGTTCAGTCTATGTACAGTACATGTATCTATTTTTAGACTTCGTTTAAGTTTGATAACTTCATTTGCAGTTACAAGCAGCTTTATAGCCTGCCCGGGCAAATTTGGCGCCTTATGTCAAACTTAAGTTGTCACAAAACTTCCAATCTAATGCTCTGCCAATTTACTGGGATTCTAATAAAAAGCTAATTTAATTTTTTATTTGGGTTTATATCATGATTATTTTATTGATGAAATTGGGTCAGTCAAATATTTATTTGATCCAAAGTTCATTGCCGTAATTGAAAATTAGTTGTGTTATATTGACATAATATTGTCAGTTTGTAAATTAAAAAAGGGAAGAGAATACAATACTGACGTGGACAAGAGTTTTGCATAAACTGTAACAATTTTGAACGAATTTAGTTGAACAGTTTTAACGAAGATTCTCATGTAATTCGTTAAGATTCTCATATAAATCATTACATCACACTGTTGAATCTATTGTGTTATTTTATTTTGCTTAAATTTCATAAATTAAATGATACCAAAAGACTTTCTAGGTAATTTAAGGAAAAAGAATATATAGAAGTAAGGGACAATCTTCCATCGTTTAAGCGATAAATGCAATTATCTCAAAATCTGACTTCAAACACAAAAAAAAATATTTTGAATACAACGGCAACACTAACCATATTTAAAATCACATTTTTAAAAAGCCAGAAGCTCACTGCTGTAAAATTTAAATCTACTAAATTAAACGAAGAGTTTTGAAAAAATGGTCCTCAAACTCAGAATTTTGAAAAAAAAAACGTTAATAAAAAATGTTAAATGACTTTTTTGAATGAAAAAAAAAAAAAATAACTTTACATTTAAATGTTGTACATTAAAAAAAAATTAGTTAAATTTTTTTCAAAAACTTCTATTAAAAAAAGTTCTTCAAAAATAAAATACTTTTTAACCTTTTTCATAAACTGTAATACATAATATTGACATTTCCTTTTCTGAATTCAAATAACAATTAATACTGTTAGAAAATTTTGAAAAACAAATACATATTTTATTACGAAAAAGTTTTAAAAACGACATGTTAAATTTTTTTCAATACCTACTTTTTTTTTCAAAATTCTGAGTTTAAGGACCAGTTTTTGAAAACGCTTCATTCAATTTACTTAATTCTAGTTTTGCAAATATGAATAAGCTTCTTGCTTTTTTAAAATGTATGTTTCAATATTGTAGGTTTTGCCGTTGTGTTCAAATATTTTTGAAGTCAATTTGTGAGAAAATCGCACATATTGCTTAAACGATGGAAGATTGCCCATCACTCCTGCATATTTTGTTTTCTTTTAATTTATTAGATAATCTTTTCGCATCAATCGATTAATGAAATTTAAGCAAAATTTTTAAAATTTTTTTTTCACAAAAATCTTCAAATAAAATTAAAAAAATCAATAGGCAACTGCGGCAATTTTTAACCTATAAAGGTTAAATTATTTTTAATTGAAAAAAAAAGATCATCAAAACTGGAACTGTTCGGCCGGGCTCCCTAATATTGCCAGTTTTTTAGCTTTAGTTACTCCACTTACCACTTAATTTAATGTACATAATTTAAGTTGAAAAAAAAAATATATTACCTAGAAGTTTTTCCTCTTCATGATTTTGGTAAATCAATTTAAAAGGATCCGCTCCTGAAGAGAGCTGAGTTTCATTCGAAAACAAACAATAATTACTATCGACTGCAAATAAAAATAAAAAAATAAGAAGTTTTTATCTTAGTAGTTGTGTCTAGTCCGGACACGGAGTAGATATTTTACTTTCAAAGTAATCTAAGATTTTAATTGCAATTTGTTTACTACGAGAACATTATTCAATATACTCGTATAATGAGTGTACTCGTTTGCCGGCTATGACGAAATAAAAACATGTTTGCGTTGGAATTGTTTAAAGTTAACACACCTTCATGCAAATTCGACGCATAAAACTGTATAGGTAAAATAAAATCAGATATACATATTATACGGTGACCATTTGGTATATTTTATCTTTTGTTTACAAAAAAAAAAAACAAAATGTATGCTTTTTGTCAAGTATTTTTTCAAAAACGGGGAATAACCGGTTACTTCAACATGTTTTTTTTTTGTATTTTTTGTTTTCAATAAAATAGATATAAAAAAATATATTCTTTCTGGGTCATTCTAAGGATTGAATTTCAATCATCTCTCATAAATATTTATTTGTAAAAAATTATTATTCAAGATTTGAAAATATCATAAAGGGAACAATTTGAATAAACAAATTGTTACAATTTTTTAACTTTTTATTGCTTTTTAGATATAACTATAAATGGTCACCTTATTAAGTGACCGATGAAAAAAGTTGTTATTATTAAATATTTAATTAAAAAGAATTTGATTTAAAGACGTATTAAATACTGCGCAATAGTTTTAACGCGTACATAGTCTTAAACTGCATTCCTATCGAGTACTTTTGTTAAATGTGTAGTTGTTTGTAAGACATTCATATCATGAAAAAAACTTATTTCAATCTGCGTGATTTGTCACATATTAATATGAGTAGAACAAATCCATAAAGTACACCAGGTTGTAATCTATAATCTGGAAAATCCACCCTCTTAAAATCCACGTAAAAATATAAATAAGGTTTAAAAAAAAAATTAGAAAAAACTAGAAACTAAAATTTGTTTTCCATCAAAGTTCAACATCACAAAAAGAGTATATTTCACAGTTCAAAATTCGATATCTCAAAAACTTGTCACGTAACAGCCATTCTAATACTATATTAAAATTTAGAAGGTCAAAGGTCATTAGAAAAGTATAATTTGGAAAATATTACTGTCATTTAAGAAAAAAATCGATAAAAATCATTTTTATTTCAATATTTTCTGAAATATGTAAAAGGTTTTAATCTAAATAACTGCATTCCAAACTTTTCAAAAATCAACAATTTTTTCGGAAACTTTTTTGATTAAAAAAGAGTTTATTTTTTTCAAATTAAAATCGTCGTAAATCCTAAAATGTCTAAAAAGATATTTAAAATAGAAACAAAACAAAACAAGATAAGTTTTGATCAGGTTTTGTTAAAATCCAATAATTTTTGTAATAGATAAAAATAAAAAACCAAAAAATCGTATTTTTGCATTTTTCTTAATATTTTTCAGTTTATACATATGTATAAAAAATAGTTTCAGTAAAAAATTTAGATCTTTAAACTATCTACAATTTTTGTATTTAACTTTTTTTCAATAGGAGGTCTACTTTTGACCGAAATCGTACAAAACACGATTTTTTCCTCCTTTCATATACCATTTACCCTAAATGTTCCCACCACCTACATATGTATATGCTGCTAATAATTTTTTTTTTTCAAAAACTATTGCCAATGGTCTATTTGACTATTAAAGTTTTTGAAAAATTCATAAAATATTTTGTTTAAGGAATAAAAAAAAAACTTAAATTTTTTTATAAAATTTTGTTTAAACATTACAAAACATCGTTAGAGCGGTTTTTCAATATTGTTTTTCTTATGAAAAAAATTGAGAAAAAAATTTGGTATGCCATTAAAAAATATTAGTCGACACATAAAAACAAAATTCAGTGTACAGAGAAAAATAGACCACATAAATTAGAACAAAAACAATAAGATTTCTCTGCTTGTTTTTAGGCATGGTCATATTTTTCTCTGTGTACGATTTCGTTAATTTTTCAAATCCAAAATGTTTTTTTTTTCAAGTTCTTCTTAATTTTAACATTAGAGTTAGTAAAATTTTTTTGTATATAAAATTTTATTGAAACTAGTCGAGTAGTTTACGAGAAAAGCAGAAATTAGGAATACGGTTCTATGGAAAGCACCTCTTATAACGAACCAAAAAAATTTTTTTCATTCCATAAGTAGGTACGACCTTGTTTGTCACATGTATTTTTTAAATCAAAATCAGAGCCTTTTTTGAAAAAAGCAATCTTTTCCATTTAATTCATGTGGCATTATGCATAGTTCCACTTTAAGGAAAAAACAAAAAATTCAATCCAATACTTCGGAATACTTGATGTTATCCGAAAATATGAAAATTTTCTTGACAAATTAAGCCCCTCCTGGCCTCCTGGGAAAAAAATCGTTTGCGCATATTGTTTCCTATCTGATGCAATTTTTTGACAATTTAGATATCCATAGCTTTCCTTCTATCAAGTTAATTGCAGAACATCGAAAATAAAGAAATTAACTATGCACTCGAAAATTAAAAATAAAAAGATTCAAACACGGGTGTTTTGGACAAAAAAAGTTAAAAGGTATATTCGAAGGCTTAACTATTATAATTTGTCTCTACGCATAAAAGTTACTCATACACCACAGTGAACGGTAAATTCTTATGTCTCGAACTTTGATTTTGTGTAATTCTTATTGTTTTGATTGCGAAAGAGATAGTCATTCAAATCTCGTTCATGTTGGCAAATAAAAATAATAGGCAAAACATCCAACTGCTAACAAGCAAACATTTCGAATTATTTTAAGTTATTGAAAAATTTTTCTAATTCACTATAATAGGAAGTCTTTATTAAAATAAAAAAGGTCATATTTAGTACCGTTTTATTTGTATTGAGGTAAATTTGACCACTTAACTTGCTCACTCAAACCACAAAATGTAAACATGCCTTTTCACCTTCGTGCAATTAAGTTATTTGCATAAAACATAATTTTAAATTTATATAACGTCTGGGTCAAGACAGTTAAGCACTCAACTCAGTATCAAATTATATCTGATTAAATATATAGAACTTGGAACAAAGATCAACCATTTGCATATTGTTTGCAAAATCGTCAATCATTGCAATTGACTTCGAAGGGACCAGAGTCACATGACCAACGCATCAGTTTGTTTATTAGCTATTTGGTCTTTGATCTCTCATATTCATAACAAATTTCCAGTGTCAATTGACGATGTGCACTGAATTGCCCTTTATATAAAGGAACGCATAGTCAAGTTAAAGTGGTGCTCTAATTGCAATTTATTAATATTGAAATATTTACAATACCTCTGTGTAATTTTTAATGACTTTATTTTTCTGATATAACATAATGCATTTTTTTTTTATATTTAATTCGATGTTTCATTGAGAGATTTAAAAAAAAAAAATTCAATTTAATGAATAAATGTCAATTAAATTAACAGTTGCTTTGACGTTTCATTTAATTTTGAAAAAAAAAGTGTTCACTTATGTAAGTCATTAATATTTTGAAAGCATTTATGGAACATTCCATCGTCACGGGTGGGACACTTAAACAGTTAATTTATTGTTTTCTTTTCAAATTCTACTTATATTTGTACAAAAAACTGCATAGAGATTCATAATACCAACAGTAGAATTTTATTATTCATGCCGACTTAATTATTTTTTACAGCATAAATGGTCTTTCCTACTGTCACGGGTGGGATACAATAAAGAAGTAATTTTGAGATAATAATATTTTATTTTACATCCTTTTATTACAAAAAAATGTAGATTAGCAAAAAGTGAATGAGTAAGTAATGTCACGGGTGGGACAAATTTTTGTCACGGGTTTTGAAAAAAAAGGGAAATATTTTTAAGCAACAAACAAAAATAATGTCCATATTTATCACCACGTCGATCAGCTGTATACATTACAAACAACTTGTCAAAGTAACGTCCCGTTATCCATGCTCTTATCTGAGTTTTTTTTTTTTAGCTTTTTTTTCGATTATGTTGTTTTGATGGGCCTGAACCCTTATTCTTATTACACTTCTCTTGCATCTCAAATTATTTAGTTTTGTTGAACCAAGTGGTTACAATAATAAAGGGCAATGCAAGTATTTTACACACTTGCATCCTTAATTAAGTTAACCCGGATAGTTATAATAATATTTATAGACTTGTCAGTGGTCAGTAAATGCGAATCACTAATAATAATTATTATTATTAAATAATGCAACAATTTTTCTAGAAATATCAGGATTACGTACAATGTTTTTGTATTGTGTGAAATTTATTCAGAATAAATTAATTACACATTCTACGTTATAATGCAATTTGATCTTTGAACAAAATCCGCAATTTTATTGGATATCAATATTTTTTCTTGTATATAAGGCTTTTGTTGTTAATCTATATTAAGTAAAAATACCAGACAGAATAGCTTTTTGTGTAGTATTTTATAAATAATGGCGCCAATAATTCAGACTGAGAATTTTTTTTTGTTGCCTTTATACGTAATTTGTTTACGTTTCTTTTTTTTTTGTTTTATAGTTTTAATTTTTAGTACCACACATAATAGCACTAACAATTACTTACAAAATACAAGCTTCATGTTGGTGATTAAATAAAATTTGTTTATATTTTTTTGATATTTAAAATTAAATCGTCTATTAAAATCTGTAATGACTTGTTTTTATCTTTATTTCACATACTGTATATTATTAATGGGTAGATTAGTAATCACACTCGTGCCAAGTTTATTATTTTATAGGTGTGCAAAAGTCCAAAATATGTTTTTTTGATTCCAAAAAAAAAATAACAAGGCCATGGTCAAGAACATTTAAATATTTGTCAAAATTTTAAAATTTATAGTAAATTTCTTTTAATTTCGAGAACTAATTAAGATTACAAAAAAAGATTACGTTAATAGATAACATTCATAGACAAGAACGGAAATCGGCTTAAGTGGCGTGACAGGATAAAAGACAAATTAAATAGGTTGAAAGAAAATCAGATATTCTGAAACAAGGGTTAAGAGCTTGAAAAAAGCGTTGGATAATTTTATAATTTCAAGTTTGCCAACTATAATAAACATTAGCTCATGAAAACTCATGCCTATTTTAGTTATGCCCTAATGTTTTTTTTTTCACAAAGTGGTGCAAAAACCGCAAATTGCTTTGAAAGTGACAGATAAATTTTGACTGTAGCAATTGCTTTTGTTTCGAATTCACATTCGAGTATATAAAAAAAATTCTCACTAAATCCGTTTGTAATGACCCTTTTTTGTGAAATTTTCCATTGCGATAGATTCTGTTATTGTTTTTCCGGGACTCGTAACCAGTTTCCGATACGAATGGTAGATATTGCAATATTTGAAGTGTTAATCCATCGTACAATGTGTAAAGGACAAATTGAAAAAATAAAAAATAAACGGAATAATTAAAATTTAGCGCTTTAACCATTTTAAATATTAAAAGTCATCGAACTTGTATTTATTAATATTTGTATTCAGGAGCGTACGCACCATTGGGGCAGCCAGGGCATTGCCGCGGGGCCCCGACGAATGAAGGGTCCAAAGGGAGATTATGTGAGGAAGAAACTTGTTAACATAAGCAAAATAACGAAGCAAAAAAATCAAATGTTCAATCAGGTTCTGGAAAACGCTGATCTTTTGGGGGCCTTTCAAAACTGGGGGCCCCAAAAATTAAAAAAAAAAAAATAAAGAGGCATATTAATAGGACTGGCAATTAAAATTTTGCCATCTTTCCTTTTAGGGGTCCATAACAAAATAGCATGTGTTACTTGTAATTAAGCAGCAAGGGTCACCATTTGATTATCTCCAACAAGCTTATTCACGTCCCTTACTTTGGCGGAAACTTCATCAACAAATTTGAATCTCATAAATTGTAGCTATTAAGTTAAATGGTAATTTGCTGCACAAAAATTAAATTTGTACCTCCTATGAATAATACCAAAAAAAAAAATGGAGAAAATTTGAAAAAAAAAATCAGAATTTTTGGAGCAAACTTTAATTTTTAAAATATTCAAGGTTTTGTTTAAAAAGTGGCTCAAAACTACAATCAGTTGCAAAAAAAAAATGTTTTTTTCATAGATTCTTTTGATTTTGCAACAAGCAAACTTGTTGTCTTTATTTTTTGATTTATTGATTTTTTTTACTACATATTTTACTTGTACTATTTATCCTTAATTTTAATTTAATTCTTTTCTTGTTTTCAATAAATATTTCAAGAAGTTATTTTCAATTTCTCTGCAAACTAAAAGTTCCCATGGCCTTTAAAAAAAACAATGCTTTTAAAAATACAGTAATTGCTTTTAAATTTATGTTAAATACTATATTTATCATCATTCTTTCCAAATTCCATTCGACAACTGGTCCTTTATTACATTCCCAAAATTAAAAACCGAGTGCAAAATTATTTTTCATGGTAATGTCAATTTATTTCTTCACATTCACTTGTACACACAATCTTAAATTCAATTGTTTTAATCGTTAATTTCAATTGCACTTAGCACTCAGAACATTCTGGAGTATTACACAAATACTGATTCATTTAAAGTTCCGCACATAATTTTATCTCCCACACAGAAAAAAAAATGAATCAAAAACGATTTTCAGAACAAAATGAAACACCCTCTTCAATAAAAATAAATTTGTTTTGATTGTTTAGTGTTTTTGTTACAATAACAACCATCAAAAGGTTAGTAGCCCACCAACAGCTACAAAATCGTTTAACCTTCAATGAAATTTCGACCCCATCAAAAACAGCTTTTAAAAAAAGGTGTGAAAGAACAACAACTTATTTATTATTCTTCTCGTTAATCAGAAAAGTCAACAATCAACAACAATCACACTAATCTTAGCTAACTTAAATACAAAAAAAAGAAATTGGATGAGAATTCTTTCAAATAAAAATTATATGTATGAATGGCACCACAATTTGAAGAGGCATGCCAAATTTTATAGTCAATTTATTTATCATTATTTCATTGCAGGCGGGTTGTGTTGTTGCAGTGCCAAATTAGAAAAAAAAAAAACAAAAACACTTTTATTTACTATACGAGTAAACCAAAATGGGTTTTTTTTTGCAAGTTTACCAAAAATGTTTGAATGTCTATCACCTATATCATAATTTTCCGTATTGAGAATTGATAAAATTTCCATAAAAACTGACCCCTCCAAAAATTACAAGTAGGTAAATTTTTCATGTTTTAGGTTAAAGATCAAACTTTATTATTTATTCAATTTATGTAACTTTATTTTTTATTTAAATAATCTGGACTTAAAAGTTCTGTGAGAAAAATGTGTTAATTGATAAAGTGGGTGTCACGCTACCCAAATGCATAACATAGTAATAACAAATATGAATATAAAACACCATTAAGCAATCTTTTAATTTTTACTTCATACAAAAAACTCAGGATAAAATATCAAATGTCACACCCGTAACTATTGTTTTTCACATAATTTTCCAAAAAATTGCTCTTAGGATTTTGAAAGTTTGCGATTGACTTACAACTTACATACATATGAGAGCATTGAATACATGAAATTCAAAATAAGTACTCGTAGGTACCTACTATAAAAACTGTGACAAAAATGAAACCCCACTGAAAATTGGTAAAATCGTTCCATTCATAACAGGAATGAAAAATCTAAGCAGTGTATTAAAATATTTTAGGTAAAAGAGTGTTTTTTTGGGAAGCAAGGAAAACCAGTAATAAGACCGATGAAATCAATCCTTTCAGAAATTTATTGAAAAATGTTGTCTTTGGCATGTGAATAACGAATCATACATAAGTCTATACCTATATTTTTTATATGAAACGATGTTTTTTTAGGTGATGAGAAAAAATGAATGCAAAAACCAATAAATTATAATGATACCTAATTGAAAATCAGAAATTATGTTGCATTGGAAGCAACATAATATAATTTTTTTTTTTTTAATAATGAAAAATTATATTTTGACATAGAATCAACAAGCGCTATTATTACCATTCCTTTACCTGGTCGAGTAAAAACGAAAACAAAACCCTTTTATGTTTTAAGCAAATGAATCAAGTTCATTTTTCTTTGAATTCAAATTCATTTAAAAAACTGATTTCATTATGATGTTATTTTTTGAAGTGAAAACTTCTTTAGTATCGTAGTGATTTGAAACAAGATGAAACGAAAACGCGACACGAACATTCAACTTGTATAACTTTTTTGTTTTAATAGATAGATGAATGACATTTGTACTATAGATTTGTAAACTATAAATGTACAAAATTTCAATTAATTTCATATTCAAAATTCTGAGATAACGGTAAAAAGATGTTCTTTTTCTACACAGTTGTAGTTGGCTTTAAAAAATTCTTATTTTTTTTCTAGTCATGGTAGAAATATGATTCATACGTCATATAAAAGGTGAAATAACCTTTCAGATGATATAAAATTTACTATAGGTTGTCATTTAAAATAAAATGCACGACTGGGGCCGCACGTACTTGCTCTTATGTTATCATACTTTTTATGTCAAAGCTTTTTTGTAAAAATATTTTGAATTGGTTATAATTTGATTTTTTAAGGAATTTCATAAGAAATGCAAAAATATGTAATTTTTTTTTATAATTTCTTAAGCCATATTTCCGTTATCCGTATTTTTTGAGAAAAACTAAAAACGCAATTATGTTAGATTTACGTACAACATTACGTGTGTTAAATTTAATCAAAATCGTTAGAGTCGTTTTCGAGAAAATTGCAATAACTCATAAACGATGCACGGGAAGAGCCGACATCGGCGATTTAAAAAAATTTTAATATCATATTTTCACTATACGTATTTTTTGAGAAAAACTAAAAACGCAGTTTTGTTAGATTTACGTACAGTATTACGTGGGTCAAATTTAATCAAAATCGTTAGAGCCGTTTTCGAGAAAATTGCAATACATCGAAAACTTTGTATGGGAGGTATATGTTCTAAGCGAGATATTAAAAAACAAAAAAAAACCAACCTTTGAAATTACGAAAAAATCACCTGTACCAAATTTCAAGAAAATCCGTCTACCCGTTTAGGCTGCAGCTTCATGTACAGCTTTTTTTGACGACGCACAGACGCACAGACCGACGGACGTCATGACGAAAACCACTTTTTCGGACTTCTCCATCATCGTAATTCGTAATGTTAGTTTTGATTAAAACCTCGAATTTTTTTTTGACACGAAACCAATACTTGCCCTATAGAGCAAGTAAAAATATATTTAATGGTGTTAAAAGAGAAAAAAGATTGATTTTTTTGCTTTTTTGATGAAAAGTGATTTAGTTTGAAAAAAATAACCTCTTTTTGTAGATGTTGTATAGACATGGACGATATAAATATTTTGAGGTGAAACAATAAGCTTTCAGATGATATAAAATTATATAGGTTTCACTTCTACCACGTGTGAATTGCACACATGACTTTTTTTTTCTCTTCAAATCAAAATTTCAACTGAAATTCCAATAAAACAAATTTTTTTTAAGTATAGTACAATTTGCAGTAAAAAACTGACACTGTTGCTATAAACAAAAAAAAAAAAAAAAAATACTAACAGGTGTCCATTTTTTTATCTACATAGTCATTCAAGAATTTTTTCTGAGGTTGTCCTTTTCTTGATTTAAATTTGGTATAACCAATATTGTTAAAAAATGGAAATGATTTTTTTTTTTCTTTAAAATTAAACTTCTTTATTCGTGGTCGTATGCAAATTAACAGGTGTTTATTTTTTATAAATTAAGAATCTCATTGTTAAACTTATCAAGGAACTTACAATCATATCAAAGACGGTGTGGAGTGACAGCGGTTAAGTTAAGTCTCATTCTTAAGGCTTTTTCTATTTTAGAACAAACTAAAATAAACATTTTAAACATGTTATAATAACATCGTATATAATCTTAAATTAATGTCTTATTAAAAATGTTATCAACAAAATTATCAAGCTTGTATTAAGTAGCTAGCACAAAAAAAAAAAATGTAAACAAATTAAAATAATGCGAAAATAAATAACCATCAACAAATTATTCATAAAAAAGATGTCAAATAACAGGTGGTTTTTTGAGTTTAGGTGAATTCTATTTATATTACCCTAGTCCCAGTAATATAAAAACAATGTGTTTTTACTGATTTACAGCATTTAAAAATAGTTTTTGTCGTGATGGCAAATATGTGAGACATCTCACATCGACGTGTGGCCATGTGGGAGCTAGAGAAGAAAAATAATATATTTTATCTCATCTCACAAAATATTCTCTTAAATAAAATGAAAAGCTTTTAAGATCTTACAAATTTAAAAGAGAATTTATTTATACGACATTGTTGATAAATCGATGTCGAGTTTCAAAGAATTTAAATGTAGAAATTTTAACATGTAAACAAAAATTATAATGTATATTTTGCATTGTAGAAGACAAAAAATAAATGTACACAGTGTTCCCGCTTTTAAAGATAGGTAAGTACAATAATTTTAAAGATTATTTACAAAATCTTTTTTTTTTAACAAAAAAATTAAAAAAATTAACAGTGTTATGTTAACTGATTGTTACAATTAAATAAAGTCAACAGGCAAAATTGGCACGGTGGTGTAAGGCTTTGAAGTTTAGCTGTCAGTTTCTTTAAATTAATAACTTTCACAATTATTTACCCTAGATTATTCTTTATCATTTTTTTTTTTTTTGTAAAAATATAATACTTTTTTTCATTAAAATGGGAACACTGAAAAAACCGAAAAACATTTCAAAGAGAAGTTAATTATTCTACCAAGAGAATAAAAGTATTATTTACGAGTATAGTATCCAGTGGCGTATCCAGAAAAAAATTTGGAGGGGGCTAGAAAATTTTTCAAACATTTTTTAGAGGGGTACGAATAATATATTCACCTTTGATCGAGAGTGAAGCTCTGTGCTGCGGTACTGAAAGTGGTATAGTAGCATTTAACTGCTCTCGACGTCGACAGCTTCGTACTACTGTCTCCTGTCTCCTGTTTTCAAAGTTCTTGTGTGACAAACACCATTTTCGATATAAACGCCCATGTTCCGCAATTCGACCGAAAGTGAATTGAAATCACTTTTAAATTTCACGTGAAATAAAATATCATATTCTTCATTTGGATCAATTTCAAAAACTTTGAAATTGCTTCGAACTGTCATAGCTGAAGGATCATCCTTTTTAATTTTGTTTCTGAAGTTAAATTATTACTGCTGGATGCCATTTTATCGGCAATTTTAATGGAAAAAAAGAAGAATTCAAAAGAAAAAATTAGGAGACACAAATAAGTTATGATAATATTTTGTCCAAAAATTATAGATTCATTGAAAAAGGCACCAAATTTACAAACCGAAATAATGTGAATTGAATTCGATCAGAAAATTTAAATGAGTGAAAAATGCAGAAAGTGAAAGTCTAGAAACTAATTTTCCATTAAATTATTTTAGATGTTTAATTCGAAATATATATTTTTTCATAATATGTTGCTTTTTTAATCCGAATTCGAAGTCCAAAGTGGCATTTGCTGAAAGAAACCATTAGTTACATATGATGACCACTAAGATTTTGAGATATCAAATATTTCTATTTCCAATAGCTTTGAGAAGTATATAATTTTTGAAAAAAGTGTTTATTGAGATTGCATAAGAACTTTTGCAAAACTAAACGGTGATGTTATTCGACGTACGTATTATACTAAAAAGTGATCTGAAGAATTTGGAATTGGACTTAAACCTGAAAAAAAACCACCTAACCCCCAGCTACAGCTAAGGCTCTTACTCAAACAAACACAAATAGCCGTTTCAGAATTTGGAGGGGGCTCGAGCATCTGAGCTGCCTCTAAATCTATAAGATTTACGAACAAGTTTCAGTCAAGCATATATATTACAATGAAATTAGGTAAAAAATAACATGATCTGGAAGGCTTGGGGGGGGCTTGAGCCCCCTGAGCCCCCCCCTCAATACGCCACTGATAGTATCCCCAGAGATGGCAAAAATTGGATTTTTTTTGATTTCCTACATTTGTTACGTCTACTACATAAATGAGGTAGTTAACGTAGTTTAATGTAGTTAACGTAATTAAATGTAGCAGACGTAGCGCTAGACGTCAAAATGTAGTTTGAAATGCCAATTTTACCACCAAATTGTCAAAGTCTTATTCAAATCGAAATACATAGCTGTGATAGTGTAAATTTGAATAGAATATTTGAAACCAGATGGACTTGGGGTGGTTTCTTTGAAAAGGTTTTACTTTACGAAACCAAATTCTCACGAAAACACAGCTATTTATTTTTTAATATTTTTGAAATATAACGTTTTTTATGTAGTTATTGCACGTAGCAAATGTAGGTAGTACATGAAACAAATCAAGCGAGTAGTTTATTCGATTAACTACGCGTAGTTAACCGAGTAGATTACCTGACGTAATCTACTCTGCCATCTCTGAGTATCCCCCTTTTATTGTATCGCAGCAAAACTGAATCAACAAAAAATAACAAAAACAAAACAAAAAAAAAAAAAGATTAAATCGAAGAACACTCACGAGGTATGTATGTAAAACGGTGAACAATTCGTATTTTTCAGATGTTAGATGCAATAGTCTCGGGGATAGCGTTGAAAAAAAAATATAACTTTAAAATCAAAGATTTTCGATCAAACTGGACTTTTTTGTCCAGTTTGATCGAAAATCTTTGATTTTAAAGTTATATTTTTAATTCGGTTTGAGTCGCTGGGACGACAAGCAAAACCAATGCATTTTCAAATGTTTAAGGAGACCGATGTTCTAATATCTAGGTCAAAGCGTTCAGCTTCCAGAAGCCCAACTTCAAACGGCTATATCTCGGAATTTTGAAAAAAAATGAAAAAAAAAAATGTTGATGCCAAAAGCAGCGGGGACTCTAACCTACATTTGGGTATAACTCCCATCCCTGTAGGTGCACGCGTTCTCAAACCGGGAATGATGTGGCGGTTTAACATGAAAGATGATTTTTTAAAAATCTGACAATGTGCAAAGCGTGGGCCCATGACACAAGCTATCATTTAGCATCACTCCAAAAAATTGCTCTCAAGCGGTTTAGCTTCCAGGAGCGTTCAAAGATTCGGGGATTTTTCGAAAAAAAATTTTACCCAAACAAATCCGATTATACCACTATCGGGTAGCTGAGAATATAAGCTTTCATATGGCACCACTACCATGTCTCTAGGAATTGATACATTTGCAGATGAGATTTATTTTTTTCTCTCAGCGATAAATCTCACTGGTTGACCGAAACATAAAAGATACAAAATAAAGGTTTCTCTCAGACCTTGACCGAAATTTTTCTTTTTTAAAAATAAAGGTTATTTTATGACCTTTATTGAAAATGGCGATAAATAAGAGTTATTAAGAAACCTTTCAAAAGGTTGAGATTTATTTCTGATCTCTGCTGTAACTGTAAGATGGAGCGTGGTGTAAACTCAAAGAGCTTTGCAACTGTCCCATACGTGATAAGAGTTGTCCCACCCGTGACATTAGTAATTCAATCTTTGTATATAATCATTTTTAATTTTCTTTATTTTATATAATAAGAGCTACGAATTATTTTTTTGTCCCACCTGTGACGGAAAAGAGATCTTGTTTATTTTCAAAAATAATTAGGTTGGCACATTTGTTTGCAACGATTAATAAATAAACATATTTTTACTTGCGATATAGGTACTATATATCAAGTTATGCATTCGTACAAAAAAAAAAAGTTGAGATAACATTTTTCCATGACATTACGATGGTAGACAATGCCAAAAAAGTGGGTCCCGGAAGTCCGTCTGTCTGTCTGTCAGTCTTTCAGTCTGTCAGTCTGTCAGTCTGTCAGTCTGTCAGTCTGTCAGTCTGTCAGTCTGTCAGTCTGTCAGTCTGTCAGTCTGTCAGTCTGTCAGTCTGTCAGTCTGTCAGTCTGTCAGTCTGTCAGTCTGTCAGTCTGTCAGTCTGTCAGTCTGTCAGTCTGTCAGTCTGTCAGTCTGTCAGTCTGTCAGTCTGTCAGTCTGTCAGTCTGTCAGACTGTCAGTCTGTCAGTCTGTCAGTCTGTCTGTCAGTCTGTCAGTCTGTCAGTCTGTCAGTCTGTCAGTCTGTCTGTCTGTCTGTATAAGGAGCTACAGCCTAAACGGATGGACCGATTGATGTCAAACCTGGTATGCAGCGTTATTTGGCGACTCTCCAGAGGGGTTTTTGGAATTAATTTTTTTGGACCAAAAATAACGGTACTTGTCATATACCGATTTTAGTACAATTGAAATATCGCAAAAACGGCTCTAACGATTTTGTTTAAAAAATTCAAGTGTTAGTTTAAAGTTAAGGTCTATCTTCTAATTTTTTTTTTGAAAATCATTATTAACGGTACCTGCCATAGAACCGTTTTTTTTTTAATGCGATTATCTCCAAAACTGCTAATTTGATTTCAACGAAACTTTTTGTGAAGAAGGATTTATATAATTTAAATGTAAGTCAAAAATAAAATTTTGAAAAAAAATAATTTTTGGATTTTTTAAAAAATTTTGAAAATTTATTTTTGAAAAATCAAATTTTCGAAAACGGGACATTTAATTTTTTTGAAATTTTGTTTTTAAATGTTGATTAGTGATTTCTACAAAATGGCATACCAATTTTATTTTTAAACTTTTTTTCCAAAAAATTATTTATAAAAAATTAGTTTTTTAAAAAACGGCTTTAACGATTTTGAATTTTTTTTTTCTAAAAATGCATGTTAATATATCAATCAAAACTGCATACTTGTTTTGGAGGGCAATTTAATTTCAGGTTTTATTTTATTTTTTTTTTTAAAACGAATTTTATTTTTTTTTTCCAAATTTCTATATAAAAAGTCTTACAAATTTAAGCAACTTTAACTCTAAGAGCAAGTTCGTGCGACCCCAGTCGTGCATTTTATTTTCTTAGTTGCGTCCAACACTCGAGGTCAAAAACCTAGAACCTAGAGCCGTAACTGTAAACAACTGTAAATAAAAGAGCAAAGAAGCTAGAAAATGCAAAACTGAGCTATGAAACTTGACATTGCAATTAAGTTGAATATTTACTAACCAACAAGATTTTGATTTGACATTTAAACTTTACGTTATTAAGTTGTTTAATTTTTTGACGGAATTTGTCAGATATTTCAGCTTAAACAAAACATATAGAAAATTGGTCTTTTGCTAAGTTGGATGTAATAAGGACTTACTTTACTTGGCCCAGCCTACTTTATATAGATTACAAAATTTTTGGATTTTTTGAAACCGCAATCAAAAAATATAAATGAGTTACTTAAAAAATACTGCAACTATGGAAAATTACAGTTTGCAGTCTCATAGTTCACATCCAGTTTTTACGAGAAGGTAATACAATAAGACAATACAATCGACAAAATCAGTTTAATTTTGGCTTAAAAATGGTGAAAACTCAGTTTTAAAAAAGTGTACTAACTATCAACCATACTATTTAAAAAATTGGCGTTTAGCAATTTCAACAGAAGTACTTAATTTTCTGCTCTGATTTACCAGGTTCAACTTCCATTTACTTTATTAACTTCTGACTACACAGCTCGGTTGGTTTAAGCCTTTTTTTAAGAAAAAGTGCAAACGTTCCCAAAAGACAACACTACCTTCCCGACTACAACCCCCATTCATTCTATCAGCGCACTTTTTATTTTTCAATACCCTCGTTCAGCACTCTTTTTTCTCATTACCAAGAGGAGCACTGTTGTTGTTGTTGTTCACATCATCAACATCACAATCGCTTCATTCGCGCCGTAGTTGTAGTCATCGTCGTCGTGGTTGTATCAACAGCAGCAACCCAAAAACATACAACAACCGGCTTTAAATAAAAATATTCATCGTCCAACGTTGGTATTTGTCTTTTGAAACTCTTGCAGTTCAGAAGTATTTTAGCTGTTGCTGTCGAAGCAAACTAAGCCAAAGCGCGCTCAAGAAAATAAATAAATTTCATATTATATTTTGAATGTTTATAAAATATACGAAAAAAAAAGAAGAGTGCATTTAATTAACATACATATGTTTAAATATTATTGTTATTAAAAAAAATACAATAAAACATATAAGAAGATTCAAAGTATTTATCTCTGTTGCTTTTTAGCACATTTAAGATAAATACAGGAATTAAAAAAAAAATAAACTGAAAAATACAGAGTGGAAGAGAAAATACAAAAAAAAGATAAAACTTTTTTTTTTGTTGTTTGTATAAATAAACAAAGGCCCATCATATTGATAATTCCCTTATTTTTTTTTGTTTTGTATAATCAAGTGGTCTTTTGTGAAAGTTGGTATTTTTACCTTAATTGAGGCGATTTTTTGTGAGAAGAGAAAGAATTGGTAAAAACAAAACCAGAACAACGAAACGTTAAAATTTCAAGGAAAAGTAGCATTTTTTTTTGATTTTACAAAAAACGAGTGTTTTTTTTGAAAACCATAAACGGACAATAAATAAGTAAAAAAAATAAACCAATCGTCCAAATGACGATGAACCGGTCGAACAGTTTTGTAAATTCATTGAAATGGTGGCCTTTACAGGGTAGTAACCAAACAAATAATAATAACAACAATAATAATAGTAATAACAATAGTGGCAACCATAATAATAATAATAATTCAAATAAAAATTTCGCATTTGGTAGTTCGGTAGCGGTACAAAAACTTCGAGAATCCAAGTGGTTTCGTGTAGATGAGAGGAGAATATTTTGTGCTGTTGTCGAATGTGGCTTCTTGGTTGAGGTGAGGTCGCAAAATCACGACGAAAACGATCAATCTTGGTTCGGTGTGGTGCTATGTAAAACTACCAAAGGTGAGTAGTAAACGTATATAGATGATGTGTTGTATGCAAGGCATACAAGAGATAAAGCAACAACAACAACAACAACAACAAACACCATCGACAAAACCAAAAGCAATATACCGGAACTTTATTTTACAGGGTGATTTAATAATAAAATATAAATACAAAAATCAACAAGAGGCTATCAAGTGGTTCAAGAGAAGTACTCGTTAAAAAGAGAGTGATAAAAAGCTTCGATTAGTGATGCAATTTTGAAGTTAAACTCCTTTTAGCGCGTTAGCTACGAATAAAACTTATTTTTCTGAGCAGCCATTTATATTGAGATTTTTTTTTGACAGTTTATTTATTAAAACTGTCATCAGTGCGTTGTTTTATGTGGCAATGTCAATGTTTTACTAAACTTCAGTTTATGTTCGGTTCATATGTATAAAAAAGAAAAGTTCTGTTTGTTGTTGACTTTTTTTTGCAGGAAAGTAAGAACTGTCAAATTTTTGAGCAATTTCGAAAAATGAATTCCAAGTTTCAAATCAGAACCAAAATAGTAGAGTTTAAAAAAAATAAGGGAAAATAACGACAAGATAAAATTTAAAAGTTTATTCTGCAAAAATATGAATGCTTTTAATATTACTTGTGAAACAATACTATTTCTTTTACGACATCTAATTTTGAGGTGTTCATATACATTTATAAATGATTTATTATGGTTTTGTTTAATTAGTACTTGAGTGAACTTCTTTAAAGAAAGAAAAATTTAACTGACTTTTAGTCTGAAAAATCTAAAGAATTTTATTTTTATTTATTTTTTATTTATATTTTTGAACCCACAAATATTTGACAGGTTTTTAAAAAATGTCCATCAATATTATTTTGACAGTTGTTTATATTTTTTAGGGTTTATGTGAAGTTTTTATAAAATATATTCCTCCTAGGATTTATGAAGAGGCAGAAAATTTTTCTTTAAAAAAGGTTAAGAATAAATTTCGACTGATGTAGGAAATCATTGTCTTTTTTTTTTGTTGATGAAAAGTCTTTTTAGTTTTTTTACTTGTATTTTTTTTTCATTCTTTCAAAGATTTTAGCCTCAAGTTAAACTTTTTTTTGAAAATCATTCTGCTTGTTCCATTTTTCAACTTCTTTTAACTAATTTTGATTAGGTAAATGAAATGAGTGCGTTCAGTATAATGGAAAGGTTTATATAGTATTTGTCAAATAAGTATGATAACTTAGATTTAAATTACATTATCATCGGTGAAAAGCTATCACCGTTTCCAATAAGTTTGGGAAATATTTCGAAAACTAACTTTCATGTGTTTAGATCATAATGAATTTGACAGTTCCAATGTGAAAACTTTGCCAATTGAAATCATGGCCATGTTGTATAGTTGGTTCTGTTTGTTTACTTTTTTATTTTTTAACAAACTGTAATAAACTGTTATAAAGCATATTTTTCGAAAAAACCGCGATTTTATATTTCGATTTCTTTATTTTTACACTTTGTACAAAATGTGCAGTTACAAATTTGGAAATGAAAGAATAATTTTAAAATCTTCTCTGCAAGATTTTTGAGTTGACAATCAGGTATTTATTAAAAATGTGTGAAAATTCGTGGTTAGCAGGGAGGAGTTATCAGTTAAAAAAAAAACCTTACTACAATATTGACAATAATTAAATGTTTAAACGTGATTTTTATTACTTTTTTATCATTTAATTACGTAGGTATAAGTTTGAAATGTGAACTAGAGATAATGAATGTCGGTGCAATTTATTTGGCAAGCGATCAAAGCACTCGATCAATATTATTTGACAAGGCTTATTATAATTAAATAACATAATTGCGGCACATGTGAAAATCACATAAATAAGGTTTCGAAACACAAGGTCAACAAATTAAGTTGTGGGAAACAATCGTCATTTTTGTCAATTTTGTTCAAGATATGAAACACCCTTTTAAAGAGATATAAAAAAGAAGAAGACAAAAAAAAACATACAAGATGTGTTTTGTGTAAATTTTTTTTACAGAGATAAACTGGTTATTCTTTTAATTTATGAGATGCAAACTTTAAGCAGTTTCAAGTCTCAGCTACTTACTATGTATGTACAAATCGGAAATAGGAGGCGCCTTGATTCCATAATCCAATTAAATAGTAAACTATTTAAGTGCGGTTTTTTTTTTTTTTTTTGTTATAATGGATAATATATTGTTATCTTTCATTTTTATTTATTTTTATTTGGTTTTGTTTTCGCCAAAGTGTCAATCTAAGGTGTTATTATGTAATTATTTAGTCAAGTGGGAGGGTAAAAACATTTTTTGTATCTAGATTGTAATTTTATTTAGATTTTATGACATGTGCTACTATTTTTTAAACAAAATCGAACGAAATTGAATGTTGGCGCTTGAAAAAAGAAAATGAAAATTATAAAAAATTATAACTTTTAAAGATTGAGATATGAGAAAGTTTTTTTTATGACTTATGAGATAACTCAGAAAATGAGTAGGTACCTAGGTACTTACTAATTACATAAATAAGAGTAAAATACTGACGTCAAAAAGACATAAGAACAATTGAAAATTATCTTTGGATTACGAAAAATGATGTAACAAATTATCTAGATTCTGTTTTACATTCGTAGATAAATTGGGAATTCCGTAACGCTATAATCTTATTCTTATAGAAGCATTTAAGGGCGATTTTTGTACGCGTATAAAAGTTTAAAAATAAATTGCATAACTTTTTACTAGCTTAAAAAAAACAAACAAGAACAAAACACATAATGGTATGATGACTTTTCAAAGGTTTATTAAACAACAAATTAAATGTAAATACGTCAGTAATAATAACACAAATACGCTAAGTTTATTCAATAAACATCTTCAGTTTTGATTTCAGCGGGTTTAAAAACAAGCATACGTGTGAATTTTTAAAAATTCGTTCAAAAATTTATTAATTTAACGTCAAATGGTGCTAAAAATTACATGTTAGTACCAAAATATATTGATAAAATTGGAAAGATTTTTTTTTTAATCTAACTAATCATAGGCGAAAAACTTAGCTGAGTTTTTAGTCCCTTAAATTTCTGAATCTGCCCATTGACTTGCTCAACGGACTGTCAGAAATGGAAATATCAGCTTGTTTTGAAAACCATCTTGCTAACCGATCAGACCGTGTCGTTTAATTGTTCACAAGTCACATTATCGGAATTTCTGTCGATCCAACCAAATGACCGTTCATTTGTCTGGTAAATAAGCAAACAATGACATTAGTAATGAGTAATGACATTTTAAAAAAATTTTTGGTTTGTTCTTGACTTTATCTGCAGGACACACCTACATGAACACGCCTAATATGACAAATTAGCGCATTTGAGACCATTTCTCAGTTGTCAAACAAAAATTGCGAAACTAAGTGCATCCAGTGCTACATACTGTTATTTCCACTTTGAAAAAAGGGTTCGATAAAAAACTAAACCGAAATGAAATTCATACGGAAAATGAGTTTCGTTCCAATTCACAACTTTTCTTGACATGAGAAAACTCAGTTTTATTGTATTGAAAAATAGTGCAAATATCTCAAATTAAATATTCTTATTTTATGAGAAATAATTTGGCGAGTCTGCCAGTTTGCAGTAAAGAATTGCGATCTTTTGTAAAAGCGTCTAGACATCATGAATAATTATTTTAATAGACTTTAGTAATAAATAAATTTAAATGGATGAAAACAACTCATAGTTGTTCATTTCATTTATGTAACTTTTATTTATTTATTATTTAATTAAAAACGAGAGCTAAAAAGTAAAGAGGTTACTTGGTTGCCTTATGGCACCCCGAATTGATTGAAAAAGACAGTTGTAAAAAAGAGATGAAAGTCTCATATGCATTATGCAGTTCAAATGAAATAAAAAATTACCTCTCCATTTTCTTTAAAACTAAATAGTAGTTCTAACCTGAATTTTGTATTTATTTATGTATCAAACTGCTATAGTCAAGAAATGAATTTCTTTTTTCCAACTTTTTCCAACTTGCTCCAATCTATGTAGTTAATTGCAATTAATTGTTAAACGAGGCGTGTTATAGCCAAGCATTAAATAAATAAAAAAAAAAAAAAAACATATCGAATGAAGACAGAAAAAAAAATAAATTTTGAAGCTAATTTTGGTCTACGTAGCAACAGCTTGAAAGAAAGAAAAAAAAAATCAAGTTAAAAATAACTTGATGTGAGTGGTATACTACTTACTCATTTTTTGTTTGGGACTTTTCTATTTTTGATTTATTTTTTTTTTTATTATTTTTTGGTGTGACGGAATGTTCAAGGTAATAAATATTTTAATTTGCCGGTTTCAAGTATCAAAGAGTAAGAGCTTACGTTTTTGTATGGTAATTTAATAACTTCTTTGAGAGAATATTGCGTTAAGACACTAGAGAGTTTTTACAATTTTTTAAATGGCAGAAAAAAGTTCTTAAATATTTAATAAAGTTGAGGGATTAGCTGTTCAATCAAAAACAATTTATGTATTTGTTAAATAAATATCTAAAACATATTTGTTTAAGATTGACGACAAGGCCTTTTGTTGTTGCCAACTGTTTCCAAGGAACTTGTTTATTCCTTTTTCGTATCTATAAATAATATAAAAATGTTGTCATATTAATTTATTTGTTTATTATTTTAAACAATTGACTGAGATTAAATCTTAAGTAAATCGAAATCTAATAAGTAAAATATAATAAATTAATCTCCACCAACTTAAGTACACAACCAAAAATAGAAATTTGTTTGTGATTCCTATGATTTGTATAGCAACTGATAATATAACCTTCAAAACTATGTTAATGCCCGATTAGAACATTTAATTTTAAAAATGTAGGTACTTAAGCTTTTATCAAATCAGTTACCTATAAAGTGTGTTAATTTTAAGTAGGTAATAAACTGATTATGTATTCTCCAAACCATATCTAGATACTTTATTCATTTCATTAATTTATTGACATAAGAACATACTAGAACCGTTAAAAAACATTCTTTCCTCTTACTTGTAAAACCGTGAAGGCTTTTTAAAGTACATGAAAATGTAAATAATTGAAAAGACCCATAAACATAAAGAGCAGCCAGTTGAAGTTGAAAAAAATAAAACAAGCCATAATGACCAGAAGTTGTGTCGCATGAACTTGCTTGTTTTGAACGAAAGATTCTAACGTTATTTTATCTGAAATGTAAATACATATAGATTTATTTTTCGAAACTGTGCAATATTTCGAAAAAAAAAACAAATAATCTTCAATTAAACGAACACATTTTTGTGAATAAACGAACTTTTTTAATAAAGTAAACAAACAGAACTGACTAAAATTTCACAAATCATTTTGTTCCTTGAAGATGTCAGACAAAAACCAAATTAAAGCAAATGTAGTGTGAAGTTTCGTTTAGTTGCTGTTTAGTACTGTTCGAATGCAAAATGAACGAAATTGTTTTAAATTGAAATTTCAATTTTAGACGTTTTTACAATTAATAGCCTTTTCACACCAAGCCAAAAACGCGGTTTTTGCGAAAAAACCCAAAAACCTATATCAAAAACACAAGTTTTTCCATACATTTTCCATAAACCACAAGTTTTCGTAAAACACAAGTTTTTGATTAAACTCGCCAAAAACCTGAAAATGAAAACATTCAACTCCAAACGAAATAACCAAACAAACCTTTTGAAGAATTCAGCACAAATTCAGCAGACAAAAAAAAAATGAGAGCAGACAAAAAAAAAAAGAACTGACAGAATCAGCTGTTTTACAAATGCAGTTTGTTGATTTTTGCAACTGGTAAGAAATATTTTTGTATTCATTAACAAAATATTCTGTATAATTAATCAAATTTCTTTTCATTAATTGTAGAAAATGGCAGAGCAGACAAAAAAACAAAAAAAAAGATGTCCAAACGATCTTCTTCATCAAAAATCTCTTCTCAACTTTACTAATTAAGCTATCTGGATGCTACTTCGAAGTCGTTTTTTTTCCTTGTATTTGGTGTCTCAAAGAGGAAGAAACTTTGCAAAACTTTTATATATTCCTCTGTTTTATGTTAATGAATTAAAATTATTTATTTAAATTGTCAGAGTTCCTTTTATTTGATTAATTTTGTGAGCTCAAGCTGATTTAAGCAATAAAAATTAAATCCCATCGAAAACTTGACATTTGGATGTCAAAATATTTTAAACGTCAAACAAAAACCTGTAAACTTGTAGTGTGAACGCTTTTCAGGTTTTTGAAAACTTTTTGCCATAAACCGCGTTTTTGGGTTTGGTGTGAAAAGGCTATAACATTGGGTTGGACGTTTACATAACGAATGTTCGTTTAGTTGCTATTCAGTTTTGTTCGATTACAATTTTTTTTTTTTGTTAAAACTCCCAAAATTTTCAAAGCATTTTAGAAAAAAATTGATTTTTTTCCGCAATTCTGTTAGGTTCAAAAAAATAAAAAAAAAAACAATTTTTCTGTACTTTGAAAATCTTGTGTTCTGGAATTAAAGTAAATATTTTCACCAACAAAAAATTGATATTTGCTGCAACTTTTTATTTGATTTTAGATAAGTTTTGTCAAGTTGGCCAGTTGCGGGTAATAAGGCCTACTTGAGGGAAAAGTGAAATAAAATAAAAACTATTTATTAAAATTTGTTTATCTGTTTATCAAAATTATAAATCAATTGTCAGTAAACCAAAGCGAAGTGATACATTAAAAAATGGCCTTAAACATACATTTATGTAACATGCCTTATTAGCCGACTGGCCTTATTACCCGCACTCAACATTTGATGTATGGTTTGGTGTGGAAAGTAAAAATTTGGTTAACGAAGTAAGTTTTTTTCAAAAAAGAAAGACTTGCCGAAAATTAACTTATTTTCGAAACTTAAAAATTTTGAAATGAAAGTAATATTTGACGATACGATTTTTTTAGTTAAATTGCATCCCTTTTAAATAATAAGGGAAGTCAAACATTCAAAATTAACATAAAACCAATACATTCCCTTAACAGTTATTTACAATCGAAAAGAATAAACAAAATTACAAAAAAAAAATTAAAAAAAAAACAATTTTTGCAAATCTATGTATTCACAATATATGCATAAATTTTTTAAATGTGATTTCGTCTACATGAATGTCTGACTTGTGGATGACTGAATGGAACGTTAAAGTGTTCTTGGGGTACATGACTTTTACGAGGGACGCTCTGCGCTGGCTGATATCAGCGGGAGGTTGTTTTGCTTTCTATTTTTGGAACAACAACATTTTCGAGTAGGTACATGTTTTTATTTCTTTTTTTTTATATGTTTTCCTTCCCATCTCAACGAAGATTATGATGAATATAATAAAGTTTGAATTAAGAAAAAAAATAAAAAAACATATTTAGCGGTCAATGCAATATAGGTACGTGTAAATTAAATGATAATAAAATTAAATTTGAGGAAGTATTTTTATCTCTGCATTCGCATGTGTGGATTTTTTTTTGCACGTTAAGTGTTTGACACAGATATTGCTTTATATTTGTTTTTTTTTTTTCTTTTTTTGATATAAAAAGAAAGTTGAGAAGGAAGATATTAATAAAGAAGGGCTTTTAGTTTGAGCCTACTAGTGAGATATTTAAATTAAATGGTACAGCATTATTTATTCGAAGATTAAGTAATTTTTATCACTTTTGGTGGAAATGTTAATTTTAATGGTCTGTGATTTGGAGAACGCCGCAAATACTTTTTTCGACTTCGTTAAATAATTTTCGCTTGAAAGTTAGAACATAATAATTTTGCTTTAATCTTAGATACATACGAATATCAACCTTTTTATGGTTCTATCTTACAAATTCTATGATGAATCAATACCAAAAGAAAAATATACTAAAAATTGTTTGAAATTCAAATAATAGAAGTTTTCCTATACGTTTCATGGATCACGTAGACCATGTAACTCCTCAAAAGGTGGTTAAATGAATGCGTAGCTTCACAACAAGGCGCCATTTACGACTAGATATTGAAAACTGAAAACTCAAAGAGAACGAGATATGAGTGACTTTGGTTGGGTAATTTGATGCGTTCGTATTCGTATTTTAAGAAAAAAAAAAAAACTATCAAGATCAAAATCCAATGAAATTTATTTAAGATTTTCTTTGTATACACAAATCTGTTAATAAATGTTGAAATTTAATAGAATTTGAGGTTTGTACTGTTTATGAAAATTATGAGAAAAATTAAACTAAAGAATTCTGGTACAAAACAGAATTCATAGTTAATACGGTAAATTACTGCATTAAATGTGAAAAAAAGTAATGGCATTAAATTAATTAAACCTAAACAAATCTAATTGGTCCAACAAATAAAATGGGAAGTACTGTCTTAAAAATAGGGATGGCGGTTGTTAGTACAAAAACCGGTTTTCGGTTTTTCCGGTTTTTTTCCTTTCGGTTAAACCGGGCCAATAAACCGGTTTTTGGAAAACCCGGTTTTCGGTTTTTTTTACTTGATTTTCGGTTTTTTTTTTACTTGATTTGAAACAGTAAAAAAAAAATGTTACCTAATTTGTCAACCAAAAAAAAAAATTTTTTCGAAGAAAATCCCTGAGCATAGCTTTTTTAGTTTGATTTTGTTATAAAAGTTCTTAACTCACTCTTAATAGGAGTTTGAGGAACTTTTTAAGCTGAATATGAATGAAAATTTATAATTATATGGTAAGTTGAGAGAGGGAATGAATGTTTTGAGGGTTTTTAGTCATTTTGTCTCGTCCGACCTTTTTTGTTGGACGTTTTTTTTTTCGGTTTTTTTGTAAAAAAACAATTGATTAAAATAACTTCATTTTAAAATTAATATTAAGTTTATAATTCTAGCTTTTGAAAAAAGTATCAATCAAAACTGTAAGTGTTGCCGTTGTTTTTTAATAATTTTTTTTTATTTTAAGTATTTTTTTTTAGAAAATTGCCCCTCCCGCCAAAACGGGGGGACATTGACCCCCCCTCCCATAGTAAACAATGATTGTATTTAAGCCCTCTACAAAATCTCATTATCAGTTCTTGGTGCTTAAGTTATCGTACTTTCCCCTCAAATGTTTCTGTTTTACTTGAGTAAAACTAAAAATGCGAAAAAAAGATAGATTAAAATGGCCATACTTCGGTTAATTTTTAATGAAAAATTTTAGTGAGCACAGCATTTTGAAGGAAATTGAATCTTCTTTTTTTCTTTTGAGCAATGTTAATGTCTATCTCAACCCAAAAAAAATGTACAACTAAAAAAGCAAAAAAACTCAAAAAATCGATTTTTTTGATATTTTTTTTATGATTGTTTCGACTATTTTGGTATGGAAATATTTTTTTTCAATTTTTAAAAAACATTATTCCAATAGAAAATTTAATTCTCTACGAAAAGTTTTATGTGCAATATATCAAAATTTTGCTTGGTTTACGAGATATATTGAAAAAACCAAAAAAGGGGCTTTTGCACCCCTATCTTCAGTTTCCACCCTCTCATTTAATAGCACTCCGCGGTTTTATCTTCTTTTATAACCCATTGAACGATTCCTGCAATAAAAACCCGTGAACGTCTTAGTTCCTTATTACCCTGTTTTTTTTTTCGACATAATAAATAGCCTATTAGATTAGCTATTTTAAGTATAATATTGAAGCTTATGTAATGCCAAATAGTCAAAATTCGAAGAATATTAAAAAAAATATTTATTGTACAAATTTTTCATTGATTTTTTTTTTCTATGTAGAAAATTTTTTATTTGCAAAAATATTTTTTGCAATAAATATTTGTTTTATTTAAAAAGGTATTTATTTAAATGCCTTAAAAAGAAAATTCAACCTGTTAGTTTTTTATACAAACCAGAAATTCTTTGGAATGTTGTATTATATGAAGATTTCTATTATTATGTGACAATAATTATTGTTAAATTATAATTTAACAACTTTAGTTAAACACTTAAAAAAAATAAATTAAATATTTTCTTATCTTATTCAATTGGTTACCAAAGTAAGTTTTTCCATTTTTTTTAGTTTTTATTTTCATTTCCATTGGAATGTGGCTAAGAAAAAAAAAAGCGCAATGAATCTGAACGAAATGTCGAAAGCGTTTAATTTGCATATTGTATGTAGGTACCTACCTTCTTTTTTTTTAAATGAAGAAAATAAAAATTAAAAAAAACACATACCTACAAACTAATTGATAATCACGTTGCGTGTGATGCAGTTGAAGTCACGCATGAGTAAAATTGATAAATAAATATTGGCATATAAATTAAATTTGTAATAGAGTGGCTTTTTTCTACAAATTTAAGCTCAATAAACTGTTAATTTTATGACTTTTCAACATGGCAACTAAACATTTATGAAGAATGTTGTTGCAATGATGGAGGTTTAAATTTTTTTCGTAATTAAGGTAAAATTAAATTTAACTACAATTTGATTTTTAAGTTGAATATCGATGGAGTTTCAACCTACTAGCTTCATGAATTAAAAAATATTAAAGCTCTGATAAACAAAAAATTAACCAAATAATTAAGTGATTTTGATTGAATTATTGAAACCTTAAAATCAATCCACTCCAATTTTTTTTTTTAACTTTTTCAACTTTAAAAGTTTTCAAATCTTCTTTTAATATTAAAATCTTGTTTTTAGCAGCCAAACGAAAATATTAGTCACACTTTTTGGTGAAAAAAGTGAAATGTTTCACTAAACTTCTTCATTTCGAATCTTCATCATTTGAAAGAAAATGTTCGAAGTGTGGAGAAGCCTTTAGTTTTTTTTTTTTTTATTAAAGTTTGTGAACTAACCTAGCACTAGAATATTTGCCTAGTTAATTATTTATTCTTATGAAAATTTTCCATGCACACAAGTTATTTGTCACTATGCAAATACCTTGGAATCTCCTCATATAAAATATTTCTACTTAATTGGATTTAACTTTTTTTTTTTTTTAATCAATTTTTATTGAAACTGGATTTGTTCAGTTAAATTCAAAGTTAATTATTTTGATGTTAGATGGAATTTTAAACCTGGAAATAAGTATTAAATAAGATAGATATCTAAGGTTTAAGATAACGGTAAAGCGGCATTTTGTTTATGAACTCTATTATGAAAAACGCAATAACAAGTAAACAATTCATTACAAAAACAGCTGTCATAATAATTATAAACAAACAAAAGGTAGAGATTAAAATGCATTTGAAATCTGATATAATTTTTATAGGAATAATGACAAAGCGGCTTATATTTATATTATTTTATTTGAGTCATAACCCATAACATCGTGTGTGTGTTTGATAAGATTTATACCTTGGGAAATCACACAAAATCCCATATCAAATAAATTTATTATTCAACTTATTTCAAATAAATTTTTATTATGAAATTGATTGTATCTTAAAGGTTGATATTTTTGCTAAGCAAATTTTGTAGTGCAATTTGATTTGTGAATCATATTTTATTTGAAATGAATATGGAATATGGAAATGAAAGAAAAAAAAACGTGCAAGGTCACACGTCGCGTCGTTGTCGGTACCTATTGCTTTTGGTGTAGAATAAAAACAAGAGATTTTTTTAAAAGATATAATTAAATTGAGTACTTTATCTTATCGAAAAGTAAACGATATATTAAACTTTTACCTTAGAAGTCAGTTGGTTTATCTTAAAATCTTGTTTTCGAGGATTTTATCGAATTTATTTGATACTTTTACATTTTCAAAGTCACATTCATGTAAAATAAAATTAATTTTTTGTTTTTTTTTTTCTATTATTTCAGATAATAAACCAAAACCTGAAACCATTGAGATATTTTCTGTGAAAATACGTGAAAATGGTACATTTAGGTTGTTCAAATTAAATTTAGAAGATATATGGAAAAACGAATGGGAGTTACGTATAAATAATTTTGCTGATAAAGAAAAACTGCCGCACAACGAAAAGGATATTCGTAATCAGGTAAATATTTACAACCAAATTACAATACAACGCACGACAATTTTTTTTTTTTTGATTATTCTATAAAAGTTCTAAACGACCTCAATTATTATAGTGCTAGGGTTGCCACCTTATATCTCTGCACAGTAAAGTTTACCAAAATTGGTAATGATTTTTAACTGGTTTTCTGTAAATTTCGAATTTACAAATTAATTTTAAGAATTTATACATTAAAGTTACTTGATGTAAGAAGAAATTTTTTTAAAAAATAAGATTTTTACTGTAAAGCAAAACACTTTTAGAGTTGCCGATATTAAAAAATTGAATTTTGTTTATTAAATATTTCCTTCTGCCAACGTAGAGTGAAACAGACACTTTAGATATTTTTTCATCTTATTCCAACCATGGTGTTTTTTGTTTTAACGCGGCAACCCTAAAGATTTTCTATTTTAACTAAGCCAAAACTGTACTAACATTATTGCAATAAAAATAAATAAAAGCAGATGAAAAATCTTAGACATTTTTTTCACATTGCATATCCAACTAATGCAGAAATATAAAGAGGCAACCCTAAAACCTAAAATTAAGTCCAGCAGTTATTTATTTATTTAAAAAAATAGAAATTGTAGTACCTACAAAAACCAAATCCATGTTTTCCAAATTCATGTTTTCAAAGAGCTGTAAAAATTTGAATCAAATCAAACGATCGGTTTTTTTAAAAGAGAGTTTTGCTTCCCATCTACATGATATGCATTATAGATATTCTTTTATAACGTCTATAACCAGTGGACAAGCAAGATTATTCCAAGGATAGCTCATTTGTCAAATTACGATAAGTACTTTAGAAGCTATGATGTCACAGATGAACATATAGTATCTGTGGCATCATAGCTCGTAATACATATCGTTAGAAGCGTCTTACTTATCTGCTGGTTAAAGGGTATGTGACATTGCTTGGCATTAATTATAACACCCTACAGAGCCAAAACTCAAAAACAATTTTTATAATTTTTTAATAAACAGAGACTACAACTTTGTCACAAAATTATATCCCCAAAATGATTTAAATAAAAAATAAGTTTAAAAAATAAAAACTTTTTTTCATCTAAAATTGTAATGAAATGTTCATTCGATAGCCGTGTGTGTTGCAAACCTACCCCAACAAAAAATAATTAAAAGAAATAGCAATGGAATTCTAAACTATTAAAATTTAAAACAATTTAAAACAATCAACTGTAAATAAACTTCTTATTTTGAGACCCCTCTGTAAGAACATTTCTTGAAAGTGATTAAAACTATTTTCCAATTCAAAAATCAATTGAATCGAATGCCCTAACCCCTAAAGTTGTGTTATCATAATTTCTATTGCGATAAATTTCAATAAAATTCTAATACTCATTCTCTCCAACCAATCATACTATAACTACAAACATTCTGTAAATTTATTTGTAAATGATTCATTATACCTGTCTAGAAACAAATTTACTATCGTCACAAAAAATAAATAAATTACTACTACACAGAGTGTGTGAGTTAAGAATAAAAAAAAATTGTAAATAAAACTGACCTCTCCCCAACAAGATGATTGTTGTATCTTGTATAATATTTTAGCTTCTATGCCATATGGTTGCTGAATTAAGTTCAATCGTTATTAATTTACTTAAAAGAAATCTGGTTGTTTTTTTTTTTGTGATTTATAAAAAAGAGAGATTTTTATAAGCTGACAAAACAAATTACAATATTAAAATAGAATTAATATAGGGAAGAATGACATTTTAATAGATGCTAGACATGAAAAATGTCCTGAGGTACATTAAAGTGTTTTTTTTTTTTTAATAATGTTGTTGATAAGATAACATATTGATGTTTTAATAATAGTATAGCATATGTGGTCTTCTAATGAGTTGGTACTTTTTTTAGCATTTTTTTTATTCATTTATATTCATACAATCTTAAGGTTAAAAGTTCTTAATGATGTTTTTGTTGATAAAATCAGAAAAATCTAATCACAAAGGTCTTTGAATTATAAATTGATAGGGAAGACCAATTTAAAGTTTAAAAAGTCAATTTAACACTAACATGTTAGTGATAGTGATTTTGTTTTATAAATAAAATTTAATCTTCTATTTAATGTTTTGTTTTTCTTTGATTTAAAAAAGTTATACATATAATTTTCAAAGATAAATATATTGAAACTGAAGGTCAGGGTCTAATAATTCTTTTTTCCGGAATTCGAAAATAAATTTATCGCAAAATAATTTTCTGGGATGATTTGTCTTTTTTTTTTTAATTTAATTTTAACTTATAATGAATTTTAACTAATTAGATAAATTTTATTTTATTCTTTTTAGGTTGCTTTTGCCCGCAAAGCTAAACAGAGTCTTTGGCATAATAATAAACATTTTTCCTACTGGTGCCGTTATGGCAGCCGACAACAGGATGTCAGAAAACGTCAGGTAATATACTCTTATAAATTTATTCATTAAAGATAAAAATTGGTATTCGTTGGAAAAAGAAACTTTAATACTTAATTAAACTTAATTAACTTTTTTGTCTGTACGTGACGTTCCATTGTTTTGTTCTGTTTTTAATCATCTAAATGGATCATTTCAAACGAATTTATTTGAAAATTGAACAGTAATAATGAAGATGTGTAGGTACGTGACGGCATATATGTCTGTACGTGACGATGAAATGATCGTCGCTTTGCATTTAAAAAAAAAAAAGTTTCTAAAACGGATACCATTTTATTAAAATTCAAAATTCTATTTAAATTAATCTGTGAAATAACCATGATTTTTTTTCCATTTTAGATGTCTGAATGTGTAAAATGGGGAAGTGTTGGAATGAATGCCGGAATGCTGCTAATTATGAATAAACAAAAAGCAAATTCAACATCAAAATGATTTAATTTTGATACAAATTACGGAGCGAAATAAGAAAAAAAGAAGAAAAAATACAACAAGCTACAATACGATTGTAAGCTTTAAACGGTACCTAACCCTTTTATATATGGAATTCATATTCAATTTGAAAAAAAAAACATAAATTGCATTACAACATTGTAGATCAATAATCTATTTACAATTCTATAAGAGTGATATAAAAGCATAAAATCGACTATGGTCTTATTTGTGAGCCAATCTTTATTATTGTATTCAGAGTTTACAAAAAAATTCATTTATTCATAAAAAAATATACTTTCCAAATAACAACTTATTGTTCATTTAGCTTAAACAAAAAAAAAAAAAAAACTAACTGTGAACGTTCTATTATATACTTGGGAAAAGTTAATTTTCGCAAACAATACATTTTTCGCTAATTTTTTATTTGTAAGCGATATTTTGTGAGAAAAAAAGGCAGAAATACTGTGAATATAAAAAGACTTATTTTTTTTTGTTGTTAAATAGAGTTACTATTTTGTAAAATTTAAGATTTTTTTTTATAATTTCTAAAAATTATTAGATAATATTTTTTAAGAAAAATTTTAGAATTAAAATTTATAAATACATTTATATAATGTTAATTATAACAATTTATGTATTTTATTATAATATTATATTCTTCTACTGTTCTGATTGAATAGATGTTAAGAACACAAATTACAAGAGGAACAATTTTTATTAGTCCTGTTTTTATAAAACGAACAATGTATGATAATAAATTTATTTTTGAATATAACATAAATTTGTTGTTTTTTTCATATGATGTGGTTGATATTTGATTTTTGTGAAAACTTTTTTAATTTATAGGAATTTTTGCAAGAATAGTCTTTTTTAAGTTTTTTTCAATGGATTATGAAACAGAGAATATTTCTGAACCAGAAAATGCTGAAGCGCTGTTACATTAAAAAAATATCAAAATCACCCGAGTTAAGAACAAGAAAGACAAAAAAGAACTTTTGAGAACATTTAATAACTGTTTTTCGTCAAAACAGAATGTCAACAGTCATGTCTATAACGAAAAAGGGGAAATTATCATTTGTCTGTAACTTTGAGCTCTTAGAATTTCGTTTACATTATGTAGGAAAGAATTGATATTTTCATAAATAGCCTCAATAAATTATAATTAAACTAATAATAATTATTGATTTAATATAGCTTTTAACAGCCTTTTTGCGTAGACTTAAATATTCAGTATGCGAATTTTGTAACTCGGACACTTGTTCCGTAATTTTTTAAACAATATTCTTTGGCGTTATCCTCATTCATTTTTGTGCTCTATGTAACACAATCGTATCGTCTGTCGTCTATTAAACTTCATGATTATAAAATTACATATTTTTAGTTGTATTGGGTTTGTGAAAAGAAGAGTATAATTGTTAATGTTTAAAACCAGATTTATGGCTCCATACAAATTCTAATTGAAAAAGTTGATGTTGAATTTTCCAACAACTTCACCATAAAAAATGATATCGTATCTCCATTTATCATCGACAACGTAATTAATATTGGAGAAAATACTGGCATTCCTATAGAATGTTTGAAACAAAAAACACATTCTTCACAAACAAGGTTTAATGAGAGGGATGGAATACCATCTTACTTATGGTTCAAAATCAGAATCTAATACAGCGTTTACAGTTACTCTCGAGATAAGAACTTTGTTCCTTAATGAACGTCTGTCAGATTTTGCAACACTCGCAATACAAGAAGCTAACAAGTCTTAGCTTAAATCGCGAAAAAAAAATATACTCTGATAGCCTTTCAGTAATCTACGTAATAACCAATCCAAAGCACAGTAAGATTTTTAGAAAAACATTTTAAAGCACCATTCTACACTATAAATTATTTAAGTTTTGGAAGGAAAGAATTTGGTTACCACGACATGAGTGAATGAAACCTCTTTTTAGTAAAACACGAGTTTTGTGTTGCACGAACTCTCTTCAGGTCCTGTAAGGTAGTCGGCTGCGGGTTTAGACGATGGATATAATTCAGTGTTCCTAATGATAAGGCTTTTCCAACAATAGATTCATTTACTTTAATCAATCAATAAGACCAAAAATGAGTGACATTCACAGGAATTCTTTCGAGCAAAAGACTCACTCACTGGCTCCTATAGTGGACAAATTTGGCATTGAGCGTTGTTGAATAGTAGTCGAACGACTGTTGTACTAGGCAGGCACAAAATACACCATTGCAGCTTCATGACCAAGGTAGTTTCAAATCAACAGCCTTTCATTGCCAAAACAATCAGTGATCTTCCTAAGGCTAACAAGTATATAAAAACTGTACAAATAAATGTAACTTTTAAAATGGTTTGAAAATCATCAAATTCAAGGAACGAACCGCAAGATGCACACACGAGTATTAGAAGCAATGACAACTTCTCCATTATGTTTATTTGGGTAACTTCGAAATTTGTGGCCCAAGCATTAGTTTTCGTAAAGACTGCAGAGTACACCATTGATCAATTTTCCATGTGTTCTTATAACACATTTTTTTGTATATGATTTTTATTTTCGTACATTAAAATTAATGATTTTTAGTATAGAATGTATTAATGAAAAATAATTAAACGTTTTTCTGACCAAATATTTCTTCAATAATATCATGAGACAAAAATTTTCAAAAATAAATGTTTTTGTCTCAATATAATCATTTAAGATTAAAAAAAAAAAAATCAAAAAAATTATGCGTTTTTTCTAAACTACACTAATTAGTGTTTGCCAAAACATATTAAAAACATGAAACGTTTTAAAAATTTTGCAAGCAAATAAATAGAAATAATTTTACGATTTATTTATTTTTAACGATGTTACATTTATACTGTGAATTTTTCGTGCAAGGATCCACGACTGAGCCGTGCATTTCATAATTTGATTAAAGTTAACTTTGAACTTGAAACTGAATTATTTCATTTTGTCTCTAAAAATTACAACATGCATTAAATTGAGTACATAAATAATGTATACCACAAATCAATAAAACACCAATAATTCAACTATCAGTTAATTTGTTTTAAAAACGCAATTAGTAAGAAAAAGTCCAGAAAAATAAAAGAAATGCACTCAACTGATAAAATCATTTCAAAAGTCCACAACATATACAAACAATTAGGTAGGTACCCTGATTTAGATTAAAAAAACGAAAAATAAGATTTATAATAAAAACAATCAACAAATGGTCAAATTAAGAATGTTAAAAATTATTTAATAATATGTATCAACAGCCTTGATCATTTTCAATAAAAAATTTGGATGATACTTTTTTTGTTTGTTATAAAAAAACCACACCCCAAAAGTATTAAATTTCATCTCTGATCTACGCAGTTACTAATATAAGTAACGCAAAAATAAAAAAACAACACTGTGAAATTTAAATTTGATTTTTGTTTTTGTTAAATTTTTTGTTTGGCTGCACAAGTGCACGACAGAAAAAAAAATTAATATCGATGCCATGTTGTCTTACAATAAATAAATTTTATGGGTTTTACCACGATATAGACACACATTTTTAATCTAGACAGACGTGCGACGAAACTTTCGTCGTGAAATACCTATTATTGACATTTTGATTGTTCTTGTGTAAATATTTTGAAAACAAAAATTTCATAATATACGAGTATATAGCTTAAGCTCACTTCAAGAGGGAGATAGGAAAACATTGAAATAAAATTGAAAACAAAAAAATAGAAATCAGAAGAAGGATTGGATAAATACTCGTAACAATGTATATTCATGAGATCTTTTGAAAAGCCGCTTGAACTAAAGATTGGTGAGCTTTTTTTACTTTTTTATAAATAACTTCTATCGCTAGCTATTGATTTGGAATGCTTTGGATTTGCTTTGCCTTCAGTTTCAGAAAGTAGCTTCTTCTGGGTTGCCAACTGCATCCCAAGTTTAAAATCAAGTTAAAAAATGTATCTCAACTATAGCCTATAACTTACCTCACGCAATAGTCCAAAGAGTACATCAGTCGATAGCGATCTTTCGTGAGCCTCGTCCATTATAATTGCCGAATAACCGTCCAAATCAGGATCTCTTAAACTCTCTCGAAGCAAAATACCGTCAGTCATGTATTTAATGACTGTTTTTTCGGTTGTGCAATCTTCAAAACGAATAGCATAGCCAATTTCTTCACCTAAAATAAAAGAATTATATTAACATTCTATTAAACTCAAATCTAATTTATTTGTCTTACCTAATCGTGTACCCATTTCATCAGAAACACGCTTTGCCACAGACATAGCTGCCACTCTTCTTGGCTGAGTACAGCCAATCATGCCGAAATTACTATAACCATCTTCATGTAAATACTGGGTAAGCTGAGTAGTCTTACCACTGCCAGTCTCTCCCACAATAATAACCACCGAATTCTCACGAATAACATTCAAGAGTTCTTGCCGCACAGCAAACACTGGCAAAAAGCGTCTTTGTTCATAAATGGTTTTCTTACGCGAGAAGTCACTCTTTCCGCCACTATCTGAATCTTTCATGTGTTCAGCAAACTTTTGATCACGTTTATAATCTGCAGTATCGGATTCTTGATCAAATTTAGAATCTTCACCTTCGTTTTTCTTTTCAATGCCCATAATGTTTCCTAGCTTTGTTCCACCGAGTTCCCAATGTTTCTTTTGGGCTTTTTTGCGTTCTTTTTGCTCACGATATACTCGAACAAGGCCACTACCTTTGCGAGCTATCAAAGCCATATCAGATGTTGGATCTTTTACAGGAATCACAGGCTCTGGCTGTTTTGTGAACACTATACGACCATCCAAAAATGGTGGAACAATATGATGTACCAGTAAATGGACTCTTTCGACGGCTTCCTCATCGAAATCTTCGTTTACGTTGATAGACATAACTACACCGGATGTGAGCATACGATTTCTTTCCCACAGTTCATTGTCTTTGTTGATCTGACGTTGCTGAGCGCTGATACGTTTTGTACGCTTCTGTTCAAGAATTTCTTCACGTTTTCTGAAATGTATTAAAAAAATTTATTTTAAACGGGTTTGAAAATCAAATCAATCGCTGTAACAAAAGAGTACACAAAAAAAAACCATAAAATTGAATCGCCAACAAAATCCGTTATTGTAAAACAAAAGACATTTAATACAAGTATAAGATATTTGAGAGGTGCAGCTTGCTTAAGCGAACAGTCGGTTTCTGAATTTCATTTTACATCTATCATAGCAGAACGAAAGCTACTTACGTGAGAGGTAATCTATTCATATAAATATTGGAAGCAGGGGCCTGTTTCAGAGATTACTTCATCAACTACATCAGCAAGATCAACAAAACATATATGGCAAACTTTTTGGTTCTATGGAAACCCATCGGGAAACGGATTCCGAATAATTTTTTTTTTTCCGAGCTCGTAAGTACGGATAAGGAGATATTTAATATTATATTTAGGGCTTCGTGAAATAACTTCATAAAACAAAAAAAATTAAATAACTCTTCAAGTTTTGTATAAAAGTGGCAAGATATTCAAATTGAAAAAAAAAACTGCATAACATTTTTGGACCTAAATATTTAATTCTTTGCTTATGTAGTATATCATTGGGATAATAGTTTTCAAATTCAAGTAAAGAAGCCCTCTAAGGATGATGGACGAAATGTAATCTCAAATTAAACATTATCATTAGTAAATCATTTCTTCATACCATGGGGACAAGAAGAAAAATAACAGTAGCAATTGTTTAAAAAATCAACTCAGGGTTGTACTTTAATAACCCAATATAAAGTATAAAATGATGAATTGAAAAAATACATATTTTCTAACTTCTAGTAGCAAACTAAAAAAAAAATCAATAAATCTTTTCATGCATTATCTACATGAGCTAATGGCATTTTATTTTAAAAACATGAAATGTTGATGGTTTTATTGGGAGGTGTAGCCAAAATAAAGAAAAAAACCTTCGCGAAACATCGAAAGCTCCCAAGTACTCCAAGAACGGGGAGTAGAATTTGTATTTTTTTTTATTTGCGAAAACGTGAAGAAAAGTCACCTCCAATCAATGCAGATTTACGCCATGTATGTAAAAAGTTAAAGAATTTTAATACTATAAATCGGGTAACCTGTGTGTCTTTAGGAGGGTTTTAAATCATATGATACATGGGCGGTCGAGAATATGCTGGTATGAAAGCAGGAGAAAATGATTTATATCCATTTCACCGCTAACAAGCTTAACAACCTAAAAAGGCTTTGATCTTCAGTTCCGAGAGTTCATCAAGAGACAGGTAGAAGGCTTTACGAAATAATCGGTTTATCATTCTTGCGAGAGTGGGACAATGACAACAATGTCGAAGATGCGCCGTGGTTTTATTTGTTTACCCCAACGCAGCTCCAGTCTGTGATGTATCCTTCTACTCCAACAAATACGTCTGCACTACATGGAATTTTTTGAAGCAGTATAACCTTCCTGCCCTCCTATTCTTCCCCTAAGAAGGTTTGAAGTGTGTATTCTTGGTGGTTCACGTTAACATGTTAGCATGCATTTACTCAGAGATAATATAATTTTTTTTAATGCCTCGAAAACGAAAAGTTTCTTTCAATTCTGGTTGCTGAGTTATTTGCAATCGCAATATCTTTTTTTTCTTACTTTATTCAGAAGTAGATATTTTCGGATCGAGGTCTCGAAACTAGTTTTGGTTGACAGATATGAGCTCACAATAAATAGGCCTATCCATTTATGTAAAAATTATAAATTTATTTTTTTAAGATTTTCGAGAAAAAATCAAGGTTAACCGCTTGCCTAAAAATAATGCAATTTCAAAAAAGTTCTCCAAATCGATCAAGTGATACATCAAAAGAAAGGCCTCTTTCAGCTCTATTCAAAACTGAAAACCAAAAGTTTCTTTTAATTCTGATTGCTGAATTATTTGCAATCAAAATATTTTTTTTCTCCTACATTCGGAAGCAGATATTTTCGGATCGAGGTCTCGAAACTAAATTTGGTTAACAGATACGAGCTCACAATGAATAGGCCTATCCACTTATGTAAGAAACTATAGCTTTATTTTTTTTAAATTTTCGAGGAAAAATCAAGGTTAACCCCTTGCCTAAAAATAATGCAATTTCAAAAGGTTCTCCAAATCGATCAAGTGATACATCAAAAGAAAGGCCGCTTTCAGCTCTATTCATAACTGAAAACCAAAAGTTTCTTTCAATTCTGGTTGCTGAGTTATTTGCAATCGCAATATCTTTTTTTCTTACATTATTCAGAAGCAGATATTTTCGGATCGAGGTCTCGAAACTAAATTTGGTTAACAGATATGAGCTCACAATAAATAGGCCTATCCATTTATGTAAAAAAATTATAAATTTATTTTTTTAAGATTTTCGAGAAAAAATCAAGGTTAACCCCTTGCCTGAAAATAATGCAATTTCAAAAAAGTTCTCCAAATCGATCAAGTGATACATCAAAAGAAAGGCCGCTTTAAGCTCTATTCATAACTGAAAACCAAAAGTTTCTTTTAATTATGGTTGCTGAATTATTTGCAATCAAAAATTTTTTCTCCTACATTCGGAGGCAGATATTTTCGGAACGAGGTCTCGAAACTAAATTTGGTTAACAGATACGAGCTCACAATTAATAGGCCTATCCATTTATGTAAAAAACTATAGCTTTATTTTTTTTAAATTTTCGAGGAAAAATCAAGGTTAACCCCTTGCCTAAAAATAATGCAATTTCAAAAAAGTTCTCCAAATCGATCAAGTGATACATCAAAAGAAAGGCCGCTTTAAGCTCTATTCATAACTGAAAACCAAAAGTTTCTTTTAATTATGGTTGCTGAATTATTTGCAATCAAAAATTTTTTCTCCTACATTCGGAGGCAGATATTTTCGGAACGAGGTCTCGAAACTAAATTTGGTTAACAGATACGAGCTCACAATGAATAGGCCTATCCATTTATGTAAAAAACTATAGCTTTATTTTTTTTAAATTTTCGAGGAAAAATCAAGGTTAACCCCTTGCCTAAAAATAATGCAATTTCAAAAAAGTTCTCCAAATCGATCAAGTGATACATCAAAAGAAAGGCCGCTTTCAGCTCTATTCATAACTGAAAACCAAAAGTTTCTTTCAATTCTGGTTGCTGAGTTATTTGCAATCGCAATATCTTTTTTTCTTACATTATTCAGAAGCAGATATTTTCGGATCGAGGTCTCGAAACTAAATTTGGTTAACAGATATGAGCTCACAATGAATAGGCCTATCCTTTTATGTAAAAAAAATATAACTTAATTTTTTTTAAGATTTTCGAGAAATAATCAATAAAAATAAAAATAATACAATTTCAAAAAAGTTCTCCGAATCCATCGAGTGATACATCAAAAGAAAGGCCGCTTGAAGCTCTATTCATAACTAAGATTCTGATATGATTAGAATAAGTCCGAATGGAATGACTTCGAGGATGTACAATTATTATCAGCGGTTTCTTTTGGTTAACAAAGTTTTAAAACTGAGAAACCTTCTTTCAGACAACCAATGAAACTTTGCTTAAGACCCATTTTATCCCGGTTCGGTAAGTGGAAGTGGCATGAACATTATTACAATCAGATGAAGTCTGCCAAATTACTGACCGATTTTTGGCCAATGGCTCGTATACAACAAAAAAATTAGCTTAAGCTCTTTTCTTTCTTTTCAGAATATTTCCTTGGGATCGATATGAGAAAAGAGCTTAAGCTCATCTTTTTACATACGATCCAATGTGTATCGGTGGATAGTGAAGTATTGCTCTGAGCTTGGTAAAAGACTTGAAACTTCACAAAAGGCCGACAAGTTTTAAATTCAACCCGATGAACAACATGTTCCCCCTGAATCAGTGGGGTATCTAGAAATTTGGAGGGGACTGGAAATTTTTTTAGAGGGAAAATGTACCTACGAAAATTTTTTCTTTCTTTTTACTCATCTTTGATTGAGAGTGAAGCGCTGTGCTGCGGTACTGAAGGTGGTATAGTAGCATTTTACTGCTTTCGATCGACAGCTTCGTACTACTGTATCCTCCTTTAACATTCAAAGTAGTATTTTTTCAAAGTTCTTGTACCCAAAGCATTTTACACAAACAGCAAGGTGTTGAGTCATCCTTAAAAAACACTTTATTTCGTTCGAACTCTCTCATGTGCTGAATTCAAAACAGTTTACAGTTTTATTTCTAAATAAAAAAGAAGTTAAAAGAAAAAGTAAGAAGTAACATTTTGAGAGACAAACAAATATGTACCTAAGTGAAATGCAAACACTGCAAATTCTAAAAGAAAAATGAATTAGGTAAAGTGTTAAGCGAATGAGGTTGCAAACACAAACGCAGAGGCAGTGATGAATTACGATATTTCATGCCTCATGTGTTTTAAGTATTATGTATTAAATTAACAACAAGTAAACATTACAAAATAATAAAATATAAGTTTTGATAATATTTTGCCCAAAATTTGCAGATTCATTGAAAAAGGCATCAAATTCACAAACAGAAACAAAGTGAATTGAATTCCATCAGAAAATTTTAATGAGTGAAAAAATGCAGAACGCTTAACTTCACTTTCGGCAAGCGAATGAGCAAAAAGTGAAATGCAGAACGTGAAAAGTCTCAAAAACTAGTTTTATATGAAATTTTTGTTGATGTTTAATCCGAAATATATATATTTTTTCCCAATGTGTTGCTTTTTTTAATCCAAATCAGAAGCGCGAACTGCTTAAAAAAAACATTAGTTTGTTGTCCACTAACATTTTAAGTAACCAAAAATTTCTATTCTATCTTTGAGAAAAATATTATTTTTGAAAAAAAAAGTAAATATATTAAAGACGATAAAATACGTCGTTTTTAGATTACATAAGAACTTTTGCAAAATTTGGGTTGATGGGTTGGATCTTAAGACCCCTGAGCCCCCCCCTCAAAACCCCACTGCCCTGAATACAATGGTGTAGCTGTGGCTGTAGCTTGTAGCGCAAGTTAAAAAATTCTCAACTTTTTGCTCAGCTCTCAGTAAAATTTTGACAGTACTAAAAGCTACAGCCACATCTAGACCATTGTATTTAGACAGGATCTTATGCTATCCTGGCTAAATACAAGTCACAAGTCTCGCATCAAGATCTCGAGTTCGGCTATGGATAATTCAATTCTAAAATTAAAAGTTCTAGATCTAATAAACAAAATTAATCTGAAACCAAAATTAGAGAATATCAACTTGAAATCATAAATTTACCTAAAATATTCTGCATTAGGTCCAGCAAATGGATTATTCTCATCATCATATCCTTCATCGATATTATACCATTCCCGATCAAGACGACGTTGCTCTTCTTCCCACAAATCACGATCTTCTTCAGTGTCTCCCCATGGCTGACGAGTACTACGCCCAGTAGCTGGAGTAGCTCCAGACTTCTTCCTATCATTTGCCCACGAATTGAATTTGTGAGCTGGAGTTGGACGCGGTGTTTCGTCTTGTCGATTACTGCGTCGCGATGACCAATCTGGTCGATCACTAACATACGACCTTGGTGTTGGGAAATCCCAAGATGACTTCTTTGCCTGTCCACTTCGCTCATCGTCATCATCCCATGAACTATTGGCAACCGAACTTCCCGACGGTGTTCGTGGTTCATCTTTGAATCGCGGCGTGTTGATACTCCGCGAAGAATCTGGTTCCCGTTTGTGTCGATCCGAATAGCCTTCATCTCGACTTCTACTGCTTCTTTCACGATCACGGTCACGTCTGCCATCGCGATCATGACGCCGACGATCACGACGATCTCGATCGCGGTCACGATCTCGATCCCGGTCGCCGCTTCGTCTAGGCGACCGATCACTACCACGTTCCTTGTCTTTAGATGAATAATAAACTCCTTTGGTGCGATCTCGTTTAATGTGTTCCCTCAAACGATCTCGAGCTAGGTCTGACACACCTCCAGTATGCGATGGAGTTTCATCTTTCGCCTCCCTCAACTGACGACTCAATTTGTGAAAACTATTTGTGTCGGGAGTTTTGAAAGCAAAATCTTTACTACTACCTGGTGTTTGACTACCATCTTTGTCATCATAATCGTTGTCTTTAAATGATATTAAACGTTGGGAATCTTCGCGTTCTTTGCGACGTTGTGCCGCCAATTTGTCCAATCCAAGAATTGATGGTTTTGGTATTTTGAAGGAGTGTTCGTCTTTATCTTTTGCTTTTTTTAGTACGAGGCCACCTTTGGTTGGGGCAGTGCCTTCTAATCGATGGACGTTATCATCATCGTCCATTGGATAGGGTCTTTATTTATTTTTCTATTTAATTTGTAGAAAATTAAAAAGTTTTTAATGAAATGGAAAAAAAACTCGAAACGTTTTATTTTTACCGATGACAGTTTTTCGCACAAAACAAGTGATTTTGACAGTTGCAAATAGTTGACAGATCCAGGGATGGTAATGAGGGAACGATGAGTGTGTTCAAAGATTTTTTATGGAAGTGTGAGTTGTTTTATGCTTGAAACACAGTACAATTTTTATTAGATCATTTATAGCTGCGTTCCTTTGGAAATATTTACCTACTTTTTAGTATTTAAAACTACTTTGATCTACTTTGCTATAGCCTGGTACGCTGCTCGCGCTAAATTTTAGCCGAGATAAAATTCCCATACAAGTTATCGATAATTTGTATGGGATCCATTTTAGCTCAGATAAAATGTATCGATAATTTGTATGGGAGCTAAAATTTAGCGCGAGCAGCGTACCAGGCTTATACTGAAAAAGTAGTTCAAAGCAGCTTTAAGTACTAAAAAGTAGATAAATATTTCCAAAGGAACGCAGCTTATATTTCAGATGTTTAGGTGTGGTTTAACTATGATTCAAGTTTATTCTTTAATATTTTAACATATCGTCGGTCTGGAATTAGGTTGCAGTATGTATGCTGTTGAATACCTCTCAACTAGCACAACAGCTTCTGTAAATTGAAATCTCGCAGGATCTACTTTTTATACAGCTTGTATTGAGCTTGCTGCAGAATTTAACTGCTTATAGAAGTTTGGACTTCTAATAAGAATGTTTAATGAATTTAGAGAAGCTCCACAGAAATTACCAAGTTTTGTATTTGATTTTTGGTTTTGATATTAAATAATCAAGCTCGGACACTTTTTGGTTTTGACATTGAATAATTTAGCCCGGACATTTTTTTTCTATTTGAACTGATTAAGTTTTTGATTTCATTAATGAATATACTAGGATGGCCGAATGGGTAGAGTGGTGGACTTCCACCAAGCAGATACGAAGTTTAATTCCTGGGTGTGGTAAAAAAATTATCTGTATTTAAAATTATTATTAATAGATATAAAAACTAATGGAATGTTATATACAGTGCGGTTCACATGGTTAGACAAATTTTTTCTGAAAATCATGTTCCATAGAAAAAAAATTCGCCTCAATTGAAGCAGAATTCAAATTTTTTTTAATCCCTCTTTTTTGAGAGATTTACACGGATTTTGCACACACACTTGGAACATTTGATATTTCTCAAACGTCAAGCTGAAAGATTTCTTCTCGTTGTTAATTTGAGAACACCAACTTCAAATAAAGAGTAAATTTAATTGAGTATCGTTTTTTTATTGCGGAAAAATATAAAATAAATAAATAAAAAAAAAAAACAATTTGCGATCAAAATATATTTTTTCCTGGCATAGTTATTGTGAAAAAGTCAAATTACTGTGACTTTTCTTCTCGTGATTATCTTCAGGAAATTTTTTTCTCTGTAAAACCATACGGCCAAATAATTAACCTTTTACTTCATCTTCACTCAGATCTCAATAATATCTGCAATTTCCTATTGATTTGGATTAAATTAAATTTATATTACCGAAGCAAATAAACAAAATTATTTATCAAAGGAACCTTTGGTTTTATTTTACAGAAATTGCACACAATCGCAAAAAGAATTCCGTTTGTTTTCATGTTCCTTTTTAACACCAAAAATTCCATTTTTTTGAGGCGATTCTAAAAATTGAAAGGAATTCGACATAAGATTTTCACCTACCTTCAATCCGAGATTTAGAATAAAACTCGAGATTTATGCTAAATTTACTTAGCTAAATCTCGGATTTAGGTTAGGTGGAAACGTAGTAGGTATTAAGACTAGTACGCAGCTGAAGCTTGAACGAAAAAATTCGTTTTGCTTTTCGTTTTGAGAGTTTTCACTCATTTTTGTCACTTACTTTTTACTGTCCTGTGCATTTTTCTTGACTCCAAGAGCAGTGTTGACGGTTTTTTCACTTTTAATTCATTTATTTCCTGCTTTAAAAATTATTTTCTGTTGATTTTTCTTTATTTTAAATTAATTTTGAATTTTTTTTTATTTTGACAGAATACTCGATGAAATTTTTTCGTTAGTATTTTCGTTGTCGACTTTGGAGACATGAACATTTTACGTTTCGCTTCAGCTGCGTACTAGGCTTTTGGCTGTAAATGCTAGAACACTGCTGAATTGAAACAAAAAATTTCATACAAAATCTAGCACATGATAAAAAAGAAAAATGTCATTTTTTTTCAGTACAAAGTTTACTTATGTCGAATTCCTTTCAATTGGAAAATCGAATTTTCGGCGATCTCGAAGCGAATTTTTTCTGAAAATCATGTTCCATAGAAAAAAAATTCGCCTCAAATGAAGCAGAATTCGAATTTTTTTTAATCCCTCTTTTTTGAGAGATTTACACGGATTTGCACACACACTTGGAACATTTGACATTTCTCAAACGTCAATCTGAAAGTTTTCTTCGTGTTGTTTGTTTATTTGAGAACACCAACTTCAAATAAAGAGTACATTTTAATTGAATATTGTATTTTTATTGCGGAAAAATATGAAATAAATAAAAAAAAAAACAATGTGCGATCAAAATATATTTTTTCCTGGAATAGTTCTTGTGAAAAAGTCAAATTACTGTGACTTTTCTTCTCGTAATTGTCGTCAGAAAATTTTTTCTCTGTAAAACCACAGCATACGCCCAAAATAATAACCTTCTACTTCATCTTCACTCAGATCTTAATAATAACTGCAATTTCCCTTTGATTTTGATTAAAATAAATCTATATTACCGAAGAAAATAAACAAAATTATTGATCAAAGGAATCTCTGGTTTTATTTTGCAGAAATTGTTTTGGTTTCAGCTTGACGTTCGTGTAAAAATTGTTGTCAAATGACACACATACAATCGCAAAAAGAATTCGGTCTGTTTTCATGTTCCTTTTTAACACCAAAAATTCGATATTTTTGAGGCGATTCAAAAAATTGAAAGGAATTCGACATTATTTTGTTGTTGAACGCGTCCATTTTTGGACGCAAGCTCTCAGCTGACAAAAGTTGTCACAAAAAAAAAAAAGGAAAAAAAAAATATGACAAAACGTCATCACAAAAAATAACACCAAATTTCTACGCCAAACAAGTTTTATAAAATTGATTTCTCTTTCTTAATTTAAAGTATTTTAATTCATTTTAAAAATATAAACAAATTGGTTAAATAAAGTACCAATTAATTTTCACTCTTCTTCTAATATTCTTGTGCCTTATGGAAAATGTTCGCAGTGCTAAAGCATTTATTTAAGCTACAATTCTTGATAATTCTCATTGCTATTTTCGCCGGTGTTTATTATCCAGAAATTCTTGAAAAAATCAAATCTCTAATCTTTGAATTATCTATTACTGATAATGAGCCAATTGCTGTTAAATTCAGTGCTGAAGGGCAACCTCAACTATTTACAAAAGAGACTCTAGCTAAATTTACCGGCGAAACTGAAGACGAACCAATTTACTTGAGTATTTTGGGTTCGGTTTATGATGTTAGCAAAGGCAGGAAACATTATGGAACTGGTTGTTCGTATTCATATTTTGCTGGTGAGTCAATGTTTTTCATGCTTCCATAAATTAATAATTAATCCTATTGGTTTACACAGGAAGAGATGCTTCAAAATCGTTTATTACCGGAGAATTCGAAGAGTTCGATGAGAGTTCAGATGATGTGATCACATTAAAACCAAGTGAAGTTTTAAGCTTGTATGATTGGAAGAAATTCTACGACAAAGAGTACACATTTAAAGGTTTTGCTGTTGGAAGGTAAACATTTTGAGCAAAATTTTAGTAGCTTTAGGTTATATTCTTATGCCTTATTCCGTGACCTTTCTTTATTAAATAAATTTTATCTTCTTCGCTGGCTATAGGTCTTGTTTCGATTTTATCTAAACTTCTTTGTCGACGTTTCACGTGTGCTTACACGCTTCTTCAGGACTAAGAAAAAATAATTCTAAAAAATGCTAAAACGTATAGAATAAATACTTATCTTTAATCTTTTGATCTCCAATTAATTGCTGTTAAAGGTTTTTTTAGGTTTTTTGTCTCGCTTCAATATTTCAAAAATCAATAAAAAATGTCTTGAAAAAGACGTTTTCTGTTATCGAAATTTCAAAATATAAAAACTTTTTTTAATTATTTGATAAGAAATTCAAAAAAAAAAAAAAAAAATTTCTTATCAAATTGAGTTGATTATTCATTTTAAAAATTCCTTTTAACAAACTGACTATAAATACTGCTAAGCCCTTCACAATCCGACCTCCTATTAACAGTGTTGTCTGTATCTAAAATATGTAACATTTCTAATATCATTCTCTTATTATAATTCTAAAAACGATAAATCAAATATAGTATATAAAATCAAATGTTTAGGTGATGGAGCAAACTATTGTCCATCAGTTTATGTAGGTACTTCCATGCAGAAGCTTAAAAATCGTATAGCTGGTCATAGATCGGATATTAATAACGCACATTCTCATAAAACTGCTCTAGCTTTGCATTGTATAGGTGAGGGACATAGACCAGATTATAACAATGTAGATATTTTACAGTCAGAAAAGCATTATAATAAGAGAATGATATTAGAAATGTTACATATTTTAGCCAGCGAAGAAGATAAAATTTATTTAGGTTATATTGACAGTACTATAGTTCTGATATCTCCGATACTAAAGCGCATTATAAGTTACTCTTATATCTTCTAATTTTATCTGACTAATAAAAAAAAAACATCCCTTTTTAGAGATTAAGACAATTCAAAGTAATTAAAACCTGGCTAAAAATTGTCCTTCATAGATAGAAATGTATTTGTTTTTCATATCTCTATTCAACTTCACTGTCCCTATACAAACTGGTAAAATAAAGTAGCTACGTTCATAATATTGTATCAGAAAAACAGGCATTTTCTTTACGTCCCATGAATAACATTTGATACATAGAAGTTTTCTGCACCGTGTTTCCAGCGTTCATGAATCATATATGATCATAAATATGAAAAATATTCTACGTCCCTACATAAATTGATTCAAAATCTTCTCTACGTCCAAACTTTTTTTGTGGTAGAAAGTATTGCGACTGACTCAGATATGAGGCAAAATGCTTTTTTTTACCATTAATAATTTTGTTGCTTTGTTAAAAAAAAGTTTTACTTTGTGTTTACATATGATTCATGGACGTAGTTAGTGTTCATATCATATGAACACGTCCTATGAAAAATTCATGGACGTAGTTAGTGTTCATATCATATGAACACGTCCTATGAATCAAGTATGATTATTGACCAAAAACGATATAAGATGATTGTTATAGTTGGTCTCATTAAAAATGATTATACACTCTAAGAACATGTAATAAAAATACTCAATTTAGATCAGATTGGAATGATCAGGTCGTCTATTAATCCAGTCAAATAAGGGTTCAACCTAGGAATGAATGCTAATAGAATTTTTTTTTGCTCAATACCTTCGTTTTGCCATTCTATAACATACCTCAAAAGTCTAGAAAAATCTCATGTCCGCAACTAGCGATTTTCAAGGTCAAAGCGCGAAATGAAGAGGATGGTATTATATACACATATGTATGATACAAGATATCATCTGTCAACCCGTATTATTATAACAGTTGCTAACTTACTACCGAAAAACCCTTAAATTTTGCATGAAGGTTTTTATATCCATTATCATTAAAAATCAAAACAATGCAATGCAAAAAAACATTCATATCTATGACAAAATGGTAGATGGTATGCCCGACAAAAATGTTTTGAGAATTAATGTGTGAGAGAAATTTTCGTTCCTTCAGGGCCCCCCTGAGAATGGGGCCCTTGGGCACGGGCCCCCTGTGCCCTTATGGTGAAGACGGTATTGCATACTGCTTAACATGCTTTAACACACAAAAGTGCAAATAATTTGTAATCCTGGTTCATTCTTATTTATTTTTTTTTTTATATTTTCTTGTTCGTTTTAAATTAATTTACCCACTAGAATATACAAAAAAATCTCATTGATTAACAATGCGTTTTCTTAAATATATTTCAATTTTTACTGCAGTCATATTTAGGGGCTTAAAATTATTTCTCTGATTTTTTGTATAAAATATATCCGTTATTAAAAATACATGTTCATGTATCACATATGCTTCATGGACGCTGTAAGCGCGGTACAAAAATAATTTATGTTCAAATGTGATTCATAGGACGTGATATTGATGTTTTTTTCCAAGCAAGAACGTAGATATGTTTTTCTACAAGTTTATATTGGGGCGTAGAATAATATTCTTTTAGTAATAATGTTGAATCTTATATGATTCATGAACGTAGGAAACATGGAAAAAAATACAACTCATGAATCACAAATGATTCATTGGACAGTGAAGTTGTTAAGACAATTCAAAGTAATTAAAACCTGGCCAAAAATTGTCCTTCACAGATAGAAATGTATTTGTTTTTCATATCTCTATTAGATGGTACACATTATTAGTTAGTGACAAGATTTTTTCCTCCAATGTTTCTTTTTGGAATAACGATTACTAATATTTAAGTCCTAAAAATTATTAAGTCCATAAATGATCTCAAAGGGGAAATGATGCCTAAAATAAATCCAAGCGAGTTTTGTATAGCTCTTTTCGAGTTGCGACGATTCTTTCTTGTCCAGCTATTCTGCCTTCTTGATTGGGCGCGTTTCACTGTCATTGCTTGATTTGCAATGTTCAGGTTCACTTTCGGTAGAGAGAATACTTACAAGATATGAGGCGGTTAGAATAATAATGGATCAAGTCCACTTCTCTATAAATTGTATGTTTTAAGGTTTTCCCTTTTTTTCCCAAAAAGTATGATGCCTGATTTACAATATTGCGAGACGAGATTTTTTTCTTGGTCATTTAAATCGAAAGTTATTTGGTAATGTTAAAATTTTTTTTTGGTAATTGTCTATTTTTGACAGGAAATAGAAGAATGTGTGTAAGTATGCCAGAACCTAACCATACTTTTATGAAGGATTTTTGTGTGCTGAGTCCGAATCCGAAGTCAAAATTTCACTGGAACATCATATTTTTGAAATACTTGAATATTTACAGCTTTTTTGCAAATCTTTTTATGCAATCTCATAACGCAATATTGTATCCTCCTAAATATATTTACTTTTTTTCAAAATTAATTTTTTTCTACCAGATATTGAAAAAAGAAATTTCTGATATCTCTAAATCTTATATTAAGGAAAAATGTATTTTTTTGATTACACATTAAAAATAAATCTTTTTATGCAATCTCATAACGCAGTATTGTATCCTCCTAAATATATTTACTTTTTTTCAAAATTAATTTTTTTCTACTAGATATTGAAAAAAGAAATTTCTTCTTCTTCTTCCTTTTTCTCGGCGCTGTTATGATCTCGATGTCGAGGGGATCATAACCTTCCCACGTTACTGCTTCACACTAGTGATCCGCCTGTGGGGTTCGCCGGGTTGACCTCAGAAATCGGCGGCAAGCCTCCCGGTTTTGTATTGTTCCGTTTCTGAGGCCAACTGAATGCTGGTGTTTTTGCATTTGCTTGTACCAGGAGTTTTTAGGCCTACCTTTCTTTTTATTTTGTGTTGGAACGTTATATGATATTGCTTTTTTGACGGGGTTCTCAGGATCTCTCCTTTGAACATGGCAATACCAACTGAGTCGGTCGTGTTCAATTTTTTGGGAGATGGTATTTTTAACATGAAGGCTTCCTCGGATCTTTGTACTTCTAATTCTATCAAGCTTTGTTACTCCTGCTGTCATACGAAGCATCTTCATCTCAGCTGCCGTTAACTTACTCTCATACTTTTTGTACATTGTCCAACATTGTGAACCGTATGTGAGTGCTGGACGCACAACTGCGATGTAGAGCCTTCCTTTCAGCTTAGGGGGCATTTTTCGATCACAGAAAAATGCCCCCACTTCTTCCACCCTACGCTTACGCGATGATTGATATCGTCATCACAAGTACCTTCGTTATTTATCATAGACCCCAGATATTTAAACTTTTCACACTTGGGAAGCACTACACCATTCAAATAAATGTCAGGAATAGGCCTGTGTGGATCAGAAAATGGGCAGCATAGGTATTCTGTCTTTTTCGCGCTTATGCGGTACCCACTACCTTCTAGAACATCCACCCATACATCAAGTGCTCGTTGCATTGATATCGGGTCTTCACTTATGATGGCTCCATCGTCAGCAAAGAATAACTGATATCTCTAAATCTTATATTAAGGAAAAATGTATTTTTTTGATTACACATTAAAAATAAACTAAATTTAAATTGAAATCGCTTTACAAAGTTCTTGCTCCCGACTTTTTTTTTTTTTCGCCGACCAGTGTTATTGGGCCAAACATCGAAAACTAGATATCAATTTTACACTGGCAACGCTCTCGTCGTCTCGCAATATTGTGAATTAACCGTGAAAGAAACAAATATTTGAAATATGGAGCTATTGATCTGGGAAAAATTTATTTCACAAGTTCCTTTAGTTCCTGAAAAAATCTCAAAGTTCAAAATAAAGCACACATTTTAAATAAACTTGACGCATTTATTAAACTGACGCCTCATATTGGAAACTCTACTTTCTCTACCAGTTATTGAACATCTTTGTTTCTCCAGGATTGATTTTCAGTCTTTAATCGATTTCTGCTTCTCTTTCAATCATTGAAATGATTTCATTTGATAGAGATCCATGATTCTGTGAGATAAGTCATCTATGTAATCTAGATATTTTAGGTTAGATGTGAGAGACTGCAATGCTCCTCCATGCAGAACGTGTCATTGTCGTATGTTAAAGTTATAATAGCAATGATTTAATATTACGGATAACCCTTCTCCGCAAAGCAAGCCTAATAATGCTGTCAAAAGCCGTCTTGAAATCGAAGAACCACAGGGGAAGTGGTGATCAAGTTAATTAATTAAAATCTTCCCCATTGTCTTCATTATTCTACTCTGAACTTTCTTCACACGTGCATTGAACCTGCTCCACATACATATGGATAATAGTTTGATTCAAACACTTTGTTAAGCTTAGTGAACTTAATGGCAACGTATACCACAACTTTTTTAATAACAAAATAGCGATCCTTTTAGTTTAAATACTTATCTTCTACCATTACTTGGTTGATGATTTATTGCATTGTTTCTGGTTACTTGCTATCTCCCACATTAATTGAAGCGCATGTTGGCTCAAACTCGGATCCCTCTGAGTTTAACCTTTCTGATTATAGTTTTTTTGCGTTGTTTTTCCCCATTATACTCTTGCCATTTTTGTTAGCAATAATATTCCTAACCAGGTTCTTACGCAATACAGTGAATTTCCCAATTCGTCATATAATTTCTTGTGGATACTATCCAGTACTAATTTTTGTATCGAAATCCTAATTTAGATCAGATTACCTATGCCAGTTTCGATCCCTTGACTTGACTCTATATCGCAAATAATACCCGCAGGCGATTTCATAATTCATCATGGCTTGAATATTATGGTCAGACAACACTTGAGGGTGTCACCTCCTGTATTGGAGAATCCCCAAAAAAGTTGAATCGTCATCCCCTTTAAACTATCCACCAAAACCCAATGCTGCCTTCTGTCACTTTAACGCAACAAAAGGCGTTAAAGTGAAAGGCTTTCAGTGCTCGGTATGTGCTTTTCTTAGCATTTGTCTTGGAACGACCAAATACTTGAAATGTCTAAAAATGCTGCTAAGTGCTAAAATTTCCTCAGACGGTGTAGGTGTTTTTTTACTTCCGTGGATTTGGGTGCGCATTATATACATAAAGCGTTTATATACGTCCAAAGCTTGGATATACATAATTTGCAGATCTGGGTTGGAGTTTTCAAACATCTTTGTATTTACTTGATCGGATTCAAAACAAACCTTGACCCCTGTTCTGATTTTCGCTCTGAATTGAATTCGTTACCGAGATTGATTTTCACACTGATTTAAAAACGGTGTACCAAAATCGAAATGAAATGAAAACGTAAAAAAAAAAGTTATAGCAACTCCATAGTTTTGAAATGTGGAACACTTCTTTTTTAAAAACGAAAGTATTGCTTTCGTAAACGAAAATCTGTGAAATAATTGGCACTCTTAAACACCGAAGAAATGTTTCGTGCTTTACCTTTTCTATTATTTTGTTAACCATCGATGTTCACCTAGATTAGCGAATTTCATTCCTACCCTGAAAAAAATTTGTCGTTATACTCGTCAAGAAAACTCATCACTTTAATCTGAAGGCTAACTTCGGACGGAATCCATTACCAAACTCATTATTTCGAACTCATTACAATAAAAATGAATTTATTTTTTTTTTTTACATCATTTAACGAAATATATATTTTTTAAAAATTCTAGATTCTATGACAACAATGGTGCCAAAACCATATACCACTATCAATTAGATGCTATAGCTGATCAAGCACTTGAAGATAAAAAAACTGCAAATCAAATGCTCGAAGTTTATCCTCAATGTAATATTCAGTGGACAGAAAAGGAAGGAACTCGTGTATGGTGCACAAATCAATCTGGTGGCAAAACACGCGATTGGACAGGTGTTCCTCGAAAGTATTATGAAGCGGGCAAAGACTATCGTTGTGCATGCATAAAAGAATCTGATCTTGATTCTCCCAATCTAAAGCCTTATGAAAACTGTGATCCTTTATCGACAACCTGTTACTACAAATTAGATTGAACATTTCAAAATTGAAAAGGACTTTTTGTTTCTGTTATATTTAGAGCATTTTATAGTGAAAAATTTTAACAATGCAATTTAGAAATATGTTTTTTTTTTTATAAATTTCAAATATGTATTTATCAAACAAAAAAAGTGGATGAATCGGTATGTTCAAAAGACATTGAGAGTTTATTTTAGAGTGTTGTATAAAATGTAATACTTCTTATATTTAATTAATCTCAAACTCTTAGATTTAGCTTATTTAACAATGAAACGATTAAATTAATTAAACTAATTATTATTTTTTTTTAATTTATTCCTCACGATCGCACAACAAATTCCATAGAACAGAAATATTGCCAAAACTCCCCTGCAGATTCTGATTGATTGATAAAAATATCTCACTGCAGTGCCATTTGAGGTCAAAACGTTATCAATAATTTTAAGAATTCTCAAGAGCACCTGTTTAATTAATTTTTCAGGTTTAAGCTTAAAACTAAGGTTTCGAACAATAAATTCCCTCTAAGGGATCTTTTTAAATACAAAAAAGCTTCTTTAAAAACTCCTTATGTTAATTGAACATACCCAATTTTATAAAATGTTAATACTTTACATAGTTCTAACATTGTTTTCTTTTAAGTTCAATCATAGTCAATTAACATTACAAAACACACTAGAAAGTCTTTTCATAAAGGTTGCTATTAAAATTTATGTATATGTATGTAGGGCTTAGGTATTATAAACATGTAAGTATTTTCGAGATGTAAATTATAGAACTTTAGAGCACTTAATATTATACACAAGTGCCTGCTGTATTAAAAAAAATCTATTGCATTTCAATATCTTGGACATCTAATTAACAAAAAAAAAAAAAAAAAAATAAAAATGTATAAAGATACATTCATAAGAAAAAAGTTGAGTTTTTCATCTCTTGAGCGCTTTCAATGAATGGGTAAGAAAATGTTTGTTTTGCTAGAAAAGTATGATAAACGGAAAACTTTTTGATAAATTTGCAATATTAAAAATATTGTTTAACAATTAACCTCTTTTTTAATGGAAAACTCTAAAGTTATCAGCAGATGTCATATAAAAATTAGTCGTGACTCTGACTATACATATATTAAAATTGGGTATTCACATGGTTTGCAGAATTTGTTCAAAAATTTCTTGATTAGGACTAACGAATGGAACCAAAGTTCTTTGAAGTGGAATAATGGAGTTAGGAGTAACGTATGGGCATATATTGGCCTTAATTCGGTGACTTTAATATTTGACTTGCTTTCTTCTTAACAAAACTGAGTAACACGGCAGACGCAGTAAGGGAACTTGACATCAGATTAGTTTCAAATTTAAGGCGGGATTTACAATATAAATTTATTATGATTTTTAGCAAGAATATGGAGTAGCTCACTCTTTTATGCAATAATATTGAGACTTTTTTTTAAACGGGAGGACAAAATGCAAATGCACTCCGCAAGAGTAGGTTCCCTTGTAGTTAAGGACTTGAGAGCATGTCAAACGAATCCTTATTAGTTACCAAAAAATGGTGTACCACGTCAATTTTTTTTACAAAAATATAATTTGGAATGAAGAGAAAACAATGCGGTTCTACTAATGCAACATCTTCTGTGATTCACCCACATTATTGTGAATAGTATTTCAGGTTTGGTATAGGTGGTTGCGAAAATTGTTTGTGTTCACGGCCTAAATTTTAACTTCTATGCAAAATTCTTTACAATGTTAAAATTTTGTATGACAGCTTAAATTTAGCGCGATCTGCAATTTGTTAAACTTTTCTCGTGAGATTTAACTCCTGTTGGATACTGAAGAAGGATGTACGAGAGGGTGGATCAAAAAGTTGAATGGGTTGGAAGGGGGAGGAAATTTAACATGTTTTTATTTTTTCCTTACAATTTATTCTTTTTTACGCCTAATTCATTTTTAATAATATGAAATAAATGAATCTTTTGAATTATATTGGTAGAAAAGTTTATAAATATCGCACAAAAAATTTTGTTTTGTTAACCTTTTGGGAATAAAATATAATCAGAAGGGTTGAATCTGAGTTCCGCGGTGGGTGATTTAAGGCACCGAGCTCACATGTCTGTAAAGCAGTTGTCACAAAATGGATCTAGAGAAGCTTTATCAGCAGATCCCTTTTCGTTCGAATATAATTAAAGATTTTGCATAACTATTCATTACCTTTAGACATCAACTTAACGCACTGGATCACTAAATGTACGAATGTCGTGGTAAAAAAAACACGCATACGCCACAGTGAACGTGATATGTTTTCTTTTTAACAAATTCTGTAGGCCTAGTAAAAAAAAATAATAAAAATTATAGGTACTCTATTCAAATTAAAAAAGTGAAAATAGTTTATTTAAAGTATGTTTTGATAACTCTTTCAAGAAAATTAAATCTTTCGAAAATAATATAAATTTTTCAATACCAACAATTTTTCTTAAAATTTCTGGATAAACTCTTAGAATTAGTAATGGAAAATAAGACCATCAAGGTGGGTACATCAAACCTATATAATTCACAACAAGTTGATTATTACATTTTTTTATTGAAAGAACAATGACTCCTCTGCTTCTTCTGGAACAACACCATCGGAAATTGAAAATAGTTTTAAGTTCATGAAGTAAGATTTTTAATAAGCTTTTTCAATCTGTCTGTTCCCTTTACTAATGAAACTATTTTTTAGTTCAAGTTTTGTTGAAAACTCTGACTCATCTGTTCAAGCCGACATACCTGCATTCCATCCAATTAGTAGAGGTGAGTTTGTACTAATAAAACCCACTGAAAGTTTCAGAAACTTGTATAATCCTTTAGACCAAGCAATACGAAATGCTTCAAAATCTTATACTCGTGACTACCAAATAAATCGACCTGCGGCAAATAAAATTTTACCAAGCAGCCTTTGTAAACTCTCTGAAGAACCTTCAACTGAAGATGATTTAATACCTGAGGAAAAGACCCTCGTTGAAATTGGTTTTAAGGCGAATCAAATTGAAGACTGGGAAAGTATCAATCAGCCAAAAAAACAAGATCTCTATGGTCTTCTTAAAAATATGATTGATAAATACATCAAACCCAATGTTCAAATACGAGTTGGTGATGTTTCTTTCAACTGTCACATGATGGTTCTGCAATGCTATTCGGACTTTTTCATGGATTGCAGTAATGAATCAGTTATACAACTTCCTCCGGAGAAGATCACTGCACAGGCATTTATGATGATATACGATTGGATGTTATCTGCTGATCCTTTGGTCCAACGAGAAGGCATTTTAGAGCTTTTTAATGCTGCGAACTTTTTGAAAATCAAAGGTTTAGTTGATCAGTGTTGGGTTTGTTTGGATGACGATATTCGGTTTCAAGAAGATACTGCATTTTTGTTATATCTCGAGGCACGGAATTATGGGTTGGAAATGTTACAACAGCTAATGTTGACAAGGATATGCAAGTTCTTTCTTACTTTGGTAGCGTCGAAGGATTTTTTACTTTTGAGTGCAAACGAAATTTGTACTCTATTAAGCTCGAATTCGATTGGAGTTAATTCTGAAGTTGAGGTTTGAAGGCTTTGAAAGATGCAGGAGACTGGTTTAAGTCGTTAATTTTGCTTACAGATTCTTATGTCAGCTGTACGATGGCTAAGCTATAATTGGACAGATCGTCAATGCCATATGTTAGATCTTTTGAAATGTGTACGTTTCGGATTGATGCCTCCATGGATTCTTGTAGCTTTAGGTCGTGATACTGATTGCGAAGCTGTACAAAGAGTAATTGATAATGCAGAAGTAAAGAAAATGATTGAAGATGGATTATCGTGAGTCTTCCCATAATCTTTTCTTTTTTAAATAACTGATAACTTGAAATTTAGATACACAACAACAAAGTTATATTACTCGAAGAATATTGACAATTTTCTTGCATTCATGGAACGTTATAAACTAACCAAACCAATTCAAAGACAATGGATATGTGATGAACAATGTGATTTTCATCATAAAACTGATTGTCCGAATAGACTTTATATAACATACAAATCATTTCTTGAGTATTTGGAAATGATTCGAAGTAAGGGCAAGGATCACTGGAAGACATTACATATGGAACATCAAAAGGATTTAAATTTTCAATGCTGTCTTCCAAAGTTAAACTCTTCTAATGACCAATATTTTGTGAGTTAAAAAATTGTTGGTATTATAAAAATTAAGAAGTGCTTTATTTTTTTCTTGGATACCATTGGATTTCCAATGGTAATTCTAAAATATTAATGAATAAAATCTATAACGTGCTAACATTATTTGTTGATGGTTTTTAATTTTTGTTTAAATTTTTATTGTTATTGAATTGGAAATCCATTGGATTGTCCAATTTGTTTTTGATCGAGTTTTTGAAAATAGTAATAATTGCATAAAGGATTTATAGCCATTTCGGGTTTGTTTCAGCGAATGTTCCATAGACACACATACAATTCATAAACGTGTCCTTAATACATTTTTGAAATTTGGTGATTCGCCAACATATAAAAACCATGTCGTATACACATAATTAACTTCATTTATAGTTTTTAAAATTAATTTCTTGATTCAATATTTTAGGATGCAAGTTGGTAACAAATTTTTTAGCGTGACGGCAACGGTTTCATATTAATATTACAGTCATGGTGAATATGAGAACGATGTATGTATTGGCGTCTTTTCAGTGCAAAAAGTGCATCAAAAGTATTATTTTTCTGAAAATTGATTAAATGAGAGTAACCACTTAAAATTATTTGGATTCTAGTACACTTCTTTCCTTGGTTACAAAAATACAAATCACAGACTTTTTATCCACGTTTAAATATCCGACAGACAATCCTGTTCTAGGACCTACATAAACAAAAATTTTGTAATAACATTGGCAATTCACAAACATACCTTTGAGTTTATTTAAATAATAACTTGCAATTAGTCATTACTTAGATATCAACTTAGACTACTGAAAGTAATTCTGGCTTTTGAAAAAATACAAAATTAGGGATAAAATATGAGTATGAATGAAACTTTAAATGCTCCACCAACTATTCTTAATATCCAAAACATATTTTTTCGGCAATCTCAGAGTGTAATTGAACTCTAAAAATGTTTAAAACGGTCCTTTAATTGAATATACAAGAAAATTAAAAAAAAGTACTCATACGCCACAGTGAACAAAATGTTTTCTTTTTAACTAGGGACATTTGTTTTAAACGAGAGAAAGTTAGAGTATTCGTGCTTATTTTTCGCGAATACCCCTAATTACTAATATTAAAGTTACAGTACGTAAACAAAAACTAAAATCCGAATAACTAGGCTATTAATTAAGTCTTACAGAAAGGAACTTAGACGGTCACGGGCTTTTATCACAGGAATCGATCAATGGGTTCAGACAAAAATCTTTTGAAACATTTCTCATTTTGTGCTAGATTTGAAGCATTTATTTATAAAATCTAGACCAAAAAAAAAATGGAAAAAGTACTCTTCACAATATTATTGCCAATAAATAACGATATATGTAAATTCCAACTGCGGATACGTATTCCAATACCCAAAAAAAAAAAAAAAAACACAGCTAATGAAGTAAAGAGTACCTACCTATTTTTTGTATTTCTTATAATGCACGAAATGATCCAAAATTTTGTATTTTACTTTCTTGTTATTTTTGTTTAGTACTGTGTTGTTCCCAAAGAAAGTCGTGATCAAGCTGTACAGGCAAATGGAGAATTAAGCGATCCAGATGATGCAGGTACGTAATCTTGAAACATAATACGATATATTCACCCATTTTAATTTTATTATACATAATAAAAATATATAAAAGATATACAAAAGGCAAAATGATTGAATGATATTTTTTGCGGAAGCATGAACCAAAATAAACATCTTTACAGGGTGTCACCGAATTGCCCAATGTAAATTTGAGGGATGATTAATAGGTACAAATATTCTAATAAATTCTTAAGGTTCTTTCTCTAAAGCTGATATCAGGTGTATCGATTATTTAATAAAGCACTAACGTTTAATCTGTACCTAAAACCATGTTAACGAAACATTTTTCTGTTAATACTAATAGCAGAAAATGGATAGAATTATCCTAGAATTCAACCTGAGTGGTAGACTCCATTCAACACCTGACGACATACCTGCAGTTAAAGAAGGTTGTTATCTTCTAAAAAAATATATATGTACCTTAATCTCATATTTGAAATTCATCCTTAAATCTTCCTTAAATTACGAGACACCCTGTGTTCTGTGTATTACATAAACTATTACTCAAATCTTTAGAATTATCACATAGTTTATGGTCCTGTGACCTAAAAGCCAATCACAATTTACACATCCTTTATAATAAAAATAAAAAAGATTAACTCAATTTTCCCAAGAACAAATCCAATTTAATCACAAAGAATATAAAAAGCCACACTATCCAAAATATCTACTCTTCTATAAAATCTTGAACTACATTTTAGTTATTTTCTTGTTGGACGAAATTTGCATGTTTAGATTGCCTGGCCTTGTATGTAGGTTGAAATTGTTGAAGATATTTTAACCTTTTCTCTTTTGATCCATATTTGAAATATTTTAAATTATTTTGTTTAAAAAATATACATACAAAAGGTTGATAGTTTAAGTAAAATATAATAAATGACTATATTCTACAAAAGAGAAATAAAGAACAAGAATTTATTTTAACTTATATAGATTTCTCGGTACAGGAGTAGTTATTAAATTCCTTAAAAACTTAAAATGCTATAAACGAAACAACAGTTAGCTATTTTTTTGAATAAATTAGTAATTTAAACAGATGAACATGTTTTTATAATGAAAATTTTTAATTGTTTTGTGGAAAATTTTTGAAATAAATAAAAAAATTATCAAAATACCATGCCAACATTTTTGTTCCATACAAATAGTATTCATAAAAGTTGGTACAGGTTTTTTTTCTTTAATTTATAAGTTCACCCTTTAGCAAATTAAATTCCCCTTTCTTGAGTAGGATAGCCAAGATTGAGATCTTCAGGCTTAGCTAAAATAACAAAGTATTGGTTCCTATATTTAATAAGTAAATTGAAAAGTTCAAGCATTTGATGATAAAAAGGTGAATTTGATTTTTAAAGGTGTTAGTTTAGTTTACAATAGGTATGGTTAGTAATAACTACCAAATAGAGGGTGTCCCAAAAGTTAACGTCGAAACGAAAACGGTGGATAGGGTAGGTGGTGATAGTTATCAGAAAAATAATTAAAAAAAATCGCAGCCATATATGAGGCGCTCAGCGCCAAAACGGCCTAACCCACAAAATTTCGTTTTGAGAAAAACGAGTTTAAAAAAAATCATATTTTTAGGGTTTCTTTTTTGTTGGCTTGTAAAAGTTATAAAAAAATATTATTTAATTTTTAGTTTGTAATTTTTTTTAGTTAGGAGTGTTGGCTATACTTTTGGGCTAAGGTCTGATATTTTTTTTATTCCGAAACTACATTTGTTATAAATGATTTAGGGAATTTTATCGCCGAGGCCAAAATGGCGTCCACTAGAGTGACAAAAGTTTTTGGCTCTAATTTTAACTCTATTTAATATAATTTAATGGGAATGTATTTTTATATTATAAATTGTTTTATTGCGGTTCGATCTGTGTACTCAGTTTGATTTTTTTGAAAATGTGGGTTAGGCCGTTTTAGTTCTGAGCGCCTCATATTTTGGGAGTTATGGGCATTTGAAAAAAAGTCGAAAAAATGGTCACCCTGTGACGGTTTTTCATGTGCCGTGACTACAAATCTTAAGTTTTCTCATTTTTTTCTTTTGTTACGGAACCTTGAATAACCCTGCTATCAAATGCATTCAAAAATTTTAACTCAGCTACATCAGTTTTAAAGAAAATATTACTTTTTTACCCAACTTAGTACTAAAAAAATTTACATGACTCTAATTCAATGAGCCGTAGTGTAAAAAAAATGAACTACGATGTTTCGGCAAGTTGCCTTAAAAGTTGGTGTGTTCAATTCTCTTTTCAAAATGGTACAACATTGTTGGGAACATTTCATAAATAACCGAGATAAAATTTTTTTTCTTAAGAAATCCGACTTTTTTATGAGGTAATTTTTTCATATTATTCAAGTTTTGTACCTTTTCAGAACGTTTCAGAATAAAAAAAACTTAAATAATATGGAAAAATTACCTAAAAAAAAGTCGGATTTCTTAAGAAAAAAAATTTTATCTCGGTTATTTACGAAATGTTCCCAACAATGTTATACCATTTTGAAAAGAGAATTGAACACACCAACTTTTGAGGCAACTTGCCGAAACGTCGTAGTGCATTTTTTTTACACTACGGCTCATTGAATTAGAGTCATGTAAATTTTTTTAGTACTAAGTTGGGTAAAAAAGTAATATTTTCTTTAAAACTGATGTAGCTGTTCACAAATAATATCGCAAAAACTTATTTCAAAATACATGGAAGTACATTTTTTTTATTTTATGTTTTATTAGACTGAAAAAAAAACAAAATTTTAATTTTTTAGAATTTGGTATAATTTGGAAAAAGTTTTTCTTGTCATAATTTTGAAGTGAAAACTTCTTTAGTATCGTAGTGATTTGATACAAGATGAAACGAAAACGCGACACGACTTCAACTTGTTATACCTAGATAAATGAAATTTGTACTGTAGATAGGTAATTAAATAAATTATAATTGTACAAAATTTCAATTAATTTTATATTCAAAATTCCTAGATAACGGTAAAAAGATGTTCTTTTCAAACACACGTTATATCTTTTGATCTAATGCACATACAAATTTGGTTTAACTTTAATACGCATGCTGATAACATAACCTTATATTTGATATATCACACATAACGTTACGTGCTCTACAAGTTACACAATCTTAAATTTAACACAAATTTAAAAATATCTCAAAACACCTGTGGAGATCTGTTGACCAGCTACCAGTGTAGGAAGTACCGTAATCTCAGTGTGGAAATTCGACATGGTTGACTTTAAAAAATTCTAACTTCTCTTGTAGACATCTTTGAAATAAGATTTATACATCATTATACAAGATGAAACAATAAGCTTTCACATGGTATAAAATTTTGTATAGGTTGTCAAACAAAAAAATTGATTTAATAGCATGAGAGCATAAAAATAAATGTTTTTTTTTGCTTTTTGGATGAAATTTCATAGAGTTTAAAAAATTCTAGCTCTTTTTGTAGATGTCTAATACACCTGATCGATATAGGTATATATTTTGAGCTAAGACAATAAGCTTTCAGATGATATAAAATTTATCTAGATTGTCATATAAAAAACGTGGATTTGAAGGTGATAGAATAAAAATAGGTAGATTTTTTCTATTTTTTTTTTTTTTTGCAAGAAAAATGATTTTTTAAGGTTTCACTTCTACCACGTGTGAATTGCACACATGATTTTTTTTTGTTCTAAGGATGAGCTATCGAAAAATATATTTTTGGATAACCTAGGTTAACCCCTTGGCAAACGAATCACGGTTTTAAACCAACGATATGTTCACAGGAAAAAAATGCTATTTTTTTTTTTTAAAGGTGGAATAAAGAAAAAAAAAATTAAATTTTTACACTGAAAAAATTTTTTTTTGTTTTTTTTTTTTTTTTTGTAATTTGAAAAAAGTTTTTTTTTTTCATACAAAAAATGTTTGGCTTTTCTTGGGCAATTAAACCACGGTTTTAAACTAACGATATATTCACAGGAAAAAAAAGGAATACAAAAAAACAACAATTTTTACGCGGAAAATAAAATTTTTTTGATCTCCAGCATCATCAATTTAAAAATCTTCAATTTCTGTTTTTTGGAGAAGATTTGGTAAATTGTTAATCCAAACTTCAAAGAAAAATGCTTTCTACATCCGTGTAGTGCGGCTAAAGCAAGAACCTCTGTATTTGAAGAAACGCTCAAAGTTGGGCTCAACGATAAATTAATTAGCATTCCTTGATGCAGTAGTGCTATAACACTGTATTCATTATTCAACAAGTGAAGTCGCTGAATTTGAAATCTCTTTATCTTATCGGAAGTTGTTGTATGCCACAAGTTCAATTTTGTTAGTCTATGTCACATTGATTTTGTCGATGGGCTGAAAATGTTTTTATTGGCCCTATTTTAATTTTTGAAAAGTCAGATCAGTCACAATGAAGATCGCCATATTATGCACAGTATGTGGTGTACTTACCATCAACTCTTCAGAAGTAAAAGACTTTTCGAACATTAAAAGGAAATACCCATGTTTTAATTTCCTCCACTATCTTACTGGGCTCTTCCTTCAACATAAATGAACAAGAAAATCTTTTTAATACGTAATAGATTTCCCGGTGGTGCTATCGATTGTTATTAAAATGATGTAAATGTCAATATAGTATCCTCTTATAGCCATTGTAACAGCAAATTCCCAAGTCCTGTATTAGTTTTTGATTCTGCGTGGGGTCTAGGTAAATAAAATGACTTTGCCGCAGGTGTTTTTCTTTTCAAACAATTTATTTTTATTTTTAATTTATTTCGTGTATGTTTACCAAAATACCCTGAACATTTCTTCTTCCCGAAAAAAAAGTTCAATAAACAATTAACATGACAATGAGAAGTGCTTTTTCAAGGTCCTACAAATATGAGCATTAATGTATTCAGTATCACCCATACAACTTTTTTGTATTTTATTTTTTACTTCTATTTACGCACATTTGGGACTTTTCTATATAGATATGAATGCAATATCTCAAACTGTCGACATTAAAACCTCATGGTATCAAGAGATTTACTCATCTAACAGGCCCAATGCCCGAGGCTTGGAAAATATACCAAAAATAAGGACCCAAGACACCCATAATAACAAAAATAGCATTGCCACTAAAAGAGATAATAAAAATATAACCTTAAGCCAAAAATCCTCCTCTTGCTGTGATGTTAATCAAAAACCTATAAATATTAAGAAAAGCGTTTTGGCCAAAGCCTTCTACTGCAGCATGAGTTCGGAGCATGAATTCGAGTACAGTACAATGGCCAATTCGATGTGCCATCATCAGCAACAACGCCATCAGGACATTGTTGAGGCTCAGAAATTGACCCAAGGAAGGACAACAAATATGTCGTCGCCATTGAAGAAGGGTGCTGATGATGATGATGATGGTGATGTTGGCAAGGATGAGGATTGTTCAACTTCTAAGGCTGCTAGTGCGAAACAAATTGGTATTTCCAGGAAGCAAGACTCACGGAGTGAATTAAATTTGTAATATTATTGATTTTTTTTTTTTATCCTTTCCGGTTTGGATTTTATTTATTTATTATTTTATTTTTTTTTTTTAAGCAGAGACATTGGAAAGCAGAAGATTTTTTTATTTGGTGGCATTGATCCGTATGCACAACGGAATTGTAGTAATGGTCAAGGGATGGATGTTCTTTATTATGACAGCTGTGAGAACGCTTGGAAGTATTTATCAAATATGCCTGGAAGCAGACATCATCACTCGGCAGCTGTGTATCGAGGAAGAATTTATGTTGTCGGTGGAACGAGGCCGCCGTTACCAGGTTCCGTAAAATCTGTAAGTATAGTACCTAATTAAGTATTTTTTTTTAAATATAAGAGTAAGGTTTAACAAATATTATAAAACAGATTTAAATAAGAGAAATGTATTCGTTTTAGTAAAAAGATGTTCGTTTTTATTTCACCCAAAAAAGCATTCCCGAAAAACTTCCATAACTCAAAACTAAAACGCAGATCACTCTTAATAAAGCCGTTGGTCAAACAAAACTTAAGAATTAAAAGTTGTACATAAAACATTCTAGTTAAAACCAACCACAATAATTCATTAGTGTTGTTAGGTTAAGGTAAAATTGAATAGATTGGCTCTTATGCAAAATGAGCTTTAGCTCTATCTCACTTTTCAGTACATTTTCTAGAGATCTATCTCAAGAAAATGAGATAGATCTCAAGAAAATGTACCTACTGAAAAAGTGAGATAACAGCTTAAGCTCATTTTAATAATGTTTTTAAAGAAAGTCGTCTTTCATAACATCGCATACCATGCTCTATTCAGCTCTGATTATGTAGACTGTCAACCTTTAAAAATTAAAAATTTTTTTTTATAAAGAGTCCGTTTTGCTCAGATTTTATTTGCGTAAATTAATTGAAAGAGGTTTTGCAAAATGATTTACCAGATCCAATCCAGGATATTCCATTGATCCAACTAGGTTCATGATATTACCAATAAGATAGGGGCTCCAGCTTGGAAAAAAACGGGCTCTAAAATGCATACAAAATCAAGGAGGGCAATTTAAATATTTGTTGTAACTGCATTTTGAATAAAATTTATCATAAACAAAAAAAAAATGCATTTTTTATTCTTAGCATTTTACGATTACTTTTTTAATTTATTTAAGATTTTACTTGGTGAAGACTTTCATAAGTATCTACATTAGGGCAATAATTAAAGAAAATCCTCTATTTTTTTCAGATTTTTATTTTGACACTAGATGGCGCCCCAAGAGGGTTTAAGTTTTTTATCATTTGAAATAGGTATGTGTTGACTTATGAGGCCATTTTTTTTTTAGATATAGACTTCAATCAAAATTCTTTGATGAGGTTCTTGTCTTCATTAAACAACGTTTTCAAAAAGGTATAAATCATTTTTCTAGGATCTGGGGTTTAGTCAGGGCATGCATGGTTTTTTTAGGTTTATTAAAGCATGCATGTTTTATTAAAACAAACATATGAAATAGCATTAAAAATAAAATACAACCCAAAAAAAACATGCTTTTTTTCTTTTGAATTCTTGAACTAATTGTGTATCAATTCATTGAAATGAACAATTTATATCTTAACTAAAAGTATTACGTCCAAAATTTGAGTCACATGTATTGGTATTGAAAAGCATTTTGTTGCAAGACTGAAGAAAAATTCAAAATTTTTCAAATCCTCGAAGTTCTTAAATTTTGTATGTGTAGTTTGATTTATCAAATAAAGATTACAAGATACTTTTCTTAAAAATCTAATCTAAGTGACAAAGATTAATGATTATTTTTGTAATTATTTTTGTCTATAGATAACTTGAAAAGCAAGTCGAATTTGAAAATTTTTATTAAGTAACTTTTTGTAGAAAATTAAATTTCCTTTTGATATTCATCCTTTCAAAAACTTTAATAAATTAAACATTTTCAAAAATTCAAGATTACAAAAAAAAAAATTAATATTTTATTTTTGTGCTTTGAGCGTTTATATAGATATTTACCATGTGAAAGAGAAAAGAAGATATTTTATCTTTTAATGATGGTTAAAAAAGGATAAAATATGAACTTTCAATATCTAACAATTACGTTCAATCTGCGTGGTCTACTTTACTCTGTGTTTTACCGAGTGCAACTTAAAGTGGCTAATTGCTTGTCAAGACATCAAATTCTTGACAGCTTAAACAAAAAACAGTTTTGTGTATAACACATTGATGTCAACGATATTGCGGACTTATATTTTTTGGGCTTTTTAAAATCTTCTATATCGCAAAGGAAATAAGGAAATTCTTTTGGAACTTCACTTTAAATATAACTCAGACCTGTTATAACCTGCCTTGGGAAAATATAAACAAATGTTCTTTACCTCAATTCTAATTTTTTTTCTGAGAGGAAAATTAAAAGATTGTAGACCTCCTTTTTTTTGTAATTTTTTTTTCATGAATTTTCACGAAATTCAACTTTTTCACCTTCCTAAAATCACTTTAGTACCTAACCTACTACTCAACATAATTTCCATAAGTCAATACCCATTATAATCTGGCAACTGGCACAACGACGAATTTACATTAATATTTTCATCGTCTTTATTTTTATATCTTCTTATTATAAATATAGATTTTCGAAACTGCCGTTTGGAGTTTCGATCCAAAACGTCTCGAATGGCACAATGAAACCTTCTTACCTCAGTCTCGAAGGGATTTCGGCATGATTGCTTACGATAATGATGTTACTTATAATAAAAAAACCAAAATTAATGCAGAAGAAGAACAAGGTGACGCAAAGGGCCAAACGAGAACAGGACTTTTCATCTTCGGTGGAGAAAGTATCGATGGGACTCCATTGTCTTCCATGTTCTACTACAATGTCGAAAAGAAAATTTGGTCAGAGGTGGGTGTTGTGTTGGGGCGTGATTAAATAAATTTCTCCTTATTGCATGTACTAGTAACCTTGTTATTTACTTACAACCATCATCCAGGAAGCTTCTTTGAATATAGGTCGTTATGGTTTAGCGTCGACGGTGGTGGTTAACACCAAAAATACTGCTGAAATTTGGGTTGCAGGTGGAGTTTGTGGACATGAAAAGGGTGGTCATCCAATAATTACAGATTCTATGGAATGTTATAACTTAACGAGTGACGACGATGGTTGTTGGTCCTGGAAGGAGTTAATTATACGACTAAGGATACCAAGGTATATATGTATAGTATATGGTGTATTGTTGTTTATGTTGTAGAATAGATTTATTTTATTTATTAATATTGGAAAAGTAATTAAATAAAACTGTCAAGATATGAATAAATATTTGCATTAGATTTATGTTTTTGTAATACCACCACTTACATAGTTGAAACAAATTACTTTTCTAGTATAAATACATAATTTACAGCAGTTCGATTATATAATATTTTCTAGCTGATTTAAAAAACTTTTTAATACAAATTCAGGACAACTAGGCTCTAAATTAATTCTTTTTGATTTAAAAAAAATGTTTTTTTTTTTTTCTACAGGCAATTCCCTGTTTAAATTTAGAATCCTGTTATAAATGACGTGGATGTACAAGGTACAACAGTGTTATGTGAAGTTAATATTCACGATCGATCAGTAATTCAGTAATCAGTATTCAATTTTTTGTAAATTAAGGTTAATGAAAATTGTTCCATTTTTGCGTCACAAATAAGAGAAGTTGATATTTGTTGATCTTTAAACGGCTATTTCTTGACGAAAAGTACACTAAAGCACATTAGTATGGAGAATACTAAAAGGCTGCAATTTTTGTATTCAAAATGGCGGCTCAAAAATGGTGGCCAGAACAAGCGTTTAAAAAATTGATTTTTTTTTTCTTCAAAACAGCCTATTTGCTAGAAATTCAGCTAAATTGATGTTTGATATTGGAATCCAAACAATGTGAATTTAGTAATTTTTTTTTCATTAGTAACATTTCTGACAACTTTCATTTTTAAAATGTTTTAAACTATGTTTTAATTTTAAGTAGGGGAGAGTGGGGCCAAATGTAACACTTTTTTCTAAAATCGATGGTTCTCCTACAAATTTGAAAGTGGGTCAACCTGACCTTTTTTAAATTAAAGACCCATGTTTTAGCTCCAAGATCCATCATAAAAATTTAGCAAAACATAACGGTAATGTTGAAAAATAAAGCTTCCAAAAAAAAAATCGTGTTGTTTCAACTTACCCCACATACGGGGCAAAGTGTAACACATACCGGGGTAGGTTGTACCAAGAACTAAAAATAAGAGAAAAATACCTTTATTTGTTTATATTTATTTATTTTTAATTAATAACAATAAAAACAAACCTCAGTCATGAAATTTTGGTGCAAATTTGTAAAAAGTGGAGCAAATCCAAGATTTCCAAAGAAAATTTGACAGTAGTCTTAAATAAAAGTTATTCGAATTCATAAATTGTTTTATAAGCTTTATGAATTCAAGTGGTGGTTCAAAAATGTGTTTCCAATTTCAAAATAAATACAAATTAAATTACAAGCATTCATATTCAGGGTTGTTAATTATATTAAGTAAACAATTTTTCAGTATAGGTAGGTTTTTACATGGTACAACTTGCCCCGGAAAAATGTTACAACTAGCCCCAGCATGAAATTTGGCACATAAAATCAATTTAAAAAAAAAGCGAAACTGATATAGACATAACATATACACGCAATTTGAGCCAAAACACAGTTGCATATAACAAAAAAACACTTAGCACTCTATCTTTTTCGGGTAAAGAGGTAGACCAAAAATAAAATTAAAAAAAAAAGTTACAAACATGCATTTTTTGGGCACCACTAGTGTAACTTCTCACCCTGTCGTCTAATCTTCATCTGAAGAAAATGTGCCGGTAGATATGCAAAAATTGAGCATTTTTCTCCTTTACGCGTTTCTTAATATTGAAAGGAACATCGCTTTTTTTAGCTGTTAATTCTTACCCCTGTTACATTTAGCCCCACTCTCCCCTACCTAAAGACAAAATATGAAATAATAAAAAATTACCTACAATGTTCACCAAAACTGAGTATTTAATTTTTCGTTGAACCAAAATATCTTTTTTTTTAGATAGATTTTAATTTAAAATCTATTTAAAAAAATTTTAAATTCGAATCCAAAGTCAAAAAAAAATTATGACGTCACGTTTTTGATGTATGTAGGTACCTATAAAAACTTCAAGATGAGCTTTTATTTCGAAATGTTACGTCAAAGATTTCTTTTTCACTTTGGATTCGAATTTAAAATATTAAAATCTACCAAAATAGTTTATTTTGGTTAAATGAAAAATGAAATATTCAGTTTTGTTGAACGCTCATTACACCTCACCTCATTACTTTCATTACAAATGCACCATTTCTTGTCTAAAAAGTAAGTTTTTTTTTTTAACTTTTTTTTTTTAATTTGAGATGCAGACCATCGTTTCTTCAGGAAATAACTTTAAGTTATATTTTTATTTAGGGCCTACTAATAATCCAATTTAATAAAAGTTGGAATCGTAAATATCTGTTTTTTTTTTTGCCGTAAAAAGACAAAAAACAAGAATATTTAGTATTAATTTTTAATGGAGTTTGGAGAAAATTAAGAGATCATAAGCCGTTTTTTACCTGTTATATTATTCAATGTAAATATGTCTGAAAAATGGTGATGTCGAAGTGATATTTCGAAAACCCAAACTTGTATTAAAATTAAGAGCAACCTCGAAAAGAACCAAGTCAACGATACCAACTTTAGGGGTGTGCTAAGGAGCAAATTTTAAAGAGCAGTGATAAAGCAGTGAGCAGCATATAAATAGCAGTTACTGCACAAATTACATTTTAAATTGTTTTTAAGATTGAAATTTCAAAGAGCCGAGAACATTTTTGGAAAATGAGCAGTGAAGATACTAAGAGCAGTTTTACATATAAAAGCAGTGAAATCTTTAAGAGCATAGAAAATTTTTACTGTTCTCCCTTTCTTCACTGGGTCTCTTCATGTTCATTATTGTATGTAAAAACAAAAGAGAAGAGTGATTGAAAGCAGCTATCATAAATAGCAGCCTCAGCTCTAGTTCGCTTCACGTAAAAATCACCATTTTTGAAAAATCTGAAAATGATGGCGTTGCACGAATTGAGGGTTGCGTAAATCGAGAGATTTATGAAATTTAAACAAAATAACTTTAAAAGTGTTTGTTCACGGAAATTTTAATTTTAGTAAAAAAAAATATTTTACTTCATTTCATTTTATTCTAAATGCATGTGTGGACTATAGATTTGATAAAATAAATAACGTATAACCAATTTCTTTCCCATTTTTCTCACAGATTGTTTTCAAAGTTTTGTACAACTAACAGGGGAACAAATTTGTACATAATTGGAGGTATCGGATTAGACCCCAAGCATCCAGGTGAATTCAAATCACTGGCATCTATAGATCGCTATGACTTCCATGAACAAAACTGGACTCATCTAACAGATATGATTATATCAAGGTACGAGAATGTGTTGGCTATTTGCCCGACAAAATGTCGTCAACTAATTTGTTATAACTTTTTAAAAAGTCCATTTAAGTATCGGCAAATTAAAATATCTTGAATTTGAGTTTTTTGTTCTATACTTTTTGAGAGTTATAACAGAGTCGATTGATTGAAAACCTAACACATTACAACTTTATTTAATTAATAAACTTTTTAATTTACTTTTCAGACATGGCCATGATGTGGCATCAATTAATAACAAAATATTAATCTTTGGAGGTGTTTCTGGCAGCGAAAGAAAAACTCTCAAGTCTGTCGAGTGTTTTTCCACCAAAACCAACACTTGGCTATATGAAATTGCTTTCCTTCCATTGCCACTATCCGGATTAACAGCAATTGTAATTGACTCCAACTTTTCCAAATGATTTGTTGGAGTTTTTTTCTTCTTCTGTTCTTGTTATAATTTATTGTTAATTTTATTGTTGATTTGTTAATTGAGTTAATAATAAAATCATTTCACGATTATATATAAAAAAAAAAGTTAATGCAAACTTTCTCATTATAACCACCTTAACTTTTTTCTATAGTATACCTTCATATTATAGGCATGTTACAACAAATACCATATAGATTCTGAACCAAACCATAAGGCCAACTTCTCATGTCCTTAATGGAATAAAGTTTTAATCGAACTATGTAGGTCAGTTTTGCGGCACCAAAATGAAAATAGATTTATATCTTCAACAAACTACTACAACTATTAGATTGCATGGTGTCACAATTGAAGGCAAAAAAAAGAGAGGAAAAAAAAAACTTCACCTACAAACCAAGCTACAACTACTTTCGTAAGTATTTGGAGTTTTTGCATGACCTGAAAAGATTATTTTGGGTTTGAAAAGAAAAAGCAAAAAAAAAAAAAAAACTTTTCTCTATGAGAATGAAAATCAAGGACTTACTTTTGTTTGATGGGTTTTGTTCATTGCGAACAAAATATATCAATGGAATTTGGTTTTACTTATTTTTTTTTTTGGAAGAAAAAGATAAAACTTGTCATAGATCTCGAAAACAAAAGAGCAAGGTTAGCATATGGTTTTTTAGTGAATTTCCTATAATTCGGTTGAATAGTCTTAGTTGAGTTGAGAGGATTGAGATGTCTTGGTCTTTTCGGTCTTTTCGGTCAGCCATTATACGAATGAAATATGAATGTTGTAAGTTGTATGTTTTTGTGGTGAAGAAAGGATGAACTTTTTTATTTAAATATTCAGTTTGGGTATACCTAATGGAATATAGAAGGTGTGTGGGAAAAAAAAAGGATTTAATTTAAAATGCTTTTGTTAGAAGAATCTTAGAAAAAAATGTTTTGTTATGGATAAGAGTTGTAATGTGTTTTGTTGTATACCAGTTTTGTTTTCCTAGGTTAAGCTTATTTTATAAAATGTTGTAATGGACATGGACACTGTGTGGCCATGAATGATTTTTATTTTTTTTTTATTAGCAAAATTGTCACATTTTTTTGCAGAGGTTTTATTTGAGTGATGTAAAAAATGCATTAAAATACACTTTAACACTTTTTTTATTTATTTATTATTTTATTAACACTGACGACAAGAAAGTTTTGTTCAAGTATTGAGTGCAAATGTTTATTTAATTTCGATTAGGGTGCCTTAGTATCCAGACCAAAGTTGTAGGTCACATTATTTTCCCCCGTTGTCCACGTGCACTGTGGCGTATACGTACTCTTTTTTTACTAGATTTTTTTTTATTAACAAGGGTAAGAAGTAGCTAACATAAACACTATTCCGTCTAAGAGAATATACCTTTTTCCATAGCTATAGGCTCATCTTCTTTAGTTGCGAATTAAATGATCATATGTGCCCTTAATTATGAAAGTGGACTTAGTCACTCCTAAAAATGGCATCAAATCTAGCCTAAAAATAATTATTATTTAAAGGGTAAAGTTTATTTGAAAGCGAAATTGCAGTAAATAAACTTCTTTATTGCTCCTCTAGTGATTTCATAAAAAAAATAAAATTAAATCGTTATAAGAAAATTATGATGTAAGTTTTTTATTTAAACAATGCAAAAAGTGACTTAGTCCACTTTCATAATCAATGGCACATATAGGTAGTTCTTATGGTGCGGTAAAAAAAAGCACTTTTGTAACTTTTTTGATTTTTTTTTAAAAGAAAAGAGGTACATTTCTGAGTGTCTTGTTTTGTCACAGATTTGTGTTTTAGCTACAATTCGGAATTTTGGTTTTTTTTTTTAAATTAATAGATAACAATTTTATTAATGGCCGTCAAACGTAGCAAATTCCCATACTCTTTTAAAAAATATTTAGTTTGTCTTAAGAAGTAGTTCAACCTTTTTTTTAGGATAACGGATCCTTTTAAAGAAATTAAAATTTAAATATTAAAAAAAAAAAACTCAACAAAAACTATTCAAAAAAAAATATAAAACAACATTTTTGATGTTTTTGCTAAATAGATCATTTTTACTCTTTGAGCATTTATAGATATTGAACATGTGAATGAGGAGAGAAGATAGTTTATCTTCTAACATGAGGTTCACAAAAATTGAATACGGCTGGTCTTTTTGAACTATTACGATAGGAAATTTAGTTTTTTCAAATTCTGTTTGCTTTTCAAGTTATAGACAAAAAGAGTAACAAAAATAGTTGAAAATTTTGATCGTTACGAAAATGTTCATATTTTTAAAACTAATCTATTGAATTTGACGAAGTGTCTTGTTATCTTTGCTACATTGTGTGCTAAATATAAATATTTAAAATTTAAAACTGCGATGCGATAGACTTTGAATTTTTCTTTGAGTAAGAAACTTTTTCTGTCAAAAGTTTTCTTTTAAATATCGATTTTTTTTTTCAAATGTTTTGATACATTTCACATACAAAACTATTTGAAGTGACAAAAAAGTTAATGTTTCTTGCTTATTTATTCAGCTTTCAGGTGCTAGTTCTTTGGTTCATATTGGTCATTTGTTATTACTCAAGATATAACTTGAATAGGTACTAAGTATGCTTAGAAAAACAACGACAAAAATCTCTTTGAAAATTTATATCTCGAAAACATATCCATTAACATTTTTTTAAATATGATTTTCGAGTTTTCTATGCTTAAATCTATATAAAAAGTATAACACCAAGTGGTGTTCAAAATTTTTTTAAATTTTTTTGTTAACAAGTGTAATTTTTTTCACAAGCTATCAAGTTGTTCATTTAATATCTGAAATACATATTTGCCCACCTTGATTTGCTCGATCAAAAAATCTTAACTCGATGATAAACATAGAAAATCCATAAACTTAAAAAAAAGAGGTTGTCTGTAAAGCCGGTTTACGGACGATGATTTTACGTGATAACTTCGTCAGAAAACAGGTTGTGTGCTTTTGTTTAAAATGAGTCAATTGAAGCGTTTACTTTTTTCAAACAATCATAATTTACAAGAAAAAGCTAAAAAAAATACCTTTTTTATTTTCTCATTTTATTAATTTTTTTATTTTAAAAGCTTACAAAAAAAATTATGCAATTTAAAAGCCAAGTATTTCTCCTTAAAAATAAAACCATTTTTAAATTTTTACAATGCGCAAAAAGTAGAAAAATAATTTATTGAAAACAATCATTTTCATCAAAAAAAGCAAAAAAAAACATGAATTTTTATCTTCTCACGTCATTAATTCCATTTTTTTCCTTAACAACCTATACAAAATTTTATACCATCTGAAAGCTTATTGTCTTCGCTCAAAATGAATATATATCAGGTCTATGAGACATCTACAAAAAGAGCTAGAATTTTTTAAACTCGATCAAATTTCATTAAATAAAGCAAAAAAAAACAATAATTTTTATGTTCTCACGCTATGGAATCAATTCAATTTTGATACCATGTGAAAGCTTATTATTTCACCTTTCATATGACTTATCAATCTCATTTCAAAGATGCCTACAAGAGAAGTTAGAATTTTTTAAAGTCAACCATGTCGAATTTCCAGACTGAGATTACGGTACTTCCCACACTGGTGGCTGTTCGGGGGGCAACAGATCTCAACTGGTGTTTTGAGGTTTTTCGCAAGTTTCTTGATTTAATATTGTGTAGCTTGTAGTTAGTGTACTGTTATGTGTGGTATACCAAATGAAAGGTAATTGTATCAGGATGCTTATTAAAGTTTAATAAAATTTCTATCTGCTCTTGGTCAAAAGTTATAACCTGTTGAATTCTAAAATTTTATTTTACCGTTATCTCAAAATTGTATTTACAAAAATGATTGAAACTTTGCACACATATAGTCGTGCATATACTTTATTCCTGTATCTATTAAAGAAAAAAAGATAAAAATAAAAAACGATGAAAATTGGTTAAAAACGGTAAAAAACGTGTTTTTTGTTTCTTCCGTTATTCAGTCAAAACTCACTAAACGATTCCAATTTTTTGCACATGTATGCATAAGACCTACATGTCCTATAAGTTTGAGATTTTTTAAACGCTCCAAAAAAAAAGCTAAAAATCAAAAACTATCCAAAAATACCCCTAAAAAACAAGGTGTTTTTCAAAAATTCATATTTCAAAACGCAGAGTGTTAAAAAAAAATTCGTATCAGATGCCTAAATTTTTTCCCTCATCTTTCACGTGGCACCTTTAGAATTGTCAAAAAAAATTTCCTCTACTCAAAATCATCATTTTGTCATAGCCCCAACACGTGTACAACGTTCAAACAAAACGTTGTAGCTTAGATTAAAAATCTTTTAGAATTTTTTCTTAAATGCAGTTATTCTTAAATTAGTTTTATCTATCTATAACAAAAAAATCAACTCTCTATGACTTCGCGTTTAGATTTTAGCCCAAACTTCATCTTTCCGTTTTACCCCTGTTTACCCTATTAAATGACGTTATTTTTAAAAATCCTTCATTTGGATTAAGCTTTAGGTTATTACCTATCTATCAAATACGCTATAGAAGAATTTTGTACCTCTAATAGTTTAATTTTTAATTGAAATTTTTTGCCGCACTGCGAAAGTTCGAGAGTGGAACGGGAGAAAATGGCGTCACTTTTTTGTGGTGGCTACCATGGATCATCAATTTATAAGACGTTATTACGTCAAAAAACTTCATGTTCAACGCTTCTTACTTGAAAACAATCGTCGACATGATGATACTGGCAAGCTTTCACCCGTAAGGTGTCTGAAAACTAAAAGAATAAAAAATTATAATATTTTTAAATTAAAAATTCCCCGATTTCATACTTAAGGTTGCAGATTTTCAATTTGGAATTAAATTTATCATAGTGAATTATAGTCATCTTTTACTTGAATTAGTTGAGTAAAGTGTTTTTGAAATCACTACCAGACTAATTTATTTAAAAGATGTTGTCTTTTTTTTTTTTAATTTTAATGTCATGATTTTAGGGGGTGGCTATATGGATGTTATTTTTTCTCCGAAAGTAAATCCGGATCTGTTATTGGAACAGCGAAAAGTTTAGTCTTATCAATTTCGGTCAGTGGGACAGTCGGATAAATTTATAGGCTAGGCACTACACTCATGCAAATGATAACGATAGAAATATATTGACAGCATTCAGCGTTATGGATAACACACTGGACAAATTGTGGAGCAATGTTAAAAATTATGATTTTCTTGAGAAATTGCAACACATTTCTTCCTCTAATATTTCAAATTACTATGGTTGTCTTCTATGAACTGCATTTATAATTAATTTACATTAATTTTACAAGTTTAAAAATCTGTAAAGCATGGCTTTTTTGCCGTCTGCCTGAATGACAACTTTATACTAAAATGAACATTTAAAAAATTTAATAAGTTACAATTCTAATTAGAAATTTTCGTTTAAAATTCTGTTTCTATAAGTTAGTGCTATTTTGCAAAATTGGTACAATATGGGTACATTTATTTGATCAAGATATTGTCTCGTACGCTCTTCGGATGGGAAATCACTTCCAAAAATACATCTCCTTGTTTCTCGCAGAACAGGACATCTACCGATAAAATGATAAATATCTTCTCTTTCTCCCATATTGCACATTTCGCACAATATGGGCAAATCATCACGGTGGGGGATGTAGTTGAGGCTGAGGAGCTCACCTCGTAATCTGAACATCATTGATATTTGATCCGTCGTGTAATCATCACTGAAGTAATTCTTTTCTTTGAGGTTGTGGTCTAGCTTACTGTATATCAACCTGTAGATGGATTCTTCCGCTTCCGTTGAGAACTTCAGTCTCAATCTTTCATCTATCACAGAAATTAGTTGATACAAGGATGCTTTCCAACTTGAGTTCCCATTCGGGCGTCCAAGATCTATATTACACTCTTCAGCTAACTCCAACCACTTTTGAAACCAACCAGATCTACTATTTATAGCTTGCAGTGCTGCTCTTTTTGGGAGACGTTCATCTGTCAATTCAAGGACATTACATATGTAGTCAACTTGCAATTTTAAGGTTTTGATAAATAGAGGAGAGATACCAGTTTCTAGCATTATCATGTAATTTGGTGCATTATGTGGTAGCCGAAATATCCTTTTAATATAATAACGAAGGAGTTTCTCCGCGGTTTCATATTTCTTACCTCCCCACACTTGCGCTGCATACAACAATGTTGACTCAGTTACTGATTCAAATATTTTGTATTTGCTGCTGTGGGCTATATGTTTATTATTAAAAATGTTGCTCCATGCAATGTTTATTGTGGTTTTTGCTTTTTGTAATTTTTCTTTGAGATGTCTCTCCATACTATTATTTTTCGTAATATAGACTCCTAAATATTTGTATTCATTAACGACTTCGATTCTCTCGTTATTGTATGTCCAACGTTCCCGTCCACTTGCTCTTCCACCACCCTTTCGGAATACCATCACCTTCGACTTCTCCAGATTGATAACTAACTTCCACGTTTTGCAGTAATCATTCAGTTTGTTTATCATAAGTTGCAGAGATTCTGGTGAACACGCAAACAAAACAATATCATCTGCGAAAAGAAGAGCCTTAATCAGACTACCAGCATATTCCACTCCTCCCGGCAAACCATCGGTGATATCATCAATAAAAAGTGCAAAGATGCTAGGGCTCAGCATGCACCCTTGTTTTACCCCACTCTTTGTTTCAAACCACTGCGAGATTTTCTTTCCATCCCACACCGCTGCTATTGTTTCCCGATACAGGTTCTGCAACACACGTCCAAACTTGAATGACATACCGCTTCTATACAATTTGTACATCAGTGCGTTTCGATCTATTGTATCGAACGCTGCCTTGAAGTCGATAAAAAAGAGGTATAATTTCTTATTTTGGGCTAAAAAGAAATCGACTATGCTGTGTAGAACAAAGATGTTGTCTATGGTGGAATAGCCTGGTCTGAATCCAGCTTGGAATTCCTTTAAGAGCTTATTTGATTCTATCCAAGATCTAAGTCGGACTTGCAAGATCGAAGTAAATATCTTATAGGAAGCATTCAAGAATGATATTCCTCTATAATTTGTAGGATCCATTGTACTGCCTTTTTTATGAATGGGAAAAATAAGCGCTTTCTTGAATTCCTGTGGAATCATACCGTGGTTCATAATTCTGTTGAATATGACCGTTAATTTGGAAGCCAACTCATCCGTGCCATACTTGTAAAATTCTGCAGGTATTCCATCTGAACCAGCAGCCTTTCCATCTTTCAGTCCATTCATGGCTGCATATACTTCATCCTTCAATACTTCACCATCTAAGAGTTCATTATAAAAAGCGGGTTGTGCATATTGTATCATCTCTGTATTTGTGGACGATTGATTGAGCAGATCACAGTAATGCATTCTTAAAGTATCACAACTGAGATTCCTATTGATAACATAAACCTTGCCATTTATTTTCTTAGCTGCCTTCCAGAAGTCACCGGTGTTACATATAGCTAGACTTTTCGCCAAGTTTTCAAAGTGTGCTATTTTCTTCTTTTTGCATAGTGTCTTAAATTTACGATTCTGTGAAAGATAACTTTGTTTCGCATAAGCTTCATTGTCTCGCCTGTAACGATTCAGCCAAACGTAGGAGAGTTTTCTTGCCTTCATACACTCCGAATCAAACCAGGGTTCTTTAAATACACCCATTCGTCTGAAGTTGCTGTGTACTGCAGCTGCTTCCTTTATACAATTTTCAATGCTTCCAAGATCACTACTTTCTTGCTCCCTCAGACATATATCTAATTGATTCTTGTAGCTGGTCGCCTTAGAGTCCTTCCAGTGCAGCTTAGGAATCAAATTAAGGTTCACACTGCATTTATAATGAAGTTTATCTTGAACTAGTTGACTGGATGTTGATTGGCATGTTAACGAAAGCAGAATATATCTATTTTAAAAGTATAATGTTAGCATTAATAAATGAAATGCATCATCACCCTCATCACTTTACTTGACAAACCTTGAATTAATCGAGAAATTTCAAGGAGGTTAAAATGAAGTCTTAAAAAAAAAACAAACATTATCCGCCTACGGAGGACCGTTTATAAATTTTTCAGCGACCTTCATTAATTCTCATACACACATTCTTCTTATGTCAAATGTTCTTAAATCAAGGTTCGTATTTTTAATTTTTATATATAATCTAAAGTCCGTTATACACAGTGGAGAAAAATTGTCGCCTTCATAAAATTCAACGAAAAGGGTTTATATGTTTTGATGACAGTAAACCATCATCATCTCTGTATATAGTTAGAGCCGTGACTACTTATGTCCTTCGTTGCTTGTTACTTGTTGGCTTGACTTTTTTTTTTTATAAAAGCAAGGATTCTTCCATTTTGTTCACATTCAATCGTGCATATAATGTGTAGGTAGATTTAGGTAGAATATATGTATATAGAAAGTTCACCATCATAGTTTATATATGTATGCTCTCCCACAGCCAAGTGGATTGTGCCTTTGGCGATTTTCAATGATGGTGTAATGGAAAATTATAATTGCTCTCCGCCTCCATGCAACTAACAAAAGGACTTTTATATATTTAGACTTTTTACAACATTTGCTTACAGTTATTTTTTTTTTAGTAGATATTCTGACTTAAATATATATAGTTTGTACCCTATTTTACTCATACATACATGCATAAAGATAGGAGGCAAGACAAGGTTGTGAATTCTTGCCTTTACCTCTCTCTGCTGGTATTCTGGCATCGTTCAATTTATCTGCAGTCATCCATCACATGTATTTTTTGTGTTTTTTTTTTTTTGTTGCTCTCCAAAGTCGAACGTCACAGTTTTGAACAAATAGGCACAGAGATTTTCTATATGCAAGTGCAAATAATTACAACTCAGCACCACATAGCAACAATCTAACACCTACACAAGAGTGTTGGACACTATGGCATCTCCACCTAGTTTAATAGTCGAAGAGGTAGTGTTATCATTATTAGGTGTGAGTTTGAAGATAGCTTATTTCTGTCAGCTATAATAGTTTTTCTTTGAGTTCATCAAAGAGTTTTGACTTAAATTTTCAATAAGATGTTCCTACATAACCATTCTTACAGCCTATTACAGATTTTTATATAACTGTTTAAACAGTGAATTGAATTGTTAAAATCTGTAGTTCTTGTAAAATACACAGGAGCCAAAAACTATAGGTCTAATCAAAAATTTGGCAGATACGTGTCAAGTTATTTTGTTTTTGCTTTCTAATAACATAAATATTATTTCAAATACCTTTAGTGCTAATTTTTGGTGAATTATTTCTCAAACATCGAATTTCACGGTTTTGACTTTTAGACGTCCATATCTCGAGTAGCAGATTTTTTAAATTTTTGGTTTGTATCAGTGACTTATATATAATTTAACAATATCTATCGATCCCATTATCAATCTTTTTTCTACCACTTTTTGTTAAGGAAATAGCTTTTTGACCTTTTTCTAAATTCACCTAAGTATCCCCTTCTAAAATGTCAAATTTCTAAAAATCCCTAATATTCAAATTTTTAATTTTAATTGGGCAGGTTCAGAAACGTTAGGCACTAAATATTTAGGTAATTTCTCGGTCTCTGATTGGTCAGCTGTCAAAAAAATTTTTTCCAATTTAGGTAATTTTATTGGAAAGCTAACTGGAAAATTAGGCAACAAAATTTTCCCTAAATATTTAGGAAAGTTTTTTTTGTCAACATGACAGCAGATTGTTTTTAATTAAAGAATTAATTTAGCAAAACTAAATTTATTTGTGTGAAAAACGAGTAAAAAGTGCATTATCGGTTATAATTAATATTATTTATTCAGTAAAGTTAAGTGAAATTCGGTGTCTTCCCCATGCGATCGGTAAAATACTTAAGTAAATTTTGAAATTTGACAATAGCATCGTATCCAAACTAATTTAGTCAATTTACTTAAATTTCCGTTCAAAAAATGACGTTGCCTAAATATCTAGTCGCTAATATTTCCTGAACGTGTTCAGGAAGTTTCAAGTTTCAAGTGTCAAGTTATCAAATAAAAATTATTTAAAAAATTTTTCGTTCTGATTTTTGGTGAATTATTTCTCAAATATCGAATTTGAGGAGTGTCATAACTTAAAAAAGACTATACATATCTCGAGTTGTAGATTTTTTACATTTTTTATTTATATGTGTGGCTTTCATATTTTTATAATATCTATCGATTCAAATTTCAATCGTATTTCTATCATGTTTTGTGTAGAAAATAGATTTTTGCCCGTTTTCTTAATTCACCTTTGTGAATTTTAAAAAATCCTGAAAATTAAATTTTTTAAATTAAATTTTCTATTGCATAATATTTTCTTTTAAACTCTTAGGCTTGCCATATAAACAGGGTCGCGTAGGGTAGGTCGTCCTATGGCGGGATCTTAGACCAAAAGGCAAAATTTGTTTTTCTTAAAAGTGGCTCTTTCGATTTTTATTTAAAAAAATTTCATGTACGGTGGCAAACAAGGTCCTTATTTTGATATTTTTAAATAATATTATATTATTCTTTTAGAACCGTTTTAATGTCAAAATTGATAAATTTCAAATATTTTTTTTTGTTAAAAAAAATATTTTTTTTTTGTTAAAAAAAAATTATTTTGAAAAATTTTTTTTTTTTTTTTTTTTTTTTTTTTGTCCGTGGGTAGGTGTTGAAATCTTCAAAAGATTCTATGAGGACCGGAAAACGCGTGCTCATAGATATGTGGGACTCTTAACCACTAAAACCACCTCCTCCTCCCGATTGCAACTAAGTTCAGATGGAACTTATCTAGCAATTTATCTTTCTCGAAGTTAAGTTACGTGTTGTAGGTAACTTTCCGATGAAAGTTCCTACTGATGATATTTAAAAATAAATAAATAACTTTTGTTTTAAATTAAATCATTAAGTAATGGTTTAAATTTTTGTTATCAAAAAAATATTTTAAAGGAAGTTAAATAAATAAAATCTCTAAAACATTTAAATTTATATTAATCAATGCCGATATTTCGAAATAAAGGAATTAAATTGAAAAATTTCACTGTACCAAATCGGAAGGTTTAGTCCTTCGCAAACGTCGTACTAAGTTTGTCTCGTCGAGAATTTCTAGTATTGTTCTATTAGTATGTTCGACTAACCGTTTTCGATGTTTTTGGGCAAACGTTTTTATTTCTTCGCGAACCGTGGGGATTCCAAGATCCCTGTGAAGATCTTCGTTTCTTATATACCACGGCGCATTTACAAATGATCTTAATAATTTATTTTCAAAAGTTTGTAATCTATTTAAATTTGTATCGCGTGTACAACCCCAGAGTTGAATACCGTATGTCCAGACAGGCTTTAGTACCTGCTTGTAAACTAATAATTTGTTTTCGATACTTAGTCTAGAATGTTGTCCTAGCAACCAGTACATTTCTCTCAATTTCATATTTAATTGATCACATTTATTTTTAACATGCGCTTTCCATTTTAATTTCGCGTCGAGAGTCATCCCGAGATATTTTGCCTCATTTGCAAATGGGACTTGAGTAGTATTAATAAAAACAGGTAGTCTATTTATTTTCTTATATGTAAAGTCCACGTGGACTGACTTAAATTCGTTAAGCGCTATTCGCCACGTTTTTGTCCATTCATTGACATTGTTAAGGGCATTTTGCAATTTACTTGTCGACTCGTTGATTGTTTTGCCTACTGCAAGTATTGCGGTATCATCAGCAAAAGTAGCTACAATTGTGTTTTCTGTTTGAGGTATATCGCGTGTGAATAGAAGGTACAAAATAGGACCTAAAACACTACCTTGTGGTACCCCAGCCACTATTTCCCTAAAGTCTGAGTAATCATTTCCGTGTCTGACGCGGAAAATTCTGTTCTCTAGATATTCTCTAAGAATGGTAAAGAGTCCTTCAGGTAGGATTGTCTTAACTTGAATTTGAGGCCCTCGTGCCATACTTTGTCAAAAGCTTGAGATACATCTAAAAAGACCGCTGAACAAATTTTCTTTTCTTCGAGAGCTCTCTCAATGACATCGGTGATTCTATGCACTTGATCTATCGTCGAGTGCTTGTTTCTAAAACCGAACTGGTGTTCAGGTATAAGACCTTTTTCTTCTATTATTGGCTGAAGTCGCTGCAAAAATATTCTCTCGAAAACCTTCGATACTACAGGAAGCAGTGAAATGGGTCTGTATGATTTCTTTTCGTGTGATGGTTTGCCAGGTTTCAAGACCATTATTACTTCTGCGACTTTCCATTGATTTGGAATGTATTCTAACCTTAAAGTGGCATTCATTATATAGAGGAGATTTATTAAACCTTTCCGTGGGAGCATTTTAAGAATTTCCGCTGTAATTAAGTCGTATCCGGGTGCTTTTTTTGGCTTTAGCTTCTTAATTTCTTTTTTTAATTCGGCGAGTGTAACATTTCTTGTGATAAAGCTTTCACTTGACGTTAAATTCATATTTATACTATCATTCAATGCTTGCCCATTGAATGGTTTGAATGTGTCCTCTAGGTAATCAGCGAAAACGTTTGCTTTCTCTTTGTCGCTTCTTGCCCATGCATTTTGGTCTTTCATAATCGGAGGTGCTGGAAGCTTAGGTTTTTTCGTGGCTTTTATAGCTTTCCATAGAGAGTAGTTAGATTCTTTACCTGCCGTCAAATTTTCAAGGTAATTTTTAGCTTCGCGGTTCTTGAAATCTGATATCATTTTTTTAAGCAAATTACTTAAGCGATTTGAATTAGATTTGTGTTGAGGAGCACGAGTTTGTTGCCATTTTTTACGCGCTTTTCGCTTTTCTTTAAGTACGTCTTTTATCTCTTGGGGATATTTAGCATCTTTGTACCCTGAAATTTCTCTTTGGCAAGGGGTATTGTTCCATGCGGCTTTTTGAACAACATGCACAAAATTATCTACCGCTTTCTCAAGCTCAAGAGGTGTCTGTAGTGATACCCTTAATTCAACATTATCCTCAATATCTTTCTTAAAGCCTTCCCAGTTAGTTTTACCGTTTATTAGTCTAGGTGGCATTTTAACTTTAACAAGACTTTCGCTGATTGTGAGTATAACGGGAGAGTGGTCTGAAAAAAGATCAAAGCATTCCGCTATTTTAATTCGATTTGACGGTATTCCCCTGACTATAAAGTAATCAATCAGGTCAGGTATTTTGGAGGTATCTGCCGGCCAATAAGTTGGTTTCCCAGTAGAATGAAAGTCACAATTGTTCTCCATACCGGCTTCGTATAACGCTCGGCCTTTTTGAGATATACATCTAGAACCCCAAAACGTGTGCTTTGCATTAAAGTCGCCGCCGATAATTAAAGTTGGTCTAAGTAATTTTAGCAAGTTTGAAAATTCATTTTTATCAATTTTGTACCGCGGAGGGCAGTATATAGATGAGATATTAAGTACATCATGCTTAGTTTCAACTTGCACACTTATAAGTTGCATCGATTCAAGCTCAAGCTTAAGGCCTGTCGAGTGTTTAACACAATCTTTTATGTATAATGATGCTCCGCCTCTTGCTTTGTTCGACGGATGAATTGCGTGGTAATCTAGAAAACCATTTATATTGAAATTTGATTCTTTTTTAACATGGGTTTCTGATATCAGACAAATGTCAATATCTTTTTCCCGCATAACCATTTCTAATTCTCCAAGTCTTTGCCATAATCCGTTGGCGTTCCATGTTATAATTTTAAGCTTTTCCATCATTTATATTTTGAATAGTGTTGGATAAAATAAAATCTTCGAGTTTAGAAAGCCTTTCAGACATAAATTTGTTAAGTTTTAACTGATCCTCAAATTTTGACAAAATTATAGCCAAGCATTGAGAGAATGCGACAGGTTCGGAATTATTTTTGATTACGGGTGAAGCCGCCATTTCAGCGTATGAGTTTCCATTACGTTTCTTTGGAGACGTGTTTGATGTTGTTGGCGTTTGATTTTCTTTACCAGTGGCGGGTTTTGTTGTATTTACCCTTTTAGGGGTCTTAGAAGTTTCGTTCTTTGTGGGTTTTCTTTGGGCATGAATTTTTTCTCGGCGTTTTTGTAGCTCTTTAGCTACTTCACAGCCTCTATAACTTGCCGGGTGACTTCCGTTGCAATTTATGCACTTCGCTGGACTCTTGCTATTTCCGGTGCAATCTGCGGTTAAGTGTTTTCCCGCGCATTTCACACACCTTGGTTCTTTTTTACAATAAGTTTGTGTGTGGTTGAACCCTTGACAGCGTCTACACTGAGGAACTTGTTTTGTATGTTTTTTTAGAGGTTCGATCTTAACTACGAGGCTAAGTATTCTTTTGATTTTGTAGATTTCCTCTAGTTTTTCTGTTTTATCGAACGTGAGTATAAATAGTGGAAGACCACGTTGTACCACGACTGTTTCTTTATCTTTTTGTTGTCTTTCTTTCTTTACTATGTTTTCCGCATCTAAGATCTTGTAATTCTTTTCTTTAAGATCATCAATGATGTCGGTTTTTTGACATGAAGAGTGTAAGCCCCTCACCACGACGCGTAGGGGTCTTTCCGACTTGTTTTCATATGTGTACCACTCTACTTTTTCTTCATTCAGTCTTCGCGAAAGGAGACGATAGTTATCGGAGTCTTTTACACAAACTTTCCACTTGTTGTTATTAAGCGAGATAACTTTCAAATTCGTTGGCGGTAACGCCTTTAAAATGGTTTGTAATTTATTGAACTCCGCAACTCCGACAACATTAATCGGTGGCGGTGGCCTTATTTTAACCGGTTTTTCTTTGATATTTGTATCTTTTGGTGCATTTACTTCTTTTATTTCTTCTGTCTCGGAAGAAGAAGCACCCTCTGGTGAGGAGAAAACTTTACGTTTTTTGGTACGTCTTTTTGAATTTTTGGAGGATCTTTCCGTTTCACGTTCTAGCTCTTTTTCGTCTGTTTTATATTCGTGAATTACCACTTGCTGTGGAGTTGTTTTTGTTTCTTTAAGTGTTTGAGCTATTTTTAACATATCATTTTCCTTGCGGAGAAGATCGATTTCTTGATGGGCTTTCTTTAAGGCCTCATTTTCAATTCTTAGAAAATTGATTTCTTCTTTCAACTCTTGATAGAGTTTCAATGTTTCGTCGAGTCTTTGACGAAGATCGTTATTGTCTTTTTCAAGATTATCTTTTTTCTCTGAGTCTTCTTTTGCACGCTCTGGCAGTTTAGGCAGACTCTTTTGCCCGGTTGCACTCGATGTTGGTGGTGGTGATCGCGTTATCATGTTTTTTCTTGAAAACGGATTTATCAAGTGCTCGAATTGGAATAATTGGCTCTCCCCAGAATCCTTAGAGCCGACCTCCGAAGAGGGTGGATTTTCCAGAAAATCTGAATTGCCACCTGGGGTACTATATCTTTCTGTTTTATTCATTCCATATTTTTGTATACGTCATTCTCAGTATACGGAGGGTGGATTGAAAAATGAATTTATTGAAAACGGATCGGTGAATTTTTGTTTGAAAGTTTATTTTTATGTTTCGATTAATATTTAGTTTTATATTAACATTGATTGAAAAAATTGATATTTTTTTGAAAAGGATGCAAAATGTGACTAATAGCACTTTCAAAAAAATATAACGACTCACTTTGGAGAGATTTGAATGCCAAAGTTTTAGAAAGTTTTGAGCTTAACGATTGTTTTATATGGAAAATATTAAAAAAAAAATTAGTAAGTTGACCTGTAACTTTCATAATATTGGTATTTCCGAAAAACCTGTCACAACATAAAATATAGGAGATTTGAATTACTTCATTTATATTACTTTAAACATTTTGTTTTCTATATCCAATAGAAACGGCGGTATGAGGAAATAAATATTTAGGGTTGGGTCAAACTGGTGGTTCAGATTGTAAAAAAAAACTGAACAACTACCTTACCTTAGGTGTTTGGACTCGGCCAAAAATTCTAGATGCCAACCAGGAATGGTTGAGATTTTTAAGTTTATATGCATTAGTTCTTTTCTTATTGAGATTGTCGAGTCAAAAATTGATTTATTTGCTAGCAAAATAAATCTCAAAATGCAACTCTATAAACTTGGCTATTATAAGGTTTATATTGCATCCGATGACGACTTTTGCTTTGTTTTGCATCATTTTGAAATATATTTCACGCTCGAAAGGACCCAAGGTCACAGCAGATGGATGACTGAATGGATTCTTAAAAAAAAAATCAATACAATCCTTATGCATTTGTGAGCTAAAGATAGAAATAAACTTCACAACAAAAGTGAAACACATAATAGAGCTATCGACACATGGAAAATGCATATAAATGTCATCCAACTAGAAAAAATGGATAGGCATAGGCACCCCAGCAGGCAGGCTCTATGCAAAAATCTCTTGATGTGGTTTCTATTGTTTCAAAGTAGTGCCTTGGTTTACTTAAGAAATTTATATCACAATCAAGGCTTTTGTTTACAAAAAAAAAAAATAAAAAAACAAACCCATTGGAAATAAGTACTGAATCACGAAAGTGATTTTACTTTTCAAGATTTGAAATCGAATAGTCTTGAAATAAAGTAACTATTCCTTGATTATTTACATCGTTTTGTTGCCATTATTTAGGTTTTAGGACAAGTTTAGGATTCGTAAAAAAATCGAACTTGAGATAACAATCACACAATGATATTAAGATGCTAGGGATAGAGATTTCTTCAAATTCTTCAAACTTTTTAAATATAACTTTTGAGATTCCATTTAAGCAAAATGAAAAATAAAACTTCTCTCAAAAACGACTGTATCTAACGATTTTGATGAATTTTTTTTCGCATATAAAATCTTTTAAAGTTAATATTTTCTTAAGTTTTAGCAACTGTAAACATAAAAACAAGTAATATTTTCCAAAAACGTATTTGTTGTATTGCATCGAAAATATTTCATTCTTTTTGAGCCTAAACTTGTTCGATTAATTTTTTCGAAGCTTTGCTTTTGTGTGTTGAATATAATTATTTCTTTTGAATGATATACCAATTGTTGTTTTAAGGTTTGTATTTAAACGTTTGTGTTAAAAATTATTTTTATTAGGTATATTATTTTTTAAAGCGGCTTCCACGTTTTTTAGCATTTTTTACTTGCGATATATGTATGTAGGTACTATACAGGGTGTCCCAAAAGTAATGGATCAAACGAAATACATATGCTGATAGGCCAACTTTAGGGCTTTCAGAATTTGGTTACTCCCAAATCCTTACGGGTTTCGATTTAATGCAGTTGTTGTGAAATTTCGAAAAATACCGACTTTGCAACAGTATTTTGCTTCCTCCGCTCAAAATTTATTTTTGTTTTTTACAATTCTTTCAAAACATTGCCTAATAATAAGACCTAATTAATTCATCAAAATATTTTTTATTTCATACGCCATTTTGCTGCAAATTAATTAACAGTTCTATGTTTTATAAAAACTCAATTTCTTACTTTTATTTCAGAGCAACACCCTGAAAAAAATTTGCATGGTGTAACACAGGTTTATTATTTTAAAAACTTGCCGTGTTATTGCAGTTTTCAAAAATGTACAAAAGTTTCCAAAGTTGAAGTTGATGGACCAAAAATAACGGTACTTGTCATATACCAATTTTAGTAAAATTGAAATATCTCGAAAACGGCTAAAACGATTTTGTTTAAAAAATTCAAATATTAGTTTTAAGCTAAGGTCTATCTTCTAACGAAAAAAAAATCATTATTAACGGTACCTGCCATAGAACCGTTTTTTTCAAATCCGATTATCGCCGAAAGTACTTATTCGATTTCAACTAAACTTTTTGTGAAGGAGTATTTATATAATTTAAATATAAACCAAAAATAAAATTTCCAAAAAAAATAATTTTTGGGTTTTTAAAAAAAATTTGAAAGTTTTTTTTGAAAATTCAAATTTTCAAAAACGAGACATTGAATTTTTTTGAAATATTGTTTTTAGATATTGATTAGGTAGTGATTTCTTCAAAATGGCATGCCAATTTTATTTTAAAACTTTTTTTCCAAAAAAATTATTTATAAAAAATTAGTTTTTTAAAAAAACGGCTCTAACGATTTTGAATTTTTTTTTTTCTAAAAATGCATCTAAATACATATATCAATCAAAACTGCATACTTGTTTTGGAGGGCAAATTGATTTCAGATTTTATTTTATTTTTTTTTAAAACAAATTTTATTTTTTTTTCCAAATTTCTATAAAAGTCTTAAAAATTTAAGCAACTTTACCAATAAGAGCAAATTCGTGCGACCCAGTCGTGCATTTTATTTTCTATACATTTTTTGCTGTACAATTACATTTATATCAAATAATATTCGTTTATAGTGGAGTAACTAAAGCTCAAAAATTGGCAATATTAGGGAACCCGGCCGAACAGCTTAGATTTTGATTATCTTTTTTTTCAAACGTCGGTAATTAAAAATACGTTAAAGTCTATAGATTAAAAATTGCCGGTGTTGCCGTTTTGATTTTTTAAATTTAATTGAAGATTTTTGTGAACAAAAGCAAATTTTTTTCAAAAATTTTTCTTAAATTTCATAAATTAATTGATGCCAAAAGATTGTCTAGTAAATTCAAGGAAAAAAAATATATGGGAGTGAGGGACAGTCATCCATAGTTCAAGCGATAAATGCAATTTTCTTATTAATTGACTTCAAACACAAAAAAAAATATTTGAACACAACGGCAACACCTACAATATACAAATATACATTTTTTAAAAGCTAGAAGCTTAGTCATATATGTAAAATTAAAATTAAGTTAATTGAATGAACGGCTTTTGAAAGAATGGTAATTGAACTCAGATTTTTGAAAAAAAAAAATTATTGAAAAAATTTTAACATGTCGTTTTTTAAACTTGGTCGTAATATAAAATGCATTTATTTTCAAATTTTTTTGGCCGCATTTATTATGATTTCAAATTATAAAAGGAAATGTCAATATGTATTACGGTTTATGAAAAAAATTAAAAAGTATTTCATTTTCGAAGAACTTTTTTTAATAAAAGTTTTGAAAAAAAATGTAACTTATTTTTTTTTTTTAAAGTTCAACATCTAAACATAAAATTATTTTTTATTCATTTAATAACCCTTACTGTTGAAAGTTAAATAGCAAAAATTTAAAGTTCCTATTTACCACAGTCTTTGAGAAAATTAATTATTTCAATGCAAACATTCAGTTTTAATAAAAAAAAAACCATTGAAATTGAAGTAATTTTTCATTTTTTTTTTCAAAAGTGTGATATATTTTACCTTTTTTGCTTCGAAATTCAACTGATAATATTTATGGCCAAAAATTTTTTTTAAATTAATTCATATTTTATTAGAAAAAGTTTGGAAAAAAGTCATTTTAAATTTTTCTAATAACATTTTTTTTTAAATTCTGAATTTGAGGACCATTTTTTCAAAAAGTCTTGATTAAATTTAGTGGATTTAAATTTAAGAGATATGAATGAGCTTCTGGCATTTAAAAAATGTATTTTAAAATATTGTAGGTGTTGCCGTTGTTTTCAAAATATTTTTTTTGTGTTTGAGGTCAGGATGTTAGAAAATTGCATTTATCGCTCAAATGGAAGATTGTCCCTTACTGCCTTTTATATATTTTCCTTAAATTACCTAGAGAATCTTTTGCTATCATTTGTTTTATGAAATTTAAGCAAAAAAAATGGTTTAGTTAAAAAAAAAAATTAATTTTAATTTTAAAAAAAATACGACAACACCGGCAATTTTTAATCTATAGACTTTAAAGTATTTTTAATTACCTACGTTTGAAAAAAAAAATCGTCAAAATCAGAGCTGTTCGGCCGGGTTCCCTAATAATTTGCTTTAGTTACTCTACTAATTTGAAGAATTGACAATCGAGGAATTGTAGTTCGCTGAATTGTTTTTTCGGTGAAATGTATTCAAAGAATTGTAATTCTATGATCAATTCTTCTTTACCCCACATTGATATCAAAGAACTTTTAAAACGTAAAATTACGTACAAAAAGTCTTAACAACAAATTTTCCGTTCTTCCTTGATCAGTTTTTTTTTAAAGTGGATATCTCGATTGGAACATGTTGATAAAATTGATTCAAATATGAATTTTTTTCAAAGCAACAACACCATTTTGTTTATTTTAAGGTTTTGTTGATTTAAACAAGGGTGTGTAGTGTAGTGCGTGTATACCTAGTATATTAAGTGTGAGGATTTACAATTTTTTCAATAACGAAACTGAATCTCTAATTTAAAACCTCAATGATATTGATTAAGTATACTTTCTAGAAAGAACAAAAAATTCAGAAGATTTTCATCTATCCATCTGATATCTCACAACAAAAAAACAAGCCCAACCAACATTTGTAATCCATTCCATCAAATTGGCACTTCAGATAAAAACAATTCCAAAACTTCATCAATCAAATGAAATAGAATCATCGTGTTGTTGTCAGAGTACCAGCATCAGCATCACGAAAAAATTCTTTCCCACCCCAAACTGAAGAAAACTGTTTTTTTCCTTTATTTTTTTTTTTTTTTGATTCGGTTCGATACCTACCTACTTGAATAAAAGTTAAAGTTTGAAAATTGTTCATCAAAATTCTAATTTAATAAATGAGTTTTCAAGCGCTCATAAATTCTCTTGTGTATTTTTGTTTTTTTTTTTTAATATTTTTATTTTTAAAACTCAAACAATAATACTTTGCTAGAAGCTTTGGAAATTTCATAGCCCAACCGAGCCCGAACTTAATCTAAATAAATACGAAGGCAATTTTGATAATTAAATTTGGATTACAGTTACAAGAAGTAGACCAAAAATCCGTTGCCCCAATTTCCAACAAAGATGATGGAAAATTTAAACCAGCCCACAGCCCACTCATCATGGAAGGATTATTGTAAACGAAATGTCAGATATAAATCGCTTATAGTTATTTCGCCTTCGTTTATTCTGCTTTAAATATTGAAAATGCTATAGTAATTTTTCTGCTTGCCTTTTTCTTTCTTACTTGCGACAGGACCAGGACAGGGCATATGAAATCCTTTTTCGAGTAAATATAAGCAAAGTAATATGAAATATTATCGGTCCGTAAAGAAATCCTTCTCACTGGGTCAATGAGAATGAGAAAAGCATCGTTTGTTTGTTTTGAAGAAGAGATTTTTCTTCTTAGCCAAAGGGACTATAGCGGTCGGTGATGTGCCTCGCTCTATTGTTTGTCGAAGATATGTTCTTTTTAAGGCCAAAAATATTAATAAGTTATTTACAGATTTACTGATAACTATGCCTTGAAAGCAAAGTAAAACCCTAGGGGTACAATGAAGAGTTTGGGTAATGTTGTCCTTCAAAGGATGCTGACACAGAGATATTGTTTCTCGAATGAAAAGTAAACAAAATTGAGCTCGTTACTTTTAATGATGAGCAAAATAGGGATAAGGTAAGGTGGGGATTAGATTCAATTTTGGGAAAGTGCCAATCTCATTCGCCATCTACGAATGTGGTTGTTGTAAAAAAAAAGTTGTGTGACTTTAAAAAAATAGTACGTATACACCACAGTGAACAGAAAAGCCCGGGTGTTTTAGCTATAATACAAGAATTTCAGTTTTTGTAATTTTTACTTTAAATCTTTGATAAAGTTTGTTCACATATAAACAACATTTGTGAACTATACAAATAAAAAATAGTAATAAAAACAGCTTAACATTATTTGAAACTATAATAATTTTAAAAATATCGGCCCGATTTCTCCCAACTTCACCTTAAATTCATATTATTAATCTTTTGAATGGCAAAAAGTTAAAAATTTATTATCTTCATATCTTTGGTTTACTTTCTACCCAAGGTAAACAGTAACTACTTTTACATGACATATTGATGCTTGAAGGGAAAGTGAGAATAATAAGCAAATAAATTATAAATTTTAATGAAATGCTAAATAAACCTCAAAATTCATATTATAATGTGATTGTTTTATAACAGTAGGGGGTATAAGTCAATTTAATATTTGATTTGATTCACTTGATGTCTTATATCAAAATTTAAAAAAGAGGCTGGTAGCTAGCTACCCCACACAGGTACCTAATTTCTCACTAGTGCCTTTGGAAATTTAAATATTGTTAGTAAGAACACCGTTTACAAAACTACAAATTGACGGCTGAGTCGCATGTACTTTCGTATTTATTTGCATTTTGTGCAAAACAACCTTGAATATTTTAAAAAGTGTTTCAGCTACAAAATTGGAGTTTTTACCAAAAAATTTTGTTTTGAAAATCTACAAAATCTACTGGCCTGAGCAAACCGAAAGTGAACTTATTAAACTTAAAATTGATGTCAAAAACGACTGGGGTAAGCTTCAAAATTAAATTGTGCGCAGCAAATTGGCATTTAATTAGCTACAATTCTGGACATAAAAAAAATAATATTTTTTTTTTCATTTTTAGATTGATTAGATTTTTAGATTAGGTTAGATTTTATTAAATTTCAAAATTGAGTGTTACATATTTTAGTTTTACAAATCTTAAATGACATGGCATAAGCCGTCTGCCACATTGACAAATTTAGAGAATATCATAAATAACTATTTATAGGTGCATATAAAGTTAATAAGTTTTAAGTTACAAATTTATTTATTTATATATATATTTTTTTTTTTTTTTAATATTAAAATTCTTCTCTTAAAATTTGGGTTCTATAGCGGAGTGCCGATTTGACGTATTTAAAGAGAGTATCCCAGTCGCTTCCATTTAAAATAACTAGAACTTCTTCGACGGTATATATAGCTTTACCAAGGTATAGTTTTCTTATTTCTATAAGCATTGGGCAAACTCCTACAAAGTGAAATATATCCTCTCTGGTGTTCATGTTACATAGGCTGCATTCGATTGGTAGGTCTGGGCGATGGGTTTTTCATTTTTATATTTTAACTTCTGTTTTTTTTTTAAGAGGAATTTAGAAAAACAATAAAGACTTTGAAGCTATAAAAACGAAGTTTGTGGAATTGGAAAGAATTTAAAAGCTACAAATTTGGATGCCAGCCAAACCTATTATTTGTAATTATTTCAGATTTTTTCCACTAACTTCGGACTTATTTTAGCGAAAAATTGAATAACTCAAAAACCATTCGAGCTAAAAATTTTTGGTTTGCGCAACAAATTAGCATTTAATTATGTACAATTACTGAGATAATGTCCTGCAAAGACAGCAGACGTTGACAACAACTGTGGCACTGAACAAAAATTTACATTTTCGAGTTAGAGTGCCATCTAAGTTCCGTTTTATGTCTCGTATCTTTTGCAAATATTTTTGTTCTGATACCTAGTCTTGTTACCATAGGAGGGACGCTAGTGTCGCCCATTTTTCAAAACTATTGTTCTCAACGTGCGATTTGTTCTCAAGATTTGAGTTATTTAAGAATTTATTTCGGAATCTTCGGAGTTTTCAAATCCACAAATTACACCACATACAAAAACTTGCAATCCAATGGAAAGTTAAATTAATTAAATGTGGTGAGGTGGCCTAGTGGAAGAAAATAAAATAAACCGGAGTCAAAATGTCTGTTCGTTTTTGGAATTAATTTTTTTGGACCAAAAATAACGGTACTTGTCATATACCGATTTTAGTAAAATTGAAATATCTCCAAAACGTCTCCAACGATTTTGTTTAAAAAATTTAAATGTTAGTTTTAAGCTAAGATCTATATTTCATTTTTTGAAAATCATTATTAACGGTACCTGCCATAGAACCGTTTTTTTTTTCAAATCCGATTATCTCTGAAACTGGTTATTCGATTTCAATGAAACTTTTTGTGAAGAAGCATTTATATAATTTAAATATAAACCAAAAATAAAATTTCGAAAAAAAAAATTTTTGGATTTTTAAAATTTTTTTTTGAAAAATCAAATTACCAATTTTATTTTAAAATTTTTTTTCCAAAAAATTATTTATAAAAAATTAGTTTTTTAAAAAAACGGCTCTAACGATTTTGAAATTTTTTTTCTAAAAATGCATGTTAATATATCAATAAAAACTGCATACTTATTTTGGAGGGCAATTTGATTTCAGATTTTATTTTATATTTTTTAAAACCGAATTTTATTTTTTTTTCCAAATTTCTATACAGGGTGTCCCAAAAGTAATGGATCAAACGAAATATGCTGATAGGCCAACTTAATTGCTCTCAGAATTTGGTAACTTGTTCATCCCAAATCCTTACGGTTTTCGATTTAATGCAGTTTTTGTGAAATTTCGAAAAATCCCGACTTTGCAACAGTATTTTGCTTCCTCCGCTCATAATTGATTTTTGTTTTTTACAATTCTTTCACTCAAACATTGCCTAATAATAAGAAATAATTAATTAATCAAAATATTTTTCATTTCATACGCCATTTTGCTGCAAATTAATTAACAGTTCCATGTTTTATAAAAACTCAATTTCTTTCTTTTATTTCATAGCAACACCCTGAAAAAAATTTGTATGGTGTGGCACTGGTTTATTATTTTGAAAACTTGTCGTGTTATTGCAGTTTTCAAAAATGTATAATAATTTCCAAAGTTGGAATTAGAACAAAAGATATTACAATTTGAATGCAAAAAAACAGACGTTTTCAGAGCAAAATAACAAACAAAAATCGAGACTTTTGTTCAAAAGGAAATAAACAAACAACAGTCGAGAAAATGTGTTTATTTTTCTTTGTTATTTTTCTCTGAAAAGCCCTGTTTTGTTGCTTTTAAATTGTAATATCTTCAGTTCTAACTTCAACTTTGGAAACTTTTATACATTTTTGAAAACTACAATAACACGGGAAGTTTTCAAAATAATGAACCAGTGCCACACCATACAATTTTTTTTCAGGGTGTTGCTATGAAATAAAAGAAAGAAATTGAGTTTTTATAAAACATGGAACTGTTAATTAATTTGCAGCAAAATGGCGTATGAAATGAAAAATATTTTAATTAATTAATTATTTCTTATTATTAGGCAATGTTTGAGTGAAAGAATTGTAAAAAACAAAAATCAATTATGAGCGGAGGAAGCAAAATACTGTTGCAAAGTCGGGATTTTTCGAAATTTCACAAAAACTGCATTAAATCGAAAACCGTAAGGATTTGGGATGAACAAGTTACCAAATTCTGAGAGCCCTAAAGTTGGCCTATCAGCATATTTCGTTTGATCCATTACTTTTGGGACACCCTGTATAAAAAGTCTTAAAAATTTAAGCAAATTTAACTCTAAGAGCAAGTTCGTGCGACCCAGTCGTGCATTTTATTTTTAAGCGGATCAATTCATTAATTTTTACTCTAAAATGTGTTTCACTCAAGTACGACGTTGTCCTCATCGTACATTCGCAAAAAGTTTTTGATTTCATTTAAACTTTCAAAGATCAGAGTTGGCTCACGGCTTGCGACCTGGTATGAATCTGCCTGATCATCGTTTTATAAAGGTCTATTAAAACACGTGCCGTGCGAAAATTGGTTTCTTAGCGATAGCTTTAAGCGGCCCATAGACACCACACTTGTGTGCACACTTGTGTCGGTGTGTGGAAATGTGTGATGTGTGTAGGCTGGATTGGACATCAATTTTCAGTGTGAGACACGGGGCAAGTAAAATAAAAAGATTTTGATTTTTTGTGTCGGTGTCTCAATCGGTGTGATGTCTATGGGGATGCGCGCACATAATTACTATGTTGTTGCATCTAAATTGTTGTTGAGTGCGAAGCGGTGGAGGTGTTTTCCAATAAAATGCTTATTCGCGTTTGCGAATACTGCTGATTTTTCCTTTTTGAGATCTCTTGTGTGTACAATTTGGTGTGGCGTGTGTGCCGAAATCCAACACCGTTTTCAGTACACCGGTGTGCACACAAGTGTGGTGTCTATGGGCCGCTTAAGACTTTTGAACGTTTCCTGATGTTTCTCAAAGTTCATGCTGGACACTGAAACACTGATAGTCTTTAAAAATTCATAAATGGGAAAGAGATGTGTGAATTCTTTTTGAAAAACTGGCAGTACAACGATCCAAATATTAAAAGGAAACGTCAAATTTTTTTACCTCATATTGTTTGGACATTCGTTAGATAAATTTTACAAGGTTTGGTTAGATACGGGTCGTTAGTTATTGAGCTTTTGTTGAGTTAGCAACTGAATCCTAGAAATAAAATTAATTTATGAATACAATTTATTTTATAGCTGTGATTAAAGTCTCAACTAGACAAGAAAAAAACTTCACCGATTGTTTTGAAAGGATTTTAATTGCTTATGTGGACTTTTGCCTTGAAAAACCAATGGTTTATAAGTAGTATTGTTGGTTTAAATAAGGTAAAGATTTTGTAAAGATGTAGATTATTTTTTGCACAGTGTACTGAGGGAAAAAACGCAACGTAAGATGTAAAATGTTCAACGTTGATTTACGGCCATATTATTCACGAGTTTAAAAAATACATCTGGATGTAAAGAAATTGAAAAAATGTCAAAAATAAATCCAAATCCATGATATTTACTATCACACAATTTTTAACTATTTTTTAACTACATATTTTCATAGTTAAAATCGGGATAACTATTATGGATTTGGATTTATTTTTGACATTTGACAATTTTACATCCAGATGTATTTTTTAAACTAGTGAATAATATGGCCGTTAATGTTGAAAAAATTAACATGAAACTTCTTCAAAATAAAATTGAAACAACGTAAAAATTTTTTTTTTACTGTCGGACTTCAGCTTTTGTTGCATTTTATTACTCTTATTTTCAACAGTGAGATAGCACGTTGGTAAAGCATTCGCCTAATAACCCAAGAGTTGAAGGTTCGATCCCCAGCGACTGCCCATTTTTTCTTTTTTTTTTAATGTTTTAATGTTTTATAACGGTAAACCACTTTAAACTAACGATGTTCTACTTTGATTTTAAAATTTTCGTCTTCAAAGCAAAATCATTCCGAAAAATAGTTGAATCAACGTGGTTTTCTTTGATTTTAAGTTGTTTTTTTCCCTCAGTGTATTAATAAAATTTTCTATCAATATATAAAATGCATTGGGCTTAAAGAAAATTAATTGTTAAGAAAAAAAAAAAACAAGACAAATTTTCTCTCCATTCCATGCCATTCTGAGAACTTTTTGGCTCACCCTTCTAGTTTCCTAAATTCCTGTTCCATGCAATGTTGTGATTGATATTGCTGCGTCTAATGAAATTATTCACTTTACTGTCAGCCCGAATTCACGTTAAGCGCATATATTTGTATACTTTCAGCCATTTGAGTTTCCAAGTATCCTGCTGTAACCATTTAGGACGCCTCTATTATCTCATAGTCCAAAATACCAATTTGTTTGTTCCGTATTCATTATATTGATAATTTTTGAAGTTTTACTTCTTTTCCGGCGGTGGACTGTGAAAATTTACTTTTTGACAAGAACTGTCAAAAGGATTAGCAAGTAGCGCCACCTAGCTCTATTACAAGTACCAATCTTAAATAACTTAGCAGCTACATGGGCATAATTATTGCGCACATTATAATAATTAATGTTCACACGGTAGAAAGTGAATTTCTGGCCAAAAGTCCAGTATACAAATCGCGCTTTACTAAATTTTATCTCTACAATTGTAAATCGGAAATGCAAACAATTTAAAGATGATAATTTCGTTCAATTTTCTCAATTATATTTAACAATTAGATATTTCTTTATTTTTTAAATGAATTCAAAATTTGTTTAAGTTTGTGCTATTTGGTGTGCTTTTTTGTTTTTCTATATAGAGTTTTGCTCAAAAAAACGAAATCGAGACATTTGAAATCAAGACAATTTACGCATTAAAAACAACAACAACAACAACAACTTTAATTGTATAAATATTTGAAAAATCCAGATCATTATCCAGATTTTACTATTATCTCGATGAAAACAGTAGTGCCAAGATACTTTATTTTTTGTTACACAATACCCAACTAAAATTTCAGCTTCGGTTAAGATATTACAAAAGCTACATTTCAGCTTCTTTTAAACTTTAGTAAGGTTGTTGGGCATGGAAAAAGGAGAACGTTATACAAGTTTGAAACTCTTTAAGAAGTTTAAATGAAGCTTTACCGAAGCTGTGAGATTTGACAGATAGCTTCGGAAGAACTTGTATAGCTCTTTAATACATGTCTTATCGAAATTAAAAAAAAAACAACTACAAAAACAAAAAAGAATTCTTTTTTACTTTCGGCCATCCTAGTATATTCATTAATGAAATCAAAAACTTAATCAGTTCAAATATCAGAAATGTAAAAAAAAAAATGTCTGAGCTAAGTTATTCAATGTCAAAACCAAAAAGTGTCCGAGCTAGATTATTCAATATCAAAACCAAAAATCAATTACTATACTTGGTAATTTCTGTAAAGCTTGTATAAATTCATTAAGCAGGCTTTTCCGACAACAATTTTTTTTTTCGTTTAAGTTTCTTTAACAGTATTTAAACAACTTATTAGAAGTTGTTAAACAAGTTCGAACTTCTATAAGAAATTAAATTCTGAAGCAAGCTCAATACAAGCTGTATAAAAAGTAGTATTAGTAGTAGAGATCTCAATTTATAGAAGCTGTTGTGCTAGTTGGGCCTAGCTCCTCAGATAAACTTTATAAAAATAAATTAATACTTAAATAAAAATCAACATAAATGCAACACAATTTAATTTCTTTTTTTCTTTTTCCTCGTTTTATTTCCACTCCTTTTATATCCTCACTCACCTTTTATTTCTCCTCCACTTGCGTTTGTTGATGACAAACTTTACAGTAGTCTTACAGTGTACTTCTTCCCACACTTATAGGATCGAATACCACTTTCGGCTACTGATGAGAAACTTTACAGGAGTATTTCATTGCACTTCTCATAAGTTTAATAGGAGTGAAAAAGGGGGCTTTTTTGATGATAAACAATGTTATATGAGTCTTTTAGGTGTGAAATTAGTCATGACGAGAAGCTTCTCACCATCGTTATAACATCGAAATAGTTAGTTGGGTGGCCGTCGGATGTGTGTTCCCATTATCAAAATACTATCCGATCAGACCAAATGGCAGCTAGTCTGTCCGGTAAGTTGGTCAATGTGAACCCCCCTATTATGACATTTTTTTCATAAGTTGTCAAAAAAGAAAATGAGTGCGTTCAGCACATCAAAATCTGTGTGTTTGGGTATGTTTGATTTCCTCATTTTCGATTTCGATTATAAGGCCGTGTGTGAATTGGGTTAAATATTTAACCTCTGTTAAATTTTTGACACTATTGAGGTGAATAAAAAAATTTTCAGTTGTATAGCTTATTGTTTAATATTTTTCTCTGCCTCTTTCTACCATGATACTACTCCTTTTCAATAAAAAAAAAACATCTGCCAACAAAATTTAACCTGGTCCCAGAGCCCATTAAATTTTTAACAACTTAACATTTTTATTCACCACAATAGTGTCAAAAATTTAACAGAGGTTAAGTATTTAACCCAATTCAAAAACGGCCTAAATCTTGTTTTGGGGAGATTTAAAGGCTTGGCCACACCGGAGGGTATGCGGTATAGCGGTAACGATATTTGTACTAAAAAAATTCCACACCTGAACGTTGATGTGTCAGTTTGGAAATTTTTTCATACAAGTACCCTCACCGCTACCCGCACCGCTACCGCATACCCTCCAGTGTGGCCAAGCCTTTAAGGCTTGGCCACACCGAAGGGTACATGCGGTAGCGGTACGGGTATTTGTATGAAAGAAATTCCACATCTGAACGTTGATGTGTCAGTTTAGAATTTTGTTCATACAAATACCCGTACCGCTACCGCATGTACCCTCCGGTGTGGCCAAGCCTTTATATTTGTATGGTAAAGGCTTGGCCACACCGGAGGGTACGCGGTAGAGGTACAGGTAACGGTACGGGTATTTGTATGGAAAAAATTCCAAACTGACACATCAACGTTCGGGTGTGGAATTTTTTTAATACAAATATCGTTGCCGCTACCCGTACCGCTGCCGCGTACCCTCCGGTGTGGCCAAGCCTTAAATCAAGTGATTTACCCCCCTATTCTGGCAAACCTCACAAGTCACAAAAACCTCACAAGGTGATCATAACTCGATTTTGTAAAAATTTATTTCTCACAAACTTCTTACTAGCAAAAATCCAACTTGTGAGTTGTGACCTCCTTCAGAGCAGATCACAAATTCGAAAGTTTTTGTGACGCGAAAACCTCACAAAATCAAAATCAGCTCACCTTGTGAGGTCCTCATAACTTGTGAGGTTTGCCAGAATAGGGCCATTAGAGGCCGTAGGCAAATCACCCAATTTTTTAAGATTTTTTCGGAAAAATAAATTTTTTAACTCACCACAGCTGTAAACCAAAATCGAAAAAGTGAATACGGTGGCACTACGGTAGGGAAAAATTCCAAGCCGGAACAGTTCCACACGGGAAATTGTATGAAAAAAAATTCCAAACCGGTGATTTACGTCAACGTTCACGTGTGGAAAAATTCCAAGCTGGAACGGCGACGACCGACGTTTACATGAGAAACTTTTCCACACGTGAACTTTGACTTTCTGGTTTGGAATTTTTTCATACAACTACCCGTTCCCGTAGGTACGCATCTCTTTCTGGTGTCGTCATTCCATTACTACTATTTGCCAAAAGAGAAAAGTGCAAATTTACAAAGTCATTTTGTGACAAAATTTTAAACAAAGATGAAAAAAACATAAATTTGGTTTCAAAACCATTTTTATATTTTTCTTTAAACATAAAATGAAAAACAAAATACGCAGAAGTAATTCTTCACGTATGATAACCCTAGACGTTCTTCACGTGTGAACAGGCACAATAATGCACACAAAAATAATGCACATGTAGCTGCTGAGTTATCTACGCTATAGGAAAATGTCATTTTGACTTTTCTAGTAGTGTTTTTTTTTATTTGAATTTTGACATAAGATTCTTGTTTCTTGTAGTTTATTTGAAAGTACACACAAGTTGTTGTTGTTCACTCAAAACCTTCAATATAAATTGATTACATAGGCAGCTTCCCTGCAAGAATGAAAAGCCATACGGGTAATTCCATGAAAAAGTGGACACGAATTTTGAACAAATTATGCAGTCATTTTTACTTATTTTATTAGAAAATTACTATTTATAAATAGCAACATAAAAATTCAGGGAGTTTAATAATCTTAACTGGTAGACCAGAATGTGTGTCTGTGGCTTGTGTCTTGTGTCGCTGTCAAAGTTAAAAAGTATGAAATTAGTATATTGGTGCCAGAATACGTAGCTGTGGCTGTGGCAAGGAAATTCGCTGTGGTACAAGTCGAGTCGACTTTTACTTCAAGCTACAAGCGGAATGACTTTTGACGTTTCTAATGTGGTTACTCAGTTAAAATTATTTTTTTTCAAGGCAATTGACATTTTTGTACGCCACATAATTCTGTTCATCTTTTCTACATTTTGAGCGAATTTATTTGACATCTTGTACCACGACGTTTTTCTTTGCTACAAGCGAATTTTCATTCTGTTCAACCAGTAAAGCATTTTTATAGCATAAGCTTGCCAGCAACAGAAGAATTTCACATGAAAATGACGGAAAAACAAGCAAACTGAAAATATGATGAGTCTAATAGTGACGATGACAATATCCCCTGGTGAGTGCTAAAATAAGTTAACATTTAAGCAAGCTTCGTTACACACTATTCGATTAAAACAAAACTTGAGTGAAAATGCATCTTTTTTTTACTTTTGGAACCACAAATCGCAGGTAACATGAGTTACCAAAATAATGTAACGTGAGTTACCTAAATATTTAAAAATGTTTCCTTGAAATATTGAAAAAATGTTTGGTTTTGTCACTCATATTAAAAGCTTGTAATTTTGTATGTATGGAATCTTCATTGAAAACAAATTAAGATACTTAATTTCACATAAAAACTTCATACTGTCGGACCCTTAAAATTCGTGTCCGATTTTTGTAACGTGAGTTACCATCAAACTTTTATTTTTCACAAGTAAATGTTAAAAATAAATACAATTTTTTTAGTGAATTATGAAAGTAATAGTTATGCTCCATTCATGGATAGTAATTTCGTATCAATTTACATTAAAATTGAAAAAAAAAATTATTTATGTGTTGGAAATTTTTGTGAATGTAACGTGAGTTACCATGGAATTGCCCATACACAAACTTCTTCTAAAATCGAATTAAAATCGATCTCATTGCGTTTTACTTGTCGTAAATAATTCGCGAAGTCTGTTGTACTGAACAAAAAATCGATTCTTTTTTAATCTACATAATTATGTGAAATAAGATGTGAAATTTTTGAAGAGCCTAGTCGGCTTTCTTTAATCAGAATGGTATTGTTTTCTATTGCAATATCATTAGTCCTGAACTTATTAGGTAGGGTAGATTTGCCTATTTTCGGCCGTCTCCAGTTTCCGGCCACCTTTTGGAAAATCGTTATAGCTAGGGATTTCATAGGGTTTATTCCAAAATTTTGTTCTTATGCTGTTTTCTTATTTGTTAGAACAGCATACGAGGGAAAATTTGGAATAAACGCCTTCGAAATCACTAGTTATAACGATTTTTCGAAAGGTGGCCGGAAACTGGAGACGGCAGAAAATAGGCAACGCTACCCTATGTTATTAGAAATTAATGAATGTTATTAGAAATAAAATTTGTAGTTTTGCAAAAAAAAAAGTGAGAAGTAAAACTTCAGTCGCGTGTACATGTGTACACACACGTTTTTTTTTTTTTTTTTTTTTTACTTTATTGCCAATTTTCTGTTGGTTTTTAATTTGCAAGCTTAGCGAGCTTAGTATACATATCCTAGTGAAATTTATTCTAAGAATAACTGAAAAATTCTTATCAGTCCATAAAGTAGAATTTTGTTTAACTTCTACGAATTCCATTGCTCTAAAAATATTTATACGACCTTCAACAATCTCAGTTTTTGGAAAGATAAGATAAGATGAAAAAGTAAGTTTTTGTTGTTTCTATAGTAATACCAAAACTTTTCTAATCTTATGTTTACATATTGGTTAATATAGATTCCATAATGAATATGAATACCTTTAAGGTCCTGTTAAATATACTAGGCAGTTATAATTATGTATTTTTAAGTCCCATTAATGAAAAAAAATTAAATCATAAGAAATGAAATACAATCTTTTGTACCTTCATTTTAAATTTCTTCTTCGGCATTTTTATTATTTTTTTTTACTTCCTTATTTTAACTTTCTCATTTCATTTTTAATTACCAACAATGAAACCAATTAAAAATTTTCGTGAAATGACTTCTCCGAAACAATTTTTTTTTAAGTTTTCTTCTGCAGTTTCTATGCACAACACACAACAAGTACCTTCAAAAAAAGTAAAAAAAAAAAAAAAAAAACACAACAAAAAAAAAATCATCTACAGTCATGCTCTGCATTCATTCACACCAATAAGCAATTCTGAAAAATAAATTAAAAATCAATTAAAAGGGATTCATCTGAAATATATATACGTTTCTCTGGTGCACAAAACATCACCAGGAATTTTCCTCAAAACGAGGTCATTTTCAACAGAGAGATACCATGTATGATGTACGAGAGAGTAGGTATATAAATATGTTCGTTCAGCCCTTAACTGCCATCAAAAATATCATCAGGCAGGCAACAGCAGTTGCATAGTGTTACTCGACTGTAAAGCTAAAAACCCCGCGCTGCTGCTGCTATGGGCCCAGTGAAAATTGAAATAAATTCGTTTTTATCTGCAGCTTATTGTGGCGGAAATGGATTTCATCAACATGGTAAATAAATTGCACATTCATCTACAGAGTTACAATACACCAACCAACCATAAACAGAAACAGAAAACACTACACCCTTCGCCCTGCCAACAATTTTAACCCACGCACCCTTGAATTCATCTTCTTGATATATCAAGCAAGTAAATATAATGGAAAAACCATATTCCATTAGAAAAAAAGCTCCCAGGGCTAGAAATCCCTTACGTGAATATTTAGAATATGCAGCTGCAAATGTTTCAGTGTCATTTATATCGAATGAATTTTGCCTCAAACATCTGTTATTTTATTTACTTATATATTTGACAACATAGAACATAGAATTTTTATTTTATTTTCCCACACAAACACACACTTAACCACCCACCTACACACACAAATATAAACAAGTCTTGCAAAATATAGAGATTAAGATTAAAGCATTTTGAACCCACGTCATTCTATATTACCCCAACACTACCCACACCTACCATAGTTACCCACCCACAATATTCAACATCAACTACTTCTCAAATAGAATATTAAGCTTCTAAATGGCGCCCAACAAAACCAAACCTATTCGACCCGATTCGACCCCCTATACCTTATTCTATAGAAAATGTGCAACTTGTGTGCGCGCGTATCTTTTGCGAAATTGGTTGCAAAAATATATTGTGAATGTAGTTCTGCAGGTCTAGGTCAAAGCTCTCTCCAGCATGCTGCCGCTGCTGCTTTACGCTCGTCGTCGACAAAAGTTTATGCTTTCAAATCCATTCAAAAAGCATTTTTGACTTCGGTCAACATTGCTCCAGATTGTGTGTGTAGGTATATTGCTCTTGCTCTATAGATACATACAAACTGGGTTAGTATAATGCATTTATGCATCCGTAAATAATTTTACCCCAGCTAAAAATAGGTACATTATATCTGGAATGGAATAGTGCAACAACATCGAGTCGAGAATGGCATGCGTTTTAAAGGGAATATATTTTTTGGTATGAAAGTTGAATGGGAGTTGAGTGTTGCAAATATATACACAGATGCAATCATTGTGTATTTCTTTCATTGTTTTTTTTTTTCTTTTTTGGTATAGAATAGGTTTTTAGTTTGTGAACTCAAAAGGAGAAATTTTTGTTAGTATACAAGATGCTTTTTTTGATGCTGCATGAAATTGTAACTTTTAGAAAGATCTTTTTATTTACAGTTAGGAAAAGCTATATTTCAAAGAAAAGGATGTATGACTTGGATATTTTCAAATTTTTTGTACATAAACATAGAACTTGGTAATAGCTCGAAATTATCAAGAGTTGTTTCCAAATTTTGGAACAGAAATCAAATTATATGTATCTACTTTTCTAAAGGAATTTGTGTTCTGAGCTCAAATTCGAAATCAGAAAAGTTTTATCACATCACGTTTTTGAGATAATCAGTTATCGAAAATAACGTTTTTAACAAAGACATAGCCTAGTGTCTTTGCACATGATAATTTTTTGTTTGTAATTAATTAATTTCAAGTCCGTTATTTAAATCATTGAACAGTTACACTGGTGAACAAAATGAATCATGGCAGCATCGACGAAAAAGTGACGCCATTTTCTCCCGTTCCACCTGAAATTTTTAATAGTGCGGCAAAAATTTCCATTAAAAATAAACTATTGCATATAAAAAAATTTTCTACCTTCTTTAAATAAAACTATACTTTTCTAAAGGATTTTTGTATGCTGATTCCGAATCCGAAGTCAGAATTGACCTAGCACGTCACTTTTTTAGATATTCTCAAAAACCCATTTCTTTGCTGTTTTCGAAGAAATATTTTGGCATAATGTAATCTTTTTCAATTTAAATTGTTATGAAAGAACTTATTTTTTGCTTTCAAATTCACTTTCAATCTTCTCAATATCTCTTTTCTTCTTCGAGATATCTTAATTTAAGTAACTTTAGTAGAAACTGATCTCTAAAAATTAATATATCTTTCTCCCTAGAACAAAAGTATACTTTTCTAATGGACTTTAGTGTGCTGATTTTGAATCCGAACTCAAAAAATTTCGGTCAGCTCTGGTTTTTGAGATATAGTAGTTTTTACTTGCGATATAGGTACTATAGGGCAAGTTTAGGATTCGTAAAAAAAATCGAACTCGAGATAACAATTTTACATGACATTACGATGATAGAGAATGCCAAAAAAAGTGGGTCCGGCAATTCTGTCTGTCTGTCTGTCTGTCTGTCTGTGTGTCTGTCTCTATCTGGAGCTGCAGCCTAAACGAGTGAAGTGATTTTCTTCAAACTTGGTGGTTAGCAGTTTTTGGTGATTCCCTAGAGGGGAAATTGAAATTTTTTTTTTATGACCAAAACTAACGGTACCTGCCATATAACGGAAATAGAAAAGTTAATTTTTTTCAAAAACGGCTCTAACGATTTTGATTAAAATTTTTGTGTGTAGTACTACACATAATAGCCAACTTTTTAAATAAAAAAAATATTTTTTGTACCGTTATTAACGGTACCTGTCATAGAACGGTTTTTTTCGTTTCTGCATATCTCGTACAATATTAACCCGATTTAAATGAAAATTTTTATACAAAAGTGTGTAAGTAAAGAAAATATTAAAATTTTAGAAAATTTTCAAAAATCGCATTTTTGGTTTTTTTAAAAATATTTCAAAATTTTTTTTTTGAAAAATCAATTTTTTGAAAACGGATCAATGAAAAATTTTGAAATTTAGTTTTTATGTGTAAATTAATTATTTCTTCAAAATGGCATGTACCAACTTTTTTTTTGAAAAATGTTAAAAAAATTTTATATATAAAAAATTATTTTTTTAAAAAACGGGTCCTACAATTTTCGAAAATTTTTTTCTAAAAATACCTTTTTATACAAGAAATAAAATGGCATATTCGTTATTTTTTTTAAGATAATTTAAAACGGAGTTTAATTAATTATAAAAACAGATTTAATTTTTTTATACTACTTATGAAATTTCTTCAAAATATCAAATTTTAAATTTCTAGAATGAAAAGCTTTAACATTATAGTTACTTTAAGCATAAGAGCAAGTACGTGCGACCCCAGTCGTGCAATTTATTTTTTTGAGATTTTCATAAAATAAAAACTTAATTTTGTGATACTTTAATGCGAATATCTTAAAATCCTTACGTGACAGAATTTTTTTGACTTCGGATTCTAACTCAGCACATCAAAAAACTATAAGAAAAGTATACTTTTGTTTCTAGGAGAAACAAATCTGAAGCTTTACAAGGCAGTTTATCCAATGGTTTATTACTAATAAGATATTACTAAATAGAAAAATAGTATATAAAATTACAAAACACGTAAAAATTTTGTTTAATGTATTTGATTATGGTTTTCTTTACATATTTGACTTTTTAAATATAATGGGCATTGATATTTTACATTTTCCTTAATTAAGGTGCTTTTTTTCATGTAGGATTTACTAAAAAGTGAAGGATTTCGAAATTTGTGCTTTTTTTGTCAATCAGTATTTTAAAAAATGAGTAAACATCAATATAAAAGGACATATTTGGTGTCAATCGATAGGTCATTATGAAGAATAAGTCCTCCAAATTTGAGCTCAATGCGACAGATAGTTTTAATTTTATACAAGTTCAAATGAATCTAAAAGGGTGATTTTTTAGAAACTACCCACATTTTTCAAAAATCATTTTTACAAAAATTTATATTTAGGAAAGTCTAATTTTTCATAATATCAAAAAATTATTTGAAGGAGAAAAACAAAGTTAAATTTTGCAGACCAGTGTTATTTGAAAGATAATAATCTAAAGTTGAATACAGATGAAGGGTAATAGGATGATGATGAAGATGAAGGGTAAAAGGTTAATAGGGTAAATAGGGGTACAACTAAATTGCAAAACAGGGGCTTTTTTCTAAACGCGACGTTGTAGAAAGCTGATTTTTTTTTAAATCGATAGATAAATTTATTCTTAGGCTAACTACAATGGTATTGAAAACATTTCAAAACCAAGTTATAAATGTTTTTTTAAGACTAAAACCTTTGACAAAGTAGTTATTTTATAGGTATATGTAGGTTTTATTTTTTGAAAATTTGAAAAATGCATTCAAAGGGTAAAACATTTTTAGCAATTTTTCGGATCTTCCCAAACAAACTCATGTAGCATATATAGTACATAATAACCATGCGCATGCATGTGCAAAAAATTGGTACTCTAAAATGACCGAATAACGGGAAAAACTAGTTTTTTTTTCCAAAGTTTTTTGACCGTTTTTAACCGTTTTTTCTTTTATCTTTTTTTATTCAACAGATAAATCAATTAAATTTATGTTGTAGATAGATACCTAATAGACAGGACTATATTTGTGCAAAATTTGAATCAATTTTGTATTCACAATTTTGAGATAACGGTAAAATCAATTTTTTTTCAACACGTTCTTTCTTTTGATCTAGAGCAGTGTGGGAAGTACCGTATTCTCAGTTTGAAATTTCGACGTGGTTGGCTTTAAAAAATTCTTTTTTTTTTAAAGCATCGTAGAAATATGATTGAATCGTCATATAAAAGGTGAAATAATAAGCTTTCAGATAATATATAATTTATTTTAGGTTGTCATTTAAAAAAATGGACTTTAAGGTAATTGAAAAAAAAGATTGTTTTTCTTGCTTTTTTTGATGAAAATTGATTGGGTTCAAAATATTCTAGTTCTTTTTGTAGATGTCAAGCAGACATGTTTCATATGAATATTTTGAGCTAAAACAATAGGCTTTCACATGGTATAAAATATATATAAAACAATGGATTAAAGGGTGTTAAAAGAAAAAAAAATGATTGTTTTCAATAAATTATTATTTTTATACCTTTTACGCACTGTAGAAATTTAAGTATAGAGTAATTCCATGTGAAAAGAATATACGAAAAATACTTATGTCATAAAATCTTTTTGTGTCATTTTTTACTGGTTCCTTAGCTCAAAATATGAACTTCTGTATATAAATAATCCCCCAAAAAAATTATCAAGTGAGTAGTATGAATTAATTCCTTAAGTCACTCAATTTTTTAGAGTAAAAAAAACTACGAACTTAAATTACTTTTTTGCATATTTCTTGCGACTTTTAACAAAATTGAATGAATGTAGGGTGATATTTAGACCTTTCCAAAACCGTTATTAAAAATGAAATTAGCCCATTTTAAGCTGATCTATTACAAAAAAGGTGAAAAACACATTTTATTTTTTTTTCTAAAAAACCCATTTTTTAATATTTTTTTTTCAAAACTGTTTTTTAAGTAAAATTTTATGATCTTTTCAAAAAAAATTATGCCGTTGTGATTTTTACATTTTTAAGCTATTTTTTCAAAGTTTTTAGTTGTTGTTTTTCAAGGCATACTTAGTATTTGGGTTATATCTTGAGTAATAAACGACTAATCTGAACAAAAGAACCAGAACCTGAAAGCTGAATAAATAAGTAAGAAACACTAGAATAACTTTTCTGGGTTACTCTAGATGTTTAAGTGCAATGTTTTAAATCATTTAAAAAAAATCGATATTTTAAAGGAAATTTTTGCAAAAAAAAACTTTATTACTTAAAGAAAAAATCAAAATCTTTCGAATCCTCATAGTTTTAAATTTTTCATGTATAATACACTTTCTAGCAAAGATAAAAAGATAGTTTTCTTTAAAATCTATGGATAATTTATAAAGATATGACTATTTTTGGAACGATCAAAATGTTCGACTTTTTCTGTTACATTTTGAGTTTTTGTCTATAACTTGAAAAGGAAGCCGAATTTGAAAGTAATTATTAAGTAATTTTTTGTAGATAATTAAATTTCCTATCGATATCCTATCGGTATCCTTTTAAAATAATTTAAAATTCAAATATTGCAAAAAAACTTAAGAAAAACTATTCAAAAATGAGAAAAAACGACATTTTTAAGTTTTCTACTTAATAGTCCATTTTTATCCTTTGAGTATTTATAGATATTGGACATGTAACGGAGAAAAGAAGAAACTTTATTTTTCATTAAAATTGTCGTGTATTGTCAAAAATTGAATGCGGCTAAATTTTGATAAAATATGAACTTTCAAAATCTACTGTTTTTGGTCTTTTTGAACCATATTTTTCTCTAACACATGTTTTAATAAATGGTAATTACCTGATTTTATTGTATGCATTTGTTATTTAAAATTACTTCTTTATCATTAATTCAAACCATAAGACCACTGAATACAAGAAATTTTTTAAAAACTTATAAAATATTAAACATATTAAAAAAAAAAATAGTAATCTATTTTCATTTGAAAACATTTTATTATTTCAGAATTTTGGATACACGATATCATATTACATTTTTTTTTTAATAGAGGTGTAAATTGGTAAAGATAAAAATATACAAAATTCCTAATTACCACTTGTGAAATGTGTTAAACAAAAATGGTTCAAAAAGATTTTGAAAATGAACTTTCAAAATCTTTTTGAACCATTTTTGTTTTTTTTATCCAATTTGTATTGTGTCCAATTTTTGACAATACACGACAATTTTAATGAAAAATAAAGTTTCTTCTTTTCTCCGTTACATGTCCAATATCTATAAATACTCAAAGGATAAAAATGGACTATTAAGTAGAAAACTTAAAAATGTCGTTTTTTCTCATTTTTGAATAGTTTTTCTTAAGTTTTTTGCAATATTTGAATTTTAAATTATTTTAAAAGGATACCGATAGGATATCGATAGGAAATTTAATTATCTACAAAAAATTACTTAATAAAACTTTCAAATTCGGCTTCCTTTTCAAGTTATAGACAAAAACTCAAAATGTAACAGAAAAAGTCGAACATTTTGATCGTTCCAAAAATAGTCATATCTTTATAAATTATCCATAGATTTTAAAGAAAACTATCTTTTTATCTTTGCTAGAAAGTGTATTATACATGAAAAATTTAAAACTATGAGGATTCGAAAGATTTTGATTTTTTCTTTAAGTAATAAAGTTTTTTTTTGCAAAAATTTCCTTTAAAATATCGATTTTTTTTAAATGATTTAAAACATTGCACTTAAACATCTAGAGTAACCCAGAAAAGTTATTCTAGTATTTCTTACTTATTTATTCAGCTTTCAGGTTCTGGTTCTTTTGTTCAGATTAGTCGTTTATTACTCAAGATATAACAGAAATACTAAGTATGCCTTGAAAAACAACAACTAAAAACTTTGAAAAAATAGCTTAAAAATGTAAAAATCACAACGGCATAATTTTTTTTGAAAAGATCATAAAATTTTACTTAAAAAACAGTTTTGAAAAAAAATATTAAAAAATGGGTTTTTTAGAAAAAAAATAAAATGTGTTTTTCACCTTTTTTGTAATAGATCAGCTTAAATGGACTAATTTCATTTTTAATAACGGTTTTGGAAAGGTCTAAATATCACCCTACAAATGCAAAAAAACATTCATTCAATTTTGTTAAAAGTCGCAAGAAATATGCAAAAAAGTAATTTAAGTTCGTAGTTTTTTTTACTCTCAAAAATTGAGTGACTTAAGGAATTAATTCATACTACTCACTTGCTAATTTTTTTGGGGGATTATTTATATACAGAAGTTCATATTTTGAGCTAAGGAACCAGTAAAAAATGACACAAAAAGATTTTATGACATAAGTATTTTTCGTATATTCTTTTCACATGGAATTACTCTATAGCTTTATTCTTTAGAAAAAATATTAAACTTTTTAATGGCGTAATTTTTTGTAAGCTTTTCATAAAAAATTGATATAATGAGAAAAAAAGGTATTTTCTTTTAGCTTTTTCTTGTAAATTATTTTAGGATTCAAAAAGTAATCCCGTTTTTCTGCAAAATATACGGTATAAATATGTAAGGTACTTTACTATAAGGTTTATTAACTTATAATTTTTTTTACAAGAAAGTTGACAAATACCTAAATAATTTTTAGATAATTTTTTTAACAAAAGCACACAACCTGTATTCTTATGACACGTTATCACGTAAAATCATCGTCCGTTAACCGGTTTTACAGACAACCACTTTTTTCTTAAACAGCAAAATTTTTGGTTTACCCGCAGGATTTTGAAAAATGTGAGATGTTCTTCTTTGAGATTCTTAAAATAAAAATAATCGATTGAAAAGTAAAAATAAATCACAGGCAAAATTTTATTGTAAATGCCAGAAAAAAAAACTGGACAGAATCAAGGACGGAAAATATTAGTAACTTTTAATCAATACACCTGACACCATAATAAACTATAGATTTTTTTTAAACATTTGTTTCTGCAATTGATCAATTACATATATCCTTTCTTATACTTCAAGGAAAAATATTGTGAAGTGTAGTTTTATCTCCAAGACGCCTTCTTATAACCGTTTTCTAAATATACAAATAGGTACAAGTGCATTGGAAATAATGTCTGGTGTTCAAGTTTTACACCTCACTAATAACAAATATCAATTCTTTGCTTCCAAGGTCACGTGTAAAACCTGACTGCATTCACGTTCTTCAAAAGGCTCGGTTATCGAACGAATTATTAAGAAATAAAATTCTCACTACAACCTACACGAAAGTAAATTGTATTACCATTTGAATAATGGTCTTGAAATAATTAAACAGAAAAAAAAAAACAATTAAAAACAAAATAATTCTAAATGCATAAGAGTTTTCTTGAAAAACAAGACATCATTACATCATTACCTCACGTAACGTTTTCCTTCACTTTTACTGGGTTATATTATGAACATTTTGTATTTAAGTCACGTTGTTTTAAGGTTCTTTGTGGCAGCTAACCGAAGGGACATTATTTTCGTGTTTCTATTAAAAACAACAAAGCACAAGAACAAAAACTTAATATAATTTAAGTCAATTTCAAATTCAATGTAAAGGAAAATTAACTTTTTGCCACCACAATTTAAGAGAATAACTCCAAAAAAACATCCCTCAATCTCATTCGAAATCAATATCTTCCATCTAAGCTTTTGCTTTATATCAAAGTAAGACTGAATTTATGTTAGGGGTTTTGTAGATTTACCTAGATATCTGTATATTTTTAGTCAATGATGTTTTCAGTTTTTGTTGGTGTTTTATTTTTTTTTTTGTTCAAAGCAATTCACTGTTTTGGATGAATGCACCGAACGAAAACTCATCATCTCCATTACACCATTATACCATCAGCTGAGCTTTACAGACACAGTGGTTCATGAAAATCTATACCCCATCTTGATAGCATCATTCCGCAATATAGTCATCATTTGATATGGAATTTTAGATTTCCTTGCTAGCATTTTCCCTCTTTCATCTCTGTAATTGATCCTTGACAAAAATTCTGCCGTTGACAGTGGTAATGATTGTGATTCTAGAGCTCTTCCGCCAATGGTATCGTTATATACAAAATGAACACGGAATCAAGAGATAAACGAAGGAGAGGTCGAAAACCACCTGGGATTTTTGAATATTGGTTTCTCGCTACACAATTGGATTTTTGCTTGAACATTTTGTATAGAAATAGAATAATACAGGTTAGTGGTTTGTTTGAGTGTGTGTTTGTGTTTTTTATTTTTTTTTTTAACTTGCGGTTAGGGTCTTATAAAGGCAAGTTATAGGTTTGTTAGAATATAAAAAAAAAAAAAGAATTTAATCAAAAAGGCTTATTGGTTGTTTCGTAAACATGTATCCGTGGCTTTAACGATTTTCTGGTTCAGAATCAATGTACTAGATGAGGCAAGAACCATGCACTCATGTTAGGTCAACTTTTAAGGATGTTTCCAGTCTTGACAGCCTTAGGTAATATTGTTAATTCACTCAAGCCCCATTTAACCAAAAAGGAGCTTTGAACTAAAATCTCTTTATTACCATCCCGTGTGAACTAAAAAGTAAAAATAACATTTCTACTACTTAGTAGTTAGTACCTAATCACTAACGAAAACTCTCTTTCCTTAGGTTTCTTTTTGGAGAAGGAGTAAATAACACTGGTCAACAAGGTTTTTGCCACAAGAACCAAAATATACTTTTCTAGTAGTTTTTAGGGTGCTGAATCCGAATCTGAAGTCAGAAAAATTTGATTGGCCTTCGTTTTTGAAATATTAGCGTTAGAAAATGTCAAATAACGTAATTTTGGCTGTTTTCGAGGTTATGTTTTTATGTGGAGTAATTAATTGTGAATAAATTTGTAACGGTGCCTATAAGAGCTAGTTTTATTCTTTTAAAAAATGTTTAAATCTTTCCGATATCTCTTTTATTGCCCGAGATATTTAAAATTTAAGTAGCGGTCTTTGAATCAGAAACAACACTGGCCAACCAAATTACACTTTTTTTGCCACAAGAATCAAAATATATTTTTCTGAAGGTTTTTGGGTTGCTGAACTCGAATCCACAATCAGAAAAATACTATTAGCCTTCGTTCTTAACATATTACCGTTATAAAATGCAAAAAAGGGTTTTTTTATAACGGTTATATTTCAAGAACGGAGGCTAATAGAATTTTTCCGATTGCGGATTTGAGTTCAGCAACTCGAAAACCTTCAGAAAAGTATATTTTGGTTCTTGTGGCAAAAATTCTGTGACCAGTGACTTAAACTTTAGATTAAATTTAGTTTCTCTTTGACTTATTAAATGAAACTTAAGATATCTCGAGCAATAAAAGAGATATCGGGAAAATTTAAAAAGTTTTTGAAAGAAGAATATCTGTTCTTATAATAACAGTTACAAATTTGTTTATAATGAATTACCCCACATAAAAACAGAACCTCGAAAACAGCCAAAATTACGTTTTTTGACATTTTCTAACGGTAATATTTCAAAAACGAAGGCCAATCAAATTATTCTGACTTCAGATTCGGATTCAGCACCCCAAAAACTACTAGAAAAGTATATTTTGGTTCTTGTGGCAAAAAAAAAATTAAATTTTGTTGACCAGTGTAATATATTTTAATCTTTGAATATTCACTATTTTTATCTGGTATGAAGATTAATAAAAGCTGACCTATATGAATTCAATTAGGGGTTTTCGACAATATTTCTTATGGATCTTGATCTTAAAGGATCTTGCAAGAAAGTGCGTTTCCACCCAGAAAATGCTAGACAAAACAAATAATCATCATAATAAGAGGCTATTGGGTACCCTGGCGCAATTGTTATTGCGATGAACTGTGATTTCCGAGGTTCTGGGTTTAAGTCCATCTGAAATGTTTGTTCTTCAGGGATACTGCCTCTAGACCGGAATTGAAAAAGACTACAAGAGTATCATTGCCCATGAATGAGTACGTCTCACTTGAGCCGTTTGAACTTGGGAGTAAATTGTATGTTACACAAGAATAATTGAGATTTTGCAAAGCCTTCAGCAGAAATAACCAAGTGTCATTTGCTTTGATCATGAAATATAATGTACGATTCCGAAGTTCTTTCGGTGTACCTTGGTCCTTTTGGAACACAAACTTTATCCAAAATGGATAAACTTTGACCCCCGTGAATTCCAAGCCAGGAAGGAATATTGCTACAAGAAGTTCAAATTTCCAGCAAAACTGGACTTGGACTGTGTTGATCGTACTCATAGCATATCCCGATTTGAAGATTTAAAATAAATGAACACATTTATTTCAACCAAAAATGGGTTTCCTTTTTTAAATATATACTGGCATTGTATGAACAAGCTTAACGAACTCGATGAAAAGAATAATGAAACATTGTATTGGGTACCTTAACACGTTGGAGTTTAAAACAGCTGGCTCTTTTGGCTGAAGCATTTACTCTTACCTAAGTATATTGAACAATACTGCGGTATTTAGACAGATAAATCTATTATTTGGGAGCTAAAGTAAAAAAAAACCGTTACAAATTTTGCATCTAACTAAGAGGAAATATTGTTTAACTAATAAGGTTCGTATTCCCCTACAGTCACTTTAAAATGACGAAATATCTAATAACCGGTGAAAAATGGCTTTGAGGTTAACTGTGAGTTGCAGTCAGTGTTTCCGATTTGGTACTATCTATTTGAGAAAAAAAAATTACATACCTACCTACCTATTTAATTATTTTTGGTTATAATTTTGACTGAAATATTTGTCGATTGTAACTTGGAAGTCAAAACAACTTTGATTTTTCGTGAATTAGGGCCATTTCAATAGTCAGTTAAACAGTCAGTTAGTACTTATTCTCCAGATAGAGAGAAAATCCATTTTTCAACAGTCAGGAATAGCGTATTACTAGAATAATATTAATAGGGGAATAAAACTTCTGCTTCTTTCAGAGTCGAATAAAATTTATTCTAAGAAATAATCTCATCAAAAATATTGTGTCAATTGTCAAAACTGTTTTGAAAGAAATTTTGAAAAAAATACAGAAAACAAAAACAATTATGGATAAAAATGACGTTTAATTTTGAATATTTTGAACTTGACATTTTTTTTTGTTATTGGGCACGTTCAGGAAATATTAGGGACAAGATATTTAGGCAACGTCATTTTCTGAACGGAAATTTGAGTAAATTGACTAAATTAGTTTGGATGTGATGCTATTGTCAAATTTCGAAATTTATTTAAGAATTTTACCGGTCGCATGGGCAAGACACCAAATTTCACTTAACTGTAATGAATAAATAAAATTAATTATAACCGATAGTGCACTTTTCACTCGCACTCCCACAAATAAATTTAATTTTGCTAAATTTATTCCTTAATTAAAAACAACCTGCTGTTGACAAAAAAAACTTTCCTAAATTTTTAGGGAAAATTTTCTTGCCTAACTTTCCAGTCAGCTTTCCAATAAAATTACCTAAATTTGAAGGATTTTTTTTGACAGCTGACCAATCAGAGACCGAGAAATTACCTAAATATTTAGTCCCTAACGTTTCTGAACCTGCCCATTCTGTAGAATAATTCTTTCTTGATTGAAAAATTCAATGTTGTTATCAGATTTTTTATGAGCCTAATAACTTAATTCGTCGAACTGTTAACTGACTGTTTATTAGAAGATTGAATTGACACGCTAGTGAAATGGCAGATGCGGTGACTAAAAATAATAATAAAAACAAAAAAAAATTAGGAAATAAAAATAAATTTCCTTTTAGAGTGACCAAACCAACTTCTCAGAAAGTTTTTGGCTCGACATAAAATATGCTGTCTCACTAAAAAGAAAACTTTAAGAAAATACATTTTTGTACTTTAAAAGATCTGGAAACAAATTGGTACGAATATACAGTATTGAAGCTGTTAACAACTACAGCCAATTTTTTGAAAATCAATTACATGAGTGGCAAAGAAAGCAACTTCATACGACCTATGGTAGCATCACAGAGAAAAAGTGTTGATAAATGATTGCGCTCGGAAAGCTGAAATTAAATATCTTTCAAATCAGCGACAGCCTTTACATCTGTATATAGAAATGTATGTATATTGTAAATGGTAAACAGGCTTATCTCCAACTTAAAGAAAATTGATGAATAAAGTTGTTTAGAGTAGAGCTGTCCCACTCCCTGCGGTAGTACCTATTTCTCAAAAACAGTTGAATCAAATTTAATGTTTAGAAGGATTTTTTTTCCAAGAAAAGATAACACTTAAATACGGTATCAGGAAAAGAAGTTGTAAAAGCGTATTAAAAAAACACGTCCCGAAGTGATCTGCAAATGTTGCAAGAATGAAGCAAAGAAAATGTGTGCCCAGCATTAATTTTATTTTTATAATTTTCTACAATAATTGGCTCACTACATAAGAAGTTAAAAGTTTTTATAACTGTTGCATCTTTTCTTTAAAATAAATTTTGAAATTTGTTTTTCGATGCAAAATGTGAAAAAAAATTTTGTATGAAAATTTTCAAACACCTGTGGTATAAAAAAAATCCATAGGAACGTAGGCGGCCAAATTTTTTTACAAATATGCGCATCCAAAGGGGATTGCAGATTGGTAAAAGTTTTTATCAAATCTATAGTTACTAGGAAGTTATTGGTATCAAAGTGCAAAAAAAGCCTATTAATTTAATAAATTATTTTAACTGTAAAATCATAAGTTTTTCACAATGCTGCCACAAATGCATGGATTCCATCATTTTTTTTAATCAGTCATATTTTACAATAATTCTTCTTACACATAACTATTAAAAAAGCGTTATAACCATTGAACAATGGCTAGACAAAAAATAATTTAACTTTTTTTAATGCAAGGTAGAAAAAAAATATTCATAAAAAATATTCATAGAAAAAAAATTTTTCATAAAAATTTTTTTTTCACATTTTGCATCGAAAAACAAATTTCAAAATTTATTTTAAAGAAAAGATGCAACAGTTATAAAAACTTTTAACTTCTTATGTAGTGAGCCAATTATTGTAGAAAATTATAAAAATAAGAAATTTATAAAATTCATTCATTCGTGGTTGTGGTTAAAGAAAAAGTAAGATGATGAAATTTAAAGTACACTGAACGAAAAAAAGCCAATATTTTCTAAACTGGTTGCTATAGAAACTTTTTCTATTCGGTTTCAGAACAGTCAAAAGTGCACCTATCAGCCATTTCAGGATTATCCATTTTCTACCGGACACCCTGTATAAGCGCTTGGTTACCGCTAATAAGCTTGGAGATGAGAATTATGAGCCGTATAGACTCGATTACAGAATTCAGAGGGTAGAGTACATATTTCGTCTGAACCAACAGCTTTTTTTTTTCTTAGGGCTTTTCTCCCCACCCACGCCAGCTTCTTTGAAAGATCAAAGCATTTTTTCTTTTAAACGGCAGTTTTGAAAATAGCTGCACCCTTGGTGGCATGTACCTGCTCGTGAAAAACTTGCATCACGACTCGGATAAAATTTTTCTTCCTAATCGCGATACAGGCTTTCCATATTGTCTGCTTAATGCTGGGCACACATTTTCTTTGCTTCATTCTTGCAACATTTGCAGATCACTTCGGGACGTGTTTTTTTAATACGCTTTTATTAGCTTCACTTGTAACTAACTAACTAACTAACTAACTACCATCAATCATTTCCAATAAGTCAATTAAATTATTTTATAGTTTTTAGTGCGTGATAAAAGCGTAGTTTAAGTTTTTTAAACTATATATTTTGTATGACCCTGAAATTAATTTTTTTTTAAATTTTGGCAGCTTATACATATTTCAGACAAATTAAATAATTATTCATTTTTAAAAATTCCACATTTTTAAAAATTAATAATTATTTAATTTTTCTGAAATATAAGCTGCCAAAATTGTGGTTTGTCGGCTGTGGGCTAATTTCAGGGTCATTATTTTGTTAATTTTTAATGTGAAAGGAGCCATTGACAAAGCTTTGAAAGCGTTATTTTTCCTCATTACCTCTGTTTTGGCTTTCTCTTTTACTTTGATGATCTTTCGTCCGTTGGCTAAAGCAAATGCGAGTTTTATGAAAAGCTCTGAGACCTTATTATGTGTCGAAAGATGCACCTTGATGTTATTTGCTTAGATGTGGGTATCTCTTCGGGAATTTTTTACAATATCGGATGAATAACTTGTGATTTTATTTGAGAGAGAGAGAGATACTTCAATTTATGATCGTTTCAGTGAGCATTGGTGATATGTTGAAAAGAAGAAAGATTCAACGACTTTGCTGTCTAATTGTTTTTTACGCAAAATTTTGTTGAGAAAATGTCAAGTATTTTTTTTTTTTGTTAAAAAACATGCTCCTCTGGCAAAATACTTCAACACCTTAATACTAAAAGTGAAGGAGTTCTTAAGTTGCATTCAGTTTTTTTTTTTTTTCGCTTCGCGGAAGGAATACTTTATCTACCTGGTGATTGGCAGCAAAATTGTTTTCGTATGACAAACCCGTAGCAAGTAAACGGGTTATTAGCTTCAAACACCTACACCCTAACCCCCCCCCCCACTATCCAAGTTACAAGAACACTTCATATTGCAACTTATAAAAATGCATGATTGCTCTTAAATTAAATCTAATTGCTTAACAAGACATGCAAACCAGAAGTACGCGTATTATGTCAATGTATCATATATTTTCTATCCTCATAGCCATAGCTGACATTTTAAAATGTGTTCTTCCTTGGAAAGCATACTTGGTAGATACTGGTGCATTATGAAACACTTTCAAAAAAAAAAACCCTTTTTGAGGTTGTATATTTTTAAAACATCCCCCATATACCCAATCCCACATCCTCATGCTCACATATGTTCTGTTGGTACCCCCAGAAGACCCACAACCCCAGAACCAACTTGTGCGTATACACCACTTGTGCGATTTTACAATAAACATTACATGGCGTTGTAAATGGAACATAAATATCACGTATATATTCGCATCTCTACGGGATACACACATACACACACACACAAACACATATCCTGGCCTGGCCTAGTTAAAATAACGCCTTTGCCTCGTTCGCGCTCGGCATCATCGGCAGTAATGTGCAATGTGCAACAACGCTTCTTCATTTTCATTTCATAGTATACGTGCAGTTAGTAGTTAGAGAGATAAGTGCAACCCATAACAGTATACTACACTCGAACGAACGAACGAACGAACGAACGAATTTTCCCCGGGAAAAGCTTTGTCAAAATGTCAGAGTTCACTGGCGAAAGCAAAGCAAAGCAAAAGCAATAACTGTATATAGGCAATAGAAATCTCATAGTAAAAAATGATTCTATACTCGTATACTTTAGATGGCGCTGCTGCAGGGCTGGAAGTATAGAAGTTTTGAAAACGATTGACGACGACGGACGAAAGAACTGACTGTGCGACACGACACGACGACAACGACGACAAAGTGTAGGTGAATGTTGGGGTTTCGGGAACATTTTCAATCAAAATGAACATTTTCAAAGGTCATCTGGGAAGGATTTCTGAAATTTTTTCAAATGTCATGTGGCAGTTTGGGGTTTTAAATTAAAACGAAGACGCAACACTATAGCACACACCATGTTGTAATTAGCAGCAAGACAAAAGAGAAAATGTTTCTTTAGTATGAAAATTGAATTGAATTTTGAATATTCCAGCCCCATCTTTTGTTTTGGGAATTGGGCGGGCGGGTGTGGACAATAGACAATGGATTTTATTGTCTTTTTATTGAAGTTGGTGTTTTTTTTTTTATGTTTTTTGTTGAAGGTTACTGGAGAATGGAAATCTTAATCAATGGCTGACAATCTTCATAAAATTATTAGGATTGGTGGGAGTTGGAAGAAAATTTGAAGAAAAACGAAATTGGGAGGATTTTCCTATATTTTTAACAAAGAAGATTCAAAACGATAATGGAAGGCAGTAAAAGATGTTTCAAAATTGCTAAGGATCTTGCAATTAAGTCGCACAGAACTTGAATTAAAATAAAAGAACCAGTTTTAGAAGAGAGGTAAAAAAATGTATTGTTTTTATGTGAAATAAAATGCACGACTGGGGCCGCACGTACTTGCTCTTGCAGTTCAAAGCCTTTTTATGTTAGCTTACTTGTAGGTTATTAGAGCTGCCTCTATATACATTTTTAAGAAATTTGGTTGATGTAGGGGAAGAGCCGGCATGGAGGCCAAATGTTAGTTAAATAAAATTTTTTTTTATTTTACTTGACTTTTTTGAAAAAAACTAAAAACGCAGTTTTACTGCAATTACTTTGAATATTACGTATGCAAAATTTTATCAAAATCCTTAGAGCCATTTTTGAGAAAATTGCAATAACTCCATAATGATGTACGGGAAGAGCCGACATCCGCGATTTAAAAAAATGTAAAGACCATATTTCCACTATCCGTATTTTTTGAGAAAAACTAAAAACGCAGTTATGTTAGAACTATATACAGCATTACGTGTGCTAAATTTAATCGAAATCGTTAGAGCCGTTTTCGAGAAAATTGCAATAACTCGAAAATTTTGTATGGGAGGTATACGTTCTAAGCGAGATATTAAAAAACAAAAAAAAACCAACCTTGGAAATTACGAAAAAAACATCCATACCAAATTTCAAGAAAATCCGTCCACTCGTTTAGGCTGTAGCTACTTGTACAGATGGACGCACGGACGCACCGACGCACCGACGCACCGACGCACCGACGCACAGACCGACGGACGTCATGACGAAACCCACTTTTTTGGGCTTCTCCATCATCGTAATGTTAGTTTTGATTAAAACCTCGAATTTTTTTTTTTACACGAAACCAATACTTGCCCTATTGAGCAAGTAAAAAGTATAGATATCCATGATTTTTAGTCCAAAACAAGAAAAGAAAAATCTAAAAAGCTTGTAATCCAGTCAAATAAGGGTTTAACCTTGGAAGTAATGCTAATAGAAATTTTTTTGTTTCTATCTTTGTTTGGATATTCTAAAACTTATGTATGTCAAAAATCTAAAAAAATCTCATGTCCGCAAGTCCTTATGAGACATGAGATTTTTCTAGACTTTTGAGGTATGTTATAGAAAGCTAAAACGAAGGTTTTGTGCAGAAAAAAACTTCTATTAGCATTCATTCCGAGGTTTACCCCTTTTCCACCTTATTTGACTGTATTATTGTTAGTTAGTCGATATCATAATTTGAATTTTTGGGAATACTTTGAGTTTAGTTCTTGCCACAAAGGAACAGAAAATCAGCTGTGAAATCACAATTCCATACTGGATTTTTGTTTTTAGCTTAAAAACCCATTTGGAAAAGTTAATCGATTTCAAAAAATTGCATCAAGTACTCGGTATGAATTTTAAAACATGTTAAATAGACAGGGATAGTATTTCGAACACCATATTTGACATTTTTGGTTAAACAATCACATACCGATATACTTGTCGAACGCCTTACCATATAACCAATTAATAACTTACTTAACGGCCTTTCGATCCATGAAGTTACTCTGCCTGAGACCCGGGGCGTTCCATCGTTCACAATCCCTTGAATGGGCGTACGTTGAGTTGTTGGGGCCCCAGGGCTAGACTAAATTTTGGGGCCCCTTTGATATTTGGGGGTTTCTTTGATAAATAAGAATAAATAAAAAAGTACCTATCTATTAGAGATGCCGCGAACATTCGGCCACTATTCGGTATTCGGCCTATTCGGCCTATTTTTCTGGTATTCGGTATTCGACCGAATAGTTTAACTATTCGGCCGAATACCGAATACCAAATGGAGAAGAAAAAAGACATACATTATTATACCAAAATGTGTGTTTTATTAAAAAAATTTAATTTTAGCACTTAAAATCTACTAAAGGCAAGTTGTGGTGTTGTGAAAACTATTTGTTCCGCATTTGTTGGTAGTAAACGATTACGTTTATCTTCGTAGACTATTCCTAATTCAAAAAATAGTCTTTCACTATAAACACTTGTTCCAGGAGAAGAAAGGTAGACTTTAGCAAATGAGGAGGTGATTTCTGAAGAAGATATAGAGCAAAATAATCTTCTACAAATTTATTCTTTACGAAATTTTAATAAAATTAAAGTTTTCAAAATAAATATATCTCAAGTCTTTATATTGAAAATTCCTTATTAAAAAGTCGTTATATCTGCTTTTGGAAGTACGAGTAGTATAGTTGCGTTATGTCTTCTTTTGGAAGTAAAACGATTAAAAAAATCTTCTTTTGCAGGTAAAATCACGATTTTTTAAAAAAAATTTTGTAAATAAACCTTTATCAATATCAGTATTTTAGTTTATAACAAGAAACAAAAATACATTTTTATAAATGAAATTGAATTAAAATGCGTTTCTGGATCGCACGTACTTGCTCTTGTAATTTGGAGTGTTTTTTTGGTTATTTGAATAGCTCTATAGGTATTTCATTTTTTTAAATGATAAGAAATAACAGTCTGTAAATTTTGAAAAAAATTGGTACGAAATAAGCTAAAAAATAAGTCAATTTTCGCAAAAAACCACAAGCATTATCCAAATTTTTGAGAAAAACTAAAAACACAGATTCTTAATATTATTTACTAAAACCTTAAGTATACAAAATTAAATTAAAATCGTTAGACCGTTTAGGTCCTAGCACGCTGTACAGATGGACGAACGGAACTAAGTGATGACGAAAACTACTTTTGTAACTCCTCCATCATCGTAATGAGGCATTTTATCATACGTCAAATTGATATTTTTTTTACTGAAAGGCATTATTGGAAAGAACATTTTGTGTAGGCCATTTTGGAAAAAATATTTGGTGTTCAATTGGCTGTTTTGGAAATAAAGTTTTTTGACATTGAATAACTATCTCTGTGTGCTGTTAAGAAAATTATTTTTGATTGAATCAGACGCGCGTTGAAAAGACCTAAAAAATGACATGCATATCTCATTTTCCAATTTTTTTCCGATAGCTGGAAATCAGCTCCTCAAATGTTGTCAAAATATGAAATTTTGTAGTATGTGTTGACCACCACTTGTATGGATCCGCCGTTCGATTTTGGCGAACAGTCCTCATATATAATTCGATTTTAGATGTCTACCTTTGCAGTACTAGGTAGTGTGTTCAGACATTTATCTTAAAAGTAGTTCAGTTATTCATCGTTACAATACGATGTTGTATGGAATTTTTTAAGCTACATCTATTCTTGAAACAAAATATTAAATATTTTGAAATTACCAACGTTTTTTTCTGAGTGTCCTTGGCCGAATATTCGGTATTCGGCCGAGGAGCGTGGCCGAATATTCGGTATTCGGCCAAACCAATGTTCGCGGCATCTCTACTATCTATCTATACGATGTACCTATCATTTGTTGGTCACTAAGATTATTCAAGTAGTAGTTTTTGGAGCCCCAAAAAAATATGGAATTTTTTTTCATAGGAGCAATTAATTTTTTGGGACATCTAAGGTAATATTTTTTTTTTTTTTTGATGAAATATTATTATGGCTGGCTTCCAATTCATCATGCATTACACTGGAGAATATGATTTGTCTCTCTTGTGTTCGAAATGATTCATGTGAAATATTTTCTTGTCGTCTACACGCACCGAACAGGCATTCTCTATTGGTTGATCTTTGGAGAGAAATTTCGGTCTGTCGTCTTCTTGCCGTCTGTAATCTCAGGATTGAAATTTGAAAACTCGATCACAAAAGTGCGTTTTTGCGATTGTTTCCGTTTTCGACTAAGTTTTTCTACGTTTTTCACCCCAACCCCTTTTTTCCCGTACCAACCAACTTCCCACAATTTGTTGCGATCAAATCGATACACAGTTAAAAAATTTCGTGTAGATTCTACGAAAATTTGGGTTACATGTGAGGCAACACCAAAATTTGATTTAAATTTAATACTTTGATTGCATACATTTTTGAGTCTAATACAAAATTTACTGAAATTTAAATATTTTTTTTTATTAAAAATCAAGGACGTATTCCTTAATTTAAAGTTTCTTACCTTACCTCTTCTTACTTACTTCTTAAAAATTAAACTTCTTACTTCTTAAAAATTAAACAAAACATTTCTAAAAGTGATTAATCATCATAAATATAATAATGGTGATATTATTATTATCTTTTTTATTATTATTTTTTTTTTTTTCATTAAATTTTATCAGTAATTGCATACATTTTACTTCGAAAAAACACAAAGTGCTTTCTCCTTAACTCCTTATCCAGACACAAAAAATGTATTTCTTTTTTAAAATGGCTTCGATTTTTGTTTTCGATTTTAATACAGTTTGACTAAACTTTTGATTTTCTTGTATTTAAAAAAAAAAGACAAGTATTTTGGGTTGGGGTCAAAATTCTGTCGAGGTCAAAATTCTGCTTTCAAAATTCTGTTTTTCAAAATTCTGCTTTTCAAAATTCTGCTTTTCAAAATTCTGTTTTACAAAATTCTGCCAAAAATCTTAGCTTTTTAATATTTTCCAAACCCTTTTCTAATTTTTGGCAGAATTTTGTAAAATCATCTTTTAGCAAAATTTTTGCTGCCTATTTGAGATCACTTTCTTAACCCTTTCGGACCCAGCGTTACTCTCATGTAACATTTTTTTTTAAATTCGTAAAAAATATTAAATTAAACAATTTTTTAGGTTTTGATGGCTTAATTGAAAGATAATAATGCCTAGTTACTGGATTATTACAAAAAGTTAGTTTAATATCATACCTTTAATTTTTTTTCTATAGAAAAAGGGACTGAAATTCACATTTTTTTTTTTTTTGCAAAAAAAATTTTTTTTAATATGGTCATAATTTAAAAAAAAAAGTTATAAAAAATCTTAATGCAGAAAGTGTTTTGTTTTTTTGCTTAGAAGAAGTAGCATACATTATAGTTTCATAAAAAGTTATTTTTTCAGTTCTCCGACTTTTTTTGGTGGTCATAGGCAGTGCATGTTACTTACATTGAACATGAGAATAACACATTAGTTTTGCTATTTATTATTTTGGAAAATAACTTTTTGCTATTCATATTTCTTAGTTGTGATGTTTTTGACCCGATAATACCGAAAAAACATTTTTTAGTATTGATTTTCATACCTTGGGTTCGAAAGGGTTAAATCAATAAATTTAAAAATATTGATAAAGGGTTTTTAAAGATAAATGTCTTTCAAAAATAGTAATCGAACATTATTTAATTAGTCAAATAAAAATTGATATTCAAAAAATTAAATAAGAAAAGGAATATACTTGATCACACAACATCGTTTCTATAATTAGTTTTCAACGGTAAACTCGTATAGATGTGAGTTATAAGAAAGTCAGTACTCTAAGCAGTTTGAACATTATTTGTGATGGTTAAACAGCAAGCAGTGAAGAAAATATCAATCTAAAAAAACATTAATGAGTGTATTTTGGCATAGTAAACGCATATGCTATGAAAAAAAGCAGAATTAGCAGAATTTTTTTGTTAAAAAAAAATTCTGCTAATTCTAAAAAGCAGAACTTTGAAAAACAGAATTTTGAAAAACAGAATTTTGACCCGCTCCCAAGTATTTTATTTCAATTCTTAACCAGATAAAGTTATAATTTAGGTGCAAATGAATTAGTTTTAATTTCAAATTTTTTTATATTTCAATACTTTTGATTACATTTTAATAATTTGTATTTGAAACTAATACCTACATATTAATTTTTTGTAGGTATTTGAAATTAATAAAAAATTTATTAAAAAAAAACTATAAAAAAATAATAATTTTTGTTTTGAAAAAGGCCTAATTCCAAAGGTTGTATTAAAAACTTTGACAGAATTTTTAACCGTGTATCATCAATTCTAATTTTGCTCTTCATTCATATTCTAATAATTGCTAATAAATTTGTTCAACTTTTTGTTCTCTGAAAACTGTTTTGGGGCGTTCTTATTAATACTAATGCTTAATGCTTGTTGCATTTGAAAATTATTTTTTTGTTTGAAAGTTTTATTGAATATTAGTTTCTTCTATCTTTTATTGATTTAAATTTTGTGATTTAATTTGTTTTCCTGTTGCATTTTTTGAATAATTATACAAAAATATAAGTAAAAGTTTTAATTTAGTGCAATAATTAAATTGTTATCTCTTTAAAACTAAATTCCTTTTGGTACTTTTTTCCGGATCCAGTTCTCATCCCGCCAGGCAAAATTCTGCTAAATTAAGTTAAAAAGAAAATTCCATTTGATTACTAGCTTAAATAAAAAAAACTATAAAAGAAAAAAAAAAACACCACACAATTTAAATAAGCTTTCGTAATTAAAGAAACGAATTCAAACAATTCGCATTCATATTCAACACGCAAGGAATTTTGTGCCCCAGTTTCTGACTTGCTTTTGTTTTTCAATTGTCTCTAGTTTGCCGGCATTAAAACAAAACTAAGCTTGGCCGGAGATTCCCTCAAAAGCGTATCCTTCTTAGCCTGGAGTGCCATTTACCGCTGCTTTTGCTTTTTTATATCAACATCAACCAACTAACCAACATCACTTTTTTTTATGCCTATACTATTCTGAAAATGGAATGAGAGGGTAGCTTGGAAAGTATAATTAGGCACACTGCATTTTTATAGACGCTCGAGACAGACTGTATTTTATAACATGAGGGTGAGGAATTATTATATTTGTGTTGTTCCCCATGTTCGTATTGATAAAAGCCTAGGCATATTTTCTTTTTGTTTAAAGAGCTTATGTTAAAAACTGTGTACCTATAACTCGAGTGATTTGTTCTGTGTGCTTGTTTTAATAGAAAATACGTATAAGAATTTTTCAAATATTATTGATGATGCTTCAATCTATATGAGTAAATGGAGATCAACTTTTTGTTTCTTAAGAAAAACTTTTTTTTGAAAATTACGTAACTTTTATAAAGTTTTACTTATTTTTAGTTCAAATGGTTCAAGCGGCTACCATCAAGTTACGATTAAAGGTTGAAATTGGTGTCAAAAAAATAAGTTTATACTAAAAATGACAACACAGTCTTGCAACTTTCAAAATGGGAATTTCTTTGTGGCATCTCTATTTGAAAAAAAAAAAATATTACTACATATTCAGCACTGTCGTAAAATTGCCAAAAGGTTGCCAGAGCTTCATAAAATAACTTTTAATGAAAGGGTGTTTTTTTTTTAAGAAGACAATAAATGCTGTAATAAGTCCCAAAAAGCCAATAATTCTTATAAGAAATTAAGTGAATAAATGTTGTAATGGAAAAATAATATGTGCATTTCAGTAAAAGGGTTTTTTTTAGTGAGGAAACAAAAATACGCCCGAACAAAATTTCCATTAAAAATCTCTTTATTTTCCTTGGTTGAAAAAAAAACACCTTTTTATCCGAAATAATTGTACGGCTCCATAGATACTTGACTCCTATCCTATTTCGTTAAATTGAACTTAAATACTAAAAATCTTAGCAGTTCACCCACAATTATTTTATGAAGTCTTTTTATTCTTGTTTTTTTATTCAAAAAAAAAAAAAAACACCCTTTTAACCATGATATTCTCTAGACACTTCAGTTTCTTGCTTCCATTTCAAAACTAACATAACTGCTGAATTTCAATTACTTATTTTATGCAATAAACCCACATTTTGTTTTGCTCTCAAAAAAACACCCTTTCATATGTAAAAAAAAGTTTATAGATTAATTGTTTTCGTAATTCTCATGGCAAAGACAATATTTTGAATAAAGTTATCAAGAGTACCATTTATACCACTCATCTTAATGGACTTATCGCTGATTTTCTTTATTTCCCAAAAAACACCATTTCACCTTAAATATTTTAATATCCAATGAAGAATGAAACGTTTGTACCAATTTATCATTTACCTTTTTTTTTACTCATGAATTTTATCTTTTCTCTAAACTCAAGATAGTTTTGTAAAAATAAGTGTATCATGTTTTTCACGTGAGTTTTGTTTTTTTTTTTTACCTGTAGTAGTCAGAAAATCAGCACCTTTACGTTGAATCGGCAATAACTTTTCTTAGAGTACTCATATTGCAATGATTTTGATGTCATTTGATTCTGCATCAAAAAATAAGTTGAGAACATGTGTCATATGATTATAGTCCATAAAGAATTTCACTCTTCACTCTTCCGTAAAAAAAAAATACCTTATCACCCAAACATTTTTATGGACTCTTTTGATCCTTCATCTTTTTGAAGTTATACTTCTTATGGGAGGGTGGGTATGAAAATTTACTTTTTGACAAGAATGTCAAAGGGATTATGACGCGATCACCCTGGGTAGCAGGGCTGTCGTTTCACCTTTAGAGTAGGCAGTACTTTAGTATTTAAAAATGCAGTACGCCGTAGTACGGTAAACATAAAACACACAACACGTTGCAAGTTACATGTTTCATGTGGCAAGTTGCATGTGGCAAGTCGTATGTGGCAAGTTGCATGTAGCAAGTTGCATGTGGCAAGTTGCAAGTGGCAAGTTGTATGTGGCAAGTTGCGTGTGGCAAGTTGCATGTGGCAAGTTGCGTGTGGCAAGTTGCATGTGGCAAGTTACATGTGGCAAGTTGGGTGTGGTAAGTTGCATGTGGCAAGTTGCGTGTAGCAAGTTGCATGTGGGAAGTTGCATGTGACAAGTTGCATGTGGTAATTTCCATGTGGCAAGTTGCCAGGGTTGCAAAAAGCTCATATTTCAGCTCAGCTCACAGCTCAGCTCAAATTTGAGCTAGGTACCATAGCTTAGCTCATTTGAGCTGAGCTAAAGTGAGCTGAGCTGAAAGTGAGCGCCCCAACTTCCAACGCCTATATCTCGGAATTTTGAAAAAAATGAAAAAAAATTTTTTGATGCCAAAAGGTAGCGGGGACTCTAACCTACATTTGGGTACAACTTCCATCCCTGTAGGTACACGCGTTCTTAAACCAGGAGAACTTAAAGGTAAAAAAAAAGTTAAGCCCGATTCTGAAAAAATAGGCATGATGTGGCGGTTTAACATGCAAGGCGATTTTTTAAAAATCTGACAATGTGCAAAGCGTAGGCCCATGACACAAGCTATCATTTGGCATCACTCCCAAAAATTGCTCTCAAGCGGTTTAGCTTCCAGGATCGTTCAAACATTCGGGGATTTTTCGAAAAATAATTTTACCCCAACTTTCAAACGCGATTTTCTCGGAATTTTGAAAAAAATCGAAAAACCGGAATTTTGAAGAAAATGAAAATAAAATTTTTTGATGCCAAAAGGTAGCGGGGACTTTAACCTACATTTGGGTACAATTCCCATCCCTGTAGGTCCACGCGTTCTCAAACCGGGAGAACTTAAAAGTAAAAAAAAAATAGGCACGATTCTGAAAAATAGGCATGATGTGGCGGTTTAACATGGAAGGCGATTTTTTAAAAATCTGACAATGTGCAAAGCGTAGGCCCATGACACAAGCTATCATTTGGCATCACTCCCAAAAATTGCTCTAAAGCGGTTTAGCTTCCAGGAGCGTTTAAAGATTCGGGGATTTTCGAAAAAAAAAATGTACCCCAACTTTCAAAACCGATTTTCTCGGAATTTTGAAAAAAGTCGAAAAACCGGATTGTACCGGAATTTTTTTTTTATGATAAAAAAAGAAATATTTTACTAAAAAAATAGAAATATATTTACTATCAAAAACACCAAGAGAAAAGATCACGAAAAATTATCTGTCTTATTTATAAAAATATCTATGTGTTAAAATAATTCCATTAATAACTAGAACCAAACATCTTAAGCTATGGTGTTATATAAAAGTTTAAAATATCTTCATATTTCATTATACTTTCCAAATAAAAATCAATGTATCCTCTCACCCATCACATCTCAGCTCAGCTTACTTTACCTTAGCTCACCCAACAACTTAGCTCAACCATCAGCTCAGCTCACTTTCAGCTCAGCTCAAATGAGCTAAACTACATGGACGCAAAGAGGATGAAAGAATTAATTTATTGTTCACTTGATAAAAATGTAAAAAACGAAGTGTGGATTAATTAATTTAATAATAGAAATTAAAAATATCAAATGAAATTCATTTATATATTCTGAATGAGAAGTATAACTTCAGTCGCGTGTACATGTGTACACACACTCTTTTTTGGAAAAGGAAACTTTTTTGCCAAAGTTCTTCAAAGGTGTTAGAGGTAGTGAGTTCAGCACCCCTGAAACCTTCAAAAAAGTATATTTTGGTTCCTGTTTATGTCTCTTTTTCAAAATTACCATCTTCTAATATATAAAATTCTCGTGTCGCAGTGTTTGTTACCAAACTACTCCAAAACGGCTGGACCGATTTTAATGAAACTTTGTGTGCTTATCGGATAGGTCTGAGAATCGACCAATATCTTTTTTTCATAACTTTAAATTGTTAGGGTGGTCCCTAACGATCTCTTCGAATTTTTTTGTGTAGGTCGGGTAGATCTGAGATAGGCCAACATGAATTTTCATACTATAAAATGGTTAGGGTGGTCCAACCAAATTTTTTTTATATATTTTTGGAACGATTTTGATGAAATTTTGTGGGTATATCGGGCAAGTCTAAAAATCAGCCAACATCTATTTTCATATCACTAAATGGTTAGGTTAATGGTTAACCAAACATTTTTTTATGATTTTTATGAAATTTTGTGGGAAGGTACATCGGGTAATCCTAAGAATCGGTCAAGATTTATTTTCATACCACTAAATGTGGTCCACTCATAATTTTGTTTTTAAATTTATGTTTGATGTTGTGACCCGTTTTTTTTTTTTTTTTTTGACACACTCCAAAATTGGAAGTAAATACTAAATAGCAGGAGAGGCGTAACAAAGTCCGTCGGGTCAGCTAGTATACATATATAAAAAAAATCAAAAGCAAATGTGAATTTCAGCCCCTTTTTCGATAAAACAAAATTAAAAGTATGATATTTAACTAACTTTTTGTAATAATCCAGTAACTAGGCATTATTATTTTTATTTTAAGCCATTACAACCTTAAAAAAATATTTAATGGAATATTTTTTACGAATTTTTAAAAATATGTTACATGAGAGTAACGCTGGGGTACGAAAGGGTTAAAACAACTTAAAAGAAGCTCTTAAGAATAAACTAAACATCTTTTACTGGTGAAATCTATCTTTTACACTCATTAATTTTTGTTTGTTGATATTTTTTTTTTTTAAATTGATATTAGCAGTATGCTGACACGGGGCGTTGGCGTTCACCTTGGTCGCTAGACAACATCCCAGCCAGATTTTGTTTGTTTGACATTATTTATTTTATTATAACAAGCTATATTCTTCACACGTGGTGTAGCAATTCAAGATTCCCCTACTATTTTTTTTTATTATTTTAAATGCACTTTTTTTATAGCCTTGCTTTTGGCACGTGTGGTGATTGCTTGCAATTGCACAGCCTCAGCCTTGACATTTCAATTTGCGAAATCGATTTTCCCGATGCCGGCTGTCCTAATACGACCGAGCGTCGACGAAGACGTAGTTGTTAGATACAATGTTCATGTGGTTTTAAATGGTTATAATGATGATATTTTTTTATTTTTTATTGCTAAGACGCGTTATGGTTAGGCTTAGGCGTCAACTATGATTTTTTTTATAGCAAAGGAGGTAGGTTTAGAGATAATTATAAAAAATGCAAGCAAACTGCAATCGAAGAAGATTCATATATTGTTTGCTTTTAATGTGATTTATGAATTTATAGTTCATACGTACCGAACAAAAGCAGTGTGGTAAATTGAAAAAAGATATTTGTGTCTGAATATAACTAAACAAGATGTCCGTTTACGTCACGAGAACTTAATTTTTTAATCTAGTTGCAAAGGAACACTCTTAAGTACTTAAGAAGTTCTAAAAGTTCTTTTTTAGGCAATATTTTTGTAGAAAAGATTTTATCTCTCTGTAGTGTCAGTACCGTGACACTACTTGCGTTTCCGCATTTTTTTCTTAATTACAGTTATAAGAAGCTAGTATTAAAGACTTATTTTTATTATAACTTAAGAAACAAAAACCAAAAATTTTGGTCATAAAGAAATAGAATTTTTAAATCACATTTAAAGAATTGAGAAAAACCAATAACTACCTACATTTATTATTTTGAGGTTTATTCTTTAGAATCTATCAAATACCCCCACACAAAACGTGAATATGTTGTTTTGATATAGTTTACATTGTGCAATTGTGCATATTTCAAGTTCCAATATGAAGAAAAGAGTTCCCAACCTATAAGAAGAATGAAAATAATATGAGAATATAAAAAGTTAATCTAGGTCAATCATGTCTGAGAGCAGGAATCAACGACAACCACCTTGTGATGTACACCCACAAAATAGGAATCCATAAGATTCTTTTTTTTTTAAATGCATTTAAGAAGAATAAGAGAAAACTTTAACAGTGGTGCATAGTGATAAGAAATTATGTAATAGGAAATAAATGCTGCAACATGTGTTGTTTGTTTCGTGTTAGTTCAATTTTTCAAAGATAATTTGCAAATGAAGCACCACGTTTTTGGAAATTTATTTTAATTTTATGTCATGTAAAAAATTTGTAATCGCAAGAGGGATTATTTACTCAAGTAGCACACTGGTGTATAAATTGGTGTAAATTCATTAATTTTGGTGTAAAATTGAGGAAATTGAAAAAATATGGTGTATTTCTCAAAATTATTATTATAAAAATTATACCACTGTCTTTTCTGTAAAAAATTTAAACATTTTTTTAAGATTCAGTGCAAAAAATACACCTATATTCAATTGTTTTTATAATATACCATTAATGGTGCATAAAATTATACGATTCTGAAATCAACCAAAACGGTATGTTTTGTACACTCTCTTTGGTGTAGGAAGTACACCCTGTGGACATAAAATTCACCAGTATGCAAAAGTGGGAGACGACATGTTTTTCAATGGCCGCCATTTAAAAAAAGAAGACAGCGATTAATTATTTTACTATAATAGTATATTTATCGACATAATTATCCCGCATTCTTGGTTTTTTTTCGATTCGGTATATTATATTATAAAAGAAAACTCTTCTAAAAAAATGTAAAAACAACAAAAAAATTATAATTTTTGAAAAACTGAAAAAAAACTGACATTTTTGAGGCGCTCGATTTTTAGAGGGGGTAGTATCTAAAATTAGTAGACAGAATGTGTTTCGTTTTAAAATTTGCAAACAAATTCATATTTAACCATTAGTTTCTTATGGCAATATTATGAAAGTGAATAAAAATTCATTTTCATTTATTTCATAAGAAATGGTGTGAATTAGAATTCATCAAACTGTTTGAGGTAAAAAATAAACTTTGGCTCAAATTTTAAATCAGAATAATTTAAATGGTGTATTTTATCCATAGATTTATTGTGTATTTTTCAATTTCAAAGGTATAATTTTCACTAAAAAACCAGATCATTTAATATACCACTAGCGCCATTTATACACCAAAATCGGTATATTTTTTTAACCACCGGAGTTTATTATGTACTAGAAAATGGTGTATTTTTTATATTAAAAATGGATATCACGGAAGTGCAAAAAATACACCAAATATTTTGGTGTATTTTAGACTTTTGTGCTACTTGAGTAGAAGTAAGGGGGCACGAAAAACACAGTTTTTTAAATAACTGATTGGTCGCAAAAAGCCAATGATTCATGTTAAACGTCTAAGAACTTAAGAATAGACGTTCAATTTGTCATCAAAACCAAAAATAAATTGGATCATTGGCTTTTTGCAGCTTTTACTGTCTCTTCGAAAAAAAAAACACCTTTCACTAATTTTTTTTTTATGAAAACTCTTTACTTTTGATTTCTATTCAAAATTCAACGTTTTTACCAAATTTTATTATGGTGCCCCATCATTTTTGTTTTCACTAAAAAAAAAACACCCTATTAACCATGATATTCTTATAGACACTTTAGATTCTTGTTTCTTATCTCAAAAGTAACATAATTGCTGAATTTCAATAGGGTACCACTATTATTACTCACTTTTTCCAATATACGATATACCCATATTTTCTCTACAAAAAAAAAAAAAACACCCTTTCACATGAAAAAAATGTATAGTCTTTTTTTTCGTAATTCCTATGGGAAGGACAATATTTTTAATAAATTTCGCAAGGGTAACTTTTATACCCTTGATTTAATCGGACTTATCGCGGATTTTCCAAAAAAGAAACACCCTTTCACCTTAAATATTCGTTTAGACTGCTTAGATTCTTGGTTTCTGTTCAAAAAAAAAAAAAAAACATGTGTACCAATTTTCGTTGGTGTAACATTTTTGTCACAGTTTTTGTGGTTAAGTTAAAACTTCTTTAGTATCATAGTGATTTGAAACACGATGAAACGAAAAAGCGACAGGAAAAACCAATTGATTATAACTTTTTTGTTTCAATAGATAGATGAATAAAATTTATACTGTAGGTTGGTAATAAAATAAACTATAGTTGTACAAAAGTTCAATTAATTTCATACTAAAAATTCTGGTGATAAGATGTTGATTTAACTTTAATATGCATGCTGATAATATAACCTTTCATTTGATATATCACACATAAAGGTGCGTGCATCCACAATCCTAAATTGAAAAACTTGAAAAATACCTCAAAACACCTGTGGAGATCTGTTGCCGTTTTGCCGATGACCAGCCACCAGTCTAGGAAGTACCGTAATCTCAGTTGGAAATTTCGACATGGTTGACTTTAAAAAATTCTTCCTTTTTTTGTATGCGTTGTAGAAATATGATTGAAGCTTCATATAAAAGGTGAAATAATATTCTTTCAGATGATATAAAATTTTGTATAGGTTGTGATTTAAAAAAAATGGATTTCATGGTGTTAGAAGAGAAAAAAGATTGATTTTTTTTTGCTTTTTTTGATGAAAACTAATTGGGTTCACAAAATTCTAGCTCCTTTTGTAGATGTTGTATAGACGTGGTCGATATAAATATTTTAAGCTGAAACAATAAGCTTTCAAATATAAAATTTAATATAAATGGTCGTCATAAAAAATATATTTAATGGTGTTAGAAGAAAAAAAAAGATTTTTAATGGTGTAATTTTTTTTCAAGAAAAATTATTTTTTAAGGTTTCACTTCTACCACGTGTGAATTGCACACATGATTTTTTTTTTCTTTTTAGATTTTTAGCTCTTATAAGAAACGAGACTCTTTCACCAAGTTTAAAAAAATTAATGAAATGTATGTCAGCTGTTACGATTCATTTCTCACACATAACTCAACCCATCAAAAAAACACCCTTTCAACAAACATTTTCTTAGAAATTTTATTTAAAAAATTCTTCCCGAATTTCATCAATGTAGGTATCTTGTTTTTCACATGGGTTTCGATAATATTTACCTGTTGAAGTCAAAAAACAAGCACCTTTGTTTTTAATCGGCAATAACTTTTCTTAGAGCAATCGTATTGACTTTGTTTTAATGTCATTAGGTTCTAGCATCAACAAATACCTTGAAAACATGTGTCTTATGATGATATTCGATAAACAATTTTTTTCAGTATGTTTTTGATCCTCACCCCCTCCCTCTTGTCCGCAAAAAAGCACCCTTCCATCCAATTTTTTTTATACCCTTTTTTTATCCTTGGTTCTTATCACAAAAGCAAACATTTTACCAAGTTTCATGATTAAAATTTTTTTTTTTAAATGCCTGTACTAAGCGCCGAATAAAGGAAGTAGAAAGAGTCTTAAAAAAGTCAACGGAAATTGGTAAGCACTGGTTTATAAACTTAAATACAAATTGCATACAATTTCGCAATTTGCCTATGTTCTATTTTCAATAATGAAAACTATGATCAAAGGGTCACTGTGGTGTATGCGTAATATTTTATTTTTATTTTTTACCAAATAGTTTTTAAGTCAATTTTCCAAATAATTCCGTTCCACTGTTAAGCACAACAACCATCAGTTCACAACTGTAATATTTGATTATGTCGATTTCTCTCCATCGCCAACCAAATGATATGATGTATAGAATATAGATAGAATGCATTTTATGTGTCCTTATTCTCTTCTCTTCAGGAGTTGAATTCCGCATTTTCTTTCAATTTTTATATCCTTTGGTAAACTGTCAATAAGTTGTTTGCCGGTCATGAAATGATTCGAATGGCGGCAGAATTCAGGACAATTGGAAATTGTTGCACAATAGTTTTGCCTTCATTCTTGTAAAATTGGCTATATACGAGGTTCAGTTTCGAATCATATATTGATAAATGATATAAGCGAAGTCATGCTATATCATTGCCATAAACAGAGATACATTTACACATAAACATACATTTTAAAATACAAGTGTATATTCTTGTGGAAATGTATATTGACGGAAAAGTGAGGAAAAAAGTTTTCATATATTGAGAATCAAGAGCAGGAGAGTAGTAAGGATATTGGACAATAATAGGCGCTAGTGCCTTCTTGTTTACATTTTTTAGAAAAGTTGTTCTTTTGCTACTTCAGTTTACCTCATTCTGTAATAAACATATATCAAGGCATGTTCAAAATGCATCAATATAAAATTCAAAAAAAAATAAACAAACAAAAAAAGTACGTATACGCCACAGTGAACCGAAATCGGGAGCCTTTAAATGTCAACCATATTAAAGTCGGTTGTTGTTTTGGTTAGGATATTTTTTCGAATGAAATAATATAGAAATATAAATAATATTAAAAACATTTATGGATGAAATGGAATAGAATTCGTTTGGAATTTGCATCACCATATATGGAATACCTCTGATTTTATTTACTTATTTTTCTATTCGTATCGAACTCAAGGGACAAAAGCTTAACTTCAAATATGATTTGCTTTCATGTCAATCCCGCATATACCAAACCATTTCTCAACCACAATGAATAAAATCACAAAGCTTAATCGGCTTTTATGTTTCTATTAAAAATGTATTTATGTTGGTATTATTTTTTTTATCTATGTTGAAAAAGTAAAAAAAGAGTTCTGATGAATTTTGTGGTCATTGTACAACAAAGTTTCAGCTAGATGAGCATATTTTAGTTAAAAGCATTATATTGTAGAGAAAATATCTTTTTTTTATGAATATATATTATATTTATAGAAAGGATTTACCACAATTATTTTTTTTGTAATTTAAAAAAAAAAAAAACGATTTGGATTTGAGGGATTAAAATATTTTCAAATAAATTATTTTTTTTTTCTTGCAGTTGAAAGTAGGTTTCGGTTTCAATCAATAATTTTTTTTTAAATTGAAGTAGATATTAATTATGAATGTGTAGATATTAATTTATGAAGGCGTTTTTCAATAGGTACCTGGTAATTTGTAATAGTTTATATAATATGTAAGTATAAATATTATACATAGGTATTTAGTTTTACTGGCACGGAGAAGAGCAGGAAGCATGAAAAAAATAAATAAAAAATAAAGTTTCCATGAAGTTTTCAAGGCAATTTAAAAATATTTAGAACAATTCACAAAACTTAAAAGAAAGAAACCATTATTATTACAACAGGGTTGACCTGTCAAACGTATTTTTAATTCAAAAATAATATGTAGTTGCATTTGTAGATAAATAATCCAACTATACAGGGTGTCCCGGTATGAGATAAAAAGACTTTGAGGGATGATTGGGTAAATCGTTCTACAGTAACGCTCTATCTGCAAAGTTGATACAAAATCAAGAAGAGCTTTTTAAATAATTGTTGTTACAAGATCTTAAACAGAAATAAACTTAAACTACAAAAATAAATTTTTTATTCGTACCCATTTTTGACTAAAGCAAAAAAACACATTTTTAGAGATTTTACCTTATGCAGGTTTTCCTAAATATCATGAAATCTATGAGTTTTCTGGCAATTGTTTTCTTCATAAGAATAAATTTATAAAACACTATGTTTATAACACAGTTATTGAAGAAAATCGGCCCCAAAGTCAAAAATTATCATGGGTAAGAAAAAAATAATTCCATTTAAAAATTAATATCTGAGCAACTAAAAAGATTTTAACATTTTTTTTAAATCATGTACAAAGAATAGCATTTTCTCTAAAAATCAAGATATTAATGAAGTTTTTATCATAAGTATTAACGGAGTTATTAACATTAACATGAGTAAAGGCATACCAAAGTAAGCGTTTTCTTAAATCATCGCTAAAGGGTATCAACTTTGCAGATATAGAGTTACTGTAGAACAATTTTTTTTCTTATAATATACCCAAGAATCATCCCTCAAAGTCTTCTTATCTCATCCCGCGACACCCTGTTTTTTTTTTGTTCTAAGTCCCAATTTCTATTTAAGGAAAGTGCATACTTGTATAGGAATTGTTCTATGTCCGATTTTGGGTTTTTAGTTTTTAAAAATATTAAAAAATAGTTTGTATTTACTAATGAAGTAAGTTTGTATGGTTTCTTCAAAAGGAACAAACAAACTCTATAAAAAAACATAACTTGAATTACCGACGAGCACACAAATATAGCTTTCAATCAATTTTTAACTTAAAAATCGTCCCCTGTAAAATTTGCTTTTTGTGACTTAAAACAATTCACCTTTCAGCCGACGATACCTATATAAAAAACAATGTGTCAATGAAAGAAAAATTTCTTGGTTAAGGTGATCAGCACCTGGGTTTAATCCTCAATGAAAAGGCTTCTCTAGTCAAATCTATCCTTAGACAGCTGCTTCCAGATTTGCTCGAAAAGTTGATTTAGTTTTCATTCCATTTGCGTGTTCTGGATTGGTGTGGAAAATTTTCCGGGCCAGAAAATTCTTGTCCATGAGCTACGCTTCACATGACCTAGAGTCACATTACTCCCTTGACTTTATGGAAAAAAAATTGTTATAAATGTACTAGCTGACCCGGCGGACTTCGTTTCGCCATTTCTTGTATTTATTTCTATTTTCGACTTTGTAATTTGTCATAATTCCCAATACAAAAAGGAAATCAAAACTTGAAAAGTTCGTCCAATTAATTTAAAAATATTCACTTTTAAAATTAAAAAAAAAAGTGGCCTATGTTAAAAACGTTTTTTAAGTTTTTTAATTTACCATTGTGAAGCTTGTAGTTAATGTAGCGTTATGTGTGATATATAAAATGAAAGGTAATATTATCAGGATGCTCAATAAAGATAAATCAAATTTTTGTAAGCTCCAGATCAAAAGATGTAACGTGTTGAAAAATAGAGTTTTATTTTACCGATATTTCAAATTTGTCATTACAAAATTAATTGAAACTTTGTACAAATATAGTCTTGACTATTATCTATCTACACTGTAAATTTCATTCATTTATCTATTGAAGAAAAAAAGATAAAAATAAAAAACTGTTAAAAACGGCCAAAAAACTTGGGACAAAAAAAAAATTGTTTTTCCCGTTATTCGGTCAAAAATCGATTTAAAAATTCAAAAGTTTGTACATGCATGCGCATGATTAAAACCTATATTTCCTATAAATTTGAGATTTTTTGCAGACTTTTAAAAATTCCAAAAAAAATAAAAGACTACTCAAAAATGTCCCTAAAAATTAGGTTGTTTTTCAAAAATTTTTATTTCAAAATACAGGGCCTATGAAAAAAATCCGTTTTAGACCCCTAATTTTTTTTTTAAATATCTTTCTCATGGTGTAACTCAAATTTCTGTGCAAAATTTTGCGTACCTCTAATTAGTCTTTTGTCGAAGGTCTATGACTGCAAAAAAACCCTCACAACTTGGTTTTGAAATTTTTTTGAATTTTTTCAATACCTTTTTTAACTATTGAATAAATTTGTCTATCATTTAAAAAAAAAGTCAACTCTTTACGACTTACCGTTTAGAAAATAGCCTCTTTTTTCAATGTCGTGTTACCCCTATTTACCCTATAAAATCTTGAATTTTTTTTGCCTTAAACCTTCTCCTCTTATGCCTCTTTGATTTCAAAAAAAAATTAAGAAAATGAGTCAGTCTGTGTGGCCGGTTAGCGAACGTACACAAAACCAAACTTTAATATATATAATAGATAAGTAGAAGTTTAAAAAATTTTCCAACATTTTTAAATAAAACTTAAGAATATTTATAATCTAAGTATGTTCGAAAACACAAGTAGTATCAACCTTTTCCGCCCCTGCCACGCCCTTTGTAGTGGCTAGGTTAAAATATTGCCAAATATTATTTTTTTTATTTTCAAATCATTTAATAAAAATTTTAGAGTTTTTTACCAAAAGAAATCAATTTTTCGATTTTTTTTAATTTCATGATTTTGACCTTGTTCTACAAAAAAAGTCAAATATTTTGCAGGTTAGCAAAAAGTAGCAAGAAAAGTTAAAAGAGCACAATAATAACAGAACAGAACATTTTTTTACATCATAATTTTATACAATTTATAAGCCTTAAAAAGATCATTTAAAAAAAAACAACTCAACGTATTTTCGCTATGTGTCCTTATCTTTTTCTACTGATTAAATAGAGACATCAATAGTCAAAACGTTAACGTATGATCGTAATAGTGTGCCGTGATTCGACCCCAGTTACTCAATGTATCCATTGTCAGTATTGAAATAAAAAAACATTTTAAAGCTAAGTATTTTCTCACACGAGCTAAACTTGTTGGCACAAAACTTCAACCTTTTTTTATACACTTTAGATTAAATTGTCTCAATTGGTAACGAAAGTCGAGCTAATTCACAGTGAAAAGTAGATAAACAAAAATGAATTTAAGTTATCCAAGATGTTTCAAGACAGCTTAAAACAAAGGAATTGCATTTTTTGTTTTCAATTTTTTGTCCACTAATCGACGCACTGTGCGCTGTGTTCTTTCGATCGTTTTCAAACGTAAGTAAAAATCTGTAGGCAGTTTTGAGAGATCATGACTTAGGTATTGACGTAGGTATTCTGTATTATTCTTTCAATAATGATGTTAAAGAAGTCGTATGACAGCTCTAGATTCTAAAAGATAATCCTTTCAAGGAATGAACACCTAAGAAAGAATGCAAAAATTCTTAGTTGATAATGCCATGAAAAAAAGCATTATTTATTTTCTGTTCAATTGCTATATGTATATATTGTCGGTATACAACAAAACTTTAAATTGACGTTATTAAAATTCATTTAGCATTTTAAAGTTTATTATCGTTTCGCTTGCAATTATTTATTTTATTTTTTTAACTCGTGTTAATAATCCATTTATAACTTGTTCTTTTTTTCAAAAATTTCAATACTCCTGCATTTATCTGTCACACTTTTCTGGATACACAATCAAGCCCAGAGGCTCTCCATTATTTTTCCATAAAAAACTTTTAACATTCAAACAATAAATTTATAAAGAAATCAATTTATACCCATTTCATCATTTTTATTGAGGACAATGTTGAATTATTTTCTTTGTGTTCCCCACGTGCACATTCAGGCACACAATCCAAATAATAAAAAAAAAAAAAAAACAAAAAAATTCTTATCGATTTTTATTTATTATTACAATTCTTTTTTTTTTCTTTTTCTTTTTCTTGTTACTGTACTGCAATTGGCATGCTTTTGAACGATTTGTAAGGATTTCCATGGCATTAATCCAAATCGTATACACCTCATTACATCCAACGAATAACTTTGCCCTAAAAACATAGTTAGGCGAAACGCGAAAAGAATAGCTAGGTAGGTAGGAGTACCTACAAAACTAGCCAACATGGATTGGATATTGGAAAGTCCTATATATATCCTTTTTCTGTGTTTAGTCTTTTATTCAGTTCTTACGTTATTTTTTTTTTTTTGTTGGTGATGTAAGTTGGTATGTACGTGAACTGTACATAGGTACCTATTTGAAGGTAAGTTACGATTTCAAACAAAAAAAAAAAACAAGGACCTGGATTTAGGTACATGAAGATATTGCACGAAATATCTGGTTCATTTCAAAACTAACCATAAAAACATCTTTTTTTGTTTAAGTTACATTTTCCAGTGAACGTAAAAACAAAACTACCAAACTTTATGAGGAGTATAATCACATAAGCACACAATTTGACTGTATAAGGCAACTCCTTAAGACCAAGTCTGACTCTTTTTATCCTTTTTTTTTTGGTGGTATTATAAAGGAGAAAGGAAATACGTCGGTACTGTCTACTGTAGTGCAGAATCTAGATCTGTGAAGCGGTCATCTTCAAAATTTATCTAGTTAATAGTTAATAAGGTAATTTACATATCTTCGTAAATAGTTTTTCATTTATTTTTAACTTTCTACTGCATACGAAGCCAAATATGGTTTTGTCTGTTTGTATGCACTTTTCTCTTCTCTGTCACACAAAAATGGTAAAGATTAACTACAATCCTCTTCTTTGTGTTTCTGAGAACCCATAGAGATAGTTTTTTCGTGTGTCCGACACAAAATAAAGGTGTATTTTATGATCACAGGTGAGTCGATCAGTCGTGTGCAATGAAATCGAAAGTGTAGAGTTTATTCATACTTTAAGTGTTAATTACTGCGTTTGTTTGGAAAGTAAAGTGGAATTAAAAATTTATTTTTGATCGATTGTGTTATTGTGTATGCTATGAACCAATTTTTATTGAAAAAAATTATTGGCCTGGTCTTGGGAGGGCAAAAAGTACGGAAGCCATATTTGGCCTCGTATGCATTAAGGGGTTATAAATCTACACAATTTGTAAAAATGTTTTGTTTCTTTACATTGTTATTTTGCTTAGAAGCTATGTTTTATTTTAGAAATGGAGCCCCTTCGCTTTTAGAGGCATTTTTCACATGTTAACCCCATTTCCAGCGGCGTAACCACAAAAATTTTAGGGGGAGGGGGCTCACCTATAATATTTTTCAATAATTGTATTACTTTTTAGTTTTTATAGGATCTGGGAGTGGGTGAAAATGTTGGAGCAAGACTTACTTCGACAGTGGAAAGAATGTGAACCAGAAAAAATATATATAACGGACAAAAACAAATTGCTTTTCTAGGTTCCATGTCTCAAAATGAGCCAAATTTGAATTAATTCTTAACCTTTTGTAGTTCCTACAATGTATTTATTTTACTTTATTTTGTTTTTAAATGATAAATATTTATCTTTTGATATTTCTTATTGTATTCTTTACATAATCTGAATAAATTAAATTAGTAAAATTTCTTACCCCTTAATGCATACGAAGCCAAATTTGGCTTATAAACTATTTTTTTAAACAATTTAATTTAAAAATTTTTAAAAATACTACTTTGAGATTTTTCAAAAATGTTAAAAAAAAAAATTCTTTTTCAAAACGAATACATAAATTTTCTTAAAATTTGTTTTGTGAACAAGTACCTAATTTCTTCGAAATGGTATACCATTTTTTTTTTAAACTTTCGAAAAATTAAAAAAAAAATTCGAAAATGCTCTGCCATACAAGAAATGAAATGGCATACTTTATTTTTGAAGATTTAAACCATTTAAAAGGGTAATTTAAAAAAACAACACCTAAAAGTATTTTTACATTTGTTTTTTTTTTTTTAAATTAATAGGCAATTAATAATAAATCATCTATTAATTCGTATTGAATTATATACCTAATTAATAATAAATCAATAAAATTAAGAATATTCTTGCACAAAAATCTTTGAAGCTCATAAAGCAATATTTATTACAAGAGTAAATACGTGTAATCCAGTCATGCATGCTATTTTCAATTCAAAGCTTTTGTTTTTGAAAATTTTATTTTTGATAATTTTAATTAAATTTAAATTAAGTTAAGTGAAAAACTTTTATACGATTTATTTAAATTCAAACAGAAATAAAAAATTACCTACCATTAATGATGATTTTTTGAAAAAAAAACGATGTTTCAAAAACACATAAGATTTCCTTACCACAATCCTCAGAGCTGTTTAAAAAAATAAGTTTTCAAAATTGGTGCATGACATGTAAATACATTTTTGGTCCTAAGAATATTAAGAAAAAAAAAAATAGTACTTAAACTCCCACTAAACAATAATGGACCAGTGCCAATAATTTTTGAAAAATAAAAAAAAATTGTACTAGCAGCATATTGGTGGTGTCAAAATTTAGGATAAACGACATATGAAAGAGGAAAATATATTGTCAACAATTGGTGGAAAGGGGTTGTGTCGTGTGTCAGCGAAATACTGGGGTGGATGTCAGAAATCGTGTTTTTTTATGATTTCTGTGAAAAGTTGTTAAAAACAAAAGTTGTAGACAGTAAAAAAAATCTACAAATTCTAGTCAAATCAAAATAGTTATAATATAACCTCATAAATAATGAGAAAAATACAAAAATAGAATTTTTTTAATTTTTATCTGTTATAAAAATAGTTGAATTTTATCAAAACTTGGTTTAAACTTACTTTCAATGTTTGTTACCTTTTTTATTCGGCAAAATATTAATTTTTCGATTTTCAAGAAATTTTATTTGAAAAAATTTCTTATCAAAAAAGTTTCTGGACAAAATTTTGATTATCGAAGAGTTTGGGATGCCGTGTTTTAGATTAAAAGCTGTTGTTTAAGACTATGTAGAAAAACTACACTTTGATTTCAGAAAATATTTTTTGACAGATTGAAAATAATCATTTTTATCAATAGAACAAAACCGACTTCCATGGATCAAAACTGGGTTTTATGGTTTTTTTCATAGTTTCTATAGCAATAACTGCAGGCACCAGCTTTCCAATACAAAAACAGTTACCAAAATTGGTTCACTCATTCCAAAGTTGTGAGGTAAAAGACACAAAAAAAAAAAACACAGACGAATTGAATACCTCCTCCTTTTTGGAAGTCGGTAAAAAAACACAGATGGATTTGTCCTTAAATGACAGTTACACATATTGGGCAGCCAGATTTTGCCATAGAATCCAAATTCATATCCCATTAGTATCAGAATTAGTTATATTCAAATTTTGATTTGACTTTTAACTATGTACAACTTTTGTATTAAACATTATTCGATAGAAGGTCTACTTTTAACAGAAATCCTAAAAAAAAAACAGGATTTCACCAGGATTTCACCAGGATTTCAGAAAATTGAACAAAGTATGTTTCTTGTTTCATTTTAAAAAACTACTCTCCAAACTACATCATCAAAGGACAAATTTGTCAAAGAAAAAAAAAATCGCATTTAAATATTTGGTGTCAAAGTATTTTTAGCATCTCATTTACACTAAAGGACACTTGAAAAGAATAAATAAAAAAGAATTGATCGGCCCCAAGCCAAACTTAAGTGACTACGATTTTTTTATTCAATAAATAAACGTGATGCCAAAAGAATTTCCTTTTTTTATTTTAAATTTAATTTTATTCTTTACTTTTTTTTTTTGTATTGTTTTCTTTTTGGATTCGACAAACGTTTTCTAGGGTAACTTGTATTCCTTCAGAGCAACGGATACAATTTGAATACTGGTTAGAGATGATGGGGGTTCTTTTCAAAAGAACTTTTTCGAATTAACTTAATTTCTTTTTCCTGAATTATTGTGTTGTTTTATTTTGTTTTGTTTTGTTTTTCGGTTTTCTAAGTTACGAATTGGCCTTGCGTGTCATAAGTAATTTGTGTTCTATTTTCTTACAAAACAAAACAAAATTGAGAGCACAATAGAATTGTGAGAGTGTTTTAAGGATCATACAATATTTATAATTTTATTTTTGTCTTTTGTTAAATTTACAAGATAAAAGGTCGTATCATGATAAAAATAAGATTTTTTCGTTTATTCTACTGATTAGGATTTTATAACATAATATGAAATAACATTATTTAACTTTTTTTCTAGAATCAGATAGGTTTTTAGTTTAATTACATTCCCATTTCCTTCATAAAAGTTATTTCAATGAAATGGAAAATCTTCAAAAGTCATTTTCAAAATAACTGACATGAATGAACACCTAATAAAATACTCGATGTGCTAAACTTTTTTCCACCAAGTCAAAAAGAATACAAAAAAAAATAAAAACTCAAAAACTCATAAGGTAAAAAGTTACATTGCTATCTCAGAGGACTGTGGGAAACAGGAAGTATCATCAATCTATATTTGCTTTACCACACACACAAATACATATACATTTATTCCGAATTTAAATGAATTAAAGGACACAGAAAAATAAGAGAAAAAAAAACGATATGGACGAACGTATTCCGGTGATAAAAGACATATTTATGTGAAAGCTTTCACATTAATCTTATATGAATTGAGTGTTCAATCTGACTTTGTATGCTGTTTGCGATATGCGTGTGGTGAGGTAGAGAAATTATGGTTTATCATATTCGATTGTTTTCCACTCAAACAATGAGGTGCAAACACATGAGGATTGAGCACTGGTTTTATTTCGAAAGTGTGTTATTTGCCCACACACATCATGTCAAAAAGATATGAAGAACAAAGACAAACTCATAGCAATGTACATATGTGAGATAAATTTTCATTAGAAATCTGCAGTAGGAACTACGCACTTTAACAAAATAATGGTATCAATTTAGGTGAACAAATAATTTTATACAGAATAGGATGTCGAAATTATTATTCTTAGCGTACACTTTCATTTGCATACCTACTCGTATATGCTAGGCTCAAACCCCGAGAATGGCCAATATCCTAACAAACGTCCAGAGCAAGGTTAAGCATTGCACAAATGGTCAAACCCTGGGTTCGCGGTTTGACCCACCTACAGTAGGTACTGTTGATATAAATAAAAAGCACGACTTGTTCTCATGAACTTTTTCTTATTTATATACATAGTTCATTTTTATGCCAAAATTCATGAAAGAATATGTTTTATCATTTTATAAGAAAATTTAATAAAACTAAATTCCAATTTTTAATCGTCAGTTAAACTATCAGGAGAATAATGTCAATATTAAAAAAAAAAGTTTATTCTTAAAAACAAGCCTTAACTGTAGTCTGGCTAATGAAAAATTGGATTAAAATTTTGTTTTCAAATAACAAATTTTTAATGGTTTTAACTTTAGTGAGTAGGCATGCCATAGTAAAGAATTTTTATAAAACAAAATTGAAAATCATGAGTTAGTTTTTATTTATGAAATTTTTCAACTATTAACCCTTTCAAACCCAAGCTATGAAATCAATATTAAAAAATGTTTTTTTCAGTATTATCGTGTCAAAAACGTCACAACTAAGAACCCATTAGAAAGTAACAGAATAGCTGAAAAATCGCGCGATGTAAACATCGTGGTGCACTGCAAACAAATGCCTTTCAATGTAAAAAACCATCAGGGATCATTGAAAAAAGCATTAATAAGTAACAGAATAACCGAAAAAAAAAACACAACAACAGTTTGAAACATCCTTGAGGAACAATTTCAAAAATTCCGTCCATAAAGATGGTTCTGTTGGTTTGGGGTGATATTTCATTTGGGGTCTTATTTCATTTTTCTAAAAAAAAGTTCAAAACAAGTTGGGGCTTTATTTCATTTATTTTTGAGGCATTTTTTCATTTCGATGGGGCCTTGTTTCACTGGGGAATATTTTCATTATGAAAAAATACCCCAATTTGGGGCCTTATTTCTTTTGGGGCCTTATTTCCTGGGGCCTAATTTCGCGGAGCCAAAAAAGTCGGACAACTGAGAAAATAACTTTTTATAGAACAATAATGTTTGCTACTTCTTCTAAGCCAAAACACAAAACACTTGCTGGATTAACATTTTATATATCTTTTTTTTTTCAAAATTATGAGCATATATAAAAAATTTTTTTTTTTTTTTTTAATGTGGATTTCAGTCCCTTTTTCGATAAAAAAAAATTAAAAGTATGATATTTGACCAGCTTTTTGTACTAATCCATTAACTAGGAATTATTATCTTTCAATTAAGCCATCGAAACCTAAAAAATTATTTAATAGAATATTTTTTACGAATTTTTAAAGATATGTTACATGAGAGTAACGCTGGTACCGAAAGGTTAAAAAAAATTGAAAAGAAAATATGATTCAAATAAAATTTCAAAAAAATTCATTGGTCCGTTTCCAAAAAAAAAATTTTTTTTGAAAAGTCCAAAAATTATTTTTTTTTCAATATTGCAGACGCTAAAACGTTGTTTTTTTTTTAGAAAAAGTCAGAAATCAAGAAAACGGTTTTATGGACAGATACAATAATTAATTGCGACAGTTAAAACAAAAATTTTAATCAAAATCGTTAGAACCATTTTTGACAATATTATTATTATACATTTTTCTCTTTGGTTTCATTTATATTATAGGGGAGAAGGGGGTACATTTGACACTTAGTTTTTAAAGGTCTGTATTTTCGAAAACTGTTAATGTTTTCCAATGTTTTGTTTTGTATTTGATTTATTGACTATTCAAGATTATACTAACAGTAATTTTTTTTGTTTTAGAACATTACAACATTTAAAAAAATTATGTTTTCTAAAAAAAGTCATTTTGTCAAAAGTGCCCCGATCCCGGGGCACTTTTGACTTTAAAAGGGGTACATTTGACAATGGTGGATTAAACCCCACATCGTGTGCATTACATTTTTAAAACTTTCAGCGGATCTTACTCGTCTATTATTTAATTAGAAAAAAATACATTTTTGGTTTTAAACAATCTACTCAACAATATAACGAAAAAAATAAATCAAAAAACTTATTTTCTAAAAAGAAGAAGAAAAAACAAAAAACCATAAAATATTTCAAAAAATCTCTCCATTTAAATCTTAATAAAAATTAATCGATGTCGATTTACTTTTAAAAAATTTATTAAATAAATAATTCCCCAAAATCAACGTAAAAATGTGCCCAAATTGCAAAAGTCAAAGGTGCCCCGAAGGAGCTTCATAACTGTTTTTCTTTTTTTTAATAACTAATACTATTTTTTTACAAAGCTGGTTTTAATTTACTTAACTTGAAGCATAGTGCTATCAAAATATTGATTCAGCATTGAAAAAACTTTTTATTAGGTTCAGAAATCGCTTACTGGTGGTCAAAAATAAGATCAGAAATACAGAAAACACGAAAACACGTGGTACTCCGCGAAAAGTTAATGAAAGACTGCAAAATTTCGCAAAATTTCTTTAAATCAAACTAAGCTTCTTTCTTCATCCAAACTATTGTTAATTAAGGGCACGATCATACTGAAAAACGCAAAGTCAAATGTGCCCCGGTGTCAAATGTACCCCCGCTTACCCTACCTACATATATTTTGTTCCTAAAAATAAAATTTCCCATGTAGAGAATCTCGAAAAAATTCATTATTACTAAGTTTGAAGAAAATCGCTTCAGTCGTTCAGTAATTCATTCTTCAACTTAAGATAGATACAGTCTTACAGATAGATGGAAAAAGAGAGAGAAACAAACAAACTTCCCCTATTTCCAAGTGCATTTCTTGACGAAAATTCATGAAAATTTGGTACAACTTTTTTTTTGGATAAAAAATAAAAAAATGACATCCAGAATAATCCATTTTAATTTTGACATATTCTAGTGTTATATTGTTGCCAAACTACGTTTTAAGGTAAATTTTAAAAACACATCAAATATGTAATAAAAAAATATAATTTTTAACAAAACTAAATAAATATAAATTTTCGTTGAACCAAAATACATTATTTAATACAGTAAAATAAGGAGAAAAAAGGGGTAAATCTCGGAATGAATGTTAGTAGAAATTTTTTTTGCTCAATATCTTCCTTTTGCCATTCTATAACATATCTCAAAAGTCTAGAAAAATCTCATGTCCGCTTGTCGCGATTTCAAGGTCAAATCGCAAAATGGAGATTTTCAAAATTAGCAAAAATAGGCTATGGTATTATATACACATAAGATACATGATTTCAAGGTATTTTTTAATGCTGATTCCAAAAAATCTAAAATTAAGACAATCTGACGTCTCTGGAAAAAGTTATACCTGTTTTTCATCTGTCAACTCATATTATTATAACAGTTGCAAACTTACTGCCGAAAAACCCTTAAAAGTTATGTCAGATGAACCAAATTTTGCATGAAGATTTTAGAATCCATCATTATTAAAAATCAAAACAATCCCTTACAAAAAATACATATACCTACGATATAATAGTATTTTTTGATGGAGGGGCAAATTTTAGGATATGCACTAAAGAAGATTCTTGTTCATCTTAGGAATAAGTGCTAATAGGCTAATTTTTTCATTTTAATCTTTTTTTGGACATTCTTTAACTACCCTCAAAAATCTAAAAAAATCTCATGTCCGCAAGTCCTAATTTTCTTGGTTTGAAAATAAGGTGCAGATTTTAAAAAATTAATAAGAAAAGTTTAAATTTTTATATGTATACCAACATAAGCGACATGATTTAAAGGTATTTTTTAACACTAATTCCAACAAAACTCACAAACAAGTCAACCTGACCATCCCTGAAAAATAATGCACCTTATTCATGTTGATCTGACACAAATATCTGAAGTGTAGTTTTCCAATTTTTTTTAAATCTGCACCTTATTTTCAAACCAAGAAAATTAGGACTTGCGGACATGAGATTTTTTTAGATTTTTGAGGGTAGTTAAAGAATGTCCAAAAAAAGATTAAAATGAAAAAATTAGCCTATTTGCACTTATTCCTAAGATGAAAAAGAATCTTCTTTAGTGCATATCCTAAAATTTGCCCCTCCATCAAAAAATACCATTATATCGTAGGTATATATATTTTTTGTAAGGGATTGTTTTGATTTTTAATAATGATGGATTCTAAAATCTTCATGCAAAATTTGGTTCATCTACCGTAACTTTTAAGGGTTTTTCGGCAGTAAGTTTGCAACTGTTATAATAATATGAGTTGACAGATGAAAAACAGGTATAACTTTTTCCAGAGACGTCAGATTGTCTTGATTTTAGATTTTTTGGAATAAGCATTAAAAAATACCTTGAAATCATGTATCATATGTGTATATAATACCATAGCCTATTTTTGCTAATTTTGAAAATCTCCATTTCGCGATTTGACCTTGAAATCGCGACAAGCGGACATGAGATTTTTCTAGACTTTTGAGATATGTTATAGAATGGCAAAAGGAAGATATTGAGCAAAAAAAATTTCTACTAACATTCATTCCGAGGTTAAACCCTTATTTAACTGGATTAATTGTAATAAATTTTGATATTCTTAATTCGAGTCCGTAGACATAAAAATTTATAACTTAACGTTTTTTTTTTAAATGTTTTAACTTAAAAATGGATTCAATACTTCAGGCGACAGTTTTTAAAGGGCATTTCTGACTCCTTTGGACAAAAGTCCTTTCACGGGTCGTTTGAACACGACACGACTGGAAGTGTCTTGCACTCCAGATATTTTGATGCAGAAATGTTCCTTGGGGTCTAAATAGTAAGAAAAAAGCTTTTTTAAAATCTTTTATCGAGCTATTCCTTTTTGCGAGCTTAATTAGTTATGAAAAAAGCGTACTTTTACGTACTCTCCCTCATGTTTTGGATAATAACTCTGTTAATACACTGAACCAAATCCTTACGTAAATACAACGAAAAAATTCGTTGAGACATCGAAAATTTAATTAATTTTCAGCCGATGAAAAATTTAATTGGCTCAACGAAATGGCTTTCATACGTTAATGAAGAACTTCATCAATCAACGAAAACTGTAGTATTTTAATGAAATTTTTCATAAAAATTTTTGATCGAGAGTTAATGAATTTTTACATCACTTTACGAAACTTTTCATCGATTAACGTAAAATTTAATTAACCACGGTGATATTTTTCGTTAGTCAATGTATTTTTTGATTAGTTTATGGAAGAACTTTCGTTAGCTAACGAATTTTTTCGTAGATTTTATTAATATTTTTATTAAATTACGAAAAAATATTTGTGAGCTAACGAAACTTTTCGTTGTATTAATTGTATTTTTTTATTGGACTTGTTAAATTATTAATTTAATATAGTCCAAACCAAAAATTGGCGTTTCGACTCGGTGGAGCTCACTTAAGTCAACTGATGAGTCCGACTTATCGTGAGACACCTTGTCAATACGCAAATATTTTTTATATTCAGCTCAGCTTACATAGATTTTTAAACAAAAACCTAATGTGAACTATATAAAGCAAGATTCAATTTTTAATCATTAAAACAGAAATGCACCCAAGTCTACGTTTTTTTTTTGTAAGGCAACGATTTTAACTGATGTATTTTTTCATAAGCCAATGTAATATTTCATTAGTATATGAAGAATTTTCATAAGCTTATGAAGATTTTCGTTAGTTAATGTTGAATTTCATAAGTTAATGTATTTTTTCGTTACTTAATTAAAACTTTGATAAAGTAAGGAAAAAATTCTTATTTTTATTCTTTAAAATGAGTATGAATTTTTTCGTTCATTGATGAATCTTTTCATTGAATTGGATTTTTTGGCACTAAAAAGGGAGAAAAAGTGTATGAAACGTTTTCATTAATTGATGAAGGTTTTCATATTACGAAAAATTACATATTTTCGTTGAGCCAACGAAAGTTTCGTTGGGCCAACGAAAATGTAGTGTATGAAACGATTTTCGTAATTTTACGAAATTTATTATTTTCAGTGTAATAACGGTAAAAATTTAAATAATGGCTCTATTTTTAGAAGAAATATGTCTCTTTTTAACAACCTGATTCAAAAACTGGGTGAATGTATGATAATTTCCAAGCATCAAGGAAAATACCTTCATGAAGGGAACGGTTAAAAATTATTTGACAAAGAACGCTATATTTTGTACGAATTAAAGGCAAAATTATATGTTACTTTGGTGAATATTTTGGTAAAGATTTGGTTGTCTGAACATAATTACTTAAACAAATTAAAAAAAATTATTTGTAAGTAAAAGAAAGAAAAAAGTATTGTCCTGTCTTGGAATTCGAACCTCAGACCTCTGGTGCAAAAGACAAAGTGTTCAACAGTTTTACACTATGCGTTACTGGCACTTTATTTGAATAGCTGCTAAGTTTATAATAGCCTCATTATCGTCCCCCTCAAGCCATTTTCTAAAACAAAACATTAACTATTTAAGTTGAAAATAACTTCTTTTTCTCTAATTTTTCTTCTGTGTAAACATTCACATTAGATTTTATGTAGAACTTAAATTTCGTTTGAGCAAATGGGTCTTAATTTGGTTTTCCAATTGACATTTCTGTTTAATATTTATTTCCTACATTTTCGAGAAAAATAAGCATTTCTTTAAAATTATATGGCAGGTGCATACTACCTTTTGTTAATTTCACAAACAAATTTTCAATTTCCTCTGGAAACTTGAAATCAGTAGGTAGCTTTTGATATAAGAAGCAAATAAAAGATTTCCCCTTCTTTGAATTCTCAACAGTTCAACCTTTAAAATTTGTTTTTTTAAGAAAAAAACATTTCCTATCAAATAGTGCGTAGGTACATACACAGAAAGTAAAAAATGACGCAGAAAATGAAAAACTTCCATAATCAATTCCAAAAATGCAAAATGAAAGCAAAATCCAAAGTTAAGTTTACTCACATACACTAAACATACACCACTCACACATAAGATACCAATTTATTTTGAAAACATTTTTTTTTTCTTTTCTTTAATTGGCCTTTTCCAAACACACATGAGCCCAACCGCAGGGATAAGCTGAAGTTTCTCTTGCCCCCGTTTGCGTTTTCATGTTGAAAAGCCAGCTTCCATCCGATGTCAACATTGACATATACCAATCACTCACACACGCCACTTACGACGAACCATGGTGAATAGGAAATTAGTTGAAAGCTGTTACAATTGATTTTGTTACGGTTGATATTGCTGCGTTACAATATATCGTCCCCAGTGGGCGGTAGAGATATGCGGTGTTCCGGATGATAACAAGGGCCATGTGTAGGTATAGAATATATGTGGGTCTCTATGTTTATAATGCGTATGTATTTGTATACTATGTAAAGTTGATGAATATATTTATGTAGAAAAACAAGAAAATGCATAGAAAGACAAAAACTCAGCAAAAACGTATAAAAGTACCATTCAATATCCCTTTTATACGAAGAACATACTCGTAAAAATGCTGTGAGGAATTTTTTTTTTGTTTTTTTTTTTGTTTCTGTGGGCATAGTTAAGGCAAAACAAATGACATTGGTCAAGGTCAACCTCTATGTATATTCCACCCCGGCTTGCTTAATGCAAATCAAATATTTACCCCTAACTTGAGGCTTCTTCTTGTTCTAAATGCAGGGATCGTATAATAGTTGTGGCGCAATCAAGGGTAAGCAATTTTATCGTTTTTTCTCTCATCCTTCCGATTGTGTTGTCACGCAAATAAGTTTATACATTCGAGGAGGAAAAAAGGGTTCAAATGTTCCGGTTGTTAAAATGGAATTATAAGTCACAATGTTGAAGTGCCTTGATGCGGGCTAAAGTGGGGTTAATTTGTTTTATTAAAATAGTAAGTGTTGGATGCAGTCAATTTAACTATATAAACGGTAAAGTTGAGTTGGCCATTGATATTCACAAGGGGGACACTATTTTGTTGTACAAATGTATTAGGGCATAATATTAACATGTTTTGTGAAACATTAAAGTTACACATTGAGTGTGAACTAGAAAAGAACAGGGACAAAGTAGATGTTAGTAAGTGATAAGACAATCACGCGATAATCTTTGGTCATAAAAACTTTTTCAGGAGAATGTTCAACACACGGTAGGAACTTAATTTATACAGAGTGAATCGATTGAAATTTATTTGGATGTGGCTCTCTTTAGTGGTACAAAAGGAAATCAAAGGTTCTTTGGGCTTCATTTTCTTGAACACTGTCAATAAACAATTATCGTCTTCTTAAATCCTTTTGTACTGTAGTTTTTTGGTTTCAAAAATGTCTTCAATTTAAAAGGGAACTAAATAAAAACTTGATTGATCAAAACTAAAACAATAAATTGCTCCTACCAAAGTTGTCGTTTAGAAACGAAACAATTAAGTAGCAATATTTGCGTGCTTTTGAATGCGTCAGTAATTTTGTTCTGTCATTGATGTCACTCTTTGTGCAAAGTTTTATATTTTTTGTAAATAAATTGACAACCTAAAAAGCAAAGTACAAAATTTTCTTTCAAAAAAGTTTAACTGTATGTCGATGTAGTACCTTATTTTCTTTGTATTATTCACTTTATAAATGTATACCTAGGTTCACAGAAGAGATGCTGTATTCAATTTGCATTTTTAGCAACAATAAATTGGAAATGTCATTGATTGTTTATTTACTTTATTTCTAGATTAAGAAAGTAGTTCAGAGAAAAAGTCCTTACTTTTAAATGATTCTTTAAACTTAAACAAAATTAGGTAGCTCAAAAGGAAAGTTAGAGACGATTAAAAACACCATTAATATTGAAATAAAAAAGTGATGAAGCAAACAAAATCTTAAAGTATTATGGATAGGTCACTAATTTCATTAGAAAGTCCCTAAAAATAGAAAAAAAATATTAAAAATCAATCAAAACTTTGATAAAATAGGTTTAAAAGTAAGAAATCCCTTCTTTGAATTTATTTTTAAATGAAAGCGACTTTGAATTGTTTAGAATTAATTTTTAAACTAAAAATTAAAAAAAAAAAAAAAAAATAGTTGCGATATTGCCTTGAATATTGAATAGGCCAAAGAAGAAGTTGAGAACATCGATAAACAAAAAGACTATAGCAGATATAAAAGAAATTGGTCAATTTTTTTTTCTTTCGATGGAAACATTATTTTGTGTGATTTACTTAAAAAATTGTGCTTTTTTAAGTCACTTTACATTTGTTAATAACCCACTTACTTACTGAGCACTTTCTTTCAACTTTTAAATAAAAGATTCGTGTGGTTCGTTTCTTGAATTCTTGAATCTTCAAAGTTAATTTTCTTGTTTCAAAACTATTTTTCAAAATGTTTTCAAAAAATAATTGTTTCAGACTTAGTTTTATTTTCAAGAAATCGCCTAAAAATAAGTCAAGCAAATATTACGTATACACCACAGTGACCCTAATTATTACAATGTTATACGATTTTGTACGCCACGACCACAAGTGAATGAATTATATCGGTTATTTTAGTATATACATATGTATGTAATATTTTAGAAATATGAAGGGGAGAGTGGGCAGTTTTGAACACGGGGCACATTTGAACACTGCATATAAAATTTTATTATATCAATCTTTTTTAGAAGTATTTCGATATTTGAACCCGTCAACACGATATCCATAAATGTCAATGACTTTCCATCGTTATATCGGCTGACTTTCAGATTTATAGGTGGAAGGTGATTTTTATAGTGATTTTGCATTATTTCAGCTTTTTAGTTGTACGAGTTTAAAAAAAAATTGGTACGTGATTTCAAAACGCAATACAATTTTTGTTAATGGTTAATGAATTTTAAACTAATTGAAGGTGAATTTTTCAATGAATATATTAATGTTAAATATTTATTCAACATTTTATGTCATTGACACAGTTGGGGCAGTTTTGAACAAGTATGGTGGGGCACTTTTGAACATGTTCAAAACCGCCCCGAGCAGTTTGTATGAGACATTTTAAGGACACTTGAATGTATCTTATTTAATAAATCGTAATGTTGTTATAAAAAAAAAATAATGAAACTAGCATTTGTGGGCAAAATTAAAGAAAAATGGGAATATGTACAACATAATTGAAGATTAAAAAAAATGCCTGAATTCTTCAAGTTCTTCTAGACTTTTCTCTATGAGAACTCGATTATATACCGCTTAAGCGTTATAGAAATTAAAGTCAAGCTACCTACACCAATTAATGCTCCTGGTACATGAAGAACATCCGCTTTTTTAACATTTGGATTTAATGTCTAGAAATATATGTTCAAAACTGCCCCATACATGGGGCACTTTTGAACATAAGAGCCTATATTTTTAAAACATCAAAATTCAATATAAATAATTTGTTTAACTAACCAAATGTTCTTTGAAATCGAAGTTCAATGTTACTGTTCAATGTTAGTAAACTTTACAGATCAAGAAAACGAACATATTTCGTTTAAGCAGTGGCGAAAGCAAAAAGTTTTCAAATGTGCCCCACTCTCCTCTACTTACTTATACTTAGGATTTAAAAAATAATAATTTTTTTTCAAATCAAATCAAATTTTTTCCATATTTTTTTGTTTGAAAAAAAAAGTTCAGTAAAAATTGGCATGTGATTTTGCATTGGAGCCGATGGATCTGAGGTTTTATAGTGGTATCCTTCATGTTTTTTTGGTGTCAAAAATTATTCGCATTCTTGCGAAAAGTTATAAAATTTTATACAACGAGAAAAGGTTGTCCAAAGAAGCTGTCAGAGTCAAAATAATTGGGAAAATAACAAACATTTTGGACATTTTTCTTAAGGTAAATTAAATGGTGAAAAAGTGGAAAAATGTGCAATGTAACTGCTTTATAAAAAAAATTCAATGTAGGAACTTTGTTTTTAAATTTTGATTAAAATTTTCTTAAAACTGTCATGATAACTTTTTTTTTTTGAAAATTGTAAGAAATTTTTTATACTTATGTATTTTTAATTTTTTTTTTTTACTGAAAATGCCTTTTATACAAGAAATCAAACAGTGTTTAAGAAATAAAAAAATTAATTTCTTATGAAGTTCTTTAGAAAACCAGATTATAATTATGTACTCTTAAAAACTTTAACATTACAGCTACATTTACCATAACAGCAAGTACTTGCGACCCAGTCGTGCATTTTATTTCTTTTAAAGAACAATTGGTTTTAATTCTAATAGATTCATTTAATTCAAATATTTTTATATAATTCACCCATTTTTATAATATTTTTATTAATGTTTATCTGTTTGTATTTTTTATTTTTTTCATTTTATTAACAAAAAAAAATAGTGAAAAAGTCATTAAAATCCATTCAAAAATCAAGTCAGAAATCGATGAATTTTTTTTAGATTTTTGTTTATATGTGCGACAGCACATAATTTTCTTTTTTTGATTTTTTTATTTTCTTTTGTTTTTGTAATTTTTTTCTGAACTTTATTACAAAGAAGTAAAGTTAACGTACATTTACAAAGTCATTATTTATAGCATTTTTTTTTTATGTTTGACACACATTTGCAATATGCAATTTTGATTTGTCGTTAATGTCAAAATGCTTTTTTTTCTAGCAATACGGATGAGCCATAAAAATAAAACCAATAAGACAGTTAAAGAACATATTTGAGTTAGCTACAATGTCATATAGTTAAATGAAAACAGATATAGAAAAGTAAAAGTAATAAATCACAAAGCACAATAATGTACCTAAAAGAAAATTGTTACACACATAATGCATTAAAATTTTGGTTATACGCTAAAGGATCTCTTATTTCTATTTTAATAACATTTCACGAGTTTTTTAAAGTCATATAACCTTTTGCGATATTTTCTTTTACAATTCGTAGATATATTAATAAAAAAATAAAGAAAGTTAGACTTCTATATGTATTTTATAGAATAATTATACAAGTTTAAACTTGTGTAAACGAATATTTAAGTTTTCTGGTAACAACTTAATACAATTTACTTTTAGATTTTCAACCATATTTACAAATTCCACATTCTCATACATAAAATACTATGACTTTCTTTGATGTTTAAAATCTGTTAAAATCATAAAAACAACATGATCTCATTTTGAATTATTAAATCGTCAAGTTACATCTTCTGACAAGGTACTTCTGCTAATTAATCCATGTACTTGTTAACTTTTCACACGATGGCTTTCTCTCACTGTGCCATACAATTTCATATTTTTTATTTGTGTGTAAGCTCTCTCCCTCCTTCTTTATTTTTATGATAGTTCTTCCATAACACTTTTCTATTTATATGATGCGTAGAACGACAGGAGCCCCATCATCATCTACCTATCTCTAATCATCTTTTTTTCGCAGGGCTTTTTTTTTTCCTTCCAGACACTTAGGCAACAGAAAAACACCTCACACGTTTGCCATTTCACACGCTTCAAGGATAATTGGCTAAAATATTCTTGAGAGTCATCCAATGATTATGTTTATGTGTGTGTAAAAAAAAATATATCTATATTTGTGTGCTTTGTCCTTTTTTTTTTGTGTTATGTTGTTGTTGTTTTTGTCAACCATCAGTTTTCCCCTTATTCGGTTGGCATATATAGTGGGGCAATAGAGCCATCAGTAGAGCGCACACAAAATACTATGACCTATTTACGCCATGAATTAAGAAGGGTAATAAAATCGATTTTTGGTCCTTCTCCTTTTCGGAAGGGATTCGCTTTAAGCCCATCGTTTTTATTGAATTTTTTTTTCTTGTTCGTTCCTTTTTTTTTTTTTTTGTAGGTATTTGTTGATGGGAAAGAGTGTAATTTATTTTTTGTGAGGGCAGCTCAAAACAGTTTTGCTTCACTCTGAGATGTTATTAATTTCAAAATCACGACCAAATGTGAATGGAAAAAAGTACCCTCTTTGATTTAGGACTAAAGCAATCCTTTAGGGAAGAAAGGAAATTGTTAAGAATAATGGTGAAAGATTGTGAGGCATTTAATATTATGAGAAAAGAAAATGGCAGGTATATAAAAACAAGAACTATACAACATGAATAGAAAACCCGAAAATAAAATGACAACAAAGGTAGCTTGCAGGAAAATACTTTACTTTAACCTTTTTTGGACCTTTCTCCATTACTCAACACCTGGTTTCGTTTACTACCAATAAATCTGTAGAGAGAGCATCAACAATTTAACAAGAAGATATTAGGGTTGCCATGTACACAATGGATATGTACTGTAGAGATATATATTGAAAATATTTTGCTGCAAGTTTGTCCAGATCATGCATACTACCAAAGAAAACGCTAAACGTTTATTCTTACAACCTTATAGCAGCGATCGTGATATTAAAACCACTAAACTGCACACTGGATTACGTCTGAGTACCTTCAGGCCATAGGTAACCATCTCGAGCCGCCACCAGGGGCTCTTATATAAGTGATCATAGATGCAACACGCCAGAAAGTGCATCTTCAATTCGATCTTGCTGATGAATGTACAAAATCGTCGGGGTTCTGTAGATACATGCAACCCGAAAACAGAGAAACCTTTAGTACCTGCTATAATATTATGGACCATAGCTCGCATTATAATACTGATGATGTTGACAAAAGCTCCAAGTAATTCCTTGGTTAACTTATATGCCCTTACCAGAAAGAAAGTATTCAAAGTTCCCTTTCCAGAAGAATGTCAACAAAGTAAAAGATCCTCCTGGAGAAACATCTGCAGTAAAATTGAAGACTCGTCCGAAGCGTCTAGACTTATGAAAATCTTTTATACAAACTCAACTATATCGAGCTCCCTAAAAGATTCAAATGGCATTTGGACTATTTCGTATGGGGAATCACTACATTTTCTACTAAGCTCATTTTCCTTGTAGATCGAATTCAATAAGAGGTCGAATAAGGGGCTGAAATTATAGCTCTACCTGTCATTCATCGTCACTTTAACAGCAAAGTGACATAAGTCGAAAAATTACATTTTTCAGAAAGAAAACACAGAAAAAACATAAAAAAAAACTCTAACCACGCTTGTGTTATCAGCACATTCTTACTTCTTTTAGTTTTCGCGTTTTAAAAACTTTAAGGGGTTATATCCTCTTGAAACTTTGAAAATATCGTATTGGAGGAATATTCTCAAAAATTTCAAATTCATCCTGCAAATAGTATCGGAGAAACTAGCGTATTTGAAAAGACATCTTAACTAATTTTAAATGGTTTACAAAACTCAAAACGCGTCTTTCTCGAAACGTTGTTTAAGTTGGTGAGGAAAATTTCTCCAAATCGGCAGAAATGTTCAAACAATCTTCTAAATACGTTCGTGAGGTAATGATTTTCGGTCATTAAGTTTCTGAAAATTAAGGTTTCTGAAAAGTCATTTTCAAATTGTCTTGAAAAAAAAGTTCTTTTTTCTTCTTCTCGAATTCATTCATCAATAAATAGCCTCTCCACAAAAAAAAATTCACAAAAACTAAGAAGTGGATATAACTCCTCAATGTTCTACTAAAAATTGTCGAATTTGACTTCTGAAATTTTTCTCGTTATTGCAACGTTATGGAAAAGCTTGATTTTCTTAAAAAGAAATTTAACAATTTCTATTAAAAAATCTTTGGGCCTTAGCAAATATAAGATCAGACTTTTCATATACAAAATATTTTTTGAATCATTATTATCGGTACCTGTCTAAGAACCGTTGTCTTAATCTCTGACTTTCTCCTAAACGACTGATCTGATTTGGACGTAATTTTTTATACAAAAGTGTTTAAATAGCCATACTTAAACTATTTTTTTTAATTATTTAAAAATTTTTCTAAAAGATCCATGGTTAGTGAGGCAGTTGCGGAATATTTGCTTGTAAATTTTCTCTTAAAAAATGTTTGAACAAAAAAAAATAAAATGGTTCCAGCATTTTTTTCTTTTAATTATTCTTTCAAATTCAATTAAAGTTATTTCATTTTTACATTAAAAGCTTTAACATTCTGAGCAAGAAAATTATAGGTTCCTCCATTCTTACAAACTAAACTATAGTTACACTGACAAAAAGGAGTATTTGAAAGCTGTAAGTTACTAGGCCTTGGTTTCTCTTGATCTCCACAGATTTATTATTTTTTTATTTAATATTATTTTTCTCTTATTACAAATACAACCGCATTCATCTTCTGACTCTTTAAGTTTTTACCTACATGAACATGTAGAAAAAAAGGTCACCAGAAAATAAGATAATACCCACCTTAAATCCATAGCCGTATTTAGGGGGGGGGGGGGGTTTTGGGTGTTTAACCCCCCCCCGAAATTTTTTTTTCAGAAAATCAAAAGATACCTATATTATAAACATATACAAGTCTAATATATGCAGCACTAAATGATTTGTTTTTGTATTTTAGTGATTTGATTACCTATATGAAAATCTCCCTTAAAATCACTACCAATTTTGCATCGTTGCAGAAGCTGTCGATGAAGTTTGTATAAAGGAAAACAAAAATTGTTTAGTCCATTACAAAGAGTTTTTATCTCTTTGACCATTTTCTTAAGCACTATGATACACCTTAAAATGCTCTTTTAAGAACCCTTTAAATACCACAAGTACTTATACAGGGTTTTTGGTGCCGAGACTAAACTATGCTTTTTCAAAGGGTTTCGGTGGCCGAACTCGAATCCAAAGACGGACTTATTCGATCACATCTCGTTTTTGAAATATTACCCTTAAATCTATTTTAATCTTTCAGACATCTTTTCTACTGTCCGAGATATCTTCAGTTGCTTATTACCCACTTTTGTTCTATGTTAATCTAAATCCAGTATGTAAGCGAAAATAAATGTATCGATTTATTCAGAGACTGTAGTACCTACCAACGCTAGGAAATAACCTCAAAAACTGGTAAAAAGCCGGATTTTCGATTTTCTAACGTGAATATCTCAAAAACGTGATGTGATAGAATTTTTCTGAGTTCGGATTCGAGCTCAGCACATAAAAAACCTTTAGAAAAGTATATCTTGGTTTCTGTAACAAAAACCTTGTTGGCCATACTCAAAATAAAAAAAATGCGATTATAATTTTTGCAATGGAAGAAAAACTTGTTTTTATTTCTAAAAATTATAAGAGAAAGTAACGGGACATTTTGTTCTTCTCAATATTCTTGTTTTTTGATCCCCTTTAACAAAAAAAATAGTAGGGTGTGGCTGCAATACTCGGTTTTATATAAATAGCATTTTTATATGTTGCGATTATACTTTTGCAAAGCACTGTATTTACAACATTTCGTTATTCTTTTGTTTTAAATTATAAAATTAAACAATTTCAGTTTATTGTTAAATTTAAAAGTGAAGTATAACATTGGTCAACAAAATTAAACTTCTTTTTTGTTACAGATACCAGGGTATACTCTTCTATAGGTTTTTTGTGTGCTGAGCTCGAAACCGAAGTCAGAAAAATTCGATCACATCACGTTTTTGAAATATTCCCGTTAGAAAATCGAAAATGCCGCTTTTTACCAGTTTTCAGGGTTATTTGTTAGCGTTTACTTATTTTTTTTTTAAATTGAATTTGTAACAGTTTCGAAAAGAATTAAGTTTTGTCTCTCTAAATCCGTTTAAATCTTTTAAATATCTATTTTCTTCCTCGAGAAATCATAACTTGAAATCAAAGTGTTTGGGGCATCTCATATTTATTTGCTTTTAATAGCAAATATCGAAAAGTTCTGTACCAATCGCTTTCAAATTTTGACACAATTCTTTTAGAAACTGTTACAAATTTAATTTAAAAAAAAATAAGTAAACGCTAAAAAATAACTTTGAAAACTGGTAAAAATCGGCATTTTCGATTTTCTAACGGGAATATCTCCAAAACGTGATGTGATAGAATTTTTCTGACTTCGGATTCGAGCTCAGCCTATAGAAAAGTATACCCTGGTTTCTGTAACAAAAAATTTGTTGACCAGTGTAATTAGTTCATGTCAAACAACTTGGATTATTTAAAATTTTGGTTTTTAAGTATTGCTAATTTCATTTAGAACTCAATGAATGTACCTGTGAATTTTCTGCTACAAAATTTCAGGCAAGAAAAAATCCATTTTTCAATGTTTTATATATTAAATTGTACGAAATAATTTTTTTTATAAAGCCTTAGAATGGTTACAATTTGTTTCTTAAAAAAAATTTTCTTGCTCGCTAACGCTCACAATTTATATCAACCAACTTATCACTCTTTGTACCTACAAAACTAGAGATGCCACTGAATATTCGGCCATTTTTAAATTCGTTTACCGTAAGCAGGGTTTTTTCCTCTCCTAAAAAATACTTAAAAAGGATATTGGCAAATTTTTCGCTTCTACACAGTTCAAATGACTATTTGATTTTGCGGGATTTAGAATCGACTGCAGTTACATATAGTTGATACAAAGTATTGTGATTTCTAAAAAAAAAATTTGTTTGGTCTGAGCTAACCCCCCCCCGAAATGAAATCCTAGCTACGGCTATGCTTAAATCCCATCCTCTTAAAACAATTCTATTTCCGCTTAAAATAAGTGGAATCCGCATAAATTTTCTTAAATTTAAGCTGAACTTCATTTTATTGTAATATGAACTTTCATCTCAAAAAACCCACTAAAAATAAAAATTTATTTTATTTATTTATTATCTCAAGAATATTCTCAATTATTGAATTGATATACTAATATAAACCGGATATGCGGTAATACTGACATTTTGAGGTCATTTAGTCAAACAGAAAATACAATTAAAGCAATTTCGGTATACAATTTTTGATAAATGATAAAAAGATTTCAACATAAAAAATAAACTTCCAAGTAACCAATGCTGCTTGGTTGGCTTGTTTTCTAAAAAACGTTTGTCACTTTAGATCAGTACGTCTTTTTATGCAAAATATTTGGAATGGTCTCGGAAATTTGTCAAATCTAAAAAAATTATTTTTCACCTTGAAATTTTAAACTTTCCACCTGTACAAATCTATTTTCGAGGTTTTTGTATATTTAGTTACAAAAAGAAAAACTTATAAACTTACTTTAAAAAACGCGTACAACTGAGTACATTCCAAAGAAAAGCAAAATGTAAAATGTTATATTATGATAGAATTTTAATATTCTGACGTCCTTTCAATATAAATAAGAATCATCGAACTCCAAAAAATCAAAACCAGACAAAATCACTTATTCCAAGAAAATGAAATGAAATACAAAAAAACATCCTAATTCCTAACTCTTGCATAATGGCAACCCACAAGCTGTATCTATTTTTGTGCCGTCCATTTCACATGCGATCTGTAAATAGCACGCACACGAAAAAATGTTCCAAAGCTAAAAGAATGACATTAAATAATCAAGCAGCAAACGAAAAAAAAAAAAAAAAAAATAAAATAAAACAACGAAAAAGAAGAATATAATAATAAATAATGATATACGAACCGATAATTTTCCAACAACCACCACCACCCCCATCCCCATCCCCTATACATTGTTTGTGCGCCACAAAGCTCTGGTGGGTGTATATGAATCCGTGATTGTTGATTTTTTGGGTACGTATACGCCACCGAAACCTATCAGCGTCACCAATATAATTGACGTATTCCATTGCCAGCAAAAGAGCTCAGCTATCTTACCCCAATTTCAATATGAATACCTACATTTTGATGATTCTCTTGTTGATGGCGGGCGATCCGTTTTGCGGGGGTTTTTATGAAAATATTGTAAACATTACTCTTGCTGGGGCAAGTGACGTCACATTGGAAGCTGATTTGACGTTTGACGTCACGTGGATTCTCTCAGAGAGCGCAAGAGTATCACAAAATACACGCGGGAATTGGGTTAAATAAAAGCTTAATTTTGCAAAATATTTATATCCAGAGCAGAAAGAGAGAGAGAGCAATTTTTGTTTATGTATTTTTGAGAGAAAAAGAGCATGCGGTGGAAATGTATGGGGTGCAAAAATCCAAATCAACCCACTAAAAGAAGCTTCAAAACGGAGATTCTGCATGGAAAATCTTTTACTGTAGAATTTTTGTGTAGGAGGTTAGTTTGAAATGTATCAGTAATTGTCTCTATATATGCGTGTGATTGTATTGTTATTTTTTTTTTTTTTTTTTTGTCGCAGGTAGAACGTTATGAGAGCAGCAAAATAACGGTTATGTAAATTTATTTTATGTATCTGACATTTTCTGTTCAAGTGAGATTGTATGTGTATGGGTATCTATCAGCTTGTAATAATATTTTCACTTGTTAATTTCCCTGAAGGAAGTAGTGGGTATTTATTTTAATTATATGTAATTGTTATTATTTTTTTAAAAATTTAATTAAGTTTTATACGGGAGAGAATTGAGACTGAATATGGACATTTTAATGTTTTATTAGATTGAAACGTAAAATGGGGTGACTTTTTGACTAACAGGTGGACTTTGTGTCAGTAATGTTTTTTTTTTCGCATTCAATTACATGTTACCAATTTAACTTAAAACATAGAATTTTTACTTGCTCAATAGGGCAAGTATTGGTTTCGTGTCAAAAAAAAATTCGAGGTTTTAATCAAAACTAACATTACGATGATGGAGAAGTCCGAAGAAGTGGTTTTCGTAATGACGTCCGTCGGTTTATGCGTCGGTGCGTCGTCACAAAAAGCTGTACATGAAGCTGCAGCCTAAACGGTTGGACGGATTTTGTTGAAATTTGGTACAGATGATTTTTTCGTAATTTCCAAGGTTGTTTTTTTTTTTTTTTTTTTTAATAGCTCGCTTAGAAAATATACCTCCCATACAAAAATCTCGATGTATTTTGATTTTCTCGAAAACGACTCTAACGATTTTGATTAAATTTTACACACGTAATATTGAACGTAAATCTAACATAATTATATTTTTAGTTTTTCTCAAAAAATGCGGGTAGCTGAAATATGGCATAAGAAATTATAAACATTTTTACATTTCTTATAAAATTCCTTAAAAAATCAAATTATAACTAATTTGAGCTTAAATATCGTTTAATTAAAAAAAAAAACAAGGAAAATTTCAAAGTTCTCAAAAGATGTTAAAGTTAATGAAGTTAAAGAAACATTTCATACCATTTTTTAGTATGAAATGTTTCCTTGTTTTGAAAAATTTTAATTTGGCTTGTTTGCTTCCACCTTGCGTATTTATTTGAAACGTATTCAATCGAATAAGTGACGGCTACTCTGGAAGACCGAAGAAATAACTTTTTTGTTTTTAATTAATAAATCCAAAGCTATGGGTCGGAAAATTTTTATTTTTTAACTCAATATCAAAAAGGATTTCTAGAATAACATGGTAAAATTTTGTTTGAAAATATTGATAAATAGTGGCGTTATAATGGTCGCCACGGATTGCCTTCACACAAAATGCGCGGTGTTTGTCCCATCTGGTAATCGGTTATGGTAGATCTAACCAAAAAATTACAAAATTAAGTTATTTTTAAGTACTGTGACTGTGTGCGTAGCCGTTTTCTTTTTTGTACTTTTAGAAAAATATTCCGTCAAACATTTTTTTTTTTTTTTTCATTTTATACCAAAATTTTTCAAGCAAAAACATTAATAAGAACAAAGCTATCAAAATGATCCTAGATATTATATTCAAGAATATTCAGTAAAAATTTGAAAGCAATCGGATGAGTATTTTCCGAGATCTTTAAGGTACCAGATCAAAAAATGTAGTTTCGAGATAAACGGAAAACACAGTATGCCAACGGACCGTAATGGGTCAATCTTACTTTCGAAAAATGCCCGTAATTTGGCCAATTTTGATTGTTTCGATACGCAATAAGTCTTAATTTGTTCAATTAAGAGGATAATTAAAAATAAATTAAAATAAAAAAAAAAAATGAAATAAATTTTTAAAAAAGAGAACATTAAAGAGGACGTCGTTCAGGTTCCCCACTAACTGCTTGTACGGATGGAAACATTAAAGAAATAAATTGCACGACTGGGGTCGCACGTACTTGCTCTTATGCTTAAAGTAACTATAATGTTAAAGCTTTTTATTCAAGAAATTTAAAATTGATATTTTGAAGAAATTTCATAAGTACCTAGTATAAAAGAAATTAAATCTGTTTTTATAATTAATTAAACTCCGTTTTAAACTATCTTAAAAAAAAATAACAAATATGCCATTTTATTTCTTGTATAAAAAGGTATTTTTAGAAAAAAATTTTCGAAAATTGTAGGAGCCGTTTTTTAAAAAAATAATTTTTTTATGTATAAAAATTTTTCAACATTTTTCAAAAAAAAAGTTGGTATGCCATTTTGAAGAAATAATTAATTTACACAAAAAAACTAAATTTCAAAATTTTTCGTTGATTCGTTTTCAAAAAATTGATTTTTCAAAAAAAAATTTTGAAATATTTTTTAAAAAACCAAAAATGCGTTTTTTGAAAATTTTCTACAATTTTAATATTATCTTTACTTACATACTTTTGTATAAAAATTTTCATTTAAATCGGGTTAATGTTGTAGGAGATATTCAGAAACGAATAAAACCGTTTTATGACAGGTACCGTTAATAACGGTACAAAAAATATTTTTTTTATTTAAAAAGTTGGCTATTATGTGTAGTACTACACACAAAAATTTTAATCAAAATCGTTAGAGCCGTTTTTGAAAAAAATTTACTTTTCTATTTCCGTTATATGGCAGGTACCGTTAGTTTTGGTCATAAAAAAAAAATTTCAATTTCCCCTCTAGGGAATCACCAAAAACTGCTAACTACCAAGTTTGAAGAAAATCACTTCACTCATTTAGGCTGCAGCTCCAGATAGAGACAGACACACAGACAGACAGACAGACAGACAGACAGACAGACAGACAGACAGACAGACAGACAGAATTGCCGGACCCACTTTTTTGGCATTCTCCATCATCGTAATGTCATGTAAAATTGTTATCTCGAGTTCGATTTTTTTTACGAATCCTAAACTTGCCCTATAGTACCTATATCGCAAGTAAAAAGATAAAACTGTAGTCGAGGATGCCTGATTGATTGGTTAAAATGATGGCAGAGGTAACTAATCTTTCGACTGATACCATGCACAACATTCTACATGACCATGACCTTTCAAAAGTCAATGCAAGGTGGGTGCCATGAATCCTCAAATTTTTACTGAGAAAGAAACATGGGTTCACTATTGTGACACACAGAAAGCAAGCAAGACTCCATGCAGCTGCACAGAAAAGGGACAGATCCTCCAGAAATAGTTTTACATCACTCTTTTTGCCGGGAAGCTCATGGTCCCAGTGTTTTGTGATTTAAAGGGAATATTGTGTAATTGAGTACAAAAAAAAAGTTGGAACTATCCATTTTGCATCATTTGCGAGGGGAAATTTAGAAGAAGAAAAACGACCCTAAGCAAATCTGGCTCTTGGTTGTTCACTTCTTCAGTTACTTTTGAAACTAGCTCCGAATACTCATTAACCATTTTAAATCATATTGAATACCTCTGGCATTATTTGGAGCGAAAAGTTATAAAGTATAACACTGAATCAAAGTAGTAGTACATATTACTGAAACGAGTCTTATTAGAAAAATTGTTTAAGATTCGGCTCAAGATTCGATTCAAAGCTGCTAATATCAATAGCTTCTAGAAAGTTTGCAATCATCATGTCAAGAAAGTGGATTCTAGATTATTAAAAAAAGTTAAAAAATGAGTTTTACATTTAAATTTGTATTAAATATCTGTTGGAAGAATTCTCTGACTATGACTGACTTTACATTCGTTCTAAAGATTTTATTTTTCAATGGCTTACAAAAAAAATCTGTGAAAAATCACACTAAAAATATTTTCAAATCAATTCGCAAAATAACACCTACCTCACAAAACTTGTTCCTTCTAAAACTTAGCTACAACGTATAAAACTAAAGCTTCCATTTTACATTTCCTTCTTTATCATTTTTGTAACAAAAGTAATTGAAAAAAAAAAGAAAAACATCATACCAGCTATCTAGGTACACATAACCTAGTGCACGAGATATCAAACTGCAATAATAACAACAACAACTACAACAAAAACAACGCTTTCAGTGTTAAGAGAATTTAAAAAAAAAATCTCTACGAGTATATCACCAAAAAAAAAATTAACAAAAACAATAACAAAACAAAAAATTTTACGGAAAAGAGTACAATTTGGGTAACACTGACACACATATACCAACAATATATCCAAATTGTTTTTACCTACACCAACAACACTCTCAACTCAACTCAAAAATTTATCATCGCCTCTGCGCATATACCCTATACCCTATACACTTCTGACTATTTTGTGGGTACCTATACTAAAGATACAAATTCTATATTGAAAGGGGTTTTCCCCGCCATTCTTGTTTTGGTATTATTTTATAGTGTCACCCAATTTATCATCCCTCTCAGTTTGAACACAAAATCAACCCCCAAAACCACCATTAGCCCCCCAACAACACACAGGAAAAGCTTTACTCTCATAATTATCGGATACAAAAACAAATGTTAAAAAAAATAAAAAATAAGAAAAATTAAACGATTTGCCCCAGTGATATACTAAACTATAAGCTTTTTTTCGCCATTTCTCCTACTCAACCACCACCACAACAGAAAATTTTTCAAATGAGAAAACTTCTGTGTATCTAAAGCTAAATAAAAACACAATTTTTGGTTTGCTCTCATGTGGAAATCTTTTTTTTTTTTTTTTCTTACAATTTGATTTTATTTATTTATTGTTTGCTTTTTGAGTCGGAGGGAGCTCTACACTCTATAACCAAGTCAGCCCCAGCTAGGCTACTATACATTTAGCAGCGCCAAATCAATTTGACTCTCTTGCCAGTGTTGTTGTTGTTGTTTTTTTTTTTTTTTGTAATTTTTTTGAGCTCTCCACCGCCACTATACCGCCCGTCATCATCATAGTCGTTGTCGTAGTCGTCTTCATCGTCGTATAGTTGTTGTCGTCGCCGCTACTGCTACTATATTGCTGGTGCTGTCGAGTCGTTTTTGGTATATCTCGAGGAAAAGCTCAAATCGAAATTTCAATACTTTACCGTCAACAGAACACAGCGCACGCCATTCATATTTATTCTCTCTCGGTGTTATAATAATAATAATAAATTAATAATAATTAAGTCAAAAAATTCAAGTGCAGATACTAGATACAAAATAGTAGGTATCTTTTAACCTCAAAAAAAAAAAAAAAAAAAAATATCTTTAAATTGCACTTGAAACAAAAACAAAAGATACAAAAATATTTCAAATTTAACAAAAATAAAAATAGATAAATCGACAAGAAGTATTCATCGTTATAATAGCCAACTACCGTTAAATATTTTTTTTTATATATATATTTTTTTTTATCTAAATTTTGTATCCCAGTATCTTTCGCCTCGCATCAAACAACGATATATTTGTATATCAAAATCAATCGTCTCAAAAAACATCAACAAAACACAACCCACATCACGGATATTTTCAATTAAAAACAAAAATAAAAAAAAAATACTTAAAATTAAACATAAAAATAAATCCAAAAAAATTAAGTTCAAATTACATAAAAATTAAATATATATTAAATAAATTAATTAAAAATATCAATTAAATTATACCTCCCAGTGCAAGTCATATAATTATAACTGTTATTATTATTACAAAATATATTTATTAAAAACAAAATAAATATTTCGTGCGTCGTCGCTTGCTCTAAATAAATAAAAAAAAAATTGTTAAAAATATTATACAATATTATTCTATAACAAAAAAAAAATTCGAGTACACATAAAAAAAAAAAAACACAAATAAGTTCTTTTGTATTTTTCTACTTTTATAAAGTGAATTATTATTGTTGCTTGATTTGTAAACAAAACTTAAAATAAATAAATAAAATAAAAAAATCTATTACCCAACGTTTCATATATATAAATATATACTTACCACAATTATTCTATACAAAAATAACAACAACAACAATAAAAATTAAAAAAAAAAAAAGGATTCGTTCTATATAGCAATTCATTCGGAATATACCTTCATGATATAATTTAGCTCGAAAGCTAAAGCTAAAACAGCTGATTTGCATAACAACCCAACACAAAAAAAGCAACGAAATTGACTCATCCACATTCGGTGTGTGGTATTTGTAAGGCAATAATACACGACTGTATTTTGTAAAAGGAATGGATGGATATTTATTAAAAAAAAAAAATAATAAAACAAGTGTTTTTTTGATTTATGCATAAAATAAATAAATTTCATTAAATTCCCACCGCAGCGTAGTGCCACCTTACCATAATATTTGCTACTAAATTACAAAAAAAAAGTATAAACTTCAATTTCTCTAAAACACAATTTATTGTTGTAAATCAAAAATATATATAAAAATATTATTATATATATAATTCCCTCAGATTTAAATGTCAAATTTATTTGTTTTCTATTTAAAAACATCATAAATGTTTGTTATAAATTAAATTAAATAAAAATAAAAAAAAACTTCGACAAATTGCAAAAAAAAAAAACAAAACAAATTTTTAACAATTCACGGTGGTGACACAAGATAGTGTGAGAACTGAAAATAAATAAATTTTATATAGTGCATAGCATTCTTCTACCTGCCTCTGTATATATGTATCGCGATTTATCTCGTTGTATTTAAAAACACTTGCCAATTATTGTGTGTTGTATATAAATTTTTTTAAAAACAAAAAAAAATAAATAAACACATCCCTGTGTTTTTAAATATCGCATTTATTTCGGTTCAGTGAAAAAAAAATAGAGTTATTTTTTTGTTCTTTTAATTATTTCTTTTATCTTATTCTCTATTCGCGTGTGTTAAGTTTCTTGTTAATTGTTTTGGGTTTTTTTTTTGTAAAAAAAAAAACAAACAAAGAAACTTTTAAATGTTCGATATAAAATCTATATAAAACAGAGAAAAAAAAATTAACATCGAGAAACAGAGTGGACGTCATATTTGAAGAAGTGAGTAAAAGTTATTTAATTGTTTATATTTAAAGTTTTCAAATGAATTTTATTTAAATTAAACAGCAAAAAATTAGGTTTTACTTTAATATTGTTGCAGTTAATTTCGATCCTTTTTACTATAAGAAATTAAAATATCTTTTAATTGGCAATTATACCTTTAACCGCTGATTACACATCTTTAGAAATATTAAGATTTTCAAAAAAATTATTTGTGGATGCATCAACTTGGATGTTTTTAATTGCGTTGTTTCAAAATGTTTCTGGGACTAGAGATTAACGATCGCACCGGTATTGAAAGTACTTCCGTCCAGCCATGATAATTTTATAAAAGTGGAAGTTGATCAGAATTCGTACATTTTGATCATAATGAAAAGGGTGCTTCGTATAGATCTTACTAAATCGGGAATAAAGTCGAACTTATGGTATTTCGTTTACTGGGGTCTATTTCACAGCTTACTACATCAGTCACATCAGCAATACATCAACGACTTCAAACGATAACTGGTGCGGCCTGTTGGACTTCTCGAAGCACCTTTTTGAACATTTGCACTATTTAGACCATAAAAAGTATTTCCCGAAGTTCAACCGAATTCAAATATTGATTTTTGAAGTCGCTGATATTTTATTGCGTTTTTTTAACCACTTTTTAGCCTTTTTAAAAAGATTTCAATTTTCACTGTGAAGGCATCTAAGGCAACAATTTGTTAATAACTTTAGTAAGTCGAATCTCAGACATAAAATAATTTCTCTCCGAGGAACAGAAATTTAAATAAATTCAAAAAGGATATAAAGGTGTTAAATAGGTAATGGAAAGGGTTCTACAATTTATTAGTTAAGTTTGATTTTTTTAACATTGCATTTAAAGCAGGGGAATAGTTACCATTGAGGCAGCCGAGAACCAAATAACTCAGCAACCAGACCTTCAAGAAACGTTTGGTTTTCTCATGAATAAAGCTTAAAAAGACCTTTCTTTTAATGTCTTACCTTATTAAGAAAAAAAAAAAAACTATCTGTTTTGCCTGGGGCCCTGACAGCTCAACGTACGCCTCTTATTTAAAATGTCATGTTTTTATTACATCTTCAATATTAAATCTTAAAAAACTAGTTTTGGGAACTTTAGAGTCGTCTATCTAGTAACCACAGAGCGCCAAAAATTAAGGTGAATATTTTTTGATATCACAGTTTTTTCCTACCCATCTATAGGAATTAAAATAAATCGATTTGAAATATTGTTAGGAGGAATTGGGGGAGAATTGGGAAGAGAGGGAATTGGCTTATTTGTAGTTTATGCTTTAAAATTCAGGGAACAATTAAATGCAAGGAAAATCCTGTTAGTTTTTGATAAACATCATTTAAAGTAGATTATTTATTTTTCTTGTCAACAACATTAAGGTCAAAATAAAATGAAAAATATTGATTTTTTGTCAAAGTCCAAAAAAGTTGTTTATGTTACCTATACCGTCCGTAGATATATAAGTTTTTTCGTTTGTGATCTGTTCGCTCATTTATTCATCGAACTACAGTTCTGCTCTTCAGTTGCGCACATCAAACTCCTCTTATTTTATTTTATATCTGTCCCATTATAATACTCGTTTGGCTAGATTAACGTTAACTTACGTGCATAGAATTCGTACCTACAGTTCATTATGAATTATTTTCTCCAGATCCAGACGGGACCAAAAACCACAACAGTCAAAATAAATGTTTTCAATTCCAAAATCTGCAAAAGCACTACTGGCAGACTTCTTTGATCTCAATATAAAAGGTGTGCTAGGGTACTCCGCAAATTAGTCAAATGTTAATATATTTTCAAAATTTCAACCTCTATAGCTCAAAGTCCTCCAAAATCCCACTATTGGCTTTTTTCTTAAGGCACATTTAAAGTACAAGAGTAGGAAAGGAGGTGATCGTTGATCAAACTGGAAAATGTATATTTACCTATTAACGTATAGTTGTTCCACGTTTACGTGGATCTTACCTTTCTTCACACCAGTATTAGTGACAGACCTTACTTCTTTATCGCTAGAAATGCCATCAAAAATCTCAAAGCTTACACTAGATTAGACTTTAGTGTCTTGTAAGCGATAAACATTATTTGAATACAATATCACAGAGACATTAACATTTTTCAAACCTAATCCTCCTTCTAAATATTATAGACTTCCTATTTTTGTTTTAAACTTTGAACTTACTTCTGTAGAGAAATTCTTTCTTTTTTTACCTACTTGTAGTGCGTCTAAACTCTATATTGAACGCACGATAGCTGACACGACATTCAGGAACTACATATAATAATAATAATATATTCACAATTCATGCCTATCTTCTTAAACTCTTTTTACGCTCGTAAATACTGTGTTAAAAACGTTAACGTACCTTGTCAAAATTCTTTCAAGGTCAGAAACTTATTCAACTTAAAAAAAAAAGAACTTTAACATGAAGAGTAGTTGATCTACATTATATGACTTCAACAATTCTTTAACTAAACAGCAAACATTTTTTATTTTGAGAATGTATACCTAAATAGTTAAAAAAAAAATGTTCGCCTCCGAAACATAATGAACTACTATAATTCAAATTCAATCCTAAAAGCCATTTGCTGAATCGAAACTCAAATAACTTATGTTAAACATAAACTCTTATTCCCTACTTTTTCCTCTGCGTAAACTGTCACATAAGGATTTATGTAGAACTTAAATGCTTAAGTTTCGATTCAGCAAACGGGTCTAAGTGGGCTTGAGGTCTTGTTTAGGATTGAATTTTAGTTCTAAAAAAGGTCACGAAGGTAGGAATAATTTGGGACCTACCCCAATTTGTTTTTATGAAAATAGACTTTATTCTGTTCCAAAATTATTCCGTCACTGGATTTAAGTGCCCTGTGTTATTATGTAAGTTTTGTTGCACATCAAATTTTTAAAAAGCCTTTTTTTTTTATCTTAAAAATCAATCTTTGTACCGATTTTCAACCAATTTATATAACTTGAACCGGATTTAGAAGATGAGGGTGATATCTCTATCTATAATTCACAAGTACCTAGACTGAGGGAAAAAATAAATTGAAGTTGAAACGTCTTTGTTTAAAAGATGAACTACTTTGATTTATGTGACTTTACGATGCGAAACCATCAAAAATTTACGCTTTTTCCATGTTGATTTTAAAATTTTCATCTTTAACGCAAAATCATTCCGAATAATAGTTAAATCAATGTGTTTTTCATTGATTTTATGTTGTTTTATGGTGGCTTTTCCCTCATTGTAATTTTTGGATTACTCAGCACCTTGTTCAAAAGTTTCAGTAGTAGGTATTTTTGCTAAATAATTTATGTATGATAACCTCACTTTATTAAGTCACATTCTTTATTTAAAACGATTTTTAGAAATTGCATTCATGATTTAATATCACGCTGCAATGTTCCGGATTACTTGAGAAGTAACTTCAAATGTCAATAATTGAGAAATTTAAGTTATCTAAGAAAGATAAATATTGTAGAAATTTATTTACCATAGTCTCTTTGGGTGCATTTTTATTTCATCTTTTCTTTATTTTCATAATTTTTCTGTCAGTATGCACTATCCTCAATTTCCATTACCTTGATTTTGTTCTTACAAACAACGCCTTGAACAATTATTTACATAACATTTAACTGCCTACTATGTATGAATTTCCGGACAGGAAATCATACTGTTAACAACATGGCCATCACCTCTATGTTAACAAGCTACACGCAATTGCTTTAAATATTCATTTAAATATACAAACAAATTGTTCACATGTAGTTCATAGGGTTTGGCTTACCAACAATTAGCAATTTTTAAATAACTTCCAATTCTTTTTCTGTTTTGAATTGAAAATGACGTAGAATATAAACCTTCTTATCTGTTTTTTCATCAGAACTTCAACCACCAACAATAATTCTCGATTTTACTAATGATTTATATCAAATTAAAAGTGAGTGTATAATTCACAAAATAAATAAATTCTTGGTTAAACCTTATCTATTTTTCTTAAAAAATTGTTTATTTTCATTTTTCTTACAAAAAAAAAAAATAACTGTTTACGTAATAAACATAAATTATTTTATTTCATGAATTTTAATAACCAAATTTTGTTTTTTATTACTTTAAAGCCATTTCCTTTTGGCATTTCAATTTGGTATTAACACAAAATTCAACATTCTGATGCAGAAGTTATAACCTTTTAAACATACATACATACAAAATAAATCTTTGACCTTTTCAAAAGGATTTCTTGGATTGATGCCAACAACATGCGCTTGTTGGGTAATGCGAAAGGTAATCTATAAATTAACATTCATTCATGTGCAATTTAAGGAAAATTTGTTGCATTGTATTCCGGTTTGCACATTTGCACTAAATTCAAGGAAAATACAATTTATTTTAATATAAATAAGTTTTATTTGTGTGTTTGGGTTGGGTTTTTTTTGGGTAGATACTTTCTATATCGACTTATTTGTATAATAGAATATATTTACGTACATGATTTGTGGTTTGATGAATTTAGGCAGAAGACATGATATATATAAATTTTGAAAGTTTAATTGAAAACTTACTTATTATAAGAAAGATATCCTAGATTTTAAATTTCATAAGGTCAAATTTAAATTTTTCACTTTGAGTTAAATTTTTTAATTCTACACTTATTTAAATTTGATCCTCCTGAGTATGTTTTAGTAATTAAATTAAATTCATAGAACTAAAACCTCTTTGTTAAAAAAGAGTCTTTTGAAATCGAAAACGCTGTACTCATAAAAAAGTAAAGTCGCAGTAACAAGATCTTTAAAGAAAGATTAAATTATCAAAAGGCTTGAATACCTACACATACTTATTTTTGTATCTTCAATCATATAATATGTGAAGCTTAAAAAGAATTGACCCGTACCTATCCTTTTTTTGTATAAAGTGTTATTTCCTTGGAATCTTAATCCTTATAGGTGTATGTCAAAAAAACTGAGAACCCAGATTGATTTTATCGTTTAATCCATACTTAATACTTTGAAATAGGGTCCATTGTTGTTTCATAGGAAAAATGATTTTGGGATGAAAATAGAATGAAAACAAGACCAAACTTTAATATCCTTTTTTTTTGTTCAAAGTATTTATATAAAATAATCCTATAAAATTACAGCAAGACAAAAGCAAAAAAAAAAAGAAAAGCTTATACCTAGGTAGAGATACACGCAAAATAATTTTTAAAGGTCATCCGGGCTAACGATGTTTCTGTATAAATGTATGTACATATATATTTTTGCCTTCTTGTCCAGAGTTTAATTTCTCTTCATCGAACTTTTATCGTTTCACATAAATACATTTTTTGAATTAAAAATATAACCTTTGACATTTTCTTTTGATTATAGCTTCTTTAAATTTTTGTTGTTCTTTTTCCGTTATGTGTGTTGGTAGAAAGATACGTAAAAAAGCTGAAAATTAATTCAATTTAATATTCTATGAGATCGTCTTTATTATAACTTTTTCCGCTGACATTACTTATTTTCTTATTTTTTTTCTTTTTTTGTCCTGTGTGACATTTCATCCATATATTTGTACATTATATAATAATATGAATTCAAAAGAAGAAAAAGTTAAAAGAATATGAAATGAAAAAAAAAGCAAAATACAAATATATAGTAATTTATTCAATCAACCTACCCACGCATAGGAAATAAATATGATTTTACTTTTTCTTCATTTTATTCTCTGAAGCTCAATAATTTTTCTGAAAAAAAATCAAAGTTTCTTTGCAAATATTATTTCTAACCTAACAGTGTTAAATTCAGTGCTGCCAATTTATTTTTATTTAATATGATTTTTTTTGTACCAGGATAAAACACATATACCTACAAAAGTGCAGACCCAGAAATAATTCGCAAAGAGTTAAAAATCAGTTATAGAGCATCGATCAAAGTAAAATTTCAAAAGTCTCCAAAAATACCATTATTAAAAATACGATGAATCCTAATAAAAAAGTTGTCTTTGATCAAAATTTTTAAAAATTGCGAATATCTGTACTTAGCTCGTAAAATATGAGTTTTTTTTTTTAAATATATTTTTTTAAACTCACTTTGGAGACTTATGTTTTCTACAAAATTGCTTAAGGTATGCTTTCGTAATACTTATCGTATAGAAAATAGTGCCCTCAACAGAGAACTATATGTATGTACCTATATCAAAAATATCGGTTTTTTGCTTATTTTCGTAAAATAATTCAGTGTTTATATTTCAGAGCTAGATTTAGGTATAAGAAGTGAAAAAAAAATCAATTTTTTACTTACGATATGTACTATAGAGCAAGTTTAGGATTCGTAAAAAATCGAATTCGAGATAACAGTTTTACATGACATTACGATAATGTAGAATGCCAAAAAAGTGGGTCTGGCAATTCTGTCTGTCTGTATGAACCTCGAGCTACAACCTATACTACTGGAGTGATTTGCTTCAAACTTGGTAGTAAATAGTTTTGGGTGATTTTTGGGTCCAAAACTAACGGTACCTGTCATATATAAGGAAATAGAAAAGTTGATTTATTTCAAAACGGCTCTAGCGATTTTAATAAAATTTTTTGTGTTTACTATTACACATGAGAGCCTTCTTATGAAACAAAAAAATTTTTTTTTAACGGTTATTTACGGTACCTCCCATAGAACGGTTTTTTTAATTTATGAATTACTCCTTAACGAAATAGTAGATTTCAACAAAAAATTTTATGCAGAAACATTTATATACAAATTTTATAAAATTTTCAAAAAACCTATTTTTGGATTTTTAAAAAATATTTCAAATTTTTGAAAACGGGTTGATGAATTTTATTGAAACAACAATTTTTTTTTTTTGAAAAATGCTGGAAAATTTGTATACATAAAAATTATTTTTTTAAAAAACGGCTCCAACGATTTTCGATTTTTTTTTTCTAAAAATTCTCTTATATACACGAAATTAAATGGCATACTTGGTTTTGTGCAAAAGATCATGTAAAACGGTGTTTAATTATTTATCAAAACTAATTTTGTTCAAAAAAAAGCTTTAATATTATGGTTACTTTTACAATAAGAGCAAGTACGTGTGACTCCAGTAGTGCATTTTATTTTATTTCGCGGTTTTTGGAAAATATTTTCAAATAATTTTTAGAGACGATGGAGTTAAACAAAATTAAGATGTGCTTCTTCATAATTGCCATCGTTTAATAGATATAAGGATTCAGAGAGAGAACTATATCAGAAAAATTTATTATTTTTAAACGCTTAAGGCTATCGAAGAGAAGTTTTCTGAGTATTTTTGTTTAAAAAGCCTCTATATGCTCTTTGCTAAATATTTTTAATTCACTTCATACCCCTAACATCTTTTGGAAGATCACATCATAGCCAATGATAGTGATAGCCTATATTAATATAACGCACGACCGGGTCACACGTGCTTGCTCTTATGTTAAAAGTTGCCTAGAATATAAAAGCTTCAAATTTAAAAGCAAAAAAAAACTTTAAAATTCGTATAAAATTTGGTTTAAAGTTAAAAAATATCCCTTTAAATTGTATTGAACTTAAAAAAAAAAAAACAAATTTCACTTTCTGGTATAGGGAAACACCTAAAACACTTAATTACCAAATTTAGGCTGTTTCTCAAGATAAAGATAGACGGACACACAAAAAGACAGACAGCCAGAATCGCGAGAACTTGCAGTGTGGTTCCATTTCAATTTCATCCTGTTCTGACTATAAAATCTAAGAGAAAACCATAAATCCAAGTTTCGGTTCATAGAAGTCGGTTTTGTTTTCTTTGATAAAAATGATTACCTATTATTACAGGTTCTAGTTTGGCCTATGAGTGCTGAATCCCATGTTCACAACTTTGCACTACAAATCAAACCATTTAAAAGGTCATAGAATCGCAAATTTGCTTGAAGTAGGATTTGATAGTAAAAAGTACACATACGCCACAGTGACCCTCTTCAATAATAATTATTTAAAAAAAAAAAATGAAAAGCTGGTAATAATACAAATTGTGGGCTTTCTTCACATTTTACTTACTGTCAAGCTAAATTTGCCATGTAGGGTTCTAAAATCTCGAAATTTAGGAATATTTTGTTTCAAACGAAATGCGTCTGCATGAACCCAATAAACTAAGCATTTTACTATATTCAAAAATTTAACACATAGTTTGCCTAGTTAAAATATTTCAAAATAAATTACATACCGATATTAATTTTTCTTATAAATAAATAAAGGCATCAATCGTAGATATTATATGTGAATTTTTTTCTCAAAAAATTTTATCCAGAATTTGCTACTTGTCACAGTGAGCCTGAACAAGTTTAAGGTTGACCTAAAATGACGACAAAAACTAAAAATGAGACTTTGCTCCTGAAGGCCTCAGCAATAATAATCTGTTTTTACCAAAATCTGATTAGCTTCCATTTTCGAGATACCCCCCGTAAACGTTTTTTTTTTTCGAGAAAAATTCATATCAGCACAAGACTCGAGTACTATAACTTAGGAGCCGAGAATTGAAAACGGTTTTTTGTAGAGGTATTCAATACAACTACTAAACTACTACTTTTTCAAAAGCTAGAGTTGTACACTTAATTTGAGTTTTTAAATCAAGATATTTTAATCAGTAGTTTTCGAAATAATCGATTTCAAAGTCAACATTTGTGAAAAATAGGTATGAAAAAATACATTGAATACTATTTTTGTCAAGACTATGGATTTCAATACTTTCTATGCCTTCTAGTTTTTGAGAAAATTAAAAAATAGGAAAACTACTTTCTTTATTAGGCTCACTAATGAGCGTTCTGGTAACCAAACTGGTACCAAGAAATTTTATTTTTAAGATCCAATTTTAAATGGAAACAAAACCCGTTCATGGAATCGAAGTAAATTAAGCACAGTACTTTTTAATTTTTGATAATGGCAAAGCAAAATAGCCAAGAAAATAAAAATCTAATAAAGAAAGTAGTTTTCCTACTCTGATAACAAATTCTATTTATTCGATTATGATAGTAAGTTTTGTGTAACAGAATTGACCCTCCATTAAAAAACACCAAAATAAGTACTCTTGAAAATTTTGAAATTATAATGTTTAATACAAATAAGTGGGAACCGTGAAAAAATGTCCCTACATTAACCACACACATGTGTGTATTTTCTCTCTGTTTGAAGGCTTTTCCGACTCCAACTCCGACGACATACCTACATAAATCAAATAAACATACCAACACTGGATAAAAGTTTTTCTTCATGGCACATTATTCACACAAATCATTATACGGATTTCCACAAAAATAAACTAGCTTCTGTAGGCTTTCACAGCGCTATGTTCCTCCTTGGTACGGAATTCCTTTTTCTATATCTACCCTCTTTTCCTCTTGAATCACAAGTGCACAAGTAGGTAGGTATATACTTCATATATCTACATATTATCCTTGTCAAAGTAAAATGTATGTTAAGGGCTATAAGTGCTGTGCTTTTCTATCTCTCCATCACGCCAAATTGAATCGCATACCAAAAATATATACTTTTATGTTGTTTTTTTTTTTTTTTCTATACATATAGAATATATTTATCTTGTATAGAAAATGTATAGTTTTCTTTTGAAAATCTGCAGAAAACTGTGTCATTTCCAGGTGACCAAAAAGGTGTGACAGAATTTTTATTTTTTAATTTTATCTTTTTTTTTTTTCTTTTTTTACTTTCTACTAAACAATGTTTTTCATTCAGAAACAAGTGTAATTTTTAACCTAGTTACTATGGGCATGTATGACAAAAATGTATGTTATAGCATAGATACTTGCAAACGCAAGGCAAAGCACCCCACTAGCAGCGGTGCGGTGGTGGTGGTTCATATGTGTTGTGTGTATGCATGCAAATGCAATTTACCCTTAGTTGCTGCTGTTTGCTTCTGCAAAATAAAATACAAAAAAAAAAAAAAAAACATAGACAACAACTAGGTCACTGTGCAAATTAATTAAACACAGATGAGGCTGGCAGCTATAGTAGTATATTACAGAAATGTTCAGATTTGTACCTATACACAGTCCGAGTCATTTGATTAGGGATTCATTTTTGCTTTTTACCGATTTTCAAATAAAATAAAGCTATAGAAGATTTTAAGCCAAAAAGGGGCAAAAAAATAGATCTTTTCTTGGAAATTTTAGTTATGTATTTTGTTTTTTGTATTCAACTTGTATTGTTAGTAAGAAAATTTTTGCTTCAAAAACAATTTCGAACTTGATTAGAACGAATTAGAAAATTAGGAATCACGTCGTTTGATATACTTTTTTGAAATATCTTAGGCCCAATTTTTATTACAAAAATTAATCAAATAAAAAATATGGCACTAATCAAGTGACTCAGAGTGTCCATACCAACATATGCTTGATGCATATGAAAGCATTTAAGTACTTGATTTTTAGTGTCATGGAAAAACGGTTCAAAGAAAAAAAAAAAAAACATACAAATCAAAAATATGCGAATACACTAAAAAAAACAATCACCAGGTGCAAATATTTTATTTCATAATAATCCACCCTCATGGTCTTATTTTTAATTCATTTTTGTGCTTACAAAGTATATTTGGGCATTGATGGTTTCCGAATATGAATTTAAATATCATCCGCTGGAGTTTGGTGAATTAACTAGCTATACAAAGGCTTGATATTTTTTTCGGTCACCGAATTTTGTATGATAAAGTTTGCATTTACGTAACCAGAATTCTCTATGAGTAGAGCAGTGTCATCATTTTACATCAAAATGTAGATGGGCTTGACTTGGGGCTAGGTAGGAAGACTCTCAATTACAGGTGTAATGCATGATTTTGTTTGTGCATTAAATTTTGTTGGCTTTAAACCAATTCTCCTTGGGTGCAACGGTTAAACAAAATATTTTTATCATAAATGAAGGAGAGCTAAAAGGAAATAGATTATGGCCTTTACTTCCAAATATTTTTGGTCAAAAACAATACAAATCATTTTGTAATGATATAATGAGAATATAGTAAGAAGTTTGGAAAAAAAAATTCCAAGATTTAATATGCCCAGGGTACCGTTGTTTTCAGCCGAGCCATACCGTAGTTAGAATAAAAAACTGAAAAAGTTGTGTTATACCAAGTTTAAAGGCTGTGTCTTGGATAAAAATCAAATTGACAAACAAAACAAAAATTATGACTTCAAATACTCTCTTTTTAAAAATATTGCTACTTTCCTTAAAAATAAATTTGTTTTCTGTATAAATTGGATTAACATGGGGGCCCTAAGAATTTCACAGTGCTACAAAATTATTATATTTTGTATTTATTTTGGATTTATTTCAATCTATTCACCATTGTTTTGATCACTGAGGAAAAAAACAACTTAAAACCAACTTAAACCACGTTGATTCACCTATTTTTCGGAATGATTTTGCATTAAAGACGATAAATTTAAAATCAAAGTAGAACATCGTTAGTTTAAAGTGGTTTGCCGTTATAAAACATCTTTAAATCAAAGTTGTTTCAACTTTGCAAAAAAAGCATTAATTTAAATAAAAAAAGTAAAATTAATTTAATTCAAATAGTATTTCAAGGTTTTATTTTTTCCAAAAAATAATAAATTTATAAAAAAACTTGGATTCTGATAATTTTGTTGTTTATTTTAAAACTTACAAACTAATTAAAACTACTTAATCTACTTACTAGGTGAATGTTTTACCAATGTGCTATCTCACTGTTGGAAATTAGAGTGAAGTATAATGCAACAAAAGCTGAAGTCCGACAAAAATAAAAAAAATTCTTACGTGCGTTGGTTGTTTCAATTTTAATTTAAAGATGTTTCATGTTAGTTTTTTTTCAGCATTCAATCAACGTTGAGTATTTTACATTTTACGTTGCATTTTTCTCTCAGAATATTAAATTAAAATCAAACTGTATTATGTTGTTTATTGTTCAAGGTTATCGTTTCCCGAAAAAGTGCTTTGTTAAAAAAAAAAATTGTAAATTTAAAATTTTTAAAAGTATATTTAAACTTAAAGAATACAATCCTCTGGGTGAGCTATATTTAAAAACGACTCCTCACGTTTTTTCTGAGTAAAAAACATAACGTTGATAGTATGAAAATTGTTTAATACCCAGTTTCGATGAGGGCACAAATGAGATATTTTAAATAAATATTCAAAATTTGAAATAAGATAATTTAAACGTTATTTGCATGAAAATTCCAGGATATGAAATAAGTATTTAAACCCACCCAAAGTCTTATTCTGAATAAGCCACTTTATTGTCTTTCTCTTTTCATAGAAATTTGATGAAAATTATATTATTTTAAAAATTTAAAAAACTTTTCGTTAATATACTGATCTTCTGAATTTATTAATATTAGTTCTAACCCTTCAAAAAATTGTTAGACACCCACGTTCTCAATTTTCATAGTTTAAATAGGCTATAAGTTACTAACTTACTCTTTGTTTAAGTCTTTGATATTAAAAAAAAAAAAACAAATCAGTCCTATTCTGAATAAAAACTTCCGGTAAATGTTTTCGGGAGAAGTGCTCATAATCGAAGAATTCCAAGAATATCATTTCTTTTCTATTTAAATTTTGTTCCCTTGTTGCCTAAGGCATTGCATTGATTTTTGAATGTTTTAAGTGTTTTTGTTTGATTTTTCAAAAAAAAAAGATGTATTTCAATTTTTAAACAAAAAACATCTAATTTTTTTTTTCAATTTTTAAATGAAAATCGTTTAAAGTAAAAAAAAAGTATAGCCTTCTATTCAAAAATTAATGAGCTATTTCATCCACAAAAAGTAGGTATTCGGAAGTTGTAATAATAAAATAGGACTTTTGATATAAACAAAAATTGTCGGTAGTTTTCAAAAAAAAAAAATACATTGAATCATTTAACATTATTTCTTAAAAGTTTGGTGTGTCACGCGCCCTATTGACCTCGAAGCGACTCTGTCTATTATAAGTGTGCGATTTTTGTTTCCCACACCTATTAACTATAGATTTTTTTAATATCATTGTTAAGTGATTGTACTATGTACGGATGTTTTTCACTGCCATATCATCTAGTAATAGCATCAAAACTCATACAAAAATAGCATGGTCAGCAAGTGATTGATAAATTAATAATTGAAAAGAAAAATGTAATTGAGCATGGAACTTTTATATCCTTAAACTAAAGTTCAAGTAAAATCTGTTGAATTTTCTTTGAACAAAAACCTCCTACCTAAGTAGAATTAGTCTGTACAAAGTTTTGCTATTTTTTTTTTTTAATTTATATTTTGTGATTTATTTATACTTATTTCTTGCATGTGTCATGGTTTTTGCGTTTAATGATCTGTGGTCACATTTTTATATTGAGCTTTTGACAGATCTAATCGAAATTTTGACACTGGAAGTTATGGATGACTTGCTTTTAGGTTAATTGCTAATCGTTTAAATTAACTGCCATGATGCGTGAAGTTGACTGATAAACATACTTTTTTACATTATGACATACCTTTTATATAAATACACAATGGCTAGCTATATCGTAACCTTTAACATTTAGGTACTTAAAAGTAATTAAAAGTAAATCTTTTCACATGAGTAATTAGAGAATTTTCTTTTTTTATTTTTTAACTTTTTTATATAAAAGTGGCTATTCATACAGAACAGCCAGCAACAACAACATTCTCACCCCCTCTTGACACAAAAACCCTAAAAGCTTTTTTTAGTTCTCATACATCTTTCATTATTCGTATAATCATTCTCGTTGACAGTTTTTTTTTTCTTTTTTCTAAAAAAAAAAAAAACAACTCCCTACAGGCTAAACAACACTATAATATGCACCCAAAGAAAAACAGCAGCCAAAGCCTTGTGAACCCTCATCAAATAATGCGATAGAATTTCACATTCTAGGCTAGTAGAATATAATAACAAAAGCAACAACAGCGACAGAGCACAAAAAAAAATCGATAAACCAACAAGAACATCAAAATGAAGTTCAAGTTTCTGGTTCTATTTTAAAGAGCAAATAATAAAAAAGAAAAAAAAAATGGAAAAGCTTATATAGCCTTCAGGCAAAAGAGATTTTTAATATAAAAAAAGATCCCACCAGCGATTTCTAGATGATGATTTTATTTTATTTATTTTTTTTTTATTTTTTGCATGTCAAAATGACAAGTATCAGATTTTATTGTATCAGGGTGACAGTGTTACGTCCTTATTCTCTGCAGCTGCAAATTTCAATCAAAACTCAATTGGTTTTCAAATTATTTTTTCTTTTTAATGTAACCATTTTTTTTTTTTGAAAGAGTTAAAGTTTTATGAAATTTAAATTTTATAGAATTGTTTAATCATTCCTATCCAGTAACAACAAAACAACAAGACAAGTTTAGAATTCAGTTCTCCTATATAAAACTTCTATTTAATTTAAAAAAAAGGCTATATTAGGTACTTATAAATCTTATTTTGTTGTGGTTCAGAAGACTTTTTCATTAAATCTCATTATAAAGCAGGTATGTTTTCAAACGGGTACTTTTAGTTCTTTTTTCAACTTTTAGAAACTATTTAATTAAAGTGTAAAAATTTTGATCTCAACATTTGTTCCCCAATACTCTAGCTACTCCACAAACTTTTTCACAAATTTTTTTTTTTTGTAGGAAGGCCCAATTTTCACACTCTTAAAAAATAATAAAAAGACTTCTATAGTTTCGTATAAATTCAGCACAATACAAAAATTTCCTTATCACTAATTTATTACTTTTTGTATTTTTGAGTAGTTTTTAAAATTATTTAGAATCAGCTAACAATTTTAATCACTAACGATGTATTGAATTCAGTCTTCAATGTTACTAAAAATTTTATTTACAAAATGAAAACAGATAAAAACTCAATTTAAACATTTAGAAAAAATTGTGAGACAAAAATGTCCATTAAGGTGGCAGCTTTACTGTATTCAGCATATTGAAGTAACTAATTTTCTTTAATAAATGGTAACGTATATGTTTTTAAAAACTAAAATTCACAAAATCCATCAACGCTTCATACATATGGATAAATATTGAAGCTGCAGTCTAAACGGGTGAACGAATTTTCTTGAAATTTGGTACGGATGATTTTTTCGTAATTTCCAAGGTTGTATCTCCCATACAAATTTCTTGATTAATTGTAATTTTCTCGAAAACGGCTCTAACGATTTTGATTCAATTAAGTAAAACTATAGCTGTTTCTGTTTTTCTCAAAAAAATATGTGTAATACAAAAATATGGTATTCCAAACTTTTATAAAAAAAAAAAAAAAAAAATGAGGGCGGCTAGGTATTCCCCAATTTTTTTTTATTTAAAACAACTATTTTAAAAGTTAAATTTTTTTTTTAATTTGGTTTTGATTGATAAAAGCAATTGAATTTTTTTGAAAGAAAATAAGAAATATATATAAAAAAAAAAACGTTTTATTGAGGTTATACCTACGTATCTTCAATTTTCGACAAAATTATTAAAATAATAGACCTAATCCAAAAAATAGCTCTTGAATTTGTTATCAGAATTAAAATTTGTCTTATATAATAAAAAATTGAATGCTAAAATGTTTGCTATAGCTATCATTTATCAGTTTCTAAACGTGCATAGCACAATAAAGTGTTTTCTTTAATTTACAGCCAAACACCAAAATAAGTACTAGACGAATGTTGCCCGAAAGAATAGTGGTACGGTTAGCTCTGAAAACCAAAAGTTTCTTCGAGGTCTGTTTGCTGAGTTATTTGCATCCAAACATTTTTTTTTTTTTTACATTCGAAGGCCAAAGTCTCGAAAAGAAATTTGATTTACAGATACGAGTTCACCATGAACATGAACAGGCTTAAGCATTAAGTTAAAAAAAACTGTAAATTTCAGAATTTCGCAAAAAATTTAAGTGGTACCCCTTGCTAAAAAAAATTGATTTTCGAAAATTTCCTCCAAATTTATCAAGTGAGGTATTCAAAAAGACGTTGAATTAGTGTCAAAACCCAAAAAACTGGTATACAAATTAGAACTTCCTCATATCATATTGTATTGATTCCTTTAAAAATAAAACACAAGTAGACTGCAAATTTACTGACTTCAGTAAAGCCTTTGACAAGTTGTCACATAAAGTTCTGCGATTACTTTGTAAGATGGATTAAATCTTATCTACTTGACAGATCTTACTCTGTACTTTTCAATGGTTGCGAATCAAACAAGTTTAAGATCAATCCTGGAATTCCACAGGGCAGCCATTTGGGTAATATTCTTTTTATTCTGTTTATTAATGACTTACCATCCGTATTAAAACACTCAAAGTGTCTCATTTATGCCAACGATGTGACTATCTTTAAATCTATTTCAAATACTCGTGATTGTGAAGAACTCCAATGTGACCTTAATTCGTTTTTCCACTGGTGTACTCATAACTGTTTGAGTCTTAACATCGATAAATGTAAAACTATGTGTTTTACTAGAAAACTTTCTTTTAATTCGTTTAATTTATCTGTTTAATGGTGTGTCAATTTCTCGTGAAAATGATGTTTCTGTGCTCGGTGTCACATTTGATCGCAAACTCGAATTTGTTCAACATATTAACTCCATTACTAATAAAGCTAACTCAATTCTTGGATGGATAAAGAGAGAGTCGAAACAATTTTCCGATCCCTTCGTTATAAAACAACTTTTTATATCTTTCGTTCGGCCTATTCTAGAATATGCTTGCCAGGTTTGGTCGCCTCATTATGACTGCCATAAAAATAGACTGGAACAAGTGCAAAAAAGATTCCTAAGGTTTGCGCTCAGAGGACTTGGGTGGACTAACCCTTATGATCTCCCACCCTATAACAATAGACTGAAACTCATTGATCTACCCAGACTTGAGAACAGACGTTTATATTTATGTTTTGTATTCATTGTTAAATTAATCAATGGTAATATAGACTCTTTGCACCTTCTGTCTCGTATCAACTTCAATATTCCACAAAGAAACTTGAGAAACATACCAGATAGTATACTTATTTCAAACTGTCGTACTAATTATGAACAATTTTCACCTCTAAATAAAATGTTTAAACTTTTTAACTTACATAACAACAGTTATTATAATTTGTTTGACAAGAGAATAGAAAATTCTAGTAAGCTTAAATTAACATTTTTCTCTATAGTCAATTAAAATCATATATCCTAGATTAAGTAGAATTATTGTAAACTAGTAAATTAGTTATGTTAAATAAATAAATAATATGCTGGACAAGGCTTGATTTTTTTTCGATAGGAAGAAATACTGTATTTTAGATCGTGATCCAAATTTTACTACACGATAAAGGAAAACTGTCTTGGAAGCACACTATTTTTCTTCAATGTATTGGAGTTTTCAGAGTATTGATTAAAAGCTGACATCTAAAGTGACATATGTACTTCCTATAATGGTTACAAATTTAAGTTTTTGTTCGAACAGTTTGGTTAAAATTAATATCACTTGACAACATTATATTTAACCATCATTAATGTATTAAATTAGGAAGAACTTTTTAAACATTTTCACCACACAAATGTTAGTAAAAGTAAGTTTGACGCATTTAAGACAAGCAACTGAAATATTATAAAAAAGAACAAAACTAAGTATATTACTTCTTCATAAAATTTACTTTAACAGAACACATTTACCTACTTCCTCTTTCACTAAAAATTAATGGAACATTAAATTTTAGCCGTCGAATGAATGTTTATTGGAATTACCTTTTCCTAGAGCTAAAAATATACACCACCATCTAAATGTGTAGATACTCGTCGTTTGTTGTAGAAAATAAATTATATTCCCTGTATATACGTAAACGAATGTCCAACATTTCCATTACCCCTTCCACCTGAAGCTATAACCAATTTAATAATTTTTTGGTCGAATAATAAACACATGCTGCCATCCATAGCAAACCTATAGTAGTCCTACCTGGTGCGTACTAAATAAATATTTTACTAAGGTAGGATATGCTTGCGATATGGTGGTAAGAGTTTTGTTTTAATCTGAAAAATTAATGAACGGCAAAAGCAGCACTTTGGCTATAACTTTAAATAAATCCCAACCCCTCTCCAAATATGATGTATGTCTATGTATATACCCCAGAAACGTATAGTCGGCTTCTTCAATATAAACGTAGGTATATTTAAAGTATCTAGAACCAAAAATAATGTTTAAAACAGCTCGTCCATAGAATGCTGTTAAATCATAGTTTTCCATAAAATTAGGTCTACAATTACGTGACAGAAATTCTATCTAGAACGAATTTTCACATACTCATACATTTAAGCGTATAAATAGAATCATATAAAGCTTATTCTCTCACACTTTTACCCACACATACAAACATATACCATATATTTATATAAATATAGTTTATGTAGATAGTTTCATCATTTTTCCCATTTGAAAAAGGATCAGATGCCGGTATAAGCTACATAGGAATTTGGGATAGGTATGCATCAGGCCATACTTCAAACATGCCTTGAATACAAATTAATCTCAAGTAGGGCCCAATCATTTTATCTTAATTATTTTAAGCATGTACCTAAGCTAAATTAAAAACCATTAAACCTTAAATCTAACCTACTTTAACTATAACTTAAAATAAATGCCAAAATTGCAAAAAAAAAATGTAGGTATCATGCCGCGCGCCTTAGGTTCAAGGACATAGAAAGATATACCAACAAATATATTCTAATACTTAAATACAATATCAAATAAATGAGTTTTTCTCTCTTGGCAATTTTTGGGGCATACGATTATAAAACAAAAAAAAAAAAAGAGAAAAAAAAAAACTTGTACTCCATAGAGATTAAATACTAGAAAAAGAAAAAAAAACAAAAAAAATATATGTCCTTGTCTGCAAACACATAGCCGGAAAGGATGTGCTCAAAGACAAATATTTAAACACAAAATACATTTTCTTTTATGGTTCATTTTTTTTATTCTGTTTTTGTATAATGCAATCATTTTAAATGTTACACTAAAATCTTTATTCTTTGTAGTGTTTTGTCTTTAAATACACAGACAAATAAAAGTCTAAGGTTTTTAACATGGTCGTACGAAGTTACTCGATAGAATTACACAAATATTTGCATTAAAATAAAAATTCGCTACTCAATTAACAACAACTTGTGTGACCTTGTAAATATTGTGTGTCGTTTTAATATTTCGCTAATTTACTTGAACAGTGTCATAACTAAAAAAAAATGTTTTTTTATTAAACTAAAAAGTTAGTTTCTTAAAAAAAAAACTAGTGCTCTTGTTCCGTCAGTTTTTGAAGTTAAGAAATGACTTTCTGCAGGATTAAAGAGTACTTAATTGCAATAAGTTATGCATTTATAGCTCAAAATTTGTTATTTTTGAGTTATAACAGTATTCAAGTAAATGAGCGATATGTACTTTGTTGAGCAAAAAAATCTGTAGGTACTGGCGGGTATTAGGATCACCAATTAAGCATTTTGTTTTACTTTATTTATAAACAAGTATGGCCAAAAATTTAATGGAAATTTGGTAGGTGCAGATGATTTGTTCATAATTTCCAGGGTTAGTTGTTTTTTTTTTACACCGTATACCGCCCTTATAACGGTTTCGAGACATGGCAATTTTCTTGAAAACGGCTCAAACGATTTTGATTAAATTTGGTATAATAAACCTTCTTTTTTTTCTCAAAAAATGCATGATTTCATCGTTTTCAACAACTTTTTTTGCATCATTTTTTAAGTCCTTTTAAATCTCTTTCTATTTAATGCAGTCAAAATAGGAACAATAATTGCACTAGGCTGAAGATTAGTACAGACCTTTGACTCGTCACAAAAATGTGGAATGTATCGGTATGGCTCATAACCGGTTAGTATTATGGAAAACTAGTTCATCAAAAAACTGTAGATTTTATAAAGTTTTCTATAAGATGACATTTAAATTACTTTCTTATAAAAATTGGTTTTTCAAGCGATTAGTAAGCGAATGTGTTTTGGCTCTAGATGGCGCAATATTGAAGTTCATGGAATCTAACAATTACTAATTTGTTGGAGTAGAAAAAGTAATTTAAAAGATATGATGACTCAGATGACCAAAGGTATCTATTATATATATTAAAGTTTGGTTTTGTGTACGTTCGCTAACCGGCTACACCGGCTGACTTATTTTCTTAATTTTTTTTTTTAAATCAAAGAGGCATAAGAGGAGAAGGTTTAAGGCAAACAAAAATTTAGATTTTATGGGGTAAATAGGGGTAAACGACATTGAAAAGAGTTATTTTCTAAACGGTAAGTCGTAAAGAGTTGACTTTTTTTTAAATGATGGACAAATTTATTCAATAGTTAAAAAAGGTATTGAAAAAATTCAAAAAAATTTCAAAACCAAGTTGTGAATTTTTGTTTGCAGTCATAGACCTTCGACAAAAGACTAATTAGAGGTACGCAAAATTTTGCACAGAAATTTGAATTACACCATGAGAAAGATATTAAAAAATATTAGGGGTCTAAAACGGATTTTTTTCATAGGCCCTGTGTTTTGAAATAAAATTTTTTGAAAAACAACCTAATTTTTAGGGACATTTTTGAGTAGTCTTTTATTTTTTGAAATTTTTTAAAGTCTGCAAAAAATCTCAAACTTATAGGAAATACAGGTTTCAATCATGCGCATGCAAGAGTATTTTGCATAGGCCACTTTTGCTAAAAGTTCAAAAGTTAACATTTTTAAACTCATTTTATGAACTTTTCAAATTTTGACCCTCTTTTTCGTTTGAAAATTAACTAATTACAGAGTCGAAAATTAGAAATAAATACAAGAAATGGCGGAACGAAGTCCGCCGGGTCAGCTAGTAAACACATAACTCAACTTAAGTTTTGCCGATGTCATTTAATAAAATAGTCTAATATTATGTTTCCACCTACCCTAAATCCGAAATTCAGCTAAGTAAATTAGAATAAATCTCGAGATTTATTCTAAAACTACTTCGCTAAATCTCGGATTTAGGGTAGTTGGAAACATAGTATAAAAGCGCATACAACAAATTTCGGCTTCGAGTGGAAAAAAATAAAATGCACGACGAGATTGCAAGAACTTGTTCATAGAACGTAAGCTGGTATAATTTTTAAGACATCAAAATCGTTCTTCAAATGAAAAAAAAAAAAAAATTTAAATGAAACTGAGCTCCAAAAAAGAATGCAATTCTTTTTATTAAGATGCATTAAAAAAAATGTTCAAAAACGTTAGAGCATTTTTTTTTTAATTTACTTTTTATAAATTGTTAAAAAAAATATAAAGTTGATAGGTATGCCATTTTGTATTTGGAATTATAAGTACAATAACATTTTACTTTATCAAACAATTATTGAAGCTATGAGAGAATTCCCTCTCGTACTAAAAATAAAAACCATAATTCAAGATCCATAAAGCAATTTTCTTCAAAATCGCTTTAACGATTTTTTTTCTAAAAAGAACCGCTAGGGCCCTCTTTCAGAGCTCACTACATCGACTACATTTACTTCATCAGCAACCTCAAAAGTCAATAGTTGAATACGTTTGAACGTCGGGAAATATGTACTTGTTATGGTTTAAATAGTGCAAATGTTCAAAAAAGTGCTTCGGGAGACCCAACAGGTCGCCGCAATTTATATTTAGAGTCATTGATGTAGCTGATGTAAACAATGTAGAAAGCTCTGAAATAAGCACCTGATTTTTAATTTTCTCTACTTTAGTTTTAAAAGTCGTTATTTAAATTAATACTTTGAGGATTTTTAAGAAACTTGACAGATTTTCTATTTATAATGGCGACTTTAAATATAATTTAAACTGGTTTTAAAGTTAATTTTATCTAAAGAAACGTGTTTGAGATGTACCTATCACATTTCTTATTTGATAGTTTTTGCCTTATTTACCTTAAGATTAACTTATAAATACCCTTATAGTTAAAAGCCTTTTAACAAAGGAAAAAGGAAATTACCTGTCAATTCTTCTATTTACATTGCTTTGACAGTTTTCAACCCTTTTTATGATTATAAAAAAAAGGCTCTTAGATGAGTTTACTATAAAAGCCAGCCAACATTATAAAGAAATTCAATATGATGAACTTTATTGAATATTAAACAATAAATTTTCAAGATATCAATTTTCTTTTAAAGATGTTTAAAAAAAAATAAATAATACTCCCTGATGTGAAGAAAATGCAAACTTGGTTGAATCATAAAAGCACCATCTTGCTTTAACGATCTTAAATTTGTTATTCAGTTTGTGTCCTACTTATGCTGTCATTACATTTTTTTTTGTCATTTATCATAACCAATATATACCAGGATATTATGAAGGAGTTCTTATACACATACACATTATATTAAATCATTTTACCGACGATGACAAAAAAGACATGTCAAAAAAAATTACTCTTATGTTTTTCTCGTCTTATTTTTCAAAGATATCACATATTTGATGCCCATATACTTTTTATAGGATTATCTTTCAAGAGGTTCTATTTAATAAAATAAATTCTTCCTTAAATAATATGCTTATAAGCTGGAAGGATAACATATCATATTAATGCTATTTGAGGTAATCATTATTTGGTTTGGTAACCAAGAAAAAAAAAACGATTGATAACGACACGTTGATTTACGAAGGAAATTATAATAACTGTCAATTTGGAAATTCTTAACTGATGATTGGTTGTAAATAAGAAAATAAGTTGTAAATGTTATAAGAATTTTTGGTTCGTTTTTGTTATTGGTACTAATTGAAAAATGGCGCTGTTATAATTATAATAAGTTTTCATTGCTCAATTTGGAATCAATTGAGGCAGTTTTCTGCATGAGTCAAGCTTGTATTCAAATTCAAAGCCTGAACAAAAATAGTATTCAATGAGTTATTTTTTCAATTTTTGTTCACCTATTTTTACTTGCGATATAGGTACTATAGGGCAAGTTTAGGATTCGTAAAAAAAAATCGAACTCGAGATAACAATTTTACATGACATTACGATGATGGAGAATGCCAAAAAAGTGGGTCCGGCAATTCTGTCTGTCTGTCCGTCTGTCTGTCTGTCTGTCTGTATGTACCTCGAGCTACATCCTAAACTATTCGAGTGATTTTGTTCAAACTTGGTAGTTAACAGTTTTGGGTGATTCCCTAGAGGACAAATTGAAATTTTTTTTAGGACCAAAACTAACGGTTTTACAACGGAAATTTAATTTTTTTTCAAAAAAACCGCTCTAACGATTTTGATTAAAGGAGATGGCACATTTTTCTATGGAGCTTGGGCCCAGTGTGTTCACTAACGAAATTGGTATCAAATGAAAGGTGACTGTAAGCACATTACGTGGGTAAAATATTTTCAAATTCGTTAGTGGGGTTTTGGAGATATTTGAGTTTGAAGTTTCGGATTTCACAATCAAGATTTCAGCTAGTTTTTCGAACAATTAATCGTAGAATGCGTAATAATGGGTATGCAGAAATAATATTGGTATCAAATGAAAGGTATTTCTCTTGTCTATAAATCTGTATCAAAGTTTTTTTTTTTGTTAAAAAAAAATAATACATATTAGGTATTTACTTCTCAAAATGTGATTTTTTTAAGCGATTCATTTGGCACATCGAAATATCAAAATATTCAGTGGTGACATGCACTTTTTTTTGGGATTTTTCGATAGCTTAATGTGTTATCTTTAATTCTATATATAAAATAGTTCTATAAGACGTACAAAAACCTTATAATAAGCAATATGCTCAAAAACGCGCTGAAATATGCCTATTAAATAATGAGAATAGAAACTATAGTTCAATCAATGGGGAAAAATCTGGAAAAAGCTATGACGTCAGCTAAGTTTGAATGCAGTATTGAAGAGGGGTTTATCCCAAGTACAAATCTCAGATTGCGTATTGTTTTGTCTTGTGGGGCGAACGCCATTTTAAAAAACGCATTTGTCTCAATATCTCGAGAAAGACTAGTCGCACAGAAAACTAGAAAGGACTTTTTAGATTGGAAATTAATTAATCTTTCTTTTTCTAGTACATCATTTTTTTGAAGGAGTTATACTTTCAGAGTAAGAGAACCGCAAAGTATCTCATTCTAAGTAATTCCGCACTTAACTTTAAGGGTTGTTTAAAATATTTAAAATATAAAAAAAAACACACAATTTGCGGTACTGTAACTCTGAAATTATAACTCCTAGAGAAAAATTATGTCCTAAAAAAAGAAAGATTAATTAATTTCCAATCTAAAAAGTCCTTTCTAGTTTTCTGTCCGACTAGTCTTTCTCGAGATATTGAGACAAATGCGTTTTTGTATGTTTTATAGAACTATTTTATATATAGAATTAAAGGTAACACATTCAGCCATCGAAAAATTTCAAAAAAAAGTGCATGTCACCACTGAATATTTTGATATTTCGATGTGCCAAATGAATCGCTTAAAAAATCACCTTTTGAGAAGTAAATAGCTAATATGTATTATTTTTTTTAACAAAAAAAAAAAAACTTTGATACAGATTTATAGACAAGAGAAATACCTTTCATTTGATACCAATATTATTTCTGCACACCCATTATTACGCATTCTACGATTAATTGTTCGAAAAATTAGCTGAAATCTTGATTGTGAAATCCGAAACTTCAAACTCAAATATCTCCAAAACCCCACTAACGAATTTGCAAATATTTTACCCACGTAATGTGCTTACCGTCACCTTTCATTTGATACCCATTTCGTTAGTGAACACACTGGGCCCAAAAATGTGCCATCTCCTTTTTGAGTGTAGTATTACACATAAGAGCCAACTTTCGAAATAAAAAAAATATTTTTTTTACCGTTATTAATGGTACCTGTCATAGAACGGTTTTTTTTTTATTTATGAATATCTCGTTCAAGACCACCCCGATTTCCACGAAAATTGTTATAAAAAAGCGTTTAGGCAAAGGTAATATTAAAATTTTAGAAAATTTTCAAAAAACTCATTTTTGGATTTTTAAAAAATATTTCAAAATTTTTTTTTGAAAAATCAATTTTTTAAAAATGGGTTTATGAAAAATTTTGAAATTTCGTTTTTATGTGTAAATAAATTAAATCTTCAAAATGGCATACCAACTTTTTTTTGAAAAATGTTAGAAAATTTTTATATATAAAAAATTAATTTTTAAAAAAAACGGCTCTAACGATTTTCGAAATTTTTTTTGTGAAAGATCATTTAAAATGGTATTTAATTAATTATAAAAACAGATTTTATTTTTTTTTTATTTCTTGAAAATATCAAATTTTAAATTTTCTTAATTTTCTTGAATAAAAAGCTTTAACATTAGAGTAACTTTAAGCATAAGAGCAAGTACGTGCGACCCCAGTCGTGTATTTTATTAACTTTGAAATCGATTATTTCAAAAACAATTGGTTGAAATACAGGGTGTCCTGGAATGAGATAAAAGTATTTTGGGGATGATTCTTTGGCATATTCTAAGAATAATATTTTTCTACAGTAACTCTCTATCTGCAAAATTGATAACCTGTAGCGATGATTTAAGAAAACGCTTATTTTGGTATGCCTTTACTCATGTTAATGTTAATACCTCCGTTAATACTTATGATAGAAACTTCATTAACAATTTTATTCTTAGAATATACCCAAGAATCATTCCCCAAAAAATATTTATCTCATTCCGGGACACCCTGTATACTAATTTAAAAATTAAGATTAAATATACAATTCTGGTATCACTTATAAGTTATAACTGTAAGTGTTGCCGTTGTTTTCTAATATTTTTTTTTTTATTTTAATTAATTTTTTAGGAAATTACCTCTCCCGCCTGAAGGAAAATTACACTTTTGTTCGGTGCCTAAACGTTCGAATTTCTGTATCTGGGTAAATCGTTAAATTTTTTTTCTAATCCAATTTTGAACTGATTTTCATAAAAAAATGCCATTGATGTCGAAGTTGGGTATAAGTGACGAAAAATTGGAATTTTTGAACTTTGTCAGCTTATAAAACTGTACAGAAATCTAAAATGGGTACAAATTTGACGGAGATAGATTTTTTTCAATGGGTGAAGGTAAAAAAAAACCGTTTTTTGCCCCTAACTCCAGATTTTGGGGGTGTTACAGAGTTTTTAAGTAACGTTTCGTAATCAGTGAACTAGCTTTAAAAAACATGATAGGTCTCCGCCCGAGTATATTTTAAAACCTTGTTTTTGTTAAACAGTGTTATCATTTAGTTTAGTTAACACTATGTTTGTGAACAATTTATTTTGATAATATTGCAAAAGTTAATTAAAAATACCCGAGGTCTTAAGCAAAACATCCAAATTTGTAATACTAAGTTATCACCTAACTAAAACTAAACACTAACAAAGAAAAAAATAACAAATTCCCTTAGAATATTATAATTCACAGTATATTCATGCTGTGAGTTTTATATAGTGTCGGTAAACATCGACCAAAATAAGGCGTCTTAGTAAGGGTACGACAGATCTAACTGATGAGCAAACTGTCGTACCTGGGCGAAACGCTTTATAAATTTTTGGAGTTGAGGTCACTTGAACTTATATTGAATTAAAACTAAACACTGTTAAACTGAATATTCAAATCTTGTTAAATTAAATAAAAAAAAAATGTAAACTTTATCTTCAATTTCTTAAGACTTCATTAAAACAAAACAAAAAACAAATCACAATAATTAAGAAAAAACATTAAACCAAATCAAAAACAACCTGTGGTGGTGTACAAGTACACAACATCAGTACACCATTAAGAGATTGTGGTTAAGGTTTCATATTTCGGGAGCATTGGTGTCATATTCAAGATCACCATCATAGACATCGTTATAAACTACTTAAGGTCAAACAAATTACAAAACTCAAACTAACAGAAATGGATGATGATAAATGACCTTAAACATGTAATTGAAGTCAATCTTTGAGCCCGGTTTTATAGTGTTATTATGACTGACACTACTACTCTTATGTTTGTCTACAACGACGACGACGCTCAAGCGTGCCTTCACTTAGAATGTGTCGGTTTTAATTGACTTGAACCTTTTTTTTTTTATAGTTTTGAAGTATCAAATCCGTACCACTTTTGGCTTTTTTAGATACGAACTGAATGATGATGAACCGAAAGTGAAAGTGTTATGTTACAGAAAGAAGCAAAGTTCTCACAGCTTTTTGAAATTGTTTTGAAATACTTCTTCGGTTAAGTTCATTCATAGCTGACAAATTTTTTCTTGATTCTACAGAAGAAGATTCAAAAGAAAATATCGTACCAGATTGTATTTCCATTGTAACGGGTGTGACAAAGGTACAAAAACGTGAAAACACCTTACACTAATAATACACCGAAAAAAAAAAATGATAATAACAGCTATCAAATTAACATTTTTCAGTGACAAAAGTCGTCCAACAATTAAAATATCAATTTTGATATTTTATCATATCATTTTCACATTTTTTAATTTCAGATGGGATAGTGAAAATTTCACTTTGACAATTAAAATATCATTTTGACATTTTTTTAAGTTTAAGTGGATAGTGAAAATTTCACTTTGACAATGAAAATATCAATGTTGACTAGATTTTACGTTTTAGTTTATTATAATGAAACCTATTTCTTTCCTTTTCTTTTTTATTATTTTTATTATTAAAAGAATTTTCTTTCTTTTTTCAAAACATTACTGAAAGAGAATATTTTTTACAAAATAATGATCATATTATTTTTTCTATTATAGGTGATATAATTGTTTTGTTATTATCTCCCAAACTATGTGAAGTAAAATCTTAGTGCCGATCAAATTTTATCAGTAAATCATACATTTTACTTCGAAAAAACACAACGCGCCTTTAAATTAGTACATATTAAGAATTTTGTATTTAATATTTTTCAATAATTTGGAATGAGAAATTGATATGAAAAAATGATAATAAAATATCAAAAAAAATTTCCAAAATGTGACATTTAAATATCATACTGATAATAAAAATGTTGTTTTAACATTTTAAATATCATTAAACACATTTTATAGAGCATTTTTGGCTGATATTTAAGAAATGTTAATTTGACATTTAAAAAATGTTAAATTGATATTGGTTTTTTTTTTCGGTGTACAATACTGTCTATCCAATATTTTTAGTAAACATAATAGCTGTCAAAAAAAAAAAACGAAATCAAAATTATATGGAAAAAACCCAAAACATCAAAAATGCCGAAATCATATTTGTACCTTGCAATGCACTATATACAAAAGATAATACATATATCGTACGCACACATACTTTAATTAACTTCTATTTGTTTTTGTTATTTCATATATACTAATTTGTTATAAATGCAATTGTATGTTATGTACCTTGGATTAATTATGACTGATGTGATAATTTCCAAAGATAAGGTTAGATACCAGCTTGCTATAAAGGTGTGACATGAAATCACAATGCTTCATTTTGAAATGCTTATTAAATTTAGATCAATTTTTTTTTTTGAAATCGTGTTACATCGAGATTTATTTAGATTTAAATACAAACAATGCGAAAAAACTTTAAATATTTTTAATTTTAATTATCACTGAGATTTTGAATAATAACAAACAAAGGTCATGTGTGGTAAATAAATTCATTTAACAAATAAATAACAAATTTAATTGAAAACTAGTGCACATACTCTTTTAGTACTGTTTCACATGTTTAATTGAAACCAAAAATGCAGTAAATAACATTTTAGAAATGCATATTTTCTTTCACAATTTATCATGGAAAGGAACTATCTTTTTCAATTTTGTCGTTCTTTTTGGTGATGAACTTTTCCTAAAAAAACAAAAAAAAAAAAACAAACTTTGAAAAGCAAAAACCAGCTTAAGTATGGAATATTTAAAGGAAAATTCGTCTTTTTGTTTGACAATATCGTAATTTATTTTTCTGCAGAAAAGTTTTCTTTTCTCTGTTGAACCCAACCTTGAATGTAATTGGATTTTAAAGATTTATTCACAGTGCTAGCAGATGCTTCGTGACGGTTTCTGAAAATATCACTAGAGGTACTACAGCAAAAAAAAAAAAAAAAAAAAACACAAAATAATTTGCATAAGACCTTCAAAGTTACAAAAGTTATTTAATTTAATGTCATTTTATTTACGATATTGTGCTCAACAAATATTAAATGTATAAGTTTTTTACTTAAGCCTCAAAAATAAATTATTTTGTCAATTAAAGGGTTGATCAGAAATATTTAATATTAAATAAAACATTCATAAGAAAAGTCGCTGAGATTATTTCTCTGAGATTATTTCTCTGAGATATGACTTTTTGCCTTTTACATAATTTTTACTCATAAAGCAATTAGCCTGAGACTTTTTTCAATTATATTGTACGAACACAAAGATCCAAATCGTTGATATTCGATTCCGAGAGCTCATCAAGATCTTGATAGAATGCTTAACCAAGGAATCGATTTCTGGAGGTTTCAAGAGCGGGAGTCATATAGGGCTGATTCTTGCCCGTTCATTTGCTTCAATACCACTGTTATCTCTAGCAACCAAATGAGTATTATTTGGAGTTTTAATTCAGACTAAGTAGTTCATTTTGGCACTGCAAGGTCAAATATCAAATTAGAAAACGTAGTGCCCGAATTTATGGCCTTAATACCCGCCTTGCATAAGACAAACGTTAAGCTACTGGGGGAAAGGGGTTTTTAAGCTGGATTCAAAAGTGAAACCTAAAAGTTTCTTGTTGAATTATTTGCAATAGGAATATTGTTTTTTAATATTTTGAAACAGATAACTTGGAATCCAAGTCTCGAAACAAATTTTAGTTTTAAGGTATGAGTTCACAGTGAACAATCCTATGCATTTGGGTAAAAAAAATTACAATTCCCTTTTTTTTTTAGATTTTCGAAAAAAAATTCAAAGCGTACCCTTGTCGACCTGAAATAATATTGGGGACTCATTCCATTCAATTCATTCTATTTAGTGTCATAAGTGCGAAAAGAACTTTTCAGTATTAATTTTGCGGTAAATGCTGTACTGAGCATCTTAAAAAATAAATTGCACGACTGGGGTCTCACGTACTTGCTCTTATGCTTAAAGTAACTCTAATGTTAAAGCTTTTTGTTTTTATTCAAGAAATTTAAAATTTGATATTTTGAAGAAATTTCAAAAGTACCTAGAATAAAAAAATTAAATCTGTTTTTATAATTAATTAAACACCGTTTTAAATGATCTTTTACAAAAAAAAAAACAAGTATGCCATTTTATTTCTTGTATAAGAAGGTATTTTTAGAAAAAAAAATTTCGAAAATCGTAGGAGCCGTTTTTTAAAAAAATAATTTTTTATAGGTAAATAAAAATTTTCTAACATTTTTCAAAAAAAAAAAGTTGGTATGCCATTTTGAAGAAATAACTAATTTACACATAAAAACGAAATTTAAAGATTTTTCGTCAAACCGTTTTCAAAAAAATTGATTTTTCGAAAAAAATGTTTGAAATATTTTTTAAAAATCCAAAATTTGTGTTTTTTGAAAATTTTCTTAAATTTTAATATTACCTTTACTTAAACGCTCTTGTATACAAATTTTCGTTGAAAGCGGATTAGTCTTGAAGAGTTATTCATAAATCAATAAAAACTGTTCTATGACAGGTACCGTTAATAACGGTACAAAAAATATTTTTTTTATTTTAAAAGTTGGCTCTTATGTGTAATACTTCACACAAAAATTTTAATTAATATCGTTAGAGCCGTTTTTGAAAAAAATTAACTTTTCTGTTTCCGTTATATGGCAGGTACCGTTAGTTTTGGTCATAAATATTAAATTCCAATTTCACCTCTAGGGAATCACCCAAAACTGCTAAATACCAAGTTTGATGAAAATCACTTCACTCGTTTAGGCTGCAGCTCCAGATAGAGAGAGACACACAGACAGACAGACAGAATTGCCGGACCCATTTTTTTTGGCATTCTCCATCATCGTAATGTCACGTAAAATTGTTATCTCGAGTTCAATTTTTTTTACGAATCCTAAACTTGTCCTATAGTACCTACCTATATCGCAAGTAAAAATGTTTGCATGGCTTAGAATGGTTTTATAGAAAGGTTAATTTTTGTAATGGTTTAACGGTAAAAATAAAAATAAAAATAAAAATAAAAATAAAAATAAAAATAAAAATAAAAATAAAAATAAAAATAAAAATAAAAATAAAAATAAAAATAAAAATAAAAATAAAAATAAAAATAAAAATAAAAATAAAAATAAAAATAAAAATAAAAATAAAAATAAAAATAAAAATAAAAATAAAAATAAAAATAAAAATAAAAAAAAAATAAAAATAAGAAATTTTTAAAGCTGTTCGAAAAAGTTATAAATTATTCAATGGTGATTAAATTTGAAAAAAATTATTTTTTTTTGGAACGGTGTTTTTTGGTCCCAAATTTTTCAAAGCCTTTGTCAACAAAATAAGTTAATTGTCAAAGGTGGGAAATTTTTTGGGATCAGTTTAACAAAGCTCCATTTTAGGCTTTAATTTTATAATATACACATAAATTAATTTCATAATAGCTGTGTTTTATTTTCCTCGTAATCCAGATCAGATCATTGTATTTATTTGCGTTACAGTAACAAAACGAAATCCTGCTTTTATTGTAAAGCTAATAAAAACAATGATCTGATCTGGATCACGAGGAAAATAAAACACATTGATTTGCTATATTAGTTGAAAAGGATACAATTTTATCTACTCATCAATTTCAACCACAACACATGTATACGCATGCAACACCATTATTGCCAATCCAATTTCCTTCTATCGCATTTTACAATATCCTCTCTAGCACATGTTTGTTTAAATACAACAAAATAGAAATTAAAAAAAAAAAAAAAACGTGTCCGAGACACTTGGTAAACATAATACTTTTTAATTATTTCCCTTGAGTGTGAGCAGAGTGGTACCTCATAACAGAACCACAACTAGAACAAATCGATGTGGTTTAAGCTTAAGAATGTCACCTAGAACTACATTGTCATAATAAAAAAACACACACAAACACACATTTACACATTATTTTAAATAGCAAACCAACTAAATGAATCCATAAAAATGCATCCAATCTAGGGTATATTCTATATAACATTATGAAAGGAGAAAATTCTACGAACTAATATACGTAAGCAACACTATTCTGTCTGTCCGTGTGCGTCGGTTGTCGTTATTTCGACCGTCTGCTGTTATACAATATCGACCTCTCACTCAATTATTTTAATCGAAAATCAACGCCATGGCTCTGCAGCAATATCAGTGCAATTGGTACAATTTTTTTGTGAACAAGGTGCACATGAACGTAAAGAACCAATTATGCAATCATGATTATGTGAATATATTATATATCTTTTGAAACCTTATTAAAGTATACAAGACGAACCAGATGGTACTTTTTTCATTTTTTCATTCTTTATTGCATTCCTCAAGTTATGATGGTAGCTCATGACAAAGAAAATATGTAGGTACTTGGCTTTTTCTTGAAGAAGTGAACCATTTTCCAATGAAATAATGAATTATATTTTATATTCATGAATACTAGGAAATACTTTTTTATTTTAACTGTGAAACATTGAACTTGTAAAAGAAAACAACATTCACCTAAAACAAATGAAGAAAAATTAAAACCCAAATTATTAAGAAAAAATTGCCATTTATAGAATTAATGATAAGGTATTATATCAAATTTAGTATAAAATGTTCAAAAAATTCATGGTTAACAAAGTTACAAAGCTTAACAAACAAGTTGTTATGCGAAATGCAGTTTTATGCATCTTTAATTCAAAATGGTGAACCGTGATAGAAAAGTTGAAGTTTTTATAAGAGTCCATTGCCAAAAAATATTCGATTTTTCACTTGCTCTATAGGGCAAGTATTGGTTTGGTGTCGAAAAAAAAATTTAAGGCTTTAATCAAAACCAACATTACGATGATGGTGAATTCCAAAAAAGTGGATCTCGCAATTCCGTCCGTGCGTCTGTGCGTCTGTGCGTCTGTACGTCCATCTGTACACATTTCCACAGCCTAAACGGGTGGATGTATTTTCTTCAAATTTGGTACAGATGATTTTTATGGAATTCTGAAAGTTCTTTTTTTTTATTTTTTTTTATATCTTGCTTAGAAAGTGTACCTCCCATACAATTTTTTAATTTATCCCAAATAACTCGAAAATGGCTCTAACGATTTTGATTAAAATATTTGTGTGTAGTTTTACACATAAGAGCCAACTTTTGAATTAAAAAAAAATAATTTTTGTATAGTTATTAACGGTACCTGTCATAGAACGATTTTTTTGGTTTCTGAATACCTCTTACAAAATTAACCGGATTTCAACGAAAATTTGTATACAAAAGCGTTCAGGTAAAAGTAATATTAAAATTTTAAAAAATTTTCAAAAAAAGCATTGTTGGATTTTTTAAAAATATTTAAAAAAATTTTTTTTGAAAAATCAATTTTTTGAAAACGGGTTGGTGAAAAATTTTAAAATTTCGTTTTTATGTGTAAATAAATTATTTCTTCAAAATGGCATACCAACTTTTTTTTTGAAAAATGTTAGAAATTTTTGATACATAAAAAATTACTTTAAAAAAAAACGGCTCTATCGATTTTGGAATTTTTTTTTTCTAAAAATACCTTTTTATACAAGTAACAAAATGGCATACTTGGTTTTTTTGTAAAACATCAATTAAAAAGGTGTTTCATTTATTATAAAAAAAGATTTTATTTTTTACACTACTTATGAAGTTTCTTGCAAATACCAAATGAGATCACTGTAGCCATTTTCCATGTACGAGATACAAACAATACAATCATTGTAAATTTTGAAATACACAATAATTAAAATAGATATTTAACTCAAAACAAATCATGCAATTTGATTTCTCATACAAAGAAGAATTTTTAGAATTTTTTTTTTTTTTTCGAAAATCGTTAGTAAATCTTCGTCGTTCAATGAAAACTTCTTCCTTCGTCTATTTTTCGATTTTTAAAAATTCGCATAAGAAATTGTTTATTCAATATTAATTTGGTTATTCAATATTAAAAATTCAAAAATCGTTTAAGCTGAGAGTGCCTTGACATTTTGGTAAAATAATTGTTTTGTTACAATCGAAAAATAAAGCTTCTTTTTATTGGTTAATTTGGACAGAAGTCAAAATCGACTTTTTTTTCTATAATTGTACAAAAATTCTAGCATACAAAAAATGATATGCCAATATTAAAAATATAGCAACACCTTCAAAAAAAAAACCAAAAATATTTATCAATCCGATTTCATCAAATTGATTTTTCAAAAAAAAAAAAAAAAAATAAAATCAAAAATTCAAAATTTGGGAAAACAATTCTGTGAAAGTTACCTACTTATAAGAACGGTTCAAAAAAATATTTTTTTACTGTTATCGATACTACAACCTTTTTCATGAAAATCATTAGAGCCGTTTTTTGAGGAAAATTAGGTTTTCGGTTTTGTTGACTATCGTTAATTTTGGTCCGTTACCATACCTTTCATGATGGCTTTACTTTTAATAAGTTTTTTTCCTCAATTTAAAATTTCATTACAGTAAAACAAGTAATTTACCATTAAAACATTGTTTTAAAAGTATAAATTCAAAAATTATAAACTTTTTCCTTGATGTTGCAAGGTTGCATAAAAGATTTCTTTACAACACAACACCCTTACCTGAGTATTAAAAACGTGACAGGGTTGTCGCTCCATATCATTTCAAGAGCCAGGTTTATCACAAGGTAAGAAGTATTTTTTTTTATGTTTATCGAGTTTAAATATAAATTATACGCAGGTTTCATTATTTTATAAACATGCATATAGGGTAACCTTAACAAAATTTAAAACTTTATAGGGTTGCCCCGATTTCAAAATATTATAAATACTAAATAAAACTAAATCCGACAAAACGCTCTTTTGAAATTTGTCAGTTTTTTATCTCTGCCTTTATAAAGGTTTTGAAAATTTAGCTGGTACACTTTGAACACATGCTCAGTACCCTCAAAAAAAAAATAAAATAAAACAACACAATCAATTTCAAATATGAAATATCAACTTCAAACTTCATTGACATTCAACTGTAAAAGTCATGTAAACAGACTCATAATCGGTCTTTTTTTTAATTTTTCGAACTTTTGAAGAAAAAAAAAAAACTCTGTCGAAAACTCAAGATATTCACTGGGCTCTATACCGCAAATGTAATATGATCAACGTTGATTAAATGTTGAAAAAACTTACTAAAACATATTTAAATTCAAATTGAAGCAACGTTAGAAAATTTTAATTTTTTTGTCGTACTTTAGCTTTTCTGGCATTTTATCACCGTAACTTCCAACATTAAGATAGCACGTGATCCAGGAGTTGTAGGATTGATCCCCAATGGCTCCAATTTTTAATTTAAATTGATCCTTTTTTTCAAAGTTGAAACAACTTTGATTTAAGTATGTTTTGGAACTGTAAACCACTTTAAACGTTTAAAATAACGATGTTCTACTTTGATTTTAAAATTTCCGTTTTCAACACAAAATTATTCCGAAAAATACTTGAACCAAAGTGGTTTACATTGATTTTAAGTTGCTTTTTCCCTCAGTGTATATCTATAATGCACAGTATTCCTCTCAACTAGTGAATCGACCTCGTTACTGGTTTAATACTGTGATTGAATAAGTTGTAAAAATTCAAGGTTTTCAATGAATATTCTGTTCCTATTTGGTTTAAATTATCTGAAGACTTCTAAGAGATTTCATCAAGGTTGAAATGATTCAAAATAAAGATGTGTATAATCAAAAAAAAATCCTGCCAACTGCAAATTGGATTATTAGGACAAACTCGCTGACTAACCAAATGCATGAAATTTTGATGGTTCAACTGATTATAATATTATTTAATCCATTCACCCACATTATGATAAGTATTATATCAGAAGAAGGCTACAAAAAAAAAACTAATTTCATTCATGAGGCTCTCAATGTCTGACATTGACTTCAAAGAAAGGTCGCTTTGATCCCTCTTTTTCTCTTTGGTGATTAAAGGATCCTTGTTGAAATGAGAAAAACCTACTTGAATTCCTCTTCATAAAGTGTTATGACGTTGAAAATAAGTATTTCAAGTAAGATACACATCTTTTTGAACTGTTGTTTTTTTTCCCTCCTTTTTTTAATAAAAAAAAAGTTTACATAACCTTCAAGGAAGGTTTGTGTCAAATACATACATATAATATCAACATGGCGTTGGTACTTTTAAAATACGTCAGCGCTCTATATACGCACTTAAAAATCCCCTGTCTACCTACATTTGAATTGAATATTTTTTTTTCCTGCTTTTTTTCAACTTATTTGCTTCTTATTGTTTCGTCGTTGTGCCAAGAAATGTTAATTATTTCTAATTAGGGTGAATTTTTGTATGTCAAAAGAAACATGAAACTAACTTGTTAGTGTATAGTACAAGTATGTACTTTAAATTTAAGTCTGTGTTTGTTAGCATGTGCGTTAATTTGTATTTGTCAAAACAAAATAGGAACAACAAAAAAAAAAAACTATTAATTCTATGTTAGTCGTTTATTTTCTCCTTCCTGGGATACCTACGCAAAATTATACAAGAGTACTGTAAGGTATTTAGGCACTCTTTTCATTTTCAATTATTTCTAGCCTTGAAGATTTGTTTTTTTTTTTTTTCTTAATTTCTTTTTATATGTTTTTCATTTTGTATGTTATAGGTAGTAATGTTTTGAACAAATGTATTAGATTTTGAAGAAATTTCATTAAAAAACAGAAATGTGACCTTATTTAAATTTATTTGGTATACAAAGGGATTTTGTACACTAGGGCGTATACGTACTTTTTTTTAATGACGCGAGCAAATATCAAATATTCCATGAATAAGAGGCCAAATCTTCTAGATTTTTATTTTTAGATAAATAAAATTATAAACTAAAGAATCAATAGTTAATTTTTCTTCTCAAAAAGTTGAAAGTTTTTCTTCTAGGGGCATTATAAAATCAATTTATTTTAGATAATAATTTCCTTTTGTTTTTCGCTCTGTTATAAAAACTTTAATGTCTCATATAAATTAAATTTTAAAAACAAATACCTACGACTTGATGTAGGTACATTTTATTTTCCTATGAAATGCATAAAGATTTCTTTTTCTTAGCACTTATTTGTGGATAATCTTAATGTGAGCTCATTTATTTTTATTAACATTTCAGGACTAAAAGATGTAGACACATCAAAGAAAGATTTTATAACACCAAGTAGGAGTGGATTTTAAGTAGAAATAATTTTATTAATGATGCTCCTTCTAGAAAGTATTTTTAAAACAAATGGAGTATTACTTAAGACTACTTAAACTTTGAATAAAAAAAGGAAAGAAAAACAAAAAAAACATATTTATTTTTTTTTTTCAAAGTTAAAATCAAATTTTAACTTTACTTGTATATGTTTCTATAAATGTTAAATAAAAATAGTTATAAAAATTGTTTTAAGTTAAGAAAAATATAAACAAATATAAACGGAATAATTCTGAATATTTGAAATGTTCAAGAAATGAAAAAATATACTTATTTTCTAAAGAATAATGAAAATGAAAATGGAAAAGAAAAACTACAGAAAATTTGGACGTTCCATGTTAGTATACAGGGTGTCCTAATGGTATAGTCACTGCAACATACTTAAAAGATGGGTTCTTAGGGTAAAAAACGTCTGAGGTGATTTTCTCGTTTACGTTTAGCTCTAAATTATAAAAGGTTTTATGTTTTTGGAGGCCTTGCCATACTATTATGTATTTTGTTTGACATGACGAATAAAAAACTTATCATTGGATTTTTACGACTTTTTACAGAATTTGTTCGCTTCTGGAAAAAAAAACAGCCTTTCCCCCAAAATAATTTTATGAGGTGTCTTAATTCTTGTTCTTTATCCCCAATGTAACTTTATCAATAAATTTTTATAAGGTAACAAATATTTTTTTTTTTTTTTTCAATAAAAAAAAACACCCTTCCATCAAGTATTTTTTTTAGTTATAAATTAAACATTTTTAACCAATTTTCTTTCATACATCTTTCAGAAATGATATAAATGTAATTGAATCGTAAGTTGTAAGAACGGAATAAGTCCATTTTGCAAAATTGTTGGTAAAACGCAAAAAACTGAATAGCTTCTGTATTCTACTGTTTTCAGATGTTTGACGTTCAGATAAAATTAAGATTATGTAGATTTGAGTAGAATGAGACAAAAATTTTATTTCTATTGGTTTCTAGTAGACAGGTATAACGGTTTAAAAACTTTGGACTTATTCCGTTCTTATAACTTTTGGTTTGAAATTTCACCCAAAAGCCAAATTTTTGAATGAAATAAACATATAATTTATTTAAAACAAAAGTTTTAATGATAGCAATCGATAAACTATTGATAGAGCTTGAGTAATCAAAACAAAAAAAGTGTTATACATAGTAAAACAAAAATTTTTGTTGTGGTCTCTTTTTTACTTGAGTAAAAAAATGGAGAAATAAACCTAGGTTCGAATTGTAATTCTTTTGTTAATTTTCAATGAAAAAACCTTTTTGAGCCCATCATTTTGAAGGAAATTTAATCTTCTGTTTTTATTTAGAGAAATGCATATGACTATCTCAGCCCGAAAAAAATACCGTTAAAAAAAGCAAAAAAAAAAAACTCAAAAAATCGCTTTTCTTGACTTTTGTTCATGTTTTTTGGACTGTTTTGGTATAGAGTTTTTTTTTTTTTTCATTTAAAAAAAAAAACACTTTTCCGATATTAAATTTGATTCTCTATACCAAGTTTTAAAATCAATTTATCAAAATTATGCTTTGTTTACGAGATATATTGAAAAAAAATAAAAAGGGGGCTTTTGCAATCCTGTCTTCAATTTCCAACCTCTCATTTAATAGAAATTTGCATCAAAAAGTCAATTTCAGAAAAAAGTGGACTTATTCCGTTCTTACAACTGACGATTCAATTTTAAATTTTATAAAAGTCCTTTAACCCCTTGTAGCCCCATGTGACATTTCTGTAACAAACCGAAAAAGATCTCCCAAAAGCTGTAAAAAACATATTTTTATTCTTTTAATGCTTCTTACATAATCTTTAAGAATTGATTTATCGAAATAATGCGCCATATTTCTAATAAATAGCACCAATAGTTTTTAATTGGCAGTTAATGTTGAAAGTTCGGCTTTTTTAGAAAACAAGCAAATTTATGTAAAAACTACGAAATTCAGAAAAAATATTTTTCGTGCATAAACTAACGGGGTTTTATTTTTGGATTTAAGGAATGCGCCTAAAAATAAATATTAGATAGATTTTTGTTTGAATTTTTGCATTTATATACAAAAATAAATTATTTAAACTTTTTTTTTACTGCGTAAATCTCGAAATAACTAAGCAAATAATGAATTTATTGAATTTTTAAAAAATACGTGTTTATTAAAGCTAAAGCCCTTTCGATTTACATTATTAATTTTAAAATTTACGATGTTGGGTTACAAGGGGTTAAAAGTGTGAGAATCAACAAAAACGAAGTGTTTGCCTATTAGAATATTCGCGTGAAAATCCTAGTTTTTTTCATTTGTATGAAACTTTTACACATTTATTTCGGTGCACAAATTTTAATAAATTTAAACACTCTTCTAACTAACTACATTTAATACGTTACTTCTTAAAATCTTTTACACTCAATAGAGTGAAAGAATAATCATTTTTCTTGCATGGACAACCTCCAACTTCATGATAAACAGAAAAAATAACAACACTTGGTAATTATATGGGTACATGCAATTGAAAATTGAATATAATCAAAGCGGACATTGTTGTTGTTGTTTTGTTTTTTTTTTTATTAAATACGCGATACGCCTCCAAAGAAAAAACCTTCTATAAGTTCAACTCAAACATTATCTCCTCAACTCGAAGGTAGACCCACATAATGGATGCGAACCTGACACACTTCCATCGAGTGGCAGCATCGACCAATGTCGTATACAATTTTTTTTTTGTATCCAGAACTAAAATAAAAAACCGACAATTGTGTACGATATGAATTTCAAATTGCAATTCGTTTAGTACAATAGAGCGATAACGTCGAAGAGTCGCTCTTGCCCTCAATGTGGTCTTGAGTCTCAACTATTTGAGTTTTTGTATTATTATATTTTATAAATTCGCATTATAATTGAGTGTGACTTTCAATTAATTATGGTTGAATTGAACAGAAATAAAGGTAAATTTACTTTTCTTTAAAATTTATTATTTTTACATTGATTATAAAAAAAAATCTGTAAAATATATTAAATTTAAATTAAAATAGAAGTTATTTATTAATATTTGTCATACTTGTACAATGTACATCAATGTTTGTAGAAAAAGTATATGGACTTTTAATGAGATTAAATTTAATGAAGGTCGGTTTTGTTTTTACCATGACCGACAGTGAATGGAGCATGTTTTTTTTTTTTTGTTTTTTTTTTCGTAATTCACTTAAAAGCCAATGATTTGTATATTTTGAGCTTAATTAAATTTAATTGAATGTAAACTCATCGAAATGTTTAAAAATTGATTCAAGTTCAAGATTTAGCCTCGTAATTAACTTATGGTTGAGTGGATTACTTTTTGAATTTTGTTTGTTTTCAGCCTATGGGTTGGATTTATGAAAATTAGATCTTAGGAAAATGAAACAATTTTAAACAAAATTTAAGGTTTTTAGGTTTTATTTGTACGTACTCGTAGAATACCCTAAGCTCATTATGGATTTTAATAAATTCCTCTACCCAGGTAGAATAATCATACCCTTGCTCTAGGGCTGATTTATTAAATGCAAATTTGAAGGTGAGAATTTTATTTGCGTGAACAAAGTAAATATTGATTTTGATAAATTAGGTTCTCAAAAGAAATTATTACTAAAACGATATAATAAAATTAGAGACTTTTGTATAAAAAGTGTTTTTCTATTGATTTTTCTGTGTTTAAATAGATAATATTGGTAAGTTACTTCAAAATGATTTTTCTATTACAAATTTCCAAATAAAGTTGCATATTTAATTAGTTTAAAAAAATATCTAATTTATAAACAAAAATGTATTTTTTATCTTTTACTATTATATTTTTATTCTTTTTTTTTTTAGATTGCGATGTTTCTATAGCGGCTCAAATATATAAACAAAAATATTTCATCAATGTAAGTGAATATGATTTTATTATATTTTAAGAAAATTTAACTTTAATAATTTCACTTTACCTTATTTTTATTTTTATAAACCTTAATATAAGAATTTAAAAAATGGGAAAAATTTTTAATAAAAGACAGGAAAACCAACATTCTAAAAATTTTCAAAGCAAGCATTGTTTTAAAACCCTATAATAAATTGTATTGACGGTGAACGTTCATTTTTATGTAAAATTGAAAAAAATTGCTCAAAAAATCTCGATTCAATTATTCTGATGTATACTGAGATTTTAACCCTACAAAATTATTTAGATACCGTATAAATAGTGCTTGGAAAAAAATTTGAAGTTATTGATTTTTAAAATACATATTTTTCGTACAGTGTCACACCCGTTACGAAAATATCTCACAGCCGTTACATTTTTGAATTGTTATAAAACCACATTTTTTGTATTGATTTCATTGAGAGTTACTGGAAACGTTATTAAATCTCCTTTCATATTGAATACGATATCCACGAATCTTCATTCAAAAATCTACAGTTCGTATAGCTCTTAAGGTCAACGAAGCAGCTTGAATCGCTTTTCTTACGTCACAACCGTTACATCTTATCTCAAGAGTTTGTGTCATTGAAAGACAGGTTAAAAAAATGTTATTTTTAGCATATATTAACAACATAATTTATTAGGTGTTAAAGCTATTAAATACTTTATTTAGTGAATAGTACACAACCCAAGAACAAAAAATTATGTAACTCTGTCACACCCGTTACAATGGTAATACCCATAACTGATTATAACTGAAAATAAGAATACTGCAGTGCAAAACACACAAAACAAAAAATTGTGTTATTGCCTCAATTGGTTTCATTTAAAATATTTTTAAAGTATGAAATAAGAATTTAATTGTAGTTAGTATTGTTCTTAAAAAAATTACTAGCATTGTTTAAATTCCTCATTCAAAAAACTTTATCTTAATTCCAACTTAAACTAGTATAATCAAATCATATTTTATTTCAATCTTATAATACCTCAAAATGATAAGTATTCATCTTAAATGCAAAAATTCTTCATGCATCATTCATCTTTAAATCATTATTTTATGATTTTATTTAAATTAATGATCTAGTTTATTTAAAACTTACAATGCTTTGACACCTTTTTTCATCTGAAAATAATGAGACAAGAATATAAAGAAGCTCGTTTCCATGGTCTTTGGTTGTATTTATTACTTTGTAATCAATCAGATACACCATTATATATCATCTTGTTTTTTTTTTTTTTTTTTTTTTTTAAACAAAAAACTCACAAAAACAACTGCAAGGAAAAATGACTTAGTGTTTACATTATTTTCTCCATTAACAAAATGAAAACACACAGCTTCGATTTTCTATTTTTTTGTTTCCATTTCTTCTCTATCATCATTATTACTGCGGAGGGATTTTCTGTTTTTAAGCTTGATAGACAATCAATCAATGTGAAAAGTAAGAAGAATTGTCGAAAACATGATTTGTTGTTGTTGTTGCAAAAACACAAAAAAAAAACTGTTACATTTGAACATTTTTGTTAAGACAATCGACAACGACAAAGACGCCCACTTTAAATGAAATCATTAGTGTTTTTTTTTCTGGAATTTTATATTTTGTTCATGACATTGAAATGGATTTTACGAGTATTTGATGCTTTAAGATAAATAACATTTTATTTGATATTAAAAATGGCATTGTCAGCAAAGTTAAAAAATTATAAATAAACATAGCTAGAATTCAATAACAATTACTTATATTATTAATTTATCAGTTAAAGATTAAGAAATTCCATTAGTGTTTTTATTATTAAATACTAATTATATTGAAAGGCATTATACGTTACCGAACTTGTATACCAATTAAGGAAATAACTAAATATAATTTAAAATTTTTTAATGTTTGAAAAAAAATATTTTTATTAGGTATCTTTTAACATTTTTAACATTTTAAACACTTAGCAATAAGTTTTCAAAATAAAAAAAAAAACATTACTTTAAATAAAATATCTATCTTAATCCAAAACTATTGAAATTTATATGTAAAATCCTTGAAATCAGTAAAAATAGAAAAAAAATTGTAACGGGCTGATTTTTGGTGTACAGGTTGGTTAATAACACTGGTTAACAAAACTAAACTTTTTTTTGTTTTGAAATATTACCGTTAGAAAATGCTGTACTTTGGACTTTATTTTTTTATGTAAGGAAAATTGTTTGAGCATAATTGAGGCGCTCAGAAACTAAAACGACCTAACCCACATTTTCAAAAAAAAAAATCAAACTGAGTACACAGATCGAACCGCAATAAAACAATTTATGATATAAAAATAAATTCCCATTAAATTATATTAAATAGAGTTAAAATTAGAGCCAACAACTTGTGTCACTCTAGTGGACGCCATTTTGGCTTCGGCGACAAAATTGCCTACATCATTTATAACAAATGTAGTTTCGGAATAAAAAAAAATATCAGACCTTAGCCCAAAAGTATAGCCAACTCTCCTAACTAAAAAAAATTACAAACTAAGAATTAAATAATATGTTTTTATAACTTTTACAAGCCAACAAAAAAGAAACCCTGAAAATATGATTTTCTTTAAACTCGTTTTTCTCAAAACGAAATTTTTGGGGTTAATCCGTTTTGGCGCTGAGCGCCTCAATTAAGGAACGGTTTCTATAAGAACTATTTTCCATCTTTCAAGACCTGTTTAAATCTTTCCGATATCTTTTTTACTGCCCGAGATATCCTCAGTTGTTTGGCACTTTATATTATCCATGGAAATTGTATAACGCCATTATCTCCTTCATTTTAAGATAGGCAGTAAAAAAGATATAGAAAAGATTTAAACAGGTTTTTAAACATGAAAAAAATATATTTTAGAAACCGTTCCTAAATATTCTAAATATTCCTTATATAAAAGAATAAGGTCCGAACTATTAAAAAAAAAACGTTTTTTTTGCATTTTCTAATGGTAGTATGTATTTCAAAAACGGTAACTGATTAGTTTTTTCTGACTTCGGATTCGAATTCAGCACACCGAAAACCTTCAGAAAAGTATATTTTTGTTTCGGCAACAAAACCCTTGTAAACTAGTGTAATTATTATTTTTGTACGGTGCCTAAACCGTACATCATCAGAAGAATAAATCTCAATATAAAAAAAAAACTTTTATTCCTTGGAATAAGTTCTGTCTGAGGTTTATCGGACTATTGAAAAATTGGCCCTTAAAAGAACTTCGAGTTCACTTAGGGCCATTTTTTTCACTATTGCTCAACTTGAGGCAAACTCTCGAGTTTGCCCACTTGAGAGTTGACTATAACTCGAGAGTTGAAACGGAAGTTCTATTTTCTTTTTATTCACTAATAGAGCTGTAGCAAATCGTATATATTCGTTACTAAAATGCGGGTATTCACTTTAGTAACGAGTAACGAAACGTTACTTTCTAAACAGTATCGTTACTCGTATGTTGATTACTGGGTACTGAAGTAACGAAACATACGAAACGTACGAGATACGAAACATACGAGTAACGACGCGATTCCAGTATCAAAACTAAATCCGATGTAAGAGATACGAAATGAAGTGATACACTCAATTTGTCGCATTTCGCATCTCGTGTCGGTATCGTAACCATAGTCAGAATGCTAACTGCAGATAATTTATCTGGAGTTTAATTTTGTCTCGATTAAAACAGTAGTGCCAAGGTTCAATAACACTGTGATAGTTCAAAAAACCGACAGAGGGCTCTTATGTCTACTAAAGATAATTCGAGTATGCTGAACACGATGGCGTTCTTAGTTTTTCTGGATTAGGTCAAATAAGAAAGATTTTTGCGTTTGAAATTTTGTTTGCACATGCCAAAACTGAGGGTATAAAACACCATATATTTTCCAATTTTTGATTTTTATCGATAAAAAAATGATGGAAAATCTATTTTTTTGGAAGTATTATTCGTAAAAGAAGTTATTTGAAAAAAAATCTGTCGAATAACTATTTAAATCATTATTTTTTGGCAAAAAAACGTCGATTTTTCTTCAATTTTTCTTACATTTTTTAAATATAAAGGTACAAATGTATGCGAAAACTCAACATTTTTTGTACACATCTTGTATGTGTTAGTACTCTGGAATATTATACATATGTAGATGTAGATATTTGATTAAAAAATCAGGCATGGTATCAATATTTTTATTTAATTTTTGTTTAAGTTCAAAAAATCATTTTTCTTTCAATTTATTTTAAAATTAAAACATATTTACTATTACTTCCATCTGCATTATATGAGCTTACATAACACAACACATAATATATTTGTCACAGTCCCCGTTTAACTGAAGAAAATATTTAAAGATCAGAAACGTGTTTCAGATAAGCGGGTTTTTCTCTTAAGAGGGTTTCTCTTAAGCGGGTTTTTATGCTACTTGAGCCCATGGGCGTTTTGCCCCCACTTCCCCTACATATGTATTGCATTTAAACTTTTTGTAATTTTTTTATTTTATAAACTTAAAAATTAAAAAAAAAAAAACAGTGTTTTACTGCTAATTTTTCACTCTTAAGCTTAACCAATATTGTAGATAGGTAGGAACTGCCTATTCGTATTTGTAAACAAAGCCATATTCTATCCTGAAATACAACATCAAATCGTTGCCACCGAGTGCTGCATTTAAATTTAAGTAATACGAAAAATATTAGAAAAATTGAAGAAAAATCGACGTTTTTTTGCCATAAAATAATGATTTAAAATGTCATTCGGCAGATTTTTTTTTTTCAAATACCTTCTTTTACGAATAATACTTGCGAAAAAATAGATTTTCCATCATTTTTCATCGAAAAAATAGATTTTCCATCATTTTTCATTGAAAAAAAATCAAAAATTGGAAAATATATGGTGTTTTATACCCTCAGTTTTGGCATGTGCAAACAAAATTTCAAACGCAAAAATCTTTCTTATTTGACCTAATCCAGAAAAACTGAGTACGCCATCGTGTTCAGCATACTCGAATTATCTTTAGTAGATATGAGAGCCCTCTGTCGGAAAAAAAAAGTTCAATTTTCGAACACAGTGTAATCATTGTGTTGTCGATAATTTATACAGAAATATCAAAGGGACGTTTTTTTATTTTCTCTATTTGGCCGAAATATGTATATAAACAACGCAACCAATCTGTTTATGGCTTTGGTGTTAATGGTATTGATATTTAGCTTAAGAATGTACAAAAGTTTTTTGGTTTTTCAAAAAATTAGTTTATTTTTGTTGCCAAATTTTCAACACAAAAAAAAAGCAGAGAAAACGAGGTTTGAAAATCACTCTCAATAGAAAAAATAAATGAAAAATTGTTCGACAGTGTTGTATTGAAGTGTTAATATTTCGAGATCTGCGCGTTGCACTTTTGAAATAAAGGTCTCTGAAGAATTGTGATAAGATTACTGAAAGAATATAAACAAAAAATTACCAAAGTTTTGTCTAAAAATTTGGAAAAAATCAAAAAAGTTTCCACGATTGATTAAAGAAAAAAAAACCAAAAAAATTCAATATATCTACCTTTAAACTCTTATTACATGAGAATGCCGCAACTAATTTTAATGTTTATGACCTTAAAATGTAGCTTAGATTATAGAAATTGTTTTTGGTTTTTTTCAAAAAAAAATTTTTACACCCTTATACCAATGTACGAAACATACTTAAAATACCAAACATACGAAACGTATCAAATACATGAAATATACGAAATGTACGAAACACACGAAGCATGCGAAAGTAACGAAAGTAACGAAACATGCGAAACACACGAAACATACGAAATATGCGAAAAATGCGAAACATACGAAAGTAACGAGTAACGATATTATTGATGATACTAGCAAAAGTAACGTATACATGCGGGTACTCATTTTGTCGTTACTTTTACAGCCCTATATCACTAATTTATTTTCTCAACTCTCCAGTTGAAGATCTAAAGTTAGCCAACTTCAAGATTGAAAAATATCCCTGGGATATTTATGAAATATGGAACAAAAACTGTCATTTATTTAAATTAAAATTTGAATCTATCATATCAATAGCATATTTGTATTCAATTTTATGTTTCATTTTTCGATTTTTTTTTTGCTTTTTCCATTTCTGCTTGCTTTTGACAGAACAACAAAATTTTGACAGAAAATTAAAAAAACATCTTCTCAAGTTTGGTCGGCAAACTTGTACTTTTAAGGGAAAATTTTAGGTGTGCTTCCTATAGTGCCTTTTTAAGCTAAAAAAAAAATTGAAATAAATCCAAAAAAAATCGCGGTTTCTTACGTACCACAGTTCAGGTCTTTCGAAGTTTTCCAACGAAAACACAACAAAATCAGTTTGCTGCAATTTTTATCTACCTAAAATATTATGAAAAATTACTAACCTACATTATTTATATATTTTTCCAATATCTATTTGGTCTTTGGAAATAGCATAGTCATAATTTTTCAAAATTCCTATTCATATAGGAATTTTGTTAAAAAAAAAAGAAATAGTTTTTTCACAACCTCTACAGGACCTAATATAAAAATTATGAATTTAATTTTGTTTATTGTGTGTAGATCCAACATTATATATGTATATGTTTCAATCATTTATTTCATCATTATCAAAGTCTATAATACATATTGTTCTAAAATTGGGGATGCTTCTTTTTAAAAATTTACTTATCAATTATAATATTGCGTATACTTTACACTATTACACCGACACATTTCCTTTGATGAAATTTAAATCAAATTAACTATTAATGACCATATTTCCCTCACATATGTATATGAAAGTGAGATATAAAATATTTATTAAATTCAACCCTTGTCAGAGATATTTGGGGTTTTTGGAAAATCAACCCACAGTTAATTACAAATATGTACCGTATTTTCAAGCCTCTATATTTAGAATGACATCTGATTTTTTTTGGAAATTTCGAAGGTCTTAATGGTAAAATGTGCGTATAAGCTAAATAATTTATCAAAAATCTAAAAAACAAAACAAAACATCAAAAGAGGGGGCGTTACAATCGTAATTTTAGAATATCATGAATACAATATCAATCCTCCTTCATTTTGGATTGAGGTCAGTAAGTGTAATTATTCTAGCCCTCAAAATGTAATGTAATAGTCAAGGACTGATGAGCAGTCAAACTCAAAAATGTTTGGTCATGTATTCTGACTTTTTTGTGAATGACAACAAAATGTGAAGATAGACTTCAGATCTGCCTTTGATAGTGGCATACGACTACGAATATATCCAATAACCAAAACGTAGAAATATTCTTTTTTTAATTTTTTGTTTTGTTGTTCAAATTGTATAATTACACTTCATTCATGAAAAGTTTGTATATCTATTTCGAAACAGACAAATCAATTAAATTGTCAATTTTGCATGTAATGTGGACCATGAATGATTTTTTTTTTGTTTTGTTTTATCAAATTGTCATATACCTCAGATATGTATGTGTTTGATAAGATAAGACAAATTAATTTATTTAATGCGTCACACTAATCGTCGTCGTCGTTGGCGCTATTAACTACTTTTTTTTGTTTTTGTCTTCTTTTTTGTAACAACTACACGCCAGAATACTTGATGTCGGCAGTATTTCGAAGTTGATTCATAAGGTTTAGTTAACTTTTTTATCGAGCCGTGAAAACATCTGAACTTACTTATTATTTCTCTGTGATATAAAAACGAAAAAAAAATAACAACAACAAATTTTCTGTGAAAGCAAAAAAAAAAAAAAAACAAAACGACAACCACGTGTGTGAAGTGCAGTTTGAGATAGTGTTTTCCAGAATTCATTTTTTTTTTTATTTCATTGCAATTTGTATTTTTTTTTTTTTTTTTTTTGTTATTAATCAGAATTTATAAAAGAGTGACGCTGTCAAATAGTTTAGAAACCATATAAAATACACAAGGAGATTGTTTTAAAATTTATTTAATTGTTAGTATTTGTTTCATTGTTTTGTGGCCAAAATAAATATTTTTTGTACCTCAACCTAAAAAGTAAGGAAATAACTCAAATGGTTATTATTTAATTGTATCATTAAAAATTTATCACAAAATATTTCGAAGTCAAGTTAAGCATAAAAATGTCAACTGAATTTTTTTGGTTTGGTAAACCTTTTTAATTATTAATTTGGATAGCTTCGCAGAAAAATGTTCCCTTTTCTAAGAATAGATTGTGCATTTATTAAAGAATTTCTCCCTCCATTTTTAATTATGCTATTTTGAATCTCAACTTAACAATTCTTAGCAACAAAACAATTGAAAATAAACTTCATGACTCTGTCAAAGATAGATTTTGTGTGACATTTTTCATTTGAAATCTTTATTTAATTTTAAAAAAGGTAGGTAATTTATGAAGATGGGGTTTAAAGAAGAGAAATTCAATTTTTATGAATCTTGAAAGTTTCTCGAAAAATTGTAGGTTTCCTTAGAATGAAAATATAAAAGGTAAGAATAATTGTATTTTATGAAATTTTCCATGAACAATTAGGTATTGTTCGTACCAAAAACCATTTTCAAGTGACAGTAAATGCAAGAAAAATTTCAAAAGAAATCTCAAAAAAGAGCTCTTGATTTTGGTTAAGATTTTTGGTTTTCATTTCTTAGAAAAATCCAATGAATTCTTAAGAAAATTAAGTTTGAGGTCGAAATTCAAGTTTTAAGTTTTGAAGTCAAAATTCAATTAGTTAAAAAAAAAATTAAAAATACCAATTATCTAACTATAATAATGTTTCTTTATACAAAAGGTCTTGATAAATTTGTGTCGCACCAACATCTGTTTTCTGAGAAAAATTTGGTTAAAACACTTTGAGGTAGATTGAAAATAAAAATTATTGCAGTTAAATAAAAAATGTAAATATTTTAGTTTCATAACAAATTAACAATAATCACTTTTGCTGAACTGCCGTGAAGCGAAATATTCAAAAAATTTCATGACAAATAAAATAAAATTTACATTTTAAACTAACCATATTTTTAATGGTTTATGCAAAAAAAAAATATTTTTCAAAAGAACAAAAAAATTTGGTAAGCCATTTATAAGCAAATGATAAAATAAAATCATTCATTAATTCTTCAATAAAAAAGAATATTTAAAATGTTTTTATGAAATCTAAAATAGTTTAGTTTTTAAAAATTTTGTAATATTTTCTTAATACGCTCACGTAAATGCATTTGTATACAAAATTTTGCTGTCGACTAGGTCGTTTACGAGTCAGGAATCAAAACAACAACGTTCTATGGGAGGTACAAACCCAGTTTTAAGAAAAATGGTTCAATGATTTTGAGCCCCAGAGTAAACCGGTACATCTTTCGATGTTAAATGGATTTAACTTTAAAAAAAACGTGAATATAAATATTTGTTCAAAGTTTTAAATGTTTTGAAAGCCTTATCTAAAACTAAAATAATCAATGGAAACAATATAGCTGTTTGTTTTTATTCCGGAAACTAACTTTTCACCATTTCAGTGAACATTCAAAACAAAAGTTTATTCCTGAGTTCAAAATGTTAAACAAAAAAATTTTCAGGAAACAACTCAGGCCATTTTCGACCCCCCTCTAACTTCCACACCAAAGATGCCAGAAATTTCAAACTCGCTACATTTGTTGAACTGGTCAAAACCAAACACCTCGCAAAATTTCAGCCTCCTACGATGAGTAGTTTCTGAGATATAGGGCTTTAAAAATCGCAAAAACCGTGACTGACTCACTGACTCACTGATTCACTGACTCACTGACAGATCATCAAAATTATGGAGAACTTCCCGATATCGTAGAAACTTGAAATTTTACACGGTGATAGGACTTGTGGTTTATACAATGGAAAAAATCGAAAACTTGAGATTTTCAATTCAGGGGCGGTGCATCCGCCCATTTCCGCTGAATTATCATAAAATATTATAGAGCACTTCTGATTATCGTAGAACCTTAAAATTTGGTAGAATGGTAGAGCTGATAGTTTATACAAAGGAAAAAATTTTAAATTTGAGAATTTCAGCCAGGGGGCGTGGCAATCGCCCATTTCCGCTGAATTATCATAAAATATTATAGATCACTTCTGATTATCGTAGAACCTTAAAATTTGGTAGAATGGTAGAGCTGGTAGTTTATACAAAGGAAAAAATTTTTAATCTGAGAATTTTAGCCAGGGGGGGCGTGGCAACTGCCTATTTCCGGTGAATTTTCATCAAATATTATAGAGCATTTCTAACTTTCGTAGAACATTAAAATTTGGTAGAATGGTAGACCTGGTAGTTTATACAAAAGAAAAAATTTAAAATTTGACAATTTTAGACAAGGGTCGTGGCAACCGCCCATTTTTTCTGAGCAATACCTTGCAAAAAGTAGTGAAATCACAACAAAAACATTACTGTTAAAAAAAGAGCCAAGTTCTAATATGTTGAAGTTATGCTAGCACAAAAAGTACTGAAATGTAAAAGTGTACCAAGTTCTAAAGCTTGGCTTTAAATTTGTATACAAAATGTTGATTGTTTGCTTGGCAATTTTTCAAATAGCTTTAAAAATCGGTAATTTAAAGAAAAATTTTCAAGAGAACAATCAACATTTTATGTATACAAATTTAAAGCCAAGCTTTAGAACTTGGTACACTTTTACATTTCAGTACTTTTTGTGCTAGCATAACTTCAACATATTAGAACTTGGGTCATTTTTTAACAGTAATGTTTTTGTTGTGATTAAATATTCTTGGTTTTTCTTATCAAAATCGTATATAGATATTGAGAACTTTTCGAAAAGGATTTCTTTTCTTCTTATAGATGTAATTTTGCTGTGATTAATTTATTTTTGCCTTGAATGTTGGTCATAATAATGACATACTCAACATCAAAATATTTAATTTGAATTTATAAAACATTTTAAAAACTGTTAAGTTCACAGAATTGGAATTTATTTATAAAATTGAACTCCTACTTTGATTGTAAAATTTCTGGAATTGTCTATTTCTGTGATTTGGGACTAAAAATAGAAAAATAGATAGATAGCAAGATACCTTCTTTTTTTTTTATTTAAATCTTTGAAACTGAGAAATATATGGTTGAGTTACCGTTAATAAAATGGGATTTTTGAAAAAAAAAAAAAAAAATATTTTACTTTCAAGCCGTTTTCGAGAAAAATGTAAAAACTTGAAAAAACAAACAAAAACAGCTTTGGAATTTCACGACCAGTGCACGACGGTAAGTCAAAACACATAAATGAATTGTTTGTTTCGATTGAAACCACCAATTTTCAAAATTCGAAAATGAGGATGAGTATCCAATAACAAAACGGAGAAACTTTAAAACACCAACAATTGTTTGGGTTTTTGAAACTAACCAGGGTACTTTATAGTTACGGTGACCATATTTCTAAGAGCGAAACCTGGGACAGATAAAAAATTCGTTGCATCGTTTTGAAAGTATTGATTACAAAAAAAAATATATTTTTCAAAATGACCTTTCATAATTATTCCTAATTTTGAGGTCTAGATTTCTTAAACGGTTTTTATGGAACATTTTTGTTAAAATCATTTAAGTTGTTTACAAGTACTTTTATAAGTACTGTTGAAAATAACTTTTAAAAAATATTTTCTTTATCAAAATCGTGAGAGCTGGTTTTTAAAATTTTAATTTTATTTAAAACGATTTTGAAGTTGTGTAATCTTTAATTCGACTTTTACCATGCCTTTAAAAGTTTTGAAATTTAGCTGGGTTCTTAACTCTTCCATATGTTGTTTATTATTCGAAAAGAAAAACTTTATCTGGTGAAGCTTTTTAAGCTGGATCTACGTAGTAGACGAAAAATCTTAAAACCTATACCTAGGCCTACAAAAATATAACGAAAATGGAACGGTTGCGAGTACAAGCCACTAGACCTGACTTCTTCGTGAGATATTTGCGCTACAAATTTATCAATTTTCTTATCATCTGGACTTCCTCAAGGAAGCCTTATTAGGCCACTTCTGCTCCTACTACTTAAGAATGGCGATAAATTTTGTAGGTACTCAAGAAGTTGAATAATACACAATTCTTTTAGTGAGTATTTTTGATGTTTTTGTTATTGATATGATTCATAATAAATGTGATTCCCACCACGTTTTAATTATCTAAACATTTTGTGTAAATTGAGAGCAAGCATTTTACTCCTAACTAACGACTCACACTAAAGTATCTACCTAAAATTTATGCGAAGTTTGATAGTGTCAACAAAAGATAAGGATTTCATTTTATTAATCTTTTAAGGCTTTGATAGTCTTAAAATCTTAAAATGATAAAATTATCTCTATAAAATAATTTATAAGCAGCGAACATTCCTACATAAGTTTTTGCGTTGGTATATTGTTAATTTTTTTGCATGATCAACCAAAACATTAAACATCAGCTGTTTGTACTTGTGTCACACGTGACACATGAATAAACAAACAAAATAAAATTACAAAAAAAAAACACAAAATAAACACACTTTACGAGTATGTTACGTATTTCGACATTGCGTGAAGCCGTGAACACAGCCGGATGATTGTTTGGTCTCATCATCAAAATCTACACATGCTGACAGATAGGTACATATAGATACACCTCATATTGTCGTCATTTTCTATCTTTTCTACTGGCTCTGTCATATATTATAAACAGTTAAATTAAATTATTTTGCAAATTACTGCTGATTTTCCACTTCACTGCGTCACATTTATTGTTATTATTATATCCAGACAAAATAGCAATAGTTTAAAATGTTCAGAACGTAAAAACGTTAACGAAAATGCTGCTAAATTTGCGCTCTTTCGCTTCAATAATTGAAATTACATCAGTTTAATCGTGTTCGTTTGTCGTTTATACGTATATACAAACCAACTCTTGAAGGTTGAATGAAATAGTATAAAATGGGATCATCCAGCGGAAACGGAATTAAGATTGAACAAAACAATAACAAAACAAAAAAAAAAAAAAGTACCGAGTCACATAGGAAAATGCCGCATTTATAGGTATAAGTTTGTAGGCAAGTATACAGTCAATCAAATAATATGTAAGTTTGAATAAAAACCATTGAAATAAACTAGTTCAATGTTAAAGAAAACACAAAACAACAAAACAAAAAAAAACCGCACAATTACAGTTATTGTATCTTTTTAAATTTACAGATAAGACTCTAAAAACCGATTGCTGTTAAGAATTTATAAATAATTAATTTTAAATTCGACATTAAAATTTGAATGGAACATTTTGAACAATATTAATTTTTTTTTAATAAAGATTATATTCGTACAACAGAAAATAAACGTGGATCCATTTAAAAGTCAAAGTCATGAAGGTGAAACATTTTTTATTTCAATTTAGTTCTTATGATCAAATGCTGGATCTAGCAATGATTTATTAGTTTATAACCACACTATGACATAGTGACATTGTAAGGACATTTATTTACGGAGATAATGCATTAAATGAACACCCCAGCAAATGTATTGGAATATTTACTTTGCATGCAGAGATTGAATTGGATTTGAAGAGAAGGATAGCAAGAATTGTACTAGACTCAATTGATCGAGTCCAACCATTTCAAATCGATCTAGTTCTACTGCGGCGTAAAACGTAAAATTAAAGCTGGCCTCAGCGAACAGTGAAATATGAAAGCGTTGTAAAATATTCAAGTCAATCAAGGTCTACATATTTTTACTACTGTTTCTTTCTCTACAGTTCAAACCGCACTGCAACGTTTTGCTTCAAAATTCGTAATAAAGGGTATTTGTTATTTCGAAAACGGCTCACACGATTTTGATTCCTAAAATTTGTGTACTTTTAAACGGTACCTATTACCTAATATAGAATCGACTTTGCCGATTTAAACGAATATTTATATCCTGAAACTAAGCTTATTTTAATAGTGGAGTAACTAAAGGAAATTATTAGGGAACCCGGCCGAACAGCTCAGATTTTGATGATTTTTTTTTCAAACGTAGGTAATTAAAAATACTTTAAAGTCTATAGATTAAAAATTGCCGATGTTGCCGTATTGTTTTTTTAAATTAAAATTAAATTTTTTTTTTACAAACCATTTTTTTGCTTAAATTTCACCAAACAAATGATAGCAAACGATTTTCTAGGTAATTTAAGGAAAAAAAAATGGTGATAGTAAAAGACAATCTTTCATCGTTTAAGCGATAAATGCAATTTTCTCACAAACTGACTTCAAACACAAAAAAAATATTTTAAACACAACGGCAACACGTTTTTAAAAAGCTAGAATCTCATTTCTATCTGTAAAATTTAAATCCACTAAATTTAACCAAGAGTTTTTGAATGAATTTTTGGAAAAATTAAAACAAGTTATTTTTTTCAAACTTTAAGTAGTAGAATATAAATTTATTTTAAAAAAATTTTTGGCCATGAATATTGTCAGTTGAATTCCGAAGAGGAAAAGGTAACATATATTACAGTTTTGAAAAAAAAAAAATTTAAAATTGCAATAATTGATTTTCTCAAAGATTTTGATAAATAAGAACTTTAAACTTTTGGTATTTAACCTTTAACAACAAGGGCTATTGAATGAATAAAAAATAATTTTATATTTAAATGTTGAACTTTAAAAAAAAAAGAGTTAAATTTTTTTCAAACCTTCTATTATAAAAAGTTCTTCGAAAATGAAATACTTTTTAAATTTTTTCAGAAACCGTAATACAAATTGCCACTTCCGTTTATAATTTCAAATCATAATAAATGTGGCCAAAAAAAATTGAAAAATAAATGCATTTTATATTGCGAAAAAGTTTTAAAAACGACATGTTAAAATTTTTTCAATAATTTTTTTTTTTTTCAACAATCTGAGTTCAATTACCATTCTTTCAAAAGCCCTTCATTCAATTTACTTAATTTTAATTTTACAAATATGAATAAGCTTCTAGCTTTTTAAAAATGTATATTTATGTATTGTAGGTGTTGCCGTTGTGTTCAAATATTTTTTTTTGCGTTGGAAGTCAATTAATAAGAAAATATCATCTATCTCTTAAACGATGGAAGATTGTCCCTCGCTCCCATATATTTTTTTTTTCCTTAAATTTCCTAGACAATCTTTTGGCATCAATTAATTTATAAAATTTAAGCAAAATTTTTGAAAAAAAATGTTTTTTGTTCACAAAAATCTTCAATTAAATTTAAAAAATCAAAACGGCAACACCGGACATTTTTAATCTATAGACTTTAAAGTATTTTTAATTACCGACGTTTGAAAAAAAAGATCATCAAAATCTAAGCTGTTCGGCCGGGTTCCCTAATATTGCCATTTTTTTAACTTTAGTTACTCTACTATAAATAATATTTTTGAAATTAAAAAAGAGAAAATCATTTTTTTCTTACATAGCTACATCAATTTTTTTGGTTTTATGTGACGATTAATTACTTCGAAAAATGGCATGCCCTATTTTTTTTTTTTTTTTTTTGAGTTTTAAAAAACCACTCCAATGGTTTCAAAATAAATATTTTTCCAAAAATTCTTTTTTATAAAAGAAATTAAAGGGTATACTTCGTTTGGAAGTTAATACCTTTTAATAAGATGTTTTCGCAATTCTAAAACCATTTTTTTTTATGGATGGATTTGCTGAACCTTAGTATTTGACATTCTTTTAAGCTATAGCTGTTTTTCTAAGATTATTGTTTTTTGCTACTTTGGACTTTCCTTGAGAGCCTTGTTACGAAAACAAAATGTTTGCAATTTCTTGTAAACATTATGTTTAGGTCTTGATAAATAGTTTTTCAAGAATAGAATATTATTTTTTTTTAATTTGTGTAAATAACTTTTAGAAAAAAAAATACCCAATCTTTTTTATCAAAATACAGCATTTTCTATATAATTTTTTGACAGCTCTCACATTTTGTAGTATGAATGAAAAATTAATATTTTTTTTGATAAATCACCTTGCATAAGTTTAAGATGTTTTTAAATAAATCGAATTATTTAGTATTATAGCTTTTTTATATTGAACTTTAAGTTCTTTGTCGAGCGAAGGATTTTATCATAACTTCTTTTATAAGAAAAATGTGAAGTTTGAAAAATTTGTACATGCTGCATTTAAAGTATTTTTAAGTCTCGTTGTTTATGCCGTTCTAAAAGTCATACAAAAAAATTCACATTTGATAAATCAATAGAGTTTAAGCTTGTAAATAAAAGTTGTTTGATATTTGACTTTTCTGCATAAAACTGCAAATTTGTTATTGCTACCAGGTTCATCTTAAGTCTCTTTCCAATGTCATGAGACAGAATGTTTAGCAAATATGGTTCTTATTTGCACAATGCAGTAATGATTTTTTATTTGCTTTTATTTAGTTGATAAACAAATTTTCCTGAAGCTCCATACTAAGTAGGTACTTAGTCATAATACCTATTACCTAAGAAAAATTGTACATTATGTGGGAAATTTGTTTTTTTTTTTCATTTTTATTCAAATCCAAAGACAAATTTATTTATTAAGATACTTTTTCAAGATCTTTGTAGATACCATTATGTATAAATATAAACAATGTGACAAGTACAGGCACTTGTTCACAAAGACCTCTAAGTATGATAACTGAAGAAACCAAAAATTTTTTTAAAAACAAATTTAGATTTTGAAACAAATATTTCATTTTTCATTTCATCACTTGGGCTCTTCCAAAAGTCACAAAGTACAAAAAAGCTAAATTTAATTTAAATTTTATTAAAAAAAAATTTTAGACCATTGATTTTTGATTTGATTAAATTTAATGTTAATCAAATAACACAACCACACAAAAAAAAAGTTCTGACCTGGGATTGCGACTAGGTTTTTCATATGGTTTTTGGGTCTATTTTGCCGTATCACATCAGGTATCCTCAAAAAATGTCAGATAAGAACTTTTTTTTTTTTGAGTTCAGACATTTTTTGAGGATATTTCAAAAACCTGACGTGATACGGCAAAATAGACTTCGGATTCTGTTTAAGCGACTCATAAAACATACGACTGACATATTTGCACCCCCAGATAAGAGCATTTGTTTTTTGGTTTTGACATTTTTTTAAAGATATCTCGGAAACCTGACGTGATAGGGCAAAATTGACTTCGAATCTGGATTCAGCGATCCAAAAACTATATGATTAATATATTCGCACATCCAGATCAGAGAAAAAAAATTTTGTAATTGACATTTTTTGAGGTTATCTCAAAAACCTGACGTCTTAAGCTCATCAAACAGAGAAGTCTAGTGAGATTCAAATTAGGGATCCTAGCTAGCCATCTTCAACTGAGATCCCGGTATTAAGTGAGTATACAGGAAATTTGCTGCAACAAATAGTCTGTTATAATTTTTCAAACCTTGATTTTTTACGCGAAACCAAATGCATAGGTATTTCCCTTTTACGATATGTAACATAACAGGCATTTCAAATACAAAATATTAAGTTAAAGTAATTACTATAATTAAATTTAATTTTTCGAATAGAAAAATCACAATATAGCTAAAAAAAACGAACGGCAATGACCTTGAAATAAGAGGCTTAAGCTTATAACAACCATTAAATCGTTAAATTTAATGGCTTGTTTATACCTTCACGCAAAATTATTTTGAATAAACTTGCCTTAAATTGTTATAAAATAAAGTACGTACCTAATTATTTTAAGAGCATTTGCGTGAACCCACAAAACCAAAAACTTATACAAATAAAGAAATTAAGACTTTCATCAGATAAGAGGATTGCTTTTGACTTTGAGAATTATAAATTAACTTTGTTTCAGAATTAATTTAATTCCTTCAACATAAAGTAAAGGAATAAACTATCTATTATTTTGATTACAATTCAAAAACTTAAAATGACCTCTACTTTTTGCAACAAATTGCATTGCATTCACAAAAAATTATATTGTAAAGATTTAAATCATGTCAACATGTCGTCGTTGGTTAGTTGGTTACTATATTTTCGTTTCCGTTTAAGCAAAAAGGGGTACCACGACTAAATTAAATTGTTGATAGAGAAATAGTTTTTTTTTTTAATTTTATTTCCCATAGAAACTTTCAATTATCCCCATCAATTAGCGTCTGATGAGAATTTGGTAGTAAATTAGTTTCCCCGGTGACATTCGCGCATAGGCAAAACGTGGCATCCGTTGATGTTTATTTTTTTCTTCAATGTCGATATACTCATGCAGTCTTGAGATAGCAAAAATTAGATAAACCTAGATACACGTGCATACATATACCTACGTTAAAAATTTTACTTTAGAACGATAGATTATATAGAGTGTAAGTGTATTTGTGCTCATAGAGGGAGCAATCCATCGAAAGGTTGTAATATATGATGTGACTGACAGACACAAATAAAAAACTGTTTTCACTAACAACTATGTGGAAATGATGGAATTGATTGATGCTAATGCCATAAATGACACGTTTTGTAATATATTTCGTTTAAGGCTGGAAAATTTTTTGTGAATGATGTGGGGGTGATAGCTTGAAAATACCCATATATCTTGAAAAAAAAATAATTTATTTTGATGGATAAGTTCGGGGTTAACAAATTAACAAATATTTAGAGCAACAATGACAGATTTGTTAATAACCGAATCTATCATCTAAAGATCAAGGTATTTATTTTTTAACCGGCAACTGCGAGATCAAATACAAATTGAAGTTATAAATGAAATTACTATAATAGGACCTACACACTAAGATTTTATTTTTAAAGTCAGCATAGACTGATTTGAAATTAACGTTTAAGCACATTACATTTTAAAAATGAAATATTAAAAAATAATGCATTTTGTAGGTGCTAGTAAGAAGGCTTAACTTATAATACAGATTTCAAAGACTAACCAACTTTCATTGTTACAGTCTTGTTTTTTGTAGAAATGTATGTATTTCTGTATGTAGAGTTTAAATCCATAGTTGAATATGTTTTTTAAAATAGTTGTGTGATTGTAATAGGTACCCCTTACATTGGCCAAAAATACACTGAGGGAAAAAATAAATTAAAGTTGAAAAGTGGTTGTTTCAAAAATGAACTACTTTGATTTATGTGATTTCAAGATACGAAACCACCAAAAACTAACTTTTTTTCCACGTTAATTTTAAAATGTTCATTTTGAACGCAAAATCATTGGGAATAATAGTTAAATCAATGTGGTTTTCATTGATTTCACGTTGTTCTATGGTGGCTTTTCCCTCAGTGTAGGTGGTTAGCCTACCCCTAAACGGCAAATCTCATCATTTTACCAATTTTAAGATTCTTAAATAACGGAAGGTGCACCATAATTTTGGTGAGCTCCCAGTGTATGACTGAGTCAATCAATTCGAAAAAAATTTTTTATTATTATTAACAATTTTGGCCTATTTATTAAAATTTACACTTTAACTACTCAATTAGCAATAGATTTATCAATGTAACATAAAATCTAATGGTTTTTGAGTAATTAAAGTGTTAATTTTAATAAATAGGCCAAAATTGTTAATAATGATAAAAAATTTTTTTTCGAATTTAAGCTTTTTTCATTTTTTGCATTTTCCGAGAATATGTACTATGGTATACTAATGTAAATTTATGTTTACACCATCAGAAAGAAGAGATTTTAACGAACAAATTACTCACCGATTTTTTATAAAAAACTAATATTTTGACACGTGAATTTTCGATTGAAGAGTAGGGTGTTTTTTTGATATTAAGTCAAAATAAGGTTAAATAAATTAATATTTTAAATCAAATAAATTACTGTGTATTTGAGACATAATAAGGTAGGTTTTCATCAAATTTTGTAAAAAAAAACATCTTTTTGAAAAAGATAAAAATAAAAAATCAAAAACTCGGTTTTTTTGAATTTTTCATATAAATTTTGAGGTTATTTGAAAAAAATTTTAAATGCGTCAGTTGTAGATCTTTTTATTACCTACAACTTTGCCATACAACAGTTTTCCATAGAACTTGTAGTTTTGCCGGGAATCGAGATATACCATTTTTTACCATTAAAAACTCAACCCACCCACTTCCCGAACTCGGCTCGCCCGTAATTTGTTTTTCCTTTTTTTTATCATATTCCTCCTTTTCCAATGGGTTTCATCCTACTATGATTTTTTTTTGTTTCAAACCTGGTAAATATTAAATTTCTAACGTCTTTGGTATAGAAATAAGATTCGGGGTCGAAAATGGCTTCGAAACAAGATAAACGGGTTCTATCATCATGCATTACAAAATCAAGGAGCACAGTTTCAATAATATTGTTGTAATAAGATTTAAATACAAAATATCTTAAATAAAATTACAAAAATAAACTTTTAATTCTTACCCTTTTATGACTAATGCAAAAAATTCACATTTTTTTAAATTTCACCAAGGGCCCAATTCCGCAAGAGTGAGTTTTTTATGTGAATTTTTCTATGCCTAAATTTTGAACAAAGTTGAGTGTTGAACATATTTATGACGCAGAATTTTTGAAACAATCCAATAAAACAACAGTCTGCTGAAATTGAATCCAATTAAATTAAAATCGGTGAAAATATTCGCCTGTTATAGTCCCAATTAACCCTTTCGAACCCAAACTATGAATATCAATAAATCTTAAAAGTGCGTTGTTTTCAGTATTATCGTGTCATACATATTACGACTAAGAAATATGACTAGTAAAAAGTTATTTTTCAAAAAATAAATAGAAAAACTAATATGTTACTCTTGTGTTACATGTAAGTAACATACACTTTCTATGATGATGACCAAAAAAAAAAGCCGGACAATTGGGAAAATAATTTTCTATATAATATTAATGTATACTATTTCTTCTAAGCTTAAAATTAAAACACCTTCTGGATTTTTTATAAATATTTATTTTTCAAAATTATGACCATATACAAAAAAAAAATTAGTGAAAAAAAATGTGAATTTCAATTTCTTTTCCGATAAAAAAATCAATAGTATGATATTCGAGTAACTTTTTGTACTAATCCAGTAACAAGACATTATTATCTTTCAATTAAGCCATTAAAACCCTAAAAAATTATTAAATGGAATAATTTTTAAGAATTTTTAAAAATTACATGAGAGTAACGCTGGGCTCGAAAGGGTTAAACGAATTTCATATTCTTGATGTGCAGCCAAAGAACTATTCTCTGTACTCTATATTGTAAGTCTAAAATATGATTCAAGGGTTAAGTGAAGGAGGGTTTAAATGCCTAAGTCGAAGGTACTATACTTCGTATATCGCAAAGTTTTGGAATTTTGTATTATATAATAATTGTCTGAAGACGAATTTTTCGAAATGTTCCTTCCAAATAATTTTGTAAGCTATAATCAAAGTTCAAGAAAGGTATCTTTTCAAAGTGTTATGCAGTTTTTTGTTGTAAAAATCTTGCACCTCGTGAAGTCTAGAAAGACTATTATCTTAATTTCATTTAAATTTCTTATATAACATTTGGAATGTAAGCCTTCAATGGTGTTTGTGTAATTAATTTGGTTCAGACTTGAAACTTCAAGGTTTTCAATTAACTTGGATTTCTTATAACAAAGAACTCAAAACTGCGTTCTTAGACATTATTATAAAAACAAACAAAATTTCTCCACCTAAATTATATCAAAGGGTAGACGTAATCAAAATCAACCCCCCCGCCTACATCTTCTATTGAACTAGAAATATATTTGAGCACAAAGCTCTACTATATTGAATGGGAGACGACTCAGACTCACCTTCAAATAAAAATGTTACGAAAGAAAACAAAACAAAAAAATATATATATACAAAAAACCATAAAGTGAGTGGGAGAAAAATTTGTATAATATAATTGAAAACAGCCGGCAGGTGGAATTTGTATACAATTCATACGTAAAAGAAAAATACTATTTTGTGTGCCGAATTTTTGAAGGCTGTACAAAATCAAAGACAGTGTCTGCTACTGAAGATGCCAGTGCCGCCACCCCGTGTCACTCTGTCACAGCTAATACGTAATCAACGTAATGTAATAATAATAATAATTTAGCTTTGCTCTTCTGAGTTTGTTAGTTGACCTGGCACCCATAGATATAATACCTACATATTTTTTGTAGAAATTTATCTCAAAAAGTCGGCCATCATAAATGATGATGCTGGCGCAATCAGTTTGCCATGTGGTAGTGCTCTGGATACATCAAGGGAGACAAACAGCAATGTACACAGTGGGGGCATTTTATCAAAACAAAATTTGTGAAGTTGATCAAGATTTTTAAAAGAGTACAAAAATTAGCTTTGCTTACATGTATCTCAGGAACCAGACTTCTTAGCAATATTTAGTTTTCAATTATGAATAGAGCTTAAAGAGACCTTTCTTTTGATATCTCATTCGATGGATTTGAAGAACATTTTTAAAAATGGAATTTTTTTGATTTTTTCTCAAAAATTTTAAAAAATTAAGTTTGTAATTTTTTCACCGGAATGTATAGGCCTGTTCACTGTGAACACATATCTGTAAACCAAAACTTGTTTTGAGACTTTGGTCAAAAGATATCGGCTTCTGAGTGTAAGAAAAAAATATGTTTTGTTGCAAATACATACATATTTATGTCAACAATTCTTTTTCATAAATAATGATAATTTTTAGTCCTTTAAAATTTATTAGAAACTTTGAAGAAAAATGCCCAACCAGAAAAATTTCCTAGAAAATACAAATACAACTTTTATTCCATCTTTTAAGAAATCTCTGCCCCACTGTGATTATGATAGGAAAGTTTACTTATCTCTATTTATAAAAACACTTACTCATCATTTATAAAAGCGACGAAGATGTACGTAATACGTAAGTACGGCAAGCAATTTGCTAGCTGGTCACCTGATGATGAGGAATATTCTATTACAACGAGCATTATAGAAGCGCATTTTTATGTTTTTGTTTATTTTTATTGGGGGACTTTTCGGACTTTGGGGACATAAAGTATAGACAACGACAACGACGACGGGCGTGCGTTTTGAAGGCAATAATGTACTTTATATATCTATAAATGTTACCATCAATCACACGAAAGGATATTGCGGTAATATCTATGATGACACAGTATATTTGAAGTTTAAATTTAGAACTAAAAAAAAAAAAGTTATTTATTTGTATACAAGATATATTTATTAATAAATAAAATCGAAGAGCACTAAAATATTATTTTAGAATATTTAAGTGGGACAAGTAAGAAATATTGGTGTCATGTTAGAAAGAAAAATTCCATATTTTATGTAAAAATTAAAAAAAAAAATAAGAAGAGATTTGTCATACACAATTTGTTGTACAGTTTGATGGTTGTATAGTGTAATTTTAAATACAAATTTTAAAATTGTTGCTATTGCGGTATTTCAACACTATTTCGAATAGTCATAGAGATGATGGCGAAAAATGCGAAAGATAAAAAAATATTCACCCTAAAATTTTGATTATTTACAAGATAGAGGGCGACAAAGTTCCTGAAATTCGTTGTTTTATTTTAATACTAAATTTGTAATCCAAGCATTAAAGTTTGAATGCAACGTTGTAAAAATAAAAATAAATAATAATTTGTAGGCTCCTGCTTATGTATTTACAGGAAAAGAATGCAACAAAAAGAACAAAATATTTAAATTCCTAAATTCATTATCTAACCACAAAAAATTATCACACAGAACAGAACTGGCTTATATACTCAAAAAAAATAAACCATTTATGCCTTAAATTACCGTTTATGATCATCATTTAAAAGATAAAAAATAAAGCATAAATTGGTCCGATAAATTGATGAGCAACAGAATATTAGCTGTATTACTTTTTGTACAGACAAAATCAAAAAGTTACGTATACACCACAGTGACCTTCGATCTTTGAGATCGTACAAAGTGAAAGCACATGTTTAATAAAATATTATACTAAATTATTTATGTAAGTTCTATTTTCTTAATTTGATATATTGTACTTAAAATAATGACTCCTTTATTTGTATTTAAACAATCAATAGATATATGGGATTTGGTAGGATTTTTACGAATTCAGTCAAAAATTAGGTATATCTATTTTTTTTTTTTTTTAATTCTTTCTATCGGACCGTTTACTTGCGATTTTCATCTTCTTAATATAAGCATCTTTAAGAATAATATCAGAAATTCTTCTTGACTACTCCAGCTGTATGAATGTTTTTAAGAAGTTCTTAGAACCAGTATGAGTGAATTAACAAGCTTTTGGAAAAATTGTCACTTTGGTTGTTCGACTACTTTAGAAACAATTTTTTAATTAAAGTCACAAGTTTGGTGTCATTAACTCTCACCATGCCTAGTTTTTAGAACCTAATGAGGAACAACGTACTTTAAATGACAAAGAAACGTTTTTTTTTTTTTTTTTCTAAAAAAAAAAATTTTAAAAGTGTTATATGGATGCACAGTAGGTAGAGTGTGTCAAAATGCTAAAGTATGGAATTTTCAAATGTAATAGCTTTTAAAAGTTGCATTGCTTATCAAAACTAAATCCTGCGTTTACAATTTTCATTTTAATTAATATCTTTGGCTCGCTCAAAATATAGGAAGAAATCGAAGAAATTTGGATTTTTAGAGGTTCTTGGAAATATGCGTTTGCGCCGCCGTTTGGATACAAAAACAAATATATTAAATACAGGCTTTCACGTGAAAGGCAATTCGAAGAAAAAACGTGTAAGCTTATATTACACTTAGTAAAGAAGATGCGAAATAATAGGCGAAGGAAAAAGATCATTTTTTCATATAAAATCGTTTGTTTCTTAACAACTTCAGCAGATTTGAGTGAGCCAAAGACAAACGATATTATAATTTTTTTTTTACATATTATTAAACCTTAGACCCTAATAAAACTTTCGGCCACTATTACATTGCAAAATTAGAGTACTTTTTTTGGCTACACAAAAGTGACACACCCTAATGCACAGTATACTACAATAAACCGGAAACGCCACCTTTTTTGTTTTGGTTTTCAGATATGATTTCACACGGAACAGGCCTTTGCATTTAGGTAAATAAAAAATTACAAATTAATTCATTTCAGATTTTTGAAAAAAATTCAAGGGGTACTCCTTGCCAAAAAAAAAAATACATTTTAAAAAAATTTCCTCCAAATTCATCGAGTGAGACATCAGAAGAAAGGTCTCTTTAAGCCCAATTCTGCAAACCGAAAGTTTCTTTGGGGATCTGGTTCCTGAAATATTTCCAACCAAATAATTTTTTTTTCTTTCTTACGTTCCGAAAACGATATCTTTTGACTAAAGTCATATTCAACAGGTCTATGCATTCAGAAAAGTGAGAATTCAAGATGGCTTCCTATGTTTTTGACAGCTGCGTTATTGAAATTAGTGTTGTTTGATTTGGAAATTGTTTTTGCTTTTGAGTCTCATATAAACTAATGACGAACCTATTCGATTGAAAGGCAGTTTTTATGATTTAAATCAGTTAAAAAATAGCTTGTATTAAGTTTCTTTTTTCTAATTGGGCTCATAAAAACTTGTTTGGAGTGGACATTCTAGACATTCTAAAAAAAAAAAAAAACAGAATATAAAAAATAATTTAAACCCTTTAACTGGTGATGTTCCTTTTTTTCTATATTTTCCGGTCTATTCAAAAGCATGGCACGTGGGCTATTTAACCAAAAGTAATTTTATCAAATTATATGTATTAATAAACACTGTGTCCGAATAAGCGTAGGAAGTCGAAAATATTGTTATATTTAAATGATGGGATGATTTTTGAATGAAAAGATAAACAAAATATGACCTCAGCTACAAAAACATCAAAATTGACCTTTCGAGCACGCCTACACTATGCCTAAAAATCACACTAAAGTTTGTTTTTTAAATTTTCATTTTACGAACCCAAAAGAATCAAAAGCCTTTTTTCGCAAAACCTGACCCACGTTATAGCACACTGAAAATATTGGTTTAAAATGGTTTAAATTTAGAACAATACCGAAAAAACGATGACCTTGAGTTTATATGAAAATTTAAAACCTGTCAAATACCTACCTTTAACTTCCCACAACTGACGAATGAACAAAATATAGTTTGTTAAATTTCGCCAAATTATTACGTTTGATAAAATTCAAAGTACTCTGATAACACAAAATATTCGCAGTTATCCAAACAATATCCGTTATTGTTTATTTTTTTAAGAAAAGGTATATAAGTAAAGAGCCATAAAAGTCCTCTGTCATATTATTTGTGAAAAGAATAGGTTGAGATTCTCTTCCTATTTCAATGTAGGCGTAAAGGTTGTCGTCTTCGTCATTATACTAGAGAAAAGCCAACGATGATGATGGTCCACTATAATGATATTTTATGTGTTGCTTTTGGCATTATAAAAATATTGAAGAAAATGTCTGCTAGTGATGCCACTGATATTATTGTTGTTCATTTTAAGGGCACTCATTTTTTCTGGCATTATTGGCAAGAGTGGTAATGAAAATGATTGTCAAAGTTTTTGCTAGAAGTTGTCAATTTTCATTTGTATTGTTATCTTTGGTGCTTTGTAAAAATTATGGTCATACTATGCTTTTGGCTGAAAATTAAGTACACATTTTGTGTGACTTTTTTTGTTTATTGGCAAAGTTAACGAAATCCTTTATTTTAGTTTGAACTTTTTTTTTTAGGTTATTTTTATTAAAAATATTTGGTGATATTTCTTAAAAATATTCATCTGTAACATTAAAAAAAAACAATGCAAAACATATTAAGAACAAAATTTATTATTTGGAATTTTTCTTAATACATTCTCTGAAAAAATATTGAAGTAATTAATTTTCTATAAGTACCCACTTACAACATAAGAGCATTTATCTGCATGTAATTTATCAAACTCGTTTTTTTCATTCATCCGTTCATAAAGTACCTACTTACCTGTATATACGAATTATAATGAATGTAGGTAGAATATAAAATATTGAAATGAATATATCTCTCAACTGATCCAGATTTATTTTTTTTTTTTTTTTTACTTTAATTCAAAATAAAAAAAAAAAAGGTTCTCGTTTATACATATCAAACGATGATGATGAATTGCCACGAGCCAATTTAATCGTGCATTTCAAATTGAGTTTCATATACGGAAAATGACGATTAAGATTGAATTTCATACTTAAAGAATTTCGATTAAAAATTGTTATTACATGTGTGTTATTGTGTATAGGAGTGTATTGAAACCACCAGAGATCATGATGATGTGATTTTAAGAAGAAATAATGTTAAATATACTTTTGCCATTTTAGTTAAGTCTACGAAAACCCTTGTCAATTTAGATGTCAGATAAAAAAATATTGATTTCGTTTTTTATTTAAAAAAAAAAGAAGTGTGAGAAACGTGCTTTTAATTTGAAAAAAAAGTGTCTATCAACTTTTAAGTACCTACTTACTTATAGATTTTAATTGAATCCTTCAAAATAATGTTTTAATTGTTTCGAGTCCAAACTCATTTTATTTATGCTTGTTTTTTTTTTTGGTATAACAATACAAAGGTACTTACTTTTAATACGTGATGTGCCCTTTTGTTTCTTAAGAAAAATAAAATTGGAATCGAAATATCTGAAAACCGTTTTTCGCTATTTTTCATAAAATTTAACATCCATACATCTAAAACCAAACCTTAATGAGATATAACAACGGCAAAAGGTCTTAACCACACTATAAATGAAAGATTTGTTAAAAAATACATTAGGTATAAATGGAATTTTTACTCTTCTGTTAAATAGTGTATCTCAATATTTTTTTTAAATTATTTCAGTTCTTCCAAAACTTTTAAATATGTAGGTATTTCATCAAATTTAAAAAAAAAAAATAGTCAAATCTCGCTATTAAAAAATTTCATATCTTCAAAATAATTTATTCATAGAACTTTTAAAAAAGTAGGGACCTACCTTATTTTTCTTTGCTAATAACCGTGCAAAGCCCTGTTTTTATACATTTAATTATATTTCATACAAAAAGAATTTCATAAAATGGAGAATTTCATACAATAATGCAATTTTTTAGAACATTGCCACTTTGGAGATTTACAGGCTAAAAACGGTTGGGATTTTTGAAAATGTTAGAAAGTTGATTAATCCGCTAATACTTTGAGAATTAACCGTCATTCTATTTTTTTTAACGTTAAAGGAGAAATCTGACTCAAAGTCTACTAGTTTCCGGTATTTTTAAGATTTTGACTTTTTTTTCTATACGACAACTTTTATATCTAAGACTGTCGATTTTTTCAAATTATCATCAGGTAAAGGTTAAACCTGCAAAATTACAAAAGTATAAATATTTTTTTTAAGAAACTTGCGTGTTAAAAAGTGTTTATAAATTATTTTTTAGAATCATAGTTTTTGCATCATTTTTTTTTTAGGTTTTCTAGCCTGACCAAAAAATAAGTTTGAAAATTTTCACTTTTTTACTTTTCATTTTTTTGTAGCTTTTACATTTGTACACTATGTAGTTGCACCTTTTCATTTAATTGATCCCGAAATGTTATTTTGGGTCCCGCGGTTATTTCACTCAGATTAGGCATTTATTACTCAAAATATGGCTCAAATTCTAGGTATGCAGCCATCATGTTTTTGAGTTAAAAATTTTATAACTTTTTAATGGATCATCAAAAAGGCTCGACTTAATAATTTTCTTGTATAAAATTGAACGCTCTACAAAAATGCATTTATAAAATTTTGAAAAAAACCGGCGCGAAAAATTGATAAAAACAATTTTTAGTTGAAAAAATGAATAATAATTATTCATTTTTTCAACTAAAAATTATTCGAATTTGTTGAAAAATTCTAATTTGATAGTATTAGGAGTTTGACAGTTAAGTAAAAGGATTTTTGAAACCAAAAAACAACAGAGAATACAAAAAGTTCGAAAAGTTTGCCAAATTTCTTGAAAAACCTAATAATTTCATCAAAAAACTGAAAAAAAAGTTGAGATAGCATTTTTCCATGACACTACGATGGTAGAGAATGCGAAAAAAGTGGGTCCCGGAAGTCTGTCTGTCTGTCAGTCTGTCTGTCTGTATAAGGACCTACAGCCTAAACGGATGGACCGATTAATGTCAAACTTGGTATGCAGCGTTATTTGGCGACTCTCCAGAGGTGTTTTTGGAATAAATTTTTTTTTACCAAAAATAACGGTACTTGTCATATACCGATTTTAGTAAAATTGAAATATCTCAAAAACGGCTCCAACGATTTTGATTAAAAAATTCAAATGTTAGTTTTAAGCTAAGGTCTATCTTCTAATGAAAATTTTTTTTTTTGAAAATCATTATTAACGGTACCTGCCATAGAACCGTTTTTTTCAAATCCGATTATCTCCAAAACTGCTTATTCGATTTCAACGAAACTTTTTGTGAAGAAGCATTTATATAATTTAAATATAAACCAAAAATAAATTTTTGGATTTTTAAAAAAATTAAAAAAAATTTTTTTTTTTTGAAAAATCAAATTTTCGAAAACGGGACATTGAATTTTTTTGAAATTTTGTTTTAAGATACTGGTTAGTGATTTCTACAAAATGGAATACCAATTTAATTTTAAAACTTTTTTTCCAAAAAATTATTTATAAAAAATTATTTTTTTAAAAAACGGCTCTAACGATTTTGAATTTTTTTTTTCTAAAAATGCATCTTAATATATCAATCAAAACTGCATACTTGTTTTGGAGGGGAATTTGATTTCAGATTTTATTTTATTTTTTTTTTAACGAATTTAATTTTTTTAAAAATTTCTATATAAAAAGTCTTAAAAATTTAAGCAACTTTAATTCTAAGAGTAAGTTCGTGCGCCCCAGTCGTGCATTTTATTTTTCGTCATTTCCAATAATATTTTCGATATAACTATGAACAAAAAAAAATAATGTTTTTTTTAATCAGTCTAGTATACTATGTATTTTGTATTGAATGTTGACTTTATATTCTATCCTATGCCAACATCCAGATTTTCGTATAAATTTTCACCTAGCAGAAAGTAAATGTCACTTTATTTTTTAAGAAGAACCATCTACCTACATATTCATATGTTAATTTATTATAAAAATAGTCCAAAAACCTTCAAAAAATATAAATCATTTTACTCAGACAATTCTCTCATAGATAACATTTCAAAATAGACAAAATTTTTGCAAAATATTTTGCGTAGAAAAAAAATGTCTTTAAAAAAAAACAAAATGACAAGGTCAAGTAAATATGTAGGTACTATTTTTATAAATATTAAGCGGAAGACTTGGTTTTGTCTGTTATTAATCATTTAGCTAAATCAAAATATTTTGTTGTCATAAACATTATTTTTATCTAACAGATTTATTGTGTCTCTTGGCAAGATCCAAAAATATTGTTATTTACACTTCAAGACTAACTTGTGCTTTAAAACATTAAACATAAGTGTTTTTAAATAACAATTAAAACTATTTTAATTTTAGAAAATGTTTTTGTTTTTGTTCCGTATTTTGTATTTTTGTTTTAAGTTTCCTCGGAAAGTTTTCTAATTAGCATGGTCAAAGAGATTTATTAGGAAATAATTGTTTACCTACTGATCACAATAATTGTTTTTAATAAAAAAAATTCAAATACATTAAACAAATGTTTAACTTTAACTTAAAGGTTACAAGTAATTAAATCATAATTTTTGATCCGGAAATGTTGCCTCTTTTAAGAGGGTACCAATACGAAAACATGGAATTAAATACAGCAAAGATTGCATTTTAGTGAAAAATTTGAAGTAAAGGTTACAATAAACTCTAAAATTGAATTAATTTTCAAATAGCTAGCTCAGAAAAATAATGACTTTTTTTCCTTGTTTTTTTGTTAACGGTGTCTACTTCTAATTTAATAATGTTTTTTTTTTTTGTTGGCAATAAAAATAAAATAGAATATCGTCAATAACACTTAATGTTATTTTCAAATTACTCTGTTAAACGAGCATAAAACTTAACTATCTATAAGCTATTTTAAATTCTCAAAAACAACTTAAATATAAAAAAAAAAAAAAATAATACTTGCCATGGCATGCGTATCGTAAGTAGCAAATTGATGTTAATATGTTAAGTCACGTACGAATGAAGACGTGTGAAATAGCAGGCCTTGCTGCAACAAATCATTTGTCAATATATATCTTGCTAATTGATTATGTGTGTGTTGGCATTAATGTAGTGCGAGATGTAAAAGATAAACTGAAAATGACCCTTGAATAGTGTAAACACATTATATTTGAGTAGGTTGGAAGTAGGTACGGTACATATTTATTTTATTTTTTTTTTAAATAGAAGAGCCCTTAAAAATAGGCCTGCAATTTCATGATTTTTTTTTTTTAAATACTGCATTTTCTTTGGCTTTTTTTGGTAATATTTAAATATAAGTAATGTATATTTGTAATAATTTATTTTTAAATTGTTTAAATAACGAATAGACAATGATTTAAATTATTGTAGGCATTCGTAGGTACTTTGTTGCATTTCCTGACCTCGAAAAACACGTTTAACAAATTAAGAATCAATACTTTTTCGAGAGATAGAGTAACATGTTTGAAAATTTCTCCAAATACCTAATTGGTAGAATTGAAACTGAAACTGAAAAAATGTACCTACTTTAAATCAATAAAATGAATTTTCTCATGAATCCTAACATTAATTCTCTTAATAACCTGATGGGATGGTGTGAAATGAGTGTTGAATGGGCCGAAAAAATTTTTTTTTTCGAACTTCAAATCGTAATAGCGGGGAAAAGTTGAGAATGGTGAAGACTAAGAAAAGTATAAAAAAAATCGGTTCAAATCTTCTGGTCACGCATCAGCCCTGAATTAAAAAAAAAAAAAAAAAAAACAAAAATTAAAAAAAATGATATTTTTTTAAAAACAAAATGTGACCACCCTAACATCTCATTTCTTGAATGTAATAGCTTTAGACAATATTCTAATATGAGCTTAACATTAAGTAGAAACAAAAATGGTTCATATTGGTTAAGGACTTCCCGTGAGGCATAATGTTCGAAATTTGTTAAAATATGGCAAAAATCCTGGTTTACGATATTTTTTTTCATTTTTAAAGATTTTTGGTAAATTTATATTTACCAATGAAGAAGTACCTAAAATGAACTTGACACAATCAGTGAAAGTCATGAACTGAAGATTAAAAAATCTGTTGTTCAAAAAATCTTTGACTATTTTTATCATTCTCCTCGCACACACACTAATGTCGTTTTCGATTGGCTCTCCGGAAGAGTCCGGAACAGCGTTACCACTTGCAGAAAAAAAGTCGAAGTAGATTTGAAGAAAAAATGGAAGTAGATTGAGAAAAATCGAAGTAGATTTCAAAATATCATTTTTTAATAAAAATCCATCTTAAAAAAAATTATTTTCTTAAATTTATTTAAGTTAATAATTTAATTAGTAAAAACAACTAAAACCAAAAATTTGAATTCCTTCAAACTCTATATTTTCGGTATAAATATTATTTCAATACATTATTTTATAACAATTTTTAGTCAAATTTTTGGTTTTCTGCAAAAAGAAGTAGAATTGGCTTATATTTTGATAATTTGAAGTAGATTGTAACAGAGATTTTAAAATGAAGTAGAATTCGTTATTTTCGTGATGGTGCGAAGTAGGAAGTCGATTTAATTTTTTTTTTGAAAAAAAGAAGTAGATCTACTTCAATTGAAGTAAAGTGGTACCACTGGTCCGGAATCATTCAGAAGCCTTCTGAAAGTGTTTTATTCGCACTAATATGACAGACAGAACGCTTCTGAAAATAAAAATTCTCTTCTTGATTTCAAAACAGAATTCACTCAAAATTACTAATATTTAAATAAGTAAACGTCAAACCAAATTTTCTAGTAGAAAAGCAAAAAAATTTTATTTGATTATTCACCAATACAAATATAAAATTTCAAAATTGAGTGGAAGCGATTTAAACTGTTTTATTGGATTTCAGAATGAGTGAATCCTTGAGTTATTCCAATCGAAAACGACATACCTAAGTGTCTTCTGAGTCTTCGACTACACAGTTCTACAAGGTTTTTAGTGCCGATACGAAGATATACTTTTCTGTAGGTTTTCGGTGTGCTGAGATCGAATCTGAAGTCAGAAATATCCTATCAGCTCCCGTTTTTGAAATATTACCGTTAGAAGATGTAAAAAAAATTCTTTTGAGGTTATGCTTTATGTGAAGAAATTTTTGTTTTTATATAAATTATAACGGTGTCTATAACAACTATTTTCCTTCTTTCAAGATCTTTTTAAATCTTTTCGATATCTTTTTTATTGTTCGAGAGATATCGTCAGTTTTTTGGCTTATTGTAATGTATCAAACAGATATCACGTTTTCATTTCCTTTTTGATAAAAACATACTTACTTTATTTCAAAATATCTCGGCCAATAAAAAAGGTATTGCAAAGATTTAAACAGTTTTTTAAAAAAAGAAAATAGAAAGCGTTATGATTTATATTAAAAAAAAATCTTCAAATTAAGGCATGACATCAAAAGTGGTAAAAAAAACGTTTTTTTACTTGATCTATAGGGCAAGTATTGGTTTCGTGTCAAAAAAAAAATTCGAGGTTTGAATCAAAACTAACATTACGATGATGGAGAAGTCCAGAAAAGTGGGTTTCGTCATGACGTCCGTCGGTCTGTGCGTCCGTGCGTCCATCTGTACAGGTAGCTACAGCCTAAACGGGTGGACGGATTTTGTTGAAATTTGGTATGGATGTTTTTTTCGTAATTTCCAAGGTTGGTTTTTTTTGGTTTTTTAATACATATCTCACTTAGAACGTATACCTCCCATACAAAATTTTCGAGTTATTGCAATTTTCTCGAAAACGGCTCTAACGATTTTGATTAAATTTAACACACGTAATGCTGTATATAGTTCTAATATAACTGCGTTTTTAGTTTTTCTCAAAAAATACGGATAGTGGAAATAGGTATGGTCTTTACATTTTTTTAAATCGCGGATGTCGGCTCTTCCCGTACATCATTAAGGAATTATTGCAATTTTCTCAAAAATGGCTCTAATGATTGATAAAATTTTGCATACGTAATATTCAAAGTAATTGCAATAAAACTGCATTTTTAGTTTTTCTCAAAAAAAATCAAGTCAAATAAAATAAAATTGTGTTTAACTAAAATTTGGCCTCCATGCCGGCTCTTCCCCTACATCAACCAAATTTCTTAAAAATGTATATAGAGGCAGCTCTTATAATCTACAAGTAAGCTAACATAAAAGTGCTTTGAACTGCAAGAGCAAGTACGTGCGGCCCCAGTCGTGCATTTTTTTTTTGCATTTTTTAACGATAATATTTCCAAAACGGGAGCTGATAGGATGTTCAACACACTGAAAACCTATAGAAAAGTATATTTTGGTTCTTGTTAACTTCAAAATAAGTCCAAAAACAATTTTTTTGACAAACGGTAATATTTCAAAAACGAGAGCTGATTATGATTTCTATATTATGTTCGTCGCACTTCTGCTTTAGACAGGAAAGCTGGTTTTAATCATTCCCTCCTTGGATACAAATTTAAAAAATTAAAAACTGACAGTTTGACAGACTAAAAAACTGTTAAGTGCAATTAGTACAGAGCCACAATGTAACTTGATCTTATTAAATATTGAACATTTACCGCACTCTAAAGAAAATAGAACCGAAGCACAGTAAGGGAGTGTATACGTATGTCTCGTGTTAAATCTTTTTCTTTTATTATCGGATTCTATAGACTGCCCTTTGTCGCGTTTGTTAATCGTTCCAGACCAAGAAATCAACGAAATTATTCGTTCTTGGTGATTCTCATAAAATTAAGTGATATTTTTTTTGGAATTTTAAATGTTTTCTTTTATTTTTTATAAATTGCATTATTTATGGGATAGGCAATAGTTGATGGAAAAAAGTGGCTTAGAAATTATTTTGTTCGCTTAGAGTTCTTAAGTCGTTTTTTTATGATGACTGGTGAAGGAAGAACTAAAACTTAACAGTTTTTTTTTTTAATTTAAACGGCTTTGTTAACTTAATATTTTACAGATCTTTAGCAATTCTTAGCACAGCAAAACAAAACAAAATCACCATTAAATTGCGAAATTAACTTTTTAATGCTCTTCTTTATTTTTGATGAAGTAGGTATTTTCTAGAAAAAACGTGTGTGTTCTTTTCTTATCAATTTTTTAAATGCTTTTCCTGAATCATTTTAATTTTTCAACAATCATTGCATGAATTTTATATTATCAGGGATTTTTTTATAATAATACGCCCTTGAATAACTTCACATGTTGAAGAGAATTCTCCAGTACATTTTTCATTATTAATTACCCCCATTGTCATAAGAAACCACAGTTTTTTTTTTTTTTGTGATAATATCATAGTAAGAGACATATAGATAGACATAACCATATGGCTTCTAGAATTATTTCGCACACATGCCGCCAAGCCACCCAACTACACGAAAATAGATATCATTAGATAATGGAAACCATTAATTATGAGAGGCGGCTTATGACGACCGCCACCAGTCAGTTAGTAAAGCTTTCCATGATGATGTGTGTAATGAGTGCGAATTGTAAATAAATACAATAGAATTCAGATTTTGATGTGAATTATATTTACATGATGATTTTTTTGATTTTATATTTTCTGTAAATTTTTGAAATATAAAATGTGACCATGACATTTACCTGGATAGAAAAATAAAAGAAAACACGCTCTATCATTTTTTCTTAGCCTAAAGATCTGATTTAATTAAGATCCGATCAACAGAACTCAAGACTCCTTTTTTAATATCTTGAGTTCTTTTGGTTGGAACTTCAAAATCATGGGTAAATAAATGTTGTTTTTAGAATTTTACCCCAAAACCCATTGGTAAATAAACTGAGAGAATGATTGCTATCCTTGGAACAAACAACAAAAAAAAAAAAAACAAATCAAAACCAAACGTCAACTCACTACGTACACTTTCATAATCATAAAAACATTTTTCTTCATCCATCATCAAAATTTCGCGTTTCAAAGTTATAGCATATTTACTTTTTGTGAAATTCAAGGCATTTTTAATCATCGCACATCTTCATAATCTTCACTTGGCTTGGAAAAGAAAACTTCTCAAAAGTTTTAATAACTTAAAGTGTGGCAAAACATTTAATCAGAATTTCGTTTGTGTTACTTTTTTTTTCTTTTTTTTTTTGAAGCACCATCCCACGCTAATGTGTTAATATACTCGTATAAATAACAAGGATATGCTACTTTTGACTATATTCTTGGAAAGTTATTTCCTCTCAAAGTCGCATACTCAAAACAGAAAATACCTACCTACACATTATTACACATACAATACTGGAGTGCTTTACAGCAAAAAGGGGCTCTCTTCTTAATAAATTTGTGTTGTGTAAAAGAAGATAAAGATTCTTCTTTTTTATTTTTAATCCAACAAAAAAAAAATCAATAAATTTACTTGAAACAACTTATGAGTTATGTGTATAAAGTGTGGTTTCTAAGCACTTCCATAGAAATGACGACAATTTTACGATAAAAATAATAAAATATAATAGATACTTGATAAGGTTTTTAGGAGAAGTTAAGAGTCTGGAAATAACATTCAAGATTTTTTTTCTTATTTGCTCTAAACCGTTAAGCCAAGGAAGCCTGATTTCGACGTACTTTCTGTGTGCTGCACTTAGGAAACTTAGGCAACAACATTTCAAAACTTTTAAATTTGACAAGAAAATGGTTTTATTTATTTTTTAAAACTTTTATTTTGAGGTAATGTCATAATATGAAAAGATAGGTCTGTTAATTCCTTCTTAGCTTTATAAAATAATAACTTTCTTTAATCAATTAAAGACATTTTAGGCGATGTTTTGTTTTATTTCGTTTTATTTTTAGAAAAGAATAAGCTTCTTATTTGAATTTATTTGTTTTTTTTTTTTTTTTTTTTTCTAATTTTTCTTTTCATTTTGTATTTTAAAGTGGTCTGGTTTATGTACTTGTCCTTTAAATCTCTGAGGAGAACTCAGATATATCTATATTTTATGTCAAATATTGTAATCTCAATAGGCTAGTATTGATGTCGATAATAATCTTTATATTTCCAATAGGAGGGAAGGTGAGGTCAAAGACACAAAGGATTCAAAGTCATTCAAACGAATAAACCTTAAAAATCCTTCGAAATTAGTACAAGGTCTTTCATTTGATGAAATGATTGTTAACAGTACCGGTCATAGAACCGCTTTTTAATTTGTGAATTTATCGATTTAATTTCAAATACATATTTTAAGTTTCTGCATTAAAAATTTTTTTTTAACAAATTTTTGAAAATGGGACATTAAAATTTTTGAAAATTTGGATTTAGGTTTTGATAAATTAACAAACAAAAAAGTCGACAGCAAGGACTTGGTTTAGTGATTTTAATTGACTTTAGTCTGCTAAATTCAAAACTGTTTACAGATTTATTTTATCACGTCTAGTTTTTGAGTTATACTGATCACTTTTTTCGCTATATAAAACTCTAAAACTAATTTTCAACTAAGTTTTTTTTTGTTTAGTCAAAAATATATATATTTACCGTAATATGTTGCCTTTTTAAGGAGAAATCAAAAGATGAAAACTGGAATTTGGTTCAAAAAAACACTTATTACTTAAAAAAAAAAAAAATAATCAAGATTTTTTCGATAATTTCGAAAAAAATAAAATAAGTAGTTTTACAAAAAAAATTTAACGGTGATGTAATTCTACGTGAAATGTACCCAAAAAACTCGTTTTAGACCTGTTTATTCAAGCATATATTTCAAAAACGTGACGTGTCAGTGAAATTTTGACCTGAATTCGAACTCAGCACACAAAAATCCTTAATAATCATTTTTAGCAAAAAAACAAGACCGACTTCCATGGATCAAAACTGGGTTTTATGGTTTTTAAAATAGTTCCTATGGCTAAATGTGAACGAAATTGAAATGGGACCACACTGCAGCCACCAGCTTTCCAATACAAAAAGAATTATCAAAATTGGTTCACTCATGCCTAAGTTATGGGGTAACAAACATAAAAAAAAAAAAAAAAATACAGACGGATTGAATACCTCCGCCTTTTTGGAAGTCGGTAAAAAAGCTCAATTTTCGTTGCCGACCAGTGTATCTAATTGCGACAAAATGTCTTACCAATTTAATTTTTTTTTTTTTTTAAATTATTGAAATTTTGAAAAATTTGAAAAAAAAGGAATTTTTGTTTTGCTTCTTCCTTTATATTGCTTCATAGGTACATATATGCATAGATTTTTGAACACCAAAAAATAAATTAATTAATTAAATTTACAGAATAGAAACTCATCTTATTAATTAACTCAAGAAAAAGAAAAACAATTTCCATTTAGATTTGTTCATTAAAAATAGGTAAGTTACACATACGCCACAGTGACCCCTAAATTTTTAGAAACATTTTTTAGAAAAACTTTTAAGTTTTTACTCTTAAGTAGAATCAATTTTACTGAACGAGCTAGATAAGCTATTTTTGACACCCTTCGCCAACGCTTAAGGTGACTTCTTAGTGCAGTTTTTGATTTACTAATATTCGTTGTTCAGAAACAACAATGGTGATCAAAGTGGGGTTCAAACTACCAGCAAGTACCTACTAACTTTACTGTAGTATTAGCTTTGCGAATAATGAACGAAATCACTTAATTTTCGATCTTTTTATTAGAAATGTAAGAACGAATCTGAAAGGACTTTGACTATTATTTTATTCGTCTATACTTTCTTCAACTTTATTCGTCTAACATTAATTATATCACAATCATCAAAGACCCAATCTCTTAAAATAATGTACAAACATTTAAAATTGTAAAATTTAGAACAAATTTTTTTTATTCACATAAAATTTTAAATTTATGTTTATATTTTTAATAATAAAAATTCAAATAGTTAAATCAATAAAACAAAATTATGTAATAGCTTATTATAATTATGAATACATTATTTAATCTTTTTTCTTTTCTTCCAGGTAACCATCGGATTCCAAATAAAATTTATGTAAGTTTTCTATTTAATATTCTAAAAGGCACACTGACCTATTTAAATAACATAGTATACACAACCCACAACATCACCTTGTTTTCTGCAATTTAATTCTTACTTAATTCTGATTAATGTGTACACAAGGACTTCTAAAGGGCTTTTAGCTAAAAGTATATTCCCCATCCATTTTGAACTTTCAGAGCATTTTTCAACCCTCCTTAATTGACCTTTCGGTGTTGTTTTTTTTTTTTCTAAATCCTGTATACCTAGGTCCAAAAAATTTTTGTTGTTCTACTATAACAAAAAAGTGAATAGCAATAGACTTTAATTTTACTCTACTGTATATACTACAGCATCAATTTTTTTTCTATTCTACATACCTATAATTCGAATCCTTTTTTTTCCCCCTTAGTCCCTTTTTTTATTTCATTTTCCAAAATAAAAAATTCTAATCAACTGCAGAACATTTTTTCCTTCTCTCTTAAAAATGTGTGTTGTGTTTCAACAATCATATAAATGATACACTAACTTATACACAGATTTCAACTCTATCATCAAAATCGATTTCTAACTATAGAAATAAATTGGCTACACAACTTGAGGGGGTGGGTTGTGAGGTTGGAATTGGGAATATATACATAACTTCATTCTAATTTCGGCCTAGGTAAAATAAAATCGGCCATAAAATAACAGAACAGCTGTATATGTTATTTATGCGGGTAGAAAATTATATTATTCTGCTACTGCCTCAACATCTTGTACTCATGGTCTACTCTAGATTTAACAGGAACAACAAAAAAAAAAACAACGACAAAAAAAAAACAGGCGCACAATTTTGAAACATCGCCAGAGAAAATGTAGGTTGGTTGAACACATTGTAAAAATCAATAGAGTATTGTTTGTATACTCAAATCGTACATCATACCTTTTTAACGTCGTCGAAAGAACCATGTTGTGTTGTAATGATGATGAAGTTCGTTACCAGTGATGCCAATTTGAGTGCGATTTTTAAAAAAGAGTGTTTAAAATATAAAAAGTTTCCAACATAAGTTAAGAAGAATTTTTAGGTAGACTCCAAATTTAAGTCAATCTAAACCTAACCTTAACCATTTTTGAAAATATACAACTTGGCACCACTTTAACTTGAAGTCCGTTTGATTAATTTATCAGAAATTCAATTTGCACTTGATTCTAGGGGCTGGATTTGAACCCAGAGCAAAACTTGCGCCATGAAGTATACTCGATTTTTCATTTTAGGATTAAATTTGTTTTGAATTCAACTGAATTTAAAATAAAATACTGATTTCCAAAGTGTATTTTAACTAGATTGGAGGAGATATCTATCAATCGTTGTTGAACCCATTTGCAACATCTTTCTTTCGAAGAATAACAACTTTTTTCACATATATCATTGATGCCGTGGACCAAATTGGAAATCTGCAATGGACCCTTTGAAAATTTCTAGTCTTTGTTGTTGATTAGCAGTTTCCGGGACTTGAAAACAAAAACTCCTTGAATTATTAAGTTGTAAATTGTTTTAAATTGATTACACTGGTCGGCAACGGATATAGAGCAAGAACCAAACCAAACCAAACTTTTCGAGAGGAATTTTGTGTGCTGAGTCCGAATTTGAAGTCAAAATTTCACTGGCACGTCACGTTTTTGAAATAATTCAATATTAATAGGTCAAAAACGCGTATTTTTGGGTACATTTGACATCGAATTACATCACCGTTAATTTTTTTTTGTAAAACTACTTATGCAATCTCAAAACGCCATATTAACACGTCCCAGATGTATTTATATTTTTTTAAATTATTTTTTTTCTCAAAGATATTGAAAAAAGAATTTATGATAGATATCTCAAAATCTTGATTATTTTTTTCAAAGTAATGAATGGTTTTTTGAATCAAATTCCATCTTGCGTCTTCTGATTTGGACTTATAACATATATAAGTGATATAAGCAACATATCACGGAAAATATATATTTTTGACTAAACATAAAAAAAACTCAATTAAAAAGTAGTTTTTGAAGCTTTATAGCGAAAATAGTGATGAGTATAGCTCAAAAACTAGACGTGATAGAAAAAATCTGTTAACAGTTTTGAATTCAGCACACTAAAGTCAATCAAAATCAGCTTATAAAGTTTTTGCTCCCGACTTTTTTTAGTTTTTTGCCGACCAGTGTTACCAGAAAATTAAAAATTGTATCAGACAGTCTTTGACAGTAAATTTCGGTTACCTTTTCGATATCAAAAAAGCAAACAATAGTGACCTGATGGTGAAAGTTCAGTGAGAGAGCTTCTTTTTCTCTGAAGAGAGGTTTAAGTAGAAAATCTTTCAACATTTTTCTGAGATTGCAGAGGAGAGAAATTTGCCTAGATCAAGAGACGTTGATTTTAAAGTTTTTTAATGGGTATTGTCAGAAAAATCACGACCACCTGAGACTGTTTTTTTTTAAATCCTAGTATAACTTCGTCTGTTGGCTTAGGAGCGGTTAACTAGGTTTTGTCAACAAGATAGAACACTGAATCTTGTATTTCTTGATACAACTTCACTCGCTTAATGGATTAATCTACTTGCCCGAAAAATTCGGGATCCACTAGTGAATTTGTTTGGGAATCTGTAAAAGAATTGGGCTTTTTCCTCTATGGATTTAACACCACCTTTAGTTATTTTAATACATAGTTGATGGTAATAAAAGGCATATTTCTAATGAAGCTGGATAATCCTTCTGTAGGTATACATCTAGTTTGATGGACTGAAGTCTGTTTACATATTGAGCTCCTTCAGAACCGTCTGTGAATCTTTTGTAGTCGCTTACTTAAACCTCTATCTATCGAAGAAGAAATTAGGGATGTACACGGAAAAATATTGTTAACAGTCCCCTGATGTCTTCTTGGGTGGATTTGGTTCCAAACTACCTCGTAGATAGCTTTATCTAATTCATCCAGTGGCGGTGTAAGTCTCGAAACTAAAAAAGTTCCACATTACTGCAGACAAGATGATTTGCTCATCGACGTAATTGATGAATTCTTTAGTTTGGCTGGTGATCAAGATGTGATATTGAAGGACAACAATTTAGCCTCATAGTCGGAACGACTGTAACGTTGAAAACTAGGTTTGAGATTGCCAAAGAGAAATCCAGTTTGACTGGGTTCTAAGGAAGATTGGCTTCGGTTGGAATATGAAGATCAACCAATGCTAATCACAGTTGCCATCCAATAGTTGATAACAGCGCTTCTGTCATTGTTATCCTAAACACCCAAACACTGTTGATAAGTCTGCTACCAAACTTTGGCTGAGAAATCGGACAACTTGAGTTGTAGATGCCGAAAAGGTTGTTGGTAAGGTAGCAAGCAATTACTTACTTGACCTGTCTTGTTTTTTTGGAAGTATTTGTAGTTAATAAAGTGGATATTGTTCTTCTTTGTGACGTTCATTGACTCTTTTTTCAGGCTATATAAAAAGCTAACTTTATAACATAGTATGCGCAGTTTTTGTAGGCGCATTGATCGCTGCATAGTTGAGTTACAAAAGTGACCACAGCTTTCGTATATTGTTTTTTGGGCGTCCAAAAGTTTCGAAAGGGGTCCAAAGATGCACATTGAGAACGAGATGCATAACGAGAACGCTTTTAAAAAAAATCTGTAAGCAACATGGCCATTAAAAACTTTCCGATCATAAGTATGTAAGGTAAAAAACGTTTTAATCTGAAAACTGGATTACTTCAAGCTTTACCTTTTGCAACTTTGAACGCATCTTTCTTATGTCACTTCTGATAAATATTTCTGGTGTTGTTAATATTACATAACATGTTTTCCAACTTATGATAAATCAATACATATTGACAAAAAAAAAAAAGTCCTTGATTTATAATATCAAATCTCTAAAATCTGCAAACTATTTCAAAATTATTAAATGAACAGAAAAAAAAAATAGAATTCATTTTCAGTTACATACAGATATCTACGTATGTCACTGGCAGTAGTGTCCTTAATTTACTGTTGATTTTGGAATCGGGCCAAACCTAAAATGAAGGCCATTTACTTTTTCTCAGTTTTAACAAAAAAAAAAAAACGATACACAAAAAAAATAAATCCATTGATACAATACCCGCCCCTTTTAGGACCCACTGTATACTCTATCACAACCATAATAATATAGAAACACAATATCAATGGATTCTGGCCATCCTTTTGACGTCGTCACCGTCATCAACGTTGATGTTGCTGTTGCTGCTGCTGCACCATGCTAATGTAAGTCACATCATGCTTACAATGTCCTCATTGAATAACCAGAAAACCACTATACCATCAGCATCATCATCATCATCATCATCGTCGTCGTCCTTCTTATTATCTTTGTCCAATTTTTATTGGCTAACCGATAGTTTTTAATTATTTTTTTTTTCTTACTTTGCTTTTTTTTTTTGTGCAAACCGCACATCTCTATACTGACGACGACTACGACGACGATGAGGCCAAGTAAATCGCTTCAAGTCAAGAGAAAGAGACTTCCGTTTCGAGAGTATTACATAGAATTCAGAAATGTTGTATATTAGTTACCCTTTTTTCCCTACATAAACACACACAGGATATAAATGGTAAGGGAAATCGATAAAGCCGAAGCTGTTAACCTACTTTTGAACATAGCTCTACACCAAACACTCTCCATAGTAAGTAAGTTTTGTGTATATAAGAGTCAACCTTTATATGTGTATGTGTGTGTGTGTGTTGGAAAAAAAGGACTCGGCAAATATTTATTTTCACTTACTCTTAACTGAATTTTTTTTTTTTAATTTTATATTTTTAATCTGTGCTGCCTTGGTACAAATCTTAATTTTAATCCATTAATATGCAAATTTTGAGCAAACTTCTGAAGTACCTTTTTGAAGAGATAATAAACAAAAATATTTTTAATTTCGTCATAAAGTTAAAAAAAAAAAGAACCCACCAGGAGCTTATTCCACCTGCTATAACTGTTTTTTTTTTTCAAAAATAAACATACAAAAATAGGAATAAAGTTCCGTCAGTCGTGTAGTCGTCACACATATGAAATGGTATTGGTATTACTTTTGTGTATACGCAAACTCACTAGGTCAGTAGTGTTGGTAATTTTTTTTTTTTTTTGATGGAGGATGTTGGGGAAAGTATCCTTCTCTGCTGATTCCTTCCAGCCAGTTGTCGAGTATTGTCGTCGTTCGTGTGTCGGGGCCAGAAATGGTATCAATTTTGAAGCACAGTTGCTGGCACAATTTCAATTGAGTAACGTGGCACTTTCATACCGAACGAGATGGCTTTCGTATCGTTCCGACATAGAGTCCTGATTTCGGAGGATACTATCAGCTGATTTGTACGTGTGCGTGTTTGTGTGTATTTTATTGTAGAATATATACAAAACTACAAAAATAGAAAAATATGTGTTAAATGATATAGAAGTTAAGAAAAAAAAAATGTGTTTATAATGCGTAAATTCCTAAAGTTAACCGAGTGATAAATATACAACATACATAAAAATAGATTTGAAAGTAAGAAAGAACACTTTTTTTAAGGACTGTTTTTTTTTACATATTTAATTATTTTGTTAAAAAGTTAAGGTGTTGTTTGTGTGAATGTTAAAGAAGTAACTTTTTCCCTTTTGGAATATGGGAATTGAAAAATTGTGTAAATGGATAAAATTGGTGTCTTTAAAAGGAGTGGTCTACATAATATATTTTGCATCCTACGCTTTAAAAAGATCTCGAAGGATTCACTGAGTTTTTGTATTTATTTTTTTTTTTCTGATTTTTGTAGGGATACGACGCAATTTAGGTATCTACTATATTACTCGTAACTACGCACTTCTAAATAAAAATGGAACCTTAAATTACATTTTTTTGTCGACATTTGTTTTTATTTTTGTGGGTTTTATCCTTAGAAGCCATTACTACGTAGATATTTGAGCTTTTTTGTAGTGTTTTTTTTTTTTTTTTTTTTTGTGCATGTAGATGAACGCTCTTGCCAAATTGAAGAAAATGAAAAGGTTGAGTGATAATGTCGCCCACACCATGTAACAAAAAATCGCTATTATTTTTTTTCGTTATTCAGTCACTGTTAGAAATGGAAAAAGTGGATTATCTTTTAGGCGAAAATTAAAAAAAAAAAATTGTATTATACAATTTGGAATTTTTTTTTGGAATATGAAGGAAATAATGTCCAATGTAACAGAAAAAAAAGTTAACGATTGAGTCGTGCGTAATTGGTCTCAAACCTAATCAAATAAAATACCATTTTAACTAAAATTATTTTAATCTTCATTTAAATCTGCGAAAATTTTAAGATTTGAATGATTTTGGTACTTATTTGCTTTTGAGTAATGTAATGCACTTTTACTTTATTTTAGTCAAATTCTATGGTATAGATATTTATAGTAACTTTTCAAGTTTTTAAAAGCATGACGAGAAAAGTGAAATTTCTGTAGAAAAATGCACTTGATTTAATTCATTTCGAGGTCACACCACTTTGCTTAAGGATTTAAACTTCTAGAATTTCAAACCAGCAAAGTTGTTAAAGAATACCTAACTCAGTGATGAAATTCTTGGAATTCCTTAAACGAATTTGTTCTTTTAAACTTATAAATAGAATTGCTTCCTAAGCAGTCTCTCATCGTGATTAAAGTTCTATTTGACTATGCTTGTTTTTGTTTTAAAAATAAAGTTTTACAATTTATAAATTCAAGTGACCTCAACTCCAAAAATAAAAATAATTTTAATAATTTTTTATTATTTTAGTTATTTTTACTTCGTTATTGTTATCAAAAAAGTTTTAATAAAAAAAAAATTACAAAAACAATTCAAAGTGATCCTGAACTGCTAACTCAAACTACTTTTTTTTCGTTTATAGCTGAAGTGGGACTAAGTTGCTCTAAGAATTAGAACAACAAAATCGTTTGCTTTAAGATTTTCTTTACAAATTTTAATTTTGTGAAATAGTATCTGGTTTGGGACAGATTTTTCTAATTGTGCGCCTGGTTTTAGCAAAAATTAACAGGATACGTGGTTTGGGGCTATGTCTATCAAAAGAACTTTTAGAAACAGTAAACGTCTGCTATAATTCCTCGTCGTTAACAGAAGTTTTGATGCTCTTTTCTTTCATTTGTGTGTTTTTAAGGCCCATGTTTTCAAAAGTGTAGGTAAAATTAATTACATCCTTTTTTAATTTCTGTGTAATTTTAAGTCATTTCCTATTGAGAACCTATTTTAGTGTGATAATAACTCATATACATACCTACGTCTTGCTAATATCTTTTGGATACCTTTTTAACTGCACGAAATATTTAAGACGAAATATGTACCTACCTAAGTGTGTTTGGCTTTACTTATCATAAAGGAGACAATAACGTATATAAACTCGACTCCCTCTAAGTCGAACGAAAACTGGTTCCAGCTAGAGGGAAGTTGGAGTAAAAGGAATTATTATAATAACAAGTCTTGAAAGAAGGAAAACAGGTTCTTATAGAAACTGATTTCTGAAGTAGCAAAAAAAAAACATTTTTTTGCAAAAATAAAGTCCGAAGTTGTCAAAAAAAACCTTTTTTTTGCACTTTCTAACAGCAATATTTAGATTCGAGTTAACCTTTAGTTAGAAAATCGTCAGAAAATCTCAAAAACCTCTTTTTTTTGCTGTTTTTGAAGCAATATTTTGGCATAATGTAATTTTTTTCAACTAAATTTGAACTTATTTTTATCTTTAAAATTTCAAAATTCTCAATATCTCTTTTCTTCTCCGAGATATCTTAATTTAAGTAAATTTAGTAGGTTTGGCATATATTACCATAAAAAAAAACTGACCTTTAAAAATTCATATATCTTTCTAACTAGAACAGAAGTATACTTGTCTAATGAATTTTAGTGTGCTGATTTTGAATAAGAACTCAAAAAATATTGGTCAGTTCTGGTTTTTTAAATATGTATACTAGTTTTTTTGAGATTTCCTAAAAAAAAACTTGATTTTGTGATCCCTAAATGCGTATATTTTAAAATCCTGACGTGATAGAATTTTTTTTGACTTCGGATTTTAACTCAGCACATGAAAAACTATAAGAAAAGTATACTTTTGTTCCTAGGACAAACAAATCTGAAGCTTAACAAGGCAGTTTATCGAATGGTTTATCTCAAATAACATATTTCTACATAGAAAAATATTGGGTGTTAAAGTCCTTTAAATGTGAGCTTAATACGAATAATAGTTTTATTTTTCTACAAGGTCAACCGAATCTAAAAGGGTTATTTTCTACAAACTACACATATTTAAAAAAAAAATCATTAAAAAAAAAAATGGTACGTGCTAGAATTTTTCTGAAACCAGATTTAGATTCAGGAATGTCAAATATTTCTTTATTCTCTTTCATTTGATGGAAAAAAAAAATTATAAATTTTGCAGACCAGTGTAATTCACCCAGCCAGCAATAACAATTTCTAAATAACGAAAAAAGTACGTATACGCCATACGTATGCATTTGGAACGAAATAAGTTTTGTACTTTGTTTGCTGTTTTGTCGTTGTCGTTGATTTTTGTAAAAAAAAAATTTCATACATATATTTTCTTCAGAAGCCATAAGTAATTTGTTTGAGTATTATCTATGGAAGCAGGACTATCATCACATACCAAATATTTCATATAATTTTTTGAAGATACCGCAAAGTATACATACATTTGAACAGGTTTTTAAAAAAAAATATTTTTAACAACTAAGAATATTCGTATTTATTAAGTATTAATTTTTTTTTTTTTAATCATCAATGAGACCTTTGTGTGTCTATTTTCTAAAAAAAATAAAATACTTTTCATCAACCGTCTAACAGATGTTTTTTGATGAGCATTGTTCTCCCACGCTACATCTGTACTTTAACATTTTTGTTTTTATTTAATAGACGTGACAAATTTTAAATTCAACAATCAATACAACATGGCGCACCATTTGTTCTTTCTAAAAACACATGTTTTATTGTTAATTTCATTTTGTAAATAAATAGAATTTCTTTTTTATCAGCTAACCACGTTCGTCTCATAAGAAAATAAATAAAAATACATATAAGATCCGATTGCTATTTCCAAAATATTATACATTTTTTAAAGTGCATTATACGTTAGTAAATACTTGTGGTTTTTTATCGATTTTTGGAATTGACCCAATTTAAAGATAAGCATAAACAGGCATTATTATGTTATACAGATAAAATGGAGCGTATGCATAAACAATGTTTAAGCTGTTGCTAAGAAAAACTGGAGTTTATCTTAACTAGATTTTTAATTAAACTGTCGTCAAACAAAAACTATGAATATGTATTAGGTCATAGCAAAATAAGTTAAATTTTAAGTTCATACTTTTAAATGGAATAAAAATTGAAATAGAATAGCTATTACATAATACAAGGTGACACAGAAACCATCATCCTTTTCGGAAGATGCTATCATTTTATTTTTTTTTTGCAAATGGTATCTTATGTCATCGTGACAGTTATTCCGCGTTATTAAATAGAAATGTGTTGTAATGTATGGTTTCATTTCACATGAGAAACTTATGGCTTTTGTTTACTTCTGAAATGTCAAAGTCACAATTATAATAATTCATTGCGAAAATGGGAACATCTTTTGAAAGGGTGATAGGTAGGTATGCCTTTCGTGCTAGCTTGTTAATGTTTAGGAAAAATGAAGGCATATTTATAGAACATACTTATACATGTGTTTATGTGCGTGTTTGGTGTGTTTATTGAACACGAATGTATGAAATACGTGTTAAAATTTTGGAAACAAACTAAAACAAAAAAAAACTTGTGAGTTGTTTACGAATTTTGTATTCTTAATAAAAGGATTTTCAGTATTTCTTTGTTCATGATTAATAATAAATATGTATAAAATAACTAAAAACTTTTGAATTAAAAACCTCGATAGTTTCCAGTTTTTATGTCCATTAACTATGACATTTTAATACCCTTCAAGACTCTTCATCACGTACACTCAATTGCAATTCATATCATTTTCACTTCCACTTCTTAACTTCTGTACCAATTATGGCAGAAACTCAAATTTCTTTGCATAGTTAATCAAGGTAATCAAAAACGAGCACCAGGCCACACTTAATGTGGATATATCAGGCTTTTAACCTAAGGCCTCATGCATTCATATAACACGATACAAATAGGACTGTATTTAGGAAACTGTACGTGGTTTGGGAGGTTCTGAAAAATTGGACAAAGTCACTAAACTTTTTACGTTTTGACGCCCTGTTCTTTGCCTTTCTCCTATACTGCCCAAAATCTCGTAAAGGCCCTAACTACAAAAATTTCGATTTTGATTTTTTTGCATACTTTGAGTTAGGTCTCTGATTTATCCTCATTTATTTTTTTAGCCTAGGTCTTCAAATACGTCAGAAAATTCAAAATGCACTTTTGATTTTTTTCATTTTTATATGCAAATTGCGATATTAGATTTAGTGTTTCCCTCTATAACTCGGAAGTAAGAAAAGTGTAGTTAGGGCCTTTACGAGATTATGGGCACTATATGGGTCAAAATCAAATATATCTTTATTTCTCGATTTAGATAACAATTTCTACAAACAAATTGCTTTTTATGCATTTCCGAAATACTTAGGCCATACAAATTTTTGCTTTTTTTTTAATTTATATTGATAAAAGTCATGCTTTGATAGGATACTGATTAAAAATATCCAAAAAATGTAGAATTACGTATGTAAGAACACATTATTTATTCATATTGTAAGAGCGTTCCCGGAAATGACGTTATGACGTTAATTTATTTTTATTTTTTATGTCATAAAGTAAAACGAAATAGTTTTGAGATTATATTATAGTTGCCTCGATTATTTATCATAATATCACAAAAAAAAAAAATTTTAATCTAAATATACCCCAAAACAAGCGTTCCCGGAATGATGTGGCTGCGGACAAGTTAGTCTGTTATTATACTTTTAAGTGCTCTAATGTGTGCTACAATCTGTTCAAAGAAGATTTTTAGAGCGTTTTTTATTAAAAACTGGACCGATTTGTCTTGTAGCCACACAAGTAGGAATGTTCTTCTACATCCTGCCTGAGTTTACAAGTAGCGATTTGTATGTCAACTTATTCATTGCTTGTGGAAAAGATTGACTTATTCATAAGCTATTCAGTGGTCCGACATCCAAATAAATATTAAAGTGCTGCATCACCAGTCGACGTTTGCCGAATAGTCAATCAAGCGCGTTAAAAGCATTCTGTAGGAGATGCTTTAAGAAAAACGAGACTTTCATGTGACGAGAATTGCAAAGTCTTCGTGCGCATAGGCAGGCATTTTGTGATCTTCTGCAGCTTGTTAAATTCTAGATTCTACGGAAAAGGAGATAGAACTCCGTCCTGAGGTGTGTCTCTACTAACAGATCGTGTCGAAAAGTCGCTCGTGTCGAAAAAAACGCTAAGATTTGAATCTATTATCCTGCTATTCAGCATTAGATTAATTAATTAATTAAATGAGTCTTTGACATTCAGATCAGATGAAATTGCTGATGTGTCGACGATGATGTTGCTTAGTTAATTTTTTCATTTGCTTTTTTTTCTCAAAAAAAAGAGAGTGGATTTAAATTTTTTTCCAATCAGAGCTTTTCAATTTGTTTTATTTTGTTTAAACGTCATTATTAAAACCTGTATTAGATTGTTATAATTATAAAGCAAATATTTCCAAAAAATGAGTTCCAAAACACTTACCTATATCTTTAACGTTAGTTGTTATGGCATGCCGTTTTTATGTCTCAAAATCATCCCAACAAACATATTTTATCACTTTTTTAACGTCACTTTTTTGAAATATAACAATGTAAAACGGCCTAACGTCTTAAATTTTAAGTCAAAGAATTTGGAAAAATTGAAGTTCCTTTCTATATATCTAAAATATTGGGAAATGACCATCAGAACTCAGAAATTAAATTTTGTTAAACTGTGAACAAGGTTTTAACACCCAAACAAACTTTTGAAATTATAATTTTCTCTAAACGCAACTGTCTATTCTTCCCTGTCAATATTTTACCGAAATTTCAACAGACAACAAAATAACGTCAATTGAATTTGTTTTAACTTGATTACACTCAAAACCTACAAACTTTGGTAACGAGACGACAATTCTCGAATTCTTATACCTTAGTTTTAGTTTTAAGACACATACACAAATATACATTCATAGTTATATCACCTTAAATCTATCTATATAAAATAATTCTAACATCTTTTAGGAACCCACATCCTCTTTAAAAACTTAAAAGACCGGCCCTGTCATGAACAACATAGTATGGGAATTGTGTTAAAACTTAATATTCCCAACGTGATATAGAGAGTTTACCAAACTACGTTGCAAAAGTGTGTCAAAAATTTTCCACATCGACAAACCACTTAGTTTGTAAGAGGACTTTCCAACATGAGACCATAGGACTCTACAAAAGTGGCTTAGATTTCTCTCATAACATTTTAAATAAAAAAAAAACAAACTAAAAAAAAAAATGTAAAAATAAAATTCCATAAAGTGTTGAATGAAAAAAAAAAAAGAAAAGACTGTAGGTAATAAAACTAGGAAACTAGGAAACAATTCAAACCTGTCGGGAAATTCATGAAAACAACCAGCACTCCAGCTGGGAGAGGTTTATACCCATCGTCGTCGTCGTCCACAAAAAAAAAAAAAATAAAGAACTAACTTTTCCTCTACTACAATGGAATTCTATTTAAATTTTATTGAGAAAAAAGCACACACAAACTAAAGCTATAAATTACCTCTGCATAGTACAAGTACTACTTCTACACTATATAGGTACGTACCAGCGTACTCTTTATAATACTTCTACTGACCTACCTTTTGGTAAAGAGGTCTGTTTTTAGAAATCAGCATATCAAGAGAGAACTTCTTCACATATTTTTTTTTTTTTTTATTATTTTTTTCAAAAAACAAAACGTAGTAGAAGGAAGGATATACCTACCTACTTTCTTCTCAACCACCACATACCACCCTATTATTTTCAACGATATGGTATCACATCAGGAGATAAATAATTTAGAAAGCAAAAAAATATATATAAAAAGGTCATCCACAACCCCACTAACTCATTCCTACCCTAAGCAGTGCTTTGTGCGCGGTATTTTATTTCAGTAACGTTGTTCGTGGAAAGGAAATTCTTTACTCATGCTGGCTTATAATAACCCTGCACTACTTCAAAAAGCCAAGTATGAATAATCCTACTATAGGTATGTTCCTTTACAAAAATATTTTTTTCTTTTTAGTTTTTTTTTGAAGATATTTATTTTTTTGTTTGTGGGGCCTTGGGAAATATATAAGTGTGCCCTTACATCATTGCGGTGTGTGAGACATACAAAAAACAGTGAAGCATATAGCTTTTAAAGGGGGAAAGATTATCTCTTTTTTTGTAAGTAAACTTTGATTTTTTTTTTAAAGGAATGAGGGCTTATTTTGTATGTGTTTAGGAATGACATTGAAGAGGTGAAAAAAAAACCTCAATCTTCTTTTTAAAGGGAAATCCTTTTCATTTAAAATTATTTATTTTTTAATAGGGTTTTTTCACAAAAGGTTTTAAATACTTTACTAGAACTTCCTAATACCAAAAGATATTAAAAAGGTAGGCTGTAAGATCCCTCACATGATTGAAACCTAAAAGTTTGGTATCTGTGGTAAATATTAAAAAGCTGAATAGGAACATTAATCTACTTATACATATATTTATTTATCCTTTTTTTAACCTACTTCGACAAAGTCCAAAAAAGTGCTATTTTTTCCACTAGTATTTTTGTTTATAAGTAATGTCCATCTGTTCCATTATAATTTATAAACTACTCCTCAACATTTGGCAAATTAGGTATCAGTAAAAGCGTCTTGCATGCCCGCTGGTTATAGACTACTTGACGTCACATTAAATTGAATATGATGCCTTCTGGAGAAAAAAAGTCAAAAAGCATTTTGTTTTGAATGTACAGTGGCTCCCAAATAATTGTAAATACAAAATAAGTCCACATATTAAACCTCATCGAATTATGTCGAAAAGACGCTTAAGGGGAAATAAATTCTCATTTAAAATTGTTGTGTGATGTGCATTCGGAGTTTTACTTTATGAACATATTTTTGTATTTAAATCATTTTGGAGTTATAATGTCATTGTAATGTATTTTCATAATTTTTGTATCCACATTAAATATAATTAAAAAGAGTTCATGGCTTTTGGCTATAGATGGCGTCATTTTCAATTTGATGCAGCGAAATATAGCCATTAACCAGCGGACAGGCAAGACGCTTCCAACGATACAACGATAAAAAGCCACAAATAAATATACATTCAAACGCACTGGTAAAATACATAACCCCCAAACTAACATTTCAGCTTCGATAAAGGTACAACAGAAGCAACATTTCAACTTCTGTTAAAATTAAGTTAGTTGGGCATGGAAAAAGGAGAACGTTATACTAGTTGGACCCTTTATAACAATTAAGGTCTATTAGAAACTTAACTGAAGCTCTACCGAAGCATTAAGATTTGATTTGATAGTTTCGGAAGAGCTTGTATAGCTATCTAATACAACTCTTATCGAAATTATTGAAACAAAAATAAAAAAAAAAGAATTTTCTTTTTCAATTTTGATTTGATATTTTTTTCATGAATTTTATCTTTTAATACGAAATCATTTATAATAATTTTAAAAGTATATTATTTCTTACCTTCAATGTCAAAACCAAAAAATGCCCGAGCTAGATTATTCAATATCAAAACCAAAAATCATATAAATACAAAGCTTGGTAACTTCTGTAAAGCTTCTTTAAGTTTATTAACCAATGCTTATCCAAAAACAAGATTTCTTCGGTTAAGTTTCTTTAACAGTATTAAAACAACTTATTAGAAGTTGTTAAACAAGTTCCAACTTTTATAAGCAATTTAATTCTGAAGCAAGCTCAATGCAAGCTCTATACAAAGTAGTATCTGCGGGATTTTATTGTACAGAAGCCGGTGTGTTAGTTGGGCCTGCTTTTTGCTTAGCTTTAGCTATGCAAAAAAAGGCATATATGACCACTTCTGAACATCATACAGCACTTTCAGAAGAAATTGTTTGGATTTTTTTTGCATTTTTTATTTATGAATTTTCCTTAAGACCCCACTGTTTGGTTACATGGCAAATATTCTTGTTTGTATATATTTTTGTATTCGCACTTCTGTTCATAACAAAAAAAAAGCACCACCCGAAATGTCCCAGATTTTATTGATTTTTTTCTTTTCTTCGCATACAATACTACAAGTACCGGTATACGAGTACGTATATAAAAATAAATAAAAAAAGGAACTTTTTTTTTCTAAATCACATATAAAACCAAAACCAAAATGAGTCTGTCTTTTTGATAAATTTTTGATACAATAATGGGAAAACTAAGTTAAATGGTGGGAGTAAACAATGACCTCGTTTGATTTATTTTTTTTTTCTCATAATTCATCCCCATTTTTTTTTTTACAATGAATGTATAGAGTTTTTCCATCATATCAAAGCTTGTCTACATCATCATTATCAGCATGTATATACTCCTACATGCATATGCGTATTTGCTGTCAGCGTCATTGTTATAGAAATATTTATAGCATTTATTTATGGCTGCTGTTGCCTGCTTTTACCTGGTGTACATTTTATATTTTTATTTTTTGTTGTATATGTGTATCTGTATAATTATTGTATCCTGACGAGGACAATTGTGGAGCACTTACAAAAAAAAAAAAGAAGGGGTGTTAGATATGTATATACGAGTATTGTCAGTAAATCCACATGCATAGAGATAATTGGCTCAGGTTTAATGTTGTTTTTCTAAAAGTTGTCATTCTACGCACTTATGGGTTTCTTTTTTTTCGCTTTGCTTTTGTTATTATAACAATACTTGTATAGATCTAATGTCTAATGCGTTTAAGTACTTTACTTACATTATTTACCTTTTTTTTGACAAGATAAAGGGGGTATCTAATTGGCAGGAGTATGGGGTTAAGGAAGAAGAATATTCTTCACATATGGTCTAATTATATTGCTCGTTTCATAAATTATATTATAATGTATTATAATATCTAGATAAAGGTATGTAATAGGTAATACAAATTCGTAATTATGTGGTATAGGTATAATATTAATAATTGGTTTCTATACTGCAACATAAAAGGTTTATTAATCAGATAATTATACATTTGTGTGAAATCCTGTATATCAAATATGTTACATAAGACCAAATAATTAATAGTTAATAACGTCTTATATCTACATATTAAAGTTATATAATAAATAATATAGTCTACTGATACCTAACCATAATAGTGTTACACTTGGATACTATATGCACTTCATCTTTTACTCAAGCTCTTTCAAACCAGCAGAAGGTAGCAAGAAGAGATCAGAAGAAAAAAGATTCCAGGTACACTTTTTATGCAGTCCTATAACTGTCCTACTAAACTAATAAAACTGTGGTTGCCGTTTTTTTTTGGAAAATTGATTTCCTTTTTTTACTATTCTCCACGGTATTCCTGCAGAGCGCAGGTTATTTTCAATTCAATGCGGTAAATCAATAACCTAAACTTGTTTACAACCAAAATTCAAATTGACACTGAAACCAATCTTACTTTCTTTTCTTTGCATACATGCAGAAAAATAATGGACCTACCGAGAAGTTTTTTTAGGTGGGTTAAAAAAATGTGTTAAAAATGACGTAGTCTTGGTTAAAAACTTCGTAGCTATCGTTGCTAAAATCAAAGTAGTCAGCTCGGTTAAGTTAAACTGTTTAGCATTTTAGAAGGTTATTTTAACAGATCAACTTGTTTAGTTTATATTGATCAAGAAACTCGGTTAAAATTTGAGATTTTTGTAAAATTTAACCGAGAAAGTGGGTAAGATTAAACTATTTTAAATTACCGAGTCGACTCGTGTAATTTTAACCGGGGTTAGTTTGCAGGTGCTATATTAACAATCTTTTCTGTTAATTTTACATGAGCTTTACGTTGTTTTTAACCCATCATTTTTCTGCGTGTACGTACACCTTTTGACCTCGTTTTCAAGGTATAATTTAAGTTAAGGTTGTTTTCATATTTTTTTTCAAGCATATTTCGGGCTATATTTTGAGTAATAATTTAGTGACCAGTACGAAGAATAAGAAATGAACCAGAACCTGAGTATCGAATAAATAAACAAGAAATATAAGAATAACTTTTTAAGTTTAAGTTTAACTCCCAAGAGTCAAAACATTTCTAAACATTTTTTTGAAAGGAAATTATAATTTTTGTTGTAATAATAACAAATCAAAAAAAAAAATTTTAAAAATGTTTGAGTTCTCAAAGTTTTAATTTTTGTTGTTGACAAAGAAAACAAATCTATGAAGAGATATGACCTTTTTGGGACGACAGACAGTTCGAAACTAAATAGTTTGATACTTTTCGAGATTTAGTCTAACTTGAAAGCCAAATTCGAAAATCCTCTTAAAATTTGTTCAAATAAAGTATTGTAAGAAATAAAAAAAACATATTTTTAATGTTTTTGATAGCTTATTTTTTTGTTCTGACTCCTGAGCATTTCGTTGGCAGAAAACAAAATTGTTCTGATTCACAAAAGGCTAAATTTACAGAGGATGATTTTAAGGTTAAAAAAATTGATTTCAAGCGATATTTTTTAATGAACACTGAAAATAAAAAAAAGCAAAAATAGTTTTCAAAATTGTCTGCTCACTAAAACTTTTAAAGTTAATTCGGCGCATCGGAATAGGGGTATTTGACCCTAAAAGGTGATCAAAATTATTTGTTCGTATTTTTAAATGAAAAACGTTCTTAAAAAGTGTAATTAATAAATACATACAAAAATTTTATTTACCATATTTTACAATTTGTATTAACCAATAAGATATTTCAATATAAAATGTTACACATACGCCACAGTGATCCGCAGTTAAGACGCAAACAAAATAGTTAAAACAAATTTATAACTGACTAAACAATTACACCAGTTGTTGACCATTTAATAAATGTCAAAATTTTTGCATATGGGATGCTTAGATTTCGAAGACATTAAATATCGTAAGCGAAAATGTGTATCAAGTATTTTTTACCCACTAGCCCATAAATCATAAAATAAAATGGCGGAAGTTGGCGGAACTTTTTATTTTCTTACCTGATAGGAGAGAATGCTGCGAAAATTATGTAGTACTAAAATTTTAGGTACCAAGAGCTACTATTTTACTTTTTTGTTCATTTTTCTTTTTCAGCTTTCGTAAAAAAACACTTTGAAATCTCTGAAACCCTAAGTTTTATAAGAAAAATTGGAACAATCAATTATATGAATCATTTTTCAAAGGAAAAGCTTTTAATCTTTTGCAACTTCAACCCCGTTTTTTATTATAACTTTGTGTCAATCCTTGAAAACCTCTAAATTTCATATATTTCTGAACACAAATCTCCTTTTTTGGGCGTTAAGATTTTTAAAAGGATTTGCTTTTTAAACTTTGTCATGTCATAGCAGTCACTATCAAAAGAGTTGATGGAAAATCTGATTATAATTCTTTTTGGTTAAAAATTGATAAGTCCTTTACTGGTAATAATGATTTCAGTAATTTCAGGAATTTGTGGTAATTTGCCCCACTATTATGTTTTTGTTTTCAACTTTATCGCTAATTCCAAAAATGGAAGAAGACATTATCATTAACGTTGCTTTAGTCACATTTGAATCAAAATATTTTTTGATGTGGGTCAAAATTACATATGAATTACCTATAAAAATAAATGAATTCCCAGAAATTGGATAGTGTTTTTGTCTCCAGGTCATACACAAAATGATTTTTTTATGCTACTTGGTAGGTAGAATTCTACAAAATAACTCCAGAAGGTATTTTTGTTCATATTTTTTAAAGAATTTAAAAAAAAAAAAAGAAAAATATTCTCGGAAGATGAAGATACTAATTGAAATTTTCTGCAATTAGATTTTTTAAGATGAAGATTCTATCATATAGGTCAGGTAAATATCTATCTTACCGTGGTTATGATGTGTTATCCAATGACATATTTTTGTGAAGTTGGTTGGGCATTTGTTTTGTGTAGATTGAAAATACCACGATTAGCTTTTTCAGATTTAAAAACCCTAAAAAACTAATTTAACAACGGAAACGGACAAAGGTTTAAATTGAAGCTTCAATATAACCAAAAATTCACTTAACGCGTGCTAATCAAACAAAACACGCCCAGATGTTTCGAAAAATTCCACAAATCGATTACGTCGTTGATAGAGCCAGCCAAGTTGGCCATATGCCAGAAATCATTTTTAAATACCTTTTAAATGTGGCAATTACACCTTCTTATATAGATATAAAGAATTTACTGAACATATACATATGTATTTTCTTTTTATTGATGTTTAAGACTAAACTCCAATCTTGGTTATTTTTGTGTTTACGACAGCATAAAGGATACCGACCAAAAAAAAACCAATAAACTTTATCTATGTTTGTGGATGCCAAAATCATTGTGTCCAAAAGTAGCTAAATCGATGTGAAAACATGTGATAATCTTGAACACAGCATTTAATGTTTGTATTTTTATATGTATTTCCCCATATAATTACATCTACTATAAAGATTACTGACTGACTATTTTATTTTGTTTTTATCTCTTGATATATTATGTATTTTACTAGTTTGAACTAGTGACATTTTTACATTTTTCAACTCACTGACATAGTGCCATTTATTTATTCGAATCGAGAATCGATTTCGTAAAACAAAATGACACGCCATCAGCGATGTTTCTTCTCAGACGGGATGTCAAGTAAAATGTGAAAATTCTTCACCTTGTTGTCGTCGTCCCACGTTCTCCCTATATCTATCCTATCAAAAGCACACTCTCAGCTCCTTTCTCGATGCACCAATTTTTTTTACATTAGATACTGTTTGTCTACAACTACGAATATCTATCTACAATATCTATTCAGCAGCAGGGGAAAGAACATTCTATCTAGATATTTAGGCGACGTTGGTACTTGCTGAATATTGCATAGTGGCGGTGCATCAAATGCATTTTCTTTTTTTTTATTTGTATCTGCGTCAGGAACAGTGTTGCCTTCGTACGTTTTTATACATTTTAACCTCGAGTTTCTTTTCTTCCTTTTTTTTAATAAGAACTTATGATTTTGAATTTCGGTTAACCAAACTCAATGTTAATTTTAACAGAAAATCTATTTAAGTTAACCAGTTTCATCTTAGATAAACATTTTCTTTTAACATTGACAAGTTTTGGCTGAAAGTTAACAGGTTCGACAGAAATTAAATGGTTTAGGCTCTGATTTAATAGTTCCCACAGAGAAACTTCATAGTTTTTGACTAAGATTTAAAAGTTTCGAGTTGTTTGAAAACTTTTAACTGTCTATACCTTTTTGGAGCTATTAGGATATCAGCTGCATTTTAAGTATGTACCTATAACTAAGCCTTCTACAGGATTTCGATCTTAAGAAACAGATGAAGCAATAAAATTTTTAATTCAAAATTAAAAAAAACTTCTTTTGGCACCACTGTTTTTGTTAATAAAACTACCTACATTAGTTCTCATTTATTTTTGATTAAAAAAAAAAAAACAGAACTATCAATATTCAACACCATTTAGCCTCAGCTTTGTTTATGATAATTTTATTCGCTGGACTATAAAATGACTACAATTCATCATTTTTAATTTATATTTCATAACTTTTACTTAGAAAAGTGTAGGTAGGTATGCATTTTATTTTCGACTGTAGTCGTACCGTTTAATCAACCAATTGATCAATTCAATAGAGATCTAAAAATTATTTGGCATTTTGACCAAGGATGCAATCAAATTGTTGTTTTTACTTTTTATTTTTTTTGGTATAAAACCAAAACAAAAAATATTTTAATACAAAAACAACAAGAGCAAATTATTTAGTTTTTGATCTCACTCTTACTTGGCATTTATAGTTTTTTTTTGTTTTTTTTTTTTAATATGAGCCAAATAAAATTTTCAACCAAAAACTATCGTATAAATTGCTTTTGTGGCCATAAAATATTGCACATTAGTTTTTTTTTTTGTTGGTCGAGTCTTTTTTTGATTAAAATAGAATGTCAGTCAAGACATCTGACAATGGATATAAAAAAGAGAGAAAATATTTTTAATTTCCAAGGAGAATTTACGATCAAATTAATTTTAATGAAAAGTGCTTTAAAATAATATCTATGATAGAGAAGGTGATCGTCGTCGGCACGAGTAAATGGGAATATTTACAGCTGCGCTAGCAAGATTTTTAATAGATATAGATAATTTTGAAGAATTTATAACACAAAATGCAATTTAAGTGCATTTTGTGAAGATGAAAAAAGTTCAATAATTTTTTGTTAATTTTGAATTATTCTATAAAGTGTGATGTTATTTTGAAAATTAAAATATTAAGTAGCTTGTTATACAACATTATTTCATTAATCAAGTGGCACGATTATGCTCAGTCTAAGAATTCTAGCACCAAAAACTTATTTGAAGAACTTAAATTACTTAACTCACACCAATTTGAAGCCCCCTTATTAATGTTCCAATACCGAAAATTTAGCAGAAAGATAGATGTTTTTAAGGGAAAAAATTATACAATATAATTTTCGAAAATGATGTGCTTGTTCGTTAATAGGTAAGATGTTTTTTTAAAAAAATCTTTCCCCTTTTGTATTATTGTGTCCTCTCTAATATTTAAAGAGACAGCAGATAATAATCATTTTTTTAATAAACTTTCCTCCTTATGTACAATTTTAGTGAATTAAACATTTGACAGACAGAACTGATAAAACTTTTCAACAATACCAATTTTTCTTTCCCTAGTTTGCAACGCCCGTAAAAATTGTTTTTGAGAACAAGAAAAGTTACTCTTGGTACCAAATACTATGGGGGTGACTGCATTGAAAAATGCATTCTCAAAGACTTGTCGAAGAACCCCACCAGCCTTAATGGATCACCAAAAAGTTATTTGCATTGAATTCCTAAATCATTTTCGATTCCTTGTTAAGCACGAGTCACATTAAGCAGCCCGTTAATTGAGGAAGTCGCAGAGAGATTCGGTTCTGATGCCATTGCATCCGCTAGCGACCATTTATCAACAGCTGGCAAAGGTTCTGTTCACCATTTGGTAGCAGGTATTGGTTACCAACTGACATCGGTTTTATTTTTAAAGCCAGACTACGACTAGGCATAGGCTAGTACCAGATAAGTCTGACTTGTGCTTAAACATAGTTTTATATGTACAAAAGAATTTTTCTCTTGTTCGTTAATGAAAAAATGGTCACTATAGTTAGGTATAGGACATGCATTTATTTTTAAACAAAAAATAACCTTCAATTTCATTACATTTAAAAAAAAAAATATTTCTTTTTGTAATACTTATAGTCCTGAAGACATTTTTTTTAGAGCAAAATACTATACCTACTACCTTTAACTAATAGATTTTTTGTATGAAAAAATGAAAATTTAGTTGACACGAATAAATATAATGATAGAGGCTTAAAAATGTTGGGAACATTTGTTTAATAAATTTTTTAGGTGTTTGGTCGTATAACTACATTAAGTGGCAACCATACGACAATTTGTTTATTATCAAAATACTCTACAGTGGGAAAAAGTACAGGAATTAAAATCTACAAAATTATCGGTAGTAGAGACATTGTCACGGGTTGAACTCTTGCTGACAGGGACTTTCTAAATACCAAGAGAAGAATTAATTGAAATGTGCGATGAAAAAAAGGTCAACTTATTTATTAAAAAAAAAAAACGGGCAGAGTCTTTTCTGCTGTCACGGCTGGATGTACAAAAAAAATGATTTCGAAGTATAATTTGTTATTATAGAATGTCTACGAATTTATTCCAAATTTATTTCAATCCTTCTGGTTTATATAAAATTGTGAACTAAGATAAAATACAAAAATTAATTTTTAGTGTCACGGGAGGGAAAAAAAAACTTGTTGGACTCTGCAAGAAAAAGTTTTTGTACAAAATCTAAAAACCTGTAACGTTAATAAAAATAATATTAGCAGTTAAATTTTTGTTTAAATATAAGTTGAAGCTTTGCAAAGATAAAATTATTTTACGGAAACGACACCCGTAAACATAAAATATGTTAAAATAAAACAAAGTGAAAACGAGAAAGTTACCTCATATCATAAGTTTTTCCACTTAGAACTATTTCACAAGCTTACGGTTTTTTCTGTGGTGTTGACTGGTTCACTTTTGCATTAAAAAATCGGTACTCGTAAATTGTCGATTAACAGTTTGCCTTGACGGATCTGGTTCGAATATCAGAAAGATCAGTAATGAACACTTTGAAATTATATTCCGTTTGTCATAGCGATTATTTAAAAACATGAACATCCAATTTTCAAAAAGCTTCCAACTGACGTAGGTACCTTTTTTTAAATTAACATAATAACTATTTCCACCTGAACTGCAGCATCAAACTATTCCATACAGAAATTGTTTTTTTCTTTTTTTTGTTAACTCTGTCCAGTGATAAACATAACTACTCAACTCGTAATAAGAGCAATCAACTATTTATTCAATTTAATTGGAAAATTGATTTGCATGGTTAGATACATTCAAACGGACATTTGGGTATTGAATTTTGTTTTTTATTTGTATTGCTGTGTGCATACATCTAGTAAACATTGGGGATGGTTAAGTATCTGTCTAAAGCCACAACGGACCATTTTAACAAATGAAAAATATACATATATATATTTACATGTTGTTGAAAATAAATATGTACAGAACATGTGGATATGGTATTCTCTATAATGGTCGATATACATATACTAGAGTGTGGGAGTACTGCGTGATTTTTCACTTACACAAAATGATAAAGGTCATGTGGGTGGAAAAAAAAATAAGTTGAAACAATAAGAAAAATGAGAGTTCCTGTATTCGTGTGTAAGGAAAATTCAACAGTGATTGATTATCACTAGGGTGTTTTTGTTTTTTTTTTTTTTTTTGTTTTTTTATATTGTTTGTAGAAGATAAACAATTCTAAAGGTTAAACATGTTTAGGATATTTAAGGTGTAGATTATTTCAAAGAAAGCTATTAGTAAAATGCTGATGTACGAACATAAATTTATCAGTATACATTGAAGATTTATCATGAAAGTGAAGAATGACTTTTAACTCTTTTAAAGGAAGTTTATCTACATTATCAATTTTAAAAATAAATTTAAAAAAACTAAAACTTCAACATATTCTAACATATTTTTTTTAACTATTATTTACCGTTATTACTAAATATAATTGAAGTATGTTTTATAAAAATAGACAAGGTTTTTCAGTTTTCAAAAAGAGACAAATTTCTCTGAAATAATATCATAAAAAACGAACATTTCTACCATACTGTTGTTACCTGTTATAGAAAAAATTCATTCCTTTTGAAAGTGAAATCTCATCTATGAACACCTTTCACATGTCAATCACTTTTTCTTTGACGTAAAATTTTTTTTTTATGTTATTTATTTTTTTTTTTTTGACAAAATTCCAACTCGATGAACCAACAGAAAAATATTTTCCTATCCAATTAAAATTTTATAAATATCACAAATCATCGTAAATCTTTAAACATTTCAAATGACATTTAAATGTTTACAAAAATGTATTAAAAATATTCTATCATTCGTCGGTTCATTGTTTTTTTTTTTTATTTATTTTTTTATCATTAATAGATTTTACAACGAAAAAAAAAATTAAAATGTTTTGACAGTTTTTGAGACAAATCAATACAAAGTAGAATTTATTCTAGTACGATAACATATTTATTATTTCTGATATTTGTTTATTTATTTTTAAATTATAAATAATTTTTAAATACTAAAGAAAAATTCAGTATAGGAAATACCTTCACATTTTCGCTGTCAAGTTTTATTTTCTGAAACAAACAAATTGTAGTAAGACTACCTTGAACTTCTTTAAGATATAAGTACAATACTGGTTTTTATACTGATAACATTTCTACAGAAGTAGTAAAAAAATTTAATACATTTACCTGATTTTGTAATTAAAACTTATATATCTGGAACCATTTAGGGTGAAAACTACTTTTTTTTTGTAGTTTATAAGAAATTGGAGCTACAGTATACAGTACTTTGTACAGTATACAGAACTTTAAAAGCAAATTCAAAAGTTAATAAGAAAAGAACAGCTTCTAAGCAATCAAGTAATTAATTCTATATTTTCAAGGAATACCTTTATGGAAATTATATTAATAAGCACCAGTTTCGGTACTGCATTACGACTTTTTAAATACAGTTGCTATTATACATGAAGTACAAGTTATTTGTACTCATGTCGTCACTTAGTACTAAAATATTCTTCACAGTTCGCCAATCTGTTTTTCATCGAACTACATTAGTTACTTATAACGTCAATGGATGTATCCAAATCAGCCGTTCTAAGAAAAAAAAAATTTCGAAATTCGTTTCAGAGCAATCAGCATTTTATAGGTTGTATTTATATGATAGTAGAAAACAGTCTTAAAGTATGTTTTAAGAACCATTCACCAATATTTGAATTATTTGTCTGCTTAGAAAATAAATACAGCGAAACCTTTAGAAAACCTTATTCTGAATAAACTGTCTGACTTTTTTTTTACTCCTTTCCAACATTTTGTTTGTTGTTGAATAAAAATGTCCTTATTTTACAAAAAAAAAAACACACTCATCTCTACCTACATCCTACACACTTGTGTTTATATACTTTTTGTCATTCTAAAACATAGATAAGCAATGATGTAGATTTTTGCAAAACAAGAATCGTATGAACGATTATTTTTGTAGAAATATTTTGGCACAATTTCAAGGATGACATCCAAAATTGAATGTCATAGTTGCTTCACATTCCTATACATTGATTTCTCCTCTAATAATATTGCATACGAATATAATGAAACTTAAAAAAGAAACATCTAAATTGTCGACAGCAATTTACAGTTTTGTATATTTTAATACTTTATTCCAGCGACTCATAAAAGAAATCGATATATTTTCAAAAAGAATAAAAAAGAAATAACATTTTAGATTTTATGTAAAAGAATGAAAGAAAGTAATATTTTGTTTTTTCTTTTTGTATTATTCCTATAAGTTAAAAAAAAACCTTGAATTGTTTTTTGTATCTTTTCATATATGTACCTACATTATATCACATCGGTTTTTATTATTATCGAAATTCAAAAATAAAAGAGAGTAATTCTAGATCAAATAAAATAAATTGATACTGTTTTGCGGATGTCCATTAAATATGTTACTTATCCTTTGCAGAAGATTTTTTAAAAGCAATAAATCGTAAATTTCCAATCTTCAATTGCCGACTATCAACACGGTACTCCATACATTAAACGTAGTAATTTTTGTTTTCTATGAAAATATAATTCACTCCTGGTAACTACATAAACATGCAAAATGAGCAAATGAAGTCAGTACAAAGCGAATTGTTCTTGAGTACCTAGCACCTACCAAGCTGTAAAAACACGAAGTACTTCTTTTAAAAGACTAAGGATCCAAAAAGTGACGGTGCAATCCGATGTCCAAAGTAGTTACAGTGGCGCCTGCTATCTCCGGCTGTTATTTATAGAGACGTCTGCTATCTCAGACTGTGATTAACAGTGACGTCTGCTATTGCAGACTGTGATTTATAGTAAAGTTTTTTTTTTACTTTTAATGGGAAGTTATTGTGTTTCTCGCAGTTTGTGGGGTAAATAAGGGTAACACGACATTGAAAAAAGAGGCTATTTTCTAAACGGTAAGTCGTAAAGAGTTGACTTTTTTTTTAAATGATAGACAAATTTATTCAATAGTTAAAAAAGGTATTGAAAAAATTCAAAAAAATTCAAAACCAAGTTGTGAAGGTTTTTTTGCAGTCATAGACCTTCGACAAAAGACTAATTAGAGGTACGCAAAATTTTGCACAGAAATTTGAGTTACACCATGAGAAAGATATTTAAAAAAAAAATTAGGGGTCTGAAACGGATTTTTTTCATAGGCCCTGTATTTTGAAATAAAATTTTTTGAAAAACAACCTAATTTTTAGGGACATTTTTGAGTAGTCTTTTATTTTTTTGGAATTTTTAAAAGTCTCAAATTTATAGGAAATATAGGAAATATAATCATGCGCTTGCATGTACAAACTTTTGAATTTTTAAAATGATTTTTGACCGAATAACGGGAAAAACAATTTTTTTTTGTCCCAAGTTTTTTGGCCGTTTTTAACAGTTTTTTATTTTTATCTTTTTTTCTTCAATGGATAAATGAATGAAATTTACAGTGTAGATAGATAATGGGCAAGACTATATTTGTACAAAGTTTCAATTAATTTTGTAATGACAAATTTGAAATAACGGTAAAATAAACTCTAATTTTTCAACACTTTACATCTTTTGATCTGGAGCTTACAAAAATTTGATTTATCTTTATTGAGCATCCTGATAATATTACCTTTTATTTGATATATCACACATAACAATACATTCACTACAAGCTTCACAATGGTAAATTAAAAAACTTAAAAAACGTTTTTAACAAAGGCCACTTTTTTTTTAATTTTAAAAGTGAATATTTTTAAATTAATTGGATGAACTTTTCAAGTTTTGATTTCCTTTTTGTATTGGAAATTATGACTAATTACAAAGTCCAAAATAGAAATAAATACAAGAAATGGCGGAACGAAGTCCGCCGGGTCAGCTAGTTACTTTATATTGTTTAAAACTCAAATATCTGAAATACTGAATTTATTAAATCACTTATGTTCAAAGATCATAAACTGTCAATTTTCTGAAAAAAAAAAAACAAACGTCATCAGATATCAAGTTTTCAGGAACACCATTGAGAAGTTATCAGTGTCGGTCGCAGCTTTATTTTTTTGACAAATTTTAACGTGGCCCTAAATCCTACTTCCCATATAAAACTTCGGACAGCGAATCGAAGTATTTAAAGTATCAGAGAATGGTCAGCAAAAAGACAATACGTCGGAGAAATTCAGAAATTCCTGAAGAATAAAACGATTTGCAAGTTTCAATAAATAAAAACAAAGTTACGCATACGCCCCAGTGACCCGCGGTTTGACTCTCAAAACTGTTATCGAATATTTGCAACATGTACCAAATTTGGAGATATATACATAGATCTACTACATATTCATTTTGTTTAGCTCTCATAAAAAAAATCTTAATTTGTAGCATTTGGAAAGAGGTTTCAAATGCTACAAATTAAAAAAAAATGAACTTCCATAATTCACTTCCAAAATGTGTCGATCTTATCTTAAATTTGTTGTCTTTTAAAGCACATTTTATAATTAAATCGCTTAGAAAATGATTGTTCTAAGTTTTTTTCTTTTAAATGCGAATTGCATCAATTTTATTTATATCTATAAATATAAATTGCTTGTTTTTTTTAACTAGTGGTGCAAAAAAAAAAGCCATACCCAATAAACACTTGAGTTGAGACAAATTACATCGTCTAAATTCATGTCTGATATCTATTTAAAGTTCGATCGATTTTTATTTCTTTTTTTTTCAAACAAATTATATAAACCCTTTAAGTACAAAGTACCAGCATCATAAGTTAAAAGTACTCCTGTACTCGTATACATATAGTATTATTGCAAAAGCCATCGTTTTGGCTCTTGTGAGCATTAGCGTAATAGTTTCCTATATCTAAGTATGATTATCGTTCTAAAACGTATATATTCGTATCTATAGCTAACTCCTTATTTAGGTGCATAGTGTTGTTTATACGAAAAACTTTTTTGCGATTGTACCAAGAAAACTATGCCATTTTTCATTTGGGGTTTTGCTTCTTTTTTCTTTATCTGTATTCTACATATACCTATTTATACAACAACACACATGTATCTGATGCAGTTTGGAGTTGAAAAGTAGAACAAACTTTGTTTGCCAAAATAAAAGCTGCATTTGCAAAGGGATAGTTCGTTTTTTTTTTCAAAGCATTTTAGTGTGTTGTTTGTCAATAATCATGTGTTGTAGTCTGAAAAGTACTGGAAAATTTAGCTCTTTTTTGTTTTGTTTTGTTTTTCTCAACCACGAACACTCCTTCTTTTGAAAAATTTTCTAACCATCAATTTTGGAATATAGGTAGGTACTTTAGCAGCTGTATTGAGCTTTTAAACGTGTAACTCTCACAAATCGAAATAAATGGTTATGGACTCTGAAACTGCCCAACCGATTTTACTTAAATTCTTTAAAGAACAAAATGAAGTCAAAAAACAAAAGGTTCATGGTGTGGTTACTTCATAAAGGTGGTTATGGTTTCTGTCATGCAATGTTTCGTATAACAAAAACTATTTCATTTATTCTGATGAGTAGTTCCTACTCTGATTTATGGATAGTAATCTGTAAAGTTTTATAATATAGGAAATCAAATTGTCTACATACCTGCCCTCCTACATGATTTTTATTATGTCACTGTCACTTACAATTAAAAATGCCTTCATTAAAAATATGAATTCCTTAACGTAACGTGTCATTATACTACTTCAGACGTTGTCGGTCTTCGTACGTTGATATATGATTAATAAGACAAAAGCAATAAACAATAAAACACCTCTCAAGGTCAAGTGCAAGGTAACGTTTGTAAACAACAACAAAAAAAAAAAAAGTATTTATTATTATTCCCTTCATTAAATTTTTATTTTGCATTTCAATATGTATATTCTGTTTTGCTTATTACAGCAGAGACTACCATAGGCTAAAATATGCAAAATGTGCATGCTCTTTGATGGACATATTGTGCAAAACAGGAACAAAATAATATAATGCATTGAAAAATGTGTAAAAAAAAAATAAATAAAAAGAAACAAAACAAAATGAGGCAATAAGTCCAAGCTCATGTCTAATGCTGGCTGTTGCAGGTATTACTATATGTGATTGGTGCTAATGCGATTCGTCTTCGCATGGCAATTACTATAGCGAAGCCCTTGCACTAGTTTTAATTTTTTTTTTGCACATGGCATATGCATTTAAATGAATTGAAATAGAGAGTTATTATATTGTGAATATTAAACGCTTTACCTTATAAATCGCTGACATTCCATCTGTTTTTTTGTTTAGTTTTTTTGAGGAAATGTAAGTTTACTAACTGCACTGTGTCGTACGTATCTGCGCCTAATAAAATAAAATAAAACAAAAATATTTTTCCTGTATCATTAAAATTTTTCTGTAAAGTAAATAAATAACTATGATATTTTTATCTTTATGTTCAATTTTGCAAATTTATATGTAATTGCACTAAATCTCGAAAAAGTTTATTTTTAAAAAAATTATTTTTATTTATTACAAACGGAAGGGTATTTAAACATTTTTTAAAAATTTCATAACAATAAACTTAAAATAAACGATTTTTCAAAAGATATTAATGCATCTCAGCTCAAATATGAGTGAAAAAAAAAGAATTTAGTGCAAATAATACTTATTCAACCGTTAGTACAATAATAAGAGCTACAAATGTTAGACCAAGCTTTTTGAAAGTAAAGCGCTTTAGGCCTCCACTTTCTACATATGTATTTAGAAAAAAAAATACGGTTACTTAATACGGCTTCTTATATAAGTGTGGAAAAGGCTGTTCAAAAAAAATAACGCTCCGAATGAAGTTAGAAAACAAAAAGTTTCCCAAAATTGGTAACCGCCACTTGTTATTATTTTTGGTACTAAAAATATGTTTAAAAGACAGAATTGTTGACCTACTCTGTTCACCTTCTCTATCATGGTAATCCTACGAATGCATAATTTGACATTGCATTGTTTCCAGTGGTAAGATTGGTTTCGTTAACCATTTTACTATGCTTACAAATTTTATAATTAAGCCGCAGCCAAAAATCTTAACTTTAGAAACAATCGATATTATGTATTTGAGTATTTGACAAAATTGTTTAAATTGCGCATGTTAATTTTGTTTAATTTTTTTAATAATGAATTTCAATTTTTTTTTTGTTTCTAATATAATGTCAAAAATTAAAATGAAAAAAAAAATGCTTTACAAACAGTGCTTTTGTTAAAGATGCACTCTCTATAATAATTATAACAAAATTATATTATATTATCAAGAAGTCAATTTCCATTCCATTCTTAAAACTTATGATTCAATTTATATATCCATTTTTTTTTTTTAAGAATCATAAACATGCCATATTAGAACCACATCAAATTAAGAAGGAAAAATAGAAAATAATAGTAAAATACTGTATGTAAAATATTGTATGTGCGTAATATTTCAAACTAGTTCTTACTCAATCTATAAATATCCCACCTAATTCCACAAATAGGAAGTTATAATTTAAATGACTTTGGTTTTTTAAATACAAATAAAGTAATCAATTTTCTAAGTAACGTAAATCAAAATACTAAATAAAATTGAATATAAAGAATTGAGTACAATATTTTGTAATTTATTTGCTTTCACTTTGTAAGTGAATCTCAAAACTCGAAGGTCACTGTGGTGTATACGTAATAGTTTGTCAATGGAAAAATTAATACAGCTAAAATCTATTGCTGACCAATTTATGAACCAAATATAATTATCTCTATAAGAATTTCATAAATAGTAATTTAAGGCGTAAGATTTGTAGACGCCAGGTTTGAATGCTTTAATTTGAAATATATGTATTACATATGTATAAGACAGAAGTTCTGGCTGGCTGATAAATTTTTGTGTTTCTTTATACAATAAATTATAAAACTTAAATATTTTTTATATTAATTTTTGCAACACATTTAATTGGTTGTTACAATTTAATAAAGAACTAATTCAGCAAGTTTTTTAAAACTCAGAAGGGTACGGCACTCAAAATGAAACTGAAATTCAGTTAAAGTTATCTTAATAATTTGGATAAAAAACTTCTTTAATTTGTTACCTAAATCTGGAAAAAAAAACTTATTTTATTTTAAATTATTTGTTTTCTTCTTTTTACTTTTTTAGTGTTTTTTATAATAATTTTATTAAAAAACAAATGAAATTAAAAATAAATAATCTAAGAATTGCGTGAAAACTGAAAAAATATGATAAGTTATAATTTTAGAAAAAAAAAAAATGCAAAGAAATGGCAACGAGCAATGGATGGGTAATTCCATGAAAAAGTGGACACGAATTTTGAACAAATTATGCAGTCTTTTTTACTTTTTTTATTAGCAAATTACTATTTACAAACGGCAACTCTTTATGCAAGTTGCAAGAAAAGATTCTTTGTTGTATTTCCTTATGGATAGACATAAAATTCAGGGAGTTTAATAATCTTAAAGCATTTTTATAGCATAAGCTTGCCAACAACAGAAGAATTTCACATGAAAATGATGGAAAAACAAGCAAACTGAAAATATGATGAGTCTAATAGTGACGATGACAATATCCCCTCGTGAGTGCTAAAATAAGTTAACATTTAAGCAAGCTTCGTTACACACTATTCGATTAAAAATAAAATTAGTGAAAATGCGTCCTTTCTTTACTTTTGGAACCACAAATCGCAGGTAACATGAGTTACCAAAATAATGTAACGTGAGTTACCTAAATATTTTAAAATTTTTCCTCGAAATATTGAAAAAATGATTGGTTTTGTCACTTATATTAAAAGCTTGTAATTTTGTATGTATGGAATCTTCATTGAAAACAAATTAAGATTCTTAATTTCACATAAAAACTTTATACTGTCGGACTCTTAAAATTCGTGTCCGATTTTTGTAACGTGAGTTACCATCAAACTTTTATTTTTTCCAAGCAAATGTTAAAAATAAAGACAATTTTTTTAGTTAATTATGAAAGTAATAGTTATGCTCCATTCATGGATAGTAATTTCGTATCAATTTACATTAAAATTAAAAAAAAAAACAAATTATTTATGTGTTGGAAATTTTTGTGAATGTAACGTGAGTTACCATGGAATTGCCCGGATGTACAATTAATGTACAATGTTGCCACTGTGTACGCGCTTTTGAAAAAAAACTATGAAAATATAAAAAATGTTAAACACTTTTATAAAGAGGTTAAAAACTCTTTTTTACAGTGGTAAGAAAGAATAATGGCCGTGTGTCGATAAAGAAGTATTTATGTGTACATATTGAAATATAAAGAAAATATAAAGGAAAAGAAAATTGGTTTGCATCAGAGGCCACAATTTACATATCAAAGTTTTTTGTTTGCTCTTAAAATTAATGTTCGTGCTATTAGTGAAAAAAAAATGTATGTAAAATTTATTTGTATATAAATAATTGACTTCTTTAACAAGTTTTTCGAATTTTCTTCGTGAATCATTTTGAAAACTATTATTGTACTTCAATTGGCCAATAGTATTCTCGAAAACTAAATAGAGTACAGCAATATATGTACATATATATGAGGTTCACGTTGAGCTTGATAGTTTTAGTGCATATTCTTCTTATATTCTTCTTAGTCAAGTAAAATTGACTTTTACTTTTAACTAAATATAGAAATCGTTTATATTTAAAACAAAACCGTCAAAAGTACCATCAAAAACATATTTTTGTTTTTGTGTCTGATGTAGGTATATCTCTAGCAATTAAATTAAAATGAAACTTATTTGAAAGAGGGATTTTGTTTATCCGTTTCGCTATAAGCATATCCATCTTATTAACGCAAACTCCTACCTTGAATTGCAAATCATTTAAAATGAAATAAATGTATTTATTTTTCTTTTCTTATATACGTCTACGTCAAGAAAGGTATTTTGTTGTTTATTTTTTTTTATTTTTATACAAAACAATAATATTGGGATTGTTATTCAAATCTTGGTGTGAGTATATTCTTCAATTATTATAGTCAAAGAATTTCTCAAAATGTATAAATTTAATTATTTATATGTTAACCCTCTGTAGGCACACCTCTTTTTTGCGAATTTGGTGTATACTTTTTCATGTCGCTAGAACTTTTTTCTGTCTCACTATTTTATAGAGAATCATATATGAAATTGATGTAGAATTTTCCGAGGACTTCGAATATTGTATTCACAATTTCAAAGAAAGTTATTTTCACTCTTAAAAAGACACTTTTTTGTGAACACCTTTCATTTATGTCCTGCCAAATTCGCATCGTGTGCCGACAGCGGGTTAATAATAATAATCTATACATGTATGTAGGTATTTTTGATTATATTATGTCTATTTTACTTTTCTAAAGATTTAAAAATGTACTCTTTCGTCCTTTAAATTGAGTCAAAAACTTTAAAAAACATACTTACTACAAAAATATTAAATAAATCATTTATTTAGCATATTAAATTATTTTTCAAAGTTAATAAATATTTTTGAGGAATAAATATTACAGTTTTGTGGTAGAAATTGAATGTGTTTAACAGTATTCATCAGTAGTCGTATCTAAAAGATTACAAAATGAGCAGTTTGACCATTTAATGAAGGCTAAATTTTTCAGCACCGTGCTGTCAAGGAATCGGTTGCATGCAATTAAAAATATGAAAATCCTTAAATCTACTATCCGCAATTTCTTCTCATATTTAATAGTCCATTGCTCATCTTAAGTTGGACAATTTAATTTTTCAATCTTGAATTTATTGTTTATATCAATTTGCACATGGTTTATCTTATCTTAAATGTTGACTAAGGTAATTATGAAAAAAACGTCATTTTATGAAATCCTTTGTGTAGGTATCTAAAAATGCAATAAAAACTATATAACTAACAGCCTATTTCAAATGTTAAATAAATTAAATATTTTTTTGGCACTAATATGAATTGTCTAATATTAATGGTAAGACTATAGACACTATATCTATCTTATTTTGTTAATATAGGGACAAATATATACATAAAACAAAAGAAATTGCATTTGAAAGTGATAGATGTTTTGGCTAATGTGAGTTTTTTATTCAAACACATTTTCAAGGTTTTTTGGCAGCAATTTATTTAATGTAGGGTTTTGAGTTTTGCTGCACCATTTCGGTGTGACATTCATAAAATTTGTTAGACACCACATACCATGCTTCCAATCATAGACCACATTGGTTATGGTGTAGGGCTTCGTTGCTATTATAGAATCAACCATATTATAGCAAAGCAAATAAAATGAACAAAACTATACAAAGACAACGACGCAAACGACGACGACGCTAACGAGGCTCTTGTTAATCTTATTTCTTGGCAAGTAATTAGCATTTAGTTTTTAGAGTCAAGGTTACACGGAAAGTTAAACGTATGAATGCCATCACTTTGTAATAGATTTACGATTTACACAATACACACAAATATATCTATACAAACAAATCAATCGATTGAATTTTATTTCACCTGACTAATTATTTTTGTTTTCTATTTTCTATTTCCAGGTGGTGTAAATTGTAGATCCCGATTTTTTTTTACTACAAAATAATAACAAGAAGCAAGAACTACAACAACAAGAAAAGGGAACTTCAACGTTACACATAATAAATTAAAGACAAAAAAAAATAAGAACACAAGCGGAGAATAAATAAAAGACAAGGCGGACGGTTTAAAGTATTTATATATTTAAATAAGTTTGCAACGGATTACATCACAATAAAACACCACCACATCACTGCTATCACACACCATCACAATGCATATAGAAATTCAGGTCGCATTAAATTTTGTTATATCGTATCTGTATAATAAACTGCCACGGCGACGAGTCAACATATTTGGTGAGGAGCTAGAAAAAGCATTAAAAGACAAATTCCAAGGACATTGGTATCCTGAAAAGCCTTTCAAGGTAAGAATGTTGATATGTAAGAAAAAAAAAATAAAATCATATTTATTTAATATTCAGAAATATAAGGAAAATTCTGAACTGGGTCACACGTAGGGATTTGCTTGAGATAGATCTAAAGAAAATTTTCTGAAAAGTGAGAAAAGGGTTGGAGTTGGAGTTCATTTTTTGGATAACTCTGATTTTAGTACTTTTTTGCTAACTAAAAAGCAAGAAATAATTATGGCGCAAACTAATTGAATAATGTGAAAAAAACATACATTTTTTTTAAGGACACGAGGGACGTCTATTTTAATTGCAAAAACAAATCGAAAAAACATTAAATTCGTTCATATTTAACAAAACGTATTCAAACAAAAATTCCAAAATTGTCAAAAAAAAAAAAACAAAATTCCAAAATTGTCAAAAAAAATGCACAACTGGGTCGCACTTACTTGCTCTTATGGTGAAAGTTGCTTAGAATGTCAAAGTTTTTTAATAGCATTAATAAAATAGAAATTTTAATTTTATTTTATTATTAATTTTATAAGAAATGCAAAAAAGCATTGAAAACAAAAATATCGTAATAGTTTTAATCTTCAAACTGAAAATGCCATTTAATTTTTTTGTACAACAAACAATAAGATTTTTTTTTTCAAAAAATTGTAGGAACCGTTTTTTTTTAATTAGTATTTTTAAATAAAAAAAATTCCAAAATTAAAAAAAAAAATTTAGTAGGTATGCTATTCTGAAGAAATAATAATTTGACACATAAAAACAAATTTTTAAAAAAATTATCAACCCGTTTTCAAAAAATTGATTTTTCAAAAAAATTTTGAAACTTTTTTTTTTAAATCCAATAAAAAATTTTTTGAAAATTTTTCCTAATTTTACCATTGAAGCTATAAAGTTTTTTTTTACAAAAAAAAATTCGTTGAAATCAGTTTTTTAGCTTACGAGAAAGTCAGAAATTAAGAAAGCGGTTCTATGGCAAGCACCGTTAATAACAACTCAAAAAATATTTTTTATATTTCAAAAGTAGGACGTGGAAATCCTAACACACTTCGTTAGGACCGTTTTTAAGAAAACCAATCTTTTCGATTTTGGTCATATGGCAAGTACCGTTAATTTTTGGAATCAAAAATCAAATCAATTTTTTTTTAGAGCTTCCTGAGAGGTCTTATATTCTGAACATGGAATAAGTTTCAATAAAATCAAACAAAATTTCGAAAAATCTAAAAATTGACTTCGAAAAAAATCCATTTTTTTTTTTAAATTCAAAGATCATTTTTGGTTTTGAACTTTTTAAAGGGAACGTAAATGCAAAAGGTTGAAATCAAAAAGGTTAATATTGATTTTTGAAAAAAGTTATGTTTTTTACCAAAGGCTCTGAATTTTTTTATCAAAATCGTAACAGCCGCTTTTTTAGAAAATTATTTTTTTTTTTTTTTTTTTTTCGGAAAAGGTGTGTGGCCGACAGGTACTGTTGCACAACTATCCATATCGCAAATAATAAATCTAAAAATGGTAAAATACCAAAAATACAGATATTTTTGTTATACTGTGAAGCAAGAATAAAATAATGCCTCAAAATTTCAAATTCCGTATGTTTCCTTACATGCAGTTAGGTTGCTATAATGTATAATGTATAGGTACTTTGAACAAAATTCATATTTTGTAATTTTTAAAAACAAATCTTCAGCGTTTTTTAAATACTGAAACTGAACTGAAACTCTTCAAATGTAAAATAAAACTGATGTAAGCAATTTTAAAAATAAGAACAAGAACGACTTATGACGAACCTTTTACAAAACGAAATGAGTAATTGTCGTACTATTTACATAAATGGTTTTAAGACCTGTAGCTTTTTGTTGCAATTTTCACGTTTCTTTTGTTATATTTATTATTTTTTTTTAATTCTTTTCTCTGAATTCCATTATTTAACAAATAAAACTTATTCTTATATCAAATTTAATTTCCAGGGCTCAGCATTTCGCTGTTTAAAAACAGGAGATCCAATTGATTCAGTGCTAGAAAGAGCGGCTCGTGAAAGTGGCGTACCCATTTCTGATATCCTAGAAAATCTTCCATCAGAATTATCAGTATGGGTTGATCCTGGTGAGGTATCATATCGAATTGGTGAGAAGGGTGCAGTTAAAGTAAGTTTTAAATTAGTTTCAAATAAAATGTTAAACTATAATTAAATATTTTATTTTTTTATTTAGATTTTATACTCTGAAAACAATGACAACCATGAAGACTCATCATCAGCCGATCGTGAAGTAACAAAAACATTTAATCCGGAAGCACAATGTTTTCGGCCAATCGATGCTGTTAGCTCAAGTATGAATGGACTTAGCTTGAGTCCGAAAACATCACCACATTCGGGCTCATCACCCGCTTCGTCTACTAGTCCAACATACAAAGGTAGTCCGAATCCAGCTGGTAATTTTCTAGCGCGCTCACAAGCGCCCTTGACATTTACCACAGCCACATTTGCCCAAACTAAGTTTGGTAGCACAAAATTAAAAACCAGCTCTAAGCGAGCTAACAGGTAGGCCAACATTTTCACTTTTTTAACCAATAACAAAGATAAACTAACTAACTTAAATATATTATTTCACAGCTCATACAGAATGTCACCAACGGAATTCTCCAACTATATCAAACAAAGGGCAATGCAACAGCAGTTTCATCATTCCCATGGTCCAGCTGCACCAAGTAATCACTTCGGCCCAATAGGACCATCATCTCCATCAAGATCTCTCTCACCAAATCCTCTCGGTTTGGGCATTGGCCAAAATGATCCTTTCTATTTCCCCAACATCGGCATGGGCATCTACCCACAATTCAATGGACACCGAAATATCTTTGATTCTCATTTCCATGCTGAAAACAATGGCATCTACAATGGCAGCAATAATAGTGCCAATCCTATTGGCAATGGTACTACACCAAATGGTCATGGTAAATTCTCATCATACATTGAACCCCACGGATTTTATGGTCTCAACAATCAATTACCACAACAACAACAGCAGCAGCCATTGCAACAAAATGGCAACTCAAATAATATTAATGGTGGAGGTAATCTCAACAACAATAGTAATGCCACAATGCCAAATAATAATGCCAATAACAATGTATCGGCTGCAATTTCAGCTGCTGTTGGTACTTTAACAGCAGCTGCAGCTGTAGGTGCAAGTGCTAATTCAGCTGGTGTAAGCTCTGCAAATGGACAGCCACAACAACAACAACAGCAAGCTGTTTCACCAATGAGCTCACCTGGCTCTGGCGGAAATCAGGACTCGAACAATTCAAAATTGATTGATGGTCTCAATTCGTTTTATTCCAATGCAACAGGACCTTATCAGCACCTTTTGGTTGCTAATTAAATATTTAAGTTGTGAAAGTTTATTTTAATTTTTTTTTTTAATTAATTCATTAATTTTTTTTATATAATCTATTGAATTCGCTATAAATAATAATAATAATATATATAAAAATATATAATATATATCTTTTAATCTTATTTTTTGTAATTTTTCACATATATGTACCTATAATTCAAAAAACAAAAAAAAAAATATGTTATGGAAAATATTGTTATCTAGGAAAATATATATATTTTTTTTTTATTTTTTACGCGTTATTTTTTATATAGAAAAATCATAGATTAAAAAACATAAACCTTAAGATTTAATTTTTTTTTATTAAACTATCTTACTGTTATTTATTATAAAATGATTTATGTTGTTTAATAATTTTTTTACTATTATTTTTTTTATTTCACCCTAAATAAAAAAATCAGTGAATGGCATTAAAAATGGAGAAGTTAAACGCGAGTTACCCACCAAAAAAAAAAAAAAGAAAACTTAAATTATTTATCTTTATGAGAACAAAAACAAAAAAAAAAACAGCTATGAATTGATACAAATAGAGAAAAAAAATGTCCACTGTGAATAGTGTTAAGATATTTGACCGAAATATGTATAAAAAAAAATCATTATATTAAACATTTTGTATGACTACTAAAAACAAAAATAAGTAAAACAAAAAAAAAAAATAAGACAAATTTTGAATGTATTGAATTAAATTTAACATATTATAATTTTTTACCTTTTTTACTTAACACAAATTAATAAAAAAAAAATACAAAAAATAAGAATATACGTAAAAATAAATATATTTTTATAACATTGGTGAGATAAATATATATTAAAACAAATATAAAGATAAAAAAAAGAATAAGTATGGACGAATACACATTAATAAAATTTATTAATCACAGATATTTTTTTACACATTTTCATAAGTTTTAAAATAAATATAAGTTTTATTTTATTTTTTTTTTTTTATTTTTTCTACCGAGAGAATTGAGGAGTTAATTAAAATTCGCAAATATATCTTTCTTTTTGTATTCATTAAAATCTAATAAAAAAAAATACTGGCAATCTTAAATTTAACAAACACAAAATTAATGTTGTATATAGTAGCTACATTTCAGCTTCTTCTAATTTTGCTTATAAATTATTATTTTATTTCGAATATCTTTTTAGAAAAAATAAAAAATAAAAGCAAACAATTCTTTTTTTGTATACAAAATTAAAGCGAATTTTCTACTCCCTTCAAAATCTCACAAAAATTTCTTAAAAAAAATTATTTAAGTTCTATTGTTAAATTAATTTTAATTATTTTTCACCTAAATTAAAAAAAAAAATATAGTTATAAGGCAAACAAAGAGAAAAAAAAATATTAAATAAAAAAACAAAATGAATAAATAAGAAAAAATTAAATACAACACATTTTATGTACCTATGTAGACTTTATCTTTTTGTATTTTTATACCAATTTTTTGTAGAATATTCATTAATATTTATATTACAAGTTAAACAACAACAACAAACAAAAAAAAAAGATATACAAGATAATAGAAAAAATACGTGTGAGTTTATCTTCTCACAACAAGAAAAAATTAGCGGTTAGATTTTAAAGACAAAAAACAAAAAATAAAACGGCATTATAATCACAATAATTTATTTATAAATTGAAAAAAAAAAAAAATAAAGAGTAGTAGAAAAAAAAAATATTTGAAAGTATCTCATGCGGAATAATATTCAAAAAAAAAAAAAAAAACAAAAATTACGCAAGGAATAATATAACCTTCCAAAAACAAAAGCAATTATAAATAGTTTTTTTAAATAAACTGAATAGTGGTAAAAATATATATAAATATATATAAATATATTATATAAATGTATATGTAAAAAAAATAAATACTGTTTAATATTTTACAAAAAGCTCTTTATCAGATTTTAAAGCAAAATTTATAAAAGCCTAAGTATTTATAAATTGGTATACATAATTCCTTTAAATAAAACAAACAAAAAAATAAATATATAAAACCTAGTTCATCTGATTTAATTGCCTTAGGTATAAACTTATCTAGATAATCACACTTTGTGAGTAAATCATCCAAAAAGGCAAAAGTTATTGTGGTCGTAGCCGTCATCAAGTTTTTTTTTTGTTTTTATATTTTTTTATACACACAGCCACATACATAAAATTAGTATTATCTAATAGATGAAAATTGTATAGAAACATTCATACTTTTTTATATAATTTTTTTATTTAAAGTTTTTTTTTTCATATTAAAGAGCAAAAAATAGAGACAAAAAAAGAAGAAGAAAAAACATTATTATTACATAAAATTTAAGAAAAACATATTTTTCTATTTAGATACAAAAACAAAAAAAAAAAACACTTATATATTAAAATTTAAATCAGAGTGTATAAAAAACATTCGTTAAATCTTTTTATACCTTAAATATAGTTAATAAAAAAAATTAAAAAAACATGTATGAATATATACATTTAGTTAAATTTAGAGTAGGCATACTTTATATAGTCAAAAATGTAGTCTGAACAAAATAAACGTAAAATTAATAAATTTTTTTTTCTTTTGTATAAATAAAACTTCTAAGTACGTTTTTTTTTTTTTTGAATAGTCAATACTTTTATAGCGTTACATTTATTTAGTAAATATATATATTTGAAAGTGACAAATCACTTTATAATAATTATTATCATGTTTAGAAAAACAAAAAAAATCACAGATTTCAAAAAAATTTCAAATTGAATTTTAGATTCCTAAACGTGTAATAAACGTTGTTTTGTTCTATTTATATAGTTAAAAGTTGTTTTCTTTTTTCCTTTCTATACTATTGTTTTTTTGCTATTGTTATTGTAATTTTAAAAATATATTTAAAAAAAACATTAAATAAACACTTATTTTTTTATAATTTTGTTACATAATTGTATAATCAGTTAAATAATTTTTATTTGTATTTTTTTATATAAACAAAAAAAAAAACTAATAGATCATACATTTTTTTTAAATTTGAATAAAAGCTTTTTTATTTTATATGAAAACAAAAAAATGTTTGTTATTTTTTTACACTTATTTTGGTATCAAAAGCATATTTTGTTCTTTCTTCGAAAATTGATGATTTTGATTAGATTTTGCTATTCAGTGTTTTTGAAACGTTCACACACACTTTTTTAGGTTGGGTTTTAAGTTGTACCTACATCTTTTGTTTTTGTTTGTTAAAAGTACCGAAACATACGAAGAAGAAAATATTGTTTCCCTCAAAATATTTCCGTAAGGTAAAAAAAAAACCTTCGAAGGTCCATTCTACGATAGTCTTTTGTGTACATAACAATGTTTACATTTCGATATTAAACGATATACCTATGAACATATTTTGTTTAATTTAAATAAGGAGAATTTCTTGCTTGACTTGTTTGTCTGTACGTGCGTTTCCTTTTTCCTTTTTTTAAATACTCAACCCTTTCAATAGTCAGATAAACCCCAGAGCTTTTTCCTAGGAATAAAAGTTTTTGTTATATTGACATTAATTCTTCTGATAGTCTAACTGATGATTGAAAAATCAGGGCTAAAACATATAAAATTTATAGCCTGTTTCTTAGCTCTTGCCGAAACAGACTGTTATACCTATCCAAAATATGAAAAAAAAAAAAATGATCAGTGTGACCATCCCAAAAATAAATTGTATAACATTTAAGGGTTTAAATAGGCCAAGAATTTTATGTTAACAAATAAAAATTCTTAAAATTTGTACTTAAAGCCTTGCAAAAAAAAATATTTTCAAAACAATTTTCTAGCATTCCTGTTTTTTATTGTTTTGAAATACCTACATTTTTAATTAATTTTTTAAGGAAAGGAAAATTCAATTGAATTATTATTTGAATTATGATTTGCATAGGTAAGAAGATTAGATCCCCAATCAAAGACGGTTGATGATAAATTGAAAACTTTTTTTTAACTTTTTGTAAGGATTTACCACCCCCCCCTCCACCCCACACACACAAATGAGATTCGGATATCAAAAACAGATTAACACCAGAAATCAAACGTGGAAGGTTTGGAATTTTTTCATTTTTCTAAGAAGTTACAAAAAAGGCTTACATTCAATTTAAAAATGTCCCTCCTGAATTTGTAACTTACTTGTCTTCTAATTCTGAGTTGTGTCCATCTGCTTTTTTATTTCGGATTTCAAAAATACATATGTACCTTCGAACACCTTTAAAACTTGATATTTTTACACTGAGTTGTCAGTAAGAATTGTTAAAAAAATTTAATTAAAAATTGTTTTTCGAAGTGCAAAACATGTAAAAGGTACTTTTAAATTGCTAACTAAATTTAGTTCATTTTTAGTGAGTCCTTGTCGAATTTTTTTTTTCTATTGAAAACAAAATAAGTGTCGGATACTTGTTTCTCACTAGAATCGTTGAATAATTCGCAATCAAACGGTTTTAAATTTTTGAATAAAATCAATATGTATCAATCATAATTTTTTTTTTGTTTTTTTTTTGTATGTATTGTATGTGCTTTATTTCTTTTATTTGTTGAAAAAAAAACTACATAAATAAAATTAAAATCACTTTAACAAAATAAATGAAAAATTACTTGCATATCAAATGATACAATAATTATGATAAAATAAATTTTATATAATATTAAAATAAAGAAAATAAAACTTTACCATAAATGTCAAACAAAAATAAATCTTTTATGCTTTTTATTATCTTAATGGACATGTTTATAAGTGTTTAACAAAAATAAGAACTATCACAAAGAATAATGTATATATGCTTAAATATATATAAATGTATATGTATACGTTTAAAAATTTCAATAGATTTATTTGCATACTTATAAAAACTTGTTAGTTATACAATTTTTTTTTTTAAATTGTTAAATGTTTGTATTACTCTATTTAATTGCTGATAATATTCTTTTTTATTTTTGCTTTTGATGTAGTTTTTGTATTAATCTTTGTATTAATATAAATCTGTTTTTTTTACGAGATAAATGTCACTGTAAATTAAGCAATTTTTACAAAATGTATAAATGTGTAGGTACCTACTTAGCAAAGGATCGATTAATTCACATAAACATTGGCATTAACAATTTAAAGCATCAATCTGAACTCTGTTGCAGCTGTATTTTTACTTGCGATATAGGTACTATAGGGCAAGTTTAGGATTCGTAAAAAAAATCGAACTCGAGATAACAATTTTACATGACATTACGATGATGGAGAATGCCAAAAAAGTGGGTCCGGCAATTCTGTCTGTCTGTCTGTCTGTCTGTCTGTCTGTCTGTCTGTCTGTCTGTCTGTCTGTCTGTCTGTCTGTCTGTCTGTCTGTCTGTCTGTCTGTCTGTCTGTCTGTCTGTCTGTCTGTCTGTCTGTCTGTCTGTCTGTCTGTCTGTCTGTCTGTCTGTCTGTCTGTCTGTCTGTCTGTCTGTCTGTCTGTCTGTCTGTCTGTCTGTCTGTCTGTCTGTCTGTCTGTCTGTCTGTCTGTCTGTCTGTCTGTCTGTCTGTCTGTCTGTCTGTCTGTCTGTCTGTCTGTCTGTCTGTCTGTCTGTCTGTCTGTCTGTCTGTCTGTCTGTCTGTCTGTCTGTCTGTCTGTCTGTCTGTCTGTCTGTCTGTCTGTCTGTCTGTCTGTCTGTCTGTCTGTCTGTCTGTCTGTCTGTCTGTCTGTCTGTCTGTCTGTCTGTCTGTCTGTCTGGCTGTGTGTCTGTCTCTATCTGGAGCTGCAGTCTAAACGAGTGAAGTGATTTTCTTCAAACTTGGTAGTTAGCAGTTTTTGGTGATTCCCTAGAGGGGAAATTGAAATTTTTTTTTATGACCAAAACTAACGGTACCTGCCATATAACGGAAATAGAAAAGTTAATTTTTTTCAAAAACGGCTCTAACGATTTTGATTAAAATTTTTGTGTGTAGTACTACACATAAGAGCCAACTTTTGAAATAAAAAAAATATTTTTTGTACCGTTATTAACGGTACCTGTCATAGAACGGTTTTTTTCGTTTCTGAATATCTCGTGCAACATTAACCCGATTTAAATGAAAATTTTTATACAAAAGTGTTTAAGTAAAGATAATATTAAAATTTTAGAAAATTTTCAAAAAACGCATTTTTGGTTTTTTAAAAAATATTTCAAAATTTTTTTTTGAAAAATCAATTTTTTGAAAACGGATCAATGAAAAATTTTGAAATTTTGTTTTTATATGTAAATTAATTATTTCTTCAAAATGGCATACCAACTTTTTTTTTGAAAAATGTTAAACATTTTTTATATATAAAAAATTATTTTTTTAAAAAACGGCTCCTACAATTTTCGAAAATTTTTTTCTAAAAATACCTTTTTATACAAGAAATAAAATGGCATATTTTTTTTTTTTTTAAGATAATTTAAAATGGTCTTTTAATTAATTATAAAAACAGATTTGATTTTTTTTATACTACTTATGAAATTTCTTCAAAATATCAAATTTTAAACATTATAGTTACTTCAAGCATAAGAGCAAGTACGTGCGACCCCAGTCGTGCAATTTATTTTATTTGCAATTATTGCAGCTCATTATAAAAATAGTAATGGAAACTATCGAATGATTTGAGCTAGATGGTTTGTAAGTGAATGATTTAAATAAATACATTCATTTATTGTAAAACTATAGACCATTCATTCATTTATTACTATTTTCATACTCCGTACATACCCCGTGGTGCAATGGACTCTGATGTCAGAGGTTAGGGTTCGAATCTCAGCCTCAATCATTTAAAAATATTTTTTAAAAGGTACTGCCTTTTGCTAGGAATTGACAAAGCCTCCAAAAGTATCATTTTCATGAACCCGTTCGTACTTGGCGGTACAATGTTAGGTACCGCTTTAAAGCCTAGTGCACAGATCGTGCTAAATTTTAGCTGACTAAATTTTGGATAGAATTTTGTATTTGAACTAAAATATAGCGCGTACTAGGCTTAGGAGAAAATGTTAGGAATTTGAAAAAATGATTGCCAGGAAAAAAATAGTAGCTGACTAAAAATTGTAACTGAAAACAGTTACTGAATGAATGAATGGCTAAGAATTATCGAATAAATAAACATTTATAGATTATATCGAATAACTCGATAGTTTTTATTCCATAGTGCAGAATTTTTTCGAGTCGATTTCAGCGGCAAACCTAATAACCGCACCGCAAAAGTGTGGGATTTAAGTCACCGGTGGGTCACTTTTACATGAGTCGACTCACACAGAAAAACTTCGCAGCACGACAAAAATCGGCTCGTGAAAAAACAGCATAGGAAGTCAGATTAAAAGCACAAAAATGTGACTGAATACTGAAAATGGCATACCTACATAATTCCATTTATTTTATCATTGTACAACGGTATGGTTTCATTAGATTTATTTTATGATCTAAGCTTTTTCACCAATTTTTTTTCTTTGCAAAATGGACACCGCATTATTTGTACAGTTTTGTACATTTTTAATTCATATTGGTGATGCCGACGAATATAGCTTACTTTGAACAAACAAAATGTTAACAAGTTGGCACCAACTCGCTTGTTCACAAATTTTGCATTTTCACAAAAACTATTCGACTTCATGAATGTTAACGTTATTTGAAAAGCAATATTTTAAACATTAGGATTAAAGCGAAGGATTTAAGACTTTTTGTATTCCGAAAACAATGAATCAGAACTATAAATAACTCTGTCAAAAATCAGAACTACCACAATTTTGAGTCGAAATAATTTCGACACACTGGGGTATGCATACAAAATAGTAAATGCTTTTACCTGTAAGAATGTAAAGTAGGTATGAACTTTTTTACCCACATTTTGTGCATATCAAAACTAGTTTATAGTAATTAATTCCATTGTACAAGTATTAACTATTTTTTGACTGGTTTCAAAGTTTTAATGGAAGTTGTATGCAATGAGCTACAACGTATACAGCGATAAAGCTGCATAATGTAGGTTAAAACTTCATCAAGCATGGAAGAATGTGTTAGTGGAAATGTCATACTCCTTGAAGAGAAATCAAAAATAAGTTAGTGGATTGACGTTCAGGTGTAGAATTTTGTTCGTCAGTCACTATTTTGTCGTCAGTCGTACTTGGTGTATGACTAAAATGGAAAAGGTTGTTTTTCTCAAAAAAGACTATTTTGATTTCCTGAAACTAAGGTCCTTCTTTGGAAATACTTTTCGAACCTTAAGAAAACCGTTTTCTTCATGACTGACTTTCTTGTAAACGATGCAAACAATTTAAAAAAAAAAAACATTTTTGTACGAAAACGTTTAAGTATCTCTAATTTTAAAATTGAGAAAAACTTTCAAATAAATTAGTTTTGGATTTTCTTGAAATTTTATTTTTATGTGTAAATTGATACATTCTACAGAAAGACACCAATTTTTATGATGCTTGTTTGAAAGTTCTTATTTACAAAAAATTTGTTATACAAGAAATCAAATGGATACTTTTTGACAAAGCTGTTTTCGTAATTTTAAAAGAACTTTATATTTTTACATTTCTTATAAAATTAAACTAAAATTATTCTAATGAAACCTTTAACACTCTAAGCAACTAATTCATGTAACTCTGAAAAAATTTTCAAAATACTTTCAATTCCTAGTTTAAATAAATTAAAATTGCATACAAATATGCATGTCCTTGAATTCTTCACTGTTATAATACAAGCTTATATTTTATCCAAACAAAAACATTTTAAACTTAATCGATCCTTATGTGTAGAGTATACCTTAAACATTTTTCTAACACAACTTTTGTACATGAATGTTTTATCATACATAATTGTTAGTTAATTAGTATAATCGTGTTTATTTAATTTTTCAATTTATGCAAATGCAAAAATTTTTTTGTTCTCTACTTAATTATTACATCCATGCGGAAATTTTTACGTAAGGTCATAGCTATAGAGTACCTGTTATAATAATTCTATATGAAAAAAGGGTTAATTTAAAACAAAAAAATAAAGAACGCTTTAAATTAAAAAAAAATTAAAAAAAAATACTTTGACAAAAAAAGTAAAAGTTAATATAAAAATTTGTCGTATTTAAGTCTTTTGTACATACATAAACCTAATTATATAAAAAAAAATATATAAAATATAGAACTTACCTTCTACTAATTGTTTAATAATAAACACCAGAAAAGAAGAAGAAACATGGGCGCTAAGTGAATTGTCGTAATGATAATAACATTTTTATTTATATTTAAAATTAAATAAAAAAGATGATGGAAAAAAATAAGCAAAATAGCAACCTATTTTCTTACTTTAACTAATCTTTAAGATTAAAATATAATAAAAAAAGAGCAAAAATAAATAAATAAAACTAATACTTAAACTACTCTGTAAATAAAAATACTAAAACTAAACTGCAAAAGTACCTACCAATTAAAGAAAAAAAGAATCTATTAGACAGCTCAAATATTAATGTGTTGTTTGTATTACCAAAAAATAAATTATAAAAAAAAGAATTAAAACATGATATTATTGTGTTATTTATTTTATATATTACTGAAGAAAAAAAAAAAAAAACAAACAAATAAATGTTTAATCATGCAGCTGTGCTGTTAATTAAATCATCGAAACAATAAATTTTTAAACAAAATAAACAGATTTTAATTACCCACTCCAAACAAAACAAAAATTATCGAATTAAATTTCCAAAAAATATATAAATTAATTTTAATACCGAAACACAACAGCCAATATGAGATGTTCCATTTAAAATAAAAAATTTAAAATAAAACTTAAACCTTATGTACATTACATGAATTATATATATATAAAACTCACATAATCCTTAAATAATCATATAAATTAATATAAAGCAAGTAATGAATTCTCTATGAAAAAAAATATATATATAAAAAAAATAATTCTCATAAAAAAAAGTAAAGCGCTTTTCAACAAAATATACATAAAAGCAAAAGAAAAAAAAAACCATACTAATTAAACAAAAAAAAAAAAAACAATGCTACAGAAAACAAAAAAAAAAAAAACACTTCGAACAAAAAAGTATTAATAAAAAGTTTTATATTATCAAATATAGATTATATATATTATATACATCATAAAGGCTACTTAATAATAATCTGGGTGTGATTTCTTTATTTTAAAATGAAATTATATCATTAAATATAAATAAAAATATAAATAAAAAAAAAATATATAAACAATATTTTTATGTATTCAATGCAACTAGTGAATAGAATAATATATACATACATATATATAAAACCGATTTTCATACATCATAAATGTAATATACATTTTGTAACAAGAAGAAAAAAAAATATATATAATTATATATTGAAAAAATAAAAACATACAAAAAAAATATTAGATTTATAATTTTGTTATAAATGAGTAGATTTTTTATTCAAATTTCTTACATGAAAACCTATTTATAGCATAAAACTTTCATACAAAAAAAAAACAACAACAAATAAAAAAACTAAGAAAAAATGCAAAAAAAAAATATTATTACATACTATTATATATGTACAGAAAACAAAAAAAAAAAATATTATATGGAGAAAAATATGTGTACTTTTTTACTCTTAAAAATGTTTTTCTAAAATTTATCCTAATAATAACTTTCAAGAAACCAAATTAAAAAAAAAAAAAATACAAAAAAAGAAAAAGATCTATTAAATGAATACAAAAAGTTATATAGCAGAAAAATAATTATGATTTATTCGCAGAGTTCTTAGACTTGTAATTAAATAATAAAAACAAAAAAAAAAATCAAGAAAAATTATAGATTTATTGCGCAACTCCGACAGTAAGTTAGGATCTATAGAATTCTGCAATGTTCATACCTAGAACTGGCAACAATTATTGTTATTGTATTTCATATAAAGAAAATTAAATCAATAAATAATATTAATTTTTTCAACACAAAACAAAAAAAAATTGTTTTATTATTTTCCAATTGGCTCATAACTCTATCCTTTTAAATATTTTATTTTTTTTTTTATTCGATGCAGAATACATTTGATAGAATTGGAATACAGTCGTGCTGATAAGTTTTCCAACACGTAGGTAGTTTTATTTTTTCTTTTTCCAAATGAATAACCACAACTCTATTTAATTTACACAATTTATTAAAACGCCAGGAACTATTAGATGTATGTGTTTATTTTTTTTTTTTAAGTTTTTTTTTATATAATTTTGTATATGAAATTAAATAGAAAGATATGAAAGGAAAAAGGATAGTAAAATATGATAGATATAAAATATAATATTGTGCAGGTCGCAATTTTAAAAATTAACACATACATACATACCTACATTTAAAAAAATATCTGTACATACATCTTTTACCAACAAACAAAAAAATAATATATACCTTAAACATATATAGATATATAATGTACATCACAAACACGAAGACACACTTTTCACAAAAAAAAAAACAACAAAATTATCCTTAGGTTTTTTCTATAAACAAGAAATAAACAAGTTTTGTACTTTTTTCAAAAGCTAAAACATGATAAAACATATATTTTGTATACAGAACAAATAAAACTATTTAATAAAAAAATAAAATATATATATGAAAAAATTAAATAAATGAAAAAAAAAACACACACACGCATGCAGAGAGATCCCTGTGAGATAGGCAATAGAATTTAAGAATACATCTACCTTTATGATATACACATATTATTATTATATTAGAAGAAATATTAATTATTTATCTTTTTTATTATAACAGTTAAAGTATTATAGGAAAATCATTGGTGTGTGTTTAAAATATGTGTTTGTACAGGAATTATGTGTAGGAATTAAAACGGAAACGGTAAAACAAAAGTATGTGTCTGTAATGAAATTTATTTGTTTCTCCTTTTGATTTAACTGTTACTTGAAAATAAATCTGTTAAAAAAAAAAGAAACGTTTTAATGACTTGATAGTTTTCTTGCGCCGGAGTTAAATGTATTTTTTTTTTATAGCAAAAAGTTTTAAATTGGGTTTCTAATAGGCTACTTTAATTTCAGATTTTGTTGAGTTTATTTTGAGGTAAGATTTTTTAATAATTTTTTTTGTTTTAGAAAACAATGTTTTGCTTATATTTAATATGATAAAATGGCCTCGTTCGGTTACCAGCATCATTGAAAAAATATAAAAATATAATTGACACTGGGAAAACTGGCGCCATAGTCGCCTTACAGGATTGTGTATCCCTGAAATAGAATTTGTTTTTTTTTTTTTCTTATTTAAAAGGATTTTTTTCTTCCGTTCATTTGTTAACACTGACGACAAAGAAAATGAAGTTGTTGTTCAATTTATTAAGTGGAAATGTTATTTAATATCGATTTGGTTGTGTTGGCACCTAGAACAAAACTGAAATTATTTGAACGTTGTACACTGTGGCGTATACGTGTTTTTTTTAAATTTATTTATTGTAGAGTTGGGGAATAGAAGATGATTGATTAAGTTAGAAATTTTATGTTCATATAATCTGGCGATATGAAAAATTATTTTAAAGTATTTTAAAATGCCGAATGGAACGAGAAATGATACGACCACTCTTAAAAAATTGTTTGTTCATGAAAGGTACGTGTGAATTTTGTTTTTTTTTTTTTGTAATTAATTTGTTTGTTTAAATTTTAAAAGTTTTTAAACTATATTTATACATTTAAATATAAACAACAAAGTAATAGCCAGTCAACAACGCCCACAGAACTATTAAAACTTTCTTGCATATAACGTGCCTAGGATAAAAATAACAATTTACATTTTTCAAATTCTCTATTTTGAGTAAAATTTCCTTATTAATTTCGTCTATGATAGCAGCATATCGATACGATTTATTTTTGTTTATATTTGTTTTCTTATGACATATTAGTGAAATTTTCTTTTGTATGAACTAATTTTTGAAAAAAAAAATTATCTACGACTAGCTTCATTTTCTCAGTGGATTTTTTAGTACCTACATTCAATTTAAAAAAAAAAATTTCTAGCGCTTGAGAAAATATCGGTGTCAATTTTATATAAAATCATTCAATAATGAAACAAATTGAACTCAACTTAATTTGAAAATCAACGATCAAATAATTGGTAGGTATCTTCTTATTACAATTAGTGAAACGCAACGCATTTTTTTCGGGAGGAGTGAATTTTGTATCCAATCACAAACTTCGATCTTACACTTTTAAATAAAGCATCTACATCGTTTGTCATTATCAGATAATCACACTTACGAAAATGGAGGACGCTTTTTGTGTGACTTTTGAATTGGAAAGAAGAATTTTAGGTTTCTCTTAGTTATCTACTTAAAAGTTTTCTTTCAACAACTACTATTCTAATCTATTTTATTTTATATTTATAGACTGCATTTTTGTTTTAGTTTTTTAAACAATAGGCAGGTAATTTTACTTTGTACGAGACACAATATCTGAAACCAGAATACAACTAAAAAAAAAAGAAAGAAGCAAAACCTCCACTAAAAATTATTCCAAAAAAAAACTAGAAGATTTCCAATTGTTAATATCTCAAAAATGTCATTAAAAAGCTTAAAAGTAAAACAAAACAAAAAAAAATATTCCCTCAGAAATCAAATCTAAATGTGTCTTAGAAATTAAACGTGTTTCTCTTTTAAGTAAGTTTCAAATAAAATATTAAACAAATGACAATGAAAAAATATTGAAGTCATTTGCAGGCGCTACGATGAGTACATGATTAAATTTAACAAATCAGTCTTAGGATTTTATTATTTTTAATATTCACATAAATGTATAATAAATACATTTAACATCAAATTTAAAAAAAAAACAACAGACATTTTATAATGTTTTGTTCTTGTTCTTATTTTATTTATTTGTTAAATGTTTAATAAAAAAAATATAAAATAAATTCGAGCTCAAGTTAGTTAAATAAATAAAAAATTAATTAAACATAGTCCAACGAAGGTGTAATTTACGTATATAATACATAAGTGTGCAAATAAATTCATCATGAATATAAGGTTCCTTTGTCTGCTGATTGGTCTATAATGTAGTTTATGTTTATTGTTTTTATTTACGAAGTAGTACTTTATGATATGAAGTACCTACCTACATAATTGAACTTCAGATTAAATAAATTGTAAGACGAAAGTTCATTCGATGTTCAGTCATTTAATCCGTGATCAAACGTTTATTGCTTTATAATTCATCTTATTTTTGTACAAATTTAAAAAGAAAATAGAATGATTAAAAGAGTATTTCAAAAATTCGGTGTAAGATACTTATTTTTGTTTTCTCTAAATGTCTTCAACTTAAATTTTTATTAACTGAATTTATAAATAATGTATAAATATAATGAATCTAAGAATAACTGAAATTAATTATATATTTTTTATTTTGTTTTGCTGAATTGTTATATTTATATTCTTTAGTTGTATAGCTTTCTTCAAATTCAATTAAAACGCCATTTTTTATTTTTTAATATTTTGCCAATATATTTCGAGGTGATTTACACCTCATCTTCAGGGCTAAAAATTGTTATAAAATTAGCGTTTTCATATATATGTATATAACAATAATATAATATAATAGATTACCTATGATATAATTATATTTATAACATATAAAATATTTTCACAGGCTACAACATTAATATTTATGAAATGATTGATTTAATTTTTATTTTTGATTTTTAATTTTTAATTAAAGAATATAACTGAAATTAAGTTATCCACAAAAAAAAAATATCGGCAATCAAATTTTGGCAAGACCAGATCTATGATTCCCATTGCAATATTAAAATGCCACTAAATAGTGTTTTCTTCAAATTGTATTATGTTCTAAAGATACTTGGTTAACAGACACAAACGATTTTCTCGCCTATTATAAATGTATATTAAAACTTATTCCATTTATTCAATGAAATGTGCATTAAAGGTGATGTCTTCTTTTTTAAATTTAAATAGGAAAGATCAAACCTTCTTATGAAAATATTAAAAAGAAAAAAATTACTTGTTGAACTTTGCAAAAAACAGTCCTCAATTTATTAATAGGAAGGTAATTATTTTGTATGAATGTATAATTAAAATAAAAAAACCAATAGTAAAATTATTGCGTCTTGTGTTTTCATTTTTAAAAGAGTAGAATAATTTGATATTAACTGAAGCCAACTGCTCTCTAAACTGAATAAGAAAACTGTTAAGAGAAACTATTCATAAACATTAGATTATAAAAAAAAAATCATAAAAAAACATTCATCACACTTTAATACTCCACCAAAAGATTGACAACGATGGACCCTGCATTGAAGAATACAATGGAGAGAAACTAAGTATTCTTAGACGATCCAAAAAGGGATAAAATGTCGGTTTTTTTGTGAAAATATTTTATTCGAAAAATGGAGTGTTTAAAACTCAAACATTACTTAACCTATAACAATACACAAAAACTAAATAATAATAACAATAAAAAATTGTGGAGGCAGACATTTGGCTAACTTTGCACTTTACCTTTTAATTTGTTAGTAGATACTTATTAGACATGATTCTTTTAAACCATTTTCACACTTTTGAGCTTTAGTTGTACTATTTTCTCAATGTGTTTTTGGAAGTACTCTTCCACTGCTTCGGAACTCGTTTTCCAAACTAAAGGGTTTTCATATCAAACAAAATTCATAACTTTTTGATGTGTCTCAAGATATTAAGATAATTTTATTAATGCAGGGAAAACATGCAAATTGACCGGATTCAAGACACTAATTGAACTTAACTTCAATTTTTCTTCAAATTAAAGGGAAAGGAAGCATCTGAAAAAAACTGAGGTGATATTAACGCAGCATCAAATTTTTCTCAGTAATATGTATATCGTCAATCGAAAATTCTGTTAACCAAATAAAAAAATAGCATTATAATACCAATTTTTCAATCGTGTCAGTTAGAGTTAATTGCTAGGATTTACTTGTTTTGTAGATACGGTGAACATCCGTCCCGGATTTCCCGTGACTGTCCCGAATGCAAACAAACACACATTTAAAATGTTTCAATAGAGATTTCAGAACGAGTGAATCCCGAATGGAATCAATAGGCAGACATGATCAACAAAATATGCGTCAAAGGTGATACATATGAATCGTCTCCTAAAATACATTATGTATGTTTTTTTTATAAAGAAAAGTTTTTAATTTTTTTGCCCCGGGTTTTGCTTTTAGAAATATGGTCACCGTATCTATAGAGCAAGTATTGGTTTCGTGTCATCATTATCCATCACGAAAAAAGTGGATTTCGTTAGTCCGTCCGTCTTTGCGACCATCAGCATACATTTCCACAGCCTAAACCGAGCATTTTTGTTTGTTTTTAATATCTCGCTTAGAAAAAAACCTCAGATACAAAAAATGTTTTTAATACCTACTGACGAAAACATAATTACATACAAAAAAAAAGTATTGCTGAAGCCTAGTAGGCAGATAGAAGTAAATTTTAGCTCCCTCAAAAATTTAGCCGAGTAAAAATTTATTTCAGAATTTCAGCCTAGTTGTGTGCAGATTCATGTAGAAAATCACAATTAGCGTACGTAAAAATTGCTCAATAGGGCAAGTATTGGTTTCGTGTAAAAAAAAAATTATCAAAACTAACATTACGATGATAGAGAAGTCCAAAAAAGTGGTTTTCGTCATGACGTCCGTCGGTCTGTGCGTCTGTGCGTCGGTGCGTCCGTGCGTCCATCTGCAAAAGTAGCTAAAGCCTAAACGGGTGGACGGATTTTCTTGAAATTTGGTATAGATGTTTCTTTCGTAATTTCCAAGGTTATTTTTTTTTGTTTTTTAATATCTCGCTTAGAACGTATACCTCCCATACAAAATTTTCGAGTTATTGCAATTTTCTCGAAAACGGCTCTAACGATTTTGATTAAATTTAACACACGTAATGCTGTACAGAGTTCTAACAAAACTGCGTTTTTAGTTTTTCTCTAAAAATACGGATAATGGAAATATGGTATGTTTCATTTTTTTAAATCACTCATGTCGGCTCTTCCCTTAAATCTTTAATTAGGTAGTTATTACAATTTTCTCGAAAACGGTTTTAACGATTTTGATTAATTTTTGCATACGTAATATTCAAAGCAATTTCAATAATACAGCATTTTTAGTTTTTCTCAAAAAAGTCAAATAACAAAAAAAAATGTATTTAACAAAAAAAATGGTCTCCACGTCGGCTCTTCCCTTACATAAACCAAATTTCTTAAAAATTTATGTAGAGGCAGCTCTTATAATCTACAAGTAAACTAACATAAAAGTGCTTTGAACTGCAAGAGCAAGTACGTGCGACCCCAGTCGTGCATTTTCTTTTTATATACATTAATTATGAAGTACCTATAGAATTTTAATCAAATAGCTACTACTTTGGGATTTCGTTTAAACTTCGAATTTTATATGGAATCTTAACTTCTAGCTTTCCTTTTCCGACTATTTTTTGTACCAAACGAAAATTATCCCCAAATCTGAATCGGAAACTTTACAATAATTTCGAATAACCTTGCTAAGTTTTATTTCAAAAAAATGTGTTTTCTTAGTAAAATAACGATTTAACTCATTTCAAAAATGTTTGTATCTGCAAAAAAAAATGCAGAGTACAAATTCAAAATTTAATAATATTAATTTATAAAATAAGTTATGTATATCTTAAATAAAATGTATGATTCTTATAATAATACTCTATGGTCTAGGTATACTCTATGGATTTTTTTTTTTTTCTAATTTTTTTTTAAATTGAGACCTTTATGCTCTGGCCTTTGGCTATATTTTTTTTAATTCAAAACTTTATTTTGTAACGCGGCGATCTCATTGAATGCTGCCATCTTATAAAAATAAAAATCAATTAAAAGCTGTACTTTCACATCTCGATTTGAATTTAAAAGTACCACACTTTTTGAACATTTCTTTGTCTTCAAAAAACGCATATAATTTAGCAATGTTGAGATACAAAAGCATACTTTATCAAATTTGGGATGACCATTCTCGTCCTCATCATTTGAAGGATTGTAGAATGAATTCAAATTTAATACAACGAAATCAGGCAAAATTGTCCAATCGTGAAGTTCTAATAGTTTTCCAATGATAGTATTTATATCTGAATGATATCTACCCAATAAATGAAAAAAAAAAAATAAATTAACATGCATTCAAAAAGATAAAAAATTCGTTTTGAAAAATTAAGATACAAAAGTACATACGAAATGATAAAATGTTGCATCTGCTCTTTATTCAAACCGGCTAAAGCCGGCATCATATCAACATGTTGACGAGTGAATAGGAGAACTTTTTTATTTTGTTTTATTAATGTTGCTGCAATCTGTAAGTATTTATCTAATACAATTAAAGAAAATTGATATTGCAGAAATTACCTTAATGAATTCTTGAATGTCATCATTTTTATCGGGTGAAATATATAAGAAATTAAATGCTTCGCAGTTTGCCGTATCCATTTTTATTTTTCCATTCTTTGCCGCTTTGATGTTTATGTTTATTGTGGCCTTGTTTTGTTGAGTTCATCAAGATGTTGTAGAAATAAAAGTTAAGCCAAAATAGTTTTAAAAGTGGTGCCAAAATATCATTTTATGACCTTATATGGTTTACACTATCAAATTATCGGCTTTTATCACAGTACACATAAAGCCTAGTTAATACGCTGCTGATGCGAAACGAAAAATTTTCAAGCCTCCAAAGTCGACAACGAAAATGCTAACGAACAAATATCATCCAGTATTCTGTCAAAGTCAAAATAAAAAAATTCAAAATTAATTTAAATCAAGAAAAATCAGAACAGAAAATAATTTTAATAGCAAGAAATAAATGAATTAAGGCTTGGCCACACCGGAGGTTATGCGGTAGCGGTACGGGTAAAAAATGCCACATCTGAACGTTGAAATGTCGTTCTTGTGTTATAAGCGTTTGAAGGTAGCCATATTGAATTTTTTTTCGATTTTTTAAAAATCAAATGTAAAAACTTTTTTATTTTTATTTCTAATTTTTCGAAAAAACTTTGGTAATTTTATATACATATCTGTTCAACAATCTTATCAGGATCCATTGAAGACTTTTATCTGAAAAGTGCATTGGGTATATCTCGAGATATTAACATTTCAATGCAACCATGTCAAACAAATTTTTGATTATTTTTTTCTATGAGAGTTTTTTTCAAACCTCGTTTTCTCCGCTTTTTTTTTTTGTTAATATTTTCAGATATTTCTGTATGAACACAACAATTAAACTACCTTATGGCACTACTGTTTTTATCGAGAGAAAGTAAAATCTGGATAATTATCTGGATTTTTCAAAAATCTATACAGATAAAGTTTTTGTTGTTTTTAACACGTAAATTGTTTTGATTTCAAAAATCTCGATGTCGTTTTTTTGCACAAAATCTATATAGATAAACAAAAAAACACACCTAATATCAGATCAAAAGATAAAATTCATGATTTAAAACGTGCTAAAAAAGAATTCTTTTTTGTTTTTGTAGTTGTTTTTTTTTTTTAATTTCGATAAGACATGTATTAAAGAGCTATACAAGCTGTTCCGAAGCTATTTGTCAAATCTCAAAGCTTCGGTAGAGCTTCGGTAAAGCTTCGTTTAAGATCCTTATAGAGAGTCAAACTTAAAAAACTTAAACAAACGTTCTCCTTTTTCCATGCCCAACAACCTTACTAAAGTTTAAAAGAAGCTGATATGTAGCTTTTATAATACCTTAACCGAAGCTGAAATGTTAGTTGGGATGCACTCATCGAAAAACTTAGAGAAAATAGAGCCCTCTATAAAAGCTTCACGGAACTAACAGCACAAGCACTCCATATATTATAATCCTCTAAATGAGTGTCAACTTAGCGAAACACCCATCACTGATCCAAACGGGACTAGGTGCATAATTTGCCGTTATTTAGTCGTTAATTAGTTGTGGTAATTTTGATTTTGTCGTTCATTGTTTTCATATATATTTTTGATGTTTCGCTAACTTGATATCAACTTAGCGAAACAACAACTCTTAAAAAAGGTCTTTTTGAAAACTTGAGTATGATTTCATAGGAAAATATGTTGTTTCGCTAACTTGATATCAACCTAGCGAAACACCATCTCTAAACAATTTTTTTTTTGGAAAACTAAGTATGAGGGAATTTGCCGTTAATTAGTTGTTAATTAGTTGTGCCAATTTCAATTTTGTCGTTCACTGTTTTCTTTCAAATTTTTGACATTTTCCCAATTTGACATGAATTTACCAATTTTTGCTTCAAAAAGTGACTTAAACTTGACGCATCAAAGCGTGGCTTATACCAAAATTTGCCATTTGAGACCCTCGAATTAGTTGTGCCAATTTCAATTTTGTCGTTCACTGTTTTCATTCAAATGTTTGACATTTTCCCAATTTGACATGAATTTACCAATTTTTACTTCAAAAAGTGACTTAAACTTGACGCACCAAAGCGTGGCTTATACCAAAATTTGCCGTTTGAGACCCTCAAATTAGTTGTGCCAATTTCAATTTTGTTGCTCACTGTTTTCATTCAAATTGAGTGTTGTTCCGCTAACTTGACACGAATTTACCAAGTTTCGCTTAAAAAGTGGCTTAAACTTAACGCATCAAAGCGTGGCTTGCACCTGAATTTGTTGTTCGGGACCCTCGATTGAGTTGTACCAATTTCAATTTTGTCGTTCACTGTTTTCATTGAAAAGTGTGTTGTTTCGCTAACTTGACGTGTCAACTTAGCGAGGCACCCTACAAAAAGTGGCTTAAACTTAACGCATCAAAGCGTGGCTTATACCTGAATTTGCCGTTCGGGACCCTCGAATTAGTTGTGCCATTTTCAATTTTGTCGCTAACTGTTTTCATTCAAATTTTTGACATTTTCCAAATTTGAAAAAAATTTACCAATTTTCGCTTAAAAAGTGGCTTAAACTTAACGCATCAAAGCGTGGCTTATACCAAAATTTGCCGTTCGAGACCCTCGAATTAGTTGTGGCATTTTCAATTTTGTCGCTCACTGTTTTCATTCAAATTGAGTGTTGTTCCGCTAACTTGACACGAATTTACCAAGTTTCGCTTAAAAAGTGGCTTAAACTTAACGCATCAAAGCGTGGCTTGCACTTGAATTTGTTGTTCGGGACCCTCGATTTAGTTGTACCAATTTCAATTTTGTCGTTCACTGTTTTCATTGAAAAGTGTGTTGTTTCGCTAACTTGACGTGTCAACTTAGCGAGGCACCCTCCAAAAAGTGGCTTAAACTTAACGCATCAAAGCGTGGCTTATACCTGAATTTGCCGTTCGGGACCCTCGAATTAGTTGTGCCATTTTCAATTTTGTCGCTAACTGTTTTCATTCAAATTTTTGACATTTTCCAAATTTGAAAAAAATTTACCAATTTTCGCTTAAAAAGTGGCTTAAACTTAACGCATCAAAGCGTGGCTTATACCAAAATTTGCCGTTCGAGACCCTCGAATTAGTTGTGGCATTTTCAATTTTGTCGCTCACTGTTTTCATTCAAATTGAGTGTTGTTCCGCTAGCTTGACACGAATTTACCAAGTTTCGCTTAAAAAGTGGCTTAAACTTAACGCATCAAAGCGTGGCTTGCACTTGAATTTGTTGTTCGGGATCCTCGATTTAGTTGTACCAATTTCAATTTTGTCGTTCACTGTTTTCATTGAAAAGTGTGTTGTTTCGCTAACTTGACGTGTCAACTTAGCGAGGCACCCTCCAAAAAGTGGCTTAAACTTAACGCATCAAAGCGTGGCTTATACCTGAATTTGCCGTTCGGGACCCTCGATTGAGTTGTACCAATTTCAATTTTGTCGTTCACTGTTTACTTTAATTGGTAAAACTCAATCGAGGGTCCCGAACAACAAATTCAGGTGCAAGCCACGCTTTGATGCGTTAAGTTTAAGCCACTTTTTAAGCGAAACTTGGTAAATTCGTGTCAAGTTAGCGGAACAACACTCAATTTGAATGAAAACAGTGAGCGACAAAATTGAAAATGCCACAACTAATTCGAGGGTCTCGAACGGCAAATTTTGGTATAAGCCACGCTTTGATGCGTTAAGTTTAAGCCACTTTTTAAGCGAAAATTGGTAAATTTTTTTCAAATTTGGAAAATGTCAAAAATTTGAATGAAAACAGTTAGCGACAAAATTGAAAATGGCACAACTAATTCGAGGGTCCCGAACGGCAAATTCAGGTATAAGCCACGCTTTGATGCGTTAAGTTTAAGCCACTTTTTAAGCGAAAATTGGTAAATTTTTTTCAAATTTGGAAAATGTCAAAAATTTGAATGAAAACAGTTAGCGACAAAATTAAAAATGACACAACTAATTCGAGGGTCCCGAACGGCAAATTCAGGTATAAGCCACGCTTTGATGCGTTAAGTTTAAGCCACTTTTTGTAGGGTGCCTCGCTAAGTTGACACGTCAAGTTAGCGAAACAACACACTTTTCAATGAAAACAGTGAACGACAAAATTGAAATTGGTAAAACTCAATCGAGGGTCCCGAACAACAAATTCAGGTGCAAGCCACGCTTTGATGCGTTAAGTTTAAGCCACTTTTAAAGCGAAACTTGGTAAATTCGTGTCAAGTTAGCGGAACAACACTCAATTTGAATGAAAACAGTGAGCAACAAAATTGAAATTGGCACAACTAATTTGAGGGTCTCAAACGGCAAATTTTGGTATAAGCCACGCTTTGGTGCGTCAAGTTTAAGTCACTTTTTGAAGTAAAAATTGGTAAATTCATGTCAAATTGGGAAAATGTCAAACATTTGAATGAAAACAGTGAACGACAAAATTGAAATTGGCACAACTAATTCGAGGGTCTCAAATGGCAAATTTTGGTATAAGCCACGCTTTGATGCGTCAAGTTTAAGTCACTTTTTGAAGCAAAAATTGGTAAATTCATGTCAAATTGGGAAAATGTCAAAAATTTGAAAGAAAACAGTGAACGACAAAATTGAAATTGGCACAACTAATTAACAACTAATTAACGGCAAATTCCCTCATACTTAGTTTTCCAAAAAAAAATTGTTTAGAGATGGTGTTTCGCTAGGTTGATATCAAGTTAGCGAAACAACATATTTTCCTATGAAATCAATGAGCGACAAAATCGAAATTATCACAACTAATTAACGACTAATTAACGGCAAATTCCGGCATACTCAAGTTTTCAAAAAGACCTTTTTTAAGAGTTGTTGTTTCGCTAAGTTGATATCAAGTTAGCGAAACATCAAAAATATATATGAAAACAATGAACGACAAAATCAAAATTACCACAACTAATTAACGACTAAATAACGGCAAATTATGCACCTAGTCCCGTTTGGATCAGTGATGGGTGTTTCGCTAAGTTGACACTCATATCCTCTAAGGTTTTTGTGCGTTAGTTATGGCTTTAACCATCAAGCCCAGTACGCAGATCGCGCTAAACTAAATTTTATCTCGACAATTTTTATCTCTACACGCGTTCGCTAAAAGCCAAGATAAATTTAAATTTAAAAATAACGGCTGAATCACAGTTTCATTTACTTATACCAGCTTACATTCAATATTACATTACATATTTTTTTTACCTGCAGAATACCTTTTTTACGCTCCCATTTTGTTTTATTCCTCTTCTTTTATATATTCCAAGGTTTTTTGTGTCTTATTCCTTGCAGCAACAACAACAACCACAAAAATGTCTAAATTTATCTGTGAAAAAATGCGCTGAGCATTATTTCGCGAGCTAAATTGAGTGGAGACTTTTTGCAAAAGTAGTAGATGAGAATTCGAATTTAGCGCGTGAACTGCGTACTACCTGGCTAAAAATCCTCGCTAAAATTTATCTTTTGAGGAAATTTGTATGAAAGTTAAATTTTAGCGCGATCTGCGTACTAGGCTTCAGTGATAAAGTTACAGAACAAGGTTACAGCAGTTTGACAAAAATAAACTATAGTATGCCGGTAGCCTTAATAATCATAAACAATTTGTTCTGTCTGAATGCTGCCATCTTGTGATTGGCATCACTTTTTTGTGCTCAAAACTATTTGAGCTACAACGCCATCCATCTGTCTCTCTTCCACCTTCAGCGGCATCATTTACAAAAAAAAAAGTTGAGCAAATCAAAAAGATACCTATCGAAAGAAAAAACCTCACCTCCGCCATTTAAATAATTGTGTTCTTCAGTGATAAATCGTTGAGCGAGTCGTGCTTGGTGTTGAATCTAAATTTTAGTCGTTTTTTAAAAGTTTGGAAGTTAATTTGGTTTATAAAACTATATTTCACAATGTCTGATGAAAAGAAGGTAAGCAAATAAAACCTACGTTTGTACTTTAACAACAAATTATAAAATAATTGAAAACGATTGGCATAGAAAAAATTTGGTGCGGGTATGACGCCGACAACATGGCGCGGTGTTCCTCAACCTCCGGCTTTTTTTTTTTGCAAATGAAATTGAACAAAATATATTCGATTTTTTGTACTAAATAAGTTATTTTTATTTATTGCGTATAACAAACTTTTAAAATAGAAATGCAAAATTTGAAAATCGATTTTGCTAAATCATTTTATTCCTCATAATTTCAAAAAAAAAAAATCTTAACCATATTTTGTCTAGCGTTCGCTCGATCCAATTCACGAGGCAGAATTTTTAAATTCTGTCAAGTATTTTTTTTTATTACAAATCATGTTAATACATGCACTGTAAAAAATCGTTCTTTTTATGAAATTCGCTGAAATATTTTATATGTATACTAGTTACAGTTGCAACAAAAAGTTGCCGCCCACTTACTTTTTTTTCATTAAAATGTTTTAATTTCAAGGTTAAAACGATTTGAATTATGTTAGGGACAGTTTTTAAAAATTATTCAATTTTACATTTTGCTTTCTCACATGTTTTTATTGTTAATTGTTGTGATGTGTTTTAGGCGCGCTGAAATCGGCGTCTTTTAAGTCGTAAAAATAATACCCAAACATTTGAATGTGAAAAAGGCAGATGTATTGAAAAATTTTGCTTTTCAATGAAGTTCTTTGGGTAGTTTAGTAGAATGTAGTTTGCGCATGCATAATATCATTTGTCTACAAAACAATTCGATTAATGAATGCTTCTTTGTTTATTTATTTAAAAATTGGTAAAATGGCGATTTTGTTCACTTATGACTTATTTTATTTATTACACTTTTATTTCTATTATAACTTCAAATAGGCTGGCCATTCACGACACGAAAAAAAAAACGCAAATTCAAGTTTGATAGTTTTTGTGTTGTGAATGAGCTTGTTTGTGAAGTTAATTAAGTGTACACATCAAAATAATTTTTATATGCGCTCAAGTCTGTAATGTCAATTTGAAAAGTTATTTTGTATCGTGAGTAACCGGCCTTAGATAGAAAACATATTTTTGGCAAAGATCGAATATAGAATTAAGAGTTGCTTAATTTGGTCATAATGAAACGTATCTATAATGCAAAAATACTTCTCTTATTACTTTGTAACGGTTTTATGTGTTTTTTACTATATTCCAAAAGACTGGTTAACACAGTCTTAGGAACTAAGAGAAATTCATGAATAAGTTAGGAGGCAAAGATTTATTTTATTTTATGATTGCATCCAAAACTATTGCATATTAGGTACTATCTTTTTGTGTTATGAACATATTCCTTATAACGTTGAGAATCAAACAGGCAGGGGAAAAAAAGTTGACCATTAAAACGAGAAAAAGAACGAAAACCTATGTTTTGAAAAAACTGATGTGGTCAGCAGTCGAGTGAAGTTCAAAACACAAAAAATCAATTTGTTGACAGATTTAGATCAAAAATTAATTTGATTTTTTTTACCAATCGAAAAGCCCATAAGAAAACCGTATTTGCATTTCTTCACAATGACAATTTGTTAGAACAGAACATGGTCGCATCTGTCGCTTAGTGACTCAATTCGTTTTAACCAAGTAGGTACGTCTTTATTTTGTTACTTTTGATATTATTATTTAACACAGAAAATAAATTTTCTCCCAGGTACGACAGTGGCTCATTATTTAGAAACTGTGATACCTTTATTAAGACCAAAAATACGGTCCATGATCACAGACTTATACAAAATTATTCAGGCTGTGATTTTTATAATTTTGATCATGGACCAAAATTTTGCGTCTTACCAAGGGTATGCCAGTATTTAACTGATGAGTCCATTTTCGTACCTGGACGAAAGGAAACAAGATATTATTTCTCATGTTTGCATGTTACTTACAATTTAAATTGGGTTCCATTTTTCTAAGCAAAATATTAGTGATGCAAAAAATAAAAGAAACGACTTACATATCTAACAAAATTGTGACTCATTGTATGAGTGTGAAGGAAAACTTGTATCATTTTCTCCTTCGCACTTTTGATTTTCAAAGTCATGTTTTTTAGTTCATCGTATAATAATCGTAACTCAGTTTTTTCCTGAGTTAACAACAACAAACGTTTACTTTTATTAATAATCATTTATTGTGAAGGGTCAAAAATTTCTCGGTAAACCAACAAATAAACAACTTGTTTATCCTAAGCAATAATTTGTTGTTGTTTACTGTGCTAAATTTTACTGAACTATGTACTGAGTTACCAAAATAAAAACACAGTCAATAATAGACGTAATGGGGCATATTCATAGTCGTTTTTAGATCCCAGTTTATCTTAGACTGGGGTTTATCCAATGTTATTTCAATAAGTCCAGTCTTTCTTAGAAGCAGCTTAGACAGTGTTTGTGAATATGGCCCAATGTGTATTTATTGGTAAAGCTATTCGTATGTGCAGTAAAAAAGTTGTATAAGATATACAACTCGCAGCTGTCAATTAAAGCCACGCACGTTAAATCCAACTGATACAAATGTTTGTAAATGTTGGATTCTGTATGTTATTGCCACGGCTCAAAACTGTAAACAACAAAAGTACCTACTTTAAAGTTAAATAAAATGCACGACCAGGTCGCACGAACTTGCTTTTAGGGTTAAAGTTTCTAAAATGTTTAAGAGTTTTTCAATAGATTTAGAAAATTTATAGAAAAAAAAAAAATTGGGTTTTCAAAAGTAAAAACAAAACTTCTGAAATCAAAGTGACCTCCAAGACAAGTATGCAATTTAATTTCTTTTATTAACCTTCCAATAACAACACATTTAATATGGGTGCTAGGATTAACTAAAAAAAAAAAACATTTTTAGATATAATACAAATTATTAACTTAATCATAACACTTAATTGACTTTAACCAAAATTGAAAATATATAATTCATAAAAAAAAAATAATTCTCAAAAAACACAAAGAATGAAAAATATATGTAAGTCTGGGGTGGTTTTTTATAAATCATTTTTTGAAAAAAAAAAAAAAATATAAGATTTGAATGCCATAACAAATAAACATCTAAACCAAAATTTCAAAAAAATTCAATGTCCTGTTTCAGAAAATTTGATTTTTCAAACAAAATTTTCAAATTCTTTTTTTTTTAATTTTATTTTTGGCTTATGTTAAAATTATATAATAGCTTTTTTCGGGCAAAATCGGATTTAAAAAATGAACCTCTGAAAACCCCTGTTTTGATGAATTCAAATTGTAATATCTTTCGTTCTAACTTCAACTTTGGAGACTTTTAGAACTTTTTGAAAACTGCAATAACAGGGAAAGTTTTTAAAATAACAAAACATAATAAAAGACAGAAATTCAGTTTTTATAAAACTTGAAACTGTTAATTTATTTGTAGCGAAATGGCGTATGAAATGAAAAATATTTTGATTGATTAACTGTTCCCAATTATAAGGCAATGTTTAAGTGAAAGAATTGTAAAACAAAACAAAACACTGTCGAAAAGTAAGGAATTTTCGAAATTTCACAAAAATGCATTTAATGGAAAACCGTCAAAATTTGGGATGAATAAATTACCGAATTCTGAGAGCCCTTAAGTATAATTCGTTTGATCCATTATTTTTGGGACACTCTGTATAGTACCTACAATATCGCAAGTAAAAATCACCAAAACTAACTTTAGTGTTATATCCTGCATTCGGAGTTCTAACCAAAGAACTAGAACATTTGCCGTTTAGCGTTTCAAATTCACAAAAGTGAAGCAGTTCGCATTCAAACTTTCTAACTTAAGTTTTTTACAATGGAAAAAAATAATGAAATGATGATTTTATTTTATTTTAGTTTTTTACATTAAATTTAGTTCTTGTTTAATGTTTATGTGTAACATTTTGCTTCTATATTCAATTAGGGATCCGAAACTGAACACATCAACTTGAAAGTCTTGGGACAAGACAATGCTGTCGTCCAGTTTAAAATCAAAAAGCATACCCCACTGCGAAAACTGATGAATGCTTATTGTGATCGAGCGGTAAGTTTTTTTTTTTTTTGTTTATTTTGGTTTCAAATTTATCTCATTTATGCTGTTTTTCGTTTCCAGGGTCTATCCATGCAAGTGGTTCGGTTTCGATTCGATGGACAGCCAATAAATGAAAACGACACACCAACTTCGCTTGAGATGGAAGAAGGCGATACAATCGAAGTCTACCAACAACAGACGGGTGGTTGCCTAATTAAAACCCAAGATTTATCATATTAAAACTAAAAAAAAACTATTCCTCTTTAATAAATACAATAAAAAAAAACAAAACAAAATTAATATTAAAACAAAAATAAACGGAATATCATTCTTTTAATCTTAATTTTATTACTTTATAATTATGTATGTATGTTAGAAAAAAAGCGACAAACATACCCAGTCCACATAAAACAACAGTTCTCTCGCTCAAACAAATAAAAACAGCTACTTGTACTGATCCACAAGCGAAATAGAACAACACTTAGTCCTTAGAGTACATATGTATGCAAAATCAATATAGTAAACACATCAATACTAAACAAATTTTATGTTAAAAGTTCTTAAATTTATTGAATTGGTGGAACACATCTGAATTAATTAATTTTAAAACTGTCATCATTTTGGATTTTATTATTTTTTCATCTTTGTGAGGTTCTAATTCAGGCTTGTCTTGAAAGAACTTTTGGCTAAGCAACTAAATATGAATGGAAGTATAAAAGAATAATAAATGTATCTGTATTTAGATTTTTTTTCATGTTAAGGAAATAAAAAGAAAACATTTCCAAGAGAAATATCTTTGTTTTGACTTTTTAATTGATATTTTTGTAAAGGTTGTCCTGGGGCTGGGGCCCAATTCCGCAAGAATTAGTTTTTTTGTGTAAGTTTTTCTCTGCTTTGTTCTTAAGGCAATTTTTGTGTACACAGAGGAATTCACTCTTGCGGAATTGGGCCCCGGGTCATCACAAAAGAATATGTATATTTGTAGTCAGCAGTTCTATTGATGCAATTTTGGACAATCTATTTCCTAGAGATCTAACTGTAGTGAGTTATTCTTTTTAACTATAAAATGAAATGAAAATTACTTCTTTTGAAATTCTACTTTCTGTTTCATGCAGCAAAATAATCCAAGGAAACTCGGTGCTGAATAAGAAGCATCAAATTCTTAATACAGTGGATCAGTGATAGTGAAAACGGCCAAAAACGCATATAAACAAGATGAGAACCAGCTGAAAATTAACTGTCAAACCCGTATTTATAAGGACACTAAGATGCTTAGCGACTAGTTTCATCAAAACAAAATGTTCTGTTTTTGAAAACTTTTCAGAAAATTCAACACAGAAGAACTGAAAATATTCGCGAACATCTTAAAAAATGTATCACAGTATTGAAACACAAGTGTGGAATTAAATGGGTTCGCATGTAGACTGCAAGCCAACATAACCCATGTATGTACGCCAGAACCCAGAAGTAAAAATTAAAAATTGCAACGCTAATATTCCCTGTAATAAGGTTTGATGTATTGCATTTTGTGGATTTGGTTACATTTTATTGCCTTTTACAAAATTCCCTTGGAGATTGACGATTAACTTAAATGATTGATTAAAACAACTAATAAGTTTATTAATTAAACTTATACATGTTATAGCTTCTATAAAGCTTTCATCAGAAGCAATTTTTGTATAAAAAGTATAACTTGGCTTAGAGCTTTTTAAGAGTCGCGGTTATAGCGCAAAAATTGTTGCAAAAATGTAGATTTATTTTCAAATTTGAACAACTTTTCCCTCGGAAATCCCATTAACGGAAACATGATAATATGTTTTTTCTTCTGGTTCACTTTTGAGGTTTGAGCTCATTATAGAGGTTTCAAGCAACAATTTTGTTCGAAAAACTCCAGAAAGACTTCTCGGATCTTTTAGGTCCAAAAATAACGTATATTTGGGTAGGTGATCGTCTTTGCACGAGTACGATAAACTATCGTATAAAAAAACTATTCAATTGAAAAAACTATCGAATAAAAAAACTATTCGAGTAAAAACAAGTATTCGAATGAAAAAACTATCGAATAAAAAAAAAACTATTCAATGAAAATAGTAACTTACGGCTATATTATTCACTAGTTTAAAAAATACATCTGGATAAAAAATTGTCAAATGTCAAAATGAATCCAAATCCAAAATAGCTATCCCGATTTTAACTATAAAAATAGTTAAAAAATCGTTAAAAATGAGTATTTTTTTTGTCTTTGTGATAGTGAATATCATGGATTTGGATTTATTTTTGACATTTCAATTTCTTTACATTCAGATGTATTTTTTAAACTAGTGAATAATATGGCCGTAAATGAATGAATGATTTAAAACTATTGAATGAGTGAAGATATTTTGCAACTATCGATAGTTTGATAGTTTTTATTCGATAGTTCTCATCACTAGTATACTAGGCTTAACTAAAAAATAGCAATTTTTAATGTCGATTTCCATTTGAAACAGAGATTTTTGTATCAAATCCATTGATCCATCGTGGCAAATGGATATTGCCAATTGATATATTTTTGTTCGTAGTTGTTTTTTTTGTTTCATATAAAAAAAAAACCTAATCAAGTCAAGAATATATAAAAACAAATGTTCACATAAATGTCAAATACAGCGGTGTGTATGAAAGTGCGTGTGCAAACAGGTGTAAATCTAGTTAAAAATCGAGATCTTTGAAGTTAGATCTCAGATCAAAAATAAATGATCTCTTTTGGCAAATAGAATTTTAGATACCGGAATTTGTGTCCAGTGTAGTTGGGGTTGGGGTGTCATGAAACGTAGAAGGTTATTTGTCTATTTATTTCTTCTCAGAAGAAAAAGAAATAAATACAGAAATTGATGTCTGAAAATAGACATAAGGGGAATCCACAGGTTATATTGCTCACATGACATACATATTTTCTGCAATCATTTATTTCAAGCGGAGGCCCAGAGTTAAAAATGTTCACTTAGCGAATAAAAAGCGAATACAATACGATATATGTTAAAGTGTAAACGTAACTCAATAAAATATCCACAATCTTCAAGCTATTAGCTCTTAGCTGAATGTCAACCCTTCAACATTCGGCTTCGCCAAAAAAAAATTGATTACCAAAAAAACTTCCATCCTACTTCTTGAGCAAAATTTCATTCAACTTTTTTTTTTTATTCAAAAAACTATAATAAATAAAGTTGAAATAAATATGAATTATAATAAAAACGATGTCCAAGCAAATGTTATACCCATTGCTAATAGTAATTGGGGATCTTTTAATTCGGTGAGTTAAAAAAACAAAAATACAAAAAGAAGTCAAGATGTCAAACAAAAAATCTAATCTAATCGATATTTTCATCCAGCGATATGATCGGCAACCAAATTACCAAGACTCTGGAAATGCCGCGAATTCTAACTTCAATGAAATTGAACAAATCGATTATGTTGCTAATTCAACAGCACAATATCAATCCAATAATGAATTTACTGGTGTAAATGATGTTGACTCTTTTGGGTTAGATAAACAATCCATTAACTTCCATAAAGATTATGGATTTTCTGATGATTCTTCTTATGGTCAAGATACCAATAATAGCGGCGCATACATGCAAAACCAAAATACCAATAATCGTGGTAGATTTGGACAAAATCCCAAAAAGTTCCAAAACAATCGTTCGAATAACAAAAACTTTGGATCTCAACAAAACAATTTTAATTCTCAGTGGAATCAATCGAATTCCAATAACGCAATGAACAATAAAAACCGAGGATCGTGGTTGTCCGGGTCGGAACAGGGTTCGGTTGGTAATGGAAATAATCCAAATGCAAACCAACCGAATCAATCCGATCAGTTCAATGGTTATGGCGATTCTAGCGCCAATTATGTATCCTTTGGCAAATTCAGACAACATTTTATTAATCGCCAAAATAAAACTTCAAACGGCGATGAACAACAAACGCCAGCTCCAACGTTGTTTATGGGTAGAAATGAATCCTATCCCGACGAATTGAACAGTCTAATGAATCCATTTTTCTGTGGCGTTTGTAATTCTCGTTTGAATTCCATTAAGAGCGCTAATATTCATTATGAATCGAAAGCCCACGATAAACAGGTCTCGAATTGGATGAAAAAAACATTTGCCGATAAGGGACTGAATGTCCCGGAGGTAAAGCGTTTTGTTACCCAAGAGACAGTCAGTCCGTATCGTTGTGAGCTATGTAAGCTTGATTTAACATCAGCTCAGCATGCTTTGCAGCATTATAATGGCAAGAGGCATAGAACAGCTGCTACCAAGATCTCGCCACCAACTGGTATTGGTTATTATAATGTTGATGGTAATTGGGTGGAAACGGGCAAGGTCATGGACAAGGTAACTGGGAAGGAATCGTCTTATATTTTGGTCAATACCCCGACGGGTTTTGAACCAGTTGTTTTGCATGTTGCCCCAGCTCAGGTTGCTGGGGTAAAAAGACCTGCAGAATTGCAAGCGAATAAGCCGGAAGTTGTACCCCAAAAGAAAGCCCATTTAAATGAACCCCAAAACCCAGAACAAGCAAAAATAAAGCAACAAAAGGAAGAGCAATATCGGACAATGATAACAGAATATGAAAAGAAAAAAGCCTCAGATCCAAACAATGAGTTTAAATCAATTTCATTAGAATCTGTTAATAATTACACTCAAGCAGCACAAGATGCTTTAAATACACAACAATGTAATATATGTGGAATTAGTACCACATCATACGATCAAATGTTGCTTCATCTGAAAGGTATACGTCATACCAAAAGATTACGATCTCTTGGTGAACCTCCGATTGTTTTGGACAAAAAATCATCCACTACGATTTTAGAGAGCTTAAATGATAATAGTCCTTTGGATTTATCAATGTATCGAACGCCAAGCGGTTCGTATTATTGTAAAACTTGTAATGCTGCTTTGGAAGATGTTGCACGCATTAAGAAGCATATATTTAGTAAGGCACATTTGGCTGCTGTTAAAAAAAGTGAAGAGAAACCAAAACCAGTGAAATCTTAGATTGGGAGTTAAGGAAAGTATTATACTTTGCATGTAATCAAGATTATTAGTAAGATTCAATTATTCAATAAAAATTTTAATCATGCCCCAGGTTTTATATTTTTTTTTATTAAACAAAGACAAAAATTGATTTTGAATATAAAGATTTTACTAAAATGTGAGTAAGAAGAAAGGTAGGCCTATAAACGCCTGCTACAAGCAAAGGCCAAAACACCAGCAATCAGTTGGCCTCAGAAATTGAACAATAAAAACCGTGAGGCTTGCCGACGATTTCTGAGGTCAACCCGGCGAACCCCACAGGTGGAACACTAGTGGAAGCAGATAGCAGATACGTGAGAGAGTTATTATGAATGAAGGACCAAAATGTGAGTATACGAAGGTATATAGGTTTTTGCAATACTACTTTCTATCGCTTGTTAGAAGCACACCTCGATGCATTATTCATATGGAATCGGAAAAATTTTCACTCCCACTTATATCTTGCTAAGGTTGAATGGGTTTATTCAAACATTGAGTAAAATTACACTGTGTTACAAAATAAAAATCATGTCAATTACTTTGGAAATGACCTAGCAGAGGTTGTAGGTATTACTGAGTACATCATGTTTCGGCACTTGAAATTTTTCGTAGACCCTCAAATTTTCAAGTTATCGTCAAAAACCGTTTTTCAATGATTTTGTACTCAGCCATTTTTCGATCAATTTCAGATTTTTTTTACAGAGTACTTGTTCTTTTTAAAAATATTTTTTTATTATGCTCAAACACCAAATTGGGTGTAGGTTTTATGGGCTGAATCTCAAAGTACAACATTTTTTTTATTTATGCTGAATCAAGAAAGCTTTTACTCATTAAAAACATTTAGAATTTGTGGAAGTTATGGTTTTTTTACTTGAGAAATAAATTTCAATTTATTGCAAAAAACACCAATTTTCATGATTATGAGGTGAAATTGACCGAAAAATGGCTGAGTAAAAAATCGTTGAAATCTGAAATGGCAGAATAGGGCTGAAGTTTCGCTCCACTTGTAGGTACTTGGTTTCCCGATACATTTTTAAAATGAAGTAGAAATCAATAAATAAAAATTCCTCCCACTTTTAGTCTTTCCCCAAAGAGACATTCTCTGCACAAGAGGTTACCAAAAGTCTAATTGATAAGAAATTTACGATAGGTTTAACGTGTTGGCTGAAGAGGTGGAAAATCCTTGCATTTTGTCACGTTTAACTTCGAAATGCGTTTATACGGATCAGATCGGATTTTTTCCGATCTCATCCAAAACGGACAGTTTTTACATGTCGGAACACCTCGAAGCATATTTCGTATAAAGTCGCTCCGCCGGATTACCTTGCTAGGGCCGATAGTTGCAAAAAGCACCCAAAATAACCTAGGGTGCTTTCATAATTGCATGGTTGCTTTGTTTACATGCGGTCATTTGCGATCAGACTAATGTCAGAAAAACTATTTGCGCATGTATTTTACTTTGAATTTATGAACACTTTTTCTGATTTGCGTCATTTTGACAAAAATTTTAAGTTGCAATTCAGCCTCTTCTCCAAAATTAGCAATATATTATCTTAATTCCATCCTTTAAGAAAAAAAACTTTTTTTAAAACATTTCTGTCAATATTTACAAATTTATTATATCCAAGAAATTCGCCGCTATTTTTGTTATTTTGACTTTTACTTTGAATTTCCAATTAATATTTTAACAGAATTGAGAAATAAAGATAAGCTGTATCATCTTTTACGTCATGTTCCTTCTTTCTTTAAGTTTAAATTCATTGCGCATGAGAATTTTTTCATTTGCACATTTGCGCTGCAAATATTTGCGTTTTACATTTATGAACACCTGACATTTGTCATTTGCATTAATGAAAGCTTTGCATTCGTCAGACTTGCGCAACCATGCATTTATGAAAGCGCCCCTACTCTGGGAGCAATATTCGCCGCAAGTACAAAGCTTTCTCCTTTTTGTAAATTTCTTCCCTTTGCAGAATGTAGTTAATCGAGTTTCTGTTTTGCAAGAATCGTATCTTATATCTTGCCAATACTAGCTTTATCTTAAGAGAAATTTTCAAATAAAAATGTCTGAAGTTAATTTTTTTTTGTTTTTTATTTATTTTTTATAAAATTAATCAGAAACGCTAACTAATTTGCATTTAGTTGTTGTCTGAGCGAATGATATCTGAATCACCTGGATCTGTGATGGACAGGGTGCAGACGCGGAAGTATTTACCGCAGGCTGTTCCCAATTCAATGTTGGTGCCGCTGTAATGTTGGACTTCAGTCTTGGCCAACATAGCGTAGTATTCAATCTCAGATTTCCTGCAATACACAAAAATAAAAAGATTAAAATTATCTGAAAATACATTTACCTGCATTGAATAGAATTAATATATCTTCAGAAAGAGTCTCTAGAAAATATCTTCATTCGCTTCAGGAGTCAAAAATCATCATGTATACAATTTTATACAAAAAATGTGTTGCATCCAAATCTTACCCAGTAAAATAGCTGGAACCATGAATTTGTCGTCTTCATTTGACTACTCCATAGTTTTCCATAATTTATAATATTTTATGAAATCATACTTCTTAGTCAAGAGACTCCATATGGTTCCAACTATTCAAGATAATGGAAAACTACTTCTCAATAGTCAATTCTCACCTCAAAGCAGGAGTGTTGCTGGCAATAAGGACCAATTTAGCTTTGCCTTGACGAAGGGTCTTCAAAGTTTGTTTGTAACCCAAGCAGTATTTGCCTGATTTCATAACAAGCGCCAAACGCGAGTTGGTGGAATCTAATGCCTTTTTCTGTGAAGAGCATCAAAAATATGAGGTTAGAATTTTTAACACGTGGATGGGATATTTTAGTGAAACTTACTTGTTTCTTGATTGCAACCATTTTGAAGTTGTTTGTTGTTAGCTTTTAAAAAAACTAAAAGACAAATCTGAAAATTAAAATTTATAAGTAAAAATTTGAAATATGTAAAAAAGTTTTGAGAAATTATTTGAAGAACAAAAAATGTTGACACCCACCTCCAGCAACGGATACTTGAAAAAGAAAGAAAAGAATGATGGCGGCTTCGTACATCGAATTCGGAGAAGAAAAATGACATGACGTGAAGTTGGTTGTGGTTGCTGGTACGAGATGAATTCGATTTCGAAAATTAAGCGTGGTTTACATTTGATGGATTTACATTAGGCGTTTGGTGTAGGGACGAAATTTTTCATATAAAAATAGCATAGCGAAATCTTGAACGATATTTGATTTAAATAGGGCTATTCACGATCCGATGCAACTGGTCTAGTATCATTGCAAAAGTGCAAAAGTGTAAAATCTAACAACACTACAACAACAAAATATATGGATTGAAATTTTACAATGGTCTTGCACTTTTGCTATACCCTAACCCTATTGCAAAATAAAAATACAATGGAGTAAAATTATTTTTGACAGATGGCAGCTCACCGTCGCGTCACCCATGATGAACAGTTTGTCTTTTTTATTCTGTTTATAATGGTTTTCGCTACTCATGTCCCGTAATTTAGTTTCTTTTGATGTTAAATAATTAATGAAAATTAATTAACCAGAACAAAACAAAGAATTAAACTATAGGGGTATTCACGATCCGGTGTAACAAAAAAAGTGTAAAAATGCAAAATTTTGTTTTCTACTACTACAACTACAATAGACAAATTTTGCACCATTGTATTTTATTTTTGCAATAGGGTTGGGGTATAGCAAAAGTGTAAAAGTGTAAAAAAATTATAGTCTGTATATTTGGTTGTTTTATTTTAAGAAAATGTTACACTTTTGCACTTTTACAACGATACAAGACCATTTGCATCGAATCGTGAATACCCCTTATAAAAAATGGAAAAAAGAAGAAGCAAGGTGGAGGAAAAAAAACATCATTCATGCTTCAATATTTACTATAGATAAGAAGAGGGGCGTTCACGATCTATTGTAAAAAAATAAAATTTTACATTTTTACCAGGCCTGTTGCACCAGATCGTGAATACCCCTATTGTTTTATCATTTTGAATTTGACAACATGCCTTCTCAACATGCCTTCTCAATTTGTTTTTGGTTTTTCAAACAAAACATCTAAAGGCTTGACCGAAAGGGATGCGGTAACGGTACTTGTATTAAAAAAAATTCTACATCTGAACGTTGATATGTGTCAGTTTTGAATTTTGTTCATACAATTACCCGTACCGCTCCCACATACCTTTCCGGTGTGGTCTATCGTTAAAGCCTGGTACGCCGTTTGAGCTCGGTCTGTGTACTGCTTCACATTTGCACTTTGCAAAATGTGCCCAATGCTTAAGAGCCTTAAAAGTCACCGTGTAAAAGGTGACATAACGGCTGAAGAGTCACATCTCTTGAGTCACCGTGTAGAAAGTAGAACTTTGTAAACCCAGTTTCGAAAAACACATGTTTCAAAAGAAAACGTCAAACTGGAAGAAAAAAAAATGTGATAGAACAGTAAAAGCAAAACAAAAAGACAACACGGCCGCATAGAAGAAAAATTAAAATTTTTAAAAAAGAATTCAAGTCTGATTTTCTATAATTTCTAACAAAATGTTGAAAATGAAAACAGCTAAAACCCTAAAGAAAACACCACCAATTATTACTGCACCTCCTGTTCGTGATTTAGATGCAGAATCTCAGTTCCAATTGGAATTATATTGGTGTGTTCAACAACTTGAGGTAGCAATTGCAAATGCAAAAGTTAATAAACAAAGTAAGATGGTTTTTCATTAGTTATCATAAAATATTTAACTTATTTTACAATTTGATTTAGGAGAAGACATGTCGAAAAGTCTTAAAACCCTGAAAAGCAGCACTGCCCCAGTTGTCAAGAAGCGACAAATAATGAAAGCATCGTTTGGTGATTATAGATCCAAAATGAAGGAAGAAGAAAAGAAATTAGCTCTCGGTAAGTTTGGGAAAACTTAACCGTTCTTGTTAGAATTTTGTAATGTATAGGTACTTTTTGTTGCTCACATTTCTGGTGAATGAAAGTGTATACAAATGCGTGTAAGGTCTAAGTCAATTTATGTTTGCACTTTTTTTCACCAAAAGTTCAGTAGAAACAAAAAGTTTATTCTCGACCTGTCGAGTTTCCAGTGAAATTTCAGATTTCTGAAAGTAAAAATTAATAGCAATTATTTCGATTATTTCATTGTTAAGCCTGGTACGCTGCTCGCGCTAAAATTGATAAAATTCCCATACAAGTTATCGATAACTTGTATGGGATCCATTTTATCTCGGCTAAAAATTTTCGATAATTTGTATGGGAGCTAAAATTTAGCGCGAGCAGCGTACCAGGCTTTAGTGGAGTGAAGCTTAAAATTTGTAAAATTAAGGAATCCAGGGAAAGTCAATGAATCTGTATAACGAGTGTTGGACTGCATTACTAAAAGCTCAAATAACAAAGTTAAAATAAAAATTTGACCGCTCTCGATTACAAAAATTTTTAACCACAATTTACTGTACCGCTTAGTAATTCCATATGAGAACGTCCAATCGGAATTGCTGTCTCATTTAAGATTTTGCTCAAACTTTGTGAGGATGTTTTCTAGGAGTGTAAGGAAGTTAATCTTTTTTGTTATTATAATTTTGCTTTTGACATTTCTTTTTGTTTGAAACGACATTTCAAAGCTTATAAATAATAGATAGTTTTTGAGTAAATATTAAAAATTTTATTTATCCCTGAATTAAAAACAATTTTAGAAAATTTGGTAATTTTACGGAATTTTTGTGATTTTTGACTGACTTTAGAACTTGTATGGGAATTTTATCTCGGCTAAAATTTAGCGCGAACAGCGTACCAGGCTTTATGCAAAAATTTTAAGCTCATAATATTGAGCTTTGGAAAAAAAACCATTTTTGTGCTATGATTTCTTGATTTCTTACGGTTTGACTAAAGATAGAAACTATTTAACTATTAGTCCTGAAAATAAAAGTTGTATTGTTTGCATATCTTCTTAGTTTACTGCTTGTTTAAAAAAACACGAAAAACGTTAAAAAAGCAAAATAAACCACTATTTAATGATATGATTTACTGTGTTAGACTTCAGATAAATACAAGAAATTCACACTAGATAGATAGATAGATAAATTCTTTATTTGTTTTTTTTTTTTCTTCATAAGATATTACAAATATTATTTCCCAAGAATAAGGACATGGCATTTTTACGTGATTTGAAACACAAAATTAAAGTTTAAAAATTAATAAAATGTTTGAATTTACTCAAAGAAAAGTTTGGACAATTTTTACGTGATTTGAAACACAAAATTACAATTTATAAAAATAATACAATTTTTTGAATACCTACTAAAATTTACTCATAGTAAAATTTTGACAATTTTTACGTGATTTGAAACACAAAAGAAAAAAAAAAAACAATTTTGATCAAAACTGTAATTAACCAGCTCTGGCACCTGAATAGTTTGCAAAACATTATGCTGCTATTACTTTGACACCAAATGACGCTTAAATGGGTCTTCCAAGAGGATAATAACCCAAAACACATCAGCAGAGCAGCCAGGCAATGGTTTCAAGATACTAAAATTGGGGTCATAAAGTGAACTTTTTTCGCCCTTGTTTTATTTAAATTTATTAGAAAAAGAAAATCACTGCTATTATTTTTAGTTTGAGGCTTATTTTGTCATTGAATTATTTTTAAGCTTAATAGAAATAAATTGAATTCCATTTGTACTAAAATTTAAATTTTAATGAAACTTAAGGAGTTTTACTTGAAAAAATTTCCAAAATCAAAGGTCTTTTAATGTTTAATGCTTTATTTAAAATATTTTTCAAATCGCAGTTTACGCAGAGGAAAAAGTAGGGAATAAGAGTTTATGTTCAACTTAAATTATTTAAGTTTCGTTTCAGCAAATGGCCCTTAAAGCTATTCTTTCACTATGTTTGACATGAGATAGAAATATGAAATTTGAAGTGTATTTAGTTCGTACTCTTAGCTATAAGTTTTAAATTATTTTTTGTTATTTAAATATCTTCTAGATCTACAGCTTATTTAAAAGGCAACTAAAACACCTAAAACTTTTAAAACTTTAAAAAAATTGTTTCACATAGTATAACATCAAAAGTAGTAAACAAATATTTTTTTAACTTTCTAACGGATCGGATGATTGCATTTTTCGGACTTCGGATTTAAGTTCAACACACCGAAAACCTTTTGAAAAGTATAGTGGTTTAGTCTCGGCAAAAAACGTATAATTTTGAAAACTAGTGTTATAGTTCTGCCTTCAGGCCTGCTATAACAACACCCAACACCTGCTGTTGTCCCATTTTGTCCCTTCACAACACATCATCATTTATCATTAATTCTGCAGTCTTTTGAGACCCCAGATCAAGTTTGTAACAGTTCTCCATTCTAAAATATAACTTTACTGTATGAGTCCCATACAAATTATCGATAACTTGTATGGGAATTTTATCTCGGCTAAAATTTAGCGCGAACAGCGTACCAGGCTTTAAGCCTGGTACGCTGCTCTCGATAAATTTTAGCCGAGATAAAACTCCCATACAAGTTATCGATAATTTGTATGGGATCCATTTTAGCTCAGATAAAATTTTTCGATAATTTGTATGGGAGCTAAAATTTAGCGCGAGCAGCGTACTAGGCTTTAAATAAAAATAAAGGGTTGCAAACAATCCAGTATATACTTGTCATCTTATTCGTGCAAGGAGTAAAAATTAAATATCCTTTATATGGTTTAAAAACGAATAAAATCGACTGCCTTTATAATTATTTTGGTGGGTGTATAACTTTATTTTTAAAGTAGCAAAGTTCAAAGTTGTTTAATAGAATCTAGCTATTTTAGAGCAACTAGACATATACTTTTATAATCAGAATGCAAAAAATATTAAATATTAAAATGATTGCAACATAATTATCTTAATCTTATTTGTTTAATTTACTTATAGCAACCCGTCAAATTAAGTTTACTTCCAGTACTGATGCACAAAACAAATCAAGCTTTGTTAAAAAAGCAGCTATACTAACTTCTGGGAAGGATTTTAAGTTTAACTTTAATCCTGATACATCATCGGTCGATACCCAAGCCACTGAGAAGGAGACAAAGGAAAATGAATCAGTTGCCACGACCACTGCTCCCGTAGCAAATAATATTAATTTTTCATCTGGTGGCGGATTCAAATTTAATTTTGATATCGAAAGTAACAATGAACATATTGATTTTGAAAAATTGTCTATTAAAAGTTGAATGGAAAAATATCTTCATAAAAACTCGTTATTAAAATTTATTCCTATGATTACATACAAAATATACTTTTTCTACAAAGTCTGCTAATGTGCAGCTCTATTTAAATAAAAGTCTTTTAATTTGTTAAGCCTGGTACGCTGCTCGCGCTAAATTTTAGCTCCCATACAAATTATCGAAAAATTTTATCTGAGCTAAAATGGATCCCATACAAATTATCGATAACATGTATGGGAATTTTATCTCGGCTAAAATTTAGCGCGAACAGCGTACCAGGCTTTACTGTATAAAAACCAATTAGATTAAATAGTTTCCATAATTGAGGCATTTCTTATAACCTATAAAGGGCATTCTTGCAACATGAAAAACTATGGAACGCACATACAAAAATATTTCTCTAACCAGAGCCCCTGTTTTGGAAATTTTATCACGCGATAAAATTTTTGAATGACTTTAAAATCCATTTTATTTCATTGATATAAAAGAGATTTCTTTAAAATTCATTATTTCTTAATTCATAAATTCTGGGGTCGAACTACGGCATATACGTAAAGCCTGGTACGCTGCTCGAGATAAATTTTAGCCAAGATAAAATTCCCATACAAGTTACCGATAATTTGTATGGGACTCATTTTAGCTCGGCTAAAATTTTTCGATAATTTGTATGGAAGCTAAAATTTAGCGCGAGCAGCAGGCTTAAGTTAACGTATTGACGCTTTATGGCTCTATCATTTCTTCTGATTCACGTCAAAACGTGAACGAAAGTATGCCGTAGTTCCATGGTATAAAAAGACCATGCCGTAGTTCGACCCCTGAATTTGAAAAAAAAATTTGCTTAGAGCCTGGTACGCAGCTCGCGCTCAAATTTACCTCCCATTAGCTACCAGGCTTTAAGCCTGGTACGCTGCTCGCGCTAAATTTTAGCTCGCATACAAAATTTTTAGCCGAGCTAAAATGGATCCCATACTAATTATCGATAACTTGTATGGGAATTTAATCTCGGCTAAAATTTAGCGCGAACAGCGTACCAGGCTTAAGGAGATGAGATATACATTTCTGTTTGAAATTTGACATATTTTTTAGTTCGTTTGCTAGCTTAAAGCCTGGTACGCTGCTCGCGCTAAATTTTAGCTGAGATAAAATTCCCATACAAGTTATCGATAACTTGTATGGGATCCATTTTATCTCGGCTAAAAATTTTCGATAATTTGTATGGGAGCTAAAATTTAGCGCGAGCAGCGTACCAGGCTTAAGTCTGGTACGCTGCTCGCGCTAAATTTTAGCCGAGATAAAATTCCCATACAAGTTATCGATAATTTGTATGGGATCCATTTTAGCTCAGCTAAAATTTATCGATAATTTGTATGGGAGCTAAAATTTAGCTCGAGCAGCGTACCAGGCTTTACTATTTTGGTCGCGCCGTATTTTTTCATGATAGTACTCTAGATTTTATATATAAAGGCCGAGATAAAATTCCCATACAAGTTATCAATAACTTGTATGTGATCCATTTTATCTCGGCTAAAAATTTTTGATAATTTGTATGGGAGCTAAAATTTAGCGCTAGCTGCATACCAGGCTTGAGCTAAAGTTTACCCGATATAAAATTCCCATACAACTTATCGATAGGTTGTATGGGTTAAATTTTTAGCTCGGCTACATTTTTTCGATAATTTCTATGGGAGCAAAAATTTATCTCGATCTGTGTACTAGGCTTTTACCTGAAGTGATATCGAAAATTTTTCGAAAAATTGACTGATCAACATGCCAAAATTATCTCGATCGATCGAAAAAATTGAGCCGAGCTAAAATGCATCCCATACAAATTATCGATAGTTTGTATGGGAGCTTTAAAGCTTGGTAAATTTATATCGATCTGCGTATCAGGCTTATGTTTGTAAGTATGTTAAACACTTTTGCTTTACTTTTCATAAGCCTGGTAAGCTGCTCGCGCTAAATTTTAGCCGCGATAAAATTCCCATACAAGTTATCGTTAACTTGTATGGGATCCATTTTATCTCGGCTAAAAATTTTCGATAATTTGTATGGGAGCTAAAATTTAGCGCGAGCAGCGTACCAGGGCCCCTGTTCTGTAACTTTATCACTGGCGATAAACGTTTTTCAACGTCTCTAAAATCCACTTTCTTCCATAAAGCCTGGTACGCTGCTCGCGCTAAATTTTAGCCAAGATAAAATTCCCATACAAGTTATCGATAATTTGTATGGGATCCATTTTAGCTCAGCTAAAATTTTTCGATAATTTGTATGGGAGCTAAAATTTAGCGCGAGCAGCATACCAGGCTTAAATAAAGCAAAATTTATTTCAAATTCAGAATTTATGAATTAAGAAAATATGATCTGGAACAAAATTTCTTTTATTTTTATGATTTTTAATGGATTTTTAGGTCATTAAAATATTTTATCGCCAGTGATAAAAGTTACAGAACATGGGCACAGGCTATAATTTTCAAAAAACTCCGACTTTTGCTCGAAGGGCAACACGATCTATCGATTTTGACGCAGTGCTATCAACGCCCATCCCTATCCGATTCTCTGTCAGTTTTTCGAGTCTCGCTAATATTATTCCTTTTCCCACGCAAATTCCACAATTAAAAAAAAAATCGAAACCATCGAAAGTTTCAAAACCATCGAAACTATCGAACGAAACAAAACGCGAAAAAAAATCTTTTTACTGTCAAGCAATTATTATTTTATTAAAAAAAAAAATAAAAAAAATAATCAAATAGATACCATTTCGAAATTTAAAATAATAATAATTAAATAATTCCTAAAATAGAATTTCAAAAAAGTTACCACTACCAACAAATTGCCAAAATAAAACTGCTTTAAAACAATCGATTGAAAATTACCAATTTTTTTTTTGTTTAAACAAAATAAATATAATATAGATACACATACTTACATAGATAGATATTTTGGTAATTGAAATTACATGTAAATAAGAGTTAACTAAATCGTGGTAAAGAAAGTGATTGTAATTTTATTTTTTAATCAATTACCCTTTCGGGTCTACACTATTTTCGGGTAAAAAGAAAAGCCAAATTTTAACTTAAAAATGTCACGTCGTAATCCTAACCTCAAAATGAAGCTCACTGCCGAGCCGGAGGTTCCAGTGTAGGTTTTATCCACTTCAGAAGCAAATGCATCTTTTTAAGTACCTTTTTTGTTTGTCGATTGTAGAACACCACCGAGAAATCTCGACCAGCGGACAACAATCACAATTGGTGACAATACCTTCGAAGTTGACGCTGATGGTTTGGAGAAAATCTGTGATCTTGGTAGAGGAGCCTATGGAATTGTGGAAAAGATGAGGCATACACAAACTGGCACAGTGATGGCTGTGAAACGTATAACTGCCACAGTTAATATGAAGGAGCAAGTAAGTTTATAGCGTACATTTTGTTGGTTTAATGGTTTCTTATAATAACATTTTTGTATTTATTGTCGTATGGTTCGAGAGTATGATTTTAAAAAAAAGTTCATATCGATGGTCCCATGAAAAAACATACTAAGTGAACATAGTATAGTTTTGAGTTATGTATACCATTGGAATCCTCGTATCAGCTTTTATTTTTCATATTTGTTTCACGCGAATCCATCAATCGACTAGGTAGATATATGCAAAAAAGATCTTAGTATACTGCCCTATTTTATCACTTATTCCAAACAATATCAAACTAACTGCACTTAGTATTTTTATGAATAAAATTTCTACAAAACACATTCATACTATATTGACATAGTAACACTTCGGATTCAGGGAACTATTCCATAGAAATCATTCGAAGAAGCTTTAAAATTTAAACAAACAAATGTTTAAGTTTCGTGTGTTTCCATACTTGCAGTTTGGCTGCTATTTTATACCGTCAATTTTATTATATTCTTTTAACAACAACAACATCTTGAAGGTGCTACCACCAAGTGTTTATGGCTAGAGTTACAGTACTGTTTTACGGATGCCAATCCGATCATCAGGCTCCTTTTATTCCATTTGTGTGTGGTGCTAGTCTAGTAATTTTTCATTTAATCTGAAAAACTTTTTCCGTCACACTTGAGTATTGAACCTAGACCAAGCGAGTTCAGAGATGTTGGCAATCCAACATCTCTATTATAATGAAGTTTAAAATGAGTTAAGTTTTACAGGTAAATTGCTCAACATTAAGGATGAAATCCTTTGTACACATGTTTTTACAATACTTCTTTTAGAGAAGTAAGTACAATCCGGAGAAGCGGATATTCAATATTCTAATTTCTAATTACTTCAGTCTATCATAATAAATGCAAAAAGCTAAAAAAAACTTATTATTTGATGGCTTTACGATCAAAACATTTTTTCTAATCAGCCCTATTCTGAATGAAAACTCGCAGGGAAATGTATTGGAAAAAATGGCTCAGAATAAAAAGCTTATTTTTTCATTATTACTATCGAAAAAAGAACAAAATTTATAAGCAAAAGGAACGATATTCTGGACATTTTACGATAAGGGGCCCTTTTTCTGAACATAATTTCCCGGGAGTTTTCGTTCAGAATAGGGCTGAATATCTACCAAAAATTCAACAGATCAATAAAGACCACATCTTTTGTCCCAAATGCATCAAATTTGGAAAACGATAATGAACTTATATAAAACCTACACATAAACTGAACATACACTGACGGAAAACCGCAATGAAATATTGCAAAATGGCCAATGTTGATTCGACGTAGAAAAAAACTTAAAAATGTCTTAAAAATTATGTTGAAACAACTTTGAAAAAAATTTTAGTCTTAGATGCAGTTTGTCACAGTAATTTTCAACAGTGAGATATCCTGATGATATATAGCACTCGCCTAGTGATCCAAGTTTTGTAGGATCGTGGCTACCAGTTATGTGTAGGAATACAACATAAATTCAGGATGTTTTAAAAAAAAATGGCGTTGTTTTCTTTTATTTAAAGTTGTTTTTACCTTACCTCGCATGTTCATAATAGTATTAACTTTATAATATTTTATCGATTTGAAATAAAAAGGCCCAATCACACATGGCTTCACTTGGATTTTTGTACACTATCTTATGTTCGATACATTTTAATTGAGAACAAAATAAAAGAAGCCATCATAACTAGTACTTAAGTCCCTGGTTTGAAATTGACTTCCAACCACTTTAATACTAAGGTCCATTTTATTCACTCGGAGTTGAACATAACTTGAGAATTTTTTAATATAAAAATTCTCAAGTTTTGTTCAACTCCGAGTGAAGAAAATGGACCTAAGTGCACTTAAAATAGTATTGAATTTGATTTATTTCCTTTTGAATAAAACTAACATCACATAGTATGTTGAAGAGTTTGAATTTTACAGTGAAAATAATACTAAGTGCAATATAACATAGATCCCACGTCTTAACAGATTTGAAATTTAACCTAAAAATCTGTATATAAATTTTAAGAATACGTGTTTTCAGATAGGACATCGGTTAAAACAGAAAAAAGTTATACGCATAAAACTTTAAACGTCTTTTCTGAAGAATAAAGTCACTTAGTATTATTTTGCATGGGGCTATCGATTTGTATTTAATGCCTATGCGTCGAAAAAAAATTTTAAATTCTTACACAGTCAATATCTATGGTCACTTGAATCAAAGATTAAAACGAATTCGAAGTGTTTTTGGCAATATATAAATTATAAACGAAAGTCTTATGGTATTCCAACTTGTATGAAGTATAATGAAACTGAAAGTTGTGAATTATACGCAGCATTCTTTCAATCAAATTTTAAGATCAGTTCATTTAGAGCGGAATTTATTTCTCAACTCCAGTAAGTAGAGAAATATTTCAAGGAATCGCTCAAGGGAATTGAAAATAGGGCCGTCACTTGAGTAAAGAAAAATCTTGTCTTTAGGTAAATTTTTTCTCAAAAAGTTTGCCCCCAGATAATATTCTTGCATTGTTTTTGAAAAGTTTTAAGTCAAACCTATCCAAACCCCTTGTTTATATTTCAAATCGAGTATCATTAAGTAAATTATTTTCTTGTTTTTATGTAAATTATAATATTGTAAGAATGTACACAGTGCAAATTGTTAAGTCTAAGAAAGTTTATATGTACCTATAGGCAATAAATAAATAAATAAATATTTCTAGAAACGACTTCTTATGGATTTGGACATATCCATGCGATCAAGTGATTGCATGTACACAGTACATTTCTATGGTGCACTGTTTCGTGAAGGAGATGTTTGGATTTGCATGGAAGTCATGGACGCTAGTTTGGATAAGTTCTATCCGAAAGTATTCAAAAACAACCTTAAAATGGAAGAAGATGTTTTGGGAAAAGTAAAGTTATTCAGTCTATAATTTTGTAACTAAAATATGAATGATTTTTTTTTGTTTTTCCTCGATAGATTGCCATGTCAGTTGTGAATGCTCTGCATTATTTGCACGCCCAGTTGAAGGTTATTCATCGGGATATTAAACCATCAAATATTTTGGTTAATCGACAAGGAGAAGTTAAAATGTGCGACTTTGGTATATCTGGTATGTAAAATATTTTGTTTTTATATTTTCCAAACTTAAGTTTCCCTTTGCTGACAAACCAAAAAAATGCATTCGTATTTCTGAACTTTTCAGAAGAAAAATATTGAATGACGTATAATTATGTGATTTTTGTGAATTTGAAATTCTTATTAGTTGATAAGGGTTTGTGTTACGAAATCAGATTGTGATTCTTGCTATATCCAAGGTGCAAAATTTAACCCAAATTTAAACGCATTAGACACACTGTCTTGCATTAGAGTCCCCTTCTCACAGAGAGTACTTTTAGCGAGGCGTTTAGATTTTTATAATTTTCAGTAGAGTTATTTTCACGCAATTAACAAAATTTTCCGTCTGGGAGCGTCAACAAGTGAACCCTGTCAATCAGTGTTTTTCATACCGAAAAGTATAAACATATCAACGAGAATTCGTAACGAAATGGCCAAGCTTTGACCCAAAAATTTTGAAAGTAGACGACATTACCTTTAACTTGACCATATTTTAATTAATTCTTGTTCTAATGCAAGATGCATGCCAATCGAGTTAGAATGCAGCATGCAGATGACTTCAGATTTTTGTACCTAGTAGTTAGAGAAAAATCTGGGAAAACAGGACATAAAAATACAATTTTGCGTATTTTTCTTCTCAGCTCTTCCCCATTTCTTCTCTCATTTTTTAAAGCTATTTAATTCAATTTTTATTGATCGGAGAAAAAGTTCCACAAAAAGGTATACCATAATTTTGATGTTGTGTAGTTGATGCTTTAGAAGAGCAATGGAAGAGGTTGGCAAATTTTCCAAAAATATTAAGCTTAACGAAGCTACACGGATGGGTCGGTTTAATTCAAAATTGGTACTTATCATCGGCCTTTTCCAGTGGGGTTTTGCACATAAGTTTTTAGGAACAATATCGTCGCCTAAGAATTGTTTTGTTCCATAAGCCATTGGCATTTTTTTTGAGAAGAACGTATTTAAATGTTTGGATACTTGAAGTTAACCCTATAAAGAGTTCACCTAATAATTCTGTGTTTTGACAAACAATTAAAAAGCTCCATAAATCAACGTAAAAGTCTACTTTTTTCTCTTATGTCACACCTACTTTAATTTGAAATTGATTCTTTTTGTGTATACTCGTGGAACGCAAAAAATATGTACCTTACAGTTGCTTTCACTGTAATGGAAGAGGATAATACTAAAATTTTGCGATCAATAATCAGGAATATATTCCTTATTCAAAAAGAAGTTTATGGAGCAATCAAATTTTCGGGCGACGATATATCTACTGTTAACTTAAAACTATTTTGAACTACTTTTATTATATTGAAAAAGTAGTTTAAAGCAGCTTTAAGTACTAAGCAGTAGATAAATATTGCCAAAGGAACGCAGCTGATGTTTGCAAACTTGATTTTACATAAAAAACAACTTGATTTTACATCAAAATGTCATGTTTTTTTTACTTTTAATTTAATATGATGTGTATACATATATGTATGTATAGTTCTTAAAAGAAAAAAAATTATCTTTAATGTTTTCAAACAATTAAACAGCCACATACAAAAAAAAATCTGATCTGGGGATGCGACTATGTTAATCATATGTTTTTTTAACCGAATCCGGAAACCCTCTGGCCAGAACTTTTTTCTTGTGTAGTTTTGTTATTTATCTCAAAATTAAGAATTAAACTAACATTGAAAAAAAAGCTTTTAGAAGAAAACAGATTTAACGCTTTTCGAAAGAAAATACACCAATGCAGTAGGATCAAAATCTCACGAAGTACCTATTTTTTTCAAAACAATCCAAAGAGTTTTATCCGCCTTCGTCTTTGTCTTTGCTTCTGCACCATATATACATATTAGTATTTATAGTTGTAAAGTGGTCACATTTATCACTGTTTTCAAAAAATATAGATTTATGTTATATTATTTATACGATTTCACGAATACCTTTTAATTGCGGATAATTTGGACGTTAACTTAAAGTCTTTTTACGTGGATTTATATTACTTTCAAATATAACAACTAATTGATTATGTTTATCTTCAGTACCCCTCCCACAATCAGAAACCAAACGATGAAAACATATCAAAATATTCGTTTTGACACAATTACGGGTGTGAAAGATAAACTTAACGTGAAAAAAAAAATTTCATATTGGTAGTCAACGGTCATTTGTGTCCCCTAGAATCAAAAACAATCTATTCCACTTTTTGTGAAAAATAAGTTAGAAACGCAGTTTATCTCAATTTTTCAACCTCTTTCTTTGAGTGTGGTTGAACACTTTCAAAGCCAACTTGTTCCAGAGTTATACATAATAGAAATATTATGGTTTGCATCAAAACGAATGTATTCCATATTATTTGAGAATAAAAACAATCAAAAAAACACTATTCCTGATATAAAGCAAAATAATAATGACAGAGCAATATGAAATAGTACGAATTTAGGCTTTTGATATGAGTTGAAAAACTAACTTTATTGAACCCGTTGAAAACAATATAAAGCCGCAACTTGAAGCTGCTGTTCAAAAACATAATTTTGAGTGGACAACCCTAACCATTTAGTGGTATGAAAATAGATGTTGGGCGATTCTTAGACTTACCCGATATGCACACAAAATTTCATAAAAATCGTTCCAAAAATATATAAAAAAAATTTTGCTTGGACCACCCTAACAACTTTATGTTATGAAAATTCGTGCTGGCCAATTATCAGACCTTCCCGACATATGTACATACAAAATTTGGTTGGCTGGACCACCCTAACAATTTAGAGGTATGAAAAATAGTTGTTGGCCGATTCTCAGATCTATCCGATAAGCACACAAAGTTTCATAAAAATCGGTCCAGCCGTTTCGAAGGAGTTTGGTGTCAAATTCTGCGACACGAGAATTTTATACAGTGCTGTGAAAAACATTCCGGATTTTTTTGTCATTTTCATCAAATGAAATTTTATAACACAAAACTGGATCAAAATATTGTTTTAATATTTTTTCTAGATCGTTAATAAATCAGTTAAGGAATTTGAACACAAAAAAATGTTCTTTAATACATTCAAAAATTTTTAAAATTGAAAAATGAAGGAAAGTCAGAATTTCGTCTGTGCAAAACTAACCGGATTTTTCAAGGATTTCGATTCTCGGTGTTGAGGTAACGGTTTTAAGCGCCATTTCTGTAAAATTTTTGTTTGTGGTGACAAACAAAGTTGTTAGCTTTATGAAATGTATAAATAATTTAATGGAATAACGGATTGTAGTCATAAAATTCGTTACTTAGTCGTAAAACACATTCAAACCGAAATAAAACAAAATGTTATCCCATTGGGATGTTGTAAATTGCAACGTCAAGTGAGTATGATATCGTCAAAAAGTAGAAAAGAGAAAAATCAGTTGAAGCTAATCAGTTGGGTGGATGCCATAACAAAATATCTGTAAAAACTGATAGGCGAATAAAGAGTTCTTTGATAAAAGATCCGTTTGCGACTTCTTAAACGATTTATGAGGAGCTTAATATGCCTTCAACATAAAAAACAGTGAGAAAGGCTTTGAGAGATTTGGTCTTAATCTCTTTCCGCTCGGAAAAAAGTCATTCCTTAATACTAAGCATTGTCTAAAAAGGTAGGCAATTATTGTAAATTCCGATTGTAAAATGGCAGCCAGGCGCTCAAACATGGACATGTTTGAAACCAAAACAATATATATGCTCCCTACCGTGAAGCACAGCAGAGGATCATTGACAGTTTGGGGTTTTTCTAGCTGCAGGCTCTACCCCGTTACACAAAATCAACGGAATTATGGATCATTTCCACAATGGAGAGATGTTGGAGTAGATAATGGCTCCATAAAAGGAGAAAGAAATGCCTTTACATTGGCTCTTCCTGCAAGTTATGATGCCAAAAATTCTTAAAAGCTCGTAAAAACAGTAGTTCGGGGTAGAAAATACTCCTGGCTTGGAATAGCCGGAACAATTATCCGACTTGAACCCGATTCGAAATTTGTGGGCCATCTTTAAGTGACAGGTAGAGAAGGAATAGCACACCTCAGCAACTAAGGTTCTTGTAGCTTTTAAAAATGACTAGGAGCATATTCCTAGTTCTATTTTATTTAATTTGTCCGAGTCCAAGCCTCGTTGGTGCCAAGCAGTTTTAGAAAACAAAGGTTTCTGAACAAAATATTAACTTTAAGCATAAACATTAAAAAATCCGGTTAGTTTTTCACAGCCGAAATTCTGGCTTTACTTCATTTTTCAATTTTCAATTTTTTTGTATGTGTTAAAGGCCTTTATTTTCTGTTGAAATTGCTTAACTGATATATAAACGACCTAGAAAAAATACTAAAGCAATATTTTGTTTCAGTTTTGTGTTATAAAATTTTATTTGATGAAAATGACAAAAAAATCCGGAATGTTTTTAGCAGCACTGTATATTAGATGTTTTTATAAATAAGGTGTATGAATCTTGGTAGTACGCTAGTAAATCATTTCTTAAAGTTTGAAATTATCTTACCCCATTCAAGGCCACATTAACACACATGTCCATATTTTTTTTCCTATTTCTCTTTTAAAAAATCTTTTTTCATCCAATATTTTATTAATTCCATTTTTTTCTGCAGGTTATCTTGTTGATTCAGTTGCCAAAACTGTAGATGCTGGATGCAAACCCTACATGGCGCCTGAACGAATCGATCCTACCGGCAATCCACAGCAGTATGATATTAGGTCAGATGTTTGGTCATTAGGAATAAGCATGATTGAAATGGCTACAGGCAAGTTCCCTTACAAAACGTGGACAACACCTTTTGAACAACTGAAACAGGTAAATAGAATCAAACATATTTGTTCTTTTAGAAATTCCTAATAAAATTTTCATTTTAGGTTGTAACCGATAATCCACCTCGCCTAGAACCCAACACATTTTCTCCCGAATTCGAAGAATTCATAACGAGTTGCTTGCAGAAAAAATACGATGCACGCCCCAATTACGATCAACTGCTAAAGAGTGCGTTCATATCCGATCACATAAGTAGAAACACCGACATATCGGGCTTTGTTGGCAAAATCTTAGATCTTCCAGAATAGTCCATACCCAATGGATGTTTTCTTTGTTAAAAATCATGTTTTTTGCATGCAGCAATGCTGCGTTTGAAATCAGCCCAGTATGTTTAAAACAATTGTTGTTGATGCACTTAAACTATATACATTTATTTATTAATTCAAGTTAACTTTAACAAAAAAAAAAAAAACAAAACAAAAGCCTACACAACCAACACATTTACATAAATACAATTTAAAAAGAAAGAAAAAAAAATTAACAATCGAGCAGGATAACTAAAAGTACTCCTAAAAAACAAAACTAATTTTAAGTCAATTATTAATTCTACGAAGATAAAAAAGCAATTTTTGTAAAAAAAAGTAACGAGCAAATGAAAAGTTGAACTAGAGCATAATTATAATGTTGATGTAATAATTCAATTAAATGAAAAACGAAAGGCTTTCAAGTCTTTTTGCTGCGAAATAAACATAATGAGCCTTAAATTTATATAAACAAAATTATATATTTTTAATAAACAACACCTTATAAAGTGTTTTTGATCATTTAAGCTGAATTTGTTTATGTAGTTTTATTTTTTATCAGTTTTCGCTGGTTTGTAGTAAAGACTTGTCATTACGAACGGATTCTGTGATTGTTTTTCAAAGTTCGTAGCAAATTTCCGATAAGAATGGAACTCGTGATAAGACCAATTGTGTTTTGTTATTTAGGTTTGTTTGAAAGATTATAAAGGCATTTTCTACTGAAGCTTAGTGTTTTTCTTCAGAAACGACGACGGGCAAAATCAGGCTGGAAAGTAAAGAGCAGATCACGAACGGAGTTTTGCGATTGTATGCTTCTCTTCGTTTCTCTGTACCTTGAATCGAACACAAGTTGGGCTCAAATTGACTGACTTTCACTTCAGAATTTCTTCCCAACGATCCCTTTTCAGGATAGGATTGAAAAACTAATTGTTTCACGTGGGGCATTTCCAGATGACCCACGTGGGGCATTTCTAGATGACCCCCGTTGCCCCACGTAGGGCATTCCCAGATGCCCTAGATTTTCTAGATGACCCACGTGTGACATTTCCAGGTGACCCACGTGGGGCATAGATTTTCTAGATGACCCACGTGGAACATTTTTAGATGACCCACGTGAGGCATTTCCAGATGCCCTAGATTATCTAGATGACCCACGTGGGGCATTTCCAGATGACCTAGATTTTCCAGATGCCCCACGTGGGGCATTTCCAGGTGGCATCTGGAAATGCCCTACATGGGTCATCTAGAAATGCCCACGTGGGTCATCTAGAAATGCCCCACGTGGGGCATCTGAAAATGCCCCATGTGGGTCATCTAGAAATGCCCTACGTGGGGCATCTAGAAATGCATAATTAAATTAAAAAAGTGCTACGATTTTAAAATCGACTTAGTTATATGTGAACTGCCCTAAGCCAATTCTAAGTTCAGAAGTTTGATGTACAGTTTTATTACCATTAATTTTTTTTTGTTAAAATTGAGTTTTGCTAAATTCGGGTTAATTACTAACAGCCAATAATTTTAAGGTTACTCAAACGTTTCTGTATAAAAGTTTTAGTTGAAATTAGTTCAGTCATTTAAAAGAAAGTCAGAAATGAAGTTATCGGTTCAAAGACACGAACCGTTAATAACAGTCCAAAAAATATATTTTTTTATCTCAAAAGTAGGCCCTTATTTGTGAAAGTCCACAGATTTTTTTCAACCAAAATCGTTAGACCCGTTGTTGTGAAAAACAAACTATATATTTTGGTCATATGGCAGATACCGTTAATTTTGATCCTAAAAATGGAATTTTAATTTCGCCTAGTATAGTCCAAGATCCCAGGGCCGCCAGACATTACTTATTTTCTCAAGAAAAAAATGTATGGAATTACGTAGTGCCAGGACATACTATTAGTGAATGGATACTGGCTATCTTGTGCCGACGGCCATTTTACCACTAACAGGTGCTAAAGGTACGAAAAATACGTAGTTAGATTTCTTATTTTCTCAAGGCTGATTTTTATATATGATACTCAGGGAACTAATACATTAATTTTTGTAAGCTGCCAGACCCGTCGGATGGGCCTAACACCTTGCCAGACACGCATTTTAGTATACGGGAAAGTTAGATTTTGTTATATGGAGGTCTGGGAAAAAATTTATAACACATTTTGACTTCAGGACTCGAAAGAGTATCAAGACACGAGTCGAAAACCACATTTTGAACAATCGCATCTAGAGTCATTTGGCCGCCATTTTGTTTTTTTTTTTTTAATTTCAATTTTTCACATAACTCATGTATTTTTGAATCTACAGAAACAAAATGTATTGCAAACTTGAAGATAATTTAATTTACTACAATATATGTTAAATTACTTTTTTCGATTATACCTTCGGTTTAAGAGTTAGGGTGGTTTTTTTTTGAAACCATATTTTCGTCATATATCATTTATTTGAGCTTTTTTGAAAATTAACTTGAAGTAAAAGTTGTAGATCTTTTTATTACCTTCAATTATTACATTAACGGTTTTTCGATTTGACAGTCCGTTTTTGATCTGTAGGAAAAAAACTTCAAAAAGGTTGCAATTTTTTAATATAGGAAAAATGTTCTAGTACAGGGTAATTTGCATTAGATATAACAACAACCTAGGCGTGTAGGTTGCACTCAGACAAGAACAAAATCGTATAACTAACACTGCCAGACCCATTCCGACAGCCATTTTTTTTGCCAGACACCTTAAAGCTTTGAAAAAAATAGTTTAACTTTACTTATTTTCTCAAGCTTCATTTTTATATATGATACTCAGGGAACTAATTCAATAAATGTTTGTAAGCTGCCAGACCATCGGATGGGCCTGACACCTTGCCAGACACGCACAAATGCTCGCTATGTGTATCAGCGCCAGCGCAGCGTGAGCATGTTTGTAAAGGAGTTTTATAACAAAGCTTCGTTAGATTTGTTATTAATAATCTAATGGGGCTTCCGTAGTATTGAAGTAAAATGTTTATTCTTAATAATACCAATAATTACCACATTTACTTCAATACTACGGAAGACCCATTAGATTATTAATAACAAATCTAACGAAGCTTTGTTATAAAACTCCTTTACAAACATGCTCACGCTGCGCTGGCGCTGATACACATAGCGAGCATTTGTGCGTGTCTGGCAAGGTGTCAGGCCCATCCGATGGTCTGGCAGCTTACAAACATTTATTGAATTAGTTCCCTGAGTATCATATATAAAAATGAAGCTTGAGAAAATAAGTAAAGTTAAACTATTTTTTTCAAAGCTTTAAGGTGTCTGGCAAAAAAAATGGCTGTCGGAATGGGTCTGGCAGTGTTAGTTATACGATTTTGTTCTTGTCTGAAAAATTGAAATTAAAAAAAAAAACAAATGACTCTAGATGCGATTGTTCAAAATGTGGTTTTCGACTCGTGTCTTGATACTCTTTCGAGTCCTGAAGTCAAAATGTGTTATAAATTTTTTCCCAGACCTCCATATAACAAAATCTAACTTTCCCGTATACTAAAATGCGTGTCTGGCAAGGTGTTAGGCCCATCCGACGGGTCTGGCAGCTTACAAAAATTAATGTATTAGTTCCCTGAGTATCATATATAAAAATCAGCCTTGAGAAAATAAGAAATCTAACTACGTATTTTTCGTACCTTTAGCACCTGTTAGTGGTAAAATGGCCGTCGGCACAAGATAGCCAGTATCCATTCACTAATAGTATGTCCTGGCACTACGTAATTCCATACATTTTTTTCTTGAGAAAATAAGTAATGTCTGGCGGCCCTGGGATCTTGCTCTAGTACTTTCACTACAGTTCGAGACAATTACAGACTGATAGGCAGACCGACAGAATTGAGGGACCCGCTTTTTGCGCATTTTCTTTCATCATTATGTCTTGTCTGATTGTTATCTCGAGATTGATTTTTTGGCGATTTTAGTGCCAGTTTGTTGAGAGTGGATTAAATCGTCAATTTGATTATTACGGATTCCCCTTAATTGAGGATTAGTATCCTTCATAATCAAAGAGCCTTTTTTCAAATTTTTTTCACCTTGATTAACAAATCATAGTTTTTCCACAAATCGTTCCATTTTCCAATCTTTCTGTCATTTTGGTTGTCGAAACTTAATCAAGAATTAAGTTTTTATTTGTCATTTTGTTGAAGTTTGTGATGTGAACAAAACACATTGGGCACGTTCAGTGGCGTATCCAGAAAAAAATTTGGAGGGGGCTAGAAAATTTTTCAAACATTTTTTAGAGGGGTACGAAAAATTTTTCTCTCTATTTTATTCACCTTTGATCGAGAGTGAAGCGCTGTGCTGCGATACTGAAAGTGGTATAGTAGCATTTAACTGCTCTCGACGTCGACAGCTTCGTACTGCTGTCTCCTGTTTTTAAAGTTCTTGTTCCGCAATTCGACCGAAAGTGAATTGAAATCACTTTTAGATTTCACGTGAAATAAAATATCATATTCTTCATTTGGATCAATTTCAAAAACTTCGAAATTGCTTCGAACTGTCATAGCTGAAGGATCATCCTTTTTAATTTTGTTTCTGAAGTTAAATTATTACTGCTGGATGCAATTTTATCGGCAATTTTAATGAAAAAAAAAGAAGAATTCAAGAGAAAAAATAAGGAGACACAAATAAGTTATGATAATATTTTGTCTAAAAATTATAGATTCATTAAAAAAGGCACCAAATTTACAAACAGAAATAATGTGAATTGAATTCGATCAGAAAATCTAAATGAGTGAAAAATGCAGAAAGTGAAAGCCTAGAAACTAATTTTCCATTAAATTATTTTAGATGTTTAATTCGAAATATATATTTTTTCGTAATATGTTGCTTTTATAATCCGAATTCGAAGTCCAAACTGGCATTTGCTGAAAGAAACCATTAGTTACATATGTTGACCACTAAGATTTTGAGATATCAAATATTTCTATTTCCAATAGCTTTGAGAAGTATATAATTTTTGAAAAAAGTGTTTATCGAGATTGCATAAGAACTTTTGCAAAATTACACGGTGATGATATTCGACGTACGTATTATATTAAAAAGTGATCTGAAGAATTTCGAATTGGACTTAAATCCGAAAAAAACCACCCAACCCCCAGCTACAGCTAAGGCTCTTACTCAAACAAACACAAATAGCCGTTTCAGAACTTGGAGGGGGCTCGAGCATGTGAGCTGCCTCTAAATCTATAAGATTTACGAACAAGTTTCAGTGAAGCATATACATTACAATGAAATTATGTAAAAAATAACATGATCTGGAAGGCTTGGGGGGGCTTGAGCCCCCTGAGCCCCCCCCTCAATACGCCACTGGGCACGTTCAGGAAATATTAGTGACTAGATATTTAGGCAACGTCATTTTCTGAACGGAAATTTGAGGAAATTGACTAAATTAGTTTGGATATGATGCTATTGTCAAATTTCAAAATTTACTTAAGTATTTTACCGATCGCATGGGGACGACACCAAATTTCACTTAGCTTTAATGAATAAATAATATTAATTATAACCGATAATGCACTTTTTAATCGTTTTTCACACAAATAAATTTAATTTTGCTAAATTAATTCTTTAATTCAAAACAATCTTGTGTCATGTTGAAAAAAAAAAATTTCCTAAATGTTTAGGGAAAATTTTCTTGCCTAACTTTCCAGTCATCTTTCCAATAAAATTACCTAAATTGGAAAGATTTTTTTTGACAGCTGACCAATCAGAGACCGAGAAATTACCTAAATATTTAGTGCCTAACGTTTCTGAACCTGCCCATTGTTCGTGAATTTGAAAGCAGTTGGTTTTATTTATGATTGTGTGTTTTCAGAAATACATAATGTTACATCGCTAAGTCAAAACGGACATCAAATTTCTCCAAGGCCGAAGATAAAAAATTAATTCCTAATCACGTCCAAGCAAAAGGACGCAGCTTGGGAGGTCTTTGCGGACAATTTTAAAGCCACATCGGAATGACTCTACGAATCCCAAATAAATTTCTAGATGCGTTAATATAATAATGCAATTTGTATTAAGAAAAAAAAGGTGCATAATGTTGCTGCGGAAGTTGTACACTATTAATAAATGTAAATTTGGCAGCCAAAGAATATGTTTTGTTTCTTTATTTTGGAACTTTGTAGGTACTAATGTCAGTTTTAATTTGGTGAAAAGATAAGGAAATATTTTTTAACATTGAAAACAACAACCCAAAATTTGTTATTGTATTGAGAGATGAAAAAATTATTTGTTTGTCCTATCATGTCAATTGCGAAAATCAAGTTTGAACAAACAGAATTCGAGTAAATCCTTGATTAAATGGTGCTAATCGAGCTAAATTGGCTGATTAACAAAATCTCAATTTAACTGCTCAAATCATAGATTCCTTGATTAAAATTTTAGTGAGCAAACGGATTCTACAATTATCGACTGGAATAATCTTTGATTAAAGATAATCGATTGTGAACAAACCGGCCCTTAAACTTGTTGCCTTAGTAGGTATTTACATATTTCTATCGCAAGTAAAAAGTACTTATCCTTTTTACGGGTTTTTAGAAAATTTCCGATTTCCGCCATAAGAGAGTGGGGGTCAAACTCCTAACTCACTCACACATCTAAGTAAGCAAGATTGAAAACTCTTTAAAAAAAAATAACTTTTCAGCTACATAAAAGTCCGATTTACTTCCATTCATAACGTCAAAAGCAACAAAACAAAAATGACAAAAATATACAATATTTAAGATAGAGGTACATTTTTAACCACACATTCGCCTGTAAAAATTTTATTTCCAAGTCTTCTAATTGACATCGTTCTGATAGCAGCACAATAATTTACTTTTTCTCATCAAAATTAATATCAAAGACATAAACACCCAGTTCTTTTTCACAGCGTTCAATTTGTCGAATATAATCAGATATTTCTTTAATAGCGTCGACTTGTTCTTGAAGATACTCTGATTCAAGGAAATCACACAAATTTGGATCATTATTTTCCGTAGCTACCGCATGTACTTGCAAAAGGCTCTGGAAACAAAAACATTTTTATTGATTTATTTCATCGAAAATTTGACAAGGTATAATTTTTAACCTGATTGACGGTTTTTTCCAAATTTAACACATATTCCATTGACTTTTTCACCGACTCATATACAAATTTCGGTTTTTCAATATCGCTCAAGACAATGGTTCCGCCGCGTTTGTTTAGGTAGGTCATTAGTTTTTCAGCATGGACTTTTTCTTCGTCACAGCATTTCTTGCACCATTTACTTAATCCTGGAAGCGCCATATCAGTTCGATCAAAATGATATGCCTATAATTCATCAAAAATAATACATTATTATATCATATGGTCTGGACAACATCAATTTTTTATCCTTAACCAAAGCCATATACTCGTAGCTGGCATTGAGTTCCATGTTGATTTGACGATTAATTTCTTTCTCACATTCTGCATGGAAATTTTGCCTTACCAAAAGACTCATACGACGAAGGATTTGTAAATTAGGAAGAAATTTCATTTTGTTTAAATTATTTTTGATTAAATTTTCAAAGGCTGAGGGAACAAAGTAATTGTTATCTAAAGGAAATCAACTACGAAACGATGATTAAAATATATTTTGACAGGAGCGGTAATTTTAAAAGTGCGCATGACCTCGAATATTATCCTTAAAGGATAAGGATAAAGGAATAATTGAGCGGTTTTTTGAATGAAAATTCAAATTTGAAAAGTATTGTGTCAGATGCAAGTTTACATAGGTAAGATATAATAGTCAAGTCTTCGCTATCTTAAACAGAAACCCCTGTTTCAATTATTGGAAATCGACACTAGATTATATACATTTTATTTATATTTATTACACTAAAAAAGTAAAAACCTTGATATCCATAATCTGCAGCTCGTCTGTTATTAGGATGGTATTCTATTCCCTGACACACATGTGGTATAACTTTATACTATGGTTTTTCTATTAGCGGTGTGTCACAAGTATAAGGAATCTATTTATCAAAATCCCGCATGAGAAAATTCGACTCAACAATTATGTATTTATATAATTTTGAATGTTAGTGAATGGCCAACAAAAATCAACTTTTTTAATATTAGTCAGTGATTAAATTAAAAGAATCCAAAAGGGTCATCGTGGTGTATGTGTAACTATTTTTTTATGGAAATATAGAAGAGACCATATTTTTAATATGTACTAGTTTAAATTTATTAGAATAATCTTTTTTTGATAAAAGACAGCTATACGTCTGCAAAATCTATATAAATAAGTTTAATTTTAATTGAATTACTTAAGAAAAATTTAATCCAAATTATTAGACTAAAAAATGCTTTATTTTATTATTATGAAAATTAACTACACAAACAATATAAAGTGTAAGCGTGTTTTTTTTAATGTCTTTGTTTTAACAGCGCGTACGTGTGTTGTTGTACTTTTGTTTTTTCTTATTAAAGCTCTAAACCAGTAAGAATAGGCGAAAAATAGTCAAAGAAAGGAAAAAATTAGCAACAGGCTAATGTTTGCTATATTACTATTAGGTATTGTATAGCAAAAGTTAAAATAAGTTTGAATTTTTTGGAGTAAATAGATTGGCTGGAACTAAATTAATTTTTGTCAAGGAGCAAAACCCCCTGTATTCCCATAAAAAACTTTAGCTGCTTGAAGGCATTGGTAAGAATAAATTAAAAGGCTTAAAACTTGGAAAATATTTTTAAAAATTTGTTTTATTATTAATAAATTTATTAATAATTTATTTATTAATTATTAATAAATTTATTTTATTACACAATTTTATTGTTAATTAAAAAAAAGGTACTTTTTTGTTTGTACTAAACTATTTTGGATCTTCACCATATATGGCTAAATCTACTTGACCTCTGAGGATTTTGAACCTCTTTATAAGAAAAATTACCATTAGCGAATCTAAAATTTTTAATTAAAAATTCAATATAATATAAATTATATAATTAGTTTAAAAATGGGAATTCAATTATAGCCTGTTTTCACTAGAGTCAAAATGAGATAATTACGCAAATTATCTCATTTCGAATGCAAATTCTATAGAAAAAAATTGAATTTCAAATCTGAACTGACCTCATTTGCGAAATTATCTCATTTGCTCTAGTGAAAACAGACTATCAAACTACTTTTTGACAATTAAATTTCTGATGAAATAATGATTTAGCTAATTCAAAAAAAGGTACTTGAAGGGTTTGTAATAAAGTAATAGATTTAGTTAGAGGGTGTTGGCAGTGGCGGTTAAGAGCATATTTTTGACTGCAAATTAAATATTTATATTAATTAAGTTAATTAAATAACTGACTTACAAATCAAACAATTTATAAGATTGGCAGTTGCCCTTTTAATACAAAAAAGATAGAATTTTTCGTTAAACGAAATAAAGGAAGGCTGTTTTTTCAAATCTGAAAGAATGGTATTAAAACTTTAAGGCCTTGTTTTTGGAAAAACGCAAATTGATCTCCCAAACCAAACTTGCGGACATGAGATTTTTTTTGATTTTTGACATAAGATATAGAATATCCAAACAAAGATAGAAACAAAAAAATTAGCCTATTATTAGCACTAATTCCAAAATTGTACCAGGATGTTTTTTAGTATCCCATCCCAAAATTTCCTTTTTTCAAAAAATACCAATTTTTCATAGATATGAATGTATGTTTTTTTCATTGCAAATTTTTGATTCGTAATAATAATGGATTTTCAATAATAATGGATATGAAAACCTTCATGCAAAATTTGGTTCCTCCACCATAACTTTTAAGGGTTTTTCGGTAGTAAGTTTGCAACTGTTATAATAATATGGGTTGACAGATGAAAAACTGGTATAACTTTTTTCAGAGACGTCAGATTGTCTTGATTTTAGATTTTTTGGCATCAGCATTAAAAAATATCTCGAAGACATGTATCATATGTGTATATAATACCATTGTCTATTATTGCCAATTTTGAAAATCTCCTTTCGCGCTTTGACCTTGAAAATCGCGACTCGCAGACATTTTTTTCTAGACTTTTGAGGTATGTTATATAGAATGCCAAAACGAAGATATTGAGCAAAAAAAAATTTCTATTACCATTCATTCCGAGGTGAAACCCTTATTTGACTGGATTACTATTTCACTGGTATCATTTTTCTTACACACGTGCCAGATTTGCAATGTAGCTTTAAATGTTTATTGATTTGAGCCTTATATGATTTCACATTTTCCTTTATTATTTCCTTATAATAAGAAATTATTTATGTAAACCTATTGTCGAAATCAATCAAAACATAGATTTTATACAAAGAATGCCTTCATTATATAAACCATACAATTAATGTAGTCTATCATAAAAAGAATAATAATAATTAATGAAACGAATCATACAATCAATATGACACCTTATTATTTTCCTATTAGTAGTTATAATACAACATCTTCTTCTTTTGAATTGATGAAAATAATTTCCTATTATGTGTTACTAATACATATACTCTCACTGTCACTGTTGAAACTATTAATTAGGATACAAATATCATCAATGTTAATTGATTGCAAAAATTGATTTTATTACCGATTGATACCCCAAATAAAAACCAAACTCTTGTTATGCAATGTAGGTTGGTATGTTTGTGTGTTCGGTATTGTATATTAATTTTTTTTTCTTAAAAAAAAAAATTACTTTCTGAGCGGGATTTGATGCAATGCGTACTAAGAAAAGAAATTTATTAGAACGTTTCTTTCTACAATTTTGGCATTAAAACTTTTCTTCTAAAAATAATTCCTATTATTCCTAATTTCATTTACCAAATTCAGTCTTATGTATGTATTTAAAATTGAAGCCACCGAAGAAATTTCCACTTACGAGATCCGATGTATCCCCATACAAAAAACTATTATCTTATCGAAACCTTTCTAGTGATGTAGATCATTTATGTAACACTGTACTGGTGGAAAAAACACCTATTTTTATTTACCTAAGAAAAACGTTAGAACAATTACTTACTCTCATGAGTTGGTTGACTCTGCTATCACCTACAAACTACAATACTATGTATATTACATACATCGTCGCCCTAGTATTGAAGTGCCGTATACGCCATTTTGACATTTTTGGGAAATCGCATTTAAATGTTCGGAAGATAATTGCGAAAGAACTAACCACTGGTATTTTTTGATATTTTAGTATGATATATAATTAAAATGTGTCTTTTATATACATGCTATTGGACATCTGCAATTCGTTTTGTTTTCAAAATATTTAAATTTTTGTCCAAAATGAGTTTGCCGTATACGCCATGAAAATCAGAAGTTTCTTTTATTCATATACACGTACGTCAAAGAAAAACATAACGTACGTCAAAACAATTCTCAAAATTTTCTTGCATTGCATGAAAAATTTGACGTAAATACCAAAATTTCTTGTTTTTGTCGAAACAATAGACGAAAAAAGATAGAAAAAAACGGATAGCAGATTTGAAAAGAGCAACTTCGAAAACATACGACTGCATCTAGTTCAAAAAATGCAATTTGGCGTATACGGCACTCCAATACTAGGGCGACGACATATTGGCATTAGTATGTTTATTAACTCGTACATGTTCATGATTAATTTGTTGGATATTTGTTCAGTTTTTTTGTTCACTGTGGTGTATGAGTAATCTTTTGATTTCTTGAGGTTTCAAATAAAATTTTGCTGACCTACTTATACACTTTTCAATAAAAAAAACTCCAACAAATATGACTGTTTCCCACAAAAGTCCTTGAGAATTTAAGCTTATTAGATTCTGCTAAACACTCTTAAATACTACTTAAATATTAAATAAAATGCACCACTGCGTCGTACGAACTTGTTCTCATGACTAAAGCTTTTTAAAGCAATTATAATTTGATTTTCTTAAATTGCATATTACTAAGAAATGTAAAATCTTTTTATTTTTAATCATTAAAATCATTGAAAATTGTGTTTCAATACACCATTTTAAATGATTTTAACCATAAAAAGAAGTATGGCATTTGATTTCTATATAATAGAGTATTTTGGAAAAAACAAATTTAAAATCCTTAGAATCGTTTTCAAAAATAAAATGCACGACTGGGGTCGCACGTACTTGCTCTTGCAGTTTAAAACACTATTATGTTAGTTTACTTTAGATTTTAAGAGCTGCCTCTACATAAATTTAAAGAAATTTTGTTGATATTGGGGAAGAGCAAAATTTTGAAAAATTTGTATGGGAGGTACACTTTTTTGACTTTTTTGAGAAAAACTAAAAATGCAGTTTTATTGCAATTGCTTGAAATATTACGTCTGCGAAGTTTAATAAAAATCGTTAGAGCCGTTTTTGAGTTATTTGGTTTGAATTGAAAAATTTGTATGGGAGGTACACTTTCTGAGCGAGATAAAAAAAAAAACAAAAAAAAAACCAACTTTCAGAATTCCATAAAAACCATCTGTACCAAATTTGAAGAAAATCCGTCCACCCGTTTAGGCTGTGGAAATGTGTACAGATATGGACGTACAGACGCACAGACGCACGGACGGAATTGCGAGACCCACTTTTTTTTAATTCTCCATCATCGTAATGTTGGTTTTGATTAAAACCCTAAATTTTTTTTTCGACACGAAACCAATACTTGCCCTATTGAGCAAGTAAAAAGGTATTTTTTTATATATAAAAAGTTTATTACATTTTTCAAGAAAAATTGGTATGCAATATTTAAAAAAAAATAGGAAACACTTAAAAAAAGTTGCAAGAAAATTTATCAAACGCTTTCAAAAATGTAGGCACTTAAATTCAAATAAAAAAAATCCGGAAATGTTTTTCGATTTTTTTCAATTTACGATTACCAAAACACTTTTGCAAAAATATTTGCATATTTAAAAGTACGAATATTTTTTCATTAAGGTTATATATGGCAAGTACCGTTGATTTTGGTCCCAAAAAATTAAAATTCCATCAACTACCAAGTTTGAAGAATGTCGCTTTAGTAGTTTAAGCTCTAGTTCGAAATAAACTGAGTAACTGCATGACAGACAGACGGACAGAATTGTGGAACCCACTTTTTTTGTATTCGCTTTCATTATGTCTAATTGTTATTTCTAGTTCGATTTTTTTTTCCGAATACTAAACTAGCCTTATAGCAACTTAAAAATCGAATACCTTGAAATAATATCTTGAGTACCTTATCATGAAAAGGTCAACGATAAGTTTCTGATTTAAATAAAAAAATCGTATTACTTCAAATACAATTCTATTTGCATAAGAGTACCTAACCTATATTATTCGTGTATTGGTGCAAATCTGCATTTGCATATGAATGTCAAATACCACTTTATATTCGTAAAACGTCATAACATTCCTCTCATTCTATTCATTATATTCAATAGATATTGTCTATATCATCTTAAAAATCTAACTGCATATGAGCCGTCATCATCATATCGAATGTGATACACCTTTACCTACACAAAAAAAGTCAATGAAACAATTGAACTACAAACGGCACTTAAAATGCTCTTCAAATTCAACACAAAGCAATAATCTCTTAAGTGCAACCCATTTAACTTCTATATCATCACAACGGTGTCTTCCTGGGCTCATCCAGAGAAAGGACGACGTCGACGACGACGACAACGCAACAAAACATTGGCCTAGGACTAGGACGCGACACTACAACTCTACGTATAGTGGGTTACACATTTCTTAGTTACGACAGATGATAGGATCGGTCTGGGTCGGGTCGGGTTGGGCCGGGTCGAGTCGGGATCGAGATGGACCGTTTAGCAAAGCCTTTTCCAAAGGAATCTGCTTTGTTTTCCTTGCACAAAGGACTTGTGAGAAATTGTTTCGCTTTGCAGGATAATTGCGAAAGTTTTCTCCTCTTGTTGTTCAAGTACTCCGTTTTGAATTTTTTTTTTCATGACTCTTTGTTATGTATTCGATTGGATGGAACTTTTTTTTTTGTGAACTTTTTCTTTTCTTTTATTATTGTTCATGCAAGAGATTGAAGCAAAAGCAATTTAAGCTGCAATTTTTTTTTCTTTAGATGTTGTGTCTTGTGTGGTTGTAACTTACCTATGAAGTTGCACAAATTGTCACTTCATTTACTATAAAATGAAACGAGAAAAGACGTTGCTTATGGATTTTGCGACAAAAAAGAAGATGAAAAGATGTTTTCTAGGGGACTTGTATAGTTTTAAGCTTAGGGCGATGTGACAAAATGTTTTACCTTTTAACCTTAGCTTACGTAATAATATTTACTTTAAAGATGGTAGGGCAAAATATTTATATGTATTTCTAAGCAAGGTTTAAAATAAGTAATTATTTTGTGAGCACTGTGTTGATTTTCTCGAACTTGTTGGTACTATACAGACTGGGTAATATTAAAAATTCGTGTCAAGAAAAACATGTGGCAAAATAAATTGATAAGAGAAAATGTCAATTAAATTGATAAGGATGTAAAATGTTTATGCTGTTCTTGTTTTACTTTTTAACTTCTTTCTTAACTAAGATATACTTCATTTTATTTTGTGAACTCTCTGTCACCTTTTTTCATATCTATTGTGGAGAGCTAAGTTGCATTGTTTTACAAAAATAATGGAAATAGACAAATAGAATAGAGAGGAAAAAAACAGCGATCAGAAAAAATGCAAAAAAGTACTCATACGCCACAGTGTACAAATTAAATAAACATTTATAAAAAAATCATCATGACTTTAGGCACTTATTTTGAACGTTTTAGATTATGTGAAAGTTGATCGTTCTACAAATAAAAATTAATTCTGTTTAGAGCGGAACCGATTGATTTTAATGTTATATTTTAGGTCAAAGCTGAGTTGTAAAAGATTCATTTAATTTACCAATTATTTTTCGTAAAATGATTGCAATATTTTTTTTAAAATTCATTTGACTGCATTCAAATGAATGCATTCTTTTGGGAATGCATGCAGTCTTTGCATTCACTGAGGGAAAAAATAAATTGAAGTTGAAACGTCGTTGTTTCAAAGATGAACTACTTTGATTTATGTGACTTTAAGATACGAAACCATCAAAAATTAACATTTTTTCCACGTTGATTTTAAAATGTTCATCTTCAACGCAAAATCATTCCGAATAATAGTTAAATCAATGTGCTTTTCATCGATTTCACGTTGTTTTATGGTGGCTTTTCTCTCAGTGTTCTTCGCATTCACAAAGTTTAACTTACCTCTAAATTGTCAAAAAATCTTTTTCCTTAATGACTTTACCAATTTTAGTATTTTTTAAATAACAAAATTGTTGTTTCCTCGAATGCTAAAAATGAATTTTTCAAGAATTAAAAACGGCGCATACGGAAACGACCGAAAGTATTGGCTATTGGCTATTTGTATTTTTTGTACAGATTTGCCAGGGGAGTTGGAGCCGCAATTTTAACTCAAACCCAGCCTTATGGGTTTCATAAAAATTTGATTTTTATTGGTTAATTTTATGACCTACTTTAATAGATAATTAAAAGTGCTATTATTCATTCTTTAAGAAAATCCCAAACATATAAAAAGTTCTTCAGATATTTGAAAAAATGTCATATTGTCTTAACCTTGCGAGAAGAACCCGGACTTTGACCGACTATAAAATTGAATTTAACTAACTCACGGAATTCATTTTTATATCGTTTTTTAGATAATTTAATTGATAATAAGTCTATCCTGGGACATTTTTGGTTTAAATGAGTAAAAATGGAGTTATAAAATAAAAACGGCACCGACCTCTTTTCCAAGATGGCGGCTGTTCTCGATATCTTATCATCCCAAAAAATTCACTTTTACAATAAGGACATTCACCTGTTCCATGAAAAAAATTTGTCCCGCGAAAAATGCAATTTGATTTACTAATTTGCCTGAGCTATTTTGTTTCAAACTCATTAGGATATTTTCTTCGTTTTTCAAGAGAAACTTTTCGTTGGTCGCGGATTTTACAAGAATTGTTTTTCAGGCCATTGAAAACAGTAAAAGAGTTGGTATTAAATGTTCTTCTATGCAATAGACCAAAGCTAATGGCTCTCCGTCCATCCATTCGACCCGTATTTATAAAAATGCACATACACAAAATTGCACAAAAGGCCATAAGGATGCAAATAAATTTTTTTGTTTGTCATATTTAGTTTATATTAAATCAATCCCTCGAAGTATGTTTACTTTAAAAGTCTAAAAGTCACCAATTAATACGATTTTATCGAGTTTTAAAAACTTGCTTTTAACTAAAAAAGTCAAAAATTTTGAAAATGTGCTAATTCTTGAATAGGTACATTTAAGTTGTTTCTTGACAAAAAAAATTAAAAATTGCATATTATCAAAGGATTTTACCTCTACTTTATTTCATTAGTGCAAAGTTTGGACGTCCCGGCTACAAACACAAAATGCCCCTTGATTTAGTAAAAATAAAATTGTCAATTTTTTAACTTTTTTTTCTTTGATTTTAGGTTAGAATTTTAGTCAAAAATAATTTTTAAAATTTGTTAACCATCTTAACTTGACAGAAAATTTAATTTGCTATGAAAAGTGTCTTTGAACCATTTCAAAGTCAGGCTTGGTTTTCGAGTTAAATCAAAAAAACTGAAAACCGACCAGTGTTGCCGTTTTCTCAGAAATGCACCAACGGATTTAGTAGCACTTTTGGCTGGAGTATTCTTGTATGCCAAGGAATCATAATCAGCAATAAAAACTCTTGAACGAATTTGTTCCATCCAAAAGGGTCTATTCAATAGACTATTAAAGAGTGTTGCGCTCTTTGCTTTGTTTGAAGTTTTTAAATCTGGAAGAATTAATTAAAAAAATATACTCTCTTAATTCTGAATAAGCTAAAAAACAAAATATGCAAAGCCATTAACAAAAAAAGAAGCATCATCCACTTGCACAAAGGCTATCTCAAAGAAGAGCCCGGTTAAATCGTCCTTATCATGGCAACGTAATTAATGCGACATTTATGATATCCTTAAATAATGCTATTGTTGTTCTACGAATGGTGCTTCTCTTTGTATGCAAGTTTATAACAACATTGTAAAAGTAGCAAAATCTAAGAGGATTTTGGCAAAGGATATACTATAACGGAGAATTATCCAAGATATTAGTTCGCCCGCATGCTATACCCCCTGTAAAAGGGCTTTCTATGTTTTATATAAAATACACACACATACGACCGGAACCGATTATATGTAAAAATATTTTTATTCAGCAAAAGAAAATGATATTTTAATTCAAATCCTTATATGTGGATAGGACTAGTTCTTCTCCTACCACCACCATCACCCTCGCGGCGCGGCGGTCGTCATCGGTCGTTGTGGAGTGTAAAAAAATAAAAATGAATTCCTAGTCTAGAACAAAGATGAAACCCGGAAACTTGGTTTATGCAGATTATAGAAGTACATCCCGGAATTAGAGAAATGATAAAACAGTTTAACTTTTATTTTGGCCTTTAAGAGTTTAGAGGCTTCTGCTATATGTTTATTTGAGTAGGATGCTGACTGGATTTTGTCTAGACTTTGTATAGATGCCAAAAGGGACTAGCCGATTACAAAATCGAGTATACGAGTACACATACCTAACCTATCTTCATTCTCAATATGAAGAAGACTGAATTTATAAAATATTCATACGAAACGACAGTAAATGTATGATGGCTCAGAGGTTATTATTTTTGTTTGTTTTGTTGTGGTTTGAATAAAACTTTTTGTAAGGGACGACTTGAATTCATAAGAACGCGAAAATTAATTTTTTTAGTACTTTTGAGGAAATATTCTCATGGAAATAAAATAAGAATTTTGCTTTTGTTAAAAAACTAATCTTAAAGAACAGTATAGGTTTTTGTTTTTTTTTTTTTTTCATAAGAAAAATAAATTCATGACTCCGTCGTACATACATACAATGTATCTGCGAATTTAATTGAAATTAAAATCAATGACTCATTTTTGAAAATTTTTTTTATGGTTCCACCTGAATCAAAAGTGTTTCATATTTCATTTGTCATTTTTAAAATGTTTTCTTTGCACAATATACTAGGGTTAAAATATTCTACTAAATTTCAGGATTCTATGATGCACAAAAGTGATCTGTAATATTTCATGAAAATTTGGCAGGTACCACTCCCCCTGAATGGAGAATTTCAAGTTTTCGATTTTTTCTTTTGTTTTCAACACCACGAGTTCAATCACTGTGCAAAACTTCAAGTTTCTTCAATAACGGGAAGCGCTCCATAATTTTAAATAAATGTCAGTGCTACGCGTTTTTGTGATTTTTGATCGTCTATCTCAGAAACTACTCATGCTATGTAGCTGAAATTTTCTGAAAAGATTGATTTAGACTAGCTCAACAAATGTTACTACCGTGGCCCGTGGGTCTTAATATAGATCCATTTTTTTGTAATACAAACTTTTTCTATTTAGCTATGAAAATCAAATTATGATTAGGAAAGACAGAAAAAAGTCTGAACTTATATAAGATAGATGGTTATTCGGCATAAATCCTTTTATACATTAATGGATTATAAAATTTTAAACGAATTTTTCCCGAAATTATGATCACAACAAAAACATTACTGTTAAAAAAAGAGCCAAGTTCTCCTATGTTGAAGTTATGCTAGCACAAAAAGTACTGAAATGTAAAAGTGTACAATGTTCTAAAGCTTGGATTTAAATTTGTATAAATAAAATGTTGATTGTTCTCTTGACAATTTTTCTTTAAATTACCGATTTTTAAAGCTATTTGAAAAATTGCCAAGTAAACAATCAACATTTTATGTATACAAATTTAAAGCCAAGCTTTAGAACTTGGTACATTTTTACATTTCAGTACTTTTTGTGCTAGCATACTTCAACATAGGAGAACTTGGCTCTTTTTTTAACAGTAATGTTTTTGTTGTGATTTCACTACTTTTTGCAAGGTATTGCTCAGAGAAAATGTGCGGTTACCACGACCCTTGTCTAAAATTGTCAAATTTTAAATTTTTTCTTTTGTATAAACTCCCAGGTCTACCATTCAACCAAATTTTAATGTTCTACGAAAGTTAGAAATGCTCTATAATATTTGATGAAAATTCACCGGAAATTAGCAGTTGCCACGCCCCCTAGCTGAAATTCTCAAATTTAAAATTTTTTAATTTGTATAAACAACCAGCTCTAACATTCTACCAAATTTCAAGATTCTACGATAACCAGAAGCACTCTATAATATTTGATGAAAATTCAGCGGAAATGGGCGATTGCCACGCCCCTGGCTGAAATTCTCAAATTTAAAATTTTTTCCTTTGTATAAACTATCAGCTCTACCATTCTACCAAATTTCAAGGTTCTACGATAATCAAAAGTGCTCTATAATATTTTATCATCATCTGATGCCACGCCCCCTGAATTGAAAATCTCAAGTTTTCGATTTTTTCCTTTGTATACACCACAAGTCCTATCACCGTGTAAAATTTCAAGTTTCTACGATATCGGGAAGTTCTCCATAATTTTGATGATCTGTCAGTGAGTCAGTGAATCAGTCAGTGAATCAGTTTTGCGATTTTTAAAGCCCTATATCTCAGAAACTACTCATCGAAGGAGGCTGAAATTTTGCGAGGTGTTTGGTTTTGACCAGCTCAACAAATGTAGCGAGTTTGAAATTTCTAGTATCTTTGGTGTGGAAGTTAGAGGGGGGTCGAAAATGGCCTGAGTTGTTTCCTGTAAATAAGGGTGTAGTGCCAAAGTTGCTAGAGAACTTGGCTGGGCACTACTGTGCCCCTTGATCTATCCACATTTATCTATCGACATTTATTTATCGACATTTATCTATCGACATTTATCTATCGACATTTATTTATCCACATTTATCTAGAGACATTTATCTAGAGACATTTGTCTATCCACATTTATCTATCGACATTTATTTATCGAAATTTATCTAGAGACATTTATCTAGAGACATTTATCTAGAAACATTTATCTAGAGACATTTATCTATCCACATTTATCTATCGACATTTATCTATCCACATTTATCTAGCGACATTTATCTAGAGACATTTGTCTATCGACATTTATCTATCCACATTTATCAATCGAAATTTATCTATCGACATTTATCTATCGACATTTATATCAATCGACATTTATCTATCGACATTAATCTATCGAAATTTATCTATCGACATTTAGCTATCGACATTGATCTATCCACATTTATCTATCCACATTTGTCTATCCACATTTATCTATCGACATTTATCTATCGACATTATTTATCTATCGCCATTTATCAATCGACATTTATCTATCGACATTTTCTATCCACATTTATCATTCGACACTTATCTATCCACATTTATCTATCGACATTTATCTATCCATATTTATCTATCCACATTTATCTATCCACATTTATCTATCGACATTTATCTATCGACATTTATCTATCCACATTTATCTATCCACATTTATCTATCCACATTTATCTATCGACATTTATCTATCGACATTTATCTTGAGACATTTATCTATCGACATTTATCTATCGACATTTATCTATCCACATTTATCTATCCACATTTATCTATCCACATTTATCTATCCACATTTATCTATCGACATTTATCTATCCACATTTATCTAGAGACATTTATCTATCGACATTTATCTATCGACATTTATCTATCGACATTTATCTATCGACATTTATCTTGAGACATTTATCTATCCACATTTATCTATCCACATTTATCTATCCACATTTATCTATCCACATTTATCTATCGACATTTATCTATCCACATTTATCTATCCACATTTATCTATCCACATTTATCTATCCACATTTATCTATCCACATTTATCTATCCACATTTATCTATCGACATTTATCTATCGACATTTATCTATCGACATTTATCTATCGACATTTATCTATCGACATTTATCTATCGACATTTATCTATCGACATTTATCTATCGACATTTATCTATCGACATTTATCTATCGACATTTATCTATCGACATTTATCTATCCACATTTATCTATCGACATTTATCTATCGACATTTATCTATCCACATTTATCTAGAGACATTTATCTATCGACATTTATCTATCGACATTTATCTATCGACATTTATCTATCGACATTTATCTATCGACATTTATCTATCCACATTTATCTATCGACATTTATCTATCGACATTTATCTATCCACATTTATCTATCGACATTTATCTTGAGACATTTATCTATCCACATTTATCTATCCACATTTATCTATCCACATTTATCTATCGACATTTATCTATCGACATTTATCTATCGACATTTATCTTGAGACATTTATCTATCCACATTTATCTATCCACATTTATCTATCCACATTTATCTATCGACATTTATCTATCCACATTTATCTATCCACATTTATCTAGAGACATTTATCTAGAGACATTTATTTATCCACATTTATCTATCCACATTTATCTATCGACATTTATCTATCGACATTTATCTATCCACATTTATCTATCCACATTTATCTATCGACATTTATCTATCCACATTTATCTATCCACATTTATCTATCCACATTTATCTATCCACATTTATCTATCGACATTTATCTATCGACATTTATCCATCGACATTTATCTTGAGACATTTATCTATCGACATTTTTCGTGAGACATTTATCTTAAGACATTTATCTTGAGACATTTATCTAGAGACATTTATCTATCGACATTTATCTATCGACATTTATCTATCGACATTTATCTATCCACATTTATCTATCGACATTTATCTATCCACATTTATCTATCCACATTTATCTATCCACATTTATCTATCCACATTTATCTATCGACATTTATCTATCCACATTTATCTAGAGACATTTATCTATCGACATTTATCTATCGACATTTATCTATCGACATTTATCTATCGACATTTATCTTGAGACATTTATCTATCCACATTTATCTATCCACATTTATCTATCCACATTTATCTATCCACATTTATCTATCGACATTTATCTATCCACATTTATCTATCCACATTTATCTATCCACATTTATCTATCCACATTTATCTATCCACATTTATCTATCCACATTTATCTATCCACATTTATCTATCCACATTTATCTATCGACATTTATCTATCGACATTTATCTATCGACATTTATCTATCGACATTTATCTATCGACATTTATCTATCGACATTTATCTATCGACATTTATCTATCGACATTTATCTATCGACATTTATCTATCCACATTTATCTATCGACATTTATCTATCGACATTTATCTATCCACATTTATCTAGAGACATTTATCTATCGACATTTATCTAGAGACATTTATCTAGAGACATTTATCTATCGACATTTATCTAGAGACATTTATCTAGAGACATTTATCTAGAGACATTTATCTAGAGACATTTATCTATCCACATTTATCTAGAGACATTTGTCTATCGACATTAATCTATCGATATTTATCTATCGACATTTATCTATCGACATTTATCTATCGACATTTATCTATCGACATTTATCCATCGACATTTATCTTGAGACATTTATCTATCGACATTTTTCGTGAGACATTTATCTTAAGACATTTATCTTGAGACATTTATCTATCCACATTTATCTATCCACATTTATCTATCCACATTTATCTATCGACATTTATCTATCCACATTTATCTAGAGACATTTATCTATCCACATTTATCTAGAGACATTTGTCTATCGACATTTATCTATCCACATTTATCTATCGACATTTATCTATCGATATTTTTCTATCGACATTTATCTATCGACATTTATCTATCCACATTTATCTATCCACATTTATCTATCGACATTTATCTATCGACATTTATCTTGAGACATTTATCTATCCACATTTATCTATCCACATTTATCTATCCACATTTATCTATCGACATTTATCAATCCACATTTATCTAGAGACATTTATCTAGAGACATTTATCTATCCACATTTATCTATCGACATTTATCTATCCACATTTATCAAGAGACATTTATCTATCCACATTTATCTGTCCACATTTATCTATCCACATTTATCTAGAGACATTTATCTATCGACATTTATCTATCGACATTTATCTATCGACATTTATCTATCCACATTTATCTATCCTCATTTATCTATGTACATTTATCTATCCACATTTATCTAGAGACATTTATCTAGAGACATTTATCTAGAGACAATTATCTATCGACATTTATCTATCGACATTTATCTATCCACATTTATCTATCCTCATTTATCTATGTACATTTATCTATCCACATTTATCTAGAGACATTTATCTAGAGACATTTATCTATCCACATTTATCTAGAGACATTTGTCTATCGACATTAATCTATCGATATTTATCTATCGACATTTATCTATCGACATTTATCTATCGACATTTATCTATCGACATTTATCCATCGACATTTATCTTGAGACATTTATCTATCGACATTTTTCGTGAGACATTTATCTTAAGACATTTATCTTGAGACATTTATCTATCCACATTTATCTATCCACATTTATCTATCCACATTTATCTATCGACATTTATCTATCCACATTTATCTAGAGACATTTATCTATCCACATTTATCTAGAGACATTTGTCTATCGACATTTATCTATCCACATTTATCTATCGACATTTATCTATCGATATTTTTCTATCGACATTTATCTATCGACATTTATCTATCCACATTTATCTATCCACATTTATCTATCGACATTTATCTATCGACATTTATCTTGAGACATTTATCTATCCACATTTATCTATCCACATTTATCTATCCACATTTATCTATCGACATTTATCAATCCACATTTATCTAGAGACATTTATCTAGAGACATTTATCTATCCACATTTATCTATCGACATTTATCTATCCACATTTATCAAGAGACATTTATCTATCCACATTTATCTGTCCACATTTATCTATCCACATTTATCTAGAGACATTTATCTATCGACATTTATCTATCGACATTTATCTATCGACATTTATCTATCCACATTTATCTATCCTCATTTATCTATGTACATTTATCTATCCACATTTATCTAGAGACATTTATCTAGAGACATTTATCTAGAGACAATTATCTATCGACATTTATCTATCGACATTTATCTATCCACATTTATCTATCGATATTTATCTATCCACATTTATCTATCCACATTTATCTATCGACATTTATCTTGAGACATTTATCTATCCACATTTATCTATCCACATTTATCTATCCACATTTATCTATCGACATTTATCTATCCACATTTATCTAGAGACATTTATCTAGAGACTTTTATCAATCCACATTTATCTAGAGACATTTATCTAGAGACATTTATCTATCCACATTTATCTAGAGACATTTGTCTATCGACATTTATCCATCCACATTTATCAATCGACATTTATCTATCGACATTTATCTTGAGACATTTATCTATCGACATTTATCTATCCACATTTATCTATCCACATTTATCTATCCACATTTATCTATCGACATTTATGTATCCACATTTATCTAGAGACATTTATCTAGAGACATTTATCTATCCACATTTATCTATCCACATTTATCTAGAGACATTTATCTATAACTTGGCTGGGCACTACCGTGCCCCTTGATATCAAAGTCGGTGACAGTGACTACTGTATTTCAAAAACCACTCGTTGGATTTGAATGAAATTTGTTCAGCTTTTAACATCATAAAATTCTAGTCCTTTTATTACTAGTACCAATTCATTCAAATCCCATTCGTTCAGAACCAACAAAAATATTTCAATATTATATATTGAATATTACCTATTGAAGGTTTTTTCAATTTGGATAACCATATAAATCATCAAACAACGAGAAGTAAATAAAAGTGATTTAATAGCTTTTCACTTCACGTTCAATTTTTATTGAAAATATTTACCTGCCAAATAAGCCTCAACCACGCTATGAGAGTACCTAAATTCAAATATTAAGTTTTATTTATTAGCTAAAAGCAATACATTATCCACATCATGCTCATTATTTTGCAATATAAATTACAATACAAATTTACAAGAAAAACAAAACTCGTATAACAGAACATCAAATTCATACATTCATATGTATCTATTCATATTTTAAAAAGAAGATAAACGACAGATGGGTCACATGAACTTGCTGTAAAATTTTGAATTGATTTCTAAAGGTACATATGTGGATTTAGTAAATTAAATAAAGTAAAAATACCACCTTGTATAATACTTTTATGAATCCAAAAAAATTAAACATTTTTACATTCTTTCTAAAGTAGGCCATTTTTGTGAAAACTTTTTTTTTGGAATAATACCGAATTTTTCTTCCTCTCTTAAAGAAATCTTTTGAAACCCTCTTTTTAAGAAATCTTAACATTGTTGGTTTCTATTATTAATTTAAGATATTGCTGTATAACGTACTTACTTGGAACCTAGGACGTTTGGATGACTTGTTGAATATAGAAAGAATCCGTGTTTTTTTCTATATACTAAAAAAACACTCTTTCACCAAAAATTCTTAATAAAGTTTGCAAACTTACCATATATATTAGATTTTTTTTGGCAGTTATCACATATTTTCCCCGTTTCACAAAAAAAAAAAACACCCTTTCCATCCACCTTGAAACCACTTGTCGTCCTTATCAAAACCATCCAGTAAAGAAATTTCGAAATGTAGAGAAACATCTTAGTTTGATCTTAATTTTTCTACAAATCCATAACTTTTCTTATTTTAAAAATCCTAAATATGTACAAGTTAAAAACAGTGTCATCTTCAACGTACTAATGTGTAAAGTACCTGCTTTACAATACAATAAATCGCAAAGGTGCAAACACCTACCTTTGAAAACACCTGCTTCCAGTTCTATAATGCGCGAGTATTTTTTCATGACTCAAATCGGTAAATCAGGTGCACTCTTTTTAAAGCTTTCATATTCGGCGTTCCATTAATCATCTTTAACGAATATCATTCTCTCGTTTTGTGGTAACAGTTGGTAAATATTACATTCGTCACGAAAACAATCCATCCAGACTAGAACATCCCTTCATCGTGTAAAAATAAAAATCTTAAAATGAACATGGAAAACTTTATTTTTAAGAACATAAAAGGGAGATACCCTATTTTGTTTTTATTTATTGACTAATCCTACAAAATTTGAAATTAAAGTAAAGCCTAAATGTTTTTTAAGGCTTCAAGATATCCAACATAATTGTTTTATGAATTTGATGGTTCAGCTTACTCCTTAAGAGCCATTTTCCAAGGAAATATTATTTCGATATCCCTTCATACCTTTAAAAGGTCATATTCAGTAACTTGAATTTTAAGTCCTGTGTGCTTCTAAAGATGGAACAATTTTAATCCACCTTATTTCGAGAAGGTTGACATACCCTAAACTTAAAAAAACACATGAAGCTTCTCAATCCTCGTCCACATGTAAGGATAATGTAACTGAAAAAAAAAAATATTTCAAATAATATCCAGCCAGCGCCGAATGAATATGTCCTGTGTAGGTGAAGTTGTTGGCAGACAAAGGTTCAGGTGCAAGTACGATCCGATTTTGATGATTCAATGCTGTCAAGGAGTAGTCAGTCAGTGGCAAAGCAAGGTTATAGCAACACAGAATTTGACACTCCAAAACTGCAGTCAATTCTAATTTTGTACTTTTCAAAAACTCTTTTGAAATTGTCCATGAGGCGGATGCAACGCTTGTTTTTCGTTATCTACATTTTGACATTAACAGGATAAATCACTTTGGGGTATACACTCGTATAGCTTTGACGTTGGAAATTCCTGAAATAGCTTGCTTGCAAGTACACCAAGTACCAGGTGGTGGACGATTCAATGTAAACCCGTTCCCAGACAATGATAGACAGGTCGAGTGTTTGCTTGGCCATTTTGTGTGTCTCTGCAAATTCAGTAACGTGTTCCTTTGACATTGAACTATACCTCATATGGTTTTTGGTAGTGATGCCTTGCTTTATTTTCGATTGTGCGACTTATATGATTTTGAGGAAAAATTAGGGACTTTAAATAGAACATTTCAATCTGTAATTTAAAATATTTAATTTACTTTGATATGTATTATTTAAAAAAAATTATTAGTATAGTCCTTTTGCATTGAATACAATTGGAAATTCAAAAAAAAAAAAAAAACACTAGAAAAAAATATTATTTGTTTTTGGAAAAAAAGCCTTTCTTTGTTGTCTTTTTAGGGTCAAACTTCCAAAATCAAATTCAAATCCTATAAAATCAAAACTACGCACCCAAAACTAAAAAATATACATTTTTGTACTCTGCTATTCAATCTCTTTCGCAACGGACATAAATAAAATTCACCTTAAAAATATATATGTATATGTTTTCACAAAAATGGAGATTACTCCGTAAATATGCGTCTTTTTGCGGTCAAACTTTGCAAAATTAGAAACCCTATAAACACAAAATTACACTTCAAAAACTTTTTATTGGCCACAGTTGGGACCAAAAAAAAAAAAAAACACTTAAAAAGTGGTTGTCTGTAAGGTCGGTTTAAGGACGATGATTTTACGTGATAACGTCATACAAAAAAAGGTTGTGTGCTTTTGTTAAAAAAAAAATTATGTAAAAATAATTTATTTGTCAACTTTCTTGTAAAAACTTTTTAAGTACCTACTTAAGCTAAAGATTAAGACCTTATATATTTATATCTGTAGGTATGTTTTGAAGAAAACCGAATAACTTTTTGTATCCAATCATTAATTTACAAGAAAAAGATAAAAAAATACTTTATTTTTCACATTATATTAATTTTTTATATGAAAAGCTTGAAAAAAATAACACCATTAAAAAAGTATGAAATTTTTCTAAAGAATAAAGCCATAGGTAGGTACTTTAATTTTTACAATGCGTAAAAGGTATACAAATAATTCATTAAAAACAATCATTTTTCATGAAAAAAGTGAAAAAAGCAAACTTTTTTCTTCTAACACCATTAAATCCATTTTTATAAATAAATTTTATACCATCTGAGAGCCTATTGTTTCACCTCAAAATATTCATTTCAACAATGTCTGTACGATTTTCATCAAAAACGCAAAAAATCAATCTTTTTTATTTTTTAAAACCAATAAATCAATTTTTTTTATATAACAACCTGTAATAAATTTTATATCATCTAAAAGCTTATTATTACACCTATTATATGAGACTTCAATCATATTTCTACGATGCCTAAAAAGTTAAAATTTTTTAAAGTCAACCATGTCGAAATTTCAAACTGAGATTACGGTAATTCCCAAACTGGTGGCTGTTCATGGGCACCAAATCTCCACAGGTATTTCTGAAGTTCTTTAATTTAAAATTGTGTATCTTGTAGTGAATTTTACGTTATGTGTGACAAAACAAAAAGAAAGGTAATATTATCATCATGCTCAATAAAGTTAACTCAAACTTTTATGTGCTCTAGAACAAAAGATAAAACGTGTTGGAAAATACAACTTTATTTTACCGTTATCAAAAATTTGTGAATACTAAATTGATTCAAATTTTGCACGAATATAGTCCTGCCTATTATCTATCTACAATATAAATTTCATTCATTTAAATTAAAAAAAAAACGGTCAATAAACTTTTTCCGGTTATTCGGCCAAAAATCATTTAAGAACACCAATTTCTTGCACATGCATGCGCATTAGGGTGTCCGTTATTTCCCAAAGTGATGTTTTCGGTGGTGACACCCCCCAGATCGAAAGTTTAGGGCCTAAATACGGGGAATTTAGCAAAAAAAATTTTTTGGAGGTCATTAACCCGTGCCTCTAAGGTCATACTTTCCCCATACAAACTTGTATGGGAAATTTTTAACTCATACACAAAATTTTTTTTCTCTCGAGTCAAATCATCTATTTTTAAAATGTTTGTTGTTTCTGGTTGGAAAATAGTTCCTTTAAAAGATTACATTCAAAATTTCCCGTTAAAATTTTTTTTTATATTTTATTTCGGTTTTTGAAATTATTAGCTGTTTTCGTAGTTTTTGCTTTCACCTATCACATAATTTTAAATGCAGTTTTATTGGTTTTTAATTCTTTTCAAATATTGCATTCAAAAATTTGTGCATAAATCAAAAATTTTAATTTTTTTAAATTTTTTTTTGACATTTTTGCCGTTTTTATACGTTTAAATTTATTTTTTTCGAACTACAAAAGATATGTTTACAATTTTTTTTATTGAATTTTGTTAAAAAATTATTCACCTAAAAAATGATATCAAAAAAGTTGCAAACAAGAAAGGGTAAAGTATTTAATAATATTTATTTAATATAAAAACGGCAAAAATTTCAAAAAACAATTAAAAAAAAATTAAAATTTTTGATTTATACACAAATTTTTGAATGCAATATTTGAAAAGAATTAAAAACCAATAAAACTGCATTTAAAATTATGTGATAGGTGAAAGCAAAAACTACGAAAACAGCTAATAACTTCAAAAACCGAAATAAAATATAAAAAAATTTTTTTACGGGAAATTTTGAATGTAATCTTTTAAAGGAACTATTTTCCAACCAGAAACAACAAACATTTTAAAAATAGATGATTTAACTCGAGAGAAAAAAAATTTTGTGTATGAGTTAAAAATTTCCCATACAAATTTGTATGGGGAAAGTATGACCTTAGAGGCACGGGTTAATGACCTCCAAAAAATTTGTTTTTGCTAAATTCCCCGTATTTAGGCCCTAAACTTTCGATCTGGGGGGTGTCACCCCCGAAAACATCACTTTGGGAAATAACGGACACCCTAATGCGCATAGTTATAAACTATATGTCCTATAAGTTTGAAATTTTGGAAAACTCCAAAAAATTGCTAAAAACAAAAAAACATCCGAAAGTACCTCTAAAAAAGGAGTTGTTTTTCAAAAATTTATATTTCGATTCGAAAATTTCGAAATGCAGAGACTAAAAAAAAAATCCGTATCAGAACCCCAATTTTGTTGTTTTATCTTTTGAATAGCATTTTTCAAATTGTCAAAAAAATTTCCCCATTTCTTTGCAATTTTGTTTTATCCCTATTTAATGATATAATTTTTCAAAATCCTTAACTAGTATTCATCTTTAAATTTATTATCCTTTAAAAAAGCTATTGAAGTTTTTGTATACATTTTTGTAAACTTAGTTCAAATTGCACTGAATACAATCGGGAACTAAAAAAAATCACCTTTAAGAAAATGAGTAATGTTTTCGGAAAAATGTAGATTACTAAGTTAATATGTGTCTTTTAGGGTCAAACTTTGTGAAATTCCAAACCCTATAAAATCAAAACTGCGCAACCAAAACTTATGTATAAAACATTCATTTTTGTAATCTGCTTTTGTGTCGAATCTTAAAAACGTCAAAATTTCTAAACTAAGCTTCCAATGACCCTCAAAGCTGCAAATCGAAAATTCATTTAAAAAAAGCTTTACAAAAGGAACCAATTTCAATCTTTTACCAATCTTTTATGTTATGAAAGCAATGCTTAATAACTTAACATTCATTCAATTTCCTTAAACCATTGCAACTATAAATTTAATATCCATATATCACATGGATAAATTGGTTAAAAATGTCAACTTTAAGTAAGTACCTCCTTCAATAAAATTTCAAGTGAAAAAAATCCCCAATATAAGTATTCCATCGTAATAAAATTTCTATATGATCAAATGTTTGGGTAAAACGTAAACGACAAGTGGAGTCTGTCACTTTCACTGGTTAAAACAACATCCGCATACCATATCGCAGTAAATTTATCACATTTAACTGCAAAACAAATCATCTGCCATTACGTGACATGATTTCCTCCCCCTAATTTTATTATATCAACAAAATCCAACCGAAATCACTCCTTTTTGCAGCTGTGCTTGCATTCATATACGAGTACTATGAGTATCCTTGTTCTTTTATATACGATGCGATGAGATGTGATGTAGATCATAGTCAAAAAATGACTCTCAAATGTCTGAAGGGTGCAGACATCATCGTGTTCGTTGTTACAATTTTACGTCAGTCAAAAAGGACGATTTGCACATATAAATAAATTATTATATTTGAATATTGAAGACACCAAGAGCAAAGAGATGATGAGTGAGTGGTGTGCATCAAATGACTCAACTCCCACATTACCTATTCATGGTGATGTTCTCGAAAAGCATATATATATGTGTATATGAATTTGAGTGGGTGCATTTATACATATATAGATGTTTGGAATTGTAGACCCCCAATGTCCACCATTATCACTAAACTTGATTTTGAATTGGGTCTTTGGGACATTACAAATGATATGTCTGAGTGTTATTCATTTTGTGTGTTTTTCATGGGAGACACACTTCCTTTTGATAGAGTATTGCCAGCTCTTAAATTTTGTTAAAAATAAGAGAATTGTCTAAATCAACTTCTTCTTCTTCTTCCTTTTTCTCGGCGCTGTTATGATCTCGATGTCGAGGGGATCATAACTATCCCACGTTACTGCTTCACACTAGTGATCCTCTTGTGGGGTTCGCCGAATTGTCTAAATTGTCTAAATCAACTTCAAGCTATAATTTAGAATTTAAGACCCACCCTGATGGTTGAAAGTCTACAGGAAATAACCCAGGACCAGTAGTTAGGAAAAAGTTGTTTCAGTAAAATTTGAATTTTTGTATGTATGTTCCCTCATAAGTCCTCAATTAATTTATCGTCATTGGACAAATGAGGTTTCATTCGAAGCGTCTTGCTTTTCCGCTAGTTATAAGCTTTGCAACATCGAATATGGCGCCATCTAGAAACATTTAACTAAATTAATTTAATTAAGAATTTAAACAAGGTTAGTTCATGATTTTTCCCTAGAGGGGGGGCCATATTAAAATACATTACATAACCAGTGGATAAACAAGATGCTTCCAACGATACCTACCTTGTCAAATTGCGATTGGTTGTTTAAAAGTTATGAGGGAATATACATAAAAAACTCATAAAATCCAGCTGAAACCACAACCAATGACTTGGTCTGGGAAATCTTTTATAAATATGGAAAACAAAATAGGTAGGTCCCAACACCGAGCCCCGAGGTACACCAGATTTTACATAGTATTGTTCGGATAATCCCATCATCCGCTTTTCGAAGTTATTTTACTGACTGCCATTTAGATATTTTGTGATTCACACTTAAGTATATTGAATTTTACTGGCTAAAATTTTTTTTCAAAGGTATGTTGCGCATCGTCTTCTTGAGATTCCCTCTACTCCTCATTTTGTAACTGGGCGATGTAATAGTTATCCTCACCGTGTTTCCGGTCCTTGCACACAGTTATGTTCCTGATTAGCCTCGTCATCCAACAATCTCTGCGTACTCCAAGGTTCTTGCCACTTCTATTTCGTCAGCGGCTTAGCCTCCTCGGATGGCGATCTGTTCCCATATCTGCCTTTTTGTCGTGGAAGTATTAAATTTATGAATAAAGCTGAATTTTTTTTAATCCCTTGGATTTTTTTCGATAATAAAAAAAAAAAAAAAATTGATTTGTAATTTTTTTTTAACCTCAAAACTAATTTCGAGACTTTGGTTAAAACATAATATCGGCTGAGGAATGTAAAAAAAAAGAAAGAAAAAGAAAATGCTTCGTCAAAAATATCTCAGGACTCAGGAGCCAGACCTCCAAGAAACTTTTGGTTTTCAAGTATGAATATAGCTTAAAGAGACCTTTCTTTTGATACCTCACTCGATAAATTTGGAGTAAATTTTTTAAATGCATTTTTTTTCGACAAGGAGTTGACCTTGATTTTTTCTTGAAAATCAAAAGAAAAAAATATAATTTTTTTTTTAAACTCAAATGCATGGCCTTGTTCTGTGAACTCATATCTGAAAACCAAAATTTGTGTGGAGACTTTGGTCTCAAATATTTGCTAAAAAATCAGCAACCACACCTCCAAAAAAAATTTGGTTTTCAGTTATAATTAAAGCTTTACAAGACCTTTCTTTTAACGCATCGCTTGATTAAGACAAAAAAATTGTTTTTTTCCCCGGGCTCGGCAGCTCAGTGTATCTCTTGTTAAAATCGCGTTCAAGGTTTTTGAGTTTAGCTTAAAAATTATTCTTTTGACAGCGAAAATAGTAGACTTTCAAATTTATTGTTCATTGTACTTAACTTCTAGAAAGATGATGCCTCGCAAATAAAAGACTGCAAGTGATATAAGTTGGCAATACTTTGAGCCTTCAGTCGTCTGTGCAATATATATTCGAAAATCTTTAATAAAGAAATGCTGCATCGATAAATAAAATTTTGATCAACTCGATTCTGGGCCAGTGCCAATTTTGTGCGGTTTTGCGAAGGCAAAGTTTCGTTTGTTCGGTTTGATTTCCTTTTTGTTTTCCGAAGCACGTATTTTTTTATTTTTGTTATTATTTTTTTTTTTTGTTCTGTGTGTTCGTTGTTCTTCTCGCTGAGTAGCCTATGAGTATATGCCGGTTTATGAAAAAAAGGATAAAGACCAAATGTTTCAAAATGTGTATACACCTTCTATATCTTTTTCTATATATGTATATACAACTACTGTCCGGTCTTAAACAATTTAGGACGGAACAGGACAGACACAGACATCACATTGTTTTATTTGTTAAGTTTTTTTTAAATTTTATTCTTTCACTAGATGAAAACTTTTGAAACTATTGATTGATCCAATTATCCTTTCACCCTGGAAAATAAATTGTTCGCGGATGTGTTTTGGGTACATATATCTTTCTCTTTACATTTTGTTCCTGATTTAGTGCGCGTTTGTGTTCCGCTTTTCATCTACTGTGTGTCTGTTCTGATGGTTTGTTGTTTATTTGGAGATTGTTAGTAGCTCAACTCAACTTGCCTTCGTGTTGTCCTCTGCTCCTGCTGTTTTCTGGTTATTTTACTATGAAAGTACATTCATATTTGATGATTAGTCTGTTGCAGATGGCCACATCGCCATCGGCCAGGATAATCATCAGTACTCTGGTCATTGTGGCTGTATAATAGTGATGGGTGCATGAATCATATTATATTATTTGGCTTATGCCACGGTGAGTTGGGTGTGGTATTATTAGGCCACCACCACCGCCAACTGCCACCATTGCGTTTGGCTGGAAATTTTGATTTATGATAATTTAATAGTTATTTTGTGAAACTTTAATTTTGTTTTTGAGGCATACTTTGAAATTAGTTATGAAATTTCATTTTGGGGTCAATGTTCGTGGTATTTGTGTAATTAAAATTGCGGATTTGACATTAAAAAATTAACTTGGTTTCCTTGTTAACGGAAAAAGAGATAATATGAAAAACAAACCAGTGAGTTTATTGAGGGATTCTATGATGAAAGGTGTAGCTTCCGAAAATTCCTTCAAGTATCAAAACAGTGATATCGCCATCATGTGGCTTATGAAAACGGGAATATAAAAAAAGGTACACATACGGAGCTCAAAATTTTGAAAGAACACTTTTCCAACCTACCAAACGGTGGAACGGTCAAAACTCCGTTTTAGGGCAGAACAATCCATTCTTATTGAATGGTAACAGTCACCTTACCAGCAAGATACATAAGTAAGACCTGCGATAAAAAACTGTAAAACGGATTTTCTTGTTCAGAAAATGTTACGTATACGCTCGAGTGTCTCGTTTAATTATGTCTTACAACCCGGAAATACTTTTGCTGCTAAATAAAAAAGTTACGTATACGCCCGAGTGTATTTTCTTTGTTCGTTTTAAGAATTTCTTTGCTAATATGAAACGTTGAGTTCCGTTTATTGGAGAACAAAATATCAGGAGTCCACCTTTGGATTTCAGTGAGAATATTAATAGATAAAACATTCGTTTTCGATTTTGAAGCAGACCGGCTACATATCGATACTATGTAGTTAAATCAGGTGTGCTGTGCTGAATTCAGTGTTTGTAACTGTTTTAAAAAACTGGATCATGTTTTCGAGATACATATTTTAAAAATAAGAACTTAAGTTAGGACTCCCAAAATAATAAGAATTTTGAATAATTTCAGCAATTTTTTGTTGTTTTTTAAAAACTTCATCTGTTTTCAATATTTCCTGAATATACATTAGAGTAAAGCTAATTCGTCTTTGATTTATTATGATTCATTCGTTAAGGAAGTATTTTTTTACCAAAAATGCTGCTACTTTAATGTCATTTTTATCTTTGTTTTTATTTTTTACATTTATTATTGTGTTCAAAATGAAAATAATTGTTTTAACAATAATTTGAAATCGGTATTTAACTTTATTTTGTTAGAATTTTAAGTAGATAATTTTCAACAACAAAAACTCTGAAGTAATATTTATGTGTGTAAATACAAAACGGCGGGAAATGTGATCGATGTATTATATGTTACTTTTATATGTTAAAATCATTTAGTTTTAGGAATTCTTATATTATATTAAGACATTCTGATTGTGAAATATTTGCCAAATCATTCTTCTCTTTAAACCTTTTAATATTATTGCACCTAAATGAAACTCCATTGATCAAATATTCTCTTTGTTTCATAATAAAACTTTAATTATTGACTTAACAAAAATAGAACAAAATATAGAAGAGAGTTTCTTTCCTTCAGAATAGAAGTAAGTGACTTGCAAAAAAAAATATATACTTACCATTTTCATTTTGCAAATAGAAACTTAAGACCTTTAATTAATTATAAAACAATGAATGTTGAAGTGCAAGCTATGTCTAATGGAAAGGCAGGGCAGAAATTTACTATGAAGAGGTCAATATAGATATAAGCTGTGAATGTCATTTTATGCTACTTCTGTCTCATATTGAAACAAGAGAAAGTTTGTTAAGTCTCTTTTCCTTGACAATGACTGTACATTTTGTCTAAGAGTTGAGAAACACACATAAGCATAGTGACAAATAGTATCTATTGTACGTTTTGCCAAAGATATGGAATATAATTTTTAATAAGCATAAGGTAGTTTTATAACATAACAAAAAAAAAATTATTTTCAAATTGGGATGTTAAGATATTATGCGGGAACCAGCACGTCTCTAACAAAAAAACTACTTGTCCACAACTTATCAAAAATTCGTAATTTTTGAGCTCTGTGAGTCGATATCCTTCGAAGAGGACATGTCCCAGACCAGTCGCGGATATGTCCTGGACGTGTCCCAGACATATCCCGGACATGTCCCGGACGTGTCCCGGACATGTCCCGGACATGTCCCGGACGTGTCCCGGACATAACCCGGACGTGTCCCGGACATGTCCCGGACGTGTCCCGGACATGTCCCGGACGTGTCCCGGACATGTCCCGGACGTGTCCCGGACATGTCCCGGACATGTTCCAGACGTGTCTCAGACACGTCTGGAACATGTCCGGGACACGTCCGGGACATGTCCGGGACATGTCCGGGACATTTCCGGGACACGTCCGGGACATGTTTGGGACATGTCCGGGACACGTCCGGGACATGTCCGGGACATGTCCGGGACATATCCGGGACATGTCCGGGACATATCCGGGACATGTCCGGGACATGTCCGGGACATATCCGGGACACGTCAGGGACATGTCCGGGACATGTCCGGGACACGTCCGGGACATGTCCGGGACATGTCCGGGACACGTCCGGGACATGTCCGGGACATGTCCGGGACACGTCCAGGACATGTCCGGGACACGTCCGGGACATGTCCGGGACATGTCCGGGACACGTCCGGGACATGTCCGGGACATGTCCGGGACATGTCCGGGACACGTCCGGGACATGTCCGGGACATGTTTGGGACATGTCCGGGACACGTCCGGGACATGTCCGGGACATGTCCGGGACACGTCCGGGACATGTCCGGGACACGTCCGGGACATGTCCGGGACATGTCCGGGACACGTCCGGGACATGTCCGGGACACGTCCGGGACATGTCCGGGACATGTCCGGGACACGTCCAGGACATGTCCGGGACACGTCCGGGACATGTCCGGGACATGTCCGGGACACGTCCGGGACATGTCCGGGACATGTCCGGGACATGTCCGGGACGTGTCCCGGACATGTCCCGGACGTGTCCCGGACATGTCCCGGACGTGTTCCGGACATGTCCCGGAAGTGTCCCGGACATGTCCCGGACGTGTCCCGGATATGTCCTGGACGTGTCCCGGACATGTCCCGGAATGTCCCAGACATGTCCCGGACGTGTCCCAGACATGTCCCGGACGTGTCTAAGACATGTCCCGGACATGTCTCGGACATGTCCCGGACGGGTTGGGGTCGAAATTCTGTATGTTGCAAAATTCTGTATTCAAAATACTGTATGCCAAAATACTGTATGTCAAAATTCTGTATGTGCAAAATGCTGTAGGAACAAAATTCTGAAAGTCAAAATTCTGTATAGCAAAATTTTATAAAAATGCTGTAAAAAAATATCGTTTTGATAATGTAAAAAGTGCGCGCGCAGTATTTTGCAGTACAGAATATTACAAAACAGAATTTTGCATGTCAGTATTTTGTTCATACAGTATTTTGACGTACAGAATTTTGTATTTACAGTATAATGACGTACAGAATTATGGTATTACAGTATTTTGACCCCACAGAATTTTGTCGTACAGAATTTTGACAAGCAGAATTATGACCCGCTCCCGTCCCGGACGTGTCCCGGACATGTCCCGGACATGTCCCGGACGTGTCCCGGACGTGTCCCTGACATGTACCGGACGTGTCCCGGACATGTCCCGGACGTGTATTGGACATGTCCCGGACATGTCCCAGACATGTTCCAGACATGTCCCGGACATGTTTCGGACATGTCCCGGACATGTCCCGGACGTGTCCCGGACATGTCACAGACATGTCCCGGACATGTCCCAGACATGTTCCAGACGTGTCCCGGACATGTCCCGGACGTGTCCCGGACATGTCCCGGACGTGTCCCGGACATGTCCCGGACGTGTCCCGGACGTGTCCCGGACATGTCCCGGACATGCCCCCACATGTCCCGGACATGTCCCAGACATGTTCCAGACATGTCCCGGACATGTTTCGGACATGTCCCGGACATGTCCCGGACGTGTCCCGGACGTGTCCCGGACATGTCCCGGACATGTTTCGGACATGTCCCGGACATGTCCCGGACATGTCCCGGACGTGTCCTGGACATGTCCCGGACATGTCCCAGACATGTCCCGGACATGTCCCAGACATGTTCCAGACGTGTCCCGGACATGTCCCGGACGTGTCTCGGACATGTCCCGGACGTGTCCCGGACATGTCCCGGACGTGTCCCGGACATGTCCCAGACATGTCCCGGACGTGTCCCGAACATGTCCCAGGCATGTCCCGGACGAGTCCTGGACATGTCCCAGACGTGTCCCGGACATGTCCCGGACATGTCCCGGACATGTCCCGGACATGTCCCGGACGGGTTGGGGTCGAAATTCTGTATGTTGCAAAATTCTGTATTCAAAATACTGTATGCCAAAATACTGTATGTCAAAATTCTGTATGTGCAAAATGCTGTAGGAACAAAATTCTGAAAGTCAAAATTCTGTAAAGCAAAATTTTATAAAAATGCTGTAAAAAAATATCGTTTTTATAATGTAAAAAAGTGCGCGCGCAATATTTTGCAGTACAGAATATTACAAAACAGAATTTTGCTTGTCAGTATTTTGTTCATACAGTATTTTGACGTACAGAATTTTGTATTTACAGTATAATGACGTACAGAATTATGGTATTACAGTATTTTGACCCCACAGAATTTTGTCGTACAGAATTTTGACAAGCAGAATTATGACCCGCTCCCGTCCCGGACGTGTCCCGGACATGTCCCGGAAGTGTCCCGGACGTGTCCCGGACATGTCCCGGACGTGTCCCGGACATGTCCCGGACGTGTCCCGGACATGTCCCGGACGTGTCCCGGACATGTCCCGGACATGTCCCGGACATGTCCCGGACGTGTCCCGGACATGTCCCGGACGTGTCCCGGACGTGTCCTGGACATGTCCCGGACATGTCCCGGACGTGTCCCGGACGTGTCCTGGACATGTCCCGGACATGTCCCGGACGTGTCCCGGACATGTCCCGGACATGTCCCGGACATGTCCCGGAGATGCCCCGGACGTGTCCCGGAGATACCCCGGACGTGTCCCGGACATGTCCCGGACATGTCCCGGACATGTCTCGGACATGCTCCGGACATGTCCCAGACCTGTCCCGGTTATGTCCTGGGGGTTGGTGATGAATTACCAAACACATAATCCCAAAAAGAAAATCCCCATAGCCAAAATCTCCAAGACATACCTTGGTAAAGATAAAATCTCCAGGAAAAAATCTCAAACAAAAAATCCTCATTTTGGAAAAATCCAAAAAATCCGGACATGTCCCGGACGTTTCCCGGACATGCCCGGACGTGTCCCGGACACGTGTCCTGGACATGTCCCAGACACATAATCCCAAAAAGAAAATCTCCATAGCCAAAATTGCCAAGACATACCTGGGTAAAGATAAAATCTCCAGGAAAAAATCTCAAAAAAAAATCCTCATTTTGGAAAAATCCAAAAATCCGTACATGTCCCGGACATGTCCCGGACACTTCACTTTTGTACCTTTTTCACTTTTGAAGCTTTTCACTTTTTGAGCCAATGTAGTTAAGGCTTTAAAATTATAACTAAAACGGCCACTTTTTGCAAAGAGTCAAAAAGTTATAAATTTCAAACACATTTTGTGACAGTTTTAACGACGACAAAATAACAATTTTATTGTAGTTTTTTCCAAAAATTTTTTCAAAAATAAATAGCGCTAGAAAGAAATAAAAAAAATGTAATTCTGTAAATTTCCCACTTTTTCACTTTTTAGGTCATTAAGGCTTTAAGGAGCAAAAAAGACGTTTTTGTTAGTTTTCCCTGAACCTCATAAGAAAAACGCTTTGTCATGCGGCAGTTGGTGTTCGACAAAATATTAGGGCCTTTTATGCAAAAATGTGACTTTTACATTAAAAGTGAAAACCTGGTAAAATGGAAAAGGAACTGTCAAATTCTTATGAGAGAAAAGGACGAAAATAGATTTCATTGGTTTCATTATTCAGGTTTTGAGTGATTTTATATAAACATACTGCAAAGCAAAAATGTATGGTAGAACCTTTGGTGTAGGTAACTTTTTTTTATAATAAAAAGGTTTACAAAAGATTGCTCCTTAGTAATAGACTCGATTTTAACAAAAAAATTCATGGTAATAAAACAAACATCTTATTCTAAACTTAGATAACTAAAACTTAAGGTGTTTTTTTTTTTTTTATTTATTTATATAGATTTTGTGTAAAAAAAACGACATCGTTTTTGAATCCATCATGGATGTAATGGCCATACCACTACTTAGTTTAAAAAAAAAACATGAGCACGGCACATTGCTGCCAAAGTGTATGTACAGTGGTGCCAAACATTTGGACGGATTTCAAAAATCCCAGTGTGGTTTTTTTGCACAAAATCTATATAGATAAACAAAAAAAAAACACCTTTAGATAACTAAAACAATGAAAGTTAACCATAGTTAACATGCGATCATAAAACAACGCACCAATGTTAAACCACCTTAATGTTTTTTGATTTTCGCTGAATGCTTTCATTTTTAATTTGACATTTCATTCCAGTCGATTGGAAATTTTCCAACAGATATTCCAGTTGTTATTTTTGTTTTTTTTTTTTATTTCTTAATATCGAATTTAAATGTATTTAATTTAAGTATTTTGGTTAAAAGAAACTATGATAAAAGTTTTTTAATGGACAAGATTAAGAAAAATTTAAAGGTATACATAATTTGATGTTTCTAAGGAATTTCATAAGTAATGCAAACAAAAATAAAATCATTTTTTATAATTATTTAAACATCTTTTTAAATGATCCTTTAGAAAAATAAATTGAAAATCGTTAGAGCCGTTTTTTTTTTTAAATAATTTTTATATAAAAAATTTCTAAAATTTTTCAAAAAAAAAGTTGAAATGCCATTTTAAAAAAATATTATCCAACACATAAAAACGAAATTTCGATAAAATTCATCAACCGGTTTTCAAAAAATGGATTTGTAAAAAAAAAAAAAATTGAAATATTTTTTAAAAATTCAAAAATGCTTTTTTGAAAATTGTTTAAAATTTTAATATAACCATTGTTTTAATGTTTTTCACCCAAAACTGTTTAGTACCAAGTTTGAAGAAAATCGCTCCATTAGTTTAGGCTGTAGCTCGAGGCACACACAGACGGACAGACAGACAGAACTGCGGGACCCACTTTTTTGGCTTGCCCTATAGACTATAGTACATATCTATTTCGCAAGTAAAAACATATTTGAGTCGATATTCTTCGGTAAAAAATTCACTTTTTAAGAAAATCACTATTTGAAAACATCACATGCATTTTGTGGTTTAATTAAGCCTCCTAGAAGCTCAAAAGTTACAAAATTCATAACTTTCTAAAAACGAAACTACGTGTTCAAAAAACTATCATCTTTAAAAAAACTATCATCTTTAAAAAAAGCAGACTCAATCTTTTCATCATTCTTATTGTCTAACCACAAAACCACCAGACTCTAAATTTGTACGTGCATACACACTTAAATACATAAATGTTAGCAAAAAAGAAATACTAAAACCCAAAAAAGATTCAATCATATTTTGGGGGTTTGTTTACAACCACCTTAACTTACACAATCTGCCTTATATTTGTTTGTAGTATTAATATTGTAAGAACAACTTTCCATCAAAACAACATTTACATTTGGTGTGAGTTGAATTATATCTCTCCTAAAACACATATAATATGGTATAAGGATTTTTGATCTTAAGGCGCCATGTCAGCTTTTATGCTAATCAGTGCTCAATTTGTACAATATGTATATATAAAGTTACTGTCCAAAAGCATCTTTCTATAGTTTAAACGTTTGCCAAACACATTGAATCCCGTCTTCCTGTGTGGTTGAGTTGGGGGCTATTATATAGAGAAATCAGAGGAAACACGATGTTATCAAGGATAGTCCCCATGTCAACAAATCATTCGAACCCTAAGCGTTTAATTGATTTACCCTTAAGGCGATTATCACCTTCCGTTGAGACATGCGATGCTGGCTGGGTGGAATGAGCTGGGGCAACTTTCCACTTTCCCTTGACGTTTGTTTTCTCTTTTGTATCTCTACCTTCAACCCATAATCTACTCTTTCCTTCGAATTACCGTTCAAAAACGGATATCTTCCGGCATCTCAAATTACGCATCTTCAAACTCCTCCTGTCCTGAATCCTGATGGGAATTAATAGACGACGTTGATATATATCCTTTTTTGATGTATATAGGTGAACTGATGGACAGAAATACAGAAGAGTAAAAGGAAATCAGAAGTGACGAAGATTTGATGTTTTGATTTGTTTTATTGCTCTTTGAGAGCCACAAGAGTATTTCATACATCTTCATGTGTATCCTTTTCTATAAGGAATAGCACTTTTGTTAACTTCACATTGTTACGTCATTGATTTTTAAGGCGAATTCAAAAATCACCCACGTGCTGAAGCTGAATGATGGAGGTGGTGTGTATATAAAGCCCAGGAGAGACAAAAGCAAATTTAAGCGTTAAACTCTCTTAAGTACTCTCAATTTAAGCGAACAAAGCATTATTTTAAGAGTGTTGCCATTGATTTATTAAACTTGAAAGAATGCATTGGTTTTTGAATAATATTGCAGTCCTGTAATATTTTTATTCAAAAATTTCGACTCATGTTGCATATTCAGTTTACTAACTGAAACATATTTAGGGGAAGTCCCAAAGAGAATAAGAGAAAGGGTTATTTATTTTGAGCAAGCTTCTTCCTTGTTAAAGTAATCTTATAAGCTACTTTAAGCAAAGATAATAGAAAAGATATTCAATTTATCTTTGCTTGAAGCTCTGCTATAGGAACCAAGCTTACTTATAATTATTTAAAATAGCATTTTGTTGCTCTTAAAAAAGTGGCATCACTAATCCATTATATTAACTATTTGCATGTTAAATTTATCTTACAAGTTTCTTTAAGATTTGAAAATCTGCTAGAAACCAAGTTCACTTATAAAACTTAAAAAAAGCTCTTTGTTACTCTTAAAAAAAGTGGCAACACTGGTCATTTGGATTAGCTCGTTCCTTTTAAAATTTATCTTATAAGCTTCGTTATGGCTTGTAAGTCTGCTAGAAACCAAAATCATTTTTAACACTTAAAAAAGCTCTCCGTTACTCTTAAAAAAAAGTGGCAACACTGGTTCATTGGATTATATTGGAATAATGCAAACGTATTTGATTCCAATAAAATCATTACATAAGCAAAAAGCTTAATATTTTCTGCGATTTCTATGAATGAACAAGCATTACGAACAAGGATAATGACACCAATTCGACGTCATCATTATTTTTTGGAAATGCGTTTTGCAATGTCCAATTCACTCGAGAACGAACGACCGAAAATTTTAAATGAATTATATTTCTCTCTTTTTCATTTACTCTCTCTCTCTCTCTTTCAATCTCTTTGTCTGCAAAGTGCAACATTTCTGCATATAGTTGTCGAAAAATTCTGACCTGACAAAATACGGAAATTATTTATTTATTTTTTTTCATTTCTATTTACACATAGGTAGGTAAATCCATGTGCATAGAATGTACCATACCATCATGATGTATCTATCTACTATAATACTGCACCCTGGGTTGCTCTAGTTCTTTATCCTGTAGGATGTTTCTATTTTGTGTTCTCTTTCATTTTGCATTTTCTCATCAAATATTTAAGGACCGTTTTTTTTTGTTAAGGTTACGTAAAAAATAGGATTTAGATTTCTTGGCTTTTTAGAAATTCTGGGTAGCTTTATAGTGCATCTTAAAGGGATTTAAATTTTGGCAAAAACAAAGCGTTCTTATAGCAGATAGAAGGTATAAGGTCTTGAAAAGCGGATTTGAACAAAAAAAACGATGCAATGCATTTGCCAAAAATTCTTCTAAAAAAAACACACAGAAAAAATTTGAAAACGAGAATCACATTGCAGCAGTTTGCAGACTTGGTTCTCGCTGGTAGAGATAGTACCTATATCCTCTTTGGCATATATGGGATGTCTAGGAAGATGATGATGACATGGATGGAAAGGGTGGGTGATGATGACGCCGACAACCAACAACGACGTAGTCCTCGTCGTGTACAAAAACGACCGTGGTATAGTGTTTGCCCGGTTTTCCCTAATTGCCTGATTCCCAGTTACACACAGCGACGACGATATGTATGTATGACAAGAGTATGTGTCATCGTTGCATATGCACTTCATTGCATTAAATATGTACATAAGTATGTACACATAGGCGCACATGGAGCTTTCTCGGAATGCAGTCGAATATCGCATTAATCACTGCGCTAACTTCTGGAGAATGCAGATAGCGTTCTAATATTTTATTATAACTGCTTCAGATATAATAAGGAGTGAAGAGTGGTGAGGAGCAAGAAGGGTGTTATTGTGGATACTTAAGGGTACTAGAAGGTAGATAGATAGAGGTTGGTATGGATGTTGTCGATGAAGAGAGGGTGGGTGGGAACAATATAGTAGGACAAGAAGAAGAAGAAGCCGTAAGAGTATTGAGCCCTTTTGGAAACTTTTGTCAGGATGCAATTTGCGAAAAGTTCATCCTTCTTAGTTTTTGCCCAGTATAGTGGCATTGTTTGGGTTTTTCGGGTCAATACCGTTAATGGTCGGGAGGACGAGATGATATGATATTATATGAGTATATCTATAGTTTAAATGTAAGTGTGTGTGTGTATGTGGATAAGGATATACACTAGAGATTATGAATGAAAATTTGTGTAAGCATCATCTCTCCCTCTCTTGATCGTCTTTATTATAGAGGTCCGCATACTGCAATTGGCAATTGGATTGTAATTCCGGGCGAAACCATTGTTAATCCATCAATAAGTTTTGTGGATTTAGTAAGTTTTAGCAAAATGCGGAACTTTGTGTGTTGTGCCAAAGGGATAAACAACAGTCGATGATATTTTTACTACTTGAAGGGTTGTACCTAGTATTGTACATTTTCATTGAAAATGTTTTTTTTTTTTTTGATTGAGTTGAGAGATTTTTGCAGAAGGCTGTTTTAATTATCTAGATGGGGATGTTAGGGAATAATTTTTGATTTTTATATGTGTTGATATTGCAAGGTTTTGATTTGTAGAAATTATGCCTATGAGAAATGAATTTAATGAACTTAAATAAAATAAAATGCACGACTGGGTTCGCACGTACTTGCTCTTACAGTTCAAAGCAATTTTATGTTAGTCTACTTGTAGATTTTAAAAGCTGGCACTAAAATAAAACAAAATTGATATTTGGGGAAGAGCCGACATTTAGGGCAAAATTTTGTTAAATGAAAAAAAATTTTTTTGTTATTTGACTTTTTTGAGAAAAAATAAAAATGCAGTTTTATTGCCACTGCTTTAAATATTACGTATACAAAGTTTAATCAAAATCGTTAGAGCCATTTTCGAGAAATTCGCAATATCGTATTTTTTTGTATGGGTGGTATACGTTCTAAACGAGATATAAAAAAAAAAAACAACTTTCAGAATTCCATAAAAATCATCTGTACCAAATTTAAAGAAAATCCGTCCACCCGATTAGGCTGTGGAAATGTGTACAGATGGACGCACAACCGCACAGACGCACAGACGTACAGACGCACGGACGGAATTGCGAGACCCACTTTTTCGGAATTCTCCATCATCGTAATGTTGGTTTTGATTAAAACCTCAATTTTTTTTTTCGACACGAAACCAATACTTGCCCTATAGAGCAAGTAAAAAGGAATGGAAGTTTTTAATCAAAAAAGTTTGCGTGAATTTTTTTTGTATTTGGTCTTGAAAATATGCTAGGAATTAAATGAGCACCAATTTACAGCAAATGTACGAGATGAGTGTGATTTTTATGTTTCTGAAACACACACAAAAAAGGCATGTACACGAAAGATGGCAAAATATATTTTTGGAAGCTGAGAAAATAAAATGCACGATTAAGTCGAACGAACTTGCTCTTAGGGTTCAAGAAATTTTTTAAATTCCTATAGAAATTTAGAAAATGTGTATGAAAAAACATAAAATTCGTTTTTCAAAGGAAAAAAAACAACATCTGAAATCAAATTGAGATACAAAACAAGTATGAAATTTGATTTCTTTTACATTTTAAGAAAAAAAAAAAAAAAAAAAAATCAAAATCGTTACAGCCGTTTTTTAAAAACCTATTTTTTTATAAATGAGCCTATGAGTATTACGAGTAAAAGCCTTTTTGAAAAAAAGTTTTAATACAAAATTGGTATCAAATTTTGCAAATTACTAATCAAGGCCTAGAACCAAAATTTCAAAAAATTCAATGTCCCGTTTTCTAAAATCTAACTTTTCAAAAAAAAAAAAATCAATTTTTTTTTAAATCCAAAAACTTTTTTTTTCAAAAATTTTAATTCTGATTTATGCTAAAACTATATAAATGATTGTGTTTTAAAAAATTTCTTTGAAATTAAATCTGTAGTTTGGTAGAAAATCAGAATTGAAAAAATTTTTAATTTATGATTTTCGAATGTTTACTATGCAACACCTCGCAAATGTTTATATCCTTTATCTAAATGAAAAATTAAAATAATATTCAGAATTCCATTAAAATCTTTTGTACAATTGAACGCACAGACCAATGGATGTCATGACGTTGATTAAAACATTAAAATGTTTTGACACAAAACCAAGTATTGGTGAGTAATAAATTGGAAAGTAATTGTATCCTTATTAGAGAAGTCACTCCTCAAATGTGTAAGAGAATTTCTATTATTAGGAGTTGATTTTTCAATCATCAGTCATACCATCAAGAATGTCAATACAAAAAGAATATTGTGTATTTCCAAGGAAAATTTTTTTTTTTTTAACAAATTCCAGGAAACGAAAATGAAAATGAAGATTCCTCTCCACTGAGTTCACTTCCTTGGTTGAAAATTTAATTGATAATAATAAAGAAAGAAAGAAGAAAAAATAATACAACTTATTAACATACATATTGCAAGTAAAAATTAATAATCAGTGTAACCGAATGTATCTGGTCACTATGGCGTATGAGTACTTTTTTTTAAATGAAAACAAACAAAAATTCGTTTGTGAAAATTTTCAAACTCAAAGATTGTATGCCGGTATTGAGGTTGTGATTATGTATGTAGAATCTTTTTTGTAAACAAGTAGTTTACAAGTAGTAGGCCTCCTTCATATAATTCAATTGTTAAGCACTTTAAAGTTTCTTGTATAAAATCTTCATACTTTTAGAAATTAAAAAAAAGGAGTGCATGCATACATCATATTTTCATAGACCCAGATCGGATATAATATCAAGGGTTTTATAATACAACATTGATTCGCTATACAACCTTTCTAGAAATCACCAAAATAAAGGATTTTAATAAGCTGTTGTGAGTATAAAATTTATTATTTTTGATTTCCTGTTTAGTGAAATGTTATTTTTTCAAGGAATAGTGTTGTTTTCAAATGAAATGGAAAAAATAATCCTCTTAGAAGCTATCAAAGAAATAAGTATGTATTTCATTTTCATATTTAAATGGCAAATTAATTAAGAGGAAAATTATGTATACATTTGCAAAAGTGTGTTTATAAATATTTAATACTTTCGTAATTAGTTGACTTTGTTTCTCTTTAAATTTCAAACTAAGAGATGAATTAAAAGCAATTTTGTTTCTTTTAACCTGAATAGAATGTTTGCTTTTATTTTGTGTGATAAAATTACGAAGTTGTTCATATATACTGATATTTTTACCTAGAATATGTCATTTTATGCAAAATAGAAAATTAAGTACGGAAAAATAGTTCTATATTACAGAATTGGTAAACTGCAAGCCTGTTATAAAAAGAACTCATTGGGAAATAGTTTGCTCATGTGGCTTCTTTGTTGGATGTGTTGGAGCTTAATGGCGCGGAGCTATGATTAATTAAAGGATCTTTCTTTCATTAAAGCACTTTTCTACATGAAAAGCATATCTCATCTGTCTAAGAGACAGTCAATGCTTTTTCTCCAGGTTCAGGATGGTGAGTAACGTCTCCTTAACTTTTGAAGAAAATATTTCATTTGTTTATTTAGTATTTCTATCCTCGTCCTTGGATATCGCAACATGATCGAATAAGTTAATAGCTTGTTGATTTGGAGGCCTTGCACGAAATTCATCAGTCTGACTACGTTTTCATAGGAAAAATACTCTTTTTATACCACTTTTTACTCAATTGGTTATGTGTTTTTTTTTGTCAAAAGTTTGGAGAGAAAGAGAGAAAAAATTAAATGATTTTTTTTGCTTTTGCTCTAACCGGAACATTTAGAACCAAAAAATCATCTAGATAGATAGATAGATAGATTTTTCAAATTATTTTCACTATAGCTTTGTTTTCATTATGTTTAAAATTATATTAAATGACAATAACTTTTCAAGTTGCCTGTCAGGTTGAAGAGTTTTCTATAATATTTTCATTAAGAACTAAGCGATAGATTTACATTTATGACTGTAGTTTTTTCGTTAAGAACTTCAAGGAAATCATTTATTTTACTGCGCAAGCAGATTGTTAAAGTTTCCACTTCAAGACCGCCAAGTTCTAATAATAGTAATGTTACAAAAAATGTTTCAGTGAAACTTGTCACCACGAAATATGTAAAAATGAAATAAGGGCTAAATTTGAAGTATTTTTTCATAATGAAATTATACAACAAAAAAATAAAGCTTCAAAAAAATAAAAAAATGCCCCAAAAACAAATCAAATAAGACCCAAACTTGTTTTGACTAGAGACCAGAAATAACAGTCAACCTTTATTTTCAATCCTTTTCTCTCTGAGAGTTACCACATTACTCTAAATAGTTTCGGTCAGTGCCGGATTAACCATGTCATGGGCCTCTAGGCAAAATAATTCTTGGGCCCTTTTCCTATGCTTTTTCAATATCATAAGCTATTTTTAAGTTAGGTTAGAAATTTGTGCAGGTAACTTACTAGAGACTAATCGGATATAATCTGGTGTCCTATCATGTCATTTTATAAATGTAAACTAAAAGTTTTGAAATAACTATAATAAATATTGTAGTGATATCTCAACAAAAAAATTTAAGCAACTTGATGGTTCACAGATAATTTTTATTAACGGTAAGTTATTAGAAAATATATTAGATTCAAAAGGTATAAGTAGGTATACCTATCCCGACTTTTCACGAGTCGATTTTAACCACATGATATGTCTCACGGCTTAAGTCGTCTAGGACTCTAGTATGGGGATTGTCACTTTAGTCGCGTGCGGCTTACGTTCACACGACTCCACTGACGCCAAAAAGCTTCGCCGCACGGCGAAAATCGACTCGTTATAAGTCGGCATTACGGTTTCATTATAAAACTGGAAAGAGAAATCATACGAAAAATTTTCAATTTTGATTTTATTATTTCTTTTCGGTTCGGAACAAGTTCCTGGAACTAGTTCCGCGGAACTATCTAGAATTTAAGTTTTTTTTTTCAATAAAATGCATCAAAATAAGAAATAGTATGAATTTGAATATTTTTTCCTGATCCTGGAACTATTAATGTAGTTAGATGTCCGTGAGCATGATTCATAAGAAAGTAGTTGTGGTTTTGGTTTGTAAATTTTTGGCGCTCAACTCGTTCGCATCCATGTGTGTTGGCTTTGGATGAGAATTCTATGACATGCGTGTGTGTATTGTGTATTTCAAACAGAGACAGAGATATATTCGCATTCGTTTTGTTTCTTGTTCCTCTTCTTCTTTCTTTCTTTTGTGTGTGGCTGTGTCTGAACGATGGAACTGTTTAAATTAATTTTGGGGAACTAGTGGAACTAGTTCCGAGTGAGGAACTAGTTCCAGGAACTATTTGGCTCCGGAACTATCCATCACTAGTCTGAAACGCGTCTGAAACGCGTCTAAACGCGTCCCAAACGCGTCTGAAACGCGTCCGAAACGCGTTTGAAACGCGTCTAAACGCGTCCCAAACGCATCTGAAACGCGCCTAAAACAAGCCTGAAACGAGCCAAAAACGCGTCTGAAACGCGTCCAAAACGCATCTGAAACGCTTCCAAAACGCATCTGAAACGCGTCCAAAACGCATCTGAAACGCGTCCAAAACGCGTCTGAAACACGCCCGAAACGCATCCAAAACGCGTCTGAAACGCGTCCATGCGTCTGAAACGCGTCCGAAACGCATCTGAAACGCGTCCGAAACGCATCTGAAACGCGTCAGAAACGCGTCCAAAACGCATCCGAAACGCGCCCAAAACGCGTCCAAAACGCGTGTGAATCGCGTCCGCGTCCAACACGCGTCTGAAACTTGTCCAAAACGCGTCTTAAACGCGTCCGAAACTCGTCTGAAACGCGTCCACAACGCGTCTGAAACGCGTCCGAAAATCGTCCAAAACGCGTCTGAAATGAGCCCAAAACGCGTCCAAAACGCGTCTGAAACGCGCCCAAAACGCATCTGAAACGCTCCAAAAACGCGTCCAAAACGTGTCTGAAACGCGTCCAAAACGTGTCTGAAACGCGTCAAAAACGCATCTGAAACGCTTCCAAAAGCGTCTGAAACGCGTCCAAAACGCGTCCAAAACGCATCTGAAACACGTTCAAAACGCGTCTGAAACGCGTCCAAAACGCGTCTGAAACGCGTTCAAAACGCGTCTGAAACGCGTCCAAAACGCATCTGAAACACGTTCAAAACGCGTCTGAAACGCGTCCAAAACGCGTCCAAAACGTGTCTGAAACGAGTCCGAAACGCATCCAAAACGCTTCTGAAACGCGTCCAAAACGCATCCGAAACGCGCCCAAAACGTGTCCAAAACGCGTGTGAAACTCGTCTGAAACGCGTCCACAACGCGTCTGAAACGCGTCCGAAAATCGTCCAAAACGCGTCTGAAACGCGCCCAAAACGCATCTGAAACGCGCCAAAAACGCGTCCAAAACGTGTCTGAAACGCGTCCAAAACGTGTCTGAAACGCGTCAAAAACGCATCTGAAACGCTTCCAAAAGCGTCTGAAACGCGTCCAAAACGCGTCCAAAACGCATCTGAAACACGTTCAAAACGCGTCTGAAACGCGTCCAAAACGCGTCTGAAACGCGTCCAAAACGCGTCTGAAACGCGTCCAAAACGCATCTGAAACACGTTCAAAACGCGTCTGAAACGCGTCCAAAACGAGTCCAAAACGTGTCTGAAACGAGTCCGAAACGCATCCAAAACGCTTCTGAAACGCGTCCAAAACGCATCCGAAACGCGCCCAAAACGTGTCCAAAACGCGTGTGAAACTCGTCTGAAACGCGTCCACAACGCGTCTGAAACGCGTCCGAAAACCGTCCAAAACGCGTCTGAAATGAGCCCAAAACGCGTCCAAAACGCGTCTGAAACGCGCCCAAAACGCATCTGAAACGCGCCAAAAACGCGTCCAAAACGTGTCTGAAACGCGTCCAAAACGTGTCTGAAACGCGTCAAAAACGCATCTGAAACGCTTCCAAAAGCGTCTGAAACGCGTCCAAAACGCGTCCAAAACGCATCTGAAACACGTTCAAAACGCGTCTGAAACGCGTCCAAAACGCGTCTGAAACGCGTCCAAAACGCGTCTGAAACGCGTCTGAAACGCGTCCAAAACGCGTCCAAAACGTGTCTGAAACGAGTCCGAAACGCATCCAAAACGCTTCTGAAACGCGTCCAAAACGCATCCGAAACGCGCCCAAAACGTGTCCAAAACGCGTGTGAATCGCGTCCGAAACGCGTCCAAAACGCATCTGAAACGCGTCCGAAACGCGTCCAAAACGCGTCTGAAACACGTCCAAAACGCGTCTGAAACGCTTCCAAAACGTCTCTGAAACGCGTCCAAAACGCGTCTGAAACGCGTCTGAAACGCGTCCGAAACGCGTCTAAAACGCGTCTGAAACTCGTCCAAAACGCGTCTGAAACGCGTCTGAAACGCGTCCAAAACGCGTCCAAAACGCATTTGAAACGCGTCCAAAACGCGTCTGAAACGCGTCTGAAACACGTCTGAAACGCGTACAAAACGCGTACAAAACGCGTCTGAAACGCGTCCAAAACGCATCTGAAACGCGTACAAAACGCAACTGAAACGCGTCCAAAACGCGTCTGAAACGGGTCCGAAACGCGTCCAAAACGCGTCTGAAACGCGTCCAAAACGCGTCCAAAACGCGCCTGAAACGCGTCCGAAACGCGTCTGAAACGCGCCTTAAACGCGTCCAAAACGCGTCCAAAACGCGTGTTAATCGCGTCCGAAACGCATCTAAAACGCGTCTGAAACGCGTCCAAAAACGCATCTGAAACGCGCCCAAAAAGAGCCCAAAACGCGTCCAAAACGCGTCTGAAACGCGCCTGAAACACGTCTGAAACGCGTAAAAAACGCGTCTGAAACTTGTCCAAAACGCGTCCAAAAAGCGTCTGAAACGCATCCGAAACGCATCCAAAACGCGCCTGAAACGTGTCCGAAACGCGTCCGAAACGCGTCTGAAACGCATCTAAAACGCGCCCAAAACGCGTCCAAAACGCGTGTGAATCGCGTCCGAAACGCGTCTAAAACGCGTCTGAAACGCGTCCAAAACGCATTTGAAACGCGTCCAAAACGCGTCTGAAACGCATCTTAAACGCGCCCAAAACGCGTCCAAAACGCGTGTGAATCGCGTCCGAAACGCGTCTAAAACGCGTCTGAAACGCGTCCAAAACGCATCTGAAACGCGCCCAAAAAGCGCCCAAAACGCGTCCAAAACGCGTCTGAAACGCGTCCAAAACGCATCCAAAACGCATCTGAAACGCGCCCAAAACGCATCTGAAACGCGTCCAAAACGCATCTGAAACGCGTCCAAAACGCATCTGAAACGCGTCCAAGACGCGTCTGAAACGGGTCTGAAACGCGTCTGAAACGCATCCGAAACGCATCCAAAACGCGCCTGAAACGCGTCTGAAACGCATCCGAAACGCGTCCAAAACGCGCCTGAAACGCGTCCGAAACGCGTCTGAAACGCATCTTAAATGCGCCCAAAACGCGTCTAAAACGCGTGTTAATCGCGTCCGAAACGCGTCTAAAACGCTTCTGAAACGCGTCCAAAACGCGTCTGAAACGCATTTGAAACGCGTCCAAAACGCATCTGAAACGCGTCCAAAACGCGTAAGAAACGCGTCTGAAACGCATCTGAAACGCGCCAAAAACGCGTCCAAAACGTGTCTGAAACGCGTCCAAAACGTGTCTGAAACGCGTCAAAAACGCATCTGAAACGCTTCCAAAAGCGTCTGAAACGCGTCCAAAACGCGTCCAAAACGCATCTGAAACACGTTCAAAACGCGTCTGAAACGCGTCCAAAACGCGTCTGAAACGCGTCCAAAACGCGTCTGAAACGCGTCCAAAACGCATCTGAAACACGTTCAAAACGCGTCTGAAACGCGTCCAAAACGAGTCCAAAACGTGTCTGAAACGAGTCCGAAACGCATCCAAAACGCTTCTGAAACGCGTCCAAAACGCATCCGAAACGCGCCCAAAACGTGTCCAAAACGCGTGTGAAACTCGTCTGAAACGCATCCACAACGCGTCTGAAACGCGTCCGAAAACCGTCCAAAACGCGTCTGAAATGAGCCCAAAACGCGTCCAAAACGCGTCTGAAACGCGCCCAAAACGCATCTGAAACGCGCCAAAAACGCGTCCAGAACGTGTCTGAAACGCGTCCAAAACGTGTCTGAAACGCGTCAAAAACGCATCTGAAACGCTTCCAAAAGCGTCTGAAACGCGTCCAAAACGCGTCCAAAACGCATCTGAAACACGTTCAAAACGCGTCTGAAACGCGTCCAAAACGCGTCTGAAACGCGTCCAAAACGCATCTGAAACACGTTCAAAACGCGTCTGAAACGCGTCCAAAACGCGTCTGAAACGCGTCCAAAACGCATCTGAAACACGTTCAAAACGCGTCTGAAACGCGTCCAAAACGCGTCCAAAACGTGTCTGAAACGAGTCCGAAACGCATCCAAAACGCTTCTGAAACGCGTCCAAAACGCATCCGAAACGCGCCCAAAACGTGTCCAAAACGCGTGTGAATCGCGTCCGAAACGCGTCCAAAACGCATCTGAAACGCGTCCGAAACGCGTCCAAAACGCGTCTGAAACACGTCCAAAACGCGTCTGAAACGCTTCCAAAACGTCTCTGAAACGCGTCCAAAACGCGTCTGAAACGCGTCTGAAACGCGTCCGAAACGCGTCTGAAACGCGTCTGAAACGCGTCCAAAACGCGTCCAAAACGCATTTGAAACGCGTCCAAAACGCGTCTGAAACGCGTCTGAAACACGTCTGAAACGCGTACAAAACGCGTCTGAAACGCGTCCAAAACGCATCTGAAACGCGTACAAAACGCAACTGAAACGCGTCCAAAACGCGTCTGAAACGGGTCCGAAACGCGTCCAAAACGCGTCTGAAACGCGTCCAAAACTCATCTGAAACGCGTCAAAAACGCGTCTGAAACGGGTCTGAAACGCGTCCAAAACGCGTCTGAAACTTGTCCAAAACGCGTCCAAAACGCGTCTGAAACGCATCCGAAACGCGTCCAAAACGCGCCTGAAACGCGTCCGAAACGCGTCTGAAACGCACCTTAAACGCGTCCAAAACGCGTCCAAAACGCGTGTTAATCGCGTCCGAAACGCATCTAAAACGCGTCTGAAACGCGTCCAAAACGCGTCTGATAGGCATCTGAAACGCGTCCAAAACGCGTCTGAAACGCGTCCAAAACGCATCTGAAACGCGCCCAAAAAGAGCCCAAAACGCGTCCAAAACGCGTCTGAAACGCGTCCAAAACGCGTCTGAAACGCGCCTGAAACGCGTCCGAAACGCGTCTGAAACGCATCTTAAACGCGCCCAAAACGCGTCCAAAACGCGTGTGAATAGCGTTCGAAACGCGTCTAAAACGCGTCTGAAACGCGTCCAAAACGCATTTGAAACGCGTCCAAAACGCGTCTGAAACGCGTCCAAAACGCGTCTGAAACGCTTCTGAAACACGTCTGAAACGCGTAAAAAACGCGTCTGAAACTTGTCCAAAACGCGTCCAAAAAGCGTCTGAAACGCATCCGAAACGCATCCAAAACGCGCCTGAAACGCGTCCGAAACGCGTCCGAAACGCGTCTGAAACGCATCTAAAACGCGCCCAAAACGCGTCCAAAACGCGTGTGAATCGCGTCCGAAACGCGTCTAAAACGCGTCTGAAACGCGTCCAAAACGCATTTGAAACGCGTCCAAAACGCGTCTGAAACGTGAATCGCGTCCGAAACGCGTCTAAAACGCGTCTGAAACGCGTCCAAAACGCATCTGAAACGCGTCCAAAACGCATCTGAAACGCGTCCAAAACGCATCTGAAACGCGTCCAAGACGCGTCTGAAACGGGTCTGAAACGCGTCTGAAACGCATCCGAAACGCATCCAAAACGCGCCTGAAACGCGTCTGAAACGCATCCGAAACGCGTCCAAAACGCGCCTGAAACGCGTCCGAAACGCGTCTGAAACGCATCTTAAATGCGCCCAAAACGCGTCTAAAACGCGTGTTAATCGCGTCCGAAACGCGTCTAAAACGCTTCTGAAACGCGTCCAAAACGCGTCTGAAACGCATTTGAAACGCGTCCAAAACGCATCTGAAACGCGTCCAAAACGCGTAAGAAACGCGTCTGAAACACGTCTGAAACGCGTCCAAAACGCATCTGAAACGCGCCCAAAAAGCGCCCAAAACGCGTCCAAAACGCGTCTGAAACGCGTCCAAAACGCATCTGAAACGCGCCAAAAACGCATCTGAAACGCGTCCAAAACGCGTATGAAACGCGTCTGAAACACGTCTGAAACGCGTCCAAAACGCATCTGAAACGCGCCTAAAAAGCGCCCAAAACGCGTCCAAAACGCGTCTGAAACGCGTCCAAAACGCATCTGAAACGCGTCCAAAACGCATCTGAAACGCGTCCAAAACGCATCTGAAACGCGTCCAAAACGCGCCTGAAACGGGTCTGAAACGCGTCCAAAACGCGTCTGAAACTTGTCCAAAACGCGTCCAAAACGCGTCTGAAACGCATCCGAAACGCGCCTGAAACGCGTCTGAAACGCGTCTGAAACGCATCTGAAACGCGCCCAAAACGCATCTGAAACGCGTCCAAAACGCATCTGAAACGCGTCCAAAACGCATCTGAAACGCGTCCAAAACGCATCTGAAACGCGTCCAAAACGCGCCTGAAACGGGTCTGAAACGCGTCCAAAACGCGTCTGAAACTTGTCCAAAACGCGTCCAAAACGCGTATGAAACGCATCCGAAACGCGCCTGAAACGCGTCCGAAACGCGTCTGAAACGCATCTTAAACGCGCCCAAAACGCGTCTAAAACGCGTGTTAATCGCGTCCGAAACGCGTCTAAAACGCGTCTGAAACGCGTCCAAAACGCGTCTGAAACGCATCTGAAACGCGTCCAAAACGCGTCTGAAACGCGTCCAAAACACGTCTGAAACGCGTCCAAAACGCGTCTGAAACGCGTCCAAAACGCATCTGAAACGCGCCCAAATCGCATCTGAAACGCGTCCAAAATGCAACTGAAACGCGCCCAAAACGCGTCTGAAACGGGTCCGAAACGCGTCCAAAACGCATCTGAAACGCGTCCAAATTGCGTCTGAAACGCGTCCAAAACGCGTCTGAAACGGGTCCGAAACGCGTCCAAAACGCATCTGAAATGCTTCCAAAACGCGTCTTAAACGCGTCCAAAACGCATCTGAAACGCGCCCAAAAAGCGCCCAAAACGCGTCCAAAACGCGTCTGAAACGCGTCCAAAACGCGTCTGAAACGCGTCCGAAACGCGTCTAAAACGCGTCCAAAACGCGTCCAAAACGCGTCTGAAACTCGTCCGAAACGCTTGCAAAACACATCTGAAACGCGTCCGAAACGCTATTTGTTATTTGTGAAAACTATTTTCTCTAAACAATATCTACCACACAAATTCTTCGGCACGCCACAAAAATTTATTTCCACCATCAAAATGCACAGCCTCAGCCTTGTGCATTTAGAAAAAAAAGTAATACAAAAATGATACAAAAACAACCACCAATTGATTTGGAAAATAAAGGTATGCAAGATTATATCTCTTTTCGTTTATAGTAAAATCTAAAGACGAAAATGTGTTTTCCACTGTGATTTGAGCCGCTGGCGCTGGGACGACGAGCACAACCGATGCAATTTTGAATATTCCAGAAGACCGATGTTCTAATATCTAGGTCAAAGCGTTCAGCTTCCAGAAGCGTTTTCTCCAGCCCAACTACAAACGGCTATATCTCGAAATTTTGAAAAAAAAAAGAAAAAGCGGGTAGGGGGGACTCTAACCTACATTTGGGTAAAATTCCTATAATTGTAGGTGCACGCGTTCTCAAACCGTGAGAACTTAAAGGTAAAAAAAAGTTAAGCCCGATTCTGAAAAAATAGGCATGATGTGGCGGTTTAACATGGAAGATGATTTTTTAAAAATCTGACAATGTAAAAAGCGTAGGCCTATGACACAAGCTATCATTTGGTATCACTCCCAAAAATTTCTCTCAAGCGGTTTAACTTCCAGCAGATTCGGGGATTTTTCGAAAAAAAAATGTTACCCCAACTTTCAAACGCTATTTTCTCGGAATTTTGAAAAAAAAAAATCCAAAACCCGATTATGCCACTATCGGGTAGCTGAAAATATAAGCTTTCACATGGCACCACTCCCATGTCTCTAGGAATTCTCTCAGCAATAAATCTCACTGGTTGATCGAAACATAAAAAAGTACAAAATAAAGGTTTCTCTCAGACCTTGACCGAAAATTTTCTTTTTTAAAAATAAAGGTTATTTTTTTATCTTTATTGAAAATGGCGACAAATAAGAGTTATTAAGGAACCTTTCAAAAGGTTGAGATTCATTTCTGATCTCTGGTTTTGATCTTTTTTTTTTTGAAAAATTAAAAAAAGTCCCAATTTTTCTTTTTCATAATAAACCATATTAATATAATATGAAATATCTACCCAAACCAACAGAACCATCTTTATCACCTTAACCTTTAAAATTATTCCTCAAGTATAGAATATTTTGGCGAGGTACAAGGTGTTAATTTTAAATGGTTGTTAAAGAAATCAAAAACCAATCTATTGAATCATAAAGAACACAAAAACATTTCATCAAAAAAAAAAAAAAAAAAAAAAAAAACCATAAGGGTATTTTTATGTTAATGTCATCAAATAAAAAGTATAGAAGTTAGACTATCATAGACATTTCTGTTTGAAAATATCGATATATTCGTTTTTTTTTTTCTTTGAGTTTCATCCTCTTATTTATGGCAATGAACCAATGAAAATCACAATCAAATCTCAAAACATAAAAACTTCGAAAGACATATCCCATTCCCTCTCTCTCTCGAAACTTGCCCACAAATAAAGTCGTTCTATGACAGTAAAATGACACTATGATGGCACCCTATAAGTTCAACGCCTCGAAATCATTTGCAAAAAAAAACTGCCGTATTCAAATCGAACCCATCTTTGGTGTAGCATAAAAAAAATGATTATGCTTCAACAGCCGCATTCAAGCCCATATGTCGATTTGTGACATTATTGCCAAAACTAAAAAACTTCGTGCTACGATAATATTTTTTAAAGTAAAAGAGAGAAAAAAATACAACAATTTACCTGCATTAAAATAATATGTTCTGTTAGGTTTTTTGGCATTGGAATCGTAAAAAAAACGACACTGTAAGTGCTCATTTTTATGGTGACGTTTGATTCTCTCTTTATTTTTTTTTTTATTCTTGTAAATAATTCACCATTGCTCTTCCTGTTGTGCGGATGAGCTCTCTTGGTGCTTCGTAGTTTTCTGCAGATATTTTGCAAAGAATCATTTCACAAATTGAAAGCGGAAAAGTAGATCTTGGCGTTTGGCTGGTATATCGTAGCGCGGTGTGGTTCTTTTTATACAACATTGGCTTCACATTTATACTTCATATACCTAGAGATGATTTTATTCTTTATTGTAGCAATGTATATTGTAGGAGGCTACCACCAACCAAAAATGCTATTCATAGACTGTGCATTCTTTATCGCACATTCAAATCGTTATCATCGCACTGTAAAAATATCCAGAGACCAATAAAAACTTGCGACAAAAATGCCGTTCTCCCATAACGGGTTCCTTAACTTTGCCAAACACCATCACGCTGCGCTGTTGTGCCGCCGCCGCCGGTTTTAACTTACAGGTTTCGTTTTTTTGTATGTTTGCTATTCTTAGTACTAGCGAAAAAGGTACAGTTAGGGTTGGATATGGAGTCGTAAGAAAAAAGTTGGCACATTAAAAAGTTGGTACATTTAAGTTTTAAGAAAGTAGCCGAAACAACTATAGATTTCCGAAAAACCGAGAATAGGCACAGGCAGACTTCCAGCTAAAGGAGATCGAAAAGCCTAAAGGTTTTATACAAAATCGAAACAACTCATTGTGATGACAAACTACAAGACTACAACGACGGAAGTGCTGTTATCAGCTGGCTGGAAGAAAAAAATGAGCAAAATTTCTCGATTATCATATCCCAGCCGAAGCCATCCATCTCAAGAACCACATTAATACTGGGATTTCTTTCTGGTACCTGAAACTGAAACTGGTTTTCGTCCTGCACAACTACAACCAGTGACTCGGGCCATGAAGCTGTATTATTGTCTATAAACCATGATCCAATACCATATCTTTACCACCAGCCAATCTGAAGAATACATCGAATCCCCTAAACTTGATGCTGCTATAGTTTTTAGAGATACTTATCGAAGCCTTTCTACAGCTACAACCTTATCAACCAGTGACACAGAAGCAATAGATAACTCTCCGGGACAAAAATATCAAGAACTTCTCGTGTACATTCAGAATCTCTACTAACATAGCCAGAGACTGAGAAAGCAGCTTCAAAAGGTTACACTATTCAACGAACATTACCAATAATAACTGCCAGGCGGTGCTGAGTGAACTCAAATGTTTAAACATCATGTTTATTAACTCTGTACACCAATTAAATAAGGTCCAGGATCATTACTAACCCAAATTTACTGGTGGACCCGGAACCCTTTTGATGTACGCTTATCGATCAACAAAACGCAATCTTATCAGCAGAATCCAAATTCAGTTAACGCACTATCCACATCCCATGGAGTGGAAACTTACTGCCAAAACTAAGCTTTCCCGCTTCTGAAGAAAGCTAAGTTCGCTTTCTACCATATTTATACCATAACAGCCTCACTCAGAGGACTAATAGTACAGTTAAAATAGTACATAAAATCAACAAATAAAAAAAAAATTGTTACACTCATGAAACTTGGCAAAAAGTTTGCTTTTGGGATAAGAACCAAGGGTCAAAAAAGTCTTAAAAAAAAGTTGGATGGAAGGGTGTTTTTTGGCGGACAAAAGGGAGGGGGTGAAAATAAAAAAATTTAGTGAAAAAAATTGTTTGTCGAATATGACATAAGTTTTTAATTTATTTTTTGATGCTGAATCTAATGACATAAAAATTAAGTCAATACTATTGTAATACAGTAAAATAAGGAGAAAAAAGGGGTAAATCTCGGAATGAATGTTAGTAGAAATTTTTTTTGCTCAATATCTTCCTTTTGCCATTCTATAACATATCTCAAAAGTCTAGAAAAATCTCATGTCCGCTTGTCGCGATTTCAAGGTCAAATCGCGAAATGGAGATTTTCAATATTAGCAAAAATAGGCTATGGTATTATATACACATATGATACATGATTTCAAGGTATTTTTTAATGCTGATTCCAAAAAATCTAAAATCAAGACAATCTGACGTCTCTGGAAAAAGTTATACCTGTTTTTCATCTGTCAACTCATATTATTATAACAGTTGCAAACTTACTGCCGAAAAACCCTTAAAAGTTATGGTAGATGAACCAAATTTTGCATGAAGATTTTAGAATCCATCATTATTAAAAATCAAAACAATCCATTACAAAAAATATATATACCTACGAAATAATGGTATTTTTTGATCGAGGGGCAAATTTTAGGATATGCGTTAAAGAAGATTCTTGTTCATCTTAGGAATAAGTGCTAATAGGCTAATTTTTTCATTTTAATCTTTGTTTGGATATTCTTTAACTACCCTCAAAAATTTAAAAAAATCTCATGTCCGCAAGTCCTAATTTTCTTGGTTTGAAAATAAGGTGCAGATTTTAAAAAATTAATAAGAAAAGTTTAAATTTTTATATGTATACCAACATAAGCGACATGATTTAAAGGTATTTTTTAACACTTATTCCAACAAAACTCACAAACAAGTCAACCTGACCATCCCTGAAAAGTAATGCACCTAATTCATGTTGATCTGACACAAATATCTGAAGTGTAGTTTTTCAATTTTTTTAAATCTGCACCTTATTTTCAAACCAAGAAAATTAGGACTTGCGGACATGAGATTTTTTTAAATTTTTGAGGGTAGTTAAAGAATATCCAAACAAAGATTAAAATGAAAAAATTAGCCTATTAGCACGTATTCCTAAGATGAACAAGAATCTTCTTCAGTGCATATCCTAAAATTTGCCCCTCGATCAAAAAATACCATTATTTCGTAGGTATATATATTTTTTGTAATGGATTGTTTTGATTTTTAATAATGATGGATTCTAAAATCTTCATGCAAAATTTGGTTCATCTACCATAACTTTTAAGGGTTTTTCGGCAGTAAGTTTGCAACTGTTATAATAATATGAGTTGACAGATGAAAAACAGGTTTTACTTTTTCCAGAGACGTCAAATTGTCTTGATTTTAGATTTTTTGGAATCAGCATTAAAAAATACCTTAAAATCATGTATCATATGTGTATATAATACCGTAGCCTATTTTTGCTAATTTTGAAAATCTCCATTTCACGATTTGACCATGAAATCGCGACAAGCGGACATGGGATTTTTCTAGACTTTTGAGATATGTTATAGAATGGCAAAAGGAAGATATTGAGCAAAAAAAATTTCTACTAACATTAATTCCGAGGTTAAACCCTTATTTGACTGGATTATTGCTCTTAGAAATGATATTGCCGATTAAAAACAAGGGTGCTTGTTTTTTTACTTGAACATGTAAAATATAATCAAAATCCATGTGAAAAAGGATTCATAAAGTTCTTAAAAATATTTTTCGTAAAAGGGTGTTTTTTTGATGGGTTAAGTTATGTGTGAGAAAGGTATCATTACAGCTGACATAAATTTTATAAATTTTTTAAACTTGGTGAAAAAGTTTTGTTTGTTATACGAGTAAGAACAAAGAATCTAGAAAGTCTACAAAATTATTTTAAGTGAAAAGGTGTTTTTTTATTTTTTTTTAAGAATTGATGAAATTTTGAAATAGTACTATAAAAACTGGGACAAAAATGTTATAACAATGAAAATTGGTACAAATGTTTCATTCATAACAGAAACCAAGAACCTAAGCAGTGTATACAATTATTTAAGATGAAGGGGTGTTTTTTTTTTTTTTTTTTTGTTAAATAAGGCAAATCCGCGATAAGTCCGATAAAATCAATGGTATAAAAGTTATAAATACGAAATTTATTAAAAAAGTTTATTCATTTTTTTCATGTTAAAGGGTGTTTTTTTTTTAAGTGTAGAGAAAATGTGGGTATTTATGTATAATTGTATATTGAAAAAAGTAATTAATAAATAATGGTACCCTATTGAAATTCAGCAATTATGTTACTTTTGAGATAATAAAGAAGAATCTTAAGTATCTATAAGAATATCATGGTTAAAAGAGTGTTTTTTTGAGTGAAAACAAAAACGATGGCCCACCGTTATGAAATTTGGTAATCAAGTTGAATTTGGGATAGAAAGCAAGAATAAAGAGGTTTCATAAAAAAAAATAGGTGACAGGGTATTTTTTTTTTCGAAGAGACAGTAAAATCTGTAATTGGTCCCAAAAAGCCAATGATTCATTTTATTTTTGGTTACGATGACAAATTGAACGTTTTTAATTAAGTTCCTAGACGTTTTACACAAATCATCTTAAATGTAACATTTTGTCATAATCATAAGCAAAAACATACAACTCTCTAATATCCTTCATATTGATCTGCTTGCATCTCAATTTTTCTACTTTTGGCTTTTCAGATTCCTGTCAGGTAGAGCCCATTCACCCGAACTAGTGTACTTTTATACGTTTGGTCCATGTGAAAGGATATTGTATCGGAATTTTTTCCCACCTTGTTCGCTCGTCCGCTTGCCGTATATGTATACCAGCCAGCCGTTGCGACAAATATTTAGGTTCGTTTTTATTATTTTACAAGACACTATACAATGCAGTTTCGGTGAAGAATTGTTAAGGTTCGTTTTTTTATTTGTAGCGTTTATAGGATTTTTTTAGGGTTCTCCGATACTGCTCCATGAAACGATGAAGTGCTTTGTATGGTTTATTTATTTATTTAGAAGAATTTTTTTTTGTGTGACGTTGTGAGTCTTTTCGGTATCGGACTGTGTGCTGGAGCTGGTGCTGAGTTTTTTCTTTCACACAGATTATTTGTGCTCATCACAATGGCACAGTAAAAACGGTATGAATTTGAAATTCACTATACTAGCTAGAGAGGGGATCTAAAAAATTCTCTTTTGCACTTGAATTCGCAGAGCTAAAAAAAGGATAAACTCAGACATGTGTTGGTTTTTTGTTGTTGTAAAGAAAAAGGACTCTCATACATATGATCGAGTATGAAAGTAAAACAAAAAAAAAAAAAAAAACAGTAGGTATAAAAAAACGAAGAGAAAAGTGATTTAAATAAAGTGATTGCTAGTTTGGAGTATTTTAAAAGCTGGATTGATGAATAAAAATGCAAAAAAAAAAAAATAAACAAACAGAAAAAAATTAGAGATGAAAAACGAAATGGGAAAGGTTCGTTTACCAAAATGTTGAGCTCTTTGAATACTATTTATGAAGGTTATCAAAATGTGTTTCATGAATAAAATATGCTCAAATCACTTGGAACATTGAATAACCTTTTGAATATATTTGTTGTATATGAATGCCAATCATTTAATAGAATAGGTTTAAAATTTATTACATAGATACTCTTTATCTATTAGAGAGAAATATTTTTTTTTCGAATTCAGATATTTGTAACTTTTTCAATGCAAATTCTAACTTTTTCATCTCTTTGGGGCATCTTCTATAAAAGTAAGAGTTATGCGACCCTATGCCTATCGGGACAAGTTCAGACCACGTTCGAGACAGATTCGGGACACGTTCGGGACACGTTCGGGGCACATTCGGTGTCGTTCAGGACACGTTTGGGACACATTCGGGACACGTTTGAGACACATTCGGGACACGTTCGGGACACATTCGGGACACGTTTGGGACACGTTCGGGACACATTCGGGATACGTTCGGGACACCTTCAGGACACGTTTGGGACACATCCAGGACACGTTCGGGACACGTTCGGGACACATTCGGGACACGTTTGGGATACATCCGGGACACGTTCGGGGCACATTCGGTGTCGTTCAGGACACGTTTGGGACACGATTGGGACACATTCGGGACATGCTTACGACACATTCGGAACACGTTTGGGACACGTTCAGAAGTTTCAAATAAAAATATCGTTGTAATTTTAAAAACTCTCTAGAAAGTTCCATGACCGAAAGTAGTGTCAAACAAATACTAAGAGGACTTAAAAGTTTGGTGTCATTTATTTGTTTTTTCACTTCACTCATTTCTCAATACTTTCCTAGACTTAAGGCAGTGATTGGAATTTTTTTTTAATTAGTCGGTTAACGAACCCTTAAAACGAATATAACTTTGAAAAATGTCATTCATATTCATATGTTAAAACAGTTCTTTTTGACATCAAAGAAAAAGATCACAAAAGTATTATCTTATGTCCATTGTAGACTCAAACAAACATCGAGTACAGTAAAAAAACCTTCACATTGTGTGATTTTCGTTAAACTGTCAAAAATTGTAATACAACCTTATGTTTGGTTAGATTATATAGGCATTATTATAATCATCATAATTGACATTCTCAATGCTTCTGTCTTCGAATGTTGATGACGTCACAACAGAAGTTCATCAAAGAAGCATCATCGCCTCAGGACTCTAAAGTTCTGTGCAGTGATTGCAATTTCAATCAAAGTGATTGATTAATTTTCAAATGGTCTCTGTTTTTTTTTGTCAAATAATAAAAGAAAAAAAAAAAACCATCACAAAAGACGGAAGCTGGAAAGAAAGTTCACAATACAATAATACGATTTTTCCAAATACCCCGAGGGATGTAAAACCTCAAAGGAAAACCAAACAAACAGAAAGTAGATATATGTTCAAACATATAGGTAGTGAGGATATGATGAGAGGGTGTCCTTCCTGGAAAATCTCACATCCTGGACTGTGGTTAGTTTGTTATACACAAACAAATAAGCTCCTATATAGCCTATTCATTTGCATCATAGCAGGTTTCATCTCGTTTCCATTTAGAACTTCACACAGCACGAAGACCACTGACCCCTGCATGATGATGATGATGATCCTCCTTCAAAATCACAACTATAGGTGTTCCAAACTTCACATACCAAAAACCAAATTCTGCTCTTCTCACATGATGTTTACATGTTACATGTCGGTCGGTCACCCAGAGTTGGTATAAGGTTCGAGCAGCGGGCGGTTTTTGGTTGCGTTTGGTTGGTCAAGAAAGGAAGATGTGTCGTGCACTGAAAATGTCACCTAGTGCTCCATTAACATCCTTGCTTACGACGACGATGACGACAACAACAATCTATATGCATCATGGAGCATGTTTTTGTAAATCAACGTCAAAATACAGAGACATCAAAAAAAAAAAAAAAGAAGGTGGAGAAATGAATTGCCGCCACACACAGGATAGATAGAACAAAAATGTGATTTTCGACGAAGGCTCATTTCGTTTAAATTATTGTCGACAGACAAAAACCTCCAGGTCCAGGAAGAAGGCGCACGTGTTTTCTTTTCCTTTTGCCATATGTTTTAGCCCAAACGTATGTTGTGGGTTCGCTTTTATATATCCAACAACCAATAAGACCCCCCCCCAACCGCCTCTGGCAGAAAATCTTAGCCAAAACAATTTTTCATCTCACATACAAACTATGTATCTATAAAGAATACGAGTAAGTATGTTCTACAGGACATATACATACATTCACTAGATGAGCTAGTTATCCATTATCCCTTTGCGAATAGACAAACACAAAACACAACAATGATGACTGACAAAGAGGCTGTGTGTTCAACTTGCAACAAAGGTACATAAGGTACTTTTTCAGGGGTGAATTCTTTGAATTTTAAGATAGGCTATCATTTACATTTTTGATGATAATAGACATTTTCTAGAAAATCGATTAAAATTTATGAATTAAATTTTCATTAATTTATTTTTTTTAATAAAATGTTTCATTTCAAATCTCAGTTTACTGTTACTAACTTAACCTAGGTTGGAGTTACATTCGAATGTGGCTTTGGTGCGAATCAGAGATTTAATAACTTCATTAGAAGAAGTAGAAAAGTCAGCTTCGAAGATTCAAGATCCTTTTTTTTAGACCGTTATTTAACTGGATTTGATGTCTTATGCCATCGTAAACAACCTTACACAAAAAATTTTAATTTACAAAAAAAAAAAAAAATGATAAAAAAGTGTGATCAATAAGGTTAGAAATAAGTTTTAAATTGATTAAGATTGCACAAGGTTTTCGGTATTTTAAATATTCGTTTTAAATAAAAGATTTTATTTTATTCTTTTGTTTTTATTAAATTTCTTATAAGATTTAATCAAAACAGTGTTTCTCTGTAAATTCGGTTTACAAAAGATAATTTTACAACGTCGTAAGAAAACAGGTTGTTTGCTTAAGATAGTTAAAAAATAATTAAAAAAAATATTTTTATGTCAATTTTTATGTATATAAAATATATAAGATACGATATAAGATAATATTTAAGCTTAATATTAAGACTTTATTTACATATGTACGTTCTATAGAAAACAAGGAAACCTTTTTTTTATTTATTTATTTGTAAAATTTTTTTATATTAAAATTTATAAAAAATTTTACAATCATAAAACCTAATATATTTTTTTATAACTACTATATCCAAGAATATTGTTTCTTCGCCCAACATATTGTCAGTGTTTTTAAATGGCAGCTTGTTATTAATTTTGCTGTATCTAAAAGTTTATTATTTTAGCTAAAAATATTTACCTTGATCATGTGTTTAGGATATCTACAAAAAGAGCTGGAATTTTTTGAAAGCAATCAATTTTCATCAAAAAAAGCAACAAACATTAATTCTTCCATCAACCTTTTGTCGATTTTTTTACATGACAACTTACAATAAGTTTTATATCATCCAAAATCTTATTGTTTAATTTAATTATGACTCTATAATGTACGATACATACCCACAAAAATAAAATGCATATGCATGACTGGCGTTGCATATTCTTGCTCTTATGGTAAAAGTAATTCTAATGTTGAAGCTTTTTACTGAACTAGGGAAAATTTAAAATTTGATATTTTCAAGGAAAAAAAAAATAAAATCTGTTTTTATATTTAATTAAACACCGTTTCATTTCAAATGATCTCTTACACAAAACCAAGTATGCAATTTTAGTACAGGAAAGATAGACTTTTTCGTGGAACGAAATACAGGACGGCTGAATTTTTCAAATCTGAAAAAGGGGTATTAGAAAAGCTTAAGTCCTGGTTTTCGGGACGCCACCCCCCTGGCGAAATCCGCCATTTTGGAAAACGCGAATCGCTCTATATCTCCAAAACTATGGGTCCTATAAAAATGGTTGTCTGACAAAAGTTATTGTAAATTTAATTATCCTTTTGCTTGTAGTACATTATTTTTCTGAGCGGGCAATAGTTTTGAGGTTATGTTGATTTAATTTATTTTTTTTCGGTTTTTTTAAGATTTTATCATTCCTGGTATCAGTTACATAATTTTTTAAACAGTAAAAGTTATAGACCATTAAATTTAAAATAATTTGGTATATTTTTGAAAGTCGTGCAATGTATAAGTCGAAAGTTATTGATATCAAAACTATAATCTAAGTGCAGGAAAGTTAGTAAAAAAAACAGGCATTTTGTGGAACGAAATACAGGACGGCTGATTTTTTCAAATCTGAAAGAAGGGTATTAAAAAAACTTAAGCCCTGGTTTTCGGGACGCCAACCACCTGGCGAAATCCACCATTTTGAAAAACGTGAATTGGTCCATATCTACTACACTATTGGCTTGACCGAATAAGTTACTTAGCCAAAGTTGTAGGTAATGTAAATATCTTTTCTTGTGCATGCACTGTTTTTCAGCGAGGACAACGCTTTTGAGGTTATGTTGTTTTATTTTTTCGGTTTTTATATTTAATTTTTCTCAGTCTCTATGATAGAAACATAAGCACCATTAAAGTTGTAGAACATCAAATTTCCATTAATTTGGTATACTTTTAAAGATTATATGACTTTTAAAACCAAAGATACGAAACTTTAAGAGCAATCTCTCTCAATATTTTCAAAAAATATACCCAATAATATGTTTTTGCATAAGGTATGAAAAAAGGCTAAATCGTGTACGTTCTGTTAAAACAAGAAAAATATGATATGAGAGGGATTTATTTAGGTGGGTAATGGTAAGACTTACAATATTGTGGTACACATATTTTGTTTTAAGTCAAACATCCAACTTTTATTCTATCATAGAGACTGAGAAAAATTAAAAAAAAAAAAACGAAAAAATAAAAAAATAAAACAACACAACATGTTGTCCTCGCTGAAAAACAAAGAATGCACAAGGAATTATATTTATATTACCTACAACTTTGGTTAAGTAACTTATTCGTTCAAGCCAATAGTGTAGTAGATATGGACCAATTCACGTTTTTCAAAATGGCGGATTTCGCCGTCCTGTATTTCGTTCCACAAAATGCCTGTTTTTTTACTAACTTTCCTGCACTTAGATTACAGTTTTCAGATCAATAACTTTCAACTTATATATCGAATGACTTTCAAAAATATACCAAATTGTTAAAAACTTGATGGTCCATAAATTTTACAGTTTAAAAAATTATGTAACTAATACCGGGAATGATAAAATCTTTAAAAAACCGAAAAAAAATAAATTAAATCAACATAACCTCAAAACTATTGCCCGCTCAGAAAAATAATGTACTACAAAGAAAAAGATAATTAAATTTCCAATAACTTTGATCATATAATCATTCGTATAAGACCCATAGTTTTTGAGATATAGAGCTATTCGCGTTTTTCAAAATGGCGGATTTCGCCAGGGGGATAGCGTCCCGAAAACCCGGACTTAAGCTTTTCTTATACCTCTTTTTCAGATTTGAAAAATTCAGCCGTCCTGTATTTCGTTCCACAAAATGCCTGTTTTTTTACTAACTTTCCTGTACTATTTGATTTCTTGCATAAAAAGGAAATTTAAAAAAAAAATTATTTTAAAAAAATAATTTAAAAATGTTCTAACATTTAAAAAAAAAGTTGTTTTGCCATTTTTAAGACAATATTTTTCAACACATAAAAACGAAATTTCGATAAAATTCATCAACCCGTTTTCAAAAAATTGATTAAAAAAAAAAAAGTTGAAATATTTTTTAAAAATCCAAAAATGTGTTTTTTGAAAAAATTAGAAAAAAATTATACATATAACGATTATATTAAAGTTTCTGTGTTAAAATTAAAAATATAAAACCACTCAAAAATACTTCCGAAAAAATAGATGTTTTTCAAAAAATCATATTTCGAAAATTAGGACCTTATAAAAAATTCTATATCAGATCCCTAATAGAATGATATACGTGAGAAAAAGAGTTAAGTGAATACGGCCGAGATTCATCAATTTATATTCATCAAAAACCCGTTAAAATTGAAGCAATCATTTGTGAAATAGTCAGAAATTAAAAAAAATTGGTTCTATGGGGGTACCTTCAAAACCGATTTAAAACATTTTTTTTTCAATTAAAAGATAGACTTTGTCTAAAAACTGAAATGTGAATTTTTTAAATAAAATCCTAGGAGTCGTTCTACATGGTTGGCTAACCACATGAGGCCCGTACCTTAATTTGGTACACACAAAAATAAAGAATTTCGGCCCGTAAAAAACTTAAATGGAAATTAATATTACTTGAATTTCAAAACCACTGCTTGATTGCGTGGTTAAGTGTTCTAAACAGGGGGCCTAAAAATTGAAAAAAGTAGCTCAAAGCTAAATCGCTAGCACAAAAAAGGAAGGCAATCTTGAAAATACTAGCAAATTTTTTTTTTTGATAAATATGTGTCACAGAAATGACTGCAACCTTAAACATGTACACAAGAGTTACGCACAAAATGTCACAAGTCGAAGTGGTAGGCTTATTTTTGTATTTTATATATTGACACAAAAATGATAGAATCGGATTGTAAAAGACCCCAAATTGTGGATATATGTGTGTCGAAATTGTAAATTAAAAGTTATTAATTGTATGTGAAAGTATAGTTGACATCCAGTTTGATTTAAATATTCATACAATATATTGCTTCCACAACCAATCCACAACCAAGAATTAAAAAAATACTTGTTTATATTTTAACCATTTTTGTAATTATGAACTAATTAAATGCTTGGTTCAATTATCTTAAGTATGCCTTAAAAACTTCTTGAAAAAAGTCCAGCCCAGTATTTTTCTAAATTTCATTTCTTCCTCAAACCTCTACTACTGTTTCCCTCTTGTTCAATTACGCTGACAGTGCATTTGATAGAAGAAAATTGTGTGCATACATACGATGTACATTGTACAATGTACATACGCCATACAGTCTATCTACCAAAAGAAGAATATAGGGCCAAAAGGGACACACGTTTTCCCTTTTCTATGCCCTGGCAGAGTCAAGGATCTGATGCTGGTGTCCCTGCACTCTCCGAATTTGTCTCTCACTCATTCACTATTGTAGTCATATATCACATGAGAGTTAAAAATGTACCATAAGCCAGATCACGAAGGATATGCATTGTAGGGAGGGCAGTTCAAGCACGGGCCACGTAATTATAGGTGATGGTCCAATTTTTCTTTCTTGTCATGCTTATGACAAAAAACGTTCTACCCCGAAATATAAGAGAAAGATAGACAAAAAAAAGATTGAAAAAAAAAAAACAGTGCACATGCAGTCTGATTACCTATACAAAACACGAACTCTATACTACACTAGTTCGTCCTTTATACTCTTCAATTATCCTGCTTCGCTTCTGGTGTTTTATATTACGCTTATGATTATGGTAAGGAGTGCAATAATGCTCCGCTCCACATGCTGCATAAGGACTTCGATGTTAGTACAAATATACCAACCAACATTGACGTTGACAAACACAGTGCTAAAGCTTGGGGAAAAAAATTTAATTAAGTAAAAAATTCTATCGAGGACATCATCGCCAGGCCAAGGGATAAGTTAAGTAGGTATCTCTCAAAGAGAAACACATTTTTCCTAGTTTCGATTTTTTTTTTGTTGCATTCTTTTTGTATTTAGAAATATTTGGTTCAATAGATTTGACATTGCTGTTGGCCTTCTTTTTTTGCTAAAATGTTTGGTTTCGCTAATTTTATTTGATCAGAGTTAGAAAGGACCTCTGGTTGCCCTGTGTCGGGTTAGCATTCCAGAGCTTTCAGTTCTCGTCGTGTGTATGAAATCTCATCAATTTTTCAATGGAAAGAGATGCTAATTCAACAATTTTATAGAGTAATTTTATATAGGATTTTAGTCTAACAAGTTGGTATGAGAGTTTATAGAAAAGAGTTAAGGGAATGTTAAAATTACACTAATGACAAATAGGATGTTATTTTGAAAAAAAGAACTTGCATCTTTTGAATGATTGGTTCGGAATAAATATCTTCTATCAAAAGAATGACTTTAATTCCATTAAAACAAACTCTAATAAAAAAAACAATGGCTAAAATATTATTTTTAGAATTTTTTTTAAACAAAATCGTTAGAGTTATTTTCCAGAAAATTAAACTTTTCCAAAATTTTTGTACAACTCTTCATACCAAGTTTTATGTTAATCGGTGGTCCATCCATGAAGAACGCACTGCCATTTACTATGACCAAATTACATGATTTTTTGCACAAGATTTATATTAACCGTTGAAGTTTTTCAATGAAAAAAGTTACACATACGCCACAGTGACCCTCTTCTTTTTTTTAAGGAAATTCAACCAGTTGACCACCATTCACCTGAATTAAAGGCTAAAACATACATCGTTTTTTAGGTGAGACTTTCTTCTGTTTTAAATCTGATGTTTGTTTAAGCTAAATCTATTCACTATCAACTATTATACATTTTGGCTGAAGAACTAGTATTTTTAGAATTAGGAAAAAAGTAGAATTGCGGTGCTCCTAATAACTTGTTGTTGGATTATCTAAAATCAAAACGCATTCGTTAAATAATAATCAATTTTGTTCACTACTTTTTTAGAACACTTTGAAGGGTAAAAAGGGGAAAAAACCTGCTTGTTTGTTATTGTAAAATACAATTTGTTAATAAATTTGAAAAAAAAATCTCTAAATAGTACAGGTAAAATAGGTATTTAAAAAAAAAAAAAATGTAACACTTATTAAACTTGGCAAAAAGTTTGCTTTTGGGATAAGAACCAAGGATAAAAAAGTCTATAAAAAAAGTTGGATGGAAGGGTGTTTTTTCGGGGACAAGAGGGAGGGGGTGAAGGTCAAAATACATATAGTGAACAAAATCGTGCGTGGAATATCATCATATGACACATGTTTTTAAGGTATTTTTTGATGCTGAATCTAATGACATAAAAATAAAGTCAATACGATTGCCCTAAGAAAAGTAATTGCCGATTAAAAACAAAGGTGCTTGTTTTTTGACTTCAACAGGTAAAATATAACCAAAATCCATGTGAAAAACATGCTACACTGATGAAATTCGAGATGAAGGTTTTATATAAAGCAGGGGCAAAGGATTCATAAAGTTCTTAAAATTATTTTTGGTGAAAGGGTGTTTTTTTGATAGGTTAAGTTGTGTGTAAGGAAGGTATCATAGCAGCTAACTTAAATTTTATTAATTTTTAAAACTTGGTGAAAAAGTTTTGGTTGGTATAAGAATGAAAATTGGTAAAAATATTTCATTTATAATAGAAACCAAGGACTTAAGTAGTCTATACAAATATTTTAGATGAAAGAGTGTTTTTTTTTTTGGGAAATAACGGAAATCCACGATAAGTCCGATAAAATCAATTTATTATAATGTTGTCTTTCCCATGAGAATTACGAATAAAATAAGTCTATATATGTTTTTCCTATGAAAGGGTGTTTTTTTTTAGGTGTATTTTGGGTATATTGAAAAAAGTAATTAATAATAGTGGCAACCTATTGAAATTCAGCAATTATGTTACCATTGAGATAAGAAACAAGAATCTATAGTGTCTATAAGAATATCATAGTCAAAAGGGTGTTTTTTTTAATTTTTTTTTTTTTTTATAATTAACGCGCACTAAAGGGAGTTAAATACCCTTAATATGTTAAACACAGTGCGAGCTTCAGGAAAATAGGGAGGGATTTAAAAGTAGAAACCGATGCACATTAGTTTTAAAGCTCTGGACATTAAAATGGCAGGGAAAAACAGAGGCGGGTAATATATTCCACATTCGTGTGGTGCGGCTAAAGAAAGAATCTCTGTATTTGACGGTACGTCCGAAGTTGGGCTCAAGGGTAAACTGATGAGCATTCCTAGAAGCGCGAGTATTACGGTTAAATTTTTTCAGGGGAGGAATGCAACTAGCTATTTCATCTGAACATTGTTTATAAAAATAGCGATAAAACAAGGAGAGACATGACACATTACGTCGGTGGTCTAGGGACGCAATTGTCTCAGTTATCGATCTATCATCTATCATTTTGAAAGCACGTTTTTGTATTCTGTCCAAGAAACTCAAATACGTTATCGGAGCACCTGCCCAGATGGGTCAATTGTATTCAAGTTTTGGTCGAATGTAAGCTTTATAAATTACAGCTAGATCAGAAGATGAGAAGAATTTCTTGCATCTTCGGAGAAAACCTAAACATTTCGCAGCGTTTTTGGCGACATCGAATATGTGTTCGTTCCACAGAAGGTGGTTTGTTACACTCATACCGAGAATGGAAAGTTTCTCAGTTTCCTCGATGCAAGTGCCACTCATTGATAGTGGCATGGGTGGAAGGTTCCGTTTTAATGATAGTAAGCAGCATTGTGTTTTTGATGCATTAAATTCTACACGATTTCTTATTCCCCATTGAACAATGCTGTCAAGGTCAGAATTTAATGAGCTTATCATATTTTGACGTTGAAAATCCACATCCGAAGGACATGGGCGTGAATCTTCAAACGAATATGAAAAGCTGAGGGTACTATCATCTGCGAAACAATTTAATGGATTGAAAACATAAATGATGTGCCACCCTAAAAACGTTAGATTTGAGATAGAAAGGAAGAATAAAAAGAGCTTTCATAAAAAACCTGAGTACCTGAGTTGATTCAAGTAAAAAAACTCAGGTATGTGGAAATTTATTAACTAATATCTCGTGTTTTTTAACTTTTTCTTTACGTTGTATTCTACAATTCATTCGGTTAACTTTTTATAATTGTGATGATACGTCAGTGAAATAGTGAAAGTAGATAAATTGATTCAAAAGTAAAAAAAAAATTGTCCCAGTTTTTTTTTTTGAACTCAAACAGAGTTTATACATAATTAAAACTCCGCAACCATAAAAAATCACCACCTAATTACTTTTACTTTGAGTTGTAATTAACTGTCAAGGATTCAAAAACCAGTATCAATACCATATTTTGTATTATAACCTACCAAAGGCCATGATGTTTCCTTAACGAGTCGACCTCATTCGTAATTTCACTTTTGTATATTGACAAGCCAACGCTGCCAAATTTGATGGATGTTTCTCAAATTACTTCGCAGTATGTTTATTTAAACCAAAAAAAAAACATCATTTTGCGACTGCATTGCCATATATTTGGCCTTGAGATTGTCATATATTTCTATACATGTTATTCATATGAGCTTAAAAATCGGTAACCTAAAACTGATGCACTCCCTAAAGACCTTCACCAGTATCTTACATCAGCTGTTTTTGGGTAAAGAAGTAAGCTACCGAAAAAAAAACCCACCATATCCTCAAATCCATACCACTTTTTGGTGCAATGGTACGATTTTTGATCATAACAATAGCAAATATTTGAAACAGCATAAATATCCTCTGACTGTCTATATTAGAGGAAGACCTTGAAGCTGGCTGAAGTCAACATAGTACAAAAACAAAAAAAAAAAACAAACAAAAAATATTGAAGAATGAAACAATATCACTGCAATATTGGCATTCATCATCGTAAAATGTCGCGTAGTCCTTGTGCACTAGGCAAAAAGTTCTGATTTATATAAACGTGATCCCATTTTGGGGTGTGTGACAAGGAGCGAAAAATTTAACACGAATTCATTATTTGAACATCAGCTAAAATATTTGCTATTTCATATTTATTTGACATTTTTTTTGTATTTTTTTCAAATAGCAATATGAAGGGATTCTTTTTTTTACCCTGTAAGGACTGTTATTTGCTAAAAAAAAAACAAAAAAAAAATACAAAATATATATATAATTCCACTAAGCTTATACCAGCCCAAGTATAGAACATCTGGCAATAACCTATATTTTTTGAGCGTTGAGGTACTTTTGTATATTCCGTGTGCTGTTGTTTTGCTCTGGCATCGAAATCAGTAGTAGTCGTGTCCCTAATACGAAATTTTATCGATCTCCGCACATTTATACCCTTTGAAGCTTTGCAGGCACACACATATGGGAAATATATTATGAATAATTTCTTAAAATTGAATTTAATTCGGTGGGGTGCAACATTTCCCTTTTGGGTTTGCGCTTGGTTTATGCTTTGTGACTTGCAGTATTGTAACTTGCCATATACTGTCATCGTGCTACTTTCACGTTGTCGTCGTCTCATATAACGGAACGTGTCACATTATGGCAAAATGTTGTAATGCACACAATTTTGAAACATATACCTAATTTTTGTTTATTCGTGTTTGTGTACATTTAACTTTTTGTTAGGTAGACTTTTGTTTGTACATTTTTGTATATTGATTAGAGTTACTTACATTGGGGACAAGGGCTTGGGACGTAAAATTGGGAGATGAAGTTCTTAATCAAAACAGTTCTTAAAAAAAACAATTTTTTTTGTAGCCTTTTTAAGGTGTTACGAATAAAATTACGGTGGATGAAATCTATTCTGAAATCAAGATGGCATATAAGCTTAACAAAAAGGTCCTTTAATATATTTTAAACCGAAGTAAAATGTTTTTGAAAATTCTCTAATCCAACAAAAATTGGGTGTTTGTTCATTGTAGTACTTTAGGTCTTGGTCTGACATTAAGCTGTCGTTCACGTTCTTCAATCTTAATTATATCTCAAGCCTGGCTTTAATTTTAATTTTTTTTTTCGGAATTTTGTAAAAAATTTAACCCCTGCCTAAAAAAATACATTTCCAAAAGTTTCCTCCAAATCCATCGAGTGAAACATCAAAAGAAAGGTATCTTTAAAGTCTATTAATAACTGCAAACCAAAAGTTTCTTAGAGGTCTGGTTGCTGAAATATTTGCCTATCTTTTTATATAAAAAAATTACAAATTAATTTTTTTCGGATTTTCGCGAAAAAATCAAGGTTAACCCCTTGCCTAAAAAAATACATTTTTGAAAAATTTCCCCCGAATCCATCGAGTGAGACATCAAAAGAAAGATCTCTTTAAGGTCTATTCATAACTGTAAACCAAAAGTTTCTTAGAGGTCTGGTTGCCGAAATATTTGCCTATCTTTTTATGTAAAAAAATTACAAATTTTTTTTTTTCGGATTTTCGCGAAAAAATCAAGGTTAACCCCTTGCCTAAAAAATACATTTTTGAAAAATTTCCCCCGAATCCATCGAGTGAGACATCAAAAGAAAGATCTCTTTAAGGTCTATTCATAACTGTAAACCAAAAGTTTCTTAGAGGTCTGGTTGCCGAAATATTTGCCTATCTTTTTATGTAAAAAAATTACAAATTTATTTTTTTCGGATTTTCGCGAAAAAATCAAGGTTAACCCCTTGCCTAAAAAATACATTTTTGAAAAATTTCCCCCGAATCCATCGAGTGAGACATCAAAAGAAAGATCTCTTTAAGGTCTATTCATAACTGCAAACCAAAAGTTTCTCAGATGTCTGGTTGCTGAAATATTTGTGATGGAAATATTTTTTTTCTTTTAAGGCTGATATTTTCGGCTCAAAGTCTCGAAATAAGTTTTGGTTTACAGATACGAGTTCACAATGAACAGGCCTATCTATTTATGTACACAAATTACAAATTTATTTTTTTTTCGGATTTTAGCGAAAAAATCAAGGTTAACCCCTTGCTTAAAAAAATTACATTTTCAAAAATTTCATTCGAATCCATCGAGTGAGACATCAAAAGAAAGATCTCTTTAAGGTCTTTTTATAACTGTAAACCAAAAGTTTCTTTGAGGTCTGGTTGCCGAAATATTTGCCTATCTTTTGATGTAAAAAAATTACAAATTTATTTTTTTTCGGATTTTCGCGAAAAAATCAAGGTTAACCCTTGTCGAAAAAAATACATTTTCAAAAATTTCCTCCGAATCCATCGAGTTGGACATCAAAAGAATTGTCTCTTTAAAGTCTATTCATAACTGCAAACCAAAAGTTTCTCAGATGTCTGGTTGCCGAAATATTTGCGATGGAAATATTTTTTTTTCTTTTAAAGCTGATATTTTCGGCTCAAAGTCTCGAAATAAGTTTTGGTGTGCAGATACGAGTTCACAATGAACAGTGGTCCGTTCTTTTATTGAACAATGTTAACTATTGTTGTTATGTCAAAAAAATCGTTGTATTTGTTTTTGTTAGATTTTGTTACAAAATGTCAACTTTGATTTAGGAACGACTAAATGTTACATTTTGTTGATCTGTCAAAAGAAAAATTTTTGAGATTAATTTTATGAATGAATAAACAAGAAAAAATTAATTTCGTACTGAAATAATTCTTTTTAATTGAATTCTAAACAAATTGAGACAAAAATATGCATTCAATAATTTCAAATACGGAAACAAACAAGAAATTCTCTTCTCACATCATCCCCTCTCTTCACCATTTAGTTGTGTTTGACAGATTAACATTGAAACTCAAGTCCAGGAGCTGAGTTGAAAAAAGTAACAAAATGTAACTATTTGACACTTCAACACTGGATTTAGGAACGATGTTGTGACGTCACGATGTTACACTTTGTAACTTTTTTCTCATTTAGGAACGATGAAAGTTAACTATTGTTAACAATAGTTAACATTGTCGAATAAAAGAACGCATCACTGGCCTATCTATTTATGTAAAAAAATTACAAATTAAAAAAAAAGGTTAACCCCTTGCCGAAAAAAAATACATTTTCAAAAATTTCCTCCAAATCCATCGAGTTGGACATCAAAAGAATTGTCTCTTTAAAGTCTATTCATAACTGCAAACCAAAAGTTTCTCAGATGTCTGGTTGCTGAAATATTTGTGATGGAAATATTTTTTTTCTTTTAAAGCTGATATTTTCGGCTCAAAGTCTCGAAATAAGTTTTGGTTTGCAGATACGAGTTCACAATGAACAGGCCTATCTATTTATGTAAAAAAATTACAAATTTATATTTTTTCGGATTTTCGCGAAAAAATCAAGGTTAACCCCTTGCCTAAAAAAAAATACATTTTTTAAAAATTTCCTCCTAATCCATCGAGTGAGACATCAAAAGAAAGATCTCTTTAAGGTCTTTTTATAACTGTAAACCAAAAGTTTCTTAGAGGTCTGGTTGCCGAAATCTTTGCGATTGAAATATTTTTTTTTTCTTTGAAAAATAAAAAATACTGTCAAAACGGAAACAACAAAAAAATGCATTTTTGGGATCAAATAATGTTTCTGGAAATACCAGTAATGGCAATGGGGTTTTATAATTTCTTAATATTTTCTATTTTCACTCTTAATTATTAGTTGTATTTACCAACTGAAATATTGATGATTTTCGTTGTTGTTGTTTTTATAGTATTTTTTACTTGATTTATACAAAAAGTTGATTGGTTTCGTGTAAACAAAATTTCGAGGTTGTAATCAAAATTAACATTAAGATGAGAGAGAAGTTTGAAAAAAAGTTCTTTTTTAATTGTGATCTTTGATTTTCAAACCGTCTTCACTTGTAACTCTTCATTAGATCTTCTTAAATTGGAAGTACATTACATTTCCATTATTTTAATGCTCCTTCTCATCTATTGTAATTGATAACAAAAATTGAAGTATATTGTTTCAATTACTAAAATATTTTCTTATAAAATTTTATCTATCTAAAAAATAAAATAGGAATATAGGTATAATATCTTCAAAATCCTACAACAAATCGCAAATAAAAAATCTATTTCCATTTCAATGGACTCTTACTACTTCCAATCCGCTTTTTCATTCTAGGTATACTATATTTCCCAATTTGTATGGAGGTTCATGTAACTACTACCAAATAGATATTATATACCTCAATAATGCACTTTGGCGCATTCGAGTAAATAATCTATAAGTGCAACTTGACCTGCTTTTACCCACATTGCTCTAGCAAAAAAAAAAAAAAATCGAAAACCATCACGGATTGGGTTGTGCACAAAAGTAACACCGCCAACAAAATTATTGTCTGACATTCACTGCCACTAGGCTAGAGAGTAACATTATTATCGGACTCAATTTATTTAGGGTAGTTGATGCTAACGGGTTGTTATCGATAAAAAAAATAAATATACGAGAATTCGATAGTACTTATATTGTGAATTTTTTTTTTTTAAATGCCATGTTGGCCTCAATTAACTGTTATTTCATAATGGCTTCGAAATTGAATGAAATTCAACAAACTTGAAAAAATTAAATAAGCCAGTGAATAAAACTCGGCGAAATAGTCATCATGATTGCAAAAAATTTACTGACAAAAAAAAAAAAAACAGAAAATGCAAATGGAAAACGAAATTATTTTAAGCGTTTTAATAGTACTATAGGTCAGCGAAAAACCTATTGGGGGTCTAGACAAGAAATAACATCTACAACATACAAGTCAGCAGTCAATCCAATAATAGAAATTTTTCTATAAGTACTGATGAGTTATAACTATAACTATATTACAGAAATTTTGCGGAACGCAATTTCTTATAATATTTTATTATACTTTAGGTAATAAGAAGGTAGGCTTATGTAGGTACTGTCTTTGCCTATGCACACTATAATTGATTTCGTTGTCTGCAGCACCGTAAAGGTTTTGTCCAGCAGGTTGGAAAAAAGCTTTAATTGAACAGTTCATTTTTGAATACCCAATGCGTATACAAGTTTTTAAATAAAAATAATAATTATGTCATCTTATAAGGAGTAAATAAATTGTTAAGTTTAAGGAAAGTATACAAATATTTATAGTTAAGAAGAAAATATTTTAAAAATTCCATCATGTCCATTTGCTGAGAAATACACTTTTTTAAATTTCTTAATTTCTTAATTTGAAATTATAAAGTGTTTTTAAGACAAAAGTATTTTCAGGGAAATAAGATTGTCTTAATGTTAGTTACATGAAGTCCAGCCTAGAAATTTACCCTACGCTCATGTGCCATAACCTTAAATAATTTTTACTTGCTCTATAGGGCAAGTATTGATTTCGTGTAGAAAAAAAAATTTGAGGTTTTAATCAAAACCAACATTACGATGATGGAGAAGATCAAAAAAGTGGTTTTCGTCATGCCGTCCGTCGGTCTGTGCGTTTGTGCGTCCATCTGTACATCGAGCTAGGGCCTAAATGGATGGATGGATTTACTTGAAACTTGGTACAGATGATTTTTGCGTAATACCCTAGGTCCGTTTTTTTTTAGTTTGTCAATATCTCTTTTTTAACGCATACCTCCCATATACCGTTTTCGAGGTATTGCAATTTTCTCGAAAACGGCTCTAACGATTTTGATTAAATTTGGTGTACGTTATACTCTAATTGATTCTAACAAAACTGCGTTTTTAGTTTTTCGGAGAACGGAAATATGGCGTTGCCGTTTTTCAAAAATTGACATTTTTTAAGTTCATATGTATATGTATTTGATCAAAGCACAAGTAAATTTTATTAAAAATTTTAAGACATCACTTTTCATATTTCATATTTTACACTTCAGTGTAAAATGTAAAAAAAATTAAAAAAAAAAAGTTTTTGATTTTTTTTTTTTTTTTAATTTTGGATTTTTTTTTAACTTTCGATTTTTTTTTCTATTTTTTTTTTCTCGACACTTAACAAAATCTTTATAATTTTTTTTTTAGGAATCACAAAACTTTTTTATCAACTACATGTAACATTAGAACTTTGTCGAAGCGAAAAACTTGCCAATATACTTTTCACTGCCTGACGTAGAAGAATTTAAAAATTTACTGAATATAAAATAGCCGAATATTCTGCGACATCTCTAGTTTAAATTGGTACAGAGAGTGATAAGTTGTTTGATATAAATTTTTTTTTAGAAAATTTTTTTGAAGAAATAAATTTGAACCACTCTAAGGCTTTACACAAAAAATTATTTCGTGCAATTTTATATATAAAAACATTGAAAAATGCACTGAAATTAAACTATAAACTTAAATTGTTTAATTTTCTAATTTGAAACAATTTGATAATAGAAAGCTAAAGCTTTACTCTCTAAATAAAAGGATACATTTATTTTCGTTTATATACTGGATTTAAGCTTAACATAGAACAAAAGTGGGTAACAAGCAACTGATGATATCTCGGATATTTAAATAGATTTAACGGTAATATTTCAAAAACGAGATGTGATCGAATATTTCTATCTTCGGATTCGAGTTTAGCAACCCTTTGAAGAAGTATAGTTTAGTCTCGCACCAAAAACCTTGTAGAAATACTTGTGTTATTTAAAGGGTTCTTAAAAGAACATTTTAAGGTGTTTAGGTCAATGATCAAAGAGGTCAAAACTAGAAAAATCCCCTACCAAACGTTGTAATGGACCACAAAACTGCTGTTTTCCCTTATAAAAATTTCATCAACTGCTTCTTTAACGATACAAAATTGGTAGAGACTTTAAGGGATATTTTCAGATAGGTAATTAAATTGTTAAAATACACAAACAAACCATTTAGTGCTGCACATATTAGACTTGTATTTTTTTGTACTATATCTTTTGATCTTCTGAAAAAAAAAATTTCGGGGGGGGGGGGGGGTTAAACCTCATACCCCCCCCCCCCTAAACACGGCTATGGTTACAGTCACCCACATAATTATTGCGCCAAATGTGAATTAAAAAAATAAATTATTGCAAAACTAGGTGTGTTTTTTAATTTCTCTTTATAGATGTTGCACATAAAAACGACATCGAGATATTTTAAATCAAAACAATTTACTTATTAAAAACAAAAATAATTTAATGATGTTGTAGACTAAGTTTTACTGGTAAAAACAATTTATTTTGATTGGTTTTGTTTTTATAACTATAGGATTAAAGAATAAACAAATTTCTATGCATTTTTTAAACACATTAATATCCTTTTTCATTTTTCCACAATTAAATCAAGATAAAGACTTGGACCAATAATTTTGTGAGTGACTGTGTTTTTTTTTATTTGACAGCAGATTTTTTGTTTCAATCAGCTGTTCGAAGTGACAGAAGCGCGCTTTGAGGATTTCTCAACGTAACGCGATGACGCGTCTGGCAAAGCGTGATTGTATTTCTGCTTTAATGGTAAAAAATGGTATCTCGCTATTTCCGGCAAAACTACAAGTCCTATGGAAAAAAGTTGTATAGCAAGTTGTAGGTAATAAAAAGGTCTACAACTTTTGTGCAAACAATTTTTTCACATAACCTCAAAATTTATGTGAAAATTTCAAAAAATCTGGTTTTTGGTTTTTTATTTTTATCTTTTTCAAAAAGGTTTTTGTTTTTTCTACGAAAATTGGTGACAACTTACCTTATTATGTCTCAAATACACTGTAATTTATTTGATTTAAAATATTTAGTTTTTCACCTTATTTTGACTAAATATCAAAAAAACACCCTTACTTTCAATCGAAAATTCAATTGTTAAAATATCAGTTTTTTTTCAAAAAGTAAGAAAAAATGGTGGTGTAAGAAAAAATATACTTTATTACACTATTATAGTACATATATGTTTTCGGAAAATGCAAAAATTGAAAAAAGCTTGAATTCGAAAATTTTTTTTTATCATTATTTAAATGTTTGGCCTATTATTAAAATTAACACTTTATTTACTAAAAAACCGTAAGATTTCATTGGTTTTTGAAAAATTTACAACTTTTTGAAAAATGCCCCCCTAACAATCTATTAGATATAAACTGAAGAAAATTAAGAACATTTTTTGCTGTTTTTTCGCATACCTACCACACGGTTAGCACAGGTCTTTCGAAGCATTCATCCCAACCACGGTCAATTTTCTTAATGTATTTGTTGCTTTCTATTGCAAATTGAAAAAAAAAAAAAAATATATATGTTTGCTGAAACTAAAAATTACTTGCATTAAAAAATAAAATGCACGAACTTTCTCTTAGAATTCATGTTGCTAAAATGTTTAATACATTAAATAGAAATTTGGTATAAAAAAATAATAATTTAAAAAAAACGTAAAATTCGTTTTTCAAAGGCAAAACACAACATCTATAATGAAAACCTTATCAATTGTTGTCCAATTCTTCAAAAGTAACTGTTGAGATAGGTTATCTTAAAGCCATTTCCCAGACTACTCCTAATTGCTGTTTTTCATCTAGTTTTCAGGTATATATATTTTTGTTTTTTTTTTTTTTGGAAATTCTTAAATTGAAACACATTATACTAATTGGCCCATTGACACATTGTACTACTTTCTAATATATGAGCACTCACGCCCGAAACTAAATATATATATAAGACATAAGCCCAAAATACAAGAGTTTGGCATAAATATTGTATCGAAAATAAAATCCCTACAAAAGAAAACGAATGACATTTTAGGATAACGTCTTTCTTGTAGACAACGTTGAGGACGACCGACATCGGGACACAAGACAATATCCCAAAAACAGTATCAGGAACTAATATTTATGACTCTATCGCATTAAAAATCACCTAAATTGTCCCCGAAGTCAATACTAACAACGACATCGATTTGTGCTGGTACACATTCGTACATACAACTTATATAAAGGAGATATGTGATGAAGGAAGGTACTCTAACCTACCCTACATACGAAAAAAAAAGGAGATATTTCAGCTTCGCATATGAAAACGTAATATGGCGTATCAATTTTTATCCCACAAATGATGGGTGTGAATTTGTGGTAAACACGAAAGAAAAGGATATTTCTTATGAAGGCTCTTGCTTGCGGCATCATAATTCATAGCCAGACGACAGATTGTGGATGTGCACAAATTGTTTATTGGTGTTTGTCTCCATTTCTCTGGTCCTTATTATTTTTTTTTTGTTCGTCTCTGATACGAATACGAACCTTATATGAAAAATGATAGCTATTGATTTTATATCGCTGCGATAATGAATTATCTTTCGAAAGCAGGGAACTATCAATGAATTTGTAAATAATAAATCTATTGGGCATCAATGAGATTTGTGTTTTAATTATCTCAACTTTTCTAATATTGAGGGAGTTACAATGAAGCTTAATTGATGAATAATAAAAAGACTGGTCAAAAAGGACATTTGATGGTTTATAAGAAAGTCATCATGAATTCGGATTTAGTACTGAATTAAATCCTTGTCAGAAGTAACAAATTCTGTTGAAGAAGATTAAAGAATTTACTCAATTTTATTCGTCTCAACATTTATATCAAAACTACAAAAGTCCCTTTTAGACTCTAAAAACTTTTGATATTCACAAAATTTTGAAAAAAGTCAGTTATGATAAACAAACACACACATTTTAAGTTCATTTTACTTCATACCACAAAATAGCATTTATCATCAATGTTTTTTTTCTTTTTTTTTTGTATCGTGGTTGCTCAAAGGAGTTTAGAATTTCACATATCTCTTTTTACGAAACTTTGAAGCTTTTGTGTTAGGATATTTTATATGATGCAAAAATGAGCACACAGTGCATATCACCATAATTCAAACCCCAAAGGACACTTATCCATTTACGAGCTGACAATAGGGTTGCAGTTGCAAAATACAAGTAAGAAAAAACAAAATATATATACCTAAAAATATCCTGATACAAATGAAAAAGAAAAAAAAAAACTTAAAAAAGAAGAATCGCCAAAGGAAATTCACAAAGCAATTTTTCTCTTTCCAAAATGTAGTATAGTCGTTTTTTTTTTCATTTTTTTTTTTTTTTACCGAACGAACATTCAAGTTTCTCATGCTCTGCTTCAATGAACACTATTCAAGTAACCAATATACTGTGAAACTTTGGTGCATGTAGGGATAAAGAAAGACTTTTAACCAGAAAAAAAAAAAAAAAAAATGAAATAAATAAAGTGCACTAATGGGTCGAAGGGATTTACTCTTATATGTAAAGGTTTTTGTAGGTAGAAAAAAAAAAAAAAGAATTCAGTCACAAATTTGAACTTTTTTTTGTTGCCGAAACAAAAATATACTTTTTTTCCATGTTCTGGACTCGAATCCGAAGTCCCGGTTTTTAAATATTATTTGACGAAATAACGGTCGCTTAATGTGTTTGCTCTGATCAATTGGAAGAAGGGCATTATATAATATTTACCCGTGTAGTAAATCACAGTACTTTTTAATTTTTGATTTTTGATAATGGTTAAGCAAAATAGCCAAGAAAATAAAAATCAGATAAAGAAAGCTTTTGAAACAACTGTAAGTGTTGCCGTTGTTTTTAATAATTTTTTTAGTAGTTTTTTTTAGAAAATTGCCCCTCCCTCCTAAGAGGGGGGGCATAGACCCTCAATCCTATAACAAAAAATGATTGTATTGAATACCTCTACAAAAAATCGTTTTCAATTCTCGGCGCCTAAGTTATCGTACTCAAGCCTTGCGTTGATATGAATTTTTCTCGAAGAAAAAACACGTTTACGGGGGGTATCTCGAAAGAATAAGTTTATCCGATTTTGGTAAAAACGGATTATTATTGCTGAGGCCTTAGGAACAAAGGCTCATTTTTAGTTTTTGTCGTCATTTTAGGTCAACCTTAAATTTGTTCAGGCTCACTGTGTGGTGGATTCACAATGAGCCCAAGCTTATTTCAAAATTCTCCTTGCATTTTTGAAATTTTGAAAATTTCTCTCCAGTCTTGGGTTCTAGTTTGCCATTTTTTTACTGGATGTTTGTAAGCTACATGCAGAAGGCTCTTAAAAATTCTGATGATTTGAGGGAGTTTTTATTTATTTCGTGTGTCGGTCTGTTTAATTTTTTAGTCTCTTAATGGTAATCTACAAACATAGCAAACATAGCACTTCTGTATGAATTAAGATTCAGTGATTGCATTGCATATTTTTTTCCATCGACCATGGTAAAAACAGTGTTTGCTTCCTTTTATGTTAAAGTCTAATAAAGTAAATCAATTTTAGCCTAGATATGGCTAATTTTGCATTTGTATGGTGTATGAGTGATTTTTTTTCACACGAAATCGAAAAACTAAAACTTTCATTAAATTTTGTTTAGTTCCTAGTAGCTACCGAAATTTCTACTACATCCATCCATTTCGGGCTAGCGTTGCGTTTTCTCAACGTAAACTTTGAAGACTGATAAATCTGATTATAAAATGAAATAAACTAAAAACTGATTTTGAGAGATAGTTAAATTAACTAATCGACCTGTTTTTGGATTATTTTGTGAGAAATTTTTGCTGTGCTTTTTTAGGACTTTCAAAATGCAATTTTTGTAAATTTTGAGGCAGGATTTTTGAAGTTTTGAAAAATATCCTCAAAATTATAATTTTTCAAAATAATGTCAACTGCAGATAAGTTGGGGGTCAAATTACTTACTTACTTACTTAGGGTGAAGAGCGCCGCCGTAAAGCGGCTACAATCCGCTGTGGATTTGGGCCTCAACCAACAAGCTTCGCCAGCCAGCTCTATCCTTAGCTCGCTGCTTCCAGTTGCGCACGCCAAGTTGATTGAGGTCCCCTTCCACTTGGTTGCGCCACCTCAGACGAGGTCTTCCTCTACTGCGCCGTCCCTCTGGGTTGGAGTCGAAAACTTTCCGGGCCGGAGCATTGTTGTGGGGGTCAAATTATGTTCTGAAATAATTCTGACGTAATTAATAGGAGTTGTCTCTGCTTGTCAGGTTAGATGAAAGCATTACGTTGCGTTTTAGCAACGCTAGCCGAAAGCAGTTGCTCTTTTTTTTTCTTGGAATATTATGTATATTGTTATGCTAATATTTTTGAAAAAGAATAATAATTTTTGAATGCATCCTTCAAAAGGATGCACATTTTAGTTCTGAAAAAAAAAAAAAAAAAATTATTCATGAGTGATTACTTGACTTTATTCTTAGAAATAATTAGGCAGTAAATTTTGCATAGGTATAGGAAACTCAAAGCTCACGTCAATTTTCTTATCAGCGTGGTACCTATAAGAAAACTTTACTTTTATATCTTCTTTATTTAGGGGAAGTGGGGGCAAGACCGCCCCTTTAGTGTTTAACTGTATTAAAAACCAATAAAAAAATCTTTTAATTAAAATAAAATAAAATGTTTATTCATTAATTTTAATGTTTTTTGTTGGAAATCTCATCATTAAAAAAAATTTTAAATACTGAATAAAAGATAATAATTTTTGAAAAAAACATCTAACAAAAAACGCCCTATCAACATCTGTTGATAATAAAACACTTCTATTTTGAAATTTCGAATATTTTTGCAATAATCACAAACGTAGGCTATATATTCATCGGTTCCCAACTTTTATTACAAAAAAAATGTTAAGACTTTTAAATATTTCATTTAAAAAAGTACAAATTTCTTTTCACACAAAACATGACGACTTGATGAAAAATCACAAAATTTACTATAACTTTTCGGGATTTCAACCAAACTTGCTCATACTTACATAAATAAATCGATCTTACCAGAAGCCATTTATTTTATATGAAAAGTCCTGCCAATTTAATATTTTTTCATACAATATAGTACAAAAACGGACTTGCCCCCATAGGCGGTCTTGCCCCCACTCCCCCTCCATATCCACCCTCGGTTTTGAAGAATTCAAACTGTCTTATTTATGTAATCGGTGTAACTTGTTTTTAGACTATTTCTAATATTCGTGATTGTGAAATCTAGCAATGTGATCTTAATACGTTTCATGATGGGTGTATTCGTAGTTGTTCTTTAATATCAGTAAATGTTTTTGTTTAACTACAACAAACTCATTAACTTCTTTCGATTATTTGTTGAATGGAGTTTCGTTATATCACTTTGTAAATCTTGTTTCTGTTCTTGGTATTTTATTTGAAATTAACCTCGAATCAAGGGGCACGGTAGTGCCCAGCCAAGTTCTCTAGCAACTTTGGCACTACACCCTTATTTACAGGAAACAACTCAGGCCATTTTCGACCCCCCTCTAATTTCCACACCAAAGATGCTAGAAATTTCAAACTCGCTACATTTATTGAGCTTGTCAAAACCAAACTCCTCACAAAATTTTAGCCTTTTACGATGAGTAGTTTCTGAGATATAGGGCTTCAAAAATCGCAAAAACCGTAACTGACTGACTCACTCACTCATGGAGAACTTCTCGTTAACGTAGAAACTTGAAATTTTACACGGTGATAGGACTTGTGGTGTATACAAAGGAAAAAATTTAAAATTTGAGAATTTCAGCCAGGGGGCGTGACAACCGTCCATTTCCGCTGAATTTTCATTAAATATTATAGAGCACTTCTGATTATCGTAGAATCTTGAAATTTGGTAGAATGGTAGAGATGGTAGTTTGTACAAAGGAAAAAATTTAAAATTTGAGAATTTTAGCCAGGGGGCGTGGCAACCGCCCATTTTCACTGAATTTTCATCAAATATAGAGATTTTCAATTCTACAGCCATACCTTGCAAAAAGTAGTGAAATCACAACAGAAACATTACTGTTAAAAAAAGGAGCCAAGTTCTCCTATGTTGAAATTATGCTGTCACAAAAAGTACTGAGATGTAAAAGTGTACCAAGTTCTAAAGTTTGGGTTCAAATTCGTATCAATAAAATTTTGATTGTTTCAGGGGCGTACACTCCCTTGGGGCAAGCGGGGCGACGCCCCGGGGCCCCCGACCGACCTTAGGGCCCCCACTGAAGACAATGCAGAGAAGGAAACTGTTAGCATAAATTGAGTTACGAAGTAAATTAAAATGAGTTTGAATCACTTCGGATACAAGGGAGACAAATTATGTCAGTCAGTGTAATGTATAATGTAGCCACATAATATATATTGATTTGATAAAAAGGTTACCCCAGGGGCTCCAAAAGGAAATAAACTGCTTTTTTAAAAGAAAAATTATAATTTTATCTTAGGGCCCCAAAAAATATTACTTGAAAAATCTTTGCAACCACAAATAATACATAAGGGCCCCCAAAAAAGCAAAAACCAACTTCAAGCCAGGGCCCTGCAGGGACCCCAAATGCCTTTACTTCAGTACTTTAAAAAAAAATAAAGTTAAAAAAATTGTTTTTTTTTTTGCCCCAACATAAATACATCAGGGCACAAAACTAAATGCACAAACGGAATGCCACCGAATATTACATCAGATTATATTATATTTTAGGGGCCTCTAAGCACTTAGTTTTGATAATTTTGAGGCCCCAAAAATTATTTTTCAGGGGCCCCAAAAGAAATAAACTATGTTTGATGATGGAAAATTAAATGTGTACACATTACTTTACAACAGAGACCCCAAGAACTATCAATTCTAAGCTAAAAGAATTTTATTTAAGGGGTCTCTTAATATTTAATTTTAGTTTTTCAGGGGCCCCAAAATAAAAAAAAATATGTCTGATGATGGAAACTCAAATATGTATTTATTACTTCAGAACAGAGGCCCCAAGAACTATCAATTCTAAGCTTCAAAAATTTTTATTTTAGGGGCCGCTAAATATTTAATTTTGAGGGCCCCAAAATGAATTTTTCAGGGGCCCAACAATAAAAAAAAATTATGTTTTTACTTTTTTTGTATCAAACGGGCCCCCAAATATGAAAGGGGCCCGAAAATTTAGTCTTGCCCCGGGGCCCCGACGACTCAACGTACGCCACTGGATTGTTTACTTTTCAATTTTTGAAATAACTTTAAAAATCGGTAATTAAAAGAAAAATTGTCAAGAGAACAATAAAAATTTTATTGATACGAATTTGAACCCAAACTTTAGAACTTATTGGTACACTTTTACATCTCAGTACTTTTTGTGCCAGCATAATTTCAACATAGAAGAACTTGGCTCCTTTTTTAATAGTAATGTTTTTGTTGTAATAAATACAACACAACACATCAACTCTATAACAAAGAGAGCCAATTCACTTCTTGCTTGGATTAATAGAGGATAACGCCAATTTTTTGATCTGTAGGTATATTACGAAACAACTTTTCATTACATTCGTTTGTCCCATTTTTCAGTACACTTCGCTTGTCAGGTTTGGTCACCCTATTAATTAATTAATTTGCTTTAAGATGTTTAGGCTTGGACTTCTTCGTTACAAGAATAGACTTCAACCCTCTGACATGCCTTATCTTAAGAACAGACGCTCTTTTTTATATTATTCACTTATTTTATGTTTTTCATTTGTTATTAAATTAATAAGCGGAAATATTGACTCTTTGCACCTTTGATATTCCCAATACAAATTTGGGACCTTTTATTTCTAACTATAGAACAAATTACGTGCGCTTGAGAAGACGATCATGAAAGTCTAATATAAGAGAAATTATTTGAAGTTAGATTTGATTGTTTTTCCAACTCAATTAGTGGTCCTTAAGAAAACTCTTCTACATTTTTAAACTTTCAAAAATTGATAAAAAAAAATTACGTCCAATACATATATTTGCTGTTATATGTGATAAACAAAAAAAAAGCTCAGTATCAGTTTTGTTCATTTTCAGAACACTTTGCCTCGATTTGAGTTTCTTTTGATCTTTTTGTTTTATTTGTGTGGTGTTAGTTATATCCTCAAATGTAGAATGAACAACAAAAAAAAAAGTACAAGTAATGTGCTTTTCAGGCACTGAAAACTGACAATCGCATTCTATAAAACAAAATATACGCCTGGGACTTTGAATAAAAAAATATATAAATAAAGTTCATAACCTTTAATTCAAGAAGTGTTGGTGGCTTCTTAAGTTTGTTCAAGATGAAGCATTTTTAAGCAGAGTTGTAAAAGATTGCAATCTTTTTTGAATGCAATCTTTAATGACTTCAATCAAAAGATTGCATTCATTGACTTACATTTGAGACTTAGACTTCAAATTTTGCAATCACCAATCATTTTCCATGAAATGATTGCAATCTTTTTTTTTTCCCAATCAATTGACTGCATTCAAATGATTGCAGTCTTTTGGGACTGCATGCAGTCTTTGCATTCTTTTTGCAATCTTTCCATTCCTTGGCAGTCTTTGCATTCCTTGGCAGTCTTTTGCATTCATTTGCATTCCTTGGCAGTCTTTTGCATTCATTTGCATTCTTTTGCAGTCTTTTGCATTCTTTTTTAATTCTTTTGAATTCTTTTGCATTCTTTTGCATTCTTTTGAATTCTTTTGCATTCTTTTGCATTCTTTTGCATTCTTTTGCATTCTTTTGCATTCTTTTGCATTCTTTTGCATTCTTTTGCATTCTTTTGCATTCTTTTGCATTCTTTTGCATTCTTTTGCATTCTTTTTGCATTCTTTTGCCACACCCACACCAAACGTATGGATTTCACAAAAATTTTAACATTTTTTTAGTTCAAGGATGAACTATAGTATCATTGTCTGTGCAGGAGTAATAGTACAGTCAAATACAGTGAAAAAGGGGTATGCCTCGGAATGAATTCTAATAATAATATTTTTTTTGCTTAATATCTTCGTTTTGGCATTCTATAACTTACCTCAAAAATCTCATGTTCGGAGGTCGTGATTTTTAAGGCCAAACCACAAAATTAAGATTTTGGAAATAAGCAATAATAGACAATGGTATTATTCAATGATGAAAAAAAAACTGAAATCCAGGAAATCTGACGTCTCTAAAAAAAAGTTTTAACTCTTTTTCATCTTTCAACCTATATTATCAAAACACTTGCAAACTTACTACCAAAAAACCTTTAAAAATTATGGTAGAGTAACCAAATTTAGCATGAAGGCTTTTATATCCATTAATCATTAACAATCTTAACAAAAACATATCTCTGAAATCATGTATCATATGTTTATATAATACCATTGTGGTTTGGCCTTAAAAATCACGACCTCCGAACATGAGATTTTTGAGGTAAGTTATAGAATGCCAAAACGAAGATATTAAGCAAAAAAAATATTATTATTAGAATTCATTCCGAGGCATACCCCTTTTTCACTGTATTTGACTGTACTATTACTCCTGCACAGACAATGATACTATAGTTGAACTTAATTCTTAAAACTATCAAATTCATCCTTGAACTAAAAAAATGTTAAAATTTTTGTGAAATCCATACGTTTGGTGTGGGTGTGGCAAAAGAATGCAAAAAGAATGCAAAAGAATGCAAAAGAATTCAAAAGAATACAAAAGAATGCAAAAGAATGCAAAAGAATTCAAAAGAATGCAAAAGAAAGCAAAAGAATTCAAAAGAATGCAAAAAGAATGCAAAAGAATGCAAAAGAATTCAAAAGAATTCAAAAGAATGCAAATGAATGCAAAAGACTGCAAATGAATGCAAAAGACTGCCAAGGAATGCAAATGAATGCAAAAGACTGCCAAGGAATGCAAAGACTGCCAAGGAATGGAAAGATTGCAAAAAGAATGCAAAGACTGCATGCAGTCCCAAAAGACTGCAATCATTTGAATGCAGTCAATTGATTGGGGAAAAAAAAAGATTGCAATCATTTCATGGAAAATGATTGGTGATTGCAAAATTTGAAGTCTAAGTCTCAAGTGTAAGTCAATGAATGCAATCTTTTGTTGGAATTGTGTAACTGAATGGCAATGACTGCATTCACAAAAGATTGCATTCTTTTACAAGCCTGTTTTTAAGGCATTTTTTGTGACTTTTTCATAAAGTCATATTTTCTTAGATCCTTGAAATAAATTTGCGGTTGGTGCCACCATAATTTTAGAAGACAACCATAATGAAAAATCAGATTTAAATTTCCTCTTCTTCACTATATCATTATTTTCATGATAATTTTATCAACAGTATATAGTTTCTAATGCCAACAAATTTAATGGCTGTAGCCTTACCTAGAAAGAAACTATTCACCGTCAAAGTTTGAGTGTCTTTGAAGTCCTTGAATACAAAAATGCACTATCTGGTAAAAACATTTTCTCATCTATGCAACCTCTCCTCCTGCCAGCTCATTATAGAACAAAAACAACCCAAACCATTAGCACTCTCTTGATTTAAATGTCAATCATCGAATGAAGTTCAAACTGCATTAACCATAAAAATTGCAATTTCATTGACACAGGAAGTAGAGTGGTAGCCTTGAACTGAAACAATCAACATATAGCCAACAATCGCGGCGAGCTCGCACACTTTCACAAAAGGTAAAATTTAATGTGGTAGGTAATATTATTTACGATTTCTATCATAGTTTGCGCAGTGTTGCTTCTGCTGGATACAGTCCAAAACATTCTCAGGAAATCATAATTTTTCCACTCAGCACAACCCGTTTCTTTTTGTCGTGTATAGAATAGTTGTCCCCCAGTTATAATCTTTTTCTTAGTTTTTTTTTACTACTTAATTTTTTTTTGTATTTTATTTTATTTATTTTTTTTTTTCAAACTGGCTGAATGCTTGAGTGTCTGTTAAGTAAATTTCGACATTTTCTTATGGATCATGGCAAAAGTGAAAGACTCAATGACAAACCATCGATTGTCCTTGTCGTCCTTCGTTTTGCATCGACTGCCATTCAACATTTTCAAGTAAGCCTCGTGCTCTATTTTGTTATCCTTTGTGTGTTTCGTCCTTTTTTTTTTTTTTTTTTGATATAACAATGGAGGCAAATCCTCGAGAGGGTCGGAATAAATTGTATGCAAGGAAACACAAAAAGGACGAATATAAAAATTAAATTAGCTGAATTAAGGTCCTAGCCTGAGCTTGGCTTTTATCCAACTTTTAGTTTTTTTTGTACGTGCACCCTTCTCTGTTTCTCAAAATGACCACATTAATATATGACTTTAACAAGGGACTTCAATTTTTATATATATATATTAGATATGTTTGTAGATGCAAATGCGTGTCATTTTCAATAAGTCGATAAATCTAAGTATGATGTTGATGGTGGCTGATGATTCCATAACGATTTTATTATTTGGATGTTAGAATGGGATAACATTCATCAGTCAGTATCTTACATAATAATATTAATGTTCATATAAATATAATTAAGTAAAATAAAAAATATTTGCGTAAAGATAGTAACATACACAAAAGTTACGCATACACCACAGTGACTTTCTTAGTTTTCTCTAATTTAATAACTGACTGAATAGTAAAACTATATGTATGAATTTTTTGACCAGTTACTAATTGAAAATTATACTGTTTACTGTGCGGTTTACACAAATTTGCATAAGTTGCTTTTCTTTTCAGACGCAAAAAACACCTTAAGTCAAAAAAATAAAAAAAAAAAAAAAATTGGCTTTGATGATCTAATCTCTATTTTTTATCTATACAAGTAAGAAACCGTATTCTTTTTAACAACATACGGGAATTTTGAGGACTTTTGATTTTTTCAGTGCAAATTTTGTATAACGACGCACAGTGCGGTATTTTGGTCTAAAACCTGGCCAAAAATATTTGGGCACATTTTTCACATCAAACTGGTACCAAATGACTAAAAAGTTATTTAGAAAGAAAATATTTTCATTTTCTTGGTACAGTAAAACCCACTTAAGTGGTTACATCCCGATTATCCATAAAAAAAATTTATTAAAAATCAAAAAATGCACGTACATTCCTGTGCTATGAGTTTTTTTAAAGCTAGTAGTTTATTCACTATTTTGTTTTTTGACTCAAGTTGTTTTATTAAGTAGTTTTTGAGAAATCTAGTTTTAAAGATGAAATTAAGAGAAAAAAAATTTTTTTTAATTGATTCTGTATAAAATTTAGCAATATCATGAAATTTTTTTTATCATTATTAAATGACCTGGTAGTTTTAAGTCAAATATTAAAGAATTCATTCTGATAAATAACAAAGTTTCCAAAAAAAATTTGAAAAAAAACTAAAACATACTTGTTTAAAAAAAAAAAAAACAACGAAAAAAGTGCAAATTTTTTAAGTGTGTACTTCAACTTCTTCGTATGAGAAATTAGAGTTGCATATACAATTAAATTTTTTTTAGAATACAATTAGTACCTTGACTGTCAATATGCATATCAAAATTTTTAACTTTAATCACTTTTAATTAAAAAACAAAATATATAGAAAATTCACTTTTTTTTATAAAAATCGCAGGAAAAATTGTGTTTACCCAAATAGTGCTGATGGTGTCTGGGCGAACTGGGTTGACCAAATTATGGATTGATTTCCCTAAAAAGTAGCCTGGTTATCTACCTGTTATGGGACATTAGCTTAATCCTGGGGAGAAAAATTGAGAAATTTGACCACGTTTTAGGTCAAAATACCGCACTGTGCGACTGTTCTTGGTATATACAAATGAGTTTGAATTAAAAAAGAAAATTAATTTTGAGGGATTCTAGAGAACTTTGAATTTTTCATTTTTTTTTTGAGTATCTTTTAAACGTTGGGTTGGCAAAAGATGATTTTTGGTTCGTATGGACAAATGATAATTTTTGGTATGTATCAAAAACTCAAGACGGACAAACAATTGCAATTTCATATTTAAAAAAAAAATGTTTTTGGGGACTTTAAGGAATTTTGAATTTTTCAATTTAAAATTTGTTTTTAGACAAACAATTATTTTAGGAACGTATAAAGAACTCAAGGTCTTATAATTTATGTTTGTTTTTTAATTTGAGCTTTGTTAGACCATTTTTCAGACTTTATATACAAAAAAATCAGTCTTAACATTTTTGAAGGGTGAACAACAAAAATATTGGGTAAAAAAAAACATGGAAAAAATAAAAATAAAATAAATGTAAATAAGTAGGTTAAGTTAATTTCTTTTATTAAGGGGGGAAATCCCTCTGGAAATTTTTATTTTTTGCATTAATTATTTTTTGCCTAATAAATTCATTTATCAACCGATGGAACTATTTTCAGTGGTCTAAGCCTTAAATGAAGCCTCAAAAGCCCCTAGATAGTCCCGAAACCCATGCCCTCCGAGCCTACCACAGTTCGAAAACGAAAACTTTAAACGCTTTTACCTCGAAACGCGTTTTATTCCGCTCCGTGCAACGTAACTCAAAAACTAGTGAAGCTATCGACTTGAAATAAATTGCAAATTACTCGTTAATTCATTGGCCATTGCATAAACCTAAAAGTTCAATAAAATGTTTACAATAAATATTTTTTTTAACAATTTGTTTATAAAAAAACATTATTCATTTTTCGTTCTTTTGGTCTATAATTTTTATTTTACATTTTTTTTACTAAATTTAGGTTCATGCTATGCGTGTAAATATATTTTATTGGAAAAAAAATTCTTTTTTGATTATAAATAATTTTCTGGACCTGGGCATTGCACGGCGCAAACTCGAGGCGCCAACTTTGAAGAGCTGTGGAGCCCCCATTTTGTTTTTTTTTTTACTTCAAAAAAATTGTATCAATACTTCATAATATCAATAATATCATATACTTTTCCAAATTTCAATAAATGCTTTCGGTTTTCCAAAAAAAAATTATTGAAAAAGCTGTCGTCCAGAGGGATTTCCCCTTTTAAACTAGATGTTTAGAAAAAAATCAAAACTAGTTTTTTAAAAAATAAATAATAAAAAAAAATTAAACTACATAACCTCAAAGATATTATCTGCACACTTTTTCACCAAAAGGGAATTTTATTAATGTACCCCATCAATGTTTGTCACAGTATTTTTTTTTTTTTGTTTGTACTAATTCTGAATTTAATCTTAAAAAGTAGAGTAACTAAAGCAAATTATTAGGGAACCCGGCCGAACAGCTCTGATTTTGACGATTTTTTTTTTCAAACGTAGGTAATTAAAAATACTTTAAAGTCTATAGATTAAAAATTGCCGATGTTGCCGTATTGTTTTTTAAAATTAAAATTAAATTTTTTTTGAAGAAAACCATTTTTTTTGCTTAAATTTCATAAAACAAATGATAGCAAAACTTTCTCTAGGTAATTTAAGGAAAAAAATTATAAAGGAGTAAGGGACAATCTTCCATCGTTTAAGCGATAAATGCAATTTTCTCACAATCTGACTTCAAACACAAAAAAAATATTTTGAAAACAACGGCAACACCTACAATATTTTAAAATACATTTTTAAAAAGCCAGAAGCTCATTCTTATCTCTTAAATTTAAATCCACTAAATTTAATGAAGAGTTTTTGAAAAAATGGTCCTCAAACTCAGAATTTAAAAAAAAATGTTAAAAAAACAAATTTTAAATGACTTTTTTCCAAACTTTTTCTAATAAAATATGAATTTATTTTAAAAAAATTTTTGGCCATAAATATTATCAGTTGAATTCCGAAGAGAAAAAGGTAATATATATTACAGTTTAAAAAAAAAATTAAAAATTACTTCAATTTCAATGGGTTTTTTTGATAAAAACTGAATTTTTGCATTGAAATAATTGATTTTCTCAAAGACTTTGGTAAATAAGAACTTTAAATTTTTGCTATTTAGCTTTCAACAGTAAGGGTTAATAAATTAATAAAAAATTATTTTATGTTTAGAAGTTGAACTTAAAAAAAAAAAATAAGTTAAATTTTTTTCCAAAACTTCTATTCAAAAAAGTTCTTCGAAAATGAAATACTTTTTAATTTTTTTCATAAACCGTAATACATATTGACATTTCCTTTTATAATTTCAAATCATAATAAATGTGGCCAAAAAAAAATTGAAAAAAAATGCATTTTATATTACGAAAAAGTTTTAAAAACCACATGTTAAAATTTTTTTAATAATTTTTTTTTCAAGAATCTGAGTTGAGTTACCATTCTTTCAAAAGTCCTTAATTCAATTAACTTAATTTTAATTTTACAAATATGACTAAGCTTCTAGCTTTTTAAAAATGTACATTTAAATATTGTAGGTGTTGCCGTTGTGTTCAAATATTTTTTGTGTGTTTGAAGTCAATTAATAAGAAAATTGCATCTATAGCTTGAACGATGAAAGATTGGCCTTCACTCCCATATATTTTTTTTCCTTGAATTTCCTAGACAATCTTTTGGCATCAATTAATTTATGAAATTTAAAAAAAATTTTTGAAAAAAAAAATTTTGTTCACAAAAATCTTCAATAAAATTTAAAAAATCAAAACGGCAACACCGGCAATTTTTAATCTATAGACTAGTATTTTTAATTACCGACGTTTGAAAAAAAAGATCATCAAAATCTAAGCTGTTCGGCCGGGTTCCCTAATATTGCCAATTTTTGAGCTTTAGTTACTCCACTAATTCATTCAAAATAATTTTGTTAAATCTTTAGGTTATTGTTCTTATAAAAAATAAATAAATTCAATGTAACTTTTCTCACAAATAACTCAACTCAACCGTAACAAAAACACCTTTTGACCAAATATATTTTTAAGGAGTTTATTAAAAATATTCCAAAAGTTTTAAGCATCTTGTTGGCTCATTTTCCAAAGTTTACAAAATACCGATAGTTTCACGTACTTAAATCGAAAATTAAGTAAAGTTGTGAAAATTGATAGGAAATTTAAACAAAAACTAAGCAAACACGAGTATGCTACTGATATTCTTGCAAAGTAAGGAGTGATTCAAATGGTTGCGTGGAAGCCAAATGCGGACGGTTTCGGGTTAGTTCTTTGTTGGAAATTCTTAAACGATACGTTAACTTCTAAAACAAAGAAACAATGGCAGTAGAATTTAACTCCTTTTAAGACTAAAGCTAATTTTTAGCGGTTTTTCTTAAAACATGTCTTATCTTATTATTCTTGTTCTAATACCTTGTCGATGTATGAAGTTATATGAAATTATTTTTAGTTTGAAACAATTTACAACGTATAGCGCTCATTATTTAACAGTCTCCACTAAAATTGTATAGGTCTACAAAATTTCCAAAAATACTTTTAAAGCGTCAGTACTCGTATAAAATTCTGCATTATTGTTTGTTACATTGAGATATCCAGACGAGATTACTTTTTTTTTTTTTCACTTTTTTAGCTTTTAAAGTTCCGATAGTTTTTAATCTTGTCTAGCCGCCCAGCTGATGTAAGGTTAATATAAAAAAAAAGAAACATAAACCTTATTTCTAAAACTTTTCAAACATTACCTCACCGGAATATATAAGTATCTAAGCATATCAGGGCTTATACAATAAATGACCAGTCTGCAGCAAAAAGAGTCTTTTGTGAGCGAACGATATCGTGTCCTGAAAATCCAATAAAATGAGTTTGACAGTCCAAAGTCCATTTTACTCTTCCTCCAAACCATCTACCTACTTCAATTTTAGTCCATTTTAATGATTTAAAGTTCACTTCTGAAATTAATAAAACTTGGAGGGAAAGAGTTATTTTTTTGTTCGTGTTCACCCCAGCTTCACATGTAAAAGGGTTGGGAGGAATAACTCTGGGTTCTTCAGTGTGTTCAACTTTACTTTGAGCAAATAGACTGCGGTTGACGATAATATATTTGATATTTGGGTTGCATTCTACAACTCGTAGGTACTTTTTTTTTTCTTTGGGTATATTTAAGGGAGGCTATAACGTTGAAGCTGCATTATTGCCCAAGAGTGCGCCGCGCCGCACCGCCATCATCTGTGCTGCTACTTCGCAAATGTATGTATGTATGTAAGTTTATGCTCCCGTCCCTCTATTCATAGAAGTCGGTATATATTCTCTCCGGTACTTGAGGATAATGCCCTATCAAATATTTTTGGACTCCATTCATATCGACTTTTGCCAAAAAAGCACCGACACGGAACACTCCCTCAACCCCAGACCAAAAATTATACATATATACCTAACCTACCCTTTGAAAATTATACTCATATATACAACAGCACACATTGATTACAGTAGAGGTCCATAAAATTCATATGGAGCTTCGAAATTATTGACTGTTGTAAGAATTTGATGAAAATTTGCGTTACTCGCGAATATTTGCGAAATTAAATACATTTACTCGAGTGTTGGCATACACAAATAAAGCTTTCAGACGAGTTGAGAGTCTTGTCCTAATACCAGCAAATGCTAGCAAATAGAATCGCAAATTTTGCGAAATAATAATCATGATGAATGTGAAGACGCCATATATGCGAAAGTTTAATTTAAAACGGCCTTGTGTGATTCATAATTCCGAAATATGCATTGCGAAACACAAAACAAGCGTTGAGAAATGTTTAAGCAAAAATTCAAAAGTTTACGAAATAGGCTTTGCAAATCATCCACCAATAACTTGCCAACATTTGCGAAATGCCACAAAGAGGTTTTCAGAAGAATTTGAAGTTAAAATGTTCAAGTCTTGATGAAAACATTACGTACAAAACCTTATTATTTGATAGTTATAAATAGTCACAACAATTTGCTGTTCTGTCAACCATTAAGAAATCTGAAATATGTCACAGATTCTGATCGAAAACTTGCATTATCGCAAATATGTCTATCTACATTTGTCTAGCTACTTAAACATTCACGTTGGACGTAGAAAAAGTGATTCGTTGCGTATTTATAATGTGTAAGGTCTTGTGTAATATTGTTGTGGAGTTTGCATGTCAGTGTATAAGAATGAAACTTTATTTGCGAAGATGTTGCGAAGCCAGAAAATAATAAAGAGCAGTACCAAATTTACTTACAACACAAAAATGATGGTGATTTTTGTGCTAAAAGATTTTTATGTGCTCGCAAATGGTTGAAACTTTCACAAGTCGTCACAAATAACTCTATGACAAAACATTGTTTGCATTTTTGCGAGGCGTAAAGTTTTGTCCAAAAATTTTGCAAAAGAATTATAACAAATTGTCATAATGTGCGAAGTATCAAATTGTGCTTATCTTCATGTGGTATCGTTCGTATTCATATTTCGTTCATATTTGAATCGTTCGCACAGCTTGCACAAATAATTAACACTCTTATTCAGACGATCTTTGTTGCAGGATCCTAAACGGAAATCAGTTTGCGATCTAGAAATGCACACATTAAGTGTTCGCATGTGATGTCGCAAATGTTGCACATATATGCGACAATTTTAAGGCAAAATTCTTACACATCACACATCGATATCTGGTCTCATCGGAAATAAGTAGTTCACATATTATGTGTTCGAAAGGATAGTTGGTAGTCGCTAATGTATTCCTGCGACAAGTCAATCAATTCGCAAATAAGCTGTAGGTTTGTTAATTGATATTCTCGCAAAAAAACAAAAATACATGTTAAGGAATTTTATGAAACTTGCAAAATGTATTCGAACTCAAGATATTCGCTAATGTAATGCTCGAAAATGGGATTGAAAAATTTTGGGTCCATTTGCGGGCTCTATAAGTACAGAAGTGGACTGAAAAACCCACTTATGTACTTTGAGTAAAAAAATAGGTGATTATTTTAGAAAAAAAATTGCAACAAGGAAATCCCACATTTGAAAGTGTTCGCAAATTTTCAGAATTGAAAGAGTCCCAGATCGAGTTGCGATTTGGAGCTTGGAAAAAAACCCTCAGCATATTTGCGACTATTTGCGAATTTTCGCAAAGAAGTGTTTACCAACTTTTGCAAAGAAGTGCTTTAATATCAAGGCTCAAACTGCGAAGTAAGAACAGCGTTGCAAATCGCAAATCCTGCAACCAAACTAACCTAAGCTGAAATAAAAAATATGATTTTGGCTTCCTAAAACGTAAAATAGGTTGTAGCTTTGATAAGGACTCCACTGTATTGAAACAAAAAAAGTAAGAAAAAAACAGACCAAGACTTAAGAATTACAAGTACCACATCATTATACCTAATTCGATATCAAACCAAGAACGTTTGCCAAAGATAAAAGATAACCCAATGAAGATGTCCCGGTATACTGTACCGTACCGTATCGTACCGTTCTACTATATATAGCTATCCCAAAAGAATACACCATAATGAAGCTGCAAGCGGGCGAAAATTTTCGTTCTGAATGCTGGCTGGCTGGCTGAATAGGCACAACTGCATCGCTCTAGCTATGGGCTACGTTTTGAGATGACGGTATGGGGCTGGCAGGCAAACAGCTTTATATTTTCCTATATTTTGCACAAAACAGCCACAAAGTTAAATGACTTCGAGTTCAATTGCCTATGCCAGTTGTTGTGTGAGATATACAACTGGAAAATTTACGCGTTCCCTAAGAATTCAATTGTTAGAGACGGGTTTTGCTGCTGCAGTATAAATTTATATACCATCGCAGCATTAGCAGCAGGAACACAGCAGGTGTTGTTGTTTTGCTATAGGCCGCGAGCTATACACAGACTTTCCAAATTTTTTGGCTAGGTTATTATTGTTTTGCGGGAGCTCGGAAGACGACCGATGGCTTACCAACAAATGATGCACTTTGGCACAAAATATGCATAATTGTGGGCGGATACCGAGAGGTTTTAGTGCGGTCACTGGTCGAACATTGTTGTATAAATAAATGAGAGCCCAAGACCCAGCAAGGGGTTCATATTATGGAATGGATGCTGGGCCAACTCGGTTTTTGGCCAGCTGCAACTAGTCTGTTTTGAAATCGAACCCGGCTTATTATTATTTGCAAAGCAGCGAGTTTGAGCAAAAGAGGAGTAGAGTAGAAGCAGAAGTATTTATTACTAGGATATTAATGGCATATAGTAGACCGATATGGGAAATTGCAATTTGATTTACCTGACCGCATAATTGGCGCTTATAGTGCTTCTGACCGAAAATTGTGGTTTTGATAATAATATTTTCCTTATAGAGGTGCACATTTCACAGGATAACGAGGTTTTTCAACTTGAAGAAAGAGGAATGAATGTTTATAATATGTTTGTATTTTGCCAAGAGGTGAATGGACGATGAAGAGAAAAGTCTTTATGATAATTATTATTTTATTGTTCTTTTTACTTTGCCTAAAGAAAATTGAATTTATCGAAGATAAGCAAATATTTGAATATGGAAAATGTATTTTCCTTTTTCTCTGTATTTCGTTTAAGGTAATTTTATTATGGTACAAATAAAAAAACTTGGAAATAAATGTTTGAATGGGAATCGATTCAAGAAATGAGTAAACAAAGAATTTATTATTTATTAATTAATTTTTATTAAGGAAGGCTCCATGCCCCACGGAAAATAAGTCCATATGGATTTCCAAGAAAATTAAAATCATTACTACACAGTGTAGCTCAGTCAAATTATGTTAAGACGTAGGTACCTATATAAAGTCCTGATGAAATAGTTTTTAGTGACTAAATTTATATTATACAGGACCGGTATATTAGGGTGGTCCTTATTTTACTCCTTTGAGAAAATTGAGTGCGACGCAGACGCTCCCTAAATAAAGTCCAAAGAGTTATTACAAAATACCCTATTTTTTCATATTTTTATATTTAACCCTTCCTGGCCCTATTTTGACAAGAAGTTTTTGAAGTGAAAACTTCTTTAGTATCGTAGTGATTTGAAACAAGATGAAACGAAAACGCTACACGAACATTCAACTTTTTTGTTTTAATAGAAAGATGAATGAAATTTGTACTGTAGATAGGTAATTTAATATATGTACAAAATTTCAATTAATTTCATATTCAAAATTCTGAGATAACGGTAAAAAGATGTTCTTTTTCTACACACGTTGTATATTTTGATCTAGTGCACATACAAATTTGATTTAACTTTAATACGCATGCTGATAACATAATCTTTCATTTGATATATCACAATTAACTATACGAGCTCTACAAGTTACACAATCTTAAATTGAAAAACTTGAAAAATACCTCAAAACACCTGTGGAGATCTGTTGACGATGACCAGTGTAGGAAGTAACGTAATCTCAGCTTGAAATTTCGACATAGTTGGCTTTAAAAAATTCTTATTTTTTTTCTAGGAATGGTAGAAATATGATTCAAACGTCATATACGTCAGATGATATAAAATTTACAATAGGTTGTAATTTAAAAAAATATATTTAATGGTGTTAAAAGAGAAAAAAGATTGATTTTTTGCTTTTTTCATGAGAAGTGATTTGGTTTGAAAAAAATAAGCTCTTTTTGTAGATGTTGACTTTTTTATTTCTGAAATGTGCAAATTTAAAAGAAATCCACTTAATTTAAGCGGAAAATCAACTTATTTTTATGTGAGAACTTTAAAACTAAACAAAAAATTTTTTTTGACTTTTTGGTCACTTAAAATGAAATGAAGGTCACACTTATTTAAAGCGGAAATTGTATTTTTTTCCTTTAAAAGCTAATGATGAAATATCGTAAAATTGAAAAAAAAAAAAACAAAACTTCTTAATAAAATAGGGTCAGGAAGGGTTAAGAATAAAATTTTGAAAAAAATTAGGGCATTTTTTTCCTGATTTGGAACATTTCTAGGGGCGTCCCCAATTTTTTTTCCTAAATACCACCCTAATATGTATGTTTGTTCTTATGTACCAACATAGCTATTTAACTAATCATAATTAGCCAAATATACTATCGTTTGAACTGTCTTGCTAATCCGTTAGTAAAAGGGAATGTGACGTGACATGAAATTACTTCGCTTTCTAAAGGCAAAAGTCAATATCTATTTATTTATATATATTTCTTAATGCACAAAAATAGTAAAGTAAATTTCTCACGAAATTATTGACACAAACTTATTTAAATACGTAAAAATAAGTCCAAAAAGTGAAACTCCCATTACTCCAAAATCACACTCTAAAAAGTGTGAAACAGGAAAATATTCTCATCTAAAATTTGGCTTTTATGAACACGGCTGTGGAATCACATAACAGTTTTGTACTAATTTCATGGTTTTTTTTTTCGAATGTCTTTTGAATGCAAGGCATGTTAGTTTTACAAGCGTGTACAAGAGCAAGAGAATCCTTAATTCAAAAACGGTCACAAACAGAACTTGCAAGGAGATCAGTCATTTTTGCCTGGAGACATCATGTCAAGGAATATGGTTTCCACGCTTTAAAGTTCATTTTTTGAGTTTTTTTTCGACAATATCACCCCGCTTATATGGTAATTCTAAGAGGTGTAAAAAAATGTATGCCAGTGAAAATAAAATTTAAAAAATTGAATATTCAGGATTTTTAGAAATTTGACATTTTAGTGGTGTAACCTGAGGTGAATTTAGAAAAAGGTAAAAAAACTGTTTTCTTTACAAAAAGTGATAAAGCAAAGATTGGTACTGAAATCGATAGATATTGTTTATATTTAAAAGTCATACATACAAACAAAAAATGCAAAAACCAGTAACTCGAGATATGGACGTTTAAAAGTCAAAACCGTAAAATTCGATGTTTGAGAAATAATCCACCAAAAATCAGCAAGAAAAGCATTTGAAATAATGTTTATATGTTATAAGAGAGCAAAACAAAAAAATAACATGACACGTATCTACCAAATATTTGATTTAACTTAGTTTTTTTTATTTTAGAAGAATTACAGATTTTTACATTTCAATACATTGTTTAGCAAAAAAAAAAGAAATTTGAAAATATTTTTCGGGTGACCTTATACATTTTGTAACTGCATACTTTGTTTTTCAAATACCTCAAAAATCTGGATTTAAGGACAAAAAACGGTTTTTTAGACCTTCAAACATTGCAAATACCTACTTAAGCCTCGTCATTTTTCAACCAATAACAATTAAACCATAGGTAATTTACCTATAATATACATGTATTTAAAAAAAATTCAATTTTTTTTATTTAGGAGGAAGTCGGAAATCAATCAATTAACGGTTGTTTGAGAAGTACCGTTAATAATGGTTGTAAGAGAGCATAAGACACATAACTACCAATCAAGTTTGTGGCCTCGGTGGCTTGAGCTGAAGCTTGCGATAGATAGACAGATTTGCGGGACCCACTTATTTTACATTCTCTATCATCGTACTGCCAGCCATGTCTGATTGATATATCTAGATCGATTTTTTTAAACAATCTTAAACTAACCTAATAGAACTTATATCGTACGAAATCGATATGGATGTGTTAACACCTAGGCCAAAGTTGTAATTCAAGTTATTTGCATTATATTTTCAACGTGCACTGCGGCGTATACGTTATCTTTTTTGTAATTATTTATTGGATCTTTTTAAACTGCATGTGAAAGAGTGGGAAAAGAGAAGATGTTTGATCAAGCTAGAATTTTTATGTAAAAAACAAATTGGGATTATCAAATATACTGTTTTGCTTCGATTTTCTCACATTTCTAACATTTGCATACATTTCTCAAAAAAAAAAAAGATTGTTGTGTTTATCTTAACAAATTTTTATGCGATACATTATAAACAAAATTCACCGACCCTTTTTCAAAAAATTGAAAATTTTTTCACAAAAATCCAAAAATTGTTTTTTTTTTAAGAAAATTTAAAATTAAATTTTATGGCTCCTTAAATGCTTCCATATAGAAATCAGTGAATTATTTTACGAGAAGAGAGAGCAGGAAAACGGTTTTATGAGTGACTGCAACCAATTTTTTTTTTTTAAATACATACTGTTCTTTGGAATTAGTACATACGCTTTTATTTATAGGGATCGTTGAACATAGTAAAATGGCATATTTCAGCTACCTACTGCAAAAATTCTAGCGTCATCAATTTTCAAACAGTTTCAATGTTTTTACCTGTTTAGAAGATATCAATGACGTATAAAATATGTCGTTAAGATTAGTGATGGGTACTATCGAATGATTTGAACTATCGATAGTTATTAACTGAATGATTTGAACTATCGAATAGTTCATTCATTCATTTATTCATTCGAATAAAAACTATCGAATAAAACTATAGAATGTAAACTATCGAACAAACTATCGAATAAACTATCGAATAAAAACTATCGTATACAAATCTATTCAAATGAATAGACTATCGTTTGAGAAAACTATTTGAATGAAAAAAACAATCGTATAAAAAAACTATTCAAATGAAAAAAACTATTCAAATGAAAAAACTATCGTTTAAGAAAATTATTTGAATGAAAAAACTATCGTATAAAAAAAACTATGCGAATGAAAATAGTAACTAAACTATTCGAATCAAAAAACTATCGTACAAAAAAATCTATTCGAATGAGAAAACTATCGTATAGAAAAACTATTTGAATGAAAAAACTATCGAATAAAAATAATGTTCAAAAGAAAATACTATCAAATAAAAAAAAAATATTTTAATGACAAAACTATCGTATAAAAAAACTATTCAAATGAAAATAGTAACTAAACTATCGAATGAAAAAACTATTCAAATGAAAATAGTAACTAAACTATCGAATGAAAAAACTATTCGAATGAAAATAGTAACTAAACTTACGAATGAAAAAACTATTCGAATGAAAATAGTAACTAAATGAATGAATGAATGATTTAAAACTATCGAATGAATGAATATTTTACAACTATCGATAGTTTGATAGTTTTTATTCGATAGTTCCCATCACTAGTTAAGATAATAGTTCCATCATACTTCAATTTTATATTTAAGTAGAGTTTCATGAAGAAAGGCATTTAAAAAACAAAATATGTCCTTAATCACAAATACATTTTAGACAGAAATCTTCTTCCATGTTAGATCCCAAACAAAAACCTTTATAGTTTTCTGTTATGCATTCATCTGAAATCTGTAAAAGATTCTTCTCTCATTCAACAAATGTCGTCGTAGCTTTAATTACCTTAAAAATAATTTATTCTGTGACATAAAAAAAAAAAAAAACAAAAATTGAAAAACAACACAAGAGAAGAAGTACACACAAACCAGAAAACAGATCGCATATTCGCATTTGTTCATACATCCGTAAATCTAGACACTAAAGGTAATAAATTTGTATACTGCTGCAGCTTTCAGCATGAAATTTAAATTACAAATCCGTTCCTGCATTACAGTGTCGTCCTTTATTTTTTGGTAGTAAGCTGTCGGCTGCTGGAGATGGTGATGATGGTCCTTTAGCTAGTAGGTAGCTATCCTATAATAACATATAACCATAACCATACACATGTAGAATGTCTGCTGGATGATGTTTGCTATATGCATGCGCACTCTATAATATAATAATTCAATTTAATATTCCCAGAGTTTTGAAAATTCAGCTCAGCTCAGCGCAGCGGTTGGGTTACTCGCATCGGTGGCTCGATATGACGACGATGATGATGACGACGACGACAACGCCGGCCGGCCGGCGACAACGGACGACCGAAGACGACGAAGAGGGACTAAAACTCTATTGCATTCGGTGATTCACGTAATTTATGGGAATAATAGTAGAGTCCTCTTTCCCATTGAACAATAGTAAAATTTGCTGATGCACAGTCGGGTCCTTCGTCGGTCGGGACCGGGTACTATTTTCGGGATGGTGTATATATGAAATGTGGGAACTAAGAGGAATTACAGGTCAACGCCAATTGAATCGAATCTCGCATAAGGTATACCTAGTTAACACCATGGTTATACTATCCTGTTGAAATAAATATATGCAGGTACCAAAATGCAGTCCAGGTGGAAGGTACCAACGATCAAAATTTGATAAAGCATTTCATTATAATGGGTGCAGGCTTGGCGACTCAATATATTCGGTGCCACACTTTACACATTATTCCACTTTGATTCACGTCGAGGGTAGCTGAACATTCCGGTTTCCTTTTTTGTTTAAAGTGAATTCTGGTAACAGTAACATGGGATCGAGAATGATTCTCATAATCTAAAGTGTCATGTAATTAAATTTAATATTATTGACCTATAACCTGGAAAATTTGTTTTTGGTAAGAATTTAATGGTTTAAATTTATGAATGTTTTGGTAAGAAATTAATGTTTACCTACACATTAAAATTGTAGTTGGCCGAGTTACAAAATTAATGAAATAGGTAATAATCTTTAACTGGGCCATAAGAACTTGCATACAAATTATTGCGTAGTAAATATAGGAAATTTGAAAAGCTATTAAACCTAAGCCAATTTGGAAATAAATTGACTTTTCATATAAAAAAAAAATGCGTAACGCGCATCTCCTTTTGAATAAAATTTAATTAGACATTCTTTTGATGTTCGGTGAAAAAAAACGGAGACCCAAATGGAATCCTAGCTCAGAGAAGTTTATTAATATGGGTGTTCCGCAGCGATCTGTCCTGTGCCCTATCCTATTCTTAATACTTTTAAACTCCCAATAAAGTCAATTTTTTTTCTTCTGAAGTCAACTCACAATAAATGTGGCAGACAATTTGTGAAAGATAAAGTTATATTTTATCGAGAAAAGTATTGAAAAAAGACAAGTTAAATGTTTGTAATTAAATTTTTTCACAAGGTTTTGAGTTTGAAGATCATTTTTTTTGCAAGAACACCTCATTCAGTTTACTTGGTTTTAATTTTAAAAATAGGAATAAACTACTGACTTTGTAAAAATGTATATCTTTATAATGTATGTGTTGACGTTGTGTTTTAATAAATTTTTTTACAATTTAAGTCGATTTGTGAGAAAATTGCTTCTACCGCCTAAACGATTTAGTCTTGTCCTTCACTCCCATATATTTTTTTTTGAAGTTATACTTCTTATGGGAGGGTGGGTATGAAAATTTACTTTTTGACAAGAATGTCAAAGGGATTATGACGCGATCACCCTGGGTAGCAGGGCTGTCGTTTCACCTTTAGAGTAGGCAGTACTTTAGTATTTAAAAATGCAGTACGCCGCAGTACGGCAAACATAAAACACACAACACGTTGCAAGTTACATGTTTCATGTGGCAAGTTGCATGTGGCAAGTCGTATGTGGCAAGTTGCATGTGGCAAGTTGTATGTGGCAAGTTGCGTGTGGCAAGTTGCATGTGGCAAGTTGCGTGTGGCAAGTTGCATGTGGTAATTTCCATGTGGCAAGTTGCCAGGGTTGCAAAAAGCTCACATTTCAGCTCAGCTCACAGCTCAGCTCAAATTTGAGCTAGGTACCATAGCTTAGCTCATTTGAGCTGAGCTGAAAGTGAGCTGAGCTGAAAGTGAGCGCCCCAACTTCCAACGCCTATATCTCGGAATTTTGAAAAAAATGAAAAAAAAAATTTTTTGATGCCAAAAGGTAGCGAGGACTCTAACCTACATTCGGGTACAACTCCCATCCCTGTAGGTGCACGCGTTCTCAAACCGGGTGAACTTAAAGGTAAAAAAAAAGTTAAGCCCGATTCTGAAAAAATAGGTATGATGTGGCGGTTTAACATGGAAGATGATTTTTTAAAAATCTGAGAATGTGCAAAGCGTAGGCCCATGACACAAGCTATCATTGGGTATCACTCCCAAAAATTGCTCTCAAGCGGTTTAGCTTCCAGGAGCATTCAAAGATTCGGGGATTTTTGGAAAAAAAATTTTACTTCAACTTTCAAAGGCGATTTTCTCGGAATTTAAAAAAAAATCGAAAAACCGGATTATACCACTATCGGGTAGCTGAGAATATAAGCTTTCATATGGCACCACTCCCCTGTCTCTAGATCAAAGCGTTCCAACGCGGAATTTTGAAGAAAATAAAAATAAAATTTTTTGATGCCAAAAGGTAGCGGGGACTTTAACCTACATTTGGGTACAATTCCAATCCCTGTAGGTCCACGCGCTCTCAAACCGGGAGAACTTAAAAGTAAAAAAAAAAAATAGGCACGATTCTGAAAAAATAGGCATGATGTGGCGGTTTAACATGGAAGGCGATTTTTTAAAAATCTGACAATGTGCAAAGCGTAGGCCCATGGCACAAGCTATCATTTGGCATCACTCCCAAAAATTGCTCTCAAGCGGTTTAGCTTCCAGGAGCATTCAAAGATTCGGGGATTTTTCGAAAAAAAATTTTACCCCAACTTTCAAACGCGATTTTCTCGGAATTTTGAAAAAAATCGAAAAACCGGATTATACCACTATCGGCTAGCTGAGAATATAAGCTTTCATATGGCACCACTCCCCTGTCTCTACATCAAAGCGTTCCAACGCCTATATCGCGGAATTTTGAAGAAAATGAAAATAAAATTTTTGATGCCAAAAGATAGCGGGGACTCTAACCTACATTTGGGTACAACTCCCATTCCTGTAGGTCCACGCGTTCTCAAACCGGAAGAACTTAAAAGTAAAAAAAAATAGGCGCGATTCTGAAAAAAAAGGCATGATGTGGTGGTTTAACATGGAAGGCGATTTTTTAAAAATCTGATAATGTGCAAAGCGTAGGCCCATGACACAAGCTATCATTTGGCATCACTCCCGAAAATTGCTATAAAGTGGTTTAGCTTCCAGGAGCGTTTAAAGATTCGGGGATTTTTCGAAAAAAAAATTTACCCCAACTTTCAAACGCGATTTTCTCGGAATTTTGAAAAAAGTCGAAAAACCGGATTGTACCGGAATTTTTTTTTATGATAAAAAAGAAATATTTTACTAAAAAAAAAATAGAAATATATTTACTATCAAAAACACCAAGAGAAAAGATCACGAAAAATTATCTGTCTTATTTATAAAAATATCTATGTGTTAAAATAATTCCATTAATAACTAGAACCAAACATCTTAAGCTATGGTGTTATATAAAAGTTTAAAATATCTTCATATTTCATTATACTTTCCAAATAAAAATCAATGTATCCTCTCACCATTAGCTCACCCAACAGCTCAGCTCAACCATCAGCTCAGCTCACTTTCAGCTCAGCTCAAATGAGCTGAGCTATGGTACATATCTCAAAAGTGAGCTAGGTCAAAATTTGAGCTGAGCTGCGAGCTGAGCTCAGCTCACTTTTGAGCTTTGTAGTAACCCTGCAAGTTCCATATTGCTACTACTAGTGCTGAAGCACACACAATTCTCATAAAATTACCATATCGCACATTTTATGCGCAATCATTTACTTTCGTTAACCATATATGTATAATACGTTCTGAACCGCACAACATGAGTAAAGTTCACAGATTAAATTGAAAACTACATGGACGCAAGGAGGATGAAAGAATTAATTTATTGTTCACTTGATAAAAATGTAAAAAACGAAGTGTGGATTAATTAATTTAATAATAGAAACTAAAAAAATCAAATGAAATTCATTTATATATGTATACTGAATGAGAAGTATAACTTCAGTCGAGTGTACATGTGTACACACACTCTTTTTTTCTTAAAATAATCTAAATAATCTTTTGACAGTATTTAATTTATGAAATTAAAAAAAAAGTTTTGAAAAAAAATGTATTTTTAGTTTAAAAAAACCGGCAATTTTTAACCTATGGAGTTTAAGTATTTTTCATTACCGACGTTTAAGAACAGATATCATCAAAATTGGATCTGTAACAAATTTCTTGAATTTTTTAAATTGTAAACAAAAATGCTCGAAATTGTTTATACCTATTGCCTTATGCTGATAGAAAATAACGTTTGAGCAGAATAAATACCAATCTAAACAATAAAAATGACTTTAAACCGGACAAAATGCTTTAAATTATTGAAAAAATCTTCCGACAAAAATTTTGTTCGAAGTCGTACGTATTTCTCAGGTCCGAAATAGGGGGAAACAGTCAACAGCGCATATGTCTCAATTTTTTTTTTTTTTAAATTGCACAGTGTAATGATTTCAAATACCTAGACATACTGATAGATTTTCGGATGAGTTAAAAAAAAAAAAATATCTAACTTGAAAGCTTATCCGAACAAAGTTTTTAGACAAATATAACATCTCATGTCTCATTCACAATATTGAGAGACGACAAGACGAGAGCGTTGCGAGGGTCTCGTTGACGATTTTTAAAATTTCCAAAAATGAATTTGTATGAAACAATTCACAATTTTGTGACTCTCGTTGCGTTGAAATTTCGAAAATTTTGAAAAAGTACGCACGAGATGAAGATTTTTCGAAAATTAAATTTTAATATTAAAATATATTTTATATGGATAAAAGTTTTCGTAATTACACAGACCGGAGTTCGACTCTAAAAAATACACTTGTTTTTTTTTTAAATAAATTATTCACTGTTAAAATATTACCTATTTAAAAAATTTGAAATTATTGATTATTTTTTAATAGGTAATGTTAATGTATTGTTTAAATAAGTTTTTCATTCAGTTTCACACCCGTTACAATAATATGTCACATCCGTAACATTTTTTGTTGTTGTAAAAATACAGTTTTTTAAATAAATTTTCTTCAAATATAAGCTTACAGGAAATGTAATAACATTGAATACGATATCCACAACTTTGCGTTACGAAAAAAACTACAATCTAAAAGTCATCGAAGCAGACTGAATCGATTTTCTTACGTCACACCCGGCACATTTTTTCTTATTAGATTGTGACGTTAAAAGACAGGGTAGTTAAAAGTAATTTAAAAAAAAGTATTTAGTGAATAGTACACAAACTTACTGTGGCACACCCATGCGCGTAGGAAGGGGGGGTCCTGGGTGGGCCAGGCCCACCCTAAAAAATCAATGGCCCACCCTAGAAAAACCGACAGTTCTACGGAACCTTTAGTCTGGTATTAGCTCCCAATAACATTTTTTTAATATCGCTTGCTGAGAATTATAGGGCTGTATGTATGTTTAATAATTTAATTAATTTTAAAATTAAATTTATTTTTTTACAAAATTAAGATTTTTGGACGTCAAATATCTTTTAAACGATTAGAGAAACGAAAATGGTGTCCAAGGCCTTTTTTGTAGAGCGTTCAATTTCATACAAGAATATGTAAAGAAACCTGCTAAAAAGCCGATTTATAAAAATATGACTTTTTTTAGTAGAAGGATAATATAAAAAATGGAAAATTGCAAAGCGAAGGACCTTTCCATTAATACAAAGATTTCATATTTGGTGAGTATATTCTAGAGATGTATGGCAATCTATCGGAGTATAAAATCAAAAAAAAATTCGATTTTTTTGAACCAGAATTGTGTATATGTTTATTTTTCTTAGTCAGCGTTATGTATAAATACCCCGTTTATATGAGCAGTCTAAAAGGTCGGAATCAATAATTAGCCTTTTCAATTTAGGCCGTGTGTGAATTGCGTTAAATAGTAAACAGCATGTACAATTTTTGACACTATTGAGGTTAATAAAAAATTTTCAGCTGTTAAAAATTTATTGGGTTAAATTTGAGTTAAATTTTTTTTTGCTGATGCTTTTTTTTTTTTTTATTTAAAAGGAGTATCATGGCAGAAAAAAGGCAGACAAAATTCTTAACAATAATCCATACAGCTGAAATTTTTTTTTATTAACCTCAATAGTGTCAAAAATTTCACACGGTGTTAACTATTTAACGCAATTCACACACGGCCTTAGACCGTGTGTGAATCGGGTTAAATACTAAGCCGAGAATATATTTTTGATACTTTTGAGGTGAAAGGATAATTTCAGTTGTCAAAAATTTATCCTGCTCTAGGAGCCGGTTTAATTTTTATTTTCAGAGAATACATTTTTGCTGAATTTATGGAGTATTTTTTCAATAACTAATCAAAAACTGAAAATAAAGAAAGAAAATTGAAAAAGTAGTACAAAATTATGAGTGTATATTAGGAAAAATTTATATTTTTCAATATATTTCATTTTATTCATGATGAAAAAAATTGTTAGTTACCCATTAATGGCAACACAAAAATAAAATTCACATGACGCGTGTTGGAAGTTTGTAAATTGTTAATATTTATACTTTTTTTTTTAAATCATTATTTCTTTCGATTTGCAGAAAAAAAATATTTATCTACGTTAAAAATGTATCCAAATTCACACAGCTAAATTGAGCCAAAGATAATGTTTTATTCACCATACATTCAAATGTCAAAAATGTATCCTCTGCTAAATATTTAACATATGGATTTAGAGTCACATAGTCACCCGCATACAACAACTTTTATTTACAAATTTTTATTTTTATATGTACAACACTTCTGGCTTAAGTTTCAAGAGCACCTTAAACAAAAAAATAAAGCAAATAAAATTGAAAACTTGGTAAGGTTAGTTTTTAAAGCCAATCGCTGTCATAAATTGCGACTGAATTCAACTTTTGTGTAGCTCAAAATAAAAGTGATGTAACTCCATCCAATTGCATTTCGATATATCAAGCTTTTAAAAAACGGAATACCATATTACACTACACAATATAAAAAGAAAAACCAGTAACTTTTTATATTGAAAGATATTAACATACGATACCATTGAGCAAAAAACACACATTTTTCAAAAAAAAAATGAGTTACCCCACTATTATTTTAAAAAACGCATTTACCGATCGAATATATTATTAAAAATAAACTTTTGGCAAATTTTAAGTTATTAAAAACAACAGAGAGTGGCAAATTATTTGCCAATTAAAGGCGAAAATTAAATAAAATGCACGACTGTGTCACGTAGTTGCTGTAAACTAACACTTATGTTAGTTTACAGATTTAAATTTCAAAGAAATTTGATGTTGGGGAAGAGCCGACATTCAGGGCAAAGTTTTGTTAAATAATTTTTTTTGTTATTAGACTTTTTTGAGAAAAACTAAAAACGCAGTTTTACGCCTGCAAAGTTTAATCAAAATCGTTAGAGCCGTTTCAAGTTCAAGTTATTTGGTATAACTTGAAGAATTTGTATGGGGGTAATTAAGGTAGAAAAAGAACAAAAAAAAAACAACTTTCAGAATTCTATAAAAATCATCTGTACCAAATTTGAAGAAAATCAGGCCACTGGTTTATGGCTGTGGAAATGTGTACAGATGGACGTACAGACGCACGGACAGAATTCCTAGATCCACTTTTTCTTAATTCTCCACCATCGTAATGTTGGTTTTGATTAACACCTCGACACGAAACCAATACTTGCCTTATATAGACCTAGTAAAAAAAAATTGCACACTCATGGTTATGGCTTCAGGTCGATGATAACATCTGGCCCACCCTAGATGAAATCTCTAGCTACGCCCATGGGCACACCCGTTACAAGGGATTACCCAGTAATAAAAAAAGTGTGTTATAAAAACTAGAACAACATGTGATTTATAAATTAATTTAGCCTTGTAACAAGATCATTTTTTTTAACTTCAAAACAGGTTGACTTATATGGTAGACATTTTAATTCCGACTGCTTTCGAGTCTATACAAATATTCTATAGGTACAAATAAAATGTCAAAAATTTTAATATTACCCATACATATATAATTTTTTTCTAGAAAATCGTTTCTTTTTCAATTCAAAAAAAGTTGTCAATTTTGTTATTTTCATAGAATGACACTTTTAACTGTAAGACAAATAAATTGTATTTTTACTACTCTCTACCTGGGGTCCAATTCCGATAGTTACTTATACTTTTTTTTTATTTTAATTTTTACATTTCACACATCATGAACAACGATCGCTGCCGCACTGAATTTAACAATAATCTGACAAAAAGAAAAAAAAATTGTACTAACAAACATTTCTATTCCCTTTCATTAAGAAAATATTTTAAAATTAAAAAATTTAAAATAAAAAGGTGAAGTTTGAAACCAGTTTCTTCAACGGTCGAGGCTCAACAATTTTCTGCGGTTAGCTAAACCAATTAGAAGTTCTTGCATTTTTACTGCATTTTGTGTTTATTACTTTTTAATAAGACTTGATGTCTTGATATATTACGAGAAACCATTATTTTTAAACTTAAATAGGTTTTTCCTGTTTCCATTTAATATTTCCTGAATTTTAAAAAAGAATAATTTAAAACATTCTCATAAATCGGTTTAAGAAATGACCTAACAATAAATACAAAGAGTTTTAAATTTTAAAATTTAAATCCACAACAAAGCCTACATCCTCTATCGTAATTTAAATAAAAACAAAAAAACACACACATATGTACATATTATGATATAACCATGCATAAAGGACCCATCCAAAAACTTTTTTTTTAAGGAAAACTTTAAAAATTTGACACAGTTTCGTTTATTAAATTTGTTATATTTTTCACACGAAACTGCATCCCCTACAATTTCTGGCATTTTATAGGTTTAACATATTATTATACTAACTTGCTGTTAAACATGGTGTTTGTGTGCATCATAATGACGCTGTGATGAAAGTCAAAGGATAAAATGTTGAAATAAAATAAAAAAAAAAAAATGCATTTTTGTTAGTCATTTCGAAAGAGCAAAAGGCATTCCTGCAATTTAAAACTTTTTGTGCCATTCACCGCCGAAATTGTTGTTGGCACCTTATTATTTTTTTGTTTGTTTCTATTTTAGTTTTTATCTCAATTTGTGTTTTTTTCTTTTAGAAGTTAAAGTTGACGGGGAAAATTATAATTATTGTACTTTTGGAATTATACTAATCCAGGGTCAAGTATTGCTATTGTAAAAAATCATAGAGTTGAACTAGGTCCTTAAAAAATTTTTTTAATCCAGTTTTGTGGTCATTTAATGAACCAAACCACTTTCTTAGAATAATCAGATTTTTTATCTTAAAATTTGTATAAAATTAAAGCCATTTTTCATAATATAAATAATTTTAATTTTTACTTTCAACATATTTTGTCAGCATCTCTTTCTCTCTTTGAAAGCTACAAACTATAGAGGAACTAAAAAGTGCCTATGCAACAGATTCAGAAAAAAAAAAATTCTCATAAAATATACGTGCAGAGGTGTTTCCCTTCCATGTCAACTTTATAACCTAATTATAATAATTATTTTATGAAACCTTTGTCTTTATCCTGATGTTTGCTGTTTATTTTATTTTTTTATTTAACATGCGGTGTGGTTAAAAAGAAAGAAAAAAAAATTACACAAAAAAATGGCGAACAGCACAACGCGAAAAGTGGTAAACAATCTTGATTCCATCCTGAGAACCCTATGGCCCTTATTTCTGCGAGCCATATCGACACAGTGCTAGGGTTACCTCGCATAAGTTTGATGTTAGGGTAGAAAAAATGAAAGGGTGCTTTTGATTAGTTTTATAAAAAAAAATATTAGACTAGAATAGGAGGTTAGACCCTGAAATAGAAAATGGAAAATAATAATAAAATTAATTAGGAAAGGTTTGTTCTTTAAAAGTTTCCATTCGGAAATGTTGTAATGGCTTCAATTCTTCGAACCGAAAATTTTGACATACATTTTTAATCAAACGAGGTCTCAGCTGTTCGAAACCCTCGTTTAAAGATATGGATATGCATTAATAACACAGGTTAACACGAAATTTGTGCTTGGGGTGTTACTATGAAATTATGATAGATATATTTATACTCATCTGGAAAATATTTTTTTTTTTTTTGAGGTCAGTAGAGCAATTTCCAGTTTTCAAGTAAATCTGTCTTTTACAAAAATTGTCGTGCGTAATTTTGGCAAAAACTCGAGAACGTCTTAACCGATTTGGCTAATTTTTGTTTTGTTTTCTTCATTTTAATGCTGTTTTCATATTCATATTCAGAAAAATTAAAAAAATATGAAATTTAAGAAGAATAATCATTTTTAGCAAAAAAACAAAACCGACTTCCATGAATCAAAACTGGGTTTTTTTGTTTTTAAAATAGTTCCTATGGCTAAAAGTGAACGAAATTGAAATGGGACCACACTGCAGCCACCAGCTTTCCAATACAAAAAGAATTATCAAAATTGATTCACTCAGTCCAAAGTTATGCGGTAACAAACATAAAAAAAAAAAAAAAAAAAAAAAATACAGACGAATTGAATACCTCCTCCTTTTTGGAAGTCGGTAAAAAAGAAAAATTAAATCGAAATTTTCGTTTTGTTCGAATTTTTGCCAAATGGGAGCTTGAGGCATCATTTGATACCTTCTATTTTCAATATTTATGGTAAAAGTAATTCACTCTGATGGTATTTGTACTATACAAAAATAACTGCTTACACAAATAACAAACTGTATCCAAACTGTAGCCAAACTAATTCATATTGAAATTCTTTATTTATTGCAAAGTTAAATTAATTTGTTTGCATAGTATTTTTTTATTATTTTGTTGCATAAACAGGGTGTCTAAAAAGTATTGGAAATGGGCTGATAGGCTAACTTAAGATCTCTCAGAATTTGGTAACTTGTTCATCTTAAATACTTACAGTTCTTGTGATGCACACAGGTAAATTTTCCCAAATTCATGGCCAAAACTACAAAAAAAAAATTTGCGATTTGTTGTTTTTTTTTAATGCCAAGTTGTTTACAAATAACATAAGCTTAGAACCTGATTGACCATGCGATGCAAATTGTAACTGTTTAATCAGTAGATGCTTTCAAAGTAGAACATTTTAATTAACGAGTGCAGTAGCAAGGTTGGTTTCTTATAAGAAGTAGTTTGCTTTATTTTTTATTTAATTTTTTTTGGCGATTTTTAAAATAATTAACATGGATTCTGTTGCTAGTGGTATGTTAAAAAAAGATAATGACAAAGATAATGCAAAATTTTAAGTCTAAAGTAAATTTTAAAGCTTTTTAAGATAATGTGTTTGAGCAGTAAAAACAAACAAATTTTTTTTCTTTGATAATGAAAAAGTTAAGTTGATTTGCGTTTTTCTGTACTGAAAATAGTGTTGAAAAATAGTTAAATGTTTCCTTTATGGGAAACAATCCTAAAACATTGCGGTTTTTTGCGACTTTTTATAATATTGGCTTCAAAAGGTGTTGGGGACGGTGATTTTTTTTTTTTTTTTTTTAATTAGATTTTTCTTTTTTGACACAGGATCGTAATTAACTTTCATTTTTCTTTCAAGAAATAAGCTTTCTGAATTTTTAAAAAGCTGTTCGTCACGTGACATTACAGAAAAAATTAATTTTTTTGGTACCAAAGGTTGAAATATTGAAATTTCGGAGCAAATAGAGAAAAATTTAACGGATTTTGATTTTGCATATATGAACATAGAAGAAGATGGCTGGAGTGCCTCCAGAAATAACAACACCTTCTTAAAACAAAATATAAATTGGTTGCAATATGAAATATCGTTTCCATGCTGAGCCCATGGCTTTGTTGGACGGACTCAAATGGATTTTTCAGACCTAAGCGAACGGTCAAAGAGACGTAAAACAGAAGATTTACGTTCTAACTATAATGCCGAAGAATTAAGCTATGCTGCGCCATGCAACTGCGAGAAAAAGGGAAACTTGTTCATCAAATGTAATGAAAAATATAATATTTTCAACTCCTTCACGTGCTGAAAAATATCAAAAGCTTTGAAAAAAATTGACCAGAAAATTATTCCATATACAGCAGAAGAAGCACTTTCAATAGTTGTTGAAGGAAAATTAACTTAGTTTCATAATAACCATATGTATCCAAACTTAAGCCTCAATAAAATTTATTCATTCATTGGACAGCTCGGCGAAGAAGCCCAAGAATCACGAAACAAAGATATAAAGCGTTTCGAGAAAGTTTCTCAAGAAAATTTTCGAGGCAGCAAAATATGGAAGATGTGTTTTATAATCTCTTGGTCTCTTCTGACCCATTAATAAGTGGTTTGAGAAAACTAAATCCTAAAACAAAAAATGTGTTTCCCTCTGAAATACTTCAGTTTCTAATAGAACCAGAGATCGAGCAAGCAGACTTATAGTTACAGTTTCACAACTCACAAGTCATTGAATGATATACACACATACAAACTCACACTCATGTTTATTTATGTATATAGTTGTTATCTATGCCTGCATTATTTATTTATTTATAATAACGACTGTTCAACTGTTTTTTTTTTCAATCTACTGAATGTATAAATATTGTATTATTAAATGTCAAGTGAAAGAAACCCTAGCGTAAAGTAAAAAAAAAAACGACTTTTTTCATTTTTTGCTTCTTTTTTGTGAATTTTTGTGTAAATTTACTTAAAAATGGTGAATTTTATGGAAATTATCTTATTTTGATATAATCATGCAATAATAAATTGAATAAACACAAAAAATAATTTTGGCCATGTTTTTGGGAAAATTTACCTGTGTGTGATGTTTCGAAAAATCCCTACTTTGCAACAGTATTTTGCTTCCTCTGTCCATAATTTTTACAATTCTTTCACTAAAACATTGCCACAATAAGAAACAATTAATAAATAACAATATTTTTTATTTCATACTCCATTTTTCTGCAAATTTATTAACAGTTCCGAGTTTCATAAAAACTCACTTTCTTACTTTTATTTCAGAGCAACAAGACGACAGAAATTTGTATTGTGTGACTGGTTTATTATTTTTAAAACTTTTCCCGGTATTGCAGTTTTCAAAAAAGTATAAAAGTTTCCAAAGTTGAAGTTAGATAAAAAAAATATTACAGTTTGAACTTAATAAAACAGGGTTTTTCGGAGCAAGAAACCCTTGCATTCATCATAACTTTTTTCTTATAATTTAAGTCGAATAAAGTGCTGTGGAAAATGTAGAACTTTAAATTATCTACATTTTATACCTCAACAGTTTTTTTTGTACAATGCACGGTTCTTGCACTATAGCTCATAAGACTCGAGTTAGACTCACAGGGTATGAATTGTATTTTTCCTCTAAACACTACAAAAGCAAATCTTAGGAGGGGAAAGGGTGATTTATCTATTGTTTTGGTTTACCATGAACCCAAAAAGTGCAAATTAAACCCAAGCATAAAATATGTTTTCATTTTTGTCGACCTGTGTAATAGGGCTGTAAAAGTAATGACAAAATGTGTAATCGCATGTATACGTTACTGTTGATTCTAGTACCCGCATCAATAAAATATTTAAAAAAAAAAATTATTTCTTGAAAGAAAAAACTTAAATAAAGTTTGTATACCATTTTATAGCAATTATTACCAACAACTAAAAACAAAACTTGAATATCACGTTTTTGAGAACTTTATTTTTCAAAAAACAAATTTCAAAACTTTTTTTTAATATAAAAAAAAATTAATTTTGATTTGTTTTTCATCTGTTTGAATTCATTAGAAAATTCGTTGAATTAGTCATTTGGGAGAAATTCAGATTTAAAGGAAAAAAACCGTCTTATGGTAGATACTGTTAACAATTTATTTAAAAAAAAAAAACATTTTTTCTTCAGAAGATAGCCTTTGCGATTACGTCGAAACTCACATTTGAATTGACAAACTGACAAAAGAAAATCAAAAACTAATTCATAAAACAGCAAAAAAAAGACGAGATTTTTGGACTTTACATTCATGTTATTATAGGTGTAACCGCTAATTTTTAACCCTTTCGAACCCAAGCTTTTATATCTTTTTTTTTTTTAAATTATGACCATACCTATGTATAAAAAAAAAATTTGCAAAAAAAAAAGAAAAATGCAACCCTTAGTCCTTTTTTCGATAAAAAAAATTAATAGTATAATATTTGACTAACTTCACAGAGAAAAATATGACCCGCTAAAAACTAACAGATTGCCATATTGTTTTACCGTCCATACATTTCATAAGGAAATCTTATTAAAATCAACGATTAATAAGGTTTTTTTAAGGAGATTTCTTATTATTTTTATAGAGAAAATCTTATTAAAATTTGACTGAAAAGTTGATTTTTTTTGCAACTTAGCACTAGAACAAAAACCGCGATCAATATTTTCATGGCAGGTTGGTTCAGGTGGTAAGGTGGGCGACTAATGATTTGAAGTCCCCAGTTCGATTCCCAGCCTGGTCATGTTTTTTTTTATTTTTTTGCAGATTTTAAAACAATAAGGAAAACCCGATTGTTTTAATAAGGTTTCCTTCTTGGATGAAAACCATAGAGAAATCTTATTGTTTTTGTTCTATTTTATGTGGTCTATTTTTCTCTGTGTTTTTGTAATAATCCAGTAACCAGGCATTATTATCATTCAATTAAGCCATCGAAACCTAAAAAAAATTATTTAATGGAATATTTTTTACGAATTTTTTAAAAAATATGTTACATGAGAATAACGCTGGCGCTGGGTCCGAAAGGGTTAATATTTTTTTAGAAAACTGCCCCAACTAGCATAACAGGGTACACAAGTTTTTTTTCGTGTCGCGACCTAACCTACATGTTCTTGGTTTGTGACACATTCCTCCTAAATAACCTTATATGCTCTTTACCACAAGTAAAAATTTAGAATAATTTTTGCTGAAAAAAAAATATCAAAAAAAAAATTTGTCCTTAAATATTTCCAAATTTGCCTTGCTTTTCACAAAATATTCAAAAGTGAATAATGGTAACAAACTTAAGGGAGGGAATCCTTCTGAAATTTTGCTTTTCATGCTAATTGAACTAACATATTTTAATGGAAATATTTAAAAAAAGTGTGTTTCCTAATGTCTTTTTTAACTCTTCGAGTGTAAGAATTTTTTCGTCTAAAAGTTAAAAAAAAAAATTATAAAAAATGTTGTGGTTCTTTGGTTTTTTCTTGTGAGGTGATCCAGAAACTTATTTTTTCATTTCTTGCTTATATATTCAGTATTTAGAGGAATATTCCTTTACTCATATTTGCCAAGATCATACCTAACTCAAATATCTACTAAGTTCGCTTAAAAAAAAAACACGAAAATTAAAAAAAAAATCGTATCTCAAAATCCAAAACATATTCAGCTACATTTTTGTAGCAACAAAAAATTCACTCTTTGTCAGCATTCCGCTGTGCTCAACGTGCAAATCACAGTTTTTGTTCTTCACTCAATTCTCTTAGTTTGTGACCTAAAGAGTTTTGTCCTTCTCATATAAAACTAATTTCTTAAAAACTATCATCACCGTTTTGTTTTTTAAAAATGTACAAAAACAAATTAGAATAAAATCGGTTTAAATACCCTCATCTCCAAATTTAAATTCACATTAAATGCAATAAAAAAAAGAACAAAATTAAAGAAGGTCATCTGTTTGACTCAAAAAATTGTCAATATTTAACAGAAGTCGCACAGCGGCAACATTGGAGATATGCTAAGGTTGGGTGCTTCTTAAATTTGTGTACATAAACAAGACCATCTAAGTGACCCAAAATGAGCATTTTTGCAGGGCGATGTTAGGATGATACTAACGCCCTCACTATATGTCATAATATATACGTAGATATCGTATCCTTACACCTTCTAAAATATACCAACACACATTTTTCTAAGGCAACGTTTATAGTGTTAGAACGTTATACGTTGAGCTTTTGATGACTCTAGAGTCCTTGCACGTTTTACCAAAAATAAACAGCAAATTTACTTTTTAAATTAAACACGAACCCCAAATTGGGTCGGTTTACGAGGACGGCCATAACCGCGCCGACCGCAACTGAAGTGTCTGAATGGAAGATGAAGAAGAAGAGTAAAGAGCTGTTTTTTTTTTTTTTTTGGAGGAAGAATATAGAAGGCAAAGGTGCTGCTTCTGCTCCCGTTTGCCTGCGGTGTTGGTTGTTGCAGGAAAAGGTTGCAAGTCGGCAACAAAAAACGAAAAAAAAAAACAAAACTCACAAAATAAAACACCAAAATGAACAACATCAAAATGGAAATGGCCTAAGCAAGTGCACAGACTGATGTCTTTTTGCACAAAGAGGACAGATGGTTGGATGGACGGTCGGTGGTATGGTTTAAACTTGGGAGTGATGTTAGTATGCTCGTTCACATAGTGTGTTCCTCTTTCTCAAATGCACTGATTTAAAGGCAAAAACAAAATTTAAACAAAACAACTAAAATAGCACAAATAGAAAATAAATACCAAGGAAAAACAAACAAATAAGAAAAAAATAAGAAAAAAAAAAAAAACACTTGGTAGGTATGCGCCAAATTAGAAGATGTGTCAATCCTAGAGTTTGTTTTCCTTTTTTGGCCTTTTAAGAGTTTTCCTTTTTGGTAAGGTATTTAAGTTTTGTTTTTGACCTAAATTCTTGGATTTTCACTTTATTCGTAGCATGTAAGAAAGTAAGTTAGGTATTTTTTTGGTTCTCAATTAAAGCTGCACATCACAATTTTTGGTAAATTAATACACGTTTATTTGTTTGTTTTTGAATTGCTGTGTATAGTCTGAGAGGTTATTTGAAAATGATTAATAAATTTATGGAAAAGAAATAACTAACTGCTTCTATATCACTCTTTCTCACATGTATTCTTATATAAGTTTCCATGTTTTAAATGAATAAAATAAAATTTAAATAAAAATATGAAAAAAAACGTATACGCCATAGTGAGCCGAAATAACAATTTTTCTTCTACTAAATTTGGATTTTAAGAACATATATAAAGTGTGGACTAGAATTTACAGGGTGTCCAACAGTCAACGCCCCAAATGAAAACTTATTTTTTTTATGAAAATAAACTGGGCTTTAATAAAAAGCACAAAAAATTAATACTCATTAACGTGTTTTTTTGACTTAAATGATATGAAAGTGTAAAAAACAACATAAAAAACGAAGAAAATTGTGTTTGATGCAAAATTGTGGAGAAACGGTTGTCCGCAGAAAAAAAAGTTTTGAGACAAACTAAAATTGTAATAAATTCTTGATTGGTTGTAAAATAAATTGCACGACTGGGGTCGCACGTACTTGCTCTTATGCTTAAAGTAACTATAATGTTAAAGCTTTTTATTCAAGAAATTTAAAATTTGATATTTTGAAGAAATTTTATAAGTTGTATAAAAAAATTAAATCTGTTTTTATAATTAATTAAACTCCGTTTTAAATTATCTTAAAACAAAAAACAAAAATGCCATTTTATTTCTTGTATAAAAAGGTATTTTTAGAAAAAAATTTTCGAAAATTGTAGGAGCCGTCTTTTAAAAAAATAATTTTTTATGTATAAAAATTTTTTAACATTTTTCAAAAAAAAAGTTGGTATGCCATTTTGAAGAAATAATTAATTTACACATAAAAACTAAATTTCAAAATTTTTCATTGATCCGTTTTCAAAAAATTGATTTTTCAAAAAAAAAATTTTGAAATATTTTTTAAAAATCCAAAGATGCGTTTTTTGAAAATTTTCTAAATTTTTAATATTATCTTTACTTACACACGTTTGTATAAAAATTTTCATTCAAATCGGGTTAATGTTGTACGAGATATTCAGAAATGAAAAAACCCGTTCTATGACAGGTACCGTTAATAACGGTACAAAAAATATTTTTTTTATTTAAAAAGTTGGTTCTTATGTGTAGTACTACACACAAAAATTTTAATCAAAATCGTTAGAGCCGTTTTTGAAAAAAATTAACTTTTCTATTTCCGTTATATGGCAGGTACCGTTAGTTTTGGTCATAAAAAAAAAATTTCAATTTCCCCTCTAGGGAATCACCAAAAACTGCTAACTACCAAGTTTGAAGAAAATCACTTCACTCGTTTAGGCTGCAGCTCCAGATAGAGACAGACGGACAGACAGACAGACAGACAGACAGAATTGCCGGACCCACTTTTTTGGCATTCTCCATCATCGTAATGTCATGTAAAATTGTTATCTCGAGTTCGATTTTTTTTACGAATCCTAAACTTGCCCTATAGTGCCTATATCGCAAGTAAAAAAATCTTTCAAATCAAACGTAGTTTGGCAAAGATAAGGCCAGTTAAAGGACAAGAGAGAAAAATCAAAAAAACCGTGGTAACTCGAAAACGGGATGAAAACGCGAAAATTACCTCATAAGTTTTTCGACTTAAAATGACCTCAGGAATCCATGGTTTTCGTTTGGGGCGGTGAATTGAATTGAATTGAATATAATTCAATTTATAAGTTTAAGTGACCTCAACTCCAAAAATTTAAAAAGCGTTTCGCCCACTGTCGTACCTGGGCGAAACGATTTATAAATTTTTGGAGTTTAGGTCACTTGAACTTATAAATTGAACTTGTTTTATTTGTTTAAAGTTTTTTTCACTCCATACTTAGCGATGTAAGCCAGAGTGTGTTATTTTCTAGGGCCATGTCGCCATTTCACCTTGTCGCTTTGTCGCCATGTCACCTTGTCGCTTTATCGCCTTGTCGTCATGTCGCCTTGTCGCTTTGTCGCCTTGTCACCATGTCGCCTTGTCGCCATGTCAACATGTCGCCATGTCGCCTTGTCGCCTTGCCGCTATGTCGCCTTGTCGTCTTGTCGCCATGTCGCCTTGTAGCCATGTCGCCTTGTCACCATGCCGGCCGCCTTGTCGCCATCTCGCCATGTCGCCTTGTCCATACACCCACTGTTTCAAAGAATCGTCTTCTTAATTGCATTGGAAATTAAACCTTACATTCTCATGTTAAAACAGAAATTCCATACACAGTCTATTCTTCGACCATTTTGATTGATTTACACAATTCGCCAATATAATGGCTATAGCTAATGTATGTATACGTTCATATACCAAAATTTACAATCAAAAGCCCTAAACTCCAGTTAGTTGTTAAAAGCCACAAACTTTAAATGTTTCCTCTTAGCAAAAACCCCGGATATACATCAACACGGTTTTCCAATCAAACCATCTATCCTCTCAATGTCCAACAGAGGTCAACAATTAGATCTGACCTCAAATTCGAAAGCTGATTGGTAATCCATTATTTGAGGACCTGCAATGGAAATCTGCATTTTGCCAGATATGTAAACCTTTAGATGGATTACTCGGATGATGTGATAATAATATAGGGACGAAGTAGAAGCAAGCACAATCGAATCACATATTGCACACAACCATATCATTGCATCGCATCGGTTTGGGTCTGGGTTTGGTTCGGTTCTATTCAGTGTTCTTTTTTAGTTCCTGTTGCTGATGCCCAACCCGATTGTGGTTGTTATAGTGGTGTTAGAGATGTGCTGGTTCTTTTTGTTCATCATCTCCTTTTCATCCGCTTTCATCCCAAATGACTCTATACGACTATGACTATGACGACGATACGATACGATGACGGCAGGAAAAGAAATGTTTAGTGAGTGAAATTTGGAACACATCGCTGTTTTGGCACACAAAACAGAAATTGCCGGAACCCATCCTGCAGCATTTGCAAGCAATGTAAATGAGACTCCATTCATTTGAGCTGCTAGCAGGCAACCAAATCATCCATCCATCTGCATGAGTCCTTGCAAACTTATGTGAAGTTATAAAATAATGCAGTCACAATTCCACCCATCAGTTACACGGCATATATTATGACGTTGTTTTGAAGCTCGCTAGAACATAAGGTATCTAGTAGAGGAAGTTTATACTGCAATGATGCGCTGTGTGGTGGCGAAGACATTTTGGAATCAAGCATCAGTTCCAGCAAAATCTACTTATTCCATTCGAACGGGATCATTTGGTTCCTGGAGTGCTTAATTCTATTGTTGTTGAAAATTATTATTATACATTTCTTTTTTTTTCAAAAAGTTTTTTTTTACTATCCCTGTCCCTGCTTGTGAAGAATATACTTTTTAAAAAACATTTAGTTAAATAGGTTAAAAAGACATTGGGAGCAACTTACTCCATGGGACATTCGAGAAATAGGTTAACATAAAATTTCGTATCCTGAATAAATAACAAAAAAAAAAAAAGAGAATTGAATTCAATCAACTTTTTGATGTTTTCTTCGCAACTTACAATATGAATAATGCATTCCAGAAACAATTCTCAGAAGGTTAAGTTTTTGAAGAAAAAAAAAAAAAAGAAAGTTAAAATGGGATTTGAGATGATTTTTGGATGAAAGTACTTATTTGAATTTTCTTTTTTTTTGAGATAATTTTAACAGTGCTAACAGCATACTTTGTCAAACTATATTTAAACTTATCAAACTAGTAATGCAGTTCTTCACAATATATTCGGATTAATTTATCGATATTATGAACCCATACGTTGGAATTTTAAATGGGTCCTAACTAATTTTTTTTTTCAAGAAGTCAAGTCAAAGAAGTCGTAATATTATTCTTCAGCTAGTCATAAGAAATCACAATAGAATTTTAGAAACTTAGTACTTCCTGATATAGCTATCAATCAATTCAGAGGCGTAGCTACCGCTGTATCAGCTGTATCCATGTAACAGGGCCATCGAGATATAGGGCCCCCCCAAAAAAATGAGTAGCTATTCGAAATTTTTTGATAACCAGTTTTTGGACATGTGTCTTTGGGATAGTATAATAGTTTTGAAGTGAAAACTTCTTTAGTATCGAAGTGATTTGAAACAAGATGAAACGAAAAAGCGACATGAAAAATCAATTGATTATAACTTTTGTTTTGATAGATAGATGAATGAAATTTACACTGTTGTAGATAGGTAATTAAATAAACTATAATTGTACAAAATTTCAATAACTTTAACATTCAAAATCAAGTTCTTTTTCTAAACACGTTACATCTTTTGATCTTCAGCACATACAAATTTGATTCAACTTTAGTAAGCATGCTGATAATATAACCTTTCATTTGATATATAACACATAACGGTACATTCTCCACAAGTTATACAATCTTAAATCCAAAAACTTGAAAGATACCTCAAAACACCTGTGGAGATCTGTTGCCGATGACCAGCCACCAGTGTAGAAAGTACCGTAATCTCAGTTTGAAATTTCGACATGGTTGGCTTAAAAAAAAAATTATAACTTTTTTTCTAGATGTTATAAAATCTTATATCATTTTGTTCGATTTTTTTTTTTTTCAAGAGAAATTATTTTTTAAGGTTTCACTTCTACCACGTGTGAATTGCACACATGATTTTTTTTTCTTGTGTATCAACGAAACGAATGTTACTTGACAGAAAATTTAATTTGCTATGAAAAGTGTCTTTTGAACCATTTCAAAGTTAGGCTAAAAACCGACCAGTGTTGCCGTTTTCTCAGAAATGCACCAATGGATTTAGTAGCATTTTTGGCTGAAGTACCTATTCTTTTATGCCAAGGAATCATAATCAGTAATAAAAACTCTTGAACGAAAAAGGTGTCTGAGGATGAGCAGGATGTCTCTGATCCAAATCACCTAAAATAAAAAAAAAACAAAAGATTCATTTCCAGGATAGATGAATGCAGATAGATGAACGAAGGATTAGTCAAAATTGATTTTTGACAAAATGGCGGCTTCCCAAAGAAAAAAATCGTTTTATTTTCACGAAAAATTAAAAAAAAAAACAAAAGATTCATTTCCAGAATAGGCGAATGCAGGTAATAAACGAAGGATTAGTCAAAATTGATTTTTGACAAAATGGCGGCTTCCCAAAGAAAAAAATCGTTTTATTTTCACGAAAATTTACACTTTAATTTAGCTTAAAAAATCGAATTACCTACTGTCAAAAACCTTATTCCTTCGTTCATTACCTGAAAAAAGTATCTAAGAAAATTGTGTAAAAATTTCAAGTCGATCACTCCAGCCGTTTTGGAGAAATTTTGCTCACCGACTTTGAAAACACAGTTTCGAGAAAAACGCGTTTAAACATTTTGGGAACCATGTAAACTTAGTTAAAAAGACTTCACAAATACGTATTTTCTCTAACACTCCCACTCATTAAAACCTGGGGAGAGAGTAGTTTTCCAAACAAACAAAAAATTTGGCATAAAATTAAAAGTTTAACCCATACATTTCATTCACCTTTTCTTTCACTCAACGTTCATATTCGATTGATCGCCACTATTTCGGAAAAAAATCATTTATGCCCTATGATGGAGAAGGCTCACTCCAAAATAAATTTACATCGACTATAATTTACATTTTTAGAGTTTTAGAAACTTGTTCTTTACAATTAGAATACCTAAATTGAATGTATGACAATATTTGAATGATAATATAATAAATGCTTTTAAGGTAAAACACTACAAGAAAAAACCCTCCTATAATACTTAAGAACTAAAATTGCACATAAATTAAAATCAAATATAACTAAATGAAATGAAAGAAATATATTTCAAATTCTGAGCTTAATTCAGGTTGCTTTTTTTTTAAGTTTAATGACGTATGCAATTCAGAAATGTAATTTTATATAAACAATCTCTTTTTAAACGTGAAGAAAATGCCAAAGTGTTAACCTAAATCTACTGACAATAACTAGTTCCTAAGGGAACAAAATATTCACATCTTTTTCCATATTAAACTTTATTTTCTCCCAAAACGAATATAAACTAAATGCATAAATAAAGAAAATCAAGTCTACAAACTTTGAAATTATGATTTAGTGCAAAACGTGATATACCAAAATTGTTATTAACATACAAAAAATCTTTATTTTTTTTTTTGTTGAAAAAACTGGCCCAAACTGTAGATTTAAACCGCACGTCTATCCTCATTTGAATTAGGTGGCAAACAAAAAGTCTGTCTATATATCCCCCCTGCCTCTTTTCTGACACACTTCCAATTAAACAAAAAAACAATAAAACAAAACCATTTTTATATTGCGGTATAGACAACAATAAAACTCCGTAATAAGGAAGAAGAAACAACAAACAATAATATCTATACACACTCGTAGAATTATCACAACAATAATGAAACTTAAAAATAACTGCCCTATGCCTATGTTTACCTATAATTACGGTCACGGACACTTACAATCCACTAAACCTCCAAAATGCAGTTTAAGAGGAAAAAGAGATTTTTCTATACGATTTTAAAGGCAACGTTAGTCCATCACGTATCTCCAATTGTACAACGACAATTATTATAGTTTCCCTTTTTCCAAACTTTTCAAAACAGAAAAATAGCACGAGTTACCATAGAGCTACATACAAATATGCACTTTTATTTCATCTTTTAGGCAGGGTTGGATTTAAGAGCAATGTAGAAAGAAATAATACCTACATATTAAAATTTATGATAAGATAAAGAGTGAATGTTTTAAAAGGCTTTTTGAAGTGAAAATTTCTTTAGTATCGTAGTGATTTGAAACAATATGAAACGAAAACGCGACACGAACATTCAACTTGTTATAACTTTTTTGTTTAAATAGATAGATGATTGAAATTTGTATTGTAGATAGGTTATTAAATAAACTATAAATGTACAAAATTTCAATTAATTTCATATTCAAAATTCTGAGATAACGGTAAAAAGATGTTCTTTTTTAACACACGTTATATCTTTTGATCTAGTGCACATACAAATTTGATTTAACTTTAATACGCATGCGTATAACATAACCTTTCATTTGATATATCACAATTAACTGTACGAGCTCTACAAGTTACACAATCTTAAATTGAAAAACTTGAAAAATACCTCAAAACACCTGTGGAGATCTGTTGACGATGACCAGTGTAGGAAGTACCGTAATCTCAGAGAAATATGATTCATATGTCATATAAAAGGTGAAATAACCTTTCAGATGATATAAAATTTACTATAGGTTGTCATTCAAAAAAATATATTTATTGGTGTTAAAAGAGAAAAAAGATTGTTTTTTGTGCTTTTTGATGAAAACTGATTTGGTTTAAAATTAAAATTAGATGTTGTATAGACATGGAAATATTTTAAGCTGAAACAATAAACTTTCAGATGATATAAAATTAATATAGGTTGTCATATAAAAAACATGTATTTTGAGATAAAATAAAAAATAGGTAGATTTTTTCTTTTTTTTTTTGCAAGAATTTTTTTTTAAGGTTTTACTTCTACCACGTGTGAACTGCACACATGACTTTTTTTTATTCGTTTTCGCTTTAGTATTGAAACTTCACATCTAATGGTAATATTAGCTGTGTTTTATTTTCCTCGTGATCCGGATCAGATCATTGTTTTTATTAGCTTTACAACAAAAGCGCAGGATTTTGTTTTGTTATTGTTTCGCAAATAAATCAATGATCTGATCTGGATCACGAGCAAAATAAAACACAGCTATTGTCACGACTACAAAAAAATGAATAATTTCGAAGCCTTTAAGTTTAATTATAATTTAGGTGTTTTATGAATAATGTAGAGGAGGCTTTACAGTTTTAAAATTTTTTTTATTACAGTTTTTTGGATTTTAAGTGAAATATTTTTTTTATAGAGATAAAAAATAGTTAAACTCAATTTTCCTTAACCCAATATTAGCAAACAATTTTAAATTTATTGCAAATGCCTTCAAAATCTACCTTAAACGTGTCCATGTCCATAACTTAACACTTTTACACTGTTAGGAAAAAAAAATAAAGAATTAAACAAAAATTCACTTTCCTTATCGATTTTTTAAATGGTCTTATCGTTGTTATAAACTATCTCATTGGATACATAAGAAACCAATAATTAAGCTTGAACTTTCTTGTTTAAGACAGTTTAAGGTTAAAATTGTTTTATTCAAGGTCTCCAATCTTGACAAAGATACGGATACATGAAAAGTAGCTAAAAATTGGATTCATGTATAGGCATCCCTCAATTGTTCTAAAAACTTATCTTAAAAAAATGCACGACTCAATCGCCCCAACTTGCTCTTATAGTACATTATATTAGTTAACCATTTAAAAAGGTAAAATTGTAGGTTATTAATAAAATACAAATATCCTTCAATATTCTCAAAACTATTTCTGTTTAATTTTTCAAAATGGGTTTTACTATCAATTTATACTACAAGCGACTTTTTTTTTACCATATTATTTTTTTGTATTCATTTTGTTTTGCGAAAAAATAATAACGCAGTTTTTTTATAATCACTGATAACATTGCCTGTACAGCTGTTGGGAAATAAGGTTCACTTATTTTTCAGATAAAAGCATTAGTTGAGTATGAACTTTAATTATCCAAGAAACTTTGATCATGCGATCCAGTCTTGCATTTAGTTTTAAGTTTGCTATGTTCCAACGCGTTTTTGGAATTTTATTATTTTTTTTTCTTTTAAAATTTTCAGTTTATTTTTTTTTTAAGTTTTTTGTCTCTTTTCATAAGTTATTTACTAAATATATACAGATTTATATAAGACTTTCTAAAACTTTATTTAGTCCCAGGTTTCGCTCCCAGAAATATGGTCACCGTAACTACCTATAGAGCAAGTTAATATCTCCTTATAACAAAAAAAAAAAAAAACAGCATCACTTCTGTTGTAATAAGTTTCTTCTTTTTTTCACTTTAATAGCAACACGGTTACAATATTTGAAAATTTGCATTCATCACTTTTTTATAGTTTAATAGTACCAAAACATTACCTAAAAATAAAATGCACGACTGGGTCGCACGTACTTGCTTTTGTAGTTCACAGTATCTTTATCTTAAATATCTATTGGAAATTTAAGAATTTGTTTAGTGTCGAGAAAAAATAAATCAAAAAAAAAAAAAAAAAAAAAATCCAAAGTTTAAAAATTAAATTAAAAATTTTTTTTTTCAAAAATGTTTTTAAAAATATTTTTTTTGTGCATTATATACTTCAAAATGATGTCTGTAAATTTTTAATAAAATTGACGTATGCTTTGATAAAATATATGAACTTAAAAAATATGTCAATTTTTGAAAAAACGGCAACGCCATATTTCTGTTCTCGGCATTTTTTGCGAAAAACTAAAAACGCAGTTTTGTTAGAATCAATAAGTTTATAACGTATACCAAATTTTATCAAAATCGTTAGAGCCGTTTTCGAGAAAATTGCAATACCTCGAAAACGTTATATGGGAGATATGCGTTAAAAAGGAGATATTAAAAAAATAAAAAAAACGGGTCTAGGAAATAACGTAAAAAGCATCTGCACCAAGTTTCAAGCATATTTGAAGTTTCCACGTAACTATTTCAACAACCTTTGACTCAAACGTAGGATAAAAGGGATCTTTCCCAAATCTGTTTATAATGATGATTTTCACCCTGGTACAAATTATATTGACTGAACTATCAGTTAAAAATCGTAGACATCGAAGTTGATGAAATATTATTCTTACAATCGTACCTACTTATGGTACTTCTTCCAGTGCCTCTTTTTAAACGAATAAGTTAATACGCCACTGTCTGAGGGCCTTCTGGGTCCAATCTTCTTTAGCCTTAATGAGATTTAAACATTTTTTTGTGTGTATACTATGTATATTTTGCTTCCTGTTTTCCCCAATGGGAGACGAAAATGATGATACTTCGTGTACTGGTGTACTATGGTGGTACTTTTGTTTTGTACAGCAAATAACTAATTTAGCTCAAGGCCCATGGAATGAAGTATAAAATATCGAGGTATAGAATTCTTCTCCAATACTGCAGATGAGATGTTGAAATTTAATTTAATGCTCGTCACGTTTTACAAAATCCATAACGATTATGACCAATGGGTATTTGGGAATATTCTTCACGACAATTTAAATCTCTCTGCATAAATACATACATACATGCACACTGCATCACATTTTAGAAAAGCAAACAAATAAGCCCCCTCTCCATCAAGTAACAAACTGATCTAATGCAGTTAAAACCGAGTTCAATCTAATATTTCATTTCAACAACAGAATTGTAGAGGTATCTCTGAAGCATCCTTTCAACAAATAATACTTCAATAATCTTCTTCATCCTTCCTTTACAAGAAAAGTATAACAAAAGTTTCTTGTAAATCTACATTTGATGGAAAATATGTATAACCAACCAATGCAGACAGAATGAAAAACAAAGTTCTTGAAAGGATTCTCTCTCTCTTCCAACAAATGCACCTTAGCTATTATAATAAAAACAAAGGATAAAAAAAATATCATCCACAGGGAGGTAATATTTAGGTATAGGTATTTTCTTACGACGAAAACTATATAGAAGGAATATCGCTTGTATACTGCTTCTATACTAGATCCAGCTGACCAAGCGAGGATAAAATTATTATTCAAAAGTCTGGAAGAATTTGATATTGAATTAGGAGTGAAGCCTTGGCTTCGATAGGAAGTTTGTTTTCAATTACTTTAGGTACGGTAAGGACTTTCTGCTTGAATTGGGTTAATATCAATTGCTTCGAATATTATTAAACATGGATGGTTGATTTTATGTCACAGTATAGTAGCAGCAGAAGCAGCAGCATCAGGCAAGTATATTACCTACTCGAAGATGGGAATTTACATTACAGGTGTTTTTGGTTATTGACACAAACCTAATGTTTCTCCAATCCACATATTATTGGAAAACACTAATTCTTTTTGCAATTTTGTCTACTCGTACAAGCAAATAAATGGTATATGAATGTAAATTTAAAATAAATATTTATTTGTATTTATTTGGAGTAAATTATGTTGAAAATAATTGAATTGGAAGAAATTATTGATTTATTGGAATGAAATACTAATTTATTATAGTTTTGGAATTGTTTTTGCGTACATGCAAAATATTAAGTTTTTCTTGGAATATAAGACCTGAAAAAGTAAGTTTTACAATAAGAATTTTGTAATATGTTTTTTTTTTTTGTTGCATGCCTTGAATAACAAGATTTTAAGGTGTGATTTTGAAAATAAGTGAATTTTTAAAGAAAAATGTACGAGTACCCACCTAGATGGTAATTTAAATTATTCTAATACGTGGCCTTTTTTTTTTTTAATGTATATTGGATATTTTTCGGAAATAAAACTAAAATAGATTTATACTTTCTTACCTGAATGCATAGACATTAGACTGATTAAAAAAAAATTTTTTTTTTGTTTGCTCAAAGTAATACCGAAAATATTGTTGGAAATGACGAAAAAAATACTGTAAAAGTTTCAGCCCTTAATATTAACATTAAGTACCGCCGCATTGCAAATTTCTATTTCCCATATCGACGGTTAAACTTCATAACCTCGTAAGTCGTTTTTGGAAGTTTTTCATAAATCAAAAAACAATATGTTGTGTTTCTTGTTTTTGTATGGGATCTATCAATACGAGCTTTTGAATTTCGTCATTCCTGACAAATGTTCAAAACAACATTGTTGAACTGAATATACCAAAAGATAGCTCTGAATTTTCTGAATTGTTTGCATTTTACATGGGAAAGATTGTGTTTTTAAGTTTGGAATTTTATAATTTTTTAACGGTTCATCAAAAAGTTATATAAAAGAATCTGTAAAACCAAAACACAACATAGAATACAAATATTTGAAAAGTTTTCCAAATTTTTTGAAAAACCTAAAAGTTTCGTCAAAAAAATAAAAAAAAAATGAAAAAAAAAATTGCATTTTATATTTTAAAGTTGAATAACTTCGAAACGGGGCAGTTTATCAAAAAAATTAATAAGAGCTTTTTTGTAGAAAATGATTAAATCTAGCCTTTTTGATGAATCCTTAAAAAGTTATAAGATTCCAAACTCAAAAATACAATCTTTCCCATGTAAAATGCAAACAATTCAGAAAATCTTTCCCATGTAAATCATATCGTCCCGTTTCTGCGTGAACCACGTATCTACATAGCAAATTTTGTTCTGTTCTTAAAAGAAATATACATTTTTCTAAAAATTAAAATTATGAATTAAACAAAAGGAAATCAAGTTATGTTTATGACATATTGATTGAGTTGTTTCTAAACTAAAACCTTTGTATCTATTCTTTTTTTAAGTTCTAGAGCAAATTTTAACAGAAAAAAAAATCTTAAACAAAAATGTACTTACGAGGTTCAAGCAGAAACGGGACGATATGGGAAATAGAAATTTGCTATGTGGCGGTACTTAATGTTAATAATAAGGGCTGAAACTTTTACAGTATTTTTTTTTTTGAATCAGTCTATTCGACATGATTATGACCTCATATCTGTTATTCAAAACCAGTTCCAAGACTTTGATTAAAAGATATCGGCGCCGGAATGTAAGAAACCAAATTTTTTTGTTGCAAATATCTCAGGAGCCAGAAATACAAAAAACTTTCAGTTTTTTTAATCGATGAATTTGGAGGAATTTTTTTTGGCAAGGGGTACTCCAAGGATTTTTTGGAAAATCTGAAAAAAACAAAATTTGTAATTTTTTACCCGAATTCATAGGTCTGTTGACTGGGACCTCATATCTGAAAACCGAACCTTGTTTCGAGACTTTGGTACATAGATATCTCTGCCTCCGAATGTGAAAAAGAAAAATTTTGGATGCAGGTATACCTAGAGATTTTTTTGTCGAGATATCCCCGTAAACATTTTTTTTCGTGTAAAATTCATATCAACGCAAGGTAGTACGATAACTTAGATAACGGTTTTTTGAAGAATGGTTCAATACAATAATTTTTTAGTGTATGGAGGGGGGGAGGGTCTATCCCCTCCGTTTAGTCATTAAGGGCTATTTTCTAAAAAATGATTCAAAATAAAAAAATATTAAAAACAAGAAATTTTTTAAAAACAACGGCAACACACACAGTTATGAAGGATATCTTTTTCAAAAAGCCAGAATTAATTTTAAATTAAGTTATTTCAATCAATTGTTTTCAAAATAATTGATTTAAAAGTCAAAGTTAGGGAAAAATAGTTTTAAAAATCCCGAAAACCGAAATCCCGAAAACCCAAAATCCCGAAAACCTTAAATCCCGAAAACCCAAAATCCCGAAAACCCAAAATCCCGAAAACCCAGAATCCCGAAAACCCGAAATCCCGAAAACCCAAAATCCCGAAAACCCATAATCCCGAAAACCCAGAATCCGGAAAACCCAAAATCCCGAATGGGATCCCGAAATCTCGAAAAATTATATAAAATGAAAAATTTGCGCAAATTTTTCATTTTATATAATTTTTCGGGATTTCTGTTTCGAAAACAATCCTAAGTGTGAAATTAAGGTGTTATTACGTGTTATTACGTAAAAAACAATATAAGTTTATGATTCCGTTAATATCTCTTTTTTACATGATTTCAAGTTCTTATTGTGATTTCAGCAGTGTTTTGTAATGATTGAGTTAAGTTGGAAAACCGTTGAACTAAAATCAAAAGAATTATGAGTTTTAATATTTAACTTATAATAATTGTATGTTTAAATTGTTTTTAATTGGTTTTAATTTTATGTTTCAGTTAAAATTTCAGTGAAACACAGTTTTGAAGAGTTTTTTATAATTTCTGTTTTTTTTTTTCGGGATTTTGGCCTTTCTGGATTTTAAATTTTGGGATTCTGTCCGTCTCCCTTAAAAAACAGATTGAATACATATTTTTGTAAAGACTGTGGATTTCAATTTGATTTTAGTCATGTTGATAGGGGAGCGTATCAGAATCCCGCTTTTTAAAATCCCGTTTTTCGAAAATCCCGAAAAAAAGTTTCAAAATCCCGTTTACTAAAATACCGCTTTTTTAAATCCCGTTTTCTGAAATCCCGCATTTTAAAATCCCGTCAAATCCCGAAAATCCCGATTTTTTTACAAAATACATGCTTAATTCACAAATAAAAAAATCATGAGAAATAGACAAAAAATTAGTAAAACTGATTTTTTGCCCACACACAATATGTACCTTCAACACATTATGAAAACGGTATTTCTTTTATAAAAACATAAAATGATTAAAGCCTTTAAATTGAGTTCACAAGTATAAGAAATTTCATTTATTTAAATATCAAAATTGTTGAAATGCATCCAAATATAAGTTGAAATATATTTAAATGAAATTTCTTTTGATTATGTAGTGTGTACTTAATTTAAGGTGTTGTGATCATTTTATGTTATTATTAATCTATGGGATTATCACGATTTGATTGTTCTTCTGAAACTTTAAAGTAAATATTAGTTTGTTAATTGATTTCTTTTTAGTATCACATTAATTACTTTTTCTAATTTTTTTTTATTTTTGTTAAAGGTTTTAATTAAATGCGTTTAGAACAATGTCTCATTTTTTAATTTGTTTTAGAATCCGGATTTTGCAAGCAAAACTAGTTGTTTTATTTTACAAAATCGCGTGATTTTTTAAAATAAAACAACTAGTTTTGCTTGCAAAATCGGGATAGTAAAAAAACGGGATTATAAAAATCGGGATTTAAAAAAGCGGGATTATAAAAAGCGGGATAATGAAAAACGGGATTTTAAAAGCGGGATTTAAAAAAACGGGAATATAAAAAGCGGGATATCGAACCCAACCCTGTTGATAGAAACCCCTTCTCATAGTAGGTAATAAACTTAATTTTTTTTTTTAATTTTACACTTCAAAATAATACGAAATATATGAAAAATTTTGTTAGAATAAATAAGACTATTACGTACATTAAATTTAATCAAAATCGTTAGAGCCGTTTTCGAGAAAATTGCAATACCTCGAAAACGTTATACGGGAGATATAAGTTAAAAAAGAGTTATCAAAATTACGTAAAAATCATCTGTACAAAGTTGTAAGCAAATCCATCCATCTGCTTAGGCCCTAGCTCGATGTACAGATGGACGCACACACGCACAGACCGAACGGACGGCATGACGAAAACCACTTTTTTCATCTTCTCCATCATCGTAATGTTGGTTTTGATAAAAACCTCTTGCCCTATAGAGCAAGTAAAAATGATTGTATGTATTAAACCCCTCTACAAAAAAAAAGCTATCAATTCTCAATTCTTTTGAATTTTACAAAAAAAAAAAAAAAAGTTTGCGGAGTCTCGAAAGTTTTTTAAGTTTTTGTCGTCAACCTTAAACTTGTTCACGATCACTGTGTCATTTAGAAAAATGCACGATTATCACGCCCACTGGGCATGAAATCTCTAATAATTCTTTTATTCAAACTAACAGATCTACCTTACATACTTACTCAAAGTGGGGCTCAGGATGGATCTGGCCTCAACCAACAAGCTTTTCCAGCCAGCTCGGTCTCCAGTTACACACATCAAGTTGGTTGAGGTTGTTCTCCAAATTGAGCGAGCAACCTAAGATCTGCTCTTGGGCACAAAAACTGTAAGGGCCATTATGTGCCATCAACTACAATATGCCATATGGTCACCTGCAACTCAGACAACATTCAGATTAGATACTATTAGTTTCTTCAGTACATTTATGAATATTGATTAAATTTCGAAATTATTCCACAATCAATATGATTTTATATTTTTTTTTAACATTTTACAACGAAGGATTATTAAAAAAAATAAAAGAATTTTCTTTAATCAATCTACAGAAATACTTTCCTTAAGTTATAACAAGAATCCAATTCTTCTTAGTTGGCTTTTTCTTATCCAATATTTTTTTTTTTTTTTTCAAAGAAAATTTCTACTTGAACAATTTTAAAAGCTTCAGTCTCAGACGTAAGGTAAGAATTTTTTTATTCGTCTTCGTCTCGCGTGGTTAGAGAATCCAAGGATGTAACAAAATCCTTAAACAGCAGTTTGCCATTTGCTATTTGTTCGCCGTGAGAGGATGGGAAAAAAATAAAAACCAACTCCTTACAAATTCAATAGGTGACAGCTTCAATCGAAAATGAATGCAGGAAACTTTTAATTTAATAAGATGGCAGTTTATTTTTAATTTTAGTTTTTTGTTAGTTCCAAGTCAATGGGGAACGACATCATCAATGACACCGCGGTATTTATAACCTCTATTTATAGTATAACAATGCTTTGGCATTGGTTTGTTTTAATGGATATAAAGTAGTGAGAGGTATTCTCAAGTGATGACCTTTGGATAAGTTACATGCAATGCAAAATATTTTTGAAAGTAGTGAAATTAATTTGAAAAGTAGGTTCAAGGTATTTTGATAGATATATTTTATTGAACTGATAAAAGGTATAGCTGGAAACAGATAAATTACTTAAGAAGAAGAACTTGAAATGGAAAAGAAAAATCAACATCATGCTGATTTCCAAGAACTCTTCAAAGTCTTTCACATAGTCTCCGTAAAATTTCGACTCAACAACTTTAATCTTGATAATCCAATCAAATAAGGGTTAAACCTTGGAATGAATGCTAATAGAATTTTTTTTGCTCAATATCTTCGTTTTGGCATTCTATAACATACCTCAAAAGTCTAGAAAAATCTCATGTCCTCAAGTTGCGATTTTCAAGGTCAAAGCGAGAAATGGAGATTTTCAAAATTAACAAAAATAGATGATGGTATTATATACACATACGATACATGATGTCAAGGTATTTTTTAATGCTGATTCCAAAAAATCTAACATCAATTCAATCTGACGTCTGTGAAAAAAGTTATACCTGTTTTTCATCTGTCAACCCATATTATTATAACAGTTGCTAACTTACTACCGAAAAACCCTTAAAAGTTATGGTAGCGGAAAATCTAAAAAAAATCTCATGTCCGAAAGTATTAATTTTAATGGTTCGAAAGGACTTGCGGACATGAGATTTTTTTTAGATTTTTGACATAAGTTATAGAATATCCAAACAAAGATAGAAACAAAAAAATTTGCCTTTTAGCACTAATTCCAAGAATATACCAGGATGATTTTTAGCGCATATCCCAAAATTTCCCCTTTTTTAAAAAATACCATTTTTTCATAGATATGAATGTTTTTTTCATTGTATTGTTTTATGATAATGGATATGAAAACCTTCATGCAAAATTTGGTTCCTCTACCATAACTATAAAGGGTTTTTTCGGTAGTAATTTTGCAACTGTTGTAATAATATGGGTTGACAGATGAAAAACAGGTATAACTTTTTTCAGAGACGTCAGAATGCCTTGATTTTAGATTTTTTGGAATCAGCATTAAAAAAATACTTCGAAATCATGTATCATATGTGCATATAATACCATTGTCTTTTATTGCTTATTTCGAAAATCTAAATTTCGCGGTTTGAGCCTTAAATCGCGACTTGCGGACATGAGATTTTTCTAGACTTTTGAGGTATGTTATAAAATGCCAAAACGAAGGTATTGAGGAAAAAAAAATTCTATTAGCAATCATTCCGAGGTTTACCCCTTTTTTCACCTTATTTGACTGTATTATGATAATAATCTTGAATTATAAAAAATTGAGAACTTGTTTCAACACGGAAGATGCATAAACTTTTTGTTTATTTTATCAGGGGTCACTGTGGCGTATGTGTAACTTTTTTTTCTTCAGTTCTGAAAAATCCCCGTAATATTTTCTAAAACCCTATTTCGATTAATGCAAACAAAATTTGACTATTGACAAGGTGTCTCACGATAAATCAACTGATGAGTCCAAGTGAGCTCCACCGGGACGAAACGCCAAATTTTTGTATGGACTAAAGGTCGTAAAAAGCTGGAATGAAATCAATAAATTTCTTTATGCTTTAAAGACAGTCTGAAAATTAAAACCAAATTAAACTCTCAATGCATTGAAATGAATTTATTCCAATTTTCAAGACCATAAAATATTCAACCTTGAAATACCAGATAAGAACCTGTGACCAAATCATGCATTTAACTTTCATTTACTACCAAATAACGGGTAAAAAAAAATTATAAAAAACAATATTCGAAAGTCCTTTCTGGGTGACGATGGCGTCACTCTGTTAAATTAATTTAAATTTTCACATTTTAAAAAATAAAATTTTAAATAAAATACCTACCTACTCTTCTCTACCTTGTCTGACTCGATGTTTACTATTAATTTATTTTTTTTCCTCAATTAAATTCCTCAAACTGTGTTATTATTTACGCGCTTTAACACCGAATTGTTGTTATTGCAATTTATTAACCTATAATTTGCAATTTATTTTTTGTTTACTCAATTTTGTTGTTGTTGTTGTATAGTTTGATTGCTACAAAAATTAAATTGCTGTTAAATAAGTGAAATTCACTTCACAATGATTGTAAATGCATTTTTCCACGATATTAAAATCGAAAACTGAAATTAATTTCCAAATAGTTTCACTAATCTGTGGGCAAATCGAATGAATTTTAATCGATTTTAATTGAACTCATCAAAATTTGTTTGCGTGTGTTTGTTTTTTTTTTTTTTTTTTTTATGTACCTATATCGTCTGTATCGAATATCGTGTATATCCATTTGAATTTTCCGTTTAATTGGATCGAAGTCATCACACTCTCTCTGAAAACTGAACATTATTATTGCACAATATAGCCAAGTCGTACACACTGGATTGTATAGGCCAGATATTCACCTTCGTTTATTCTAGCTGCCTGCTTTTTTTCTTTACGTCCGCAATTCCCGATTTTTTTTTCATATAAAGTATCAACCTTTAATACAAAAAGTTTTCCCATCTCATCAATAAACTATTTTCATCACTAACTCTTTCCTCGCGAGTGATTTTTGATTCAATTTGATAGATTATCTTACAAATTAAAAAATCTTACTAAATTACATTTCCTTACAAACATTCTTTGTTGTGATTGAGTGACTTTGATCATCGCCTACATTCATCGGTCTCTCTCCCTCACTGTGTAAAGTGTTTTGTAAGCGGTTTTGCCTTGTCTCCCTTGGTGAGTGCAATTTTTTTTTTTATATGTTCTGCCGAAAAGAAGCAAAAACATTGAAACTACATCAAAACAAATTATTATATTTCATTCTGAGCCTACTCTGTGGACTACATTTCATCGAAAGCTGTGGAAGCTCATTGAAATAATTCAACAATTTTCTTCGCTGTCTGAAACTACTTCAAACAATACCACTCAAAATCTTTTTTGCTGGCCTGCAACATCAACAATTTGACTTTTTGTCTCATCTGGCCCGAGCTTTCGCCCGCTGCACTTTTCAGCTTTCATCTTAGCGACATATCTCCATTCTTATCATCTCTACCTATCTCATCTACCGTCCCGGTGAGTGACTTTTTTAACGTATATGTTCTGCCCTCGAAGCAGTGTTTGATGCTACATAAATCAGTATTTCTCTTTTCCTGCACTTTCTTGCTGAAGTTATCATCTTCCCTGATTGCCCGAGTTTCGTCAGACAGCCGCATCTCATCATCTCGGACTAACTCTTCCAACTAAATTCAAACATCAATGCCATTGCTTTTTGGCTTTACCTTTCTGGGTGAGTTCTTTTTAGTATTGTTCTGCCAAGCAGTTCTACTTTGTTGCTGCACCATTAAGTAGTGTCTTCGGTGTTTGTTTATTTACATATTTTGCTACCATCTGCTACTTGTCATCTTTAACGCCATCTCTTCTTTCATCTATACATTATACCTTACACTATTCATCTACTACTTTTCATCTTAATCGCCATCTATATCCTCATTCATCAACTAATTTTCATCTTTAATCGCCATCTTTACTATCATCATCTACAAATCAAGCAACATTAATACTTCTAAACGTCGCCTACGCCATCTACATTCTAATCCGATAAACTTTAATAATTTCGGTTTGTGTCTTGAGTGTACAGTATGTACATCCTATTCCGATAAACTTTAATAATTTCGGTTTGTGTCTTGAGTGTACAGTATGAACCAACAAACAAAATCTGAAACTAAAATTATTTATTTTATTTAATCTCCACTACGGATTTTTAATAATTACAAAAAAAAAAAAAAATCTAAATTTTTCCAAAACTAATATTAATACAAATTATTTAACTATGGAAAATAGTTGCGGTTTCTCCGATTGTTCTCATAATGATGGTAAAATTTCTGACCGAGTGAAATGCCATGGTGTTTGCGGTAACTCTTTTCATATTTCATGCATCGGTTTAACAAAAAGAGCAAGTTCTCATTTCAAAGAATATTTAAAATACTTCGTTTTCTACTGCAACGAATGTAAAGAAATATCTATGTCCCACGTTTTGCTTGCAGTGAAACTTCTCAGCGATTCTACTAATAATATCACATCGGACAATGAACTTTTTCATAAAAACGTTTTAGCAAAGTTTAATCTTTTTGATGACCTATCTAAAAATATCGAAACCGTTAATTCAACTCTTGAAAACTATGGTAAACAGTGTCTCGCGAAGCATACGAAAATTGAGAAAAATCTTACCTCCTTAGTTCAAAAATACCCCCGTGATGACCAACTGAACATAATCGAAGATATCAAGCGAGTCATTAAAACGTCTTTTGCTTCTTTGGTCAAATCTAATCCCCTTGATGATATTAAAAACCAGCTAAAAACAATCCAATCCGATTTGGATATTCATTTCCAAAATACCTCAAAAAACTCATCAAATTTCAATCAACCCGCTCCATTATATTTCGATTTGGTTCCTCAATTCAACGATATAAGTAATGATCTTGCAGCGACTCGTATATCCATCGATGATCTCTTTGAAGAAATAAGATCCGTTTCCTGCAAAATCGATGAAATACCGGATAAAATTCAACCTAGTACCTCAATTTACAATACTTCTATCCTTGCGGAAATGGTAGATAACTCAACATATCATCATTCAACTCCCTCTCTTCTTGCTGAAACTCTCGACGTCTCCGAAAACCCTTCTAATTTTCGGCTACACCCTATCACCACTACTGACTCTGCAACTCAGACCAACTTTTCTGGATCTCCTAAAAAAGACCAACCCACCATCATGCGTTTCGGTTCCTCTTGGACACTATCCGAATGGAATAATAGAATAAATAAGTTGGAACTTAACTCAAAATTCACCCCCTTCTTTTTGAAGCGCGTACCTAAGCCAGCCAATATTTCTTGGATCCGTAATCTTTTTCATCACAAGTTCTCCATCACTTTAGGTGAATGTAAACGTCTATCACCATCAAGTCTCAAGATTTACGTCCCATCCAAATACACATGGTTGTTTTCATCATCTACTAATGACGTCTTCCGGTTGGGTAAAATATTAATGTCCAAATGGATCTTCAACAATAGCAATAAACATGATACTTCCAGCAATTATACCCAAACTAGTTTTAAGGCTAAACTTTCCAAAAATAATCCAATCCCTCAAAACCGTGTGTCTTTTAATCTGGACCCTGTTTCCAAACCCTCATCGTCCACAAAGAGTTCAAATAATTCATTATATTATCCTAATTTTGTTCAGTCTCACACATTAAATCCAACCTCTTTGTCTCGCTCTTCTTCTCCTTCCTCATCTTCTAAGCCCACCCCACAATCTTACAAAAAAAGAAACGTCAAGTCTTCTACCATTCAACAAATAAATGTACCTCCTCCAGCCTTTGATCCACTCTGTCCTCCAACTGTTAAACACTCTTTTAGATTTTCTAATTCACTTTCTTCTGTCAATGACATGAACGGCCGGTATACGATGGCACGGTTACGTGATAATAAACTTTTTGATAACGTTCGCTTGTACCTAGCCTACCTATATGACAAACCTGATTCTGTCTGTATTGACGGTAAAACCAAACTCTGTTATGTTGTCCTTCTGTTTTTGGTGTCTCTCATCTTTTGAAGAAAGGATACGGAAACGACCCGAGGATGAGTGTCAATGAATTTGTAATGGCATCTGCGTGAGGAAAATGGTTACTTCGTTTAATATTCGTATGGAACATGTCGTACGTGGTGAATGTGCATACCCAGTATTCCTACTTGGTGATGCTCTGCCGTATAATTTTGTCCTGCAGAAGATTTCAACATTGGAGGAGCATCTGTTACACACATCATCTAAGTTTGTGAATTAAATTCGGCAGTACTGTGTGTAGAATGACTGTTTTTGGAACACGTAATTACCCAGAAGCAGAAGATATGTATGTATGATTGTGTTTGTATGTATGTGTATGTGTAATACTTAATGCATAGCATAAATCAAATCAAATCGAAAGAGTATATCTTTGTATAGAACTTTTCATAACTTCATTTATTTATACTTGTGTCGAACACAATATAATCAATTGCATTTAATATTCTATTCAAAATATGTTGTTTTAAATTAAATTTGTACTTCTATTTAATGCAGTAGGTATGCTGAATGGAATTTGGATTTTTTTTTACTAACGTAAACGAAAACGGAGTCTTTTCAATATTTACTTTTGAAAAACAAAGCTTAGTTGAATCACATTCAACTCTCATGTCACTTAAGCAAATTATCTCGAAACCGGGCGGATTTTTATGAGCTTGTATACAAAATGTCGATAGTTAAAAAAATCTAATCTTTATAAATTCATAATTGCAGCTGTTTATTTTTTTGTTTTTAATTAAAACTAAGAATTCTTGTGAACTATTAAATAATTTTTTTTAATTCTGTCTTAAACTCATAAAATTAATGATACCAAAAGATTGCCTAAGATTTTTTCTTAAGAAAAACTTTTTATACGTGTAGGACTGTAGGGGATAATTTTTCATCAGGCTATACAAACTGTTTAGTAAAAATTTTTTCTTCGTAATAAAAGAGAATGCGCCATCGATGTTTTAAATGCTGACCTTTGATGAATTTGGTTTTTCCTTATATATGAATATACATAAGTCCATATCTCATGCAAGGAATGTTCTATGGTGGTTTAAATAAGGGATGCTCAAAACTCCATTGCATTACAAAGCTTGATAGCAGTTATATTTATTTGAACGAATCAAAAATACCTCCGAATAACACCCTTTCATCCAAAATAAGTTATATGGCCTTCATAGAAAATGGACTCCTATTTTTATGTTACATTATTATTTTTATAACAGATTTTTAAAAAATAATTTCCAATGACAAATTGAAAGTTTAAGTCAATACGAAGATCGATCATAATTTTAGCACCCATACCAAATTGTCTCGAAAATAAATAGTAAGCTTAAATGAATTTAAGCATTTCAGCAGAATTGTACGATGATTCGAAAAATCAAACATTCGTTTCTAACTGTACATACATTTTTTATTTAGCAATTTTGTGTACGAAAAATAAGTCATGAAAACCCATATATACCAATACCTACCATTAATTTGATCGGACTAATCGTGGATTTTTTTCTTTAAAAACACTTTTTCACTAAATATTCTTAGTTCTTATAATAAACGAAAATTTTTGACCAAGTTTAAAAAATAAACAATATTTGTTTAATTTTTTTTTAACATTTATATTTTAAACTTTTGCTGTAGTAAAAAAAACAAACACTCTTACAAGCGTTAAAAATGTTCAAAAAACATAATTTTTGATTTTCGAGAAAAGTTTCGTTTATTTTTTTTTTTTTGAATTAAGTCAATTTTTTGAAAACAGGTTGATGAATACTTAAAAATGGCATAGCAAATTCTTTTTGGAAAAATTTAATTAAATTTTTATACATAAGTGCATAAAATATTGTTTAAAAAAAACGGCTATAACGATTTCGTTTTTTTTTTTTTTAATTGTTTTTCATAGGTAATAAAAATCTAATTGGAATACCTCCTTTAGATTGGTTTTTGGAATTAATTTTTTTGGGCCAAAAATAACCGTACTTGTCATATACCGATTTTAGTAAAATTGAAATATCTCAAAAATGGCTCCAACGATTTTGTTTAAAAAATTAAAATGTTAGTTTTAAGCTAAGGTCTATCTTTTAATGAAAAATTTTTTTTTTCGAAAATCATTATTAACGGTACCTGCAATAGAACCGATTTTTTCAAATCCGATTATCTCCGAAACTCCTAATTTGATTTCAACGAAACTTTTTGTGAAGAAGCATTTATGTAATTTAAATATAAACCAAAAATAAAATTTTCAAAAAAATAATTTTTGGATTTTTAAAAATATTTTAAAATTTTTTTTTTGAAACCTCAAATTTTCGAAAACGGAACATTGAATTTTTTTTAAATTTTGTTTTTAGATGCTGATTAGTAATTTCTACAAAATGCCATATCAATTTTATCTTAAAACTTTTTTTCCAAAAAATTATTTATAAAAAATTAGTTTTTTTTTAAAACGGCTCTAATGATTTTGAAATTTTTTTTTCTAAAAACGCATCTAAATATATCAATCAAAACTGCATACTTGGTTTGGAGGGCAATTTGATTTCAGATTTTATTTTATTTTTTTTAAAAACGAATTTTATTTTTTTCCAAATTTCTGTATAAAAAGTCTTAAAATTTAAGCAACTTTAACTCTAAGAGCAAGTTCGTGCGACCCAGTCGAGCGTTTTATTTTTTTTTGCATTTAAAATGATTTACATTATTTTGATTTTTTTTTATAAGTCTTTTAATCGATAGCTATGATCGAAGAGAACAACTTTGCATTTCAGATTAAAATCCATGTAAAGTGTATTCAGTGACTTTTGGCAATAACCCGACGATACATACTTTTAACATTTCTTATATGAAATTCCTTAAAAAAACTATTAGGTAATATATAAAACATTTTTTCATAATTAGTCTAAACATAATAGCTCCTTGCAGCATAAGAGCAAGAACGTGCAACCCTGTCTTGCATTTCATTCAGTAAGCCCTATGGGGTCCTTGTGGCATAAGTGGAACTTTTTGTATAGTAGGGCGATAATAACGCGAGTTCCACATTTTTTTAATGCATTTAAAATTTATTTTCAAAAGAAAATACAGCATTTTATTCTAATTAATACCTAAAGGACTGTATTTTAACGGGCTTATATATTCATTTTCAAAGTCTTAATTACAACAAAAAAAATTGTGATAATAAAGAACTTATCGAATACATTACCCTTTTTAGTCAAAAAATAACTTAAAAACATGTGTCATACAATTTTTTAATTTATTTTGTTGGCCTCTTTTCCTCAAAAAATCACCTTTCCCCACTACATTCTTTGTATAGTCTCTTTTGATCTTTCATCCTTATTGCAGAAGGATTAAACAGTTTCTTTTTTATATATCTTGATTTTTGAAGTGAAAACTTCTTTAGTATCGTAGTGATTTGAAACAAGATGTAACGAAAAAGCGACACGAAAAATCAATTTTGTTTTAATAGATAGATGATTGAAATTTAAACAGTAGATAGGTAATTAAATAAATTATAATTGTTCAAAATTTCAATTAATTTCATATTCAAAATATTCCAGCGACCAGTGGAAGAAGTACCGTAATCTCAGTCTGGAAATTCGACATGGTTGGCTTTAAAAAATTCTATTTTTTCTTGTAGGCATCACAGAAATGAGATTGAAACGTCATGGGATAGGTGAAATAATAAGCTTTCACATGATATAAAATTAAATATAAGTTGTCATGGAAAAAAAATTGATTTCAAAGCATGAGAACATAAAAATACATGTTTTTTTTTGCTTTTTTTGATGAAAATAGATTGAGCTCAAAAAATTCTAACTCTTTTTGTAGATGTCTCATAGACCTGATCGATGTATATATTTTGAGCTAAGACAATAAGCTTTCAGATGGTATAACATTTATTGTAGGATGTCATATAAAAAAAGTGATGGAATAAAAAAAAGTTATATTTTTCGATTTTTTTTTTTTTGCAAGAAAAATGATTTTTAAGGTTTCACTTCAACCACGTGTGAATTGCACACATCATATTTTTTTACTTTTTTACTTGAGCTTATGTAAAAATAGGACCAAATTTTTAATAAGACGTATTATTTGATCAAAATCGTGTGAGCCGATTTGATAAAAATCAATTTTTCCATTTACTCATATGGCAAATAACGTTAATTTTGATTTTAAGAAACTTTTAACTACGAAGCTTAAAAACTTCAAAAACTACAGAATCTTTAATCAAAATGATAAAAGAAATTTGAAAAAAAAATAGACTTTCCATTTTTTTTTCATAAAGAATCAACAGAGATGAAAATGATCTTTTTTTTTTTTTATAAAAATTGACTTTTTTTTCCCCATTTGGCCGATATCACCAGCTATTTTTTACCTCGATTTTTATTAAAAATTATTTAAAAATTTCATCATCAATCCTTTTCCTTATGCATTTTCACCTTCCCAATATTTACGTTCAATAAAAATTAAATTAACTTTCACGAAGTCATAAAGATAAAAATCTTTCATTTTTCTGTTATATTCGAGTATATGAATGAAATCATTGTTTTCAATATAAAAGCATGAATCTTAAATTCATGTGGCATTAAATACAACAAATGTGGTTGAAGACACCAATTGGCCATTTATTTATTGATCAGTAAAAGTAACATCGTTATCAGGTACAAACACACACACACACAAACATAGACATCCTTTTTTTACCTATCTATCCACAATGCACTGTCACGTAAATACATTAATTACTCATGTTCAACCGACCTCGATTATTAACTGCATTCTGCGAGGTCATCGACAGACTATATCCAAAAAGAATTTATGCATTCCTACATATCATCCAATTACAAAAGGATGTTCGTACCATTCATCACCGCTGAGATGTAATTAAATTGGTCGCGCAGTTTTTCATAAACGACGTCGTCGTGTTCCGTGTCGTCGACGGTCGACCATGAGACAAAGAACCTTATACAATCGAAATCCTGAGTGGCCATAGAAAAAAAAAAAGGAAATAAAGGTTGCACTATGCAATGGAAATTTCTATAGGTTACCTAGAACAGCAGCAGCAGGATACTGGGACTTGACCTGCCTCAATTCCCAACAGATTAAGCAAATTTATGAACACATCCTGATGTGATCCAAAAAAATTAAAAAAAAGAGGAGAAAAATTTAAAATTTATGAAAGCGGAACATTCTGTCAATATGCGTTACATTAGGTAGAGAAGTGGAATATACACGACACCTTGGCAAGGCAAAACATGGCAATAGTGACGTGGCAACCATCATAACTGACAAAAAAATGTGTCAAGCGACGAAAATTTTAGCACAAGAGATAAAATAATATATGTATATAAATGTTTATATACAAGAGAGATAAATATAATAAATATATAGATATAATGGATGCAGTATATACCTATCCCGCAGTACCATGCCGTACTTACTTAAAAAGTTTATTTCAAGCGGAAGTTGAACATAAACTCTCAGATGCACATGGCGTTTGAGTTGAGTGGAGGCATCTAGTATCCAGTGATGCGATGATTGTGCGAAAATTTAGTTTTCACCCAGTTTTTCGTCAAAGTTGCTCCTCGATGTTGTTGTTGTAGTTGTAGTTGTAGTTGCTTCTATCATCAGCGCGGCAGCGTCAGCGTCATCGTTGTCGTTTGCTGTTGTCGTAGTAATCGTATAGTTCTTCATAGTTGAGTTTTAATGATGCAAACTGTAACGTATAACTCTGGCTGCACAGGAATGAAAAGGCAACAAACTGACGACGACGACGATGGGATAGGAATCGACTTTTAATGATGTTGTGTCGAAATGATATTTGATTTTTTAATTACTAAATAATTTAGAAAATAGCTTAATCATTTTTGTGTGCAGCTCAAAAGTTTATTTTGTTTTGTCATTGATATAAAAATTTGCTTGTAATGAAATTTGGTTTCCTAAAATTAATAAAAATATCTTTCCAGGTAGTCTGGTAGAAATTCTTCTTTTTTGTATTTATATTGTCGTAGCACAATATCTGTGGCACTAAGACAGAGAAGCTTATGTTATGTTGTTTTTTAATGTTTTTAATTTTAATTGAACTGAAATTTTTGTCTCTACATTTAAGCGTGAATCTTATCTAAATTTCTGTAATTTTGTTTTATTTAAATTAAAACTTATTATGTAATGAGTAAATGCAGTATGCATTATTCTTCATTTTTTTACACATTATATTTAATATAGCTTAATTACACTGGTTAACAAGGTTTTTGCCACAACAACCAAAATATACTTTTGTAGTAGTTTTTTTTGTAACTGTGGCTATAAGAAATGATTTTATTCTTTCAAAAAATGTTTAAATCTTTCCGATATCTGTTTTACTGCCCGAGATATTTAAAATTTAAGCAGCGGTCTTTGAATCAGAAACAACACTGGCCAACCAAATAAACTTTTTTTGCCACAAGAACCAAAATATATTTTTCTGAAGGTTTTTGGGTTGCTGAGCTCGAATCTGCAGGCAGAAAAATTGTATTAGCCTTAGTTCTTGAAATATTACCGTTATAAAATGCAAAAAAAGGTTTTTTTTTTATAACGGTTATATTTCAAGAACGGATGCTAACAGAATTTTTCTGATTGCGGATTCGTGCTAAGCAACCCAAAAACCTTTAGAAAAGTATATTTTGGTTCTTGTGGCAAAAATTCTGTGACCAGTGACTTAATCTTTAAATTAAGTTTAGTTTCCCTTTGGCTTATTAACTGAAACTTAAGATATCTCGAGCAATAAAAGAGATATCGGGAAAATTTAAACAGTTTTTGAAAGTAGAATATCAGTTCTTATAATAACCGTTACAAATTTGTTTCTAATGAATTACCCCACATAAAAACAGAACCTCGAAAACAGCCAAAATTACGTTTTTTAGCATTTTATAACGGTAATATTTCAAAAACGGAGGCCAATCAAACTGACTTCAGATTCGGATTCAGCACCCCGAAAAATACTAGAAAAGTATATTTTGGTTCTTGTGGCAAAAAAAGTCAAATTTTGCTGACCAGTGTTATTGGGCAATTTTGAAAATATTCATATACAAAAGACTATTTTTTTTAAACGGTTGCGGCAATTTAAAAAAAAAAATCAAAAAAATCTTTGTTATACAAGAAATTTTATAACACAGAAAAAAAAAAAAAACTTTAACATTATTCTGATATTTTTATTAAAATACTGATTTATCATTTATTCATTTTAAAACATTCTAACACGGAAACATGTTAAATAAACGCGAAATGAAAAAAATAGTTAAAAAATGGTTGTTTGTGAATATTTTAATACTCAATCTCAATAGTATTCTCAAAATTAAATAATAAAAAGTCAATTTTAACTATTAAAATAGTTATAAATGTGACTAAGTCCCGATTTCAACTATTTTTTCTCTGAGAGCAAAACCATAGTTAGAAATGTTGTTTTATATAATTTATTTTTGTTGATGTAATATTGTTATTTTTAAATGCGATGGCATATTTAATTTATAGGTTAAAACCAATTAATATGGTGTTTTCGTATTTTTAAAAACAGTGTACAGTGTACAGAGTTAAGAGTTAAAACTCTGTACACTGAGGGAAAAAACAACTTAAAATCAACGAAAACCACGTTGATTCAACTATTTTTCAGAATGATTTTGCGTTGAAGACTAAAATTTTAAAATCAAAGTAGAACATCGTTAGTTTAAAGTAGTTTACCGTTATAAAACATCTTTTAAATCAAAGTTGTTTCAACTATTTTAGATCATTATTAATTAAAACGACTCTAAAATTCAAACAGATCAATATCCAAATTTTTCATGATATTTTTAAGTGATTGTTTTAGAATTCATACAGAACTTATTTTGAATGGACTTCGGGGAAGAAAATTAGAAAACATTTGTATTTATTTACATTAATGAAAGAGATTTAACACTATTAGACCCGCTTGCGTCCGCGTGCTCACATTGATTTTGAAAGTGGTGTATTTTCTAAAATAGAAATGTGCACATTTTTTTAAGCGCGGTGTAGATACATGCCGCATGTCTAATGTCTATATCACATCAAAATCTTTTGTTTTAATTGCGTACATCTGTATCTGTACTACAGATGCCTATACCTAAACAAAGATATTTCCATAACTTTTAGTTTATTATCAATAAGTTCAACATAACATAAGTCGTTATGGCCACTGTTTACAAGGAAGAAGAGATAGAATATAAAGGTTTACTTCCACCTTAAATATCTATTAAGTCGTATCAAAAAAACGATCCTTAATATTATTGCAAACTGCACACCAAGTAGGTAATGAATCTTCCAAAAATATCAATTTCATTCTTTTTTGTATCTATAATAATTGTCATCTCCTTTACATTACAAAGTATTCTAATAGCTTATTTTTTTTTTCAAATCACAAAATTAAAAGTTCAAACAAAAGTCCAACCTCAATAAAACAAACTTGCATTACCACCGCACACGCCTATCAACGCCATTATCATCATCATCAGTGTTGAAAAAAAAAAAAAAAAAAATCAACTTTATGTTCCATATGTGAAAATGAATTGGTTGCTGCGTACACACATGCAGATTACAGATACGTCGTCGTTCGGTCGTCATATCCTATGTTCACCTTCAGAGCATTCATGCATTTGTATATACTAGCATAACGATATAGCTAAAACAAAATTTGCAACTTTATGAAAAAAGTTAGGCCATAACCGCCTGGACCAACTTTAAAACGGCTGAGACACTTTTCATTCGGAATGATTGCTCCAACCGCATATTCACGTCACGTTTATAAACGAGTGACCTCCTACTCCACATATCCATATCCTGGTAGGAAATATCGTTTTATGGCTATGAAATTGAAAGGGGATACGGTTAAAGGTATACAATATCATCTGGGGAACATGCAGGTTAACTCTGGTACTTTGTACATATATGCTGAGTGGCTAGGTTTTTGCGAAGCCACATATGGTGTGTGTAAATTTTAGTTTTTGCCACACCAATTGCTACCACCTACTTCTATTATTCAACGACACAGAAAAGAAACAAAAAAAAAAAAAAAAAAAACTAAAAAATACCAAACGGTTCTGATGTAGTGTATAGACTATCGACAATCATAACACTCGCATTCGGTTTCCTTCCGTTTTTTAACACCACCATCGCTTTGCCAGTGTCGTATGTTGTTCGTTGTTTTGTGGGTCAGGTTATGAAATCAAAACCAATGGAACATATGCGATACAGAGGCTTTTATGTTTCATATAAGGAAAACATTGACCTTATTTATGGGAAAATTTATAATCGGCAATTTGTCCAGTTTTTAGTTTTTGAGATTTTCAACGTTCCATGGATTTTTTTTTGTAGAAAAGAGACTTTTAAAAATGCTACCAAAACGAAAATGATTGGAAAAACTTACTTCACTTTTTTTTTTGTATTATCCTTCAGCTGAAACTCGAACAAATATTTAAGTTCATCATAATAGCAACTCTGTCACAAAAATAATAATACTTTAGTAAATTTGATTGGAATTCCATTGGATTTCTCTTACAAAAAAAAAAAAAATCCAAAAACTTTTTAAATTTCCATTAATTTTAAAAATCAAATTAATAAAAGAAAAGATATAAATCAAAAATCAATCCACTTACATTTATTTTTGAAAGTGGAACTGGAATTCCTATCTAATAGAGCAATTTTATTTTGAAAGAAAGCATGTGTAATAATTAGATGTGTCAATATTGAAAAAAAAAGATCTATAAAAATAAATCATATTTAAGTGAAGTTAAGTGCTATGTATCTTTATCTCTCAAAGAAATTCATAAATATTATGTGTTTACATCTTTAACACTTCAATTGCATACAAAACACTTTACGTTTAATGTGTAGGTATACTCACTCAGTTTTGAGTTGCTTTGAACTTTAGTTTTCCGGTTGGCATCATCATAAAATGATATCAATCAATTATATGTACATCCGCGAGCCAATTGAATTGGAATAAACACAACATTCTCACTGTATCAATTTTTTTTTTCTAAAATTATAAAATAAGTTTTTAAATTATTTTTTAAATCAATTCAGATTGAATAATATTTTAAAAAATTTGCTTAGGAGTCTATTAATAATAAGACATTGTGCAGTTAATCAAAATAACTCTGGAAATTTGAAAGGGTTCTTTTTAAAATTTTATAGAAAAACATAATTTACCTACATTGAAATTACAATAGGAAAATAATAATTCAAATTATTTTTAGTATTTGTTTGGTCACACAGTGAGATGATTAAAATGCCAAATCAGTGAAAAAAATAGTAAATTTAAGAGATGTGTGCCTGTAATGTATCCGTATTCAAATAAAAAGATAACACTTTAAAAAAAGTATTATTTGAAGATTAAACTGCGTCACAATTTCTCAAAACGACATAGATGATTTTGTCAACAAATTCGTGTGCACTTTTTTAAATAATAAATTATAAATTAGTAATTAAAAACAGTTTTAATAAAAACCTATATTACGATTGTGAAGAAGTCCAATATACATAGTAGTTTTTCGTTATGCCACCCGTCTGTCTGTTCGTCGTTTTGTCTAAGCGCCCATCATTACATGAAGCTTCAGCTTAAACGGGCAAACAGATTTTCTTGAATTTTGGTGCAGTGCAGATCACACATGAGTTTTTTGTAACTTCTAAGTTTGTTTGTTTTTTGTATTGATTTTTTATATCTGCTTTAGAACATACAAAATTTTAGAAATATTACAATTTTCTCGAAAACGGTTTCCTAAGCTTTTGAATAAATATGATACACGTTATATCATAAATAATTCTATCAAAACTTTTTTCCTACAAAAATTACGTACATCCCTAAAACAAACACCTTGTCTTTTTATTTCTTACAATATTAATGGACTTATGTTATTAACCTAATTAAATTATTATAATATTATGAAGTTTTGCATTTTTAATGGTAAACTAATATGAAAGTTCTTTTATTAGTGCATTTTTTTTTCTACAATTTCGATTGAAAATTTTGTTTCATACATAAGAAATTGAAAGAAGTGACTTCTTTCATGCCCATTTGACTCCAAAAATTGGAAGAATAATATATAAATAATTTTTCACTTGTGTCTAAATTTGGTTTCTATAAGACAACAATGAGCAAGCTTTTTGAACACATTTCCTAATTTTCTTAACATTATTTAATTTTAGTCGAAATATATTGATAAATTATTATTATAATTAGTTTTCGAGAAAATTGAAAAATTATTTTATCAGATTTTTCTTTTTTCAAAATATTTTTTGTTTTTATTTTTCAATTTTCTCGAAAATTAGAAGACCTAGAATCATATAATTTTCACTGTTCGATAAGGAATCAATTGAGGCAGTTTTTGTGTGAGTAATTTTTGCTTGCGATATATGTAGGTACTATAGGGCAAGTTTAGGATTCGTAAAAAAAATCGAACTCGAGATAACAATTTTACATTACATTACGATGATGGAGAATGCCAAAAAAGTGGGTCCGGCAATTCTGTCTGTCTGTCCGTCTGTCTGTCTGCCTGTCTGTCTGTATGTACCTCGAGCTACAGCCTTAACTATTCGAGTGATTTAGAATTAGAAAATTTTCAAAAAACTCATTTTTGGATTTTTAAAAAATATTTCAATTTTTTTTTTTGAAAAATCTATTTTTTGAAAACGTGTTTATGAAAAATTTTGAAATTTCGTTTTTATGCGTAAATAAATTATTACTTCAAAATGGAATACCAACTTTTTTTTTGAAAAATGTTTATTTTTTTAAAAAACGGCTCTAACGATTTTCGAAAAAAATTTTCTAAAAATGAACTTCTATACAAGAAGTAAACTGGCATACTTGGTTTTTTGTGAAAGATCATTTAAAACGATATTTAATTAATTATAAAAAACAGATTTTATTTTTTTTTATTTTTTGAAAATATCAAATTTTAAATCTTCTTAATTTTCTTGAATAAAAAGCTTTAACATTAGAGTAACTAAAAGCATAAGAGCAAGTACGTGCGACCCCAGTCGTGCATTTTATTTTTTATAAAAATTCACAGTCTGGACAAAAATAGTATAAAATGAGTTTTAAAAAATTTTTGTTCGCCTATTTTTAACTTTGAAATCGATTATTTCAAAAACTATTGGTTATAATATATTGATTTAAAAATAAAAATTAAATGTACAATTTTGCCTTTCGGAAATGGTATCATTTATTACAGTAAATGTTTCCGTTGTTTTTTAATATTTTTTTTTTATTATTTTGATATTTTTTTTTAGAAAACTGCCCCACCCACCTAAACGGGGGGAGATAGACCCCCCTCCAAATTGAACTCCTCTACAAAAACCCGTTATCAAATCCTGGCTCCCAAGTTATCCTACTACGTGCCAAAACAACATTTTAGTTCTATATCTAAAAGTTCAAATTTCTGTATCTGGGTTGAAATCGTAAATTTTTTTTTTTCTGACCCAATTTTAAACTGATTTTCATAAAAAATACCTCGTTTGATTTGGAAATAAATATTATTTTAGAATATTTTAAAACAGCATGTTTTTGTGAAAATATACAGGGTGTCCCATAAGTAATGGATCAAACGAAGTATGCTGATAGGGGATCTTAAGGGCTCTCAGAATTTGGTAACTTGTTCATCCCAAATCCTTACGGTTTTCGATTTAATGCAATTCTTGTGAAATTTCGAAAAATCCCTACTTGGCAACAGTATTTTGCTTCCTGCGCCCATTATTGATTTTTGTTTTCTAAAATTCTTTTACAAAAACATTGCCAAATAATAAGGAACAATTAATTAATCAAAATATTTTTTATTCCATACGCCATTTCGCTGCAAATTAACTAACAGTTTCAAGTTTGATAAAAAATCAATTTTTAACTTTTATTTGAGAGCAACACGTCGACAAAAATTTCTACGGTGTGAGAATGGTTTATTATTTTAAAAAGTTGCCCTGCTATTGTAGTTTTCAAAAATGTATAAAAGTTTCCAAAGTTGCAGTTAGATCAGAAAATATTACAATTTGAATTCAACAAAACAGGGGTTTTCACAGCAAAAATACAAACAAAAATAGACGCTTTTGTTCAAAGAAAAATAAACAAATAACAGTTCGAGAAATGTGTCTATTTTTGGTTGTTTTTTGTTCTGAAAAACCCTGTTTTGTTGAATTCAAATTGTAATATTTTCTGATCTAACTGCAACTTTGGAAACTTTTATACATTTTTGAAAACTACAATAGCAGGGCAACTTTTTAAAATAATAAACCATTCTCACACCGTAGAAATTTTTGTCGCCGTGTTGCTCTCAAATAAAAGTTAAAAATTGATTTTTTATCAAACTTGAAACTGTTAGTTAATTTGCAGCGAAATGGCGTATGGAATAAAAAATATTTTGATTAATTAATTGTTCCTTATTATTTGGCAATGTTTTTGTAAAAGAATTTTAGAAAACAAAAATCAATAATGGGCGCAGGAAGCAAAATACTGTTGCCAAGTAGGGATTTTTCGAAATTTCACAAGAATTGCATTAAATCGAAAACCGTAAGGATTTGGGATGAACAAGTTACCAAATTCTGAGAGCCCTAAAGTTGGCCTATCACCATATTTCGTTTGATCCATTACTTTTGGGACACCCTGTAGGGTAAAAGCGGGTGAGATGGTATACCTTTTTTGTTTTTGTCATATCTTTCAAAATAAACCATATTTCATATTGATAACAATGCAAATAGTTTCTTTATTTAATATCCAACGTTATGTTTCATTTACAGAATTTTATGAATAGAATTTATATTTTTAATTTAACAAAAGAAAAAAGTTTAAAAAAAACCATCTCCCCCTATAGGGTGGGTGAGATGGCATACCCTGGTGGGTGAGATGGTGCATGAGCTTATTTCATGTTCTTATTACCACATTCATTGCACATGTGGTTGAATGATGTGCAGGAATCATGTACCCATCTATGGCACATAATACACTGCAACCAGTCGTCTTTTTTTCGGGTGGAACTATAGTCTTCACCACAGCCCACGCAGGTATTCTCGCCGAAGTCTTCAGGTCCATCAGAAAATTCATGCAATGATATCGTACCCTCAGATGACGTCGAATCTTTTCGTTGCCTTGCTCTCTGTTTTTTCTCTTTCAATTCTTGCATCTTTTTTTTCTTCATTTTTTGAGTTTTGATGTTCTCTTCTGTGTTAAGGACTCGAGCTTTTTGCTTTCTTGTATTGACTCGTGTTGACCTTGACGTTGATGGAATTGGTGATATAATAGCAAGCGCCTTGCTTGGAGTTATACCGCTTTGGTCTTCAATGCTAGCCTGTTTGGAATCAAAACATTTCAGTTTAAAGCTACCTCTGTTTTGAATATTTGAAGTTATTCATCTTTTACCTGTTCCTGCTGGATATTTTGTTGCTGTTGAGGATTTTGTTGTGGTTGTGGGCTTGAGGACTGCTCTGGAGTTGATTCACGGATGATTGGCTTTAAGAGAGGTAAATAACAAAAGTTTTGTAAGGTAACAATCGCAAAAGTATTTTACAAAATTATATTTACCTGTTCAATTAAGCTAACTTCTTCATTTACATGAATAAATGCATAGTCAGGAATAGCACTAGGATTAAACGGACAAATCCCGGTAGCTGTAAAAGCAGAAATTCCATTACTTGTAGTAGCAGAGGAACTCCATGCTTCGTAGAGCAGTTTTCCGAACTGAAGCCTGGTTATTTTTCGAGAAGGATTGTTTTTTAAAAAGGTGTTACATGCTGTGTTGTAGTGTGCCTTCAAAGAACGAAAAAAAGCTCGATCCAACGGCTGAAGGAATTGTGTTGAGTGCGGAGGAAGACACAAGAGCACAATATCATTTACAGCAGCATACTCCAACATTTCACTGTTGCTGCAGTGAGATGAGTGTCCATCTAAAATGAGAAGCACTTTACCCATTGGTTTTCTGGGCACAAAATGCTCTTTTAGCCAAAGAAAAAATAATTCACTTGTCACGTATGCTGACTTCTCTCCCATGTATACAACTGAGCCTGGTGGCATACCATCCTCGAATTCTGGCTTTTTGTTTTTGCCCTTAAACACACAAACTGGTGGTAGGAAATTTCCCTCCGCATTACAGCATGCAATCACTGTAATTGTCTCCCCTTTTTCAGCTGATGTTATTGCTGCAACATTTTTTGACCCCTTTTCGGCCACAACTAGTTCTGGTTTATTATTCAGCTGGCACCCGGTCTCGTCCATATTAAAAATATTTCGAGCCTTGCCCATTAGGTTGTTTTCGATGAGAATTTTTTCAAGAAGGTCAAAGTAGGTTGCCACTTCCTGCCGATTCATACCAAGAACCCGTGCTTGGGAAACTCCTTCAGCCTTTCGTATCGCTAAATCTGGATGTCGGTTTAAAAAGAGCTCCAACCAACCCCTACCTGCTTTCTTCAGGTCTTTTGAGAATCTATGCGGGATATTGTATTGTTCCGCAATACTATATGCCATCTTGCAAACTGATTCTCGCGTTGGAGCGAATCCGTGAGCCTGCAGCTTCTTTATATGATTGCATATTTTTGTCTCAATTTCTGCTCCCAAACACGCGGAAGCACCCAATTGCTTATTCGCAGAAGCATTTTTCAAATGTCGCCTTAGAGTTGTGGCTGGAACGTTATAAATCTTTGCTGCAAAGTTAATTGACATCAACTTTGCTTTAATGTCATTAATTGCGGTCTTTAAAGAATGTTCCGACCAAGAACCCCGACTAGAATTACTTTTTTTTTTATAAACGGTGGGCATTGTTAAATACACTTTAGTAATATATATATTTTTTTTTTAATCTAATTCAATGTTGTACACACGAATGCTAACGAACTACTGAAAATAAGGTTAGTGCAAATGTTTAAAAATTTTACGCACTTCCTTATACTAACCTGTATGCTTAAATAAAAAATTTAAAATTCGTTGAATTACAAAAAAAAAATATTTTGAGGGTGAGATGGCTCATGCCAACACTATACTCAAATACTAAATTTCATTGCGGAATGCGCCATTTCACCCGCAAAAAAATGCGCCATTTCCCCCTTTTCGACATATTTCCTATTTTTAAGCACACAAGAAAAGCAGGTAGAACTACAGCACAGATTTTTTACACAGTGCACGACATATACTTCCTTGTGTGTATTGATGTATCAAAGGCACCCTAGACCCAGAGACTCGCAAAAAATCGAAACAAAAAAATAGAGCAAAAAAAAAATTCAAAAAAAATCTTCACATGATTTGCTTTGATATTTTTTTTATTTTTTGTGTCGCAGACAAAGCGACGCATACTGGCTACTTCGATTTGAAATCTTTAAAACAAGATAAAAATAATTTTTAAACATTTTTAGAGTAATAAATGAACAAGATATTAAAGGTGCGCCATCTCACCCGCTTCGCCATCTCACCCGCTTTTACCCTATACTTTAATTTGATGTCGAAGTTGGGTAAATGACGAACAAAAATGGAATTTTTGCACTTTGACAGCTTATAAATTCTAGGTGGTTTAACCGAGTTACATGTTTTATACATTGTTGAAAAGGTATATTTATCTCTTATCAGAAACTGTAAAAAAATCGAAAATGGGTAAAAATTTGGCGAAGCTAGATTTTTTTCAATGGGTGAAGGTCAAAAAAACCGTTTTTTGCCCCTAACTCCAGATTTTGGGGGTGTTAGGGACTTTTTAAATACCGTTTCGTAATGATGTGCGACTAGCTCTACAAAACGTGATAGATCTCCGCCCGCGTATATTTTGAGTGTTACACCGTTTAATATTGTTTTTACACTGAGGGAAAAGCCACCATAAAACAATGTAAAATTTGTAAAATGAAAACCACATTGATCTAACTATTATTTGGAATGATTTTGCGTTGAAGATAAAAATTTTTAAATCAACGTGGAAAAAAGGTTGATTTTTGATGGTTTCGTATCTTAAAGTCACATTAATCAAAGTAGTTCATCTTTGAAACAAAGACGTTTCAACTTCAACTTATTTTTTTCATTAGATATCTAAAAAAAATCTTGAAGATCAAAGAAGAATTTTTAACTCTAAATATGATAAAGTAGGTCACTGTGGCGTATGCGTAACCTTTTCTGCCTATAGTTAATAAAGTTCATATAAAATTTATATCACTCAACATTTACCAAACTTAATTATTTTTAAATATTTTCTTGTGAAGGTGCAAGCATATCAAAGTCAAAGTCAGACTTGAAACCGGAAGTTGGAAATTTATAGAGATTCAATTTCTTGTGACTACTTTTGGTGTTTACATAATTACGCTGGTGAAAAAAAAAAAAAAAACAATAAAAAAGTGGGGAGCAAGAACTTAGTCAGGTGATTGTAATTGACTTTATTGTGCTGAATTCAAAACTATTTATTTTATCACGTCTAGGTTTTTGAGCTATACTGATCACTTTTTGCGCTATAAAGTTTCAAACAATAATTTTCAATTAAGTTTTTTTTTATGCTTAGTCAAAAAAATATATTTTTCCGCAATTTGTTGTTTTTTTTGTTAAGTCCAAATCAAAAGGCACAAACTGGAATTTGGTTCAAAAAACCACTCATTTCTTTGAAAAAAAAACAATCAAGATTTTGAGATATGTATCATAAATTTCTTCTTTCAATTGAGAAAAAAAAAATAATTTTGAAAAAAAATAAATACCTTCAGGACGTTTTAATATGTCGTTTTGAGATTGCATAAGTAGTTTTGCAAAAAAAAAAAAACGGTGATGTAATTCGTCCTTAAAGTTTCAAGACATTACCCAGGTTCACACACGAAAAATGCAATTTTTTTGCGACAAAGGATGTTTGAATGCATGTTTTGTCAATTTAATAAACAAAAATTATATCGAATTAGGTAATACTCGAAACAAATTGTGATTTTTGCAATCGATATTTAAATTGCACGTTTTGAGTGGTTTTTAATTAAATATTTGGCTAAAGTTAGGAGGAAATTAGATTTAGGTCAAATGCAGACAGATAAACATAGATATTATAATAACATATGCAGACAAAATAAAGGTTTTGGTTCAGTGGGCAGTATTTTTAATAAACACTAAGTGCACGTCTGATTTTTTTTTATCTAATACATATAACAAAACACGAACAAAAAAATTATTCCACATGTGTTAGAGTTTTAATTTAATTAAAATTTTAACTTTCTAAAATTTTATCTAAATTTTGCAAACTCAATTATGTAAATATTTAAAAAAAAAAACTCAAATAGAAATACATTTCGTTGCATAACATCCATAATTAAATTATTAACTGAACATCCCAATAAAAAAAAAATGAACAAAAAAAAAAACCCTTTTTTCATATAAGCTCCACTCCAGCTATAAAGTCTCTCTCACACACAGTTGAAATCTACAACCCAGGATGCCAATAATTTTGTTAAGCCTTCTCCCCCCATCCCCATTTCTCTTATTTCATTCTGTTTCTACCGTGTCGGTCGTTTTCCCAAAATCGTTAAATATAGGGCATCCCTAGAATGCACGTAAATAATGTATAGCCCCAACAAGGCCTATGCAGCACAGGCAGGCAAGCAGATAGTGTACCTAAATATTGAAAATTTTTGCTATTTTCCGAATTTCCATTTCCTGCTGAGTATAGGCGCAAAGTGAGCTAAAAAGAGCCAAGACCAAGAAACACATACACTCAATGAAGAAATTATTGTGTGCAAGAAATAACACAATTTTGTTGCTGTTGCTGCTGCTGCTGCTCCTGCTCCAAAGAAATAAACTACAAACGTAAAAAAAGAACATTATTTTTAAGGGGCTCTGCACAGGAGAGCTTCATGATATCTTGCGGTCAAAGCACTGACAACCGGTGTCACATGGTTGAGATGCTCTCCCGGAATTCCCTGTGATGCGGAAATTCTTAAAAACAAATGCATGCTCATGCGCTTCCTATTCACCGGCTGTGCTGTGTTAATCTATGGCATAGGCATAGTTCGGGTATAGGTAGAAGTTACCTTATGTACTTTATAGTGTTATTTTTTTTTTGGTTTTTTTTTCTCTGAGGGTGCTTTGAAAACGGAAAAAGCTTTGTGACTGGAAGAAAAGCTGTTTTTGGTTATGATTTTATAATTGGGAAAATTGTATGAAAATTTTCCAATTTTTCCAGAAAAAGCTTGCACTAAATAATGTTTGATAAAAGTTTATATTTCTAAGAGAAACTAAAAGAGAAAATTTATTTATTTATGTATTTTCTTCTTTGATGTTGAAAGTAAGGTCTTGAAAATAAAAAAAGCAAATTTTTAACGGAATGAATATTTGATTTTCTCACAAAACTTACCTAAGCCAAAAACTATAATAAATATAATAATAATATTTAATTGGTATAACATTGAAAGTAAGCAATACGAAAGAATTTTTCGAAATTCAAAAATTTAATAGGGTAAAAAGGGGTAAAACGACATACATACCAAAAAAATGGCTATTTTTTAAACGGTAAGTCAAAGAGAGTTGAATTTCTTAATCGATAAATAATTTTATTGTAAGGTTAACAAGCGTGTTGAAAAATTCTAAAAAAAAATTAAAACCAAATAATGAAGCCTTTTTTTTTACAATGAAAGCATTGTGGTAGGCCTTGGAAAAAGTGGTTATTATAGGTAGGAATTTTTTTTGACAATTTGAAATATGCCATTAGAAATTTAATAGAAAAAATAAATTAGGAGTCTAGTACGGAAGTTTTTCTAAAGCGTTGCGTTTTGAAATATGAATTTTTGAAAATAATCTATTTTTTGGGAGTATTTTTGAGTAATTTTTTATTTTTTTAAATTTTTATAGAATTAAATTATGGAACAAACATATTATAAGTATTGAATTTCTAAAATTATTTTAGATCAAATTAGGGTTAAAAACAAGATTTTTTGCCAAAAATTTGTTGACTGTTTGTAACCTTTTTTTATTCGGTACATATATCTTTTTATTTAAATAGATATATGAAGATGAATTAAATTTTTATTGTAGATATAGATATAGCTATCACAACAAAAACATTAGGTACTGTTAAAAAAGAGCCAAGTTCTCCTATGTTGAAATTATGCTGGCACAAAAAGTATTCAGATATAAAAGTGTACCAAGTTCTAAAGTTTGGGTTCAAATTCGTATCAATAAAATTTGGATTGTTCTCTTGACAATTTTTCTTTTAATTACCGATTTTTAAAGTTATTTCAAAAATTGCCAAGTAAACAATCAAAATTTTATTGATACGAATTTGAACCCAAACTTTAGAACTTGGTACACTTTTATATCTCAATACTTTTTGTGCCAGCATAATTTCAACATAGGAGAACTTGGCTCCTTTTTTAACAGTAATGTTTTTGTTGTGATTTCACTTCTTTTTGCAAGGTATGGCTGTAGAATTGAAAATCTCTATATTTGATGAAAATTCAGTGAAAATGGACGGTTGCCACGCCCCGTGGCTGAAATTCTCAAACTTTATTTTTTCCTTAGTATAAACTACCATCTCTACCATTCTACCAAATTTCAAGATTCTACAATAATCAGAAGTGCTCTATAATATTTTATGAAAATTTAGCGGAAATGGGCGGATGCCACGCCCCCAGGCTGAAATTCTTAAATTTTCGATTTTTTCCTTTTGTATACACCACAAGTCCTATCACCGTGTAAAATTTCAAGTTTCTACGATATCGGGAAGTTCTCCATAATTTTGATGATCTGTCAGTGAGTCAGTGAATCAGTGAGTCAGTTACGGTTTTTGCGATTTTTGAAGCCCTATATCTCAGAAACTACGCATCGTAGGAGGCTGAAATTTTGTGAGATGTTTGGTTTTGACCAGCTCAAAAAATTTAGCGAGTTTGGTGTGAAAGTTAGAGGGGTTTTGAAAATGGTCTGAGTTGTTTCCTGTAAATAAGGGTGTAGTGCCAAAGTTGCTAGAGAACTTGGCTGGGCACTACCTAGCCCCTTGATAATAAACAATATTAAGTTTTAATGAAATGACTTAATTTTTTTTGAAAATCGGTTTGAAATTGACCATTGACTAAGCTTAATTATTTGTAGTGTTTGAATTTCTAAAAAAAAACAGATTTTGGAGGTGTTTTGAAAAAAAAGCTTTGCAGTTTAAACATATTTATTATGTTTTACAAAACGTATTACATCATGACAAAAACATCTGTAATTTTTCTAAAAACCACAGGAGCCAAAAAAACTAAGTTAATTCAAATATTTGGCAGATACGTGGCGAGAGTTTTGAAAAAAGTTGTTTCACTTTTTCTTTAAGCTGCCTAAAAAAAAAAGTTTGACAACCAAAAAAGAGGTTTAAAAAAAAAAAAACTACAATCTGATCTTCCGTTTCAGGTAGAAACGTAGAAGAATATCCGTTAAGAGCCGAATGTCTTTAAAATCAAAAATATTTTGGTTAATCTTTATTTTACTGAAAAACACAATAATAATATAATATAATAATAATATACAAAACAAGAAAAAAAATATGTGCAAAGTAGGTTTTTGGGCCTGTACCCAAGCGGATACAATGGCAGAATACATGCTCATTTTTATGATGAATGAAAATTTTTGAAGCACTCCTTTTCTACACAATGTGTTACGTCGCATTGCTCGCAAGTCCATTTTACTCGGTTATGACATTGACGGCAGCTTAGTGGTTTCATTATTCGCTTCGGAAAATGGTTTCCACCAGTAGTTGCTGCAGTAATACTGCTCGCTTGGATGTTGAGGTTGAGGGTTGCGTATAATTTCACAAGTAATGGCGAACAATAGTACGATAAAACTGCAGTAAGTCTATATTGCTATTGTAGACTATTTTATATAACTTCCAAGCTTGACCATCACAGAATTCATCATTACAGTGAAAAGTGGCCACCACCATTTTTTGCCGCGAAATTCGATTCTGTAATTGTTTATGACTTGATCCCCGAATTATACTCTGCAATAATTTTCGGCTGTTTTACACTGACTTTAGCTTTTTCCTTCGAGCACCATCGGTTGACGGAATGCATCGGCTCGATATTTACCTTTTGTCCTAAGAAAAAACAGCTTTTTTGCATTTCAGTTGCACATGGTTTTTTGGACCATTTTGGAAAATTTTCACAATGTTTTGCAGACTGCATTCTACGTCGCAGCTTTTGAAGCGGTAAATCATCTTCACTGTCACTGCTACAAAAAATATATCTACTTCACCTGGAACATCTTGTGGCATGGTGGAAGCAACAAGGTCTTCAGCATCCCCTCCTCAACATCCGTATTACAATCTGGATCTGGTGGAAGCAACACAAGATCAAAAGTGCTATGACTTGATGACGTTTCAACGAAGTCTAAGGCGCGTCCTAAGTTTTGAAAGCTTCTGCCACAAAAATTTGATGGTTTGATGTTTGGAAAAGCCATATTAATTTGAATATTTATCTAGAAAAAACGTGTACCTTATTAGCCATTGTACCCAAGCGAGTACAGCACTTTTTTACTTACCAAATGCTATCAAAAGTATTCTTTTTTCATAAAACTTTTTTACGATATGAAAACACAAGCCGTTTACTTTCCAAATTTAGTTATAATGCTTTTAATTACAATGTAACTTTTTTTGACGCTGACAAATGATGACAAGCCTACTGAAAACGTGCAAACTGACTTACACGAAGAAAAAGAAAGCAAACTAGAAAGAACCGTATTTCGCTGCAGCCACTTTGTGAACGCGAAAATGTAAAGCGCAGTTTGAGTGAGCAAAACAAAAAAGAATCAACCGAAAAACTCTTCTCTATTCGGCTTAGCGGCAATTTGAAAATTACTATTTTTCTGTACCCGCTTGGGTACAATGGCTATAAATAGGTTAAAGCATGATTGATTCTGCAAAAGGTTAAAAAAAACTTTGAATTTTGTATTGTGGTTAAGATATTTTTGTCGAAGAAAGTATTTTTATATTGTAGATTTTATTGCAGCCTTTTGTAAGCTTCTCTTTTAAGCGTTTCTTCATTTTTAGATTACAAGTGAACTCCTAAATAACAGATTTTTTATGAATCTTTCAGATTTGTGAGACATTCCCTTACAATACAATTTTTACATCAACGATCTTCTATCGACTGTATCAAATTCATAAAACCAAACGTGATGAAATAAATTTAGAATATCTATTTTGACTGCACACAAAAAATATCTTCAATATTTCTTAAATGGATGGTTAGAAACCGAGTTTAATATACTGTCAATAAAAATTACAAACAGAATCCTCTTTATTTTTTTAAACCAGAATATTTTTTTTTACTGTTTTTCAATATATGTAATCCTGCAATAAATATCTTATCCTATATTATATCTTATATCTACATTTGTTCATTATTTTAAAATATCATAAGAATACTATGAATTGCAATTAAGTTTGATAAAATAAACTAAAAATCATGAATGTATTATTTTTCCCATGACTTCGTTCATGGGGGTGTATACGTACTTTTTTTTTTATTGTTTTGATAAAATGTATCATTTCTTTTATCTAATTGAATCAACCTCATATGTTATCCGTCTATCATCTATGGAATCTTATTCTTCAATTGAATTCGCTTGAAAACAATAAGAGAGAAAAATGTTTAATGTATATACTTTTCATGTGTTTTTTTTTTTTTTTATTTTCTTTAAATAAAAAACCTAGTTCAAGAATTTTCCATTCCGCACGTCATCAATTTTGCACTAAGAGCACAATAACAGAACAGAATATACACTAAAAATAACAAGGTTTCTCTCTAGTACATATAGTATATATAATTCTTTTACTCTTCTCTCCATGACACATATTTTTATTCGGCATCAAGGACCTTTGCAGAAATTCCTTCACAAATGCAATTTAGCCACTGTTGAGGGCCATTCTGCAAGAAATATAAAATACTGTTCTTGCTGCTGCTAGTGCTTGCTATATGCCATTCGTATGGTGGTGGTAAGTTCTTCAACGGTTAATGGTTGTTGTCTGCCTATCTGTCTGCTGCCACTGTTAGCCAAGTCTGCACGAAACGGTGTGAATGCCTTCTGCAGACCAGCCACAGTAGTCTCACAACAGCAAACATTTTTAGTGTGGCACAATAAATAAATTTTGTACTCTCTCTCTTGATGGGGTGATTGGAGAGAGAGAGAGAGAGAGAGTGAAAGAAATCTGCATGCAATTTCCGTGTTTTGTCCATTCTCCACAATTCCTATACTCTGCAATATCTGCACGCTGCAATATTTTAAACTCATGTTATAATTTTGTCTGCTGAAAAGGGATGAGTTTTTTTGATGGCCAAAGAGGAGTGCAACCGAACAAAAAAAAAAAAAAGAGGGATCCACTGTGAAACTATAACGATGACGACAACGTCAGAGTGTAGTATAGTCGTTGTATAGTCGTGGTGTTTCAAACTATAGAGGCGCTTTTCTTTCGTGTGTGAAAATGAAAAGTCGCGTGCCCTATGTTTGAGTGTTCGTGTGGATTTCCTCCCCACAAAATATTATCTCTCAGCTCAGCTCTTTGCTGCTCGTCGTCGTCATAGTACATGATTTTCCATTGTATGAGTGTGTATAGAGTAGAATATTTTATTCTTCAACAAAGACAACAACGATGTACTCTGACTGATATCTCTATGAAAGTGTATTACTCGTTCTGTTCGAACTGTGTCGTCGATGTTGTCTTCGCGCGTTCTCTCAATTTTCTCACAGGTTTGAAGCAAGGAATTATAGTTTTTTTTTTGTTCATTCTTCTTCTATTCTTATTTTTTTTTTTTAATTTTTCCCCCATTTTTTGCCCGTCAAGCCACCAACTATTCTACAATACTACCAACTCTTGTGCCATCGTACTAAGGTACAGTAGCACAGTTTTCGTTTGTTTTTCCGCGTGTTCGCACACGTAAAGGTTTGTGTTTTATTCAGGGGTTGACCGAGCTCTAAGCTCTAAGAGAAGTTGTGTGTTATGTTAGAGCACTTTGTTGGATTGCATGAGTTGTACTAAAAAAAAAAAAAAAACAAAAACGAAAGAAAAACCTCTGCTGTGCTATTCCTTCTGCTGCTGCTATTGCTTCCTGCATTGCTGCTCCTGCTCCTGGCCGTAAACGAACAGTTTTTAGAGTGTGGTGTGCATAAAATTGTCCTGTGGGATGTTATAGTCGCGTTTTGTTTTTCGCCGACCAACGTGCATCTATCAGAATAGTTCCGTCGTCTTTGAACTTATAATAAAATTTTTTCATATCTTGAAAAAAAAAACATTTTTTTAAAAAATTCATATATTTCTTAACGGTGGATATTTTTGAAAATAATATTTTTAAAAATCAGTGACGGTTGTGCAATTCGATTAAACGTGTCATATCCGTTTGTTTTTTTTTAATGATTATTTATTATTATCAATCAACGCGATAAGTCAGTGACATTTATATACAAAAAAAAAACATTAACAACTTGATTTTTGTTAATAAAGTTGTTAACATGGCCAAAAGTGTACAAGTGAGTGACAGCAAAATAAAATAAAAAAAAGGGAAATACAAAAAAATTAAGTTAAAAACCTCATTTCAAAAAAAAAAAAACTGTCGCCAATTTATACACAATGGATGGCAAAATAGGCTGCAGCACAAAGCTGTTGTCGTCGACGAGGTGGTCTTGTTAACACAAAATCGACCAATATTCAAAAAACGGTTAAATTTGTATTGTCTCTGCATTTATATGTACTCTGTAACAACGCTATCCAAGGATGACTTCGACGGTGAGAATAATGACGATATTGTTAATGTATTGTTGTCCTACTTTGAGTGTGCAAAGGGAATAATCATGCATACACAATACTGTACAACCACTGACAACTGCATGTGTGAATAATTACAAAAAAAAAAAAAATAATAAGGATACAAAAGTCAGTTAACAACAACATTCTGTTTAAAAAAAAATTAAAAAAACAAGAATTTATATATTAACCGCATGAGTTTTTTAAGAATTTTTTTTTTTTTTAATCCAAAACATATATATATTATAAATGACCGTTACGTAATAATTACCTATATTTGTATATATACATATATATAAATGCACATAGTATAGGTTTGGGGATGAAATAAACCTGACAGGGTGCAATTTCCTGTGCAGTGTGCGATTGGTGAAAAATAAAAAAAAAAAAACGAAAAAACTTCATCGATTTGGATTTCAAATCTCAGTTAATTTTTATTTTTTCAAAATAAATTTTATTTAAAATTTAATATCTGTTTGTAGAGAAATTTATAGAGATATGATATAAATGCAATGAGAGAAAAAAGATAATTTTATTTGGGAGTGTGAAAAAAAAAACAAAAAAAGCAAAAAAAAAAAATAACGGGAAAAAAAAGAGAAAATGGATACAAGGGAAATGCGGCTACCGAAGCTGCTGCTGCAACCGAAACTCTGCAACTTCATACAAAATAAAACGGAAAACGGAAACAGGATTTTAGTGCTTCAATAATGGTGACGCAATCGATATAGGAATTCGTTTTTTCCTTCTTGCCCCGTTTATTTGTTGTTCAAAAAAAAAATCGGTTTTCTCTCCTTTTTTTTTTTAAATATACATAAGTGATGTATTAAAAAAAAAAAAAATAAATTTAAAGATAATTAAAATTAAAAATTAAAATTTGTATATGTAAAAAAATATTATTTTTGAATTGCAATTTCAAATAAAATGCATGTGAGAATTTTAGTGAGAATAAAAAAAGTTATTAATTAATTATTTATTTATTTTTTAGATACAATTTAAAGTTAAAAACAAAACTTAATAATTAAACTTAATAAAGTTAATAAAAAAAATTAAACAGTGAAGTTATAAAAAATATTGATAAAACAAAAAAATAATAAAAAAAAATACAAAATGACGAAGAAATGTTGCAAGTGAGATATAAACGACATAAAAGAATGTTTTGTTGTCAATGATGGAAGATTGTGAAAGAGTGAGCAAATAATAAATTTGTGAGAATATTGACTTGAAAATATAGAAAATTTTCAATAAAACATTTGGATTTACATTTAAACTATGAGAGATTGAGAAAAAGGTAAGTGATAATAATAAATAAAATATATTTTTTTTTAATTAAAAAAAAAAGCAAGACAAAAGACAGATGTATAAAAATTTAAATGAAATTAATCATTCCATTCTGTCTGTGATAAATCTTGAAATGTCAAAAAAATGAAGATCAGTTTTTTTCTAAAATACTCATCTATTGTCTTATTTTTTTTTTATTCAGACGAATCAATCGTGTTCTTTTTATAATATGTTTATTATGTTTTTTTTTTCATTCATTTTTATTTTGAGATCTTTTTACTTATTCTTTTTTTTTTTTTTTTTTGAATAAACGAGTATCTTTATAATCCATGGAGAAAAAAAGAATTATAATAGGGAACGCGAGGGATTAAATACTTTGTTCTGTATGGCGGTGTGTGCCGGTGGCCAAGACAAGAGCGATGATCGGTGTTTATGCTCATAAATTAAGTTTTTATAGCCATTGTGGTTTTTTTTTTGTTTTTGGAAAAAAGGAAGCATCGACATTGCGTTTATAATTACAAATTATTATTAATAAGCCTTTAATATAAGTGTGATCTTGTGGTAACATCTGTTTTCAGATTGAGTGGGAGTTGAATTTTTTGTATTAATTGAAGTGAAGTTGAAAGGTAGAGAATAGAAAAACTTAATCACACATAATAATTGGGAAATGGAAATAAATCTTTATCGCATAGTTGTTCATAGGAATTGACAATGAATAATTTTAACAAAATTTAAACTTTTGGCGGTTTATTTAAAGGCATTTTTGTTACAATGGGACATTCAGTCTGTTTTAAACAAAGTTCTTAATGTCAACAAAAAAAAAACTAGACAAACAATTTATCTACTCAAAAAGGGTCTGAAAACATTTGAAAGAAAATACTGTTTTTGTTTAAAAACTGAATAAGTTTTTAGAGATTTTTCATTTACACTGTAAATATCACTTTCATAATTTCTAAAATATCACTTTCATAATTTCTAAAATATATTTACAAAAAAAAAAAAATAAAGCAGTGATTTATGTTTTGTTTTTCTAGAATGCACAAATAGGCTATTTTGTTTTTTAGTAGAGGTATTGAACAAAAATTCCTTTCAGTATTAGAATTGCCTTGTTTTTACCAGAAAATGTGCCAATTTGATGAAATTTCACAAATTTTATCCTCAAATGACAAATTATTAGTTTTAATGATTTTTTTTTTTACTAGAATTAGCAAAAAAAAGCATTTCTGTAAACTAAGTTGAAAAGTTTGAAAATAGATTCTGCATTGTATTTGAATTCTTATTTTTATCAGTGAAAATAAACCAATGTGAGATAAACAACAAATATTTTTTAGTTGTTTAAACAATTTTTTTTATGTCGTATAAAAATGTAAATAGCAAGGAAATTATCACGTAACTTTGTTTGAATTCATTTATGTATTTTTTTTTATTTTTCTTGCAATGTTTTAGCTTAAAAAAATGAAAAAAAGATATTTTCAACTTTTTATCCAAAAGTATAACAACCAAATATTTCCAAAAAATTCTTAGAGCTTGTTGTATCACTCTTTTTTAAACAAATAGTTCAATAGGAATTTAAAATTTAAAGTGTTCATGAAGAAAAAATCCCAAGATATTTCCATAAGAAACTTCAGCTCCTTTAAGGGGGAAATCCCTCTGGACGACACCTTTTTCAATATTTTTTTATGAAAAACTGAAAGCACTTATTGATATTTGGAAAAAGACAAGATATTACTGACATTATTAAGTATTGAAAAAAATTTTTTTGAAATGAAAAAATAACAAAATGGCGGCTCTGGAGCCTTTCAAAGTTGACGCCCTTTAGTTTACGCCGTGCAATGCACAGGTCCAGGAAATCATCTTAAATCAAAAAGGAAATTTTTTTCCGTTAGATGATATTAGTACGCATTGCATGAACCTAAATTTATTTTTTTTAAATGAAAAATAAAAATTAGAAATAAAAAAAACGAAAAAAACCATGTTTTTTTTTACAAAGAAGTAGTTGAAAAAATATTTACTGTACAAATTTTATTCAACTTTTAGGTTCAGGTTGTGGTAAGTTAAGGAGTAATTTGCTTCAAATTTCAAGTCGATAGTTTTTGAGTTACATTGCACGGCGCGGAAAAAAACTAGTTTTGAAAAAAATGCGTTTAAAGTTTTCGTTTTCGTACTATGGTAGGTTCGGAGCGCATTGGTTTCGGCACTATCTAGGCAATTTTGAGGCTTCATTTAAGGCTAAGACCACTGAAAATAGTTTCTTCGGTTGATAAATAAATTTATTACGCAAAAAAAAAATAATGCAAAAATAAAAAATTCCAGAGGGATTTCCCCCCTTAAGGAATGGGTAAGAATCAAGTAATGCGCTTAAAATATGAGTAATTTTTTTATTATTTTATTTATTTATTTTAACTTTTTAACTACTGCTAGCAGACAACTTCAAATTTTCAAGTGAGCACCTCCCTAATGTGTTCATACTTATGTATATCTGAAATATGTGGCTGCTGGTGTATAACTTTGTCCAACAAGTTATATTTTTGAAAAAAAAAAAAAAAAAAAATAGTTGCCAAATATCTAAGTGCAAATTGTTAAGTTATAAATCGAAGCAAAAAATTGTTATTTTGTATGAATGACACCATTGTTTCACTTAATAATATATATTTAACGAGAACTTCTATATGGTGAAAACTAATGTTCAAAATTTTCCATACCTTGTTTTCTAATAAATTCAATTCCTTATTTTAATTTTCTTTAAACAATAATTTCATATTCTTTATTTCAGTTAATTTTAATACCGATACAATAAAAATGATGCAATGATATTTTGATAAAACTTTTATGAAAATTACATGATTTATTTTCCAAATAGGAAGTTCTGTTTGCTCTCCTGCAAAATTCGGTAAACACTGTGCAGGTGCACGTTCATTGTTACCGACAGTTTGACTTAACGTAATTTAAGATTATTTCTCTGATAAAATGATGCCTTTAAAGAAAATTCGAAAATACTTTATTCAAGAAACTTAACGTTTTCAAAACTAACTTTGATAAAAAATTAAAAAAGAAAATTAAATCTTCATGCTCAGCATTTAGAAAACAAAATTTAAAACTTTTTTTCGGGATGTTATTATATTAAGTCTTTTTTTTAATATTTTGTTTTGAAACAGGATCTTAATTTTTCAACCCGGATTTTTGGCGAAAACTATATTTGGAGTATTGCAACAATTAAGGTGTTAAAAATATACTCGAGGACTCTTTTTCTATTTGTGTTGAAAATTTAGAATCAAAACCCATCATATCCAATTTTTTTTTTATTTTGGACTTATTATTCAAATACATAAGTTGGACCCAAGTTTGAATCCCAAATTATATTTCATCACATAGATATCAGACCACAGAATGTGTGGTTAATTGAACCCATTGATTTAGGATAAAATAGGTTTTGATTCTGATACACACAAATATTGTGCTAATAAAGAATTCACAACATTTTATTCAAATTTATTACTCTATAACTATGTACCTAAATATAACCAATACCATCGCTGCAATAATTTTGTTTCTTATAATATAAATTATTGTTAATGTTAATTTCAACAAATTAAATTAGTTAAATAACTGAAATCTGTGTTAAAGTCATTACACTCCAAGACATTTTATAATGACTTAATGCAGTCAAAAGAACCTTTGTGCATTTATTAAGCTTAAAGTCAGTGAAATACTTCAAAGAATTCAAAAGGCTTATATGTGCAGGTCTTAAAGAATTCAAAGCGACAAAGAATATGAAAACAACCACGACAAAAAAGTATTCCATTGTTTTGACATCAATTCTCTTGCTAGGTATTTTTTTTTTGACGCTTATTATATGATTTATTTTAAAAAAGGTTAAGAAAAAATGAGTGAATTTAGCAATCATTAGTGTTTATTAAGAACAGTTCTGTGTTATTTGAATACTAATATGTTGGGTTGTGACTTTAATATACTCACCTAACCTCACCTAACCAACAATCAGAAATTACCTTACCTTTTAATTAACTTCATGATACTAAACTTTAGAGTTTAGTGTGTTTTTTTTCAATACGAAAACAAAAAAATGTATGAACCTCATTTTCTTCAACTAATCGACATGTTTGAGGTAATTTTCCAGTTGGAATTGAACATTGTCAATAATCTCCCATCACAAAGCATTTATTTTGTCATAATTTTATCAATTATGACAGTTATCTACAACTTTACTAGCATCATCCCGCATCAAAATAATAACATCAATATTGTTGGAGCCTTTTTTTTTTTTAATTTTTATCAATAAAATTAAGAATAAAAATAAATTGTGCATGCCATTGTTAAGAAATTATTAGGTACTTAAAAAAATGTTTCAACCCTTTTTCCAAAAATTGATTTTTCAAAGAACAATTTTGAAATATTTTTAAACAATTTAAAACTTTTTTTTTTTTTAATTTTTAGAATATGGAGAAGTTCAGGAAATATTAGGGACTGGATCAGGGATGGCGAACCTTTTTAGAGCCTCGTGCCATTTAAAAAAAATATTTATTTGAGGTGCCTTCGGCGTGCCATACAGTTTTGATCAAGTTTTTTGTATGACCACTAGAAGCAAAAATAATTAATTTTAAACTAACAGATTATTATTGTAGTTCGTTTAAAGAAAAAAAAATTTCAGATTAAAGGTATAACTAAATGACCACTTTTTGCAAAAAGTGGGAGATTTACAAAATTATTATTTCTTTATAGCGCTATTTGTTTTCGAAAAACACTACAAAAATGGTTTTTGGAACCAAAAAATAAACTTTCTGCATCATTGCTTCAAATTTTACGTTCGGAAAAACTGAGTTTGAAAAAAATGAATTTGAAATTTTTCACTTTTCAATTTTTAGATGTACCTCAACAAAATAAAACAAAGAAACAAAAAATAAAGTGAAAGAAATATTGTAGTATGAATTCTCTTGTTGTGAAATCGATGCCAAGTAGTTTATATCAGGGCTACGTTTCGTCACTTTAAGCAAAATGCAGGCTGAACTGAAAGATAAAGTTGGAATCATCTGACAATATACTTCTAAGCGAATCTTTAATGTTATTCATTTGGACAAATTATGACTCACAGGCGTAAGTAGGTAAAAATATTGTCAAGATCTCCAACTTTTCCAATTTCATGTTTCCATTAATTTGGAATTGTTCGCCGTATCGCCCTCTACCCTTTCTACTTTGATTGATTCCAACTCTTTCCTCGTTTCGACTAATTTTTGAGTCGATATCTAACAAATTCGTTCAGCTACATTTCAATTTCTTCAATTTCCTACCAGAAAAATTTGGACATGTTAAGTTTGTCAAAGGATGTCGTATCAGTGTCCATAGTAGCATTTTCGATAATTCTTTAACTTGTGAAAACCTAATTACCTAACCGATAAAAAAACTGTTCAGTTAATTTTACTTCGTCTGGTTTTTCATGTAAATTCAATCCGTTCTTCAGAACGTGAGTATCTTCTTCTGAGAAAAAGAGATTTTTACAGTTTTTCAATCTCAAGAAAAATTTTACTGGGAAAATCGTTGAACGTCGATCAAATGGCAATTGAATTACTTAATTGGTGGCGTGACGGAAATATTTTATGTCGTGCCACCAATTTCACGCGTGCCATTGGTTCGCCATCCCTGGACTAGATATTTAGGCAACGTCATTTTCTGAACGGAAATTTGAGTAAATTGACTAAATAAGTTTGGATACGCCATTATTGTCAAATTTCGAAATTTAATTGAGAATTTTACAGATCGCGTAAAATCTCACCAAATTTCACTTTACTTTAATAAATAAATATTACTAATTATAACCGATAATGCACTTTTTACACGTGTTTCACACAAAAAGATTTAATTCTGTTGTAAATAAAAACAAACATCTTTCATGTTAACAAAAAAAACTTTCCTAAATTTTTAGGAAAAATTGCCTAAATTTCCAGTCAGCTTTCCAATAAAATTACCTAAATTGGAAGGATTTTTTTGCCGGTTGACCAACCAGAGACCGAGAAATTACCTAAATATTAAGTCCCTAACGTTTCCGAACCTGCCCTATTACTTACGCTCTTTTATATAGAATTTTTTTGTTGCAATCTGTCAAAATATGTATAGGAAAAAGTCAGATATAAAGAAAACAGTTTTATGACAGAAATGGTACCAAAAATATTTTTTTCATGTCAAAAGCTGAACGTTCGTGTTTTTTACGATTTCTAAACTGTTTTTTAGTACTTATATCATAAGTAAAAATTAAGAAACCCTAGTGACAAAAGATAATGAAAAACTCCGAAACCAATATTTTATGATTAACATTTTTGAAAAAAAAAAAAAAAACACTTGAAAATTTGTAAATATTTCAGCTGGTAAAATTTTGAAATATCATAAATATAAGAAGAAAATTGAAAGTTCAGAAATTTTTGAATCTTAATAAGGTACATTCGAAATTTTAAAAGTTTTTATACTGTTATGGTTATTTATAATAAAAAAAGTTACTTTAGTTAGAAATATGTTTTTTTAAATTTTATTATTAGGTACATGGAAGAGTATTTTTTAGACTTTATGTAGTCTAAAGAAATAACCCAACAAATAACATTTATCGTTTTATTTCTGTTAAAGTTTCATTCAAACATAAAAATGATAACCGAAATAAATGTCGCAATAGTCCATAAGTAAGCTAAATTTGTTAATAGAGTGAAACAACCATTAAAAGTCAGAAAAATTATATATTTGTAAAATTTTGAGCAAAACCATCAAATCATTCAATTCACACTTCATAATCTTGACATCTCCATTTTTGACAAATTTTAAAGTTTCCAAAAAATAATACTTAAGCCTGAACTACATCAAAACACAAAGTCAAAAAAGTAAACACGATGTTTTTTCTTGTTCCCCCTAGTAGCTTGTTTGTATATCTCCCTTTCATTTTAAAAAAGTATTCGATTCAAAAAGCTTGAACAAGACCAAGCTTTCAATTTTCACAAATTTTTAAAAACAAATACACTCAAACTATATTTTATATCCTTTCCGTAAGGTAGCTCGTCGATCACATAGTTCCTGTCATTTTGCGAAAAAAAGCTCTTTTGACAAACAATTGAAATTTCAAATACAGTCGATTCCTTATAAGTCGTACTTCCTTTAGGTCAAATTTTTCTCTAACTCAAATTTTTTTAAAGTTTAAATGAAACCGACTGCAGCAGAAAGATTAAAAAGATTCCTCTTAGTCGAATTTCCCTCTAACTCGAACCAATTTTGGTGTCCTGTGACGATTCGACTAAGATGGAGTTGACTGTAATTTGTTTATTTTTCATTTTTTTTTTTATTTGAAATTTAAAACTTCAAAAACAAAAGAGCTTTTTTAATTAATTTTTTTTCCAATAGATGTCAGGTAAATATATATGTGATTTTTATATTTTGAGCTTTTTTTTACTTTTTTGTACTTTTTTGACTTTGTGTTTTGATGTAGTTCAGGCTTTAAACAAAAAATATATATTTCTATTACACCATCAAAATTCAAAATCTCAAATTTATTTCAATTATATGTGTGATGTCAAACAACAATCATTATTCACAACAACATCCAAAATAAAACAAATGGTTTTTAAAACTCCATCATGTGATTTCAGAAAATAAAACAGGTGGTATGGTTTTGAAAAACATACATATTAACATAGTTTTTCCATTTTATTATTACATCAGAAAAAAACTTTAATGCCCAAATGAACACTTAAGTTCTATCAGTGGAGATGTCATGTTGATGTTGTTTCATTGCCGGTTGGTTCATAAAATAAATGTAAATTACACAATAGGGTCGCATTTCTTTGCATTTATGTATAGGCTTAAGGTGAACTTGGTGGTACTTATTACAGAATTTTTTAATAAGAAATTAGAAATTTTAAAGCTTTAAACAGAGTCTATCTTTTTTTACTGTACTGAACAATTTCAAGAGTTATTTTGAAGCAAAATTAGTCTATTTGAACTTTTTTGCTTCGAACGTGTTCCTTGCACCTTGCGATTGATTGAAAAATGACAAAATAGAAAAAGTAGGCCAACACCATTTTGTTTATTTTTTAATCGCAAACAAATAAAACATTTCATAGAACAAAATTTCAATTTATCATCTGCATTGGTCACGGTCCTCGATCTTGAAAAAAAAAAAAAAAAAAAAAAATATGAAAATAAACAATATTTTTTTGTTCACATTTTTGTTCAATTTTGAAAAAAAAAAATTAATCAAACATTTTATCGTGGGATATTTCATTCTTCGATGTTAGAAATATATCTTTTTTTTAACATTTCTTCTATTTTAAAAAATATGTGCGAGAGATGAGTTTAATTTGGGAATCAAACAAAAAAAAAAAACTTTATTGTTGTTGTTGTTGCTGGAATGTATTATACTTTGATTTGTGGTCGAAGCTATTTATAGCAAAACATTTTCTTCTTTATGATGGGATAAAATTCAGGAAATGCTGTTTTAGGGTTATTATAATGAGATGTTATCTTATTCTTGAACAAGAGCGATCAAAAGAAATGATTATAATAAAAATATTTTAACATTGTAATTGTAAATGATATGGATCTATATGGATTAAAATGGTTGATGAGTATACCATAAGAGATGTCATTTTTAGTGGATTTTAGTGTGTTGAAAACGGAAGCTCGTTAAAATTTTATTGCACACTATGATGGCGTATATAAAAAAAAGAGTCATTGATTTACATTTTGTGTAAACAGACCGTAAATAATACATAAATGTTTTCTTATTTTTAAAGGAATAAAAGTGCGTATTTTTCCCAAAGTTTGTCTTCATCGTCCTAAATCTTTTTTTTTTTAATTATTAATATTCAGAATATTCTGTTTGGTAGATCTATATTAGAAGGAATCTATTTAGAAAAGGATAAAGGCAGATTTTAAAATAAAACTAGAGTTCGAACTAATAAAAATAAAATGTACGACTGGGTCGCAAGTACTTGCTCTAACAGTTTAAGTTGCTTATAGAGTCAAAGCTTTAAACTTCAAAAAGGAATAATTTTAATTTGATTGTATCATTGATTTTATAAAAAATGTAAAAAAAAGTATTAAAGGTTGATATTGAAATTATAAAAACGCCTTTTAAATGGGTTTAGTATCCAAATGAAGAATACTACTTGATTTTTGTATTTTTTGCAGGTATAACAATTTCCGAAATTAAAAAAAAAAAAAATTGGGTATGCGGTTTTGTAGAAATTATTTTTCTAAATTTTTTTTAAATGATAAAAATGATTTAAAAAAATAAAAATTTGAAATATTTATTTTTTAAAAAACCCAAAATTGACCTTTTTGTAAAATTTTCTTAATTTTCAGTTGAAAGCTCTTGAAACGTGTTTGTCCAAAAAATATTTTTTCTTTATAAAAAAGTAAGACTTTCCTTGCCATAATACCTATTTACATGTATTTTTTTTAAATCAAAAGCTCTAGAGCCGTTTTTAGAGAAAAACAAGCTTCTCCATTTTGGTCATGTTGGATGTTCCGTTAATTTTGGTCCAAATAATAAAATTTCAATAAATTGAGTGTTTTAACTGGTTTTTGGCATACAAATATTTTCAATTTTGTGAAATTTAGTAAGCAAATATATTTGATACCTACTTTTTATAAAAAAAATGACAAAATAAATTTTATTGTTTCAAAAAAAAAAAAAAAAAAACAAAAGACTAATTCAAAGAATAATAATGTACAAATCATAATGATCGAGTGATGTTAATATATATCAGATTTTGTTTTGGTTTGATGGTTGATGATTTATTTATTTCAAGCAGTTGAAATTTTAAAATACTATTAAAATTATCAAACAAATATTACCAATATCAAACAAAAATTTTAAATGAAATGGTCTTTATGAAAAAAGAACTTGATTTGAAGCACCCTTTATTGCACCCTTTTATGTTCTGGAATTTCAAATAATGAAATTTCGGAAGCTATGACAATGTTGTTTTTTTTTTAAGAAAACAACAAACAGTGGCATTAAAATTTCATTTCCTTATCCAAACGGCCAGTTTTTTTATTTTTCCGAACGTAAGCTCATTTTCCCAAACAGCTTATTCTAATATGAAACAAATCCTTCCACTGATTTGTGTTTCAATTTTTCACAACTCCAATAATACATTTCTATCAAAAAAAAAAAAAATTCGGTTGGATTTCAATAATTTTTCAATGAAAAAAAAAAAAAATTGAATGATGGCTATAATAAACCTGTAAAAAAATTTCAATGATGAAAACCAATAATAGCTAAAACACCTAAAATGAGAAATGGAGTTATAAAAGAGAAATAATGAACCAAAAATCAGCATAAAAGGTATTTGAAATAATTTGTATGTTATTAGTTTTGTAGGACTTATTGAAAAAATAAGAGAATTCTAAAAAATACTGCATTATTTTTTTTTTTCAACAAAAAACTAATTTTTAGACTTTCAATCATTTCACTATCAGCTAATAGTATCTTATCTAAAAATTTACTTTAAACAAACCCCTTTTTTCAATTTTCAAAGTTAACTGAAAGTTATTAATAGCGATTACATTGCAAGCACTTTAACGTTTGCAATATAAAAATATAAATTTTTTTCAGTGTGAACATTTAATTTTCAAAATCCACTTATTTTCGTATATTAATTAATTTGTTAACTTTTAATTGTAAAAAATCAAGAAACATTCAATGCAGAGCATCGTCTTCATTTTTACAAAAAAGAAAACTGATAAAAAAGTGCAATGCGTCAAGTTAGAAATTTATATGTATGGATGTTTCATTTGAATTCATAATTGGTATATGACAAACCCAAAGTTCTAATGCTCTCAAAATGTCAAGGAGATAGAGGTACTTGTATTTTGTGGTCTACATCCTACAAAAAAAAAAAAAAAAAACAAATAGACTCTGTATTTTATAAGAAACACTTATAAATAAAAGAACATGGTTTTCCACCACTCTTAACAAATCTTTCTCACACGTTCTTATATTCTTTTCAGTTGGTTTTATTTCCGCAAATTGGATTGATGAAATTTAAACTTTCTTCCTTTTTTTTTCAAGTTTCATTAAAACAAAAAAATAAAAGATATAATAAAGATTTTATTTTGTTTTTTCTTCATAAAATATTCGTATGAATAAAAGTGGAAAAATAAAGTTTTAACGTTCGTTGCACGTAATTCTTTAACATTGCAGCAAATAAAATCTTCACCTGGATAGATACTCTATACTGCACCTGCAATTTGCCCTTTTTTGAAAACGAAACAAACAAATAAAAAAACACACAAAAAAAAATCAACAACAACAACGAAGTAGGATAAAACAAAATCCTTTAAAAGCGTGAATCCATTTCCATAAAAGTAGAGAGGGGACTGTCAAAGAAAAAAAAAACTCACAAAAAAAAAAGTACAAATAGACGAATATAAAAGCCATCAACTAAAAAAATAGTGAATTGTTCCCTTTAATGTCATTGGCTTCAAAAAAAACAGGGAAGCTATTTGAACGTACATAGTTTGGTTATAAATCGGATATGCGACTCTTCATCGTCCTGATGCGATGCGATATTTAAGCCCTTGTTAATAACACAATCTGGTGTTTTGACCTTTTAGAATACAAAAAAAATATATAAACCGGTGGAATAGTTTTTTTTTTTTAAGCCGTGTCACTAATAGTAGGCTGCTTTGAAACAAATGATACATGACGCAGGAGTTTTTTTCCTGCATTTTCTATTGATTCGAATTTAAAAAAAAAAATATAAAAATTTAAATACTCATGATATTTTTATGCAGCAAAACTGACTTTAAAATTAGACACGAATTTTGTTATTTGATTCGAATTCTGGTGTTTTGGACTAATACGTATTTATCGTAAAATTGTGATTCGATAAAATAATTTTGAAAAATATCAGTGACATAATATCACAATCACAAAAATAACTGTGAAAATATCACTGATGTAAAATAACTCACTGTAAGACAAATCAGTTCGAGAAAATTACTTTTTCAAAAATCACTGTGATAAAAATCATCGTGACAAAAATCAGTTAGTCAAAAATCACTGTGACAAGGAATAATACATGAAAATCACTCTGTGAAAATAATCACTCTAACAAAAATCACTTTGATAAAAATCAAAGCGACAGAATTCAGTATAACAAAAATCATTTTGATACAAATCACTGTGACAAAAATCACTCTGACCAAAATTAAAACGAGAAAATCACCTTAACAAAAATCACTTTGATAAAAGCATTTTGTGACAAAAATCACTCTGGCCAAAATGAATACGAGAAAATCACATTAACAAAAACCACTTTGACAAAAATTACTTTTATAACAATCAGTGACAAGAATCAGTTTATTCAACGTAATTTCAACGGCTTTTAGATAAAAAAAATTAATGGCGACGGCACAGGTAAAAAAGACATACAACTTTCATGATTTCACATACATGTATTCAGGGGCGTACACTCCCTTGGGGCAAGTGGGGCGGCGCCCCGGGGCCCCCTACCGACCCCAGGACCCCAACTGGAGACAATGCAGAGAAGGAAACTTTTAGAATAAATTGAGTTACGAAGTAGGTAAATTAAAATGTATTTGAATCACTTCGGATACAAGGGAGGCAAATTATATCATTCAGTGTAATGTTTAATGCATTGGTAGCCACACAATATATACTGATTTAATAAAAAGGTTACCCCAGGGGCCCCAAAAAAATAAACTGCTTTTTTAAAAGAAAAAAATTTAATCTTAGGGCCCCAAAAAATATTACTTGAAAAATCTTTGCAACCACAAATAATACATTAGGGGCCCCAAAAAAGCAAAAAAACAACTTCAGGCCATGGGCCCTAAAAGCCTTTACTTCGGGGCGTCAAAAAAAAATTAAATTAAAAAAAATTGTTTTTTAAATTAAATTACATTTGTTGATGGATTACTAAATATTACTTTAGGAGCCCCAAAAAATATGACTTCGGGGCTCCAAAAATATTATATGAAGGGTCCCAAAAAATAATTTTTCAGGAACCCCGTTAGTTGAGAGCCAATCAAATATTAATTTGGGGGCCCCAAAATCTATTACTAAGGAGCCCAAAAATATTCATTAAATTTTCTGATGGCATGACAAATATTATATGATGATCCTCAAAATCTATTACTTCAGTGTGGTTCAAAACAATCAAATGGAAAATTAAATATCAATTCAGGGGCCCCAACATAAATATATCAGAGCCCAAAATAAAAACATTATTTTATGGGTGGCATTTCGAATATTACTTCAGAACAGAGGCCCAAATACCTATTAATTCTTAGCTCCAAAAAAATTATATTATATTTTATGGACCTCTAAGCACTCACTTTTGAGGCCCCAAAAATAGTTTTTCGGGGACCCCAAAATAAAAAAAATTATGTCTGGTGACGGAAAATTAAATACCTAGCCTATAGTATGTATTTATTACTTCAGAACAGAGGCCCCAAGAACTATCAATTCTAAGCTAGAAAAAAATTTATTTTAGGGGTCTCTAAATATTCAATTTTGGGGGCCCCTAGTACAAGGATTTGCTACTTTTATGATAAAAATTTTAAGTAAGTATAGCAAAGTGCATTACGAACATAATAAAACATTAAAATAAACCTAAAAATAAATAAGCCATACAAAAAAAATGTATGGCTTATACGTACTTTTGTTTTTGTATCTAAGTGGCCCCCAAATATCAAAGGGACCCCAAAATTAAGTCTTGCCCCGGGGCCCCGGCAACTCAACGTACGCCACTGCATGTATTAATATAATAAGGTTCTATGTTATTCAAATTGCAACATAGAACAATTTTACTGATTTTTTCAAACAAAAAAATACATTGATTTAAGTTACATAGAACTTTTTTACGCAAATTTTTCAAAATGAAATCATATGGAAATGATCTTTTTTCTAACTAAAGTAAAAATAAAAGATCTTTTGATGTTTTTGCTGGTATTGAACAACAGGGATGGAGTCGGCTAACTTGATAGTCAATAAATGACAGTCAAAAACGACGATTTTGCTCCATAATTCGTCGTTTTTGACTATCAACTATCGACTATCAAGTTAGCGGACGGGCTTTTGCTTAGCAGCAAATAATTTTTGTATCTCGTTCTGTACTCTTTAAACCAAAAAATTTGTACTATCCAACCTTAACTTTTGCAATAATTCATAACCTAGATATTCTTACATCATAATTAAATTAAAATAATGTTTTTTGTGTGCCAAGAATTGGAAGTGATTTTTTGAAAACTTTTTTTTCATAATCGAGGTTGGGAATTTCATAGTTCGTATTAATAAACCAAAAGTTAAAGAAACACTTAGATTAATTAACTTTAAATAAAAGAAGTCACCTTAGTACCCAAAAAACAAAAAATTAACTAATTTTTAGTGGTATTTGGAAAATTGATTATTTTTTTTTTCTCAAAGGTCAAGATTTTACTTTTAACCGTAGTGAACTCTTCGTTATTCATCTTTACAATTATATTAGTTTATTTCTATTAATAGTTTTATCGAATAAAACTTTTTTTTTTAACTTGAAGCTAATTTACTTACGTTATACATGGAGACAAATAAGCAACTTAGAATCAAGACGATACTCCTCTAAAATCCAATCCTCTTAAATTAATAAGATTTCTAATAAAAATAAGTAAAATTTGTTTAAACATTTTTAAAATCAAAGTGAACTTCATTTTAATAAGAATTTTCTTCTTAAGAAAATTTAAGATACCTGCTAAGATTGAAATGATTTTTCTTGTACTTATTAAAATAAAAAGATTAAACAAACTTTAAATTTTTTGTTGGCATACATTTTGTACCGTAGATGATTGTTTTAAGACGACTGTCTTTCTGGCAAAAAAGCATGCAAAAATCCGATTGATTTAATACAAATTCTAAATGTTTTTAGCATGTCTTTTTTCTGTGTACCTAATTCAACAAAAGTAGGAATTGTTGTTTTCTATAAATGCAACAACGTGATTTGTGGTATTTTGTTCTGTTATTTAAAATAGATTTTGACTGTTTTCTGGAAAACTTGAATAAAATTAAATTAAATCAAAGCCTTTTTCACGATGAAGTCACTTTATTCATATAAAATGCATTTATTACATGTAAGCTTTTTATAACACTATAAGGTTCTATAGAATCTTTTTCAAATTTTTTTTACAAATTTTTTCATAAAAAGGTTCTATGTCATTTTTTAAAAATGCTCATAGAATACTTTTTTTGTGGTGGAATTAATGTTTTTTTATGGTTTTATGATTTTTTTAGATTCCTTTATAAGATTGCATCAATACTTTACTGCTATGTAACTATTTTATCCAAAAACCAGCCTTAAAAAACTTTGAGATCGATTTTCTCAAAACTAAGGTGAGTTGACATACAACCCTATAATTCTCAGCCAGCGAAATCACTGCGACAAAAATCACTCTGAACAAAAATGAAACGAGAAAATCACCTTAACAAAAATCACTTTGATGATAGCATTCTGTGACAAAAATCACTCTGGCCAAAATGAATACGAGGAAATAGCATTGAAAAAAAAATCACTTTGACAAAAATTACTCTGTCACAAAATCACTCAGGATAAATCACTTTGATAAAAACGACAGCGAAAACAAACAGTTTAAAAGATATCAGTTTGAGAAAATTCGCTGTGAAAATAAAATGCACGGCTGGGTCGCACGAACTTGCTCTTAGAGTTAAAGTTGCTTAAATTTTTAAGACTTTTTATATAGAAATTTGGAAAATGTAGGTACCTACTATATAGGTAAAAAAAAAAAAAAAAATTAGTTTTTTAAGAAAATAAAATAAAATCTGAAATCAAATTGCCCTCCAAAACAAGTATGCAATTTTGATTGATATATTAACATGCATTTTTAGAAAAAAAATTTTCAAAATCGTTAGAGCCGTTTTTTAAAAATCTAATTTTGTATAAATAATTTTTTGGAAAAAAAGTTTTAAAATAATATTGGTACCTATGCCATTTTGTAAAAATCACTAATCAACATCTAAAAAAAAATTTCAAAAAAATTCAATGTCCCGTTTTCGAAAATTTGATTTTTGAAAAAATAATTTTCAACATTTTTTTAAAAATCCAAAAATTATTTTTTTTGAAATTTTGTTCTTGGTTTATATTTAAATTATATAAATGCTTCTTCACAAAAAGTTTCGTTGAAATCGAATAAGCTCTTTCAGAGATAATCGGATTTGAAAAAAAACGGTTCTATGGCAAGTACCGTTAATAATGATTTTCAAAAAAAAAATTTTTTATTGAAAGATAGACCTTGTCTTAAAACTAACATTTGAATTTTTTAAACAAAATCGTTGGAGCCGTTTTTGAGAAATTTCAATTTTACTAAAATCGGTATATGACAAGTACCGTTATTTTTGGTCCAAAAAAATTAATTCCAAAAACCCTTCTGGAGAGGCGCCAAATAATGCTACATACCAAGTTTGACATCAATCGGTTCATCGGTTTAAGCTGTAGCTTCGTTTACAGACAGACAGACTGACAGACGGACAGACAGACGGACTTCCGGGACCCACTTTTTTGGCATTCTCTACCATCGTAATGTCATGGAAAAATGCTATCTCAACTTTTTTTTTTTTGTACGAATGCATAACTTGATATATAGTACCTATATCGCAAGTAAAAATCACTGTGACCAAAATTAAAACGAGAAAATCATTTTATCATAAATCACTCTGACAAAAATCACTCTGAAAAAAAAAAACACTTTGATAAAAATAATATAGACAATAATCAGTTCAACAGGAATCAGTTTGAGACAAATCACGTTGATCAAAATTAATACAAGAAAGTCAAATTAATATAAATCACTTTGATAAAAATTAAGTTGACAAAAATCACGCTTGCAAAAAGCAACTTAAAAAAAAAAACATAATATCGAAACTGTGACAATAATCACTCTAAGTAAGAAATGTCAATATGATAAAAATCACAATAACAACAATACAAGAAAGTTAGTATGACAAAATCCATCGTAAAAAGATCAATTTGACAAAAATCACGATACCAAAAACCACTGTGACAAAAATTCGCGGTGTCAAAAATCACAGTTACTAAAACTGCTAAATTAGTGTCACAAGCAATTTTTTAAACCTTTAAAAGATCTCAATCTTAACCCCCCTTTCGAGAGTTACATATTTGAGTTTTTTTTTTTAAATGTAATAAATACATTTTTTAGGAGCAATTTGTCAATTCCATTTCGTTTATAATAAAGATTGACAGACAATTTACTTGAACAAATTAAAACAAAAAATATTTGTACACTCTTAGTTCCATGATAAGAAAATACAAAAACAAAAAAAAAATACAAAATACAATAACAAACAATTTGAATATTTGTTGTTGAAGAAGCTCTCGTGGTATGGTTTTGTGTTGAGGATGAAACTCCTATCAGAAGTGTTTCTACTCGACTCAATGGTACTTTGAATATGCTTTTGTGCATCAGTTGTATTTGCTAAATTGACCCACTTAAATAAGTTTTACAGGCATTTTTCGGTATACAACAATAACAACAAATATACAAAAAAAGGGGTTAATATAAAAGACTGTAGATTGTAGTTGGAGAAAATTTGTATTGTAAACACGAGAATTCGTAGGTCTTGAAGTAAATTCAAAAATTCAATACAAAAAAAGAAATAATAAATAAGTAAAGTGGCAAACAGTAACAATAAATAGAAGTGTTAATTGTTATGGACTTCTTATTAAGTTCATAATTGGTAGTATGAATTTTGAAACTCATTAAATATGCTTGAAATTTTAAGAAGTGGATTGAAAATGAAATTATTTATTTCAATATTGAATTTTGAATAATCAAACACTTCTAGCCGTTAGAGAATCGGATTGTTATCATTAGCAATGAATTTTATATTGACTCGAAAATTGAGATAAATATTTATTTAGGTTAATTGAATATTGACTGACAATTTTCAATATTATTTCTGTTGATGCTAAAAAATATTTGATTGTAAAATAAATACTGTTTAAGATGTTATAGAAAGCTCTTAACATTATAACAAAGTGCTTATCAATAAATATGTAGTGGTTTTTACAAACATTTATAGTATTAATAAGAATTAGGAAAAGTAGGTAAAAGAGTTCTAGCATATTAAAAACATCCCTTGATCATATCGTCGGCTTACAAGGAAAACAGACCAACTGCAAAAACAAAGTTTGGCAATTTGGTCAATTATTCAAAAATTCCTTACAAGGCAGATGAACTAACACAAAAAAAGCTCAACGGATAGGTTTGTTCAGATTTTTAAATGTTAAGTCATAAATTAAATTAATTGTCAGTACCACGATACTTCTTGGGCTGTATATGCATATCGACGTATCACATAATGAGTTACGTAACAGGCTTTCCAAAGTGATGCTATAAGGAAATTTTATGACAGCATACAAATTCACTACAAATGTAACGTATTTTTTATTTCTATGAATTCATTGGAAATGTTGTATAATTTTTTTATATTTTGAAATGTATGATTGTGACATTTATTGTTTTTTTAACTTGAAGTGTGGGTAGTTATCAGAAAAAAAAAAACGGTATAGCTATTCGCAAGAAATAGAATTTAATTTAGATATTCAGACATTCAACATAAACCTGAGTCAAAATGATAGTTACATAATAATGGTTTGTATGCATTTTTCATCATTCCTAATTTTATAAAAAAAAGAGGTTGTCTGTAAAGCCGACTTACGTACGATGATTTTACGTGATAACGTCGTCAGAAAACAATTTGTGTGCTTTTGTTTAAAATGAGTCATTTGAAGCGTTTACTTATTTCAAACAATCATAATTTACAAGAAAAAGCTAAAAAAATACCTTTTTTATTTTCTCATTATATTAATTTTTTTATTTTAAAAGCTTACAAAAAAAATTATGCAATTTAAAAGCCAAGTATTTCTTCTTAAGAATAAAACCATTTTAAAATTTTTATAATGCGCAAAAAGTATAAAAATAATTTATTCAAAAAAAGCAAAAAAAAAACATGAATTTTTATCTTTTCATTGATTCCATTTTTTTCCCTAACAACCTATAAAAAATTTTATACCATCTAAAAGCTTATTGTCTTAGCTCAAAACATATATATCGATCAGGTCTATGAGACATCTACAAAAAGAGCTAGAATTTTTTGAACTCGATCAAATTTCATTAAAAAAAGCAAACAAAAAACATTTATTTTTATGTTCTCACGCTATGGAATCAATTTTTTTGTTTAACAATCTATGTATAAACAAATTTACCATGTGAAATCTTATTATTTCACCTTTCATATGACGTATCAATCTCATTTCAAATATGCCTACAAGAGAAGTTAGAATTTTTTAAAGTCAAACATGTCGAATTTACAGACTGAGATTACGGTACTTCCCACACTGGTGGCTGTTCGGGGGGCAACAGATCTCCACTGGTGTTTTGAAGTTTTTCGCAAGTTTCTTGATTTAACATTGTGTAGCTTGTAGTTAGTCTACCGTTGTGTATGATATACCAAATGAAAGGTAATTGTATCAGGATGCTCATAAAAGTTTAATAAAATTTCTATCTGCTCTTGGGCAAAAGTTATAACTTGTTGAATTCTAAAATTTTATTTTACCGTTATCTCAAAATTGTGTTTACGAAAATGATTGAAACTTCGCACACATTTAGTCGTTGCCATGATCTATCATTACTTTATATATTTTATTCCCTTATCTTATAAAGAAAAAAAGATAAAAATAAAAAAAGGTAAAAATCGGTTAAAAACGGTCAAAAAAAGTGTGTTTTAAAAATTTGTTTCTTCCGTTATTCAGTCAAAACTCACGAAACGATTCCAATTTTTTGCACATTTATGCACAAAGCGAAAACCTATTGAACGCTCAAAAAAAAAAAACTAAAAATCAAAATTACCCAAAAATATCCCTAAAAACAAGGTGATTTTCAAAAATTCATATTTCGAAACGCAGAGTGTTGGAAAAAAATACGTATTTGACACCTAATATTTTTTTCCCTCATCTTTCACTTGGCATCTTTAGAATTGTCAAAAAAATTTTCCCTACCAAAAATCCTCATTTTGTCATAGCCTCAAAACGTCTTTAACGTTCAAACAAAACGTTATAGCTTAGTTTAAAAATTTTTAAGAATTTTTTCTTAAATGCAGTTATTCCTAAATTAGTCTCGTCTATCTATAACAAAAAAAATCAATTCTCTACGACTTCGCGTTTAGATTTAAGCCTAAATTTCATATTTCCGTTTTACCCCTGTTTACCCTATTAAATGACGGAATTTCTTAAAACCCTTCATTTGGATTAAGCTTTAGGTTATTATCTTTCAAATAAGCTATAGAAGATTTTTGTGTCTCTAATAGTTTATTTTTAATTTTGAATTGAAATTTTTTGACCGCACTGCGAAAGTGCGAGAGTGTAACGCTAGAAAATGGCGTCACTTTTTTGTGGTGGCTGCCATGGTTCATCGATTTAAAAGACGTTATCACGTCAAAAAATATATAAAGTTAAAACTCTTGTTGGTAAAATAAAGGTTCAACAAGTTTTGTAGTAATTTTTAAGAGTCTACAAAATGTAGTATAAATACACGGAGAAAACAGACCATAGAAACATAGAATTAAGCGGATAGCACATTTATTTAAGCGGATTTCTGCATGATAGATGACTTTCACCTTAAATTAAGGTGGCACCACTTTAAATTAAGGTGACAAGTCACATTAATTTCTTGAATGCGCAAATTAAAAAAAAAAAAAGCTGTCAGTCACCGGGGATTGAACCTACCCAACATTGGGTTACTAGGCCAGTGCCTTACCACTGTGCTATCTCACTCATGGAAATGGGTATGATAAACTGCAACTAAAGCTAAAGTGTGACAATAATTTTAAAATTTTTATTTTTGGTGGATTTTTTTTAAGATGAACATTCACATTAAAATAAGATGAAGTTCACATTAAATTTAACTGAGTTTAAGTGGAATCACCTTATTTTAAGCGGATATCACCTTATGTTAAGTTGGTGAAATTTAATGTGCACATCATCTTATTTTAAGGTGACACTTTTGTACTCCGTGTACTACCTCCATATTATCATCTTAGTGAAAAAAAAAATCGTATTGTTTGTAACCTACAAACCTTTTTTCCCACACTCCAATGTATCTGTAATTTATAATTGTACATTTAATCAAGAGACATTTTTTTTAGAATTTCTACTAATCCCTGATTTCTCAATAGTCAGTTAGACTATCAGGTGAATAAAGTCAATACAAAAAAAAACGCATATTCCTAGGAATACGCCTTAACTGGGGCTAAAAAATTGGATCTAAGAAAAAAAAAAAAGATTAAGAAATAAAAAGGGTAAAACAAAAATTAGAAGGACGACAACACCTACAATATTAAGATGTACATTTAAACAAAGTAAATTAAATTAAATGAAATTTGTTCTAAATTTCTGGTCATTATAAAAAAAAAAAATTCAAAAATATTTCATTTTCAGACAACTTTTTTTTATAGAGATTAAAAAATATAAACAAATGTATTTTTTTGGACGGTCAAAATTTATAATTTAAAGTTAAATTTTCTTTATTTAAAAAACTAGCCCTGTTATTGTAGTTTTCAAAAAAGTGTAACTACTGTTACTGTCGAAAAAATTACTTAATGGTTTAGTTAATTAATATTTTAGCAAAATGATTTATTTAAATTGAACACATAAAAATAACAATATGAAATAAAATAAAAAACAAAATTAACAGCTTCGACTGTAACTTATGTACATTCTTAAAAAAATCTTCCATCTATTACAGGATAGGTCAATGGATTTGGTGTTGTTCATATTTAATCAAAAACTTAAGTACTTTATATAAGAAACATAGTGTTTTTCCATTACGAACCTCGATATAAGTTCCTTTGTATGCCAAGGGAACACATGACGCTGATAATGATAAATTTAACAAACTGAGCAGAAGTTAAAACATACAAAAAAAAAAAATTACAAAAAAAAAAAAAAACAACACACATACGAGTATACAACCCAAAGTTAAATTGTGCATAAATCAGACATTTTAATACATATATAGGTATAAAATCGTCCTTGTGCAATTGCAATTGCTCGTCTGTGAATATTGAAGATATAAAGGACTTCACATACAAACGAATGACTATACTCGTAATACTACATTGTTCTGCCAAAAATATATTATAAAGTCCGACTATCAACATTCTGGCTTAAATGCAGGCACTCGAGCTCTCCTGCAGGTATGGAGTATGTATTGGTATGAGAAAAGCTTCCCTTCTTATATCCATACAACTGAGCCCAAAAAAAGGGAATCACTAGTATAGAGTAGGTAGGTTTTATACCAGGGAAGAATGGCCAGCCAGGCAAACAAACATGACAGAGATTAAAATGTTCAAGAGCTTAAAATTCCGGCAATTTAACTTTTTCACATTTCTCACACGTGTGCAATATCGTAGTCGTAGTAGTCGTAGTCATCGTCAGTCCTATAGTCGAATTCGAAGTCGTTGTCGTCGTCATCATTGTCGTTGGAATGGTCGCTGGACGATGATATTGCAATATCGCAGTATCCAACACTCAAATGATGCAGAACCACCACCTTTTCGCTTTCTCCATCAAAACAAAACTTTAACCAGCAACGAAGTAGTAGTATCATATCAACCTATGCATACATCTCTGGCATTTCTTTGCATCTTCCTATATCCTATTTTGTGTGTCTATGTGTGAATGTACGAATTTCACCTGAGTTCGTGTGGTACGATTTTGATTAAAATATCAAGGAATTACATTCACCTAGATACGTGGACATTCTTGAAAGGAATAGCTGAGAAAATACAACACCAACAAAATAGTGTCTTATTGATAGGAATACCGTTATCGTTCGCACTATTTCAAGAAACGTTCCTTTCTTATCCGTTGAATTGAAGTTTGTAGGTACTTTGTATGCATTTCGACTTTCAAGATTAAATTTGTTCAGTTGTCATGATTACGAAACCAATATAAAAAAAAACTAAGGAATTCATTATATTGCTTATTAAAGACAAGATATTGGAAAAACTAGATTTTCCAATTACACTCGTCAACAAGGTTTTTGCCACAAAAACCAAAATATACTTTTCTATATATGTTTTTGATGTGCTGAACTCGAATCTGAAGTCAGAAAATTTGTATTGGCCTCCGTTTTTGAAATATTACCGTTAGAAAATGCCGAAAAACGCCATTTTGGCTGTTTTCGAGGTTATGTTTTTATGTGGGGTAGTTCCTTATGAAAAAAATTTGCAACAGTGCCTATATTCTTCCAATAAATGTTTTAATCTTTCCGATATCTCTTTTACTGCCCGAGATATTTAAAATTTAATGAGTGGTCTTTGACTCAGAAACAGCACTGGCCAACCAAATTAAACTTTTTTTGCCACAAAACCCAAAATATACTTTTCTAAGGGTTTTTGGGTTGCTGAACTCGAATCCGCAATCAGAAAAATTCTATTGACCTCAGTTCTTGAAATATTACCGTTCTAAAATACAAAAAAAGGTTTTTTTTATAACGGTTATATTTCAAGAACGGAAGTTAATAGAATTTTTCTGATTGTGGATTCGAGTTAAGCGACCCAAAAACCTCTAGAAAAGTATATCTTGGTTCCGTTATGTGTGATATACCAAATGAAAGGTAATTGTATCAGGATGCTCATAATAGTTTAATAAAATTTCTATCTACTCTTCGTCAAAAGTTATAACCTGTTGAATTCTAAAATTTTATTTTATCAAAATTGTGTTTACGAAAATGATTGAAACTTGGCACACATTTAGTCGTGGTCATGGTCTATCATTACTCCATATACTTTATTCCTGTATATACTAAAGAAAAAAACAAGGTGTTTTTCAAAAATTCATGTTTCGAAACGCAGAGTGTTTAGGTTATTGTCTTTCAATTAAGCTATAGAAGATTTTTGTATCTCTAATAGTTTTTTTTTTTTTTTAATTTTGAATTTAAATTTTTGCCGCACTGCGAAAGTGTGAGAGTGGAACGGGAGAAAATGGCGTCACTTTTTTGTGGTGGCTGCCATAGTTCATCGATTTATAAGACGTTATCACGTCAAAAAAATAAGTGCGTTTGGGTATACAATATTTATAAACATTTTCGTCAACATAGCAAGAAAATAGGATATCAAGAAAACGGTTTTATATCATACCTTTTCCGTTTACAGCGGTTCAAAACATATCATTTTTATATACAAAGTTGGCACTGTTAGTGTCAACTTGCCTATTTTTTTTAAATTTAAATCGTTGGAGCCATTTTTGAGAAAAATAAGTTTCTTTATATTGGTCATATAACAGGTACTTATCCTTAATTTCGGACCTTAACAAAAATTCAATTTTTCCTCGAAGAAATCATTTTTTTTTAGAATTAATGCAAAAAAAAAAAAAAAAATTATGTTCTCCCTTGAATCAGAGACATTATTGTTTTAAGTGTCTTTCTTTTATAGTTGTATGATATTTCTTTGAGTTTTGACATTTCGAAAAAGAAATTTTTAAAATGAAAAATGTTCAGATACAAAACGTGTCTAAAGTATTTTTAGGAAGTCTTAAAACCATCACCAAAAAAAACGAAATAAAAAAAAAAAAACACACTCCAGGTACTATAAGCCAGAAGTTTTCACAACTCCAGGTATATATGAGATAAAATAAACGTGATAAAGGCAACTTCAGAGCAGCTTTGTTTCATAGTCATGTTCTATGCTCTTTGTACGCACGCATTAGTGCAGGAAGTTTTCTACTATCGCCTTTTGTATGCGCTCGAAATGAAAGGCAAGGAGCTTGGTAAAGTTTGTTTTTTTTGTTTTTTTATTCTTTCAAATCTTTTTTTTTTTTATTTTGTCTGTGATTCTGGTATGTGTAAGCACCGCACCATGGTAATAAATTTCAAACTAGAACAAAAGAATGAGAGGACTGTTCTGTAACAACAAATGTTAGCCAAACAGGATAGTGTGATAGTCTCCTGGAGGGTTATATTCCGCTTGTTGTACCGGCTGTTTCTGGAATTCATTCTTGAGATGATTGTTTTTTTTTCTTCTTACTTTTTTTTTTGTAGTATATTTTTTATTCAACTTTTAGTTGAGCATGTTTTAAAGAATGCGTGAATATTCAACCAGGAAGGTATGTTTGGTATGAAAGGTACCTATGAGTCGTAGAGACATCATCTCTATTTTTTGAATAAATTTAAATTTTGAAGTTTTTTAATATTTTTTCAAAACTTATGGTTCTACATATCTTTAAAAAGTAAAAAAAAAACCATACGTTTCTATTAGTGTTCCTTTAAAGAAGTATGTAGTAAAATTTGTTTTTTTACTGGACTTGGTATTCTTTGGAATCCTTATTTGTTTTAGTTCTGCACAAGAACAGACTGAACCTGCTATGGAAACAACAAAAATTGAAATACATACTTTAAGATGAGCAATAAATTCGGTGAAAATATTGCATACAAGATGCAACTAACTTAGAAAGTGTAAAAGAAAGTTTTTTTCCCTTAAATTTGTTTAATGTACCTTAAATTAAGCGGATTTCTGCATGACTTCCGTCTTAAATTAAGCGGAAATCCTCTTAATTTAAGAAGAAAATCTTCTCATTTTTATGACAATTTGTATGGGCTCACATTTAAGATTAAATATTTCTATAAAATATAATAAAATATAATATACTTTTCAAAGTCATTAGCTATTTGCTTAGTCCTTAAATAACATTTTAACATTTTTTAGCAAAAAAAAAAAAAAAAAAAAAAAAAAATTAAAAAAATCACCTCAAATGCATTAAAAAAGATATTTGTGTAGGTACCTGTATTGCAATTATAGTGAACTATCTTATGGCTTTCCAAAATAATTCATTTTATTTATTTTAATTGTCACATGTTTGTGATAGGTTGTAAAATAAAAAAATAGTTAAATTAGTTTTTAGACATGATTTTTTTTATTTAACTCAACAAAAACATGGTTTGCAAAAATATTTGACATTTTTTTTTTCTACTATTCACACAATTCGATTAACAACACAATAAAAAGGCAATTAGATACAAAATATCTCCATTGATAAAACAAAACAAAAATGAAAAAAAAAAAAAATTATTGTTACCATAGCATCAAAACAAAATCAAGTTGAGTAATATTATTTAATGGGTTTAATGTTAGCCTCTGTTTGGTAACACAAATTGAAACAAAACAAAATACACACAAAAAAAAAATATAACAAATAAATATTAAACCTCCCCATAGTATCAGATGAATAAAACATCCCCCCAAGTTCTAGAAGCAAAACGAATATACACCAACACAAAAAAAAATAAAATAAAATAAAATAAAATAAAAAACCTCAAATGAAATGCACACACAATATGAAATGAAACTCACTTGCATTTGTTATGCTTTCGGTTGGAATTTATGTATTTAAAAATACAAAAAAAATGAAGAAAAAATAATGAAATTGTCAGATCAAAAACAAAAAAATAAAAAAAAAAAAGAATACAAGCTATTGTTTGTTTTAAAAATTAAATGTATATTTATATTTTTTGTTCTGGATTTAAATTTTATTTGGTTTGAAAATACACCACAAACGTACAAACATTGGAAGATGCTTTTATTGATATGTCAATAATAAAATTGTGTTGTCAAATTGATGACAATCGTTAAGCCAAACGAGTTGATTATGTCAGTTGATGGTAACTTCAGTTTTAATATATAAATACAAAATACCATCATATCATAAAGATAGTTTAAGCTTTTTGAGAGTTGAATTGGCTCAACAAAAAAAAAAGCAAAAGCCTTGAGGCTGATTAAAAGTTATTTTGAATTAAATTGCTCAAAAAATTGGTAGGTATTTACACAAATAATAGTTATTATTAATTAAAAAAAAAAAATTGCTTTCAATTTTAAGAACTGATTCAGGATAGTAAAATATGAATACTATCATCTAAAGTGGAAGAAATAATGTTAGTCTTTTAAAGTAACCGATTTTTTTATAAGTTTTTAAACTTCATTTTATGAAACACGACAAATTTCAAATATCTTTTTTACAAAACCAATCAATGCAAAGCTTTAACGTTACCTTAGAGGCTTGAAAAAGTACATTTATTAAGGATTTTGTTAAAGTAAAAGAAAGGGGGCCACGCAGCATAACTCAAGCAGCTTTGGATATTTTCACTTGAATTTCGATAAAAAATATTTTTAAAAATATTTGGAACAGTAAAATATCATACAAAAATGCACTTCTTTCCAACAACAAAATAAAAAAAAAAAAATAATTTTTTTATTATTAAAAAAGCCCGAAATGTAGAAATTTATATTTATTCCACAAAATGTTTATCACTATTTACTTTTATTTGAATTTGTCAATGCCTGAGAGATTGAAGAAGATTTTTTTAAAGACAAAATTTTTATATGAAATTGTGGTTCACTGTGGCGTATGCGCAACCTTTTTTTCTTATTGAAATTACATTTTGTAAATTATCAATTTATTTCGAATTTAAAAGGTGGAGTATAGCTTTTCTGGGAGGAAAATTTAATGTGCTGATTTTATTTTGAAAAGAAATACATGTAATAAGAAATGCAACATAAAATAAAATTTTAAATTTCAAAAACATTGAACATTATATTTTTTTTTTTTTTTTGTGAAAAATCCTGTTTTGTTAAGTTCAAATTATAATATCTTCTATTAAGGCCCAATTTATTCAATATCGATTATATTTGAGGAGCTCAGAACTAAAACGGCCTAACCCACATTTTCAAAAAAATCAAACTGAGTACACAGATCGAACCGCAATAAAACAATTTATAATATAAAAATACATTCCCATTAAATTACATTAAATAGAGTTAAAATTAGAGCCAAAAACTTTTGTCACTCTAGTGGACGCCATTTTGGCTTCGGCGACAAAATTGCCTAAATCATTTATAGCAAATATAGTTTCGGAATAAAAAAAATATCAGACCTTAGACCAAAAGTGTAGCCAACACTCCTTACTAAAAAAAATTACAAACTAAGTATTGAATAATATTTTTTTATAACTTTTACAAGCCAACAAAAAAGAAACCCTGAAAATATGATTTTCTTTAAACTCGTTTTTCTCAAAACGAAATTTTGTGGGTTAGGCCGTTTTGGCGCTGAGCGCCTCATTTAAAGTTGCCATTAAAATATCGCATACGAATTTAATAGAGAGTGCCTTAGTGTAATTTTTTTCTTAAACTAATAGATAGGACAAAATAATAAACCAATGTCAAACCATACGAATTTTTTTTTCAGGGTGCTACCCTAAAATAATGTAAATCAAAATGGCGTATGAGAAAAAAAATTTTTTGATCAATATTTTTCTCAACCAATGGTTTACAAACCAATGTTTAAGTGAAATAAAAAAAAAAACGAATCATGGACAGGAGGAATTCAGGAAAAGGAAATTTCACAAGAACTGTTTTTAATCGATAACCGTAAGAATTTAGGATGAACAAGTTAAAAAATTCTGATAGCCGCCTTCACTTGGTCTATCAACATAAAAAGTGGGTCTCGTAAGACCGTCTGTCCGTCTGTCTATATGTCATTGGTTAAGTAAAGTTGGAACGTCTCGAGGGTTTTTTAGAATTATTTTTTTAGAACCAAAATTAACGGTACCTCTGATGATTATGTATTTACCAATTTTGGAAAAATTTAATTTTTTCAAAAATGACTTAAAAGATTTTAATGAAAGATCAAGTCATAGTTTATAACATCTTTTGATGAATTTTTTTTTATAAAATCATTAAAATCATTAAAATCATTTTTTTATTTTCTGAATTGTTTTCAAATCTCGAATTTAAATTTAACAAATTTATACAAAAGTACCTACATATTTTTTATATGATATAACTTTTAAATTAATAAAAACAAATTATAAGTAATACATTTTTGGATTAAAAAAATAAACGTATACATTTTTTTTTTTTTTTGAATTTTTTTCGTTTTAGGTTCATCAATAAAACAACACTAGCAAACGAAATTGCACCTTTTTATGTTTTATGAAGCTTCTGAATTGTTTTTTTTTTTTTTTTTTTGTATTTTAAATCGCTGATTTCAAATCTGTTCTCAGTTTTTTTTTTTTTTTTAGCAGCTCTAGTTTGGGTGACACAGGTACTATAGAAATGCTTAAAAAGTAGCAAAAATTCGATTCTTGAGATTTTGTAAAGGGAATATCTTGAGATCGCGAGCAGATATAAAACTTTGGAGTTCGAGTTCAGCACCCCAAAAACTTTCGGAAAAGGTCATCATACTAAGTAAATCAAAACCCTTCTTGCCCAGTGTAATTGCTACCAAATGGCATGCCAATTTTTCCATCTTATGCCATCTTAATAATAAAAATCAAGTAGCATTCGTTTTTTGTATTTTTATTTTATTTATTTTCCTATATTTTTTTTCCTTTGAAAAATACATTTTATGTTTTTTTTTCATTTTTGTTTTTCATAAAAATTTACTTAATTTGTATTTAAAAGAAACAAGAACCCTTAGAGCAATTTTATGCCATCCTTATATTTCCTTATAAAATGAGTTAGTGAATTTTTTTTGAAATTTTCATTATTTTTTTCTTAAAAAGGGTAGGTATACAATTCTTTGAAAATGTTTATAAATAGCAGTGCTTTTTTTCACAATAATGTTCAAAATATTCTTTCTAAAACTAAAAATTTTATAAACTTTCTTGCATTTGTTTTGAATTTCTTTAAAAATAAAACCTATATACAATAACTATTTATTAAAAGAAAATTGTGTGTATGAATAACTTTAACATTATAGATATTTTTACAATTAACAGAATTACGTGCGACATTTTACTTCCTAAAACAATAAAATAAAACTTAAAATAGTGTAAGCAAAAGTGACAGTTTTTCAAAATATCATTCAAAGATGGTTTACCTCAAAAATTATATACACATATTTTCAAAAAACTGAATTTATAATTATCAAACCTAGTTATCTATATAAAATATTGTATATTTATATATTTTGGTTACATACTACACGTATACAATTACTTGTAGATACATCTACATTTAAAAAAATCAAAAAACCAAACATGTTACAGTTGAGTAAATATGTAGGAATTTGTTCGAATGAACTTCTTTAATAAAAACAAAAAATATGTATCACAAACATTGTATCAAAAATATATATCGAATTGGGACAAGGGGTTGTTACCTATATTGAAAAAATGCACCTCCACGTCCCATTCAGCAATCTCTGGTACACATACTCAGAGTACTCTCAAATCCCATAAAACTCTTTTTCTTTTTTATTTTTAAATACTTAAATCGCAATCGCTTAACGATCCTTGGAAATTTCGCAAACACCTGGGGATGCTATCGGCCACAAAGAAAACAAATAAATATACGAAATATAACCGATTTCCGCTGCTGTTGACTGCGCCACCAGTCAACCAAAAAATCCACACAACCACAACTCAACATAATTTTATGACAAAATAGCTTGAGATGTGTGTTCACAATTCGCTTCGTAAAACGTATACTCGTTTGTTTAACTGACGACACGACGCGAAACTGTGGGTACAGTTAACTTTACCACTACAAATAGGTTTCTATACAAACAAAAAAAAACAATCCGATTTCCTTCCTTGCATAAGAGTATACTTTACTCCTTCCTCACCATATCGTAGAGTGAAAGTATCTATGTGTGTTTTTTTTTTTTTTTTTACAATTTATTTACATTTTCACAACAGCATGAACTTGATTGTGTTTTGATAGAAATATATACAATGTAACAACTACTCATCGTTGTTTTATATAGAAAAAAAAAACATGGAAACGTCCTCGTCGCCATCACCATAATCGTCGTTGTTGTTGTTTCTTAAGAAAAATAAAAACAAAAAAAAAAAAACCGGAAGAAAATAAAAAAGGGATAAGTAGATAGAAGATTACACGTATTTCCAAGTCATGTGTAGTTACCTCTACTGTGGTTAGATAGATCGTTGGAGCATGGTTTGATTAGTGCAACGCGGTTTAACATAATCGATATGCAGTAATATAAACCCGGTGTTATACCTGTCGAAGTCAGGAAACACTATTCAACAAAAATTAGTGTTCAAACAGAACACTATGGCAGGTGGATAGCGCTGTAAGCATACTTCACCTCAAAATCCGCTTTCAACCGATACTTATCTATTATATCTGTGATACTAACCCCATCAGCAACCTTTAATATTTACATTATCAAACTGTGGTACTTTCCAGAAGAACAACCTGCTTTATTTACAAAATTACATCCTGTGATACTTAACGAGTTAACCTACTTACCGATGCAACCCGTGATAGTTACCTGTGATGCATAACGGGAAATGCATTGATACTTGCCTAAACGGCGAAAAAAGGGCACCTTTAAATAAGACAATTTCCGCTTAAAATAAGTGGAATCCGCTTATTCAAGGTGAACTTCATTTCATTCAAATGAATTATTATCTTAAAAAACTGACAACAAAATTAAACTTTTAAAACTATCGTTAGACTTCAGCTTTCATTGCAGTTTATTGTACTTATTTCCTACAGTCAGAAAGGCTGATAATAAGGCACTCAGCACTCACCTAGTGACCCAATAGTTGTGGGATCGATCTCCAGTTTTCCGCAAAATATTAAAATATTTCCGCATAAATTGCGATTTTCCTCTTAAATTAAGTCGATTTGTTTTAAATTTACACTTTCAGAAAATTAAGAAGATTTGTCCGCTTAATTTAAGACATAAATCATCTTGGTAAAATCAAAGCAGAAATCCGCTTAATTTAAAACAGAATTCGCATTTTTTAAGTTGACTTTTTCCTCCGTGTATGCAATCCGTGACCCGGACAAAACGTGATACTTACAAAAATATACTTTGTTATTTGCAGTAACAACTCGTGATATTTACCTCAGAATCTTATAAAATAAAATGCACGTACTTGCTCTTATGCTTAAAGTTAATCTAATATTAAAGTTTTATTCAAGAAAATTAAGAAAATTTGATATTTTCAAGAAATTAAAAAAATAAAATTTGTTTTTATAATTAATTAAATACCGTTTTAAATGATCTTTCACAAAAAACCAAGTATGCCAGTTTACTTCTTGTATAAAAAGGAATTTTTAGAAAAAAAACCTTCAAAAATCGTTAGAGCCGTTTAAAAAAAAAAAAATTGTATGTATAAAAATTTTCTAACATTTTTCAAAAAAAAAAGTTGGTATGCCATTTTGAAGAAATAATTTATTTACACATAAAAAAGAAATTTCAAAATTTTTCATGAACCGGTTTTCAAAAAATTGATTTTTCAAAAAAAAAAATTTGAAATATTTTGTAAAAATCCAAAACTGAGTTTTTTGAAAATTTTCTAAAATTTTAATATTACCTTTACTTAAACGCTTTTGTATAAAAATTTTCGTTGAAATCGGGGTGGTCTTGAACGATATATTCATAAATCAAAAAAAAAAAACGTTCCATGACAGGTACCGTTAATAACGGTACAAAAAATATTTTTTTTATTTAAAAAGTTGGTTCTTATGTGTAATACTATACTCAAAAAATTTAATCAAAATCGTTAAGGCCGTTTTTGAAAAGGGAATCGCCCAAAACTGTTTACTACCAAGTTTGAACAAAATCACTTGAATACTTTAGGCTGCAGCTCGAGGTACATACAGGCAGACAGACAGACAGACAGACGGAAAGACAGACAGAATTGCCGGACCCACTTTTTTTGGCATTCTCCATCATCGTAATGTCATGTAAAATTGTTATCTCGAGTTCGATTTTTTTTTACGAAATTTGCCCTATAGTACCTATATATCGGAAGTAAAAAAAGTGGAAAACATGGTGTAACTAGTTATTTGAGTTCTCAGACTTATCCTTTTCTGCTAGTGATGGACGGGAACTTTGCAAAATTTGAAACGGAAAGTGCAAAGCTTTTTCGTTTGGTTTCGTTGCAATAAACGAAAAAACTTTGCAAAACATCAAAGAATTCTTTGCAAATTTGAAAAACTTTGCGCTTTTTAAAAAAGTACTTTGTGCTTTGTAAATTTGTGGTTGGTGCAATAAAATTTGCAAAGAAGGAATTTTTGTTTTACTTTCCAAAAAAATAATTTCCTCTTTACAAATTGGAGTTTGGTGCAACAGAATTTGCAAAGTTAAAGTGCAAAGTTGCAAAATACAAAGTGCAAAGTGGTTGGTGCAAAAGGGCCCAGATCTCCATCTCCATTGATTCCGCTTGCAACAGTTTTCCAGGAATGCCGTCGAGTCCTACCACCAAGAAATGGATTAATAGAATGTGATCTGACCAAAAGAAACGTACATTGATCCCAATTTATTATATATTCAATTACTTTACTTTACTTTAGAGAGCATGTTCAAAAATCTATGATAGTACTGTAGCAGAATACCCCCTTAGGAGGTAATTTTCAAGTAACTGCGATCTGAATTTTTATTTTTTGTACGTATTTTATTTATTAAGTAAATACTGTTTTCATTAACAATAATTTTGCACTCCATACATTCTTATGCAAATTTGGAAGGTAAATTACAAAACTAGCTATTTAAAAACAAAATTCTTTCATCCCTTAATATTTTGTGTCCAGTATAATTCAAATTAAAATTTCATCGATGCAACTCATAAGAACGCTTGGAAACGATTCTCCACATAACACCGACCCCACACAATAACCCCCATATCGTCATCAACAATATGCGGAGGGATGGTGGTTGTATACCGACTTTTTTTTCCAACAAATAACTACCACAAACATTCAGAGTATCGTACAAAACTATGCCAACGAACGAAGGGAAACGTAAATTTTCACGCTGAAGATGATCCTTGTTTATTATTGTTGAATGTCGTCGTCGTCATAGTCGTAGTCAACGACGTCGTCGTTGTCGTCGCCACGAAAATTTCCCAGCATCCACTTAAAATGCGGCCAACTGGGATTTTCACGAATCGAAAAATGCCTGGCGGAATACCAGCTAGCGGCGAACTTCACACCCGTGCACATCAGTTCTTCTTCTTTTAACAGATTTATTGCCTCAATATTTTTTTTTTTTTTTGTATTCTACGCTGTTAATGGTAATCGAATCGGGACCATGGAGGTTTTAACTAGGTGATGGCAGTGGTACAATTAGCATTTTTTTTTTGTGTTGTTGTTGTTGTGCTGCCAGTAGAAAAAACGCATTTTCAAACTTGTCCTACTCTAGGAAACCAAATAATGATAAAAAAAAAAAAAAAATATGAAAATATATAAAAATTAAGTAGAATCTTTCTAGAGACCCGTGTTGGTATATACGTATGCGAGCGTCTGACCTACTTGCAAGTGTATACTTTATGGTTATGGTTTTTGGAGCCGCAGTTGTTTTAATTAACCCCTTGGCCTAAATTAAATAATGTTGATACTTGCTCGGGCGCATTTGGTTGTGGAGTTTTAGTCAATTTTTTTCCCTTTCAATTTTATAAAGAAGATGGGTAACCCTCAAACGTTTCTGTCTTTCAAAAATAATATGCTTGAACAGTTTGTACAGGTACACATTGGTGGATTTAGTTATGCCATTTCTTTATGTTTATATATGATTTTTTAAAGACGTATTTCTTAAGGATGATACGATTTTCGAATCAGATTTTCGTTAATTATTTTAATTAATATATTGGGCGGCTTAGCAACAAAATCGTGCACTTTGTGATATAAGCATGAAATTTACATCGTAGGTAGTACTCAATATAAGAGTTATTTTGAGATATTGGGCTACCTTGTATTCCATTCGGGAGGGAAGATACAAGAGTTTTTCTGTGTTGCACTTGCTTTATTTTATGTCATAATAAAGGTAACGAATATGATACATGATTTCGAGGTATTTTTAAACGCCCGATCCAATTACACTGATACCAAAATGTCTTGGCAATCATGTAAAAAGTTATTGGAATCATTATGAATAGTCTTTTACTTATAGGTAGAAAAAAAAAAAATTAATAAAATATGAGAATCAAAATATTTTTGTCTAAAGGGTGTTTTTTTTTAAATGAGAAAGAAGTCTTTTGAAATGGTTACATTGCACCAAATGGAAAATTTGTGAAACAATAGATGAAACAATTTCCCATACAAAAAGGATGTAGGAAAAATTAATTTTTTTTCCTACTCTTGTATAATCATTTACTAAGCGAATCACTATTTGCAAATCGAATTGGGAAAAATAAAACTGCACTAAAAGAAAACAGACACACTTTGTAGCAATTAACTAAAAATTCAAATGACTCTTTGACGATAAGGCGACAGCCTAACTAACAATTTTGCTTCTATAATGCTTTACAGAAGCAACAATTGCATCTGTAAAGCTTTATAGAACCAAAATTGTTTGTCGGGAGGGAAACACGGCTACAGAGCGACATCGACAAGGTGGCAAACAGTGGTGCCTTCTGTGCTTTTTGGCGTCAAAAATCATTTGCACGTCCATTTCTTGACGAAAAGTATTGAAATTTGGTACACTGAGGGTTATTATTATGGAGAATACGGAAAAGCTACTAACTTTTTTTTTAAATCAAAATGGCGACTCTAAAATGGAGGACAGAATAAACATGAACAATTTTTTTTCAAAATAGTAGTAAGAAATTTATTCAAACAAAATTTATATCTTGGATTTAGATAAAACTGAAAAAAAAAAACAAATAAAAAAATATATAAAAGTCCAAAAACTGGAAATTAGTAAAACACCCTTTGAGAATTGAGACATCTTATCATGGATTTTTTTGTTTAAATAAGCACAATTTTGACATAACTCCTATTTAATGTTCAGATATTTTGGAATTTTATGGCTACCAACTATGTTTAAATAGTAAATATTAAAAAAAAAACATGATATTATGAAAAATTTCAATATTCATTAAAACCGAATAAGTTTTTGTTCGGTGAAAAAAAGTATACTTTTCAAATATCTTAATTCAAATTCAAACTAAAATAAAATTCGATGACATCACGTTACCAAAATAAAAACTCATTTTGATCTTATATCTTAAAAAATATGACGTCATAGATTTCTTCAACGATTTTGATTTAAAGAATAAATGCTATGTGCAGTAGCCTTTATTTGAAAATTATGTCTATCAATTTTGGATTTTTTTTTAAATATGTCAAATTTTTTTTGAGAAATATTTTTTTTTTTTCAAAATTGAAATAAGCTTGAAATTTTGTTTAAGTATGCTGCAAAATAATTTCTTCAAATCACCAAATAGTACAGGTAAAATAGTACATACAATCAAGAAATAAAAAAAAAAATTGTTACACTCATTAAACTTATCCAAAAGTTTGATTTGGGATAAGAACCAAGTACAAAAAAAGTCTATAAAAAAAGTTGGGTGAAAGGGTGTTTTTTCGCGGACAAGAGGGAGGAGGTGAAGGTCAACAATATACTGAAAAAAATTGTTTGTCATCATATATATGACACATGTTTTCAAGGTATTTTTTGATGCTGAATCGAATGAAATAAAAATAAAGTCAATACGATTGCTCTAAGAAAAGTTATTGCCGATTAAAAACCAGGGTGCTTGTTTTTCGACTTTAATAAGTAAAATATAAACGAAACCCATGTGAAAAACATGCTACACTGATAAAATTCGGGATGAAGGTTTAAGATAAAGCAGGGACAAAGGATTCATAAAGTTCTTAAAATTATTTTTGGTGAAAGGGTGTTTTTTTTTTTTTATGGGTTAAGTTGTGTGTGAGGAAGGTATCATAACAGCTGACTTAAATTTTAATAATTTTTAAAACTTGGTGTAAATGTTTTCGTTGGTATAAGAATTAAGAATCTAAAAAGTGTACAAAATTATCTTGAGTGAAAGGGTGTTTTTTTTTAAGAATTGTTGAAATTCGGAATTAGTACCACAAAAACTATTACACAATTGTTACAATAATGAAAATTGGTAAAAATGTTTCATTTATAACAGAAACCAAGAACCAGTCTATACAAATATTTTAGGTTAAAGGGTGTTTTTTTTGGGAAATAGGGAAAAATCCGCTATAAGTCCGATAAAATCAATGGGAATTACGAATAATGTAAGTCTATACATTTTTGTATGTGAAAGGGTGTTTTTTAGAAGTAAAGAAAATATGGGTATATTTGAAAAAGTGTGAAATACAAGAGTAGGGGAAAGTGGCCTAATATGGCACCCCAAGGAAAAATGGCCCCCTTGCTAGAAATCGTAGAATCGAAAATAATTAGAAAGTTTTATGAGAGCGATTCTTTAGTTTATCTGGCAAAACCATCATATACGAAATTTCATTAACTTCAAGCCATTATTTGAAATTTGACAGATCAAACTGTCTCTATCCACATCAAAAAGTACACTCGTTAAAATTTTGTGAAATTTTTTTTGCAAAAAAAAAGTATAAAAAACATTGTATTTTGGAAAAAGAAGTTAATGTGTGTACGCATGAAGTATTTCTTATTAATTTACTGAAATAAGTTGGTTTAAAACGATTTTAAATTTTTTGGTGTAAAAATTAAATTGAAAAAACTCAAAATGGGCAAAATGGCCTACTTAGTGCTCGGGTAAAATGGCATACCAATTTCACATGCCATTTTAAATTTTTTTCACATTTTCATTTTTTAAAGTATAAATAGTTGCTATTTATGAACGATGTACAGAGAGGAAGTCCTGGACTGAGGAAAGCCCTTGATTCCGTCAAAAACCTGGAAAAAAGCATCCAAAACACTCAAAGTTGCAAAAACTACAAAAACGAGACGAGCAACCAACATGGAGTGGGTTTTGAATGACTCGATGAAAGATCTGGGGGGATTAAGCACCACTTGTTCCAAAAAAATGGAAAAGAAGACCTTTGACTCAATTTTGCATTTAAAATCACGTATGTTTGGACAGTGTGCCATTTTACCCGGGTAAATTTGATCAGTGAAATTTGTAGACGTCTTGAAAATTAAAAAAATTAAATACTTTTTGGAACTTTTTCAACTTGCAAATGAAAAAAATGTGAGAGTAATATCTTAAACTTTGAAAAGTATATAGCATATAAGTTTGAATGCTACTGTTTTTCGAGATATAGGACATTTTCCTTAGGGGGGCCATTTTAGGCCACCTTCCCCTAATATTAGTGGTACAATATTGAAATTTAGTAATTATGTTACTTTTAAGATAACAAACAAGAATCTAAAGTGTTTATAAAAATATTATGGTTAAAAGGGTGTTTTTTGAGTGAAAACAAAAATGATGGGTCACCCTAATGAAATTTAGTAAAAACATTGATTTTAGGATAGAAAGCAAGAATAAAGAGTTTTCATAAAAAAAAATTTTGGTGAAAGGGTGTTTTTTTTTTCGAAGAGACAGTAAAATCTGCAATTGGTCCCAAAAAGCCAATCAACAAGAAATTTATTCATTCTAGATATCATTCTAGTAAAATTCGATCTGATGAAGTCTAAAGGAAAATTACTTACCATAGGCCTACAGTCTTAAAAGAAACTTACTCCGACCCAGAGGATACACCTGTCTATGATTTTAGCTCCCCGTTTTGAATCAGATTTTATTCGCAATTTGGGACTCTACTGAGGTTCGTTGTTATCCTAATCGAATGAATAATGCGGAACTAACTCCATCATCGTCGCTCATCCATGCAGTAACAAGGTCCTTTTCAGGCTCAAACCATACTACTAATTAAAATGTTTTTATGTCACCGTGTCGTCGTCATCGTCGTCGTTGATTTTGTTGGTTTTGGGAAGAGGGTATAAAGTCGGCAGGGGATATGATGATACAAAAAGAGTGGCTGGGTGAATATTAAATGTGGTATTTGTATATTTAACTCAATATAGCTTCGCTTTGTTAATGAGGTCATTTAGATAGGTATGGCAGATTTTCGTCCTTATTGACTAGTTAGTTGGAATTCGCGTATAAATTCTAGTTGTGCGATACTCTAACTAAAAATATACAAAAATTTTATGCATTTTTGTGCGTTGACAGGATTATGATTGCGCGATTAATAATTAAATTTTAGCGTTGAATTTGTTTTGTGGTGAAGAGTTGGTTTTGACATAATTTACTTTATACAAATTCATCAAGCATCTAACTACAAAAAATTATATATAAACAACTGCAGTCATTTGCATAACACAATTTAGAAGGCTTTGGATGAAAAGGGACGAAAAATCTGATGGCGGTTGATGAAAAAATACATAATTTTTAAATCATGAAATTGGTGTGATAAAACTCGTTGTGTATTTTTATTTTTAGTTGACCGCACTAAAATTTTAGAGTATTTTAATTTTCAAAAGCAAACATTATTTTTTTTATGGGATGTGTGAGTTTTAAATTTAAATAATAATAAATTGACACGTTTTATATCAAAATAATCTAATCACTTTGTTTGATAATAAAATATGTATGCAGAAGTGTTTGTAAATAAATTTTAAATTAAGTCATAGCTTTGGGTGTTTATTTTTAGATTATGTGCATTTACCTTAAAATTCAAATATTTATCTACGTATATTTTTTTAGAATAAACTTTTGGTTTGTATAAAAGAAGATATCACAAATAACTCCATTTTATCCAAAATTGTTGAACGTTTGATTAATTAATTTTTTTTGTATTTTTTTAAATTTTGTTTAAACGAATTTATACTTACCTAAACAAAAAGACTCAGCTGTGCTTTAATAATTTGTATTGTTTTTATTCGTATATCATCGTATCCGCTTTAGCAAATTTTAATTTAATTTATTTAAAAAAAAAAAGTAAAAAAAAAAAATAATGAAAGTTATTGTATTCTTTTTTTCTGTTTTCTAATTATTTTGCATTATCACGAGCTTTCACTCACAGGTTAAAAAAAAATGAGTAAATGTACCCCTAAACAAGAGGGTAGTTCGAACAAAAAGAATAAAAGAGCGAAGGATGTAGGTGTATTCTGTTTTTAAGAGTAGCAGATGTGTACTCTGAAGGAATTAAGAAAAACAAAACCCTAGCCAAATAAAATATGTTTTACACAAAACTTTTTCTCATAGATCAATAAAATTGTCGTTACAATTTTTGCTATATTGTTTGAAACAAATGAAATTTTATTTTTTTTATTTCTATTGAAAGCTTAAGAAACAAAGGTTTATATTAAACAAATAACGCTTACCTGTATTTGAAAGTGGTAAAATTCCATTTTTTTTTTCATTGTTTCGAAATATTTAAGTATTTTCGTTTTTGAAGTTTAAAAAAAATAGCTTAATGTTAGGGAATACATTTGATGAATTTTATAATATGAACATGTAAAAATTTTAAATGTACCTAATTAAATTTATTCAAATTCTTCTTTTTTTTTTTATTTGAAATCAACTAAAAATCAAGCACTATTTGTAAATTTAACGGATATTCTTTTAATCATCCCACAAAAAATAAACACGATTTGACTGAAAAGTGAACAAAAACATTCGACTCTTACATTTTTTTATTTTTTTCATAATAAAAATAACACTTTTTTGCACACACTAAATACAATAATGACCGAAAACAAATAAATTTTTACCGAAAATTATCAATTTACTCGAAACCAAAACAAAAACAGCCGCGACACGATCGACGCAAAAATGTCGCACAAGGAAAAGTTTGATCTATAGTCATTTCGTGACTCTTCGAAAATCAATGAGTGGGAAAAAGAAAAAACTTCATTCATCTATCATCTTATTTATAGTGCAGGTGAAGACTCTCCGTTTTGAAATTCAACGAATTTCGAAATAGAGAGACTGCACCTGAGAAAATTTTGACAAAATTACTGTTTTCGATCGTGAAATATAAAGAGATATTTTTTTGCTAGGTATTTGAGAATTGAAAACATCAAGGGACATGGTAGAACACAGCCAAGTTTTCTATGGGCTTTGGTACTTCACTTTTATTAACAATAACAAAATGTTATTTTTGATCCCACTCTAATCTCTACATTTTTAATATTCCATACATTTTAAAATCCCTTTGTTTGTTGCGGTAGTCAAAAATGTATTTAATTTATTTGCAATTCATATTTTTTTTAAATTTCTAATTGAAGGCAAATGAATTTAAGAAAAATAAATTTTTTAACAACTAAATAAGTCGGAGAACTGAGTCCAATACAGGGACTTAGTCCTCCGACTTATTTCTCTGTATTACTTTCTCACTCATAATTTTTTATTCGTGGTGAGAAATAGGAGCAGAACTTGGCTTTCATTTTTTTTTTAATAAAAAAAACTTACACTGAGCCGTTATTAAAATTTTTCTTAAAGCAGTTAAAGTATTTTATTTTAAATAAAAATAATTTTATTTAAAAAGTTTCTGTCTGTTTGTTTTTGAGCAAATAAAAAAGTTATGTTTGCGTTTTTTGGAATTCAATTGAAGTTTGGTCTCAATATCGTGCTCGTGTATCTATCTACCTATTGAGTTTTATATAGAAAAAATGTGTTTAAATTTTCTGTTCGGCTCGGTTTTTTTTTCTTAAAGTGCACGCGATTAGGGCAAAGAAGATTAATTCAAATCAACATTTCAAGATTTTGGTAAGTCATATTTTTAATTTATAATAAAAGCTTAAAAGAGAGAGTGAGTTATAAACAATTGGTCATATCTCAGGCATTAATTAACCGATTTGAAAAATTCAAAGACTTGCTTGTCTTGCTAGACATCAATTATAATATTTACTAATTTTGTTTAAAACGACACTTACCGATTTTGATATAGTTCCTTTTGTTTATAAAATTTCATGAATTTGCAAAAACTAACATTGCAGCTAGATTTATCATCCCCAAAAACATATAAAAACACTCCCATATTACGTTGATCTTAAAATCTATAATCAAAGCGAGTATAAAGTTTAAGCTGAGTAGGGGTATAGTTTTTTCAAATTAACTCGAAAAATATGGGTCATATAGAAAATTTATTAAGATAAAAGTTATAGAAAATTAAATTTTCTACAAGTTTTACACATATAATTTTTGTCAAAAATCAAAAATGGCCGAGTTATTCACTAAAACGTGTTTACCTTTAATCCAAGATGGCGGCTTAAGCACAAGGTCGATTTTCCCGAAAAACTGGTTTTAAGCTCTCAGTGATCCCCTCTACCGTCCTATGAAAAAAAATTGCACGATCTAATTATTTCCATTTCAGCTTAATTTTTTGTACATCCCGACCGGGCTATAACATCTTAAACATTTTTGCAAGCCGGCCAAAACTCATAAAAGAATAATTTTAATTTAATTTGAAAAAAAATTTACTATTTGACATTCGTCTTCGCTATTATCGACGACAATCATGATACCGGAGAAAACCACAACTCCCCCACTTTACTACTTCACATTCCCTATATTCATATTACTCCCTTTAAATATTTACAAAACTAAAACAACCCTTTAATTTGTTTAATCATAAAAATTAAAAACTTCAACCAGTTACCTTCATTTTCAAAATCATTTTAGAAAATTGTAATAGCTTTTCATTATTTATGACAGACGACATCATCATGACCTAATGTGTTTTCATACCTACTACAATCATCTACTTCAAAAGTTATTTTATATTCGTTTTAATAATTAAAGTTGTCTTCTCTCTCAAAATTGTTTTGAACTCATATAAAACACACTCTTGTGTGTCTCTCAGAGCACTTCAAAAAGTTTGTGTCCATTTTATTGCAAACAAAACTAACAAAACTTAAGACGACATCATTTAAAAAATAATAAAAACAAAAAAAAAAATAAAAATAAATAGCACTCATGATTTAAAGTTTTGCACAAAACTTTTCATTTTACAACCAAAGATGTTAGAACATTAAATGCTGTCGTCTGTCAACTCAAAATTTTGCCAAAATTCTGTTTGTGTATCTGTTTTTTTGTTTTTTTTTTTCATCCTCTTGTGTTAAGAGCAAATTTCTGCATACACTATTAAGTAAGTTGAGTATATGCAAACATGCCGGTGCATATGGCATGGCGCGGCGTATCTTTTCCTTAAATTTTTGTTTGCTTAGATACATTTTTAGAAACGACAAACGAGGAAGTTTCTTTGATATCAGGAGCGGATTTATTGAGAATTGAGATGCAGGGCATACGTTCATTTCATTTTTGAATTTTCAGGAATTGAATTTTGCACTTATTATTGGGTAAATCCATTTTTCGATTAGCATAAATGAATTTGACCAATAAGCTTTTGGAGCCCCATAATGAGCCACCCGTTTCAATCAGCCCCTGAAATCTTATTTCTCCCCCAAGTTTATTTTTAATACCTTGCACTTCGTCATATGTAGGTATTATTATCAAACATAAAACTCTTGCGATCAAAGTGAATTTTTTATAGGTACCCAGCGCGATTGTTTGTGATCCGACGAAGCTTGTGAACGAGATGGTAATCATCCATCAATCAATTAATCGCGGCAATGCTTCTGTCATCATGAGTGTTCAGGGTGCCTCCCCCCAAACACCCCCTTCCCATGAAAAGATTTACAATATGCATCACCCTTGAAGTGTGCCCCCATATGGCCGAGTATGTGTGTGGGAATTTTTGCATTGCCTTTCCGAGGTTACAACAAATTTTATTGATTGGACCGAACCGAACATATGTATTCAATTAGATTTTTCTTTGTAATCTTGTGTTTGATTGAATTTTGTATTTTTCTCCACCAAAAACACACGTTCTATAGGTAGACCATAAAAAGAGTATCTATATGAATGTGGACATATCACAGATAGAGAGGCTCTATTTGCCGCTTGTTATCCCTTTGTCATTTCCTCTCGGCCATCATGCTGAATAATTACTTCTCACACGACTGAACGGACAAGACAAAAACAGAATAAGCCCAATAATTTGTCCTCAATGCGCCCTTAACAGCTTGGGATGGTGTGGTGTTGTGTGGAATGGGATGGTTAAGAGCACTATTAAGCGTCTAGGTAGCACATGTTGTATCTATGTGTATATTGGGCACTTGGCATTGGATACCCAGGTTCATCTATCCGTCGTCCCCCGTTTACCTAGAAATTTTACCTCTCTACAAACTAAACTATACAACTACTACTGATGGGGTAGGATTAATTAACTTTGGAACCAAGTCCGATGAGAATGAAAAACAAGTCCTCAAAAACTAGAGTTGCCGACCTTTAATATTTGCAAAAAAAAGCTTCAATAATTAAGCCTCAGTTTAATCTTACCACCCATAGAAATAAAATAGCGGTAAATTTTCTAAGAAAACCGTAAAAATGCCTTTTTCGATAGCTTTTCTATATTAATCTTAAAAATAAGAAAACATTTTGTTTAACAAAGCAAACTTGATTCCTTTGTAGAGAATTGAATGAAGTTTCTAAATGTGTCCTTGAATGTTCTGTTCAATGATCCGTTGTTGAGATATTGATAATCAAAGTCAAAAGTATGGTTTTTGGTTTGATGACTTATATTCCAGTTTAAAAAAAAATCGTAGAAGTTTGAAACAAAATGAATCTTAAAGCCAAATAAATAGCCTTTCTAAAAATAATAATCATTTTATCAGAAAAAAATTTCCCACTTTCTTAGGAGAACAGTAAAAACGAAAAAAAAAATTGGAAAATTTTGGTTTTTGAACAGTTCCAACAATTTAGCTATTTTGCCGTTAGAAAGAAAATATTTAAACATTTAATCCTAAAGAAAGAAGAATAGAGTTTTCACATGCTTTTTAGTTTGTCATGATGCGATCATTTTTACTGAGATACAGCTAATCGAAAATCACAAAAAAAAAAAAATTGGATTTTTTTTTGTTAGCTTAATTTTATGGGCTAGTGTATTTTAAACCCTGATAATATTTTTACAATACTGATGTTGATTGGTACTCTTCCTACGAAATGACAAAACAATTTTTTTTAAACTTTTTTATTTTTTTTTTAAATGGTTCTAAAAATTCTCAGTTTAAAAAAAAATGTATCATAGGTAATTCAGTCATGATTTTTTTTTTTTTTTTCAATTATTTTACTTACTAAAGCCAAAACTTGTTTTAAATAAAAGTGCGTGATTTAAAATAGATTTAACCTGCATTTGCATTGAATTTTGTTCTAAACATTCTTTCATTTTGATACTTTTGCCGCACAGGTATGATAAAATCAAAGATAAGAAAATTTTAACTTTTTTCAAAATTTATTCTGAAAAGTTGAATACCTTCATTTTATTTATCATTTTATATTTTTAAGTAAAAAAAGGTAGGGAAGTGTTAAGGTAGCCGTGATCATTATATTTTTAAAAATTATATTTTATTCAAATTAAAAAAAAAAAAAACGTGTATAGGTATACCTACTTTAAATTTTCTGAATTTTTCTGTAGAATTGTATCTATTAATAACTTACCCAAAACTATATTATTTAAAAGAAACATAATGCATTTTTGACCTAGGGAAGCAAGTTTCTTGTGATTTTCGGATCTTAAGAGCAAGTTTGGAGTCCATAAAAATATCGAACTCACTACAGTCGACTCCCTCTAAGTCGAACTTCATCTAATCGATTTTCCACCTATAACTCGAATATTTCGAATATTTTCGAATATTTTCAATGAAAACTTTTGAAGATAAAAGATGTTATTAATCCCTCTACTCAAATTTTCTTCTAACTCGAAACCAATTTTCGTGTCGTAAAAAAATCATGTTAATTAAATTTTTGTTTATAAAAGCTATTCTGTGAGAACGTATCGTAAAATCACTGCTTATTGTTGTCCCACCAGCGACAAAAAAAAAGAAAACAATTAGGTCATAAGTTATGAGTTTTTTTTATGCAAAATATTTTTTTACGAAGAAAAAAAAACTTGGAAATTCTTTTTTGAGGAATAAAACTTTTTGATTAATCAAAAAATTGGCAACCCTATTAACCCTCTATATCACATATCAAACAAGCCTTGCGTGTGCCTTACGCCTTTGAATTCTACACTGATGTGCTTGTGTGATGTATACCTACTATATTTGTATGTATGTTTGTGTATAGAGAAGTAGTTTTGCTGTGTTGTATTGTTCTTATAGATTCTCCTCGAATCGTTCGATAAATTAATCGGTCATGGTGACTCTGGACGTGCGGTGCACCTATCATTTTCATTAATTAAAGATAAATACCGTTTTATTGTGTGCTGTACGTCATTGTTATCAGGCAGCCATTGAATGTCTGTCTGTACGACTTATATAGCCAGGTAAAGTATAGTTGAACGATATGAAACGAAACGTGTGTTTGTGTGCATTCAAATGCTGGATAATAACATCCTTCAGGATGTGAAATTAGTTTCCTGTGGGCAATTTATAGCCCACAGACAAGAGAGAGTATTTATATAAAGTCAGGTTGTTTTAGTGGTCGTTCTCTTTTGCTACTGGCCTTTCAGATTTTTGTCCTTTATGAAGATTTTATTTTTTTCGTTTTTGTTCGTTATATTTTTTTTTGTGCGCTTAAGCCTGACAGTGGCAGCCTTCAAATGGATTTGTATTATGTTTGAAGGACTGCATTATAAAGGTATATTATTTAGTTTTTTTTTTTCGTTTTAATTTTTCTGTTGGGGTTATCTGTGTTTATTGTGAATACTTTATAACGAGAATATATGTATATTAAAAATATATAACAACGATAATGGCTGTTTCATATATTGTTAGCATAGAATCATATGGCTATGGGTTATTTGCCCCTGGCAATATTTAAGAGCATTTTCATTCTATAATTTTTTTGTTTGTTGGCATTTCAGATTTTACTTGCGGTCCATATTTGTATACATATTTTATATCTATGTTCCAAGTAGGTATATGTGACAAGCATTTCATTGGTAGGGTAGAAGGGGGAGGATTTGCCAGGATTTAGGAAAATTGACTTAATGCAAAGTTTTTACGTTTGTTTTAATTTTTTTATATCTGATATTATTATTGACTTAATTATCTTCACTTCAATATTTTTTTCATTCTGATATATTAATTGTTTCTATTTTTAATAATTTATTCAAAAAAACGAAAAGTGATGTGGCAAAGCCTCCCCAGGTGGGAGGCTTTGCCACGGGGGTGGGGAGGGATTGCCAGTTACCTAAATATAAAAGTTAATACAAATAAAACCAATAATCATAAACAAAACTTCTTTTTAGCTGAAAATACGAAGAACTGATTGATTTTGTAGGATCCTGCCATCCTCTTTTGAAAAAGCTCCTTTCTGGCAAATGTACCCCATGGGGTGCATTTGCCAGAGCAAAACCTACCCAAAAACAAATGGCAAATGTACCCCACAAGCTAATCTTTCGAAAATTTACTTATAACTTTTTTATAAGTTAAACAGTAAAAAAATCACTTCTACACAGCATAGTACACATAATTTTCAAAAGATATTTGTATGACAAAGTAATTTAACAAGACAAATATTAAAAATTTACGACGCTTATGTACCCTCATATTTTGGTTCTCAACATTAAAAAACTAACACAAGCGTCTAATTTATTTCGTGTCCAGCCAAAAGCTGTCAAACTTTGTGGAAAGTTTGCAATCATAAATGTGCAACAGAAAATTATTTTTCGGTATTTAATATTCTTTTGGTTTGGAAAAAAACCTGGGCTGGCAAAGGCACCCCATTGGCAAATGCTCCCCCTTCTACCCTATATAGAAAATAGAAATGAAGATTATATAACGATGATAGAGAACACTTTTTAGTATCCTTATCATTTTTTTAAAAATTATTTTGATATAAAATTCACTTCTGTTATGATTCATATCATTTCAAACACTTAACAAATATCTTCTATTACCAATATTCTCGTTTAATAGTCACACCTACGTTATGACCAAAGGCGTATAAACTGTTACTTTATTTTTATTTGTATAGGGAAAACTAAAATAAACACACATACTCGAAGCTACATACTGAAAATTATCTGTTCAAGCGGAAATCATGCTCACGCATTATTCATTGAACATACTGCCGGACACCATCATCGGACTTCATCTTAAAGACTATGGACGACCGACCGACGAAGCAACCAAAATTTAACACATGGCAAGTAGGAGGAATTTCGAAATCATAGTGGGCAGAAAAATTTCATCCTATCGCATGTGTATCTATAAAGGTTTTCATCCATTGAAATAGTGTTGTATATGTTATAGAGATTTTGAAGTGTCATATAAAACATTGTTTAGCTACAGGAATTGTATATAAAATCAGTTTTGGTGTACCAAATGGGGGATATATCTTTTAAGGCACAATAAATTCACATACAACACGGAATTGTTAAGCTTTTTTTTTTCATTTTGAAAATTTAATATGTATTCGGTTAATAAAAGAGTTTTTTTTTTTTTAATATACAAAGTAACGTCTCTGATTTGAAATTGATTCATTTTGATGAACGAATTTTTTTTTTAACTAATAATCCCTATTTGTAAAAATTGATGCATTCAGGCCCATTTGCTCATACAATACATAAATATTTTAGTTTAACATAATTCCCTATGTTCCAAATATGTATCGGTTTGAACGATATTCAAATTAAGTTCTAAATCTCACTAAGTTGAATATAACTTATGAGGGGAAGAAATAGTAGATAGAACATAAGTTCTTATGATCTTTAAGGACTTTTATTTGGTCAAAAAAGCAAGAATTTCGTGCCAAACTACTTTCTTCAAACTTGGAAGTTATGAGTTTTATAAGATTGAGTAGAGGCGAAATTGAAATTTTATTTTTAGGTCCAAAATTAACGGTACTTGCAAATTGAACAAAATGGATAATATTGTTTTTCTCAAAAACGGCTCTAACGATTTTGATTCAAAAAAATATGTTGGCTGTTACAGATAAAGTTCCACTTTTGATATAGATATATGTATTTTTTGGACCGTTATTAATGGTTTTAAAAAATCAAGAAAGCCAGTTTCAGATTAAAAAAAAAATATTTCAAACATTGTTTTTAGTCAATTTTTTCAAAACGGTTCAATGAATTTACGAAATTAAGTTTGAATATGTGGAAAAGTAATTAATTTCTTTTAAAATGGCATACCAATTATTTTTGAAAAATGTTTGAAAATTTTTATATACAAAAATTATTTTTTTTTTTTAAACGGCTCCAACAATTTTCAAAAAAAATCCAAAAATTCTTTGTTTCTTTTAGAGATAAACCCCTTGTAACCCAATGTTGTAAATTTTAAAATTAATAATGTCAAACTACTTGCCTTATATACTATAATTAAACACATATTTTGAAAAAATTCAACACATATGTGTCTTCATTATTTATATTTACTTAGTTATATTTTTGTATATAAATGCAAAAATTAAAAAAAAAAAACTATCTTATATCTATTTTTAGGAACTTTCGTAAAGTCCAAAAATACAACCCCGTTAGTTTATCCAGAGAATTTTTTTTTTTGAATTAAATAGTGCTCACATAAGTATGCTTATTTTCAAAAAAAGACGAACTTTTAACATTATTTGCCAATAAAAACTATTAGTGTCATTTATTAGAAATATGGTGTAGTGGTACTTTGTGCTATTTCGATAAAGCAATATTTAAAAATTATGTTATATAAGCTTCAAAAGAAAAAATATAGGTAGTTTGTACAGCTTTTGTGGGATCTTTGTTTGTTTGTAGATAATATATTAAGTTATTTTTTTGTAATTCCTCTACTTTCTCTCAAACTATCTATTTTCAACGCAAAAATTTTGAAAAATACATTTTTGAATTGAAAAAAAAAATCGGTTTTGAAAAAATCAATTTTTCGAAAAGGGATATAGATAATAACTAAATAATAGCTTAGGTACCAACTCGGCTTAATTTTTTTTCAATTGTTAATAAATAAAATTTACAAAAACTAATAAAGTTAAAATGGGAAACCGACGAAGTTACGAATACCAGAGTTACGGGCGACAGAGTTACGAGCGTCAAAGTTACTCCAAACCAAAGTTACGAAAAACTAGAGTTACGAATTCTAAAGTTATGTTAAGCTATGACATGTGATTTTTGGGTTGGCAACAATTGCGAGGAACGACATGGAATTATGGAAATACAAACAAGAGATTAACATTTTTCTCATTGGTCAGAACTAAATGAGTAAAGCGAAAATGGGTGTTATTTAATCTTGTAGAATTTTGATTGGATAGGTATAGATATACATATATGGTTTTGTTTTTGTGAGAAGATCGCAAAAACGTTGAAATAGAAAAAAAACATGAGTATACTTATGTAAGTTTGGGGGACATAATTGAATTTAACTTCTTATTTGTCCAACTAATATTGCAAATACGTATTTTTTTTTTTCTATTAATTAATATAATTATTCATAGCGTATTTTGTAATACCCACTTTGTTATTATTTATATTAAAATAATAACCAAACCACCCATTTTTTTTACAGACGTTATTTTATTTTGGTGTGGTGAACTGTTGTTGCAATTGTTGCCAACCCAAAAATCACATGTCATAGCTTTACATAACTTTAGAATTCGTAACTCTAGTTTTTCGTAACTTCGGTTTCGCGTAACTTTGACGGCCGTAACTCTGTCGCGCGTAACTCTGTTATTCGTAACTCCGTTACCATTTCTTAAAATTTTGGAAGGGATGTAGACATTTGTCAATCTTGTTAAATACTTAGTAGAACTTTTCTGTTCTTTTTTGTTCTGACAGTATTTACAAACTTGTGCTGCTCTGGTCTGTTCTGTCCTAGATTTTTTTCATTAAACAGGCCTAATTCAACTTATAAGTTCAAGTGACCTCAACTCCAAAAATTTATAAAGCGTTTCGCCCAGGTACGACATGTTTAAATTCAGACACTTAGAAAATGTATGTCTGAATTTAAACAAATTCCCCTAGAATATTAAAATTCACAGTATATTCATGCTGTGAGTTTTATATAGTGTCGGTAAACATCGACCAAAATAAGGCGTCTTAGTAAGGGTACGACAGATCTAACAGATGAGACTGGGCGAAACGCTTTATACATCTTTGGAGTTGAGGTCACTTGAAATTATAAATTGAGTTAAAATATATATATATACCTAAAAATTATAGAAGTTTTATATTTCATTTAGGGTTCAAAACCAAAATATTCCTTAATGAATTTTTACATAAAAATCTTTACATTTGATGCAACTTTCACATATGTAAAAGAAAGAACGTGCGACCCAGCTGTTCATTTAATTTTTTATTTTACACTAAACAATTGGTGTAAGTTAATTTATGAAATTAGTTTCCCAGTTTTTGTTTTCATTGCTAAATTATACTTTTGGAGTTAAATCCAAGTTTATAACTGTACAGTGGACGTCCAGTATAACGAATGATATAATGTTCGATTTTCATTCACTATAGGTATCGAGCGCGTTCGCTATATAAATAAATCCAATAATTCATTGGTAAATTTATTTATAAATACGTTTTTTTACTATAATGACGCAACGAAAAAAAGTTATTTTGAGATGTTAATCTTAAAAACCGTTCGTTATATCGAAATTCGCTATATGGGGTATTCGTTATACTGGACTTCCACTGTAATATGTTTGACAACCAGTTGTTATACTTTAAATTCCATATTTTATTAACTATATTAATATTATACAATAAATGGGTTCAACAAATTTTGCTTACTTTATTTTTCATTCAATCTTATACTGAAATAGCAGCAATTAGGTTTATGCAAAATAATCAAGTTTAAGGTAAAACTATTTACGACCTGGTACATAAACCCATATTAGAAGAATTAGGTTAGTTTGGTATTAGATAAAGTTTTAAATAATTATTCTTGTCTGACCCAATTTTTTCATAAATTTAAAAAAGGAAAGGTAATTTAGATGATGATTATAATATCTTGAAAGTTTCTGAATAAGTCATAATTGGTACAAAGAAAAGAAAAAATTAACTATTTTCACTAAAGCTTTGCTATAGATAATTGCGAATCTGCAGATAATAATAATAATTCTTCAAAAGAAATTTTGTCCAAATAATCATTTTATATTGCTGCTGTTGGTAAGTGCATTTCTTCTTTTTTTTTTTTTCTATAAAAATAATTTTTAAGATGTCGTTATGAGGCCATTTTATATTATATTTTTTTTGTTTTGCCCGAAACCTTTGTCTGTGCAAATTGCTTCAGCCATATTAAAAAGCCATTTTCTTTTCCCGCAAGAACAATGTTTTACCTTTTCTTCATTTTTCTTGTGTGTGTTTTTTTTTTTTCATTTTTAAGGTAAAGTCAATGCCAATGACAGACTAACCAGTTTTTAATTAACAATTTTTTTTCTCCCAACGGATACGATTTCCCGCATGAATGGCCAACAAAAATAAAAGGACTTTTAACCGAAAAAAGCTCAACGTTATTGAACGAATCTCACAAGATTCATAATTACCCAGAGTTTCTTTTAAAAATATTGTTTGTGTATATTGGTTGTTTTGCCTGTGTGTGTGTGTTTGTATCAATTGAAGTCGAATGCAGTATCCGGTTAAAAGAAATAATAATAATAATATGAGAGCCAAAAAAAGAAACAGCGAAAAACAATTTAAATCAAAAATCACTGTTTCGATTTTTTTTCGGTACGCCTTTAGCGTTCGTCGTTGGACAGAGGGGGACTCCATGGATATATGCATTCATGCGAAGTCTAAAGAGTCTGTTTTTTACAGTAGACAATGAAAACTGTAGATGAGATTGGGAGGTAGGTAGGTGACCGGTCCACAGCAAGCCGGAAATAATGAAAAGCAAAAAAAAAAAAAAAAATAAAAAAAATAACCAACACAATACGAATTTTCTGCGCATCGTGGCGCTTAATAATTATTTTAAAATGAGCATCGTCGTGTATTGTCACATTTATATTTGAAATTGAAAAGGATAATCTCTGGGACTGCAAGTGATGGACTTCAATTGAAACGAATTGAAAATTGCAAGAGGCTCTGTCTGACAATAAGGTTTCTCCTCTTCTCCTCTTCGCATTGATGGCAAATTGTCTGTATGCGGTTTAATAATTTTTATTATTTACGAAACCAATATAATACAAATGTGCGATGAGCAGAAATTTTGATGAATGAGTGATAGGATTGGACGGTCTGATGGCTGGAAGCAATATAGACTTTAACAAAAATATAAAGTCATTGACATGAATGCGGCTTCAGTAGTCTTTCTATAGATATGGTTGTGCGTAGTTTTCTGCATTATGAGTGATTGATAAAATACCTATTTCAGGAGTGAGCTTGTACGAATATGTATAGGTATCGGCACTCTGCTATGATTTACTATGTACAATATTGTACGTATGTTTTTGTAAAAGAACAGAGTTAAAGCTAAAAATCTGGGGCCAATACTTTTTCAAGCTCTTGACAGGCCAAAATACGACCAAGAAGACTGATGGGAGTGGCGTACTAGATCAGCAGCAGAAGATTCTGACCCAAAGTCAATTTAGCTGCTGAAAAGAAGGTCCTCTTCGTAGTTAATGTTTATCAAGTCTTCAGCCTTCGAGTAGCTGCTTGGTTAGATACTAGGTATCGATGGTTGGGATGTTTAAAGCTTCTGATTATAGTTCCTAACCGAGAATAGGGATGGTTTTTAGGGCATCTTTTACAAGATTGGTGGAGATATCTATCAATTTGTAAAATATTTGAAAATCGTTTGAATCGTTTTTTTATTTTTTAATAAATTTTTAACAAATACAAATTTTCTAACATTTAAAAAAAAAAAAAGTTGGAACGCCATTTAAAAAAAAAAAATAATTGAAATATGTACCTAGCTGCATACTTTTTGAAAATCCAAAAATGAAGATTAGGTACTTAAACGCTTTTGTATGAAAAATTTCGTTGAAATCCGGTAAGTCGTTTTCGAGGTAGGTATTCTGAAACCAAAAAAAAAGAGTTCTATGGCAAAGTACCGAATAATAGGTCAAAAAATATTTTTTTTTTAATTCAAGTTAGATCTTATTTGTAACATTACACACAAAAATTTTAATCAAAATCTTAAGAGCCACAAAAAAAATATTTTTCTATTTCCGTTATATAGCAGCTACCGTTAGTTTTAGTGGTGTGTACTGTAATATGCCACCTATGTTTATCTGGGTTGAATAAGGCTAGTCCAGTGCGGTGATCAATCTTTTCCGTGACAAAATGAAATCACTAGATAGTCCCCGTCCTACCGTAATAAAAGCATTGTCAAGACATATTCAAGAAAAATTCTTCGAATTGAGTTCGGTACAAGGTGTATAGCCAGAAATTTTGTGAAGATTCAACTAAAAAAGATTAGAGTTACATTGATTTTTTCAAAAAGCTTCATTTTGTAGTTTGGATCGTTGGACTACTTGAAGAAAATCGATATTTACTTATTCTATATGCTTCGGAGTGACTTTAAAACGTATCAGAACAACCATCTCATAGTGTAAGTTTCAAGTTTCAGCGTGGAAAGAGTACAACACTTCAAATGCCCTAAACTAAATTTCTAATAGTTTGCCTTCTTGTTCGAACATATCAACTTATTCTCCATTTTGAAAATTAGTTAATTCTTACAAAATCATTATAGTACAGAATAGACACCAAGCATTTTCATTTATAACAGTTTTAAACCATTTTATTTATTAAAATTCCAAATTTCAAAAGAACTTCCAACTTTTATAACTTTAATTACATTTAAATTGCATAAAACATTAAGTAAAAAATTCTCCCTTTAAAATATTTAAAAGAGACAAAACTCCACTTCTGAAAATGTATAACTTTACTCTCAGAAGAATCAAATCTTTACTGTTGTAAGGTACCTGAGAAGCATTTTATTTTTCTTCTCTAACATTAATCAAATGAAATGTCTGAGAAACTATTGCATTCAGTAGTGGAAGAAAAACGAAAAAGAAAAATAAAGAGAGAGCCAAAATTCAAGGAAGAAAAGTAATTACAAAGGATATAACATAATCTCAGAAATTGGGACAATAAATTCGTTAGTCATCAGCTCACAGGCACCGCTAGTATTTCTTTTCCCTTCCCAGAGGAGCTATGGTTGCATTGTTTTTCCTTTTCACTGTCGCTGAATGGTGTTTCTTACACCCGTCCCCATAGAGTCAGTCGTTGTCACCATAACCATCACCATCAACGTTGTGTCCTTTTTGGGTTTCTCCTTACAGCAGCAAAAGTTTATTTATTTTTCTTTGCTTCTTTTGGTCTTAGCTGGAATAAAGCCTCCGACATGCTCCAGAACGCTGCGCTGCTGGGTTTGGTGCCTTACACCAATTTGGGCTACTTTGTATCGCTAAATGAAATAAAGTGTCGTATTGCACGACACAGTAGGTATAGCGCAGCACTCTTTTGCTTTTGTTTAGATTGCACTAATTACGAGCTCATTAATTGCGCTAATTATTTTCCGCTTCTTGAATGGATAGATGGATGGATGGTAGGTTTGTTTCTTCGTTGACTGAAAAACGATAGGACGACAATGAAGAACATACAGCAGAACCAGCAGCACCACCCATTAGGCAATAGAGGGCGACCAACAACGATGAGGATGATGATGATGATGCAATGCAGTTGGGAGAGCAGAAAATCGGTTCTTCAATTTGCATCCACCAGCAGCAGGAGGTATACAAATTGAAAAGAACGATAAGGAAACCGAACAAATCAAAGTAAAAAGAAATGTTTTTTCACAATGGAATTTATTATATGGCTTAACTGGTATAGGTTTGCTAAACTTGAACAATTTAATTTCAATTTATTTTGAGAAACAGAAAATATCTCCCAGCTTGAGTGTTACGTTTCCATAAAATGTGTTATTTGAAGTCATTTTGGGGAAATATGTACATAAATAATAATTTTGTAAAAAAATACTTTCAAACTGATATTTAAAAAAATTGCTTGACACAAAAAACAAAAATATCGGAGAACTTTGATAAAGTAGTTATAGTAGAAGATCCTGTCATAGGACGACCTACTTTTATCCTTGTAGTAGTTGATAGTTATATTTTCTTAAAGGTAGTGTCTAAACAAACAATTTGCACATGGGTTGCCTGGCGACATCCTGTCAAGGCACAGGTTTACCACGCTTTTAAGTTAATTTTTTAAGTTTTTTCGACAACTGCATCCTGCAAGCCTTAGAGGTGTAAAAAAATGTATGTCAGAGAAAATAAAATTTAAAAATTAAATATTCAGGATTTTTAGAAAATTTGACATTTTAGTAGGGTAAACTGAGGTGAATTTAGAAAAAGGCCAAAAAGTTGTTTCCTTAACAAAAAGTGATAGAAAAAAGTAATAGTAAAAAACCTGTAACGCGAGATATGGACGTTCAAAAGTCAAAACTGTGAAATTTCATGTTTGAGAAATAGCTAATTGAGACCAAAAATCAGAAAGTAAGTTATTTGAAATAATGTTTATGTTATTTACAGAGCAAAAACAAAATAACTTGACACGTATTTGCCAAATTTTTGATTTAACTTAGTTTGTGGCTCCTGTGTATTTTAGAAGAATTACAATTTTTAGATTTCAACACACTGTTTAACGAAAAAAAAAAACAAAATTTGAAAATATTTTTCTTGTGACCTAATACGTTTTCTTGGACATTTTTAATATATTAAAACTGCATACTTTGTTTTTCAAAATACCTTCAAAATCTGGATTTAGGGACAAAATACGGTTTTTAGACCTTCAAACATTGCAAATACCTACTCTAGCTTCGTCAATATTGATGAAAAAACGTTCTCAAGTAATAACACTGGTCAACAAGGTTTTTGTTACAGACACCAAGATATACTTTAGTTTTTTGGGTGCTGAGCTTGAATCCGAAGTCAGAACAATTCTATCACATCACGTTTTTTTGATAATCCTCTTAGAAAATCGAAAATGCCGCTTTTTATCAGTTTTCGAGATTATTTCTTAGCTTTTCCTATAGAAAAGTATACCTTTGTTTCTGTAACAAAAAAAAAGGTTAATTTTGTTGACCATTGTAATGTGAGATGAAACAAGCTATTGCTTCAAGGTGAAGCACAATCAGTTGCACCTTGCACAAGTAACGTAGTAGTATACTTTACTTTTGATTCTAGTATTCCCTCATTGATGATAACGTTAATATAAGAGAAAAAACAAAAGAAATATTTGAAAAATTGTAATTGTATTTACCTAAGGTTTAGTAAAATTAAAACTCCTGAAGATGTTGGCAAGAAACCAAACGAAACGTCGGGAAAACTAATGGATTAGTCTTTTAATTGCTTTAAAAATTCATAGATAATAAAAGCCCAAAAATGATTCAAGACGGAATCATTTTTAGTCGGTTAGATAAAAAGTCCTATTAAAATACTTAAAATTTAACAGAATTTAAGAAAATTCCAATTATTTTAAGCTAAAATTCTATTGTTTTAAGGGACTTAAAGTGGGCATCATTTTATTCTTAGGTGCCCTTTTATTCTCCGTGTACCAGCATATTGTCCAGGTCAATTTTTGCTCTCCAAAAAGTATGTCCGTATAATATGGATGTTTTTATGAACTGTGTTTATAAATTATGTTATTTGTTAAAGATGTCTTCTTTGACAATATTAGCATTGAAGTTACCGCGCACAATTTTATGTTGTAGACAATATCAGTAGTTTAGGCCATACAAATCTATCTTGATAAAGTCTTCACTCTCTTCTATAGGACTCTTATAAAAGCATACCTTTTATAAAGCTGCTTCTTCATCAAGTCTTCGAACTGCTTTCGAATATGTTTTAAAGCAATTAACGTGATTAAATGAATTTCTCACTTTTATTACTTCCAAGACTATATAATGTACGTAAACATAGAAGTCACTTTCATTTACTCTTATTCCCTTCCCTTTTTGACAATATAGCCTCCATTAATCTCCATTAAACAAACCAAAAGTCAAAGATAGTTGTCATAATTTAGCTTAAATCATCAATTAATCACAAAAACACAAACATATCTATACAAACTACAACATGTTGTATAATGGCTTTTTGCCATTAAAAAATTGCCAACTCATTAAAATCTGAATATGAGCAAATTTGCTCAACGAAAAAAAAAAGGTTTTCAAGAGTTAACCCTTTATAATAAAAAGACAAAAACACCTATATACCTATATCAACAAACACAATAACTGGACCTCATTAAAATGGACAATGTATGTATATAAAGATCCTCTTTACCCATATCCTCTCACATACCCATTTGCCCAGTTTTCTATATTTTGAACAAAGTGTCCCAAATTATGAGACATGAACGGTCATAAAACATGTCAAGAGCTAAGGCTACACGTAATGCCTCGTAAACATAACATCTTTCGAACTTATTAATATAATCGGCTTAATTTTCGATTTTTGACCATTAAGAGAAAGGCGATAAGCAATCGCAAGCATTCATATTATACATATCTTTATAACAGAGTTGGCTATATCTATATCTATAAAGACAGAGAAAACAGTTTATAGCCCTGCAGGGCGATATGCCACACAAACACACACACAGATATGGAGTTATAACGATATACAGTTACAATTTTACAGTATACATACAAACGCACATCCGTACACAGCAATGTCGTCCTGATATATGGCCACCGATAAAATTAAGTATTTTTTCATGTGTCTCGCAGATAACGCCACTGGCGTATAATGTTAGTGTATATTGGTCTTGGCCCACTTTAACGATGACCGACCACAATTGAACTGATTTAGTGTAACGAGCGCTTTAAGGACACTTTGCTGCTGCTCTTATATCTATCTATCTACCTCTACTCTACAGCTAGCAAAAGCAAAAGCAGTGCATATGCATGACGGTCGTATTATATGTCAGTTTTGTAGGGTTTTGGCGCTCGTAGTCGTAATTATTGGCATATGGATGTGGATGTGGATAATGGTCATTTCGATTTGTTGAATGAAATATTTTATGCGGACTTTTTGGCCCAGAAAAAAAAAAAAATGTCCGAAGAAAATCCGAAACGAAAAACCCCAGAGTCGATATCTTCTTAAGTTGGGACTTATTGTGGTTAAATGTTATGTGGAGATTAAGTTTTCATTTCTTACACCAGTTTTTTTGTGTCTCTCTCGCAAATACTTTCTTCTTGGTTGGTTATAAGGATGTTTACATCAAACTCAAAAAATTGGGTCAAATTTTCGGTTGAAAATGGAACTCAATTAAGAGATCGTTGTTGACAGAATTATTGAGTGTGTGTGTGTGAGTGTAATTGGAATCTAAGCTTCATTCACACTATCCTTTTTTGATATCTATTTCATGATTGCTGTCCAGTTGTTCACACTACATTTAAAATTATCTTGGTAAATACGAAAATGATTCAATTAAAATGAGTATGCTTTTCTTGGTTTCTATGACTCTTCGTTGTGGTGTTTACTTCTCTGAAAAAAAGGATTTTATGTTTTTAAAGGCGAGGAAAAAAAGAGTTCGTAATTGTAACTAATCCTCTGTTGAAATTGCTTTTTGTTTTTTCTTATTTTAAAGAAATTTTTTTTACTTTACTTTAAGGTTCATCTGGAACCTTAGGTATGTATCAAAAATAGAAAATCAATAGTTTTTTTTTAATTAAGTGTTTTTGTTTTTTTTGAACATAACATTAAAATTATACAATTTTGTTCCCGAACAAACATGGTGCATTTCCCATTTATAGTCGATACGTGAAATTAAAATTGCATACAAATTTATCGTTTTTTTTTCAAAAAATTTCAAAATTAGTTATACGACAAAAACAGAAACCCAGAAAATATAAATAACGGTTTACGAAAATAGTTACCGTGAACAGCAGTTCTTTAAAAAAGTAAGCTTTTCATATTTTAGTTACCGTTACTTTTGGTCCTTTAAAAGCCTTCAAAACTGAATATAAGTAAAATAAAAATTAGTTAAACTGTTATCAAAAAGGATATAGCAATTCTACTGGGGTATGACTATTCATATTCTATACAAAAATTAAATTTTTAATGTTTCAGAATACTGAATTTAATTTGTCGTTAAACTAATTTATAGCTTAAAAAATCTTGAATTTGAATCCGAAGTGAATAAATTTCAACATTAAGTTGTCTTAGAAATAATAACTTTAAAATTCTTCTTCAGTTATATGATAAAATACGAGTAAGTTCTCATCAACCCTGCCCGAAATGTCAAAAAACACTTAAGACACTCTTATATTCATTCAGTACAATTTGATATTTTAAAGCATATTTTATGGACAAAAAATATATGAATCTGAATAATTTCACTAAAAATCTCATGTACCTAGGTATTCTTTAGCTTTTGAAAAATAGTATTTTTTAACATTCGAGTATTGTTTTGCAGTACTTTCTGATATCACTGGTCTGCAAAATGTATCTGTTTTTTTTTTTCTCCTTCAAATGATTTTTTGAAATTATGAAAGATTTGACTTTCCTGAATCTAAGACTGGTTTCAGAAAAATTCTAGCAAGTACCAGTTTTTTTTTTAAATGATTTTTGAAAAATATGAGTAGGTTGTAGAAAATAACCCCTTTTAGATTCGGTTGACCTAGTACAAAAATAAAACTAATATTCGTATTGAGCTCAAATTTGGAGGACTTTCATAATATGATTTATCATATGAATTTTTTTATTAATTAAAGTTTACATACATTTTAAGATACAGCAAAAATATTGAAATCCTGCAGTTTTTAGTAAATCCCATATGAACAATCTCAACGCCCGTTATATACAAAAAGTCAAATATGTAAAGAAAACTATAATAAAAAACATTAAAACAATTTATACGTTTTTGTAATTTTATATAATATTTTTCTATTTAGAAATATCTTATCTGTAAACCATTCGATACACTGCCTTCCAAATCTTAAAATTTGTCTTTCCTAGGAACAAGAGTATACTTTTCTTATGGTTTTTGATGTGTTGAGTTCGAATCCGAAGTCAAAAAGAATCTAACACGTCAGGATTTTGAGATATACGCGTTAGAGAATCACAAAATCAAGTTTTTGCTTAAAAATTCTCAAAAAAAAAACTACAATATCTCTAAAACAGGAGCTGATCGATTTTTTTTAAATTCGGATTCAAAAACAACATACTAAGATCTATATATAAATCTAAATTTTGTTCTTAGTAGAAAGAAATATGTATGAATTTTTAATGATTAGTTTCTTTATGGTAAGATATGGCAAACCTACTTAACTTACTTAAATTTAGATACATATCTCGAATAAGAAAACATATATTGAGTAGATTGAAACTGATTTTTAAAGAAAAAAAACCGTGATAGTTTAGTTGAAAAAGTTTACATTACGCCAAAATATTGCTTCGAAAACAGCAAAAAAATGGGTTTCCGAGATTTTCTAACAGGAATATCCTAAAAACGTGACATGCTAGGCTAATTTTGAACTCGGATTCGGAATCAGCACACAAAAATCTTTTAGTTTCATCAAAAGGAGGATTTCCTTGCAAACCAGTGTATTTAAAAGATTACATCGTAAATTTTTCAGATAAAAGCAAAATTTCATCTAAAGTTTAGTGTATGGTTAAGCCTTTTAGTGTGTACAAAATTTTATATTTATAAACCAACATTCTTTATATTAGTTTATTAATTTTTTTTTCCACTAGGTATTTAGGCTTTTCTTTTGAACATATTCATTTTGATCAAACTACAAAGATATGACTAAATTAGTTATTAGACAATTTTTTCCTTTCAATATACCTAAATTTATCTTCATTTGACATCAATTTTAACTTCTTACTTTAGAGCTAAGTAACTCGACGGTGGCCTCTTCAACTAAAAGTGCAGTTTTGAAAAAAATTTCTAAAAAAGCTTTTTGTAAAAAATAATGTACGTTACCATCAAGGCTATTTTTGAGAAAAGTTATTTTTTTTTCAAATTTTTTTTTGTAACAGAAAATAATTATCTTTGAATTCAATAATTTTGTAAGGTAAGGTTGTAATTGATTTAATTCTATGTTATCAAGTAACTAAAATTTTTACTCACCCAAACAAAAAAATTGATAGTGCAATGCGCCAAAATTTGATGCTCTTTTATAGCCTTTGTGTGGTAAAATTTTTGTTGGCAAGTTAACAATGTTGCTACAATCTCATATCACAAACAGAGTTACAGCTATAATGATGCACCCTTTTATTTCAAATGACAGGAATATGTACAAAAGAAACTTTTGGAGGTGTGGTAACATAATTTTTGCTAGGATTCCCGAAGATAAGGGCAATCACACTGATAGGGAGTGTTTAGAAAAACACAAGAACAAAAAACAACAATCTTTACAAAAATAAGCTATTTTGGTTAAGTTGAAGCTTAAAAATCTTCAATATTGTAGTATATAGCTATAATTCTAGATAAACATATACAAAGTGCAATGTGCCAAATTTTTCTGTTTACGTCAATTGGGATAGAGCCAGTTTCCAAAAAAAAAATATCAATGTAATTCTAAAATTGCAGTACATTTTATAGAGCTTAGTATTTGTTGATAAGTTTTGTTCTCTTGTGTTGACTCCAAGTCGAGATGAGCTTTGGGCTTCATTCCAAAAAGAAAACCTTTATTAAATGAATTTGAAAAAAACTTCTCCAAACACAAGAAGCATTAACCTTTTTATATTTTGGTTTCTTGAATATATTTCCATACATTCTTTCCTCTTATTGTTTTGGTCTGTTTTGCAAGATTCTTTTAGCTAATCTACTTAGTATAAGAGAAATCTGTATTGTATTATTTTTTCCATTTTTTGTTTTGTTGTGTAGGATTAAAAAAAAAAAAAAACACAAAGAAAAATTAAAATATTAATTTAAATAATAAATATCATTTATATTATAAATGAAATGGACGACCGTGTTGCTCCTATCAAAAAAAAAAAAAAATATGTGTGAAATTCACACGTTTGTCTTGCAAAAAAAAACCTATAATAAATTTTATATCATTTAAAAGTTTATTGTTTCAGCTCAATATATTTATATATATATAATAAATGTTACATTATCTAAAAGCGTATTATTTCAACTTCTATATGACGCTTCAATCATATTTTTACCATCCCCAAGTAGGAATTTTTCAAAGCCAACCATGTCGAAATTTCGAAGCTACTTCCTACAATGGTGGCTGGTCATCGGCAACACTGGTTTACAAGGGTTTTGTTGCCGAAACAAAAATATACTTTTCTGAAGGTTTTCAGTGTGTTGAACTCGAATTCGAAGTCAGAAACAACTAATCAGCTAACGTTTATGTTAGAAAATGCAATAAAACGTTTTTTTTTTTATTTCTTCGGACATTATTCTTTTGTATAAGGAAAATTGTTTGAGAATATTTAGTAACGGTTTCTATAAGAACTGTTTTCCATCTTTCGATACCTGTTTAAATCTTTTCAATATCTTTTGTATTGCCTGAGATATCTTTAAATTAAGTAAGTGGGTTTTCCTTCATATATCATAAAGGAGATAATGACGTTATAAAATTTATAAAAATACCAAACAACTGAGGATATCTCGGGCAGTAAAAAAGATATCGGAAAGATTTAAACAGATTTAAAAAGGTGATAAATAGTTCTTATAAAAACCATTACTAAATATGCTTAAACAATTTTCCTTATATAAAAAAATAAGGTCCGAAGTACTGCATACTCTAACGGTAATATTTCAAAAACGGGAGCTGATCAATTTTTTTTTTTGACTTCGGATTCGAGCTCAGCACACCGAAAACCTTCAGAAAAGTATATTTTTGTTTCGGAAACAAAAAAAAAAATTAAATTTTGTTAACCAGTGCAATAGATCTTCACAGGTGTTTTGAGGAAGTTTTTCAATTAAAGATTGTGTAACTTAAAGAGCACGTACCGTTATGTGTGATATATTAAATGAAAGGTAATATTATCAGCATGCGTATTAAAGTTAAATAAAGTTAAAAAGTAATGTACATAAAGTACTCTAGACAACGTCATTCGTCTATCTATTGAAACAAAAAAGTTTTAATGAATTGCTTTTTCCTGTCGCTTTTTCGTTTCATTTTATTTCAAATCACTTCGATACAAAAGAAGTTTTCACTTCAATAAAACAACACATAGATGCGTTCCAGACACAATCTGAAAGAATTAAAAATCTGTTATAGGTAGATACCTATCTTAAAGGTTGTTGTTCTTTAAATAAAGCGTCCCTACTAAAAGATTTATGAGATCATAAAAACATTGCATTCATCGACATTATCCACAATTATAATTATTCTATACAATCATTTAAGTCGGTCAATAAACTTTATTCTAAAAGTTTGCACCAATATTTTATCTCCCACAAAACAATAACACTTTCATTCAATTCATTCATTGATATATCACAACACCAGACAAGATAAGGAGTATGTGTACCATTTTTCACCCATATAAAATAAATCCATCAGCTAAAACTAATTGTGCAAAAGATAAAAACTTTCACCAACAAGATGAGTCTCAAACAATTGCTAAAGACAATAAACGTATATATAAAATCGACATTATGTCTGTCTCTCACCTCAACAAAAATTCAATTGTTTACAATAACACACAACAGAGCCAACAAAACAAAAAAGTGAACACACACTCTCAACGATGATGTATCTTTTTCAATCCATATGGCCTAACCTAACCTAACCACCCCCTAAAAAAAAACCACCCAATTCAAAAACCCACATAGACACAAACAAAATGAAAGTGCAAATAAAAAGCAAACAAACCGCAAAATTGTAAAAGCAAAGTGTATAATTCCTTTTTAATTTTTACCCTAAGTGCATTTCAAAGTACCAAAACAAAAAAAAAAAAATAGATGCATATTGTACATGTATCTATGCGATGCAACTGCAGGCATTGACGCTGCATATATACAAAGATACGTGATGCTGTGTCATGCAGGCAGGGTGTCAAACTAGACAAAAAGGATAACTCTTCCAAAATAAAAAAAAAATGAGAAAAGGTAAAAAAAAATATAATACACAACAAAAACAAAAGCTTGTGTGTGTGAACATAGCCATAGAATATCAAATGAATTGCATTTGCCTCGAGTATCTTAGAGATAAATAGAAAAAAAGGTAAACACAAAAAATAAGGATGCCAACGAACGGCAACTAACCGGGTCCGGGTGTATCTTCTATACTCTCTACTTCACCTGAGCGTGCATTGCTTCATGCTTTTCCACACTTTCATCTTCATCTACAACATTTACCACCGCACCGCTACGGGAGCACACATCAAGCTCACAGGCTCTGCTGACACCTTTTGCTGTTCTTTCTTTTGAGAATAACGAAAACGTAACTTTTCTTCATCATACCAACTGACTGACTGTATCCTACATAATATGTGACGCTGGCTGATGATGGGGTTGGGGGGTTGTTTTAGAACTTAGACGAACCCTTGTTGGATTCATTCATTCATGGTGATCCATCAAGTTCTTTTACTCTATATCATATGGATAAGGCTTAAATAATGTGACATGGCAGAACTAACACATGTTTAGTTATTATTTTTTTTTGCTTCTACTATTTTGTCTTACTTCTTCTAGCTTAAGAGAAATGTTATTAAGAAGAGGTATCTACGTTATTCTGTTTTAAAATTCTGTTTGATCATTATTCTTTATACAACATTGTAATTCAAAATTCTGTAAGTATTTCATAGCAACGATTCAGGTAAATTTTTGACTGTGTCTGGAAATATGTGAATTCATAAGAGTTTATCGCCATCAGAAGCAGGAAATGTTCAATGCGCTTCGAGGGCTTAACAAAAATCTTTTTTTATTGGTTTTTTGTTGTTGTTGTAGGTCAGTCGTGAAAGACCTTGGGCATTGCAATACAAAAAATCGTCTGCGGTTGTATCGTTTGAATCGTCTGAAAAGTTGTCGAGTGAAAAGCCATAAAGAACAAATAAAGTGTAATTTTGCTTTCAATACCTACATATATTTAATGTGTTTCAATAAATTCTTCAATTTCAATTTTACTTCAGAGCTCTGTAAAAATTAGGAATATTAAGGACTTAATAATACTTCCCATTGCTATAGATATTGCAAAAAGTGTTTTTAGTGGAGTATGTATAATGTATATTAGGGTGTGTCACTTTTGTATGGAAAAAAAAAAGTACTCTAATTCTCAAATGTTATAGTGGTCAAAAGTTGTATTATTGTGTGAGATTTAATAATATGTTTTAAAAAATTATAATATCGTTCGTCTTTGGCTCTCTCAAATCGGTTGAAGTTGTTAAGAAAAAAACGATTTTATATAAAAAAAAGAGTGTGTGTACACATGTAGGTATACGCGACTGAAGTTATACTTCTCATTCAGTATATGTAAATGAATTTCATTTGATATTTTTAATTTCTATTATTAAGTAATTAATCCACACTTAGTTTTTTTACATTTTTATCAAGTGAACAATAAATTAATTCTTTCATCCTCCTTGCGTCCATGTAGTTTCCAATTTATTCTGTGAAATTTACTCATGTTGTACGGTTCAGAGCGTACGGTAAGTAACGAAAGTAAATGAATTGCGCATAAAATGTGCGATATGGTAATTTTATGAGAATTGTGTGTGCTTCAGCACTAGTAGTAGCAATATGGAACTTGCAGGGTTGCTACAAAGCTCAAAAGTTAGCTGAGCTCAGTTCAAATTTTGAGCAAGCTCACTTTTGAGCTATGTACCATAGCTCAGCTCATTTGGGCTGAGCTGAAAGTGAGCTGAGCTGATGGTTGAGCTGAGCTGTTGGGTGAGAGGATACATTGATTTTTATTTGGAAAGTATAATGAAATATGAAGATATTTTAAACTTTTATAAAACACCATAGCTTAAGATGTTTGGTTCTAGTTATTAATGGAATTATTTTAACACATGGATATTTTTATAAATAAAACAGATAATTTTTCGTGATTTTTTTTCTTGGTTTTTTTAATAGTAAATATATTTCTATTTTTTTAGTAAAATATTTCTTTTTTTATCATAAAAAAAATTCCGGTACAATCCGGTTTTTCGACTTTTTTCAAAATTCCGAGAAAATCGCGTTTGAAAGTTGGGGTAAATTTTTTTTTTCGAAAAATCCCCGAATCTTTGAACGCTCCTAGTAGCTAAACCGCTTGAGAGCAATTTTTGGGAGTGATGCCAAATGATAGCTTGTGTCATGGGCCTACGCTTTGCGCATTGTCAGATTTTAAAAAAATCGCCTTCCATGTTAAACTGCCACATCATGCCTATTTTATCAGAATCGTGCCTAATTTTTTTTATTTTTAAGTTCTCCCGGTTTGAGAACGCGTGGACCTACAGGGATGAGAGTTGTACCCAAATGTAGGTTAGAGTCCCCGCTACCTTTTGGCATCAAAAATTTTTTTTTTCATTTTCTTCAAAATTCCGAGATATAGGCGTTGGAAGTTGGGGCGCTCATTTTCAGCTCAGCTCACTTTCAGCTCAGCTCAAATGAGCTGAGCTATGGTACCTAGCTCAAAAGTGAGCTAGCTCAAATTTGAGCTGAGCTGTGAGCTGAGCTGAAATGTGAGCTTTTTGCAACCCTGGCAACTTGCCACATGGAAATTACCACATGCAACTTGCCACACGCAACTTGCCACATACAACTTGCCACATGCAACTTGCCACATGCAACTTGCCACATGAAACATGTAACTTGCAACGTGTTGTGTGTTTTATGTTTTGCCGTACTGCGGCGTACTGCATTTTTAAATACTAAAGTACTGCCTACTCTAAAGGTGAAACGACAGCCCTGCTACCCAGGGTGATCGCGTCATAATCCCTTTGACATTCTTGTCAAAAAGTAAATTTTCATACCCACCGTCCCATAAGAAGTATAACTTCAAAAAAATATCTTTTTTCCTTCACTTATTATTTCGCAGTTTCTTTGCTAAGTGTTCAATTCCAACAAATATAAGCTTAAAAGTTTTTTCTTTGAATTATCTTCCACGTGAAAGCCGGGCTTAGAACTAGTATCTAAAAACTTGATATTTTTGATAAGTTATTATTTGAACTTTAATGATTTTGTTTTAGTATACCCCGTTATTCTGCGATGAATTGAAACTTATGAGTTAGTTAATATATTCTTTAACACAATGCAACAAAAATTGGGTGCTCTTAGGTGCTCTTTAGAGAATCGAGGGTCAATTAGTTTTTCACTTTCTGATAGAAAATACTCCTTACTTTATGCAATGTTTTTTATATTTAAATTAAATTAACTGATGTTATTAGTGTATTTTATTTTGGGTGATCTTAATTAAGGTTGGGGAAGAGAGAAAAAAAAACTGAGAATTGTGTATTAGGGATGAGGAAAAAAATTTGAGAAAAATAATGTCGACAGGCGGAGTACAGGCCATTAATCAATTTTTTAGTTTTTGGTAAAAAAATAAATAACAAAAACTAGGTTTATATTGTATTTTCTTGTAGGAATACTGATTTTAAACAGAAATAGGTACAAAAACCACGAAAAATAATTATGGCCAGGTTTTTGATGAAAATACTCCAAATGTCTTCGATTTTTTCCTATATTTTGAGCAAGCCAAAGATATTAATTAAAATGAAAATTGTAAACTCAGGATTTAATTTTAATAAGCAATGCAACTTTCAAAAGCTATTACATTTAAAAATTCCTATACTTTTGCATTTTGACACACCCTAATGTATATGGTTTTATACACTGTTGAGATTTATCATATAGTATTTGAGGATGAATTTTTTTGATCACCGACGACTTGGTCGCCGGCGCCGTCGCATGTATGTACTTTCTCTTATGATAAAATTAGCTGTTAAAGATAATGAAAAAAAAAAAAAAAATAATAGTTGCTATTATCTTTTAAGGAATTATAATTAAGGAATATAAAAAATATTAAAAAATTTGTTTGCCTAATTAGGTACTCTAGCAATAATTTTTATTTTTTATTTTTTAATTACAATAAATTTGTAGGGGGAAGTGGTCACCCTTCGTACAGTTTTTACTTATTTTTTTTTAGTTATTTATTTACTCACTCCAGCTTCGAGAAAATGGACTTTATTTGTAATATGTATATTATTACACTTTACAAAAAAATTTGACACTTCTAAGTCAAAGGCTTAAATAGTTATAGCCATTTTACTGGGATTAGATTTTTGTACGAATCCTCCCCACCCGTGGGGTACCTTCGTACAGCACATAGGGTACATTCGTACAGGATATTTAAAACGTTAATTTGACTAACTTTTGATTTGTCAAATGCCAAATTTGAGTTTTAAAACATTTAATTACTTATTAATTTATTAATTAATTGAACTTGACTCAGAAAAAAACAAAAACAAATAAAAAACTTAATTTTTCTCGATTCGACTATTCTGAAACAAATTATTATTTACATATATAAAAATACCAACCTTTATTTACTATAGAATGCGAAAAACTTATTATAGAGGTTTAAATTTCATTTCAATAAAACTGTAACTCCGTGTTTTGATTGTTATCTGTTCAAGAAAATTTACTGGCGGGCATACGTTTGCGTACGAATGTGCCCCATGTTTGACTGTACGAATGCTCCCCAAGCTGTACATAATGCAGAAAAATTGATTTTTGAAAAAATGTACTGAGATTTTGCAATATTTATAATTAAAACACAAATTTAACACTTTAATCAACAATTCTTCATTACTGTTTAGCCAAAAACATACTTAACTTAAACACAACATGACATCAAATGTACATAAAAAAATTACTCAGAGCACTAAAAAACACTAAAAGTCTTGTGGCGACCGAATTCGTTTCACTTAGGATTCAAAATTTATCTAGCAGCTCGGCGCCTACTATGTCTATGCACACTAGTAAGCACGTGTTTGAATACCGTTTAGTTTTTGTTTTAAGCTCACTGTACGAAGGGTGACCGTGTACGAAGGGTGACCACTTCCCCCTATAGGTACCTATAAAAAAGATGTACCTAACTTTTATCAAAACAAATTTCCTATTCTAAATACCAAAAAAACACCCTAATTTTCAATCGAAAATTCAGAAAGTAGAGGTTTTAACAAACAAATTACCCACCGATTTTTTTAAAAAAGCTGATATTTTGACACGTGAATTTTCGATTGAAAATTAGGGTGTTTTTTTGGTATTTAGTCAAAATAAGGTTAAAAAATAAATACTTTAAATCAAATAAATTACTGTGTATTTGGGACATAATAAGATAGGTTTTTACCAAATTTCGTAGAAAAAAACATTTTTTTGAAAAAGATAAAAATAAAAAACCAAAAACTCGGTTTTTTTAATTTTTCACATAAATTTTGAGGTTATGTGAAAAAATTGTCAATACATAATTTATAGATCTTTTTATTACCTACAACTTTGCCGTACAACTTTTTTCCATAGGACTTGTAGTTTTGTCGGAAATCGAGATCTACCATTTTTTACCATTAAAAACGCAACCCACCCACTTCCCGAACTCGGCTCGCCAGTAATTTATTTTTCCTTTCATTTTTATCATATTCACCTCCTTTTCCAATGGGTTTCATCCTACTATGATTTTTTTTGGTTTCAAAAATTATCGACCCTGGGCTAATTAGCAAAATCATTGATCAAATCATCAAAATCGATGCTTCTCTCGATTTCAACGAAATTTTTCATGAATCACTGTAGTCCTGAATTCTTTTTTATTCTTTTTAACTTAGAGAAGAAACGATTCCCCACTGCAATTTGTCATACTTAAGAAAATTGTTAGTGCAATTTCAACCTTTGAAAACTTATCTTCAACTTTATTTGGTTTTAAAAAATTATAAAGTTCTAAAATTATATAAAGATTTTTCATTTTCGTGTTGACTAATTTTCAAGTATTTTTTTAAATTCAGGCATTCAGCATGTTTGTAGATAAATATAGATAAATAAAATTCTTTATTTCATATAATTATGTATACAATATTTATTCTTAAGAATAAGGACGTGGACGTTTATTTCCGTTCACATCTTAGCCCAGAAAAAATAGATTTTTCAAGGAAAAAAATTGTTACAGGTCGATTTTTGTTATACAGCTTGGTGTAAGGGTGGTATACAATCTGTGAAAAGTCCTAAAGTTTCCTTTGTCTGCTAGTCTAATTGTAAATGGCCAAAGATCACAACATTTTTTATTTTTAAAACGGTAGGTTTTGGAAAAAATTATGTTCTACAAAAGTGCTGCTGATGTTGTTTTACAACAAAATTGTTTTCTTGTATCTCATGTTTAGACATAACAACATTTCAAACTATCCCATGTACATAATTTTTAATTAAATTAATTAATAACAAATAATATAAAAATTTCAAGAAAAACAGAAATATTAGGCTCAGACAGAACGGGAGAAAATGAGTCATTTTTTTCGTGGATGCAGCCGGTAAGACGTCAAAAAATGAATAATAATTCTGGTTAACAAAATTAAACTTTTTTTTTGTTGCCGAAACAAAAATATACTTTTCTGAAGGTTTTCGGTGTGCTGAAGTCGAATCCGAAGTAAAAAAAAAATTAATCAGCTCCCGTTTTTTAAATATTACTGTTAGAACATGCAGTACTTCGGACCTTATTCTCTTATATAAGGAAAATTGTTTGAGCATATTTAGTAACGGTTTTTAAAAGAACTATGTTCCACCTTTTTAAATCTGTTTAAAGCTTTCCGATATCTTTTTTACTGCCCGAGATATCCTTAGTTGTTTGGTATTTTTATAAACTTTATAACGTCATTATCTCCTTTATGATGTATGAAGCCAAACCCACTTACTTCATTTTATGATATCTCGGGCAATACAAAAGATATTGAAAAGATTTAAACAGGTATCGAAAGATGGAAAATAGTTCTTATAGAAATCGTTACTAAATATGCTCAAACGATTTTCCTTATACAAAAGAATAAGGTCCGAAGAACTGAAAAAAACATTTTTTTTGCATTTTCTCTCGGTAATATCTCAAAAACGGGAGCTGATTAGTTGTTTCTGACTTCGGATTCGAGTTCATCACACCGAAAACATTTGGAAAAGTATATTTTTGTTTCGGCAACAAAACCCTTGTAAACCAGTGAATTCGTGACAGCATTTTTAGAAATAGTTTTTTTTTTTAAAGTAAGGTAGATAAAATTTTATTTTAAAAATTAAAATAAAAAATGAAATATTTTATGATATTTTTTAAGAAAAACAAATTTTAGAAAAATTTTAAGATGAAAACTTCAAATTAAGAAATTATCATGAATATGAGTCCAACGGTTTTCGAGATATAGAGAAATTAAAACACGATTCAATTCCAGGTGCAAGTATCATTGGTGATCTGATATGAAAAACAAGATTTTCAATTTTTGAGTATATCAGGAACTATTTGTTTTGCTTACCTAGTTAAAAAATAAATGATTTGCTCAACTGCCAAGTTAGAACAAAATCACTTAAAACATTTAGTAGACCAAGACAGACACAGACAGATCATCGTCTTCATCTGTCATTTTTGATTCTTAACTCAAATTCGATTTATTTTAGGATTCTTTAACTTTTCTGGTCAATTGGACTTAGTTTTTTTTTTACAACTTTGAGTGTCATAAACAAATTTAGGCATCATTTTAGTTTAAGCTTAAATGGTCACTGTGGCGTATGCGTAACGGTTTATTAACGTTATTTAGTAGTCCGTTGAAATTTCACATTAGAAGTTTTATGCATATTATCTGTGGTTCCCTTAAGTTTTGATTGGATTTGTGTGGTATCAAAATCTCATTGATGGGTTTCGAATAAAATGATTATCTATCCATATAGAAAACTTAAGAAGGTTAAATCTGTTTGTTGGCTACATGTTTTTCATAAACTTGAAAAAAATGGGGCTAATTTTTTCACTCCCTTTTAAAATTCCAAAACCCTTTGGGAGATTTTAAGATTATCTTCAGGGGTCTAGATACCTTTCAAAATATTTTAGTAAAAATAAGGGTATATGACTCCCCTTCAATGAATATTTTTAATTTTCATTTTTATTTTTATCTGTACAGAAATTAGAAGGGGGGTTAAGAGTGGCTTGAATTGATTACTATAAAAATGGGTAAAGTGTCAATGTTATTAAAGAACTTGACAATGCCCCCTGATTTAATTTCAAAACCCCCCTTAATAGACAGCTCAAGCTTCTTTTAACTACTTATGCACACACGACATAAATATGTATACGTATTTACCTCAACATAATGTACAAATTAAAATGATAAGCTAAGGCGTTTTGATTTTGATTTGTTAGCTTTTGCTTTTTCAAAATCCCCCCCCTCATTTATGGTTTGTATGTTACTATGGTTCTATTTGTTTTCCTATATGCAATAATACCAGCAGCGATAATAACTCGCAGAATGCCCACACAGTTTCACTATTGTTTTGATCCGAATGCAAATGAAGTGTAGAATTTGTGTCATACGGCACCCTGGGGGGTAAAAGCTAGAAAACAGAAGAAGAACAAGAAAAAAAACAAAAACAAAACAAAAAAATGAAGAGAAAATGTAGGTAGATAGGTATGTTAGGTAATATAACCAAACGCAAATCCATGCCTATGCAGAGAGAAAGATGCATCAGCATCATAGCATAGTAGCGCATTCCAGAGATGACACAAATATTTATCCCTGTTCCTGGAGAGTGCTTTTGTTTTCTCCAGCATCTTTGTAGTATTTTGTATGTTTGTTTGTTCTGTTTTTTTTTTTTTTTTTCTGCTGCTTCTCTGCTGTGGTGATGTTCATTGTGTGTATGTGTGCGCTGCACCGTGTTGTACAATGACTTGGAAATAAAGGGTCTGGAAGTTCTGCGACAAACGCCGGTCTTTTCTCTCCAAATGACTACCGCGCGACTGATGCTGCAGCAGAGTAGAAGCAGCATTGCACTGCTTTTGAGAAAAAAAAAATAAAAGATGACACAAGAAGAAAAGGAAATCATCCTGCGATGCGGTAAATCTGTGTGTTCACAAACAAAACGTGAAAAACTAAAAAAAAAAATGAAGATGTTTTCCCTTCCTCGTTTTTACTTTTTTTTTCTGTTTTTATTTTTTTTTTATTTTATTTTAATCTCAGCTTAGTTTTTAGTTTTTTTTTTTATATATATTTTATTTCGACTTGTAGAGGTATAGGAGTTGTATATCCAGTTCACAAGACTCAGGAACCATTGTCATGTTGTTGTTGATAAATAAAAAGGAAGAAACAGCAAGAGGGGGGATGAGAAGAGACCCTAATAGCGTTTCCTACTCAAGATTACTAACATGGCCCGTATGAGGGCAAAAACTTAACATTGCACTAGGAGAGGACTATAAGTTGACGATGACAACGACCGACGACAACAAACGTTGACGACGACCGACGACAACGCCATAGCGCATTTAAATACGTGTGTTGGCCATATTTGAGAATAGCTAAGTCTCTCAGGGCCAGCAGACGAGAAGGACTTCTTCTTCTTCTTCTTCTTCTTCTTCTTCTTCGGCTTGTTCTTCCTGGATAAGGAATAGGTACGAATATATAGCCAGTCAACCAACCTACTCTTGGGCTGGGAACTATGAATATTCATTGTAATAATTATAACGTGACACTTGAGCGAAATGTTAGTTGCGCTTAGTTGAACCGATTTTTTTTTTTTTATTCTGAAAGTTTTTTTTCTGCATTGGTATTTTTTTTTTTTATTTTTTTGTATTCTTCATCCACACCGTAATGAAAACTCCTTTTTTACAGAAGTTACACGAAATAATAGAGGAATACTGAGTAGGAAAATATTTACTCCGCCCTGAAGTAGCCTGAATTTCAAGGAAGGCGTTGGTTAGGGTATAGAATATAGCAGAAGGGGTAAGAGGTATGCCATAAAACGCTTCGAGGTAATGTTAAAAAATAGAATTTCTGGAACAATGAAGTTAGGCTTGTTGGGTTGGTTATATACAGTTGGGTTTGGGGTTGTGACGTAGACCGCAAACGCGTTGAAGAAAAACCTTATTTATTTATTTTTTTTTTTTTAAGTAACTTTTTTTTTTGTTTGGCTTGCTAGAGAATTTTTTTCCCTTTCACTCCATAGAAATTCCCTGTCCTCTGTCCTCAGGAATGATAGTACCACCGAGGGGGTCGTGGAGTTGCTGTAGTATGTCACAATGGTTGTTGCACTTTGGTACTCTCGCTGCAGATGTATCTACCCATGTAACATATACTTTTTAGCTTTTGGGCAAAAGAAAAACACAGAAGGTTTCTCCTGTTTTTTTTTTTTTTTACTGTGGTCTTCTTTCTCTCAGATCATGAATTGGACACATTTTGATAGTTTCAGACCAATTTGGAGTGTGAGGGCATTATTGTATACTAGAGAATTCAGCTAGGTTGTTGTTACCTAAATAACTGTTTTCGTTGTTTTATGTTTGCAGTGGTTGTAATTTTTAATGCAGAGAGACTTGCTTGCTTATTTTTTTTATTTTGTGTTCTGTTTAAGTTTTGTATTACTGTTTTTCTTTTGTCTGGTAGAAGAGAGAGAAGAGTTGTTTTTCTTTACATTATTTTTTTTTTTTTTTTGGTAAAGCTAGCGAAAGAGGGCGCTGCAGTTTTTTTTTTTTTTTTGGATGCAGTAAGCAGATTGTTTTGTGTTAAAAACAAAAAATTAGGTTGAAAAAGTTCAGGAGTTTACTTAAAGTTATTTAACTTTTTGACCATTGTTAGGAATATAAGGATTACCAGGTGGATTAGGATGCTATGAAGCATTTTGTATGGTTCCAGTACACCGAAATGTTACTTTCAAAAAGTTTTTACTTATATTTTTTTTGTTGGTTTCTTTGTAACAATTAGGTACTTTAAATATATGAATGAGTGTTTTAAAAGTAAAGTTGGTTTATTTCTATTGTTGTTTTTTTTTTTTTATTAAATAACTTTTCTGTCTTTATAAGCATATTTTTCTAAGACAAAACAAATTTAATAACCGGGTTATTTTAATTCTTTTTTTCAGGTAAGATTCTTAATCCTTTTTACATCAATGCACAATGGATACTTACATTAATTCTTTTGGAAAATGGTAAGTAAGTTATACGTGTCATTTTAAATAGGCTGCAAAACTTAATTATAGTTCAGATTTCTTTAAATGAATTTAATAGGTTGAGTATCTTGAGCTTATTAAGCCTTTGTTATATTAGGTACACTGATTGTGTTGTTAAGAAACTAAAATAATGAAAGAATGAGTTCCCTTTGGAACATAAAGAATATAAAAGAACGTAGGCTCTAAAAGTGATCACATCAAAAAAGAACTGAAATGACACAAAACGCTAAATTCAAAACATAATTTTGAGTGAAAGGGTGTTTTTTCGAAAAAGGAATAAGAAGTTTATCTGTATTGGGAACAAAATAAGAGAGCATTTTAGGTCTTTTTTGAGTGAAGGGAACAGAAATACATCTAATTAAACTGTCCGTTATCTTCATCATCCTTGCTCTAAAAAAACACCCTTTACTTCAAAATAATTCTAGACTTCGACTGAATATCATTTTTTAATATTGATTTCTAAAGAGGTACTTATGTTCTCATCACCTAAAAATAAAGACACATTAACCTAAAGGTTAATTTTATTTTTGCTTCCGATGACTAATTGAACGTTTGTTATTGAAATCTTAGATGATGAACCATTGGTTTCTTGGAACCTCCTCGAAAAAACACTCTTTCACATAAAATTATTTTATGAAGTCTTTTTATTTTGGTTTTTATCCCAAATGTTATTCCAAATTACATTAGGATTTCTCATCAATTTTTGTTTTAATCAAACAATAGTATTTTCTTATAGACTCTTTAGATTCTTGTTTCAAATTTCAAATGCAACATAATTGCTGAATTTCAATAGGGTACCATTAACTTTAAGTACTTTTTTCTTACAATTAACAAAAATTTTGTCTTAATAAAAAAAAAAACATTTCAAAGTAAAAATTTATAAATTAATTGGACAACAATGGACAACATTTATTATTGCCACAAAAAGAAAAACACCCTTTCACTTTAAACATTTTTAGCGCGATTGCATAGATTCATAGGCGAAACTATAACACCACATCTACATCTTAAACCTTCATCACGAAATTTATCAGTGTTCGGTCAACGAGTGATTTATCGCTGAGAGAAAAAAATAATTCTCATCTGCAAATGTATCAATTCCTAGAGACATGGGAGTGGTGCCATATGAAAGCTTATACAGGGTGTCCCAAAAGTAATGGATCAAACGAAATATGCTGATAGGCCAACTTAAGGGAAAAAATAACAAACAAAAGTCAAGACTTTTATTCAAAAAGAAATAAACAAACAACAGTCGAGAAAATGTGTTTATTTTTCTTTGTTATTTTTCTCTGAAAAGCCCTGTTTTGTTGCATTTAAATTGTAATATCTTTCGTTCTAATTTCAACTTTGGAAATTTTTATACATTTTTGAAAACTGCAATAACAAGGCAAGTTTTTAAAATAATAAACCAGTATCACACCATACAATTTTTTTCGGGATGCTGCTCTGAAATAAAAGTAAGAAATTGAGTTTTTATAAAACATGAAACAGTTTATTAATTTGCAGCAAAATGGCGTATGAAATAAAAAATATTTTGATTAATTAATTATTTCGTATTATTAGCCAACGTTTTAGTGGAAGAATTGTAAAAAACAAAAATCAATTATGAGCGGAGGAAGCAATATACTAATGCAAAGTCGGCATTTTTCGAAATTTCACAAAAACTGCATTAAATCGAAAACCGTTAGGATTTGGTATGAACAAGTTACCAAATTCTGAGAGCCCTTAAGTTGGCCTATCAGCATATTTCGTTTGATCCATTACTTTTGGGACACCCTGTATACTCAGCTACCCGATAGTGGTAAAATCCGGTTTTCCGATTTTTTTTCAAAATTCCGAGAAAATCGCGTTTATATGTTGGAGTCGAATTTTTTTTCGAAAAATCCCCTCATCATAAGAACGCTCCTGGAAGCTAAACCACTTGAGATAAAATTTTGGGAGTGGTGCCAAATGATAGCTTGTGTCATGGGCCTACGCTTTGCTCATTTTCAGATTTTAAAAAATCTCCTTCCATGTTAGTCCGCCACATTTTCCTTAAAAAAAATTCGTGCCTTGTTTTTTTAATTTTTTAAGTTCTCCCGGTTTGAGAACGCGTGCACCTACAGGGACGGGAAAGGTACCCAAATGTAGGTTAGAGTCCCCGCTACATTTTTTTCATTTTTTTCTTTTTTCAAAATTCTGAGATATAGCCGTTTGAAGTTGAGCGGGCGAAAACGCTTCTGTAAGCTGAACGCTTTGACCTAGATATTAGAACATCGGTCTCCTGAAATATTCGAAATTACATTGGTTGTGCTTGTCGTCCCAGCGACTCAAATCACAGTTGAAAACACATTTTCGTCTTTAGATTTTACTTTAAACGAAAAGAGATATAATCTTGGGTCTAAAGAACTTTGAGAGTCTATTTACTATTTAGTTCATACATTATTTAATACATAAACTTAGAAAAAACATCCTTTTCATATTTATTTTTGATTTATCTTTAAAATTTCTTCAAATTAAGGCATAACATCAAAAGTATTTGTATTTCTAACGGTAATATTTCCAAAACGGGAGCTGATAGGATATTTTTGACTTCAGATTCAACACACCGAAAACCTTCTGAAAAGTATATTTTAGTGTCCGCACCAAAAAAAAAAAATTAAATTTTGTTGACCAGTGTTATTGTTTCGTAATTCAATGGACAACATTTATTATTTCCACAAAAAATAAATCTCATCTGCAAATGTATCAATTCCATTCTTGACATATTCGACATTTTCCTTTTTTGCCAAGTTTCATAAGCCTTTGTTTTATGCCTATTTTATCTGTATACTATTTAATTTGGTTTAAAAAGTTAAATAACACATTTTGTTGACATTACTTACGAAAATTGATAAGATCATCGTCGAGTTATAAATTAAAACAATCCAAGCTATAACAAATTAACAGCTCTAACGGTGTGTTTGTAACATTTCTCACCAAATTTGCACTTTTTTTTTCAAAATTCTCAAAATAAAAGTATGTTTGAATTGTTATTTTGGTAACCATTTTCTCAAATTATACAAGGTGTCCCGGGATGAGATAAGAAGACTTTGAGGGATGATTATTGGGTATAATCTAAGAAAAAAATTGTTCTACAGTAACTCTCTATCTGAAAAGTTGATACCTTTTAGCGATGATTTAAGAAAACACTTACATTGGTATGCCTTTACTCATGTTAATGTTAATAACTCCGTTAATACTTATGATAAAAACTTCATTAATGTCTTGATTTTTAGAAGAATTGCTATTCTTTGTACTTGCATTTAAAAAATATTAAAATATTTTTCAGTTGCTCAGATATTAATTTTTAAATGGAATTATTTTTTCTTACCCAAGATAATTTTTGACTGTGAGGCCGATTTTCTTCGATGAATGTGTTTTTTCTAGAACTCAGTAGCTATTAATTTTTTTATTTTATTCGAAAAACAATAAAAACAAATACTTACTTGTGTAATTTTTATTATTGTTTTGCGAATAAAATCAAAAATGAGTAGCTACTGAGTAATAGAAAAAACACGCCTATAGTGTTTTATAAATTTATTTTTTATGAAGAAAACAATAATGAACAAAATGTTATTCACAAGTTTGCCAGATAACTCATACAATTTATGATATTTAGGAAAACCTGCACCAGGTAAAATCTCTAAGAAATGTGTTTTTTTTGCTTTAGTCAAAAATGGATACGAATTAAAAATTTATTTTTGTAGTTTAAGTTTATTTCTGTCTAAGACCTAGTAATAAAAATTATTCAAAAAGTTCGAAAATATTGGGTCTCAAAAGTCTTAACGGATTGACCGATCAGAGGCGTTATTGGAATTGTTTGGAACAAAAAATAATAAAATAATTTTTATTAAAAAATTCAAGTATTAACTTATAGACAAGGTCTTTCTGTTGATGAAAACCTGTTTTTTTTTTTATTTTGAACGTTTTTTTTTTTTTATGAAATATGCATTTTTGGATTTAAAAAAAAGTTAACTTTTTTTTTAATTAACCCTCAAAATTAATTTTTTGTTAGAGTGAATTTTTCAAAAATGTTTGAAGCATTTTATTTTTAATAAAAAAAAATTACTAACCATTTTCAATTCTTTTCTAAAAATGTTTTGATATACAAGAAAAAAATTACATATACACCGAAAAAAAAACCAATATCAATTTATCATTTTTTTAAATATCAAATTAACATTTTTTAAATATCAGCCAAAAATGCTATATAAAATGTGTTTTATGATATTTAAAATGTTAAAACAATTAGGATGATATTTAAATGTAACATTTTGGATTTTTTTTTTGATATTTTACTATCATTTTTTCATATCAATTTCTCATTCCAAATTATTGAAAAATATTAGTTAAAAAAATCTTAATGTGTACTAATTTAAAGGCGCTTTGTGTTTTTTCGAAGTAAAATGTATGATTTACTGAAAAAATTTGATCGGCAATAAGATTTTACTTCACATGTTAAAATAATAAAAATAATAAAAAAGAAAAAGAAAGAAATAGGTTTCATTATAATAAACTAAAACGTAAAATCTAGTCAACATTGATATTTTAATTGTCAAAGTGAAATTTTTACTATCCAATTAAACTTAAAAAAATATCAAAATGATTTTTTAATAGTCAAAGTGAAATTTTCACTATCCACCTAAAATTAAAAAAGGTCAAAATGATATGATAAAATATCAAAATTGATATTTTAATTGTTGGACGACTTTTGTCACTGAAAAATGTTAATTTGATAGCTGTTATTATCAAATTCTTTTTTCGTTGTATTCCGTTTGGTAGACAAAAAAAAATAAAAAAAGATGTTCTAGCCATTAAAAAAAACACATTTTGTATGTATGTATTTAAAATACTTTCAGAATATCGTCATCAATTAAAATGTTTTATATTTTGTACAAATCCAAAGCAAGACTGGCCTAATATGTGATTGTGAAGAGTGTGCAAAACTCACTATTATTATTACTATAATTAAAAAATATAAGATTAGTAGAAAAAAGGGTATACAAAAGAAAATAGACCACAATGGCGTGAAATTCCGTCTGTAGAAAAGAAAGAAAGTATATACTTTTGATAAGAATTTCATATAATTTATTCTGATCATAATAATGATTAATGAAGCCTTGCATAGCTTTTAAATGAAATTGTCTGAAGTTTCAAACCTATCCGGATTTGTCTGGACTACAAGGTTTAATATAAAGGCTCCCAAAATAAGTACATGGTACATTAATTCACAAATTAAACAAATCAGCTTCTTATTTTTATAATGGATGTCCTTAGAAAGTCTAAGATAATGTCTCCTTAAATGAGGTTGGTTATTAAAATAAATTTATTTTAATTTATTTTCTTTTTTTCTGTTTAATTTTTTGTTGTAAACTCACTTTCTCTCTATTACCTTTCTTTACATAAAAACATACATAAAACATAACTTATATTATAATATGAACATAATAATTTCATTTCAAAAAGACATGAAAAGTGGTAGGTACACCTTACCTACTCCAAAAAATGCAAAAGAATAAAATGAAACTAGTGCATTAGTGTATCTCTCCACCAAGTTGTTTTTTTTTTTTTTTTTTTTTTTTTGTGGATGTGACTGACGTACTTGCTGCATCACAACGTGTCTTCGTCGTAGTCGTCGTCATCGTCATCATGTCTCCTGCATGTCTGGGGTTGATGAACCTCTTCGCTGCCTCCAGGCGACGGCAAAAGGTGGACTTTTCTTCTCTGTGAAACGAAAAAATTTCACATCCTCTTTGCTCTCATACCTACATACTCGTACTCCTGCAGCTTTTCTCTAGCGTAAGTAGTTTTACGTGCGGCTCAGCAGAACTTCATTAGGCTCGTAAATGCATTGTCTCTTTGTCTGCATTTATGTGTGTAAGTGTATAGAGGTGTGTGTGGAATGTGATGCAAATGCTATTTTCATGCAAGTACACCCTTGGTTTTATGCAGTGAAATTTCCCTTAAGTATTTTATGTCTGTGTGTGTGTGTGTGTTTATAGGGTACCTATGTACACTTTCTCTATTAAAAGAAAAGAAGGAGGAACAAAAATTAACTATGAAGGAAAAAGTTGATGAAAAGTATCCGGGATAAGTGGTATAAGTGGATCTAATCTTTCATTTCCTTACATCTGCCCGACCGAAGACGTTGATGATGATGAGAGTTCACCTTGTTATTGGATGTCACTGAGTCACCTGAATGTTGTTGAGAGTTTTACACAAGAAAAATTTGAAAAAATATAAAAAAAAAAAAAAATGGCATCCATCTATTTGGCAGAGATAAAGCAAGGTGATGTTGAATTAATTAATAATATTATGTAAGAAAAACTAATAGAATTTCATTTGCTTAGCAAGCATATTTGACAAGAAAGAAACGCCAATGTAGGTAATATAAAGATGAAGATACACAGGAATTCAGGGAAAAACTATTATGATTAACTTGAGATTTTTGATAATTTATTATGAAACTTTGAAGAAAGTTGCAATGTTCAGGAAGTGAATGACGAACAGGAACAGAATTTTGTGAAGTTTTTAGTGAGTGTTGATTTGAGTGCAGGCAAAAGGGGTTCATTAAGTTTACAACTTGAAGCAAAATCAAGTTCCTGTCTATGACTTTAAAGTAGTTATTTTTTGCGCTTGATTTTGTTGCACTTTTTCGTCCCAAAAGTTGAAACAAAACTAATTTCGCAATTTTGGTGAACGCCAACATTACGATGATGGAGATGGTTGAATTTGCTTGAAATTTGGTATACGAGGGTGGGTCAATACCTAAGTCTCTGAAAAATAAAAGAAAGAATGGTCTTTTCGGGCAAATAACTTTTAATTTCTCAACATAGTCTTCTTTCAGCTCTATATATTTAACCGTCCAAAAAATGCGTTTGCTCCAAGCTCTCAAAATATTCACTTGTTTCTTGGATGACGTCATTATTTTATGCAAATCTATTTGCGGCAAGCAATTTCCTCACATTTGGAAATAAGAAGTAATCACAGGGGGCTTTATCATGAGAATACGCAGGGTGAGGGAGCAATTCATATCTCAATTCGTACCTATAATTTTGCCATTGACACTGCGAACTTGTGCGATTTTGTTTTTCTTTAATTATGAGCAAACGCATCAGCCACTTTACGGATAGCTTTTTTACATCATAATGATTATGTAAAATAGAAATTAACGGTAAATGCAATAAGCCTGTTCTTTCTACCATTTGCCTCACTTTCTCTTATCGTCCAATATCAAACCATGGATATTATCCACCATCTCGCGTAAGCTGGATAGTTCCAATCAAGCCTTTTCTTGGTTTCTGTTTTGCTTTTTTTGTGCAATAAAATAATAATGAATGAACACGAAATTCTGATTTTTTTAATTTTGAGAAAACTATTTGAATGCTTTTTATTTGAATCGCTCTACTTACCGATAAAGCTATTTTACTGATCTGTCTGAAAATTTTAGGGCAAATTTTTAGGGACTTATTATTGACCCGCCCTTAACTCATTTTTAAGTAATTTCCAAGATCAGTTTTTTTTTTAATTTTGTTTTAATTTCATAAAGTCTATCAGGAACTTATTTTTTTTTAATAGAAAATCATGTATTTAAAAAAAAAATCTTAATATAATTTTGATGCTCCAAAGGAAGAATGCAATTAAATTTTTTATTAAGCAAGGAATATTTAGAAGCAAATTTTTAAAAATCATTTGATCCGTTTGGAACATATTTTAAAGGCTCCGATTTTAATGGTTTTTTTTAAACGTATCGGTTATTAAAAATACTTTAATATCTATAGGCTACAAATTGCCGATGTTGCCGTATTATTTTTTTAAATTCGCTCGGGTTTCCTTATACTGCCATTTGTTGAGCTTAAGTTACTCAACTGTTATTTGGAAACTTTTTTTGTAGGTACCTTCTTTTAAATTTTTTTTTTGTATTTCGATGTAGTTCGGAATTTATGAATGCTAAATGCATCCGTCGAAAAAATTTCGTTAAAATTGGTTGATTCGTTTACCAGAAAGTCAGAAATGTAAAAAAAACAACGGTTGTATAACGAATTTTTTTTTTTAATTTTAAAGGCTAGATATTATTAAGTACAATATTGATCTCAAAAATTTAAGTCACTCAAAATTGTCAAACCCTCATTATCAACAAAAAATTTAAAGAAATTGTTTTTTTTTTTCTTTTTTTGGGAAGCGGGTCAAAATTTTGACTTCAAACTTCTGATGTACAAAATTCTGCTTTTTTCAAGAAAATTCTGTTTTTCAAAATTCTGCTTTTTTTCTAGGTATTCTGTCTTTCAAAATTCTGCTTTTCAGAATTCTGCCAGCATTTTTTTTAACAAAAAAATTCTGCTAATTCTACTTTTTTTTTATAGCATATGCGTTTACTACACCAAAATACACTCATTAATGTTTTTTTAGGTTGATATTTTCTTCACTGCTTGCTGTTTAACCATCACAAAGTACTGACTTTCTTATAACTCACATCTAAACGAGTATACCGTTGAAAACTAATTATAGAAACGATGTTGTGTGATCAAATATATTATTTTTCTTATTTAATGATTTGAATATCAATTTTTATTTGACTAATTAAAAATAATGTTCGATTATTATTTTTCGAAGATATTTATCATTAAAAACCTTTTATCAATATTTTTAAATTTATTGATTTAAGAAAGTAATCTCAAATAGGCAGCAAATTTAGCTAGAAGATGATTTTACAGAATTCTGCTAAAAATTAAAAAAGGTTTGGAAAATGTTAAAAAGCGCCCGCTTCTTAACATTTTCCAAACCCTTTTTTAATTTTTTACAGAATTTTGTAAAACAGAATTATGAAAAGCAGAATTTTGGAAAGCAGAATTTTGAAAAACAGAATTTTGAAAGCAGAATTTTGACAAAAGAATTTTGACCTCGGCAGAATTTTGACCTAAACCCTTTTTTTTTTTTAAATAGGATACAATTTTTGCATTCCCTTAGTTTTATTATAATAACCGCGAGTTGCTAGATAAAAAAATCAGTAGAAGTTTGGAAAAAATAGAGTTATTTAAAGAAAACAACTGAATGATTTGAACTATTGAATAGTTCATTCATTTATTCATTCGAACAAAAACTATCGAATAAAACTATCGAATAAAAACTATCGAATAAACTATCGGATAAATACTATTCAAATGAAAAAACTATCGTTTAAGAAAACTTTTCGAATTTAAAAACTATCGAATAAAAAAACTATTCGAATGAAAATAGTAGCTAAATGAATGATTTAAAACTATCGAATGAATGAATATTTTACAACTATCGATAGTTTGATAGTTTTTATTCGATAGTTCCCATCACTAGTAATATTCCCATCCATATGTCACAAAGAATGACATTGATGGTACTGAGTAAAAGAAATTACGAAGCAACAAATTAAAAGTGTTATTTATTTAGGCCATTTATAAATAAAATAATACAAAAAAATGTTCATTTATTCTAACTATTTCCAGCAGGTAAATTAAAAATAATACCAAATAAAAATGATAACCCAAAATTTAAACATTTAAGATGGATTTCTGGTAAAATGTATTAGACACTTCTTCCTAGGTTAATAATTTCAACTACTTTTTAGTTTTGTTAAACAAGTATTATTGAAGTTTTTTTTATAATCATTTTCTTAACCCCAATTGTGCAAGATTTTCAGTCTGAACATTGTAAACTAATTCAAATAATAATAACAAAAAGAAATTACTGAAAAATAAATAGTGCATTAAAAACTTTATAATATTCCGCTGTATAATTTCTTGTCATTAAATAATCCACAAACTCCGAATTATAATTTTCTATGAAAATTATTTTAATTTAAAGAAAAGAAAAAAAAAAAAACACTTTCTATGCTACCTTTCCCCATACCCCCATCAAGTAAACATTTTAGAGGGTTGTTTTATTCTACGAAGGGTTCTTTCCTGCAGCTTTTTTTTTTTATTATTTCCTTCTAAATGTTAAATAAACAAACAAAAATCTGTTCAGCTAAGCGAAAATTAGACTTAAATTTCCTCAAAAGTTTATCTGAGTTTATGAAAGCTGCTTATATACAATTTGATTGTCCGTTGGTCGTTTCATTATTCCTCCCCATACACTTCTTAATTTGAGATTTAAGAAAAAAAAAAAATAGGTAACCACGTAAAAAAAAAAAAAAAACAAAAAACTAAAACAACCTAGAAATTATTTTCGGCATCCGGTGTAACCCACAGAAATAACAATGCATTATTTATGTGATGGGATAAACGAATTAAGTATACATTAGCCTTATGCTCAACCACACTGCGCAATCCCATAAAAGCTAGGAACTTCTTCTCTGAACAAAAACAACAACAAAAAAGATACTCTATAGTTATATGGATACCCAGCATCTATTCCTAACCTTCCTTAGAAGAACACAACTTTCACAGTCGGAGTTTTTGGCAAAAAAGAATAGAAAAGATACTCAAGTGATGTACGAAAACCAGACCAAAAAGTATCTATCTAGCTTAGGTACCTACAAGGAATAAGTTAACCATCTTGAAATTAGATTCAAGATCCTCAAGTCACTGTGAAAATGAATTTTTTTGATGCTTTTTATTGCAATAATACATTTCCAAATGGCTGACTTTTCCTTTATACATAGTTGTAGTGTGCACTCTGTGATAGTGCTATTGCCCTCAAATCCTTGTTCTTTCTTCAAATATTAATATTGCAAGAGTTGGAATATCCTGAATTATCAAAAAAAAAAAAAAGGAGCAAAAAGTATGAGTAAAAGTGGTATACTGAGTCTAGGTACATACATTATGAATTCAATTTGGCGTCTCGTTGTTGGACAGAATAAAGAATTGAAAAAAAAAAAAAAACTTATATTATGTACATTTGTGGACCTACATCTAGGTATTTTCTAGGAACAAAGGTGAACTTTGAGTTGAGTGTGTGTATAGTAGGAGGTGGTGTATGTGTGGTTTTTATGAGGCAAATAGGATTAAATCGCGCAGAGCAATTGCTATGCATATAATTTTGGTATTAGTTTTGCACAGATTGTGTTCAAAATGAACGTGATATTCGACAGACCTAATGTTGTAGAGTTTTCTGAACTTTTTTTTTTTTTTACCTATCAAACAAGGCATTAACCTAATTTTGTTTTATTACTAGAAAGTTAAAAATGCAAATCTAATAGAGGAAGAAGAAAAAAAATAAAATTCAAATAACTGCTTTATCTAGGAGTAATAGGTAATCCAGCAGTCTTTCGAGAAAGTGTTTTTTTTAATTCTTTTTTTCTTTGTAACTGTTAGTGCACTTTTAAATTACACTGAAAAAAAAAAAAATTTTATGATAACAGCTATATCAAATAAACATTACTGAAAGGGAATATTCTTTACAAAATAATGGTGATATTATTTTTTTTATTATAGGTGTTATTTTCTCTCAAACTATGTGAAGTAAAATCTTAGTGCCGATCAAATTTTCTCAGTAAATCATACATTTTACTTCGAAAAAACACAAAGCGCCTTTAAATTAGTACACATTAAGAATTTTTTATTTAATGTTTTTCAATAATTTGGAATGAGAAATTGATATGAAAAAATGATAATAAAATATCAAAAAAAATTTCCAAAATGTGACATTTAAATATCATCCTGAAAATAAAAATGTTGTTTTAGCATTTTAAATATCATAATTCATAAAACACATTTTATAGAGCATTTTTGGCTGATATTTAAAAAATGTTAATTTGATATTTAAAAAATGTTAAATTGATATTGGTTTTTTTTCGGTGTATTATTTAATTTTCTTCCTTGTACTTTTTTTATATGTTTCTTTCACAACTACTAAATACTATAATTGTCGTTTGATAGTTTTTAATTCATACTTTTTTTCAGGTCCTTGATTAGTTTTGCAATCTATGGCTTTTTTATTTAAAAAGAGAAAGGGACTTAATAATTACTATAGTTAGGTATGTTATTTTTATCAAACTATAAAATATTAAAAAAATGAAAGCATATATTTTTTAGCCACTTACTTTTTCGGTATCATTAATAGGAAATGAAAAAGACCGATTTAAATAAAATTAAGAGGGTCTATGGCACCAGTTTGAGTTTTTTTTATTTTTGACTTCAAGTGAAAATAAAATGAAAAGAAAGATTTTTTATATTTTATGTGATATTAATTAATAGTTTGAAAAAAAAAAGTTTGAAAAATTTCTAAAAATAAGAAAAAAACTCTACGGCAAAGCCAAAAATTCAATCTTTAAATTTAAATTTCGTATCAACCAATTTTTTTTAATCACTGGTTTTTGCAAAAAAAAACAATATAATAATAGGTACCTAATAATTTTCAAACTCAAATTTTTCGACTAGGTATATATGTATATTAAAGTACTTTTTTTAAGGCTACCATCGATTTTTGTCACTCCGATTTCAAAATTCGGTTGGAAATGCCCAAAAACAAATTCCCCAAAAATTTTGAGCCCTTAAAATTAAGATTTAGCACCATTTGAGTTTGAAGATTTCCCATACAAAATATAAGTAAGTTTTAGTGATTTTTTTTAAATTTATACATTTCAGATGAATTTTATGCTATCTCAATGAATCAAAAAACAAAACTGAACAAAATTCAGGGCAGGTCATGAAAGCCAATTATTTATGATTTTTTTTTTTGTTTTTTTTTTTCGGTGTTATTTCGGTGTTATTTCAGAAATGGGTAATTCTACAACAAAATTTTATGTGATGGTAGCCTTAAAAAAAGAACACCCTAATGTATATGTTTATATGGCGTGTTTTAGAAGTTTTAATAAATCAAATGCACGACTGAGTCGCAAGATGTAATGTCATTTTTAGTACAACTTATAAAAATAAAATTTCGATAAAATTCATCAACCCGTACTGAAAAAATTGATTTTTCAAAATATAATTTTTGAAAATTAAAAAAAAAATCCAAAAATGTGTTTTTTGAAAAATGTATTTATTTCTAAAATTTACTTTAATTTTTTTGTATTCAAAATTTGATTGAAATTAGCTATGTCGTTTACGATAAATTCATAAATAAAATAAAAAAGTTCTATGGCAGGTACCGTTAATAACAGTACAAAAATTATTTTATTATTTAAAAAGTTAGTTCTTATGAGTAGTACCACACTCACAAATTTTAATTAAAATCTTAAGAGCTGTTTTTCAAAAAAAAAAACTTGCCATTGCCTATATCGCAAGTAGAAAAATATTGTGTAAAAAGAAAATTCAATTTAAATATTTAAGTATTCGATTATTAGAAATTGGATATTTTAAGGGTAAACAAGGGTGAATTCAGAAAAAGGTCACAAAGATATTTTCTTAACAAAATGTGTAAGAAACACAATTGGTTTTAGAATCGATAGATATTATACAGGGTGTCCCAAAAGTAATGGATCAAACGAAATATGCTGAAAGGTCAATTTTAGGGCTCTAAGAATTTGGTAACTTATTCATCCCAAATCCTTACGGTTTTCGATTTAATGCAGTTTTTGTGAATTTTCGAAAAATCCCGACTTTGCAACAGTATTTTGATTTTTGTTTTTTACAATTCTTTCACTAAAACATTGCATAATAATAAGAAATAATTAATTAATCAAACTATTTTTTTATTTCATTCGCCATTTTGCTGCAGATTAATTAACAATTCCATGTTTTATAAAAACTCAATTTCTTACTTTTATTTCAGAGCAACACCCAGAAAAAAACTTGTATTGTGTGACACTGGTTTATTATTTTGAAAACTTGCCGTGTTATTGCAGTTTTCAAAAATGTATAATTGTTAAAATGTTCGTAATTTTATTTATACATATTAAAAATAAACTTAGGAGTCAACTGAAAAAAAAAGATCATTTCAAATTAGGTTTCAGTCTCTCAAGACACCTCATTGCCCTTCTGGGTTAGGAATATGAATAATGAATATGATAAATGAACTTAATGTTAAAAACACAAAATCTTTTAAAAAATGTCCAATTGTTTCTCATAGTTAAAACTTTCATAGCCACTGTGGCGTATGCGTACCATTTTTTATATGAAAATATTAAAACATAAATTTTTATGAAATACTAGTTAAACGTTATCATCTGTAAATTGACAATATTTCAAATTCTTTAGGACTTACGAAAACAATTGTAAACAGTTGATGAACTCACAGGTACATGTACAATATGTGTGTATTTGTAATGCAAATGTACTAATTTTTGAATACGTTTATATAGTGCTTAAATATGGCCTTATCTACCAACTAAATGGAATCATAAATCTCCTGCTTTGACATGTGGACATTTACTCAGAATTGTGAGATGAACTGTTTTCTGTTCTTGAACATCTTAAACTTAGAGTATTGTAAGATCAAAATGTTCAATATTTTATTTGAAATGCATAATGCTTATCAAAAGTATGTCAAAAATATACAACTCGTTTAAATCTATCACAAAACAAAAAAAAATAATCGACATTCTTACATATTGGGTCTTAGAATTGCGGCACAAAAATATAATTCATGAATCGGCAAGTTATGAAAGAAATGATTATTATTTTTAAGATACATGAATGACGTTCTCATTTTTGTTTTCTTCCATCAACTTCTAATGTAATTTGTATTTAGTTTTTTTTTTTTGTTTATTTTTGTTTTATTTCTAATGTAAATTTTTTTTTGTTTTAATATTTTAGTTTGTGACAGGGAAATGACACAGTTACACTGACCTTAATACGTTTCGTAATGTTTCTTCTATTGTCTTATTTTGTCGTACACATTTTCAAGAGCCAGCGACTTTATTGGAAGAAAACACAAAAACAAAACGAAAATAAAAATAAAAATAAAAAAAAAAGGAAATTGATGTCACTTCAGTATTGATTTTTTGTTTTTGTATTTATAATTTGTGAGGGAGGAAAAAAGAGTTTTAGATGTTTTTTTTTTTTTAACAAAAAAAAAAAATATTGAGCGTTGGTTTTGATATTGAAAAAAAATCTTATATTTTTGTCTGAAATAATTTTTGTGGTAGGTGTTGTGTAAAACTGCGAATCCATTGAGTTTAAATGGAAAAAAAAAACAAAAACATTTTAGTTTAATTAAATAGGTTGAACCAGATATTGTAAATAATAGTTAGAATGGAAGACTTCAATGTCAGGTGTTGTAGTAAATTATTTCCATTATATGAAGAAAAGTTTTAAAATAATTTAACTTGTAGGAATTAAAGACATTTTTGATGCTGAAATTTTAAAATTCAGTTCAAATCATACAAGCTCATTCATTAATTTTTTGGTTTTTTTTTGAGTAGAGCTACCTTCCAAGTCATTACACATAAAAATGAACTTTTCTAAATAAATCAAAAAAATATCTTTATTTCGACGACATTTCCTCGCCAATTTGCTCGATTAGCTTGAGCTGTTTATAAACATAATAAACTGTCGTATTTCCATATTCATCGTTTCAATCGTATTTTTTCATAATTCTTGATTATGGTGTCATTAATCATAGAAAAAAATATGAACCTTAGAAAAAATACTACAACTTAAATAGCAAAAAAAAAAACACTCTTCTTAGCTGCATGGTATATTTTTATGCATGAGTATACTACCAGGCAATGAAAAATGTAACACAACGATAATGAAGGCGGCGCACTAGCTGATGAGAACAATAATTACAACAACGTAGACGATGATGAGGAGGACAAATGAAGATGATGTAATACGAATGCGATATAAAATTTAAAGAAACCATAGTGAGGACAAAAAAACAGGAAACAGAAAAAAAGAAAAAAAAAGGAAAAGAAAATCTACAAAGGACTATTGAAGTAAACTTCAACGAACAACGATATAAAACGAAAACCACATCTACAATATAATATTATATACATCTTTTACCTTTTTACTACTTCTTCACTATACTTTACTTACTGTATGAAGAGTACTTATATGTATTTTTCCCGGAAGGAAATGGTTAAAAAAATGTCACATAAATGGCAGGCGGTTGAACAAAAGTAATAATAACAACAACAACAACTGTCACTGGATGTTGTTGCTTACATTGCCCTTCTTCATCAGTTTTTTAATGAATCTTAAAGCTATATTTTCATGAAATTACAAGAGGTATTTTTATTATGCTTAAATTTTTGTTCCTTGCATATTTTAAAAAAAGCCAATACAAAAAAGAGTACGTATACGCTACAGTGTACCTATGTGGACAACATTAACAGTCAAGCTAGTACTATTACCCCTCGAAAATTTTAATACTATATTAAAATCGAAAAAATAGTGTGCTGATAATTATCATGATTTTGTAGTAAACAGGTAATGCTATAAAAAAATTGTCGCATCAGTTTTTTCGAAAGATTGATCCTGAACTTTGCAGACAATTTGTCTGGTAAAGTTTGGACAGCCACCAAAGTCGCAAAACTCGTCCGATTTTAAAGTATTTGGTTTTGATAAAACAAAGTGATTGTCGTTATTTTTTATAAACATCGGTCCTCTCTTATTACAGCGGTGAAGAAAGTCCAAAATTTTTTAAAATATTTTTTGCTTTTTTTGTGTTTTTTAGCGTTTCTTTGCATACATTTTTGTTAATAGACCAGTGCCAATCCGGTTTTCAGAGGGTAAAAATTATTAGCAGCATAAGGGTGGTGGAAAATTTAGGATAAATGGTATATGAAAGTGGAAAAATAAATTGCCCACAAACAAATCAGGAAAAAGGGGGTGGGCGGGCGAAAAAGTGGGGTGGGTGTCAAAATTCGTGGTTTTTTTTTTTACAATTTCTGTCATAAGTAAACCTACTGTCGAAAAAAATTAAATACAAAATTTGTAATTAACACGTTGACTGCCAAGTGACCCACCGGTGGGTCACGCAAAAGTTTCCCAGGAGGCCAGGTGACCCACCGGTGGGTCACAGTCAGAACATTCCTTAAAAGAAAAGAAGATATGACCCACCGGTGGGTCACTTAGGAATAAGCACAAGCACTTAACATAAGCGGCAATGTGACCCTACGGTGATCACACTTTTAAAACACATCAAAAACACTTATTACTTAAATTTAAAGACACAGAGAGATACGTTTAAAACAAACGTTAAAGGTTGGCCCTCAGGGGATACTTTTTTTTTTGTTCGGTGGCAGTCAACGTGTTAATAAAAACATTTTTTTGTATATAACCTCAAAAATATTGAGAAAAATGCAAAAATAATTTTTTTTTTATTTTTATATTTTACAAAAATGGTTGAATTTTGACAAAACCTTGTTTGAAAGTACTTTGTTAGGTATTTTTTTTGTATCTATTTTAAAAAATTTTTGAGCAAAATGTTAATTTTCGGATTTTTGACGAATTCAATTTGAAAAAAATATCCTATTTTTCAGTAAAAAAAGTTACAGAAAAAAACTTTTGATTTTTGAAAAGTTTGTAATATTATTATTAAGATTAAAACCTTTTTATTAAGACGATGTAAAAAAACTACATTTTTATTTCAGAAAATATTGAGATAAATTAAAAAAAAAAAAAAAAAACGAAAAAAATGAAAAAAACGATTTTTAAGATCGATTTTTCCGTAAATGGCAGTAATATTGGTGAGAAATATTTTTTCCATAGAAACCAAATCATTTTTTTCTAATGGTCTTTGATCTTGTGAATTTAAATCTAGCATTAGAATGTTTTAAACGTATAACGTTTTTGAGATATCGAATTTTGAACTTTGAAAAACACTATTTTTGTAATGTTTTGGAACGGGTCGTTCGAACTCGAAATTCTGATTTTCTGACGCAGAAATGTTAATGCTTTTTTTAAAATCCGTTATCTATTTAGATATTCACTTTTGCGGGCATGTTCGACATAAGTGTCCTTATCATAAAAATCAATTTGTTAGGGTGATAGGATTCCGGTAGCAGCCGCCATCAAACAAACCGATTTCGTGAATTAATTAAGTTTTAATTTTATTGTTTGTCGAAGACCGGGTTTGTATCGCAAGGTGAAAGCGAAATGACACAAAATTCAAGGTATATAAACTGTTTAAGCCGCTATGTTTTGGAGACTCTGAGATATTTTAAATTTAAAAAAGGTGATATATGTTTAGCATATTATTAAACCATTAAGATTATAATAAAATATAATAATAATTATATAATAAACTAAATTTATTTTGACCAGTGGCAAAATCGGCTAACGCGATAATCGATAATTATTTAAATAAAAAAATTACTCACACAAAAAACTGCCTCAATTGATGCCTTATGGAACAGTGAAAACTATTTGTTTCTACAGTGGTAGCAAAATAATTAGAAACGTTCTCCTTTGTTTACAAAATGTTATTTTTTTCTTACTATAAATACAAAATATTTAACAAATTTTTAGCAAACATGAGTGATGATACAATCCTTGTAACATTTTAGGAAAAAAATGTTAGAATTTATCCAACAAAAGAAAAATATTGCAAAAAATCTAAAAATCAATTTTGTGTGGAAATATAATTAGAAACACTGAGGAAATATTATTAAGAATTATCCTGTTTTTGATTTTTAGCATTTACAATTGCAAAACTTGGCGAATAAATTAAACGTATAATTAATAAAAAGGACTATCCCCAACTGATTTCTATAAGTTGGTTTATGTGGTTGCAGTCCTCGAAAAATGCCACATGCTCCGAAAAAAAAAAAAAAATAAATAAAATAAAACGACTTTAACAATTCCTGACATACGAACCCCTTATATTTGAAAAAAAGGAGGTGCAATAAAAAGGAGATCCTTAATAAAATATCGAGCTCTTCAAATATCTCTGTTAAAAAATATTTCTAATATTTTTTATTTACATATATTAAGAACATACATACATATTGAAAAGAAAGAGTGTGTTTCTAATTATTTTTCCACCACTGTATGTCTTCTAGTTTTTGAGAAAATTGAAAAATTATTTTATCAGATTTTTCTTTTTTCAAAATATTTTTTGTTTTTATTTGTTTTTATTTTTCAATTTTCTTAAAAACTAGAATACATTGAAACATATAGTTTTCACTGTTCGATAAGGAATCAATTGAGGCAGTTTGTTTTGTGAGTAATTTTTTATTAAAATTCACAGTCTGGACAAAAATAGTATAAAATGAGTTTTTACAAATTTTTTTTCGCCTATTTTTAATTTTGAAATCGATTATTTCAAAAACTATTTGTTATAATGTATTGATTTTAAAATTAAAATTAAATGTACAATTTTGCCTTTCGGAAATGATATCATTTATTACTGTAAGTGTTTCCGTTGTTTTTTAATAATTTTTTTTTTATTTTGATAATTTTTTTTTTAGAAAACTGCCCCTCCCACCTAAACGGGGGGAGATAGACCCCCCCTCCCAAAGAAAAAAATGTTTGTATACAGCTCCTCTAAAAAAACTTGTTATCAAATCCTGGCACCCAAGTTATCCTACTACGTGCCGAAACAACATTTTTGTTCTATACCTAAAAGTTCGAATTTCTGTATCTGGGTTGAAATCGAAATTTTTTTTTTCTAATCCAATTTTTAACTGATTTTCATAACAAATACCTCGTTTGATTTGGAAATAAATATTATCTTAGAATATATTTTTAAAACAGCATGCTGTTGTGAAAATATATACTTTAATTTGATGTCGAATTTGGATAAATGACGAAAAAATTGGAATTTTTGAACTTTGACAGCTTATAAATTCTAGGTGGTTTAACCGAGTTACATATTTTATACATTGTTGAAAAGGTATATTTATCTCCTATTAGAAACTGTAAAAAAATCGAAAATGGGTTTTGACGAAGCTAGATTTTTTTCAATGGGTGAAGGTCAAAAAAACAGTTTTTTGCCCCTAACTCCAGATTTTGGGGGTGTTAGGGACTTTTTAAATACCGTTTCGTAATCAGTGCGACTACCTCTACAAAACGTGATAGGTCTCCGCCCGCGTATATTTTAAAACCTCATTTTTGTAACACCGTGTAATTGATAATCAAAATCAATGGTTTATTTTAGCAAAATTATCGTTTTTTGACTATCAACTATCGACTATATCGTAGCCGATTTCACCCCAGGAACAAATGTATAGTTTTTTAATGAATTTTGATATTCTCTCAGCTCTCGTTTTTGAGATAATCCAGTTTTTTTGAGATTTTCTCAAATAATTTGTTCTTTTGATTTTCTAACTTCTAAATACTGACGTTGACGTGATAAATCTAAAATTTTCTACATACCTAGTACTCAGGAAAGTCAAATCTTTCGTAATTAAGAAAAATTAAAATTTAGGGAAATAGATGCATTTTGAAGATCAGTATTAACGAAGAAACTTTTTATTTCTTTCAAAACGCTTATTGCTATCAATTTTTTCACTATCCACTGTCGCACTTTTAATAAATTATTAAAAAAAAAACAATGCGTCGCGTGCTTATTTCGAAATAACTCCCAAAAAAGTGTACTACCAAAACCTCTATAGCACTACCATTCGAAATTGTTTCTTTATTTGATTATTGCCATTTGACTTCTTCTATCAAATTTAGCCATACAAAGATTTAAGAAACTTTGCTTTTAAACTTTTAGAGCTTCTTTTTTTGGACTCGATAGTTTTTATGGAGAATATTAAAATAACGCCTCCCAGAACTTAACTACTTTATAAAACACTAAATTTTGTTCATTTTGTATATACAATAACAAAACACAAAAAAATGCACCAAAGAATTTTAAAGCCTTTTAAAATAAGATGCAGGGGTATAACTTCAGACGAAAAATGTGTGCGTTAATTTTGAGCAGGAGTTTATGTTAAGTTCTAACAAACCAATTTATTAAGAATCTTCATTTTATCAATTGACCATCAAATAAATTATCTTATAGAATTTTATCAAATTTTATAGACTTATACATTTTAATAATACAATACATTATTTTCCTCCTTTTATAATAATAACTGCCAATATTAAAATCCATTCCAAAAATTCATCCAAGTTGTGCGTGAGAAGTTGATTGATCAATTGATTGATTACATCTCTCCATTAATCCGCTTTCATATTTTAATATGAATTGCTATTGAAATTCCTGCGCGCACATAATTGCTAAATGATTTCGAAATTGGATTACCATTCAGTGCGTATACACAGTACCTACACACATATCAACATGAAAACGTTTTTCCAATAACCGATAATATTCATTCCCCATCGTCATCCTCATCGTCATCATCATCATCGTCGTCGTCACCCTTGTCTCTGAAAACACTATAGCGATGATATTTTCCACCTCAATAACTGACTAGAGTAGGCCATTGGCTTCCAGTATGCAATGCAACCCCCTTTGCAAAACTATGCACACCAAAACCATTCCTCTCCTCCTCTAACGCCGCGATTGGTTTGTTTTCTATTTATTTTGTTTGTAGTTTTACTTCTTTTTTTCCATTTGTTTTATGTATTTTTTTTTATTTTACAGTCAGTGGCATTGTCGGATTGTTGTATGATATTTACACATCGGTGAAATTCAATTGTGTTCCTCCAATCACATTCGCATTAAGACCTACATTTATATATATTTGTATATATTCTTCTATGCTCTAAATTTAAGTACTCTACAGTAACACTGCACCCGCTCTGCATGCATTGTACTCCGCTAACCTAAATTCCCATCACCACAAATCAGATAACTTGCACCAAACAGGGTCGCGGTAGGTTGGTTGATGTATGTATAGGGGAGGTTAGTGTGAGTTGTGGGTGACCAATCGATGGGTTGTGTTGTACAGTTCTGTGTGTGCATCCAGAGCTCATGTTAGCACAAGTCCACTCGGGCGTATGCGTACTCTCATTCATTAAATCGTCTGCCGCAGAGAATGTGTGCTACTAGTGCATTTGGAATCATATCGATTAGTAATTCGTTTAAGAGAAAATTTTTTTTATATTCATGGTGATCAAAGAAGGGAATTGAAAGTTTTTTTTTTTGTTGTTGTAAGAAACATAAAATTTACTGTAGATTCAAATTATTGTATCAACTTAAATTCATTTTGAATATATATATATTTTTTTGATTTTTATATTCAATATGTACACTTACAGTCAAGATAAGTTTTGATATCACATAAATTATTAACAGGACTTTTTTGACTTGATAACGTCTTATAAATCGATGATCAATGGCAGCCACCACAAAAAAGTGATGACATTTTCTAACGTTACACTTTCGCACTTTCGCAGTGCGGCAAAAAATTTCAATTCAAAATTAAAAATAAACTCTTATAGCTTCTATAGCTTATTTGAAAGATAATAACCTAATGCTTAATCCAAATGAAGGATTTTTTAAAATTCCGTCATTTAATAGGGTAAACAGGGGTAAAACGTAAAGATGAAATTTGGGCTAAAATCTAAACGCAAAGATGTAGAGAGTTGATTTTTTTGCTATAGATAGATAAGACTAATTTAAGAATAAGTGCATTTAAGAAAAAAATCTAAAAAAATTTGAAACTAAGCTATAACGTTTTCTTTGAAAGTTGTACACGTATTGGGGCTATGACAAAATGATGATTTTGGGTAGGGGACATTTTTTTTTGACAATTCTTAAGATGCCAGGTGAAAGATGAGGAAAAAAAAATTAGGCGTCTGATACGGATTTTTGAAAAAACACCTTGTTTTTTAGGGGTATTTTTGGATAGTTTTTGATTTTTAATCTAAAACTTATAAACATGTAGGTTTTTGCCTTATGCATACATGTGCAAAAAATTGGAATCGTTTAGTGAGTTTTGACTGAATAACAGAAGAAACAAGTTTTAAAAAAACACGTTTTTTGATCGTTTTTAACCGATTTTCATCGTTTTTTATTTTTATTTAGATACAGGAATAAAATATATGTATTGAGTAATGATAGACTATTACCACGACTAAAAGTGTGCTAAGTTTCAATCATTTTCGTAAACACAATTTTGAGATAACGGTAAAATAAAATTTTAGTCTTTGAACAACAACAACAACAACATCTTGAAGGTGCTACCTGATAAAACTAACTGATAAAACTACAATTGGGTGAAGCTAAATCATGTGGTGAAGTGGCGCAGTGCGTAGTATACTGGCCTCTGAACTCGCTTGGTCTAGGTTCAATACTCAAGTGTGACGGAAAAAGTTTTTCAAATAAAATGAAAAATTACTAGACTAAGCACCACACACAAATGGAATTAAAGAGTGTGATGATCGGATTGGCATCCGTGAAACAGTACTTTAACTCTAGTCATAAACATTTGGTGGTAGCAACTTCAAGATGTTGTTGTTGTTCAAAGATTATAATGAAATTGACGGTATAAAATAGCAGCCAAACTGCAAGTATGGAAATATACGAAACTTAAAAATAAAATTTTAGAATTCAACAGGTTATAACTTTTGACCTAGAGCAGATAGAAATTTGATTAAACATTTATGAGCATCCTGATACAATTACCTTTCATTTGGTATATCACACATAACGGTAGACTAACTACAAGCTACACAATGTTAAATCAATAAACTTGCGAAAAACCTCAAAACACCAGTGGAGATCTGTTGCCCCCGAACAGCCACCAGCGTGGGAAGTACCGTAATCTCAGTCTAACTTCTCTTGTAGGCATATTTGAAATTAGATTGATACTTCATATGAAAGGTGAAATAATAAGCTTTCAAATGGTATAAAATTTTTTTAGGTTGTTTGGGAAAAAAAATGGAATTAATGACGTGAGAAGATAAAAATTCATGTTATTTTTGCTTTTTTTGATAAAAATGATTGTTTTCAGTAAATTATTTTTATACTTTTTGCGCATTGTACAAATTTAAAAATGGTTTTATTCTTAAGAAGAAATACTTATCTTTTAAATTGTATAATTTTTTTTGTAAGCTTTTAAAATAAAAAAAAAAAAATAATAAAATGAGAAAATAAAAAAAGTATTTTTTTTTAGCTTTTTCTTGTAAATTATGATTGTTTTAAATAAGTTAACGCTTCAAATGACTCATTTTAAACAAAAGCCGACAACCTGTTTTCTGACGACGTTATCACGTAAAATCATCGTCCGTAAACCGGCTTTACAGACAACCTCTTTTTTGATACGAAATCAATTTCTGTTGATCAAAGATTAAAAATGTGTATCAACAAATAGTCAGATCAAAATTTCATGTCTTTGTTCCAACTAAGGTCAGCAAAATTGAAATATGCAAGACAGACTTCAGAACCTTTTGCTGGCCCAAGAATTTTCTATCAACTTTCAGTGCAAAGGAATTGTGACTTTCATATTTAAATAAGTATTTTATTTTTATGTTGAGTTTTTGCTTTTTTAAGAAAAAAAACTGCATTCACTTTTATATTTACTAATTTTATCAATAACAATAAGTGATTTATATGTTAAAATAAATTATTACATTATACAAAATTATACTTGAATTAATTTATTTTGTGTCTGTTCGCTTTAATTTGAACTGTTTCCTTGATTTATAATTTTTGATATAAATAATATCCTTCTTCGTCAAGAAAAGTTCATTTTTTATTCAGTTAATTTCAACAACTTGTTGTACGACAAAGAGTACTAAACCCACCTTCAAAAAAATATATATTTTTGCAGATAAAAATCGATCTTGAAAGTCATAAATATTTATAGCGAAAGCGTCACATAGATTTCATCGCAAATGGAATCTGTCAGGTGGAAACAATATCATAGATGGCTATTGCTGATATGGCATCATCATTTGTCCGAAATGTGCTAAATCATTCGGAAGTAAAAAGCAAAATCTATATAACTATGTGTATGTTTATTTTTTTTACTCTTCCTTGGTGCTTCTCTCGTGTCTGTTTGTTTACACAATGTTGTGTATGTTGTGTAGAAATGTTGACCCTAAGTTAAATGCGGCAAATTTAATTTTTTTTTCCACGCCATGATCTGGAAAATGTGTGTTTATAAACTGACAAAAGGTCCAAACCACCATAGAAAGCCCCGAAGGAGAGTAGTATTTTTTGGTGAAATATTTTTAAGGTGGTTTTTCGGGATGTCATACAATATATTAGGTGTGTTGTTTGTAGAAACAACTATCTACTATGGGTTTGGGATATATGGTTGCATTTTTGTCATCCTGTTTTCTGGTTCATGTGTTTTATTCTCCAAATAGCCATCCTAGATTGTATCTTGTGTGATGCTTGGTTGGTAAAAAAAAAAAATATAAAAAAAATTCTTGTGTAGGAAAACACTTTTATTATTCTGGATGGATGGGAGATAGTGAGTGTATAGAGGATTTGATATCTCTATGTTGTGGTTTGTGTTAAATTTGAGTGGGAAGAGGAAAATTGGAGTTTTTTTTTTATTTGGTTGCAGAGATAGACAACAAACATTTTTATGTGTATAATGGGTTTTTCGTCTTAGTTCGATAGTGCAGATAAAGTGAAATATTACAAAATAATTTGTGCGGGACACATTTTATATACAAGGAAAATAAAATCACAATTTTTTTTTGAAAATTTAATGCCATTCAAGATTTTATTTGTTGTTTTTTTTTGCAAGATTTTTGTTACTTGCTTTATTGGAACTGCGGAGAGAGTTTCAATCGAATATATCTTAGATTAAGGTTTTTTCTTACTAATTCTTACAAGGAAAATTGAAAAATTCAAAGCAATTTTAACGGTTTCGACACCAAATTTGTGTGCAGATTAATATTTTTTTCGAACGTAGAATTGAATATAGAAATACTAAATTTTACATTCCATTTTTTAGTCGAATTTTATTAGTCTCTTAGTTTTTTCTGTAACCATTAGGGCCACAAGTTGATTGGGATAGCCAAATTGCTCCAAACTTTGTGTATAGTTACTAAGCACTTTTTGAAAACTTTTGAAAGGATTTTGGAATTATGTTTTTAAAATGGAAAGTAGGTACCTTCCATGCACCAATAAAAAAACGTACCTATATTTTTTTTCAAAAAAGAAGTTATTAAGTTTATTTTATATTAACAACTGTCTACAGAAAGTGAAAAACTTTAACAAAAATCTTGATCGGAGGTGGAAGATTAAGAAACTGCTTTTAAGAGCTTTTTCCTTTTTGCTTAGGTTTTTAAAATACGTTTAGTAGAGTAAAATTGAATTTTTAGTGTCATTACATTGGATTAACATTTAACTTTAAAGGAGTGCAAGGTTTTCTTGCTATTTTTTGTTATCCTTCAAAATTGTTTCGATTTTGTAGGACAAAGTCAGATCTTTAAAAACTACAAGTTTATAAAAAATTGATTTTTTTTATAAAAAAACATGAATTGAATATGTTAACATTTATTTTATATGAATTGAATATAAATAAGTGTTCAATATAAAACAAAAGTGATTTTAAGTCAAAAATGAAGTTTTTTTTTTACTAAATTCTTTAACGACACTGGAAGCAACGTTCAAAGAATCGATAACAGCCACATGAAGCTTAACTTAAAATGATTGATGAACCAGAAACTAGTCGAGGAAGACCCAAACATTATTGAAGTTATACTTCTTATGGGAGGGTGGGTATGAAAATTTACTTTTTGACAAGAATGTCAAAGGGATTATGACGCGATCACCCTGGGTAGCAGGGCTGTCGTTTCACCTTTAGAGTAGGCAGTACTTTAGTATTTAAAAATGCAGTACGCCGCAGTACGGCAAACATAAAGCATACAACACTTTGCAAGTTACATGTTTCATGTGGCAAGTTGCATGTGGCAAGTTGTACGTGGCAAGTTGCATGTGGCAAGTTGCGTGTGGCAAGTTGCATGTGGCAAGTTACATGTGGCAAGTTGCATTTGGCAAGTTTCATGTGGTAATTTCCATGTGGCAAGTTGCCAGGGTTGCAAAAAGCTCACATCTCCAGCTCAGCTCACAGCTCAGCTCAAATTTGAGCTAGGTACCATAGCTTAGCTCATTTGAGCTGAGCTGAAAGTGATCGCCCCAACTTCCAAATGCCTATATCTCGGAATTTTGAAGAAAATGAAAAAAAATTGTTTGATGCCAAAAGGTAGCGGGGACTCTAACCTACATTTGGGTACCAATCCCATCCCTGTAGGTTCACGCGTTCTCAAACCGGGAGAACTCAAAAGTAAAAAAAAAAAAATAGGCACGATTCTGAAAAAAAAGGCATGATGTGGCGGTTTAACATGGAAGGCGATTTTTTTAAAATCTGACAATGCGCAAAGCGTAGGCCCATGACACAAGCTATCATTTGGCATCACTCCCAAAAATTGCTCTCAAGCGGTTTAGCTTCCAGGAGCGTTCAAAGATTCGGGGATTTTTCGAAAAAAAATTTTACCCCAACTTTCAAAGGCGATTTTCTCGGAATTTTGAAAAAAATCGAAAAACCGGATTGTACCAGAATTTTTTTATATGATAAAAAATGAAATATTTTACTAAAAAAATAGAAATATATTTACTATTAAAAAAACGAAGAGAAAAGATCACGAAAAATTATCTGTTTTATTTATAAAAATATCCATGTGTTAAAATAATTCCATTAATAACTAGAAGCAAACATCTTAAGCTATGGTGTTTTATAAAAGTTTAAAATATCTTCATATTTCATTATACTTTCCAAATAAAAATCAATGTATCCTCTCACCCATCACAGCTCAGCTCACTTTACCTTAGCTCACCCAACAGCTCAGCTCAACCATCAGCTCAGCTCACTTTCAGCTCAGCTCAAATGAGCTCTCAAAAAAAAATTTATTAGAAATGTAAAAAACTTAAGCTCTACAAAATTAAAACATTCGTTACGTAAAAATGGTTAATAAAAAAATTATATAGGTACCTATTTACTTAAAAAATTGCAAAAATTTTTAGGTTTTTACTGTACTCTCAGAAAAGAAATCATAATCATCTTCAATTTTTTGCGGAATTTTGAGCGAAAGCCATCAGTCATTCAAGAAAATTGATAAAATTTTTGAAGTGAAAACTTCTTTAGTATCGTAGTGATTTGAAACAAGATGAAACGAAAAGGCGACACGACTTCAACTTGTTATAACTTTTTTGTTTTAATAGATAGATGAATGAAATTTGTACTGTAGATAGGCAATTAAATAAATTATAATTGTACAAAATTTCAATTAATTTCATATTAAAAATTCGGAGATAACGGTAAAAAGATGTTCTTTTCCAACACTCGTTATATCTTTTGATCTAGTGCACATACAAATTTTATTTAACTTTAATACGCTGATAACATAACCTTTTATTTGATATATCACACATAACGGTTCGTGCTCTACAAGTTACACAATCTTAAATTGAAAAAAATTTATAAATACCTCAAAACACCTGTCGAGATCTGTTGGCGATGACCAACTATCAGTGTAGGAAGTACCGTAATCTCAGTCTGGAAATTCGACATGGTTGACTTTAAAAAATTCTAACTTCTCTTGTAGACATCTTTGAAATAAGATTTATACATCATTATACAAGGTGAAACAATAAGCTTTCACATTGTATAAAATTTTTTATAGGTTGTCAAGAAAAAAATCGATTTAATAGCATGAGAACATAAAAATAAATGTTTTTTTTTGCTTTTTGGATGAAATTTTATCGAGTTTAAAAAATTCTAGCTCTTTTTGTAGATGTCTCATAGACCTGATCGATATATATATTTTGAGCTCTTACAATAAGCTTTCAGATGGTATAACATTTTTTATAGGTTGTTAGGGAAAAAATGCATTTAATAGCGAGAGAAGACAAAAATACGTGTTTTTTTCGCTTTTTTTGATGGAAATTGATCGAGTTCAAAAAATTCTAGCTCTTTTTGTAGATGTCTCATAGACCTAATCGATATATATATTTTGAGCTTAGACAATAAGCCTTCAGATGATATAAAATTTATATAGGTTGTCATATAAAAAACATGGATTCGAAGGTGATAGAATAAAAATAGGTAGATTTTTCCTATTTTTTTTTTTTTTTTGCAAGAAAAAAAATTTCTTAAGGTTTCACTTCTACCACGTGTGAATTGCACACATGATTTTTTTTTTCTCTTCATTTATTTAAATATTGTTTTTCTAAAAAAAAATGTTTAAGTAGTTAAAAAGTAAGTAGTAGAAAAAAAAACATTTTTTATTATCTTCGCAATTTCCCATTGTTTCCGTGAAAAATTTGGTGGGAAAAATTCAGATTCAAGACAGTCTGACTTACGTAAAAAATGCCATTTAAGGATATTGAAAATGCTATATTGATAATTAAAATCTACGCGTTATAGAAATTCATAAATTAATTTTTTGAAGTTTCGAATGGTTTGATAATTTTAATTGAATACATGTTGGGCTCATTACCAAAAAATAAATACAAACCAACGTGTTGCATTTAAAGTTACTTAGGTAACCATTTTAAGTTCAAAAACTATTTTCGGGTCGGGGTCAAAATTCTGCCGGGGTCAAAATTCTTTTGTCAAAATTCTGCTTTCAAAATTCTGCTTTACAAAATTCTGCTTTCAAAATTCTGCTTTTCAAAATTCTGTTTTTCAAAATTCTGTTTTTCAAAATTCTGCTTTTCAATATTCTGTTTTTCAAAATTCTGCGCTTTTTAACATTTTCCAAACCCTTTTTTAATTTTTTGCAAAAATTTGTAAAATCATCTTCTTGAAAAATTTTCTGCTTATTTGATTACTTACCTTCATAATTTGTCATTCTTTGAAAGCAAATTAATTTTTGTTTTATAAATAAATAAATTTGAAAATATTAAGAAAAGGTTTTTAATACATTTCCGAAAATAATTAAATTTTTTTAATTTATCAAATAAAGATGAATATTCAAAAATTTGAATAAGAAAAGGAATATTTTGTATCAAACAACATCGGTTCCAATAAGTTAAACATAGATTTTATTTGAAAGAAAGTCAGTCTATGCATTTTAAAAAATATTTGCGACACTTAAACAAAAAAAATTAGGAAAGTACCAATGTTGAATTACATTAATGAGGTGTATTTTTCTTTAGTCAGCGCATATGCTATAAAAAAAACAGAATTGGCAGAATTTTTTTGTTCAATTATAATGCTGGCAGAATTTTGAAAAGCAGAATTTTAAAAAGCAGAATTTTAAAAAGCAGAATACAAAAAAAGCAGAATTTTGAAAAACAGAATTTTCGTTAAAAAAGCAGAATTTTGAAAAGCAGAATTTTGAAGCCAGAATTTTGACCCGATCCCACTATTTTCACCTACGCAATACTTTGGTTCAGCCTGTCGAAAAGATACATCACGAAATTGTTTTTGTTGTGAAAAAAATTAGAGTTGTTTCACATGGTTACGTTTCTTATTCGTAGAAATTCTTCAAGGTATTATTTTAGGTAGAGTCTTGGAAATTTCAACATAATTCCATTAATTTTCTATAGCATCCATTTGCCCGGAATAAATAAGTATATTCACATAAAGTAAACATTTAAATGTATTAATATTTCAGATCCATGACATATTTGTTGCAAAAAAAAACATTATACCATTACATACTAAGATATTTATATTTTTAAAAAATTGCGATAGTGAAAGTAAAATAAATTAGAATTTTCAGATCTTTTCGGTTCTGTACCAAACAAGGGTTTTGTAATAAATACTGTTGTTCCTTACTTATTTTTTTTTTTTTTTGCTTCAAACCAAATCAAATAAATTTGTTGTTTTTTAACCATTTTTTTTTTCTTTCTGTGGAAATAAATATAAAACACAAGATGACAGCACCCAATTCTACTAAAAAAAAAGAGAGACGCATTGATTTCCGCTTCATTTTCCATTTGGGACATTTTAGTTTCCTATTTAATTTCATTTTATTCTTATCGGCATTTCCCTTTTGTCCATCATGCTCCTTAAAAGAAACCCAATATCTTCTATGATTCTTCTTCGAGTAAATTGCGGGAGAAAGGCATTTCAAATATGTACATACAATACATACAAACAAATATAAAAAAAAAATCGTGTTTTGCTTACATTTCAATATCTTGTTAAAACATATTTGTGCCATGGACAGCTTTATTTTCTGAATACAGTTTTTTTTTTTCGAAATTGAGAGAGAAAGATTTTTTGCCCTTTCCCGATAGTTACTAACGCAGCAGCCATTTAAGAAGGGTCGGGATAATATTTCCGTTTTTTTTTTTATAGTATTATTTTTTTTTTTTTATTGACAAAATATTTTAGGCTGACTTTGACTAGCGATTTGTTGATTGTGTTGTTGTTGTTTTCCGCCGCCATAAACGACATACATCATTCTGCACAACTCCAAGAAAGTCATATGGCTTCACTCTAATGGAGTTCGAGAAAATCAATGACAGTTTTGAAGATTCAACATTGGTTATAGAATAGTGGAATCAATTTTGAAGAAGAAATAAAATCATATTGAAATCATGAATCAAGGAAATATGCTTTTATTTTGTTTTTTGATAAAGATGGGAAAGGAAGATAATCCGATTAAGTATATTTATATTTGTTGTTATTGGCTTTAATTAATGTAGATATCTCTATTTGGAGCTGCGATTTTATGGGCCATATCATAGCTGATTTATGATTTTTATGTGGCAATTTATGTATGGTTAAATGCTTCCATGAAGATGAATTTGCAAAGTTTTTTTTGATGGACAATCTTTTTTGTATTGTATTGTAGATGATTTTTGTTGGCAAGGACGAACTCGAAGAAATCAGAACCGATAAATAACTATTAACCTATTTTATTGATACGGAATGAATATTTTTAAGGAAATGCCTCACATCGCAATTTAAAAGATTTTTTATAAAACTTATTTAATTTAGAAAAAAAATCAAAAATTAAAAAAATTAAATTTTCGAAACACTTTCAAAAGAGAAATGCTACTAGGGGAATGCTATGAAGTCCTTTACTTATAATTCCTTTGGAAAATATTTTGTATTTTTAAATTTTTAATTGCTCATTAGACTCTTATTGGATTTCAGAATTATCATAAAAATGCATTAAATTATTATTATATAAGGTTTTTCTATAGTTTGTGTTCAAAATTTAAAGGACTATTTATAACTTTTCGAAAGTTTTTCTAAAATCATTCAAATAAAAATAAACACATTGTTAAATAGCGTAACGGGTACAATGGTTGGCACCCCTAAGCATTTTTTCACTTTGAAATTCGAATTGCTTTATATTTCAAATTAAAGTTTAAACAATTTCTTATTTAAATGTTATTAGAAAAAAAAAGTTAAATAAACAAAAACATTTTTTAAAATATTAAAATAGGAAAATCCAGCGAAAAGGTATCATTGGCACCCGATGGTGCAATTATTAGCCACCTTAAATTGAAAGAAATAAAAAAAAGTGTTTATCGGGATAGTTTTTATCAAAGTCTAATTAGAAACAGTTTAATATAACACCAAACTTCATTAAACGCAATACAAAAAAAAAAATAATAAATAAAATGCCCGGTCGCAGGTTCTTGCTCTTATGTTAAAAGTTCTTTGGAATATTAAAGCTTTTTAGAAATTTATGAACGAAATTTTTAAGAAATTTAAAAATAAAAAATTCAAAATTAATGTCTTACAATTTGGTATAAAGCTACAAAAACATCCATTTAAAAAGTTTTGACCTTCAAACAAAGTATGCCATTTAATAAGCTGTATTATGGAGTGGGCCGAAAAACACTGTTTTTCGAATTTCAAATCGTAATAACGGAAAAGTTGCGAATGGTGAAGACTAATAAGTTTTTTAAAAAATAATCAAAATCAGTTCATATCTTCCGGTGGCACATCGGCTCTGAAGTATGAAAAAAATAAAAAAAATATGGTATTTTTACAATAAAAAAATTACCACCCTAACATATTATTTTTTGAACAAAATAGCTTTAGAAAACTCTTATATGAGCTATATATTAAGTAGCAAAAACAAATTGGTTCAAATTGGTTAAGGACTTCCGGTGGCGCATGTGTTTCAAAATTAGTCGAAAAATGGTAAAAATCATTATTTTACGATATTGTTTTTTTATAAACTATAAAATTATTATTTTTAAGAAATAAGAATTAAAAATGAAGTTGATATAATCAGTGAAAGATAAAAAAATTTTCGGTCAAGAACGCTTTGGCTATTTATTATCCTCTTTGCCGCACAGTGGTGCCTTTGGTACTTTTTGGCTTAAAAATTCATTTTCACGACCATTTTTCTTGATGAAAAGTCATGAAATTTAGTACACTGAAGTATATAAGTATAAGAAAAACCAAAAAAGTTTCCAACTTTTTTTTTAACTCAAAATGGTGGTCCCAAAATGGCGGACAGAATAAGCGTTTATAGAATCTTTTTTTTCGAAACTGTTTATAAGCTAAAAATTTAGTTAAATTGATGTAAAACAGTTTTTTACTTTTGAATAAGGTACAAGTGTACATAAATATGTATAATGAACAAAAATTCAAACATATTTAAAACTAAGTTCAAAAAGTGCCATAGTAGCAAACCGCACTTTTGACCTTTTGAAAATCCCTAGAGCCGTTTTTTTTAAATACTGTTTTTTTAACTAGAAATTCAAGAACCTTCTGGTTTTCAGTTATAAATAGAGCTTAAAGAGGCCTTTCTTTTGATGTATAACTCGATGGATTTGGAAGACTTTTTTGAAAATCCATTATTTTTAGGCAAGGGGTTAACCTTGATTTTTTTCCCGAAAATCTTGAAAAAAAATTTATAATTTTTTTTACATGAATGGATAGAACTATTCATTGTCAACTCATATCTGTAAACTAAAACTTGTTTCGAGACCTTGGTCCGAAAAAATCTGCTTCCGAATTTAAGAAAAAAAAAAAAAAAATATTTAAAAAAAAAAATATAAAATATTTAAGAAAAAAAAAAAAAAAAAATCAGTAACCAGAAATTCAAGAAACTTTTGGTTTTCAGCTATGAATAGAGCTTAAAGAGGCCTGTCTTTTGATGTATCACTCGATGGATTTGGAAGACTTTTTTTAAAATCCATTATTTTTAGGCAAGGGGTTAACCTTGATTTTTTTTCGAAAATCTTAAAAATATAGATTTTCAATTTTTTTACATAAATGGATAGAACTATTCATTGTGAACTCATATCTGTAAACCAAAACTTGTTTCGAGACCTAATTTTGTAAAAAATCTGCTTCCGAATTTAAGAAAAAAAAAAAAAACGAAATATTTAAGAAAAAAAAAAATATAAAATATTTAAGAAAAAAAAAAAAAAAAATTTAAGAAAAAAACAATTTAGTTTGCAAATAATTCAGTAACCAGAAATTCAAGAAACTTTTGGTTTTCAGTTATGAATAGAGCTTAAAGAGGCCTTTCTTTTGATGTATCATTCGATGGATTTGGAAGACTTTTTTGAAAATCCATTATTTTTAGGCAAGGGGTTAACTTTGATTTTTTCCCGAAAATCTTAAAAAAAAAATTATAATTTTTTTTTACATAAATGGATAGAACTATTCATTGTGAACTCATATCTGTAAACTAAAACTTGTTTCGAGACCTTGGACCGATAAAATCTGCTTCCGAATTTAAGAAGAAAAAAATAATAAAATATTTAAGAAATAAAAAAAATTTGGTTTGCAAATAATTCAGTAACCAGAAATTCAAGAAACTTTTGGTTTTCAGTTATGAATAGAGCTTAAAGAGGCCTTTCTTTTAATGTATCACTCGATGGATTTGGAATTCTTTTTTGAAAATCCATTATTTTTAGGCAAGGGTTATTAAACCTTGATTTTTTTTTTCGAAAATCTTAAAAATATAGATTTTTAATTTTTTTACATAAATGGATGGACCTATTCATGATTTTGACCCTAATGTTTTTTTTGTAGGTACCTACTATTTTAAATTTTTATTAAAATACATACCTATATTTACTTTAATTAAAAAAAAAATAAAATAGGTAATACTGATATAATTAGTATATTATTTATATAAAAATGTTCAAAAAAGTCACCTGGCAAAGACCTTGAATTATTCAAGTTAAAATAATGTCCAATCTTGATGCTCCATTATAAACAATCACTGAATCATCTGATAATATCCTTAACCTAACCACATATTTTTTTTACAAAACTCAATCCAAACCAAAAAAAAAAATCTGTCCCTGCGTGTCGGTTTAAATTAGTTTAGCGCATTTTTTTACCACCTAAAAAAAAAACCTCTTCTCAACATTAGCATCTAATAAACACTTCATTTCATTTTTTAATATTACTGCATCAATTCAAAAAAACAAGATGGTGTGACGACCTTAAAGCCACCCCTCAAAAAAACTAAGTGTGTATGTACACTTATCCAGTATATCCACAAACTAACACACACTCTTACATACAGAATCAAGAATAATGCAACCTGAAGTGGTGGTGGCATTGACTAGAGGCATCCACATAATCGCACCCATAATCCCTCAAGCAACATATAGCTCGGATATATACTATACATATGAATAGATATAGTATAGAGATATCTATAAAATGTGATGGAGCACGGAGAGGGTGCGAAAATGTCATTTATCGACAACACAAAACCCCATGTAGACACAAACCGGGTATAAGCATCAGAGTGAAAATAAACAGAAGCGAAATTTACCCCCGAGGGGCTACAGATTGTCAAGGCTTATTTAGCAAAATTTAATGAGAAACAACTTCCGCTTTTAAGTACTCAACTGAGTAAACAAAATCACGGGTAAAGTACGACACTATACACACATACAACAGAGCGTATATATTATAGCCTTTTGTCGGCCTAATGTTGAAGTTGATGTCGATATTTTGCTGCTGCTGCTGCTTTCAATTGTTGCTATATACCTGAAATCAAGTACCTTATTTGTGATAAAGTGTATATAGAAGTTTTTGTGGGTACTAATACCTCTACATCATATTATTATTATCCATATCGACAACGACAACAAAAGCACAATATCTATGCCTTCCTTTCCTATCGCATTTGCTAAATCTCAAGATCAAATTCTCCAACGCGCCTGCAAGCAACCCTGAAAACTAATTTGCCTTCGCACCATCAATTAGGCAACATGTTCAATTACTGCTTACGCTTGCAGTTTACCATCAAGTTAGTGCTGGTAGTAACGCAAAAAAGGCAAAACCACACAATCCCCAAGAGAAGATGATCCCAAAACCATCAGCAAGTCATTAAATAGTCCTCCAGAAGCTCTTTTGGCTATATACTATATATCTATATAAATATATCTACGAATGTTGTATATGTATGTGGTTTGGCTGTCCCAAAATGCGCCGCTTGCGGTGTTGAAATGGGTTTCCTCTTTTTTACTTGCTCCTGTGGGTAAAGTATTGCAATCGGAAAAATTTTTCAATCTTCTTGAGATTTCAATCAATGTTGCTGGCTTGAAGTTGTTGTTATTGAGAAGAGGAGTAGAGTAGGTATATTCTCATGCAGCACACAAAAACCGGAAGCATCATAAAATCGGAATCAACACATTTGAAAAGGCAAGTAGTGGCTGGGAATGAATAAAGTAGATATGACTACATTATTGATGTCTTGTTTATCAACAAACAAAAATATGTTTGTTTTTGTTCAGTTTTTATTTTGTCGGTGTGTGGGTGTATTTTATCTGTTATGTAGTGTTTTTTTGATACACAAAGTCCGGACAATGTATCTATAAATGTTGAAATAGACAAAAGGTAGAGGGATAAACTTGAATGGTAGAAGAGCAAAATGTGAATTTTGGGAGTTTGAATGCAAATTGCAATAGTTTTGGAATAAAACATACTCAAAATCTTTCTCTTTGGACTGATAGGCTATTGCATATTGTATCGAGAAACAAGCAAAACTACACCGTCTACTTTTTTAAAACAGTTTTTTTTTTTCTTTAATATAAATAAAGAATTACTTCTTCGGTGCTTGGTTTAACAGTATTCTTAGAAAAGCTAGAAGAAAATTATTCGTCGAAGTAATACTTCTTTTGGATATACTTGTTTTCGATTCCTGCATTCGTGTTCAATGACGAATATATGTGGCTGATTCTCAAGAGAAAGCCAATCTATTGGTAGCACAGTCTGCTGCTATTTCCAACTTCCTATGTCAATAAGTAAATCAAATCTTTTTTCACACTCCATGTAGACAAATCCGATGGGTATCAAGGGATTTTACTTGCATTCTATTTTTCCTAGTTCATGGAAATACTGATCAACTATCAGCTATGGAAATATTGGAAATATCTGAAAAAGCGAAATTTTTTAATAAACCCTACGAAATCCCTAGTTATAACGATTTTCCGAAAGGTGGCCGAAAATAGGCAACTCTACCCTAGAATCGGTAGGCCTCTATTTTGTTACATTAGGAGTTTTCTTTCGGATGATTTAACACAAGATGAATTGAATTAATTCAAAAGTTTTTATACGCACAAGAAAATCGGTTGTCTGTAATATCGGCTTACTGACGATAATTTTACGTGATAACGTCATAAGAAAACTGGTTGGGTACTTCTGATTAAAAAAAATTGATGTTAAACTATTTTTTTTTTTTTTTTTGTAAACTTTCTTGTAAAAATATTTATAAGATAAAAAATTATATCATCTTAAAGCCTTATATTTTTTCTTAAGAATAAAACTATGTATATCCGCGTGAATGTACATACATGTACATGTTCTGTAAAAAGTATAATAATGATTTTTTTAAATCACTAATTTTTCATTTAAATAGCAACTAAAAAAATTAACTTTTTTTTCTTTCGCACAACATTTGGTCAATATTTTGACCTGACATCCCATTTCAAATTTTATACTATCTCAAAGCTTATGATTTCAGCTAAAAATACTAACCTTAATCATATCTGAACGTTATCTACAAAAAGATCTGGAATTTTTTAAATGCATTCCAGTTTAAAAAAAATAAACAACAAAAAAACTAGCTTTGTTTCCTTCCACCAAATTATTGTTAATTTTTTATATTGGAACTTATAATAAATTTTCTATCATTAGAATGCTTATCATTTTAGCTTTAAGAATATTTCTTAAACATATCTGTACGACACGTCTATAAAAGAAGTTTCAATTTTTTAAAGCCAACCATGTCGAAATTAAAACTGAAATTACGTTAATTCCTTCACGATCTCTATAGGCATTTTGTAGCATTATTAGATTTTTTGAAGTTAAGATTGTGCAGCTCATAGTGCAAGTGCATGTATTTCTAAATAAAAAGATATAAAGTGTCAAAAAAAGATCATCTGTTTACCGTTATCTGTTATCTCCTATTCTAAATATGAAAATAGTTAAGTTGTTCAAATAAAGTCCTGCTTATTATGTACTTTATAAATTCATTTATCTATCAAAATAAAGAAGAAATACCAAAATAAAAAAGGTTGAAAACGGTCAACAATTTTGGCAAAAGAAAAACTTTTCCCGTTATTTAGTCAAATATCATTTAAGAAATTCATTTTTTTGCAACCATTAGGAATTGGTAATGCCTATAAGTTCTGTTAGCCTTAGATTTGTTTGATGTTTAAAAAAATTCTTAACAATAAAAATCCGTTCAAAAAGTCATATTTCAAAATCAAGGACTTTAAAAAAAAATCCATATTAGACCCGTTTGCTGAATCGAAACTTAAGCATTTAAGTTCTACATAAAGCCTTATGTGACAGTTTACGCATTGTTTCGATTCAGCAGGGGTTCATCAATTTATAAGACCTTATCACGTCAAAAAAATGTCAGGACTTTGTTGTTGTTTAGAAAAATTTCTTTTACATTCCAATTTGTTTTTAAACAACAGCCTCTTGTCTTGGAGAATAGTAGGTAGTTTTTCTTAAAAGTATAGGTAGTTTAACTTAATAACTGCAACTGCAATAATTAAATATGTTCTTGACTTATTAAAAAAAAAAAAACATCATGGCTTTGTGGTCAATCAATGAGGCATGTAAGGTGTAAATGATAATCTCATATTCTTCCTCCTTAATAAGCATATTGATGCTTCAATAGTGTTAGCCCACTACCTAAGAAAAATTTAACTTTTCCACGTTGACTTTCATTAAAAAAAAATAAACTTATTAATTTAAAGGCTTTCTATATTGCTTTTAACATAAATAAGATGGTATTGAAAATAGATTTACGACCAGTGTAGCGTGTGTGATTGTTTTTCGATGTTTGTCTTATTATTTCCTTATCCTGTCTATGTTAATTGCTCTGTTTTGTAATGGGTAGGTATATTGTTTTTTGTATTATAACACCAAAACATGCATTTATGAAGAGCATTGGAACGTAAATGGTAGATACAATCTAAATCTAAAATTTTGAATTGTAAAAAAAAAAAAATGAGGGATGAGCAAGTTCCTGCGACTTATTTGTATTTTTTAAAAGACAAATTTGATTTTAGACACCCTTTTTCATAGTCCTTCCGAAACCATCAAAATGTCATTTTGTCAGATTTGGTGGTAAGTGTTACTTATACCTCTTTTATTTTTATTGTAGAACTTGTCCAAAAAAAAAAAAAAAAACTAGAAAAATGTTTTGGAATTTTCCTCACACAGAAAGATTTCTTTTTAGCTTTTGATGTTTTTTCTTTTTTCATTCTTTTACTGGATAAAGTTCTTCACCAGGCCTCGATTCAATTCTTTGTGGAAGCCTTTAAGTGAACATCTTCATAATGACACGGATAGCCATCATGGTGATAGCGTTTAGCATAGTATAACAAAAACTTACACATAGAAACAAAATGATTTTCCCACATGATGTTGCCCAGAGAGGGTGTGAAAGATGAATATTTCGATTCTACTTATACAAAACACACTCTTTTAGAAAAGGCATGAGGTTCTGGACTTGAAGCAGCATCGATGGCGTGTGGCGTTTATCACTTCACCATGAGCTGACAAAAAAAAAAAAGAGATACAACAAAAAAAGTATTGGGCGTAATAATTGCGGTCAATCTTTTTTGACGATACAAATCAGTGACATATTTTATTTTGAGGGGACTGATTTTTTGTATCTTTATTTTTTTGGTAAAAAGACAACGCTGTGATAGAGTTTTTTTTACCGAAAGCTGGAAAACGATGCTTGAATAGAAATAACAACAACTACTTCTTGGATTTTTTTTTTTTATTTTTTGTTATCAGACATTAATTTTCATGAACATTTCTAGGATAGACATAATGTGATAAAAAAAGGGATTGACATGTTATAATTCTTGATTTCGATTGGCTTAGAAAAAAACTATATGAAACAATATGAGGTTTATATGAAGTGACATCTTGTTTGTTATTTGGTTGTGTTTTGATTGTGGGATAGAATTTCAACTTAGAAGATAGTTAGCACCCAGTTAAGGACCCAATTTAGTTTTTGATGCAAATTTAACAGGCGAAGTATCAAACAAAGAATGAAATTGAAATCTAAATAACAGTGAAGTTTGCAAAAGGTGTTTGAACTTTGTTTCGCTCTTATAAATGCAATACTTTTAATTTTTTTCATTGAATTTTTGTATGTAAGCAAGAAAAGATTTGTAGCTACTTTTTGAAAAAAAAGTCATAGATGTTTGGTTTATTGAACTTTAAGCAGATAAAAAAAATACTTTTTTTTTTATAATTATTCAAAGCAATTGCTTACAGGTGGTTAATTTTAAAATACACGCTCTTGACAGACAAAGCGTTAAATGCTAAAATACTAAATAACCTCACAAAATTTCATTAAAAAGTTTCTAAATACGTAATATTTTATATTTAAGTTCTGAAAGAAAAAATGTTACGCATACGCCACAGTGTCCCACTTTGATAATAATGTATATAAAGGCCTGTTTCTTTGACGATTTAAACATAAATTTAATTCACAAATAGCAAAGATTACACATAAATTTCAAAAAATTCAAGCATTATGGCATACTTGTAGGTATAACAATTTTGTTTTTTTTTTTAATCGTTGGAGGCCTTTTTTTTTTTTAAATATATACCTACCTCTTATACAAATTTTCTAAAAATTTTCAAAATAAATTTGGTAGGTATGTTAATTAAAATAAAAAAAATAATTGGCATATTAAAATAAAGTTTCGAAATCATTCATCGATCCGTTTTCAAAAAATTGATTTTTCAAACAAATTTTTTTTTTAATCCATAGGGCCTCGTTCAAGATAGAAATATGCCGCATTGCTGAAGAATGAGAAATGTTGCTTTGTACTAATAATAGCAATTTGGAAACAAAGACTGAGGTTGTGCAAACTTTTTAGGCAGTCTATAAGATTTGTGATGGGTGAAAGCTTGGATGTATGCTAATTTTTTGTAAAATTTAAAAATGTTTTACTTTCAAAGTGGAAAAAATAAAAAAAATCCCGGCGGGTCTAATTTCGTTGTTGAAATAGAAATAGGGCCGTTATCTTTGTAAGGGCCTAATTTTTATTACAAATGAAAATAAAATCCAATGCGGTCTTAGATCGTAGGACCATATTTCACGTCACCATCAAAACTACCAGTTTTAAAGCTCGATCTTCAACTTCAGAAACCACAAGGTTTTGGTTCAAATACGCACAGTCCATAAAAATATTCGCTTAAGTATGTATGTAGGTATTTTTTGAAGAAAAATTGACAATTTTAAACTATAACCATAAAGTTGCATTAAAGACAAGAATCATTTAAAAGGATTCATTCAAATATTGAAGGAAAATAAAAATTGGACTTACCTATTATTATACCAATTTTATCCGCTGTATTTTTCAAAGAATACCTTCTTACACGAAATAATAAAATAGATTTTTTTATTCTTTGTTGATATAAATGAAACTACACACTTTTTTGAGTATGTATAGCATTTTTTTTTTAATTTTCTCATCGTGTTGGTACAAAATTTCATATATTTCCCACACTATTTTGATTTATTAAATCTTTCTTAAAAACGCACAAAAGTGAAGGCCTGTGCAGCATTATTTCATAGACTATAATAAATAGTTTAAAAATAAAAAAAAAAACCGTAGGCATATGTACTATAATAAATATAATAAACATACAATAATTATAAAGATGTGTGTATATAGGATGAAGAGCCGAGAGCGCAGCATCATATCCAAGTGTATTACGAAAGGAATCAGTTTTCGGAGCACACCGATTGAAGATACGACACGTCTGCCATACTAAAAGTTCATGACACAATTACCGTCGGATCACTTGTACCAGTTCCAACTTGCGAATCTCAATATTTCACCCAACTCTTTGGTTATATTCTCAAGATACAAATAGGTAGATACTTTTTTTTTTATTATTATTATTTTCATCTTTTTTTTTTTTGTGTTGTTTTCGTTTTCTGTTGTTGTCGGTCGCCCCTTTTCTCTTTTTGCTTCATTGACATCGGAAAATAATTTTTCTTTAATGAAGGCAGAGAGGCGTCAGCGAACCCAATTTTCCATATTTTCTATACACAAAAGCCTATGAATTTATAACACACAGCAAGCGTGTATCTATATGCCCTTACTACTAACGGCATAGTGTCGTTGAGGGCTTAGTATGGAGGAAAGGCGTAGGAGGTGGAGGGTTGTTAGGGTTTTGGTTTATTATAGTTGGCTTTCTATAGTGAGAGGGTGCCATAGTGATGCTTCATTTATCTGTTCCTTAATTAGATAGACACACTAAATACAATTATTATTAAAAGTTTCAGTTTTTTTTTTTTTTGTTTCTTTTTGTTTTTTGTTGTTGTCATTTTACAATTTTAATTGTTACAATTTAAACTTTGTTATAGAAGAGAGCAACAACGGGAGCAGAGCATTGTTAGTTTTTGTGATTCATAATCATAATACTGTGGGGCATATTGCCTAAGGAAAAGTCCATAGTGTAAATTATGCAAACTCAATTGAATGGAAAATTAATTAGTGCGAACAATAAAATGTGTGTTCTATTAGAGAGGCACTCACGCAATACAATAGATTTAGAAAATATATACATATAATATACACAAGGCAGCTTGTCATTGCACACAACGACCACTCACCCTTATTCAAAACAACACAATACAAATTCTATTAGGGTTGAACGTGTGAATAAATATAAAGAAGTGAGCTTTATTCATTTAGTGAAAGTAGGCAAAGCATTATTATGTATAGGTGTTGTCCTGCAGGCCAGGATGTTTTTTTTTTTTTTTAATAAATACTCCCGCATTTATAACAAAATGTTTTTATATTTAAGAGAATAAAATGTCATTTAGTTGCAGTATTTAGGTTTTTGACTTGGTTTAGATTGTAGATAAAGATAAAAATTGTTTTGTTTTTTTTTTTTTAGCTCAATTTATTTTCAAAACAAAACAATTGCATTTGTTGCTCATGTGGGGTCGTAGGGGGATTAAAAGAAAATTTGAATCTAATTTTAAAGTATTTAATAATTATCAAAAATTCAATTTAAAAAAAAAACCCCGAGTCAAAATGGCCCATTGAAATATTTAAGACAAGTGCGTTTTTTCCAATGAAATGAAAAAATTGGTTTTGTAAAATAAATTTGTTTTGGCAAAGGAAGTTAAAAAATTAAGTCCTTCTTCTACAGGGTATTCCAGTAACCGATAAAAAAACTGCTTCTAATAAACTTCTATAGAATCAGAGCATAATGTACTGTACATTAATTTGATCACATTTCCAATGCCTACAGGTGGAACGAAGTTCTGAAAGCTCGTTTTATATTGTTTTGTAGTATTTTGCCTGGAATGGATACCGCTATATAAATTTTCGAAGTGATTCAATTTTATCGAAAATGACTTGAAAAATCAATTTTTAAATTTTTTTTAAATAAATATTTCCAAAACGGGTGGTCTGTGCGTTCATCTGTAAACAGTTCCTTAGCCTAAACAGGTGGACGGATTTTCTTCAAAGTTGATAGTGATGAATTTTATAGAGTTTTTGAAAGTTTTTTTTTTCTAGTTTTTTGTTTTCATAGTTTTGAATTAAACTCGATAAAGGTTTTAACAAATGTTAAAAGAGATTCTAATAAAACTGCATTTTTTGTTTTTTTTTTTTTTTTTTTTTTTTCAAAAAGTAAAAAAAATTGAGTTTTTATAAAATAAATAAAATAAATTAATTCTATTTATAAGAAATGTTAAAATAACAAAACGCATTATCTTAATCTCCAAATTAAGTATGAAATTTAATGTAACAAATAAATTAAGTTTTTTATTGTATGAATCGTGCAAAAAAATATATTTTTTTTAAAATACAATTTCAAACATTTTTCGAAAAATAAAAATACGTATGCTTTTTTAGAAATTATTATTCAACACATAACAACAAAATTTGAAAAAGATTTATCGACCAGTTTTCAAAATAATTTTGAAGAATAAAAAAAAATTACACTGCGTTTTAAGTTCTTATTTGCCAAAGTCTTTAAGAAAATAATATTTTTCAAAGAAAAAATTCAGTTTTTATAAAAAAATCCAATGAAATAATTGAAGTAATTTTTTTTTTTCAAAATTGTGATATATATTTCATTTTCCTCGTCGGAATTCAACTGATAATATAAATGGCCAAATTTTTTGTTTTTAATAAATTCATATTTTACTACGAAAAAGTTTGAAAAAAAAGCCATTAAATTTTTTAATAACGTTTTTTTTGAAGGTTTTGAATGAACAACAACAACTTGTGTGTGTTACCACCAAGTTCATAGGCTGGAGTTATAGCTATTTCACGGGGACCAACCCGATCATCACACTCCTTTCAGTGGTGCTAAGTCGCTTATGTTCAATTAATTTTGAAAATTGCCCGAGCGCGGCTTGAACTCACGACCTAGCGGTTGGGAGGCCGACGCACTACGCATCGCGCCACCGCTGCCACTTGAGAATTCATAACCTTAAACAGGTTTTCCAATTATCAAGTTTTTTTTCCAAAATTTTGAGTTGAGGACTATTCTTTCAAAAACTCTTGATTAAATTAAGTGCATTTAAATTTTACAGATAGAAATGAGATTTTGGCTTTTTAAAACGTATATTTCAATATTGTAGGTGTTGCCGTTGTGTTTAAAATATTTTTTTTTGTGTTTGAAGACAGTTTGTGAGAAAAATACATTTATTGCTTAAACGATGGAAGATTGTCCCTGACTCTTATATATTTGTTTTCCTTAAATTACGTAGTATTATTAATTGTATGAAATTCAAGCAATAGTTATTAAAAAAAATTTAATTTTAATTCAAAAAAACAATACGGCAACATCGGCAATTTTTTACCTATATAGAGGTTAAAGTATTTTTAATTACCGACCTTTTAAAAAAAAAAGATCATCAAAATCAGAGCTAATAATTTGCTTTTGTTACTCCACTAATAACAACAAAAATTGAAAATAAATTATCAACCTCTTTTCAAAAATATTTTGAAAAACAGTAAAAAAGAATTTACACTGAGAGCTTTGAATTTTGTTAACATTTTAATATTTTTAATTCAGATTATCTTATATTTTCGTCTAAATTTTTTAAGTCATTTAGGAGAACGTAAAAAATCAAGAAAAAAGTTTACAATCACAACTACGTTCAAAACAAATTCCATCACAAGTTTACATCATTATCAAAAATGCATAAAATAAAAAAAAATACCCGAATCTTTAATATTATATTTCCCCGTACCCTAAATCCGAGATTAAGCGAAGTAGATTTAGAATTAATCTCGAGCTTTGATAATGATTCTTATTAAAATTTTTTAACAACGATGGAGCAACATTTATTATTTTGAATCAAAGTGTACAAAAAAGCATTTCATCAAATCCGCTAAATTTTACGAAATAACAAATTGTAACAAAGCTTAACTTTTGATGTCAATTATTAAACTTATTATTAAACTATTAAATTTTCTATAAGTACCTGTAGTCTTCAATTAGATCATTCATCATTTTTAAAAGTGTACAAATAGAGTAAATCAAATAAATTTGCATTATCACTTTTACAAATTAGTTATTACATCACAGCAATCCTTTCTTTGTAAGATTATTATTACATTACAAATTAAACTTCAATTTTCCAACTACTTGAAAATTATATCGTTTTGTTGAATACCTTTTCTCATAATCTCTCATCTATAGTTATATCATTATCTATACCCATCACTTCCCTAACTCTAATACCATCAATTTTATAAGTGCTCCTGCCATTGACGGGCACTTTGATTGCATTAACAAAACTTAATTTCAACTCTATCATCCTATTTTGTAATCATTATTGCGTGAAGGCAGAAGCTCTTCTGAATAATAAAATACCTACGTACATAATAATATAGATAATGTGCAGAATTTTCATAGTGTTATTGTGATTAGTGCTAATGTTTATTGAATTATTTTAAAATCGATTAGCAAAATGCGTAGATAGTTTAGAATTTAGATGATGCATTGTTTGAAAAGTTTAAATATAATTATATAACTTATTTCAACACACTTGACAAGTAAGAAGGTAAATGCGGTAAAAGCAATTAGTAATTTAGCAAATGGCGGAATATTATGATTTTCTAATTTATTTGTTTATTAAATCTTTAAAGAAATAAATTTGTAATTATACATGCAAATAAATAAATTCATTCTTTTTAATTTAACATTTGTTGACAAAAGATTTAAAAAATTTCGTTTTAATTTTTAAATTCCTTTTACAGAAAAAAAAGTTACTCATACACCACAGTGACCATTTTTTTTGTTTTAATTAATACAAATTGATTCTCTTACTCTGATGAAACTAGTTTAGATTGAAAGGGACGAACTTTATTTTTATATTATAATATCCCAAATGAACCTTTTAAGCGTTAGTAACTGAATGTGTTAATTCTTTAAATTGTTGAACTTATTTTATTACCAACAATTTATTTGGTTTTTTTTTTCAAAAATTATTTTGATAAAATACATTTTTTACCTCTAATAAAATTATTTTAAAATAAATATTTTATCATTCTAATTGCAGGGTTATAAAAAAAAAACGCAACAGTGCTGCTGCAACACCGCTAACCATGGATTGGACTCGGTGGCAGTTCACATTCATTTGGAGCACATTTACAACAGGGAGTTTAATGTGGCTGCCAATTTGAGAAGCAGGACCGTTTGATATAACAACATACATTATAACATCAATCAATATCGTAAATATAAATTTAAATACAATTCAATTTTAAATAATAATTCTGAATGAACATATGCGTATTTCAGTTTAAAAAAAAAATAGTATTCACGTGAATATGAATTGAGAATTTGAACTTAAAATGAGTGAATTATAAAAAAAAAAATTAAATATTATTCGAAAATCATTTCAATAAAATTCAGCATTCATATATTTATACGCATATGTACTCATAAAACAGTGCTATGTTTAAACTTCAACATAATTAATTGTTTGGTATTTAGATTACATTGTATTGTTGACTAATGTCATACCTATATCTAACATATTACATTTTACATATATACGTAAATGTTTGGCCTCATTTCAATAATTATATTTCTCTAAGAGTAAACGATCAATCAATTTATTGTAATCAATTTATTATAAAACTTCAATTTATTTAATTTAGGATTCGGAAGAATTTTTCATTTAAAGAATTCAACTGAAATTGAAAATCTCTGTTTAGTAGATTTCTTTGACTTCAGGATCAAATTTAAGTGACTTTGTCTCCAATCTATTTGATGCCGAATCCATTAGGTAATAAGAGAAGTTTTTTTTTTTTTTTGTATCTTAACATCCATAAAAATAAACATTAACTACTCACAAAAAAGTAGTTTGTAGAGGTTAGTTCGTTCTGAAAAGTATCATTCAGAAAACATTACATTAATATGTATGCATGGAGATAATATCCTTTTCGAATACTATAATTCGGTTTTCATGAATTTATACGCGTATTCATATGAAGATTCTAGTTCTAAGGTAGTTGAATTTTATAAAAATTAATTAATTTATTGATATGATTCTGTGCAGTGAAAATTTAGTTCAACTTGGACAAAACAAAACATTCTACTTTATTCTAAATGCCAATTTTCCGAGTTTGGAAAATCGGATTTTAAGGTTTACGTTGCTAAAAAAATAAACTGGGGGCTGAAGTTTTTTTTTTTTAATTTCAAACAGAATATATATTGTTTTCTTTTTTTTTTTAAGTCAAAACTCTGTTATCTGTTTTAGTTTTCAAGTTATTAAGGTTTCTTCACAAAATGAATTTCTCGCAAACGCCATGAAAATCAAATTTTTTTATTCTCATTCACGTATACGACAAAGTTGGCGCACGATAGATAAAAAAGAACAAAAACGGCCATCGAATATAAAAATAAAAAGTAGCTAAAAAAGCCTTAACTGTGACTATGTAAGTAATAACACAATTTAAAGATTTACTCTAGCTTTTCTATTTGATAAATGCTTCATAATTTTCTTGGTCTGATAGAGGTATAAATATAAAGACGCTTTTAAAGTCACTTATATTAAGTAGTTGCAAGGCTAGTCTATTTAGATTTTCTAATTACTGATGCGCTTTTGAATTCTCTACTTTACATTTGAGAAATTTAATTTTACTAAATGGAATAAAAGAGATTATTAATTTACCTGCTTTAGCAGATAATGCCATCAATTCAATTAATTTTAATTTTACGTTTTTAAAATTCTGTCTAGGTAACTCATTTCAAATTGCAAAATTTGTTGTTTTTCGGCTTCCTTGCAAATAACGTGTTATAGAGTCATTTAATAAATATTTAATTTTCTTTTCATGTGTCAGATGATTTTTGCGTAGTTTCAATTTTTTTTTTTATCTTTAGTTTTTCAATATCTCTTTTTTAACCCATATCTCCCATAAGGTTTTAGATATATTCCAATCTTTTCGAAAACGGCTGTCACGATTTCGATTAAATTTGGTCTAAGGATTATAAAAGAACTGCGTTTTTAGTTTTTTTTTCATTAAATTCGGATAGCGGAAATATGGCGTTGCCGGTTTTTGTGAAAATTGACATATTAAGTATTAAATCTCGTACTTTTCAATTTTTTTTTTTCAAAATTTACAGACAGATATTTTTTATAATTTTTAAAAATAAAATTTAAAAATATTTTCAAAAAAAAAAAGGTAATAAAAGAAAATATTTGCTATTTTTTTTTACTCCTGATAACTTAAATAAAAAAGCTTTAAAAAAACTTATCTAAGGTAAAGGTACTCTGAACTATAAGAGCAAGTACGTGCGGCTCAGTCGTACATTATATTAATAACACTTTCACTCTCATCTATTGAAATTTTTTAATTTTTCTTAAATAAAGACTAGAATCTGAATATATCAATCTTGACTATAAAATTAATAGAACTCAAGATATAAGCTGTTTTGGAGACTTTTCTGTTAAATTTGTTGTTGTTTTTTGTTTTTATTAAAAACTCTCCAAGAACAGAGCCGATATGGTTGGTTGAAGAAGCTTACATCTTGTATTATAGATGTCGCATCGCCGATATTAAGAAATTTAATTGGAAAACTGATGTTAAATAACTACCCCCGAAAAAACATAAAGCCGTGATTAAAATCTGTTAGACTATAGAATTCGTTATATGAACGCATAAGGCTATAAAACTGCATACTTACATTTTGGTTATACCTCCACTCCCAAAATTTGCTGTTAGCTCTCTCAACAACAAGGTTTTAAGTACACCCAAGTGTGTTTTGAGAAAAACGCTTCTGAATATTCAAACACCTTTATACGGTCACTGTGTATGAAAAGTTTAACTTTTTGTTTATAATTCGATGAGTTTATAGGAAATCTTTAAGATTTAAGCTTTAAACCCTATTAAAAACACATTTGTAACCCTTTTATTTGACTTTAAAAAACCATATATAGGACTTCGTTGCTCAACGATGCGACAGTTAAATTTAGAACAATAAGGTTTTATGTACAATTTTTATTCTTGTGACCTTAGTTATTCGATATTGAAGAATTGAACTCTGTAGAACAGGTTGTCTTCGAAACGGAAAGAGATAGAGCAAAATAGATAGCGGGAATCGAAAGAGCACCACGATTTTACCTAGATTTGATATATAACTCATTTTTTCCAAAATTGTCGGTTAGAACCTTGTTGTTCTAAGGTCGCGATGTGTCGCACTTAATTTTATTTAAAAAAAAAAACAAAACATGCTTTACTCCTCAATACTCAATATAAATCAGAATGAAAAGTGGATTTCTAAAAATTTTCAAAGAATTTCAATTTCATCAAAATGATAAGATTGTTAAACGAAGGATTAAGAAAACAGCTTGGTACCGATTCCAGTTTAAGTGCCTGAAGAAGAATAGTCTATACCTAGGTATATTTCATCTTTCTTTGTTTTTTAAATCCCTCGAGTTTTTTTGTCGAAAATCTCTCTTTCTGACATAATATCTATTCAAAAACACTAGAATATTTTTCAAACATATTTTAAAACAACAACAAAAAATAATAATCTCTTCTAAATCATTGCACTGTCTCTCTCAAGTCAAAACTCAATTTACATATTGCATGGTTTGAAAAACACAAACAAAAAATAAAAATAACATTTTTTACTGTTTAAATATTAATCAGTATCATTATTGTATGTTGGTTCAAAACTCTCTCTCTCTCTACCTAGTACATACACTCTATTCTCTGTACCGCCACATATCAAAAACATATAACTTCTTTTGTCCTTGTCATGTGTGTGTAGTTTATTACTACTACCACACAGCATCAACAACAAAAATAATCTTTTAGTGTATATTTCATTATGTTTCTTGTTTGTTTTTGCAACATAAATAATTCATAGTGCGTATAAATTCGTTTTGGTCGAATCATACTGCCACATAGTACCTATACCTACTCTAAAGCTACACACGTGAAACATAATGTCGTTTTTACACTTTTTAGTGTCAGCCTAATAATTTATGAACTTTGATCATAAACAAACCAAAAAAAAGAAAAACAAAAGGAACAAAAACTGAACACATGGATAAAAGGAAGTTTTTTGTGGTGAGGCTACGAAGGATTTTAAAATTATGTCAAACTTTATGTTTTGAGAATGATGCACACATACCGACGTAAAATACTCAAAACATACAAAATAAAAACAAAAAATCTATATAAAACATCAAGATGAATATAATGTTTTTATAAATGGTTTGTCCTTTTGTGCTGGTGGAAATCATAAATCAAAATCAATGTTTAAGGATACACCAACTAGTCGTGGTAGTTTGAGATCTCTCAGAAGTGCCCCATTGCTTAGCACTGTTATAGAGAGTACCTTATCGTTGACACGCATCCATCCGATAACAGCTTTGGAATTGCCTGGTGTGGAATTCAATGTTGAAACGGGTCCTATCCAACGAACCCCAACAATTCGAACAATTTCTGGATCCGTACAAGGACCATCACTCGCTGGAGCTGTAGGTCGTGCATCTTTACGAGTTCGACCGGACACCAAGCGTAGTTTTCAACAAAAAAGGTATGTATTGTAGTTACGAAAAAAAAATTACGAGTTTTGTAGATTCTTTTGATAGTTTTGTTATTTAAGGTGCATCGAACAACTTCAGTTTCTAATAACTTTTTTAGGAAGTTCAATTACATAATCTGAGTTGAATATTGAATTTTTTCAGCTATGTTGCAGAAATTATTTGAAATCCTTTGAATTATTACCTATAAAATCTTATGATGTATTTTTTTTTCGAAAACTTTTTGAAATCGCTCTAGGTGAGATCAAATTTTTTAAAGTTGTGTGAATCAGAGTTTAAAAAAACATAAATGGCTGCTAATCTTCTTTGTCATTATTCTTCTGTTGCAATTACTTATAACCGATAGCTTGTTGAAGCCTTGTCCCAAGACCTTGGTCAGCCGGAACCTATGGCCGCCGCCGTTCCTATCTGCCCTTTAAAGTGCAAATTTCTTTGCTAATATTCGACAAAATTCACCATATTTGAAAAGCAGCATTTAGAAACTATAAGGACAACTTTCAAGATTTAATAATCAAAAATCAAAGCTGTTCGGCTTCGTTCCGAAGTAGTTCTATTTTTGAAGTGAAAACTTCTTTAGTATCGTAGTGATTTGAAACAAGATGAAACGAAAACGCGACACGACTTCAACTTGTTATAACTTTTTTGTTTTGATAGATAGATGAATGAAATTTGTACTGTAGATAGGTAATTAAATAGATTATAATTGTACAAATTTTCAATTAATTTCATATTCAAAATTCGGAGATAACGGTAAAAAGATGTTCTTTTCCAACACACGTTATATCTTTTGATCTAGTGCACATACAAATTTGATTTAACTTTAATACGCATGCTGATAACATAACCTTTTATTTGATATATCACACATAACGGTACGTGCTCTACAAGTGACACAATCTTAAATTGAAAAAATTGAAACATACCTCAAAACACCTGTGGAGATCTGTTGGCGATGACCAGCTACCAGTGTAGGAAGTACCGTAATCTCAGTCTGGAAATTCGACATGGTTGACTTTAAAAAATTCTAACTTCTCTTGTAGACATCTTTGAAATAAGATTTATGCATCATTATACAAGGTGAAACAATAAGCTTTCACATGGTATAAAATTTTGTATAGGTTGTCAAACAAAAAAATTGAATTAATAGCATGAGAACATAAAAATAATTGTTTTTTTGCTTTTTTTGATGAAATTTCATCGAGTTTAAAAAATTCTAGCTCTTTTTGTAGATGTCTCATAGACCTAATCGATATATATATTTTGAGCTTGGACAATAAGCTTTCAGATGGTATAAAATTTATATAGGTTGTCATATAAAAAACATGGATTTGAAGGTGATAGAATAAAATTAGGTATATAGGTTTTATAGGTTGTTAGGGAAAAAATGCATTTAATAGCGTGAGAAGACAAAAATACGTGTATTTTTAGCTTTTTTTGATGGAAATTGATCGAGTTCAAAAAATTCTAGCTCTTTTTGTAGATGTCTCATAGACCTGATCGATATATATATTTTGAGCTTAGACAATAAGCTTTCAGATGATATAAAATTTATATAGGTTGTCATATAAAAAACATGGATTTGAAGGTGATAGAATAAAATTAGGTATATTTTTTCTATTTTTTTTTTTTTTTGCAAGAAAAATGATTTTTTAAGGTTTCACTTCTACCACGTGTGAATTGCACACATGATTTTTTTTTTTTTGTTTTTAAGAGGTAAACAATATTTTTTTCAATATAATGAGAAAGAAAACAATAAACAACAGATGGCTATTTTCGGGTATTTTTTAATAGAAGGAATTTTATTTTTATTTTATTTTGGGCAAATTTGGAATTTTTCTTTCAAGTTTGTTTCAAATCTCTTGACATTGATTTTTGTTTTGTTTTGGGAAATAATAAAAAATTTCTTTTTTACCCCCATCTTTCATAACTCTCTGATTCTGAACCGGGGTTGAAAAAAACATTAGAAATAAAAATAATATTTTTGGCAAATAACAAAAATTGCACTGACAAAAATTTGGATTAAAATAAAAATTATTTCAATTAAAAATATTTTGCATACAAAAATGTTATTGTCACTGAAAAATATTTACAATGAAAATAAAATTTGTATTGCAAATATTTTGAATTAAAAAAAATTTTGTTTTGTACATTAAATATTTTTTTTTAATATTCGTCAAATTTCTGACAATATGAAGCACTTTTTAACTCTTATTCCAAAAAAAAAAAAAAAAAATCAAAACCAAGATTTTGAGTAACAAAACATAAAATCCAAGGTTTACCTAGTTTTTCGTCTTATTTGACTATACTTAATTGGTTTCTTGCATTTTTCTCAACATTTGTTAGATAATAGAACAAGTTATCAAAAAAATAAATTGTATAGGCACCTATCTTAATTTATTTACGATTTTTACATTTTTAATTCTTTTGATATTTCATACGATTTTTTCACAAATTCAATGAAATTTAACCTCTTTAAACTGTTTTAATCTAAATAATTGCGTTGCAAACTTTTCAAAAAACTTTTTTGTTTGAAAAATAGGCTATTTTTTCAAATTAAATTCGTCAAAAATCCAAAAATTAATATTTTTCTAAAGAACATTTTAAATATAAAGAAAACATAACAAAGTAAATTTTGTTGAAATCCAAAAGTTCTTGTAAGAGAAAACAAAAAATCATATTTTCGCATTTTTCTCAATATTTTTGAGGTTATAGAAAAATAATGGTTTTGGTAAAAGTTATAGATCTTTTTATTATCTACAACTTTTGCTTTTAACTTTTTTCGATAGGAGGTCTAGTTTTAATAGAAATTGTAAAAAAACACGATTTTTGACACCCACCCAACATTTTCGCCCACCCACCCCCTTTCCACCAATTTGTTTGTGGGCAATTTATTTTACCCCTTTCATATACCATTTATCATACATTTTTACCCACTACCATTATGCTCTGAAAACCGGATTGGCACTGATCTAGTTTGTCTTCAATAGGTTAAGTGAGTGTTACCAAAATGTAGGAGAATCCACACATTATATTTTTGGTGGCTTATAGTTTTCTAGAAAGGAAGTAGCTAAATAGTAGTAAATTTAAATGAAGGATAACACTGGTCTACAAAATTAAATTTTTTTTTTTGTGTGGACACTAAAATATACTTTTCTATAGGTTTTTGATGTGCTGAACTCGAATCTAAAGTCAGAAATATCCTATCAGCTCCGGTTTTGGAAATATCACCGATAGAAAATGCTTAAAAAAACGTTTTTTCCCCCTTTTGATGTTATGCCTTATTTTGAAGAGATTTTTTTTAAATATAAATCATGACGGTTAGGAACTATTTTTCTTCTTTCAAGACCTGTTAAAATCTTTGCAATATCTTTTTACTGCCCGTGAAGTAAGTGTGTTTTTATCAACAAGGAGATGAAACGTGATATCTGTTTGATACATTACAAAACTGACGATATCTCGAATAATAAAAGATATCGAAAAGATTTAAAAAGATCTTGAAAGAGGGAAAATACATAGTTCTTATAGAAACCGTTATAATTAAAAAAAAAATGTCTTCACATAAAAGCATAACCTCAAAAGTAATTTGTATACATCTTCTAACGGTAACATTTCAGAAACGGGAATTTAACTCCGCAATTCTTCAAATAAATTTTATTAAAGTGCATGAATTTTTGTGGTTTTGCATTTTATAAAAGCGCCAAAGTGAAACAAAAGACAACGTATAATTAAATACTCTCAAAGACCTAAACTTATTTGATTTAGTTCCAGACAGAGGGAGAAAATCCATCATATGAAAGAATTCTAAAAAAAAGGAAAAAACTTTACTATTGAATGTTGGTGTTCGTTCAACATGGAAAGATGGTACACTATTAAGATAGTTGTTTGAAAAGGAGAAAAAAATATTTTATTTAAAATATGAAACAAAGCTTTTTAGTGATTTTATGCACGAAAGACTTGTGGCGTTATTCTAAACGAAGAACTTTTATAACAGAGCCGTAAGGAAATTTATATTCTTGCAAGGCGGGAAAATAGAGAAATATTTGTTTTAGTTGTGGAGTTACGCTTGTACCTTAAATAAAAAATAATTCCATTTAGATACATTTTTAAAAGTTGCAAATAATAATTCCTGTTAAAGCTGATTAGAAGTTTTAAACGTTATTTTCCCAAGTCAAAAGATACTCCGTTATAAGTCGAATTTAAAATTTTAAAAAATAAAAAAATAATTAACAAAAAAGTACAAGTTGGTGCATTACCAGTTAACAATTTGGTAATACTACTCATTCAATAAATTCCTAAAAACTTACTGTAAATTATCAATTAATATTCATCAATACTGTGTGTTTGAATAATGCAATTTATTTTCACTCGTCTAGTTATCAAATTAATTTCAAAGCAAACAACTTAAAGAAAACCATCTACCAATTATGCATGTTGACTATGTACATCATATGAACAAAAAAAATTCAATTAGAATCCCTTACACTTGGCATCTGTGTCGTCATAGTCATCGACTTATTTAATCGATCCTCTCTCTTTTCTCTCTACATATCCAAATCCAATAGACACATTCAAAGAGATACAAGAACTAAATCTAGGACTTTAGGTGCGGCACTTATCCTCAACCGTTAGTATTATAAATCTACTACCAACTACTCCTGTTGGCACATTGTTCGCTAATAAATGCATGCGGTGATGATATGCCTTATGCAAGAAGAATGTATGTCAATGTGCAAAATGGAAAAGCGAACTTAATCCTTGGAAGCATCATCATCATCGTCATCATGACAATTGACAATGTCCCAACATACAATCTCTTCAAATTGCATATAGTTAGATAGATGTGTCTTTTATGTATTAAGTCAGTACTTGAATTTAATAGGTAGATATATGTGTTTTAATTCCTTTTGTTTCCTTCGATTCGAAGCGATTGATTGCAAATCTTGTCTGTTGTTTGTTTGATATGGCTTCTGGGCGAAATGAAAACATATGATTTGGTAAAGGAGTAGGTATTATACTTTTGCTTAGTAAGACTCTTCATTCTTGAATTTTCTTTTTTACTTTAAATCGGTTAGCGAAAAGAGGGTTTGGTCCAATATTCTTTCTGAATCCAAAAAATTTAATCCAACTTCTGATACTTTGTTATTGATAATTTCAAACTGTTTTTTTTTTTTTTTTCTTAAGTAAAATTAACCTTTTCTACTGTTAATTCTAAACTTATTTGCTGTTTTTTTCAACTATCAATGCCCGAGTAAAAATGGAACTCCACCGCACCACCGCTGCAACACGTCCTCACCATTTTAAACATTTCTAAACCGCCGCACCACCACTGCACCACGTCCGCACCATTTCATTTTGAATGAAAAATTCGATGCACCACCACTGCACCATGTTCAAAAATTCTATTCTATACTATTCTCGTCGAGTGGTTAAATTATGTATCAAAGTGTAACGAATTTTTCATACAAAATGAAATGGTGCGGACGTGGTGCAGTCGTGGTGCGGCGTTAGTGCAACAAATTTTTCATTCAAAATGAAATGGGGCGGACGTGGTACAGTGGTGTTGCGGCGGTTTAGAAATGTTTAAAATGGTGCGGACGTGGTGTAGCGGTGGTGCGGCGGTCAAGATTTTTTTTTTTATTTTTTTCTTTAAAAATTCAATTTCTATATGTAATCCGGTGATCAACAAAATTCTAGACCAAAAAATCAAAATGAATGCTGAATCTTTGATTATTTTTCTTACAATGGCTCAAAAGTCTGTTCACAATAAAATAGTTCACAATAACGTTTTAAAGCTAAACTTGTCAAAGAAATAAATGTAAGAAAAATGTGAATGCTGCTCCTATAGATATATATATATATATAAAGGTAAATATTAGATACATTATATACAAGTATCAAAGCTAAATACACGTTAATCCTTTATATTATAAATCGTATAGGCTCACGCACTCCACCGTTATATGTGCATATCTTTGTACTCGTATAATTGATTATTTATACAATTCGTTTGAATTGTACAGTAGCGAGCAAAAAAAATGCAAACAATAAAAACATTTGCATTTTTTTGCTCGTCTAAAATCGCATGTTTAGGTAAACTTTTGACCAAATAATGGTTTTGGAGTAGAATATTAAACAAATTGAATCTGTTTAATGAAAATAAAACAGTTTCAATATGCCAAATTTGGTAACTTAGTTCGTGTTCAAAACTCTTTAAACTTTTTTCGTTTGCATTTTTTTTGCTCGCTACTGTATATCTATATATTTGATTACTGTATCATGCAGAAAATGAATAAATCGATAGAGCTATATATATACAATATACAAATGCAATTAAATGAATTGGATGGTTGGCAAGGATGTGTTTGCATCATCCAACATTTATTTTATATTGGATTTGGTGAGGTAACCTCTTTTGTTTATCTTCACTGCATAAAGGTATTTGCAAATTGTAAGTTTTTGAAATAAATTAAATTTTCAGTTTGTATTCTAAAACGATATTAGAATGAAAGAGACAGTAGAAGAAATAAAGCTTATATTTATGTTATTTTGTGTTTGAAAGCAATTACAAAAATTACTAAATTGAATTTTCAAAAGGATATGAATTTTAATCTAGATATGTAAAATATCTTTTTTTTTTTAATGAAAAACTTAAATATTGTTCAAATTCTTGATAATTTTTTGAGAAAGTTTGAATATGATTTGGAATGCGTTATGCGTTCATAGTTTCTTTTAATTAAATTTTAATTAATTCTTGTTGTCCCTTTTTCATTAATTAAAACAAAACATTAATTTCTTAAGAAATTATTAATAGAAACAATTTTTAAAAAAATTCGATCGAAAAATCGATCCTTTTTGATTTTCAAAAAATTAAAAAAAAAGAAGAAAACATAATAAATTAAAAAAAATATCCTATGAAAATATACAGGGTGATTCAGGAATAATGTGCCAAAAAGCTGGAGCATGTTAGGTCGAGAAAAGAAAAAAAATTGTAAGGGAGGGTGGTCTATTTGGCCCTGTCTAGCCGGAAGGGGCAATTCTCTAAAAAATTGACTAAATTTGTAAACAAATTATTAAAAATTAACGGTTACACCTACAATAACCTCCTATACCTTTTTGTAAAGCCAAATACCTCGTCTTTTATCTTGTCTTTGAATAAAGCTGATATATGACAGAGTTTTTCAAAAATTCATTTTCCAAATTAAAATTTAAAAAAAAAAATGTTTAACTAATTTTTTTCAAAATTTTTTGCACATAATTAAGTACTGTTTTAGTTTTTTAAGTATAATGCTCTTATTTGTTTTTAAACAAAAACAGAAAACCGTATCCAAAAATACTTTTTTCAAGAAACCGCATAATTTTTTTACTTGCGATATAGGTACTATAGGGCAAGTTTAGGATTCGTAAAAAAAAACGAACTCGAGATAACAATTTTACATGACATTACGATGATGGAGAACGCCAAAAAAGTGGATCCGGCAATTCTGTCTGTCAGTCCGTCTGTAAGTACCTCGAGCTGCAGCCTAAACTAATGGAGCGATTTTCTTCAAACTTGGTAGTTAGCAGTTTTTATTGATTCCCTAGAGGAGAAATTGAAATTTTTTTTTTACGACCAAAACTAACGGTACCTGCCATATAACGGAAATAGAAAAGTAAATTTTTTTCGAAAACGGCTCTAACGATTTTGATTAAAATTTTTGTGTATAGTATAACACATAAGATAAAACTTTTGAAATAAAAAAAATATTTTTGTACCGTTATTAACGGTACCTGTCATAGAACGGTTTTTTTGATTTATGAATATCTCGTACAAGACTAACCCGATTTTAACTAAAATTTTTATACAAAAGCGTTTAAGTAAAGGTAATATAAAAATTTTAGAAAATTTCCAAAAAACACATTTTTGGATTTTTAAAAAATATTTGAAAATTTTTTTTTGAAAAATCAATTTTTTGAAAACGGGTTTGTGAAAATGTTTTAAATTTCGCTTTTATGTGTAAATTAATTATTTCTTCATAATGGCATACCAACTTTTTTTTTTGAAAAATGTTAGAAAATTTGTATATATAAAAAATAATTTTTTTTAAAAACGGCTCTAACGATTTTGGAAAATTTTTTTCTGAAAATTCCTTTCTATACAAGACATAAACTGGCATACTTGTTTTTTTTTGTAAAAGATTATTTAAAACGGTGTTTAATTAATTATAAAAACAGATTTTATTTTATTATAATTTTCCCAAATATTCTTGAATAAAAAGCTGTAACATTAAAGTTACTTTAAGCATAAGAGCAAGTACGTGCGACCCCAGTCGTGCAATTTATTTATAATGTTTAAAAATTTGAATAATAAAAAAAAATTGTTTGAAATCTAAAATTTCCTTGTCGTACAAGAAATCAAATCGTCATATCAGAGTGCAAATTTACTAACTACTACCTTACCTACCAACTAACTCCTCACAAAATTAATTTTAAAACCTTATTATTAATTGCTTTTGCCTACATTTCGATAAAAAAAATTTAAGTAGCTAAATGTGAGAAAAAAAAAAATTAAAATTCGCCCTCCTAGGAAAAAACAACATCTTTAATGAATTTCATTGTGCGACTATGCACATTTCTATGTTGCTTAAGCCAATTAAATTTAAAAAAAAATTGATTTATGAGAGGTAGGTAATCATTAAAAATAATTTTGGAAAAAAAAAATGTTTTACATCAAGAGATAAACAATAGGTATTAAAAATGGATATTAAATAGGCACTCTAACCTAAAAAAAAAAAAAAAAAACAGTTTTAACCAGAAGCAAGGCGTTTATGTCCGTCTTAATATTTAAGTTTAAAGTTTGTTTTGAAAACTTCGTGGTTCCATTACTTTTTTTACCAATATTTTCTAAAGATTACACTGCCCAACACACAAAAAATTTCCTGACCGTTGTTTATCAATTCTTACTAAATTTAGAGTGCTGATTCCAAAAATAACATTAGTTTTTTTCTAGCAGCTCTAGTTTTTCAATAATTCATACATAAAAAAATTCATACAATTTTCTTTTTTTTTTGTTAATTTTTTTTTACTTACAAACATTTTTTTTTTGTATTTTAATACAAATTTTTCAAACAAAACATTAGAAAATCAAAAAAAAAAATAATATGAAATTACCCCAAAAATATGAAAAATTCAAATATCTAAAAAATAGAGCTCATCCAGACAAACAATTTTGGATCTATAAAACTTTAAAGATGCAATTGTTGCTTCTGTAAAGCATTATAGAAGCAAAATTGTTAGTAGGGGTAGAACTGGTTGCTGATTTTTAGGCTTAGTGAACCCAAATGCATAATGCATTATGCATTAGGTTCGATAAGAAAATTTCTGGAAAATGTTAACAAACAGTTAAAATAAGCATAACTTTAAAATAAGTACGAAATAACCCCCAAAATGTGGAAAACTAAAATATTTCAAAAAATAGAGCTCCTAGAAAAAAAAATGAATGTGATTTTTAGGTTTATTGACCCCAATCACATTGAGTTTAATATAATTTTTTTTTTTAAGAAAAACTTAACCCTCTGTTGGCACACGGGTACGAATTTGGCAGGACAAAAATAAAAAAATTACGATTTTTCAAAAAAGTGTTCACAAAAAAGTCTCTTTATAAGGGTGAAAATATTTTTTTTTCAGAATTGTGAACACAATATTCGAATTCCTCGGATTATTCTACATCAATTTTATACTTGATTCTCTATAAAATATTGTGACCGAAAAAAGTTCTAGCGACATGAAAAAGTATAAACCAAATTCGCACCCGTGTGGTGTGCCTACAGAGGGTTAAAAATTAGTATGAATATTTCCCCAAATATGAAAATTAAATATTCCAAAAACTAGAGCTGCTAGAAAGAAATCAATATTATTTTTGAGCTTACTGAACCAAAATTTATAAAATTTGATATAAATCATTCTGGAAAATTTTAAAAAGTTGAAAATTGTTGGCCAGTGTTATCTCTGTGATTTATATTTCAATGCACATAAATTACAATTTAAAAAAAAAAACTTAGATCATCTGGTAATGGCAAAATTCATTATTTTTGAAAAATATTTAACGCCTCATTTTTGTGGAATTATAATTTGAATTCTGAATACAAAGATCTTATCTTGATTTGTAAAAAAAAAATCGGTTGTGAAATTGAGAAATACCAACCCGTCAACAACGTTCTTTCTCACCGCTAAGAAAATCTTACCTAGGGCCATGGTTTCGAGCTCAAATTATTAAAAAAAATTATAATTAAATTTGCTCAGTAGTCAGGACTTTTAAAAGAGTTAGACCTATGAATTTTAGTTTTATTAAAATGGACTATCTTAACCAGTCAGTTCCTTACTGGACAACATTTTTAATCCATTAAAGGATATTCCCCAAACAACAAGCAAACCACTCCAAACTGATTTGTATTCGTATTCAATTGCATTCATCTTTGCTAAGTTCCGTTAATATCAATGAGATACGCAAAGCATCTATGTACTTTACAATTCACTAGATACCTGAAGAAAATAATTCTTGGATTAAATTTAAAAAGATATTCAATAGTCAAAGGAAATCAATACTTAGGACAAGATATTCAATAAAATCATTCACCAACCAAACACTTTATAACCCACCTCACTTTTAGTTCAAATATTTGTCACCTTATTTCAAGACTTTCCCAGTGACACTTTATAGTGATTTAAATAACGGTTAGTGATTCGTTTGCAGTTTCACATCTCTAAATGCTGGAAAGTTGTTTTGCAATTGAAAAAGTAATTCACTGCAACTGTGTAAACGGAAATGTTTACACAAATTATTCTGGCCCTGTGAGTTGATACATATTTATATATACAGGGTGTCCCACAGTCACCGCCCCAAATGAAAACCATGGATTCCTGAGGTCATTTTAAGTCGAAAAACTTAAGAGGTAATTTTCTCGTTTTCGTCCCGTTTTCGAGTTACCACGGTTTTTATGATTTTTGCTCTCTTGTCCTTTAACTGGCCTTATCTTTGCCAAACTACGTTTGATTTGAAAGATTTTTTTTACAACCAATCAAGAATTTACTACAGTTTAAGTTTGTCTCAAAACTTTTTTTCTGCGGACAACCGTTTCTCCACAATTTTGCATCAAACACAATTTTTTCGTTTTTTAAGTCGTTTTTTACACTTTCATATCATTTAAGTCAAAAAAACACGTTAATGAGTATTACTTTTTTGTGCTTTTTATTAAAGCCCAGTTTATTTTCATAAAAAAAACAAGTTTTATTTCATAAAAAAGGCTACTGAAAGTAATTAAAAAAAAAAATAAACAAACTGAGTGAATTAAAAAAAAAATAATTTTGAAATAAAAAACTAATTTAAATGAATTAAAAACTTTTTCTGAGCTATTGTGGTTAAGAAAAGAACAAATAGATAAAGCTCAGAAAAAGTTTTTAATTCATTTAAATTAGTTTTTTATTTCAAAATTATTTTTTTTTTTAATTCACTCAGTTTGTTTATTTTTTTTAAATTATTTTCAGTAGCCTTTTTTATGAAATAAAACTTATTTTCTTTATGAAAATAAACTGGGCTTTAATAAAAAGCACAAAAAATTAATACTCATTAACGTGTTTTTTTGACTAAAATGATATGAAAGTGTAAAAAACAACTTAAAAAACGAAGAAAATTGTGTTTGATGCAAAATTGTGGCGAAACGGTTGTCCGCAGAGAAAAAAATTTTGAGACAAACTTAAACTGTAGTAAATTCTTGATTGGTTGTAAAAAAAATCTTTCAAATCAAACGTGGTTTGGCAAAGATAAGGCAAGTTAAAGGACAAGAGAGCAAAAATCATAAAAACCGTGGTAACTCGAAAACGGGACGAAAACGAGAAAATTACCTCTTAAGTTTTTCGACTTAAAATGACCTCAGGAATCCATGGTTTTCATTTGGGGCGGTGACTGTGGGACACCCTGTATATATAAAGCAGAAAACCTACCCACCTTCCTAACTTGCCTTATACAAAATCTCTAACGCGCGCGGTTTTCACTAGATCTTTTGAGGGCTTTGAAAATGGCGGGTGGAAACAAGAAAGAGGTTGGGTAGGCAAGGTAGAGGGAAGTTTGCTTTTTATTTCTAAGCTGCAACATATACAGAAGAGAGATGAAAAACAGGAAGGTGGTTCTTAACTCAACAGAGGGGTTATTACTTTTCGAGAGGTACTCTCTGTGCACCAGCTAAAGTGAAATGAATGGTCATTCAAAAAATGTTGAAGTTAGTGCGAGAAAAGTAGTAAATTAGGTTGAAAGACCATTGAGAAAATGGGTAAACATCCTTTGCTAACGCTTTTGGCCAGACAACCGAACGACTGCGGTTGCAAAGTAGTTTCTCTATATAAAGTTGAATGTTGTTAAATACAAAATGGATCTAATTATAAAGTTTTTTTTTTCGTTTTTTTGTGTTTGTTTTTTACTTTTAAATGTTAGGTAATAGAGGAAATGTTAGTTAGTTGGTATAATGGTAAGATTATACATTGTTTTTATTTATACGATGTGAGAATTTGAAAGAATGTTTTGAACTAGAACACTTTTATTTTATCGAACTTGAGATTGATACTAACAGCCAAGTGAATTGAAGGCTATTGAAAGGAGAATTTCGCTTCAAAAATTTGTTTGGATTTCAAGTTCTAAAAGCTTTTATATAACCGTTACACGATGATTGCGTTCCTTAAAAAAACAATTTCGATTTGCGAACGTTTTGACATTTAACATTTTTACTGTGGATATTTTTGAAATTCATGATGTTACGAATATTGAAAGAAAGTAAATACCTAACAAAATCTATCTTTATTAGAAAAAAATGGACAGGAGACATATAATTTGAAGCGAAAGCAAACATGTTTAAATGCTTAACCATTCAGTATTACAGCAAATAAAAAAACTTTACTTAATGAAAATTGACATATGGATAAGTGTTTCTATTTGAAATTTAGATTATCTACCCAATGTCAATTATATGTGTTATTATGTAGAACGTAGGAGTTATTGGGTTTGTTTTAGAATTGAAAAAGTTTATATAGAGTAATAAAACGTTACATATAAGTAACTCTGATATCAGTTTGAAATATAAGACTTTTCAAATATGTCAGTCAATCCGTGACCGTTTTGTTTGTACTTTTTGGCAAGATAAAAAAAATATGTATGGCGTATACGCAACCTTTTTACCAAAAAAAAAATTGTTTAAATTACAATAGTCTATGAAGATGATGAAAATAAGATAGAATCATTGAAATTTTATTCATGAATATGTAAGATTGTTATCGGCAATCGACCAAGAATTTTACCATCCATTTTTAAAAATCGTGTAAGGAAAATGATAGATAGTTTATCAATTTCCCCGAAATATCCAAAACTTACCTATACCTAATCTTTTTTATGCAATCATAAATTATATTACAAAAAGTAAAAAAAATAAAAAACCCATTTAAATAAAAAGCACGACTGGGTAACACTTGCTTGACCTTATCGTAAAATTTGCTACGAGTGTTAATGCAAAAAAAAACATTTATAAAAGAATTATTTAAGTTTATTAATTAATTATATTACTTTTATTAATTTTATTACTAATTTTAGAAGAAATGAAAAAAAATATATATATATTTATATTTAAAACACACGGATTTGACCAACACACTAAGAAGATATGCCATTTATATTTAATTTTTAGATCCTAAATTAACGGTACCTTGCTAAAAACAAACTTAAAAAAATACTTTTCCCAACAACGTTGCAACGATTTTCGAAACCCAAATTTTGTTTGTTTTTTAAATGAAAAACTCAAACTTTTTTAAATTTATTTTTGGAATATATGATTTGATGTATTTTTTTGAAATTTATTTTATAAGTGTTGGTTAATATTTTCTTTAAAATGGCAAAACAAATTTTATTTCCAAAATTATACCTTTTTGTGCATTGAAATACACAAAACATTAAAGAGTGCAAAAAGCTGTAAAAAGGTTCTCTCAGTGAATGAGAAAACATTTTTATGATTTTTTTTTTTTCAAGAAACATGAAAATAAAATTTCAATTAAACTTCTCCATAAAGATCTTGAAACTAATGAAAAATCTTAAAAATTAATTTTTTTTTTCGTTTTGCAAAATTTTAATATTTCTTTTTAAAAGCTGCCGTAACGAAAAAAAATAATGGTTCTTTGAAAATAGCAGAGATTTTTATTTCAAAAAGTCTGATCAAATTTTCTACAGTATACACAAAAACATATCACTCATTTGAATACTGTCATAATACAAAAAAAAAAAAACTGGTTTTTCGAAAATGATTTTGAAAGATAACTTTACTCTATAAACTTCTGTATCAATAACTCCAAATTGAAAGGAGTCTGATGATCGGGTTGGTCCCCGTGAAATAGCTAAAACTCCAGCCTATGAACTTGGTGGTAACACACACAAGTTGTTGTTGTTCATTCAAAACCTTCAATATAAATTGATTACACAAGCAGCTGCCTGCAAGTGCAAGTATGAAAATACACAAACCTCTTCCAAATTTTGTGTTATGACAGTATTCAAAATCAAAATTGTAAGGGCCTTAAGAAAAATTAGTTTTTCTTTTCTGTTTTTATAAAAGTACCCAAAATTACCACTGTAATAATGGCTACATTTTCATAAAATAAATGCCATTCTAGATTTTAAACGCGTCTAGATTTTTATTAAACGAAGTGAATGGCGTGGAAAGTCAAAAAATTTTTCAATGAATTTTTTTGTGTTTTTTGTGTTTTTTGGCCATAACTTTTTTGTTAAGACAAATAAAAAAAAACTAAAAAATATCGCCCCTAGATTTTTATCTAACAAAGCGAATAGCTTTTATTTATTGAAAATGGGTCCATTATTACAGTGGTGACGAAAGTCAAAAAATTTTTCAATGAATTTTTTTGTGTTTTTTGTGTTTTTTTGGCCATAACTTTTTTGTTAAGACAAATAAAAAGAACTAAAAAATATCGCCCCTAGATTTTTATTTAATTTTTCAAAATCAGACGAGTTTTGCGACTTTGGTGGCTGTCCAAACCTCAGCAGACAAATTGTCTGCAAAGTTCAGGATCATAATAAATAAGGACTCCTCCAAGAAGATCCATTAAATTTCAACTGCCTCAAACAGCCGAAATTCTGAGGGCTCATAAGTCTATCTTTAACCATTTACAGTTTGAACTATTTTTCTTTGAAAATCCGAGATAAGAATTTTTTTATTATTTTGATTTATATTATACTTATTTGATTCTTGGTTCCAAATCTTTATTACATAAAAAATGCTACTAGATTTTAATTGGGATCAATTTTTGTAAAAAATAGTTTCTAATAATATTCATAAAATTGGCATTTATGCCATTTTATTTTTAACCCTTTTTTAAATATTAGTCTCTTAATGACTCATTGTTTACCAGTTTTCATTGGGTTATACTAATTTTGCCAATTGTTATGTTAATCGTTCTGAATTTTAACAAATCATCCTTTCTTAAGATTCTTGGTTCACATAAAAACTCATTTTTAAACTCCATGATGGTCGAAATTTAAAACATTAAAAATTGCTGAAAACTTGCTTTAGCAAATAAATGGGAGAATGGGATAAATAATGCTTATTCGATATTGGAAAAAAAAAACAATTCTGGAAGTTTTTTTGTTTCCAAAATGTGAATTGCTTTTTCATGTTTCTTTTGGTCTAGAAAAAATGTTTCAATCCCAGTTTTCATTGTTTTAGTCGTAGACATTCAATTCTGCATAGCTTTTATTATAACAGTTTCTGAAGAATTTGACTCAACTGGTACAATTGTTTCTATAACAAAAAAAAAAAAAAAACAGTTAGTCACTATAGTATTATAGCACTCAAATCCTTGTGCTTAAAGAACTTAGTTCAAGACTTTCGTATGACTTCCAGTAAACCCCTGTGTGTATTATGACACATCGATAAATGTATAATGAACACACCAACATTGTACCTATATAACCACTACAACAACAACAACAACAATACTTTCCATTATTGTATTCGAATAGCGAATTAATCCTTTCATAGAAAAGACACTGTTAACCTCTTTGTTGCTCTGATAATGTGGCTTTCATAATGTTCTTGGGTGTTTTTTCACCACGAACCGGATCGAAGGGCGCTTTTCAGTCGTATAAAGTTGATTCAAGTGGTATTTCCATGGATAATGGTGGAAAGGTGGCACAATTCAATGCAATCGATGACATTTAAGATATTGGTTTTATAAGGTGCTTTATTGAATAGATACACCAATTGTTCGCAGAGAAAAAGGGGTTTGAACTAAATGCACAACAAAAGGATGAGAGTATTTTCTGATGAGTGTAGGTGTGCATATAGTGCATTTGGCAGGCAAAACAATTGAAATGCATGTGTGCTAAGGAAACAACGAACAACACATAATTCAGGGTTGTTTTTGGAATAGGTTAGCAGTATAGAGGCATCAGCTTTAATGGTTGTTTCCGAGGACAAAAATATACTACCTTAGAAAATGTGCGTCAAATTCAAATGGAAGAAGGAGAAACCAGATAACCTTGGGGTTGTATTGTGTCATTTGGTATTAGAAAATGCCGCCAACCGAAACGACCGACAACGACGGACGTAGAGATCTTCTATAAACTTTTACCTTTAGGCTCTAAAGTAATTTATGTTCTAGTAGAATAAGTCAATATAACAAAACAACCCAACCACCACCTTAATTCAATCCGTTAAATCCAGGAAGAACACGTCAGCTAAAGAAGGAATTAGTTGTGGGCAGATGATGATACCACAGTTTTTTTTTGTTTGTTTTTTGTTTAAATAACTATTTTGTAGGTTTTTTTTGTCTAGATATTCTCTAAAGAAGGGTAGTTCCGTAAATAGTTCTTTGGGTTGACAATTTTATCGACATGATACCTAGTGGTTTTATTTTTCTAATTAGCCTTACATTTTTTTTTTTTTAATTTGTCTGAAGATGTTTGTAAGTAGGTATATAGATACCCAGCTATTTAGTATTTGCTGGCGAACAGAGTTGAGTGAAGCAATTTAATTTTGTTTTGACTAAAATAGTGATAGTTAAGTGACCAGCCTTGATCGTTAAGATTTTACCAAGTCTTTAGTTTATGTAGAGAATATAAAATCTATTTAAAAAAAAAATGCCGAAAACAGTAAAAACTTTGCGAATTGGACTGAGGAAAGGGGGTGTTCAATATTTTCGAATATTTTTTCCAAGTGTATCGAGAGTAGAAAGTGTTGAAATAGATTGAAAAACATCTTTATTTAGCTATCAACAATTTATAAAAAGGATTGAATTCTTTAAAGAATGGTGAAACCGTAAGTACTAATAAAGAATGTTTTTTAAGTCTTTTTTTTCTCTATCTTTTAACTGTTTTGAAAATGATTTAAATAATTTTTGTGAAATTAAAACACATACTACCTCTAATAGTTTTACTTCTTCCTTAAACTTTTGTATTGTTTTGCTTTGTTTTTTTGCTGACTACTCAATGGGTTTTGATACTCCAATATATTAAAGCCTTTGCCTTAGTTGTGTTTGAACTTATCGGCACTCATCTAGAAATGTATGGTTTTGCCATAAAGGTTTGAGTATTGAACTTGTAATGAATGCTGCTGTACATTAGGCTGGAACACTATTTCCTTGTTATCATTTTTAGAGATTCTCTGCGAATAAAAATCCTGCTAATCCAAAAATATTACCAGACTTTTTTTCGGATTTTTAAAATTATATTTTTAGTGCAAAAAAGGTCTGTTTTAAGTTATAAATAGTTTTAAAATATAAATAATGGGTTAATAACAATCAAAATTTATTGTGACTCGGAACCCGGGTCATTTTTAATTGTTCTTTAAGGCATGTATGTTTTTAATAAATAGAATTTACATTTTCCTAAAAAAATTTCTTAACAAACTTCCATTCTTTTCGTAACTCTTTTACTTTTTAAAACTTTTTCCAACATAAAATTGTAAACCCAATAACAGAATGTTTCAGTTAGTACTCTTCATAAAAAAAAGATAAAAGAGGACAAACTAAATACCATTTTTTGTTGGGCCAATGAGATATTTTTATTTTAAAATTAAAATATCAAACAAAGGGTGTGTTTATTTGACTAAAAAAAAAAAAATAGATCGGTGCAAAATTAAATCTATAGCAATATTAAAACTTATAAACGAACGCTTATTATTCCTCATATAAAAGGATATTTTGAATTCAAATTAAAAAATGTATTAAAAAAATAAAATAATTATTTCCTAGGCTGAACTACATTGGCCACATTTTTTCAAAAGCAAAAAATGATAAAAAGTTATTAAAAAAAAGCGTTTTTGTGTAAAAAAAATTTTACACCTGAACGTCGACGTTTTGGAAGGTATGGAATATTATTGGTTTGGGAAAGCCTTAAGATTTTCAGGTTTGAACATTTATTTAAGACTCATCCTCACATTTGTAGAAGCATATTTTATCATTTTACAGAAACAAATTGGTCTGGCAGGGGGTTTATAAGAAAAACATTTTTTTTTTTTTAATAATTTAAAAGCTTTTAAATTTAACAAAGCCAAAAAGGACAGCTATCACTTTGGTGAAGTTGACAGATTACAAGGTCGATAAAAGATGTTTTTATCAATTTTCTTTTTATATTGTTTATCTAGACATTTGTTTTATTATTTTTGAAAACACACACACATTTACAAAAAAAAAAAATCATGTATGCAATTCACACGTCGTAGAAGTGAAACCTTAAAAAATCATTAAAAAAAAAAAAATAAAAAAATTAAACCATTAAAAAGCTTATAAAATTTTCCTAAAGAATAAAGCCATACTGAAATTTTTACAATGCTCAAAACGTATAAAAATAATTTATTGAAAACAATCATTTTCATCAAAAAAGCGAAAAAATCACGTTATTTTATGTTTTCGCGCTATTAAATGCATTTTTTTTTCCCTAACAACCTATACAAAATTTTATAACATGTGAAAGCTTATTGTTTCACCTTTCATATGACTCAATCTCATTTCAAAGATGCCTACAAGAGAAGTTCGAATTTTTTAAAGTCAACCATGTGGAATTTCCAGACTGAGATTACGGTACTTCCTACACTCGTGGCTGGTCATCGGCAACAGATTTCCACAGGTGTTTTGAAGTATTTTTCAATTTTTTTCAATTTAAGATTGTGTAACTTGTAGTTAGTCTACCGTTATGTGTGATATATCAAATTAAAGGTTATGTTATCAGCATGCGTATTAAAGTTAAATCAAATTTGTATGTGCACTAGATCAAAAGATATAACGTGTGCAGGAAAAGAACATCTTTTTACAGAATTTTGAATATGAAATTAATTAAAATTTTGTAAATTTATAGTTTATTTAACTACCTATCTACAGTACAAATTTCATTCTTCTATATATAACAAGTTGAATGTTCGTGTCGCGTTTTCGTTTCATCTTGTTTCAAATCACTACGATACTAAAGAAGTTTTCACTTCAAAAAATATTCTCTCATTTTTGTTCCGCCACTCCAGAAAAAGGAGGAAATCCTGTGTATACTCCCAAATAGAGTAAAGGAAAACGCCATAAGTTTTGAGAAAGTTAATAGATAAAGCTACGCCAATTTTTCTTATTAGATTTTCTTTTGACTTTCAATATAAGCCTAGTACGCAGCTGAAGCAAAACGAAATTTTCCATACAAAAATAGTACAACAAAATTTAATTTTTTTAAAACTTTTGAAGTTTTATTCTTGAATTTTTTTATTTGTATTTTTATCAATTTGACTTTGACATAATACTCTATTGTATTTTTTCGTTAACATGTCCGCTGCTGACTTTGGAGTATGTGACTTTGGAGTCTTAAACATTTTTCGTTTCGCTTCAGCTGCGTACTAGGCTTTAGTATAGAAAAGATAGGAAATTTATTCATGAATTTCATTCATTCATGAACTATGATTGTGATAACTGTCCCGAAGAAGGATTTTACCCTCTTGAGAAAGTCCAGAGCTCATTTAAATGAGGGAGAAGGCGTTAGTTCAAGAATTTCTCAATAAATACTTAATATATTCTTTTATAGGTAGTATTTTTTTTTTAATTTCTAAGTGAATCAAAACTACTGTTTTGTATGGTAACATTTATAACTAAATTGGCACGGGTAATAATGATGATGTCTTAAAACTGTCGGAATATGTTTATTAATTTAAAATAATGAAAGATATAAGAAGTTGTGTTCATGATTAAACATAAACATTAGAGGGTGGGTCAAAAAAATAGAAACTCGTTTTTTTGATTTGGTACCTCGACAACTCGATTGCTAGACACCTCTAGAATATACTCACCAAATATGAGCTCTTTATTTGAATGGGAAGGTCCTCCGCTTTCCAATTTTCTATTTTTACATCAAGCTTCTACTAAAAAAAAATATTTTTCTTATTAATTGAATTTTTAGCCAATTTTTTTTACATATTCTTGTAAAAAATTGAACGCTCTGCAAAAAAGGCTAAATACACTTTTTTGAATTATAGTTTAGTAGATATTTGAGGTCCAAAAATCGAAAAAATTTTTAAAAATTCGTTTTTTGTTCTTAATTTTGTAACAAATTGAAAAATTATAATAATGAAACGCGCATGACATATTCTTGTAGGAAACAGATTGCTCCACAAAAAAGGTCTTATTAACTTTTTTTATTAATCTAACCATTTGGAAGATATTCGAGTTCAAAGTTAAACAAAAATATAAAAACTTTTTTACTTTTAAAAATTTTCTAATTCACTGAAAAGTCATTATTATTAAATAAATAAGATAGATTATTGTAGAAGCTTAAATGTTCTACAAAAAAAGTCCTTGGCCTCAAATTGGTTGCTTTAACCGTTTAGAAGGTGACAAATCAAAAAAACGAATTTCGATTTTTTTGACCCACCCTAATAAACATTCATCATCACATCAAAAGGATAAAAATTTTGTATTCACAATTAATGTTCCATATAGCCAGATTGAATTAAAATATATTTAGGAATACCAGTTAGATAAACTATCACCTCATCCAGAACGACCTCACGAAATTATTTTCCTTAATCTAGCTCATACCATTCGTGGACTCTTTAAACATACCTATATCAGAAAAAGTTACGTATACGCCAAACACATTTTTTTTATCTCCTTTTTTTAATGGGTTTTCACAGTGAAATAAAGCATTTAAATCGAAAAAGAGGTGTTTTGCTGATTTCTTATGAACTAGGTACTAGGCGAAGCACACCTTAAACTCGAAAAGCAATAATTTTAATTAATTAATTAATTGTCCATAGGGTAAATTAGGGCATTATGGCATACCTAAGCACAAACTCAAATATCTTTACTACGGACTACAATTTTTACTTCAATCATTTTTTTTAATTAAATTTCATAAAAACGTAACATAAATAAATTATTTAAGAATAAAAATTCAAGCTTTTTAACAAAAAATAAATTAATTTAAAAATAGTCCAAAAAAAACCATATTGCCCTATGTACGGGCAATATGGCGAACTCCATTTACTTCGGAACCCTTTACTTTTTTTACGTATATTCAGCATTTCTGAAATATAATTGTTAATAAGTTTCATAAAATTAACGTTAAATTGAGGTTATTTTCAAATTTAAAAAAATGCAGAGTTACTTTTGAAATTAGTTTTACATAAGGGCATTATGGCGCAGTCGGGTATAATATAGCGCCATAATGCCCTTATTGCATCTGCGCCATATTGCAAAATATACACATATTCACAAAACTCCAAAAACTAAACACAATTCTTACTTCAGTTAAAATATAACAAGTGATATAACCAAACCAAAACTGTACTCTGCGTTTCACTCTTTACAACTAACACGTGCACTGTATACTTACCGAGATACACACAAACAAAAACAAAGATGTATTATATTGGAACCCAGAACCGGTATTTTTTTTTTGTTTTCTTTTTTGTTTGGCACAAAAATAATAGCACTGACCTGCGATCGTCACAAGGCTAGTGTTCGACGAAGGCCAAAGTTTCTGCATTGGTTTTATTAAAAAGTGAGTATTGGAAGTATGGTAGTTGAGAGGTGCGCCATAATGCCCGGTGCGCCATAATGCCCGAAGTTACCCTATACCTAATTTAAAGAGATCACTGAAATTCTGCGTCGATACATACAAATTCAAAAATATATTTTTCTGATTTAGGTCCTTTTTTCCTGGACTATTACCTGAAAAGCACTTTTATTCAATTTTAAAGTTGATTTAATTCATTAAAAAACATTTAATTTATGTTGACTCAAATCAACTCAATATTTTATGTGTCAATTTTTTTTTTATAATCCAAAAAAGAAAAGAAAAAAATCAATTCGACCTCATTTGTTCCCTTTTATTTGCTAGGCTGATGCTCTATTCAAACAAAACTCAATTGGCTTAACTCGCAGCTCCCGAAAATGGGCCACCTCCATTTTGAATTCAATGTTACACACCTGGCAAAGCCAGGTGAAGTGTGCAGGCAGATTGGAGTTATACTTTGAAATTCCCAACTGTCGAGGTTCTGTTTTAACTTCTCTTTCTATCTCTACAAAAATTTATAATGTCTAACTTCATTCATTCTACTGCTGCTGCATACAAAATGAATTCGTCGAAAAGAGGCTTTTGAAGTTATGCAATAGATACTGCCGGCAGCGGGGGCGGATGGGAATTCTTTAAAGAATGTTATCTAATTTATGGTGTGTTCGCCTATATACAGACACACACAAAGTTTGTTCGTATGTACAGTTTGCATTGCTGCATATTGCATTGAATCGTCCTCCTCATTGTCCTCTCTTCGCATATACCACACCAACTAGTAGAATCGTCCTCGGTATATAGACGTCGTCATCGTTGTCGTCTACTTCTATTTAAAACATTTTCGATATGGCCTATTTCTCAGGCTGATCGGAAACGGGAATGATGATGATGTGTGGGTAGGTACATTGTACATATTCAGAGAGTATAGATGGTTTCGCGATGGTAGAGATAAACTACTAAAGTTCGTAAACTTTATTGTTGGCCCACTTAACTGTTTCTCGGGGGTGGTAATTTATTTGTTTTCAAATTGAACAGCCTTGAAAGTTCATTTCATAGATTTTTCATCAACCCACTCACCTTCTCTCTAATTCCCCCTCCTCTTTTACTCTTATACCTAACCTTTTTCTGTCGCTCCTTGCGACTGCAAATTGCAGCAGTAGCAGCGGTTAAAAAGTGCATGTGGCTCATTTCCTCCTTTTTGCAACAAATTTATACGGACTTGTGTCTGTCTTTAGTGTTCGTGTTACTGTTTGTATTAGTTCTTGGCTCGTTTTGTCGTGTGTTAAAGGTAATAACGGTCTTCACGTATAATGAGGCTAAATTAAAACTATTAATTTTACCCCTGCTTTTCTTCATGATGGGTATAAACTTGGCTAAAGAAACTTATTATTGTCATAATTTCACTTCTCGAGACTTGTGAAGCGAGAGGGTAAAACTGCAAACGAGATTGAGAGGAAGAGGCAAGGATTAAGCAGGAGCATAAGCATTTTGACGTGTATAAATGCAGAATGGAAGGAAGGGAATTTATTATTAAATTGGAGATTTGTATAGAAGAAAAAATCGTTTTTTTGTGACATTAGTTAGAGGTTTGGGCAGGAGTGCTTTTTAATTAAAAATTTTTTAGGGTTTAAAGTTTTTGATTGTTTTCATGCAGAAGAAAACAAAAAAAAAAAAAACTTTATCATTTAAAATTTAAGAATGTCAAGATGATTTTCTTTATAGAAGTTGGAAGCAATTGAATAGTTAAGTGGCACACAATTTTTTAGGTAGGGGAAAATATTACCATTTTCATATAAGGAGTAATATAAAAACTATTAATTAAAGCTTTTAGTTATAAGATTAGGGAATATGTTTCTGTTAAATATACTTTTTTTTAAAAAGTATAGTGTAGAAAGGGTTAACTTCAGAACCAAAACTATCAATTTTGTTTTATTTGTTCGGTTACTAACAAGATGCCTAAGAGTCAAAGCTGCGACTTACCTGCTTTAAAAGAATTCTTACATCTATCTTAGATGCAGGTAGCCCAAGATGTTAAATTTCATTAAGGAACATTTTTAGATTTAATGAGAAATTAAGGGGTTATATCTAGTTGTAAGTGCAAAAAAACCTTCTTTTTTGTGGATTTTTTGTTAAGAGGCATTTAATTATATAAACATAAAGAATACATATTTATATAGCGAATTTAATGTATTAAAAGAATTCGCTGTGTATTTAAAAAAATATTGGGTTCCATTATTTTTGTAGTAGATCTCCTAGACGACCTCCAAAAAAAAGGTGTCTGGCGGTGAGCAAAATTTCTCCGAAACGGCTGGAGTAATCGGCTTGAAATTTTTACACAATTTTCTTAGATACTTTTGTCAGGTAATGAACGAAGGAAAAAGGTTTTTGACAATAATTCGATTTTTTAAACCACTTTAAAGTGTAAATTTTCGTGAACAACAACGATTTTTTTCTTTGGGAAGCCGCCATTTTGTTAAAAATCAAAATTTTGACTATTCCTTCGTTCATTACCTGCATTTGTCCATCCTAGAAATGAATCTTTTGGATTTTTTAATTTTAAGTGATTTGGATCAGAGATATCTTGCTCACCGCCATGCACCTTTTTTTTGGAGGTCGTCTAGGAGATCTACTACAAAAATAACGGAACCCAATATTTTTTTAAATGCACAGCGAATTCTTTTAATACATTAAATTTGCTATATAAATATGTATGCTTTATGGTTATATAATTAAATGCCTCTTCACAAAAAATCCACAAAAAAGAAAGTTTTTTTGCACTTACAACTAGATAAAACCCCTTAAACAAAAACTTAAAAAAATCAAGTATGCTGATAAAGTTTTTGTATAACAAAGAGTTTTTGGGAATTATTTATTTTTAAATATTGTTGGAGCTTTTTGTTTTTTTTTTTTGTTAATAGTTTTTTTCATAATAATTCTTTAGTGAGAAAAATTGATTTTTCAAAAAATATAATTGATTTTCTCAAAATATATTTTCTTTTTATTGAAAAATAGTTTTATTTTTAAGTTTTCCCCAATTATACATCGAAACTACTTTGAAATCATTGAAATATTTTATCTAGGCATAAGTCAAGAAAACGGTTCTGTTATAGGTACCCTTAATAATGGTACAAAAACATTATTTATATTTTTTTTTTTAAAGTAGGACCTTATGTGCCAGAGAACTCGTATTTTTTAATCAAAAACTATTGAACCGTTTTTGAGAAAAACGATTTTTTTTTGGTCTTTGGTCCACTCGCAACTAATATTTTTTGATAGTTTTTTTCGATAGTTCCCATCACAACGACTTTATACATTTTAATATTAGCTACAAAAAAATATGTTGATAGTTATTTCCTTTTGAGAAATTCGTTACAAAATATTGGTACAGTTGAAAATATTATTTTTTAGCATAAAACTTTTAAAAGCAATTTTTATACTATTAAAAAAATATTATAACAAAAAAAATCAGCATATTTTACTAACAGTTTTAATTTAAGAAAAAGCTATACAAACTCATAGAAATTCGAAAAATTAGTTTTGTTTTGGCACCTTGCTCGTCAATTGAATATTAGAAAAAAAAAAACAGATTTCAAATTCCTATTCAAATTTTGTTACCTCAATATTTGGATCATTAATATCAAAGCTTGATAGTTGTTTCATCTCAGAGTATGTTTTTTATAAAATATTGTTGTCAATAGGAAACTTACCCTGTTTTTATAATAATTAATTAAACAATATTTTAAATGATCATTTACCAAGTATTCCATTTGATTTCTTGCATAAAAAGTAATTTAAAAAAAAAATCGAAAATCGTTAGACAAATTTTCTAACATTTTTCAAAAAAAATTGGTATGCCATTTTTCAAAAAATATAATTCAACACAAAAAACGAAATTTCAATAAAATTCATCAACCCGTTTTCAAAAAATTTGAAATATTTTTTATAAAACCCCAAAAATGTGTTTTTTGAATTTTTTTTTTTTTTAATTCTGTACAAAAATTTTGATCGAAATCTTTCTTTGTCGTTTACGAGAAATTCATTAATAAAAAAAAACCGTTCTATGGCAGGTACCTACCGTTAATAACGCTACAAAAAATAATTCTATTTTATTTCCAAACGAATCTTTTATGTATTACACTACACACAAAAATTTTAATCAAAATCGTTACAGCCGTTTTTGAAAAAAAAAAAAAAAATACTTTTTTATTTCCGACAAATGACAGGTAGATACCGTAAGCCCCAAAAAATTAATTTGTTCTGTAGGGAATCACCCAAAACTGTTAACTATCAAGTTTGAAGAAAATCGCTCCAGTAGTTTAAAAAACAACGATTAAAAAATAAGTAAGAAATGATAACGTACGAAATTATAACCTAATTTTAAATCAATGAATACATGGAACTTTGCGAAATAAAAACAGCGATATATGTACATACCTTACATAAATCTTCCAAATTAGGTAGCTATACTATAACCCGTATATTGAGTCTAAAGTCTGTAATAGTTATACTCGTTTATTACCACATTAGAAGAACACTCAAATAAAATAAAAATTTCTAAATTGCTGCATGCTCAACGAGTTAACAAATTAAAGCTTTAAGTTTTTTTTTCGAATTAAAATCTAAAGTACACATTTAAAGAATTGCAAGCATATCCTCATTAAGTTTTAATTCCAAATTGTTGGCTTTTGTTTACCCTGTATATATTGTGTATGCTGCCGTGCCTCTAGTTTTTGTTTTTTTTTATTATTATTATAACTGCCCCCTTTACTCATTTTATAACCTATGTTCGTACAACACAATATATACCCCCGCAGAGGCTGCCTGAGGGGACGATTTGTTTTGGTTTTTTTTTTCGTGTTGTGTTGTTTTTTTTTGTCTTTATATTCTTTTGAATCGTAAAGTATTGCATATGAAATAATATGATGATTTACCACCAACAGCGGCAGTGTTGTAGCTCTAGGAGCCTCATAAATTCTTTTAAAGCTATAATACATGTAATGTTAAAACAGAATTGCTTTCATGACATACATATCTATATAAATGTATGTATATTGTATAGGTATGTTATACAACACTATACTAAAAGAATATAAGGACTAAAGAAAGGACGTTGTGCATGCAGTGGCTATTATATGCTCTTTTCATGATTCTGTATATTGTACAATATTTTACTTTTTTACCTACGCTAGCATTTATCTCCGACTGAGTTGGCGATAGCTATATATAATGCCCTTTTATGACCAATGAAGTGGCTTCAAGATTTATATTTTTGGTTGGTTTGGTTTTCGGTATACACTCACTGGGCTTTTATTCTATTTTCGTGCATTCTGATTTTTTATTTTTTTTTATTCTGAAAGCGCATCGTGAAAACCAAATATTCATTTTTTTTTAAATAAAAAATGGGGAGTTTTTTTTTTTTATTTGTGTTAAAGTGGAGATGTCCTTCAAAATGCTCACTCTTATTGATAATGAAATGTAATTGAAGTATGTTTACAATTAAAAATACTGTAAAAATTGATAAATTTGGAAAAAAAATAATACTGTACCTACCAATTTTTTAATTTAAGGTCCTTAGGACCTTGTGTCCTTGGGTTTCTGGTCTAGTACAATCCAAATGTACCAAAAGTTACATGGTTCCTTTTATTTGATGATATAAAATTTTAAAGTTTTGCTGAAAAATTCAACACAATTTCCTAATTGCCTGTCTGCACGTGACGTCTCTTTAATTTTTTTTATTATCTTCAAAAGAAAAAGAATCATATTAATTTTTTGTGATTGTCGAAGATGAATAATATTCTTGTCAAAAGGAATCAGCATTGCAAATTAAAATAAAATGCACGACTGGGTCGCACGAACTTGCTCTTAGAGTTAAAGTTGCTTAAATTTTTAAGACTTTTTATATAGAAATCTGGAAAAAAAAATAAAATTCTTTAAAAAAAAAAAATAAAATAAAATCTGAAATTAAATTGCCCTCCAAAACAAGTATGCAGTTTTGATTGATATATTAACATGCATTTTTAGAAAAAAAATTTTCAAAATCGTTAGAGTCGTTTTTTAAAAAACTAATTTTTTATAAATAATTTTTTGGAAAAAAAATTTTAAAATAAAATTGGTATGCTATTTTGTAGAAATCACTAATCAACATCTAAAAACAAAATTTCAAAAAAATTCAATGTCCCGTTTTCGAAAATTTGATTTTTCAAAAAAAAAATTTCAAAATTTTTTTAAAAATCCAAAAATTATTTTTTTCAAAATTATATAAATGCTTCTTTACAAAAAGTTTCGTTGAAATCTAATAAGCAGTTTCGGAGATAATCGGATTTGAAAAAAACGGTTCTATGGCAGGTACCGTTAATAATGATTTTCTAAAAAAAATTTTTTTATTGAAAGATAAACTTTAGCTTAAAAATAACATTTGAATTTTTTAAACAAAATCGTTGGAGCCGTTTTCGAGATATTTCAATTTTACTAAAATCGGTATATGACAAGTACCGTTATTTTTGGTCCAAAAAAATTAATTCCAAAAACCCTCTGGAGAGTCGCCAAATAACGTTACATACCAAGTTTGACATTAATCGGTCCATCCGTTTAGGCTGTAGCTCCTTATACAGACAGACAGACAGACAGACAGACAGACAGACAGACAGACAGACAGACAGACAGACAGACAGACAGACAGACAGACAGACAGACAGACAGACAGACAGACAGACAGACAGACAGACAGACAGACAGACAGACAGACAGACAGACAGACAGACAGACAGACAGACGGACTTCCGGGACCCACTTTTTTGGCATTGTCCACCATCGTAATGTCATTTAAAAATGTTATCTCAACTTTTTTTTTGTACGAATGCATAACTTGATATACAGGGTGTCCCACAGTCACCGCCCCAAATGAAAACCATGGATTCCTGAGGTCATTTTAAGTCGAAAAACTTAAGTGGTAATTTTCTCGTTTTCGTCCCGTTTTCGAGTTACCACGGTTTTTATGATTTTTGCTCTCTTGTCCTTTAACTGGCCTTATCTTTGCCAAAATACGTTTGATTTGAAAGATTTTTTTTACAACCAATCAAGAATTTATTACAGTTTAAGTTTGTCTCAAAACTTTTTTTTCTGCGGACAACCGTTTCTCCACAATTTTGCATCGAACACAATTTTCTTCGTTTTTTAAGTTGTTTTTTACACTTTCAAATCATTTAAGTCAAAAAAACACGTTAATGAGTATTGATTTTTTGTGCTTTTTATTAAAGCCCAGTTTATTTTCATAAAAAAAATAAGTTTTATTTCATAAAAAAGGCTACTGGAAGTAATTAAAATAAATAAACAAACTGAGTAAATTAAAAAAAAAAATTTTTTAAATACAAAATTAATTTAAACGAATTAAAAACTTTTTCTGAGCTTTATCTATTTGTTCTTTTCTTAACCACAATAGCTCAGAAAAAGTTTTTAATTCGTTTAAATTAATTTTTTATTTAAAAATTATTTTTTTTTTAAATTCACTCAGTTTGTTCATTTATTTTAATTACTTCCAGTAGCCTTTTTTATGAAATAAAACTTTTTTTTTTTATGAAAATAAACTGGGCTTTAATAAAAAGCACAAAAAATCAATACTCATTAACGTGTTTTTTTGACTTAAATGATATGAAAGTGTAAAAAACAACTTAAAAAACGAAGAAAATTGTGTTCGATGCAAAATTGTGGAGAAACGGTTGGCAGCAGAAAAAAAAGTTTTGAGACAAACTTAAACTGTAATAAATTCTTGATTGGTTGTAAAAAAAATCTTTCAAATCAAACGTAGTTTGGCAAAGATAAGACCAGTTAAAGGACAAGAGAGCAAAAATCATAAAAACCGTGGTAACTCGAAAACGGGACGAAAACGAGAAAATTACCACTTAAGTTTTTCGACTTAAAATGACCTCAGGAATTCATGGTTTTCATTTGGGGCGGTGACTGTGGGACACCCTGTATAGTACCTATATCGCAAGTAAAAAAATATATATGTCAAAGTTTTGTACAAGTTTTTTATAGTTTTGTACAACGAAAGCCGAGTTTTGTACAATCATTTATAAAAAGTTATGGCTAATTTTAGTTTTCGCTGGGTAGACAAGTGCCAGTAAATAAAAAATAGCAACATGATAGTGGTGGGGAAATTTAGGATAAATAGTATTATATATGAATGGGGAAAATAAATAGCCCACAAAAAAATTTGTGGAAAATGGGTGGGTGGGCGAATAGGTGGAGTGGGTGTCAAAAATCGTGGTTCCTTAAGATTTCTGTGAAAAGTAGACCTCCTATCGAAAAAAGTTAATTAAAAAAGTTGTAATATACAACTTCTTTTCAAGTAGTTTTTTTACCTCAAAAAAATGAGAAAAATGCAAAAATACGACTTTTTTACAAAAAATATTTGGATTTAAACAAAACTTGGTTTAAAACTGCATTTTTTATGGTTTTTTTTTCTATTTTTAATGTTTCTTATCAAAATATTAATTTTTGGATTTTTACGAATTTAATTTGAAAAAAAAGTAGGTAGACTTTTTTTGAAACAAAAAAGTTATAGAAAAATTCGATTTTTGAAAAATTTGGGATGCCACATTTTAGATAAAAACCTTTTATTTAAGTATATGTAGAAAAACTCCTTTTTTATTTCAGGAAATATTGGGAAAAATTGAAAAAAAAAAACAAAACAGCCTCAAAAAATTCTAACGGTCAGAGGTCAAATGACATTACAAATGTATACATTGAGTTTTATGGCTAGATCTGGCGAGCCACTGTCATTTACGGAAAAATCGATATTTAAAAATGTTTTTTTTTTCAATTTTTCTCAATATTTTCTGAAATAGCTTTTACTTTCTTAGCTATAACTTCGTTGCAAACTTGTAAAAACTTGCCTTTGTTTGTAGAAATCTGTACAAAATTTAAGCATATTTTTTTTTAAATTTTGGGATAGGTCCGAGCTGAAAAAATGTACGTTCAAACGAAGCAATCTTAAAACATGAACAATAACAAGACTGATTTGTCTGTACGTGACGGAGAAAATCTTTAATACCTACGTAAAATATCATTTTGTATGAACCTAGCGAATTGTCATTTACGGAAAAATCGATATTTAAAAATGTTTTTTTTTTTTTTTTTCAATTTTTCTCAATATTTTCTGAAATAGCTTTTACTTTCTTAGCTATAACTTCGTTGCAAACTTGTAAAAACTTGCCTTTGTTTGTAGAAATCTGTACAAAATTTAAGCATATTTTTTTTTTTAGTTTTGGGATAGGTCCGAGCTGAAAAAATGTACGTTCAAACGAAACGATCTTAAAACATGAACAATAACAAGACTGATTTGTCTGTACGTGACGGAGAAAATCTTTAATACCTACGTAAAATATCATTTTGTATGAACCTAGCGAATTGAAAAATAGATAAACACAAATTTAATATGAAGCTATGCAGTGGTTATAAAAGTTAATTAAAAGTTTTACTTGGAAAAATTTGTCAAAATCGCCAAAGTCCTTTTTGGAAAAAACCTAAAACCCATAACACTCTAAATCCTTTTTTTTTGTTGTATCCTTTAAACTACGCGCAAACACAACACAGATATTAAAGCAAAGCACAACGTCATTGTGTCTACTTAAACTACATAATTTAATTTAAAGTTAGGCGTTCCTTTAACGTATTTGTTTTTCGTGGCCCGTTAACCACACTTCCCATGGACCTCTTCTATATCTCGCTAACCAACATGCGATGGAGGACCACAAATTGAGTAGATATTAAAGCAGCAAAGTACACAAAGTGATGCTTCCCAGAGATTATGCAAAAAAAAACAACAACAAAAAATGTATATAGAAGATAAAATATAGTAGGGAAAATCCCCGTCAAAGCCAACAACGACGACGACGAACGACTACGCTAACAGTCACTCACTTTGCCACCAAAAGTGATCCATTTTCTAACCGTACGCCAGAGATTATGGGTGCCTTATGAATATTTAAATATTTCACCGCGGCAAACTTAATTCATAAACGTAGTGATAATTGCTTTTTGGAATATGCTAACGAATTCAGATTTAATTACAGTTTTGGATACAAAGTTACCCGGTGTCTGGTTACAACATCAGCATAACTACCCACCGCACCGAGAATCCTTTCAGTTTCAAAACCCTTTCATTCTATATATTTTGGCTCTGTGAGTCCGATGATATGTTGCTTGTTGACTATCCTCGCACAGATTTTCACTCTTTCTCTCTCTGGTGATTTTTTTTTTGGGGTAAAACCCCAAGCTGAGTAATATTAGGAGTTAGGACTAGAAAATGTGCCACGGATGAGCGATGGGATATGGCATGGAGCAGTTTTCTAAATCAAGGTAGCATACAATAATAAATTAATGACGTCCATGGCCAGGCAGGCGTATAGATATCCATTTCTAAATACACACAGTCGTAATGAATCCTTGGTGGCCAAAAAATCTCTGTTTGGTATACGGTTTTGCATTCAATACGATATCCCAGAGCATATACCTACTTTTTATAACGAAGCGAGAGTGCAACGGATATGTGTATACATATTTTAACTGGTTTTTAATTATCAAATTGGTAATTTGTACTAGTGCTGCAACCTGCAACTACTGTGGGATCTTTTGGTTACTAATTACCTCGAATATATTTTTGGTTGGTTTGACATTTTATATATAAAAGTAGTAGGTACACATTTTCGTCCTTGGAAGGAAGTTTTTGGACATCAGTGTGAGATATAATTATTTATTAAAAATAATTTACGAATACTCTGACAGCAGAAGATAAATTTATAGTTTGAAATTAAAAGTACGTGACTGTAAGAATAATTTAATAACGAAAATACTGAAACCCTTGAAATTTCTATCTTTATTAAGATATTTACAGTATTTAGTTAGATGATTATGAGATATAATTTTGATTTATTTTTTTGTGGTATTTTTAAGTGATGAATTTACTTCACAACCAGATTGAAAGGCTATGTATATTTTTTAAGATCATAATATTCTCTAAAAGAATTTTTTTCTTCACTTTTCAAAAGTTGGTTGGTATATGAAGATTTTTAAAAATTCATAAAATTAAAGAAATTTAAAAATAAAAAAAAACTTTCAAAATAATATAAAATTAGGTTTAAAGTTTTAAAAATATATCTTTAAAAGTTTTTGATTTAATTTAATATCTTGTACCTATACTTGCTAACAGAGAATTGAAAATCTTTAGTAGTTTGAAAAAAAGTGGGTAAGTCATTAAAAAGAATATATTAATCGACTCATTTAAAATTGAAATTTGATCTTAAAAAAAAAAAAATTGAACCTAATTTTAAAAGTAGGTACTCATTTTAACATTAGTATTGAAAAATCATTTTTTAACAAAAAAATTTATTGAAATCGGTGGTGTCGTTTATGAAAAAGTCAGAAAACCAGAAAACTATTCTATGGCAGGTAGCTTTAACAACGGTCCAAAAAAATATTTTTTATATAAAAATTGGAATCAAATTGGAGCATGTATTTTCACTTGCGATAAAGGTATTATAAGGCAAGTTTAGGATTTGAAAAAAAAAAAAAAAAATTGGACTCGAGATAACAATCAGACATGACATTACGATGATAGAGAATGCTAAAAGAGTGGGTCCCGCAATTCTGTCTGTCTGTCGGTCTGTAAGTACCTCGAGTTATAGCCTAAAGTACTTTTTTTTTTTAATTATGAATTTCACAATAAAAGTTTTTATGCAGAAACATTAAAACAATCATTATAAAAACTTTTTAAATTTTTTGATTTAAAAAAAAAAAATTAATTTTTTTTTTTTTTCTGAAAAATCAATTTTTTGAAAACGGGTTGATGAATTTTATTGAAATTTCCATTTTATGTGTAGAAGAATATTTTCTTGAAAATGACATTCCTACCAATTTTTTTTTTTTTTTTTTGAAAAAACTTTTTTATATAAAAAATTATTTAAAAAAAACGGCTCTAACGATTTTCGAAATTTTTTTTCTAATTGGTTTTTATGAAAAGATCGTTTGAAACGGTGTTTAATTAATAATAAGAGTTGATTTTATTTTTTTTTGCACTAATGAAAATATATATTTTTAATATCAAATTTTAAATTTTCCCTTATTTTGTTCAGTAAAAAGCTTTAACACTAGAGTTATTTTTACCATAAGAGCTAGTACATGCGATCCCAGCCATGCATTTGATTTTAATCAAAATCGTTACAGCTGTTTCTGAAAAATCAATTCATTCCATTTTTGGTCAAATGCGAGGACCGTTTATCACTAAATATATTTACTACGAAGTTTGAAGTTACTCCCTTCGAGATAGAAATACATATAACAAGAAATTGAATAACGTTATGAAAAAATTGAGGACATTTTTTTTTTTATAAATATAAAAGACAATTTTAGAGAGATTTTTTACTTTTTGTTTTAAGTTTTCTTTTTTTTTTTGGGTTTTCGGTATTTTTCGAGACTTTAGAATCTTGGAGTTTTCTAAATTTTACATCATTTAGTTAGATTCTGAGGAGTGAATAAGGAACAATAACCTAAACGGATGGACCGATTACTTTCAAGCTCCAGAAGTGCCTTTGGAATAAATTTTAAAAATGCTCAAAGAATTTTGATGAAAAAAAAAAAAAACAAATATAAGTTTTAAAATTATTTCAATAAAAGTGAACATTGTTTTACTTTTCAAAATGCACAGTTTTTTTTAATATTTTTTAAAGCTCGCCCAAATAAATTATGGGTAGGTATAGTGTTAAAGTACGACGCCAAAACTACACAACCTGGTGAAACAGAGTCTTATCATAGTGTTATTCACCAGTTATTGAAATTAGGATGGTAAACCTCCCGAAAATAATTTGTAATTTGTTATTATTCTGATACTTTCCAAAAATCTATTTGAATATTGTTTTGAAGATAAGACAATTACATTACAGCTTTAAAAAACAGGATTTATTGGTCCTTAAAACGATTTTCACCTGTTTTTAATAAATTGCCTGTATAGGCTATTTTAGTGACTCTTATTTGTTCAAGGATGACACTGCTGTTTTTTTTTAAATAATCATATCATTTCTATAATACAATAATAGTTTTAACTTGCTTAAAGCTTTGATTTGTTTATTAAAAATAATTAAACCAGCAAAACTTCTGTGATATAAAAAGTACATATGTAAAAGTAGCAACTACTTAATTATTTGAGTTCATGAAAATACTAGAGCATACAGATACTTCTGCATCTACTAGTTGGATGCGTCATTCCTTGAATCTCATAAAGTCCAAAAGTTAACGGCTAATAACTTTGCAAATTACACTCTCTAGATTTTAGAACTATCAAATTTTTCTTTTGTTGATATTGGTTTCCTCTGCATATATACAATATACCAATACCATCCAGCTCTTTTTCGGTTTGTTTTGCTCGTTCAACCGATGAACTATGTAGTTTATGCATAGAAATATTATAGATGTGTATATCTTTTCTTTATACTTTCTTCTTTATACCTACCTCGCCCAATATTTCTATAGGTAGAGTATAGAAATAGGTATGTGCTTGTGCATGTTAAACCATAAACCCCTTTATTCTAGTGAAGCACAGTCTTTGCTTTTGAGGTCATATCAGCGCAAAGCAAGCTCCTCAATTCCGAAAAATAAAAAAACAATAGCAGAGCACAAACCCAAAACCAAACTATCAACTCAAGATATAAAATAACTACTATTTTGTATCTATGGATATAAAGATTATTATTGTTTCGAAAACTATGCAGCCTGGTACTACTACTACACCCTCTTGTGGCAGCTAGCAGTGGCACTATCAAAAGTCGTTAAGACCAACTTTTTGAGTAACATCTGAGTGCCGGTTTGCAGTAATTGCAACAGGGGTATGAAACGGGACGGAATGGGTTCGGGCGGAAGGCTTTGTTAACCTAAAAATTGATTGGTAAGAAGGCACTAGAGCGATGGCATTGGTATTTTTCTTTCATTTTTTTTCTGTTCTTGTTGGTTTCCAATAGAAATATGGGGAAGTAGGTAGTAGGTATTGGTTCAAACTACAAAGTTTTGCGGATGAGGGGCAGATTGCGACATGGCCCATCTTTTTTCTGCACAGGCACAGAGCACATGATTGTGAACAAAACGAACATGCATATAAAAATAGGTTCATATACAAACATACGTATGTTTGTAGATATACCTATAATAGGCAAAGTATAGTTTGCTTTCCAATAGTTGTGTCCTTTCTCCGTGTCAGCGAAGAAGAAGAATGAATAAAGAGAAAGTAAAGGGCAACTGGAAATGGAAATGGTAGCTTCCGTTTTGTTCTACGAATTCTACTATTCTACGACCATGGACAACGATTGTTGATGGTAGAAGGATCATGATGGAAAAGATAGTTGTTTTATTTTGTTTGTGGTTTCGTGTTGGTAGGTAGATATAGATTTCTATATGTTTGTAAGTATAGGTATATTCTTAAGAACTGATGTCATGCAAAAAAAAAAATAACAATGAACCAACAGATACGTGTAGGTATAGTAGTTCCACATGCGGTCAGTTTGTCGAATTTTTTTTTTTTTTTTTAATTTCCTTCTTTTCGTGTTTTTCTTTGAATTGAGTTTTTTTTTGTTGTGTTATTCTGCTGCATTGTCCTTCATTTCGAACATTGAAATGTTGAATTTATTTGGGTTATGACTTCAGCCTAAACTAGGACGATTGAAATTTCAAGGCGATTTAAGCCATTTGGAATAGGTAAATTGTAATACTGCTGTGCAACTGCTGCAAACATAAAAAAAAACTAATCAAAATGAAGTCCTTAAAATTTTAAATTTACTTTGTCAGTCGATAAATTAATGTGACCACTTGTTTGCATTCAAATAGCATAATTTTAGAAGCAAAAAGAAAACTTATTTACTGGGCAGAAAGTTTTGAATAATTTGACTTGCAATTTACTTTCTTAATATTTTACCAGGGTATGGTAATTTCGTTAAAGCAAATAATGTTTCTATCTGAAAAGTTTCTAATTAATGAAAAAATAAATTAGTATTTTTAAAGGACCTGAGGTGAGGCAAAAGACAATTTTTCAATAGGAAATTCGGTATTTTTAATGTTGTTTAATATCGATTATAGTACTACTCTCTGTTGATATTCAATTTTAAAAAATGTTTAACTGAGTATGCAAGTTGACATCAAAGTTTTTTGGACATTTTTCCATTTGACCTTGGTTCTGTATGGCAAACAACTGATTTATGAATAGCATTAAGCATGCGTTTGGCACTTTTTTATTCAACAAAATACAGTATGAGCAATAAATTTACTGATCATACCTTTAAGTAAGAAATAAAAGGTTACCTACAACAACTTCAGCAGATTTCAGTTTAAGTACAAAGAAAATTTAAACAACTGAAAAACTTAGATAAGAATGATATCTTAACATTTAACTCAAAACTAATTTTTTAAAAATTTATTTTTTGGAATTAAAAAGAAAGTTTAATTTGAAAAAAAAAAAAAAAATTTTTATAGAATTTTTGCTGTCAACTTTCGAGAAATTTTTCGTTCCGCTTCAGCTGAGGCTTAAAATATACATAATAAAAATGTATTAGTTCCAAGAATACATTTGTTTTCTACTTTAAGAACTGTTTCTCATCCAGATTTTTACAAAAAAAATTTACTGGTATAAAATTGGAATAGACCTCTCAGGTTTAACCCAACAATCGCCCACTTGAGAAGACGCGTACCTACTCTTCTCCATTACCGTCTTTATCTGGGAAAAATTTTACTCCGTTTAATTAGTATTTCGTGAAACATCTAGAAAATAAACTTCATCGTGAACCCTTAAGACTCACCAAATGTAAAGAAAAAAGATTGCAACGAAGTAAATTGGAAAAAATCGTCAATATGACTTCTCCTTTACTTTGAAATGGCAGATTGTTAACGTTATCATTGACCTTAAGTGTTTCTCAAAGCAATTTTTAATTATCCTTAAGAGCTGAAAAACCTATAATAGTTCTAAGATTCTCCTTAAACTCGTTTTTTCACTACTTGATTTCGATTGATTTAGTAAACCGGTCCTAGTCCAGATTGTCAATCGTGGCTAAAATTGACATCCCCAGAAGAATTTTTAAGTTGCTACATTGGGCGTCATTGTGCATTAGGTATTAGTCATATTAGAATTTTGGAATCAAAAATTAAAGCGAAATTAGCCTTTTAAAGTGTACTAGCCGACCCAGCCCTCGAAATTCGAGTGCCAATTTCTTTATTTTTTTTTTTATTTGCAACAATTTTGAACACAATAATACCAAAATAGTTTCTTTATTTTTTATAGTATTTGTTATTGTTTTCTTACGATTAACTACACTTTTTACACAGGAATATATAATAGCTGTGTTTTTTTTGTTTATCTATACAGATTTTGTGCAAAAAAACCACATCGAGATTTTTGAAATCCATGCAAACATTTGGCACCACTGTACATATACTTTGGCAGCTGTCTGTCAAAAATGTTGCTTTTGTTTTTTTTTTTTATTTTAACTCCGAAGTGGGAAGGCCATTACATCCATGTTGGATGCAAACAAAAATTTTCATATGGCCATGGCATCCATGTTGGATTCAAAAAAAATTTTTTTCACAAAAATTATCTGTATATTCTTAGCTACATTTTAAGACCATGACCATTAACATTAGTTGCGTCGTTCTTGTGTTTTAAGCGTTTGAAGGTAGCCATATTGAATTTTTTTTCGATTTTTTAAAAATCAAATGTGAAAACTTTTTTATTTTTATTTCTAATTTTTCGAAAAAACTTTGGTAATTTTATATACATATCTGTTCAACAATCTTATCAGGATCCATTTAAGACTTTTATCCGAAAAGTGCATTGCGTATATCTCGAGATATTAACATTTCAATGCAACCATGTCAAACAAATTTTTGATTATTTTTTTCTATGAGAGTTTTTTTCAAACCTCGTTTTCTCCGCTTTTTTTTTTTTTGTTAATATTTTCAGATATTTCTGTATGAACACAACAATTAAACTACCTTGGCACTACTGTTTTTATCGAGAGAAAGTAAAATCTGGATAATTATCTGGATTTTTCAAAAATCTATACAGATAAAGTTTTTGTTGTTTTTAACACGTAAATTGTTTTGATTTCAAAAATCTCGACGTCGTTTTTTTGCACAAAATCTATATAGATAAACAAAAAAACACACCTAATATACCTACTTTTTGATATATTTTAAGCCTGATTTAGATATTGTTGAACTACGTTTTAACTACGCTCAACTACGTAAAAAAAGTATCGAAAAAGAAAATGCAAAGTGTAATCTCCTTAAGGGCATTGTGTTTGCACCTTGCATTTCAATTCAATTCAACCTGTTTCATGTTCCATTCGTTCAAATTCCATCCGTCAATCATTCACCTCCACCAACTTCACTCAAATTTGTCATTCACACCATTTTTTTTTTTTCATTTAGCTTGTAGGAACATGAAAACAGTCCGAGTTCTTTTTGCGATTGTGTATGTGTCCTTTGACAACAATTTTAACACGTACGTCAATCTGAAATCAAAACAACTTCTGCAAAATAAAACCAGAGATTCCTTTGATCAATAATTTTGTTTATTTTCTTCGGTAATATAAATTCAATTAAATCAAAATCAATAGGAAATTGCAGATATTATTAAGATCTGAGTGAAGATGAAGTAGAAAGTTAATTATTTTGGCCGTATGCTGTCGTTTTACAGAGACAAAATATCCTGAAGACAATCACGGGAAGAAAAGTCACAGTAATTTGACTTTTTCACAATAACTATGCCAGGAAAAAATATATTTTGATCGCAAATGGTTTTTTTTTTATTTATTTTATATTTTTCCGCAATAAAAAAACGATATTCAATTAGAATTTACTCTTTATTTAAAGTTGGTGTTCTCAAATTAACAATACGAAGAAAACTTTCAGCTTGACGTTTGAGAAATGTCAAATCTTCCAGGAAAATTTTAATGAATGCGTTCAGACACTTAATAATGTTTAAAGATATGTTCACATTTATTAAAGGTGCGTTCAGGTGTAGATCTTCATAATATACAGTAGTAAAAAGGTAATCCGTGGTACCACGACAACTGCGTCGCACAACAACGTTTTTTTTTATGTTAAAACCATAACTACAATGACCTAAAAAGTGAAAAAGTGGGAAATTTACAAAATTAAATTTTTTTTATTTCTTTCTAGCAATATTTGTTTTTTTTTTTTTAATTTTTGGAAAAAACTACCAAACGTTTTTTTTTTGAAACCAAAAAATAAGCTTTTTGCATCATTATTTTTTATTTTGTCGTCGTAAAAACTGTCATAAAATGAGTTTGAATCTATCACTTTTTGCAAAAAGTTGCCGTTGTAGTTATACTTTTAAAGCCTTGAGGCTTAACTACAATGACCTAAAAAGTGAAAAAGTGGGAAATTTACAATGTTAAAAAAAATTTATTTCTTTTCAAGCTCCATTTGTTTTTGGAAAAAACTACAAAAATTGTTTTTCAAACCAAAAAATAAGCTTTCTGCATCATTATTTTTAATTTTTTGGTCGAAAAAACTATCACAAAATGAGTTTGAAAATGTTGACTTATTGACTTTTTGCATTAAGTGGCTTTTAACTACATTGGCTCAAAAAGTGAAAAAGTACAAAAGTGACAATTTTCAAACGCATTTTTGTATGGTTCTTCGGGCTAGAAAATTAAAACAAAAAATGCGAAAACCATATTTTTTTTGTATAAAAAGAATTTGTTAAAGGTATAACAACAATGGCCTAAAAAGTGAAAAAGTGGGAAATTTAAAAAATTAAAAAATTTTTATTTCTTTCTAGCGCTATTTTTTTTTAGAAAAAAACTACAAAAATTGTTTTTTTAAACCAAAAAATAAGCTTTCTGCATCAATATTTTTAATTTTGTGATGGGAAAAACTGTCACAAAATGAGTTTGAAAATGTTCACTTTTTGACTTTTTGCAAAAAGTGGCCGTTGTAGGTATACCTTAACTCTTTTTTACAAAATTTTCAAATTCATTTTTTGACAGTTTTTCTTACCTTAAAATCAAAAATAATGATGCAAAAAGCTTATTTTTTGCTTTAATAAACAAAAACAAATAGCGCTAGAAAGAAATAAAAAAAATTTAATTTTGTAAATTTCCCTTTTTTTCACTTTTTAGGTTATTGTAGATAAGGAACAAAAAAGACGTTTTTGTTAGTTTTCCCTGAACCTCATAAGAAAAACGCTTTGCCATGCGGCGATAAAATATTATTGCCTTTTATGCAAAACTGTAAACGTCTAAAAGTGAAAACTTGGTAAAATGGTAAAGGAACTGTCAAAGTCAGCTATTACATGAAGCCTCAAGAGGCTTGACTCTTTTTTCGAAATTTCTTTTGATAACACACCCGCAAAAAAAAAAAAAGTTCTGACCTGGGGTTGCGACTAAGTTTTTCATATAGTTTTTGGGTCGCTGAAACCGAATCTGGAGTCCGTTTTGCCCCATCACGTCAGGTTTTCGAGATAACCTAAAAAAATGTCACGAAAACAAAAAATTTTTTTCTCTGATCTGGATATGCGAATATGTAAATCATATAGTTTTTGGATCACTGAATCCAGATTTGAAGTCAATTTTGCTCTATCACGTCAGGTTTCTGAGATATCCTCAAAAAATGTCAAAACCAAAAAAACTAAATTTCTTATTTGGGGTTGCGTCTAAGTTTTTCATATAGTTTTTGGGTTGCTTAAACCGAATTCAAATTCTATTTTTCCGTATCATGTCAGGTTTTTGAGATATCCTCAAAAAATGTCAGATAAGAACTTTTTTTTTGAGTTTAGACATTTTTTGAGGATATTTCAAAAACCTGACGTGATACGCCAAAATAGACTTCGGATTCGGTTTCAGCAACCCCAGGTAAAAACTTTTGTTTTTTTGGTTTTGACATTTTTTTGAGGATATCCCAGAAACCTGACGTGATAGGGCGAAATTGACTTCGAATCTGGATTCAGTGATCCAAAAACTATATGATTAACATATTCGCACATCCAGATCAGAGAAACAAATTTTTTGTTTTCGTGACATTTTATGAGGTTATCTCGAAAGCCTGACGTGATGGAGCAAAACGGAATTCGGATTCGGTTTCAGCGACCCAAAAACTATATGAAAAATTCAGTCGCAATCCCAGGTCAGAACTTTTATATTTTTTTGTGTAGCTGCCCTACTAACAATTTTGCTTCTATAATGCTTTAAAGAAGCAACAATTGCATCTGTAAAGCTTTATAGAACCAAAATTGTTTGTCGGGTGTGTAATCATTCTGTGAGGCGCGTACTATTACACGATGCCTCTTGAGTCAAGGACTCAAATTTGACATTTATCTTTTGAATTAAAATTTGTTGTTGTTGTATTGCACCAAGAAGCAAAAAGAAATGTGAGGGAATGTTGAAAAAAGAAAAAGTGGAAAAAGAAACGTCAAAAAAGAGTCTCGGATTCACGACCCACGACTCTCCGGTCGGATAATTTTTTCTTTCATCTTTTTTCTCTTTTGCACTCATTATGTTTAAAAAGAGTCGCGCCTCTTGAGGCTTCATGTAATTGCTGACAAATTCTTATGTTCTTTCAAGAGAGAAAAGGAAGAAAATAGATTTCATTGGTATCAAAAGTGTTTACAAAAGTAATAGACTTGATTTTAATAGAATTCGATTTTAACAAAAAAATTCATGGTAATAAAACAAACATCTTATTTTCTAAACTTAGATAACTAAAACAATGAAAGTTAACCATAGTTTACGTGCGATCTTAAAACAACGCACCAATGTGAACCCACCTTAATGTTTTTTGATTTTCGCTGAATGCTTTCATTCATTCATTCAGTCATGAATGACATTTCATTCCAGTCGATTGGAAATTTTCCAATAGAATTCCAGTTGTTTTTGTTTTTGTTTTGTTTTTGTTTTTTTATATTTTTTATCGAATTTTAATTTGTTTAATTTCGTTATTTCGGTTAATAAAAAGTAAAAAAAATGTGATTCTGCACATCTACGCGTCATTCTCTTTCGTTCCGTGTATAATTTATGCCCCTTCGGTTTTTGGGGGCCCGGTAATTTGTACCACAAAAACTATGCTCGCCGTTTAATTATATGATGTATAATAAAAATATTTAAACAAAAATAAAGTTTGCTGCTCAGCTCTTTTGTTTAACCGAACCAAAATTAACTTACTTCAAAGTGATTATTTATAAATTTTAGAGTTCAAATAATTGATAAAAATTCAAACGTATGGATGCAAATAGTAGTTGTATCATTCGTCTTAACACAAAAAACTGACACGTAAAGTTTTTCTCACGCATTCACGGCTTATATTATATGTTTATCTCTAAGAAGAGATGTTCACCTTAAACTAATATGAATATTATTTTAAAAGCAAAAATATGCATTTGACCTCAAAATCGTTATAAAGTAAGACATCTCGGTGTTGTAAAAACACATGGAAAATTAATTTTTTAAATCTAGTTTTTGGAGTTTAGGTAGCTGCTTGTTTTAAGGAATCATGTATACTATGCACCTTGATATGTTTCACACTTTTTTTTTATTTTTTTTTAACTCTTTTATAAGATGATTTGTCAACAAAAACTATCGATTTCGGTTTTCACCATTTAAAAAACACTTTTCATTCTAATTTTACAATGGAAAAAAGTTGCCTGAATCTTTTGGTTTTTAATTTCCTTTTTTATGTTGGCATTTAATTCTCTCAACCCAATATGTTCAAAAATGATAGTAGGTATCTATGCAAACAAAAAAAATAATTAATTGGTTAATGGAAGTATGTATCATCTTTATTTGATTTTTAAATGATAAATAAAAAAAAGAAATGAGCAGTTAGCGTAACTTTCTCAATATCAGTGAATCATCTATTATAAACATCATAGATTAATTTATTAATTTTGTATTGTATAGCTACTTCGATAGCTTCATATTGAGAAATAAATGAAATATTTAATGTTTATTTATTAAGATTTTAATTTTTTATTTTTCAATTCAATCTATGAAGGTGGATATTTTTGATTATTCAATATATATTTTTCATTATGTGAGAGAAACACTAAAAAAAAAAAAGAAACACAAACAAAAACCGATATCTTATTTTTTATTTGACTTCCAAAACCATATTGATCTTTTGTGCACTTGTTTTCTTCAACAAAACAAGCAAAAAAAAACCCCAAATCCATGTATACATCGTTTTGTGCTCTTTTTTTTATATTATTTTTTATTTAATATAAATTCTCTATCCTTTCAAACTAAAAGGCGTTTCCTCCCAGAGCTTACTCTTAAAAAATAATCACATTTCCATCTCTAACATTCCTTCCAAGTAGTCTTCCTTAGGCATGTGCTGTTTATGTCTATATAAGAAAAAAAGGAAAAAAAAAAATAAGAGAAAAAAAAGTCAAAAGCATACTTTCATCTATGCTCCAATTCAATCGCATCCTTAAATTCCAGCCTCGGCAAAGGAGATGTAGCCAACACGACTCAATAAAAATTTCAGGCCAACTGTATGCGCCTAAGCTCCCCGGCATATGAAATACGGTACACTGCCATCGTAATGATCATCGTTACCGAATGAACTATTTTCTATATAGGGAACAATGTCCTTTCGTTAGAGCAGGAGGAGGAGGAGGAGTAGGCAAGTCACAAAAAAAAAAGAAGAAGAAAAAAACAAGGATTGCATAAATAGGAATGTGAGAAGCGGGTACCCCACATTTTGTATAGTTCATATGACATCCACTATATAGAGGAAAGCATATTCCCACTTCCCCATTGTCATTCATTCAGAGAAAGGAAACGAAACGAAACGACACGACGGCGAACGAACAAAAATGTAGAACTTCTCAACATCCCCCTCCCCAAACTATGCTATCCCTTTCAACTGTGTCCTGAATCCATACTCTAAATCATCATCATAGGCTCATAGAAGAGTGAGACAATATACTGCGAGCGAACAAGAAGTAGGGAGTCAAAAATAATTTCACTATGGTATTATATTTGTACATATTATAGTCTTGCGTCGACGCTTCACCTCTTCCGGATTTCTTGTTCCGGAAATTATCCCTCTTACCAGCCAGCTGATGCATTGTGCATTTTTTTTTTTTTAGTTTTCTTTGTTTGAATTGCTTCTGTTGGTGTTTGTTAGCCCTTAAAAAAAAAAAGTTCTTTTGTAATCAACAACAACTTTAGCTGAGATTTCAATAAAAATAAGTTTTTCATCTGGAAAAATATGTTTTCAGTGCAGAACAACCAAGTTTATTGCATTCTCTTGAAGTGTACCAATCATTGATTTGTTTTTTTTTTTTTTTTTTTTGTATATTGTTAAATGTTATGGTTTGAAATCAAATCCTTGGAAAAATTACTCATACATAAAGTTTGATATTGTAGAGAAGTAATACATCACTTTTAATACAGCAACCCTTTTAATCAATTACATTTCAGTACACTTATTCACCTCGGCACTCTTTGAAAGAGACAATAATGGTAAAATCTTCATACATCAAAAGACCCACTTATCAAATAGAAATAAGTTATTCTGTGACTTTTTAATTCAAACTTTGTTATGATTTGGAAAAATCATGTACAAAAGATATTTTCTTATTAAAGGCATACTAATTTTTTCGAAAAACTCTCCAACGATTTCTATTTTTTTTTTTTTTTTCTAAAAACTAAGAAATTAAATGGCATCGGTCGGAAATCATAACTATTTAAAGAGATGCTTTTGTAACTCTGAATTAATTTTTTTTTAACAAAATTCTTTTATGATTTTTTAATAAGCTTTAGTATTCCAAGCAACTTTTTGCATAAGACCAATGTGCGAACAAATCGTGCGTATTAAGGGGTAATAACACTTTGTAAGCACGAAATCGAGTGTCATTTTACACAGCGTATACAAAGGATGGACCGATTGATGTCAAAAATAACGGTACTTGTCATTTACCATAACGAAGAAAAAAAATAACAAAAATAATAAAAACTATTAAAATTATTTTTATTTTAAGTGGAGTGATTGAATATAATTCAATATAAGTTCAAGTGACCTCAACTCCAAATTTTTGGAGTTGAGGTCACTTGAACTTATATTGAACTTGTCATATACCGATTTTAGTAAAGTTAAAATTGCTCAAAAACGGCTCCAACGGTTTTGTTTAAAAATTCAAATGTTAGTTTTAAGACCAGGTCTTAATTTTTTTTTTTGAAAAATCAAATTTTCGAAAATGGAACATTTCGTGGAGTAACTAAAGCTCAAAAATTGGCAATATTAGGGAACCCGGCCGAACAGCTTAGATTTTGATGATCTTTTTTTTCAAACGTCGGTAATTAAAAATACTTTAAAGTCTATAGATTAAAAATTGCCGGTGTTGCCGTTTTGATTTTTTAAATTTAATTGAAGATTTTTGTGAACAAAAACAAATTTTTTTCAAAAATTTTTCTTAAATTTCATAAATTAATTGATGCCAAAAGATTGTCTAGGAAATTCAAGGAAAAAAAATATATGGGATTGAGGGAAAATCTTCCATAGTTCAAGCGATAGATGCAATTTTCTTATTAATTGACTTCAAACACAAAAAAAAATATTTGAACACAACGGCAACACCTACAATATTCAAATATACATTTTTTAAAAGCTAGAAGCTTAGTCATATATGTAAAATTAAAATTAAGTTAATTGAATGAACGGCTTTTGAAAGAATGGTAATTGAACCTAGATTTTTGAAAAAAAAAAATTATTGAAAAAATTTTAACATGTCGTTTTTTAAATTTGGTCGTAATATAAAATGCATTTATTTTCAAATTTTTTTGGCCGCATTTATTATGATTTCAAATTATAAAAGGAAATGTCAATATGTATTAGGGTTTATGAAAAAAATTAAAAAGTATTTCATTTTTGAAGAACTTTTTTTAATAAAAGTTTTGAAAAAAATGTAACTTATTTTTTTTTTTAAAGTTCAACATCTAAACATAAAATTATTTTTTATTCATTTAATAACCCTTACTGTTGAAAGTTAAATGGGAAAAATTTAAATTTCCTATTTACCACAGTCTTTGAGAAAATTAATTATTTCAATGCAAACATTCAGTTTTAATAAAAAAAAAACCATTGAAATTGAAGTAATTTTTCATTTTTTTTTTTCAAAAGTGTGATATATTTTACCTTTTTTGCTTCGAAATTCAACTGATAATATTTATGGCCAAAAATTTTTTTTAAATAAATTCATATTTTATTAGAAAAAGTTTGGAAAAAAGTCATTTTAAATTTTTCTAATAACATTTTTTCTTAATTCTGAGTTTGAGGAATATTTTTTCAAAAAGTCTTGAATAAATTAAGTGGATTTAAATTTAAGAGATAAGAATGAGCTTCTGGCTTTTTAAAAATGTATTTTAAAATATTGTAGCCGTTGTTTTCAAAATATTTTTTTTGTGTTTGAGGTCAGAATGTTAGAAAATTGCATTTATCGCTTAAACGATGGAAGATTGTCCCTTACTGCCTTTTATATATTTTCCTTAAATTACCTAGAGAATCTCTTGCTATCATTTGTTTTATGAAATTTAAGCAAAAAAAATGGTTTTGTTAAAAAAAAAATTAATTTTAATTTTAAAAAACAATACGACAACACCGGCAATTTTTAATCTATAGACTTTAAAGTATTTTTAATTACCTACGTCAGAAAAAAAAAATCGTCAAAATCAGAGCTGTTCGGCCGGGTTCCCTAATAATTTGCTTTAGTTACTCTACTAATTGAATTTTTTTGAAATTTTGGTTTTAGATGTTGATTAGTCATCTCACAAAATGGCATACCAATTTTATTTGAAAACTTTTTTTCCAAAAAATTATTTAAAAAATATATAGTTTTTTTTTTTTTCTAAAAATGTATCTTAATATATCAATCAAAACTGCATACTTGTTTTGGAGGGCAATTTGATTTCAGATTTTATTTTATTATTTTTTAAAACGAATTTAATTTTTTTTTTTTTTTAATTTTTTTTTGTAGCTACCTACATTTTCTAAATTTCTATGTAAAAAGTCTTAAAAATCTAAGCAACTTGAACTCTAAGAGCAAGATCGTGCAACCCAGTCGTGCATTTTATTTTTCAACGCTCCGTCAACTTTGTTCAATTTAGGGCTTGTGCTTCTCCTCATTTCTCAAAATACAGCAAGAAAAATGTCTTTGGTGTTCTGTAATTTACTTCATAGCTTCTTCTGGTCATATATATATCTTCAAAATTGAGCCTCTTGGAATCAAGGTGTCCTGTAATAAGATTAGAAAAAAATTAAGTGGTGATTATTGAGTTAATTCTAAATACCAATTTTTTTCTACATTAAGGTTGAAATTCAGAGTCGTCACTCAAGTAAAATTTTTTTTTTGTTTTTCAAGCACAAGTCTGAGATGAGTTTTCTGAGTGTATTCTCATATATTTACTTCAAAATTTCCTCAGTTGGTATTTATAAGCTAAAATCAAAGAAGCCCTTATAGGTTTTCTTAACGTAACGAGTTGCCAAACGCAAGAGCAAATGTTCAATTCAGTGAAATTTTTACTTGAGTGACGACTCTGAATTCTGTTCTTAGAGCGGATTTAAGAGAACGCTTACTTACTAACAAAAATAAATCTAAGCTATTGTGGTAAGATAAGGCAACTTATGTTGTATACTAGTTATGTATGTATACCTACACTTTTTTCTGTATCCTTTAAGAGCCGAAAAAAAAAATAGCTTAAAAACATTTACTACCTACTACAATGATATAGTCAAACTTTGTAGGTGATTTTCTGGGTGTACTCCTGATTTCTTCGAAAAAAAATTAGTCCAAAACAACATTCATTTGTTAGAACTTACTTACTTACGAAATAAGAACGCTTTCAATTTTTTCAGACCTGGCCAAGAAAATTGAGAGAGAAAGTAAGTTTACTATGCATAATGGATCTACTATTTTGTTTTGAATCAGGCCATTGTTATATACATTATTTGGTTTTGTGTCCTCAAAATATGTGGTCTTTCCTAAGATAAAATGATGCCTTTTCTTACAATCTTAGTCCTACTTGTGAGTAGAGTAGAGAGTGAACTCCTTTTATTTGGGCCTATCAAAATGACTATAACACTCATGACACAGGAAACGGACTATGTGATCTTTCATTAGGGTCGCTGTTGTTATCGTCATACGTCAAAGTTGTTGTGCTATTTTGTCTCTTGTTGTTCGTCATCGTCGTTATTATTGTCAACATCGACCGCCATTGTTTTGTCGTATTGTACCACTGTATTAGATACTTTTGTTTAGTGCAGATATACCACTTCTATAAGGATACAATTTAACTATACCTATCGTTGTTTTGTGTCGGTCGGTAGAGCGTTGTTTAGTCATCGTCATATCGGTGGTGGTAAGATAGTAGTAGTGGTAAAATGGTAAGGTAGTGATGGGAACCAAAACGACAATGACGCCAAAGTAGTACAACAAACGATGGGCTGTTTAGACTCTGTGGCAAGATTTGTTTGGGCTGTGCATATGCAAATTTATTTTTATTTAGGTTACTCTCAGGAAATGCAACACTGGGTAGGGAAACAATACATAAGGAATCGGGGCGCGAGGAGACGTGTGTGAGGTAGAGTATAGTGAGGGAGTGCTGGAGTGAAAGTTAGGGGCTGTTAGGAGGGGGAGACTATATAAATACCAACCTACAAAGTAGAACTGCTGAGGCTCCTATATAGTTTCCTGAATCCTGAGTTCTGTGTGTTAAATGAAATCCTTTTTCTTTTTCTTGCTCTACTTCTTCCTGTGCTGCTACTTCCTTGTTGTTAGTTTTATTTATTCATTGGTTTAGTACCTATACTATATACTAGATGGCACTTGCATATACTACTCACTCGTATCAGTGAGATTTATATTTTTTGTTTCTCTCTCTCTTGCAATCTGTCTCTCTCTTTTCAACCAAACAAAAATTTTGCGTCTGATATTTTTTTGTTTTGTATCATTTTTATATATATTTTCCTCATCCTGTTGCTGATGGGTTTATATAACTTCTTCGACAACTTTGTGTCATATCGCAGAGAAGAGAGGCTTAAATTAAGCTCTAGGACAAGCTACATATAAGTTTATATGGAAAAGTTTTTTTGTGTGTGACTTTTTTTCGTTCTTTTTCTCCAGATTATGCAAATTCGCTCCAAATAACAAATAGGACAAACTTATTTTTTTTTTTTTATTTTAGTTCAAATGACGTACAGGTGAACATTGCACAGTGCATATAATGTCGTGAATGAGTGCATTTCATTTGAAAAAAAAAAAAAAATATTTTACAAAGCACTGAACAAAATAATAAAAAAAAAATATTGTTTTAAGTATAATGTGTAGTAGGTCATAAATTGTGCTAAGGTCCTTTAATGACAAAAATTATAAAAGACTATAGGTACTAAACAAACAAAACAAAAAACAGTTAGAAATTAAAAAAAAAAAAAAAAAACACAACTACAACACAAACCATCAATTAACCTAAGAAACATTATAAAAGAAAAACTTTAAAAACCATAAAAATGAGGTTAACTTATGAAAAACATGCATTATTTTATTTGTTCCGTAGTATATGTGGGCATATTATATAGAGGTAGGTACTCCATATGGATATGCATTGTTGTTAAAGTTTGTTCTAATTTTTCGATGGATGATGGTTTATTATCATACTTGTATCCGTTTTGGACATTATGGTGAAATTGACCTTTGTTTTTATTCAAGTCTCATAACCGCAATTTCTTGTTGTTTTTTTTTTTTTTCTTTCTTTTTTTATAACGATGCGATGCTATGATCTGGAATGAGGGTTTTAAATTCAAAACCCTTCCATTTAACTGGTTATCTAGCTTTTGTGGTTCAGCGACTAGACCTCAGAAAGTCTTTTTAAAGTTTTTATAGTCTCGGATAGTAGTTGTTTGTCGCTGATGAAGAGGTCATGTGAATTATAAGTTTTCAGATGATATTAGACAATAATTAGGACTTTATTGTTGTATTGAATGGCAAAGGTATTGTTTTAATACTTAAGTTTTCAGGATTTTCCATACTATCAACAAAAAAATCCATATATATTTGGCATAAAATACTTAAATCTGACTGAATCATGTGTTTGTTAAATATTAAGATACAATTTATTTTTTTTTTATGAAAAAACGTTAGTTTTTGTCATAAATAAGTAAATTCGAAAAGTAGAATGGACAATAAACTATTATTTATTACATATTTTATTAATTATTTTAATTTTGACTGAATTGCATTTAAAGTTTGATACTTTTATTATATATTTAATTTTGAAATTTAATTTAATTTTAAATTTAAATTTTAAAATTAAAATTTATTTTTAAATAAAAAACAACTAATGATAACTAATAACTAATGATTTCGTAGTGTTTATTCTAAATTTTTGCTCTTATGCTGTTCTCTTATATGTTAGAACAGCAAAAGGGCGAAAATTTGGAATAAACCCTACGAAATCATTAATTATAACGATTTTCTGAAAGTTGGTTGAAAACTGGAGATGGAGACGGCCGCAATTAGGCATCTGTACCAAATTTCAGGAACTGTCCCGCCAATTGTCTCCTGAAGCAGTAACTAGTTTTTTTGAATTGAAACATTTTGCAGAGCTGCGGGGAGAAGGAATACGAAGGAACAATAAAGTGCAATGAAAGTCCTTTTAATATTTCTTTTTTAATGTCAAACCCAAATTTGACTCTATTAAAAAGACAGGTTCCAGTTTAAGCTATTTATTAGCTGCGCAATCAAGTTTCTCCTGTTTTTCAGTGGCTAGTGTAGTAATCTGCCATTACAGTAATTGTGGACATTTTTCCAGATTACCGCACAATTTTGAATCAGAAATTCATTCTTCTTCCTTTTGTTCGGCGTTGAAATGATCCAAAGTCGATATTTTATATTGTTCCATTTCTTAAGTCAACTGAATGCTGCTATTTTGAACGTTTGCCTTAACATGGGTTAGCAATAAGGATAATGATACCAGAGGTCTGAGTTCTACTGATTTCAACTGAGTTCAAATTGAACCTGTCTAGTAATTTATTTTATTCGGAGTTAATTTATATGTTGAATATAACCATGCTTTTGTTCATTGATTATTGGTATTATAAAAAGCATTTTTGAAGTGAAAACTTCTTTTGTATCGTAGTGATTTGAAACAAGATGACACGAAAAAGCGACACGAAAAATCAATTAGTCAAAACTTTTTTTTAATAGATAGGTACACCGAAAAAAAGAACAAATGTCAATTTAACATTTTTTAAATATCAGCCAAAAATGCTCTACAAAATGTGTTTTATGATATTTAAAATGTTAAAACAAAATTTTTATTATCAGGATGATATTTAAATGTCGCATTTTGGAAATTTTTTTTGATATTTTATTATCATTTTTTCATATCAATTTCTCATTCCAAATTATTGAAAAATATTAAATAAAAAATTCTTAATGTTTACTTATTTAAAGGCGCTTTGTGTTTTTTCGGAGTAGGTGCAATGTATGATTTACTGAGAAAATTTGATCGGCAATAAGATTTTACTTCACATAGTTTGGGAGAAAATAACAAAACAATTAGCTATATCACCTCTATAATAGAAAAAATAATATTACCATTTTTTTGTAAAGAATATTCACTTTCACTTTTGTTTTGAAAAAAGAAAGAAAATATTTAAAATAATAAAAATAACAAAAAAGAAAAAGAAAGAAATAGGTTTCATTATAATAAACTAAAACGTAAAATCTAGTCAACATTGATATTTTAACTGTCAAAGTGAAATTTTTACTTTCCACTTAAACTTAAAAAAATGTGAAAATGATATTTTAATTGTCAAAGTGAAATTTTCACTATCCACCTAAAATTAAAAAATGTCAAAATGATATGATAAAATATCAAAATTGATATTTTAATTGTTGGACGACTTTTGTCAATCAAAAATGTTAATTTGATAGCCATTATTATCAATTTTTTTTTCGGTGTAGATGAATGAAATTTATACAGTAGATAGGTAATTCAATAAATTATGATTGTGCAAAATTTCAATTAATTTCATATTCAAAATTCTGAGATAACGGTGAAAGATGTTCTTTTTCTAAACACGTTATATCTTTTGATCTAGAGCACATAACAAATTTATTTAACTTTAATACGCATGCTGATAATATTACCTTTCATTTAATATATCACACATAACGGTACGTGCTCTACAAGTTATATAATCTTTAATTGAAAAACTTGAAAAATACCTCAAAACACCTGTGAAGATTTGTTGCCGATGACCAGCCAGCAGTAGAGGAAGTACCGTAATCTCAGTTTGAAATTTCGACATGGTTGGCTTTAAAAAATTCTTACTTTTTTTTTAGGCATGGTAAAAATATGATTGAAGTGTCATAGAAAAGGTGAAATAATAATGATATAAAATTTATTATAGGTTGTCTTTTAAAAATTGGATTTAATCTCGTTAGAAGAGAAAAGAAATTGATTGTTTTGCTTTTTTTATGAAAACTAATTGGGTTAAAAAAATTCTAGCTCTTGCTCTTTTTGTAGATGTTGTATAGACATGGTTGATATAAATATTTTGAGCTGAAACAATAAGCTTTCAGATGGTATAAAATGTATTGTAAGTTGTCATATAAAAAAAAAGTGATGGAATAAAAAAAAAGTTATATTTTTTCGATTTTCTTAAAATGATTTTTAAGGTTTCACTTCAACCACGTGTGAATTGCACACATGATTTTTTTTTTCTTAACCGTTTTTCCAACTGCAATTACTGCGGTGTTGTCAGCAAACTTAACTACAATGCAATGTTGTTTTCTATTTGAGGTACAAATTAGCTTCGATTATTTTAAACAACAAACTATTATTGTTTTAAGCTAACTAAATGTGATTTATCCATTAACGCGATAATGTATTTTTCAAAACAAACGAGCAAACAAATCACTTTATCAGTTAATTTACCTTTAAATTTTCTCCACACTGTTGAAACTTAAGATATCTATGTTGGTCCAAAGCAATTTCTATCAACACCTCTTTTAGTTAACAGTTAGTTCTCATATCTACGACTATACCTACAAAATCATTGTATAGTTGTTTAAATATTTTTAAAAATTTCTAATAAATAATTTCACCTTCAGCTAAAGAATTTCTCATAAAATATTTATTTATTTCTATAGCAGCTCATTGAAATGCATAAAAAGATAATAAACATACAAAAAAAATGAAAATATGAAAAGAAGAACAGACATTAAACAAAAAAAAACCAAACAAAAAAAAAATATACGTCAATCACTTGTCTCATGAATCATAATTTCTTGTGCAATTTTTCAGGGTTATGTGTGAAATTATGTCAAACTGACCGCCACATAGTTGAATTCAAATTCATTCAGGCCACAACATTATGTATATAAAATATAAATATATAGGTACCCCAACAATCTCTAGAGAGTCCTCAACCCCCTCTCCCCCCTCAAACCCACATTATAATAACTACAATAATAACTTTGTCCTTTTTATATAAGGATGAACAAAAATAATGACCATAGTTAAATGGAGCAACAAAAAACAACGGTCTGGAAGGAGAGAATTTTCTATCTGTCGTTTTTTTTTTTTCTGTGAAGGAATAATGTAGCATTACCGTTATAAATTCAAAATGACCGTCTTTCATCGTTTGTTGTATTTTTTTTTCTTCCTTTGACTGCCATTGACATGAATTCCTCTGTTGATTTCTTTTTTGTTTCTTTTTTTTTTATTTTTTTTGTTGGTGTTCTTCAAAAGTAGATATTCCTTTAATAACTATTATTGCAGTGTCCTGTTTTGCTTTATAGTTTTTTTTTTTCATTCTTTTGGTTTTGTTTTGCATAATGTTTTATTTTATTCGTAATAAATGTTTAGATCATAACCATGAAATGAATTATATGTTGACCATTATTTAGTTTAAAATTCTCTTCTCTTTTTTTTTTTTTATTTATTTTCACTTTTCATGAATCCATTTGGCAAGTCTATAAAAAAAAACTGACTTTACAATTTTTTTGATGTGTTTAAGATTTATGATAATTTTCATGCAACTAAATAAATATTTACAAACAGTTGCAGAAAAAAGATTTTTTATTCGTTGGGATGCACATAAGTGGTTTTGTAAAAAAACAAAAAAAAAAAAAAAAAAAAATGGTATTTCAAAACAACGACTCTATTCACGCTAAAAGTCAAGTTTTTTTTAATAATTTCTTATATCAGACAAAATCAAAAAATCAAACCTTTAAATTTCACAAACGAATAATAAATAATTTGAGAAGAAAACTAATATTTTCAATACACTTCGGGTGCATGATTTTTAATTAAAAAAATTGAATATTCAAAAATTTGATTTTCAAAAGAATAGATGTAAATTAACATTTAACAAACAAAAACTATCACGTTTCATTTTTTCAATGAATTCGAAACTTTGTGCAGGAGCAAAATAGAAAGTTTTGCATACATCATCATTATTTCGTAGGAATTCATTTCCATTTCCGTTTCGAAAAGAACAAAACAAAATTAGTTACACGTACTGGGCAGTGGTGCCGCAATTTAAAACATGAGGTTAACGTTTTTTTTAATTTGTTTGCCTTGAAAAACTCTAAGAACGGATTTCAAAGGCGTCACTCAGGTTGAGATTTTTCTCAACATAAAAAATGAACATTTTTTCAAGTTGAGCAAAAATAGAACAGTTACTTGAGTAGAGTTAGGTAAATCTTGACTTGAGGACATTTTTTTTCTCAATCAAGCTCACAATAACATTTGAATTTGAGTAACTTAAATTTATAAATATGTATAATTTTTTTAAATAATTCGGTATGGGTTTGATTTTCTGTTTGTAGCGACTTTACAATATTTACAAATTAAAATAATAATATATTTAAAATCTCCTTCGTCATTATTTCCTCATGTTTTGGATTAAGTGTGAACTGAGGAATTCCTCGAGTAAAAAAGTTTGTTAGAAGTTCAGAGAAAAATCTCATTTTGAGTGATTACTATGAATAATGATTTCATGTTTGGGATAAAGCTTATGATATTTCTTGACTGGAGTGACAAAATATTAACTTGGCCTAAATTTTTGTTTTCGAATCATTAACTACGACATCATTAAATTGAGATACGGAAATTATTTTAAATTATTTTAAACGTAAGTTATTTTAAACGTACATAATTTTCGAAGTATCTACATAAGTAGGAAATATGGATAAGAACTAGGTTACTTCATTGAAAAGTTTTTGCCGTTTAAATCAGAAAAAAATTTTAATTTTTTATCTGGTTTTTTTTTTTTTTGAGAATTGGCTGAAAAAAAGTTTTAAATGATTTCAAACCAATTTCAACCCAAAACAAAAATGTCATGAAAAAATACTACCTAATCGAGTGCTTAACGATAATAATCCTAAGTATTCCTGGGTTGAAATCGATTAAATTTTGTTCTCAGTAAATTCTCGACCAAAAAATATTTTTTTATATCAAAAGTAGTGTTTTTATTGTAATTGTACATAAATGTATGTTTTTTTTTATCAATCAAAATCGTTAGAGCCATTTTTGAGAAAAAAAAACTATTTTCCATTTTGGTCATATTGCACGTATCGTTGTTTTGGTTCTAAAAATAAAATTTCAATTTTGTCCTTAGGGAATCTCATAAGACTCATAAGTAACAAGTTTGAAGAAAATTGCTTCAAAAGTTGATGCTGTCATCCCTTATTGTTTAAAGGAGAATATTGTTCATAAAGAGGGACTTGAAAGTTACTATTTGTATCGGGTATTATCGGGACAAACTTTTCAAATTAAGCTTACTGTCCACCTTTTATTTCTAAGATTTTGAATGACCTTATTCTGGAATAAGAATAAAGCATGTTAATTGGAGTTCGTTTTCTTAAAACTAAACTGGTTGCTTGGAATGATATCCAAATTTTCACAGAAATTATTTAATGGGGTGGCTCCCAAATAATTGGAATATATAAGAAAGAAACGAGATAGGTTGAAAGTTATGCTATGCCAGGTTTTACCTTGTTTCCAAAGAAACTTGTTTAAGTGCAAAGTAAATGCTTTAATTCGATGTGAAAGAGGAAAAACGAACATTTTTAAATTCTTAAGCTTAAAAATTCTTGGTTTTGGTCAAAACTTTATGTTGTTTTTTATCAAAACTACAAGAATGTTTTTAAGTTTTTCGTCGATGTTTCTTACGTGGTTACATTTTTCTTCAAGATTCAAAGAGTTGGAAAAAATTGTAAGAAAAAAACTTAATCAATAATATGTTACATATATTACATATATTACATTTTTTAAAAAGATACTTAAAAAATTTTGTTTTTTCATTTTTTTGAAAAATTAAAAAGGATTGAAACATTTTTTTGAAATTGTCGTTTTATGTTTCTATTAATAATTTCTTAAAATGTGTGTTTGCGAGTTTTCTTAAAATAAATTATTTGTTTTGGTTTTGGATGGTTTAATTTAATTTAAAGTATTTCAAAATTCAAAATAATGAGCGTTTTCGAAATTTCGAAGTATAAAAAATATTTTATTACCTATTTGATAAGAAAAACTTTAACAAATTCAATAGCGACCTAAAGAACGCTTAGCACTTAAGATATCAGCTAATAATTTCGGTACAATATGTTTTATGACCAAATTAATAGCTGGTCTATTTAGAGCTTTCGGGATTTAGTGCTTGAAGTGTTGTTATATTCAATAGATACCAAAAACATTCAATAGATAAAAACATTATAATTATTCAAGTTAGCTTACCTCATCTGTTTTAAAGAATCAAATGCAGCTTAGGCATAACACTAAATCATTAAAAACTGATAAAAAAAAACACAAAAATCATATAAAATCAGTAACAAATGAATCCCTTCAAGCAAAGTATATTCATATCATATTTTGCAATTTTGATTTTTGGTAGGTACCTACTTATATTGCAGAATACACATATACAGATAAAAAACATAAAGTTATTTATAATAATTGCAATATTTTTCTCATCTACTTGTCAATGTCACTCTTTGTCATTGACATACTCCTCTCTGATTCATCAAAAATAATGAAAATACAAAAAAAATAAAAAGAAAGAGAAAAAAAAATTATTATGTAAGCCTACATACCTACTTCCCTTACCTACAACAAAAATATATAACCAGCAAACAAACAACAAACAGTATATAATTCCACCCCTTTAATGAAGACTGACTGACTGTGACGATATGACTACTGATTTCAGTTATTTTTTTTGAAATGAAACTGAAAGTTACACAAAACTATATCAACCACATCACCACTCCTTCTCTTTTACCTACAAATAATATAAACAGCAATAACTACTACAAAGACAATATAAAAACAACAAAAAAAAAACGATGAAAAAAAAAGTAATCAATTCTCTCTGTTTTTCGCTTGTCCTCTTCAACCATCATCAGGCCCCTTAAAATAAAATCCCTAATAAGAACAACAAATAAATTTTCAAGGCCACCTCATTTTGGGCTCCTCTACGCCACTGGTTTCGTTCGATCACCCACCAGAGAGATGGTAATGGCTCCTTGTGTTAGATAAGGGTTGCATTTTCCTACCCCCTCAACAAAGTTACTTATAACGTCCCAAAACTATCTGATGGTAGTAGTATATATCTAGGATATAGAATATTGAAAGGTTAAGATACCAAAACAGTTCGTCCGTCATCAGGTGATTTCATGTGTGGATCTGTTTGAGTGTGTGTGTAGGGAGCAAATAATATCAAATAGCAAAGTGGTTGGCTCTGGTGAGGTTCTGGTTTGTTCTTGATGGTTTGATTGCTAGCTTTTATTATCCTCGACCAGAGGTCGTTGGCGGCGGCGATGGGTTTGTTGATTGCAATTCATCTTGATTTCGTTCAATTTTTTGCATAGTTTTTTTTTTTGTTCTTCTTATGTTTCTTCTTTTGGTATTTGCCTTTTTATTTCTTTTATTTACAAGAATAACAACAATAAAACGATTGGAGAGTTTGGTCTGTTTGTGTCTGAGTGGGTACTGCCCTACCTCCCCTTAACTTGTAACCGTTGCATTGTAGTACTAGTTAACGACCACCTCCACATCTACTTATTCACCCCCCCCCCCTTTTTTTTCCACATTATTGTTCATCCAAAAAAGGTTTTTATGATCAAAATATGCAAACAAAAAATTGGGCACAAAAAAGTAACCAACTTTCTGAATCAGTTCGAAGTCGGAATGCACTTCAGACTCATGGTCGGGAGGAAAAAGTCCTGAACGAAACTATATATAGCAAAAAAGCATTTTCGAGTTAAAATGAATTTCAAGTGCTAGAAACTGTTAAAGTCTTAAGCATCGGTTTGCACAGGATAAAAATAACAAACATAAAGCGCGACCGTGTGCTCCAATTTTCTGAGTGAAGTTTCTGTTTATTTTTTTTTTCAACTTCTTCGTTTTTGTTTTTTTTTTTGTATAATTTTTAATGTACACACATTCGAACGTTGGTATAAGCCTGTCAGTGTGTTGATGCATGGTGCTGCTTCTGCTTCTGCTGGTATAGAGTAAAGTGTCTAATGCTATTGTGGTTAAGAAGAGTTCCGCAATTGTTAGGCTGGTGAACTGTTTGAGACTAGAGACCGCATAAGGGCTCTAACCCATCATATATCTACAACATACATTTATCACTATAATACACTGTTTTATAGGGTATGTCGTGTTTGTGTGTGGATGGGGTATATGGCATATAATGATGCGGGTCTGGCTGGGCTAGAAGGGTAACAAAAAAAAAAAAGTATTAGTGGGGAAGAGAGATATTATGTGTGACGCTGACGACCCAGTTAAAGCTAGTGCGAAACGAATTTGCTAAGTGCACGATGTTGCGAAAGTGGTAAAATCGATAAGTTATTTCGCATTTTGTATAGTTTGGTTTGTTTGGTAATTTTTGTTTATTTTTTTTTTTGGTGAACTACTTATTATTTTTTTGTGGCTATCTCGCAATGCTCCCATAAGAGTCAAGTGAACATTTGTCCTGTCAGAACGAGCCTGATTTGCGCGCCCCTGCTGTTTTTATAGAGGTACATCTACATACTTATAATAGCTATATGCATGAGTGTGTTTTAGTGTGAAATTCATATTTTCCGTTGCTATACAAAAACGAGGGGGGTTTTGTATTGTGTTTGTATCGTCGTGGACGACCAAAAAAGACGTTTTTTTTTTTGTGAAAGGGGTTTAAATGTTTCGATCAAACTTTTTTGTTTTTCTGATTTTTGTTTTGTTAGCTTTGCAATGATATTTAATTGTTTTTTTGTTTTCTTTCTTTCAGTTTTAGCTCGAGGTTTTTTTTTTTTATTAGCTTGAGAAGGGGGGCATATAAAATCGTTTATAATTATTGTTACGATAGTGATACACGCAAATTGTTTTATAGTGCGCTCTTATTGAAGTATTTTATACCGTACGAAAGAATTTGGGTTAAGTATTTCATTTATATAGCTTAAATAGATATAGAAATTATGATTTTTCAAGTTTATTTTCTATCTTTTTTTTTATATTTATTTTTGAAGTAGACATCATTAATTTATAAAGATAGTTATAACTTATAAATGGGGATAAATGGCACTGGGATATTTTTATATAAATAAGTCTAGTTTTTTTTTATATGATTTCAAGGTTATGACATTTGCAATTTCTATAGATTTTATGGTCTTATTTAGGTTTTTGCAAATCAAAATTATGACATTAAGGATGGTTCAAAGAAAAAACACTTCCGAGTCTGATTTTTTAAATATAGGCTCATAGAAAAATTTAAACTCCAGATAATAATAAAAAAGAATTTAAAATTTCACTTTTTGTAGAAAATTTGATTTTAAATGTCTAGATTCTAAAAACAAAAAAAAAAACTTAGAAAACTATTCAACAATATAGAACAAAATAAAATCCACGACAAGGTTGTACGTAGTTGCTCTTATGTTAAAAATTGCTTGGAATATTAAAGATTTTTGAAAACTTTTTATAAGAAATTTAAAAATAGAAAACATTTCAAATTTAATATACAATTTTATTTAGTTCCAAAAACTAACTTTGGTGGTCTTGGTGTAGAAACGAAGTATGCCATTTAAATGCTTGTAAAACAAAAAATTTTTAGAAAAAAAATTTGAAAATTGTTAGTGCCGTTTTTATATAAAAATTGTTTTTATTTTTTTTTTAATTTATGCCATTAAAAAAACAAATTATTCACCACATAATAACAAAGTTTCAATAAAATTCATCAGAAAATTTATTTTTCACAAGAAAATTTTGAACTTTCATAATTTTGCAAATAAATAACTTTTTTGAACAAACAATTTTTTTGAAATCGATCGTGTCATTTTAGAGAAATAAAGAAAACTGTTCAATGGCATGTACTTGCCCTTAATAACTTTCCAAACAAATTTTTTTATCTCAAAAGAACGATCTTATTTACCTCATTATACATGTATTTTTTTTTTAAATCAAAATCGTTTGATCTGTTTCTTAAAAAATAAAAAACATTTCCATTTTGGTCGTATGGCAAGTAATGTTGATTTTGCATTTTGGTACTACAAAAATTGAATTTCCAGTCAAGGGAAGAACCAAAAACACTTAACAAATAAGTTTGAAGCAAATCGCTGGGACAGAATCTCGAAATTCATTTTTTTTTTGCATTCTGCATCATCGTAATGTCATCTCATTGTTTAGCAAGAAAAGCTAATGCTGTATGAATTGGATGAAATATGGATTTTCAAAGGTCTGCTTACTTTTTTTTTTTTTTTTACTACCGATCAAAGCGATTTCAATGAACATTTTATAAAAAGTATTTAAGTGGAAGTAAAATAAAAAACACCCAAGCTAATTTTTGAAAAAATAAAAAAAAAATAAAATCTTATACATACCAGATTTTGGATTTTGTACAAGAAATTGAATTGAATTCACTTAAAAAGGTTAAAAAAGTTTATAAAATGATTTTTTTTTAACATTGCTTGTAAAAATGATGATCGGATTGGTACCCTTGAAACTTCAGCCGTATCTCTAGACATTAAGACTTATTTGTAACATCTTAAAGTTGTTGTCGTTGTTCAAAGATTACAATGATATGATTTTTCTAAAAAAAAAAAATGTTAAAATTTTTTGTTTAAAATTGTTCAAACCTCCCAATAATTTTTTTAAAAATTTTTAGAAAAAGATACGCACCATCATAAATTTATAAATAAACACATATATATAAAACTAATATGTATGACATACATACATTTTATGTATTTTTAAAATATTTAAGATTTAAAAAAAATGTATACGAAAATTTCAAATTAGAATCGTAAAAAACGTTTTTTGACATAAATAATTTTTCTTAAAATAATTCAGTTATATAGCAGGTACCGTAATTTGTTCACACAAAATAAATTTTCAAATTATTACAATAGGTAATCAACAAAACTTATAACTACCGAGTTTGAAGACAATCGCTTCAATAGTTAAGAAATATCCATAGAGACAGATTGAAAGGACGACAAACTAACAGACAGAATTGCGGGAATCATTCTTCAAAAACAACACTTTGAAGTTGTATGTTACGAAACTCTACACTATTCTTTTTGGTGTTAGGTATAAAATACAACATTGATGTGACGTTTTGATCAAATAATTTTTCGAAAGAGCAGCGAACAATTATTAGCTTAGTTTTTTGTTAAATCGGTAATTCATTTTGTATGTTTAATCTAAAAGCGATCACTGTGGCGTATACGTAATATGTTATTTATATAACTTTTTTTGGTAACTAAGAATTTTTTTTTTCTTTTGCTAAGCCAATAATTAAAATTATGTGATGTTTTTATGTAAAATCAAAATTTAAATTTTAAATTGAAAACTATTACATCACCTTTTGTCAAGAACATAATATTGTCACAATAAGCAATTTGTTCTTAAAAACACTACTTTCATTGATCGTAGTATTTTGTGGTACTTTTTCCTGGGCAAACGTAATGTTCAAATTGGTAATTCTTAAAGTAAACCTTCACTGCTGATAAAATGGAAAGGATTTGAAACTAAAATGTCTTGAGATGCGTTCATCCAGAGTCCAAAATTTTTGTTGAAAACAAAAACAATTGAAAGTAGAAAATATATTTATGTACTTACAAATATTTTTTTTTTTTAAATACTAACCAATGTCCTAGACATACTTTATCTCTCAGTCACCAATTATTTTTTTTATTCCTTCAAAGAAACCAAATCTAGGTTATCACTATAAAATAATCAATAATACCTAACTTCTTTTATAACAAAAGGCTTTTTGTGTTTCTTTTCTTTAATTTTTTTATATTTTTTTATTCTCCCATTTAGTTTTTTTTTTTTTTAACACATTATATCCGTAACGAGGGAGTTCATAATGCTCGATTGAGTCGTCGATAATGGAAGGACAATGGCTTCTGAATGTTGACTTTCAACCTCAAGCTGACGACGCTTTCAAACACGCTATTTTTCTCTCCTCTCATCCACTTATAGAAAAGCTTTGTCTTCACAAAAGTGGCATGGATAATAGTCGAGAGAGAATGAAAAATAAAAAAATCAAAGAATTAAAAATAAAAAGTTATCCTTTCCATAGAAATAAAAGTAGAAAAATTCTCGCTTATTCACAACGAATATAAACTATCAAGGACGAATAAAATGTTTTAATAATTTTTTTTCTGTACAGTTCGACTTGAACGATTATATTTGTATATGCATATATACAGACAAAAATAGTGTGAGAATACACACATATAAGGCGATAATGATTACATAGCTGCCACCTTGTGTGATGCCAATTTTGCATCAAAGTACAGAAAAAAGTATAGAATTTAATTGATGAAGGTCCTGGGTCAAATATCCTTACAATTTAAGTCAAATATCAAGGCGATTTGTAAGAAAACAAAATAGATATTAAAATTTATATGTTTTCACACTTTGAAATTTAATGTTCAAATCATAGTAACAATATTTGGTACTAAAATCTAATTTTTAATACTACTACTACTTTTACTAACTATAGGTATTAAAAACGGTTTGGTACTAAGCAATCAGATTAAACATGAGACCATTACCAAAGGCCGAGGACATGGTAGAAAAGCGGCTGGGAAATATCAGTTGATTTCATTAATTGTTTAGCCAAATAATTTTTGTTTTCTTGTCAAAAAAAAAAAAATTGAAAAAATGTTACACATACACCACAGTGACCAGCTACATGGAAAAATGATAAACAATTCACTCCCCAACGCACAAAAATTTTCCAGACCGTTGGCTATCATTTCTTACTATATTTAGAGTGCTGATTCCAAAAATAACATTATTTTTTTCAAGCAGCTCTAGTTTTTAGGTTATTCATACATGAAAAGGCATAGATATTCTACAATTTTTTTTTTGTTAAACTTTTTTTGTATTTAAAGTTTTTTTTTGTATTTTTATTTTACTTACTGAACAGAAATACATTACATTCGAAACAATTTTTTCCAACAAAACTTTAGAAACGCTTGTATTAATAAAATCTAAAAAAATAGTATGAAATGACCCCTAAAATGTGAAAAATTAAAATATCTAAAAAATAGAGCTCCTAGAAAGCAACCAGTGTGATTTTAAGGCTTAGTGAACCCAAAAGCATTAGGTTCGATTAGAAAATTTCAGGAAAATGTACCTAAACAAAAAGTTAAAATGAGCATAACTTTAAAATAAGTACGAAATTACCCCCAAAATGTGCAAAACTATAATATTTCAAAAAATAGGGCTCCTAGAAAAAAATGTGATTTTTAGGTTTACTGATCCCAAATACGTTGAGTTTAATATAAATTTTTCTGGAAAATTTTAATAAACGTTCAAAATAAGAAAAACTTTAAAATTAGTATGAATATTTCCCCAAATATGAAAAATAAAATATTTTAAAAACTAGAGCTGCTAGAAAGAAACCAATATTATTTTTGAGCTTACCCAAATCTATAAAGTTTGATATAAATCTTTCTGAAAAATTTTAAAAAGTTGAAAATTGTTGGCCAGTGTTATCTAATGCTGGAACAGAAATTAAAAGTAATTGTTGAGTATTCTCTGCTAATTTCAATTACCTACTAAACAGTATATTCTCACAGCAAAACGTCACTCCAGTAGCCAAAATTTCAAGTTCTTATTTTATTTAAATTGTTGAACTGTTGCTTTTACCGAACTTATTTATGCCAATCATTCGAAGATATGATTTTTTTTTGTCTATACGTGACAAACTGATAAGAAATTGTTTTTTTTTTATATATTTTGATATGTTAATAAATTACGACTGAAGCGATTTGGTTCAAAGTGTTTTTGGTCATCCCGCAGAGGCTAACTTTTTTTTTTTTTTTATTAAATTAAAACAAAGCAATATATTTGTGTAGCACTGTCAACACGCTGCCTTATATGCGGTTTCTTGATTGCTGTTTTTCTTGTAAGTGACATTTACAATTTAACGAACATTTTTATATAGATATGTATGTTTGACAAGTCGATCCAAAAAAAAAAAAATTTTTTTATCGGAACGATGAATTTTTATGAAATTTTGTTTTATTTATCGAATATCATAAGAAAACAAAAACAAACTTTTTTTTTGAAAATATTTGAGCATTTTAAATTTAAAATATAATTTATTAAAATAACGGCTCTAAGGATTCTCAAAAAAAAAAAAAATCAAATATATTGTATAACATATGATCTTCGTTTTGAGATCAAAACTGTTCAAAAAGATGTTTCTGTAATTTTTAAAAATTGCAAATAATAAAACCAAGTAAAGCTTTAAAAAAAATTGATTTTAATTTTTGATTTTGAAACATTGTTTTTATTTTCCGATTAATATTTTTAGAAGGATACTAATTTTTGTTATACAGGGTGTCAACGTTGAAACGAAAATGGTAGATAGGGTAGGTGGTGACAGTTATCAGAAAAATAATTAAAAAAATCGCAGCCATATATTTTGTGAGTTGCATTCGAAAAAAAATCGAAAAAATGGTCAACCTGTGACGGTTTTTCATGTGCCGTGACTACAAATTTTAACTTTTCTCATTTTTTCTTTTGTTACGGTAACCCTGTTACCAAATGCATTCAAAAATTTTAACTCAGCTGCATCAGTTTTAAAGCAAATATTACTTTTTTGCCGAACTAAGTACTACAAATTTTTACATGACTCTAATTCAATGAACCGTAGTATAAAAAAAAAAAAATGCACTACGATGTTTCGGCAAGTTACCTAAAAAGTTGGTGGGTTCAATTTTCTTTTCAAAATGGTATAAAATTGTTGAGAATATTCTATAAATAACCGAGATAAAATGTATTTTCTTAAGAAATCCGAATTTTTTACTAGGTATTTTTTCCACATTATTTTAGTTTTTGTATTCTGAAAGGTTCTGAAAGGGGTCATTATGTTCCTATGTAAAATCAAGAAAATAATTAGAACGATTGTATTTTGTTATAAATATGTATGTATGTATTGGTTTTTGGTGTATCCCGAATATTTCCTCAACTATCAACCAAAAACTATCAACTAGCTTAAATTATGTACATTTATAACTACATATATGTATGTATATTTTTAAAGTGAATTAAGAAACTTAGAGAATAATAATTTTTGAAAGGTTCTTACATCTTGAAATGTTTAAAGCATACAATCATACTCTTCAAAATTTTTAATTAAATAAATAAACTGCAGACCGGATCATGTTTTAATTCAAAAAAGTTCACTTTCATCGGAATTAATTCATAGACTGGTTAAAAAAAAAAAAAAACAAAAAAAGGACTTTCATAAATGGAATTCATTATTTTTTTATATTTTTTTTTTTTTTTTTTGGAAGAAGTTCTTTTTGTAGAGTTCCTCCTAAGTGTGCATAAAAAATGTTGCTTTCCCATTTAATATGTGGCACATTACAAGTTTGTATATTTAGCCCCCCACATATGCATATGTAAGAATAAATACATAATCCTTTTTACGAACAAAATTAAAAAGAGAGAAAAAAAAATTATTTTAATTTCAAAACGAATGGATGGATGACGACGTTGACGATGATATTCATACATATAATCAAAAAAAAAAAAAAAAAAAATACGAAAATGCACCCAGCAAGATGAAAGAATGCAAAAGGTTGCAGAATAAAATTATTATGAAAAGATTTCTTGAGCATGCTGCTTTTCTGCTAATATGCTAGATAAGCTATTTCTTTTTTTTTATTCGTTTTTTGTTTTTTTTTCTTAGCTCAGCCAGTCTTTTTGTGGTGGAAATTCTTTTGAATAACCTAACACAAGTATCTTATTGTTATTTTTAAGCACTTTTTTGTATCGATCCAATAAGGCATAGAAAAAAAAAAGGAAACCGACTTAACTATAAAAAGGAACTTGGTAGGGAAAATCTTTTATATTAACTAAACCATGTGAAGTTGAAACTAGATTTTAATGAAACTAGATTTTAATTAGATTGAATTTATTTTTTGGGGTAAAAAAAATAGTATAAAGATGTAAAGTGTGTGTGTTAATTGCGTATGCAAAAACGTTAAATTTTATACTTGGGTTAATTTTTGGAGATTCTTTTTGTTTGTACCAAAATTATGATCTGAATACGAAAGGTGAACAAACTCCATTTTGCCTGTAGTCCACGAATATAGTAAAAATTTAAGTTTTATATTTTTTCATGCACCCAAATAATTTGTCTGGGATTATATAATAACCATTAAATACTATCATTAAATTTAAATCACCATAGCTGGATTATTGTTAATCTTACATGTTTTTATTTATGTTATAGCTTTCTAAAACCCTTTTTGCAAAGCTTAAATAAAAATTATTTTTACAACAACTCATATCATTCATTATAGGAAAAAAAATGTATTTTTTTCTACTTGCTCTGCTAATTTTGAAACCAGTTTATAAATGTTTTTGCTATCTATTTTGTTGTTTTCAATAAAATATATTTAATGGGTTATAAAATGAATTTAATTATAAACCCCAATTAAAATAAAATAAAAATCAGTTTTCATTAACTTGACCTATATCTCGTTAGGAAGCATATACAATGAACGTTTAAATAATTGCTTTTGTGATGAATCTCTCTCGGTAATTTAAATCTCTAGCAATACACATTGTTGCAGTGATTTAAATTATAAAAAAAAAATCAAACATTTTTACGAACATTTATTTAAACAGGATGGAAATAGAAAGAAAGGTAGGCCTCAAAACTCCTGGTACAAGCAAATGCAAAACCACCAGCATTCAGTTGGCCTTAGAAATGGAACAATACAAAACCGGGAGGCTTGCCGCCGATTTCTGAGGTCAACCCGGCGAACCCCACAGGCGGATCACTAGTGTGAAGCAGTTACGTGGGATAGTTATGATCCCCTCGACATCGAGATCATAACAGCGCCGAGAAAAAGGAAGAAGAAGAAGGAAATTTGCATGCATAATCATCATATATAAGCATTATGAATTTGAATGTAATAATTTTGTTTATAATAATTTTGTATGAAAAGAAGGTCAATGTATCTATTTTACTTGGTTAAAAAGGTTAACAAAAATTTAACATTTATACAGACTAGTTATGCTTGAAAAGCCTGGCATTGTTTCACAAACCTAAAGATTTTTTGGGTTTATTAAAGCAAGCATGTTTCATTCAAATAAGCACATGAAATAGCATGAAAAAAAAAAATAAAATCAACAAAAATAAAATGCACGACTTGCTCTTATGGCAAAAGTGACTGTAATGTTAAAGCTTTTTACTGAACAAAATCTGGGAAAATTAGGAATTTCATAAACAATGTAAAAAAAATAAAATCAGTTTTCATTAAATTAATTAAACAACATTTTAAATGATCTTTTACACAAAACCAAGTATGCCATTTGATTTCTTGCATAAAAAGGAATTTTTACGAATACAAATTTCGAAAATCTTTGGAGCCGTTTTTTTAAATATATTTTTTATATATAGGTAAAAAAGTTGGTATCTATGCCATTTTTAAGCAAATATTATTCAACACATAAAAACAAAATTTTGATAAAATTCATCAACCCGTTTTCAAAAAATTGATTTTTCAAAAAAAAAAAAAAAATAAAATGCACGACTGGGTCGCACGAACTTGCTGTTAGAGTTCAAGTTGCTTAAATTTTTAAGACTTTTTATATAGAAATTTGAAAAATGTTGGTACCTTTTATATAGGAACAAAAAAAAAATAAAATTCGTTTTTTAAAAACATAAAATAAAATCTGAAATTAAATAGATATATTAAGATGCATTTTTAGAAAATAAATTTTCAAAATCGCTAGAGCCGTTTTTTAAAAAACTATTTTTTTATAAATAATATCTTGGAAAAAAAAAGTTTTAAAATAAAATTGGTATGCCATTTTGTAGAAATAACTAATCAACATCTAAAAACTAAATTTCAAAAAAATACAATGTCCCGTTTTCGAAAATTTTATTTTTCAAAAAAAAATTTTCAATTTTTTTTTTAATTCAAAAATTATTTTTTTGAAATTTTATTTTTTGCTTATATTTGAGTTATATAAGTGCTTCTTCACAAAAAGTTTCGTTGAAATCAAATGAGCCGTTTTGGAGAATATCGGATTTAAGAAAAATGGTTCTATAACAGGTACCGTTAATAATGATTTTCCAAACAAAATTTTTTATTTAAAGATATACCTTGTCTTAAAACTTTTATTTGAATTTTTTAAACAAAATCGTTAAAGCCGTTTTTGAGCAATTTCAACTTTACTAAAATCGGTATATGACAAGTACCGTTATTTTTGGTCCAAAAAAATTAATTGCAAAAATCCCTCTGGGGAGTCGCCAAATAATGCTACATACCAAGTTTGACATCAATCGGTCCATCCGTTTAGGCTGTAGCTTCGTTTACAGACAGATAGACTGACAGACTGCGACAGACTGACAGACTGACAGACGGACTTCCGGGACCCACTTTTTTGGCATTCTCTATCATCGTAATGTCATTGAAAAATGCTATCTCAACTTTTTTTTTGGTACGAATGCATAACTTGATATTTAGTACCTATATCGCAAGTAAAAATAATACGCACAACTTGTTCGCACATAAAAATTTGTTATTAGAGAAATTGTAAGAAATTTTCATAATGATTTTTTTAACGTTTCTGTATAAAAATGTTGGTCAAAATCTGCGAGAAATTCATAATTAAATAAACAAAAACCGTTCGATGGCAGGTACCGCTTATAACGGTACAAAAAATATTTTTTTTATTTCAAAAGCAAGCTTTTATGTGTTACATACAAACAAAAATTTTAATCAAAATCGTTAGAGCGATTTGAAAAAATTCAACTTTTCTATTTCCGTTATATGACAGGTAGGTACTGTTTGTTTTGGTCCTAAAAAAAATTCAATTTGTGCTCTAGTGAATCACCCAAAACTGTTAACTACCAAGTTTGAAGGAAATCGCTCCATTGTTTAGGCTGCAGACTGACAGACAGGCAGACAGAATTGCCACTTTTTAGGCATTCTCCACCATCGTAATGTCCTGTAAAATTGTTATCTCGAGTTCGATTTTTACGAATTTACGATTTTTACGAATCCTAAACATGCTCTATAGTTCCTATATCGCGAGTAAAAATTGATGTCTTTATAGTCTAAGAGCCGACAGCATATTTTGGCAGTTTTGATATAACCGAAATTCGAGTGTGCACATATCTAGATATGCACCACAGAATGTCAACGGAACAAGTCTGGCAGTGATCTTTTTCAGCTTTCCCTTGCCAGACGCATCCAAAGTGCAGCAAAAAATCAATTTTTGGCGTTTTGGTATAACCGAATAAATGATACACCAAAAAATCATAAAAAATCCCCTGATTTCGAATCTGTGGGTACCGCAAGTTTCTTTTTCAGCTTTCCCCCCGCCAGACCGCTTTAAAGCATTTTTAAGTGCATTTTTCTAATAAAAAACCTAATTACTTATTTTCTGTTAGGTATAACCGTATGATGGTAACAAATTAATATTCTATGTCTATTCCAGGTCTAGAAAATATAATTTTTAGCCAGCTATTTTTCAGCCTTCCCTCTGCCAGACGCATCCAAAGTGCAGTCAAAAATCAACTTTTGGCGTTTTACTAGGTATCACCCCAATAAATGATACACCAAAAAATCATAAAAAGTCCCATGATTTCAAAAATGTTTGTACCGCAAGTTTCTTTTTCAGCTTTCCCCCCCGCCAGACCGCTTTGAAGCATTTTGAAATGCATTTTTCTAATAAAAAACCTAATAGCTTATTTTCTGTTGGGTATAACCGTATGATGGTAACAAATTAAAATTCTATGTCTATTCCTGGTTTAGAAAATATAAGTTTAAGCCAGATATTTTTCAGCCTTCCCTCTGCCAGACGCAGTTAAAGGTTTCCCAAACAGGTTTTTCCATAGAAAAAACACCTAGTTTCTGTTTTTTTCTTATAAAATTGAAATAATATTTTTTTGTTTAGAGTAACCATATGATGGCCAAATATTAACTTTCTCTGCCTTTTCCTGATTTAGAAAATGTAAGTTTAAGCCAGTTTTGTTTCAGCCTACCCTCTGCCAGACGCCCTAAAAGGTATCTCAATAGTACGGGAAAGTTATTTTGCTATATGGGGCATGGGGGTCTGGGAAAAAATCCGAAATGCATTTTGACTTCAGGGCTCGAAAGGCATAAAGACACGAGTCGTAAACCAAATTTTGTTCAATCGCACTAAGAGTCATTTGGCCGCCATTTTTTTTTTAATATAAATTTTAGTTTTTCACATAACTCGCGTATTTTTGAACCTACAAAAAAAAACAATGTATGACAAACTTGAAATAATTTAATTTTCTACAATATATGTTAAATAACATTTTTATCCCTTTGGTTTAAAAGTTAGGGTGTTTTTTTTTTAAACACGTCAAAAAGTGATTTTCTTATTTTTGTCATATCTCTTTTACTTGAGCGTTTTTAAAAAAATTTGTTCGTTGTAAAAGTTGTAGATCTTTTAATTACCTTCATTTGTTACAATATTGGTTTTTCGATTTGACAGACCGTTTTCGATCTGTAGGCAAAAAACTTCAAAAAATTGCAATTTTTTGTATAGGGACAAACAAAATGATTCTTGGTGCGGTTGTACAAAATGTGGTTTTAGACTCTTTCGATCCCTGGGTTTATGCTCTTTTAATCCCTGAAGACAAAATGCATTTCGGATTTTTTCCCAGACCCCCATGCCCCATATAGCAAAATCTAACTTTTCCGTACTATTGAGATACCTTTTAGGGCGTCTGGCAGAGGGTAGGCTGAAACAAAACTGGCTTAAACTTACATTTTCTAAATCAGGAAAAGGCAGAGAAAGTTAATATTTGGCCATCATATGGTTACTCTAAACAAAAAAATATTATTTCAATTTTATAAGAAAAAAACAGAAACTAGGTGTTTTTTCTATGGAAAAACCTGTTTGGGAAACCTTTAAGGGCGTCTGGCAGAGGGAAGGCTGAAAAATATCTGGCTTAAACTTATATTTTCTAAACCAGGAATAGACATAGAATTTTAATTTGTTACCATCATACGGTTATACCCAACAGAAAATAAGCTATTAGGTTTTTTATTAGAAAAATGCATTTCAAAATGCTTCAAAGCGGTCTGGCGGGCCGAAAGCTGAAAAAAAACTTCTGGTACCCACATTTTTGAAATCAGGGGATTTTTTATGATTTTTTGGTGTATCATTTATTCGGTTAATACCTAGCAAAACGCCAAAAGTTGATTTTTGACTGCACTTTGGATGCGTCTGGCAGAGGGAAGGCTGAAAAATAGATGGCTAAAAATTATATTTTCTAGACCTGGAATAGACATAGAATATTAATTTGTTACCATCATACGGTTATACCTAACAGAAAGTAAATAATTAGGTTTTTTATTAGAAAAATGCACTTAAAAATGCTTTAAAGCGTTCTGGCGGGGGGAAAGCTGAAAAAGAAACTTGCGGTACCCACAGTTTCGAAATCAGGGGATTTTTTATGATTTTTTTGTGTATCATTTATTCGGTTATACCAAAACTCCAAAAGTTGATTTTTTGCTGCACTTTGGATGCGTCTGGCAAGGGCAAGCTGAAAAAGATCACTGCCAGACTTTTTCCGTTGACATACTGTGGTGCATATCTTGATATGTGCACACTCGAATTTCGGTTATATCAAAACTGCCAAAATATGCTGCCGGCTCTCGGTCTATTACTTAACCCCTGGTTCTAGAAAAAACTGTGTTTAATATAGACTAGAACCTCATCAAACAGTTTTACTAAAAAAATAATTTAATATATCTTTTTCAAATAAGAACAAACTTTAAGCTGCGTGGAACGCCATCTAGCGTCAAAATAAAAATTTGCAAAAATTAAGGGAATTTTTAAAATTTTTTAGAAATAGTTTTTCTATTAAGAAACTTGATTCTTATATAACGATAACGCCCTAATGTACATAAATTCTGCTATTTATGAGAAAATATTTTGGTAATTAATAATTAAAAAAAAAAAAGTCTTTCCAGTCACTTAAAACCATGACTTAACTTATATTAAAGTGACTTCATCTATATGATCGTCATACCTCTATTCTCATAGCATGAACCTTATCTGAACTAAAAACATAAAACAACACCGCCAACCCTTTATATATATACACGTGTCAATTATAATGAGTGCCACTCAACATCACCAACACTTTTCGACAACCACTAGAATTGTTTTAATTTTCAAAAGATAATATTTACTTTTTTTTTTTTTTTTTTTTGGTTAAAAGTAACACAAAAATGCAAACAAACTTTAATTAGAACCAAATCCTATAAACACACACAAACTTGCACAGAAAAAAAAAAAAACACTAACTAACACTCCGTGAGTTCATCCTTTTTAATATCCTTAAATCTAGCGGCATTTGATCCTGCGGTGTTTAAAAACCTTTTAAATACTTGCCGCCCCCTATTTTTTATCATCATCTCCACCTAACAAAAATACGTTAAATTTTCTACGGAATATAAAAAGCAGATTTACTAAAAAAAAAAAAGTATAAACCTAAAACTACTATGCCTTCACACTGTTCGGTGCGCAACATTAACCACAGTCATCACCACTCCTGCACCTCTATACAAAATGTAAATGAGCAGACAACATCATCTTAAGTAGGCTTAACATCTTGCCTCAAGCCTTTTCACATCTCTCCAACACACCCGCTATCATTTTCACCCAATTTTTTAGCGCAATAGTGTGGAGAGATGAAAAAAAAAGGTAACAACATTTTTCATATCATCAAAAGTACGAGTATAATCATTTTTAGTAGAAGGTTAGATTTACATAGATCTGTTGGGTAAGATTAAAGAAATTTTTCATACTCACAGAGATAGAAAGTGAGGGCGAGGGGCTTCGTTGTAAGCATTTATATACATCTGCATTGTTGACACTCGACGAATTTGTTTATAATTATGTTAGATGTGCAAAAATTTTGCCGGAATCTCAAAAAAGGTCAACGTGTTGTTGTGTATCGCTATATTGGTATTTTAATATTGTGATGGAATGGAAGTACAGTCGTTAGTAGCCTAACCAAACAAAAATAAATACAAAGTATAAGGTCTGGGTCAAAATTATATTTCCTTATTTTGTATATGAGCCATTTACTTTAAGATTCAAAACAAAAATACTAGAGGCCTTGTTAAAGTTAAAAAGAACTTGAGTTATGTATTTTAAGATTTTTTCTGTAAGTTTTTTTTTTTTTCAATAAAAAAACGTTAGAAAGTATGAATAATAAAAAACTTTGTTTCCATAGTTTATCGTAAAATTGCCTAACACTTTCAAAATTAAGAGCAACTATGAGACCTGTAAAAATTTGAATAAAACCATGTCTATGCAATTTTCATAAAAATTTGAACAAAATTACATACTTTTGGGGTTAATACCTACATAAGAATACCTTTGTTACTTATATAAATAGTTATTCATAAAAAAAATTTAAATGGACATATTTAGAAAAGATTTAAACTCAACAAATTGTGCAAGTTTTAAAAAATATCCTGAACTTTGAGAACACGAGACCATGCAGAAAGTTTTGTTGATTGGAATGGCGGCCACGAAAACGATTTTATAGGGTAAATAGGAAAAAGAGGCTATTTTCTAAACGGTAAGTCGCAGAGTTGACTTTTTTTTAAATGATAGACAAATTTATTCAATAGTTAAAAGCGGTATTGAAAAAATTCAAAAAAATTTCAGAACCAAGTTGTGAAGGTTTTTTTGCAGTCATAGACCTTCGACAAAACACTAATTACAGGTACGCAAAATTTTGCACAGAAATTTGAGTTACATTATTAGAAAGATATTAAAAAATTAGGGGTCTAATACGGATTTTTTTCATAGGCCCTGGTATTTTAAAATAAAAATTTTTGAAAAACAACTAATTTTTAGGGACATTTTTGAGTAGTCTTTTATTTTTTTGGAATTTTTAAAAGTCTGCAAAAAATCTTTAACTTAGTATAGGAAATATAGGTTTTAATCATGCGCATGCATGAGTATTTTGCATAGGCCACTTTTGCTAAAAGTTTAAAAGTTAATATTTTTAAACTCATTTTAAGAACTTTTCAAGTTTGTATCCTCTTTTTCATTTGAAAGAGTCGAAAATTAGAAATAAATACAAGAAATGGCGGAACGAAGTCCGCCGGGTCAGCTAGTATCTACATATGTATATGTTTTAACAATAAAACAAAAAACAAAAAAAAAACAAAAAAAAAAAAACACCTTTCTGAACGACCTACAAGAAGATTTATTGATAGTTAATCTGAATTTGAACCAGGGTTCAAAAAAGATCATTAAAAACAAACGCATTTGAAATTTAAAAAAAAAAATATTTATAGACAAAAATTTTGCATTAAAAAAATTTTTTGCAACTGAAAAATGTTTCCATTAAAAAAACTATTCATTGTTACTAAAAATATAAAAATGTTTTGCATTAAAAAAATTAAATGTTATTTCCATTAGCAAATTTAATATTTTTTTTATATTCTTTAAAATTTCTTACAATTATAACTATTTGACCATACGTTCAATATTATAGTTGACATAGCTAAATTGTAAGAAATTCGGCGAATATTAAAAAAAAATATTTAATGCCACATTTGGCATTAAATTTTTCTTTTAAATGCAGAAAATTTTTTATTTGCAATAAATTGTTTTGTAATGCAAAATATTTTCATTTGCAATACAAAATTTATTTAAAATGCAAATTTTTTCAGTAACAATAAAATTTTTTTTCAATGCGAAATTGCAAAACACATAGGTAATTTTGATTGCAATAAATTTTTTTAATGCAAGTTTTTTATATTTGCAATAAATATGCATTAAATATGCAAATGAATTAAAAGATTAAAAGCAAAATTATTTTTTACAACAATGATTTGAACAAATAAAATGAGGAGGAATTTCTTACAATTGGTTAAGATAGTAGAGACACATTTGAATCGTTTATTTCAGAAACAGCATAAGTCCATTTTTCCCAAAATTTTTTTTTTGAGATTTCTCATTTATGTATAGTTATTCATCTTCTGGAAAAAAATTAAGTATGTCAGACCCCCCCCCCCCCCCCCAAATACGAAAACTGAAAGAAAAGGGTTCAAAATACATGGAAATATTTCAACCGGTGACAATATTTTTGACTGCTAAATACTTGACTTTTTACCAGTTTTAAGTTATTTTGGCAGCAATCTTGCGACGCACACCCTTTTGTTATACATTTTTAAAAAGGTAAGGAATTACTCCATCTATATCTATTTAATTCATTAAAATTGAACTCAGGGTTCAAAAGTTATAGCCAGATTTCCTCGCGGTGGCAGCGTGTTTTACTCTTGAATATATGATATTTTACCAGTTTTTAATTATTTTGCCAGCCATCATGACACGCATGCTTTAAAATTATACATCAATGAAGAGGTAAAGATTTAATCTATCTACTGCTATTTTATTCATTAAAATCAGAAGCAGGGTTCAAAAGCTATAGCTAGATGAAAACAAAAGTTTTACCAACAAAAAGTCGTTTTGAGCAGAAACGACATAAGTCCAGCGACTTTAAAGGCTTAAAAACCCGCTAAGACTTGAAAAAAGGTTTATATTTTAAAGGTTTTTAAATTTGTCTTTAGCTAGATTATAACTCGGCATACTCTAAATTTGAAGTGTTGTGGAGTTTTAACATAAAAAACAGTTTTTTGTTGCTCCTGAAAAGTTAGTGCTCATGGACTTATGCTGTTTCTGAAATAAACGATTCATTTATAACACCTGTATAACAGTTAAACAACATTCATAGTAAAAAGTTACGTCGACTTATGGTTGATGTTTGCGTGCATCATTAATCACTGTAACTTGGTTCTACTTTTCATCGCCAAAATTAATTAGAAATCTGATACCATTTTTTTTTTTTTTTTTTTTTTTTGAAGTTATTCTAACTAACCTTCCTAAACGAAACAAATGTGTTACTTTTCGACTCTAACGTTTGTAAACAAGGATAAATTCATTTTTCGATTTCAAAAATAACTTTTCGAACAGTTTTCAAAGGTAAATAAATATTGGAATTTATTGCATCGGTCTGAGAGTATTTTCATGAGACAAATTTAAAAGGATAGATTTTGATATAGGTATTTAATTTTGTTTATCTTAGCTTTACCCAATTTCCCGATGATTTTTGTAGCAGAAGTATAATTTTTGTAAGTGGAAGTATAACCAAGATATAAGTTTGCAGTTTTTTTTAGCCTTATGCGTTCTAACAACACAATCTGACAGATTGCAAACACTGTTCTATATTGTTTTTTTTTTTTTAAATGGTTAAAAGCATTAACTTTCCAAATAATCCTAAAAAAGGACGATCTGTCATTTATATTAGCTCGGAAGACTTCAATTTTGAAAACGCGATCGATTATAATAATCAAACAATTTTAAACAATGTTAGTGAAATAAACATATACATACATTATGTATTATTAAACACTTAAAACGAATTTTCAAAAACATTTACCAACTAATTTCCAAAAACAAGTTTTTAATTCTTTTTTAAACCCAATAATAGCCTAAGTGAAAATAAAACATTTTTTTAATGACTTTTTTCTTTCCTTTTCAGAACACTATCACGTAAACTCAAACCCCATCTAGTAGCTGAAGGTGTCAAATCATATATCAACAGGGCCCAAAACCCTAAAACTTCTTCGCAAGACCAGCAGCCTAACATGGAGTTTTTACGTGGTGTCTATGCGTTTATGCAAGTGAGTAGATCATCGGTGAGTGTCGCTACCATATTAAATTCCTTACTAATCATAAACTTCTTTTTTTCTATTTTATATAATTTGCTCTCGAACAAAAAAAAAAATAAAATATCAAAACAAAAAAAAAAAAAACACTCGAGAAAAAAATATATACCTACTAACAAGATATTAAAAAAGATCTTTGCGTATGACAAGTAGAGTTACAAAAAAAATATGAAACCAACAAAATCTATGTTAGTTATATAGAAAACAAAAAAAAAAAAAAAAAATAATAGGAACTTATACAAAAAAAAACGCACATTTTTATAAGGAGTGAAGTATATTAAACAAAAAAAAACAAAATTGATGGTGCGTTAAAACATCATAAAGTTATATAATTTTGTGAAGAGGAGTTTTGATGTTAAGCTTTACAAATTTAACTAAGTGTACTCGAATCTCAATTTTTGTATTAAAAAAAAAAAAAAAAATTAATAATAAACCATCAGAGTATCTTTATTAAATTAAGATTCATTTGCAAAAAGATTTTTAGTGAAACAAACCATCTCTCGCGAACGAACAGAAGAACAGAAAGCAAAAAAAGACATAAATTTAATTATGCAACATTATTCATTTTTCAAAAAAAATCAAAAAAAAAAAAAAAATAACAGTTTCTCATCATTGTTATTGTCATTATTTTATTATTTCATATTTTTTATTCTTCTTCTTCTTTCCACTTCTTTGGCTGTGTGTGTTGTATTTCGGGGGCCTGTCTTATCCTTACTACTGCCTTCCACCCCGTTTACGAAATGCTGTTTATATATACATAAATATATTATTGTCGCGCTTCGTTTAAAAAATAATATAACTAAAACTCATATTTCTAAATTTGATACACTTCATACCACAGAAAATGATCAAACAAACAAAAAGCTAGAGACTTGATAAATAAAAATTATATTACACGCGACATAAATCCAATCCACGTGAGATATGAAGTCATAGCCAGTTGTTGCAGAAACTAAACTACATAAATACCCTACCGAAAAAAAATTAAAAAAAAAACATACATAGATACAATTATATAGAAACGAAACATATTTATACATTTTGTGGGGGAATATTTATACAAATAATGGAAAGTGGACAATGGAAAACGAGCAAACGAGCAAAACCATATATAAATAAATTAAAACTAATAAAAATTAAAATTACATTGTCAATACATAAAATAGTATAATAACTTTTTTTCAATATACCGAAACTCATTGAAATGTCTAACATTTACATTGAATACAAAACATAGATACATGTAAATATATAAATACGAATATATAGATAGAAAAACAAAAAAAAAAAAAAGTTCAAATCTACCTCCGTATCACTATATTATAAAATAAAAAAAAAATAACACAATATTTGTATTTGTCTATATGACAGTTCAAAATACTGCATAAACAACGAATTGAAAAACGTATACTACTATATACTAGCTCAAACATCGATTGTATCTATGAGACTTCTATAACTAATAAAGAGAGTTTATTAAAAAAAAAAACATATAAAACAAAAACTTAACACAAAATGGCAATTCAATGCGTTTTTTATAAAAAATTTCCGGAACAATAAGGAACCCGAAAAAAAAAATATACAAAAAATCCCAATGGAAAATTGCAAAATAAATTCAAACATAAAATCGTATTCACGTACAAAAAATACCGATACAGAATATATACCAATACGTAGATAAGAGCTTAACAAGAACAACAAACAAACAAAAATAAATAAAAAAAATATAGCCAAAATAACATAAATCTCGCGCTGAGTTTTCTCTTTTCGAGGAGAAAAAGCTCGCAGAAAAACTTAAACATTTTCGAAAAGCGAAAAAAATGGTAAAGTTAACAATTTTTTTAATTCACAAAAAAATCTTATTTCTTAAATTAATTTTTATTAATTCCTCAAAAAAAATTCAAAAAAAAAAAAAACAAAATAACCGTTCCCCATTTTTAAATAATAGAATTATTATTTTTTTTTTAATTTTTTTTTTAATTTCCTTATTTAAATAAAAACCAAAATTTAAAAAATTTAAATAAATCAAATTGATAAATTAATTCTTCTTCTTTGTTAAAATAACATGTATTAGCTTCCTTAAAAAAAAAGTATCCCTTTAGCATAGAAAACAAATAAACTAAAGTTTTCCAATTAAATAAGAAATATATATATAAATTCAACTTTCTGTGGGGATGCAAATGAAAATAAACAAAATCAAAAAAAAAAAAAAAAATTCTAACCGAACGAAATCAATCGATATTTTATTTTAAAAACATTCCCACTGTACCTACTTCGACACGGGTGGGAGCCAAAAAAAAAAAAAAAAATGACCACGAAATATGATTTTCCTGCCAAAGAATCCTTCGATCAAAATGAAAATACAAAAAATAAATAAATACAAAAAAAAATGAAAAATGAAAATATAATCTTTTTGCTCGGATGCTTAACATAATGCTGTCTACCATCGTTCGAACACTTTTTGCACCTTTTTATGCATAGATACAGATTTAAATATGATTTTTTTTTTATATATATATCACTTTAAGAGGTTTATCTATTATAATAAAATTTTGTGATAAAATTCACGTTATTAGAGTAAGAAAAATATGAAAGATGGATGAATACTAAGAAAAAAAAAAAATTCTATTTAAGGTTCTTATAGATTTAAGATGTTCACATTTTCTTTTTAATATTTGGACTAAAGTTTTTTTTTTGTTAATCGAATTAAAATGACATTTTTAAGAAGAAAAACAAAAAATACTTTTAAAATAAAAAAAAAAAAAAAAAATAAACAAAATCAATCGAAGACATCTATTTTTTTGTTTATTTACTAGAAGATCTAACGTGCTCTTTTGCCACGTATATTCTGTCTGTGTGTGCTATTTTAAATGGAAACAATGAAAATTTATTTATCATTATTTTGTTTTTTTTTTGTATCACAATAATCATATTGATGTAAATTGCACATATATGTTCAAAAGATTAGTAAAGCAAGTAGAATTGCATGATCCGTGGTTCTTTCTGATAATTTTTTAGTATTTTATAAAAATGAAATCAAATTTCAAAAAAATTGTTATATTTTTATAAAGAATGTAATATTTTACATTTTTGTAAATTAAAACAATAGAAGTTCTTAAATATCAGGAAGAATTAAAGGAATTAACTGTTGTAATAGTAAAACATATCTAAGCACTATATTGTTTCAATGAAAAAAAAAAATGGTAATAATAACTCTGTAGTAGTGGTTCTGTGATTTATGTATTTTCTGTCAGATATTTATCTCAAAGGATACATATATTACTTAAAAAAAATTATTCATTAATTTACATATTTTAATAACGAATTCGTGGAGATTTCGATTGCTGTTAATCTAGAAGTATTATTTCAAAACCTTATTGCATTTCAAAATGGTTTAAGTGTTCCATTTTACTTTTTCTTAATACAAAAGAATATCCGAAAATAATTAGTTTAGGAAAAAAAAAATCAGCTTAGCCGTTTGACAGGATTAGAACTAAAATATGTTTAATTATATTAAAATATCGTGGGCACAACGCCAAAACCACGAATCTGCAAAATTGTATTTTTGAGAAAAACGGCTTCAAAGTTTTGGAAATTCATGCAATTTTTTTTTTTTTTTTTTTTTTTTTTTTTTATTAAATTTCTTAAAATTATTAATACATAGTTAATACCTTACATACAATAATAATATTATATAGTAATTGTAACAAGATTAATAATTTTTAGAAGAAGGTATCATTCTGTAGCACTTGTGTGACTAGAGGCGGAAATTGATATTTTAGGCTTTTAGGAAACAGATCGATGATTGGGGTCGAAACAGTGGATTGAGGGACTTATAACAAGTTAAATATGAAGCATTAAAGTGAAAATGTCCAAAAATGCAGATTCGCGGTTTTGGCTTTGTGCCGACGATATGTTTCTTTAAATTATCTAGTAGATTATTTCATTAGTAGGTATTGATACCACGGAACCCTTAAGAAACAAGTTCTTACGATGAAATCAGTTCTGTCAATAAATTTATATAAAAATAAAATGCACGCCTGGGGTCGCACGTACTTGCTCTTACGCTAAAAGAAACTCTAATGTTAAATCAATTATGCCATTTTATTTCTTGTATAAAATAGTATTTTTAGAAAAAAATTTTCGAAAATAGTTTTTAAAAAAAATTATTTTTATGTATACAAATTTTCTAACATTTTTCAAAAAAAAAAGTTGGTATGCCATTTTGAACTAATAATTATTTTATACGTAAAAACGAAATTTCAAAATTTTTCAATAACAAGTTTTCAAAAAATTGATTTCTCGAATTTGAAATATTTTTTAAAAATCCAAAAATGTGTTTTTTTCCAAATTTTCTTAAATTTTAATATTACTTTTTTTAACCCTTTCGCATTAAAATATTCGTTGAAATCTGGTAATCCTTTGTACCAGATATTTAGAAACCAAAAAAAAAAAAAACCGTTATATGGCAGGTATAGTTAATAACGGTACAATTTTTTTTTTTTTATTTCAAAAGTTGGCTCTTATGTGTAACACTACACACAAAAATTTTAATCAAAATCGTTTGAGAAGTTTTCGAAAAAAAAAATTAGCTTTCCTATTTCCGTTATATGACAGGTCCCGTTAGTTTTGGTACTAACGAATCCTTCAAATAAACCTTAAACTTTAACATGCATTTTTTCGTTCTGAGAATAGCTCATTGTATCTTATTATCTTAAAATTATTTATCGAACTGAACATTTCAGCAAAAGTATAAAAAGTCTTTTAAAAAGTGCACATACGCCACAGTGAACGAAAATGATTTTTTTTTTCTTTAGGATAAATTAGGGCAAACATTTTTTTGTAAGTAGAATTATTATTTTTTTTGAATAAAAACTAAGATAAAGGGTATTCATTTAATGAGAGAAGAGTTAAATTGAGAACATTGTACGATTTTTTTTCTTTACATACATGTTTATTTTTTTACTTTAAAAGACAACCTATTTAATTTTTTATTTTCACATCAAATTTTTGAAAAAAATTAGATTAATTTTACCACACAAAAATTAAATTTCATTCTGTGGAGATAAAATTGTTTACGGTTTGAGGTTTATTTAGGTTTTTTAATGTTACATGAAAATTATTAAATTTTTAGAATCTTACTTTTTGTTGTGTTTAAATGGGTTTTACCTAGTGAAAAAGATTTATCAATACTTTTTATGAAGATAGTTTATAGGAAAATAATATTTTAGTATAAAAAGTCATGAAAACACATGTTTTGTCACTTGTTCTAATATAATGATCGTAGTCATAAAAAACGGAACACTTAAAACTTAATAATTTTATTCAAAATCAAAACTTTACCAAGTTGGGAAAGGCCCCAAGGGTTCCCTTCTTAAAATCCATAAATGATGTCAATTTCAAATTTCAACATTAATACAGTCAAATAAGGAGAAAAAAGGGGTAAATCTCGGAATGAATGTTAGTAGACATTTTTTTTGCTCAATATCTTCCTTTTGCCATTCTATAACATATCTCAAAAGTCTAGAAAAATCTCATGTCCGCTTGTCGCGATTTCAAGGTCAAATCGCGAAATGGAGATTTTCAAAATTAGCAAAAATAGGCTATGGTATTATATACACATATGATACATGATTTCAAGGTATTTTTTAATGCTGATTCCAAAAAATCTAAAATCAAGACAATCTGACGTCTCTGGAAAAAGTTATACCTGTTTTTCATCTGTCAACTCATATTATTATAACAGTTGCAAACTTACTGCCGAAAAACCCTTTAAAGTTATGGTAGATGAACCAAATTTTGCATGAAGATTTTAGAATCCATCATTATTAAAAATGAAAACAATCCATTACAAAAAATATATATACCTACGAAATAATGGTATCTTTTGATGGAGGGGCAAATTTTAGGATATGCACAAAGAAGATTCTTGTTCATCTTAGGAATAAGTGCTAATAGGCTAATTTTTTCATTTTAATCTTTGTTTGGATATTCTTTAACTACCCTCAAAAATCTAAAAAAAATCTCATGTCCGCAAGTCCTAATTTTCTTGGTTTGAAAATAAGGTGCAGATTTTAAAAAATTGGAAAACTACACTTCAGATATTTGTGTCAGATCAACATGAATAAGGTGCATTACTTTTCAGGGATGGTCAGGTTGATTTGTTTGTGAGTTTTGTTGGAATTAGTGTTAAAAAATACCTTTAAATCATGTCGCTTATGTTGGTATACATATACAAATTTAAACTTTTCTTATTAATTTTTTAAAATCTGCACCTTATTTTCAAACCAAGAAAATTAGGACTTGCGGACATGAGATTTTTTTTAGATTTTTGAGGGTAGTTAAAGAATATCCAAACAAAGATTAAAATGAAAAAATTAGCCTATTAGCACTTATTCCTAAGATGAACAAGAATCTTCTTTGTGCATATCCTAAAATTTGCCCCTCCATCAAAAAATACCATTATTTCGTAGGTATATATATTTTTTTTAATGGATTGTTTTGATTTGTAATAATGATGGATTCTAAAATCTTCATGCAAAATTTGGTTCATCTACCATAACTTTTAAGGGTTTTTCGGCAGTAAGTTTGCAACTGTTATAATAATATGAGTTGACAGATGAAAAACAGGTATAACTTTTTCCAGAGACGTCAGATTGTCTTGATTTTAGATTTTTTGGAATCAGCATTAAAAAATACCTTGAAATCATGTATCATATGTGTATATAATACCATAGCCTATTTTTGCTAATTTTGAAAATCTCCATTTCGCGATTTGACCTTGAAATCGCGACAAGCGGACATGAGATTTTTCTAGACTTTTGAGATATGTTATAGAATGGCAAAAGGAAGATATTGAGCAAAAAAAATGTCTACTAACATTCATTCCGAGGTTAAACCCTTATTTGACTGGATTACATAAGAATAATTGTTTTCGTATTCAGTACGTTTTCTTTAATTTGAAATTCAAATGAACAATTAGATACTCCAGTATATAACAACTCTCTTAGAGTTATAAGTAATGTTTTCACGCAAACATTTTTAGATGACTTTTCTTATATTTAAAATAATTTTATTTTATTATAGGCTTAAAGTCATTTTTATTTTATTTGTATCTTTTATTTTTGGCGCTACATTTCAAGGATGATTATCCTCTTCAATAGGCCTTTAAGTAAAAATGTTAAATAATTAATAAACTATGTATTTATAAATAAAAAATTAATATTCTTACTAATATAATTTTACTACTAAATTTTGAGTTTGTTTTCATTTTAAATATTTAGCTTATTTTTTAAAAATCATTAAACATTTTACTTTCAACAATTATTGTTTATATTTTAAGAGTTTCCAAGTTTGTTATTTATAAATAGTTAATTAATTATTTAACATTTTTACTCAAACTCCTGATGAATAGGATAACCATAATTGAAACGTAGCGCCAAAAAATAAAAAAATACAAATAAAATAAAAATTTTTCATTTAATGAAGTTGATTTTTATATAGTTTTAGGCCCAATTAATTCACTCTCCATTAAATTTAATGTAGCCTTTAAATATGGAAAATCTGTCAAACTTCATATACACAAATTTTTAATTTTTTTGATTTTCATGGTGACTCTTATGTCGTTTTCGATTGGCCGTCCGGAAGCGTCCGGAAGCATTCAGAAGCCTTCTGAAAGCGTTTTATTCACAAAAACATGACAGCTTAAACGCTTCTCAGAAGTAAAATTCTCTTCTCGATTTCAAATCAGAATCGACTCAAAATTACTTATACATAGAAAATAAATGTCAAACAAAATTTTCTCGTACAAAATTAAATTTTTTTTATTTGATTATTCACTAACACCGATACAAACTTTCAGAATTGAGTGGAAACGATTCAAACTGTTTTATTGGATTTCAGAATGAGTGAATCCTTGAGTGAAACCAATCGAAAACGACATTAATTTAATGAAGTGTGTATTTATTGAGCCTTTTTTTGAGCAATAAAATAAATTAGAACAAATAAGAATTTTTGTTCTGTATGAAAGTGAGTTAAAAGATTTCCTTTCTAATTTAAGAATATTTTCTTAAGAAAAATCATAAGTCTTTTAAAATAAACAATTCTTTAATTTTATCGGTCAAATTAAAAAGTGCTTATTTCACACAGATAGAATTTTACAAGAATAAATTAAAATGGGTTTTAAGTAATTTTTATGAGCTGCATATAGTATTTTTACCGAATTCCAAACAGGAGGAGCTATTCAATTCGTCTGTATTTTTTTTTTTTTATGTTTGAACCAATTTTGTATTGAAAAGCTGGTACCTTTAGTGTGGTCCCATTTCAATTTCGTTCAATTCTGGCTAACTTTGAGAAAAACCATAAAACCCAGTTTTGATCCATGGGAGTCGGTTTTGTTGATAAAAATGATTATTGTCAGATTCTAATACTATGTGTTTTCAATTAAAAGTCAGACATTTAACCCTCTGTAGGCACACCTCTTTTTTGCGAATTTGTTTTATACTTTTTCATGTCGCTAGAACTTTTTTTGGTCTCATTATTTGATAGCGAATCATTTATGAAATTGATGTAGAATATTCCGAGGAATTCAAATATTGTATTCACAATTTCAAAAAAAATGTATTATCACCCTTATAAAGACACTTTTTTGTGACCACTTTTTATTATTGTGCTGCCAAACAGAGGGTTAAATTAAACCAAAAACTATCAACTTACTTAACAAAAAAACTAAATAAGCTTTACGCGGTTTCATTTAAATGATGACGTTGTTTCAGTTTTACCCAAAATTTAGTTCAGAAAACAAAAATGTCCTTAGACTTGAAACATTACTATTGGAACACTTAAATTACGTTACTATTAAAATGGAGGTGCAATAGCTATGTACAAACAGTTTGTTGTTCTATTAATGTCCAGGTTAATTAAAAGCCCAGAATAAAAATTTAATATGCTCGATGAAAAGCAATGAGAATGGCGGATGAGAAGTTTGCGTTAACTTCGTTTTAGCTCTCGAAGTGAAAGAAAAAAAATCGGTTTGTATATAATAAAAAACAAAATCTAAGCGCAAATAAGTACCTGTATAACTTACAAGAATTAAGTAAAGCAAAGATCTTTATAAATGTTTAAGTTGGAGGACTTCAGATAAAATTTCGTATAAGAATCTTATTATTTTAACAACTCAATATAAACTAAAAAAAAAATTATGGTTTGTATAATATTACAAAATTAATTATGAAAATATAGTAGGACTTTGATTTACATCACAATAACACCAGACGCATCTTATATTATTTGTATGTGTGTATGTTTCATAATAAAAATTTAAAGTAAGTTAAATAAAACCTATTTTTAAACAAATATTTACTGCTTGTAAAGTGCAAAAAGTATAAATGTGTATCTGATGTGTAGTTAAGTGTATCGTAGATAAAATATTCATGTTAATTGCATCGAAATGAATAGAGTTAATCTGACAAAAAAAAAAGAATATTTAATTTCAAAAACAAATCAATTAAATATTCAATTAATCAGTTTAACTCTACAATTTCAGTACTTAAATGTGTGTATATATTTTTTTTTATTGTCAATACAAAATATAATCTGCATTTATTTTTTTTTTGTAAATATTTTCTTTTTTTTTTTAACTAACGGACAGCATATATGTTGGCAATCGAGCAATTAAGATTATTGCATTCATATTCAATGAAAATTAGAAAATTTATTTTAGTACAAACAACTAATAATTAAAAAAAAATATATCGTTGCTCAAATATATCAATAAGCAACATGTTAATCCCATATTATGCAATAGTTTACAAAAAAAAATTAAACAAAAAAAAAATAATAATAGTAAACTATGAATATCCTGCACTGAAATTTCGATAATCTGTTATAGAAATAAATTCAAATATCTTTATAATCACCTGTAATGCTATTTGTCTACAAAATGATTAAATAATACATACTATATAAAAACTGCACCTTTAAATAAAATTTCCTTTAAGAGAAGTCTTAAAAAAAAAAATTAATAATAAAACAGCTTTAATAAACAGGCACAAAGTAAGATGATATACAATTCAACACCAAACCACGTAATTCTCACAATTTAGTTTAAATAAAAACTGTATTTGTTTAAAATAAATATATAAATTATTCTTTTTTAAAATGAAATTATTATCGTACAACAAACAACAAATCACAAATTTTTTTTCAACCCTTTCACTGAGAAATGTGTTTAAAATTTTTTTAGTGTCTTTCGTCTTTTTGCTGCTATATATTATTACTCTACCACAACTAACACCACCTTTTAAATAAAAAAAAGCTAATTATTTAAAATTTAGTTAGTGATTGGCAATCATGTTTGAAAAATTATATTTTTTTTATGTTTTTGTTTTTATTATTAGAACACTGCTTGAGGTAAGGGTATACAAACAATAAATCTTAGTGAAGTCTGAAAAAATCAGGGTTTTCCTTTCTCTCAATTGTTAGACTTTTTTTAAACGTGCTAAATACCTGAATTGATTTAATTTATTTTATTTTAGTACTCTATCAAGATAAATAAAAGTAAACTAGGAGTGCAAAATAAATATCCTGGGAGTGTATCTGTATTTTTGTTTAAATTAAAGTTTATAATAGCATTTAGTTTTATTTATTATTTTTAAATACATTACTACTATAGGCATGTTAAAAAATTGAATTTTCAAAGAAGCATTATCAAACCAGGTTTTCAACTTTTTTTTTCTAAATGTGAGTGCACTGAGGGAAAATATAAACTGAAGTTGAAACATCTTTGTTTCAAAGGTAAACTACTTTGAATTATGTTGCTTTAAAATAAGAAACCACAAAAAATTAACTATTTTTCCACTTTGATTTTAAAATGTTCATTTTCAACGCAAAATCATTCTGAACTATATCCAAATCAATGTGATTTTCATTGGTTTTACGTTGTTTTATGGTGGCTTTTCCTTCAGTGATTAATATCGTACCATGCTTTATAAAAAATTAAATGTTCTAAACAAATCATGGAGTACCTATTTTCGATATGAAATACTAACCTGCGAAATATGTTTTTAGTCCAAAATTATTGTTTAAATAGCGATATAAAAATTGGGTCACTCGGTCGTATACTTACTTTTTTTTTAATTACACTTTTTCGAATTTTTTTGTGATCGCATTAAAACAAAATATTTTGAATCCAAAATTATTGTTTAAATAGCGATATAAGAATTGGGTCACTCGGGCGTATACTTACTTTTTTTTTTAATTTCACTTTATCGAATTTTTTGGTGATCGCATTAAAACAAAAAATGAATTTGGTTTCCTAAGTTATTATGAGCGCTAAATTCAACCATAAGACCATGTCATGGTAACTTTTTGAAAAAGCAATTTATATACTTGTAAGAGTACATTTCGTCGCTTCAGAAGCAAAGTGTCATATGTCAAAATTTAGCGATTATGAGTAAGGTATTTTCTGTAGACTTTGATTTAAAAAAATGATATAGGTATACCATTCAATAGAGGACAATTTAATATCCTAGCTTAACTCTAGACGAAAATTATTTTTCTGAGAATACTTTTTTGAAAATTCTAAATTTTGAGATAAGACACTTTGCTTCTAACACGACGATTTAGCAGTTATCGATTTAGTTGTTTAAAGTTTAGCTGAAAATAAGATTACAGTCGACTTCCTCTAAGTCGAACTCCCTCTTAGTCGAATTTACCTCTAAGTCAAACTTTTTCACCATTTTTAATGAACAATTTTTAAGAAAAAATATTAAATAAATCCGAATTTCCCTCTAACTTTTTCGAGTCCCGTGAAAATTTGACTTAGAGGGAGTCGACTGTATGTACCACCTTCTTTCTAAAGCCCTGTTTATCTAGTGTTCTAAAGCATTTGATCACTGCTCATTCACTATTCTCCAAGATTAATGTTCGCCATTTCTGAGGAGTCTTCTCAAGGCCGAACTAAAAAAATTCAGCGATAACAGTCGATATACATATTATTATCAAAACAAAAATTACAAAAGTAAGAAAAAATTAATTTTCTTCGATTTTGTTGTGAACGCCTATTTAAAAATTTTCAAAATTTTCTCAAAAATGCTATATTGTTTATAATATAAATTTAAATCCTGTTTGCAACTCGAATACACCAAAGAAGATGTTTTATTCACTTCCAAGAAGAATTATATTATACGGATAGGTTGATTATTTTTAAAGTATGCAAGGTGGCGTTTTTAAGCTCCTCTCCAGAGGTATCTTCCAAACTCTTTTTGAACTTAAAAAAATAACAGTACTTTCAGAAAACGACTAGGTACTACGATTTTTATAAAAACGCAAATGCTATATTTAAGAAAGTTTGTAAAAATTAAGTCCCTTTACTCTACATAAAGAAAAAATAGGTAGGTTTAATTGACACAATTTGTAAACAAGTATTTGTTTTAACTTAAACAAACAGATACACTCACAGGTATTATTCCCAACTGATAACTTAATTTAATTTTTGTTAAACTCTACCTAACTATTAATAAAAACAATTTAAAAAAAATGCTTTTTATGCATCCTTTTATGTTTTTTGTTTTCCTTTCAATTTTATGTTTTAAAGTTACCGCTTTTAAAATTGTTTCAATAAATTTTTTTCTTTATTTTGATAAATTAACTTTTCATATTATTTTTTGTAAACCTCTTAAATAAAGGTACCAACTCAAAATCAGTTTTATTTTATTTTTTTTTGTTTTTCTTCTTTTTTTTTGCGAGCTTATTTTGCAAGCTTATTTTATTTTTTCCTTTCACATGCAAGGTAATTTGAGTCTAGGAAAGTTCTTGTCGTAATGATTCGCTTCTTGCTTCTTTTTCACAACAACTCGGCTGTAAAATTGTGAAGCGCATATACAAAGTTTGGCAGAAAGCGTAAAGTTTTCTTTGTTTTTGCCAGTTTTTTTTTTTTCTTTTTCTTTCTATTTATTTTTTTTTGTTTGTTCTCATTTTTATTTAGGTTTTGACTTTATAGTAAATGCATTTACTTGCAAAAGTTTTATTTTTTTTTTTTCATTTTTAATTTCGTTCTCAGAACAACTTTATTTCTTAATTTGAATTCTGTCACACAGTTGAATTCATCGTTTATTTTTTTTTAACAGAGTTCTATATGTGCATTATGTTTGGGTAAAAAAATGCTTAATTTGTTTGACTTTAAAAAGGCGTACAAAATTGGTGAAAAATGTATAACTTTGCTATTGAAAAGCTAATTTGCTTCAAACACTATTTCTTATTGGGAATGAAGTTAACTGCTTAAACACTGCTCCAATACTTCTTTGCTTAAGTTATTTTCGGAAATCAATTTTTATTATTTTTAATTTTTCTGTAGAAAAATCTTTAATTTTTCAAATTTGTTGTTGTAAGCAAAATCTTTTGTCTAGGCACTTTTATAATCAATTAAATCAAGAGTTAAAGCAATCATAAAAGTTAATTTGACTGAACTATAACTTGAATATAATCATTTTTATGTTGGGTAAAAAAATATATAAAAAAGTTGTTATTTATTTGTTTTTAATTTTTTAAAATTTATCAACAACGCTAAAAACGTATTGTATTTAGTTTGGTTTCAAATCAGTGTCATGTTTTCATAGAGTGTAAAAAGGTGTGTGTCAAAGTAATACAAAAAAAAAAACTATAAATATTGAATTTGTGACCGTAAAAAGTAATGCGAGCAACCGTTTTTAATTATTATATTATAATCTTTATATTTGTGTGTTATTTTAAGAATTTTTTTTTTGGTGTGTATATTCATAGTTTTGTTGTAAAAAGAGGTGGTGTTTGGTCAAATTTAAATATTAGTTAGGTATAATAAATTCAATTGAATACTTAAAAATTAATAGAAAAAAAATAAAATAAATAATTTTTTTTTTTCTTAATTTCGACTTTGAAAATAAATTTTTTTAAAAGTGTTCATCAAAATAATGTTATTTCAAAAGAAATGGAAATGGATTTCTGAATTTAATAAATCAAAAAAAAAAAACAGTCTGTTTATGTATCGCCAAAATTATAGATGACAGCGAAAATCTTGTTAAAATAAAGTTATGGGAATTAAATGGAAGGATATATGACCTTCATTATAAAAAATTTTGGCAGACAAAAAATATCAATTTGATGCAAAAGTAAAATGAATAAGGGTGTGAAGTTTGCCCCCTTCTCTTTGAAATTTTTATTTTTGAAAGTTGTTCCAGGTTGATTGATCTCGATTTGTTTCGGAATGTTCAAATTTTTTTTTAAAGATCAAAAAAGGTTTCTTGGCTCAAAATCCCTTCTTTTAAAATTTTTTCAAATCGAAATCAAATGCATCTGAAAATCATTACAAACATTGCTTAGTTAGGCAAAAAGAAAATGTGTTTTTTTTCAATAGTTTACTGCAGGTTTATTGCTTTATTATTCTTGATACCTACCCTTTTCAATACGTTTTCTTCATTTATAAGAAATGTGCCCAGGATCAACGCCAAAGTGATTTTAATATCTTTGCAATTTATCGCATTTGTTATTGTTTATTTATTTTTTGCTTACGTAATGCAATAAAATAATATACTCCTCTTTTATGGAGCAGAAAATTAGTCAAAAATAAATATAAGAATTTTTTTTAACACTTCTGGCCAAAACCATTTTGACTATTTTCTTCCGACCTAGAAAAAAAAAAATATTTTCAAATTCAAATTTGGGGAAAAGATGGAATTCAGTACTCCGATCCTAAATTCAAAAATGTTTTTTAGACCTCCTTCTGATTTTATTAAAGCTGCACATCGCAATCGGTGTGACTTTGACTCAGAGTGATTTTTGCATTTGGATACAGGTATATCGCGTTCCAGGTCCGGATAAATATTTTTTTTTTTCGGTTCAATTGAAGTGTATGACAAAAAGTCTCTCATTTTTCAAGGATTCGGATTTTTTGCGCATTGTTGCACATGTTTTGAGTTGCTTCCAAGCCAAAAGCAACAATTTTTCTCTAACTTATTTTTGAAAATTCTTTTTCAGCACCGGCTTGAAAGGCTTTCACGAGCTTGATGAAACAACTTGGATTTTACTCTGGTTTTTAAAGTCTACCGAAGTCTTAACCCGATGCCGACGACTGTACAGTGATAAATACCAATTAACGAACTTTCACATAGGTCGTCATTTCGCAAAAAAAAAAAGATGTTGTCTGCAAAGCCGGTTTACGGACGATGATTTTGAGTGATAACGTCGTAAGAAAACAGGTTCAGTGCTTTTAAAATGAGTCAATTGAAGCGTTTATTTATTTCAAACAATCATAATTTACAAGAAAAAGCTAAACTTTTCTCATTATATTAATTTTTTTATTTTAAAAGCTTACAAAAAAAAAAAAATATACCATTAAAAAGCCAAATATTTCTTCTAAATAATAAAACCATTTTTAAATTTTTACAATGCGCAAAAAGTAATAAAATAATTTATTAAAAACAATCATTTCTTATGAAATTTTTTTGATATAACAACCTATAATAAATTTTATACCACCTGAAAGCTAATTGCTTCAGCTCAAAATATATATATATATATATCGATCATGTCTATTAGGCATCTACAAAAAGAGCTTAAAATTTTTGAACTCGATCAATTTTCAAAAAAAAGCAAACAAAAACAAATTGATTGAAATTTAGCGCAATATAGTCCTGTCTATTTATGTATCTTTTTACAGTATAAATTTCATTCATTTATCTGTTGAAGAAAAAAAGATAAAAATAAAAAACGGTTAAAAACGGCAAATAAACGGGGAACAAAAAAACTAGTTTTTCAGGTTATTCGGTCAAAAATCATTTGGAAATACCAATTTTTTGCACATGTTTGTGCACAGTCATAGACTACATGTTCTATAAGTTTGAGATTTTTTGAACGCTACGAAAAATTAAAAAAAAATAAAAACTCACCCAAAAATACCTCAAAATAAATAGGTGTTTTTCAAAAATTCATATTTCGAAATGCAGAGACTTAAAAAAAAATCCGTATCAGACACTTATTGTTTTTTTTATTATCTTTCGAATGACGTTTTTCAAATTGTCAAAAAAAAAAAATTCCCTACCTATAATCACTACTTTGTCAAAGGTCTACCTAATGTTTTAGTTTTAAGAAAACCATTAATAACTTAGTTTTGAAATGTTTTAAATTTGTTTCAATACCATTGTCAGTCTTGCAATAAATTTATCTATTGATTAAAAAAAAAATTCAACTCTTTACATTGTCGCGTTTAGAAAATGGCCAATTTTTTGCAATTTGGTTTTATCCCTATTTACCCTATTTAAAGATGGAATTTTTTAAAATCCTTTAAATGTGTTTAACTTTAGGTTATTATCTTTCAAATAAGCTATAGAAGATTTTTGTATCTCTAATAGTTTATTTTTAATTTTGAATTGAAAGTTTTGCCACACTGCGAAAGTGCGAGAGTGTAACGTTAGAAAATGGCGTCACTTTTTTGTGGTGTCTGCCATGGTTCATCGATTTATAAGACGTTATCACGCCAAAAAAAAGAAAACCCTTAGCACTCATGAATTTCATAAATTGCGTCTGAAAATGGTAGTGAAATGTTTGACCAAAATTTGTACCTATTCGTTATACTGGATGTCTACTGTAAATCATTTTTCAACTAATTTATTCTGGCAACCCTACTCTAAATTTGTGTTTCTTTACAGTGTTAAAAAAGCAAATGACTTCACCAAATTAGCCTCTCCTCAAATCGTATTTAGACTGAGACTGTAAAGTGTTGGTGTATCTTATTGTTTTAAAGGATTAACTTTATCTTTTTTGGAGCGCTAAACACTATTCTGAAGTTCAGATTTGCTCCAAAAGGAAAGTTACGATTTCCTTTTGACTCAAATTTGTTACATGGAGATATGTCTTTAAAAGTGAACTCTTCGAACAAATTCAAAAGGTACCAATAATAATTACCTAATTTTTTTTTCTCAAAGAAGTCTTAATGGAAATTCTTCTATTTCAAAATCATTACCATAATTTTTCTTTCTAGCCTTTGAAAAATCATTTGAGAGGTATTATAAGATTATGAAATTCATTCATAAAACTTATCAAAGCATAATATAGAATTTTGTTTTAAGCTTGAAATCATCATAAAGCTCTTCCTGGTTTTCATCAGGTCGCTATATTATTCAGATTCACCTTTCAAATAAGAATTTTCTCAAATAACAAATCCAAATTCATGTTTCTTTTAATGACTTTCATCAAATTAATTCACTTGAGATACAAAAAAAAAAAAAAAAAATGAATTAATGGTCCTTCTGTATGACATCAAGACAAAGTACTATGCCAGGTTGCATGTAGCACCATTAGTCTAACTCTCCTGCTGTTGCACTTTTAATGTTCTTAATGTTCATTGAACTTATATATCCTACATTTATATACAAAAAAAAACGAAGAAGAAGACAACCTAAACACAAAAAAAAAATCGTCATTCAAAAGCAATAGGCACTCAAATAAAAGTGCACAGGAAAGTTGTGATATTGCGAAAAAGAAATCCTAGTCAACTTTAGTTTCTCAATCGTAGGTATAAGTTATAAGCATGGTATCCTATATCCTGCATCCATATATTGCTCATATACATACATATAAAGCTATGGTCGAGAACGACAGCCAGCGACGACAACGTTCCCATTTACCAAACATGTAATTCGAAAAAAAAGGAGAACGAGCACCAGCAACAACACAACGACACAATCATTCAAAGGATCACAAGGAAATGTATTAAGGAATGAAACGGAAAGAAAATCTTCTCGCATGAGTCGACCTCGATAATTTTTTTTTTACTATTTTTTTTTTTTTGTACTTCCACAAGCTGAGAAATGAGCATCAAGAAAAAAGAAAAAAAAAAAAAATCAAGTCCTTCTTAGAGCTAAGACTCACTCCTTCGTACAATGGATATGGATCCTCAAAACTACTTTTCTTTTCGAAGCGAACGAGGATAAAACAGGATGTCTTTGATTTTGAAAAATGTATTGAATGCAATGCAACACATATACATACACAGCATACATTCATACAATGTGTATTTTTGCTTATACCTTAGGTATAGACTTTAATGTATGATAAATCATTACTGTATAGTGTTATAGTATATTTGTTCACAATAACAAAAAAAAAAAAAAAGTGTAACATTTATATGAATGAGAAATGAAATCGGCTTCTAATGAATAATACATTTCGCAAACGCGATTGGTGAACATTAAGAATGATTTCTGTCATTGATTATTACTTTTCGAATGTAGGTTATTGGCAAAAAAAAAGACAGCAGTCAAAAGGATTTGTAAATAATTATAAACATCCATAACGAATGTATGAGCATTCTTCTTTTGTATTGAAAGAAGTAGGTAATGCGTTTTTGTTTATAAAAATATTGAAAAGTAGTGCAGGTGTTATAGGTTAAAAACAAAAAATCATAAGACGTGTTTACTATGATTTCAAAATTTTTTTTAATTATTAGGTCATTGCAAAATGAACACTAGTTAGGTGATTACATTTTCTGGATTATCAGTAGGTACGCTAAATTAAGCGGATTGAACTAGAAATTGAAAAGAAAATATCAAGAAGATAAAAGCTTATAAATGCAATACTAATAACTTAATATCTGAAAGGTTGAATTGAGACTAAATTATACTTCATTTTATTCTAGGTACCTATTTAAGTTATTACAAGGAAGAAAGTTCAAGTTTTAACAAATAATCATAATATCATCGAACCATTCAAAAAATTATGTGATACGTTTTTCAAAGAGGAATTAGAAATCATCAATGGAAGATTTCCGGTGAAGTTTCTTATGAAAAAAATCAAAATTTATTAAACTATTATTTTATCAAAAAATCTAACAGAATGGCAGGTTAAAAGCTTTATTTATTTACATTCTAGATTTTGGAATGATCTTAGTTTAAAAAGGTACTATGTAATAACACCACAAAATGTTAAGTTAACTTGAATAAACTGTTAAATTAAAAATGCCAACATTTTTAATCTACATGATAATATACACTGCTGCTCAAATATTACGCACATCATGTTTATTTTACAGAAAAGTCCTACTATTACTTTATCTCACAGTATCGTAGTTATTTTCTTCTCAAATAAGACAAGAGTGAGCTTAAATTAAAGGTATGGATTAAAATGTTAAAATATGCCACCCTTGAATTGACCACACAGATATCCGAATTTAAATTCAATAGAACATGTCTAGGAAATGTTGATAAAATTGAGGCCGAAATTCAACTCCAAGCATTCTTGATCAACAGAAAACTGGAGTGAAAGAAAAGTTACAAGAAAACCTTCAAAAGTTAATTCGTGGAATGAACAGATGGCTCCAAGTTGTCATATGCTCTAGAGGAGACAATGCCAAGTATTGAATGAAATTATTGGAAAGAACTGTCACGTGCTTACATTTGTTTTTTTAAATTTTTTTTCTTACAAAACAAAAATTATTTTAATATCAGTTTTCAGACCTTGAATTGCTAAATAATTTGGTTCATCTTTTTTTTGGTTGATAATACTGTTGCAGTTTAGCATTTTTCCGACTTGCTAAACAATAAGCAAACACAAAAATATACAACAAATATTAAATACGATGCAGGGGTATAACTAAACAAGAAAATAGTGTTCGTTAATTTTGAGCAGGAGTTTATAATATATAATAATAATAATAATAATAATAATAATAATAATAATAATAATAATAATAATAATAATTTTTTTTTTTTTTTTTTTTTTTTTTTTTTACTTTACTTGTGGAGGAATGCGTTACGCACCATAAGGAGGTATCCATACCTCCCCGTGTGTCGGACTCACCACCAAGGAAAAAATGTTAAAACCTTATAATGGCATACCGACTAAACCTCCAAAAGTGTCACGAAGAACCCCCCCTCGGGACCACGGGATTGCACTTCTTCAAGAGGGGGTGCTGTTGTAGCGCCCATTCTGGGCTCACGTCTTGTGGCGGGATCTTTTCTTCATCTGCTTTCTTCGTTCCTAGGTTAGGGAGGGTTAGGTTAGGTAGGAAATCTTAGGATTAGGTTAGGTTTAGGTTAGATTAGTTGGGTTTCGTTAGTTTAAATTAGTCTTTATTAGGTGAAGTTAGGTGACGTTAGTAGAAGTTGGTTTGGTTAGATTTAATTAGGTTAGTTGGTTAATAGATTAGGAAAGATTAGGAACGCGGAACTGTTCTTCTTCCATCTTCTTGATTCTGAGGACCTGGTTGGTGTATTTACAGGTCTCATTCCAATTATGTTGGCTAGTTAGCATCTTTTGGACTATATTTTCTGGAGTGATGGTGCCAATGCTTCTCTCCAGTTCTTGTCTTTGTGTTGCCCATCTGTTGCAGGCGAAGAAGGTATGTTGTGCATCGTCTTCTTGGGAGTCCCCGTACTGGCATGCTGGACTACTTGTTTTGCCGATCTTGTGGAGAAATGCGTTGAAGTAACCGTGTCCGGTGAGTAACTGGGTGACGTAATAATTAACCTCACCGTGTTTCCGGTCTTTCCACTCAGCTACATTTCTGATCAGCCTCGCCGTCCATCGTCCTCTGCTTTCTGCACACCAACGCTCTTGCCACTTCTGTATGGTCAGCTGCTTAGCCTCTTCTGCTGCCGCTTCCACTCCCATTTCCGCCTTCTTGACGTACTTCCTTTCTGTCGCTAGGAGATCGATAGGGGTCACTCCAGCGATTACAAGGACAGCTGGTTCCGACACCGTTCGATAAGAGCTTGCCACGCGTAGAGCTCCGCATCTTTGTACAGCTGCCATCTGCTTTCGGTACTTCTCCTGCTTAAGTGCGTCCGCCCATATTTCGCTGCCATACAGAAGGATGGAATGCGTTGTCGCCATCAGTAGCTTCCGCTTACTGGCCGTTGGTCCCCCCACGTTCGCCATCAGTCTGCTCAGTGATGTGGTAGTTTTTGATGCTCTTTCCGTTGCTGCCTTTATTTGTTGCCAATAGGTTAGCTTTGTGTCGAGCCTCAGTCCCAAGTACTTCACTGCCGCGCTGCTTCTTATTACTTCGTCCCCAATTTGGAAGTCCGTTTGTGTGGGAATCCTCTTCCTCGTCAGAAGAACTATCTCTGTTTTTTCCGTGGCTAGGCTGAGTCCATGCTCTTCCATCCATGAATTTGTCCGTCGCATGACCTGGTTCAGCTTTCTTTGCGCGCTATCGGTGTCTCGTGCCGTAATCACCGCGGCGATGTCGTCAGCATAGCCAACCAGGAAGGCATCGTCAGGCATCTCCATGCGAAGGATATCATCATAGGAGATGTTCCACAGGTCTGGTCCTAAGATTGATCCCTGCGCTGCCCCAGACGTGACTTCCTTTCTTCGCTGGCCTTCTGCGGTATCGTAGATCAGCTCTCGATCCCTGAGATAGTTCTTCGCCATCCGTAGCAGATAGGCAGGAACGTGGAATCTCCATTCGAGCGCATGTAGAATATCGCTCCACCTGGCCGAGTTAAAGGCGTTTCGAACATCCAGCGTCGCCAGCAAGACGATCTCCTTCGAGTAGTGGTTTCTTTGTTGGGCAATTTGGGCTGCGTGAACTACTTCTTGTATTGCTCCGATAGTAGAGCGGCCTCTCCGGAAACCGTACTGTCTCTCTGATAGATCGCCCGAAGCTTGTACTGCTGCTGAAAGTCGTGGTTTCAAAAGCTTTTCCAAGAGTTTCCCCGCAGTGTCTAGCATGCACAGAGGTCTGTATGCCGATGGGGAATTCGGGTCTCCTTTGCCTTTGCTGATGAGAACCAACCGTTGTTTCTTCCAGCTCTTAGGGAAGACGCCTTCTATTAGGAAGCTGTTAAACATGTTCAACAGTAATTGGGGACATGCTTTGGCGGTCGCTTTTAGGACTTCTGTGGGGATTAATAATAATAATAATAATAATAATAATAATAATAATAATAACAATAATAATAATAATAATAATAATAATAATAATAATAATAATAATAATAATAATAATAATAATAATAATAATAATAATAATAATAATAATAATAATAATAATAATAATAATAATAATAATAATAATAATAATAATAATAATAATAATAATAATAATAATAATAATAATAATAATAATAATAATAATAATAATAATAATAATAATAATAATAATAATAATAATAATAATAATAATATCCAATGGACTAATGAAATGAATGAATATGTCCTACGCTGCTACTACACAGTAACCCACTGCGAAGACCAGCAATATAGAACTTTATACAGAAGGGCAATGTACAACATGTTTATAGACCGTTATGGAAGCTTCGGGAACAGAATTAACGAAAACAACCTAGCCAGACGAAAAGACGCTATTATTGCTAACGAATATATTGAACGAGACCGAAGGCAGAGGATTGCAGCTGAAATAGCATCTCAGCTCGCTGAACCACCACCTGCAGCCCCAATCACGAACCCTACAACCTCAAATCAACAACCAGGCCAGGAGACCCAACAAATCCAAACGTCACCAGAATTAGAGCCATCACAAACTAATCCAGATGTAGATCACCAATCGCCATACAGTAACACAGAACAAATTATCCAACTGTCTACACCAAACAGCACACAACACCTGAAAGATTCGTTTATTCTAGCCCAGATTGAATTCGAAGGAATGGATCCTTCCTTAAGGCCGAAAATTCCAAGAATTTATGAAACCAAAAAACTTGAAGAAATCCTGAACTCCATCAATTCGGAAATTCTTCCCAATTATCTACACGAAGACATGGAGATCCTAAATCTTAATTCTTTAATCTATGTCTCCGCAGTTACAGCTATTAGAGCCTTAGGAAAGAATCCCATTCCATTACCAGAAAATTTCAATAGTAATAGTCGCTCTTTTATCCCAAAATGGAGAAAAAGACTAGAAATAAAAATAGAGAAACTAAGACAAGATATTGGAAGACTAACATCCTTTAAAAGTGGATCTGGATCAAGCAGGCTTCTTAGACATATAAAACAAATAATTAACCCACGACATCTTTCATCAATTACTATGAATCAAATTACTGAAATACTCGACAGAAAATGTCAAAAACTTCTGGCATATACTAAGCGCTTAAAACGGTATACTGAAAGTAACAAGAGAAAAACCGAAAATACACTCTTTCAACAAAACCAACGAACCTTCTATCGGCAAACCTCTACACAAACGGAAATAAGCACTAATCCTAAATTTCCACCATTGGATAAAACAGAAGAATTTTGGAAGAATATATGGAGTAATGCTAAAATGTATAATGAAAATGCTCCTTGGATAGCTGATGCGGCAAGCCGTACTAATCACATAGCACATATGCATCATCAACTCATAAGCAAAGATGAGATATCGGAAGCTATTTCCATGACCAGCAATTGGAAATCACCAGGTGTTGATAAACTACAAAATATATGGTTGAAAAAACTCACAGTTACCCATGATCAACTAGCTAAATGCTTCAACCACATTTTACTACTATCATCAACCCCTCCACAGTTTTTCACATCTGGCCTAACCTATCTTCTTCCTAAAGGTTCTCCATGTGAGGACCCATCAAAGTACCGTCCCATAACCTGCTTATCAACATCATATAAACTTTTTACTAGGATTCTAACAAACAGAATCTATCACCACTGCTCCATCAATAATATCATCTCTGATGAGCAAAAAGGCTGTAGAAGGCAATCTATGGGCTGCAAGGATCAACTTATTTCTGACTCTGTCATAACAGGACTAGCTCTGAGAAAGAAAAGAAATCTCAGCATGGCCTTTATCGACTATCAGAAGGCATTTGACTCCATGCCACATAATTATCTTATTAAGGTTCTAGAACTATATAAAATACATCCAACTATAGTCATGTGTCTAGCAAATCTGATGACAACATGGAACACACAATTATGTCAAGAAAACTCTCTTAGCAAACCTATCTTTATAAAAAGAGGGATTTTTCAAGGTGACTCACTCAGCTCACTTTGGTTCTGTATCGGACTCAATCCTCTCAGTAACCTTTTGGCCAAAGTAAGATCTGGATTCACCATCAGAACAGAAACCTTTGACCACACCATTAACCACCTGCTTTATGTAGATGACCTGAAACTCTACGCCAACAAAAGAGAAAAGCTCTATCAAATGATAGAAATAGTCAAAAGTTTTAGTTCTGATATCGAAATGGAATTTGGCCTTGAAAAATGCAAAATGATTCACCTGGTTAAAGGAAAAATTGATGACAAAAACGAAGGATGCAAAATTGACCAAGACAAAATAATTGAAAATCTGCAAAATGGTGAATCTTATAAATACCTCGGATTTCTGCAACTCAAAGGAATCAACCATACCAACATCAAGGATAAATTGACGTCTCAATTTCGAACACGGTTGAAAATTATCATGAAGTCAAGCCTTAATGGGGAAATAAATGCAAAGCCATCAATACCTGGGCAATACCTCTGTTGACATATTCTTTTGGAGTTATTAAATGGTCCCCCACTGATATATCAAGACTGGAAATGCTAATCCGCACGACGATGACAAACTACAGAAGCCACCACCCACAAAGCGCAAAAGAACGAACATCACTACCGCGTAAACTAGGTGGACTTGGCATTGCAGATCTTAGCCAGTTGCATTATAACCAAGTTATGAACCTCCGTCAATATTTCCAATGTAGTCACTCTCCTTTGTTAAAGGCAGTGGCACTAACTGATGAAGGATTTACCCCACTGAACCTCAGTTCGGATACTCTACAATGTCCACAAAATGTTAAGAGTATCGATGAACAAATCACCCAATGGAAATCAAAACCCATTCATGGAGTCCATCCCCACGAACTGCATATGGATCACATTGATCAGCAGTGTTCAAACCTATGGCTTACACAGGGTAAACTCTTCTCCGAAACCGAAGGTTTTGTAATAGCCATTCAAGACAAAGTAATAGGAACAAGAAATTATCGTAAATTTGTTCTCAAAGAGTCTGTGGACGACAGATGCCGACGATGTGGAGAGAGTGGAGAAACCATTGAACATATCATATCTGGATGTAGTGCTTTTGTTTCATTCGAATATACGCATAGGCATAATAATGTCGCAAAACTCGTGCACCAACAACTAGCACTCAATAATGGCCTCCTCACAGAGCATTTGCCATATTACAAATACGAACCTCTTCCTGTGCTTGAAAGTCAAACCAAAAAACTTTATTGGGATAGAAGTGTATCTACAGATCAACACATTCCCGCTAATAGACCTGACATTATATTATTTCATAAAAGGGAGAAAAAGATAGAGATTTTTGATATAGCAGTTCCGCTGAATCGAAACCTTCAGTCAACTTACTCCACAAAAATTTCGAAATACGCAGCTCTAGCAGTTGAACTTAAAGCATTATATAATGATTCTGCAGTAAGCATTTCTCCGATTGTCATATCTGCTACTGGACTGGTACCTAAACATCTATGCTCAAATCTGGAGAAGCACAAAGTTAGTCACCTGCTAGCACCAATACAAAAAGCAGTCTTGTTGGATACTTGCAGCATCGTCCGTAAATTTCTGAACTCTTAACACAATTTATACAACAAACACACAAAAACAGCAATACACAATAAAGGGTATAGAACTTGGACTACGCCCCATCAGAGCATAATCCTTTGGTATTTAATACCCGGGATATGTAAATCTCCGGCTGATGCCGAGATGTAGAGAAACTCCATAATAATAACAATAATAATAATAATAATAATTTCTACCTTAAAGCCATTTCAAATTTAAAATAAAAATGCTGCATTATTGCAGCTTGATATACATGATCTTATATCTTGTTTAGTTTTTAGTTATCATTTTGAAACTGCTGAGTAATACTTTTAAGATTTGTTACAAATTAGAAGTAAATATTTAAGAACAACGTAGCGTTGAGCTAAATTTTTTGCAAGACGATATTTTGTAATATCTTTGTATGAACATTTCTTGTAATTACACTTAAATAACTAACTATTTAATTATATTTTATAAAAATAATTCACAATCAGAGACGTACTTTGAGCTAGTCAAAACCATTTTTTTTTTTTTTTCTTTTAATGAAGTGCGACATCAAAAGATAGCTTGTTTCAGACATACTCATTACTAAAAACCAGTTGCTTGAAGGTTTTGTTGCTGATTTATTTGCATTTAATCATATTTTTTGTTACAATTTTGGGCAAATATTTGCGAACAATATGAGTTTTCAGTGTACAAGCCTATTATTAAGCAAAACAAAAATTTCAAATTTTTGTTTTTCATACTTTGAAAAAAAAAAAATTCAAGGGGTAACCCTTGCCGAAGAAAAAAATTATTTCAAAAAATCAACCAAATTCATCGAGTGACACATCCAAAGAAAGGTCTCTTAAAACTCTGTTCATATATGAAACCCAAGAGTCTCTTTGAGATCGTGATTTTGAGTAATATTTTATGTAGGCCTGTTTTTTCTACAAGTCAGTAGGTAGATACTTATTTGTTTTTATTTTATTCCAAAAAAAAAAACATAAAAATATCTACCTAGGCCTAGGTCCAATTTATTGACACTCTATTTAACTTAAAGTCGCCATTTTAAAATTTGTGTGTGATTTGACAGTTTTTTTTTTTTTAATGAAGACTTTAAATATAATGGAGAGTGAATAAATTTAGCCTTAAAGAGATTTCCAATTTTGTTGAAATTTTTCCAGTTCCGTTTTTCAGAAAATAATTAATAGACTAGCGCAATTAATTTTTGAATACAAAAATAAGAGCAGAAAATGAGTTATGAGGAGTATGATGTGGAGCTAAGTTTATCTAAACCTTTTTAAAGTAAATTTTGTATCAACTTTTTTTAATTGAAAATAACTTTTTTTTTTCTTTTTTTTTTAAATCGAGTTAGCATTTTGTTTCAAATTGGACTTCACAAAAATTGGGCTAACTAGAAACACAAATACGTACAATATTGTTATAGGTCTTTAAAATCGGAAGAAAACACTTTTTTCAACCTCGCCCCATTTTGTCCCTCCCCTCTCGCACTTCCGGGGATCTGCTGCTATCCAATACAGTTTTTTTTTTTACTATTTACACCTACCATTTATTCTAAATTTCTTCATCACTCATTTTCTTCTAGTAATATTTTCAACTTTTATAGCCTTCGAAAACGGCCTTGGCACTGGTCTATAAGGACCAGCACAAAATCTATATCTTGAAATCCAGTAATTAATGTTTTTATGCCAAATTAAGTTGTCATCCATTTGCTGAACATTTATTTCATTGACATTCCTCTCGTGAATGTCGACAAATGTCGATATGAATGTCAATTCCGGTGAATATCCTTTTGAAACTAACCAAGTCAGACAGTCAAATTCTAAAGTCGATCATTAGCAGAAGCAACCGAAAGTCATGCTTTTTATTTTTAAAAAACTTGTAATTTAACAAGCAATTATGTACACTATTAGATTGAGGTTTACAATACTAACCAAACCAAACTATACCAATAAATATCCACTTGTATAAATATTGAAAGTATCAATAAATATAAACTGTTTTCGAGTGTTTCAACCAATAAACCTACAACAAAAAAAAAAAAAAAAACGGAAACGTAATTTTTACTTTATTTTACTTTCAAAACAAAACATAATACATTGTCTATCTAAATACGACACACTCCTTCTGCTTCACAACTCAAACAATCCAAACTTAATCCATTTGCAAATCTCTTTGCCACCATTTGTGCTTACATCATTTAACACACAGAGAACTTGATGATATGATTTTGTTATTTTCTTTTACTTGGAAATCATTGAAAGAGATTTTAACCAAAAAAAAAACATCATCCACAAGCTTCATGTAACTATAGGATGTATAAAGAGTATACAATATACATACATTATAGTACTACAGCTACTTGTACGAATATTGAAGTAATAAGAACTTTTATGAGCACAAGTGAGTGGAGTAAAAGTAGAAAACATCCCTGACGACAACCCAGACAACAATAAAAACAAAAATAAACATTTCTTCAGCAATGTTCTGGGAGAAGCTAAATTTAACTCCTCAAATATTTCAATACTATTAAGGATATGGAGTCTATAGGAAAGGTATATATTTTGTTTTTTTGAAATCATGAAAAACAATATTGGTATAAAATATGTTTTTGAAATTTCCAATATGTATATATTTTCAATTACTCAAGAACGAAAACCTCAAAAACAGAAATTTTGAAGTACTAGTAGGTTATAAGAGAAAATTTCAAAAAACCGAACAAAATTCAAAAGCTTCAACTTGATAGACTGCATTTGAAATCAGGTCCAAATTAAATGTATCTTTTTGAAAAGTTACATTTGTTGTGAGAAAATGAATTTATCCTTAATAACAGTGTGTACCTTACACTTAAAAAATACTTGGGGCACACAAAAATGGTTGAGAGTTGTACATAAGTCACTAGCCGAAAAAATTGCTCGTTCAATCAACCAATTGAAACTCCAAAAGTTCGGTTTTTTGACAAAAAAAAAAAAAACTGTTTCTTTACTTTGAAAAATCTTTGCCAAATGGATATCGTTCATCAGAAATTTTTTCACACAGATTCTTATTTACGATGATAGCATTACAATAGAATTTTTGTGGATCTAAAATTGTTTAAGGTATTGATTTTATTGAACAATGCACATAGGCCTTTCAAAATTCGATCAGTTGTTTCTGATGTGTCATTGTATAATCCCCCTTAAATGATGATTTATTTGGTATACTGAATGTTTCGCAATTTTATGTACAGGTTGTTGAATTGTTTTTAAAGGTTAAATCGCGATTTCTATGCATTTAACAAAGTGGGCTTCCAGAAAACTTTTTCAAACAACAGAATTGAAGGAAGAAAACGAATATGAAAACTTTCAAAGATTATAGCTGACCCTGAAAACGAAAGTGAAGTTTATGCTGGTGTTGCTGGTGATAAAAGCGTGGAATAAAAGAATGCCATGGAATCGGAAGTGATGATTTGGTCCAACAAATTTGGTAAAAAATAACCGCGCTATATAACAAAGCTCTTTGCAATATACCTAAATTATTTGCGCTTATTTTTAAAGATCGTTGATATTTTAGTATAAGAGAGTACATTTTGCGTTGATATCAAAGCATTTGTTTTAATTTCTCAGCAAAAGGCTTTCTAAATGTTCGTAGCCAGACAACTGAAATATAGAATGGATACTCTTTCAACACTATTATATGTAATGAACTTGATCTTTCAACAAACAGATGTCAATTTAAAATCAAACTGCTAAGTTTTATAAATTAACTTGAAGTTATGCTTTATTTTTATATATGTACATTAGGGTGGACCAAAAAAATTATTTTTCATTATTTTGATTTGCTCTACCGATAAATTGTTTTCTCGACACAAAATAATGCTACCCTAATTTTTTCAGAATTTTTCGATGATGTTTAGGGGTTGCGCGCACCCCTTTATTAAAAAAAATAAGCTCTTTTAGTATTTAATTTTTTTAAAGCTTAAATAATTTTTTAATCGAAAAGCTGTTTGAGTAAAAAGTATTGAGTTTTAATAGGTCTACTTGCTTCAATTTTTCTTTTTTCAAAAAAAAATATTTTTGACTGATTCCCAGGGGTTAGAAGTCGAAATTGGTGATAAATGCTGGCAAAAAAGCCTTAAAAGTATGTTTTACTGTTTTTTTATAACGGTTAAAATTATTTTTATCGTATTCCTCATCAAATTTACTATAAAAACCGTGCTTTTATATTGCTCAATTCTTCTTAGATTGATAAAAGAAAAAAAAAAAATTTTTAAAAGATCGTACCAAAACAAGTGAAGGAAAAATGGGGGACGGTACTATATCTTGGGCGCCGAGATTTGATAACGGTATTTTGTAGAGGAGTTAAATACGATCATTTTTTACTATAGGAGCGGTGGTCTATCTGGCTCCTTTTAGGCGGGAATGGCAATTTTCTAAAAAATGACTTTAAATAATAAAAAAATATTAAAAAACAATGGCAACACTTACAATTATGAATGATACCTTTTTCAAAATCTAGAACTGTACACTTCATTCTAATTTTAAAGTAAGGTTATTTTAATCAATTTTTTTTGAAATAATCGATTTAAAAGTAAAAAATTGGGGATAAAAGTTTAAAAAACCACATTAAATACTATTTTTGTCAGGATTGTGGATTACAATACAAAAAATGGCTGATAAAATAAAGTGTCACAATTGATTCCTTATCAAATACTGAAGTCCATATGTTTTAATGCTTTCTAGTTTTTGAGAAAATTGAAAAAATAAAAAAAATCTTAATTTTTTTTAATAAAGGGGTGCGCGCAACCCCTAAACATCATCGAAAAATTCTGAAAAAATTAGGGTAGCATTATTTTGTGTCGAGAAAACAAGTTATCGGTAAAACAAATCAAAATAATGAAAAATAATTTTTTTGGTCCACCCTAATGTACATAGTTAAATTATAAAGATTTTTGAATCGATTTTTTTTTTTTATTTCTTCTGATAATTTAAGCAGAAACTTAAATTTGCAATAGTTAGCCAGAGGAATCACTAGAATACATCCATGAGTTCAAAAAATTCTAAAAGCGATAGCGAATTATACTAATTTGAAAAAAAATTTAAGATTTTATTTAATAAAAAAAAGTCTTTATAATTTATGGTTTTGATAAACAAATTCATCGAATTAATTCTCATCAAGATAAACACCTTTAAGAAAATTTTTTTTGAAAGATTGACATTTAATTTATTAAATTAAAAAAAATAGGTTTTATTATACCTAAGTAAATTATATTTATTATTATTAGATATATTTAACATCAAAGGAGAAAGAATTAATTTTTAATAAGGCTTCAGACCAGATATTTTTTTTTAAGTGAAAACAAAATAAAGCAAATGAAATCTGCATATCTAATTAATGCATCAAAAGAAAAACAAATATTTTAGTTACCAAAATAATAGTAAAATTATCTTTACAATGGGATCAGAAAAACAAAACTGATATTTACAAAAAAAAAAAAAAAACAGCAGAATGGAAACTACAATATATTCGTAAAATGTGAATAAATCCTATAAAACTTCGATATGCCGATTGTTACGCCCCCCTATCGTTTTCTCTAGCCAAAGAAAGAACTTAAATGACTCAATTTCCTGAACCTATATCAGAAAATCTTTTATTTTTTTTTTTTTAAGTATTTCTCATTTCTTAAGCATGCAATCATTTCAATAATTTAGTTTTTACAAACCTCACAAAATCTTCTTTATTTTTCAATAGATTTTTGTTTTAGTTTTCACCCACCCCTCAAAAAAAGGATGAAATAAAAATCACTATCACGTTAAATAAAAAAAAGTTTCAAAATCACTCTGTACTTTTAGTTTAAAACTTTTTTTCAAAAATCACAATTTAATCATTTCAAATTTTCAATGCATCTGCAGGATTATTATATTTATATCAAATTATAATTTTAATTTGTCTATCGTATTTGTACTCATTCACAATTATTTTTCTAGACATCACACGATAAATGAAATTAAAAAAATGTGAACGCATCTGTATATGCAATAGCTATACAATTTAAAATATAAATAAAAATCACAAACTAGAGCACCATTTTTCGCAATGAAGAATTTATCAGCCATTTTCTTTCATCACCAAGTTTTTTCTCATCACGTTATTTCATCACTTTCAAGCATTTAAAAATCGCAACATGAAGATTTAGAAATTCTATATAATGCAATTCGTTTATATATGAGAAAATATAATTATATATTAAAATATTAATATTTTTAATGAAACAAGTGAAGTTAATAATAATAATTATTAAAAAAAAAAAAAAAACTATGTCTATATTCTATACAACACAATTTCTGCACTACACAATAGCAGTCAGCAATATAATTATTTTTGTTTCTAAATGAAATCAGCTTCATACCTATATTAATGTGTTATATGTTTTCAAAGAAATAAAAATTAAATAAATCACCAATTCACCATTTTCAATCACAAAACGATAATCACCAACGTATTGCACATAAAAAAAATGAAAAAAAAATATCAATCACCACTTTTTCCATTTTTATACACGAAATACAATTTTTTAGAAGTGGAATGCTCACAAATAAAACAAAAAAATACATAAAAAAAACTCTTATAAAGGATCACATTTTTATATATAGAAATAATTGAACAAAAAGTACCACCTACCGACAGAAAAAAATAAAATATATATAAAACACAGAAACAATAACTAAACTCTGGCTATATTATATACCTACATAACTGAAGCACTATATATATGCAAATACATCCAACCACAAAAATATTATATCACAGAAATATATTTTATATCCTACCACCTACTACACCGGAACTAAAACAATAACAGAAAAAAAAATAAAATATTTAAATGAACGGAATTTTTATTACAATAATAAAATATCAATGAAAAGTTAATTGACACACTTCTTTGACACCACGCCCATCACTATAAAACATATATATAACTAATTACCACTGCATTTTGTATACAATTTCACCACAAATCCAGTGACAGTGAATTCAATCAAAAAAAAATATAATTAAAACCAGTATACCTACAGTTAAAAGTCGAGCACAGCAACATTTTCCCCCTATCTTTTTTAAACTTTATTAAAACATAATTTTCCTACATAAATTATACTTAAAAAAAAAAAATTTTAAATTAGAAATCCATTAAATTTTTTTATAAAAAAATCAAATGGTTGTGTTCTTTGCTAAACAAATAACGCCATCACTCCTCAATCACACTCACATTTTCTATATAGTTTTTTTTTAATAATTCAAAGAGACTTTAATCATATTATAGACTAAGAGTTGGAAACTTCACATAAACTATACGTGGTTTGGGAATTAGTTTCTAATATTTTTTGTCGAAAGATAAATTTTTATATTTATTTTAAAATATTATTAAGATTGAGAGGTCACACCCATAATAAAATTGAATTCAAATTTATTTTCCATAAGACAAGAAAGTTGCATGATACTCTTCGTACAATAACTTCATAGTGCTTCTAGTTTTAAACCCTTAAAACCTACTTCCCCAAAACCTTGAAAAACAATTACTTTACTGGCTATAATAATGTGCCTTCAAGAGTCGAGAGCTCCTTTTTTCTAAAAATTTCATTCGATAGCAGATAGGCAGAATAGAACAAACTCTTTACTTAGTTCTAAACAATATAGAAGAAAAAGCGTTGCTGTAACGTCCCTAATCTTGGCGGACACTTTGTGGCGGAATAAAACCAAATTAGTCTCATTAATTGTAGCTAATTAAATGCTAATTTGTTGCGCAAACCAAAAATTTGTAGCTCGTTTAGTTTTTGAGTTATTGAATTTTCCGCTAAAATAAGACTGAAGTTAGCGGACAAAATCTGAAATAATTAAAATAAATGAGTTAAGTTGGCCTCCGAATTTGTAGCTTTTTAAATGGTTTTCAATTCCATAAACTTGGATTTTGTAGCCTTAACAGTTTTTTTGATATTAAAAATTCCGCTAAAATAAGACTGAAGTTAGCGGACGAAAGTAGGAAATTTAATATTTTTTTGATGCCCAAAATTGTAGCTAATTAAATGCTAATTTGTTGCGCAAAAATTAATTTTGTAGCTCCATCCAGTCATTTTCAATTCAAATTTGAAGTTTAAAAAGTGCACTTCCTGTTCGCTGTACCAATGCACGAAATTAAAAAAAAGACTTTTTTAAATTTTTTCTTTTGCCATTAATTGTAGCTTAATTAATTTTTGCGCAACAAATTTTGTTTTGCAAAGCTACAATTTCTAGAAAAGAAAAAAAATTGAAAATTCAACTTTTTTGAAAATTTTGACCGTTACATATGAAATTGAGTCTTATTTTAGCGGGATATTGAATAACAAAAAAACTAATCGAGCTACAAAATCGAGGTTTTTGGATTTCGTCTTAGTCTAGGTTACTTCAAATTTCTGGAAAAAAAAAAATTTGGAATTTGGCATTTTTTTGGGTTTTGAAAGGGTACTTTTGAGGTGTAATTTTAAAATAAAATCCTGAATATTTCAAAAACGGTTTGAGCTACAAAATTGGGGTTTGTATCAAAAATAATGTATTCAAAAGCTACAAATAATGGCAAAAGAAAAAATTTAAAAAAGTGATTTTTTCAAGAAGTCTCCACTGGCCTCGTCAAACCGGAAGTGCACTTCTGAATCTTTAAGTTCAAATAAAAAATGACTGGGTGGAGCTACAAAATTAATTTTTGCGCAACAAATTAGCATTTAATTAGCTACAATTTTGGGAATCAAAAAAATATTAAATGTCCTACTTTCGTCCGCTAACTTCAGTCTTATTTTAGCGGAATTTTTAATATCAAAAGAACTGTTAAGGCTACAAAATCCAAGTTTATGGAATTGAAAAGCATTTAAAAAGCTACAAATTCGGAGGCCAACTTAACTCATTTATTTTAATTATTTCAGATTTTGTCCGCTAACTTCAGTCTTATTTTAGCGGAAAATTCAATAACTCAAAAACTAAACGAGCTACAAATTTTTGGTTTGCGCAACAAATTAGCATTTAATTAGCTACAATTAATGAGACTAATTTGGTTTTATTCCGCCACAAAGTGTCCGCCAAGATAAGGGACGTGTTGCTGTACCGTGATATGATTCGACATAGGTAAAAGTGGTATAAGTAGTAGCAAAAACAAAAAATATTAAAATAATTAACATTTGTTAACCACAATTTAAGAGTATCTTATTATTCACCAAAATATTGATTGGAAAATGTGCGTAGAGATCTCCTCGAGAAAAAAATGTTCTTCTAGTTTAATTAAACTGATTTCTTTTGAAAATAATGTGACCTATACCACTTTCACATATATCGAGCCATATAAGTTCTGTGAAACTCAAAAAATACTTGGGCGTAAACCTATAGTGCTTTGTAGAACTGGTTGTACTGATTACGGAACATTTAATCATACTTCCAAAATCTAGATTCTAGGCCAAACAATTTTTTTCGACCTAAGCATTTTTTGGTTATTTCTGAACGATAAGCTCAAAAATTTCCAAAATTCTGTTTTTTTTTTTTTAATTTTTGTCAGCTTTGTCACCAATTCTTCTCAATTTTATTTTCTTAATATTCCTATGACAATCAAGAAAATCAAGATAAAATATTTAAAAAATAAAACAAAAAATTGTTTTTCAAAACAGCAAAGAATTAAGTAAAAAAAAAATTGTTAATAACTTTTCATAAAAATAGCAATTGCATAATACTTTGCCGATTCGACGATTGATTACCCTTCTAAGGGTTAATATTTTAGCATGATTTTTGTTTTAAATCCAACCGTTTTTTTTTTTTAATAAATACAAAAAAGCTTAGTATCTTGTCCTATATTACTGGACTAAGCGTTGCACAATTTCGGGAAAGTTGATTCAATAACAAAAATTGGTTAACGGTTTGCGGATTTAAGTATTTTCTTAGCTATTCAAATGCCTTACAATAAGTTCCCTTTTTTACAGATAAAGTTTATCCTTTTGAAAATTGAATTTATCATCCTATTCTGCTATTTAATTCACGTTAAAGTGTGAAATAAGAAGCGTTTCAATGGGGGTTAGAATTAAACTTAAAAACATTTTTTTATTTAGAATTTCTAAAACAGACGGAAACAACGTTTTGCTTTGCAAAGTTAGAAGTTTTTCAAATCCACTTCGACGTGATAAGGGAAGGAAATCTTTAGATTTACGTGAATCGATTCAGAATAGGGGCTGTATCATTTTTCAATTTCTTTTTATTCAGTTGAAAGTTAATTAAAAATTAATGCATTTTTTTTTTCAAAATTAAACTTATCCAAAAATGTATTTACTATAAGATAGCTTTTAAAAAGTTGCCTTTAATATTAAACATACGGTTTGAATGAAATACAAAAACAAAAAATATTATGGATATCTATCAAAATTTTGGTATTTTGAGCTCCTCCATTTTGGATAGGTATAGCTAAAGGTTAAGCTAAAGGTTAAGATTGATAATGATTCAAAGAAAACTACGACTCTCGAGAATAAAATCTCAAAAGTCAAATATTTTTTTGAAATGCCACAAAGTTACGCTTAGGTCACTACGTCACCCACTTATTTTCTTTAAATTACTTAAAATTTCTATTTGAGATTAAACTTAAAAATGTATTTGATCAAAATATGACTCTATTGATCAATTGATTGATTTAACTAAAATTATGTTAAGAGAACAAGGCATTCTAGTCGCTTAACTTTAGGCTTCAATTTTTTTTAACAACGAAACTCACAAATATTTTGAAAACGCGTATAAATAGTCCTTCAATACTAGCATGATAAATGTTACTTATGTACTAGTAAAAAATAAAATGTTTACGTATTAATGCATGATTATTAAAAACATTGTAGGTAATGGTGTAGGGTATTTTAAGGTAATGAAGAAAAGGACTTCATGACCTTAAAATACAAAATTTAACTTTAACATGTGGATTGGATTGTGTCAAAAGTTAAAAAAAAATAACAAGATTAAAACTTCAATTCCTCTTTTTTATTTGAACTGTTAACTACTTTCCTATGTTATTATTTAAAAATTATCATGTTTTAAACGCATTTTCAATTTTTCGTTTTATTCTTGTAACCTACACTGAAAATTCTATTTATAATTAATGTTAAAAATAAACTAAATATTTTAAATGTATTTTTTTTTTTTTAATTTCATACTCATAAAACTAAAAAATCTACTGAATTTCAAACTTAAGCCTTAATATCGAACTAACATTATATCGGGATATATCTCTGCAACCGTTTAAAGGGAAATATTTTTATTTTGAAAAAAGGGGCATTCCAAAGCAGTTCTGTAAGGGTTGACAGGCCCCTGTTTTTGCTTTCTGTTTAAGTTTTTATTTCATTTTAATAATCTTTAACTACTAATATTCTCTGGAATTCTATGTGTTGTTTTTTTTTATCTTTAATATTTTATATGTATAAAACTTCAAACAAAATCACAAATTCTCTATGTGAAGTTTGCCACACTCTTAGTCTCAATCACAATACACAAAAAAAAAAAAAAAACTATATGAAGTAATTTATTAGTCCATAAGTATAAATTATTTAAAAAAAAAGAAATGCTGTAGTTAACTCACATTACACACGCTAGTTGTTATTTCACTCACCAGTACAATTAAACTTATTTCTTAACCACCGACACCAAGGATCTACAATATTATCGAAATTTCATTCATTGTTATAAAATATCGATTAAGGATACTCTCGCTGCCATATCGTCCAGTCTCATTCATAACGTTCATTGACAAATTAAAAAAAAAAAATGAATAAACCAAAAAAATAAAACGAAATTGTTTACATAAAAACATTTCCATAAATGTTTTTTTTTTTCGTTTTTATTTTAAATATATATTTTTTTTTTAATTTTCAATCAATATTTGTGTAAGCATTATTTCGTTTCAATTTATATTTAATCATTCGGAACGAAACTAATTTTGTCCATTTATCTCTCGAACAATTCCATACGGCATCGACTAGAATTATAAAAAAAATATAAAAAAAAATAAACAAAAAATTTGCATTCCTATCACTTTCAAAATTTAAATCAATAAATATGAAACAAATTAAAAATGTCATTTTAATTCACGTTATTTATTTTATATATTTACACACAACACACACTCAATTATAATACTCTCATTCGAAATGTACTTATATTTCAAATTTATTAAATCAATACAAACTTAAATATTACATTATGAACACACATCAATGTAATTGTAAATAAAAAAAATATATAAATTAATTAAAAGTAAACTTATTGATTTTAGTTTTAATTTTTTTTTTTCTTGTATTTTTATTGTTGGACTAATTCAATTGCTTTTAAACAAATAAAAAACCTATAAGAATATTTAATTTTATTTAAAGCTTAACGTAAAGTAAAGTATTATAATTACTATTATATTTTATTTTATTAAATCATATTTAAGTAAAATAAAAAACAAAACAAAAAAACCTTTTTTGAAATATAAACATTTATTTTTATATATATTAGAAAAGTACATAACAATATTAACACAAAAATAGTCTTAAGATTATTTTTATAATTTTTTATTTTTAAATTTAATTTAAAATTTTTTTAATAAAATCAAAATTTTAACTACAATATAAACTAATCTATTTTATTTAAAATTTTTTTTATTTTCCCTAAACGTATATATCACGAATTATGTGAAAACAATCTACAAAACAAATTCAACAGGTGTCTCATGTTAAAATCGACTCGCCTGTTTTTCGACTGCACACAAATGCAACTGTTATACTGTTAATAACATTTTCAATAGCTGTTACAACACGCCAATACGTAGGAAATCCAATAGACTGCGTTCATACGAGGTGAGTATACATATTTTTGAAAAAAAGCTATACATAGCTTTTTTTTTTGTTTTGTATAACAGTTTTTATTTGCACATGGTTTTTGTCTTTACTTATAATAGAGATATACCGGAAGATGTTCTCAATACATATTGTTGGATTCATTCAACGTACACAGTGGTGGATGCTTTCATGAAAAAGCAAGGTTCCGAGGTGCCTTTTCCTGGGGTTCATAATTCACAGGGACGTGGACCTCTTACAATAAAACATACAAAATATTATCAATGGGTGGCGTTTACCCTATTTTTTCAGGTAAGTTTTAATTTAAGAAAAATAATAGAGGTGAATTTTAACATTTTAAAAATTAAAAGGAGCTTTTTTTTGGAATTGGTGAATTTGCCACAGGTATTGGTTTGTGTATCGAATAATAGAACACATGCATTTGCTAAGTGCATTTCACCTCGTTAAAAAGTTTAAAAAAAATCAAGTTTGTAAAAAGCTTATTATTCTCAGTGAAGCCAAGCTGAGTTATTTAAATAATATTTTGAATAAGAGAATTTTTTTATTTGAATGAGAATATACAAAATTTGTATATATTTTTATAAAATAGGCATGCAACCAATTTTGTGGAATTAAAAATAACAAAATTTATTAGAATTGATCTGATAACTGATTATTTAAGGCTGAAAGTTTTTACAACACAGTATAGTTGCATCTTTTAAGTGTATAGAAACTATTTTAAAAGAGACAACTTTTATATTCTTAAATAAAATATCTGTTTAGATATGCATATAATAATTTTTAATTTTGTCATAAATATCTACATTCATTGAGTATTGCAGGGGTAGTGATTTTCAAAACATAATAATATAACATAAAAAGTTTTGATTTTCAGACTAAACAAAAAAAAATAAAAACATAATCTTCATAAAATATTTGTATGTTTATATGTAATATGTATAGTAAAAAAAAATGACTGCTAGAAGAAAACAAACACCAACATAATTTTCTTAAACCATTTGAAAAGAATAGGCACTTTTTATCGATAGCAAAATCAGATAAACAAATTACTTTTTCAATGAAAATAAAAAAACCGTTTTTTGTACCTTAATCCAGATTTTGGAAGTATTTTGAAAAACGAAGTAATCAGTTTAAGTATATTCAATATGTTCTTTAAAACGTATTTAGGTCACAAGAAAAATATTTTTAATTTTCGTATTTTTTTTCTTTTTTACTAAACAGTGTATTAATATGTAAAAATTTTAATTTTTCTAAAACAAATGTGTAAGTAAAAAAAACTAAGTTGAATCAAAAATTTATCAGATACGTGTCAAGTTATTTCGATTTTGCTCTTTAATAACATAAACATTATTTGAAATACCTTTCGTGCTGATTTTTGGTGAATTATTTCTCAAACTTTAAATTAAACGGTTTTGACTTTTATTTTATTTGTGTGTGTGACTTTTATGTATTGACAATATGTATCGATTCCAGTATCAATCTTTTTTCTACCGCTTTTAGTTGAGGAAATAGCTTTTTGAATTTTTTCTAAATTTACCTCAGTTTACCCTACTTACTAAAACTAATTTTTTTTCTAGAAATTAATTTTCATACAAAAAATCAGATGGCACACCTCGTTTTTTGACCAAAATCATTAAAAACGGTGTTTCATTAATTATAAAAACAGATTTCATGATTTTTTTTACGTTCACCCCTTTTGCGAGTTTCACTTTTTCATAATTCCACCCGGAAAAAAATGACATTTCACATTCCCCTTATTGCGAGTTTTGGGCGGAAAACTTTCCACTTCGAAAAATGTCCCCCTGTTGCGAACTAGTTTTCTTTCACAGAAAATTTTTCAGCGGAAAAGAACAATTTTGATTGAAAATGTAAGAAATGTTTCCGTTTTAATACCAAATTTGAATAGAAAAAAGAAAGATTTTTTTCTGTTATTATAGAACCAAATTAATTAAAATAAATTCAACAGGTTTGAAACGGCCCAGAAAAGATGTGCGGTAAACGGCGAAACATGTAGCAAAATCACTTTATACAAAATAAATCGTTTTTTTATTTATTTCATTAAATTTTGTCTTTTTATTTAATTAACAACTTAATAATTTATAACATAGCGCACCTCTTTCCTGCTGCGTTTTGCTTACTTTAAAAAAAAAGTTTACAAATCGCTCATTTGTCAAAAATATGTCTTAGCTGTGTTCATAGTCATGTTGTTCTGAATTATTTCGGGTTTAATTTTTTTGTTCTAAAAGAATAATTTTGGTTTTTTTTTTTTTTTAAAGTAGCTCCGAATATACAAAAAGTATTTAGTTTCATAGTTCATTTTAAGTGCTTTGTATGGTCTTAAAACTAAAGAAGCACTGAGAAAAATATATTTTAAAAGATCACATTTCTTAAAGTCTCATTAAAAATTAATTTTAAGTCAATCTTAAAAACGACGAGTTTTCTAAGACTTGTTCAGATGATGCATTTAGTTCTACTTGTCTTTTTAATGAACGCTTCTTTTATTTCGAAATGTCATGCCAAATTCGAAGTGAAATTTGATTCACGTGGAACGCGCAATCGCGTTTTAAATTCCACGTGAACAAAATTTTTCGGGCGAATAGCTTTCCGGGTGGAACTCACAATAAGGGTGATTATCAAAAATGCTTTAAATAAATGAAATCTTAACTTGCCCTTATTTCTTTTCATAAGAAGCTTTAAGATGAGTTTTACTTTTAACTCATTCGAGTTTAAATTTGGTTTTCTTCTTCAGGACGGAGAACAAAACTGAAGTTCATCATTTTTAGGTAAAAATTCGTATCGTTTTTGATGTCGGTAATTTGTCGTAGCCTTTTCTTTAGTTAGTAACTTTAAACTATCTTTTGAATGGTATAAATTAACAAAAAAAAATTTAAAAGGAGATTGAGTAATTCATATTTTAATGCCAATGATCTAACCAGTCAAAATGTCTGCATATATACCGAATAAATGAGATCACAGGCATCAAAAATTGTACCTACGAACTTAGCTGGTCGTAATTTGTTTTAAATTATTTTTTAAACATAAATCTGGAATCTTCATTTTGTTTAATTTCCTCGTAACTTTATCCTGCAACAGCAATTTCTGGCTTTTTTATTTAAACAAGAACAGTTTTTCGGTTGGCATATTTTCAGATTAAAAGCAAAAAAAACATAACTCGAACACTTAAATAAAACCGCAGTAAATTAACTTTGTTTAATTTGAGTGGACAAACATTTACGTAAACTCCTCAAAGTGCGATAAATATTTTTGTTGGTTATGACACTTGTTCCGCACACTCCCACACTCTGCATATATATAAAATAATGTAGGTACAGTTGTTTATTAACTCTCAAAATGTTGGGACTCCGACACCAATCTGTTTTAAAAATAATAAAAAATAAGAATTTAAGAGAAAGTCTTCCGTAAATATTCGTAAGATCCCTATGGATTCAACATCACTTGAGCGATGATAATATTTTGTTTATATTGCATCCAGTTAAAAAAAAATCGAACGCCAACTTGACATAAACATTTTTTCGTTCCCCACATAGTTTGGTTTAAACATAAATAGCTTCCTCTGCGGTTCTAGTTATGCCTTATATTTTTCCTGTGCATTTTAGGTACATTCCCAAAAAATAAACCTCTCTGTTAAAATGTAAAAACAGTGCTGTGAAAAAGTTTGATGATATTTTATTTTTTGTTGAAAAAACCCACACAATTTAAACGTGTGTTCAATTTCAAGGAGAGCAAAAAGAAAATAACAAACAAAATTTATTTAATGTTTTTAAAAACAAGTTGTAGCTAGAATTCGTATGACATAAATTCGGAAACCAATTGAGGTACAAATTTAATAGAGGGGGTTAATAGACTCTACAAATAGATAAATGTACTTAGCCCTTCTGAAAAGCCGTTTTGCCGTCATTAAACTGCATTTTATACCGGTTTTCAGCTTAGTTTTTAGCAAGAAGTCATGCTGTTCTGATCATTGCACATCTATCGGCCCATGTTGTGACTGAGTTACTTTGAATTTTAATGTTGTTTTTATACCCTTGGATACTGCGCAAATAACTGCTAACTAAATTTTAACTTGTGCTTTGTTTTTGTCCGAATGCATCGTAGGTTTCGGCCTAATTCAAAGACTTCTTTTATTTTCCCCATTTTTTCCACGCCTAAAGATTTTTCGCGACCCGTTTTCGACCTTACTGGTTATACACAATCAGATTTATTGACAGACACAATTTTGAGTCCAACTGACCCATGCAACCCATCGTTTATTAACATTTTTGCTATTGAACCTATTCAGATGAGCCAAAAAATATGCTGGTCTTTATGAATAGATTTGGTCTAGCTACCGTGTGAGAAGAACGGTAGGCCCTAGGACAATTTTTTTTTCTCCTAAATTTAGAGCATAAAGATGTTGTTGATGTCTCGTTACATATATAAATAAAATGCACGACTGGGGTCGCACGAACTTGCTCTTAGAGTTAAAGTTGCTTAAATTTTTAAGACTTTTTATATAGAAATTTGGAAAAAAAAAATAAAATTCGTTTTAGAAAAAAAAAAAAATAAAATAAAATCTGAAATTAAATTGCCCTATAAAACAAGTATGCAGTTTTGATTGATATATTAACATGCATTTTTAGAATAAAAATTTTCAAAATCGTTAGAGCCGTTTTTTAAAAAACTAATTTTTTATAAATAATTTTTTGGAAAAAAAGTTTAAAAATAAAATTGGTATGCCATTTTGTAGAAATCACTAAACAACATCTAAAAACAAAATTTCAAAAAAATTCAATGCCCCGTTTTCGAAAATTTGATTTTTCAAAAAAAAATTTTCAAATTTTTTTTAAAAATTCAAAAATTATTTTTTTCAAAATTTTATTCTTGGCTTATATTTAAATTATATAAATGCTTCTTCACAAAAAGTTTCGTTAAAATCGAATAAGCAGTTTTGGAGATAATCGGATTTAAAAAAAACGGTTCTATGGCAGGTACCGTTAATATTGATTTTCAAAAAAAAAATTTTCATTAGAAGATAGACCTTAGCTTAAAACTAACATTTGAATTTTTTAAACAAAATCGTTAGAGCCGTTTTCGAGATATTTCAATTTTACTAAAATCGGTATATGACAAGTACCGTTATTTTTGGTCCAAAAAAATTAATTCCAAAAACCCCTCTGGAGAGTCGCCAAATAACGCTGCATACCAATTTTGACATCAATCAGTCCATCCGTTTAGGCTGTAGCTCCTTATACAGACAGACAGACAGACAGACAGACTGACAGACTGACAGACAGACAGACAGACAGACAGACGGACTTCCGGGACCCACTTTTTTGGCATTTTCTACCATCGTAATGTCATGGAAAAATGTTATCTCAACTTTTTTTTTTGTACGAATGCATAACTTGATATATAGTACCTATATCGCAAGTAAAAAGATGTGCCATTGCATTAAATACCAGGACAGGCTAAAAGTAAGATGAACTAAAATGTGAACCTATTCAGATGAGCGGCAGTGTATAAAGTATTTTCTTTTCTCCGTTACATGTTCAATATCTATAAATGCTTAAAGGATAAAAATAGACTATTTAGTAAAAACACAAAAAATGTCATGTTTTCTCTTTTTCGAATAGTTTTTAATAGTTTTTCATTAGTTTTTTACAATATTTTAATTTTAAATTTTTTTTTAAACGATACATATCGATAGGAAATTTTATTATCAACAAAAAATTCCTTAATAAAAATTTTCATATTCGGCTTTCTTTTCGAGTTATATAAGACGAAAACACAAAAAAAAAAACAAAAAAAAAGTCGAAAATATTGATCGTTACAAAAATTTTCATATCCTTATAACTAATTCATAGATTTTGAAGAAAATTATCTTATTATCTTTGCCAGAAAGTGCACTACACATAGCAAATATAAAACTATGAGGATTCGCAAGATTTAGATTTTTTATGTCAGTAAGAAACTTTTTTTGCAAAAATTTCCTTAAAAAAGTCTTTTTTAAGTGTTTTGATACAATGCACTTAAAATTTTGGAGTGACCCAAAAAAGTTTTGATCAGCTTTCAGGAACCGTTTTTTTTTTTTTTTTGTTCAGATAAGTTGTTTATTACTCAAGATATAGCCCGAATTTTTATAGAGAATTTTTAATATAAAAATTCCCAAGTTTTGTTCAACTCCTTTGAAAAACCACATCTCGAAAACCTATCCATAAATATTTTTTTAGATAAGATTTTCTAGTTTTCTGGGCTCAAATCTATACGAAAAGTATAACGGCACTTGGTGTCCAAAAAATTTTTATTTTTTTTTGTAAACTAGTGTAATTTTTTTTTTACGATTTTGTTTGTTGTCCCATGAGTGAATATTTAAAATTAATGATAATTCTAGTTTTGTTTTCTTTTTTTTTTTATTTCTGAATTTTTCAGTTTTACTAAATTTTTGTAAAATTTTGTTTTGGGTGGTATAATAAATAACAAAACAAACTGGCGTACTATCATTTAAAACAGCTCTAATGTTTTTGATTTTGACCGTTAAATTAAATCCAAGCAAAAAAGTTTAGGTAAATATTTATTTTTCAATTTAAAAAAAAAAATTAAATTTCTTATTTTTTTAATAAGAAATTTTGGATGCCGTTTTAAACAAAAAAAAAAAGAAATTAAAAACGGTCTTAACCCCTTGTAACCCAACATCGTAAATTTTAAAATTAATAATGTAAATCGAAAGGGGTTTAGCTATAATAAAACACGTATATTTTAAAAAATCAATAAATTCATTATTTGCTTAGTTATTTCGAAATTTACGCAGTAAAAAAAAAAGTTTAAATCATTTATTTTTGTATATAAATGCAAAAATTCAAACAAAAAGCTATCTAATATTTATTTTTAGGCGCATTCCTAAAATCCAAAAATAAAACCCCGTTAGTTTATGCACGAAAAATATTTTTTCTGAATTTCGTAGTTTTTACATAAATTTGCTTGTTTTCCAAAAAAGCCGAACTTTCAAAATTAACTGCCAATTAAAAACTATTGGTGCTATTTATTAGAAATATGGTGCATTATTTCGATAAAGCAATTCTTAAAGATTATGTAAGAAGATTTAAAAGAATAAAAATATGTTTTTTACAGCTTTTGGGGGCTACATGGGGCTACAAGGGGTTAACAATTAAGGTTTTTTAAAATTTACTTTTTATACAAAAATCATGGGGTTTGCCAATATCGATGACTTTCCAGTTTTATATGCAGTAATCTCTTGAGAATACCATTTCCTTTTCATAACAATCAAATTTTTCTGACTTCCAATGAGCAATATAATTTGAAAATCCAAAATTATTGCACTTTCAAAAGTGAAAAAAAGTCCAAATCTTTGAAAAAATGCAACTAGACCAAAATTCGTTTTACGAATTTATTAAATTGTGCGTGCGTAATCTAATGAAAACGGACGTAAGAAGTCATTTTCCTGTGTTCAACTTACAATAACAACAACTTTGAAAAAAAAGAGTTTACATCTTTAAGAATGTTGTTTATTTATTTCTTTCGCATTTTAGTTAGTTTTAGTTTTTTTTTAACAATTCGTTAAAATAATTTAATTTTAAACAAGAATTCAATATAAACCTCCTGTGTTTCAAATAAATAATAATTTCTAATTTATAAATATTCGCAATTTGGAAAAACTGGACCCTTACATACATGAATAAAAAATCACGGAAAACGATTCAAATATTTGTTTTAATGTGTTTTTGTTTTAATGTGTTTTAAATAAAAAATTAGCTTAAAAATAGCAGTAATTCCTAGGCAATTTGCTTATATTATGTAAATGGTCAATATTTTGAAAATACAAGAATTCAAATTTTTTGTATAAAATCTGGGATGTATTAGGTATTTTAATGAATAACTTTAGATTTTCTTTTAATGTTTTTGAAAATTTTGAATATATTTATATCTTGTTGGAATTTATTAACCAATCAAATTACATTTTTTTAACATTTCTCAAAAACTAAAAAAAAAATTTCTAAAATTATTTTCTCACCCCACTGTATTTGTCTCTTTTCGATTTGAAGAAAAAAAAAAAACGCACACGCTCGATCAACCACCTCTGGAGCTGATGCGTGCGGTGTTGAAGTTTTATGGAATCTATTTTTGAATATTTCTACTTGATAAGATAATTTATTTGGGATTAAATCGTGGAACATTTTTACGGTCTATTATTTGATTGCTGATCATACGCCGTCGTCCAATTTTCAAGTTTTTTTCTTCTTTTTTTTTTCTAAGAAAAAAAAAAAATATATAACAATTTATGACGACACTGCCCTTTGAATGCAACTCGCGCCCCATCAGTTCCGTATGTGTCGAAAAGAATGTGTCTCGAATAATACCATAGAGCGAGACACCCATTTTCGAGAGATTCCAACCAATAGCCCTTTATAATATTTTGATTCCTATATCATTAAAATAGTTTATCCAATAAGTCAAAAAGATATGGAAATAAAATTTATAACGATGCGGCCAAGATTTATGTGCTTTTAAAATGAGTTCACTGATTGATGTCTCAATTAAAGAGCTTGTTTTATTAATTTTTGTTGTTGTTGTTTTTTTTTTTCGGTTTGTATTTGTCTATTGTTTTTGAGTTATTTTTATATTTTTAATTTGGGGGTATCTTGAAAAATATTATAGTTGGTTAATATTTCTGGAAATATAATTTTAAGTACTTCAAAGACGCCAGAATGATGCAGTAGCAGTAGCAGCAGCTGGAATTGCAAATAACTTATTTGTGATCGCATTTGATGGGGGCGTTTTTTTGGTTTTTCAAATATCGTCGTCATGTGTCGGTCGTCCTAGTCGGTCGTCCGGCATTGCAGTCGTTCTGAATGGATTGCGTTTTATTGTGGCTGACGTTGTATACGATTTTACGATTAGTACACTCGCCTTTTATGAACTGTACATGCTCTTCTTACTTGATCTATTCTTGGATCCCTCTCATATCCCGGATCGTATAGTCTTTGGCAAGGTGTTTTTCAAACGCCGCCCCCTGTCCAAAGAGACCATGTCTATCACAAGTAAGACAAAAATAAACACCATCATCTCGTGCTGATGTGCACCAGTGTCATGTTTTTTTTTCGGGTGAATATTTAGGAAGGCCCTAATGTATGGAATGAGGCACAACGTCAATACCCGTCAATCACTATCCCAATTTAACAACAACAATAAGAAAAAAAAATAAGGCACACGCCACATCTTTTACATTAAGAGAAATGGATATTGTATATAAAAATACAAAAGGATTACTCACACTAGATTTTCTCAGGAAAGAGTAAGCCATAAAATTAATCTAGAAGATAATAAATCCATTAACGATCTGCAAATGCAAAAACAATCAACCTGTCAAAAGTTGCGTTATCGCACGATATTCCAGATGCAGATTGTATTATATGCAATATCCGAGCTCCGCCATTATCCAAAAACTGCAAACAAAAAACTGGAATGCTTATGGACAAACAACAAAAAAAAAAACATTGCAAGCAAGCCGATCTTCTATATAAATTGAGTTGAATTTATTCTGAAAACAATACACTAAGATTATTTATATGCTTTCTTTTGGAACAAGCATTTTAAGGCTTATCCAAATGAAGTATTATTTGATTCAATTTTTAATCGACTTGTCGATTATTTCGAACGATAAGAGGAAATGTCAAATCAAGATTAAAAGTTAAGTTAATTTCCTTGGTTCCTGATGAAATTCTTCAAACAATTTGTCAGTACGTACTTTCTCTTATTGTAATAGCCTATTTCCCCTTTTTTCCTTTAAACGAAATAAAACAGATAATTTCAGAGATATATTTAGATACATATTCGGAAATAATAGAAGATAAACAAATGCATCTTTAGTGATTTGTTAGTCATCTTATAATTCGTCGAAAAAAGTGTATTATTAAGCTCTTGGGGATTACCAAATTATACAAAATTTCCAACCGGAAACTCACTCGCTATAGAGAATCTGTTCATATAAATATCTTGTCACTTAAATTTGTTTGTCAATTAATTTAAAACACAAAGTTTTTTTTTAATTTTCGAATGATGCTAAATTTTTTAAAAATATGTATTCTCCACCGACGTCGCCACAAAAATTAAATTAATTTTTTTTTTATTTATTAAATAATATAAATTTTAAATAGTATTGGTTCATGACATGAATGACATAACTTTTTTTGCAAAGCTGCCTAATTTTGGTGTTTATTTGTGTTGATATGGGTTTTTGGAGATAAAACTGCTAATAGGACTTGAATCAAAGAGAAGAGTTAATAAGACCTATACCTACGGTGACCATATTTCTAGAAGCGAAACCCGGGACAGATAAGAAAAAATCGTTGGTTCGTTTTGAACACATTGATTTAAAAAAAAAAAAAAAAAAACTGAATAAAAATTGATTTTTTTTTAAATGAGTTTTCATAGTTTTGCCTTATTTTGATATCATATTTCTTAATCTATTTTATTTAAGCCTTTTTGGTTTGCAATCATATAAGTCATTTACGAAATCAAAAATTAAGAAACGATTATTGTATGTATTTTTAATAACTTCTAAAAAATATATTTTAATCAAAATCGTGAGAGCTGTTTTCTAACACTTAAATTTTATTTTAAATGATTTGAAAGCTCTTAAAAGTTTTGAAATCTTGCTGAATTCTTTACTCTTCCATAATGTTGCTTATTATTAGAAAAAACTTTTCCAGGTGTAGATTCAACTTTACAAACACAAGCTGGAACTAAATTATTTGCGAAAAAATTTAAAAACTAATAAAGCCTAGCCTAGAGACGAAACCAGAATTTTCATACAAAACCAACTCAACGAAATCTTAAAACGAAATTCTTACTTGTGCTAGAATATTTGGAGTGTTTTCTATCGTTTGTCACTCACATTTTCTTGCTCCAAAAGGGTTTTTTTGAATATAAAATAAAATATTTTCTTCAAGAATTTTTGTTGAAATTAGGTAAATCCTTTAGGAGAAATTCAGAAATGAAGTTAAATACGACAGGTATCGATAATAACACTAGTTTACACATAAAAAAAATTTCTTGGAAAGTGCCGTTATATTTTACGTAGGTATAGATTTCAACCCAGAAAACTACATAAAAAATCACATTTAAAAAAGTGTTTTTCGAGGTATGGTTTTTCAAAATCTATGGATATACGTTATAAAGATATGACCATTTTTTGTTACTTTTTGAGTTTGTCTATAAAATCAAAAGTTTGTCTATGAAAAAAATCAAATAATTTCAATTGAGTAACTTTTTCTTGAAAATTAAAATTCCTATATATATGGATCCTTTAAAAAATTTTAAGAAATTAAATATTTTAAAAAATTTAAGAAAAACTATTCAAAGAAAGAGAAAAAAATTACTTGTTTGATGTTTTTATTGAATACCTAGTTTTAGATAAATTAATTTAGTAAACAAGAAAGAAAATTGATATTGATTGTTATTCCATTTTTTTTTTTAATGAATAGGTACTTTAACAACTTAAAATATATTGTAATAGATATGTCGGTAAAATCCGACAAAAAACTATAATAAAATAATAGGGTTTATCTAATAAATGGTTTTTAAACTATTTTTGAAATAAAAACTTCTTTAGTATCGTAGGGATTTGAAACACGATGAAACGAAAAAGCGATAGGAAAAAAAAGAAAAAATCAATTGATTATGTATAACTTTTTTGTTTTAAAAGATAGATGATGAAAATTCAACTATTAGAATAAACTATAATTGTAAAAGATTTCACTTAATTTCATATTCAAAATCCTCAGATAACGGTGAAAAGATGTTCTTTTTCTAAACACGTTATATTTTTTGATCTAAAAATTGATTAAACTTTATCAAGCATGCTGATAATATTAATTTTCATTTGATATATCACACATAACGGTACGTGTTGTACAAGTTACACAATCCTTAATCGAAAAACTTGAAAACATATTTGGCTTTAAAAAATTCTTACTTTTTTTGCAAGCATCGTAGTAATATTATTGAAGCGTCAAATGAAAGGCAAAATAATAAAATTTCAGATGATATAAAATTTACTATAGGTTGTCTAAAAAAAATGGATTTATTTGTGTTAGAAGAGAAAAAAGATTGATTTTTTTTTTGTTTTTTTTTTTATGAAAACAGATTGGGTTAAAAAAATTATAGATCTTTTTGTAGATGTTGTATATACATGGTGTATGAATATTTTGAGCTAAAACAATAAGTTTTCAGAAGATATAAAATTTATTATAAGTTGTCTTATAAAAATGGATTTAATGGTGTTAGAAGAAAAAAAAAAAAGATTTTTTTTTTTTAATATTTCAAGTATTCTTATTTATCGATAATATCATAATTATTTATGAATTACTTATGTATAAATTCCTTAATAGTCCAAGATCCCAGGGCCGCCAGACATTACTTATTTTCTCAAGAAAAAAATGTATGGAATTACGTAGTGCTAGGACATACTATTAGTATATGGATACTGGCTATCTTGTGCCGACGGCCATTTTACCACTAACAGGTGCTAAAGGTACGAAAAATACGTAGTTACTTTTCTTATTTTCTCAAGGCTGATTTTTATATATGATACTCAGGGAACTAATACATTAATTTTTGTAAGCTGCCAGACCCGTCGGATGGGCCTAGCACCTTGCCAGACACGCATTTTAGTATACGGGAAAGTTAGATTTTATTATATGGAGGTCTGGGAAAAAATTTATAACACATTTTGACTTCAGGACTCGAAAGAGTATCAAGACACGAGTCGAAAACCACATTTTGAACAATCGCATCTAGAGTCATTTGGCCGCCATTTTGTTTTTTTAATAAAAATTTCAATTTTTCACATAACTCATGTATTTTTGAATCTACAGAAAAAAAATGTATTGCAAACTTGAAGATAATTTAATTTACTACAATATATGTTAAATTACTTTTTTCGATTATACCTTCGGTTTAAGAGTTAGGGTGGTTTTTTTTGAAACCATATTTTCATCATATCTCTTTTATTTGAGCTTTTTTGAAAATTAACTTGAAGTAAAAGTTGTAGATCTTTTTATTACCTTCAATTATTACATTAACGGTTTTTCGATTTGACAGTCCGTTTTTGATCTGTAGGAAAAAAACTTCAAAAAGGTTGCAATTTTTTAATATAGGAAAAATATTCTAGTACAGGGTAATTTGCATTAGATGTAACTACAACCTAGGCGTGTAGGTTGCACTCAGACAAGAACAAAATCGTATAACTAACGCTGCCAGACCCATTCCGACAACCATTTTTTTTGCCAGACACCTTAAAGCTTTGAAAAAAAATAGTTTAACTTTACTTATTTTCTCAAGCTTCATTTTTATATATATGTATGATACTCAGGGAACTAATTCAATAAATGTTTGTCAGCTGCCAGACCCGTCGGATGGGCCTGACACCTTGCCAGACACGCTTTGTTATAAAACTCCTTTACAAACATGCTCACGCTGCGCTAATGCCTTGTTCGAATTCACTAGTCAAAAATTTTTGTTTATAGAAATCAAAGTATATTTTTCTAATGGTTTTTTGTGCGCTGAGCTCGAATCCGAAGTCAGAAAAATTCTATCACATCACGTTTTTGAGATAATACCATGCAAAACACCACAAAAATAGTGTTTTGGACGTTCAAAATTCAATATCTCAAAAACTTTTCACGTTAGAGCTATTCTAATGCTAGATTCAAATTAAGAAGGTCAAAGGCCATTAGAAAAGTATAATTTTGTTTCTAGCGAAAATTATTTCTCGCCAATATTACTGTCATTTACGGAAAAATCGATCTTAAAAATCGTTTTTTTGTTTTTTTTTCAATTTTTCTCAATATTTTCTAAAACAAAAGTATAGTTTTTCTACACAATCTTAAATAATAGATTTTAATTTCATTCCAAACTTTTCAAAAATCAAAAATTTTTTCGGTAACTTTTTTGATTGAAAAATAGGCTATTTTTTCAAATTAAATTCGTCAAAAATCCAAAAATTCACTTTTTGTTCAAAAAACATTTTTAATAGATAGAAAACATAACAAAGTAGTTTTTAACCAAGTATTGTTAAAATCCAACCATTTTTGTAAAAGATAAAAATAAAAAATCAAAAAATCGTATTTTTGCATTTTTTCCAATATTTTTGAGGTTATAGAAAAAAATTGTTTGAGTAAAAGTTGTAGATATTTATACTACCTACAACTTTTGCATTTGACTTTTTTCGATAGGACGTCTAGTTTTGACAGAAATCGTAAAAAACCATGATTTTTGACACCCACCCCACTTTTTCGCCCACCCACCCCCTTTCCCCCAATTTTTTTCGTGGGCAATTTATTTTTCCCCTTTCATATACCATTTATCCTAAATTTTCCCACTACCCTTATGCTGCTAATAATTTGTTCAACTTTTGCCCTCTGAAAACCGGATTGGCACTGGTCTATTTGGAGGGCAAAAAATTATCATTCGAAGAATTGCTATTCGCAAGATTAATTGTTTTAGAATAACTGCCATTCGATGAATTGTTATTCGGAAAATTGACCTTCGCATAATTGTTTTTCGCTGAATTGTTTTTTCGATTAATTGTGTTCGATGAATTTCAATTGAATAAATTGCTTTCCATAAATTTTCCGGTGATTCTTTTTCACACCGGTGATCCGTCTGTGGGGCTTGTTGAATCGATTTCTGAATCCAGGATAATTCAAATTCTTTCATTTCTGATGCGAACTATCCGGCCAAGTTGAATAAATGACATAATTCCACAAATCTAAAAATTTTCTTTATTCTTCCTTTCAAATCACTGATGTTAATTCCAGTAGTTTTTGGTCACCTAAAAATATATCCAGTAAAATAATGCACTTAAAACGAAAAAGTAACTTTTGACCTTAATTTATATAAAAAAGAATTAATAAAATGTATTAAGTTAGTATGTACTTCATTGGATAAGAATACAGCTAAGAAAAAAAAAACACTCAAAAAGCAACCTATTCTATATTCAATAACAGAAATTGTTCACTCTAACAACGTCCATCATGTTAAAATTCCTTTCAAGTATAATCTTTTTTTTTCCTTATTCGTCTGAAATTCAAAGCACAGAATATTATTCTCAACATCTGTGTCTATATAACATGACATCGTGAAATAATTTTTGTGAATTTACATCTGCTTTAACTTTGTCCTATTGTGTGAGCTGTGACTTCTCTCTGACTGGCTGAATTGTTTGCACTTGAAATTCCATCCGGTCTAGTCGGGCCTTGAAGATTTGTCAAGTTGATTAGATTCAAGATCTTTGATTTAAATAATAATTATCCTTTTTAATTGTTTCTCGTGTCACACTGTCCATCTTTTTGAATGCATTTGGATGAATGCCACATGCTCGACGAGAGATATATTCAAGTCCAATGGTACTATATGGTGGCATTATGAATGTCTGTGTATGTTGCCACTATATTTCGTGTATAGAATAGAGTTTTATATGTGCAACTTATAAAACTATTGTTTTTGTTTTTATCCTTTTTGTACTTATTTTGATATTTGAATGGAATGCATATCCGGTACAGACGACCATTCACCATTAGTGATTATTTTTTTTTTTACCCAAAAACAAAAAAAATACAATGTCAAAAAAAAAATCTGTCTGTTAACTTTGTTGTTTTTTTTTTGGGTTGCCCATGGAACCGCTATATGATTCCATGCATTTCATTGATTAAAATTCGTAGACATTTTTTTTTTGTTTTAATTGATGGGGCTTTCAGAAAATTTAAAAAAATGTGAGTGAGTAAAATGAGAATCAAATATTATGTACAAAACAGCGAAAACTTGGCAGTGAAAAAATAACCTTGATTAATGACTGCACTATAAAAATGTGATGAATTACATTCTTGATTTTTGGCGAGAATTTCCAATAAATTTTAGAGCAGCTTTCTTTTAATTTCAAGAACATATTTTTTAAAAAAATTAACAAAAAAACCTGAGAATATTTTAAAAAGTGATGAAAAGAGATTTTAGTTTTAAAATCTGTGTCAGTAAAAAAAAAAACTCTAAACAAAACACTTGTTCCAAATTCAAGGTAATATTTAGATAATGTTTTATAAATGATTTGGATATAATGAGAAAATGTTGCTTCTATTAAGATTAAAGTAGCTAAGAATTGAAACATATTCACTATGACTAATTGTTATTTAAAAATTTGTAATGTATTTTGTATTATATTCAATATACAAAGCTTAGCAAATTTTTTGGAAAGTTATCAAAAATCCTCAAAATTTTTTTTCCGCAAACCGAATTTTGACCATTTTTTGTTTATTTTTTTTATGTCCACCTAATGTATGTGTGGTGGTACCTTAGGGCGTTCGGTAGGTATTTTCGAGAATCAAGTTACCTACTAAGTGCGAAAACTATTTCAAAATAATACAAAAACATCCCCTAATTTTTTCAGATTTTTATTTTGAGGCCCCAAGAGAGTTTAAGTTTTTTTTCATTTGAAATAGTTATATTTTGACATAACAGATTTAGATATCGCCTTGAAGTAAAATTTGTTGATGAAGTTCTTGTCTACAATAAACACCGTTTTCAAAAAGGTATAAAACATTTATTTGAGACCAGGCGTTTAGTCAGGACATGCATGTTTTTTATTTTGGGTTTTATTTTATTTTTCATGCTTTTAATATGATTGTTTTAACTTACAGTGCAAAAATTAATATACACAATAGATTTTTTTTAAGAATAGTACTTTTGATCAAATAGACCAAGATTCCGCAGAAGTTTTTGGATGTGAGTGATTTCAAAAACTGAGTGATATTTTTGAAAACATCTTATATTATATGTAGGTACTTGCAGTCCCTATTGGGGTCTTGGAAAATTAAGCATCAAAAATTATGGAATTTCTTAAATAGTAAAGTAAAATAAAAATGGGTGGGTAGATCTTCTTTTTATGAAGTTTTTAAAAATGTGTCAAAAAAAATTGAGATGTGAGTTTTCAGAAAACATAAACTAACACTTAAAAACAAATTAAAAAAAAAATAACTAACCAGTTTTCAAAAAATTGAAATTGAAATTTTTTTAAATCAGAAAAATTTTTTTTTTTTTCTAATTTTAATATTACGGTTACTCTAGTGACCATTTAATTACGCTGGTCTGCAAGGAAATCCTAGTTTTAATGAAACTATACTTTTACTAAAGGATTTTTGCTGTTTTCGAAGCAATATTTTTATTTTTTTTTTACACTATCAGTTCATAGCCGAAGAGCGCTTATAGCATTTTGGCGTAATGTAAACTTTTTCAACTAAACTTTTTTCAAAGTCACGGTTTATAAATGAACATATTTTTTTCTTTCAAATTCAGTTCCAATCTCCTAAATATCTCTTTTCTTATTCGAGATATCTAAATTAGTTAAGTAGGTTTGGCCTATCTAACCATAAAGAAACTGATCATTAAAAATTCATATTTCTTTCTTCCAAGAACAAAAGTAAACATTTCTAATAGATTTAAGTGTGCTGACTTTGAATCCGAATTCAAAAAATTTCGATCAGATCCTATTTTTGAGATATACCTAGTAGTTTTTTGAGATTTTTTAACCAAAAACTTGATTTTGTGATTCTCTAAAGCGTATATCTCACGTACTTCGGAATTCAGCACATCAAAAACCATAAGAAAAGTATACTTTTATTCCTAGGAGAAACAAATTTGAAGCTTTAGAAGTGTATCGGATGGTTTATCACAGATAAGATATTTCTGAAGATATTTTATAAAATAACAAAACACGTATAAATTGTTTTAATGTATTTTATTATAGTTTTTTTTTTTAATATTTGACTTTTTATATACAGGGTGTCCCAAAAGTAATGGATCAAACGAAATATGGTGATAGGCCTCCTTAAGGGCTCTCAGAATTTGGTAACTTGTTCATCCCAAATCCTTACGGTTTTCGATTTAATGCAATTCTTGTGAAATTTCAAAAAATCCCTAGTTGGCAACAGTATTTTGCTTCCTGCGCCCATTATTGATTTTTGTTTTCTAAAATTCTTTTACAAAAACATTGGCAAATAATAAGGAACAATTAATTAATCAAAATAATTTTTATTCCATACGCCATTTCGCTGCAAATTAACTAACAGTTTCAAGTTTGATAAAAAATCAATTTTTAACTTTTATTTGAGAGCAACACGGCGACAAAAATTTCTACGGTGTGAGAATGGTTTATTATTTTAAAAAGTTGCCCTGCTATTGTAGTTTTCAAAAATGTATAAAAGTTTCCAAAGTTGAAGTTAGATCAGAAAATATTACAATTTGAATTCAACAAAACAGGGTTTTTCAGAACAAAAACAACCAAAAATAAACACATTTCTCGAACTGTTATTTGTTTATTTTTGTTTGAACAAAAGCGTCTATTTTTGTTTGTATTTTTGCTGTGAAAAACCCTGTTTTGTTGAATTCAAATAGTAATATTTTCTGATCTAACTGCAACTTTGGAAACTTTTATACATTTTTGAAAACTACAATAGCAGGGCAACTTTTTAAAATAATAAACCATTCTCACACCGTAGAAATTTTTGTCGCCGTGTTGCTCTCAAATAAAAGTTAAAAATTGATTTTTTATCAAACTTGAAACTGTTAGTTAATTTGCAGCGAAATGGCGTATGGAATAAAAATTATTTTGATTAATTAATTGTTCCTTATTATTTGCCAATGTTTTTGTAAAAGAATTTTAGAAAACAAAAATCAATAATGGGCGCAGGAAGCAAAATACTGTTGCCAACTAGGGATTTTTTGAAATTTCACAAGAATTGCATTAAATCGAAAACCGTAAGGATTTGGGATGAACAAGTTACCAAATTCTGAGAGCCCTTAAGATCCCCTATCAGCATACTTCGTTTGATCCATTACTTATGGGACACCCTGTATAACGGGCGTTGAGATTTTACATTTTCCTAAATTAAGGTGTTTTTGTTCATGTGGGATTTACTAAAAACTGCAGGATTTCAATATTTTTGCTGTTTTTGTAAATAAGTATCTTAAAATGTGTGTAAACTTTAATTAATAAATACAAATTTGGTGACATATGTATGATAGATCATGTTATGAAAAATAAGGCCTCCAAATTTGATCTCAATACGAATATTAGTTTTATTTTTGTACCAGGTCAACCGAATCTAAAAGGGTTATTTTCTACAAACTACTCATATTTTTCAAAAATCATTAAAAAAAAAATGGTACGTGCTAACATTTTTCTGCAACCAGATTTAGATTAAAAAAAGTAAAATCTTTCATAATTTCAAAAAATTATTTAAAGGAGAAAAAAAAGATAAATTTTGCAGACCAGTGTTATTTGAAAGGTCACAGACACAGTATGGTCAACAAACGTCAACTCGTATGATTAATTCCTCAAGAACAGGGGCCGAATTACGGCATACGTTCGTTAACGCATGGACACTATGTGTCCCTATCTTTTTCAACTGTTTAAATAGAGACAGTAATATTAAAAACGTGAAGGTATTATCGTAATTCTGTGGCGTTATTCAGGACCAGAACTATTTACATTTTAATTTTTTTTTATAAAAATAATGTTCCGCATACGCCCTAGTAACCCTGTAAGTTTCAGGAAATTCAATTCTGACTGTGACTAGTGAAAGTGAAACAAATTGAATTTTGTCAACCATTCATATAGCTGTTGAGGCAAAATTCTTAAATACGAATGATGTATTGTTGGTCTGTAAAGTCGGTTTACGGACGATAATTTTACGTGATGCGTCACATCTTTTTGTGCAGGCAGCCGATGGCGATCATCGATTTATAAGATGGTTTTAAATCAAACTCATTCATTGATTTAAAAAATTTTTTAATGTACAAATTTATTTATATAATTAAATGATATTATTTAATAACTTAAATCATAAGTTCAAAAATAACACCCTTGCTTTAAACTGTCTACGAATACATCCGTTTAAATCTTGAAAAAATAAATCTTTTCACCCAACAAAAAACCTTTAAACAATCAAGTCCTTTTTAATTTCTCATAACCGCTATGATTACTGGCTTTAAGACTGTCAACACTTTAATAAATACATATACGGAGCATCACATCGCCTCAAGGGGCTTCCCTCGTTCTGGACGAGATGATGTTTTCCATTTCGTACGCATCGCACATTCTTATATTCAACATCGCCATAGAAAATCGTCCTGACTTGATCCATTGTTTGTGAAAATGCTCATATGCATAGAGACAAATTGTCTATGACATAATGCAGTTTTTGGTCATTGCACGAAGGACTGCATGCAAATCTTAATTATTATCACAAAACTGACATATTCTTTTGTTTATAGTGATACCAAAACGGCACTGGGTGTGTAGGTATATTCTCTTGATCCTTGTTTCCTGTTTTTCTGTAAAAGAAAGCAATATAACAATGCGGTTACATTTCACATACTTGTTGCCTACTCTAGAATCTTTGCTTGAACTGGAAAATATAGAATATAGGAGAAGATACGCATTTTGTTTTTTATTTTGTTTATTTCCTTTTTTTTTGAATGAGAATCAAAAAATACTTACAACAACAATAAAATATATTTACTTCTCCAAATTTCGTTATTAACACAGAAAGCTCTACATAATAAGATGTCTTTTGTTTTGCTTTGGCGATGGTATACGATGGTCGTGGTGTGTATGAATAAACTATCCTCTTTGCCACACTTGCATTTTATATTCTTGTGCTTCAGATGTGGGCTCGTCATCGTCTCATCGACCATTTTACCAATGCCTGCCTATACGTTGTAACTTGCACAAGGGTGTTTGTTTGTTGTCTGCCATTCTCTTTAACATTGGCCATGGCCGTAGTAGTACGATGAAAATTTTAAATTTTAACTACGTTCAGAGTAGTAATTTGGTGTCTGGATACTCGAAATACATATGTACCTTAAAGGAATTTTGAAATTTATTGAAGTTTAAAGGACCAACCAAAATTTAGACTTTCTGACCTAAGAAAAAGTAAGCATTTCATTTCATTTTATTAAAATGCATTTCTAGAAAAAAATTTCAAAATCGTTAGAGCCGATTTTTAATTTTTTTTTTTATAAATACGTAATAATTTTTTATATAAAAAAAGGTTTAAAATAAAATAGGAATGCCATTTTGTAGAAATCGCAAATCAAAATCTAAAACCAAAATTTCAAAAAAATTCAATGTCTGGTTTTCAAAAATTAGATTTTTCAAAAAAAAATTTCAAAAATTTTTTTATAAATCAAAAAATCAATTTTTTCAAAATTTTATTTTTGGCTTATATTAAAATTATATAAATGCTTTTTTACAAAAAGTTTCGTTGAAATCGAATTAGTAGTTTCGGAGAAAATCGGATTAAAAAAAAAAACGGTTCTATTCATTAAAAGATAGATCTTGTCTTGGAGCTTACATTTGATTTTTTTTTTTTAATTGTTGGAGGTTGGAGCTGTTTTTGAGAAATTTCAACATTGCTTAAATTGGTATATGACAAGTACCTACCGTTATTTTTGCTAAAAAGAAAAATTAATCTAAAAAACCGCCAAATAATGCTACATACCAAGTTTGAAGACAATCGGTCCATCCGTTTCTCTGTCTTATACTAATTTCGGAAAAGTTTAATTTTCTCGAAAACGGCTCCAACGATTTTGTTAAAAAAGTTCGTATGTTAGTTTTTAAACAAGGTCTATCTTTTGATAACATTTGTTTTTTATTTTTAAATCATTATTAACGGTAACTGTTACCGTTTTTAAAATCTGATTTTCTGCCAAACTACTAATAATTGTATTTCAACATAATTTTTTATATATATTTCTATATATTATATTAAGTTTTAATATAAATCAGAAATAAAGTTAAGAAAAAAAATATTTTTGGATTAAAAAAATTTTTTTTTTTAAATAATTTATAAAAAATATAAAAATTTTATAATATTTTTCAAAAAAAATATTTGATATGGCCTATCATATTGAACAAATAATTAATTAATTTCAAAATGTTTCACTGATCGGTTCTCAAAAAAATTTGTACAAACGTTCTATGGTAGGTACCGTTAATATCGGTTCAAAAAATATTTTTTAAATTAAAAAGTTGGGTCTTATTTGTAAAATAACACACAATAATTCTAATCAAAATCGTTAGTGTTGTTTTTGAAATAAATTTACTTTTCTATATCCGTTATAATATGGCAGGTACCGTTAGTTTTGGTTCTAAAATAAAATTTCAAGTTCTCATCTAGGGAATCACTTAATATTGTTTACCAAGTTTGAAGAAAATCTATTAATTAGTTTAGACTGTTGATCGAGGTATATACGGACAGACAGACAGAATCGCCAGAACCACTTTTTTGGCATTCACCATCATCGTAATCTCATGTAAGATTGTTATCTTGAGTTCGATTTTTTTTCTAATCCTAAACTTGCCCTATAGCAAGTAATTATATTTTGCTGGAAAAAAATTAAAATAAGTACAAAAATAAAAAGAAAATAGTCGATCCATACAAGACTAACTAACAAATATGTTAATTTTCGAGAAAATAACAACGCCTTGTGTATTTTTAATCCCTTTTAAAGTTATCAGTCATAATAAAAATCAAAAGATTAAAAATTGAAGGACTTTTGTTGATGTGTGTTATTGTTTTCGAAAAAAAAAATTTAGTTTACAAAAAAATTTAAAAAAAAGCTGTCTACAACTTTTATTTAGATAATTTTTGTATTTAACAACAAAAATATTGAGCCAGAATTGCAATTACCAAGGGGTTGGTTTTTTTAATTTTTATCTTTAACGGAAATTTTTGGAAATATCTTTAATAGCAACAGGAATAGACATTTATTATATTTTGTAAAACTAGTCTGCACCAAACGATCTGAAATCTTAAAAAAACGAAATTTTTTTCTTTCAGTTTTGTCCCGTATAGGTACCATTAATCTTAAATTTTCTAAGGTCTCGAAAACGTTAATAAAGTAGGTAGTTTTAATCGTTTTATAAAAAAACTCAATTTATTATTTCTAAAATCACACATTTTCCAATTTTTTATATTAACCAATACTTGAACATTTTTAGCATATTTACCTAACTACGAGAAAAATTACTTTCTTGAAATCGCCTTTTATTTTTATTTTTCAATATAATTGACTAAACAGTTCAATTTAAAAAAATAAAAAAAAAAAACATGTGTAAAACTTTCTGATTGACTATCGGTATGGTACTACTCATATTAATAAAACCTTGGAAATTCGACATGTTATCAAATAGAAATTCAAAATAACGTCAGTAGAGCCCTTTCAATAGATTCTTCTCCTCTCTAAACATCAAACCGCCCATGTCACTCATATTTGTATTCAAAAGGACATGTAAACAACACGAATATTATAATGAATGAAGAAGATATGACCGGGAAGTGGGGAAGGAACTACATTCTCGCCATAGTTATATCCTAGGCAATTCATATTAGAGCTCTATCTCTATATACTTTCAAATGCAAAACAAAACAGCAAAAAAAAAAATTATTATGTCGCTCAGCTGTTCCAAAAACGAAAAGAAAAAAAAAAATCAAAATTCACCATCTTCACTCAGAAAAAACACACGTTGAGTGAGATTTACACTAAAACTGCAGGCAACAACAGACAGATAACATCAACATCATCGATTGTTCAGCAGCATCTTTAGCATCAGCACAGCACATCACAGAAGCCTCCATAGAGGCCAGAAGAGAATAATAAGTCTGCTGGCTGCCGCAAAATAAATAGAACCGTTCTAGCTGGTTGCTCTATGGATACGGACGCGATTCTTTGGGCCAGAATCAGTGTTTATTTCGGCGTTGGAGCGTGCGTATCTTGGACTAACCAAAAAAAAATTTATACCGAACCGTCTCAAATCTCTCTCTCAATATTATACGATCGTGCTCGAGTTTATAAATAAAACAAAAAAATCTTAGCAAAACATCATCAGTTCTTCGATAGATACAACTCCCGATGGAGTATCCGCATCCGCACGCACCACGTTATTGGGGCCTCCTCCGTTTTTGGTTCTGATTAAGAGAACTTTTTTTACTTTTTCTTGATTCCGAAATTTTTGTGATTTGTTTTAAATTTTTTGAAAAAAAAAATATGTAATTGCATTTTTTTCTGATCTAAATTAATTAAATAATTTGTTTATTTTAATAATTTATTATAACCTTGCAAATATGTTGTGTGTTTGTGAAACATGTAGTTTTCTTGTTGTTTGAAAAAAAAAAAAAAAATACCATGATGACATTTAGTTTCTCAAATTTAGTTTTTTGTTTTTTTTTTGTTGTTTCCCACTAAATGTTGATTTTAATTTTTAATGTTTATATTTTTATATTTAATTCAATTTTAACCCAACGATCTTGTGAAATGGCATTCGAAAAGGCCACATGATTCTATTTTGCGGTGGCAACGATGACGAAGGCGTCATCAGTGGCGATGATGGCGTCGGGCGGCTGACAAAAAACACACACAACATATTAAACGTGAAATAGAAAACAACAACAAAAAAAAAAAAGTTTATTTCATTAAGTTATTTCTGTGAACCGTGAAATTGAATCATTTCGGATAAATCCTATATTCGATATAAAATATACAGAGAGCATTTTTATGCATCCAGTGTTTAACATAGACGTGTTTTCGAATTTATCTCAAAACTTTGATGATTGCGTGTAAAAGGGAATTTCCCGGAAAGAAATTAAAAAAAAAATGCACGTTTGAAGAAGACGCTTATTTCAAACCTAACAAAACAATATAATTTTTGGAGAAATTAATGAAAAAAAAAACTGTTTTTTGAAATAAGAAACAAAACAATCATAATATAGCATGTTGTAATTTACGAAAGAGTTTAAATGAGAATTTTTTTATGTTTCCAAGTTGATTGACCTAATTAAATTAAAAAAAAAAAATTGATGTGTTAAGGCACGTTGTTTTAAAGAGTTTTTAATATTTTTGGAATTATTGTTTTTTTTTTTTTAATTTTACTATTTTACTGTTTTGTTTTATGGGATCATAAAAAGATACAAATTTTGATTTTATTCCTTCATTTTTATAGTATTTTGTTGATCCTGTCGTTATTATATTTTGTTGATATTCGTAAAAAAAAAAAAAAAAAAAAATATGAGCAAACCACTCAAGTCATAAATTAATAAGCATTAAGGAAAAATTTAAGGAATCTGAAAGACATTTAAAGATTGATTCGGTCATAGGGGCACGCTTTTGTTTTTGAATTATTGCTATTTTTTTTTTAATTACGGTTTTTAGAGTGGAGAATAAAACGATTATAGAAAAGTTCTAAAAAAACTATGAATGTGTAGGTTAAGGTGGGCCAAAAAATCGAAATTCCTTTTTTATTGATTTTGTACTCCGAAAAATCGATTGCTAGACACCTTTAGAATATACTATACACACCAAATATGAGCTCTTTATATTAATGGGAAGGGCCTCCGCTTCGCAATTTTCCATTTTTACATCAACCTTCTACTATGAAAAAATCATTTTTGTATTAATTGACTTTTTAGCAAATTTCTTTACATATTCTTGTAGGAAATTGAACGTTCTACAAAAAAGATATTTGAGGTCCAAAAATGTAGAAAATTTAAAATTAACTATTGGTACTTGCCATATATGACAAAAATGGAAAAAGTTATTTTTCCAATATTGCAATATTGGACTGAGGTCATACTTTTCATATAAAAAAATATTTTGTTGGGCCCTTTTATTAACTATACCTGCCATGGAACCTCATTCTTGATGTCTTACTTTTTTCTAACAGAAACTATCGATCTTAATTAAAATTTTTATATAAAAAGGCGTTAGTAACTATAATTTAATTAAGTAGAAAAATTTAAAAAAAAAAAAATATTTTTCGGATTAAAAAAAAGGTAATTTTTTTTAATAAATTTTCTGAAAAAAGATTCTTTCAGTGTACCTACCATTGATCGATCTTGCAGGATTTATTTAAAACTCATACAGTTATGCCACAATTTTTTGTGTCGACAGATTTAATGATATCGAATTAATAATTGATAAAATGCACTTTTGTGCATCTTGATCCTTCGATGTTGAAAGATTTTAGTTATCATGAGAGTCAATATTCAAGAAACATGGACAAAAATGGGAAAAGTTCCACCTAAAGGACAAAATAAACCAATTGTGCTTAAAAGTAGGGCTGTAAAAGTAACGACAAAATGAGTACCCGCATGTATACGTTACTTTTGATACTAGTACCCGCATCAATAATATCGTTACTCGTTACTTTTGTATGTTTCGCATTTTTCGCATATTTCGTATGTTTCGCGTGTTTCGCATGTTTCGTTACTTTCGTTACTTTCGTTACTTTCGCATGCTTCGTACATTTCGTATATTTCATGTATTTGATACGTTTCGTATGTTTGGTATTTTAAGTATGTTTCGTAGGTACATTGGTATATTTTTGTTTTTGAAAAAAAAAAAAAACCAAAAACAATTTCTATAATCTAAGCTACATTTTAAGGTCATAAACATTAAAATTAGTTGCGGCATTCTTTTTTTCGTTTTTTTTTTAATCAAACGTGGAAACTTTTTTGATTTTTTTCCAAATTTTTCGACAAAACTTTGGTAATTTTTTGTTTATATTAGTTCAGTAATCTTATCACAATTCTTTAGAGACCTTTATTTCAAAAGTACAAAGCGCAGATCTCGAAATATTAACACTTCAATACAACCATATCGAACAATTTTTCATTTATTTTTTCTATTGAGAGTGATTTTCAAACCTCGTTTTCTCTGTTTTTTTTTTGTGTTGAAAATTTTGCACCGAAAATAAACTAGTTTTTTGAAAAACCAAAAAACTTTTGTACATTCTTAAGCTAAATATCAATACCATTAACACCAAGGCTATAAACAGATTGGTTGCGTCGTGGATATACATATTTCGGCTAAATAGAGAAAATACAAAAACGTATCTTTTGATATTTCTGTATAAATTATCGATAACACAATGAATTTTGAACCTTGGCACTAATGTTTTAATCGAGACAAAAGTAAACTCCAGATAATTATCTTTAGTTAGCATTCTGACTATGGTTACGATACCGACACGAGATGCGAAATGCGACAAATTGAGTGTAACACTTCATTTCGTATCTCTTACATCGGATTTAGTATTGAAACTGGAATCGCGTCGTTACTCGTATGTTTCGTATCTCGTACGTTTCGTATGTTTCGTTACTTCAGTACCCAGTAACGAAACATACGAGCAACGATACTGTTTAGAAAGTAACGTTTCGTTACTCGTTACTGAAGTGAATACCCGCATTTAAGTAACGAATACATACGATTTGCTACAGCTATACTTAAAAGTGTAAAAAAAAAACAGACAAAATTGACGAAATTTGAAAAGCAACATTATTGAAACTATTAAGGTTACATAGACTGTTTGTTTAAATGTTAAATGAATTTTTATACAAAATTTTTTGAAAATTACTAAATTAAATATAGTTTTTTCATATACCTAAGCATTTTTAAAAACGAAACTGAGTACGTCATTAAAAAAGAAATATTAATCGACACATAAAACTATTGTTACAATGCAATTCATTAACCAGTTTCAAAAAGATTTAGATTTTTTTTTTGTCAAAAATGTTCTTCTAAAAAAAAAACAATTTTTAAAATGTTTTGACTCATTTGCCACTAAACTTTTGCGGTAATCCAAAAAAGATTTTGTAATATTTCTAACTTTTTTAATTGGCGTTCAGGTGCCGGTTTTTCTGTTTTTTTTTTTTTTTTTTTTTTTTTTTCATTATCTATCGCTCAAGATATAGCCCACATAATAAGTAAGAATATGCTTGAAAAAAAAAAACTTTTATCAATTTATTTATTATTTTGTGTTATTATCTCATAAATATTAGATAGACTAACAACAAATTGAAAAAAAATCTTCTATTTGATTCTTTCAAATAAATCTCTCTAAACAGAATATCCAGAGTGACCTTTTTCGTTTTTTCACTAGTTGCAATTAATTTCGTATAAATGTATTTGACAAAATCTGAAATTCAATTTGTTTTTTTTTTTTAGGAATGTGTAAGAATGATCTATTTTCTATCCTTCAAAATTTTCTGACTCATTGGACTTTCATATTAGTAGCTTAATACATTATGTGGTTGAAATTTAAGTCATAAAACATATCACGTGTTGATGTGTTTAGTTAATCAACACAATTTATTAGATTATATAAATTAATTTTATTTTAATCACGAGGCATTCTACGATTTAAATTACCCTAGATTAAAAAAAAAAAAAAAAAAAAAAAAACAAAATAAAAATATCCTCAAAATACAAAAAAAAATTAAAATAATTTATTTCTTGAATATCTCATATTTATTTGTATACAATCGAAGGTGTTGAAATATGTTTGACGAAATTTGTCAAACTATTTTGTTCAAATTGACAGAAATATTGAAGAAATTTTTTTTTTTTTTGCAAATTAAAAATAAACAAATGAGCTATTAAACAAAACACGGGCATCAAGAGTAAATAACTTAGTTTGCAGAAGAGTATTATTGTTGCTGAGTTATTATGGCTAAAAACAGTGATGCTGATTCAGAAAGCAAAAATATGAGATTTTTTTTTTTCATTATCTGATAAAAAAAATTTATTTAATTTAACCAGATGTGTGGTTTTTTTTCTCTTTTGTGTTGTATTCTTTTTTTATGAATCATATGGCCCGATTCAGGTGTAGGTTAAAAAACTTCTCTCACATTATGAGAACATAATTTGAAAATGTTAGATCAGAAAATAGAGCAACCACAAGATTGATTTGTTTTGAATAATTTGAAAAGTAATTGTACTTTAAGTATCGTAAAGAGGTTTTTATAGAAATAGAAAGGTATATTTAAGAATCGCGTGCTGTGAAAAGATCTTTTTTTTACTGAATCTTGCTGGTGGTTTATGTATGGAAAGCTATAAAACAAAATCATAAGAAATTTCCTACTCAATAATTTGTATTTCTTTATTTATTTCCTCAAAACAAACATCATTAACTCTTAATGAAGCAGTGATATATAAAACAATTTATTTATGACCTTCTACTAGATAATTAGTTGGTTAGTTCAGTTCACCTTTAAATAGATTTAGATATGTCTGAGGAATATTTTAAAAAGCCTTTTATAAATATTATGACTTATAATTTATTTTGAAGTTTTAAGATGGAAAAAAAGTTAGACCATTTGGAATTTTAATAACAAAAAAAAAAAAAATAGTAATAAATAAGTGTTTTTCATATTCTTTGAATTAAATACGACATAATGATGACTCAATACCTACCGTAACACTTAATGAACCATTTGTTTAAGGTTCCATCCCTGCTTTTCACATTTCTAAATTTTTTTTTTTTGTTGTCAGGATAGATATTTGGCGATTAAACAAAGAAATTCAGCATAAAAATGAGTGCTATAATTTTTTCAAGAAAAATATTAAGTTTTAAGGTATCAAACAAAGAAAAATGTTCAAATAAAATAATAATAAAGTAAAATTATTTTCTTAATTTTACTTTTTTTTACCCTAAAGTTCTAAAAAACTTAGATTTTTTCTTTAAAAAAAAATTAAGGTGGTAGTAAAAAAAATCGAACTCGGGATAACAATTTTACATGACATTACGATGATTTAGAATGAAAAAAAAGTGGGTTCGGCAATTCTGTCTGTCTGTCTGTCTGTATATACCTCGAGCTACAGCCTAAACGAGTGAAGTGATTTTCTTCAAACTTGGTAGTTAGCAGTTTTTGGTGATTCCCTAGAGGGGAAATTGAAATTTTTTTTTTTATGACCAAAACTAACGGTACCTGCAATATAACGGAAATAGAAAAGTTAATTTTTTTCAAAAACGGCTCTAACGATTTTGATTAAAATTTTTATGTGTAGTATTACACATAAGAGCCAACTTTTTAAATAAAAAAAATATTTTTTGTACCGTTATTAACGGTACCTGTCATAGAACGGTTTTTTTGGTTTCTGAATATCTCGTACAAAATTAACCTGATTTCAACGAAAATTTTTATACAAAAGTGTGTAAGTAAAGATAATATTAAAATTTTAGAAAATTTTCAAAAAACGCATTTTTGGTTTTTTAAAAAATATTTTAAAATTTTTTTTTGAAAAATCAATTTTTTGAAAACGGATCAATGAAAAATTTTGAAATTTAGTTTTTATGTGTAAATTAAATATTTCTTCAAAATGGCATACCAACTTTTTTTTTGAAAAATGTTAAAAAATTTTTATATATAAAAAATTATTTTTTTAAAAAACGGCTCCTACAATTTTCGAAAATTTTTTTCTAAAAATACTTTTTTATACAAGAAATAAAATGGCATATTTGTTTTTTTTTAAGATAATTTAAAACGGGGTTTAATTAATTATAAAAACAGATTTAATTTTTTTATACTACTTTTAATTTTAAATTTCTTGAATAAAAAGCTTTAACATTATAGTTACTTTAAGCATAAGAGCAAGTACGTGCGACCCCAGTCGTGCAATTTATTTTATATTAAAATGACCTTTATAAGAAAGGTTATTTGAGTGTTTATTCCAACCTATTGATGGTCACTGTGGTGTATGAGTAACATTTTTTCGTAGAAAACCAAGACGTTAATATAGCCCACCTAAATCTGAAATAATTAACCCTCTTACCAGTTTATAAGGTATGAAACTGATATTGTCTTAAGGAACCGAATCATAAATTAAGACCGAATGACTTTGAAATTTCTTCGAAGGCATTCGACAAAATTAAGGGAAAGTTGATTTTTGTTTGCTTTCATAACAGTTAGCTATTCCAAAGTATTCACCTTCATTTCCAAAAATTGTATTTAAATTCCTATTATGATTATCAATCCTTAAATTAAATGCACACAACATTCCAAAAATAATGTTGAATCAAAAATTGTTAAATATTCTTGAGTTAAATTTTTAACTTTCGATTTTTATGTTCTTTTGATTATTCTTTTCTCAGAACATAATCAATTGAAAACACCGTCGTAAATGTTTACTTTTCGGATTTTAATGAACTTTTACACGTGTTTAATGTTCATATTTAAACATCATTAAATTATTCAAGTACACACAATGTGTTTGGTATGAAAGAACATTTTGTGATGCTTTAGTCGCCAAAAATTATAATGTTTCTTATTTTTGTTTTTAATTAATTTATTGATGGGTAATTTTTGATTTGCTGATGCTTAGCCAATTTATTGAATTTAGAATTTGATAATTTATTGGATCAGATTCAACAAGTTATTTTAAAGAAAAAAAAATATATAGAAAAATTAAAACTTTAAGTAATTTTAAGAGCAAAAGCAAGAATTTTCTTATATCAAGTGGAAGTGATTGACTATTGTTATCTACAAACAACACACAAAAAAAAAACATAACAAGAATAAAATAACAAAACAAAACATCAGAAGGCTTCACCTTGAAAATATTTTCAAGATAAATTGCACATAGCAAAGAATGTTTTTATAGAAAATTTTTGTATGCCTTCTTTTGCTTATAAAGTGGCAATCATAAAATTTTGAACATGTACAAAATATTGAGAACATCGTTTCTCAGAAAAAAACTTCAAAAGAAATAAAAAAAAAACTGAAAACCTTATGAAATTAACCGCAGACAATTATTTGTAAATAAACTTTTTCTTAAAATGATCGTTTTTGAATTTTTATAACTGTAACACTTCATAAATACCATTCGTATTTGAAACAAAATTATTAGTTAATAAACTTCCATTTTTGGCGTGTAAGAATATTAAATTGAAGAGGGGAGAGAATTTGAGTTGATTTCATAAAACAAAAATGCACGACTCGGTTGCATGAAATTGCTTACTCAGTTAATTAAAATATTAAGGGTTTTTATTTAAAATTCTCTATAGAATATTTTTAAATTTAATTTACGAAGAAGGGTGCAATTCAACATGGAAAATAGGTTAATTTTTGATGGTTTCGTATCTTAAAGTCACGTAAATCGAAGTAGTTCAACTTTGAAACAACGACGTTTCAACTTCAATTTATTTTTTCCCTCAGTGTACCGTTAATAACAGTACAAAACAATTTTTTTTATTTCAGATGTAGGAACCTTAGACCAGTGCCAATCCGGTTTTCAGAGAGCAAAAGTTGAGAAAATTATTAGCAGCAAAAGAATTGTGGAAAAATTTAGAATAAATGATACCTATATGAAAAGAGAAAAATAAACTGCCCACAAACAAATTTGTGGGAAAGGCCAACCCCTTTCGGTGGTCGAAAAAGTGGGGTAGATGTCAAAAATTGTGTTTTTTTACGATTTCTGTCAAAAGTAGACCTCCTATCGAAAAAAATTAAATGCAAAAGTTGTAGATAGTAAAAGTGTCTACAACTTTTACTCAAATCATTTTTTTTATATAACCTCAAAAATATTGAGAAAAAATGCAAAAACACGATTTTTTGATTTTTATCTTTTATAAATATAGTTGGATTTTAACAAAACTTTGTTAAAAATTACTTTGTTATGTTTCTATCTATTTTAAATGTTTTTTGAACAAGAAGAAATTTGAAATTAAAAAAAATATTTATTGCAACTGAAGAAAATTTGCATTAAAAAAATGTATTCCAACTGAAAAATATTTGCATTAAAAAAATATTAACTCACTAAAAATTATTTTGCATTATGAAAATGTGAAATGAAATGTTATTGCTACTGAAAAATATTTTGCATTGAAATAAAATTTGTATTGCAAGTAAAAATATTTGCATTAAAAACAAAAAAATTATTGCAAATAAAAAATGTTCTGCATTGAAAAAAATAATCAATGCAAAATGTGTCCATTAAATATTTTTTTGTATAGAAATATTCAAAATTCAAAATTAGATGCAGTCGAGTTTTTTTTCAACTGAAAGCAAAGTTCTTGTGTCTGGACTAGTTTTGTTTTTTTTTCTGCGGGATTTGATTTTTCGAAACAAAGTACAAGTGTTATTTATGTGATACATTTGTTAGTTTTGTCATAGGTAGGTAGGTAGGTAGAGATGGCGGTCAAGGCAAACCATGTTTGATTGACCCAATTAGCGCAGGATGCGCCGTTTTGATACCAAAACTTATGAAACCTGTGAGTGATAATTGGATTTATTTGAAATACATTTTTTAATTGGTTTTTAAAAAAAGGGAAAAACAAGTGTTAGGCAGTCCTAAATCCACTTTGTTGCATTTAGGAACGAGATCAAGTCTTTGATCTTTGATTCTGAGATGTTATCTATGACATTAAAGAATTCGCTCCCCAGAGAGAGTGCTCTATTCCTAGCAAGGGCGGGACATTGACATAGGAAATGGTAGACCGTTTCTTTTTCTTGCTGGTCCAAGCAGCTGCGACAGTAGGTATTGTGCGGTATACCCAACTTTGCTGCATGTTCCCCTATCGGCCAATGTCCTGTACACACCGCAACGATTCTGCTAATATCTTTTCTGGGTCTAGAGATTAGGTCATATGTTTTGGATTTATTATAGGTGGGCCAGATTTTTCTGGATATGACGCAGCTAGTCAAGTTGTGCCACCTATTGTTAGCTTTTGTTAGGTATTTTAAGAAGATATCGCCCTTCATGACTCCTATGGGAATGTTGACTATTTCTGCTAGTGACTCATGAAGGGCTGATCCTTGCCTGGCCAGTTCATCCGCCTTTTCATTGCCTTCAAAACCACTGTGACCTGGGATCCAGATGAGAGTGATTGTGAGGCTTTCACTCAGCAATGAGAGTTCCTCTCTGCACTGCTGAACCAATTTGGAGGATGTCGTGACCGAAGCAATTGCTTTTATAGCTGCCTGACTATCTGTTAGTATAGCTATATTTTGGTTTTGATTTGGATATACTCTAAGTAATTTGCAAGCTTCTTTAATTGCCAGCAATTCCGCTTGGAATACACTTGCAAAGTTTGGTAGTCGAAAGGATTTTGAGATATTGAGGGATTCATAGTAGACACCCGAACCGACCCCACAGTCCATTTTTGAGCCATCAGTGAAAATGCAGGTGTCGAAGCCTCTCGTCACAATGCCCTCTTCCCAGTCTGATCTCGACGGGAAGCTGACCTTGCAATTCATTACAGTATTCAAAATAGGGGTGCAGTAGTCCGTGGGTGTCAGAAGCATATCCGATGGTATTAAATTTGTTGTGTCACTGTGACCAAAAGATTTTGCCTTCCAACTACCTGTTTCTTTTAGCCTTAAAACGCTACAAGAGACCTGGTATTTGATATGAAGGTCTATGGGTAAGAGGTGCAAGAGAACGTTTAGAGCCTCCGTGGGGCACGACCGGAGGGCTCCAGTCGTCCCTACGCTTGCTGTTCTCTGGATTTTCTTAAGTTTGTTGATGTTATAAGCTTTACTGAGTGCAGGCCACCAAACAATGGCGCCGTAGGTAAGAATGGGTCGTACAACCGCTGTGTAAGTCCATAGAATCATTTTTGATTTAAGACCCCATTTTTTCCCAAAGGTTTTACTGCAGGCATAGAAAGCAATGCTCGCTTTTCTAACCCGCTCTTCTATATTAAGCTTCCAGCTCAGTTTAGTGTCCAAAATTACACCTAAATATTTGGCGCTAGAAGAAAGTGAAAGTAGTTTTGTCATAACTAAATTATTTTATATTTTATTAAATTTTTTGTTCAGCTATTATGTTTTGGCTAATGTGTTATACTTGTCATGGGCTATTGTGGTATAGTATACCAAATTACCCTTTTAGCAATTTTGCTCCTATAATACTTTACAGAAGCAACACTAGCATCTCTAAAGCGATATGTAATCAAAATTGTTTGTCGGGTAGACATTAGCGGAATAGGGCTGAAAGAGTGCATTATTTGTTTTTTTCTTCATGCACATAATTTTTCCACAGATAAAAATTTTTATTTCATTACATAAGGCCAAGAACGTTCTTTTGTCCATTAATTATTACTTTTTTTTATTTTACTTTACTTATTTCAAATCAAAATTTATTTAAATATTTAATTTTTTCATTCAAAATAATGTAAAAAAAAACATTATATGGGTTAAGTGGTATAGTATACCACATTAGACGACAGGGTGTACCACATTACTTAGCCGAAAAGTGGGAATTGAAAAGCTTATTTCTTTATGTGGATATCAACAAAATTTGGGAGCAAACCGTTTACTAAATTTCTGGTGAGGTTAAAAAAACAAACATGTATACCATAATACCCCAATTTCCTCTATTATTCGAATTTCTTACACCTATAAATCTCTAAAAAATAAGTGTTTGCAAAAATTTCATATCCGTATTAGATGCCTATTACCTATTTTTTTGCACTATTTTGTAACCTATAATATTCTACAAAATACGATAACAGATGACGATTTCATTTCAAAATAACACAAAATAGCTAAAAGATAAAACAAAAATAAAATTTAACAATAGATTTTCGCCCACATTAAACATTGTTGTATTGTTTTATATCATTTTTTTTTTATTTAAAAATTTCGTCGTCCTTAAAACCAACTGTCAATTTGTAAAAATAAATTAATTAGTCATTGAACTTGGAACAATATAAAGTTTTTTTTTTAAACAAATAATCAAAATTTATTTTTAAATATCAATGTATCTCATAAATAGTTGAAAAATCTGCCAAAAATATAAAAGTGCTCCGTTATAAAAAAAATTACAAATTTTGGATGTGCCTTAAAAATGAAGTGCTTTACAGAAGACATCAAGAATATCAAAGCGTGATTAGTTCTATTTTCCTTTAATTGATTTCAATAAAATGCGAACGTTATTCGAAAATTTTACTTCGAATTCGATATTTACCTTTAGTCACTGGCCTGGACCACCACCGGACAGGAGACAGGATCTCAGAGGCCTTCAAAGACAAACTATGGAAACTCGACAACATCAAGTGGCAAGAAAAAGAAAATTCCAACAAAAACCGTGTAGTTGTTAGTAATATGAAAATTATAGTGTTTTTCGGATATTCCTAAAAATACATTACAACAAAAATCAAAAAACAAACAAACGTATATAACAGCAATATTTAAACTCAACACTACGGGTACAATATTGTTGGGGTTATAAATAAAACACCCTTTACGGTAGTATATAAAAAAAATGTTAGATATATTTCGTGGTTTAAAAAACCTTGTAAAGGTCAGCCACATTAAAACCGATTCACCAGTATTTCGCTTACATTATTCAATCACTGTGATGGTACTTATGGCATTTTCATTGATAATAACAACACGACAGTATGTTGGCAATCCAATTGATTGCGTTCATACAAAAGATATACCGGAAGATGTTTTAAATACATATTGTTGGATACATTCGACGTACACGCTAAAATCTCATTTTCACAAAAAGTTGGGTGTTGCTGTGCCTTATCCAGGTATTGGAAACTCTGAGGGCGAAGATCACGAGAAAAAACATTATAAATATTATCAATGGGTGTGTTTTTGCCTATTTTTTCAGGTTGGTAAATTTTATTATTATTATTTATTATTAGTTCTTTTAATTGATTTAACAAAAGTTAAAAAATAAGTTGTAACAAATAAAAAAATATTAAAAAACTATAACTTCCTTAAAAAATATTATTAAAAAAAAATATTTCTTAAACTTTTATAAAATTTTAAATTTTCTCTTCTGAATTCAATAATGGGTTGGAGTCAAAATTCTGCCAGTGTTAAAATTCCTTTTTCAAAATTATGCTTTGAAAATTATGCTTTATTTCAAAATTATGCTTTTCTAAATTCTGTTTTACAAAATTCTGCAAAAAATTAAAAAAGTATTTGCAAAATGTCAAAAAGCAGGGGCTTTTAAACATTTTTTTTATTCTTAATTACTTTACCTATATATTCCAAGCTAAAATTTTTAATTTACTAAATTATAAAATTGTGACGTCATAGATTTACTACAGGCACGAATTTGAATATCATCTTGAAAAGTTAAATTTGAGTAAAAACAAAAAAATAATATTCAATTTTGTTGAACATTGAAATTTATTATTATTTTTAATTATTTAATGTTTGTCTTAAAGCATATTTGACAGGTTAACCTTAACATGGTCAAAATTTTTATGAAAATTGATAGGAAAGTTATCGAAATTTTTGATACCAAAAAAAAAAAAAAAAATAATAGATAGAATAATAAAAGCATTTTTTACCAAATTGAATTTTATTTTCAAAATGTTTAATTTTTTCAATTCATAAATTGAAAAAGATTACCTTACGTACAAATATTGCTTCGAAAAAGGAAAAAAGCGGGTTTTTGTGGGTTTTGAACGGAAATATGTATATTAAAAACCTGACTTTCTTGAGCCATTCTGACTTAAGATTTTGAATCATCAAAACAAAATTCTATACAGAAATAATATAGTTTTATTAAAAGTAAGATTTCTTTGGAGACCAGTGTTAGTGTCTTGGGGAGTAATGCACGAATCGTGAAGTCTGGCAGCATTTTGGTGTGATCAACATGGGTTAAATTCGACCCAAAGGTGTGACAAAAATGAAAGATGTTAAGTCATCTAAAGAATGTTGTGAGGTATATCAAAAGAAAGCCCTTGAAGAGTTATAAAAGAATCCTTAAGTCTGGCAGCATTTCGGTGTGACCAACATGGGTTAAATTCGGCCATAGTGTTAAAAAATTCAAAAATTCAACCTGGTTGGGTAATTTTGTAAGTTTAATTAATAACCGAAAGTAATTTGCATAATATTTTTTTGGTGAATTTTGTCAATAAATTTCTTTGACAAAAACCTCGGTACACAACAAAAAAAAAAAGTCCTGTTTATCTGTATCTTGTTTAAGAAAACAGAATTTTCTCCCTAAAATTTCGACATTTAAAGTTGTCTACCGAGGTTTTTGTCAAAGAAATTTGGTCTTACTTTTTGCGCTGACACTCTTAGGAATATTATGTGTGACAAATTTCATAAAAAAAAAATAATATGCAAATTACTTTCGGTTAGGAATTAAACTTACAAAATTACCCAACCAGGTTGAATTTTTTTTCATTTTTTTACAATTTGGGTCGAATTTAACCCATGTTGGTCACACCAAAATGCTGCCAGACTTAATGATTCTTGTCCAACTCTTCAAGGGCTTTCTTTTGATATACCTCACAACATTCTTTAAATGACTTGATTCATTATGTCATTGGCTCTTAGACTATTACTGTATGCAATACTAACAATTTTGCTTTTATAATGCTTTACAGAAGCAACAATTGCAGCTGTAAAGCTTTATAGAACCAAAATTGTTTGTCGGGTGGTGCCTGTCAGAAGGGCAGTATTCTAAGTTAGACGGACAGAATCCAGAAATCGAAAATCCAGAAAGCCCAAAATCCAGAAAGCCCATTATCCAGATGCCCCAAAATCCCGAAAAACCAAATTTGCGTACATTTTTCATGTTATAGAATTTTTCGGGATTCCGATCTCGGGATTTTTACCCCAATCCGTATTCTAAGCAAAAGGGTGATGATAGTGTTTAAAAGTCTCATTTCGTTTTCAAGATACGTACAATCTCTTCATCTGTTATTTGAAAATGACAAAAAATACATATATTGACGGATTATGCTGGCAAAAATATCTATATTGCACACGTGTAGCCTTATTAAGGTCTCGGCCTATGGTGTTAAATAATGCATTTAATAAGAGCTTTTAAAGATAACTACCATCATCTACTATCTATACAAAAATCGAAAATTTTATGAGAAAACATCCTGATCGGGTAAAAATTTGTTTCGATGGTAGACATAAATTCTATAAAGCCCATGTAAAATATGAATCACTCAATAATTTTGTCATAAATATAAATATCAGTAAATGAAAACTTTATAAAAACCAATAAAGACACATCCGAATATATCAAAACTAGGCATCAAAACATTAAAGAGCTCTCTAGTTAAAAACTAATTGCTAGGAAGAATAAATTGAATATTACTTTGCAAAACTTGCAGATGGCCTTTATGTCGGAGATCAATACTCTTTTATATGTAGTTCAAAAAAACACGTTCGATCTCATATTGTATACTTTACTATACATATAATACCTATGCCACCAATGCGATTGTAGTTTCCCAAAATAGATCAAGATATATATCCAAATTGGAAAATGTTTCTCGTATAGCTCTGGAATCTTAAGTTTCCCCGATTTATGACTGTATCGTTCTCAACTGGTTCGGCACTAGTTGTTATTATGGTTTCGTTTTTCTGCCCCTTTCGAGAGTTAGTTGTTCAAAATGTTTCTATTTTTTTTTTCTTTATGAATTAATTACAAAACAAAGCTGAAATTTTGAAACTGTGCACTTAAACGAAATCCAATCGGTTGTATTGCCGCTCGACTTATTGTATAGAAGGATGAAAGTCAATAATAGCTTTTTGTAAATATAGACAACAAAGTGATTTCCGAGTCTTTGACTGTAAACACTAGTTCTCTGTCTGTCTGCAACTAATCCATTAGGCTGGAACAACCTGTGAGATGTGATGAATTACTGACATAAGCAATATCAGCAAATACAATGCCAAGTGAATACTTTTTTTTGTAAATGGGGAATAAGTTCGAATTTGAAGAATAAAACGATTTAATTGTTTTGCCTATCTTTCATTCAGTGATAACATCAAGTTATTTTAAATAGCTAGCATTCAAGCAAAATGTTCATGATAAAGTTCCTTTTGATAAATACAGTGGGAGAAGAACAAAATAAACGATGCTATAAGACAAAGGTTGTTTTTCTCAAAAAAACGGCGATTTTGATTTTTTTTTTAAATGCATGCAATGTGGTCGTACTTTTGAAATAAAAAAAAATTATTTTTTGGACCGTTAGTAACGGTATCAACTTTCCACAGAACTGTATTCTTGATATCTTAATATCGTGTCGTTTACGACGAATTGACCGATTGCAATAAAAATTTTTATACACACACTTTTTAGTAGCTCTTATGTTAAAATTACGAAAAATTTTCAACAAAAACCATTTTTTTTTTTTTTATTAAAACAATTTTTTAAATAAGCACCAATGAATTTTCTGACACTTTGTTAATTTGTGTCAGTTAATAAATCTTTATAATGGCATACCTATTATTTTTAATGTTTAACCAAGGGACAACATTTTATTTAAAAAAAAGCGCCTTTAACGATTTTACATATTTTTTTTTTAATTCTTTGTTAACGTACAAGAAATTAAATGACATATACTTCGTTTGGAGTTCAAAACCATTAATTTTTTTTTTGTAAACTTGAAACAAGTTTTACATTATTTTTCAATTTTTTTTTTTTTAATTTCTTAAAAATATTCTTTTAGGTATGAATTTTTAACAGTTTTAATATTCCCAACAACTTTTGACATAAAAGCAAGTTCTTGTGACCTGGTCGTGCATTTATTTTATAAGCAAACCAAAGTGAACTTCTACCGTCTTTATGCCGCTCTTTTCCTTGTGCAGCTTCCATCCTAAGCCTTTATTTCTTTTCTTTTGTGAATCCGCACCTTAGTTTCGTTAGAAACCAAGGCATTTGATCCAGCTACCTAAGCGCTTGCAAGAGTGTCTTTCCAGAGATAGTTATAATTGCTCGATTCCAACGATCATACTTTACTAAGCCCTAATATATTCTTCTTTTTTTGAGACATCCGGTGCGGTGTGACGTCCTTGTTTTCTAACGTCTATAAACAAATTTTTGCCCCGGTAGAATAGCTAAATGTCTTCAAAACGTGTTCATTCTTTATCCGAAGCGTATTTTCTGTTTGCTTGAAGAACCTTGTTAGTTACTGTGGTTACTGTTTATGCATGTTTATAGCGATGCACGAATTACTCTGCCCGGGTACCATCACTAAGGGTTAAAACAAGCACTTTGCCTTTGCGAATAAAAGTCCCAATTCATTTTTAAACTTGGTTTAAAACAATCAACAACTACGCTTTCAGACACTAGGCCCCACTTCGCAAACAAATCTTTATCAAAATTCTATTTGCCTTTCTTTATTTCTCCAATGTTTAAAAAATTAAAAGAGTTTAACAAGTCGGGCCATTTTCATCATAATCATGACGAAAAAAAAATCTAAATAATTCAATGCAAGAAGAAGAATTCAAACAGCTGACGACCGCCTATGAAATCGAATTCTAAAGATTTTTAAATATCATCTCTATCAGCAAACAGGTTGAATATTTTTGTATAACTACTTTTCGGTGAATTTTTCAAATACTTCAATTCTTCATATTTACTTGCAACACATTTTTTTTTAGACCACCCTAATGTAGTTATAGGAACTTAAAATCTCTAAATCACAATTACTTTTCACTTAAAATTCTTAACATTTTCCAAATTCAAACTAATGATATTTTTTAAGTTTCCTAATGGATCTTCTGACGGCTAGCCACCTATAAGTCTAATTACATTTTCCTATTTATTCAATTATCTTATTTTTTGGCAAAGCGAAACATATCAGTTCATGAACACAATTCATTGAATAAATTACATATAATATAAATTTTGCATTGAAACGGAAAGTCAAACGAGGTGAACTTTGTAACATGTGTTTAATTTTTTTTTTTTTTTCCAAAACATTAGTTTCAGTTTTCGACGTCGACATTATTCTATTGTCACTCTATTCTCTTTTGGTTTAGCTGTTCGTATATACATTAACTTTAAACATATCCTGTCGACCAGTAAAAAGGAAATCAATTCAATAGACAGTATAACAAAACGACGAGCGTGTTTGAGAAAATCAAACTGCGTTCACAATAGAATTTTGACATTGTTTTACTCTCAGAGGCTGTTGCTGATTCGATAATGTAATTCACTGACGACGGCGGACGTATTTCTGCATGTGAGCAGCATTAAAAAATATGGTTTTTAATTTTAGCTTTCTGCAAAAAGTCAAGGCGGTAATGTTGCCTTTTTTTTTAAATAAGATGTTGATGGCAAAATGTACTCAAAATGTAAAACTCAAATAAATGGAAAGAAAAAGCTAACTGAAATCGGATTTTAGATTTGCAGTGTTAAAAAACTCTAAAGCTAATTTATTTTTAAGTTATAGCCTTTGCAACTTTATATCTCGGGCTATTGGGAGAGTATTTTATATTCTATCCCATTGCCTTTGTATATTATGATATGCGAATGTGGTTTCGTGGCGAAAGTGATGTCGTGCTCAATAGTTTTTGGGGGAGGTTGATGCATGTTATATTTAATTTTTTGGAAGCGAGTCAAATGCTTTATGCATTAAAATTCTGCTCTATTTCATTGTTTTTTTTCTTTATGTTGTTTTTTTTTTTTTTCTTAACGCTTCGCATGGGCCCAATTAACTGACTGCAACTTGTTTAGATATACAAAATGCGCCAGAGAACGAACTGTTTTGTTATTAAATGCAGTGCTTCATTTATATCCAAACTTTTTGGACAGCATGATGGGTTTTCAAATGATGATGTTGATGAATTCCTCAATTTTGTTTAATCATTTTAAAATTCCTGACGATTGTGCCCTGTACTGAAAAACACTTTGCAATCATTTTTCTAGAAATTAAAATCTGTTAATTGTTAACTTAATTCTTCCATCTAATTTATTTTTCATTTTGATAGGAGGAAGTCCAGAAGATTGAAAGTATATGGAGGTTGACCGTTGACGTTGGCGTTGTTTAATTTTATAGAATTTAAATTCGATTGAAAATTGCTGCTCTATGGAAATTGTATATAGGTTACTTTAAATTTATTTCATTAAAAAATTTTTTAAGCAAGGGTTTTGTTAAAACTATAACAAAAGACACAAAATTTGTATTGTATTAAGAAAAAAAAAGATCATGTGTGCAATTCAAACGTGGTAGAAGTGAAACCTCAAAAAATAATGTTTCTTGAAAAAAAAAGTGTCGGTAATCATCGACCAAAATTTTGCGCCTTAGAAAGGGTACAATAGCATCCAACTGATGAGCCCAACTGTTGTAACTGAACGAAACGTATTTATGACTACAGGTCATAAAAACTTTATTAAATTGAATATTATTCATCAAGTCCACAAAACATAAAAATTATGAATTTTTCATTTTCATTTTTTAGTTTTCTTTCTTATTGAAAAAAAATCACACCATTGAAAGCTTACAAATTTTCCTATAAATTAAGCCATACTTAAATTTTTACAATGCGCCAAAAGTATAAAAATAATAGCAAAAAAAAAAAATATTTTAAAGTGAAAACTTCTTTAGTATCGTAGTGATTTGCAACAAGATGAAACGAAAAAGCGACACGAAAAATCAATTGGTTATAACTTTTTTGTTTTAATAGGTAAATGAATGAAATTTATATTGTAGATAGGTAATTAAATAAACTATAATTGTGCAAAATTTTAATTAATTTAATTTCCAAAATTCTGAGATAACGGTAAAAAGATGTTTTTTTTTCTAAACACCTTATATCTTTTCATCTAGAGCACGTACAAATTTTATTTAACTTTAATACGCATGCTGTTAATAATACTTTTCATTTGATATGTCACACACAATGGTACGTGCCTACAAATATCTGTGGAGATGTGTTGCCGATGAGCAGCCACCAGTGTATGAAGTACCGTAATCTCAGTTTGAAATTTCGACATGGTTGTCTTAAAAAATTCTTATTTTTTTTTGTAGCCATGGTAGAAATATGATTGAAGCGTTACATAATAGGTAAAATAATAAGCTTTCAGATGATTTAAAATTAATTATAGGTTGTCGTTTAAAAAATATGGATTGATTTAATAAAAAGAGGTAGATTTTATAAATTTTTTTTTGCAAGAAATATTATTTTTTTAAGGTTTCACTTGTGAACTGCACAATTTTTTTTTCTTCTAACACCATTAAATCCATTTCTTATAATAAATTTTATATTATCTGAAAGCTTATTGTTTCAGTTCAAAATATTTATATCGACCATCCCTAATCAGTTTTTATAAACAAATTTTTTTGAAGTTATACTTCTTATGGGAGGGTGGATATGAAAATTTACTTTTTGACAAGAATGTCAAAGGGATTATGACGCGATCACCCTGGGTAGCAGGGCTGTCGTTTCACCTTTGGAGTAGGCAGTACTTTAGTATTTTGAAAATGCAGTACGCCGTAGTACGGCAACATAACACACACAACACGTTGCAAGTTACATGTTTCATGTGGCAAGTTGCATGTGGCATGTGGCAAGTACCATGTGGCAAGTTGTATGTGGCAAGTTGCATGTGGCAAGTTGTATGTGCCAAGCTGCATGTGGCAAGTTGCGTGTGGCAAGTTGCATGTGGCAAGTTGTATGTGGCAAGTTGCATGTGGCAAGTTGTATGTGCCAAGCTGCATGTGGCAAGTTGCGTGTGGCAAGTTGCATGTGGCAAGTTGCATGTGGCAAGTTGCATGTGGCAAGTTGCAAGTGGCAAGTTACATGTGGCAAGTTGCATGTGGCAAGTTGCGTGTGGTAATTTGAATGTGGCAAGTTACATGTGGCAAGTTGCATGTGGAAAGTTGCATATGGCATGTTGCATGTGGTAATTTCCATGTGGAAAGTTGCCAGGGTTGCACACATTTCAGCTCAGCTCACAGTTCAGCTCAAATTTGAGCTAGGTCAAATTTTGAGCTAGCTCTCGGAATTTTGAAGAAAATGAAAAAAAATTGTTTGATGCCAAAAGATAGCGGAGACTCTAACCTACATTTGGGTACAAATCTCATCCCTGTAGGTATACGGATTCTCAAACCGAGAGCACTTAAAGGTAAAAAAAAAAGTTAAGCCCGATTCTGAAAAAATAGGCATGATGTGGCAGTTTAACATGGAAGATGATTTTTTAAAAATCTGACAATGTGCAAAGCGTAGGCCCATGACACAAGCTATCGTTTGGCATCACTCCCAAAAATTGCTCTCAAGCGGTTTAGCTTCCAGGAGCGTTCAAAGATTCGGGGATTTTTGGAAAAAACATTTTACCCCAACTTTCAAACGCGATTTTCTCGGAATTTTGAAAAAAGTCGAAAAACCGGATTATACCACCATCGGTTAGCTGAGAATATAAGCTTTCATATGGCACTACTCCCCTGTCTCTAGATCAAAGCGTTCAGCTCCCAGAAGTTTTTTCGCGCCCCCAACTTCCAACGCCTATATCTCGGAATTTTGAAGAAAATGAAAATAAAATTGTTGATGCCAAAAGGTAGCGGGGACTCTAACCTACACTTGGGTATAACTAACATCCCTGTAGGTCCAGGCGTTCTCAAACCGGAAGAACCTAAAAGTAAAAAAAAAATAGGCACGATTCTGAAAAAATAGGCATGATGTGGCGGTTTAACATGGAAGACGATTTTTTTAAAAATCTGACAATGTGCAAAGCGTAGGCCCATGACACAAGCTATCGTTTGGCATCACTCCCAAAAATTGCTCCCAAGCGGTTTAGCTTCCAGGATCGTTCAAAGATTCGGGGATTTTTCGAAAAAAAAATTTACCCCAACTTTCAAACGCGATTTTCTCGGAATTTTGAAAAAAGTCGAAAAACCGGATTGTACCGGAATTTTTTTTATGATAAAAAAAGAAATATTTTACTAAAAAAATAGAAATATATTTACTATTAAAAAAAACCAAGAGGCATCACCCTGCAAGTTGCATATTGCTACTACTAGTCCTCAAGCACACACAATTCCCATAAAATTACCATATCGCATATTTTATACGCAATTCGTTTACTTTCGTTAAGCATATACCGTACGTTCTGAACCGCACAACATGAGTAAATTTCACAAAATAAATTGAAAACTACATGGACGCAAGGAGGATGAAAGAATTAATTTATTGTTCACTTGATCAAAATATAAAAAACGAAGTGTGGATTAATTAATTTAATAATAGAAATTAAAAATATCAAATGAAATTCATTTACATAATACTGAATGAGAAGTATAACTTCAGTCGCGTGTACATGTGTACACACACTCTTTTTTTGGAAATTCAGGTATTACAAAAATTCTATCTTCATTAATGTTTGACCAATATTTACTTATTTGTTAATCTGTTTAAGAAAGAAAAAAATCAGAAGTTTTGGTAAAAACTCAGTCATTAACTCGCGAATTTCAAAAATTAAATTTTCCTCCATCTTTTCTCCACTTCATTCAATAGACTATTGTCGATCCGGTTTTCAGATCGAAAAAGTCGAAAAAGTTATTAGCATCATAAAAAGGTTTAAAAATTTGGTTTCTATAGTAAAATCTGTCTGTCTACTGTAATTTACTGAAAAATCGATCTTACAAAAATCTTTTTTTTTTAATTTCCCTAATATTTTCTATCTTGTTTCCTATATAGCTAGTCTTAAATAAAAGGTTTTAATCTAAAACACGGCATAACAAAATTTAAAAAAAATCTAAAATTTTGTTGGTATGTATTTTTTTTAATTGAAAAATTTATTTTTTTCGAGAAAAAAAAATTGAAAATAGATAAAAAAAAATAAAAGTAAGTTTTAACTAAGTTTTGTTAAAATCCAACTATATTTGTAAAAGATAAAAATAAAAAGCAAAGAATGGTAATTTTGTATTTTTCTCACTATATAGAAGCTAAAATACGTTGAGTAAAAGTTTTAGATCTTTTTTACTATAAACAATTTTTATATTTCTTCGATAGGAGGTCTACGTTTGACAGAATTGTTAAAAAGACGAGATTTTTGACACCCACCCCACGTATTACTTTGTACAGATTTGGCGGTACCTTAAAATATAATTTTAATTGTGTCTACAAGGAAAACCGCTGAAACTGCAGTATAATGTTTTTAGTGTTTGCAACCGAACCTCAACATTGTAAACATTAATATATCATCAAAAATATCAAATTTATAGTATTAAAAAAAAAAATGTAACAAATCTATCTTCTCATAAATAAAAATATCTAAAATGTTACATATTGATCAATGCGATTTTGGTGACAAAAATCTAATTTTATATTAAATTTTTTTTTTCACGTGAATTAAAATTATACTCAGTGAATGATTGAAAAATTATGAACTATACTAAAATAATATTCCCACGAAACCACAATGAAATCACCATCAACAACAAACTCTGATGTTGAAAAAAAAAAAAATATATATTACGAACATTAAAAAATATTTTAAGAAATTCCCGTTTTTCTTTTGACGAATTGGACACTTGCCAAAATAAATATGTCAAATTCAAGTTATGATCAATATAATTCACCACATGATATTTAAGCTTTGAAAATATAATATTCTCACTAATTTGTTATTTTGCAAAAATTCACTCACTCAAAGGTGATTTAGCCGGTTAATGAATGCATTGTGACGCGTGTTTGGACTTTTTTTTTTTTTTCCTTTGCTTTCTGGGTGCTTTTCATTAACGATAAACGACACAATTTGAAAGACAAGAACATGACGTTTTTACAGCAATTGACGTGCTAAAATAAATACATTCTTTGCTTCTGACACCTTTATGTTAAATGCTTTTTGTGCCAGTTAGTAAAGCCTCTAATATTTGGGATGACAATAAAAACTGTCAACAATTTAAATGTTCTTGTGATACACTCAGTTTCTCTAGATTATGCTCCTTTTTTATTTCTTTTGAATTTCGTTCTATATCATTTCAACGAATATTACTTTTTCGTATGAAAATGTTAACTCAATAGTATTTTGTTTTTAAAAAAATAAGCTGACACCTGAGTGTGTATAAAATGAAAATGCAGTTTTTTTTAAACTCCAGGTGACACTTAAATTAATTCGAGTGTAACATTTTTTAAGTGTATTCAAATTTTTTGACAAATGCACTAAAATACAAAACATATTCAGCCTTGTTACACATTTTAAAATATTGTCAAGTGTCAACCGTGAAAATAAAAGATTTTTTTTTTTCTTATTTTTTTTTTATCTTGTTCTTTAAAATAAAATGTCTCCTCTCTAACCACTCGTATGGGAAATGGAGACACCAATTATAAACTAACGATAATGTGTCAGCACCCACTCATTGAATGATTTAGTGCTCTATTGATAGCTTCCTTCTAAAAAGTGGACACATGTTTAGTTGCGCATTGTCAATTTTTAAACACAAATACTTTGAAATAAAAAACTGGTGCTGTATAACTAATGATTATTTATGTATGTCTTATTATGATAAATTGCCTTCATGTTTTTTTAGTCCTTTAGTATAAATAAAAAAAAAAAATAGTGATCAGTGGCGGGTAGAATTAGGCAACCTGTTGATAGTTCAGTTGATAAAGGTGAGTGTGAACTTTTGAACTATGGTGACTTTTATTATCATTTTTTTTTTAAATTTTCAAAAGTGATGGTTCCATGGAAAGTTATAGCTAATAGCATTGAGAACATGATAGCATGTGAAAATTCGAATCTTTGGCACAGTGAGCCTGAACAAGTTTAAGGTTGATCTAAAATGACGACAAAAACTAAAGATGAGGCTTTGTTCCTGAAGGCCTCAGCATTAATAATCCGTTTTTACCAAAATCGGATTAGCTTCCTTTTTCGAGATACCCCTCGTAAACGTGTTTTTTCGAGAAAAATTCAAAATAAAAATAATAAAAAAGAAAATAAATTCCTTATCAAATACTGAAAACCATATGTTTCTATGCCTTCTAGTTTTTGAGAAAATTGAAAAATAGTAAAACTGCTTTCTTTATCAGGCTCACTAATGAGCGTTCTGGTACCACACTGGTACTAAGAAATTTTATTTTTAAGATCCAATTTTAAATGGAAATAAAACAAATTCATGGAATCGAAGTAGATTAAGCACAGTACTTTTTAATTTTTAATTTTTGATAATGGCAAAGCAAAATAGCCAAGAAAATAAAAATAAGATAAAGAAAGTAGTTTTCCTATTTTTCAATTTTCTCAAAAACTAGAAGGCATAGAAACATATGGTTTTCAGTGTTTGATAAGGAATTTATTGAGGTAGTTTACTTTATCAATTTATCCCGTAATGAAACCCAAAGTCTTGACAAAAATAGTATATTCAATGTATTTTTTTAAACTTCTTTTTCACAATTGTTGACTTTGGAATCGATTATTTCGAAAATAACTGTTTAAAATAACTTGGTTTAAAAACTATAATTAAGTGTACAATTCTAGCTTTTGAAAAAGGTATCATTCATAACTGTAAGTGTTGCCATTGTTTTTTAATAATTTTTTGTTTGATTTTTTAGAAAACTGCCCCTCCCGCCTAAAGGGGGGGACATAGACCCTCCCTCCCAAAACCAAAAATGATTGTATTGAATACCTCTACTAAAAACCGGTTTTAAGTCTCGGCGCCTAAGTTATCGTACTGGAGCCTTGCGATGATATGAATTTTTCTCGAAAAAACATGTTTACGGGGGGTATCTCGAAAAAGGAAGCTAATCCGATTTTGGTAAAAACGGATTATTAATGCTGAGGCCTTCAGGAACAAAGCCTCATCTTTAGTTTTTGTCGTCATTTTAGGTCAACCTTAAACTTGTTCAGGCTCACTGTGTTGGGTATTGTGTAGACTAACGCCCTGAAAACAATGGTGTAGCTGTAGCTTGTAGTGTAAGTTGAAGAAATTTCAATTAACATGATTATTTTATCGGTTTGTGGTATGGTGAAATATGTAGAATGCAGTTAAATATTAAAGTGAGCTTTAAATTTGATTATTGGTAGGGCCCAACTACAAAAAACTTTGAAAAGTCATATCTCGAAAACCTATCCATTAACATTTTTTTACTTGCGACATAGGTATACTATAGGGTAAGTTTAGGATTCGTAAAAAAATCGAACTCGAGATAACAATTTTATATGCCATTACGATGACGGAGAATGCCAAAAAAGTGGGTCCGGCAAATCTGTCTGTCTGTAGGAACTTCGAGCTACAGCCTGGCAAAACTACTGGAGTTATTTTCTTCAAACTTGGTAGTTAACAGTTTTGGGTGATTCTATAGAGGACAAATTGAAATTTTTTTTAGGACCAAAACTAACGGTACCTGTCATATAACGGAAATAGAAAAAATATTTTTTTTTAAAAATGGCTCTAGGGATTTTGATTAAAATTTTTGTGTGTAGTTTAACGTATAAAAGCTTTCTTCGTAATTAAAAAAAATATTTTTTTTTTTTCGTTATTAACGATACCTGCCATAGAACGTTTTTTTTTATTCATGAACTTCTCGTAAACGACATAACATATTTCGACCAAATTTTTAAAAAATATTTCAATTTTTTTTTTTTTAAATCAATTTTTTGGAAACGGGTTAGTGAAAAATTTTGATAATCCGTTTTTATGTGTAAATTAATTATTTGTTCAAAATGGCATAATAACTTTTTTTTTTGAAAAATGTTAGAAAGTTTTTATATAGGTATAAAAAAACGGCTCTAACGATTTTCGAATTTTTTTTTCTAAAAATTCTTTTTTATACAATAAATAAAATGGAATGGTTAGTTTTTTGGAAAAGATCATTTTCAACGGTAAAATAAATTAATTTTTTTCCCACCACTTATGAAATTCCGTGCAAATATCAAATTTTAAATTTTCCCTTATATTATTTTGATCAATGAAAAGCTTTACCCCAGTACGTGCGACCCCAGTCGTGCAATTTATTAGATAAAATTTTTGAGTTTTCTGGGCTCAAATCTATACGAAAAGTATAACGGCACTTAAACTAGTAATCAAAGTTGTGAGAAATTCTATTTTGGAAACCTCGACCGAAAAAACGCACCTATTGTTTGTTTAAATATTTTTGATGATTTCCTAGAGGAGAAGTTGAAAAACAAATATTTGGACTTAAGTTTACGGTACTAGCCTTACGACCAAAATGGAAAATGTTGTTGGTTTTCAAAAATGACTCTAAATATTTTGATTAAAAATATTACTTTTCCTACTTTTTTATTGAAAAAATTGGACTAAATTAACGGTACATGCCATAGAACCTTTTTTCTTGTTGACTTTTTGTCTCGTAGACGACAAAACTGATTTAATCGAAAAGGAGAGTGCCCTAAAATATATGGAGAGAAAAAAAAACAAACCAAAAAATAACATGCATGTCCTGACTAAACCCCTGTTCGAGAAAAATGGTTTGTACCTTTTTGAAAACGTTGTTTAATTTAGACAAGAACTTAATCAAAAAATTTTGATTGAAGTCTATATCTAAAAAAATGGCCCCATAAGTCAAGAACATCATCAAAAATTTACAAAAATGGCCTAAGAAGTCAACATATACCTATTTCAAATGAGAAAAAACTTTAACCCTCTTGGGGCGCCATCTAGCGTTAAAATAAAAATCTCAAAAAATTAGGGGATTTTTTTATTATTTAGAAACAGTTTTTCCACTTAGGGACTTGATTCCCGAAAAATACCTAAATAACGAACGACCTAGTATAAGTACATTAATATAATTCAGAATCAAAATTTTACAAAAACTTTTTTTTTTTTTTTTTATTTAAAAAAATGTAAATTAGATTGGTTAATAAGCTAAAATTAAGAAAATAAGTAAGATTTTTGAAGCATATTTTTGTTTTAATTGGTTGAAAGATGTGTAAAATGTTTTTTACTTCCCAATGTGTAAAAACTTTATAGTTAAAAAACAAATAAAATTACTATCCCGACAGTAATAATTTATATAAAACACACCCAAACTTTTTTTCCCTACACCACTTTCAACATAATATTAAACAAAAAAAAAAAAAATAGTCAAAGAATTCAAACAAACGGTTATATTGACTTAAATATATACCTTGTATTCCAGCATCCATAACTTAAATCCACAACAATTCAATTTTAATTAAATAAAATAATATTTTGAAAAATCATAAGAATAAGTCGTTTTCATAAAGTAAATTTCCGTGTCAAACAGATCTTACTTTCAACTTCGCGGTGTTTGGGTCTAGGTAATTTTTAAAAGCAGTTTATGATAGCTTAAATATTCAGGTGAAATAAACAAATAATAAGGTGTATTTTATACAAAATTTTTTAACAGGACTTTTGACCGTTTTTTGAGGGAAAATGCTCCTTAAAGCGGCTGGTAGAGGCCCAAAAGTACCTTTGAATATTTTTTTTAGTATTTTTCCCGCAATAAGCTATTGAATACGAAACTTTTGAGGGGTTTTACGTCATCATAAGCTGACACTGACGGAACACTGTAATATGTAACTTCACAAGACAAAACTCTATATTCATACTGTACGATAGAAAATACCTCAATATTTTGTTTATTGATATACTTCCTTAATAGAAAATAAGTCTACACATAAAATGTGTACCGCTAGAAACATTTATCTTTTAAGGAATAGAATTCCCAATAAAAGGTGAAGGGCTATATTTTCTTCTGTGGGAAAGATTGAGGTGTATATGATGAAAACCTCCTTATGACTCACTAAAAAAAGGGTTACTGCCAGTGGCGTAACTAGCCCTTTGGGGGCCCTGTATCCACATTTTCTTGGAGGCCCCCTTCATCTCCTAGACTTGGATACAGCCTTAAGCCTTAACAACATTGCATTGGTTCCGACTGTTTTGCAGAAATTTGAAGTAAGATAAATGTGGATAGATAAATGTGGATCGATAAATGTGGATAGATAAATGTGGATAGATAAATGTGGATCGATTAATGTGGATCGATAAATGTGGATAGATAAATGTATATTGATAAATGAGGATCGATAAATGTGGATCGATAAATGTGAATAGATAAATGTGGATCGATAAATCTGGATAGACAAAAGTCGCTAGATAAATGTCTCTAGATAAATGTCGATAGATAAATGGGGATTGATAAATGTGGATCGATAAATGTGGATAGATATATGTGGATCGATAAATGTGGATAGATAAATGTGGATCGATAACTGTGGATAGATAAATGTGGATAGATAAATGTGGATAGATAAATGTGGATAGATAAATGTCGATAGATAAATGTGGATCGATAAATGTGGATAGAGAAATGTGGATAGATAAATGTCGATAGATAAATGTGGATCGATAAATGTGGATCGATAAATGTGGATAGATAAATGTCGCTAGATAAATGTGGATCGATAAATGTGGATAGATAAATGTCGATAGATAAATGTGGATCGATAAATGTGGATAGATAAATGTCGCTAGATAAATGTCTCTAGACAAATGTCGATAGATAAATGTGGATAGATAAATGTCGATAGATAAATGTGGATAGAAAAATGTGGATAGATAAATGTGGATAGATAAATGTGGATAGATAAATGTCGATAGATAAATGTGGATCGATAAATGTGGATAGATAAATGTCGCTAGATAAATGTCTCTAGACAAATGTCGATAGATAAATGTGGATAGATAAATGTCGATAGATAAATGTGGATAGAAAAATGTGGATAGATAAATGTGGATAGATAAATGTGGATAGATAAATGTCGATAGATAAATGTGGATCGATAAATGTGGATAGATAAATGTCGATAGATAAATGTGGATCGATAAATGTGGATCGATAAATGTGGATAGATAAATGTGGATAGATAAATGTCTCTAGATAAATATCGATAGATAAATGTGGATTGATAAATGTGGATAGATAAATGTCGATAGATAAATGTGGATCGATAAATGTGGATAGAGAAATGTGGATAGATAAATGTCGATAGATAAATGTGGATCGATAAATGTGGATCGATAAATGTGGATAGATAAATGTGGATAGATAAATGTGGATAGATAAATGTGGATAGATAAATGTCGATAGATAAATGTGGATCGATAAATGTGGATAGATAAATGTCGATAGATAAATGTGGATCGATAAATGTGGATAGATAAATGTGGATAGATAAATGTCTCTAGATAAATATCGATAGATAAATGTGGATTGATAAATGTGGATAGATAAATGTCGATAGATAAATGTGGATCGATAAATGTGGATAGAGAAATGTGGATAGATAAATGTCGATAGATAAATGTGGATCGATAAATGTGGATCGATAAATGTGGATTGATAAATGTGGATAGATAAATGTCTCTAGATAAATGTGGATTGATAAATGTGGATAGATAAATGTGGATCGATAAATGTGGATAGATAAATGTGGATTGATAAATGTGGATCGATAAATGTGGATAGATAAATGTCGATAGATAAATGTCGATAGATAAATGTGGATAGATAAATGTGGATAGATAAATGTCGATAGATAAATGTCGATAGATAAATGTCGATAGATAAATATCGATAGAAAAATGTCTCTAGAAAAATGTCGCTAGATAAATGTCGATAGATAGTGGTATAATCGGGTTTTTGGATTTTTTTCAAAATTCCGAGAAAATCCAGTTTAAAGTTCGGGTAAATTGTTTTTTTTCGAAAAATTCCCGAACCTTTTGAACGCTCCTGGAAGCTAAACCGCTTGAGAGAAATTTTTGGCAGTGATGCCAAATGGTAGCTTGTGTCATGGGCTTACGCTTTGCACATTGTTAGATTTTTAAAAAGCTCATCTTCCATGTTAAACCGCCAAATCATGCCTATTTTTTCAGCATCGGGCTTAACTTTTTTTTTAACCTTTAAGTTCTCCCAGTTTGAGAACCCGTGGACCTACAGTGATGGGAGTTGTACCCAAATGTAGGTTAGAGTCCCTGTTACCTTTGGGTATAAACAAATTTTTTTACCCTTTTTCAAAATCCCGAGATATAGGCGTTGGAAGATGGGGGTGCGAAAAAGCTTCTGGGAGCTGGATTGATAATGTGGATATATAAATGTCGCTAGATAAATGTCTCTAGATAAATGTCGATAGATAAATGTGGATTGATAAATGTGGATCGATAAATGTGGATAGATAAATGTGGATAGATAAATGTGGATAGATAAATGTGGATCGATAAATGTGGATAGATAAATGTGGATCGATAACTGTGGATAGATAAATGTGGATAGATAAATGTGGATAGATAAATGTGGATAGATAAATGTCGATAGATAAATGTGGATCGATAAATGTGGATCGATAAATGTGGATAGATAAATGTGGATAGATAAATGTGGATCGATAAATGTGGATAGATAAATGTCGCTAGATAAATGTCTCTAGATAAATGTCGATAGATAAATGGGGATTGATAAATGTGGATCGATAAATGTGGATAGATATATGTGGATCGATAAATGTGGATAGATAAATGTGGATCGATAACTGTGGATAGATAAATGTGGATAGATAAATGTGGATAGATAAATGTGGATAGATAAATGTCGATAGATAAATGTGGATCGATAAATGTGGATCGATAAATGTGGATAGATAAATGTGGATAGATAAATGTCGCTAGATAAATGTCGATAGATAGTAAAATCGGGTTTTTGGATTTTTTTCAAAATTCCGAGAAAATCCAGTTTAAAGTTCGGGTAAATTGTTATTTTCGAAAAATTCCCAAACCTTTGAACGCTCCTAGAAGCTAAACCGCTTGAGAGAAATTTTTGGCAGTGATGCCAAATGGTAGCTTGTGTCATGGGCTTACGCTTTGCACATTGTTAGATTTTTAAAAAGCTCATCTTCCATGTTAAACCGCCAAATCATGCCTATTTTTTCAGCATCGGGCTTAACTTTTTTTTTAACCTTTAAGTTCTCCCAGTTTGAGAACCCGTGGACCTACAGTGATGAGAGTTGTACCCAAATGTAGGTTAGAGTCCCCGTTACCTTTGGGTATCAAAAAAAATTTTTTACCTTTTTTCAAAATCCCGAGATATAGGCGTTGGAAGATGGGGGTGCGAAAAAGCTTCTGGGAGCTGGATTGATAAATGTGGATAGATAAATGTCGCTAGATAAATGTCTCTAGATAAATGTCGATAGATAAATGTGGATTGATAAATGTGGATCGATAAATGTGGATAGATAAATGTGGATCGATAAATGTCGATAGACAAATGTGGAAAGATAAATGTGGATAGATAAATGTCGATAGATAAATGTGGATAGATAAATGTGGATAGATAAATGTCGATAGATAAATGTGGATAGATAAATGTCGATAGATAAATGTGGATTGATAAATGTGGATAGATAAATGTGGATAGATAAATGTGGATGGATAAATGTGGATAGATAAATGTGGATAGATAAATGTAGATAGATAAATGTCGCTAGATAAATGTCGATAGATAGTATAAACGGGTTTTTGGATTTTTTTTTCAAAATTCCGAGAAAATCCAGTTTAAAGTTCAGGTAAATTGTTTTTTTCGAAAAATTCCCGAACCTTTGAACGCTCCTGGAAGCTAAACCGCTTGAGAGAAATTTTTGGCAGTGATGCCAAATGGTAGCTTGTGTCATGGGCTTACGCTTTGCACATTGTTAGATTTTTAAAAAGCTCATCTTCCATGTTAAACCGCCAAATCATGCCTATTTTTTCAGCTTCGGGCTTAACTTTTTTTTTAACCTTTAAGTTCTCCCAGTTTGAGAACCCGTGGACCTACAGTGATGGGAGTTGTACCCAAATGTAGGTTAGAGTCCCCGTTACCTTTGGGTATCAAAAAAAATTTTTTACCGTTTTTCAAAATCCCGAGATATAGGCGTTGGAAGATGGGGGTGCGAAAAAGCTTCTGGGAGCTGGATTGATAAATGTGGATAGATAAATGTCGCTAGATAAATGTCTCTAGATAAATGTCGATAGATAAATGTGGATTGATAAATGTGGATCGATAAATGTGGATAGATTAATGTGGATCGATAAATGTGGATAGATAAATGTGGATCGATAAATGTGGATAGATAAATGTCGATAGATAAATGTGGATAGATAAATGTGGATCGATAAATGTGGATAGATAAATGTGGATAGATAAATGTGGATCGATAAATGTGGATCGATAAATGTGGATAGATAAATGTGGATCGATAAATGTCGATAGATAAATGTCGATAGATAAATGTGGATAGATAAAAGTCGCTAGATAAATGTGGATCGATAAATGTGGATCGATAAATGTGGATAGATAAATGTGGATAGATAAATGTGGATAGATAAATGTGGATAGATAAATGTGGATAGATAAATGTCGATAGATAAATGTCGATAGATAAATGTGGATAGATAAATGTCGATAGATAAATGTGGGTAGATAAATGTGGATAGATAAATGTCGATAGATAAATGTGGATATGTGGATAGATAAATGTCTCAAGATAAATGTGGATAGATTAATGTCGATAGATAAATATCTCAAGATAAATGTGGATTGATAAATGTGGATAGATAAATGTGGATCGATAAATGTGGATAGATAAATGTCGATAGATAAATGTCGATAGATAAATGTGGATACATAAATGTCGATAGATAAATGTGGATCGATAAATGTGGATCGATAAATGTGGATAGATAAATGTGGATCGATAAATGTCGATAGATAAATGTCGATAGATAAATGTGGATAGATAAAAGTCGCTAGATAAATGTGGATCGATAAATGTGGATCGATAAATGTGGATAGATAAATGTGGATAGATAAATGTGGATAGATAAATGTGGATAGATAAATGTGGATAGATAAATGTCGATAGATAAATGTCGATAGATAAATGTGGATAGATAAATGTCGATAGATAAATGTGGGTAGATAAATGTGGATAGATAAATGTCGATAGATAAATGTGGATATGTGGATAGATAAATGTCTCAAGATAAATGTGGATAGATTAATGTCGATAGATAAATATCTCAAGATAAATGTGGATTGATAAATGTGGATAGATAAATGTGGATCGATAAATGTGGATAGATAAATGTCGATAGATAAATGTCGATAGATAAATGTGGATACATAAATGTCGATAGATAAATGTGGATAGATAAATGTGGATAGATAAATGTCGATAGATAAATGTGGATATGTGGATAGATAAATGTCTCAAGATAAATGTGGATAGATAAATGTCAATAGATAAATGTCTCAAGATAAATGTGGATTGATAAATGTGGATAGATAAATGTGGATCGATAAATGTGGATAGATAAATGTCGATAGATAAATGTGGATCGATAAATGTGGATAGATAAATGTCGATAGAAAAATTTGGATCGATAAATGTCGATAGATAAATGTGGATTGATGAATGTGGATAGATAAATGTCGATAGATAAATGTGGATCGATAAATGTGGATAGATAAATGTGGATCGATAAATGTGGATAGATAAATGTGGATCGATAAATGTGGATAGATAAATGTGGATAGATAAATGTGGATAGATATATGTCGATAGATAAATGTCGATAGATAAATGTGGATCGATAAATGTGGATCGATAAATGTGGATAGATAAATGTGGATAGATAAATGTGGATAGATAAATGTCGCTAGATAAATGTCGATAGATAGTATAATCGGGTTTTTGGATTTTTTTCAAAATTCCGAGAAAATCCAGTTTAAAGTTCGGGTAAATTGTTTTTTTCGAAAAATTCCCGAACCTTTGAACGCTCCTGGAAGCTAAACCGCTTGAGAGAAATTTTTGGCAGTGATGCTAAATGGTAGCTTGTATCATGGGCTTACGCTTTGCACATTGTTAGATTTTTAAAAAGCTCATCTTCCATGTTAAACCGCCAAATCATGCCTATTTTTTCAGCATCGGGCTTAACTTTTTTTTTAACCTTTAAGTTCTCCCAGTTTGAGAACCCGTGGACCTACAGTGATGGGAGTTGTACCCAAATGTAGGTTAGAGTCCCCGTTACCTTTGGGTATCAAAAAATTTTTTTTACCCTTTTTCAAAATCCCGAGATATAGGCGTTGGAAGATGGGGGTGCGAAAAAGCTTCTGGGAGCTGGATTGATAAATGTGGATAGATAAATGTCGCTAGATAAATGTCTCTAGATAAATGTCGATAGATAAATGTGGATTGATAAATGTGGATCGATAAATGTGGATAGATAAATGTGGATCGATAAATGTGGATCGATAAATGTGGATAGATAAATGTGGATCGATAAATGTGGATCGATAAATGTGGATCGATAAATGTGGATAGATAAATGTGGATCGATAAATGTGGATAGATAAATGTCGATAGATAAATGTGGATAGATAAATGTGGATAGATAAATGTGGATAGATAAATGTCGATAGATAAATGTGGATTGATAAATGTGGATAGATAAATGTGGATAGATAAATGTGGATAGATAAATGTGGATAGATAAATGTCGATAGATAAATGTGGATCGATAAATGTGGATCGATAAATGTGGATAGATAAATGTGGATAGATAAATGTGGATAGATAAATGTCGCTAGATAAATGTCGATAGATAGTATAATAGGGTTTTTGGATTTTTTTCAAAATTCCGAAAAAATCCAGTTTAAAGTTCGGGTAAATTGTTTTTTTTCGAAAAATTCCCGAACCTTTGAACGCTCCTGGAAGCTTAACCGCTTGAGAGAAATTTTTGGCAGTGATGCCAAATGGTAGCTTGTGTCATGGGCTTACGCTTTGCACATTGTTAGATTTTTAAAAAGCTCATCTTCCATGTTAAACCGCCAAATCATGCCTATTTTTTCAGCATCGGGCTTAACTTTTTTTTTAACCTTTAAGTTCTCCCAGTTTGAGAACCCGTGGACCTACAGTGATGGGAGTTGTACCCAAATGTAGGTTAGAGTCCCTGTTACCTTTGGGTATCAAAAAAAAATTTTTACCCTTTTTCAAAATCCCGAGATATAGGCGTTGGAAGTTGGGGGTGCGAAAAAGCTTCTGGGAGCTGGATTGATAAATGTGGATAGATAAATGTCTCTAGATAAATGTGGATTGATAAATGTGGATAGATAAATGTGGATCGATAAATGTGGATAGATAAATGTGGATTGATAAATGTGGATCGATAAATGTCGATAGATAAATGTGGATAGATAAATGTCGATAGATAAATGTCGATAGATAAATGTCGATAGATAAATATCGATAGAAAAATGTCTCTAGATAAATGTCGCTAGATAAATGTCGATAGATAGTGGTATAATCGGGTTTTTGGATTTTTTTCAAAATTCCGAGAAAATCCAGTTTAAAGTTCGGGTAAATTGTTTTTTTCGAAAAATTCCCGAACCTTTGAACGCTCCTGGAAGCTAAACCGCTTGAGAGAAATTTTTGGCAGTGATGCCAAATGGTAGCTTGTGTCATTTTTAAAAAGCTCATCTTCCATGTTAAATCGCCAAATCATGCCTATTTTTTCAGCATCGGGCTTAACTTTTTTTTTAACCTTTAAGTTCTCCCAGTTTGAGAACCCGTATACCTACAGTGATGGGAGTTGTACCAAAATGTAGGTTAGAGTCCCCGTTACCTTTGGGTATCAAAAAATAATTTTTACCCTTTTTCAAAATCCCGAGATATAGGCGTTGGAAGTTGGGGGTGCGAAAAAGCTTCTGGGAGCTTGATTGATAATGTGGATATATAAATGTCGCTAGATAAATGTCTCTAGATAAATGTCGATAGATAAATGTGGATTGATAAATGTGGATCGATAAATGTGGATAGATAAATGTGGATAGATAAATGTGGATAGATAAATGTGGATCGATAAATGTGGATAGATAAATGTGGATCGATAAATGTGGATAGATAAATGTGGATAGATAAATGTGGATAGATATATGTCGATAGATAAATGTCGATAGATAAATGTGGATCGATAAATGTGGATCGATAAATGTGGATAGATAAATGTGGATAGATAAATGTGGATCGATAAATGTGGATCGATAAATGTGGATAGATAAATGTGGATCGATAAATGTGGATAGATAAATGTCGATAGATAAATGTGGATAGATAAAAGTCGCTAGATAAATGTGGATCGATAAATGTGGATCGATAAATGTGGATAGATAAATGTGGATAGATAAATGTGGATAGATAAATGTGGATAGATAAATGTGGATAGATAAATGTCGATAGATAAATGTCGATAGATAAATGTGGATAGATAAATGTCGATAGATATATGTGGGTAGATAAATGTGGATAGATAAATGTCGATAGATAAATGTGGATATGTGGATAGATAAATGTCTCAAGATAAATGTGGATAGATTAATGTCGATAGATAAATATCTCAAGATAAATGTGGATTGATAAATGTGGATAGATAAATGTGGATCGATAAATGTGGATAGATAAATGTCTCTAGATAAATGTCGATAGATAAATGTGGATTGATAAATGTGGATAGATAAATGTGGATCGATAAATGTGGATAGATAAATGTGGATTGATAAATGTGGATCGATAAATAGGGATAGATAAATGTGGATCGATAAATGTGGATAGATAAATGTGGATCGATAAATGTGGATAGATTAATGTGGATCGATAAATGTCGATAGATAAATGTGGATAGATAAATGTCGATAGATAAATGTGGATAGATAAATGTCGATAGATAAATGTCTCAAGATAAATGTGGATAGATAAATGTCGATAGATAAATGTGGATTGATAAATGTGGATAGATAAATGTGGATCGATAAATGTAGATAGATAAATGTGGATAGATAAATGTCGATAGATAAATGTGGATTGATAAATGTGGATCGATAAATGTGGATAGATAAATGTGGATCGATAAATGTGGATAGATAAATGTGGATCGATAAATGTGGATAGATAAATGTGGATAGATAAATGTCGATAGATAAATGTCGATACATAAATGTCTCAAGATAAATGTCGATAGATAAATGTGGATTGATAAATGTGGATGGATAAATGTGGATCGATAAATGTGGATAGATAAATGTCTATAGATAAATGTGGATTGATAAATGTCGATAGATAAATGTGGATTGATAAATGTGGATCGATAAATGTGGATAGATAAATGTGGATCGATAAATGTAGATAGATAAATGTGGATAGATAAATGTCGATAGATAAATGTGGATTGATAAATGTGGATCGATAAATGTGGATAGATAAATGTGGATCGATAAATGTGGATCGATAAATGTGGATAGATAAATGTGGATAGATAAATGTCGATAGATAAATGTCGATACATAAATGTCTCAAGATAAATGTGGATAGATAAATGTCGATAGATAAATGTGGATTGATAAATGTGGATGGATAAATGTGGATCGATAAATGTGGATAGATAAATGTGGATAGATAAATGTCGATAGTTAAATGTCGATAGATAAATGTGGATAGATAAATGTGGATAGATAAATGTGGATAGATAAATGTCGATAGATAAATGTCGATAGATAAATGTCGATTCGATAGAAAAATGTCTCGAGAGAAATGTTTAGAGAGAAATGTCTCGAGAGAAATGTTTTGAGAGAAATGTCTGGAGAGAAATATCTCGAGAGAAATGTCATGAGACATGTCTCATGAGACATATCCCAAGAGTCACACTTACCGGTGCCAGGAGCTGACTGTCGATGTTATTTCGTTGACGACCGCAGCCAAACTGAATATTGTGAGTGGTGTGTGGCCCTATTTATAGCAAAATATGATCCTCCCGCAGAAATGTTTAATTCAATTTCCTTTTTTGTTTATTAGTAGGTACACTCCGCCCCTGGGTGTGGTGTTTTAAGTTTTTTTTTTTTTCTTGATAGACAAAGTCAGATTGGTAGGGTTTTCAGAGCAATCCTTTGCTAGTTTTGTGTGGCATGATTCTGGAGGGTGGACCCTCCAGAACTTTTTTATTTATATTTATTTATTTATTAGCCTACTTCCGATACGATAATCGGAAATAGGCTAAAATTGATTTGGGGTAATTTGAACCCACAATACCCCTCCTCTATTATAATCAAGTTCTATTTGAGGTTTATAGATTTATGTGAATTTTTTTATAAACGTCTTGTGCACTGGTCTCTTGGGGGCCCCTATCATTCGGGGGCCCTGTTACATTGATACAGCTGATACAGCAGCAGCTACGCCTCTGGTTACTGCATATGTTTAACATCGTAAAAATTACATTTTTTGCAATAAAAATTAGAACTTTCGTTCTAAATGCAAACTTTCTTGTTGTTTGCTCTCTGAATGATATAATGAGCTGAACAACAATTGAGTTAACAGCTAAAGAAACTTTGTCTAACACTAGCTGACTAGCACAAAAAAAGTAATTTGTTTCATTTCTGTTTGTATATTTTGTCACATTTACTTATCCATTTGATGCAGATGGGTGTCGAATTTACTAAGTGTGTTTATGTTTATTTCTCAGTATTTGCATTTTTGTCATTTCCGTTGAAAGCAAATACAAAATAATAAATATTGTTTAATATGATTTTCAGAAATTTTAACTTTCAGAATAAAAAAGAAACAAATCAATTTGAAATATATCTTAAGCTAAAATGAGGCCAACTTTCTGTGAATTATAAATCCGAAATGAAATATGTATTTTTTTTTTTAAATCAAGTAGATGCGGTCACAAAATATTGTTTATAGAACTTAAATAATGTTTTATATTGTATCTTCTGACAAAAAAGTGTGGTATTTCGCTTTAAATGTTCCATTAATATTATATTTTTAATTTATATGCCAGTTATTGGACAGTTTTTTTAGAAATTACTTTCCACGCAGCAACTATAATGGTTAGATTTATGGGTTTTTATAACAAATGTCATTGCTACTTTTTCGTGTGACCTTTAAATACTCCAAGAACTCAAAATAGACGATATAAACAAGAAAAAAAATATTTTTGTCTCTAACCCAATTTAATTTTAGAAAAAAAAGTTACAAACTTAATTACAAAGTCATTATACTTGATGAGTTAATTCATGACAAAGTGTCTCCAAAAATTTAGAAGATATGAGAGATTAAGTCCACGAACATGCCAAATGTCTTGTCAACACATTTCATGATTTTCAAGATAAGTTATTTTATTATTTTTTTTTCGCTAAAAAAAATTAGAACAAAATAGTTCGATGTTGTATGTCGTGGAATAGAAGAAAATATTATAAATAGGTCAATATTTTAGAATTAAAATTTTTAAACAACACACTAATGCTGTCGTAAAATTGTCGTAAAATTAAAATTGATCTTTTAGCTAAATTTCAATTTTTTATTTATTTTTCTTCGAATTGTTAGCAGTTTTCGTTTTTTTTTTTTTTTTAAGAAGATATAATTTGTTGGTTAAAAATTTTTTGGCAGTTGACTTATGTCAAACTGAGAACCATTAATTAGATGAGGGTGTGACGTATTAATTCAGTCACGCTTTACTTACCACAAAATTCTTTTTTCAAATTGGAAGAACGTCAACATAATAATAAAATTGTTTCAGCCCCCAATCAAATTAATTACGCCTACTATACATACAATAAACTTGAAAACTACGAGATATTAAATTCGGAAAAATATCATCAGCATAATTAAAATGATTTATTTTCTATTTTACCAAATTAGTTTTATTGTTAAATGTACAATTGTAAATTCGTATATACCTAAATGTATAATAAAAATATTTTGAAGACATACATCATTTTCTGGAATTTATTATTTATAAATAAATTTTAAATTTATTAATATTTTAGTTTTAAATATTTTAAAATAAAGAAAATATCTAGAGGTTTCGTTACAATAAACATGAGAAGAAAAATTGTTTTACAATAAATACAAAATAAAGCTTGTAAGAGCAATTTTGTTAGTGTTTTTTATTTCTTAAAACATAAAACCGTTTAAATTAAAAATCATATCTTAAAAAATAAAATACGAAAACTCTTATAAATTTGAACATTAATTTATAAAAATACACATTTGTTTGGGTTTTCAAATTTTTCGAGACTTTGCTTTGGTCCAAAGATATCTGCCTCCTTTTAAAAAACAATATGTTTGGATGCAAAACAATCAGCAACTAAACCTCCAAGAAACTTTTAGTTTTCAGTTATGAATAGAGGTCAAAGAGACCTTTCTTTTGATGTCACACTCGATAAATTTGGAGGAAACTTTATAAAATGCATTTTTTTCGGCAAGGGGTAACCTTGATTTTTTGTCTAAAATTAAAAAAAAATAAAATAAAGAAGTTTTTTTGCCTGAATGCATAGGCGTGTTCAATGTGCACTCATATCTCGAACTTGGTCTTAAGTTGGAGTAGATTATATTGTTTAAACTTTTTATATCAAAATTTATGTAATGAGAAAAAATGTAAAATTCGTCTTTCAAAGGCAAAAAACAACATCTAAAGTGAATTTGAGCTCCAAAAAAGGTGCATTTTTTATAAAAAAAAATTTAAAATTGTTAGAGTTTTGAGAAAAAAATCTTAAATAAAGCTTATATGCTGCAAAACCAAAATTAAAAAAAAAAATCAATAACCAGTTTTGGATTTTTTTTTTAACAAAAAATAATGTAATTTAAAAAAAAAATTATTCAGATTTATATTCTACTCAGGCAATGAAAAAGGCAACAAAATTCGTTGAAATTAATTAAGTGATTTGGGAGATAGTCAGATATAAAAAAAACCGTTATAATGGAGCTACCGTTGATATTGATTTTTTTCTAAACTTTATTCATTAAAAGATTGACCTTGTCTAAAAACTAAAATTAGCCGTTTCTGAAAAAAATTAGACTTTTCCAAAATTGGCATATATGACGAGGACCGTTATTTCTATTCCTTAAAAATAAATTCTCTCTGAAAAGTCAATTGTAATTGCCATATGACCGGAATGGAAATGTTGTTTTTCTCAAAAATGACTTTAACTATTTTCATTAAAAAATCACGTTAACATACTGTCGCTAACAAGTTCGTTCCTTTTAAAATGAAAACAATTATTTTTATAATAGTTATTAATGTTATCTAGCTGCTATATAATCATTTTCTTGATTTCTAACTTTCTCGTTAATCACTAAACTGATTTCAATGAAAATTCGTATACCAAAAGTTTAAGCGTTTGAACTTTTTTTAAAAAAATTTTAAAATATATATTTTGACATAAAAACAACCTTATAGAATACCTACTCCTATACATATAAATACAACGGATCTGTTTTGCTCTCAATACTTTTAATCATAATTTAAAAAGATACATCTTATGAGCCTTGAATAGGAATTTGCAAAGAAGATATAGATGAATTTATCTACTTCATCCAATTACAACCCAAAGCAGTGGCGTAGCTACCGCTGTATCAGCTGTATCCATGTAACAGGGCCCCCGAGATATAGGGGCCCCCAAAAAATTGAGTATTAAACATTTTTTGATTATGATAACCATTTTTTGTACATGTGCCTTTGGGATAGTTTTTTTTCCTTTGCATCTAGATCAACGAAACGAATGTAAAAATGTTAGTATCGATTTTTGTGTTTGAAAATATAGATCCTGTTTCCAAAGTCCTTCAACAAAATGACTTAGACACTTAGGGCCAGTTATACAAATATTAATTCCGTGGTTCAGCAACTTTTATCTTCTGAAATCGGTGGTAAAGTTGCGGATTAGCACTGTTTCAAGGTTTTCAAAAATAAAAGCAGGAAAATAACGAAACGCTTTTTTGATGAGTTGGCAGAAGTAATTAAGCATAAGAATTTGAAATCCGGAATCGTGCTTTGAAGTCAACGTTTACAATTGCCGCCTATGATTTCTTGTCTGCTAATTTCTTGTCCAAAAATCAATTTCGTAGATCCTATGGTTAGTTTCATATTTCAATTTTAAGTCTAAAAAATGCACTTCCAGTTTGCTCGGCCAGTGGAAGAATTTTTTGAAATACCTGCTGTTTTTAATTTTGTTGTTGTTAATAATAGCTTTCATGGTGCAAATCCACATTTTGTAGGTAGCTCAACTCTTTTTGAAATATTTAAGGTTTTATAAATAAAAGTAAGTTTTCAAAATACCAAAAAACGCAAAATTCTACAATTCTTTTTGCTGATTTTGAAGTAACTTAGACAGAGATGAATCGCTTACATTCCAGATTTTGTAGAAAAATAATCATGCTTCAAAATCGAGACCCAAATGAAATGCTTAAGGGGGGAAATCCCTCTGGAATTTTTTATTTTTGCATTATTTTTTTTTTTGCGTAGTAAATTTATTTATCAACCAAAGAAACTATTTTCAGTGGTCTTAGCCTTAAATGAAGCCTCAAAAGTGCCTAGATAGTCCCGAAACCAATGCGCTCCGAACCTACCATAGTACGAAAACGAAAACTTTAAACGCATTTTTTTCGAAACTAGTTTTTTTCCGCGCCGTGCAATGTAACTCAAAAACTAATGAAGCTATCGACTTGAAATTTGAAGCAAATTACTCCTTAACTTATTGGCCACAACATGAACCACAAAAATAAAATTTGTACAGTAAATATTTTTTTAACTACTTCTTTGTAAAAAAAACATTGTTTTTTCGTTTTTTTGATTTCTAATTTTTATTTTTCATTTAAAAAAAAAAAACAAATTTAGGTTCATGCAATGCGTACTCATATCATCTAACGGAAAAAAATTTCCTTTTTGATTTAAGATGATTTCCTGGACCTGTGCATTGCACGGCGTAAACTAGAGGAGTCAACTTTGAAAGGCTCCAGAGCCGCCATTTTGTTATTTTTTCATTTCAAAAAAAATTTTTTCAATACTTAATAATGTCAGTAATTTTTTGTCTTTTTCCAAATTTGAATAAGTGCTTTCAGTTTTTCATAAAAAAATATTGAAAAAGGTGTCGTCCAGAGGGATTTCCCCCCTTAAACAATTTGGGTCTGGGTAACTTTAAATTTCTGCAAAACAGCCCGGACAACTATACATAAATGCGTTTGAAAATTTTCCCTTTTTTGAGCCAATGTTAAGGCCTAAGGCTGTGTTCAAGAAGATGGAGAGGGCCCCCAAAAAAATTTGGATACAGGGCCCCCAAAGGGCTAGCTACGCCACTGACCCAAAGATAATATAAAAAGTGACTTTTTTTTAGAGGAGTCATATTATAAGATCATGCGACTTAAAAAATGGACTACAAAAGTACAAAGTACTGAAAAGAATGACAATATTTGTTTTAAAAAAAAATTAATTAAATTCTAAAAAAATTTCTAAAAGATGTTTTACCTTCTAACTCGTAATTTAAGTGTTAATTAAAGTTAAAACCTCCTCTTAATAAATTACTCTTAAGTTTCACATTATCATAATCTAATTAAAAAAAAAAATATTTCATTTTTGTTCTATTTTAAGGCCATTTTATTTTACACCCCAAGATGGCTTTGGAAATCTTGGGAAGGTGGAAAGATTCACGCTCTCATTATGGACTTAGATATAGGAATATGCTCCGAAGCCGAAAAAAAGCAAAAAAAGAAATTACTTTTAGATTATTTATGGGAAAATCTTAGGTAAGTATAAAATTTAAAATTCATTAAAATTTACTTTTAACTATATTCAGTGACTAATTGAATTTTTATAATTTAGATATCACAACTGGTGGGCCTACAGATACTACGTGTGCGAATTATTAGCACTTATAAATGTGATAGGTAAGCTGGTTCTATCTTCCAATCTAAGAAGTGGTTTTATGTTTATTTTATAGAAACGAAAAAAAAAAAAAAACAGCAGCCACACTCATCGTTATCGATTAAGAAAATGGTGAAATTTAAATGTTCTTTTATGAGTACATGTAAACTTTTCTAGGTCAACACTTATTTTTCTTTTTATTTATTTATTTTTTTTTTTTCGTTTTCAATTTTTTTTTATGAAACTCATTTGAACTCAGAAAGGTCGGTGTAACGATTATATTGTTTGATATTCAATTGAAATGCAACTTTTGTATTGGAATATATACAAAGAAAAAAATCAGCAGGATCATCGTTAGTGTAAATAAAAACGATCTGAATTTATGGAGATCACAGCAGTCGGTAAAAACGAAAGCCATTGCAATTTTTGTTTATACATTGAAGTTCGGTTTTACATTAACTGAGTCTGAGTATACTTAAAGAAAAAAATAATTCAGTAATCATTAATTTATTATTGTGTTAATTTTTGAAAGGAAAATGTCATTTTAACATGATAAAATTCAAAATAATGTATAATAGGCATTATTTTCGAAAATTAATAAAGTCATCCGCTTAATCGTCTCCAAATAAATTAAAAAACACAAATAAATAAATAAAAGAACGAATGTAAGCTTATTATCTCTATAAATATCAATAATAGAGGTTCAATTCCGAGATTTTTTTTGTATGAAATTGAATATTATACAACTTTGTAATACCTACACAATTTTGTTGTAAAACTACCCATTTCCCAAATAACGACGATATAAGACCGAAGAAGTAAAAAAATCGTGGAAAAATGGATTTCGTGACCTGTCATGTCCCATTGGTGAAAGTTATAGTAATTTCGCCAATGTCACTTTTATAGATCGTTCAATTTGGAGTAATTAGCTTTTTGACTTTTTTTGTTGGGTATTTCTAACAAAATTTTGAAATGGAAGTGACAAAAATCGATGGTGACCATTCATGTTTATCAATACCTTATACCTTAACCCTCTGTCGGCACACGGCACAGTGGTGCCATTCTTCGTTTTTGGCGTCAAAATTCATTTGCACGGCCGTTTCTGGACGAAAAGTCATGAAATTTGGTACACTGAATGATTATAGTATGGGGAATACGAAAAGGCTGCCAACTTTTTTTATTCAAAATGGCGGCTCCAAAATGGCGGAAAGAATGAGCGTTAAAATAGAATTTTCATTTTCAAAACAGTATATAAGCTAGAAATTGGGCTAAATTCATGTCAAAAAGGTGTTAGATTTAAGATTTAGAACTCATAGATTCATATTCTTTACAAAAAAATCAAAAAAATTGAGAACAAAGTCCAAAAAATGCCAATTTAGTAAAACACACTTTAAGACCCCTACTTACGCTATTTCATGCATTTTTTTTTAATTTATCACAATTTTGAGATCTCTTCTATTTATGTTTCATAAGAAAATTGAAAATATTGGGGTTATATGGTTGCCAACTATGTTTTTAATTAAATATAAGAAAACATTATATAACGAAAAGTTTCAATGTTCAATAAAACTGAGAATTTATTTTTTCCGTAAACCAAAATATACTTTTCTAATAGATTTTAGCGTTTTATATTCAAATCCGGAGTCAAAAAAAATCTATGACGTCACGTTTTCGAGATATAAGCAGATCAAAATTAATTTTTATCTTCGAAACGTGACGTCATAGATTTTTGTTGACTCCGGATTTGAATATAAAACGCTAAAAGCTATTAGAAAAGTATATTTTGGTTTACGGAAAAAATAAATTCTCAGTTTTATTGAAAATTGAAACTTTTCATTATATCATGTTTTCTTATATTTAATTAAAAACATAGTTGGCAACCATATAACCCCAATATTTTCAATTTTCTTATGAAACATAAATAGAAGAGATCTCAAAATTGTGATAAATTAAAAAAAAATGCATGAAATAGCGTAATTAGGGGTCTTAAAGTGTGTTTTACTAAATTGGCATTTTTTGGACTTTTTTCTCAATTTTTTTGATTTTTTTGTAAAGAATATGAATCTATGAGTTCTAAATCTTAAATCTAACACCTTTTTGACATGAATTTAGCCCAATTTCTAGCTTATATACTGTTTTGAAAATGAAAATTCTATTTTAACGCTCATTCTTTCCGCCATTTTGGAGCCGCCATTTTGAATAAAAAAAAGTTGGCAGCCTTTTCGTATTCCCCATACTATAATCATTCAGTGTACCAAATTTCATGACTTTTCGTCCATAAATGGCCGTGCAAATGAATTTTGTCGCCAAAAACGTCAAATGGCACCACTGTGCACGGGTGCGAATTTGGCAGGACAAAAATAAAAAGTGGTCACAAAAAAGTGTCTTTATAAGGGTTTTCACCCTTTTACATTTTTTTGGAATTGTGAATACAATATTCGGATTCCTCGGAAAATTCTACATCAATTTCATATATGATTCTCTATAAAATAGTGAGACCGAAAAAAGTTCTAGCCACATGAAAAAGTATAAACCAAATTTGCAAAAAATAGGTGTGCCTACAGAGGGTTAATCTGCATGAAAATCAACTTCCTTTAAGTCAAACTTCCGGGGCACAATAGATCATATAGGTCGCAGTGCATCATACATCCAAATATTAATCAAAGTCAAACTTCCTCTTAGTCGAATTTTCCTCTAACTCATTTTCAATGAAAACGGCTGAAGAAAAAAGGTTTTAATAATTCCTCTGACTCCGATTACCCTCTTACTTCGTGTTCCGTGAAAATTCAACTTAGGGAGTAGTATACATAACTTTAAGCATGTTTTACCGCCTGAATTTAAAAAATCTGCATAATGAAAATAAATACACTTGTTTTTGTATATCGCAGGATTAAAAAAAATCTCCTAAATCATGCACAACATACAAAAATTCCATTAATCTAGAATAAAACTTAAGTTATTAAGAGCCAATTTTTCATTAGTCAGATAAATACCAGATAAGGCTTATTCTTACGAATAAAAGTTTTTTTTTATATTGACATTTATTTCTCTGATAGTCTAACTGACGATTGAAAAATCAGAGCTAAATCTAATGAAAGTTAACTTTTCATTTCTGTCCAAAAAAAAAAATCATTTCATGTTGGATTTGTATAAACTGGATCCTGGGTCATCATAGCCACTGTATCAATTTCAATAAAATTCACAAGTGTTGCATATTATTCACAGGGTGTTTCGGTACTCGTTGCAAATCCTCTCATTTCTCTCAAAAAATATATACTCACGTGGAAAATAAAAAAAGGCTTTAATGAAACTTAATTTTTTTTTACAAATTTTACTACCGTACCACCATTTTTAACAGTTTTTCGCTAATATTTGAACTTTCTTTGAATGGACTAAAAAGGAACTCTAATGAAACACAAACAGGAATAGTTCTTGTTCACTTGTATCAGTTTAAACAAATAAACTAAGTATTTTAAAATTGATACATCGTATACCGGAAAAATTGTTCAATTAAGAATTCATACGTATTGCACATGAACACACAATTTTCATGAACATGGACAAAGCATTTTTAGCTTGATCAACCAACTTCTCTTACCCCACCCTTTCACATGTAATTAAAAAAAAAAAAAAACACGTATACACCACAGTGCACGTGGAAAATTTGAATACAAATATGCAAATATTGTGAACTACAACTTTGGCCTAGGTGTTAAAGCACCCAAATCAATATTAAATAACACTTGGTCTCAATAATTGATCAACTACTTCATCTTGTTTATTGTTAGTGTTAACAAATTAACAGAAAAAGAATATCCTTTCAAATAAGAATTAAAAATTTTAAATTTCTTGAGCTTCGTTTATTTTTAAAATAATATAATATAATATAATAATAAAATAAAAAAAAAACACTTAAACACAAAACAAAACCAATAAATATATAATACAAACAACTTATGAATAAATAGAATTTTGTATTATAGTTTTGGTTATTTAGTAACCAAAAAGCCCTTTTCAGAGATTTTTAGGCTATACACAATCCTGTTAGGTGACTGTAGCTATAGTACCTAAATGTCCTATTAAATTGAATTGCCTTTATATTACCAATAAAAATTGTAAACATTTCACGATACCTAAAATAAGTGTGTATCTGTATTCTATATGTTTTCAATAGATTCTAAAATCTGGACTGAGTTCATATGAGTTTTTTTTTTGTATTTTATCCAACTTTTTATTCACTTTTGTTTTATTGAATCATTTATATAAGGAATTTAAGCTATTTTTATAAATATCTAGCTTTAAAATTAAGAAAATATTTTGATTTAAAAGATTAAGGGCCAGTTTGTTCACATTCGGTTATCTTTTAATCAAGGATTATTCCATAAAAAAAACCCTTGATTAAAAGATAATCGAGTGTGAACAAACCGGCCCTAAGCGTTATCATAAAACTGTGCTTTTAATATAAAAAAGTAATGCGTAGTAATATATTTTATATATAATAAATAATATATATAATAATATATATTTTTTTTTGTTTAAAATTCTATTTTTCAGCATAAATTTAAGTTTTAACTTAGAAGCTTAGTTTTCATGTTATATTTTTATCATATTGGTAAGACTGATGTTAACATAACTTAACAACCAATCAAAATCAACATTGTTTCTTCATATTAGAATTGGAAAACAAAACATAATAATCTGTACATTCATCTAAAAAAGGGAGGGGGAATAATATTTACCATTCCATTCAACATAAATTGTCATCACTTCAATTCGATTGCAAAAGCATTATTTAAAAAATTACTTTGGGTCAAATTCAAATTTCAAAAAAAAAATGTCATTAATCCTTCGATCTGAAAATTTGTTTTTAGAAATTTTTAAGAACCTGCGCTTATTAGCAAAAATCAAAAAAAAAAAAGTATTGATATTTAAGATTTATATTTTAATATAAATTCTTTGATAGTTTTTCTTGCGTGTGTCTCTCTCATTCAGTTCATGGAATTCAACAAAACAAAAATATAAATCTTAAATTTTCTCTCCTCTTCCAGGTCAAATGTTTCTTATGAATAAATTTTTCGATGGCGAATTTATGACATTTGGCTTAGATGTGATAGCATACATGGAAGCCGATCAGGAGGATCGACTAGATCCAATGATCTACATCTTTCCCAGAATGACCAAATGTACATTTTTTAAATATGGCTCAAGTGGGGAGGTAAAAACAAAAAAATATTTACTTTTTGTTCGAAATATTTTTTTTTTTATTTCGAAAAATATAATAAAAAAAAATATTTTTGAAAATAACAAAAATTAAAAAACAAACCAACAAACAAAAAAAAAAAACAATATTACTTTTTCTTTAAGGTGGAAAAACATGACGCTATATGTATTCTACCATTGAATGTTGTTAATGAAAAAATTTATATTTTCCTTTGGTTTTGGTTTATATTGTTAACGATTTTAACAACACTTACACTTATATACAGGGTGGTTATAATATTCTCACCTCGTATGAGAGTTTATTTATTTCGAATGCGATTTAGGTGAGTTGATTTATTTTTTAAATAAAAATAAAAAAATAAAAAAATCTACAAATTTATATAATTTTATTTTTGTCTTAAATTTATACTAATTTTTTTGTTTTATTTTAATTATAATAGGTTAGTGCGTCGAGACGCTATAGAAATAATTGTGCGGCGATCGAAAATGGGCGATTGGTTTTTATTATATTTATTAGGAGAAAATATAGATACCGTCATATTCCGCGATGTTGTACAGGATCTAGCGAATCGATTAGGACACAACCAACACCACAGGGTGCCTGGCCTTAAAGGTGAAATTCAGGATGCATGATATTGGGAGTATTAGAAAAATACAAACAAATAAAATTAAATTTAATTAAAAAGAAAAACAAGAAATAGTTGTAACGAATTAAGTTCATTGTAAATTATTATGTTTAAGGCAAAACTCATTTTTTTTTTTTTTAATTTTTTATTTTCATGTTTTAATTTATTATAGTTGTGCATTTATTTAAGTGAAAATGCATACAACAAAATGATGATACTGTGTTCATTTGAAAGATAAAAAAAAAAATAAATTTTATAAAAAATAAAAACTAAAAACTAACAAAAAAAAAAATCAATAAAAACATCGACTATGAAAATACAAAAAAAAAAAATTAAAGTAATTGAAACGAAATTTCGAACGAATTCCAGAATCTGCGCGTAATTTTATACATAAAATATATTTTTTTGTTTTATTTTTCATTTCGTATTCATAAATAAATTAAAATAAAAAGTACCTACTGAACCTCTAAGCAGGCAAGTTAGGTATTAATATCAGAATAGTATTAAAAACAAAAAAAAAAATAATTATGATGGTATACTAAACTGGGGAGCAACAAAACACAACAAATTTCGAATGCTTTGTTAGCAAATCTCCGTCCAACGAGATGATGTTGAGGCAAAATATCGGTGACAATTTTCTTCTAACTAATAATAATGATTTAAAATTTATTTTTGTACAGAAAAAAAATAATTAATTTTTAAGTTTAAAATTTGTAAAAATAAAAAAAAAATAATATATAAAAAAAAAACAATAATAATATTAAACTGCCATTTTACAGAACCATATCATACAAATGTATTTTTCTCCTCTTCTAAGTTCTAGTCACCATTTGCCAAGAAATAAAGAAAATTGCATATTGTAAGAACCTCACCATCTCCCAAAGAACAAAAAACAAATAAACACAAATTTATATAAATATTAAATATAATAAAAAAAAATATGTATTTCGTCAACACTGCCAACAAATAAAATTTTACGAAAACTTAGGTAGATTCATCAACAACAAAAAAAAAAATATATAAATATGACACCCTTGACAAAAATTTAAAAAAAGTATATATAAATAAAAAAGGAGAATTAAATGCAATTTCCAAAGTTGAGCCCTAAGAAATTCCCCAAAAAAAAGTTACCATCAATTACACAAAAAAATCTTAAATATTGATCTAAAATTTATCCAATATTTTATATTATTTATTTTCATTGTAAAATGTAATAAAGAAAAAATAGAACAATTAAATTCATAAAATCATTTTCTTAAATTAATTACATATAAAAAAAATAAAACAAAAATTAGATTCGTTCCTGACAAATTTAAAGCATTACTCATTCTTAAATAAGGCCCATTTTTTTATTTCAAACACAGACGTATATATATATATTATATTAAAGACGAACTAGATATTGACAAAAAAAAAATATATTATTTTAGAATAAAATACCATCATAATTAGAGCGAATTGATTTTTTTATAAATAAAACACTAGTTAAATCTAAAATAAGAATAAAACAACAAAATAAAAATTAGTAATTAAAAATTAAAAATTGCCATTAGCTTTTAGTCAATTTAAAATACTGAAGTAGCGAAATTAAAACAAAAAATAAAAAAAAATCTTTAAAAAATAAGAATATAAACAAATTGAAAACTTAAATAATAATAATAAAAAAAAATAGATACGATAGGCAGAAAAAATAAAATAAAACAAAAAATAAACTTTATTTTCAAAGTTGAAATAAAATAAATAATAATAATTAATATAATACAAAAATTGTAAATCAAAAACCAAAAAAAAAAAAAAAATTTAAACTTAAACCTTAGTTAAAAAATAAGGAAAATACTAATAGCAATATTTTCGACAACGAAAATGATAAGTCAATAATTCAATTTATATATAATAAATAATAATAAAATTTAATTTAGAATATTAGAATAGGAAAACAAAATTTAAGTAAATTTAATTAAAAGCAGTTAAGAATTATAAATAAATAAAAGAAAAACAAATCTGAAGTAAAAATAAAAAAAAATTGTATTAGAAGACGTGTATGAGTTCGAATGCGATGTATGAATTGAACTTTTTGTATGAAATTGTAAAAAAAAAAAATAAAATATTATTAAATAATAAAATAAAATAAAAATATCAAGTAAATTAAGATTTCTTTTTTTCTTATCGTTTTGTTGTTTTTATTTTAATTTTTGTTTTTAAATAGGATTTAAACAAATTGAATTTAAATAGAGAAAGAACTGAATATTTTCTTTTAGCAATGATGCTCTGTGTTCTTCAAAAAACAAAAGAAAGATATAAAAAAAACTAATTCGTTTACTTACTAACAAAACAAATATAAAAATTTTCCCCTTCAATTTTATTTAGTTTAAATTTTTTTTTTTAAATAACAACATCATGTCAATTCTTCAACTTATATAAACCATAATGTACTAAAAAATATATCTAACAAAAATTAACAAACAAAAAAATAACTGTTCAAAAGTATTTTGTTTTTTCGTAGATAAATATAAAAGAGCATAAAACTAATGAAATTATATAAAAAAAAATATCAAACAATTTTATACTGCCAATTTAACTTAAACAAAAAAATTAAAATAACAAAAAACAATACAAATTAGTTTTAGTAATGTTTTCTTTAAAAAAAAAACAAATGCTCTTATAATAACAATTTAATGTTTTTTGTTCTTTTATTCACAATTCAATTTAAAATGCAGAAATAATTTTCAAATTTAAATCAATTCAATTTCTTTTAAATTTCTAAAATAAAAAAAAGAACAAAAATTGATACTGCCAAGTGGATTGTTTATTAGGAGTTGAAATCATGTGGAGGGATTGGTACACGTGCTTTAAAAATATATACGAATAAATTGATTAAAATATTGATATTATAATCGTAGAGTCTTATTATTTGCTTAGAGCTTTATTTATTTATCTATTAATTTAAATATTTTGTTTATGTTTTTTTCAATAAAATGATAATTTTAATTATACTAGCTTGTCTCTTTACGTGTAAAGAATTTTGTACTTCGTTGTTAGGTTCTATTATTGTCTTAATGTCTTTGTTTTAAACCTGATTCACCAAATGGGGCTTTGAGCGAAGTTTTTGTGAAATGCATCCAGTTATAAATTCAAAAAGTTTTTCTTAAAGTTGTTAGTATTAATTAATGTAATAGCCCGTTTTCACTAGAGCCCAAAAGAGATAATTACGCAAATTATCTCATTTCGAATGTCAAATTCTATAGAAAAAAAAATTGAATTTGAAATCTTAACTGACCTCATTTGCGAAATTATCTCATTTGGGCTCTAATGAAAACAGGCTATAATGTAAAGAAATACAAAATAAAAGCTTGAGAAATTTTTTGAGAACCAAATTTTAAAATTTTAACCTTTAACCATTTGACCTCGAAAAACTTTTTTAAGTACCAATTGAAAGAATTCTCTTTTTCGTTAAATAAAAACAAATTCTCAGAAATTGAATTATAACAATTTTTGGGCTTTGAATTCTCAGTTCCTTCCTTAAATATTCGACACATTTTTTGAGATCAGTTCTTAGATCATTTTTTTAATAGGTAAGTAGTTGTTTGGTGTTGCGGAGTTTTATTTTTGTCAAACTTATAACTTGAAAGGATCATATTTTGGTGCCTAAGTAACTGTCTTGAGTTTTTTGTTAAAAGAAAAATTTGTTTCTTTTTTGAGACCTTGGCCTTGCAAATTTTTAAATTGGCTTCGGATGTATTTTATACCTAATATTGACTTGACTAGATCGAGAATTTAATCAAAATTGAAAAAATATGAGGCACATTTTTTTTCCTAAATAATGTATATTTTATGGGCCTACGTTTGAGATATTTATGTATGGAAAAAATAACAATTTTTCAATACAAAAAAGGGCATAATTCTACATCAAAATATAAAGAAAAAAACTTTTAAAAGGAAAAAGAACCCTCATAGCACCGATTTTAAAACTTTAATAATAAAGGTCAAATTTTTATTTATAAACGTGCAGAAAAAACTCAAAAATTACTCAAAAGTGTAGGTATATCTACTATCTACGAAAAAATAAAATGGGTTGGGGTCAAAATTCTGCTTTCAAAATTTTGCTTTTCAAAATTCTGCTTCTCAAAATTCTGTTTTTCAAAATTATGCAAAAAATTAAAAATTTTAATTTTTTGCAAAATTCTGTAAAATCATCTACTTGAAAAATTATCTACTTATTTGATTACTTACCTACATAATTTGTCATTCTTTGAATGCATATTAACTTTTGTTTTATAAATGAATAAATTTGAAAATATTAAGAAAATGTTTTTAATACTAAACATTTCCGAAAATAATTTAAAATTTTTCAATTTGTCAAATAAAGATGAATATTCAAAAATTTTAATAAGAAAGAATTTTCGTTACAAAAGCAGAGTTTTGAAGACACAATTTTGACCCGATCCCAAATAAAATTGTTCTAATTTTAACAATTCCCATATAAAGCACTTATTTGCTCTGATAAAACAAATAATTCAATGTCATATAATAAAATTTTACGTAAGTAGTTTCCATTACTACAAAACTTGAACGCAAAAAGAACAATCCATAATTAATATGCTGGCTCTTTCTGGAGTGGAGCAGGTGAAAAAAAAATATCGTAATAGGTGAATTTCATGAGCGGATCTTTAGTGTGAAGTAAACAAATTATAGGACCTATAATATAGGTATGATTCTCCTGGGATCGTGATCATTACTTCACCGAAAAAAAAGAAAAAAAAAAAATGAAGAATACTTTTAGGTTAAAATTTCAATAAAATTTATTAGAAGGAATATTATACTTCATTCTACGTATCTACTAGAATACGGTTTCTTGAAAAATATATACTTTTTGGCGCTTGGAGCCTTCAAAATAAATGGTGTATTATATAAAAATATAACCAATAGGTATCAACAATAAGTCGTTATCGATATTCAAACATTTCTCTTTTACAAAATATCGACTAGGTATAAACGTGTTGAAAAATCATTTTTTTTTTTTGTTGTAAATTACTGATAAATCTCCAAAATTTAATGTTTTATTTTAACAATAAAATGATGTTCCAATATTTGTTCTTCTATCATAAGAAAATGATATCCTTCGATTTAAAACATGCAACAAAATAACACATAACAAAGATCAAAGACTTTAATGACCCAAATTAAGTTTTTTTTTTATTCAAGAAATATCTAAAAAGTTTTAGGTTCAATAATTATGAATAAATATCGTATTACTTATTATTAAAAACTAATTTAGTTAATTTTTTTGCATGCAACATTATTGCAGGCCTAAGAGTGTTTGTGGATTAAAATTGCTTGATTGTAAAATATACATTCAATTTTATAACAGTAAAAAAAAACTTATGTTTATCATTTATAATAATTAAATAATTTTAAATTATAGGTTTTGTTTTTTAAAAGATGTTAATTGTATAAATTTTGAAATAACTTCTATTTGAAATTTAACTTAACCTTCTTTTCGATACAACAATAAAAAATATCCTACGCTTTTGACATTTTCTTATAAATAATTATAACTTTTTTTTTTCTTATAATTTCTTATAAAATATTTAAAGAAAAAAAAAGAAAACGTAATTTAAAATAGATAATAGCAGTCTTCCATAATCTTAGGGCAATACAAATTTCTTTACCTTTATTCATTTTTTTTCATATTTGTTTCTATTTATTTATCTTTAAAAAAGCTTTAGCGGCTTTTTTCAAAAACCTATCCAATCTTAATGCACTTTAAAATTAATTAAACAAAAAAATAAAAACACTCTCTCCACAGACTTATAACCTACAAAACCTAGTGTTGTATTTGATGTTGTTTTCAAAATAAAAACAAATAAAATAAAATTGATATTATATAGATAGTTTTTTTTTTAAATAAGTTTCTTGTGCCTAATATTTCGTTCTTTCAATTCCTATTTTCATAGTAAAAGAACATTAAACATTCCAAAATAATTCTTTACCAAAGGCACCTCTCTTTTCCTTTATTCTTCACCAAAAATTTCCTCCAATGGCACTTTTATCCAAGCACTTTAATTAAAAATTATTACAAAAAAATTAATAATATTTTAAACAAAAATCTTTCATTCTATGGAATGCTACAAAATAAAGTAAAAAAAAAAAACTTACTCCTAGTCCCAAGGAAATGAAAAAAAAAATTGACTTATTAAAAACAAAAAATATTTTAAAAAAGGAATATGAAATTTATAAAACTGCCTTAAATAATAATAAAAAAAAAAGAAAACAATACATAAACTTGCATATACACTGTAATGTATGAACAAAAATTTTAAAATATTTTATTATCTTTGTTCAAAAAATATTAATAAAATAATAATTTAAATTAAAAAAATATTGTAAATAAATAAAAACTAACAAAAATATAAACTAAAATGAAAAAAAAAACATTAAATTAAATTGTTCTCCTGTTCGGTTTTTGTTTACAAAAATATATATATATATACAATATATATATATTTGAAATTATATACAAAACTAGTCTTAAATTCCTATTGTAATATATATATAGCTAATACAATATCAAATTTATATAAGAAAAAAATCTTAAGACAGAAACAAAATATACTTAACAAAATATTATTTGAAAAATTTAAATTTTATTTGCCATGAAAACGTAGTTATTAGAAAAACAAATATGATTTATTATTTTATACACTAAAAAAAATTTTAAAAATAAATAAAATAAAAATGTAAAAATAAAATTCATCGAAAAAAGAGAACAATTCGCCGATTGCCTTCAAATAGAAGAATTTCGATATAAATTCACTGCGAACATAAAACAAAAAACAGACAAAAAAAAAACGTTATTATCAAACGTGAAACTTTTATTAAAAATCATATTTCAATACAAAACAAATAAAACACAGAAAAATAAACAATATACATACTAAACCTATACAAAAAAAAAAGCGGTCAACAAAAAAATACAAAGTTTTAATGAACTCAAAAAAATAATACATGGAAAAATTGATGTGACACTTCTAAATTTTGTTCGAAGTAAAAAATATTTTGAATATTCATACACTATGTAAAAAACAAAGTTTAAGTAAATAAAAAAAATCAAATTCATACGAATTTTACCACAAATGTTATTTAGTTTAATAAAAAAAAATAGGTTTTCGTGTTCTTTAGTAGATAAATTAAATTGGGACCAATTCATTCATATCTGAATTGATTGGAATAGTGGAGATTTTCAAAATAGAGAAATGGAAGTGTTTTTTAAAGTTTTTTTTTATTTTTTTTTTTTTAACTTATCTGATATAACTGCATAAATATTTATGTAATGTACACATTTGTTATGTAAGAACAACCAGTTTTTTAGATTAAATTTTTTTATATAATTTATCGTCAATTCAACAAAAACCAATGACATTGAAATATTTAAAAATAAAAAACAGTTTGGTAAATCTTTAATTTTGGCATCAATATTTCCATTATAAAGTAAATTTAATACAAAAAAAAACGTGAATTAAAAAAAAAAAGACGATTAAATAGAGGAAAACATTCAGGATTGTATAACATATTATATACTTAGTAAATGATAATTCATTAAACTGTAAATAATATACATGCACACATAATTTAGATATATACTAACTTAATAACAACGTTGTATGATTTTGATCAAAACAAAAAAAAAAACAAAAACAAAAAAAAAAACAGAATAATAAAGTATAATAAAATTTTTCGATTTGTTAAAAAAAGTATGAAAAAGTTTTTTTTTTTTTAATGAATGAAAAATAAAGGAAATGTTTCGATTTGAAAAGAATTTTCAGCTAATTCATACCAAATTTAAATTTTCTGGGGATTTAGTTTTTACACATGTAAAGGCGCATAAGCAAAGAAAACAAAAAATAAAATCTAAATATTATAACACTGGTCTGGTTACATTCGGAAGCAGATACCTACCTACATTATCTTCGGATTTAAGTTCCGAAATAAGTTTTGGTTTACAAACTTCAGTTAACAATGCATTTAGGCAAAAAAAATCTATATTTTTATTTTCGAAAAAAAACGAGGTTAACCCCTTTCCGAAAAAATGGATTTTAAAAAATTTCCTCTAAATCATCGAATGAGACATCAAACGAAAGGTATCTTTAAGCTCTATGTTTAACTGAAAACCAAAAGTTTCTTCGAGGTTTCTTGGAGGTTTTGTTGCTGGGTTATTTGCACCCAAACATATTTTTTCTAAAACTGAGTTATTTACATCCATTTTTTACATTCGGAGGCAGATATCTGCCGACCAAAGTCCCGGAACAATATTTGGTTTACCGATATGAGTGCAGAGTGAACACGCTAATGCATTTATGTAAAAAATTCAATATTTAATTTTTATAGATTTTCGACAAAAAAACAAGGTTAACTCCTTGCCGAAAAAAATGAATTTAAAACAAATTTCCCCCAAATTTATCGAATGAGACATCAAACGAAAGGTATCTTTAAGCTCTATGTATAACTGAAAACCAAAAGTTTCTTGGAGGTCTGGTAGCTGGGTAATTTGCATCCAAACATATTATTTCACAAGCTGAGTTTTGTACATCTAATTATTTGTTTTCTTACATTCGGAGGCAGATATCTGCCTACCAAAGTCCCGGAACAATATTTGGTTTACTAATAAGAGTTCAGAGTGAACAGGCCTATGCATTTATGTAAAAAAATTCAATATTTAATTTTTATGGATTTTCGACAAAAAATCAAGGTTTGCCGAAAAAAATGGATTTAAAAAAAATTTTCTCCAAATTCATCGAAAGAGACATCAAGCGAAAGGTATCTTTAAGCTCTATTTATAACTGAAAACCAAAAGTTTCTTGGAGGTCTGGTTGCTGGATAATTTGCATCCAAACATAATTTTTCTCAAGCCGAGTTATTTACATCCAATTTCTTTTACATTCGGAGGCAGATATCTGCCGAACAAAGTCCCGGAACAATATTTGGTTTACAGATAAGAGTTCAGAGTGAATAGAACAATGCATTTATGTTAAAAAATTCAATATTTAATTTTTATAGATTTTCGACAAAAATTCAAACATATTATTTCACAAGCTGAGTTTTGTACATCCAATTATTTTTTTTCTTACATTCGGAGGCAGATATCTGCCGACCAAAGTCTCGGAACAATATTTGGTTTACTAATAAGAGTTTAGAGTGAACAGGCCTATGCATTTATATACAAAAATTCAATATTTAATTTTTATGGATTTTCGACAAAAAATCAAGGTTCCCTTGCCGAAAAAAATGGATTTAAAAAAATTTCCTCCAAATTCATCGAATGAGACATCAAACGAAAGGTATCTTTAAGCTCTATTTATAACTGAAAACCAAAAGTTTCTTGGAGGTCTGGTTGCTGGATAATTTGCATCCAAACATAATTTTTCTCAAGCCGAGTTATTTACATCCAATTTCTTTTACATTCGGAGGCAGATATCTGCCGAACAAAGTCCCGGAACAATATTTGGTTTACAGATAAGAGTTCAGAGTGAATAGAAGAATGCATTTATGTAAAAAAATTCAATATATAATTTTTATAGATTTTCGACAAAAAATCAAGGTTAACCCCTTGCCGAAAAAAATGGATTTAAAAAAAATTTCCTCTAAATTCATCGAATGAGACATCAAACGAAAGGTATCTTTAGGCTCTATGTATAACTGAAAACCAAAAGTTTCTTGGAGCTTTTGTTGCTGGGTTCTTTGCATCCAAACATATTTTTTCTAAAACCGAGTTATTTACATCAATTTTTAACATTCGGAGGCAGATATCTGCCGACTAAAGTCCCGGAACAAGATTTGGTTTACCGATATGAGTTCAGAGTGAACACGCTAATGCATTTATATAAAAAAATTCAATATTTAATTTTTATGGATTTTCGACAAAAAATCAAGGTTCCCTTGCCGAAAAAAATGGATTTAAAAAAATTTCCTCCAAATTCATCGAATGAGACATCAAACGAAAGGTATCTTTAAGCTCTATTTATAACTGAAAACCAAAAGTTTCTTGGTGGTCTGGTTGCTGGGTTATTTGCTTCCAAACATAACCGAGTTATTTACATCCATTTTTTACATTCGGAGGCAGATATCTGCCGACCAAAGTCCCGGAACAAGATTTGGTTTACAGATAAGAGTTCAGAGTGAATAGGCCTATGCATTTATATAAAAAAATTCAATATTTAATTTGTATGGATTTTCGACAAAAAGTCAAGGTTAACCCCTTGCCGAAAAAAATGGATTTAAAAAAATTTCCTCCAAATTCATCGAATGAGACATCAAACGAAAGGTATCTTTAAGCTCTATTTATAACTGAAAACCAAAAGTTTCTTGGAGGTCTGGTTGCTGGGTTATTTGCATCCAAACATATTTTTTCTAAAACCGAGTTATTTACATCCATTTTTTACATTCGGAGGCAGATATCTGCCGACCAAAGTCCCGGAACAAGATTTGGTTTACAGATAAGAGTTCAGAGTGAATAGGCCTATGCATTTATATAAAAAAATTCAATATTTAATTTGTATGGATTTTCGACAAAAAGTCAAGGTTAACCCCTTGCCGAAAAAAATGGATTTAAAAAAATTTCCTCCAAATTCATCGAATGAGACATCAAACGAAAGGTATCTTTAAGCTCTATTTATAACTGAAAACCAAAAGTTTCTTGGTGGTCTGGTTGCTAGGTTATTTGCATCCAAACATATTTTTTTCTAAAACCGAGTTATTTACATCCATTTTTTACATTCGGAGGCAGCTATCTGCCGACCAAAGTCCCGGAACAAGATTTGGTTTACCGATATGAGTTCAGAGTGAACACGCTAATGCATTTATATAAAAAAATTCAATATTTAATTTTTATGGATTTTCGACAAAAAGTCAAGGTTAACCCCTTGCCGAAAAAAATGGATTTAAAAAAATTTCCTCCAAATTCATCAAATGAGACATCAAACGAAAGGTATCTTTAAGCTCTATTTATAACTGAAAACCAAAAGTTTCTTGGAGGTTTTGTTGCTGGGTTATTTGCATCCAAACATATTTTTTCTAAAACCGAGTTATTTACATCCATTTTTTACATTCGGAGGCCGATATCTGCCGACCAAAGTCCCGGAAAAAAATTTGGTTTACAGATAAGAGTTCAGAGTGAATAGGCCAATGCATTTATGTAAAAAAATTCAATATTTAATTTTTATGGATTTTCGAAAAAAAAATCAAGGTTAACGCCTTGCCGAAAAAAATGGATTTAAAAGAAATTTCCTCCAAATTCATCGAATGAGACATCAAACGAAAGGTATCTTTAAGCTCTATTTATAACTGAAAACCAAAAGTTTCTTGGAGGTTTTGTTGCTGGGTTATTTGCATCCAAACATATTTTTTCTAAAACCGAGTTATTTACATCCATTTTTTACATTCGGAGGCCGATATCTGCCGACCAAAGTCCCGGAACAAAATTTGGTTTACAGATAAGAGTTCAGAGTGAATAGGCCAATGCATTTATGTAAAAAAATTCAATATTTAATTTTTTATGGATTTTCGAAAAAAAATCAAGGTTAACCCCTTGCCGAAAAAAATGGATTTAAAAGAAATTTCCTCCAAATTCATCGAATGAGACATCAAACGAAAGGTATCTTTAAGCTCTATTTATAACTGAAAACCAAAAGTTTCTTGGAGGTTTTGTTGCTGGGTTATTTGCATCCAAACATATTTTTTCTCAAGCCTAGTTTTTTTTACATCCAAACATTTTTTTCTTACATTCGGAGGCAGATATATGCCGACCAAAGTCCCGGAACAAAATTTGTCTTACAGATAAGAGTTCAGAGTGAATAGAACAATGCATTTATGTTAAAAAATTCAATATTTAATTTTTATGGATTTTCGACCCCTTGCCGAAAAAAATGGATTTAAAAAAAATTTCCTCAAAATTCATCGAATGAGACATCAAACGAAAGGTATCTTTAAGCTCTATTTATAACTGAAAACCAAAAGTTTCTTGGAGGTTTTGTTGCTGGGTTATTTGCATCCAAACATATTTTTTCTAAAACCGAGTTATTTACATCCATTTTTTACATTCGGAGGCAGATATCTGCCGACCAAAGTCCCGGAACAATATTTGGTTTACAGATATGAGTGCAGAGTGAATACGCTAATGCATTTATGTAAAAAAATTCAATATTTAATTTTTATGGATTTTCGACAAAAAATCAAGGTTCCCTTGCCGAAAAAAATGGATTTAAAAAAATTTCCTCCAAATTCATCGAATGAGACATCAAACGAAAGGTATCTTTAAGCTCTATTTATAACTGAAAACCAAAAGTTTCTTGGTGGTCTGGTTGCTAGGTTATTTGCATCCAAACATATTTTTTTCTAAAACCGAGTTATTTACATCCATTTTTTACATTCGGAGGCAGCTATCTGCCGACCAAAGTCCCGGAACAAGATTTGGTTTACCGATATGAGTTCAGAGTGAACACGCTAATGCATTTATATAAAAAAATTCAATATTTAATTTTTATGGATTTTCGACAAAAAGTCAAGGTTAACCCCTTGCCGAAAAAAATGGATTTAAAAAAATTTCCTCCAAATTCATCAAATGAGACATCAAACGAAAGGTATCTTTAAGCTCTATTTATAACTGAAAACCAAAAGTTTCTTGGAGGTCTGGTTGCTGGGTTATTTGCATCCAAACATATTTTTTCTAAAACCGAGTTATTTACATCAATTTATTACATTCGGAGGCAGATATCTGCCGACCAAAGTCCCGGAACAAAATTTGGTTTACAGATAAGAGTTCAGAGTGAATAGGCCAATTTATTTATGTAAAAAAATTCAATATTTAATTTTTATGGATTTTCGAAAAAAAATCAAGGTTAACCCCTTGCCGAAAAAAATGGATTTAAAAGAAATTTCCTCCAAATTCATCGAATGAGACATCAAACGAAAGGTATCTTTAAGCTCTATTTATAACTGAAAACCAAAAGTTTCTTGGAGGTTTTGTTGCTGGGTTATTTGCATCCAAACATATTTTTTCTAAAACCGAGTTATTTACATCCATTTTTTACATTCGGAGGCCGATATCTGCCGACCAAAGTCCCGGAAAAAAATTTGGTTTACAGATAAGAGTTCAGAGTGAATAGGCCAATGCATTTATGTAAAAAAATTCAATATTTAATTTTTATGGATTTTCGACAAAAAATCAAGGTTCCCTTGCCGAAAAAAATGGATTTAAAAAAATTTCCTCCAAATTCATCGAATGAGACATCAAACGAAAGGTATCTTTAAGCTCTATTTATAACTGAAAACCAAAAGTTTCTTGGTGGTCTGGTTGCTGGGTTATTAGCTTCCAAACATATTTTTTCTAAAACCGATTTATTTACATCCATTTTTTACATTCGGAGGCAGATATCTGCCGACCAAAGTCCCATAACAAAATTTGGTTTACAGATAAGAGTTCAGAGTGAATAGGAAAATGCATTTGTGTAAAAAAATTCAATATTTAATTTGTATGGATTTTCGACAAAAAATCAAGGTTCCCTTGCCGAAAAAAATGGATTTAAAAAAAATGTCCTCCAAATTCATCGAATGAGACATCAAACGAAAGGTATCTTTAAGCTCTATTTATAACTGAAAACCAAAAGTTTCTTGGAGGTCTGGTTGCTGGGTTATTTACATTCAAATACTTTTTTTTTTTTACATTCGGAATCAGATATCTGCCAACCAAATTCCTCGAAACAAGTTTCTAAGTTTATGCGGAGCTTAATTCAAAAATAAGAGAACGAAGCAGCTTTAAAGTTCGTTTAGTTATAAACTCTTTTTCGTTTGTAATAACAACTTATTATTAGTCTAAAAGATGTTACAATCTGATAAACGCTGAAATAAAGGCGTTCCTAGTTAGCATAAATGCTATTATTTTGTTGCAAAATTGTTTTATATCTAAATGGCCATCAATTTCAAACATGTGCGTGTCATCAAAATAACACTAACTCGTATAATTTTACATAAATACTTACAAGTTACACGCATTCTTTTATGTCTTAACAAAAATATTCAATCGTTGCAAACTATTAAGTAAACTTCTTTGAAATAAAAAATGTCATTCACAAATATTAAAATATATTTACTCTTTTGTGTAATCATAACTTCATTCGCAAGTGATGATTTGGAATTAAACAAACTTATCGAAAAAGTTTATAAAATCAGTAATTCAGCTACAATTGTTTTAGTTGGCTTTAACGATGAATTTCTGACAAATTTCATACAAATGCATCCAGATAATCCAATAATCATATATAACTTACTGAATCCAATTAAAAACAACATCTTTACCTATAGCAATATTATACTGGTCGTTAACAGCAGTAAATCTCAGGAGTTCTTCAAAATGTTGCAACAATTCATTCCACTTCTGCTTCGTAGAAAATTCGTTATCATTTCTGCAGTCAATGTTCAACTATTACATCGATATTCAAACTTCTTCTCTAAACAGAAATTTTCAAGAATTTTCGGGGCCACAAAAGAAATCTCCTATGCATTTTTTCCCTACAGTCAAAAGAAATTTCAACAGATATCCAATATCAGTTCGGAAAATCTTCCCAATACCTTTAGAAATCTAAATAACTTCACTTTTCGTACAACTATTGAAAGAGATATTCCTCGAACATTTTGGTATTCGGACAAAGAAGGTCAATATCAAGTTGGAGGGCGTTACGGACAAATTTTTATGAACTTCTTAAAGAAGCACAATTCAACATTTCAAGATCTACTTATTAATAATTCGACGAAACTTTATATTCCAGATGTAATAAAGGCAGCAATCAATGATGAAATTGACATTAGTATGAATGTATTTTGTAAAACTGCAGGTGTAAATGTGAGTTACCCAATCAGTATTCAAAATTTGGCAATAATGGTTCCCGTGAATGGGAAAATGGATGCAAATGAATACTTTGTGAAGCCTTTTTCTTTAGACTTGTGGATATGGATTTTAATAACCGTCATCTACTTAACTGTAGCAAAAGTTTTGATGAATTGTTTTTTGAAATTCAAAGCTGACATTTTGGAAAGTTTAAGTGAAACAATTTTGATTATACTCAGAATGCCAACAGAAAAACCGATTTTTTCAGCATATCGATATTACATTTTAGTGTTTTTGTTTTCTTTTATTATTGGCAACATGTACATCATTTATTTTACATCCTTTTTGACAGTTTTCATTGAAATTCCACAATACAATTTGTTATTGGATTTGATTAAGGACAATATTACCATAATGATGCCGAGTTTTGAATGGGGTTTATTTACAACAGAAGCCAAAACTGATGATTTGAAAAAACTTGTATTTTTAGTTGATTATCCTTTGTATTTCAAGGAATTATATTTATTGAAAAATACAACTTTAGCCTATTCAATCGGTAGAGATAGAAGTGATTTTCTTATTAATCTTCAATCGAATTATAGAAAACCTTTATTTCGAAATGCCGATTCGTCTATTATGCAATATTATCTTGGATATATAATGCCTTCACATTCACCGTTTAAGGAAATTTTAGATCAATTCATTATTGAAATGCTAGAACGAGGATTGATTGAAAAATGGGATTCTAATGTTTTGCCACAAGCTGTGCATGAAGACTTTCATTTGAATATGTATCGAGATGCTAGTGCGGAACCATTGCATCTTGCATTGACAGTAAAACAGTTACAATTTGGTTGGAATTGTTTGATAGTTGGATTGGCTTTAGCATTTGTTGCTTTTATTGGAGAAAATGTTTGCTTTCAATTAAACTTAAGGGTAAAAAAGAACATTGTATTTTGTTAATAAATTAATTGATTGATCCAATAAAAATCAAATAAAAAATTGTGTGTAAAGTTGAATCGTAAGTTTTAAAAACGGAATAAGTCGAATTTTTTCCGAAATCGGCTTTTTGATGCAAATGGCATCTTTAGGCGAAGACACATCTTCTAAGTTGAAAAAAAAAAACTTGCGATATAGGTGCTCTATATAGGTGACCATTCGTTCCGGTTTACCCGGGACTGTCCCGTATTTCTATTGCTTGTTCCAGGTTTTTATTTAAGAAACCCGGGATGTATAAGTGTCCCGTATTTTGTAATTTGTCCCGTGATAGTCCCGTATTTCCACATTCACTGGTTTTTTATTTAAAATTTTAAATAATTTGTATTGGAAAACAGTGGTTGGAAATTAATTTTTTTTTCTAATTTTTCGAATAAAAGCGAATAAAAGCATTTATTACTATGGGAGGGGGGGTCTATATCCCCTCGTTTAGGCAGGATGGAACAACGGAAGCACTTAAAGTTATGAATGATACCTTTTTAAAAAGCCAGAATTGTACCTTTAATTCTTATTTTTAAATCAAATTATTTCAATTAATTGTTCTCGAAATAATCAACTTCAAAGTCAAAATTTGGGAAAAAATGTTAAAAAAAAAACACATTAAATACTATTTTTACCAAGACCGTGAATTTAAATATGAAATTAATCGATGAGATAATTGTATCAATTTATTTCTTATCAAAAAATGAAAACCATATGCTTCTATGTCTTCTAGTTTCCTAGAAAATTGAAAATAAGAAAATTACCTTTATTTTTCGTCATATTTTAGAAAATTGCCCCTCCCGCCTTAACGGGGGGAGATAGACCCCCCTCTCGTAGTAAAAATGATTGTATTGAACTCCTCAACAAAACACCGTTATCAATTCTTGTCACCTAAGTTATCGTACCTTAGAACCCAGCTAAATTTTAAAACTTTTTTTAAGGACATATTAAAAATTGAATTAAATATTAAAAAATTTCAAAAACATTTAAAATATAATTATTAAAATGCTAAAAAAAACAGTTCTCACAATTTTGATAAAAAAAATATTTTTTAAGAAGTTTTTAACAGTAGCTATTATAAAAAAGTTTTCTTGATTTCTGACTCATTAAAACTCATTTCATTATCACTTTTTTTTTTTGAAAAAACAACGTGTTCAACAAATTTTTTATTAGTCCCGGGTTTCGCTCCTAAAATATGGTCACGTTATCTATAGGGCTACTTGCCCTTGGTGTCTTGTCGTAAAAAATATTTGAGGTTTTAATCAAAACCAACACTACGATGATGGAAGATTCCAAAAAAGTGAGTCTCGCAATTCGTCCGTCAGTCTGTGCGTACATCTGTATACATTTTCACAGCCTTAACGGGTGGATGGATTTTCTTCAAATTTGGTACAGATGATTTTTATGGAATTCTGAAAGTTTTTTTTTTTGTTTTTTATATCTCGCTTAGAAAGTGTACCTACCTCTAATACATTTTTTTCAATTTATACCAAATATCTCGAAAACGGCTCTAACGATTTTGATTGAACTTTTCAGATGTAATATTCAAAGCAATTTCAATAAAACTGCATTTTTAGTATTTCTCAAAAAAGTGTACTTCCCATACAAATTTTTTAAATTATACCAAATATCTCCAAAACTACTCTAACGATTTTGATTAATCTTTTCAGACGTAATATTTAAAGTGATTGCAATGCAATAAAATTGCATTTTAAATTTTGCTCAAAAAAGTCAAATAACAAAAAAAAAATTTCATTCAAGAAAATTTTGCCCTATGTAAATGTCGGCTCTTTCCCAACATCAATCTCTGAAGACTCAATCATAAATAAAATATTAAAACTAGAAGATAATATAAGTCCTGGTCCAGATGGCTTACCTGCTTTAATGTTAAAAAAATGTTCATCTTATTTGTCTTACCCATTATATCTCTTGTTCAATGAATCCTTAAAGTGTTCAAAATTTCCTACTCTATGGAAATATGCTTACCTCAGACCGGTTCATAAAAAGGGCCCTAAGAATTTGGTCACTAATTATCGTCCCATAGCCGAACTGTCCGTTATTCCAAAACTTTTTAATCCTTAGTATGTGACACTCTTTCCTATGTTTTATGTGAATATCAACATGGATTTGTGAAGAAAAAATCGACGATAACAAACTTACTAGAGTTTACAACATTTTGCGTTGATGCTTTTGAGAAAAAGCAACAAATTGATTGCATATTTACTGATTTCAGTAAGGCATTCGACAAACTAAGCCATGAAGTACTTTTGAAAAAGCTAACAAGAATTGGACTAAATGAGAACTTTCTTTCATGGATATCTTCATACCTTGTAGACAGGTATTACTGCGTACTGTTTAAAAATGACTGTTCTGAGAACTTTAGAGTAAATTCTGGTGTACCTCAAGGAAGTCACCTAGGCCCATTGCTCTTTGTGTTATTTATAAATGACCTTCCTTCTGTTTTCCAAAACTCAAAAACTTTATTTTATGCTGACGACGTGAAAATATTTCGAACAATAAATTCCCTATCCGATTGTAAGCTCTTGCAAGAAGACTTAAAAAGATTTTGGGAATGGTGTTGCACAAATCGCCTTATATTAAATATTGACAAGTGTAAATCATTGAGCTTTACACGAAAACAAAATTTAATTGCTTATAACTATGAGATTAATTCGTTGCAAATATGTAAATTATCAAATTTTTCTGACCTAGGAATCAATTTAGATCCGAAACTAACTTTTACTGATCATTATAACCACATTATTAAAAGAGCCATTGTAACACTTGGCTTCATCAAAAGATTTGCGCGGGAGTTCGAGGATCCATATGTTTTGAAGGTTCTATATATTTCATTTGTAAGGCCAATTCTTGAATACGGATGTATAGTGTGGGCACCTTACTATATGATTCATATAAACAGAATTGAAAGTGTTCAGAGAAGGTTCATGAGATTTTCGTTGCGTTTTCTTTCATGGTCCGATAGAATTGTCCTACCTCCATACTCGGATAGACTTAAACTTATTAATTTACCATCACTTTCAGTTCACAGAGAGTATTTGCAATTATGTTTTATAATTGGGATAATAAGAGGCTCAATATCTTCTTCAGTGTTGGATCGACTGAATTTTAATGTTGGGCGTGCTGGTTTAAGAAATAGGTTACCAATTTGTGTAGTTTATAGTAGATCTAACTATGGCGTCAATAGCTCTATGAATCAACTAATTAATATTTTTAACAAAAACTTTCATATAATCGATTCTATTAATGATAATGTTAAATCCCATAAATTCAAAAATAGCTTCTTTAATCAATTTAATTAATTTACCAGAATGTTGTTTTTTCTGTTGTTATTTATATTAGTTTATTTAGTTTCAATGTTAATATATGTATATTTTATTGTGATTAATTGACAATTATTACTCATATATTGAGTTTAAGTTTAATGATTCCATTGTTAGTATCTAAGCTTATTTCTAATGTTAGCATTTAACATATTAAATAAATAAATAAACATCAACAAAATTTCTTTAAAATTTATATAGAGTCATTCTACAAGTAAACAAACATAAAAGTGTTTTGAGCTGCAAGTACGTGCGACCCCAGTCGTGCATTTTATTTTGTTTTACTCAAGTAAAAAATAGATCACAATAAAAAAATTTGTTTTACTATGTGTAACACTTTTTTGTTTTGTTTACTCAAACTCTATCAATAGTTAATCTTAAACTTTTGTTTTAAAAAAAATTATTTATGTTAATTTTATTAAAAATTTGGCTTTTGGGTGAAATTTCAAACAGTAAGTTTTAAGAACGGAATAAGTCCAACGTTTTTAAACCATTATACCTGTCTACCAGAACCAGAAACCGATAGAAATAAAATCTCATTCTACTCAAATCTACATAATCTTTATTTTATCTGAAGGTCAAACATCAGAAAACAATAAAATACAGAAGCGTTTTCCCAACAATTTTACCAAATGGACTTATTCCGTTCTTAAAACGTACGGTTAAGAGCATCTACGGATGAAATTCTCTCAAAAACTACACAACTTGAACGTAATTAGAAAAATGGAGCCACTTCTTATTATATTTATCTTTTAACAGTATGTAATTACTTTCTGATTACATTTCACCTCTAACATAAAAACCCAGCAAGTATTAAAAAAACTGTGATAAATTATGTACAGATGCAGATGGATTGCAATATTTCAAATTTTTCATAAATTTAATTTCAAGAGAATTGTGACGCTCGTATACATCATAAAACAAATTCTAATGACCTTTTATAAAATTCTCGTTTAGCGGTGTTTGTTACCAAACTCCCCCGAAACAGCTGGATCGATTTTTATGAAATTTTGTGTGCTTATCGGCTAGTTCTGAAAATCGGCCAACATAGTGAACAGACTCATACTTGGAAAAATTCCAAAAAAAAAAAAATAAATTAAAACAGAAAATTCAAATAACTGAAATGCAGAATACATTTGAATTCACTTTTGTCTACAAAATGTGAAATGCAGAACATGGGTGGTTTTTACTTTGAAACGTATGCAACGTATCAGTTAATTCATTTCCCTAATATTAGACAATAAAATAATAATAACACTCAATTCTACACAAAAACCGCTGTACAACGAGCCAAACACAACTTAGTACTGCATACTTTTAGAGTCTACTACACGTTGGCTCTGGACCATTTACTTTTAGAAATGAACGTGGATCGCGCTCGTGACTATAAAAGATTACTCGTTTTCATCAGACAATCTAAAATTGACAAACTGATAAGATAGACAAGATCTGATTGAATATCATCGGTACAAATGTTATTTTATAATAGATCAATTGAAATATATGAAAATATATTGATATAAGAACATATTTGCTAAACACATTCACAATCCATTTCGATACCAAGCCACTATTTGACCAATACAAATACACAATAATTGTTGCTTTTCCATTTAAGAGCAAAAATGTGGATAATTGATTTTACAGTTATAATTTTGTTTGAATCTTTAATTTATTTGTTAAAATAAACAAGTTGTCTTTTGTTTTTATTTGGCAAACAAGTTTTGTTGCTTAGGCACACTGAATTTGATTAAATATTTACAAAGATTTTCAAATTAGTTTAATATATATATAAAAAATCTTTTAACATTTGTCATTTGAATTGAGTAAAAACGTGAATTCAACTTTGATTCCATAAAAGATTTTTTTCTGACGTCATTTTTCGCAAAAGATATCTTAAGCAATGAGAATGACCATAAAACAACTGACCACATTATGAACCTACATTTTATGCCAATGTTGCGTGTCTGGAGTTGGTGGTGACGTGGGAAGACGTTTGGTACACAGGTACGATGGAAATGGTAACAAAAATCTATTTGAAAAAAAAAAAAATTAAATCGAAGGCCAATAATTTAAAATAAGACATTTTTTTTATCAAACTCGAAGAAAATGCACGACTTGATTTTTTTTTTGCTCCTTCAATAGAAATGTGAATTATTAGTAATAAAATGGGGTTGACATCGTCAATAGTTCAGATTCGCATTGGTGTTTTGGATTGTTTCATGTAAATGCCTATTTAAAAATGGGTATTTTTTTAGTTTAAGTCCAGATATATTTTTTCTTTTTTGTTTCCAGACTTTTTTTCCCAAGCATAATTCTCTTATGTTCTTAGATGTAGGTATTCTGTGGAATTAAAATTAATTCTTAATTTTAATCACAGTTTCTGTTGTTTTCTGATATTTTACGCAGAAGAAAAGAGGAGAAAATAAGGGCTTATGTTAAACTTAATATTTAAGTTTCATTTCAGCAAATGCTAAATGAGCTGATTTCTGATCCATTACATAAATTCTTATGTTTTGAGTTATACAAAACATATGATACCTACATAAACGCTTCTTTTCGCATCACAAAAAGATGTTTTATTTTTTTTTAACATTGCGATTTAACAGCATTTAACAAATAAAACAAAATACAAACTTTTAGTACAATCTGCACTGATTATATTGAGAAATATCAAGAATAGAGAACTTTTTTGTAGGAAATTGAGTGCTTTACAACTTTGTCATACACAATTTTTTTGTAGAATTACCTATTTCGGAAATAACACCGAAAAAAACCGAACAAAATTAAAAAATCGTGAAAAAATGCCTTTCTTGGAATGCCCTGTCTCACTGGTTTAAGTAACAGTAATGTCACCTTTTATATTTGTATAGACCAATCAATTTTGAATAATATGCTTTTTGATTCATTGAGATAGCATAAAAATCAGCTGAGCTGTATGAAAAAAAAATTCACAAAACCTTACGTGTACTTTGTATGGGGAATCTTAAAACTCAAAATTCGAGTTTTAAATCTTAATTTTAAGGGCTTAAATTTTTAGGGAATTATTTTTTGGGCATTTCTAACCGAATTTTGAAATGGGAGCAACAAAATCGATGGTCGCCTTAAAACAAAGCACTCTACTCTGCACATAGGTGTCATTATTGGCAAATTTTTGCATTAATATTTCCTGTTACATTTTTTGATAATGTCTCAAATTTAAACATAACTTAGAGCCTTACACCATCCTAGAACGCATATAACTATTTCAACTCTAACAAAAGTTAAAGAACTTAAACATTTCAAACAACTTATATATGTTATATGTATGCCCTTGATGGCTGGAAATGAAAAAGTTGGGATCAATTATTGCATTATTTGTATGCTATTCAAAATTAAAAAAAACCATGTCATAGTGCAACTAAGATTGAAAATATACAAAAAATGCAAAAAAAAAAATTCTAAGACAAACATAAATACCTAACTGTTTCATTTGTAACAATCTTTTTTTTTATTTATTTATTTATTTTTTTTTTTTTTTCAAAATACAAAATGAGTTTTAACCGAAACTTTAAAAATATTAACGGACACTTAAGTTATTCCATCAATAATAAAAAATAAAAATACTTTTTGCTCAAAATGTTGTCTTCATTTAGTAAAGAATCAGCAAACGAAAGAGCTGAGCAGCAAACTTTATTTTAAGTCTTTTCTTTCTTTGACCTAGAAATCAATCGTATTCTTGTGATATGAATGTAGAACAAGGAAGGAGTCGTTATTCTGTATTGCAAAATTTTGTACGAACAAAATTCTGTATATGCATCAAAAATTCAGTATGAAAATAATAATTCTGCATTCCAGTTATTCTCTATTTCAAAATTCTGTAAATTTAGAATTCTGTATACGGTTTTAATAATTCCTTATTCTAGAATTTTTAAATGCAGAATTTTAAAATACAGAATTATGGAATTAACGAAAACAGAATTTTGGCAGAAGTAAAAAAAAATTAATAATTATGGTGCACAGAGTCTTGGCATTTACAGAATTATGACCCTAACCCTTAGATAATATCTATTATATAGAGCTGGCAACCGATACTCATGCCAGCAGACTTTTTTTTAAGCACCGGGACCGTTTTCAAGATCGTTGCCAGCTCTTTGACTATGATTTTTCATGTTCGGGTTAAGCATTCAGTGCAATGATCAAAATCGTTGAGGACATGTTTTCGAGCAAAGGATGTTATTTCTAAATAATTTTAATTTTTGTTCTAAAAAAATTGATAATTCTTTCTTGAATATGAGCCACAAGCCCCAAATTAAAAAGTTCCCGAAAAAAAGACATAGAATTTAGCTTGTTTTCTATATCTATTCAGTATTTGATTCTGATTTGGAGTGTAATTATCAAAATTTACATTGATTTCATAACCTCAAAAACTCTTTTCACTACCAACCATTCGAATTTCTTAAAAATAATTGCTTCTTATATTACATTAAAATACAATCATTTCGCTAAAGTATGTATAACACTTCAAACACATAATGCTTAGATCACCTTCAATATTTTTTGATTTGTGTGTCAAAAATTTAAAATTTATTGGTTTCATCTCAGACAGATATAAGATACGAGTATATTCATCGGCTTGTATATAGAACAGGTTCAAACTCCCCCAACCAAAAGCAAACAAAAAAAAAAAAGGTCTGCGGTCACTGATTTCAATAGAAATGTGTATCTATTTACTTTTATACTGATCGCGAAAAAAAAAAACAAAAAAGAATTAAAAAAAAAAAAAAACAAATCAAACGAACTCAAATATAAAGTAAAATATAAAATAAAACATGCTTTAACATTCAAACCCTCAAGCTATATCTTCAAGACTCTATAAGACTTTCTTCGAAATAACCAAAGCAAACACTATTTTATGTGGCTAACACTACGTTAGATACATTTTTCATTTATTTTTAATGGTTTTTTGCAGAATTATTTTGTTAACAATTGAGAGCTTATTTTTAACTCACCATACCTCTCATCTAACACTTGTTTATACCTTCCAGCATTAAAAAAAAAAGTAAAAAAAATCAAAATTCCACTGGAAATCTAGCATGAAGCATGTTGAGTCGTATAGATTGTGGCTTGTGGGCTTAAAAACGAACATTGGGCCGGCTCTCGCACTCACTTCAAGAGTTTTCGCACAAAAAAAAAAAAAAAAAAAAAAAATCAGAAAATAGTGATGAAGTCACGGAGTGGTGAATTTAGCTTAAAACGATCGGATCGCCATCAAAACAGGTAGATACTTTGTGAAAATGCACTCAATGGCCAGTCGAAAACAGGTAACCGACGAGTGAGTACGCGTAAAGTTTGGTTTATAGGTAATACCAACTTTTGTATTTCTAATTTACTTGTGTGTTGTTGTTGTTTCTCTTTTTTTTTTGTATCTCCATTGTTTTGCTTCTTTTTGTTTATGTATTTCTAACGTATCTTTTAGTGTGGGTCGGAGTAACCCTTTTATGTATTCGTTTCAAATGATATAAGCATTGTATAAGTCAGTTACAAGAAAAAAAGTACTCGTATTGTTGGAAAAATCATAACCATATTGTGAACAATTTTGTTTAAAGTTAAATTTGATCAATCAAATTAGATTTTTTTCCCAGCAAAATTAAAAAAATAATTTTGTCTTTTACTCGTGTTACCTAAATTTTGTATCTGTTTTTTTTTTTTTTTATTTTCTTTTTGCCCCAAAATTCGTTTTGTTAGATCAAAATTTACTAATACAAGTTTGAAAAAAAAATTGCGAAAAACCAGTTAAATTCGTGCCATTAAAATTGATTTATAAATCTTGTTGAAGATTAGAAACATTTTTTCTCATAACTTTTTTTTGCAAAATTTTTAATCCTACGGTTTTTATAATAATTTTTTATTTTTTTTGTATTTCAACTTCCCATCCCATCACCATCAACGACCGATAGATGTGTTAGTTTAAATAACAAAAGGTGTATCTCAAGGTAATCTGGAAGTTTTGTGATATTTTGTGTGCGAGATATAGTCTTTGTGACTGTGTGTAACTTGTTGGTGTCGACTATAAAAAAAATAAGAAACATTTACTTGGATAACACTAAAAAAGTAAATAAAAAGAATAACGACATTTTTGCATTTTGTCTTTATGCAGTTTATAAAATGGTAAGTTAAACAACAAATAAAATGTGTTATTTTTTTAACCAATTTTTTATAATTCATTTGACGCCTACAGCTGAGTTTTGGGTTGTTTCTTTAAGAATGGCATATGCGTCATCAGTTGTTAGTTATTTGTCTAGATAAATGCAAAATAGTTATGATACAGTGCTGTGCAAAAAATACAAATGGGTCACATACAAAAATTTCGAGAATTTGTTTTTATTTCCATTTTTTGTTACATATCTTTAATTCGTTTTTTTTTTTGAAAAATATTCGGCAGTTGAATAAAGAATGTGAGTGTTTAGGAGTAACATGCTTAAAGCGCTATATTTTTTGTTTGATATTTCTAACAAATAAATTGCAAACATTTTTAAAATTGCTGGAAAAATTTTTTTTTCTGCTATTTTCCGCTTCACACTTGCGATTTATTTATATTTATAAAAGATATGGATTGTTAACAATTGAATACCGGTTGGGTATGCTTATATGGTGAACCTAGTTTAGTCGGATTTATAAGGCTTCAGTTTGTGTAATTCCGAAGTAATTTTAATCAATATAAAAGTTGTTGAAGTGGAAGTTGAGAGGAGCTTAATTCAAAATGTATTTTTTTACTAACATTATATATTTGGCATTTCCTTTTTCTGTACCGAGCAAATGTCAGTAAGATTAATGGAAAATTTAAAAAGCATGAACAAAATATAGCTAAAGTTACAGATTTCAGCCGCTATATCAATTTTAAAAAGGAATAAGTTCTTCTTTAATATTCAAATCATACTTTGCTCTTGACAAAAATGATGATTGATGGTGACACTGCATGGTGTAAAAAACCATGAACAATTTAGGTTGAAAGGCAACACTATTAAACCTCCTTCTCCCGATCAAAACTCACATAAGGTATTTTTCTTACTTTAAACATATGTAGGTTTGTACTTTTATATAGGGCAAGTTTAGGATTCGTAAAAATAAAAATCGAACTCGAGAAAACTACACTGGTCAACAAAATTAAAATTTTTTTTTTTTGTTACAGAAACCAAGATATACTTTTTTATAGGTTTTTTGAAACATTATGTCCAAATTTAAAAGCGATTGGTAAAGAATTTTTCGAGATTTGCTTTTAAAAGCAAATAAACATGAGATATACCAAACACGTTCATTTCAACTTAAGATTTCTCGAAAAAGAAAAGAAATATTTAAAAGATTTAAACGGATTTAAATAGATTAAATTTAACCATTATAAAAATTTATAAAAAAACAAATAACCAAACGCTAAGAAATTACCTCGAAAACCTGTAAGAAGCGGAATTTTCGATTTTCTAACTGGTTTATCTCAAAAACGTGATGTAATAGAATTTTTCTGACTTTGGATTCGAGCTCAGCAAAAAACCTATAGAAAAGTATATATTGGTGTCTGTTACAAAAACCTTGTTGCTATTAGACATGACATTACAATGATAAAGTGGGTCCTGTAGTTCTATATGTCTGTCTGTGTGTCGAACTGCAGACCAAACTATTGAAGCATTTTCTTTTAAACTTGGTAGTTAAGAGTTTTTTGTAATTCCCTAGAGGGCAACTTGGGCAACAATTGCCGTATGACTTAAATAGAAAATGTTATTTTTATCAAAAGAAATCTAACAATTTTGATTAAGAAAATATGTGTACTGTATCAAATGAAATAATACTTTTAAAGGGTAGGTACCTGTAACTGAACCGTTTTCTTGATTTCTAAATTGGCCGATTTAAAAGAAAATTTTTATATGCATAGAAGCGTCTACACTGAAAATAATAAATTTCGTAAAATTACGAAAATGGTTTCATACACTACATTTTCGTTGCCCCAACGAAACTTTCTTTGGCTCAACGAAAATATGTAATTTTTCGTAATATGAAAACCTTCATCAATTAATGAAAACGTTTCATACACTTTTTCTCCCTATTTACTGCCAAAAAATCCAATTCAATGAAAAGATTCATCAATTAACGAAAAATTTCATACTCATTTTAACCCTCTACTGCATGAATTAATATTAGCGGACGAAAAAATTAAAAAATGCTTTACATGGGTTCATTGGGTTGTTTCAAAACGGTTTTCATTAAAAAAAATGTGTTTAAATTAATTTGTTTAAAAAATTTGTTTATAAGCCGAATTTGGCTTCGTATGCATTAAGGGGTAAGAAGTTTTACTAATTTTATTTATTCAGATTATGTAAAGAATACAATTAAAAATATCAAAAGACAAATATTTATCATTTAAAAACAAAATAAAGTCAAATAAATACATTGCATTACAAAAAGTTAAGATTTAATTCAAATTTTGCTCATTTTAAGACAATGAACCGAAAAAAACAATTTGTTTTGTCCCATATAAATATTTTTTCTTGTTCACATTCTTTCCACTGTCGAAGTAAGTCTTGCTCCAACATTTTTACCCAATACAATAAATTTTGGTTCATAGCATACACAATTAGACAATCGATCAAAAATAAATTTTTAATTCCACTTTACTTTCCAAACAAACGCAGTAATTAACACTTAAAGTATGAATATATTCTACACTTTCGATTTCAATGCACACGACTGATCGACTCACCTGTGATCATAAAATACACCTTTATTTTGGGTCGGACAAACGAAAAAACTATCTCTATGGGTTCTTAGGAACACAAAGAAGAAGATTGTATTTAATCTTTACCATTTTTTCGTGACAGATAAGAGAAAAGTGCATACAAACAGACAAAACCATATTTGGCTTCGTATGCAGTAGAGAGTTAAAGAATAAAAATAAGAATTTTTTCCTTACTTTATCAAAGTTTTAATTAAGTAACGAAAAAATTCATTAACTTCTGAAATTCAACATTAACTAACGAAAATCTTCATAAGCTTATGAAAATTCTTCATATACTAATGAAATATTACATTGGCTTATGAAAAAATACATCAGTTAACGAAAAAAAATCGTTGCCTTACAAAAAAAAAAACGTAGACTTGGATGCATTTCTGTTTTTATGATTAAAAATTTAATCTTGCTTTTTATAGTTCACATTAGGTTTTTGTTTAAAAATCTATGTAAGTTGAGCTGAATATAAAAAATATTTGCGTATTGACAACGTGTCTCACGATAAGTCGGACTCATCAGTTGACTTAAGTGAGCTCCACCGGGTCGAAACGCCAATTTTTTGTTTGGACTGTATTAAATTAATAATTTAACAAGTCCAATAAATATATACCATAAATCTACTAAAAAAATAATTAATACAACGAAAAGTTTCGTTAGCTAACGAAATTTTTTTCGTAATCTAATTAAAATATTCATAAAATTTACGAAAAAATTTGTTAGCTAACGAAAGTTCTTTCATAAATTAATCAAAAAATACATTAACTTACGAAAAATATCACCGCGGTTAATTAAATTTTACGTTAATCTATGAAAAATTTCGTAAAGTGATGTATAAATTCATTAATTCTCGATCAAAATTTTTTATGAAAAATTTCATTAAAATACGAAAGTTTTCGTTAATTGATGAAGTTCTTCATTAACGTATGAAAGCCATTTCGTTGAACCAATTAAATTTTTCATCGGCTGAAAAATAATTAAATTTTCGTTGGCTTAACGAATTTTTTCGTTGTATTTACGTAAGGATTTGGTTCAGTGTAAAAAGCTGTACAGTCTTAAAATTTTCAAAATCCTCAGTTTTTGATTCATTTTTATCAAAAAACAAAACCGACTTCCATTTATCAAAATTGCGTTTTATGATTTTTCTAATAGTTGTAGAACTGAACTAAATTGAAATGGGACCACATTACAGCCACCAGCTTTCCAAAAATTATCAAAATTGGTTCACTCAGTCCAAAGTTATGAGGTAACAAACACAAAAAAAAAATACAGACGAATTAAATGCCTCCTCCTTTTTTAAAGTTGTTAAAAAATATAAATTAAATATTTTTTAAATTTTGTATAAAAAAAAAAAATTTTAAAATAAAATGATTTCAAAAATGATTCTTTGTTAAACAAGAAACCAAATAGCTTATTCAGTTTGAAGATTTAAACAATTAAAAAAAAAGAGTGTGTGTACACATGTACACGCGACTGAAGTTATACTTCTCATTCAGTATATGCATTGAATAATTATATATAGAAGTGACACCGGAAAAAACATCCGCTTTGTTTGAGGGGTGGCGCTACAATCGTTACAAGAGTGGCGCCACAATCGTTTTAGGATTGTGTATTCGATGGCCGAAAAATTCCTTAAAAGGACTTTTGGTTACTAAGTAACCACAACTACTATATTATTTATATTTGGTGTATTTGTATTAGTTTTGTTTTGTGTTAGAAGTGTGTTTGTTTATTTTTGTTTCTGTAATATTCAAATTGAATTTATTTTTAATTTTTGTAATATTTTGAATTGAACATTTATTTTTGAATGTTTGATTCTTATGTATATTTGAAAGGATTTTGTTTTTCTGTTTTTATTAACGACAAGAAGATTTTTCTTCAACTATAGAGAGTTTATTTAATTTTGACTAGGGTGCTTTTTGTAATAATATCTAGCTGTAGTTCACATTATTTAAATGTTGTCTGCATGCACTGTAGCATATACTTACTATTTTCTTAAACCCCATATGCAAGAGTAGGTAAGGATCAAGTTCATACAATATGGCCATATTACACATTATTGTAAAGTATTTTAATGCATATTTCAAATATTTTAATACAATACGAAACTATCTCGATTATTTGCTTAAAATGATTTATGTATGCGAACAAGAACTTTGGATTTACGGCTTTGTTCAAATTTGCAGTTTTTACAAAATGTTAAATTTTGGAAAAAAAATCTTTTCGTACCATTTTTGGATACTTTTCTCTGTTTTTAATTTTGTTTAATCTAAAATTTAAACGATAATAATTAATAAAATGTTGAAATAAACTCACAAGAATTTGAGTTTATTTGAAAAAAAAAACTGTAAAAAGGTCTATTTTGATCGCAAATGTATGAAAATGTGGTTTTGGATAGTTCCAATGATTTTCCTATTTCACCATTTGAAATAAAATATTTGGTTCTAATATCCTAAAACTAGAAGAATGTAGCTTTTACATGCTCTTTATTTTGTCATGATACTATATAGTCAAGCTATGCATTCTCACAAAAAAAAAAGTTGAGATAACAATCAGACATTGCATTACTATAGCCCTGTTCCATTGGAGAATACTAATAGTAGATTTTTTGTTCATCTGTCAGTCTGTCTGTCTATAGATAAACGGATCTACCGATTAACATCAAACTTGGTATGAAGTATTTTTTGGAGACTCTCAAGAGGGGTTTTTAGAACTAATTTTTTTTACCAGAAATAACGATACCTGCCATATACCAATTTCGGAAATGTTTTATTTTCTCGAAAACGGTACCAGTAATTTTGTTTAAAAAAATTATAAAATAGTTTTTGGGCAATCATGGAAATTTTTTAAAACTATTATTAACCTACCGTAGAACCGTTTTTTTCAAATCTGATTTTCTGCCAAACTGCCAATTCAATTTTAAAGAATTTTTATATAGTTTAAATATTTATATAGTTTAAATATAAAACAGTAAGACAATTTGGAAAAATAATAGTTTTTGGATAAAAAAAATTGAACACTTTTTTTTGAAAAATCAAATTTTCGAAAACCGGAAATTAATTTTTTTTGACATTTTAGTTTTGAATGTTGAATAGTTATTTCTACGAAATTGCATACCAATTTTATTTTTGATTTTTTTTTGTTTTAATTTATTTATAAGGTTCCAACGATTTTGAAATTTTTTTCTACAAATCTTTCTTAGTAGAAGAAATCAAATTGAATAGGTACTTGTTGGAGCTATCACGAATTCTGCTTTGTTCCTTTAACTTTTTGGACTAGTGTATAAAAACAACTCAGGTTAAAAGCTGCACTCGTTATGAAACTCAACTATTAAATTTAGCCGAGCGTTAGCTTTGTACCTGAGTATTAAATTGTTGATTGGTAGAGTGAAATATATATAATTCAGTTAAATATTTATGTCAGCCTTAAATTTGATTATTGGTAAGGCCCGTAGAAAATAAAATTTACTAATTATAAGTTTTGGTGAATAAAACTTCTTATTCAGATTTCTTTGGCACAAATTTATTTGTCATGAAGTAAAGTTATCAGGTGGAGTTTCGATTCAGCAAAAAAAGGCGCTAGTTGTTACGCATTTTATAATATTGCCAAAAAAAATATAATATAAAAAAATAGCAATCTCTGTGGAGATACGAACTCAAAGAGCAAAAGTAAAGAGCAATCACCTTGTCACCTACGCTAATAGGACTGTTGAAATAAGTGTAACTTTCATGCCCTATAAGCTATAACGTGCCTAGGATATACAACAATAATTATTTAATTTTGTTCAAATTCTCGTCGTTAATAAAAATGTTTTGTTTTTAGTTTCGAGTTACTATGGATACATTTATAATGTCAAATAACTTTTTAATATTTTTGTTTGATATTTGTGTAATTTTGTATGTATGAGTAAAATTTCCGTATTTTCTTTTTTCATTTATAGGATGTCGATGTGTCGATAAGATTTATTTTTGTTTGATATTTGTTTTATGTTTTATGTGTGAGTAAAATTTCCTTATTTTTTTTTTTCTAATTTAGGATGTCGACATGTCGATACGTTTTATTTTTATTTGATATTTGTTTTCTAATGTTTGTGTTAGTGAAATTTCCTTTTTTAAAAACAAATTTTTGGAAATATAATTTTCTAGGACAAGCCCCATTCTCTCTGGACATTTTTTAGTACATCTGATTGACGAAAAAAATAAAATTCTGTGGCGCTAGAAACTATCGGTGTCACTTCTATATATAATTATTCAATGGTATATGTAAATGAATTTCATTTGATATTTTTAATTTCTATTATTAAATTAATTAATCCACACTTCGTTTTTTACATTTTTATCAAGTGAACAATAAATTAATTCTTTCATCCTCCTTGCGTCCATGTAGTTTTCAATTTAATCTGTGAAATTTACTCATGTTGTGCTTAACGAAAGTAAACAAATTGCGCATAAAATATGCTATATGGTAATTTTATGAGGATTGTGTGTGCTTCAGCACTAGTAGAAGCAATATGCAACTTGCAGGGTTGTTAGCTCAAAAGTGAGCTGAGCTCAGCTCGCAGCTCAGCTCATTTGAGCTAAGCTGAAAGTGAATATATTTCTATTTTTTTAGTAAAATATTTCTTTTTTTATCATAAAAAAAAATTCCGGTACAATCCGGTTTTTCGACTTTTTTCAAAATTCCGAGAAAATCGGTTTTGAAAGTTGGGGTAAATTTTTTTTTTCGAAAAATCCCCGAATCTTTAAACGCTCCTGGAAGCTAAACCGCTTTAGAGCAATTTTTGGGAGTGATGCCAAATGATAGCTTGTGTCATGGGCCTACGCTTTGCATATTATCAGATTTTTAAAAAATCGCCTTCCATGTTAAACCACCACATCATGCCTTTTTTTTCAGAATCGCCCCTATTTTTTTTTACTTTTAAGTTCTCCCGGTTTGAGAACGCGTGGACCTACAGCAATGGGAGTTGTACCCAAATGTAGGTTAGAGTCCCCGCTATCTTTTGGCATCAAAAATTTTTTTCATTTTCTTCAAAATTCCGCGATATAGGCGTTGGAAGTTGGGGGCGCGAAAAAACTTCTGGGAGCTGAACGCTTTGATCTAGAGACAGTGGAGTGGTGCCATATGAAAGCTTATATTCTCAGCTAGCCGACAGTGGTATTATCCGGTTTTTCGATTTTCTTCAAAATTCCGAGAAAATCGCGTTTGAAAGTTGGGGTAAATTTTTTTTTTCGAAAAATCCCCTAATCTTTGAACGCTCCTGGAAGCTAAACCGCTTGAGAGCAATTTTTGGGAGTGATGCCAAATGATAGCTTGTGTCATGGGCCTACGGTTTGCACATTGTCAGATTTTTAAAAAATCGCCTTCCATGTTAAACCGCCACATCATGCGTATTTTTTCAGAATCGTGCCTATTTTTTTTTTACTTTTAAGTTCTCCCGGTTTGAGAACGCGTGGACCTACAGGGATGGGAATTGTACCCAAATGTAGGTTAAAGTCCCCGCTACCTTTTGGCATCAAAAAATTTTATTTTCATTTTCTTCAAAATTCCTCGATATAGGCGTTGGAACGCTTTGATCTAGAGACAGGGGAGTGGTGGCATATGAAAGCTTATATTCTCAGCTAGCCGATAGTGGTATAATCCGGTTTTTCGATTTTCTTCAAAATTCCGAGAAAATCGCGTTTGAAAGTTGGGGTAAATTTTTTTTTCGAAAAATCCCCTAATCTTTGAACGCTCCTGGAAGCTAAACCGCTTGAGAGCAATTTTTGGGAGTGATGCCAAATGATAGCTTGTGTCATGGGCCTACGGTTTGCACATTGTCAGATTTTTAAAAAATCGCCTTCCATGTTAAACCGCCACATCATGCCTATTTTTTCAGAATCGTGCCTATTTTTTTTTTACTTTTAAGTTCTCCCGGTTTGAGAACGCGTGGACCTACAGTAATGGGAATTGTACCCAAATGTAGGTTAAAGTCCCCGCTACCTTTTGGCATCAAAAAATTTTATTTTCATTTTCTTCAAAATTCCTCGATATAGGCGTTGGAACGCTTTGATCTAGAGACAGGGGAGTGGTGGCATATGAAAGCTTATATTCTCAGCTAGCCGATAGTGGTATAATCCGGTTTTTCGATTTTCTTCAAAATTCCGAGAAAATCGCGTTTGAAAGTTGGGGTAAATTTTTTTTTCGAAAAATCCCCGAATCTTTGAACGCTCCTGGAAGCTAAACCGCTTGAGAACAATTTTTGGGAGTGATGCCAAATGATAGCTTGTGTCATGGGCCTACGCTTTGCACATTATCAGATTTTTAAAAAATCGCCTTCCATGTTAAACCGCAACATCATGTCTATTTTTTCAGAATCGTGCCTATTTTTTTTTTACTTTTAAGTTCTCCCGGTTTGAGAACGCGTGAACCTACAGGAATGAGAGTTGTACCCAAATGTAGGTTAGAGTCCCCGCTACCTTTTGGCATCAAAAAAATTTTTTTTATTTTTTTCAAAATTCCGAGATATAGGCGTTGGAAGTTGGGGCGCTCACTTTCAGCTCAGCTCACTTTCAGCTCAGCTCAAATGAGCTAAGCTATGGTACCTAGCTCAAATTTGAGCTGAGCTGTGAGCTGAGCTGAAATGTGAGCTTTTTGCAACCCTGGCAGCTTGCCACATGCAACTTGCCACATGCAACTTGCCACACGCAACTTGCAACATACAACTTGCCACATGCAACTTGCCACATGAAACATGTAACTTGCAACGTGTTGTGTGTTTTATGTTTGCCGTACTGCCGCGTACTGCATTTTTAAATACTAAAGTACTGCCTACTCTAAAGGTGAAACGACAGCCCTTCTACCCAGGGTGATCGCGTCATAATCCCTTTGACATTCTTGTCAAAAAGTAAATTTTCATACCCACCCTCCCATAAGAAGTATAACTTCAAAAATGTTCTTTCGTTTTTTTTTTTCATAACCGATTATATCAAAAATGGAGACCAATAAAATTTGGATTCGAGTTCAGAAAATATATTTTTTTCTTGTGACAAAAATATTGTTTAATTTTGTTGACCAGTGTTGTTAACGAGAAAGTCAGAAAGATATTAGAAATAGAAATTTATAATATTTCAAAATCTTAGTGGCTAACATAACAAGTGGTTTTTTGAAGCAAGTGACTTCTGGTTTTCCAAATTTTACAGAAAAACTTTTATTTTTTATGAAACATAAAAAAGAATTTTGATTTTACGAATTATTATCGAAAACAGTTATGTATGTGTAAAGCTCAGTTATGTATGTGTAAATCTGTAATCAGGCGTCGAATCATCTGCGAAATACCACTAAAAAAACTGTTTTTTTATGATTCACTCATAAAGGTCCTCGGATCGGATTCAGCTCATTAAAACACCTTTGGTTAGGTAAAATTAACATACTTTCAACTTTTTCGGTGTGTGTGTGTGTTTTTTTTATTGCAGTGGTGTGCAAATAGAACAAACTATTGTATGTTATTAAATCAGAAGAATCGTAATGCAAAATGAAATCTTTACTAGAAGGGAAATTGTTTGTAGGATATAAGGGAGCAATGTAGTAATGTTCTATGAGTTTGATGTAAAGAATCACAACTAAAGATATGAATTTCTAAAAATTGGATGATCCTGAACTTTGCAGACAATTTGTCTGCTGAGGTTTGGACAGCCACCAAAGTCGCAAAACTCGTTTGATTTTGAAAAATTAAACGCCAATGGCTTCGTTAAATCAAAAGTTAGGGGCGATATTTTTTAGTTTTTTATTTGTCTTAACAAAAAAGTTATCTAAAAATGTATTTTTAAAAATTTTGGACTTTCGTCACCACTGTAATAATAGGCTTTGTTTTATAAAAATCTAAGGGCGATATTTTTTAGTTTTTTTTTATTTGTCTTAACATCAATTTCAATTTCAATTTCAATTTATTTATAACCAGTGTACAAGTAAGACTTAGTCTTTTATAGTACTTAACAATGTGGATAATAATATAATAATATATAGTAAATATAACACACAATTTCAATACAAATCAGTGGCAAAATACTAACATCCAAAAAATAATTTTTAAAAATTTTGGACTTTCGTCACGATGGCGATTGCCATTTATTTTTTGAAAATGGGTCCATAATTACAGTGGTGACGAAAGTCCAATAATGTTTAAATTAATTTTTTGGTGTTTTTTGCGTTTTTTGGCCATAACTTTTTTGTTAAGACAAATAAAAAACTAAAAAATATCGAAAATAGATTTTGATTTAACGAAGCAATTGGCGTTTAATTTTTTAAAATCAGACGAGTTTTGCGACTTTGGTGGCTGTCCAAACCTCAGCAGACAAATTGTCTGCAAAGTTCAGGATCATAAAATTGGTGGCATTCTTATAACTTAAGTTAAGAATAAATTGCAGAATACACTTAAAAGTTGTTGTACTTATTCCATTTTAAACAGTTCTCATGCATTATAACATTTAAACTGACGTCAATCCCGGCAAACTAAATTGTAGGTATATAAAGCTGTTGAATAAATAAACTTACGTGTGAGTGTCACAAAGAGGTATTTCCATCTTTTTATATCTTTTCTTCCATTTACCTATTTTTGTACACTATTCATTGGTTTGAGAGGACTCCAAAGATGGTTAGTTTTTTTTTTTTTAACATCACTGTTATAACTACACTCCTTAAATAATTCGGACTTCATGGCCATTTAATGTAGAGACATTTTATTTAACATCGTGTTGGTTGTGTATGTCTATATTACATTATAGAATAAGTAAAGATATTTCAGCGTGGGTTTTTAACTTAGATGTTTGCATTGCTAAAAAAAAATGAAGAAAAAAAAAATACCCGACTTGTTTAAATATTCCATTTTGATGGATGTAAGAAAATAATGATGAATGTTTTCTTAAAGTACTCTTATACTTATATTATATCTACAAATACTGAAATACATTTATGGTTATGAACCGGATACGATTAATCTGATGGAAATTTAAAAGAAGGGTATCGACCGTTTAATAATAGGTATACTCTTGAAATATTATGATAACTCCTACGACTTGATTATAACAACAAATCAGAAGAGCCAGAGCTTTATTTTCAAGGTTACTGATATTAAATACAAAAGGAAAATAAAAGTAGATACACATTACAAATTTTGAATTTTGTATAATATACCCACTTAAAATTTCGATGGAAAAATTAAAATCAATTTCTTTGGATGAATAATAATTATCCAATGAGTATTTAGTCTCTTCTAGTAAATTGATGAACATCAATGTTGTACATTAGTAAGGATATTAATTTAATGTTTTTAAATGGCTTAAATACTATCACGAAAAGACATTGCTTAGTTAGTTTTATATTTTTTCATACGTATTTAATTTCGTTTTTTACACCAAAATATTTTTGAAAATAAAAAATAAAAAAAAACGATTCCCAATCTACAGCAACTCGAAGATTTCAAGAAACGAAAAATCAAAACAATAGTTATAATTATTAACCTACTTTTCACTCAACTTTTGCCAAATTCAAGGTGAAATATTGAGAATTATATCCAATAAAGTTCTAAGGACCTAAGTTGCTGATTGCTATCACTTAATAATTCATTCAGCGAAAAAGATCTTCAAATCTTTCGTTTAGTTCCTTTTACTTTTATATTTGGAAATGTTTCAAATTCTCACAATTTTATTTTTATTGGATATACTCTATCTTAGAAATGATTTTCACTTTTCATTGTAAAACTTTGAATTAAAGGCAATGCATCCAGTTGTAAGGTTGAAATTATTTTGGTAATTGATACTGCTGCCAATTCGATCATAGAAATTCTTAGTAATTTGGTCTTATAGTTTTTATTTAAGTTGAAAAACAGTTTCAATCACTCCCAATTTTTTCAAGTGTAAACAGAAAAAATAATTCTCAGAAGTTTGCAAACTACGCACTATGAAATCGCAGACACACATGATTTCCTTCACTTAAAGAAGTTCAAACTTTGTTCTTAAGGGAAAGAGGCCGGATTTAAAAACTTTCAAATATTTAGGGCATATTAGGATATGCGTCCACGCCTGGATTACAACAATTTTTTGAAATTTGAACTAATTTGTATATTTTCTAAATCAAATCAACATCGTTACCTTCTTCTATCAGCTCCTATTAACCTTTGGGAAAATACTGGCTTTACGTGACTTGTTTAACAAATAGTGGAGTAACTAAAGCTAAAAAATTGGCAATATTAGGGAACCAGGCCGAACAGCTTAGATTTTGATCATCTTTTTTTTCAAACGTCGGTAATTTAAAATACTTTTAAGTCTATAGATTAAAAATTGCCGGTGTTGCCGTTTTGATTTTTTTAAATTTAATGAAGATTTTTGTGAAAAAATGATTGAAAAAATTTTAACATGTCCTTTTTAAAACTTTTTCGTGATATGCATTTATTTTCAAATTTTTTGGCCACATTAATTATGATTTGAAATTATAAAAGGGAATGTCAATATGTATTACGGTTTATGAAAAAAATTAAAAAGTATTTCATTTTCGAAGAACTTTTTTTAATGTTTTGAAACAAATTTAACTTATTTTTTTTTTTTTAACATTTAAATATAAGGTTATTTTTTATTTACTCAATAGCCCTTATTGTTGAAAGTTAAATAGAAAAAGTTCAATGCAAAAATTCAGTTTTTATCAAAAAAACCCATTGAAATTGAAGTAATTTTTAATTTTTTTTTTTTCAAAGTGTGATATGTATTACCTTTTCGGCTTCGGATTTCAACAAATAATAGTTATGGCCAAAATATTTTTTAAAATAAATTCGTATTTTATTAGAAAAAATTTAAATAAAAAGTCTTTTTAAATTTTTTTAATAACATGTTTTTTTTTAATTCTGAGTTTGAGGACCATTTTTTTAAAAACCCTTAATTAAATTTAGTGGATTTTTGAAAAATGCATTTTAAAATATTTTAGGTGTTGCCGTTGTTTTCAAAAATATTTTTTTTTGTGTTTGAAGTCAGATTGTGAGAAAATTGCATTTATCGCTTAAGCTTATCGCTTACTCCCTTATATTTTGTTTCCTTAAATTACCTAGATAATCTTTTGTAATCACTTGTTTTATGAAATTTAAGCAAAAAAAAAAATGGTTTTGTTAAAAAAAAATTTAGTTTTGATTTTAAAAAACAATACGGCAACATCGGCAATTTTTAATCTACAGACTTTAAAGTATTTTTATTTTACTTACGTTTCAAAAAAAAATCGTCAAAATCATTCCCTAATAATTTGCCTTAATTACTCAACTAAAAAAAAAACAAACAAAAATAAACACATTTTCTCAAACTATAAGTTTGTTTCTCTTTAAAAAAAGCCTCTATTTTTTGTTTGTTTTATTTTGTGCTCTGAAAAATCCTGTTTTGTTGAATTAAAATTGTAATTTTTTTCGATCTCACTTCAACTTTGGAAACATTTATACTTTGTTTGGTTACAGAAAAATGCATAAGGCAATATTTTTAGATAATTTTATGACGAACAGATTTTCTATAGACCCCTATTGACCTCCGAGCAACTGGTCACGAGATATATGCGAAAAACTGATTTTCGAGACCTTTTGACCTCTATAAATTCTAACGCGGACGCGATATCAATGTCGATTTTTCACATCTTCATAACAACGCCGTAACGAAGGTCTATACCAAAATCGAGCCCAGTAGGAATTTTTCCGCAGATAAAACCTAAAATTACTGGACTATTATGAAATAGGTACACAAAATCTAAAAATTCACTGTAGAATATTTCAAGGTTCCAACGATGATTAACTGTTTTAACTGTTTTAAATTGGCATGTATCTGACACAGTTTTTTTTTTTTTTTTTGTTAAATCCCTTTCAAACAATAAACAACTTAATTTAATCAAATCTGAACCAATCAATTTTGCAAAAGAACCCGAAAAATTAACAAGACCGCTAACCCTAATACTACTTAGGTATTCATTCAAATATCTGGCTTTTATGATGGCTAAAATTCCTCTTTTCTCATTTATAAAACAGTTCACAGCCATTTCTTTTACAAAAGAACTCGGCAGATAAATAAATTTCCCACATCATCATCATCATCTTATGATTTTGTTGCTTGCTGAAGTGCGTGTTTACATATTTTTTTTTTCTTTGGCATTTTTTTTTTTTTTTTTTTTGTGTACCTATTTGGCAAAATTAATAAATAATTTTCCAAACAAAAGAAAAGCAAAAATATTTTATTCATCATCGCATAGCAAAAGCACTTAATAAAGTTCATCAACCTAGAGAGAGAGATGATTGTGTAGGTAACTAAATATTTTTTTACGTAATTTCATCTATAAGCTCTTTTTGTGTGTCGCTGATGGGCTGCTGTACACTCTTCTTGGAGAATACAATGATGTTGATGATGTTGAGGATGATGTTTGGTTCGGTGAAAATCATTAGTTCCGTTTTTATTATATTATGAACATTTGTTGAATTTTATCCCAAAGTCTAAGCAGTGAATAAAGACGTTTGAATGAATAGAAAGGAAACGTTAAAAAACATCAATTATGTTGTAATTAAGCAACAGTTTTATGCCAAGCTGCGTTAAGGATTTCATTTAAGATTGAAATTTAATGTAATGTTTGTGTAACAGTATATTTTATTCAGACTGATGGGTCTTTCACTTCACTTTTGTTTTTAATGAAATATTTAGTTTTAGGATTTTAAAGCTAATTTTGTTTAAACTTGAATTATGATATTTTAATATTCAATCAAAATGAAAGTACCCAGGATTTTTTTTTTAATTTTAATATTTTTGTTTAAGGTTAAACAGACTCCAAACGTCTGTCGGAGTAGGAGCTTAGCAAAATAAGAAGCCCAATTAGAATTATCTTTTTGATTAAAGAAAGGTCAATAACAAGGAAATAAGAGCAAGAAACTTCTTTGTTGGCGTTTTCTTTAAAAAAAATATTTTTTTAGTTAAGTGTCCTTGAAATAAAATCAAAAAATGAAAAACAATGACACTCATAAGTTCCAATTTCGTCTAACTTATAAAAACAAATAAAAATGCTTTTCAATTTTAAGAAAACTCCTCCGATTGATTAAATTTGAGTTTTAATCTTGGTATCGAAAAGTTTTGTATTTATTCTTTTTTCTACTTGCTTAAATATTTACACGCACTTTCTCTTTCTGCATCTTTATATAACAAACAAAAATAAAGCATTGAAGTGGTGGAAATACAAGCATCACTGTCAACGGCACTTGTTGAATATATATTTTTCTCAGTTAAACCACTTTCATATCTGGTTCAGCAAAATTTTTAAAAAAGTGCATAAATTATACCATCATCTTCAAGACAAATTAATTAATACTTGTAAAATCGATCGTAAGTAAATAAAATATTTTATATAAAAAAATAACATTATTCACCTATTTGCATTGAATAAAAATAGTAAAACACTTTTACTCGAAGTAATTTGCATTGAAATCTCTATTTGTCAATTCAAAACAAAAGTTATATTTAAATGAAAGTGAGCTACTGTATAAAATAATCAAACAATTCATGAGTTTGGGAGTAAATGCACTCATATAGACTAGTACATTTTAATCTTGTCATTTGATAGAATGTTATTTTTATATGTTATCAAGTAGAACTAGATCAAGTTTGTGCATCAGCTCTTTTGTTTTGCACAAATATAACAACTTTCAGTACTTTATGGGCATTAAACTTCCAGAAAAATATATAATTCTACTCAATTTTGTTAAGCTTTGTATTATCATAATCTTAAATGTCAAATAAAGAAATATTTGCCACGTTTATGACTTAAAATGGTTAAAGCTATATTTTAGTAATATTGATTTAAAAATCCAGCTAGCTTTAATATCTGATTTCGTGACGATAACAATCACTGAAACTTAACTTCAAAATAAAATAACAGTTACGCTAAGAATATCGAATGAGAGAAGGTAAAGAACGATAATATTTATGTATCCCGTCTACAAATTACAAGAGTATGACAAGACTCTTGATAAGTTTGTGAATCGTCAATTCTCCACTCATTGAATTCTTTTTGGTTCTTGTGCACACGCGAGTCTGTGTACACACCTTAAAATTCATTCTTGTGCTGCATTGCATTTATAAAAGCAAGGCAAGCCAAGCAAGCCAAAAATGTCAGGTAGATTGTATATTATGGAATATTATCGAATGCATTTTGTGTTGACGTGCTATCAAATTAGGAAGTCGTTTTACCAAAAAAAAAAAAAGAGTGTGTGTACACATGTACACGCGACTGAAGTTATACTTCTCATTCAGTTTTATGTAAATGAATTTCATTTGATATTTTTAATTTCTATTATTAAGTAATTAATCCCCACTTATTTTTTTTACATTTTTATCAAGTGAACAATAAATTAATTCTTTCATCCTCCTTGCGTCCATGTAGTTTTCAATTTATTCTGTGAAATTTACACATGTTGTGCGGTTCAGAACGTACGGTATACGCTTAACGACTTTTTTCAAAACTCCGAGAAAATCGGTTTTGAAAGTTGGGGTACATTTTTTTTTCGAAAAATCCCCGAATCTTTAAACGCTCCTGGAAGCTAAACCGCTTTAGAGCAATTTTTGGGAGTGATGCCAAATGATAGCTTGTGTCATGGGCCTACGCTTTGCACATTATCAGATTTTTAAAAAATCTTCTTCCATGTTAAACCACCACATCATGCCTTTTTTTTCAGAATCGCGCCTATTTTTTTTACTTTTAAGTTCTCCCGGTTTGAGAACGCGTGGACCTACAGGAATGGGAGTTGTACCCAAATGTAGGTTAGAGTCCCCGCTATCTTTTGGCATCAAAAATTTTATTCATTTTCTTCAAAATTCCACGATATAGGCGTTGGAAGTTGGGGGCGCGAAAAAACTTCTGGGAGCTGAACGCTTTGATCTAGAGACAGTGGAGTGGTGCCATATGAAAGCTTATATTCTCAGCTACCCGATTGTGGTATAATCCGGTTTTTCGATTTTTTTCAAAATTCCGAGAAAATCGCGTTTGAAAGTTGGGGTAAAATCTTTTTTCGAAAAATCCCCGAATCTTTGAACGCTCCTGGAAGCTAAACCGCTTGAGAGCAATTTTTGGGAGTGATACCAAATGATAGCTTGTGTCATGGGCCTACGCTTTGCACATTGTCAGATTTTTAAAAAATCGCCTTCCATGTTAAACCGCCACATCATGCCTATTTTTTCAAAATCGTGCCTATTTTTTTTACTTTTAAGTTCTCCCGGTTTGAGAACGCCTGGACCTACAGGGATGGGAATTGTACCCAAATGTAGGTTAAAGTCCCCGCTACCTTTTGGCATCAAAAAATTTTATTTTCATTTTCTTCAAAATTCCGCGATATAGTCGTTGGAACGCTTTGATCTAGAGACAGGGGAGTGGTGCCATATGAAAGCTTATATTCTCAGCTAGCCGATAGTGGTATAATCCGGTTTTTCGATTTTTTTCAAAATTCCGAGAAAATCGCGTTTGAAAGTTGGGGTAAATTTTTTTTTCGAAAAATCCCCGAATCTTTGAACGCTCCTGGAAATTAAACCGCTTGAGATCAATTTTTGGGAGTGATGCCAAATGATAGCTTGTGTCATGGGCCTACACTTTGCACATTATCAGATTTTTAAAAAATCGCCTTCCATGTTAAACCGCGACATCATGCCTATTTTTTCAGAATCGTGCCTATTTTTTTTTTTTACTTTTAAGTTCTCCCGGTTTGAGAACGCGTAGACCTACAGGAATGAGAGTTGTACCCAAATGTAGGTTAGAGTCCCCGCTACCTTTTGGCATCAAAAATTTTTTTTTTCATTTTTTTCAAAATTCTGAGATATAGGCGTTGGAAGTTGGGGCGCTCACTTTCAGCTCAGCTCACTTTCAGCTCAGCTCAAATGAGCTAAGCTATGGTACCTAGCTCAAATTTGAGCTGAGCTGAAATGTGAGCTTTTTGCAACCCTGGCAACTTGCCACATGGAAATTACCACATGCAACTTGCCACATGCAACTTGCCACATGTAACTTGCCACACGCAACTTGCCACACGCAACTTGCCACATGCAACTTGCTACACGCAACTTGCCACATACAACTTGCCACGTACGACTTGCCACATGCAACTTGCCACATGAAACATGTAACTTGCAACGTGTTGTGTGTTTTATGGTTGCCGTACTGCGGCGTACTACATTTTTAAATACTAAAGTACTGCCTACTCTACTCTAAAGGTGAAACGACAGCCCTGCTACCCAGGGTGATCGCGTCATAATCCCTTTGACATTCTTGTCAAAAAGTAAATTTTCATACCCACCCTCCCATAAGAAGTATAACTTCAAAAAAAAAAATTGAATTTATGACTTTGGCTTTCAATTTGTTGTTGTTTATAATTCTAAGATTAGGAACAAAAATATTAAAATTTTATTAAAATTTTGCTTCGTTAGAACGACTTTTTGTCCCATAAGCGATGGCTTTTAATTTGTGTTCATAAAAAAATATCAAAAAATTTAAAATAGACCAAAAAGGTTTTCAATGATCTTTATTTTACTTTGAAAAGTTTTAAAAACATAATTTTACACACAATTACAAATTTGTAGTACCTTTTTTAATATTTTTCATTTTGATATGATTTCATATTAAGTCCATTTCAATCCACATACATATTACACACAATTAACTCGACATTGTTATGAACCACCAATGCCACCACAATTCCATAAATACGAATATTATGATTCAATGTAAGTGATGATAATGATGAGTATCATAAATGAACATTAAAGGATGGATATAATAATCCAAATAACTTAAATATTAATTTTTTTTGTTACAAACCAAAATTAATTTTGTAATTACTTTTGGTGAGCGCATATTTGCATTATTATGATTAAAGTATGTAGGTATTCGGAGATTACATAACATTAAATCTCAATTAATTTAATAGCTTTGATGGTTTTTATTCCGAAAAATAGCTACTTGTCATGCAAAGTAGTTTTAATGTGCAGTATGGTGGTCGAGTGAAACCCATCGTATATTTTGACCTAAATAACAGTTTTGCTTTTAATATCTCTACTAAAAAACCTATACACTCGTTGAAAGGAATATTTTTCCTATAATTTATCAATTAAATGACTTAATATCTATACAAGCCTTATCGCTTATTTGCATCAAATTATATGTTTTAATATTTTCCTATACTAATATTTTAAGCCCTTGGAATATTGAGGATATTATTTTCGGAAATCATAATAAATGATATTGGGACAACATGAACGTTAAAAAGAGATTATGATATGGAATATAATATTGAATGGTCAATTGAATAATTTCAATTTGTTTTATTGTTATCGGTCCAAAATGTTTGAAATTTTAAAATAATTCTCACCGAAGTGTGAAATTTAAATGCATGTTTTACAAATATTAATAGCCTGAAATTAAAATAAATGGTTTTGTAAAATGTTTGATATAAATCACCTTTTCATCTCAATCCCTGAATATATGGCTTCTGTTTTTCGAACGGAACAAAACTAAAAAAAAAGTGGCTTCAAATAGAAACCACAACACGTTCTAGCTAGTGATGGGAACTATCGAATGATTTGAACTATCGATAGTTAGTAAGTGAATGATTTGAACTATGGAATAGTTCATTCATTCATTCATTTATTCATTCGAATAAAAACTATCGAATACAACTATCGAATAAAAACTATTCAAATGAAAAAAACTATCGATTAAGAAAACTATTTGAATAAAAAAAACTATCGTATTAAAAAACTATTCAAATGAAAAAACTATCGTTTAATAACTCTATTCAAATGAAAAAGTTATCGTTTAAGAAAACTATTTGAATGAAAAAACTATCGTACAAAAAAAAATCTATTCGAATGAAAAAACAATTCGAATAAAAATAGTAACTAAATGAATGAATGAATGAATGAATGAATGATTTAAAACTATCGAATGGATGAATATTTTACAACTATCGATAGTTTGATAGTTTTTATTCGATAGTTCCCATCACTAGTTCTAACCCTTATAAAAAAAAACTCTTAGAATGTTAAATTTTTGTGTGTACAAAATAAATAAAACAAAAATACTCATTCTAAAATCTAGATTGTTGGTTTGGTAGTTCAGTAAAATTGTATGCGAAATCATATAAAAGCGAAAAGTTCTTGTCTAATTGTTTTTGGTGGAATATTTAATTTTTTTTACAAAAACAAACCAAAAACCATTGCGTTCTAAAGAAAAAAGTTTATGACGTTTGGCAACCCAACTGTACTCGCTTAGGCTTTTGTTGGTTTTTAACTCATAGTATTTACAATATCTAACTAGGTACCAAATGTCAACTTTTTATCTTATCGGGTTTCTTAGTCAAAAGAAAAATTTTCAAATCGTAGGTAATAAAGGAAAAAAGCGATCGATTTTACGGGTTTATTTTTCTTTTCTTTTTAAGAATCAAGATATTTTAGAGTTTCATGACTTTTGCCAATCCTATTAAAGTGTAAATGCCTTCATTTGGCCTTTTTCTTTATTATAAATAATTATAAAAACTATTTCGATACTTATTTTAAGCTTTGTAAAATATTGAAATATTTTTTTATTTTTATATTAAAGTTGACCTACACCATTTTAAGATACCAATTGACAAAAAACAGCAAAAATATTGAAATCCTGCAGTTTTTAGTAAATCCCACATGAACAAAAATACCTTAATTAAGAAAAATAAAAATCTTAAAGCCGTTATATTTAAGAGGTCAAATATGTAAAGAAAAGTATAATAAAATACCTACATTAAAAAAAATTTATACGTGTTTTGTAATTTTATATACATAATGTACATAGGTACTATATTTTTAGAAATATATAATTTGTATAAAGCTTCAGATTTGTTTCTCCTAGGAACGAAAGTATACTTTTCTTATTGTTTTTGCTGTGCTGAGTTCAAATCCGAAGTCAAAAGAATTCTATCATCTCTATTCTATAAAATCCAGTTTTTTTTATTGCTGAATGTAATTTTGTCCTAACCTTGCGAGAAGAACCGGGACTTTGACCGACTATAAAATTGAATTCAATTAACTTACGGAATTAATTTGTATATCATTTTTTAGATAATTTCATTGTGAATTAGTCTGTTATTGGACATTTTTGGTTTAAATGAGTAAAAATGGAGATATGAAATAAAAACGGCACCGACCTCTTTTCCAAGATGGCGGCTGTTACCGATGTCCTATCATCCCAAAAAATTCACTTTTACGATAAGGACATAAACTCAAACACTTTCCATGAAAACAATTTGTCCCGCGAAAAATGCGATTTGATTTACTAATTTGCCTGGGCTATTTTGTTTCAAACTCATTTGAGTATTTCTTTGTTTTAAGATAAACTTTTCGTTGGTCGCTGATTTTACAAGAATTGTTTTCAGGCCATTGAAAACCGTAAAAGAGTTGATATTAAATGTTCTTCTATGCAATATACCAAAGCTAATGGCTGTGCGTCCATCCATTCGTTCCGTATATATAAAAATGCACATACACAAAATTGCACACAAGTCCATAAGGATGCAAATACATTTTTTTTTTTTATCAGATTTATTTTATATTAAATCAATCCCTCGAAGTCTATTTACTTTAAAAGTCTAAAAGTTACCAATTAATACGATTTATCGAGTTTTAAAAACTTGCTTTTATCTAAAAAAAGTCAAAAATTTAAAAAAAGTGCTAATTTTTGAATAGTTCAAGTTGTTTCTTGACAAAAAAAAAATTAAAAATTGAATATTATCAAAGGATTTTACCTCTACTTTATTTTATTAGTACAAAGTTTGGACGTATAGGCTACATACACAAAATTTTGTATTAAATTTTGCATTAATGCCCCTTGATTTAGAAAAACCAAATAAAATCGTCAATTTTTTAACTTTTTTTTCTTTGATTTTAGGTTAGAATTTTAGTCAAAAATAATTTTTTTAAATTTTTTAACTTGGTAGAAAATTTAATTTGCTATGAAAAATGTCTTTAAACCATTCCAAAGTTAGGCTTGGTATTCGAATTAATTCAAAAACACTGAAAACCGACCAGTGTTGCCGTTTTCTCAGAAATGCGCCAATAGATTTAGTAGCACGTTTGGCTGGAGTATTCTTTTATGCCAAGGAATCATTATCAGCAATAAAAACTCTTGAACGAATTTGTTCCTTTCAAAAGGGTCTATTCAATAGACTATTATGCCAAAGTAGTGCTTCGAAAATAGCAAAAAAAATGTGTTTTTGAGATTTTTTAACGGGAATATGTGATGTGCTAGGCCAATTCTGACTTCTGATTCGGAATCAGCATACAAAAATCCCTTCAAAAAGTATAGTTTTATTAAAGAAATCTTTTTTAATGGTATTAATCCCCAAATGATGTATGGCATTCAGATTCTTGCGATTTTAAAAAATAAGCAATTTTTTTAAATTTCCTAAAAAAAAAACTTGGTGTGGCAATTTAGAATGAAATTTTATTCTTTCGTCTTTGTATGCTTTACCATCCTTGTTTGCTTTCCTTGTACTTCTCAAAACTTAGTCGTAGAATTCTACTTTAATTGAGTCGTTACCATAGATAAGCGTAAGATTTTAAAACCTGACTCTAATGGGACGTTTATTTATATTTCAGAGGGAATTTTTTAATGAACGAGAAAAACAAAATCATGACATCATGATCAAATGTAATCCATGTTAAAGGTCTAAAATTCCTCCACAACCGTAGAAAAAAATCCCACCTGTGACTCATTTTCTTTTATCTTAATCTTTAATTCTTGCGTACCTATTACCTATACCTATGCATGATTTTGTTCCCAAAGACAGTTTAAGTATTTATTTTAATAATATTTCATATAAAATGTTTTTTTCTTCCAATTATTTGGCAAAATAAAAATCAGCACAAAAAGCAAATCCCAAAATACCAAATAACATATAAAAACATTAAACATGGTCTTCTAAATGGTTTAAACTGAAATGATTATTATCTTTTTTGTTACTTTCTTTATTCTTTTTTCTACTGTGAACTTCACAGTAATGATAAAAAATGTTTTGTTTTATTTAAACAGGGTACAATAACACTTTGATGTGATATTTTTTTTTTTTTTTATTTTGTTGCTACTGTTTGTATTTAACCCAAATCTAGGTAAGTAGACTCGTGTTTCGTATAAACAAGCACGCACCACACGTGAAATTGCGAAAGATGGCATTAAATTTATTTTTGTTCCTATATAACCTTTGCTACGTATTCTATCCATAGATACCTTAGATTTTAGGTACGTGACTTTTTCAGAGTAGTTGAGCTTTAACGTCATATCATCATCAATTGATTTTTTTTTTTTTTTTTTTGTGAAAGAGTTTTGTTTCAAAAAGAAAATACTTAATTTCTTACTTCCTACTTATTCACATGTGAGTGAGATAAATTGTGTTGGTGTTGATTGTTGAAGGACTAAGAGAAATACAAAATATTTTTTTTTCTTCTAATTTCTTGCCACTTAGGTGATATTTGAAAATTTTCAATGAAAAATTATAGTTAAACTAGCTGCCCCGGCGGACTTCGTTCCGCCATTTCTGGTATTTATTTCTAATTTTCGACTCTGTTATTATTTAATTTTCAAATGAAAAAGAGGATCAAAACTTGAAGAGTTCATAAAATGAGTTTAAAAATATTCACTTTTAAACTTTTAGCAAAAGTGGCCTATGCAAAATACTCATGCATGCGCATAACTAAAACCTATATTTTCTATTAGTTTGAGATTTTTTGCAGGCTTTTAAAAATTCAAAAAAATTAAAAAAAAAATACTCAAAAATGTTCCTAAAAATTAGTTGTTTTTCAAAAACTCATATTTCAAAATGAAGTGCCTATGAAAAAAATCCGTTTGAGACACCTAATTTTTTTTTAAGTATCGTTCCAATGGTGTAACTCTTATTTCTGTAAAAAAATTTCCCTACCTGTAATAAGACTTTTGTCGAATGTCAACCACATGTTTTCACTACAACTTAATTTTGAATTTTTTTAGAATTTTTTCAATTCGTTTTTCAACCTTAAAAATAAATTTAAATTATCTTCTACAGAATAAAAAATAAAAAAAACGTAACGTAACGTGTTGAAAAATAAAGTTTTATTTTACCGTTATTTCAAATTTGTCATTACAAAATTAATTGAAACTTTGTACAAATATAGTCTTGCTCATTATCTATCTACACTGTAAATTTCATTCATTTATCTATTGAAGAAAAAAAGATAAAAATAAAAAGCTGTTAAAAACGGCCAAAAAACTTGGGACAAAAAAATTGTTTTTCCCGTTATTCGGTCAAAAATCATTTTAAAATTTCAAAAGTTTGTACATGCATGCGCATGATTAAAACCTATATTTCCTATGAATTTGAGATTTTTTGCAGACTTTTAAAAATTCCAAAAAAAATAAAAGACTACTCAAAAATGTATCTAAAAATTAGGTTGTTTTTGAAAAATTTTTATTTCAAAATACAGGGCCTATGAAAAAAATCCGTTTTAGACCCCTAATTTTTTTTTTTAATATCTTTCTCATGGTGTAACTCAAATTTCTGTGCAAAATTTTGCGTACCTCTAATTAGTCTTTTGTCGAAGGTCTATGACTGCAAAAAAACCCTCACAACTTAGTTTTGAAATTTTTTTGAATTTTTTCAATACCTTTTTTAACTATTGAATAAATTTGTCTATCATTTAAAAAAAAAGTCAGCTCTTTACGACTAACCGTTTAGAAAATAGCCTCTTTTTTCAATGTCTTGTTACCCCTATTTACCCTATAAAATCTTAATTTTTTTTTGCCTTGAACCTTCTCCTCTTATGCCTCTTTGATTTAAAAAAAATTAAGAAAATAAGTTAGTCGGTGTGGCCGGTTAGCGAACGTACACAAAACCAAACTTAAATATATACAGGGTGTCCCACAGTCACCGCCCCAAATGAAAACCATGGATTCCTGAGGTCATTTGAAGTCTAAAAACTTAAGAGGTAATTTTTTCGTTTTCGTCCCGTTTTCGAGTTACCACGGTTTTTATGATTTTTGCTCTCTTGTCCTTTAACTGGCCTAATCTTTGCCAAACTAAGTTTGATTTGAAAGATTTTTTTTACAACCAATCAAGAATTTATTACAGTTTAAGTTTGTCTCAAAACTTTTTTTCTGCGGACAACCGTTTTTCCACAATTTTGCATCAAACACAATTTTCTTCGTTTTTTAAGTTGTTTTTTACACTTTCATATCATTTAAGTCAAAAAAACACGTTAATGAGTATTAATTTTTTGTCCTTTTTCTTAAAACCCGGTTTATTTTCATAAAAAAAATAAGTTTTATTTCATAAAAAAGGCTACTGAAAGTAATTAAAAAAAAAATAAACAAACTGAGTGAATTAAAAAAAATAATTTTTAAATAAAAAATTGATTTAAATAAATTAAATTTTTTTCTGAGCTTTATCTATTTGTTCTTTTCTTAATCACAATAGCTCAGAAAAAGTTTTTAATTCATTTAAATCAATTTTTTATTTAAAAATTATTTTTTTTTTAATTCACTCAGTTCGTTTATTTTTTTTTTTTAATTACTTTCAGTAGCCTTTTTTATGAAATAAAACTTATTTTTTTTTATGAAAATAAACTGGGCTTTAAGAAAAAGGACAAAAAATTAATACTCATTAACGTGTTTTTTTGACTTAAATGATATGAAAGTGTAAAAAACAACTTAAAAAACGAAGAAAATTGTGTTTGATGCAAAATTGTGGAAAAACGGTTGTCCGCAGAAAAAAAGTTTTGAGACAAACTTAAACTGTAATAAATTCTTGATTGGTTGTAAAAAAAATCTTTCAAATCAAACTTAGTTTGGCAAAGATAAGGCCAGTTAAAGGACAAGAGAGCAAAAATCATAAAAACCGTGGTAACTCGAAAACGGGACGAAAACGAGAAAATTACCTCTTAAGTTTTTCGACTTCAAATGACCTCAGGAATCCATGGTTTTCATTTGGGGCGGTGACTGTGGGACACCCTGTATAATAGATTATAGCAATAAAAATTTTATTTAATTTATCAATCCATATATAAAGAGCTTAATAAAAAGCAAAGAAATATTGCACAAGAACATAATTATGTACCTGTTTCTTATCTCATAATATTGGAACCGCAAATTTATCAATGAGTTACTGGTATTATGGTGTTAATTGTTAGTATTTATTAAAATGAAAAATTGAAACAAAAATTTAATTATTAAATAAATACAATTTGGTGATCTTCTTCTTCTTCTTCTTCCTTTTTCTCGGCGCTGTTATGATCTCGATGTCGAGGGGATCATAACTATCCCACGTTACTGCTTCACACTAGTGATCCGCCTGTGGGGTTCGCCGGGTTGACCTCAGAAATCGGCGGCAAGCCTCCCGGTTTTGTATTGTTCCATTTCTAAGGCCAACTGAATGCTGGTGGTTTTGCATTTGCTTGTACCAGGAGTTTTTAGGCCTACCTTTCTTTCTATTTCGTGTTGGAACGTTGTATGATATTGCTTTTTTAACGGGGTTCTCAGGATCTCTCCTTTGAACATGGCAATACCAACTGAGTCGGTCGTGTTCAATTTTTTGGGAGATGGTGTTTTTAACATGAAGGCTTCCTCGGATCTTCGTACTTCTAATTCTATCAAGCTTTGTTACTCCTGCTGTCATACGAAGCATCTTCATCTCAGCTGCCGTTAACTTACTCTCATACTTTTTGTACATTGTCCAACATTGTGAACCGTATGTGAGTGCTGGACGCACAACTGCGGTGTAGAGTCTTCCTTTCAGCTTAGGGGGCATTTTTCGATCACAGAAGATGGCAGAATTTTCCCGCCACTTCATCCACCCTACGCTTACGCGATGATTGATATCGTCATCACAAGTACCTTCGTTATTTATCATAGACCCCAGACATTTAAACTTTTCACACTTGGGAAGCACTACACCATTCAAATAAATGTCAGGAATAGGCCTGTGTGGATCACAATTTGGTGATACATTAAAAAAAAAAGAAAAAAACATTTAAATATTTTGGATACCTAAAGAAAAAAATTATTATTGTATCTGAAATATTTCCATTGAAAATTAGATTTTTATTGCAAATACAAATATTTCGCATTCATAAAATTAATTATTGCAAAAAAAAAAATTGTCTGCATTGAAAAATAAATCAATGCAAAATGTGTGAAGTACATAGCTATATGTATATTTTCTTTTTTAATATTGGTCGAATTTCTTACAATTTTGACTATTTGGCCTTACATAAGGTTCAATAATGTTGTAGTTGAAATAGCTAATGTATGGTCAAATAGCCAAAAATTGTAAGAAACTCGATGATAATAAAAAAAAAAATATTTAATGTACACATTTTGCATTACCTACATTTTTTTTTTTTTCAATAAAAAATATTTTTATTTGCAATAAAAGTTTTATTTTTAATGTAAATATTTTTCAGTTACAATTACAATAACATTATTATTATTTGTTTTAATGCAAAATATTTTAAGTTCCAATAGTTATTTTTTTTTAAGTTCTATTTTTTTTTTTTCACTTGAATATTGCAATGAATTAAGTTAGTTTTTACAGAAGTTCTCCGCATTTTTAAAATTAATATCCTTTCTAATACTTCTTATTAGCTCGACTAAAAACAACTATTTTTTAGGAGTAGGTAGCTAGCTATTTTTGAGTGTTCTTCTTTTTTTTTTGTATTTTTGAAAGATTATTAAAATTTCAAATATACAGGACTCACAGGTGAGATTGATTCATATACGCAAAAACTTGAACTTCTAAAATGATTTTTTTTAAAGAGTGACCTTTTTTATGCCCCACATTTTTTTTTACCGTTTTCAAACATTTTTATTTGTACCTGCATATCTTTTTTATTTTTAAAGATAAAGCTGTAAGCGAAAATTCATAGGCAAGATATAAACAATAAGCAGGAATATATTTTTGCAATAGCTATATCAATTATTTTCACAGTCACATTTCTGAGATGACTGTAAAAAGATGGTCTTTTTTTTACATAGAGTACAAATACAAACTTACAAATTTGACTTTACTTTATTTCGTAAGAAGATTATTATGCATAAGTTTTAATCTAATATACAAAAAAAAAAACGGTAAATGCTCTACAAGCCACACAATCTTAAATGCAAAAGGTGCAAAATCCACAAAACATCTGTGGAGATCGTTTGCATTTCACTTTTAACTATCGACATGGTCGGTTTTAAACAATTGTATGTTTTTTTTGTAGGTAGGTATCTTTCATATAGAGTTGAGATTATATTATTTAACCTGAGATAATAAGCTTTCAGTTAATATAAAGTTCACAGCAGAATTTCATGTAAAAACATAGATGAAATATTGTGCGAAGAAAAAAAAGTTTTTATATTTTTTGCTTTATTCATGAAAAATTAGTGATTTTACAAAATCTATATTAAACTTTTTTCCATATTTTTATACTTTAATATAAATTTATTTTTTAGAAAAACTATTAGGCTTAATTTTTGCATAAATATTTCATATAAAAATAAAATTAAAAAAATAATTTAATTCAATTCATAAAAGTATTCAATTTCTCTTCTATGTTTTCTCATCGAATTATCGTGTAAACCGATTTAACAGACAACCATTTTTTTTAAATTTTTTTAATGTTTACTCACTTTTTGAAAATTTCTACATTTTTGTCTGATGAATTTTTGTTTTTTTGAATAATATTGTTAAATTTTTTTAAAGCAAATCTAATTTTACAATTTTTAAATACACAATGTTTTTTTTTCCAATTTTCCCACACTTTAGAGTTACATTAAAACTTTTGTATGCCTAAGTTATCAATCACAAAACTTTAAATGATAAATTTTTTATGGAAATACCTATTTTTTCCTGGGTAACACATAATTGGTGTGGGATTCGGCTATCAATCTTTTGCCAGTTCGCGTGTTTGATGAATTTTATTTTATACACATACAATATCTCTCTCCAATGTTAACGCACATGTTTCGCTCTTGATTCTCTTATATTCTTGATCGATAGCATTAATATTCAATTAGGCTTCATATTGTATATGCCTCCGGTTAGTTTTATATTTCCATGAAAGGTATAAAGCTTAAGCTTGTCACGAGATACATGATGTATAATGGTTTTTCATATTTATTTTTTCACTCTTCAGTTTTTATTTTAAATTGATATTTTTTTATTTAAATTCTCTTTTGGTCTACGAAAATTTAATGTTCGCATGAAAAATCATTTTAAATTTTGCAATTTTATGACATAATCTTTTGGTGTTCGCCAGAAATCATCAAAGTTTATTTAACCACCTGTTGGATGAACCTGTTGGTAGGGATACAAACGCGCAAAAAACCAGCTTTCTCTATAGGATGACCAAAAATATCTTCAACAAGATATTACTCAACGACAAGTTCAATTTGTCTTGACTTTTTGCATGCCCACAATATCTATAACTGAAAAGGTAATACTACATAAATTCAACTTTTCAGCTAAATAAATTAAATAATGTTAAATACAAAGCAGACAAAATTAATGATTTTTCATAACTTAACAGTGTTGCCAATTTTCTTAAATTCGTATCTAAGGAATTTGGATTTTACTTTTTAGTTAATAATTGGGCTTCGATAACAAATTTAAACCAAATACATTTTTAGACAAAATTTATAAAACAACACTGTGACCGCTAATTTTTGTTTGATATCTTTTTTTAAATCGTGTCCAAAATAAACACCAAAAGCGATTTGGAGTTCCACGTCATTGTTCAAGGCTACCTAAAAATCCATTCACCAAACTTTTTAAGAGCTTATGTGTTTTGTTCAGTCCATCACTGTGATGATATTTATACTTTCAACAAATTTCTTGGTTGATTAACATACGAAAACAATTAAAGAAAATTGGCTTAAAAAAATATTAAACTACAAACCTTAAACCCCAGCAATTGTTTCCAACTTAAAAATTTAAAATTCAATACATCACGCCAAATAGTTTAAAATTTATTTTGCACCACGGGCTTAAATGTGTTATGCCTGTTACTAAACCAAGTCTAAATAAGGTGCATTTTAGTCCATTAAGTTATCCATAACGTTGCCTTTGTTGGCAGCGATTGTATATTGGAGGCGCACTCTTGACCTTGAAACTAATTTTTTCGGAACAACCAGTTTCGATTTTTATTTTGTTTTCATTGTGTATAAAAAAGAAAAAATAAATAACTGTGAGAGTAAAAATGACTAAGTGATTGTGCATTCGTCTGTCGAAGTAAAAGGAAACAAAAAAATATAACCGAATTTAAAAGTGGTTTTCCTTCAAAATTGACTGGATATTCCTTATGGACAGAAATTTCCTTTTGAAGCTTTTGGTTTTTAGGTTAATACAAAAAATATAATCAAAGAAAAAAAAAAAAAATAAGGCATTTGTCGCATGTACTTGCTCTTACTTGATTAAAATTGTTGTTCCACTTGAAATTTTTAGCAGTGCGGAAAAAAATTTCAATTAAAATTTAAAAATAAACTATTAGAGATACAAAAATGTTCTATAGCTTATTTGAAAGATATTAACCTAAAGTTGAATAACAATGAAGGATTTTTAAAAATTTCGTCATTTAATAGGGTAAATAGAGGTAAAACAGAATTATTTTCTAAACGCAACGTTGTAGAAAGTTGATTTTTTTTTTAAATCGATAGATAAATTTATTGTAAGACTGACAATAGTATTGAAAAAATTCTAAAAAAATTGAAAACCATGTTATAAATGGTTTTTTAAAACTAAAACATGAGGTAGACCTTTGGCAAAGTAGTGATTATAGGTAGGGGACATTTTTTTTTGACAATTTTAAAAACGTCATTAGAAAGATAATAAAAAAAAAAAAACTCATGTGTGTAATTCACACGTGGTAGAAGTGAAACCTTAAAAAAATCATTTTTCTTGAAAAAAAATCGACAAAATCCACTTTTTACTTGCGATATAGGTACTATAGGGCAAGTTTAGGATTCGTAAAAAAAATCGAACTCGAGATAACAATTTTACATGACATTACGATGATGGAGAATGCCAAAAAAGTGGGTCCGGCAATTCTGTCTGTCTGTCTGTCTGTCTGTGTGTCTGTCTCTATCTGGAGCTGCAGCCTAAACGAGTGAAGTGATTTTCTTCAAACTTGGTAGTTAGCAGTTTTTGGTGATTCCCTAGAGGGGAAATTGAAATTTTTTTTTTTTTTATGACCAAAACTAACGGTACCTGCCATATAACGGAAATAGAAAAGTTAATTTTTTTCAAAAACGGCTCTAATGATTTTGATTAAAATTTTTGTGTGTAGTACAACACATAAGAACCAACATTTTAAATAAAAAAAATATTTTTTGTACCGTTATTAACGGTACCTGTCATAGAACGGTTTTTTTCGTTTCTGAATATCTCGTACACCATTAACCCGATTTAAATGAAAATTTTTATACAGAAGTGTGTAAGTAAAGATAATATTAAAATTTTAGAAAATTTCAAAAAAACGAATTTTTGGTTTTTTAAAAAATATTTCAAATTTTTTTTTTGAAAAATCAATTTTTTGGAAACGGATCAATGAAAAATTTTGAAATTTAGTTTTTATGTGTAAATTAATTATTTCTTCAAAATGGCATACCAACTTTTTTTTTGAAAAATGTTAAAAAAATTTTATATATAAAAAATTATTTTTTTAAAAAACGGCTCCTACAATTTTCGAAAATTTTTTTCTAAAAATACCTTTTTATACAAGAAATAAAATGGCATATTTGTTTTTTTTTTTTAAGATAATTTAAAACGGAGTTTAATTAATTATAAAAACAGATTTAATTTTTTTATACCTACTACTTATGAAATTTCTTCAAAATATCAAATTTTAAATTTCTTGAATAAAAAGCTTTAACATTATAGTTACTTTAAGCATAAGAGCAAGTACGTGCGACCCCAGTCGTGCAATTTATTTTTTATTCTATCACCTTTAAATCCATGTTTTTGATATGACAACCTTTAATAAATTTTATATCATCTAAGATTATTTCACCTTTTACATGACGTATCAATCATATTTCTACCATCCCTACAAAAAAGTAAGAATTTTTTAAAGCCAACTAGCTATGTCTACATTTCAAACTGAGATTACGGTACTTCCTACACTGGTAGCTGCTCATCACCAACAGATCTCTACAGGTGTTTTGAGGTATTTTTAAATTTTTTCAATTTAAGATTGTGTAACTTGTAGAGCACGTAACGTTATGTGTGATATTTCAAATAAAAGGTTATGTTATCAGCATGCGTATTAAAGTTAAATCAAATTTGTATGTGCACTAGATCAAAAGATATAACGTGTGTTGGAAAAGAACATCTTTTTACTGTATCTCCGAATTTTGAATATGAAATTAATTGAAATTTTGTACAGTTATAATTTATTTAATTACCTATCTACAGTACAAATTTCATTCATCTATCTATTAAAACAAAAAAGTTATAACAAGTTGAAGTCGTGTCGCGTTTTCGTTTCATCTTGTTTCAAATCACTACGATACTAAAGAAGTTTTCACTTCAAAAAGTTAGGAATCTATTACGGATTTTTTTTAAGTCTCTGCGTTTCGAAATATGAATTTTTGAAAAACGCCTCCTTTTTTGGGGTATTTTTGGGTGAATTTTTATTTTTTTAAATTTTTCGTAGCGTTTAAAAAATACTTATAAAACATGTAGTCTATAACCGTGCGCATGCATGTGCAAGAAATTGGTATTTTAAAATGATTTTTAACCGAGTAACGGAAAAAACAAGTTTTTTTGTGCCAAGTTTTTTGACCGTTTTTAACCCTTTTTTTATTTTTATCTTTTTTTCTTCAAAAGACAAATAAATGACTATATCTGTCAATTTTGAGATATCGGTAAAATAATGTTCTATTTTCAAAACTTATTGAGCATGCTGATAATATTACCTTTCATTTGGTATATCACACATAACGCTACATTTACTGCAAGCTACATAATGTTTCGAAATTTCGACATGGTTGGCTTTTAAAAATTCTTACTTTTTTTGCAGGAATCATAAAAATATGATTGAAGCGTCATATGAAAGGTGAAATAATAACCTTTCTTATGATATAAAATTTAATATAGGCTGTTACAAAAAAAATTAATTTGGTGGCGTGAAAAGATAAAAATAATTGATTTTTTTGATGAAATCTGATTGGGTTCAAAAAAATCTTGCTCTTTTTGTAGACGTCGCACAGACATTAGCGTTATATATAGTTTGAGCTGAAATAATAGGCTTTCAGATGGTATAAAATTGTAGTTCAAAGTATCCTTATCTTAAATATCTATTGGAAATTTAAGATTTTGTTTATAGTGTCGAGAAAAAATAAATAAAAAAAAAACAAGTCGAAAGTTAAAAAAAATTAAATTTAAAATTGTATTTTTTTTTAACATTTTTAATTTTTGTTTTTACATTTTACACTTCAAAATGATGCCTGTAAATTTTGAATAAAATTGACTTATGCTTTTATGAAATATATGAACTTAAAAAATATGAACATTTTTGAAAAAAGGCAACGCCATATTTTCGTTCCCTGAATTTTTTGAGAAAAACTAAAAAGTCAGTTTTGTTGGAATCAATAAGACTATTACGTACACCAAATTTAATGAAAATCGTTATAGCAATTTTCGACATTATTACAATACCTCGAAAACGTTATAGGTACCTATGGAAGATATGTGTTAAAAAGAAGATATTAAAAAAAAGAAAAAAAAACAAAGCAAATCCATCCATCCCTTTAGGATAGGAAAGCTAAAATCAACCATTTTATGTTTTGATTTTCTTTCTGAGTTGAAAAAGAGAAAATAAATATTTTTCGTGAAAGAATATTCCATAATTATTGGTAACTCATATTTTCAACTATATCAAAATACAAAAACAACAAAATCTTATATTTATCTACAACCAACATAATGATAATCTTCTTTTAAACCTGAAAAAACAACGGTGATTATTTTTCACTTTGGCTTTCCAAGAGGTATAACTTAGCTAATAGTAAAATAAAAATATTTTGCACTCGTTGATAAATTTTCTGAGACTGATGCAAAGTCCTTTCCAATGAATTTTGCTATGAAAGTATATTGCGACCCCGACCCCATAGATACCTACCATAAGTCCTTAAACCGATTTGTTAATCACATAGCAGCTTTTAAAATACGAATTAAATAGATTCATAAGAAATTTCCTGCAAATCATTCTCCACAAATACCCTTTTTACCTTTCACCATAGTAAATAAAATATATTCAGACAGGATGATTTTCTTATTTTAAAGAATTAACGTTTCAATGATTTGAATAATCTAGGCTATCAACAATCTTAAGACATGTTTTCTTTACAAAATACACTTTATTTATATTATTAAAAACAGCAAATCACTCTATTTGTGTTTCTTCTTGTTCTTAATTAATGGCAGGAACACCCCCTTAATTAATTTAATTGCTTAACCTTAATAAATTAACTTTGATTCATGCCTTTCATCACTTGTGAACATTTATTATATTCCCACTTCTTCTACAATATCCAACAATTTTTTTTTTCTTATTTTTTATCTGCCAACATAAAAACAAGTTTTGAATTGAATAAAAATAAAAAAAAATACGAACTAAAAATAAAAGAAAAAACCTAAAAGAAAAATATTCTTTTGACTTCTTGATGGTAATAAAAATAAATAAAAAAAAAACGTAAAAACAAAAAACATGAAAACTATCCTTGGCCAACGCAACTAACCAAAGGAAAGAACTCTACGGACGGACATAATAAGTTGACATCATTCCAACGTGCAAGATAACAAGACTTGTACAAGTTCAATGTCATCGAATAAATAAGAGACTGCTCTCTTTTTCTCCATTTTTTTTTTATCTCTTTTTCCTTTTTTTTTCTTATGTTTATTATTTATTTATTTTGTATTCCCTGTTGCATTACAACTTGAAACTTTAGAACTTCACAAGGACCTTCCTACACACTTAGAGAAAAAACTTTGAATTGGATACTAAGTATAAAAACTTGTTGCAAAGTTGCAAACAAAATAAAACATTAAGTAGGCACATTAACCTCTGAAAAAAAATGTACTTTTGTGAAAAATCGACAACTTGCTAATAATAAATTTATATTAAAGTGCTCGACAATAAATTTGAAAGACCCTAGAAGTTATAACCAATTTCATAATGTTGGCAAAATTCCTAAAGAAAAAACTTAGGATAAAGAATCGACACAAACTTTTCTGGCATCCGATTTTTTTTTTTTTTTGTATGCAAAAGCCTTTGTATGAACGACGACGTCCGTCGGTCATCAATCAAATTCAATTTGCATACGATATTAGTTCCTATGAATAAACTAGTCAAATTTGATAGATGGACTTATAACCCAAATTGGCTAGTTGGTAGAGACTAAAAAAAAAAGGACTTTTAGAGCAAAGCTTTGATTTTGAGGCCTTTTTTTTTGTAAAAGCAATATTTTATTATTTAAGATTTACAATTTTTTTCGTGGGGGTGAACAAATAATCACTGAAATAATTATTGATTCTTCCAATATTACTTTCAAACGGTAAAAGATTTAAAAAATTATTACAAACAAGACCTAATAATAGATTCTACACTTTTTAATTGGTCTGTTGGCGAGTATTGATTTTTAATCAAAACCAACTACTATGATAGAGAGATCCAAAAAAGTGGTTTTCGACATGACGTCCGTCGGTCTTTACGCCTGTACGTCTGCGTGTTGATCTGTATACATTTCCACAGAGCCTAAAGTTTTTGACGTATTTTTTTTAATTTGGTACAAGTGATTTTTATAGAATTCTGAAATTTGTTTTTTTTTTTTTGCTTCCTTATGTCCCGCTTAGGAGTAAGTCATATATAAAATCTCCGAGTTATTGTAATTTTCTCGAAAACTGCTCCAACGATTTCGATTAAAATTTGTAAATGTAATAAATCAATGATGTTTCAAAATATTTGCATTTTTTGTTTTTCCCAAAAAACTTGAATTACCAAAAGAGGCGTTTTCGTAAAAAAATTTCTTTGAAACTTTAACAGTAAAAGTAACTGCTTTGAGCTGGAAGAGCATGTATTTGCAATTTAGTTATGCGTTTTATTTCGGTGACTAAACGTTTAGAATAAATCTTTAAACCAAAAACATTAATTGTCTAAAGTACTAGTTTTATAGCATACATCTCAAAAAGCTACAATAATAATACATACCTATTACAAAAGTATCCAAGAACAGCGTTTTTGAATTGATTTTTTTTTTTTTTTCAAAAACGTGACATGCACATAGTGAAATATCTTATTTTTGAAAATCTAACTATGCAAACCTCTCAAATAGCTACATATATTTATTTCTTTTCAAAATTATAATTTTTATTTCAATGATATTAGGTCAGTTATTTAAAATATTCTAGGTCTCAAAAATTACGAAATTGCGAAATTTTCAAACTTTTCAGTTTTAAGATTACTATACATATACGACATTATGAAATGGTGAATGTAATTATTTCCAAGGAATAATAACAAAGAAGAAAGATATTAAAAAAAAAAATTGTATTTGGTACTTTGAGCATTCCAGGAAGACTTTTGTAAAAACATCTTGTTTTTTTTCTAACAAGTCTTATTTAAAAAAAAAATTATTTCAAGTTATTGGTCAAATGTGGAAAAAAGTGGTATTTTGCTCTTAAATTGCATTTGTTTGCATATTTTAGTTTTTTTTTTAAGTGAAAACTTCTTTAGTATCGTAGTGATTTGAAACAAAATGAAACGAAAACGCGACACGAACATTCAACTTGTTATAACTTTTTTGTTTTAATAGATAGATGAATGAAATTTGTAGGTACTGTTGATAGGTAATTAAATAAACTATAAATTCAAAAAATTTCAATTAATTTCATATTCGAAATTCTGAGATAGCGGTAAAAAGATGTTCTTTTTCTACACACGTTATATCTTTTTATCTAGTGCACATACAAATTTGATTTAACTTTAATACGCATGCTGATAACATAACCTTTCATACAAAATACACAATCTTAAATTGAAAAACTTGAAAAATACCTCACAACAACTGTGGAGATCTGTTGACGATGACCAGTGTAGGAAGTACCGTAATCTCAGTTTGAAATTTCGATATAGTTGGCTTTATAAAATTCTTATTTTTGTTCTAGGCATGGTAGAAATATGATCCATACGTCATATAAAAGGTGAAATAACCTTTTAGATCATATAAAATTTACTATAGGTTGTAATTTAAAAAAATATACTTAATGGTGTTAAAAGAGAAAAAAGATTGATTTTTTTGCTTTTTTGATGAAAAGTGATTTGGTTTGAAAAAAATAAGCTCTTTTTGAAGATGTTGTATAGACATGGACGATATAAATATTTTGAGCTGAAACAATAAGCTTTCAGATGATATAAAATTAATACAGGTTGTCATATAAAAAACATGTATTTAAAGGAGGCAGAATACAAAACAGGTAGATTTTTTATTTTTTTTTTTGCAAGACATTTTTTTTAAGGTTTCACTGTGAATTGCACACATGACTTTTTTATTTATTAACTAGCTGACCCGGCGGACTTTGTTTCGCCATTTCTTGTAATCATTTGTAATTTTCGACCCAGTAATTAGTTAATTTTCAAATGATAAAGAGAATCAAAACTTGAAAAGTTCATAAAATGAGTTTAAAAATATTCACTTTTAAACTTTTAGCAAAAGTGGCCTATGCCAAATACTTATTCATGCGCATAATTAAAACCTATATTTCCTATAAGTTTGAGATTTTTTGCAAACTTTTAAAAATTCCAAAAAAATAAGAGAATACTCAAAAATGTCCTTAAAAATTAGTTGTTTTTCAAAAATTTGTATTTCAAAATACAGTACCTATGAAAATAAAATGCACGACTGGGTCGCAAGAACTTGCTCTTAGAATTCAAGTTGCTTAAGTTTTTAAGACTTTTTATATAGAAACTTGGGAAATGTAGGTATTAGGTATATAAATATATATACAAAAAAAAAAAACAAATAAAAAAAAATAAAATTCATTTTTCAAAAAAATAAAACAATATCTGAAATTAAATCGCCGCACAAAACAAGTACGCAGTTTTATTTGATATATTAATTTGCATTTATAGAAAAAAAATTTCAAAATCGTTAGAGCCGTTTTTTAAAAAACTAATTTTTTCTAAATAATTTTTTGAAAAAAAAGTTTTAAAATAAAATTGGTATGCCATTTTGTAGAAATCACTAATCAACATCTAAAAACAAAATTTCAAAAAAATTCAATGTGCCGTTTTCGAAAATTTGATTTTTCAAAAAAAAATTTTCAAAATTTTTTTAAAAATCCAAAAATTATTTTTTTCAAAATTTTATTTTTGCCTTATATTTAAACTATAAACTGTTTTTGTATAAAAAATTTCGTTGAAATACAATAAGCAGTTTTGCAGAAAATCCGATTTGAAAAAAGCGGTCCTATGGCAGGTACCGTTAATAATGATTTTCAAAAAAAATTTTTTTTTCAAAAGATAGACTTTGTTAAAAAAATAACATTTGAGTATTTTTAACAAAATCGTTGGAGCGGTTTTCGTGAAATTAAACTTTTCCGAAATTTTTGTATGATAGGTACCGTTATGTTTTGGACCAAAAAAATTAATTCCAAAAACCATTCTATAGAGCCTCCAAAAAATGCTACATACTAAGTTTGAAGTCAATTGGTCCATGTGTTCAAGCTGTAGCTCCCTATATAGACAGACAGACGGACAGACGGACTTCCGGGATCCACTTTTTTGGCATTCTCTACCATCGTAATGTCATGGAAAAATTATATCTCAACTTTTTTTTTTGTACGAATGCATAACTTGATATATAGTACCTATAACGCAAGTAAAAATCGGTATTAGACCCCTAATTTTTTTTTAATATCTTTCTAATGGTGTAACTCAAATTTCTGTGCAAAATTTTGAGTACCTGTAATTAGTCTTTTGTCGAAGGTCTATTAACTGCAAAAAATATCCTTCATAACTTGGTTTTGAAATTTTTTTGAATTTTTTCAATACTTTTTTAACTATAAAATAAATTTGTCTGTCATAAAAAAAATTCAACTCTTTACGACTTACCGTTTAGAAAATAGCCTCTTTTTTCAATGTCGTATTACCCCTATTTACCCTATAAAATCTTGAATTTTTTTTTGCCTTAAACCTTCTCCTCTTATGCCTCTTTGATTTAAATAAAAAATTAAGAAAATAAGTCAGCCGGTGTGGCCGGTTAGCGAACGTACACAAAACCAATAATATAATAGATACAACTTATCGTTGGCTTTAAAAAGTTCTCCTTTCAGTGTATCCAAAATTGCACTTCATTTGATGCTAACCTGTTGTTGGTGCAGACAGAGAAGTTTAAAAAACAACTTTTACGAGACCAATCAGAAAACTAAAAAGCAAAAAACTATTTAAGTTTTCGTTTTGTAGGAAAACATATTGATATAGTGTTATTATAGCAGACTAGGTACTATACATTTAAGAATGTACACAAAATTCTTTTAACTTTTTGATTTTTCGTTGATATTGTTGTTGTTGTTATACACAACTTTTACTGACTGTAAATAATGAGATTTCATTTTTATATGACAGCTGCAACGTTCCCACATGAGATAACCACATTAGTGTAATTATGCATTCTATCCAAATGACCCACAAGCTACCCACACTTAACAAAATCTACATATACACAAAAAGAAAAAAAAAATCTATAGATAAAAGAGTGCCTACGTGATTTGCCAATTTGACTGACAGAACGGTCATTTTAGCAGCCAGAGAAGAATTAATGATTTCATTATCTCACAGTACCAGATGTAAATATACAAACCCAACAACTTCAGCTAGCAACATATAGGGTACTCTTTCCGTTTATATGACAGATGATGAGATTCACTGTCAGAGTTTTTTTTTTGCAACTGTGTTTGTATATTGTATTGTATAGCATTTTTTGTGTGTAATCAATACCATACATTCACATATAAGTTAGTGACCATCAAATTGTTAACTCAATGTCTGTCTATAAGGTTTTGTGTTAAAAGCTACAGTATCTCTCATCCGTCATTATTTAATGATTCGCGTCAGCATTAATGTTAAACATAATTAATGAATAGCTTATCAATGATATTTTACCGTAACAAGCGAGTTCTGCTAAAGGAAATTTAACAAAGTCTGGCACATCCCGCCTTTGAAGTTTTGTTTTAGTTAATGACCTTTTAATGGGACTTTTCAAATATTTATTAACACATTAATTATAGTAGTTTTGCAAATCTTTTTTTTTTTGCTTAACATTAATAGCATTAACAAATATTTCAAACAGTATTTACATGAAAACTTTGTTAGCTACTTCTAAAATGAATACAAAAAGGTTCCAGAAGAGGTCAAAAAATATGTAGTAATTTAATTTAACTAAACTTTGCATACATACTTTGTTTGTGTGTGGTAAATGACATTCAGTTTTTCTGGGTAGAACTGCCACAACTTTTGGAAAAATAAAGTTAGGCCCCATATTAGGGTGGGTCAAAAAAATTGAAATTCTTTTTTTTGATTTGGTACTCCGAAAAATCGATTGCTAGACACCTCTAGAATATACACACCAAATATGAGCTATTAATGGGAAGGTCCTCCGCTTAGCAATTTTCCATTTTTACATAAAGCTTCTACTAAAATAAAATCATTTTTTTTTTAAATCGACTTTTTAGCAAATTTCTTTACATATTCTTGTAGGAAATTGAACGCTCTACAAAAAAGGCCTTAAACACTTTTTTCGTTTATCTAACCGTTTAATAGATATTTGAAGTCCAAAAATCAAGAAAGTCTTTAAGAGTTCGTTTTTTGTTCTTAATTTTGTAGCAAATTGAAAAATTATAATAATCAAACGCGCAAGACATATTCATGTAGGAAACAGATTGCTCCACAAAAAAGGTCTCATTAACGTTTTTCATTAATCTAACCATTCTAAGGATATTCGAGGTCAAAGTTAAAATAAATTACAAAAACATTTTTTACTTTTAAAAATTTTCCAGTTCACTAAAAATTTATTATTTTCAAATTAGCAAGATGTATTCTTGTAGGCGACTAAACGTTCTACAAAAACTTCGTTGGCATCAAATTGATTGCTTTAACCGTTTAAAAGATATTCGTATCCAAATCACAATGCATACGGGTCATAAGAAAACTATTGAAATAAGTGGGCATTGGTTTGGATACGAATATCTTCTAAACGGTTAAAGCAATCAATTTGATTCTGAGAAATTTTTTATAGAACGTTTAAGCCCCTACAAGAATATATCTTGTTAATTTGAAAATAATGAATTTTCAGTGAATTAGAAAATTTTTAAAAGTAAAAAATGTTTTTTATTCCACTGTTGTTAGGCTGTTTTGGTCCACATAAAGAAAATGCGAATAAAAACAAATTTATCCCATTATTTTCCCAACGTTTCGTAAGTGCTTCCTTACTTCATCAGGGGTATTTATTCAATCTATTAGATGGTATAATTTTGTATAAGTTCAATTTAATAATTTAATACATTCAAATATTTTTCCTTTCTTATTTAACTATTCTAAAACATAATGTATAATTTGCTTCCCTTCTGCTCCTATTGCAAAAATCCCGGAGACGGCACTGACACAAAATTGAACATAAAAAAAAACAAATGTAAACATAAATGCAAGAACAATCAAGCAAAAAATAAATAAATAAAACTAACAAATTCAAATATGTTTTATTTATTTATTTTTTGCTTGATTGTTCTTGCATTTATGTTTACATTTGTTTTTTTTTATGTTCAATTTTGTGTCAGTGCCGTCTCCGGGATTTTTGCAATAGGAGCAGAAGGGAAGCAAATTATACATTATGTTTTAGAATAGTTAAATAAGAAAGGAAAAATATTTGAATGTATTAAATTATTAAATTGAACTTATACAAAAGTATACCATCTAATAGATTGAATAAATACCCCTGATGAAGTAAGGAAGCACTTACGAAACGTTGGGAAAATAATGGGATAAATTTGTTTTTATTCGCATTTTCTTTATGTGGACCAAAACAGCCTAACAACAGTGGAATAATTACATTAAAAAATTGGTCAAATTTAACAAATAATAAAAAAAAAATGTTTTTTTTAATTTGACGTCGAATATCTTTAGAATGGTTAGATTAATGAAAAAAGTTAATGAGACCTGTTTTGTGGAGCAATCTGTTTCCTACATGAATATGTCTTGCGCGTTTGATGATTATAATTTTTCAATTTGTTACAAAATTTAGAACAAAAAACGAATTTTTAAAGATTTTCTTGAGGACCTTCCCATTAATAGCTCATATTTGGTGTGTATATTCTATAGGTGTCTAGCAATCGATTTTTCGGAGTACCAAATCAAAAAAAAGAATTTCGATTTTTTTGACCCACCCTGCCCCATAAACATACATGATAATATTTAAACTTATTTTTGTGTATAGTTATTTTGACTTTGTAAATTTAAGTGAGTTATTTATTAATATCTTGTAATTTGAAGTTGAAGTTAGCTTGTAACATTCATTTAATACGAATTCAAATAGTATGGATAAATTTAAATCAATTCATCACAAAATGCTTATAAAAGAAAACTCTTTGAACTATATATTCTCACCTGAGAAAATTTCGAAAGACCTTTTAAAACGTATTCAATAAAATATAAAATACGAGTATGAAATATTTGTATAAATGCATCACTTTACAAATAAAATAGAAAGGAAATTTCCAGATGAAATATGAAATGTGCATTGCAATATAATAATGTATCGATTATGCAAAGAGCGTATGCACCACGGGCTATTGACAGTTTGTAACGAAGGCTAACTTTATTCAGTAGTTGAAATTATATTCTTATATCAATTGATTAAAAAAAAACACGTATACGCCATAGTGAACACAAATTTAGTTTTCTTCTTTCTTGCAAGTGATTTATGTTACTAGGAGCCAAATTTTCAATATTCAGATATTTAAACCCCAGTTAAAGCTTATTAATACGAATGAAAGTTTTTTATATATAAAAATTATTTATTCTTCTGATATTCTAACTGACGTTTAAAAATCAAGGCTAAAAGTTTTTTTTTTAACCATTTTGACAAAAAGTAATTTTCAAATAGCAACAATGTTCAAGCATACTCCAAAGTAATTGGTTTAAACTGAAAATGACCTCTCGGAATATGGCAAATTGTCCATTTTTATACTTCAATCATACAACTATTGAATTTCTTGACATAATTGATTTAGGTTGAAGACAGCAAGATTTAGGAAATGCACACATCAGAATTTTTTTTAATTTAGGAAAGTGCGGTTGTTAAACTAGAACTACATCAAAAAACATAAGCAAAAAAGTACAAAAAGTATAAAAGGTACAAAATATCAAAAACAAAATTTATATTTATGTACCTATTTGCTAAGAAACAAAACTATTTCAAAAAATTGAAATTTTTGTATACTTTTTTCACTTTGTTTTTCTATGTCGATCGGGCTTATGTATGTTGTGTATTAACGAATAAAAGGACTTTAAATGAATATTTTCCAGGGAAATATAATAGTCGATATAAGTATAAAACTTTTTCAAGTAATTAAAATTGTATCCTTACATTAATAGATGAATAAAATAATACGTATACGCCACAGTGAACATAAATCTTGTGTTTTTATTTTTTACAAGGCCTGTTAATTGTTGGTTTTAAGAAAAGTTTTTTTAGAACACATGTTTTTTACGTTATTTCCAACATAAGAAAACATCTTTTTTTAGATTCCTCTATCATGGTATAATATGGATTTTGATTAAAACTACTTCCTTTCCAGATATTTTTTTAAACCATTTAAAAAATCAAAATGTCAAAATTTTAACATCAAATAATTTCTTATTTAAACTGAATATTTTTGAATCATTCACGTTAATTAGGTTAGATCAAAAAGTATTTAAACAAAAAATAGGCAAACTGTTAAACTTTAGGAAATTAAATTTTTAATAAATTCATTGATGACACTTATGTTTAAACACAATACGAATTATTATTTGAACACTAAATTATTTTGTTTCTATATCAATTTCCGATTAGATCTGTTACTTCACTTAAATACAAAAAAAAAAAAATATATTTTGGGTTGCAGAAACAGAAGAAAACAGAAGGTTTTGATGTTTTTGGGAATTTTCTTTAAATGGCTCGTTCTATGCCTTACTCCAAATGATTTTTAAGATTATCATTTCATTCAAACAAATATTTTGAGTCATTCAAAAATAAATATTTCGATAAATCAAAAACCTTAAAAACCAAAAAAAAATTAAAACCCTTTAATTCGAAAACGAAGCAGAAACGATATAATTTGCACATAAGTATTTCGCAATTTATCCAAACATCCAACATATTGCACATGCTACATATTTTTATTAATTTATAAACTATAATGTCTGTGAACAGTTGGAAACTAACTAAGTTACACACACTAAACTTTATATATATATTTTTATTAACTCAATATTGTTGCAAGCGTACCTAACAATACATGACACATATCAATCACTGATTATAAAAATCAACTAGTGTAAAATAGCTCAATCCTTTTCAAATCTATCTAAGAAATACTGATGACGGAAGTCTTATACGACTTATACGAGTATAACGTCAATTCAAAGTCCACTCCAACTACATATTCTTCCTACATTCAGTTATTGTAGCAACAACTGATGTGCGTTTACATTCTGCATACATTTTTAACCATTCCTACGCATTTATGCTCATATTACATAGCCAAGTTGTAGGTAAGGATACCTACAACAGTACCATGGTAATTCAACTAATATTTCTTGTGTACAAGGAATAATAAACATTGCAACGTGACGTGAATTTTTGCTGACGTAATAAATACATCTGAATCTATCTTTAGACTCTAGAGATATTTCGACGAAATAAAACGCACGTGAGGTGAAAGTATCTTTCTTCTATGACATATTTTATATATTTCAGATTTATATCTATCAATTTAATTCAATTAAAAAACTATTTAAACAGAAAAATATAGGTATAGGGGAAGTGGGGACAAGACCGCCCATGGGGGCAATACGATTTTCGTACTATGTTGTATGAAAAAAAGTAAAATTGGCAACACTTGCAATATAAAATAGGTGCCCTTTGGTATGATCGATCACGTCTGTAAGTTTTAGCAATTTCGGTTAAGGCCTCGAAGAGTTACGGTAAATTTTGTGATTTTTCATGAAATTTTTATCGTTCATGTGAAAAGTCAGTTGTATTTTTGACACTGAAATAATTCAAATTTTCAACCTTTCCTTTTTTTATAATAAAAAGTGAATATTAAAAAGTATTTTCTGCGAAAGAAGAAGTCATAAAGATAAATTAAAAAAAAAAAAATAATACAGAAAATCATATAAATGATATGACTGGGGCAAGACCGCCCATGGGTGAAATTGGAAGCTCTGGTAGCTTAAACAAAGTGAAAAAAGAAGTTCACCGTTAAATTTTCCAAAAAGCTAAGCAACAGGCGCCAAACAATACTGTAATTTATGATTCTGATGAAGAAGACTTTGCAGATTGTATTTGTACCTTCTATCTGTAACTGTTTTCTTGATCTAATCCAAAGTATTGTTGGATTAAGTCCAAATTGTGTACCAAATAGTACCAAAAAGCTTGTACGGGAGTGAGAACTAATGAAAATATAGCATAATTGTGTTATTATTACAAATAGGCTGCATTTAAAACAATAGAAACGGTCTTTCTGCCAAAAAAAAATTGATAGGGCCGTCTTATCCCCATGTGGGGGCAAGACGGTTTTTTGTTTGATGTTTTTTCAAAACGTGTTATCCTTTGTTCAGTATTTTTTTATTTTTTTTTTTTTATAATAATGAGAGTTTCTGCAAAAAACATTAAACTTAATGAATAAAAACTTTATTCCCACTAAGTGGGCGGTCTTGCCCCCACTTCCCCTATAATAAATTCCAAGCCGAGAGTGGTAACAAATAAAATGCAATTACAAATGTAAACATTTTCCAATGCATTTGTTTGAATGCTGTATGTTTCTAACCGGATTCTTTTATTATTTAATTGTATGCTTGTATGTTTCTAAGAAAAAATAAAAACAAAAAACTATAGGTAACATATGAACCATATTAATTGAATAATATGTCAGTTTGTTGAGTTGTTTGTTCGATCAATAGGAAAAAAAGTTATTTTTATACCTATGCGAAAAAAACTCAGGTACCTACCTAAATCACGTAATTAAATTAATTATAAAAGTGGTTGTGTTAAATTAATGAAGCCAAACGAAAGAAAAATTGAAATAGAAATTATGTAGTAATTGATTGCTTAACTGATGTATTTTTACGTTTGGCGTTAAATCTCTGGAATTGAAATTTAACTTTGAGTTGTTGTTTCAGTGAAATACTCGCTAAATTTGTGGCATTAAAAGCGCAATTCAAATTTCTATAATTTCGTTTGTATGTTTATCTTTAAACAGGGTGTTTCCGATCGTCACTGGGGAAATCTTCTTGTTTAAAAGTTTGATACATAATTATAATTGCGAATAAAAAAATTTCAGACTGTCAAATCCTTGACATATCCGGAGTCACTTCTTTAATTCAAACCACTTAAATCATATCATTTCGTTAGCTCCTCTTTTCTTTTTATTCCACAAAGATGTTCTGATTTCATTTAAAGCCAGCACAGGAGTGTGCTGTTCAAATACTTTAATGTGATTTTCACACCTTTGAAGTTTGATTGTTTGTTTTGATTTAACTCGTTGATCATAATTATTATACTTTTCAGTGTGACAATGTTATCCACCTCATCTTTTTCATGATGAATGATGATTGTGCTATGCAGTGATTCATTTCCGTTTTTATAAGTAGAATTGGAATGCAGTCGTATGTGTCATTGTTGTAGTTCAGAAAAATTGTTTAGCGTATTATGACTCGTGAATCGCATGAAAAAAATTTGAGAATGTGACTTTCTGGTATAATTTTTGTTATAAATAATAAATAAACTTAGCACCGAAAAAAACCATTCCTTTAGGAAGTAGCTAGTTATGTCAAATTTGTTGTAATGTTATCTGAAGGAACTAGATTTCTACATGGAAATCTATTTGAAACTTTCCAATCATTTTATAATTTTCAATTTTCTTAAACCAAATTCGGTTCAATAACAAAAAAATTACTTTATTTATCTTTTTTTTTCGTGCCAAAAAAATCAAAGTTTTGTTTTTTTAATATACAACATTTTCTGAGTATACCAGTTTAATCGAAAACGGCTCTAATGAGTTTGATAAAAAAAATTAGATGATATTTTTTGGACAAAATTTTTCATTTGATGAAATTTTTTTTTCGAAAATCGTTATTTACAGTACCTTCTATAGAATGCTTTTAGTTTTTTTTAAGTGAATAAGTCTCCAAATTAGTAGGTAGGTTTGTATTTCGAAATCAAACAATAATAACTTTTTGTATACAAATTTGGTAAAATTTTTGTGAACAAAACATAAAATTCGTTCTTCAGATGAAAAATACAACATTTTAAAAAAAATTTAGCTCCAAGAAAATATGCATTTTAATTTCTTTTAAGATGTTTTTTTGTAAACAATATTTCAAAATTGTTAAAGCCGTTTCATAAAAAAACAATTTTTTTATAAATAATTTTTTGATTTTTTTTTTAATCAAGTTCGTATGCAATTTTGTAGCAACTACCAATCAACACTTTTAACCAATATTTTAAAAAATAAAATGCACGACTGTGTCGCACGAACTTGCTCTAAGAGTTAAAGTTGCTTAAATTTTTAATACTTCTTATATAAAAATATGGAACAAAAATAAAATTCGTTTTTAAAAAAAAAATTAAAATAAAATCTGAAATTAAATTTCCCTTGAAAACAAGTATGCAGTTTTGATTGATATATTAACATGCATTTGTAGAAAAAAAATTTTCAAACTCGTTAGAGCCGTCTTTTAAAAAAATTAATTTTTTATAAATAATTTTTTTGGAAAAAAAGTTTTAAAATAAAATTGGTATGCCATTTTTTAGAAATCACTTATCAATATCTAAAAACAAAATTTCAAAAAAGTTCAATGTCCCGTTTTCGAAAATTTGATTTTTCAAAAAAAAATTTTCAAATTTTTTTTTAAAAATCCAAAAATTATTTGTTTGGAAATTTGTTTTTTGGTTTATATTTAATTTGTATAAATTCTTCCTCACAAAAAGTTTCGTTGAAATCGAATAAGCGGTTTCGGAGATAATCGGATTTGAAAAAAAAAAAACGGTTCTATGGGATGTACCGTTAATAATGATTTTCAAAAAAAAAAAATTTCATTGAAAGATAGACCTTAGCTTAAAACTAACATTTGAATTTTTTAAACAAAATCGTTGGAGTCGTTTTCGAGATATTTCAAGTTTACTAAAATCGGTATATGACAATTACCATTGTTGGTTTAAAAAAATTAATTTCAAAAATCCCTCTGAAGAGTCGTCAAATAACGCTATATAGCTACCAAGTTTGACATTAATCGGTCCATCCGTTTAGGCTGTAGCTCCTTATACAGACAGACAGACAGACAGACGGACTTCCGGGACCCACTTTTTTGGCATTGTCTACCATCGTAATGTCATGGAAAATGATTTTTCAAAAAAAAAAATTTCGACTTACATATAATGTATTTAAGGAATATAAATGCTTTTGCATAAAAAAAAAAACTGGTTAAAATTGACAGACAGACAGACGGACAGATACGTACTTTCGAAGCCCAATTTTTCGCATTATCTATGATCATTATACCTATCATGTTTGCTAGCTATCTCAACTTTTTTTTTGTTCGAATGCATTTTATTGTTCCTAAACCTCAAGTAAAAATGGTAGACTTGTTCTTGGTTTAAAGTAGCTTAGAATGCTATAGATTTTTAAATTAAATTTGTTTTTAAAATGACAAGAACATTTTATTAAATGGTTTTGACCGCTCAACGAACTGGCCATTTAATTTCTTGTATAACAACAAATGTATGGTCTTTCTAATGCCTACATTTTGAAAAACACAAATCAGCACCTTGACGATTTAACATTATCAATAACACGGTGTAACAATCAAAATATACGCGGGCGGAGACCTATCAGGTTTTGTAGAGCTAGTCGCACTGATTACGAAACGGTATTTGAAAATCCCCTAACACCCCCAAAATCTGGAGTTACGGGCAAAAAACGGTTTTTTGGACCTTCACCCATTGAAAAAATTCTAGTTTCGTCAATTTTTTACCCATTTTCGATTTGAAACAGTGAAAACTAATTCAATTTTCAATTTTGTTTTATTGAACATACTATATACAATTGACTTAAGCTTAACTTATTTCTAATAAGATACATTGATTGATATAAAATTTGTTGGCACATATGGGGCCTAACCTTATACAATGGATAAAAGATAAAATATATATAAATATAGTACATGAATAGGCTTAATTTTACAAGTCTGCTGACTAGGTTATCCTCGGGGTGTTCCGTCCCGGTTGTCCAGTTGTGGTATTGATAATGGTGGGTTGGGTGGTATGGCATTTAGCCGCGGTAGTAGGCCGATTGCGTATCGGCGTAAAAGTAAACTACTTCCTCGTTGTCGGTTGGGATTATGTGTTCATCCAGAATATCCAAAGCACTAAGGTATCTGGGTTCCGGATGTCGTTGTTGGGTTCTCATGCTTCTCATCAGCTGATTGGGGTGGTTGGCGATGCTTCCGACAAGTTTCTTTGCAGATTGCAGCAGATACTTTTCCAACGTCATGATGTTTGCTTCCTCGTAAAGTCGCTCGTTGCTGTAGTATTTTTGTCGCTGTCGATCGAAGTAAAGTCCGGTGCAGATCCTCAGGATTTTCCTCTCAAAAATTTGAAGTTCCTTCATGGCTGTCTTGGAAATGGTATACCATACCGGAAAGCTATAGGCGATGACAGGTCGTAGAAGCTGCTTGTAGATCAGGAGTTTCGTTGGTTGGCTTAATCCGTTTCTTCTCTTCATCAGGGGGTGAAGGCGATGGAAGGCGTAGTTGGCTTTTTTCAGGACAGACCTAGAGTGAAGGTTGAACCTCAGGAGCTCGTTAAAGTTGATCCCTAAATACTTCGCGTTGCGTTTGGCTGCCAATTTAGTACCATCAGGTAGTGTAAGTGTGATGCTCCTACAGTTTGCAGCTGACCGAATGCTTCGTCCTCCTGTTCGTCTAAAGCACAGTAATTCCGATTTGGATGAGTTGATCCGGATACCCCATTTACTGTAGAACTCATACAGTTTTCGAATGTGAGCTTCAACTTTCCTGGCAGCTATCGTTGGCGAGACGGACTTGTAGTATGTGAGCGAATCGTCAGCGTAAAGCAGGTTCTCGCACTCACTTGCAAGCGGCTGGTCTGACGTCAGGATACTATAGAGGAAGGGACCAAGTTTTGATCCTTGGGCAACTCCAGCTCTAATGCACTTCTTTGCTGATTTTCTATCCTCCACTTGTACGAAGAAGTTCCTAGAAGAAAGAAAAGAAAAAATGATTTTTATTAGTGCTACAGGGAAGCCTAGTAAATGAAGTTTATGGATAAGGGCTTCTATCCATACGCTGTCAAATGCTTTCTCGACATCCAGAAAGCATGCGACGGTAACTTGATGGTTGTTCAAAGCTGAGGTGATGTCTTGGTGGAACTTCATGAGCGGATGCAGTGTGGAGTGCTTCTCCCGAAAGCCGAACTGCATGTCTGGGATAATGTTGAAATCGCTGCAAAACTTCTTGAGCTTCCTCAGTGTCAGCTCTTCCAAGAGCTTACTTAGGTTGTTGAGAAGAGAAATTGGCCTGTAATTAGATATAATGTTCCTCGCACCTTTCTTAGGAATTGCCACGATTCTTGCAGTTTTCCATTTCTGCGGGAAGTAGCTGTTGTTGATGCAGTTGTTGAGGATAATGGTTAGGAAGATTAATATTGTCTGCGGGAGCCTCTTAATGACGAAGTTGGAAATGCCATCCGGTCCGGCTGATTTCTTAGGTTTGGATAGGCTTATTATTTCGGCAATCTCTTCTGGGGTGCTCAGGTTTGGGCTGTCAACTGGATCACTTGCGGGATTGGTGTTGCTGAATGTTGCTACATCAATGTTAGGTACTAAGGTCCTTCGGATGGATGCTTCCATTTCCTGTAAGAAGACTGGGTCTGCGGAAGGGTTCGGTGTGAAGTTACCTTCGAAGTGGGCTGCAAATGCTTCTGCTTTTTCCTGAGATGTTGTTGCTTCTCCATTGTTGGTGTTAATAACTTCCGGCATTGGTGACTTCTGTCCAACAATTCGGTTGATATTCTTGAAGGCATCAGGTCCGGGCTTTATTGACTGCAGTCTCTTCTGGAACTGTGTGTTGTTGAAGTGTTGAATGGCGTTACGGAGCATGATGTTGGTGCACTGCAGCTCATTTCCACACTGTCCGGTAGTTGGCATTTGATGTGTTTAAGTCCCGCTTGTGGATCCTTTGGAGGCGTTTTCTTAACCGCTGTCTGTGTGCGTATAAATTTTGCACGTGTACTGGAAGATGTTGGTAGCGGTCCTTTGATGTCTTCGGCTGTTTTTGATTGTCCAGTGCACTTGTGATTGCCGTTTCCAGAGAATCAATAGCAGCATCAATTTCAACATTCTGGAGATTTCTGTTGTGTGGTGGGAAAGTGATGGATTGTTCAACCTCTCTCTGCAGCCTGTCTATATCCAATCTCCTATAGTTGATGAAGTGTTCCGCTGGTTGTGTCACTAAGTTGATGGGCTGATGAAGCTTAATACTGAGCTGAACTGCTTTATGGTCCGAGTCGCTGGATACTGTTGAACAGATAAAGTTGCAGAAATCAGGATGAATATGCACAAAATTTGATGTTACTAAGAAGAAGTCCAATGTTGAAGGTGTTCTTGGGTAGGTTGGTTTCGGTTGAGAAATTACAACTAACGAGTGTTGGGCACTGTTGAAATCCAACCAGTCGGATATTGCCTTCCCTTCGGTGTTGATTGTTGTATCCATCCAAAGGTGATGTCTAGCATTGAAATCACCGCCGATGAGTCCATAAGTGCTTCTCGAGAGTGTGCCGTTGAGGGTCTGTAAGTCGCTCTGAATGTTTTTGGCCGTGGAATTGCATTTGAAGTACACGCTTATTATGGTGAGTGTCTCATCTCTTCCTAGGTTTAAGATTACGGCAGTAGCTTCACTGGTCGAGAGTCCTTTGATGATGGTTTCACTGGTGCTTATATTTTTCTTTACAAAAATTGCAGTCCCTCTTCGGTTCTCGGCTTTGTCCTGTCGGAAGGTGTTAAATCCAACGATGTCAATGTTATTTTTCCGTGTCACGTTGGTCTCGCTGATGAGGGCGATGTCTGGGCTGTTGTTCTTCAAGAACAAGTTGAATGATGTCCTCTTCTCCAGGCTGTACAATGAATTGACATTGTACGTCAGTATGCGGAGCTTCTTTAATGACATAGTGTGTAGATGAAGGTGGCTAAGGCCGCGGACTTATCTTTATCACTCAGAAGCCCATAGTTAGACGGAACGGCACTGACAAGAGGTCACTTCCGAAGAGGCGCTCAACTTCGTTGTTGAGATTCATCGGTGGTGGTGCTGATGTAGATGCTGGTTTGGTCGGCTTAGTTGGCCCTGTCTTAACTGGGATGCTCTTTGCTGGAGTCCTGGTTTGCCGTTGTTGTGTTTGGTTCTTCATTGGTGCTATTGGCTTGGGTGTTGCTGCCTTTGGTGGTTGTGCTTTTAGGGCCATTGCTGCATAGCTCACTGCTGGCCGGGTAATGGTACATGCTGACTTAGCAGCAAACTCCTGGTGAGACTTTTTCTGCGCCAGCACCTTATTCCTTTCGGTAAGCTTAGCTTTCAGTGTCGGGCATCCTTTGAAGCTAGCTGGATGTCCTTCCTTCTTACAGTTGGCACACCATACATCCGATCCGGTGTTTTCCTTCCTTCTACATTGTCCTGGTTCATGGTCTTCTTTGCACTTAACGCAAACATATTGGCGGCCGCAGTTTGTGGCAACGTGACCAAAACGTTGGCAGTTTCGGCATTGCACGATGTCGTTGGTCCTAAGACGCTCCCAATGAACCCGGTGGTTCATTGGCTATGTGAAGTTGGCACCCCCAAATGCAAATTTTTTTTTCAAACCTATATGGTTCGATTGCCCAAGGTTAGCCCAGGATAGCCCAAGATTTTTTTTCGTTAGCCCACCCTTAGTTTTAAAATTATAACGGAATTATTTTTTTTCACCTCAAAAATCACAAAAAAAAACTTTTTTTTATTCTGTGAAAAAATTGTTGGTTTTGCACTGTGGTTCGATTGCCCAACGTTAGCCCAGGATAGCCCAACTTTTTTTTTCTTGATTGCACTGTTTTTTCAGAAGATACAACAAAAAACTTTTTTTCATATCAGAAACCGAAAAAATTTAAATTTTTTTCTCCTGTGAAAAAATCCTTAGTTTAAAACCGTGGTTTGTTTGCCCAAGGTTAGCCCAGGATAGCCCAACTTTTATTTTTGCTATCGTAAGCTTAGTTTAAAAATTATAGAAGAATTAGTTTTTATTCACCACACCAAAAAAAAAAAGTACGTATACACCTCAGTGACCCTTTTTTTTGTTTCAGTGTAAAATTTATCCTTTTTTCGTTTTTCCTCAATTAACCATTCTAATTCCAACTAATTACATCACTTTTTTTCGTTAGCCCACCCTCAGTTTAAAAGTTATAACAAAAAACTTTTTTCAAAGTACCAACTTCTTAAAAATCAAACATTTTTTTTTTCAGTGTAAAATTTGTCCTTTTTTCATTTTTCCTCAATTAACCATTCTAATTCCAACTAATTACATCACTTTTTTTCGTTAGCCCACCCTCAGTTTAAAAGTTATAACAAAAAACTTTTTTCAAAGTACCAACTTCTTAAAAATCAAACATTTTTTTTTTTCAGTGTAAAATTTATCCTTTTTTCATTTTTCCTCAATTAACCATTCTAATTCCAACTAATTACATTACTTTTTTTCGTTAGCCCACCCTCAGTTTAAAAGTTATAACAAAAAACTTTTTTCAAAGTACCAACTTCTTAAAAATCAAACATTTTTTTTTTCAGTGTAAAATTTGTCCTTTTTTCATTTTTCCTCAATTAACCATTCTAATTCCAACTAATTACATCACTTTTTTTCGTTAGCCCACCCTCAGTTTTTTGTTATAATTTTTAAACTAAAGGTGGGCTAACGAAAAAAGTGATGTAATTAGTTGGAATTAGTATGGTTAATTGAGAAAAAATGAAAAAAGGATAAATTTTACACTGAAAACAAATTTTTTGATTTTTAAGAAGTTGGTACTTTGAAAAAAGTTTTTTGCTATAACTTTTAAACTGAGGGTGGGCTAACGAAAAAAAGTGATGTAATTAGTTGGAATTAGAATGGTTAATTGAGGAAAAATGAAAAAAGGACAAATTTTACACTGAAAAAAAAAATGTTTGATTTTTAAGAAGTTGGTACTTTGAAAAAAGTTTTTTGCTATAACTTTTAAACTGAGGGTGGGCTAACGAAAAAAAGTGATGTAATTAGTTGGAATTAGAATGGTTAATTGAGGAAAAATGAAAAAAGGATAAATTTTACACTGAAAAAAAAAATGTTTGATTTTTAAGAAGTTGGTACTTTGAAAAAAGTTTTTTGCTATAACTTTTAAACTGAGGGTGGGCTAACGAAAAAAAGTGATGTAATTAGTTGGAATTAGAATGGTTAATTGAGAAAAAATGAAAAAAGGATAAATTTTACACTGAAAACAAATTTTTTGATTTTTAAGAAGTTGGTACTTTGAAAAAAGTTTTTTGCTATAACTTTTAAACTGAGGGTGGGCTAACGAAAAAAAGTGATGTAATTAGTTGGAATTAGAATGGTTAATTGAGGAAAAATGAAAAAAGGACAAATTTTACACTGAAAAAAAAAATGTTTGATTTTTAAGAAGTTGGTACTTTGAAAAAAGTTTTTTGTTATAACTTTTAAACTGAGGGTGGGCTAACGAAAAAAAGTAATGTAATTAGTTGGAATTAGAATGGTTAATTGAGGAAAAATGAAAAAAGGATAAATTTTACACTGAAAAAAAAAAATGTTTGATTTTTAAGAAGTTGGTACTTTGAAAAAAGTTTTTTGTTATAACTTTTAAACTGAGGGTGGGCTAACGAAAAAAAGTGATGTAATTAGTTGGAATTAGAATGGTTAATTGAGGAAAAATGAAAAAAGGACAAATTTTACACTGAAAAAAAAAATGTTTGATTTTTAAGAAGTTGGTACTTTGAAAAAAGTTTTTTGTTATAACTTTTAAACTGAGGGTGGGCTAACGAAAAAAAGTGATGTAATTAGTTGGAATTAGAATGGTTAATTGAGGAAAAACGAAAAAAGGATAAATTTTACACTGAAACAAAAAAAAGGGTCACTGAGGTGTATACGTACTTTTTTTTTTTGGTGTGGTGAATAAAAACTAATTCTTCTATAATTTTTAAACTAAGCTTACGATAGCAAAAATAAAAGTTGGGCTATCCTGGGCTAACCTTGGGCAAACAAACCACGGTTTTAAACTAAGGATTTTTTCACAGGAGAAAAAAATTTAAATTTTTTCGGTTTCTGATATGAAAAAAAGTTTTTTGTTGTATCTTCTGAAAAAACAGTGCAATCAAGAAAAAAAAAGTTGGGCTATCCTGGGCTAACGTTGGGCAATCGAACCACAGTGCAAAACCAACAATTTTTTCACAGAATAAAAAAAAGTTTTTTTTTGTGATTTTTGAGGTGAAAAAAAATAATTCCGTTATAATTTTAAAACTAAGGGTGGGCTAACGAAAAAAAATCTTGGGCTATCCTGGGCTAACCTTGGGCAATCGAACCATATAGGTTTGAAAAAAAAATTTGCATTTGGGGGTGCCAACTTCACATAGCCTGGTTCATTATCAATGTCTTTGAGTAGACCTCGGCGATGTCACAGCTCTTACTTAGTTCTACGACGAAGTTGTTGAATTCTTTGCCCTGTGCCTTTTTGGACTTGAATTCAGTGACTTTGATGACTGGGAGACCCTCGATCCTAAGTTCATCTTCTATTTCAATGGCTGCGAGTGTGAAGTGAAGTCCTTTCAGCATTAGTAGGTTCTTCCTATCTTCTCGGGGTGTAAAGGTATTAAATTGGATCTTCCTCACCTTTAGGAAGTTTTTAATGTCCTCAAAAGATTGGCGGTTCCCAGTTGAAATGATGGTTGTCTTTGTGCTCCGGTTTTTAAATGTCACCTTGATGTTTTTATTTTTGCAGAATCTGCTGATTTCCGCGATGTTAGCGGAAAAACAGAAGATTGGTGGCATTCCTGTTGTCTTGGTGGTGGTGATTGGAGGCGTTGGCTGGGCGGCAGTTGTACTTGCTGTTGCTGGTTGTTTAGCTGTTGGTGGCTGTGTTGCAGCTTGTGACTGTTGTGCTGTTGGCGGCTTGTTTGGACTGGCTGATGTTGGCTGCTTATTCGGAGAATGCTGGGCTGTTGCTGTTGATGGCTTGTAGAAATCCGTGATTATTAGTTTTTTGGCTGCAGTTGCTCCTTTTCCGGATTTCCTAGGCCTCTTCTGCCCTGGCTGGGGAGATTCACCATCAATTTCCGAACTGGAAGCAGAATCACAAGTATCCTCTTCTTCGCTGGCTGGTTCATCTTGGCTGGTTTGCACCTCATCGTTGGCGTGTGTCGATGAGCTTTCTTCACTTTCGGTTTCCATTTCATCTTCGGCTTTGTCTTCTTTGTTCTTCTGCAATTGATCATCCCTTGTGATAAAACTTCCTAGGGTTTTATTGATTCGCGATCCGTGTTCAGGACCCAGGTCGTTGATGATCCTCTTAATTAGTTCTTCCAGGGCAATAAACGCACTTTCAAGATTAAAAGGCTCACCCATTTTTAATTGCTGCTAATTGTTTTTACTTTAATTATTATATGGCACCACTTAGTTTAATCCTCGCACGATATTTTAAGAAAAACTTTCATGCGCACATTAATTAAGGGTTGGCTTAGGTAGCTTAACTCTGCTAATGATTTCGGGTTTTATTACCACAGGGTAATAAAACTTTTGAAAATCGTCGCAGGTAAAACCCTTCGCTGGTAGATTTGGTGGTTGTTTTTGTTAAGTGTTTAAAACTATCCGCTGCACGTCTATCTGCTTTGAATGTCTGTTTGAAACTGACAGTGAAAACTATATGTTTCTATTTCTTCTAGTTTTTGAGAAAATTGAAAAATTATTTTATCAGATTTTTCTTTTTTCAAAATATTTTTTGATTTTACTTTTTTTTTATTTTTCAATTTTCTTAAAAACTAGAAGACATAGAAACATATAGTTTGCACTGTTTGATAAGGAATCAATTGAGGCAGTTTTCTGTGAGAGTAATTTTTTTTTTTACTAAAATTCACAGTCTGGACAAAAATAGTATAAAATGAGTTTTAAAAATTTTGTTTCGCCTATTGTTAACTTTGAAATCGATTATTTCAAAAACTATTAGTTATATTATATTGATTTAAAAATAAGAATCAAATGTACAGTTTTGCCTTTCGGAAATGGTATAATTTATTACTGTAAGTGTTGCCGTTGTTTTTTAATAATTTTTTTTATTTTGATAATTTTTTTTAGAAAAATGCCCCTATCACCTAAACGGTTAGAGATAGACCCCCCTCCTAAAGAAAAAAAAGTTTGTATTGAGCTCCTCTACAAAAACCCGTTATCAATTCTTGGCGCCCAAGTTATCCTACTACGTGCCGAAACAACATTTTTGTTCTATACCTAAAAGTTCGAATTTCTGTATCTGGGTTGAACTCAAACATTTTTTTTTCTAAGCCAATTTTGAAGTAATTTTCATAAAAAATACCTCGATTGATTGGGAAATAGATATAGTTTTAGAATATATTTTTTAAATAGCATGTTGTTTTGAAAACATATACTTTAAATTGATGCCGAAGTTGGGCAAATGACGAAAAAAATGTAATTTTTGAACTTTGACAGCTTATAAATTCTAAGTGGTTTAACCGAGTTAATTGTTTTATACATTGTTGAAAAGGTATATTTATCTTCTATCAGACTGTAAAAAAATCGAAAATGGGTAAACAAATTGACGAAGCTAGAATTTTTTCAATGGGTGAAGGTCCAAAAAACCGTTTTTTGCCCGTAACTCCAGATTTTGGGGGTGTTAGGGGATTTTCAAATACCGTTTCGTAATCAGTGCGACTACCTCTACAAAACCTGATAGGTATCCGCCCGCGTATATTTTGAAACCTCATTTTTGTAACACCGTGTAATCTAACCGGAGCGTTATTGCATAATGTTGTATCTGCGGGCCTTCTTTAAATTTCATAGAACTGCTTAAAATTGCTTGCTTCATTCAAGTAAGAAAATAATGATTTTTATACGAAATTGTCAAAAGAACCATTTTAGAATATTTCTTGCATAACTTATTTTCCTTGTTGTTCTATGATATTCCTAGAACATTGCTTATTATTGATTCATTAATCTATCATCTTCATTTTTCGCTCGATTTAAGAAATTATGCAATGAAATACTTCAAAGAACCCCAAAACAATAACGTATAACATTTTCGATGAAATATGAAATTTGATTGCACCCAGCTAATAGAAACCCAATTAAAATCATGTCGAATTTATGAAATACATATTTTCTGTTGACTTTTCATTACATTCCATTTTCACTTAAGCTCCTTTTAATTACCAATAACAATATAACCGGAAAGCCACAAAACAAAAACCTACAACATCAGCTTATATAAGCTGATTCGATCAACTCAAAACTATAAAACCTAGGTAAAACATTTGTTGCACTACCTATAACTCTGTATTGTTTTGAATTTTACCCCCGAAAGATAAAACCATTAAAACGCCAACTATTCCAACACAAATAATCTAAGGAGTATTATAATCTGCTCTTTGCCTCTGATTTCTGGTTACCTCTTGCTTAACAACTAACAAACAACTGCTCCAAAGAGAAATATTACGTGGAAAACTGGTTTATGGCTTTTCCCATTCACATAGTTTGCCTTCAGGCCATCATACCATTGCTTTGTACCAAACAAAAATCTATATGCAGTCTACATTGTCCATTTGCAGCATCGAAAGTATACCTTTACTCTTGGTCGTCCTGATCGACCTACCGACAATGACGAAGTTGTTCGTATACTCTACGAGTGTTGTTGGTTACGAATAAAGGAATTGTTGTCAGTTTTCCCTTAGTAAACCGCCAATCAATGCCGCCCAACATCCTCTCGTTCTCTTGTCGCCTCATCTATATAGGGTGGTAGCTTATAAGCCCAACCAACATCCATGGCAAGATTAAGTGAGTGGGCATACCAAGCCACCAGCGATACCAGATCCCAGTTTCACTGCGAATACAGCAACAACTAAAAACTGCATACTAGAGAGTATCTAGTACCTCTTAAACTCGTAGAATCGGAATTGGATTAGAATTTGTGTGCTATCGGCGGCTTTGTTCTCTCTGGCACAACAGATGTAGCTATTTGTGTTGTGCAAATATTTTTGCATTGCCACGAACGGACAATGGTCTGGTCGGTCATAGATGTCGAACTGGTTCTATGCAATGCAGCTGATTGTGCCAGCTGCAATATGCGGTTCAGTATCGAGACACAATCAAAAAGTTGACCAAAATCAAATTTGCAATATTGGCCATGGATTTCTTTGTTTCGTAGAAATTTTTATACGCACCGTCAGACGTGTGATGTCGATATTTTGTTATTCTCACAGGATTTGTTTTTTTTTTTTATAAAAAGTAGTTATTCGGGCATGCATAGAATTGCTCATGTAAATTTTATTCATCACGGTTAAAGCAGAAACAATGGATTGCAAAAATAAACTTTTCAAACTTTATACTTTGTTTAGTTAGTAAAAAGTCTTTAAATAGTTTCAAACTTCTGGTTTATAAAATACCTCTAAAAATAATTGCATATACACGCTTTCAAACTTGTGACGAACAAACTTAGATTTCAGCTTCTTCTAGAAAAAGATACATACGTTTTACCTCATAAGTTTTTCGACTTGTAGAACTCATTGTAGCTGTATAAGAAACTATTAAAAAAATGGTTATAACGATTTTCAAAACCATGTTTAAATTTTTTTTTTTATTTAAACATGATCTTTTATTATTTTTAGATGAAAACATTGAACATTCTACTCGTAAATAATTCTTACCAAAAAAGTGAGCAAGTATGTTTGACCCGGTTATGTATATTAATTTAGATACGCTTTTATTTCCCTAAAGTTCACATCACCAATAGCAAAAATTGTCAATTTTTTAATCAATAAAGTTTGAAGAAGAGAGTTTTTATAATATTGAATACATTTTTTTTTGTAAAATTCGGTACCCATGATTTCCGCTTTGTATGTACACTAGGGTGGACCAAAAAAATCATTTTTTCATTATTTTAATTTGCTCTACCGATAACTTGTTTTCTCGATACAAAATAATGCTAACCTAATTTTTTCAGAATTTTTCGATGATGTTTAGGGGTTGCGCGCACCCCTTTTATAAAAAAATAAGCTCTTTTAGTTTTTATTTTTTTTATAGCTTAGATAATTTTTTAATCGAAAAGCTGTTTGAGTAAAAATTATTGAGTTTCAATAGATCTACTTATACATCAATTTTTCTTTAAAAAAAAAAAAAATATTTTTGACTAATTACCAGGCGTTAGAAGTCGAAATTACTGATAAATGCTGGGAAAAAAGCCTTAAACCTATGTTTTACTGTTTTTTATAACGGTTAAAATTATTTTTATCGTATTCCTCATCAAATTTACTATAAAAACAGTGCTTTTATATTGCTCAATTCGTCCTAAATTGATAAAAGAAAAATAATTTTTAAAAAAGATCGTACCAAAACAAGTGAAGGAAAAATGGGGGAGGGTACTATATCTTGACTTTAAATAATAAAAAAAAATATTAAAAAACAATGGCAACACTTACAGTTATGAATGATACAAGCTAGAACTGTACACTTTATTCTAATTTTAAAGTGTAGTTATTTCAATCAATTGTTTTTGAAATAATCGATTTAAAAGTAAAAAATTGGGAAAAAAATGTTTAAAAAAACACATTAAATACTATTTTTGTCAAGATTGTGGATTACAATACAAAAAATGGCTGATAAAATAAAGTGTCACAATTGATTCCTTATCAAATACTGAAGTCCACATGTTTGAACGCTTCCTAGTTTTTGAGAAAATTGAAAAATAAAAAAAATTCTTTTTTCTCAGATTATAGTTTTTATGGCTGTTTTCGATATTTTTTCCACCATCAAAAAACATATTCGATATTCAATATTATAAGACGCTGCATCAACAACAAAATCATTAAAAAATATGGATAGTTTTCAAATTAAAATTTCGTGGAACCAGAAGTACGATCTCGAGTTGGTCTGAGAAAAAAGAATTTTTTTTATTTTTCAATTTTCTCAAAAACTAGGAAGCATTCAAACATGTAGGGACCCTAATGTACACCATACAGTGATGGAAGGAGATATGTGCCCATGATTATGAAAGTGGACTAAGTCACTTTTTGCATTATTTAAAGAAAAACTTACATAATAATTTTCTTATAACGATTTAATTATAATTTTTTTATGAAATCACTAGAGGAGCAATAAAGAAGTTTATTTACTGCAATTTCGCTTTCAAATAAACTTTACCCCTTTAATAATAATTATTTTTAGGCTAGATTTGATGCCATTTTTAGGAGTGACTTAGTCCACTTTCATAATTAAGGGCACATATTCAGATTTAGACTTTATAAGTGCCAACCACTCCATCATTGGTTTTTGAGCCGTGCGTTTTGAAATAATATATTCATCTCTCAAAAACACGTCAGTCGTTTTCCCATGCAAATGTGTTCTAAATGGTGACTTAATATAGTTGTTGACCGCTTTGTACATGTACTTGTACAGCCGGTGAATTATTTTTGGGGACAGTCCATATTTATTCCCTTTTTTTTTACGGGTTGTAAAAAATCAATTCAAGGCTTTTGTAATAAATATATGTATAATGAAATTTGGAACTCTTAAGGATTTTAATGTGCTCAATCGAAAAAGTGCAACTTCAAAAAGGTATTCAAAATGAGAAATTAGTTGGTTAGTTAGTTGGACCGAATTTCTTTCAGAAGTGTTTACCTTGGTTTTGATATCCGTGTTTCTATTTCTCATCAATAATTCTATATAAACGCAAACTAACAAGTAATAAAAACTTTTTCAACAAAATTTGACATGTTATTTAGTTGAACCAAGAAGGATTGTTTTTCTACAAGATTTTCATATGTATGGTAAATTCGAACGTGTAGTAGAAAAAAAGATGCACGCCTGGGTCGCACATTCTTGCTCTTGCAGGTCAAAGAACTTTTATGTTAGTTAACTCGTAGATTTAAAAGTACTGCCTCTTTACAAATTTTATAGAAATTTGGTTGATGTAAGGGGAGAGCCGACATTGAAACCAAATTTTAGTTAAAAAAGAAAAAATTTTTTTGTTAATTTTACTTTTTGAGAAAAACTAAAAATGCAGTTTTATTGCAATGAAATTTTATTGCAGTGAAATCAAAATCTTCAGAGCCGTTTTCTAAAAATTTGCTAAAACTTGAAAATTTTGTATGCTAGTTACACTTTCTAATTGAGATTTAATGTTAAAAAAATTAACATGAAACTTCTTTAAAATAAAATTGAAGCAACGTAAGAAATGTTTTTACTTTTGTCGGACTTCAGCTTTTGTTGCATTTTATCACTCTAATTTTCAACAGTGAGATAGCACGTTGGTAAAGTATTCACCTAGTAACCCAAGAGTAGTAGGTTCGATCCCCAGCGACTGCCCATTTTACTATTTTTTTTTTTAATTGATGCTTTTTTTAAAGTTGAAACAACTTTGATTTAAAGATGTTTTATAACGGTAAACAGAGGCGTACGTTGAGTTGCCGCCACCCCGATGCAAGACTAAATTTTGGGGCCCCTTTGATATAGAAAATAATGGCTGACTACCAATTCATTATACATTACAATTAATATAATTTGTCTCTCTTGTGTCCAAAGTGATTCATGTCAAATATCTTATCTTTTTGCTTCGTTAGTTTTATAATATGTTGCCATCTCTGCATTGTCTCTAGTCGGGGCCCTGGCAGGTTGGGGGCATCGGGGCACCGCCTCGCTTGCCCCAATGGTGTGTACGCCCCTGACGGTAAACCACTTTAATCTAACGATGTTCTACTTTGATTTTAAAATTTTCGTCTTCAACGCAAAATCATTCCGAAAAATAGTTGAATCAACGTGGTTTTCGTTAATTTTAAGTTGTTGTTTCCCTCAGTGTAGAATTCCATAAAAAAATCATCTGTAGGTACCAAATTTGAACAAAACCCATCAAACCTCAAATTTTTTTGCGACACTAAACCAATACTTGTCCTATTACAGCAAGTTAAAATGTATGACGTCATATTTTTGAGATATTTAAATGTAAAAACAAATTTTAGGCGTGTTTTTTCTAATACTCAATAGCTACTCATTTTCAATTTTATTCGCAAAACAATAACAAAAATTACACAAGTAAGTATTATTTGTTTTTATTGTTTTTCGAAAAAAATAAAAATGAGTAGCTACTGCATAACTTACTTAGGTTCGCCTCATTCTCATCCTAAAACAAGATAGGTACCGACAAAAGTTTGTAGGTAAATAGTTGGCTTTCAATCGATCATATTTTATTAGAATGTCAAGAGTGTCAACCCAGGTCATTAAGGTCTTATAATAAAACATGATTTTCCTTATTTTCGATTTTCTTTCTATCCTTTAAGGTCCCTTTCAATTATATATGTACCCATACCTAGCAAAAAAATTTCTTTATTGGTAATTAATATTAGCTATTAGTTTGCTTATCACACTATTTATTATGTGGTAAAACTACAAAACAAAATTGTATACCTACATTTACAATAAAAAATAATAAATTCATAACTTTGGTGGTCCTAGTATTTTTCTTGAATTAAAATCAAGTAATATACAAATATGAGCAAGACACTCAAACATACATATACCTACGAGTACTACTAGACTACGACACAATTTTGAATCTTATTTTCCTATCTTACAGCCCATTTACCTTTCAGAAAATATCAGAATAAAAACCACACACATTCGGTCAGCCATCAAAATGAATTAACGGTGAAGGGCAATTCATACCTACGACTTACAAATATACGAACGAATAGCCAAGTATGTGTCCGATTTGTCCACAAGCCGTGTCCATTGACCCAAATGCATGTGACATATCCCTTGTTATAGAGGCTCTAGTTAAAAAAAAGGATATCAACACCCGGCACTCGCAAAAAGCTTTAAAGGCTATATAAGTTAAAAGGTGTATGTATAAGAGGTAAAGGCTCTTTTTCCACCTTTGTATTATACGAGTATGTATGAATATTCTACATTTTTTATGTTCTCACCAAAATCCAGTCAAGTCAGTTGGATTATGGCAGCGAGCCAGAAATTAATAATAAATTTAACGAATTTATCGAAGGTCCGGCATGGCCGCGGCGGTGGTGGTGGTGGTGGTAATGGTTGTAGTCGTGTTGCGTTCATTCGCATGTGCATAAGAGTATCTATACGGACGGACATTAACTTTTTATCGTCAACGTCAAGTTGTTTTTTTTTTTTTTTTTTGTTAGCAATAAAATAACATCGTTGCTCGATAGACATGCAGTCCGATAGGTTTTTGGAAAAATAAAATTACAAGATGGAATAACACACAAGTGTTCATGTGCATGGGTGTTGCCATTTCAGAGTTATAAATTAAAGATCTAAGGTTTTTCCAATATCAATGCAGGAAGTAAAAAAAAAATCTTGAAAAACCATAAGAACTAAGCTCACAAAATAATTTAATTTTTGTTAATTCAGAACTGATTAGGTCTTAAATTGGTATGTAACTTTGGGGTTCTTTATTTAATCCTTATTAATTCTTTAATAGGTGTTTTTTCCACCACTTGCGCTTTTTATCTACTTAATATGAGCTTAAATCCTTCTTAAAGAAGAATATCAGAAGTTCTATAGAATTCTTTACTACTTCTTTATGTAATTCTATGCTAGATATCGTTTCTTCAATATTATCAATTAACATCTTGAATCTTTTACCAATTAAAAATTTGAACCTAAGGTTGATATCGAACCTTCATTGCAAGTAAAATTGAATCGTGTTAGAAATTAAATATTTTTTTCATTTTATTCCAAACTGCAATTTTGATATTCTGACAACACTGATTGCTATAATGCACGTAGGTATATACTACCAACAAACTAACTGCTTTGGTATACGATTCTACTTCTAATCGATTCGATGGTTTAATAGCAAAGACGACAAACAAGATTCGATTTTGTAATCAACGCACATTCTCGGCTTCAGAGAATTTTATAATCTAAAAGTGTGAGTATGATGGTGTATTAATTCTATATAGCTTTGAAATGATTACGCATTGCATATAAAAATTTATTCTCTGACGGAAATGAACTTGTCATCAAGCTGGATTATTGCCAAAAAATTATTATATCGATACTAAAAGTTTAATAATAAAAGTTGCATGGTAAAACTTTAATGTCATTAAGAAATAAACTTATAAAGGCCTTTATGGTAGGTATTAAAGTTTCGTAATTATTTTCAAGATTACAAACTTTACTTTTGTAATGGTATTTAAGATGATATTTAAGATGCAAACTTGTTCTCTATTGGCTATTAGTTAAGGTACAGTTCGAACATTGAATGAGATCATTACTTTAATTAAAAATTGAATACCTTTTTAAATGAAGAGAGCATTTAACTTGTGACCTTTTTCACTATAAAATGAAAAAAGTTTCTGTAAATTGAAGATATTTTTGTGCAATGTGTTTTATGTTTAGGTAGTGGACGAAAAAGTAACAACTCTTTTATTAAACTACATTCGATTGTATTTCGATTGAATTTCTGAATATGTATTTAGTTTTAAATGAACAGCTTTACTACAATGAAATATCGCTGGCTGAGAATTATAGGGTTGTATGTCAACTCACCTTTGTTTTGAGAAAATCGATCTCAAAGTTTTTTAAGGCTGGTTTTTGGATAAAATAGTTACATAGCAGTAAAGTATTGATGCAATCTTATAAAGGACCCTAAACAAATCCATAAAACCATGAAAAAAACATTAATTTCATCACAAAAAAGGATTCTATGAGCATTTTCGAAAAATGACATAGAACCTTTTTATGAAAAAGTTTGTAAAAAAATTTGAAAAACCTTATAGTTATAAAGAGTTTACATGTAATAAATGGATTTTATATGAAAAAAAGTGACTTCATCGTGAAATAGGCTTTGATTTATTCAAGTTTTGTACAAAACAGTCAAATTCTATTTTAAATAACAGAAAAAAATACCAGAAATCGCGTTGTTGCATTTATAGAAATTTTTATTAGAAATCTTATTAATTTAAGAGAATTGGATTTTAGAGGAGTATAATCTTGATTGTAAGTGCTTTATTTGTCTCCATGTATAACGTAAGTAAATTTGCTTCAAGTTAAAAAAAAAAGTTTTATTCAATGAAACTATAAATAGAAATAAACTAGTATATAATTGTTATGATGAATAACGAAGAGTTCACTTCGGTTAGTAGAGTAAAATCTTGACCTTTGAAAAAAAAAATACTCAACTAAAAATTAGTTAATTTTTTGTTTGATATTTTTTTTTTTTTGGTACTAAGGTGAAAGCTGAATCTCGTTTGCGGTTTCTTTATCCTAGTATATCTTGCCATCGGCTTTAGGTTTGTCCGCAGGTACTTTTTAGGAACTTTTTGAGTTTTGACTTCTTTTGTTTTGAGTTAAGGAATCTAAGTATTTCTTTAACTTTTGGTTTATTAATACGAACTATGAAATTCCCAACCTCGATTATGAAAAAGAAGTTTTCTAAAAATGACTTCCAATTCTTGGCACACGAAAAATATTACTCCAATTTAATTATAATGGAAGAATATCTATGTTAGGTAATCCGAATGAATTATTGCAAAAGTTAAGGTTGGATAGTACATATTTTGGTTTAAAGAGTACAGAACGAGATACAAAAATTCTTTGCTGTTTAGCAAACGTCCTAGAGTGAAATCCGCTAACTTGATAGTTGATAGTCAAAAACGACAAATTATGGAGCAAAATCGTCGTTTTTGACTGTCAATTATTGACTATCAAGTTAGCCGACTCCACCCCTGTTGTTCAATACCAGCGAAACATCAAAAGATCTTTTATTTTTACGTTAGTTAAAAAAAAAGATCATTTCCATAAGATTTCATTTTGAAAAATTTGCGTAAAAAAGTTCTATGTAACTTAAATCATTTTTTTGTTTGAAAAAAATCTGTAAAAGGGTTCTACACTGAAAATAATAAATTTCGTAGAACTACGAAAATAGTTTCATACACTACATTTTCGTTGGCCCAACGAAACTTTCGTTGGCTCAACGAAAATATGTAATTTTTCGTAATATGAAAACCTTCATCAATTAATGAAAACGTTTCATACACTTTTTCTCCCTCTTTAGAGCCAAAAAATCCAATTTAATGAAAAGATTCATCATTTAACGAAACATTTCATACTCATTTAAGGAACAAAAATAAGAATTTGTTCCTTACTTTATCAAAATTTTAATCAAGTAACGAAAATCTTCATCAACTTATGAAAATAAATTATTGGCTTATGAAAATTCTTCATAGACTAATGAATTTTTACATTGGTTTACGAAAAAATACATCAATTAACAAAAATAAAAAGTTTCCTTACAAAAAAAACGTAGACTAACGAGAATATGCATACAGAGTACCCTTTATTTTCGTTTGTTATGTGCATTTGTGGTAGTCGAAGTCACAGTTCGGTACAGTAATATTCAACCCCGAAAGTGCGGAGAGTTAACACGCGTAATAAATAAAACAAATATTGTCTGCTGAAAAAGTTTTCAAATGTATGCTGAAAAAATGGAGAGAATAAATCGGAATTTATTTCGAAAAATTTAAGACTTGGGCCTTGGACGAGTGGATCAACGATGAGATATTGGAAAGTAAGTACCATTCGATTATTATATATACAAAAAATAAATATTTTTGTTTTTTGAAGTATTCTAACATTTTGTTTTGTTTTTCTATTTCTTTTTTCTTTCAGATTCCAAAGATGTCATCCTTATCTACCTTATGGATATGAACTTATTTAAAATTAAAGGACAAATACTGAAAAAAAGTCTAAGACAAAGTATACACTCGAAGAATCCTAAGTGTGATACTTTTCAGCTGGAACACCTTAAAAGCATCCAAAAATAGCTGATTGGCATAGGAGATACAACAAGTGTCTGAAGGAATATGTTTAATTTTTTTTTTTATTTGTTTTTGTGTATTAAATTTAATTTGTTTATTATGTTTATTATGTATTTAATAACCCCTCTCATTTTTTAAAATTAAAAGTTCAAGTTCAAAATAACTATTTTTTTTTTGTTTTTAATGGTACACAATTTTCGATCCGCTCCACTTTTTTTGAGTTTCAGGTTTTTATTCCAAATTTTAGGACAGAAAAATGAACGAAAAATTTCGTAGGCTTACGAAAAAATTCGTAGGATTACGAAAATAAAGTAAGCATAATCTACTAAAAAAATAATTAATGCAACGAAAAGTTTCGTTAGCTAACGAATATTTTTTCGTAATTCAATTAAAATATTCATAAAATTTACGAAAAAATTCGTTAGCTTACGAAAGTTTACGTTAATTGATGAAAAAATTTCGTAAAGTGATGTAAAAATTCATTAATTCTCGTTCAAAAATTTTTATGAAAAATTTCATTAAAATACGACAGTTTTCGTTAATTGATGAAGTTCTTCGTTAACGTATGAAATCCATTTCGTTGAGCCAATTAAATTTTTCATCGGCTGAAAATTAATTAAATTTTCGTTGGCTCAACGAATTTTTTCGTTGTATTTACGTAAGGATTTGGTTCAGTGTATGTTGCAATTTGAATAACATAGAACCTTATTATATTAATACATTTATGTGAAATCATGAAAGTTGTATGTCTTTTTTACCTGTACCTGTTTATTGGAGAATAAAAAATAAAAGGTACAAAAACTATTTAGGTATGAATATTCTACATTTTCCATTCTTTCATCAAAATCCAGTCAAGTCAGTATCAAAGGATACAAAAAAAAAATTAATAATAAATAAAAAATAATTTTCGATTCTTCGAAAAATTTTTTTTTGATAACGGATTAATAATTAATTTTTTGGAAAATCTGTTATACCTAATTATTCTACAAATTACTTGTCATTTCAAGAATAACATTTTTGTCATTTTTTTAATGTTTGAAAATTTTTATTTTTTTAGTTAATCTTTTAACCCACATGTGTCCCATTTTAATCGCTGATTATTTTGTTTTGTTAAATTTGAAATTTGCCTTTAAAATGCAATAATGAATTTTCTTTAAAGTTTTAAAGCTGTTACTTAAACTTAAATGCTTCTGAGAAAAAAACATTCAATTAGTTTTCAAAACGTGATAAAAATACTTTCTATCATTTTTCAGCAATTCGAAACAATCAAAAGTAAAATTATGATTTTCAATATTGAGTTCTCAACGGTTTTTAGAGCCCGATTTGTTTGAAAAATCCAAAATATAACAGTTTTCATGCACCAATATAAAGGATTCCAAACTGATTTTTCTTAAAAACTAATAAAAATCTTTTTTACTTGTTACAAACTAGTAAATTAAAAATCCATACACATGCATCGATTAAAACAAATTGACTCCTTTTGCGTGATGACAGTAATAACAAAGAGACCAACAACTTCTTAATATGTGCTAATTAGAACAATTAGGATAGCTAACTTTGACGTTAAACGTCTTTTATAAGAAAAGTATACAAGAAGCGCACCTTTGTATATAAAAACTCCCAACTTCAAAAAAGACAAATCAGATCGATCCGAAACAAGTTACTGGCTGATGATGATGCTGCTCTGACAGTCCAGGGAGTAATTAAGCAACTTAATGACTTCTCAGAACCAAATCTAGAAATTGCATGTGCCACACTCAATACCTAGGGCGCTAACTTATGTCCAAACACATAAAAAGGTATTTTTCATAGCCACCAACCGATAAGAATACTAAAATCAAGACTTCTCAAGACTCAAGAGTTTCGTCGCTTGTCTAAGATATGTATGTAAGTTGTTGTTTCTCTTCATTTAATGTAGGTATGGTTGGATGCTATACAACTCCAAATGGAGTTGACGTCAATCATTTAACGAATATGTACAAGTTGTTCAACTTCATCATTGTGTCGGTCGTCCTATCCGGTCTCATCAGCCATTCCCACTTCGGATGTAAGACACTTGTTATGGAGTCGTATTCTCGATTAAACACAGCAACACGCAACTTTTCTTGATTCTATATAATACAATAAAACAACAACAAAAACAAAAAAACTAAAAAGTCTAAACTGACATCTCAATGGGATATTCTAGAGAGAAAATAAGTTCCATCAGCTTCTTCTATATATAACCTGCCTTTATAAGCTCGCATATAGGAAAAAGGAACATTTCTGTTACCATTCTTGATGTGAAGAGCTGTTTGCCTCCTTATTTTTTTCGTTGTTGTGCGGCCTCTCTTGTTAAACAGAAGTAAAAATTGTGGTCAAATGCGTGGTATTTCCTTCGGCGAATTGGACATGATAAACAAATAATTCAACAAACACAACAATCATTTGCAGAAACAGAAACGATATCATTAAATGGTGTTTTCAGCTGTCTTATTTAATATTGTTTTAGCGGATAATGGATAGGTTGCTATGTTTAACATCATTCTGTTTCGGAATCTTCTTTAGTAACATGGAGTTGGAATGTTTTGTGTGGGTCGTAAATTTGCATAAAGACATTAAGAAGAAGAAGAAGAAGAAGAAGAAGAAGAAGAAGAAGAAGAAGAAGAAAAAGAAGAAGAAGATGAAGAAGAAGATGAAGAAGAAGATGAAGAAGAAGATGAAGAAGAAGAAGAAAAAGAAGAAGAAGAAGAAGAAGAAGAAGAAGAAGAAGAAGAAGAAGAAGAAGAAGAAGAAGAAGAAGAAGAAGAAGAAGAAGAAGAAGAAGAAGAAGAAGAAGAAGAAGAAGAAGAAGAAGAAGAAGAAGAAGAAGAAGAAGAAGAAGAAGAAGAAGAAGAAGAAGAAGAAGAAGAAGAAGAAGAAGAAGAAGAAGAAGAAGAAGAAGAAGAAGAAGAAGAAGAAGAAGAAGAAGAAGAAGAAGAAGAAGAAGAAGAAGAAGAAGAAGAAGAAGAAGAAGAAGAAGAAGAAGAAGAAGAAGAAGAAGAAACGAAAAAGAAAAAGAAGAAGTTTCAACAACGGTAAAAAAGGGTGCATGATATCCCATTAGCCTTTTGAAAAAAAAATTTCTGGGTAACATTGATAAGATTTTTATTGTGACATATAACACCATTCGAATTCACAACATTTTTTATTAGAAAAATGAAAAACATCTCTTTTTTACAAACATATTGAAAAAATTAAGTCAATTGTGTTTTCAATTTCATTGATTAGTTGATACGTATATTTCACCTCTTATCCCAAATAACAATACAAATTCTACTCTCCTATTTTCAAATGAACAACAATAATGCAATTTGGAAAGAATGAGGTTTTTCTTCCATCTTGCTTCGTCATTCTGCCACTTACTTAAATTTTCTCTCCTGACCATTTCTTTTCTTTACTCTCATTCATAAGATGAAAATAAAAAAAAAAAATAAACTAAAGCACACTTCAACATACAAAAATAGCTACAAAGTTATCCATATGCCATCCCCATCATCGTCATCATCGATGGTAAACTACTGGAGCTTATACCGAACGTAAACGACTGATGATGGTGGTACCTAACCGACATTGATATATTATCGAAAACACTTTTGTTATGCTGTATTTGAAAAGAATTGTTATTTTTTTTTTTTTCTTTTCTAAAGACTTGGAATTTATATCGTGTGTCGGTATTGGTATCGGTATATATTTGAAGTATAAGTGCATTTCATGGGGAAACCGACGAAGTTACGAATACCAGAGTTACGGGCGACAGAGTTACGGCCGTCAGAGTTACGCAAAACCGAAGGTACGAAAAACTAGAGGTACGAATTCTAAAGTTATGTTAAGCTATGAAATGTGATTTTTGGGTTGGCAACAATTGCGAGGAACGATATGGAATTATGGAAACATAAATAAGAGAATATCGTTTCTCATTGGTCAGAACTAAATGAGTAAAGCGAAAATGAGTGTTATTTAATCTTGTAAAATTTTGATTGGATAGGTATAGGTATACATATATGGTTTTGTTTTTGTGAGAAGATCGCAAAAACGTTGAAAAAGAAAAAAAAACATAGGTATACTTATGTAAGTTTGGGGGACATAGTTGAAATTAACTTCTTATTTGTCCAACTAATATTGCACCTATGTATTTTTTATTTCTATTAATTACCTAACATAATTATTCATATTATTCGTATTTTGTAATACCCACTTTGTTATTATTTATATTAAAATAATAAATAATAAAATAACCAAACCACCCCTTTTTTTTACAGACGTTATTTTGGTGTGGTGAACTGATGTGCAATGGTCTTTTATATCATTGAAGTTGCGATCATTCACTGAGCTTTGGTCTAACTGGCTAAATACAATGGTGTAGCTGTGGCTGTAGCTTGTAGTACTATCAAAATTTTATTAAGGGAAACAACAACAAAAGTTGGCGGCAGCTGAGCAAAAAGTTCAGAATTCTTCAACTTGCGCTACAAGCTACAGCCAGAGCTATACCATTTTATTCAGCCAGTAAATTACACTCCCGCCCTCTTTTCTCCTCAGAAGAAATTATTGAATGGGGAACAATTTGCTGACGTTTTTTTTTTTTCATTTCTGTTTTGTTTGTAATATAGAATAGAATAATATGTGACAAAATGTGACGCCACAACCTCCTTAAACGGAGGTCAGGGAACCACTAAAAAAAAAAAAACAAACCAAAGATGAAAATGTTCTATTTCAATCGTTTCTGTTTGGTGGGGGAAACTCCATTCATAATTATGTAAATAATTTGACAATAACTGATAAATAAAAGCAGATACATAACATTATACAAATTCAATGCACAACTATTGAGAAAGAACAATGGTGGTGGTTGGTCAATATTTCCCCAACTCTAAGAATGGATCGCGGATGTAGGAGAAGGAAGGAGCAGTCAAAAAAATAAAAATAAAAATAAAAAATCATTCACATATCCCGGTAACGCCTCCGACGTCTCACCTACATAAAGGGGCCAAGGCATAGAAACCGTCGCATTCGTTGATTTGTCGACGGATTTTATTGACCTTGAAAAACAACATTTTTATAAGAACCAATTCATATATTAGTTGGACTTGATGGTTTCCGTTTGTTTATAGGTCTGTTTTCATGAGACCAAATAATACGCAAACTGAAATTTATACTCAGGATAAACCCCTCTTCAATACTGCATCCAAACTTAGCAGACAGACAACTGTCGGATTTTTCCCCATTGACTGAACTAAATGCAAGTTTAAGAAAAGAATAAGTCAACAAGTCAAAAATTTGTTAGGTTATCTCTTTCATAACAATAATATTGTTAGACAGTGACATCTTAAATGAAAAAAAAAAAATGCATTCTTATTTCCCCACCTAAATAAGTAAAATAAAAAGCGCATTTTTATTTATATTATATAACTCTGTTTCTGTTGTTAGATTGGGACAAACCTAAGCCAAAGATAGATGACATCTTTCTCACACACACTCCCCACCTCCACATGAACTAGACGAAAATAATGTGTCATTAAAATACGGTTGTAGTGTTATGTAAAGTATAACACAAGGTGGAGAGAGAGAAGTAGTCGAGTTGTCCAACAGATAGGTTCATGCTGTGATTGTGTTGCTCCCACTTCCACCTCCCACCAAAAAACAACACTTTATATGGAACATTTTGTTGCTTAAATTTGTTTTATTTTTTAGTTGGCCTCTGACCTCCATCGAAAAAGGTGGTTGTGTTACCTCCTTCTTATATTTTTTTTCCTATAGGTATCTACCTGTCATCCTTATTGCAATTGTCAGGTATTAGACCAGTGCCAATCCGGTTTTCAGAGGCCAAAAGTTGAACAAATTATAAGCAGCATAAGAGTGGTGGGAAAATTTAGGATAAATGGTATATGAAAGGAGAAAAATAAATTGCCCACAAAAAAATTGGGGGAACGGGGGTGGATGGGCGAAAAAGTGGGGTGGGTGTCAAAAATCATGGTTTTTTACGATTTCTGTCAAAACTAGACGTCCTATCGAAAAAAGTCAAATGCAAAAGTTGTAGGTAGTATAAATGTCTACAACTTTTACTCAAACAATTTTTTTCTATCACCTCAAAATTATGGAAAAAAATGCAAAAATACGATTTTTTGATTTTTTATTTTTATCTTTTACAGAAATGGTTGGATTTTAACAAAACTTGGTTAAAAACTACTTTGTTATGTTTTCTATCTATTAAAAATGTTTTTTGAGCAAAAAGTAAATTTTTGGATTTTTGACGAATTTAATTTGAAAAAAATAGCCTATTTTTCAATCAAAAAAGTTACCGAAAAAATTTTAGATTTTTGAAAATTTTGGAATGCAATTAGTTAGCTTAAAACCGTTTTTTAAAGATTGTGCGGAAAAACTATATTTTTGTTTTAGAAAATATTGAGAAAAATTGAAAAAGACAAAAAAACGATTTTTAAGATTGATTTTTCCGTAAATGACAGTAATATTGGCGAGAAATAATTTTCCATAGAAACCAAATTATACTTTTCTAACGGTCATTGACCTTTTTAATTTGAATCAAGCACTAGAATAGCTCTTACGTGCAAAGTTTTTGAGATATTGAATTTTGAACGTCCAAAACACTATTTTTCTGATTTTTGGCATGGTAATATGTCAAAAACGTGACTTGATAGAATTTTTCTGACTTCGGATTCAAGCTCAGCGCACAAAAAACCATTAGAAATATATATTTTGATTTCTACAAAAAAAACTTTTTGACTAGTGAATTCAAACAAGACATTCGATTTTGTCTTCCCTATTCGAATTCACTGATCAAAAAGTTTTTTTTTATAGAAATCAAAGTATATTTTTCTAATGGTTTTTTGTGCGCTGAGCTCGAATCCGAAGTCAGAAAAATTCTATCACATCACGTTTTTGAGATATTACCATGCAAAACATCACAAAAATAGTGTTTTGGACGTTCAAAATTCAATATCTCAAAAACTTTTCACGTTAGAGCTATTCTAGTGCTTGATTCAAATTTAAAAGGTCAATGACCATTAGAAAAGTATTATTTTGTTTCTATGGAAAATTATTTCTCGCCAATATTACTGTCATTTACGGAAAAATCGATCTTAAAAATCGTTTTTTTGTTTTTTTCAATTTTTCTCAATATTTTCTAAAACAAAAGTATAGTTTTTCCAAACAATCTTAAATAATAGGTTTTAATCTAAATAATTTCACTTCAAACTTTTCAAAAATCTAAAATTTTTTCGGTAACTTTTTTGATTGAAAAATAGGCTATTTTTTTCAAATTAAATTCGTCAAAAATCCAAAAATTTACTTTTTGCTCAAAAAACATTTTTAATAGATAGAAAACATAACAAAGTAGTTTTTAACCAAGTTTTGTTAAAATCCAACCATTTCTGTAAAAGATAAAAATAAAAAATCAAAAAATCGTATTTTTGCATTTTTTTCCATAATTTTGAGGTGATAGAAAAAAATTGTTTGAGTAAAAGTTGTAGACATTTATACTACCTACAACTTTTGCATTTGACTTTTTTCGATAGGACGTCTAGTTTTGACAGAAATCGTAAAAAACCATGATTTTTGACACCCACCCCACTTTTTCGCCCATCCACCCCCTTTCCCCCAATTTTTTTGTGGGCAATTTATTTTTCTCCTTTCATATACCATTTATCCTAAATTTTCCCACCACTCTTATGCTGCTTATAATTTGTTCAACTTTTGGCCTCTGAAAACCGGATTGGCACTGGTCTAATACCTGACAATTGCAATAAGGATGACAGGTAGATACCTATAGGAAAAAAAATATAAGAAGGAGGTAACACAACCACCTTTTTCGATGGAGGTCAGAGGCCAACTAAAAAATAAAACAAATTTAAGCAACAAAATGTTCCATATAAAGTGTTGTTTTTTGGTGGGAGGTGGAAGTGGGAGCAACACAATCACAGCATGAACCTATCTGTTGGACAACTCGACTACTTCTCTCTCTCCACCTTGTGTTATACTTTACATAACACTACAACCGTATTTTAATGACACATTATTTTCGTCTAGTTCATGTGGAGGTGGGGAGTGTGTGTGAGAAAGATGTCATCTATCTTTGGCTTAGGTTTGTCCCAATCTAACAACAGAAACAGAGTTATATAATATAAATAAAAATGCGCTTTTTATTTTACTTATTTAGGTGGGGAAATAAGAATGCATTTTTTTTTTTTTCATTTAAGATGTCACTGTCTAACAATATTATTGTTATGAAAGAGATAACCTAACAAATTTTTGACTTGTTGACTTATTCTTTTCTTAAACTTGCATTTAGTTCAGTCAATGGGGAAAAATCCGACAGTTGTCTGTCTGCTAAGTTTGGATGCAGTATTGAAGAGGGGTTTATCCTGAGTATAAATTTCAGTTTGCGTATTATTTGGTCTCATGAAAACAGACCTATAAACAAACGGAAACCATCAAGTCCAACTAATATATGAATTGGTTCTTATAAAAATGTTGTTTTTCAAGGTCAATAAAATCCGTCGACAAATCAACGAATGCGACGGTTTCTATGCCTTGGCCCCTTTATGTAGGTGAGACGTCGGAGGCGTTACCGGGATATGTGAATGATTTTTTATTTTTATTTTTATTTTTTTGACTGCTCCTTCCTTCTCCTACATCCGCGATCCATTCTTAGAGTTGGGGAAATATTGACCAACCACCACCATTGTTCTTTCTCAATAGTTGTGCATTGAATTTGTATAATGTTATGTATCTGCTTTTATTTATCAGTTATTGTCAAATTATTTACATAATTATGAATGGAGTTTCCCCCACCAAACAGAAACGATTGAAATAGAACATTTTCATCTTTGGTTTGTTTTTTTTTTTTAGTGGTTCCCTGACCTCCGTTTAAGGAGGTTGTGGCGTCACATTTTGTCACATATTATTCTATTCTATATTACAAACAAAACAGAAATGAAAAAAAAAAACGTCAGCAAATTGTTCCCCATTCAATAATTTCTTCTGAGGAGAAAAGAGGGCGGGAGTGTAATTTACTGGCTGAATAAAATGGTATAGCTCTGGCTGTAGCTTGTAGCGCAAGTTGAAGAATTCTGAACTTTTTGCTCAGCTGCCGCCAACTTTTGTTGTTGTTTCCCTTAATAAAATTTTGATAGTACTACAAGCTACAGCCACAGCTACACCATTGTATTTAGCCAGTTAGACCAAAGCTCAGTGAATGATCGCAACTTCAATGATATAAAAGACCATTGCACATCAGTTCACCACACCAAAATAACGTCTGTAAAAAAAAGGGGTGGTTTGGTTATTTTATTATTTATTATTTTAATATAAATAATAACAAAGTGGGTATTACAAAATACGAATAATATGAATAATTATGTTAGGTAATTAATAGAAATAAAAAATACATAGGTGCAATATTAGTTGGACAAATAAGAAGTTAATTTCAACTATGTCCCCCAAACTTACATAAGTATACCTATGTTTTTTTTTCTTTTTCAACGTTTTTGCGATCTTCTCACAAAAACAAAACCATATATGTATACCTATACCTATCCAATCAAAATTTTACAAGATTAAATAACACTCATTTTCGCTTTACTCATTTAGTTCTGACCAATGAGAAACGATATTCTCTTATTTATGTTTCCATAATTCCATATCGTTCCTCGCAATTGTTGCCAACCCAAAAATCACATTTCATAGCTTAACATAACTTTAGAATTCGTACCTCTAGTTTTTCGTACCTTCGGTTTTGCGTAACTCTGACGGCCGTAACTCTGTCGCCCGTAACTCTGTTATTCGTAACTCCGTTACCATTTCCATTTCATGGTATGGTTGGTATTTTCAAGAATTAACTCAAATGTTGATTTTAATTTTCGTAGAGAGATAAGAGAATAATCCTTCTTCACCTTCTAGATAAGAATCTTGAAAGGAGAATTCTTAAGATTTTTGTTTAATATAAATTAAAATTGGATGGTCACGCGAGAAATGTGTATTGATTTTAATGGAATTTAAGGTGTATCGGTTTTTTTTTTCTCTTTTGTTAGTTCTTTTTAGGTTTTGTTATTTTTCTTAATTGCATTGCCACATGAACAAAATTTGTTGATTTAATGTAGGTATGCAATCATTTTCTCCTTTGTATGGAAACAGTCTGATCTATTTGATAAATAGTTATTTATCCATTAAACCACCTTAAATAGTTATTAAGGCTCATCGGTTAAGGAATTTAGGTTAAAAAATTTTTGATATTGAAGATTAAATTCAAAATATTAATAACATGCATAACTTCATCAAAAATCTATAGCAGTAATAGCCACATTGATGGATGAACTTTAACTAACTTACCGATTTTTTTGAAATTTTGACACATTTTTCTTTTAGTATTGGTGAAAAGAAAGATTCGAATAAGTGGATAAATTTAAAATCTTGTTTGAAAAGATATGATACGAGTTCCTGTTCCTTACAATATTGAGTTTGATATTACAGTCTTTAATTCGCATTACAGTCTTATGTTTCCAAAAATGTGTTGATAAGGTTCTGTTTGTTATTAAGTCTTTTGTCTAGTGGATTACTGAAATTCCCGGTAATGAGATGATAGTAATTATTTTCGACAACTTTACTATTCCAGAGTAAACAACGAAAACCCACTTTTCAAATTTTGATGAATTTTCTAAAAGAATCATGTGTATTATATATATGTTTTTCTCCGTAGAAAATCATCTCTATGAAACTTATGGTTTCGAAGATATTGCTTTCAAATATCGTGTTTTTTTTCGAAATCCATTATTTTTTTCAATATCTACTACTTTTAGTACAGATACACCGCAAATACACCATTTTGAATCAATAATCTCGGTCCCAACTAGGACAAAAATTACATTTCAAATCCTCTAAAAAAGCTCACAAGATTCATTTGAGAATGTTTTAATTTATTTCTTGTCAATAACAACACTGGCTAACAGCCAAAATGGATACTTAATACCAACATTTTTTTCTAACGTACTTTGACCTAAGGACTCGGAAATCACATTTTTCTTTCAGTTAGTTTTTTTTTTGTCAAAATTTTTTTTTAAAAATAGATTTAAAAAAAAATGCTTTTATTCGTAGTACTTACACATCTGAAGTGACCCAGAAAAATTATTCAAGTGTTTTTTGCTAATTTATTCAGCCGGTTCTTTTGTTCATTGGTCAAAAAATAACCCGAATAAAGTATCCTTGGGACAACAACGACAAAAAAACTTTAAAAAACATTTCTCAAAAACGTAACCATAAACATTTTTTTAGATACATATGTAAGATTTTTTAGTTCTCTGGGTTTTACATAAATGAAAAATATAACGGTATTTGGTTTCCAAAAATTTGTTTTTTTTGTGAACTAGTGTAATAGGTCCGTTTGGGCTCCCCACAACAAATAACACATAAATGCTCAAATAATGTTTGCGTACGAAACAAATGTATATTTTACGTCAAAAAAATGCTGATAATTTTTGACTTTGAGGCAAATTTTATTAATTTATTCTTATGAAGAAAACAATTATCAACAAAAAAGTCGCTCACAAGTTTGACGGAAAGCCGATTAATTGTATGATACTTGAGAAAACCTGCAACAGGTGCAATATTAAAAAAAATAGGTTGTTTTGCAATCAGACTCAAAATTTGTTCTTTAATTTAAAACATTTCGTTTTAGCCAATACCAACGGTGACGCAATATTTTTATATTAAAGTTTGATAATATTGTCGAATATGATTAAAACTTTGTTTACATTTACCAAGCCTAGCTGCCTGAGTTATTGCTGCCAGCAACTGATGATCGCATTGGAAACATAAAAGAATTTAAAAAATATTTCTTGTCTTTTTTCCAACTAACGTAGGAACCTACTATTTTCAAAAAAAAAAAAAAAAAATACCTAAATGAGTAATTTTGAGTAATTGCATGATTTAGCTCTTTTTCGTGTTTTATATGGAAAAACCACATAATATTTTTGAAAAATATTAAAATGGACTGTTTTTTTAAGTTCCGTAACTTTGGACTTAAAAATACTATGATCTTCAAAAAAAAAAAAATATAGGTACCGAACTATTAGAAAATCTAAAACTTTTTCGATGACAAAAAGTAGTGTAACTATCTCAGAGAATGAGAAAAATATCAAAAACTAAAAATTATAAAAAAAATTAAATGACAACCTCAAAATTGATGTTCGCACAGAAAAAGGGGTACAAATATTTCCTACGGCTTTGATGAAACAACTTTTTTAGTTAAACTAATAGTTTCGGAGATAAAGAACACATCGCGTTTTTCAAAATGGCGGAATTCTCTACGAGGCAGGCGCCCCAAAAACTAGGTCTTTAAGTTTTCTAACACCCTTCTTTTAGATCTAACAAAATCAGCCTTCCTATAATAAAAGCTACATAAATATCGAACTTGTAGTAATATGTTTCAAAAAATTTTCAAAAAATGCAATATGGCTTCCAAAAAACCACTTTTATTGTAATGGCCCATATTAACAAGAAAATCACATTTTCCGTACTAATTCGGTGATTGTTTTTTTCTTGAGAAATTTTGCTAAGCAACTTTTCAGATTCATGTTCAGCAACCCTAAAAACACAAATGCTTAAATCGAATGAATCAAAAATTCATAGATACTCTACCTGGTATAACCAAAAGAATTTAAAGTTCTTCTTAGAAAGTAAGAAATCTATTATACATGTCAGTTACCGGTTAAATTGAAGAAATTACGCTGGTTAGTGAAGATTAAATTCATTCAATTTTCAGTGGTTTTTCAACAATAACAACAAAGCTCGACGATAACTTGTAAATCTCTAATTCATAGCTAGCTCTTTATTATTCCCATTTCCGTTTATATTCACTCTTGACTGCTATTTGACTTGTTCCACCTTATTCAATTTATTTAACATTCTTCATCATCTTCACAGACATTTTATGTCATCTCAAGGATTTGCAGTTGAATTTTTGTTTACAATACGTTTTGTGTCCTTTGTTTTGTTTGATGTTCAGCTTAGAGTGTGTTTGTTTTCTGTTTGCCTTTTAAATGTTTTTTTTTTTTTGTTTATTTTCTTGAGGGATGATTCACTTGTTGAAAAATAAAATTAAAATTCTTTGTTTGTTTGTTTGTTTGATAACAATAAAGTTGATGTCTAATAGATTTTATCATTTTTCTTTTATTTTTAGATGCGCCTGAGAAAATCTGCAAAAATGACAAAATCAACGACAACGATAGCCGCCGCCATGCCGTTGTTGGTCATCGTCCTCATCGCCATTCAGTTGCACAACCCTGTTATGGGTCAATCGAATTACGCTTCTCATGCCAACAATGTTGAATATCAAGGCGAAGGACTGCCAGAGGAAGCGACTCTCGATGGAAAGGTATGTACCTATATGAAACAGAGATATCAAATCTTTTCCAATAACTAAAATAAAGTGCTTTTGAAAATGTGAGGTGCACGTTGCGCGCCATGAACATCAAGTGCAGTGCTTTGGTTCGTTTGTAGTTGAACATCAAAGCATAAAATTCTTTGAAAAGGCATAAAATTTTGCCCCAGGGTGCGCCCATACTCATTAAAATTTTCCAACAACTTTAAGGTAGACGAACATTCATGCAGGAGCGTAGACTTTAGGGGGTCTCATGGTTAAAAAATGTGTTAAAAATTGACAATAATCTGTAGTAAAATTTGGAACCGAAAAATTAAATGAATAAAGAAATGAATCATAAGAATATTTTAGGAACTTAAGACACTGAATTTTTCTTAAGGCTTGAATATATTAAAATTATAATTTTAAACTTTTGGCATATATTTTACTATAACAAAACGAACTTTAATTCTAAAATGTTATAAAAGCATTTATTGGTAAAAAAAATAATGTTGTCATTTTACGTTGAATCAAAAACACCCAGAGGGCTAACGTTCTTAAACTTTGTAATATCATTCGCCCCCTCAGAGTGTAAAACTTTGATACGTCCCTGTAAGAATAAAGATGGCTCAAACTCACATATTGTGTTTCACTTTAAGTTTATATTTTATTTTTCATTTTTTTTTTTTTGCATTTGAATGATTGCGTGGTCATAAAAAAGGACGAGTTTCTTCACCCTTTTTTTGCTTGATGGTAGGTTTGGTGATAAAGAATTGTTAGAGTTGAAGATGTTTTTTCGTTATGTGGTCATAACACGTTATGAAAGAATTTTTTTTTTTTTTGCTTGTTGATTTTTATTGATACTTTATTTTTGAAGTGAAAACTTCTTTAGTATCGTAGTGATTTGAAACAAGATGAAACGAAAACGCGACACGACTTCAACTTGTTATAACTTATTTGTTTTAATAGATAGATGAATGAAATTTGTACTGTAGACAGGTAATTAAATAAATTATAATTGTACAAAATTTGAATTAATTTTATATTTAAAATTCGGAGATAACGGTAAAAAGATGTTCTTTTCCAACACACGTTATATCTTTTGATCTAGTGCACAAACAAATTTTGATTTAACTTTACTACGCATGCTGATAACATAACCTTTTATTTGATATATCACACATAACGTTACGTGCTCTACAAGTTACACAATCTTAAATTGAAAAAAAATTAAAAATACCTCAAAACACCTGTGGAGATCTGTTGCCGATGACCAGCTACCAGTGTAGGAAGTACCGTAATCTCGGTCTGCAAATTCGACATGGTTGACTTTAAAAAATTCTAACTTCTCTTGTAAACATCTTTGAAATAAGATTTATGCATCATTATACAAGGTGAAACAATAAGCTTTCACATGGTATAAAATTTTGTATAGGTTGTCAAACAAAAAAATTGATTTAATACCATGAGAACATAAAAATAAATGTTTTTTTTTGCTTTTTGGATGAAATTTCATCGAGTTTAAAAAATTCTAGCTCTTTTTGTAGATGTCTCGTAGACCTGATCGATATATATATTTTGACAATAAGCTTTCAGATTGTGTAAAAATTTGTATAGGTTGTTAGGGAAAAAAATTGATTTTTTTGATGGAAATTGATCGAGTTCAAAAAATTCTAGCTCTTTTTGTAGATGTCTTATAGACCTGATCGATATATAAGCTCTTACAATAAGCTTTCAGATGGTATAACATTTTTTATAGTTTGTTAGGGAAAAAATGCATTTAATAGCGTGAGAAGATAAAATTACGTGTTTTTTTCCCTTTTTTTTTGATGAAAATGATTGTTTTCAATAAATTATTTTTATACTTTTTGCGCATTGTAAAAATTTTAGAATGGCTTTATTCTTTAGGAAAATTTTGTAAGATTTTTAATGGTTTTAATTTTTTTTTTTTTTCAAAAAAAATGATTTTTTAAGGTTTCACTTCTACCACGTGTGAATGCACACATGATTTTTTTCTTTTTTACTCTCTTTCAACATACTCGTACGTATTTGTATTTTTTTTTTTTTTTTTTTTGATATATTTCATCTTTCAGCGGCATGAATAATGTTTTGTGATTTCGAATTTCTTGAGGGGTTATATCGTAAATTATTTGTTTTTTTTTTTATTTTTTATTTGGTTACAAAAATTTAAAGAGCAAAATTATGATTGTAAAAATATATGAATTTGGTTTTAAATTAAGTCAGATTTTAATTAATTTTTAAAATTAGTAGTTAAATAAACTGGAAAATAAGTATTTATAAAAGTCAGATTTTTAATACCTAGTTTGAACAAAAATTATAAATGAAGTGATCCTTAAAATTTATATTTAAGGAGGACAGAATAGCCATGGTAAAGTTTTCAAATTTGATAACACAGCCACAGAAAAAAAAGTTCTGACCTGTTGTAGGTGCGACTATGTTAATCATATGTTTTTTGAGTCGCTGAAAACGAATACGAAGTCAATTTTGCTATATCACATCAGGTTTTTGAGATAACCTCAAAAAAGATGTTCGTTTCAGGATGTCTGTTAACAATTTGTATGATAATCTAAAAAACCTGACGATATAGAGTGAAACGGACTACGGATTCGGTTTCAGCAACCAAAAAAAGATACTCACTCGCAAGTCAAAACTTTTTTTTCTGCGTGCAAAAAAAATACCCTGTGACAGCCAAGTATCAACTTCCGTTTTTTAGTAAAGGTTGAACAAAAGACAAATTGATTTTATTTTATTACTTTTTCTACAAAATAATATACCGATTTACAAATAGAAATTGAATCTTTATTTTCTCATTTTGCACAAATCTACCATTTTTTACTCAACTCTTTAGTATCCGGGAAGAGAGATATTAAAACTAAGCAAAATTTTCAAAACAAAAATCAATTAGCTATTAATTTATTTTATAAATCGATTTTTTGTAAACGTGAGGATGATTTTTTCTATTTGTTTTTTTTTTTTTTATACATGTACGTTAGGGTTTGTCAAAATGCTAAACTATGAAATTTTCAAATGTAATAGCTTTTAAAAGGTGTCATTGCTTATCAAAATTAAATCTTGCGTTTACATTTTTCATTTGAATTGATATCTTTGGCTCGCTCAAAATATAGGAAGAAATCGAAGAAATTTGGATTTTTAAAGACTTTTGAAAAATATTTTTAAAAGCGCCGTTTGGATACAAAAAAAAAATGTATTAAATATATTTTTAGGCTTTCACGTGAAAGTTAATTCCAAGAAAAAACTTTTAAGCTTATATTTGTTGGCTTATTAAAGAAGCTGCGAAATAATGAGTGTAGGAAAAAAATCATTTTTTTCATATAAAATCGTTTTTTTTTTTTTCTTAACAACTTCAACCGATTTGAGCGAGCCAAAGACGAACGATATTATAATTATTTTTTACATATTCTTAAACCTTAGACATTAATACAACTTTTGACCACTATTACATTGCAAAATTAGAGTATACTTTTATTCCGCCATACAAAAGTGACACATCCTAATGTACGTGCCAGGGTTGTAACAAATAATTTTTTTTAATACAATTGTTTTCCATTACAAATTTAAAAAATATTTATTGCAAAAAAAAAAAATTGCATTGAAAAAATAATATTTGTTGCAACTGAAAAATATTTGCATTAAAAAAAAAATATTTATTGCAACTAAAATATTTTTCATAAAAAGAATATTATTGCAAAGCAAAAATATTTGCATTGATAAAAAAAATTTTATTGCAAATAAAAATATTTTGCATTAAAAAAATTTATTGCAAATACAAAATTTTCTGCAGTGAAAAAAAAAATTAAATGACTATTGTCAAAATTGTAAGAAATTCGTCGAATAATAAAAAAAAAATATTTGATGCACACATTTTGCATTGAATTTTTCTTTTAATGTAGAAAATTTTTACTTACAATAATTTTTTTTAATGCAAAATATTTTCATTTGCATTACCTAAAAATTCTACTATCTATGCAAATATTTTTCGAACTGTCATAACATTTTTTTTAATGCAAAATATTTGTAGTTGCAATAAATTTTTTTTAATGCAAATATTTTTCAGCAGTTGCAATACAATTATTTTTTAATGCAATTTTTTTCAGTTTCAATAAATATTTTTATTTAATAGATTTATTTTCTATTTTCAAATACATTTTTTTTTTAATTGATATTGAAAAAATAAAACTGTTTTCTTTTTTTTAACTTTTTTTTGGTGTCGATTTATATCTTCTTTTTAACCGGGCATCATTTTTTTAATTTTTTGAAAGTTTTAATCTAAAAAAATATTATTAAAAGAAATGGCTATAATAGTTTTTAATTTTTTCTGTCTTAAAATTCTCTCTTATACAAGAAATTAAATGGCATACCAAATTGATTTTTAAAGATGTTTTTTTTTTTTAATCAAATTTTATGCTAGGTATCATCTGTTAAAACCTACTGATTTTTTGATTTAATTTAAAGCAATTTTTTTTTATTGGAAAATTTGTCATTTTTTTCAATACTTTTAATCGAAAAATTATTGTTTTGTTTAAAAAATTTGTTTCGATTTTGCGTTTTTTTTTTAACCAGTCCTCTTTTATCCTATCGATTTTCCGTTATTGAAAACATTAATCCTTAATTTTGACATTACTCATTTCCTGCTACAATAATTTTTTTTTTTATTTTTTTGCACTGCATTAGTGTAAAGCAAAATAAATAACTTTACTGCAAGAAGTAACGTTAATTTTTTATATTTTCCGAATTCTGTTCAAAATCAAACATATTTAACTTTCCAAATTATTCCTTAGCTACCTACTTACCTATTAAACTTTTTAATTAAAAATAGTTTTGTTTGTCCATAAACCGAAGAATTCATTTATTTTAAAAGTAGTTCCTGAATTTACAATACAAAATTAAGAAAAAAAATCCATTACAAAAAATTATAATTAATAAAAGCTCTTAATGGAAAAAATATAAGGAATGTCAAGAATTTAAGGTAAATATCTATTATAATAGAGGTATCTCCTTACTAGCTATGAGGGGACAAATAAATTCAAGTTTCTGTAATCCGATGATGATTTGAATTCCGGGTAAAACGGGATAAAAATGGAAATGAAATGAATTTGAATTAAAAATATCATCCATCATGCGGATGTATAAAAGAGAGCATGGAAAATCTATGAAAATAAAAATCGAGAAAAGCACGTGCAAAAGGTTTTTCCTATGAATTTCATTCAACGAAAAAAAAAAAAAAAAAAATACACCTGTGAAAATATTTTATTTATATTTACCTATCCTATATGGCATATATACAAATATGCATTATTCAACGTTCAAGGATGAATTTTATCGATTCTATATTTGGTTTCAAATCGTTTTTTAATAACAAATCCTTTTTTTTTTTTTTTTTCAAAATAAGAAATTTTATAGCTATACAAAATATTTATTTAAAATTGTAAACAAAGAATACTAACAAAAGAGCCGTCATAAGCCATTTCATGGCTCCCAAATGGGATGATTATAAAAAATTATCATCTATTCAGGATTTTTGTTCTCTTTGTATGCAAATTAGTAGCTTGTACCAACAAGTTATCTTCTGGCTCATTATACAGTGCTGTGAAGAATTTTTTTCTCGCAAGATTATATTCATTCAAGAGTTTTGAAAGCTAGGAGCTTTGATGCCAATCCGTGGGCTGGGCATGTACGTTTCCTCATAACTTCTAAACTACTAATCATTATTTTACAAATGAAGAATTTTTTAAAGCGGCTTGGTTGTCTCCTGGTTATAGGCCATAAAACGATTTCTAGTATGGCGCCCTCTAGAAGCAAACGTCCTGACGTAAAATGGTTTTAGTTTTTGAAAGTGCATATTTTTTTTTGTGTTCAAACTATGATGGGGTGATAATTTGAAAAAGCATTTGGAGATCCGTTATAGGTACATCAAAATCATACCATCTTGTTTAAAGCTTTTGGTACTAGATGGCGTTACACTATCAAAATATAGCCTATAATTATCGGACAAGCAAGACGCTTCCAACGATACCCATTTTGAAGAAATTATATTAAGTAGTTTAAAAGTTATGATGATACAAACATACAATTTATTTAAAAAAAATATATATTTTGAAAGTAAGGTATTTAACTTTTCCGTATTTTAGAAAAATTTTTATATTCTTTTTTTTTTTTCACTGCACTGTTGACTCACAATAGACTCTTTTCCGACAAAGCTCCATCCATCCATCTATCAGAAATACGGAAAGTGTTTGAGTGGCGTGAAAAGACAAAACATCAGCAAACGTATACAACCTCAAAATCATAATGATTTCTATTGTTTCCCACAATGAATTTGTTAAATAAAGATGATGATGAGAGGCAAGAGGGTTTTCAAGCGCCTTCATATACAACAACGCATTTGTTATGATGAAGTTGAGTTACGTTCAGTGAACGTGTGGGTGGTAAAGGCAGAGATTAAAGAATTATTATAGAATTTGCATTGAAATTTTATATAAAAATGTAAGGTTTTGTCTGCACAAATACTTTGTTCCTTACAAAATGATTCTTAAGTCTGTTGAACCGGACTATTCACTGAATGTGGTGGTGGAAGGTAGGTATTGGTATGCTTTTGAGTCAGCTGCTATAAAGTCTCATACCTTTGGAAGACACGTGTTAGGTATTCTAACCACGTTTCGTTGGACTTTTTTCACGTTAGCTTTGAAAGTACCTAATTTATTGAAGCGAATCGAATTATTTACACACAAAAAAAAAGAATGCTTAGAGCACTTTTTGAATGCTCTCAGGCTGATTTTTTAACAAATATAGTCACATCATCGTCGTTGTCGTCGACACCGAGCCGAGACGACAACACCTAAAGGCGACACATGACGATGACAAGATATGTTGGGTATTTTTTTATTGCTTCCAGGTTCTTTTAACTTTAAATTTAAGACTTGGAATGGGATACCTACCAACTTTTTTTTCTGGATTTACGGACGTTCTAACGAAAAAAAATAATAATAATAAATGGGATGAGGGTGCTTAGCGGTGACATTGCGGAATTTTCTCCGTAATAAAAAGTACAATTAAAATGGATCACCATTGAGTATAAAAGAATAGATTTTTTTTCTCTCTTTGAAAGTGTCTATTATTTGCGGGTAAATGAATGGCATAAGTTTTTTCTTTTAATTGTTGTATTATGGAAGAAAAATTGTTAGTAGTAGCTTCATGGAAAAGGAAGATCTATGTGAAAGCAATTGGTGATTAAATAAAGTGGATTTAGTTTTTTGCATAGAATAAAAAGCATATATCCTTGGTTTTGTTCAATTTATACTAATTTCTTTTTCGTTTAAGTGAGCTAACTAATCCCTTTATGGTTATTTAGGTGAAATTTGGTTTTATGTTCAGGTTTTTATTGTGTTATAAGTTTTATTAAAATACCTATGAGAATTATTATTATTGGTTAGGTAGACCAAATTTCTTTTCTAATCTTATACATTTGTCACAATTCAACAATAAGGATTATTAATAAATAAATAAAAAAATCAATTGTTGTTGCTTACAGCATAAAATGTTTACTTAGTAAAAAAAGGGTACCAATAAAACACGGCTAATGTTTGAGTCTTATTTTAAAGGATATTGTTTTTCTATTAAATTATTAACACTGACGAAAATGAACTCTTGTGTGTTTGATTAATTTCGATAGTGTGTACTGTGGCGTATACGTGCTATTTTTTATTTTATTTTTTTAAACTCTATACATTTTTTTGGGGAATCGGAAAAGTCGTTTAAGAGAAAGACAGAGCAAATAGTTTTATGACAAAGTTCCTTAATAACACTGTGCGACAAAAAACTAAATTTAAAACGGATGATGTATGATATTCTGATTTTTATATTCTCGTCTTTTTAAATTCCGTTTTTTTTTTTTATAAAAGCTTATTGTTTTATTTAAAAAAAAATCGTTCTTTTTTTTTAAATAAACATTTAGTTTTGGTTAAATTAAAGAAATTAAAGAGATTTTTGTAAATAAATTTTTTCGTAGTTTTAAATAAATATAACATACCTTCCAAAAATTATATATAAAGTAAAGTATTTTTTTTAAACAAAACAAACAAAAACTTTAATCCATTTATTCAAAGTAAAACTGTTTTTTAACTATAGGTAAGTCGAGCGAAAAAGGATTTTACTAATTTCTTGTCTATTTCTCTTGATTCTCTTATTTTTTTTTTTTTTGTAAAAGAATGGGATTGTCAGGGGTTTGACGAAATTTCAAAAAGCGAAATTATAATTGAACAGGATTTTAAATAAACGAGATTATAGAAAACAGGATTTTTAAAAATTGGGTTTATTGATTTTAAAACTTTTTTTCGTTATCTTGAAAAAAAGAAACGGAATTTAAAATGCAAGATTTCAAATCGCTCCCATTTAAAAAATACTTTTCTTGGGACCTAGTATGTAAGGCTGGTCGAACATATTTTGTTTTGCTTAAAAAAAATGGATTTGCAGGTACATCCAGATTTTAGGGTTTTAGTGAAGTTTTTACATACCATTTCGTAATCAGTGGGGCAATTCTGTTAAAAGGTGATAGGTCATAAACAAGATTAACAAAATTTTGACTTGGAACTGGTAAAGTTATTAAATTAAAATTCACGACTGGGTCGCACGAACTTGCTCTTAGAGTTCAAGTTGCTTAAATTTTTAAGACTTTTTATATAGAAATTTAGAAAATTTAGGTAACTATAGGTACAGAAAAAAAAAGTAAAAAAAAAATAAAATTCGTTTTTAAAAAAATAATATAAAATCTAAAATCGAATTGCCCCCCAAAACAAGTATGCAGTTTTGATTGATATAAAAATTTTCAAAATCGTTTCAGCCGTTTTTTAAAAAACTAATATTTTATAAATAATCTTTTGAAAAAAAAATTTTAAAATAAAATTGGTATGCCATTTTGTAGAAATCACTAATCAACATCTAAATATAAAATTTCAAAAAAATTTAATGTCCCGTTTTCGAAAATTTGATTTTTCAAAAAAAAAATTTCAAAATTTTTTTAAAAATCCAAAACTTATTTTTTTTCAAAATTTTATTTTTGGCCTATACTTATATCTGATCCTGTACCAATATCGCAAGTTAAAATATAACACAATTGCCAGATCAATTTGAAAGTGCCAAAATTAGGTGTTGAACCGTTCAATATTCTTAAAATTGAAAAAAAATTCTAATACTGGAAAATACTTTTGTTTTTTTTTTTGTTTTTTTTTTTAATTCATGAACAATTTTTTCATGGAACATTGGAACAATTTGTTTCAAAAAAATTTAACAATTTTTTTTGAACTGGGATGAAAATAATTAAAACCAAAACTTTTGACAAAAGCTCAAATCTTAAATTTTTTTTAACGCATTAAAATAATAGAACAATCAAATGAGGGGAAATCTTCGGAATGAATGGCTAATAGAATTATTTTTTTGCTAAATGTCAATGAGTTTTAAAAATCCCAATACCGTTTTCTTTCGCTTATACCTTAACTTCAAGATGATAGAGAAAAAACATGCTGTTACTGTACTGTGCTGTACTTATATCGAATCTGGTGAATTCAAAAAAAATAGCTGTTAACATTGGCAAGACTTATTTATTATTCCAGCAGTATTATACAAGAATTCATGAAAATTCATCTAGAAAAAGTGTGATATACGACGAGTTCTTTAATTTTAATAGTCATTTTTCAGGCTCTACCACTATTCATATAAAAATAATCATTTATAAACTGGTTCAACTAATATCTAATTAAATTATATTTTTTAAATTCTTAATGCATTTCAGGTGACTAAGCTTGATGATCTAAGTCCAATTATTTTCCTAAATCGCACCAAAGCGGCATTAAATTGTGCAGCTGGATCAATGCAGGTTTGTTGCTTTTTGGCTATCAAAATCTCTTTCGAAAACCAGTTTTGAATTTTTAAAATTATTATTTTAAAGGTTGGTCTAAAATTCAATGAACCATTTTTTGGCATTGCTTATGCTGATTTTGATAGAAATAGTGCCTGTCAGGTACTTGGAAAGGGTGAACTTAGCTATAATTTAGAACTGCCATTAAAAGGATGTGGAACTAAACAGGTAAAAGATTTGTTTTTAAGCTTTACAAAAAAAATTAAAAAAAATTGAATATTCTTCTAGGAACCACAACGTGTCTTCACAAACAACATTGTTGTACGTTTTCATCCAGGTCTTGAAATGGACGGTGATGAAATAATAACCATTGTATGTCGCTATCCACCACCAGTTCCATCAATTCCACCGGGTCTTCCAGCACCAATGTAAAACATATAAAAACTTAATTTCTGAATCAATAATCTGACTATTAACTTTTACAGCTTAAATGAACTTGTAACTGGAGCAATTGTTGAGCCTCCTTTAAAGGGCATTCAAATTCTTATGATTATCTGTGGAATTATGTTCCTTACATTGTTACTTCTTGGTTTGGCTGTATCATATTACTGCCTTCGTCGTACACCTATTCCAATTGTCCGACGACTTCCAATGTCCATGGGAAGTGGTTCCGAAATCACAAAACTTAGCGACAGCAGTCTTGGAAATCTATCGAACTTTGAAGTTTTGAAAATCCCAAGAGCTCATGCTGCACTTGCTGCCGTCCATAGTTCGTCAGGAAGTGAAGGTGTACTCATTCCATCTGACTATCCTAGTGAATCACATTCAGAAATTGAAGAAATTGATACAAGGTTTGTAACCCTTTCCAGTTTTTTAAGGAAGATATTGTAACTTATTTTTTGAATAGGTCCTTGCCATTCAGCTCAGCTGGAAGCTTTGAAAATCGTGCCTTTGTTCAAGAAACTTCAAGCATTTACAGCGAAAACTACGGTCACACTCAAGAATTCCAAACTTCTAATGCTGTAGCCAGTACTGTTCCCCGACTTCCCATCGCTGCCAAGGAATCTTCACCTAAATTTGACGTTCAAGTTCGAGTGAAAAAGTCCCCACCACCACCTCCATCACCACAAACATCCGATACAGAAAGTGTTGCAACTTTACGCCATGAACGCAACAATCTCTCCACCATCATGGAAACCCATGAAGACCGTGAAAGTGTAATAACAATGGACTCTCTGCCCCAAGACAATGCTCAAAGCCAATTCACCTATGTTCCTGAACTGCATTCTGCCCCGAAAGCTGAACTACCACCACAACCGGTATTTTCAGTTTACACCAGAACTCATCACGAGCTCAATCCACGTCAAGAGACTTGGTCAGAAGACTACACTGATGGACAAGCTGCAAGTGAAACAAGAAGTATCATTTCCATGGATTCAGAAGTCAATGATATGCATTCTGTTGGTGAATTAGTAGACACATCACATTACTTCGAAACTCAATACCTTCCTGAACCGCCAATTGTTGTTAAGAAACCTCAAATTTCATCGCACACTGTTGATGATGTCTTTTTGCGAACTATCACTGAGAAGAAGACTATTGAAGATATTGAAAGCCATAAGCGAAGAATCACCGAATATAAGCCTAGACCAGTGCCAGATCCAACCTGGGATGTTACCATTCGAAATTACCCCAGTGAAAGGCAACAACAACAATGGGAGAACTTCTCTGATATCTCAAGTGCTTCTGGAATGACTCTGACTCCGAAGATGGAACGTTCTACTTTAAGTATTCCACCGCCACAACATATCGAAGAGATTGGCAAACAATTGACATCACCCCAACTTGTCGGCAATATGAAACCAATTGAAATTCCGCCAGAGGACAAGGCCGTTCCCAATTGGGATGTACTTATTCGAGTTTTGGAAGAACCACAGGAAAACATGCCCGATGTTATTGACGATGCCAGTTCGATTCAATCAAGTGTGCATCCGCATACATTAGTCCGACATATCAGTTATGATGACAAAGCAAAATGGAAAGAAATTATTACCACAGAATCGTCCTTGAGAACAATGTTAACTGAAGCTGTAATTAGAGAAGATTTTGAACGAATTCGTCAAGATACCCGTTATGAGAGAATCTTTGAACCCCAAACTTGGGATGTGATTGTAAGAATTCTAGCACCACCAGTTGATGATAGTAGTGATGAACCAGCAGCTGTAAGGCGTTCAAAGAAGAAGGAAGCATGGGATACCCGTTCACGACGCAGTTCATTGCCAACTTTGTACGAATATGATAGTGATGGAGGTTCAAGTGTGCGTACAATTAGAAATGATCCAATTCAACCTTCATCTTCGACAAATTCTTATCAACCCAGTGGAAGATCTCGTCGTAATTCAAGGTCTTCATATCGTTCGGATAATATTGATTTCCGTTCAATGTCAGAGATGACAGTTGATTTCGCTCGGCCTGATCATTTGGATAATATGTCAGATGCAAGTTCATTCTATCCAAATCAATATTTTGGTGATGAAGAGTCATTTGATAGACGATCATTTAATCGTTCGATAAGCCATCCCAGTTTGGCACGTTCGGCTAGTGAATTTACCGAACATTGGGCTGCTCCGGATAATTCGGATATGTCGTCACCGGAAACAACTCCGAAATCGAGGAGATCTCAACGAATGGTGGTAAGTGATTGAAACATAAAAATATCTGATTTATATTCATTGATGCATTCTGCTTCATGTCATTTTTTTCAAATTTTTAGGAAATATTTCTAAGATAAATTTTTATTTGCCTTGTAAACTTTTTCTTGAAACTTGAAAAAACACCAGCATTATATGAGTGAGTAAGTGCAAAGGTGGCCCTACAACAAAATTGTGCACTTTCTGTTACAAACATAAAATTTGCATGGCTGATAGGGCAAGCAATTTTGCGATACTGGGCCAATTTTCATATTTTCAAAAAATGAAAAACTGAACAAAATAGCCCATTAACCTTGTCAATTCTGTAAAGGAAGACCATGCGTCAAATGTGGTTGTTCTAAATTTTGGCAGAGTTGGTTATAATAATGGCCCACTGAACATCTAAGTTTTCGGACACGTGTGGCGGACACAATATTGGCACATATGTATGTGAAAAAATTTCCAAATTTTCGACATTTTGATGTTTTTTTAGGAAACTGTTTTTCAAATTTTGTCAATTTCATCAAAATTGATAAGTTTTGTTAATACTGTTTTTGTGAATTAAGTCTAACAAAAATGAGAAATTCTTATTCATAAATTTTTATGATTGATGTCCATGCATAATAGTAGGCCTTCCTTCAAAAATTAAAAACAATTTGCATTAAAAAAATCATTGCAAACCGATATTTTCAGCATTAAAAAAATGTTAATGCAAATACAAATACTTTGCATTAAAAATAATTTTTTTTATTTCAAATAAATATTATTTACATCTAAGCCCATTCAATCATGCCCTACAAAACGTATTAGGTCACCAGAGAAATATTTACAAATTTCGTTTTATTTTCGTTAAACAGTGTATTGAAATGTAAAAATCTGTAATAATTCTAAAATACACAGGAGTCAAAAATTTGGCAAAAATTTTGCGTCTGTGCGTCCATCTGTACACATTTCCGCACCCTAAACGCGTAAACGGATTTTCTTCAAATTTGTTACAGATGAATTTTATTGAAAGTTAATTTATTTTTTTTTTATATGTATTTAAACGACTCTAACTATTTTGATAAAACTTTGCAGACGTAAAATTCAAAGCAATTGCAATAAAACTGAATTTTAATTTTTTTTTTTAAGTCAAATAAGAAAAAATTTAAAATATTTTTTTCCTAAATGTCGACTCTCCCCAGCATCAAAATTTCTTCAAAATTTATATAGAGCCAACTCTTAAAATCTACAAGTAAACTCACATAAAAGTACTTTGAACTGCAAGAGCAAGTATACGTGAGACAAAGTCGTGCATTTGCTATTTGCTGTAAATGCTATTTTGAATGATTTTGATTTTAATATTCAATATAGTAGAGAAACTTTTAAAAATTTGTTAAATTTATATTTTTCAAATAGATAATTTTATATTGTATTATTATTGTATCATTTCGTAGTCTGTAGAGTATTGTAACTCGATTGATGAAAATAAAGAAAAATTAAGTTTGAATTTTTTAACGGTTTTTCGTCGAAAATGAAAATTTTCAATCAAAGTCATAAGAGGTTAATTTTAATTAGTTTAAACCAAAAAGTACGATTAGATAAAAATTCTTTCAACTTTTAATAAAGCACACTTAAGAAAATATGTGCTTTACCATCAGACTCGCTGTAAAAAAAGAAAAACTGTAGGTACCCGCCCATACAATTGTCTCTTCGAAAAGATATTTTTTGTTATTTTTGGCATTTGTTTCCCATCATTTTAAACTGTAACAGTTCTACCCTTCATTCTTGTTTCACGAAATAAAATTTTGAGAAGTGTCCTATAAAGTGTTTAATTTACTTTTTTTTTCAAATAGATAATTATTAAAATAAATCACATTTTTTTTCAAAAACTAATCTATGCAAATTGATTAAAAATTGTTTTAAATTAATGGTTCCAAAAATGTTGTCCAATATTTTTCTGAAAATGTATCTAATTAAAATATAAAGTTCACACTTTTTTAAGAAGGAATTAAATTTTTTTATGATTTTTTTTTATCATTGTAACCGTTTTGCTTTGAATCGTTTTTCATTTTTTCTACTTTCTGCCACAAAAAGCAGATTGATTTAAATTTCTCAAAAGATGAATCAAAAACAAAACTAAAAAAAACTACTTTGAAAAAAAGTTATTGTGTACATAATTAAAAAAAAATAAATGGAATTTCTATACAATTAATTATTAATTATTTATAGTAAATTATTAAAAAAGGCTTCAATGACTTACTTAAAAACATTTTTTTAATGAATTCAAATCATAATACCATACACATTATGTACCCAACCCACTTATAAATGTGTTATTTCTAAATATTTTATAATATATATAATTATTTTTACTTTTTGTTATTTTTCCAGACCACATTCCAAAGCAAAGGTCCAGCACCACCACCGCCACCACGTGCTGGACGAACTGTAACTGAGACTCAAACCCAATATGTTGAGTCACATACAAGTACATTCCACACAGAAAACGAAGCACGCCCACGAGATTGGTAGAGAAAATCTCTAAATATACACACACACGGATATAATTATAAAACATATCCGAGTAAAGAACCGAAATTTAACACATACAGTAAAACCCGGATAAGTACCTCACCTTAAATGTCCCATTTTGATAGGCACTAAAGCGGGTAAGGTACTTACAAGAACCCGCTTAAGTGCTCATAGGCAGTTATCTCTATATTTATTTAATAATAAAAAAAAAACATGTTTGATCACTAAAAACATAATCTTCACAAAACAAAATTACTTTGAAAGTTTAAAATAGCTAACTAGTTAATTTCTAACTTTAGTAGAATTTTTTAATTTTAAAGCGGTTAAGGAAACGAAATTTTTCTTACAGTTCAAACTTGTTTCAAACGTGTACTTAAAAGAATTTTTTGCAAGCAAATTCAATTATAAGTATTTGAAAAGCCAGACAATTAAGCGGGGAAGGCAGTTAAGCGAAAGGTACTTAAAAGATGAATTTTATGTGAAAAAATCCTTAAAATTTTGGTTCTAAAAAAACAAAGGTACTTAAGCGGGTCAGGCACTTAAGCGAGAGGCACTTATCCGGGTTTTACTGTAATACTACAAATAAATATAATCGTTGGATTATTTTGACATTATCACTGCTAAAACAAAAATAGTCAAATTAAGATTTATGTTGTAATTAAAATTGAAATTAAAAAAAAAATGCAGGACTGGCGGAAATTGTTTATGGTGTTCAAATCAAAATAGTGCCAATTTATCTAGGTGTGAATTAAATAAAGAAAAAGGTGATAATTAACTTTTTTTTTTGTGAATTCACTATAATTTATTAGTACACCTTATTCAATTTAAAACAAATTTGATCTAGATATACTCTTTCATTAAATTATAAACGTTTTTAGAATATTTGTAATTGGTCTTCTAGGAACACTGTGATATTTTTTTTGAAATATCTGTTTAAACAAGAAAACCCTAATAAGTAAATAGTGAAGCAAAAATCAAAGAGAAAATATTAGTGTTATACAAACCTTTAACTTAAAGCCTGATAAAAAATATTCTTAAAATAAAATTGTGAGGTCAAATAAAATATAAAATTCGTTACTACAACGAGTTACTTCAAATTAAGTTACCTAATTTCTTGAATTTACTTTAAATTTGCGTTTTTCTTTCTTTTATTTCAGAGAGCCTTCAAACATGAATTAACTTCAATTAATTAGAATAATTAAAGGTCACAATTTTTCTTCGTAAAATAAACCAATCATTAATAGTGCAGGATATCGATTTATTAACGATATATCATGGAGTAAAAGTTAATCTTCTTCAAAAAACTATTTCGTTGGTTTCTTATTTTTGATCCAAATAAGGTTAACAGTTTTTCTTATTGACAGATGTAGTTTGTGATAATTTGATTTAGTACTCGTTATGGAAAGAAAAATTTAGAAATGCTCCTACAATAACACTGCCTTTCTAAATATGTGACTTCGGTCAAGGGACATCTTATTTTGTTTAATTTATCAAAATAATTTTATTTTTGTTTTTATATGAAAGAAAAATGTGGATAATTGATATTCGTCAAACTTTATATTTCGTCAAAATTAAAACAACGAATTTCTTAAAGAAATATTTTACAATTTAACAACAAATTTAAAAAAAAATCCATTTTACTTGCCAAAACTCAATTTAATTTGAAAATGCCAATCTAAAGATATTCTAAAATGTTCTTAATTAATTTAAGTTCAATCTTTTTCATATTGTTTCACATTTAAAAGTGCATTTATATGTGAAAATCTGGAAAAGATTGATCTAAAAAAAAAAAACGAAAAATGTATAGTTATTAATGAGAATTTAAAAAAAAATATATGTAAACATTAAAACTAAATGGGATTTATAACTTCCTTAGTATAAGAATAAAAAAAAAGAAAAAACTAACAGCATTTAATTATAATATTAATAATTCTTAAAATACAAATTTTTTTTGTATTTTGTATCTACTCCGTATATATCTTATAGGTGGAGGGACTCAATTGCAATTTTCAACAACAGTGAATTAAAAATATGTATTTTCATTATTACTTTTCTTATAATCTTTACTTAATATTCTTATTAATTTTTTTTTTAATTTAAAAAAGCTGTTACTTAAATGAAATAAAAAATAAAATTAAATAACGTGACTATAAAGTAAAATAATAATTGTATAGAAAAAAGAAAAATAATATTCCTTAAAATTAGTATTAAAAATTAAATGATGAACAAATACTACACAATTTACATAAAAATAGCGAAGAATTTAAATAATTTGTAATTTTGTCAAGACAAAATTTATTTTTAAAGAACTTTGATAATGTGGATTTATAACATACATTTTAAAAATAAAATAAATTTACTAACTAATCGTTTTTACTTTTTAACTTGTTTTAAAACTTTTATCAACTCTGCAAAAAAGTAAGTCTTTTTTTATTATTTACAATTTTTCAAAACGAATAAACTGATTTGATACTTGCTAGTTGCTTATCTAAGGTTATTATATTTTTTTTCAAAAATTATAGGTTTTCATTATTTGGTCAACGGCACACAAAATATTTGATTTTAAAATTGGACGGTCACTGTGGTGTATAAGTAACATTTTTTTTTTTCAATTAAGAGATTTAAATTTTAAAAACAGTTTTCCTACAGCTATCCAAATGATGAAAAACCAAAATACTAAGCCACACTTTGACATCACCAAATCAGCAAAAAATTTTAACTGTGCGTGTAAAAATTCACTTTTCCCTTTTTATCTTTTTATGTAAAAAAATATCAACTCAATGGAACACAGAATATTCTTATACCCTCATACATCTCATCAAGCACAATCAAAATAAAACCTAATTAAACTTCACTAATTTTCAGACAATGCTTTCATTCACTTCCTGTTTTAGTATTCATTTCCACGTAAAACGTTTTATCATACTCGGATATCAAAGGACGAAAATATTCGTCAGCAGACAGCGCAAAATGCTTCACAGTAGAATTTATCTTGATTAAGGATGTAAAACCAAGTTTCGCTTTAATGCAAGAAGTAATTAAATCTATACACCTCTAACTTCTAACGCCAGACATAACTTGCGGGATGATTAAAAAGCATGTCCTAGTTGAATCTACATAGAATGAAAAAAAAAAAACAAACTCCTTGTTATAAGTGGTAAGAGTCCTTTGAAGCACGAACTTTTCATCTCTTTAGCTATCCCGCATATAAAACCAACATATTTATGGTATATACATATGTATGTGTATCCCTATATAAAATTTCTATACGGTTTCGTACAATATATAAAAAAAAAATACACTGCTGTGACTGTCAACCCAGAAAAAGGGAAAATGTGTGCTAGTGAAATTTACGACCTAACCTTAACTTTGTTGTTCACTTTTCTTTCTCTTATTTTTTTTTTCTTTTTTTACCTGAAATTAAAGCCGAGAAAGTGGCAAAGCAGCAAAAATTCCTGGCTTTCAATTAGATTTTTGTTAAACTTTGAGTCTCTGCTTTCATACAAACACAAAATAGAAAGCGAACTAAACATCCTTGTAATACACTTTTATACATTTCACATGCATTCAGTTGGATGATTTTGCTTTTGAAACTTTAATTTTTGTCTCTTTGGTGAGTGCATTTGGGAGTTGTGTTGTGTGTAAAAGCTCTTTTTTAGAGTATTTAAGAAAAATATTGTTGCCAACGTTTTTTTTTTTTCAATTTTTTTTTCTTTTTACTTGAAAACTTTTGTAAGCTTTTAACGATGAATATCATAAATGATAAAATAAAATGCTTAAATAAATTTTTAAAACTAAACTTATTATAAGCCAATAAGTTAATTTTCAAAAATATTACATAATTTTATTTATTCAAATATAAATAACTATAAATTATATAAAGGTATACAGCGTATCACACAGTGACCACAGTAGACGAAAACCATATTCCTGAGTCCATACTATGAGTCGAAAAAGTCTTAAGGTAATTTTATCGTTCTCGAGTTAAACGGATTTATAGTTTTAAGTATTTTATTATTAAATAGCTCTCTTTCAACTTACACCAAACTTCAACTGATTGTCAAACTTTAAATTTATTCTCAAATGAATTAACAATGATTATTCCTTTTTATTTTTGTATCAAAGGGCAATAGTTTTTAAGTGTTATTTTAATTTATTTTATTTTATTTTATTTTATTTTATTTTATTTTATTTTTTTTTTTTTACTTAGCAGTGATTTTTCAATCGTCAGACTATCAAAAGAATAAATGTCAGTAAAAAAAAATATTTATTCGTAGGAATAAGCCTTATCTGGGGTTTATCTGGGCTATTGAAAAATTATATATTAAAATATTCTTATTAAAAAAAAAATGTAAATCAATTTTATAACCAGAAGAACAAATTGCTATTCAATAACTCATTCTCCTGAATAAAATGTCGCAATTAAATAGGAATAGGAAAAAACAAAATTTAAAAAAAATGATTAAGGTAGTTAGTTTCTAGTTATTATGTATAATGTATTGTTTCGATATTGGTCTTTATAAAATTTGCTTATAGGGTAGAGCTGGGTATTTTCGGCCGTCTCCAGTTTCCGGCTACCTTTCAAAAAATCGTTATAATTAGTGATTTTGAAATGGTTTATTCCAAATTTTCGCTCGTGGGCTGTTCTTACAATTAAGAGTTACTTGTTTTTAAGTCTCTGCGTTTCAAAATATGAATTTTTGAAAAACACCTATTTATTTTGGGGTATTTTTGGGTGAGTTTTTATTTTTTTTAATTTTTTGTAGCGTTCAAAAAATCTCAAGCTTATAGAACATGTAGTCTGTGACTTAACACATACATGGTATTTCAAAATGGTTTTTGACCGAATAACGGGAAAAACAAGTTTTTTTGTCCCACGTTTTTTTTTTTACCTTTTTTAACGGTTTTTTATTTTTATCTTTTTTTCTTTAACAGATAAATGAATGAAATTTATACTGTAAATAGATAATAGGCAGGACTATATTTGCGCAAAATTTCAATTTCAATCAATTTTATAGTCACAATTTTTAGATAACCTGTTTTATTATTCAACAGGTTCTATCTTTTGATCTAAAGCAAATAAAAATTTGATTTAACTTTACTAAGCATTCTGATGATGTAACCTTTCATTTGGTATATCACACATAACTGTACATTCACTACAAGCTACACAATGTTAAATTAAAAAAACTTGCGAAATACCTCAAAACACCTGTGGAGATCTGCTGATCATGAACAGCCACCAGTGTGGGAAGTACCGTAATCTCAGTTTGGAATTTCGACATGGTTGGCCTTAAAAAATTCTAACTTTTTTTCTAGACATTGCAGAAATAAGATTGAAATGTCATATGAAAGGTGAAATTATTTTGTATAGGTTGTCTAAAAAAAATTGATTCAATAGTGTGAAAAGATAAAATTATATGTTTTTTTGATTTTTTTGATGAAAATTGATCGAGTTTAAAAAATTCTAGCTCTTTTTGTAGATGCCTAATATACATGATCAATATATATATATAATATACAGGGTGTCCTGTAGAAAATGGATAAGCCTAAAATGGCTGATAGGTGCACTTTTGACTGTTCTGAAACCGAATAGAAAAAGTTTCTATCGCAACCAGTTTAGAAAATATTAGCTTTTTTTCGTTCAGTGTACTTTAATTTTCATCATCTTACGTTTTCTTTAACCACAACCACGAATGAATGAATTTTATCAATTTCTTATTTTTATAATTTTCTACAATAATTGGCTCACTACATAAGAAGTTAAAAGTTTTTAAAACTGTTGCATCTTTTCTTTAAAAAATTTTGAAATTACTTTTTCGATGCAATATGTAAAAAAAAATATTTTATGAAAATTTTCAAACACCTGTGGTATAAAAAAAATCCATAGGAAAGAAGGTGGCCAACTTTTTTAAAAATATGCGCGTCCAAAGGGGATTGCAGAATGGTAAAAGTTTTTATCAAATCTAGAGTTACTAGGAAGTTATTGGTACCAAAGTGCAAAAAAAAGCCTATTATTTTAATAAATTATTTTAACTGTAAAATCTTAAGTTTTTTACATTGCTGCCACAAATGCATGGATTCCATCAGTTTTTTTTAATCACTCATATTTTACAATAATTCTTCTTACACATAACTAGCTATTAAAAAAGTGTTATAACCGTTGAAAACTGGCTATACAAAAATAATTTAACTTTTTTTTTAATGCAAAGTAGAAAAAAAAATATTAGTTTGCTCAGTTTAAGCAGGCATACAATTGTGCATCAAGACAGCTTGTTTTGAGTTTTGACTTCTTAATGATCTCGTTTTAAGAAAAATTGAGATTTTTGGTTCCCGTTGGCCCAATGCAACCTCATCAAAAATGTTGCAACGTTTTCGAATTAGTGTTCAATTCCCAATCTTATTGGGCTGCGAAAAACATCCAATATTTGTTAGATGCAATTTAATTTACAGTTAATATTGTGAGCCACTTCTTATTTTATCTTTTAGACTGGTTATTAGCAAATTAGCAAACTAATATTTTTTTTTCTACTTTGCATTAAAAAAAAAGTTAAATTATTTTTGTATAGCCAGTTTTCAACGGTTATAACACTTTTTTAATAGCTAGTTATGTGTAAGAAGAATTATTGTAAAATATGAGTGATTAAAAAAAACTGATGGAATCCATGCATTTAAGGCAGCAATGTGAAAAACTTAAGATTTTACAGTTAAAATAATTTATTAAAATAATAGGCTTTTTTTGCACTTTGGTACCAATAACTTCCTAGTAACTCTAGATTTGATAAAAACTTTTACCATTCTGCAATCCCCTTTGGACGCGCATATTTTTAAAAAAGTTGGCCACCTACTTTCCTATGGATTTTTTTTATACCACAGGTGTTTGAAAATTTTCATAAAATATTTTTTTTTACATATTGCATCGAAAAAGTAATTTCAAAATTTTTTAAAGAAAAGATGCAACAGTTTTAAAAACTTTTAACTTCTTATGTAGTGAGCCAATTATTGTAGAAAATTATAAAAATAAGAAATTGATAAAATTCATTCATTCGTGGTTGTGGTTAAAGAAAACGTAAGATGATGAAAATTAAAGTACACTGAACGAAAAAAAGCTAATATTTTCTAAACTGGTTGCGATAGAAACTTTTTCTATTCGGTTTCAGAACAGTCAAAAGTGCACCTATCAGCCATTTTAGGCTTATCCATTTTCTACCGGACACCCTGTATATAGGTTGTTATATCAAAAAAATGAATTTTTGGGTGATGGAAATGATTTTTTCACTATTTTCATAAGAAATGATTGTTTTTAATAAATTATTTTATTACTTTTTGCGCATTGTTTAAAAATGGTTTTAATATTAAAAAGAAATATTTGGCTTTTTAATGGTATAATTTTTCTTGTAAGCTTTTTAAATAAAAAAAAATATAATTTTTTTTAGCTTTTTCTTGTAAATTATGATTGTTTGAAATAAATAAACGCTTTAATTGATTCATTTTAAAAGCACACAACCTGTTTTCTTACGAAGTTGTCACGTAAAATCATCGTCCGTAAACCGGCTTTACAGACAACCTTTTTTTTTTTTCTTTATTAGTAAATGGATATAATTTCATATTTGTAGAGATTTTATTTTATCTTTAAGAATATTTATACACTATGTTAGAAATGCTCTAACACCAATAAATTGGAAATTATATCCATTTTCCTTTAATTTTTTTTATTTTTCATTATTAATGATCTTTACTTTTTGTAATAATTTAATAGGTAAGTTTTTAATTAATTTTTAAATGATTTTTAATCATCTTTTTTTTTCAAATATTTTTCTAAATTAATTCTTCATTCTTAAATTGGAACTAAACAAAAGCAATAAAAACGTTAAGATTTGTTGTTGACTGGTGAAATTCTGAATTATATTCATCACATTTGGCAACAATAGCCATTACTTAAAACCACTGTCTGTATCCACATTCCACCTAAGTGTAATGTGTGACCTGTAAGCTTGGTTGAAAAATATACCCAGAGCACGAAAAATCAAGCTACATATACGAATACCTAAAAAAAAAAAATAAGAAACCAACAAGTAGCAGCAACCTTCAACATCAGCAAACAGAAACAGAGAAAACCTTCATCAACAGTTGGGGCTCCTTGGAATGGGCCAAGCAACACACACACACACAACAATACAGATAAAAAAGAGTGCTTTCATCCTTGAATGTCCTTGAAAGCTTTGTACTCTCACTCGTATATTCGTACTCCTGCCGCCAATGAGCAATGTTGACTAGGTTGCTGCTGCTGCTGCTGCTGTTTGGTTGAATTCTCTGACTATATTCCTTCGTTTGGTAGTTTCGTTTTTCCATCTATACGGAACGGACGTGTCCTTAAAGTCGAGCTATGGATTAACATTGGAAAAACCTTGCCTGTGCAGGATCTCAAAACAAAGCATATTTTTTTTATATGCATGAGATTTCGATAGATAAAAAGAAAAAAAATCAGAAAAAACAGAAAAAAAAACCTCCGTCAAATCCCTTTGTTTCTCTCGTAATTTAATTCACCTTCCTATCACAGCAAAGCTTTTTTTTTTCCTTTTATCTTTCCGAAAGTGATGCTCTTGTTCCGCGTAAAATGATATCTTTTTCCTTTGTGCGTTTATGTAACGAACGCGTAATTGGCGCTGATGGTCGACGAGTCGCGAACTCTGTGTTCAATGTTTAATATTAGTCCTGTTCAGTACGTGTGTGCATTACATACCTACACATAATCGGTTTCGTTTTACATCCTTTTTTTTCGCTCTGGGAAATTCTTACATTTCTACGCAGTAGGTACCTACTTGTGCTGTTGCAGTTACATGTGAATTTTAAAGAAGTTTTAATTCACTTGCAACGAATCCGGGTGCAATCGGTGTGCATGTTATACTTGTGAACCATGTGATTGATTACTATACTACTCATAGCCAGGAGGAGATAGAATAAACAGTGTTGGAGTAAAATCGAGTTACCATATAGTCTGAGTAAGAGCAAGCAATATGTTATTTTACTCTGGGTGGTTACACAGTCGTATACAAGATGATTCCTTACAGGATAAGGTTCAAATTAAGTTTTCTCTCGTCCTCTTTTTTTTTTGTATTACATGAAGTTAAGCGAAAGGCATTGGATTTAGTGTAATTGATGTTGCAGATCACGTCTTTTATGTGAACATAGTAAAAGTACCTTATGTATGAAGAGGTTTGCTACAAGGATTCTTAATTTGTATACAACTTGTATATACACGATGTGCAGTTTATAAAAGTCTATAAGATCCATTTTTAGATAAAACACTTCTTGAGTTTGATGAATTTAGTGTTAAAATCGAACATGAGTATAAAAAGTACAAGTACACATCAGCAGACATGAAAGGAGAGGATATTAAGTAGAAAACCTTTCAGGTTCTATATTATAGAACAGTTGAAGCATTTTTCTAAAGAGAGTGTTTGAGTGTTCTTAAGAAACGTGGTTCGTGATGAAATCGTATTATAGATGAACATCAAAAAAAAAAAAAAAAATATAACGTGCAAATATTTAATCCTTAAGGACTTTATTTAAGAGGACATTAATGGAAAACAAACTTAAGTTTTTTTTTTTATTATTTTATGATTTGTACGTAGGTACTTATTCGGTGACCTTTCTTGTTGGACATAATTTTAATGGTTTCAAAGACCTAACAGGTTTTTGGGGTCAGTAAAAATATTATTGCGGTTGATGTCCTTTAACTACGATTTTATTATCAACATAGGTACCTTTTCTCTTTACAATGAAGTGATATTATGTTTGACCTTGGGTTTTTGAGAAAATGTATATTTACTTATTTGAACTGACCTGAAAAATTAGGCAGAATTTGAAAATTTTATTTGAGTAACTAGAGATAACAATCAAGGTCAAAGATGAAATAGTGATTGTAGAGACTACGAAAAAAACATCCTAGTACAGGTAAAATAGTACATACAATCTAGAAATAAAAAAAAAATTGCTACACAAAAAAAAGTCTATATACAAAAAAGTTGGGTAAAAGGGTGTTTTTTTGAGGGAGGGGGTGAAGGTTAAAAATATACTGAAAAAAATTGTTAGTCGAATATAATCATATGGCGCATGTTTTCGAGGTATTTTTTGATTCTGAATCTAATGACATAAAAATAAAGTCAATATGATAGCTCTAAGCAAAGATATTGCCGATTAAAAACAAGGGTGCTTGTTTTTTGACTTCAACAGGTAAAATAAAACCAAAACCCATGTGAAAAACTTGCTACACTGATGAAATTCGGGATGAAGGTTTTAGATAAGGCAGCGACAAAGTTCTTAAGGGGGAAAATCGCTCTGGAATTTTTTATTTTTGCATTATTTTTTTTTTTTTTTTTAGTAATAAATTCACTTATCAACCGAAGAACTATTTTCAGTGGTCTTAGCCTTAAATGAAGCCTCAAAAGTCCCTAGATAGTCCTGAAACCTATGCGCTCCGAACCTACCTCAGTACGAAAACGAAAACTTTAAACGCATTTTTCTCGAAACGCGTTTTTTTCCGCGCCGTGCAACGTAACTCAAAAACTAATGAAGCTATCGACTTGAAATAAAATGCAAATTACTCGTTAACTTATTGGCCATAGCATGAACCTAAAAGTTCAATATAATTTTTACAATAAATATTTTTTTTAACAATTTTTTTATAAAAAAACATTGTGTTTTTTCGTTTTTTTTTGGTCTCTAATTTTTAATTTACACTTTTTTTTACTAAATTTAGGTTCATGCAATGCGTATAAATATATTTTATTGGAAAAAAATTCCTTTTTTGATCATAAATACTTTTCTGGACCAGGGAATTGCACGGCGCAAACGCAAGGCGTCAACTTCAAAACACTGTAGAGCCGCCATTTTGTTTTTTTCTTACTTCAAAAAAATTGTATCAATACTTCATAATGTCAATAATATAATATACTTTTCCAAATTTCAATAAATGCTTTCGGTTTTCCAAAAAAAAATATTGAAAAAGCTGTCTTCCAGAGGGAAAAGGGTGTTTTTTTGATAGTTTAAGTTGTGTGTGAAAAAAGTATCATAACAGAGCTAACTTAAATTTTATTAATTTTTAAAACTTATTAAAAAAGTTTTTGTTGGTATACAAATTAAGAATCTATAAAAAGTACAAAATTATCTTGAGTGAAAGGGTGTTATTTTTTCAAGAAATGATGAAATTCGGAATTAGTACCACAAAAACTGGGAAAAAATTGTTACACCAATGAAAATTTGTAGGTTAAAATTGTTCATTTATAACAGAAACCAAGAACCCAAAAAATCTATAAAAATATTTTCGGTTAAACGGTGTTCCGCGATAAGTCCAATAAAATCAATAGTATAAAAGGTACCCTCACGAAATTCAATTAATATGTTCTATTTCTCATGGGGATAACGAATAAAAGAAATCTATAAATTTTTTTCACGTGAAAGGGTGTTTTTTTTATTGGATGTAGAGAAAATATGGGTATATTTGGAAAAGCGTGCAATACTAGAGTAGTACAAGTGGTACCCCATTGAAATTCAGGAATTATGTTACTTTTGAGATGAGGAACAAGAATCTAAAGTGTCTATGAAAATTTCATGGTTAAAAGGGTGTTTTTTTTTTGAGTGAAAACAAAAATGATGGATCACCCTAATGAAATTTATTGAAAACATTGAATTTGGGATAAAAAACAAGAATAAAGAGTTTTTATAAAAAAAAATTAGGTTAAAGGGTGTTTTTTTTCGCAGAGACAGTAAAATCTGTAATTGGTCCCAAAATGCCAATGCCAAAAGCCAATTATCCTGTGTGAATTGGGATACATTTTTGATGTGGCTAAATAATTTGTTTTCTTAAAGCTACTAAACAATGGAATGCATGGTATTAAAAACGTTTTTTGTAAATACTTACAAGGTATGTACATATAACGCGTTGTGCTGATGTGAAAATTAGTTTTGATTAGGTAATATTAACTTACAATTTTTTGCAACATCAATAAATATAGGTACATTCATGTTATAGAAATATTAATTTTCCAATTGATGTATTGTGTATTTAAATTACTGTCTTAATGTTCATTTATTTAAAAAGAAAACAAGTCAAAAATGCATCCTCTGAAGAAAAATATTTGACCTGCTTCCACAATAGTGTTAAAAATCTATCCTGTGCTAAAAGTTATGCTACCCGCAATGCCAATTTTATAAAAGCTTAATTTTATAAATAACATCATTTTTAAATTTTTAATATGAAATTAAGAGAAATGTACTGGCTGCTAGGACAACATTCTAGACTTAGTGTTGAAAACAAATTATAAGTTTACAAGCAGGTACCTGCGATACAAATTAAAATAGATTACAAACTTTTGAAAATAAATTATTAAAATCATTTGTAAATGCGCCGTGGTATATGTATAAGAAAAGAAGATCTTCACCGGGCTCTTGGAATCCCCATGGTTAGCGAAGAAATATAAACTTTTGCCCAAAAGCATAGAAAACGGTTAGTCGAACATACTAATAGAACAATACTGGAAATTCTCGACGAGACAAACCTAGTGCAACGTTTGCGAAGGATTAAACCTTCCGATTTGGTACAGTGAAAATTATTCAATTTAATTCCTTTATTTCAAAATATCGGCATTGATTAATTTAAATTTAAATGTTTATAGATTTTATTTGTATAATTTCCTATAAAATATTTTTTTGACAAAAAAAATATTTTTTGACAACAAAAAAATGATTTAAATAAAAAAAAATGTTATTTAGTTATTTTGTGATATTTACATCATTAGGAACTTTCACCGGAAAGTTACCTACAACACGCAACTTAATTTCGAGAAAGATAAATTGCTAGATAAGTTTCATCTGAACTTAGTTGCAACCGGGAGGAGGAGGTGGTTTTAGTGCGGTAAGAGTCCCACATATCCATGAGCACGCGTTTTCCGGCCCTCATAGAATTTTTTGAAGATTTCAACACCTACCCACGGAAAATTTTTTTTTTTAATTTTTAATTTCTTCTCAAACAACCAATTTTATATACGAAAGCATCTATACAGTATTATTATCAATCAAAAATAAAATTTTGAATGAATACATTTTTGGATTAAAAAAAATTGATTTTTCTTTGAATAGGTAATTAAATTTTCAAAAACTGGACATTATTGACTTTTTTTAATTTGTTAAACCGCTTCACGCTACTGTTTTCAAATATTTTCCCAGATCTTAATAAAAAAAAGTTCTATATTTTTTTTAAGAGCAAAAGAGCTAAAACTCAAATTGAGATGTAATTTCTATAGGCTCTATGTGATAGAAAATATGTGACAAATTCAGAACAAATGCTTTAGTTTTTCAAGTTTTATGAAGCAAACCGTTTGCAAACACGAAAACGTTTCTTCGTACGTGATACAGAATCTCCCCAGTTGTTTATATATTTAAATTTCTTGCCAACGATTAAGCCGATTTCAACGAAAATTTTTATACAGAAGCGTTCAACTAATTTTAGTATTTAAACTTTCCAAACATTTTCAAAAGAAAATATTTTTGGATATATAAAACAAAAAGTTAAAAATTTTGTAGTTTTTTGAAAATGATTTTTTTTAAACGAGCCGATGCATTTTTTTAAATTTTTGGTTTTGATTGTTGATTATCTAATATTTTCTACAAAATGGCATGCACCTACTTACCGTCTTTTTTTTTTAATAAACAATTTTTTTTAAGAAACCGCTCTTAAGGTTTAAAATTGTTTTTTAGAAGAACTCATTTTTTATTTATTAAATAAAATGACTTATGAACTTAGTTTTGCTATCAAAATCATTAAAAACGGTGATCATAAAAACAATTTTTTATTTTTTGTGTATTATCTTAAAAAAATTAATAAAAAAAATTGATGGGTACGTTTTCGATAAAGACGTGCTACCTAGTCGTAGATTTCATTGTTTTTTTTTATATATGTAGGTATTTACTGAATTTGTAAATAAAAGTTTTAAGAATCTAAACAACTCAAAATCTCAAAGCAAATTCGTCTAGGATCTTACTTGCGACAGTTTTTAGGAAAAATCTCCTTTTCCATTTTGATCCTGCTCCAAGTACCTAACGTTTATCTAGCAAATCACCCCAAAACCTTAAATATGAAGTTTGAAAAGAACCGCTTCAAAGGTTTGCGCTGCAGCTTGAGATATGAACAGAAAGACAGATAGCAATTCACTTTTATCGCTTTCTCTGCCATCCTTATGTTATGTCTCATTATCTCGAGTAACATAGTTTTACGAATCCTAAAAATGGCCTATACTTCTATAGTATCTACCTATTAAACTTACCTATTGCCTTAAATTACACTTACCACTTTGACCATATAGTTCTATAGACAAAAAAGTATCTTAAAAATTGGTTTCTATATAACGCAATTTTTGGGAGAAAGTATACTGTAAAAAAAAAATTTTTTTCTGTCTGTTAGTAATACTGACGTTATTAACGACTGCTTTAACACCATATCTAAACAGAAACTTTCAAAGCACAATGTGCATTATAAGCTGCTCTATTATAGTAGTCATAACTGAAGTACAAGTTCAGCTAACTCATTAAAAACATGTTGCTCATTTTCATATTTCCTTGTTCTCATTTTTCATAAGAACTCGTTATTGCTTATCGATTTCATGGCATCAGCTGCACACAATAGATTTAAGGATCTAGTTATCCACTTGATGTGGATAGAAATGTTCAAATCTGAAACCTTCAAGAATGATAAGTTAATCATTTTTTGTAGTTGATTGATGTCATTTATTAAAATGTTAAATGAACAAAATCTGAAACAAAGTAGATAAATTTGTTTAAAAGGAAATTTTTTCTACATTTTATGAAATGGAAGGGTGGTTTATATTTTTTTAATCATACGCTAAATAAAAATAAACTTAGGCTCTTGTTTGAAATATATCTAAAATAAAATTGGAAATATTTCATTTCTATCATTTTTGTTAGGAAAGCGAAGGTGCAATTACCTAATCAAAAATATTTCATCACAATGAATATAATAAAGAAAAAAGCGCAAAAAGTATAAAAATAATTTTGTCGAAACAAGCATTTTTCATGAAAAAAGCAAACATTCCATTAAATCCATTTTTATAATGACAACTTGTAATATTTTTTTTATCATTTAAAAGCTGATTGTTTCAGCTCCAAATATTTATATCGACCATGTCTATACAGCATATAAAAAGCGCTAACATTTTTTTAAAGCAAAAAAAAAATTAATCTTTTTTCTCTTCTAACATCAATAAATCCATTTTTTTAAATGACAACCTATAATAAATTTAATATCACCTGAAAGCTTATTATTTCACCTTTAATATGACACTTCAATCATATTTCTACCATGTCTACAAAAAAAGTTAGAATTTTGAAAAACCAACCGTGTCGAAATTTCAAACTGAGATTACTGTACTTCCTACACTGGTAGCTGGTCATCGACAACAGATCTCTACAGGTGTTTTGAGGTATTTTTTAAGTTTTTCTATTTAAAATTGTGTAACTTGTAGAGTACCGTTATGTGTGATATATCAAATGAAAGGTAATATTATCAGCATGAGTATTAAAGTTATATTAAGTTTATAAAAAAGAACATCTTTTCACCGTTATCTCAGGATTTTGAATATGAAATTATTTGAAATTTTTCACAATTATAGTTTATTTAGTTCCCTATCTACAGTATTAATTTCATTCATCTATCTATTAAAACAAAAAAGTTATAACCAATTGATTTTTCCTGTCGCTTTTTCGTTTCATCGTGTTTCAAATCACTACGATACTAAAAAAGTTTTCACTTCAAAAAACCTATAAAAAAAAAAATTATTAGAGTTCGCATATATTCTATTTGTTTTGTTTTTTTTTTTATATTTTAGCCAAAATTAATTTTTAAAACATTGAAGATTTATGTTTTTTATTAATAAAAATTAAATGCATTAAAAGAAATTCATAAATTTTGATTTAAATTTATTTTTAGAATTTGTCCTTTTTCTCATGAGGCCAATAATGATCCTTTAGAGTTTAAAACAAGTAACAAAGAGGCAATTGTTCTTTTTGTTTCAATTTGCTGTTTTGCGGTTTCTGATTTTTATTTTTTTCATTTCATATAAAATATAATTTGATTTTATAATGACATCGTCATTACTTCACACATTTCTTGACATTTTTATTTGTATCTTCACAACAAAAGAAGAAAACCACTCAACTTTTGCTTTTAAATCTCTTGACAAACAAATAAACTCAATTTTACATTTCGAATGGATAAATGAAAAAAAAAGAGAGGAAAAAAACGCTTCAGCGGGTTTTTTCGTTTTGGTATTTACTTGTAACGTTTACAGTTCAAGGGACAAAAGCAATTCCTATTCAAAGTGATGGATTTATATATTTTGTGAAGATTTGTTTGAATATTTTACTACCTTTCTTTTTAAAATTTCAATTTTGTACATGTTCTTTGCATTGCAAGAAGGTTTATTGGTTTTGAAAAATTAGAAAGTTTCCATCAAAAAATAATATGCATTCGTTATAACTTCTCTAAAAATTAGAATAAAGAATTTTTAAACATTCATTTAGGTAAATGGAGGAAAAACGATATTGAAATAAAGTGGCTATTTTTTAAACGCGACGTTGCAGAAAGTTGATTTTTTTTAGTCGATAGATACCTAAATTTATTGTTAGGCTGACAAAATTATTGAAAAAATTCCGAAATATTTCAAAATCAAGTAATGAAGGTTTTTTTTAAACAAAAACATGAGGTACCTTCGACAAAGTCGTAATTATTTGTAGAAGAAAATTTTTCAGAGAAGCGCTAAGTTTTGAAATAATATGAATTTTTAAAAAACATCTACTTTTATAGGGGAATTTTTTAATGTTTTTTTGAGCAAAATGCGCATGCATGTGCAAAAAATATAATTTCTAAAATAATTTCTTACCGAATAACAGGAAAGCAAGTTTTTTTATCCCAAATGTTTTGACCGTTTTTAACAGTAAATATACTCAAGTAGCACACTGGTGTATAAATTGGTGTAAATTCATTAATTTTGGTGTAAAATTGAGGAAATTGAAAAAATATGGTGTATTTCTCAAAATAAGTGGTATAAAAATTATACCACTGTCTTTTCTGTACAAAATTTCAACATTTTTTTAAGATTCCGTGCAAAAAATACACCGATATTCAGTTGTTTTTATAATATACCATTAATGGTGTATAAAATTATTCGATTCTGAAATCAACCAAAACGGTATACTTTGTACACTCTCTTTGGTGTAGGAAGCACACCCTGTGGACATAAAATTCACCAGAATGCATAGTTGGGAGACGCCATATTTTTCAATGGCCGCCATTTAAAAAAAGTAGACAGCAATTAATTATTTTTCTATAATAGTATATTTATCGACCTAATTATCCCGCAATTTGGTTTTTTCGATGCGGTATATTATATTATAAAAGAACTCTTCTAAAAAAATGTAAAAACAACAAAAAAATTATAATTTTTGAAAAACTAATTTTTAAAATCGAACAAAAAAAATCATTAATTCACTGACATTTTTGAGGCGCTCGATTTTTAGAGGGGGTAGTATCTAAAATTAGTAGACAGAATGTGTTTCGTTTTTAAACTAGGCAAACAAATTCATATTTAACCATTAGTTTCTTATGGCAATATTATGAAAGTGAATAAAAATTCATTTTCATTTATTTCATATGAAATGGTGTGAATTAGAATTCATCAAACTGTTTGAGGTAAAAAATAAACTTTGGTTCAAATTTTAAATCAGAATAATTTAAATGGTGTATTTTATCCGTAGATTTATAGTGTATTTTTCAATTTCAAAGGGATAATTTTCACCAAAAACCAGATCATTTAATATACCACTAGCGCAATTTATACACCAAAACCGGTATATTTTTTTAACCACCGGAGTTTATTATATACGAGAAAATGGTGTATTTTTTATATTCAAAATGCATATCACGAAAGTGCAAAAAATACACCAAATATTTTGGTGTATTTTCCAATTTTGTGCTACTTGAGTAGATAATAGGCAGGACTATATGTGCAAAAAATTTCAAACGTTATATCTTTTGACCTAGAGCACATACAAATTTGATATATGTAACGTCATTGTGCATGCTGATAGTATAACCTTTCATTTGATGTATCATTTTAAACTTCAAAAATACCATAAAACATCTGTGGAGATCTCTTGCCGACCATCCACCAGTGTAGAAAGAAATGATAAGTCTTAATTTTAAGATTAAGTACTTTACTATGAGTATGAGATGGTATTATTATCTTATAAATTTTTTAACAAGAAAGTTGATAAAAAATAGTTAATTGTTTTTTTTAATCAAAAGCACAGACAACCACTTTTTGAATGTGATTTTTCTAAGGTCAAAATACATTACTTATCTATGTCGTAATCCAAAATTCTGCTCAATAACGCATTTTTCTAATATTGCAAAGAAGTAAAAAAAAACACACTTAACATGCTCCTCACATATTCCGGAAAAAAAAATTCGATAAATTGCAATTTTTTTTATCAAACTGAAATGGTTATTTATTTTTCATTTAAAGCTGTGAAAAGATGGAACACAATTTCCAAAAACATAAAAACTTTCGAAAAACATAATTTGTAAGTTTTTCGACAAAAAAAAAAAAATACCACAGGAACAGGTTTTATACAAAATTTTACAAAAATTAATAAAGTTAGTAGTTATTTTATTCCTAGAATTTACTTCAGAGTAACTGATTTAAAAATGTTTTCTCAAGTTAAACAAAATACTTTAAAATAAAAGAAACAAGTATGTTTGAGTTTATTTATCGAAAATGCAATATCATGATAATTTTATCACTAGTTCAAAATATTAAAAAAATATGTTCAATGAGTCCTTGAATTTTTCGTCCGAAATATAAAATTATAAATCCAAAATCTTTGAATAAATCTATTCGTTTGCAATTTTTCAACTTTGATTATTGAACTGAAAATATTGATTTGATAGAAACACAAAATTAGAATTTACATGTAAATCTGATTGAAATAGCTTTCGCATAAAACCTTAAACCAAATAAGTTAAACGTAATGATGACATATACAAATTCGACGAAAAAATAAAACAAAAAAATATATTAGTTTGATTATTAACTCCATAAAATAATTAAATAGTTTTTTTAATAATGGAAAATATATTAGTGTTTTTTTTTTCTAGATATATAATGTTAACACTCTGACGAATGATGAAAATAGTCTGTTTCCTCAAGTAGATTACAAATTTGCTGAAAGAGTAGATTTTTTCTGTATGATTTTGACAATATTCTCAAAACTACTTAATACTTGCTTATAATATGCCCCATATAAACACAATAAATCGTATTCGATTTAAAAATCTCAATGTTTTCATGTTGGCTTTATTTTATGGTTTTCACATAAAATGTTTTTCCTTTTAAAAAAGAAAAACTCTACAAAATTCTTCGAAAAATAAACAAACTTTTTAACTCAATTGTTTTGAAAAAAAAAAAAAAATAAATAAATAATCTCCCAGCAAAGGATTAAAAAACAACAAGAAGCTTCAATTTAATCACATTATCAGTTAATGGCTGTTCATGAAGAAACTTAAAAACTTTCTGAATTAAACATGGCATTTTAAATTGATTCAAATTTTCTTATTTACATATTCTTTTACTACACTTTGGCGTGTCTGTCCATGTCTATGTGTACACATTCGTGGAGGAAAAATAAAAATAAAAATAAGGCTTTTATATTGGGATTGAGATCCTTTATTTTTATGTTCTTTTTCGATAAATTCTGTTTGTTTCTACTTAACATTATTATCATTCCTGCGATAACATTTCACCATCAGGAAAAAAGAAGTTGGCTAAGGCATTAGGTTGGATATTTGGGATTTTTTTTTTTTTTTTTGTATTGATTTGTTCAAACATATTTTTGTTTTTTGTGAGTAAATTGACTTGTACCTTAAGTTAAGATGTTAAGGTCCAAAATGAAATGTGGCATACCAACGTGTATATCTTTAAGATAATAGTAACCATCTGTCTATAAGTTTTGAGTCGACTGGTTTATTCAATAGGATAAATCAATGAAAATATAATTAAAAAAAAAATGGCCATTTTCATTCAAAAATCGATAAAAATAGTTTACAAAGCATTCGCATAGATTGCATATTACAAAAAATAGTCCCAATTCCAACAAAATAGTCTTTGAAAGTGAAAAATAAATTTATTACCTATTTATAAAAATTTAAATTATTTTTTAATAACGAACTATCATATCATATCAGTAATTTAATAAATAATCCTTTTAACAAATATGACTTCAAAGCAATGTACCTACAATATTTATCTTTTATGAAAAATATGTAGCCATTGAGTTTCCATCGATTTCTTTCTTTTGAATGCTTCAAAATTTCATATATTTTATATAAATGTTTGTATGTTTTCATTTTTAAAAATTAAAAAAAAAAAAATTTTATTTGACTTTTTTGAAAAAATAAAAATGCAGTCTTATTGCAATCGCTTTGAATATTACGTCTGCAAAGTTTAATCAAAATTATTAGAGCCGTTTTTGAGAAATTTGGTTTAAATTGAAAAGTTTGTATGATGGGATGGAGGTACACTTTCTAAGCGAGAAAATCCAGAAAAGTCGATGAATCTGTAAAACTAGTATAGGGCTGCATTATTAAAAGGTTAAATAAGAAAGTTAAAAAAAAATTTCACCGCTTTCGATAACAACAATTTTTAGGGACCGTTTACTGTCATTCCGTATGAAAGCGTTCAATCAAAATTGCTGTCTCATTTTAGATTTTGCTCAAACTTTTTAGGGATGTTCTCTAGCACTGTAAGGCAGCAAATCCATGATTATATAATTTTAAGTTGCGTGGTTTCCCCGCTACCCGCATTCGAACTTTTAGAAAACGTCATTTTCATGTTACTATAGTTTTGAGTCTATTGAAGATATCGAGTTGATTTAAGATTTATTTTGTTGAAAAATATTGGTAAGTATAAGCCTCCTTCATATAATAGCCAAGGTTCTGGAGCCAGTCAAAAACCATGAAAAAACAGCAAAATTATCAGTTTTTCAAAAATTAATACGTTATTTATTATTATTTTTCATTCAAAAATAACAATTTTTTAGCTTTAAATTGCCGTTTAAAACAAAAAGACCGTTTTTTGTTAGATATTTTTTCAAAACGTATTATCTTTTGTTCAGTATTTAAAATTTTTTTTTAATGATGAGATTTCCTACAAAAAACATTAAAGTTAATAAATAAACACTTGATTTTAATTAAAAGATGTTTTTTAATGGTTTTTAAGAGGGTTAAACACTAAAGGGGCGGTCTTGCCCCCACTTCCTGAAAATAAAATAAGCTTGAAAATATGGCATGTTTTGATAAATTTTTACCAAGTTTTTTTTATTTATTAATTTTAATCAATTCATTACTTCAAATACCTATGTCATATCTATAAATTCTTGAATATATTTGAAGCATTTGGTACTGTTCATTTTTTTAAGAGATTTTATGTTTGAAAAACTGAATAAGTATTAAACAGTTCCATAAAAAGTTTATAATAAACATTGAAAGCCTGCTTGTAGGTAATTTATTCTTCAATAACAAAACATTTTGATGACAAAATAAATATATCACATGCAAATTTAATAAATTTCATACATTTTATTTCCAACAAAATCAATTAAACAAAAAATTTAGTTATTTTGTAATGTATCAACTATGAAACACTGCCTAAGTATTGGTTTTCAATATTTCGGAGTAAATTTTCATTCTGGCATTTAAGTAGGTTATATAAAATAATTTTTGAAATTGAAGTAGTTTCTTATTATTTTTGTTAGTTTTCATATAAATCTTTGTCTTCAAAATCTGTTCTGTTATTTTTCTGGTAAAAATTAGTTTTTTGCTCAAGGAATTACAAAAAAACTTTCTATAATAAAAGTTCCAAGGTTATAAAGTTTAAATAAAGTAAAGGTTCTCTTAAGATACACACAGAGAATTTTAAATACCTACACTACAATATCTTATAGGTAGTTAAATATAACAAAAAAAAATTTAGTTTTTTGGGTCTCATGGAATTCATTATGTACAATCAATTTATCATAGGACGAATAAAAAAGGAACGAATACTTACAGAATTTTGTTTATTTATTTATTTTTTTTTTTTTTTGTCTAAATCATTCTATCTCTCAATTTATGGTCATTATTTTATCATCCAAGAAGATTGCAAAAGAATGTTTGGATCCATTGTTCGTGGTATAAAAATCTATCAGAATTACCCACTTGATTAAAATCAATCGAGTTCAATCAAAGTTTTTTTTTTTTATTTTTCTTCTGAAAATCTTATGAAGATTTTATATAGAGGGTGTTTCTAAACCTTATTCTTATTTCATGGATTTTTCTCGGAATGAGTCGAAATGAATTTGTCCTGTTTTTACTTTCTCTATACACTATTTTTTTTTTAGAGGAGACATACAAAAATTAAATTTTCGTAACAAATCATTTATTTTTTTGATCCGTTAAAATATTTTTTTTTTTCTTTTTAATAAAGGAAAGTGGATTTGAAATAAAAATCTAGAAATGAGAAAAAAGTGGTAATATTTCTGATGAATATAGTCAAAAAGAAAGTATAATAATGGTTGAGTACCTGGTTAGAAGATACCGTTTTTAACATTTATCAGTACCAACATCAGGGTGTCCCTTATTCTGAAGTTTTTTGAATTTCATAAAGCATACGAAAAATCATCGAAAAAAAAAAAAAAATAAGTCTTCAACCTTACGTCAACCTGATGCGATTTTACTTTCAAGATAAAGTTACAAAATATTCAAAATCAGGTGTGTTTAAATGTATTTGAAAGTAAAAAAAAAAAAATATTTATTCCAAATTGAAAAAATAACAAAAATATTTAGCATTAAAAAATTTATTTAAAAATAAATAGTTTTCTGCATTCAAAGACAAAATCAATGAAACAATAGAAATATTTTTTTTAATATTTGTCGAATGTCTTACAATTTTTACTTTTTGACTATAAACCAGCTATTTCAACTATAATATTGAAGCTAGAATAATGTAATCATAGCAAAATTTGGACTGAGGATTATAAAACAAAAATTTTCAATGCTATATTGTTCCAGTACACAATTTAAATGGTACTCACCGTTGTTAAAAAAAAATTAAATATAATAAAAATTTAATGGTTATTTAAATCCAAAAACTTTTGATTTTTTTCTCTGGAAGTTTTATATTACGCTCTAAAAATAATACAAATCCAACCTTAGCTATTAACTTTTGAAGGAAATTGTTTCATTTGATAAACTTTTAATCAAAAAGGGAGTAAAGCACAGTTACTCAAAAAGGGAGATTTTCCAAAGATTTACGATAATCTCTACTGAAAACTAAATATGTTAAGTCTGTTTAAGATGCTTCTTTTTGGTTTAAAAATGTTATTGTCTTTTTGTAAGCCTTATTTGTGAATGCATTATCAGCGCCTTATTTTTAACAGATCAAAATTGTCATTTTATTTCAATTCTTGTTCTGTGATATTTTGAATTACCATTTTTGTAAGTTTTAACCGAAGTGGTCACTGTGGTGTATGCGTAATATTTTTTAACGAAACTTTAATTTCATTAAAAAATAACAAGTTTCGAGGCAGTGACAAACTTGGTTTCATTACTATAATGGCAGGGAAGTATTTTTGTATAAACTATTGCGAATTGATCTTTGCAAACCTAAAAATCGGGATAAAAATTAGGGTCGAATCGACAAATTGAATAGAAGTAGACTAGAACCTTATATTGATGTATTTCTCAATTTTTACAAAAGTTAAACGAGTTATCTCTGCAAATAATTGTAGCAGAGAGTAAAGATTTATCTGAACAATAGATTCAATCCCAATCGATGGATACTTTGATATTATTTTGAAATGATATGGTATTTTGGATATTTAACAATACCAAATCTTCTTCCCATTCAAGGAAGAGTAAAATTCACCAGAATTTCTACAAAGCCAGGATCAGTTTTTGATAATTTTGAGTTAATTTTGCTTTTTATACAACACTTTAAAATCATACAAGTCTTACTATCCAAGTACTCTCTGGTTGTTTAAAATTCAAAGTAAATGTATATCCTGAAAATAAAAATTGCGTTCCTCAATAATATTCCAGCTAAACCCTCGCAAGTTTACAGTTACAATTTATTTAACGTCCAAGCCAGATGCACTTTTTATTACGAAAACACCCTGCAACAAGATTAAAGGCATTTCGGAGTCATAAACATCAGAGAGCCAATACCTAGCACCATCCCTTATGTTGTAAGGAGAAATGGAATATAATAAAAGAAAACAAATTGGGGATATAATACGTATCTGGCTTGACACCAACACTTCGTATGCTTTGCCTTAAGAACCTTAATGTACGTTCGAAACGTACATATTACAAATAAAAATAAAATAATACTACAAACATAATGTACCTACATATTTATAGACAGCAACAACAAAAACATTTGTGATGATAACTTAGAAGAAAGCCAAAGGGAATGTCCTTAGTAAATCAATTTTCTCTCATTCTTATAGATGGCGGGCGACGACGACGACGCCATTCATTTTATTCACTTTAGAAAATCCACTCTCCATCAAAGTCCATTTCCATATAAATATGGCATTCATGGGATTCATTTCATCTTGGATTTTACTCAAAGAAAAGAAAAGAAAAGAAAAAAAAATTAAGCAAAAAAAAAAAAAAGAAAATAATACAAATCGAGTGGTAAAAGAAAGCATTGTAATAAATAATTCAATTTCTTGATGAATTCAATGATGATTCAAGTCACCTCAGTTTTGGTATTGGAAATTACGCAAATATCCTACTCATATATAAATAATATAAGAACTTCTGCATATTAACAAAAAACATTATGGATCACGTTTCGATGGTAATATCCGGACAAAAGTTGAGAGGTTTTAATGTTTTTTCATCTTTGTGTTTTGAATTATACTCGTATGTGTAGGAGTAAGTATCAGGGTGTAATGTGTATTGAAGTAATAAATTGTGTTGATAAATAAGAACAGCTTTTTTTTAAGAAAGTTTAGGAAAAAAGGTCCATCTGCTGATGTGAAATTTTAACATTTAATTTTTACTTTGGATGGTAAATGTATGTGAACTATCTAGTATTTTGAAATGTTGTTTTTAGATATCAGTTCACCATTTACTATGTATAACTTCTTATCCTTCCTTCCTCATTTTCAAATAGTCCTTTGCAACACCATATTTTATTCAATAACGTACTAGTTTTTGCAAAATTGCAAAAGCAAACTATTTTTTTTCCTCCAAAACAGCTCGCTTTTGAAGTTACGAATTATTTATTAAACCAAAATCTAAACTTTCTGCATTAAATTTGAAAATTTTCACTTATGCACTTTTTCACTTTACTATAGTAATAGTATGAGGACATGCAAGTTATATATAGGTATATATAATACAAGCCGCCTGGTTTTATGTTGTTCTGGTTCTGTTATTCCGCATGAATATTTTTTTTTTTACAATTTTCGTTAAACAAAAAGGTTTCACTTTTTGAAAACATTTTTTAAAACATAGATATAGTCAAAATTTTTATCGCAACTGAAAGTTTTTTTGTTAACATTAAAACACCGAAAAATAAAAAAAAAACACTATCGAAAATAGCTCAAAAGCTAAATGTGTTTGAGAAAAACTTTAAAATATTGAAAGATAATTGGAAGATTGTGAAAATTTCTATAAACCTTCTTGTGAAGTGCTTCTATTGTCAGCAAAAGAAAAAAATTAGAAAATTCGTACAGGTTTTTTTTTTTTTAAGTTTATAAACGGTGTTCTAAAGATGAATTTTTTGATTTATTTTATTTAAGTGTTATTTTGGTATGATTAAAAAAAAAACACAGCAAATTTTGCACAAATTAATAAAATAGTTGCACGTCTTGGTATAATATATCGCACAATCTATCAAACCTGCTTTGGTTGGACGCAAAGCACTTTCTGTTACAAGATTACAGAACTCTGAAACAATTCAAAATTCAACTAGATTCCCTTATTCCCACAAAATTGTATACTTGAATGAAATAATTTGTATTTAATTTATAAAATTTTGGCAAAAACAAAAATAGGCAAATATGGACATTTTTAATGGTAAAATGATGTCGTAATTTTGGATGGCCGGAAAATTTTTACTTGCTCTAAATACTCCAGTCAAAGCGTGGGAAAAAAGGGCCTCACCTTGCGATGAGAGGCACTGTCAGTTTTTATTTCATGGATCGATAGGGGTATATTTAAAAGGCTTAAACCCAATTTCTCACCACCTGATCATTCTTTTTAGCGGAGTTATTCACAAAAATGCATTTCTTGGGATATTTTACTTCTAAGCTAATATCTTTGCTCCAGATTATCGTAGACCAAAAAATAAACATACATTCTCTTCTTTATAATATTTTCTATCGTTGTATGTAATTTCATTGTATTTGAGTGAGTAAATATAAAATGGCAACCATTTAAAGTCAAGTTCTTGTTGTTAAAAAACACATTTTTGTCATTATTTCGAAAAAAGCTTATATCATGATTGACATTTTTCCAACCTATTTTGTAGCCCTGTTCATGTCCTGCATTTTACAGAAAAAATCAGCTCTTTATCACCAAAGATGGCCGAGCTATTGATAAATGAACGCATGCAAAACCGGTGCGAAAACACCCAAAAATATCGTTTTTTGGGAATAACTCGACTTCAGAATGTCCTACGGCAAAAAATAAAGCAATGAATTGTTCGTTACAACATTTTCTATTAGTTTAGTGCACAATCTTTTTGTTGAAACAAATAAAAAATAAGTAATATTAAGTCAAAGTCGTTTTTTGTTTAGCAAACTCTTGCCTTATTATTTTGCAAACGGTGCGAGTATTGGCTAAGAAAATAAAATATTATTGTAGTCCTTTAAATTATCTACAATTCAAAAAAAAATTTAGCTTTCTACGACCCACGGGAGCCGAGCTATTATAGTTTTAAGAAAGCATTAATCCGTACGAAAATTAAAAAAAATTTCCCTTGTTTATGATTCGAATACTAGTTCTCAGTGAGAGGGGTTGTTTTCATTGTTTCTTGTTATAAGAGAATTTGTCTTATGTTTTTTCGTTGGTCATTTGGACCTTTTTTAAAAAATTAATTACTCGGCTCGTGTGGGTCATAGAGAGCTAATTTTTTTTTTAAATTGTAGATAATTTAAAGGACTACAATAATATTTTATTTTCTTAGCCAATACTCGCACCGTTTGCAAAATAATAAGGCAAGAGTTTGCTAAACAAAAAAACGACTTTGACTTAATATTACTTATTTTTTATTTGTTTCAACAAAAAGATTGTGCACTAAACTGATAGAAAATGTTGTAACGAACAATTCATTGCTTTATTTTTTGCCGTAGGACATTCTGAAGTCGAGTTATTCCCAAAAAACGATATTTTTGGGTGTTTTCGCACCGGTTTTGCATGCGTTCATTTATCAATAGCTCGGCCATCTTTGGTGATAAAGAGCTGATTTTTTCTGTAAAATGCAGGACATGAACAGGGCTACAAAATAGGTTGGAAAAATGTCAATCATGATATAAGCTTTTTTCGAAATAATGACAAAAATGTGTTTTTTAACAACAAGAACTTGACTTTAAATGGTTGCCATTTTATATTTACTCACTCAAATACAATGAAATTACATACAACGATAGAAAATATTATAAAGAAGAGAATGTATGTTTATTTTTTGGTCTACGATAATCTGGAGCAAAGATATTAGCTTAGAAGTAAAATATCCCAAAAAATGCATTTTTGTGAATAACTCCGCTAAAAAGAATGATCAGGTGGTGAGAAATTGGGTTTAAGCCTTTTAAATATACCCCCATCGATCCATGAAATAAAAACAGACAGTGCCTCTCATCGCAAGGTCAAATGACGCTTTGACTGGAGTAAAAGGGCAAGTATTGATGGTTTAGTGTAGAAAAAAAAATTTGAGGTTTTAATCAAAACCAACATTATGATGATGAAGAAGATCAAAAAAGTGGTTTTCGTCATGCGTGTGTGCGTCTGTGCGTCCATCTGTACATCGAGCTAAACGGATGGATGGATTTGCTTGAAACTTGGTACAGATGCTTTTTACGTTATTCCCTAGACCAGTTTTTTTTTTTTATTTTTTTAATATCTCCTTTTTAACGCATATCTCCCATATAACGTTTTCGAGGTATTGCAATTTTCTCGAAAACGGCTCTAACGATTTTGATTAAATTTGGTATATGTAATAGACTTATTGATTCTAACAAAACTGCGTTTTTAGTTTTTCGGAAAAAAAGCCGAGAACGGAAATATGGTTGCCGTTTTTTCAAAAATTGACATATTTTTTAAGTCCATATATATCATCAAAGCATAAGTCAATTTTATTAAAAATTTACAGACATCATTTTTAAGTAGTGATTTTTTTTTCTCGGCACTAAACAAAATCTTAAATTTCCAATAGATATTTAAGATAAAGATACTGTGAACTACAAGAGCAAGTACGTGCGACTCAGTCGTGAATTTTTTTTCATCGGACGACTAACTAATTAATGCATTTAAGCCGATCGGACTGAAACCAATACTATTCTATTTAAAAATATATCAAAAATTAATGATTTTATGGCTCTTTTTTTACCAACTTTTTTTATATGAGTTTTTTGTCACTAATGTCACTTCTTTAAAAATCAAATAAATAAATAAAAAAAAAATATAACGTACCTCACTGAGTTTGGTTGTCTGCTTTTATGTAGATATTTTTTTTACTTGCGATATAGGTACTATAGGGCAAGTTTAGGATTCGTAAAAAAAATCGAACTCGAGATAACAATTTTACATGACATTACGATGATGGAGAATGCCAAAAAAGTGGGTCCGGCAATTCTGTCTGTCTGTCTGTCTGTCTGTCTGTCTGTCTGTCTGTCTGTCTGTCTGTCTGTCTGTCTGTCTGTCTGTCTGTCTGTCTGTCTGTCTGTCTGTCTGTCTGTCTGTCTGTCTGTCTGTCTGTCTGTCTGTCTGTCTGTCTGTCTGTCTGTCTGTCTGTCTGTCTGTCTGTCTGTCTGTCTGTCTGTCTGTCTGTCTGTCTGTCTGTCTGTCTGTCTGTCTGTCTGTCTGTCTGTCTGTCTGTCTGTCTGTCTGTCTGTCTGTCTGTCTGTCTGTCTGTCTGTCTGTCTGTCTGTCTGTCTGTCTGTCTGTCTGTCTGTCTGTCTGTCTGTCTGTCTGTCTGTCTGTCTGTCTGTCTGTCTGTCCGTCTGTCTCTATCTGGAGCTGCAGCCTAAACGAGTGAAGTGATTTTCTTCAAACTTGGTAGTTAGCAGTTTTTGGTGATTCCCTAGAGGGGAAATTGAAATTTTTTTTTTATGACCAAAACTAACGGTACCTGCCATATAACGGAAATAGAAAAGGTAATTTTTTTCAAAAGCGGCTCTAACGATTTTGATTAAAATTTTTGTGTGTAGTACTACACATAAGGGCCAACTTTTTAAATTAAAAAAATATTTTTTGTAATGTTATTAACGGTACCTGTCATAGAACGGTTTTTTTCGTTTCTGAATATCTCGTACAAAATTAACCCGATTTAAATGAAAATTTGTATACAAAAGTGTGTAAGTAAAGATAATATTAAAATTTTAGAAAATTTTCAAAAAACGCATTTTTGGTTTTTAAAAAATATTTCAAAATTTTTTTTTGAAAAATCAATTTTTTGAAAACGGATCAATGAAAAATTTTGAAATTTAGTTTTTATGTGTAAATTAATTATTTCTTCAAAATGGCATACCAACTTTTTTTTTGAAAAATGTTAAAAAAATTTTATATATAAAAAATTATTTTTTTAAAAAACGGCTCCTACAATTTTCAAAATTTTTTTTCTAAAAATACCTTTTTATACGAGAAATAAAATGGCATATTTGTTTTTTTTTTTTAAGATATTTTAAAACGGAGTTTTATTAATTATAAAAACAGATTTAATTTTTTTATACTACTTATGAAATTTCTTCAAAATATCAAATTTTAAATTTCTTGAATAAAAAGCTTTAACATTATAGTTACTTTAAGCATAAGAGCAAGTACGTGCGACCCCAGTCGTGCAATTTATTTTCTTTCTAGTTACAAAATTGAAACTTTCAGCTCGTCACCAGTGAAAAAAGGAGATCATACGAAATTCCACCGTCATTTTATAATTTAATAGTTTCAAAGTAGACTTTTTGGTTATTGCCTTTTGAAATAATACCAAATGATTTTTTTAGCAATAACAATCAGCTAAGAATTTCATTTAAAAGACAAGAAAATGAACCACGCAAATTGATTAGTTGGATTTAGTATTTGGTTAAGATTTTCTATCAAAACAAAATGTTACGCATACACCATAGTGACTCAATAAATCGTTCAATTTGTCACTTGAAGGATACCATATTATAATTTATATTTTACATAAGTTATCTACATTCCTAAGATCTCTAATTCTTTTTTATTGAAATTATATATTTCCTTAATTATTAAGCAGGATTGTAAATTTATTTTTTTCAAAATTGCTAGGGAATCATGCAAAAATGTGTCATGCCAGTTAACTAACATATTGCAATACATGCACTATTTGCCTTACTAACGTTTCGATATACCCTGGGTTGTTTTAAGTCTTGAAAATCTGTGGGTAATAAGGTGCTTAGCATGGTTTAACTTTTCATACTAAAATGTATGAAAAATATTTTGGATTTTTTTGTTTGTTATAAAAAAACACAGAAATCGTGGAATCAGTTTATTCATTTTTAAAAGAAAGTTAGAAATAAAAAAAAAGGGGTTCTATTGATGCCAGGTGTCGTTAATAACGGATTAAACACATATTAGTGTTTTCTATTTCCAAAGTAAGATTAATTTTCAACAGTACATTTTTTCTAGATTCAAAACTCTTTGATGCCGGGTACAAAGGAGTTAAGTCAAATAAATCGATTTTCTGATTTTTATTGGACTTCAGTCAGTTTTTTATTCTCTTTCGTTTGGTCCTATCGCCATAGCTCTAGCGTATCTCCTTCCGTTAGAAATGATTCGGTACAAAGGGTTTAAGTCAAATTTTTTTTAAATTGTATGGTACTAAGGGCGTCAGTTGACTTAACTCCTTTGTTTTTGCATTAATTTTTAATTTTTAAATAAAAAAATTGATCCTAAAACGTTAAGTCAAGAGGAAGAAAAAAAAAAACGAAAAGCGATTTTTCTATAGTATTATATTATTTCAAAAAGAATTTTCACATTTGGTAATTAATCACATTAATATTTCCAACTTTCTTTTATAAATTGAACTTTGTTATCAATGTAAACAAAGATTTATTCTTGACTTAACACCTTTGGACTAAGTTTATTTTTGAAGACTAAATGGCTCTAAAGTGTTAAGTCAACACACATTTTTTTTTAAACGGTAATTTTCTGGTCAACAGCATATGGATATTAAAAAAAATCTTATAAATGATGTTTCTGCATCATTACTTTTTAAAAATAATAATATTCAGATTTACAAACAAAAATTGAAACTTCAATTTTATTTTCCTCAAAACTACATTTTCTGACTTAACACCTTCGTACCCGGCGCCAAAGAATTATCGAAGCAGTTTTTGAGAAAAATAACCTTTTTTCAATTTGTTACCTAACAAAAAATCAAAATTTCATTTTTTCATCTAGGGAATCCACGAAAACCTTAATATTACTCCATTGGCAGTGGTTTGGCTGCATCTTGAGATAGAGACACACAAACAGACAGAGTTTCGAGACCCACTTTTGCACATTATCTATCTATCATCTTCATCTTCATGTCATGTGTGACTGTAATCTCGAGTTCATCTCACCAATAGTTATTATTCTGGCCAAAAGTATATTTCTAAAACTCATTCCGAGAACATTTTAAATACAAAAAAAAAAAATAAACAAATAATTTGAATCGCAATGAAAACCAACAACACTTTAAACAAAATTTCAATTCATATCAAAAGAAATTATACAAATCCGATCTGATATTATTATTTCTATCTATTCACATGAATATTAGGCATGTATAGAAGCAACTCTTAAAATCGGATTTCCGAATTCCTCAGGATATGGTTTTTAGACCTTTTCAACATTCTACGCATAAATTTTCCTTATCTACCATGTATACAATTATTTTATCTTTCCTCGACTTGATTTTCATTTTCCACACACATACATTATAGAAAATTCATACACATAAGGATATTGTAAGTAAAATTCCTCGAGGGAATAATGATTAACTTACATTTTACATATTCACATTGAAAATCATAACAAAAGATTTCCTCTTATCTTCAATATAGTATAGAGGAGAGGAAGGAAGATATAGGACCAATAACTTGTAGAGAGTTTTAGATGTATGCCTAGAAGTGCTGCCAATTTTGGAATTCAGTTTGCCTTTTTTGTTAGAAGTTGTTGTTGTTGTTGTTGAGTATAAGAAAAAGGTTTAGTTTAGGATGATGATGTCTTCATAGCCACACCATGCCACCACAGCACAAGGGAAATTAATTATATTTCTGGAAAATTTACGAGGGTAAATGAAGCCTCATAAAACTTTTGTTTTTTTTTTTTTTTGACAAAAAAAGAAGTCAAACTTTTTGCCAGAGAAAACAATATTGTTCGATAGTGAAGAGTCTTTAGGGGAAAAGTTTTTTCAGTGCATGGAATTTTCTGGAAAAAGAAAAAAAAAATTGTTTGTATATAGCTTAGCTTTATCCAAAGTTATTTTAGAAAGTGGTAAGTGTAAGTGGCAAGCTCATAAAGCAAAGGAGTAAAGATAATAATCGTTTAACCGACACGTGTTGAAGGATAAAGTAGATATTTTTAACACACTGGAAGAAAAATTTTGTCTTCTTAAACCTGAACCTCATAAAATAGTTTTTCATCAAAACGAGAAATTTAGCCAGAAAGTACAACAATATGTCCCATAGTTAGTAAATATTTTTGGTCAAAATCATTAGAAAACCCACTTTGACTTTGGTTGTAAACTATGTTTTGAATGACACTTTTTCTCTTAAGTTCTCTTGAGAAAAGTTAAAAAGTAGGGCAATTTGTCACTAGGAAGTTTCATGACTCCTCTTATTTTTGAAGGCGTAAATATTAAATTACATGTCTTTTACTTTGTTTTCCTCTGCGTGTGGTAGCTAAACAAAAATATGAAAAGGGAAATTTATGGAATGTATGACTCGTATTTTTTTTTTTTTTTTTTGCTGGGTGGAATAATTTGATACGAATCAATCAAAAAAATGTTTCTGTTTCTGGACAAATAAATCATATGCTTTCATGAATGCAATCACTTAAATATAACCAAGCCCTTTTAATATACATTTTTAGTTGAAAAAAAAATTAAAGTGAAAATTGGTGGTCACTTTATTTGATTAAACATTAATGAAATAAAGGAATTATAAGATAAAATTTGAATGATATAGATAAGCTTAATAGGGGACAGCATTTAATAGAAGGTAAAACGTTAAAACCGATGAAAAATTAATGTTTGCATAGGCAAATGGTTGCCCCTTCCAAGGTTTTTAATTGATTCTTAATAAGTGTTGTGGTTCGTTATTACACAGCCACACAAAAAAATAAATTAAAAGTTCTGACCTGGGAGTGCGACTATATTATTAATATGTTTTTTAGGTCGCTTATACTGAATTAAAAGTCCGTTTTTCTCGATCACGTCAGGTTTTCTAGATAAACTCAAAAAGAGGTCACAAGCAACCTGACTCAAACATCTTTTTTGAGGTTATCTCGAAAACCTGACGTGATAGAGCAAAAAAAACTTCGAATCTGATTTCAGCGACCCAAAAAACATAATGATCAACATAATCGGACCCTCAGGTCAGAACTTTTATTTTTTTTTTTTGTCTGAGATATTCTCCGCCCTCTTGTAAAATAAAATGCACGACTGGGGTCGCACGTACTTGCTCTTGCAGTTCAAAGCACTTTTATGTTAGTTAACTTGTAGATTTTGCGAGCTGCCTCTATATAACTTTTTAAGAAATTTTGTTGAGGTTGGGGAAGAGTCGACATTTAGGGCAAATTTTTTTAATATGAAAAAAAATTTTTTTTTTTATTTGACTTTTTTTGGAAAAAATAAAAAAGCAGTTTTATTGCAATAGCTTTGTATATTATGTGTGCAAAGTTTAATCAAAATCGTTAGAGCCGTTTTCGAGTTATTTGGTTAAATTGAAAAATTTGTATAGGAGGTACACTTTCTAAGCGAGATATAAAAAAAAACAAAAAAACCAACTTTCAGAATTCCATAAAAATCATCTGTACCAAATTTGAAGAAAATCCATCCACGCGTTTAGGCTGTGGAAATGTTTACAGATGGACGTACAGACGCACAGACGCACGGACGGAATTGCGAGACCCACTTTTTTGGAATTCTCCATCATCGTAATGTTGGTTTTGATTAAAACCTCAAATTTATTTTTCGACACGAAACCAATACTTGCCCCATTGAGCAAGTAAAATTGACTTATGGAAAATTTCCTGTCGACGATATAAAAGTTCTTGAAATATTTTCAGGTGCATACAACAAATTTTTAAAATGAAATCTTTTAGCTTCAAAAGTGGTTCCCATAATATTCCTTAACATTTGTTGGTAGTTTTACTACGAATAAGTTTCTCTAAAAGTACTTTCAAATGTTGAAAAAGACCTCCCACTTGAGTCTTCTGTGCGTAAGCATCAACTATATTTTTTATTCTCAAAGCAAGAGTACGAGTATATGCTTCTCACCAGTGTAATTGTGTTTCCATGCAAGCTAAGGACTTCGTTTTAAACTATTTGTAATGGTAATGAGCTTTCTTTGTACAGATTTCAATGTTCGTACTTGATTTTTTTTTTTTTATTAAACAAAATTTAAATTCAGTTTATTCGAAACTTGAATTCAACTAGCAATTCTACATAATTGCGAATGATGTCGAAAAAGTCTGTTTCTAAGGAGTAGTTTCATATCCAAATAGTTTTGCAAATTTTTCACTCATTTCTTTTAAATATTTTGTATCCCAGTTGAAAACTTGAGTAAATTAAAAAAAAATTAGCTTGTGTAGGTTTCTGTAAAATTTTATATTTCATGGAAATGGATAGCCACCAACTAATTGTTTTTAATTTAATTGTATTTTAAATACTTTTTGAAAATCTTTACAAATAGACAAATAGTTAAAACAGTTTCAACTATTGTAAAAATTGTATAAATATTTTTGTATATATCAAATATGAATAATTCACTGTGTTCGAAAATGGAACTTTTTTTTTCCGACAGAGGGCTCTCATATCTACTAAAGATAATTCGAGTATGCTGAACACGATGGCGTTCTTAGTTTTTCTGGATTAGGTCAAATAAGAAAGATTTTTGCGTTTGAAATTTTGTTTGCACATGCCAAAACTGAGGGTATAAAACACCATATATTTTCCAATTTTTGATTTTTTATCGATGAAAAATGATGGAAAATCTATTTTTTCGCAAGTATTATTCGTAAAAGAAGTTATTTAAAAAAAAATTTGCCGAATGACATTTTAAATCATTATTTTATGGCAAAAAAACGTCGATTTTTCTTAACTTAAATTTAAATGCAGCACTCGGTGGCAACGATTTGATGTTGTATTTCAGGATAGAATATGGCTTTGTTTACAAATACGAATAGGCAGTTCCTACCTATCTACAATATTGGTTAAGCTTAAGAGTGAAAAAGTAGCAGTAAAACACTGTTTTTTTTTTATTAATTTTTAAGTTTATAAAATAAAAAAATTACAAAAAGTTTAAATGCAATACATATGTAGGGGAAGTGGGGGCAAAACGCCCAAATAGCATAAAAACCCGCTTAAGAGAAACCTTCTTAAGAGAAAAACCCGCTTATCTGAAACACGTTTCTGATCTTTAAATATTTTCTTCAGTTAAACGGGGACTGTGACAAATATATTATGTGTTGTGTATGTAAGCTCATATAATGCAGATGGAAGTAATAGTAAATATGTTTTAATTTTAAAACAAATTGAAAGAAAAATGATTTTTTGAACTTAAACAAAAATTAAATAAAAATATTGATACCATGCCTGATTTTTTAATTAAATATCTACATCTACATATGTATAATATTCCAGAGTACTAACACATACAAGGTGTGTACAAAAAAATGTTGAGTTTTCGCATACATTTGTACCTTTATAGTTAAAAAATGTAAGAAAAATTGAAGAAAAATCGCCGTTTTTTTGCCATAAAATAATGATTTAAAATGTCATTCGGCAAATTTTTTTTTAAATAACTTCTTTTACGAATAATACTTGCGAAAAAATAGATTTTCCATCATTTTTCATCGATAAAAAATCAAAAATTGGAAAATATATGGTGTTTTATACCCTCAGTTTTGGCATGTGCAAACAAAATTTCAAACGCAAAAATCTTTCTTATTTGACCTAATCCAGAAAAACTAAGAACGCCATCGTGTTCAGCATACTCGAATTATCTTTAGTAGACATAAGAGCCCTCTGTCGGTTTTTTTAACTATCACAGTGATTGTTTTTATAATTTTGTATCTAAGTTATTTTTCATCAATCTAAACTCATGAATACTTTTTGATTTAATTTTCTTTTTTAAGAAAAATGTTGAATTTTGGCAACAAAAGAAATACAAAAGAAAAAAAAAATAAAGGAGATGAAAACAATCCAGTGCGGTGGTGACGTAATTGGAATTGACATAAAAAGAAAACTTTTCTGATTCTTAATCGAAAACAAAAATCATGTCGTTAGACTTCTATATGAATTAAATGATGTTTGGAGTTAAGATTTATATAAAAGAAAGATAAGTATTTAATAGAGGCGAACGTTGAACAGCCGGGGCCGGGGAAAAAAGTGTTTGTTCTGTTTATCAAGAAACGTCTATTGTAGTTCTATTTATAACTGCGAAAACCAAAAGTTTCTTGTTGGTGTGGTTCCTCAGTTATTTGCTACTTAACATTTTTGTTGTCTTACATTCGGATGCAGGTTTTGGTTTGCTATGCATTTGTAAAAAAATTTACGATTTTTGTTTTCAGATTTTTTTAATGAAATCCAAAAATGACAAATACATTTTTTTTTATTTCCTCCAAATATACCGAATGAGACACCAAACGAAAGGTCCATTTAAGTTCTATTCAAAACTAGAAACCAAAAGTTTGATGGAAGTAAATGTTATCGCAAATGAAAAATTGAAATGGAAAATATAATTTTTTACGCAAATAAAAATGTGGGCATTAAATATTTTTTTTTTAGATTCGTCGAATTACCTACAAGCCTTCTGGCTATTACCTATTCAGCTATAATATGGCATTTTATGGCAGTTTCCCGGTGACCACGCTCAATGAAATTTGATGCGAAACGTTCGGGGTGAGTATTTTAAAAATTATGTCTGTAAGAAACCGTGAAAGCCTTAAAAGTTATATAATATTGAAGCTGATATAAGGCCAAATATTCAAAATCGTAAGAAATATGGAAGAATTTGTATTTGCAATATATATATTTTTCAACTGGGGGGGCGTACACACTATTGGGGCCATAACTGAAGCTAGGACCCCGACTGGAGACAATGCAGAGAGGAAAACTATTATTATAAATAAAATAGAAAAAATATTACCTCAGGGGCCTCAAAAAATGCTACTAAAATAATCTAAGCGACCAACAAATAATACTTCTGGGGCCCCCAAAAAAAGAGAATGGCATACATACATATCCTTTTTAAAATACTTTCTATACCGAAATGGCACCTTAATATCAAAGGGGCCCCTTAAAATTAATACTGTCCCGGGGCCCCGGCAACTCAACGTACGCCTCTGTTTTTTAATGCCAAATATTTTTGTTTGCAACAAAAGCTTTATTTTCAATGCTAATTCAATGCAACCTTCATCCCAAATTTCATCAATTCATCATGTTTTCACATCGGTTTCGTTTATATTTTACCTGTTGAAGTCAAAAAGCAAGCACCCATGTTTTTAATCGGCAATAACTTTTCTTAGAGCATTTGTATTGACTTTATATTTTATGTCATTAGATTCAGCATCAAAAAATACCTTGAAAACATGTGTCATATGGTTATATTTGACAAACAAATTTTTCCACTGTATTTTTAAACTTCAACTCCTCCCCCTTGTCCGCGAAAAAACACCCTTCCACCCAACTTTTTTGTATAGACTTTTTTAACCTTGGTTCTTATGCCAAAAAAAAACTTTTTGACAAGTTTCATGAGTGTAACAATTTTTTTTTTAAATTGTTGATTTTATGTATACTATTTTACTATAAATATTAAAAAAAAAAAAGAAACTAAAAAAAATATTTTTTTGAGGAAAACCCAGTTAAAGTTTTCGTTCTGGTTAAAAACATTATGTAGGTACTTTTAAAGAATAATAAATCATTTGTCAATTTCACTGCTTTAAAAATGCAGAATTTTGCGAAAGCCAAAGACAGATTGAACTTATGTTTGTTTATGTAAAATAAAAAAAAAATTGTTATGTCCCTGTTGAAGGACCATTTATGTGACTTTGAGAAAAGTCATAAAATATGAACCATTTTTTTTCCCCGTCTTGTATTTTTTTTTTTGATAAACTTGCCCTTAACTGCATTGGTATTGCTATGAAATGAATCATTTCAGTACATAAAAACATTATCTTTGAAAAGTTGATTTTTTGTTTGTGTTTTGTCAAAATCGAATTTTAATCCAATATTCTACAGACCAAAATGATTTTTATTTGTTTTCAAATAAGAAACAGAAAAGTTTTCTTTTATGTCAACTCCAATTACGTCACCGCATTTCATTTAATGTTTTCTTTTTCTTGATGATGCCGAAACTCAACTTTTTTTTTTCTTTTTGAAAAGAAACCCAAAGTTAGAAGTACTCATGAATGTATTGTCCTACAATAGGGCAAGTCAAAAATTTTTTTCTGTTGAAAAAAAGCTGAGTTATAGGTATGTAAGTATCCAGAATTTATTTTTTGATTTTCGACTTTAACCTTCAACAATGTTTTTGTTTTGAATTTTAAGCTTTTTTATTACTTAACTTGAGTAGAATCAACAAACTAAAACTATTTATTCAAAAACTATTCAACAAATTCCATAAATTAAACAAACAAAGAATTAAATTACCCTTTTATTGAAAAAATTATCTTTAGAGGAAAATACTCATACTAATTTTTTTTGTTAATTTAGAAGTTTTTAACTCAATAATAAAGCATTGAAGAGTGGAAGGACATTTTGCATGTAATTACTGCTTACTTACAGATAAGAATTCTTGATTTAATTGGAGTTTCGGACTACCTGAAAAATAGGTAGGAATACTAAAAACCTACTGTATACGTATAAATGTCGTTACCATACCAATAGTTAATAAAGAAGTCTGTCTGTAGTTTTCAAAGAGAAACAATTACTCTGACCATCAGAAAATACTATTTGCTTTGATCGTACATATGGTAACTGCAAATGGAAACACAGACCAAACTCAAGTGGTGGTTTGTTCAGTATTTGAATTCAGAAAGTGTTTATTTGTACAACATAAAGCTTTTCAGTGAAACTTGTTTCTATTAGCATCAATAAAGAATTTTAATAAAAACTGTCGAGTTTTCCATGCACACAAAAATGGAAGAAAAAAATTCTGAATTGTTATCAAAGAAAAATTTGCAATTACAATGATAAATGACAAAAAAATCTTTGTTACTTTGAAAACGTATTTCAATTAACACTGTCTACCAGCGAAGTTGACTAATTTCAATGATTAGAAAAGGTGCTTTGACGGTTGTTTGGAGTTTCATTTTTACTCGGCCTTCTTTCATTAAGCGCCACACTAAAATTTTGTAGGGTGCAATATATTGTTTTATAAAAAATAAATTGCACGACTGGGGTCGCACGTACTTGCTCTTAGAGTTAAAGTTGCTTAAATTTTTAAGACTTTTTATATGTATAGAAATTTGGAAAAAAAAATTCGTTTTTTTTTAAAAATAAAATAAAATCTGAAATTAAATTGCCCTCCAAAACAAGTATGCAGTTTTGATTGATATATTAACATGCATTTTTAGACAAAAAATTTTCAAAATCGTTAGAGCTGTTTTTTAAAAAAACTATTTCTTCATAAATAATTTTTTGGAAAAAAAGTTTTAAAATAAAATTGGCATGCCATTTTGTAGAAATCACTAATCAACATCTAAAAACAAAATTTCAAAAAAATTCAATGTCCCGTTTTCGAAAATTTGATTTTTCAAAAAAAAATTTTCAAATTTTTTAAAAAATCCAAAAATTATTTTTTTCAAAATTTTATTTTTGGCTTATATTTAAATTATATAAATGCTTCTTCACAAAAAGTTTCGTTGAAATCGAATAAGAAGTTTCCGAAATAATCGGATTTGAAAAAATGGTTCTATGGCAGGTACCGTTAATAATGATTTTCAAAAAAAATTTTTTTCATTGGAAGATAGACCTTAGCTTAAAACTAACATTTGAATTTTTTAAACAAAATCGTTGGAGCCGTTTTCGAGATATTTCAATTTTACTAAAATCGGTATATGACAAGTACCGTTATTTTTTGTCCAAAAAAATTTATTCCAAAAACCCCTCTGGAGAGTCGCCAAATAACGCTACATACCAAGTTTGACATTAATCGGTTCATTCGTTTAGGCTATAGCTTCTTATACAGACAGACAGACAGACAGACGGACTTCCGGGACCCACTTTTTTGGCATTGTCTACCATCGTAATGTCATGGAAAAATGTTATCTCAACTTTTTTTCTTGTACGAATGCATAACTTGATATGAGGCGCTTAGAACTAAAACGGCCTAACCCACATTTTCAAAAAAATCAAACTGAGTACACAGATCGAACCGCAATAAAACAATTTATAATATAAAAATACATTTCCATTAAATTATATTAAATAGAGTTAAAATTAGAGCCAAAAACTTTTGTCACTCTAGTGGACGCCATTTTGGCTTCGGCGACAAAATTGCCTAAATCATTTATAACAAATGTAGTTTCGGAATAAAAAAAATATCAGACCTTAGCCCAAAAGTATAGCCAACACTCCTAACGAAAAAAAATTACAAACTAAGAATTAAATAATATTTTTTTATAACTTTTACAAGCCAACAAAAAAGAAACCCTGAAAATATGATTTTCTTTAAACTCGTTTTTCTCAAAACGAAATTTCTGGGGTTAGGCCGTTTTCAAAATAGCCGCTCAAAGAAGAAGAAATGCTCAGGAGATCTGTTCGCCGAAGTTTATTAACAATGCTCAAGGCCAACTACTTGTGGAAAACGACGAAATCCTCCACAGGTGGCGACAGTACTGTGACGAACTTCTAAATGAACAATTTCCAAGGCTACACTTTCCAATAGCTTCACCTAACTTAAGCGAAGTATCCGATGTCACAGTCGAAGAAGTTAGTGAGGCTGTAAAATACTCCAAAAAGGGAAAAGCTGTTGGGCCAGACGAAATACCCTCAGAGTTTTGGAAAAAGATGGGAGACATCGGGTCTAGATGGCTCATGGTTCTTGTTTCCAAGCTTATACGAGGTGATCGAATGCCTAATCAATGGAGGGAAAGTTACCTTCTTCCAATATACAAAGGAAAGGGTGATACTCGAAGCTGTGATAATTACCGTTCGATTAAGCTGATGTCACACACCATGAAGATCGTTGAGCGAGTCTTGGGTAGCCGACTGCGAAAAATAATAAGGCTATCTGATGACCAGTGCGGGTTTGTTGCGGGTAAATCAACCACAGATGCAATCCAGAGTATAAGAATCATTATGGAAAAACATCGAGATTCCTTGGAGGATTTGCATGTGGTATTGGTTGATTTTGAAAAAGCATTCGATCGACAACCACGAGATCTGATATGGGTGGCCCTCAGACAACGAGGAGTTCCGGAAACCTATGTGCGGATAATTATGGACATGTATGATGGAGCAGTAACTAAAGTAAGATGTGCAGCTGGAGTCACCGAAGAATTCGAAATCACAGTAGGTGTACACCAGGGAAGCGTCTTGAGTCCTCTGCTCTTTATTACCGTTCTTGATTACCTGCTTCAAGGCAAAGTGACGGACCCAAAAGTGCATCAGTTATTCTTTGCTGACGATGGAGCCATCATAAGTGAAGACCCGATATCCCTGCAACGAGCACTTGATGTATGGGTGGATGTTCTAGAAGGTAGTGGGTACCGCATAAGCGCGAAAAAGACAGAATACCTATGCTGCCCATTTTCTGATCCACACAGGCCTATTCCTGACATTTATTTGAATGGTGTAGTGCTTCCCAAGTGTGAAAAGTTTAAATATCTGGGGTCTATGATAAATAACGAAGGTACTTGTGATGACGATATCAATCATCGCGTAAGCGTAGGGTGGATGAAGTGGCGGGAAAATTCTGCCATCTTCTGTGATCGAAAAATGCCCCCTAAGCTGAAAGGAAGACTCTACACCGCAGTTGTGCGTCCAGCACTCACATACGGTTCACAATGTTGGACAATGTACAAAAAGTATGAGAGTAAGTTAACGGCAGCTGAGATGAAGATGCTTCGTATGACAGCAGGAGTAACAAAGCTTGATAGAATTAGAAGTACGAAGATCCGAGGAAGCCTTCATGTTAAAAACACCATCTCCCAAAAAATTGAACACGACCGACTCAGTTGGTATTGCCATGTTCAAAGGAGAGATCCTGAGAACCCCGTCAAAAAAGCAATATCATACAACGTTCCAACACGAAATAGAAAGAAAGGTAGGCCTAAAAACTCCTGGTACAAGCAAATGCAAAACCACCAGCATTCAGTTGGCCTTAGAAATGGAACAATACAAAACCGGGAGGCTTGCCGCCGATTTCTGAGGTCAACCCGGCGAACCCCACAGGCGGATCACTAGTGTGAAGCAGTTACGTGGGATAGTTATGATCCCCTCGACATCGAGATCATAACAGCGCCGAGAAAAAGGAAGAAGAAGAAGATGTATATCACTACTTATTCCTAATTTATATATCTTAAGATTTTTTGTAAATTTTGAATTATGAATTAATAAAACAAAACATTTTTTTCAAAATAACGATGTTATGTGAAGAAGTGGTACAGGATAGATTATTGTCTGATTTTCACAAAATAATAGTTCTATTTTTTTATGTCCGATTCATTTTTCAATATTCATTAATGTTGAGTGATGAAATCGTAAACTGTTTAGAATTCATTGGCTGAAAAATCCAATGCTGTTTATTGTCAGAACTTACCTCCATCGCCATTTCCATTGATGAAACTGAACAATTTCTATGGAATAATCACATTCTTGACGTTGTAAAAAATACTTAAAAATTTTTATCCTTTCTTTAGATAATGCAAGAATTTCTTCTCTCCTTCTTATCTGGCTATGGTAGGGGGGCCTTTTGCTGAAAAAAAAAAATCATAAATACATTTTGACACCAGAATTCGAAAAAGTATTAGTACCTACCCGAGCCGAAAAGCATACATATTTTGCACAACATTAGGTACATAGAGTAATCCGGCCGCCATTTTTATTTTTTTGTCTGTAATTTTGATTTTCTCAATTTTCTCAACTTTCTTACGATTTATGACAAACTTGTAGATAATTGAATAATTATTACTATAGAGTTTTTAAGCTTATGTTTTATAAAAATGCTTTTGGGTACAACAAAATAAATAATATAATATACATAGTATGTAGTTCAATAAATTTCATTCAAAATTACATACCAGAGGACAAGCAAGACGCTTCAAACGATACCTCAATTGTCAAATTGTGATAAGTAGCTTAGAAGATTATGATGCAGAGGAACATAAATAACTCTCCTTTTGGCTTAACAGAAGTCATTTAATTACTGGTGTATTGAAACTTTTATCACAAAGTGTACAGTGCGAAAACGTTAGCTAATATGTATAAGAAAATCTGCATTTGATGTGTTTAATAAAGTGCTTTCTAGCTCTAAAACTGAAACTTTTAAGGGATATCACAAGATGTTAAGATCGAAATTACGAGAGAAAAGCAAAATGGCGCCCAAAAGACTTGGCTCGTCTACTGATACTCTTCAATCTACAATGAAGGCTTTTAGTGGACTTTAACGGAATAGAGACATTTTATTATATGACTTTGAAAAGACCAGGGGTAAAATTACGGCATACGTTCGTAAACGTATGGTTGCTTTGTGTCCCTATCTTTTTCTACTAATTAAATAGAGACAGAAATAGTCAAAACGTTAACGTATGATCGTAATCGTGTGCCGTAATTCGACCCCTGACCTCTTATGTGTTTTTTTTTTTTTTTTTTTTTTCAAAATCTGAAGGGGTGTGTAGAAGGTAACCCAACTAAAAAAAATCTGTTACGGGGTTGATGGAATTCATAGAGCGTATATTCCTACAAAGCTAGCTATATTATGTTACATTAAATTATACAATTGAGTTCGTGTATGTTCCTGAAATTAACGTTTTCGATATCACTATTTCAAAATTAATTTTTCCAGTTCCTTGAATTTTCTAACTATAGCCCAGAATTTGGTGTTTTTTTCGTCCTCTTTTTTTGCAACCCAGGAGAGCAAATGTAACCATCCTTCTTTCTATCTTCGTCATGTCTTCTTCAATGATATGACCCATAAAAATATCTTTCTTTTTTTTAAATTGATAACCTTGAAGAGAATTTTTAATTTCAAACATTAAAATGAAGTAAGCAGAAAATATTGCTAAAAAGACAGTCAATATCAAATTTTATAGAGTCTAGATTTCAGCCTCCATAACTCAATAGGTGAAAAAAATGTCTTTTACAGATAAGACCTTGATAAAAAAAATCAGCACCCTATTTGCGAAATGTATTAAATTTCTCCCTCCATCTTCTTCATAAATATTTTCTGTGTGATTGACTTTGCCTTTGAAGAAATTTTAAAAAAGCATTCAATGAAAATCTCATTTTAAGAGAGAGCATAGAAAAGCTTTTTTTCATTTTTCTCGCTCTCTTAAAATTGTTAAAGTATCAAAATCAACAGTTTGAATATATATTTTGTAAAAGCTTTTATATGACACTTTACTTTGCTGTGCACTTTGTTCAATTTATTTCTTCTGCTTTAATGGTTATATGTTGCTATTACACAAGGATAAAGGATATACAATTTTCAAGGGTAAAGCGCAGGCAGCAGTCAGCATGAGCGCATTCCATATATTCAAGTTTTAAAGTTCAGTGTGTCTAGGTCAATAATATACCTACCCATCTATCTATCTACATTAAAAGAACCATATGGATGAAGCTGTTGCAATTTTTGGTCATGACCTAAATTCCTTTTGTATAAAAGCTAGGGTAGGGACGTTCATTTGAATGTTAACCTAGCCAATGGCATGAGAATATTACCAATTGTTGCTTTAAATAATGCAAACAATAAAATTGCGAATTTCTATTATAATTTTTGTTTTATTGTAAATTCTAACCAAGTGAGTATATAACCTCTAATTAATATCAAAATAATTTTTATAATGGTGGTAGGATAGTATTTTACCATAATAATAAGGCTCATTTATAAAAAAAAAAGGATGTTCTAAACGATTTTTTTTTTTTTTTTTTCATTTCCTTTTTCTATTTGACCTAGTACCACTTTAATTAAAATAGATAGTTATCATTTAATTAATGTCTTTTGAGTGCCGTTTGAACTTCAGCTCTTTTCCGTCCAATGCTCTAAAATGAATAAAAAACAAAATAAAAGTATTCTGGTTGAACTACCAGAATCACCTTCTTTCCAATTTTCTTCAAACTTTTGATCATTTTCATACCACTTTCATTGCCACTGAGAACAAGATAATACAGCCTTGGCCCAGCAAATTCTATTTTTAGACATTCTGGATTGTATCGGTTTTTCGGGCACTTTGAAATGCTTTTTAAGATGGTTTAGTAATTTTTCAATGGTGATGCATTAATTGAATTAATATCAAATGAAAGATCAATAACTTTATAGAAGTTGCTGCATTGCAATTAGAGTATTAGATATTGCAAAGCAAGTCTAGTAATAATGCATCAGCAATGTGTGAAGGACAAATTGAATTATGAAAGTTTAAATGAGAGTGGATGAAATTTTGTGGGTAAATAAATTGAACCATACTGAAAATCTATGATGACTGTCTGAGAAAAGTGATGAAAGCTAGAGTAAAAAGTGTTACCTAAATTTTTACATAATATGACAGAGACTCTCACCAGGATTTGTTTCAACTACCATTGGTTGAAAAGATATTGTATCAAAAAAGTGCAAAAATGTCAAAAACATGTCAAAAACTACACTCGTAATTCTTAGTGAAGAAAAATTATTCGTACTTATTACTTTAAATACACACAATGTGCCTTAAAATAAATACAAAATCCGATTTTTTTCATATTTTAATAAAAAAATGGATAAAAATATTTTTTTTGAAGTGAAAACTTCTTTAGTATCGTAGTGATCTGAAACAAGATGAAACGAAAACGCGACACGAACATTCAACTTGTTATAACTTTTTATTTTATAAGATAGATAAATGAAATTTGTACTGTAGATAGGTAATTACATAAACTATTAATGTAGGTACAAAATTTCAATTAATTTCATATTCAAAATTCTGAAATAAAGGTAAAAAGATGTTCTTTTTCTACACACGTTATATCTTTTGATCTAGTGCACAAATTTGACTTTAATACGCATGCTGATTACATAACCTTTCATTTGATATATCATAATTAACTGTACGAGCTCTACAAGTTAAACAATCATAAATTGAAAAACTTGAAAAATACCTCAAAACACTTGTGGAGATCTGTTGACGATGACCAGTGTAGGAAGTACCGTAATCTCAGTTTGAAATTTCGATATAGTTGGCTTTAAAAAAATTCTTATTTTTTTTCTAGGCATGGTAGAAATATGATTCATACATCATATAAAAGGTGAAATAACCTTTCAGATGATATAAAATTTACTATAGGTTGTCATTTAAAAAAATATATTTAATGGTGTTAAAAGAGAAAAAAGATTGATTTTTTTTGCTTTTTTGATGAAAAGTGATTTGGTTTGAAAAAAATAAGCTCTTTTTGTAGATGTTGTATAGACATGGACGATATAAATATTTTGAGCTGAAACAATAAGCTTTCAGATGATATAAAATTAATATAGGTTGTATTTAAAGGAGATAGAATAAAAAATAGGTAGAATTTTCTTTTTTTTTGCAAGAAAAAATTTTTTTAAGTATTAACTTCTACCACGTGCACACATGATTTTTTTTTAACAATATTATTTTATTGGAACCTTATCAAATAACGGAAACGCTGAAACCGAACACAAAAAAAATTGTTTCCATTTTAACATGGCTTCTTTCGTCGTTTACGTTTTGAATATAGTTTAACTTAAATTAAATTTTTTGTATATAATATATAATAAAGGACGAGTATATATTTATTTAAAATTATTACTTACCAAGAAAATGTTGCCATTAAGGTGCCTAGCAATTTGATTCAAATTTCTGATATTTTATTTTAATAACATTAAACTTTTTTTTTTGTATTCAAGCCACCAATGCGCAGAGGCAAAAGAAATTTGTTCCCTTTAAACCAAGTGAAACATAAAAAATTAAAAACCTCTCTTTTATTCATAACTGAAAACCAAAAGTTTCTTATAGACTTACATGTTTTTTTTTTTTGTTTTCATACATTTCGAAGCCGTCGTCTTTTGACCAAAGTCTCGAAAATTTTGTATGGCAGCTATACGTTCTAAGCGAGACATTAAAAAACAAAAAAAAACCAACCATGGAAATTACGAAAAAAACATCTAGGGTAACTTCGGGCATTATGGCGCACCGGGCATTATGGCGCACCTCTCAACTACCATACTTCCAATACTCGCATTTAAATAAAACCAATGCAGAAACTTTGGCCTTCGTCGAACACTAGCCTTGTGACGATCGCAGGTCAGTGCTATTATTTTTGTGCCAAACAAAAAAGAAAACAAAAAAAAAATATACCGGTTCTGGGTTCCAATATAATATCGCTTTGTTTTTGTTTGTGTGTATCTCGGTAAGTATACAGTGCACGTGTTTGTTGTAAAGAGTGAAACGCAGAGTACAGTTTTGGTTTGGTTATATCACTTGTTATATTTTAACTGAAGTAAGAATTGTGTTTAGTTTTTGGAGTTTTGTGAATATGTGTATATTTTGCAATATGGCGCAGATGTAATAATCGCATTATGGCGCTATATTATACCCGACTGCGCCATAATGCCCTTATGTAAAACTAATTTCAAAAGTAACTCTGCATTTTTTTAAATTTGAAAATAACCTCAATTTAACGTTAATTTTATGAAACTTATTTACAATTATATTTCAGAAATGCTGAATATACGTAAAAAAAGTAAAGGGTTCCGAAGTAAATGGGGTTCGCCATATTGCCCGTACATAGGGCAATATGGTTTTTTTTGGACTATTTTTAATTTAATTTATTTTTTGTTAAAAAGCTTGAATTTTTATTCTTAAATATTTTATTTATGTTACGTTGTTATGAAATTTAATTAAAAAAAATGATTGAAGTAAAAATTGTAGTCCGTAGTAAAGTTATTTGAGTTTGTACTTAGGTATGCCATAATGCCCTAATTTACCCTATAACAAATTTGAACAAAATCCGTTTACCCGTTTAGGCTGTAGCTACTTGTACAGATGGACGCACAGACCGACGGACGTCATGACGAAACCCACTTTTTTGGACTTCTCTATGATCGTAATGTTAGTTTTGATTAAAACATCGACATTTTTTTTTGACACGAAACCAATACTTGCCCTATTGAGGAAGTAAAAATTATTTTGTTAAATCGATGGAGCAATTTTTGACAAAATTAAGCTTCTCAAATGTTAGTACCTTCACCCTAGGATATATTTAAAAAAGATATGTCGTTCCAGTGATTTAATTTTCTTTATCATTATTCAAACTTGACTGGTCACTATGGTGTATGAGTAACTTTTTTTTCTGCTGAAAGTTACTACCGATAAATGTAAAAATTGTATTGGCAGACAAAGCAATGAAGTCTTTTGACAATTTTTTAACTCAATAAAATATTCGGAGCTACATACATAATGTATGTATGTATGTACAGTGTACATGAAGTTGGTCGCATTCAAAGTCAATCACAACTTGGTGATGAAAAAGGACAAAATTATAAAAAAAAATACTTAAATTACTGTAATATGAAAAAGTTTACTTTCTAAATACAAGAAATACTTCCAAACTAACAGTCCGAAACAAAAACTTTTACACATTGATCTCTGATGTTTTTGAAAATGCAAAGAGTCTTTTCCGTTTTTTACATAAATGTATCATTATTTCTTTATCAGTTATATCACACGTTAACCATGACTATTTGTAACATTTTTAATCTCTTTTCGTTTCCTTTCGCTTTTCTAAGAAAATAACTTTTGCCCTTTGATAACTTACCCCAAAAGAAACTTAATTAAACATCTTTCCGGTTGTCTCATTAAAAGAAACCAACAAACTTTTCTCTAATGATCATTCAGGAAATTACCATCAAGAAATAATCATCCTTTTTCCTTAGTGATACAAAATCAGGTAAAATACAAATAAAACAAAAAAAACATCAAATGACTCGATTTCATATTTCATTTAATTCTTTTGAATGTTTTTTTTTTTTTACATTAAATTGACATCCGTTACCGTTTGTCGACAGTTGTCGTGTCGCGTCAGTCAGTCATGCTAATTGGTTTTTGTATAATTACGTAAGTTACAAACCTTAATTTGTATATAATATAATATTCCTTTTGAAAAGTTATGAATATTTAAGATATGCTTTTAATTGCCAGTGTAATGAAACATTCATAATGCGGGCATAATTTATCGAATCAATGAGTTTTAGATGTTAATCCAAGAGCGAAAGGATTTTGTCATAAAGTTTAATTTATCTTTTCACTTGAATTTTGATGCCATTCCTTTCTTTAACTTTGTCTTTTTAGAGACAATTAAATCCTTTTTGATGGTTTTGTTTTGGCAAATTGATTTCGTTAATTGATTTTGTCTATATTTTTGTTTGAAATTTATTTAACGTTTAAATGTCATGAGTTTTTGAAATATTACAAAGCTGAAAATAAACATAAAATCCAATTTAGATTGTCAAATTTTAATTAGCATTAATAGTTTTATTAAGGGGGGAAATCCCTCCAGACGACACCTTTTTCACTATTTTTTTATGAAAAACTGAAAGCACTTATTAAAATTTGGAAAAAGACAAGATATTACTGACATTATCAAGTATTGAAAAAAATTTTTTTGAAATGAAAAAATAACAAAATGGCGGCTCTGGAGCTTTTCAAAGTTGACGCCTCTAGTTTACGCCGTGCAATGCACAGGTCCAGGAAATGATCTTAAATCAAAAAGGAAATTTTTTTCCGTTGGACGATGTTAGTACGCATTGCATGAACCTAAATTTATTTTTTTTAAATGAAAAATAAAAATTAGAAATCAAAAAAACGAAAAAAAACCATGTTTTTTTTACAAAGAAGTAGTTAAAAAAATATTTACTGTACAAATTTTATTCAACTTTTAGGTTCATGTTGTGGCCAATAAGTTAAGGAGTAATTTGCTTTAAATTTCAAGTCGAAAGCTTCATTAGTTTTTGAGTTACATTGCACGGCGCGGAAAAAAACTAGTTTCGAAAAAAATGCGTTTAAAGTTTTCGTTTTCGTACTATGGTAGGTTCGGAGCGCATTGGTTTCGGGACTATCTAGGCACTTTTGAGGCTTCATTTAAGGCTAAGACCACTGAAAATAGTTTCTTCGGTTGATAAATAAATTTATTACGCAAAAAAAAAATAATGCAAAAATAAAAAATTCCAGAGGGATTTCCCCCCTTAATCTATATAGAGAAAAGAGAAAATTTGAAGAAAATTTATAGTAGAGTAACTAAAGCAAATTATTAAGGAACCCGGCCGAACAGCTCTGATTTTGACGATTTTTTTTTTCAAACGTAGGTAATTAAAAATACTTTAAAGTCTATAGATTAAAAATTGCCGGTGTTGCCGTATTGTTTTTTAAAATTAAAATTAATTTTTTTTTTAACTAAATTATTTTTTTGCTTAAATTTCATAAAACAAATGATAGCAAAAGATTCTCTAGGTAATTTAAGGAAAATATATAAAAGGTAGTAAGGGACAATCTTCCATCGTTTAAGCGATAAATGCAATTTTCTAACATTCTGACCTCAAACACAAAAAAAATATTTTGAAAACAACGGCAACACCTACAATATTTAAAAATACATTTTTAGAAAGCCAGAAGCTCATTCATATCTCTCAAATTTAAATCCACTAAATTTAATCAAGACTTTTTGAAAAAATGGTCCTCAAACTCAGAATTTAAAAAAAAAAAATGTTATTAGAAAAATTTAAAATGACTTTTTTCCAAACTTTTTCTAATAAAATATGAATTTATTAAAAAAAAAAAATTTAGCCATAAATATTATCAGTTGAATTTCGAAGCAAAAAAGGTAAAATATATCACACTTTTGAAAAAAAAAATGAAAAATTACTTCAATTTCAATGGTTTTTTTTTTTTATTAAAACTGAATGTTTGCATTGAAATAATTAATTTTCTCAAAGGCTGTGGTAAATAGGAACTTTAAATTTTTGCTATTTAACTTTAAACAGTAAGGGTTATTCAATGAATAAAAAATAATTTTATGTTTAGATGTTGAACTTTAAAAAAAAATAAGTGACATTTTTTTCAAAACTTTTATTAAAAAAAGTTCTTCGAAAATGAAATACTTTTTAATTTTTTTCATAAACCGTAATACATATTGACATTTCCTTTTATAATTTGAAATCATAATAAATGCGGCCAAAAAAATTTGAAAATAAATGCATTTTATATTACGACCAAGTTTAAAAAACGACATGTTAAAATTTTTTCAATAATTTTTTTTTTCAAAAATCTGAGTTCAATTACCATTCTTTCAAAAGCCGTTCATTCAATTAACTTAATTATAATTTTACATATATGACTAAGCTTCTAGCTTTTAAAAAATGTTTATTTGAATATTGTAGGTGTTGCTGTTGTGTTCAAATTTTTTTTTTTTGTGTTTGAAGTCAATTAATAAGAAAATTGCATCTATCGCTTGAACTATGGAAAATTGTCCCTCACTCCCATATATTTGTTTTCCTTGAATTTCCTAGACAATCATTTGGCATCAATTAATTTATGAAATTTAAGAAAAATTTTTGAAAAAAATTTGTTTTTGTTCACAAAAATTTTCAATTAAATTTAAAAAATCAAAACGGCAACACCGGCAATTTTTAATCTATAGACTTTAAAGTATTTTTAATTACCGACGTTTGAAAAAAAAGATCATCAAAATCTAAGCTGTTCGGCCGGGTTCCCTAATATTGCCAATTTTTGAGCTTTAGTTACTCCACTATTAGAAAAAATAATTTTTCGATTTTTTTCCATTTAAAAAGTTTTGTCTGATCATCATCTAGACCTGGGATCCGTCCCAAAAATAACAAAACTGAATCAATTTTGTTAAGATAAAAAATGGCTCTATTTCTTATTAGCAGTGTGGGCCAAAATTCACTATATTTATTTGGAAAGTGAACACTAAGAAAGGAATTCTTAAAATTCAATCATTAAATAGGGTAAAAGGGGGTAAACTGGAGTAACAAAAATTATTTTCCAAACGGTAAGTCGTAGAAATTTGATTTTTTTTAAACCGATAGATAAATTTGTAGACAGGAAAATTTTTTTACAGAAACTTAAGTTATGCTAAAAGAAAGATAATGCAAGCAAAAATATGTTTTTGTTACTGATTTTTTGAAAACACCGTTTTTTGCGGGGTATTCTTGGTTGGGTTTTTATTTTTAGGAATTTTTGGAAGCTTGTAAACTTATAGATGAAATTGATTAAAGTGCATGTTGATTTCAAAAATGATTTTTTGCTTATTTTACATCAGGGTAATCCACGAAAGTTGACCACTAATATGCAAAACATTAAAGTGAACGTATACAAAAATATGTGATGGTATTCAAATACTTATACTCTTTTTTTTATTAATTTCATACTTATTAAAATTTTAGAACCTTAAATATTTGAATATCTGAAGTCATTGGTTTTTTATTTTATGTTTAAATATTATAAAAACTTGTTTTTTTTTTCATACAAGGTCACACCCGTTACAAAAAAACTGTCACCACCGTTACATTTTTGAATTTTTGTAAGGCCGCAGTTTGCGCTTACTGAAAATGTAACAAAATCTAATTTTAAAAATGTAATTTTAAAAATTTATTAACAACTTAATAGTTTTGAAGCTATTAAACGTTTTTGAACCAAACACAAAAATGCTGGAGTTCATCACAAACTAAGCTATTAATTAAACTTTTATTCTTAGGTATTCTTTTTTAAAAGTGTTATTGAAAGACCAAAAATAAGCAAGTTTCAGGATAATTAAATTTTTGAAATTTTTAGTATACAAAACCAAGTAAAATACAACATTGAATTTTCGTCAACACATCGCTGCAATATATTTTATTTGTGTCAATTTAATATTTCCATTTGGTAAAGTGCGTTTTCAGCTTATTAAATTTCACCATCTTGAGTAGGATAGTTAATTTAAAATATAAACAACTTAGGTACTTAGAAATTTCTTCGAAATAATTTTGCTGACTATTTTTCACCTGCCTTTGTGAACTATTGTCAGGTATTTAAAAGATTAAACCAAATCCTGATCATTAGCTAAACTAATTCTAATCTATATTGTCTCCTAATTCAAATTATTCCTTATCAACTAAAACTTTCTTTAAAACTTGCTTAAAAATGATGAAACAGACTTTTCTTAAGTCTTTTAATTATAAAGTTAATCTAAACAAAACTAACAATATTAAAGCTTTAAAATTCATCAAATATGCTTAAAGGTAAATTAGTCTTATCCTCATCCTTCTTCTTGTTAAAATTTATCTTTTCAAACCAACCAACGATGACAGCCAACAGAATCCAACTGAATACCTTAATTTCACAAGATGAATCCTTTCTAATTAAAAAATTATTTACCAAAAAATTTCACCTTTTCAAGATGAGCAAACCGTGCAACTTTTTCTTATTATAATTTAAGTTATACGCGATATTAAGTTATCTAATTTGATTGTTTGCATCTCAATGAATTTAGCTGAGGTTGAATAAATTCAAAATAGACAACGTTAGTTGGTTGGATTAATTGAGAAATTTCGTCGTCTTTCGTCGATGGACGTGTCGTGAACCGTGAAAGTCTGTTCTTCTTCGACAAAAATAAATAATATCTCCTTTATCCTTTCTCTTGTAATGCCGAAGAGTTCAAACAACTTCGTGTCTTGATTAACTTAACCCTTTATTCAGTAAAAAGTCACTCATGGATGGATTAGTTCAGAGAGGGTAATTATAAGGCCCTTGCGGAGCTTTTATTAGTTTTACACTTTAGTCAACTTGAACATCTTTCAGCAGATTTTTAAGTAGTATTCGAGTGGAATTGCAGGATATTTTTTTGTAGATTTGAATTATTAACATGGTTTAGTGAACTACAGTGCAAGTGCGACCCTGAACCAATTTAAAATAATTCTCATAGTTTTCTTCATGTGTTGAAATTCCTGGTAGAATTTCAGCAAACAGAGTTATATAAACCAAAATTGGAGCTTAAAGATTCAAGTCGTTAAAATTCATTTCGAAATGATTTCAACATGTTTACAATAATAAAACTGGAGAACTTGTGTGGACGATTGATTTAAACCAAAATTATTATTCCAAAATGCACTTCGATTTAAAATAGATTTTCTTTAATGGATATGACCTGCATAGAATTTATTCTTCGATTTTTTTTTATGGCAAAATTGGAAATACAATTTTTTTCCCTGGCCTCCTTCGGGCCTTGATGATTTTTTGTACTTCATCCAGTAAATAAGTTGACACTGTTCCAACGATAAATTGTCTTTAATTAAATTTCTAAACTAATTAAGATTCTACCGAAAGCTTGTTTTTTTTTTTTGTATGGTAATTTTTTGTTAGTCTAACCTGAGGTAAACTTTAGGTAGTCTCATCAGCCCATTATCTTTTATGATCTTTAAAATTCCTAGCAAAGAATATCATGACATTTTTTTTCTTGTGAGTGTGTGTGTGTTTTTTTTTTTTTTTTTTTTTTTGAAGCAACGTTATCCATTTAATTAGGTTCGTTACATTACCATTATTGTGCGTGTCAGACCTACCGAATTGATGTGGTGAACATTTTATGAGTGCAAAGCAAAAGAAGAAGAAAAAAAAAATAAAGTAAACATTCCAACAACTGACCAAGTATAAAAATGTGAATCAATAAATTTCGCATTTTAAATGTGAAAAACATGAAAATATATTTTTTCCTTTAAAAGTGTTACAATACGAATGATTTGATTATGTACACCATGATTTTAAGAACATTATGGTATCCCAACCTCAAATTCAATTTTTACTTGCGATATAGGTAAGGTAGGTAAGTAATATGGGGAAAGTATAGGATTCGGACAAAAAAAATCGAACTTGAGAATGCAAAAAAGTGGGTCCCGCAATTCTGTCTGTCCGTCTGTATGCACCTCGAGCTAAACTCAGAGCGATTTTTTTCAAACTTTGTAGATAACAGTTTTAGGTTATTCCCTTTACCTAGGAGAAATTGAAAATTTGTTTACAGTCAAAACTAAATGTTTATTTTTTTTTCAAAACCGGCTCTAACGATGTTGACTAAAATTTTTCTGTGTAATTTTACAGATAAGACCCAATTTTTGAAATAAAAGACTACTAGTAGTGCCTGTCATAGAACGGTTTTTTTGGTTTCTGAATATCTCTTACAAGACCAACCCGATTTCAACGAACATTATAAAAAAGCGTTTAAGTAACCGTAATATTAAAATTTTAGAAAACTTTCAAAAAACACATTTTTAGATCTTTAAAAAATACATATTTAAATTTTTTTTTGAAAAATCAACTATTTAAAACGGGTAAGTGAAATATTTCGAAATTTCGTTTTTCAGTGTAAATTAATTATTTCTTCTAAATGGCATACCTACTAACTTTTTTTTTTTTTAAATACTTTTTAAAAACACGGCTCTAAAAATTCCTTTTAATACAAGAAATCAGATGACATACCTTTTTTGTGCTCAAAACCATTAAGAACCATGTTATATTAATTATAAAAACAGATTTTGTGTTTATTTTTACATTATTAGAAAATATGCTCTAGTAAAATCATTTTTTTTTTATAAAAACATTTAAGATAAGAGCTTTTTTACCATAAGATCAAGTCCGTTCGACCCAGTCAGTAGTGCATTTTATTTTTTAATCCAAAAGATTTTTTTTTTTTGAAAATATTGATTTTTATTTATATGTATTTAGTATTTACGCTATATACAGGGTGATTCAGGAGGAATGTGATAAAAAAATAGATCATGTAGGTTGGGTCGAGACAAGAAAAAGTCAAAGGGAAGATGGGTAGGTATATTCCCTCTCGTTTAGCCAAAAGGGGCAATCCCTCCTGAATCACCCTGTATAAACTTTTCTGTAGTAAAAAATCGTTGAGATTGGACTAGTCATTAAAGAGGGTCAAAAATTTAAATTAAAACAGTTCTTTATGTTACTGTTTTGATTACGATTTTATTTTTGTTTTTAATTTGCCAGTATACTTATTATGGTGGTCCTTGGGAAAAAAAAATTGGGGACGATCCCTAGATTGGTTCCAAATCAGGAAAAAAATGCCCTAATTTTTTAAAATTTTTATTCTTAACCCTTCCTGATCCTATTTCATTAAGAAGTATTTGTTTTTTTTTTTCCAATTTTTCGATATTTCATCATTTTCTTTTTAAGGAAAAAAAAAATTACAGTTTATAGCCTCTTAAAAAAAACAGTCGCGCCCTCTTTACTTTTATACTTTCATACGGTAATACTATCATCACAACAAAAACATTACTGTTAAAAAAAGAGCCAAGTTCTCCTATGTTGAAATTATGCTGGCACAAAAAGTATTGAGATGTAAAAGTGTACCAAGTTCTAAAGTTTGGGTTCAAATTCGTATCAATAAAATTTTGATTGTTCTCTTGACAATTTTTCTTTTAATTACCGATTTTAAAGTTATTTCAAAAATTGCCAAGTAAACAATCAAAATTTTATTGATACGAATTTGAACCCAAACTTTAGAACTTGGTACACTTTTACATCTCAATACTTTTTGTGCCAGCATAATTTCAACATAGGAGAACTTGGCTCTTTTTTTAACAGTAATGTTTTTGTTGTGATTTCACTACTTTTTGCAAGGTATGGCTGTAGAATTGAAAATCTCTATATTTGATGAGAATTCAGTGAAAATGGGCGGTTGCCACGCCCCCTGGCTGAAATTCTCAAATTTTAAATTTTTTCCTTTGTATAAACTACCAGCTCTACCATTCTACCAAATTTCAAGATTCTACGATAATCAGAAGTGCTCTATAATATTTAATGATAATTAAGCGGAAATGGGCGGTTGCCACGCCCCCATGCTGAAATTCTCAAATTTTAAATTTTTTTCTTTGTATAAACTACCAGTTCTACCATTCCGCCAAATTTCAACATTCTACGATAATCAGATCTGCTCTATAATATTTTATGAAAATTCAGCGGATATGGGCGGTTGCCACGCCCCCTGGCTGAAATTCTCAAACTTTAAATTTTTTCCTTTGTATAAACTACTAGCTCTACCATTCCACTAAATTTCAAGATTCTACGATAATCAGAAGTGCTCCATAATATTTGATGAAAATTCAGTGGAAATGGGCGGATGCCACGCCCCCTGAATTGAAAATCTCAAATTTTCGATTTTTTCCTTTGTATACACCACAAGTCCTATCACCGTGTAAAATTTCAAGTTTCTACGATATCGGGAAGTTCTCCATAATTTTGATGATCTGTCAGTGAGTGAGTGAGTGAGTGAGTCAGTCAGTCAGTTACGGTTTTTGCGATTTTTGAAGCCCTATATCTCAGAAACTACTCATCGTACTCATCGTTTGAAATTTCTAGCATCTTTGGTGTGGAAGTTAGAGGGGTGTCGAAAATGGCCTGAGTTGTTTCCTGTAAATAAGGGTGTAGTGCCAAAGTTGCTAGAGAACTTGGCTGGGCACTACCGTGCCCCTTGATACCTATAATACGTATGAATGATCAAACATCCGCCACTTACCCATTTTTTTTTTTTAATAATTGTTTCACTGTACTTTTGGTTATTTCTTTGTCAAAATCTTAAAAGAATGTGGTTAATTCTCGACTGAAAAGGTAAAGTAACTTATGTCAAATTTGGTGATTTTTCAGGAGAGCAAAAAAAACACTGCCTCCCAAAAATTCTTTCAAGTGTAGATTTAGTTGTATAAAACATTTAGATATCAAATTTTATGATCTTTTTTATTAAATATATTTCAAAAAAATATTTTTAATATTTTTCCCGTTATAAGGAAAAATGTGACCTAAAATAGTTTGGCTTTTCTATAAATTGTATTTTATATTAATTTCCAAAATCTTAAGTTGGCATAAGATGATTTGCCTTTTCACACTCTTTCGGAATTTTTTTTTTTTAATATTTTATCTTATGTCAACTTAAGGATGACTTTTGTTTCTGTTTGCACGTGCGAAAATATCTTAAGTCAATAAAAGATAATTTAAGATTTCACAATAATAAAAAAAAGTCTTAAACCAATATAATCTTAAGTCTACTTAAGGTTTTTAATATTTGTCTTTTGAACATTAAGATGATATATGTAATTGTTTTTGTGCATAAAAAAGCAAAGGGCTGAGATAGAAAGATGCCGATAAAACAGAACTGTAGGCCTTTAGGATGGCACTGAGTTCAACAAAAAAAAAACGCGAAACATCTTAAGTCGGCTTAAGATACTTTATCTTTTCAGTCGAGAATTGAATATCAAGCATTGTAAAATTTTCGATGTTCTTACTTTTCTTAAGACTTTTGCTAAAAAAATATAGTACATTACTCTATTCACAATTCAAAAAGAATGTATTTTTACCCTTATAAAGACACTTTTCTGTGACCACTTTTCATTTTTGCCCTGCCAAATTCGCAACCGTGTGCCGACAGAGGGTTAATCAGATTGATGATATCAACCACTTTATAGCCATTTGTCCGATTCTGCAAGAACTCCGAAGACTTTATTTCTCAAAAAGCTTTCTTAATCTCGATGAAGCGAAACAAATTTTAAACGGTGGCAGTGATTTATTTTTTTTTTTTCTATCCATAAAAAAAGACTGTCTGGGTCTGTCTAAGCGAGAGATGTGAAAAAACGGGATACTCAAGGAGTGTTTATAGAGTGTTTTTACAGTGTTTATAGACCGCTATTCGGCGAGATCTTTTATGCTGCTATTCTGCAGAAAAAGAACGGTGTCCATTACTAATATCATCAAACGTGTCTAATTGCGCCAATTATGGACACCAGTGTCGGTCACTGAATTTCGTTGAACATTATATTCTAGTTATGAACACCCCACGTAAAATTAAATTATGTTATCATTTTTGTAATAACTTAAATTGAAATAGATCTACAAAGCAATTCACTAACACAATATTCAATTTTAATTTTTGTACCATATACAGATATATTGTTTAAACAATGATTTGTACTAACGTCTTTCTTAAGAATTTCTCAAGTTTCATGCACTTCACAGAGGTTCGAAACTTTCCCCTTTTATTACAACAAAACCAATCACTACCAACTATGAAGTAAAGTGTTTTCTGATGGAATATACATGCCTGAACGCGTTAAAAATAGTTTTCGTACGCTACACCCTAACAAAACCTTAAGAAAACGGAAAAACTGTGCCAGGTGTCGGTAACTGGTAAGGGTGTCGGTCACTGGGTAGTTTACCCTACCTGTTTCAATCCCCATTTAATTTAAAGGTGAAAAAGTGTCCTGTTAAGCATTTAGAGGGCTTGGATATTTTTGTTAGTTTTCACTTAGGTATTTTTCGGATTCGGATGAATTTTTCATAGGAAATAAAATACCAATCCATGTAGTTAAATACCATAAAAAAAAAATAATTTCAAAAACTTTCGAATAACTCACAAACAATCATTTTATTATTTGCGCAAAATATTCGGTTTAGTTGGTTGTTTTCAATGGAAATACTTATTTGCACTCCATTTAATAAATATCTATCTACGAAAAAAAAAATATTTGCTTTCAAACTATTTTATTTGATTAATTGAATGTATTGCAAAACTTATATTATACTTTATTTCCATAAATGATTTGCAGCTATGTTGTTTGAAGTTTTATGAATTGCCCTTCTGTTTAAAACTGCAAATCGATATTTTAATGGACACTTGTGCTGTATTTATTTTTTGGGTAGTTCAAAGTAAAGTTTTGATATGTCCAACATCCATACCTTTTCTAATGCACTTCCATTAGTATTGATATTTTTTAATAAATTAACCTTCTGTTAATTTTCAATGTTTGATAGATACTATAAAAAACAAACTTAGTTTGCAATAAATCGACAGATCGGGTTTGCCTTTTGGTATAGTAAGATTTAAGATATAATTATGACGTGTCCTTATTCAAGTGATGCAGAGTGTAACCACAAAAAAAAAAGAATATTCTTCTTCTTTGAAGATAACTTTCCTCTAAACATTTATTCAATCTTAAAAATGTAAGAACGAACAAAAACCCAACAACACAAGCACAGAATGTTTCATTTTTCATTTCTTTTAATAAACATAATAAAAGGAAACAAATTTCCCCAAAGGGTTTTTAACCCTACAAAAAAATATATATATACCTACAAAATAAGAACCACAGTAAAGCCTATATAGAGAATATTAAATTGAATATTTCAACAACATTGTACGTGTGTTTAATCTTACTTATGTATACATCTTATTTATCTTTTGTTTATTTATTCAGATCACGACAACTGGATTCACAATATAATTCCTTAACTATGGACCATCAATCAACCAAACACAGTACATTTTTAGAAACCGATTCGGAAGGAGCAGAAGAAGCTTGTGAGGATAATAATCAAACGTCGTCTGTGTCACATGCATCAGCGATGTCATTGCCAACTATTGAACGGGATCCAAATTCAGAGACAAGGGCATCAACGTCATCCTTGATTACACCCCTGTCAATGCAAAGGAAGAAAGGACGACTTCAACGTTCGCAACGTTTGCCAACTGACAATGTGTCAATAACATCTTATTCAGCATGGGAGGCATTGATAAAAGAGAGCTTTGGACAGGTTGCATGGCCAGTTAAAATCACATCATGGGAATTGGTTGACGACCGTGTTAAAGCTGTTCCAACAAGGTGAGTATTTTTTTTTTTTTTTATTATTCAGATATCTATTTCTCTGCATATCCCTAGGATTGTAGGGGGACACTACTTTTCTCTTTTATTGACTATTTGTTTCAATTGACGTGTGTTTCACTTAAATAATAAATGGGACTTGAATCTAAAAAAATGTTTGGTTCAGATCTCTTAAATAAATAAACTTATTGTCGTGCGAAGCGAAGTCCAGTGGAACTTTTTATAAATTTCGGTTAAAAAAAAACATTTTTTGTGCCAATTTATTGACTAATGTTAATTTGCCTTTGATGAACTTATTCGTCAAAAATCATTTGTAGCCATTTCTAAACGGAAATAAGTCCTGAAATTTTGTACAATGAAAAATATTAGTATTCAAAATGGTGGCTCCAAAATGACTTATGCAGAATAAGCGTTTTAATAGAATTTTCTTTATCAAAAGAGTATATAATTTAGATACTTTGCTAAATTGACTTCAAAAAATGTTCAATCTTTGATTTAAGTACAGTTATACATATTCAATGAAAAAAGGATCAACATTTTTAAAATAATGTTTTATTATAATAGTATATTGTCGCTATGCTGCCAAAACGCACTAAGTCATATTTTAAGGATTTTTAGATTTAAATGCAAAACGGTTCAGAATGATGATATCGATCTAGTAAAATACCACACTAAGAAATATTTGGCGTACTTTATGAATTATTTGAGGTATATTTTTGCACGAAGTCAGAAAAAATAACTTTAATACAGGCACAACGCACTAAGTTGACTTAGTGCTTTTTAGCTGTAACGCAAAAAAAATTAAATCAGTACCAGTTTATAGCAAGAGAAAGCATTAATGAGACTTAGTGCATTTTTAAATTTGAAAAATGACTTACAAAGTATCTTGTGAGGTAAATGTAAGAAAAAAGCGGTCAAATGTAAATAGATTAATACAAATTATAAGTTTATCAGCGAGTAAAGACGACTTGAATTTTCTATATGAATCTTAATAACCTTTTAAAAATGAATTAGAATTCTCGTTCTTAACTGGCTTCAAATTAAATGTTTTCGATACGAAAAAAATAAACCGGGAATACTTCAAACTTAATATGAATTTGACCACAATTTTCGAAACTTGAACGTTTTTAAGAATTTTCGAAGAGGGAGAAATACTGTTCCTAATTATCTGCCGGTAAAAAAATGGCCAAGACTGTACAGGGTGCACCGAACCTCTTAAATTAGCACAACTAGGAGAAAGACCTGATTGATATATGAGGTGCTCAGAGTAATAATGGGTTAAGTCCATTTGAAATTTGTGCATTATTTTGAACTTTGAAAAGCCTTTTCTCAAGAACTAAAGGAACTTTTGAAATAAAGGTTTCACAGATTTCTTTCTTGTATATTATTTTATATAGAACAAAACCCTTAATTTTAAAGACCTTTAAAAATCCGACTTATGTATAGAGAAGTGGACTTCACCCTTTATTATTCTGAACGCCTCATTTGTAAGAAAGGTGTTATTCCTGAAAGTTTTCATTCTTGGTTTTCATCATTACCATCAAAATGTTAGACAAAAGATTTCCTTCCAGAACTAGATGTATTAGATGGAAGAGATTATTTTAAATTGCTTCCATTTTTAAAGCCTTCTTTTAATAGTTACTTGTTTTTAATTCTTCTACGTTGTAAAATTTCTGATTTAACTAGGTATAATTGAGATTTTGTCTTTACTTTTGTTGTTTCCTTTAACTTCATATGCCAGAAAAGTATTCATTACGAACAAATAATTGCAAATCATTACAGGTAAAAGGCACTAAGTCATGGCTTTTTCTACTTTTGTTCACATAATTATCATTTTTGTTATTCAAAAACCAAAAAAGTTTTTGGAAACTAATGTCAAAATGTTGAGTTTGTGTTTAAAGTGATTATCTGACAAATAACAGTTAACATTGAATTTTCACAAGAGAAATAATCTTAAAAATCGATTTACTCAAAACTATGTTTTTTGACTTAGTGCGTTTAGGCAGCATAGCGACGATATAAGCTTCGGTATATTGTGTATATACCAAATTTTATGACTGTTCGTCAAAAAATGACCTTGTAAATGATTTTTGATGCCAAAAACCACTAAAGACACCACCAGCTTTTATCGGAATAAAAGAGTTGAGCAGCGAACTTTTTATTTTTTACCTATAGAGGTACTGTGACCATTTTTCTAGGAGCAAAACCCGGTACAGTTAAAAATTCGTTTAAAATCAAGATTTTTCAAAAAAAAAAATTAATTTTTTTAAAATTTATAAGTTTTCCTTTTTTGAGGTCTAGATTTCTATAACGATATTTATGGAAAATTTTCCTTGAAATCATTGTAACGTTTACAAGGAAGTCAGAAACGAAGAAAACGGTTTTATAACAGGTTCTGTTAATAACTTCTAAAAAATATTTTTAATGCTTTTATCCGAAAAATAAGAAAAACTTTTATTTTCCAACCACTGTTTTCTTGTTTTCCTTGCAAAGTAATTAAAATTTTGAATAAGAAAATCAGGGAATTTGCAAATACGGGACAATCACGGGACAAATTTCAAAATCCGGGACACTTATACGTCCCGGGTTTCATAAATAAAAACCCGGGACAAGCAGTCGCAGTCCCGGGTAAACCGGGACGGATGGTCATCGTATCTATAGGGCAAGTATTGGTTTCGTGTAGAAAAAAAAATTCGAGGTTTTAATCAAAACCAACATTACGATGATGGAGAAGATCAAAAAAGTGATTTTCGTCATGCCGTCCGGGCGTGTCGATCGGTCTGTGCATCCATCTGTACATCAAGCTAGGACCTAAACGGATGGATGGATTTGCTTGAAACTTGGTACAGATGATTTTTACGTAATTCCCTAGATCCTTTTTTTTATTTTTTTAAAATCTCTTTTTTAACGCATATCTCGAGGTATTTCAATTTTCTAGAAAATGGCTCTAACGATTTTGATTAAATTTGGTGCTTTTTAATTCTAACAAAACTGCGTTTTTAGTTTTTCTCAAAAAATTCGGAGAACTGAAGTTTGGCGTTGCCATTTTTCAAAAATTGACATATTTTTTAAGATCATATATTTCATCTAAGCAATTTCATTCAAAATTTACAGAAATCATTTTGAAGTGTCAAATGTAAAAAAAATTTAAAAAAGTTTTTGAAAAAAAAAATTTTTTTTTTAAGTTTTTGAAAAAAAATATTTTAATTTAATTTTTTTAACTTTCAATTTTTTTTTTTTTTGTTTTTCTCGACACTAAACAAAATCTTAAATTTCCAATAGATATTCAAGATAACGATTCTTTGAACTATAAGAGCAGGTACGTGCGACCCAGTCGTGCATTTTATTTTTTTTTTTGGATTCAGTTGAATATGTATACAGCTCTTGTGTTAAAGCAATTTTCAATTACATTTTAATACTTCCGAAATATAGAAGCAGCCATTTTGAAAGAGAAAAAAAATTTAAAAAAATCAAAAATTGTAAATTTGTACTAATTTGAAGGCGCTTCGTGTTATTTCGAAGCAAAATGCATAATTTGCAGATGAAGTTTGATCGGCAACAGAACAGATAAATTAGAGACAATAATATCACCATTATTATACTATTTATGATTGATATTTATTTTCAGTAATGAATTTTGGAAAAAGAATACATTTTATAAACTTTTAATACATTTGGTATTGAACTGAAATATTTTTGTGTTATCTTTTAATAAAATTCTTATTAGAAATTAATATAAAAAGATTGAATTAGGTGTAGTATGGAATCCCCACTACACTGAGGGAAAAAACGCAACTTAAAATGTAATACGTTCAACGTTGATTTAAGGATGTAAAAATTAACATGGAACTTATATTTGAATTAAAATTGAAACAACGTAACAATTTTTTTTTATTTTTGTCGGACCTCAGCTTTTGTTGCATTTTATCACTCTTATTTCCAACAGTGAGATAATGATCCAAGAGTTGTAGGTTCGATCCCCAGTGGCTGTCAATTTTTTTTCTTTTTTTTTAATAAATTGATGCTTTTTTTTCAAAGTCGAAACAACTTTGATTTAAAGATGTTTTATAACGGCAAACCACTTTAAACTAACGATGTTCTACTTTGATTTTAAAATATTCATTTTCAACGTAAAATCATTCATAAAAATAGTTGAATCAATGTGATTTTCGTTGATTTTAAGTTGTTTTTTCCCTCAGTGTAGGCCAAGTTAGTAGTGGTATTATAGGCTTTGAATTTTCAATACTTTTTCCTCCAGTCTTTTTCTCGTTCTTCATAAAAATACAAACCTAGACTTACAATAAATTGGAATTATTTTTTCCATCGAAAAAAAAAAAAAAACAACAATATCGGACCTTTTGTCCCAAGTCTGCTATGTGTTTCATCCTGCCTTTCGACTATTCAGTACCACCCCGTGAAAGTAACATTACAATTTTTTACTCACACAAAGTACTTATAAATCTTCCAATTTCATCACTAGAAACTTCAGCACTTTTCGACCACTTTTCAACCCATCATTAAACCTCCTCCAACATCTGCTTTTTCGCTATCAATGTATTTCATTGTTATTTTCTTCATAGTCTCCTTTGTTGCTCCTTCTATCTACTTATTAAGTCATGATTTATCTCCGCTGTGCTTTGATGGGCACATTATGATACAGCTTTATCAAACAAGGCGGGTTCCCCAGGGTATATATACAAATTATACAAATTTTCTATTCCCCATTCCTTTGCATATGTCACACAATACTAATAAACAAGTTTTCTAACATAATTTTGTGATATCCCACTGTCAATAGTAGGCCATTTAGTACCTCCTATACAGGGACCACCATAATAGTAGTTGTGTTGTTACAAAACAAAATCGATATACTCGGTGGAGGTAACTTCTATCATAGGAAAACTATGTATCCTTCATCACTCGTATCGTATCGTTTACCAGGTATTATAATCAAGGGTCGTCGTTCGTTGGTCGTCGTCGTCGAGGCAAGTAAGGAGTGATTTGCAGGCAGTTATTAAGTTCTGATGTATATTTGTTTACCTCGATTTCTATACGCCATTCCATTGTGATGTCCCTATTTCTGCCGGAAGGATGCCATCCTGCCTGCTGACTTCAACTGGAATATCGTTACAGATTCTTTGATGATGATAACAACGAATATAGAGGAAGAGTATATAGAGGTACAAAGTAGTTATGATGGAATTCTAATTATATGACGCTCAGCTTTGATTTTTGTTATTTTTTAATTAAAAAGTTTATACCTTGAAGGCAGAAATGGCAACAAATTAAAAATAAATATAAACTACTTATTACTACGAAGAAGTAGCATATTAGATCTTCAGATTGTTGTGTAATAGACATGAGTCATGACTTTTGATAACATTTTAAGTGTAATAACTTACAATAATTAAATTGGAAAATTATTATGTAATTTATCAAAATGGAATGAGGTGTTTTTGCAACGTGACTTAATTTTCGATTTATGAAATTTGTAGAGGGTATTTAAATTAGAATTATTATTACATAAATATTTCTGTGTAAGATTGCAATTTGTTATTCAAAAATTTTCGTGAAGCAGAAACAGGAAACAGGAGAAACAGGAAACGAAATTGTTATTGAAGTTTTGATTTATGTCATGAGAAGGAATAAGACGTTTTTAAGAGTATCTAAAACAAAATAGGTAATTATAGAACATACATCGTAAATATTTCCATTAAAAATGATAAGAAATATGTGATTGCAATTTTGAATATATGTAATTAGTTGCCCTTAACGAGACACACTCTCAGCGATGTTTAAAAAAATATATCAACTTTAGAAAAAAAATAGCATACCCATTAGGGTGGGTCAAAAAAATCGAAATTTTTTTTTTTGATTTGGTACTCCGAAAAATCGATTGCTAGACCCCTCTAGAATATACACACCAAATATGAGCTCTTTATATTAATGGGAAGGTCCTCCGCTTTGCAATTTTCCATTTTTACATCAAGCTTCTACTAAAAAAAAATAATTTTTTTATTAATTGACTTTTTAGCAAATTTCTTTTCATATTCTTGCAGGAAATTGAACGCTCTACAAAAAAGGCCTTATACACTTTTTTCGTTTATCTAACCGTTGAATAGATATTTGAGTTCCAAAAATCGAGAAAATCTTTAAAAATTCGTTTTTTGTTCTTAATTTTGTAACAAATTGAAAAATTATAATGATCAAACGCGCAAGACATATTCTTGTTGAAAATTGATTGGTCCACAAAAAAGGTCTTATTAACTTTTTTCATTAATCTAACCATTCTAAAGATATTCGAGGTCAAAGTTAAAAAAAATATAAAAACATTTTATATTTTTAAAAAATTTCTAATTCACTGAAACTTCATTATTTTCAAATTAGCAAGATATATTATTGTAGGGGCTTAAACGTTCTACAAAAAATTCCTTGGAATGAAATTGATTGCTTTAACCGTTTAGAAGATATTCGTATCCAAATCGCAATGCATACGGTTCATAAGAAAACTATTGAAATCAGTGAGCATTGGTTTGGATACGAATATCTTCTAAACGGTTAAAGCAATCAATTTCATTCCAAGGAATTTTTTGTAGAACGTTTAAGCCCCTACAATAATATATCTTGCTAATTTGAAAATAATGAAGTTTCAGTGAATTAGAAATTTTTTAAAAATATAAAATGTTTTTATATTTTTTTTAACTTTGACCTCGAATATCTTTAGAATGGTTAGATTAATGAAAAAAGTTAATAAGACCTTTTTTGTGGACCAATCAATTTTCAACAAGAATATGTCTTGCGCGTTTGATCATTATAATTTTTCAATTTGTTACAAAATTAAGAACAAAAAACGAATTTTTAAAGATTTTCTCGATTTTTGGAACTCAAATATCTATTCAACGGTTAGATAAACGAAAAAAGTGTATAAGGCCTTTTTTGTAGAGCGTTCAATTTCCTGCAAGAATATGAAAAGAAATTTGCTAAAAAGTCAATTAATAAAAAAATTATTTTTTTTTAGTAGAAGCTTGATGTAAAAATGGAAAATTGCAAAGCGGAGGACCTTCCCATTAATATAAAGAGCTCATATTTGGTGTGTATATTCTAGAGGGGTCTAGCAATCGATTTTTCGGAGTACCAAATCAAAAAAAAAAATTTCGATTTTTTTGACCCACCCTAATACCCATATAGTTCAGTCAATGGGGAAAAATCCGAAAAAAGTTGTGACGTCAGCTAAATTTGGATGTACTAACGAAAGAAAGATATACTTATATTTCCAATCTAAAAAGTTTTGACAAATTTTCTGTCCGACCAGTCGTTCTCGAGATATTGAGAATAACGCGTTTTTCAAAATGGCGGACACCCCACAAAACCAATCAATACGCAAACTGAGATTTATATTCAAGATAAACCCCCTCTTCAACATAGCCGTAGCTAGGATTTCATTTCGGGGGGGGTTACCTCAGACCGAACAAATTTTTTTTTTTAAGATTCACAAAACTTTTTTATCAACTATAGGCGTGTTTTTTCTATTACTCAGTTGCTACTCATTTTTGATTTTATTCGCAAAACAATAATAAAAATTACACAAGTAAGTATTTGTTTTTATTGTTTTTCGAATAAAATAAAAAAATGAGTAGCTACTGAGTTGTAGAAAAAACACGCCTTATATGTAACTGCAGTCGATTCTTAATTCCGCTAAAGCAAATGGTCATTAGAACTGTGTCAGAGCGAAAAACTTGTCAATATCCTTTAAGTATTTTTTAGGAGAGAATTTCATAGTTAAAAGTTTAAAATAGCTCTGCTTACCGTAGAAGAATTTAAGAATGTATTGAATATAAAATGGCCGAATATTCGGCGGCATCTCTAGTTTAAATTGGTACAAGGAGTGATAAGTTGTTTGATATAAATTGCGAGCGTTAGCGAGCAAGAAAATTGAACCATTATTAGGCTTTATACAAAAAATTATTTCGCACAATTTTATATATAAAAACATTGAAAAATGAAATTTTTCTCCCACTAAAATTTTGTAGCAAAAAATTGAAATATTCTATTATATCAATTTAGTTCTAAATTAAATCGGGAATACTTAAAATTAAAAATTTTAAATAATCCAAGTTGTTTGGCATGAGCTAATTTTCTAATTTGAAACAATTTGATAAATAGAAAGCTAAAAATATAACGAAAAATTTTCCATAGGTACTCTCTGAAATAAAATGATAAGATGTCGTAAAGACTTAAATAGATTTAACGGTAATATTTTAAAAACGAGATGTGATCGAATATTTTTATCTTCGGATTCGAGTTCAGCAACCCTTTGAAAAAGTATAGTTTAGCCTCGACACCAAAAACCTTGTAGATAAATACTTGTGTTATTTAAAGGGTTCTTAAAAAAACATTTTAAGGTGTTTACATAGTGCTTTAGGAAATGATCAAAGAGGTAAAAACTAGTTTTTTGAAAATCCCTTACCAAACGTTGTAATGGACCACAAAATTGTTGTTTTTTCTTATAAAAACTTCATCGACAGCTTCATAAACGATACGAAATTGGTAGAGACTTTTAGGGAGATTTTCGGGATCGGGTCAAAATTCTGGCTTCAAAATTCTGCTTTTCAAAATTCTGCTTTTTAAACGAAAATTCTATTTTTCAAAATTCTGCTTTTCAAAATTCTGCTTTTTAAAATTCTGCTTTTCAAAATTCTGCCAGCATTATTCTTGAACAAAAAATTCTGCCAATTCTGTTATTTTTTTTTATAGCATATGCGCTGACTAAAGAAAAATACACCTTATTAATGTAATTCAACATTGGTACTTTCCCAAATATTTTTATTTGAGTGTCGCAAATATTTTTCAAATAAAATCTATAACTTATTGGAACCCATCGGTTGTTTGATACAAAATATTCCTTTTAAAAAATTTTGAATTATTTTCGGAAATGTTTAGTATTAAAAACCTGTTCCTAATTTTTTCAAATTTATTTATTTATAAAAAGAAAATTAATATACATTCAAAGAATAACAAATTATGTAGGTAAGTAATCAAATAAGCAGATAATTTTTCAAGAAGATGATTTTACAGAAGTCTGCAAAAAATTAAAGAACGGTTTGGAAAATGTTAAAAAGCGCGCGCTTTTTAACATTTTCCAAACCCTTTTTTAATTTTTTGCAGAATTTTGAAAAACAGAATTATGAAAAGCAGAATTTTGACTTAGGCAGAATTTTGACCCCAACCCGAGATTTTCAGATAGGTAATTAAATTACTAAAATACAAAAACAAACCATTTAGTACTGCAAATATTAGACTTATAGGTATTTTTTTATACTATATCTTTTGATTTTCTGAAAAAAAAATTTCGGGGGGGGTTAAACCCCCAAAACCCCCCCCTAAATACGGCTATGCTCTTCAATACTGCATCCAAACTTAGCTGACGTCACAACTTTTTACGGATCAACTGCATTTGACTCCGCATTGACTGAACTAATATTTCTACTATTTGAATTAAAAAAAATCCTATACTAAAACTACATAGATCTTAACAATATTAAGCTATAAAATACAAACAAAAAATAGTTAATATGCACCAATATTATTGAAGTTGCTATTTTCCATTTCCGAACATGATCTCTATGAAAGGCAGTAATTTAAGTTATTTTGAGCTAAAACATAAATCCCAGAGAAATAAACCATCCACACGAAACTATATCAATTTCTAATTATGAAGAATTTCTATGTACGTTTGCTGGATCAGCTAGTTTTTGTATAGAAAATTTGTTGACCGTTATTAACCGTAGTTACTTACCATAAAATTTTTCCTGATTTCTGACTGCCTCCTAAGCGGCACAACCGATTTCAATGAAAATTTTTGGATTTTTAAGAAAAAGTTCAATCATTTTTTTAAATAATTTTTTTGAAAACGGATACCTATATACATAAATTAAATTAAATTCATTGAAACTTTCTTTATATAATGTCCACAAACATTTCTTACTTCATGGCATTCCAATTTTTGTTTTTTTGTTTTTTTTTAAACATAAGTTTTTTTTATATAAAAAATATATTTTTTTTTAAACAGCCAGGATTGGCAATTTTCTAAGAAATTGGCTTAATTTATAAAAAAAAAATATTAAAAATCATGTGTTTCTTGTTTTTAAAGTTGTAAACGTAATTTTTTTTATTTTGTCAAATACAGGTATATTTCATGAAATAGTTTTTAGAAAATAAACTTTCAAAGAAAAAAAATTGATAAAAAATTTCGAAAAAAATTTTTTCAAAATTTCATGTAACTATTTATAATTTAGTTTTTAAAATTCAATGTTGTATTTGTTTTTAAACAAAAACAGAAAACAGGATGCAAAAATGTCTAAAAAAAAACCAAAACTAATTTTTACTTGCTCTTTAGGGCAAGTAGGTATTGGTTTCGTGTCGAAAAAAATTTGAGGTTTTAATCAAAACCAATATTACGATGATGGAGAATTTTAAAAACGTGGGTCTCGCAATTCCGTCCGTGCGTCTGTTTGTCTGTGCGGTTGTGCGTCCATCTGTACACATTTCCACAGCCTAAACGGGTGGACGGATTTTCTTCAAATTTGGTACAGATGATTTTTATGGAATTCTAAAAGTTGTTTTTTTTTTTTTGTTTTTTTTTTTTATATCTCGCTTAGAAAGTGTACCTCTCATACAAATTTTTCAATTCAAACCAAATAACTCGAAAACGGCTCTAACGATTTTGATTAAACTTTGCAGACGTAATAATCAAAGCAATTGCAACAAAACTGCATTTTTAGTTTTTCTCAAAAAAGTCAAAAAAGTGTAGGTACTTCCCATACAAATTTTTCACATTATACCAAACAACTCGAAAATGGCTCTAACGATTTTGATTAAACTTAAAAAACGTAATATTCAAAGCAATTGCAATAAAAATGTTTTTTCATTTCTTCAAAAAAAGTCAAATAAAATTTTTTTTTTTTTTTTCATTTAACAAAATTTTGCCATTAATGTCAGCTCTTCCCCAAAATCAATAAAATTTCTTTTATTTTATATAGAGGCAGCTCTTAAAATCTACAAATAAACTAACATAAAAGTGTTTTAAACTGCAAGAGCAAGTATGTGCGACTCCAGTTATGCATTTTATTTTTTTTATGATAGCAAGAAAAATTCCCACAATTCCAAGTAAAAATTCTTTTATTTGACTGACATGTTGCTCAACAGTTGGTATAGTTACACTGAGGGAAAAAATAAACTGAAATTGAAACGTCGCTGTTTCAAAAATGAACTACTTTGATTTATGTGACTTCAAGATACGAAACCATCAAAAGTAAATTTTTTTTACATGTTAATTTTAAAATGTTCATCTTCAACGCAAAATCATTCCGAATAATAGTGAAATCAATGTGGTTTTCATTGTGATTTCACGTTGTTTTATGCTGGCTTTTCCCTCAGTGTAGTCGTCATCCAAGCTTGTGTTTTAGATTTTCTCCCCTAAGAACTTTTTATACAATTCGCTCTTGTTTTTAATATAGAGCATGTTCATCAATCAGACATTTTTCTGCTCAACAAATTTAGATAATGACAGATTTCAAAGAAAGTAATACAACTATAAAAATATTTGTCTAAGAGCCGGCATCATATTTAGGCAGTTTTGGTATAACCGAAATTCGAGTGTGTACATATCTAAATATGCACCCCAGTATGTCAACGCAAAAAGTCTGGCAGTGATCTTTTTCAGCTTTCTTTTGCCAGACGCATCGAAAGTGCAGTAAAAAAAATCAATTTTTAGCGTTTTAGTATAACCGAATAAATGATACACCAAAAAATCATAAAAATTCCCCTAATTTCAAAAATTTGGGTACCAGAAGTTTTTTTTTCAGCTTTCCCCCCCGCCAGACCGCTTTAAAGCATTTTAAAGTGCATTTTCCTATTAAAAAACCCAATAACTTATTTTCTGTTAGGTATAACCATATGATGATAACAAATAAATATTCTATGATTATTCCAGGTCTAGAAAATATAAGTTTAATCCAGCTATTTTTCAGCCTTCCCTCTGCCAGACGCCCTTAAAGATTTCCCAAACAATTTTTTCCATACAAAAAACACCTAGTTTCTGTTTTTTTCTTTTAAAAATTGAAATAATATTTTTTTTTTTGTTTAGAGTAACCGTATGATGGCCAAATATTAATATGCTATGCTTTTTCCTGGTTTAGAAAATGTAAGTTTAAATCAGTTTTTTTTCAGCCTCAAATGTATCTCAATAGTACGAGAAAGTTAGATTTTCTTATTAATGGTCTGGGAAAGAATTCCGAAATGCATTTTGACTTCAAAGCTCGAAAGAGCATCAAGACACGAGTCTAAAACCACATTTTGTACAGTCGCACCAAGAGTCATTTGGCCGCCATTTTTTATTTTTTTTTTAAATTTTAAATTTCCACATAACTCGCGTATTTTTGAACCCTGTAAAAAGTCATCAAGTGAAGCCCAGAAAAGGAATTTACGTATGTACCGACAGATTAATGAAATTTATTTTTAATGATTTAGAAATATATTAAGAACCAGATTGACTGCGACCAGAAGTCAAAAGAAGGATAAATTGGTTTAGTAGAAGCCTTTCAAAAGAACACCAACATGTAAGTTGTGTCTCAGTAGTCCATTTATTTTTAAATATACGACATTTCATGCAACAAAACAGGAGCATCGTTTGGAAGGAAGTGTCTGATGAGAAAATACATTCATGAACTTCATAAATGTCAAGCTATTATGTTTTAAAAATCTTTACACGAGCGAGAAAATCATGTGGGTTTTATTCTAAAATAATTTTCACAGGTAAAAGAACACATTAAGAATCAATAAACAAATTTAGCAAATGATGGCTAAGGGAGGTTATTCTATAAAATTTTAATTTCATTCAAAATATAAAATCAATAACGTCAATTAAAATTGACAAAAATTCCATAGAAATGCAAAATTAGTAAAAACTGTCACAAACAGAATAAATTATTTTTCTACAAATTCAATTTTTTAATTTTAAGATTAATTTAAATGACCCAAAATAAATAATAATTAAAGACCTTGATTTATGACCAATTCATTGACTTCACTTTTGTTCCTAAAAAGAACCTGTCATCCTTTCTCAAAAAAAATATTTTGTCCAATCATCATTTGCAAACGTTTTCCATAATTTTACTATACCCACCTCATTTTTATCACGACATTCTAATAAAATATACAAAAGAGAAAGAAATGCAAATAAAAGTATTTCTCTGCAAATATAAAATCCAATCTCCTAAAGGGTCAAAGTAATTGCAATCAATTTTTGCCTCAACCTTCCTCTTGTCACGACCAAAGTTGTAATATACACCAACGTCTCTCATTAACCTTACTGCGCTCCTCATCAAATCAAATTCTATTCATTTATCGATGAATTCATTGGTCGATGTCGGTCGTTCTTTTGAATGGTCTTGACAGCCACACAACCACATGGTGTCGGTCGTCCAAAGGATATTACCCTGCAGGAGGGTTTGGAAATTAGTTTTATCCTTACCACCATGTTGCAGGTCGTTTGTTCCAATTTGCGATAGCTAAAAATAATGGTGCACCTCCTTTGACACCAGCAGCGGTCGGCCGGCCGGCCGGCTGGCGCGCTGTAAGGACACACGCCTTATAGTCAACCACCACAATCTGTGCCTATATACCTACAAACTAACAATGTATTTGTTAGTCAGAGTTGGTAAGATAGAAGCTACTGGTTTCAATCAATAAATTGTTGAATTGATTCATGTTGGTCATTTCAACGACAAAAAAAAAAATAAAAAAAAAAATAATCCTGACCCGACCGGAATATCCTTGGAAAAGGTGTTTTCTCATCAAACCCTTGGGTTAACCAATTGTGGCATCATATTAAGCTATAGTTCCTTGCCACTGAGATTGTGTGGCTTTAAATCATTATTTCAGTTGGACAGTGAAGCTTCTCGTGAAATGTGGCCTTTTTGACACTATACAACTTTTTGTCCGAAACATTTTAATTAACTAATTAATTTCCATGAATTGAATTATTTTCTTAAGGCCAATTGAAATAATTACAAAACTATTGATTTTTTTCTTGTGCTTTTTTTTTTGTTGTTTCGAAAAACGTGCCACTCGTCATCATCATGTCAAAGTGGTCATTTTTGCGTAACGAATTCGTTCCATTGAAAACACAAGACGAACGTTCTCATTCCCACCATCACCATAAATGTGCTGATTCGTCGTCCTCTGCGTCGTCGTCGCCAAAAAGTCTGCTAAAATGGCAACGAAAAACAGAAAAGTTACCATCATTGCATCGCCCCTATTTAAGTGAACAAAAGAAATTTAAAAGTTTTGACTTTGTGACACGAAACATTATTGGTCGCCATCACCAATACAATTCGCCTGAGTGGAATTCACTGGAGTCAGCTGTGATTGCCATTCCCATTCCCAAGAGTTCACCTTGTTTGCAACGAAGAAGATTAGAAAATGTTTTACAAAAAAGACGCCGCTTTTTATTGAATTCTTGGAAATTTCCAAATGAAGGATTATTAGACCAAAATGATAAAAAGTAAGTTTTGTGGAAATAATTTTATAACAAAAGATACACAAAAAAATACATAAGATATTTGTTGTGACTTTTTAGGAAAAAGGATATAAAGCAAAAGAATGCTATCAATCAACAGGAAATAACGCCTTTGTTAAAGGCTGAAATAGGACATAATGGTTAAGGAATTTAGGATGTAATTTAGAAAAATGGCTTTTTACACCCATATGCAATTAAATTAGAAGAAAGATGGTATTTTAAATCTAAGCCGGAGGTATTGGCCACAAAAAATTTGGTGGATGAATATTTTTTGACATAAGAAAAACTCAAACTCAAGAAATTGTTGTAGGTAGCTATTTGATGACTGACTTTCTTGCTTCTAGATTTCGATGAATACTACTTTCATTGAAATTTTAAAATACTATTAAAGTATTATATTTCAAAAATTTTTAAATTATCAAAAATTGAAAAAAAAAATCTTGAAAATGAAATACCTATACATCAAAATTTAGTTTTCGATTTTATTCAAAAATAAGCAAAAAAAAACTTCATGAGCTTTATTTAAATCAAAATTTTAAAGAATTCTTTCTTTGTAAAAAGACAAACATTAGGTAAGGAGTGGAGAAACTAAAGCTTAAAAATGGTGGTCCTTATCGGACGATTCTTTTTTTTTTTAATCTCGGTATTCAAAAATAATAAACCATAATCTATAAGAAAGTTCAAAACGAATGGTTAGTTTGATTTTTTTCAAAATTATCCTATTAAATGGAGTCTTTGGAAAATTCAGGACATTTTTTTTTAGTAGTTATTAATGAAACATTTCTTATGATTAAAATTCTGTGTAATTTTGTCATACATTTATCTCAAAATTAAAAAAAAAAAACAGTTTTTTTTTTTAATCCAAAGAAAATTGCCTTCAAAATTATATTTTTGGTTTATGTTGAAACTTTATAAATAAATAATGGTTTTCTACAAAAAATTTCAATGAAATTGAATCAGTCGTTTGGAAGAAATTCAGTTATTCAATATAATATGTACGGTTCTGCGGCAGGTACCATTAATTAATCCAAGTGACGACCGGCTACTACTAATTTGATATTAAAAGTGAAATAGTGTTGGCACTTTTAGAATGAGGTCTTCTACTTGACAACTATAATTTTTAAAAGAAAAAATTCCCATAGAATTTTAATTTTATAAATGTAGGCCTAATATGCCGAAGGTTTTCAAAAAAAAAAAAAACACTACAAAAAATTGTTTGAAATTGTGTTATTTCAAAAAAAAGAAAAACAAGTATTCAAATGCTTAGAACCACTGAAAACATGTTATACTGAATATACCTAGCTCTATTAACGGGATATTCGGTTTCATGCACTTTAGAGTATGTTCTGGACAAAGTCATTAAAAAATAAAAATTGTTTTCTCTTTAATGCGTTTGCTTTCTATTATAAATTTAAAAAAAAAATATTAATTTCAAATAAAAAACAATTCCTGAAAAAAAAAAAACCAAAAATTAGCAAGAAAAAGGTTATTTCGATAAGAAATATTCTGCATTGCAAAAAAAATTCAGTGGAATTTTGTCTGTTTGAACATAGAAATAGTCACAACTTCAAGAAATTCGACGAATATTAATTTTAAAAAAAATTTTAATGTACAAATTTTGATTTTTTTTTTTCATGCAAAATTTTTTACTGTTTTTTTTTAATACAAAATATTTTTACTGGCAGAAAATTTTTATTTTATTTTAAAATTATTTTTAATTTTAATAAACCAATAACTTTAAGTGTTTAAGTTAAAGTGCAATCACCTTATTTGAAGCGGATATCTTTTAATTTTAATTTGACATTTTTTTCTCCGTGAAGCTATGTAGTTTTATTTCTTGAATAAAAAGTGTTTTTAGAAAATAAAAATTAGAAAATCGTAAGAGCCGTTTAAAAAACAAATATTTTTTTAAACATACAAAATTTCTAACATTCATCACATTAACCCTTTCGGACCCAGGGTTACTCTCATGTAACAATTATTTTTAAAAATTCGTAAAAAATATTAAATTAAACAATTTTTTAGGTTACGATGGCTTAATTGAAAGATAATAATGCCTAGTTACTGGATTATTACAAAAAGTTAGTCAAATATCATATCATTAATTTTTTTTTTATCAAGAATGGGACTGAAGTTCACATTTTATTTTTGTTTGCAAAAAAAATTGTTTTTATATATGGTCATAATTTTGAAAAAAAGATATAAAAAATGTTAATGCAGAAAGTGTTTTGTTTTTTGCTTAGAAGAAGTAGCATACATTATAGTTTCATAAAAAGTTATTTTCTCAGTTCTCCGACTTTTTTTTTTGGTGGTCATAGGCAGTGCATGTTACTTACATGTAACATGAGAAAAACACATTAGTTTTGCTATTTATTATTTTGGAAAATAACTTTTTGCTATTCATATTTCTTAGTTGTGATGTTTTTGACCCAATAATACCGAAAAAACATTTTTTAACATTGATTTTCATAGCTTGGGTTCGAAAGGGTTAACCCGTTTTCAAAAAATTATTTTTATTTTTTTTTATCCAAATGTGCTTTTTACTTGCGATATAGGTACTATAGGGCAAGTTTAGGATTCGTAAATCGAACTCGAGATAACAATTTTACATGACATTACGATGATGGAGAATGCCAAAAAAGTGGGTCTGGCAATTCTGTCTGTCTGTCTGTCTGTCTGTCTGTCTCTCTGTCTGTGTGTCTGTCTCTATCTGGAGCTGCAGCCTAAACGAGTGAAGTGATTTTCTTCAAACTTGGTAGTTAGCAGTTTTTGGTGATTCTCTAGAGGGGAAATTGAAATTTTTTTTTTATGACCAAAACTAACGGTACCTGCCATATAACGGAAATAGAAAAGGTAATTTTTTTCAAAAACGGCTCTAACGATTTTGATTAAAATTTTTGTGTGTAGTACCACACATAAGGGCCATCTTTTTAAATAAAAAAAATATTTTTTGTACCGTTATTAACGGTACCTGTCATAGAACGGTTTTTTTCGTTTCTGAATATCTCGTACAAAATTAACCCGATTTAAATGAAAATTTTTATACAAAAGTGTGTAAGTAAAGATAATATTAAAATTTTAGAAAATTTTCAAAAAACGCATTTTTGGTTTTTTAAAAAATATATCAACATTTTTTTTTGAAAAATCAATTTTTTGAAAACGGATCAATGAAAAATTTTGAAATTTAGTTTTTATGTGTAAATTAATTATTTCTTCAAAATGGCATACCAACTTTTTTTTTTTAAAATGTTAAAAATTTTTATATATAAAAAATTATTTTTTTAAAAAACGGCTCCTACAATTTTCGAAATTTTTTTTCTAAAAATACCTTTTTTACAAGAAATAAAATGGCATATTTTTTTTTTTTTTTTTAAGATAATTTAAAACGGAGTTTAATTAATTATAAAAAACAGATTTAATTTTTTTATACTACTTATGAAATTTTAAATTTCTTGAATAAAAAGCTTTAACATTATTGTTACTTTAAGCATAAGAGCAATTACGTGCGACCCCAGTCGTGCAATTTATTTTAATATTAAATAATGCAGTTGCTTAAACAAAAAGTGGGCAAGATAAAAATATTTTACGTTTCTTATGTGGGCACATTTTTCACATCAAATAAGTAGGGGAGAGTGGGGCTAAATGTAACAGGGGTAAGAATTAACAGCTAAAAAAAGCGATGTTCCTTTCAATATTAAGAAACGCGTAAAGGAGAAAAATGCTCAATTTTTGCATATCTACCGGCACATTTTCTTCAGATGAAGATTAGATGACAGGGTGAGAAGTTACACTAGTGGTGCCCAAAAAATGCATGTTTGTAACTTTTTTTTTTAATTTTATTTTTGGTCTACCTCTTTACCCGAAAAAGATAGAGTGCTAAGTGTTTTTTTGTTATATGCAACTGTGTTTTGGCTCAAATTGCGTGTATATGTTATGTCTATATCAGTTTCGCTTTTTTTTTAAATTGATTTTATGTGCCAAATTTCATGCTGGGGCTAGTTTTAACATTTTTCCGGGGCAAGTTGTACCATGTAAAAACCTACCTATACTGAAAAATTGTTTACCTAATATAATTAACAACCCTGAATATGAATGCTTGTAATTGAATTTGTATTTATTTTGAAATTGGAAACACATTTTTGAACCACCACTTGAATTTATAAAGCTTATAAAACAATTTATGAATTCGAATAACTTTTATTTAAGACTACTGTCAAAGTTTCTCTGGAAATCTTGGATTTGCTCCACTTTTTACAAATTTGCACCAAAATTTCATGACTGAGGTTTGTTTTTATTGTTATTAATTAAAAATAAATAAATATAAACAAATAAGGTATTTTCTCTTATTTTTAGTTCTTGGTACAACCTACCCCGGTATGTGTTACACTTTGCCCCGTATGTGGGGTAAGTTGAAACAACACGATTTTTTTTTTGGAAGCTTTATTTTTCAACATTACCGTTATGTTTTGGTAAATTTGGATGATGGATCTTGGAGCTAAAACATGGGTCTTTAATTTAAAAAAGGTCTGGTTGACCCACTTTCAAATTTGTAGGAGAACCATCGATTTTAGAAAAAAGTGTTACATTTGGCCCCACTCTCCCCTACCAAATGACTAAAAAGTTAATTGGAAGGAAAATATTTCATTTTCTTGGTACTGAAAATACCACTTTATTGCTTACCCACTTACCTTCCGATTAGCTGGGAGAAAAAAAATTGGTTGGGGTGAAAATTTTTTTTTCAAAATTCTGCTTTCAAAGTAGGTACTGCTTTCAAAATTCTGCTTTTCGAAATTTCTTTTTCATAATTCTGCTTTACAAAATATTGCAGTAAATTAAAAAATCGGACACTTTTTAAAAACCCCTTTTTTAATTTTTTGCAGAATTATGTTAAATCATCTTCACGCAAAATCTACTGCTTATTTGATTATACTTACTCAGTAATTTTTTTATGCATGTCAAATTTTGTTTGATAAATAAATAAATTTGAAATATTTATAAATATTATTAAATATTTTCTAAAAATAATTAAAAATTTATTAGGTAATTTATCAAATAAAGATGAGTTTTAAAAAAATTGAATAGGAAAAGGTATATTTTGTATCATACAACATTGTTTTTTGTTTCTAATTATAAATTAGTTATGAATGAAAGAAAGTCAGTCTATGCATTTTAAAAAGAAACAAAAAAGCTTTTTTAAAGTAGGTTCTAATGTTGAATTACATTAATGGTTGCATTTTTCCTTAGCAAGTGCATGTGCAATACAAAAAAGCAGAATTTCTAAAAACAGAATTTTTTTTTAAAGCAGAATTTGAGAAGCCGTTTTTGAGAAAATTGCAATACCTCCAATATGTTGTATGGGAGATATGTAAATATTACGAAAATGTTTGCAGGAAATAAAATTACCACTTTTTACTTTTAACAACAACTGTTTCCAAAGCTATACCAAAAGCTCAAAGCTTGTTGATAGAAAGTTACTAGTTTATATTTGGAGGTTTTATCAAAAAGTTCTTTTCTAAAGTTCTTGTAGTTTTAAACTTCTGTTATGTTATAATAAACTTTTATCGAATACACAAACCTTAAATCTTAAAACATAATTTCTAAAGTCTTTTAGAACTTCTAAATATTCCTCAGTACTAAATATTTCAATTCATGCGCACTTGCAAACATAATCCACCATGCTGTCTTCAAAAAGGATAAACAATACTTTAAAAAATGTGTGTGTATACCAAAACAATGCAGACAATATTCTATGGCACAATTATATACAAACATGTATAATAACAATATTCTATATGACATTTCAGTTGTGGACTGCAACTAGTAGAAGCTATGCGCCCCAACTAAAAAGGACCATATTGTAGGTCGCAATTTCTATATAGGTTATGTAAAATTCTGCATTAAGGAATCCAATTCAGTTCGACGCAAGTCTTTGTCGTGATTAAGTCGAAATATCAAAATACGTATCCAATAATATAAATAGCGTCCAATGATAATAAAAATACGTCCTTAATCGAATTGAAGGATAATAACAACGAAAAAAAAAAAAAAATAAATTGTGATTTTGTTTACTTTAACTCAAACTTATACACACACGAATATACCAAATTAAAATACGTGTTTGTGTTACCAAAATCAAAGCAAACAGAAAATATACAAAAAAAAAAAAAATAAAGAAAATCAATTTTTATGAACCGAGCAATAATTTTACCGGGTTCGTGCGAGGATAAAAATCAGTTTAAGTCGTTCGAGCCTTAAATATTATTTACAGCTTTGCTATATGACCCCATAACTTATACTTTGTTGCAAGCAATTATTGCAATCAAGCTAAGGCCACACTGCAACTATTCTTGTCTTGTGGCTTTCGAAGAACTTCTGTAACGATTCTAGTTTACGTGCGTGTTCTTGAATACTCTCCAAACAGAATTACGTATTACAATTCGAATCGCGAGGCATGTTAGTCCGTTTTTATTTCCATAAAAAACACCAAGTTATAGTAGTTGAAACACCTACCAATAATAATCTAGGACAACGAAAGGATATTCAACCGCAGGCGGATACATTTTACTACCATGACATTGCCAACGAAGCCGCACAACGAATATAGGTCATCAAAACAAAACGAAAAGTAGAAGTTTTCTGTGCTACTATACATCAATTTTAACCCATTCTATACTATCACAAAGTTATACGTTTATAGAGCTCTTTTTTCTTCTTCGGATTCAAATGTGAAACTTAAAATTCCCCGACTCTTGACCTCTTTTTCTATTTTTATTTTCTTTCCTCGTTGTGCTGTTTGGTGCATCTTCGTTTTAACAACTTCAATTATATATTGGTCCATCAGGTTGTCTAAGGATACGTGAATAGTTGCTAGATATCGGCATCTCCGGGTGTGTGTATATGTTAGAGTATATAAAACCGTCAGCATAGTGTTATAAGATGTTGTGCTTCAATCTAAAATTGGCCACCATTTTTCGATCTTATCGTGAGGAGTCTGTACGTGACCGCAGCCAAAGTTTATGTGCACCTCCGAATCGTGCCCCACCAAATAAGGATATTGGTGCTTTAAGGGTTCTTCAGCGACGTGCTTCGAGTGTGATGTAAGTGTGAGTATATTCTAGCGATAATATATAACTTCAGTTATAATCAGTTTTGTAGTGTTAGTGCGAGGTGTAATCTTGAAGTGACAACTTGACATGAATAACTGTTATAGATGCCAGGTGTGAGGGAAGTATCGTGTAATACCCTACAATTCTGCCTGACACCCACGCTTCTATAAATTTAATCAGCAAACGGAAAAAAAACACTTCGAGTCACTCATTTGAACTTTTATTTATTTTTCCAATTTTTTTTTTTTTACTGTTCGTTAACACGTAGACGTTAACCATCCGAAGGTCAAGTTCAACATTAATTCTTTTGATTGACCTTTTTCGGAGAGATTTCTTTCCTTGTTCTTAAATTATTTTCAGTTAACTGTTTTCTCAAGACTCACTCGCCTAGTAGCCAAGAGTGAAATATTATATCTGACAAGGAAGATGCATAGAAAGAAAAAATGCAAAGAATAACTTTACTTCTGGTAGATTTAACATGATTTCTGGTATATTTAACATAATTTCTGTTATATTTAACATTATTTCTGTTATATTTAACATTATATCTTGTAAATTTAACTAATTTCTGGTATACTTAAATTTATTATGATTAAATATACCAGATTTAGAAGTTATACCTGTCATTATTTTTTTCCCCGCGTAGAGTTAAAAAGGTTGACTGTTGTGGGAATTCGGTTATTTCTTTTTATTGTAAACCATATTGAAATTTCTTTAGGGTTTTGCATTTTTCTCATTCCTCTACGACATCATTTTATCGACTTAGAGTGTATCATCATTATGCTTTGATATAAAATATAGATATGGTTGATGTGGGGCGGGGTTTTTTTTTGGTAGGACTGGTTTTAATAGTAGAGAAATAGGGGGGGGGGGTAAAAAAAAAGAAGCGTCACTTTGCCAGCCGTCGATTTATTCGGACAGGTGAATGATATTAATGAATTACTTTGTTGACCTACAAACACCATGTTGAAGGCAAAAACGTGAACGAGTTGGGCATTTTGTTTGTATATGTCGTTTGATTGATAACTGTATAGTAATAAGGGTAGTTTATGTGGATCTAACAAAAAGGATGTTATTTTTTCGTTTTTTTTTGTTTTTTTTTGTATGAAAAGGAGCACCTGAAAAATTGATTGAATAAATAATAAAGGGGCCGGCAAAGGCTTTTGACGTTTTTGCCCTCCACCATTAAGGAAAGATAAGACTGGTTCCATGGGATCTGTTATGAATATGAAACAAAAGTATAAAGATGACGATACAGATTTTTTGTTTTGGTTGTACAATAATTTATTTTGGGGGAGAAGTAAGAAAGGATCATAGGGTAACGGTTTGGTGGATTATATCAAACTTATTTTCCAATTAAATTCGTGATGATGTTTATTAATGTTTTTTACATATTTATTTGGCACCAAACAATGTTATATAAATAAATATCCATCTTTAATCGAATTTTATTGAATGATTAGCATTTTAAGTGACAGCTGTGGTGTATAAGACAATCATTTGTTTTTTTTTTTTCGAACCATATGGTGGAAACGAGCCAACAACAACATTGACTCTTAGTCTGGATCAAGGTTGGATTTAACATAAATATGGATTTAAATGGTTTTGCGTATTGCTTAATGCTATAAGGTTAACATATTGTTGCTCTTTAAAGCAGATAGATTCTAGATTGAAAATAATAAGGTATCAAAAAGTATATAAATACGTACTTGTACACTGAGGGAAAAGCCACCATAAAACAACGTAAAATCAATGAAAACCACATTGATTTAATTATTATTATTCGGAATGATTTTGCGTTGAAGATAACCATTTTAAAATCAAGGTGGAAAAAAGGTTAATTTTTGATGGTTTCGTCACATAAATCAAAGTAGTTCATTTCAACTTCAATTTATTTTTTCCCTCAGTGTATGTAATTCTATTAAAGCTGTTATTTCAGTGTTTTTCAACGGTTTCTGTGTAAAATGAAAAGTATTTGTTAATTTTCTAAATTATATGAATTTTAATGTAAAATATCTATTATACTAAAAACAGCTAAAAATAATCGATTAAGCTGATACGTCACTTTGTGAAAAACTATTTATCATTTTTTAAGATACTACTTATAACAGTCTAAGAATCTAAAAATTATAATTTTTTCAGATAAGAATTTAAAAACAATTTTAAACTAATTTTTTTTGACAAGTTTTTGTTTTTATTACAAAATATTGTGTGTGTTAATTTCTTAAAACACTATATCAGTTTTCTCTAGAGTGAGTCTTTAGTTTAAATGACTTAAATAAATATAAATAACTTGTGTTCATTGCTTCTTGTTACTGATCTTCAGAGCAGAGGGACACAAGATATGTACCTATAGGTACAAATTTTAGTTCTGAGCTTCAAATCTCATTTTGATTCAGTTTTTGTAAAGTTACTTCTTTTAAATTCCTCTAAATAGATATTCTTGAATAGTCGTCCAGGAAATTCTTTACTCAGCCTCAACTTAGCATTCTTCTGCTATTAATACAATCGTCTGTGCCGTATTTTCTTTATTTTATATGTAGTGGAGTAACTAAATCTCAAAAAATGGCAATATTAGTTAACCCGGCCGAACAGCTCTGATTTTGATAATCTTTATTTTCAAACGTCGGTAACACGGTGTAACACTCAAAATATTCACGATTTAAAAATTGATTTTTTAATTTTTTTCTCGATTTAAATCGTGAATAACTTCTTCAGAACTCAATTTAGGGAAAATTACTAGGAGACCTTTTTTGTAGAGAATTATATTTCCTATAAGAATCTGTCGTGGTTTTATTTTTCTATTCACTTATTTGCTCATCACAAAATTCCAAAGTGAAACAGTCAAATTGAAAAAAACACATCGATTTAAAAAGCTTAATTACTCGAATACGGCTCGTCTGACGAAAATTTTCACTCAGATCTTTTTTGTAGGAAATTTAATTTTATATAAGAAAAAATGAACAGAAATTTTGTTTACTTTGATCGTCTAGCAGTTCTGTTGTAACACATCATATCATGTATAAAAATAAAAAACACCGATGATAGACCTCTTAAAATTATTTTTAACGGCTCAAATTTTCCCCAAATTTTTTTTTTCATCATCCTGAACAAGATTTTAGAAGTAACTTTCAAAAAAAAAAATATTTTATTTTTTTGGCCCAGTCTAACCTTCACCCATTGAAAAAATTCTAGCTTCGTCAATTTTTTACCCATATATTTTTTAAATAGCATGTTTTTTTGAAAACATATATTTAAATTGATGCCGAAGTTGGGCAAATGACAAATTCTAAGTGGTATAACCGAGTTACATGTTTTATACATTGTTGAAAAGGTATATTTATCTTCTATCAGAAACTGTAAAAAAATCGAAAATGGGTGTTAAAATTTTGGGAAATCGCATTTTAAGGTTTGAGCTTTTATAAAAAAAAAACTGGCCGATAGATTTTTTTCAATTTTTAATAGAATATTTTGTGCGATATCTTCTTCATATTTATGTTGTCAAAATTTTCACATCTATTTTAGTTTTCAAATTATCAAGGTTTTTAATCAAAATCAGTTTGTCGTAAACGCCACCAAAATCAACGTTTTTTTCCATCCCATACACGTACGACAAAGTAGGCGCACGTACGACATTCCAATACTAAAAAATAAATAAAAAATTTTCACAGTTCGTTTTTATTTATTAATTAAACATTTAAAAAATAGTTTCTTATTACCTACATATGTAGAAGTAGTATTGGTTTGACATAGAGGCTCAATTATTAAAATAAATAGATTAAAAATAAAGAAAAAACAAAAAATATGACCATAAACATAAAAAAAAAATTAAAAAAATGTCTTAACAAAAACTAAAAGTCATCCTATGGCTATGAAATATGAAAAGAAATAAAATAAAAATAAACCAAGTTTGGTTAAATTAATATATGGTCATAAATAAAAGTAAATTAAATAAATATCAAACTAAAGAATTTTTCTAATTTCTAATTTCTAATTTTTTGATTTGAATAACGCTTCATAATATTCTTGGTCTGATTTAGGCATAAATATGAAAAGGCTTTTAATATCAATAATGTTATCCTTAGTTATCGAGTTAAAAAATTATAAATGTGTTGGAAATTTTTGTGAATGTAACGTGAGTTACCATGGAATTGCCCAGCAACCTTTTTTTCACTTTACTTCGTTGAAGACAGCGCGCGCGAACGAAGTGACAAGATCAATAAGTGTACAACAATAAAACAATAAAACTGCGACCTTTTTTCACTTCGCTCAAGACAACGCGCTTGAACGAAGCGGCGCCCGCGACCGACGGTCGACTTCTTGATCTTTTGTTCGATAGAAGATCAACAAGCGTACATATTTATAAGCGGTATTTGCGACCTAGGATGAGGTCAAGTACCTCTAGGAATAGTGCAAAACCTCAAGTAGCGCAAAGCTTAATGCAGCCCTTAGTTTTTAAATTCGTTGTCCTTATAGCACATGAAGTAATTATTTTCAATAAATACTTTTCGGGAGCGGGACAAAATTCTGTGGGGTCAAAATACTGTAATACCATAATTCTGTACGTCATTATACTGTAAATACAAAATTCTGTACGTCAAAATACTGTATCAACAAAATACTGACATGCAAAATTCTGTTTTGTAAAATTCTGTACGGCAAAATACTGTATATCAAAATTCTGTAAAAATGCTGTAAAAAAATATCGTTTTGATAATGTAAAAGAGTGCGCGCGCACTTTTTTACATTATCAAAACGATATTTTTTTACAGCATTTTTACAGAATTTTGATTTACAGAATTTTGATGTACAGTATTTTGAAATACAGTATTTTGACCAACCAGAATTTTGCTATACAGAATTTTGTCTTTCAGAATTTTGTTCCTACAGCATTTTGCACATACAGAATTTTGACATACAGTATTTTGGCATACAGTATTTTGAATACAGAATTTTGCAACATACAGAATTTCGACCCCAACCCATACTTTTCTAGTAGGTTTATTATATTTGTTTATATTCTATTTGGGTCATATACCTACATACATGTAAGACAAAACAAGTTCGAAATTTTCTACCGTATCTGTTTTGTACGACGTACGACAAACCAATACTGATAAAAAAAAAGCTGAAAAATACATAGAATTTTTGTCGTAAACGCCAAAAGTTGGCGCTTACGACAAACCAACGCTAATCCGATACTTATTTTGTGGATATACGACAAAATGTACACTAATTATCTCAGTAACGGTAAACGATAGGACAAATCTGATAACAGAAATGAAAAGAGAACGTTCTATTCTAAAACCTATTACTACATATCCAGTTTAAAAAAGTGCATTTTGGCGTTTACGACAAAACAACTCTCGGGCGACGAAATGAGATTCTGGCTTTTTAAAAACGTGTATGCAAATATTGTTGGTGTTGCCGTTGTGTTCAAATACATGTTTTTTGTGTTTGAAGTCAGTTTGTGAGAAAATTGCATTTATCGCTTAAACCTTAAACGATAAAAGATTGTCCTATACTCCCGTATATTTTTTTTTTCCTTAAATTACCTAGAAAATCTTTTGGTATCATTTATTTCATGAAATTTAAGCAAAAAAAAAAAATGGTTTTGTTCAAATAAAATTTAATTTTAATTTAAAAAAAACAATACGGAAACATCGGAAATTTTTAACCTATAGACTTTAAAGTTTTTTTAATTACCGAAGTTTGAAAAATAAGATCATCAAAATCAGAGCTGTTCGGCTGTGTTCCCTTATTAATTGCTTTAGTTAGATTTTGGTTTTTATATATTTTATTTAATTTTAACTAAATTTTTGACAAAAAAAAAACTTCAAAGAATAATTGTCACTAAATACCAACTTGAATTTTTCAGATTCCTTAAACTATACAAAATTGAATTATTAATATTTTATCAACAATCAACAACACTCCCCTTTTCAAGTACCTATGGTTTTAAATTTCTTGTCTTAACGACATTCTCGATTAAGGTTTCAAACAAGTAGTATTGTACTTTGTTTTTTAAACCCTACTTCCTTAACCCTTATAATGGTATAATCAAAAATAATATCAACGCTAACCTGAATATATGCAAATCCGTTTATGAAGGTGTGGTTGAAAACAACCCTATTAAACTATATTTTTTTTATCTGAGATCACTAGAAAAAAGGGATTTAAAGTAGGAAGGTAGTTATTTTGCTTCTTAATTTTATTAGTGACCGTTGAAGTGTTTGTTGACAATGATGGCTTACACATTTTCATTTGAATGACAACCCCTTTCTTTTAATAATATTGAATGATTTATGATTTCGTAAAATTACACATATTTTCTTTTTTATTCTAGAAACCCCTTCCAATTTGTGTTTATACGAAGAAAAATCAGATTTTATCTAATCTCCTTCTGCGGTTATGCGCTGTAAGTAAAGTTGTGAACCATAAATCACTCTCATGAACGCCAACATTGTTCACATAGAAAATTGCTATTTTGTAGCTATTTTGTGTAAAAGGGAAATATTTTTTCCTATACAAATTACACTTGGGCTCTGTGTTTAAAATCCTTATATTTTACGTTTTCAAAGAGAAAAGACAATTAACAAAAGATCTAGGCTGTCAAGTCTTATGACTATCGTACAGTATGAAGGAAAACATTAAGGCGTTACTTTCAATTAATTAATTGAATTCGTCGTTAGGTAGCTATATAGTTAAAACATATGCGAAACAGTGTGGGTAGAAAATTATTTTAAGAAAACACAAAAAATGTATAAGGTACACATTAATAAGGTAGAAAGGCACGTATTTTTAAAGTTCCTACACTGTTTTCAGCTAAATACAAAAAACGTATTTAAATCATGCCTAGTTATAAACTTTACTGTTGAAATATTTTGAAACTCAATCATGGGGAAAAAAACTTCTTTTTCGACAATGCGATGGATTTTATTTCGATTGTGTTAAAGAGATTAGAGAGATCTTATTTAGATAAATTTAAACTTAATTTGTTGCTTAAACTTTTTTTAACTTAACCGTAAACAAAAAACAGAATGCTCTTTAAAAGGAAGAATAAACACATTTCGATGATGGCTAAGGCGTTACAGATTTAAAGTCATATAAATAACATTTTTTTTTTTTGTTAAAGTTCAGAATTGATTGACGATAAGTATCAATTTTTGTCGAACCTTTTTAAAGAAAAAAAAAAAAAAAAAAAAAAATACTCATATTTTTACTTTACTTTCAAATTATTACTTTACACAACCAAAAGTTCTTAAATCGCAAAAAAAAAACAATATAAAAACCTATAACACTCCATTTCATTTCGTATTCTTTATGCTTTCCATTATACTTCTCTATCCAATGCCCATGTGCTCGGCATAGTAAATGTGGTAGTAAACATTTTTACACATGAAAGCTTAAATTCTTCCTTAAAGTGAAATAAACTACCTTCGAGTTGAGTGTGGTCTGTTTAAACCTTTTTTTTATACATTATATCCAGGGAAAAAGAGAATATATTTTCAGGATACAGTTAAGTGGTTATGACTGGACCGGATTTAATCATTTAGAGCCTTTACACTAATTGAATGAAATGAGGGTATTTAAAAAAATACAAAAATCACAGCTAGAAAACAAAATATAGAATAGATAAATTGACAAATCCTCCAAAAATATCATTATCATGAAAAAGCGAATCTCGGAGGTAAATTGTAGATCCTTTCTATTATTCTTGCGTAATTAATTTTTGTAATTAATTTTTACACTTATTACATTCACACAAGAATGGTTGAAACTTGAGAGTTCTTTGTAACAATTTATTATTTTTTTAAATATTTTTTTTTTGAGCTTAAACAATAGTTTCCATGAAAAACAAATATCTTTTTTCTTATTTTATGTATTTGTAGTAGGTACTATTTTTTCTCACGCATTCACAAATATTGGACTCATCAGTAAACTGGTTTCATTGACGAATCAGTTATATTTGTTTTGTTTTGTTTTGTTTTGTTAAATGTTTATGATTAAACTTAGTGGATCATGGGGCGTATACGTAACTTTTTTTTATAAAAAAAAAAAACAAAGCGGTTAATTCAATGTGCTCTATTGCAGCTCATCAATTGAGTTGATGTTTGTTACCATTGTCTGACCATTTCTAATGGTAGATAAGTAATTTAAGATGGCAGAGCTAAAATCAAAAATGGCTGGTGACACCGCACACTGTTGAAAATTGTATGGGAGTGCGGAAAAACCCAATAAAAACTGAACCACTAAATCGATTTGGATGAAATTCGTAAGAAATTATTACTATTCATTTCCACCTACTGCGCTCACTTGTGAGAGTAATAAATGATGCAGATATTGACAGCTAAATACTCCTTGCCTGAATAAGACTTTTACGTACAAAAATTTAAAGACATTTTTGAAATTATCTTATAGTAAGTAACTGGCTTACAGTTAAGTAGACCAATGGATTAAAATAATTCATTGTTGGGTATATTGTGGTTAGTAGTATCCAAAATAGGGTTTTTGCACAGCTTCACTATGCTTGTAATTTGAAGTTTCTCGAACGTACACGGTATGGAGGCGTTTTCATATTTTTCGTTCGGTATAGGCATTCTTCAAATTCAGATTCTTTTGCACAAGAAAGTATTTCACAAACTCGTAGTTGAATTACTTGTTGACGTATGATCACCGTTTATGCCCCCAAAAGTATGCAAACTCACAATTTGAATTATTTTAATATTATAATAAATTTTAAAATAATTAAAAGTATCGTGTTTTTTTTCTATGACCATAATTAAACTTAACTTAGTTCTTACAATTCAATCTTGAGTAGGTAGAAGTTACGTTTGTATCAAGTGATTTACTTTATATGTTTTTATTGGTAAGAAAATATCCGTTTTGCACCCTGCTAAATAAAATTTTCTGATTTCCATGTTTCCTAACTTAATAAATTGCACGACTGGGGTCGCACGTACTTGCTCTTATGCTTAAAGTAACTATAATGTTAAAGCTTTTTATTCAAGAAATTTAAAATTCGATATTTTGAAGAAATTTCATAAGTAGTATAAAAAAATTAAATCTGTTTTTATAATTAATAAAACTCCGTTTTAAAATATCTTAAAAAAAAAAAACAAATATGCCATTTTATTTCTCGTATAAAAAGGTATTTTTAGAAAAAAAATTTTGAAAATTGTAGGAGCCGTTTTTTAAAAAAATAATTTTTTATACAGGGTGTCCCAAAAGTAATGGTTCAAACGAAATATACTGATAGGCCAACTTTAGGGCTCTCAGAATTTGGTAACTTGTTCATCCCAAATCTTTACGGTTTTCGATTTAATGCAGTTTTTGTGAAATTTCGATAAATCCCGACTTTGCAACAGTATTTTGCTTCCTCCGCTCATAATTGATTTTTGTTTTTTACAATTCTTTCACTAAAACATTACCTAATAATAAGATATAATTAATTAATCAAAATATTTTTTATTTCATTCGCCATTTTGCTGCAAATGAATTAACAGTTCCATGTTTTATGAAAACTCAATTTCTCACTTTTATTTCAGAGCAACACCCTGAAAAAAATTTGTATGGTGTGACCCTGGTTTATTATTTTGAAAAATTGGCGTGTTATTGCAGTTTTCAAAAATGTATAAAAGTTTCCAAAGTTAAAGTTAGAACTTAAGATATAAAAATTTAAAAGCAACAAAACAGGGTCTTTCAGAGAAAAATAACAAAGAAAAATAAACAAATTTTGTCGACTGTTGTTTGTTTATTTCTTTTTGAATAAAAGCCTCGATTTTTGTTTGTTATTTTGCTCTGAAAACCTCTGTTTTTTTGCATTCAAATTGTAATATCTTTCGTTCTAATTTCAGCTTTGGAAACTTTTATACATTTTTGAAATCTGCAATAACACGGCAAGTTTTCAAAATAATAAACCAGGGTCACACCATACAAATTTTTTTCAGGGTGTTGCTCTGAAATAAAAGTGAGAAATTGAGTTTTCATAAAACATGGAACTGTTAATTCATTTGCAGCAAAATGGCGAATGAAATAAAAAATATTTTGATTAATTAATTATATCTTATCATTAGGTAATGTTTTAGTGAAAGAATTGTAAAAAATAAAAATCAATTATGAGCGGAGGAAGCAAAATACTGTTGCAAAGTCGGGATTTATCGAAATTTCACAAAAACTGCATTAAATCGAAAACCGTAAGAATTAGGGATGAACAAGTTACCAAATTCTGGGAGCCCTAAAGTTGGCCTATCAGCATATTTCGTTTGATCCATTACTTTTGGGACACCCTGTATATAAAAATTTTTAACATTTTTAAAAAAAAAAGTTGGTATGCCATTTTGAAGAAATAATTAATTTACACATAAAAACTAAATTTTAAAATTTTTCATTGATCCGTTTTCAAAAAATTGATTTTTCAAAAAAAAATTTTGAAATATTTTTTAAAAAACCAAAAATGCGTTTTTTGAAAATTTTCTAAAATTTTAATATTATCTTTACTTACACACTTTTGTATAAAAATTTTCATTTAAATCGGGTTAATTTTGTACGAGATATTCAGAAACGAAAAAAACCGTTCTATGACAGGTACCGTTAATAACGGTACAAAAAATATTTTTTTTATTTAAAAAGTTGGCCCTTATGTGTAGTATTACACACAAAAATTTTAATCAAAATCGTTAGAGCCGTTTTTGAAAAAAATTAACTTTTCTATTTCCGTTATATGGCAAGTACCGTTAGTTTTGGTCATAAAAAAAAAATTTCAATTTCCCCTCTAGGGAATCGCCAAAAACTGCTAACTACCAAGTTTGAAGAAAATCATTTCACTCGTTTATCCTGCAGCTCCAGATAGAGACAGACGGACAGACAGACAGACAGACAGACAGACAGACAGACAGACAGAATTGCCGGACCCACTTTTTTGGCATTCTCCATCATCGTAATGTCATGTAAAATTGTTATCTCGAGTTCGATTTTTTTTACGAATCCTAAACTTGCCCTATAGTACCTATATCGCAAGTAAAAAAATAACATAACATTTGTTTTAAAATTACAAAAACATCTCTTTTTATTTTTTTCTTATTGATTTTGTTTTGGCCACCTTTCAAGACAAATCCGGACTTTGACCAGCTATAAAATTGAATTTAAATAACTCACATAATTCATTTATAAATCAGTTTGTATATAATTTTATTGTGAATAAGTCTGTACTTGGTCATTTTTGGTTTAAAAGAGTAAAAAATGGAGATTTTACCTAAAAATGGTACCAAGCTCTTTTCCAAGATGGTGGTGGCTTCCGAAATCCTATTTATTTAGTATTTCAAAAGAAAATTTGGAGTTTCTTTTTTAGGCAATTAAAATACAGTTTTTTTTTTTTTCTTTTTAGGCCAGTGTCCTTTTTGGTATATTAACCCATACTGTCTTTGTTTGAAGTGAGATTAGAACTGAAAAAACAAACATTTATTTTTATAGAATCCTTGTGTATCCTAAAATTTGGTACTACAAAATTTTGCTCCTTAGCAGTACCTATATTATATTTTCGAATTTGTAGCTGTATAATTATTGCGTTTTGTTTTAGGATCACTGTGGTGTATGTGGATCTTTTTTTTTATTGAAACGTCTTAAGAGTTAATGCAAATTGTAAAATTCTTGGTAAATGAATCAAAATAATTAAAATAATATTGACCCATCTAAAATTTTTCCAATGGTGCAACCAATTATGTGAATTGATTAAATTAATTAGATTTTGTGAAGGTAAAAGAAGTGTGCTTGTCATAGCTTTATATATTCTATTTCCGACTTTTTCACTCTCAACTCAATTGAAACCTTTCCGGATTTCAGAAAAAAAAGTTATTCTCAAAATTCTCAATCCTTAAATTAAGCAATATAAAGTCTTCCTGAATTCAGATTTAGTGGAGTAGTGAAAGGATTTGACATAACACGTCCTCCTCGTCCTCTCAATTCAAACAAACTTTATTTTGCATTCCTTATTTTTCTACAGTCAAGTTATATTGAATAAAAAATCTCTTATAACAAATACAAAACTTTTCATAGAGTAAATATACAAACAATGCAAATACAAAATGTGATATTTCAAAATTATACTATCATAAAGTTCTGTCGGACCGGACATCCTACTCCTTTTATATTTATATTGTATTTGAACATAGGAATCTGTTGGTTGTCCTCGGGCCCCAAAAGTAAAGTTGCATTCTTTAAACCCACGACAATACACCACTGAACACAAAACAAACACTAATTGGTTTTAAGGCTTTTTGAATATGTGACCGATTCTCTTCTGTATATACTCGTTGTCCTCTTGAAAGGAGTAACTTTAATGTCACAGATTTAAGTTAAGGGGGATTGTGAGTGTGTGTATGTGGTTGAAAAACTTTCTCGGTTTTTGACTTTATAAATTTTGCAAAATTGACAAATATTATTTTAGTTGAAATTTGCAACATGAAGCGTATATGAGCTCTTATTCTTGCTGCTGGTCAGGTCAGCTGTGTGTTTCCACTGTTATGCCATCAGGAAGAAGACCATCCAAAAATTGTAGAGACACATTATTCTCCATATCCGCAGTCAGGCATTACGCGCTCGATAAGAGAGATGGTATCCATTAGTATATAAGGCAGAACATAGTAAAGGACAACAGCAGTTCTCTGGAATTCAAAACAAGACATATCTATATTCATACCTACACACATATTTACTCATTTGTTATTCTAGAGACATTTTGTTTCAGCTCGTTAATGTGACCATTTTGCATAACTTATACGAGGGTTTATTGAGTCTGTAATTTTAAAGCTATATTATATATGGTAACTCGTATTATGTAAAATGAAAATATGTAAACTGAAATAACATTGAACCGAAACAAGGAATAAAGCAATTTCCTGTAGAAGTTATGATAACGAAAAAAATAGGAAGATATGTGTGTGTGTGTGTGTCCTGGTGTGCTTAACATGGTTATGTTATTTTACTTGAAATTAATGAGAATTTTATGATATCAAGAGAGCTAAAAACTTATAAAAATAAATTTCAATCTACAACTCGAGACTAATTTGAAGTGTCTTATTCAACAACTTGGTTGTTATAAATGAACTTTTTTGAATATACGAGTATTTTTTCTGTTAAGACAAAAGTTTGCATATATTCATTATAACTTTTTAATACTTACTTGAAATGATGAAATAATTAGCGCAATATGATTTCTGTCTTGAACTAAGAAATGTCACAGAATATTTTTTACTTGCGATATAGATACTATATATCAAGTTATGCATTCGTACAGAAAAAAAAAGTTGAGATAACATTTTTCCATGACATTACGATGGTAGAGAATGCCAAAAAAGTGGGTCCTGGAAGTCTGTCTGTCTGTCTGTATAAGGAGCTACAGCCTAAACGGATAGGCCGATTGACTTCAAACTTGGTATGTAGCAATTTTTGGGGACTCTCCAGAGGGGTTTTTGGAATTATTTTTTTTGGACCAAAAATAACGGTACTTGTCATATACAGATTTTAGTAAAGTTGAAATTGCTCAAAAACGGCTCCAACGATTTTGTTTAAAAAAATCAAATAATAGTTTTAGGACAACGTCTGTCTTCTAATGAAAAATTTTTTTTTTTGAAAATCATTATAAACGGTAACTGCCATAGAACCGTTTTTTTTTTTTCAAATCCGATTATCACAGCTTATTCGATTTCAACGAAACTTTTTGTGAAGTAGCATTATATATAATTTTAATATAAGACAAAAATAAAAATTTGAAAAAAATAATTTTTGGATTTTTTTTGAAATATCTAATTTTCGAAAACTTGACATTGAATTTTTTTGAAATTTTGTGTGTAGATGTTGATAAGTGATTTCTACAAAATGGCATACCAATTTTATTTTAAAACTTTTTTTCCAAAAAATTATTTATAAAAAATTATTTTTTTAAAAAACGGCTCTAACGATTTTGAAATTTTTTTTTTTAAATGCATCTTAATATATCAATCAAAACTGCATACTTGTTTTGGGGGGAAATTTGATTTCAGATTCTATATTATTTTTTTTAAAAAACGAATTTTATTTTTTTTTTTATTTTTTTTTCTGTACCCATGTTAGGTACCTACATTTTCCAAATTTCTATATAAAAAGTCTTAAAAATGTAAGCAACTTGAACTCTAAGAGCAAGTTCGTGCGACCCAGTCGTGCATTTTATTTTCTTACGTCTAGACGCGTCTTAAGTTTTCCTTTTTCTTCTTTTAATCCTGCGCTGTTATGATCTCGTTGTTGAGGGGGTCATATCGTGGGCACAACGCCAAAACCACGAATCTGCAAAATTGTAGTTTTGAGAAAAACGGCTTCAAAGTTTTGGAAATGCATGCAATCTTATGGGAACTCGTGCTACGGAAATTGATATATTAGGCTTTTAGGTAACAGATGGATGATTGGGGTCGAAGCAGTTGATAGAGGGACCGATAACAAGTTAAGTGACGCATTAAAGTGAAAATGTCCAAATATGCAGATTCGAGGTTTTGGCTTTGTGCCGACGATATCATACCTCTCCCACGTTACTCTTTCACACTATTGATCCACTTGTAGGGTTTGCCGATCTGTCACGTGGATAGAATATTGAAGTTAGAGATTGCTTTTTCGAGGAGGGAGTTAATTTTTTAATAAGTTTTTTTTTTTAACAATAACGATGTTTTTACGAAAGCAAAAGAGTCATTAGAAAATAACCTAAATAAACTTGCAACGCAACAAAAATTGTTTAATGTAACAATCGATTGAACCCGGACCTCTGATTCTCATCGTGTATACCTACACTACCAACAATTCACAAAACAAAAATTAACATCTCTTCATGAGCCCGATGTTTATTTTATTTTTTGCCGAAATAGATGCCTTACGACTGCTGCGTTGTGAGTCTGGGCTTCATTTTCCATATCTTAAAAGGGTCTTCCTTACAAAAAGACCACAGTAAAATGCATATTATAAAGTACGAAGTACAGACATTTTACAACACTAGCGACTGAGACCATTGGCTGAGACAACACAAGAAATTTTCACAAGAGAGATAGATAGAAACTAATAACGACCATAAGAGCAGAGAACTACGTGGCACAGAGAGGGAGACAAAGTTGAAATTTTTCCTATATTATCGTGCAGGTGGCTTCAGTTAAGCTATCGATTATAGTAAATGCTAGATGAACCTGGAGTTTGAACCCACGATGCCAGCTTTGTAGTCAACTACCTACCTCTGAGCCATGCATCTGCCTTCCTTTCTCAAAATCAAAATGAAAATCATTGCTTAATTGCTTAGAAAAAAATGATATTTTGTATGATAGTTGCCATAAAAAAAATTCTTTTTTGAATATTTGGTGTGTATATAGAACTCGAGGTGGACATACGATTGCAGTTAGCTTGAGCAATTTAGGCGATTTTTCTATTTTTTTGTTTTTTTTTTTTTTTTGTTTTGAAGGGTGGACAAACGAACATTTTTGTTGGGCAAACATGGACAAAATGTGGACAAACGATAAGGGTACCATTTTGTATACCATTGATGTCGTCGAACTCATCGCGGATTTTCCTAATTTCCAAAAAAAAAAAACACCCTTTCGCCTAAAAAATGCTTAAATTATAAATCTTTCCATCTTCTTGTAAAAAGACACTTTTTGCCAGGTTTCATGATGGAACTTCGGAACATATAGATTTTCAATATAAGAAATAGGAAAACGATACGAAATTTAGAGAGTCAGACTTGTCAGAAAATGACAAGGGTGTCTAAAGATTTTGGGAGATAATTTTGAAGTTGAGTAGCAAAAATATATTTAAAATGTTTAAAATTGCTCAGCTAAAGAACAATAGAATGGGTAAGCATAAGCACTATTTTCGCACCTTTTTTGAATAATTGTTTTATAAATTTAGTTCTCTCACAAAAAATTAAATTTTTTGTTAAATAAGATAACAATAAAATCTACCAAAATCAAGAAATTTGTTCGATGCAGACAATAAAATTTGGTTTTTTTTTAACAGAAGTTGTTTGATTGCATTTATTTATTTTTCAACCTTGCACATAAAAAAAAAAATAGTCAGCTGGTGAACAAGGCAAAATTAATTTTTTAAATCATTTTTCTTTGATCCTAAATAATTATAATTGTCGGCCATGAATTGCAACGAGTTCAAGAACATTCCTTAATGCTGCGTTCATATGCGGAAGAATACCTATTTATATCGATTAATATTTATATATTTTTTTTTTTTCAAAAACAATGCACTGCTACTGAATAATAGATATTCCTTCTTTTGTAGTCTTTAAGCTTTATTAATTTCAAAACAATGCAAGAGGGATACAACAAAAAAAAAGGGAAAACTTTTCCAATAATGAAAAATGGGAGCAATATCAAGCATTAATGACTGTTGTTCTTGTGAGAAATTTCATAAAGTTTTCGATATTGTCTTTTGCGAGAAGAGTAAATATTGAACAAAAACAACATAAAAAAAGGTTTCCATGACAAGAAAATAAAGAAATTTTATCTTATATTTATATACCTACACCAGAAAGCAATTGATCAAAGAAAGTGGGAAGATATTATGTATGTTTGATTGTATCTCGACATAGGCAAACAAATTCTTGAAATTGATTTCAAAAAGTTCCATCCGATCCATTCCCCATCCGCCTAGCAAGCAAGTCACAAAAGAACACAAAATGTTGAGAGTTCTATTGTTTCACATTTATGTATGTTTGCTTCTGGTTAAGCTTTGCATTTGAAAACAAATGAGTGGGTAAACCGCTCGTTCGGGATTATATTTAAATTGAATTTTAATACTTTGAAAAATTAATTTGGAAATGGATTTCGCCTTGGATATATTATATATGTATATATTTTATTGCAAACAAAATGTTATTTTCTGATAGATGTCTACGTTACCGCTGACTATCACAGAATATTTTGCATCCGTTTATATCCTTTTTCATATTTTGAAGTTATAAATCAGGAAATGGGGTTTTGCTTTAGACGGAAATGAAAAGAAGAAACACAAGATATTACCAATATAGTTGCTTCAGTGTAAGAAAAGAACAGATAAATTCAGAAAATGATGGAAAATTAATAAAAACAATTCGTATCTGACATTTTTTGAAGCGTATTGATTTTTTTAATTATTTTTTTTAATTAATTGATTAATTAAAATTGCTAAGAAATGGTGCAATTTTTCAACGGTTTCCTTTCAGAGTATTTTATTGTAACTTTTTATCATATAAAAATTAAATTAAAATAGATGTGTACAACACCTTAAAGGCTTGAAGACAAGGTTTATAAAATTTCATTTTGTATTCGTGTTTTTTTTTTTTTTTTTTTTCTGTTAATTGACGAATAACCAACAGAAAAAATTTTAGCCCAAGGGCTCAGCTTGTCACTTTCAATCAACAAATTATTATTCGGGGTTCAAAGTTAAAATTCATAAAGTTAAAAATACAAAATATAAACTTTTTCAAGAAAGTTATTAAAATTGTTGCCGTTTTAAAACTTTTAAGCTTACAAACATTTTATGAAGTAGAAACATCACTGAAGAAATTTATTTTTTTTTTGTTTTGTTTTATTACTTTGTAGGTTAATTTGGGTTGCCATTGAACAAACTCACACAACTCCTATTTTTTTTTTTTTTGACGTGATAACGTCTTATAAATCGATGAGCCATGGCAGCCACCACAAAAAAGTGACGCCATTTTCTAACGTTACACTCTCGCACTTTCGCAGTGCGGCAAAAATTTCAATTCAAAATTAAAAATAAACTATTAGAGATTTGATTTGAAAGATAATAACCTAAAGCTTAATCCAAATGAAGGATTTTTTTAAATTCCGTCATTTAATAGTATAAACAGGGGTAAAACGGAAAGATGAAATTTGAGCTAAAATCTTAACGCAAAGTTGTAGGGAAATGATTTTTTTTTTTGTTATAGATAGATGAGACTAATTTAAGAATAACTGCATTTAAGAAAAAAATCTACAAAATTCTGAAACTAAGCTATAACGTTTTGTTTGAACGATGTACACGTGTTGGGGCTATGACAAAATGATGATTTTGGGTAGGGAAATTTTTTTGTTGACAATTCAAAAGGTGCCAGGTGAAAGATGAGGAAAAAAAAATTAGGGGTCTGATACGGATTTTTTTCCAACACTCTGCGTTTGAAATATGAATTTTTGAAAAACACCATGTTTTTTAGGGGTATTTTTGGGTAGTTTTTGATTTTTAGCTTTTTTTGGAGAGTTCAAAAAATCTCAAACTTATAGGACATGTAGGTTTTGGCATACATGTGCACATTTTTGGAATCGTTCAGTGAGTTTTGACTGAATAACGGAAGCAACAAGTTTTAAAAAAACACGTTTTTTGACCGTTTTTAACCGATTTTCATCTTTTTTTATTTTTATCTTTTTTCTTTAATAGATACAGGAATAAAGTATATGGAGTAATGATAGACCATGACCACGACTAAATTTGTGCGAAGTTTTAATCATTTTCGTAAACACAATTTTGAGATAACGGTAAAATAAAATTTTAGAATTCAACAGGTTATAACTTTTGACCAAGAGCAGATAGCAATTTTATTAAACTTTTATGAGCATCGTGATACAATTACCTTTCATTTGGTATATCACACATAACGGTAGACTAACTACAAGCTACACAATGTTATATCAAGAAACTTGCGAAAAACCTCAAAACACCAGTGGAGATCTGTTGCCCCCCGAACAGCCACCAGTGTGGGAAGTACCGTAATCTCAGTCTGGAAATTCGACATGGTTGACTTTAAAAAATTCTAACTTCTCTTGTAAGCATCCTTGAAATGAGATTGATACGTCATATGAAAGGTGAAATAATAAGCTTTCACATGGTATATATATTTTTTTATAAATTATCAAATAAAAAAATTGATTCCATAGCCTGAGAACATAAAAATAAATGTTTTTTTTTTTTGCTTTTTTTAATGAAATTTGATCGAGTTCAAAAAATTCTAACTCTTTTTGTAGATATCTCATAGACCTGATCGATATATATATATTTTGAGCTAAGACAATAAGCTTACAGATGGTTTTTTGTATAGGTTGTTAGGGAAAAAAATGGAATTAATGACGTGAAAAGATAATAATTCATATTCTTTTTTGCTTTTTTTGATGAAAATGATTGTTTTCAATAAATTATTATTTTTATACTTTTTGCGCATTGTAAAAATTTAAAAATGGTTTTATTCTTAAGAAGAAATACTTGGCTTTAAAATTGCACAATTTTTTTTGTAAGCTTTTAAAATAAAAAAAAAATAATATAATAAGAAAATAAAAATAAAGATATTTTTTTTAGCTTTTTCTTGAAAATTATGATTGTTTGAAATAAGTAAACGCTTCAATTGGCTCATTTTAAACAAAAGCACTCAACCTGTTTTCTGACGACGTTAACGTAAAATCATCGTCCGTAAAACGGCTTTACAGACAACGTCTTTTTTATTCCTGTATACAAAGTTCTGTTGGCCCTTATATTTTGTACTTGCGATATATGTAGGTACTATAGGGCAAGTTTAGGATTCGAAAAAAAATCGAACTGGAGATAACAATCACACATGACATTACGATGATGGAGAATGCCAAAAAATTGGGTATGGCAATTCTGTCTGTCTGTCCGTCTTCAAAGTTGGATGTTAACAGTCTTGGGTGATTCCCTAGAATAGAAATTGAATTTTTTTTAGGACCAAAACTAACGGTAACTGTCATATAACGGAAATAGAAAAGCAATTTTTTATCGAAAATGGATCTAACGATTTCGATTAAAAAATTTGTGTATAGTCTTACATACAAGAGCCAACTTTTGAAATAAAAAAAAATACTTTTTGTACCGTTATAGAACGGTTTTTTTTTTTTTGTTTCTAAATATCTCGTTCAAGACTAAGTCGATTTCAACGAAAACTTTTATACAAAAACGTTCAAGTAAAGGTAATATTAAGATTTTAGAAAATTTTCAAAAAAGACATTTTTGGATTTTTAAAAAATATTTCAAAATTTTTTTTTTTGAAAATCAATTTTTTGAAAACGGGTTTGTGTAAAACTTTGAAATTTCGTTTTTATGTGTAAATTAATTATATCTTAAAAATGGCATACCAACTTTTTTGTTTTGAAAAATTTTAGATAATTTTTGTAAAAAACGGCTTAAACAATTTTCGAAAAATTTTTTGCTTAAAATTCCTTTTTATACAAGAAATGAAATGGCGTACATGGTTTTTTTGTAAAAGATCATTTAAAACGTTGTTTAATTAATTATAAAAACAGATTTAAAATTTTTTTTTTAATTTCTTGAAAATATCAAATTTTAAATTTTACAAGTTCCTATGCGACCCCAGTCGTGCATTTTATTTAAATAATGTTGAAATAAAGTAGGTAAATCCTGAACTGAAAATTGCCGCTGAGTTAACTTAACAGTTAGGTATCAGAATTTAAAAAAAAATGTCATCTGCACTGAAAACATGCTCAAAAACTAATTGGTAATTCTCCACAACAATATTAGGCTTGGGGTGACGTATTTTCCTAGAAATAAATCCTTTTCTATGAATAATTGAATTCACGACAAAAAAAAAATCAATTTTTTTATTTTGATTGTTTTCAAACAATCGTTTCGTTGTTTATTTTTCGATTCAGAATCAGATAGAATTTTTTAATTACTTTTGCACGTATCACTTTATATAATTGTATCTTTATATACGGGCGGTAGATATGAGATATGACAAAAACACACAATGTAGATACATACCATATAGATTAATGAAAGTACAATGTTATCCTAGAAATTAATGAAAAAAAAAGTAAAGTTTTAAAATAAATTTATTTATTTAAAAATTTTCTGTTGGTTTTTTTTTTCGTTTCAGCTCTTCAGCAACTGAATTGATTTCAAGGCGAGGAGTTTTTGCACGTCATCATTATGGATCCGTTGACCAGGTAAATTATTTGTTTGACATTTTTATTTATTTATTGTTTCTGACATAATTGTTCTTGGAAACTCATCAAAATGGATTCTATCTGTGTTCATGAATGGCCTCATGGTAGATAATGCATAATAAATTATGAAAACTATTTCATCTGAAATTGGCATTGGTTCATATTTTGTTAGTATTTTGCGGATGAAAAAAATGGCAAATTAAAATCTAATACAGGGGCAGTTTAAAAATTCTCTTTAACTTAAAACATTTGAAAACAAAAAAAAAAAATATCCTTTTAAGTAGGTACTTACGATAAATTATGTTGTACTATAACACGATTACTCGCTTTAATACTTTGCACTGTGAAATGTGATATAATGTTTGTGATACATTGAGAAATAAAAACCCTCCCACGTCAACATGTCACTTCAATTTTTTCTCATTTTTGCTTCGAATCATGCTGTGATTTTGTGTGTAAGCTATTTATTTTTTGGTTGAAAAAAGTTCCATAGGAAGTATAAAAAAAGGAAAAAAACAAATTGGATACCTACTCTCTGTGGTTTGTTTTTATATAAGTAATTTAGCTCGATTTCAGAACACAATTTTTCCTTTTATCTTACAACAAGCTTACATAAGAACTTGACTGTTAATTATGTTTAGCTTTGTGTTTAACTTAAAAACAGCATTAAATAGTACATTCTTTATGGATAATACATTAAATGCTTAAAAGTACACAGCACTCACTAAACTACCGACGACGCCGACGTACAAATTTTTGTCTTAGTTGGTTGAGAATCAATACATACATTTGTGTACACTTGACTAGTATTTGTTGTTACAACAATATCCATACAGTTCTAAGGATCTTGATAAACAGAGGTCTTGATTGTCTTCCACCTTAAGTTCAAGACTCTAAGGTGATTGTGTTGTTGAGAACTGTTTGAAGTCTTTACTGTTTTGATTTTTATATTTTGCAATAAAATAATTATCAATGGTAAAAATTGCGAAAAATGTGACTGTCGTCATAAAGAGCAGCAGCCTTAAATGGTGAATCAATTTGCTTCAAACTTTGTATCAACGTTTTTTGCTCCAATAGAAAAAATTTGATGAAAGATTTTATGTCAATTCGATTTTTCGAATAAATTTACTTTAGATACCAAGCGAAAAAAAGTGAAAGAAGTGAAACCTTAAAAAATAATTTTTCTTGCAAGAAAAATCGAAAAAGTCTAAATTTTTTTATTCTATCACCTTAAAATCCACCCACCTATATAATAAATTTTATATCACCCGAAAGCTTATTATTTCAGCTCAAAATATTTATATCGACCATGTCTATACAACATCTACAAAAAGAGCTAGACATTTTTGAACCCAATCAATTTTTTCATCAAAAAAGTACAAAAATCAATCTTTTTTTCTCTCATTAAATCTATTTTTTTTTTAAATGACAACCTATGATAAATTTTATATCATCTGAAAGCTTATTTCACTTTTTATATGATGTAGGTATCAATCATATTTCTACAATGCCTACAAAAAAAGTAAGAATTTTTTTAAAGCCAACTATATGTCGAAATTTGAAACTGAGATTACGGATACATCCTCTACTGCTAGCTGGTCATCGGCAACAGATCTCCACAGGTGTTTTGAGGTATTTTTCAATTTTTTCAATTTAATATTGTGTAACTTGTAGAGCACGTACCGTTATGTGTGATATATCAAATAAAAGGTTATGTTATCAGCGTGCTTATTAAAGTCAAATCAAATTTGTATGTGCACTAGATCAAAAGATATAACGTGTGTAGAAAAAGAATATCTTTGTACCGTTGTCTAAGAATTTTGAATATGAAATTGATTGAAATTTTGTTACAATTATAGTTTATTTCTATAGTACATCTATCTATTAAAATAAAAAAGTTATAACAAGTTGAATGTTCGTGTCGCGTTTTCGTTTCATCTTGTTTCAAATCACTACGATACTAAGGAAGTTTTCACTTCAAAACGTAGACTTGAGTGAATTTCTTTTTTAATGTTTTAAAACTTAATCTTGCTGGATATAGTTCACATTAGGTTTTTGTTTAAAAATATATGTAAGTTGAGCTGAATATAAACAATATTTGCGTATTGACAAGGTGTCACACGATAAGTGAACTGATGAGTTCAAGTGAGCTCCACCGGGACGAAACGACAATTTTTTGTTTGGACTAAAGGCCATAAAAGGCTATATTAAATCAATAATTTAACAAGTCCAATTAAATATAGTGTTTATTCTTCTACTTTACTGATTTCAGTAGAATAAAAAATTTGTATTGTAAAACAAATCTTCTTAAAAATTCGAAATAAATGTTTTTTTGTATAGTTAAAAATTTTCAGCGGATTTTTTAAATTTCAGGTTTTTTTTATTAATGAAAAATAACCGAAAAAAAATTAGTGATTCTACGAGAAGAATGCAAGTATAATCTACAAAAAAAAAAATAATTAATACAACGAAAAGTTTCGTAAGTTAACGAGTATTTTTTCGTAATTTAATTAAAATATTCATAAAATTTACAAAAAAAATTCGTTAGCTAACGAAAGTTCCTTTCATAAATTATTATCAAAAAATACATTGACTAACGGAAAATATCACCGTGGGTAATTAAATTTTACGTTAATCGATGAAAAAAGCACGGCAAATATCCCTCGGTGAGAGGGACATAATTCCCAAGTTAAATTTTTGTCTTAATTTGAGCTTTATATATCTTTCAAATAATTCTTCTCAACCATTAAAAAATATTTTACTTATTCACTTACCACTCTTTAAATAAAAACCTTTTAAACTATCAAATAGCATTTATTGATTTGATTTAAAAGTATTTTTTATTTATTTTATTAACTACCCAAATACTACATCAATATTATTTACTAGGTATCGCTTTTATCGGTATTTTGTACTATGTTCTAAATATTAGATTTTTCCAATGAATATTTCAACGCAGATTTCAATTTAAAAATGAATAAATAATTGAAATACCCTTAATGGACATTTTATTCCCCAATTTATGTGAATATTATATGATTAAAAAATCCAACTTATTTCATGATGCATTTTTAAACATAAACAAAATATTAAATTCCTATGAGGAATTCAAAGAAATAGATCCAATTTCATCCTAACCCAATCATTTTAGTTGTAGGTAATTCCATAACCTTTAATTTTAATGTATAGTGATTTTTGTTTATTTTTGGCTTTTCAAATAAATTTTCCTTCAACTTTAAAGTCTCCCATAAAACACAATATCTGAAAAATTTATCGATTTCTTGATGATGAAGAAAAATTATATCTCCGCAAAAGCGAGTATCACTATCAATCAGCTTTCTTTGTACGACTATGTTGTGCATCTAATGGTTGATTTTGAAGATAACGGGTCAGTGAGAAATCGTTTTTGATTTAAATCATATTTAATTCAAGCTCATCCCAAAAAGAAGTGCTCGTTCATCTCTCCAAGCACATTTAAGTTTCATAGCCAATCTTTTGTTTTTGTCTTCTTAAGGCACCTGCTTCTACTCCTGGCCTCCTTGGCTAAAGTTTATTGTGTTATTTCTGAAAAGTTAGCAATTTTAAGCTTCCGCTTCCTGTTGGTTGCTTGCTCTTTAGAGAATAATCACTTTTCCATTTTGTATTTGGGGAAATACAAACCTTTGTATTAGTGAGTTTGTGTGTGTGTGTTTGCCTGCAGAAATAAAACAAACCATTTTCCATCCGGTAAAGTCTTTAGTGCGTTGGCCTGTTTGCTTTACTTCAGAGTTTTTTTTTTTACTTGAATTTTATCTTGAACATAAATAGATTTTTGTGTATTGGATCCAGATGATGCTCATTTTTTTGTTTTTTGTTCGGGGATGTAATTTAATTATTATTTCTTTACCAATTTTACTTACACAACTTGTAATTGAATATTGAGTTGTTTCATCGCCAAGTGGACACATTTTGTTCATGAATCCTTAGCATTTTCTTTTTTTTGGAGTGGTTATTGTCATCGTATACTTACATTTTTTTTTTCATGCTTCAGATGATGAGAGATATTTTATTTAAATTGTTCGCAAGTTTACGGAATAAAAAAAAATATTTTTTCGATTGATTTATTTAACCATCGTTTCTCTGAAATAATTTAACCATCGTTAAGTATTCATTACAGTTTAAGGTTAATTAAAACATGGAACTTTAGTTATAAATAAACTCATCTACAGTGACGGATTAAATCTATAAATATGTATAAAAGGTATAAGCATTTGCTAGGTTAACCTATTTATATTTGGTCAAAACCAGGACTATGATTGCTCTCAGAAAACTGTAACAATATTATATCTTAAACTGTATTCACGAAGCACAGTGTTCTTCGTCTACTTTTATGGGGAAGTTTGTATTTCTATATACTATAAAACAAGGTTTGCATATAAAAAGAATACAGGGTGTCCCAAAAGTAATGGATCAAACGAAATATGCTGATAGGCCAACTTAAGGGCTCTCAGAATTTGGTAACTTGTTCATCCCAAATCCTTACGGTTTTCGATTTAATGCAGTTTTTGTGAAATTTCGAAAAATCCCGACTTTGCAACAGTATTTTGCTTCCTCCGCTCATAATTGATTTTTGTTTTTTACAATTCTTTCACTTAAACATTGCCTAATAATAAGAAATAATTAATTAATCAAAATATTTTTCATTTCATACGCCATTTTGCTGCAAATTAATTAACAGTTCCATGTTTTATAAAAACTCAATTTCTTTCTTTTATTTCAGAGCACACCCTTTAAAAAATTTGTTTGGTGTGGCACTGGTTTATTATTTTGAAAACTTGCCATGTTATTGCAGTTTTCAAAAATGTATAAAAGTTTCCAAAGTTGAAGTTAGAACTGAAGATATTACAATTTAAAAGCAACAAAACAGGGCTTTTGAGAGAAAAATAACAAAGAAAAATAAACACATTTTCTCGACTGTTGTTTGTTTATTTCTTTTTGAACAAAAGCCTCGAATTTTGTTTGTTATTTGCTCTGAAAACGTCTGTTTTTTTGCATTCAAATTGTAATATCTTTCGTTATAATTTCAACTTTGGAAATTTTTATTCATTTTTGAAAACTGCAATAACACGGCAAGTTTTCAAAATAATAAACCAGTGCCACACCAAACAAATTTTTTAAAGGGTGTGCTCTGAAATAAAAGAAAGAAATTGAGTTTTTATAAAACATGGAACTGTTAATTAATTTGCAGCAAAATGGCGTATGAAATGAAAAATATTTTGATTAATTAATTATTTCTTATTATTAGGCAATGTTTAAGTGAAAGAATTGTAAAAAACAAAAATCAATTATGAGCGGAGGAAGCAAAATACTGTTGCAAAGTCGGGATTTTTCGAAATTTCACAAAAACTGCATTAAATCGAAAACCGTAAGGATTTGGGATGAACAAGTTACCAAATTCTGAGAGCCCTAAAGTTGGCCTATCAGCATATTTCGTTTGATCCATTACTTTTGGGACACCCTGTATATTAAACACTTAAAACCATTGCCAACAATTTCACTTATACACTACTTGTTGCATCTTGCATGTTTTAATGCAGTAGAATTAAAGTGCCCATTTAGGTAAATGCATTTTTAAGAGTCTTCATTATAAATTATTGTGTGGGGGTAAAGACACTTACTATAAAAAAAAGAACACTTATTTCAACAAAGAATATAGTTTTTTGTTTTGTAAATAATAAAAGTAGAAGACTACTAGCATCCATTAAATTTATAAACCCACTCATTTTCAACAAGGCTGGACCGATACTAACAACTTTTTACAACTTATGCTGTGAAAATACACTTTGAGCGAAATTCAAAGAGTTTAGTTCTTCCAAATTTCTTGAAAACACAAAAGATATTAAATAAACGATAATTTCTGCAGCAAAAAATAGGTTTTTAAAAACAAAATTACTCAAATACTGATGACAATATTGTCACTTTACCTAAAATATTTATACATACCTAAATCCTATAAACCCCCAATATTTTTGTTGATTTTTTAATGAAACGCATTTAATTCATATTTAATTTTTTTTCAGAAGAAATCAAAATGTTACACATACACCACAGTTACCCAGTTTACAAAAATTCTAATAATTTTTTTTTATAAGTTTTTTAACGAATTTCAATGAGGAAGTTCTCTCAGTGGGATTGATTTCTATTAATTGCAAATGTTTGCAAAACCACAATATTTATTAAAAATAAAATTAAAGCTTAGACGTGCCAGAACCAGTTTCGAAAAATTACAATTTTCTCGAGAACGCCTTTAACTTGTTTGATTAAGTTTGTTGTTTAGACTTTAAAGTGATTTTAGTAATTGGGAACTTTAAATTTTGTTTTGGTTTTGATTTTTTTTTTTCTTTTTATTAAATCGATAAACATTTGGAATTTTCTTTCAAATTTTAAAAACAGTAATTTTGTCAAAAATTTTGAACGATAAATATACTTTGCATACAAATTTTGAAAAATATCTCGCAAAAATTTTGTTAACTCATTTTTTTTTTTTTTTTAAATATTGTCAGTTCAATGATTGGCTTTTAAAAATCACTTCATTCAGTTAACTGGATTTTTATTTATTTGGTGTTAACAAAGGTATGTCTTAGTATTGTAGATGTTTTGTTTAAAATTTAATTTTATATTTGAAGTTAATTTTGAGAAAATTTTTCCCACCGCTTAAACGATGGAAAACTGTCCGTCAGTAGTTTCAATATTATGCTATTTTAAGCTATTGCATAGATTTTAACGCAGTCCTGGCATGGGGAGCCAACCAAGAAATTTCGTAACGAAAAATTATTACACCACACACTTAGGTAATTAGCTAAACGTGTATGGTATGTGTGTATATGCATATCGTAAGATTATACGAAGCTTGCATGGATGTGTGAATTTTTTTGGTTCAAACAGAATTGTGTTAGACAACACAATCAGAAGAGAAAAACTATTCTAGTGTTTTCTTATTTTTTGATCTGGAGAAGTTTATGACATGAAATTGTAGACCAGCGCCGAACCTTCAAAAACATTAAAAAGTAAAAAAAATCAAATACCTATAAATTTTAAATATACATACTATGCTTATTTTTGAATAAAAATGTATGTTTTTAATTTGTTGGCATTAAACGTGTAAAAAGCGATTTTTGAAAAAGTCTGAAAAAAATGACTTTTTTACCAAGTTAAATCTCTAAAATTATAACAATTAAAAATCTGAAAAATGTTCACATGATAGCTACACTTATTTAATTTGAGTCTGTAAAGTTTAAAATTTTTTGAACGAATGGTTTGGCTGGAATTTAAAATTGATCGAATAAGGTCCAAGAAACCCCATGTTATTCCCATAAGAAACTTCAACCGCTTATCGGCACAGGTTAGAATTAAGATAGAGACTTGAAACTTGGGGAATATTTTTTTTAGTTTATTTTCAACCATATAAGATGCTAGGAGCATAGAAATTCTAATTATTTTAAAATAACGAACACCCTATTGTGCACCTTGCAATTCACATCATGAAAAGCCACATTTTCTATTTACGAAAAAGTAGCATAGATTCCGCAGTTTTGGTCAAATTCAATAAATAAAATACGTCAATTTGTGCCTAAATGTATATTCTTTCAGAATATAACCTTAATTTATTTTTTTGTTTGTTTTATTGTGCAATAAAAAATGGATGAAGTTGAAAAAAATTGAGGAAAAAATCACTTTTTCAAGATATATGGGATAAAAACCTACACTTAATTTGTTTAAACAATAGACTTATATTCATCATTCAAAAGGTCTGGAAATCTTCTTTCCAAAAACATATAACATTTTGAGAGTTGTTAGAAAAATGACTGAGATATTGATAGATTACATCATAAAGTCTTTAAAAATGGTTTTTTGTAAAACAGCCTACACTATGTATTTCGTCGGGTGTATTTTCAGTGTCGCACCGTGTTATCGACCCTGGTGTATTGTCTTTGGATATCAATCTTAAACAAAAATTTTGAACAAAAATTTGTATGTTCACAAAAAACTTTATTTTATTTTTCAAAAACATTACAAGAATAAGGAAAATATTTTTAACTACCAACGCAACGTTTGAGAAAAAAAAATACCATCAAAATCGGAGATATCCGAACAGTTCCAAAGAAATTTGCTTTAGTTAGACTATAAATGACTAGAAAAATTTCAATCAAGATTTGTTTACAAAAGCATTTTAATGACTCGAATGTTATTATGAAAAATTTTCAAAAAAATCAATGTTGGATTTTTTAAGAAAAGTGAATATTTTTTTTTTAATTCATTTTCTTGAAAACAGACCAATGAATTTTATTGAATTTTTGTTTTTATATGTCAATTAATATTTTTTTTTAAAGGCATACCAATTTTGTTTGAAAATTTTTATAAAAAACAAAAACTATTAAAAAAAAAAACTTCTCTTACAATTTTCAATTTAAATTTTATCTAAAAATTTTTTTTTAACTATACAGGAAATTAAATGGCAAATTGTTTTTGAAGATCAAAACCATTTAAAGATACCTATACAAAACAAAAAAATTCATCAGCAAAATTCATGAACTATTTTGAAAATATTGATTTAAAAAAATAAATATTGAACATTTTTCTTAATAATTTTAAAATTTAGGATACAAAGAAAGTTTGTTAATAACAGTTTAGTTTTTATTTCAAAAGTAGTTCAACACACGCTTTTTTAAATAAAAATCGTTAAATCAATATTTCAAAAAATATCTTTTTGCACTTTGGTCGTGTGAAAAGTAGCATTCATTTTGGTCCTCTAAGGAATCACCCAAACCTCTGAACTGCGAAGTTCTTAAGGCTTCTTATCTTTTCTTCTTCTTATTGAATTTTGGAATTGATATAGGCCTATTAAAACCTTCATGTATTGAATTGAAATTCAAATAAATAATGTGTCTACCATGAACTTGATCAGATGTATTTATGTTTTTTAACGCCTCCGGTTTTTATGTTCTTAACATTATTTTAACGACCGGGCGCTGAACTCATTTGGGAGCACACAAACAATGGATAGTGCCTATTATAAATAAATTATCACGAGGTATAAAATCAAGCCAGGAAATACCAGAATATAAAACTAATTAACAGGAGTGGATCAATGAATATAACACTTTTTACAGGTATTGTATTCTTAAAAAAGGGAAAAACATAATTTTTTTTGGTTAAGAGATATAAATTATATAATTCTTTTACCAAGTTTTTATGTAAGACCCTGAATTTTATGTCTTTTGTTGCAAATGCAATGATATTATTGTTCATTTAGTTTAATTTAACCCCTGAGCAATATAGAACCGAAATTTCCAACAAATTCGGAGTAAATTTGTATTATTTTCTAACACATTCAATACAATTCTACACTTTATAAAACAGACATTTTCAGTCTCTTAACAAATTTTAAAATCCATTAATTCCGTTTTAAAATTGTACAAAACTTAACATTTGTAGGGCCCTAAAAATAAATCGCCCAAAATTCTTAATTACCCTTTTTTCAAGCAAATCCACTGTCGTCAATATTGATTAAATATTAAATGTGAAATGTGACATGCTTAAGCCTATACATCAAGGTGTAGGTATATAAATATTAAGAGGTAAAGAGAAAGGTTTATATATAGAAACACGTCATCAATATCCAAAAACTTCATCAGAATTCCCTCCGGATACTTGGTCAAAATGTCTGCTTATTTGAAATTTACGAAACATGCCACATTGTATTATTGAACAACATGAAAGTGTGACATTGCAATTACCTATACGAATGCTTTTTTATATATTTCGAGAAAAAAACAATGGAAATAAATATGTGTGTGTGCTTTTTTGTTTTTATTTCCAGCTGCCACAATCAGAAGTTGATGGATTCGATCCGAATTTCAAAAGATTTCGCATTGAAAATGGTGAATCGCTGGCAGAAAAGGATGAGGTGAGTTCCTTTTTTTTGTTGTTGTTGTTATAAAAGCAAATTATTTTTCTATGGAATCAATCTAATTTAAATAATTTCAATTTGTGCACCCTCTGAAAATGTCACTTTCAGTTCTTGTTTTTTTTTTCTATTTGTAAAAGAATTTTTGGAAGTAGGTATATTTGAAAAAATAAGTAAATTTTAGGCATAACCTCAATCATTTGTCGTGTTGTTGGCATTGTGGAATGGATTTGTCACCTACACACACGTCAAGTCAAACTAAATCGAATTACAATACCGTTGGCTAGATTTTCGAAAAAGAAAACCAGCATGATAGTTAAAACGGTTTTATTTATACAAAATAATAATGAAAAGCAGAAACACATTATACCCACCTTTGTTTCAAGGAGATGTGTTGTCCTGAGAGCATTATAAAATATGCGAAATATAAATGGAAAATTGTAAGCAAAAAAAAAAAACAAAACAAAAATTGACCTAAATATGCATTGCTTTTGTGTATATAAGATTTGGGGGTGAAAATTACTGAATGAGTGGGTGTTGTGTTGCCTTTTTTGCCAAGAGGAATGATTTCCCAGAACTATAAAAACTCAATATTTATTTCCATGTAGGCTATAGCTTTATCTTGAAGCTATCGTGGGATTTCGTGGAAATTAAAGAAAAGAAAAGTATTTTGTAATTTTCATTAGAAACAGAAAAGTAGTGAAAGGTTGAAGGTATTTTGGTTAATTTAAATTTCAACTATGTATGTAGAAATTTGTTTAGTTTAGGGTAAGCGGGGGTACATTTGACACCGGGGCACATTTGACTTTGCGTTTTTCGGTATGATCGTGCCCTTAATTAAGAATAGTTTGGACGAAGAAAGAAGCTTAGTTTGATTTAAAGAAATTTTGCGAAATTTCGCAGTCTTTCATTAACTTTTCGCGAAGTACCATGTGTTTTCGTGTTTTCTGTATTTCTGATCTAATTTTTGACCACCGGTATGTAAGCGATTTCTGAACCTAATAAAGCAGTTTTTTTTAATGGTGAATCAATATTTTGATAGCACTAAGCTTAAAATTAAGTACATTAAAACCAGCTTTGTAAAAAAATAGTATTAGTTATTGAAAAAAAAAAGAAAAACAGTTATGAGGCTCCTTAGGGGCACCTTTGGCTTTTGCAATGTGGGCACAGTTTTACGTTGATTTTGGGGAATTATATATTAAATAAATTATTTAAAAATAAATCGACATCGATTAATTTTGATTAAGATTTAAATGGAGAGATTTTTTGAAATATTTTATGGTTTTTTGTTTTTTCTTCTTCTTTTTAGAAAATAAATTTTTTGATTTTTTTTTTCGTTATAGGTATTGTTTAGTAGATTGTTTAAAACCAAAAATTTATTTTTTTTTTCTAATTAAACAATAGACAAGCAAGATTAGCTGATAGTTTTAAAAATATAATGCCCCGGTCCCGGGGCACTTTTGACAAAATGACTTTTTTTAGAAAACATTATTTTTTTAAATGTTGTAATATGGTAAAACAAAAAAATTTACTGTTAGTATAATCTTGAATAGTCAATAAATCAAATACAAAACAAAACATTGGAAAAAATTAACAGTTTTCGAAAATACAGACCTTTAAAAACTACGTGTCAAATGTACCCTCTTCTCCCCTATGTTGCATGGGAACATTATCGTCGAATTAGTAAATTTAAAATTAATTTAATACACTCACAATTATTTACCTAAGTAAATTATTTTTCTATGAATTTTATTTTATAAGTGACATAAAAAGGAATTTCTTCTGTCCCATAATTATGTTGTTTCTTAGAAAATTGTGGGTTAAATTTCATGGAAGTAACATTATACCGAATATTAAAATTCAAATAAGAGTATAGCCAAAGAAGAGGGTAGGAAAAATTATGTTTGGATACAAGTACACCAGATTTTTCATAAGATTTTCATGTTTAAATCACAAGTTGTTACTTACACTTTGCGTTTTTTTAGTTTAGCTAAAATTTGACTTTTAAGAATTTATCCTTTTATTTCTATACCTAGGAAAAAAATTGCTATAAATTTATATTTTTGACACCAAATAAAAGAGAACAAAGAGCTTATTTTTATTGGATAGGTACAAATTTTAAAAGATCAATTTTGTGACTTATAATTTCTTTGTACAAGGAAATTCATAAACACCCTAGATCAAAACTTCAAAAAGAAAGAAATCCAATGTTCCGTTTTCGAAACAATATATTTTCGAAAAAAAAACTAAGGGCAATTTTTTTTACTATTGCTCAACTTGAAGCAAGCTCTCGAGTTTGCCAACTTAAGAGTTCTTTTTATTCAATAATTATTTTCTCAACTCTCCAGTTGAAGATGTAAAGTTGGTCAACTTCAAGTTTGAAAAATATCCCTGTACTGGGATATTTATGAAATATGAAACAAAAACTGTAAATTATTTATATTCAAATTTGAATCTGTCGTTTTTGTGTTTAATTTTTCGATTTTTGTTTGCTTTGAAACAGGGGCGTACACTCCCTTGGGGCAAGCGGGGCGGCGCCCCGGGGCCCCCGACCTACCCCAGGGCCCCAACTTGAGACAATGCAGAGAAGGAAACTTTTAGAATAAATTGAGTTACGAAGTAGGTAAATTAAAATTATTTGAATCACTTCGGATACAAGGGAGACAAATTATATCATTCAGTGTAATGTATAATGCATTGGTAGCCACACAATATATACTGATTTAATAAAAAGGTTACCCCAGGGGCCCCAAAAAAATAAACTGCTTTTTTAAAAGAAAAAATTTTAATCTTAGGGCCCCAAAAAATATTACTTGCAAAATCTTTGCAACCACAAATAATACATTAGGGGCCCCAAAAAAGCAAAAAAACAACTTCAGGCCACGGGCCCCAAAAGCCTTTACTTCGGGGCGTCAAAAAAAATTAAATTAAAAAAAATTGTTTTTTTAAATTAAATTACATTTGTTGATGGATTACTAAATATTACTTTAGGAGCCAAAAAAATATGACTTCGGGGCTCCAAAAATATTATATGAAGGGTCCCAAAAAATAATTTTCTTCTTTCAAAAGTGCGGCCTTATTTGCAGCAAATCATATTTTTTTTTTCAAAGCAAAATCGTTATCCGTTTTTGAGAAAATTGCAATATCTCGAAAACTTTATATTGGAGATATCCGTTGAAAAAGAGACATTAAAATAAAAAGGCAAAAAATAAAAAAACGGCTCTTGAAAATTACGTAGAAATCGTATGTACCGAGTTTTTAGCAAATCTATCAGTCCGTTTGAGCTCTTTTTTCCAATTCTTCAAACTGAAACTTATAACGGATACAGGGTACAATTATTGGCAGTGGCAACGATTGATGTCTCGATGCACGTATTATTGGCATCCCCTTTACTTTATATGAAACGATATATTGGCACCCCTTTTTAACCATAACCATTGCCTTTAAGCCAACCATTGTACTTATTTTACTTTCTAAAAGGGCCCCAAATTCTTGTGTGCCCAAGGGCCCCAGGATAGTTAAAGACGGCCCTGTATAAACATGTTCATATTACTTCAGAACAGAGGCCCCAAGAACTATCAATTCTAAGCTAAAAAAAAAATTTATTTTAGGGGTCTCTAAATATTCAATTTTGGGGGCCCCTAGTACAAGGATTTACTACTTTTATGATAAAAATTTTAAGTAAGTATAGCAAAGTGCATTACGAACATAATAAAACATTAAAATAAACTTAAAAATAAATAAGCCATACAAAAAAAAATGTATGGCGTATACGTACTTTTGTTTTTGTATCTAAGTGGCCCCCAAATAAGGGGCCCCAAAATTTAGTCTTGCCCCGGGGCCCCGGCAACTCAACGTACGCCACTGCTTTGAAATATTAATTCGTTGACACAATAACTGAAGGGTATTTTTCTAAAAAAAACTGTTTTTTTTTTGAAAAAAAAAAATTATTTAAAATCAACACCATCATTAACACGCTATATCTTTTTATAAAGCCAAAAACCTGGGCTGAAACGACTAAAAATGACTTGGGAATTTTTCTTTTTTGTAAGCAAGCATTTCGTAATAATAAAACTAGTTTAAAAAAAATATAAATAAAATATTAGTGCCACTATACTTTTCGTATAGATTTAAATCCAGATATTCAAATTCGGTTTTCTTTTCAAGCTATAGACAAAAACTCGAAAAGTAACAAAAAGAGTAGAATTTTTTTATTGTTACAAAGACAAACTTATAAATAAATTTTTTCAAAAAAGTATCTTGCCATCTTTGTAAAGAATCATGCTACACTGAAAAAAAAACTTTAAACTACCAGGATTGGAAAGATTTTGAATACCTATATATTTGAGTACAAGATTTTTTTTGTCAAAAATTTCCTTTGAAAATCGATTTATTAAAAATGTTTTTATTCATTGCAATTAAGCATACCTATAAAAAGACCCAGAAAAGTTGTTCTAATGTTATTTGCTTATTTATTCAGATTTCTGTTCATATTGGTCATTTATTACTCAAGATATAGCCCGATTACTAAGTATGCTTAGAAAAACAACGACAAAAAAAACTGTGAAAAATAACATCTCGAAAAAGTTACCATCGTAATTTTTTTAATGTAACGAGTCCCTGTGGCCAAATAACGTTAGAAAAAAAAGTGGTATTGAGTGGCCATTTTTGCTGTATGCTATTTAGTGTAATAAGCCATAATCTATACGTTCTAACTTCTTGACGCATTCCTCTTTTAAGGAACCAAAAACATTTTTAAAATATGCTTTAGTGGTCGAAATAGAGATTCGAGACGACAGACAGATAACACACAGAATTTTGCATTCGTGTTATCACGAGTTACATTTTTTTTTTTTCACGAGACTTAAACTAATTCTATGGTACCTATAACTATACCTATACCTATTAATTTTGTGCTCCAACGGAGAAAAAACAATTAAGTTAAATTCTTTGTTTTCACAATGTTGACAAAAGAAACTATAACTTTCAGGTTTCAGAATACATTGAAGTTTCCTTTGAGTGTAGTAGATTATATCTATGCTTACCTTTTTTTATATCATGCATGCTGCATAACACACTCACTATCCTTTGTTTAAAATCTGAACTCAAAACTTCCCCAGAAAAAAAAAAATAATAACGCGATCTGGGGTTCTTTTGAAGGACCTCTTATCTTGTTTGCATCGATGTTCTTCATACTGTCGCCACACACAAAGTTATAATCAACATTGTCAGCAAAAGAGAAAAGATACTCTAACATAAAAAATTAGTACATACCCACATACATGTGATATGTTAAATACAAAGAAAAAAAAACACCTTTCGACTTGAACCCCAAAAAATAAAAAACAAAGTAAAATGACTACGCAATATCTAGTTAGATTTTTAAACAATGACCTTGTTAGGACAATAAAAAAAAATTCCAGTTGGATTAATATTTTTAGGATATTATCTCATACAAAATGTTAACATTCCATTTTAATGTCAAACTCATGAAAATTCATTCACTTCTGTCTGTCAACATACATGTACACATACTACATTTCTTTAATAATATTATACTCTTTCACTTCATAAATCTTTATATTAAATAAATTCTTTGTTTGCTATTTTCAGGTATTTGGATCGCCGAGTACACCTATCCTTGAAAATCCTGAACATCAGACGAGATGGTATTTTAAATACTTTTTGGGCAAACGTAAGTGTAGTTTATCACGCGAATTGAATCATTTAACTCTTACCAACTCTTTGTTTTTTTTTTTATGATTTTGAGTTAAATGTTAAATATATATTTTTTTTGTTCTATCATAAAGTTCATCAAAACTATGTTGGAATTGATGTGGAAAAGAATCCATACTTTTTGTCAGTTGTCTCACAAGAATCTGGAAATCAAGGATCTCCATTAAATAGAGCGATATTGTTTAGGAAACAGGTAAGTTATCTTGTGGTAATATTTATTTTATAAATAAGGTTCACAGAAAAAAAGCCAGTTTAGTTTACTTATCAATTTGTTATACCGGCTGAGAGTTAATTTTTTTCTAATGCTAGTGTCTAAACAAACAGTTTTAGACATGGGTTTACTCAACGCCATGTTCAGTGTCCACCATTGGTTTGCCACACTTTAAAGTTCATTTTTTGAGTTTTTTTCGACTACGCAAGTCTGCTTTAACATTTCTATTATACATTATAATTTAACATTTATTGATATGTAGGTAAATAATAAGAAATTTTTAAAACTTGAAATTACGGCAGGATAAATAAAGGTGAATTTTAAAAAATTTCAAAAAGTTATTTTCTAACAAAAATTATAGAAACAAGATTTATATTAGAATCGATAGAATTATTCATACATATATGGAAGTCACACACACATACAAAAAATGTAAAAATCTGGAAACCAAGATATGGACATTTAAAGTCAAAACCCACAAATTGAATGCTTAAGAAATCAGCATTAAAAGTATTTCAAATAATTCCTATACAATTAAAAATAAAAAATAAAATAACTTTACAAACAAAAAAAATTTTCGTTTTTCCGCCCTTCAAAAAAAAATTTAGACCAAATCCTTTTTTTTTTCTGTGAAGTTTTTATATCATCTAAAACGCTCAAATTTTGATAGGTATAGTCGTATAAAACCAATTGCAGTCGGTGTCCTCGCGAGTTCTTGAAAAAAAAAATGTTTGTACTGAAAAATTCATAGCACCCTGAAATCCTCATAATTTACATTTTTTCAAAAATTCAAACTTCTGTCGTTTGTTCACCTCTTTACAAATATCAAAAATCATGGTTTTCCACCCTAGTTTTTTCAATATTTCCTAAACTAAGGGTGGATAAACGACTATTTTTAGAATTTTTAAAGAAATCGAGGTGGACAAATGACAGCAGTTTAAATTTTTGAAAAAGAGTATTTTTTGGGGATTTGAGGACTTTGAAACTTAATGTGGGCAAACGATGATTTTTATCGAGGAGGACAAACGATTGCCGTTTGAGTTTATGAAAAAAAAAATAATAATTTCAGAAAAAAATAATATTTTGTATGAACGGTGCTATAAAAAGTACCAATGTGTAAAGAACTCGAGGTGGCAGGGGCGTACACTCCCTTGGGGCAAGCGGGGCGGCGCCCTGGGGCCCCCGACTGACCCGAGGGCCCCCACTGGAGACAATGCAGAGAAGGAAACTGTTAGCATAAATTAAGCTACAAAGTAAATTAAAATGTATTTGAATCACCTCGGATACAAGGGAGACAAATTATGTTATTCAGTGTAATGTATAATGCATTGGTAGCCACACCATATATATTGATTTAAAAAAAGGTTACCCCAGGGGCCCCAAAAAAATAAACTGCGTTTTTAAAAGAAAAATTATAATTTTATTTAAGCTATTACTTCAGTGGTTCAAAACAATCAAATGGAAAATTAAATATCAATTCAGGGGCCCCAACATAAATACATCAGGGCCCAAGATAAAAACATTGTTATTGGTTGCATTCCGAATATTACTTCAGAACAGAGGCCCCACTACCTATTAATTCATGGCTCCAAAAAAATTATATTATATTTTAGGGGCCTCTAAGCACTTAATTTTGAGGTCCCAAAAATAATTTTTCAGGGACCCCAAACGAAGCAAACTATGTTTCATGATAGAAAATCAAATGTGTACATATTACTTCAGAATAGAGGCCCCAAGAACTATCAATTCCAAGCTAAAAAAAAATTATTTTAGGGGTCTCTAAATATTTAATTTTGGGGGCCCCTAGTACAAGTATATACTACTTTAATGGTAGACATTTTTAGTTAGTATAGCAAAGTGCATTACGAACATATTAAAACATTAAAATAAATAAGCCATACAAAAAAAAAAAACTATATGGCGTATACGTACTTTTTCCTTGTATCTAAGGGGCCCCAAAATTTAGCCTTGCCCCGGGGCCCCGGCGACTCAACGTACGCCACTGCGAGGTGGACCGACGATTGCAACTGGTCTTATACGTCTGTCATTTATTTTGATCGGTTTAGCCAATTTTTAATTTTTCAGACTTCCCATAAAAAAAAAAAACAAATGAAGTTTCCTTAAAAATTGTTTGAAGGGTTGACAAACGAAACACGGACAAAATGTGGAAAAACGAATTAGATTAGTTTAGTTCAAAAATTTTGAAGTCACAGTTCTGGTTTCACCGAGCTAATATCACTGAATTTTCTAAGCTCTGATCTAAAAAACGTAGGTAATCCGTATTCAGTTTTTCATCTAATGTTTGTGTTTATTTGTATTTCTCAAGACTCTTGTCTTCCTTGTTCTTTAGTTAAAGGCTTTCAAAAGTCATGAACAAAACAAAAAAAAAAATATTTTCAGCGGTTTTAAGAATTGAATATCAAATTTTAATCGCAAAATAGTTTAAATAAAAAAAGTCCAAAAACCAAACACTTTTTCCTCGAAAGACGCTTCCAACCATCCCTCAGTTATAAAATTACGATAAGTCTTATAAGAAGTTATGAGGGAGGGGCCTACCCCGGTGTTTCACTAGGACTACTTTCATGCAATTTGCTTAGATATGTATGATTTTTAACTTATTCGCCCTTTAAAGAATGGAATATTATATTCGTAATACCGTCCCAAAACGGAACGCAGTGAAAACCGAGAGTTTCCCCAAGGGTAGATACATGCAATTTTTGATGCATTGTTCTGTAGCTATATCAGTCACAGACCGACAGACCCATTATTAAAATGTGAACAATGAAACACATTTTTTACTCCAATTAATAGTTATAAAACTATCATGCGACTGCACGGAGAAAAAAAGGGCACCTTAAAATTAGACGTTGCTTACCTGAAATCCAACCCGCTAATAACAATACGATTTCGGCTTAAAATAAGTAAAATCCGCATATATTCGTCTTAATTTAAGGTAAACTTCATTCATAAAATAAAAATTTAAAAAATAATAGCCAGAGTTGCAGTTTTTCATAATTATGTGTGACCAACACTGAGATAGGCTGAATGTATAAAACATTCGCCTATAGTAACCCAACAATTGTAGGTTTGATGCCCAGTGGTTGCCAGTTTTTTTTTTGTATTAAAATGTTTCCTAATAAAAATAAGATGATTTTCCGCTTAGGGAAATTAAGCGGATTTCTTTTAAATTTGTACATTCAAGAAATAAAGAAGACCTGTCCGCTTAATTTAAGACGGAAGTCATCTTGGCAAAAAAAAAACCATGTCTAAATCCGTTGAATTTAGTAATGTATCCGCTTGTTTTTAGGTGGTCTTTTTTCTCCGTGTAAAAATGCATTGAAAAATAAAAATACGCCTTTTCCGATTTTATTTTTCAACAACAAGTCATGGTTAATTATATGACATTATGCAATTAACTGTATCCCCAACTTCATAATTAAATATTTTTGATTACACCTTATAAACCAGAACGCAAAGAAAAAAAACTTTTCTAAGGTTAGAAAAAAGTTTTTCGAACCATCAAAACACCATGACAACGAATCATTCTACCATTTGTTGAGGTTAAGTGAAAATAAAGGTCAAAGTTTTCATCATAGTTCTCTTGATGTGTTACAAATTTTTCCTAATTACTCATAGTTCGCCTTTGGCTAAAGAACGTTATATACGTTCCTCACTAAAATGCTGTAATAGGATCCTCCAGCTTTCAGTATAATATGAATAGAAGAAGGGACATCGTCGTCGTCGTCATAGTCGTTGGGTACTTAAGCTCCTTCTTTAACAATTCATAATCTGCTTTCAAGTGAATAAATATGTAAATTTCTCCCTCAACTTGCCACAAGCAAACAAACGGCACACAGGGTAAAAGGTTAAGGGTGAAATCGTCTCTTCTGATGGGAGAGAGTCCGGGGGTCTCTTCTTTTTTTTTTAATTTTTTTCTCTATCAATGACAAGGACTTTTATGACACAAACATTTCAACTTGCATTTGCGTGGAAATTGAATGAAAGAAGAACAAAAAGAAAAAAAAAACTAAAACTAAAATCAAATTAATCGCCCGCGATATCCTTTCCATCTTGTTTTTTTCTGTGTTCTTTCAATTAAAATCGTTTTCCTTTTACTTGTGGACAGCAAAATTGCATTAGGTCCTTAAAAAGAGATTAAATTGCAGTTTGTGACCAAAATTTGCTATTTCATTTGCATATACACATTCAACACACTTTCCTTTTTCTCTGTTTCTGTTTGTATACAGGGTGCACAAAAGATTGCTTTGCCTTGCATGGCTGGACAGAAATTGACAGTTAAGCAGATTCTAGCCCATTTCTCTGGCATTGATGCGTCGACAAAAAACCCCAAGGAAATATACGCAGCCGATATACAAAAGGACCTGCTGCTTCTGGAGGAGCAAGAGGGTTCGGTTAATTTTAAATTCGGAGTGGTTTATATGCGGCAAGGACAAGAGTGTGACGATGAGATGCTTAGCAATGGTAAGGATACGAAATTGGTGTTCATTTTTCTTTTTTTGCTTGTATTTTATGCTAGTTGCATGTTTTGAAAATGTTTTTCCACCCACAGAGGAATCCAGTCAAGACTTTGAAGACTTCCTTGATGTGTTGGGGGAACGTGTTCGTCTGAAGGGTTGGGATCGTTTCCGAGGTGGTTTGGATGTTAAAGGTTTGGAATTTGAAAAATTCTGTATAGTTGTTGCTTTGAGGCTAATTAAAATGTGTGTTCGTGTCTTGGCCTTAATTTGTGCCGGCTTAATTATGTGTAGGTGATATGACTGGGAAATATTCCGTGTATACATTATACGAAGGACATGAAATAATGTTTCATGTGTCGACATTGCTGCCTTTTTCCAGAGATAATCGACAACAGGTGAGAGTGAATCTATCTACATAAATTATGTACATAATAAATTAGCTGTACTAGTATAATTAGATTAGAAATTATACTCTTGTCTGATTTTATTAATTATAAATTTTGTTTCTTTTTTTTTCGATTAAATTATTAGGTGGAGCGGAAAAGACATATTGGAAATGATATTGTAAATATTGTTTTTATCGATCAGAATGCAAACAACACTGACAAAATATTACCAACAAGTTTTGATCCCATGTGGATTAAGAGCCAATTTACTCGTATCCTTGACAAATTATTTATATTTATTTTTTGGTCATTTTTAAAAGATTAAATTATTTATCCAATTTGTTTAACAATTTTATTTAGGTACCTACTTTTTTTGTTATTTTCCTTAACAATTTGTTCTTAGATATTTTTGCTGTTGTGACTAAAGTAGAGAACACTTATCGCTTAGCTATTTTCTGTGATGAAACTGTACCTCCGTTTGGACCAACTTTACCGGATCCACCTGAATTTTCTGTAAGTGTAACAAATTAAAAATAAAAATAAATTTTAACGGAAACTCTCTTTTGATGTCTCACTCAATGGATTTGAAGAAATTTTTGAAAATGGACTTTTCTTTAGAATGGGGTTCACTTTGGATTTTTTTCAAAAATCTCAAAAAATTAAATTTGTGATTTTTGGGGTTCATTGATGAATTAAACTTTAAAAGACCTTTCTTTTGATGTCTCACTAGATGGATTTTGAGAAAATTTTTGAAAATGGACTTTTTTTTAGAAAGGGGTTAACCTTGGATTTTTTTCAAAAATCTCAAAAAAATAGATTTGCCATTTTTGAATTTGATTGATGAATTGAACTTAAGAAGACCTTTCTTTTGATGTCTCACTCGATGGATTTGGAGAACATTTTTGAAAATCGACTTTTTTTTAGAAAGGGGTTAACCTTGGATTTTTTTCAAAAATCTCAAAAAAATAGATTTGCCATTTTTGAATTTGATTGATGAATTGAACTAAAGAAGACCTTTCTTTTGATGTCTCACTCGATTGATTTGGAGAAAATTTTTGAAAATGGACTTTTTTTTAGAAAGGGGTTAACCTTGGATTTTTTTCAAAAATCTCAAAAAAATAGATTTGCCATTTTTGAATTTGATTGATGAATTGAACTTAAGAAGACTTTTCTTTTGATGTCTCACTCGATGGATTTGGAGAAAATTTTTGAAAATGAACTTTTTTCTAGAAAGGGGTTAACCTTGGATTTTTTTCAAAAATCTCAAAAAATTAGATTTTTGATTTTTGGGATTAATTGATGAATTAATCTTTAAAAGACCTTTCTTTTGATGTCTCACTCGATGGATTTGGAGAAAATTTTTGAAAATGGACTTTTTTCTAGAAAGGGGTTAACCTTGGATTTTTTTTCAAAAATCTCAAAAAATTAGATTTTTGATTTTTGGGATTAATTGATGAATTAATCTTTAAAAGACCTTTCTTTTGATGTCTCACTCGATGGATTTGGAGAAAATTTTTGAAAATGGACTTTTTTTTAGAAAGGGGTTAACCTTGGATTTTTTTCAAAGATCTAAAAAATTAGATTTGTGATTTTTGGGGTTCATTGATGAATTAAACTTTAAAAGACCTTTCTTTTGATGTCTCACTCGATGGATTTGGAGGAAATTTTTGAAAATGGACTTTTTTTTAGAAAGGGGTTAACCTTTAATTTTTTTTCAAAAATCTCAAAAAATTAAATTTGTGATTTTTGGGATTCATTGATGAATTAAACTTTAAAAGACCTTTCTTTTGATGTCTCACTCGATGAATTTGGAGAAAATTTTTGAAAATGGACTTTTTTTTAGAAAGGGGTTAACCTTGGATTTTTTTCAAAAATCTCAAAAAATTAAAATTGTGATTTTTGGGATTCATTGATGAATTAAACTTTAAAAGACCTTTCTTTTGATGTCTCACTCGATGGATTTGGAGAAAATTTTTGAAAATGGACTTTTTTTTAGAAAGGGGTTAACCTTTAATTTTTTTCAAAAATCTCAAAAAATTAAAATTGTGATTTTTGGGTTTCATTGGTGAATTGAACTTAAAAAGACCTTTCTTTTGATGTCTCTCTCCATGGATTTGGAGAAAATTTTTGAAAATGGACTTTTTTCTAGAAAGGGGTTAACCTTGGATTTTTTCAAAGATCTAAAAAAATTAGATTTGTGATTTTGGGGGTTCATTGATGAATTAACCTTACAAAGACCTTTCTTTTGATGTCTCACTCGATGGATTTGGAGGAAATTTTTTAAAATGGACTTTTTTTAGAAAGGGGTTAACCTTGGATTTTTTTCAAAGATCTAAAAAATTAGATTTGTGATTTTTGGGGTTCATTGATGAATTAAACTTTAAAAGACCTTTCTTTTGATGTCTCACTCGATGGATTTGGAGGAAATTTTTGAAAATGGTCTTTTTTTTAGAAAGGGTTAGTTAACCTTGGATTTTTTCCAAAAATCTCAAAAAATTAGATTTGTGATTTTTGGGGTTCATTGATGAATTAACCTTACAAAGACCTTTCTTTTGATGTCTCACTCGATGGATTTGGAGGAAATTTTTTAAAATGGACTTTTTTTAGAAAGGGGTTAACCTTGGATTTTTTTCAAAGATCTAAAAAATTAGATTTGTGATTTTTGGGGTTCATTGATGAATTAAACTTTAAAAGACCTTTCTTTTGATGTCTCACTCGATGGATTTGGAGGAAATTTTTGAAAATGGACTTTTTTTTAGAAAGGGTTAGTTAACCTTGGATTTTTTCCAAAAATCTCAAAAAATTAGATTTGTGATTTTTGGGGTTCATTGATGAATTAACCTTACAAAGACCTTTCTTTTGATGTCTCACTCGATGGATTTGGAGGAAATTTTTGAAAATGGACTTTTTTTTAGAAAGGGGTTAACCTTGGATTTTTTTCAAAGATCTAAAAAAATTAGATTTGTGATTTTTGGGGTTCATTGATGAATTAACCTTACAAAGACCTTTCTTTTGATGTCTCACTCGATGGATTTGGAGAAAATTTTTGAAAATGGACTTTTTTTTAGAAAGGGGTTAACCTTGGATTTTTTTCAAAAATCTCAAAAAATTAAATTTGTGATTTTTGGGATTCATTGATGAATTAAACTTTAAAAGACCTTTCTTTTGATGTCTCACTCGATGGATTTGGAGAAAATTTTTGAAAATGGACTTTTTTTTAGAAAGGGGTTAACCTTTAATTTTTTTCAAAAATCTCAAAAAATTAAAATTGTGATTTTTGGGTTTCATTGGTGAATTGAACTTAAAAAGACCTTTCTTTTGATGTCTCTCTCCATGGATTTGGAGAAAATTTTTGAAAATGGACTTTTTTCTAGAAAGGGGTTAACCTTGGATTTTTTCAAAGATCTAAAAAAATTAGATTTGTGATTTTGGGGGTTCATTGATGAATTAACCTTACAAAGACCTTTCTTTTGATGTCTCACTCGATGGATTTGGAGGAAATTTTTTAAAATGGACTTTTTTTTAGAAAGGGGTTAACCTTGGATTTTTTTCAAAAATCTCAAAAAATTAGATAGGTATGTGACTTTTAGGTTTGATTGATGAATTAAACTTAAAAAGACCTTTCTTTTGATTTCTCACTCGATGGATTTGGATTAAATTTTTGAAAATGGACTTTTTTTTAGAAAGGGGTTAACCTTGGATTTTTTTCAAAGATCTAAAAAAATTAGATTTGTGATTTTTGGGGTTCATTGATGAATTAACCTTACAAAGACCTTTCTTTTGATGTCTCACTCGATGGATTTGGAGGAAATTTTTGAAAATGGACTTTTTTCTAGAAAGGGGTTAACCTTGGATTTTTTCAAAAATCTCAAAAAATTAGATTTGTGATTTTTGGGTTTCATTGATGAATTGAACTTAAAAAGACCTTTCTTTTGATGTCTCACTCGATGGATTTGGAGGAAATTTTTGAAAATGGACTTTTTTTTAGAAAGGGTTAGTTAACCTTGGATTTTTTCCAAAAATCTCAAAAAATTAGATTTGTGATTTTTGGGGTTCATTGATGAATTAACCTTACAAAGACCTTTCTTTTGATGTCTCACTCGATGGATTTGGAGGAAATTTTTGAAAATGGACTTTTTTTTAGAAAGGGGTTAACCTTGGATTTTTTTCAAAGATCTAAAAAAATTAGATTTGTGATTTTTGGGGTTCATTGATGAATTAACCTTACAAAGACCTTTCTTTTGATGTCTCACTCGATGGATTTGGAGGAAATTTTTGAAAATGGACTTTTTTCTAGAAAGGGGTTAACCTTGGATTTTTTCAAAAATCTCAAAAAAATAGATTTTCCATTTTTGAATTTGATTGATGAATTGAACTTAAGAAGACCTTTCTTTTGATGTCTCACTCGATGGATTTGGAGAAAATTTTTGAAAATAGACTTTTTTTAGAAAGGGGTTAACCTTTAATTTTTTTCAAAAATCTCAAAAAATTAAATTTGTGATTTTTGGGATTCATTGATGAATTAACCTTACAAAGACCTTTCTTTTGATGTCTCACTCGATGGATTTGGAGGAAATTTTTTAAAATGGACTTTTTTTTAGAAAGGGGTTAACCTTGGATTTTTTTCAAAAATCTCAAAAAATGGTATGTGACTTTTAGGTTTGATTGATGAATTAAACTTAAAAAGACCTTTCTTTTGATTTCTCACTCGATGGATTTGGATTAAATTTTTGAAAATGGACTTTTTTTTAGAAAGGGGTTAACCTTTAATTTTTTTCAAAAATCTCAAAAAATTAAATTTGTGATTTTTGGGATTCATTGATGAATCAAACTTTAAAAGACCTTTCTTTTGATGTCTCACTCGATGGATTTGGAGAAAATTTTTGAAAATAGACTTTTTTTTAGAAAGGGGTTAACCTTTAATTTTTTTCAAAAATCTCAAAAAATTAAATTTGTGATTTTTGGGATTCATTGATGAATCAAACTTTAAAAGACCTTTCTTTTGATGTCTCACTCGATGGATTTGGAGAAAATTTTTGAAAATAGACTTTTTTTTAGAAAGGGGTTAACCTTGGATTTTTTTCAAAGATCTAAAAAATTAGATTTGTGATTTTTGGGGTTCATTGATGAATTAAACTTTAAAAGACCTTTCTTTTGATGTCTCACTCGATGGATTTGGAGGAAATTTTTGAAAATGGACTTTTTTTTAGAAAGGGGTTAACCCTTAATTTTTTTCAAAAATCTCAAAAAATTAAATTTGTGATTTTTGGGATTCATTGATGAATTAAACTTTAAAAGACCTTTCTTTTGATGTCTCACTCGATGAATTTGGAGAAAATTTTTGAAAATGGACTTTTTTTTAGAAAGGGGTTAACCTTTAATTTTTTTCAAAAATCTCAAAAAATTAAATTTGTGATTTTTGGGATTCATTGATGAATTAAACTTTAAAAGACCTTTCTTTTGATGTCTCACTCGATGGATTTGGAGAAAATTTTTGAAAATGGACTTTTTTTTAGAAAGGGGTTAACCTTTAATTTTTTTCAAAAATCTCAAAAAATTAAAATTGTGATTTTTGGGTTTCATTGGTGAATTGAACTTAAAAAGACCTTTCTTTTGATGTCTCTCTCCATGGATTTGGAGAAAATTTTTGAAAATGGACTTTTTTCTAGAAAGGGGTTAACCTTGGATTTTTTCAAAGATCTAAAAAAATTAGATTTGTGATTTTTGGGGTTCATTGATGAATTAACCTTACAAAGACCTTTCTTTTGATGTCTCACTCGATGGATTTGGAGGAAATTTTTTAAAATGGACTTTTTTTTAGAAAGGGGTTAACCTTGGATTTTTTTCAAAAATCTCAAAAAATTAGATAGGTATGTGAGTTTTAGGTTTGATTGATGAATTAACCTTACAAAGACCTTTCTTTTGATGTCTCACTCGATGGATTTGGAGGAAATTTTTTAAAATGGACTTTTTTTTAGAAAGGGGTTAACCTTGGATTTTTTTCAAAAATCTCAAAAAATTAGATAGGTATGTGAGTTTTAGGTTTGATTGATGAATTAACCTTACAAAGACCTTTCTTTTGATGTCTCACTCGATGGATTTGGAGGAAATTTTTGAAAATGGACTTTTTTTTAGAAAGGGGTTAACCTTGGATTTTTTTCAAAGATCTAAAAAAATTAGATTTGTGATTTTTGGGGTTCATTGATGAATTAACCTTACAAAGACCTTTCTTTTGATGTCTCACTCGATGGATTTGGAGGAAATTTTTTAAAATGGACTTTTTTTTAGAAAGGGGTTAACCTTGGATTTTTTTCAAAAATCTCAAAAAATTAGATAGGTATGTGAGTTTTAGGTTTGATTGATGAATTAACCTTACAAAGACCTTTCTTTTGATGTCTCACTCGATGGATTTGGAGGAAATTTTTGAAAATGGACTTTTTTTTAGAAAGGGGTTAACCTTCAATTTTTTTCAAAGATCTAAAAAAATTAGATTTGTGATTTTTGGGGTTCATTGATGAATTAACCTTACAAAGACCTTTCTTTTGATGTCTCACTCGATGGATTTGGAGGAAATTTTTGAAAATGGACTTTTTTCTAGAAAGGGGTTAACCTTGGATTTTTTCAAAAATCTCAAAAAATTAGATTTGTGATTTTTGGGTTTCATTGATGAATTGAACTTAAAAAGACCTTTCTTTTGATGTCTCACTCGATGGATTTGGAGGAAATTTTTGAAAATGGACTTTTTTCTAGAAAGGGGTTAACCTTGGATTTTTTCAAAAATCTCAAAAAATTAGATTTGTGATTTTTTGGGTTTCATTGATGAATTGAACTTAAAAAGACCTTTCTTTTGATGTCTCACTCGATGGATTTGGAGGAAATTTTTGAAAATGGACTTTTTTTTAGAAAGGGGTTAACCTTGGATTTTTTCCAAAAATCTCAAAAAATTAGATTTGTGATTTTTGGGGTTCATTGATGAATTAACCTTACAAAGACCTTTCTTTTGATGTCTCACTCGATGGATTTGGAGGAAATTTTTGAAAATGGACTTTTTTCTAGAAAGGGGTTAACCTTGGATTTTTTCAAAAATCTCAAAAAATTAGATTTGTGATTTTTGGGTTTCATTGATGAATTGAACTTAAAAAGACCTTTCTTTTGATGTCTCACTCGATGGATTTGGAGGAAATTTTTTAAAATGGACTTTTTTTTAGAAAGGGGTTAACTTTGGATTTTTTTCAAAAATCTCAAAAAAATAGATTTGTGATTTTTGGGGTTCATTGATGAATTAAACTTTAAAAGACCTTTCTTTTGATGTCTCACTCGATGGATTTGGAGGAAATTTTTGAAAATGGACTTTTTTTTAGAAAGGGGTTAACCTTGGATTTTTTTCAAAAATCTCAAAAAAATAGATTTGCCATTTTTGAATTTGATTGATGAATTGACCTCAAGAAGACCTTTCTTTTGATGTCTCACTCGATGGATTTGGAGAAAATTTTTGAAAAAGGACTTTTTTTAGAAAGGGGTTAACCTTGGATTTTTTTCAGAAATCTCAAAAAAAAAGATTTGCCATTTTTTAATTTGATTAATGAATTGAACTTAAGAAGACCTTTCTTTTGATGTCTCACTCGATGGATTTGGAGAAAATTTTTGAAAATGGACTTTTTTTTAGAAAGGGGTTAACCTTGGATTTTTTTCAAAGATCTAAAAAAATTAGATTTGTGATTTTTGGGGTTCATTGATGAATTAACCTTACAAAGACCTTTCTTTTGATGTCTCACTCGATGGATTTGGAGGAAATTTTTTAAAATGGACTTTTTTCTAGAAAGGGGTTAACCTTGGATTTTTTCAAAAATCTCAAAAAATTAGATTTGTGATTTTTGGGTTTCATTGATGAATTGAACTTAAAAAGACCTTTCTTTTGATGTCTCACTCGATGGATTTGGAGGAAATTTTTGAAAATGGACTTTTTTTTAGAAAGGGTTAGTTAACCTTGGATTTTTTCAAAAATCTCAAAAAATTAGATTTGTGATTTTTGGGGTTCATTGATGAATTAACCTTACAAAGACCTTTCTTTTGATGTCTCACTCGATGGATTTGAAGGAAATTTTTGAAAATGGACTTTTTTTTAGAAAGGGGTTAACCTTGGATTTTTTTCAAAGATCTAAAAAAATTAGATTTGTGATTTTTGGGGTTCATTGATGAATTAACCTTACAAAGACCTTTCTTTTGATGTCTCACTCGATGGATTTGGAGGAAATTTTTGAAAATGGACTTTTTTCTAGAAAGGGGTTAACCTTTAATTTTTTCAAAAATCTCAAAAAAATAGATTTTCCATTTTTGAATTTGATTGATGAATTGAACTTAAGAAGACCTTTCTTTTGATGTCTCACTCGATGGATTTGGAGAAAATTTTTGAAAATAGACTTTTTTTTAGAAAGGGGTTAACCTTTAATTTTTTTCAAAAATCTCAAAAAATTAAATTTGTGATTTTTGGGATTCATTGATGAATTAAACTTTAAAAGACCTTTCTTTTGATGTCTCACTCGATGGATTTGGAGAAAATTTTTGAAAATAGACTTTTTTTTAGAAAGGGGTTAACCTTTAATTTTTTTCAAAAATCTCAAAAAATTAAATTTGTGATTTTTGGGATTCATTGATGAATTAAACTTTAAAAGACCTTTCTTTTGATGTCTCACTCGATGGATTTGGAGAAAATTTTTGAAAATGGACTTTTTTTTAGAAAGGGGTTAACCTTGGATTTTTTTCAAAGATCTAAAAAATTAGATTTGTGATTTTTGGGGTTCATTGATGAATTAAACTTTAAAAGACCTTTCTTTTGATGTCTCACTCGATGGATTTGGAGGAAATTTTTGAAAATGGACTTTTTTTTAGAAAGGGGTTAACCTTTAATTTTTTTCAAAAATCTCAAAAAATTAAATTTGTGATTTTTGGGATTCATTGACTTTTTTTTAGAAAGGGGTTAACCTTGGATTTTTTTCAAAGATCTAAAAAATTAGATTTGTGATTTTTGGGGTTCATTGATGAATTAAACTTTAAAAGACCTTTCTTTTGATGTCTCACTCGATGGATTTGGAGGAAATTTTTGAAAATGGACTTTTTTTTAGAAAGGGGTTAACCTTTAATTTTTTTCAAAAATCTCAAAAAATTAAATTTGTGATTTTTGGGATTCATTGATGAATTAAACTTTAAAAGACCTTTCTTTTGATGTCTCACTCGATGGATTTGGAGGAAATTTTTGAAAATGGACTTTTTTTTAGAAAGGGGTTAACCTTTAATTTTTTTCAAAAATCTCAAAAAATTAAATTTGTGATTTTTGGGATTCATTGATGAATCAAACTTTAAAAGACCTTTCTTTTGATGTCTCACTCGATGAATTTGGAGAAAATTTTTGAAAATGGACTTTTTTTTAGAAAGGGGTTAACCTTGGATTTTTTTCAAAAATCTCAAAAAATTAAATTTGTGATTTTTGGGATTCATTGATGAATTAAACTTTAAAAGACCTTTCTTTTGATGTCTCACTCGATGGATTTGGAGAAAATTTTTGAAAATGGACTTTTTTTTAGAAAGGGGTTAACCTTTAATTTTTTTCAAAAATCTCAAAAAATTAAAATTGTGATTTTTGGGTTTCATTGGTGAATTGAACTTAAAAAGACCTTTCTTTTGATGTCTCTCTCCATGGATTTGGAGAAAATTTTTGAAAATGGACTTTTTTCTAGAAAGGGGTTAACCTTGGATTTTTTCAAAGATCTAAAAAAATTAGATTTGTGATTTTGGGGGTTCATTGATGAATTAACCTTACAAAGACCTTTCTTTTGATGTCTCACTCGATGGATTTGGAGGAAATTTTTTAAAATGGACTTTTTTTTAGAAAGGGGTTAACCTTGGATTTTTTTCAAAAATCTCAAAAAATTAGATAGGTATGTGACTTTTAGGTTTGATTGATGAATTAAACTTAAAAAGACCTTTCTTTTGATTTCTCACTCGATGGATTTGGATTAAATTTTTGAAAATGGACTTTTTTTTAGAAAGGGGTTAACCTTGGATTTTTTTCAAAGACCTAAAAAAATTAGATTTGTGATTTTTGGGGTTCATTGATGAATTAACCTTACAAAGACCTTTCTTTTGATGTCTCACTCGATGGATTTGGAGGAAATTTTTGAAAATGGACTTTTTTCTAGAAAGGGGTTAACCTTGGATTTTTTCAAAAATCTCAAAAAATTAGATTTGTGATTTTTGGGTTTCATTGATGAATTGAACTTAAAAAGACCTTTCTTTTGATGTCTCACTCGATGGATTTGGAGGAAATTTTTGAAAATGGACTTTTTTTTAGAAAGGGGTTAACCTTGGATTTTTTCCAAAAATCTCAAAAAATTAGATTTGTGATTTTTGGGGTTCATTGATGAATTAACCTTACAAAGACCTTTCTTTTGATGTCTCACTCGATGGATTTGGAGGAAATTTTTTAAAATGGACTTTTTTTTAGAAAGGGGTTAACTTTGGATTTTTTTCAAAAATCTCAAAAAAATAGATTTGTGATTTTTGGGGTTCATTGATGAATTAAACTTTAAAAGACCTTTCTTTTGATGTCTCACTCGATGGATTTGGAGAACATTTTTGAAAATGGACTTTTTTTTTGAAAGGGGTTAACCTTGGATTTTTTTCAAAAATCTCAAAAAAAATAGATATGTGACTTTTAGGTTTGATTGATGAATTAAACTTAAAAAGACCTTTCTTTAGATGTCTCACTCGATGGATTTGGAGAACATTTTTGAAAATGGACTTTTTTTTAGATTTTTTTCAAAAATCTCAAAAAAATAGATTTGCCATTTTTGAATTTGATTGATGAATTGACCTCAAGAAGACCTTTCTTTTGATGTCTCACTCGATGGATTTGGAGAAAATTTTTGAAAATGGATTTTTTTTTGAAAGCGGTTAACCTGGATTTTTTTCAAAAATTTAAAAAAAAAATCGATTTGTGATTTTTGGGTTTCATTGATGAATAGAAATTAAAAAAAAAACCTTTCTTTTGATGTTTCATGCGATTCTAATTTTTGTAACTTATTGCATATTTCTGTTCATTGTGAACTTATATCCTTTAGGGTAACTTCGGGCATTATGGCGCACCAGGCATTATGGCGCACCTCTCAACTACCATACTTCCAATACTCGCATTTAAATAAAACCAATGCACAAACTTTGGCCTTCGTCGAACACTAGCCTTGTGACGATCGCAGGTCAGTGCTATTATTTTTGTGCCAAACAAAAAAGAAAACAAAAAAAATATACCAGTTCTGGGTTCCAATATAATATCGCTTTGTTTTTGTTTGTGTGTATCTCGGTAAGTATACAGTGCACGTGTTTGTTGTAAAGAGTGAAACGCAGAGTACAGTTTTGGTTTGGTTATATCACTTGTTATATTTTAACTGAAGTAAGAATTGTGTTTAGTTTTTGGAGTTTTGTGAATATGTGTATATTTTGCAATATGGCGCAGATGTAATAAGGGCATTATGGCGCTATATTATACCCGACTGCGCCATAATGCCCTTATGTAAAACTAATTTCAAAAGTAACTCTGCATTTTTTTAAATTTGAAAATAACCTCAATTAAACGTTAATTTTATGAAACCTATTTACAATTATATTTCAGAAATGCTGAATATACGGAAAAAAAGTAAAGGGTTCTGAAGTAAATGGGGTTCGCCATATTGCCCGTACATAGGGCAATATGGTTTTTTTTGGACTATTTTTAATTTAATTTATTTTTTGTTAAAAAGCTTGAATTTTTATTCTTAAATAATTTTTTTATGTTACGTTTTTATGAAATTTAATTAAAAAAAATGATTGAAGTAAAAATTGTAGTCCGTAGTAAAGTTATTTGAGTTTGTGCTTAGGTATGCCATAATGCCCTAATTTACCCTAACTAAAACTTGTTTTAAGACTTGGGCCCAAAATATCTGCTTTCGAGTAGGTACAAGTAAAAACATTATTCGATGATAGTGACTTTGCATGAATGCCCTCAATAACTTTTTTCTATGAAGTATTGCAGTTCGCAAACAAATATTGACTAAAAGGATAACTTGCATTGACAAAAAGTTGTATATCCCTTTGTTTAACTTATTTCTTGTTTATCTTTGCAGGATGTTTTCATGTTTCGTGAATTTCTCCTAGTTAAATTGATAAATGCAGAAAAGGCAACTTTCCAAACACCCACTTTTTCCCAAAAACGTGAGCGTACTCTTGAAATGCTTATTAAGGATCTGCACGAAGAGTATGTCCACGACAGCAAATTGGTAAGTTCACACTTCTTCTATATATACAATATATGACAATCCAAAGATTCAATTCAATTCAATCCAATTGAACAAAATATAAAAAAAAAAAAAAAACTAAATTGATGTCATCCATATCCTTGTTTACGTATCTTTTCTATATAGAACATGCTGAACAGGCGAGCATTCTCCGAGGTGCTATACGATGTGCCACGTGCTTCAAAACTCAAAGAGGACGCAAGACAAATTGAATTTGTTCGCATCGGACAGGCGCTCAAATTGGAAGCTATCGTGCGTGGTGATGCCCCAACAAGTATAGCCTCTGCAAGTCCTTGTACGATATTCAAGAAACCACCATGGGAGCCACAATGTTTTTATCCAGCATTTCAACATCGAGGTACCCTTGCAGGAGATTCATTCAATCATGATAGCATATTCATGGCCACTGACGATGGTACTTTTCTTATAAAGGGTAAGTTTGGATATTTTGCAATGCAAGCAAAACACACAAACACACACACACACACAAAAAAAAAAACAATTTAGATTACCCTTTAAGTGTTTCCACTTTAGATGACCAATCACTACAACTCATATTTGACAAAACGTTTTTTGTGAAGCAATTGAGTGTGCTGGAAGAACATGGACTGCTGATAATACGTGGTGGATCTGCTACCAATCGTGATTCTAATCGAATTCATGTTTTCCGGCTAAGAGAATTTAAGGAAGAAGTTATTCGAGTGCGAGGTCGAAATGAAGTCAAGGATAGAAGAATAGAACGCTCGAGGGGGTGTCATCTTTATGCGAGTTCAAAAATCAATGGTGGCCATTTGCGGTTGGTTGTTGCTGTAGGGAAGAAACTACAGCTGTTTCAGTGGAAGCACACTGCAGCATGGGCATCGTGGTGTGCTGATAGTGATACGGAAACGGTGGATGGGTTTATATTCCAAAAGGAGATTCAGTTGTGCGAATCACCGGCTATAATGACATTGCTTGAAGGACCCACGAATACAAATACTGGAGGTCTTATTTGTGTTGGATATAGGTAAGGCATTTGAACATTTTTTTCATCAGTTTATTGACTTCTTGTGAATAAACTAGTTTTGATGCGTGAAATTCCAAGTAACATTCAAAAACGTATAATGTAATATTAACAATGCACAATGTTAAATTTACAATGTATAGTAGTAAATTTACAATATAAAATGTTAAATTTACAATGTACAGTGTTAAATTTACAATTTAAAGCTTATATTAATACTATTTAAAGGTACTACTACGAAGTGGTTTGTGACCAAACCGGATCAGCAACTCGACTTTTTGAAGTGGATGCATCAAAACGAAACCAAGCACAACTAAATGCAGCAATTGAACTTTGTGATGGCCAAGAAACAGAACTGCTTTTATGCTATAATCGTAAGTTAAACACAAAATATATCTGAATTTCTTAATTCAATATATTTCCTTTTCTAGATACTTGTCATTTCCAAAAGCTGAACAAAGACACAACATCCACAGAATTTGATTTCCACTGGAACACATCCCCCACATCTATTGTCTGTGCATTTCCTTACATTTTTGGCTTCACTTCTGATTCCATTGAAATTCGATTGTTGGTCAATGGTAATTTGGTGCACACTGCCATAATGCCCGAACTGCAATTGATCACATCGAAACGTGACATCTACTTTGTAACTACAGCACCGGAATTTATATCCAAGGATTTGAATATTAAGGGTTTGCAAATAAATGAAAATACTCCTGAACGTAAGATCAAAAAGACTCCTAGCGATACATCATCCAGTGAAGAACTTTCCAGAACTCCCGAAAGGAAACATTTCGTTGAAATTCCCATCAATCCTGAAAATGAGCTTCAAACCCTTTTAGCTCTTCCAGTTAGATGTGATGGTGGAGGATCCCCATCAATCCAGCGAGCTAGATCACTTCAAAAAACGAACAACATCAACGAGGATCTCAAGCCCGTAATTGCCAAAAGCAATTCGTGTGGTGATCCATATCGATCGGACAATGCAAAAGACAGAGAACACCTCGATCAGCCAAGTGTTCCGCCAAATTCTCCAAGATCGGCTGGAAACCAACAAACTCAACAACAAAAATGTGGTTCTCCAATGTCTCCGACAAAGCGAAACTCAAAATACCGAAGTCTCTTTACAAGTGGTTCTGGTGATGCTTCATTTAGTTCTCCAGACCGTCTAAAACCCCTACGCATTTATCGAATACCCTTGTCCAAACTGACTGGAACTCAATCACACTTTCATGCTCATTCCTTTAGTACTTCAACATCATCGTCTGGATCATCGGCTGCAACTGCAACAACAACAACTTTCAAACACTCAATAGATGTCCCCACAATCGCAAGTCGTTCCTATGAATGACATCCGAGTGCAGCTGATTTGAGCTTGAGCAATTTTAATGAATCAAAAGTCAACGGAAAAGGCATTGATGTCAACGAAAATTCAACAGTTAAGGCTGCTGAAGACTGTGGAACAACAGCAATGTGCAATAATATGTGTCATTCAATTGATTTTCAATACTTGATCTCACAACAACTTTTGAGGTTTCAACAAAACAAAAGCAGACAAAACTAAAAACAAATCTTGAAAAAAATAAACTTTACAGAGGCTCTTGATAGTAAACAACAAAAAAAAACTATAAAAAAAAACTTTCTATTGCTATTTAATATAAAGTGTTGAACTTTTTCTTAGAGAAAAGATTAGACATCAATGTGACATATATTTATAAATATTAGACATGACTGCACTTAAAACATAATAAATTATATCATTTTTTTTCAACTGTATATTATGTCAAAAACTTCAATTTTTTTTTTGTTTAATTCTTTTGTATAAGTTTTTTTTTTTTTCTTAATTTTAATTTAAACTATTTAATGGATACTCTTTCTGTGTTCTGTAAAATTAACATCAAAATATTTTAAGAAATAAATAACTGTGTTTACATAAATTATATTAACATTATATATATATATAAATAAAAAATAAAAAATAGTATATTATATTGTATTACAAAAAAAAATATTTAAAAAAAATGTTATACTGCTAAAAAAATTTATATAAATGTATGTTTAATTAGTTTTAATAAAATCTTGAGTGAATCTATTGAATTTCACTTCAAAATTGTGTTTTATTTCTTTGAGCAGCTTCTTTCAATTAAATAAAAAAAAAAAAACAAGGTAAGGAAATTATATTTCGAAGATAGCGGGGAGTTCTGAAAAACTGATTTTTTCTTGTAACTGAGTAGGTAAATAATAAAGAAAAAAACATTTTTTTTTTATTTTTTTAATTATAAGAAAACGGTTTTAAAAAATTAGTGATTGCAAAAATGATTAAAGTGTGAAAATACACTTCGAAGAATATCGTTATAAAATAATAATAGCTTGTACTAAAAACAACTTATCTGGACTTTGATCTATTGTTTATTCCATTTCTATACAAAAAAATAAATTCACGACATAGTCGCACAAACTTGCTCCCCAAGTTCAAGGTGCTGAAATGTTTTAAACTTTTCATTTACCTAAAAATTTGGTAAATGAGCCTTAACTAAAGAATAGCTAGTTCTAAAAAAAGCGAATAAACATATTTTACTCAATACACAGGACAAATTCTTAATTTTTGAGCTAAAAAAGCAATTTAATTTCTTCTGTTAAGATGCTGTATTTTCAGAAAAAAAAATTAATAATTACAATTTATTTAAAAATAAAAGCAATTTTAAAAATAATTAAAAAAAAAAAATAGAGTCGGTTTGCCAAAATGACGTTGATATTAATCGACACCAAACCAAAATTTTTATTTATATTATATTAGTATAACATTTCAACCTTTTTAACTCAAAATTTGTGTTTATGTCATTTTGTTGTTTAAGCTTTGGAGCTGAAACAGGTGTTTTTTTTGTAAATATTTGGATGATTTAACCCTTTCGATCCCAAGCTATGAAAATCAATATTAAAAAATGTTTTTTCAGTATTATCGTGTCAAAAACATCACAACTAAGAAATATGAATAGCAAAAAGCTATTTTCTAAAATAATAAATAGCAAAAATAATGTGTTACTCTCTTTTTATTTAAATATGTTACATGAGAGTAACGCTGGGTCCGAAAGGGTTAAGGGGAAATTCAATGATTGTTTTAATTTGAAATATGTATATTTAGAAAATTGAAACAAAACACATATTAATCCCTCCTTGCAAGTAATTTTGTTGAAGAAAGGGTTCACAAAAAGACAGGAATAATTTAAAATGACTACTACAATTTCTATGTTGAATTTTAGTTCCAAAAATTGACTTAATTAAGGAAGTACGATATTTAAATCTCGAAAGAAAGATTTAATGCACAAAAAAAATGTAGTTTTGAATTGAACTATTGTATGTGTGTTTTTAGTTCGCTCCGCTTTATTAATTTATTAAATCGAATTTTAACCCAGACTCTTAATTCAAGTTGTGGTCTTTTGTTTGCCATTCAATTTTGTAAATTTTTTTTCACTATAACCTGGCAATTCATTTTTGTTTAGTGTTAAATACTAAAAATTTATCAAAATTAAACAGCAAATTCATGCTAAAATTGACCCATAGTTAAATCTGTACATATAACTGATTTATTTTCTTGTGTGAAAAGAGAATGTACTTTGCCGCTCTCAACATTTTTTGCTCCCGTTGATGATTTTTTGTTTCTTTCTCCCGGTGAGTGAAATTTTTAGCATATGTTCTGCCTATTGAAGCATTATTGAGACTACATTGTATCCGAACTTCTTGCCTACATTTTCATGTTGCTGCTTGCTACCAACTGAGCTTTGAACATAACCTGCTGCTGGCTCCATCCTGCATCGCATTTTGCATACCAGCCTGCCTGCTGCAATTAATTGTTTTCATCGTTCAACTCATCAGCAACAATAACAATTTAACAATATACTCTACTCATCGTCATCAGCTGTTATCTGTCATCAGTCATCAGTCATCACTCATAATATCTGCCATCTGTTTCAACTGCCACCTATCATCTCATATCATAACCAACATTTCAACCTCAAATTCATGGTTCGTGCATGAACTAAGTACAGGGTGTATCAAAACTTTTTTTTGGCAAGTAAAATTTAAAAATATTGATTTTTTTCATAAATCCAAAATTTAAAAACTAAACCAAAATCAAAAATATGTCTGCGTGTGCTGTATGTGATAATATTGCGGATTACCTTATTGACGCAATTATTTGTCATGGTAACTGTCGTAAATTATTACATATTAGATGTATTAATGCTCCGTTCAGCAGCATCAAACTTTTTAAAGAAAGGAAATCTTTTTATTTCTTTTGTGACGATTGCGATCCATTTGCATACAACAATATTGTTCGTGATGTACTACAAAATAAGCTGCATATCGAAAATCTTAATAACCAATTGCTCCAACTTAACAAGCAAGTTACAAATAATATCGCTTCTAGCCGCTCGCATATGTCAAACAAAAATAATCCCTCATCATGTGATACTGCACCCAATACCGACAAACGTCAAACGAGAAGTAAGACAAAAGTTAAAAATATTATCTCTAGACCTAAAAGCTCATCTAAACGCAAAAGCAATGAACTTGACGCAGATAACTCTCTTCAAAATCCATTAGTTAAAAAAACAGCAACATCAATATTTGATTCTGTTACACCTTCTCGTCCACTACAAAACTTCAACTTCAATTATGATGTACCAAACCCCCCGACCCTTCTTCCGTCGTCATCTATACCATTGCCTAAAACTCCAACTGAAAAATCTCCTACATCTGCTCACACCTCACCCAAAGTTACTGAACCAACAACAATAATAAAACCAACAACTCCAACACTGATAACCGGAACTGATGAATGCCAAATGTCCTCTAAACCAATAATTTTATCAGTTGCGACGTTACCAAACTTTCACTCAATGGGCGCAAATAATATTGATACAAGTAACTTTCCACTCCAAGCTTGTCATGTTCAAGAGCAGAACAACTCAAAAATGCCTTTTGAATCACGTTTAAAAATTGTTGAAGGACACAAAATTCTTTTCATTTCTAAGCTTGACCCATCTACTAATGCCTTAGACATAAAAAATTTCATAAAAAACAAGATTGGTACGCTACAAAGCATTATTGTAGAAAAAATGCTTCAACGGAATTATGCTAAGTACTCATCTTTCAAAATAAGGTGCTCAGATTCAGTTTTTTATCTTTTAAATAATGAATCTTTTTGGCCTTCTGGAATTGTTATGCACGAGTTTGTAAATAGAACATTGAAAAAGCAGCCAAACCATTTTCACAAACACCTGACAATGCAAACATCCAACTGCAGCAACTTCAACAAGTACTAATATACTATCAAAATGTGAATGGATTACGGACAAAGACCAATAAGGTCTACAAAAATGCAAATAACGTCTCACACGAAGTTATTGTCTTAACTGAAACCTGGTTAAACTCATCTATCGCTGATACCGAGCTATTGGACACAAGTTTTCAAATTTATCGCCGTGATCGTCATTCTCTTAATGAATCTGCTAAAGTTGGTGGAGGATTGCTGATAGCTGTCAAAAACTCTCTCGTTAGCACTCTAGTCGATGATTTCCTAGAGTCTACAATTGAAATTCTGTGCATTAAATTAAAGATGTCATCTGGTTACTTATTTGTAGTGGCTATCTATGTACCACCTAATTCCAAATCCGAGATATACGAAGGACTATGCAATTGCTTGGATAGCATTTCAGAGAAAACTGAATCAAATGATGAAATTATAGTAATTGGAGACTTTAACTTAGGAAGTTTACATTGGTCTTGGATAGATGAATTCCAAGAGCTACTTCCTGTCAATGCTTCGACTGCAAACGAATTCAGCATAATGGATAATATGGCATCATTAGGTTTAAAACAATTGAATGGAGTCAGCAATCAATTTAATAAAATTCTGGACCTTGTTTACTTTTCTGGATGTTTAACATCGGACAGCTATGTTGAACTTTGTGGCTCAAAACTTATTGAAGAGGACCGACACCACCCCGCATTATCAATTTCCCTGAGCTTGAGTGTTTATAATCTACCTAGTAATTGTAATGATAAATTAGAATTTAACTTTAAAGAATGTAATTTCAATCAACTTTTTAACTTACTTGATAGTATAAATTGGAATACCATATTTTTAAACTCAAACTTAGACGACATGACTATAAAATTTTATAATGTTTTATTTGATTGTTTTATCGAAGCTATTCCTTTACGAAAAATAAGAGAAAAACAAACTAATCCGCCATGGTTCGATAAGCATGTAAAAACTTTAAAAAACAAGAGAAACAAAGCCTGGGTAAAGTTTAGTAAGTCTAGGACTGATGAAGATTACAATGTATATTTGGAGCATAAAAATGAATTTGAAAACTACACTAATTTTATCTATTCAGAATTTATTGCAAAAACTCAAAGTGAACTTAAATCAAGTCCAAAAAATTTCTGGAAATATGTTGATACTAAAAGAAAATTCGACGGTTATCCATTAAATATGAGCTATGAAAATGCAAACAGTCATATTCCAGAAGTTATATCTAAAATGTTTGCCAACTATTTTAAAAGTGCCTTCGCCGATACTTTGTCGTCTGATGCAACAGATAATTATTCTTCAACGGAAGAGTATTCTCATCTGGCGTTTATTAATTTTTCAATCTCTGAAGACTCAATCATAAATAAAATATTAAAACTAGAAGATAATATAAGTCCTGGTCCAGATGGCTTACCTGCTTTTATGTTAAAAAAATGTTCATCTTATTTGTCTTACCCATTATATCTCTTGTTCAATGAATCCTTAAAGTGTTCAAAATTTCCTACTCTATGGAAATATGCTTACCTCAGACCGGTTCATAAAAAGGGCCCTAAGAATTTGGTCACTAATTATCGTCCCATAGCCAAATTGTCCGTTATTCCAAAACTTTTTGAATCCTTAGTATGTGACACTCTTTCCTTTAATTGTTCCTCTGTTTTATGTGAAAATCAACATGGATTTGTGAAGAAAAAATCGACGATAACAAACTTACTAGAGTTTACAACATTTTGCATTGATGCTTTTGAGAAAAAGCAACAAGTTGATTGCATATTTACTGATTTCAGTAAGGCATTCGACAAACTAAGCCATGAAGTACTTTTGAAAAAGCTAACAAGAATTGGACTAAATGAGAACTTTCTTTCATGGATATCTTCATACCTTGTAGACAGGTATTACTGCGTACTGTTTAAAAATGACTGTTCTGAGAACTTTAGAGTAAATTCTGGTGTACCTCAAGGAAGTCACCTAGGCCCATTGCTCTTTGTGTTATTTATAAATGACCTTCCTTCTGTTTTCCAAAACTCAAAAACTTTATTTTATGCTGACGACGTGAAAATATTTCGAACAATAAATTCCTTATCCGATTGTAAGCTCTTGCAAGAAGATTTAAAAAGATTTTGGGAATGGTGTTGCACAAATCGCCTTATATTAAATATTGACAAGTGTAAATCAATGAGCTTTACACGAAAGCAAAATTTAATTGCTTATAACTATGAGATAAATTCGTCGCAATTATGTAAATTATCAAATTTTTCTGACCTAGGAATCAATTTAGATCCGAAACTAACTTTTACTGATCATTATAACCACATTATTAAAAGAGCCAATGTAACACTTGGCTTCATCAAAAGATTTGCGCGGGAGTTCGAGGATCCATATGTTTTGAAGGTTCTATATATTTCATTTGTAAGGCCAATTCTTGAATACGGATGTATAGTGTGGGCACCTTACTATATGATTCATATAAACAGAATTGAAAGTGTTCAGAGAAGGTTCATGAGATTTTCGTTGCGTTTTCTTTCATGGTCAGATAGAATTGTCCTACCTCCATACTCGGATAGACTTAAACTTATTAATTTACCATCACTTTCAGTTCACAGAGAGTATTTGCAATTATGTTTTATAATTGGGATAATAAGAGGCTCAATATCTTCTTCAGTGTTGGATCGACTGAATTTTAATGTTGGGCGTGCTGGTTTAAGAAATAGGTTACCAATTTGTGTAGTTTTTAGTAGATCTAACTATGGCGTCAATAGCTCTATGAATCAACTAATTAATATTTTTAACAAAAACTTTCATATAATCGATTCTATTAATGATAATGTTAAATCCCATAAATTTAAAAATAGCTTCTTTAATCAATTTAATTAATTTACCAGAATGTTGTTTTTTCTGTTGTTATTTATATTAGTTTATTTAGTTTCAATGTTAATATATGTATATTTTATTGTGATTAATTGACAATTATTACTCTTATATTGAGTTTAAGTTAAATGATTCCATTGTTAGTATTTAAGCTTATTTCTAATGTTAGCATTTAACATATTAAATAAATAAATAAATTGTATGGCAACATAAAGGTTTCGAAAGTGTTGGCTTTGGTCAAAAGCTAAACCATTTTTTAACGATTGCACATGATTTTCCAAACAAAATTTTAGGAGTCGTTTTTGAAAAAAATACCTTAGCTTTTCCAAAATTGATTCACTATAATATCGTTAATAATTATAGTCCCAAAAACAAAATGTTATTCTTCGTTAAAAAAAAAAAAATAATTTATAAGTAAGAATTTTTTTAATGCATTATTTTCTTCCAAAATTAAAAAAATTAATTTTTTGGCTTTAAAAAATTATATTTTAATCAGATCATTTTTTTAAGCATTTTTTTTTTTTTTAAATGCGAATCGAACATTTTTTGCATTCAAAAAAATGTTCCAAATAAAAAAAATTGCAAATGGCAATACCTGAATGATAAATCAAATCAATACGCGATACGCCTTTAAAACTATTTAGGAAAATATTCACATCTTGAGTCTTATATGGAAATTGTTCCAACCGTAGTATTTTTGTTCATCCGAAAAATACGGGAAGTGAAAAAATTTTCGCCCGGAATTCACAATGGGGGAAAAGTAAAATTCAAATCTCCCGCGTAGAATCTTGGTTACGTGAAAACCACAATAGAAATAACCAAACTCGAGATAAAAATCAGCTAAACACATTTAAAAACAAAATTTTAAAATTAAACCAAAACTATTTTCTTTGCATGATACCATGCCAAAATTAGTTCTTTTTATTTTATAAATTTATAATGTATGTATAATATATTATATTTCTTAAAAGTTAGTTAGTTCTTTATTAAATAGCTATCAAATGGTAGATTCGTTTTTAAAGTACCTACATCATATTTATAGTAATCTATCAAAACAATATGCAAAATAAAATACAAATCATACAATGGTGCAGGCATATTATTATTATTATAATTACAAGCAGATGTGGCAGTTTAAACATTGGTTAACTTAATAAAATACAAAAATGTCAAGATATTGACTCAGTGCTTTGTTAAAAATAAAATCGTTCATTAAATTCTTTAATATAATCAAACGTATTATGGAAGCACTGGGGCTAATAAGAATAACTAATAAAAAAAAAGAAACTAATACCGCTGACACACTGTTGTTTAGAATACCTAAAATATTGTCTTTCGAAACATTGGAAATAACATAATTTACCATGGTTTTGGTATCTACAGTGTGTAGCAGCTTTAAAGGTAAAACAAAATCACAGAAAACGATAAACTAAATAAAACGAAAAAATATAAAAACGGTATGCGGGCAAATGCCGTTTCAAAATAAAAATTATAGAATAAAGTATCTTTGGGTTTTTGAAAAACTTTTTCTTTTTCTTTTTTTGATACTAAACATAGACGCACCGAATCTAATCTAATCTCAAAATCACATTTACTTAACTTCTAAAACTTATTTACTAAATTAAGTACTTTGTATAAAAATCACTTATGTAGAGAAAAACAACAGTTCGTAAAATTCTAAAAAATCTTTCAGAAGAGTTTTTTTTTTGTTAAAGCATCTTTTTTTTTGTTTTGATTGAAAGTTTCTACCAGTCTTCATCTTCGTTGTACTCGGAGATTTCCAGCCGGAAAGGAGTTTTGGCATTTTTTAATTTTCTGTGGCTACTTCTACCAAGTGGATTGTGTCGCAGGTCAACAAGTTCCAAATTGTTACTTGTTATCATTTGGTCTGTATCGATTTCTGTAAAAATAAAATAAGTTTAAAATATTGAGTTTTTTTGTTTTGTATTATTTTTTTCAGGGTATTTTACCTATGATTGCATTGTGACTTGCATCTAATTCACGCAAATTTGGTATTTTGAACACAACTGGTGGTAAAACAATAAAAGTGTTGTGTGATATATTAAGGCGGGCCAACGATGCCAATTCTGCCAGTTCATCAGGAAGCTTGGCCATTTGGTTATGTGATAAATTGAGGTCTAAAAAAAATAAACATTGTGTAATTTGGTTTTCTTGTGCAAAAAGTTAAAAAAAAAAGTTAATTATACCTGTGATGAGATTGAACTTAACAGCAAATTTTGGTGATATCTTCTTTATAACATTTCCACTCAAGTTGCAAGTTTTTAATGATGTATTTCTCATGAGATGATAAACAGCTTCTGGCACTTGCATTAGTTCACATTCAGAGAGATCTTGAATTAAAAAAAGGGTACAACAATTATTAATTTTATAATAAATATGTCAAACAAAAGAGCTGAGGTCATAACACCATACACAGAATTTTGGAAAGAAGAATTTCAGGATTTAAGTACTTAATTTTTACAATAAAGGTTTATGGAATCACGGGGCTTATTATGACCCTAGTGTCTTCATTCAGGGGAAGGTTTAAAAATTCGGTTTCCAAAATTTTATATTGCAATAATTTGTAGATATTTAAAATTATACCGTAGATAAGAGAAGAATTTGTAGATATTAACATTCTGCAAATTCAAAATTCTGTACTTAAAAATTCTGTAGATCCAAATAATATCTTTCCCGATTATTTAATTTTTATATGAATTCCAAAATGCACTTTTTTCTTATTAAAACCATTCCTATTTTTTATCATTTACAAAATTTTGAAATTTTGAAGAATTTTAAAAACCAGAATTTTGGAATACCGAATTAGGTATGAACAGAATTTTCGAAATGTAGAGTTTTGGAATCCAAATTTTTGCACTCTAGAATAATCCCCTTTCCACATTGTTGTAAAAAATCGTTTTCTTCTTAATGCATTTGCTTTCTGTTACAATTTAGTTGAAAAATATTTATTGCAAATACATAATTTCCATATTTTTTTTTTTTTCTTATTACATTAAATAAAATTTTGAAATTTTGAATTAAAAAGAATGTTATTACAAACAAAAAGTATTTGCATTGAAAAAAATTTTTTATGCAACCAAAAATACTTTACATTAAAAATAAAATGTTATTCCAATGAAAAAAAAAATGGATTGAAAATAAAATTCTTTTTGCAAATAAAAATATTTTGTATTAAAAGAAATGTTATTTTTTTTTAGTATTCGTCAAATTTCTTATAATTTTGAATATTTGTCTATACTATCGTTCAAATAGTCAAAATTGTAAGAAATTCGACGAATAATAAAAAAAAAAATTTAGTACACACATTAATTTTTTTTTCAATGCAATGGAAATTTTTTATTGGAAACATTTTTTATTTACAATAAATATTTTTTAATGTCATGCATTTTTTTATAAGTATGATATTTTTACTACCCTGATTTCTCGATAGCCCGAGAGTTAAGCATTTAAAGATACAAATCACGCAAATTGATAGATTCGTCCATTGCTAGTCAAGGGGTTTTAAATTATAATACATACAAATTAGTGATGGGAGCTATCGAATGATTTGAACTATCGATAGTTAGTAACTGAATGATTTGAACTATCGACTAGTTCATTCATTCATTTATTCATTCGAATAAAAACTATCGAATAAAAACTATCGAATAAACTATCGAATAAACTATCGAATAAACTATCGAATAAAAACTATCGTATAAAAAAACTATCGTATAAAATAACTATTCAAATGAAAAAACTATCGTTTAAGAAAACTATTTGAATGAAAAAACAATCGTATAAAAAAAACTATTCAAATGAAAAAACTATCGTTTAAGAAAACTATTTGAATGAAAAAACAATCGTATAAAAAAAAACTATTCAAATGAAAAAACTATCGTTTAAGAAAACTATCCGAATGAAAAAACTATCGAAAGAAAAACTATTCAAATGAAAATAGTAACTAAATTAATGAATGATTTAAAACTATCGAATGAATGAATATTTTACAACTATCGATAGTTTGATAGTTTTTATTCTATAGTTCCCATCACTAATACAAATCAAGAATTGATGTCTTAAAAGCTTTTTGTGATTCAAAATTTGAAAAATTGTACGTAACTAAAAAATTCCTACGGCAATTGCTTTTAAGCATAGGAGAAAAAACCGATAAATTTAAGTTTAACAAATAATAAAATAAATTATTAATAAATCAATTTTTTTTATAATAGTTTGTTTATCATTTGAATTCAATGTTGAACCCCATAAATATTGTTTAGCTTTTGACATGGACAAAAATCACGTTTGTTAGATTTGCTTGGTAGTGAAAAATATACTTTCAACCTTTCAAGTGTCAGGGAGCCTTAAAAAACACTCTTAGTTCCGTTTATCAGAATTATGTAAGTTCCTTTCTTATTTTGTTTCTCATGATTTCATTTCTTTACATTGACAGACATGGAACTAAACGAAAACTGAACAAAAATCTAATAATAGAATAAAGGATATACCTAAATAAAAACTAAAGCCGCTTAGAATGAAATACGAGCACTACACCAATCTTACTATTTTTATTTTTTGTAGTCAATTTCAAAAAAATAGACCTAATCAACTTCAAATAAAATAAAATAAAATTAATACCTAAATGTTCATTTTCTTCTGCATTTGTACACCTTTCAACAACTTTAACAACTGCGTTTGCCATTTCTTCACGTTTTTTTTATTCAATCAAATAAGACCAAAAAATAAAAATATATTGACACGTTTTACGAACAAAATCAACCGAATAACTGAATAAAAGATCCACACTAAAGATATGAAAACGTACGCGGGAAAATATTTTTGCTCTATTTTTAACACACTCGAATAGTGTTTTGATACATTAGAAAGAAGTGTAAGAGCTAAGAAACATAATAAATAAATCTAAATCATGAATCATGAATCATACACAATGTTCACATTTATGTATCTAAAAGTTTCGCACCATTGAACAATAACAACAAACAATAAGTTGAGTAGAAATGAAATGGGTATATATTATGATAAAAGCATTATTGGAACAAAACGAAAGCGAAACAAAGTTTGTACGCAAATCAACCAAATACTTGACAGACAGGTAACAGGTGTGGTGTGATAGAAGCTTAAAGCTTTTCGAAAGAAAATAAAAAGTGATGCCAAAATATAAGAAATAATTTGCTTTTAACGATTAAAAGATTTAAAATTTCAGGTTGAAATTTTGATAATATTGAGTTCTAAAGGTATTAATGTTAATGAAGGCATCTACGTGTATGGTTTTTTACGGAACAAAAATTAAAAAAAAAAATTATTTAATAAATCTAAAAAAATATTAAATATTTTTAGTTTTTTACATTTATGCAAAAATATTGTTTTGGCTGACAAAAAAATATATCATTAATAAATACATATGTATATGTCAAATTAAAAAAAAAGTCGTCATTAAGGAGATAGTACGAAATTAAAAATCTTAACCCTGCGAAAAATATATTTGTAATGTTCTTTTTTTAATTTGTAAAGCAAAATTGTTGCAAGTCAAAAAAAGCTAATTTTACAGGGCACGATTTTTAACCCTCTGTCGGCACACGGGTGCGAATTTGGCAGAACAAAAATGAAAAGTGGTCACAGAAAAGTGTCTTTATAATTGTGAAAATACATTCTTTTTTGAATTGTGAATACAGTATTCGAATTCCTCGGAAAATTCTACATCAATTTCATATATATGACTCTCCATAAAATAGTGAGACCGAAAAAAGTTCTAGCGCCATGAAAAAGTATAAACCAAATTCGCAAAAAAGAGGTGTGCCTACAGAGGGTTAAGTTTCAAATTGGTTTAAAGCGACAGTTTTGTGCTCGTTTGCCATTCAAGTTATGTTTTTTTTTATAAAGTTTGTTCTTTTCTCTTGAATAAAATATACAAGTTTACCTCATTAGATGGTGCATACTATTTTTACATATTTTTTAAAACTAAAAACCCAAAATTAGAGATAGAACAATTCCTATACAAGTACGTTTTTTGTTTAAATAAAAAGTGGACTTAGAACAAAATATGAACAATCAAGAATACTCGGGATCATTTTCAAAAGGCTACTTCCCTGTATTTATTGTTCTATGTCCCATTAAATTATATTATGTGTGGAATGAAATTTTTTTTGACAAAAACGGTTTTCAAATTCGAAAAGAGCACCCTCAAATTAGTAAAACTGCATCATTAACTCATTTTCGGTAAAAAGTGGATTTAGAACAATTTTGGTTTACGCTGACGATATATTAAAAAAAAAGAGTATTTTTAAAAACCACGTCTACACCACAATAGCTCTACGCTGAATTTTTAAATTCATTTTTACAACTGGAAAATATTTGCATTAAAAAAATATTTGTTGCAAATAAAAATATTCTGCATTAAAGAAAATGTGTGCATTTAATATTTTTTTTTTAATACCTATTCGTTGAATTTCTTATTGTACATAACAAATTGTTTTGTAATGTAAAATATTTTTTATTGCAATAGGGTAATTCCATGAAAAAGTGGACACGAATTTTGAACAAATTATGCAGTCTTTTTTACTTTTTTTATTAGCAAATTACTATTTACAAACGGCAACTCTTTATGTAAGTTGCAAGAAAATATTCTTTGTTGTATTCCCTTATGGATAGACATAAAATTCAGGGAGTTTAATAATCTTAAAGCATTTTTATAGCATAAGCTTGCCAACAACAGAAGAATTTCACATGAAAATGACGGAAAAACAAGCAAACTGAAAATATGATGAGTCTAATAGTGACGATGACAATATCCCCTCGTGAGTGCTTAAATAAGTTAACATTTAAGCAAGCTTCGTTACACACTATTCGATAATAAAAAAACTTGAGTGAAAATGCATCTTTTCTTTACTTTTGGAACCACAAATCGCAGGTAACATGAGTTACCAAAATAATGTAACGTGAGTTACCTAAATATTTTAAAATTTTTCCTCGAAATATTGAAAAAAATGTTTGGTTTTGTCACTCATATTAAAAGCTTGTAATTTTGTATGTATGGAATCTTCATTGAAAACAAATTAAGATTCTTAATTTCACATAAAAATTTCATACTGTCGGACTCTAAAAATTCGTGTCCGATTTTTGTAACGTGAGTAACCATCAAACTTTTATTTTTCCCAAGAAAATGTTAAAAATAAAGACAATTTTTTTAGTTAATTATGAAAGTAATAGTTATGCTCCATTCATGGATAGTAATTTCGTATCAATTTACATTAAAATTGAAAAAAAAAAAATTATTTATGTGTTGGAAATTTTTGTGAATGTAACGTGAGTTACCATGGAATTGCCCAATACAAATTTTATTATCAATACAATTTTTTTTTCTTTTGCAATATTTTTTTTAGTGCGAAATATTTTAGATTGCAATAAACAATTTTTAATGGATATTTTTTTTAAATTGGTATTTTTACAATCCTGTGTTTAAATTAATAATTCATGCGATTTACAAGGAAAGATCCAGGAGTTATGTGATACTTATTTTATTATATTTTAATTTATTCAAAATCACTCGGTTTGACTTAAATGCTCTTGTTTTAAAAAACAAGAGGTGAGATTACAATCAAACATTAACCTACTATCACATTGAATACAAAAAAAAAGTGGTTTGTATCGTTTTTCGGAATTGATTTTTGAGAGCAAAAATTATTCTTAGATACCTGTCACTGTCACTAACCAATTCATTAAAATTTTTTTAAAAATTTTTTCAAAAATTGTTCCTTTGTGAACTAGAAATGCCTTTAAAAATTTTTTTTTTACTCTGATGGACAAATTTTTTTTTCTTGCGATATAGGTACTATTATATCAAGTTATGCATTCGTACAAAAAAAAAGTTGAGATAACATTTTTCCATGACATTACGATGGTAGAGAATGCAAAAAAAGTGGGTCCCGGAAGTCCGTCTGTCTGTCTGTCTGTATAAGAAGCTACAGCCTGAACGGATGGACCGATTGACTTCAAACTTGGTATGTAGCATTTATTGGAGGCTCTCCAGAGGGGTTTTTGGAATTAATTTTTTTGGTCCAAAAATAACGGTACCTGTCATACAAAAATTTCGGAAAAGTTTAATTTCACGAAAACGGCTCCAACGATTTTGGTAAAAAAATTCAAATGTTAGTTTTTAAACGAGGTCTATCTTTTAAAGCAAAATATTTTTTTTTTAATCATTATTAACGGTACCTGCCATAGGACCGATTTTCTGCTAAACTGCTTATTGTATTTCAACAAAATTTTTTATACAAAAGCATTTATACACTTTTAATATAAGCCAAACATAAAATTTTGAAAAAAATAATTTTTGGATTTTTAAAAAAATTTTGAAATTTTTTTTTGAAAAATCAAATTTTCGAAAACGGGACATTGAATTTTTTTGAAATTTTGTTTTTAGATGTTGATTAGTAATTTCTACAAAATGGCATACCAGTTTTATTTTTAAACTTTTTTTTCAAACAATTAGGTACCTATTTATAAAAAATTAGTTTTTTAAAAAACGGCTCTAACGATTTTGAAAATTTTTTTTTCTAAAAATGCACCTTAATATATCAAATAAAACTGCGTACTTGTTTTGTGGGGTGATTTGATTTCAGATATTGTTTTATTTTTTTGAAAAATGAATTTTATTTTTTTTTTATCTGTTTTTTTTTTTTTTTTATATATACCTACATTTCCTAAGTTTCTATATAAAACGTCTTAAAAACTTAAGGAACTTGAACTCTAAGAGCAAGTTCGTGCGACCCAGTCGTGCATTTTATTTAACATTGCATTTAATAAAATATATGCATTATGCAATAAAATACTTTCAAAAGATAAAAAAAAAACATAAATAGAAAAAAATTTTACCGAATTATTATTTTTGTTCGAATAAAATCGAAACTTTAACAATCAACTGCATTTTTTCAATTGAAAAAGAAACGGGCCACAAAAACATTATGTACTTAAAGACGAGAAAATATTTGCACAGTTTTTCCCCTTAGACTAACACCAAGAACGGTTTCACTTTGTTTACATTTTCTGTATTATTACCTTCGTTTTAGAATTCAAAACAAATAATTTTCAACAAAACTACCGGCTGTAAAATGCGCAAGCACATGTCCGTTACCATGACGAAACACTACTAAAGTTAAACCCAAAACAAAAAAATTTTATTTTTCTTCTTGCAGTTAATTGTCTTTTCTGTTGTTAAACTAATATAATATAACAGATTTTCAAAAACTTTTATGTTTTTAAAAGTGATTTAATTTTACAATGAATGCTGATCCATTAGTAGGAGATTCCAAATCAACAATAACAAATATGTCAGCATCAGACAGTGCAAAAAGAAGAAGTTTACTTCAAACACCAATGGCTGCTCCCCCAACTGGCTATACTAGACCACCAACTTCGTCACTTTTTTCCCGAGGAAATCTTGTAAGCAGTCGTCTGGGTGGAACGACTTCTTTAGCTCGTCCTTCAACAGCAGTTCGAGCTGTCGGTTATACAGCCGATTCCGAAAAACTCATTGACCAAGCATTTCTACAAAAAGCAAAACAACAACAAGGTTTGAGTGCAAATGCCGTTGATTCAGCAGCAAAAGAAGTAAACCCTCTAATTCGCTATCGACATTTGGAAACTAAAATATCAGGCTTATTGGAGTCTTCAATACTTTTGAGTGCCGAATCTAGTCCAAACTATGCAGAATGCTTAAACAAAGCTAAGGAAGCATTTTCGCTGGATAGAACCCTCCATCGACTTCGGGATCAATATGGTGAGAATCTATTCCACAATCTTGAACTAACCTATGCCGTCTTTTTCAACCTAGCTGAACAATATAGTAATAACGATATGTACGTCGAAGCTCTTAACACCTACACAATGATGATCAAAAATAAAATGTTTCCCCATGTTAACCATCTCAAACTAAACATGGGAAATATTTATTTCAAAATGGGCATCTATACAAAAGCTATAAAAATGTATCGCATGGCTTTGGACTCTGTTCCAAGCAATCATAAACAGCTTCGATTGAAAATCACTCAAAATATTGGAATTCTGTTTATAAAAATGGGCCAATATTCCGATGCAGCAACAAGTTTTGAATTTGTTATGTCCGATCGACCGGATGTTAGAAGTGGAATCCATTTGGTATTGTGTTATTTTGCAATGGGTGATGTGGAAAAAATACGAAATGCTTTTAGATCTTTGGTTGATATTCAAATTGAAAATGAAGATGATATAAAAATTCAAACTTTCATTGAAGAAAACGAAGAGAGTAAAAGTGTTTTTGAAATGCTTAAAACTGATGAATTTGCTATATACAATAAAATGAAAAGAAATTCTGTGAAAAAAGCTATTACAATGGTTGTGGATCTTATTTCACCTGTGATTGAAGAGAATTACAATGATGGATATTATTGGTGTATTGAGATTATAAAAACCTCTTCAAACTTATCATGGTTGGCAAGTGACTTAGAACTTAATAAGGCTTTGGTCTATCTTCGTCAAAATGATGTCAATCAAGCTATTGAAACTTTGAGAATGTATGAGAAAAAGGATGAAAATATGGCAGCTAATGCATTGACAAATTTAAGTTTCATCTATTTGCATATTGGTGATATGGATAATGCTCGATTGTGTACAAATCAGTTTCTAGAAATGGATCGAAACAATCCGAGTGCATTGGTTAATAGTGCAGTTTGTGATATGAAAGCTGGTGATTTTAACAATGCTAAACAGAAGTTGGAAAATGCCATTGATGATCAGCCAGATATGTTCGAAGCGAATTATAATCTCGGACTTTTGGCAGGAAAGAATATGAGCGGAGATGATATTGATATTGCTCAGGAGCAGTTTATGAAAGTTAGAGAGAAAATTCAGCATCCTCATGTTCATTATCAATTGGCAAGGATAAATGAAATAAATAATACATCGCATTCAGCTTTGGATGTGTATTTACATGTTTTGGGAACTGCTGGGGAAATGGATTCTAGGCTGTTTGAAAAATTCGCAGGACTTTATGAGAAGTTTTCAGACTATCAAGAAGCTAATCAGTATTACAATGAAGCCTATCGACTTAATCCAAGTGACATAGGAATAGCTACTTCAATTGGATCGTACTATGTTAAACTTCAAGCTCTTGACAAAGGACTTTATTATTACGAACGTTCAGTATTAGCTGATCCAAATGATCCAAATTTAATGCTTCGAATTGCTTATTGTCTAAGGCATCTTTACATGCCCAAGAAGTATTTGGAAATGTTCGAAAAGATTTACTCTAAATTCCCTAAAAATATGATTTGTTTAAAATCACTTGTTCATGTGACAAAATCACTTGGAATGTTGGATTTACATGAAAAATACAGTTCGGAATATGAAAGACTTGAAAAATCAGCTAGAGAAATGCGACAAGGATCAGGAAGGATTGGTACAGCAAGAGGGAAACGAAATTCAGCTTCAATTCGAAATAGTGGTGATTTGAAGAGTTCCCCAATGCGACATCAACAACAACAATCACAGTCACAAGTAAGTTCGATAAATGGAACGGTTTATGAGGGATTTGTTCAGCATGAAGATCCACTAGGACCACCAGCTGAGAGACCACGCACTGGAATGGTACGTCGGCGGTCTTCGGAAGATTCTGGTGGTGATGAAGATGCTGAATTGTTACTACCAATATAATTTAAATATTGTATTTTTATATTTTGTATTATATCAATAAATTGAATTAAATAAAATTAAATAATTATTTAAAGATACAAAAGTACATTGCACCCTCTTTCAATTCGGAGCCAATTTGTAATGTATTTCCTTGTTTTAAAATGAAATGAAAACGGAAAGTCTATTGACATTGGAAAATTTTCATTTTTAAGTAGGTTTATGTGTAAGAGCAGATATATAAATTTTGCGACGTAGGTACCACGTATATTTTTGGCACAAATCCAATTGGTCAGTTTGCGTCGGAAATTTTTATAACAACAAGAAATAAATAAACAAATAATATTTTGTAAATATTAAAAAAAAAAAAAAAATGTACCCACTAAGGGGACTTTCCAAAGCTTGAGCTAATTAGTTCTTTGTGCTGAATTTTATTTCGTATTGGACACAAAGACATCGAGATAAACAAAAACCATGAAACCTAGAAAAAAGTTTCTTTCCTTTTTAATTCGCAGAAAAATTGGATGCGCATTTTAATTTATTATAGCCGAGCACATGTGTATCTTTAACTAGGCCAAACAAAAAAACAAAAATATATCAATATTTTTATTATTGTTGATTCATTGTGTTTTTTTTTTTTTATTATTTTATTTGATTTATCTATTGGTATCAAAAAATTGGTTATCTGACTGAAGGGCATAATAAACAATGAAAACAATGAACTTACCTACTTGAAAGACTTGCATAAGGTTTTTTTTATTGATAATAATAAATTTATCTTATCAGAAAAAATATTGAAATGTAGTTTGAGTGAATGGAATATGAGTCATTTGAGGTGATTTTTTGTCTGAAATAGAGTAGACTTAATGGGTCATCAAACTTTGGATAAATTCAAACGATATTGTGAGAGAGGTGGAGCAATTTCTCATTGCTAAAACAATTTGCAATTTTTTAATGGAAGAACTTTGATGGAACACAAGTACAAATTTAAGATTTCGGAGTCATTATAATTTTATTTGAGGTTGAATTGAATAAGATTGTATTAAAAGAAGGCTCTTTTTTGACCACTAAATGATTTTTTTTAAATTATCTTTTTTTTTGTCCTAGAATTGCAAGACAAGACATTATTTATTTATTAAAATTGCGACTAATTTTTAAGCATTTTAACTTAGTTTAGATAGTAATTGTTGACAAACAAAGCAAAAACATTGTTTATCATAAGATAATGATAACACTCCACTTGTTTGAAGTTTTGTACTCTTATCGTGTTTGTCAATGTTACAAATCATATACTTCCTTTCACTAAAACGCATTTAAATGAATGAATGATTGACTGGTATTGTTGATAAAAAAAAAAATAAATAAAAATAGTAAGCTCATTCATTATAATGCTTGCCATATTAATATGGAATATATTTTGCATAATAGCTCCTTGAAACTATTGCGTTGCTTTTAATAGTTTTTAATAAAACTAACAAGTTACATTTTTTTTTACTTTCTGAATTAGATTTATTTTTAATTCATGGAATAATAGTATTTTGAGACACAGATAGAGCTAGATACAAAAAATTGAAAAAAAAAAAAATGGGTTTTCATATGAATTCAGCCTATTTCAAATTAAATTTATTCATTTGCAAGCCAAACTCATACCTTCGCAGTTATATAGCCCAGTCGGGATGTACAAAAAATTAAGCTGAAATGGAAAAAATTAAATCGAGCAATTTTTTTTCATAGGACGGTAGAGGGGATCACCTTGAGCCAAAGCCGCCATCTTGGATTAAAGTTAAAACACGTTTTAGTAAATAATTCGGCCATTTTTGATTTTTGACAAAAATTGTACAGGTAAAACTTGTAGAAAATTTTATTTTTTATAACTTTTATGTTAATAAATTTTTGCTATATGACCCATATTTTTCGAGTTAAATTGAAAAAACTATACCCCTACTCAGCTTAAACTTTTTACCGACTTTGAGTATAGATTTTAAGATCAACGCAATATGGGAGTGTTTTTATATGTTTTTAGGGATGAGAAATCTAGCTGCAATGTTAGTTTTTGCAAATTCCTGAAATTTTATAAACAAAAAGAACTATCTCAAAATCGGTTAGTGTCATTTTAAACAAAATGTGTAAATATTATAATTGATGTCTAGCAAAACAATTAAGTCTTTGAATTTTGGTACAAAGTTTCAGCTGAGTAGGGGTATAGTTTTTTCAGATTAACTCGAAAAATATGGGTCATATAAAAAAATTTATTAAGATAAAAGTTATAAAAAATAAAAATTTCTACAAGTTTTACCTGTACAATTTTTGTCAAAAATCAAAAATGCCCGAGTTATTCACTAAAACGTGTTTTAATTTTAATCCAAGATGGCGGCTTTGGATCAAGGTGGATTTTCCCGAAAAACTGATTTTAAGCTCTCAGTGATCCCCTCTACCCCTCTATCATATGAAAAAAAAAATTGCACGATTTAATTTTTTCCATTTGAAATGTTTAATTCGACTGGGCTATTAAATTTCATTTTTTTTTTCACTAAAATAAATATTTTTTTTTTATTTATTGTCATGTTAATTAGGCACAAGTTTGATGCAATTTTCAATAAAAATACATACATATAAGGTGAATTTCAATTTTTTTTTGTAAAAACGGATATATGATTATTCCTGAATTTTTGTGGAAAAATAATTTCTTCAAACGGCATACAATTTTTTTGGGAAAAATTTTCTAAAATTTGTAGGTAAAATTTTTTTTCAAGTAAAAATTCAAATTTTTCATTGTTATTAAAAAATTAAATGGCATACTCCACTTAGAGATTCAACAAATTTAAAAATGTGTATTCGTAATTCAAAATCAACTTCTCATACTTTTTTTCACATTTTTTATAAAATTAAATTAAAATTATTTTTTTGATGAAGTTTTTAAAAAACTTTGACATTGTAAGCACCATAAGAGCAATTACTGGGAACAGTCGTGCATATTATTAATGAAAAGTTTTTACTTACAAATGAAGCTTATAAACTCAAAATTCATTAATTAAACATTAACATACACCGAAGAAAAAAAACTAATAGCAATTTAACATTTTTTATATATCAAATTAACATTTTTTAAATATCAGGCAAAAATGCTCTATAAAATGTGTTTTATGATATTTAAAATGTTAAAACCATATTTTTATTAGTAGGATGATATTTAAATGTTACATTTTGAAATTTTTTTTTATATTTTATTATCATTTTTTCATATCAATTTCTCATTCCAAATTATTGAAAAATATTAAATAAAAAATTCTTAATGTGTACTAATTTAAAGGCATTTTGTGTTTTTTCGAAGTAAAATGTATGATTTACTGAGAAAATTTGATCGGCAATAAGATTTTCCTTCACATAATTTGGGAGAAAATAACAAAACAATTATATCACCTATAATAGAAAAAATAATATCACCACTACATATTTTGTAATGAATATTCACTTTCAGTAATGTTTTGAAAAAAGAAAGAAAATACTTAAAATAATAAAAATAATAAAAAAGAAAAAGAAAAAAATTGGTTTCATTATAATAAACTAAAACGTAAAATCTAGTCAACATTGATATTTTAATTGTCAAAGTGAAATATTCACTATCCACCTAAAATTAAAAAATGTCAAAATGATATGATAAAATATCAAAATTGATATTTTAATTGTTGGACGACTTTTGTCACTTAAAAATGTTAATTTGATAGCTGTTATTATCAAATTTTTTTTTCGGTGTAGTTTTATCTTATCAGTATGTAGCCGAACCCTAGTAATTGTAATGCTGTTTATGTTGAAAACAACGAAAATAATTTTTTTTTTAAATTCTGCCCAAGAGAGTACAGATGATCTTTTAATATTTTAAAAACTCATTTTTTTGTTTATGCCAACAAATTTTCTTAGGTATATTTTTTTTGTGCAAAACATCAAGTAATTGGAAAAAAACTAAAACGATAATACCAACTAAAACAATTCATTCGTGCTTTTAACTGAGAATACATTTTGATTATATTCAATTAAATTAGAAACGAATATTTTTAACTTTAATCTTTTTAATTGCACACTATGATTAAACTCGGAAGTAGCTAATAAATTTTAGTAAAATTGTAAACCAAAAATTTCACCAAGAATTATAAATATTCAACCTTTCCAATATGAGACTTTGTATAACTTTTCCTTTTTATTGTTTCCAAAAATTAACTGAACATTAATTGTATAATAATTTTCACTTAATTACTAAGTATTTCCGACACTTTTTAAAAATTATCGCACCAAATTGTTAAGTAACACACATTAAATTGAACGCATTATTATCAATAAATCAAAACTATATTTTCCTGATTTCAAAAATAAATAAATTCAATTTAGGGCCAATTTTTCAATAGTCAGTTAAACAGTCAGTTAGTACTTATTCCTAAGGATAGAGAAAAAATCAATTTTTCAATATGCAGATATAGCTTATTCCTAAGAATAAAACTATCTGCTTCTTTCAGAGACGAATAAAAATTATTCTAAGGAATAATCTCAAAAAAAATATTGTGTCAGTTATCAAAGCTGTTTTGAAAGAATTTTGAAAAAAATACAGTGGAACACAAGAAAACAAAAACAATCATGAATAAAAATGACGTTTAATTTTAAATATTTTTGAATTTGACAATTTTTTTTTGTTATTCTGTGGAATAAATTATTCTTGATTGAAAAATTCAATGTTTTTATCTGATTGTTTATGAGTCTAATAACTTTATCTGTCGAACAGTTAACAGACTGTTTATTAGAACATTGAAAAATTGGCTCTAAATCGTTAATTTTTTTGTTTTATTTCCTTGATAAATATATATTTTTTGGTATAATTCTCTACGCAATAATTGGTTGCATTTTTTTTTTTTGGTAAAATCATACGAAATTCAACCAAAAAGTGGCATTTTTAATCACACGAACTGTTAATCCAACCAACTGGAAAATAAAAATTCGAAATCACTTTGTATCTATACCTCGTGTGTTAAGCTGTCATTCAAGCTTCTACTTAATTTTCATTTAATATGTTGTAAGTTTCCAACTTTAGGTTTGTCGTGATAATGATTTTTTTTTTCTTTTAGAGTTCAGCGTTACCCATTTGAATATGACTATACGTCACATCTGATTAGTTTGAATAATTTAACTTCCTTGACAAGTTAAGGCTATTAGACGAATGACCAGCTTAGTACGGCTACGGATGACACTATGAAAGCTAAAAGTTATGTTCACACGTCAATCATAAAGAATGGTACACTGAACGAAAATAACACTGTCCGGTAAATGAAAAATAAATAATATTTGAATTTCAATTTTCTGAAACATATTTGTTTGAACTTTTTCTACCATACAATTTTTCAGTTGTCTTGAAAAGCCCAACTTTTTAACTAACAAAAACAATAATAACGCTTTTTTGCTTATTAGCTCACCTAACTTGCTATTTTCCTTTGCATCTTCGCATCGGCCAACGACTTTGATGACACCTCTTCCGGCAATCGGTGAAAATGTAACGATTCCCCCAATCCGGGCAATGTGGGGTGGAATTCCTGTGGGATCATCTTCCCCATTGCCATTGTTACCGTTATTATTGGTAGTGTTAGTAATATCGTTACCGAAGGACGAGCGTGATGGAGGACGCATTTTGTAAGGTTTCGACTAGTCTTGTTCACTTATTTTTAATCACAAAAAAATATTTATGAAAAGATAGTTTTTTTTTTTGTATCTTAGATTTTTTCTTTGGTTTATTAACAACGATCGCGCAATTAAACTCTAACTAACTTTTGAGAGTTATTCTTCTCGCTCAAACGTTTTCTTTTTATTTTAATAGAAATTTTCTTTTAACGTGCACTTTGTCCGTGTTCCGCTATTCAAATGGTTGAAAAGCTTTTGTGGCACTTGTTTTTATATCGCGGAAGAAGAAAGAACTCGCGCGATCAATGATCGCGCAAATCGCATTTCTTATTTTTCCTCATTATTTTTGTTGCGCGTTGTTTTGGATTATTTTTTATTGCGATTTGTTTTGGTTTGTTGTTTTTGTATTTTTGTTTTGTTTTGTTTTTTTTTTGGAATGAAAAGCTCCCAAAAACTTTGTTTTGATGAGTTGAAAATTCGAAAGGAGATTTAATGCGTATATATTTTGCAGTTTTGTTTGGTTTCTCTATAAGAAAACAAAGAAGTTTGTATGGGAAGCTTTTTATTCGGACAATTATACTATGCACTTAGCGCTTTACATTTTGTATATCTGTACTGTACCTATGCATTTGGTGTGTCTTTATATTTAGATGTAAGATGTAAAAGAAAATCTGACCTTGAACTGGGACGCAACAGAAGAAGTTGCAATTTTAATTTTTTCGGTGAAATTATGGGTATTTGTAGATACGAACTCATAGAATATTTCTGTGTGGAAAACATATTACGCATTGATATGATGGCGTTAAATTGGTTTATTTTGATGAGGGCTATTTTTAAAGGTAAAATTAGGTGGCTTTAACTTAAAATCTACGCAGGTCTGTTTTTTACAATAAAAAAAGGGAAACATTTAAAGATATTCATTTCATGAGTAAAAGTTTTGAATTTATCTTTTTTGGTTGAAAGGTGTATTTTATTTTGTCAATATTTGATAAAAATGTACTAACCAAAGTAACTACTTTAATTAGATACTTTATCAGGTAATTTTTTTAAGATATTCGACCCTTAAACAGGGTTGTGAAAAATTATTATAAATTATAAAAAGAAAATATTTATCGCATTAAAAATGAAATACATATTTATTGCGAATTTTTATTTCCACACCTCAAAATGGATTTTCCCGTGGGCAAAATTTTTTTCCGCTTCGCGTTTGGGTTTTGCAAATTAAAGAGATGCGATTCTGAGAAATTTTTTCCGCTTCACCCTGGTAAGTTATCACAAATTTCAATTATTAATATCACTTAATACATTTGTTTATATTTTGTCACGATGCGATTTCGACTAACCAATAAATTTGCAAACTTTGCTTCTGTTTTCCAACAGCTTGTAACCGTACCTTACATCGGAGTTGGTACTACGAATAAAAAAATCGTGAGAACAATATCGGTTCTATTATTTCGTCAGCTGTAGTCTCTAATAGTCTCTATAGATATATTTATGCAAAAAAAAAATACGTGGGACATAAGTCCCGAAAATTTTTTTCGGGACTAATGTCTCAGTAAGGTGGGACATAATTCCCGAATTGGATTCGGGACTTATGACCCAGTGAAGTGGGACATTAGTCACGAAAAAAAAATTCGGGACTTATGTCCCACGTATTTTTTTTGCATAAATATATCTATAGAGACTATTAGAGACTACAGCTGACGAAATAATAGAACCGATATTGTTCTCACGATTTTTTTTTTTTTAGTACCAACTCCGAAGCAAAGTTTGCAAATTTATTGGGGACTTATGTCCCTGCCCCTGAAAAAAAATTGCATTACAAATTTTTTTAATGCAACTGAATAAAATTTCTATTTCAAATAAAAATATTTTACACAAAGAAATGTTATTGCAAATAACAATTTTCTACGTTTTAAAATTAAAATTGTTTTCCAAAAATTCATATGTATTTTTATTTAAAAAAAAAGTTCAAAATACTTTTTTGTTTGAAAAATCAATTTTTTGAAAACGGACAAATGAAAAAATTATATTCTCCTCTGTTTTTTTTTTGTCTTATTATTAATTTCTTTTTTATTGAATACCAATTTTTTTTTTTTTAATTTTTTATAGGTAAAGTATAGGTAGCACATAAAAAAGAAACTAGGTAGGTATTAAAAAAAAAAACGACTCTAAAAATTCTTTTCCTAAAAATTCTTTGTTATAAGGAGAAAAATTATTTTAATGGTATACTTCGTTTTGGAGGTGAAAACCATTTAAAGAGATGTTTTTGTAATTTGAAACCAAATTTACAAAATCTAGAAAAGAGAGAAAAACAAAAATTTGGTCTTTGAAGGAATTCGTAGTCATCTTTCTTCTAATAGAAGTAAGTAGATAAAAAGACTAAAACCCCGATTGTGAGCTCAATTATAGTTTTTTTTTCTTGAAATTTTATTTTAAACAGGGTAATCTAGCTAGAGAAGTGCACAGTTTCCAAATTTTGTCTTCTACCTCAAAAAGGTCCACACTTGTATGGGAAAAATAAAACTTTCAAAAAGTTGTTGGACTACCCTCAAGTCTGGTTCCAAATCCTATTGCTATTAGTATCATAATGTTGCATTTTCAGCCTACAATCTTACATATAGAAGGGAGTGCTGATCAATATTTTCTGTTAAGAATTTTTGTTTAGTTCTTTATTGGCTTAGTCAACAACACAAATGGTTGTTTGTTGAGATACAGAGATTTTTATTTTCACTTTTAGACCGAGAGCCCAGAGCAGATTTTGGGAGTTTTTGGATAACCGAAAATGGGTCATATGTACATATGTGTAGGTAATAGCGTCCTGATGAAGAATTCGAAAGTCTGGCAGGTTTATTTCACGGCATTCTATGGTTTATGGGGAGTTGAAAAATGCATTTTTTACAATTTTTGTGTCGAGTATATAACCACTTAAATTCATATAGAGCCGATAAAGGGCGATACCTTGATTGCAAAAAGTTCGGTCCCAGACGTTTTATTCGCGGCATTACCCTTGCCAGACGTCCTTTAAATAAACCTGCCAGACTTTCGAATTCTTCATCAGGACGCTATTACCTACACATACACATGACCCATTTTCGGTTATCCAAAAACTCCCAAAATCTGCTCTGGGCTCTTAGACTATTTTTATTTTTTAATTATTATTATTAATTTTTTCTCACATTTTTCAAATAAAATATTAAGTGTGTGTATTATAAAGACAACTTAAATTTAAATAAAATATTTACTCTTCAAAGAAGCTAAAATAACAAAACAAGATTAAGTACACTTTTTTCAAAAACCTAAACATTGAACAGTTATCAGCACCCTCTTGTGTTTAAGATAGCGACTTTGAGATTTCAGAATTTTAATGCTATAGATAAGTGGAAAACATTTTGCGGCTGGCTCAACCGATTAAACTGCACAGCAAAATTAAACTCATATAATAAAAAAGATATTGGAAAGATTTAAACTGATTTTCATAGAAGAAAAACAGTTCTTATATAAAACATCATAGCATAACCTCAAAAACACGTGTTTTCGAAAATTCTAACCTCAATATTTCAAGAACTAAGACTGAGAGAATATTTCTGACTTTATATTCGAGTTAAGCACACCAAAAACTATTGGAAAAGTATTAGTTTGGTTTATTCATAATAAAAATAGTCAAACTTTAGTAACCATAGCTATCAGCCAAAAAATGTGTTTTTTGCATTTTTCTAATGGCAATATCTCAAAAAACTACCTATAGCTGATAGAATATTTCTGACCCCGGATTCGAGTTCAGCATACCAAAAACCCTTGGAAAAGTATTCTATATTTTATTCATCAGAAAATTTGTTGTGCAGTGTTATAGAAAAAATATTTTTCGGACCACCCCAATGTATGTCCATTAGGGTGGTCCGAAAAATCATCTTTAATGGACTCTTTAAAGATTTTCTATTGGATATGCTTCCAAGTCCTCAAACATTTAAAAAAACTGACTTGAATTGCTCATTTTCTTGCTGAAAGTCATGATATATTGTAGATCTTGTTTAACAAGTTTCCTAAGAGTTACTCTTTATTGGCTGAATTTCTCAGTTGTCTTTAGTCATGACAAGTGAAAACAAAAACTATATAGCTACATCGCTAACTCTGTATAAATTATGTATAGTTATAAAAATTTTTTTCGACAGAATTTTCTTTTTTTATTGTACAAGAATTATTGGTTAATAACTTTTAAAAACGTTATATTTTGTTTGCATAAAATTTGGGGCATAATCACCCAAATTCGAGATAAGTTTAACTTTGATAATAAATTAAGCGAAAAATGGTTTGAGGTGTTTTTGTACAACTGTGAACAATTGTTTCAATGTTTCCTGCATGACTTTTGGTTTTTTTATTTGATTTTTTTTGTTTGACACGAAACCAAAACCAATTAAAGAGCCAGTAAAAAGTTAGAAGTAAAAACCCAATTTTTGAATCTCTAATATTTTTTTAGGAGGGTTACGTTTAAGGATCCCCTGGACGATTTTTCATTTTTTGTACACTTTTTACAAATGCACATAGGTACCTTCTTTAATGAGCCACTCTTTCATATAATTAAAAAAAAAATCGGAAATTTAATTTGAATCTCTTCTTCAGCTGTTGTTATCTATATATCATATCGAAATGCAATTTGTTACGAGCGAGCGTCAGCTTGACGTAAATCACCACGTAACAAGTCACACGAATAAAATTGTTTTGACGATAAAACTTGAAAAACAATTGTTGACAATTTTCTCCCATGAACCAAAAGAATCTTTGTTCTTTTAAAACTCAAACAAAGTACGAATAAATCTTTTTTTTTTTTTTCAAAAATAAACAACTCGAAAATAGAACAAAGAAAAATAATTACAAAAAAAAAAAAAAGCAGATGCAATAGATTTCTATCTATTTTTCGCACAATTGCACGCACCATTACGCAATTTAAATATGTTCTTCCGAAATTAGAAAAAACCTCTTTATAACACATGTAGCTATATGAGTAGGTAAGACCATTTCTCTCTGGTAAAAAAACCTCAAAGATACTTCGAGTTTTATTCACAATTATCACACAATTACCTACTGCATTTGTTCGATCAATCGAAATGTCAACGATGTACCTACCTATTCTATAGAAAAAAAAATACTTTGCCAAAAATAAATTTTTAATAAATAAGAAAATAAAAAATCAATTTAATTTGAAAACTATTGCGAAATTTCACATATGTGAGGACATCAGCCTTTGACATAAAAAAGGGACAGCAACAAATTATATTGGATCTTTGCCAAAATTCGCGCGTGCAAATTTATACTGAAAAGTTGATTGTAAGTGTGGTATTTTTAATTTGGGCATCAATCCCATTCGATCGGCCAATTTTTTGTTGTTGTTGCTAAAATGCGTTTAGTTTTGGTGTTTACTTTTTGTCTTCACAAAAAGATTTATATTTTAAATTAATAAATGTAGAAAAATATTCGTACAATAAATATTCGTTTAAACAATAAATTCAAGTTCTAAATTGAGCAAACATCATGTCTAAAAAAGAAGCCAAAATTTTGTTTAGCCTCAAGGAATTATAACGAAAAGATTTGACGTTAAATATTTTATTCACAAGGCCTACCAATAGGATAGACTGCAACTTTGTGGTGCACAATGCTTTTGAGAATCGTTAAGTCTCTTTTTTTTTTCTTAAATTTTAATTATTAAAAATTTAAAAAAATTAATTCATATTTTTCTTATATTTTTTTTAAGTCATAAAAACAAGACTGTCCGACCTAGATGCTTTATGTATCTTAAAAAGTTTTTAATTATAATTCTTTGTTCCTATTTTTCATCATTGACAAAATTAATTTTGTCCAAGTAAACAAAGGTGATTTCTTTCTTTCTAGTAAACATTGAACTCGTGGTTCTGTTTTGTTTTTTGTTTTTATTTCCTTCTTGATGGATAATAATTTATTTTTCCTCTTGTGGAAAATATCAGTGACATTTTCCTGTTTTTTTTTGTAGTAAAAGCTTTTGCAGCTCCGCCTTTGGACAAGTGCCAAATTAAATTTATGGATGTAGATATGCATCATATTAAATACGTAAAACTCCAAGTTTACATTAAAAAGATTTTTTTGTGCAGTCAATTACGACCTTAGCACCATCCGTATATAAGTGGGAATTATTCTTACATTTACAAATAATAATGATACACATGCGAGTACAAATAAGTAAACAAGAATAATTATTTCTGATTTCATTTTTAATTATACAGAAAAATATAATTAAAAGTTGATGTTTTTCGAGAATTAGTAAGTGGAAAATTTGCAGACGCCAAACTGTCTGTATTCGAAATAAAAAAAAAAAACACATGGATTATTTTAGAGAACAGACGTCACACGTTATACAGTGTACTGTTTTTATGAAAAACGAAAATTAATTTGAATTATATTTCTTATGAAATTAGGATCCTTTGGATGATCTGAAATATCTCTGTAATTTTGCACTTAAAAAAATTCAAACATAAAAATAAAAATTCTTTTCAAACAATAAATTTTAATAAATTTAATAGTCAAATTAGGTTTTGACATGGATAAAAATTTAAAAAAATGGGTTCTCCAAGTTCATCGGTCTGACTACAGCCTAAACGGATAGGTACACCGATTAACATCAAACTTTATAGGTACATAGAGTCTCCAGACTCCAGAGTGGTTTTTCGAATTAATATTTTTGGATCAATTATAACGGAACCTTTAAACAATTTTGGAGGAAATTAATTTTTTTTCGTTAAAAAAAAATTAAAAAATTAGTTTTTAGAAATGATCTAAGTTCCTACCTATCTTTAAATAATTTTTTTTTTTTTGAAAATTATTATTATCTAAGGGTACCCCTACCACAGAACGGTTTTTTGTATCTAAATTTTCTTCTAAAGGACAAAATGAATTTCAAAAATTTTTGTTAAGTATGCAAAAGTGTTAACATTTTTATGTGTAGATATTACAAATCAAAAATAATTTTTTGAAAAAAATATTTTTTGGATTCAAAAAATTGATTTATTTTTTTTTGAAAAAATCAAATTTTCGAAAAAGGGGCATTGAATTTTTTTAAATTTTGGTTTAAGATGTTGACTACTAATTTTTTCAAAATGGCACAAAAAAAAACTTTTTTTTAAATTTAATTCTTTATACACTTACAATCTCAAATTTACAATTTTATTTGTATCTGAAATTCGAACAAGGTTAGAAGTGCGTCATATTAAAAAATTAAGCTCGTCAAGTTAAAAAAGTCAAGTGTATTATCGCACCTGTGAGCGCAAAACAACAGCACCGCCAAGACGCGACCAGAAGCAAAAAGATTCATAAACACGCTACAAGATACGAAAATAGGCTACAAGGTGACCATTCAACAAGTTAAGATGACAACGCTGAGTTCTTTACTTACCTACCGGTTGCCTGGAGCTGGCCTGCAATGTTCATTCTTGTAGAACAAACGGATAAATATAATCATTTTTAAATATAAAAGGTTGGTCTATCTTCTTTAGTTTATAAGGGTGGGCCAATTTTCTGAAAAAAAAAAATGTTTAAATAAAATATTTATAAAACAACGGCAACACTAAAAGTTCTTAATGGTGCCTTTTTCAAAAGCCAGAATTTTACAATTTATTTTTACTTTTTCAAAAAAATTGTTTTGAAATAATAGATTTCAAAATCAAAATTTGGGAAAAATAGTTTAAAAAAAAAAAAACATTCAATATGTACTCTTTTCTTCAAGACATGTGGATTTTAGTACCTACAAAGTTAAATCATAACAATAATTTCCCAAAAGCATAAAAAAGTCCTGTAGATATATCAAATTTACGATGCATAAATTTGTGCTTATATTTGGACATTAAAACGGCCTTATTTCAAAACATGCATTTAAAATAACATTTTATGAAAAACGTGTTTAGGGTAATTCCATGAAAAAGTGGACACGAATTTTGAACAAATTATGCAGTCTTTTTTACTTTTTTTATTAGCAAATTACTATTTACAAACGGCAACTCTTTATGCAAGTTGCAAGAAAAGATTCTTTGTTGTATTCCCTTATGGATAGACATTAAATTCAGGGAGTTTAATAATCTTAAAGCATTTTTATAGTATAAGCTTGCCAACAACAGAAGAATTTCACATGAAAATGACGGAAAAACAAGCAAACTGAAAATATGATGAGTCTAATAGTGACGATGACAATATCCCCCCGTGAGTGCTAAAAAAAGCTTGTAATTTTTTATATATGGAATCTTCATTAAAAACAAATAAAGATTGTTAATTTCACATAAAAACTTCATACTGTCGGACTCTTAAAATTCGTGTCCGATTTTTGTAACGTGAGTTACCATCAAACTTTTATTTTTCCCAAGCAAATGTTAAAAATAAAGACAATTTTTTTAGTTAATTATGAAAGTAATAGTTATGCTCCATTCATGGATAGTAATTTCGTATCAATTTACATTAAAATTGAAAAAAAAAAATTATTTATGTGTTGGAAATTTTTGTGAATGTAACGTGAGTTACCATGGAATTGCCGTTTAGTTATAAAATATTAAAAAAATTAAAGGAAAACTCAACTTCGAATTTCAAATATTTTAGCACTATTCACAAAGAAAACTATTTATTAGGCTCAGGATTTGAGTACCTATACATAAGAATAATTGGTTCGAGATTTTCTTGAACAAATTATTTTTATTTTAGATAAAAATGCACATCCACCGGCATACTTAGGGTTTTTAAAATAATACTTGCTTTGAAATCTTGTAGACAGTTAATTTTTCTCAAAAACTTAAAATTTTTTTTTAGTTTTTAGATTGAGGTATACAAAAAAATTAGTAAATACTATCATTTAATTTCTTATAGGTACGTTCACATTGTAATCTAAAAATAACTTCTTTGGAATTATTACGGCAAATAAACTGTAAATAATGTGTAAAGAAAACCAATTTGACGAATAATTTAAAAAAAAATTTGTGTCCTTGTATATTTCTAACCCAAACCATGAATGTGGAAAATTTTTGACATGATGTAGTCCGGAATTGATGGTTGTCAATTTCAAATAAATGAGCGGAATAAGGGGATGTGAAGTATGACTAATTCCTTACGATAGTTTTTAAGATATTAATTAAAAAAATCAAAGTTCAATAATATCGCAGCAATTGTATATTTTTCCTGTGCTATTAGTTTTGTTGTAGATGTTTTTGGGAAAAATAAACAATAAGTTACAGTTTTGTTTAGTTTATTTAAAACAAAATTTATTAACTAATCTCAGGCTGAAACCAAACTTATTACAATATTTTCAAATTATTTTTTACCCGAGTGAAAATATATATAATTTAATATTAATATAATAATTATAATTAACTATTTAGCAATTTTCGTTCCCTTTTATATTTTCACTTAAAACCTAAAAAATCCATCAATGTTCATAAAAATAATTGATATAAATTCTGTAAAGGCAAACAATTTTTTTTTTGTGTAACTATTATAATGAATCATAATATTTTCTGTATATAATAAAATTTTACTAAATATTACCACATCTTAATTTTATTTATATATTTTTTTTATATTTAATTCGACAGTAAATTACTTATTAATCTAACATACAATAATAATTATAATGTGAGTTTTTAGACAATATTTTCCTTGTGAAATGTTTTAGTGAGTAAAAATGCATCTTAACTCGTAGTTTTTAAATATATATTTTTTTATTCTACCGGAGTGACTTTCTTTTCATTTTAATATTTTATTATAGTTCAAACTTATACTCGTACAATATAATTCATTGGAATGCTACTCCTTGGGCATGTTGAAGACCAGTACACAAATATAGCATTATAACACTGAGGGCTTGAACTCGTTCTTCAGATTTACCCAAATCGAATGCTTTTCGTGCAAGTGCCTCTTTGCTATTCGGTGATATTGGTGCATCGGATTCTTGAATTTTTTCGTTACTCTGTGATCGTGTGCTGTCATTTGAAATTGATTTAATGATTGAACTTTCATTTGGATTGACTTCTAAAAGTTTTGAATGGTTGGATGTCTCACTATCTAAGGCCAATCGAAGTTTGGTAAGCTGTAGAAATGTTAGTTATGTTAAAGGGTTTCTCAATAATGTTTTGTTTGTCCACCTACCAACTCATTGATTTTGGACATTCTTTCAACAGAAGTTCGATCACCGAATAACTCCTTGCTGGCATCCTTTGCTAGTGTCATAACATCTTCATCTCGTCCTATATTAATAATAGGCTCAGTTATGCTATTTATCTGTTCGTTTGAGAGCTTTTCGAGGTCATTCGGAATGGACTCAAGTATTTGAGTGACAGTTATGAACGGACTTACTCCCTGGTTGACCAATGACTGCTTTCTGCTTTTATAAGGAAAATATTAAAAATAAATATAAACTTATTTTTATTATAGTGAATTTTAGAATAAGCTAATGGATTAGGAATTAAAAAAAAAATATTAAATGTTTAAAAATTTACATTTACAGAGTTGAACAAAAAAAAAAAAAAAAAATACAGTAGAAGCTTGATAAAGTGAGTCTCGTGTATATCAACTATCCAATATTGTGAACCACTCAAATTTTACACAGACTAGGCACTTTAAATAGTGAACTAAATTCGATATAAAAATTCGACAGAAAATGTTCCAGTTAAAAATAGGTTGTGAACAGGCCTTGTTTTAATTAGTTCACTTATATCGAGCGTCTACTGTAGTTCACAATATTATTAATATTATGGCAAAAAGTTTTGTAAGAAATTGAAAAGCGAAAGAAGATATGAAAATGTTAAAGTTCAGATTTAAATAAAATGTACGACGGCATAACCTAACCTATCAATAGTGGTGGATTTAAGTTAATTAAATTATTTTATAGTTTTTAGTGCGTGATGAAAACGTATTTTATGGCATTTCTGTTTTATTTTGCAAATTTTTTTCTGGAGTTTTTTTTTCAAATTTTAGCATGCTTAAAAGCTTTTGGCGTTTTTTCCAAAAAAAGATAAGGCGTACGTAATTTCTTCTATAACGTAATTACCGGGAACTCCTTGTTTGAAACAAGACTGGCTACCAAAATAGCGAGAAAACATTTACTTTAAAAAATAAAAACTTTCGGCTTCAATAAAGATGTATTACAGTGTTGTTATTGTTGCCGTATTCTGAACGTATATTTTGGTTTTTTCATTTTAAGGTAATGTTTTCAAAGACTGGATTATTTACCCAATTCGAATAGATTTTTTTCTCGTTCTGACCCAACTTACTTTTTATAGCATTTTTAACAAAAATCACTTACTTAATTTATTTTATTAAATTTTTTAAATTTATTGGTGTTGTAGAGGAGAACGGTAAATCTGACAGAAAAAACCATTACGATGATAGAGAACGCCAAAAAAGTGGGTCCCGGAAGTCAATCAGTCTGTATACGAAGCTACAGCCTAAACGGATGGACCGATTGATGTCAAACTTTATTGGCTTATTATTTGGCGACTCTCCAGATGGGTTTTTGGAATTAATTTTTTTGAATAAAAAATAACGGTACTTGTCATATACCGATTTTAGTTAAGTTATATGTAAGTTTTAAGACAAGGTCTGTCTTTCAATAAAAAAATTTTATTTTGAAAATCACAATTAACGGTACCTGAAATAGAACCGTTTTTTTTTTTTTTTTTTAAATCCGATTTACTCCGAAACTTATTATTCGATTTCAACGAAACTTTTTCTAAAAAAGCATACATATATTTTCGATATAAGCCAAAAATAAAATTAAAAAAAAAAAATAATTTTTGGATTTTTAAAAAAATTTTGAAATTTTTTTTTTTGAAAAATCAAATTTTCGAAAGCGGGACATTGAATTTTTTTGAAATTTAGTTTTCAGATGTTGTTTAGTGATTTTTATAAAATGGCATACCAATTTTATTTTAAAACTTTTTTTCCAAAAAATTATTTATAAAAAATTATTACATATTACAAGAGAAATTGTTTTTCATGGAAAAAATTTGAACAGCCTGATTTTTGGTATATGCTCCGTCCGAAAGGTCCGTTATAGGTTATCAAAGTCACATAGGTTTTCATCTTAAAAACAGTGGGCTTGAGCCAAAAAATATGTTGTAGCTGTGCTAATTTTAGGTACTATTTTTCTCTGAAGTTACCTAGTTATAGATTTAGGTACCTAAATAGAATTTCAAACTTTCAAAAATATGCAATTTTATTTAAAATTTATAAGAAACGAAATTGAGTGATACAAGAAAACTACTTTCAAAAGACAATTTGAAATAAAAGTAGTTTCTTTTTTTTGTCTTAAACCCACTATTTTGAAAGATACAAGCTTTTGTGAGTCTTGATATAATAAGATAATAACAAAACAACAGAAATTATTTTAGCCAATATTGCAATTGCGATGGTTGATATAATTGAAATAAAATAAAGAGCATTATATTTAAGCTTTAAAAATAATTAAATTACACAAATATTGTTAGTTATGTGATGTTAAAAAAAGTTTAATATGATTTTATTAAATGGAATAAATTTCAAAATTCGGGATTGTTTTTTTTTTCGTATAGGACAAATCATCATGAAAAAAACAGCCATCACAAGGTTCGATTATAGAATAAATTTCATTTTGAGTTCAGTTAATTTGAATGTTCATCTTTTGGAGTCAATTTTTGGTGATCATTGTTTTCTTAATTTTGTTTCTTTGGATGAAATTTTCTTATTGATTGTCCTTTGATGGGCAGCCCATGACGACATTTAGGAACTTTTATTATCTGTTATATATATTAAAGTTTGGTTTTGTGTACGTTCGCTAACCGGCCACACAGACTGACTCATTTTCTTAATTTTTTTTTGAAATCAAGGAGGCATAAGAGGAGAAGGTTTAAGGCAAAAAAAATTCAAGATTTTCTAGGGTAAATAGGGTAAATAGGGGTAACACGACATTAAAAAAGGGGCTATTTTCTAAACGGTAAGTCGTAAAGAGTTGACTTTTTTTTTAAATGATAGACAAATTTATTCAATAGTTAAAAAAGGTATTGAAAAAATTCAAAAAAATTTCAAAACCAAGTTGTGAGGGTTTTTTTGCAGTCATAGACCTTCGACAAAAGACTAATTAGAGGTATGCAAAAATTTTGCACAGAAATTTGAGTTACACCATGAGAAAGATATTTAAAAAAAAAATTAGGGGTCTTAAACGGATTTTTTTCATAGGCCCTGCATTTTGAAATAAAAATTTTTGAAAAACAACCTAATTTTTAGGGACATTTTTGAGTAGTCTTTTATTTTTTTGGAATTTTTAAAAGTCTGCAAAAAATCTCAAATTTATAGGAAATATAGGTTTTAATCATGCGCATGCATGTACAAACTTTTGAATTTTTAAATCGATTTTTGACCGAATAACGGGAAAAACAATTTTTTTTTGTCCCAAGTTTTTTGGCCGTTTTTTATTTTTATCTTTTTTTCTTCAATAGATAAATGAATGAAATTTATAGTGTAGATAGATAATGGGCAAGACTATATTTGTACATAGTTTCAATTAATTTTGTAATGACAAATTTGAAATAACGGTAAAATAAAACTCTATTTTTCAACACGTTACATCTTTTGATCTGGAGCTTACAAAAATTTGATTTATCTTTATTGAGCATCCTGATAATATTACCTTTCATTTGATATATCACACATAACGCTACATTGACTACAAGCTTCACAATGGTAAATTAAAAAACTTAAAAAACGTTTTTAACATAGGCCACTTTTTTTTAAATTTTAAAAGTGAAAAAATTAATTGGACGAACTTTTCAAGTTTTGATTTCCTTTTTGTATTGGGAATTATGACAAATTAGAAAGTCGAAAATAAAAATAAATACAAGAAATGGCGGAACGAAGTCCGCCGGGTCAGCTAGTACCTACATATATTTAGTGATTTGTTGAGTTAAAGGATTTATAAAAGACAATAATTGCAAAAGAAGTTCCAAACGCTTAAATGCCTTCAAAATCAAGGGACAAATTTTTGAAAAATGAATAAAAAAGTGCAAAAAAGGTCTCAGCTTTAGGTAATTTTTTATAAAAGCTATAAAAGAGAAAAAAAAAAATGTGCGCTTTGTACATTATTCAAAGAAGTTCTTTTAAAATATTTTTAATGCTACTAAAAAATACACACAAATCGCACAAAAATCTAGATGACATTAGTTCAAATCGGCTGAAAAAATAGAAAAGTCGTATTAAGTACGTCTTAGCTTAAAATAGTGTTGTTGTACATAAAAACAATAGTTTCTCACATATCTAAATTAGGCTTTTCAAATTAAACATAAACAAATCAATACTTTTACCCTACCTTGGACTATGTTGCGGACTTGGTGGTAAACTTTTACTATTCTGACTCAACGACGATGATATCCCAGGTATTGCCAAATTATTAGCCGAATTAACACGTTTCAATCCTTGTGCAATGAGACCTGTTAAACTTTGACGATGAACTACTGGTTCTGTGCTAGTTTTTGTATCAATCAATTTTTGTTGTTCTTCTTCGGAAGGTTCATCAATACTTGTTGTTGCTGTTGATGATGGAGCTTCAGTTACAGTAAATTCAGGTTGTTGGGCTGTAGTCGAAATAGTATTTAAAACTCCTGAACAATCAACTGGACCACAAACTGTTGAATTTTGACACTTTGTTATGCATTTTTTATGGCATGTCATTGAACAATCACGACATTGGACGGCATCTTTAAGCCAAATTTTCTTTCCGCAAAAATCACACTGTGTCGCACGATGGAAATGAGTGCGAACAAAATTGTGCGTTTTAGGCGATGATGCAGCAGTTGTGGCTTCAGACTTTTCAATTTCTTCCAATTTTTCTGAGGAACTTCTAAAAATTGATCAAAATTTTGGATTAATTTTAGTTTTGGACAAAAGAAGTAAAAATTTACTTGGCCTTTAATGGTTTCTTCACAATTTCACCCTGAATCGGATTTCCGTCCCATGAAAAGGCCATGAGAATATCTCCAAAACACATATTTGGATTAAATCCTGACATCGACGATAGATCGTGAGCTTTTCTGCAAAGAAAATTAAAATTTTTTAGGGATTGTTTCGGACCGAATTTTAAAAACTTACAAATCTTGCTGAACTGGGGGTACAAGGTGATATGTCTTCATCATCTCAATTAAGCTTGTCTCCATGCACTCGCCAATAACACTTTTAACTGGAATGTTTAAAAATCCTAGAAGAACGCTGTCTCCAGTGCATTTGCCATAGACACAGAGATTCAAATACTTGCAATTTGAATTCAGTTTGAAACGACAAATGTCGTCCATATGGATAAGATTGTCGATAGAGCAATCAATAGTTGAATGTTGTTGGTAGTGTTCGACATCCATGACTTCACTTCGTACTGGGGGAATTGCAATTGGAGGCATTGAATTGCTTAGTGAATCTTCTCTAGCCCTTGTTTTACCAATTGATTTATTATCTTCTGCAGAAATGACAGAAGTGTCACTACTTTCTCGAGTAAGAGTCTTTTTAATAGCTTTGGCAATGAGTTTTGTCTTTTTAGGTGAATTAGTTGGTGTGTTCGAAATACTCGATTCACTCGAGGAATTGCTTCGAACTTGTCTTGGTAAGGGATTTCCAGTCAAAGGTGGCTGGCTTAGTAGTTCAACACCATGAGGTATTAGTTTAGGTGTGGGAGGAGGTTTTGGTTCACCAAGATCCTCGTAGACATCTAAATCTTCCAAAATAGCATCGTTACGTATAATTCCAGGTATTAAACGTTCAATTCGTAGGAAAAATACCGACTTGCTGAGAGCTTTGACAATTTTAGCGACCTGCTGAATAGAGTTAACTCTTGTTCCTTCAATCGAAATAAGTGTATCTCCGGATCGAAGTTGGGATTTAATTGCTGGAGTATTTGGTAGAACTGCTTCGATTTCAACATTATGTTCACCCTGTTTAAATAGGATACCGATTTGTTGATTTTTCGCCTTGTGTATTTCCACATCTATTGAAACAATAACATTTCGGTCATCTTTTTGTTTTGCTTCAACCCATGCTAAAGAAGCCATTGTCAAGGTGCAATAAACATCGGTAATAGTTGCATTGGGAATTAGCAGACGAGAAAGTTCAGATATTTTAACTTCTAATAAACCATTAGGTTGAATATCAGCATCGATTTCTTCATCGTTTTCTTGGAAAAACGGTTTATATCGGAGTTTATGTTTTGGTAGAGTGTGTTTGCGACGAACTGCTCTTCGAATTTGATTTGATATTAGACTACTGATATTGGATTGCATGTGACGGCCTTGAAATTTAGATTCAATACCTAAATCAAGTTCAGGATCACCAAGGAAACTTAGTGACCAATGGGTGTAGGGTTTTCTGGTAAATTGAAGTCTTGCCAATCCAGATAATCGTTTAACTGGAAATGAGAGATTTTTTATGAATTATTGTAAACAAAAATATTTGAAGGTTGAAAATTCAAACCTTTTAATGTCAATGAAGCTTTTTTCCCCAAAACCATTACTGCATCAACTGCCATTCGAAAATTACCAGTGTATTTTATATCTAATTGCAAGTCTAAATTTTCAATACGACCTTCTGTTTCGTGAATATCCAAATCGTGAACGGTGAGTATTTTTATTTCTGGAAATTGGTCACCGAGATCAAGATCTTTGAGCTGTTGAAGAGAACATAAATTCAAATAAAAAACATTTTTTAATTTTTACATATTGGATTTGTGAAAAGGGGGGGACATGGGAGCATTTTTTTGATTTTTTGAAAGTCTGGAACATTTTAGAAGAGCCCTGGAACAACTTAAAAAATCGAAACAAGGGGGGGGGGATAATATATTTGTTTTTGGCCCCTAACTTTCGAAATATTGTACTTAGAGGTCCAAACAACTTTTTAAACCCGGAACAACTTTTTAAATTTCAATTAAAAAAAGGGGATGGGGCCAGGTCAAAAACGGTTTTTTTGGCTCTAAAACGCTCATTTTTAAAAATTTTTCAAACAAAATTCGGAACATTCCGGAACAAATCAAAAACAACCTAGAACAACTTTCAAAAATACTAATTTCAAAAAAAAGGGGGCTAACTTCACACACTCCATGTTATAATAAAAGTTAGGCAGGCTGGTTTTGGAATGAAAAATATCACTAGTGTTTTATACATCAGACAGATAGACACATTATGTACATTTACTTAAAAAAGTGAAAGTACTATAGCCATTCATTGTCTATTGTATAAAAAACCGTTTTACGAAACAAACTGTCCCCTATTGTAAGTGTCTCTCATTTACCACGACAACATGTGGGCAATTCAATCAGAGAACATTATATTCTAATGGGGTTGCGCACTCAATTGCATCGGGATTAATGAGGTTACATAATAATAAAATTTTGTTTAGGTTTATAAAAGCATTGGACTTCTTAAAACATCATTACATGCGATATAGTTTAAGTATGTACAAAATTATGCATTTGTAAAAAGATAACAAAAAAATGTGGAAAGATTGGATCCCGCTAGTTCGTCTGTTTGTCTGTCTATCAGTAAGGCTGTGTATCTGCCTAAGAAGCAACAGCCTTAAACTTGTTGTAGGCAAGTGATTCATTCCAAACTTTAATGCATTGTTTTTATTTTATAAACTTATGAAATTTTTTGGTGAAGGTGTAAGATAAATCAAGGACAATGGATCCATAAAGTACTTAAAAATTTTTTTTTGTGAAAGGGTGTTTATTTTTTGTGAAAACCACAAATACTAGGACAAAAATGTTACCCCATTGAAAATTGGTACAACTGTTTAATTTAATAATGTTTTATTTAATAACAGAAAGCAGGAATCTAAGAGGTTTATAAAAATATTTTTATTGAAAGGGTGTTTTTTTTGGTACCTAATTAAATAAAATCCAGGATAAGTCCGATAAAATCAGGTACCATTATGAAATTTATTGAAAATGTTGTCTTTCCCATCGGAATCACGATTAAAATAAGTTAATACATTTTTTTTCATGTGAAAGGGTGTTTTTTTTTGCTTGTAGTGAAAATTTGGGTATGGAAAAAGTTAGTAATAACAGTGGTATCCTATTGAAATTCAGCAATTATGTTACTTTTGACATTAGAAACAAGAATCTAAAGTGTCTATAAGAATAAAAGGTTGTTTGTGTATTTTACTAAAACAAAATTGATGGAACACCCTAATTAAATTGTGTAAAAAGTTACATTTGCATGAGATGTAAAATGTCACCAATTTTCCCAAGATTTCGTGTTTATTTCAAAAAAAAAAGTTTCTTCCTTTCCTTTTTACTTTTTTTTTTTTTTTTGAAAAATCAAGTTTTTGAAAACGTGTTGGTGACAAATTTTGGAATTTCGTTTTTATTTGTAAATTAATTATTTCTTCAAAATGGAATACCAACTTTTTTTTGAAAAATGTTAGAAAATTTTTATAATAAAAAACTATTAAAAAAAAAGATCTAACGATTTTCGAAATTTTTTTTTTCTAAAAATTCTTTTTTTATGCAAGAAATCAAGGAAATGCTAACGGAGTTACGAATCCCAGAGTTACCGGCGACAGAGTTACGAGCGTCAAAGTTACGCGAAACCGAAGTTACGAAAAACTAGAGTTACGAATTCTAAAGTTATGTTAAGCTATGACATGTGATTTTTGGGTTGGCAACAATTGCGAGGAACGATATGGAATTATGGAAACATAAATAAAAGAATATTGATACGTAGGTGCAATATTAGTTGGACAAACAAGAAGTTAATTTCAATTATGTCCCCCAAACTTACATAAGTTAAGTATACATATGTTTTTTTCTATTTCAACGTTTTTGGGATCTTCTCACAAAAACAAAACCATATATGTATATCTATACCTATCCAATCAAAATTTTACAAGATTAAATAACACCCATTTTCGCTTTAACAAATGTTAATCTCTTGTTTGTATTTCCATAATTCCATATCGTTCCTCGCAATTGTTGCCAACCCAAAACTCATGTCATAGCTTAACATAACTTTAGAATTCGTAACTCTAGTTTTTCGTAACTTCGGTTTCGCGTAACTTTGACGCTCGTAACTCTGTCGCCGGTAACTCTGGGATTCGTAACTTCGTCGGTTTCCCGCTTTAACATTGGAGCAACTTTTACGATAAGAACAAGTACGTTTGACTGCAGTCGTGAATTTTATTTTATAAAAAGTTTATATAAAAAATGTTTGAATTTCACTTAGCTTTCGAGATATGTATATTTAAAGTATACTTTTAGAAACCCTGGTCGAAACCCAAGCTGTCCAGAATCTATAACTAATTATCTTACAAACCAATTAAATTAAATAAGATTTTCTTTGAATGTCTTTCAAAAAATTTGTACGAACAGATCAAAACATAGTACGTTATTCCAAAAATCAAACATCCATCCTTTAAGTTCCTTTGATCCCTCCAGACATCAAGCTTTCTTCTCTTCTTTTAACCATTTGAATCAATTTCATTTCCAGATACTGAGAGTAAAAAAGTTCCTATGTAAAAAATAAACATGCATATTACATTTTAAAACATTTTTCCGATGCAATATCGATCCAATTTTTTTTTTTTTTTTTTGAAGGCCTCAATGTGTATTATTGTGTCCGTTATTTCCCAAAGTGATGTTTTCGGGGGAGACACCCCCCAGATCAAAAGTTTGGGACCTAAATAAGGGGAATTTAGCAAACAAAAATTTTTTAGAGGTCAGGTTAATACTACAAATTTGTATGGGAAATTTTTAAATTTTACATAAAATTTTTTTTCTCTCGAGTTAAACCATCTTTTTTTAAAATGTTTGTTGATTCTGGTTAAAAAATAGTTTCTTTAAAAGATCACATTCAAAATTCCCCGTAAAAAATTTTTTTTATATTTTATTTCGGTTTTTGAAATTATTAGCTGTTTTCGTGGTTTTTGCTTTTACGTTTTATTTTATTCTTCTTAAAGTACACCACTAATCACAAAATTTTAAATGCAGTTTTATTGGTTTTTAACCCTTTCGGACCCAGCGTTACTCTCATGTAACCTTTTTTTAAAAATTCGTAAAAAATATTAAATTAAACAATTTTTTAGGTAACGATTGAAAGATAATAATGCCTAGTTACTGGATTATTACAAAAAGTTAGTCAAATATCATACCTTTAATTTTTTTTTATCGAGAAAGGGACTGAAATTCACATTTTTGTTTATTATGTTCATAATTTTGAAAAAAAGATATACAAAATGTTAATGCTGAAAGTGTTTTGCTTTTTTGCTTAGAAGAAGTAGCATACATTATAGTTTCATAAAAAGTTATTTTCTCAGTTCTCCAAATTTTTTTGGTGGTCATAGGCAGTGCATGTTACTTACATGTAACATGAGAAAAACCCATTATTTTTGCTATTTATTATTTTGGAAAATAACTTTTTGCTATTCATATTTCTTAGTTGTGATGTTTTTGACCCGATAATACCGAAAAAAAACATTTTTTAATATTGATTTTCATAGCCTGGGTTCGAAAGGGTTAATTTTTTTCAAATATTGCATTCAAAAATGTGTGTATAAATCAAAAAATTTAATTTTTTTAAATTTTTATTTGAAATTTTTGCCGTTTTTATACGTTTAAATTAATTTTTTCCGAAAATTAAAAAATTAATTTAACGGGAAATTTTGAATGTGATCTTTTAAAGAAACTATTTTCTAACCAGAATCAACAAACATTTTGAAAATAGATGATTTAACCCGAGAGAAAAAAAATTTTATGTAAAAGTTAAAAATTTCCCATACAAATTTGTATATTATGGAAAGTATGAACCTAGGCACGGGTTAATGACCTCTAAAATTTTTTTTTTTTGCTAAATTCCCCTTATTTAGGTCCTAAACTTTCGATCTGGGGGGTGTCTCCCCCGAAAACATCACTTTGGGAAATAACGGACACCCTAATGTGTATAAGAAAATCAAAAACTTTTCCTTTTCCTAAAAGTCAAAGTAAACAAAATATCCCTTACAACCTGTTTAAGTATTTAGGCTCCTACACTGTTCAAAGTTTGCTTATTTGGTAAAGTTTGCTTAAATTTTCTTGTGTTGTAGGTAAAATGGTACCTATATGATTATTTAAAAATTCTAATAAATGTTGAAAACCTAATTTGTCACAAAGTAAAGGAATCCTAGTTCGTTATTTATGTGCAAACTTGTGAGGTTTCTGCCATAAAAAATATTCACACACGTATTAAATTATACATTTCCTAGTATTCATCAAATATGCAACAGGAATATCAAATAGAGATAAAAATATAAACAACATTCCACACCGTCAAGTTCCTAATATAACCTCTCAAAGAAACTAGAACACCCGCCAGAGCGATAAGGAATAGGTACAAAAAAAAAACATTCAATAGGTAAACATCCAATTCAAATCAATCTGCATTTCTACAATATTTCATGGAATATCCTTTTTTTTTTAAATCCCTCCCACAACACGATAATGATGAAGCCATACTAAGCCGTAAGGACAAAATGAAAAAAAAAAAAAAACCATAAAACCACTCAAGACGTATTTAATACGAGTGGTTTTTGTACAGATGTAAATGAAAAAGAGCCACCATTGAGTGCGTCCTTAATGCGACTTAAAAAAAAAAAAAAAAAAAAACTTATCCAAGCCCTATCTCTATAATGTTACACTTACCGTCAACTTATCGAATAATTTGCCTGTAGTGGTCTTCGTAACCAATTCATCCAGTTCCAACGAAAGCTTCCGGTAGAACCACTTCCGTACTCTGCTGGTGTGCTTCAATTCATGGAATAGGAATTGCATTATCAAATTGAGTGCCATCAGGGGGGATTTACTTTCAGGATCAAATTTTGTTGCATTTTCGTGTATATCCTTTTGAGGTGTGTTTTTTTTTTTTTTGATGAGAATATATTAAGCAATGGGGGGGCAATTGATGATGGTTGTTGTATTCGATTACGAACCATAGAAGAGAATATACATAAACAAAATATTAGTTTGTTGTTCAAGTAGATGGGTAATTTTATTATTCTTTTGAAGACGCAATTTTATTAGATGTATCCTATACATACCTCAGGCAGTGCATATTTTTCATTAAAATCCTTTTGTTCATTGCTAGTTTGTGGCATATCGCAAAAACGAACATAAATATAATATTGAACAATCAGCATTAGAACAGCTCCAATCACCACCGATATAAAGCCAAACAACAAAAGGCTGGTCAAATCCATTTTTAATAAACTTAGAAAGGTACTCCTTTGCTTGCAGTCCCCAAAAAAACTTACTTTGTATACCGAAAAATTTTCACAGATTATATTTTGTTCACTTGGAAAGGGCGTGGGAAAGGAAGCTATAATGGCTTGAGGGTAGATTTATTTCTTTATTGCTTTCCCTTTTTTTTTAAATCACGGCCATTACTAATCTATATCCAGAGATTTGTGTTTTATACGAAAGAAAGTTCTTCTTGATTTCTGATATTTTACAGGCACATTTTTTGTTGTAATTTTTGTTATGAGGGCAGATAGACACTTCTATACAAACCACAGAAAAAAAAATTAAAAAAAAAAAAAAAAACACTAATCTGACGAAACCATATTGGTATATGGCGGAAATAGCGATGCCCCCTGTTAGTGCGACAATAGGCGAGTTTCTGATAAGTTTTTCAATGAACAACAGCGAGTGGATTGTTTGGCGTTTGTTAGAAAAATCAATTTCGGCGCAGGAGTTCGCAATTTGTTGTAACAGCTGTTTTTAGTTTGTAAATAAAGTGCACAGCCGAGTGCGATGAATTTTATTGTTTTCTGTATTAAAAAAGAGGTGGGTGGAAAATTTACGTTCAGAATCGTTAGGTTGAGGTTAGGAAATCCTTTTCTTGTAATTTTCTATGTGTATATTGCATAAAAGAATAATTTTTTTGAGCACTCAGTCAAAAATTATTGTCAATTTGTTTAATAAATAAATATTCAAATATTTTTGTTGCCTAATTTATGCACACTCCATTAAATTAAAAGTCTCCATTAAAAACTAAAAACTGTCCAATCGCATGCAAATTTTAAAATTTCCCCTTTTCAATGACGGCTTTAAATTTAATAAATTGGGTCTAAGAGCATGACTGAAGAATAATGAAACAAAAATAAAAATAAATAAAATTTAGGCCCAATTTATTTACACTCTATTAAATTTAAAGCCGCCATTTAAAATGGAAAATTTTATATTCGTAGTTATGCGATTTGACAGATTTTCAATTTTTTAATGGTGACTTTAAATACAAAGGAGAGTGAATAAATTGGACCTTAAAGCATTTGCTAAAACATTTTTATGACTATCAGGAATGTTTTGGAGATCCTTCTTCTTTTTGTGCAAATCTCGCAGGTATATCCATTTTGAATACTTTGTCAAATTTATATAGCAAAATAGGACCTTAATCTGATGATTTGGCGTGTAATTTACATGCATTTGTGTGTTATTATTATTATTTTGTTTACCCAACTCAACTAAGGGATGAATAAATTGTGGATGGCATTGTCTCAATGTATTTATGTCAAATAATCATTGGAATGTAAAATAATGTAATATTACAATAACAAAAAAATCTATCTTATTAAGATTTAAATTGTAACAACATATAGGAGAAAATGTCATTCTCATAATGACATAGTTTGGCAACGTTTATACCAACAAGTATGTAATAAAAGTATCCCAACCTATATGTTAGGTTATAGGTTGAACATTTTTTAATTCAACTAAATGACGGTTTGCAATTTTGTTTAATTATTCATTGTTTACAAAAAAACAAAAAATAAAAAAAAATAAATCAGGTCACTTCGTATATTTATTTAAGGTGATGGTTGTTTTGTAGTATGTTTAATTACCTATATGCAATTAATAGCAATTTTAAATAAATTATTTTAAAGAAAAGATGCCTATTAAATACATATGTATGTATTTGTATATACAGGGTGTCCCACAGTAACCGCCCCAAATTAAAACCATGGATACCTGAGGCCATTTAAAGTCGAAAAACTTAAGAGGTAATTTTCTCGTTTTCGTCCCGTTTTCGAGTTACCACGGTTTTTATTGTCCTTTAACTGGCCTCATCTTTGCCAAACTACGTTTGATTTGAAAGATTTTTTTTTCAACCTATCAAGAATTTATTACAGTTTAAGTTTGTCTCAAAACTTTTTTTTTCTGCGGACAACCGTTTCTCCACAATTTTGCATCAAACACAATTTTCTTCGATTTTTAAATTGTTTTTTACACTTTCAAATCATTTAAGTTAAAAAAACACGTTTCGACTTTAAATGGCCTCAGGAATCCATGGTTTTAATTTGGGGCGGTGACTGTGGGACACCCTGTATTTATTTATTTTATTTTAGGATTTCAAACATTTGGTTGGTTCGATTTATACTGGAAATAGTAACCTTAGCTGTTTCAAACTTTGTTTAACTTAATTATGTTATTAGAAATAAGCAGATTTAAAGTGAAATATAATTTAATACCTAAAGAACTCATAATTCTCATCATTCCATGTGTTACTGTAAATATCAACAAAATCAGTAGGTAGATACACGTGTTCAAAATGTAGACCAATGTACAAATGGAAATGGAATGGAAAATCAACACAAACTTTAAGAGTGTAACGAAGCGTTACATTTCTCTTGTGTATACCCATGGACTATATATAAACACCGCTTCAATTTTACAACTGGCCGCAGGGACTATTAATAATCTTTTTTTATCAAAAAACAAAACCGACTTCCATGGATCAAAACTGGGTTTTATGGTTTTTCTAATAATTCCTATGGCTATAACTGAACGAAATTGAAAAGGAACCACATTGGCCACCAGCTTTCCAATACAAAAATAATTATCAAAATTGGTCCACTCAGTCCAAAGTTATGAGGTAACAAACATAAAAAAAAAAATACAGGCTAATTGAATACCTCCTCCTTTTTAGAAGTCGGTAAAAAACATAAAACCGCACCGCCCAGACTATGTACCGCACAAACCATCACCACAGACCACAACACCATCGACAACAACAAATTACTGCATACAATATTTATATATGAAATTGTGTACTTTATTTTTTATAATTCACATTTAGTATAAGCTATTTTATTAGTATGTAGATGTATTATTTTCAAAGAAAATCCAGAATCGGCAACCTTCAATAATAAAGAAGTAGTTCTCCCGGCGCTACTAAAGTTGAATAGCAACTTGGTTATTGTGCCTAGAGGCTCAATTTTAATTAATTGTTCCGAATTTTGAAGCAAAAGTTTATTTAGTTTTTGATATAGATCTTTCACCCTCGTAAGGAGGCTGTGCATTAGGGACTAAAAGGAGCTTATTAGGTAGCGCTCTATTCACCCCCGCTAGGAGGTGTGCATTAGAATATTCCCCTTTCCCCCTCATCTTGAGTTTGAGCTGAATTCCCTTCACTTTGAGGCCGTGGATTTTCTGTAAAGAGCATGTTAGGTTATTACAACAAATTGTAAATTCTATAATACTTATTAAGAAATAATTATTAAGAAAGTAGTTAGTTGATTTTGTGAATAAATAACAGTATTGATAATTGGAAGAATTCGGTGTTTTTACTCTATCTGAGTTTTAGTTGCTTTTCTCAGGACGAACCCTGGATTCCGGCGAGCTTACCTCAGCCTTTGGAAATTAAGCATCACAAGAGTTTCTACTGAAAAGTTCGATTATATTAACTTGGAGATTAAATATTTGTAATCTGGAATTTTTTCAGTAAAAATTTAAAAAAAAAAAATAGAATATTTTTTTTTTTACAAGATTCCTCTATGAAAAATGCATAGGAAACTAAAATAAAATAGCGACACTATAGAGTTAAGCTACAGTTTCTAGTTTTCAGGAAAGTTCTTTTCTAGTCAATAACTAACATTTTTCGTAATAAGAGTTGGAAAAAAGAAAACAAAAATTTTTTTGAAGCACCCTAATGTATATACAAAGATGACATTTACGATAAGCTCGAAACTAGATTCCAACTAACTCATTTCACTGAAATAGCTCAATTGATTTTGTGAGCGAAGTGAGATGAGAAGGGGGAGTTGGCGAGTCGACTCACTTCACTCGCCAAAATAGTTGAATCTCGACACGGATCTACGATTTAGTTGTAAACTTTGTTTTTAGGCCGTGTGTGAAGTGCGGTAAATAGTTAACCCCTTGTAATTTTTTTGACACTATTGAGGTGAATACAAAATTTTCAGCTGTTAAAAATTTAATGGGCTCTGGGACCTGCTTAAATTAAGGTTAAATTTTTTTTTTTCAGATGGTTTTGTTTTGTTTTTTTTTTTTTTTTTGTTAAAAAGTAGTATCATGGCTGAAATTTTTTATTCACCTCAATAGCGTCAAAAATTTTACACGTGGTTAACTATTTAATGCAATTCACACACGGCCTTACTAAAATTATTAGGTATTATTTGTTTTGTCGAGATTTATTTCATTTTTACTGATGGCATATTAGTTTTTTGGAAAAATTTTTCAAATTTTATAAAAGCACTATAACGACTTTGGATTTGAATTTAAAATACTAAAATCTATTAGAAAAGTATAGGTGTTTTGGTTTATCGAAAAAATAAATTCTCAGTTTTATTGAACATTGAAATTTTTCATTAGATTTAGATTAGATAGATTTTTATTGGTTATTCTTCAATATTTACCAAGTTTATAAAAACAAAAATCATTTTTGTTTTTATAAACTTATTAAATATTGAAGAAAATAATAAAAATCTATCTAATCTGAAATTTTTCATTAGGTACCTACATCATGTTTTCTAATATTTACTTAAAAACATAATTGGCAACCATATAAGCCCAAAATATTCAATTTTTTATGAATCATAAATAGAAAAGATGTCAAAATGGTGGTAATTTTAAAAAATATCCATGAAATAGCGTAATAAGAGGTATAAAAGTGTTTTACTAATATGGAACTTTTTGGACTTTGTTTTCAAATTTTTTTATTTTTTTGTTTATCTAATATGAATCTATGGATTCTATATTTCAGATACACCATTTTGAATTAAAAAAAAATTTGTCAGTTTTTTTTCGTATTCTCTATACAAATATCCTTCAGTGTACCAAATTTCATGACATTTATTTCATCAAGAAAAAAGTCACCAAAGGCACTACTGTGCGCGGCCTCAAGGCGTAATGTCATATCTGATTATATCTGGAGTTCGATTGTCTTACTCACCCTAGTTTTCAGTTGGGGATCATCTTCAATTGACTTGTTTAAATAGAAAATTCCACTTATAAGTTATACACCATTTTTTCTAAAGCAAGAGTTCCCGTTAACAAATAACATTCCTCCAAGGTCTAAGATGAATCAACGTTGTTTTGTCCTTAAGTCAAGGTTAATATTGTCCTTCCGATCCGATTTACTTGTTTACTCAACGAAGGTACAAATGGCACAATTTGAACAAAACTTAATAAATTTTTTCCAATGAATTTCCATGTAATCCTACGAGGTAAAAAATAAATCCTTCATCATGCTAAAACACATCCCATATTTAATTACGTTAATAAAAAAAAACACAAATTTGAATTTTTTCGTTAATAAAATGTTTTATTTTTATTTTTTTTTTTAGTTTTTACTATTTTTCTTTTTTTTTTCTTCATTTTAAATATTATTATAATATTTGATTTTTCATTTCATTTGAATTTTTCCTTTTTTTAAAATAACAGTAACACATTTAAAATATAAGATTCGGCTTGGTATCGACAACATGCTTTAACAAAAAAGCTTAAAATTATTAAGGATTTTAGTTTTGCTCTATGTAATAATAATTACAAATCATTTTTTTTTTTTGTTTTATGTTATTATTTTGTTATTTATTTTTGTTTGTTTTTTTTCTTTGAATAGATAATAATAATTATAATTTTTTAATAATAATAATGTACAGTAATAATTTAAATAAAATATTATTATCCATTTGTATTATTTTGTTTTTGTTTTATTAATAATATTAAATTTTGCAGTTTATATATCAAATTCGCAATTGTATCTATCATAAATCTTTCATTCTCAATCAAAAACAAAAAAAAAGAAACTATTTCACGTTGGTATTTTTTGTGTGTTTTATTTATTTTTTTTTTATTAATATAAAGTTGGTTTTATTTTGTTATTTTTTGTTTGAATTTATTTTAAATGGATATATTTTTTTGAGTTTTATTTATTTTATTAGAAGTAACAAAAATCTATATGAAATTTATGATGAGTTAATTCGGCTTTATTTTTGTTTATTTATTTTTTTTTTGACCAACGGTTGTGTTCATCAGTTTAAAATATTTAAAGTTAAGATTTTTTTTAAATTTTATTTCTCAATATTATGAGCATAATCATAGGATTGGACCATTTTTTGCTTTGTTAATATTTATCTATTTTATTATATTTTTTTTTTTGTTTTGTTTAAAAATTCAAAGACAATAATATTTTGGTTTTATTATTTTTTTTTTACTGCAGGTTTTCTCTTGAAGAGTATTTTCTTTTTGTTGTGTAACTTTTTGTTTTGTCGGAGTGTCGTGTTGTGTTATTGTTAAAATCACTAAAAAATAGTTGCAAATGGATACTTTTTTTTTTATATATATAAAATTATGTAATTATGTGGTTTATTATTTTTTTTTCTGTATGTCAGAGATAAATGAATTTAAAAAAAAAAGAAGAGCAACTTAAAACTTGTATCGTTTTGTAGTCAAAGAACTAATCGATGGGTTTTATAAGAAAATTTCCTATTCATAAATAATATTATATATATTTTTTTTTTTTGTTTATATTTAGAATTAAAGTTATATTTTATTTTGGTTTTTATTATTATTATTTATCAAAGTACTGTTTTACTGTCTTATTTTCTTGTTTAAGCTTTAATATTAAATTTATATATATTTCTTTAAAAAAATTCAAATGAACGTCAAAATGAAAGCGAAATACGATTGTAGTTAAGCTAATTTATGTAACTACCTAAAGAAAATAATATTTAAAAAAAAAAAATGGCAAACAAATTGCTTCTGGTCGACGTTTTACTTTTTTTTTTTGGTTTTCTTTTAATTTAATGTAGCAAAAATTTGTATTTAATTTATTACTTTTTTTTCAACACTATATACAAATATTCGTATATACAATCAATCAATTTAGTTTAAAAGAGTGAAAATGTGAAAATGAGATGTGATGAGAATTATAATGGTGGTTTGGAAGTGTTGAACTATTATTTGTCTTTAAAAAAATATTAATGATGTGAAATTTTTTAATTTTGGTAAACATTTTGAAGAGATTGAGAAAAAGATAGACCCTCCTCCGTTAGATAAAATTCTGTCAATAGCTATAATATGTTAGCACCAAATAACTAAAAATACTAGCTTTAAATCAAAGTATTGTTGCAATAATTTCAAAAGCAAATATTATTCACCGAACATAATACAATCCTAATCATAAACCTGCCAACGAGTGGTTGAATAGAGTTCAAAAAAAACTGAAACTGAAAAAAAAAACAAGTTATACCATTTAGGGTCGATTTGGTATAAAAGTCGGTCAATAGAAAAAGAAACGTAAAAAAAAAAAATTAAAAAATCTTTTTTAATTGAATTACATTTTTGTACTTACGATTGCGAGTTGCAAATTGTTTTGAAAAAATGTTTTTAACCCAAACTAGAAATTTTAGGTATCAAATTTGTTACTGCCAAATGGATATTGCCATTTGAAAAATCACTATAAATTGTATTTTTTTGTATATCTTAATTTTATTAAAAAAAGTAATTTATTTTTTAATTTAATATACATAAGTTATCTTCAACAAACAAAATCAAAAAGAGAAGACTTTTGTTTGGAGGGTCTGTATAATTTGAATTTATTTCAAAAACGCAATTGATAAAACTATGATTTCTAACGAATGACTTTTGTGTATGAAAAATGTTGGCAGTTTGTTTTTTTTTATCAATATGAATGCAAATGTTTTATAGTAAATAAATTTTACTGTTATTTTTACTATTTATGTGATAAAGTTACAGTGCATAACATAGTTTTATTAGTTTCTAATAAAAATACAAAATCCTTTTTTTCACATTTTTAAACATAAAATCTATCTACAGAATTAACTAAAAAAAAAGAAACACAAAATTAAGAACAAAGTAAGAAACTGAAGATCGGCAGCTTCGAGATTTTTTTTTTGGCAGATTTTTGTCTAAGGAAATGTAGTTCTGTATAAATTGTGAAATGTATAGGTATCAAAGTACCAAAAACAAAATCTATCATTTTTATTAATGAATTTTTAGGAAAAAAGAAAGCATGTTAGAAGAACGTTACCCTTACAATAGAAGCCTTGTTCAATATATTTAAAAGTTATTTATAAAATTATAAAATCCATCTCAAAAATAGTTGGAAGGTTCATTGTATTTAATTGTCTATTAAACCTTTTTTTAAACTAAAAAAAAAAATGTTTACTGTACAAAATTAATGAATTATCAAACACTTTTTTGGGGAAAGATTTTGCTTATCAGCAATATAATCGCTAATAAAAGAGCAAAGAATCAGAGATAGATCTTAAGTTTCGCCAATATTTTAATCCACCAAATGCGTTTTGTTCAAAAGTCAACCCATTTATATCAAGAAAATCACTTTTAAAAAATTAGAAGCTTAAAAACCCATAGAAAAAGAAGAATTAAATTTTTAAGAAACTTTATTTATGTCTCTCAAAATCCTCTAAATTCCATTTCAAATTAAAATCAAAATAAAAAAAAAATTAATAAAGTATCTATGTATTTCATACCTATTCTAAACTATCTGAACAAAAAATTAATTTGAACACAATTTTTTAATTGAGAATATACTTTTTAATGTATTTTGTAGCTATTATAAAACATAATTAAATTTTCTGAAATTTGGCATTTCTATTGAATTCTGCTTTTGATGGAACTACTTTTTCGATACAGTAAACTAAAGTCGAAAATTCATTTTTTTTTTCTAATAAATTATATATTTCAAAGAGCTAATTTCACTTGTGTCGATATTAAAATAAATATTTAGTTTAAAATAAAAACATAAAAAAAAAAATAAAGAAAATCAATTGTTACGTACAAAAATGTATTTAATGTTTTTGTGTATATAATAATTATTTTATTTTTTAAAGGAGGGGAAGGGAAAGTGATTATAATTGTATAATTTTCTTTTTTTTTTTGTTTTGTTTTTCATTATTATTTACAATAAAGATGAATGTAACTATCGTTAAGTATGAAGCGTTTATGTGAATTTGTATTTTTTACTTAAATATGTTTATATAATTAAAATGAAATTAATGTTTGTTAATTATTTTATTATTATTATTATTATTATTTTCATTTAAGTATTTATACTTGATTTTATAAACAATAATCTTTTTTTTTTATTTAAATGTATTTTTTTTTATAGTGATTGAATTTTGGTTATGTGATTTGTTTGTTTTTCTTTGTATTTTTTTTTTTAAATGGTTTAAATTGTTTACATATTTTAATAATATATACCTAATTAAATATATATTTTATTGAAGGCATTTTTTAAATTTTATTCATATATATATATATTTTTTTTGTTTTGTTTTCTTATTTCAAATAGTTTATTTACTTTTTAATTTTTTTTTTTTATTAACTTACATAATTTGAATACGATATCTAATTTTTTTTGTCTTTTTTTTTTTTTGTTTTTATCTTATATTTATTATTAAAAAGTTAGGTATGAAATTTTTTTTTAAATATTTTTTTTCGAGTTTTTTTTTAGTATTTTATTTGTTTTTTTAATAATTTTACCTAAGAATTTTGTTTTTTTTTTTCTATTATTTATTTAAAACGTTTATCATTTTTTTTTTCTGACGTTTGACTTATCCTGAAACAAAACATCATCGCTCATGGATGTAAACTGCCTTTTCTTTTAAGTTTTGTGTTGGGGATTTGATTTGTTTCAGGAATTTGTTCTTTTTTGTTATCAATGAATAAAATTGTTTTATTATTATAATTTTTTTTTGTTCGTTTTGTTATTTGAATATCTAGCATTATTTTATTAATAATAAAATTAATTATCTTATTAGAGTACCCTATTAAATATATATTTATATATTTTACATACCGCCGTACAGAAAGGAACAGACCAAGCTATTCTTAATTAATTTATTTTTTTTTGTTTTGGTTTTTCTTTAGTACAAAATGTTGATTCTGGGATTTTTTATATTTTAAGAATTAAAATAAGAGTTTTTTTTTTTACAATGTATGGACATATTTACACACGTTTATGTTCATCTTAAAATTTATTATATGTTTCAACATAGAGAGTGCGATGTTTTGGATTTATACTCAAAGGACTTTCGAGTATGACAAGTCAGACCAAGATATTATGTATAAGAAAACTAAAGGAAAAAAATAGTGTTGGCTTTGTTTTGGTTTCTTGTAAAACAGACCACCTTTAAAACAGACCACCTTTAAAACTTAAAAAAACAAATTTGTGAATGATGAATTATTTTGAAAGTGAAATTAAACTTAAGAACACAATTTTTTCTAGGCTGTTTGCTTCCTTGTAATATTTGATAATGCAGGTAAACTTATCTATTCCGCACATAAATTAATTATAACGCAAATGCGAAACAAAATAATTAAAATTTTTTTCTATTAATTTATTGTTTCTTGAGTAAGCCGACAAAATGAAATCATCGTTAGCATTATGAGATCAAAAAAAAGTTACCAACAACAAGTAATTCTTCTATTTTTGACATAAAAAGAAATTGAAAAAAAAAATCTCAAAAGAGACTTAAAATGATGTTTTATAAAAACTTAAACTTTGAGTTTTATTGGTCGAACGTTCAAAATATTCAAGATACAGGTCTTGAAAATAAAAATAGTATATTAGAAACAGGCTTTTATTTTGGATAGTTGCAAAAATTTTAAATTTACAAATTGTTTATATTTGTTTGTTAGACAAAAACAACTCTTCGCATTGTGCAACCGTATCAATTTGCCATAACCCACAACTCTGGTCAAATATGGATCACTATATGCATACGCTAAAGTGTTCCTTATGTGAAGCTTGAACATTATTGAATTTTAAGTCTCGAAATAAATTAAAAAAAAAATTCTCTACAAGGTTTGTGCCCCTATCTTAATTGGACGTGAAGCAATGTCAAGTTTTCCAAACAAAATATGGATAAACTACAAGTAGCTTTTGAGTGAACTTAAAAATTCACCAAAATTCTTAAGGTGGTAATAATAAAAAATAATTTAATTTTCTTTTTTAAAAAATATCAAACAAAAAAGTATATTAACGACATTGAATTTATTGATATATTTTTTTATAAATAATTGCATTTATTTTTCTTATGATCCTCGTAGTCCTATAAAAATTTGTCAAGGAAGAAGATTTTCTACCATCTTTAGAATTTTACTGAATTTTTAAGTAATACCTTAAAAACTACTACCTGCTATTTATTATCAACATTTTGTATGGAAACATATTAAGAAAGTAACGTCTGGCTAACATAAATATTTTCAAGAATTTTTTAAAAATTAATTTCGATACTTTGGAGTCCGTTATGTGCATTAAAATTTGACACTTTTCATAATGGAACATAATTCTATACATGCTGTACTTTTATACATAATTTAATATTTTATCGTTAATTTCCAAACAGAACCAAACATCGAGGAACACACATGTGCTTTTTAGTCAAGCGGTTATTCAATAGCAGAAATGAATCACAAGAACCTCAATGCCTGTGAATGTGAACACACAGGTTTCCAAAAATAACATTGATTAAAAATTTTGAAAATGTCCCATTTTTTTTTGGCTACACGATTTTAACAAATTAAAATGGAACAAATGCACTAGGGTAGTTAACAAAAGTTGTTTTAAAACAAACTGCGTTCATTTGATCATCATATTTGCCCAGTGTAAGTATTCAAGCTATAGTAAATCGTATGTATTCATAACTGAGTTGCGGGTAACGCGTAACGAAAAGTTACTTCCTAAACAATGTCGTTAGTTACACATGTGTTTCGTTACTGTTACTGTAACATGAAACACACGAAACATACGAATATCTAAATTCCGATTCCAATATCCAATATCGGTATCGTTAAAAACCTCTCTGAGTTTGTGAAGTTCCTAAGCGGTATGGTGCATTAGCATTTTTTAACAAAAGAGTACCTTGCCTTACCTGTCCGCTTTGTGGATTTTTAACACTTTTTGTTTTCTGATATGGCTGTAGAAAATTAATGAAAAAATTGAGCGTTTTGAAAATTAAATCATCCACTTACTATTGTTAACATATAAGATAATTTAATTCAGGATATAAGATGATTATGAATGAACTTAAAGTTCTCATTGATAAAAAAAAAATTATACTGAAAACATGAATTTCAAAAATTAATGCCTACATATTTTTTTCTGATTGTCTGACATAATATTAAGGTACTATGAAATTTTAAATTAAAAACAATTTATTTTTTCAGCCAACGGTTTTTTTTTTCTTTTTTTTTAAATAAAACTTGCAACTTGAAAAAAAGAAAAAAAAAAACTTTCAATAAAATAAATTAATTTTTATAATTAAAACCAAATAAAGGTAAATATGTTATTGCAATTTCAATGGTACTTTAAGTAATGATATGATGAATCCTTTAAAATATGAGGTTAAAATGATTTTTCTTTTTAATTTATAATAAACTTAACTCTTTCCAATATTATTCCTATAACTGCTTTTATTCCTATTTCATTGCTGTGTGTGTGTGTGTGTGTGATTTAGTACAATTTCGAAGCTTAAAAATGTACAGCGAAGTTCTATAAAGTTATGTACAGTGTTTTTTTTTTTTTTATTATTTTTGTTAAATGATGCATTATACAGATTCATGATTTTTATAAAAATCAATGACAAAATGAAATGAGAACACAAATAAAGAAAAAAATGTATATTAACACAAAAAACCATTCATCGTTTCGTATCGCATCGTAACTTTGTGCGTTTTGCTGTTGTAGGTTTACCTATTTGTTTTTTTTTTTTATATAAATTTTATATATTTGTCAGTTTATTTTTTTTTGTCTTAGAGGTTTATATTATACATTTCCTACATTATTAGAGTTATGAATATTTTTATTTTTGTTTTATTGATGTATTACGATTTTATAGGTTTTCTTTCTCTGGTTTTTTATTTGTTTTCTTTTTGTTATAGTGTTTGAATTTTTTGTTTTTTTGTTTAATTTTCCTATCTAATGAGTGAGTATGTAAAGCGAAATGGATTGTATTATGTCCAAATGTATTTATTATAAATAACAAAAAAACAAAAATATAAAAGGAAATTAAAAAAGGGGCTAATATGCATCAACAAAAATAAATATTTACTTTTTTATTATATTTTGTTTTCTTTGGCGATCGTTTCAAAAATTTTTTATTTTTTATTTGGTTTAAATTTTTTTTTATTTATAGGTTAAAATTGTTCTAGTTAAATGTCTATTTAAATTAGTAAAAAAAAATATTGAAAGTCAAGTTCAACAATAAATTGGCTAAATATTTTCATTTTTTTGTAACAATCCATACACGATATAGCTTTCAAGATTTTTTTTGTAATACAATCTCTTACTTTTTTTTTTAACAATCAGTCAACAGAAACAGTGTGCTAATAATTAATAAATTTATCTTTTATATAGTTTAACGTAAATTTTTTGAAGAAAATAACAACTTTATTTTTTTTTTTTTGTATTTTTCATAATAACTGGGATAATTTTGACAAATTAACATTTTTTTGGACTTACGCTTTCTATATAATGTATTCAAAGGTACCTCTACAACTCTTTCTTGTATTCATTTTGTTTTTTTGTTTATAAAAAATGTGTATATTTTATATCGAATTTAAATTGTCTATAGAAATTAAATAACAATGCCTTTTCATATTTTTATTCATTTCATTTTTTTTTTAATAAATTTATGTATACATATTTTTTTTTTATTTTTCTTAAGTTGGGAATAAAAAAACGAAAAATTATAAGCTATTATGTTAAAGCTGCGGCAATATATGTTTTTTGTTTTTTTTTTTTTAATTTTTTGAGATATAAAACTTTTTTTTAATGTTTTCTATACGAGTTTTTTTTATATTATTTATTTTTTTTTTTTTGTTGAGATGGTTAATTTGTCAGTTTCTTTACATACTTTGTACGATCTTTAAAATATTTTTTTCCGTTGATTATGATAATTCAAAAGTATTTTAATTTGTTTATAATTTTTTTGTTTGTTTTGTTTTCTTTTTTGCGTATAAAACTTCGAACTTATTGTAGCAGATTGTAGAGAAAGATATTTATAGACTATTAAATGTTTTTTTGGTTGTTGTTGTTGTTGGTTTTTTTGTTGTTGTTGTTGTTGATTCACGCTTGTCACTAATGAGATGGTTTTGTGTTTTTTTTTTTTATTTGAATGTTGTTGCTGTTGTATTTGTTTTTGTTGTTGTTTTGCTAAACCCAGATCTGTTCCCTGCGGTCACGCCTTAATCAAAGCCTTTGCTAGCACCAGTCTTCTTCATCTGAATCCGAATGTCGTGTGTGTAGGCCACCTTTTGGCTTGTAACCATTTAAAACTGGCGAAGGCAGAACTCGTCCTGTTCGTCCCATGGCAAGAGCCTGTTCAAAGGACAGAGGTGCAATATATTCCAGTCTGTAAGGAGAGAATGTTGTTACATGTGTGTGAGATATTAAACAAAAAAGAACACAATTTCTAGCAGATTGGTCTGCTGTTTTCTTTTTCCCCATATGACGATGACGAAGTGAAGACAACAGTACGGATGATGTAGATTAAAGTTTTCCACATTATTGTTTTTTTTTTTTTTCAAGGATATTTTAGTTATTGTTATTAAGATTTTTTTGCAGAAATCATTATGATTAAATGGACGCTTCCGCCCTGATAATAAACTAGATTATACGCGGAAACAATTTGCATAGTAGCACAGTGAGAATATATTGAAAAACTGTGTTTATAATATCTCGTGTTAAAATATACATTTAACTTTATTTTAATATTGATGTTAATCATTTAAAAATAGAAAAATAAGCGCTAGTATTGACAAATTTTAAACAAAAGAGCTGAGCAGCGAACTTTGGTTTTTATTTTGTTAGTTTTTTTTTTTCATTTTTTTGGAACTTAAAAAATTCTGTTAAATTCGTTTGTGTTAAAATGTTGAAATTTCTGCCTCGGTTGAAAATTGAAATTTTTTTTCTTAGCCAATTATATAAAAAATACCTCGTTTGGTTTGGAATTAAATATATTATTAAAGATTATTTTTTAAACAGCACGTTTTTTTTTTTTAAATATGATTTGAATTGGTGTCGAGTTTTGTAAATGGCGAAAAAAAAATAGAATTTTTGAAATTTTTCAGCTTAAGTTGAAAAAATGTCTTTTTTCAAAAACAGTACCTACCTAACAAAAAAAGTAAAATTTGTGAAAATTTTATGAAGCCAGATTTTTCATTTTAGCAAAATATTTTGTAAACGAAAAAATTAAATTAAAAATAAAATCAATTCAGACATATTACAGAAATGCTTCTGAAATTTTTCAAGACTTCAAACTTTCAGTTCTTAGTTTTAAAGCAAGCCATTAAATTATGATAACTGTCATTTAGTTGTGGTATTGAAAAAAAAAACCATTAAAAGATAAGAAGTGATAACTTAAAACTTAAGTGTACTTAATACATTTCTATAGTCTTGTTCATACCTTTCTCTTTCCAGCTCTCGTTCCCTATCTCTCTCTCTTTCATACAGCTCCCTCTCTCGATCTCGATACTCATAACGCAGGTCATAGTCTCTCATTCTATCTCTATACCGTTCACGGTCTCTATCTCTTTCTCTACTACTATAGTACATATCTCTTGGATCCCGCAACAAGTCGCGGTGATGTGGCAATGAGTGAACACTATGAGGCGTCGAATGATGTGTCTATAAAAAGTTTATAGAAAGGAGAAAAAAATTGAATTTTAAAAAAATTTCAACTCCAAAAATGTATATTTTTTGTTTGAAAAAAAAATCATGTAAATCGTACATGCGTTGGACTTGCATTCAGTTTTGGAAAATTTATATTTGTTGGCTTCAACTGCAACGTTGATGGTTTACATGGTGTCGGCGGCAGACGTCTTCCAGCTCCTCCACGTCTCGCCGCCAATACTGGATAGCTATGCTGAACATGTGTACCTCCTTTAATAAAAAGGGATTAGAATAAGCAAAAAACATAATAGTTTTTTTTTGTTGATTTTTTTTTTAAATTTGCAAAAAAAGGACGAAAAAGGAGCAAAATCTATAGAGCTATGATAATGAGAGTGGTCATACAAAAAAAAAATTAAATAAAAAATATTTACGAACAGAAAAATAAAAATAAATAAATAAGAAAATCAGCGAAAAATGAATGAATTTGAAATAAATAAAAAATACATTGAGATACTTAAAGAAATGTATAGAAACATTAAAGTTAAGAGATATTGATAAAGTTTTTTTTTTTTAATCTGCTTCTGTATAAAAATGAGAGTGCGAAAGAACATGCTGATTTATATAAAATGGCCAAAATGAAGATTTTAATGAAAATATTAATAAAATGCAAAATGTTTGATTGAGAGATAAATGAGTAGTAAGTTTGTGTTGCATAGTAATGTTGCACCTGTTATACTTAAGGATGTAGTTAGTATACTCGATTGAAATGAACAATTATAAATATTTATAATTAAAAAACGCACATTGCTCCTTTTGCCATGCGCGTACTTATAAATATTGAACAAAAAGGACCTTATTCTAAACGAAAAAAAAAATATATATATATTTCACGCATCCATGAAATAGGTAAATGTGTGTATATAGAAAGTATTTCAGAAATACGAAAAAAAATATATAACAAAACACATATACACAACACAAAGAAAATAAATGTTTTGAGAGTAATGAAATGTAGTTTAACACAAATGAATTGGTGATTTTTTTTTTTAAATTGATTGTATGTTAGTGTTTTTATTTATTAATATTTTTTTTTCTTTTTTTTTTTTTTGAAAAAATTTGTCCAATTTTTTTTTTTTGTTTAATTTTTTTTTTTTTTTTTTGATTTTCTTAAGTCATTTGCAAAAGTACCCATTTCATCAATCCCAATACCAAGTCTATCTCTTTCACGCATCTCCTGAAGTCGAGCGGGACTTGGTGATCGTGATCTTTGACATAGACTTGTCGTCCCATATGTGGGATAAGGCAGATGATTACGCCTACTTCGAGATAAATGGCCACCGAATCGAGAAGGTGAAGGCGAACGGGCCGGACTTGTCGATGCTGACCATGAACCTACATTGGGGAAAGATATTTATGTATATTGCTAAAGTTGTAGATTCTCATTTTTTTTTTTTGTTTAATTCTTTTTTTTTTGTTTAGTTTTAAATTTGACTAGCCGCAAGAAAGTGTTAAGGAAAGTGTTTTATTTTTTTTTAAACTTTTTATAAAAGAAATTTTAATATTTTTTTGTAAAGAAATTAAAAAAATTAAAAAGAATTTGAAAAGCGTTATAGTTATTATATCGTTGGAAATTTAAAAAAAATTAAAAGAAAAAAACATTTATTTAAGTATAAATAATATATAGAATTGGACACTTGAACTTTTCTAGCATATAAGACATTACATATTATATTTTTTTTTTTTTTTTTTTCTGAAAAGTTTAACTAAACAAAGCAGATTTAAAACTAAAAATACAAAGAAAATAAAAAAAAAACATATTCTTAAAGAAACTAACTGTAACACATGTAAAATTCACTTTCACAAAAAAAAAAAAAAAAAATTAACGCGTAATTGGGGGTTATAAGTTCCTATCTAGTTTTTATAACTAAGCATCTAGGTATTATCTAATGGACAAACTAGATAATGTCCTTATTCATGAGCTAACAAAATCAACAAAATTAATCTAAATGTATGTGAGTATGTATAGGTACTTAAGTTTGAGATAAAACTGCTACAATTTTTTTGAATTTGATTTGAGAAATATCACGACATCAAAGTTTTTAATATAGGTAGGTAGGTGATCGAATTTTGTAGGTTATAAAATAATTTACACAATTTTTTACCAAATATAATTATTAGGCTATAATTGCCTATGTCTACCTTGCGCATGTTTTATTGACATACCTAAATAAATCATCTTAGAGCTTGAAACTTTTACTCATTTATATATAGTTTTTTTCTGTGGCACTTTTTTCATGGGATGACAAAAAAAAATCATTGTGAAAGAAAATTAAAGTCACAACCAAATTTTACTCGTATGGTAAAGGTGACAGGAAATTTTTAAATTTGTTACCTACATGTTAGAATTTATAACGAGTCTATCAAAATCTCTTTAAGATCAACTAACCAAATTAAATGGAGATATTGAGCTGCCTCTATTGATCAAACACCGATAAACCATTGTGTTTCTGTGTCTTAGTACTTTTGTTTTGCTATTTTCGATAACTTTGTAATTTACAGTGCCATATTCAATGTAGATCTTCGAAATAAAATGTATGCAAAAAATAAAATGACTGCCAAAAGTTTTTGTTTTCCGAGTTATTTCCACTATTGACTGGCTAGCAGCGCTTAAACATAGTTTATATCATATCGCGCATTTATAGGAGAAACTTAGAAAGAGCTTTTGAGGTAGAAATTTAGTTCCATTGTGAGTATAAATCAGCGTCAAACGTAAGTGGCAGACAAATAGGAAGAATTTCTAGATTCTACAGAATACAGCCAAAAAATTCAAAAGGTCAATGAAAAACCGATTAGAAGCTCTGTAGCTAGGTATAGCTCAGTCAAAATAAACACATAAAGGTGCAAAACTTTACATTATTCACCTCGGATTATAAATTTAGTACATACCTTTGACTTGTCACTAAAAATAGATTGTGATCCTACCTTTAGGCCCTTTTCACACATACCCGGCGATAGCCGGTTGCTTGATACACGTTCTTATGGGCGCCTTCACACGAACAATACCGAAACCGGCTACGCCGGAATGAAACCAACTGCGCTTACTCCTCAACCACAGACGACACGCAAGGGAAATATAATATATTTCTCTTGTCTGTGTTTTTCTTCTCATCTGCTGTAGTAGAGATAGGTGTTGTTTTGTATTTTAAATTTTTAATGTCAGTTCGTATTCGAGTTGCAAGCTTACAAGTAAGATAAGGGTTGTTTTTTTTTTTCTGTTTAGGTATACGGCCATACTGAATACTGTCGAAGTGAATACCTACAAGGAAAATTCTTGTTTCATCCCTTGTTCTGCAGCTGCAGCCGATCGGCTGCCAAATGTGTGTGTGAAAGCATACTCATTTTTTGACAAAACCCGGTAACCGGGCCGGTTAGCCGGACGCCGGGTATGTGTGAAATGGGCCTTAATGTCTGCGCTAAAAGTAATTCAGGTTAAATTACCTATCTTATTCTTCTCTTAAGCGGTGCAAGTAATCAAAAAGTACAATAAGTAGCTTTTATATCTTAAATTGTATCTTATATTATTTTCAACAAAAAAATTAATAAATAAATATTATGACAGTTTTGTTCCTACTTTCAGTTGTTAAGAAGATATTTCTATTTAAAAGTGTAAAATGTCGAAAATAACGGTTTTTCGTTTAACACTCATAAGCGGCAGGAAAATTAGTTCAGCAAAAAATTATAGAATTTGTATTTCTCTACAAAATGGTATCGAAATATTTGTTGTAAGGCTGAACTACATCGAAGCACAAAGTGAAAAAAACACAAAAAAGTGTTAAATTTTTAAAAAGCGTTCATTTTTACTGTCAAAACAATTTTTAATTTTTGTAAATGTTATGAATTTGTGTTTTTAGCGGGTTTAGGCTCATAAAAGTAATTCCATCTTTTTGTTTTTTGGACATGGTTCATGAATTATACCTAATATTTTCTGCAAAATGATTTATAATATATTTTTGCACCACCATTTGTTTAGAAAAATTATATTTTAACTATACTTTTTGATAAAAATTAGCAATATTTTTGACATTTAACCTTAAACAGACCTTTCGCAAACTGTTTTCAGTTTCGTCAAAAGTTTATACCAATTTTCAGCATGGTGCGAGCTTTGTCTAGAAAAAGACTTAATATTTTGGATTTTTTCAATACAATAAACTTGAATGCATCTGAACTGAATTGTCGAATTGCACTAAAAATTGCATGCAAGAGAGTTGGATATGCAAAATATGCCACTGCGTTCAAGGCCAGATTTTAATATGAATATATTAAGTATTTTTATCTTTTTCCTAAAGTGACAAAAAATCTCTTTCATTTTTCAAACGTGTTCAATGTGGTTAAGACAGTTAATTTTCAATCCACTCCTACCGATTTATGGCGGCAGCAACCCTGGGACGGTTTGCTAAGTTAAACAATATATTGCACGCTGCAAAATTTTAGAGGGCAAAATCTGTTTTTCATGTATGAGGCTACAAGAATTACAAATTAACTGAAAATCTGAGATCCGTGCTTATTAAAGTTCTATACAAAGAAATATTTCAAAATTTTTCAATTTTAGAGTTATAAGAAAATCAATTGAAAATATGAAAACACAACAGTTTTTAATTTTTTTTTTTTTTTGGGAAGAATACCGCAATATATTTCGATCAGTGTCACCTGTTGCCTGTTGTGCACTTAAATCCGCTATAATATAGGTTCAGTAAAATGGTTTCAGTTGAAAGGATCAATAAGTATTTTTTTTTCACTAAGGGCTAATTTTTCAATAGTCAGATAAACCTCAGATAGAGCTAATTTCCTATTTTTATATTGATATTTATTCTTCTGATAGTCTAACTGACGATTGAAAAATCAGGGCTAAAAATGTTTTTATTTTTTTTAATTATTTTTGGCCAATTTATTAGCTCAATTTATATTCTACAAACTAATTATTCTTTTGAATCTTTAACTAAAGTATTCATTATAAATCATTTTAAGTTTAAACTCTTATAATTACAGCAATTAACATTACAATGTGGTCTTTCGTGTATTTTGCTATAAAACTAAAAAAAATTAAATTGAAAATTTGTGTAAATGTTTATATACATCGAAATAGGTAAATCATAAAAAAATAAAATGTGTTTTGATGGAAATGTGATATTTTTAATTAATTAATATCAAAAATTAGAAAAAAAAAAACTAAACGCTAAGCCAAAATTCAAAATAAAAATGTGGATATGATATAAAATAAGAATACAAAATTAAATTTAGCCTTGTCTTTGTATTTTGTGAAACTAAACTTAAAATTATTCTTTTAAAATACCTTATAGCTACTTTAGTTATTAAACTGCAAATAATTTTATAAACGCTTAAATAAAATAAAAAGCAAACTTATAAAATGTGTTGAAACCGCCTTCTTTACTTTTTTATGAATATACTAATGTGTATTTAGGTCTCTTAGAAGTGAAGTGGGTGACTTGAAAATTGGTTAAAGTGTTTTTATATTACGTTTATATACACAAATAAACATTCGAAGCCTTAATAACTCTCCACTAATCTAATCCTTTACCTGATTTTTGGTATAACTGTTTAAGGTTATGAACCAAATAAAATCGCTAAGGCTTAACTACATGTCTAAGAAGTAGTGGAACAGTGAAAACTCGCAAACATATTTTTTATAGCTTTTTCGACTAGAAAAATGATGTAGAAAGCTTAGATTTTATTTAAAAAAAAAATTTGTATATGTACCTACTCTATTTTACTTCAACTTCGTTGGCAGTAAAAATATTTCTACTTTTGTGAATTATCAGGTGTTTAATACAACATTGTTAAAAAATGAATCAAATATTTAAAACTACTCAAATTTTCAGACTTTGAAAGTTTAAGTTTTTAAAAACTTGTTTTTGACAAAAACTGGTGAATTTATCACGGTCAAAGCTACTGACATTCTTCAAAAAAACTCAACGATCAACGTAAAATGTAATATGGTCAACGTTGGTTGATTCAACTTTCAACATCAAACATTTTTAAATTAAATTTGAAACAACTTTAAAAAATATTAAATTTGCTTGTAGTTTTCAGCTTGTTTAAACGGTGCGTGGCGGTCATCGCACGAAAAAAAAAAACACAAAACCTAGGTTCTCCAAAATCTTTGGTTTGGTCATTTTCTTAACTGCCAAACGTTGAATATCGAATTTTGTATAGGACTTCACCCAAAAGCTATCATGTAGATTTGGAATTATGTTACCTACTACATAGCTACCTCCCAAATAAAAACAAAGAGTGAGAGAATAAAAAAGACCGAGGAAATTAAAAAAACGATTTTTACCAATGAAACGTTCTTTACGAAGAGGGTGTCAATAGCTATACTGAAATTTCGCAGTGTCAATAATATTGTATCACTAACGAAAGATTGATCAGTTGGCTGATAAATCAATAAATGATAGGCATCTGATTGCATCTATAACTTCAATTTAAGAAAACAGCTTAAAATTTGCCGTCACCAATCATTTTGCGTTTATTTAGTAGGTACATTCTATGATTGAAATTATTTGAGAATGCATTCGATCTTTATAAATTTATTTGCACTAGTGCATTCTTCTTGATTCTTGGCAATCTTTTGCATTTTTATTTTAAATGCTCTGAAAACTTAACTGAGGGCAACGACACATAGTTATATTGGGAAAATAAATAAATTTCACCCTAATGCGTGAATATGTTCGTTTGCACGCGTATAATGCGATTTTATTTAATTATAAATCGTTTATTGATATTTTTTTGGTTTAAATAAATTGAATAGATAATTTTGGTTTAACGGGCAGTTTTCCATCGTTCGAGCAAATTTCACAAATTGAGTTCAAAGTTTCAAACATAAAAACAAATTTGAAGAGAACCACAACAAATACACTGTTAACATTTACATTTTGAATCCAAAAATTTATTTTTATTTTTAAGTTTAAAATCAAGTTGATTTAGTAAAGAGGTTTTCAAAAACTGGTCCTCAAACTGAGAATTGAAAAAAAAAAAAATTATTAACATGTTTTTTTTCTCAATTTTTTTCCCAAATAAAACATAATATTTATCTTTCAAAACTTATTGGATCTATTCAAGATTAAAAGGTCAAATGTATTATCGTTTTAAAAATATTTTAAAATCTACTTCATTGTATAATTGAGTTCTTCTGATAAACACAGAACATTTTAGTTGAAATATTGATTTTCTTTGAGACAGTAGACCTTAACACTTTTTGCATTTAACCTTCAGCTATTAAATATTGAAGATAGACCTATAGCCCACGAAAAAAGTAAAACTTATTTATTTATTTTTTATTTTATTGAAAAAAAAAAAAAAAAAACACTGATAAAAACAGCCTCAATATTGGGTCCATAGAAGATAAAGTATTTTAAATGAAAAACGACGATTTTATAAAAATCACCATGATCGGAGCTTTTCGTCAGGGTTTTGAGCTAATATAATTTTCATATGCATCCGTTTTCGTGTTAAAGGACACAAAAATATTGTTTGGCAACAGAATCGTACAAGAATCTTGAGTTCTAATTTCATGGTAAAAAATATTTACTCATTTGTTATGCAATCGATTGTTGTTTTAAATAAAAGGGAATATTTAATTCTTTGTCAAGCAAGTGTTTTGTACTAAAAATAAAGACGCACTGTCACTCACTGATTTTATTGCGCTCTGTCTGAAACATATCGAACCCTTTTCGCCAAATTATGGTAGAAAAGGTAAGTATTAGGTAAGTAGGGTAAAGTGGTATAAGAGTGCGCATTTTAGACAAAACACCAAATAAAACAATAACAAAAAGAATTTAACTACTTTTTTTATATATAGTTTTTAGTTTATAATCAAAGCAACGAAAAAAACTTAAAACTGGTAACAAAAATGTATTAATTCAAAAGTTATAAACAAAATACCACATTAGGAAATTTGCGCACTCTTATACATCCTATTGTGTAAGAGTGCGCGGCTTAGTTTGTAAGAGTGCGCAGCTGCGCACAGGTGTAAGTTCGCACAAAAGTCGCAAATGAAACTGCCTATCTTTAAATAAACAGAGTATTTATCGACCTATCACTCCTTGCATGAGGAACAATCAATTTAGTCTTCGATTAATGGTTCCGAGAAAATTTCGACATTTTCTAGTTACTTTCATTCGCTTATTTTTTGTAAAACTTGTATTTGGTTTCTTTTTGGTTGGAATTGCTTTTTCTAGCTACTGTTTGCTGGTATATGGACAAATGCCAGTTATTTTGAAGCCTTGGATAGCATTTACTGCTCTTATAACCCGCGCACTCTTATACATCATCATGGTGCGCACTCTTACACGTTCAGACATGTAATCGAAGAATATATATGTATTTCACAATGTACTTTATGACCAATCTTACGTGTTCCTCAAATGTTTCTTTTTGTCGACTTTTTTTTTTGTCCCATACTTTGTTTATTGTTATTTTTTGTTGTTTAGCGGAAAATTTAATTTGTTTGGCAAGAAAAATTGGAAAAAAATGTGCTAAAAAACTTAAACTTAACTAGCACCTCTGTTTACAAACACATTTGCATGAAATTTTGACAGCAGATCAAACTCATTTAGATCTTTTCAAAATAAGTGCATTCAGTCTTACATTCCCTTTCAAACCGTAGAAAATCGCTTTGCGCACTCTTATCAACCGCGCACTCTTATACCATCCTACCCTATTCATGTTTTAAATGCGATTGAAAAAAAATGAAAACAAAAAAGTACGTATACACCATGGTGTACATTTTTTGTCAGATGTTCATTTTTAACTCGTATAAAATTTATTTATTTAGGGCCAATTTTTCAAAAATACAAGGGAACACAAGAAAACAAAAATAATTATGAATACATATGACGTTTGAATATTTTTGAATTTGACATTTTTTTTTTATTCTGTAGAATAGATTTTTCTTGATTGCAAAAATTCAATTTTGTTATCTGATTGTTTATGAGTCTAATATCTTTATTCATCGAACAGTTAACTGACTGTTTATTAGAAGATTGAAAAATCAACTCTTAAGGCCGGTTCGTTCACAATCGGTTATCTTTTAATCAAGGATTATTCCATAGAAAAATCATTGATTAAAAGATAATCGAGTGTCAACAAACCGGCCCTCAAAGAAATAAGTACAGTGGGTCTATATTTATGAAGACACAAAAAATATACATCAAATTGTTGCTAAGTGTCTTCTATCTGATAACTGGGGGTGGCACACTTCAAAACAATTACTTGCGGTTACTTTTTATGTTCAATTTACACTCAATTGTATGTTATATACCTATATATTTTTTTATATTGGGAGGAATAATTTTAAATAGCAAAAGTTTCGGTCAAGAAATGTTAAAATTATAAAATGCTTGTGGGATCAGACACTGCAGAATACTGTCACCTGAACTTATGTTTCCTTAATTTGATAACCAAATAAAAGAATGCAGTGAACCTTCACTTCCCAAGTTAAAAACATTGAATAAGCAACTGTGTCTACATATTCTCTTATAGAGCTGAAAATGCATATGAGATGTAAAACTATCATATTCGAAACCAATTCATATACAAAACTTATTGCTTCTTTACTCTAAAGGGTTTAGCACTTCAGAGCCTATTTTTTCGTAGCCTGTAGTTTTCGTAGCTACATAAGGTTATTCTTAAGTTCAAAAATTCAATTTTTAACTTGTAAAGTAGTTCTGTAATGGCCATTTTCCATTTTCACTTTTTAGTGTGTGGTGCCAAAATTATTCGACTATAGCTTGTTAAAAGTCGAAAGTATAACTAAAAACCATGTGGTATAAAACTAAATCTAATTTTATTTACACTTTTACAATTTTGTATATACCAAACACACAAAAATAAAAATATTTATAATAATAAATAAATAAATAAATTTTGTCTAGTGTTTGTACCATGCTCTAAAGATAGCTAAACAACTAGGCTTTTAATTACATCAAACAAAAATTAAACAAAATTTACAGATTTACATATTAGATACTATATCTGAATAATTTTAATCAAACTTATATTTGCAAAAAATAATGAAAATAATCAAATAAATAAATTAACAATATATAAAGTAAAAACATAAAGATAGCCCTTTGAAGCATAGATTTGAGTATAAGAAAACTTAAAATATTTTGTATATTTTTTTTTATTTTTCTTTTTTTTTTTTTCTTTGTTAATTGCTTTTACAAATTTACCTCTTGGATATCGAGTAGGGTGACCATAACTATGCCTAGGATGACGGGTCTCCTTGACCATCTCTACAACATTAGATACGGTATCGGAGAACCCAATATCATGATGTATATATTGATGACCTCGCCGTCTAGGACTTGGAGATCTGGCCAAAGGAGATCCGTTATGCCTACAATTAAGATATTCACAAGGTAAAAATTTTTCATTATTGAAATATTTGAATACTTTAAGTTAATTTTTTGACTCTCTGGGTTACCTTAGACTAGGTGATCTTCGATGGCCGTTTGTGTACGCATGACCAGGATGCAGATGGCCAGCATCGCCCCCAGTTAACGATTCCTGAGAAGGGTGCCGTGATGGAACATCTTGTAACTCCAACATCTATTTGTATATTTTATTGAAATAATTTAAAATTATTTTGGTTTAACAAAAATCTATATTAACTATTAATATTTTTTTAATTTTGTTAATAATTTTGTTTGTATTATTTTTATCGACTCCGTTGCTAAAATTTTGATTACCAATATAATTTCTAGCTTTTTGTATATAATTACATATGAATTTACTAATTTTGAATTTTTTTAAGCAAATTGTTTTTCTATAATTTTTTATTTTTTAAGTTGTCCTATATTTATTTTTTTATAAATATGTTTTTTTTTTTGTTGTAAAAAGAGTAAAAATGAAAATTTAAAAATACTCAAAACATGCAGATAAACATGCTAATTGCAGTTGTTGCTCTAATAATATACTACTTTTGGGATATATAGTTTATGATTGTCATGCAATGTGCTTACAATGTTAAATAGTATTTTATTTGGATTTATTAAAATTGTTTATATGAATTTTTAAGTTTAAAGTACTTACCGAATTCATAGTTTTTTTTTTTTTTAATTTTTTTTTAAACATTGATTTACGAACACTTAATATTTATTTGCACAGTTAAAAACTAGCGATTTGGACATAATAATAATAAATTAAGAAAACAATAACAGCTTTTAAACTATAAGATAAAGTGGGTTAAGGTAACATTTAGTAAAGGCTAGATTAAAGTGATATTTTGATCGAAGCTAAAAATAAACCTAATTTTTTTTTCAAGAATATAAGCTTTGTTAAACTTATTCAATATGTTAACATAGTAAAAGTTAGTAATATTGCGTAAGTTTAAAGCGGAATATTTTAATAAAGAAGAAAATATATATTATGTTTTCATTAATTTATTCTGGTTAAAATTTCTTTGTTAGAGAGAATTATTTATTTATTTTTGAGTCAAATTTAAGCTTATTTTAAAATGTCTAAGTTTTTTTTATTCCAAAGAGTTGAAATTACGTTTTTTAACGATTTAAATATATGTACCGGAAACGTTTATCGTTCACACTCATATGGCAAGTGGCAAGGGGGTAGGTTTCGGTTTAACGACAGTAAATATAAGAAATGGCTAAGATAGCTGATAAAACAGTTTTCGGAACAATTGAAGGATTGAACAGAGAAAACTAAACTTAGAAAAACGACTAAACTGAAGTCATTTTTAAGCATTCTCTGGTGGGTCGAGAAATTTTTTAAAATTAATATTCGTTGACAAAAAAAATTTAACACTTTGCTTTCATTTTGTTGTTTTTGTTCTTCTTGTTTTAAGGTAACACATTTAACATAAAATTCTGTGAACGTTTATCAAATGGCAGGAGTTTTAAAAATATTTGGAAAGAAAATATTATTTAAGACGCATTCTACACCAGAAATAATAAGTAGGTACTCAAACTCCATTTCTGTTTTTAAGAATCAATATTAATTATTTCACTGAATAAATTTATGAATCCTAATCCTTTATTTGAGGTTTAATTCAGAACAATTAAAACAAATACATATTTGAAAATTCATATACTTTCTTCTTGAAGCTTCCGAAAAAAAAAAGTATAAAGCTAAAAATTAATAAGCTAATATTAAAGCTTTAATTTGTATTTAGTTCTAGAAGCCTTAAAATACCCAGAAACCTCTTAGCAGTAGGTACAATAATCAAAAAGTAATCTTTGAAAATAAAAGTACTTAGAGATATGATCAAATCAAACAGATTTGATTAATTTTGAAAAGAAAAAAGCACTTTAAGCTTAATTTAAAAAAAAAATGTTTATTTAAAAAATGGATTTAATTTTTTGTTAAGTTAACTTCTTTTGGATAATTTATTAACTTTATTTCAAAACTGAGAGCTTATGAATTCAAAAAAAAAAATATTCATGGATCATGGTTGTCAAATACCTATAGTAACGAAATACCCTGTATTAACATATTTTCAGAAAATACTCTTTGGCAATAAAGTATTAGAAAATTTATGAAAATCTAAGACAAATAAGAGATTATTTATAAAATTTGTGTTGGTAGTAAAATAATGGTCATAAGACAGCACAAAGTGCCCGATTGGTCCTCAGTTTTAAAATTTAGCCGTTGTCCTAGGCCTTTTTAAAGAATGCCCCATACGAATCTTAATTTATAAAATTTAGTGTGTCAAATCGCCACAAAACACAAAAATTAAATAATTTGGCTGTCAAAATTGGACAATTCTGCTTCTTTAAAGCTTTACAGAAGCAACAAGCAAAATAATTGATTGGATAGTGAAATTGGTGCCGAATTCATTCTGTCTTTGTGTTCATACCTACATAATGTGCGGTTTTTGTTTGTGGTTAACCTTCTCGATTTTCTTCGCAATATTTTAGAGTCCAAGATGATTTCAAATTAACTTGTAAGAGAAGATCGAAAATAATATAATTCACGTGAGCGAAAAAATTAATTCTGTTTTGAACAGAGATTTTGGACATTGAGTTAATAAAAACTCAAAACAAATTTTATTTTTTGACTAAATAACAAAAAATTGGTATGTGTTCTTCGAAAAGAATACATAAATGTTAAACTTGTTTTTTGACAACAAAGGGTATTAAAAGACGTTTTGAATTATGAATGAATAATTAAAATATTTTCCCATATTTTTAAAAATGAATATTTGTCCATCGACTTTGATCCAGTAAAAATGGGATTATGTGTTTTATCTACTAATATAAGACCTATCTAATGCTCTATTAAAAACAATAAATTACTTCTTAAAAAGGCTATACGATTTGGGGTTAAGACCATCGCAGTGTAAAATAAGAGTTTAAGTTTGAAAACAAATTGCCATCAAAAGGTTTTTAAATTTTTGTTCAACATTAAAAAAGTTTTAAGATTTAACGATGGGTTATTATTAACCTTTCCTAGAGAAAGATATTGTTCTAGTTATTTAAAATAAATTCAATTATTAACCATCTATTTCAAAAAACACGTGAAGCGAGAAAACTGTTTTACTATAAGCTCAGTTTTTTTTTTTGTACAACGAAGTAACTATTAATTTTTTGGTTTTATTCGCAAAAAATGAGTAACTTATGAGTTTTAGAAAAAAACACGGCTTGATACAAAAGTCTAAGGTACATTTGAGGCTGACGTACTGAAACATCAATTAATTTTTACTGAGCCACATAATTCATTAAAAAAAAAAAAACATTAATTCGATAAGACACAATTTGTTTTCTTGATTTAAATTTTAAAATAATTGAATTTGAGATAATTTTGAATGCTTTGTGTGAACACTTTTCTCGCTTTCTATACTTTCTACATTTTTTTTTTTTAATCTAAATTTTATTTTATTGGTTAGGTATTATCCTTAATTGTAAGGGTTAATAAAATGGTTTGCTATCCTTTAAATGATATATTATATTTTTTTTAACACAAAAAAAAAAGAATCCTATATAAGATCAATAAATGATTATAATTATTGCTTTCATTAAGGCGATTACAACAGTATAACATCAATAACACCGATTTACTTAAAATAAGGGACTAAAGTGTCTAAATACTGTATTTATTTAAATAATTTATAACACGACTAATAATATCAATATTGAATATTTACGAAGGAATTTCTATTTTATAATTTATTGTAATAATATCGACATTAAATCACACCAGAATATATTATAAATAAGGATATTTTTATTTCTTTTTTTTGTTTTATGTGTTACCACTTTTAGTAAATATCACCTTTTTGTTTCTGAAAGTTTAAGAAAATCGTAAAAGGATTTAATTTAAAATTGATTTAGTTGAAAAAAAAATATATAAAAACCATAAATGTTTGAAAAAGCGAAAATAATTACGTAACAAGATTATGAAAAAAATAAAATAAAAAAATAAAAGTATATAGCTTAAATGATTGCATATAGAAAACATTTTTACTTTTAAAAGTGTTAGTATTTTTACCACTTCTTTGGTTGAAAATTGACTTATACCTAAAAAATGCTCCACATCATTTTGAGGCAGTCACTAATTTATTATTTCGTGCAACACAGTCAAGAACTTATTTTTGAATATGATCTATCTTTAAAAAATTTGACAATTGTAAATTTATAAAATAATTTAAAATTCGTTTTTTAAAAGGAAAAAAACTTTTTAATAAATTTGAGGCAATTGATTTTTTTTACCAAGATGCGTTCTCGGTTGAGTTGGTTCTCATATGAATAACTGTTATACCTAGTAGTTGAAAAGGTATTGATTAATAAAATAAATAAATAATAGTGATTTCGTTATTGCTGATTCTCATCACTTTGTGTCACCAAACACTATGAAAAATTGAGAAAATACTTCTCGATAAAAGGTAAAGTACCTTATGTATATTTTGATGATTTTTCAGGAGAGCAAAAAACACTATAAAGCTGCCTCCCGAAAATTCTTTCAAGTGTAGATTTAATTGTATAAAACATTTAAATGTAGGTACAATTCAATTTTTTTTTTTTTTTTTTTTAATTTATCTCAAAAAGATATTTTTAATATTTTTCCTGTTATAACTGTGTCAATAAGTTAAAAGAGCTTAAGTCAATTTTTTATCATTTTTCAGTATAAGCAAATAAAATTTGTGAACATGATTTTTTTGTACTTTTTTTTGTGATTACTTTTAAACTGTTGCCGCTAGACTAACAATTTTTTTTTAGGATAAAAGCTTGTTATACTCTTAATTTCCATATTTATATTTTTTCTTGAAAACGTTCGGGACGACCGTTACAATTGAAAAAATATATTACTTTGACTTAAGTATACAATTTGGTGGACATTTCAAAGAACAAAACAACTTATGTTACTTAAGCTGTTTTGCAAAATTGGTTTTGGTTCAAAATGCAATTTTTTAAAATGGCTTAGGTGGACATAAGAACACAAATGGTTCACTCGACCACAAGTTTAAAATACCTTATGTTGACCTAAGCGATGAATATATTTGAACTATAATTGTCATAAAAGCTTATGTCACGACTTAAGCTGATTTAAAAAAATGTTATTCTTTTTAGGATTTGGACGATTTTATTTTAACATATGCATAAGCTATTATGCAAATGCAGATTTTGTCCAAAAAGACTTAAGCTACTATGATTTTTTTTTAAATTTAACGGTTTATATTTTGCGTAGAGAAATGAGACCCAGACTAAAACAAAGCTGAACAAAAGGTGAACATGTTAAGCAAATAAAATCGATTTTGACTTATGTCGACATAAGCTCTTTTAACTTATTACCATAGAAGGAAAAATATGACTTATAAGATAATGTCTTTAAATTGTATTTTATACTTATTTCCAAAATCTTAAGTTGACATAAGATGATTTACCTTTTCACACTTTTCCGGAATTTTTTTAAGTATTTTATTTTATGTCAACTTAAGGATGACTTTTGTTTCTGCTTGCACTCGCGAAAATATCTTAAGTCGACATAAGTTAAGTTAAGACTTCAAAATAATAAAAAAAAGTCTTTACAAAATATAATCTTAAGTCTATTTAAGGTTTTGAATATACGCAGAATACAAAATCTTATGTGGACTTAAGATATTTTACCGCGTGTAGATATGGGTCTTTTGAACATAAGATGAAATTGTTTTTGTGCATAAAAAAGCAAAGGAGTGAGATAGAAAGATGTCGATAAGACAGAACTGTAGGCATTTAGGATGGCAGTGAGGTTCAACAAAAAATGCGAAACATCTGAAGTCGACTTAAGATACTTTACTTTTTCAGTAGAGAATTAGTTTTATTAAAACTAATATTTTTAAGAATGATACTCTTTTGTTTAATAAATGCCGTTTTTTAATCGCTATTTTAGTATTAGCTCTTTTTATTATTTTTCTGGTAGATTAAGCTTTGCTTTTGATTGTGCAGGGTGGTCATAAAAAAAAAAACACCTGAGACACCTACATCTTAAATGCATCTTGGAAACGACGGTATTATTTTTAATGGAATCTATACAGATTGTTCTTATAGGTACAGGTATAGGTAAAAAGAGGTTTTATATAACTCCGCTCACTCTCATGTCAACATCAGTTTCTCATAAACACTGTATCAATTGCGGTTAACTTTTTAGGGTTTGTTCTTATAAGAGAACAAAACATTTTGAAAGATGTTTTCAAAAAATCCTCGAACTGCAACACTCACTTTTCGAACATGTGAAAAATTAGTAGAAAAAATGTAATCCTGAGAAAAATATAAGTTAGTATCGTGATGTGGAGTATTCGAGATAAATTTATATTAAGGGACATTAAATTATATTGCTAAGAAGTTTTTTTATTATTAAAACAATCATTTTAAGCTATATGAAATAAAATTATACAAAAATTAAGTAAAAGGAGAGTTGAAATTTAATATTTTACCTAATTGATCGCTTTCGTATCGTACTCCGACGGGCTAATGTTGCCAAATTATTATGATCAGCATCACCATTAAGCGGTTGATGATTGTTATTATTATTATTATTGGCCAGGAGATGGGTTTGTGAATTAGCACCTTCGTTATTTGGCTCTAAACTAATGGAACCTGCACGGGACTCATCCTTGTCTAACGCAGCCATATCAAGCAAGCAATTGAAGAATGATTGTTTCTGTGTGTTTGTTTTTTTTTTTTTTTTTGTAGGTAGGTATTGGGATTTTGTTCATGATGTTTTTTTTTTCAATTTTTATCGAGCAATGTTTTTGATAGTTTTAATGATTTGTGTTTAGTGTTTTTTTTTTATTTAGTTTTTTTTTTTTAATTTTTTAATTTTTAATTTCCCGATATCCAATTTGTTGTTTTTTCCATAAGTGACCAAAATATTTATGTTTTTTTTTTTTATGTTTATTGATTTTATTTAGCAATATGTTTGCAGTGAGCAAGAGCGAGAAAGATTAAAAAAAATCAAGCAAGAAATATTTGTAGTTTATTAAAAATGCGTAAATATTTGAAAAATTAGGGATTGAATGTAAAAAGTATAGGAAAAAAAATTAGCAAAACTGTTCAACTATTAGGAGAAGTAGTAGTTATCTTTTTTTTTTTTTAAGTTTATTGATAAATGGGTATAAATTATTTTGTTTACTTAAATAGAAGGGTTTTTACGATAAGGTATAATATGTATAAAGTATATAGTTATATGTATATTTTATGAGAAGAAAGTTTTTAATTGTTGTTTATTTCTTTTTAGTTGTATGGGTTTTTTTTTTTAATAAAGGTACGTCTATATCATGCAAAAAACTAGTTGTTAATTTATTTGTTAATTTAAAAATGTGTCAGATTTTAGTGAAAAAGTTGTTTTTTTTTTTTAAATATTTTATTAGATTGTAAAAAGTGTTTTCCAGAAATCTGTTCGATAGTTAGAATATATTGTTCGTCAATGGAACTTTTTTTTTAATTTAATTTAAATGCAGGGAGACAACACAATTTGGAACAAATAACAAAAACCATTTTTTGTTAAAACACACACAAACATACAATTAACTCATATCGAATTGATTTCTGAAACAGTTTTTTTTCTGTTAGAAGAATAAAAATAGAAAAAAATCTAATATAGTGCTTATTTTTGAGAAAAAATTCCGCTAATTATTTTTGTATAAAAATTACCATGCTGGAAAATAAAAAACAAAAATTACAAAACTAAAACTAAGAACATGCCAAGTTCTTAAAAACAAAATTTAAAAAATAGAAAAATAGAATTAATTATGTACTTTTTTGTGTTTATTAAAAGAAAAAAATACTATTTTTATTAGTTTTAAATATAGGACAATTATTATTTTCTAGATTTCTGCTTTCTAGCTCTAAATGATTTTTAATTATTTTTTTTACTATTTTTTTTTTTTTGTGTTTATTTGGAATCTAATTAAATATTATTATACCCCTGATGAACTTATTAGTAAAAATACATTATTATATGTTAAATGTGATTACTATATCTAAGACCATAGCATAAACTCTAAATTAACTATAAAAGGCAATTGGTTTATTTGGTTTATTGTGGTAATTTTTTTTTGTACAAATATATAACGAGCAATTAAAATTGTATCTACTTATTTTTTTTTTATTAATTTTTAATTGTGTTCTAAGGTTATATATATATTTTTTTTAAATTAAATGTTCATTCCAAGTTGTGCGAAAAAGTAAAAAACTAAATTAAATACAAAAAAAAAAAAAAATAATAAATAAACAAAAAGAAAAAGAGAAACTTATGAAAGGGATGTTTTGTTAAATAGTTTGTTGAGTTTTAATGCATTTATTTATTTTTATTATAATAAACTAATTTTACACTTTACGAACCGGTTGATTGGTAAAAATATTAATAAGTAAGTAGAACATTCAGTTGAAACTATAGGATTATTGAATTTGAAGTTTGCGAAGTAATGAATTTATTTTTGGAAAAGTAATTTTCTATTTTTGGTATTGAATCTGAGTTTTATCAAAATTTCTCTTGAAAGTTGGAGAAACTTTAACTTTTTACTATGCTTTTTTAGAAAATGCCAGCCTTATAGTTTGTTTTTTTTTTTGTATTATTAATTTTGTTTCAATATTTTTTAAACCGTTGAAACAGTTTTGTTTGAAAATCATAAAAAATGTTTCGAATTGAAAAAATCCGAATTTTAAGGGGTCTTTTCATGTGTGTGAAGTATTTTTAAAATCGTAAAAGTTGTGATATTTGAGGCTTGAAGTTCAAGTTACTGATCCTAAAATAAAGATTTCAGCTATCCTAAAAAGGAAAGTGCTCCTTAGTCATTTGAACTTTTTTTCTTTTTACCTAGCTACGTTTTTTTCAAAATTTCGAATGAATGAAATTTCGAATGTTAAAAATTTCGGAAACAATTTTTGACTTCACTGAAATTTAGTAGATAGCTACGTACACATTAAATGTGAAAAAAATAATGTTTTAGACTTTTTATTTTTATACGATCCCAACTCAAAATAAAAGCGTTTCAAGTAAATTCAATCAGGAATCGTATTGTATTTAACTAAAAAATTTAAATAAAAAAATGTCTTGACATAAATTAAACGGTTTTAAAGTTTAAAAATAAAATGATTTTTAATTTAATTAAATTGATTTTCTTAGAAGAAAAACATTCAAGAAATTAAGAAGATTCGTTTAATTTATTTAAGACGGAAGTTTGCAAAATACATAATATGCAGAAATCCACTTAATTAATTTTAGATTCTATCTGTTTTAAGCATGTCATTTTTCTCCGTGAATCATATTTATTTATTGAGTGTGTCTGGAGGAAAAACTCCAAATCGGTATTTGTAACATTAGGTTGTTCTAATATTTTAAAAACAAGGAACAAAAAAAAGGGATTTCATATATTGATTTTCATTTGTACTTCTTTGCTTAACTTCTAAATCTTCATTATTACAGATTCAATTGAGGCTGTTATTGTTTTATGTTTATAGTCGACAGTCTAGTCTTTCTTAATTGAATTAGTAGGTTAAAAAAATGAATTCAAAAATATATACAAAAATGAGTTTTTACAAGGTATACGTTGGTATTTTGTTAGTTAAGAAACAATCCAATGCAATATTCGTATTTTTCAGTATTTTTGGAATACTTACTTATTTTAAAAGATTGATTTTCTTGATAATAACTGTAACTGATTTTGTTAACGTTTAAAAAAAGTTTAAATTTTGAATATGAGCACAGGATATTGTCAAGGGTATTAACCGCATCAAAGTTTTGAATTATTATTGTCAATATTGAATTCGAAGTCTTATTCTGGATTGCTCTGAACCTAGAAACGAATATACAAATTTTTAATGTTTTTTTTTTTTTGTTTTAGAAAACAAGTACGCATTTGTATCAAACTTATTGTAAATTATTACTTTAGTTTATTTTTTATGTACATTTAATAGTCGTGTTATTATTTGCCAAGTAATTTTCTAGAAAAATAATAATTTTCGCAAAGTTTAATTTGCATTTTTGGCATTCATGGATTAAGAATTCAACTAACTTAAAAAAGCATAGCTATTCAGGACTTATTCTTGTTAACATTTTTCATGTAGTCAAATTCTTTTGTGCGGTTATACTCTTATAGCGTACCTATACGCTTAGAAATAATCTTTTCTAGATTTTCGGGACTATTAATTTGAAAAGAAAAACTTCATAGATTTTGACCTTTTTTTGTCGGAAACTCTATTTTTAGATATAAATATCCCCTACGCACTTTTTCTACAACAAACTGAGAAACTTTTTTTGCAGGAACTATAATAAATAAAATTATATAAAAACTAAACTTGAATAAATTGAAGTGCGCAAACTATAACTATTTTTTTTATATTGTGATACTGCCAAAAATAATAAAAATAAATAAAAATTTAAAAAAATTATATCTTTTAATTTCAAAAAATATTTCATATCTCGGTGTTGTATGCATTTAATTCTCAAATCAATTAGACTGGCAGAAGCAAGCGAAATTTTGGTAAAAAAATATATTAAATAAATATTTTTTTTTATTGAATGTCTCGTTGTTCAATAAAATTTCTATTTGGATGGGATTTATAGGTTAAAACATCGACAGAATGTTTTAAGGAATTTGAGTATATTTTCGATTATAATAATATTCATAGAATCATTTCTATAAATAAGAATTCACAAGGAAAATTTGCCAGGGAATTGATATTAAGGAAGTATTATAGCATAATCATTTTTAATTAGCAATAAATAAAGAATTGATATATATTTTTCATATACATTATGATGCCAACAAACGAAGCAAAAAAATAATTGTTTTTTTTTTTATAGTTCTTCGCTATACATTTAGCATAATTGAATATAGTTAAAAAAAATGATTATATGATTTATATATATTTTTTTTGCTGATTAAATAAATAAATTAGTAACTTTGAAAAGAATATATTTTGCAAAAAAGCAAGTACCGGCTGATCGGCAGCGGTAGGACTACTTTTCATATCATCATCTTTCTTGGCCTTTATTTTTAGTTGGAAGGAACAATTATTTTTTTTAGAAATTGCAAGTCGTTATGATGTGAGTAAAAAGTAAATGAGAAAAAAAAAATTAATAAAATTATCATTAAATATTTTTAAATATAATAATTATTTTTAATATTTTTTTTTTTTTAAAGATAATAAAAATTAATATTTTTTTTTTTTTGTTTTTCACTTAAAAATAATTGTGCAAGTTTAACTTCTGCTATGGCCATTAAACTCTTTACCTACAAAAATTATTATTAAATTAATACTTTTTTTCTAATAAATTACTTAAATTGAACATTGAACATTTATTAAAAACCAAAATATACAGATATTCAACTTTTTAAAAAGGTTTACGATTACTTTTTTTTTTTTTTTTTTGTTAAATTGAAGGAGAAAGGTATAAGAATTAAAGTTAATTAAAACCTTAAATTCAATAAAAAAAAAAAAATAATTCTTTATCCTACTTTTGGAAAGTAAACTATTAAGTTAATTAATTCAATAATTAAACAAAAACACAAAGCACACACAAATTAGTGCGATTTAATATACCTCCTTCCAATTCTGCATATTTTTTTTTATCAAACGTGAAATAAATTTAATAACATAAATAAAATTAAAGTAATGTGTTTTATTATTAACATCCAAAAACTGTTTCTAAATGTTAACAGTTTTATTTATTTTATTTATTTTAATTTTCTAATGTCTTAATTTTAATGAAATAATTACAAAAAAAAACTTCAAAATGTGTTACGAATGCAAGAATTTACTGACTGAGATACAAAGTGGAAAATATGTATCATCATAGTCATAGCCTTCCCATGGAAGCATATGTAGGGTTACCAAATGTCATTGAATATGAATTTTTTGTATATTAAAAGATTTTGGTTTGACCACCAACCAACAAATAAAAAGATTTTAGTCCTTTTAAATCGAGAATCAAATTAAAAATGTTTAGGTATCTACTATTTCGAGATAAAAAAATAAATTAAATGGCGTTGGTACTTCGTTTGTATATAAAAAGATAATTCTGTGATTTAAAAAAAAACAAATTTTATAATATTTTTGGTATACATAGTTTAAATTTAATATAAGATTTTATAGAACTTTTTTTTGTCCCAGGTTTCGCTCACCGTAACTATAGGGCAAGTTTAGGATTTTGTGTGTAATGTTTCAAATAAGATCAAGTTATTGAAATAAAAAAAATATTTTTTGAACCGTTACCGTTTTTTGGTTTCTGAATATCTCGACTCACCTGATTCCAACGAAATTTTTTATACAAAAGCGTTTAAGTAGCCGTAATATTAAAATTTCAGAAAATTTACAACAAATACATTTTTGGATTTTTTAAAAATATTTCAATTTTTTTTATCAATTTTTTGAAAACGGCGTTTCTGAGTGTTAATCAATTATTTCTTCAAAATGGCATACCCAATATTTTTTTTTTTTTTGAAAAATGTTAAAAATTTTTAAATGTAAAAAATTAGTTTAAAAAAAAACAGCTTGAACTATTTTTTTAAATATTTTTTTCAAAATATTTCTTCTCATACAAGAAATCAGATGGCATCAAAATCATTAATTATAAAAACAGATTGCATATAATTTATACACTACTGGTGACATTCTTTTATTAAATTTAATTTTAATTTTCCTATTTTTTGTATATGTAGTTTGCTTTGATAAGAGCTACTTTTACCATAAAATCAAGTAGGTGGCATTTTATTTTTTAGTAGTAAAATTAATATGTGTTTCATTTCTTAAAATAATTTATTTGAAATGTTCTTGAATTACGAAAATAAAGGGAATTTATTTGCAAAAGTCACACTTTTCAAAATTGATGATTTTAATGTTAAAAAATGAGGAACAAATTTGAAAAATCTAACTTCACATATTGACGACTAACAAAAGAACTTTATTTTTTTAACTTTTTGATTATTTATATTTAAAATGAATACCTATTAAAATCACCTAAAGTAGGACTATGGCATTTTGAGTGGATTGTGTGCAGTAAATCAGCCTTTTTATGAAATTTTTATTTTTGAAAGTTGTTTCAAGTCGTTTTCTATTTGTTCCGGAATGATCCATTTTTTTTTTTTTTTTTTTTTTTTGAAAAATTCAAAAATCGGTTTTTGACCTATCCAGAGGAAAAACTTTTTTTCAATTTTTTCAAACTCTTTTGGCTCTAAAACCCCCATTTTCAAAAATTAAAAACAAAAATTTGAACATTCCGGAACCATAATGTGGAAGCTATTCCATTTCAATTGTGATTTTAACTTTACTTTTGAGTTGGTATTAAAAAAAAAAAAGAATTAACCCTCATAGCATTCATAAAACATTTTGAAAATAAACAAAATTTTAATTGTCTATAAATAAAATTTAGCTAAAACATAACCAATTGTCAAATATATCAAGTAACACATTGTATTTACAAATTTATTATTTTTGGATTTTTTTTTTGCTTTGGATTCAATTACTTAAATGTGGTTGTAATACTTAATACATTAAAAAAATGTACAATAATTTATAATTAATATGTATATTTGTATAACAAATAAATAAATTCTAATTGACCAATATTTTGTTGTGTTTTAATATTTGTTTTTTTATTAAATTTTTATTTTCTCTTGTATAAAATATTATTAAACCTATTTATACTTGGAAAATATATAATAATACAAATTGAAACAATAAATAAACTTACCGGCATGCCTGAATCTATTTGTCCAAAACGCGTCGTACGCCAGGATTCTAAGATTAGAAAACCACCATAAATTTTTCCAACTGACATTTTTCCCTTATTCAATTGATCGCTTTTCGGCACCAACAAATCAAGGACCTTTCTGGCCTGTAACGGCCATATATGCGTTATGGTTTCCCTGAGTTCCATATCGGCTTGATCCATTTCTTCAGCTGTGGATTATTTTTTTTTTTTTTTAAGTTTTAATATGGTATAGAAATTAATATTACATTGAACAACATAGAGATAGACAAAGATGCTTAACAAATGTTATTTAAGATTTAAATGTCTGGGATTTCTATCACGATTTAGAGTGTATATTTCTGAATACGCATTTAAGTAAAGTAACGAAAATTTTAAACTTAAGTTCAATTGGAAACACAATGGAGGTAAGTTGCAAATATTAAAGTACTTGAAGACATTTCTCAGTAAAGGAGTTGACAATAACAACAAGAATAATAAGTGAAAAATATTAAACAACGTGGGTAACAGTAGTTTGACGAAAATTGTATCTTCGACGAACAAGTTCAACAACAATCATATCATAGACCAGTAATTAAAAAAAAAAAAGTTTCCGCACACGACTGTTTTCATTGTCAAAAATCTGAATTTTTCAGTATTTCGTTATTCAGGCATTTAAGGACTACTTGTTGACATGTTGTTTAGATATTGACTCTTGGAATTTTTCTACAAAATTGTATTTCATCAAATAACCTGCTGTCAGTGAATTTTACGAAAATAATTTACGAATAAGGTTCCACTTCCACCCAATGGTGTAACTTGGCATGAACTTTTCATTTGTATGAAAAGTCAAAATTATACGAGTTCATGCTAAATTCCATTACTGTAAGCTTAAACCTACATCATATATGCATCAAATTAATAAAATTAATTAATGAATTTTATTTTTCGAAAAGATTAAAAAAAAGATTACCGAAAAAATCCATTTTGAAAAATTTCCTGCAAGTTAATCGAGTGATACATCAAAAGAAGGGCCTCTTTAATTTTGATTAATAAACGAAACCCAAGAGTTTCTTTGAGATCAGTTTGCTGAGTTATATTTTATTTATATATACAGGTTTTTTCACTACCTACATAATTTCTCATGGGGCCCTGGGGCCCAATTCCGCAAGAGTGAGTTTTTATATGTGCAGAGAAAAACTCGTACAGTAAAACTCACTCTTGCGAAATTGGTCCCCTGGAATCGTTTGGAGTCCCCGGCGGAGTGGATTTTGTTATTTTTATTTTAAAAAATTGTTGAAAACTTATTAAATTATTTCTTGCTGTTCAAGATGATTCCATCGTATTTCTGTTGGAACCACTTCATGGCGTCTTCCTCAGTCAAGCGGTGAGGGAATCCAACAGTGACTGATTTTTCTGTGAGCAACGTTGTAACCTGGTCGTCCCTAGAAAACGTAAAAGTCCAAACCGCAAATAAAAAGAAAAAAATCACAATCTCTTTTCTGAACAAACCAGTTATTCTGATATTAAAAATGTTCTCAATAACAAATTAAAACTGAGATAGGCACCCGAAAGAAAAGTGGGTTTGTATCTGAAATCTGAGGAGAAAGCCATTTGCCCGGGACCCAATCGTGTCAATTTTTGTTAAAGTAAAAATAAGCCGAAATAAATCCTTTGGAACAATTCGCATTTAAGGAACATGCATACAAAAAGAACTTTGAAATCAAATAGATTGGAGCGTTTTCTTGAACAAATTTGTCTTTAATTTGCTAAGTTGTCCTTAAAACATGGCAAATCGACATATATTTTTGCAGCTGGTTTGAAAAACATTCAAAATTGTTTGTGGTGTGTTACCAAGATGAAATTGTAAATTAGATTTAGACGGTCCCTGCTAGTATTCGCAAATCTTGATACTATCTTTAATACAACTTTTCGAAATTTTAAAATAACCAGTTTTTTAACCCGAGTTAACTCAACAAATTTGTGAACTGTTGTAGATCGACCGAAAAATTATGGTAGATTAATTTTATATGTATAGGTATTCAATATCTACTGAAAAACTTCATTTGCATGTAGGTATAATTAACTCTAAGTCAAATCAGCATTGAAAAACTGGCCCTTAATTAACATTCATTCAACATAATATAAACAAACTTCCCAAAGTAAAATTTAACGAACAACCGCCATTAGAAAATTGTAAGAACAGTTAGTTATTTATTCCATCAACAGAGACAGTTAAAAAAAAATATACATTCCGTAACAAAACTACTAACAAGGACAATATTAAAAAAAAAATCCTTTCAATTAGACCGAAATCACCCAATTATCAAATAAATTATTACTTACCGGATCGCATTTTTATACTGAGGTTTTCACGTATCAGCGCAAAAAGGGTTGTTGTAAAATTCACTCTCAGTTCGTCATCAAGTGGCATATTCATTCGTATTAATTTTTTGTAGGCGAGGCGATTGGGACATTTGTTACCGAACCCCAACGGAGGATCCATGTTTTTTAACATATCATACATTTCTGTGTAGTGAATTCTACCCCTAGAAGATTTATCGATAGGATTGAAAATTTTTGTTTTGTTTTTTTTATAAACTTATTCTATACATTGATGGCCTACTTAAAAATTAGAAATAATTATATAAGTTTGACCATTTAGATATAAGAATATTTATAATAAATTATATAATTTATAATTATTATTTTACTAAACAGTTTTACGTATACACATACACACACACACAAAATGTACAATTACATTAACGATGAATGCAAATAACATTTTTATTAAAAAAAATGTTGAAAAATTTTTCGTAACAAATTTGTTGGATATTTTTAAGATTTGTTTAAATTTTGTTTAATGTTTGTTTTATTATGTAAGAAATATAATTTTTATTTATATTTCATTTGAAAGTAAAGTTTCAAGTGTATTTTTATTTATTGTTTGTTAAATATGTAAGAAAGTTAGAGTTTTTTTTTTTATTTAATTCATGAAAAATTGTGGAAAGTTTTAAGAAAAAGTGTTAATTTGTTTACGTAGGTATATTTTTATTAAGGTTAGAAGTATATGAAACAAATACGATCAAATAATAATCAATTTAATATTATAGTTTTCCAAAAAAAAACTACGTGTTGTGTTAACCCAGAAAATATTTTGTACAATTTGTCGACTTAGAGTGTAATATTGGTAATTTCACTTATTTTTTTTTTTTTGAAACGTTTTTGTATTGAAACATTAGAAGAAGTAGCGCGATTTTTGTTCTAAGGGAGAAAATTACAATTTTTCCACTCTATGTCGACTTTTTGGTTAATCACAACAAAATAATAAAGTCTACTAGAAACAATTTTATTTAAATAATGAAATTAAACATTAATAATAAATTTAAAGAATTCCAATTTCATTTCATTACTAAATAGGGAAATAAACTAAAAAACAAATAATAATAAATGTGTATTAATAAACATTACAATTTTGTATTTTAAATCTGATCGAATCTTTATAACAATCCTAGTTTTGTTTGTAGGCGAAATTAGGATTTGGTTTAAGCTAATAGTAAAATAAAAACAAATTATTTTTTTTAAATTGTTTTTCACTAACAAAATGTTTAGCATGTTGTTTTAGGTAAACGTCATTTATAATATAATACTTTAATTAAACAATGCTAAATTTGACATGGTTCATTCTTCTTCATTTTCATATGTTTGGGTATATCAATGAATGAGAATCAACAAGAACCAATTTGCCTTCTACTTTTATTTTTGAGAGAGAGAGAGAGAGCAGCACACCGATGCTTTTCATTGATTTGGAAGCCAAAAATCATTTGCATGGCCACTTCTTAAAGAAAACTAACGACTTTTTATTATTCAAAATGGCGGACGGAATATGTTTTTATGCGTGAATAGAGTTTTTTTTTTTAATTTATCAATTTTGACAACTCTCAGGAAATTTTTATAAAAAATTACTATGCTGACTATTATTGTTCTAATGTTGTTCATTCTATTTTCATTTTAAACAGAAATTTAAAAGATGGAAGTACTATCGTCGGTCTCATAAGAAAACCTCGTAACTCTGCTTTTTTTTCAAAAATGACTTTTGAATACCATTCTTTAGAAAATATGTGAGCGGAGCAACCCAGAAAATTTGGGGTCATTCCGAAAACTCTAAATAGACTTAAATTCAAATTTTGCACATCTAGTTTCTTCCCAACTACTCTGTTGTTTGTTTACTCTTTCGTCTCTCCTGTAAAATTTTGATTTTGGGAGTTACGAGGTTTTCTTATGAGACCGACGTTATATTAAACGTAACTACTTTTTTTGAAAAAAAAAAAATCCAAAATGGACCACTAGAAAATGTTTCTACTGGCTTTTTAGAATAATTGGTCATTGTTTCGATTATTGCAGGTATATTTTAGATTTGAAACTCTGATTTTCTGACATCGTTCTGAAGATTAGGTACACAGCCACAAAAAAAAAAAAAATAAATAAAAAGTTCTGACCTGGGGGTGCGACTATGTTAATCATATGTTTTTTGGGTCTCTGAAACCGAATCCGAAGTCCATTTTGCCCTATCACGTCAGGTTTTCGAGATAACCTCGAAAAAGTTGTTTTGAGTTTATCTAGAATGACTTCGGATTCAGTTTCAGCGACAAAAAAAAAACATATTATAAACATAGTCGCATCCCCAGATCAGTACTTTTTATTTTGTTGGTTGTCGCAGGGTATATTTTTTTGGCAGGCAGAAAAAAAAGTTCTAACTATGTTTTTTTGGTCACTTAATTTGAATCCGAAGTCCGTTTTACTCGATCACATCATGTTTTCTAGATAAACTTAAAAAGAGGTCACAGACAATCTGACTCAAACATCTTTTTTGAGGTTATCTCGAAAGCCTGACATAATATGGCAAAATAGACTTTGAATCTGGTTTCAACGACCCAAAAAACATGTAAATAACATATTCGCAGATTAAACAAAAAAAAATTTTGTGTGGCTGTGACATTTTTTGAGGTTATCTCGAAAACTTGAAGTGATGGGGCAAAACGGACTTTGGATTCGGTTTCAGCGACCCAAAAAACATATGATTATAATAAATGCACCCCCAGATTTTTAGGGATGCAATTTTTAAATTTATAAACAAAATTAGAGTTTGAAAAGCCATAGCCTCCTAATACACATTGGCACAGAGAACTAGGGCTGAATTAAATCATGAAACAAGTAGATGTAGAACTCTAAAGATTCGATCAGAAAGTTAAGAATTTTTTTTTTTTTTTACAAAAATAAAAAAATATAGTAACATCAATATATCAAAGTTATTAAATAAAAAACAACAAAATAATAAATAAATAACAACAATTAACAACAACAAAGTTAAAAAACGGTATTAAATTTGATAATTACGTCGCATTTGGATCATATTCAGCCCATATCCGAACAAATTCGTCCAAATGATGGGCACCCAATATACTGGAATCACGAGTTAGATAATCAAAATTATCCATGATGACGGCAACAAACAAGTTTAACATCAGAAATGAACAAAAAAATATGAATGACACAAAATATGCATATGCCAATGTGGAACCACATGTCTCATCCCCCTTCTCCGCACGCTCATCACATGGCTTCCCTTTAAGGCACGCCAGCATAATGTTCGGCCACGCCTCGCCCGTTGCACATCTATAAGTAAATGTAGCTTTAGTAAATGTATAAAAATGTAAAAAATTTAATTCATTTATTTTATTTTTTGTTCAAATTTTTATTTTAACTATATTAAATTATTTTTTTTTGTGAGCTATAAAACACCAAACTATTTTCTTGTATTAATTTAATTAATAATTGTTTAACTAACTAAAATAGATTGCTTTTGTAAGTTAAAAAAAAAAGTTAATAATAAAAATATTTTTTTTTTTTTAATTTCTAAAGTATACAATTAACGTTAAGGTATATTTTTTTTTTTATTTACAGAAGTTTTCAAACGACTAAAATAGCACATTATACTTGTGACTTGGTACGATAAATATTAAATAATATTTAAGTTGGTATTATTATCAAAAATCAATAATTCTTTTTTTTTTTTTAATTATTAATTAGCTATTTTATGAGAATTAAAACAAAAATTATATAACCAACTTTAAAAGAGGTCCATTTAAAATCTACCAACGAACTAAACAAAAATAAACTTTATTTAATTCTACGGGATATTTTTATAAGACTTTTAACAGTTTTAGTTTTAAAAGTATAGAAATAGGGGAATTTATATAATTTTTTTTTTTTAAGTTTAACTTAATGTTTTAGCCAATTTTTTTACTTTTTTGTATTATTTTAAATATCTAAATGGATTTTTCTTGAAATGATGAAGAATACATTTTCAAATTCTAAGATAAGAAGAAATTTTAAATTCCTGTCAAGTTAATCTATGATGAAAACAGTAATGAAGGTGCGAAAAAATTGGTGGAGGCCACAAACACAAAAATTTGTTAATTGATTGAAGGAGAGCAGCGAGTAAATTTATAATATTAATCGAGACAATTTTTTTTTTTTTCAGCATTTGACAATAATTGCTTCGTCAGTTGTAAGAACGGAATTAAACCACTTTTTTCGAAATTGACTTTTTGATGAAAATGGCATCTTTAGACGTAGACACATCTTCTAAGTCGAAACAAAACAAAAAAAAATATTTTGGCTGTCGAAGTTAGATACAGGGGGTGAAAAATCCCATTAATTTGAAGGAAAGAAAAAATCCGAAAAGTGGGATGGGTGTCAAAAATCGTGGTTTTAAAAAAAAGGAAAAATACAAAAGTTATAGAAAATAAAAAGAGCTACAAATTTTAATAAAATCATTTTTTATATATCCTCAAAAATATTGAGAAAAATACGAATTTTAGCTTTTTATTTTTATCTTTTACAAAAATTGTACCTACCTAGTCAAAATTTACTTTTTATGCTTTTTGTTTTTACTTATTTCAAATGTTTCTTTAGAAAAATATTAATTTTTTGAATTTTGACGAAATCAATTTGAAAAAGTTACCGAACATTTTTTTGAATTTTGAAAAGTTTGGAATGCAGTTATTTAGACTCCAACCTTTTATTTAAGACTAGCTATGTAAAAAAAAACGACACTTTTATTTCAGAAAATATTGAAAAAAATTGAAACAAAAAACAAAAAAAAAAAGATTTTTAAGATCGGATTTTTCCGTAAACGACATTAATATTGGTGAGAAATATTTTTCTCTAGAAACCAAATTATTCTTTTCTAATGGCCTTTAATCTTATGAATTTGAATAGCATTAGAATGGCTCTAAAGTCCCAAGTTTTTGAGATATCGAATTTTGGCACGATTTATCTCCATCACTTTGCTAATATCAGCTTCGGATATTTTTTTATTTTCAAAGCTATGTGTAATTGAAAATTCGAAAATAATTAGATTTCAATGCAATAGCATTAAATAAATTAAAATTAAAAATAAATTATATCAACCCTAAAAAACAATTTTTTTTTCAAGAATAATCCATTTCAATATTATTAATACAAATTTTTAATTTATTTTAACTTCATAAAAACAATTTTGATAATTTATTTTTATATTGATTTTCTACACAAAATTCAACATTGGGAATATAAATTAAGTAAGTATGCAATTTCAATTTAACTTTTGTAATATCTTGCTCATTCCAAAAAACATATAATGTGAAACAATAAGTTTTTTTTTTTTTTAATATAGGTACACAAAAAAAAAAACAAATAATGGGCTATATTAGTGCTTTGGAGGGGAGGATAAAACATTTGGCGCTCAATGATATTATTTATATGGCACAAGGAAGGGTACAGGCTGGTGTAAATAATAGGAATTTGAAGCAACCTTTATAAGCAGTGTTGCACACAAGGAAGACAATAATTATTATAAAATTATATTGGATTTTTGGTTTTTATCTATGGACGAGGACATATTGAATTTTACCACTAAAAACTATATATAAAAAAAAAAAACTTTTGAATAATACTAGATATAGAGTTAACTAAAGGTTATAGATAGGGTACAGGTACATGAAAACTACAGTGGAAGTTGATTTTTTTTTTTTTTTTTGTAACATTAATTGGTACAAAACAAATCTTTTTTAATGAATGAATGGAAGTGTTTGTATATATTGATATAAACGTGTTGTCTTTTCTTTTTGATTAATTGTATTTACCAAATAAATATGTTTATATTTTTAGTATTTGAGTGCATTTTGTTTTATAAAATAAAAAAAAGCAAAATTAAAAATTTAAAATAATTTTAAACTAATATTATAAGACAGAAAAAAACCTATCTATTAGTGCAATTGCTGGAGGTTTTACTATTGCTGTTTTTAATAATTGTTTTAAGATTTGCTAAGGTTACCAACAATTGGAAATAACATAACAGGATAATGATCAACAAAATGCCAGAAGTCATCAAAATATGTTATAAAAAATGTTCTTTTAGTTTGTTTAATGATATCCCATTTGTCGGGCAATTTATTTGAGTTCCTAAAAAACGTTTCTTTCTGGGTTCAATTTTTTTTATAGGAAAAAAGGTGGGTGCCCTTATCTTATTTTCTATTATTTATTCACGATTCGATTAATAAAAATTATTTCATAAATAATTACAAAAAAATAATTTTTTTTAAAGTACAATTAATTAATTTCTCGTATTGCTTTGAACGAAACCATTTCTTGAAAGTTCAGATAGATACCATTACTGAATTTCTGTTTGAACTACCTATGGCTGAACTCTATTTATTTCCGAACGAATGAAAAATGTTGTGTTTTAAAGCAATAGGGATATCAAAATTCAAAATTTATCAATTGTCAATTGATAGTTGGAAATCTGTTCTCTTGATTGATTGTTTTTTTCTGCTTGAAAGTTATTGAAAATGGCTAAATTGAGAATATTTATTGTACCTGTGCATAGCTAAATTTGAAAAAAAAAAGATATAACAATTCTGTTGAGAACTACATAAATGTATTATACAACTTATTTACATAGTTTGTAGTCTTCTTCGAGAGGGTTGGTGTGATGAATCACCAAAACCCGTAATTTCAAAAAGAAAATCCCCAACGCCAGGAAATCCAGTAGGTAAATTATCTTTCAAACAAAATTTTCCGAGAGAAAATACCAAAAATTCAGATGCGCATCTTCATTTTGGAAAGACCTATTTTCATTGATATGAAATTGTAAGCTGCGATAACTTACGAAGGTTCAAATAACGGTTGTTTTTATTAATTTTTTTTCGCTATTGCGTTTTTAAAGAGGAACCTTTATAATTTAAAAATTGTCGTGTTCGGTTCTGATTTTACTTTAACTTACAGTGTATTTTAATTATTCTATATCGTTTTTGTTTTTGGTAATTGGTAATTGGAGATTTTTGGGGATTTGAAGAAAGTGGGAGACAAATTTCACTGGTTAACAAAATTGCTCCTTTTTTATATGTTATGATGTTTCTTGTATTTTACTAATTTGGCATCTCCGATTTCAAATCTGTCCTCAGTTTTTTTCTAGCAGCTCCAGTTTGGGTAATACAGGTACTTAAAATGTAGAAAAAAACCGATTGTAGAGATTTTATAACGGAAATATCTCGAAAACGCAAACTGATAGAAAAATTCTGATTTCGGTATTCTGATTTTTGGCACACCCAAAAAATTTAGAAAAAAACTACTGTAAATTAAGGAAATGCCTCAAAAAGACATTAAAAAAAATCGATTAGGTACTGAGTTTTAATAATAGGAACATCTCGAAAATCGATTATTGAGATTTTTTAACGTTAATATCTCGATAACGCGAGCTGATACAAAAATTTTGACTTTGGATTCGAATTCAGCACCCCAAAAACTTTTGGGAGATTTTATCCGTGGGGTCAAACATTTTCTGGAGATTTCATTAAATTGAGATTTTTTTTAGAGATAGTGTATGTCTCCCCTTCGAGATAACAGATATTCAAATCTTAAACTATTTTATGTTCCTTCCAATTGCTTGATAGATACACATATATATTTTTTTTTATCATTTTTAGAATTGAAATTGATTTGTCAAATATTTTTACCGTCAGCACTTGCACTAGCTAAGTAAAGTATATATTTAATATTTTTGTTATATCTATAGGGTTTCAGTAATTCTTTCATAAGCTAGGTAATTCTATATATCTTTTCAATTAACTCGACACGGGTTCAATTTTTTTAATCTTCTCTAAGGGAAGAAAATATCTCTCTGATTAGACTGCCTATTGCATCACGGTTATTGTTCTCTAAAACTGCTAATAAAAACTATTTGAAAAATAAAAACATAATATTCGATTAATTAAAATTAAGAAGATTTATTTTGTTCTTCATACTCTTTCTTTCTTTCTTTCATCTTTCATTTGTTTTGTTTTTGCTGATGTTGAGTTGGAGAAGAGATTACATACCTGAACAGCAACATGACTCCTTGCACAAACGATTGGAAGTTGTTGTGTCTAGTTATTGACTGTTCCGGTGTACTTAGTTTGATATTTCCAAATACCTATTTGCAATGTAATAATGTTTTTTTTTTTTACATAAAAAAGAATTTCAAAAATGAACAAAACCAAAAATTAAAAAAAGTAGGTTAATAAAAAACAAAAAAGAATTGTTTTATAAGAAAATATTATTTCCGTTCGCTGTTTGTATTTTAAAATGTTTTCTTTTTTTTTTATAATTTTATTACAAAAATTAAAAAATTAAAATAAAATTAATTTTTTTTAACAAAAATTATGTTTTTGTTTGTAAGTGTTTTGTCAGCGATTTATCAAGTATTCTAAGTGATGATATTACAAGCTGTAGTACAATTTTTTTAAAAAAATTAATATTTCCAAAAAGGAGGTTAGTAGCTTTTTTTTTTACTGTACTTACAGAAATTTTAAAAGGGTCAATGTTGTATTTACTTAAATTAATTTTTTTATAATTTTTTTTTGAAGAAAATTTCAAATCAAATAATGTTTATAACTAAAATTACTATTAAATATAATGTTTTATTGATGTTAAGGTACGAGAGTTTCAAAGCTATACACTGTTTTGTTAATAATAAAATTTGCGAAGATATGCAGGGGGTGGTTCTCAATGTGATACCTAATTAACTAAGGGGTTTTTTTTTGAAAAAAGGGATTTGCGGTAAGAACAATAATGAAGTATTTTGTTTTCAATTAATTTTGTACAGGACAAGGGTCTACCTTAGGCTAGATGAAAAGTAATTAACTACATAATGGAAGTTTTTTTTTCTGTTTTCAAATTATATATTCAACTTGTTAACATTGGGGAAGATATTACAACCATTCCATTAAAAAATAAACAGTTAATTTATAATTATTAAATCATACATTTTTTTTTTAATTTTTTTTTTTTAAACAAACATGCATATTATATGGGTTGGATATTATGTTCATCATTATTGTCTAAAAAACTAAACTCTTAGATTATTATTTGTCAATAGATAAATATATATGTAGTATTTTTATAAATTTAAAAAATAATATAAATTAAAAATAATGCAAAAACATACAAATTTAATTTGAAATAAATAAGATGCTTTAAAATTAATAAATAAGTCTTCGAAAAAGCAATATTTTTTTCAAAATCTTTCAAATTAAAAGAAAATTGTTTACATTCATTGAAAACAAAATTTCATTCAGCAAAAATATATATTAAAAGATTTGTAGTTTTGTTATAAAGATGTACCTATTCGAATTATGGTATAGGTACTTCATGCAATGTACTTAAAGAACGTTTTTTTTTTCAAACTGTTGCAAGAGAATAAATGATAAAATTATATAATATTAAATATAAATCAAGAGAAGACAAAAAAAAAAATAAAAAAAAAAAAAAACATTTCCTAATCAAAGGCTTTTTTGAAAAGATTAGGAGCACAATCACTATCAAAATTTTAATCATATCATATTTGTCTGTTTAACCTTTATGGGCTTGGAATATTGTTTTTACATTTTTAATACATTCTGAGTATGTCAGAATGAACCTATTTTCATTCACCCATTGCATGCACAACCACATGCTTTTTTCTTGCAAATTTTGTTTAGGACTTTTGTTTTTATGGTAAGGTTTTGAACCTTTTGACAATTGCGATTCACTCAGAAACTAATTATTGAATCAAGTCCATCAGGCAATATTCTTATACATACTAAACATATATAAGTTAACATTAAAATAAAACTTGATGGCCTAGTAATAATAATTACTTCTTATAGATTTCCACATGCAGTCAAATCGGAGATACTATAATTGTCAAGTTGGAGAGAAGTTTTTTGTTATGGGCGATCTTTTAAGTGACGACTTAAATTACAAATTTAGTTTATAAAAAAATTTGACATTTTTATGGGTATTTTTACAGAGTATTTTTTTAAGTTCATACTCTTTTATCTTTATAGGTTTAAGGTTCATAGATTTCACCATCAGGCAGTAAAATTAAACCTGGATTCTAGTTTGTTTTTCCAATTGATACTCCCAAAAATGGTCGTTAATTCCAGAATGGTTTGATGAATTCTAGAGATTTAATTAAGAATTTAAACTAACGATACTAATTGAAAGGACCTCACTTAATTAGAATGATTATACCTATGTATTTGTGGTCAAATGCTTTAAACAATCGCAGACTTAAACTTTCTTTTTAATTTCTCTGAGTCATCATTTAAATGATTGATTCCGTTTAATTTCCAAATAACTATAAAATAACGAAGCCTTCATATAAAAATGTTCTTAAATGTGGAAATAAATTTTGTTCTGAAACAACTTTTTTTTCGCAAGGCTTAGACGACACGAGGTTCAGCTACCTATTTTAGCAAGTAAAAGATTTTACTTTCAAGAATTCTAAAATAAAATCCTGCAACTTTTTTTTTCGAAAAATTGCAAATAGATACCAACCTAACTAGGTGATTCAATAAACACTCAGTGTTAACAAAATACTCACACCAAACAATATAACCGCTTTTTTAATGGGTTATTTTATTTTGATGCCATTATTAATTAAGGAGAACTTGAGATTCCTTTTTTATTATTCAATCTTGCAATACCTACACGGTAAATAAAATCCTAAAACCAATGAAGGGGTACAAATCTATTATAAAGTTTTTGTTAATAATAATAGCAAATAAAAATAATTAGTTAAGTTTAGTAAAATGTTTAAAGTCACTTTTTAATATTTGGGTACAAAAATTAAATCTTACTTTTCAATTTTATTCTTTAATATCTATTTGAAAATATTAAATTTGAAAATCTTTTCAAATAAATATAAATTTATGTACTTATTTGGAAATCTATAATATGCAAGAAAAATTAAAAAAAATACAATTCGAAGGTCACATAGGTTAGTGTGTCTCTTATTCCCTCCACAAAAGTTTCGAAATAAATAACCAAAATATTCTCCAAGTTTTAAGTCTCTATCTGTAAAATTTGACTAAAATTGTTTAAACCTTTAATGCCTTTAAGCTTTTAATAATAAAAGTAAAAGAGAATGTTCAAAAAAAAAAAAAACACTAAAATTTAAGAAAACTAAATTTATTCAAAATTTGTAAAGCCGTTTTCGTTAAAATTGCAATAATTCGAAAATTTTGTTAAACAACAAGAACTTGTAAAATTTTATTTTACATAATTTGTGTTTTCAAATTTCAATATTATCAATATTTCTTTTCTAAAAATGTATACTGTTATAAAATTTTAAATTCTCAGATGAATGTATAAATTCGGCTAAATTTCGACGTGATAACGTCTTATAAATCAATGAACCATGGCAGCCACCACAAAAAAGTGACGCCATTTTCTAACGTTACACTCACCCTGCAAAAATTTCGTGGCAAAAATTTCAATTAAAAATTAAAAATAAACTATTAGAAATACAAAAATCTTCTAGGTATAGCTTATTTGAAAGATAATAACCTAAAGCTTAATCCAAATGAAGGATTTTTAAAAATTTCGTCATTTAATAGGGTAAACAGGGGTAAAACGGAAAGATGAAATTTGGGCTACAATCTAAACGCGAAGTCGTAGAGAATTAAATTTTTTTTGCTATAGATAGATGAGATTAATTTAAGAATAACTGCATTTAAGAAAAAAATAAAAAAAAATTTAAACTAAGCTATAACGATTTTTTTGAACGTTGTACACGTGTTTGGGCTATGACAAAATGATAATTTTGGGTAGGGAAATTTTTTTTTGACAATTCTAAAGGTTCCAGGAAAAAGATGAGGAAAAAAAATTAGGCGTCTAATACGATTTTTTTTTCAACAATCTGCGTTTCGAAATATGAATTTTTGAAAAACACCTTGTTTTTTAGGGGTATTTTTGGTTCTTTTATGATTTTTAGATTTTTTTTGGAGCGTTAAAAAAATCTCAAACCCATATAGGTTTTGGCCTTATGCATACATGTGACTGAATAACAGAAGAAACAAATTTTTAAAAAACACGTTTTTTGACCGTTTTTAACCGATTTTCATCGTTTTTTATTTTTATCTTTTTTTCTTTAATAGATACAGGAATAAAGTATATTGAGTAATGATAGACCATGACCATGACGACTAAATGTGTGCGAAGTTTCAATTTTGAGATAACGGTAAAATAAAATTTTAGAAATCAACAGGTTATAACTTTTGACCAAGAGCAGATAGAAATTTTATTAAACTTTAATGAGCTTCCTGATAAAATTACCTTTCATTTGGTATATCACACATAACGGAAGACTAACTACAAGCTACACAATGTTAAATCAAGAAACTTGCGAAAAACCTCAAAACACCAGTAGAGATCTGTTGCCCCCCGAACAGCCACCAGTGTGGGAAGTACCGTAATTTCAGTCTGGAAATTCGACATGGTTGACTTTAAAAAATTCTAACTTCTCTTGTAGGCATCCTAGAAATGAGATTAATACGTCATATGAAAGGTGAAATAATAAGCTTTCACATGGTATACAATTTTGTATAGGTTTTCAAAAAAAAGTTGATTCCATAGCGTGAGAACATAAAAAAAAAATGTTTTTTTTTGCTTTTTTTAATGAAATTCGATCGAGTTCAAAAAATTCTAGCTCTTTTTGTAGATGTCTCATAGACCTGATCGATATATATATTTTCAGCTAAGATAATAGGCTTTCAGATGGTATACAATTTTGTATAGGTTGTTAGAGAAAAAAATGGAATTAATGACTTGAGAAGATAAAAATTCATGTTTTTTTTGCTTTTTTTGATGAAAATGATTGTTTTCAATAAATTATTTTTATACTTTTTGCGCATTGTAAAAATTTAAAAATGGATTTATTCTTCAGAAAAATACTTGGCTTTTAAATTGCATAATTTTTTTCGTAAGCTTTAACATACAAAAATTAATATAATGAGAAAAGAAAAAAGATATTTTTTTTTAGCTTTTTCTTGTAAATTATGATTGTTTGAAATAAGTAAACGCTTCAATCGACTCATTTTAAACAGAAGCACACAACCTGTTTTCTGACGACGTTATCACGTAAAATCATCGTCCGTAAACCGGCTTTACAGACAACCTCTTTTTAAGTTATTTTTCAACACCCGAAATATTAAACAGTGACTTTTTAATTTGTTTAGATAAATTAACCCTGTCTGTATGCACCTACATATTTGAATGTACATTTTCCTATACATTTTCTCGATTGTCTATTACTTAAGATATTGAAGTTCATAATTGAATGATATGTATGACAGCAGTTCTGTCCTTTTCTTAAAAAACATCCTATCGCTTCATAATTTTTTTTTTTTTTTTAAATTAAATTTAAAATTTCATAAAGGAAGGTATTGTTTTTTACATTGAAGATGAATAATTTGATTAACTATTCAATTCACAATGTTTTAACTTGAGGACCTGAAATAAAGTTTTTGGTAAATATAATTAAAGTCAAAGCATTACGTGCATATTGTATGAAGATTGAATGCTATTTGATTTGTGCCTTGACTGTGTTTTTTTTTTTTGCTGATAAGACTCATTTATATTATAACGTGAACATTGAATATCTAACCTTTTACAAGTTCGGATTATAGAAGTGAATTTCTTGACAAACATTTTTTATTTTAATAAAATCAGTAATTGAAGTGGGCCTATGACTAACAAATAAAAATGAGAACAATTTTCGTGAAAATACTTTTGTTTTTTTTTCCAAAACTACAATCTAATTTATATGAAACACACAACCAAAGTTACCACTATTAACTACATTTAACAAAATTAATCAAACTTTTAATCATATTGAAAAAAATACACAAATCAAGAAACAAACAAAATTGTTTCTTGCATATAAGAATATTTATAAACAAATAAAATTATCAACGATTTTTTTTTTTTTCAAATTTGTTATTAAAAATTAACAAATGAAAGAAAAAACACAAATTTATTTTACTCAAAGCAAACAAACAAAAAAAAAAACAAATAAAAGAAATTAAAAATAAATAGTTGTACATCATATATATAAATATGTTTGTAACTGTTTATATATTTATAATAAATAAACTTTTTGTAATTACAATTAATAATACTTTAAATAATTACTTTTTCTTTCAATACTTCTTTTAATCAACATTTTTTACCGAAAAAGCAGCATGATTCCTCCAAAGAACGATTGAAAATTATTATGCCTGTTGAGCTGAGTATCCGGATCATATTTTATATTTCCAAAAACCTTTATTTTCGTATACACATTTATGTATAATATTTTTTTTTTTTTGTTTTGTTTTAAATTACATTATGATTAAAATAAAAACAAAAGAAAAATATTTAAATCATAAATATAGTTGTTTTTTTTTTTTTTTTTTCTTTAAAAATGTTCTCTTTAAATGTTTTGGATTCTAAATAAAAAAAATATTGTGTGTAGGTATAAAAAGAGAGGTAACTATAGGTCCTTGTTTTTTTTTATTTTTTTTTATTTTTAAAAATATTATGCTATTAATTAAAAATTTTGCCATCTAAACTAATATATTTTGTATCTATGATCTCTATAAAAAAATGAACGACTCTGTCATTCTCTACGACAAAAAAGTTTTTATCTAGATCTCTAGGGAAAGAAGTATTATATTCGTTTAAAAGAATGGGTCCTTATCGGTTGGTGGAATTTGTTGCAAACCTAATTAATTGTAAAGTGTAGGTAAAGTAACATTTCAAAAAATTTAATTTCTATAAGTTTTTTTTTATCAGTGATTCGTTTTGTGTTCTCGCTACCAATTTAATTGAATTTTAATTTAATGTTGTGTTGTTTGTACCAAAAAAAAAAATGTTTTAAATATAAATCTGTTGACCCTTTTATATTATTGAAAAAAAAAATACTAAATTTTTTTTTATTTAAATATTGACAATAAAAAAAAACGAAATATTTATTATAAACTCAAATTAAGCATTATAACAATTTTAAAACAAAAAAAAAAAAATTAAAAATTTCAATTGAAAAAATGTAATTTTAAAAATATTTCATATCTCGAAACTTACCTGCATGCCAATAATGGCATAAATAAAAAACAGCATTGCAATAAGCAAACAGACATAAGGAAGTGCTTTGAACGATTGTACGAATGTCCAGAGTAAAATTCGTATCGTATATCCTTGGCGAAGTAGTTTTATGAGACGAGCGGCACGAAATAATCTCAGGAAGCCAACGTTTATCGAACTCGACTGAAATTATTATAATTTTCAAAATTAGTAAAAAGAAATTTAATGGTTTTTTGTTCTTTTTTTTTCTAAAAGTTACGACTGGAGAGAGCATAACAATTATTATTATATTTTTCTCATTTTAATTATTTACACATTTATTTTATATATATTTTAGTCAAATTTAAAATTAAAGTTAATAATGAAATTTAGAAGATTTATATAAAAAGATAGGTTTAAATTAATTTTTTGGCATACAACACTTCCAAGAGTCAGAGTGCATCAGAGTTATTTTAATATAAAAAAGATTTTACTACTATTTGTTAAAAAAAATTGTTAGTTTTTTTTTTTTTTTAATACTTTTCAAGGGCAAGCAAGTTGATAGATTACAAGAGTGATATTTTTTTTTTAAAGAAAATTGCTAATGATCATTCAATTTTTTAATGTTGCGAAATTAAAAAGAGATTTTTTTTATCTAAAGGAATAAAGTTTTTTTTTTTTTGTTATTAAAGAAAAATGATAAATTTAGAATTTTTATACATAGCTTAATACATTTTTCCTATTTATGGAGAAAATGTTATTGGAGTGTAAGGCAATAATGTTCTTTTATTTTAATGTTTTATATATTATTCTCTTTGGAAAGTGTTGTAATCCAAAATAACAGAAAAACATAATATAATAAAAAAAAAAGAAATAATAAATCAATATTTATTAACTAATGAAAAGTATAACACAAAACTAACAACACTATAGAGGTGGTGGATTCATATGTAAAATGTTTATAATCAAATAAATATGTGAAAATTAATAATTTTAAGGAATTTGTATGTATATTTGAAATTAAAATTTGTATGTAGGTATGAATTAAAAATTTAAATTGTAGGTATATAAAATAATAAGACCGATTATATTCAAAATTTTACTTATATTATGAATTAATTTTGGGTAAAATGCATTCTTTTTTATTTTCTTTGCCTTTAATTTTAATAATACATATGTTTTTCTGCTTTTAAATAAATAAATTTAATAAGCAATTTAAATTGTAATGTTTTTTCCAAAAAAAATTATTAACTACCGAAAAAGATTCAAGTACAACAGAATAAATTGTCATTGTATTTAAATTCTATCCTCTCACAAGAAAAAAATATATATATTTTTTTTAGTTTTTAATTTTTGATTTTTTTTCTCCATTTTTTAATATTTAGAAGTTCAAAAACTCAGAAAATTGAAAAAACAAGAGTGATTTTGGTTAATAACAATGTGGTTAATAACACAATCTAATGGTGACAAACGTTTATGAGACGGACATAATCCCGAAATTTTGAAACAAGAATCCAGATTTTGGGTTTTCGGGATTCTGGGTTTTCGGGATTGTAGATACTCGGGATTCTAGATTTTCGGAATTCTGGTCTGGCTACGGTCTCAATAAAGTAAAACAAAAAGAAAAAGTGCAATTTTTGTTTAAAAAATGCTTTGTTGGAAAAGCTTTCCACTTAACTAAAAACTGCTAAAAACGGTGTAAATTATTCGAAATTATCATATTTTGAGAGTCATGACCTAATATACTATTTTTGATATATCTCGAAAACATGACAGTAGTTTTTTTAAAGGGCTGCCACCACTAAATTCAGCACATTCGAATTTGAGACTTGAATCTTGCAATACCCAAAGCAAGTAAAAAACGAAAAAATATAAGAGTGTCATACTGAGATACCAACTCAATGGCAAAGTTTACCACTTAAGTGATCCAACCCAAAGCAATTTTTCAAAATAAAATGTTTGTATATCGCTGGCTGAGAATTGTAAAATTGTATGTTTTATAGAAACTCCTGCATCCATTCAACATGCACATTTTAAACATTTTTCAATAGAAGTAGAACTCTTTGAAATTATAATTGTTCTGAAAATTTAATTTATTTTATGTTTGAAAATATTTTGTTTTAATTAACCAGGCAAAGTGAATAAAATTGAATGCACTTTTATTTATTTTTTTGTTATAAAATTGAATGTTTATGAATTATTTAGTGTTAATTTTATTAAAACATTAATATTAATTAAGGAATGTAATGTACTAAATATTTCTTTTGGTTTTTTTTTTTTAGTACTAAAAATAAGTTATACAGAAAATTTACTAAACTAATTTTAAAATAATTTTTGAAAATTACTTAAAAACTAATTATCTAAAATAGGTTTTACTTGATAATGTATTTATTTTTTTTTTGTCTATGTTTTAATGTGTATAATAGGTACCTAGATAACACTCCGAAACATCAATTTGATCTAGAACAAAATTTTAGAATTAATTTTTTACGCGACTTATTTGGTCTTAGACAACTCAAACAAATTCAGAATAAATATAAGGTAAAACATTTAAGAAGAAAATGAAATAGTTTAACCCTCAGATTAAGAGATACGAAAGTTTTTTTTTATGATTTATGACTAAGTCTTATGGTTGTTTTTTTAAGTTTTTTTTTTCAAAAATCTTTAATATGTTCAAAAAAATTTGATTCAAATATTTTCAATTTTAGTAATGTGTAATGATTTATTAATAAATAATTCAAAAATAAACCAATCAGATAATTCGGAGTGTTTTAACAAATAATCAAAATTCAAAATCTAAGCTCAAAAGAGTTAAATGAACACATCCTTTTTGCATTGAGTATCTTATGGTGTTAATAAAGGATATTTCTCCAACTCATTTTGAAATTTTTCGAAAGCATCTAGTTAGGTATATATGATTAAAAAAAAACTACAGAATAAAAGGGGCAGTAAAGGGCTTATAGAGGTTTGAATTATTTATTTTTTCTAAAGATTTATGATTTTTCGACCAACGTTGATTTCTAAAAAATGTTTTTAGAAAACTTCTAGATAGAAACGAAAAGCTTGAGTTGTTAAAAAAAAAAATTAAACATCTAAGGGGAACGGATAGAAAGAACACATATTGAGGTGAATCTAAAAGTAATGTGATAATTTATTATTTATGTTACACAAAAATTCATAGAAGTTAATTATTACTATAATTTCTTTTAATTTTTTTTAAGTATGGATTGATCAATATTTGGGAGTGAAGCTAAGCTTTCACTACGTTTTAAGCATTACAAGTTGTTAATTTAATTTGAATTTTTAAGGTAGACAGTTTTAAGTAAGAGTATTATATAAATTGCGTCTAAAGTCTTCATCTAATATAGCAAAAATTCGTTGAAGTTAAAATTAAATTTTACATTTTAAAATACAAATACAGCAAGGTAATAGTTTTTATTTTACTGAGCTTTATTGGAAAAAAAATTGTTCTTTTTTTATAACTTTTTTTGATTTTAATTTTTACTTACGTCCTGATGTTTGTTGGAATTGGATATTGTTTGTATATTCGAATTTTTTCAGTTCATGTTTTTTTTGGATGTGATTTTAATATTCAGTATCGAGTTAATATCGATATTATATATTTTTGAGTGATGTTTTTTGTGTGGTTGGTTTTTTTTTTGATTTTTTTGATGATGAAATTGACAGATTAGAGCAGTTTTGTTTTTTTTTTGTTAAACAGCGCAAGCAATTTATTAGCATTCACATTCGATTTATATTTTGTTCGATGATAAATTTTTTTTTTAGTTAACACATACAGAAGAAGTTGTAACAGTCACGGGCATCATCAAATTTAAGAAATTTTGTTAATTTCATTCAATATAGAATATTAATTTTTTCATTAATTTTGTTTTTTTTTTTTTTTTTGCAAAAAAAGAAGAAGAAATAAATGCATTAATCAGATATTATTCAAATCGATATCTTGAAAATGGCATATCAAAAAATTGACAACAAATTTATAATATTTATATATGAACGAGCGACAACATCCAATAAAATTTTTCTACTTGGCGCATTATGCCAACAAAATTCTATTCTAAAGACGGTTTTTTGTGTGTTTAATTTTGTCTAAAAGCATTTAAGAGATAGGATAATGAATTTGAACTTTGGAGCTTTATCTAAGCAGGGCTCAAAGATAATTCAGGGAATCAATATAACGTTAAAAACTAAATACTATAAGGCAACAAGATTAACTTAACAATTTACAAGACAATACATTAGTGTGACAACCCATCACAATTTGTGATTTATTTATGTACTTTTTTATTTAAATTCAAATAAAAATATGATAATAATCTGTAGAAGTGGAATTAAAAATGAGGTATGTATGTTTTCATGATGCGTGTTTTTGATGTACATGTGTTGCCAAAAAAAATGTGAAGCGTTTAAGAGTTTAAACATTGATTAAAAATTGTCCCTAATTAATATGAAGCAAATGTAGCATCATTACTAAACTGTTAGTTATAAAAACAAATTTGCACCTTGATCTAAATTTAACTAAACATAAATGCGAACTCAAATTTATCTCGAGTTCGTAGAAATTTTAGGTTACTGTACAAAATTCAACGAAAGATATATAAGACTTCTCAAATTTCTCCAATTGGTAAATCACTTTTTTCACAAATATAAACAAAACTACCTTAGGAGAGTGATATCAAAGATAAAAATAGCTAGATAAGGTAGAAAACTTTTATTGAATCACTTTTTTTTTTACGAATTTCGCAAAATCGAATTTCAGTAAAAGTTAGAAAAAGCTAACGTTTAATTGAAGTCTTTGTATTCCATAGATCGCACATAAGAGTTTTTTGCCCAAAAAACTGATCGATCACATGTCATTTCAATATTTAAGATAATTTTGCAAAAAAAAAAGTAACATTAATTTCAACAGTATGAAAGTTTTTTTTATCAACTTTAGGCATATTGAACAAGTGTGCTTTTCTCAAAATGTTCATTTTTTTGTTGCGTATTTTGTCTCATAATATAAATTGGTCAAAATTACCTAAGAATTCGAAAAACTGAGTTATATTAAAATAAAAATTAAATATTGGGACACAAATTCAGTGAGTATTTAAATTTGTCTATAAAAAAATACGCATACGCCACAGTGACCCTTTGAGATTAATAAAATTTAATCACTGAATATCTCGGGCAGTACAAAAGATATCGGAATGATTTAAACAGACCTTGAAAGAAGGAATACAGTTCTTAAAGAAACCGTTACGATTTATCTTAAAATAATTTTCCTTATACAAAAGAATAACATCCGAAGTATTAAAAAATCCTTTTTTATACATTTTTAACGATAATAAAAAAGCTTGCTGTTTAATTATTTCTAACTTCGGATTTAAGTTCAGCACACCAAAAATCTACGGTATACCAAAATAAAGTTTGGTGTAGGCAATAAAAAAAAATAAACTTTAATTTTGTTAACCAGTGTTATTTATCAAGAATATTTATTAAATATATAAATATTTTAAAATTCGATGCAAAATGTTTGATTTTTTTTAAATATTTGTCAAATTTCTAATTATGTAAGGCCATATTGTCAAAATTGTAAGATTTGACAAATATTAAATACAAAATAAAATATAAATATTTAATGCATTGATTTTTTTTAATGCAGAAATGTTATTTGTTATTTGCAATAAATATTTTTTTTAATTAATTTGAAAGCAAAAAAAAAAATTATTTTTTAAGATCCTGGTTATAACAAGCAAGGAAATGTGAACCAAAATATTCATTTTATGTTTTTGTTTCATTAATAACTTTTTGAACTGATTTCGAAGACTGTTTCTTAATAAATGTTTAACAAGTAATTTGGTAAACCGTTTCTTGGCAAAAAAATTGTTGCTTCACAAAGTTTTACTAGTTTTACTATCATACTTTTTTTTCGGTAGGGCACAGGGTAAATAAGTCCCTATCCGAAAATATCACAAATTTCCGGTTTAATGGTGAAGATAAAGAGCCTTCTTTTACTTTGACTGACTTGAAAAAAATATTTTCTTCATTAATCCAAAACTAAACACTATTTTAAGAAAACTAGGTTAAAGAATTTAAAATGTCTTGAACCAAGACCAACTTTAACATAATTTGAAAAAAAAAAATATATTAATAAAAAATTAGACTACTTCTTTTATGTTTGGTTTAATTTTTGGGGCTGGTAGCTATTTAAAATTTAAATAATATTTCACTAAACAAAAGGGGTTATGATTTCTACTTCCATTTTTTTTTTTTTTTTATTTCAAATCCTCTATTTAAAACCAAAAGCAAAACTTTTTAATACAAAAAATAAAATTTGCATCTGAATTTACTTACAGATGGATCAGTTGCCTGTATATTATAATGAAAGATGATTAAGGCGGATTGTAGTTTTATGAAGTTTTTGTTCAGTTGCGATTATGTTTATGTAGTGTGTTGAAAATATTGTGTATTTTATTTTAATTTTCTCATACATAATATATATTATTAATTGTTGTTTTGTGAATTGAATATGAAGTGAAGAATGATAGAATCCATTCGTATATGAAAAAAATTAAAAAATAATATTAGCCTTATAAATTTATTTTATATTTAATTTATGTCTTATTCTGAAAATAGGATGGGTTCACACACAATTTATTTTTTATTTTTTTTTAAATAAGCTTTTTTTTTCTTGATAATATTTTTTTTTTTTTATTTAAATATAACATTATAGTTAATAACTAAATAATAGTTTTTTTTTTTAAGTAACAGCATAACCATAACTTATATTTTTAACAATAAATGACCTATTACATTCACAAATAGGTCTTATTCAATTCTAAGAAGCGTTCAATAAATTTTCTTATTTGATGATAGATGATAAAAATAAGTTAACTACTTAAAAATAAAAAAAAAAAAAATCATAAAATTATTGACATTTGTATCAAAATTGAAAGTTAACAAATAAATATTTTTTAAATGCTAAAAATAAAAAAAAATTATTTTCGACAGAGAAAATCAGAACTTGCTTGAGATTTAAATATTTAAATGTGAAAATCCGCTTTTGCTTTTTTTTGAGGGAACAGTTACACTTTAAAACCAGCATAAATAAATTGCTCTGGCATTTGTGTATGTATTTATGTTCATCTGTTCCCTCATTTCTTCTTAAAAATTGATCTTGGTTTGATAAATTAGGCATAGATGGAAGCTTCTTGTTCGTCCGCTGGTTATCAGCTATATGACGTCACATTAAATTGACTATAGTGTCTTTTAAATAATATTTTTTATAATGAAATCTTAACCCCAAAATAATTTTTAAATTAATATAAATATAAAAAAAACTCGAAGTTTGAAAAAATGAACAAAAGTCTTAAAATAATTAAAACCAATAAACAATAATCTTAAATAAAAATTAAATTCAAAACTAAAATAAAATATATATTAAAAAAGTTAGAAAAGTAAGGTTAAGGAAAGATCTTGCAATTTATTCACAGAAAATATATTTTTTGATACAAATATCAAAATTCTTAGAATTAAAAAAAAAATAAATTAAAATTTTAATACTAATGATTTTTCTAGCAAGCTAATGAATTAATGAAATTTTGTATGTATTAAAATATGTATGTGTGTGAGGTGTTGTACTTACATCGTGCTGTTGTTTATTTTGATTGTTGTTGTAGTAGTTGTTGTAGAGCGATAAAATTATTTTGTGTATTATTTTACCAGGAAATAATTTTTGAATTATGTTTTAATTTTTTTTTTTTTCAAACAAATAAAAAGTTCAATCAAAATCAAAGTTTTGTTTTAGTTTTGTTTAAATTGTTTCAGGATTTTGACAGATTTTTGTTTTTTTTTTTTTTATTTTTAATGGTGTTTATTTGTTGTTGTATTTTTGTGTGATTATGTAATTCGACCCCATTTGGTATTCGTATAATCAAATCAAGTATGAAAAAAGGAAAATTAAGAAAAAAATATATATTTTGATTAATATCTTTTGATTGATTAATAAATTGTTAATAAAAAAAATTTGTTTTTAGTTTCTATAAGAGTGTTGGTCTACATTTTATTCTTTCATGAATTTTGGTGTCATTTTAAGTGTAACTTTTTTTTATATAAAATCTGTAATACTAAGAAGAAACTCAGCAAATCCTTAAAAAAAATGCATATATGGGTTTAGAAATAATTATGTTTTGTAACCTAAACCTAAATATTATGAAAAAAACTTGTTAAAAATTGTATTATTTTTGCAATAAAAACAAACGAATGCTCATTATTTTTCTATGTAGTGTATAAACATTATTTTTTTGTTCATCTTAAAAAAGAAATCTATTGTCATCATTATAAGAATTATAATTTTTATAATATTTGTAAAAAAAAAACTCTGTTAGTTTTTTTGTCTATTAAACTCGGCGTTCAGAAAAAAAATCTTATTTCTAAATTAATAATTATATGAATAGTCTATTAAAAAATTTATGGCAAAAATATGTTTATGTATCTTCAACCAAAATACGTGTTAATTATATGAGTACTGTTGAAAAAATGTTTTTTTTTTTTGTATAATATAAAATATAGTAAATTTTTACCCCGAATTCCATCCATAATGCATCAATGATACTGCCAACAACAGTAATCAAATCAAAAATGTTCCATGGATCCTTGAAGAAATTCTGTTTTGGAAAATAGTAAAAATAAAAAAGTATTAATTTAAATGTTTTTATTAATAAATAAAAAGTTTAAAGCTATAGGACACTTTGCTGAAATTTACAAACACCAAATTATTTATATTATTGAGTATTGCAAATATAATCTTATTTAAATATTATGATATATTGGTATATTTATGTATGTATACAGAAAAAAGGTAATAATATATTTAAATTTTTAAAGCGATAATATATTTAAAAATAATAGTACCTATTGCAAAAAAGTAAAATTAAATAGATAATTGAAATATATTTGGCCTAATTTTACTGGCTTCAAGAATATAAAAGTGGATTTGGTCTGTCTATACATCGAGTAAAGAGTAGGATCGGTTTTTATTAAATTGGAAAATACATTTTTAATGACACGAAATATAAATACATGGGCCGAAATACTATTTCGTGCCTAAAAAAATGTCCCTTTTTTTTTAATTTTATTTTCCTTGAAGAAAAAGTACAAATTAGTAGAAAAACTATATTGAGTTATAAAATTAACATTATTTACTTTACATGTTTGGAATCCAAATTTGGATCGAATTGTTTACACGGTAACATTGTTCGGTTTATCTTGGTAACGCAGAGGCAGTTTTAAAGCTGATTTTTGGTAATAAACTATTAAGAATATTATTTTGAAATTCATTTTTCTGTGATTTAAAATAGGAATATCCGAGAGCTTAATTATATGATTTTACAAATAAAACTGAAATTTGCAGTAAAGTAACGCAGTTGTTTGGTTTTGATCACTTTCTGTTTAAACTCTCATAAATATAGAAATATCATTCCAAACATATCGGTGCAAATGTTATTTTATAATATATTATAACCATTCTATGTCAACTAAAATATATTAAAATATATTGATAAAAATGTCCATATTTTTTTTTCAAAATTCACTGTCCAAAGGGACAACCTTTAAGGTACTAAATAGTATTTTGGCGCACATACATAGCACATAGGTTTGTATGTCATGAAATCAGGGTTGTAAGAAATCGTTGTTTTTTAATGCATTTGTTTTCCATCACAAATAAAAAAATTTTGCATTAAAAAAATACTATTTATTGCAAGTAAAAATATTTTGGATTAAAAAATTTTATTGCAAGTAAAACATTTTTGATTGAAAAAAAAAAAAAAAATCAATGCACAATGTGTGCCTATAATTTTTTTAATATTCGTCGAATTTCTTACAATTTTGGCTATAGTCAAATAGCCAAAATTGTAAGAAATTCGACGAGTATTTAAAAAAATATTTTTGCACACATTGCATTGAATTTTTTCTTTCAATGCAGAAATTTATTTAATGCAAAATATTTTTATTTGCAATACAAATTTTATTTTTAATGCAAATAGGTATATTTCAGAGGCCATAACATTTTTATATATTGTTATTTGCAATAAATATCACTGGTCAACAAGGTTTTTGCCACAAGAACCAAAATATACTTTTCTATATGTTTTCGATGTGCTGAGCTCGAATCTGAAGTCAGGCCTCCGTTTTTGAAATATTTCTGTTAGAAAATGCCGAAAAACGTCATTTTGGCTGTTTTCGAGGTTATGTTTTTATGTGGGGTAGTTCATTCTAAACAAATTTGTAACGGTGCCTATAAGAACTGGTTTTATTCTTCCAAAAAAAGTTTTAATCTTTCCGATATCTTTTTTACTGCCCGAGATATTTAAAATTTAAGGAGTGGTCTTTGACATAGAAATAGCACTGGCCAACCAAATTAAACTTTTTTTGCCACAAGAACCAAAATATACTTTTCTAAAGGTTTTTGGGTTGCTGAACTCGAATCCACAATCACAAAAATTCTATTGGCCTCCGTTCTTGAAATATTAACGTTATAAAATGCAAAAAAAAGGTTTTTTTTTATAACGGATATATTTCAAGAACGGAAGCTAATAGAATTTTTCTGATTGCGGATTCGAGTTTAGCAACCCAAAAACCTTTAGAAAAGTATATTTAAGTTCTTGTGGCAAAAATTTTATGACGAGGGACTTAAACTTTAGATTAAATTTAGTTTCTCTTTGGCTTACTAACTGCAACTTAAGATATCTCGAGCAATTAAAGAGATATCGGGAAAAATTAAACAGTTTTTGAAAGAATAATATCTGTTCTTATAATCACCGGTAGAAATTTGTTTATAATGAATTGCCCCACATAAAAACAGAAGCTCGAAAACAGCCAAAATGACGTTTTTTATCATTTTATAACGGTAATATCTCAAAACCGGAGGCCAATCAATTTTTCCTGACGTCAGATTCGAGTTCAGCACATCAAAAACCTCTAGAAAAGTATATCTTGGTTCTTGTGGCAAAAAAAGTTCAATTTTGTTGACCAGTGTATTTTTTAAATGCACATATTTTTTCAGCTAGTTTTTTTTTTCAATGCAAAATTTTTTTTTTGCAATAAATATTTTTTTTTTATTTTCAAAAGCATTTTTTTTTTTTTTTGAATTTATATTTTTACAAACTTGAATGAAATATACACACTTTGTATCTTTTTTTTCGTTTGTAACAAATTGTGAAAAAATTATTTTTAGTGACAACCCTCTTATATAAATTATCTTTAATGATTTAATTTATTTAAGTAAAATTTTAATGCAAAATCATGTGAGTCGGATTATAATAAGAGTTAAGAGACAAATTTTGCAAAACAAACATTGATTTTTTTTTTAAACGGAGGACTCTATAACATCTTATGAAAACTGCAAGTTAAGTCTCCGGTTAATTATCTTTTTTATAAATACATATGTAATTATACGATTTAAAAAAAAAGTTTGAAAAATTATTTTTTTTTAAACGGAACAGTTACATAATTTGATTCTTTTTTTTTTCTTGTAGAAAATAATTTTTTTTAAACAAGATTCAAAACGAATGATTATAATAGATTGGCATTGGTTTATCATTTTCAAAACTTCCGCTTTAATTGAAGTTATCAAAAAAGTACAAGAGTTTTCAAATTTGAAATAAAAATTAATTTTTTTTTATCAATCCTAAACTTTAATCATAGATAAAAAAGGATAGCCAAAATGTTTAGGTTTTTTTTTTTTGTATTAATTGTTACTTTAAAATAAAAATTAAAAACAAAGCGATTACCAAATAAAATAACATCCAAATTGTATCTGTAAAAAAGTTTTATTTGATTTTAAAATTCCATTTGGAATTTTTTGTACCAACCTTACATCCGAAAGCAATTATTTTTAAGATGGTTTCCAAAAAGAAGAACAATGTAAACACCAAATTCATGTATGTTAAGATGTCGATTTGAGTAGGTGGTGCATCGTGAAACTAAAATAAGATAAAGGACAATAATGCAAGTTCGTTTTTGATTACCAACTTTTTTCTCCATTTATTGTTACTTATTTTTTGTTTTTTTTTTTTTTTTTGGTAAAGAAAAAACTGGACTCGTCTGTTTGCAGCCAACATATATTGTATTTTTTTTTTTTAATTTAAATGTACATGTTTATATGAAATGATTAATTTTGTTCATTCAAAAAGAAATAACTAATTAAATTTGGAAATAATTTGATACTAATTGATGTTGATGGATGTTTTTTCTTCTTATTAAATGAAAAAAATAATTAAAACGAATATGGATGCGCTTTTTTATTATTTTTTTTTGTAATTTTTTTTTTTTTTTGTAAATGAATTATCAATTTAAAATCTAAAAAGTAATGTTTTTCTAATGTTATGTTAGCTACATGCAGCGAAGACACCTTTTTTCTATATTTTTGTTAACTTTAATAAATTAAGGCAGGCTATCGGTGAAAGCGAATTCAATTTTTTTTTAATAAATAGTTTATTATACCTAATTTAGTTAGATTTACTAAATTTGCTTTCACCAAAACCATGACCCAAAACATTTAATTTGTAATAATTCTAGGCATCAATTAATTAATAACATTTTTTTTTTTTTTTTAATTTTTTTAATGAAGTTTTTTGAAATTCATTTTCAGTGTTTTATTGTTGGTAAGTAGGTATGGTGTGTTAATAAAAACTTTGATGTGATGTCCTTGTGTGGAATTGGAATGGTTGAAAGTGTGTAAGAAATATTGAAAATCAAATAAAATGTGAATTTTTGAAATTTAGTTGATCATGCATTTTAATTTTACGAACAATGGTGTCCTCACTTTCTTCATACAAAACATATAAAATTATAATACGGAACATGCTTTTTTTGACATTGGTGCCGGTGCGGTAATAAGGCGAGATTAGGCATGCAATTGATGAAAAAAACTTTAAAAAAAAAGAGAACTTACTTGTTGCTAGTTGGTGATATTATTTCCATTTTATGTTCGATTGATGTTGATTTATAACAAACCTTTTTATGATCGAAACTTCAATAATCAAAACAATCCTTATCAAAAACGACAATGATAAATTCAATATTTTTTTAATCTTCAAAAATTTTTTAAAATTATTGGAATTATCTAAAATATCTTATTATTTTTAAAAATCCAATTAAAAATTCTTTTTCTCTCTTAAAAATGGTGTAAATTGTAAATTTCAGCTTTTGTACTTTTCTTTTTTTTTATAAAATAAATCTTTGTATCAAAAATCACCCACCTTTACACCAAATCCGATTATTTTCAGTACTGTTTCAACACTGAACATTCCAGTAAACCCCATGTTGATATATTTTAAGGATTTTTCATACATATCGCCTTGGTTATGATACTATATAAAAAATTAATTATATTAAAAATCTTCATTTGACCAAAAATATCTTTCCTTTTGTTTAATATTTTTTTTCTTCAAAATGTTTGCAACAAAGTATTTGTATTTTTTTTTTGTATTAATGTTGTGTGTGTATGTTTAAATTTGCACTACCTAATCTATTTTCTATATAAAAAAAATACTAATTCATGTTAAAAATATATAGAACTGGATAATATTAAATAAATCCTCAATTTTTTTTTAGGATTTGTTTACTGTTTACTTTCCTTATAATGCTTGCGCATTAGTTTCAAAATTTAAATGAAAAAACAAAACCATGCAAAACAAAAATGTAAGTTAAATATTGCAGACATATAAATACATTAACATTGATATGATACAGTTCGAGAATTTTCATCATATTCATTTATAGTTATAATAAATTAATTAAACAAATACAAAGATTAAGAATATGAATATGAAAAGTTTAAGATAGCATGCTTTTTGTTAGTAAAAAAAAGGATAAAATATTTATCAATAAAAAAATTAGAATATCAAACTTTTTATAAATAATTTATTTTTTTTGCGATACCCATTTGGATTTAGGGATGCTAAAGAATAGGTGCCAAGAAAAGCCTTTTCGTTTTCGTCATAATAAAAATCTACCCTGATTTGTATCCCATATAGCTACCTAGTACAGGTAAAACAGGCATTTATAAAAAAAGAAATTGTTACACTCATGAAACTTGGCAAAAAGTTTGCTTTTGGGATAAGAACCAAGTACAAAAAAAGTCTATAAAAAAAAGTTGGGTGGAAGGGTGTTTTTTCGTGGACAAGAGGGAGGGGGTGAAGGTCAAAAATATACTGAAAAAAATTGTTTGTTGAATATCATAATATGACACATGTTTTCAAGGTATTTTTTGATGCTGAATCTAATGACATAAAAATAAAGTCAATACGATTGCTCTAAAAAAAGTTATTTCTGATTAAAAACCAGAGTGCTTGTTTTTTGACCTCAACAGGTAAAATATAACCGAAACCCATGTGAAAAACATGCTACATTGACAAAATTTGGGATGAAGGTTTAAGACAAATCAGGGACAAAGGATTCATAAAGTTTTTAAAAATATTTTGGGCGTTTTTTTGATAGGTTAAGTTGTGTGTGAGAAAGGTATCATAACAGCTAACTTATATTTTATTAATTTTTAAAACTTGGTGAAATAGTTTTGGTTGGTATAAGAATTAGGAATCTATAAAAAGTAAAAAATTATTTTGAGTGAAAGGGTGTTTTTTTTTCAAGAAATGATGAAATTCGGAACACCAATGAAAATTGGTAAAAATGTTTCATTTATAACAGAAAGCAAGAACTTAAAATGTCTATACAAATATTTTAGGTTAAAGGGTGTTTTTTTGGGAAATAGGGAAAAATCCGCGATAAGTCCGATAAAATCAATGGTATAAATGGTACCCATACGAAATTCATTAAATATGTCTCTTTCCCATGGGAAATACGAATAATGTAAGTCTATAAATTTTTTTTATGTGAAAGGGTGTTTTTTTTTTTTTAGAAGTAAAGAAAATATGGGTATATTTAAAAAAGTGTGAAATACTAGAGTAACATTAGTGGTATCCTATTGAAATTTATCAATTATGTTACTTTTAAGATAAGAAACAAGAATCTTAAGTGTCTTTAAAAATATCATGGTTAACAGGGTGTTTTTTTGAGTGAAAACAAAAATGATGGGTCACCCTAATGAAATTTGGTAAAAACATTGATTTTGGGATAGAAAGCAAGAATAAAGAGTTTTTATAAACAAAATTTTGGTGAAAGGGTGTTTTTTCGAAGAGACAGTAAAATATGTAATTGGTCCCAAAAAGCCAATGATTCGCGTAAAACGTGTAAGAACTTATTTATAAATGTTTAATTTGTCATCAAAACCATAAATAAAATGAATCATTGGCTTTTTGGGACCAATTGCAGATTTTACTGTCTCTTCGAAAAAAACACCCTTGACACCTTGAAAACATGTGTCATTATGATGATATCAACAAACAATTTTTTTCAGTATATTTTTGACCTTCATTATTTCCCTCTTGTCCGCGAAAAAACACCCTTCCACCCAACTTTTTTGTATAGACTTTTTTTGTACTTGGTTCTTATCCCAAAAGCAAACTTTTTGCCAAATTTCATGAGTGTAACAATTTTTTTTTTTTATTTCTTGATTTTATGTCCCTACTATTTTACCTGTACTAATACGAAATTATATGTAGTAGATTTTTAACAGTAATAAATTATCACTTTTTTATTTATGCACTATGTAATATGAGACTAGTTTAATAAATTTAATATTCCACTGTTAAATATTTGTTTTTTTTAAATGCACCTAAGCTACGACTGTGATCAACATTATTTTCTCTCTGTTTGTTCTTGTTTTCAAGTTATAATTAAAATGTAACATATTGTTTAACAACGCATTTAGTGTAATTGAAATTTTCGTTTTGTATTTTTTTTTATCACAGGCATATTTTTCTTTAAAGTACAAAAATACAGGAAGCCAAGTTTAAATCAAACAAAACAACAATAAAATAACTTAAAAATCATATTTTGTTATACCTATTATAATGTTACATGCTTGTGTGTCAGTTCTTTACTTTGATTTAAGATATTTCCTTCACATTATATGCAAATTCTCAAGAAAATATCGTTAACTGTACCCCTGTAACTAGTTGTTAATTGCAAAGGTTTATTAATTAGGTAATTAGTTTAATTTGAAAAATTCATTTTCAGATTTTTATTCTGAATGGGAAAATAATGCTAATAAAAAAATATTCCTTGTTGTATTTTTTTAGCTTTGCCCAAATGTATCCCGGTCCTCAACTGCACCCATCTCCCCTAAATTGATGATATAATTGAGTCGTTTATTTTCAAAATACCTACCTATTTATCCTTATGTATCAAAGTATCTATTAACTAAGATTTGAATTCATAAGAATTAGAAAAACCATCCCTTCTGAGATTCAACATGGACTTATATTGTTTTGAAAATAAACGATTGTATTACATTTTCGATTTTTATTTTTTAAATTTTTATTTAATTTTTTTTCAATTTATTTTTTTAAGAAAAATTTTTAAGTTTCATTTAAAAAAAAATTTAATTTATTTTTTTAATTTTATAAGAAAAGGTTTTTAATTTCATTCAAAAAAAAATTTGTTTAGATAATGATTGACATAATTTTGATATTTTTAATGTCGAACTACTATACTCAATTCTCAAGTTGTTTTATCAACCTTTTTTTTTAATTGATTTTTTTGTATGATAAAATAAAATTTATATATAATAATCTTATTCTTTTACTTTTCCTATACATACTGCTAACAGAAAAATAAATCAATAGTTTTCTGTTTTTAACTAAGCTTCAACAAGAGACTATTTTTTTAATTACTACCATTATCTGATGCTTAAATATGTAATAAAACTTTTAATATAGTTAGAACACTTACAAAAGTCAATTGACTTCTTCAGCCTTTATTACAGTAATTATTCCAAAATTTTGTGTTAAAAATATTGTGCTAATTACTCAACTTATAAGTGCAAAACAAAATTACTACTGTCCTCTCTCATAAAATTAATAATATTATTTAAGCTAGGAAAGGTCTTACTGCCACTAGGTGCTTGTTTATAATAATTATAATAATTATTTCCTTAAATAAAGTGTTCTGGTCAGAATGGGTATAAAATTAATTGAAATATAATTGCTTATAATAATTTTATTAATTTATATTACTTATTTATATCTTAACCTTAAAATTAAGAAAACTTGTGCGGATAAATAATATAAACTAAAGTAAGGCTAATTAAGAAAAAAAAAATAAAAACATGCATTAAAAGTAGATACAGCAAAATATATTTACATTGTGCATTATTAATTTACTATTAAAATGTTTTGCTTTAAGCAGATTTTTTTTTATTTTCTTACATACACAAACAACAATTTAGCAATTTAATTTTTGTATTATTATGTTAGAAAAAAAATTGTTAATTTTTTATTATGTGTGTATAATAGAGTGTGTATTTTGTTAGAGAAAGTTTAAGTATGTTGTAAAATGGTTAGTGTATTTTATTTTAGCTAAAATTATTATTTTAACCCAGAAAAGACTTGAACTTATAAAATGTATTTGTCTGAAATGTTTATTTTTCTTAATTTTTTATATTTTTTAACATTTTGTATAAAAAATTACTTTATGTTGGTATTTATTTTATATTATATTATTACATACATACCTTCATCATAAGTAATAGCGTATTGAACACAATAAGCATCATTATAAAATACTCGAACGGTGTTGAAACTACAATTCGCCACACTTTATATTTAAAAGTGTTGCGATTTTTCGGCATATAACGTTCCAGAGGTCGAGCACCAATCGTAAAGTCTATGCAAGATTTCTATAAAACAAAATAATTATTATTAGATAATTGAATTAAATTTAAGTTAAATTTATAATAGGTATTAAAAATTAGGTAATAAAATTACATTGTCATACTCGTATAAGTAAAAGTGTAATTTATTATTTAATTACTAAGAAATATGAATAAAATATAGTATTTTTTAATCAAAAATAGAAAAATTAGTTTTTACAGCACAAACTTTTTTAAAAACATTATCTACATTATTGTGATGATGCGGCAACACTTTCATAAAAACTAACCACCACTATTCTCCTTATTAATTTTACCACACATTCCACAAATTGAATTCACCAGATTATAAATCATTGCATATCACTAGGGACAATAGTTGTCATAAAGCAAAGCATACTTTCAGAGGAGTTATCTAGTGTGACCAGACTAGGGTTGTTAAATATATATATTTTTTTATGAATTTCTTTTTCGAATATATTTTATGAAAATTAAAAAACTTTTATTGGAAATGAAAAGAATTTACTGTTTTATAAAAAAATTAAAACAAGGATTTTTTTTTTGCGAAAATCTCAAGGGAAAAATGTAGTTGAAAAAAGTACGTAGAGATGGAAAGAAGTGAACAAGAGAATACAGTGGAATGAGAACTTTAGAACTTCATTGATTTAATGCAATCCATTTCTATTTCAATAAGATATTTTATTTAATAATTAAGACTTACTTGATTTTTATCGATTTCACCATCTTGCAACTCAGCCTCGCCTTGCTCTTGAAATGTAATGATAATCAAGGCCACGAAAATGTTAACGAAGAAGAATGGAAATACTATGAAATATACAATATAAAATAAGGACATTTCAATCCGGAAATTTTGAATTGGACCCCTGTTTTCATATGTGGCTGCCATCGAATGTTGAAGGACTCTATTATTTTTCGATTTTATTAATTTTGAGAAAAAATACAAAAAAAAAAATCAAAATTAAATATGATTTAAAATTTCAAACATTAAAATAATAAACTAAATTAAACTTTATTTATTTTATTATTAAATTACTTTTACTTTATTTTTTTTTCTAAAAAAATTAGATTTTTTTTTTATCAAAAAGAAAATTATATCTTACTGAGGCCATCCTTCACCGGTCTGTACAGCGAATAATGTTAACATGGCAGTTGCTACATTATCGTAGTGAAAGTTTCGCGTTTTCCAAATCCGCCGTTCCTCTTTTGGTAATAGTTCATCTTCTTCATATTTGAAGAAGGAACCCCTGGTAATTATATCAAATTTCGTGTAAAAAATTGTCTGCTTGTGTTTTTTTTTTTTTTTTTTTTTTTATAATTATTTTTTTTGTACAAAAATAATTTGTTATGGTTGCAATTAGGCGTAAAAAAATAGGAAATGTTACAAAATCGATTACAGAACATATACATTTAAACCAAATACACATAACGATTTTTCGTATATGAAAATATGTAAGCTCAAAATACAGTTCTGTATGCAGTTTATTTTTGTTGTTTACGGTAGCTTAATAAATGCGAGTAGTTAAAAGTAGAGTGTGGACATTGACATTGACATTAGCACGGATTATTATAATAATGTACGGATACGGATATTCTTTAACGTTTAAACATTCTAGACTTATAAATTAAAAATAGCCTAATGGTAATGTAGTATAGTAATATATATTATTTAGTGGGACTGCTAGCACACATAATATTGAAATAATATATTTTATATTTATTTAGGATTGAAGCAGTCTGGATGGAAAGGGGATTTTAGTGTTGTTGTTTGTATTATAATAAAGGTGTGAGGGAGTACACAGCACACATATTTATTGCGGACACAAAACACAACTAAGAAATAAAAATGAAACAAAATAATAAACTAAAAATACAATCAGGAATCTCAAGCTGGAGGTTATTATTTTTTTTTTTTTTTTGTTCCTATAACTTTATTATTTTCTTAGATGACAATAAGCTCTTAAATTAATAAAAAGTTAAAAAAAAAAATAAGTTTGCTTGTTTTTTACAGGATGAGTCATTTTTTATAATGAACACTTTTAAGATGAAATATTTTGGCTGAGAAATTGAAAATGATGATAATACAACATATTTTCAAAAAGTTATGAGAAAAGTTTTTTGTTTGTTCAGGGTTTGATACAACTTTACCTTCGGGTTTTAAGAAATTTCCAGTCACTTTGAAACTAGGTAATTGATGGAAAACTGATTTAGAATCTGATAAACTAAAGGTTTGAAAATGAGTAAACTTTAAACTAAGCAATGTATTACAATTGAATTAAATTTTATCTCAACTATCACAAATTTTTCAGGTATTTCTTACTGAATTTGGCATATCGATATCTGATACTTTTACTGAATAAAGATTTTTTCAAAATAGGTGGTGAATAGGTAAATAAAAATATAAAATAAATTAAAGCTCATAGGTAATTAAAATAAATTATAAGAAAAGAGACAAAAATTGAAATGAAATAAAAAAAAAACATGTAGGTAACTCTCCAATATTTTGATAACGTTAAGTTTAAGATTTTTTAACTGAAGTTTAAAATTTTATTTTTTTAATTTTACTTTTACGTTTTTGAAAATATCGGATCATCAAATCCTTTATAAAATTTTTTCAATTTCAGCATTTCAAAATTAATAAGAAAACTATAATTATTTCTATTGTACGAGGATAAGAAGTGTTTTATTATATACCTAATAATTATTTCGTTCAACAAAACATAAATTTTCTTTTTTTTTATAATTGTAGTTTTATGCTATTTCTATTTTCGTACTAAAATCCTAGTCGTTGGCATTGAAACGTCAAAAAACAAAAATTTTTTTCAAGATTTGTAAAGGAGAATATATGTAAGAAAGTTATCGAACTAAAATTTTGATTTAAAGCCAAAAAAAGCCCGTCTTGGAACATCAGCCACTAAATTTTCAACCGATTTTAGGTTTTAATTTTGAAAAGAAGACATGTTGTTGGGGTATAAAACCCGGAATTTTGGTTTTCGTCAATTTTTTACATTGCCATGGATTTTTCGTCAATTTTCTATTATGCAGGTAGCAGGAGTCCTACAAACAGTCACCGCAACAGATGAAAGCCATAGGTTCCTGATGTAATTCTAGATCAAAAAACTTATGAGGAAATTTTAAGTTTATACTTTGTTCTCTAGTTAAAACGGTTTTTATGTTTTTCTATTTGTTTTCTTTAAATAGCTTTATTTTAGATAAAACTCAACTGAGTTTAAACATTTTGGTTCTATTCGAAACTTTTTTTACTTGACTCGAAATTTTGTCCTGATCATCTATCGGAATTTTATATCGATACGATTGGAATAAGCTTTGACAACTTTTTTTTTCTTTGATATCATTTTTTTCGATAAAATTTGATATTAAGTTGAATTTATTCTTCTGATTATGAGAAATCAACTCTGTGTTCTCCGTTCTCAAAAAAATTATAACATACCTAACATATCTACATAAAAACAAAATTTCAAGGAAGTTAAGACTTTTTTATCAAATAGGTATTCTAAAAAAATAAGTTGAAATCGGTTCAGACGTTTTCGAGAAAATGAGAAAACTAAAGACTGTTCTATGACGGCTCAAAATTTGTTTTTTGTTTTTTTTTTTTTTTTTGTTTTCAAAAGATTTATATGATTTGCGAAAGCACACAGAAAAAATTTTTAAATCCAAATCGAAACTTTTCTTAAGTTGTTATACCGACAAGTTAATAGCATTATCTACAAAAACAAACTCTTCATTTCTCTCTACGAATTAATTAAAAAACCCTTAGTTTACAAGTTTGAAGTTTTAATAACCTTCCAGTATGTAATTTACATTAGATTTTTGTCAAAAATCGATATTTAAATATGTTCTACGCATTTATTAACCTAAACGCTAAACATAAAACAAAACACTATTAAAATTAGTTATGGAAACTATCGAATGATTTGAACTATTGATAGTTATTAACTGAACGTTTTGAACTATTGATAAATTAATTCATTCATTCAGTTAACTCTCGTTTAAAATGTATCCACTTCTATGCGAATGAAAATGAGAAAAAATAAAAAATAAACCATGAAGATTTTCAATATTTTTAAAAGTGTTCATTACTTTTTGTATGACCCACCCTGTGTGTAGTAACATTCTTAAGTTGCAAAATATTTTGTGTTGTATTTTATAAAAATAGCTGTAGGTATTTATTTCTCTTGTGTATTATTATTATTTATATAGATTAAAGTGATTGTAGCGTGTCCTTAAATATTATTATATCATTAAATTCTATATAGACAAATGATTTTAAAATTATTGTTTTTTCTTTTAGCTGTAGCTCTGTGAATGATGATTTTATTAGCTTATTAAGAAATCTTCTGGCAGTAGTATGGTTGGTATGGTATCTTGTGTTACTTTTATAAAAGCTTAGGTACTTGTGACATCAGATACAAGCAATAACACAAATCTTAGTTGTTGTTTTTTTTTCTCTAATTTTCTTTTTTTTTTTGTATTATTTTTCTTAGAGAAGCTAGTGCGTAACTATATTTGTTTTGCGTGAAGTCTTTCTGATTGATTTGGTTTTTTAAGGACAGATAATAATAATTATTTTTGTTAGAAAAGTGAAAATATGACGCTTGTGCGTTAAGCCCCTAACGAATTTCTGACATTTTAAAATTTTAATGACTTTTTGTTTGGAATCTTTTTGATTTGTGTTTGAAAGCTTGAATAAATTTTCCTCTGTTAACCTAAAAGGGGACTAAATTTTGGTATCAAATTAAAAAAAAAAGTCTTTGTATTCAAAATTTATTCTGATTCCTACCTTCCTCACATTTTGAAATAAGTGATTATTTGGGTATTTTTTTTTTTGTCTAAGAAAAAAATATAACTTTGCTTTGGATCCTATTCTATATAGCTTGCAGTGGATTTATAAATATCTATTATACCTAAATATATGTATATATATATTTTTTTTAATCTATAAAAAACTCTATATAAATTTGCAAATAATAATTTTAAAACAAAACTTAAATAAGCTTGTTTATAACTTGTGTTGTAAAATGTAATTTTCGTGTCGAGTTTCATATTTCTCGACGAAACAAGCGCGTATTGAAAAAGCGAAACTTTACTCGATCCTGTCTTTGTATCTCTTTCGCATATCTGGAAAAAAACTATTGTATATCATAGTTTTTTTTTTTTTTGTAATATTTCAATGCGATTAGGCACAAGAATTTTGTTATAATTAAAGAAAAAAAATTAGAAAAATATTTTAATCTGAAATGGTAAATACAATAGTAGTAGTTTTAACATTTTTTTTTTTTTTTTTTTAATGCTCAAATATTAATGATTATATTATTATATTTATATAATGTAGTTTTAATATTTAACAGAAATATATATTTTAAATGGTTATATATGTAAATATTTTATGCAACAAACTACAAGAGTTAAAAAAAAAACTAACTCAACAAGAAACGATTATAAATATTTTTTAAGAAAAAAATTAATTTATTTTAACCAATTTATTGTTTTTAAAATTTTAAAATCTAATTATGTAATTAAAAATGTTATAATATCAAAACATTTTTATGTATGTTTTTAGTTTTTGCATTTATATTTGTATTAAAAATTTACGTTTGTTCATTTTACAAATAGGTATTCTGTTTTCGAGATGTACAAAAACATCCCTTTAAAAAGTTTTGGCCTTCAAACGAAACATGTCATTTAATTTATTGTACAACAAGGTGTTTTGAGACATTTTTTTTTTTGAAAATAGTTAGGGTCGTTATTTTTTCAATAGTTTCCATAAAAACAAAGTTTCAATAACATTTTCAAAAAAAAAATTTTAACTTTTTTGAAAATTTTTCTTTGTTTAGGTATTAAAATTATTAAAACAGTTTATACAAACATTTCATTGAGATCGATCGTTTGGTTTACGAGAAAGACCGATTTCAAGAAAATGGTTCTATGGCAAGTACCTAATGTTAATAACGGTACAAAAAATATTTTTAATGCTTTAAAAATACGATATAGTACGGGAAAGTAAGATGTTATAATATGGGGTTTGGGAATAAATTCCGAATTGTATTTTGACTACAGGACCCGAAAGAGTATTAAGACACGAGTCTAAAACCACATTTTGCACAATCGCACCTAGAGTCATTTGGGCGCCATTTTGTTTCTGATAAAAATTTTACTTTTTGACATAACTCAAGTATTTTTGAGTCTACAGAAAAAAAATATATGGCAAACTTGAAGATAATTTAATAATCTACAATATATGTTAAATAACTTTTTTTCGATTATCCCTTCCGTTTAAGAGTTAGGGTGGTTTTTTTTTAAACACTTCAAAGGGTGAATTTCATATTTTTGCCATAGCTTTTTTTGAAAATTAGTTGTAGACCTTTTAATAACCTTTTAATTTGACAGACCGTTTTCGATCTGTGTAGAAAATAACTTTGAGTTTATTTAAGAACTTTACGTGTTCAATTTACAACAAGGTGGTTATTATAGAAACATTGATTTGGTACGCGGTTGAATGAAGAGGCGTCATGTTCAAATCAACAACGGCTAAGACAAGATAATCAAGGCTCGACTTCCGGTTTTTTTTTAGATAAGTATTTTTTTCTGTTCTACAAAAAAAAAATAGCTAAGGCAAACTCAAACGAGAAAAATGTACTTCATTTTCCAAGGTGTTTCTTCGGATGAAGTAAGATTTTGGTAAGAAATCACTGCGTGTTTTTATTTTTTAAGCTGGACTGACATTTTGAAGAAAATATTATTTTTAAATGGTTTCATGGATGTCAAGTCAATTTTGTATACCAAAGAACAAGAAAGGAGGTATAGTGTCCATGATTCAATGATTCCAATTTGTTCACAATTTTGTTAGAAGAATCTCATTCAGCACGAACTTCAAGGGGATTTATTTTTTCATTCAAATCATTTTGAATTTCGAAAAAATGCAACAGGACTGACCCATACCTAAACACTCTCCCAAAAAATTGATGTTATTAGAACATAACGTAAATATTTTCAATACAAATATTTTTACACATTTATTATGATCTATCTATAAGCTTTTTCCAATAATTGTAATAATAAATATTTTATATAAAAAAGAAATCTAATATTTAACAAAATCCAAATCAGATTGGAAAGCCGATATATGAGTATAATATTGAAAAATACTTTTCTATACAAATTTTTGAATTTTGTATGTATAGAAAAAAATCGCAAACTACTACCAATAAAAAAAATTTATAAAAAAAAATTGTAATTGAAATTTATATTTTCATATATAGAAAAAAAAAAACTTTTCTTGAACCAGATACAAATGCATTGAAATAAATCCATGTATTATATAGATATATATTTTTTTTTTCTAATTTAAGATAATTAAATCGAAGCACTACGTCTATACAACATTATAAAATTGTAAAACTTTAGTAAATCATTTTAAAAATATATATATTTTCACTCAGACTAAACCAATATAAATAAGTAATTAAGTTGCCTTTTTAATGAAAACTTAATAATAAATCTGTTTTGGGCTCTAGTTATGCCATATTTTTTTTTTTTTTTTTGTAATTTTTTACTAATTTTTAATAATTGCAACTTTTTATAATGTCACCTTTAACTAGATTGTCATCAAATAATATTCTTCTTTTTTTTTTTTGTATAATTTATTCAAAATCGCATTTCATGAAAATCTAATAGAAGAAGGTTAAAGAAGGTAACACTAATATAGATTTGATTAAAAGAAATTGTATCTACAATAGAGACAGAGGAAGCAGATATTTTTTTTCTACAACTATTATATTTTATGGAAGGGTTAAGAATAAAATAATATATATTATGAAGTATTTTCTATAATAAAGACACAGATAAGAAACATATCATAAGTATTTTTTTTTTTTTTTTTGTTAAAAGGAAAAAATGTCAGAGTATTAACTAAGAGTTTTGAGGCGCTTAAACTAATTCGCTTCACACAGACTATAGGTGTATAAGATATGTAGGTAGGTATATGGGCAAGGTGCGTGCTCTTTTTGTATACAAAAAAAGCTTTGAAAATACATAAATCCTCCATTTTTTGAAAGTTGTAAAAATGGATATTTATCATTTTCAAAACTTTTTTTTATATATATTTTTTTTTTTGGAATTTTTAAAAATATGTAAAAGGTGTTAGATAGAGTTTAATCTAGCACCTACTGTTAATAATTTTTTGTTACATTTTTTTTACGATCGCTTCTTAAAGAAAAATAGTCACGCACTGCTCAATTCAGTTTTCACATACAAAACATAGATATTTTTGTATATAGACAAATAAGTAAAGAAAGGAGAAGTTACACATATATTTTACACACGCGAAATATCTACAGGGCTGATTATTTTATTTTTGTTTTGAAAATAAAAAACAAAGGACAATGGTAATTTTTGTATGGAAGCTGGCCCTGAGACCAATAACGATGAGTCATATGTCATTGGAAAGGTATTTTTGCGTAGATCAATTGGTTATATGGCACCAAGACTCAATTCGCTGTGGGAAAAAAGTTATAGCCATAAATGTAGAACAGAGTAAAAATAGGAAATAGACGTAGAAGCGACCGTCGAGTTACTTATCTCATACGGATAGGAGGTAAAATTGGTGTCAAATGAAAAATAAGTTGATAGAGAAAATAAAAACAAAAAGGTTACCGCTTTTAAAATGGGAACTTCTATGTGGCAACCCTATTTTCAAAGAAAAAAATGGTATATTACACATCTTTGTAGTATGATCAAATAAGAACATTTTTGAAATGCCAAACGAAAGCTTAAATATATAAAAAAAAATAATAAAATAATATAAGGGATGTTGGCCAGCAAATATGGAAACCCTATTAACATTAAAAAAAAAAAAAAAAAAAAAAAAAACAAATCATAAAATCTTTTTTGTACAACAGAGTACAATTTTGTATCCACTAAATGGCTAAACTCCAGACCAATAGTTAGCTGACAAAAATACGGCCAAGTAATCAGCAACCCTACTCAAATGCTAAGAAAAACAGAATTTTTTTTTTTTTTTACAAAAATGTATGGAATTTGATAGAGTTAAAGGTCAAAAGATAACATATGATATCACACATTTTGGCTGTAAAAATAATATTTTAAGTATTTCTAAGCATTTGCGTAGGGTTGCCGATTACTTGGCCGTATTTTTGTCAGCTAACTATTGGTCTGGAGTTTAGCCATTTAGTGGAAACAAAAGTGTACTCTGTTGTACAAAAAAGATTTTATGATTTGTTTTTTTTTTTTTTTTTTTTTTTTAATGTTAATAGGGTTTCCATATTTGCTGGCCAACATTCCTTATATTATTTTATTATTTTTTTTATATATTTAAGCTTTCGTGTGGCATTTCAAAAATGTTCTTATTTGATCATTCTACAAAGATGTGTAATATACCATTTTTTTCTTTGAAAACAGGGTTGCCACATAGAAGTTCCCATTTTAAAAGCGGTAACCTTTTTGTTTTTATTTTCTCTATCAACTTATTTTTCATTTGACACCAATTTTACCTTCTATCCGTATGAGATAAGTAACTCGACGGTCGCTTCTACGTCTATTTCCTATTTTTACTCTGTTCTACATTTATGGCTATAACTTTTTTCCCACAGCGAATTGAGTCTTGGCACCATATAACCAATTGATCTACGCAAAAATACCTTTCCAATGACATATGACACATCGTTATTGGTCTCAGGGCCAAAATTACCATTGTCCTTTACAAATAAATATTTTTGAAGATGAAAAAATATTGCAACCAATATGTTTTAGCAAACACCGATGGGATAGACAGAGATCTGCTATAGTTTTTATTTTTTTGCGTTTTCTTTTCAAACTACAAATAAAAAAATCACAACAAATTAACTAAAAAAAAAAAAAAACTAAAAGTTATTAAATATAAAACAAGCCAATTAAATTAATTTTCTTAAGTTCTGTAAACATCTAAGCACAACACACACACATTATAATAAAATAAAAAAAAAAAATTAAAATTATAAATAAAAAATTAATGAATTTTTATAATAAATTCTAATTTTTGTTTTAATATTAAAAAAAAAAAAATTTGATTTTTTTGTTAAATTTTTAAAAAAAAATTTTTAATTTTACTTACTGGCACTCTGTGGCAGTATGTTTACTATCGTCCGTACAATAAAAAAATTTCCCATTGAACAATTGTACACCAATTACCGAAAAAATAAATTGAAACAATATATACACGATTAAAATATTAACAACATTTTTAAGCGAGTTCACCACACAATCGAATACCGCTTTTAATTTCGGTACACGTTTAATTGTTTTTAATGGACGCAGGACACGTAATACACGCAACGATTTAATCGTTGATAAATTTGCTCCCGCTTGGCTACCGGTCATATCGAAACCGAAGCTTACTGCAGCGCATATAACGACCACAGCATCCATAATATTCCAGAATTCTCTTAAATAGCTGCCAGGATGTAATATAATACCTAAATCTACAATTTTTAGTAACATTTCTATTGTGAATACGCCCGTAAATGCATAATCGAAATAATTTAAAATTTTATTTCGCGTCGAATTTTCAATGACGGGATCTTCGGCGGCCAACGCTATCGATGACAATGAGATGACGACCATAATGAAAAAATCGAAGTATGGCAAATTGACCACCCAATGGGCTCCACAACGAATACTGTATTTTTTTTTTTTTTTTTTATTAATTTTATTTAATTATTTTTTTTTTTGTTTTATGCCAGCATCATCATCATCACGTTCAAGCATCGGAAAATAGAAAAATAAAAAAAAATGAACATTGGTTTGTTAAGTAAAAGTTTGTGTTTTTTTTTTGTTGTAAAAATAGTCTGACAGGTGGCATTGTGTGCTAAAAAAAGATTTTGTATCGATTTTTTTAAGGATCTACTGAAATTCATTATGCGGTTAGAAAAATATATCAATCGACAAAAAAAAGTTCAAAAATATTTTTTGGTCCCATTTCAAAAACTTGATTTTTCAAAAAAAAAAAAAAAATTTGTATATATTATTTTTTTTTAGAATTTTTTTAGTTTTGCCTTTAATGTCCTTAAAACGTTTTTTTTTTTTTTTTCTTATAAAAGACGTTTGCCAGAAAGTCCTAAATTAAGAAAACGGTTCTCTGGCAGTTACCGTTGGTTGATAAGGTTCAAACAGTTTTTGTTTTTTTAAATTTCAGAAGTAAAATCAAAATTATTGTGTATTTGACAGGTATTGTTGAACACCGCAAAAACAAGAATTTTATTTGACCATATACAAGATCAAATATTATTTATGGACTAGAATTGATAAAAAAAAAGGACCCATGTGGCTTCCCTGAGGTACACCAGTTCAGATTCAATTATAATTGAATCTGAAAGAGATATAACATTTTTCTCGACAAAAATAGTTTTTCCACATAAAAAATTGTTCCAAAAAAGAAAAAAAAAATAGATAGTTAGAGGTGTAAATAAATTTCTTGTAAAATTCAATCGATACAAAATCCTTTATTATTTTTAACACTCTACATACCAGACTATTGTTTTAAATAAAATAAAAAAAAAATTTAAAAACAAATTATTGCAAAAAAAGAATATTTACGGGTTTGTTGGTGATAAAATAAACATTGATGAATATGGCAACATTGGTTTGGGACCTTCTGTCACTTCCTCTTCTTCTTTTTTCTCCTCTTCTTTCTTTTTACTTTTGCCACTTGCCGCGGGCGTTGCTGTTTGTCCTTCAACATATACACCATCGCCTTGTAATGCTTCCATTTCTTTTTCAAGCTCCTGCAGTTGTTTTTCTTTGTCCTCTTCAACTTGCTCCTCTTCGGCTGCTGTCAGTTCTTGGGCATTTGCCAAATTATCGACGGCGATAGCCAAGAACACATTTAGCAGTGTATAGTTACCGAATAGCACCAAAACGATAAAGTATCTGCATTTTTGTGTAATAATAAATAAAAATATTAATCATAAAATAAAAAATAATAATAAAATGTATTTTCCTTGTTTAGACAAAAAAAAAAAAATTAAATCAACTAAAAAACTAAAAATAAAAACAGTTTTTGTTCTAAATTTTAAACGAGTACTAAAAATGTGAAATGTAATAATTTAAAGGTTTTTTTTTTTTTAAGTGTACCTATGTTTAAATTACGTATTGTGTCCATATATTATGTGTTATTATATTGATACTAAAAATGTTAACTGAATTGAATGTAAGTGTGTGTAACAACAAAAATGAAAATGTGTTGGAAAAAAATTATAAATTTCTATTAACATTTGAGACTAAAAAAAAAACTTCTATATGATTACTATATAATTAATCATATAAATAGTTTTCTTATTGAATCAATGTTCTAAGTTTTTTAAGTAAAACACTCTCTTTTGTTCGATAAACGTTAGGCTGCCATTTTCTCCCGAAATTTTCTTTTTATGTTTTTTTTTTGTTGTTAAAAAAAATATATTTTATTTATTGCACTTTCCTGAGAACTCGAAAAAATCCATCACCTAATTCCATATTAAATGAAATTATTTTTTAGAAATTAATTTCCCTTTTTTTGACAATTTCTTACATTAAATTGTCAAAATTGTAGTAGATTTGTCTTTCCTTTCTTCTTATTAATCGTTGATATTTTCTTAAAAATACATTTTTTGTTTTTTTTTTTACTTATATGTATTAAATTGAACTTGTTATAATACTGGTAATATTGGTATTGGTAAAATCATGCACTATTTTTGTTTGGTTTGAATAGATTGTTGTGTCTAAAGGAAGCATAAAAGCTATTGCCAATATTATGATTTTTTTTTTTATAATTTTGTGCGCTTTATTTTTTTTTTCTGCTGAAGCATTGGATTATTTTGGAAATAAAACAAAATTTTAATATAACTTTTTTGTTTTTGTTATATTTAATAGTAAAAGAAAAAAGTGCAAAAAGTGTCATTTAAACTTTTATTCCATATTATTTTATTTTATTGTTTTTAATTAAAAAAGGATAACCCTATACAAAAATAAATAGGCGTGTTTCATTAAATTTTATTTTTTTTTTTTTACTGGGTCTTTAAACCAATTAATTAATTTTAAAAAGCATGAAAACCAAACATAAATTTCCTACAATTTTTTTTTTTCAAATTTGCATGTATATGTGCTCTTTATCGAATGAGTCTTTTGTTGTATTCCAGATTAAAGGGAATTTTCATATAAAAAGCATGATGTTGTCGGGAAAAAATTAACAACCTTTTGTAAAAAAACAAAACACAAACTAATTGTTTCAAGAAACTGAAACTTTACCTACGCAATATTTTACCAAAACATGCATTAATTTAAACAAAATATACTTATTCCCTAATTCTCAATTTTAATTTTTTTAATCTTGAAAAACATTACAGAGCCTAATTAGGTTTTCCAAATTAAACCGAATAAGATTGTTTTCAATTTTTGAAGGCTTTCCGAAAGGAATTATTTTTAAAATAAACTAATTTAGTTTTAAAAAAAAGTTTCTTTTAGAAGACTCTTTAATTTTTTTTTATCTTGATTTTTTTTAGGAAGAAAAACTTATTAAAATTTTTCCTTTATGGTTATAATGCTTTTCAGTCGTCGTTTTTTTTTTTTTTCTAAAACTAAGAAAAATTTTAACGAAAAATGTACTAAAGTTAGTATAATAAAAAAAAAAAAAAACAAATATTTAAATCCTCAAGATAAAATATTGAAGTTATTAAATAAAAACCTACAAAAATTCATGCATCATCCTACAGAGTGTTGATTATAGGTATAGGTACTATTAAATTTAGTACTAAGTATTAAGTATTGAAAAACAATAATTTATTTGTAACTAAATTTTTTCATGCTCGAACAAAAACTTTTAAATCACCTGTCACTTCTGAGATTTAATTTCAGATTTTAGTAAGAGAATTAAAATTGTTGGAAAGAAGACTATATAGAATTACCAAATAAAATATTCTAAAATAAATTCTAAAAAATCATATATGTATGTATATAGTATGTTTGTACTAAATATTATTAAACTACTTGGTGGAAGAAGAGATAAATAGTGTTTTTTTTTTTGCTAACAAACAACTTCATTTATCCAAAATTTCAAAATTTTGAATTTCCAACAATTTGTTAAATTTAATTCTCTTAATTTAAATCTGTTTTTTTTTTTTTGATATTAGAAACACTTATGTTTTTTTGAAGACGATGATTGCGCACATTAATGGTTCAACGTTCAACGTTTTGATCTTGATTTTCGTTTTGGTTTTATCTAGCGACGTAATTACACAATCTATACTTTTTATGATTTATTGGCTACAGGATGGACTACTTTATATGTTTAAAAAAAAAAAAAAAAACAATGTTGACTTTGACACAACATATACAATAATGTTTTAAATACGAGTACAAAATACATTAATTTTTCTAAAACTTGATTAAAATAATAAAAAAAAAAACAATAAATATTTGACATCTCTATATTAAATGATGGTCAAATTTATTTATAAAAGTCAAATAGTACTCGTTTTTTGTATCTTCTTATTACATAGAAACACTCCACATCACTTGATTAAATCGATTTTGTTTAAAATTCTTTTTGAGTTATAAATATTAACTTACGTGTCTTTTGAAATTTTATTCTATCACTAAGAAGGATTTTTATACCTTTACTTAAAATGTTAGTTTGTTAAAGGCTGATGTATGTTTAATCAATGAGGCTTTGACTGGAAACTTTCTGTTTCATACATTTTTATATGAATACACTATATGTTAATATTGCCAATCTCTTCGTCTAACCTACCAATCACAAATGTAAAAAATAATTTACAATTACCCTATTGCATTTTTCATTAATTTCAAAATTTTAGATGTTTCGTAACGTCGCACATAGGAGTATTGTCATCAAAAAATTGGCCATAATTATTTTTCGTGGTTTTTGTTATTATTTCTGTTTTAAATGAGTATTCCTACAAAAATATACAATATAAACCTAGTTTTTGTTGTTTTTATTTTTTATCAAAAACTAACAAATTTCATTAATGGCCTGTACTCCGCCTGTCTACATTATTTTTCTCAAATTTTTTTCCTCATCCCTAATACGCAATTCTCAGTTTCTTTTCTCTCTTCCCCAACCTTAATTAAGATCACCCAAAATAAAATACACTAATGACATCAGTAAATTTAATTTAAAAATAAAAAACGTTGCATAAAGTAAGGAGTATTTTGTATCAGAAAGTGAAAAACTAATTGACCCTCAATTCTCTAAAGAGCACCTAAGAGCACCCAATTTTTGTTGCATTGTGTTAAGGAACATATAAACTAACTCATAAAATTCAATTCATCGCAGAATAACGAGGTATACTAAAACAAAATCATTAAAATTCAAATAATAACTTAACAAAAATATCAAGTTTTTAGATACTAGTTCTAAGCCCGAATTAAAATAGAAAACATAATCTAACATTTCCAAAACTTTATTCATATCGTTAATAAATAACTGAAGAATTATTATCCATTTAATTTTTTTTAGATTTCTATCACAACACTTCGATATCGATTCGATAGAATAACACTTACCAAAATACTTCGCATTCAAATAAAAATGAGGTAGATGTAACAGTTAACTTTGAACTCATTTTTTTAAAGACACGATCGAAACACAAAAAAATGAGTGCTGCATATTGAGACATGTTTATTTAGCACCCACTTTGCGAAACTTTTTTACTGCAAATACTCCTATGTGCGTCGTCGACTTTACAAAGACGATTGGTTTACAGAATAATCATTTTTATGGATTTTCTTATAGTTCCTATATCCAAAAAGAACGAAATTGAAATGGAACCACATCGCAGCCACCAGCTTTCCAATACAAAAAGAATTATCAAAATTGGTTCACTCAGTCCAAAGATATGAGGTAACAAACACAAAAAAAAATAAAATTTGGAAGTAGGTAAAAAAGGGATTTCAGTGTCATGCATCAAATTTGGATGGGTACTTAAGAACGGCCAAAGAGATATTAGGTATATGTATGAACTCTCATTCTTTTCTTTGGTATAATTAGCAACAAAAATCAGTCTTTCCAAAAAAAAACCTCTAGACGATGGATTTTTTTTCTGGCGACCTCAAAATGGAACTAGCTACGTTAAGTTATTAATAACTAGATCCAGACAGCACAGTGGTGACCTATGAAGAAACTGGAAACCAAATAACAAAATCCATTGATAGGTAGGAAGAATAATCAGCAGGCTATAGCATCCTGAATTTGGATAGCTAGTGTGTATCTTAGAATCAATTAGATGAATAACAGACCCGTTGGCATAAAGGTCTTAAAAACTTCATCGATTTAATATCGACAAATATGTAAATGGTTTCACTTTTAATGTATTCAGTCAAACAAAACGAAAACAGGATACTTCAGCCTTTGGTCCCAATCGAAAACTGTAACAAAAAAATTTCCAATTAAAAAAAAAAAAACAAGAATCCCTTTTTTGCAAGAAGAAGAAAAAATTATATAAAAAATTTCAAGTTGATCATTGTGCTTCAGTAGGAGTCAGAAAAAAAGTTATTTGACTGAAAAGTTAAAAATCTTTCACAAGAACATCTACTAACTCTGGATCTGCAGTCGGTCCAATCACATGTTGAACTTTTTAAGGAATCTGCGCTGCCATACAATGTAATAAAGCAGTTCAATTATTGTTTTTAGAAGAATTTTGGGCCAACGCAAACCAAACTCTTTTCTAAAGAGTTTTTTCGACCTGAAATTTGAAACGAAATATAAGGCGATCGCTTTTTAAAATCATGAAGCAAACAAATTGGACTCTAGCTTTAAAAAATCATTTTAATAAGGTGTTTGGTTTACATTGAATGTGAACTTTTCGACGAAAAACTCCTTTAGACATGTAATATCAAGATTTTTCGAAAAATCAAATGACGCCGAGTGTTTCTATGAATAAATTTAAAGACATACGGTATACGTTTAATGTATAGTAGAAGTATTTGTTATACAGGTGGAATTCATTTTTAATATAACTCGTAATGAAAAAAAAAAAAAATAGAAGAACTAAAAACTTTTAAAATAATAAAAAAAAGAAAAATAAATAAATAAACAAACAAACGAAAAAAAAAAAAACTTACAGCGAATAAATCATTCCTTTTTTGGCTCCACCCTGTGATATAATACCCTGATACATGACCTCGTTCCAATCCTCACCGGTCAATATTTGAAAGACAGTTAATAGTGCAATCGGAAATGTGTTGAAATTTGTTTCGGGCGTACCACCCTGCAGATTAAATTGCCCACCAAACAATTGCATGCCTAGCAATGCAAATATCAGAATGAACAAGAAGAGCAGGAACAACAATGAAATGATGGATCTCATCGAGTTCAACAGCGAAATCACAAGATTCCGCAGCGACGACCAATATTTGGTCACTTTGAATATACGTAGTAAACGGAGGGCACGCAGAACGGACAAACCGAATGAGCCGCCTTTCACCTCGGACCACACCACTTCGAATATCGAACCACTAATGACGACACAATCGAAACGATTGAATGATGATTCAAAATATATCCGTGGACCCAGTGCGTACATTTTGACCCACATTTCTGTCATAAATAGACCAAGAAACACAAATTCTGCATAATCTGTAAATAGAGAAAGAGAGAAAAAAAAAAAAAAAGAGACAGAAACAAAAAATTATATATGTTTTTAATATTTATCAACCCCTTTTATAGAATTCATCGAAATCGGTTTATTTCAATTCGATTGCGATGAATTCTGTCATTAGGGTGAAAACGAAGCATTATGACAAATGAATTTGGCCATCCAAAGCTGTTTTTGTTCTCTACTGCATCAGGATCCCAGCCGTTTTAAGGATGAGATACGAACTCGTTGAATGTCGAAAATTATACTTACACAGAAATTTTGTTAACCAAGCTGGCTGGCCGTAATGTTCTACAGCAACGCAAACAGTATTCAGGAACACCAAAACTATGACGAACCAATAGAACCATTGCGTTTTAACGGTGTGTCGGATCCAAAATCGAAATCGCTTTTCCGCATGCCAGAAACCCTTGCATGTTCCTTGAGTTTTCGTTCGCGATTTGAGATATCCTGAAAGTGGCACTGTTTTAGTTTACTTTACATTTTTCTATTTTGTAGATAAAATTAAATTTGTTTTTATTTTGCAATTTATGTGAGAGTTTAAAAATAAAAAATTTGAACATTTAAAATATTTTTTTTTGGCGATACATTTTACATATAGAATGTGAATTTACCATTTTAATTTGAACATCTAAACACTTTAAATGTAAAATTATAATTTTAACTTTAACTTTTAGAAACATAGTAGCTAGTAATTTTATTATGGGAAAACATTATTTTAATAGGTACATTTATATCAGGCGTTCGGCTATTAAGGGATTTGTATGAGCTCAGCTAAAATATTCCATTAGAATCTATAAAAAAAAGTATAAAACTACAGGGGGTATAGTAGCTTCCTATCCTGAATGAAGCCCAAAATACGAAAAAAAAAACATAAAATTAATGTCTTTCTTATAAAAAAAAGACGCCAGAGATTTTATATAAAAATATAAAAGGTAAAAAGGTATTTTTTAATTAAATCGAAAATTCGAACTTCTTGCACCAAATTTCCGTTTGGTTAGATACTAAGAAGTACTCGAAAGTAAGACTTTTGCTGGGAAAAAATTCCTAAATACATTTTGACTTATTGACTCGAAAGAATATCGAGACACGAGTTGATAAGCACATTTTGCTTATGAAATGCACGACTGGGTTGCACTTAGAGTTCAAGTTGCTTGAATTTTTAAGACTTTTTGTGCAGAAATTTGGGAAATGTAGGTATTTACCAATATGAAAAAAATAATATTAAATTCGTTTTTAAAAGCAATAAAACAACATCTGCAAAAAAATTGCCCTGCAAAACAAGTATGCAGTTTTATTTGATTAAGATGCATTTTTAGAAAAAAAAAAATGTTCTAAATCGTTAGAGCAGTTTAAAAAAAAAAAAAAACTAATTTTTTATAAATAATTTTTTGGAAAAAAAGTTTTAAAATAAAATTGCCATGACATTTTGCAGAAATCACTTATCAGTATCTAAAACCAAAATTTCAAAAAAATTCAATTTGAAAATTTGATTTTTCAAAAAAAAAATTTTCAAAATTTTTTTAAAAATCCAAAAATTATTTTTTTGGAAATTTGTTTTTTGGGTTATATTTAAATAATTGTATAAATGCTTCCTCACATAAAAGTTTCGTTGAAATCGAATAAGCAATTTCGGAGATAATCGGATTTGACAAAAAAAAAAAAAAAAAAAAAAACGGTTCTATGGCAGGTACCGTTAATTATGATTTTCCAAAAAAAAAAATTTTTCATTAGAAGATAGACCTTAGCTTAAAACTATCACTTGAATTTGATCGGTATATGACAAGTACCTACCGTTATTTTTGGTCCAAAAAAATTAATTCCAAAAACCCCTCTGGAGAGTCGCCAAATAACGCTACATACCAAGTTTGACCTTAATCGGTCCATCCGTTTAGGCTGTAGCTCCTTATACAGACAGACAAACAGACTGATAGACAGACAGACGGACTTCCGGGATCCACTTTTTTGGCATTGTCTACCATCGTAATGTCATGGAAAAATGTTATCTCAACTTTTTTCTTTTGTACGAATGCATAACTTGATATATAGTACCTATATCGCAAGTAAAAAGCGGTTCTATGGCACTGTTGTGTAACCGTTAATAACATTGTTTCACAAAATAAAAATCATGGTAATTAATTTGAAAGTGACCTAGCTGATGTTGTAGGTATTACTGAATACAACATATTTCAAGTTATTGCAAATAAACCGTTTTTCAATGTTTTCACATTTCAACGATTTTTTACTCAGTCATTTTTCGGTCAATTTCAGATTTTTTTACAGTACAGAGGAGTACTTGTTCTTTTTGAAAATATTTTTTTATTTTGCTCAAGCACCAAATTGGAAAAAATATGGAATGAATCTCAAAGTACAACATTTTTTTCCCCATTTTTTATAATTTGGAGACCGTTTTAAGCTACATTTTGTGTTTTGAAATTTTTTTTATAAACAGTTTTGTTGTTCTTTTTATGCTGAATCAAATGAGTTTTTATTTATCAACATCAATTACAAATTGTGGAAGTTATGATTTTTTTACTCTCGAGAAAGAAAGTTCTCATTCTTAGTCACTTTTTATAAAGTATGGGATTAGTATAGAGAATCGATAAGAACTTTATTTTGTTTTTGAAATTTTTGAAGAACTTTTGAAAATGTCCAAAGACATCTTATTGTACTCGTATAAAAATTGACAAAATTCGAATTATGTGTGTGAACATATTTTAGGCTTTATTCAGGAAACATTGATCTATTTAATAAAATATTTATCCTAAGAGTTTGGAATATGAATGAAATCGTCCCAGCCCTTGATGTAATGAATTTAGCGTTTTTCTATTCTACTGAAGTCATGAGATAATGATTTTTTTTGGTTTAAACATTATTCCGAAGAGCTAAATAGAAAATTAGCAAAAGCAACAGCTATTAACTTAAGGCTATTTATAATAAGTTAATGATCAATGCATAATAGCTCAGGTTAAGGGGTTAACTTTTTCTTTGCTTTATGTATATATGCCATCTGCTGCCATAAAAATGTACTAGATGTTTTATTATTGTAACTTCTGTCTTCTACAACGAATATTAATAAAGCTTTCTTATTGATGTGTTATTTCCAGTGTCAAAACAAATCCTAAGATCCCTTCACAAATTTGTTTAAATTAATATTGAAAACAATATAATAAGGGTATTTTTGAACCACAAAGATGCGACCTATTTGAAAAATTATGAAAGCAAATTTATTTAAATTATTATTTTTTTTTTTTAACTTTTTGCATAATAGGTGGTATAAACTTTTAAAACATAAAACCTTCCAGGTTGTTGAACATTAACATTTAGTTCTAACCAAAGCTGCAAGTATTGAGTTGCACCCTTAGAAAAAAAGTACCTAATTCCTACTTCACAAAATGACGAGACATCCCAAATTTACATTATTTGTTGCAGTGTTTAGAGAAGTGAGAATGAAAAATGAATCTGAAACGTGTTTTCCTTCAACTTTGAGTTATTTTATCATACACTCTATTAGATTATTACAATACAAAGTGAAATGTGCATTTTTTGTGCTTCCAACTGGACATTTTTGTTGCTGTTAATACAAAACAATTAAAGCTGTTGTTTAGTTTAAAATAACACTTTGAAAAAGAAATAACGAAACAACCTTTTTAGCCTACAATAAAACATTTCGCCCTATCTTTTAGAGTGTTTGTTGTTTTTGTCTTGTTCCTGGTTAAATGTGATGATTGCTTTGCATTTTTTTTTTTTTAATTTTTAGCAGCAGAGCATAATTTAAAGCTTTGGAAACTATTATTATAATAAGTAACATATTATTATTATTCACTTTAAATGTATGCATTCTTTACAAAAAGCGATTATTATTTTCGATAAATTTGCGGAACACGCTGCTTAATTTTTTTTTTTGTATAAAACACTAGCACAATGGATACATTTTTCTTAAAACACTAAATTGTCGTACCTTCCTTGTCATTATCATTATCAGTCTCAACTGAAATAGAATTTGGTTGAATAATAATTATGCGCACACACCAAATGAAATTGATAAGAAATTATAATATGTCAATAACTTACATTATAAAATTTATACACTATACAAATTTTTTTTTTATTATAATCATAAATTCTTACTTTCTAAAATGTTATAAAATATAAAAAAAAACAAACGAAATAAAAATATTTCGCAATATTTTTGTGGATTTCCAAGAAAGCCCTTACCAAGAAAGTCCTAAGAATTACCATAAAAAGAAACAAAAATAAAGTGTGTGAAAGAAAGTGTTTTCTAAAATCAGTTTAATAAAAAGTCATCTGATATTAGGAAATGACCAAGTTTCGTGCAAAACCATGATCTGAAAATGAATATTTCTAAAACGAAACTTTCTTTCAGAGAAAATTTCCAGAATGATTTCGATACTTCAAGTAGATATCAATTCAAATATACGGAGTAAAACGGTTTCTTGTCAGGAACTCCAAAATTGTATAACTCTTGGATAACTCTGTCAGCCCACCCGAATGCTTATGGATTTCAAAACATACATGATTCATCTAATGGAGCAAAGAGTAATTTGAAGCTTAAAGTCATTATCGCAAATAGATTATAATTTTAAGTAAGCTCAGAAAACCGGAACAATTTTTAAAGTCATTTAACATTAAGAATGCTTTATGAGGTACATTTATCTAAGTCTTGAAATTTTGTTACCACCGATGCACAGTGGTACCATTCTTCGTTTTTGCCGACAAAATTCATTTGCACGGCCATTTCTGGACGAAAAGTACACTGAATGGTTATAGTATGGAGAATACGAAAAGGCTGCCAACTTTTTTTTGTTCAAAATGGCGGCTAAAAAATGGCGAAAAGAATGAGCGCTAAAATAGAATTTTCATTTTCAAAACAGTATATAAGCTACAAATTGGGCTAAATTCATGTCAAAAAGTTGTTAGATTTAAGATTTAGGACTCATAGATTAATATTCATTACAAAAAATCAAAAAATTTGAAAACAAAGTCCAGAAAATGCCAATTTAGACATTTTAAGACCTCTAATTACGCTATTTCATGGATTTTTTTTTAATTTATCACAATTTTGAGATCTCTTCTATTTATGTTTCATAAGAAAATTGAAAATATTGGTGTTATATGGTTGCCAACTATGTTTTTAAGTAAATATAAGAAAACATGATATAATGAAAAGTTTCAATGTTCAATAAAACTGAGAATTTAATTTTTCCGTAAACCAAAATATACTTTTCTAATAGATTTTAGCGTTTTAAATTCAAATCCAGAGTCAAAAAAAATCTATGACGTCACGTTTTTGAGATATAAGCAGATCAAAATTAATTTATATCTTCGAAACTTGACGTCATAGATTTTTTTTTACTCCGGATTTGAATTTAAAACGCTAAAATCTATTAGAAAAGTATATTTTGGTTTAAGGAAAAATTAAATTCTCAGTTTTATTGAACATTGAAACTTTTCATTATATCATGTTTTCTTATATTTACTTAAAAACATAGTTGGCAACCATATAATACCAATATTTTCAATTTTCTTAGGAAACATAAATAGAAGAGATCTCAAAATTGTGATAAATTAAAAAAAATCCATGAAATAGCGTAATTAGAGGTCTTAAAATGTGTTTTACTAAATTGGCATTTTCTGGACTTTGTTTTCAAATTTTTTGATTTTTTTGTAATGAATATTAATCTATGAGTTCTAAATCTTAAATCTTACAACTTTTTGACATGAATTTAGCCCAATTTCTAGCTTATATACTGTTTTGAAAATGAAAATTCTATTTTAACGCTCATTCTTTTCGCCATTTTGGAACAGCCATTTTGAATAAAAAAAAGTTGGCAGCCTTTTCGTATTTTCCATACTATAATCATTCAGTGTACCAACTTTCATGACTTTTCGTCCAGAAATGGCCGTGCAAATGAATTTTGTCGGCAAAAACGAAGAATGGCACCACTGTGCGATGTTTTGAAAATTTGAGATGATTATTAACACTCTTTACAATGAATTTTTTTTTTTTTCAAAAATTCAATATCTTCATCATTTTTTTCGGTAGTTATTTCGAAATTAACAGATTTAAAAAAAATAAGTTTAAATAATAAATTTCTGTATATAAATGGAAAAATTTAAGCAAAAAACTATCTAATATTTATTTTAAGGCAATTTTCTTAATTTCAAAAATAAAACCCCGTTAGTTAATACAGAAAAACTATTTTTTCTGAATTTCGTAGTTTTCACACAAATTTACTTTTTTTTTTAAATCGAAATTTCAAAATTAATTGTCAATTAAAAAATATTGGTGCCATTTATAAATATGGTGTATTGTATCCCTATAAAACAATTTTTAAAAATTATGTTATAAGCTTCAAAAGAAAAAAAATATAGTCTCTTGTGGTATCTTTGTTGGTTTGTAACAGAACTGTCACATGATGCTACAAGGGGTTAATTTAGTTTAAGACAATTGACCAGTAAAATCACTCCAACAAACAACAATCCAACTTTTTAAAATATGTCAAAAAAAAGCTTTAAAAGTTGATAAATCAACAAAAAATTGCTTATGTTTTTGAAATTGATATCTTCTTTCAACTAGCCCACAAAACAAGTTCAAAATTTGATATATCAAAAACTTTGCACGTTGAAGCAATTCTGACACGAATTAAGAAGGTCAAAACCCATTAGAAAAATCTGAATGGTCAAAATTACTGTCATTTACGGAAAAATCGATCTTTTCTAAAAATAGTCTCAAATGAAATTGTTTAATCTAAAAAAAACGGCATCCCAAATCGTATTTTTGCATTTCTGGCTATTTTTGAGTTTCTATAAATAATTTCTATAACAATTTCTTCAAAATTGATAAATTGTAAATTTATCAAAATCCCAAAAAAAATTCCACAAAAGTCTTGAATCTATTTTAAATGATTACTACTTTTGTATGTGGATATAGGGCTTTCTTTAAATCCATACTCAAAAAAAAAAAACAGGTTTCAGTATTACATTAATTATATTATTCATACCATCATCACCATAATCTTCTTCGCCTTCTTCTTCTTCTGTATCTGTTGACTTGGATTTTCCTAAGCTTTTCAGCTTTTTTCGTTTGGCTGCATTTCTTCTTCTCGCTTTAATTATAATTTTTAATAAATTAATAAAATATTTTTTAAATAAAACGAATTAACTTACCCTCCATTATGTGCATTTTTTCCTCTTCTGTCGTTCTTTCTTCGGCTAATATCACTTCCTCTGAAATTTTTATGAAAATAAAAAAAAATATAAAAACAATTTAACAAAAGAAACCAAATAGAGAAATTAAAAAAAAAGTATTTTTTTTTTTCAAGCACAGGATGTTTTAGTATTTTGAGGAGGGATTGTTGTGGAGTATTTTTGGGGATTGATGCAGGAACATTAATTTAAGATGAAATCAACAAGTGTTTTTTTGTATATTATGTAAAATTTGCATTCAACTATAATTTTTTTTTTTTTTTTTTGTTTTGTAATGTAATACTCTACCAGCTTTACAAATCCATTCAACATAGCCGTTCAACTCTCTTTCTAGTTGCTGTTGTCTTCTAAGCTTAAGAAATTCTTGCCTATTTTCTACTTTTTCTCGTTCTTTTGCGAATTCACTACGAAAGACAAAACATTTGGTGGATTTTTTTCGTTTTTTTTTTTTTTTTTGGGTAAAACAATGCATTTTTTTTTGTACAATTACAAAGGAAAACTCTTTGAAACCAGGAGAAGTTAATTGTTTAAGTAATTTAACTAATTTTAAAAAAATTATAAAATAAAAAAAAAAAATTAAAATACAGAACAGAGATTCTAAAGGAATAATGGAAATAACTGAATAGGAAATTATAGATCGCGAGAGATGTTGTTAAAAATGTAGAAAAATGTATTTTAATAGTATAGATAGGCTTTGTTATGTTATGTTTATATTTACACTGAAAGAAATATAGAATGAAAAAGAAATTATATGTATCGTGTTAATGAGAAAGATTGTCATTTTTGAACCCTAAGAGTAGGTAAAATGCGACGACACTACAGAACTGACATCCCTTTTAAATATTTAAGACTTATTTTATGGATATCTAGAGTAAAGAAAATTGTATTGTTTGGCATCGTCACGGTATTCAGAATAATCTTTCCTTATAATACAGAGAAGATTAAGAAAAACTATTTATCCCTTTCCTCAAACTCAAAGCAAACAATTATAATTGTATTGAAGTCTCAACTATTTATTTACTATTTATAAGGTAATCAAATATTTATTAGAAATGTGGATAACCGGATTGTATAAGATTTTGACTTCATTATTTGTGTGTTCTGTATTCATGTTTGTATTTCTTTTTTTTTGTGAATAGTGAAAAGGGAGCATTCAGCTCCGAAACATAAAATTCATCCCTTAATGAACTGCGCTTAACCATGTGTTTTCTTTTATTAAAGAGGGTTGTTTGTTTATAAACACCAAGTAACAAAGACTTAATATGTTGAATGCACAGAGAGTAGAATTTTCACGCCAGGTATAAATCGTAATGTTTCCTGATTTTCTATTATTTGGTGTGACATTTAGGGGTTAAGTGATATTTCTGATCCAAGTAACCTCTTGAGAATTTGAGACCACATGGAGTGTACTGACACCTAGAGAAAATAAAATGTAGAAAGGATACGCGTGAGGCACACGCGACAAATGATTTGAGGATTTAACAAGAAGATAAATATTTCCAGGTGGAATGAAAAAATTGATCTCTCACCCTTTGAAATATTAAATCATACACGGAGAAAAAAAGGGTACATTAAAAGCCGTGTTTTATTGGTACTCAGTGTTTTACTGAGTAAAAATTTCATGCTGTCAACTCCAACAATAAATTACTTTTTTTATTTATTAATAATCCTTATTGTTGAAGGTTCAAAAATGTATAAGTTTAGAAAAATAATTTCTCTGTAAACCAACAAATAAAATTTTCACCACCTTAAAATAAAAGGATATCCACTTAAATTATTAAGGTGATTAGACATAAACTCAGTTAAATTTGAGGTGAACTTCATCTTATTTTAATGTAAATGTTCATCTTGTAAAAAAACGACCAAAAATCTTTTTCTTTTTATTTAATTTCCGCATTCAAGAAATTAATGAGATTTGACAACTTAATTTAAGACGGAAGTCATCTTAGCAAAAATCTATGTTGGAATCCGTTTAATTTAAGGTGGGATCCGCCTAATTTTATCTTGTTTTTTACCGACTTCAAAAATGGAGGGGGTATTCAATTCTCCTGTATTTTTTTTTTTCCGATCCGTTATAGTAATAGGAACTATTAGAAAAACCATAAAACCCAGTTTTGATCCATGGAAGTCGGTTTTGTTTTTTGATAAAAAAGATTATTTTCTCCGTGCAGGCAATGCAAATGCAATTTGTCAGGAAAAGGTTACAACACACATTAATTTTTAGAAGTCAACCACGGGTGCATTCAATCGAACCTTTTAACTCTTTTGGGGTGCCATCTAGCGGCAAAATAAAAATCAGAAATAAAATTAGGAAATTTTTTCTTTCATTATATAGAAACAGTTTGGCCACTAAGGACCCATATGAACGATTATCTCGTACTTTGGCAATATTACGGAATCTCGAACTATTTAAATACCGCACATACACTAAATTTCGTTTGACATTCTTCCTTTTTTCAGTGCTATAAGAGGCTCCCAATATTAGAACCAATTCCTATTTTGCTATAGAAATTTCCCATTTTGGTCCTTTTTTCGCTTATTTAAAAGACAAAGTAACTTTAGTTTGCACTTGCCTCATGATGTACTAAACTGTTATATAAGTGTTATAAATCAGTGTCTGCTTACAGAATCCAATTGGAGTTTGAGAATATTCTCGTGGAATGGGAAATCTATTACATTTTGATGAAATTTGGAGATTTTTGCCAGAAATCTAGATATTGATTCTGTGTGAAAGTAGGTATACCTACATTCAGTTGGTCTTAGGTATGGACCATTCAAAACCCGGGGAACCCCACATATGGATCCGTGCGTATCATGAAGCAATAAAGTGGGAAAACTCGGATTCCTTATTGATTGTAAATTCTAGGTGGTTTAACCGAACTACATGTTTTATACATTGTTGAAAAGGTTTAAATGTCTCCTACATAAAACTGTAAAGAAATCTTAAATGGGTACAAATTTGAGATAGTTTTTTTTTCAATGGGTGAAGGTCCAAAAAACCGTTTTTTCCCCCCAGTCCAGATTTTGGGAGTGGTACGGAGTTTTTGAACAACGTTTTGAAATCAGTTCAACTAGCTTTACAAAACGTAATAGGTGTCCCGCCCGCGTATATTTTTCAATCTCTTTTTTGTCTCACAGTGTTATTAGATTAATAGTTTTATTAAATTGGGCCATGAGGAAAGATTATTTCGACTGAATATTAGATCAAGCTTTCTGAAAATGGCGATCACCAAATCAATTTTTTAAATAGTCGAAAAAAAAATAATTTGTGGTTCATTTGTTTAAGGCCACCCTAAAATTTAATTTTTAACCATTTTATTACATCATCACGTAGGTCACGCTGAGAAAAAAAATCCACTACTCTATAAATGTTTCTATTTTAGGTTCCTATTAGATACCCAACTAACAATTTTGCTTCTATAAAGCTTTATAGAAGCAAAAGAAGCATGTACATATTAAGCTTTACAGAAGCAAAATTGTTAGTCGGGTATTTCATTCTATATTTTACATGGTTTTCTAATTTTAGGGACATTAAGGATACTATTCGTATTCAGAAATATGTATTTTAACTCTATGTCTCTGATTCGATTGCGAATAATAATATTTGACATGAAGTGATTATAGTCTATGATTTAAATAAAAATTAAAAATGATTTTTTTTTTTTTTGTTGGGGGCAGTAGGTTTTAAGAAGTATTTTTTTTTTGGACATTTAAAAACTGGGTTAATAGTGTCAGTTAACATTTTCGAGCCATCTAAAAAAAAAATATTGTTACTTGTTGTATTCTAAATTAATTATACGTATTCGCAAAAATTGTCCACTGTGTTGTTGTGGATGATGGACAATATTTATAATAGGTATGTTTAAATAACTTCACTATGAAAAAACTAGCAATTCATCACACATCATTTTGGATAAAAACATATCTAACAGATGATTGTGTTCACCTATGGAATGGAATTATATTAATACATTTTTTTAATTTTAGCATTTTTTTTCTAAAACAAATTTTATATTGGACACACACATTATTACATATCAAAACTTCTCAACTATGTATTTATATAATATTTTGTGTATATTTTGGGTAAATATATATATATAAATATATTGTGTCGCATATTAGTGGATATACTTGAATTTTGTAAATTAAAACAATTATTTTTTTTAAATTATTATTGTTTGTTTTTTATAAACCTGCTTGAGTTATCCAATCAAGATATGATGTCATGGCATTTTGAAATAAAGTTCTAGTCCGGCATTTTTGAAATTCCATTCGTCGTTCGACACGATTACGTTCGTTAGAAAATTCTCTTCAAAAATGACATACAGGTATATTAAATTTACAACAAAAGTATAAATAAAATTATTTGTATAGATAGAAATATAATATTTTTTTTTAAATAAGTTTATAGTTTTTGTGCAGAATAATTGAAAAGAAATATGTTAAAAAAATATAAATAAAACCAAAATAAATTAAATAAAAAAAAACAAAGAAAATGTTTTGTTTAAAAAAATACAAGTGTTTTAAAACTTACCCGCTAAGAACACCAAGAACTAAGTTGAGCATAAAAAATGAGCCTATTACTATTAGAGGCACAAAATATATCCAATTAAATGCTGAACCTAATGCGTCGTTGGTCTGAAATAATTGATTGTTTTTTTCAAAATTTAAAATAAAATGTAAATTCTCTTCAACACACAAAAATCGATAATACAAATTAAGAAGAAGAAGTTATAAAGATAGTTTCTCTATACATATAAAATCACTATTTGATATATATATAACAGTTATTTTTTTTTAGTATTCTTATGAAAAAATGTACACAATAAAGACACATTATGGAGTATTCACTTTTTACACAAAGAAATATTTAACATATACACAATAAATTTCAAATAAATGGAATAGTTTAAATTAATAGATATATCAATAAAATAAAAATAAAATTGCAAATCAGATTTTAAAATGTAAAACGTGTGTAGTAAATTTTTTCAAAAAGGCCAAATTAATATATTATTCCATTTATTTACACACAAGTTGAAAGAAAATATTTAAACATACAATATATACGAGTAAGTACCTATGTTTTATATATAATTATAAAGATAGAGTTAATGTATTTGCTAAGATTTAATTATAGTTATAAGTATAATTAAGAGTATTCATGCACACAATATGAAATTCAATGCTGGTGCAAAGAATAAATAACCATGACCTTAGGTTTTGATTAATGATATAATTTTTGATTAAGAAATCAATGGTCGAAAGCCATTTATTACATATTTATTTATAAACTGAGAAGATAGAAGAAAATTAACTACAAATATGGTCTTGAAAACGTCTTTCGTAACAAAAAATTATCTTCAGTAAAAATAGAACAGATTAAGTCTCCCAAGTTATATTCTTAAAAGTTTCTTCAAGTCTCTCCTCGGAAACAGTTTTTATTTTTGATATGAAAATATTACTTATATGTACTCTTATAACGCACTGAAATAAGATTTTAATCAGGGAATAAAAAGAATTTTAAAAAATAATAACAAATAAAGTTCGCTGCTCAGCTCTTTTGTTTAGCTCATTCCCGACTAGCACCATACTTCTACTTTTCTTTTGAGGTCTTAGGCTTGTTTAGTCTTTATAAATTTAATATTGATTCTAGTAGTAAAAATGTAAAGCTAACATAATTGCTTTTAAATTTTGTCCAAAAAATTTATTCTCATGGTTCTTCAGCATCTTGAAAATCCGAAGTTTTTAAAAAATTCAAGGTGAGATTTTGAAAGTTTCAAATTTTTGCAAATTTTTTTTTGCAAACAATATATTTAACTACACATATGCAAAGGTTCTTAAAGTCCTTCCTGTAAGCCAGTTTGGTTAATTTAATCTGATTTCATAAAAAACTTTGGTCAGAAAAAATAAGTTTTAAAATTTTGATAGATAAATGAATTAAATTTTTGGAATTAAATTGAAAATAGGTTTTTAAATATGTATAAGTAATTTAATTAAAATTGACTAACGTTTTATGCCAATGTTAATGGAATTCATGGAATTAACTTTACGATTTAAATAACTTGAAAACTAATCTGTACAATTGAATTTGTTTAGAGAGTAGGAATGAAGGAAAAAATGTTCATTTTTTGTATAATTTTATCAAGTGTTTCTTCTATCTTAATATCAGTTCAGAAATATTATTTTGAAATTCTTATTAAAAAGAGATAATGAGATATTTTTAAATTTTTATATGCATAGGTACATGGTTATTAAAATTTGCGCCCAAAAGCAGAGAACTTCAAAGAAATAATTTGTATCTGTGTGCATATCGAACCAAAAAAAAAATTTACTTAGATGTATAGATGGTTTGCACACTTAAAGCAGGCATTATTATTATTATTTCTTTTTAAAAGAAAGTATTTTTTTATTTTCTATCGTAATCGATAGGCAATTCTGTATTAGGTAAATTTATAATGACAGTGCAGCACAGTTGAAAAACATTTATTATTATGATTATTATTAGAAAAAAAAAGACAATCTAAAAATTTGAAAAATTAAAAAAAAAAAATAGGACAGTCAATATACATGTACATGTAATAGATTTTACATATACATTTTTTTCTATACAAAGAAGAAAAACACTATATTCTCCGCAATACCAAAAAAAAATGCATTTGGTATTGGAAGAATACACTTTGCACACACACATATAGATTATGAAAATCACATTTTAGACAATTATTTCTTATAATTCTTGTTTTTTTTTTTGTAATTTTAAATGCAGCAATTTACCCAATACAGTATTGCTGTCCAGCCTTCCATTGTGATGCACTGGAATACGGTCAACATGGCAAAACCGATATTGTCAAAACTAGTTATTCCAGAGTTTGGTCCATCCCATTTCTCCAGGCACATACTTGAGTTAACATTACAAACGTATGAACCTCCCGACGCAGCAGTGGCGTTGTCCGTGTTGCACGGTGTTTCCATTTCGCCCTCCTTAACAATTCTATCTGTTAATGTTAAAAAAAAATTTATAAAATTAAAATTAATGGAAAATTATTTTAAATTTTTAATTTGTTTTATAATTATTTTAATTAAATTATTATAATAATAGTTTTTCTTTACTTGGATCCTCTAAACTATAACAAGTCTTATGCAGTGCGCCCGAATAGAACTCGAGTCCGATGATTGCAAATATAACGATCGCAAACAGGACCAAAAGTCCGATTTGAAGTAACGGTGCCATTGCTTTGATAATTGATTTTAAAACTACTTGTAAACCTGGAAGATTTTTTAAAGCGCGTGTTCAAACACACATAATTTGTATTAGTTTATGTTATTTGATAAATAAAAAATAATTAATTCTGAAATTTTAAATTTTATTTAACAATATTAAATTTGAATAAAATAAATTTATATATAATAAAGCATGCATCTAATTAAAATTAGTTAAAGATAAATGAAACTAATAATTCTAATTAATCTGATTTGAAAAAAAGACTAGAAAGTAAGCTAAGTTACTTAAAAAATCTTTTCTTCAATCAAAATATTTTATAATAATGTTTATCTAAACAAAAAATTAATAAAAAACAAATAAACTATTTAACCACATCTAGCGAACTATTTTTTTTTGTTTAACTACTCACTAGGAATTCCAGAAACTAATTTTAAGGGCCTTAGCACACGAATAGCCCTTAATGTTCTTAGATCTACTTCGGGCCCTTTTTGTGGGAACATTGTGATGAACCTGATGTTTTTTTTTTTTTTTTGATTATTTCATTGAACATCAACAAAGCGATTCGATAATAAGTTTTTTTTTTTCAATAATTTTTTTTTAGAAATCGCAAAAAAAAAAGAAAAAAAAATGTTTGAGAATTATTCAAAAGAATTGGTATATTTCTTTATTTAGTTTCTATTTGGTTGTCTAAAAAATTACACCATTGAGCTATTACATAGAAAATTAAAATTTTGTAACTAAAAATTAAAAAAAATCTAATAAAAACTAAAACGAGCTATTGTATAAGGAATTAATAGAAGAAGGAAACTAATTGAAACAAAAAAAAAAAAAAACAGTTTAAAAATCAAAATAAGAGAAATAAAAATCTAAATGTGCCGAATATCATTAATGGTATTAAATTTTGAAAATTCGATTTTATTTATATGTTAGGTATGTGTACTATGTCATGATTTTTTTTTTTCTATACAAAGAAAAAACTTAAATATTATTGCTAAGTATAGGTACATTTTTGTACAGTTATATCGAATCCTTAATAATAAAAATAAAAGTATACTAATATAATTTATATATAAAATATTCGTCTTCTTCTAAACAGTTCAACAACAGACACCAGAGTGAAAAAAATATCAATCATATCGCTATTAACCGTTTTTAACAATATCAAAAACCCAAAAACAGCTGCCCTCTGTTTATCGCATTAGTTAATTTTTGAATTGGTATAAAATTCATTTCCTTCCATGAAAATTCAGAATACATTAATTTAAAAATCGGGAGTTTAAAAAAAAAAAATATTTTATAACAAAAAAATTATAGAAAATTCAAATATTGTTAAACGTGATTTGTCCAATAAAAAAATGCCATCGAAAAAGTTGGAAAAAATTGTAAAAATTGATTAGCTAATTTGTTTTTATTAATTGCATAAAAAGTAAAAGATAAAAAAAAGCCCAATTAACATATCTAATAATTTAATTTTCATTGAATAAATTCAAAACGCTTGTGATTAACAAAAACATACAAATTTTTTTTCTTGAAGTAGGTAGATATTAAAATTATATCAAGTTTGGAATTGTGCAGGTGTTTTCAAACCTTAACCTTTTTTGATAGTGTTTAAAGGATAAGGCCCTGTCTTTATTATTTTCGTTATTAAAGTCATGCCTTAATTAATATTTGGATGATATATCTACTGATTTCAAATAAATTAGTTAAGATAAGAAATTATTCGATATTTCAGCAACATAAAAAAATAAAGTAGGTAAAAATATGAATCTGAAATATTGAAGATCCAATCTAATTTTTGAAGGGCTGTCAAAATAGGAATATGTGCCATAGCATTCTCTAATTTAAACCTGCTGTCTTATAAATCTAGATTAAGTTTTAGTTTACACGAAGCATAATCGTATGTACCATTGTACCTATATTTAATTTACGAAGAAACACAATTAATGTATTTTCGGTCTAAATTACAGCTTTTGAAGGTTGCCGAAACTTACAGATCTTTATATAATAATATATTAGAAACAGTGAATTGAACTGTAAAAATCTGTTATTCTTCTAAAATACACAGGAGCCAAAAACTAAGTTAAATCAAAAATTTGGCAGATACGTGTTATTTTGTTTTTGCTCTCTAATAACATAAAGATTATTTCAAATACATTTCGTGCTGATTTTTGGTGAATTATTTCTGAAACTTTTGACTTTTAAACGTCCATATCTCGAGTAGCAGATTTTTTAGATTTTTGGTTTGTATCTGTGACCTATATAATTTAACAATATCTATCGATTCCACTATCAATCTTTTTTCTACCACTTTTTGTTAAGGAAATAGCTTTTTGAACTTTTTCTAAATTTACCTCAGTTTCCCCTTCTAAAATGTCAAATTTCTAAAAAAATCCTGAATATAAAAATTTTTAAATTTAATTTTCTCTGGCATAATTATTTCTTACACCTCTAACACTCACCAGCAGGCGTTTTTGAAAAAAAAAAAAACAACTCAAAATAAGAACCCTATGCCTTGACAGGATGTCATCAGGCAACCCATGTGCAGACTGTTTCTTTAGACACTACCCTTAGGAAAATATAGCTTTCAACTGGTATAAAGACGTGGTAGTCGTCCTATGATGTGTTTTTTTTTCCTTTAATATATTGAAATACGATAATAAGTACTTTTTCAAAAAATCCATCCGCGAAAAGGGTAAGTTAAATTAAAAAAGGGTAAGTTAAATTAAAAATTTTACAGACACGTATCGAGTTATTTTATTTTTTCTAACTTATCAAATAAAAATTATTTAAAAAATCTTTCATTCTGATTTTTGGTGAATTATTTCTCAAATATCGAATTTGAGTGTCATAACTTTAAAAAGACTATATCTCGAGTTGTAGATTTTTTACATTTTTAATTTGTATGTGTAGCTTTCATATAATTATAATATCTATCGATTCCAATTTCAATTTGATTTCTATCACGTTTTGCTTAGAAAATAGATTTTTGCCCTTTTTCTAAATTCACCTATGTTTACCCTACTCAAACTTAAAATTTTAAAAAATCCTGAATATTAAAAATTTTCAAATTAAATTTCCTATGACATATTGTTTTTTTTTAAGCTCTTAGGCTTGCCATAAAAGCAGGGACGCGTATTCAAAAATACGCAAAAATAAACTTTAAGGCTTGACAACTCTATGCCTTGACAGGATATCGCTAGGCAAATCATGTACAATTTAATTTCTTAGACACTACCTTTCAGAAAATACAACTCTCAACTGGTATAACGACGAGGGTAGGTCGTCCTATGACGGGATCTCCTACTATAAGGGAAAATCCTCATTACTCAATCTGTAAACGACATTAGAAAGAAGTATTAAAATTTTTTTTTATTTTCTGCACATACTTCAAATAATAATAAAAGAACTGTTGAATATTTGAAAATATGGAAAACATTGTTCAAGGTACAAGAAACAAATAACTCCAGTTCCAATTCCTGTAATTTACGGAAAAAAAAAAGTCGTTAAAAAGTGAAATTATCTGAGTTCCTCAATGTTAAACTTTAAAAATTGGTAAGTTTAGGCTTGCAATTTGAGTTTTCTATCATCTTTCTCCTTGTATCCAATTCTGAGTAAAGCAAAGGAAATTTTTATTTTATTTTCAAATACCTAACAAAAAATTTTAAGTTGCGAGTTTTTATTCTTTAAAGTTTAAATCTAAATTTTAAAAAATAACTACACCATTCTTAAAGTTTCGATTTTTTTTTACTAATAAAATTGTCCAAGGTCAATTAATGAAATTGATCAACTTTCCCAAATAGAAAAAAAAATTATTTTATAATAGCTTACAGAAGATCTAACAATTTATTGTTGAAAACCATTTATAAAAACTAAGGATCTATTCACACAGGAAAATTATTAAATAATATAATAAAAAAGAGATTTGAAGCCAACGATTTTCTAATCGGCCCTTAAAAACTACACGAGCTATACAATAATTTTAAAATAATTTCTAAGACATGAACTATTTTGAATAAATACGATAAAAAGAACTAAAAAGCTTCTATATGCTATCTAAATATAGCGAAGATAAAAGTTAATTGATGTTTAAAATATGAACTTGTAAGCCAACAAGTTGCATTTTTTTCTGGCCACTACTCGAAGTATTTTCGAAATGTATTTTGTTTTATATAGATACAAAGTGAAGAATTACATTTTGTTTGATTTATGAAGACAATTATCTGTCAAGTTGACGTTTTTATAAAACTAAAAATGCCGTTTTGCGAGATCACACCACTAGAACAAACGATGAAATAATTTATTTAATTTATATATTTAATGAATATTTTATTTTTTAATATTTAAACTAAGAGACCATTATCTAAAAGATCATCTAAGAAAATCTGCTTCTCTAATACACACACACGCACACTGATGAACTGATATAATATAACACATATATCTCTAAGCATATGTCTTGTCTATATATGTATTTATAAAAAATATATAAATAACGTAAAATTCTTAAACGAAGTTCAGCGAACAATTCCTACTTAATGGCACTCCTTGCTGAGCACTCGGACGTCTTACTTGGTATTCTCGAAACGAGCTTAAGCGGCCTTAAGACACGAAAAGACCGCAACATTCGCAGGTCGACATCTATATTGGCTTCTGCGAAGATCGTCATAGCGCTGAAGTAATTATTTTAAGAAATAATTACAGTTTTGTTTTCATATCGTGTGAATAATGAAAATAAAAAATTAAAATAAAACCAAAAAATAAATAAAAAATGAAAGAAATAAAAAAAAATAAAATAAAATAAAAATAATAAAGTAAAAAAAAAATAGTTTATTATAGTTAAACCTGCCCAAGTGTTATTTATTCTCAAAACATTTTTTTTGAAATAATTCTTATGATTTAATAATTATAAAAAAAAAAGATAGAAAAATAAATAATAATTACCCCGTTACTACAACGAAAAAATCCATTATGTTCCATATATTCCTGAGGTAGGAGTGTTTATGCAGAACTAGCCCTAAGGCAAGGATCTTGAGCGATGCTTCTACACAGAAAATGCATAAAAAATAGGCTTCGGTTTTTTCCTATAAATCAAAAAGAAAATTAATAAGAAAAACAATTCAAAATGTGCAATTAAATTTTGAAAAATAATACCAGTTTTTGAGCCAATACTGTTTTATCACCCTCAGGCAAATGTTCTTCTAATGCCAACACTACACAGTTGGCAATGATTGTCAATAACACAGCGTACTCGAAGGGCGGCCATTCTATTATAAATCGTGTATACTTCCTAATTGGATTATCCTCGGTGAGGATAAAAAGTGATGTGGGCCCACCACCGGGTGGTGATTGGCCCTGACTACTCGGGCCACCCATTCTATCAGCTAAGCGATGGGCTCCCCTTCGACCCAAGTGCCCCCCGCTTGTGGAGCCCTGTTGCTGTCCTGCTAGCGCCGCTTCCTGAGCCGCTGCCAACCTGTAAATATACAAAAAAAAAAAAAAATACAAAATTTGAATACAAATATAATTTATATAACAACAACTCAACTACATCAGAAGTGAAAATCATTTTATTAAATTTTGGTTTAGAGTGTAGGTAGGAAAAGGCATTTTTGCTTTCGGGTGATTTGATTCAAAATTCAACAGGTTCTATTCAATGGAAAGGTCAAAAGACTCCTCTGTCAGTGAATTGTGTTTGGGTTTGTATGAATATAGGCAAAAGTATATGAGGCTTTCATTTGACCACAATACATTCGATAAAGTCGAACTTTTAGCTTTTTTAGTTTAATAAAGAACAATAGAACCTATTCAGAAAAAGGATGCATTAGTTATAGGTGCAGTAAAGAGGAAATAAAAAAAAGTCGATGTTAACTCACAACTCTGTAACTGGTAGTTATGTCTATTTAACTATTTTTGTTTTTTATTAATATTCAAGTAGAAGTTAGGAGTATTGTTGTATTTAATTTTTTAAATTTTGAAATAATTTATAATAAAACTAATATTCGAAGACCAGTCATTGGAATGATTTTGAAAGTTTTATATCTTCCATTTCTAGAAAAAAATCTTAATAGCTGTTGATTCAAGATTGAGATGTTTTAATCAATATTTATTAAAAAGAATTATAAGTAAAATAGTAGATTTTTTAATACCACAAAACTTGCTTTTTTCTCACTTTTTACACAGAGAAAAATATGACCCGCTAAAAACTAACAGATTGCCATATTGTTTTACCTTCCATACATTTCATAAGGAAATCTTATTAAAATCAACGATTAATAAGGTTTTTTTAAGGAGATTTCTTATTATTTTTATAGAGAAAATATTATTAAAATTTGACTGAAAAGTTGATTTTTTTGCAACTTAGCACTAGAACAAAAATCGCGATCAATATTTTCATGGCAGGTTGGTTCAGGTGGTAAGGTGGGCTACTAATGATTTGAAGTCTCCAGTTCGATTCCCAGCCTGGTCATCGTTTTTTTTTATTTTTTTGCAGATTTTAAAACAATAAGGAAAACCCGATTGTTTTAATAAGGTTTCCTTCTTGGATGAAAACCATAGAGAAATCTTATTGTTTTTGTTCTATTTTATGTGGTCTATTTTTCTCTGTGTACTAAGTACCTACCTACATATAGAATTTCGGCTTTAGATTTCTTCTACAATATGATGGTTACAATAACGATTGTGAGCTCATTTTATAGATAATAACACTGTGTTCGAAAATGGAACTTTTTTTTCCGACAGAGGGCTCTCATATCTACTGAAGATAATTCGAGTATGCTGAACACGATGGCGTACTTAGTTTTTCTGGATTAGGTCAAATAAGAAAGATTTTTGAGTTTGAAATTTTGTTTGCACATACCAAAAATGAGGCTATAAAACACCATATATTTTCTAATTTTTGATTTTTTATCTGTGTAAAATGATGGAAAATCAATTTTTTTGGAAGTATTATTCGTAAAAAAAAGTTATTTGAAAAAAAAATCTATCAAAAGACTATTTAAATCATTATTTTCATGGAAAAATTCATCGATTTTTCTTCAATTTTTCTAATATTTTTCGTATTACTTAAATAAAAATGCAGCACTAGGTGGCAACGATTTGATCTTGTATTTCAGGATAAAATATGGAATTTTTCAACAAATCGTTACCGTTTATGTTAAAAGTAAGTTGCACTTTTTACCGTGAGATAGTTAAAGTTTTTAACTTATTCTTTTTTATAATGAAAGTTGGATATTCAAGAGTATTTTTTGTGAGAGAATGAATCCTAAAGGTTTGAACCTTAAGAAAAAAATATTCTAGAATACCAGGTAAGATCGGAAGGGGGCAAAACACCTATGGGCTCAAGTAGCTAAAAAAATAAATAAAAAATAGATGACCGTTAAAGGAGTCAAAACAGATAAGCGTGACAAACCCCCTTAAGTTAGAGATGGACTGTGACAAATATATTATGTGTTGGGTATGTAAGCTGATATAATGCAGTATGCAGATGGAAGTAATAGTAAATATGTTTTAATTTTAAAACAAATTGAAAGAATTTAAATTAAAATATTGATACCATGACTGATTCTTTAATTTAATATCTACATCTACATATGTATAATACTCCAGAGTACTAACACATAAAAGGTGTCTACATAAAAATGGTGAGTTTTCGCATACATTTGTACCTTTATTGTTAAAAAATGTAAGAAAAATCGACGTTTTTTTTCCATAAAATAATGATTTAAATAGTCATTCGACAGATTTTTTTTTAAATAACTTGTCTTACGTATAATACTTCAAAAAAAAAAAATACATTTTCCATCATTTTACATCGATAAAAAAAATCAAAAATTGCAAAATATATGGTGTTTTATAGCCTCATTTTTGGCGTGTGCAAACAAAATTTCAAACGCAAAAATCTTTCTTATTTGACCTAATCCAGAAAAACTAAGTACGCCATCGTGTTCAGCATACTCGAATTATCTTCAGTAGACATGAGAGCCCTCTGTAGGTTTTTTGAACTATCACAGTGTAATTATAAGTACTATAGTTCATTTTTCAAGAATTCGCCAAAGAAATCAAAAGTTCGTCAGATATATGCAAAAATGTTATTTTGCTCCTACCTTGCGAGACAAACCCGCACTTTGACTAACTATAAAATTGTATTAAATCAACTCACGGAATTGGTTCATATATCATTTTTTAGATAATTTTATTGTTAATAAGTGTTACATTTGCCATTTTTTGTTAAAATGAATAACAATTTAGCTATTCAATAAAAACCTCTTTTCCAAGATGTTGGCCGCTTCTGACCTCCTATCAACCCAACAAATTTACTTTTATGAAAAGGACAACCACCCAAACACATTTCATAAAAAAATTTTGTCCCGCGAAAAAGGCGATTTAATTTACTAATTTGCCTGTATATAGTGAAATTTATGAATACGAATTTCAATATCAAACATTTTCTAAGAACATTTTATAATATGTTTGTATAGTTTGTAACAAAATTATTAAAAAAAAAAATAGAGAAAATTATAGCTAATTTGATTTTATTCAAGCATTTTCTATGATGTAAAAAAACATATAAAATCTGTTTTTAAAATTGATGAAACTCCGTTATTAATGCTGTGGCAGAGAGTGACAGAGTAGCTTAAGTCCAAAAAAAAATTTGAAAACCAGTCCACTCTTATCTTCAATTACTCATTATATATAAGTTTTAATTTAAAAACAAAATTACAGAAATTTAGCTTAGATTCACGCTTAATTGTAGAGACAAGAATTACAAACGATTCTATGGCAGGTAGGTACCGTTAACAACGGTGCCAAAAATATTTTTTTTATTTTTCAAGTTTTAATATTTTGGGTTTTCGGGATTTTGGTTTTTCTGGATTCTGGGTTGAAATCGACTCTGTCGTTTATGAAAAAGTTAGAAATCAAGAATACGCTTCTATGATAGGTACCGTTTATAACGGTTAAAAAATATTTTTTCTTACTTACTTTAAAACGATATTTATGGCGTTAATTTTGTTAATGTAGGCACCTACTTTCCTCTCCAGGGAAACACCTAAGACCCTTAACTATTTAAATCTTTTTTAGCATTCCCAATCATTTCAATTTCATGTTTGATTGTTTTCTCGAGCCCTTACAAACCTTTAATTTTCCCTATAAACACAATAATTGAATTTGATATTATTTAAGCTATATAATTTTTATATTAATATAAATATGTATTTTACGAAAAATTCAGAAAAAAAAAGAAAACGGTTCTATCTATGGCAGAAACTGTTAGTACGGGCTTAAAAAATATTTTTTTTAAACTTTTGTTTAGTAATGATATAAATTGTTTTTTTTTTTTTTTTGCTATAATATTTTATAAAATTTAAGCATTTGTTATTTTCAACTTATGAAAGATATTGACTGATAGATAGATAGATAAAAATCCTGCTAATTCGAGTTTTCAAAGGCTTGTCAATTTACTTTTTTAGGTCAACTTATATTATAGGTATCTACCTAGTTCTATTATCGCTGTTCCATATCGAATCATATTTGAAAGTCAAAGAACTATTTTTAAAATTTGACAAGAAAATAAAGATCCCAATTTTGATCAATATGCATACATGCTATGTATCTCCTATAAATCAAAAACAAAAATCTGTCAAATATGAGACGTTGAGAATAATAATGACTCTAGTACATTTGAAATTTGTGCATTATATAGTGAAGCTAAGAACTAAGGGAAGTTTTGAAAAAAGTGTTTCTCATCAGATCAATAGCTCTATTTCTTGTGGGCTTGGGCTTGGCTTGACCCATTATTATTCTGAACGCCTTATGAACGCTACATTATTTTATCAAGGGGCACGGTAGTGCCCATGCCCACCCAAGTTCTCTAGCAACTTTGGCACTACACCCTTATTTACAGAAAGCAACTCAGGCCATTTTCGACCCCCCTCTAACTTTCCACACCTACGATGCAAACTCGCTACATTCGTTGAGCTGGTTAAAACCAGCATTTCAGAGCATTTCTGATATTCGTAAAATCTTGAAATTTGGAAGAATGGTAGAGCTAGTAGTTTATACAAAGGAAAAAAAAATTAAAATTTGAGAATTTTAGCCAGGGGCCCTGGCGACCGCCCATTTTCAATGAATTTTCATCAAATATAAAGATGTTCAATATAGTGAGGCGGCTTAGCATCTAAATCGTGCACTTTGTGATAAAAGCATGAAATTTATATCATTGGTAGTACTCAATATAAGATTTATTTTGAGATATTGGGCCACCTTGTATTCCATCCAGGAGGGTAGATACAAGAGCATTTCTGTGTTGCACCCGCATTGTTGCATATCATAGTATAGCTAATGAAACATTTTTATTAATATAATACATGATTTCGAGGTAATTTTTTACGCCCGATCGAATAAAGTCAATACTAAAATATCTGGACCGTCATGTAAAAAGTTATTGCACTTTTTATAAAGTTATATACTTAAAGAACAAGAGCCAAAATATTACCAAGTACTCCTTGAAAAAAAGTGGTGGGCTGATGAAATTTTGTATGCACGTTTACTAAACCATAGAAAAAAAAAAAGAGTGTGTGTACACATGTACACGCGACTGAAGTTATACTTCTCATTCAGTATATGTAAATGAATTTCATTTGATATTTTTAATTTCTATTATTAAATTAATTAATCTACACATCGTTTTTTTACATTTTTATCAAGTGAACAATAAATTAATTCTTTCATCCTCCTTGCGTCCATGTAGTTTTCAATTTATTCTGTGAAATTTACACATGTTGTGCGGTTCAGAACGTACGGTATACGCTTAACGAAACTAAATGAATTGAGCATAAAATGTGCGATATGGTTATTTTATGAGAATTGTGTGTGCTTCAGCAATAGTAGTAGCAATATGGAACTTGCAGAGTTGCTACAAAGCTCAAAAGTGAGCTGAGCTCAGCTCACAGCTCAGCTCAAATTTTGAGCTAGCTGACTTTTGAGCTATGTACCATAGCTCAGCTCATTTGAGCTGAGCTGAAAGTCAGCTGAGCTGATGGTTGAGCTGAGCTGTTGGGTGAGCTAAAGTAAAGTGAGCTGAGCTGAGCTGAGCTGTGATGGGTGAGAGGATATATTGATTTTTATTTGGAAAGTATAATGAAATATGAAGATATTTTAAACTTTTATAAAACACCATAGCTCAAGATGTTTGGTTCTAGTTATTAATGGAATTATTTTAACACATGGATATTTTTATAAATAAAACAGATAATTTTTCGTGATCTTTCTCTTGGTTTTTTTAACCCTAGAAAGATAATCATAATATACGTCTCAGAGACGTATGATTCTAAAAAAGATTTTTGGTCTTATGTTAACACTTTTTGTCATATTTATTTAACTCATTACTTAGATTATTTTAAAGAAGTGATATAATAAATGAAATCAATTTAACAAAAACCCAGAAATTTGAATTGAATTAGATAAAACAGTTCTTTACACGCCATACGTCTTACAGACGTAGATTATCTTTCTAGGGTTAATAGTAAATATATTTCTATTTTTTTAGTAAAATATTTCTTTTTTAGTCATAAAAAAAATCAGGTACAATCCGGTTTTACGACTTTTTTCAAAATTCCGAGAAAATCGCGTTTGAAAGTTGGGGTAAATTTTTTTTTCGAAATATCCCCGAATCTTTGAACGCTCCTGGAAGCTAAACCGCTTGAGAGCAATTTTTGGGAGTGGTGCCAAATGATAGCTTGTGTCATGGGCCTACGCTTTCCACATTATCAGATTTTTAAAAAATCGCCTTCCATGTTAAACCGCCACATCATGCCTTTTTTTTCAGAATCGGGCTTAACTTTTTTTTTACCTTTAAGTTCTCCTGGTTTGAGAACGCGTGTACCTACAGGGATGGAAGTTGTACCCAAATGTAGGTTAGAGTCCCCGCTACCTTTTGGCATCAAAAAAATTTTTTTCATTTTTTTCAAAATTCCGAGATATAGGCGTTGGAAGGCTTTGATCTAGAGACAGGGGAGTGGTGCCATATGAAAGCTTATATTCTCAGCTACCCGAAAGTGGTATAATCCGGTTTTTCGATTTTTTTCAAAATTCCGAGAAAATCGTGTTTGAAAGTTGGGGTAAATTTTTTTTTTTCGAAAAATCCCCGAATCTTTGAACGCTCCTGGAAGCTAAGCCGCTTGAGAGCAATTTTTGGGAGTGATGCCAAATGATAGCTTGTGTCATGGGCCTACGCTTTGCACATTGTCAGATTTTTAAAAAATCGCTTTGCATGTTAAACCGCCACATCATGCCTATTTTTTCAGAATCGGGCTTAACTTTTTTTTTACCTTTAAGTTCTCCTGGTTTGAGAACGCGTGTACCTACAGGGATGGAAGTTGTACCCAAATGTAGGTTAGAGTCCCCGCTACCTTTTGGCATCAAAAAATTTTTTTTCATTTTTTTCAAAATTCCGAGATATAGGCGTTGGAAGGCTTTGATCTAGAGACAGGGGAGTGGTGCCATATGAAAGCTTATATTCTCAGCTACCCGAAAGTGGTATAATCCGGTTTTTCGATTTTTTTCAAAATTCCGAGAAAATCGTGTTTGAAAGTTGGGGTAAATTTTTTTTTTCGAAAAATCCCCGAATCTTTGAACGCTCCTGGAAGCTAAGCCGCTTGAGAGCAATTTTTGGGAGTGATGCCAAATGATAGCTTGTGTCATGGGCCTACGCTTTGCACATTGTCAGATTTTTAAAAAATCGCTTTGCATGTTAAACCGCCACATCATGCCTATTTTTTCAGAATCGGGCTTAACTTTTTTTTTACCTTTAAGTTCTCCTGGTTTGAGAACGCGTGTACCTACAGGGATGGAAGTTGTACCCAAATGTAGGTTAGAGTCCCCGCTACCTTTTGGCATCAAAAATTTTTTTTTCATTTTTTTTCAAAATTCCGAGATATAGGCGTTGGAAGTTGGGGCGCTCACTTTCAGCTCAGCTCAAATGAGCTAAGCTATGGTACCTAGCTCAAATTTGAGCTGAGCTGTGAGCTGAGCTGAAATGTTAGCTTTTTGCAACCCTGGCAACTTGCCACACGCAACTTGCCACATACAACTTGCCACATGCAACTTGCCACATGCAACTTGCCACATACAACTTGCCACATGCAACTTGCCACATGAAACATGTAACTTGCTACGTGTTGTGTGTTTTATGTTTGCCGTACTGTGGCGTACTGCATTTTTAAATACTAAAGTACTGCGTACTCTAAAGGTGAAACGACAGCCCTGCTACCCAGGGTGATCGCGTCATAATCCCTTTGACATTCTTGTCAAAAAGTAAATTTTCATACCCACCCTCCCATAAGAAGTATAACTTCAAAAAGATTTTTGGTCTTATGTTAACACTTTTTGTCATATTTATTTAACTCATTACTTAGATTATTTTAAAGAAGTGATATAATAAATCAAATCAATTTAACAAAAAAACAGAAATTTGAATTGAATTAGATAAAACAGTTCTTTACACGCCATACGTCTTACAGACGTAGATTATCTTTCTAGGGTTAATAGTAAATATATTTCTATTTTTTTAGTAAAATATTTCTTTTTTAATCATAAAAAAAATCAGGTACAATCCGGTTTTACGACTTTTTTCAAAATTCCGAGAAAATTGCGTTTGAAAGTTGGGGTAAATTTTTTTTTCGAAAAATCCCCGAATCTTTGAACGCTTATGGAAGCTAAACCGCTTGAGAGCAATTTTTGGGAGTGGTGCCAAATGATAGCTTGTGTCATGGGCCTACGCTTTGCACATTATCAGATTTTTAAAAAATTGCCTTCCATGTTAAACCGCCACATCATGCCTTTTTTTCAGAATCGTGTCTATTGTTTTTTTACTTTTAAGTTCTCCCGGTTTGAGAACGCGTGGACCTACAGGGATGGGAGTTGTACCCAAATGTAGGTTAGAGTCCCCGCTACCTTTTGGCATCAAAAATTTTATTTTCATTTTCTTCAAAATTCCGCGATATAGGCGTTGGAAGGCTTTGATCTAGAGACAGGGGAGTGGTGCCATATGAAAGCTTATATTCTCAGCTACCCGAAAGTGGTATAATCCGGTTTTCCGATTTTTTTCAAAATTCGGAGAAAATCGTGTTTGAAAGTTGGGGTAAATTTTTTTTTCGAAAAATCCCCGAATCTTTGAACGCTCCTGGAAGCTAAGCCGCTTGAGAGCAATTTTTGGGAGTGATGCCAAATGATAGCTTGTGTCATGGGCCTACGCTTAGCACATTGTCAGATTTTTAAAAAATCGCCTTGCATGTTAAACCGCCACATCATGCCTATTTTTTCAGAATCGGGCTTAACTTTTTTTTTACCTTTAAGTTCTCCTGGTTTGAGAACGCGTGTACCTACAGGGATGGAAGTTGTACCCAAATGTAGGTTAGAGTCCCCGCTACCTTTTGGCATCAAAAAAATTTTTTTCATTTTTTTCAAAATTCCGAGATATAGGCGTTGGAAGTTGGGGCGCTCACTTTCAGCTCAGCTCACTTTCAGCTCAGCTCAAATGAGCTAAGCTATGGTACCTAGCTCAAATTTGAGCTGAGCTGTGAGCTGAGCTGAAATGTTAGCTTTTTGCAACCCTGGCAACTTGCCACATGTAACTTGCCACATGCAACTTGCCACACGCAATTTGCCACATGCAACTTGCCACACGCAACTTGCCACATACAACTTGCCACATGCAACTTGCCACATGCAACTTGCCACATACAACTTGCCACATGCAACTTGCCACATGAAACATGTAACTTGCTACGTGTTGTGTGTTTTATGTTTGCCGTACTGTGGCGTACTGCATTTTTAAATACTAAAGTACTGCGTACTCTAAAGGTGAAACGACAGCCCTGCTACATAGGGTGATCGCGTCATAATCCCTTTGACATTCTTGTCAAAAAGTAAATTTTCATACCCACCCTCCCATAAGAAGTATAACTTCAAAAAATAAAATATGTCCATCAAAAAATTTCAGGTCAAAGGGTGTTTTTTTTTAGCGAGAAAGAACACTTTTGAAATGGTACCATTGCAGCACATGGAAAATTTTTGCATTTTTTTCAACCGCATATATATTTTATACATCGTATGAGAATCAAAAATAATCAAAAATTGAATTATACTTACCATGAAATATTGAATTTTCATGCAAAACATAAATTGCTTGCTTTTATTTTTTATTAAATTTACTTTTATTATTTTTTTTCTATGGTATATGAAACGTCCACACGAAATTTTATCAACCTAAAACTTATTTTCAAGGAGTACTTGGTAATATTCTGACTCTTGCTCTTTGAGTAAAAGACAATTCATAAAGAGTCCAATAACTTTTTACATGATGGTCGAGACATTTTGGTATTGATTTTATTCGATCGGGCGTATGCTAAGCCGCCTCACTAATACTACAGCCATACCTTGCAAAAAGTAGTGAAATCACAACAAAAACATTGCTGTTAAAAAAGAGCCAAGTTCTCCTATGTTGAAATTATGCTGACACAAAAAGTACTGAGATGTAAAAGTGTACCAAGTTCTAAAGTTTGGGTTCAAATTTGTATCAATAAAATTTTTATTGTTTACTTGGCAATTTTTGAAATAACTTTAAAAATCAGTAATTAAAAGAAAAATTGTCAAGAGAACAATCAAAATTTTATTGATACGAATTTGAACCCAAACTTTAGAACTTGGTACACTTTTACATCTCAGTACTTTTTGTGTCAGCATAATTTCAACATAGGAGAACTTGGCTCTTTTTTAACAGTAATGTTTTTGTTCTGATTATTATTAATTCGACAGTTGCTCAAAAATAATTCGATGTCCATACAAACTATAATATGCTCCAATTTAATTCCAAAATTCGACTAATGGACATTATTGCTCTATTGAATTATTATCTAACAGCTTATAAATTCATAAGTACCTTTTTAAATCGTTTACTCAATTCATCATAAGGTCATCGAACTTAAAAGATGCCTTTCGATGGTGCGTTGGACTCTATTGAGTCAAATGTGTAGAATGTACATATTGAAAGGACTTGATACAATATGAAAGATCTTTAAATAGTTTTGTGTTATTTTTGCCTGAGCCATCGAGTACTTATAACAGACAACTTAAGCTGTGATGTGCATTCTACAAAAAAATAAAAAAAAAACTTATAGACAATCAGACTTCGAGTACTTACGTCTATTGTTATTGCTATTGAACAACATCCCTCCGCCTCTTCTACCTATATAGATAGACTGAACATTGAACAATACATCCACTGAACAAGTCAAGTGTAAGAAAACTTTAAGGTAAAAGGTATAAATGACTGTTGCAGTAGTTACCACCTATATACACCTTGGCTACATCGTCGTCGTCGTCCATCGTGAACTTAAAAAATCAATTCTTTTCGAGGTTGTCAACGATTTTCGTAAAAAAAAAAATAAAATAAAAATAAAAACCCTAGAAAGTTAATAGAAAATAATATTTTTTTTTTTTTATTAAACTTTACCCTGAATGTAGAATGATTTTTTATGCGATTAAATTTTAACTGTTTAAAATAATTTTTTTCGTAAACACCATTCCCTTTTAATATGCTTTTAAATACATGTTGATGGCTTTAAAGAAAAAGATCTTAAAAAAAAATCATATTCTTACAGAAAACACATGGTCAAAATATCTTGGCAGACATTGAGTGCTCAAGTTCAATGGGAAAGACTCATTATGCACAAAGGTAATAAGAAGGAATTATAAGTATTGATTTTGATTTATTATATTGAAATGCAACTTTGTGTAAATAAATGAAACTTTTGCGATTGATTTTTTTTAAGTTGATTTTTGTCAAAAGACATATTTTCATTGCATGTGGCTTATGCTGAATATATTAAAATTCATTTTTTTGTTTAACATTTATTGAAAAAAGATCCAAAGGACTTAATGGATTTTTGGAAAGTTTAATGATTTTCAACTTTTTTTTTTAATTTGAAGAGTCGCATGAAATTGAATGAGTTTTTAAAGCAGTTGAGATTATTTTACTACTCGAAAAGTTTGTTCTGATGTGATGTTCTATCCGACAACGATTGAGGAAAAAGAGCTAAAAACGCTGTGTAAATATCCAAAATCGAGTCATTAATAGCACGGCAGAGGAGTGCTAAGGTTCTTCTGTTTAGTATTTTGAAAATAAATTGGAAATAAAATTATTGCTATGAAAAATCATAATGTTTATTTAAAGCTTATAGAATTTCCCAGAAAAATGCAAAATCTTTTGAAATGAGGAGGGTAGCAAAATCAGAAAATAGTAGTAAAAATAGAAATTTCCCTTAATAGATTGATAATAAATAGATGTTCGTATTGCATCGGACAAAGTATTTAACAAACATTTTTGTGAGCGGCAATTGTGGACAAAAATATCCTTAGCCATATCCAAGAAGAAGATAGTACCTACCAACAAATGAGGAGTTTGGTTTTATAAAATAAGTGTGAATTATTTTCTTAAAAAAAAATATTCAGGACACATAAAACTATTTGCCAGACCTTCTGAGAGTTGCACAAATTTCAAGTGTGCTTCACGCATTACTTTTTCGAACGCCAATTGCGATCTGTCCTCAATTTTGAATTTTTTTAAATTTCCAAAAATAAAAAAAATTCCAAAAATTATTTAAAAAAAGTTTTGAAAATGGATTTGTTTTTGTTTAATACTTTTTTTAGTTGGGCTGCGGAAATTTTGAGAACGTTGCAAGAAATACTTGGTTTGATAGCTCTATCGAAAACACGAGTAGGTACCTATATAAATTGTATATAATTTTCAAAAACAGGAGCGAGAAACAGTTGAAGACTCAGACAGAATTATTGTTGCCCGGAAATCATGGCCGTGTAGATTTAATAGAGCAGACCCGAATCGAAAAAGGACCTGAAGACAATGCCATAAATCGAGTTTTGGGACTGCTTTGAGAATCAAAACAAAATATATTGCATTGAACGGAAAATACTTTGAAGAAGATAAAATCGATTTAGAAGAATAAATAAAAATTAAAAAAATTCTTAAAGTAACGAAACATTCCTTGGTATTTTTCAAAATGAAATCCACCATAGGTAGGGTTGCCAGATATATTTTGACGAAACTAGTAATCGAGATGCAAAATCCCGGACTTTCTCGGACAAATAAGGACAAAAAAAAAAGAGTACAAAACTAGGACAAAAAAAATGCATAATTTTATAAAAAAATAAACCGAACAATCCTTTTAAAATTTAACTAAAACTCACATTTTTAGTATTATAATAAACATTCGAGCTATAATACTACAAAAGTTGTAATGCAATTCCAGTTAAAAAAAAATTTAAAATTCCATTGAAAACCAATTGCGCAAAATTTTTAAAGATTTAGTTAAATGCAAATAGAATTTTTAGTAAGTTACTAAGTTAAGAAATGGTCTTTTTGACTTAGCAACTTACTTAAGTGGCTTTAAATTTTCCTTAACCGTTTAAAATTTTGTTATATATTATATTGATTATATTGGAACAGAATACAAAACATAATTGAGCATATAATAAACCAAAATAAAAACGCCTCGCTTTTAATGAACTCGATTAGTTTTTTTGAATAATAAGGGCCAATTTTTCAATAGTCAGATAAACCTCAGTTAGAGCGTATTCCTAGGAATAAAAGTTTTTTTAATATTGACATTTATTCCTATGATGGTCTAACTGACGATTAAAAAATCAGGGCTAAATGAATTTAGATTAGCATACAAGTACTGAGATACTTAAAGGCTAGAAAAAGAGTACAATCCCGGACAATTGATAGAAACTATCCCGGACGTCCCCCACACAGCCAAAAAAGAGTACATGTCCGGGAAAACCCGGACGCATGGCAACCCTAACCATAGGGTCACACACCCTTGCTTTTATGACAAAAATTTTTTAGTATAAAAGGTTTGTAGGTAACTTTGTAGAAAAAAAATTAATGAAAATTATTGATACTCGATTTTAAAATTAGCACAAAACGTTTTTAAATGGATGGATACAAATTTGTATTACCTACATTAGTTTGAGTTTCTATTATTTTTTAATTCTGTATTTTAAAATTTTGAATTTCAAAAATCTATGAATTTTAAATTTTGTATAGTTACAATATTTTACATACAAAAAATTTAAAAAAAAAAAAAAAAAAAAAATAGAACAAAAATACCTAATTTGTTTAACATTTTTTTAAGTTGTTTTGTGTGTGTTAAAAATTGTCAGCAAATAAAATGCACGACTAGATCACACGATTTTAGGACTCAGGTTGATTTAAATTTTAACTATTAAAAATGTAAAAAAAATTTTTGTATACATAAAATTCGTCTTTCAAAGTTAAAAACAATAAATTACGTACAAAATACAATATCTGAAATGAATATTTTTGTAACCTCAATGTTCAACATCACTAGCTACAACAATTAATATTTTCTTAATTTGTATGTTATTTAATAAGGAAATAAATAAAATTTTGATTTCTTTTACTAGGATGCATTTGAAATTTAAAAAAAAATATAATTAAAAATCCTTTGACCAGTTAAAAAAAAAAATTAATTTCTTATTTAATCAACGGACAAAAATTTTAAAATACAGTTTGTGTAACAGTTGGAGCAGTTATTATTGAACACTCAAAAACCAAAATTTTAATACAACAGCTCCCGTTATTTTTTGTTCTAAAAATGAATTCCATGAAGCAACCCTGTACATATAGGGTGTGTCACTTTTGAATGGCAGAAAAAAAGTACTCTAATGTAATAGTGGTCAAAAGTTTTATTATGGTCTAAGGTTTAATAATATTAAAAAAAAATATAATATAGTTCGTCTTTGGCTCGTTCTAATCGGTTGAAGTTGTTAAGAAACGATTTTATATGAAAAAATGATTTGTTTTCCTTCGCTTATTATTTCACAGCTTCTTTACTAAGTTTTCAATTCCAAAAAAATATAAGCTTAAAAGTTTTTTCTTGGAATTGCCTTTCACGTGAAAGCCTAAAAGTATTTAATATATTTGTTTTTGTATCCAAACGGAGCAAACATATATTTCAAAAACCTCTAAAAATCCAAATTTCTTCGATTGCTTCCTATATTTTGAGCTAGCCAAAGATATTAATTAAAATGAAAATTGTAAATGCAGGATTTAGTTTGGATAAGCAATGCAACTTTTAAAAGCTATTAGATTTGAAAATTCCATACTTTAGCATTTTGACACACCCTACAGTAATGTGATTGTACCCTACTGTACAATCTATAAAAACTGCTACGTAAGAAGTGAATCAACCGACCCATTTAGGATGGTGCCTCTTGTACATACAGACAGACTGACACAACACAGAAATTCACAATCAAGATATTATTATTACCGGAAGTTCCATATTAACCTTAAACCTAAGTTTAAGCTTGTTTAAGTATAAATATTAACATCATGTAAATGAGTCAAATCATTTGCAAAAAAAAGTGTTCAAAATTATCAAAGTTTCAAAAATCAAAGCGAGTGTCCGTTTCAAATTCACAAAACCCAATTAAGAAAAGTACAAAGAAATTTTTGTTCAATTAAGCTTCTAGGAGATGGTCAGTAAAAACTTCAACATCTTTTTTTTACCTATTAAAGAAAATTAAAATATTTGGTTAAAGTTAAAAATAAATGCAAAAATCGAAAGCTACTTCAGTATTATTAAACTTATGCAGAATGATGCAAAAAAAATTCTAAAAATAAGTCATAATAATCATTTAATTCAGTGGTTGGGATTATTTATGTACAAAGTAGGACACTATGATTTTGTAAGTATTCTCAAATTTTCTTTAACCATTGAAAAATTGAATTTCTTTTTCATTCATTTTTTTTTTTTTTTTTTTTTCACAAGACAATAATTGAAGACGTCACTAAACTAACTGGCGCGTGTTTCAACGTTATTGTTGTTTAATATTGAATCAGTCTACATAGGTATGTACATATGTATATGTATGCCACCCAGTGTATTTTTTTTTTTCTTTTTCTTAATTTCAACTGTGAAAATTGTTTGTAATTTATGTCTTACATGGCTGGGCTAAGATTTTATTTTATTATTTTTGTTTGGCATATAGCCGTCTATAAATATGCGTACAAACATTTTTTTATTTTGGCCTTGATCTGTTAGTGAAATGATTGTCTTCCAGACAATACGACTCCGATTTCCAAATTCATAAAGGAAATTGACGCCGACAAAAGCCAAAATTACTTTTTTTTTTGAAAGAAATCTTCTCTTCTTTTAGATTTTGTGGTTATGTTTAGGTGGGTACTTAAAAGTTGAATGGTACATTGGCAGACTTTAACTCTTAATCTTTTATGTATTTATAATACATAGTATAACGTATGTAAACCGAGATGGAGTTACGTCATTATTTGAAAAAAAAAATTAATAAGACATAAACTGGGCATATTACACGGGCAATGATTTGATAACGCAAAGGGGGTAGAAAAAGTTTTTGTTTTTGTATCATTAGTGAAATATGTATGTTTACATGTTTGATTTAAATAGTATTAAGCTTCGCTTATGCTTATAAATCCTGTAAAAAATGTGCATATTAATTCCTGGGTTATCAAAACCGGAGATCACCGTGGCTGTAAAAGTGATAAAACAATAAACTGGAGCAAAAATGTAATGTAAAATTGTTGTCTTGAGTTCGATTTTTTTTACGAATCCTAAACTTGCCCTATAAGGTCAACCAAGTCGAAATTTCAAATTGACATTTTTACTGTACTTTCTACACTAGATGGCTGGTCATAGGCAACAGATCTGCACAGGTGTTTTGAGGTATTTTTTCCAGTTTTTCAATTTAAAATTGTGTAACTTTGTAGAGCACTTACCGTTATGTGTGATAATTATATCAAATGAATAGTAATATTATCAGCATGCGTATTAAAGTCAAATAAAAAGTTTATGTGCTCTAGATATGAAATTGATCGAAATTTTGCACAATTATAGTTCATTTAATTACCTATCTACAGTATAAATTTCATTTATCTATCCATTAAAACAAAAAAGTTATAATCAATTTATTTTTCCTGCCCCTTTTTCGTTTCATCTTTTTTCAAATCACTACGATACTAAAGAAGTTTTGACTTCCAAAAGTGGGTTTCAAAGGTTGCTATCTTTAAAATAACCTCTGAAAGAAAAAGAAAATTTATTAGTTAATAATTCTCAGGGCTAGCTTCTTGTGGAAACGACAAAATATATCACAGATGTTGACTGTTTTATGACGAACTTTTAAAGAAACTGTTTTCCTAGCTATATTTTCACTAGCTTCACCTAGGCATATCAGATGAACTTGGAGAATTTGTAAAATTTGAGTGGCACTCAGACATCGAAAAGACCTAGAAGCTAATATATACAAGAGAAGATTTAATTTCTTGCAAGAGGTTGTATTTGCAGTATGAGCTGCTACATTTCCTGGTCCTCAGAATCCATACAGGTCGTTTTCTGATAATAATTTGAATATATTCATGCTTCCCATAAGTTTAAAGTATCTTGGATATATGATCGAAAGGGCTTCTTCGTAATGACGATGTCAATCACCATATTATATAGTTGATTCTCATAATTTTATTCATTTTTATGATGGCAAAGTGGAAAAAAATCTAAAAAAAAATAGAATTTTTGAAATTTTTGAAATTTTTGAACTTATGAAGTTGGTGTTCTAAAAAAAACCACATATTTAATAGCTCGGTGCAAAGGCCTAAGAAATATTATTAAAGCACTTAAAATTGGTGGAAAATTGTATACACTAGAATTTGACAACTATAACGCTAGAAGGGTTGACAAAACGGTTTATTTTTTTGGGAAGAAATGATACCTTTATTATATAAAATTGAGATTGAAAAATAAAAATATTTCCCGAAATTAAAAAAAACTATCCTAATAACATCCAATAAAATATGAAAAAAGGAGATTAGTTACACATAAGATGGTTTTGACGTTTGACACTAAAATGAGTTCTGAAGGACATGAAGATAAAGCCAAACAACAAAAATCAATTTTTTTTTCAGTTTCTTTTTTCAAAATGGTGGCCAAACCTAAAACTAAATATTTGAGACTTTTAAACAATAGGTACCAAGTTTTTTTTTTTAATTTTCTGAAAATTCTGTCTTCAAAGCTCCTCAGGTATTGATCAAGAAAAAATTGATGGATTCTTGTTTGTAGCTTTCGTTTCGTACAGGATGATTTTCATGATTAGGTTTCAAACTATTTATGGCCATACTACTTTTCATACGTTTTCGTTTAAAATATTTTCTTGGTTCAGTTTTTGAAGCTAAAACTTCTTTAGTATCGTAGTGATTTAAAATAAGATGAAACGAAAAAGCGACACGAAAAATCAATTGATCATTACTTTTTTGTTTTAATAGATAGATGAATGAACTTTATACAGTGGATAGGTAATTAAATAAACTATAATTGTGCAAAATTTCAATTAATTTCATATTCAAAATTCTGAGATAACGGTGAAAAGATGTTCTTTTTCTAAACACGTTATATATCTTTTGATCTAGAGCACAAAACAAATTAATTTAACTTTAATACACATTGAATTGAAAAACTTGAAAAATACCTAAAAACACCTGTGAAGACTTGTTGCCGATGACCAGCCAGCAGTAGAGGAAGTACCGTAATCTCAGTTTGAAATTTCGACATGGTTGGCTTTAAAAAATTCTCACTTTGTTTGTAGGCATGGTAGAAATATGATTGAAGCGTCATATAAAAGGTGAAATAATAATGATATAAAATAGGTTGTCTTTTAAAAAATGTTTTTAATGGCGTTAGAAGAGAAATGAGATTGATTGTTTTGCTTTTTTTATAAAAACTAATTGGTTTAAAAAAATTCTTGCTCTTTTTGTAGATGTTGTATAGACATGGTCGATATAAATTTTTTGGGCTGAAACAATAAGCTTTCAGATCGTATAAAATTTATTGTAGGTTGTCATATAAAAAAAAGTGATGGAATAAAAAAAAGTTATATTTTTTCAATTTTGTTAAAATGATTTTTAAGGTTTCACTTCAACCACGTGTGTATGCACATATGATTTTTTTTTTTTCAGACTCTTAAATATTAACGTCAATAAAACTATCGATCTAAGGAAAATAGTAGCCAATTGCTTGAACAAAAGTGAGTTGTATTTTTTTGATTTGATGTTATGAAAATAACCTTAAAAGCCAGCTTGTTTCAAAATATTCACAATCTATAAACAAAACAAAATCATAAAAATCCCACGTTGATATTACTCTAGGGGTAGGTGTTTTTCTTTGATTCATTTGATTTCAATAGAAATCAAAGTACCTTTCAATTTTAAAGTCATCAATTAAAAAAGTGTGGTATTTAAGCTATACCCATAGTTGTTGTTAATACAATCACAAGAAAAAAAAATTGTAACTTGAAAGCAAAAACAAAATCTCATCATATGATTTGACTACCCACATCGGCTTCATCATCACTTTTACAAAAAAAAAAAAAAAAAAAAAATAGCAGCAACGACAACAACAACTATATCAAACATCCGCTCTAGCAGCTCTCTCTTTCTATTTTTGTACACCAACATCATCGAAAATAGCTTTCGTTTTTCTTGTTGGATCACATCTCTCTGTGCACTAGTTAAACACTTCACTACACATCGTTCCACTAGCCCCTATAGTCCTCAGCCTCCCCACCCCCCCTGCCCTCACCCAACCTCCAGTTCCCATCGCCCATCATCATCATCCGATGCAATCAGTTTCCAAACAACAAAACAGAGCAAAATAACACAAAAGGATACAATGGAAGGATACCTTCCATAGTGTGTGATTATTTGCAAACAAAGTACAATTATCTATCTTGAAAAGCTGCTGCCACTGCATTACAAAGCCGGGTGATTGTGCTTAGGACACAAACACATCTTCAGCCTTTCTCTTGTCACTATATATTTATATATGTATGTATTGTGTTTGTGTATGTGTTTTGGGAAAATCTCCCACAAACACATGGAAAATACTATCCTGAAGACCGATATAATATAATTTCAAAGAAAGAAGGCGCCTTACGAAAGCTTCTTAAAGTTCAACAATGTGTGTTTTTTTTTTTTTGTGTTGCTTTCTTTTCTTTACTTTTGTATGTGTGTTGTCCTACAATATATTTGTAAGCCCTGGTCTAGAATACATACCAATACCAATACTACTTGATAATATTTTTGTCATAGCTATATCGCTGTTATTTTTTTTTTTTTTTTCTTATGTACACATACGAGAGTTGTCAGGATATACCTACATTGGGTCTATGATCTATATAATGAAAATAATAGAAAGAAAAACATGGTCATAAGATGCCTGACAAAAGTAACGAATATTGTGTATAGTTCTATGATTAGGAGCGTGTTGATGGAGCAGATATCTTTGGTCTATAATCGAGCAGAAAAAAATATTACAAAGACTAAAAATCAAAGTCTAAAATTGCAAGTGCTATTGTTCGGTTGTTCTCAGAACTAGGGGAAGAAATAGCCCTAATGGGTCAAAATATATTTTTGGTAATTAAAACCACATAAGATTTATTAATCTTGGATCCTAGGATGTATTTTATAAAAAGTGAAAATAGTGTTAAGGAATGATATGAGTTCAGCTGATAATTGCCTTGCATTAAACATGCTTTTTTATCAATTAATAAACAGAAACAATATTGGGAAAGCCTTTGTTACTTCAAGCCTTTTAACTTTTTATTTTTAATGCCGTAAATCAAAATTAATACTAAAAAAAAGTTACGTATACACCATGGTGTACCAAATTGTTTTAGTTTCTGTTAAACTCGGGGTTAATTTGGAAATTTCAAACAAAAATAATATTTTTGCATGGTAGTATACTTTTAATTATTGGTAAAAAAGTATTTCATTTGAATTTTATATAGTTTATGAGTTTATAACAAGAGAAATGAAATTTATGTAGGTACTTCCTGTTGCTAAAATCGAAAATACATGTTACTGCGATTCTGAACGCCTTATCTTAGTTGAGTTGAATATCTATAGAATTTACAGAATTTTGGAAAACAGCATTACAGAAAAGCAGAAAATACAGATTTTTGTTACAGAATTTCTGATTCATAAACATAATTTTGGTAATTATGGACTCCATATAAGTTAATATTTCAACAGGTTTTACTGCAAGTAAAGGTTACACTTCATAAGAATTTGTACATCTGCAAATACATTTCTTAGGCTGAGATTTAAACAGGTGGTTTATAATAATTTCTATAAAATACTCTGTAAGTTTAGAAGGGAAATAGATCGATATTTTTGAAAAAAAAACTTATTGAATTTATAAATACTAAAAATTTTTCTTTTCATTGAATGTTAAAGAAGTTGTAAATACCACGTGTAAGCTAAAAAGAATCATCAAAAGAAATTGGAAAATCCGGAGTTATTTTCCGATAACTTCAAAAGAAAATTTGTTTTTTTTTTTTTTAAGGCACATACATACATATTATTTATAGTAAATTTAAGTAAATTTCGAGGTTTTAATCAAAAATAACACTTTGATGATGGAGAATTTGAAACAAAGTCTAAAACTGCAGGTATCAATTATATAAATATTATATAAATTATAATAAATTATATAAAATCAAACTTGTAAGGTGTGAGGAGAAACGATAAAAACAGTTCCGAAATTACTGGATTTATTAAAAAAAAATGTACCTTAACTACACACAAGTATTTTCACAAAAATTAGTATTAAATTTTTAATTAAATTCAACAGTATTATTTGGTCTCACCAAAAACTCTTAACTACCAAATTTGATGAATATGAGGAAGATGTTACTTAAGAGCACTTTGCAATTCTGTAATATGAAATTAAAAAGAGGTTGTCTGTAAAGCCGGTTTACGGACGATGATTTTACGTGATAACGTCGTCAGAATATAGGTTGTGTTTTTTTGTTTAAAATTAGTCAACTGAAGCGTTTACTTTTTTCAAACAATCATAATTTACAAGAAAAAGCTAAAAAAAAATACCTTTTTTATTTTCTCATTATATTAATTTTTTTATTTTAAAATCTTACAAAAAAAATTATGCATTTTAAAAGCCAAGTATTTCTTCTTAAGAATAAAACCATTTTTAAATTTTTACAATGCGCAAAAAGTATAAAAACAATTTATTGAAAACAATCATTTTCATCAAAAAAAGCAAAGAAAATATGAATTTTTATCTTCTCACGTCATTAATTCCATTTTTTTTCCCTAACAACCTGTAATAAATTTTATACCACCTGAAAGCTTATTATCTTAGCTCAAAATATATATATCGATCAAGTCTATGAGACATCTACAAAAAGAGCTAGAATTTGAACTAGAAATTTTGAACTCGATCAAATTTCATTAAAAAGGCAAAAAAAACATTAATTTTTATGTTCTCAGGCTTTGGAATCAATTTTTTTGTTCGACAACCTCTAAAAAATTTTATACCATGTGAAAGCTTATTATTTCACCTTTTTTATAACGTATCAATCTCATTTCAAAGATGCCTGCAAGTAAAGTTAGAATTTTTAAAGTCAACCATGTCGAATTTCCAGACTGAGATTACGGTACTTCCCACACTGGTGGCTGTTCGGGGGGCAACAGGTCTCCACTGGTGTTTTGAGGTTTTTCGTAAGTTTCTTGATTTAACATTGTGTAGCTTGTAGTTAGTCTACCGTTATTTGTGATATACTAAATGAAAGGTAATTATTGTATATCAGGATGCTCATAAAAGTTTAATAAAATTTCTATCAGCTCTTGGTCAAAAGTTATAACCTGTTGAATTCTAAAATTTTATTTTACCTTTATCTCAAAATTGTGTTTACGAAAACTGTTTCAAAACAAGCCGACTATTTAGTCGGCTGTCTGTGCGCACACTAGGAGCCCAACCCGACTAAACTATCAGCCGATATAAAGTCTGTAGTGTGCGGCGCGGCGGCTCTAAACCGAATTTTACATTAGTTTTTATTTTTAAGAATTTTTTTTTATAAGATTTCTTAAAAAAATTCTAGATCAAAAATTGGAAAGGTTCCCATAAGCAACTTTAAATGTAAGACGATATGTACGTCAGACCCAGTGGTGCTTTGGAATTTATCTGCAGGTGTAGGTATATAATTTGAAGAGGTCACAAATAAATTACTAGGTATATCAAAAATATCAACCATTTTGAAAGTTCGAACAAAAATTCAAGAATCCTAATTAAAATGTCGGTGCAGCTCAAAGTACACATAAAAAGGTAATATTTTCCAAACTGACATTGGTTGCCAAATTGTCGAAACATGACAATATTTGGCGACCAATGTCAGCTACCGTTATTATTAATTGTTTTAAATTACCGACGAAAAACGCACAAAAACCGAAAAATCACTCACGCCACTAGTTTTTTTTAACAATTTTTTATTGACCATTTTCCGAGAAAAAACACGAAGAAAATTTGTTATTTTTCAATTTATAATTTTTTTTTCAATTGACGTTTTATAAATTAAAACAAAAACAAATTTCCTGTTTACTGCGACTGAAATGGGTGCAGCTAACATCTTGTCATAAGATGTTGCCTATTTAAAGCGTGTAACATGAAATGACATCACAAGCTCAATTGCTTAGATTTGACGATATCGGTAAGGATATAAAATTGTTAATACGTTGACAAGCAAAGAATCCATAGAAAATGAGGATGATTTATTATTTGATGTTTGGCCGAAGGTGCCAAAGGGAAACTTAGATGATCAAATTTTCAACATTAACACAATAAGACTTTTACTACGAAATGAATCAAAATAAAATTAATAAATTCAAAAATAAAATATCCGTGGAGGTAAAATATTAAAGGAGACAATTCCCTGATCAAGTATAAAAGTCAAAATAACCGATGACGCCAAAAATTAATACATATTGAAATACTTAAGAAACCCGAGGTGCTTTAAGAATATCAAGAAACATTTATTATTTTGCACAGGTCAACAAGTTTTTTTCCATAAGAACAAAAATATACTTTTTGGGATGCTGAACTCGAATCTGAAGTCAGAAAAATTCGGTTAGCCTACCCTTTTGAAAAATTACCTTTATAAAGTTAAACTGTAATATGTAAAAGGCCTAAAACCTTCATAAAAATATATTGTGGTTCTTGTGGCAAAAAAAGTTCAATTTTGTTGATTAGTACAATAAAAGATCCAAGAAATTGGGAAAGGCAATGGACAAAATGTGTTTTGCCAACAGGCACAAACTTTTGTATTACAGCAAATGAACCCATAAAAAATCACTAAAAGAACATTATTTCAATATAGAAAACTAATTTTTTATACATAATTATTAGTATCGAGAAATAAAAGAAATAAAATGAACTACATCTATTAAGTTTGTTGGTTATCTGAACTTGTAAAATGGTTAAACTATTCTATAATGGAATCGTTTATTTCAGAAACAGCATAAGTCCATGAGCACTAACCTTTCAGGAGCAACAAAAAACTTTTTTTTATGTTGAAACTCCACAACACTTCAAATTTAGATTATGCCGAGTTATAATCTAGCTAAAGACGCATTTAAAAAGCTTAAAAATATAAACCTTTTTTCAAGTCTTAGCGGGTTTTTAAGCCTTTAAAGTCGCTGGACTTATGTCGTTTCTGAAATAAATGAATTTTTGTTGGTAAAACTTTTGTTTTCATCTAGCTATAGCTTTTGAACCCTGCTTCTGATTTTAATGAATAAAATAGCAATAGATAGAGTAAATCTTTACCTCTTCATTGATGTATAATTTTTAAGATTGCGTGTCATGATGGCTGACAAAATAATTTAAAACTGGTAAAATGTCATATATTCAACAGTTAAAAACGCTACCACCTCGAGAAATCTGGCTATAACTTTTGAACCCTGAGTTCAATTTTAATGAATTTAAAAGATATAGAAAGAGTAATTCCTTACCTTTTTATAGATGTATAAAAAAAGGGTGTGCGTGTCAAGATTGCTGCCAAAATAAATTAAAACTGGTAAAAAGTCATGTATTTAGCAGTCAAAAATGTTGTCACCGGGTGAAATATTTCCATATATTTTGAACCCTTTTCTTTAAGTTTTCGTATTTGGCGGGGTCTGACATACTTAATTTTTTTCCAGAAGATGAATACCTATACATAAATGAGATATCTCCAAAAAAAATTTTTCTTGGGAAAAATGGACTTATACCGTTTCTGAAATAAACGATTCAATAAGAATCGCCATCAAACCAAACCATATTTTTCTAAAACATTTGTGTTTCCAGTTTTCGAATCTTAAGTCAAAATTTCTTTTTACAATTAAAAAAACGCAGTTTTTACGGACTTTTGACATATTGCCTACAATACCCTGAAATATCAAAGGACAAAAAAAATAGAAGGTGATTAAACAAAAAAGACAACAACAAAATATCCATTGCAGAAAATAATTACTTAGATAAAAAACATTTCTCCGTTTAAAAATTATAAATCAACACCGGATTTAAACACCAAACAATTCCTGATAGAGTCCCATTGTATTTGAAGAATTTTTAAAAAATTCAAGCATTTGTTTTATTTTCTTATTTCAATAGTTAACATAATTTTTGACAACTTTACTTCCTATACCGGCAAACAAAAAGATATCACAAAAACCAAGGCAAGTTTATATTCCTGGCCACGTACATTTTATTCTTTCCAAGTTGGTCTGAACTTCATCAACTTAAGGAACAATCATTTTAACTTAACGTGATATTTTTGAATAATTTTCCCAGTATTTCCCATAATCTTCTGTTAAGTGTGTTTGTGTGCGTTACATTTTTATCAGTAATTGTTTTCCCAATTTTTACACGTCATCGTGTCTACGTAATTCAGGGTTCCAGAGAGCTGTTTATAATACTGTTCTGATGTTCAGTGTTCATATCACAATAAAAAAAAAAGCTTAACAATATAGCGCGACTGCGCGGGAAAATCTAACAGCCTTTATTTTACTTTTTTAACTTGTCCCAGAGTAACTTCCTGCTTGATTTGGTTTTCTATCTTTTTTTTTTTTTTTTTGGTTGAAAAAATGAAACTCGAACACATACACAATCAAATTAAATGAAAGCAAAAAGAAAAAAAAATATGTAAGGGAAAAACTCTACCAGGCAATGGGACACTTGTTTTCTTCGGAAAGAAGACAGCAAAACAAAAACAAAACCGGAAAGCTTTCTTGTATGTATTTAGCCTAATTTAAGTTTTTAATTAATGTTATTAAAATTTATTTTCCTAAGAATCAAGCTGCAAAGCTCGTGTGTTAAGCAAGCATAGTGTTGAAATGAATGCAATTAAGGTCCTATAGTGAGTTCAAGTTGTTGTATAGTTGTAAGTTTGTATGTAGGAAGATAGGCTGGTTTGGTAGGTAGATATAGGCTTTTTTGCCGCATTTGGCTTTGTGACACCAAAGGGATTGGAATACAATGTGAAGTACTTAGTAAGTACCTGGTGACTCCACCTTTTATCAAAAAGCTAAACAAAGAACCATCACAGTGTGTAATACAAGGTACCTCTTCTACCTACCCAAAACCTACAACTATACATGAGTTTGAGGACAAAACTCAAGAAAAGTCTGAAGATACTTTTGCACGTTTTAGAGACACTTTTGTGTGAAGTCCATTGGCCTTAAAATCAGGGGCGGGTATATACTGCTATATTTGCATTTTTTTTGGGTTATTGTTTCTTTATTTTGTATTGGAGTTTGCTGACAAAAAACTCTATAGTGATGACTGCAAGAATGCCGAAAGTGACCAAGTTCATTGAATATTTTTTTTTTTTGGTAAAGATTAAGGTCAGAAGTTTAATAAATTCTATGGATATTTTTTTCTTGGTCATGGGTAGCGGAAAAGTTTTAAATAAAATCAACAAAAGGAAACTAAGACAAAAAAAGGATATTCTTGGGAGGAATATTATATTTTCAGTACAATCTTAGTGAAATATTTCTTAATAACGGGATCCAGACAAAAATTAAAGTTAGAATTCAGACAATTTAAGTTCCAAATTCCAAATTTCCGAAGTTTAGGGATCTTCAGATTTTGAGTTTCTTGATTTTGTGATTTCAGGATTTTGAATTTGAAAACTTTAACAATTTTTAAAAATTTTTTTTTAAGAAAAGTTACGATCTGAAAATTTAAATGACCTGGTAGTCCAAATGCATTTCGCCCAGGCACAACTGTTCCAAAACAAAAAATCTTAGATTGAAGTTCGGTTAAATTCCCAATTTGACAAGATATTCCAACTAAAAGCAGTCACAAAACTAATTTTGAGATAAAACTAATTTCAAGATTTGACAATACCTATATATGAAATATGACCGCATAAATAATTTTCTTTTTATTGTATTTTTGTAATACATATATGTACAAATTTTGTAGATAAAAGAGATAAGATTGATTTTTCTTTTCAAATTCTAGCGTCCAACTTAATGTTTTTTTTTGCTTTTTCCATATTTATTTTAATTTGTGATATAGACACAATAGGGAGAGGTTGGGATTTATATAAAAATTGAAATCGAAATAACAATCAGAATTTGGGTCCCGCTATTCTGCGAAATTTTATTTTTAGGGTCATAAATAACGGTAACTTGATTTCTAATTTTCTCGTAAGCCATTTAACCGTTTTAAAGGAAATTTTTTCAAGGTAAAGTATTAAGTAATCCGAATTGAAACATTAAGAGCAATTTCAAAAAATATCAATTTTGATGGATTTAAGGCGAATTCAAAATTAATTTTTTGAAATATCATTTTTTTTCAAAATGCATCAATAAATAAATTATTACTTTCTTTAAAGATATTTTTTTTTAAATATTTAAAAACGGTTGTATATAGAAAAATAATTATTTGAAACGACTCAAAATTTTCAAAAATATTCAAAAAAATTTTTTTTTATTAAAGAAATCAAGAAATTAAGAGATTGAAACCAGTAAAAATGTTGCATTTTTATTTAAAAAATAATTTTTAATATTTTTCAACATTTTTTATAAAATCAATGATAAAATTTGATATTTTTAAGAAATTTTATAAGTTATATAAGAAAACAAAAAAAAATTTTCATAAGAACAAAAAAAATTGTTTAATTTGCTGTGTAAAATTGAAAAAAAAAGTTCTGAGCTAGTTTAAAAAGAAATTGTAATTCTACTTTTTTCCAAAAAATGAAATTAAGGTATGAGAAAATATTTTTCGACTCCTAGAAACGATATTTAAAACAAATCATAATCCCTGTTTTAAAATAAAATTTTTTGTTATCCCAAAAATATAGGGTTTTTTGAAAATTTTGTAAAGTAATGGCTACTTCAAAGCTTCTGTATAAAAAATTTTATTTGAAATCGATTTAATAATAACGAGATATTCAGAAAACATATTATGCGGCGCTCACTTTTTTTTGTAATACCTACTCTAGTATTGTGATGCCATGTCTGATTGTTATCTGGGTGTCGATTTTTTTACGAGGCATATAGATATAAGCACTAGGTCACAAATTGCACTGTATTGATTTGTTGGGGGATGTAATAAAAACCAGATACTAATACTGTAAACCCCATAGCTTACAACTTTAAAATACATGTGCTAATAGCTTTATGAAGCTGCAAATCTTTTATTTGTAATATCATTGATTGCAGCATTGAAAGGATTTATGCAATATTGCATCCATTGAGTTAATACTTTGATCCTAAAGTATCCCAATGTCTATAAAAGATCTATCATGATTATGCTCGTAGATAACATTTTACAAGTGTATTCTATGATTCAAATTGCGAAACAAAAAGACTATAAAATTTAATAAAATTTGAGAGCAACCGCGGCTCTGACTTAATTTTCGAAATTTTTGGCAAATAATGTTAACTTTGAAAACGTTCAAAGTTATTTTGAACCCACAATTATATTGAACCCACAGAAGTGCGGTTGCGCATTCATCTTTATCTACTGCCTGGTGACTTTTTCCAAAGGTTGCTCTTTTGGAAAAGCAATAAGTAAGCTAAAAACTGAAACAATTCCAAATTCACGATTTTTCGGGCACCACACAGTAAACCCTTAAATGCAAATTGTATCATTTTTTACACGCACATAATTTTATGTATTATAAATTAATTAAATTAATATAGCATTGTTATGTGAATGTATTAATTATATATATTGTTAATAAAACATATTTATTAATTTTTTTTTCAAATATTTTATTTATTTTTAAGAATATTTAGAACCTAAACCAATTTTTTGTCTAAAACCGCTTTGATTTTGGGAACCCAAACTTTTTTTGTAAATAATAAGAAGAACAGTAATTTACGCCGTAATTTTGTAATTCAAAAATATGAAAAAGAATCGTAGATATATGAGCTATTAAATGCCTATGGAAACAAAATATGTTAAATATTAAAATGCAAGAGAATTATTGAAGGTCATAAAAACGGCAAACAAATGCTTATTTTCTTATTTGTATGAGAAATTTTGCGAAATAATTTTTTTTTAAATTTTTTTCCTGTTATTGGGGTCAAGTTAAATTATTTGAATAACATTTTTTCAAAATTGGAAAATTCATGCATTTAAGGGATAACACACTTGTTTAAAAACTGCCAACAGTTTCAGTATAATTACTGATATCTGTTTTTTAAGTGCAGTGCAATTTTTCAAACAATCTGAGTGTGATAGGAAAAATCAAAGTTTATATTCGTAAACACTTAAATGTACCCCACGATATTATCATTCAAATTCAAGAGTGGAGTTAAGACGTTAAGAGTCAAGTTAAATAAATAAATTAAATGCTGAATTATTTAAATTTTTTGCGAAATTTTATATTACCAGTATTGTTAAAACTTTCAAAAAGTCAAAGTAAGTATACCTAACGCAAAAAAAGTTTTTATCTTTGAATGCATTTTAAGCTAAAGAGATCACGTTTTAACAAGACTATTACTCACTCATGGCTCTGCAAATTATTAGTTCTCCATTATTCTAGGAAAGAGTTAGTGACTTTCCCTTTTCCTGATGACAAATATTTAAATTTCATTTAATTCACTTTTTTTTTTTGTTGTTGTTTATATGAAAGTGTAAATGCCAAATTCATTATGTTTTGCAATATCAAATTTAATTGGTTAAAGAAGAAACTACGTCACACTCAAGCAATAAACTTTAGAAAAACTCCCTTACAACCCTAATAAAATACAAAATAGAGATATGTATAATACTTGTGTGTATGCACACAACAAATTTCGTCCCACGACTTTCCATCTTTAAATTCCAAGAAAAATATCTTTCAACATATTATAACGAAGTCATGACTCATGGTTTTTAGTTTGAACAACGAGAAAAGGAACCCACAACGAAAAGTGTGGGTTTTTTTTTTTTGCTTATGCTTCTGTGGGTTATCACAGAGATGAATCATATACTAAATAGTACATATTTCATGATTCTCTCTCGAGAAGGCGAATAAGGCTCTGTGACTCAAAATATAATCAATTAACATCTTGGCACGGTATAATCGTGAATGAATTTAAACTTCTGCACCTCTTTTTTTTTCATATATTTTGCACATCACGGACTCAAAATCAATTCCAAGCCATTCATTTTAATTTAATATAAACTTTTGCCAAAATTGAACAGCGGTTTTCTATTTTATTGGCTGACAATTTTACTTTCCAGGGGGGTCATTTTTTTTTGGTAGTAGAATGAGGCTGAGAGTGCACTTGCCTCTTCAACTTGTGCCAGTCATTAAGCTCTGTAACACAGTAGGGCAACAATTTTTGGCAAACAAACAGACAGTCATACAGTAGTTTTGTAGTAGGCCACATCACCATATAATCTAGATAGAGGTACCTACTGTAGATCCTTGGGGAAAAATTGTATTTTTTTTTTTTATATTGCGCTGGCCGAATATAATGGTTTGTCGGGTGTTCTGACCTCGTTTTTCATTGACCATTAAGGGCAATGTTTCATGGAAAAGGGGGACATTGAAGTACAGTAGCAAGAATCATCTTATGCATCGTTAAAAAACAAAAAAAAAAAACAATGCCTGATGTTGTATAAATGTTGTGTTCCATGCAATTCTAGAAAAGGGACCAAGTATTTCTTGCCTATTTCAGCCGCGTCCTGCTACAATGAACATTGAGACAATTATTTTTTTTTTTTCTTATGAGAAAGACGAAAAGTTATGATCCGTTGTAGAAGCTTGCTCTACTTATAATGAAGGGAGCTCTATGTATGCCTTGGATATAAGTTGCAAGAGTTTCCGAGAGTTCCTGCTCAAAGCAGGTATAGAGTCACCAAGTTTTATACTTTATCCCCATCGTTTAATGCGGATGCAAGAGATGTGGCGAAGTGTAGGTAACAGCCAAAGCCAAATAAGAAAAAAAAAAGTATCTTCTATATGTACATATAATCAAAATAAAGGAAGTCTGAAGAGCTTTTCAGATTGAATAAGCATATTATCTGCACTTTTGAACTTCTTTTGGTTTTTTTCATTTAGGATTTTTTTTGTTTTTTTTTTTTTTTTTTGCATTTATGTAGTTAAAATTAGTTGTGGTATTTTTTTTATCTTATATCGCTTGTAGAGGAAATATTTTCAATAAGGATTTGAATAGAAAAATTTAAAAGTTTTAGTCTCAGTCTCAGGCAGTGAAAAAATTCAGAAAAAATTGTACTTGTATATCATTCTTAAAAAATTGTTACTCGATAAAATAGAAACAAAGTTTAAAAAAAAACATGAACTCATTTAAAAAATTAATTTTTTTAAATTGATATTTTTAAGGACTACAAAAATGTATTTTTAAAAATTTTGCGAAATTTTTTGGTCAATAAAACTTTTAAAATTTCGTGGAAATAGATTGAGTCCTTTACGAGCAGACTAAAAGCGGAAGAATTGAGCCACTTTAGGGTCTCCTCCTTTCTCGTGAATGACTTAACTGATTTTAACTGAAATGTTTGTATAAAAGCAAAGATCATTCTGAGCAGAACACAAATTTTGTTATTGGATCTTTAAGTGCTAATTAGGTGATAATTGGTTAGCATTTTTCTGTCATTTTAGAACACAAACGTTTTTTTTCTATTTTTTCAAAATATCTTAAATAATTAAGTACTAGACCAATTTGTTAAGGGCCCCATTTTCCGAAGAATTTTTGGAGAATTTGCATTAAGAAAATAATTTCATTTTCCATATAAATCGATGCTCTTCTATCTTGAATTTATTGAAAAATTTCATAATTTTATTCTTGCTTTTTTTTAGAGCATCACTACTATTAACTTTGCCAAAAAAAAAAAAATAAAAAACAATTTCCATATTCTGGAATAACAAAAATCTCTTAGTTACCAAAAAAAAAAAAACACAAAATTTCAAGCTCATACCAAAATATTAGGGGTTGGGGTCGAAATTCTGTATGTTGCAAAATTCTGTATTCAAAATACTGTATGCCAAAATACTGTATGTCAAAATTCTGTATGTGCAAAATGCTGTAGGAACAAAATTCTGATAGTCAAAATTCTGTATAGCAAAATTCTGGTTGGTCAAAATACTGTATTTCAAAATTCTGTACATCAAAATTCTGTAAATCAAAATTCTGTAAAAATGCTGTAAAAAAATATCGTTTTGATAATGTAAAAAAGTGCGCGCACTTTTTTACATTATCAAAACGATATTTTTTTACAGCATTTTTACAGAATTTTGACATACAGTATTTTGCCGTACAGAATTTTACAAAACAGAATTTTGCATGTCAGTATTTTGTTGATACAGTATTTTGACGTACAGAATTTTGTATTTACAGTATAATGACGTACAGAATTATGGTATTACAGTATTTTGACCCCACAGAATTTTGTAGTACAGAATTTTGACAAGCAAAATTATGACCCGCACCCAAATATTAGCTATTCCAAGGGGTTAGTAAGAAAACTGTTCGATATTATTACTTTGTTTATTTATTAATAAAATTTTTTGATTTTAAACGGGAGCGGGCCAAAATTCTGACTTCAAAATTCTGTTTAATTTATATTCTGCCTTTCAAAATTCAGCTTTTCAAAATCCTACCAGTATTTTTTTTTAGTAACAAACAAAACAATAATTAATGTAATTTAAAGTTGCTACTTTCCTAACGCCCTAGATGACTGACTGGGTTGGGGTCGAAATTCTGTATGGGCCAAAATTCGGATTCCAGAATTCTGTATTCCAAAATTCTGTATTTTAAAATTCTGTAAATTCAAAATTCTGTATTCTAAAATTCTGTAAACACAAAATTCTGGATTTAAAAATTCTGTATTCCAAAATTCTGTACTCCAAAATGCTGTAAATGATAAAAGAAAAATTGTTTTGATAATGAAAAAAAGTGCTCACTTTTTTCATTATCAAAACAATTTTACAGCATTTTGGAGTACAGAATTTTAATATTTTCTATGCAGAACCTTGAAGCAGTTTGCGTTCGACAGCTTAAGTTAAGTGTTATGAGTTAATCGTGATATAAAATGAATTCAGAAAAAAGGAAAATATTAAATTATTAAAACCTAATAAAGGAAAGGATAAATTGTGTGTCGATGGTTTTATGTTTAATAACGAAGAAAGAACAACTTACAAAAAAAAACATGGAAAATGAAATATTTTTTTAATGAAAAATCTCGGAAAATTTTTCGGAAAATAGGGTGCTTAACTCAAATTAGTCATGCACTTAATAATTCCATTCGAATTTTGTCTAAAAAAAATTAAATTTTTTGAGAAAAATGAAATTCAAGCCAGCAGAACATGAAAATCTCGGAAAACTTATCGGAAAATGGAGCGCTTAATTCAAATTAGTCGAACATTCAATTATTTATATCCAATTTTTTCGAAAAATTGGAATTTAAAAAAAAACAAATTCAAGTACCTAAGTAGAACATGAATTTGTATGGAAAATAAAAATATTTTTTTTTTAATGGAAAATCTCGGAAATTTTTGTCGAAAATTGGGTACTTAACTCAAAGCACTTAATTATTCAAGATAATTTCAAAAAAAAAAAAAAAAAATTTCGAAGATCACAGAAAAAAAATTATTTTTGGAATTTTTGTTTGGCACCTAAATATTAAACCAAACCCGAATTTTGTACTAACAGTTTAAGGCATTTTCTGGTAATTGCTCTGCTAACTTTAAATCGAGTTAGCAGAGCATTAAGTTTTTCCAAAAGTAGGGGAGCACTTGATATAATTTTGGGGTGCTTGCTCTGCTTACTTGAGGGACATGTTTTAATGTAGAGATTTAGAATTACAGAATTTTTAAAAGCAGAATAATGGATTTGCAGAATTTTGAAATACAGAATAATAGAAAAGCAGAATAATGGAATACAGAATTATGTTCATACAGAATTTTTTCTTCAGATACAGAATTTTGGTCATACAGAATTTTGGAATACAGAATAACGACCCGTTCCCTGACTGACTTCCATCTACATAGCTACAGTTGAAAACTAATTAGATACGATGTTAAGTGATAAGAATATTCCTTTTCTTATTTATTTTTTTGAATATTAATTTTATATGATTAAGAGCCAATTTTTCAATCTTCTAATAAACAGTCAGTTAACCATTCTACGAATAAAGATACTAGGCTCATAAATAATCACATATCGACGGTTAAACTTCATAACCTCGTAAGTTGTTTTTGCAAGTTTTTCAGAAATCAAAAAACAAAATGTTGTGTTTCTTGTTTTTGTATGGGATCTATCAATACGAGTGTTTGAATTTTGTCATTCCTGAAAAATGTTCAGAACAACATTGTTAAGCTGAATATACCAAAAGATAGCTCTGAATTTTCTGAATTGTTTGCATTAATAATATTTTTTCGAATTTTTAGACTTACGAGGTTATGAAGTTTAACCGTCGATATGTAACAACATTGAATTTTTCAATCAAGAAAAATTATTCTACAGAATAACAAAAAAAAATGTCAAATTCAAAAATAATCAAAATTACACGTCAATTTTATTCATATTTGTTTTTGTTTTCTTGTGTTCCGCTGTATTTTTTATCAAAATTTCTTTCAAAACAGCTTTGACAATTGACACAATAATTTTTTTTTTTTTTGAGATTATTATTTAGAATAATTTTTATTCGTCTCTGAAAGAAGCAGATAATTTTATTTCTAGGAATAAGCTATGTATATCTGCTTGATTTTTTTTCTATCTGAGGAATAAAAACTAACTGGACTGTTTAACTGACTATTGAAAAATTGGCCCTTAATAAAAAAAAATTTCAATTATTATTTTTCGAAGTTGTTTTTCGTATTAAGACCTTTCCTCAATATTTTTTAATTTATTGATTTAAGCTAAGTATACAGTTATTCTAGCAAAAAAAAAAAAAAAAAAACAATGCATTTCTTATGGGAGAGATTTTTAAGGAAAAAATAAATTTTTTAACTCACCACAGCTGCACTCCAAAATTGAAAAAAAAAATTGTATATTCACCACGATTTTTTTTTCGCAAAACAATGTGCAGCCCATTTTTTTGCGGAAAAAAACTTACAACTGTCATCTGTTTACCACAAATATTTTTTTTTTAAGAAAAAAATTTTTTTCTTCACCACTTAGTTTTTTTTAATCAAAAAGAACTGAAAACTAGGATTTGTCAAAAAAAAAAAAAAAAATGAATTTTACAAAAAATGACATAGTACCTACTCGTAAGTAAGTAATTTCAAATAAGCACACAATTTTGCGAGATGATGATTTCATAGAATTCTACAAAAAATTTAAAAAGAGTTTGGAAAATGTTAAAATGCGCGCTCTTAAAAAGAGTTTTGAAAAGCAGAATTTTGAAAAACAAAATTTAAAAGAGCAGAATTTTGAATAGCAGAATTTGGAAGCAGAATTTTGACAAAAGACCAACCCAACCCATTTTAAACGAGTTCATTTGTTATTTGAATTGAAAACATGTCAATTTTAAAGACCTTTTTACATTAAGCAAAAATTTAATACCCCAATTATTTTACAATTTTAAAAGAATTTGTTTTTTTTTTTTTAATTTTGAGAAACTGAAATCCGAAAACAGAATTTAAAAAAAAAAACATACAATATTTTGGTATATTTCGATTTAAAGAGAATACCCTTGAGGCCATTTTCTGAAGAAAATACAACCTATTGGTACTTTGTTGTTGAAACAATTTGAAATATACATACATAATATACACTTATAAACAAATCAGCGGTCTCATAAGGAAACCTCGTAACTCCACTTTTTTTTGGAAAATGACTTTTGAATGCCATTTTTTAGAAAATATGTCAGCGGAGCTACCCAGAAAATTTGAAGTCATTCCGAAAATCTAAATAGACTTTAATTCAAATTTTGTACAGCACTTTACTCCCAACTACTCTGTTGTTTCTCTACTCTTTTGTCTCTCCTGTAAAACTTTGATTTTGGGAGTTACGAGGTTTCCTTATGAGACCGAGGAAATATAGATTTAATTATTTATTTTTGTTTACCTTTTTGCAATCAGGATATAAAATTTAGTCTTTTCGTTACTCTATTCTGTTAAACTAAGATCAAAAGAGCGTGCAAGAATAATAAAAAAAAAATATTAAAATGGACTTGTATTATGGCTACAATATGCCATTAAGTTATCTAGAGCACTTCTTACTGCAGTAAATTTAATTTTTGTCCCTACTTAAGCTATCATAGAGTTGTCAAAGTTATATCTTATACTAAGAAAAATATACCTAAAGAAATGTTTTGTGGGGCATATTTTGGTAAGTTATGAATAAATTAACAATCACGCAACCAAAAGTTGGAACACATGTTTTATTATATACTCCTGGGGGTTTCTTTAAAAAATTTAACTTTGAATATGAATGATATGAATATGAATGAATGCAAACATAAAATATTATATATTATAAAACAACAAACTATTTTTCATTGTTGAAGTTAGGTTATTTGTCATATTTTGTTGGCGATAAATTAATAACTCTTTTAGTTGATTTTATCTACAGAAAAAAAGACGTATTGTTTTTTATATTCACAAAACATTTAAATTTTTACTCTCTCCAACTTTTTTCCCAATTTGTTTGGTTGAATTACTTTTTCAAAAACAAAATTGATTCCGAGATTTTTAATAATTCGTGATGAGGATGACCATAGTCGTTTAATTTTTATGTTTGGTTATTTGAATTACAAGTGAAAAAATAACTTTTATCAAATAGAATAGCTCAAATTGAGTTAACTTACTTCCACTCTAAGCCGTTAAATATTATTATTTTATAAACAAAAATTAGTTGAATTAATTCCACAAAACACACTTTAATCTGTTCATGGTAGGTTATCAACTACAAAATATGTTAATAAACCGCAAGTACTTTTCATTTAAACAACTACATAACTGATTTTCACAAGACCATGGGTGAATTTATTAAAAGATTCTGATTTGAAATGTTAATAAAAGTTAAAGCCATAAAGTTAGTTCAGAAAAACTTCCTTAAGTAATTCAACAACATGTAAAAATGTCAGACTTCTATTTACTTACATTGTAAAGAAACCCGGTTACCGATTTTAACTGCTTTAAAAAAAATAATTTTCGAAAAAAAAATACTTAAAAAAGTAAGTAGGTAGAATATGATAGTTATTCTATTTACACTGCTTTGTTGTAAGGAACTAGAAACTAAACAAAAACTGTTTTCAAATGCTGTCAAATTTTTCTTCTAATGCAAATGGAATAAATGTTGTTTTTGCAAAATGACATCAATAAATACCTACTACAGAAACTAATCTTAATATTACTTCATTTACATAAAGTAAGAGATATTCAGTTTTTGTTATGTTCTCATCAAGGTATGACATCTTACAAAGATAATAATGAAGAGAGAAAAAAAATGATGAATGTGTTTTTTTGGGAAGGTAGACAAATTTTTTTTAATCTAATTTAGCAAATTAATAAATTTCGAAACACAACTTTGTTTGAAAAAATTTCAACAAGATTAATGAATATGAATACAATGACATTTTTAATAATTTGGTGATGTTATTTCACTGTCAAATAATATTTATTGCCAACTCGATTTATTATTTTTCTTTTAAAACTAATTTCAACTCCATATTTTAATACTACACATAACACAATAATCTTTTTTATCAAAAAACAAAACCGACTTCCATGGATCTAAACTGGGATTTATGGTTTTATAACTGAACAAAATTGAAATGGGACCACATTGCAGCCACCAGCTTTCCAATACAAAAAGAATTATCCAAATTGGTTCACTCAGTCCAAAGTTATGAGGTAACAAACATAAATAAAAAACAAACAAAAAAATACAGGCCTTTTTGGAAGTCGGTAAAAAACAAAACAAACCTGAGGATTATTTCTTAACACAGACCATTGAGATAATAAAAATTAGACACAAGAAAAGGAATCTTTTTGTGAATATGCCAATTTTATTACTTTCAAATACTAAAACGTTTGTTTTTAAATTAGTATTAAGGGATTTTGGATTGTTTTAGAAATTTCAGATGGTGAAGGTGAAAAACCAACAAAGCTTATTATCTTGATAAATAATATCAATAATAGAGATTCGATTCTAAAAACTTTTTTTGTAGGAAATTGAATGCTCTACTAATCTACTTTTATCATATATACAATTTTATTGTAGAATTCACCATTTCTGAGAAAAAACCGAAATAAAGCCGAAAAGACAAAAAAAAAATTCTTAAAAAAATGCATTTCCGGATCTGTCCCGTCTCAGAGCAGAGTTATAGTAATTCTGAGTAATTTGCTTTTTGACTCGTTGAAATAGCATAAACTCAGCTGAGATATACCTACCTATAAAATTAAAAAAAAAAATCACTCAAATCTACTGTATTTTGTAATGGAAATCTTCAAGTGCGGACGGTGAATGCTAAATCTTAATTTTAAGGGCTCAAATTTGTAGGGAATTTTTTGTTACGTATTTCCAATAAAATTTTGAAATTCGAGTAACAAAAATCAATGGTCACCTTAAAAAAGCATCCTAATACATATTGCATATGAACATAGATGAAGATTCCTGGCTAAGCTTCTTAAATATTCTACGATATTTAATGATCCTCGTTTTTTAACTAAACATCAATGTTCTGCAAATAAAATACAAACAATTTGTACTCCAAAATTCTGTAAATAATACATTTTTTTTGTTTACTTCTCTTCATTATCAAACAATTTTTCTTTTATCATTTATAGAATTTTGAAATACAGAATTTTTAAATCCTTAAAATTGTATTTACAGAATTTTTGAATACAGAATTTTTAATACAGAATTTCAGAATCCCAATTTTGGCACTCATGCAGAATTTTGATATCAGTCTAATTATCTAAACAGTCTTCTCTTCAATTTTACTTTTTACTATCAGGGAAAGAAAATCTATTTTGTGGGAAAAAAAAAAATTTTATTGTTGTCTTTGTGGTCTCTAGGTTATAAACAAAAGAGTATTAGACAAAAAAGCTAATCAAAAATTCAACGTTAAAAATTTATGATTGATATTTGGGGCATATTTATAAACAAATTTAAGAATGCTTAGGAAGGTATTAAATCAATTTCTTGCTAATTTGTTTTCTATAAATAATAATAATAAAGCAAAGATTAATCCAAAAGTTATATATAGCAGACACCACATGTATGTATAAAATTTGGTACTACATAAAGTTTCTTTTTAAGCCGTCACTAAGCAATCCATATACTATTTTACTTATGATATACCATAGGTACTATAGGATAGGGCAAGTTTATGATTCGTAAAAAAACGGACTCGAAAAAACAATGAGGTACGACATTACGATGATGGAGAATGCCAAAAATGTGGGCCTCGCAATTCTGTCTGTCAGTCTGGCTCTCGAGCTACAGCCACAACAGCGATTTTGCTCAAACTTAGTAGTTAAGTGTTTTCGGCATGATTCCGTAGAGGAAAAATTGATTTTTTTTAACCATAACTTCATATGTAGGTACCTGCCATGATCAAAATGGAAAAGGTTGTTTTTCTCTGTGGCATATAAGTTTATACTTTTCAGATAAAAAAAAAAATATTTTTTGAACCGTTATAAACGGTACTTGCCATAGAATCGTTTTCTTTAAGTCTGACTTTCGCCTAAGGGACACAACCGATTTCAATGAACATTTTTTAACAAAGAGGTTTTAATAATATTAATAGAAATAGAAGATATTATAATCTTAAGAAAATTGTTCATTGTTTTTTGAAAAATACATTTTTTGAAAACGGCCCAGTAAATTGTATAGAAACTTTCTTTTTATGTTTCGATTAATACTACCTACCATACTACTGACATAACTACCTACTCATTTTTACTTGCGATATACTATATATCAAGTTATGCATTCGTACAAAAAAAAAGTTGAGATAATATTTTTCCATGACATTACGATGGTAGACAATGCCAAAAAAGTGGGTCGCAGAAGTCCGTCTATCTGTCTGTCTGTCTGTCTGTCTGTCTGTCTGTCTGTCTGTCTGTCTGTCTGTCTGTCTGTCTGTCTGTCTGCCTGTCTGTCTGTCTGTCTGTCTGTCTGTCTGTCTGTCTGTCTGTCTGTCTGTCTGTCTGTCTGTCTGTCTGTCTGTCTGTCTGTCTGTCTGTCTGTCTGTCTGTCTGTCTGTCTGTCTGTCTGTCTGTCTGTCTGTCTGTCTGTCTGTCTGTCTGTCTGTCTGTCTGTCTGTCTGTCTGTCTGTCTGTCTGTCTGTCTGTCTGTCTGTCTGTCTGTCTGTCTGTCTGTCTGTCTGTCTGTCTGTCTGTCTGTCTGTCTGTCTGTCTGTCTGTCTGTCTGTCTGTCTGTCTGTCTGTCTGTCTGTCTGTCTGTCTGTCTGTCTGTCTGTCTGTCTGTCTGTCTGTCTGTCTGTCTGTCTGTCTGTCTGTCTGTCTGTCTGTCTGTCTGTCTGTCTGTCTGTCTGTCTGTCTGTCTGTCTGTCTGTCTGTCTGTCTGTCAGTCTGTCTGTCTGTCTGTCTGTCTGTCTGTCTGTATAAGGAGGTACAGACTAAACGGATGGACCGATTAATGTCAAACTTGGTATGTAGCGTTTTTTGGCGACTCTCCAGAGGAGTTTTTGGAATAAATTTTTTTGGACCAAAAATAACGGTACTTGTCAAATACCGATTTTAGTAAAATTGAAATATCTCGAAAACGACTCCAACGATTTTGTTTAAAAAATTCAAATGTAAGTTTTAAGCTAAGGTCTATCTTTTATTGCAATTTTTTTTTTTGAAAATCATCATTAACGGTACCTGCCATAGAACCGTTTTTTTTTCAAATCCGATTATCTCCGAAACTGCTAATTCGATTTCAACGAAACTCAAATCAAATTTTCGAAAACGGGACATTGAATTTTGATTGAAATTTTGTATTCAGATGTTGATTAGTGATTTCTATAAAATGGTATACCTATTTTATTTTAAAACTTTTTTTCCAAAAAATTATTTATAAAAAATTAGTTTTTTTAAAAAATGATTTAAAATTTTTTTTTTCTAAAAATGCATGTTAATATATCAATCAAAACTGCATACTTGTTTTGGAGGGCAATTTAATTTCAGATTTTTTTTTATTTTTTTTTTATAAACGAATTTTATTTTTTTTTTCCAAATTTCTATATAAAAAGTCTTAAAAATTAAAGCAACTTTAACTCTAAGAGCAAGTTCGTGAGCCCCAGTCGTGCATTTTATTTTTGTTGGAAAAAGCTTTAAATTTTGTATGTAAAAAAACTATTTCTTTTTTTTTTCTAAAGAGACCTAACTTGATTTTGAAGTTTTTTAATTTATAAATTTCTTAAAAAAATCTCTTGAATTCTTAAAAAGCTTTAGTATTTCAAGATAATTTTAACATTAGACCAAGTACATACGTGCGACCCAGTCGTGCATTTCATTTTTGGTAGTACCCTTAGAAAGGTTTTGCTAGTATCCTTAGAAAGGGTCACTGTGGTGTATGAGTAACATTTTAATATTTCATCGTTATTTACCAGCGAATTCAATAGTTTTTTTTATTTGTTGGAATATAGAAACTATAAAAGCTTTAATCTCCATGTTTTATAAATAAGATAAACATACACTGTTCAGAACTCAAAATTTGTGGGAGCATATTAATTAAAATTTTATAAATAAAAATCGCTCAACCAATTAACAAAATTATCAAGGTAAATAAAATTATTAAAAACTCAATAACCTATTTCTTCCTACTTCGTATATATAGGTTAATTTATAGCATTAAACTATAAAAACTTAAGGGAAAATCTAAAAAAAAAAACTATTCCATGTACCCCATAGATGTCCTATGAAATGAATGTAATCATATACAGAAACATACAAATATATTTGAGTTCTTACAGAATTGCAAAAATACTTTACGATATTCAAACCTATTTTTGACACTTTCGATTTAGGTAACGTAATAGAGAACACATATCCAAAAAAAATTGTTAACTATTCTAAACTTGAATCTATTTGTTCTAGATATCAATAATTCCATATATTCCAAATGTAACCTAACCCTACCTAAAAAAAAACAAAAATAAATCTGAATGTTATTTACACTTTTTTGTTTTTTTTTTTGTTTTTCAAAACACCGTTTTACCATTCAGCAAAATTTTGTATTCTTCTCATCATATTCAAATACGATAACGATATAGCATTGACAATAATAAAAAAAAAAAAAATCGAGACCTCTTTTCTCAAAAGTAAAATCCCGAACCCAATTGGTATGAGTTCTCTCATTCATATTTTCAACAACCATCCTATTATACCTTCTATACATAATTTTTTTTTCGCTTTTTATTTAAAAAAAAAAAAAAGAAATCTATTGAATGATTTTACTTCAAATCCTTTTTTCTGGCGTTTTTTTGTGTGATCCTTGTTGTTGTTGTTATTATTGTTTTTGCTCTTCTCCTTTTTTTTAACGATTTCACGATTATTTGTCACAAAGCAAAAATGGGTAGAAAAAATCGGTTCATCTATCTAACTATTTTATATGTATCTATATACATTGATATTTTTTTTTATATGTATGTATCTGTATATAAATCTGTTTTGTGTATATGTGTGTTACCATTGTTGTGCTACTGTGCCGATAATGCTACTGACCCATCTTGCTCTGATTTTTGTTTTTTTTTTTTATTTTATTTTTGCCTTATTCGAGTGCATCTGCACTCTCTTTTCGTTTCCCTTTATTGTATTTAGACCGGATACATTTACACTTACAATAAGACAACATTCACACACATATACACACACACACATGTGTTTTTGTGTATCCATATACATTCTCATAACTTTTTATCTGTGTATTATTTTGGACGAGAAAAGCACACTCCTGCTGGAACTAGAGAGGAAAAGCTTTAAAATAAAGGTTTTAAAGATATCCTCACCATCTACCCCCCCCCCCTTTCTCAACCATGTTTGTGTGTATAAAAATAGTATACGCGTAAAAGATGGACACAAAATTGCAGATACACACATGTACATACATACACACAAACTATATATAAAAACCTACATTAAAGGAAGAAATATTTTTTTTTTTCTGTTCATTCTACAGGACGAAAAGAATAAAACTAAATATACTAACTGAAAACTAAAGTTAGGTATAAATATAAAAATTTAACGTATTTGTGTTGTAATAATGTCCAGGTTTTTTTTTTTCGTCTTCCATTTTTTTTTTTTATATATTTTTAATTAATTAAAAAAGAAAATATATAAAGCTCTCTGACATAGATACATCATATTCTTCTTCTTCTTTTTTTCTTCTTTGGGACAAAAAAATATCCTTCAGTCAATTAACTTAAAATAAAAATAATACAGACAATAATGTTGTTCTTTTTTTTTTATTTTTGAATACCAACAAAAAGGACTTTTTCCTTTGAGAGGAATGTGACAAAATCATTCCCATTTAATTGTGACAGATGTCATAATTAGACCCGATTGTCTTAGCCTCGTTTTTTTTTTATCAAAAAAGAGGGGGTAAAGAGGTTGGGTGAAAATAGAAAATTTTTTTATTTAAACATACCGTCAATATTTCCAACTTTTTATATGTAACAGACGACCGCTCGGCCATATTGTGTTAAACCACGTTGACTGGAGCACTCATTCGTCCTGGTTGACTAATAATCCTCATTTCATTCAGCATTTGATTAATTGATGGAATTTTTGTATTTTCTTAATTATTTTTTTTTTTTTTAATTTTAATTTAAATTTATTTTTATTTTCTTGCTTTGTTTATTTTTTATTTTTTTTTTTTATGCAGGAAAATAATTTATTAATTTAAACATCTAATAAATATTTTTGAAGTATATGTTTGTGTGTGTGTGTATTTTATCAGTGACGATGATGGCACGAAGATTTTTTTTACCGAATTTCCACTGAAGTTCTATTAGCTGATTAAAATTTATGTGTAAGATTTTTTTTTTACATAATATGATACATTTTTTTTTATTTTTTACTCGGAAATAGTTTTTTGCACAAAAAATCACAAAAATCACAGATAAATTAGATTAAAATTTAACTTTTTTTTTTTTGTTTCACTATGAATTTTTTTAAAATTTATTTACAAATTCGTTAGATTTTTTGTGTAATTTTTTATTATAACTATCGGCATTTTTTTGTATTTATTTATTTTGTTGATAGAAATTTATTTTACATATTTTTTTTTTTTGTTTTGTTTTACTGAATTTTGGTAGAAATACAAATGAAATGCATACTATTTTTTTAGAACGAGGTTAAACAACATATTTTTTTTTTTAATTTTAATTTATTTATATATATGCATTTAATTAATTGTATGGGAAAAAAATCAGACGTTGGCAGAGAATTTTCGTATATATATATTAGTACTCATATATATATATATATTAGTTTTATGTTTACTTAAGTTTTAGTTTTTTTTTTTTAATTTTTATTATATACAATAATAATGTGTTTTAAATTCTTGTATCTAACTTAAATTTCTCCTTTTTTTTATATTAACTTAACTGGATTCTTCATCTTTGCACTTCTATCTCGCACATTACTAGAAAATTAAAAATCAAATACCAAAAAGGCACAATATGTAGGTAGTTGTGGAAATTTTACAACAAAAAATTACAACTTTTTTGTTTTTCACTTTAAATAGCCAAAGTAATAATAAAAAATTGGAATCCCACAAGACGTTAAAAAAAAAAACAAAATTATTGTAGAAGAGATAAAACAAAAAAATTTTTTCACGCAGAATATTATTTTCGTATAATAGAGGGTTCCGTCCTAAACAATTTCCCGATTCTAATAATGAAAACTGGAAAAATCAAGCTTAATTTTTTTTTTCTCCAAGAAAAAGACATTTTGTACACCAATACAATGAAAGAAATGGAAATATTATTCACAGTTAGAATAGACAATTTGTAAACAAATACAGCTGAAAAATTAGCCAGTATTTGTAGGGGAGAGATATATAGTACAGGTATGACTGGGAAAACTTTGCTCCATTAACACAGTTAAGATACTTAAACGGAAAATATAGGCATAATATGAATGTTTATATATATTTAAATCTTTAGGAAGAAAACCGCTTTAAAGGAATTTTTTGGGAAGTTACAAATAAAATTATAAAAAGAGTATTTAAAAAAAAACACATTTTTAAGCCATTAACAGTTTTTTTGATTTTCATAAAACCGGCACTTTAAATATAACTTTAATATTAATTTTTAAACTTAAGAAATTTAAATAGAAGATAATATTAAATCAAAGCAATTTTCCAAACACAGCTCTTGACTAAAAAGAAAATATGAGGCAACTCAAAATAAAAAATCAAAAATAATAATCAAAAAAAAAAAAAAAAATTCCACCACATGACGGAGAAACTTAACGAGAGATTTTTTGGGAAAGTCAAAATAGGAGGACTGGGATTTTTTACTCATTCCATTCACAGACACACTCTCAAAAACACTTTGACCGAAATTCTCATGGTTTCCATCATATCCATCGAGCGAACGAGAAAGGAAAAAAAAAAGATGAACTGATTTTTCATGGGAAAATGTTGTAATTTTTTTCCGAATTGAAAAATATGGTTTTTTTTTTTTTCTTCTTCTTCTTTTCTTCACAAACTTTAATTATCTCATATGAATTAAAGTTAATTTTAAAATTATTATATTTTTCACTTCACTTTTTTTATATTGAAAAAGATTTTCAATTTTGTGTGGAAAATTAATTAATGCAAAATTTTTTTCTTGATGTTCTCTTATATAGGAATTTTTTTTTTTTCATCGATGGGACTTTTTTTTTTCTTCTTATATTGAAAAGCTTGAAAATTTGTTCATCCAAAATTTTCAAATGGACATTTCGGGTAGAAACTTTATGTTTTTTTCAATTATTTTTACATATTTGAATTCGCGATATATTAAATAATAAATTTTCACTAAATTTATTAACTTTTTTACTAGTTTTACCACTTTTTATTAAAATTTTCCACAGAGCTACCATTCGAGTTCGTCTAACCATTTGGGGGGGAGAAATTCAACGAACCCTTACTGGTTTACTTTGCTTAAGAATTATACACTGGGTACAGTGTACGGGTATGTGCTTTAAAGAGAAAATTGAGAGATAGTTAGAGAAAGAGAGAGAGAGAGAGAGAGAGAGAGTGAGATTTATTCATTTTGCAGAGGGGTTTTGTTGGGAAATTTCCCACTGGATTTTCATTTTCTATAATTTAGTTTTTTTTTTTTTTTTGTAGTTTCAAATTTGGGGGATGGGGGGTTGTTTTTAGTTTTTCCCGGTATTTGACGCAAGAGTGTACTATTAAGATTCCTTACACACCAAATCATACTGATATGGGAGATATAGAGAGAGAGATTTTTGTTAGTTGGGTTGATTTTGCGTGGGGGTTGTACATTTTCAACACAAAAATACACACAAACACACACACTTCTGGGGTGTTATTCAATATCTTTGATGATAATTTTTGATGAACTCAATTTGTTTTTGAAGGGGGACCCCGGTTGACGGTGGTTGAGGGGGAGGATGTGTGTTTTTTTTTTTTTTTAGGGATTTTTTGGTTTCGATGATTTGTGTATTTGAGAGGTTGTGATATAGAGAGAGGTAGTTAAAGGGGAAAGGATATTTCATATATTTAAATAGAAAGGGAGTTCGTGTGTACTTTGGTTTGTTGTCTTCTATTATATTATAGATTTTTTATGGAAAATGCCACTGTGCATGAGTAAATATTTTGGCGCTGCACTCGTTTGGAAGAATATAGCATATTGAAATGAATTGTTGTTTGTTTTGAAGGTTTTCAAACGTAAATATTTTCTCTACTTTGATTATTTTTTGCAATTTGAAATTTTTAATTAAAAAATAGTTAACAAGTTGTACTTTTACAGTACCTAACTTAATTTTATTAGTGAACTTTTAAGTTATTAATTTGATAAATATAAGAAAGAAAAGGAAGGGAACAGAATAAAAAGTATTTTTCTGTTGGTTTAGGTACTTAAATATATAATATACTGACTGCTCTATGTTTTAAATGCAAATTTCATCAAAAAATTTACAAATTCTCAAGCGAATTTCATTTAGTTAAAAACAAAAACACTTTCTTAAGTGTTTTAACCTAAAAATAAAGTACATAAGACATTTAATATCTAGTGTATCAAAGATTTCTTAAAAAAAAATATTTTCAAAATCTTTAGAAACAATTTTTTTTAATAATTAAAAAAAAAAAAATTGATACGTCATTTAAAAGAAAATATAAATCGACAAATAAAAAGAAAGTTAAATAATCATTTTTAGCAAAAAAATAAAACCGACTTCCATGGATCAAAACTGGGTTTTATGGTTTTTAAAATAGTTCCTATGACTAAAAGTGAACGAAATTGAAATGGGACCACACTGCAGCCACCAGCTTTCCAATACAAAAAGAATTATCAAAATTGGTTCACTCAGTCCAAAGTTATGCGGTAACAAACATAAAAAAAAAAAAAAAAAAAAAAAAAAAAAAAAATACAGACGAATTGAATACCTCCTCCTTTTTGGAAGTCGGTAAAAAAAACTTCAGTCCGTTAAAAAAAGATAAAAAAAAAAACAAAATAAATTTTTAATATTTTTTATTATTTTTTTTTTTTAACGTTACAAATTTTTTTGTTGAAATCAGTTGAGTCGTTTACGAGAAAATCTGAATTCAAGAAAGCAGTTCTATGTTAGGTACCATTATTAACTATTCAAAAATTATAATTATATTCAAAAATTGTTTTTCTTATTTTAAAAGTTTGATCTTTTTATTGACACAACACACAACTCATATCATTTTTTTTAATAAAAAAAAAAGATTTTAAAACTCTTATATATTCTGTGTTAAAAAAAACATATAAATGTACCTACAAAAATAAATACGTTTTGGTTAGAGACAAATTATGACATGAGGCATGGAATTTGTTTCACATGGAAAGATGGTAAGGGCATTATGGTGCAGTCGCACCATATTGCCCTCACAGAAACTACGCCATATTACACATAGTGCAAATATTATAATATAAAAAAAAAAAGACATTTGAATTTTAATTAAATAGATCCCGCTACACAAAAAAGCAAACACTTTACTCTGTATTTGCCTGTTTACACTAAACACCTGCGTTGAATATTAACCGAGATACCTACATATATTTGAAAAAAAGGCAAAATTATTGTAGAACTCATAAACGGTAAATTTTTTTTTTCTCGTTTCTTTTTTTTTCACCAAAAAATATTCGTATGGACGTGCAATTATAACATTGCACGTGTTTTACGAAGATCTTAGTTTTTGCATCTTTTATATTTTTGTTAGAGAATTGAAAGTGTGTTATTTTTGAGGTGCGCCATAATGCCTGAACTTACCCTACTCCAAAATTATCCTCTAAAAAAAGTATGAAACAAAAAAAATATTCGTAAATAAAATTGCTATATGTGTAGTTCCTTTGAGATTAGAACATTATTGGGAGTGAGTATTTAACTGAGTTAACATTTTATGCTTTTAACAACAACAGACGATTTTTTATTTTTAATAAATCCTTTATTTGTTGAAGGTTAAATAATGCAAAAGTTTAGAAAACAAATTTCTCTGTAAACAATTTGTTGTTGTTTACTAAGCAAAATTTTACTGAGCTAAATTTGTTGTTCAAAAATAATTTATATTTTATAATTTACTTTATTCTATTATCCACTACAAATCTTTCTTTATTTAAAAAGGCATCAGGTAGGTACAATGAATTATACTAATTTGTTTTTACAATTCACACAAACTCTAGTGGTTCTTAATAAATAAAATGTACTTCTTTTGAAAACTCACCCTTTTTAAATTTTAAAAACTTTCTTAACAAAAGATTTTTATAGATATTACTTAGCTATAAGTTTGCTATTATATGTAAATCAACTCACCAACTTCGATATTCAACACTTTCTCTGATCATTTCTTCAATATTATTTAATTCTGTACCTGAAGCCTTTCGTTTGGCTTCAGAAGCACTGAATATATTTTTGAAATACATTCCATATCTTAAACGAAAAAAAAAAAAACAAAAATAATACAAAGAAATTATGGACATCAATTTTGTGTCATGCCTTCGAACTCGATCCATAATGTTTTGATATAGGTAATTAAATCGCGTAAAATTTCAAAACAAATTAATTAAAATTAAATAACTAAAAAACAGTTCCATAGATGGAATAATCCTCTGATGTCGCACAGAATTCATATAGAACACAATATTTTATTGAATCAACACCATGAAAATGACGCGTTAAGTATTACTGATCTCTTGCAATCAAGATCTCAGCAGTAGACTGAACTGAACACATAAATTGACCGCAGTCTAGTTGAATTGTTATGAAAACAGACGTACCCTTCATGAAATAATAAACATGAGAAATGACTGAGATAATTCAATAAAAAAAAGTCAAAGTGGACGAAGATGAGCAACCCCAATTTTAATCAAATATAATGCACTGAGATTTAAGATCTTTTTTACTACATAATAAAATAAAATTTATTTTCACTTTCATGTAATGCGACAATAAATTGTTGTACGGGATTCCTTGATAGCTTTGTAGTTTTGAGATGGTGCTTTGTATAACCCAATTCAAAGTGTGTTTGAGTTTTCAGAATGCAGAATCATCATCATCATCACCGAAGGGGCATAAATTATATACCGAACGAAAGTAAATGACATCTAGAAGTGCAGAATGTATTCTTTTTTTTACTTTTTTTTCAACCGAAATACTTAAATTAATTTTTATAATTCGATGTAAAAAAAAAAAAAAAAAAAATAACTGGAATATCTGTTGGAAAATTTCCAATCGACTGGAATGAAATGTCATTCATGACTGAATGAATGAATGAATGAAAGCATTCAGCAAAAAACAAAACACATTAAGGTGGTTTCACATTGGTGCGTTGTCTTAAGATCGCATGTTAACTATGGTAAACTTTCATTGTTTTAGTTTTCTAAGTTTTAGTTATCTAAGTTTGTAAGTAAGATGTTTGTTTTATTACCATGAATTTTTTTGTTAAAATCGAGTCTATTACTAAGGCCCAATCTTTTGTAAACACTTTTGATAATAAAAAAAGGTAACCTACACCAAAGGTTATACCATACATTTTTGCTTTGCAGTATTTTTATATAAAATCACTCAGAACCTGAATAATGAAACCAATGAAATCTATCTTCGTCCTTTCCTCTCTTAAAAGAACATAAGAATTTGACAGTTCCTTTACCATTTTACCAAGTTTTCACTTTTAGACGTTTACATTTTTCCATAAAAGGCCCTAATATTTTGTTGCACACCAAATGCCGCATGACAAAGCGTTTTTCTTTTGAGGTTCAGGGAAAACTAACAAAAACGTCTTTTTTGTTCCGAAAAGCCTTATCTTCAATGACCTAAAAAGTTAAAAAGTTTAAAATTTACAAAATTAAATTTTTTTTTATTTCTTTCTAACGCTATTTGTTTTTGTTTATTAAAGCAAAAAGGTTTTCTAATCTGTCAAAAAAAGAGTTTGAAAATTTAAAAAAGAGTTAACAAAAAAAAAAAAAAAAAACAAAAAAATAAGCTTTCCGCATTGTTTGTTTTAATTTTCTAGCCCGAAAAACCATACAAAAATGCGTTTGAAAATGTTCACTTTTGTACTTTTTCACTTTTTGAGCCAATGTTGTTAAGGCTTAAAAGGTATAACTACTACAACGACCACTTTTTGCAAAAAGTGAAAAAGTGAAAAAGTGAAAATTTTCAAACTCATTTTGTGACATTTTTCCCACCACAAGATTAAAAATAATGATGCAGAAAGCTTAGTTTTTGATTTCAAAAACAATTTTTCTAGTTTTTTCCAAAAACAAATAGCGCTAGAAAGAAATAAAAAAAATTTAATTTTGTAAATTTCCCACTTTTTCACTTTTTAGGTCATTGTAGTTATGGTTTTAACATAAAAAAAAAACGTTATCGTGCGACGCAGTTGGTGTGATAAAGCCTTAAGAATTGATTTGTTTGATTAAAAAATGTCGATTCTCACTTTCAAAGGGATGTTTTGCTTAAAATTTTACTGCCACACAGTACCACGGATTACCTTTTTATTACTGTATACTGTCAAGATCAACACCTGAACGCACCTTTAATAAATGTGAACCTATCTTTAATCTCTAATAAATATCTGAACGCATTCATTAAATTTTCCTGGAAAACTGAATACCACAAATATCATTTCAAATGGAAGTGTGATAAATAACGCCCTCTTCCTTCCGGAAATTTAAGCTTCTGCAATCTAAGACTAGAACCTACAAAGTCATACAATGGTGTGAATGACAAATTTGAGTGAAGTTGAATGATGGAATTTGAACAAATGGAACATGAAACAGGTTGAATTGAATCGCAAAATGCAAGGTGCAAACACAATGCCTTTAAGGCGATTACACTTTGCATTTTCTTTTTCGATACTTTTTTTACGTAGTTGAGCGTAGTTAAAACGTAGTTCAACAATATCTAAATCAGGTTTAAAATATATCAAAAAGTAGGTATATTATAAATATTCCTGTGTATTTTGTCTTCAAAAAGTGTAGTTAATCACAACAACAACAAATACTACACAAAATAAAGAAACTATTTTTGTATAATTGTGTTCAAAATTGTTGCAAATAAAACAAATTGGCACTCGAATTTCGAGGGCTGGGTCGGCTAGTTTATCTAATAAGCCCAACTTTCCAAAATCCCGGTGAAATGGAAAAAGGGTAATTCCTAAAAGCGTTTTCAAAGCATAAGCTTGGTTACTACAAAAGAATTTCACATGAATGTGACGGAAAAACAAGCCCACAGAAAACAAAACGAATCTAATATTTACGATGACAATATCCACTCGTGATTGCTAAAATAACTTAACACTTAAGCAAGCTTCGTTACACAATATTCGATTTAAAAACTAATTTAGTGAAAATGCATCTATTCTTTACTTTTGCAAATACAAATCGCAGCTAGCATGAGTTACTAAATGTATGTAACGCGAGTTACCTAAATATTTTGAAATTTTTCTCCGAAATATTGAACAAATGTTTGGTTTTGTAAATTCTTCCTTTAAAACAAATTCAAATTCTAAATTTCACAGAAAAACTTCATACTGGTGGGACTCTTAAAACTCGTGCCCGATTTTGTAGTAACGTGAGTTACCAACAGCCTTTTATTATTTTCTAAGTAAATGGTTAAAATAAAAAAAATGTTTTACTTTATTATAAAAATGACAAGAATGCTACATTCATGGACAGTTTCTTCGTATCAATTTATATTAAAATGTATTAGACAATTTTTCTTAATGTAACGTGAGTTACCATGGAATTACTTCATTTAGAAATGATATCGCCAAATAATTCAATGCACCATTTAATCAATCGCCAATCAATTTAATGCCACCGAAAATTTGGTTGAAATAGTTTATTCGAGAATAAAAGTTTTTGTTCGAACATTTGATTGAAACTGTGAACTATGGAACTCGACGAATATTTAAAAAAAAATATTTAATGCACAGTTTGCATTGATTTTTTGCAGAAAATTTTGTATTTGCAATACAATTTTTTTTAATGCAAAATGTTTTTAGTAATAAAAAAAAAGAGGTTGTCTGTAAAGCCGGTTTACGGACGATGATTTTACGTGATAACCTCGTAAAAAAACAGGTTGTGTGCTTTTGTTTGAAATGAGTCAATTGAAGTGTTTATTTATTTCAAACAGTCATAATTTACAAGAAAAAGCTAAAAAAAATACATTTAAATTTTTACAATGCTCAAAAAGTATTAAAATAATTTATTAAGAACAATAATTTCTTATGAAAAAAGTGAAAAAATCACATCCATCACCCAAAAATCCATTTTTTTGATATGACAACCTTTAATAAATTTTATACCACCTGAAAGCTTATTGCTTCAGCGCAAAATATATATATTTTCATAAAAAAAAGCAAAAAAAAACATAAAATTTTATCTTCTCACGCTATTGAATCAATTTTTTTAGACAACCTATAAAAAAATTTATATCATGTGAAAGGTCATTATTTCTCCTTTCATATGACGTTTCAATCTTATTTCTGCGATGCCTAGAAAAAAAATTAAGCCAACCATACAAAATTTATTGAAATTTTGCACAGATATGGTCCTGTCTATTTATCTATCTACAGTATAAATTTCATGTAGGTATTTATCTGTTGAAGAAAAAAAGATAAAAATAAAAAACGGTAAAAACGGTAAAAAAAACTTGGGACAAGTTTTTTTGATCGTTATTCGGTCAAAAATCATTTTAAAACACCAATTTTTTGCGCATGTATGCGCACGGTCATAGACTACATGTTCTTTAAGTTTGATATAATTGAACGCTACGAAAAATTAAAAAAAATAAAAACTCACCCAAAAATTGCCCAAAATAAGTAGGTGTTCTTCAAAAATTCATATTTCAAAACGCAGATTTTAAAAAAAATTCTGTAAGTGACCAATAACTTTTTTTTTATTATCTTTCGAATGCCGTTTTTTAAATTGTCAAAAAAAATTTCCCCTACCTATAATCACTACTTCGTTAAAGGTCTACCTCATGTTTTAGTTTTAGGAAACCATTTATTACTTGGTTTTGAAATGTTTTAGAATTTTTTTCAATACCATTGTCAGTCTATCTATCGATTAAAAAAATTCAACTCTTTACATTGTCGCGTTTAGAAAATAGCCAATTTTTTGCAATTTTGTTTTACCCCTATTTACCCTATTAAATGAAGGAATTTTTGAAAATCCTTCATTTGTATTAAGGTTTAGGTAATTATCATTCAAATAAGCTATAAAAGGTATTTGTATCTCAAATAGTTTATTTTTAATTTTGAATTGAAATTTTTGCCGCACTGCGAGAGTGGAACGGGAGAAAATGGCGTCACTTTTTTGTGGTGGCTGCCTTGGTTCATCATTTATAAGACGTTATCATGTCAATAAAAAAAATAATTTTTTTTTGTAAATGCTAATATTTTCAGTTGCAATAAATTTTTTTTTTTTGCATTAAATATATTTTTTTTTATTTGTAAGAGAAAGCAAATGCATTAAAAATAAAATGATTTTTTACAAATAAGAGCATTATTCCAAACATGTGATAAGAAAAATTCCGATCTGATTTTTACCAGTTTACGTAATCGAAAGAAAAAAAAATATGAAAACATAATTCGTTGAAATAACAAAGATTGTCTTTTTTTTCAAATCCGCTTACATAGTTTATTCTAACTTCTTTGTTATATAGTTTGGTGACGATATTATTTTATAGACCTAATGGAAAACTATTGATACATCAAGTTAGTCTCAAATCAGCCTTCAGCCTAATGTAGCCATACATTTCTATATTAGTAACTTTACTTTTAGTAAGAATTACTGAACATTAGTGAAAGGAAAACAAATTCTAATACGCATCACCCTATTTCTATACTTGAAGCTTACATATAATATAAGCTTTTTCATTTTCGAAAGTGAAAGTTTTGTGTACACTCATAGGATTTGAGTCTTTGCTGTTTTATGGGAAAGTTTATTATTTTTGTGCTTACTTTATAGTGAGTTATGTATTTCAATATTTAAATATCCACTATGGCACTATCTTAACGTTAATTACAAAACAAATTTCTAGTTTCAATAAATTTTTTTTTTGGTAGGTATTCAATTTAAACTTGTTTTCGAAATGAATGTTCTTAAAATGAAAGGACAATGAACAATTTAAGGGAATTTAGCGAATCCTTTAAAATTGAATTTAAATGCTCAATTGCTTGGATTGTTGAAACACAATACCTACATATATTCTGTATGTGTAACATGAAATCAAATTTTAAAAACAAAATTGAGTATCAACCAATTATTCAGCATATACCTACCTTTGGAATGCGTTTCTATTGTATTTATAAGTATAGAACAATGCAATATTTCGTTAATTAAGTTTGAAATTGAATATTGATTTCCACTTGAATGGTTTTCTTTTGTTGAAAATTTCATATGGCTGACAAATAAAAACCCGCCTGAGGTGCCATTTAATTGGTTGTACTTTTAAAACTATACTTTTTATATAAATAGACACTTTTATAAATTATATTTGTATGTAGCGGAAAGAAAAAGCTTTTCATCAAATTTATACAAAAATAATTGAAAACAATTGTATTCTGTCTAAATTGAACCAGTCTAATTTATTTTTGAACTACTATTTCAAACAATTTAAAAAAAAATTCAATTCTCTGGATCAATTGTGTGTTGCAAATCATTGGTTTCTTTTCCGTTCAAAATTACCGATTTCTCAACTAGAAGATTTTTAAAATTAGAAAATGGAGCTGAATAAGGGTCATTTGCTAAATCGAAACTTAAATAATTTATGTTTAATTTATGTTGTACATAAACTCTCTTATTCCCTACTTTTTCCTCTGTGTAAACTGTCACATAAGGATTTATGTACAACTTAAATGCTTAAGTTTTGATTCGGCAAACGGCTCTAAGCAGTTTATGACAAATTTACATAGGTATTAATTTTTTAAATCAACACATTTAGCAACTACATCATTGCATTGGTGATACAAAAACTTTTCGCTTTTTAATTTAAGAAAATTTGGAAGTTTTTGAAAATATATAAACAAGGAAGTGCTTTTTTTTCAAGTGCGTTTTTGAGTTAATACTATCATGTACCTATTTTAAAAAACACGAAATTCTATGATTTTTATATCATTCAATATTCAAATTGGAAATCAATTTTAAAAAACCTTCAGAGCTCTTTGCAAAAAGTAGGTATAGTAAGCTATGTTTATAAAAATACAAATTTTAGGAACTAAATTTTTTGAACCATAATAATAATAATTAATTCGAGAAATAGACATAAACTTTAAATCGGAAAAAAAGGGGTTCTAGAAGTTTTTGGTTTTTGGAACCTAACTTTCGAAGTGTTGAATTTTAAAAACCCGGAACAACTTAAAAAAATGCAATTTTCGTTTTTCGACCTTGATAAAAAAAAGGAGGCTAATATCACACTCTCCAGGCTGCGGTCTATACTTCAAATTATTTTACAAAATCCTCAATTTAAAATTGTTTTTTTTTTTATGTAGTACCCGCCCCATGGATCAATGGTTAGTGCGATGGACTCAGACGCCATTTTATTTTATTTTTAAAAATTAAAATAAATATTAATCAAAAATTAACTTACATTATATCTCCTAGTTTCAGTCTCGTTTGTATAAGGGCACAGCTTTTATGGTCACTTGTGGTAACTGCGCGTCTTCTTCTAGGTGGTATTCGTGGAATCATTTGAGCATTACCGCCACCTTCTTCTAAACTGGTCATAATTCCACCACTTATTCGGACCATTGGTGACGACCCTCTGCGTCGATTCGACATATGTCGACCAGCTACTCCACCTAACATTCTGAAAAAAAATAAGAAAAATATAAATTTTTTTTATTTTGATTTGATAGACAAAGTACAAAAGTAAAAAATTAAAAAAAAAGTTTACTATTCTGTTCTTCAATTAAATAGAGTAACCAATTTCTGATGAAAAGTTTATTTAGTGATCGAATTTTATATAAATATTTACACAAAACTGAAAATCAAAATAATAAATGCACATAATAAACATAATTCCCTTATACACTGCATACATGAGTAATTAAAATAACATAAATTTCAATTAATTCATATAACATTTCTACCGAATAGTAAAACCCTGTTCAAAAGGATTACAAACCAGACAAATGGGAATTAAAGTTTGTGTGTGTGTGTATGTAATCGAAAAAGATTTTAAACAAAATTGCCCAGGCTTCTCATGTTTAATTATGCTTAAGAGTACTCAAAAAAAGGAAATAGATCCTGCCTGAAAAATATTACCAATCACTCCAATTAGTGAAACCATCCTTACAATTGCCAAGTGACATGTTGATATGATATGTACCTACTTATGTATATATAAAACCAATTTCTCTCTTTATTTGGCACCAACATGCATGTGAGTGAAATGTCAATAACATTAAATTAAATACACTCCGGATGGTTTGATTTGAATAACATTTTTTTTTTAGTATTTTCTTACTCAATTCCGTAACTCGAATCATATTTCTATCCAACTGCGTTAAACTTTACAATATAACGCATGATATGTACATATATGGATATCAAAATTCACTAGTCCTCAGTTGAGTGAGATTGAACTTAAAGAATTTGTTTTAACAATATTTCTGCAAATGTCAAATAAAAAAAAATTGTATGTTCATCTGTTTCATCATAACTTCTAGATTACTTATTATAATTTAACAAATGATGTATCATTGGGAGCATCTTTCTAGTGGTCTAGTTATGGGCTATTCAACAAGACGTTAAATTTAATATGTCGACCTCTAGTCGCAACTGTTATGCAAAAAGTGTGTGAAAAAAAAACAACAAATTAAAATAGACCCAAATCAACCCACACAGAGTGTATATAAGAATCCTTCGAGTGCATTTGAAATCATGTCAAAGGTAGGATATATATTACCTATGAATAATTCTATAAATTCAATTGACACTTTTGTTTAAGAGAAATGACAATATGGCAATAACACATATGAATAGAATTTTGGGAAATTTAATCATATATCTAAATTTTGAATAGAATAATAAACCTTCTAATCTGCTTCACTAATATTATGTCAATTCTACAAAAGAAAACATACCAAATAAATAGGTACATTGTACCTATTTAAATTTTGTTCATATCCTAGAAATGAAAACCGTAATATTGAAGAGAACTTTTATACCTACCTATTCATCAGAAAATCGACTTAAAGAAAATCTTAAACAATATGACACAAAAGACAAAATTTAATCTTATAGATATTTAGTTAGTATGTAGGTAAAATTATAATCCTTTTAAAGTTAGAAATTTGCATAGGCACGCTTGATTACTCATACAAATTTATGTTAAAGTAATATTTTAACTTGAAATTGAGTCTAATTTAAGCGGAATATTGAATAACAAAAAAAACTAATCGAGCTACAAAATCGAGGTTTTTGGATTTCGTCTTAGTCTAGGTTATTTAAAATTTCGCATTATTTTTGGATTTTGAGAGGTTTTGAGCTATCTTTTTTACCGACTTCCAAAAAGGAGGAGGTATTCAATTCGTCTGTATTTTTTTTTTTTTTTTTTTATGTTTGTTACCGCATAACTTTAGACTGAGTGAACCAATTTTGATAATTCTTGTTGTATTGGAAAGCTGGTGGCTGTGTGGTCCCATTTCAATTTCGTTCATTTTTAGCCATAGGAACTATTTTAAAAACCATAAAACCCAGTTTTGATCCATGGAAGTCGGTTTTGTTTTTTTTCCTAAAAATGATTATTAAAACAAAATCTGGAATAATTTAAAACGGGTTGAGCTACAAAATAATGTAATCAAAAGCTACAATTAATGGCAAAAGAAAAAAGTTAAAAAAGTGATTTTATTTTTAAAGTTTAAACTGGCCTCATCAAACCGGAAGTGCACTTCTGAAACTTTAAGTTGAAATAAAAAATGACTAGGTTGAGCTACAAATAAGCATTTAATTATGTAGATACAATTTTGGGTATAAAAAAAATATTAATTTTCCTATTTTCGTCCGCTAACTTCAGTCTTATTTTAGCGGAATTTTTAATATAAAAAAAAAAACTGTTGGGGCTACAAAAACCAAGTTTATGGAATTGAAAAGCATTAAAAAAGCTACAAATTTAGAGGTCAACTTAACTCATTAATTTTAATCATTTCAGATTTTGTCCGCTAACTTCAGACTTATTTTAGCGGACAATTCAATAATTCAAAAACTATGCGAGCTACAAATTTTTGGCTACAATTAATGAGATTAATTTTTTTTTTATTCCGCCGCAAAGTGTCCGCCAAAGTAAGGGACGTTAATAAATACCATGTCCTGTATGAGGCTAGAGTTGGGAATTTTCAGATGAAGTAATCGATGAAGTAATAAGGACATTATACCTGCACAGTTGGCTTTTGGAATCGTTTGTGGCCATACATTCAGTAGGTTAGCTTTTTTTCATAGCTACCTATTACAGGCCCGCAAGTTACGGTTGATATAAATACAATAAGCAAATTATTTCACTTCTGTATAACTATTTACAAATTTCTAACACCCAATTGTGAATGTCCTAACATTTTTAACAAAGTAAACATCTGACTAAATCAACATTAATTAATTCACTTAAACTACTGACATTTTGCTAAACGAAAAAGGTAAAATATTTTAAATAATATCCAAAGAAGGGTAAACCAATATGAATTGTTTGAAGCAGTATTTCACACTCAAAATATGTACTCAAAACCTAAACATACACATTTGTATATTTTTAAAGATCATTAATGTAAATAGGACCTGCAGTTATTTTGAGTGACTCAAAGTCATTATAATTCTGCTTTCAATTTATTTATAAATGTATGATGTATCTCTTCAAATTCCTCATAAGCCCCATGGCACTCCATCCATATGGCTTATATTCGTGAACAGAAATTTCATCTTCAATGATGTGTTAAGACACTTCCTTTTGATGAATCAAATCGAATCGAACAGGATCCTTCGCATAAAATTTCAGACTTTCCATAGTCGATAATAATACATCTGGTTATAAAATTGGGTAACTCTGCCATGTAGCAAATGAAGCACCCATATAGCTTAAACAAATTGTAACGCAATACAAAAAGTCACATATTAATTTTCCAGTTTTTGAGGTAAAAGCTCTCTACGCCCTGAAAATCCAAAAATAGAATTTCAATATATGCAGACAAAATCAATCGTGATGTATTCCAACTTCGACTAAAACATACACGCACACCCTTGAATCAAAACCTAGTATAATCCTGCTACATCTGTTTGCATTCACCAGCCAACATCAAATAAGATGTCCCTAAAACGAAATACCATAGCCATCTATCCCTCTTTGCCATTTTATATACCTAGTACAACTGTAAGACAATGTGCCGAGAAAAAGTTGTCAGTTGATTCCATCATTTCACAACAGGTGGCTGCCGCCACCACCACCCCTTTAAGCCATCAGATGAATTTCTCATACCCGGAAAGTAATATGGTAGCCCTAGAGCCACAATTCAAACTGACTCACCCACTTTAGTGGCAATGTCAGATGCGAAAACTGGTTGCTCTTTATATTGGTGATGATGATGACGAGTCAGTCATCAGGACCGCATTTACCAACTATAGCAAAGTGAATTGCAAACGCATTATATTATTGTGGTGTAAGTGTATCAGGTAAATGTTAGAGTATGTGTGTGTGTGAGTGGTAACAAAATTGCACAAAAAGACACACACACTCGGATAGCTTTAGAAGTTTACCAAATTGTAGAATATGGTGCAGTTGTTAGTCTGTGAAGGATATTTTATTGCATTTACCGGAAGTTCCAAGAGTTCCTGAACACTTTTCCTAGATATATGTATCTTTTTCGAGATGTGTATAAAGACACAATGTATAACATCCGAGAGTTCTTTATTAACTTGCAACTTAGATTCCACCAGAAATGACAATTGAACTTCGGATAGGTTAGAAATCTCATTTAAAATTGAATTAGTTTCTGACACTGAATCAAGTCTTAAAAACCGACGAAATAAAAGGAGACATTTTTTTTTTCTGTAGATAAATGTATTTGATATATCTGTAGCATTTTCTACGAAAGGGTTTCTTCAATAACGTTACTTTTAGAAATGGTACCATATTAATACGATTTAGCCAAGTTCCTGGGTATTTATTAAGGTAGGTCGTTTTTGGTTTTTTTTCGATTTTCAAATCGTAATAGCGCGGAAAAGTTGTGATTGATGAAGACTAAGAAGGGGTTAAAAAATAATCAAAATCCGTTAATATCTTCAATCCGCGCAAAGGCTCTAAATCTTGAAAAAATATTTAAAAAAATGGTACCTATTTTTACAAAAAAGATTTAAACACCCTAACATCTTTTTTTTTTAATAAAGTAATGCGTTTTGAAATTTGTCGAAATATGGCAAAATTCCTATTTTTACGAATTTTTTTTAATGGTTTAGACTATTTGGTAAATTATTATTTGTACCAAATTTGAAGTAAAAATGAAGTTGACACAATCAGTGAATGCTATGAACTCATTAAAGATTTGAAAATCTGTCGGTCAAGAGGGATTTGACGATGTATCATTCTCCTCGTCGCACAGTGGTGCTTTATGGCGTCAAAAATCATTTACGCGGCCATTTTTTGACGAGAAGTCATGAAATTTGGGACACTGAAGCATATTAGTATGAGAAATACGAAAAATTTTCCAACTTTTATTTATTCAAAATGGTGGTTTCAAAATGGCGGACAGGATAAGCGTTTATAGAATTTTCTTTTACAAAACTGAATATAAGCTAGAAATTTAGCTAAATTGATGTCAAAAAGACGGTCGCTCTTGGATTTGTTTAGAACTGTTCATATTTAATGAAAAACAAAATTAAAAAAATTTAAAACAAAGAAAAAGACATATCAAAGTAGTAAAAAACACTTTTATACCCTTTTTATGCTATGTATTTCTTGGATATTTTTGATTAAATTAGCACATTTTTTACATCTTTCATATTTATTTTCATATAAAGTTGATTATTTTGGCGTTACATATTTGGCAATTATGTTTTTATGAAAATAAATAGAAAGATGTAAAAAATGTGCTAATTTATTCAAAAAATCCAAGAAATAGCATAAAAAGGCTATAAAAGTGTTTTTTACTACTTTGGTACGTTTTGGTACAATTCGCATTGTAAAAAATTTCAACGACTTACCATGAGTATACCTATAAAATACAAAGAAGATGACAAGGATTTTATAGTGAAATAAAAAACTCAAAGCTTAATCCAAAATTTACAATACTTTTGGAAAAAGTTTTTCTACAAGTGAGTCCTAGAGAAATAAGAACTTTAAAATAGACATACAAAAATCAAGATATGCCTTATTTGGCTAGCTCCGTGAAGCCAGAACTTCGACCTTAAAATTTTTGAGCCAAACTACATAATCTAATTTGTTTTTTCATCTTTTTTCCATGCTTTTCCACTCAAACTTTTCGTTTTTCATCCTTCAAACATTTTTTAATGCAATTTTTTTGATAGAAAGTCGGAAAAAAGATTATGTAGTTTGGCTCAAAAATTTTAAGGTCGAAGTTCTGGCTTCACGGAGCTAGCCAAATAAGGCATATCTAGATTATTAGTTTTACAGGTTTGCTTCAAAATTTGAGCGTTTTAGACGATTTTTCATTTTTCTTAGACTTCCTATAAAAAAAAGAGATTGTTCAAAAAAAATTTTTGAAGGGTGAACAAACTAAAATTTTGTGTGGAAAAAATTTTAAGGTCGCAGTTTTGGCTTCACGGAGCTTATTTGGTATGCCAAATGATTGTTTTTATTTATAAAATGAAGATATAATTTTAATAATCGCAAACTTTTACTCCACATTTCGTGTTTTTTTCGAAAAAAATCCTTTCATCAAAAATAATTGTATGGTTTCCTAAGATACTCATATCTGAATGTAACATTATTACGATATATCAATAGGGTGCCATTTCTTACTTAGTCTAAATTTTTTTACTCTTCACCTAAAAGAAAAGCTCACAGGATCAGAGTTTTCTATTCTTAATTTCCACGTTAATAACAACTATTTTGATAAAGTTCGTACGGTATTTTTTTGCCATTGATTTTTAGGACCTTAGTGCCTTTTTTTCATAAGATCCTTTTACAAAAAAAAATATTATTCAAAACTTTAAGGACTCAGTATTCCTGTTTTTAATATATCACTAATTGTATCACTTAGTTGAACATGATTCATGAAAATCAAAAGTTTTTCAGAGCTTAATGGGTAAAAGGGGACTCCATTTATTATAGTCTTTAACTGTCTATTGATTTATTTTATCATGAGTAAATTTTCAAAGAAAGGTCAATCAAGTAACAAATCGAACAATTTGTGGGTCACTGTGGTGTATGCGTAACTTTTTTTTCTTAATAACCGTGCCGACGAAGTCATTTAAATGATGTTCATAGCAATCCGTTTTAAAAAGTGTAAAAGTTGTAAGGCTAGTCTAGCTATTATTCAATTTAGGTCCAATTCATTTAAACTTCATGAAATTTAAAATCGCCATTTAAAAAGGGAAATTTTAAAATATTAGCTTTAGCTATCTTTCTTATTGATTAAGTTTTATATTTTAAAATTAAAAGTTTGCATTCATATGTATTTTTGTAAAAACAATCCAATTTGAGGCTTAAAAGTCAATGCGATTCAATTTTGTTTTGTAAACTGGTTCAGAAAAGGCATGGAATCTTGTCGAAAAGGCCCAAGAAGATGATTCTGTTTTAAATGCCTTTTTTTTTTATTAAGACAGTATTTTCTAACATTAAATAAATAAATATGAAAAATGAAATATTCCCAAAAAATAGAGTATTTCCTTTGAATATTCTGTAGCCCACTTAATTAAAGTACCACCTTGACGCACGATCAAAAAATTGTTTCACCACAAGTTATATCCATTTTTCGCCACCCTTTATATCAAACTGTTTACAATACACCCCAAATCAAATAACTTCAAGAAGTAGTGACAGGACCTCAGGTACTCAAGAATAGAGTTGATAAAAGAGATGAATGTAAAGAAAAACGAACACACACATTCAACATGATGAGGCCATTGAAATATTCAATCAAATTTCGAAGCCATCAACAACAATTGAAGCCTTTATACTCACATTCGGAAAGACAACGAAAATATAGATACCAACTTAGATAGGTACCTACACACATTCTTCCACAACAATGCCGCAAAACAAAACAAGAAAAAGTTTTTTTTTTGTTCAAGTGCAATCTACATTTTACCTGTCAATCATAGAGGCTAAGTAGTTGAATTCGTTGTTGTATAGTAGATTGCCTTTTTTTCTGACAACCTATCGGAGTTCGGAAACAATAAACAAAACAAAAGTCAAAGAAAAGAGTTTGCCTATCATCGAGTCTATCGGTTGGATGGTTATTTAAGTGCTAAAGGTACCTACAAAGTCTTAATTTTAGATGAAGAGTTTGTGAGTTCGATAACTTTTTTTGTGAAATATTATTTCTATGCCGTGACATACTTTCTTGAAATGGTATAAATAAATTAATAAAAGGATGTGTTTTATGCTTAATATACGGAACAAATAAAACGCACGAGTAAGTTGAACGTACTTGCGTAAAAAAAGAGTAAAGCGTTTTGAAGCTTTTAAAATTCATCGGTTTTTTTTCGTGTATCGATATAGGTAAGCATTTCTTAAACATATTTTTGAAAAAATTCTTATTTATCCACACATAAAAACAGAATTTCAAGAAAATTTAAAAAAAAAAAGTAGGAGAAACTTCTTATAAAATCCAAAAATTAGATATTGAAGCAGACAGAACGAATTGAATAAGCCACTTTGTTTTATCATGGGGCCTGACTGTTATTTCAATTTTTATTTTTTTTTTAATCCTAAACAACCCTTTAGTATATTACAAGAAAAAAAATGTCGATTTAAGAACTTTAGTGCAGTTTAATTGCCACTGCTTTAAATAACGTATACAAAGTTTAATCAAAATCGTTAGAGCCGTTTTTGAGAAATTCGTAATATCGGATTTTTTTGTATGGGAGGTATACGTTCTAAACGAGATATAAAAAAACAAAAAAAAAAAACAACTTTCAGAATTCCATAAAAATCATCTGTACCAAATTTGAAGAAAATCCATTCACCCGTTTAGGCTGTGGAAATGTGTACAGATGGACGCACAGACGCACGGACGGAATTGCGGGACCCACTTTTTCGGAATTCTCCATCATCGTAATGTTGGTTTTGATTAAAACCTCAATTTTGTTTTTCGACACGAAACCAATACTTGCCCTATAGAGCAAGTAAAAAATGGTGAAAATATTTTTTTTTTTAATTATGAAGCAGAATGATGAGTCCATTGAGGATTTGTAAATAAAACTAAAACTGATTTCATTCTTATTTTGGCTCTCCTATTATAGATGTTATAAAAAAGTACTAAAAATCAAGTATGTTTTATTTATTTATTTATTAATACAATTTTAATAATTTATTCGTAAGAAAGGATAGTCCTTTTTTTTAATCCTGAATACCTTTTATGGAATTATTCTATAACGAAATTTCTTTTACAAAAAAGTATTAAATATAGTTTAAATATTAATCCAAGATAAAATTTTTTTCGTGTTTTATTTTTTTTTTAAACAAATTTTTTATATTTTTGTTCTAGATCTTCAATAAATTACTACAAAATTGCATTCCATTTTTATTAAAAAAAAAATAAAAAAAAAACTATTCGTAAAATACCTACTAGTTTTTTTATAATCTAACGAATTTGAATTTTTTGTTCAAAATTATATTTAACTAAAATAAATAAAATAACATACATTTTTGGAGCCCAAATTCTTTTATGATGTTGTTTTTGATTATTAAAAAAAATTAAAGATTTAAACAACTTGATTTTTAACAGCAAGTTCCTGTGACTCTGACATGCATTTTATTTTACTCCAGCTAATCATTTTACTGTTAATTCAAAACGTTAAATATTCTTAAATAATATTTTATGCTCACTTTATAGATTTTAACAAATGACCTACTACAAAATTTCACATGAGCTGTTAGTTACAAGATATCGTTTTTTTTTTTAATGTTTATACGTTTTTTGAATTAAACTCTCTTATTTATTAGATTTCACTAAACACGCTCTAAACAGCTTCATAGTCATAGTTATACCATGCATAAAGTTTTATGTAGCCTTTATGCACGTTATATAAATTTTCATTTATAAAACATTTTCCTACCCATTATACTTATGCTAGATTTGTGTCCAAATAAGTACTAAAACTGGAAAATTAATACTTTTAATCACGACAAACAACTCCATCTGTCGATAAAATAACTTCTCCGAAAACTAACAAAAAATTAAAACAAAACAAAAAAAAAAAAGTTTTCGATGTCATACTTATAGGAAGAAAATCTATATAAAAAAACAACACATTTCATCATTTGTTTCACATTAAAATATTTAAAAATCCAAAAAAAATTACACCAATAAAAAAGATATAGGTACATCGTACATGAATCAATTTCTATGTAAAAACAAACAACACGCAAAAAGAAAATACAGAGAATACACTACAAAAGTAAGTTAGGAAAAAATCTACAAAAAAACACAATTTCTTATTTTTAGTTTTTGTTCATTTAGAGCCAATTTTTCAATCTTCTAATAAACAGTCAGTTAACTGTTCGACGAATAAAGTTATTAGGCTCATAAACAGTCAGATAAAAACATTGAATTTTTCAATCAAGAATAATTTATTCTACAGAATAACAAAAAAAAATTGTCAAATTCAAAAATATTTAAAATTAAACGTCATTTTTATTCATGATTGTTTTTGTTTTCTTGTGTTCCACTGTATTTTTTTTTTAAATTCTTTCAAAACAGCTTTGACAACTGACACAATATTTTTGTTGAGATTATTCCTTAGAATAATTTTTATTCGTCTCCGAAAGAAGCAGATAGTTTTATTCTTAGGAATAAGCTATATCTGCTTGTTGAAAAATTGAATTTTTCCCTATCCTTAGGAATAAGTACTAACTGACTGTTTAACTGACTATTGAAAAATTGGCCCTTAGTACACGTAAAATAGTAGGTACATAAAATCAACAAATAAAAGAAAAAATTGTTACAATCATGAGACTTGGCACAAAGTTTGCTTTTGGGATAAGAACCAAGAATACAAAAAGTCTATAAAAAAAGTTGTGTGGAAGGGTGTTTTTTTCGCGGACAAGCGAAGGTCAAGAATATAGTGCAAAAAATTGTGAGTTGAACATCATTAGGTATATGACACATGTTTTAAAGGTATTTTTTGATACTGAATCTAATGACATAAAAATAAAGTCAATACGATTGCTCTAAAAAAAGTTATTGCTGATTAAAAACCAGGGTGCTTGTTTTTTGACCTCAACAGGTAAAATATAACCGAAACCCATGTGAAAAACATGCTACACTGAAAAAATTCGGGATGAAGGTTTAAGATAAAGCAGGGACAAAGGATTTATAAAGTTTTTAAAAATATTTTGGGTGAAAGGGTGTTTTTTTGGTGGGTTGAGTTGTGTGAAAGGTATCATAACAACTGACTTATATTTTATTAATTTTTAAAACTTGGTGAAAAAAGTTTTGTTTAGTATAAGAATTAAGAATCCATAAAGTGTACAAACATTTCTTGAGTTAAAGGGTGTTTTTTTTTTTTTTTTAAATATATGATGAAATTCGGAAACCAAAAAAACATTCTTATTCAGGCTCTAAGCAACCTTAAACGCTTTTAGCTTATACAACCTCTATGCAATGTTGCATATATTTTATAAATAGCAATTTTCTGTTTAAAAACATTATAAAGAGTGTATAGTGTTATGCACTGTCTATACTACGTTTCAAAATTAGGCTGTAAAAGTCTTAATTAAATTGAGAAGGTTGGTTTCGAGTGTTTTTTTTTTTCATTTTCAATTTGATTTTCGTGAGATTTTGCAGGCGAAATGAATAAGGTTTTTTGTATTTCCAAAGAAAAAAAATCTATTTCAAACAGTTTTAACATCAATGTCGTTTTTTTTTATCAATGCAGCTTAAAGTAAATATTAAATCCTTCAAAGTACGAAATTGGGATATATACTAAAATTCTTTCGTTTCTATGACCTACACAAACATCCTGTGTGTAGTTATTCCCCATTTTGACCAGAGAGAGAAATGAATTTGACCAAGTTATATGTGGATTGCAACAAGGAAGTTGTTTATATCCTAGGATGTTGGTAATTTCCGCAACATTAATTCAAGTCTTAAACTATTGAATATCAAAATTTAACTACCCAATATAATCATAAAGTAAAGCATGGAAATAATTGAGTTTGTACTCAATCTGTGACGAAATTCGAATGGAAAAAGTAAATGTAAATCAATATGCATTAAGCAATTAAATGCATTTATAAGTATGTAATGTTTAAGCTTCACTGCCAATCTGAATCTCAGGAATTTATGCGAAAGGGGTATTAATTTTATTTTTTTTTTTGTATTATTATTTTCATCTCAAATAAAACTTCCAGGAGCAAAAACATGAAAACTTTATTACTGCGAGTAATTGCAAGAAAGTGGAAACAAGGCAGATATAATTAATGAGTTGAAATTATGCTCAACTTGCAGCCCTTTGGCAAAGTGGAAGTGTTGAACAGTATTAAAATGTCGTGCAATGAATTCAACCCTTATAACTACACACACATTTTCTGTGTTTCATTTTGTAAGTATTTTTATTGTGACGTGAATTGCATTTTTTGTGTGTGTCTTTTTTTGAGGAATTTATTACACCCGCATTGAGTATCTAATTGAAACAACATGTCCTTTTCCAGACCCAATAAAGATATGAATGTACATATATCAACTAATAAAGATACATAGATAAAGTTATAAGTACTTAGATAAATTTATCTTTATCCAATAAATAATAATTTTGTCTTTTTCGGTCACACACATGTGTCGGAAAAGTATTTATGAGAGATAAAAGTGGATAAAATCGTGCTCATTTATAAAGTTTTGTACTTAGGAAATAATCTTATCTATTTAGTTCTGGATAAATTTAGAAAGGGTGGGATAGAGGTGATGTAAGTTTATGTTTCTGAGGTTAAAAAATTTAATATTAAGGTTAGGGAAAAACTACAATCTAGTTAATGGAGAGTTAAGCTATTGGCGATATTTTTTTTTGTATAATTTTAGTACTCATAAATAAAATGAAGTCTTATAACAGCTCATATATAGACTTAGATTTATTAGATTAATTTTTCGTACTTTTTTTTATTTGTGGTGTTGTCTCCATGTTGTGTTAGTTAAAAAAATAAAGAAAAAAAAATATAAAAAATTATATAAAATAAATTAAAATTTGTATTGAATACTTTTATCACTACCTACATATAATTTAATAATTTTTAAAAGCGACGCATTTCGGAAACTTATTCCATCTTCGAGCTTATCACTGTTTTTTTTTTTTATTTTTAAATTTCAGTTGGATACAATGAAACAATGCTGTAACTCTAGCCATAAACACTTGGTGTTAGAACCTTCAATATTTTGTTGTTGTTCAAAGATTATAACGTTAAAAAAATTGTTAACTATATAAAAATTTAAAGAAATTTTTTTTTGGATTTTGAAAAAATATTTAAATTTTTTTTTTTAAATACATTTTTTGTATACTGGCTGATAAATTTTTTACAAAATTATTTTTTTTTAAACGTCTCTAACGATTTTCGATTTCTTTTTTCTTAAATTTTTTTTATACAAGAAATCAAATAGCATACTTGGTTTTGTGTAAAAGATCATTTAAAACTTTGTTTAATTATTTATAAAAACAGATTTTATTTTTTTTGTTTACATTACTTATAAAATTCTTTAAAAATATCAAATTATTTTTTTTTTTTTTCATAATCTTGTTCATTAAAAAAATTTAACATTAGAGTTACTTTTACTCTTATTTTATCTAAATTTTTGGATTAACGATTGAATGCCATTTGAAAAGAAAAGTAGGGCTGTAAAAGTAACGACAAAATGAGTACCCGCATGTATACGTTACTTTTGATACTAGTACTCGCATCAATAATATCGTTACTCGTTACATTCGTATGTTTCGCATTTTTCGTATATTTCGTATGTTTCGTGTGTTTCGCATGTTTCGTTACTTTTGCATTCTTCGTACATTTCGTATATTTCATGTATTTGATACGTTTCGTATGTTTGGTATGTTTGGTATTTTGAGTATTTTTGGTACCTTGGTAGGTATAAGGGTGTAAATTTTTTAGACCAAAAACAATTCGTATAATCTAAGCTACATTTTAAGGCCATAAACATTAATTTAAGTTGCGGCGTTCTCATGTTATAAGAGTTTGAAGGTATCTATACCTACTGATTTTTTTTTCGATTTTTTTTTAATCAAACGTGGAAATTTTTTTAATTTTTTTTTCCTAATTTTTCGACAAAACTTGGGTAATTTTTTGTTTATATTCGTTCAGCAATCTTATCACAATTCTTTAGAAACCTTTATTTCAAAAGTACATCGCGTAGATCTCGGAATATTAACACTTCAATACAACCATTACGAACAATTTTTAATTTTTTTTCTATTGAGAGTGATTTTCAAACATCGTTTTCTCTGCTTTTTTTTTAGTGGAAAATTTTGCAGTGAAAATAAACAAATTTTTTGAAAAACCAAAAAACTTTTGTATATTCTTAAGCTACATTTCAAGACCATTAACAAAAAGGTCATAAACACATTGGTTGCGGCGCGGGTATATTTTGGCCACATAGAGAAAATACCAAAACGTCTCTTTTGATATTTCTGTTTAAATTATTATCGATAACACAACGATACCTTGGCACTACTGTCTTTATTGAGATAAAAGTGAACTCAAGATAATTATCTGGAGTTAGCATTCGAACTACGACAACGATGTCGATAGAAGAAGCTAAATGCGACAAATTGAGTGTATCACTTCGTTTCGTATCTAATGTATCGGATGATTTAGTATTGAAATTGGAATGGGGTCGTTACTCTTACATATGTTTCGTATCTCGTATGTTTCGTTACTTCAGTACCCAGTAACAAAACATACGAGTAACGATACTGTTTAGAAAGTAACGTTTCGTTACTCGTTACTGAAGCAAATACCCGCATTTTAGTAACAAATACATACTATTTGCTACAGTTCTAATAATAAGATACCTTGCCACTAAGCCTTACATAAAATGTATGCTTTTCCATAGAAATCATAACCCTTGTAATAACTAATTTTAACAACAAGAAAAAAAAAACCTTCCAAAAAATTAAAACAAACTTATTAAATATTAAAAAGTTGTTTACGTAACTTCTTTTTTCTATTTCCTGGATTTATGAAGGATTTTGTTTTTTATCCTTACTCTCCGTCTCCATCAACAGTGCATTGTTTAATCTTCTTGCTGGTTCACTTTTATTATGTTTTTTTTTTTTTATTTTAGGGATTATATTCTTTAAAATAATTTATGAAAAAAATATATTTTATTTTTAAAAGATATACTTACTTTGTGTTTTAAAAATTAATGTTCTTTTTTGCAATATAAATCCGGTCAACTGTGATTGGTTTGTATTCTGCTATCCATCATAATAAACGGTTATTTAGGTAATTTGACCCATTTTTTTTTAAATGTGGTCCAACGTTAAATTTGTAATTATTATTAAATTTCACTTATATTGGTCAAACAATTACTAAAGTTTGTAATTTTTGTTTAATATTAAAAAAGTAAAAAAAATATCACTTTACATTATATTTAAATATTTAATTATAAAATTTAAGTCACACAATGCGTTATTATCAGACCAGAAAGAAATTCAACACTTTGGTGATGATTTCTGATGTGACATCCATATTCACAAATAAAAAACCAAACAACGTCATTCAAATAACAGGATATTGAAAGCTTACACAGCCAGAGATACAGGATATTAAAAATACAGCAATTCGCAAAAAGCGGTAACAATCTGTACTCGAGAATCAAAGAGGATGTTGCATCGCACAAAGCAAGTTCCTTTTCTTTCCAGAGAGCATTCAAAAATAAGTAAATAGAGTTGTAGTAGTTGCTGGCTTTGCTTTTGTTAACGATGCATTTCTGGCAGCAAACATTTCAGATTTCACTCATTCAGTCAGTCAGTCAGTCAGAGAGATATATAAATTGCACCAAAAGTAATGATGTTGTAAATCGTTGAAATTTTTCAAAATCTTTTTCTTTAATCAGATTCTTAAGATAAAATGGTTTTCTTATATATTTTTATTTTTGTATCTTTCAAATAAGAGTACAGGAGATATGTGTATGATTATGATATGGATATAGCAAAGCATTGTTGTGGGATGGCTTTAGATCAATGAGGATGAAGGCATTTAATTTGCATTTTATGATGTCTGTGTTTGTATAATCCTGAATTGGAATGCGAGCATGAAGCAGATTTGTGACGCCCGACGACGCCAACGATATATGTGTGATGGAGACAATGTAGTTGATAATAATATACGTCCTTACCTTACCTCAAACCTTTTCTTCAATGAATCTTTAAGTTCATGGTTGCCAGTTTAGATAAATCTTATAGATGAGATAGAATTTTTGAAGTTAATTTAGCAAAAACCTATAATAATCCGTTTTTACCCTTAGAATGCATTTAAGATTTTTGTTACACATAAAATTAAATTTTAAAAAGTATTTGAAAAATCTCCGTTTTGTTTTCAGTCGACAAATGGTAAATAGGACATTAAAATTTAAGTTGATATTATCTTATGACGCAATAAAAAGAAAAAAAAAAACTAAAATTTTGTTTCAATTTGCTTTTTAAACTTCTTCGGTCGAAATTAATTCATTTTGCAAATTGTTCATAAATTATTCAGATCTTGGATAAAAAAAGCATAAAATTTTAATTTTTTTTTAAATTTAACAACACGGATAAATAAAATGAACGACTTGGGTCGTTACTCTAATATTAAAACTTTTATTCAAGAAAATTAAGAAAATTTAAAATTTGATATTTTCACAAAAAAACCAAGTATGCCAGTTTACTTTGTGTATAAAAAGGAATTTTTAGAAAAAAACTTGCGAAAATCGTTAGAGTCGTTTTTTAAAAAATTAATTTCTTATATAAAATTTTCGAACACTTTCAAAAAAAAAGTTGGTACCTATGCCATTTTGAAGAAATAATTTATTTACACATAAAAACGAAATATCAAAATTTTTCATAAACTCGTTTTCAAAAAATTGATTTTCCAAAACAAAATTTTAAAATATTTTTAAAAAATCCAAAAATGAGTTTTTTGAAATTTTTCCAAAATTTTAATGTTACCTTTACTTAAACGCTTTTGTATAAAAATTTTCGATGAAATCGGGGTGGTCTTGAACGAGATATTCATAAATAAAAAAAAAAAGTTCTATGACAGGTACCGTTAATAAAGGTACAAAAAATACTTTTTGTATTCAAAAAGTTGGATCTTATGTGTAATACTACACTCAAAAATTTTAATCAAAATCGTTAGAGCCGTTTTTGAAAAAAATTAGTTTTCTATTTCCGTTATATGACAGGTACCGTTTAGTTTTGGTCCTAAAAAAAAATTTCAAGTTGTCCTCTAGGGAATCACCCAAAACTGTTTACTACCAAGTTTTAAAAAATCACTCGAATAGTTTAGGCTGTAGCTCGAGGTACATACAGACAGACAGACAGAATTGCGGGACCCACTTTTTTGGCATTCTCCATCATCGTAATGTCATGTAAAATTGTTATCTCGAGTTCGATTTTTTTTACGAATCCTAAACTTGCCCTATAGACTATAGCACCTATATCGCAAGTAAAAACAACAAGCGTAACGGGTACAATGGTTGGCATTTTTTCACTTTGAATTGCGAATTGCTCTCGTATTTAAAGAGCTAGAAACATGTTATAAATGTCAAATTAAAGTTTAAAGAATTTCTTATTTGAATGTTATTAGAAAATAAAGTTAAATAAACAAATACTATTATTTGAATATAATATTAAAATAGGAAAAGTAAGCAAAAAGGTACAATCATTGGCACCCGAGGGTACAATTATTGGCACCCTTAAAAATGAAAGAAATACAAGTGTTTTTCATGATAGTTTTTATTAAAGTTTAGTTAAAAACAACAAATACCTATAACAAAAAATTATAAAAAAACAATAATAAATAAAAAATGTCCGGTCACACGTATTTGCTGTTAAAGTTGCTTGGAATATTAAAGCTTTTAAAAAGTTTATGATCGAGTTTTTTTAAGAAATTTCAAAATAACAAAATTAAAAATTAATGTACAATTTGGTATAAAGCTACAAAAACATTCCTTTAAAAAGTTTTGACTTTCAATTTCAAACGAAGTGTGCCTTTAAATTTGTTGTAATTAATATTTTCTAAAAGTTTTTTTAATTTGATTATTAGTATAAAACCTTTTTTGATATAAGCATTTTTATTGAAATCAGTTGTGTCGTTTAGGAGAAAATCAGCCATTAAGATATCGGTTATATGACAAGTACCGTTAATTACGGTACAAAAAATATTTTTCTTATTTAATTTTTGCCTTATTTGCAGCATTACATGTTTTTTTTTCAAGCTAAATCATTAGAACTGTTTTTTAGAAAATTTCATTAGGTACCTCGAAAACCTGAATAAAAATGCAGGTATCAGTTAAAAACGGTTCTTGAAATCACGTACAAATTGTCTGTTCCAAGTTTTTAGCAAATCCGTTTGAGCACTTTTTCACAATTTTTCAAACTAAAACTTATAACGGATACAGGGTACTGATCATGCAAAGACGTATTTTTAGAAAAGTATTAGAGGTGTAAAAAAAATATTATGTCAGAAACAAAAATTTAAAAATTTGATAATTCAATATTTTTTGAAATTTTAAATTTTAGTAGGGTAAACTGAGGTGAATTTAGAAAAAGTTCAAAAAGCAATTTCAGTCATAAAAATAAATTAAAGATATTGTTAATAAATACAAATCTCACATACAAACAAAATCTGGATAAAGGGACAAAAAAACGATTTTTAGGCCTTCAAACATTGCATATACTCCAATTTCGTCAATTTTCAATTTTGAACTCAAACTGATCATGCAAAGACGTATTTCTAGATTTTTTTTGTGAATCATTCGGGCCGTTTTTTGTTTTTAAATAATTTTTTAAATATAAACACTTTTTCAAATAAAATTTGATATGTCATTACGAAAAAAATTATTTATGAACATCCAAAAATAAAATTTCAAAAATATTTGTCCACCAGTTTTCAGAAATTAATTTTTCAAAAAAAAAAAAAAATCTGTTGATAGGTATTTTGTTTTTGTTTTCTTTATCCAAAAATTTGTTTTTTTAGACAAATTTTCATTGAAATTGTTTAATCGTTTGCATGAAATCAGTTATACAATCAGGTACCGATACTAGAGGTTTAATTTTTTTTTTTTATTTTTTCTCTTATTTTAAAAGTACGACCTAATTTACGGAAGCTTGCATTTTTTTATAAAATTAATTAGTCACTTTTGAGAAAAGTTAGATTTTTAATATATGGCACATACCGTTAATTTTTGTGCTTAAAATAGAAGTTCTGTAGTGAACTAAAAAAACTCATAACCAATTTTGAAGAAAATCACTTCAGTATTTTAGAGTGTTGCTAGAAAGATGTACCTATAAGCAGATAGAATTACGAGTCACATTTTTTTTCCAAATTCTCAATTTTGTTTATTGTTACCTATTTGTATTTGTTATATTGGAAAAATATATTTTAAGTTAAAGTTGAAATATAAAATCAACAATTTTATTTAAGTGGTTGACAAAAAAACGTCGTCAATTCATCTTCCTGCTTCCGTAATTCATCAACGAATTGACGAATATTTTTTTATTTGTACGTGTTTGAAAACAGTCCTAGTTAATAAAATTAAACCCACAATGAGAAGCTCTAAATTATATTTTCTTTTAAAATTGCAAAATATTGAATGACTTTAAAATAAACTGCAATTTGCTTTAAAAATTCCTCATATATACCAATTAATTTTATTTTTTAATAACAAAATTTAATAAAAGTACTTTCCTGTAGATTTAATTTAATTTAATTTAATTTTTTTTTTTTGTTTCTTAATTGATTTTCAATTTTATATATATATATTTTTTTATCCTGTGTGGTAACCATGTGGGTATGTATTTTTTTTTTTTCCCAATTTTTGTTCAACTAAAGGGACATGGAGGGAATGTCACGTAAATTTCAACTCAATTCACAGCTTATTTGTTTGTTATTGTTTGCTAGACAAGATTGAAGCACGAATTGCAAAAAAATAAAAAGAATAAAATAATAATTTTCTGATTCATTATTCTATGTGATGTATTTTTTTTTTAACGTTAAAAATTGAAAAGTCATACTAGCATATGTAAATTTATCATGTAGTAGGATGTGGTGCATGTGTAGTGTAGTGTATCTACCCACCTACTTTATTTCCATGCATTTTTTAAAGTTAAATAAATTTTTTTTTCTGGTCTTTTTAAGAGGATTATAAATTAACTGATTGAAAGTACAGTGGATTGTTTGGTTAAAGAATTATTCATAATTTGTATACACCTAAGTCTAATTTGGTTAGAGGGTTAGATAGAGAAACTCTCTCATCGGATTTATAATAATTTATTGTTTTAATAAAAAAAAATTGTAAGGAAAGCTGTTAGCTCCTTAAGTTTGTCATTAAAATAGAAAATAATATATTAATGAGTTTTTTTTTTTTTTGTTTTCCGCACTTGCTCCGATTTTTAGATTTAATCACCTCCTACGTCATACTTCTTGTATTTAACATTTACATTGATATCTCTATATCTAGACCAATTAATTTGGAAAATTATTTTCTTGACATGGATCGAAAGTGGGCTTTCATAATATTCTCCATTAAAAGGCCAAAGATGAAAGTGTTAAAACAACATTAGGACAACAGGATTTTTCAAAAAACAGAGCTGTGACTTTTTTTCATCCAAAAACACTAAACTGAGTAAAATAAAATAAATAAATGAGTGGATTCATTTCAAACTTATATTAAATACTTTCTCCCAAAACGAGTATTTCAATTTTGGGAATTTTTCATAAAAATAGCTTTCATACAAAACAAAAAATGTGAAATTTTCAATTTATTTTTTTTTTTTTATCGTTTTTCTTTGATTTCTTTTTAATTTTCAGTTTTTGATTCTATTTAATTTGTTGTTAAGATACCTATTTATAAATGTAGACTATGAAACGACTATGTAAACGACTCTCACGATTTTGAATTTTTTTTTCTAAAATGCATCATACCTATAAAAGAAATCATGCTTTTTTTACCTCATATAAAATTTTTATTTCTTTGACAAAATATTATTTTGTTTTTTAATTTGTTTACGTAAGAAATTTAAAAAGTTTCATTCTGCTTCAATCAAAATTAAACCTTAAAATTGACAGTTTCACAAAAAAGTTACCAAAACGACTTTTGTTAAAGATAAACAAAAAAAAAATAATTGGCATGGGTTGAGGAGGTCAGAATTCCGAAATTCCTTAAATCCAGAATCCCGAAAACAAGAATCTAGAATGCTGAAACATACTAAGATTCCGAAAACCTAAGATCCAAAATTCTGAAAACTCCAAAAATTCAAAATTCCGAAAATCCGAAAATCCATAATCCTGAAAAACTAATAAAACTAAATAGAAAATGTGAATGAACCCTCCAAAATATTCTACCCACTTAAAAATAGTCATGTCGATATTTGAAATGAAGTATTTGTGCTAATTTTTCATCTTAGATCATTGATTTTCAGATTCTAGATTTTCGGCATTTCAGATTTTGGGTTTTCGGAATTTCTGTTTTTTGGATTCCTTTGAAGAAAAATTGCTTGTTTTTTTCCCAAAAAATTTAAAAAATTAAATTTTGCTTCAAATAGAATTAAAACAAAACCCTTAAAGTTTACATTTTCTTATTTTGCTAAAGATAAAAACTATAAAAAATAGTTGTTAGCATAGCTAAGGATTGAGGTAATAATCCCGAAAATCGAAATCCTAAAAACCCAAAAATCCGAAAATCCGAAAATCCAGAATCCCAAAAACCATATTTATCACGAAAATCCCAACAAAAAAACTAAGAATCCCGAAAATTTAAAATATCGAGCATCCGAGTTCCCAAAAACTCAGAATACGGAAAATAACGAATCCACAAAACCTAAAATCTCCAACAAAAAAAAAAACCCGAAATCCTGTCATGTCGTTATTTAAAATGAAAAAAGTTTTTCATCTTATATTATTTTTCGTGATTTTGGGTTTTCAGGATTCTGGATTTTCGGGATTTTAGATATTGGATTTTCGGGATCTCTGTTTTCGGGTATCTGACCCTAATTGGATTTTGGGTTATCTGGATATTGATTTATCATATTTTTTTGTTTCCGGAATTCAGGATACTAGATTTTCCCTGTCTTCAGAATTTTGGGATGGTGTTGGAATTGTTCTTAATTTATTTGAGGTTATGTTGAAATTGATAAAAGTAAAAGTTTTAGATCTTTTAAGTCCATTTCCTTATACGAAACTTAAACATGCATTTTTTAATCTATACTTTACACTAAGCTTTCGTGAGAGAAATAGCAAACTTTGGAATTTTTCACATCCTTCCTCTTTATTTCGATTTCATAATTTAAAAATGTCTAAGTAAATTTTTTTTTCCTATATCAGAACTAAGCTCGTTCTTTTTAATTGTTGTGATCCACTGTTTGCTGGCATTTTAATTTTGCTATTAAAGTTTAGTTCACTTCAATTTTTAGTTGAATTTTTTTATCATATACATTTTTTTTTTTTGTCTTTTTTCATAACAGACTTTGTAGATAATATTTCATGGTAAGCGTTAAAAAAATAAAATGAAATAATAATAATTCATAGTAAGTATGTAATTAGCTTAGGTCTGTACCAAATGATGGTTTAACTTTTCTATCTGTTTATCTATTTTAATTATGATGATTAAGTTTTTTTTTCCATCAGTTTATTCTACATATTTATTTTTCTTTTTCATATGATTTAAAAACAGATGGAAAAAGGTTTCAACACAAAAAAAAAAAAAAATAATCAATCGATAAAGTGATAATCCCCTTTAAAAGCCAAAAGCACTATAATTGTCTCAATTAGAGGTTTTCCCACATCCACTTATTTGAACTCAAGTGCGAGAATTGTTTACCTTAAGCTTATTTAATTAATAAATACCTATACTCGTATGTCTGAGGTATTAAAGATATGCTCCCCTTGTAGATACTTATACATCACACTTTGTAGCAAAGCCACAATGAGAAAACAACAAATTATAATCGAATTATTTTTTTAATTATTTGCTTCTTATTTGGGGAGAAGAAAATGGAAAAAGATTCTCATTTTGAACGACAATGGCAATCAAATGGAGTTTTGAGAAACAATTAAGAAAGCTCCTGTTACAAAATAATTAAATTAGTCTCATCATTAAGAGTTAAGATGTTACAAAAAAGAGGAAAGATGTGTGAGATCTTCTTTAACCTAGAGAGAAAAATAGTCCTCCTTCAAATTATCAGAATATGTGGGTTTTCTTGGTACATAAATAAGTGTTAATTAAGTGGTAACTTAAAACCTAAAGGTTAAATTAAGTGTTGTAATATTTATTTTTCTATATTTATGCCTTATTTGGATTTGCATGATTAACTACCTGCTGAGATATTCCTTAAAACGGCTATTATTATTCTAGACTAATAAAAAAAATATTTTTTAATAAAGAAAAAAGTCAGTAAATGACAATGAGCTAACACAGAAAAAAAGGCACACAAAATTTGATAAAGCCAATTCAATTCTGAAAAATTCTTGGATTCTCAAAAAGAATATTTTAAACAAAGAATGCATCAATATATAAATAGTACCAATCCAACAAATAACAATAGAATTTTTATTAAAACCGGTAGAGCCGTTTTCGAGACATTTGCTTTGAAATATCAGTTCGAAACCTAATATTTAAAACAAAAAAAATAGGTTTCAAATTTCTATAAAAATCATCGTAAAAAAATCGAAGAAAAACCATCCCCAGTTTAAGGAGTAAAAATTTGTACAACGAATTTTTCGTAAAATGGAAATGCCAAAAATGTGTTTTTGAAATTTTTTTTTGTTAAAATCGGGTATCGTTAAGAACAGTTCATAAACATATTTTTAATTCAAAAGAAGACTTTTCCCAACACTATTAGATTTTTTTTTTTAATAAAAAAAAATTAATTTTTCTTTTAGAGAATCACCAAATAGATCACTACAAAGATTTTTTTTTTTAAATCTCAAAATTGCCACAAAGTTCCTAATTATACCACAAGAAGTAAAAATGGGCCTCATATAAAGTTTTTCAATTAATTTTTTTTTTTTTTTTGTGTAAACAAAAATTTTTAGAACAAAATGTTTAATTGCGTATTTATTTTAAAAAAAAATGGTAGTCCGTTTTTGAAAATTTTTTTTTTAATCCAAAAATATTTTATTTTTAATTAAAAAAAAAAAAAAAAAAAACATTTTGGTTACCAAAACCATTTCTAATAAAAAAAAATTAGTTGAAATTGACTTTGTTCAAAAAGCAAATAGGTATATATTGTTCATCCAAAACTTTAATCATAAAGGAGATGGGGCAAAATTATATGGGACTTGGGCCATGAGCGTACATTAATGAGACTAGTCTCGAATTGAAGCTGGAGCTTAGTACCTATATTCAATATATGAAGTTTTTTTAAAATCGGAAGTCAGGGTCCTGAGATATAAGGCTCCAAAGTTCGTTCTGATAACCATTTTCTGTCCCTTTTATATGCAAATATCATTAGAACTATAAGAGCTATATGTATGTTTTTGATGTCAAATGAAAGGTTGTTTTTATGCCTTTTCAACAATATATAACACATATTACACATAAAAAAGAAACGGCGAAAAAATAAAGAAAAAGTAAAATATTAATGAAAAAGAGAGTAATCCTGAACAAGTTTAAGGTTGACCTGAAAAAACGACAAAAACTAAGGATGAAGCTTTGTTCCTGAAAGCCTCTGCAATAATAATCCGCTTTTACCAAAATCGGATTAGATATTTTTCGAGATATCCCCATAAAAGGGTTTTTTTTTGTGAAAAATTCATACCAAAGCAAGGCACGAGTACGATAGCTTAGGCGCCGAGAATTGACAACGGCTATTTGTAGAGGTGTTCAATACAAATATTTTTTCTTACGGGAGGGGGGGGGTCAATGTCCCTCCCTTTAGGCGGGAGGGGCAATTTTCAAAAAAAATACTTGAAATCATAAAAAAATTATTAAAAAACAACGGCAACACTTACAGTTATCAATGAAACTTTTTTCAAAAGCTAGAGTTATACACTTGATTTTAATTTTTAAATCAAACATTTCAATCAATCGTTTTTGAAATAATCGATTTCAAAATCAACATTTGGGAAAAATAAGATTAAAAAAATACATTGGATACTATTTTTGTCAAGTTTTTCAATGAGAAATTGATTGATGAGTAAATTGTATCAATAATTTCCTAATCAAACACTGAAAACCATATCTTCTTATGCTTTCTAGTTTTTGAGAAAATTGTAAAATAAGAAAACTTTTTTCAAATCCTTCAGTGGATTAAGTTTTTGGGAACTATTCTCTGCACATCAGGGCTCTCCTGCGGTGAGCGTACAATGGGAATCTAGTTTTTTTTTTTTTAAGAAGAACAAAGCTCTTTACTGACTCTATGTATGAATATCGATCTTTTCTGATTTTTGATAATGGTAAACAGCCAAGAAAATAAAAATCTGATTAAGAAATTAGTTTTTCTCTTTTTCATTTTTCTCAAAAAATAGAAGCAAGGCATACGAAGATATGGTTTTGATTAGGAAATTATTGATACAATTTACTCATCAATCAATTTCTCATTGAAAAACTTGACAAAAATAGTATCCAATGTATTTTTTTAATCTTATTTTTCCCAAATGTTGATTTTGAAATCGATTATTTCAAAAACGATTGATTGAAATGTTTGATTTAAAAATTAAAATCAAGTGTATAACTCTAGCTTTTGAAAAAAGTTTCATTGATAACTGTAAGTGTTGCCGTTGTTTTTTAATAATTTTTTTATGATTTCAAGTATTTTTTTTGAAAATTGCCCCTCCCGCCTAAAGGGAGGGACATTGACCCCCCCCTCCCGTATTGTATTGAACACCTCTACAAATAGCCGTTGTCAATTCTCGGCGCCTAAGCTATCGTACTCGTGCCTTGCTTTGGTATGAATTTTTCACAAAAAAAAACCCTTTTATGGGGATATCTCGAAAAATATCTAATCCGATTTTGGTAAAAGCGGATTATTATTGCAGAGGCTTTCAGGAACAAAGCTTCATCCTTAGTTTTTGTCGTTTTTTCAGGTCAACCTTAAACTTGTTCAGGATTACTCTCTTTTTCATTAATATTTTACTTTTTCTTTATTTTTTCGCCGTTTCTTTTTTATGTGTAATATGTGTTATATATTGTTGAAAAGGCATAAAAACAACCTTTCATTTGACATCAAAAACATACATATAGCTCTTATAGTTCTAATGATATTTGCATATAAAAGGGACAGAAAATGGTTATCAGAACGAACTTTGGAGCCTTATATCTCAGGACCCTGACTTTCGATTTTAAAAAAATTTTCATATATTGAATATACTAAGCTCCAGCTTCAATTCGAGACTAGTCTCATTAATGTACGCTCATGGCCCAAAAACGCCCCATCTCCTTTGTACCTAAATATCGCAAATAAAAAAACTTTGTTAAAATTTTAATTTAATTTCAAGATATTTAGCCGCCACATTTTTCAAAGTTATTTTTCATTACACATCTTTTAATATATTTAAGATCTTGAAATAAGAGAGTCTTTAGACAATTTAAAAAATATTGCTAAACATTTATATACAGGGTGTCCCAAAAGTAATGGATCAAACGAAATATGCTGATAGGCCAACTTAAGGGCTCTCAGAATTTGGTAACTTGTTCATCCCAAATCCTTACGGTTTTCGATTTTATGCATTTTTTGTGAAATTTCGAAAAATGCCGACTTTGCATCAGTATTTTGCTTCCTCCGCTCATAATTGATTTTTGTTTTTTACAATTCTTCCACTAAAACGTTGCCTAATAATAGGAAATAATTAATTAATCAAAATATTTTTTATTTCATACGCCATCTTGCTGCAAATTAATTAACAGTTTCATGTTTTATAAAAACTTAATTTCTTACTTTTATTTCAGAGCAGCATCCCGAAAAAAATTTGCATGGTGTGATACTGGTTTATTATTTTAAAAACTTGCCGTGTTATTGCAGTTTCCAAAAATGTATACAAATTTCCAAAGTTGAAATTGGAACGAAAGATATTACAATTTAAATGTAACAAAACAGGGCTTTTCAGAGAAAAATAACAAAGAAAAATAAACACATTTTCTCGACTGTAGTTTGTTTATTTCTTTTTGAATAAAAGTCTCGACTTTTGTTTGTTATTTTTCTCTGAAAAGCCCTGTTTTGTTACATTTAAATTGTAATATCTTTCGTTCCAATTTCAACTTTGGAAATTTTTATACATTTTTGGAAACTGCAATAACACGGCAAGTTTTTAAAATAATAAACCAGTATCACACCATGCAAATTTTTTTCGGGATGCTGCTCTGAAATAAAAGTAAGAAATTAAGTTTTTATAAAACATGAAACTGTTAATTAATTTGCAGCAAGATGGCGTATGAAATAAAAAATATTTTGATTAATTAATTATTTCCTATTATTAGGCAACGTTTTAGTGGAAGAATTGTAAAAAACAAAAATCAATTATGAGCGGAGGAAGCAAAATACTGATGCAAAGTCGGCATTTTTCGAAATTTCACAAAAAATGCATAAAATCGAAAACCGTAAGGATTTGGGATGAACAAGTTACCAAATTCTGAGAGCCCTTAAGTTGGCCTATCAGCATATTTCGTTTGATCCATTACTTTTGGGACACCCTGTATATATATTTTTTTGTATCCCTTAATTCTTTTCGTAGTGCATAAAAGTGGAACAAACATTTTTTAATTTTTTTCAAAACGGATGAATTAATTTATTTAAAATTTTGTTTAAATATGTGGAAAAATATTTTCGCCAAAAGGACATACCAAACTTTTTTTTTAATTTTCTAAGATTTTAATAATTTTATCAAAACGGATGAATTAATTTACTTAAAATTTTGTTAAAATATGTGAAAAAATATTTTAGATTTAAAAGAAAAAATTTATTAAAAAAAAACACCGTTGCAAAAATTTTCAAAAATAATCCAAAAGCTCTTTGGTACATCAGAAATCAAATTGTGAGAAATTGAGAAATCAGCTCGATATTAAAACCATTTAAAAATGTTAAAAACAATGTTTGATACTTTTTTTACATGTCATATAAAATAAATGGCAAATTTAAGTTAAAATTATTCTTTTAAGATGTTTTGTATATCCGCAATGTAAATGGTTTAAAAAATCTGTGAAAATTCAAAAGTTTTTGTTTATTCTTTATTCCCTTCATTGTTAATTTTTTTTTGTTTGCCAACAAACATTTTATTTTCAAATAATTAATTTTCACAAAATTAAAGAAAAGTAATCTTTTGTTCAGGGAAAGGGCAGTACTATAATTTTAGGTGTTATTGTAAGAAACAAAAAATACAAAACAAAATGCATTGTAATTTTCAAAATGTCAAAATTTTTTTGAATCTTTCCCTTTAATAAAATGTATGCTTTAACTTATATTTTGACATTATGACAACATTTGACATAAAAAATAGGCAAAACCTAAAAAAAAAAATATTAAAATGGACAGAAAACAAATTTGTACAAAATAATATGCAATTTTAAATTCCATAACACTATTTTAAATATTATATTTGACAAAAAAAAAGTCAACAAAAATTAATCTACTCCCAAAAAAAAAAACATTTCCTACATAGTCCGAAAAAAATTCTTTTGAAAGGTAACCCGACTCTCTTCTGTTTTCCTTTTTATTTTGAAAAACAAATATTTATTCACCAAAGTAAAAGTATACATATTGATATTAAGTAACTCTCCCTTTGTATACATATACCTATTCCTACCTACTACCTCTATATACCATTCATCAAAAAAAAAATGTTGATAGCAAAAAAACTCAAATGATGACTTTTTTCCTTTTCATATATATTTTGTTTTTTTTCCCCTATAAAATGTCAACAAGAAAATATAAAAAAAAAGCTTAGATTACAAAGTACCTATACAACTAAATTAGAAGAACTTCGTCAACAACAAAATAACAACGGGCAATATAAAAAAAAACAACAAGATAAAATACAAAAAAAAGAAAAAAAAATCCAAAACGAAAACACAAACAAGTCCTTAAATTTTTTTTCTTTTGCTTTATTGGATTTACCTATTTTCGTCACCGGAAATAAGTCACAAGCATGAACTAAAATATACAAAAAATAAGAAAAGAAGAAGAAAAAAAAAATATTGGTTAAAAAAAAAAACAAAGAAAAATCACCCAGACAAATTTATGTCCTTTAAGGTGCGATTCAAATTCTCAATTCCCTACAGGGGTTTTCTGATTTTATTTTTCTTATAGCGAAGGATACGATACAAAAAAAAACACCACTCCAAAAAAAATCAGATAAAACTTTGAGGTATAAGGTTCGAGGGAAATCCCATACACATCTAAAGCAAAGTAATCGGATAAAAATTCAAAAAAAATTATATAAAACAGCTCAGTGGATATCGACAGGGATCAAAAAAATAAAAAAAAAGATACTTAATTATTTTTTTTTTCTTCAGTATCTCGTTTTAATTAAACATGAACCCTTGCCATCTAAGTATACAACGAAAAATTTAATTGCATTTCGATAACCGAAAAGGAGAAAAAATTTCATTACTTTCTGCAGTTTTTTTTTTTTTTTATTTTCATCATCACCTCCTGGATAAGGACTTTTAGTCCTTACAATATCAATATTTACACTTTTAATGATCTCACTCAGAACAAACAGAAACATCATAGAACTTATAGACCATTCCATATGGTTAAGTCTTGAATAAATTTAACTACCCCCAACTTTCATTCGAGGTAACAAAATATTGGCAACTTTTATTTCCAGAAAATAAAAAGTTTTTTTCTTAAAAAAAAAGTGTGTAATCTAACACAACACACAAATTGTATTTTTCAGGGTTTTTCATTTTTGACAGGCAATTATTTCAGTAATTAGAGGAGACAAGCCAGAACACATTCAATGAACATCACATCCCGATCCCATCCATCTATTACTAAAGTTAAGTTACAAAGAATAAAAAGCAAAAAAAAAAGTGCAAAAAAGTATCATGATGGTTTCAGAGTTCTTTCTAACTAAGCCAACTCTATCAGTATGGAAAGGTCCTGTTGTTATTTTTTATAAAAAAAAAAATATACATCCAAATAGATATATACATTAGGGTGGGTCAAAAAAATCTAAATTTTTTTTTTTGATTTGGTACTCCAAAAAATCGATTGCTAGACCCCTCTAGGATATACACACCAAATATGAGCTCTTTATATTAATGGGAAGGTCCTCCGCTTTGCAATTTTCCATTTTTACATCAAGCTTCTACTAAAAAAAAATAATTTTTTTATTAATTGACTTTTTAGCAAATTTCTTTTCATATTCTTGTAGGAAATTGAACGCTCTACAAAAAAGGCCTTATACACTTTTTTCGTTTATCTAACCGTTGAATAGATATTTGAGGTCCAAAAATAGAGAAAATCTTTAAAAATTCGTTTTTTGTTCTTAATTTTGTAACAAATTGAAAAATTATAATAATCAAACGCGCAAGACAAATTCTTTTTGCAAATTGATTGCTCCACAAAAAAGGTCTTAATAACTTTTTTCATTAATCTAACCATTCTAAAGATATTCGAGGTCAAAGTTAAAAAAAAATATAAAAACATTTTATATTTTTAAAAAATTTCCAATTCACTGAAACTTCATTATTTTCAAATTAGCAAGATATATTCTTGTAGGGGCTTAAACGTATTACAAAAAATTCCTTGGAATCAAATTGATTGCTTTAACCGTTTAGAAGATATTCGTATCCAAATCGCAATGCATACGGGTCATAAGAAAACTATTGAAATCAGTGAGCATTGGTTTGGATACGAATATCTTCTTAACGGTTAAAGCAATCAATTTGATTCCAAGGAATTTTTTGTAGAACGTTTAAGCCCCTACAAGAATATATCTTGTTTATTTGAAAATAATGAAGTTTCAGTGAATTGGAAATTTTTTAAAAATATAAAATGTTTTTATATTTTTTTTTAACTTTGACCTCGAATATCTTTAGAATGGTTAGATTAATGAAAAAAGTTATTGACCTTTTTTGTGGAGCAATCAATTTGCAAAAAGAATTTGTCTTGCGCGTTTGAATATTATAATTTTTCAATTTGTTACAAAATTAAGAACAAAAAACGAATTTTTAAAGATTTTCTCTATTTTTGGACCTCAAATATCTATTCAACGGTTAGATAAACGAAAAAAGTGTATAAGGCCTTTTTTGTAGAGCGTTCAATTTCCTACAAGAATATGAAAAGAAATTTGCTAAAAAGTCAATTAATAAAAAAATTATTTTTTTTTAGTAGAAGCTTGATGTAAAAATGGAAAATTGCAAAGCGGAGGACCTTCCCATTAATATAAAGAGCTCATATTTGGTGTGTATATCCTAGAGGGGTCTAGCAATCGATTTTTTGGAGTACCAAATAAAAAAAAAAGAATTTCGATGTTTTGACCCACCCTAATATACATATAGAAAGTCCTTGGTTGTTGCCGTTGATGGTTGGTTTAGCTTGAAGACAAAAAAAAAAAAACAGTTTTTCACCATTTCACCTGTTGCTAAATGTGATTGATGGTGTGTGGGGGACAAAGGCTGCAGCGATGGTGATTTTATTATCCTGTATCCTGCTGCGTTTTCTATCTGATCCGCTTTGTGTGACTTTATTCAACAAAAATAACAAAAAAAATATTTTGACAATTTTTTTTCACTTTAAACAAAGGTTAGGGAATTATTTCTCTCTTTTTTTGCCTTTTTTTTGGAGAAAACACAATTAAAATAATTATTTTTTGAATCCAATTTTTTTTTTTCAGGTATTTTCTTCAATTTTTTTGGGGGGGTTGAAACTATTTTTTTTTTTTTTTTCAAATATTTTAAATTAAAAATTGCACAAAATGCACACGCACACTGTTGCAAGGTACGATTTTTTGAATGACGACAACGACCGACGACGACAAAATCGGTGACAAATAAAATCGCAATATTTCAACTATATTCTACTACAATTTTCTAGCACAAAAATTATTATTTTATCAAAAAATGCTTTCTAACTAAAAAACTCCAAAAAAAATTTAACTCATATTTCTAAAAGCAAACAAAAAATCCCGGAAGAACGCACTATCGGTCCGCTGCGCTGCGCTGGCTCTCCGCCCAAGTAACGTTCGTCATGAACTGAAACTGATAAAGATTTCCCATTTGAACGCACATTAAACCAACCAAACCAACCAACACCAAACCACCCTCTACCAGCCAAACCTAGAAACCAAACCACCCATTTACCATCATGATAAGCTGCTGCTGCCAGCCTGCCATATTCCCGACTCTATAACATCCCGAGCAAAACAAGAGAGAGGAATGGTTTAAAATTCTCGCACTAGAAGCAACAAATATCAGACATCCTAAAGGTAGAATGAGTTGGCCCATAATATACCCTAACCCACCCATCAACATTCCATCCTTGCACCCATAAATAACATTGACTGGCTCTTGTTTCTCTTGGCTAGGTGAACTTTTTTTGTAGAAGGGAAAATAAAGTGTGAATTCGCCGCAAATTTCCAGCTGATATTTTTCCAGAATTTCCAATGTTGTTTATAAAAAGAGTTGTAATTTTGAGATTGTAGGCAATGCGAGTAAGGATTTCAAAGATAGTAGTTGAGTAGAAACAGAGTTTTAAACGTTTTTGGACGTATTTTAAATTGAATTGAAATATTGGAAATGTTAATAACTTTAGGAAGTTTACGATTAAAGGAATTAAAATAGGTATATTTTTTTCTTGCGATTAAAGTCGTCGATGACTAAAGTCGACGACTAAAGTCAAAGACTAAATTCGACGAAAAAAGTCGAAGACAAAAGTCGACGACAAAAGTCGACGACAAAAGTCGACGACAAAAGTCGACGACAAAAAACGACGACAAAAGTCGACGACAAAAGTCGACGACAAAAGTCGACGACAAAAGTCGACGACAAAAGTCGACGACAAAAGTCGACGACAAAACTCGACGACTAAAGTCGACGACAAAAGTCGACGACAAAATTCGACGACTAAAGTCGACGACTAAAGTCGATGACAAAAGTCGACGACTAAAGTCGACGACAAAAGTCGACGACAAAAGTCTACGACAAAAGTCGACGACAAAAGTCGACGACAAAAGTCGATGACAAAAGTCGACGACAAAAGTCGACGACTAAAGTCGAAGACTAAAGTCGACGACAAAAGTCGACGACAAAAGTCGACGACAAAAATCGACGACTAAAGTCGACGACTAAAGTCGACGACAAAAGTCGACGACAAAAGTCGACGACAAAAGTCGACGACAAAAGTCGACGACAAAAGTCGACGACAAAAGTCGACGACAAAAGTCGACGACAAAAGTCGATGACAAAAGTCGACGACAAAAGTCGACGACAAAAGTCGACGACTAAAGTCGACGACAAAAGTCGACGACAAAAGTCGACGACAAAAGTCGACGACAAAAGTCGACGACAAAAGTCGACGACAAAAGTCGACGACAAAAGTCGACGACAAAAGTCGACGACTAAAGTCGAAGACTAAAGTCGACGACTAAAGTCGACAAAAAAGTCTCCGACAAAAGTCGACGACTAAGGTCGACGACTAAAGTCGACGACTAAATTCGACGACTAAAGTCGACGACAAAAGTCGACGACAAAAGTCGACGACAAAAGTCGACGACAAAAGTCGACGACTAAAGTCGACGACAAAAGTCGGCGACTAAAGTCGACGACAAAAGTCGACGACAAAAGTCGACGACAAAAGTCGACGACTAAAGTCGACGACAAAAGTCGACGACTAAAGTCGACGGCTAAAGTCGACGACTAAAGTCGACGATAAAAGTCGACGACAAAAACCGACGACTAAAGTCGACGATTAAAGTCGACGATAAAAGTCGACGACAAAAACCGACGACTAAAGTCGACGATTAAAGTCGACGACAAAAGTCGACGACAAAAGTCGGCGACTAAAGTCGACGACAAAAGTCGACGACAAAAGTCGACGACTAAAGTCGACGACAAAAGTCGACGACTAAAGTCGACGGCTAAAGTCGACGACTAAAGTCGACGATAAAAGTCGACGACAAAAACCGACGACTAAAGTCGACGATTAAAGTCGACGACTAAAGTCGACGACAAAAGTCGACGACTAAAGTCGACGACTAAATTCGACGACAAAAGTCGACGACAAAAGTCGACGACAAAAGTCGACGACTAAGGTCGACGACTAAAGTCGACGACTAAATTCGACGACAAAAGTCGACGACAAAAGTCGACGACAAAAGTCAACGGCTAAAGTCGACGACTAAAGTCGACGACTCAAGTCGAAGACTAAAGTCGACGACAAAAGTCGACGACAAAAGTCGACGACAAAAGTCGACGACAAAAGTCGACGACAAAAGTCGACGACAAAAGTCGATGACAAAAGTCGACGACAAAAACCGACGACTAAAGTCGACGATTAAAGTCGACGACAAAAGTCGACGACAAAAGTCGGCGACTAAAGTCGACGACAAAAGTCGACGACAAAAGTCGACGACTAAAGTCGACGACAAAAGTCGACGACTAAAGTCGACGACAAAAGTCGACGACTAAAGTCGACGGCTAAAGTCGACGACTAAAGTCGACGATAAAAGTCGACGACAAAAACCGACGACTAAAGTCGACGATTAAAGTCGACGACTAAAGTCGACGACAAAAGTCGACGACAAAAGTCGACGACAAAAGTCGACGACAAAAGTCGACGACTAAGGTCGACGACTAAAGTCGACGACTAAATTCGACGACAAAAGTCGACGACAAAAGTCGACGACAAAAGTCAACGGCTAAAGTCGACGACTAAAGTCGACGACTCAAGTCGAAGACTAAAGTCGACGACAAAAGTCGACGACAAAAGTCGACGACAAAAACCGACGACTAAAGACGACGATTAAAGTCGACGACAAAAGTCGACGACAAAAGTCGGCGACTAAAGTCGACGACAAAAGTCGACGACAAAAGTCGACGACTAAAGTCGACGACAAAAGTCGACGACTAAAGTCGACGACAAAAGTCGACGACAAAAACCGACGACTAAAATCGACGACAAAAGTCGACGACAAAAGTCGACGACAAAAGTCAACGGCTAAAGTCGACGACTAAAGTCGACGACTCAAGTCGAAGACTAAAGTCGACGACAAAAGTCGACGACAAAAGTCGACGACAAAAGTCGACGACAAAAGTCGACGACAAAAGTCGACGACAAAAACCGACGACTAAAGTCGACGATAAAAGTCGACGACAAAAACCGACGACTAAAGTCGACGATTAAAGTCGACGACTAAAGTCGACGACAAAAGTCGACGACTAAAGTCGACGACTAAATTCGACGACAAAAGTCGACGACAAAAGTCGACGACTAAGGTCGACGACTAAAGTCGACGACTAAATTCGACGACAAAAGTCGACGACAAAAGTCGACGACAAAAGTCAACGGCTAAAGTCGACGACTAAAGTCGACGACTAAAGTCGACGACTCAAGTCGAAGACTAAAGTCGACGACAAAAGTCGACGACAAAAGTCGACGACAAAAGTCGACGACAAAAGTCGACGACAAAAGTCGACGACAAAAGTCGACGACAAAAGTCGATGACAAAAGTCGACGACAAAAGTCGACGATAAAAGTCGACGACAAAAGTCGACGACAAAAGTCGACGACAAAAGTCGACGAAAAAGTCGACGACTAAGGTCGACGACAAAAGTCGACGACAAAAGTCGACGACAAAAGTCGACGACAAAAGTCGACGACAAAAGTCGACGACAAAAGTCGACGACAAAAGTCGACGACAAAAGTCGACGACAAAAGTCGACGACAAAAGTCGACGACAAAAGTCGACGACAAAAGTCGACGACAAAAGTCGACGACAAAAGTCGACGACAAAAGTCGACGACAAAAGTCGATGACAAAAGTCGACGACTAAAGTCGACGACAAAAGTCGACGACAAAAGTTGACGACAAAAGTCGACGACAAAAGTCGACGACAAAAGTCGACGACTCAAGTCGAAGACTAAAGTCGACGACAAAAGTCGACGACAAAAGTCGACGACAAAAGTCGACGACAAAAGTCGACGACAAAAGTCGACGACAAAAGTCGATGACAAAAGTCGACGACAAAAGTCGACGATAAAAGTCGACGACAAAAGTCGACGACAAAAGTCGACGACAAAAGTCGACGACAAAAGTCGACGACAAAAGTCGACGAAAAAGTCGACGACTAAGGTCGACGACAAAAGTCGACGACAAAAGTCGACGACAAAAGTCGACGACAAAAGTCGACGACAAAAGTCGACGACAAAAGTCGACGACAAAAATCGACGACAAAAGTCGACGACAAAAGTCGACGACAAAAGTCGACGACAAAAGTCGACGACAAAAGTCGACGACAAAAGTCGACGACAAAAGTCGACGACAAAAGTCGACGACAAAAGTCGATGACAAAAGTCGACGACTAAAGTCGACGACAAAAGTCGACGACAAAAGTCGACGACAAAAGTCGACTACAAAAGTCGACGACAAAAGTCGACGACAAAAGTCGACGACAAAAGTCGACGACAAAAGTCGACGACAAAAGTCGACGACAAAAGTCGACGACAAAAGTCGACGACAAAAGTCGACGACAAAAGTCGACGACAAAAGTCGACGACAAAAGTCGACGACAAAAGTCGATGACAAAAGTCGACGACAAAAGTCGACGACAAAAGTCGACGACAAAAGTCGACGACTCAAGTCGAAGACTAAAGTCGACGACAAAAGTCGACGACAAAAGTCGACGACAAAAGTCGATGACAAAAGTCGACGACAAAAGTCGACGATAAAAGTCGACGACAAAAGTCGACGACAAAAGTCGACGACAAAAGTCGACGACAAAAGTCGACGACAAAAGTCGACGAAAAACTCGACGACTAAGGTCGACGACAAAAGTCGACGACAAAAGTCGACGACAAAAGTCGACGACAAAAGTCGACGACAAAAATCGACGACAAAAGTCGACGACTAAAGTCGACGACTAAAGTCGACGATAAAAGTCGACGACAAAAACCGACGACTAAGGTCAACGATTAAAGTCGAAGACAAAAGTCGACGACAAAAGTCGACGACAAAAGTCGACGACAAAAGTCGACGACAAAAGTCGACGACAAAAGTCGACGACAAAAGTCGACGACAAAAGTCAACGACTCAAGTCGAAGACTAAAGTCGACGACAAAAGTCGACGACAAAAGTCGACGACAAAAGTTGACGACAAAAGTCGACGACAAAAGTCGACGACAAAAGTCGACGACAAAAGTCGACGACAAAAGTCGACGACAAAAGTCGATGACAAAAGTCGACGACTTTTGTCGACGACAAAAGTCGACGACAAAAGTCGACGACAAAAGTCGACGACAAAAGTCGACGACAAAAGTCGACGACAAAAGTCGACGACAAAAGTCGACGACAAAAGTCGACGACAAAAGTCGACGACAAAAGTCGACGACAAAAGTCGATGACAAAAGTCGACGACTAAAGTCGACGACAAAAGTCGACTACAAAAGTCGACGACAAAAGTCGACGACAAAAGTCGACGACAAAAGTCGACGACAAAAGTCGACGACAAAAGTCGACGACAAAAGTCGACGACTCAAGTCGAAGACTAAAGTCGACGACATGAGTCGACGACAAAAGTCGACGACAAAAGTCGACGACAAAAGTCGACGACAAAAGTCGACGACAAAAGTCGATGACAAAAGTCGACGACAAAAGTCGACGATAAAAGTCGACGACAAAAGTCGACGACAAAAGTCGACGACAAAAGTCGACGACAAAAGTCGACGACTAAGGTCGACGACAAAAGTCGACGACAAAAGTCGACGACAAAAGTCGACGACAAAAATCGACGACAAAAGTCGACGACTAAAGTCTCCGACAAAAGTCTCCGACAAAAGTCGACGACAAAAGTCGACGACAAAAGTCGACGACAAAAGTCGACGACAAAAGTCGACGACAAAAGTCGACGACAAAAGTCGACGACAAAAGTCGACGACTAAAGTCGACGACAAAAGTCGACGACTAAAGTCGACGGCTAAAGTCGACGGCTAAAGTCGACGATAAAAGTCGACGACAAAAACCGACGACTAAAGTCGACGATTAAAGTCGACGACAAAAGTCGACGACAAAAGTCGACGACAAAAGTCGACGACAAAAGTCGACGACAAAAGTCGACGACAAAAGTCGACGACAAGAGTCGACGACTAAGGTCGACGACTAAAGTCGACGACTAAATTCGACGACAAAAGTCGACGACAAAAGTCGACGACTAAGGTCGACGACTAAAGTCGACGACTAAATTCGACGACAAAAGTCGACGACAAAAGTCGAAGACAAAAGTCGACGACAAAAGTCGACGACAAAAGTCAACGGCTAAAGTCGACGACTAAAGTCGACGACTCAAGTCGAAGACTAAAGTCGACGACAAAAGTCGACGACAAAAGTCGACGACAAAAGTCGACGACAAAAGTCGACGACAAAAGTCGACGGCTAAAGTCGACGACAAAAGTCGACGACAAAAGTCGACGACAAAAGTCGACGACAAAAGTCGACGAAAAAGTCGACGACTAAGGTCGACGACAAAAGTCGACGACAAAAGTCGACGACAAAAGTCGACGACAAAAGTCGACGACAAAAGTCGACGATAAAAGTCGACGACAAAAACCGACGACTAAAGTCGACGATTAAAGTCGACGACAAAAGTCGACGACAAAAGTCGACGACAAAAGTCGACGACAAAAGTCGACGACTAAAGTCGACGACTCAAGTCGAAGACTAAAGTCGACGACAAAAGTCGACGACAAAAGTCGACGACAAAAGTCGACGACAAAAGTCGACGACAAAAGTCGACGACAAAAGTCGACGACAAAAGTCGACGACAAAAGTCGACGACAAAAGTCGACGACAAAAGTCGACGACAAAAGTCGACGACAAAAGTCGACGACAAAAGTCGACGACAAAAGTCGACGACAAAAGTCGACGACAAAAGTCGATGACAAAAGTCGACGACTAAAGTCGACGACAAAAGTCGACTACAAAAGTCGACGACAAAAGTCGACGACAAAAGTCGACGACAAAAGTCGACGACTCAAGTCGAAGACTAAAGTCGACGACATGAGTCGACGACAAAAGTCGACGACAAAAGTCGACGACAAAAGTCGACGACAAAAGTCGACGACAAAAGTCGATGACAAAAGTCGACGACAAAAGTCGACGATAAAAGTCGACGACAAAAGTCGACGACAAAAGTCGACGACAAAAGTCGACGACAAAAGTCGACGACAAAAGTCGACGACAAAAGTCGACGACAAAAGTCGACGACAAAAGTCGACGACAAAAGTCGACGACAAAAGTCGACGACAAAAGTCGACGAAAAAGTCGACGACTAAGGTCGACGACAAAAGTCGACGACAAAAGTCGACGACAAAAGTCGACGACAAAAGTCGACGACAAAAGTCGACGACAAAAATCGACGACAAAAGTCGACGACTAAAGTCGACGACTAAAGTCTCCGACAAAAGTCTCCTACAAAAGTCTTCGACAAAAGTCGACGACAAAAGTCGACGACAAAAGTCGACGACAAAAGTCGACGACAAAAGTCGACGACAAAAGTCGGCGACTAAAGTCGACGACAAAAGTCGACGACAAAAGTCGACGACTAAAGTCGACGTAAAAAATGTCTCCGACAAAAGTCTCCGACAAAAGTCTTCGACAAAAGTCGACGACAAAAGTCGACGACAAAAGTCGACGACAAAAGTCGACGACAAAAGTCGACGACAAAAGTCGACGACAAAAGTCGGCGACTAAAGTCGACGACAAAAGTCGACGACAAAAGTCGACGACAAAAGTCGACGACTAAAGTCGACGACAAAAGTCGACGACAAAAGTCGACGACAAAAGTCGACGACTAAAGTCGACGACAAAAGTCGACGACAAAAGTCGACGACAAAAGTCGACGACAAAAGTCGACGACAAAAATCGACGACAAAAGTCGACGACTAAAGTCGACGACTAAAGTCTCCGACAAAAGTCTCCGACAAAAGTCGACGACAAAAGTCGACGACAAAAGTCGACGACAAAAGTCGACGACAAAAGTCGACGACAAAAGTCGGCGACTAAAGTCTCCGACAAAAGTCGACGACAAAAGTCGACGACAAAAGTCGACGACAAAAGTCGACGACAAAAGTCGGCGACTAAAGTCGACGACAAAAGTCGACGACAAAAGTCGACGACTAAAGTCGACGACAAAAGTCGACGACTAAAGTCGACGACAAAAGTCGACGACAAAAGTCGACTGCTAAAGTCGACGACAAAAACCGACGACTAAAGTCGACGATTAAAGTCGACGACAAAAGTCGACGACAAAAGTCGACGACAAAAGTCGACGACAAAAGTCGACGACAAAAGTCGACGACAAAAGTCGACGACAAAAGTCGACGACAAAAGTCGACGACAAAAGTCGACGACAAAAGTCGACGACAAAAGTCGACGACAAGAGTCGACGACTAAGGTCGACGACTAAAGTCGACGACTAAATTCGACGACAAAAGTCGACGACAAAAGTCGACGACTAAGGTCGACGACTAAAGTCGACGACTAAATTCGACGACAAAAGTCGACGACAAAAGTCGACGACAAAAGTCGACGACAAAAGTCGACGACAAAAGTCAACGGCTAAAGTCGACGACTAAAGTCGACGACTCAAGTCGAAGACTAAAGTCGACGACAAAAGTCGACGACAAAAGTCGACGACAAAAGTCGACGACAAAAGTCGACGGCTAAAGTCGACGACTAAAGTCGACGATAAAAGTCGACGACAAAAACCGACGACTAAAGTCGACGATTAAAGTCGAAGACTAAAGTCGACGACAAAAGTCGACGAAAAAAGTCGACGACAAAATTCGACGACTAAAGTCGATGACAAAAGTCGACGACAAAAGTCGACGACTAAAGTCGAAGACTAAAGTCGACGACAAAAGTCGACGACAAAAGTCGACGACAAAAGTCGACGACAAAATTCGACGACTAAAGTCGATGACAAAAGTCGACGACAAAAGTCGACGACAAAAGTCGACGACAAAAGTCGACGACAAAAGTCGACGACAAAAGTCGACGACAAAAGTCGACGACAAAAGTCTACGACAAAAGTCGACGACAAAAGTCGACGACAAAAGTCGACGACAAAAGTCGACGACAAAAGTCGATGACAAAAGTCGACGACAAAAGTCGACGACTAAAGTCGAAGACTAAAGTCGACGACAAAAGTCGACGAAAAAAGTCGACGACAAAAGTCGACGACAAAAGTCGACGACTAAAGTCGACGACTAAAGTCGACGACTAAAGTCGACGACTAAAGTCGACGACAAAAGTCGACGACTAAAGTCGATGACAAAAGTCGACGACTAAAGTCGACGACTAAAGTCGACGACAAAAGTCGACGACATAGGTCGACGACTAAAGTCGACGACTAAAGTCGACGACAAAAGTCGACGACTTAAGTCGACGGCTAAAGTCGACGACTAAAGTCGACGACAAAAGTCGACGACAAAAGTCGACGACAAAAGTCGACGACAAAAGTCGACGACAAAAGTCGACGACAAAAGTCGACGACTAAGGTCGACGACTAAAGTCGACGACAAAAGTCGACGGCTAAAGTCGACGACAAAAGTCGACGACAAAAGTCGACGACAAAAGTCGACGACTAAAGTCGACGACAAAAGTCGACGACTAAAGTCGACGACAAAAGTCGACGACAAAAGTCGACTGCTAAAGTCGATGACAAAAGTCGACGACAAAAGTCGACGACAAAAGTCGACGACAAAAGTCGACGACAAAAGTCGACGACAAAAGTCGACGACTTAAGTCAACGACAAAAGTCGACGACTAAGGTCGACGACAAAAGTCGACGACAAAAGTCGACGACTAAAGTCGACGACTAAAGTCGACGACTAAAGTCGACGACAAAATTCGAAGATTAAAGTCGACGACTAAAGTCGACGACAAAAGTCGACGACAAAAGTCGAAGACTAAAGTCGACGACTAAAGTCGACGACTAAAGTCGACGACAAAAATCGACGACAAAAGTTGACGACAAAAGTCGACGACAAAAGTCGACGACATAAGTCGAAGACAAAAGTCGACGACAAAAGTCGACGACTAAAGTCGACGACAAAAGTCGACGACAAAAGTCGAAGACAAAAGTCGACGACTTAAGTCGACGACAAATGTCGACGACTTAAGTCGACGACCAAACTCAACGACTAAAGTCGGCGACTTAATTTGGCGACTTAATTCGGCAACTAAAGTCGATGACTAAAGTCGATGACTAAAGTCGATGACTAAAGTCGATGACTAAAGTCGATGACTAAAGTCGACGACTTAAGTCGACAACTAAAGTCAACAACTAAAGTCGACAACTAAAGTCAGCGACTCAAGTCGGCGAATAAAGTCGGCGACTCAAGTCTTGGTGACTTGACTAAAGTCAAGTCTGTGACTCAAGTTTGAGTCGACGAATGAGTACATACCTACATAATATTCAGACCAGTAGAAGTTCAATGGAACGCGTCCTATGTTGTTGCTAAAAAAGAAAAACATAATAATATAAAAATGTCGTAGGTACCTACATAATTTTTCTTCTTTATATGTTGTAAGTTATGAATGTCATACAGGTAATGTTTCAAAAAGGTAGGAGCAAGGAGATTAAATTATTGACCAAATTAATTGATAACATGTAAAGCCCAAGGCATAATCTTGTTAACATGAAAATCACAGAATTTCAGAAAGTTTAATGATTTAATGAATTCCATTAAATGTAACACAGATATCCAAGATAATTAAATCAATATTATATTTGTACTACCTATACAAGATAAAAAAAGTCGATCAATAGGCACAACAAGTCAAGTTCTATAGCTTTTTGTGAAAAAATCGAAATGCGAAAATAATAATCAGATATTTTTGAATTGTTGTTTTTTTTTTTTAAATTAAATAGTTTTCAAGAAGTTGGCCATTGTTTCCAATTTAATTCAATTTAATAAATTTTTTTAAAGTTAAGAATTTAATATTTCTATTTTCTAAGGATTTACTCACAGCAACCCCCAAAAACTTGAGGGTAGATTTTTTTTTTTAGATTAAAAGTGTTTGTATTGTTTTCTTTGTATATGAAGTGGAAAATTGAATTTCCATCCCAAGCACCTCCACAAAAGATTTCTCTTAAACCAAAATTTAAGAAATTTGAATAATTTGTGTTAGATTCATAAAGAAGAAGAAGAAGAAAAAAAATTCTGTTATTGGGTTTAAGTTCACATGCTTTTGTCTGTTTTTTTTTTTTTTTTTTTTTTAACTTTTTTTCTTTTTTTTAAGCAAAACAAGTGATTTTTATCCATCATTGTTTGGTTTTATATTTATTTTTATTTTTGTTGTTGTTGTTGAACTTCAAATAGTGTACATCCTTCGTAAAAGTCAAAAAAGGGTTAGCTTGGGATTTGCGTTTGTATTCCTTAGCATTAATTTTTCAAAGCAAACAATCCACAAGCATATTATTCATATAAAACGTTGGAGGGGGTGAAAAAAAGAGGATGTGCCTCTGGATGATGGTGCACGAGATTAAAGAGCAAAAAAAAAAAAATAAGTCAACCAGTCAAGCTATTGTGTTTTTGGTGATAAAATCGTGCTGAGAATAAAAATTGAAAAAAATCTGACATTCTTATAATCTTTTCAGTGGGAAAAGTTTGTTTTATTTTTAAACCAGTGAGGCGTTGGTTAAGGTGTTATTTGTACCATATGGTCTATGGGTCTAGACTGTCGTGTAAATAGAAGCAATATTTAGTGTTTAGTAATAAAGAAAATAAAAACACCAATGTTACGGGTATTACATTCTGAAAGCATTCGTTTTAAATAAAGATTCCATATGGCTATTTTTGATATTTTACCGGAAGAACACTTATTATTTTGACGTAAAAATATTTTTTTTTTAGTTTGAGTAGTTTTGAATAGGCATTTTGGGACCAATTACAGATTTTCCTGCCTTCTCGAAAAAAACACCCTTTCACAAAACTTTTTTTATGAAAACACTTTCAATCTTGCTTTCTATCTTAAATGCAACGTTTTTACCAAATTTAATCATGATGGCCCATAAATTTTTATTTCACTCAAAAAAACACCCTTTTAACCATTATATAGACACTTAAGTAATATAATTGCTGAATTTCAATGGGGTGCCATTATTATAACTTACCTTTTTCAATATAGGTACCCACATTTGCTCTACACCTAAAAAGACTTATTTTATTCGTAATTCCCATGGCAAAGACTAGATTATTAATAAATATCGTAAGTGTACCTTTTATACCTTTTTTTATCGAACTTATTACGGATTTTTGTTATTTCCAAAAAAAATAAATTGCACGACTGGGGTCGCACGTACTTGCTCTTAGAGTTAAAGTTGCTTAAATTTTTAAGACTTTTTATATGTATAGAAATTTGGAAAAAAAAATTCGTTTTTTAAAAAAAATAAAATAAAATCTGAAATTAAATTGCCCTCCAAAACAAGTATGCAGTTTTGATTGATATATTAACATGCATTTTTAGACAAAAAATTTTCAAAATCGTTTTAGCCGTTTTTTAAAAAACTAATTTTTTATAAATAATTTTTTGGAAAAAAAGCTTTAAAATAAAATTGGTATGCCATTTTGTAGAAATCACTAATCAACATCTAAAAACAAAATTTCAAAAAAATTCAATGACCCGTTTTCGAAAATTTGATTTTTCAAAAAAAAAATTTTCAAATTTTTTTTAAAAATCCAAAAATTATTTTTTTCAAAATTTTATTTTTGGCTTATATTTAAATTATATAAATGCTTCTTCACAAAAAGTTTCGTTGAAATCGAATAAGAAGTTTCCGAAATAATCGGATTTGAAAAAAACGGTTCTATGGCAGGTACCGTTAATAATGATTTTCAAAAAAAAAATTTTTCATTGGAAGATAGACCTTAGCTTAAAACTAACATTTGAATTTTTTAAACAAAATCGTTTGAGCCGTTTTCGAGATATTTCAATTTTACTAAAATCGGTATATGACAAGTACCGTTATTTTTTGTCCAAAAAAATTAATTCCAAAAACTCCTCTGGAGAGTTACCAAATAACGCTACATACCAAGTTTGACATTAATCGGTCCATCCGTTTAGGCTGTAGCTCCTTATACAGACAGACAGACAGACTGACAGACTGACAGACTGACAGACTGACAGACTGACAGACTGACAGACTGACAGACTGACAGACTGACAGACTGACAGACTGACAGACTGACAGACTGACAGACAGACAGACAGACGGACTTCCGGGACCCACTTTTTTGGCATTGTCTACCATCGTAATGTCATGGAAAAATGTTATCTCAACTTTTTTTTTTTTACGAATGCATAACTTGATATATAGTACCTACATATATCGCAAGTAAAAAACACCCTTTCACCTAAAATTTTTGTACAGACTGGGTTACTTACTTGCTTCATGATTTCTGTTATAAATAAAACATTTTTACTAATTTTCATAAGAGTACCATTTTTGTCCTAGTATTTGTGGTTCTTATTCGGAATATCATGATTTCTTATAGTTTGCTGTTATGATACATTTCTCACACATCACAAAACCCCCCAAAAAAACACCTTTTCAACAAAAATAAATTTTAAGAACATTATGTATTCTTTGTCAATGCTTTATTTTAAACCTTCATACCGAATTTCATTAGGGTATCATGTTTTTCACATGTGTCGAAAGCAAGTGCACTTGCGTTTAATCGGGTATAACTATTTTCAAGAGCAATCGGCTTTGCTTTATTTGTATGTCCTTAGATTCAATAACTCAATATATGTGTCATATTATGAATACCCGAGTAAAAATAGAAATTTGATTTTTAAAGAAAAAAAAAAAAAAAAAAAAAATTGACCGCCGCACCACAGCTGCACCACCGCCCCACAGTGGGGCAGAATAGGTCGATTTGTGATATTAATTACTTCTACTAATAATAAGACATTTTTTGTCACTTTTTTTGGTTTTGCAACTAAAGTTAACAGTCTTCTTGAATTTTATGAACTTTTTTAGATTCGAATTTTTATTTTTCTCCAGGAAATTAAGTATAAGGGGACAAAATATTAATACATTGGGGAAAAAACCTATAATTTTGAATTATGTTTTTTTTTGTTTAAAAAGTGAACTTTATTTTAAGAAATAGTTCTTCACTTTAACCTAAGAAAAAACTTGTATGGGAAGGGGACTGTATCACCCTTCGTTCCGGTGGGAGGGGCAATTTTTTAACCTTAAATTAAAAAAAAAATACATAAAATCAAGAAAAAGACCTAGAATACTGTGCAATAGCTTTTTTGAAAGCTTTTTTTCGATTTAAGTAGTTTTCGCGAATACTTTTTGTGAAATAAAATTTCAAAGTCAAAACCTTTGTCAAATTGTCAAATTTGATGTTCAAGTTATTTTTTTTTCAAATTTGCTTTGTAAGGTGGGACTTTTTTGAAAAAAAAAACCTTATAGCAGCATCAATTTTAATTGGAAAAAAATTAATAATACATTAAATGAAAAAATATTTTAATAGAAAAAAAAAGTAAAAAAAAACACTATAATCAGTGCATGATTGTCAAAAAAGAATGATTTTGTAATTAAATTTAATAAAAACAAAAAAGCACTTTCTTTAAAAAAAATCGTTTTTGAAGTTCAAAATTTCATTAAATTATTTTAGGCAAATATTTAGCAAAGTTGTTTATATGGGCTTATTACATTTTTACATTTATTTGTAATTACATAATTTGTCGGGTTAGTACCAAAGAAGTAAGTTTCCTTAGTATGTTAACACTTGTATTTTGAAAAAAATAATCCATTATTTTATTTCAAGAACTTTCTTTTCTTTGGTAATTAAATTACAATGCCCTGATTATTGATTTATCGTACTCATCAACAAAAAGTATTATATCTTTTTGGTGATGCGTATCCATTATTTCAGTATTTTCTTAACTTCCACCAAAGCTCATTATTACCCTTACCTTAATTTTACTTAACTCTTTTTTCTTACATCCCCCAACAATGCTTTGAGTTGAAAATACTTTGTTGATCTCAACCTGGGAGTAATTTTAATTCTAAAAGATTTCCTCTTAATCAAATACGAATTACAAAAAAAAAAAGGAAACCCTTCTTTTTTATAAAAATTTGTTTCAGTTACTTGGCTAACCATTTGCATTACTGCAAAACTAACAATTAACTAACAGCATCTGAGGGAGTACGCTGGAATTCTCTACGAAGAAAATCTTTTTTCTAATTGAATAATAAAAAAGAAACCTTATACCTTCCAACGAACGCGGACCAAGATTTTTGCAAAAGTTGAGTCGGGGTCGATGTTGATGGTGGGCAGCGGCAGTAGCAGCAGAAAAAGTGCATGGAAATGTTTGCCTAATGAATTACCTGATGCGATAAATAACTTTAATTAATTTTGCACAAACTGCAAACGGGTCCTTTTGAATTTTTGCATCACCACTTTCACAGTTGGCTGATGAGGAGAATGGGTATGATGATGGTAAAGTGTGGGAGAAAGTAGGTGGCGCAGAATATAAAATGAGTCTGGTGACTGCTGGGCTCTTTTGTTATCCTGCGAAAATGTTCTTTGAAGTGAAACAACAAGAACAAAACAAAAAATAAAAATAAAAAAAAAAAATTAAAAAGCACTTTGTTTGTTTTGTTATTTAATGAGTGCTGGCAATTATAAAAATTAAATTAAAATTGATTGAGCCACAAATAAGGCTTCGAAAAACAAAAGGGTGTCAGAGACGTAAACAACAACAGAGAGGAATATCTTACATTGTTGCGGAATTCTTCCAATATACCTATACCTTTTTGGCCTCTACTCTTGCTCCTATATAAAATACATTCACTTGTGTGGCCACGTACGTTGACAATATAACTTAATTCAATTGTGGTGTTGTAGCGTTGTCTTTAGCATCGTTGTCACTCACAGCCAAAACCCTCCATTTACTTTTGCAGTGCTGGGATGTCTCTTTTCACGCATATGCAACATATCCTGGCGGAGCTCTATACGTTGACGTTGTTCTTAACTTCGTTTATTTCTATTTAGCTCAAACTAATTGAAAGCAAAGCTGCTGGCAGCATTTGCTTCACTCACATTCTGTACGGAAAGAGATATCTACGGGCCATATGCTCATATATACGCACCAAGAGATGCATCCCCATTTATAGAGGATTTATTCACTAGAGAGAGGTGTGTTAGGCTATGCCTATATCCTTGAGTGGAATCAGGGACGTAGCTGGAAAGTCACTTCGGAAACAAAATTGAAAAAAAATAAGTAGGTAATGATTTTTTTTAAAACGTTAGTTTTTTGACATGATAACGTCTTATAAATCGATGAACCATGGCAGCCACCACGAAAAAGTGACGCCATTTTCTCCCGTTCCACTTGAAATTTTTAGCAGTGCGGCAAAAATTTCAATTGAAAATTCAAAATAAACTATTAGAGATACAAAAATCTTCTATAGCTTATTTGAAAGATATTAACCTAAAATTGAATAAGATTGAAGTATTTTTTTTTCAGTCATTTAATAGGGTAAATAGGGGTAAAACATAATTTCAAAAAAGTGGCTATTTTCTAAATGCGACGTTGTAAAAACATGAATTTTTCTTTAATCGATAGATAAATTTATTGTTAGACTGACAATAGTATTGAAAATATTCTAAACAATTTCAGAACCAAGTTATAAATGATTTTTTTAAAACTAAGACATGAGGTAGACCTTTGACAAAGTAGTGATTATACCTAGGTAGTGGAAATTTTTTTGACAATTTAAAAATGCCATTCGAAATATAATACAAACAAAATTTTGGGGGTCTGATACAGATTTTTTTTTAACTCGAAATATGAATTTTTCAAAAACACCTCCTTTTTTGGAGTATTTTTGGGAAAGTATTTTTTTTAATTTTTCTTAGCTTTAAAAAAATCTCAAACTAATTAAACATGTAGTCTATAACCGTTTGCATGCATGCGCAAAAAATTGGTGTTTAAAAATGATTTTTGACCGAATAACGGGAAAAATAAGTTAAGTTTTGTCCCATGTTTTTTGACCGTTTTTTATTTTTATCTATTTTTTCTTCAACAGATAAATAAAATGAAATTTATACAGTAGATAGATAAATAGACAGGACTCTATCTGTGCAAAATTTGAATCAATTTTGTATTCACAATTTTGAGATAACGGTAAAATAATGTTTTTTTTTTCAACACGTTCTTATTTTTGATCTAGAGCAGATACAAATATAATTTAACTTTATTGAGCATGCTGATAATATTACCTTTCATTTGATTTATCACACATAACGGTACATTTAGTACAAGCTACACAATGTTAAACTATAAAACTTCAGAAATACCTCAAAACACCTGTGGAGATCTGTTGCCCATGACCAGCCACCAGTGTGGGAAGTACCGTATTTTCAGTTTGAAATTTTGACATGGTTGGCTTTAAAAAATTCTAACTTTTATTGTAGGCATCATAAAAATATGATTGAAGCGTCATATGAAAGGTGAAATAATGAAAACTGATTGGGTTCAAAAAATTCTACCTCTTTTTGTAGACGTCACACAGACATGGGCGATATAAATATTTTGTGCTGAAATAATAGTAGGCTTTCAGATGATATAAAATTTATTATATGTTGATATGGGTGATGGAAGTGATTTTTTCATTTTTTACTTGCGATATAGGTACTATAGGGCAAGTTTAGGATTCGTAAAAAAAATCGAACTCGAGATAACAATTTTACATGACATTACGATGATGGAGAATGCCAAAAAAGTGGGTCCGGCAATTCTGTCTGTCTGTCTGTCTGTCTGCCTGTCTGTCTGTCTGTAAGAACCTCGAGCTACAGCCTAAACTACTGGAGCTATTTTCTTCAAACTTGGTAGTTAACAGTTTTTGGTGATTCCCTAGAGGAGAAATTGAAATTTTTTTTTAGGACCAAACCTAACGGTACCTGTCATGTAACGGAAATACAAAAGTTAATTTTTTTCAAAAACGGCTCTAACGATTTTGATTAAATTTTTTATGTGTAGTAAAGCATATAGAAGCTTTCTTTGGAAATAAAAAAAATATTTTTTCTACAGTTATTAACTGTACCTGCCATAGAACCGTTTTTTTGATTTATGAATTTCTCGTAAACTACAAAACAGATTTCGACCAAAATTTTTATACAGAAAAGTTTAAGCAATTTTTTTTTTTTTTAATTTTTAATTTTTCAAAAAACACATTTTTGGATTTTGAAAAATATTTCAAAATTTTTTTTTGAAAATTCAATTTTTTGAAAACGGGTCGGTGAAAAATTTTGAAATTCCAGTTTTAGGTGTAAATTAATTATTTCTTCGAATCGAAATGGCATACCAAGTTATTTTTTGAAAAATGTTAGAAAATTTTTATATATAAAAAATTATATTTTAAAAAAACCGCTCTAACAATTTTCGAAAATTTTTTTCTGAAAATTCCTTTTTATACAAGAAATAAAATGGCATACTTATTTTTTTGTAAAAGATCAAATAAAACGGTATTTCATTATTTATAAAATCAGATTTTATTTTTTTTTTCACCACTTATGAAATTCCGTGAAAATATCAAATTTTAAATTTTCCTTTATTTTTATGAATGAAAAGCTTTAACATTAGACTAACTTTTACCATAAGAGCAAGTACGTGCGACCCCAGTCGTGCAATTTATTTCATAAGAAATGATTGTTTTTAATAAATTATTTTAATACTTTTTGCGCATTGTAAAAATTTAAAAATGGTTTTATTCTTTAGAAGAAATATTTGGCTTTTTAATGGTATAATTTTTTTGTAAGCTTTTCAAATAAAAAAAATTAGATAATATAATGAGAAAAGAAAAAATGTATTTTTTTTTTTTTAGATTTTTCTTGTAAATTATGATTGTTTGAAAGAAAAAAACTTTTTAATTGACGCATTTTTAACAAAAGCACTCAACCTGTTGTCGAATTACGTCACACGATTACGATCATACGTTAAGGTTTTGACTATTTCTGTCTCTATTTGAACGTTTGCCGTAATTCGACCCCTGTTTTCTTACGACGTTATCACGTTAAATCATCGTTTTTAAACTGGAATTACAGACAACGACCACAATCCGGAAAACCTAAAACTAGAACACCAAAAATTACGAAAATCCAAAATCCCGAAATCCCAAAATTCCAAAAATTCCAATTTTAGTGAACAGACAAATTTTCGGGATTTTGGACTTTCGGGATTCTGGGTTATCTGGATTAAAAACTTGTGTTCGTCTCTCATTCTTAAGATATCGACTCAGAAAACACAAAAATATATTTTCTATAAGTATTTTTGTTTTTAGAGAATTTTGAATTTTTTATTTTGTAACTTTGAGATTTAAAATGTTGAAATGGTGATTTTTTTTAATGTGAATATATCTTTATTAATTTTTTTTGTTGAATTTTTAAATATTGACGTAAAAGCAAATTATTTCTTATGAAAGTTTAAAACTTTTTTTTTTAGAAAGAGAATTGGAGAGAATCACTTTCTTCAAGAGCTTACTGCTATTTCAAGTTTGAATTTTTTTATGGATTTTTTTGCCAAGGATTAAAGCGAAATCCTTTTCTTCTATTCTTTCACAGATACTGACCTGCTTTCATGTTGAGCACTAACAACTTGTAACAGCTTTGAAACTTGAAAGCAAGTGATTTTTTTTTTATCACGAAGAGAAAAAAAAATATGGAATGAAAGTGGGAAAAACATTTTTAAGTACGAATTTGAAAATGCATCAGCTATATGGGTGGGTGGTAAGACTTCATTCCTATAAATAGTTGAAGCTATAACGTTTTACCTTCACCAAACCCAATCTTCCTTTTACCTCCATACCTTACCTACCCGTCACTGAGGATATCGTATGTCGCATCATTGCCATTCAGCTATGCGAACTTTAGTGCTGTGTGCCATGGATGATAACCCTGTTGCTCTCTCGCATCAACTGATTTCATTTGTTGCACAGTCAACGTGATGTGATGTGTCCTTACGGACAAAGTCTATATATACGTTGTAAGGCTATATAGCGAGGACCTAAGTACAATGTCCAGCTGTTTTATGCAATTTGTAGTTACCAACTTCTAAAAGAGTTTTGTTATGAGTGAAGTCAATAGGAAATTGCTCTTGGCCAGTATATTACAGTTGTTGTTTGAGTTGTCATGGCAAATTTTCATCAACAACTTATTTTTTTAATTAATATTATATATTTTTGTTGATCACGTCCGTAGAAGGTGGGTTCTAAGAACTTTGTCGAGATAGAATGTTTTTCAACTTATTTATTAAATAAAAATAAATTAGATAATATTAAATTTAAAATGATCTTTTTTTCTATTTAATTAGAAATGTATTAGATTTCTTGAATGTGTTCTTAAAACAGTGCATTCATTATTTTTTGATTATTGTCGATTAATTGGAAATTTACTGAAGAGAGCAGTTTTTAGATTTCAAAGAAATTTTTTTTTTAAGAGAAATTGTTCTAAAACCGAAGTGTAAGATTTTTGGAAGCAAAATCACAGTCACAATCACAATCGTCTGCGGAAAGCGAAATTAATCTAACCCCTTTGGATTTGGTAAGTACTTAGAATAATTTTGATTAACACCGTAGAAATGTATTAGAAACATTTCTACGGTGTTAAAAACAAATAAATTTCGATTAGAATTGTCAAAACAAGAGTTTTTGCTATGGCATTTTTTATTTCTGTGTTTCTGTAAAATAAGCACTTAAAAGTTGCCATTGGAAATTCTTATACAAAAGCATTAAGTGACCGTAATATTAATATTTAAATTTTATACAAATTCCGAAAAACAAATTTTTAGATTAAAAAAAAAAGCTATGCCTAATTCACAATATTGCGAGATGACGAGAGAAGAGCGTTATGAGAGAAAAATTGATATTTAGTTTTCGATAATTGGCCAATAAATATCTTTCTTTTTACACACATTCTTCTATTTCCTGTCGAAAATAGAAAATTTACCAAAAAAAAATTTTTACATTACCAAATGGCTTACGATTTAAGTGACCAAGAAAAAAATCTCGTCTCACAATATTGTAAATCAGGCATTATGTATCTACTCTACTTACCAACATACTTTAATTTTTTGGACCAACATAATTTATTAACAAGTCCAGCCACGTCAAAACAAAAATAAAGAAGTTTCTTTTAAAAAGGTAGTTTTCGTCTTTTGTTAGTTTTTCCAAAATGACAAGATATTTTTGGATCTGGTTTTCTATTTTTGTCTAAAAACAAAACAAAAAACATAAATTTTGAACAAAATTAGTTGTACATTTTTTTTTTTTAAATATTTTGGTTTTGAGGTTTATTTTTTTTTCAAGACTATGCCATAAGATGGTTTTATTTAAAATAGTTATAAAAGACGAGGTTTTTGGCCTTACAAAAAGGTAAACCTCGTTATTGTAGGTGTAACCCTTGATTTTTAATATTTTTTTTCCAAATTAAGTTAATTTTTTTTTAAATTGCCCCTCCACACCCCCCACCCTCCCTCTCTTAAAATATTTTTTTTTTGTCTCGACTCAACCTACACGCTCTAGCTTTTTGGAACATTCCTCCTGAATCATACTGTATAAATAAAGTCACTGTGGCGTATGAGTAACTTTTTTTTTAATGAAAAATCATAATAAAAATTGTTCCATTCTATGACCTCGGTTGAATAATTGTCCATCGGAAGTTTTCCAAATAGTATCCAATTCAGTTTTTAAAATTAAAGCTAAAATCATATTAACAAATATTTAAAATTTTGCACTTGACTAAATTTGGATTTCGAAACAAAATAATGTTTAGGTACATATTATTCTTAAAGCCAAAGTTTTCGCCTACTCGTTTGACAAAATTCAATATTTTCAATGATATTTCCCCCAAATGTACACAACTCGTGTACCTTCTTACTTTAAGGTCTTCATTGAGTTTCAAATATACCATATCTCCCCAAAATTTCTATTTGTGTCCTTAAATACACGACGATAAACGTTTATAAATCTCAAATATCATCTAATGAACATGCAAAATAAAAAAAAAAAAAAAAATATTAACCTTCCTGCAAATTCATTTACCAGGCAACAGGCACGAAATCAATCACAATTTCACAATATCCTTCTCTCGCCTTAAGGTATACACGTTGATGTTCGTTCACAAAGGTAAGTTAATGTTTTGAGTATAATATCTTTTTCTTCCTGACATCCTTCGTTTATAACATAACATACCTTAAAATACATAAAATTTCTCATCTCATTTTTTTTTTTTTTGTTGTCCTTATATTTTTGTTCTTCTTGATCGTTGAATCTCTGTGAGTGTCTCTGGATGTCTTTGTGAGTGTGTATGAAGTAATCCTTTGATTTATATCGTTCGCAACGTAATCCTTTCAATTATGAGCTTCATCCTACCTGGGTGTCGTTTGTGTTTGTGTTGTCAAAATATCTGTATCTCTGAATGTCACGCATTTATTTCGAAAAAAAAAAAAAATAAAAGAAACATAAGAAAATAAAAAACAAACTGATTTAGGATTTCTAAAGGAAAAGCTTGTTTCAATATTGTATTCTTCACACGAATTATGTATGTGTCCCGAGCACAAGCCTACCGAGAGAGGATTGATGAATTTTATAATACGAGTAGTAATTAATTCAAGAAGAAATTTCTGTTGTGTATTTTAGTATTCGATGTATCAAAAGTTAGAACATTTATTAGACAAGACAAGACTTACAAATATGTATTTATGACCCAAAAACCAATGACCCTAAAAATAACTTTAAATAGTACAAACAGTTGTGTGAAATAAATTTTAGGCGAGCTTTTCTTAAAGATTAATGAAAAAAAAATATTTTTTGTTTTCGATGTTGTTTTCAAGTCGAGTTATATTTGCAATAGAAATGTGTTTTTACACACGCGAAATTGAAATGATTATAACTACTTCCCACACATGGCAGAGTTATAAAAATATCAAATAAAATGCATTTGAAATTTGATAAAATGCACGACTGGGTTGCATGTACTTGCTCTTGCAGTTCAAAGCACTTTTATGCTAGTTTACTCGTAGATTTTAAGAGTTGGCTCTAAATAAATTTAAAAAAAATTGATATTGGGGAAGAGCCGAGCAAAATTTTTTGATGTTGAAAAAAAAAAAATTTATTTGACTTTTTTGGAAAAAATTAAAAAAATCAGTTTTATTGCAATCGCTTTGAATATTACGTTTTTGAGATATTTGGTATAAATGGAAAATTTGTATGGGAGGTACACTTTCTAAGTGAGATATAAAAAAAACAACTTTCAGAACTCCATAAATACAGATGGACGCACAGACGTACAGACGCACGGGCGAATTGCGAGACCCAATTTCTTGGAATTCTCCCCCTCAAACCTCAAATTTTGTTTTCGACCCTATAATGCAAGTAAAAATATGTAACGCACACATTTTGCATTGACTTTTTTTTTTTCAATGCAGATTTTTTTTTATTTGCAATAACATTTTATTTTAATGCAAAGTGTTTTTATTTGCAATACAAATTTTATTTAAGTGCAATTTTTTTCAGATGCACACAGTGAGCCTGAACAAGTTTAAGGTTGACCTTAAATGACGACAAAAACTAAAATGAGGCTTTGTTCCTGAAGGCCTCAGCAATAATAATCCGTTTTTACCAAAATCGGAATAGCTTCCTTTTTCGAGATTCCCCCCGTAAACGATTTGTTTTCAAAAAAAAATTCATATCAACCAAAGGCTCGAGTACGATAACTTAGGCGCCTTACAGTTATCAGTGATACCTTTTTCAAAAGCTAGAACTGTACACTTAATTTGAGTTTTTTAATCAAGATATTTTAATCAGTAGTTTTCGAAATAATCGATTTCAAAGTCAACATTTGTGAAAAATAAGTATGAAAAAAAAAATTTAATACTATTTTTGTCAATACTATGGATTTCAATACGGGATAAATCGATAAAATAAATTTCCTCAATGAATTCCTTATCAAATACTGAAAACCACATCTTTCTATGCCTTCAGTTTTTGAGAAAATTAAAAATTGACTTTGAAGCTAGTAAAATTCTCCGTCGATAGCAATCATAAAAATTCATCAACAAATTTTCATAGAGTTCAATTAGCAAATCGAACGATTTTCGGGTCTCTATGGTGTATGCGTAACATTTTGTTCTGTAAAAAAAAAAATTATATCAAAAATTTTATTTCCCTCACTAAAAAAAAAAGAGTGTGTGTACACATGTACACGCGACTGAAGTTATACTTCTCATTCAGTATTATGTAAATGAATTTCATTTGATATTTTTAATTTCTATTATTAAATTAATTAATCCACACTTCGTTTTTTATATTTTGATCAAGTGAACAATAAATTAATTCTTTCATCCTCCTTGCGTCCATGTAGTTTTCAATTTATTTTGTGAAATTTACTCATGTTGTGCGGTTCAGAACGTACGGTATATGCTTAACGAAAGTAAACGAATTGCGTATAAAATATGCGATATGGTAATTTTATGAGAATTGTGTGTGCTTGAGCACTAGTAGTAGCAATATGCAACTTGCAGGGTGATCTTTCCTCTTGGTTTTTTTAATAGTAAATATATTTCTATTTTTTTAGTAAAATATTTCTTTTTTTATCATAAAAAAAAATTCCGGTACAATCCGGTTTTTCGACTTTTTTCAAAATTCCGAGAAAATCGCGTTTGAAAGTTGGGGTAAATTTTTTTTTCGAAAAATCCCCGAATCTTTGAACGATCCTGGAAGCTAAACCGCTTGGGAGCAATTTTTGGGAGTGATGCCAAACGATAGCTTGTGTCATGGGCCTACGCTTTGCACATTGTCAGATTTTTAAAAAATCGTCTTCCATGTTAAACCGCCACATCATGCCTATTTTTTCAGAATCGTGCCTATTTTTTTTTTACTTTTAAGTTCTTTAGGTTTGAGAACGCGTGGACCTACAGGGATGTTAGTTATACCCAAGTGTAGGTTAGAGTCCCCGCTACCTTTTGGCATCAACAATTTTATTTTCATTTTCTTCAAAATTCCGAGATATAGGCGTTGGAAGTTGGGGGCGCGAAAAAACTTCTGGGAGCTGAACGCTTTGATCTAGAGACAGGGGAGTAGTGCCATATGAAAGCTTATATTCTCAGCTAACCGATGGTGGTATAATCCGGTTTTTCGACTTTTTTCAAAATTCCGAGAAAATCGCGTTTGAAAGTTGGGGTAAAATGTTTTTTCCAAAAATCCCCGAATCTTTGAACGCTCCTGGAAGCTAAACCGCTTGAGAGCAATTTTTGGGAGTGATGCCAAACGATAGCTTGTGTCATGGGCCTACGCTTTGCACATTGTCAGATTTTTAAAAAATCATCTTCCATGTTAAACTGCCACATCATGTCTATTTTTTCAGAATCGGGCTTAACTTTTTTGTTTACCTTTAAGTGCTCCCGGTTTGAGAATGCGTGGACCTACAGGGATGAGATTTGTACCCAAATGTAGGTTAGAGTCTCCGCTATCTTTTGGCATCAAACAATTTTTTTTTCATTTTCTTCAAAATTCCGAGAGCTAGCTCAAAATTTGACCTAGCTCAAATTTGAGCTGAACTGTGAGCTGAGCTGAAATGTGAGCTTTTTGCAACCCTGGCAACTTTCCACATGGAAATTACCACATGCAACATGCCACATGCAACTTTCCACATGCAACTTGCCACATGTAACTTGCCACATGCAACTTGCCACACGCAACTTGCCACATGCAACTTGCCACATGTAACTTGCCACATGCAACTTGCCACATGCAACTTGCCACATGCAACTTGCCACATGCAACTTGCCACATGTAACTTGCCACATGCAACTTGCCACATGCAACTTGCCACATGCAACTTGCCACAAGCAACTTGCCACATACAACTTGCCACATGCCACATGCAACTTGCCACATGAAACATGTAACTTGCAACGTGTTGTGTGTTTTATGTTGCCGTACTACGGCGTACTGCATTTTCAAAATACTAAAGTACTGCCTACTCTAAAGGTGAAACGACAGCCCTGCTACCCAGGGTGATCGCGTCATAATCCCTTTGACATTCTTGTCAAAAAGTAAATTTTCATATCCACCCTCCCATAAGAAGTATAACTTCAAAAATCAATCCAATTTATTTTTCTTCATCATTTTTTAGGATTATTTGTATGATGTTTATAACTGGCTGTTTCATATTGTACGTAAATATATTTTAAAAATCACCGAACTAGACTTGAAAGCTCTTTAATATTTGAATTCGAAATTCAAAATTTTTACCAATAAATTTTCCAGTGATTTTTCAGATAAGCTAACTATGTAAGAAAAATGATTCTTTCACGCACCATTCAGCAGCTCACTGAATAAGCTCTTCTAAAAAATTTCTTCAAATGCATTCTTGAGAGAAAGCAAACATTTACTTTAACGTTTTATAATTGAAGCTGTCCTTCGACCAGCCTTTGAATATTCAATCTGAACAAAAAAAGAAAAACAAACAACATTTCAATTTGCCTCAAATACATTCATTGTATCTGTCAAAGTCATAAATTTTAGATTGTTGATAAAATAAAAAAAAAAAAAAAAACAAGTCAATGCATTGTCACGTATATAAAACATACAAAATCAGTTTGAGTTTTCTTTTCCATCAAAAATTGACACGATGCTAAACATTTAATTAAGGCTTAAGTTATAGATAGGAGTTGTGTGCTCATCAATACGTCATGTTCATGTTCAAGGCTATACAAAAGTGTTCTTGATATCAATCACACTTGATCCTTCCCAACCCATAACTGAGTGGGTTAATTGACATTTTCCCAAGCTTTACACACATAACAACAACAACAAAATACAAAAAAGAAAAACAGAAAAAAACAACATTCAAAGATGCTTCAACTTGCCAAGGAAACACTCTTCCTTCTAATTTACCGTTTTGAATCCTTTTGATCTCAAAAATTAATGCAGAAACAACTTGTTGAGCAATTGCAAATTGCTAGCACACAAAACTCCTTATCACCGCACTTTATGATAGCGGAGTGGAGGTGGTAGTTTTCTTAACACACAGAGAATTCTATCAGAATCCGCCTTAAAGTTTCGTCATTTCTCTCTCAGTAAACATCTGGGATAATGATTTTAAAAGCTTTCCAAAGCATGCGCCTTGATTGAAGAGTTTTTCACTAGAAAAATTGTTTTTCCTATGAAAAGGCTTCCTAGTCTTGTTTACAACCACTCCAGGGATAGACGGTTCGCCGACAGACAAAGGATTAAAACAGCTGAAAGCTTTAGGCAACCAGTCACCAGTGCACACACATATTGTTTCTACATTTAGATGCACAAATGCTTTGCTGCTGCTGCTGTTAGCAGCAACCATCTGGGCTGGGAGCCGGGAATCTGAAAACGACAAAAAGGATCAAAGCACAGTTTGATTTAGGTACTGCAAAAAAAGGACGAAAAGAAAAAAACAAAAAAAAAAAACAACAATATTGAGTCACTTCCGACAACCCTCCATCTACCACCCCCCATTCCAATTCTACTTCAACATACTTTTTTAGTGCTTGCAGCTTAGTGTCGAAGTGTGCAGGTATATATTATGTTTACAGAATTATTATTTGTGCTTCCCCATTCCATATCAACCATCACATCGTCGAGAGAAGGAAGTTTGTTTTTTATGCGATGCAGAATTTTTAAAGGATTTGGTTAAATTCTTGAGGTGTTTTTGGTTGTGTGGTTAAATTAATGAATGCAATGCATGCATGCAAAAGGATTGCGCTTGATAAATATTTTAGCTTATAAATTAGGTCCTTTCACGCAGTGTTTTTTGTAAACAGAACTAACCACAGAAGGATAAGATTTTCAAAATTTATTCGGGCTTTCAATTTAAAGTAAATAAAACTTATTTATGCATTAAAATACCTTGAATGTAGAAATAACCGACAAAAGGTTTAGATGGAAAAAAGTTTTACCAGATCTTCGATAACTAAATAATGCTTCTTGTGTGATCGGGCTTCATTTGCGTTTTCCGCCACATTCCGCCAACTAAAGAGAGGTAGTTGATGAGGTACCTTCAAGATATTTTATAATACTCTTAGTGAAAAACGATCTTTGGCATCGGACAGGTGTGAGTCACCAACTCGTAGAATTGTAATACACTACTCCAGAAAAAAAAAAAATTGTAAGCATTCGGAAAGCTGGAGTTGGGCTGGTTGAAACTAAAAAAAACTATAAATACTCTAACTTGATAACAGTCACTAGTCGTCAAATTCATACAGTGTTATGAGAAACCGGATATTGCTACTGACAAAGCGCAAAAGGCCCTTAATTGGCTAGGTAAAGCTTCCAACAACATACTACTACAACGGGGAAACATCATTGTTGTAATGGGGGACATAAATGCCAAAGTTGACAATGACAACTAAGGCAAGGGCTCAAAAATTTTGTAGAAAACCATATAGTTGGCATTTGCAATAACAACGATACCCACAAACAAAATCTTTCTGATCTTAAATAGGTGAAAAACTTTACGTTGCTAATACTACAGGGCAGGCTAATCGCGATCAGTCGCGAAAGATTAAATTTGCAGTTTTCCACTTCTGGAAATGCTCCACGGGGGGCATTTACACTGAACCAAATCCTTACGTAAATACAACGAAAAAATTCGTTGAGCCAACGAAAATTTAATTAATTTTCAGCCGGTGAAAAATTTAATTGGCTCAACGAAATGGCTTTCATACGTTAATGAAGAACTTCATCAACTAACGAAAACTGTCGTATTTTAATGAAATTTTTCATTAAAATTTTCGATCGCGAATTAATGAATTTTTACATCACTTTACGAAAGTTTTTCATCAATTAACGTAAAATTTAACTAAACACGGTGATATTTTTATGTATTTTTTGATTAATTGATGAAAGAACTTTCGTTAGCTAACGAATTTTTTCGTAAATTTTATGAATATTTCAATTAAATTACGAAAAAATATTCGTTAGCTAACGAAACTTTTCGTTGTGTTAATAATTTTTTTTTTAAGATTATAGCAGGTATATATTTATTGGCCTTGTTAAATTATTAACAGTCCAAACAAAAAATTGGCGTTTCGACCCGGTAGAGCTCACTTGGACTCATCACCTTGTCAAAACGCAAATATTTTTTATATTCAGCTCAACTTACATAGATTTTTAAACAAAAACCTAATGTGAACTATATCCAGCAAGATTAAATTTTTAGTCCATAAAACAGAAATGCACCCGGCAACGATATTTTTTCGTTAACTGATGTATTTTTTCATAAGCCAATGTAATATTTCATTAGTATATGAAGAATTTTCATAAGCTTATGAAGATTTTCGTTAGTTAATGTTGAATTTCATAAGTTAATGAATTTTTTCGTTACTTAATTAAAACTTTGATAAAGTAACGAAAAAGTTCTTATTTTTGTTCTTCAAAATGAGTATGAAATTTTTCGTTAATTGATGAATCTTTTCATTGAATTGGATTTTTTGGCACTAAAAAGGGAGAAAAAGTGTATGAAACGTTTTCATTAATTGATGAAGGTTTTCATATTACGAAAAATTACATATTTTCGTTGAGCCAACGAAAGTTTCGTTGGGCCAACGAAAATGTAGTGTATGAAACAATTTTCGTAATTTTACGAAATTTATTATTTTCAGTGTAGACATGACCCAAGTGAGGCATTTGGAAATGACCCACGTGGGGCATCTGGAAATGACCCACGTGGGGCATTTGGAAATGACCCACGTGGGGCATCTGGAAATGACCCACGTGGGGCATCTGGAAATGACCCACGTGGGGCATTTGGAAATGACCCACGTGGGGCATCTGGAAATGACCCACGTGGGGCATCTGGAAATGACCCACGTGGGGCATCTGGAAATGACCCACGTGGGGCATTTGGAAATGACCCACGTGGGGCATTTGGAAATGACGTGGGGCATTTGGAAATGACCCACGTGGGGCATTTGGAAATGACCCACGTGGGGCATCTTTAAATGACCCACGTGGGGCATCTGGAAATGACCCACGTGGGGCATTTGGAAATGACCCACGTGGGGCATCTGGAAATGACCCACGTGGGGCATCTGGAAATGACCCACGTGGGGCATTTGGAAATGACCCACGTGGGGCATCTGGAAATGACCCACGTGGGGCATCTGGAAATGACCCACGTGGGGCATTTGGAAATGACCCACGTGGGGCATTTGGAAATGACCCACGTGGGGCATTTGGAAATGACCCACGTGGGGCATCTGGAAATGACCCACGTGGGGCATTTGGAAATGACCCACGTGGGGCATCTGGAAATGACCCACGTGGGGCATCTGGAAATGACCCACGTGGGGCATCTGGAAATGACCCACGTGGGGCATCTGGAAATGACCCACGTGGGGCATTTGGAAATGACCCACGTGGGGCATCTGGAAATGACCCACGTGGGGCATTTGGAAATGACCCACGTGGGGCTTTTGGAAATGACCCACGTGGATCATCTGGAAATGACCCACGTGGGGCATTTGGAAATGACCCAGGTGGGGCATCTGGAAATGACCCACGTGGGGCATTTGGAAATGACCCACGTGGGGCATTTGGAAATGACCCACGTGGGGCATTTGGAAATGACCCACGTGGGGCATTTGGAAATGACCCACGTGGGGCATCTGGAAATGACCCACGTGGGGCATTTGGAAATGACCCACGTGGGGCTTTTGGAAATGACCCACGTGGGGCATTTGGAAATGACCCACGTGGGGCATTTGGAAATGACCCACGTGGGGCATTTGGAAATGACCCACGTCTGGCATTTGGAAATGACCCACGTGGGGCATTTGGAAATGACCCACGTGGGGCATTTGGAAATGACCCACGTGGGGCATTTGAAAATGACCCACGTGGGGCATTTGGAAATGACCCACGTGGGGCATCTGGAAATGACCCACGTGGGGCATTTGGAAATGACCCACGTGGGGCATTTGGAAATGACCCACATGGGGCATTTGCAAATGACTCACGTGGGGCATTTGGAAATGACCCACGTGAGGCATTTGGAAATGACCCACGTGGGGCATTTGGAAATGACCCACGTGGGGCATTTGGAAATGACCCACGTGGGGCATTTGGAAATGACCCACGTGGGGCATCTGGAAATGACCCACGTGGGGCATTTGGAAATGACCCACGTGGGGCATTTGGAAATGACCCACGTGGGGCATTTGAAAATGACCCACGTGGGGCATTTGAAAATGACCCACGTGGGGCATTTGGTAATGACTTACATCGGGCATTTGGAAATGACTTACATCGGGCATTTGGAAATGACCCACGTGGGGCATTTGAAAATGACCCACGTGGGGCATTTGGAAATGACCCACGTGGGGCATTTGGAAATGACCCACGTGGGGCATTTGGAAATGACCAACGAGGGGCATTTGGAAATGACCCACTTATGGCATTTGAAAATGACCCACTTATGGCATTTGAAAATGACCCCCGTGGGGCATTTGGTAATGACTTACATCGGGCATTTGGAAATGACCCACGTATGGCATTTGAAAATGACCCACGTGGGGCATTTGGAAATGACCCACGTGGGGCATTTGGAAATGACTCACGTGGGGCATTTGAAATGACCCACGTGGGGCATTTGGAAATGACCCACTTATGGCATTTGAAAATGACCCACGTGGGGCATTTGGTAATGACTTACATCGGGCATTTGGAAATGACCCACGTATGGCATTTGAAAATGACCCACGTGGGGCATTTGGAAATGACCCACGTGGGGCATTTGGAAATGACTCACGTGGGGCATTTGGAAATGACCCACGTGGGGCATTTGAAAATGACCCACGTGGGGCATTTGGAAATGACCCACGTGGGGCATTTGGTAATGACTTACATCGGGCATTTGGAAATGACCCACGTGGGGCATTTGGAAATGACCCACGTGGGGCATTTGAAAATGACCCACGTGGGGCATTTGGAAATGACCCACGTATGGCATTTGAAAATGACCCACGTGGGGCATTTGGAAATGACCCGATGTCCCGAAGATGTCCCGAGCATGTCCCGAAGATGTCCCGAAGATGTCCCGAAGATGTCCCGAGCATGTCCCGAAGATGTCCCGAAGATGTAACGAGCATGTCCCGAAGATGTCCCGAAGATATCCCGAAGATGTCCCGAGCATGTCCCGAAGATGTCCCGAAGATGTCCCGAAGATGTCCCGAAAATGTCCCGAGCATGTCCCAAGCATGTCCCGAGCATGTCCCGAAGATGTCCCGAAGATGTCCCGAAGATGTCCCGAAGATGTCCCGAAGATGTCCCGAAGATGTCCCGAAGATGTCCCGAAGATGTCCCGAAGATGTCCCGAAGATGTCCCGAAGATGTCCCGAGCATGTCCCGAAGATGTCCCGAAGATGTCCCGAAGATGTCCCGAAGATGTCTCGAAGATGTCCCGAGCATGTCCCGAAGATGTCCCGAAGATGTCCCGAAGATGTCCCGAGCATGTCCCGAAGATGTCCCGAAGATGTCCCGAAGATGTCCCGAGCATGTCCCGAAGATGTCCCGAAGATGTCCCGAAGATGTCCCGAAGATGTCCCGAGCATGTCCCGAAGATGTCCCGAAGATGTCCCGAAGATGTCCCGAAGATGTCCCGAAGATGTCCCGAAAATGTCCCGAAGATGTCCCGAAGATGTCCCGAAGGTGTCCCGAAGATGTCCCGAAGATGTCCCGAAGATGTCCCGAAGATGTCCCGAAGATGTCCCGAAGATGTCCCGAAGATGTCCCGAAGATGTCCCGAGCATGTCCCGAAGATGTCCCGAAGATGTCCCGAAGATTTCCCGAAGATGTCCCGAAGATGTCCCGAGCATGTCCCGAAGATGTCCCGAAGATGTCCCGAAGATGTCCCGAAGATGTCCCGAAGATGTCCCGAAGATGTCCCGAGCATGTCCCGAAGATGTCCCGAAGATGTCCCGAAGATGTCCCGAGGATGTCCCGAAGATGTCCCGAAGATGTCCCGAAGATGTCCCGAAGATGTCCCGAGCATGTCCCGAAGATGTCCCGAAGATGTCCCGAAGATGTCCCGAAGATGTCCCGAGCATGTCCCGAAGATGTCCCGAAGATGTCCCGAAGATGTCCCGAAGATGTCCCGAAGATGTCCCGAAGATGTCCCGAAGATGTCCCGAGCATGTCCCGAAGATGTCCCGAAGATGTCCCGAAGATGTCCCGAAGATGTCCCGAAGATGTCCCGAAGATGTCCCGAAGATGTCCCGAAGATGTCCCGAAGATGTCTTGAGCATGTCCCGAAGGTGTCCCGAAGATGTCCCGAAGATGTCCCGAAGATGTCTCGAAGATGTCCCGAGCATGTCCCGAAGATGTCCCGAAGATGTCCCGAAGATGTCCCGAGCATGGCCCGAAGATGTCCCGAAGATGTCCCGAAGATGTCCCGAAGATGTCCCGAGCATGTCCCGAAGATGTCCCGAGCATGTCCCGAAGATGTCCCGAAGATGTCCCGAAGATGTCCCGAGCATGTCCCGAAGATGTCCCGAAGATGTCCCGAAGATGTCCCGAAGATGTCCCGAGCATGTCCCGAAGATGTCCCGAAGATGTCCCGAAGATGTCCCGAAGATGTCCCGAAGATGTCCCGAGCATGTCCCGAAGATGTCCCGAAGATGTCCCGAAGATGTCCCGAGCATGTCCCGAAGATGTCCCGAAGATGTCCCGAGCATGTCCCGAAGATGACCCGAAGATGTCCCGAGCATGTCCCGAAGATGTCCCAAAGATGTCCCGAGCATGTCCCGAAGATGTCCCGAAGATGTCCCGAAGATGTCCCGAAGATGTCCCGAAGATGTCCCGAGCATGTCCCGAAGATGTCCCGAGCATGTCCCGAAGATGTCCCGAAGATGTCCCGAGCATGTCCCGAAGATGTCCCGAAGATGTCCCGAAGATGTCCCGAAGATGTCCCGAAGATGTCCCGAAGATGTCCCGAAGATGTCCCGAGCATGTCCCGAAGATGTCCCGAAGATGTCCCGAGCATGTCCCGAAGATGTCCCGAAGATGTCCCGAGCTTGTCCCGAAGATGTCCCGAAGATGTCCCGAGCATGTCCCGAATATGTCCCGAAGATGTCCCGAAGATGTCCCGAAGATGTCCCGAAGATGTCCCGAAGATGTCCCGAAGATGTCCCGAAGATGTCCCGAAGATGTCCCGAGCATGTCCCGAAGATGTCCCGAAGATGTCCCGAGCATGTCCCGAAGATGTCCCGAAGATGTCCCGAAGATGTCCCGAGCATGTCCCGAAGATGTCCCGAAGATGTCCCGAAGATGTCCCGAGCATGTCCCGAAGATGTCCCGAAGATGTCCCGAAGATGTCCCGAAGATGTCCCGAAGATGTCCCGAAGATGTCCCGAAGATGTCCCGAAGATGTCCCGAAGATGTCCCGAGCATGTCCCGAAGGTGTCCCGAAGATGTCCCGAAGATGTCCCGAAGGTGTCCCGAAGATGTCCCGAAGATGTCCCGAAGATGTCCCGAGCATGTCCCGAAGATGTCCCGAGCATGTCCCGATCATGTCCCGAAGATGTCCCGAAGATGTCCCGAAGATGTCCCGAAGATGTCCCGAAGATGTCCTGAGCATGTCCCGAGCATGTCCCGAAGATGTCCCGAAGATGTCCAGAGCATGTCCCGAAGATGTCCCGAGCATGTCCCGATCATGTCCCGAAGATGTCCCGAAGATGTCCCGAAGATGTCCCGAGCATGTCCCGAAGATGTCCCGAAGGTGTCCCGAAGATGTCCCGGAGATGTCCCGAGCATGTCCCGAAGATGTCCCGAAGATGTCCCGAGCATGTCCCGAAGATGTCCCGAAGGTGTCCCGAAGATGTCCCGGAGATGTCCCGAGCATGTCCCGAAGATGTCCCGAAGGTGTCCCGAAGATGTCCCGGAGATGTCCCGAGCATGTCCCGAAGATGTCCCGAAGATGTCCCGAGCATGTCCCGAAGATGTCCCGAAGATGTCCCGAAGATTTCCCTAAGATGTCCCAAAGATGTCCCGAAGATGTCCCGAGCATGTCCCGAAGATGTCCCGAAGATGTCCCGAAGATGTCCCGAAGGTGTCCCGAAGATGTCCCGAAGATGTCCCGAAGATGTCCCGAGCATGTCCCGAAGATGTCCCGAGCATGTCCCGATCATGTCCCGAAGATGTCCCGAAGATGTCCCGAAGATGTCCCGAAGATGTCCCGAAGATGTCCCGAAGATGTCCCGAAGATGTCCCGAGCATGTCCCGAAGATGTCCCGAAGATGTCCCGAAGATGTCCCGAAGATGTCCCGAAGATGTCCCGAAGATGTCCCGAAGACGTCCCGAAGATGTCCCGAAGATGTCCCGTAGATGTCCCGAAGATGTCCGAAGATGTCCCGAGCATGTCCCGAAGACGTCCCAAAGATGTCCCGAGCATGTCCCGAAGATGTCCCGAAGATGTCCCAAAGATGTCCCGAAGATGTCCCGAAGATGTCCCGAGCATGTCCCGAAGATGTCCCGAAGATGTCCCGAAGATGTCCCGAATATGTCCCGAAGATGTCCCGAAGATATCCCGAAGATGTCCCGAGCATGTCCCGAAGATGTCCCGAAGATGTCCCGAAGATGTCCCGAAGATGTCCCGAAGATGTCCCGAAGATGTCCCGAAGATGTCCTGAAAATGTCCCGAAGATGTCCCGAAGATGTCCCGAAGATGTCCCGAAGATGTCCCGAAGATGTCCCGAGCATGTCCCGAAGATGTCCCGAAGATGTCCCGAGCATGTCCCGAAGATGTCCCGAAGATGTAACGAGCATGTCCCGAAGATGTCCCGAAGATGTCCCGAAGATGTAACGAAGATGTCCCGAAGATGTCCCGAAGATGTCCCGAAGATGTCCCGAAGATGTCCCGAAGATGTCCCGAAGGTGTCGCGAAGGTGTCCCGAAGATGTCCCGAAGATGTCCCGAATATGTCCCGAAGATGTCCCGAGCATGTCCCGAGCATGTCCCGAAGATGTCCCGAAGATGTTCCGAGCATGTCCCGAAGATGTCCCGAAGATGTCCCGAAGATGTCCCGAAGATGTCCCGAAGATGTCCCGAAGATGTCCCGAAGATGTCCCGAAGATGTCCCGAAGGTGTCCCGAAGATGTCCCGAAGATGTCCCGAAGATGTCCCGAAGATGTCCCGAAGGTGTCCCGAAGATGTCCCGAAGATGTCCCGAAGATGTCCCGAAGGTGTCCCGAAGATGGTACAAAGATGTCCCGAGCATGTCCCGAAGATGTCCCGAGCATGTCCCGAAGATGTCCCGAAGATGTCCCAAAGATTTCCCGAGCATGTCCCGAGCATGTCCCGAGCATGTCCCGAAGATGTCCCGAAGATGTCCCGAAGATGTCCTGAGCATGTCCCGAAGATGTCCCGAGCATGTCCCGAAGATGTCCCGAAGATGTCCCGAAGATGTCCCGAAGATGGCCCGAAGATGTCCCGAGCATGTCCCGAAGATGTCCCGAAGATGTCCCGAGCATGTCACGAAGATGTCCCGAAGATGTCCCGAAGATGTCCCGAAGATGTCCCGAGCATGTCCCGAAGATGTCCCGAAGATGTCCCAAAGGTGTCCCGAGCATGTTCTTGAAGATGTCCCGAAGATGTCCCGAAGATGTCCCGAAGATGTCCCGAGCATGTCCCGAAGATGTCCCGAAGATGTCCCGAAGATGTCCCGAAGATGTCCCGAGCATGTCCCGAAGATGTCCCGAAGATGTCCCGAAGATGTCCCGAGCATGTCCCGAAGATGTCCCGAGCATGTCCCGAAGATGTCCCGAAGGTGTCCCGAAGATGTCCCGAAGATTTCCCGAGCATGTCCCGAAGATGTCCCGAAGATGTCCCGAAGATTTCCCGAGCATGTCCCGAGGATGTCCCGAAGATGTCCCGAAGATGTCCCGAAGATGTCCCGAGCATGTCCCGAAGATGTCCCGAAGATGTCCCGAGCATGTCCCGAAGATGTCCCGAAGATGTCCCGAAGATGTCCCGAGCATGTCCCGAAGATGTCCCGAGCATGTCCCGAAGATGTCCCGAAGGTGTCCCGAAGATGTCCCGAAGATGTCCCGAGCATGTCCCGAAGATGTCCCGAAGATGTCCCGAGCATGTCCCGAAGATGTCCCGAAGATGTCCCGAAGATGTCCCGAGCATGTCCCGAAGATGTCCCGAAGATGTCCCGAAGATGTCCCGAGCATGTCCCGAAGATGTCCCGAAGATGTCCCGAAGATGTCCCGAGCATGTCCCGAAGATGTCCCGAAGATGTCCCGAAGATGTCCCGAGCATGTCCCGAGCATGTCCCGAAGATGTCCCGAAGATGTCCAGAAGATGTCCCGAAGATGTCCCGAGCATGTCCCGAAGATGTCCCGAAGATGTCCCGAAGATGTCCCGAGCATGTCCCGAGCATGTCCCGAAGATGTCCCGAGCATGTTCCGAAGATGTCCCGAAGGTGTCCCGAAGAAGTCCCGAAGATGTCCCGAAGATGTCCCGAAGATGTCCCGAGCATGTCCCGAAGATGTCCCGAGCATGTCCCGAAGATGTCCCGAAGATGTCCCGAGCATGTCCCGAAGATGTCCCGAAGATGTCCCGAGCATGTCCCGAAGATGTCCCGAGCATGTCCCGAAGATGTCCCGAAGGTGTCCCGAAGATGTCCCGAAGATGTCCCGAGCATGTCCCGAAGATGTCCCGAAGATGTCCCGAGCATGTCACGAAGATGTCCCGAAGATGGTACGAAGATGTCCCGAGCATGTCCCGAAGATGTCCCGAGCATGTCCCGAAGATGTCCCGAAGATTTCCCAAAGATTTCCCGAGCATGTCCCGAGCATGTCCCGAAGATGTCCCGAAGATGTCCCGAAGATGTCCCGAAGATGTCCCGAAGATGTCCCGAAGATGTCCCGAAGATGTCCCGAAGATGGTACGAAGATGTCCCGAGCATGTCCCGAAGATGTCCCGAGCATGTCCCGAAGATTTCCCGAAGATGTCCCAAAGATTTCCCGAGCATGTCCCGAGCATGTCCCGAAGATGTCCCGAAGATGTCCCGAAGATGTCCTGAGCATGTCCCGAGCATGTCCCGAAGATGTCCCGAAGATGTCCCGAGCATGTCCCGAAGATGTCCCGAAGATGTCCCGAAGATGTCCCGAAGATGTCCCGAAGGTGTCCCGAAGATGTCCCGAAGATGTCCCGAAGATGTCCCGAGCATGTCCCGAAGATGTCCCGAAGATGTCCCGAAGATGTCCCGAGCATGTCCCGAAGATGTCCCGAAGATGTCCCGAAGATGTCCCGAAGATGTCCCGAAGATGTCCCGAGCTTGTCCCGAAGATGTCCCGAAGATGTCCCGAAGATGTCCCGAGCATGTCCCGAAGATGTCCCGAAGATGTCCCGAAGATGTCTCGAAGATGTCCCGAGCATGTCCCGAGCATGTCCCGAAGATGTCCCGAAGATGTCCCGAGCATGTCCCGAAGATGTCCCGAAGATGTCCCGAAGATGTCCCGAGCATGTCCCGAAGATGTCCCGAAGATGTCCCGAAGATTTCCCGAAGATGTCCTGAGCATGTCCCGAGCATGTCCCGAAGATGTCCCGAAGATGTCCCGAGCATGTCCCGAAGATGTCCCGAAGATGTCCCGAAGATGTCCCGAAGATGTCCCGAAGGTGTCCCGAAGATGTCCCGAAGATGTCCCGAAGATGTCCCGAGCATGTCCCGAAGATGTCCCGAAGATGTCCCGAAGATGTCCCGAGCATGTCCCGAAGATGTCCCGAAGATGTCCCGAAGATGTCCCGAAGATGTCCCGAAGATGTCCCGAGCATGTCCCGAAGATGTCCCGAAGATGTCCCGAAGATGTCCCGAGCATGTCCCGAAGATGTCCCGAAGATGTCCCGAAGATGTCCCGAAGATGTCCCGAGCATGTCCCGAAGATGTCCCGAGCATGTCCCGAAGATGTCCCGAAGATGTCCCGAAGATGTCCCGAGCATGTCCCGAAGATGTCCCGAAGATGTCCCGAAGATGTCCCGAAGATGTCCCGAGCATGTCCCGAAGATGTCCCGAGCATGTCCCGAAGATGTCCCGAAGGTGTCCCGAAGATGTCCCGAAGATGTCCCGAAGGTGTCCCGAAGATGTCCCGAAGATGTCCCGAAGATGTCCCGAGCATGTCCCGAAGATGTCCCGAAGATGTCCCGAAGATGTCCCGAGCATGTCCCGAAGATGTCCCGAGCATGTCACGAAGATGTCCCGAAGATGTCCCGAAGATGTCCCGAAGATGTCCCGAGCATGTCCCGAAGATGTCCCGAAGATGTCCCAAAGGTGTCCCGAGCATGTTCTTGAAGATGTCCCGAAGATGTCCCGAAGATGTCCCGAGCATGTCCCGAAGATGTCCCGAAGATGTCCCGAAGATGTCCCGAGCATGTCCCGAAGATGTCCCGAAGATGTCCCGAAGATGTCCCGAGCATGTCCCGAAGATGTCCCGAGCATGTCCCGAAGATGTCCCGAAGATGTCCCAAAGGTGTCCCGAGCATGTTCTTGAAGATGTCCCGAAGATGTCCCGAAGATGTCCCGAGCATGTCCCGAAGATGTCCCGAAGATGTCCCGAAGATGTCCCGAGCATGTCCCGAAGATGTCCCGAAGATGTCCCGAAGATGTCCCGAGCATGTCCCGAAGATGTCCCGAGCATGTCCCGAAGATGTCCCGAAGGTGTCCCGAAGATGTCCCGAAGATTTCCCGAGCATGTCCCGAAGATGTCCCGAAGATGTCCCGAAGATTTCCCGAGCATGTCCCGAGGATGTCCCGAAGATGTCCCGAAGATGTCCCGAAGATGTCCCGAGCATGTCCCGAAGATGTCCCGAAGATGTCCCGAGCATGTCCCGAAGATGTCCCGAAGATGTCCCGAAGATGTCCCGAAGATGTCCCGAAGATGTCCCGAGCATGTCCCGAAGATGTCCCGAAGATGTCCCGAAGATGTCCCGAGCATGTCCCGAAGATGTCCCGAAGATGTCCCGAAGATTTCCCGAAGATGTCCTGAGCATGTCCCGAGCATGTCCCGAAGATGTCCCGAAGATGTCCCGAGCATGTCCCGAAGATGTCCCGAAGATGTCCCGAAGATGTCCCGAAGATGTCCCGAAGGTGTCCCGAAGATGTCCCGAAGATGTCCCGAAGATGTCCCGAGCATGTCCCGAAGATGTCCCGAAGATGTCCCGAAGATGTCCCGAGCATGTCCCGAAGATGTCCCGAAGATGTCCCGAAGATGTCCCGAAGATGTCCCGAAGATGTCCCGAGCATGTCCCGAAGATGTCCCGAAGATGTCCCGAAGATGTCCCGAGCATGTCCCGAAGATGTCCCGAAGATGTCCCGAAGATGTCCCGAAGATGTCCCGAAGATGTCCCGAGCATGTCCCGAAGATGTCCCGAGCATGTCCCGAAGATGTCCCGAAGGTGTCCCGAAGATGTCCCGAAGATGTCCCGAAGGTGTCCCGAAGATGTCCCGAAGATGTCCCGAAGATGTCCCGAGCATGTCCCGAAGATGTCCCGAAGATGTCCCGAAGATGTCCCGAGCATGTCCCGAAGATGTCCCGAAGATGTCCCGAAGATGTCCCGAAGATGTCCCGAAGATGTCCCGAGCATGTCCCGAAGATGTCCCGAAGATTTCCCGAAGATGTCCCGAAGATGTCCCGAAGATGTCCCGAAGGTGTCCCGAAGATGTCCCGAAGATGTCCCGAAGATGTCCCGAGCATGTCCCGAAGATGTCCCGAAGATGTCCCGAAGATGTCCCGAAGATGTCCCGAAGATGTCCCGAGCATGTCCCGAAGATGTCCCGAAGATGTCCCGAAGATGTCCCGAGCATGTCCCGAAGATGTCCCGAAGATGTCCCGAAGATGTCCCGAAGATGTCCCGAGCATGTCCCGAAGATGTCCCGAAGATGTCCCGAAGATGTCCCGAAGGTGTCCCGAAGATGTCCCGAAGATGTCCCGAAGATGTCCCGAGCATGTCCCGAGCATGTCCCGAAGATGTCCCGAAGATGTCCCGAAGATGTCCTGAGCATGTCCCGAGCATGTCCCGAAGATGTCCCGAAGATGTCCCGAGCATGTCCCGAAGATGTCCCGAAAATGTCCCGCAGATGTCCCGAAGATGTCCCGAAGGTGTCCCGAAGATGTCCCGAAGATGTCCCGAAGATGTCCCGAGCATGTCCCGAAGATGTCCCGAAGATGTCCCGAAGATGTCCCGAGCATGTCCCGAAGATGTCCCGAAGATGTCCCGAAGATGTCCCGAAGATGTCCCGAAGATGTCCCGAGCATGTCCCGAAGATGTCCCGAAGATGTCCCGAAGATTTCCCGAGCATGTCACGAGGATGTCCCGAAGATGTCCCGAAGATGTCCCGAGCATGTCCCGAAGATGTCCCGAAGGTGTCCCGAAGATGTCCCGAAGATGTCCCGAGCATGTCCCGAAGATGTCCCGAAGATGTCCCGAAGATTTCCCGTGCATGTCCCGAGGATGTCCCGAAGATGTCCCGAAGATGTCCCGAGCATGTCCCGAAGATGTCCCGAAGATGTCCCGAGCATGTCCCGAAGATGTCCCGAAGATGTCCCGAAGATGTCCCGAGCATGTCCCGAAGATGTCCCGAGCATGTCCCGAAGATGTCCCGAAGATGTCCCGAAGGTGTCCCGAAGATGTCCCGAAGATGTCCCGAGCATGTCCCGAAGATGTCCCGAAGATGTCCCGAGCATGTCCCGAAGATGTCCCGAAGATGTCCCGAAGATGTCCCGAAGATGTCCCGAAGATGTCCCGAGCATGTCCCGAAGATGTCCCGAGCATGTCCCGAAGATGTCCCGAAGGTGTCCCGAGCATGTCCCGAAGATGTCCCGAGCATGTCCCGAAGATGTCCCGAAGATGTCCCGAGCATGTCCCGAAGATGTCCCGAAGATGTCCCGAAGATGTCCCGAGCATGTCCCGAAGATGTCCCGAGCATGTCCCGAAGATGTCCCGAAGATGTCCCGAAGATGTCCCGAGCATGTCCCGAAGATGTCCCGAAGATGTCCCGAAGATGTCCCGAGCATGTCCCGAAGATGTCCCGAAGATGTCCCGAAGATGTCCCGAGCATGTCCCGAAGATGTCCCGAGCATGTCCCGAAGATGTCCCGAAGGTGTCCCGAAGATGTCCCGAAGATGTCCCGAGCATGTCCCGAAGATGTCCCGAGCATGTCCCGAAGATGTCCCGAAGATGTCCCGAAGATGTCCCGAGCATGTCCCGAAGATGTCCCGAAGATGTCCCGAGCATGTCCCGAAGATGTCCCGAGCATGTCCCGAAGATGTCCCGAAGGTGTCCCGAAGATGTCCCGAAGATGTCCCGAGCATGTCCCGAAGATGTCCCGAAGATGTCCCGAGCATGTCACGAAGATGTCCCGAAGATGGTACGAAGATGTCCCGAGCATGTCCCGAAGATGTCCCGAGCATGTCCCGAAGATGTCCCGAAGATGTCCCAAAGATTTCCCGAGCATGTCCCGAGCATGTCCCGAAGATGTCCCGAAGATGTCCCGAAGATGTCCCGAAGATGTCCCGAAGATGTCCTGAGCATGTCCCGAGCATGTCCCGAAGATGTCCCGAAGATGTCCCGAAGATGTCCCGAGCATGTCCCGAAGATGTCCCGAAGATGTCCGGAAGATGTCCCGAAGATGTCCCGAGCATGTCCCGAAGATGTCCCGAAGATGTCCCGAAGATGTCCCGAGCATGTCAAGAAGATGTCCCGAAGATGTCCCGAAGATGTCCTGAAAATGTCCCGAAGATGTCCCGAAGATGTCCCGAAGATGTCCCGAAGATGTCCCGAGCATGTCCCGAAGATGTCCCGAAGATGTCCCGAGCATGTCCCGAAGATGTCCCGAAGATGTCCCGAGCATGTCCCGAAGATGTCCCGAAGATGTCCCGAAGATGTAACGAAGATGTCCCGAAGATGTCCCGAAGATGTCCCGAAGATGTCCCGAAGGTGTCCCGAAGATGTCCCGAAGATGTCCCGAAGATGTCCCGAAGATGTCCCGAATATGTCCCGAAGATGTCCCGAGCATGTCCCGAGCATGTCCCGAGCATGTCCCGAAGATGTCCCGAAGATGTCCCGAGCATGTCCCGAAGATGTCCCGAAGATGTCCCGAAGATGTCCCGAAGATGTCCCGAAGATGTCCCGAAGATGTCCCGAAGATGTCCCGAAGATGTCCCGAAGATGTCCCGAAGATGTCCCGAAGATGTCCCGAAGATGGTACGAAGATGGTACGAAGATGTCCCGAGCATGTCCCGAAGATGTCCCGAGCATGTCCCGAAAATGTCCCGAAGATGTCCCAAAGATTTCCCGAGCATGTCCCGAGCATGTCCCGAAGATGTCCCGAAGATGTCCCGAAGATGTCCTGAGCATGTCCCGAGCATGTCCCGAAGATGTCCCGAAGATGTCCCGAGCATGTCCCGAAGATGTCCCGAAGATGTCCCGAAGATGTCCCGAAGATGTCCCGAAGGTGTCCCGAAGATGTCCCGAAGATGTCCCGAAGATGTCCCGAGCATGTCCCGAAGATGTCCTGAAGATGTCCCGAAGATGTCCCGAGCATGTCCCGAAGATGTCCCGAAGATGTCCCGAAGATGTCCCGAGCATGTCCCGAAGATGTCCCGAAGATGTCCCGAAGATGTCCCGAAGATGTCCCGAGCATGAAGATGTCCCGAAGATGTCCCGAGCATGTCCCGAAGATGTCCCGAAGGTGTCCCGAAGATGTCCCGAAGATGTCCCGAGCATGTCCCGAAGATGTCCCGAAGATGTCCCGAGCATGTCCCGAAGATGTCCCGAAGATGTCATGAAGATTTCCCGAAGATGTCCCGAAGATGTCCCGAAGATGTCCCGAAGATGTCCCGAAGATGTCCCGAAGATGTCCCGAGCATGTCCCGAAGATGTCCCGAGCATGTCCCGATCATGTCACGAAGATGTCCCGAAGATGGTACGAAGATGTCCCGAGCATGTCCCGAAGATGTCCCGAGCATGTCCCGAAGATGTCCCGAGCATGTCCCGAAGATGTCCCGAAAATGTCCCAAAGATTTCCCGAGCATGTCCCGAGCATGTCCCGAAGATGTCCCGAAGATGTCCCGAAGATTTCCCGAAGATGTCCTGAGCATGTCCCGAGCATGTCCCGAAGATGTCCCGAAGATGTCCCGAGCATGTCCCGAAGATGTCCCGAAGATGTCCCGAAGATGTCCCGAGCATGTCCCAAAGATGTCCCGAAGATGTCCCGAAGATGTCCCGAAGATGTCCCGAAGATGTCCCGAAGATGTCCCGAAGATGTCCCGAAGATGTCCCGAAGATGTCCCGAGCATGTCCCGAAGATGTCCCGAGCATGTCCCGATCATGTCACGAAGATGTCCCGAAGATGTCCCGAAGATGTCCCGAAGATGTCCCGAAGATGTCCCGAAGATGTCCCGAGCATGTCCCGAAGATGTCCCGAAGATGTCCCGAAGATGTCCCGAAGATGTCCCGAAGATGTCCCGAAGATGTCCCGAAGATGTCCCGAAGATGTCCCGTAGATGTCCCGAAGATGTCCGAAGATGTCCCGAGCATGTCCCGAAGACGTCCCAAATATGTCCCGAGCATGTCCCGAAGATGTCCCGAAGATGTCCCGAAGATGTCCCGAAGATGTCCCGAAGATGTCCCGAAGATGTCCCGAAGATGACCCGAGCATGTCCCGAAGATGTCCCGAAGATGTCCCGAAGATGTCCCGAAGATGTCCCGAGCATGTCCCGAAGATGTCCCGAAGATGTCCCGAAGATGTCCCGAGCATGTCCCGAAGATGTCCCGAAGATGTCCCGAAGATGTCCCGAAGATGTCCCGAAGATGTCCCGAAGATGTCCCGAAGATGTAGCGAGCATGTCCCGAAGATGTCCCGAAAATGTCCTGAAGATGTCCCGAGCATGTCCCGAAGATGTCCCGAAGATTTCCCGAGCATGTCCCGAGGATGTCCCGAAGATGTCCCGAAGATGTCCCGAGCATGTCCCGAAGATGTCCCGAAGATGTCCCGAGCATGTCCCGAAGATGTCCCGAAGATGTCCCGAAGATGTCCCGAGCATGTCCCGAAGATGTCCCGAAGATGTCCCGAGCATGTCCCGAGCATGTCCCGAGCATGTCCCGAAGATGTCCCGAAGATGTCCCGAGCATGTCCCGAGCATGTCCCGAAGATGTCCCGAAGGTGTCCCGAAGATGTCCCGAAGATGTCCCGAAGATGTCCCGAAGATGTCCCGAAGATGTCCCGAGCATGTCCCGAAGATGTCCCGAAGATGTCCCGAAGATGTCCCGAAGATGTCCCGAAGATGTCCCGAAGATGTCCCGAAGATGTCCCGAAGATGTCCCGAAGATGTCCCGAAGATGTCCCGAAGATGTCCCGAGCATGTCCCGAAGATGTCCCGAAGATGTCCCGAAGATGTCCCGAGCATGTCCCGAAGATGTCCTGAAGATGTCCCGAAGATGTCCCGAAGATGTCCCGAAGATGTCCCGAAGATGTCCCGAGCATGTTTTAAAAAATCATTATTTTAAAATTTCAAATGCGTTCTCTGGCTCTATTTGACATCCAAATGCCCCCAAAGTTGACAAATTCAAAATTCTCTAAAACAAAACTACTTGTTCAAAACTTATAAAAAAACACATATTTGTGCTCTCTGCGTCGATATCCCAGCGTTTTGTATCATTTTATGATTCAATTTTATTTAAAGAAAAAGAATAAAATCATATCACAGATTCTGTTGCTTTATTGAAAATTATAATAAAAAAATACAAAAACAAAATACTTATAATAGTTTCTCAAGTTAAACGATAAGTTTTTTTTTAACTTCAAAAGTGCTTCGCCTTCAAACAAAAAATAAAAAAATAAAATTTAATCAGATGCTAATTTAAACTTTTTTCTAGATTATAAAAGCAAAAATCCAATCGAGAAACTTTGCCACATCCGTGTAAATAACATATTCATTTGTATTACACGACGATTCATTGTCATAAGACCCTGATGGCAAGGACGCTGACACCGTCCCCCGAAGCATCCAACGATTATTCTTGAAAATCATCAACCCCGCACCGGAGTCACCACGGCATGGACTGCTGTTGCTATTTCGTGAACCCGCACAGAATGTTCGATTGGATGAGAGACTGCGAAATTTATCATTTGACTTGAAGCACACTTCATTGGAGACAATCGGTGCGGCAATCACTCGAGGGGTGGCTGTAAGTGATGTTAAGTTTCTAGAGTGTGCACCCCCGCCAGATGATGATGCTGATGTGGCAGCAGCACCCCATCCAACGACAATCCCACGTTCTCCCTCGATATATTGTGAATCTGTTGAACTCGACCACATGCAAGCTGGTCGGATGAAAGCATTGTATCTGTGTGGGAGAAAGGAAAAATGCAAGAATTATTAAATTGTTTGTGAATCCTTCAATTTAAGTTACGAGTTAAAATAAAGAAAGTTTATGAGTAGGTAAATAAAAAAAAGAGAAAACAAAATCATCAGAAGGGAGTATCCTTTAACTTCTTCTTTATTCACCTTTAATATTTAAAAAACAACTTTTCAGAAACAAGTTAGTTAGTTTTGAATTTTTTAAATTAAAAATTCAATTTTTCCCCCTTATGAATTCGTATTTCATTTAAGCTAATTTACAGAAAATTAATTTGTTATAAAGTTAAAAACTTAATTTTTTGCATAAAAATTAGAATTTTGAAGAACGGATTTCCTTTATGGTCCAGGCAAAAATAGTACCTAAATCAAATCGCATCTTTTGCAGGACAATTTTTTTTTTATGAAATGTGGGTATATGTATGTCCTTATCATAAAAGTCAATTTGTTAGGTTATACAGTTTTCATTTTTCTCCATTTTTATTCATTTTAACAGAAAAAAAAATTCCAAGGACAGACTTATTTTTAAAAAATTATCTAAAAATCGATACACAAACGAATTTAATGAGTTAATGAAATTCAATTTTATAGTTGGTCAAAGTCCGGGTTCCTCTCGCAAGGTGAGGGCAAAATGAAATTTTCGCAAATATCTGACGAACCTTTCATTTGTTTGGGTAATTCTTGAGAATGATAAATGAATACCACTTTTAACTATATTTATATCGAGTCCTTACATCATATTGTAGAAGAAAAAATCATTTTGTTTGAAAAATAACAATAAAAGGGACACAATTTTACTAAAAAACATAAAATAAAATTAGAATTAGAATTATTGCTACTGAACAAATTAAAAAAAAATGTATTTATTAAATGGCGTATGAATTAGAAAAAAAAATGTAGTAAATTTTTAATTTCGAAAATAGAGAATAATCTTTTTTTTAAGAAACAACTTCAAAGAAAAAAAAAATAAAGAAAAATATACATATATATATATGTATGTTTAAAAAAACAAACAAAAGGCAAAAGCTAATAGAATGCAAGGAAAGCTCAATTAATAGTATGTATGATCTTAAAATTTGACTGTACTTTTGATATGTAATGTTCAAAGTGATACTTTCTCAAAAAAGTAGTTTAACCAAATTCTGAATATTGGGCATGTCGGACTCTGGAGAGGGCACTGGTGGGTCAAAACATATGATACGACTAAAATAAAAACTAAGAAATAAAATATAAAGTTTAAAAAACTAAATATACGCTTTTATCACGCACAAAAAACTGTACCTTAAATAATTGAATTGACTTGTAGCAAATGGTTAAATCAAAAAAGCGTAGAGACCATTTCCAATAAGTCATTTAAATTATTTTATAGTTTTTAGTGCGCGATAAAAGCGTATTTTTAGTTTTTTAAACTATATACATTTTATTAAAATATTCAAGGATTTTTCCATAAAATTAAGCAAAATTAAAAAAAAAAATGTGAAATTCAAATTTTTTTGCAAAAATTTTCAAAAAAGTTGCATTTTTTAGTTATTTTCTTCTCTCTAAATTTAAGCTTTGAAAAACAAAATTTGCTGCGCAAAAATTAATTTTTTTGTCCTTTTTATGTTTATCTTACCTACTCATTTCTATTTCATTCTATAATCATGTTTTAGTCATTTTCTATTTCAATTTAATGTTTTAAAAGTGCACTTTTTAAATTTAAAATTGAAACACAAAATTAGTGGAGAGAGCTACAAAAAAAAAACTTGAGCAACAATTTAGCATTTTATCAGCTCAATATACGACATCAAAAAAAACTATAATTTTCTTATTTTCGTTTGCTACCTTCAGTCATTTTTAACGAATTTTGAGATACAAAAAAACTGTTAAGGCTATTAAGAAATAAAGAAAAATATACATATATATATGTATGTTTGAAAAAACAAACAAAAGGCAAAAGCTAATAGAATGCAAGGAAAGCTCAATTAATAGTATGTATGATATCAAAATTTGACTGTACTTTTGATTTGTAATGTTCAAAGTGATACTTTCTCAAAAAAGTAGTTTAACCAAATTCTGAATATTGGGCATTCCGGACTCTGGAGAGGGCACTGGTGGGTCAAAACATATGATACGACTAAAATAAAAAGGAAGAAATAAAATATATATGGTTAAAAAAACTAAATAGGTATACGCTTTTATCACGCACAAAAAACTATACCTTAAATAATTGAATTGACTTGTAGCAAATGGTTAATTCAAAAAAGCGTAGAGACCATTTCCAATAAGTCATTTAAATTATTTTATAGTTTTTAGTGCGCGATAAAAGCGTATTTTTAGTTTTTTAAACTATATATACATTTTATTAAAATATTCAAGGATTTTTCCATAAAATTAAGCAAAATTAAAAAAAAAAAATGTGAAATTCAAATTTTTTTGCAAAAATTTTCAAAAAAAGTTGCATTTTTTAGTAATTTTCTTTTCTCTAAATTTAAGTTTTGAAAAACAAAATTTGCTGCGCAAAAATTAATTTTTTTGTCCTTTTTATGTTTATCTTACCTACTCATTTCTATTTCATTCTATAATCATGTTTTAGTCATTTTCTATTTCAATTTAATGTTTTAAAGGTGCACTTTTTAAATTTAAAATTGAAACACAAAATTAGTGGAGAGAGCTAAAAAAAAAAAATTTGAGCAACAATTTACCATTTTATCAGCTCAATATACGACATCAAAAAAACTATAATTTTCTTATTTTCGTTTGCTACCTTCAGTCATTTTTTAACGAATTTTGAGATACAAAAAAACTGTTAAGGCTATTAAGACCAAGTTTGTGGAATTGATAAGCATTTACAAAGCTACAAATTTGGAGGTCAGCCAAATTTTGTTGTTTTTAATGATATCAGATTTTTTCCGCTAACTTCACACTTATTTTGATAAAAAATTCAATAACTCAAAAACAATTTGATTCCGCCAAAAAGTTTTTGCACAAAGTAATGGACGTACAATTTTAAGAACTTTTGAGATCTAATATCACAGCAAAAATAAATTATTCTGACAATCACAATGACACTCTAAGTCGAGAATTTTTAACTTTTCTGTTAAGATCTTTTTTTATTTATTTAAGTCAATGTTTCATGAAGATGTAAAACAAAAACGACATTTAAGCTAAAGCTATACCCATTTAAGACTGTTGTTTATTTTGTTTGCGGGTATATAATCTTCCTACACCTGCACTTCTTTGTGTCGTTCTAAAAAGGACAATAGAAAAAGTATCTCAAAGGTGATGAAAACTCATTTCCCAAACACAACATCTACTTTAACTGGAGCAAAGTGTTGTATCTGGAGTTTATCTCTTTGGTTCTTCATGGAATTTTACAAAAAAAAAAAAGTAACAAAAACAAATACTAAAACTTACCTAACTTCACTCTTAAGAACAACCACAGCAATATCTGCGTCATACGACTTAAGCTGACTATCGTAGTCTGGATGGATAAATATGTCATCACAAGATGCTGCCAATGATCCCTCTTCGCTCCAGTTTTTCAAATTATGTCGTCCCAGAAAAACCAACACCTCATTCGGACTATACTTCCGCTTGTTTGTGTGAAAACAATGTGCCGAGCTTATTACTATCCGCGAGGATATCAGAGTTCCACCGCATTGGTACGCCAGTGATGTCAAATTGTTGACATATATGGCTGCCAGCCATGGCCAGGCTCCTCGTGTTATCATGAGTGATGATGAAGCTGCTGCTGGTAGAGTTTCCTCATCGTTAAAATCCTCCTCGCCGGATGTCTGAATCTCAATCCCACCAATGGACAAACGAGGTCGATTCTCTCCCGTGCGGCCACAAATATTCCTCGTCTGTTTCATGAGATGTCTGCGAAAAACTGAGAATTTTATCATTTTCAAATGAAGTCTGCTTACGCTAAGGTTTGTATTACGGTCGCCTTGGCAAAGATATTTACTTTTCATTTGCTGCAAATGGCAGAAACTTGGTATCGAAAGTTTCGAGGAATGGACTTGGAGCTGCTCCTGGTCCGGACATTTTTGACGGTAATGACTGGGTTGAAGTAGATGATGGTTGTGGTGACAGTTGTGGTGGATGCAGTGCAGACGGGGGTATAAATTCCTCATTAGATGGTATAAAGGTGAATTTTCTTGTGTGTTCCAATTGAATTTGTGTTACAAATATACTAAGATCTATATAAAAGAGGAGAAAAGAGAGAAAGAAGAAAAATGATTTAGGTTTCGATAAATTGAACTTGAAGAAGACAGATTGATATGGTTTTCAATTGAAAACTCGTGAATTAAACCCACCTGCTGCTCCCACACAAACAATTTGATTATTTGCTGCAATCTGAATCAATTTCGGAGGATAAGGATTCTTAGGAAATTTAATTTTATATAGCACCGGAGTATCCACTTGAAATTGGCCTCTGGTTAGAAGTTCTATCTCTCCTAGATAATTCTGTAAAAGAAAAAAAGAAATTAGTTTCATCCTTTGATAAAATTTTATTTAGGTAGTGTTAAATCGGAAATGACGAAATTAGTTCAAAGGAGTCATATATCTACATTTTTGAAATAATTTAAAAAATTTAAAAAAGCCTATAATTCCTGAATGTCCTGGATGTCAGTTAAAGAAAATATACAGAAATACTTTCAACTTGTTACTTAAATAAAAATAAATGCACGAACCTCCTCTTAAAGTTAAAATTGCTGCAATTTATAAAATTTAATACCCCAATGCTGTAAAATTTTCTGAAATAACTCTGGCCATAGATCTTGGAGAAAGCTCTTTGAAATAGTTTATGTTTGCAAAGATTATGAAAGAAACCTAGCGGATGACAGAATTTCAACTGCAAGTATGGAATTGAAAACATACGAAAAAATTGAAAATTCTTTTTGATTATCTTTTTTCAAAATTATGTACATACTTTGGCAAAAAATTTAAAAAGTAACGAGTTTTCGTTTTTTTATGTTTCCCTACTTTTTCAATATCTAAACTTTTTAATGCTATTCATTTGGGAAATCTAATTTGGGACCGGGTAAAAATTCTGACTTCAAAAATTCTGATTAACAAAATTCTGCTTTTTTTCAAGAAAATTCAGTTTTTCAAAATTCGGCTTTTTTTCTATTCTTACTTTCAAAATTCTGCTGTTCAAAATTCTGCCAGCATTTTTTTTTAAACCAAAAAATTCTGCTAATTCTGCTTTTTTTAATTGTATACTATATACCAAAATACACCTCATTAATGTTTTTTAGGTTGGTATTTTCTTAACTGCTTACTGTTCCATCACAAATAATTTTCAACTGCTTAGAATACTGACTTTCTTATAACTCACATCTATAAGAGTATAACCGTTGAAAACTAATTAGGTATAGAAACGATGTTGTGTGATAAAGTATATTCCTTTTCTCATTTTATGTTTTGAAGATCAATTTTTATTTAACTATAATGTTCAATTTATTATTTTTCGAAAATATTTATCATTAAAAACCTTTTCCTAATATTTTAAAATTTATTGGTTTCAAGTAGGTAGCAAATTTTGCTAGAAGATGATTTTACAAAATTTTGCCAAAAATTAAAAAAGGGTTTGGAAAAAACATTTTCCAAAAACTTTTTTAATTTTTGGCAGAATTTTGGAAAACAAAATTTTAAAAAGCAGAATTTTGACAAAAGAATTTTTACCCCGACAGAATTTTGACCCCAACCCATCTAATTTCCTACAAAAAGAGTCTTGGGGACTTGCATTTGTTAAAAATTTTAAAAAATTTGTTAATTGCAACTGAAAAATATTTGCATTGAAAAAGGAAATATTTATTGCAACTAAAAATACTAAAATAATTTTTTATTACAAAATATTTTATATAATTTTTTTTTTTTTGAATGTGGAAAAATTCAATGATGCAAATAAATAATGTGTTTCATGCACACATTATTTATTTGCATCATAGAATTTTATAATGAATTTATTTTTTTTGGATATTTGGCCCAATTTTTTTAAATCAAATAATCAAAATATCAAACTTTCATTATTTTTTAATTTCAACTTAAAATTTCAACTAGCTTACAACGCAAATAGGGTATTACAAAAATCTACTCGGCCAAAAATGAAAATACACAAATTACTAAAAGCAGTTGTTGTTATAATAAAAAATGGTTTTCATCTTAAATTTTTTTTCAATTTTGGATTACAAAAAAATTGGTGGAAACCATGACAGTTAGGTATTGTCAATCTTCCAGAAAACCTATCGAAGTCTGTATACCATTTTTAAAAACAAAAGCCTCAAACAAAATTTATAGTTTTAAGCAAAATTAAGAACAAATGGCAAAATTGTTGAAGGAAAAATCATATCTATAATTTTACTGTCTCCAAAAGCTTTGAGTATTTAACTGAGGGTTGTGCTCTAGTTGAAAAATTACAAAGTCTTAAACTACGAAATAAATCTGTGTAAAATTTTTCACTGATACATTAACACATGTAGTATTTTTGACATTATAGAAATTTGATTTTCCTATTTGAAAATCAGATATTTTTTTTATCTAGTGATTTAGAGCTTTATTTTTAATGCAAATGTTATACATTTTTAGTTTTGGGGCTTAAAAAGGGATTAAGAAAGTTAGAGCTCTCTTTGGTCTTAATTAATAAATTTGTATTCAAAACTTTTCAATTTGGAAAAAAAAAAAAACTTAAAAGAACTTCAAACTTAACAGAGCATAGAATAGCATGAGAACTAACTCGATTTTTTGACAAAATTCCAAATTCAAATTTTTTTTCTCAAGCCGAGTTTAAAGAGTTAGAATTTGGTTTAGAAATTGGGCAAGAATCTAAACATTTAGGACTTCCATTTGTGAAAGAAATCAAAATCTTTTTAGCTAGTTTGTAATTTTAATTTAATATTAAAGACTCAAGTTAAACTAATTTTTTTTTATCAACACACATTTTTTATTAATAATAACATCAATTGTTTACATTTTGAAATATTGGACTTACCGTAGTCGGTTTCCCACGCATGGATAATGTCACTTTAATGTTCAACACTTGTCCTATATCAGGATTTTGAAGCGACATTATTCCAAACCATTCTGCACCATCAAATCGATATTGAAACATTTTTGGACACGGACTTATCGGCACTCCTTGAGTTAGAATTTTATTAATTTGATCGAACACAAGAAAAACAATTGTGGTTAAATGAAAATTCATCGTGCTATTTTTTTCTTTTTTATTTTGCAAAAAAAAAAAACTTTTTATAAATTAATTTTAATAAACACTTTTTGATCAACGATAATAATATTCTTTTTACTGATAAAATACTTTGTTATTTTGATTTTCTTTAATTTTGTTTGTGTTTGACTGTCATAGTGACGGAGCGCCATGTTATGAACCTGTGAATGAAAACGATCTTGGTTTTACCCAAAAAAAAATATGATTGAGCTCAAAAGTGCACAATATACCTGTAATAGAAGATGATAGCAAGAGTGACAGCAATAAACCATTCTAGGTAGAAGTGTATTGTTTTTATGAGGGGCTTACTTTTGCTAATTACTTTTCAGGGTTGCCGCTGCTATGCAAATAGGGGATTTTAAAAGTTCTTATTTTCAGTTAAGTTGAACACAATGATTTTGAGGGGATAATACAGAATTCTAACCGAAGCACATTTTATTAAGAGTGTGTAAGGAAAAATATGAAAGTAGGTTTAGAATGTTTCAAATAAGCTGCTAAAAAATACTTACTAGACACAGATGCAACATTTTTGCATTAGGTAGGTATTCATCTAGAGAAAAAATCAGTACAATGTCTTTTCTTAGGTATTTTGTCTAAACTCATTCTGAGTCAAATCAGATTTTGATATCGAACAAAATATTAAGAATTTTTTTTTTTAAATAATTAGCACGTTTATGTCAGTAGGCATGTTTAGGAAACCTAAAGGACTAAATATTTAGTCAAATCATTTTCTGAACGGAAATTTAGGTAAACGAGTAGGTAAATCGAGTTAGGGAGATTTTTCTTGCGTAACTTTTCAGACAACTTTCCAATAAAATCAACTAAATTGGAAAGATCGTTTTTGACAGCTAACCACCAGAGAAGCGAAACTTCACTAAATAGTTTTTACACAGAAAAAAATATGACCACCTAAAAACTAACAGATTGCCTTATTCTTTTACTGCCTGTATATTTTATAAGGAAATAGTATTATAGGTCGTTTCAAATCAAAAGTCCCATGGAAAATTGAGCAAAAATAAAAAAAACTCATTCGCTTACTGGAAGGAAGCATTTATGAGGCAGCTGAACTTTTTCTAAAATAACGATAAAATAATGAAGAACAGTTCTTGATATCCCTATTTTAATTAATTGATCCGTCTGTGAGATTCACTGGGTTAGCCTCAGAAAGCAGAGGCAAGTCTCCCGGGCTTGCATCACTCCATATCCGCGGACAATACAAAAAAACATACAATTATTTAATTATTTATCATTTGAAGGCAGTTGGGATAACTTTGCCGAAGATATTGTTATAGGACTAGGTGAAGATGGACCAGAAATGTCCAGTTTATATGATAGCAATTCATAACTTAAAATTCTATTCACATCTTTTCATTTGTATAATTGGGCAGTAAATATCTTATTTTTATTTTTCAATTATTTTGGAGTCGTCACCATAGAAATCATTAATAAACAAATTCAGATTTTTCGTTTGTTTATTTTTTTCTCTAGCATTTCTTTCATTCAAACAAGAATGATTTGTTGTTATTTTTGAGTTGATTTGTCGCAATGAGCCAATAAAATTGAGTTTTTTGTTTATTTGTTCTCAATTTTATTGGAAGGGAGAAAATAAACTCAGAGTCAGGACTTTTGATTTGAAAAGACCTATACTAGAACAAAAATCGCGATCAGTATTTTCATAGCAGGTTGAAGTCTCCAGTTCGATTCCCGGCCTGGTGTTCGTTTTTTTTTTTTTTTTCAAAACATTACAAGTGCAGATTTTAAAACAATAAGGAAAACCCGATTGTTTTAATAAGGTTTCCATCTTGGATGAAAACCATAGAGAAATCTTATTATTTTTGTTCTATTTTATGTGGTCTATTTTTCTCTGTGTAATCCTTAGCCTAGTACGCAGATCGAGAAAAATTTTATTGCTCATACAAATTTTTTCTCGGGACAAATTTTTTCTTGAATATTTTCCAAGCAGTACGCAGTTCACGCGCAAAATTTAAATATTTGAAGCCGCTGTAAAGACAAAGTCTCCACTTAATTTTGCGAGGACAAATAATGTTCGAAGCATTATTCTGCAAAAAATTATTCTTGTCACAAAATTGTGACAAGAAAACAAAAATTGAAAAAAATTCAAACAAAATGATGGGGGTTTCTTTAATAAAATACTTAGAATCAAAGAAAAAAATTCAATTTGATTTGAAAGAAGAAAAAAAGTTGTAAATTAATAGTATTTACTTGATTTCTATAACTTCAAAATTTTTTGCGGGACAAAAATATGTTTTGTACCTACAGATTAAAATTGTAAAGATAAAATTTTTTTTTCCCCGATCGGGGTACTAAGCTTTAACTAAAAATGCGGAAAAATTTTCAATATTTTTTTTTTTGCAAATCAGATGGATTTATGCATTTATTGAAACTTTATTTTTATGTTAAGATTATTAATGACTTTTTTAAGCATACCTAACAATTTTTTTAATGTTTGAAATTTTTAATGTTTTTTTTTTTATTTTTAAAATAAATGTTTTTATTATTTTGTTAGTTTTATTAAAATTCTTATAAAATAAAATTAAAAATAGTCTGTCATGAATTTTAACATAAAAGCAATTTTTCCGTTTTTATTTCTTTAAGTGTAGATAGCTGGCGTACACATAATTTTTTTTTTTGTGATTTTTATTCTTTTTTTTTTTGTTTTTGGTACGAATTAAAAAAAAAACGAAAACTAGTTTTTTTAAAAAAGCCATATATTTTTTTTTGAAAATTAATTTTTCAAAAACTGGTCCATGAACTAGCTTTACTTAAAAACAAGATACAAGAACTAGTCTTTGGCCTTACAAACAAATACAGTGCATTATTGTTGGTGCAACCGTTGATTTTTTATAACTTTTTTTCCCAATTAAGTCAATTTTTTAGAAAATTAACCCTCCCGGCTAAACGGGGGGAGGGGGGATAGACTAGAAACCCCCGTCCCATACAATTTTCATAACTTCGGTCTTTCATAACTTAGGTTTTTTCATAACTTTGACGCGCATAACTTTATCGCGCATAACTCTGGTATTCATAACTCCGTTACTATTTATTCTGCATTAAGTAAAGGAATGATAAAAAAGTCTGAATAATCTTCCATTGGCAAGAAGTTGCTGCAAATTTGACCATTGCTGATGTAGTAGCTAGAGTTGATCGATCCTTCTACGATGCATAGCTCGGTTATAACGCTAGCAAACATTCAGAAATATCTGAGTCACAGAAGCAGATATTAAAGCTTATTAATCTGTATGAAATTAAACAAAATATAGGTACCCATAACTTTTATATTAAAATTAATTTTTTTAAATAATCCCTCACTAACATCCTAGAGCAATTTTATATTCTCGTTTGCCCATAAAATACACATACAAATTCGAATTGTTTCAACTACATTTTAATTTAATTCAAACTTTTTTCATTTATTTCCTGAAAATACAATTTTAACTAACAAAAAGCAACAAGTTCTAGAACATACTGTTATCAAGGATAAAATATGAATTTTAATTTTTAACTATGCAGGTAGCTAAAAATTATTATTCAACTCAAAACTATTTACAAAACTATATATTCACTTCTCATACACACACACATACAAAGCGTAAACTTTATGACTGCTAATCATTGAGGTACAAAACTTTCTTTTGTTCAAAAGAGGATTCCAAAACAAGGTCATAAAAAGAAAAACATTATCCTAAATAGTTTGTGTTCATTTAATCTACTTTACACATATTTTATTGCACCTGTTTTTATTTTCAAGGATCTCGTTAGAGAGTTATTTTGTTTTAAAGGACATCTTTTTTTTTTCAAAACTACCTGAATTTAAGAAACTAAGTACGTTAGGGTTTTTCCATTTCTTACCTGAATGAAGGATAAAAAATATTTAGGGAAAAACCAAAGTGAACATCAATTTAGTTAAGACCTGGCTATTGTCCTGTCAACATCACAAACAGTTTTGTTTTTAAATTTATCTTAAAAAAAAAACCAAAAGAATCCATTATGAATTCGTTACACTTCATTTCGGTATTTGTTATCACAGTTTTCTTATCTCTACGTTTCGTTACCTCCTGCAACGAATTCGTATGTGGTTCTGTGGTGTCAAAGTGTCTCCTAACCCAAAGCTGTCAATGCAAATTAACTGATTGTTTCTGCTGCAAGGATTGTCTAAATTGTTTGGGAGATTTATACACCGAATGTTGCAGTTGTTTGGAAATGTGTCCAACTCAAAACGCCACCGAGGCAGCCCTGTCACCGAAATCACAAATTGGTGATTTTGATGGAATAGCTGCATTGTTTGACACTCTGACCGAAATCGACGATGATAAGTGGACAATTTATCGATTTCCCATGAAGGCTGGCTTAAAGCGGCATTTTGATGAAACAAGTCGACTGACAGACGATATCGATCGAGAAGCAGCAGAAACGAAGAAGACAACAGCATCAGCATCATCTTTGAAAGTTCCAGTTGTCAATTGTACAGTTATATTTTTGAACACATGCACTTCAAATAAAAAATGCATGCAATATTGTGAGAGCATGGGTGCCAATAGCTATCGATGGTTCCACGATGGATGTTGCGAATGTGTCGGAGCTGAGTGCATAAATTATGGAATAAATGAGAGTAAATGTGAAGAGTGTCCAGAGCATGAACAAGAAGAGGAAGATAAAATCAATTTGGATGCATTTGAAGAGGATTATGAAGATGAGGAAATGTGGGATTATGGAGAGCAGGAGTTTAACTTTAATTAAATAGAAAAAAAAAATATTGTTATTTGTTTTATAACTTGTAATTAGAATAAGAACTTATTTAATGAACCTTTGCATTTGGGGTATTTATTGTTGATTGTATAAAATAAAAAATAAAGTTTGTGATTAAAATTTATTTGTTTTTAATTTTATATATTTTTGTTTTGATGCTATGTAAATAAATACAATTTTCATGAGAAAATATGAAAACACAGGCAATATTTTGAAGTTATTGGCTACACAGCTCCGAATTAGAATTTTTTACTTGTAATATAGTACGTACCTACTAGAGGTTAATAGACCAGGGTCGATAGTTTTGGAAACCAAAAAAAATCATAGTAGAATGAAACCCATTGGAAAAGGAGGTGAATATGATGAAAATTATAGGAAAAATAAATTACGGGCGAGCCGAGTTCAGGAAGTGGGTGGGTTGAGTTTTTAATGATAAAAAATGGTATATCTCGATTTCCGGCAAAACTACAAATCCTATAGAAAAAAGTTGTATGGCAAAGTTCTAGGTAACAAAAAGATCAACAACTTTTGTTTCAACAATTTTTTCACATAACCTCAAAATTTATGTGAAAAATTCAAAAAACCAAGTTTTTGGTTTTTTATTTTTATCTTTTTCAAAAACAAAAATTTTTTCTACGAAATTTGGTGAAAACTTACCTTATTATGTCCCAAATACACTGTAATTTATTTGATTTAAAATATTAATTTGTTCACCTTATTTTGACTTAATACCAAAAAAAAACACCCTAATTTTCAATCGAAAATTCATGTGTCAAAATATCAGCTTTTTTCAAAAAGTCGGTGAGCATTTCGTTCGTTAAAATGTCTATTTTCTGATGGTGTAAAAAAATTTTTACATTAGTATACTATAGAACATGTTCTAGTAAAATTAAAAAAATGAAAAAAGCTTGAATTCGAAAAAAAATTGTATCATTGTTTACAATTTTGGCCTATTAATTCAAATTTACACTTTAATTACTCAAAAAACGTAAGATGTCATGTAACATTGATTAATCTTTGCCATACAACTTTTTTCTATAGGATTTGTAGTTTTGCCGGAAATCGAGATATACCATTTTTTACCATTAAAAACTCAACCCACCCACTTCCCGAACTCGGCTCGCCCGTAATTTATTTTTCCTTTCATTCTTATCATATTCCCCTCCTTTCATCCTACTATGATTTTTTTGTACTTTTTAATGTTTTTGAAGGCATCGGCACTGGTCTATAAGTTAAAGATTCATAAAAAAAAACTAAAATCAAATTCAAATAACCACGAATGGTTTTTTGTGCACTGAGCTCGAATCCAAAGTCAGAAAAATTCTATCAAATCACGTTTTTGACATATTACCATGCCAAAAATCAGAAAAATAGTGTTTGGGACGTTCAAAATTCAATATCTCAAAAACTTTGCACGTTAGAGCTATTCTAGTGCTTGATTCAAATTAAAAAGATCAATGACCATTAGAAAAGTATAATTTGGTTTCTTTTTTTGACATTTGGTCCTAGAAAATGTAAAAGTGGAACGTGATTGCGCACAACAGTGTGTAGCCACCGCATGTGATTTTTCAATCGATTGAATAATTACTGTGTAGCCAGGCACATATAATTATAAATTTTCATTCATATTCAGCTTCAAAAATTCCTCAAACTCCTATTAAGAGTGAGTTAAGAACTCTTAACATCAAATAAAGCAAAAAAACCGAAAACCGGTTTTTTCCAAAACCCGGTTTATTAGGTCGGTTTAAAAATGGCCGGTTTAACCGAAAGGACAAAAACCGGAAAAACCGAAAACCGGTTTTTGTACTAACAACCGCCATCCCTAGGCAGCATCCACGAAAAAGTGACGCCATTTTCTCCCGATCCACTAAAATGTTTAGCAGTACGGCAAAAATTTCAATTAAAAATTAAAATTAAACTATTAGAGATACAAATATTTTATATAAGCATATTTGAAAGATAATAACCTAATGTTGAATACACATGAAGGATTTTTAAAAATTTCATCATTTAATAGGGTAAATAGGGGTAAAACAAAATTGCAAAAAAGTGGCTATTTTCTAAACGCGACGTTGCAGAAAGTTGAGTTTTGTTTTAATCGATAGATAAATTTATGGTTAGGCTGACAAATAGTATTTTTAAAAACCAAGTTATAGATGGTTTTTTAAAACTAAAACATGAGGTAGACCTTTGACAAAGTAGTGATTATAGGTAGGAAACATTTTTTTTGACAATTTGAAAAACGTCATTCATAGGATAGTAAAAAAAAAGTTAGGGGTCTCATACGGATTTTTTTTTGTCCCAACTTTTTTGACAGTTGTTTTTAACCGTTTTTTATTTTTATATTTTTTTTGTTCAACACATAAATTAATGAAATTTATACTGTAGATAGATAATAAACACGGCAATATTTGTGCAAAATTTGAATCAATTTTGTAGTCACAATATTGAGATAAGGTAAAATAAAGTTCTATATTTCAGCACGTTCTTTCTTTTGATCTAGGACAGATAAAAATTTAATTTAACTTTATTACGAATTTTTGTATAATAAAAAAAGATTGCCATGAAATAAGGCCAAGTAAAATAAGACCAACTTTCAAAAATTGGTCTTATTTTTTTTTAAACGAGAAATTAAGATAATTTTCAACGGTTGGCTTTATTTCACTTTCACAAAGTGAAACAAAGCCAACTTATTTTGAGAAAAAATCCAACTGGGCCTTATTTCTCTATTATTAAAACGAAGTTCAGCCACCAGTTAGGGAAGTTCTCTCAGTTTTAATTTTGACATGGTTGTCTTTAAAAAAGTGTAACTTTGTATAGGTGTCGTATAGATATGGTTGAGGCATATTTTAAAAGATAAAATGATAAACTTTCCAATGAAATAAAATATATTACAAGTTGTCAAATAAAAGAAAGGGCCAAATCGAGATGGAATTTTTGGTTCTATGAAAATTGATTGCATTAAAAAAAAAAATGCAACTTTTTTTCTAGATATCGTACAAACATAATTGAGGTGAATATTGAAAGCTAAAATAACAAGCTTTCAGAAACATAGGTTGATATAAATTTACTATAGGTTGTCATGTAAAAATATTGAGAGTAAAGAAAAATAATTTTTTCCTCAAACCGATTTGACACTAATTTTAACCTCTAACCTTGTAAGCTAAGTAATTCGACAGTCTCCGTTTTAACTACACTGGATTTGCCATCTTTCGTGGACTATTTGTTTCGAAAATATATTTTTTATAGTGCGACGTGATTGGACTTTAAGGAAAATTAATGAAATAAAGGTTAAACCTTTCCTTTATTATTTGTACACACTTTTTGTCGCCCACTATATGCAAATCGCTTTGTATGCAGGAGTAGGCGTTTCACCAGTGTTGTAAACCTACAAACATATTGATTTTGATTTTCGCATGAAATGTCATTTGTTAACCAGATAACAACAATATACGAATACGAACCTAACCTATACAGGGTGTCCCAAAAGTAATGGATCAAACGAAATATGCAGATAGGCCAACTTTAGGGCTCTCAGAATTTGGTAACTTGTTCATCAAAAATCCTTACGGTTTTCAATTTAATGCAGTTTTTGTGAATCATCGAAAAATTTCGACTTTGCAACAGTATTTTGCTTCCTACGGTCATAATTGATTTTTGTTTTTTACAACTCTTTCACTTAAACATTGCCTAATAATAAGAAATAATTATTTAATTAAAATATTTTTTATTTCATACGCCATTTTGCTGCAAATTATGTAACAGTTCCATGTTTTATAAAAACTCAATTTCTTACTTTTATTTGAGAGGAACATCCCGAAAAAAAATTGTATGGTGTGATCCTGGTTTATTATTTTAAAAACTTGCCGTGTTATTGCACTTTTCAAAAATGTATAAAAATTTCCAAAGTTCAAATTAGAACGAAAGATATTACAATTTTAATGCAAAAAACAGGGGTTTTCAGAGCAAAATAACAAACAAAAATCGAGGCTTTTATTCAAAAAGAAAAAACAAACAACAGTCGAGGAAATGTGTTTATTTTTCTTTGTTATTTTTCTCTGAAAAGGCCTGTTTTGTTGCATTAAAATTGTAATATCTTTTGTTCTAACATCAAGTTTGGAAACTTTTATACATTTTTGAAAAGTGCAATAACACGGCAAGTTTTTAAAATAATTAACCTGTGTCACACCATACAAATTTTTTGCAGTGTGTTGCTCTGAAAAAAAATTAAGTAATTGAGTTTTTATAAAACATGGAACTGTTAATTAATTTGCAGCAAAATGGCGTATGAAATAAAAAATATTTTGATTAAATAATTATTTATTATTATTAGGCAATGTTTTAGTGAAAGAATTGTAAAAAACAAAAATCAATTATGACCGGAGGAAGCAAAATACTGTTGCAAAGTCGAGATTTTTCGATAATTCACAAAAACTGCATTAAATTGAAAACCGTAAGGATTTGGGATGAACAAGTTACTAAATTCTGAGAGCCCTAAAGTTGGCCTATCAGCATATTTCGTTTGATCCATTACTTTTGGGACACCCTGTATAATCGATTCTATGAATATAAACTAAAAATCGATTTGAAATCACCTATACAGTGTATCTGCGAGCGAAACGATGTAAACAAAGCCATAAAGTTATCATCTAAGATCTAATAATGATTTGGTTGTTTTTGTGACATATCACAACAAAACAAAAACAAAATAATGAAAAACAAGACTATGAATCATTTTTAATTACAAAACTGTTTTGTTTTTACAACAAAAATACAATTTCAAAAAGGATAGTGTTTTCGTTTTCATATAAAAGGATGTTACTTTGGCAAACTTATAATCAATACAGTTAGTTGAACTTTTACTTTGAAAAGGAAGACCATTACAAAATTAACTTATGGACACCAAACCTGTCGTTACAGAAATTCACTTAATGCACTTATTGAGTTTAATAATATTAGTTGTGGCTGTTATTGAATTTGTGTGTGAAAATGACGATGTTGAAGAAAATAACAACAAAAAATATAAATTTTGTTGCAGTGCATTGAATAGTGCAGCTGAATTTAAAGGGAATATATCAAGTAAACAGAATGACGCATTTTTGAATTTAAAAATTCATAAACTAGCTAAAATGTTGGATACGATGGCGGAAGGAAATATATTACTATTACAAATTTCAAGCACAAGGATATCTCCACTACACCATAGATGTCAACATTTTCCTAGGAAAACTATGAGAAGACTTAAACCCTAGGATATTTTTGTGCTCAAAGTAGTTTGTCATCAGCTTTCATTTTACCGAGTTAATCTCCTTAAAGTCATCTACTTAAAATAACAAAGAGTAACACCTTTGTATCTATTTTATGTATGTTAGTGTTGTAAAAATTAATTTAATTTAATTTTTTAATTAAGTTAATAAATCTTAATGTAAACCATTTTTTGAATTTTAATTAAATATGAGTACCTATATTATTCCTTGGATATATGCAGCAACAAGTATCTAAGAAGTATGTGCTGCAAAGTAGGTATGTATGTGCTCTGAAGATTGTTTCCGTTTTGTAGGTACTCTGAGTATTGGAGTTGAACGAGAAAGACGAAAAAAACATATTATGAAAAATTAATTATGTTGATGCGATTGACGCCACAATTCAAGTTTGGATGCAAACAGCTCAGAAATCAGATCTCAAAAAAACTTTTGGTTTTCAGTTATATGAAAAGAGCTTTCTTTTTATTCAGAGATCAAAAGTTGAACAAATTATTAACAGAATAAGGGTGGTGGGGAGGAAAAATAAATTGCCCACAAACAAATTGGGGGAAATGGGGTGGGAAGGCGAAACAGTGGGTTTTGTGTCAAATATCGTGGTTTTTTACAATTTCTGCCAAAAGTAGACCTCCTATTGATAAATAGAAAAGTTGTAGATAATAAAAAATCTACAAGTTTTACTCAAACCAATTTTGACTTGCGATATAGGTACTATATATCAAGTTATGCATTCGTACAAAAAAAAAAGTTGAGATAGCATTTTTCCATGACATTACGATGGTAGAGAATGCCAAAAAAGTGGGTCCCGGAAGTCCGTCTGTCTGTCTGTCTGTAAACGAAGCTACAGCCTAAACGGATGGACCGATTGATGTCAAACTTGGTATGTGGCGTTATTTGGCGACTCTCCAGAGGGATTTTTGGAATTGATTTTTTTGGACCAAAAATAACGGTAGGTACTTGTCATATACCGATTTTAGTAAAATTAAAATTTCTCAAAAACGGCTACAACAATTTTGTTTAAAAAATTCAAATATAAGTTTAAAGACAAGGTCTATCTTTTAATATAAATTTTTTTTTTGAAAATCATTATTACCGGTACCTGCCATACAACCGTTTTTTCAAATCCGATTATCTCCGAAAGTGCTTATTCGATTTCAACGAAACTTTTTGTAAAGAAGCATTTATATGATTCAAGTATAAGCCAAAAATACAATATCGAAAAAAATAATTTTTGGATTTTTAAAAAAATTTTGAAACCGGACATTGAATTTTTTGAAATTTTGGTTTTAGATGTTGATTAGTGATTTATACAAAATGGCATACCAATTTTATTTTAAAACTTTTTTTCAAAAAAATTATTTATAAAAAATTAGTTTTTTTAAAAAACGGCTCCAATGATTTTGAAAATTTTTTGTCTAAAAATGCATCTTAATATATCAATCAAAACTGCATACTTGTTTTGAAGGGCAATCTGATTTCAGATTTTATTTTATTTTTTTAAAAAACGAGTTTTATTTTTTTTCCAAATTTCTATATAAAAAGTCTTAAAAATTTAAGCAACTTTAACTCTAAGAGCAAGTTCGTGCGACCCAGTCGTGCATTTTATTTTATATACCTAACCTTATAAAGATTAAGAAGAATGCAAAAATACCATTTTTTGAGTTTTTATATTTTTTATCTTTTACAAAAGTTGTTGGATTTTAACAAAACCTGATCATAAATTACATTGTTATGTTTTTTATCTATTTTGAATGATTTTTTAGAAAAATATGAACTTTTTTGTTTTTGACGAATTATTTATTTTGGAAAAATAGTTTTTTTTTTGAAAAGTTTGGAATGTAGTTATTTAGATTAAAACCTTTTATTTAAGACTATATAGAAAAATCACACTTTTCAGAAAATATTGAAAAAAAAAAAAGAAAAATAAAAAAACGATTTTAAGGATCGATTTTTCCATAAATGACAGTTATATTGCCGAGAATTTTTTTTCCCTAGAAATTAAGTTATATTTTTCTAATTGAATTTAACCTTCCTAATTTGAATTTAGCCTTAGAATGGCTCTAACGTACCAAGTTTATAAGACATTGAATTTTGAATTTCCAAAAACACTACTTTTGTGTTGTTGTGGCATGGTCATACATATCTCAAAAACGTGATGTGATAGAATTTTTCTGACCTTGGATTCGAGCTCAGAAAACTTTTTTTTTAGTTTGCCCTGCAGATATCTGCCTCCGAATGTAGGAAAAAATGTTTGGATGAAAATAACTCAGCAACCAGACCTCCAAGAATGTTTTGGTCCTAATTTGCATTTTTCAGCAACCAAATATTTCTTCAATTTTTTTTTTTATTAAAAACCATTTTATTCAATTATATTAATTTCTTTATATATTTTATTTTCAAAATTATCTGTTTTGTAAAAACCCATAATTACATACAAACAATTTTTTTCAATTTGACTTTTTCTTTTGTTTCTTATTTTAAAAAATATAAATTACATAATCTTATTAAATTCAACACATAAAAACATACGATTTTTTAAATTTTAAACAAAAACAAATAAAAAAATAATTAAATTAAAATGTATGTTGTATAAGCTATTATTTATAATAATAAAATTAATTAAATCATCACACTTCATTATATTTATTTACATAATTACATAAAAATAAAATTATTATTTAGTTAAAATTTTTTTAGTCGTCAAAATCATTTTTAACAATTTTTTTGTTGTCTTTATGATTTTGTTTAGATGGGCGTCCCAGACCCATCACTACTTTTTTTCTTCGATTTCATTTTAGATAACTTTATGGTCACAATATCCTTAAAAACAAATTTGGCTCAGTCAAATAACAATAACACACACTCTCTTACAGACTTGGTCTGTAATATTTGTTTCTTTTTTTTTTTTTTTTTTTTTCTTAAATATTTAAGCTAATATTGTATTTCATGTAATTTATCTCATCGAACTGAAATACCATTTATTGTTATAACATTGCCCGCTGTAGGTTCAGGTTCGTATACTTCTTCATTTGTTCGCATTTCATAGGGGGCATCGTAAAACTGCTCACTGGGGATTTGATCGTAAATGTTCTCTGAAAACAATAATTAAAAAAAATAAAACAAAATCAAAATTTGAAGTACCAATATATCGATATTTTATATAAGAAAATCGATATTTTTTCATCGATAGAAAATTAGGGATATTATTTAATTTCATTTTACTAATACTAGAACTTGTTTTTATGTATGAAATATCAATATATCGATATTTTATACCTATACAAATATCGATATTTTTCATCATCGATTTTTTTAACCTCGATATCAAAAATTATGGATACAATTTAGTTTCGCTTTACTAATACTGATAATTTCTAAAAATATCGATAATGTTTGTTAATAATATCGATATCATTTTTATCGATATATTGAAACCCTTTTTCAACTCTTTTTTCCAATAATTTAATCATTATGAGTTTTCATGAATTTATCGATAAAAATAAAATCATCGATTCCTACAAAATATCGATAGCTTACAAGATTTTAACTATATTCTGATAAAAATTACCTGTTGATCGATTTGTACCATTTCCATTGGCTCTCCCACCATGGAACGTATTAAACGTAGCTGGTGGCGATGTATCCAATGGTATTCGATTATTCGCCTCCAATGTTGAATATGACATCACAGCAGCATTGCGATCTTCTTTGGATTCAGCAGCTTGAATATTTTCAGTATTCTTCACAGGTCTAGCCTTATTTCGATGTAAAAATATCAAAAGAATGATAACGAGTAGTGCAATTATGACTGTCGCTCCAATTGCAATTCCAGTACCAATACCAGAACTTTCTTGAGTATCAGTTGTTGCTATTTCACAGCGAGGTTCATCTCCACTCCATTTACCATCTTCCATACACTTTCGAAGATATTGTCCAATACGATTGAAACTCGGAATGCAATGATATTCAGCTGATCCGCCATAAATTGTTGATTCGTTAACAACTATCACTCGTCCATTTTCGATTGGTAATGGTCGACCACAATCGACCGCTGAAATTTTGAAGATCGTTTTTAGGAAATAAGTTTTTAAACTATCAGATTGATAAAGATTTATCTTACATTTACATATTGGTGACTTTCCAGTCCATTTGCCATTTTTCAGACAAACACGCGTATCATTGCCAACTAAGTAGCGACCTTTTGGACACTTAAAGTAGGCCGAGGAACCAACTGCACGTGTTCCAGGATCAACGATCAAATTTTCACTAATATCTGGTTCATCGCAAGTGATTTCATTACAACTTGGGGTCTCGTGACTCCAAGTGCCATCTTCAGTACACAAACGTCTTGAAACTCCTTCTAATTTGAAATTGTGATCACATTCGTAAAGAACTGCAGCTCCATAGTAAGTCACATTGGTTGCTAAAGTAACCTTTCCATGAGTGATATTTAGTGGTTGGCCACATTCAACATCTGAAATTTTGAACAAAATAAAAGAATTAAAAGTAATTGATTTTTTTTGTTTTTTTTTATTCAAACTTACAAACACATTCTGGAACATGTCCACTCCACTGACCAGTATCTTCGCAAGTTACCAAAGCTTCGCCAACAATTTTGTAACCTCTTTCACATCGATATTTTGCAAGTGCTCCAATTCTGTACAAAATGTTCGATAATTTCATAATTTCCGAATTCGATAATTTGATAAATGATTAAAATTACCTGTAAGTTTGGGCACTATTAGCAGTTGAATCGGCTGTACGGATAAGAGTTCGTCCATACATGCGATCATTTCCGGTGACAGAGAGAAGACTGTGTGGAGCCAATACTGGTTCGGAACAACGAATTTCTGTGAATAAAAGAGAAAACCATTGAAATAAAGAAAGGGTTGGGTTCGATATCCCGCTTTTTATATTCCCGTTTTTTAAAATCCCGATTTTTATAATCCCGTTTTTTATTATCCTGATTTTGCAAGCAAAACTAGTTGTTTTATTTTAAAAAATCGCGCGATTTTTTTTTTTAATAAAACAACTAGTTTTGCTTGCAAAATCGGGATACTAAAACAAATTAAAAAATGAGAGACTGTTCTAAACGCATTTAATTAAAACCTTTAACAAAAAATATAATCACAACAAAAACATTACTGTTAAAAAAAAGCCAAGTTCTCCAATGTTGAAGTTATGCTGGCACAAAAAGTACTGAAATGTAAAAGTGTACCAAGTTCTAAAGCTTGCCTTTAAATTTGTATACATAAAATGTTTATTGTTTGCTTAACAATCTTTCAATTAGCTTTAAAAATCGGTAATTTTAAGAAAAATTGTCAAGAGCACAATCAACATTTTATGTATACAAATTTAAAGCCAAGCTTTAGAACTTGGTACACTTTTACATTTCAGTACTTTTTGTGCCAGCATAACTTCAACATAGGAGAACTTGGCTCTTTTTTTAACCGTAATGTTTTTTTTGTGATTTCACTACTTTTTGCAAGGTATTGGTATAGAACTTAAAATCTATATAATTGATGAACACTCAGAGAAAATGGGCGGTTACCACGCCTCTTGTCTAAAATTCTAAAATTCTCAAATTTAAAATTTTTTTTTGTTTAAACTACCAGGTCTGCCATTCTACCAAATTTTAAGGTTCTACGACAGTTAAAAATGCTCTATAATATTTGATGACAATTCAGCAAAAATGGGGTGTTGCCACGCCCCCTATCCAAAATTCTCAAATTTAAAATTTTTTATTTGGTTTAACTTACTAGCTTTACTATTCTACCAAGTTTCAAGATTCTACGATAATCAGAAGTGCTCTAAGAAATTTGTTAAAATTTTGTGAAAATGGGCGGCTACCACGCCCCCTGGCTAAAGTTCTCAAATATAAAATTGTTTTCTTTATATAAACCACCAGCTCAACCATTCTACCAAATTTCAAGATTCTACGATAATCAGAAGTGCTCTATAATATTTGATGAAAATTCAGCGGAAATGGGAGGTTGCCACGCCCCCTGGCTGAAGTTCTCAGATTTTAACTACCAGCTCAACCATTCTATAAATTTCAAGATTCTACGATAATCAGAAATGCTCTATAATAATTGATGAAAATTCAGCGAAAATGGGCGGTTACCACGCCCCTGAATTGAAAATCTCAAATTTTCGATTTTTTCCTTTGTATACACCACAAGTCCTATCACCATGTAAAATTTCAATTTTCTACGATAGCGGGAAGTTCTCCATAATTTTGATGATCTGTCAGTGAGTCAGTTACGGTTTTCGCCATTTTTGAAGTCCTATATCTCAGAAACTACTCATTGTAGGAAGCTGAAATCTTGTAAGGAGTTTGGGTTCGGCCAGCTCAACAAATGTAGTGAGTTTGAATATTTTGGCGTCTTTGGTGTGGAAGTTAGAGGGGGGTCGAAAATGGCCTGAGCTGTTTCCTGTAAATAAGGGTGTAGTGCCAAAGTTGCTAGAGAACTTGGCTGGGCACTACCGTGCCCCTTGATATTTATAAAAAAAAAAGAAAAAGTAAGGAATGTGATACTGTGTAATCAATTAACAAACTAATATTTACTTTAAAGTTTCAGAAGAACAATCAAATCGTGATAATCGCATAGATTAATAATAACATAAAATCATCAAAACACCTTAAATTAAGTACACTCTACATAATCAAAAGCAATTTCATTTAAATATATTTCAACTTATATTTGGATGTATTTCAACAATTTTGATATGAAATTTCTTTTACTTGTGAACTCAATTTAAGGCTTTAATCATTTTATGTTTTTATAAAAGAAATACCGTTTTCATAATGTGTTGAAGGTACATATTGTGTGGGCTTTACAACGCAAAAAAATCAGTTTTACTAATTTTTTGTCTATTTCTCATGATTTTTTTATTTGTAAACTAAGAATGTATTTTGTAAAAAAAAAAATGGGGAATTTCTGTATTTGACAGGATTTTAAATTGCGGGATTTCAGAAAACGGGATTTAAAAAAGCGGTAGGTATTTTAATAAATGGGATTTTGAAACTTTTTTTTCGGGATTTTCGAAAAACGGGATTTTAAAAAGCGGGATTCCGATACGCTCCCATTTAGAAAACAACAAAAAAAAAAAACGTTTTTAGTCGTATTAGTGCTTAAATGACTTTTTCCATCAAAAATATCGATAAATTGTAAGAAGTTTTTAAGTATTTTGTTTAAAAAATCAATAGAACTGTAAAAATTATTAGAAAATTTTACAAAATATTGTCAAGACTGAAATATTGTCTAAACGCCACCTCGACGCTGTCGCCATGTCTCTATATCGCCATGTCACTATGTCGCCATGTCGCTGTGTTGCCATGTCGCTATGTCGCTATGTCCCCTAATTCAAAAACCTTTCCTCTAACACGTTGTCTTACCTTCACATTTAGGTGTTGAATCACTCCATACACCGCTTTCCAAACACGTTCGTTTTGGTACTCCTGTAAGTTTATGCGAGGGCGAGCAGCTAAATACAACTTCTGATCCAACGTAAGTTGTGTTCTTGACATATTTGTGGCTACCATATGGAAGTGGTGTTATTGCTCCACAATCGATATCTAAAATTATATAAAAATTGTTAGATTTTAATAAGGCATTCACTGTCTAAAAAAATCCTACATTCACAATCGGGTGCTTCGGAGTTCCATTCTCCATTTTCCATACATTCCAAAACAGAGTTTCCTCTCAAAACATGTCCAGGATCACAATGATATTGAATTGTTGAACGCACATTGTAATCATAGCCAACAACGTAGGATCCAGGTGGTACATGTGGAGTATCACATGTTACCAATTCACAGACAGGAGCATCTCCTGACCACTTTCCTTCTTTGGTGCAAACCAAGTCCGATGGTCCAACCAACCAGTAGTCATCATCACATTCATATTTTACCATGGTTCCGACTGTAGTTGAAGAATTAACCAAATGAGCAGTACCCCGATCCGGTCGAGCTGGAGCTCCACAGTCAACAAATCTGCAGGATGGTGGTTTGCTTGACCATTCACCACCAAGACCGCATGAAATAACCTGGAAATATGTGTGCAAGTTACATAGCTTGGCTTTGAAAGTGTCACTTAAAGCCTCTTACCGGTTCTCCAACTAAAACGTAGCCAGTTTCACATTGATATGTGGCAGTGGTGCCAGCTCTCTTATCGGTAACCTTGACCACTCCTCCAGGAATTTGTGGTGGTTCTGGACACCAATCGACTAAGCATTCTGGTTTCTTACCAGTCCAGCCACTAATTCCACAAGTTCGATTTTCATGACCAATTAGAGTATAGTTTTCATGACAACTATAAGTGGCTTGAACACCGAAGTACGTTTGATTCTCTGATAATAGAATTGATCCATGTTCCAGACTGTCAAGAGGTCCACAATCAACATCTTAAAAGGAATGATATAACTGTCAAGAAAACCTAAGCAAACTTCTAATATCAAGGCCTTACATTTACAAGTTGGAGCTTTTCCACTCCATGTTCCATCGTTGAGACAATTTCGAGTTTCTTCTCCTACTAAAGCATGACCTTTTGGACAGTTATATTGTATTGAGCCTCCAACAGTGTGATTTTTACCAACAACTGTAGTATTTTGTAATGAGTCTGGTGAGCCACATGACAAGGGAGCTGAGGATAATAAAATTTTTTTAAGTAAAGATGGTCAAAATAGATTAAATGAATGGATTGAAGGAAGGGAGCAGAGGAGTTACGTACCATGTTGACAAATAAAATGCAAATAATCAAGATTACATCCAACATCATTCCACAGCCAATTTCTGCCACCATCGAGTACAACACAATTTTGTTCACCGTTGTAGTTGTTAGGTTGGTCCTTTCCCCAAGCAGGTTTCAAGACTACTTCGTCTGTGAAGAAATGTTAATATCATTAAAAATTAAAACAATACATGAAACATTACCTAATATGAAATTCTACAAAATTTTTGTTTAGAGGCAATCGACTGAACTTTGTTATTGATCTTGTTAAACAAATAATGTTTCACATAAATAATTTACAAAGTTCAACATAAAAACAAATACAAAATTAAAATCTGATATTTTATTTTCGGATCTAAAGGAACTAGGCAATTTTTTTATCACTGAGCTTTCAAATGACTTTTAAGTGGTATATTAAACAATAGACGCTGACTGATTTTGTCTCAGTACAAGAGCCCACCTTACGTAGACCTTTTCTCATCAAGTTGTACGCTAATATTTTCTAGTGTGCAATTTAAAGGAAAAAGGTTTGATGCCCCATTACCCGGCAGGAGCCCGGATTGCCATGTGTGCTGAGAATTAATTTTGTTGCCCTTATGGAGTCTGAATATTACTAATAAGTTATAACCACAAATTTTACTATTTCATTAATAATATTGCCTTAACAAATTTGAACACTGCGCGAAATATTTTTCTTCTTCATGTTGATCAAAAATTCTACATAAAATAGAAATATAATAGGCTAAATCATATAGGTGGGTTGTTTAAGTGTAGGTGGACGCTAGATAAGAAAAATAAAATGCACGACTTGGTCGCACGTACTTGCTCTTGTACTTCAAAGTAGTATCTTTATCTTAAATATCTATTGGAAATTTAAGATTTTGTTAAGTTTTGAGAAAAAAAAAATTATTAGTAAAACTAAAAACGCGGTTTTGTTAGAGAGTCAATAAGACTATTACGTACACCAAATTTAATCAAAATCGTTTGAGCCGTTTTCGAGAAAATTACAACACCTCGAAAACGTTATATACCTAGAAGATATGCGTTAAAAAGGAGATATTATAAAAATAAAAAAATGTCTAGGAAATAACGCAAAAATCATCTGTATAAAGTTTCAAACAAATCCATCCAACCGTTTAGGCCTTAGCTCGATTAAAACCTCGAATTTGTTTTCTAGAATTCAAAACTACTTCAAATATGATGAGTGACATTGATTAATTCTTTCTTTACAGTTATTCTTTCTTTGAGTTACTCTCAAACACTTAACTTGTCTAACAATAACATACTTAAGAAATTCTTTGCAATCACCTTTCTTTCAAAATAAAAAAAATATAAAACGCATTATTTCCAGCACCTTAAGCCCTTAAAACAAAAGAATTTGTTTTGGAAAAAATTGATATACCTACCTAGAAATCTGCAGTTCAATTTTTAGCTTTTGTAGGTAATCTTGATTTTTTTTTTCATTTTTTTTTAAATATTTTATTTATGTTTTACTTGTCTTTATAAAACATATAAAATATTTTTTTTTTCGAAAAAAAGTGAGAAATAATAAGCAAAATGTGCAAAAAAAAGTCTGTGTACTACCTGTTGACGAAATTTACTTGGAAGTTACCCCAGAAATTATTATTTCAACAACCACAACTTTCAAGCAATTTTTTACTAAAAAAAAATTTACTTTTTTTCAAAAACTAAATTTTTCAATATCGATCAGCACCCCCTTCTATACAGGGTGTCCCACAGTCACCGCCTCAAACGAAAACCATGGATTAATGAGGTCATTTTAAGTCGAAAAACTTAAGAGGTTATTTTCTCGTTTTCGTCCCGTTTTGGAGTTATGACGGTTTTTATAATTTTTGCTCCCTTTTCCTTTAACTGGCTTTATCTTTCCCAAACTACGTCTGATTTGAAAGATTTTTTTTTACAACCAATCAAGAATTTATTACAGTTTATGTTTGTTCCAAAACTTTTTTTCCTGCGAACAACCGTTTCTCCGCAATTTTGCATCAAACCCAATTTTCTTTGTTTTTTCAGTTGTTTTTTTTTTTCACTTTCATATCATTTTATTCAAAAAAAAAACACGTTAATAAATATTAATTTTGCTCACTTATTATTAAATCCCAGTGTATTTTCTTAAAAAAATAACTTTTTTTTCATGAAAAAGCCTACTGAAAGTAATTTAAAAAAATAAACAAGCTGAGTGAATTAAAAAAAAATTATTTTCAAATAAAAAATGAATTAAAATGAATTAAAAACCTTTTCTCATAAATGAAAGTATGAAATTATTATTGTAATCAATTTATTAATTTATTAATAAATAATGGCAACTCTTACAGTTATGAATGATACGATTTTCAAAATCCAGAATTGTTTACTTAATTTTAATTTTTAAATCAAGTTATTTTAATCAATTACTTTTGAAATACCTAATCGATTTAAAAAAAAAAATTAATGAAAAAAAAAGTTTTCAAAAACACATTGAAAAGGGAGCTCGGATCGTGAAAACTCGCGAAGCAAGCCAGGCGAGATATTTTTAGTTAAAAGGCTCTTGACTTTGGTGAAAACAGCCAAGAAAATAAAAAATCTAATAAAAAGACTTTATTTTTTTAATTCTGATTTAATATACTAGAAGTAAGGTTAACCTTAGCCTCATGTTTTCTCCGCTTTTCTGGATTTTGAAAGAGTATCATTCATAAGTGTTGCCATTGTTTTTTAATAATTTTGATTTTATGTCATTTACAAAAAAAAAAATGTCGAAAAACAATATCTGATACGAGTCTTCGAGCTTCTGAATTAACAGTGAAAATAATTCAATTGTTACATCTTCATACAAACAATTTTGCTTTAATTAGTAACTTAACAAATTATTCCCACACAAGATTTCTCTCCCTACTTAGGTCATAGACATTGGCTTTTACTTTTACCCAGAATTTCTAATACATTTAATTCATGTAGGTAATACAAACAAATTACAATAGCTTTTGTCAACCTTTTTAAATCTTCAGATTGCAAATTTCTTTGTACTTGGCAATTAATGTTAAATTTAGTGCCAGCATTTCTTTTGTATTTAAGTTTAATTTTCTTTAAGAAAGCGTGTTTTCTATATTACGCAGTGCACTCATATTGCAATTGGTTGAGATCATGAACAAATATTGCATACCTTATCACAAACTTAAAAATATCTTCTTCCTACTATTCTCATTTTTAGGAGACCTTTTATTTTCCTATCACTTGGCAGGCCCAACATAAAAATCTTAATTATTGTTTTTAAACCACAAAAACACTATTGCCACTGTACATTACTTCATGAAGTGTACCTAAAAATTATAACTTTCATCTAATCACCTTCACCACTGAACAGCTGAGAAATAATAGCCATTGACCTTTGATTAAGCCGCCAATTGTTAAGAAGTTCAACATTGATTTATTAAAATAACAAAAAATAACAATAAAATAACAAAAAATACTTTCAAACGACCCAAATTAACAAAAAGTCAATTCATTTCATAGTTTTTTTTTTATACTGCAACACTTCATGACATTGAACTTAAACGAAAATTTCAAGACTATTGTAGCTGTAGGCAGGTTTGTGAGTACCATTTCATGACTTCTTAGTTTCTGCTTGTAGACAGCACACGAATTATGATTAATGATGACTAATTCAACACCTGATTAAGCCAAAAAAGACTTACCATTCACCCATTTCCATGTTCGAGAAGTAATACCGGGTTCCTTTTGTGCTCCAATCCACACAAGTTGAGTCTTTAACTCTGATTTTCTTCGTTCCAATTCTGTGAGAATATAATCGCTAGCTGGACCGCGAAATTCATGCACAAGATCTCCACCTGTTTAACAAAACAAATTTATTTACTATTCAATTCATTTATATTTAAATTCATTAAAACTACCTGTTGATTTACACATTTGTCTAGCTTTTTCAAAACTCTCTCCACGTGTCACATGGAATTCGTAACAAGTCTTTGCAAATGTTGACAAAACCGTATCCACACTTAAATTCGGACTAACACAACGTTCAACAGAGAATTCTTCATTTGTGAATACTTCAACTTCACAAAGACTCAAACTACCTTCAACGCCCACCAATTGAATTGCGACATATTGGCCAACAAGTTGCCGGGCACATGTAAATGTCTTTGTTATACCCTCATCCAATGTACCCGGATACCAAGCACAAAGGGGATTCCTCTGTAGATCTGCACTACTATTTCCCACACGTATTTCCAGATCCTGTAATGGTTGGTGGCCGCAACAACCACGAGTTGTTATTCGAACCACACGAACTGATTGTGGTGTTAGGAGATCGACTCGCCACCATGGCGATGGTTCTTTTTGTGTTTCAGAACATTCTTGTCCATCTGGATTCTGCAATTGAGAGGGTATTTTTATTTTGTTTTAGAAAATAAAATCAAAAGTATTGCTATAAATTAATAAAAAAGAGCGTTTGTTTTTCTATATACTAATTGAATATTCAAATAATAAGACAGAGAACAGTTTTGTGTTAAAAATTATTTCAAATGTAATGTCTATTTTTTTACATAAATAAAATGCACAAACTTGTCATTTGACTTCAATGCGCTTAAATTTTGTTGAACGTTTTTATATAAAAAATTTTGAAAATATGAATTAAAAAATTTTTTTTATGTTTTTTCCTAACAATTGCTTTAGGGAATTTGAGCTCAAAAAAAGATAACGCAGATTGATTTCTTTCACAACGATGAATTTTAAGAAAAAAATGTTCAAATCGTCATTGCCGTTTAAAAATGCCTGCTTTAAAAAAAAATGTATTTCAAATTAAATTTTTAATGTAATTTTTTAATTATGTAATATAACTTATCAACACCTAAAATCAAAATTTCAAAAAATATAAACTCCTATAGTATTGAAATTTGATTTTTAAAAATAAATTTTTTTTTAAACCACAAAATAATTGTTTTAATATAATTTTTGATTTAAATTAATGCTTAATAAACAATTTCGTGAAGAAAATATCTTTTAAAATTAACGAGTGGCGTCTACGAATGCGTCGCATGAACTTGTACTTGTGGATTAAAGTATGCATGTTTTATTTTAAATACTATTTCATTTTTGGTTAAATCTGAAATTGATTATATTATGAGCATTTTTTTTATTAAAATTATTTTTTATTAAAATTTTGTATTTTCTTTTTTCCAATTAAATACAAATTTGAATACGGAATATCTTTTAACAGGGCAATGCCTAAAAATAAATTATCACAAGTTTTGCCCAAATTTTATAATTCTACAATTCACTATTAGAGAAAAGAAAAGGCAATATGCAAAAGATTTTTCTGTAATTTGAGTTTAAAAAAATAAAAAATAAAAATGCAGTTTTTTGCAATTGCTTCGATTTTAAAGAGTAAATAGTTAAACTAAAAATGTCACAGCTATTTTCGAGAAAGGAGGCTGGGCATTTTGGCCCATTGGTGTAACACATTGAAACATACATCAAATGAATGGTCTCGATGAGTGTACCATATTTTTGTTTGGGCACAAGTCTGTATCTCGTTTAGGAAGAGTGCAGTAATGCCTTTTATATTCAAAAATGTATGTAATGAAATTCAGAAAAGTATACATTTTGACTAGATGGCCGATTAACTTCATTCAAAAATATTATAAAGCGCTGTTCTATTGGACTTATCCATCAACCGCTTTCATTTTAAAAAAAATTTATTTATCGGTTTTTATGGATTTATGAAATATAAATCTGGTTTATTATTAGAAAAAGTAAGGCCTATTTGTATCCTAACATTTTTTCTGTAAATGATTTTGGTGACTCTACATAAATACAACAAAAAACATACTTGTTAAAACTTCTAATTTTTATAGTAAAAAAAATAAAAACACATTTATAAATAAATAATCATTTTTATCCAAAAACAAAACCGAATTCCATATCTAAAACTGGGTTTTATGATTTTTCTAATAGTTCCTATATATGGCCAGAACTGGACGAAATTGAAATGGGACCACATGGCGGTGGATTTCCAATACAAAAAGAATTATCAAAATTGGTTCACTCAGTACAAAGTTATGAGGTAACAAACACAAAAAATAAAAAATAAATAAATACAGTCGAATTGAATACCTCCTTCTTTTTGGAAGTCGGTAAAAATAGACTTTTTTCCGCGGTGCTTATTGAGAGGAAAATTTTGTTAGGTATTATGTATGAATTTTAACTACAAACCATACCGCATGAATTTAGTCTTTTCTCAACCTTTTTTTTTGTTCAAAAAACACAAACATGTAAAATATTCTTGAATACATTTTTGAACATAAAATGCACCACTGCACCTTCCACGAGATAGAGTTTTATATCCATTCAAAGAAAGATTCTAATATATTGAAATTATTCTCGTATATGAATATAATGAATATGAACAAATTCAATTATTTAATTTTAAAAAAAATACGTATGTGACGTAAGTGACAAGAACTTAAATTGTTTCTTTTACAAAATAATAACGTTAAAAGGTGACTTTTTTCGTATCTAAGCTTTCGCAAAATTTTTACAAAAATGACACAACGTAGTTTTAGATAATAATTGGCCCCACTAAAACCTCTGATTTTGGTGGTATGAAAAATGTAATTTTTTCATATTTTCATATTTTTTTTTTGTCAATTGAAAACATTTCTTAGAAGCAGCTCTTTTCCATAAGAAATTGGTTTATAAGTGGGTCTTAATTGTCTATGAATACGATAAACCTGTGTTGAAATTTATATTCTTTTCGGTAGGGAAACTTTCAAACTATTAAATGGTAAAATATTTACAAGTAAAAACTTAACGTTAGCGACGTCGAATTAGTTAGTGCCTTGAAAAAATATAAAAATGCAACGTATAATTTAAAGCTCTCCTTATGGCGAGGTTTCTAAAAAATCACATTTAATAAAAAAAAATTTAAAATGCTTTGTATTGGTAAATTCTTTAAGTTTTTTAAACCTCTAGTTCACTTAAAATTCTGTTTTGATTTTTTAACTTTCTCACCTGATTTCCTTGATTGCCATCATTGGCAAAACTAGCTGGCCCAGCTCTCGTATGCGAACTTTGATTGACAGGTTTTCTGTATGCTACATTTGTTCCACAAAATGGAAGCTCCTTATCCCAACCAGATTTTGGATCACATTTTATAGTTCGTGGGCCAAACAATTCATATCCTGAATCACATTCGTAAGTTGCTTCCAATATCCCACTCTCACCAGAGACTGTTTGAACTTTTGCATTCAGCGGAACTGCTGGTGGTCCACAAACTGTAAAAAAAAATAAAAATATGTTTATTATATGTAAGTGACATGTACCCTGTATAAAACAAATTCTTGAACCAAATTTATGGTAAAAAAATTGTTTAAACTTATGTCTACTCTAACTTAAAAAAAACGCCCATTTGTGTAATCTTTTTCAGTTCTTAACAATGTCATACATATCGTTTTGGAGACCCTAAGATAACTTAATTCTTAACAATTCACCAAAAACTATCTTTTTTCACGTCTACCAACTTTTTAAGCTCCAACTTTTTGATAAGTTGAACAATGTACAGAACAATTCCCAACTTGAAAGAGTCACCGTCAACTTAGAATTTTATCATTTTTGCTATATGTTTGAAATTTTTGATACTGTCATTTTCAAGCTAGCAAAACGAGATGTCAATTGTGCATTTGTTTGTATGAAAAATGCGGAAAGTACCTAAGTGATATGAGTTGCCCTGATATCCAATCTGAATTGAAAAATGTCATATTAACTAAGTTCATGATCGTTTAAGAAATTTATTGTTGATACCATGTCTTAAATACATATACTTTTTACTTTATATTTGCATATAGTTTTATTAACCTCCTTCAGTCTAATAACACTGCCCAATACACAAAAGTTTTCCAGACCGTTGTTTATCATTTTTTACTAAATTTATTGTGTTGATTCCAAAAATAACAGTATTTTTTTTCTAGCAGCTCTAGTTTTTAAATTATTCGTACATGAAAAGGCATAGAAATTCATAATTTTTTTTTTTTTTTGTTAAATTTTTTTTTTGTATTTTTATTTTACTAACTGAACGGAAATACATTACATTCGAAACAAATTTTTTCAACAAAACTTTAAAAACGCTTGTAATAATAAAATCTAAAAAAAATAGTTCAAAAATGTTAAAAATTAAAATATCTAAAAGAAATAGAGCTAATAGAAAGCAACCAGTGTAATTTTTAGGCTTAGTGAACTTAAATGCATTACATTCGAAAAGAAAATTTTTGGAAAATGCCAACAAACATTTAAAATAAGCATAACTTTAAAATAAGTACGAAATTACCCCCTAAATGTAGAAAACTAAAATATTTCAAAAAATAGAGCTCCTAGAAAAAAATAAATGTGATTTTTGGGTTTACTGACCCCAAATACATTGAGTTTAATATAAATTTTTCTGGAAAATTTTAATAAACGCTCAAAATAAGAAAAACTTAAAAATCAGTATGAACATTTCCCCAAATATGACAAATTAAATATTTCAAAAACTAGAGCTGCTAGAAAGAAACTAGTATTATTTTTGAGCTTACTGAACCCAAACTATAATATTTGATATAAATCTTCTGGAAAATTTTAAAAAGTTGAAAATTGTTGGCCAGTGTACATAATTTAAAAAGGGAGCGGGTCATAATTCTGCTTGTCAAAATTCTGTACGACAAAATTCTGTGGGGTCAAAATACTGTAAGACCATAATTCTGTACGTCATTATATTGTAAATACAAAATTCTGTACGTCAAAATACTGTATGAACAAAATACTGACTTGCAAAATTCTGTTTTGTAAAATTCTGTACGGCAAAATACTGTATTTTCAATACAGTATTTTTAAAGAAATTTCCTTTGATAAAAAAACACTAAATACTAGCTTTAAATATAATTATTGACAGTAAAGTTGTAATTTTATACAAACATAACACAGCCACACAAAAAAATATAAAAGTTCTGACCTGGGGTTGCGACTAGGTTTTTCATATAGTTTTTGGGTCTTTGAAACCGAATTCGAAGTCCGTTTTTCCCCATCACGTCAGGTTTTCGAGATAACCTCAAAAAATGTCACGAAAACAAAAAATTTTTTTCTCTGATGTGGATGTGCGAATATGTTTATCATATAGTTTTTGGATCTCTGAATCCAGATTCGGAGTCAATTTCACCCTATCACGTCAGGTTTCTGAGATATCCTCAAAAAAATTTCCGTGAAATTTTTTGAGGTTATCTCAAAAACCTGACGTGATGGGGAAAAACGGACTTCGAATTCGGTTTCAAAGACCCAAAAACTATATGAAAAACATAGTCGCAACCCCAGGTCAGGGGTTTTTATTTTTTTTTTGTGTGGCTGTGTAATTATAATTACACAGCCACACAATTATTAAAGTAAAAAAGTAAATCAATTCTAGGAACACAAATCAAATTTTTCTTAAACATACAAAATACATTTTACAAAAAAAATGTCAAAATCAATATAAATTTAATTTTTTTTTTCAATCCGTTTTAGGTATGCAACGTGGTTTAATTCAGATTGTTTTTTTTAATTAAGTGAAGTTTTGTTTTCTCTCTCTTTTTCCGTAGCTCCTAATAAAGTACCTAGATTAATCAGCATCAGAAGCTTGCCTCTTTATTAACTTGATCTCTTAGAAAATCATAGTAAACCCTCTTTTAAATATATCTGTATTTCAAAGTGCGCGCGCACTTTTTTACATTATCAAAACGATATTTTTTACAGCATTTTTACAGAATTTTTATATACAGAATTTTGACTTTCAGAATTTTGTTCGTACAGCATTTTGCACATACAGAATTTTGACGTACAGTATTTTGGCATACAGTATTTTGAATACAGAATTTTGCAACATACAGAATTTCGACCCCAACCCATTTAAAAAAATGAGATTTTGTACAGTTTCGAGACCGTTACCTTACATATGTATGAGGTTGAGTCTTATTTAAGCGGAATATTGAATAGCAAGAAAACTGATCGAGCTACAAAATCGAGGTTTACGCGTTTCATTTGAACCTATATTACTTCAATTTTTGAAAAAAAAAAAGAAATAAGAATTTCAAGTTTTTTTTGGATTTCGGGAGCTTTGTTTTGAGCTAACTTTTTTAAACAAAACCTTTAATATTTTGAAAAGTGTTAGAGCTACAAAATAGAGTTTGCCCCCAAAATTTTGTTTTTAAAAGCTTAAATTTCTTACAAGAGAAAAAACTTTAAAACGAATTTTATTTTTAATTACTCCACTTGCCTGATCAAACCGGAAATGCACTTCTGAAACTTTAAGTTGAAATAAAAAATGACTCGGTAAAGCTACAAAATTAATTCTTGTACATCAAATTAGGATTTTACAAGCTACAATTTTGGACATAAGAAAATAATAATAATTTTTTTATTTTCAACTTGTCTTATTTTAGCGGAATTTTGAAAAGCAAAAAAACTGTTGAAACTACAAAAACAAAGTTTGTAGAATTGAAAATCATTTAAAAAGTTACAAATTTGGAGTTCAGCCAAGCCTTTTGTTTTTAATCATTTCAGATTTTGTCCGGCGGAAAATTTAATAAATTAGAAACCATACAAGAAACAATTTTTTGGTTTGAGCAACAAATTAGCATTTAATGAGATTAATTCCACCATAAAGTGTTCTCCAAAGTAAAGGACGTAATTAAATTCTGTCATGTGTGTTTTTGTAATCAGAAAGAAGAAATCACATACAAGGAATTAAGTGGTTATTACTACTCTTTGTTATCCTTTCTCAGAAAAATTGTACTTTTCATCTACTTTTTCTTCAGAAAGGCAACAGTACATTCTGACAGAAAAACAAAATACAACATCCAAAATGTAACGATTCTCATTCTCAATTTGATTCTCTCCTAAATAATTGTCTGACGCAATTTCTTTTGTAATTAAATATAAAATATGTCAAAAATATTAAATAATTTATATGCATAGAGCTTATTCTGAAAGACGATATTGTTCTGACCATAGTCCATTGCGTCATTGTTGACATTTTAACTACCCTATACGTAGGTGGCTACACATAAAAGGAAATCCAAATCCGGTTAGTTTTGAAAATCACATCAGATTCGATTACGATTTTTTTTTTTTCTTGTAAATAATATTCATGCATGAGAAAGTAAAAGTTAGATATCACAGTTCATTCGCATATGAAGTTTAATCTAAAAAAAAAATACAAGAAATAAATAAATACGGAGACACTAATTAAATGCACAGGTAGAAAGAAAAAAAAAACTACCTACGTATGACTTTCCCCATTCTATTAAGATGCACTTGTAGTCTCACACGCTGTCAGTGTCAAAGACTATATCTCATATACCCTATGTCTACTTAAACTAAATACAATTATGTGAAAATGTCGCAAATTCACATGAACAAATTTATAATAAATGAGTTTTGTCAAATGTATCTTTTTTCCACTTGTTTTCTTGTTCAAATTTCTATTTACAATGCAATCACAATCATATAAGTTAATTTGACATGTTCACACCAAAAAAACCAAATGCTATACACAGTACACACATGCATAACACCTTACCATTTCCATCATTATCCAACACCAAAAAGTTTATATGAAATGTGTATAACTTCTCGTTTACTTTGAGTGAACATCATTATCAAAAAAAACTCGTGTGTTATAATGTTGGCAACGTAAATTTAGACCCATTTTCCGGGTCGTTGCTTAGCATCGTTTACTTAACTTGATTACAACGCAACGCCCTCCAATCTTTATGGTATCTTATTAGCCTAAGTGATGCCAGAGAGACAACTCAATTTTTGGTTGTACACTGTGCGTGTGTTAATCTTCAAGTCAGATTTTGCGTTGTCAAGAATGTGCCAAAATAATAACAATTTTTTTTGTTGTGTGTGTTGTATAATTACGAAAATTGTCTGGTAGTGCGCGCGGCCTCTAATGCCTCATATAAAGATAAAGAGCTTTGTAAATACTTTTTGCTCCAATTCATTTCGATGGAGTTTGTAAGGGAAAAAGGTGAATTTCACAAGGTAAACATTTCTATGAAATTATGGAAATATTGCAAAAACAAATTGAGACAAAAAAACTTGAGAGCAAGTCGAAGCAACAAGTTGAATTAACTAGTTCAGACAACATGTCGAGACAACAAGTTGAGACAAAAAGTCGAGACAACAAGTCGAGGAAAAAAGCCGAGAAAAAAAGTCGAGAGAAAAATTCGAGAAAAAAAGTCGAGAAAAAAGTCGAGACAAAAGTCTAGACATCAAGTTGAGTCAAGACAATACGTACAATTTTTAGACGATAAGTACAGGCTTGCCAGATTGGGCTACTTATCGGAAATTGGGCAATCTTTTTACAAAATTGCCGACAACTTTTTCAGTATGACAGCCCAATCAATTTATGCAACAAGTAAAAGCAACAAGTCGAGACGAAAAATCGGGGCAACTATTCGAGGCAACAAGCCAAGGCAACAAGTAGAGTCAATAAGTCAAGCCAAGTGAGTTTAATTAACAAGTCGAAGCATTTAGTTGAAGGAACAAGTTGAAGCAACATGTTGAAGGAACAAATCGAATAGATAAGCTAAAGTAACAAGTCATGGTCACACGACGAGAAAACAAGTAGATTCAACAAGTCAAGACAACTATAGTTTAGGAAAAAAAAATTGAGACAACATGTTTAAGCAACATGTCGACCTTACAAGTCAAGCCCACATGTAATCTAATTTTTTTTTACCTTTTGCCTTGTCACTAAAATGTTCTGGTAAAATTCTTCCTGAAACTTTTAGTTGCTTGAACCTGCTTAACTTTTGAAAGAAATTCACACAAAAAGGAGGGATGTGGTAAGACTCATCGTCGTGTTGTTGTAATTCATGCCATATCCGCAGATTTAAATATATTTACTTTAAGATGATGTATTATCCGCTTATTATATTTATGCTGTAACAATACTGCATAATAAATTATACCCTTATAGTTTTTGTTTATGCACAAGTGAATTCGATAGCGAAGCAAATTAATTACGATGGAAATTGAGTGAAAATGGTAACAAACAATAAGTTCGGTCTATGCTTTATGGTCGTCACAATAAAGGTCGTTCTCCTCTATTGTTGCAATATTTCCCATCGCATCGTTGATGACAATTGCTACTGTTGATTTGTTTATTGTTTAAAGTGCGTATATTGATTACTTGATGGTTGGTTAAGTCTTGTACTTGCGGCTGCTGGCTGCCGTGACTATACTTCCTCAGTTTCACTTTTATTTTTACTTATTCCACACAACATGCACTAACTCAATACATCCTCAGATTTATGTTTGTATTTGAATTTCTTTATTTTTTTTTTTTTGTATTCCGTTCGTATTGCGTTTGGGATATAGTAGTTTTCTTGGATTACAAGTGCAAGTGATTGTGAGAAATTTACTGTTTGAACAGGTTTTCAATATTAAAGATTTGGCTCGAGATCTAAAGCGGTTGTTGAAAGTGAAAAGTCTATTGGAAAATCTGTTTGTAGAGTTGTTGTAAGTTGTATTCCAAGCACAGACTCATTCATTACATTTTTTGTTCGGACGAACAACGATGACGAAGATAGAGGGGAGGAACTTGAGGGTTTTAGTTGCAATTATTTCCAGTTCTTATTTATATTATTATTTGTGAATGGAAATAATGTATCTGTTCTACTGGTTTAACTTGGCAAACTGGTTCAACCGATGACTAAAATCAGTTCGATGGTTTTGCATAAGATTCTTAAAATAAAACGAAGGTGACCGCATTGGATCGATTTTCTTTGTATTAATTTATAGCCAACAGTGTTAAAATATTGGGCTTAACTTTAAGTTACATGATTGAACTTTTAAATAAAAGAAACTTACTTTTTTAGGAACCTTTAAAAAAAAAATTTCAAGAAAAAGAAGAATCAAATCGAGTTTAAATAAATAATAAAACAGGGGTGACTATAGAAATTTTCCTTCATTGCAGGGATATATAACAATATTTTTGAACTACATTGTTTTAAATGAATTTAAAATAAAAGATAATAATGAACAAAATTGCAATTCATCATTTTGGTTATTGTAGTAAGCCATTTTAAATCAGTTCAAAACTAAACGATCACTGTGGCGTATGTGTAACATTTTTTTTAAACAATGCCCTTGTATATTTTTCTAAACCAATTAATAAGCTTCGTTTAATAATGGGTGTTTGGGCTTGGATAATTTCTATCTGATGTCAAACAAAAAGAAAAAATATCCTTAAATATGGCTTTCTTTTGCAGTTGATTTTTAAACAAGCAAAAGGGGGATTTCTAAAGACTCAAAAACTTACACTTAAAATGTTTTCATAAGATAAATGTTATTAAATATTATATAAGTATATTTAATATTTGATAAGTATTAGCTTTGCAAACATAACAGGTAAGTTTTTGGATACAGTCAAAAAACATAAAAAATCAGTAAAATTGATTTATTTTTAAAAATTAACTCAGAGATAATGGATTCGTGACATTTTATTCCTAACTCTAAAATAAATATTTCTAAGCTTTATAATGTTCTTTCAAATCAAAATATACCTTTAAATTATTTATTTATTTATTTATTTATTTTTGTAATTATTGATTACATGTTGAGTTGTTATTTATTTATTTATTACTTTTTGTTATCTCATCAATGTTATTTATTTATTAACTGTTAAATTATTTATTTGTTTGTAAAGCCAGTGTTTGAAATTAGGTACTTTTTAGTCCTAAGCTCCCCTTCTCTTCTCATCTTAACAAAGCGATACGTTAATAGGAAGGTTTTTCATGTAGCTTTTCCTTCTTTCTTGTAATTTGTATAATTCTGTGATAATTGTAATAAAATATTATTATTTTTCAGTAGTAAGGTAGAGTTATACCATATCTCTGTAAACTGTGCAATATAGATTTAAGAAAAGAAAATATGTTACAATTTCAGCTACAATAAAAATACAAATACAAATACAAATACCTTTAAATTAACATTTTGTATAGACAAGACAGTTTAAACATAAAAATGACATATTTTAGCAAAAGTTCAAATGCGGGTAAATTTAATCACCCTTACATTTACTTCCTAAATAAAGTCCTAAATAACATCCTTAGCAAAATCTCTTAAGAGCTTTTTTTATTGGACGTTTTTCTATAAAATGAGTCCAGAGACTGAAAACTCGTCACGTGCCAGTCATTTTTTGTCATCAAATTCCTAAAACAACAAAAGTTATGCTTACATTTTAAAAAATAACTATTATTTTTATCACCAATAAAGAATAGACATGTCTAGGTCAGTGAAACTTTAATTTGTTTCTGTTTCATGTTCTATTTGATTTGACTCCCGGGTCCCGAACCCGTTATTTTACAAAATTATGTTAAAGGAATTATTCTTATATATTCGGTATAAAAATAATTGTTCGCGTTGTATTTATGTTGAAACTCTTACAGTTGTATTTATTAGATTTTTGTCTACTACTTATACAATGTATAACTTTTTTCAAATTGTTGGAAATATGCTTTATTTAATAAAAATAATAATCACATTATTCATGGTTAAGACAATATTTACTCTTGTGTATAAGTTTGACAGCTATACTACCCATAATCTCGTAAAGGCCCTAACTACATTTTTCATACTTCTGAGTTTTAGAGGAAAACACGAAATTAAAAACCGCAATTTGCATATAAAAATGAAAAAAAAATTCAAAAATATTTGTAATTTACTGACCTATTTAAAGACCAATGCTCAAGAATAAATGAGAATAAATCAGAGACAATGCCCTAACTCTAAATATGCAAAAAAAATCAAAATCGAAAATTTTGTAGTTAGGGCCTTTACGAGATTATGGGCAGTATAAGACAACAATAAACAGGGTTTTTGATTACATTTTCCAAATTTAAACAGTTGTATAAAGTTGCAACGTTTATAACTACGGGGGTTGAAATAATAATAAAAAAAAAAACCCGAATTTGTTTCCTGGAAATTTTTGTTTTTTTTTTTTCTATATTTTAATGCATTCGGATTTTGGGTTCGACTTTATTTTTGTTTGAATTTTTTTGCGTTCAAGAATTTGCCATTCGAAATAGTCTCATGATCCCGTTTCTACCTGACAACCACTTTTTGTTTTTGAAATTTTCTATGTATAACAATCTATTAGAAAAGGGATAGACAAGTCAGTAAGAACAAAAACAATTTTTTTTTATTTCATCGTTATCTCTATTTTGAATGACCTTACGAATACATAACTTGTTCTTGTCATAATGCACTTTTATCACAAGTAAAAAAAGTTATATTTCCTCTCACTTCTTTATGTAATAATTGTGCATTAATTAAATTGATCAGCTTAGAGTGTATAATTATAAACAAGTTATTTTTATTAATGTTTTAATATTACCTATATATATCAAACTATAATATTAATTCACGAACTTTGTTTGCAGACATGACTAAAAACATTATTTTTAATCAATTATCTGTTTAAGAGAAGCTTGAGGTATCATTTGGTTTGAGTATAGATTTATTGGTGTTTGTGAGTGTGTATATGATAGGGATGAGAAATTAAATGCTCTTATAAAATGTAAATTAACTTGTTTTTTAAATAAGATTCAAAATGGAACAATCAATTTTCGAATATCTTTTAAATATCAAGGAATTCCAAAACTTTCTCTAAAACGTATACGAAAAAGTGTAATTTTGATTTTATTCAAAATTTCTCAACAAACATTTCTCAAATTATAATTGTTTTTAAATTTTCAAAAGAACAAAATTGAATGTGAAAAAATTATAAAAACTTCAATTTCATTTACTTGGAAATTCGAATACATTATAATAATTTGTTGATAACTTTTTTTTTTCTAAAATAAAGTTATTTTCTTGAATTTCTCTGTAACAATGTTTCTTGGAGATAAAAAAACCTGCCCTTTTGGTATGATTTACAAAATTATCGAAGTTTTTTATTCAACAAAATTTTAAACTGCAATTGAACAAAATGTAAGCAAAACTAGTAAGTTCCCTATATCTAAAAAAAAATACTCCATTTCAATAATATAAAGTATCAAATCAATTCTTTTTATTTAAAGTTAAATTTGAAATACCTCCTACAGTAAGCAGACTAACTGACATAGAGACAGACAGATATTATAGTATAATATCGTCTGTTATAACTACTTTGAACATCTTTAAAAATTCATAACTTGCCATATCGCAAGTTTAAAAGTTTTTCGTTTTTCCCATTAACCTACGTTAAGTTAATAGGGATCTAACTTATGACTACTGACTTTAATGATCGTGCAAAAAATTAATTGAACAGCTTAAAGTGTATAATAAGATTCATGATAAATGTTTTAGAAATATGAATATTAAATCAGGAACTTTTAAATGTGTTACATTCTAAGAAATATAAACAATAAACATAGGAACAAAAAAACCCACAGTGTGTGATTCGAGTATTATAAGAAAATTCTAGACTAGACTAGTAAAATATTTAACTCTTTCTCTCAGGTAATTTTAGTCACGGATTCACGGACAATTTAAAGTTTAATTTGAGAAGACAAAAACAAACAAGTAGTTATTTCCAAGTAGATTTAACTTAAGAGGAAGAGATTTTACTGGTTGGATTAATTACACGGTGTAACACTCAAAATATACGCGGGCGGAGACCTATCAGGTTTTGTAGAGCTAGTCGCACTGAATACGAAACGGTTTTTGAAAATCCCCTAACACCCCCAAAATCTGGAGTTACGGGCAAAAAACGGTTTTTTGGACCTTCACCCATTGAAAAAATTCTAGCTTCGACAATTTTTTACCCATTTTCGATTTTTTTACAGTTTCTGATAGAAGATAAATATACCTTTATAACAATGTATAAAACATGTAACTCGGTTAAACCACTTAGAATTTATAAGGTGTCAAAGTTCAAAAATTCAATTTTTTTTGTCATTTGCCCAACTTCGGCATCAATTTAAAGTATATGTTTTCAAAACAACATGCTATTTACAAAATATATTCTAAAACTATATCTATTTCCCAATTGATTGAGGTATTTTTTATGAAAATCACTTCAAAATTGGCTTAGAAAAAAAAATTTTTCGATTTCAACCCAGATACAGAAATTGGAACTATGTATTTTATTTTATTTTATTTTTTTATTTTTATTTTAATATGTAGCTAACAGTTCAAAAAACCAATTACAAGCTACAGTCAACATTAGATTAATAATATAACATAATTCTATCTGTTTAAATTATAATTTAAATTCATGACAAAAATCTGAAAAATATCAAAAACAAAAAAAAGCAAAAAAATTTTTAAAGTTAAAAATTAAAAAAAATTCATCAAAAGTAAAAGCAAAGTTTATGTAGTAAAGTAAAGAAGAAAGGCAAAGGCAAACTAGAATTAATAAGATGGTTATGACTTCATGAGGAAGAGTGCGAAGAAACAACTCTCAATAACAGTAATTTAACATTTCTTTCACTGAGTTCAAAATAGGATATCAAACGAGAGGAAGTAATTATTATGGTTAACTTGCATCCGGATCATAGGTGATTTCATGAATATATTAGTTCGTGAGCGAGGTGGTTGAAATATTTGCAATGCGTGGCGGTTAGGTCGAGATGGACATCGTATGTATACTTCAGACAATAATAAAGACGAATGTACTTTACCTATAATTATTTTCCTCGAGTAGGTTTCTGTTAACATTAACCTACGTTGAGATAATGAAAGCATTTTAAAAAGTATTAATCTATCATCGTATTCACTATGATTGGCGTATAGTTTAAACTGAAGGTATCTGGTAAATTTACGTTGAACTCTTTCTATTGTGTCACTGTGAGTTTTATAGATTGGTGACCATACAACAGCTCCATACTCAAGAATACTTCTACACAGCATATTAAATAACTGTAGGAAAGACTCAGAATTTTTAAAAAACTTGCCAATTCGGAAAATGAAACCCATCACCTTCGAAGATTTTTTAATAATATCGTCATAATGAGGTGTGAATGAGAATTTGGAATCAAATTTAATTCCAAGGTCTCTATGCTCCGTTTCCCTCTTTAACGTATTTTTATTTATCTCATATTCAAAGTTAATGGGTTTAAGTTTCCTGAAGTACGACACTATTGAACATTTCTTTATATTCAGATCTAAATTATTAAGTTGACACCAATCAAATAATGTGTTGAGGTCTTTTTGAAGATCAATGCAATCCCTAACATTATTTATAACTTTGAATATTTTCAAGTCATCTGCGTAAGCAAGGACATGGAAGACATATTGTGAGTAACATCATTAACGTAAATATTAAAAAGTAATGGGCCCAAAATTGAGCCTTGTGGTACACCTGATGAAGGGTAGAAAGGTCTGGAATGTACATTATTTAGAACGACATTATATTGTCTATCTGAGAGATAGGTCTCAAACCATTTAACGAGGTTTTCCTGAAATCCAAATTCTCGCAATTTCAGTACCAAAGTTGAATGGCTTATCCTGTCAAAGGCTTTTGAAAAATCCGTGTACACAACATCGACTTGTGTGGATTTATCTAATGCTTTTGCCACAAAATGTGAAAAAGAAACTAGATTAGACACCGTCGATCGACCTCGCACAAAACCGTGCTGGCCATCGCTTAAATATGGAAGGATGTCAGGTATTATTGAGGTGTACACACACTTTTCAAAAATTAAGGACATGGCGTTCAAAATTGATACTGGACGGTAATTCTTAACATCAGAAGGATTCCCATTTTTTAGAATCGGAGTAACAAATGAATGTTTAAGACATGATGGAAATGTTTTGTCACGCAAAGATTTGTTGAATAGCATACATAAAGGTACAACAATAGATTCTTGACAGTTTTTATAAAATAAGTTTGGAACACCATCAGGACCTGCATTTTTTGTTGTATCAAGACTATTCAAAACACAAGCCACGCTACCTGTTGTCATCATAGGAACAAGTATATCTGTTAAATGTAGATTTGAATTGTTATTCAAGCTTCTGATAGATAATGCATTTGTATGGCTGTAGTTAAGTTGAAAATGCGAAGAAAAAGCTTCTGTTATACTTTGATTTGTGGAATGAATTTCATCATCGAGAGTCATTGTGTTGGGAATCTTATTGGATTTCCGTAGCTCCTTAGAGTATGACCAAAAGAACTTGACATTTGTTTTAATATTATTTTCAACTTCCTTAAGATACTGAGCATAACATTCATTGATCTGTTTTTTGACTACCGTACGCAAATACTTAAAAGTAATTACATCATCTGGCCTGTTAAATTTTCTTACCTTACGCAGCATTTTGTTTTTTTCTTTTATTGAATTGATAAGGTTGATAGAATACCATTTGGGATAATTTGCATTGCGCACTTTTTTAAGTGGCACATATAAATTAATTCCATTAAGTATGACATCAAAAAAACTTTGGAATGCTAAGTCTGTGCCTAAAGTATTGAGATAAGACCAGTTCACATCCATTAAGAATAAATTTAAACTTTGAAAATTAGCCCTATGAAAATTTCTTTGTTGAATAACAGATTCTGACAAAAATCTTTCCACATGAAATTTACATGTTATTAACAGTGGTGGGTGATATGTGTCAATTTTGGAAAGAACTTCATTTGTTGCAGAGACCGTAATGTTTGGAGAGCGCATTGTTGAAAAAACCAAGTCAAGTAAATTGTCATCGCAATTTCTAATTGGGTTATATTGCGAGAAATTGCAAAAGGATGTAGACATCAATAGCGATTCGGCTTTGCGAGACGTATAGTAACTTGGTATTAAGCTTTTAGAGATTGAATCGAAAGTCCATATGATAGTCGGGACATTAAAGTCACCTAAATAGATTACTTCTGCATTATTTGAAAGCGATTGAAAAACTGAACAAAGATTATTGCAAAATTGATCATATACATCAGCAGTAGTTTGAGGTCTAATATAGTTGCAACAAATAAAAATTTTTCTCATGTTAGTTGGATTTGTTAAACATATCCATAAATCCTCAAAACATGTCTCCAATTTTCAAAATCTAATCGCTGGTATATGATTTTTTACGGCAATCAAACAACCACCTCCCCCGCATGACTCAAATATTTCATTATTTCTATCTTTCCGGAATACATTATAGTTCAAAGGAAACGCTTCATTAGATTGAATACTATCATTAGTTTCGGTAAAACATATGACATCAAAATCATTACATAATATTGCTTTCTTGATATCGTGTAATTTGGTTACAGCTCTATTAATGTTTTGGTAGTAAATATTTAAATTATTCATTATATGTTTATCTATGTTATTGTGATTTGTACTTGCTTGTTTTTAAAGTTTTACTCTATAGCTATGATTACACGGTCAACCAAATCGGTCAACGCGTTGACTCTCTGACGTAAAAATGACGTCACAATCTGTCCCAAGAGTGTCACGTCGTGTGATCGTCAACGAAAACTGCTGTCATTGCGTTGACGGGTACGATGACACTCGCGTTGACTCACATTTTTGGGTCAACGCATTGACTATTTTCGATGACCGTGTAATCTCTCTGTCAATGCCATTGGGACGCGTTGACAGGGTTTTAGGACTGGGTGTCATCGCAATGACCCTGTCCCAGCATTGACGCGGCAGAATTTAATACCGTGTCATCGTTTTAGAATGACATTGTTTTTTGTATAGAAATACGATGAAAGTTGGATTGGGAAAATTTTTGTAGGACGATTATTTGAATGGTGTACCGTTTTGAAGAGAGGGGGGTTCTCATTTCACCTTTTTGTTTTTTTCTTACAAAAAAACTTTTTGGTATGCCCGTGGCATCCATGTTGGATGCAAAAATTTTTTTTTTGACAAAAAACCAAAAACCATTTATATATTCTAAGCTAAATTTTAAGACCATAACCATTAACATTGGGTGCGGCGTTCCTATGGTATAAGCGTTTGAAGGTGGCCATGTTGATTTTTTTTCGATTTTTTAAAAATCAAATGTGGAAACTTTTTAATTTTTTTTTTTTAATTTTTCGACACAAATTTAGTAATTTTAAATTTGTATTCGTTCAACAATCTTATTAGAATTCATTTAAGACTTTTATCTTAAAAGTGCATTGCGTATATCTTGAAATATTTACATTTCAATGCAACAATGTCAAACATATTTCAGTTTAATTTTTCTATGAGAGCTTTTTTCAAATCTCATTTTCTCCGCTTTTTTTTACAAAATATTTTTGGAAAATTTATATTTTTGCTTTGTGTCAAACAGTGTGATCAACAGTTTTGCGAGTCAACGCGTTGACACTGCTAAGTAAACGTCACGTTGACACACCTGCGCGTCAACGTAATTTAGGACAACATTGACGCAATAGTGTCAATCGTGTGATAGTCAATGTTTTATGCGTTGACACTGTGAACGTTGACGGTGAGATGACAGAGAGAATATGGATTTTTTCTTGACGTCAGAGAGTCAACGCGTTGACCGATTTCGTTGACTGTGTAATCATAGCTTATCAAACGAAAATCAGTAAGTGATGAAAGTTTAAAAATTTTGCTCTCGTCATCCTTCCTCATGAAAATATTGCCATTTTTTTTCCATAAATACTTAAAATTGTGCTCAATCTTGTGTGCCTTTGCTTTCTTGTACAAAATAAGATCTGAAATAGGAATGTATTCATTGATATAAATAAGTTGATCATTAATTGAATTAGATATAGAAAATGAAAGAGAATTTTGATTTTGTGATACATTAATACGGTGTAGTTTAGCTGCAGTCAAGAATCGTTTGCAAACGTGAGTGTTCTTCATTTCAATCAGTAACGGTCCCGGTTTAGCTGTTTTGCTAGGAAGCCGTCTTATATCAACGACGTCATCATCTTTTAATGGAACATTGGACAGAACTGCTTGAACCTGCGTAAAGACAGCTCTTAAGTCGATGTTCGGTTCATGATTTGGAATATTATATATCATAATTTGCTTCTGAGCTTCTTTTTGCTCCAGCTGGTGTATGCGTTGATGTTGCGAGACGATTTGATGCTTAAGCTGTGTATTTTCAGACTCGAGGTCATCGATTCTCTTCTTGTTGTCTGAAATTGCGGTAGCCATGCTCTCGATCTCTGAGAGTTGTTTGCTCACTTTACAAACTGAGTTCGTGAACGCCAATTGAGTGGCCTTGATTTTTTCGAGCTCCATGTGTATTTTTTTAATTGATTGATGAAAATCAATATCTGATTCGGAGTCTGTTTCCCCCATATTTAAGCTGGTGTTATTGAGGTTATGAGTTGATAATTGAATGCGACAAGATTCGCACTTCCATACTGATATTTCACCAGATGCTAGTTTATGGAATAGCTCCTTATCTATTTTACCACACTTGGCATGGAAATGTTTATCACAGCCATTGCACAAAACTCCTGGATTATTTCTTGACACATTTTGCTTACAAGATATGCATTTAGCATATGTTTTCAAAACAACATGCTATTAAAAAAATATATTCTAAAACTATATCTATTTCCCAATTGATCGAGGTATTTTTTATGAAAATCACTTCAAAATTGGCTTAGAAAAAAAAATTTTTCGATTTCAACCCAGATACAGAAATTCGAACTTTTAGGTATAGAACAAAAATGTTGTTTCGGCACGTAGTAGGATAAGTTGGGCGCCAGGATTTGATGAAAGGTTTTTGTAGAGGAGCTCAATACAAACATTTTTTTTCTTTGGAAGGGGGGTCTATCTCCCCCCGTTTAGGTGGGAGGGGCATTTTTCTAAAAAAAAAATTATCAAAATAAAAAAAAATTATTAAAAAACAACGGCAACACTAACAGTAATAAATGATACCATTTCCAAAAGGAAAAATTGTGCATTTGATTCTAATTTTTAAATCAATATAATATTACCAATAGTTTTTAAAATAATCGATTTCAAAGTTAAAAATAGGGGAAAAAAAATTTTTGAAAACTCATTTTATACTATTTTTGTCCAGACTGTGAATTTTAGTAAATAAATTACTTAAACAGAAAACTGCCTCAATTGATTCCTTATCGAGCAGTGAAAACTATATGTTTCTATGTCTTCTAGTTTTTGAGAAAATTGAAAAATAAAAACAAATAAAAACAAAAAATATTTTGAAAAAAGAAAAATCTGATAAAATAATTTTTCAATTTTCCCAAAAACTAGAAGACATAGAAACATATAGTTTTCACGGTTCGATAAGGAATCAATTGAGGCAGTTTTCTGTTTAAGTAATTTATTTACTAAAATTCACAGTCTGGACAAAATAGTAATGAGTTTTCCATTATTTTTAACTTTGAAATCGATTATTTCAAAAACTATTGGGAATATTATATTGATTTAAAAATTAGAATCAAATGCACAATTTTGCCTTTTGGAAATGGTATCATTTATTACTGTAAGTGTTGCCGTTGTTTTTTAATAATTTTTTTTTATTTTGATAATTAAAAAAAAAAAAAAATGCCCCTCCCACCTAAACGGGGGCAGATAGACCCCCCTCCCAAGGAAAAAAATGTTTGTATTGAGCTCCTCTACAAAAACTCTTCATCAAATCCTGGCGCCCAACTTATCCTACTACACGTGCCAAAACAACATTTTTGTTCTATACCTAAAAGTTCGAATTTCTGTATCTGGGTTGAAATCGAAAAATTTTTTTTTCTAAGCCAATTTTGAAGTGATTTTCATAAAAAATACCTCGATCAATTGGGAAATAGATATAGTTTTAGAATATATTTTTTTAATAGCATGTTGTTTTGAAAACATATGCTTTAAATTGATGCCGAAGTTGGGCAAATGACAAAAAAAATTGAATTTTTGAACTTTGACATCTTATAAATTCTAAGTGGTTTAACCGAGTTACATGTTTTATACATTGTTATAAAGGTATATTTATCTTCTATCAGAAACTGTAAAAAAATCGAAAATGGGTAAAAAATTGTCGACGCTAGAATTTTTTCAATGGGTGAAGGTCCAAAAAACCGTTTTTTGCCCGTAACTCCAGATTTTGGGGGTGTTAGGGGATTTTCAAAAACCGTTTCGTATTCAGTGCGACTAGCTCTACAAAACCTGATAGGTCTCCGGCCGCGTATATTTTAAAACCTCATTTTTGTAACACCGTGTTATTTCTTTAAACTCAGATGTTATATTAGACCTCCCAAGTTATGTGTTACTGATAACAATTGGACGTTCTTAAATCTTCTTTAAAATAAAACAATATATAAGGTAGGTATATACATATGTTTTGCAGTTCGACATCTTTTATTACAACTATTTCTCCTATGGTTTTGGATTTTATTCATTGTCAAGAGAAATAAATTAAATAAATTATATCCTACACATTTGTACATACCAGTTAAATACCGAATATTTTTGGATTGTATGTCTTACCTATTCTTAATCATTTAACCAATTTTCTATTTTTTTTTTCATTAATATTTTCTATTAAAATAGGTTTCAATTAGTTTGTTTCTCAACTGAAAGAGCTTTACCATTGTTAACATCTCTTCTGTTGTTTTGTTAATAAAAGGCTAAAATAAAGCTACATAACAAATTGTTTCTTAAAAAAAAATACCAATAATACATACAGGGGCGGACTGGGGGTCAAAGGGCCTCCCGGGACTTTAAGGAAAAGGGCCACAAATACATAATTCACTTTTAAAATTTTTAAAAAGAAAAGTTGATAAGCAGAAACTGTTTCTTGATATTAAGTTTTTTCACGTTTATTGATCTATAATCTGTGAACAGGCGGATCAATTTATTTGAGTTATTAAAAATTAAAAAAATGTACAGGGCTAAGTTATATAACATTCATTTTAAAACTTTAAGTGGGTGTTACTTTCAGTTAAGTCAAAAGAAAGTATGTATTCTTTATAAATCTAATATAAGGTCATTATATATCAATATATCGAATGTCACTTTTCATAAATGTCCACCTCTTCCAAAAATACAAATACAAATCGAAAAAATCTTTATCTTAATTTGTTTGACTAATGTAGAATGTTATTATTATTATTTGATCTCAACACAACGTTCTAGAATGATATTATAGCCCAGGCAAATTAGTAAATCAAATCGCATTTTTCGCAGGACTAAATTTTTTTCGTGGAATGTATTTTGGTGAATGTCCTTATCATATAAGTCAATTTTTTGGGATAGTAGGATGTTCAAAGCAGCCGATCTTGGAAAAGAGATTGGTACCATTTATATTTAATAGCTCCATTTTTACTCATTTTAACAGTCTTATTCACAATAAAATTATCTAAAAAATGATGTTCTAACGTTCTAAAATTCGAAAAAATAATCGGACTTGAGATAACAATCAGACATGACATTAAGATGATAGAGTATGCTAAAAAAGTGGGTCCCGCTATTCTGGTCTGTCTGCCGTCTGTAAGTACCGCGAGTTATAGCCTAAATTAATAGAGCGATTTTTTTCAAACTTGGTAGTTAATAGTTTTGGGTGATTCCCTGGAGGACAAATTGAAATTTTTTTTAGGGCCAAAACTAACCGTACCTACCTGTCATTTGAAAAATCGATTTTTTGAAAACGGGTTGATATATTTTATGGAAATTTCGTTTTATTATTTCTTATAAATCGCATACCAACTATATTTTTTGAAAATGTTAGAAAAATTTTATATATAAAAAATTATTTTTTATAAAACGGCTTTAAAGATTTTCGAAATTTTTTCTGAACGATCCTTTTCATGGAAGATATCAAATAGCATAGGTACTTAGTTTTGTGTAAAAGATCATTTAAAACGGTGTTTAATTAATTACAAAAACAGATTTTATTTATTTTGACGACTTATAGAATTCCTTAAAAATATCAAATTTTAATTTTCCCTAATTTTGTTCAGGGGGCCTATTACATAATACGAAACGAACGGCAAAACAACGATAGCCACGACAAACGATAGTCGCGACAAAGAGCGACTATATAAAACGATAACGCATAAAAGAAATTGTACCAGATGAAACAGGAAAAAAAATCCTTTTTCAAGCGCAACTAACTTCACTCCTATTTGTGACTGTCAAAATTGGCTCAGTAAACAAACGAAAAAAAAGTAAATTAAATTTCTTCTTCAAAGATCTATAAGGGGCCTACATTTAATGAAAGGGCAACAAACAAAATTCGGTGGGCCTTCAAAGATCTATAGGGGGCCTATATTTACTAAAACGGCCACAAGCATAATGCTGTGAACCTAAAAAGATCGAAAGAGGGCCTACATTGACTAAAGGGCCACAAACAAAATTCGGTGGGCCTTCAAAGATCTATAGGGGGCCTACATTTACTAAAAGGGCCACAAGCATAATGCTGTGAACCTAAAAAGATCGAAAGAGGGCCTCCATTGACTAAGGGGCCACAAACAAAACTCGGTGGGCCTTGAAAGATCGAAAGGAGGCCTACATTGACTAAAGGGCCACAAACAAAATTCGGTGGGCCTTCAAAGATCTATAGGGGGCCTACATTTAATGAAAGGGCAACAAACAAAATTCGTTGGGCCTTCAAAGATCTGTTGGGGGCCTACATTTAATAAAAGGGCCACAAAAATAATTCTGTGGACCTCGAAAGATTTATAGGAGGCCACAATATGTTTATATTGACTAGCAACCGAGTATTTTATGAGAAAGTTTTGTTTTACAAAATAGAATTTCAAGTGCTTTTAAAAATTTTCTTCTTGCCCGAGGGCCTACCGGAAAAAATCCCGGTTGCCCGGTGGGCCAGTCCGCCCCTGAATACATATTCAAATTGGCTGACATTTATTTTTAAAGAAAACAATATCACACTCTATTGGTAAATCGCTTTAAAAATTTCGACATAATAACTTCAAAAAGACATAAAAGACACTTTTACAATTGACCGTTTTTAAATGAGAGCTAATGCAATTTGTGAACTTAAAACGAATATACAACAAAACATATAACCGTGAACTCAATTATCGATAGTATATGGACAATAGAAGAATATAATTTAAATTATATTTTTAACACGAAATTCAAAAAAAAAAAAAAAAAATAATATAGTAAAAATTTTCTAAACCTCATTTTATTTGTAGATAAATAAGTTTTTATTGACTCCTTAATAAACTTCAACTATTTTTGGTGGTTTTTTAAATGAACGATTCAGATTGAAATATTTTTTCTCTCTAAGTTTAGAACAGTAGAATTTAGAGAAGCAGTAGTTTTTGTGCAAAAAAATGATTTTGAAAAACATAATTTTGAAAATTAAAAATTTTATTATTCTGGATTTTAAAATTCGGACCATTTTCGAACTGATACAAAAAAAAAAATTGATTGAATTACACCAAAGTACAAAATTATTGTGAAATGGATTATTGTATTTCAATTTTTTTATGGCAAAATTCAGTATTTACATTTATAGCGGAATTTCGACCTCTACAGGACAGCAAATATTTCGATCCGAACCGTATCATATCAAAGTATATCCTCGACAGGAAGAGCTTTTATAATAGTTTTAAAAAACAAAACTTTAAATTGTTTTCGCCAAATAAAAGCCATTAAGGAAAAGTTAACCTCTTTTGCTTATGAGATTTTTTCATGCACACCCTGTATTACCATTGTACATTAAAGCTCAACTCAACATGTAACTTTCATCAAGGCATATGCCATCATCAGCCTGTCAGTTGCATTTAAACCATCAACTACAAACATAAATCTCATTCATGCACTGCAAAAGTCTTGTGCCACACCTATATTTTGCATAGCAATTCCTTTATATTCTGTTATTTAATAGGAAAAGACCCCAACGAACGACTCAAATTAGGCTATAACAGATACAATTCGAGGTGCAATCGAATTAAAGTTGATTTAAAATTCACCTGAGATATAACTTGCATTATCCAATTGTTGTTTATATTAAATCCACCAACAATTTCACACACATACAAAAAATAAATACATACATAAATATTTGCTGGTTACAAACTTATGTTTTTTTTTTTTTTGTTGTAATTTATCCAAACAACACAAAAGATACAAAATGGTTAACATATCATTGGTATCTCCCCCTCTCAATATGCAGATATGTAACCAATGTTTTCGTGGAAGGCTTGACTCTATTTGCAAATACAAATAATAAAAATGTATTTATTGTTTGATCAAACAACGTTTAATGGCAAAATCCTATAAAAATATTCAACAATCCAGCAGCAACAATTGATTACACAGAACGACACATAATACGTGACAGGCATCTTAAGCTTTATACCTACCTATAGGAGGTAGGTTAGTTAGCTGAGTTGTGTAGAGGTATAGGTTTAGGTTATTTTGTAGGTTCATTCGGAATAAAGTAGAGCAGTGTCTGGGAATGAATTCCTAAATAGGCTTTGAGTAGGTACCTCTAACCTATTACGCTCATAGGTAAGCAAATAAATTTTTTTTACAGTTTTTTTTTTTTTTCTTGAATTTGGTTCGAATAGCGGAACCGGTTCAATTAGCATCTTTTTACATTATAGTTAGATGTTAATTTATTTAGAATTGAATTATTCGAAAAAGAATATAATGTAGGTACCAACATATCCGTTTCTATATTAGTGATGGGAACTATCGAATAAAAACTATCGATAGTTGTAAAATATTCATTAATTCGATAGATTGAAATCATTCATTCATTCATTCATATAGTTACTATTTTCATTAGAATAAATTTTTCATTCGATAGTTTTTCTTTCAAAAATTTTTTCATTCGAATAGTTTTTTTTATTCGATAGTTTCTTCATTCGAATAGTTTCTTATTCGAGTTTTCTTTTTTTATTCGATAGTTTTCTCATTCGAATAGTTTTTTTATTCGATAGTTTTCTCATTCGAATAGTTTTTTTTTGTACGATAGTTTTCTCACTCGAATAGTTTTCTTAAACTATAGTTTTTTTCATTCTAATAGTTTTTTTAATTCGATAGTTTTTTCTTTCGAACAGTTTTCTTAAACGATAGTTTTTTTATACGATAGTTTTTTCATTCGAATAGTTTTTGTTATTCAATAGTTTTTTCATTCGAATAGTTTTTTTATTCGATAGTTTTTATTCGAATGAGTAAATGAATTAATGAATGAACTATTCGATAGTTCAAATCATTCAGTTACTAACTATCGAAAGTTCAAAGCATTCGGTAGTTCCCATCACTAGTTTCTATTTCGCAATTCAAAAATTGCGCCTTTGCCTTTTATGCCTGGACTATGTAGCTTCAGTTAAGCTTATTTGATTATACATAAAAATACAAATACCTTTTTTTACCTTTTTTTGAAGTTATTTCGATTCGGTTGGATTATTGCTTGAAAGAAGTTTTGACAAGATAATATGTTCACCTTGAAATGTCCGATTTTTTTAAAATGAAAGGTCTCTTGATCCCAACTGTTAACAGAATAAAACCTTTAAAACTGCTTCTCTTCAAAAACGAAAATATTGTTTTTCTATTTCTATAACTATATGTATAGGCACCTATAAAAACATCATTGTCTTTTATATGGTTGTAATATTTTTTCTTCTTTAACGAACTTCTCTCAGTAATTTGGTCAAAACATTAACTTTACAGTCTTCTAGCCTAATTTTATAAGCAAACATTCCCCCAAAATATAGGCACCATGTGTGTTCTAGAAAGAACACACATGATCTATTTCATGATGTTGTTGTAGTTGATGACTAATACAAACTCTGTCCAAACTTATTTGTTCCGAATCAAAAAGTCAACATTCTTAAACTATTCAGCCCACTTAAATCCATCAGCTTAAAAAACAACAACCATAAAAAAAACTCTTTGTTTACCCAAAAAAATATGTCAACTTTCTCCTTAAATAGAAATTAAAAATTCGTAGAACTTCTGGAATTAAAATTCTTTCTTCAAGTCAAGTCTGGGCCATAAACACTTGACACACCTAAACAGAAAACTATATAGGTCTGCTCAGGTGAACTCAACTTTGTCGTATTTGGAGTTAACAATTAATTATTTGAAGAAACACTTTTTTTTTACTTCGTGATAAACAATAGATGACAAAACATGTGCAGTGGTGGAATTCGTCTGTCAGGGGCCCTTGACAGAATTTTTTTTTGAGTCGTAAAGTGGTTAAAAGTAGTGATACCAAAATTCTAAAATATTCGAAATATTAAGTCACATTTTTAATCCAGAAAAAAATAAAAAGACTGCTCTTTAATATTCGCTGATACGTTTTCGAAAACAATTTTTTCTTTAAGAATGTATAAAAAATAATTTTTTTTTTGTGAAAAAATGGCAGATAATTTACAAAAAATCGGTTGTGTCTTAAAATACTCAAAGCATCTATTAAACTCTTTAAAAAATGTATCTTACAGTATTAAAGTAAAAGCCGCACTTTGTAAAAATTTGTTCAGTGTAGTGAATTTTTGAGATCCGCCTCTGTACACACACATCATTTGACAAATGAAAATGTGTTTGTTGTCACACATTTTTAAGTCGTATTGAAGTTCATTCATCTTGAGAGAAGCTAACGTATAATAGTGCATAAATAATTATATTTCAATATATATTTTATTTGTAAACAATGACGTGACACGATGGTGATATGGCGATGACCAAATAGGACAAATGTCGTTAGATAATAAAAATTGTAACAAATGGACTTCGAAAGTAAATAAAATAAGATTGTGAATGAGTCAACTAAGTAGGTATGGTTTAAAGTCTTATAATTTATAAACTTTTACTAATAAGAAGTTAATTTTTTGAGTGCTTCAGTCTGAATCATATTATAGAATGTCTACGAGTCACCGCAACAAATGAAAGCAATTGGTTCATGAGGTATATCTAAGATGAAAAACTTATGAGGTCATTTTCTTCTTTTCGCTTTATTCGTGTTATGAAGATAACTTTATTAATATACAAAAGCATTTTTGTATATCTTTAATATAAATAAAAATTAAAAATTTTTTTTTTTTTTTTTTTTGGATTACAAAAAAAAATTCTTTTTTTTTTGAAAAATCGAATTTTTGGAAATTAAAAAAAATTTATAAAAATTCTTTCAATATAAGAAATTAAATTGCATACTTTTTTGAATTCAAGATTTTGTTGTATGTATTTTGTTTTTATATATGAAGGTATTTACAAAAAGGCACTTTCCTAAAATCCGAAAATACAACCCTTTAGTTTGTGCAGGAAAAATATTTTTTTTTGTAATTTATTACTTTTTTCACAAATTTGCTTATGTCAAAAAAGCCGAATTTTCACCATTAACTGCAAGTTAAAAATGGTTATTAAGTACCAACTTGTTCTAAGAGTTCAAGTTGCTTATTTTTTTTATATGGATTATTCAGAGTTTAAAGAAAAAACACTAGCTCAATGGGTGCATTAAAAAAAAAAACAAATAATTTTTTTTGTGATTTTCGATAAGGTGGATTTTAGAAAAGAATAATAGTCAGGGCCGTAGCCAGGGGGGGCATTGAGGGGCAATGCCCTACCTTGAAAAATGGCCTACATCCAAAAATGTCCTACCATCAGAAATGCCTTAACTTAAAAAATTACTACTTTTAAAATACCCTTATAAAAATGCAGTACCCTCAAAAATGATCTAACTTTAAAAATTCCCTTCCTTAAAAATGCTCTACCTCAAAACATACCCGAACTATGAAAATGTTCTTCTTACAAAAAACGCTTTAGCTTTTAAAATGCCCTAACTTCCATAAGGCTGCACTTAAGAAAATGTTTTTTCTTCAAAAAAGCTCTAGCTTTAAAAATGCCCAACTTATAAAGATGCCGTTCCTTCAAAATAGATCTTGCTTTAAAAGTTCCCTGTCTCAAAAATGCACTACCTTCAAAATGTCCTATTTGTGAAAATGTTCGACCTTCAAATTAAAAATGCCCTACCTATTAAAAAGGTGTTATATTTCTCCTCTATGAAATTATAATACGGCTAATAACTGAAGATATCTCAGACAATAAAAAAAAAAAAATACCGGAAAGATTTGAACAGTTTTTGACAGAAGACATTTTTTTTAAGAAACCGATACTTTAAAACGAAACCTCAAAAACAGTAAAAACGCCTTTTTTGCATTAAGTATCCCAACGCAGAGTTAATATTTCAAAAAAAAAAAAAGTGACTAAATATTTTTACTTCGGATTCGAGTTCATCACAAAAGTCTCAGATACAAATAAAAGTTTAATGATGTTAACTTTAACAAAAACAAATCATTCTTTTATATTGTAAAAATGCTAATTTTCAATTGATTTTTATGTCTAAAAATTCCACCAAGAGAAGAGTTACTATTGTCAAAAATTATTTGAGTAGACTCGAAAATAAAACCGAAAACCAAGTGCAGATTTTTACCAAAAAAGGTTTAAATTGGCTGTATATTGTGCTCTATTTTGATTTCAAGAAAAAAAAAAAAAAATGAAACTAAATTAGGAACTGTGTAAAAAAAAATTAATTTTTTTTTCGACCTTCGCAAAGCAATTGCTAAAATCCTAGTAGTGTCAATTTTCAACTGAATTGAGAATTGAGTATAGAAAAAGATATTAAGGCCATTTCACTAACATACAGGGTGTCCCAAAAGTTAACTTCGAAACGAAAACGGTAGATAGGGTAGGTGGTGACAGTTATCAGAAAAATAATAAAAAAAATCGCAGCCATATACTTTGTGAGTTATGGGCATTTGAAAAAAAGTCGAAAAAATGGTCACATTGTGACGGTTTTTCATGTGCCGTGACTTCAAATCTTAATTTTTCTCATTTTTTTCTTCTGTTACGGAACCTTGAATAACCCTGCTACAAAATGCATTCAAAAATTTTAACTCAGCCGCATCAGTTTTAAAGCAAATATTACTTTTTTGCCCAACTAAGTACTAAACAATTTTACATGACTCTAATTCAATGAACCGTAGTGTGAAAAAAATGCACTACGATGTTTCGGCAAGTAACCTTAAAAGTTAGTGTGTTTAATTCACTATTTAAAATGGTAGGTATAACATTGTTGAGAATATTCCATGAATAACCGAGATAAAATTTATTTTCTTAAGAAATCCGACTTTTTTATGAGGTAATTTTTCCATATTATTTAAGTTTTTGTATTCTGAAAGGTTCTGAAAGGGTACCCGGGTAAAAATTTAATATTCCTTTTTTTTTTGTTGCTCTTTGAAAAAGTCCTTTACCATCGTTTTAAGATGTGTTTCTAATTATTTGTTCATCATGTTTAGAAAGTTAATTTTGTTATTTTAAATTTAAAAAGATTAAAATCTTTAACTTAAACTTATCATAAATTAATATCAAATTCTTAATGGAGTTTTTTGTTTGCTTAACTCTAAAAAACTGTAAGTTGCCCAATAATTGCAAATACTTTTTATGTGTTGTTTTCTCAACAAATTCTACTTAAAAAAAAAGAATGGTTAATTGTTTGTAGAGATGAGAGATAATTCTAGGTTTCTAATCAAAGGTCATTAAACAATCATCAAAACATGCGAATAAGTCAGCTCTCTTCTCATATCTCTCATGTATCTTGTAGCTTTGTATAAACTTGCTCAGGTTATAAGTCGAAAAGTATGCGGCATAGTTCCCGCACGTGGTGTCACGTTATTATTAACAAACACAAAAATAAAATCCAAAACTTCACTCAACGTCCGACTGACAATGATGACTTTAATAAAGAGGAAAGTGTGTCAAAAAGCTCATAAGTAGTTGGTTCCGAGAAATTACAGAAATTACACTTCAAAGAGTTTCTTCTTCCACAATTGGGACACAACAACTACTCGTAGGTACTATTGAAACATTGCGTTTATATTTTCATTGTTGCAATATTGCGTTTGAATTGTGTGATTAATTTTTATCAAAATCATACTACAACTAACAATACACACAAAAGAAATAAATATGGGAACTGAAAATGAAACTCGAAATATATAAAAAATACATTTGTGTGGTCAGTTAACACCATTTATAGTTATCTGTGTACTTTTATTAAAAGAAAAAAATACAACTTTTATAATTTATTTATAGAGTCTTATAGTTGTAGCGGTTAACTAGTTTGTTTTGTTTATTTTTTTTATTCAGTATATCATTTCATTTGCAAAATTAATGCGGCGAATTCGACTAAGGAAAAAGGAACCCACAAACAAGTTTGGTGACTTATTTTTTCTTTATGTTGGTATATTTCCAACTTTGTTGAGGTTTATTGTAGGTATATTGTCTTGTTGTTTATGAAGTTGATTTATCCAAATTGGATAGTATTTTAACACTCGTGCAAGGTTTTATAGAGATATTCAAAAAGTTAATGTGTAAGCGATAAAACCTTGGACTAAATGATATGATTTTGTTAATACATACAAGACAAATTTCGATACGAAGTACGAACTTTTATTTAAGTTGAAGGTACCGAAGAAAAAATAAAATAATTTAAGTGCAAGCTTAATAATAAAAGGAACTACAAGAAGCTACAAGTTACTTGACTTTAAAAAAAATGTAAATAAATAATCATTTTTTATAAAAAAACTAAACCGACTTCCATGGCTAAAACTGGGTTTTATGGTTTTTCTAATAGTTCCTATGGCCAGAACTGAACGAAATTAAAATGGGACCACAATGCAGCCACCAGCTATTGAATACAAAAAGAATTATCAAAATTGGTTCACTCAGTCTAAAGTTATGAGGTAACAAACACAAAAAAAAAAATACAGACGAATTGAATACCTCCTCCTTTTTGGAAGTCGGTAAAAATCATATGATTTTATTCTTGATATGATTTTTTAATCTTTTTTAAGTAGAATTTTATATAGAGCTAATGGCTAAGTTAATTTGAGAAGACTTCAAAAAATCTTAAACGAACTTTCAATATAAATTATTGCTACCGTTTGAATTTGAATTAATTTTTTCTCACGACTTTAATGCTGAAAAAAAGTCAATGAAACCATTCCAAATGTTCGTGTGTTATGTGTTTTTTTTTTTTTTTTAGTTGTATGTCCGAGCATTTGAAGGTCAAAACTTAATTAAATAATTAACAACATAATTTATATTAAAAAGGGTTTATTAGCGACCAATTAAACTATGTTCACAATCGTAATTATAAGGTTGGTACTTGTTAGTAAAAATTCAAGGACATAGTTTTATATGCATCATATAAAACTACAATTTGGCTAGAATACTTTTATATCAAAGTTGTTAGAAGATAGGAAGTCAATTTTAATTTGTCAAGGAGAATTTTGAACAAAAAACTTTAAGTTTATTTAGATGTTCACAAAATAGTAGGCTAAATTGTGTATTATGTAAACAATTAAACATACTTGGTTTTATAATCATAATAATAGTCTGGAATAATTACATATGTTAAGCTCAAATCTCGTCAAAAGGTCATTGGCCGAAAAAAAGACCCATTAAAAGCAAGCCATAAGACGTACACAAAAACGAATTGAACATTCTTTTCCCAAAATTTTGACAAAAAAATTAAAAAAGAACGGCCATTCCATTTGCATTTTTAGGACATTTTCGCGCTTGTTATCCAGTTTATCTCGTTGAAGAAGCAATATTTTTTCTGGAAACTTGGTGGGTCTTAACCCTCTGTAGGCAAACCTCTTTTTTGTGATGTGATAGGCACACGGCCGTGCACGGGTGCGAATTTGGTTTATACTTTTTTATGTCGCTAGAACTTTTTTCGGTCACAATATTTTATAGAGAATCAAGTATATAATTGATGTAGAATATTCCGAGGAATTCGAATATTGTATTCACAATTCCGAAAAAAAATATTTTCACCCCTATAAAGAGACTTTTTTGGGACCACTTTTTTGAAAAATCGTAATTTTTTTATTTTTGTCCTGCAAAATTCGCACCCGTGCACAGTGCGTGGACAAAAATAAAAAAAAATCAAGTCTATTATATGATGAAAAACCAGTGCTTCACATGTAGGGCTTATATTCAACAATAATAAAACACAGTTTTTCACTGCTTAAGATTCAAAAAGATTGGTGGTGTTTTTCATGATATTTTGATTATTCAAGCTAAGGTTCAAATTGATGTTTATCATTTTTTTTTGAAGTGAAAACAAATGTTCTTGACTTTTTTTTTATGTTAATTATCAAAATGATTATCTGAAGATCAGGTGTGTATGTCAATTTGTTTTTGTAAAGTGAAATTAGTATTTAAAAAATATAACCAAAAAAAAGTCTGTTTTTTGTGACTCAAAAACTAAATTTATATCAGACTGTAGCAAGCTGTAGCAGAATTTTGTATGCCACAAGGTTCCCTTATATTTCTACTTTCTTATCATGCTCACCTTTTTTTGCTCATACTTGCTCATCTTCAAAATATTTACATTTTTGTAGACTCATTTTCAGTACTAAAAAATAAGAACTTTTTCAAAAAATTGGCTTAAATTGTAAAATTTTCAAACATAAAGGTCCTTTATTAGTTTGTTTTAAGAAAACAAAAAGCTGTGGATACTAAAGCGCCTTTCAAAATATTTTGTTCCAAAATATCGGGGAATTTAATTGCACTTTTGTCATTTTTTGGACAATTTTCTCATTTTGCCTGCAGAGTTAGCTCTCATTCGATATTATTTAATTGTTTATTATTTTTTTGTGAAATTTATCATTACTTTGATGAAATATACCATTAATATGTGTTTCTGAAGGTTTTCTTATTCAAAGAAACACAAATTTTTTATATTCTGATTTTTGTCCACATCCCCCATACACTCGACGCACTGTGCCGTGTGCCGACAAAGGGTTAAGGGCTCATGATAAAGTTGAAGTTCTATAAGTTTCAAGAAAAATTAATTCCAAATAGCAAAATTATTACGAGACAAAGACGGTAACGGAGAAGACTTGTACGCGTCTTCTACGTTACCGCTTTATCTGTGAATTATTTGGCAACGTTTAATTAGTTTTTCGTGAAACTTCTAGAACATCAATATTATCATGGGTCCTTAAGACCAACCAAGTTTAAAAAAAAAAAAATTGCTTCTTCAACGAGATAAACTGGAAACAAGGTCAATATGTCTCCTTCGTTACTTTGCACTAAAAAAATGTTCATCTTATTCATGTAAATATTTTTGTTTCTTTTTTAATTTTTTTTTTGTCAAAATTTTGAGTTTATTAAAAAAACACTAAATTTTAAGAAAATAAAATGCACGACTGGGGTCGCACGTACTTGCTCTTATGCTAAAAGTAACTCTAATGTTAAAGCTTTTTATTCAAAAAACACCGTTTTAAATTATGTTTTACAAAAAACCAAGTATGCCATTTTATTACTTGCATAAAAAGGTATTTTTAGAAAAAAAATTTCCAAAATCGTTAGAGCCGTTTTTTAAAAAAATAATTTTTTATACATAAAAAATTTCTAACATTTTTCAAAAAAAAAGTTGGTATGCTATTTTAAAGAAATAATTAATTTACACATAAAAACGAAATTTCAAAATTTTTCACCAACCCGTTTTCAAAAAATTGATTTTTCAAAAAAAAATTTTGAAATATTTTTTAAAAATCCAAAAATGCACTTTTTGAAAATTTTCTAAAATTTTAATATTATTATTATTTAATTGCTTTTGCATAAAAATTTTCGTTGAAATCGGGTTAATTTTGTACGAGATATTCAGAAACCAAAAAAACCGTTCTATGACAGGTACGGTTAATAACGGTACAAAAAATATTTTTTTTATTTAAAAAGTTGGCTCTTATGTGTAATACCACACATAAAAATTTTAATCAAAATCGTTAGAGCCGTTTTTGAAAAAAATTAACTTTTCTATTTCCGTTATATGGCAGGTACCGTTAGTTTTGGTCATAAAAAAAAAATTTCAATTTCCCCTCTAGGGAATCACCAAAAACTGCTAACTACCAAGTTTGAACAAAATCGCTTCAGTAGTTTAGGCTGTAGCTCGAGGTTCTTACAGACAGACAGACAGACAGACAGACAGACAGACAGACAGAATTGCCGGACCCACTTTTTTGGCATTCTCCATCATCGTAATGTCATGTAAAATTGTTATCTCGAGTTCGATTTTTTTTACGAATCCTAAACTTGCCCTATAGTACCTATATCGCAAGTAAAAATCAGAAATAAAATATGTCCCGTCCCAGTGCTTTCTGATTATTTCTTTTCTTTTCAACCGACTTCCAAAAAGTTTTTTTTTAATGTTTTTTACCTCATAATTTTCGACTATGTAGGTGATCCGGTATTGATGTTTTGGAAGTTGGTAGGTAATGGTAGTATGATCCCATTTGAATTTGGTTCAGCTTTGACTTTATACTTTTTGATAAAAAAAATTCAACTAAAAAGGATTATTTATAAAATATTTATTTTGAGTACGAAAAATGCTCCACCTTAAGCCAAGAAGGTAAGCCCCTTGCAATTAGTTGTTTGGGTAAGCCCCGATTTCGTTTTTTGTTAGACCTTAAACTTTTCATTGCATAATACCGAATTTGTTTTATATACTTAAAATATAAAAGTGTGTACTTAAATAAATAATTTTAACTGAGAAAATTATCTTTTTAAGACACATTGTACACAAAAACAAAAAATAGTTCATAAATGTTGCCTCTAGAGGGCGCTATACTCAATTGTATGTGATTTCGCATAACCTGTAATCATTTGACAATCAAGATGCTTTTAAAGATAGTTCATTTGTCAAATTATGTATTTTAAAAGTTATAATGAAACAAATGAACATACCTTCATACTTATTTTATCAATAAAATTGTGTTTTGTTAATGTTCAAGACAAATGATTTTTAGTAGGAATTTCCCAACTGAAAGGCGTGTTATCAAGATGCAAGACAAAAACTACCCTCAAATACTCTATTTTTTTCATCAATAATTTCCCTTTAACAAGAAAAGTAAAAAATCAATATAAAGTCAAAAAAAAAGATTGTTTCCTAAACATGACAACAGAAAAATAAACATTTACCAATTTTTTTTTTTTTAACTTAAGTTTTACAAATCGTACAAAAAATCCATGTAATTTAATGTTAACATTGAGAGAAAGTAAGAAATGCGTTCAGTTAAACACAACATCTAACATTGCTGATATCAATGTGCCAGGGCAGCCGCCAATTTGATTCCTAGCCCGGAAAATGTTTTGTTTGTTTGCTTGTTTTTTTTTTTGCAATTTAATGTATTTTCTTTTCAATTTGAATGAAATTTTTTTTCGCACAAGAAGGAATGGAAACACAGCCTGTGAAGTTTGAAAATTAAATTAATATATACACAATACACTCCGGTGCTATCAAATAGAGTTTGATTATTCCGAACTTATAATTTTGAGGGTTTTAAATTAGGTATAAAGATCGCAATTTTAGTTTTTTGAAACTTCACTTTTTTTTTTTTAAATGAACCAACAAAATTTAAAAAAAAATATTTTTTGAACAAAAAAAAAAACTTGTTTTTTTCTAAATTTTTTGAACAAAAAATCAATAAAGTCAGTAACTTATTTCACTTAAAAAAAGTCTTGGCCCTATTCAATTGATAAGTAGTGTGTAAAAGACACATCATATCAAGACAAAAAAAAAATATATACAAAGGCTGATCAAATGATCATGCTGCTGGCGCTGCTAGCTGATGACAATTGTGGGTAATTTTCCCATCTCACGTCCGAATTCACAGCAAAAATTGCCTCGTTCTCGTTAGCTTGGTAATAACTTCTAATTGAATCCATTCTTTTCAAATTACTATAGAATAAAAATGATATGATGTTTTCTTATACCTGGTGGGGTTTCGGGATGTATTACTGAGAAGATTATGTGGGGTTGTTAGAATGATGTAGGTTATCTATCATTATAATATAGACATACATACGATTTAAGTTTCAAAATAAATTTATGCAAATTTTCAAATTCTTCAAAACTTTTGAATTAGAATTTAATTACACAACCATAACAAACTGTGTGATGAGGTTCATGTACCTATAATCTACCCCAGGTATGTAAATATTTTTGCAAACAGTCTTGATTTATGGTTTCCGTGAATGAAAGCTCATGCTGGCGTTACCTTCACGGCTTTTGATTTTTCTAGTTTTAATGTCATCATCAACTGGCAGTTTGGCAAGAAATTAAATTTTAGTATGGTGGACTTTTAGAAACTAACGTCCACTTGCTTTTGTTGTTGGGAAATATAATTCTTTTTTTAAATTTATTTTTCCGTCATCTAGATCTACTGGTATATTTCCAGTTTTATTTAACTTTTTTTTACGGCTTTAGGATTATTATATAAAAATAATGACTATTAATTTTATTATCCTTTGTTGAAGTAATTTAATAGTTCTAATAATGGTTTACTATAGTATTTAAAGTAATTATAAATAAAAGTCAAACTTTCAACAAAAATGAAGCGTAGTTTTAAACTTTTTGTTTTTCTTATAAAATAGTGTTTTAACCTAAGTATTAAACAATGAATAAGTTTAAATTTTTGAAGTTGAACTTTTAATATTATCAGAAGCTATTAGAATAACAATGTCAATGCAAAAAATAGGAGTATTCTTAAGTTTGATGATGGTTTCATGTTAAATAAATTAAATTTTTTTTGAAACATTTTGTTTTTTTGTTTTTTTTTTGTCAAAAAAAGCCAAAAATAAATTGAAACTTGACCAACAGAAACAAATTTTGGTACAGACCTTTGAATTTTCGCTAAAATCAAATTGCCAAAAGACACCATGTCTGGGTAATTCTACGAATTTGGAAAAAAATTGTCCAACTTTACTACTATTTGGATCGGATAACTTGTTTATGTTTATTCAGCTTAACTTAAGTTTGATACTGTGATGTGCTTTTTTGTCAAAGGCTGAGGTTTCGCTCGCCGGATTCCAAAGTACAAATTAAAGTAAGCACTTAACTTTAATCAAAAGGTTTTACTTTTATTATACTCTTAAAACTTAAAATATTAATTAACAACAAACAATTCTCTCAATATTTATGGTCTGGTTCCGGTTCTTGTTGATTTCTTCAGGTCGGTCAGCGGCTTCCTTCAACTTCTTTAGCAGGGAAGGGTTTTGGTTGTTAGGTAGATCTTGGATTGCTCCCGGTAAAATCACGGCGTTGCCACCGGTAAAAAATCACGGCGTTGCCACCGGTAAAAATCACGGAGTTGACCCCGGTAAAAATCTCGGCGTTACCACCGGTAAAAATCACGGCGTTGCCACCGGTAAAAATCACGGAGTTGCCCCCGGTAAAAAATCACGGCGTTGCCACCGGTAAAAATCACGGAGTTGCCCCCGGTAAAAATCACGGCGTTGCCACCGGTAAAAATCACGGCGTTGCCACCGGTAAAAATCACGGCGTTGCCACCGGTAAAAATCGCGGAGTTGCCCCCGGTAAAAATCACGGCGTTGCCACCGGTAAAAATCACGGAGTTGCCCCCGGTAAAAATCACGGCGTTACCACCGGTAAAAATCACGGCGTTACCACCGGTAAAAATCACGGAGTTGCCCCCGGTAAAAATCACGGCGTTGCCACCGGTTAAAATCACGGCGTTGCCACCGGTAAAAATCACGGAGTTGCCCCCGGTAAAAATCACGGCGTTACCACCGGTAAAAATCACGGAGTTGCCCCCGGTAAAAATCACGGCGTTGCCACCGGTAAAAATCACGGAGTTGCCCCCGGTAAAAATCACGGCGTTGCCACCGGTAAAAATCACGGCGTTGCCACTGGTAAAAATCACGGAGTTGACCCCGGTAAAAATCTCGGCGTTACCACCGGTAAAAATCACGGCGTTGCCACCGGTAAAAATCACGGAGTTGCCCCCGGTAAAAAAATCACGGCGTTGCCACCGGTAAAAATCACGGAGTTGCCCCCGGTAAAAATCACGGCGTTACCACCGGTAAAAATCACGGAGTTGCCCCCGGTAAAAATCACGGCGTTGCCACCGGTAAAAATCACGGAGTTGCCCCCGGTAAAAATCACGGCGTTGCCACCGGTAAAAATCACGGCGTTGCCACCGGTAAAAATCACGGAGTTGCCCCCGGTAAAAATCACGGCGTTACCACCGGTAAAAATCACGGCGTTACCACCGGTAAAAATCACGGAGTTTCCTCCGGTAATCTGGTACACTGTCGGTTATATTATTTAGACCCCTTACCGCTGGTGGGGGGAAGTCTAATAATTTAATTTTATATTTTACTGAACTCACTGAACTCACCCCTTCTTCGGAGACGAGAACCTTCTCGTCTGAAATTATCTCTCGGGTAAAAAAAATAAAAGCAGCAAAATGATATAATATGATATAAAAAAAAATAAATGATAAAAAAAAAAGTATTAAAAATATTGAAAATATTAATTTTAACCCTTTTTTTTTTGTTTTTTTTTTTTTTTGAGAGTAGGTCGGATACGGGATAAAAACAATGTTACAATATTACTTTTAACATTTTTTTTCCTTTTTTTTTTTTTTTTTAGATTTCAGTCGGATACGGGTTTGTATTCAGGTATGATTCGGGTAAATACAAAATTAATGGATAGAAAAAAAATTAATTTTTTTTTTTATTTGAATGCGGATACGGGAAATTCAGGTTCAATTCCGGTAAAAAAATAACTAAAAATATATTTTTTTTTTAAATGAAGCTTAAAAAAAAACTTTGTATTAATTAATTCAGGTAATAATTTTTTTTTTCTTGACCAAAAAAAAAAATCAAAATAAAGGTTAAACAAAAAAATTTAGAGCGTTATAAAAAAAAAAACGATCCACTGCGTTCTGGGTAAATATAATAATTTTTTTTTTTTAGTAAAATTATTTTTTTTTTAAATTTTCTCTTACGACGTTGCTTTCGAAATTTTTTTTTTTATTTTTAAAATTCGGTATTGCAGTTTTCTGGTTGGGATGTTTAATTTTTTTCTTTAATCGGATTTTTATATTTGCTTTCTTGTTATCCGAATATTTTTCGGATTCGGCTTTGATTTTGTTAGCCTCGTTGATATTTGTGTTTCTGGGTTTTCGGTTTCGACGTTTGGAGTGGGTTGGTTGCCTTTTAGAGCAAATGGAAGGATCACCATTAGCCCTCATAAGCGCCTGCTGGTTTTCTTTTAAAACAGCATTGCATCGAATTTCCTTTGGTTTTGGTTGGTGGAATGAACGATTTTTGGGTTTTTCAAGTACGGTGAACCCATGGGGATGGCATGTGCAATCCCTACTCAGAACACATTCTTTTCCGCAGTGAGAGCAAAATTTTATGGGTTGATTCTTGCATTGGAACCGGGTATGACCTTGACGCTTACATTTCCAGCAATGAGACCATCGGTAATATTCTGTAACAGGCTGTTTGCTCCTTTCAATAGACTTATTTCGGGCTGGGTCTGGGGCTAGGTAATACAAATTTTCTCTACATGTTTCATAGTTATTAATAGTGTCCAGTTCAGAAACTTGTCGCCGTGGTTGTTGTTCTCGGAACGGTTTCGGTTGGGTGTTTGGTACTGTTCTGGTGGTAGTGGTATTCAGGTTACGGCTTTCACTTTGAATGTATTCAAATTCCTCTGCCAGCTTAGTCAGCTCCTCTAACGTACGGAAATCTTTACGCCGGATGTAAAGATGGTATTCTGGTCGGAGTCGGTCATATATGCGATCGACACTGTCGGTTATACGCATAGTAGGATGTTGGTGAATCAAATATTGGGCTGCCCTGATGAAATCCTTGGCCTTTTCTCGAGGGCCTTGTCTTTTTCTTGAAATTTCATCTTCCAATTTGTGAACGAATCGAATGGGGAGGAAATGTCCTAGAAATGCTTGGTGGAAATCGTCCCAGCTTCTGAACCCTCCTCGGTTAATGCGGTACCACTCCAAAGCTGATCCTCGAAAAATTTCTGGGAGAGCCCGCAACATGTCACACGATTGTATCCTGTATGATTCGGTAAGCTCCTCTATGCGTCTTATAAACTCCAACGCGCTCCCGGAGCCGTCGAATCGTAGACCCCATTTTCGGACTGTATTTAATACTTCGGCATCTCGGTTCATAAGTATTCTATCGTATGAAAATTTTTCTGGTAAAGTTGTTCTTGGGTAGTTAACAATCGGATTATGGCTTGGTAGTTGAGTAGCTACTGAAGTGGTTGGCATCTCTGTGCTCGGGATTTTGTCGGTGATTTTATACTGACCTGGTAACGAACATGGGACGTATGACATGGTCGTTTTTGGCCCCATATTTTGAGTATCTTCATCCGGATAGTAAAAAGGTCGGTATTCAGGTAACTTCGTCATCTGTTCGAGCTCAGTAATAGCGGTATGGGCTGCTGAAGTGATAGTCGTAACGGCTGGTCTTGCAAGATTTGATGGGTAGTACCAATCTCTATAATCAGGGTGCCGAGTCATCTTCTCCAGGTCGTTGATTGCAGCGTAAGTAGCTGGGGTATATATCGGTTTCTGATGTTTTTGTAACTCTGGTACTCGGTACTGGTATTCTGTATACTCTGTTTGCTGTATCTTTCCGTTGGTATTAGATCCACTCGGATATACAGTGACGCTCTCGATTTCAAAAGAGTCTTTGGAAGAAACGGGGATAGTTGGAGGGGCGTCTTCATGATACTCCCTTTCGGCAACCAACCTTTCCATTTCTTCACACAAGTTTTGCATGGATTTTCGGACTCTGGCTTCTTTGATGTGTGCGCTGAAGCTTGCACGCAGGGCAGCCACGGTACCTTCGGTACTCAGGCCTAGTTGAGCCATCCTTTGCTTGAGCTCCTCCTTATTAAGAAGATAAATTGCTCCTATACTAGAAAATATGTCGAAGCTATCTCCTTCTTCAGACATTTTGGCTTAAAACGGGAATTCGGTCGGGTTCGGGTACGGATGTTTTTCGGTTGTGTTTGGACCTCTAGGGATTTTGTACGGTGGGTAACCTTTCGGTTCGGTGCAGTTACGGTAACCTCTCGGTTGATTTGTTGGACCTCGTGGGATTTTAGAGATACGGACGGTAGATAACCTGTCGGTTCGGTACGGGTACGGTAATTTTTCGGTTTTTGTTTTTTTAATCCTCTTGGGATTAAAAAAAAACAGGCGGTATGTAACCTCTGGGTTCGGTGGGGGTACGGTCGGTGTGTAACCTTTCGGTTCGGTGCAGGTTCGGTAAAATTTTTTTTTTTTTAATTTGATAAGTTTGCTCGACCTTGAAGGTCGCCTTACTTTTAGGTAAGGGTACAGAATTTAAAAAAAAAAATCGAAGTGTTCAGAAAATGTTTTGGTGACCAAATTGTTATTAATTAAATTGAATGTTGTTTTAGGCCGTTTTTCCCCTTTTTAAGATTTAAGAGTTTGTTTGTTTCGGTAAAGACCTTTAAGGTCCCTGCTCGGGCGCCAATTTGTGATGTGCTTTTTTGTCAAAGGCTGAGGTTTCGCTCGCCGGATTCCAAAGTACAAATTAAAGTAAGCACTTAACTTTAATCAAAAGGTTTTACTTTTATTATACTCTTAAAACTTAAAATATTAATTAACAACAAACAATTCTCTCAATATTTATGGTCTGGTTCCGGTTCTTGTTGATTTCTTCAGGTCGGTCAGCGGCTTCCTTCAACTTCTTTAGCAGGGAAGGGTTTTGGTTGTTAGGTAGATCTTGGATTGCTCCCGGTAAAATCACGGCGTTGCCACCGGTAAAAAATCACGGCGTTGCCACCGGTAAAAATCACGGAGTTGACCCCGGTAAAAATCTCGGCGTTACCACCGGTAAAAATCACGGCGTTGCCACCGGTAAAAATCACGGAGTTGCCCCCGGTAAAAAATCACGGCGTTGCCACCGGTAAAAATCACGGAGTTGCCCCCGGTAAAAATCACGGCGTTGCCACCGGTAAAAATCACGGCGTTGCCACCGGTAAAAATCACGGCGTTGCCACCGGTAAAAATCGCGGAGTTGCCCCCGGTAAAAATCACGACGTTGCCACCGGTAAAAATCACGGAGTTGCCCCCGGTAAAAATCACGGCGTTACCACCGGTAAAAATCACGGCGTTACCACCGGTAAAAATCACGGAGTTGCCCCCGGTAAAAATCACGGCGTTGCCACCGGTTAAAATCACGGCGTTGCCACCGGTAAAAATCACGGAGTTGCCCCCGGTAAAAATCACGGCGTTACCACCGGTAAAAATCACGGAGTTGCCCCCGGTAAAAATCACGGCGTTGCCACCGGTAAAAATCACGGAGTTGCCCCCGGTAAAAATCACGGCGTTGCCACCGGTAAAAATCACGGCGTTGCCACTGGTAAAAATCACGGAGTTGACCCCGGTAAAAATCTCGGCGTTACCACCGGTAAAAATCACGGCGTTGCCACCGGTAAAAATCACGGAGTTGCCCCCGGTAAAAAAATCACGGCGTTGCCACCGGTAAAAATCACGGAGTTGCCCCCGGTAAAAATCACGGCGTTACCACCGGTAAAATTCACGGAGTTGCCCCCGGTAAAAATCACGGCGTTGCCACCGGTAAAAATCACGGAGTTGCCCCCGGTAAAAATCACGGCGTTGCCACCGGTAAAAATCACGGCGTTGCCACCGGTAAAAATCACGGAGTTGCCCCCGGTAAAAATCACGGCGTTACCACCGGTAAAAATCACGGCGTTACCACCGGTAAAAATCACGGAGTTTCCTCCGGTAATCTGGTACACTGTCGGTTATATTATTTAGACCCCTTACCGCTGGTGGGGGGAAGTCTAATAATTTAATTTTATATTTTACTTAGCTCCTGGAGTTACTTCCTCTTGAGATGATCACGATTGAATGATGATTTTGTCGTTTGTATGGCGGCTTCTTATATTACTATTGAACTTAACTCAGTGTGAATTATTAAGCACAAAGAGTTATTTTCAATAGTTTTCTGTCGAACAAAAACATAATCATATTCCATCGTTATCCACCACACCTCTCCTCATTCATGATTTTATTTTCATGAAACATATTCACCACCGAGCTCTGTTGTTCGTTTGCAAATCGATGCCATCAGCGTAGATCTTACTGATTGATAAGGAAATTTTATCAATTCTCCTTTGTTATCTAAATTCTTCTTTATCGTGTGTGGTGAATATCGATGCAGCGTTCGGCAAAACTCAAATAGGCAGGTAAAGGCGGTAATGCAATTGTAATGTTTCATTACAATACTACCACTTCTTACTGAAAATGTTTTTAAATGTTTAATTTGCCATAAAAATCCGGGATTGTAAAAAAAATGTATCTATGCTTTACATAAATTTGAAAAATCAAGAAAAAAATGCTTTTTATGGTTTTTTGGATAACTATGCGTTAAGTTGAGAAAAAAAGTAGGCAAATTAAAAGATTGATTTTATTAAAGCATATTCTTGTGATAATGTAAAAAATACATAAAATCTGTTTTTATAATAATTAATAAAACACTGTTTTTAAAGGTTTTGATCACAAAACGAAGTATGCCATTTCATTTCTTGTATCAAAAGGAATTTTTAGAAAAATATTTTTGAAAATCGTAAGAGCCGTTTTTTTTAATATTGTTTTTATATGTATATACAAATTTTATTTAATTTTTTTAATTAATTTCAACTTAAAAGCCAAATTTCGAAACATTTAAAAAAAATGAAAAAAAAAATTTAAAAAAAATTAAATATTTTTAAAAATCCAAAAAGGGGTTTTTTGAAAATATTCTAAAATTTTTATATTACAGTTACCTTAACGTCGTTTAAATCAGGTTAGTCTTGTAAAAGATATTTAGAAAAAAAAAAAAAAAAAGTTCAATGGCATTTACCATTAGTAACGGTCCAAAAAATATTTTTTCATTCAAAATCTATCTGTAAAATTGTATACAAATTTTTTATCAAAATCGATAGAGCTGTTTTTTTTAAATTACTTTTCTGTTTCCGTTATTTGGCAGGTACCCCTCTAGAGAAGACTGTTTATTGCCAAGTTTGAAGAAAATCACTCTACTAGTTTAGGCTGCAGCTGCCGGACCCACTTTTTTGGCATTCTCCATCATCGTAATGTCATGCCTGATTGTTATCTCGAGTTCGATTCTTTTTCCGAATCCTATTTGTTTTTGTTTTTCAATTTTTTTTAATGACTCCAACAAATCTTAAACAGAAACTACTCCGGCATCAGCAATACCCAAAGTATTACCCAAACCCTAGAAAGAGGGTAGGTGCAATTGAAAATTGAATATTTTCACAGTTTTTCAGATATTACAAATCTATAAAATACTTCCATTTTGCAGACATCAAAAAATACCTATGCAATTTTACGCTGAAAAAAATTTCTCAGTGATATACCAAAAACCGTTATTTACCATGTTATTTTCCAAACAATTGATCGTACATGGAAAAAAAGTGTCACTTTAAAATAAGATGATGCGCACATTAAATTTTCACCACCTTAAAATAAGGTGATATCCGCTTAAAATAAGCTGATTCCACTTAAACTCAATTAAATTTAAAGTGAACTTAATCTTATTTTAATGTGAATGTTCATCTTAAAAAAAACGACCAAAAATAAAAATTTTAAAAGATAGCACAGTGGTAAGGCACTGGCCTAGTAATCCAACAGATGCAGGTTCGACCCCCCGTGGCTACCAGTTTTTTTTTTATTTTTTTTTTATTTGCGCATTCAAGAAATTAATGTGACTTGTCACCTTAATTTAAGGTGAAAGTCATCTTAGCAAAAAACCATGCAGAAATCCTCTTAAATTAAGGTGCGATCCGCTTAATTCTATGTGGTTTGTTTTCTCCGTGTAGGAAAGAAATCTTTCTTATGCCGAATCACAAAGTTTTAATTTGCTACTAAAACTACTTTTTGAGTCTGCTTTTACATCAAACATTCATAGCGCGAGCTTTGATTTTTTCAACCATAGCTTTTTATTCAAAACTCAATGTTCACTACGGCGTATGTGGAACATTTTTTTTATACAAAAAACTTAATGATTAATAAATCATCGTCTCATTATAATGAAATTAACTTTTGAGACATTATTGTGTTCATATACAAACATGCACATTGCACATGTACATATTAGTGTTGAAGAGCTTTTCAACATTAATTGATACAAAAAATTATCAAAATTAGATGTGTTTTGAATGATTCCAAAACAAGTCATTATTATTTTCGTACTCCATTGTGTTTAAATTTTAAATAAAATTAAATATATTAACTACCCTATTGCAAACTGTTGAAATTTCATTGAATTTGATTTAACCATTCACTAACCACCTCTCTATGCAACTTGAACCATTGTGTGGCGCATTCTTTTATTCGACATATTATACAAAAATGTGTATAATACTAAAAACGCATATATGAACACTCCCGCGTTCTTAGATTACCATTTTAAGAATTTAATATGCATAATATGGCTTCAGATTGTACATAATTTTTAAGGTGTCTATAACTCGGATAAGAATCAGTTAAAAAAAAAAATGCATTATTGTCGTTGAGAATTCCAATAGAATTCATATAAGCTTATCAGGGCAATTCCTGACTCTGGGTCTCACCGTTAAATCACTTTTAAACATTTTAGTCACATCTTAAACTTGGGTCTTATAATGGCAATCAGCAGGTTTTTTTTTGTATAAGCTTTGGTAATGCGGTAATTATTATTTACCGTTTTGTTTTATACCAACCCAACAACGACGACAGCGACAGCAACGACATATATAAGACGGAGGCTTGCAGAAATGGTAATTCCAACTTTTTTAAATTCGTATTATAGCAATGCTCGAGTTTCAGCTGTTGTAGGTTTTTATTTCCATTTCTTTGAAGTTGTTGTGGGCAAAAAGGTCAACAAGTTATACTTTGTGGAGCACTGTATTGTTTTTTTTGTGAGCTGCTGGCACGAAACTTCATCGCATATGGCAGGCGTGATTGTTTGTAGGCAGTAGTGGATAAATGGTGACTAGTGCTCTGGATTAACCGGTTACTTGCATGGTCACGGTGGTGTGGTTGTTGATGATAAAATTTTTAAGCCATGGACTGTTAACAATGCAACGGAAGTTGTCTGTGTTTCTATACCTTTTTTTTTTGTTTTTCAAAGAAATACCAGTACTAGATTTCTTTGAATGATGCTGCATTTAGTTTGGTATGTTGCAATGGGTATAAAAAGGGCGAAAGCACCAGGTTTAATTGTGTTATTGTAGTTAACGGAATAGTATCATAATGATGCCGTGTGATAAAATGGCAGTGCAAGATATAGGGCTTGTTGAAGGTTTTATACGAATATAGTTTGCCTATGAGCCTATGTATCTATGTGAATGTATGAAAAAAATTCCATTTTGTTCTGACCGTGTAAAAGAATTTTAAGTCACGCTTTTTATGGAAACATAAAGAAGAGTTTAATTTAAGAAAAAAAATTGAAAAAATATGTTAGTTAATTGAAAAACCTGTTTGATTTTCACCGGGATTAAAAATATTTCAAGAACTTCAAGAACAAAAGTTTTGAAAGCTTTTTACTACGCACAGACCAATTTATGTTGTTCATAGCCTTCTATATAAGCAACTGGAAGGTACATCGTCAATATTTTTTTTTTCCTGCTTATTTAAAGTTTTATGAACTTAAACTTTTCATTATATAAACTTTTAATACTTACTCCTGAAAAATGAATTGAAAGAATTGTTGATACTTGTACACTTCCACTGCCTGAATAAAGAGCAAAAATGGGTAGGTACCTGAGAGTATTACTTTTTTTAAAAATATTTGTGCGTTTAAGAAGTATTTTTTTTTTTATAAACATATTAAATTTAAGTTTTTAATGATAGCATCCATTGATTTCAGTTTTGAATGAAACGCTTTATTTTGATAATCTGAATTTGGCGAAGAATCATAATGATCTGGTACAGTAGTAAGATTCATTAAAAGTGTCTCCGACACAGTTTGCCTTCGTTTTTGAATCATGGGCATGGCAAAAAATTAGATTGTTCAGCAGAATTTTGACAGAATTCATAAAATAAGAGACAAAATTAACGTATTTCCTCGATGTAAATTTGATTAAAAGTCTTTGGTGAATTATTTTTGTGAAGACAGTTTTCAGTGAAAAAAAAAAATTAAAAGTAAAATCAGAGCTGAATGGTGGAGATGAGAAATTTCCAGGTTCAAATTGTAATAAAAATCAGTTTATTCCAGAGATCAGAAATAAATCTCAATCTTTTTGAAAGGTTCCTTAATGACTCGTATTTGTGGCCATTTTCAATAAAGGTCATAAAATAACCTTTATATTTAAAAAAGAAAAATTTCGGTCAAGGTCTGAGAGAAACCTTTATTTTGTATTTTTTTATGTTTCGGTCAACCAGTGAGATTTATCGCTGAGAGAAAAAAATTAATCTCATCTGCAAATGTATCAATTCCTAGAGACATGGGAGTGGTGCCATATGAAAGCTTATATTCTCCTCAGCTACCTGATAGTGGTATAATCGGGTTTCTCGATTTTTTTTTTCAAAATTCCGAGAAAATCGCGTTTGAAAGTTGGGGTAAAATTTTTTTTCGAAAAATCCCCGAATCTTTGAACGCTTTTGAAAGCTAAACCGCTTGAGAGCAATTTTTGGGAGTGATGTCAAATGATAGCTTTGCACATTGTCAGAATCGGGCTTAACTTTTTTTACCTTAAAGTTCTCCCGGTTTGAGAACGCGGGCATCTACAGGGATGGGAGTTGTACCCAAATGTAGGTTAGAGTCCCCGCTACATCAAAAATTTTTTTTTCATTTTTTTCAAAATTCCGAGATATAGCCGATTGAAGTTGGGCGGGCGAAAACGGAGGGGTGGTTTACCTCAGACCGAACAATTTTTTTTTTAAGATTCACAAAACTTTTTTATCAACTATAGGCGTGTTTTTTCTATTACTCAGTTGCTACTCATTTTTGATTTTATTCGCAAAACAATAATAAAAATTACACAAGTAAGTATTTGTTTTTAAGGTTTGGCCCCACCGGAGGGTACATGCGGGAGCGGTACGGGTAATTGTATGAAATAAATTTCAAACTGACATATCAACGTTCAGATGTGGAATTTTTTTCATACAATTACCCGTACCGCTACCGCATGTACCCTTCGGTGTGGCCAAGCCTTTATTGTTTTTCGAATAAAATAAAAAAATGAGTAGCTACTGAGTTGTAGAAAAAACACGCCTTATATGTAACTGCAGTCGATTCTTAATTCCGCTAAAGCAAATGGTCATTAGAACTGTGTCAGAGCGAAAAACTTGCCAATATCCTTTTTAAGTATTTTTTAGGAGAGAAATTCATAGTTAAAAGTTTAAAATACCGTAGAAGAATTTAAGAATGTACCGAATATAAAATGGCTGAATATTCGGCGGCATCTCTAGTTTAAATTGGTACAAGGAGTGATAAGTTGTTTGATATAAATTTGTTTGAAGAAAAAAAAATATTTCGCACAATTTTATATATAAAAACATTGAAAAATGAAATTTTTCTCCCACTAAAATTTTGTAGCAAAAAATTGAAATATTCTATTATATCAATTTAGTTCTAAATTAAATCGGGAATACTTAAAATTAAAAATTTTAAATAATCCAAGTTGTTTGGCATGAGCTAATTTTCTAATTTGAAACAATTTGATAAATAGAAAGCTTAAAATATAACGAAAAATTTTACATAGGTACTCTCTGAAATAAAAGGATAAGATGTCGGCAAGACTTAAATAGATTTAACGGTAATATTTCAAAAACGAGATGTGATCGAATATTTTTATCTTCGGATTCGAGTTCAGCAACCCTTTGAAAAAGTATAGTTTAGCCTCGACACCAAAAACCTTGTAGATAAATACTTGTGTTATTTAAAGGGTTCTTAAAAAAACATTTTAAGGTGTTTACATAGTGCTTTAGGAAATGATCAAAGAGGTAAAAACTAGTTTTTTTGAAAATCCCTTACCAAACGTTGTAATGGACCACAAAATTGTTGTCCTTATAAAAACTTCATCGACAGCTTCTTTAACGATACGAAATTAATACAGACTTTTAGGGAGATTTTCACATAGTTAATTAAATTACTAAAATACAAAAACAAACCATTTAGTACTGCAAATATTAGACTTGTAGGTATTTTTTTATACTATGTATATCTTTTGATTTTCTGAAAAAAAAATTTCGGGGGGGGGGGGTTAAACACCCAATTTTTGTTTCTCAAGTAGATCGAAATATTTTTGAGGTTATATTGTAATGGCATAGATTTTGATCATAATATCACCAAAAAAACTTAATCTAAATTCATAATATCTAATTTCAAGTGTTCTCGGAACTACAGTTACCTACCTAATTGATGTATGTTACTAAAAAGTAAATCTTAAACTCAATTTAATATGCATTTAATAAATTTTTCTATAAAAATAGATGTGCAATCATGTCCAGCGCTATTTGGACTTGATATGATTGAAATATTGACACCTAAAGAAATTTCAGTACAATGATACAAATTTCTTGGAAAAACATCAATTTACCCTCTGTCGGCACACGGGTGCGAATTTGGCAGGACAAAAATGAGAAGTGGTCCCAGAAAAGTGTTTTTGAATTGTGAATACAGTATTCGAATTCCTCGTAAAATTCTACATCAATTTCATATATCATTCTCCAGTATAAAGTGAAACCGAAAAAAGTTCTATAAACCAAATTCGCAAAAAAGAGGTGTGCCTACAGAGGGTTAAATAATGATATTATTTGATTAATTTGCAAGAAATGTTAAAATTTATGAAGAATATTGTGTAGAAATGGTGATAAGAAAAATAATATTGATTTTAATATAATTTAAAGTATCATTTAAATTTCAGGTTTTGAGTTATAGAAGTCTTCCGGGAACGCATTTTTGGGTGTATTAGATGGAATAAAATTCAAATGAAAATTTTTCATGCCAAAACGAAGACAAATTTTTTTGATGAATGACTATTACTTCATTAAAACAGTGAATGAGGAAAAACCTTTTTTATTTTAATGTTGTTTTATAAAAATGCCTTTTACTCAAACTTTCCAATTTTGTGATTTTCTTTCTTCGAAAAGAATGCGACAACAGAGTAAAAAGAATAACTTCAATTAATTTTTGTTTTTAGCATTATTGAGGACGATGTGAATAGTGAATTTGAATGTTTTCCTGAGCAATTGATTATAATAAATTAAGAAAAAAAATATTTTTTAAATTCCTTTTCAGAATTATTGAAAAAAAAAACTAAAATTAAATGTTGTCCATTATTCACGTTCTTATACAACTACTCAAAACTGGCGGAAAGGGCTCGATATGCTCTCAAGTTTCTATAAATTAAGGAATTGTAGCATAGTGAACATTACAATCACTAAAACAACTTTTTTAGAAAAAAAAAATGTACCAATTAGTTTTTACCTTTTTTACCTATTTTTACTCACAAAACACTGAGACCGTAAGAATCTTTTCTCGTATAACAAAAATATAAGGTTTGATTTAATCACTAAACATTAGCACAACAGGAAAATGGAAACATTAATTTAATTTACTGATTTACTTCGCAAAAACTTCCAAATTGGTTAAACTTACAGACATATCTAAAAGTTATTTGTTTTTGTTGCTAAAACATCTTTGCCTTAATTTATTTAACATAGTAGTTTTTCAGACTATAATATTATTTTTGTGTTTGTTGTAGGAGTTCATAGTGGTCAATGAACTACTTTGTTTGTATGGTCTATAAAGAGAGTGATAATTTAATGTGGAAAAAATTCTGTCAAAAAAAAAACATGTTTATGGTTTGCGAAAGTCGAAAGAGTGTGTGAAAAATAAGAGGTGCGTATATAATTAAGTATAAGCTTATAAGGCAACATCCAAAATTTTTAAAACGCACAATAATATCGTAGATTTAGTCATAAAACATGAGAAACAAAACGTGTTTATTTTTTGATGATAAAATACAATTTTTTTGTCGCCAGACAACTTTTCGTCATCATAAGAGTAGTTAAAAGAACCGGTGTTGATAGTTTCAATGAAAGCAATTAAATCTACCGGTAACTTTTTAAATTCCGGTTAAATAAGAAAATTAAAATTACATCTACTTCATCGTTGAGTTTAATTGCAATTAAAAAAAAAAGTTTTTTTTTCAAAGCTTCCAACATTTTGAAATTTTAAAAATATCAATAAAATCCTGACAAATGACTTCATTGTTATTTTTGTTTAAACGATTTTTTTTCATTTTATTTTTTAACTTTGACACATTTGATCAAAAAATTTAAGTGTATTTGAAAAAAAAGGCAAAATGGGCATTGTACCCATTTTGCCTTTTTTTTTTCAAATACAGTAAATCTTTTTTGTTTCATGGGATACCAACCTTTTCGTTAACTTAAGAGCCATTCATTTGAAGCCATACATGTAGGTAAATAAATTCAGGTAAGTACCTTTATGTCCACATAACATAACGTTAAAGCTATTCATACTTCAAAACAAAACAAACTATAGTCAAATGAAATCGAAAAAAAATAAAATAACCAATCGGACACTGAGTAACCCCTTAATTATTATACAAAAAAAAAATTGAAAAGATATTACTGTCACATAAAGTATTGGATATTTAATTAATTCTGATGAGTTGTTCTTCAAGCTATTTGAAATGGAAAGTTGTTGTTATAAGCATAAATATTGTAGAATTTAGGTGAGCGAATGAATAAATTAAGAAATTATTAACTTTTGATTTCGTCTTTACTATTTTTGTTTTAATTCAAAGAAATTAAGAACGTGAATAATTTTTGTATAGTGTTTTTTCTTTCATTTTGCAGATTAATGTCATCGAAACGAAAGTTGTTGTGGTTTTTAAATGAATTTCTATGTTATAATGGGGGAAAAATTATAAAATCAACAACATTAGTATATTTTGTCAGTTGAAAAAATTCGCCTGAACAGCTGTTTCTTTTCTTTCTCTCTTTCGTTCTTCATATTGATTTTGAAGTCAATATGAATTAGTAGGTTCCCAGATAAGTTTTTTGCCCTACAAAAAGTTGATAGGAAAAAAATTAAAATCATTTTTTATCCCTAAGTTTGAAAAAAAAAAGTATTTTAACATACCTAAAGTGGAGTAACTAAAGCAAATAATTAGGGAACCTGGCCGAACAGCTCTAATTTTGATGATCTTTTTTTTCAAACGTCGGTAATTAAAAATACTTTAAAGTCTAAAGGTTAAAAATTGCCGATGTTGCCGTATTGTGTTTTTAAATTAAAATTAATTTTTTTTAGAACAAAACCATTTTGTTTGCTTAAATTTCATAAAATAAATTATACCAAAAGATTCTCTAGGTAATTTAAGGAAAAAATATATATGGAAGTAAAAGACAATCTTCCATCGTTTAAGCGATAAATTCAATTTTCTCACAAACTGACTTCAAACACAAAACAAAATATTTTGAACACAACGGCAACACCTACAATACTAAAAAACACATTTTAAAAAAGCCAAATGCTCATTCCTATCTATAAAATTTAAATCCACAAAATGGTCCTTAAACTCAGAATTTAAAAAAAATGATATTAAAAAAAACTTTTTCGTAATAAAATATGAATCTATTTTAAAAATATTTTGGCCATAGATATGATTAGTTAAATTCCGAAGAAGAAAAGGTAATATATATCACAACAAAAACATTACTGTTAAAAAAGGAGCCAAGTTCTCCTATGTTGAAATTATGCTGGCACAAAAAGTACTGAGATGTAAAAGTGTACCAAGTTCTAAAGTTTGGGTTCAAGTTCGTATCAATAAAATTTTGATTGTTCTCTTGACAATTTTTCTTTTAATTACCGATTTTTAAAGTTATTTCAAAAATTGCCAAGTAAACAATCAAAATTTTATTGATACGAATTTGAACCCAAACTTTAGAACTTGGTACACTTTTACATCTCAGTACTTTTTGTGCCAGCATAATTTCAACATAGGAGAACTTGGCTCCTTTTTTAACAGTAATGTTTTTGTTGTGATTTCACTACTTTTTGCAAGGTATGGCTGTAGAATTGAAAATCTCTAGGTATATTTGATGAAAATTCAGTGAAAATGGGCGGTTGCCACGCCCCCTGGCTGAAACTCTCAAACTTTAAATTTTTTCCTTTGTATAAACTACCATCTCTACCATTCTACCAAATTTCAAGATTCTACGATAATCAGAAGTGATCTTTTAAAATTAATGAAAATTCAGCGGAAATGGGCGGTTGCCACGCCCCCTGGCTGAAATTCCCAAATTTTAAATTTTTTCCTTTGTATAAACTACCATCTCTACCATTCTACCAAATTTCAAGATTCTACGATAATCAGAAGTGCTCTTTTAAAATTAATGAAAATTCAGCGGAAATGGGCGGTTGCCACGCCCCCTGGCTGAAATTCCCAAATTTTAAATTTTTTCCTTTGTGTGAACTACCATCTCTACCATTCTACCAAATTTCAAGATTCTACGATAATCAGAAGTGCTCTATTATATTTAATGAAAATTCAGCGGAAATGGGCGGATGCCACGCCCCCTGGCTGAAATTCTTAAATTTAAAATTTTTTCCTTTGTATAAACTATTATCTCTACCACTCTACCAAATTTCAAGATTCTACGATAATCAGAAATGCTCTATAATATTTGATGATAATTCAGCGGAAATGGGCGGATGCCACGCCCCCTGAATTGAAAATCTCTAATTTTCGATTTTTCCCTTTGTATACACCACAAGCCCTATCACCGTGTAAAATTTCAAGTTTCTACGTTAACGGGAAGTTCTCCATAATTTTGATGATCTGTCAGTGAGTGAGTGAGTCAGTCAGTCAGTCAGTCAGTTACGGTTTTTGCGATTTTTGAAGCCCTATATCTCAGAAACTACTCATCCTAAAAGGCTGACATTTTGTGAGGAGTATGGTTTTGACAAGCTCAATAAATGTAGCAAGTTTGAAATTTCTAGCATCTTTGGTGTGGAAGTTAGAGGGGGGTCGAAAATGGCCTGAGTTGTTTCCTGTAAATAAGGGTGTAGTGCCAAAGTTGCTAGAGAACTTGGCTGGGCACTACCGTGCCCCTTGATGATAGTTTTGAAAAAAAAAATTAAAAATTACTCCAATTTAATTGGATTTTTCGATAAAAACTGAATTTTTGCATTGAAATAATTGATTTAATCAAAGACTTTGGCAAATAAGATCATTTAACTTTTACTATTTTACAATTGAATGAAGAAAAAATAACTTTACATTTAAATGTGGAACTAAAAAAAAAATTAAATCCTTTTTAATGTTTTTCATAAATTGTTGTACATATTGATATTTTTTTTGTAATTTCAAATAATAATAAATGTGGTCTAAAAAATTAGAAAAATAAATGCATTTTATGTTACGAAAAAGTTTTAAAACATCATGTTTAAATGTTTTCAATAATTTTTTTTTTTTTTTCATAAATCTGAGTTTAATTACCATTTCTTCAAAAACCCTTTCCTGAATTTACTTAATTTTAATTTTAAAAATATGAATAAGCTTTTTAAAAATGTATACTTATTTTTATTTGTGTTTGGAGTCAATTTGTGAGAAAATTGCATTTATCGCCTAAACGATGGAAGATTGTCCTTCGTTCCCATATAATTGTTTTCTTTTAATTGCCTAGACAATCTTTTGGCTTTAGTAAATTTATGAAATTTAAGCAAAATTTTTGGAAAAACATTTTTTTGTTCACAAAAATCTTCAATTAAATTTAAAAAAAACAATACTGCAACATCGGGAATTTTTAATCTATAGACTTTAAAGTAATTTTTATTACCGACGTTTTTAAAAAAAGATCATCAAAATTAGAGCTGTTCGGCCGGGTTCCCTAATATTGTCATTTTTTGAGCTTTAGTTACTCTACTAATAATTTCCTAAAATTTTTATTTTATGCATTGAACCTGAGAAACATGGAAGTTGAAGATTTTTATCAAATTAATTTCGATATTATTGTGAATTTTTTATAATGCTCACTATCACCATATAATGTAAACAAAATAATGTTAATAGCCCACCTATTACACCACCTATTGATATATAATTAAAAATTACTTAAATTAACAAGATATAAAGTACCTAACTAATTAGCGACTTATAAACGAAAAATTGTGAAACAGTCATTAATTGATTTCTATCAAGTTTTCACCAGGTTTTCAGTTTTCTGTTTTGTTTTTTAACCAATACTCTAGTAGATATAAATTTTTCATTCATACAAAAGAAAAAAAAAACATATTGAATAACTCTGCATTTTTCTTGATATGAATTTGAAAATAAAATGAAAAAATGAGAAAAAACAGTTTTTTTTTTTCTTTTTAAAACTATTAATTCATGACTTTGGCGAAAAGTTGTGTTAAAAAAAAAAATTATTTTGACATTTAAAATAGGTATGCGATACATTACTTCAAAGTATTATTTTAATGTCAAATCCAAAGATATCAAAATCAAAACGAAAAGACAACTACAACGGTACACATTGATTAAATTTGGCATGAATATTTGATTGGTCATTTGGCTTGAAACTTAAAATTGGTATAGGGTAAGCAGATGTTTTTAATGAAGAGTTTTAAATCCATGAGGTGCGTGCGATAAATAATATCAAAAGCATCGGTGAACCAAATGTTACAGTTGTTAAAAATAAGATTTGAATTTTTTTATTGAAATTCATAATATTTTTTCTTGCTCTATAGAGGGCAAGCATTGGTTTCGTGTAAACAAAATTTCGAGGTTTTTATAAAAACAAACATTACGATTATATAGAAGTCCTAAAAAAATTGTTTTCTTCATGCGCCGTCCGTGTCGGCCTGTGCGTGCGTCGCGTGCTTCGGTTCGTCTGTGCGGTCTGTGGATGAATTTGCTTAAAATTTTCTACAGATAACACTAGTTTACAAAAAAATAAAAATTTTTTGGGCATCAAATGCCGTTATGCTTTTCGTATAGATTTGAGCCCAGAAAACTCGAAAATGTTATTCAAAAAAATATTTATGGATAGGTTTTCGAGATATGATTTTTCAAAGTTTTTTGTCGTTTTTTATCCAGCATATGCACTTAGTGTTCAGGCTATATCTTGACTTGAAAAGGAAGCCGAATATGAAAATTTTTATTCAGTAATTTTTTGTAGATAATGGCTCAAAGAGGCCAAAAACAGTAGATTTTGAAAGTCCATATTTTATCCAATTTTAGCCGTATTCAATTTTTGTGACCATTATGTTGAAAAATAAAGTATTTTCTTTTTTCCGTTACATGTTCAATATCTATAAATACTTAAAGGATAAAAATAGACTATTTAGTAAAAAACACAAAAAATGTCATGTTTTTCTCTTTTTCGAATAGTTTTTCATTTGTTTTTTTACAATATTTAAATTTTAAATTTTTTTAAAGGAAATTACAAGAAATTACTTAATAAAAATTTTCATATTCGGCTTCTTTTTTAAGTTATAGACGAAAACACAAAAAATAACAAAAAAAAAAAGTCGAAAATATTGATCGTTACAAAATTATGATATCTTTATAACTTATCCATAGATTTTGAAGAAAATTATCTTGTTATCTTTGGCAGAAAGTATCCTACACACAAAAATATAAAACTATGAAGATTCGCAAGATTTAGATTTTTTATGTCGGTAAGAAACTCTTTTTTTGCAAAAATTTTCTTTAAATTTTTTTTAAGTGTTTTGATACAATGCACTTAAACTTTTTTAGTGACCCAAAAAAGTTATTCCAGTGTTTGTTGCTTATTTGATCAGCTTTCAGGAACCGGTTTTTCTGTTCATATTAGTTGTTTATTACTTAAGATATGGCCCGAATACTAAGTATGCTGGAAAAAAAACGACAAGAAACTTTGAAAAATTATATCTCGAAAACGTTTAAATCGTAATTTTTTTTAAAGTGATTTCCGAGTTCCTGAGGTCAAAGTACGTAAGAAAAAAATAGTGGGATTGAGTGTCCATTTTGGCTGTAAACCAGTGTAATATCTGTGTACTTTGCAAGGTTTTTGTTTTTGATATCCCATTTAGAAAGTGTACCTCCCATAGAAAATTTTGGAGTCAGTGCACTTTTCTCGAAAACGGCTCTTTTGACTAAATTTGATACACTCAGACTTACTGCTGTAATAGAATAATGGAAAAATGGTTTCTTAAATTACTGATATTTTAAGAAAATTGAATTTTTCGACTTTGATTCCTCAGGAGAAGGATTTGGGAAATTAGAAGAGAAATTCTGTAAGCGAAGTTTATTGAAATTTTTGATCTACTACTTCTCTGATTGTGACTATAATTTTTGGGGCAGAGTTTCGAATTTCCGGTTTTATTTTACTATCAGTAGATGCAATGATTCAACCATTTAGTGTACAATTAGGTATATAATTACCTGATAAAAGTTTTCCAAAAGCAATGAAATTAACTTTCAAAAGAAAAATATAATAGGTTATAAAAGTATCATTAGATTATGTATAATAGCAAATAAAAAAAAAAAAAAACCATACATTTGTGCAAGCAAAACAATTTGATTCAATTTAAAAAACCACAGATGTCTAGGTATAATATTTCATTGCGTTTTGCATTTGCTTCCTTAATGAATATTTTAGGTGCCTATATGGCTGATTTGAAAAGCCTGTTCTTAGAACATTCATACATAAATCAGATTTAAGCTAATTTTGTGATTTGTAAACATTTTTGACAAAAAATATGAATTTAATAAGCAACTAATCGATGACTCCGACCAAAACTTTATGAAATACCCAATAAAATTCAGACATATTTTTAAGAAATATTAAAAAAAAAAAACTTATCCTTCAACAATTATTTTTTATTTTTTACCGACTTCCAAAAAGGAGGAGGTATTCAATTCGTCTGTATTTTTTTTTTTTTTTTGTTTTTTTTTTTTATGTTTGTTACCTCATAACTTTTGACGGAGTGAACAAATTTGGATAATTCTTTTTGGAAAGCTGGTGCCTGCAGTGTGGTCCCATTTCAATTTTGTTCATTTTGAACCATAGGAACTATGAGTAAAACCATTTAACCCAGTTTTGGTCCATGGAAGTCGGTTTTGTTTTTTTGATAAAAATATTTTCTCAAATTATAATTGTAGATTTAATTTTTTAAACCGAAAAAGTTCTTTATGCTTCTCATTTCTCTCCCAAAACTTAAAGTTTGTCAACATTTAACTAAGCTTTCACCGTTTTTATTTAAAACGAAAGTTACATAAAAACATACACTTAAAAATATAAAACTAGTTCATAATATTCTTACTTCAAATCTCGTTCTTCAATTAACAACAAAAATAATGAGTAAGAACCTTCTAATTGCCACATACTCTACATTACTCTCACATGAATTATTATTGATCCAATAAAAAAAAACCCAACGGTTAAAGCAACACACAAATACAAAAATTAAAACGGGATATTATTCATAAAACAAGTTTTTGCCTTTGACAATCTGACCTTTTCTGTTTGGCTTTAAATAATATTGTATTTTAATATTAGCACTTTTGATTTTGTTTATTTTTTGCATTAAACTGGTAATACTATTTTTTTTTTCTGTTAAGGTAATTGATATGTAGGTATAGAAAACTCTCAATTTAATACACAAAAAACATAATTTTCACAGTAAATTATCTAAAGGGTAATATATTCCATGCTACTTCAATTATATTAAGTTGTATGGAGTTTTATAAAGTAAAAAAAGGAAGCCTTGAAGTTTATTCACGATCCAATACCGGACAGAACCTTGCTACCAAATTATCTCTGAGATTGTATTTATATTTTGCATTACATTCTCTAGAAAAAAACAACTCCAATTAACACAAAGATAACATGAAATAAAAAAATTAAAATAAAAAAATAATACCATGAAGCTCACCTTGGCATATGACATGTGGTGCCAGCGATAATAATACAATTGTTATCATAACATGCAACATAAAATTCGTGTGTAACAATTTTCCATGTAGAATCATTTTGTTGGCTTTATTCTGTGATGTATTCCAATTTGAAAATATTTTCGAAATTCCATTTGATGTATGTCTACAGATTTCTTCGTTTTTCTTTTGGCAGATTGGTGTATCTGCATGATTCGGCATGGTTTCTGTTGGCTTAATTACAATACCGCAGGCAGGCAAAAAAAAAAGCTGATTTATTGCAAAAGTTGTTGAACTATGAACGCGAATGAAAGGTTTTTTTTTATCTTTTTCTTTGGTTTTTCTCAAAACCTATTTTGCAACAATTATATTTAAGTTGTTTTGTGCATTTTCACCGCCGAATACACAACGATGGTCGTCGTCGTGCCCGCTGTCGTGGCTTGTTTACACGCAAAATGAAAAAAAAAAAAAAACTAGAAATTACCGAGAGGGAAGTTAATTGACCACCAAACACCGTCGCGTCTTGTTGTCCAACCAAATGGATAAATTTCTTCGCTTAAGAGATTTTTCACTTAATTTATTTTAATTTATACACACATACACTGCCGAAATATAACCAAAAACACCCACAAAGGAAAATAAACGACCTTTTTTTGGTGCGAAATGACCACAGACAACAAAAGCAAGTTCGGTGCTCAGCTCTTTTGTTTAGTACTGGATTTCAGTTTTTTTTTTTGTTATTTTCTTTGGAAAATCGCGATTATCAAAAAACTTGGAAAAACTCCAATGCAAATACAAATTTCCAATTCAATCATCAACAAAAAAATAATAATAATAAAAATATTAAACAACACGAATAATAACGATCCTTTCTCTTTGCAAAATGCAATTTAAAAATGTTGCTGACCTCGCTACAGTTTCACAAGAGACCGATACACGATAAATCGAAGAAAGCGAATGTGTTTTTTTATTTACTGGTTACTTGTAACACAGTAAATTTTGTTGTCGCGGTTGGGTAAATGAAAGAGGGTCATTTGGATGCGGAAACTCATCCTTCGGGATAAGTGTGTGAATGACAACCAGGTGGTGCGCGCAAATTTAAGTTTATTCCTTTAAGGAGCACGATAGGAAAAAAGGGGAATATTTTTTTTTTTCTTCAAATGGAAAGAAAAAAATCACGCAATCGCAACTTGATCTATGTACATCACCAAGGCAGCAAAGACAGACTATGAATAATATAGTGTGTGGCAAATGCGAGACGTCAGCTCCAGATGAAAGTTAAGTCGAAACTGGTTTGCTATATAGTTGAATCAAATGGCCGACTGTTCGGCGTTGGCAACTTGAGAATATGTATATTTTGTATGGTTTTTTTTTTTGTTGTTTTTTGCCAGTTTGTCCAATTGAATACAATAGTGTGCAGAGTATGGACTGGTTATTTTGTGTTGTTTTTCTTCTCAGTTTGTGAGACGTTGTTGAGACTTTGTGCAATATAACTTTAGAGAATGGTTTATTATTATCAGATGTCAACTTTTATGGAGAATACAAGTACATTATTTTGGAGACTTTACTGATACCTACTTGTATATTTTTGTCGGTTGATAATAATATTACTGTTAACTTGTTTGGAGTTTTAGGTGATGTATTAACTTTGTTTGAAATATTTAAAAAATAAAACAACATTTGAAATTAATATGTGTATGATTTTTAATTTTGACAGTTATCCAAATTATTTTTAGTAAAATTACAAATGCACAGTCAGAGAGAATTTTCAAATTTGTTTTGATTCATAGGTAATAATGTTAAAGTCTGGTAATGTTTTTTTTTTTTTTTTTTTGATACATCTTTCAAAAAAAATAATTATTATACTTAATTCCATTGATATCTAAGTGTTATATTGGTATGAAAATATAGCAAAAAGGACGCGTTAAGTTGCTTAGATTTTAAGACTTCTCAAAATAAAAATTACAAAAACAAAAAATCTTAAAATCATAAAAATGTTTTTTAAAAAATATATTAAATGAATTTGAGATCCAAAAATAAAAATATTTCATTCGATTTCTCCTTTCGAAGAATTGGTTTTTTCAAAAAAAATAAGAGGGTTCCTTTTTTTAAATCCAAAAATCTAGTGATTGAGGGTACTTAAATGTTGCTATAAAAATGAAAAAAAAAATGTTGACAATAAATAAATAATTTGTTTGATTCCGTCACTAAAAATTTTGATCAAAAAAATATTCCAACAAGCTTTATGTGTTAAAGTAAATGCACTTTTGCATATAAAGCCTAGTCTTTGTTGGAACATTTTTTCATAATAAATACATTTTTTCAATAGCATATTTGAGTAAAATTTACTTGTTAAGCACTCAAACAAAGCCTTTCCTAAAAATTCAAAATTCCTTACTCGAAAATACAATTGTGCCCTTAATTATAAAAGTGGACTAAGTCACTCCTAAAAATGCCATCAAATCTAGCCTAAAAATAATTATTATTTAAGGGGTGAATATTTTTTGAAAGCGAAATTGCAAAAAATGAATTTTTGTATTGCTCCTTCAGTGATTTCATAAAAGAAATACAATTAAAAAGTTATAAGAAAATTATTATTTAGGTTTTTCTTTAACCAATGCAAAAATTGACTTAGTTCACTTTCATAATCAAGGGCACAATTAAGTAAGAAGTTACAGTGGGATGGGTTGATTCAAATATCCAACTTTGTATGCATCGATTTTTGAAGAGTCTCCAGAGCGGTTTTTGGAATTATATTCTTTGCTGCAAAAATAACTGTAAGACCCTTTCGGGACGTTTCTTATAAATCAAGCTTTTTTAAGATGTTTTTTTTTTCATTTTTTCTTGAAGAATAAATCTATTTTTTTTTTTTATTGACATTTACCAAATTTTCAATTAAAAAGTTTAAATAATTTAAGTTATTTGAACTCTAAAGGCGGAATTCATAGTCGTTACTCGAGTTAAAATTTTTCTCAACTCAAGTAAGTTGAAAAATACTTGAAGCAATCGCTCAAGGGAATTGAAAATAGGGCTGTCACTTGAGTAAAGAAAAATCTTGTCTTGAGAAAAATTTTTTCTCAAACTAGAAAAAAAATTTGACTGATTTGAATTAACTGTCATCAAAAAAACATTTTTTTAATAATTCGCCATCGATGCATCGGTTTGATTTCTCGCCATTAAACAATATTTTAAAAATAGCCCTATTAATAAATAAATACAAACTATTTAAAATGTCCTTCGTCAAGACAGTTCCTTTTACTGACAAATTTTAATTGTTAAATACAAAAACAAACGCTCGCAGTGACACTTGCGTTTTAATGTCAACTAACAGAAAAAAAACCTTAAGCGTTTCCTCAAGTAAAAAATCCTCCTCAGACGTTCACTTAAGAAAAATTTCGACTCCAGTGATGACTATGAATAAGGATTCGCTTGAGTGAATGCTTAAGATATTTCTCAACTTGAGTGACGACTAAGAATTCCACCCTAAGAGCAGATCCGTCCGTTAAAAGATGGGGATCCAGCTTACAAAACCCAAACTATTACATTTTTGCCTAATTTAACGTTTATTGGCTTTGAAATTCTTTACAAGTCTCAAAAATAAATTGTTTGTTAACTTTGTTTTTCTGATGCAATCCCTTAAATGGATGCTTTTACTTCGGCAATAAAAAATAAAAATTGACAAACTATTGTAATTAAAAAAAAAACTCAAAAAAACATTCCCGGACCTTGCTGTAAAGATTCTTAATTTAAAATTATAAAGTATTTTTTCATGCAATCTATTTTTTTTTTTTTTCAATAGAGATACATCATACAAGTTCCATTGTTAAAGTGGCAATTCTACATGCATGTCCGAAATTTGATCTCTATAAATATCTTACCTATAAAATTTAAGAAAATATTCTGTTTTCTATAATTGCCGAAAAAATTCCAGCATTTTTTTGTTGAATTTATTCAAAACAATAGAATTAAATACAGCAAAACCAAAAAATGTTATAATAGTAAAGAATTTAAAAATAATACTTTGTATTACAAACCCATTTTATATAATAATTCATTTTCATTTTGAAGTTCTCTAACCCTTTAATAAAAAAAAAACATCCCAAAAATCAATGCAAATAAAATAATTTCAAATTGAAATGTAATATAAGTTTTGTTGATGTCGTTAATTTACTTATCAAACATCTATCATTTTTCTCATGACTCTTGAAGGTACTTTATAGTACTTAGACTATACTCTAGATGAGCTTTACACAAATGATATTTACCTTACCTACGGAATATTTTGTTTTGTCAATATTTATTACAAAATATAATATCCGTTAATTAAAATCACCTTTCAACAATTTATAATTTGAAGCTAATTTTTTCATCCGCATTCCTTCCATTATTGCCAATGAACTCCCATATTAATCTATTTGACCACTTTAAGTATTAAATGTGTTTAGAATGAAACAACGAAGAAGGAATCATAAAAATGGGTCAGTTGGCTAGCTATTGGTAATTCCAGATGAGAAGCATTCCCGTTCGAAAAAAAAGTATAACCATAATCTTCTTGCTACGTGAAAGAAAAAAAAAAAAAAACAACAAAACTTGCTATTTTTATTCCTCCCGGCTTATAATAGGTATCGAATGGATTCAACATCACAAAGAACAGTCAAAACAAGTAGTGCGAGATTGCATCGCTTTTCTGTTGGGTTTATTATTGTTTAACTTGGAGAGTGGAGAGTTTTACTTTTGTTATTGTGCTTTCTTTGTTGCAGCTTTTTTTTTGTAGTAAAAAGCTTTTTATAGGAAATGTTTTTATAGGCAATTATAGTAGGTACAGTGAGTTGGGAGCTAGGGGAACTTAATTTCTAATTTTTATTTCTGATACCTTAAAAGATGAAATAAAAAAATTAAGGAATTTTTCATACTGATCGAGAGAGTAATGAATTTTGATGAGTGTAAATATTTATAAAAAAAATAGGAAAACAAATAATGTAGGTTTAACTTTATAAAGCTTATTTTTTAGTACGTTCAAGCTAACCATTTGTCGAAACGAAGAAGTGATATAATTTAACTGCGCTGTTAAGAAAAAGTTATTAACTAAAAGTTATTGACTGTTAAGAAAAAACAAAAAAAAAGTTTTTTACACACGGGTTATAAGAATTGAGAATGCAATCGGAAGCTCCTTTCACTATGAAAACAGAAAAATTAATGGGACACTGTTTAGCGTAGGGTAAGAACCAAAAATTCAGCTGTATATCGACAGTAAATTAACTTTAAACGATAGTGGTTGAAGAATGAGAAAATATTACTTCGGATAAAGCCAGGTTCAATGCAAACTGGAAAAGAAGCTGTAATAAGAGATAGGAGGACAATTCAAAATAGTAAATCAATGGATCATTGGGGTAGATTTTGTTATAATTTTACTTTACACCTCATAGCCAGAACCTATTAGGGATGATACATATTCTGCCTAATAGTCTGATACTAATAGTCCACTTAAAATAAACAAACAAACATCAAAATTATTCATTATCCTTCTATTATTTTAAGGTGCACAATTTTATTCTTATTCCCCTAAAATATAAGAATTCAAAGTGTATTTTGAGAGGCGGTATTCAACGACCAACATTTTTGCGCTTTAGAAGGATACAACTGCACCTAACTGATGAGCCAAACAGTTGTACCTGGGCGAAACGCATTTGAACTAATGGCCACACTTTTATACAGAATATAACTTTAAAGATTCAATAACATATATTTTGGATGCATTGATTTTCGATATTAAGCACTTTATTAAATATAATCTATTGCATACTGAATAAGGTCAAATTTATTATTATTACTTTAGTTATTTGACAATTAACAAAAAAAAAGTACGTATACACCCGAGTGTACGTCAATAAAAAGCCTCTAAGTATACGTATATACTGGGCAGTAGGTAATTGCTTATTAAATTTAATATTTTTTTTTTCTAAAGTAATATACTACCTCATAAAATTAAAACAACAACAAAAATTTGTAATATTTTTATTGATTTTCGTTTGGTTGTATTTCAGTAAAAAGTAATGGCATAATGATAAAACAAAAAGCATATTATAAAACCTAAATTCTTCTAGTCTAATGAAGTTTAAAGAAAAATTTTAAAAATTTCAAAATAAAGGAGAAAAATAAGGAAAAATATTAAAAAATTGTCTGTAATGTTTTTACTTGCTCAATAGGACAAGTATTGGTTTCGTGACAAAAAAAAAATTCGAGGTTTTAATCAAAACTAACATTACGATGATGGAGAAGTCCAAAAAAGTGGGTTTCGTCATGACGTCCGTCAATCTGTGCGTCGGTGCGTCGGTGCGTCCGTGCGTAGGTACGTCCATCTGTACAAGTAGCTACAGCCTAAACGGGTAGACGGATTTTCTTGAAATTTGGTATGGATATTTTTTTCGTAATTTCTAAGGTTGGTTTTTTTTTTGTTTTTTTTTTAATATCTTGCTTAGAACGTATACCTATCATACAAAATTTTCGAGTTATTGCAATTTTGTCGAAAACGGCTCTAACGATTTTGATTAAATTTAACACACGTAATGCTGTACATAGTTCTAACATAACTGCGTTTTTAGTTTTTCTCAAAAAATACGGATAGTGGAAATATGGTCTTTAAATTTTTTTAAATCGTGGATGTCGGCTCTTCCCGTACATCATTATGGAGTTATTGCAATTTTCTCAAAAATGGCTCAAATGATTTTGTTACAATTTAGCATACGTTTTATTCAAAGCAATTGCAGTAAAACTGCATTTTTAGTTTTTCTCAAAAAATTTTATTTAACTAACATTTATCCTCTTCCCCTACATCAACCAAATTTCTTAAAAATTTATATAGAGGCAGCTCCTATAAGCTACAAGTAAGCTAACATAAAAGTGCGTTGAACTGCAAGAGCAAGTTCGTGCGGCCCCAGTCGTGCATTTTATTTCTTTTAACTTGATTCTCTTTCATGTTTTTTTTTTACTGTCTCTGGTTTATCTGAAATGTATACGACATTTATTAATAAAATGATAAATAAGCTAAATTAATATAATTTTGCTCATGTAAAAGTGATAAATGTTAAGCAAAACTACAAGTCCTATGGAAATAAGTTGTATGGCAAAGTGGTAGGTAATAAAAAGATCTACAACTTTTGTAAAAATAATTATTTCAAAATTTAGGTGAAAAATTAAAAAAAACCGAGTTTTTGGTTTTTTATTTTTATCTTTTTTCTACGAAATTTGGTGACAACTTACGTTATTATGTCTTGAATATACTGTAATTTTTTTGATTTAAAATATTTATTTTTTTTACCTTGTTTTCACTTAATATAAAAAAAAACACCATAATTTTCAATCGAAAATTCACGTGTCAAAATATCAGCTTTTTTCAAAAAGTCGGTGAGCATTTTGTTCGTTGAAATGTCTACTTTTACTTTTTAATGTTTTTGAAGGCTTCGGCACTGGTCTAAATGTACTTATTTATAAAATAAATAACTTAAAAAATTTTACTATGTTCTTGAATTTTCCATTGATTAGGGACCTATTGATAGTTAAAATCAAAAGTATGTAGGTACCTCGAGCTACAGCCTAAACTACTGGAGCGATTTTCTTAAAACTTAGTAGTAACGGTTTGGGGTTATTCCCTAGAGGAGAAATTGAAATTTTTGTTTTAGTACGTGTCATAATAATGGAAATAGAAAAGTTATTTTTTTCGAGAACAGCTCTAACGATTTCGATTAAAATTTTTGTGTGTATTACGCATAGAAGCCAATTTTTGAAATAAAATTTTTTATTTTGACACCAAAATTTTTACACTGACACGTACAAAATTTTCAAAAAACACATTTTTCGATCTTTTAAAAATATGTACCTACATATTTTTTTTCAAAAAAAAATTTTTTTTGAATTATATTTTCTTAAAAATGACAAAACAATTTATATTTTGAAAAATGGTACAAAATTTGCTCTAACGATTTTCAAATATTTTTTCTAAAAATTCCTTTTTCAAATGACTTAGAAGTTCAAGAAGTTGCTTTAAGTTTGAAACCCATTTTTACAAAAATTTGGTAAATGTTAATATAAAAAAAAAAATTAATATTAACCACGTTATCAAAGATTAAAAAATAAAAAGTTTCAAATTAATTTAAGCTCCACAAAACTATGCATCCTTATTTGTTTTATTAAGATACGTTTTTAGAAAAATAATTTTCAAAATCAAAAGAGTCGTTCTTTTAGAATTTTGAAAAAAAACATTATAATTTTTTTTAAATTCAATTTGAAAATTATTACGTAAAAAAAGGCAAATTTATCAAAATCATATTCCTTTTGAGTTTATGTGTAAGTTCTTTTTTTTTTTTTTTTTTTTTGGTAGTGTGTCATCATTTGAAATAATTGTTTCAACTTTTTTAAAATTTGTTTTAAAGCAGTATCAAGAATTTCTAACACTACTGTTACATATTCTATTAAATTTTGTCTTCTTACTTTTTCTTCATTCATAAACTCATTCAACATCATTTTTTACTACACTACCTATACTACCTACTTCATCATTTGAACATGTTTCCGATTGAATGTGGAAGTGTGATATATTCAAACTCATTTAAAAGATTTTATGCTTTCCACTCTAAATACAGAAAATATAAAATAAACGAAAAAAAGAGACTCGTCTCCGACAGATATAGAATAAATGATTTTCCTGTACACTATTCCCCCCTTACCAACAAGACAACAAATTTCCATGGAATGTAACTTCAAATGCATACAGCAACAACCGTCAGAAGTGTGTGGTCAATGAAAAGAAACAACAAAAATGTATGCTCTTCGATCGCTTGCCTTGTAACCAAGCAAGAGGGGGCCAAGCCCACTTTCCTTAAATTTCAGTGTGGCCGACCACATTGAAGACCTTCAATATGCAACATATATATAACCTGGACTTGTTCATATATAGCTTGTGTGTTCCCTGTTCTTGCTCCCGTGATCTCATCTTAAAAATATCTCTTGTACTCATACTCTTCCCCTGTTATAGCATTCGAATTTGAATACTTATTAGTTGCCTCACTGAAGCAGAACCGTAACACACACACATGATCATTTTATCATAGATAGAGTTAGAGTGTGCTCGCTCAGGTGAAAATCATTTGAGAGTAATAAATTCACCATAGCAAAACAACACGAAGAGGCAGAGTAAAAATGGCATCGCGTCGCGATGGTGATCATGTTCCTGAGCGAATTGTTACTTTTGCGAGATCAAAATCAGTATTGCCGTTGTGATTGAAATATATATGTATTAAAAATTTTATCAATCTGTAATGAAAACACGCATTTTTTGAAGTGAAAACTTCTTTAGTATCGTAGTGATTAGAAAGAAGATGAAACGAAAACGCGACACGAACATTCAACTTGTTATAACTTTTTTGTTTTAATGGATAGATGAATGAAATTTATACTGTAGATAGGTAATTAAATAAACTATAAATGTACAAAATTTCAATTAATTTTATATACAAAATTCTGAGATAACGGTAAAAAAATGTTCTTTTTCTACACACGTTATATCTTTTGATCTAGTGCACATACAAATTTGATTTAACTTTAATACGCATGCTGATAACATAACCTTTCAATTAATATATCACAATTAACTGTACGAGCTCTACAAGTTACACAATCTTAAATCTTAAAAACTTGAAAAGTACCTCAAACACCTGTGGAGATCTGTTGACAATGACCAGTGTCGGAAGTACCGTAATCTCAGCTTGAAATTTCGACATAGTTGGCTATAAAAAATTCTTATTTTTTTTTTAGGCATGGTAGAAATATGATTCATACGTCATATAAAAGGTGAAATAACCTTTCAGATGATATAAAATTTTCTATAGGTTGTCATTTAAAAAAATATATTTAATGGTGTTAAAAAAGAAAAAAGATTGATTTTTTTGCTTTTTTGATGAAAAGTGATTTGGTTTGAAAAAAATAAGCTCTTTTTGTAGATGTTGTATAGACATGACATTGAGCTGAAACAATAAGCTTTCAGATGATATAAAATTAGTATAGTAGGCTGTCATATAAAAAACATAAATTTAAAGGAGATAGAATAAAAAATAGGAAGATTTTTTCTTTTTTTTGCAAGAACATTTTTTTTAAAGTTTCACTTCTACCACGTGTGAATTGCACACATAATTTTTTATTTTGTATAGTAAGTTTCATTAGTTTTGTACAATTTTCTGTTGTTTAAGCTTGCATAAAACTTCGATAAATATATGAATATTGCCATTAAAATCGCGATAATGAAACAAAGAGACACGTAATTCAATTGCTGATACATGTTTGTTGTAAAATTATTGTTGTTTTGAAAATAACAAGTAGATAATTTTAAAATCAGACTTCTGTCATTAAACGATAATAAATTATTGCAAAGTATGTAAATGATGAAATGACTTTTTGAAATACCTATGTACATCTGTGTTTATGTTTACATTTGTGAGAAAATGTATTTCAAGCTCAATACTGTACTAACCTTTACTCTAATTGTTGCATTTTAATGATAAATAATTTTCAAATCGATACTGAAAAGGGGAAGTACGTACTCGTATGTACAAGTCATTCATTAAACACAAAATTTTACTTATCATTTTTTTTTTTCAAACTAAAGAGTTTAACAAAAACTAGTCAGTGGCAACACTCTTTTTTAAGGTGAGCTAAAAACTGAGATACACAAACAGAAAAACAGATACAAGATACAACAATCAGGTGAGACGTGAGAGACATAACACATTCGGATCGGTGGTGCAGAAACTCTCACACAATCGATGGATGGGAAATTAAAACAAAAACAAGTTTGTTATTTCCCGCAAGCATACGAATGTTCTCTCGACTCTTTCTTGTTTAAAATAAGAAAAAAACAATGACGTTATTTGTTTTTGATTAGTGTGGCAGTGCTTAGAGTTTTGAGAATTTTATTCGTTTTTGTTTGTTTCTATTTCATTTAAAAAAATAATAACTAAAAACTGTGTTGAAATTTTAATAAACAATTGATGTTTGCCTCATAGGTATATAAGTCAACTATTTTTGAAATAAAGTAACACCTCTTTAATACCTACTAAAAATACATTTTATAAGTATGTTTAAAAGTTTCCGTAAATCCTGATCTAAGGGGAGTTATAAACTTGGCATTTTAATATTTATTTATTATATCCAAAATATCCATTTTTCACATCTAACTTTTAAACTATGAAAGCAATAGAAGTTACATACCAAAGTTATTGGTCATGCAATTGTCTACAAGAAATATTTCGAAATATTTGTTTTTTCTGATTGATTGTTTAGAAGATATCGTTGTATCAAAAAATGTAAATGGCTTAAAACATACATTTTCTCATATACTGATACAAAATTTAAAAAAAATCAATTCTTCTACAATACTTCTTGTTTTGAAGATATAAACTTAATCAAGTATAACTATTTCTTGCTTTTAAATTTTAAAACCGATTTTATTAAAACTATTTTTTGTTCACTTTATAAATTTAAATATTGCATATGCAAAAAATGTTCTCACACTTTTTTTCTATACAAACGAGCTAAAAAGCTAAAAAGTGTTGAAAACACAAGGTTTTCGCTTAAAAATTTAAACGATTAATTTTATTAAATTCAATTCTAAGTGGGCTTGATTTATTGTTTATATATCTTTTTTCTATAATAAACATGACCTCAAGCCCACTTAGGATTGAATTTTAATTCAAGAAAAGGTCACGAAAATGGGAATTATTGATTAATTTAATTTAATTTTTACATTATTTAAAACTCCACATGTTTTATTCTAACGGATTTTATTTTAAAAACATAATTATTTTTTTAATAAATGGTTACAGATCGAAAAGTGCTTTTTTTGAAAAAAAAAAAAAAAAAAAAAAACTACAGTAAGAAATCAAATAAAAGCATTTCTTTTAGAAGAGCCTAAAAGAGGCTTCATAACAATTTTTTTATTCCGATACGAGCTATCATTTAAAAAGTTATTGCGGCTTCAAAAATGTGAATTTAAAATCCGTAGTTTTTAATATTTTTGTCATGAACGATTTTTTTGTATCTAAAACCAATTATTATAAGAGTTCATATTTGCTAATTGGCAGGATTTTTTCTCCCAAATGGACTATTAGCGAGTTATTTGATGAAATAAACTTTTGCATTTTTAATAAAAAAAAAAAAAATGTTTATCGGGCTCACCTTCAATGTAGAACATGATGGGGTTTTCATAATAGTTTTTGTCTAAACAACATGTTATTATTGAAAAAATTATTCAATTTCGACAAAGTTAATGATATTTGAGAAGATATATTTTTTAAACAATAAAGCCTACAGATACGATACATGTAAGAATTTTTTTGGCTCAAATGCCTGGATAAATCTTGTTTATCAAAAACTATGTCTTAGAAATTCGAGTGATTTGTGACATTTTATGGATTTTTGACCCGTCTGCTTTCTTTGTCCGAAAACTACATAGTCCACAAGACCACTGAAATGTAAAGAATATACAAAAAAATGTACTTGTCTGAACTGTAAATTTTAAACAGAATTGCTTGAAACAATATTGAAATTCATGGGATCAACCAACAAAACTAACAATTTTTTTTAAATAAAACTATATTTTGAAGTTGCACTCATGTTTCTTTTAAATTCGTATGTACGTTTCTTACAAAAACATACTTTTTTATAGCACCTAAAGTTGTCTAATCTCTTTATAAATGCTAAAAAAAGGTCAAAATAAATTAGTACCTAAAGTCGTCCCGTGCCAGATTTTTATTGAAATTGACATGATATGGATTTTAGCTAATTTTTGGTTTTTTTTTTCAAAGTCTTTTCAATCTTTAAACGTGATTTTGAGCTGATAACACCGTATTTTTACGTAAAAATAAATAAATAAATTGAAAAACTTGTTTATTTTGTAGGTATCTTGTTCAGTATTTGGAGAACTGTTTTTTGTTAGAACTAAAGTTAAAGAGTTGCTCTTTTAAACCTTATAGAAGACTATATTGCTCCTTTCATGCCCTCAATTTTGTCTGAAACATTTTTTTAGGTAGATTTTCATTTTGATATGCATTTAAATAAAATTTTAATTAAAAAAAAAAAGTACGTATACGCCATAGTGAACATTTATAAACATGGGATTTTTACAACAATTTTCAATAACTATCACAGCATTTGCATTCATAAGATCAATTTTCATAGAATGGATGATACTTACTTACATACTTATTTAGCTTTTTCAAACATTTTCAATACTGAAAGTTTCAAAATAAATTGAAAATAAAAAAAAAAATATAAAAAATATAACCTTCTTTCAAATTGGAACTTGGTGCTCTTTTGAAACTCAATAAAATAAAAACAAAAAACTTAAAGTCTGGTCACACTAAATCGTATCATGATCCACGCGAGAGAAACTCTAATCGGCATCTCTCCGATTGTATACGCGATCAGCTAGCAAGCAAACTACCTACTCACCGATACTCTTCTCCCCTTCTTACTCCATGTGTGTAATCACAAACAAAACAAAAACAATAAAAAAAAAAATTAAAGCTTCTCAAACATATTGTGGCACTATAGCACCGATCGAGAAGAAGAAAGCAACCAACAAACAACTCACCTCAAAAGCGTTTTTTTTTTTCAGTCGATCGTAGCTTTTCACTGTGAATGAACGTGTCCGATTTGAGAGATTGTCCCAAAAATAGAATCCAATTTAATCCGGAAAATGTGTTAATTTTCCTTTATAATATGTTTTTATTTTCTTCGTATTTTTTATGATTTATGAGCAATTAAATAAAAATTAACACTCTTCGGTTTTGGTTTACTTTGTTTCTGGAGATCAACACACGCTTTCTCTGTTAAGCTCATGTTTTTTCTCTGATTTAAATTGAATGCGCGGCAACAACTTAACAAAAGGAAGACGCAAGAAATATGATCAAGTGCTTTAATTTACCTTCTTTACCACACCACAGTGATTGTTTTCATATAATTTTTTTAATTAATTTTGTTGTTTAAGTTAATTAACTTATTCACCTGGGTGGAATATTGGATTACCATTGCCAGTAGTTGTAGCAACTCAAATTCCATGTGTTGTAACATCTTGTTTATTCGCTAGAGAAGAGATAACACACACAAAAAATACAACAACAAAAATAATACTAAAACAATCTGAATTCTGTGTGAAAAAAAGTTGAGTTAGAATAGAACCTTAGCAACTATTGAAAAAAAAAACACAACCCACCTCCCCCCGTATTCACAGTGCAGGCCCCATCAAAGAGGAATATTATACATATTGGCCGTGCCTGTCTGCCGTGCCCGAGCCCGTGTGGTGTTGAATAGGAATTTAAAGTAAGTTCAACCTTTTTTTGTTTTCTTTTTTATTTGTAATTCGCGCAAAGTTGGAATATTTTTGTGGTCATTGGGTTTTCAACTTGGCATAAAAAAACATTTTTTTTTTTTTTTGGTTCACAAATAAACGGGAAAATCTTGGATCGATGATAATATCCGTCTCCGTTTTCAGTTTTTGGCATTGTCTTGGGGCTTGTCACGCAATTGGGCATCACATTGAGATCCGTTTTGAATCTTATTGAGTGGTGGCTGTTCGTTGTTCAGTTAACAACACAACAGCACGTAAGTGGGAGTAGATTTCCTACATCTACGACTCGACTGTCTGGCTCAAGAGAAAGGCAATAAAAAACAACAAAATCAAACCCAATCACACTCGTTTTTTTTTTTTTTAATTTCAGACTTCAGCAGTTATAGTATTGTAATTATTGTTGGGTTGATGATTAAAGTAGGAAAATGCCGTCATTGTCGGTAGCTTTTTTGTGGGCTCGATTTTGTTACCTAGTTTGGATTTTTGAAATAAAAATATACACAAACATGTCGTACATTTTTGTTATTACTGTTTTACAAGCTGATATCTTTTGGGAAAATCTTAACTTTTTTCAATATTATTTTTGCATATTGTTATTGATTTCTATATAGGTTAATTTTAATTTCTTCAAGTCACTTTTTTTAAAACAAAATCAAATTCTTTTGAGTTTATTTGGACATTTTATTAAAAAATACCGTTTATATTTTAGATAAACCAAAGAAAATTAAAAGTTTAAAAAAAAAGTTAAATTTGGAAAAAAAAAAATTCATACCGTTTTTGGATGTTTTTTCCATTTTTTGAGAATTTTTGATTTTTCTTTGGATTATCTTAAATTTAAACCGTATTTTTTAATAAAATGTCCAAATTAACTCAAAAGAATTTGATTTTGTTCTAAAAAAAAGTGATTAGAAGAAAGTCATTTACAGCTGCAAAAATGTGGTGTTTTAATTCATATCAAAAGTTCAAACCCTCACAACAGAAAAACTGTTTGATGAATTAGTCTGAATATTTGCAGATTAATTTTATTTCAAGTAAGCTTTAATAATTAAGCTTCAGTTTAATCTTATCACCCATATTTATGAAATAGCGGCACATTTTCTAAAAAAAAATCGTAAAAAGGCCTATTTTAATAGCTTTTCACAATTGATCTCAAATGTACGAAAACATTTTTTTTTAACAAATTAAACTTGATTTCTTTGTAGAAAATTAAATGAATTTTTCAAATGTATCTTTGAATTTTTTGTAAAGTGATCAGTTGTTGAAATATTGATAGTCAAAGTCAAAAGTATGGTTTTTGGTTTGAAGACTGTTTTTGCAAGTAAACAAAATCGTAGGAGTTTGAAACAAAAAGAATCTTAAAGCCAAATAAATAGCCTTTCTAAAAATAATAATCATTTTATAACAAAAAATGTTGGTTGTTGAACAGTTCCAAAGATTAAGCTATTTTACCATTAGAAATAAAATATTTAATTATAAAATCTTTAATTAAGAAGAATGTAGCTTTCGCATGCTTTTTGTTTTGTCATGATGCGATCATTTTTTACTGAGATACAGCCTGTCGAAAATCACTAAAAAAATCACAATTTTTTTTTGTTAACTTAATTTTTTGGGCTAATGTATTTTTTTTTGCATTTAAAAATAAAATTTGAGAATAAAATATTCACATTAAAAAATATTATTGTAAAAAAAACAATTACATTAGGTAGGTACAATAAAATTTCAATGCAAGATGTGTATTAGGGTGGGTCAAAAAAAATCGAAAAATCGATTTCTAGACACCTCTAGAATATACACACCAAATATGAGCTCTTTATATTAATGGGAAGGTCCTCCGCTTCGCAATTTTCCATTTTTACATCAAGCTTCTACTAAAAATAAATCATTTTTTTATTAATTGACTTTTTAGCTAATTTCTTTACATATTCCTGTAGAAAATTAAACACTCTACAAAAAAGTTTACACACTCTTTTCGTTTATCTAACCGTTGAGTAGATATTTGAGGTCCAAAATCGAGAAAATCTTTTAAAATTCGTTTTTTGTTCTTAATTTTGTAACAAATTGAAAAATTATATAGGTGAATTTTGTCAAAACCTTAAAGTCACATACACGATATACAAACATGCAAAAACAAAAACAAAATTATTAAAAACAATTATTTTGATGATTTTATGTTGTATATTTTAATTTTAAATCATACAATTGTTTCGACACCGTCGCGGTGTCATCTTCAGCGATCTGAATTCGACTGTCCACTGCCCACTGATTTCAATAGTTTTCTTATGACCCGTATGCATTGCGATTTGGATAGGTACGAATATCTTCTAAACGATTAAAGCAATCAATTTGATGCCAAGGGATTTTTTGTAGAACGTTTAAGCCCCTACAAAAATGTTTTTTATAATTTTTTTAAACTTTTACTTGATTTTTCAAATGGTTAGATTAATAGAAAAAGTTAATAAGACCTTTTTTGTGGAACAATTTGTTTCCTACAAGAATATGTCATGCGCGTTTGATTATTATAATAGTTCAATTTGTTACAAAATTAAGAACAAAAAACGAATTTTTAAAGATTTTCTCGATTTTTGGACCTCAAATATCTACTAATATAAACGGTTAGATAAACGAAAAAAGTATATAAGGCATTTTTTTTTGTAGAAGCTTGATGTAAAAATGGAAAAAAATGATTTTTTATTGAACATTAACAAATTGGCTCTTAGTAATATGTAGCACCGAATTTAACAAAACTCGAATTTAACAAAAAAAAAATTAATAGTAATGAAACATACCTACATCCAACTTCTTAACTTAAAATTGGCTTAGAAGTAGTTCACCTATAACAAAATCGATTTTAAATAAAATGGCACTTTTTTTATTTAACGGTGAGATGTATGATTTACCTATTTGTTAAAATCGAGTTGTCGCTAAATGTGGATCTTTTTACTAAGGGCTATTGATTTCATTCTACTCTTAAATTCATTCCATTGCTTAGGGATGTTCTGAGTTGAATTTTCTAAAAGATGATCAAAAACAAAGGTTGTGTTATAAATACATAGAAGCCTTTTCGCCAAATCATATCATTGAAAGGCGGATAGTTTCTGTTTCTGTTTGAATAAGGCGTTTTGCATGTTAATGCCCTTGATACTATATTACCACGTTTTTCATCACATACTTTGTGACCATTTTTAGCTAATGCTTTTCTTTTAAAACAATATTCTCATTTAATACTTTGCCTCAGAAAAGCTACACACGAGCATTATTTCTAAAAAAATTAAAAATTAAAATATCAAAGATTTACCAAATTCATAAATATGGTAGTTTTAATTATCTTTTGTTTAAATCTTATCTGGTTGTAATAAAATGAATTGACTTAAAACTTAATTCCTCATATTCATTTTTAATCAATTTAAATATTTCTTGCACATTTATATTTTTTATATTAAAAAAAAAATTAATTCACGTAGAAAATTAAAAAATATTAATATTGCAAATAAAAAAATTATTACAATCAAAAATGTTATTAAAAATCCTAAAAATTGAATTTAAATACAATTTCAAATACAATCTTAGTCGGCTTTCTCGCTTTCCTGGGTCCAAAAATTCAGTTTTCAGAAACTCTGTTTTTAAAAAATCTAATTTTCAAAATTCGTTTCACAAAATTCTGCAAACAATATCTTCCACGTCTTCCAGAGGACATTCTTTACTGTTGAATTTTTTGTCAGCAATTAAATCGATTTAAAAAAAAAATAGTCTTTGGTATTCAAATTTTTTATAAACGAAATTTTCAAAAAATTTTGACTTTTTTGATGATGTTTGATTTCTTTTTTTTTTTTCAAGTTTTGTTTTTAGGTTGAAAATTTCCTAAAAATAACTTACTTTTTCTTTGAATAACACAACTTTAAGAATAAATATTACACTCGTATTTTTGTATAAGTTTTGTTTATACTTTGTTTTTTTTATATAAATTAGGTATACGATATTTATTTTTTTTTTGGAGAAAAGTTTACCTTTATAAAAATTCTCTTACATTTGACATTCTCCGAAACTTTAACTACTAATAAAGTATTTATGTGGGACTCATCTGGTTTTAGTTATTTTTTAACGTGACAGGTACAAAACATTAGTCATGCAACATGCATATCAAAATTCATAATTAGTAGTCATTAACTTTTATTTTATTTTTAAACATTTTTTAATACCTCTACCTCATCATTGATAATTTTGTTTTAAATTACATTAATATTCAATACTTTTTTTTTAGATATTTCCATATCTTCCCACATTATTGAATAAATTTAAAGTTTCATTTGATGTGGTGAACCGGAAGACTATACAATCTCTTTCTTCTTTTATAATTTAAAAATGACAAAATTTGCTTTTAATTTTCATGATTTACCTAATTCGTCTTTACCGCTAATGAACCATAATGTTTTAAAATTTTGGGACAAGAATTTTTTGTGATACACTTTAGGAGTAGAAAGCTGCCTAAAGAACACAAAAAGAAATAAGTTTCGGAAAACATGTCAGCTAAAAATGTCAAAAATGAACAATGAATTTGTTCATTGCAAACATTTTCAAGCCTTTGATAAAAATAAAGTACTATTTTCTTTTTTAATTTAATTAAGATAGTTCCATTCCAAACTGAAAACTTAATCCATTAATTTAATCTTAAAAATGTGTAATCATAAAAAAAATGAATTTAATGAGAAATTATGAAAACGCTTAAATCTTGAAATTACTACCATTCAATACCACTAAGCCTCACCACAAAATGTGTACACTATAACCTGTGGTATCTTCCTGTCATTTCTTCATCTGCCACACCATAAAAATTCCATTAAAAAGTTTCTTTTGATGGCCAGGCCATTGCTTGATGAGGCCAGAAAAAAAAAAATGTTACATGTGTGAGCAAACAACAATAAGGAAAATGAAAATTTTCATCATCATCATAAACGAATTCATTCATCGTCACTTGTTTGACCAGTCTTAGTCCGACTATTGCAGTGGTTACTGTCTGCGTTATTATAACCAATCTTGGTCATTTCTTTTCTTTCAAAAAGCCTAGGAGTATAGATTATATGATTGCCACTCAAGGAAATACAAATAAGGAACACAAATAATGGTTTTAAATAAAGCTGATTAATGATTAAATAAACAAAGCTTTTAACGGTCATTAGCCTGAACTCATCAGTTTGCAAATTTTGTTTGCTTTCAGTAAAAAAAACAATTGAGCTTCACGGCAAGTTTCTTGCAGTTTTTTTTAAATAAAAGTGGAGTAGAATCAACAACCAACGTTTGTTCTTTAAAATATGTATTTTTGAAAGAACAAGAAAGGACAAAATTGAACAATTTCTTGTTGGTATTTCCCAAAGTGGCAATCATATGAATAAAATTAGACACAAAGTGCAGCAGATATAGCTTTTACCTCATTCACAGACAATCTCACATAACATATAAGTACATTTCAGATACTTGTTCGTATCTATGTATTTATCTTCTGCTGTTATAGCCTTTTGCGGAATTTACAGGTGAAATTTTCTTTGTAGTTTTGTTGTCTTAATCTCAGAGCTATATTTTAGGTTTATTGAGAAAAAAAAACTGGATATTTTACTTCCTCGGATTTAAAAAACCACGGAAATAAAAAAAAATCAGATCGGTGTTAAATATGGAACTATTCGGTTTTTTCATTATCATTGATATTTTTAGGACTATTATTAGCACCTTTAATAGGTTGCAAAGGAAACCCAACAATTTTAATCAAGCTTTTATTAGGTACTTTATTCAGATATTCAGACCTTATATAAATTACAATTTTTGAAATTCATTTTTTTAGTAGGTAATAGAGTTGAGTATAATGATAATCCCGTTTCGGTTGAAATTCGTAGAACATACTTAATTTAGATTAGTTCAAAAAATACGTTAAGAGATTAATGTAGAATTTTTGAATAACAAAAAAAACTGTATAAATACACAATTAAATGTATGGCGTTCGTGTTGTTATTTTATTATACATCTATTTGCTGTAAATCATACCAAATACAAAAATATATGTACCCATTTCTATTTAACAACCCACGACATAGCCATAAAAACGCCTTTATCCAGTTAAAAGCTTCACCTAAGATGGAACTAATTTACCAACTTATATTTTATAATTTTACAATGTTAGCATAGCGAATATATAGGCTTAAAAGCAAGTTATGGAATAGTAAAAATTTCAATTTTTTTTTTGTAGAAGAAATAATATAATAAATCGAGTTAGTAATAATTTAAAACACTTCATTTAAGAGTTTGGTTACTTAAATGAATTGTAGAGATAAATAAAATGTACGACTGGGTCGCACGTACTTGCTTGTTAAAGAAGCTCTTTTGCTAAAAGTTTGTATAAAAATAAAATTTCGGAAAAATTGTGTTTTTAAAAAATTTCGTAAAAATGTTAAAATAAAAAAAATTAAATTTGTTTTTATAGGCAACTTAACAACGTTTTAAATTATTTTGATCACACTGGTAGTGGAATTTAATGAAAAAAAATTGAAAATCGTTAGAACCGTTTTTTAAAATACCTTTTTTTTTAAATACTAAAAACTTTAAATAGGTACTTAAAAAAAAATGTTGATATACATTTTTTTTATAAAAATAATGAATTAACACTTGAAAGCAAAGTTTGTAATAATTCATTAGTATTTTCAAAAAAAAAAGAATTAAAGTAGATATTTTTTTTAATCCAAAAATTTTAAATTTTAATTTAACTAAATTTAACTAGACAGAATTGCAGACCCACTTATTTGGAATTCATATCATCGTAATGCCATGTCTGATTGTTATCTCGAGATCGCAAGTATAAAATCAACAACGTTAGGCTCTTTTTTGATAATATTTCTCATAAACAATGTTTTGAAAAAAAAGATTAAAAATAAGTTTGAAAAAAAAACATTAAATAAAGTTGGGTATCATACTTTTAAACTCTCCCATTTTTATTTAATTGTTAATAAAAACCTTTAACCAAAATTTCAAAAAAAAGAACGCTAACCCGATTTCGAAATATTGATTTTTCAAAATCCAATTCTTTCATTTCATTTAATTAAAAAAATTAAAGAATAGATTTTTGAAATAAAAAAAAAATAGAACACAGCATTTTAAGTGTTGCCGTTGATTTTAAATAATTGTTTTTTCTGTTTTAAATAATTTTTTGGAAAACCTCCTTTTTCGTATATAATGCAATGCTCAATATGTTTTTTTTTATTTTTAAACCACACAAATAAATTGTTTCCCTACTCCGAAATGATTCTGATTTCAATTAAAGTTCAAACAAAAAGAAAATAAAATTTAGAAAAAAGAATTTTATCAAAATTGAAGCACAGTAAAATCCTACAATGGCTCAACAGTAAAAAGTAAGATTGAGAAATAACTTAAAAAACATTAATCCGTTCAAATGATATTTAAATTAGACAATTTTGGTGTATTTTTTTTTGGTTTCTTACCTTATTTCTTTTTTTCGGGAGGATTCTGAACACGAATCTGAAGAAGAATGACGAGCATGCGAATTTAACAAATCCGAAAAAATATGTTTATTTTCATGTTATTACTTAAAAAGTTATTGGGCACGTTCAGGAAATATTAGGGACTAGATATTTAGGCAACGTCATTTTGAGTAAATTGACTAAATTAGTTTGGATACGCTATTATTGTCAAATTTTGAAATTAACTTGAGAATTTTACAGATCGCGTGGGACAGACACTTAATTTCACTTTACTTTAATAAATAAATATTATTAATTATAACCAATAATCCACTTTTTACTCGTTTTTCACATAAATAGATTAAATTCTGTTGTAATTAAAAACAACCATCTGTCATGTTGACAAAAAAAACTTTCCTAAATTTTTAGGGAAAATTTTCTTGCCTAACTTTCCAGTCAGATTTCCAATAAAGTTACCTAAATTGGAAGGATTTTTTTGACAGTTGACCAATCAGAGACCGAGAAATTACATAAATATTTAGTGCCTAACATTTTTGAACCTGCCCATTTTATTCTATAAAAATTGTTTATGCAGGTACAAATCAGAACTTTTTTTAAAAATAACTTGTGGGGCATAAATAAGAAGAAATTAATGAATGAAAATGGAAATAAATACAACGATTATTCGTTTTTATTTTCTCATTTAAAAATATTTTTTCAATTAAATACTTTTTTAGAAATTTAGTTCCTTTAAGCATTTTTTAATTAAGATAAAAATCGCATTTTTTATAAATTTAGTTCTTTTATTAATTTGAATAAATTTTATTAAAATTAGAATTTCTTGACTATGATCAAAATTGTCTTTGCATAACGGTTTTCTTACACAAAAACACTTTTAACCTATTGGTTCACCCGATAAATTAGTTAATTGCGTAGCTTAAATATTTTCTTGTTGTCGCACCATAAACACACTAGCCAAAGTTCAAAACAAAACAAAAATCTGGTCAACCGTTTTGTGTAGGTGTAAATGAAAAAAAAAGTCATCCTCTTTATAATCAAAATCATCTTAGAAGCACTCATTTATTTTCTAGCCCGCCCTCAGATGCTAGAGTTGTAACCGTAAAACAAAAAATTAAAAAAGAAAAAGAAACTCCATATAGACAACAGTTTTTGTGAACTCGTTTAAAAGGTCCCCCATATAAATACTTGAGCTGTTCAGTTCAGCTTAGCTCTCAACCCACACATTTATCAACCTCTTTTGGGTGAAATAAAACATCAGCAACCCCCGACCACAATATTTTTCAATTCATTTAAACTCTGATGTCTTGATCCGTTTTTTCTTTTTGTTTTTTCTTAAACGCCCACCGAAAAACCTGCCGTCATGTTTGACATTTTAGAAGTAATACAAATGTGAAAATATTATGTTTACGTATAAGATTTCCACTTATGTGACAGTAGCGGATTTATTTATAAAGCAAAGCGGATAATGCACTCGGGGTTGACGAGATGGTGGTGTATATGTTTTGTTTTTATCACTAATTTTTATTACTTTTCAAAAATAAATGACACTTGTGCCAGATATCGACAAATAAAATTATTCAACTCACATGACTTTCATTATTTTTGCAATGAAATGTTAATTTTGAATTTTGAAAATAAAACAATTTGTTTTTTTTTTTTTTCTTTTAACAGAAAAACTTAAATTAATTAAAAATTTATTGCAACTTAAAAGACTAAATAAAAAATATTTTTATTAATAAGAAAAATTAATTAATAAAAAAGGCCCTTCTTAGTAAATAAAATCTTAACGAAAATTTTAAAAACTTAGGTACGGCTGCCGTTTTGGTAGAATCCTACCAAATTTGGTAGGTTTTTTTGGTTTTGGTAGGTTGGTAGGTTTAAACTCGTTTTTTTAAGTCACCTTAAAATACCTACTGTTTTAAAGTTTTTAGAATGACTACTTAACGCTTTAATCTCAAGTCAGTCAATTACATTTATTTAATTTCATTCTTATAGATTACAAAATCTGTTTCTAAAAGTTGCAATTTCAATTCGTAAGGAAAAATAATGTAGCTTCAAAACTTCAATTATAAAAGTTCATCCAAATAACGTCAGAAATTGACCAAAATTTGCATTTCTAACTGATGAACCTTGTGGTACCAAAACTCATTTTGGAGGAGAGGTCACTACAACTTTTAATTTCATTCAATCACTCCGCTTTAAAAAAAACTTCAGATCTTTGAAATACCAATTTTAAGTTTTGAAATGACAAAAGCAACGAAATTTTCTGAAGACCGTCAGAAAATCTTCGTAATGTTTTTTTTTAACAAAAACTAGAAATAAATCTTTTTTCTTCGTTTTGCTTCCTTTTTATTCTCTGGAATTTACAAAAATTTTTATCTTCGTTTTGCTTCATTTTTATTTTTTTAATTTTAAACAAAATTTCAAAAATAATACAATTGTAGCAGTGTTGTTATATGCATTTTTCAAAGATATTTTGCAAGGCGACTTTTTGGAATGCATTCTTTAAAAAAAGAGATCTTAAGAGAATTTAACTTGTGTGATTTTAAAAATAAGACGGTATTCGCATTTAAAATTTATACCTGTAACAACTATTTGACGTACATAAGTACTTACTCGTAAATATCTAAGTTTTTACATTATATTAATTTTTGTTGCACTTGTATCAATTTTTTAAAACAAATGCACTTTACGAGTAAATATAACTTGACAGTTTAATAGTTAATAATAATTAATCATTTAATAATAATTAATTATTTTTTTATGATTGACAATCACAATATGATTTGCATAGTTATTATGCAAATCATATTGTGATTGTCAATCATGATTAAAACTGAAATTTAAAATTGTATTAATAACTTAATTGATGAACTTCTTTTATAATTCGAAATGATCGTAATCATCGTGAATTTAAAAAAAAAATTGGAAAATATTGTAAATATCAGTCGGTAATTGTTAGCAGTCATAATTTTATCCGTACCTAGATGAATAAAAATAAAAATAAATGTTCACTGTGTTTGAATCGGAATACGTAGAGTAGGTAATGTCGATTTACAAATGCGTGTAACATTGTAAACATTGAGCAAATATTAGGTACAGTAGTTTACAAAAATTTTAAAACTGCAAAATTTGATTTTTACTTGCGATGTAGGTACTATAGAGGAAGTTTAGGATTCCTAAAAAAAAATCGACCTCGAGATAACAATTTTACATGACATTACGATGATGGAGAATGCCAAAAAAGTGGGTCCGGCAATTCTGTCTGTCTGTCTGTGTGTACCTTGAGCTACCGCCTAAACTAATTTAGCGATTTTCTTCAAATTTGGTAATTAACAGAGGACAAATTGAAATTTTTGTTTAGGACCAAAACTAACGGTACCTGTAATATAACGGAAATAGAAAAGTTAATTTTTTCAAAAACGGCTCTAACGATTTTGAATAAAAATTTTGTGTGTAGTGAAGCACATAAAAGCTTTCTTTGGCAAAATATTTTTTGTGCCGTTATTAACGGTACCTGCCATAGAACGGTTTTTTTGTTTTATGAATTTCTTGTAAACAACAAAACAGATTTTAACCAAAATTTTTATACAGAAACGTTTAAGCAATCATTTTTTAAAATTTAAAAAATTTTTCAAAAAACACATTTTTGGATTTTTAAAAAATATTTCAAAATTTTTTTTTGAAAAATCAATTATTTGTTCAAAATGGCATACCAACTTTTTTTTTGAAAAATGTTAGAACATTTTTAAATAAAAAAAAATATTTTTTAAAAAAACGGGTCTAACGTTTTACGAACATTTTTTTTCTAAAAATTCCTTTATATACAAGAAATAAAATGGCATACTTAGTTTTTTGTAAAAGATCATTTAAAACGGTATTTAATTATTCATAAAAACAGATTTTATATTTTTTTGCACCATTTATGAAATTCCGTGAAAAAAATCAAATTTTCCCTTATTTCGTTCAAAGAAAAGCTTTAAAATCAGAGTAACTTTTGCCATAAGAGCAAGTACGTGCGACCCCAGTCGTGCAATTTATTTTTTTTTATTTTTTTAAACATGAGTTCTATTAAATTTCTTTTACAACTGATTTTAAAATATTATATTCCTATTTATTAATTTTTACTTAAACCGTTGAATAGAGTTAGCAAATCCAGAAAAAAAAACTTTATTTACAAAAAACTTAGTTTTAATTTTTAGAAAAATTCCCGTGAAAGCTACAAACTTAAATTGGTAAATATTTTAGTATTTATTCTTCAATGTCAAGAATTTCAATATCGGGACTTTTAATTTTTTTTTTTTTTTGTATAATTTCCAAGGTTTTCTTAAAAATATTTCTTTCAAAAGTGACAACTTTTTGAATTAAATAATTTTGCCCCAAAAAAATGAAAAATGAAAATGGATTCATACAGAAATTAATTCTTCTATAATTTTTTTTTTTTTTTTTTTCAAAAATGAGGAAATAAGAGAAAAATTTTGTTTTTAATTGTTTGGTTTTATTTCACAGAGCACTTAATTTGCACCTTTTAACTACTTACATTGATTTACAAATTCTAACTTACTTAGAGTTTTTATTAAATATTTTCGTATACTTATTGGATTAAAATTAGTCTGCTAACTCGGTCTAAGCATTCATTTACTGTACTGGAAAACTGAATTTAATTTAGGAGTGTTTAATAAGTATTAAAAAAAAATTCAATTACAAAAAAACAATTTTTGCTTACCTTAGCCTGCTAAGTGAATACCGAACATAAAAAACTAATTTCTTACTAAATTTTATAAATTAACATTTCTAAAAAAGAAAATTAATTTGTTAAAAAATTTTGTTTAAATTGGTTGAATTTGAAGTCTTTAAAATTTCCTAAAACTCAAATCTGTCGTTTAGGAGAAAGTCTGAAATTGAAAAAGAATTAAATGGTAGGTAATAATGGTGGTAATAATGCTTAAAAAAAAATCTTGTTTTTAAAAACACAAAGTTATCAAAAAATCAAATGCACGACTGGGTCACACGTTTTTACAGATTTAATTTTAAAATTTATTAAATATTATTTTATAGTTTTTATTTTTAAACAAAATTTTAAAAATATTCATAAACCTGTTTTCAAGAAATTGATTTTATAAATTTAAAATAAAAGAAAACGTCTTATCCTTTAAAATTTAGGTAGGTACCTTCTTACGCAGTTCTTTTTTACTTACTCGATATGGTAAGTATTGGTTTCGTGTCGAAAAAAAATTGAGGTTTTAATCAAAACCAACATTACGATGATGGAGAATTCCGAAAATGTGGATCTCGCTATTCCAGCCGTGCGTCCATCTGTACACATTTTCACAGCCTAAATACGTGGACGGATTTTCCTCAAATTTGGTAGAGATGATTTTTATAGAATTCTGAAAGTTTTTTTTTTTTTTTTTAAATAAACAAAGTGAAAAAATAATAAAAATAAAAATTATTTTTATTTTTAAGCGGAGTGATTGAATATAATTCAATTAAAAAATTTTTTTTAGAAATTGTAAATACCTCCCATTAAAATTTTTCAAGTTATACCAAATATCTCAAACACGGCTATAACGATTTTGATTAAACTTTTCAGAAGTAATATTCAAGGCAATTGCAATAAAACTGCATTTTTAGTTATTCTAAAAAAAGTCAAATAACAAAAAGAGTTATTTTTTCATTTAACAAAATTTTGCCCTAACATTAGAAAATTTCTTTAAAATGTATATAAAGGAAGCTCTTTAAATTTACAAGTAAACTAACATAAAAGTGTTTTGAACTGCAAGAGCAAGTACGTGCGACATAGTCTTGCATTTTATTTTTGAATTTTTTATTAATTATAACAGAGCTTTTTTATTGTCTTAATCCGTCCCTGGTCAAATTCCATATACCAACTGTAACCTTACACCTGACCTAAATGTATGACCATAAAGATACCATTTCTACACAACAACTCTCGAATTTTTGTGTACCAACTGACATTATGAAAATGTCAAACACTAAAATGAAGCCTACAACTTCCGGTTAAAAATTACCTATTTATATACTCATTTCGAATTATCTATACGCGCTTCTACAGTATTACTGACGACTGAAAAAAAAAAAAAAAACAAAATGTTTTCTTAAATTCGTGTGCTCTGCATACGTACCACATTGACTGTATGTTGATTGTTGACCCGCTTTCATGCGGAAAGCAATGCGAATTTCTCGTGTTGTTAAATTGTTTATCTTCCGCGATCGAGCCAAAGCAAACGTTTTTACTTATTTGTTTATGCGTACAGAATCACACGTTACCGTAAAGTAAAGATAGATAAAAATGATGCCAGCTCTCCCACACGCTATGGAAAATAAAATATGCTAGTTTTTTTAAAAGCTATTAATAACTCAAAGAAAAATGCGTGTGGATGATGTTGATTTTGGTTTAAAACCGACTGATTGAAGTTTAATTAAGTTAATTAGAAGCCCTCCAGTCGCCCCCAATTTCACATTCATCGAAATTCGAAATTTGATGATTGATTTGAAGCTTCTTGTTTCGGAACGAAATTCTTTTCGGATTCGAATAGATTTATATACAAAATCCGATCATCACACACGCAATGTGTTTTATGTTTTTTTTTTTTTTTTCAAATCGGCAGGCCTAGAGTCAGCTTTGATTGTTTTTTTTTTTTTTTTTTTTTTTGTTTTTATTCGAACACACTTCTGTGATATCTGCCATCGAGTTTCCATTAAGGCATGTCATTTAAATGGATGAAAATGTTTATGTTTATGCTGCTGGCTGCCACTTAAGAGCCCATCTTTTGGCCACATTATTGTGAAGACTGTCTGCAGGTTTTTGATTGATTGGAAGTAGGAAGTGGGTGATTTTGGAATTTATTCATACATGGAACTGTTGAAATATTTCTTTTGGTCGAAAAATCATGATCAAAGACTTTTGTTTGTCTCATTAAATTTTGTTAGCTTATAATTTAGAGAAAAAAAGTCATGAGTGATTCTATTCTTAAGAAAAAATGTAGTTTTTGGAACCATCTGGTAGCCAGATTTAATTGGAATTAGTTGTTGAAATTAGATAATTGAGCTTTTTAGATTTTTCGTGGTTGTTTCAATTTGGATCACAACAACACAAAATAAATCAAAAACAACTGAATAATTTTTTTTCTAATGTGGGTGTTGTTTTAAGGAATGTCTTTTGCATAAATTTCTAACCTTGAAACTTTCCGAGAACATTGATTTTATAAAAGTTCAATATAAACCAAAATAAATCAAATTAGCATCCACAAAAATGTTCTCCTAACTGACGAGAATAATTTTATTTGTCAACAGCAATTGTGTAGTGAGTTCCAGATACAAAAATTTGTATTCATTTAAAATTTTAAATAAAGATATTTTTTTTTCAAATTGATTCATAAAAAAAAAAAAACAAAAAAAGGGAGGAAATGAAATAAAAAACAAAAAATCAGATAAACAAAATTTCAACAACAACAACGAAAAGGTGAAGATCACCAAAACATTGTTTGTAAACAAAAATATATATACATTTTTAAAAAGAACCTTTGGTTCTAAAAATAAAAAAAAATTCATAAATATCAGGCAGAAATTCAAAGATTTTCTGGCAACATATGGTGACCGTGGCTTTTTTATGCTTTCACCATAATAATATAGTCCGGAGGTTTTATGTTTGCAAGAAATGAAATAATTTCGGAAGGAGAGATTTTTTAATGTATAAGGTAGTATTCAACTTAAAAAAAAACTAACTAAAACTTTTGACCATGGAGCCAAAATTTGTTTTTGGAAACGAAATTGGGATGTCTAGTGAACTACATACCTTGACTTGAAGAATAAACAGCTTTTAAATATTTCCTTCAAGTACTAGTGAAAAGAATTGCATGATTTTCTAGAAATTAAAGAATGATATGCAGCTTTCAGGAAAAAATGTATTAATGTACTTAATATTATTAAGTATTTAATAATACAATTTTTTACACAATTTAAGCCTAGTACGCAGCTGAAGCGAAACGAAATCTTGAACGAAATTTTTAAGCCTCCAAAGTTAACAGCGAACATGTTAACGAAAAAATACCATCCGATATTATAGCAAAGTAAAAATAATAAAAATAATAACCAAAAAATTCGAGAAAAAACACCAGAAAATAAGTTTAAAAGCAAAAGTAAAACAAATTTAATTTCATAACGAAGAAAAAAATAACAAAAATAATAAAAAATTATTTATAAAGGAGAATGGGCAATTTTGTATGGAACTTGGACGTTCCGCGGCCAAGAACGATTTTGTTATTTTTTGATGTAGTTAAGTCTTACATACATTGTGCAGAAGTTTTATCCTTCTAACGTTCTTCACAAACCGATAAAATGCATTTTTGCATTTAAAAGTTAATGCAAATAGTCTCAATGTTTAAAATTGAAAGTATATTTTAAGTGCAAGATATGATAATCTGTCATTTTCCCTTTATCTTGGATATCCAACCAATAGAACCCAAAATATTGGCTTTTTAAAACATCAATTTCGAGTTTTTTTAAGACTTTTTTCTCAATTTTTTATTTGTTTTCTCCTTTTGAAAACTCAAAAACAAAATCTTGAAGTGGTTGGCTTAAAAAGCTTCTATTTTGAGTTCCATTGGTCGGATATTCAAGATTGAGGTTTTAAATCATAGAAAAAATGACATAAAATCATATTTCATAATTTAATTAAAATAGTAATTCAATTTGCCCTTCGCATATTGCTCGATGCATTAACAACACTAATATTGCAATATCTTCCATTCCAAATGCAATACAACGAAACGGCCATAGTAAACATTTTTCCTACGTTATAGTTCTTTCATTTGATACCAATTTCATTACTGGCCGCCAAACGTCCAATATGCCCATTCTCCTTTGGAGTTGAGGTCACTTGAACTTTAAAATCAAATTTAATTTCGTTCAAGATTTCGTTCACGAACTTTGTACGGAAAATTTCGTTTCGCTTCAGCTGCGTACTATGCTTTATTTATATATAATATATAAAAATGATTCAAAAATTTTTTTATTTTATTTTAAATCTAATATATCTACCTAAAAAAGCGTGCCTGGAACACTTCCATAACTAAAAGTCAATTATTTTTAGTTAATTCTTATCTAACAGCACTTATAAAGAAATTTATTTATTTACTTGTCTCATAAATAAATAAAAATATCATTATTTATAATTTCGTAAAATTTGTCCGAAGGAATATGACACATTGTGTAGAAGTGAATAAACGTCAAATCGTTGGAGCCGTTTTTTGGAATTTTTTTTTTTATACAACATAACAAATCATGAGCCCGTTTTTAAAAAATTGATTAAAAAAAAAATATTAGCTGTGTTTTGTTGGCATTTCAATCCGTATCTTCAGTTGGCATATGCATGCGTTACAAGCTGCGGATAGAATTTTGACGAAGAGGTGACTGTCGAGTAACTTAGCTCATAAGGTTAGAGGTTAAAATTAATGTCACTTCTAAAATGAGAAAATCAATGTGGCAACCCTATTTTAAAGGAAAAATTGCCACATAACTTATACATATTTATGTACCTACATTCATATCTTTGTTGTTTGGCCAGATATAAAAATTTTTGAAATGCCAAACGAAAGTCAAAATAGCAGAAAAAAATAATAAAATAATATAAAGAACGTAACCCTACAAATGTGGCAACCCCATTCAAATTAAAACAACACTGACAAAAATCTTCTTTGAACAAAACAGTATAACTTTTTATGCACTCGAAAGCTAAACTATACACCATATATAGTACTCCATTCTATCTAAAAAAAAATGTCGGGTGCCACCTCGTAAATGCAGACAAGTACTCGGCAACCCTACTCAAATTCTAAAAAAACGCTAAAATCACTTGTTTTTTGGCCAAAGTGCATAATATTTGAAATAGTTAAAGGCTATATCGTCGGCACAAAGCCAAAACCGCGAATCTGCATTTTTGGACATTCACTTTAATGCGTCATTTAACTTGTTATCGGCCCCTCTATCCACTGCTTCGACCCCAATCATCCATCTGTTGCCTAAAAGCCTAAAATATCAATTTCCGTAGCACGAGTTCCCATAAGATTGCATGCATTTCCAAAACTTTGAAACGTTTTGCAGACAAGTACTCGGCAATCCTACTCAAATGCTAAAAAACGCCAGATTATTATTGAATAATTCTGTAATAATAAAGTTAAAAGAGCTTATGTCGACATAAGTGAAAATCGATTTTATTTGCTTAACATGTTCACCTTTTGTTCAGCTTTGTTTTAGTCTGGGTCTAATTTCTCTGCGCAAAATATAAACTGTTAAATTAAAAAAAATCATAGTAGCTTCAGTCTTTTTGGACAAAAACTGCATTTGCATAATAGCTTATATAGCTTATGTTAAAATAAAATCGTCCAAATCTTGGAAAGAATAATTTTTTTTAAATCAGCTTAAGGAGTGACATAAGCTTTTATGACAATTTGAATTCAAATATATTCATCGCTTACTTCAACATAAGCTATTTTAAACTTGTGGTCGAGAGAACCATTTGTGTTCTTATGTCGACTTAAGCCATTTAAAAATTTGTATTTTGAACCAAAACCAATTTTGCAAAACAGCTTAAGTAACATAAGTTGTTTTGTTCCTTGAAATGTCCGCCAAATTGTATACTTAAGTCAAAGTAATATATTTTTTTTCAATTGTAACTGTCGTCCCGAAAGTTTTCAAGAAAAAATATACATATGACAATTAAGGGTATAACAAGCCTGTATCCTAAAAAAAAAATTGTTAATCTAGCGGCAACAGTTTAAAAGTGTCCACAAATTTCATTTGCTTTTACTGAAAAATGATAAAAATTGACTTAAGCTCTTTTAACTTATTGACACAGAATTATTCAATGACTTCTTGAGCGGAAGTCGAAAGTCGTACAGCAAAAAAAAATGTAAACTGTTGGTAGTTTCCTGTTTTGTAGGTACACTTCAGTATCCGCTGACTTTTCAAGTAAATATTGTTTAAAAGCATGACTTAGTCCTAAAATACTCTCTTAATTTTGGAAACGCGGAAATGTTACGCATTCTCGATTTGAGCTAACACAGCAGTTTACTAAGTGATGTTTTTCATCGCTCCACTTAGAGCACCTTTTTTAAAACTTGATTCTCCCCTCTTTGACATTTCTTTAAAAGCTGATATTTTTGTTTATATAAATTCGGTACTTACCTATTACTTAATAATTATTTATTACTTTGTTCCAAATTTCACTTGAATGTACAAAATTCACGTTTTTTACCTAGAGCTTCATAATTTTTTTTTAATTTTTTATAATTCCTACAAACAAAAATCATCAATATAAAAATTTATTTTTTCCCCGATTCAATGCCTGAAACTACAACTCTACTAGCCGTACTATAATACATCATGTTTGCATGTTTAATTTAAATATAAGCATTTTGATTTTGAAAAATGTTGTTCTTCTTGAACTTCAGAGGGATATTACACATGAAATTTTTCAAAGTCGAAAAGATTCTCTATATAACTAATGGGCAGCAATGCCATTAACACAATTTAGAGACTTTCATCCAGCAAAAAAGTATTATAAATTAAGCCCATTATTCATTAAAAAAAAAAAGAGTACATTATAAACATTTTTAAAATTCTTTTGACACATCATTAATAAATTGAATATAATTTTTCATTTTTATTTTTATTTCAGAACTTACAAAAAAGTACTAAAGGAAATCCTCTTAATGAAGGCGGCAAAATTTAAACCTATGAAAAATGGCTTCAACTGATGACCGACCAATTAGTGTTTATGATAATTTAAATACAATCTTGCCAACTTCACAAATTAATAACTCACCAAAAACTCCTATTGTCACAATGAATCAGAATAAAACATCACCTTATGCTGATATTTCATTTAAATTTGATGCATCACGATCAAATCAACAACAACAACAAAATAACAATTTGAGTTCTCAAAATCATCAAAGTCCAATTAAAACACCATCACCCATTATACACTACACACCGAACAACAACAACAATAGTCCATATAGCCATGTTAATAAAACCAACAACAACAACCACAACAACAACTCTCAACCACAATCTCAGTTAGTTGTAAGTAGCCGTCCAATTAGTCAACATTCAGATACAAACGGATATAGCGGTATTGCAGCAGTCAAAGCGGCACTCAATGATGCCAAATCTAAGTTTTTCGGTCTAAACGGTAACAGCGCCATTGACGATCCAACTGAAGAATCTCTCTTATCTAACTCCGGTGCAGTGCAGCCATCATCTGATCAAAAGCCAAAAATTGTACCAAAATCTCAACCCAAATATCAAAATATCCCAGAAAATAGTGCAATATTTAAAAGTGCTCAAGTTAGTGCTCCACCGCCACCACCACCACCACCTCCGCCTCCTCCAATACAACCTTCAACATTATCCCCGCCAATTCGTGACAATAGCAAATCAAATTCGCCGGAAACGAGCCGACCCAGTACAGCATTCTCAGCGCATTCCTCACCTATTTCGTCGATTGGCACAAACTCGAAACTCAAAGATTCCCCGAGCTCAGTTCAGTATTCCACAATTCAGCATAAACCAATTGCACCTGATATGGACTTTGGTATAAGTTCGCAGCCTTCACAGGTAAGTGGTGTGGAGTTTAAGTATAGACATCATGAAAAATTAAGATATTTTAAAATGTAATTTACTTTTTATGATGTTTAAATTAATTAAGTATTTAAAGCAGTTAGATAGATGCAATTTGTTTAAAAGTAATGACTTCATTATATAATATTTAAATGACGGAAAATTATTAAGTCAGTAAGTAGGGTAGCAATATGGCTATATGACAGTAAGGTTATTGATGATATGTATTGTAATTAATTTACTTCCGTCATCATAATAAACATTTGACTTATTAGATCAATAATTAGGTGTATTAATATCAAACTACTTAGTTTGCGTGTGAGTAATTACATTATTTAAAAATCAAGGAAAAATGTAGACGGTTTTTCTTTTCTTATGGTAATTCAAACTTATATTATGAATTTCAACAGGAATACTTTTCATCTGAAATATTTTTTATTCACCTAGAACTTTTAAAAGCTATTCTGTGTTTCATCTGAATGAAATTGACGTATTCCACTTAAGCAGTTTCTTTTTCACCTTCAAATTTATTAATGAAGAAAAAACTCAACGAAAAATGAGATTTTTAGGAGCATTAAATTTGTTGCTCAAAATGCACAAAAGAGTTACTTTCTCTACGCATTTTTTTTTGCGTGTACTGTTGTTAAGTGTCTTAAATTTGATATAGAAAATATATTTTTTGGACTGTTATAGAACTTACAGCAATAGAACTGTTTTCTTGACTTGTGATTTTCTTGAAATTTTGTTTGAATACGTGGAAAATAATTTCTTTAAAATGGGCAGGTTCAGAAACGTTAGGGACTAAATATTTAGGTAATTTCTCGGCCTCTGATTGGTCAGCTGTCAAAAAAAATTCTTCCAATTTAGGTAATTTTGTTGGAAAGCTGACTGGAAAATTAGGCAAGAAAATTTAACCTAAAAATCTAGGAAAGTTTTTTTTGTCAACATGACAGCTGATTGTTTTAAATTACAGAATTTCGTTAGCAAAATTGAATTTATTTGTGTGAAAAACGCGTTAAAAGTGTAGTATCAATTAATATTATTTATTTATTAAAGTAAAGTTAAATTCGGTGTTTGCCCCATGTGGCCTTAATTAAATTTCGAAATTTGACAATAACATGATATCCAAACTAATTTAGTCAATTTACTCAAATTTCAAATGACGTTGCCTAAATATTTAGTCCCTAATATTTCCTGAACTTGCCCAATGGCATACCAATTTTTTTTTTTTTTTGAAAAATTGTCGAAAATCTTCAAAAGAATATTAAAAAATTTGTTGTTACTTATGGGTAAATTCACAAACGTCAAATTCTTTGGTAGTGATTACGCATCACTGCTTTTTTGCAATGCTGATCGTTGCTCAGCTGATGACGATGCGATGCTGATCGACAAAAAGTTTTACGTTTAAAAACAATTTTCGCTTAATGATGGAAATGTACTAATAAAAACTCTTTGTTATAATTAAAATCTGGAGCCTCACATTTTATCTCCTCCAGAACATTCCTCCACAATACTGACTTCGATTTTCTGTCTCCAATAAATTCACCTTCATATATTAATTTGCTTTCTATTAGTTGTTTAATTTGTGTGCTGGTAAAATATTTCCTAAATTTCTTCAAAATTATTCATTTATAAACAATTTAGAATTTGATTAAATACTTTTCATTGTCCTTTTCCTTCAGTTTGACTCCAAATCGCGTCGGCATCACCAAGTTATCAAGAAAATTCTTGATGCTTTTTTGTTTGATATTTGCGCATCAGTTTATCCAAATTTGCAATAATGAACGATTGACTTTTAAGTGATGCTATTTATTTGCGTTTATAAACGTGCTACAGGAATGATTGCAAATCATCTCTGCAGTGATGCGTTTGTGAATTTACACTATATGTATTAGAAATCAAATGGACGACTTCATTTGGAGATTAACCATTTGAAAATATGTTTTCGTAATTTTTGTACCGTTCTGAAAGGGCATAATAATTATGTAAATAATATGGAAAAAATACCTACGGCTACTATTTTTTTTTTTTTTTTTTCGTTTTGACGTTGGCTTCTCTCTTCTAAACTAAAGGAGCAATTTTTATAAACAAAATTGACTTAAAATATATAATATTCAAAACTATTTTAACTTCCAATGGGAACTTAAAAAGTAAGCAACAAAAGTAAATTTTTGATGTACAAACAATTGTTTTTGAGTCGATTTTCTTAAGCAGAGACTGTGAGGCTCTTCACACGTTTTTTTTTTTGTTTTACACAGAATACCGTCATGAATTTGTAGTTTTTGTTTTTTTTTAATGATAAAAAAACTTTCATTTTCGAAAAAATGAGAATTTTTGAAACATGAATTTTGTTTTTATTCGATTTCAAAAAAACAACATAAACCTAGAGCACACAGAAAATTTTAGGAGTGGAGGTATAACCAAAATGTCAGTATGCAGTTTTATAGCGTTATGCCTTCTAATGACGTATTCGAAAGTCTGGCAGCTTTAAATCACGGCTTTATATGGTTTTCGGGGGCTTAAACAACGCGAGTTTTCCAATTAATGTGAGTAGGCTAAGTTAGCAAAAATTCACATTCTGATAATAAGAAATGATGCTCTGTCATTTCCCCTAAGCCTCAATACTTCAATCTTAGTGATACGACAAATAAAAATCAAGATATAAGCTTTTTAAACTAACTATATCAACTCTCTTCTTGGAGAGTTCCGAGTTCAAAATATCAAACAAAAAAATTAAACAGAAAAGTCTCCAAAACAAAGCCGCTTAAAAAGCTTATATCTTGAGTTCTATTAATCGCATCGTCAAGATTGATGTCTTCAGGCTTAGGGAAAATGACAGAGCATAAATTGCTGAAATAGTGAAATATGAAATAGTGTGAATTTAGCCTACTTATATGAATTGGAAAACTCACAGTTTTCAACCCCTCGAAAACAATACAAAGCCGCGATTTAAAGCTGCCAAACTTTTGAATTCGTTATAAGAACGCATAAGGATATAAAACTGCATACTCACATTTTGGTTATAACTCCACTCCCAAAATTTGCTGTGGGCTCTTAGACAGTATATTTTTTGAAATAAAGCATTTATATAGTATCTAGGGGACATGGTGGCAAGACGGGGTGGTGGGGTACCCGACTAACAATTTTGCTTCTGTAAAGCTTTATATATGCTTCTTTTGCTTCTATAAAGCTTTACAGAAGCAAAATTGTTAATTGGGTAAGATGGGGTACCTAGCAAAATTCAAAGTTCAAAGATGTGTAAGATGGGTTCATAACAGCTGTGCAGGTATAGATGATGATGATGACGAAGCCACCCATGACTGTGAGTTCTGCCAGCTCAAATAATCATCATTCTCTGTGATCATTCTCATCATTACATCTTAACTCAGGGGGGTATCCATTTTACCCGCGCCATGGGGCAAAACGGGGCGAAAAACCAATTTTCTTATTTTATTTTTTTTTCTTAAATGTATTACCAAAAGTTCCTAATGACACCAGATATAAGAATAATAATAATTAATTGATATTTAAAAAATAAATTTGATTGTTTCAAGCTTAAGTACCCCATCTTGCCCCCAGTTCCCCTACCCATGTAATGTAATTAGGTATTATGTGTATTTCAATGTTAATTTTCATTTGATACTTCCTTCATGGCAAATTAAAATGGTAATTGTTTTTTGGTCTTTAATGAGGCTATCCTGAACAAAAATTTCCTTAGGAATGTTTGGCTTCTTTAAAACATGGGGACTTAAATCATTCTCTAAAGGTTCCCACGAAATTTTTCGGTAACAGCAATATAATTTCTAGGAGAATTTGGAAATTAATTCTGATGGAAATTATTCAATAAATTCTGCAAACAATTAACGATTAACAAATTAATTTAAAAAAAAATAATTTCTTAAAAATATTAATATTTAAAATTTTGAACTTAATAAATTTGTTTCTTGAAGATCTTCATTTTTTTTTTCAAACTTAATAATATTGCATTAATTTTTCCTTTCAGGCTGTGTATATGGCAACAACAGTACCACAAAACATAAAAGGAAGCAAAATAGCTGGAAGACACACACCAACCAGAAATAGTCTACGTCATAGCAGAATGCTAGTAGTGAACAAAACCTATAATGGTAAATTTAAATTTCATAAAATCAAATCAAATTCAAGACTTGAAAAATGAAACACTCATGCCAAATCTTGTTTTTAGGTACTACCTTCCCTAACCCTATGGAGTTTCGCTTCCCGAGAACGACGAGAATTTTGCTTATCTTAGAAGTTATCACAGGAATTTTGATAACTTTTCTAGGTGTTTGGATTCTGTTACTTGCTCCTCATACAGATATCCAAGATAATCCTTACTGGAGTGGATTGGGGGTAGGTCAAATTTGAATTATGAATATCAAAAACAGCATAATGAACTAAAATGTTTATCTACCTGTTTCTAGCTTCTACTATCCGGTATTCTGGGGCTTGTTCTGATACGCTACAAGCGTATTAAACGTCACAAACTCCGAGAGAATTGTTTCGTCTTTATGAAATTTGATTCCTATATTCTTGCTATATTGGCAACATTGCTATGCGCCATTGCCTTTAGTTGTGCGGCGATTCACATAATTAGGCTTTCAGCTGAAGACACAAAATGTGTTTCGTCGGATATATTATTAGAGCATGCTGCATGTCAATGCACCTTTAATACCAACAGTATCCCAGTCTCAAATGGAACGCTAAGAGACCTCAATCCAGCCCCTGATAGCAGTTATTCAGTCAATTATAGGTATAATTTAATTTTTTTTTAATTTTCATTAAATTTAAGTATATCATTAAATTATTTTTTCTCTTTTTTAATTATTTTCAGAGAACTGAGTTGTAATGAGGTCAAAGGCGTTTGGATCACAATTTTAAATTTATCATTAGTTTTAAATTGCATAGGATTTTTACTTGCGATAATTTATTTAATTTTTCTATTTTTCTTTAGATACCGAGAAGTTTATTCATCGGTACAAACAAGTGTATTTTGAATAGTTTTATTTTATACTTAAATATAAATTACAAAAAATTGCCTTTTAATATTTTAATATAGTTTTTTTATCACAATTTTAATTAAATATGATTTTAATATTATACCTCTTTTTACTTCTTTTGTACTTAAAATAGGTCTTAAGTATTTTTTTTTTATTAATTAAAATGAATATATACAAATTATAATGTATGCACTTAATAATAATGTACATACTAATTTTAAAATTAAAAAAAAAAAATGAAAAAACGTTTTACAAATAAATTAACTACAATACTTAAAACAAATTCTTGAAATTTTTTTTATTTACCTCCTGAGCAAAATTAAAAATGCATTTATAAAATTGATAACGGTTTTTTGTAGAGGAGTTCAATACAATCCCCCGTTTAGGCGGTAGGCGCAATTTTCTAAAAAAAATTACTTAAAATCAAAAAAGAAATTATTAAAAAACAACGGCAATATCTACTTACAGTTGTTATTGTCAATAATACCTTTTTTAAAATCCAGAAAGTTTTTAAATCAATTGTTTTCGGAATAATCGATTTCAAAGTCAACATTAGGGAAAAATAAGTCTAAAAAATACATTGAATACTATTTTTGTCAAGATTGTGCATTCCAATACGAAATTGGTCGATGAAGTAAACTGTTTCAATTAATTTCTTATCAAACACTGAAAACCATTATGTTCCTGTGCGCTGTGCCTACTAGTTTTTTCCTGTCATTCAGTCAAATATCAGTTTAGAAATCCATGCATGCGAATCAGTAATGCCTATAATTTCTGATTTTTTGAGAATGTTTTAAAAAATTCTTAAAAATTAAATGAAAAGAGCTAAGAAGTAGGCATTTTTCATAAAATCATACATATTATTTCGAAATCCGTTACAGATGCTTAACTTTTTTTTATTATCTTTCTAGTGACATCTTTAAAATTGTCAAAAAATATTCATATCTATAATAAAAACTGTCTTTATTGAAGGTCTTTTTCATTTTTCGTTTTAGAAAACCGTCCATAACTTAGTTTTGAAATTTTATAGTTTTTTTCTGCTATTCTACATTCAAACGCTTTTTTTACCATCTTATTTAACCGCTATTAAAGTAATAAAAACAAATACAACATTCACACCTGACAGTAACGTCTTTTTGTTCGAATAAAGCTTTACTCACACTTTACTGTAAGAACCCGAGGCAAAAACATTGAACTGGTCCCTTACATAAAAAAAAAACATTATACCTCAATATTTTTGAGGTAATGTAGAAAAATAAAACAATAAAAGTTGTGGATCTCTTAGTTTTCTACAGCTTTGTTATTTCAATCAAAAAAAAAATACACCGCTTCCGGCTATCTGTCGTGATCTAACTATACGTACGAAAAATACTTCTTAAATTCCCTTATCATTCATAGTTCATATTCTTTTAACCATTTTTTTCAACTTTTGGCCTCTGAAAACTGCTTTGGCACTGGTTAACTTGTAAGTTCTTTTGTTCCAGGACAAGAAGGTCTTTGTTTTGAAGAAAAAAAAAAGAAACGATTAACAGATTAGGAAAAGAAAACAGCCTTATACCTCGTGAGTAATTTAAAACTTTTTTTAAAACAAACATTTTCTTACAAAAGTGTAAATTGTATATTTTTATTCTTTTAATTTCTTAGCATGAATTTTTATTTGTAAATACAATAATATTATAAATTTAATAATTTTATAAAGAATACCATCAAGATGTGTCGCAACGAAATGAATATAATAATAATGGGCAAGCTTAATTTAAAAAAAAAAGACTTTATATTTTATAATAATAATAAAATTTGATTTTATGCTAAGTGCTTGATTTATGCATTTTAATGAATACGCTTGTGCAGTAAAAAAAAACTTTTTTTTCGTATTTTTTTTGGTATCACATAATTTTACAATACTTACAAAAACTAGTAAGATAATAATTATTTTTGTTTTAAATTTGTTTTTTTAATTTAGATTAAATATTTAAAAAAAAAAATAAACTATTTCATTATTATTTCAGCTGGTGGCAGTATACTTTCACCATACAAACTGTACCAAATGCTAGAGAACCATATAGTCTTGTCAACCCATTCACTTCCTGCTATCACATGTCCTATAAATGGTGAATCGCGAGACCTAGAAATGAAATTTGTTTTTATAAAACTATTCTTTTTCAAAAAAAAAATTTGATTATACCTTAAAATTTGTTTCTTATTGCTTTCGACAAAAGTTATAGCCCAAGTCCATTGAGAATCTCTTTTCTTTTCACAACCCAAATAGGCAGTAACGGAATGCAAAAAGATTTCTCTGACGATTGTTAGAGCACCGTTCTTTTCTCTTTTTAATATAACAATTTTTCCATCTCTCAACTCAACATGATACCATTTTAAGGATTTGGTTTTATTGTCGGCAAACTTAAGCTCCTTGCCAGGAGTAACAGTTGCCAAATTTTTAACGGCTCTTTGGACATCTTTAAGCATATCGATAGGTTTTAAAACTAAATTGTTGTGCTTTCGATCTTCTTCGGGCCAGTAAGACCAATTCAAGACTGCATCGAATACTTTTGTATCATGATGAAGTGGTCGCTCTAAGTTTCCATTGAGAATAACTTCGTAGAGGGTAACCTCGTGTGTCGAGGCATTCATTTTCGGTGCCAATTCTTGGCATATTTCATAGGCAGTTTTAGTTGGTGTTATTGTTACGTTGACTTGGTCTTTTTCCTGAAAGTAAATAAAGTAAATTTTATCATACTGAAGAAGTTAGCTTTTACATAGCGGACAAAAAACAGGTTAATGATATTCACACTATGAAATTAGTTCCAAAAAAAATAATAAATAAATTGTTTTGAGACAAACAGGCATATTTGAATGTATGATTTATCGTATTAAATGCAAATTAAATAAATAATCTTAACTTTAATTCGGAATTATCTGAAAATTTATACCTACAATATCGTTTATAAAAATTGTGCTTACAGTTAAAGACTCATTGGATACATTTTTGCCACTGCAAGAAATTTAAAAAACTCAAAATCGTTTTTCAGAGAAAATTATTCCGCTGTTTTAATAAAATTTTCAATTTTGTTTGTGAACAAATTTTCGACCACAATCTATTTCTTTTAAATACAAATTTTGAACAAAGTATCTACAAATAGCACAGCAACCAGAAATTAAAGAAGCTTTTGGTTTCATTTATGAATAGAGCTTAAAGCAGTGTTTCACAACGTGGGGCCCACGCCCCACAGGGGGTAATTCAAAATAATGTTGTCTTACACTTTTCTTCGACACCTTGAGGATATATTTCTAAACGCATCACCTAGGATTTGCCAATCATTGTAGGTATCAAATGATTCTAATTTCACTTCACTCAATAGTTGTGATCTGTTTGGAAAAGAAAAGTGCACGTTTTTGGTGTTTAATAAGAAAATTGCTATTTTGAACAGTCTCAGTCTGAAAACTCCGAGTTTAGTCATAAGCTGTTCCCAACGTAAAAAATTGTGCTATTTTCCGTAGAAGTGAGTGCTCGAGAGAGAGTACAAAATTTCTCCAGCCTAACAAATTTAGTCCCAAAAATCTCTTTCCTTGTTCAAAACAGTATTTAAGTTAGAAATTTAGCTAAATTGGTAGCATAAAGGGGGTCGAACTTGGATTTAGACAAAACTGTTCCTATTCAATGAATAATACAGATATGTATTTACAAAATTTTGGAAACAAATTCCACAAAGAAAACCAAATCAATAAAAAAAAATTTAAACGTTTAACTATGCTGTTTCTTGGATTTGTATAATTATCAACAATTTTGACGACTTTTCTGCGATGAATTTTTGATTTGTACGAGTATAATTTAAGACCGAATTTAGAAAATAACATACAAACTTATTTTGTTATGCGATCTACGTGAACAGTGAACTTCGAAAAATAAGATGTTGAAACTAAATTTTAACAAAAAAAGGACTATCGTCAGTAAAAAAAAATTTATATGGATTTTTCTCTTGCTTCAAACATGAAAACGAAAACGATCTACAAAAAATGTTTCCCTCGGAGAATTTTTACAGGGGAATTAAACTGTCATTTCATACGATTTCTGTTCTCTGAAAAAAAAAAAAAAAAATCATAGGGAGATTCACGATCGCACAAAAAATTCTGAAAGAAAAAATATATTTCCAGGGAAACAAAATCCCCAAAACGAAAGAAATGTTTACTATCAAAAAATATTTTTTTTTTTTCAAAACCAATCTGACGTGAATCAAAAGATTTACATGAATTGAATAGCAGAATATATACAATATACAAGGAAAGAACTTTTCCATACTGCAGTTCCATTTAAATGAGTGAGGTAAAACAACTAAGGAGATAAAAGTGCCCAAAAGTCTTTAAATTTGAACCTTTTTTTCGTCTCAAATTGAAATTGAAGATCTAAGAAACATTATCATTTTTAGACCTAAAGAAAGATAAAAACAACTATACCGAAAGCTTGGAAAAACTAACTGTGTTCGGTACCAAGATAGAACCTCGTTCTCCTTAATAGGCTATTGATTATGTCGAAAAAAACAGGGTAATAAGGAACTAAGACGTTCACGGGTTTTTATTGCAGGAATCGTTCAATGGGTTATAAAAGAAGATAAAACCGCGGAGTGCTATTAAATGAGAGGGTGGAAACTGAAGATAGGGGTGCAAAAGCCCCCTTTTTGGTTTTTTCAATATACCTCGTAAACCAAGCAAAATTTTGATATATTGTCTACACAACTTTTAGTAGAGAATTAAATTTCAAATTGGAATAATGTTTTTTAAAAATTTGAAAAAAAAATTTCCATACCAAAATAGTCGAAACAATCATAAAAAAAATATCAAAAAAATCGATTTTTTGAGCTTTTTTGCTTTTTTAGTTGTACATTTTTTTTGGGTTGAGATAGACATAAACATTGCTCCAAAGAAAAAAAGAAGATTAAATTTCCTTCAAAATGCTGTACTCACTAAATTTTTTCATTGAAATTGACCAAAGTATGGCCATTTTAATATATCGTTTTTCGCATTTTTAGTTTTACTTAAGTAAAACAGAAACATTTGAGGGGAAAGTACGATTACTTAAGCACCAAGAACTGATAATGAGACTTTGTAGAGGGGTTAAATACAATCATTGTTTACTATTTGAGGGAGGGTCAATGTCCCCCCGTTTTGGAGGGAGGGGAAATTTTCTAAAAAAAATACTTAAAATTAAAAAAAAATATTAAAAAACAACGGCAACACTTACAGTTTTGATTGATACTTTTTTCAAAAGCTAGAATTATAATCTTAATATTAATTTTAAAATTAAGTTATTTTAATCAATTCTTTTTGAAATAAACGAGTGATTCCGATAAAGAAAGTATTTTGTCTATTTTTCAATTTTCTCAAAAAGTAGAAGGCATAGGAACATTATGATTTTCATGATTTGATAAGAAATCAATTAAGGCAGTTTACTTTGTCGTATTGAAGTAGACAGTCTTTGTGAAAATTGTACTCAATGTGCTTTTTAAACATTTTTTTTACAAGTTTTGACTTTGAAATCGGGTATTTCAAAAAGAATTGATTAAAATAACTTCATTTTAAAATTAATATTAAATTTATAATTCTAGCTTTTGAAAAAAGTATCAATCAAGACTGTAAGTGTTGCCGTTGTTTTTTAATAATTTTTTTTAATTTTAAGTATTTTTTTTTAGAAAATTGCCCCTCCCTCCAAAACGGGGGGACATTGACCCTCCCTCAAATAGTAAACAATGATTGTATTTAACCCCTCTACAAAATCTCATTATTTTAGTTCTTAGTGCTTAAGTAATCGTACTTTCCCTCAAATGTTTCTGTTTTACTTAAGTAAAACTAAAAATACGAAAAAAAGATAGATTAAAATGGCCATATTTCGGTCAATTTTCAATGAAAAAATTTAGTGAGTACAGCATTTTGAAGGAAATTTAATCTTATTTTTTTCTTTAGAACAATGTTTATGTCTATCTCAACCCAAAAAAAATGTACAACTAAAAAAGCAAAAAATCTCAAAAAATCGATTTTTTTGATATTTTTTTTATGATTGTTTCGGTAGGGAAATTTTTTTTTCAATTTTTAAAAAACCTTATTCCAATTGGAAATTTAATTCTCTACAAAAAGTTGTATAGACAATATATCAAAATTTTGCTTGGTTTACGAGGTATATTGAAAAAACCAAAAAGGGGGCTTTTGCACCCCTATCTTCAGTTTCCACCCTCTCATTTAATAGCACTCCGCGGTTTTATGTTCTTTTATAACCCATTGAACGATTCCTGCAATAAAAACTCGTGAACGTCTTAGTTCCTTTCTAAACTACATAATCAATAGCCTATAACCCTTTCGAGGCACAATTGAGAGAATGAAAAAAATTTGGTATTTTTCTTTAGTTTAAATTATTTTGTTAACAGTCAAAATGAGAAAAATATATGTAATACAGTCAAATAAGGAGAAAAAAAGGGTAAATCTCGGAATGAATGTTAGTAGAAATTTTTTTTGCTCAATATCTTCCTTTTGCCATTCTATAACATATCTCAAAAGTCTAGAAAAATCTCATGTCCGCTTGTCGCGATTTCAAGGTCAAATCGCGAAATGGAGATTTTCAAAATTAGCAAAAATAGGCTATGGTATTATATACATATATGATACATGATTTCAAGGTATTTTTTAATGCTGATTCCAAAAAATCTAAAATCAAGACAATCTGACGTCTCTGGAAAAAGTTATACCTGTTTTTCATCTGTCAACTCATATTATTATAACAGTTGCAAATTTACTGCCGAAAACCCCTAAAAGTTATGGTAGACGAACCAAATTTTGCATGAAGATTTTAGAATCCATCATTATTAAAAATCAAAACAATCCATTACAAAAAATATATATACCTATGAAATAATGGTATTTTTTGATGAAGGGGCAAATTTTAGGATATGCACTAAAGAAGATTCTTGTTCATCTTAGGAATAAGTGCTAATAGGCTAATTTTTTCATTTTAATCTTTGTTTGGATATTCTTTAAGTACCCTCAAAAATCTAAAAAAAATCTCATGTCCGCAGGTCCTAATTTTCTTGGTTTGAAGATAAGTTGCAGATTTTAAAAAATTAATAAGAAAAGTTTAAATTTTTATATGTATATCAACATAAGCGACATGATTTAAAGGTATTTTTTAACAATTATTCCAACAAAACTCACAAACAAGTCAACCTGACCATCCCTGAAAAGTAATGCACCTTATTCATGTTGATCTGACACAAATATCTGAAGTGTAGTTTTTCAATTTTTTAAAATCTGCACCTTATCTTCAAACCAAGAAGATTAGGACTTGCGGACATGAGATTTTTTTTAGATTTTTGAGGGTACTTAAAGAATATCCAAACAAAGATTAAAATGAAAAAATTAGCCTATTAGCACTTATTCCTAAGATGAACAAGAATCTTCTTTAGTGCATATCCTAAAATTTGCCCCTTCATCAAAAAATACCATTATTTCGTAGGTATATATATTTTTTGTAATGGATTGTTTTGATTTTTAATAATGATGGATTCTAAAATCTTCATGCAAAATTTGGTTCATCTACCATAACTTTTAGGGGTTTTCGGCAGTAAGTTTGCAACTGTTATAATAATTTGAGTTGACAGATGAAAAACAGGTATAACTTTTTCCAGAGACGTCAGATTGTCTTGATTTTAGATTTTTTGGAATCAGCATTAAAAAATACCTTGAAATCATGTATCATATATGTATATAATACCATAGCCTATTTTTGCTAATTTTGAAAATCTCCATTTCGCGATTTGACCTTGAAATCGCGACAAGCGGACATGAGATTTTTCTAGACTTTTGAGATATGTTATAGAATGGCAAAAGGAAGATATTGAGCAAAAAAAATTTCTACTAACATTCATTCCGAGGTTAAACCCTTATTTGACTGGATTAATGTTCTGTATTTTAAGACATCTAAACTGGCTAGCAAAACTGAATTCATAATTTGTAATTCAACATTTTTTTTTTCAGTTACTGAAGCGTTCTATTAGAAAGTGAGCCTTGGAAAAATTAATCAAAAATTTTGGCCATTGGCTTGGTTTTCAAACTCAAGACCATTTACTTAGGACACGATTGTTTTAAGAATTCGAACTGTAAAGCCTTAGTTATATTTTTACTTAAAAATCTAAGGCCCATTAGCTAAAAAATAAAATAAATAGGTAAACAGTGACAGTTACACTTGCTGATTATTTTGTTTACCCTTAAATGATAGTTCAAATTAAACGAATTTAAGAAAAATTGGCCAATATCATTCCTAAATGATTTAATTCTTGTAGGTGTGTTCGGAGGTATTAGCTTACTCTTTTAAGCTGTTTTCACTAAAGTCCAAATGAGAAAATTTCGCAAATTAAGTCATTTCGAATGTCAAATCTTATAGGATTTTTTTTTAATTAATTTAAAATTCGAGCTGACCTTGTTGCGAAATTATCTCATTTGGAGTCTAGTGAAAGCAGCCTATTTATTACTCTCTACAAAAATACTCTTCACATTTTACCTCCGTTTCAGATGTAGTATTAGAATTGTTGTGAAGTGTTATCCACATTTTCAAATCTCCAGACTTTTTCACAGCATCCGTGAAAGTTTCAGCTGCAGAATAATACTTTTGAAGGCACACAAGCATTTCTTGTTCCCGTTTCTGTAAAACAAAATATTAATTAAATAATAATTAAAATTTTATAATAAAATATCAAAGTTACAATTTCATCTTCAGTAAATGGAAATAGATGTTTATAAAGATTAACCAAATCCACAATGACATCAGCTTCTTTCTGTGAATAAGTCATTTCTTCCACCTAAAAAAATACATATATAATTTGAATCACTTTCGTTAAAATTTCTTATTAGAATTTAATTACCGCATTTTGCAACAGCGTTGGACCCCAAATCATTGCCAAATTATTCACACCCATTTTGTTCTTTTGCTTCTGAGAATTTATAAATGCCAGATGACCAATAATCTTTTTCAAAGTTTCCCTTTCAATAACATGCAATCGACTTAGCAGTTCTTTATATGATTCAATTTTTGTTTGTACTGAATCAAGGGCGGTTATGGCTATAAAGCTTTCAGACGTTTTTCCCAGTAATCGAACTGGTAAGTCACGCATGAAACGCTTCAGTGCGTTAGCAACATCATGCTCATTGAATTCATTGCGTGTTATTTCAACATTAAATGCATCAGCACGGAATTGAGATAATAATTTTAAAATTGAGTTTTCCGAGCCTGATTTACGATAGATTCCTTCTGACATTGATCCATGTATGTAGACGAAGTTTATGCACTTGTCAACCAAAACAGGAACATCAAATTTGGTTAGTTGTTGTTCATTTAATGTTGATCCATTATTATGAGCGACTTCTCGGATAATATGACGCCATATTTTAGTTTCTCGTCCGGATGTCATAATCATATAGACGGTGTATGGCGGGCAATCGATCATAAGAATCGGACCCCTTTCTACGTGCAGATTTTCTATAGACTCATCGTTTTCTTTCAACACTGTAAGTAGGTAAAATATTTAAGTTTAGCTAGACAAAATTAAGTTATTGAACTTACCTATGCATCTAGCTTTTCGCAGATCCATCTTTTCAATATTTGTGTTCGATTCACTTACAAAAATTAAGTGTCGTTTGTTCTTCTTCAAAAGCAGCCATGTTCCACTCCATTCGGATGTTATTGAGTTCTAAATTTAAAAATATGAAATTAAATACAAAGAAATTATATTAAAGAATATGTATTACCTTCAGATAGCACCATCCTGCTCGATAATAATTGCAGGTATACTTTGCTGGAAAAACGTTCGTCAAGCTTTCCATGATTTTTTGCATCCAAACTGATCTGTTAATTATAAAATATAATACAAGTTTACACATATTTCTTTTAGGTGTTTAAAAACTTTATTGGATAATATTAACCAACTAAGCTACAGCTTCTTAATGATGTTTTAATTTTGATGAAAAAGCAAAATTATTATGTTTAAGGGTCACTATGGCGTATGCGTAACATTTTCTTCCCTAGAATAAACGTATGTTTTGTACCTACATAACTTCATAAATTATGAAAAGAAGATTGATTCTTCTGAATTAACTAAATGTAAATAATAATTTTTAAAATTCGGGCTACCATTATCGATATCTGCCGATAAAGATGAAACACAATTTATAAATGACGAATGTCGAGGCTATTTTTATTTCAACAATATCCCACTTGACCAATACAAAGCCTATCACACACAGTAAAATACTGAAACGGAAATGCAAAACCGCTCGGTATCAGTCAAAACAATTGAAAAATTAAAAGAATTATTAAAATTAATATTTGTTTATGTGACCATTAAGACCTTATCGAAAACATCATCACAATTCACAAATAATTTTTGGTCATAAATAAGAGATAAGCTACTTTGTATCAACAAGCCAATGAAAATTGATAAGGAGATAAACAAAAAAAAATGTAAATGTATGCATTTAAACGAAGGCGGTCAGAATTAAAATATTAAGTAAAAGAAATGAAAATCTATGTAACAGCACTATGCCAAATACTTTATTGAGGAAATATGATAAAATTGACATTTTAGAGGAAAATACAATTGAAAATCACTAATTTTTTAAGAAGCTTCAAAAAAAGTTGACGATTAGCCTAGTTTATAATCCGCATGCACAAAAAGATTTTTGAAAACATGAAACACATACAATAAACAACTTGACATTAGAATTTCTTAATATATACTTCAAATACTGTTTGTAACGGGGAACCTGTATGGTTGATCAAGGACCTGCAACCTTAAAATTTTACGTTGATGAAATTAGTTTGAGTGATGGCTCAAAGTGGTTTAAATTAGGTCTTAAAATCGATGTTTTCATACAACTACAAAAAGCAATCGCTGGCCTCGATGGTGAGAGTATCAAAACTCTGCCACGGAACCAACATAATGCTGTTTTTTGCATGAGCTTGTAATAGAATTTTTAAAGCCTCCTTTTTTTTGGGGTCGTATCGGAACGCTGTATGATATACCCTTTTTATGGGGCTCCTTTCTTAAAATATCTATACCATGTTCAAATGGTAATACCAGGTGAATATTATCGTGTTCAATATTGAAGAAATCAGAATGCCCATCAAGGTTTGGGATAAAGATGGGGGCATGAAAATGTGGAGCCTTAAGGAGAAGCAGTTAAGTAAATAGGATAAAGTAGACAAAATATGAAGATAGCGAAGCTGTGATTTAAATGGCTCGATGTTTTAAATTTTATTTGAACAAACTCTCAAAAATTTTATGTTGCCGAAATTTAAAATTCAGAAGCACTGAAAACAAATTTTTAAAGCTGTATCTCACTGGGCCGAAACAAGGACAATTTTAATGCGAACACAAAAAATGTTTCAAAAAAATATTTTCTTCAATGGGTGGTTCCACAAAAACAAACTACCTTTGAAAGTAATTTGTCTCTATAATTTTTAAGATGATTTTAGTTTTTTTTTTCAAAATTAATTGAACATAAGCGACTTAGCACCACTGAAAGGAGTCTGGAGATCGGGTTGGTCCCCGTGAAATAGCTATAACTCCAGCCTATGAACTTGGTGGTAACACACACAAGTTGTTGTTGTTCATTTAAAACCTTCAATATAAATTGATTACACAAGCAGCTGCCCTGCAAGTATGAAAGCTATACACAAACCTCTTCTTTTAGTTTTTCATTTATTGTATACGATAGGTACGGTGACCACATTTCTGAGAGCGAAACCCGGGACAAAAAAAAAATTATAAAATCGTAAAAGAATGCATGATTAAAGTTGCTTAGAATATCAAAACTTTTTATGTTATAACTCACAAAAATATTTTGAATTTAATTTTTTAAGAATTTTAATATCAATTTAAAAAATGATATAAGATTTCTGAATCATTCGATAAATGTGTGGCAGCTAAAGGCTGAATTTCAAGTGCTCTTCATCAATCATCTCGAGATATCCGAATTGACATTGATAAAAGATGATTTCTTTGATGAACTGAAACTATTATTGAAGGCAAGATAAAAATTATGCAATTCGATTATGATGCTTCACTGGAGTAATGGCTAAGAATCGACTATTTTTGAAACACGATTAACCAAAAAACAAGAGGTTTTCATTGCCCTGTCGATTTCATCAAATATAGAACTAAAATTAAATTAAAAAAATACTCGAAAGTCGACGAGTGACAAAATAAGAGACATTAATGATTTCAAAATATAAGTAAGATCAGTTAAGGCCATATAGAAAAAGCACTTTCTCTTGAGAAATGTTAAATCTCGTTCGGTTCCTAAAACGGAACAAAATAAGATATTTTTCAAAACTAATATTTTGACATTTATGATATCCCTTCCTTGGAAGCTGAACTATAAGCTAGGCTTAAACGAACAATTAGCTCGGTTATTTTTTCAATATTCAAAACCTAAATAGCCTTGTTTTCAAAACACCACCTTATGGGTTTGTGGGGGTGAGTACGAGTACCCAAAAACTAATTATTCGATTGTTATGAAACTTTCACTATTATTTAACATTATTTTTTAACATTAATTCATTATTTTATACTTTATGGTTTATTGTAAAAATTATTGGTCAAATAGTAAAAAAATCATTTTGTGTCAAACTTGCATTAAAATTCGAATTTTCTTTGTTGATAGTGTTTCTTTAATTCACTGACTGTAAGAAAAATTAATTTATTCTCTCACTATTTCAAGTAAAAAAATGGGTTAGCTATAAGGATCTCAAAAAGTTTCAGTTTATTTGAATATAATCTCCTACGTTGTCGCTAAAACTAAAACGGCTTCTTGACAAATCCGTAATTTTTTACTTATTGTTTTTTGTATTTTTTAACTCAAACTTTAAACATTTGTCTTCTACATGGAATTCGAAACTTTATTTTAAGATGCCTTAAATTAATACAAATTGAACTGTTCAAAACATACCTTTCTGACTCCTTGCCAACTCCATACAAATGACAAACTCTGGACATTTTACAATTTCCCGATGTTCCACTGCTCATTATAACATTTGGATTAGTCATCTGCATTTGGGAAGATTGATTTTTCGGAATCGATGTAGTCAATTCGAAACAATAGAAATGTGTGGAATTATCTGTAACCCGACTATTACTGACACACTGTAGTGTTGTGATATTCTCCAGAGGAATAATTTCTTTGGGATTTTTCATTTCACTATCCAAAAAAGTCTGAAATTGCTTATCACGAAGAATTGCTTTACGATTTTGAATTTCTTTGAGAATATCCTCAACGACACCACTGGGAAAACGAATCAATGGACCTTCATAGCGAACCAAGTATGGTGACAGTGACGGTCTCGGAATCATAGTGATGGGTACTTTAACATCCATCGAGCGACTCGCACGAAAACTTGTCTTTCGTTTGAGAGCATCGACACGAATTTTCATACTTGATAGCATGTTCTTTGAGAATTTAGCAGTTCTTGACTTTAGTTCAGCTGGTGAGTATGAAGATGAAGATTTCGAATCTGAGCCCGATATGGCTTCAAGGTAAGTTGGTGGACTTTCACCATCGAAATGTTGAAGTTTATCGAAAGGATTTTCTCGCATCTTGGGTGAGGACTTTTCATCATTGACAAACCAGTTTGTTTGTTTTTGAGAAGGACGCGCCAAATCAGGAACTGTTGTTGATGGTTCATTCTCATCAACTGAAGATAAATATGATTGAACTTCACACTCTTCAACGATATTTTCCATGCTGTCAGATCGTAAGTTAGGGTTCTGATGGATGATTTGCACCTTTGATGTTGGTGTGGTTGGAGTTGTTGGAGGTGTTGTTCGGATATTGGCTTTTTTCGGACTTGTTGCTAAACATGCTTCTGCTGAAGAACCAGCAGCACCCGCCGATGTGCTAGCAACATTGCTGTTGTCTTCTTCTGATGTACAAATGCTCTGTTCATCAGCTGATTGTTGGGAACTAGGAATTCGACCATAAGTTTCTTCTTGGAGCATATGCTCCAACAAAAGGAGCTGATTACTTTTGTTACTTTCACCAATCGAAGAAGATTGATGATTCAGCATCAATGGATCAAATTCATTGAGTACATCTTTAACAGCAGCCGGTTGACGACTCATTCGATACGAACTTACTGATGGTCTATTACCAGAACTAATGTTCAATTTCCTCATTTGTGGAGTTAAAAGATCATTCGAACTTGATTCCATTTCGAAGAGTTTCCCATAAGTAGCTTCATGATTAGCATATAATGGCTCAGGAGATGAAGAATCAGCATCTTCTTGTTCTTCGTGATACTCCCAAGACTCACTTCGATCTGGCTTGGGCGTGGCAGCCTCTTCTAAACGAATAATTTCTTTTAGCCTTATAGACTCAAGTCGTGAGGCTTCTTCTTCTTCTCTTATACGAATTTCTGTTGAATCAACAGTTGCTCGTACTGAAGATGGTATTTCTTCAACTCTTCGAAGTTCAATTGCTTCGTAGTTTTTCCTTCGCTTCTGTCTTGTTGGAGGTGCAATTGGTTTAAGCTTGCCATATATTACTTCATCTTTTGAATGGCTAGAAGATGATGATGATATAGGTGGTGGTGGAGGCGGGAATTTAGGCATCGGTCTTGACAATTCAGCTGAACTTCTATCGCTATCATTTGTCAAATTTGGATTACTAAGCTGTTTGGAAGTTTCTGAATTACCAGGAAGTTCAGCAGAATTTCGTGGTAATATCAAGGATTTCGAAGAATTCGTATTCCTTGGAAATGTGGTTGGTGTTGCAGAACTACCAATTGCATCTTCATAAGACGGACATGGATAGTCTTCATTCAATGATTGAACCTTAATACTTCGAGGAACTTCATAGGAACCATCATCAACTACATCACCATTTGTAGTCAAATCAACAACTCCATTTGTTTTATTCATGGGACTGCTAAAAGAAATAGACTTGAAGACTGGATCATTTGGAGGAACAGTTTGTGGTCGTTCCGGATCAAATTCTGCAGTAGCTGGTGTTTTCTTTTTATCTTTTTTGGTTAGAGTAAAGTTATTTCCGATTGTATTGATTTTTTTGCCAACATTTTTTAAGCGACACGAAGCATCTGCACTCAAGTTATTGATCAGATCTTGTGAGGTTTTGAAATTTTTGTCTAACTTGTGTTTGGCACCTTTAGCTTTCATGGCAACACGTTCACTTATCGATTCGGTTAGAAGTTTTGAAGTTGTTCCAATGGATTTTAGTAGATCACTGCAATTGAAGAAATTATTGGTAAATGGTTATGTTGGAGATTTGAAGTTTTAGTGCAGATGTGTTGTTAGTAATTTTGTTTGTACGGTGTTTTTAAAAATTCATGCAAGTTAGTTAGAATTAGTGTGTAATATTAGTGTAGAAGAGTGTTGAAAAGTGTAGAACAGTTTAGTAATGAAGCTTTTTTGAGAAAAACGAAGTTGGAAGATAATATTTATAAGAACTAGATAATTTTAAATGCTTTTTTATAAAAGATGAAATAAATCTAACTTTTGTACCTGGCTAAGAAGTGAATTGGTTTTAATAGCACGAAAAATAGCGTTAGAAGTACCTAATGAAAAATCAGAATCGGATGCACTTCCTGATAGAATGCAAAAGTACAAATTTGAAATCCAATTTTTTTTTTCACTGAAACACTAAGCAGAATAGGTAAAGATATAAAACCAACAACTTCAGTCGAGTTAACGAAATAAACTAAAAATCTAATACCTAAAATGGTATCTTCAAACTCAAAATAAGACCAGACCCTAAAACACATAAACTCAATCCACATCTTTTATCCCACAATAATCTTCTAACACGATCACACTGTTTTAATTAATAAAACAAAAAAAAAGATAGAAACTCTATAAGGAAACAAATCTATTTATGGATATTCACCCCGAAAACATGGAATGTTTAACAAGTCACAGCTGAAGATCTTCTGGAAGAACGTGTGCCTATATGAATTCTTTGTGATTAAGCCGCTAATATAGGATAGGGGAGAGTGATTTTTTTTTTCATCACTTGTTAAGGGGTAAGTTGTGGTTTCACAAGAATTTTGATGTGATCACTATTTATTAGAGTGGGTCAAAAAAATCCAAATTCTTTTTTTTTGATTTGGTACTCCGAAAAATCGATTGCTAGACACCTCTAGAATATACACACCAAATATGAACTCTTTATATTAATGGGAAGGTCCTCCGCTTCGCAATTTTCCATTTTTACATCAAGCTTCTACTAAAAAAAATCATTTTTTTTTAAATCGACTTTTTAGCAAATTTCTTTACATATTCTTGTGGGAAATTGAACGCTCTACAAAAAAGGCCTTGTACATTTTTTTCGTTTATCTAACCGTTTAATAGATATTTGAGGTCCAAAAATCGAGAAAATCTTTAAAAATTCGTTTTTTGTTCTAAATTTTGTAACAAATTGAAAAATTATAACAATCAAACGCGCAAGACATATTCTTGTAGGAAATATTCTTGAAAAAATTTATTAAATTAATTATGCAAATACACGACTTGAAGAAATGCAAGGATCAAACCAACAGACTTCTTTTAAACCTTTTGTTGAAATTAAAAAAAAAAAAAAAAAAAAAACACCGCTATCTAGGAATTCTGAGGAACGAAATATTTTTAAAAATTGTTTTTCGATGCCGATTTGCAAGTTTTGTTAAGCTAAAACCAAGATCAGGAAACTGGTGCATTCAATTTCGATTTCTTGTTTTTTTGTAAACCCATTTATCGGACTTTGAGTATTAAGGAAAAATTTTCAGAAAAACGAAATTTTTTGATTTAGAGAAATGTTGCAAAAAAATAAAAAACAGTAGATTTTGAAAGTTCATATTTAATCCAATTTTAGCCGTATTAAAAAAAGATAAATTATCTTCTTTTTTTCTTTACATGCTCAATTATCTATAAATGCTCAAAGCATACAAATAAACTATTTAGTAAAAACATTAAAAATTTAATTTTTTCTATTTTTTTAATAGTTTTTCTTAAATTTTTTAACAATATTTTAAATTTAAAAATTTTTTAATTACACATATCGATAGGAAATTTATTTATCTACAGAAATTACATTACAATAATTTTCAAATTCGGCTTGCTTTCCAAGTTATGGACAAAAACTCGAAAATAACAAAAAGAGTCGAAAATTTTTATCGGTACAAAAATGATCTTAGCTATATTTTATCCATAGATTTTGAAGAAAAGTATCTTGTTGTCTTTGCCAGAAAGTGTTCTATACATACAAAATTTAAAACTATGAGTACCTAATTTAAAGGTTTTGCTTTTTAGTATTTTTTTTTTGTCAAAAATTTTCTTTAAAAAATCATTTTTTTTTTAAACACCTGGAGTGATCGAGAAAAATTATTCTGGTGTTTCTAGCTTATATATTCAACTTTGAGGTGCCGGTTCTTTTTTCTGATTGGTTGTTTATTACTCAAGATATAGCCTGAATACTTAGTATCCTGGGAAAAAATATCGACAAAAAACTTGAAAAATCATATCTCAAAAACCTATCCATCGTATTTTTTTTTTTTGGTGATTTCCGAGTTCTTAAGGTCAAAGTACGTACGAAAAAAAAACAGTGGGATTGATTGTCAATTTGCCTGTAAGCCAGTGTAACCGATTTCTGAGTATTTTTTAAATAGATTTTTGAGTAAACTTTTTCGATTCTTTTTGTTTCTTTCATTATCATTTTTTACTATAAGCGAGAAAATAAATTACGACTTACACTTTGTACCATGTCTAAGTATGTAAAAGAATATGGAAAATATCGGGAGCTTAGTTTTGCTAATATAATTTCAAGTTGTGTATTGAAGTCTTTGAACAACAACTTAAAAGTTTTTCTGATTTTCAAGCCATTGTATTAGGGACTTACGTTTGTAAAATGTAGATTTTATTTTTAAATAAATTTGCATATTAAGAAATCAACTCGGTGTGGGAACATTGATAATATAGCCCGTCTTTATACTAAAATGCAAAATAAATGCATGTAGTTTAGAAAATATTTATTAATTGATTAAATATTTTCCATTGTGGCAACCATTAAGAAAGCTATATACAAAGTACATATATGAATATCTTGCGAGTAGGTCCTTGCAACCCGGTCGTCTTCATTATTTCTTAATGAAAAGCCACGGCTTTTTATCTTGTAAAAGAAAAAAGGACCCAGAGCCTATACGTGCGCGTACTATTTCTATTTCAGTACGCAATTATTTACTTTTTTTTTTTTAAGATGACACAAAAGTACTGCAGTGAATTAGGCAGGCATAATTGTTTATTATATGAATGCGAGTGTCTGCAACTAGGTGGGTAAACTTAGTTTATAAGCACCCTAGTCAAAATAGGTAAGAGTGCGACAGTATTTATTCTAAAAATAGAAAAAGTAAATGCACATGGCTACACAAAACAGTGACAAATGTTTATCACAAAAAAAAGGAAGGAAGCAAGATATCACTCATGTCATTTCACACCCAATGGAACTAAATTTTTGTATTTAAAGCTATGTTTAGTTAAAAGAAGAAAGGAACGAGTAAGTAGGTATGTCCTTAGCATTTCTTTTGTAATCAAAAATAAATGAGCACAGTAATGAATGTCTTTTCAACGAATTTTAAAAATGTACCTACTAACTTAAGACACAGGGCTATATTAAGGTATTTTTTTTGTTAATGTCTTGTTCCAAATAACTTTAAACTATGAATTCCCCATGAATTTATAAAGGCGTGGGTACACTTAATCCCAAGTTCATAAATGTTTTCCCTAAGTAACGATTTTTAGATGACGTTTGTTAAAAAATCAAATTACAAACAAGATGACAAAATTACATGAGAGCGAACCAAATATAATAAAAAATATAAGGTAGATGTAAGTACACTGCTCGTCAATTGAAAAGCTACATACATTTTAGTATGCAATTTTATAATAATAATACCGAGGAAATAGTATTTCGGGTCCTTATCAACATACCTACATAAAATGGAGAATAGTAATGTTGGCAAAATAATGGTTGGCCTTCATAACCAAAAAAATGGTCTTTTTAAATATTCAAAATATAACAGTATAGGCTTCAAAAATAGATATTTTTGCACTTAATAATGAAATGGTCATTTTTATTTTTTGTATGGCAGTTTATAAAATAGTGGGTAAAAAATACATTTTCATTAACGATCATCAAAAAACACAGTAAAAATCTTATATTGCGTCACATCAAGGGGGAGGAGGGCTTGTGCAGGTATATCGTCGCCCTAGTATTGAAGTGCCGTATACGCCAAATTGAACTTTTTGAACTAGGTATGCAGTCTTATGTTTTCGAGTTTGCTCTTTTCAAATCTGTTATCCGTTTTTTTTTTCTATCTTTTTTCGTTGCAGAGATATTCACTATTTTTTTGAAAAAAACTACAAATTTTGGTATTTACGTCAAATTTTTCATACAATTTACAAACATTTTGAGAATTGTTTTGACGTACGTCTTACATCGTTAATGTTTTTTTTTTTTTGACGTACGTGTATGAATTAAAGAAACTTCTGATTTTCATGCGATTTCCCAAAAATGTAAAAATGGCGTATACTTCACTTCAATACTAGGGCGACGATATGCAGATGTTTACACTTTATTTGTTTAGTTAAGACAATAGAGAAAATAGCGGGCATCAAACCATTTTTAAAATTAAATCCCAAAAAAACATAAACACTCGATATGGCTATCAAATTAAATGTATTTTTTTTTTTTTTTTTTTCAATTTAGGGCCAATTTTTCAATAGTCAGTTAAACAGTCAGTTAGTAGTTATTCCTAAGGATAGAGAAAAAATCATTTTTTCAACAGGCAGATATAGCTTATTCCTATGAATAAAACTATCTGCTTCTTTCAGAGACGAATAAAAATTATTCTAAGGAATAATATCAATAAAAATACTGTGTCAATTGTCAAAGCTGCTTTGAAATAATTTTGACAAAGAATACAGAGGAACACAAGAAAACAAAAACAATTATAAATAAAAAAGACGTTTAGTTTTGAATGTTATTGAATTTGACAATTTTTTTTTTGTTATTCTGTAGAATAAATTATTTTTGATTGAAAAATTCAATGTTGTTATCCGATTGTTTATAAGCCTGATAAATTTATTCGTCGAACAGTTAACTGACTGTTTATTAGACGATGGAAAAATCGGCTCTTAGCCAAAAAGAATATTTGTAGGTACCTACCTACTTAATTTCATAATTGTAATTTTTTTTTCACCGATACTTTTTATATTTACTGTACGCAGTTCGTTCACTTATAAGGACGATAATTTTCGATATGGTTGTCTGTTGCTCTTGGATTAAGTCCCTTTGTCATTTAAAATTACCTATAATTCATGTGTCGCATGTTAAAAAATAACTTAAAATCGAGGGCACATAATTTTTTTTGTCATTTGTTTTTGGACCGAAAACAACAAAAAAAATGTATTTTTTCCGAGAACGGTTCAATTTTTCAAAAACGATCTACTACTACTGAGTTATTTAGAATATGCAACAAAAGTGAAATTTCGTTTTTTTTTTACTTTTTTAATTTTGGTGCTTTTTGAATAAAAATCCACGTGAAAAAAACTTTAAACGCATCGTATGCGTTCAGAATACCTAAGTAGTTTTCTTTTTCATTTCAAAAAATTGAAATTCAAACTGTATTTCGATTTTTGAAGGTAAAGTTCATCTTCTTAGAACCTGTTATGCCAGTGGAAGTCCTTTTAAATCTTCTTCTCATAAATACCAGAATAACATTTCGTAGAAACGTAGTAGTTATTCGGTAAGGATTCCGTTGCCGAAAATTTACTCCTCAAACAATCGAGATTGTTATGAAATTGGATACAATTGTCAGAGATAGTATTAAAAACTCAAAAACAAATATTTTTATATGGAAATTGGAATTCCATTTGGTAATTTGCAACCTTCTATAAAAAAAAAATCACTAACAAATCTGTTATTCTAAAATTTTTTAGATCTCTTAAAAATTTTGGAATTGTACCTATTTAATAGTAGAGCAGTGTGTAGCATCAAAAATCATTTGCAAGCATTATTTATCAAAGTTTTTCATCGCAACAGCACAATTATATTATTTTTCACAATAATATTACCGAGAAAAAATAAAATTCAAATAAAAACATCATTGGATGCACTTTACCTACTTAACACGAAATTAATAAACAAAAATTTTAGTATTTTTATGGATAGGAAAAGTGCAAAAGTAAGTAGAAAAATAAAAGCAAAAAAAAAAAAAAAACATCGAATATGCATTACTTTGGATCGCTGCTGTCGCTTAACTCTGATGAATGTGTTGGAGGAAGTGGTGGTACATACCCGGGCCGTGGTGATTTGAATTTCGAATTTTCACTGCTGCCAGTTGCCGAGTCTTCCATTGACGAATTCAACGTTGTACTCGATGATGACTTCATGCTCTTTGATATCTCAAAAATAGATTCGTTCATTTCGGATGCGAAACTTGACTCACTTCCAATCGAATACCGAGCAGACGGGCTCATAACATCTAAATAAGTTTTTGGCGGTATATCTGGAGCTCTACGTTTTACCGGCGTTTCTTTGCTAGTAGCTCCTGTCGGCCGATGATGTGGAAACGGAGGAACATTTTCATATGCCTCATTGGTAACTATATCGTTTTCACTGCTTTGGGATTTGCGCGGGGCTGGAATGGGTGTTGTTGACTCGATTATTTGTGGTTGCTTGACAGGCTCTGGAATATTTTGATTTTCATCTTCCTTTTCATTGAAATTATTTATTTCAATTGAGGTGTCTTGAGGAATTTCTGTTGTATTGGAATCTGGCACATGGAAGACTTTGTTGTTAGGACATTTATCGATAACACCAATGGCTTGAATGTTATCCGAGTTGATGTTTAAATTTTTATCAATTATATCAATGGTTACATTTTCGTATTCATTTTTGCGTGGTTCTGGTATAAAGCGACGAGGCATCGGCACTGGCCTTTTTTCCTCGCCCTCCATAATGTTCATCTGAAAGTAAATAGAAAATATTGCCATTCAATTTGTGTTTTTTTTTTCTAGCAAAACTCATAACAACTAATTAAGAAATAAGTGATTGGGTAGGGTAAAATGGGACTAGTTCTACAATGGAGCTGGAACATTTATTTATTTTAAATGCAAACATTTATAATATCTTTTTATTGAATTAGTGAGCAAGTAAAGTACCTACTCGGCAACCCTTTTAAAATAAACACAAAAAAAACACATTTTTTTAAGCAAAAATATATCCAAATATAAAAGGCCCAATATCTCATGGCATATCCAAGAGCTTTGAAACAGATTTGAATTTCTAAGCTTAAATTTAAAGTATTTTTTTAATCTTTAACTCTATCAAACATTAAAAGTGAGTGTATTTGGTCTTTGGTGTTTTCCAGCTTTAAGACCTGATATTTTCCAAATAAACAATGCTCTTAAATGTATCGAAATTGATACTTTTTGTTTAAAAATTATTTTTTTTAGATAGTTTTGACTTTTACAGGGTTACCATATTTGTAGATCAACAATGTAAGCCTTTACAAAATCGAAAATTTCCTTGGCATATAAAATATTTTCTATAGTGATGTAGGTAGAAATTTGTTCCTTTCAATAGAAAGTTTCCAATGTGAAAGTTTGAACCTTTTTGAAGTGAATTGAAACAAGATGAAACGAAAAAGCGACAGGAAAAATCAATTAATTATAATATATGTAATTAGTAATTAAATAAACTAAAATTGTGCAAAATTGCAATTAATTTAATTTTCAATATCCTGAGATAACGGTAAAAAGATGTTCTTTTTCAAAACACGTTATATCTTTTGATCTAGAGCACACAAACATTTTATTTGACTTTAATACTCATGCTGTTAATATAACCTCGCATATGATATATCACACATAATGGTAGGTGCTCTACAAGTTACACAATCTTAAATTGAAAAACTTGAAAAATACCTCAAAACACCTGTGGAGATCTATTGCCGATGACCAGCCATTTAGTCAGTGTAGGAAGTACCGTAATCTCAGTTTAAAATTTCAACATAGTTGGCTTTAAAAAATTCTTACTTTTTTTGTAGGCATGGTAGAAATATGATTGATATGTCATATAAAAGGTGATATAAGCTTTCAGATGTTATAAAATTTACTATTGGTTGTAATTTAAAAAAATATATTTAATGGTGTAGAAGAGAAAAAAGATTGATTTTTTTTTGCTTTTTTGATGAAAAGTGATTTGGTTCAAAAAAATTGAGCTCTTTTTGTAGATGTTGTATAGACATGGTGGACATAAATATTTTGAGCTGAAACAATAAGCTTTCAGATGATATAAAATGTTTATAGGTTGTCACATAAAAAACATGGATTTAAAGATGTTAGAATAAAAAAGGTAGATTTTTTCTTTTTTTTTTTTGCAAGAAAAATGATTTTTAAGGTTCCACTTTTACCATGTGTAAATTGCACACATGATTTTTTTTTAATTTTGGGTATCATTTTATTATTCACTTAATACCAATTTTAACCCTAGAAAGCTAACCTTCGTCGATTTGACGAACACCAATTTTATTTTTTCTGTTTTTTCGGAAAAAGTGGCTTCCGATTACATTCTCAATTCGTGTAACCCGTGTGTAAAAAAATCGTTTTTTTGCTTTTTCTGTTAAAAAAATAAATGCTTAACATGAATTATTAACCTTCACAGAAATTAGTTAATAACTTTTTCTTAACAGCGCAGTTAAAAATCTCTTCGTCGTTTCGACGAATGGTTAGCTAAAACTTACGGTCAATTCTCCGATAAGTAATTCAGTTTGCCAACACCATTTGAAAAAAGCGGGTTTCAAGCTTTTCAAAATGAAATTGTTACGTGTATCACTTTTATTTAGTGAAGGAAAGTTCGTGATAATCGTTAAAAAGAAGAAAAAGAAGAAGAAGAAAAAAAGCAAATTCGCAAATTGACAATAATCCAGAAAGCAGTCTGGTTTTTGGTCAAGTCTTGCTGTAGTTTAGTCTGGTTCTGCCCTAGTTTTGTTCTTGATATCGTCTTATTTTGGCTCTGGTCTGGTTCTTATTCTAGTCTGGTTCTGGAGTGGTTCTATTTTGGTTCTGGTAAAGTTTTAGTCTGGTTCTTGTCTACTTTTATTCTAGTTTAAATCTGGTTCTAGTCTGGTTATAATATGGTTTTATTATGGTTACTGCCTGGTTATAGTTTGATTTAAGTCTAGCTCTAGTTTGGTAACGTCTGATTCTAGTTTGGTTCAAGCCTGGTTCTAGCTTAGTTCTAGTCTGTTTTTGAAGTGAAAACTTCTTTAGTATCGTAGTGATTTGAAACAAGAAGAAACGAAAAAGCCACACGAAAAATCAATCGATTATAACTTTTTTCTTTTAATAGACAGATGAATGAAATTTTTACTGTAGATAGGTAATACAATAAACTATAATTGGACAATTCAATCAACTTCATATTCAAAATCCTGAGATAACGGTGAAAATATAATGTTTTACTAAACACGTTATATCTTTTGATCAAGAGCACATACAAATTTGATTTAAAGTTAATATGCATAATAATATTTCCTTTCATTTGATGTATCACACATAACGGTACGTGTTCTATAAATTACACAATTGTAAATTTAAAAACTTGAGAAGTTCATCAAAACACCTGTGGTGGAGATCTGTTGCCGATGACCAGTCACCAGTGTAGGAAGTACCGTAATCACAGTTTGAAATTTCGACATGGTTGACTTTAAAAAATTCTTACTTTTTTGTAGGCATCATAGAAATATGATTGAAGCCTCATTTAAAAGATGAAATAATAAAAGGAGATGGGGTAAAATTATATGGGACTTGGGCCATGAGCGTACATTAATGAGACTAGTCTCAAAATGAAGCTGGAGGTTAGTATATTCAATCTATGAATTTTTTTTCAAATCGTAAGTCAGGTTCTTGAGATACAAGGCTCCAAAGTTCGTTCTGATAAACCTTATTTGTCCCTTTTATATGCAAATATCATGTGAACTACAAGAGGTATATTGATGTTTTTGATGTCAAATGAAAGGTTGTTAAGTACTAGTAAAGGTACTAACCTTTTAAACAATATAAAATACATATTACACAAAACAAAGAAACGGCGAAAAAATAAATAAAAGTAGAATATTAATTTGAAAAAATCGATTCATGTTCGACATTAATGGCATTTATTATAAAACTGTTTTAATTTTTTAGAATGCGATTAGAACCGGTTTAGAGGCTTGTTTATTTGTGTTATGTTATGTGGGGAAAACCTATTGGTTAATACACTTTTCAAAAAAACTTGGGAGATCACTTATAGAAAAGGAACGGATAAGATGTTGTTATTTTAAAGAACAATTTTATTAGAACATTGGTTTATTGTATTTAATTCCATTTTCAATAATTTCAAAGAACTTATCAGTTTATTATAGTTTCAAAAAGCTCCAAGAACTATATTTTAAACTAAAACAGAGATAAAAGTGGATTTATCGGAAATCTTCTTTAGTACGTATTTTGTAATCTAGTTTATGTAAACAAAGTTTAGCCCAGAGTTCATCACAAGAAATTAGGTACAGTTTTTGTGTCTCTCTAACATAATTTGGTCAAATAAGGACCAGTTGTACAAACGTGGTTCAGCCTCGGATCAGGAATTTAACCCACCGATTTTGGCGGATTAGCTACGGGTCAACTTCGGTTCATGCATGGATGTGGCTATTTTTACGTATTTTTACATATGTAACAAAAATCGATTTTTTAAAATAATATTTTAATTTTTTATTTGTTCGCCGTTTCTTTGTTTTGTGTAATATGTATTTTATATTGTTAAAAAGGCACTAAGACCACCTTTCATTTGACATCAAAAACATCAATATACCTCTTGTAGTTCTCATGATATTTGCATATAAAAGTGACAAATAAGGGTTATCAGAACGAACTTTGGAGCCTTGTATCTCAAGAACTTGACTTACGATTTGAAAAAAAATTCATAGATTGAATATACTAACCTCCAGCTTCATTTTGAGACTAGTCTCATTAATGTACGCTCATGGCCCAAAAACGCCCCATCTCCTTTATCATAGGCTGTCATTTAAAAAAATTATTTAATGGTAAGAAGAGAAAAAAGAATGATTTTTTTGCTTTTTTTGAGAAAACTGATCGGGTTCAAAAAATTCTAGCTCTTTTTGTAGATGTTGTATAGACATGGTCGATATGAACAATTAGCTTTCGGATGATATAAAATTTATTGTAAGTTGTCATATAAAATGGATTTAAAGGTGATAAAACAAAAAAAAGTTAGATATTTTCGATTTTTTTTTTTCATGAAAAAATATTTTTTAAGGTTTCAATTCTACCGCGTGTGAATTACACACATGATTTTTTTTTTTGTTAAATTCTTATCTGTTTAAAGCAATATCATAGATATGTAAATGTCACCCTATTTTTGCAAACACATCATTTATAACATTTAGTTTATTGCTAGGTCATTTATAGATTTAAAAAAACAGATCTGAAAAATCAAGAAAAAATAAATCAACGGGCCTTATTTACACCTTGTCCTCTATACCTTATATATGAATAAAATATAATACAACTTTAAAGGAAATAATAGAATTTGACTAAGATGAGTTAACAAATCTAATTTTATTTTTCATATTGTTCCCAAACATATAAAACCCTTAATAATATATTAAAAACATATTTGCAATATTTTTTATATTACACTTTCTTCTTTAAAATTGTAATATTGCTAATATTAAATAATAAAAAATCTTTAGCTCGGTTGCGCTAAACTGTCAAACGTTAAAATTATTGTCAATTTGTATCTTCTAAAAAAAAAAAACAATCTGTTTTTGCGAACATAAAATTAAAATTTTTAGACAAAAGTTAATGTTATACTCAAAACTACATATACCCCATTTGAAATCAATTTAAAACAACATAATATCCAATTCAAAAGAATAATTGTGTTTATATGTTTGTGCATTATATACTTTTATGTGATTGAACTCTGCCTAATGACAATCGATAGTATATTATTGGCATTCGTTTTATTGATGATATAAGAAGGCTTATAAAACAAAATTGAGAGTAACGAAGTCGACAAGAAGGCTTAAAACTTTCTTCCAATTGAAACCATATACACATTTATAAAAAATAAAATACCAATCTACTCATATGACACCCATTTCATTTTACATATTTCCATTTTTTTTTTGCACTTCGCGCATCTTTGTTTTTATTTTTAAAAGATCTTTTGTGTGATGTGACTGTTGAGTTTACGCTAATTTACTTTCACTTTGTCTTGAAAGTTAGTTTTACCTACCTACTTGAAGACACAAAATGGAACACCTTTTGGATTCTTATTTTTATTTTGAATTTAAATATGAATGAAGACTCGAAGTTAGAACGAGGTGTGAATGATCATTTTATTTCTTACGTCCCACACATAAATCTGTATGTATAGTTTAGTAAAGAATAGTTTTGTAGAGGACTTAAAAATAATCGATATAATTTATTACAAACTTTAAATTAATTGCCTATGAATAGGTATGGGTCCATTTTAATATTTGACGTTTGGTTAAATTTTGACAGGTCTTGAATAAAATGGTTGTTGGTGTTGTTGTTGTTTTTTTTTAATCAAACAATAAAAATAAGAGATGAACAATCGAAAAAAAATAACGGAGATTCGCTGGAAAACCATACAATAAATGTAAGCTTAAGTAAAAATTAATATAAAAAAAAACTTTAAATTTATCCTATTTTAAAATTGAGATACGAAATAATTTTTTTTTTTTTTTTTTTTTTTTGAAAACGATGTCATATCAGCTGTAAAAACCTAGAGTTCAGTGTTACTACACTGAATAAATCAACTACCCAAAAGGGGAATTTTCTTTTGAAGATTTTTTACTGTTGTATCACAAAATCAGATGATCAATTCAAAATCGAAAAAAAAACACAGTTTTTTTTTTAATATTTTAAGAGACTTTTTATTAACTTTGTTTTTTAAAAGTTTAATTTTGTACGAAAAATTATTTTACCTGGAAAAAGGAGGTTAATCTTTGTTGAGGAAATTTTCTTAAATCATAAAGAAATTTTTTAGTTTTCGCAGAAAAATTGGTTCAAAAATCTTTTTTTAACGCAATTCATATGGCAAATGGCTAAATTCGATCCCATTTCAAAAGAAGCGTCAAATTTTAATAATAGTGGTAGAAATTTTAATCCAAGTTTTAACGCAGTGTGTGCCTTTAATAAGAATTTTATTTTGAATCTGCAACATGACAATAAGGCGATTGAGAATATGCAAGAAAAGGGTACTTACTAATAAACTAAATTTTTTACTAAGTTTGAGTTTATAGATAAAATCAAAAATTACAAATTAATAATTTTTGGATTACAAAATTTTTTTTTTTTGAAAAATCAAATTTTCGAAAACGGAAAATTGATATTTTTGACATACCTATCTCGTTAAAACAAGTTTTTTTTCGAACAATTATTTATTTCTTGCAAAACTTTTAACCAAAGTAGAACAAGTTTGCCAAACTTGGTTTGAGAATATTTATTTCTATTTAATATAGCCATTATTTGTCAACGACACTGAGAGAAAAAACAACTTAATATGCCTTACCATCATGGTATCTCACAGGTGAAATTTTTTTTTTTCATCGGTCTTTTCAAAAGCCACAGTTAAAATTTAGCAGATATAGTCAATAAAGACTGTTTCATTCACAAATAAAATGAGATTTAAGGAAAATTTTTGAGCTCAATATAGTATGGCTGTAATATTCCAATAGATATTATATTCAGCTCAAAAAAAAATATTTAAAAATGTATATGAAACGGTTTTTTTTACTCCTGCAAATTGTTAAATTTGTGACTTAAGAAGTTTTTGAAAAGACCTAGGTATTCAATTTAAGCTTTTAAAACAATATTCATCGGCCGTTAACAACATAACTACCGAATCCTAACTGTCAAACTGGCAAATAAAATTATTCGCAAACACCATTTAGTTAAAATTGTATTGAGATAAATTTGGAAAACAAATTGAGCAATTTGTTCAGCCATGCGATGCATGATTAGTTATTTTTTGCTTCAAATCATTCAAGTGAAAAAAGCAACAGTTTTGTTTTCTTTGTTTTATAAAATCTCACGAAATTTTATTGAGTTTCCCCTGTGATCGAAACAATAGAATGGCAAGTTATTAAGAAATTATGACAACACCTCGGATAAGTTCTACAAAATCGAAAACAAACAAGAAATGTACAGATCCTATTTAAATAAGAGGAAAATCAATTAATCACCGTATTGAGTTTATGAATAACGCTGGTATACATTTTACACTATAAAGGCACATGTTAATTAAACATTAAAAAAAAATACCAAGTACCGTAAAACCGGGTGACTTTGGCACTAAACTAAATTTTAGTATAAATTAATATCTTATTTTATTTAAATAAAGCTAGTATGATCACTTTTGAATTCATCAAATTATACGAATTTACAAAGAAACTTGGAAAAAATCAAATAAGTCCTTCATATATTAACAATTTTTTAAAAAAGTGTCCATGTCAAAGTCAAAGTCACCCGCCAGGCCAAAATCACCCGGTTCTACCGGTATGAGTAAGTATATTTCAATACTTTTACAGTGAAATGCAACAAAGCATGTTACAACAAAGAAAAACTCGAATGGAATCCCAAAAAGAGATCAACATTCAAAAACCATCTTAATTAACATAAACAAAAAGTGCTAACAACTTTTTGTATTAAGGTCTCCATATTTTAACCAGTCTACCACCCAATGAGTGTAGACATCAACAAACTTCTTAACGAATGTTATTTCGTAACATTAACTCCTATTTAATTTTCATAAGAATAGCTATCAAATTCAGTGATCTTGAACTGTTAACACACATTTTGTAGCCAACAGAGTCTAAACTAGATTCCATCTCTTACATTACCTGCGACGCGACATATCTTTGCAATTGTTCATACCTACAATAAACCGTCTGCAGACATACTTTTAACATAGATAGGTACCTAAAAATTTTAATTGTAGTAATGTTTTTTTTCACCGTTTAATAAAAATAAACAAAAAACTTTCACGCGTAATTTAAGTACTGCAGCACTGAATTTTAAATTATTATTCATAAATTAAAAACTTTCTTAAAGTTCGTTCATCTTTCAGAAGAGAGTATTTCTATCTTTTGCTGGACTTAATAATAAAATTAAACTCATTGTTGTACACAATAACACAATAATAAACATAAACAAGATCCAGATAGTTGTCGACGACGACAGTGACACACCACCACCGCCCGCTTGGCTGTCAATTGAGTTAAATTGCAACTGGAGCAGCCTACTAATACAGTAGGGGGCCTAAACGATATTAAGGGCTCTTCCTGATTCGACACAACTTACAATTTTATACATAAATCTCAGAGTAAGATGCTGATAACAATGCAATATTGTCTATCAACCAATATGAAACTAATTGACAATCGGTTTGAAACTTCATTTTTGGCGATTTGTTCGGTGAGAATTTCACAAGAGGTGAACCAGGGACTTGACATTTTTAAACATTGAAATGGATAAGAACAACATTTACTTAATTCTCTTCAAAACGTAATGCAACCGATTTGAAACGTATTAAAAAATCGATTTGAAACTACATAGTTATCAATTTTTTCGTGGGTAAATTTGTTATTATAGGCATCAGGTTTGAAACAAACCAATATCCTAATGAACTAAAAGCTTGACATTTTAAATATAGTTCTGAGCTTGATGCAACTAAATTTAAACCAATTTGCAATTTACGTGAGTAGAATTTTGCAGTCAATAATAGGGTAAGCGGGGGTACATTTGACACCGGGGCACATTTGACTTTGCGTTTTTCGGTATGATCGTGCCCTTAATTAACAATAGTTTGGATGAAGAAAGAAGCTTAGTTTGATTTAAAGAAATTTTGCGAAATTTCGCAGTCTTTCATTAACTTTTCGCGAAGTACCACGTGTTTTCTGTATTTCTGATCTAATTTTTGACCACCGGTATGTAACGATTTCTGAACCTAATAAAACAGTTTTTTTAATGGTGAATCAATATTTTGATAGCACTTAGCTTAAAATTAAGTAAATTAAAACCAGCTTTGTAAAAAAATAGTATTAGTTATTGAAAAAAAGAAAAACAGTTCTGTGGCTCCTTAGGGGCACCTTTGACTTTTGCAATGTGGGCACAGTTTTACGTTGATTTTGGGGAATTATATATTAAATAAATTATTTAAAAATAAATCGACATCGATTAATTTTGATTAAGATTTAAAAGGACAGATTTTTTGAAATATTTTATGGTTTTTTGTTTTTTTTCTTCTTCTTTTTAGAAAATAAATTTTTTAATTTTTTTTCGTTATATTGTTTAGTAGATTGTTTAAAAGCAAAATTTTTTTTTCTAATTAAACAATAGACAAGCATGATTCGCTGATAGTTTTAAAAATATAATGCACATATAATGCAAATATAAATGTTGTAATATGGAAAAAAAAATTTACTGTTAGTATAATCTTGAATAGTCAATAAATCAAATACAAAACAAAACACTGGCAAAAATTAACAGTTTTCGAAAATACAGCCCTTTAAAAACTAAGTGTCAAATGTACCCCCTTCTCCCCTACATTTTTTTCCCGAAGAGCTAAAGATGAAATATTATTTAAAACTGCACGACAATCTAATAGCCTTTTCACACCAAGCCAAAAACGCGGTTTTTGCGAAAAACCCTAAAACCCTATATCAAAAACACAAGATTTTCCATACATTTTTCATAAACCACAAGTTTTCGCAAAACACAAGTTTTTGATTAAACTCGCCAAAAACCTGAAAATGAAAACATTCAACTCCAAACGAAATAACCAAAAATCCTTTTGAGGAATTCAGCAACAATTCAGCAGACAAAAAAAAAAGAACTGACAGCAGACAAAAAAAAAAAGAACTGACAGCAGACAAAAAAAAAGAACTGACAGGCAAAGATAACTAGTTGTTTTACAAATGAGGTTTGTTGATTTTTTTGATAATATAAATCAAATTTCTTTTTTTATTTCTTTCATTAATTATAGAAAATGGCAGAGCAAATGAGGGATCGAAGATGAAGAGTTCCTGTTGGAACTTTGGACTGAAAAGGAGCCACAGCTCAAAGGCAGCCGAAAAAACAGTCATATTTACATCAACATGTCTACAGAATTTGAGGGGCGGCCAAAATATGTAGGTATTATTTTCCGGAAGAAATTAAAATAAAACTACACAATTTAACGACCAAATAAATAAAATTATATTTAAATTGTCAGAGTTAATTTTATTTGACCAATTTTGTGAGCTCAAGCTGATTTAAACAACAAAAATTAAATCCCATTGAAAACTTGACATTTAGATGTCAAAAAATTTTAAACGTCAAACAAAAACCTGTAAATTTGTGGTGTGAACGCTTTTCAGGTTTTTGAAAACTTTTTGCCATAAACAGCGTTTTTGGGTCTGGTGTGAAAAGCCTATAATATAAAACAGATTGCAAACGAATTGAAACTAGTTTGCAATCGGTCTTAAACTAATTTCTCGACAAACTAAAAACAAAAATTTTAACTGATGAGCAGTGCAATATGTAATAGTTTGTTATTTAAAGCAAATATTCCATTTGAAAAATTGAGAAAGAAATGTATTCTTATCAATTTTTGATTAAGGCTCAAAATTCCTAAGAGACAGCACTGTAATTTAACCAGCTCCTACTCAATGTAATTATGTCGAGCGTGTCTCATCTCTAGAATTCCAATTTTCAATTCAGCAGCGACGTACCTACTTCACTTAGCCCTCGAATTGATTACTGAGTAAAGTGAGTTAGTGAAGTGACTCATATTACAATATTTTATTTTTGAGGTTAAACGAATACCTACAACTACATTCATATTAAAAATGATTGTGATTCTTTTGTTTACATTGTTTATTAGTTGGAATAGTTTTGCCGCTCGATTATTATTTTTCACTTTTATTGCAAAAATTGTAAAGTTTGATAAAAAGCATTTGTATGACATATTTGCTCTACTTCTAGGTTTTTTTTTTTTTTTTTGTTAAATTTGAATAACAACAATTTCATTTTAGTTCACGCTAGAGTGGCTTTTAAATACATGTTCACAGGTATAATAACAATTTGGACAAGTGAAGCCTAAAGATTTATAATTTTAATAATTTTGGTTTGCTTTCATGTGTGACATTTTTATAGTTTAATTGATACAAAATATGTGTGTACTCGTATGCAAATATGTATTTTTCTCATTTATGGAAATCGAAAGCAATTATAGTTTCATAACACAAAATTGTCATTGAATCATGAAAATGCTTGTAAACAAGCTTCGTTTGCTTAATTTGTATGTGATGAAAATATATTTTGAATTGCAAAGTTAAATACTGTTCAAGACCAAGGGTAAAGTTTTTAGTTTCAAATATATACATTTCGTCTACACTCAGAGAAAAATAAGCATGCGAAACAGTTTTCCAAAATTTACTATCGGGAATGGAACAATTCTTTAGAAGATAACAGGTTCCGTCAATTCAGAGATGTGGAAGTTAAAAATCTTGTTCTGCTTTATGAGCACGGAGACGTTGAAATTAGCTTGGAATCGATGCTAGATGTTAATTCGAAAGCGAATTGCAATTAAGTTTCAAAACGGTTGCAAATATGTTTCGAATCGATTGCGAATTCGTTTTAAAATCAGTGCAATTTAATTGATTTATTTATTAATTTTCTTAATGTTGATAATTTGGATCTCTTGTTTCTTGGGAAATTGGTTTCGAATTAATTGCAAATACGTTTCAAATCGGTTGCAAGCACAATATCTAAAATATTAGGTATGCGTTCCCAGCCAGTTTTGAATTGTAACAAATTTTAGTGACTAACTTCTCAAGAAATTGGCTAAAGGTGGATTGCAAATCAGCTTGGAGTCGACTGCAAATTAGTTGATGGTGCAACATCATTATCAGCTACATAAAAAGCTTGAATGAATGATCAAGACATGTGGAAGTGAGTTAAAACTCAAATTTTTTACTTTACAAAGAGATGAAAAAGATATCGACATCCTTTAAAAATTCGATGTAAAAATTTTCCATTTAAAACATCTTAGTTATTTATTAACGAATTTCTTTGAATGATTTTTTTCAGTGTATGTTAAAAGAGATCTGTTTTTGTAATAAGAACGTATGGTAAGAAGATGAAATGAAATGCAACTTCCTCAATAGACAATTTATTAAAAAAAATTTCTGCTGAAAAAAAAAAACAGAGGACATAATTGATGACAGTGCAGCACGTTGATCTTGAGTCATATTATGAATCTTTGTTAAATAAAAATTGTTGAAATCTCTTTCTTTGATATTTTATTTAGGAAAGATATTCCAGCTGTTTGTTTATTTTATTTATTTTTACCTATTTCTGAACTTTTCAATCTTCTTTCATTTTAGCTCGCTTTTGAATGTTTTTTTTTTTATGGGAAATAAATATTATTAAATGTTTTTTTGAAATTATAATGGAAAACTTTTTTGAAGTTTTTTCCTAAATTATCTATGTTTGTGTTTTTGAATATATTTTGTCAATTTCTCAGAATAAAGCCAGCAAAAATAGTAAGCGTTAATGAATGTTGATAGTACGTACCTATTAGTCAATAGATATTGAATATACAAACATACACAACTCCTGATTAATTCAATGAAAATAAATTATTTGAATTAGTAAGCGTGCGACAGTATTTCTTAAACGATAAATGAATTAAAATTCCCATAGTATTTCGCACTTGAATTCCGATGACTAATACTTTTATTACGTAGCAATACAACTCAATTCTTCCGTTTCTCATAAATTTATTTACATGCTTTTATAGGGTGCTTTAAAAAAGTTTTTGAGAATTTTTTAATGTAAAATAAAGCTGAAAATAAAATGCACGACTGGGTCGCACGAACTTGCTCTTAGAGTTAAAGTTGCCTAAATTTTTAAGACTTTTTATATAGAAGTTTGGAAAAAAAAATAAAATTCGTTTTTTAAAAAAATAAAATAAAATCTGAAATCAAATTGCCCTCCAAAATAAGTATGCAATTTTGATTGATGTATTAAGATGCATTTTTAGACAAAAAATTTTCAAAATCGTTAGAGCCGTTTTTTAAAAAACTAATTTTTTATAAATAATTTTTTGGAAAAAAAAGTTTAAAAAAAAAATTGGTATGCCATTTTGTAGAAATCACTAATCAACATCTTAAAACAAAAAAATTCAATTTCCCGTTTTCGAAATTTTGATTTTTCAAAAAAAAATTTTGGAAATTTTATTTTTGGTTTATATTTAAGTTATATAAATGCTTCTTCAAAGTTTCAAAAATTTCGTTGAAATCGAATAAGCCGTTTCGGAGATAATCGGATTTGAAAAAAAAAAAACAGTTCTATGGCAGGTACCGTTAATAATGATTTTCAAAGAAAAATTTTTTCATTAAAAGATAGACCTTAGCTTAAAACTAACATTTGAATTTTTTAAACAAAATCGTTGGAGCCGTTTTCGAGATATTTCAATTTTACTAAAATCGGTTTATGACAAGTACCGTTATTTTTTGTCCAAAAAATTAATTCCAAAAACTCCTCTGGAGAGTCGCCAAATAACGCTACATACCAAGTTTGACATCAATCGGTCCATCCGTTTAGTCTGTAACTTCGTTTACAGACAGACTGACAGACAGACGGACTTCCGGGACCCACTTTTTTTGCATATATATCGCAAGTAAAAACTATTTTTTAAAATCTATAAAAATTATCTGTAAAACAAATTTGAAGAAAATTCACATTCTTTTCTGTACGTTAAATATCTTAGTCTAGCCCAACATATGTAAACCTAGTTACGAATAATATAAACCTTGTCCTAGTAACAAAACTATGTACTAGTACCTACATTATACAGCAATGAAAAATGTGTACATTCTGAAGTATCCTATGGGTGTAATTATTTCCTATTTTTCCATGGTCATGAAAATATTATAAACTATTTTTCATGCATTATAAGTGGGCTATACCTTTAAATATGTACCTACATACTTTTATATTATAATTTTTCCTAAAATTATGACTTCGCGTCAATCATATATTATCCAAATGGGATTTAAAAAGTATGAGTGCAGTACTAACAATTTTCGTAGAATAAATAGTATGTCTATGGGTTGTTTTCGGCAGACTATGGTACAAAAGCAATTTTTTGCATTTGAATTAAAATATCTTTATATGAATAAAGTTAAGTTTGTAAAAAATATTGGAATATGAGCTTTTAGCACTTAAAAAGCGTAAAGCTAGACATAGCAAGTGTTGTCACTTGTCACTTTTTCTGGAAGGCAATTTTTTGAAGAAAATTTTTTCTATTTGCCAATTCGAAATACAATTCTGAACTTGACAGATAAAATAGAAGAAGAATTTGTATTGTGTTAAATGGTAAAATATCCGATTTCATGTCCCATTGCCATTTGTTTGAAAAGTGCAAAATTTCTTTATAACAAATGAAATCATGATTTCATTCTCTTAAATTAAATGTCATACGACTTTGCGAATTTCTATAAAAAAAAACCTTTTAAATTTTATGCAGCTAAATTATTTTATTGCTGTATAATAACTATTTACACCGGAAATAATATTTTTACGGAATGCCTTATCGCATTACTTTGGTTTTCATGTGATTATGATACATATTTTCATTGCTATTGTGGTTAATTAGCAATAATACATTTTTGAGTAAATTCATACCACAATTTGTTATGCGTGAACTATAGGTACAAAAACTTTGTGAAAGAAAATATACCTAAACACAAAACATAAAATTCATGGCTGTATCACACGCAGATATACATTTACAGTAAAAGATGCCACAATTTAAAAAGGTATTTACATACAACTTTGTTAATAAACTTTAGATATAAAAAATATTTATTTACCAGTCGAGTTCTTGGTTTAAAGTTTTAAACATTTTTCAAAAAAAAAAAAACATTTGGTATGCCATTTTTAGGAAAATATTAGGTAATGGATAGCGAAATTCCAAAACAAAAAAAAACTTCAACCCGTTTTCAAAAAAAAATTATATCCTAAAAGGTGTATTTTCAAAATTTTATAAAATTTTAATAGCCGTCAGGAGAAATTTAGAAACATAACAGGTACCGTTTACAAATCAATGGGTCATCATAATATGCGAAAATATGAGCTTAAACTCTTTTTTCACTTTTCAGTACACTTTTTTGAGATATATCTCAAGAAAATGAGATCTATTTCAAGAAAATTTTCTGAAAAGTGAGAAAAGATCTTTTTGCTATGACTCATTTTGTTTTTGCATACGACCCAATAACCTAAATAAATATTTGGCAGGTATGTCTTCTCTATAATAATTTAATTCAATTCAAATAAACAATGTTTCAAAAAAAATCAATTTTTTTTATCGAAAAATAATTTTTTATTCTTTAGGTAGTAAAATATTTTATTATTTTTTTTTTTTTGAAACCGGTTGGCTCAACTACGAAAAAATCAGCAATAAGAAAAAACAATTCAATGGCTTGTACCGTCTACAAGAACCGGTAAAAATTAATTTTTTTAAATCAAAAGTAAAATAAAATTTTTAGTTAAATAGTCAAATTTGTTAAGAGGATTTGTATCATGTTTTTCGTTGGTCATTTGGAACTTTTTTTAAAAATTAATTTCTCGGCTCGTGTGTGTCGTAGAGAGCTAATATTTTTTTAATTGTAGATAATTTAGAGGACTACAATAGTATTTTATTTTAATAAGGCAAGAGTTTGCTATACAAAAAAAACGACTTTGACTTAATATTACTAATTTTTTTTTTTTTTTGTTTCAACAAAAAGAATACGCACTTAATCGATAGAAAATATTGTCACGAACAATTAATTGCTTTATTTTTTGCCGTAGGACATTCTGAAGCCGAGTTATTCCCAAAAAACGATATTTTTGGGTGGTTTCGCATCGGTTTTTCGTGCGTTCATTTATCAATTGCTCGGCCATCTTTGGTGATAAAGAGCTGATTTTTTCTGTAAAATGCAGGACATAAATAGGGCTACAAAATAGTTTAGAAATATGTCAACCATGATATAAGCTTTTTTCGAAATAATGACAAAAATGTGTTTTTTAACAAAAAAGAATTTTACTTTAAATGGCTGCTATTTTGTATTTACTCACTCAAATACAATGAAATTACATACAACGATAAAAAATATTATAAGGAAGAGAATGTATGTTTATTTTTTGGTCTACGACAATCTGGAGCAAAGATATTAGCTTAGAAGTAAAATATCCCAAAAAATGCATTTTTGTGAATAACTCCGCTAAAAAGAATGATCAGGTGGTGAGAAATTGGGTTCAAGCCTTTCAAATATACCCCTATCGATCCATGAAATAAAAACTGACAGTGCCTCTGTGGGCAAGGTTAGGCCCTTTATTTCCGACGCTTTGACTGGAGTAAAAGCCGGTAGACGCATTTTTTGAGAATAATAAATTTTACCTTAACACCTCTTTTTTGTGACATGATAGGCACACGGGTGCGAATTTGGTTTATACTTTTTCATGTCGCTAGAACTTTTTTCGGTCACAATATTCGAATATTGTATTCACAATTCCGAAAAAAAATATTTTCACCCTTATAAAGAGACTTTTTTGTGACCACTTTTTTTAAAAATCGTAATTTTTTTATTTTTGTCCTGCCAAATTCGCACCCGTGTGCCTACAGAGGGTTAATGATAACACTGGTTAGCAAAATTAAACTTTTTTTTTGTTGCCGGGACAAAAATATACTTTTCTGAAGGTTTTCGGTGTGCTGAACTCGAATCCGAAGTCAGAAAAAATTGATCAGCGTTTTTGAAATATTACAGTTAGAAAATCCTATTTTGGACTACTTCGGACCTTTTTCATTAATATAAGGAAATTTGTTAGAACATATTTAGTAACGGTTTCTATAAAAACTGTTTTCCTTCTTTCAAGATCTGTTTAAATCTTTCCGATATCTTTTTTACTGCCGGAGATATCTTCAGTTGTTTGGCATATTATATCTACCATAGAAATTATAACGTCATTATCTCCTTTATGATATATGAAGCCAAAGCCACTAACTTCATTTTAAGATATCTCGTGCAATACCAAAGATATCGGAAAGATTTAAAAAGTTCTCAAAAGAAGGAAAATAGATCTTATAGAAAACTTTACTAAATATCTTCTAACAATTTTCCTTATATTAAAAAAAAAGGTCCGAAGTAGTCAAAAAAAACTTTTTTTTGCATTTTCTAACGGGAATATTTCAAAAACGGGAGCTCACTTCGGATTCGAATTCAGCACACCGAAAACCTTCAGAAAAGTATAGTTTTGTTTCGGCAACAGAACACTTGTTAACCAGTGTAATATATGTATGTAGGTAGTACCTAAGTAGGTTAGGTACTGTTAAATTTAGTTTTCAAGTTTACAAACCTTAAACTTGCTCTAGGTATACCTAGTTTCTATTTTTATTTAATTTCAAATGTATTACAACCATCGATTAAATGATCAAAAAAACAAAACATTATCAAGTTCGCACTAACAAGGTCTCAGCTTATAAGACTTAATTGCAGTTAATTGTTAATTGTTATTTGTTTTTTGTTATTGTTTTTTTTATTTTCTTCAAAATAATTGAAATGTTTCCATGCAACAAATTGTAAAGAAAACTCTTCATTTGTGATCATTTGGTGTTAAGATATTATATGCAGATAGATATCCCGAAGAAATAAAATTCAGTTGTTTCTGAGTTGCTAAAATTATTAACTCATGGAAATTTATGAGTAATATTAGAGATTTATTACTTGCGATATAGGTACTATACAGGGTGTCCCAAAAGTTAACGTCGAAATGAAAACGGTAGATAGGGTAGGTGGTGACAGTTATCAGAAAAATAATAAAAAAAATTGCAGCCATATATTTTGCGAGTTATGGGCATTTGGAAAAAAAGTCGAAAAAATGGTCACCCTGTGACGGTTTTTCATGTGCCGTGACTACAAATCTTAATTTTTCTCATTTTTTTCTTTTGTTACGGAACCTTGAATAACCCTGCTATCTAATGCATTCAAAAATTTTAACTCAGCCGCATCAGTTTTAAAGAAAATATTACTTTTTTACCCAACTTAGTACTAAAAAAATTTACATGACTCTAATTCAATGAGCCGTAGTGTAAAAAAAATGCACTACGATGTTTCGGCAAGTTGCCTTAAAAGTTGGTGTGTTCAATTTTCTTTTCAAAATGGTATAACATTGTTGGGAATATTTCATAAATAACCGAGATAAAATTTTTTTTCTTAAGAAATCCGACTTTTTTATGAGGTAATTTTTCCATATTATTCAAGTTTTGTACCCTTTCAGAACCTTTCAAATGTTAGTTTTAAGCTAAGGTCTATCTTTCAATCATTATTAACGGTACCTGCCATAGAACGGTTTTTTTCAAATCCGATTATCTCCGAAACAGCTTATTCGATTTCAACGAAACTTTTTGTGGAGAAGCATTTATATAATTTAAATATAAACCAAAAATAAAATTTCGAAAAAAATAATTTTTGGATTTTAAAAAAAAATTTGAATTTTTTTGAAATTTTGTCTTTAAATGTTGATTAGTGATTTCTACAAAGTGGCATTCCAATTTTATTTTAAAACTTTTTTTCCAAAAAATTATTTATAAAAAATTAGTTTTTTAAAAAACGGCTCGATTTTGAAAATTTTTTTTCTAAAAATGCATCTTAATATACATATCAATCAAAACCGCATACTTGTTTTGGAGGGCAATTTGATTTCAGATTTTATTTTATTTTTTTTTTTTTTTACGAATTTTATTTTTTTTTTCCAAATTTCTATATAAAAAGTCTTAAAAATTTAAGCAACTTTAACTCTAAGAGCAAGTTCGTGCGACCCAGTCGTGCATTTTATTTTTTTAACTACAATTGAGAAGAGTAACTCAAACTGCACTCAATAGTTTCTAATGTTAATTTTCTACATAGTATCATCATATTTTTTCTCATCTTGTTAAAGAAAACATAAACAACAAGTGTTTCAAAATATTTACTTATAACGTTACAAGATAAGATGCATTAACCTCAAAATCAAAAAACAAAATATTCTTTCTATTGATTCTAGTCTTCAAAAAAATTTGCTAAAGAAGATAAGTGGGCTGATAGGTTTTCACAACATCTGTTCTATTTGGGTCAATGACATTTCTATTACTTGTGTGTGTTCAAAATGAAGATAAAGTTAAATTAATTTGTGGAACATAAGGAGTGACAAATTGACAACCTACTACAGTGTTAAATAAGTAATGTGTATTTCACCAAAAGATAGATTTAGTGTAGGAGTCTTAGCAGATCTTCATCAAAAATTGATACATGGAAGTCAATGAAAGTATATTATTATGCTTAAATGAAAGTGTGGGGACAAAATATATTATTCAACAGCTTTGCAAAAAAAAAAAAGAAAAATAAAAGAATATCGAAACCAGTTAACATTAAGAGAATAACAAACCAACCTACCTACATTCAAAGTATAAGCAAAGTAACCTCAAACTCAAACACTCCTGTCTTACATCACCGAGTCGATTCGTTCAGGGATATAAAAATTATAGTACTGGAAGTAATGTTGTAAAAAATAACAACTGTCCATAGTCTAGACAGGAGCCGGGTTGAGGCTTTAAACAAAGTTCCTCCAAATTGGAACTAATGCTCTTCAGCCTACTTAGGCCAAGAAAAATGGAAGCATGTGCCGTAGAGTTCTTTGTGAATTTTTGTTAGCTAGCTTTTAGTTTTATTCCCTGTCAAATTTTACTTAAATCGACTTAAGTTCATTAAATTTAGCTTAGTTAAAAAAAAAAAAAATTCTCAAATTCAATAAAACTTCTCGGACTACAATTTCGATATTCTCTATGGACTAAAACCTCTTTATGTTTTTCTTCTGATTACTTTGCGCTGAACAGGTTTTCAACATTATTTTTTTATTATTATACTACTTTTATACTTATACATGTTGGCAATAGATACTTTTTACTGATTTCCTTTGAACAAATTTCAAAACCAGTATGACTATTACTTGAGTAGTGTACAAGAGCACAAGGGCAATCAGGCGAGAGAATAGACATAAACAATAAAGATTTAATGAAAAATAATAAAAAAAAAAAAAAAAAAAACATCCAAAGAACACAGGTAGATAAGAGTATAAATGCATACCAACGATTTTTTCATTTATTTGTTCATTGATGCAAAACAAAATTCTTTTTGTTTACAAAAAAAACTTATTGCAGATTTTAATGTAACTGAGATCTTTAAAAGATGGAAGAAATACTTGTTTGTCACATAACAATCACAGTCATGACAGAACAAGTGGAATTTCACAAGCATTTTTGTTTTTGACCTAATAACGCTAAGATCCAGCCAAACAAAAGTAGGTAGCCCGCGTCATATCCCTGTTAAGGAATAAGTTTTTTTTCACCCCTAGACAATTTGCCTTTAAATTATACTATCAAATAATATGGGTATTAAACAGCAGAATTGCTTTACTCATCGAGTTAAAGAAAATTTCAATTTGGAAATGAAAGATGACCATTATTAATACCTAGTATTTTGAAAATTATTAAATTACGGGGGAAAAAAATTAGACAAAAGGTATGCTGATGCAAAAGTTTTTAATATTAGAATTACCTAAAACGATCAATAATGTCAAAATAAAGGCATCTAATGAAATGACGTCTCTTTAAAAATTTAGAGGTCTGCCGGATCGAAGCTTGGCATTACACTAGAAAGTGAAGAACGTTCCTAACCTTAAAACTGGTGAACAAACTTCTAAATTTTTTATGAAATGAGCAGATGATAACGTTGTCATTTTTAAGAAATGCTTTAACTTAAAACCCTGGTTTGGATTTACAGGCTTACAAGAACAAACATTTTTTGCTAATATCTAGTGGAATACTTTCATGTCGCAGAATAAGGTAGTTATAGTGTTCTTTGTGTGTCAATGTCTAGGCTTAATTTAATTGAAGCAGAGCAACCCTTTTAACGGTATTGCCGCCATTTAACACCCTATTATTGAATTTTGTTAGTTTAAAAAGTAGTATGTAGGTTTAAAAGTATAGGCAAATCGCTGTATAGGCAAATCGCATGTTTGGTGCAAATGATAATTTCAGTTAACTTATCATGACGTCAGAGAGCTCTTGTACAAGTCACATTTAACATATCGAAACTTGGAGCTTAAATAGATTTGAATTTTTTATTTAAAAGTTAAAAGAATAAAAACGGAAAAGCCTGTTTTTTTTTTTTAAATATGGCAAAATAAATAACAATTGTATTTGTAAATAACAATTGTATAACCCTGAACCCTGTACGACTCAGTTTTTTTAGTTAACATTATATTTTATAATTTCTTTTTTCGCTTTGCCATAAACTATGTTCTGTACAATACAGGGTCGAAATAATTAAAAGGTGCTAGGGTTGTACTCCCTTTTTGAGGTTTTCTGAACCGCCTTGGCCATTCCGTTGCTCTACTGAGGGTATGTTCAGTCGCCAGGTTCAGACGCCTCATTTACATTTTTTCATATTTACAGTATTGTAAATAGACCCAACCGAAACTTCGGGGTTGGTTATTTGTGAAATGCCAAACCAAGGTCCAGTGGCGTATCCAGAAAAAATTTTGGAGGGGGCTGGAAAATTTTACTAAAATTTTTTAGAGGGTAAATTTGCGAAAAAAAATTTCATTTCTTTTTATTAATCTTTGATCGAGAGTTAAACGCTGTGCTGCGGTACTGAAAGTGGTATAGTAGCATTATACTGCTCTCGACAGATTCGTACTACTGTCTCCTCCTTTCACATTCAGAGTACCTAGTGTTTTTTCAAAGCTCTCGTGTCCCAAACATTTTACACAAACAGCAAGGAGTTGAGTCATCCTTAAAAAAAAAATACTTTATTTCGTTCGAACTTTGTCATGTGCTGAATCCAAAACTGTTTACAGATTTATCCCTATCACGTCAAGAGTTTTTGAGCTATACTCTTCAATATTTTCGTTATATACGCCCATGTTCCACAATTCGATCGACAGTGAATTCAAATCACTTTTCAATTTCACGTGAAATGAAATATCAATATTCTTCATTTCGATCGGTTTCGAAAACTTCGAAATTGCTTCTAACTGTCAAAACTGAAGGATCTTCCATTTTTATTTTGTTTCTAAAGTGAAATTACTGCAATTGCAGATTCATTGAAAAAGGCCCCCAAATTCACGAACAGTAACATAGTGAATTGAATTCGATCAGAAAATCTAAATGAGTAAAAAAATGCAGAACGCCTATTTCACTTTCGGCAAGTGAATACGCAAAAAGTGGAATGCAGAACGTGAAAGTCTCAAAAACTAATTTTGAATGAAATTCTTTTTGATGTTTAATCCGAAATATATATGTATTTTTTTTCGTAATATGTTGCTGTTTCAATACAAATCGGAAGCGCAAACTGCAATTTACTTAAAGAAACCTGCTGGCCACTTAGATTTTGAGATATCAAAAATTTCTATTTCCAATTTCTTTGAGAAAAATATTATTAAAAAAAAAATGTAAATATACTTAAGACGATCAAATACGGCGTTTTGAGATTGAATAAGAAGTTTTGCAATAGGGGTATTCACGACCCGGTTTAACAAAAAGGTGTTAAAATGCAAAATTTTGTTTTCTACTACCACAACTACAATAGACAAATTTTGCAATAGGGTTGGGGTATAGCTACGGTGACCATATTTCTGGAAGCGAAACCCGGGACAGTGGATCGTTTTGAAAATATTGATTTTTCAAAAAAAAAAAAAAAAAAATTTTTAAATGAGTTTTCATAATTTTTCTTTATTTTGATATCAAGATTTCCTAAACGATTTTATGGGAGCGTTTTTGTTGAAATCATTTAAGTCGTTTACGAAATCAGAGATCAAAAAAATGGTTTAATAATAATTCATATTTCATATATTTATAATAATAATGTCTGTTAATAACTTCTAAAAAAATATTTTTTTAATCAGAATCGGGACAGCTGTTTTTTAACATTTTAATTTTATTTTAAATGATTTTGAAAATGTATGATCTTTAACACAGCTTTTGACATGTCCTTAAAAGTTTTGAAACTTAAATGGGTTCTTTACTCTTCCATATGTTGTTCTTTATTCGAAAACATTTTACCTGGTGTAGCAACCTGACAAACAGAAGCTGGAACTAAATAATTGACGAACATTTAAATAAGACTAGCCTAGTCTAGAGGCGAAACGAAAATTTTCATACAAAACCAGCACAAAATTTTGCTTTTCGTTGCACAATACGCAGCTTAGGTAACGAAATTCTTACCTTAGAAAAATTTTTAAATTCCAGCCACTGTTTTCTTGTTTTCCGTACAAAGTATTTAAAATATTGAATACAAAAGAATACGGGACAATCACGGGACAAATTACAAAATACGGGACACTTATACATCCCGGGTTTCTTAAATAAAAACCCGGGACAAGCTGTAGAAATACGGGACAGTCCCGGGTAAACCGGGACGGATGGTCACCGTAGGTATAGCAAAAGTGTAAATGTGTAAAAAAAATTTTAGTCTGTATATTTGGTTGTTTTATTTTAAGAAAATGTTACACTTTTGCACTTTTACAACGATACAAGACCATTTGCATCGAATTGTGAATACCCCTAATAATTTAACAGTGATGTAATTGGAAGTCAAAATACTAAAAAAATGATCTAAAGAATTCTGAATTGGACTAAAATCCGAAAAACAAAAATTATCCCAACCCTCATCGTCAGCTTAGGCTCTTACTCAAACAAACCCAAACAGCTGTTTCAGAATTTGGAGGGGGCTCGAGCATCTATGCTGCCTCTAAATCTCTAAGATTTACGAACAAGTTTCAGTTAATCATGTAAATTATGATGAAATCAGCTAAATAAAAACATGATCTTGAAGGCTTGGGGGGGGCTTGAGCCCCCTGAGCCCCCCCCCTCAATACGCCACTGCCAAGGTCTGGTCGTTTTAAAAGTTAGCAATCCTCGAATTTCGGCTCGATTTATGCCGGAGCCGGTATCCTAGACTAGAAAAAATTTAAATTTGATAGTTCTTTTTTCAAACAACACATAAAACGGTATTTTTTCATAAGAAAATATTCATATCTTTTGTTATTGAAACATGCAGCTTTTAAGGTGGTCTATTTTATCATCAATGGATTGATAAACGATAAAATCTATCAATTGCAAAGAAATTTTTGTTATACTGTTGTAAATTGATAGATTTTATCATTGTACATTTTTATGGATTTGCAATGATTGTGAATGGATATTTTGATTAAGCATTTCAATTTCATGTGGAGTTGAAGTTCTGTAGGTGTAAGTGGTGTTAAAGAACAATGGTGTACAAAGCCATAAAAAAAAACCTTTTCAAACATAGTGCGTTGTGTTATGTTTTATTTGCAAAATGAATTAGAAAATACTGCAAGATATGAAAACATAGGTATTTTTGTTTTTATTATTTCCACAAAAAATTTAAAAATTAATTCTAAAAGACAACAAATTTACAAAAAAGGAAAAAAAAGTTGATGTATTTCGATAAATAGAAACATTAAACATGACTTTTTAATTTTCAACACTGTTTTCGACACTTTTAATTATTTTTAGAACCAAATTATTAATATACATATCTGACCAAATAAGTGTTTAATTCCGAGTGAAATCAGTCAATAATATTCTCCTAGGAGTTTTATGAAAATATGATTAATACCAAACATTTCATTTGAACTACTCACAAAGTCACAATAGTTCTAAAATGGCAAGCTATTTTTGGACAGATACTGGAAAATGTTACATTTATCAAATATTTTCATTTCTTTTGTATTTAAGAAGGTTTAATTTCTTACGTTCAAAACAAAGTTTTTGACATCAAGTTCCGAATTTTGAAATATGCTCCGATTGTCATAAAAAATAATATGCTTTCTTCTTTTTATGATAGAAGTCTTTTTAAAGATTCAGAACTTGTTTAAAATTATTCAGATTAATTTTTTTTTTAATTTTCAAAAATATCAATTAAATGCAAACAAATAAAAATTGCGTTAAAATCCATTACCTACTTTTTTTTACTGAACCAATTTTTCAAATGATTACCCGTACTTTCATTGAATTTTTTAATGCAGCGAAAAATACACTGACCCAAAGTAAATCTCAATAGCCTTTATAAGAGATTTGTTAATGGGACATTGAAAAGTCACGGGTGGGACATTTGTGCAGTAAATTTATTAACTATTAAATTTAAATTTATTGTACAAATGTTCCACCAGTGAAATTTTATTAAATGACGGCTATTGGGATTATTTCCGCAGAATTAACTTTGTGTCAGTGCATTTTCCGACGCAGAAATGTTTTCCCCAATAAAAAATCCAATGAAAGTATGGGTAAAATCATTTGGAAAATTGGTTTCAAGCAACAAAAACAAAAATTCGCGATAAATATGGCGCCCAATTCAGAATTCACAAATGAAATATTCAAAAAGGGAATTTGTCAATTTATCAGCAATGTGAAATTCACCCTTAAAAATGTTGTTTAAAGAATTTATTGTTTTTCTAATATTTTATACCCATTCTCTAAACAGGCTACTGAGTGGGTAATCAAGGCAAAAAGGTAATTTCATATTCATAAGACACGTTAAGGTAGATTCAAGCATTGAGCTGTCGAAAAATTTGATAAGTACCTATAAACAATAAAATAGTGACACACAAATGTGTGTGTTCAGGTACAAAGTATATAACACAACACCGGTCTTTACATACCTCAGGTAATGAATGACTATGTTGTATATCCAAAAAAACCAGCTCACTCAGCTATAAATTGTGATTGACGAAATAATAAAAATTAAGAAGCTTATCTAATTCCGAGTCTTTTATAGGTATTTCGATAAAAAAAAAAACTTATACAACATTTAACAAAAAATTATACAAAAATATTGCACCCACTTCACTTTTCATTTTCTATTTTATTTTGCGATTTTCTATATTTTAGTTCATTAAACTACATCCACTACATGGAACATTCTGATAGATTTCTTTGTTATCATTTTTTCGAAGCAGAATTTTTATTTATTTTCTTTGAAGCAGCAAACATTTGCGCTGGTATTTGTAATCGGTCTACATTGAAATATATATAATATATTATATATTGGAAATATAAACTAGCCGATTATGTATATTCAGCATTTAATCAAAAAACCACTGCATGCGTTTTAATGCAACATAAAACCGAGGCTATTTAAGAGAGAAACATTATCTGATAGATTATAAGTAGAGACGTCAGCGAGTTTTTCGAAGATGAATCATATACAATAACAACAGAAACAACAAAAACAATAATCCAAAAGAACACACCCGATAGATACAGATACAAGAGGACACACAAATGCACAGAGTATTTTTTAATTCACATAATGGTGGTTCACTTGAACAATTATAACAACACAGATAAAGTGAACGAAAATAAAACCACTACAGTCCATAGCACGTCGGAATGAAAAAGGTTTCGAAATGACGATGTTGATTCTCGAACGTTTCGCATATAACTGAATCGACTTGTTCCAAACGAAACTATCCAATGCGGCTTTTTTGTTTTTCGAAAATCGGAAGTTTTCTTGTTTTGGTTTTGCCATCTCTGTTGGGCGCCAGTGCTGGCATTTATGATACCAACTTGATTCAAAAAGAGAATAACTTGGTTTTGTTTTATCGGTTGCATTCAATATCTTAATATTTAGTTACTATTGTTATAAAAATGAATACAGAGTTTAAAGATTAATTTTATGATGATATACAAAATGGGAAATAAGATTCAAATTTGTATTATACCAAGATACAAAAATTCAAATTTAAAGTACCTACGAAATTAAAATTTGACGAATTTCAATACTTTTTGGTATGTTGTATGTGAAATGAGCACATAATTTGATACTTATTTTATTCTATTTCGTTAAATACTAACGGTACAGATAATATAGATTTAAGATTAACATTTAACATTGGATTAAAAATTAATTTTTAACGATATTGATTGAAAAACATATTAATTATACTTTGTGATTTAACAATATCATTACAGGAATTAATAAGAACATAATTTTTATTAAATACATTAATTAATAGGTTAGGAGGACTATAAGCGCCATAGTTTGATCTACTAAAGATGTTACAAAGTGACATTTGTCTTCTTACACTATAACGACTTACTGTAAAATTCAATCGGGAAAGGACCGATGGTGTTGAAATCGAACCATTAAACCATTGATGTCACTAAAAACGCTGCGAAATGCTTAAGTTTCCTCCGAAGATTTAAGAAATTTTTCACCCGCCTCTGATCACGCTGTGCTTTATGAATCATAATATTCATCCAAAGTTTGATTATAGTTTTCATATCTGGACAGGTGCTCCTAAGATCCACTTGAACGATTTAGACTCTAAATTTTAGAGAGTATCCAAACTAGAGCTTTGAAAATAATAGGTGATAGGTCCATTTCAGATACAATCAAATCTCTTGGCACCAGCGTTTTTTTTCATTAAAAAATGTTCAAATAAAATATCGTCGGCCTCATAAGGAAACCTCGTAACTCCACCTTTTTGCGAAAATGACTTTTGATTGCCATTTTTTAGCAAATACATATTATGTCAGCGGAGCAACCTAGAAAATTTGAAGTCATTCAGAAAACTCTAAATAGACTTAAATTCAAATTTTGTACAGCACTTTACTCCCAACTACTCTGTTGTTTCTCTACTTTATCGTCTCTCCTGTAAAATTTTGAATTTGGGAGTTACAAGGTTTCCTTATGAAGCCGACGAATTATGTAGCAACAGTGATACTTGTACTTCAAGGAATGCCCATCAGTTTTTTAAAATTGAGCCCAAGTCAAGTATAGATTCGTTCTTTAGCCATACGACGAAAATTTGCAATGCATTACCAACTCAGTGTTTCCGTCCCATTTAAATATTCAAAACCTCAAAACCAAATTGCATTGGCTCCTCCTTTAAAACCCTTCCTTCTTTTTCTGACGCTCGCACTGTCACGCATATTATTAATTTCCGTTAATTTTCATATTGCTATCTTTGAACCAGAACAACTTGAGGATGCTACCACCAAGTCTAACGATTGGAGTAAAGCTATTGCAAGGGTGCCAAACTAATAATTATAGTTAAACTCCGTTATTTCATTTAGAGCCAATTTTTTTTAAGGCTTATTACTACGAATAAGTTTTTTTTTTAATATTGAAACAGACCAAAGTAGTTTCACAGGCTTGTACAATGTACAATACATGTATTTAGCCACTCCATCCAAATGATTTTCTGCATCCAATTGTAGACTTTTCGTTTATCAACTTTATTTCATTGAATATAAAAGCATTTTCAAGAGTCGTTTTAAGTAAAATTTCTTTTAAACACTGAATACCAGAAGGAGACGATCAACTCTATCGAGGTATCCGCTCGGAAGAAATTTTACTAGCCAAAAATAACGGGACCTACACATTTTTTTAGCGAAATATGTAAATTTTTATCAAAAAACATTAATAAAGTATCGATAGAACATTTTTTTATTTCTGACGAATTCAACATTTTTTTGGGGGGTTTTAGGTAAATGTTTGATTTATCATCAAAAATGCCTTTTTTTATAATAGGTTTAGGAAATTTTTAAAGTGGCATTTATTTTAATTTCTTTATTAAGGGAAAAAACCTAACTTAAAAACGGTTTAGATGAATTATATTTTTTTTTTTTTTATTGGAACTTATTTTTAAAAATTTTTTAGCGCTTATTTTAAAATATCTCAGATATTCTGAAACAAGCCCTAAATCCAAAATATGTATATATATTTATTTTTAATTTACTTACCCACTTACTTCCAGAGTTAAATTGAGTAATTAATCCTGTTAAAAAGAACTGTCCGCATCCTCTTGAAAATAATTGTCGAGGACTTCATAGCATTAATTTTAGGGAACAAAAATCTTTCAACATCTCTCAGCAAACCAAACCATTCAATAAAAGAAACTCACAATCACATCACATTTGAAGAAATATGGCTTGATTACTTTTGGACTTTCACTGCTCCAGGCACACAATTTTAAGCAAACCACGGTAAATTAAAATGCGACCACAATCAGAATTATTTTGAGTTTTTTGACATGTTCATTAATTTCCAGCATCCGATTTTCACTAATTATAATCATTTTGTTAAGCTGATCCCAAAATTAACGGAGTTATGATATCTAATGTTTATTTTAACAAACATAGCTCGCAATTTATGTATTTACACAGAAATGTTATGAACATTTTAATTTAGTTTAAAAAAACGTTAAATGTTAGATTTTTTTTTAAATTTTTAAAATTATTGCGAAGTTTTTTTATGACATTTGACAAAAGAAATGGTAAAAAAATTAAACAAAAATTATCATTATAAAAACTTAAGTTCAGCAAAAGAAAAAAGAATAATATGTATTTTTTTATTTTATTTTAAAATAACAGTAACGTTAGTATCTTTATCTAAGTCTTTTTCAATATTAAATGGAGACATTCCAGTCTTGCAACAAATTTCATCAAAGTTACACAACCCTGTATACAATTTTTGCCTCCCCGAAGGAACTGAACCCGTAAACACTGGATATTTATGAATGCATCTTATTAAATGATGTTGCAATCCAAAAACTACTAATTTTCTTTCATCGATATTATGATTTTGTGGACATAAACGTTGACATATTGCCCGTAGTGTTATACCATGAGTCATGGAAGCATAAAATTGAAATATTTTCTGTATTGGTGGTTTGGATTTTTCTTTCTCTGGATTAAGTGAAACATATTCACGACAAGCTTTAGTCAATTCTGAGCTTTGGATGAGAGTTTTAAGATGTTGCGTGCACATATAGACGTTGCTGTATTTCAAAATTGGCAACAAGTGCACAACTCCATAGTATGCCAAATTTTGAATGCAGGATTTGACAAGATTGGTTTCAACATCTGCTTCGGCTGCTATTTGAGCTATGTGATTGATCCCATTTATATAAGGTAGAATCTAAGGGAAGACAAATTTAAGAATTCAACTTTTGAGTTATAAATTACTTAAAATTATGTACCTGCTGTGTTGTTAGGTCCCAACTTTCTATAGGTATAGTTTTGTATTCAAGTGTTAAAAGAGGAACCATATGATCTTTTACCACTGGTGGGTCAGGTTTGTGAGTCACAATTTTCAAGTATATAGTTGTATCTCCCTCTAAAGAAAAGTGTTTTTTTTTACAGTTTTTTCGTATGTTTCCATACTTTGCAGTGACTGCTTTTTTGTTCCGTCAATTCCATTATAATCTTTGAACAACAACAACATCTTGAAGGTGCTACCACCAAGTGTTTTATGGCTAGAGTTACAGTACTGTTTCACGGATGCCAATCCGATCATCAGACTCCTTTTATTCCATTTTTGTGTGTGGTGCTTGGTCTAGTAATTTTTTTCATTTGATTTGAGAAACTTCTTCCGTCACACTTGAGTATTGAACCTAGACCAAGCGAGTTCAGAAGCCAGTACACTACGCACTGCGCTACCTCACCCACGTGATTAGCCTCACCCAAATGCAGGTTTTCTTAGCTTATCAACAAGCAAATGAATAGACTTAGCATTTTTACCTGCATTTGGGTGAGGCTAATCACGTGGGTGAGGTAGCGCAGTGCGTAGTGTACTGGCTTCTGAACTCGCTTGGTCTAGGTTCAATACTCAAGTGTGACGGAAGAAGTTTTTCAAATCAAATGAAAAAAATTACTAGACCAAGCACCACACACAAAAATGGAATAAAAGGAGTCTGATGATCGGATTGGCATTCGTGAAACAGTACTGTAACTCTAGCCATAAAACACTTGGTGGTAGCACCTTCAAGATGTTGTTGTTGTTGTTCAAAGATTAGAAAAGTGTTTTTATTAAAACTGATTAACAAGAGAGTGTTTTTAATATTTAGTATGCATAGTAAGTTAGTGAGATACAAAACAAAAAACAATCTAGTCCTAGTGCAAATCTTTTAGTTCTTTTTTATTTCTTTAGGGTATAACCGTGCTATTGCATCCTACCATTTAAACAAAGGCCGTCCAGTCCTCTGATTTTATTTACTCAAAACTAAAATAATAAGCAGAAAAAACGAAATTTCATTTAAAAAAAAAGTTTCACATACACCACAGTGACCCATTTGCCATTTCAGTCCATTTGATTTAATCACTAATAAATAGAAAAAAAAAGTTGAATTTTGCTCGTTATTTATTGACTGTTTAAAATAAAGTGAGAGCTCTGCAGCTCTAATTAACGGACAATTCACTTTAACGAGCAACTTCTTTTTCAAAAACCTTAGACAAATTGCTTTCGTACTATACTATTTCTTGGTCTTTTTAGAGAGCAAATCTACTCTTTGCAGAAACTTCATTTTATTTTGGGATTATTTTTTATAAAGAAACGAAATAGAAATAAACAAAAGGTCCTTTTCAGTACAATTTTTGTTTAATTTTTAATATGTTAGCAAATACATAGAAAGTATCTGATAATCGGATGATCTAATAAGCGGACAGAGTTATGTTATCTAGTAAGCTTATAAGTTAGATTCTTGGTGTAGTTGCTGTAATTTGTAAAGAGTATATTTCCATTTTTTCACTGCTTTTTTTTTTCTTTTAACTGGACATTTCTCATAATCGTACAAAAATTGGGTAACAATGAGTGTCCGCTTATAAGAACTTTCACTGTAAATAATTGTAGAGTCGAAATTTTATACAAAGGGTTCTAAGATCCCGGAACTTTAAATTGCCAATCGCAAAATTTTTACCCACTAACTCAATAAGAAAAATATGCGGAAATCGAAGGAAATCATTCAATAATTTGATGGATAAAAATAGCATCAACAATTTGTGGTACCCAAAATTTCATATATAGAGGAATGGTATGTAACGTATTTCCATGGAGCGCGGAGGACTTTTTATTACCTTTTTGGGTAAAGAAACTTAATGTTGAGCAAATGAAATCATAAAAATCATACAAATATTAGCGACCGCAAATGACTAGTTATCGCTAGTAAGCAACTTTAGTCCTGTTTTAAATACGCCCTCAGAGTGTTTTCTACTGTAATTAATTTATATATTGTTTATAAATTTCGTTTACATTAAATTTACTCAGTTTGTTTTGTTGTGAAAAATCAAAGTTAATATTTTATTATTTAAAAACCTTTTGTAGCTGAGACGTTCTCGTTTTATTACTTAAAAGAAATATTTCTACCAACAGCTTTATTCCATTAAGTCCGAATGGACTAGGGCCAAGTTTCGCAATGAGACTTGGTTGTCATGAGATCAACAAGCTATCATTCAAATTAAATAAATGTTATATTATGTTATCTAGTATTATAAGTACGGAGACCATCCGTCCCGGTTTACCCGGGACTGTCCCGTATTTCCATAGCTTGTCCCGGGTTTTTATTTAAGAAACCCGGGACGTATAAGTGTCCCGTATTTTAAAATTTGTTCCGTGATTCCGTATTTGTAAATTCTCTGATTTTTGTTTTCAATTTTAATTACATTTTAAGAAAACCAGTGGTTCCAAAATAAAAGTATTTCTAATTTTCCGGATAAAATCATTAGTTTTTTAAATTTTTCGTCTACTCTACTACTTAGTTCCAGCTTAAAAAGCTACACCAGAATAACGAACAATATATGGAAGAATTAAGAACCCAGCTTGATTTCAAAACTTTTAAAGGCTTGTTAAAAGTCAAATTAAAGATTACACAAGTTCAAAATCGTTTTAAATAAAATTAAAATATGTATTAAAAACGATTTTGCTAAAGAAAATATTTTCTAAAAGTTATTTTCAACAGTACTTATTACAAAACCTTTTTTTATCATTTTTGGCTTCCTTATAAACGACTTAAATATTTTCAACGAAAATGTTCCATTAAAATTATTAGTAATTAAGAAAGTCATTTTAAAAAATACTAGCCGACCCCGCACTCAAAATTCGAGTGCCAATTGTAACCTTTATTTATGCTCAAATAAGCACACTATATAAATCACTTTATTAACTACTAAGAATATGCAACACTTAATTTTATTCGAAATTCGAGAATGTCTTTGAAGGTCCCCGTCTTTGCTTTTAGAAGTTTCCACTTCCAGAAGGGAGAGGGCGTGGTTCAGCACATTTGTTTTTGTTTTTTTCCTTAATTTTAATTTGTGTTTTTTATCTATTTCGGTACAAAAAAATAAATAAAGTATACATTCTGCACATCTAGATAAAATTTCCTATCGTTCGGTATATAATTTATGCCCCTTCGGTTTTTGTGGGCCGCGTATTTTGTACCACAAAATAAGTGTTTGCCGTTTTATTATATGAATTATTTTTGTAATCAATATTTTCAAAACCATCGCTATGCAACGAATTTTTTATCTGTCCCGGGTTTTGCTCCTAGAAATATGGTCACCGTAAGTATAAGCTACTTTTTGTTCTATTTCTAGTCTATTTCAATTCGATTCCTTGATCTGGTAGAATCATAAATCTGGTGAAATTTCGATTCAAATTCAAGTCGATCTTTAAATCGAAGCGTTATTGAGCTCTACATTAAATAGGAATACCAGATTCTTAAACGTGACGACAGTCGATTAAGGGCCATTTTTTTCACTCGGAGTTGAACATAACTTGAGAATTTTTATCCTCAACTTCCGAATTCGGTTTTATTCACTCCAAGTTGACGTTTTCAACTTTCGAGAGTTGATCAACTCCCAGTTTTCTCAACTTCCTTAAAAAGTAGAAGTTTGCCGACCAAACTTGAGAGTGTGCTTCAGATTTTTTTTTTAATTTTCTGTCAAAATTTTGTTGGCAGTTATTTTTTCTACGAATTAATATTCCAAAGCAAACAAAAATCGAAAAATTAAACACAAAAAAGAATACTATGGATATGCTATGGATATGAAAAATTTAAATTTTAATTTAAATAATTGGCATTTTTTGTTTCATATTTCATAAATATCCCAGGGATATTTTTCAAACTTGGAGTTGACCAACTTTAGATCTTCAACTGGAGAGTTGAGAAAATAATTTGTGAATAAAAATAAATAACACCTTGCGTTTGAACTCTCGAGTTAAAGTCAACTCTCAAGTTGGAAGTATTTTATGTAAAAAATGTGACTATATGGCCCCATTATGACTTGCCAATAGCTAGAAAATTTTGGGGAATCAAATTTTTGAGCCTTTAATAAGTGATTTAGGGCCATTTTTTTCACTCGGAGTTGAACATAACTTGAGAATTTTTAATATAAAAATTCTCAAGTTATGTTCAACTCCGAGTGAAAAATGATGATTGTACATCAATTTCTTTATTTTGACTGCATTAGCTAATCGTCGTTGTTTTCTAATCGGAATACCAAGATATGAGTTTTACACAAATCGTTCGACTTGATTCGAACGTTCGACTCGCGAGTCATAATAGGGCCCATAATTTTGTAACAACATCGATTATTTCATTGCAGAGATCAAACGAAGTATCACCTGTTGTTCCGGGTTAAAATTAAGGACCCCGCACATTTTGTATGGGAAGTGGCCCTCTCGGTGAAATTGTCTGAAATTTTAGTATGTTGTTCTGTTGAAGCTCCTGATCAAGCCGATATGCGCAGAAAGTCGAAAAATGTACAGTTTTTAAGATCACAGCCACGAAAATTTTATTTTTTAATCTGGTAGTTGTTCATTTTATGTTTTTCGGGTCGCTGAAGCCAGATTTGAAGTCTATTTTGCTCTATCACGTCAGGTTTTCGCGATAATATAAAAAAATGTGTTCGTTTCTTTTTTGAGGTAATCTCGAAAACCTGACGTGATGGGGCAGAACGGAATTCGGATTCGGTTTCAGCGACCCTAAAAACCTATGGACTCCACTAAAAAATAGCCCAAAACACAATATAGAGAGTTACTATCCCTTATAAAAGGTTTGAGATAGTCATCGGAAAAAAACCCGTTATCTTAAAAACTGTCCATTTTTCGACTTTCTGCGCATCAGGAGCTACAACAGAACAACATACTAAAATTTCAGACAATTTCACCGAGGGCCACTTTCCATACAAAATGTGCGGGGTCGTTTAGTCAGAATTAAGAAAAATTTGCAATCACAACGGTTATGCTGTTTATGGCTCCAGCCCAAACATTTTCAAGATAGGATACAAAATAAGCTTCGAGTTAATTTGAGACAAAGATTTTTCGAATAATGATTGATTCAGTGTACATAGATGGAGAGTGGAGGAAGAGATTTAATAACGTGTTCTACGGGCTTGAAAGTTACCTATTTAAAAAGTTAATTTGAAAATACAGCGACTAAGATCAACATAAGAATATAAAGGCAATCTTTAAGAATAAATACGTTTGGAAATAGTTTCCATCTTATTTAAATAAAAAAAAGAGGTACTTAAAAAAATAAAGATCAAAGATTGAACGTTGAACCTTACCTACGATTGTTGTAACTTTGTCTTTATTTAAATCATGTATGACTGTTGCAAAAAGTTCTTGTAATCGCTTTTTGTTATCATCTTCTTTCGATAGAAAGCAAGTTTCTTCTTCCATCATAATCTAACAAAGCGAGTAACATTAATATGAAAGTCATAGTAAAATGAATCTCTCACCAAATACTCTGATAATTTCTTCACAACCGGTTCATATTGAATTGATCTTGCCCAAGCATCACAAACAAAACACAAGTTAAAATGAAAAGCATTGCGAGCATACTTTTGATGTTCAATTCGGACTGGGTAGCCGACAATTTTAAGACGTAATGCATTTACCGTGAGAATGCATCGTTGTAATTGTGGCTTTGGAATGATATAAACATTGATGGCATCAAAAATCTTTTTCGAGACATAATCTTCTGGAACCTTTTTGAGAAAAGAGAAAATATCGTAAACAAACTTTGTTTATTTGATTCTCAATTTGAGTATACTTGACAACTTATTTTACATCCAGCTGTAGGATGGAATTCACTCAAGAATATACATCGTATTAAACCATCTTCACATCCTTCATAGTCCGTATTGGAATTCATTTTTGGTTTAAACTGTTTTTTTTTTTTTTTGGAATAATAATTTTTACTTTATTTTCTTCTACCAAAATAATTTTTCAAAACACCGAACACACATCCACCTCGAACAGATGTTTTTGACACAATAGCGGTGAGTTTCAAACAGGTTGGTGGTGAAAATCAGAGGTGTGGTATGGTAGTAGTTCTATTTACTAGTACATTAGTAGCACATTACAGAAATATAATTTGTTGTTTTTTTTTTTATAATTTCGATAATTTGGATACAAGCTCTTCCGAAGCTATCTGTAAAATTTTTAAGCTTGGGTATAGCTTTGGTAAAGCTTCGATAAGTTTCCTATAGACCTTATGCTTATAAGGACATTAGGTGTGTTTTTTTATTACAACCGGTCTTAACTGGATAAGAAAAAAACGCAGTGGGGACTAAGGAATTTATACATGTTAAATACAACAACATCTTAGACCCGTGGACTTAGTTGTTTAAGCCTAGTACGCTGCTGATGCGAAACGAAAAATTTTCAAGTCTCCAAAGTAGACAACGAAAATGCTAACGAAAAAATATCATCGAGTATTTAGTCAAAGTATAAATAAAAAAATTCAAAATTAATTTAAAATCAAGAAAAATGAACAGAAAATAATTTTTAAAGCAAGTAATAAATGAATTAAAAGTGAAGCGTCCAAAACGCGTCCAAAACGCAACCGAAATAAATGAATTAAAAGTGAAGCGTCCGAAACGCGTCCTAAACGCGTCCAAAACGCGTCCGAAACGCGTCCAAAACGCGTCCGAAACGCCTCCAAAACGCGCCCAAAACGCGTCCAAAACGCGTCTGAAACGCGTCCGAAACGCGTCCGAAACGCGTCCAAAACGCGCCCAAAACGCGTCCAAAACGCGTCCAAAACGCGTCCGAAACGCGTCCAAAACGCGTCCAAAACGCATCCAAAACGCGCCCAAAACGCGTCCAAAACGCATCTGAAACGCGTCCAAAACTCGTCCGAAACGCCTCCAAAACACGTCCGAAACGCCTCCAAAACGCGCCCAAAACGCGTCTAAAACGCGTCTCAAACGCCTCCAAAACGCGTCCAAAACGCGCCCAAAACGCGTCCAAAACGCATTTGAAACGCGTCCGAAACGCGTCCAAAACGCGTCTGAAACGCGTCCAAAACGCGTCCGAAACGCGTCCAAAACGCGCCCGAAACGCATCCAAAACGCGTCCGAAACGCGTCCAAAACGCGTCCGAAACGCCTCCAAAACGCGCCCAAAACGCGTCCAAAACGCGTCCGAAACGCGTCCAAAACGCGTCCAAAACGCATCCAAAACGCGCCCAAAACGCGTCCAAAACGCATCTGAAACGCGTCCAAAACGCGTCCGAAACGCCTCCAAAACGCGCCCAAAACGCGTCCAAAACGCATTTGAAACGCGTCCGAAACGCGTCCAAAACGCGTCTGAAACGCGTCCAAAACGCGTCCGAAACGCTTCCAAAACGCATTTGAAACGCGTCCGAAACGCGTCCAAAACGCGTCTGAAACGCGTCCAAAACGCGTCCGAAACGCTTCCAAAACGCGTCCGATTTATCAAAAAAAAAAACGAAAAGATACCTTTGGGCGTCCAAAACGCGTCCAAAACGCGTCCGAAACGCGTCTGAAACGCGTCCAAAACGCGTCCGAAACGCTTCCAAAACGCGTCCGATTTATCAAAGAAAAAAACGAAAAGATACCTTTGGGCGTCCAAAACGCGTCTGAAACGCGTCCGAAACGCGTCTGAAACGCGTCCAAAACGCGTCCGAAACGCTTCCAAAACGCGTCCGATTTATCAAAAAAAAAAACGAAAAGATACCTTTGGGCGTCCAAAACGCGTCCAAAACGCGTCCGAAACGCGTCCAAAACGCGTCCGAAACGCATCCAAAACGCGTCCGAAACGCCTCCAAAACGCGTCCGAAACGCCTCCAAAACTAGCCCAAAACGCGTCCAAAACGCGTCCAAAACGCGTCCGAAACGCGTCCAAAACGCGTCCGATTTATCAAAAAAAAAAAAACGAAAAGATACCTTTGGGAGTCCAAAACGCGTCCAAAACGCGTCCGAAACGCCTCCAAAACGCGCCCAAAACGCGTCCAAAACGCGTCTGAAACGCGTCCAAAACGCGTCCAAAACGCGTCCGAAACGCTTCCAAAACGCGTCCGATTTATCAAAAAAAAAAACGAAAAGATACCTTTGGGCGTCCAAAACGCGTCCAAAACGCGTCCGAAACGCGTCTGAAACGCGTCCAAAACGCGTCCAAAACGCGTCCGAAACGTCCAAAACGCGTCCGGTTTATCAAAAAAAAAAACGAAAAGATACCTTTGGGCGTCCAAAACGCGTCCAAAACGCGTCCGAAACGCCTCCAAAACGCGTCCGAAACGCCTCCAAAACGCGTCCAAAACGCGTCCAAAACGCATCTGAAACGCGTCCGAAACGCGTCCAAAACGCGTCTGAAACGCGTCTGAAACGCCTCCAAAACGCGTCCGAAACGCGTCTGAAACGCGCCCAAAACGCGCCCAAAACGCGTCCAAAACGCATCTGAAACGCGTCCGAAACGCGTCCAAAACGCGTCCGAAACGCCTCCAAAACGCGTCTGAAACGCGTCCAAAACGCGTCCAAAACGCGCCCAAAACGCGCCCAAAACGCCTCCAAAACGCGTCCGAAACGCCTCCAAAACGCGCCCAAAACGCGTCCAAAACGCGTCCAAAACGCGTCCGAAACGCCTCCAAAACGCGTCCGAAACGCCTCCAAAACGCGCCCAAAACGCGTGCAATACGCGTCCAAAACGAGTCCGAAACGCGTCCAAAACGCGTCCTAAACGCATCCAAAACGCGCTCAAAACGCGTCCAAAACGCATCTGAAACGCGTCCGAAAGGCGTCCAAAACGCGTCTGAAACGCGTCCAAAACGCGTCCAAAATGCGTCCGAAATGCCTCCAAAACGCGTCCGAAACGCCCTTAAAACGCGTCCGAAACGCCTCCAAAACGCGCCCAAAACGCGTCTGAAACGCGTCCAAAACGTCTCCAAAACGCGTCCGAAACGCGCCTGAAACGCGTCCAAAACGCGTCCGATTTATCAAAAAAAAAAACGAAAAGATACCTTTGGGCCGTGTGTGAATTGCGTTAAATAGTTAACACAGTGTAAAATTTTTGACACTATTGGGGTGAATAAAAAATTTCAAATTGTTTAATATTTTTCTCTGCCTCTTTTCTGCCATGAAACTCCTTTTTAATAAAAATTAATCAAAACAAAAATGCAAAAAAAATTTAACTCAAATTTAACCAGGTCCCAGAGCCCAATAAATTTTTAACAGCTGAAAATTTTTTATTCACCTCAATAGTGTCAAAAATTTTACACGGTGTTAGGCCGTGTGCGAATTGCGTTAAAATGTTGGTTAAAATTTCTACCACGATTAAAATTTGACGTTTGGTTAAAAAAGGGATTAAATTTATTTTTTTGCTGTGCGAATTGTGTTGAAATGTATTAAATGGGACTTTTTTCTTGGTACTACTTTGAATAAAATTCCCTCAAGATAAAACAAAATTACCCTCAAAAATGGTTTTTCTTATATTCAATTAACTATTTTTTTTAACAAAACCCAGTTGAAAATATATCAAGTTAAATATTCTAGTATGAAAATGTAAGAAATTCTCAATTTTACATACTTTTTTTTATCTTCTAACACTAATTCGTAGCATTGTATATATATTTCTATAGTACTATCATGAAGTCGAATTTAGTATTAGTTCATGGTACTATGGAAATATATATACAATGATTCGTAGTTCACCAGCTGCCAACAAAATAGAAATATAAAAAATAAAAAATAAACAAACAATAAGTAGATTTTAAATTTTTTGAGGAAGTACTTTGTATTAATACATTTAACATTTCTTAAAATATCAACGCATTATAACAAAAATAATTTCAAATCTATCTTGATCTTTCTATCTTGAGAAACGTCAAATTTTAACCACTAGTGTCAAATTTTACCCTGCTGCGCAGCTGGGTAAATTTTAACCCATTTTATTCACCATGCTAGTGTCAAATTTTAACCAAATGTCATATTTTAACCAACATTGGGTGTGTTTTTTTGTTTATCTATATAGATTTTGTGCAAAAAAACGACATCGGGATTTTTGAAATTCATGCAAACATTTGGCACCACTGTACATATACTTTGGCAGCTGTCTGTCAAAAATGTTGCTTTTGTTTTTTTTTTTATTTTAACTCCGAAGTGGGAAGGCCATTACATCCATGTTGGATGCAGACAAAAATTTTCATATGGCCATGGCACCCATGTTGGATTCAAAAAATTTTTTTTCACAAAAAACCAAAAATTATCTGTATATTCTTAGCTACATTTTAAGACCATGACCATTAACATTAGTTGCGTCGTTCTTGTGTTATAAGCGTTTGAAGGTAGCCATATTGAATTTTTTTCGATTTTTAAAAAATCAAATGTGAAAACTTTTTTATTTTTATTTCTAATTTTTCGAAAAAACTTTGGTAATTTTATATACATATCTGTTCAACAATCTTATCAGGATCCATTTAAGACTTTTATCTGAAAAGTGCATTGCGTATATCTCGAGATATTAACATTTCAATGCAACCATGTCAAACAAATTTTTGATTATTTTTTTCTATGAGAGTTTTTTTCAAACCTCGTTTTCTCCGCTTTTTTTTTGTTAATATTTTCAGATATTTTTGTATGAACACAAAAAATAAAGTACCTTGGCACTACTGTTTTTATCGAGAGAAAGTAAAATCTGGATAATTATCTGGATGTTTCAAAAATCTATTGTTGTTTTTAACACGTAAATTGTTTTGATTTCAAAAATCTCGATGTCGTTTTTTTTGCACAAAATCTATATAAGGTGTGTTTTTTTGTTTATCTATATAGATTTTGTGCAAAAAAACGACATCGGGATTTTTGGAATCCGTGTTAAAGTTTGGCAGCACTGAACATTAACTTTGACAACTGTCTGTCAAAAAGTTTGCTTTTGCTTTTTTATTTAAAAAATTAAAATTTAATAAAACAAAGCTCTAAACAAAATGAGAGAAAAAAAAAACAAACAAAAAAAATCGTAGAATTGTTCCTGTTTTACCTATGCTTACTTATGATGCCCAAGGAGATGACGAACAGAGATCGCTGCCACACATCGACAATGGTTTCCATTCCAAACTACCACCAGGAATTCTACCACATGGTTTGCCCACTATGAAGGAAGTTGCATCAGCCATAACACCACTTGAATACAAAAAAGAACCTGAAGAGAAAAATAAAGTAAGTGAATTTTTTCTCTCCTCTCTTTACATTAATTTAACATTTGTGCTTTCACTTAAGGAACTATCGGAAGAACAAAAACAGATGATCATCTTGTCGGCGGACTTTCAAAGGTTTGTTTTACCCGCTGGACGTGTCATCGAAAGGGCTCTATCTGAGAATGTCGACATCTACACCGAATACATTGGAGGTGGTGATAGGAGTCAAACGATGAGAGGACACATGCTAGGTTGTCATTGAATCGAGATTTCCACGAAGACCGATGGTCTAAGAATCGATGCATCACTTCAATGGATTGGTCAACACATTTTCCTGAACTGGTTGTTGTTTCATATCACAATAATGAGGTTTGCATTTGTATTTTTTTCCACGATTCTATCTAAAACCCACTAACTTTTTTAAGGAGAGTCACAATGAACCAGATGGTGTTGTAATGGTCTGGAACACAAAATATAAAAAACAAACACCCGAAGATATATTCCATTGTCAAAGTGCCGTTATGTCAACATGCTTTGCTAAATTCAATCAAAACCTTATACTCGGTGGAACGTATTCCGGTCATATTGTATTATGGAATAATCGAGTGGAAAAGCGCACAGAGGACCAGAGGACACCTCTAAGTGCAACTGCACATACGCATCCAGTGTATTGTTTGCAAATGGTTGGCACACAGAATGCAGACAATGTGTTATCGATCTCAGCCGATGGCAAGCTTTGCTCATGGAGTTTGGATATGTTGTCGATGCCGCAAGATACACTGGAATTGCAGCCACGGCAATCGAACCCAATTGCTATCAGTTGCATGTCCTTTCCATCGAATGAGATTAACAATCTGGTTATGGGTAGTGAAGATGGCAATGTTTATTATGGTAAAAGTTTGTTGTGATTTTCCATTTGCTTATAAATAAATTGTTGTTTCTACTCAAGCTTATCGACATGGAATACGTTCGGGTGTGTCTGAAGTCTATGAGAAACATTTGGGTCCAGTGACGGGAATATCAACTCATCCAAATCAATCTACAACAGATTTTGATGATTTGTTTCTTACATCGTTCATTGATTGGACAATTAAGTTATGGAGTCTTAAGGTGAAATTTAATATCTACTATAACGACCAATATGTATTACATTTTTTGTATTTACTTGTAGGACACTAAACCATTATATTCATTTGAAGAAAATTCAAATTATGTTATGGTCTCCAATTCATCCCGCCTTGTTCGCTTCTGTCGACGGCAGTGGTCGCCTTGATTTATGGAATACCGAAGTGCCCTCGGCATCGGTGATTGTTTTTTTTTTTTTTTTTTGTGTATGTATGATAATGAAAATTAGTAAAAGAGTATTTACTGAGTAGGTACCTACTTATGAAAAAAAAAAACATGAAACAAAAATGTTAAATGTTAAATAAATATATAGGTAAATTTAGTCAAAAGCTGAGTAATTCTTTCTTTGAGTATGTTATTTATTTCTAAAAACTAATACAAAGTTATGTGTTGAATTTTTTATGGAAACATTTTGTAAGTCTGATGTTGCAGTTCCGAGATTATGCAGTGAGGCGCGCACAAATTTGTTCAATTAATTTTCATATCGGATTGGAAACTTGTCAGATAAATCTTAATGAGAAAAAGCAGAACGGATTACGTTTTAATTTTGCAATTTGCAATTTAATAATTAAATAACTTATTTCTAAGATACATTTAAAATTTTGATGGCACAAAGGGGGTCTGACGTTAAATAATAATGACAAAGTTATAAAATATAAACAAATATCGCACCTCCGGTGGTACAACGACGTAAGTGCAAAAATGTTGATTCTTCAGAAAACTCGATTAAACATTTTGAAAACGTTTGAAAACAATGTAACGGTCCAAAGACATTTCTGCCCCCTGGATACAAATAGAACATTTTCAATTGGGTCTTTGTTTCATCGGAAGGAAATACCTTTTCTTGAAACTATGGCATACTTAACTCAGAAAATTCAAAATTTGCACTTACGTCGTTGTTCCATCGGGGGTGCGATATAATACATGGATAAACTTAGTTTAAAAAGTCTGCTGTACTCGAGTTGTTCAGACCCGGATGTCCAGTTGTAGGGTTGGTTAAGTTGGGTTGGGAATCCATGTGTTTTGCCTTAATTCCTCCCTCTGCATAACTGTTTAGAAGGGGAAAGCAATTGCGAAGAAGATTCATGCAGATTTTCTCGGGATCTCGATGGGGGCTTTAGACCCATTTGTAGAAGACATGTCCTACAGAAACAAAACGACATCAATGCAGGCAGAGTACATAAGGAATATATCGAACCAAAAAAGGAGAATCAATAAAAATATTACCTGCAACCAATTGGGGAGCTAAATGATGCTCTGAAACAATTACCACTTTCACATGCCATTTGTTTCCACACTTCACTTATCATGCACATGTCGTACAAGTTTGAACGCAGTGAAGCGATCTCTTATAAAATGGTTTTTCATCAACGGGAGCTGAAGGATTTTTGGGTGTTGAATGAGCTGCATAATGCAATGTTAGGATTGTCTTGCTTGTTGCTGTCTGCTGTTTGGGATGAAAAGTGTTTCCTGGGGGAATATTTTTCGGGAGGTATGTTTGTATTTGCTTTTCTTCGCAGCGCACATACATGACGTGTATCATTTTAAAAATGTAAGAGACTGTTTTTGTGGTGGGCATTCTAATGAGGCAATTTATTAACAACAAGAGCTTTGTTATCATTTATTCATGTTGATCGTCTAAGAATAGACGTTTTCGCAAACGAGCGGGCATTCCAAGAACATTTTACATTACATTTTGACTGTGAGGGTTGAAGGTACCGACACGATTAAGACCCAATCGCACAGTACACAGAATTCTTCTTTTGTGAAATAATTCCTAGAAAAAAAAGATAAATACGCTAGCTCATTGTAAGAATAAATTGATTTACTTTCCATCTCCTTTTCCGGTTTTTCTCTTTAATTTTGGGGAAGATATCGCACTCATGCAAATACGTGAATCCTAAAATTATTAAATTAAAAAAAAAAACCAAAGTTTATCGCACAATTTTCATCTTTTTCCAAAAAATATGCTTATACTTACATTGATTTGTGTTGTTTGTTATTCCTAATTGAATTCAATTTTAAATATTAAATTTTTTTTTGTCATATATCTGTCAACTGCAGCTGTCGTTTATTGGAATCTGACATTTAATAAGTGTAATGTACCTTGGCAGTACTGTTTTCTATCGAGAGAAAGTAAAATCTGGATAATTATCTGGATTTTTCAAAAATCTATACAGATAAAGTTTTTGTTGTAATTAACACGTAAATTGTTTTCATTTCAAAAATCTCGATGTCGTTTTTTTGCACAAAATCTATATAGATAAACAAAAAAACACACCTATAGATAAACAAAAAAACACACCTATTTTAACGCAATTCGCACACGGCCTTAGCTATTTAACGCAATTCACACACGGCCTTGATTAATCTAGAACCACCCCTGTATTGTGACTTGGGAAATAGCTTTCCACGCCATCTACCACTTGTAGCGACAACCCGAAAATGATATAGATTTTTTTTTCGATTTGCAGTTCAATGTAGTTTCCATAAGAAAAAAACAAAAAAGACCTCGAAAGACATTTATTTTACGAATTAATTTTATATGAACGAGTATCAATTTTATGATTGTAAAATGATAATAATATGTGTTTATATCTAAATCAGGTTTAAAATATATCAAAAAGAATAATAATTCCTATTTAATTTGTCTCCAAAAAGAGAAGCAAATCGCAGGAAAACAACAACAAATACTACAAAAAATATAGAAACTATTTTGGTTTAATTTTCTTTCAAGATTGTTGAAAATAAAAAAAAATGCTTACCTACTATTATTTGTGAAAAAGTGAAACAAATAAAAGAATAATTTAATAATTTTTATATTTTTTATAGTATTTTTTGTTGTTTTCAGGCGATTCGCTTGCACTTTTTAAATACAAATTACACAGGTATTATTATACTTTTTGATATATTTTAAACCTGATTTAGATATAAACACATATTATTATCATTTTGCAATCATAAAATTGATACTCGTACATATAAAATTAATTCGTAAAATAAATGTTTTTCGAGGTCTTTTTTATTTTTTTCTTATGGAAATTACATTGAGCGGCAAATCCGAAAATAATCTATATAACTTTCGGGGTTCCGTCGCTATCCACTAGGTGCCGTGATGCCAAGTGTCAATAATTTTCAACTCACCACACTTGTTACAAACGTCACAACAAAAAAGAACCCAAAAAAACACAAAGAAAAACGTCAAAGAAAATGAAAAAAAATTTTCCTAATCTTTTCTCGTCGTACTTTGTAGTTTGTGCTCGCTGAAGCTGATTGACTGAAATATAAAATTTTTTCTCTGTTCAAGAAAAATCTTTGAATAAAATTTGTGTACCTTCATCAAATTATAAATATTCACTATTTATTAAAACTATAAACAACTGCTAAACATTATGCTTAAAGTAAGTTTTAATTAAATCATCGGTGAAATCAAAAGAAAAACTCTAGTTTTTTTCCGGCTGTGTTTTTGTAGACATCATGGCTGGATTATTGATTATTTTTTTTTTTTCATTACATTTCCGAAAAAGTTTTCATCGTCCACAAAGGACGAAAATATAATTTCTTCCTTTTTTTTTTGTTGAAAATATTGAGCCTCAAAAAGAAAAAAGAACAAAGACTTTATTTTTATGAAAAATAGAATTTTTATTTGAATCCAACAATGCTTAGTTTTTTTTTTTGTTATAAAGCTCATCATCATCAGAGAGGGCGTGAACACCACCACCCAACTGCCTTGGCCGTGTGTGGTGCTTGCCTTTTATTTTTTATCTTGAAAACACAAGAGTTTTTCAGTGTCAATTTTTATTCACACATTTTCAATATTCTTCTTATTTTCTTTCTCCCCTCCTTTTTTTTTGTTGCATGATTCAATTCGAATCCTCAAGTAGCACCCTGGAACTGAATTGCTCTAGAAAAGCACAGAGAAGGACTGTGTGCCACCCAAAACAGTCAAGTGCATGTTTTGTGTGTTTAGAGTGTCTCCTCTGTGTCCCTCTCTGTCCACAGTTCACCTTTCTCGCCACCTCTGATCATCTCGAAGAGAGTATTCTAAACAAAGATGAACTCGGACAGTAGTGAAAAGGGCAGTTCGATTATACGAGGACGACCTTATTCGAAAATGAGTTCAACTGTCGTTGATACGGATTTTGAGAAATTCGTTGAAAAGCCCCAGGAACGTTATGTTTGGGAGATGCGTAGTCGAAGCCCGAATACGACTCCGGCTAGCACTGTGCTGAATTCGCCGGATCTGGCTGAAGTGCAATACTCTCAGCATCACGGCAGGCACAATCAGATTCGTGTCGGACGAAGTCCAGTTAGCCAGGTTGATAATATGGTTCCTCAGGGATTGACTAGTCCTGGGTCGCCCACGGATGTTGGGAAAGCTGGTGGACATTGTGTTCGCGATGGAGAGATTGTTGTCTTTGACGACATCGATACTAACTGGGTTAAGTCGCATGGAAAAGATGGAAATGTAGATGATGTATTGAAAGTTACCAAAATGATTGGTCAACTACCGATTGCAGAGTATGAAGGATCTCCGCGACGGATTGGCAATCAGCAACAAGGTTTTAGTCTGCAAGGAGGCAGCTTTAAGATGGCAAGTGCGACTGCAGGAGGAATGCCAACTCGTCCTCCTGGTTTTCCACAACGTGTATCGCAGCATTCTTCTCCAGCTGCACCGCAAGATGTAAAAGACACTAACCATCGATCAGAGAATTTGATTGATATCGATGATAATAATGCTGTTGGGGATGTTGAGAATCGTAATGATTGCTCAAGTGTTGTTGATGAATCTAGACCTAAAACACCAACATTTGATTATTTGTATGAGTTCTCAGAGACGAGGAAGGTTCTTGAAGAGTTTTTCAAAGGAGCCAATACAGACGAGAAACAATTTGCAGATTTCACTGAGAGTGATGATCTTGGAAGTTCTGTAAGTATATTTATATATAAATGTTGTCCAATTTAAGATTTAATGATTTAATTGTTCTTTTTTTCACATTGATTTACATTTGAGTTAATTTTATTCCTAAGTCGTGATAATGTATTTTAATGAAGTGATGATATTTTATTAATCACTGAATTGTAAATGAATCATTGCCGGTATAACTATTGATTGTTTATTTTATAATATGCATTCTTTTAGAATAACTAATGTAAAATAATGAAGTAATAATGAATTGGTATTAGGAAAAAATGAGGAAACATCAATATGTACATTCGTATATGTAAATGTGGTAGATTTTGCGTGGAATCAATTAATTTAAGGGTAGGTCGTGTAATAAAATACATATTATGAAGACTTAAGTTTACAATTGCAATATTTATTTACTCCGAATTCTTTTATGACTTCGTATTACATTTTCAAATTTAATATATATAAATTGATGAGTTATAAAGTATTTGATATTTTTACTTTGTGCATAAATGCATCATGAAATTCTTCTAACACACCAGATGATAAAGAACACAAACAAAATATACTTATCTGAAAAATAATATAAATAAAACAACCCACAATTTGCAAACAAATTTAATCAAAGAGTAATATTTCATCAAAGAATGTCACATAGCGAGGATTTTATCATTCGAATTCGCTTGTGTTGATTAAACGTAAATTACAAGCAGCTGTGTAAATTAAAACCTGAAAACAATTTCTGATAAAAATAAAAAAATCTCTTTCTCAACTAGGATGAAAGAAATTTAAAAAAGCACAGGATTTCTTATTTATTTGTTAGATATTTTTTATTTTTTTTTATTTTTTTACTATTATTTATTTGTTTTTATTTTGATAAGAGAACATACATACAGCACATAATGCTATAGTAAAAAAAATATGAGCAATCAAAAAAGATATTAACATTTTTGAAATTGAACAAAGAATAACATTTCTCCTAAAAATCAAGATCTTAACAAAGTTTCTATCTACAGTATTAACGGAAAAATGAAAATTAACATGAGTATAGGCATACCAAAGTAAGCGTTTTCTTCAATCATCGCTAAGTGGTATCAACTTTGAAGATATAGAGTTACTGTAGAACAATTTTTTCTTAGAATATACCCAAGAATCACCCCATAAAATGCTTTTATCTTAATCAGGGACACTGTATATCTACTTCGTGCATTCGATTTTACAAAAAAAATATACATTAAATAAATATCTTTTCGCGACATTATTTTATATATCGCCTGCGGAAAGCAAAATTGTTCTAACTCCATAGGATTTGTTAAGGACTTTGAACAATTTTGCTTTCCGCCGACGATATGTACATACATATGTATGTATTTACTTTGTCAAAAATATAGCAAGTTATCTTTTTATGGTTCAGGCTTCGAAGAACGATATAACGCAAAGAAAATTCTGTTTATTTGTATGCCCCTTATTGAGAAACATGTTTTCCTCGATACTTCGTCACATAAAAACACTACAAGGAATATCAAAAATGTATTTTTCCTTAAAGAAACTCAAACAAAGAGAAATGCTGATACACTATTAGTTTTGTACAATATTCCTATCCTCTTTATATATAGGATTCTGACGGAGATAAATGAACTTCTTCATACGCCATTTTTCAAATATTTATGCTTCGAGCGAAAAAAAACAAGTTGACAGTCAGAAAATTACAACAGTAATCTTAAAAATCACACGTTTACAAAGCTTCCAGAAATCTTTAAAAATAAAACTACTAAACGAATTTATTATCAGTGCTCTAAGTAAATTTTAGTCAAGCGCTTTAGTACAGATGTTTGCATCTTTTATAATGTTCGAGAAAATCAAAATTTACAAACTGACTGATTTATTAAAAACAAATTCATATATTAATGACATTAAATAAATTTGTTATTTAACAGAGGATTATGCACGTTGCATTTCGTACATCAATTAATGAAAGACCTAAAAACCTAAAATAACCTAATATAACCTAAAAACTAACAAAAAAGGTGTTTTTTGATTTTTTTTTAAGTTCTTAGAAGAACCGACCACTGTGGCGTATGTGTAACTTTTTTCTTTCTAAAAATACGCTCTTTAATTAAGATCGTTTTCATGAATAGTTCATCCTCTACAAAAATCATTTTGTTGCGCCAAAAAGGCTCTGACATAGGATATGGAAATCGAAAAATTATGTGTAATGAATGAACTCGATGCTTCGCTACTACTTCAAGAAGCAATTTTTTTTGTTTTTATCCATTGCCAAACAATTGATAAAAAATATGGTTGGTATCAAGTGAATAGTTATTTAACATATATTTTTGTAATGTTCAATTTGAAAACAACTTTAAATACCTCAAAGCGAGAATTTAGGGCACAGTTTTTTTTTTTGTTGCTACTATTAAATCTTGTTTAAAACATATTCTCTAGCTATTGCTCGCTGAATTCATCGAATCAGAAAAAAATTTAAATCTTTAACAAACTTATTAGGTAAATATTTAGCTATAAATTCCAGTATATGTGACAATATTCTAAATTTTCAAGTAGCCTCAACCTAAGAGTTAAAAAATTATATAGTGCGAACATTGAAAAAATAAAAAAGGTCGCAGTCTATGGAAAATTGAAACATATTTTCAGCGAGAAGATTTGCTTTTCCTAAATTAACATTAATTTAATTTTTTTTATAAAAAGCCTCCTCTTCAATCGCATTTTTATTTTTAAGTTTTTAGTACTGAAAATTTGCAAATTGTTTCTAAAAAAATTTTTTTATATAAAAATGGCACATCCTTTTTGATTGACAAAGATCGTATTGATAGTTATTATAACTCAAACGATCATTTAGAATGACCCTCAATTTAATGCGATTTAATGTTCTATTTTTAGTTTGCCCCAAAACAAAACTATCATAGAAAAAATGTCCGATCTTATTTTTTTTTCGTAATTTGAATACATTTTATCCTTAAAATTTATAAAATACTTATAAGAAAAATATCTGTCTATAAATTATGAGTGAATTGGGTGCAACCTTTTAAAAAATATACCCGAAACCTTAAAAATGCAGTTGCCATAGTAACTATATCGTAAAAAATGTTCTTTTTTAAAATATAAAGAGTAATAGTTATTCTAGCTGCAGTATTAATGAGACCTATTAGAAAAAACTTTAAACGAACGTATTTTAAATTGCTAAATTATTATCATTCATTATTTTCAAATTCGGTTTCTTTTTTTTTTTTTTAAGGATACACACCAAGACTATGAGCGTGAAGAAGACAAAAAAGCCGAACAAGCTTACATTGGCCAAAGATTGGCTAGAATTCCAAAGGAAGAACTTTACATGGTTCATCGTTCACCCAGAAAACAAGTAATATAAACTTTTTAAAAAATGTGTATGTATTTCTCTAACCCTTCACAATTGTAGCAATATGATAACTACAACGAGCAAAATGACATTGAACTTTACATTGATTCGAATAGTCGTAGCTCAGGTGAACTTGCTGATACAGAATTAGAAGCAAATTTACGTCGACATTCACGTAATTTTACTCTTTCACCAGAAACAACAGACTACGATTCGAATTGCGGTGATTTGGATAGCCTATCCAATGATATTAACTTGCAAACTGATTTTGGAAAACTTTACACAAGCATGCCAGTGCTTGAAGATGGACTTTCAAGTGGACATGCGTCTGATACTGAAAACAATATTTCAGTTGTGATTGATAAGAAATACTTGGAGTGTAATAATCTTAGTGTGGCAGCTTTGGATGATGTCGACAATAATAGTGTCATAAATAATGGTCAAGATGAGTCTGATGTCGAAGCAAAACAGGCTATGAACGATGTGGCTACAAGTGATAGTGGATGTTGCAATACAGCTCTTAACAATGGAGATGTTAAAGATTCTCATGTTTATGATGCTGTCTATGCAACAAGTGAGTTCTGTTTTGTTCTGTGAGAAGAGAGGGATTTTAATATTTTTGTTTTGTAGATATGCCACAAAATACTCCACCACCACCTCCTGCACCGGTCCCACATCGCCAGACGATAACCGAAGCAGAATCTCAAGACATTCAAGAAGCTATGAAGGATATTCGATCGGCTTTGCAGCGTGCGAAAACTCTTCCTGAAAAGGCAAAATTCTGCGATGAAGTACTTCCCGCCGGACGTGAATCACCAATTTGGGTTCCACGAACTAACTCGCACGAGAATTCTTCCGTCGATGTAATGCACAAAGGCCAGTGTCACGCCGAAGAGGAGGAACACGATACTGATTTAGAAACTGACAGGTTATTAGGACAGCAACGTCTCGATGATCAAGGATTTTATGATGATAAAGTTTGTCAAATAGATACAAATTGTAAGAAAAAAAAAGCTTATAACAATATTCATTTTAGCAACTTTGGTCAAAGAATTCTGCAACTCATTCACCAACAACTTCAGACATAACAATGTTGAACAATTCAACTAGCATTAAACCTCAAACATTTTCATCAGCAACCATTCGACAAGGTATTGGAACAGCACTCACACCAACTTCACCCGAACATTGCCAAATAATTGGCACTGGTGAAGTCACCATAACATCACCCGAAAAACTACAATACTCAAAGAGTCCAACTGGTTCAATTAAATCTTTAAAGGACTCTACAAATAGTGATAAGAAGGCAAAAACTCGCAATAAAGAAGGTAAGTTTTGAAATGTTGTTTTTTGTGTTGTTGTTTGTTTCCCCTACCTAAAAGTTGGCTTTTTTTAATGAGTGAAGAAAAAAATTAAATGGTTTTTTTTTATATTCCACGCTTTCATAACCTTGCAATAAAAATAACAAACATAAATGTTTTACCAAATTGTTGCACAAAAATATTAACCAAACAAATGTAAGTCCTATAATGATAGTTGTGTTTTATTTTTGTTTATCATTTAAAATTGTATTTATATCTTAGGAAACAGCAAGATGTTTTCATGGGTCGTAATATTTTTAAATTCAGTATAAAAATTTTCATTCTAAATACTTAATTTTTTGATAATTTCTTTTTTAATTAATAAAATCAATACACAGAGGCGAACGTTGAGTTGCCGGGGCCCTGGGGCAAGATTAAATTTTTGGGCTCCTTTGATATAGAAAATAAGAACAAATATACGCCCCTTTTTTTTTTGGGGCCCCTGATGTATCATTTCGTCGCCATTTTTTTTTAAAGTTGACGATCATGTGGACGTCAAATAGGGGTATAACAGTTCAGTTCACCAGGTGGATTACAAAATGGCAAGGTAGAGTTACAGTGAATCGAATGTGTGAATCGGATCTGAAATTCACGTGAATAGCAGAATAGGGCTGATAACTTGTCTCTCTTGTGTCCGAAGATATTCATGTCAAAAATCTCATATTTTTGCTTCTTTACTTTTATAATAAGTTGACTTCTCTGCATTTTCTCCAGTCGGGGTCCTGGCGTGTCGGGGTCCACGGGGTACCGCCCCGATTGCCCCAATGGTGTTTACGGCCCTGTCAATACACATTCTTTAACATACGTAGGCCGATATATATTTGTTTTAAGTTTCTGAATATGAACCACCTTACTTCCGTGCAGTGCATCAAAAAAAATATTAAGATATTCTCAACAACTCAAAAAACAAACATGTCCGAAACTCGACCCAGGGCCGGCTGATAAGATTTCTTAGTAGTGAAATAGTTATAGGTATTACTAGGGCAAGTTAAAAGTTTTTGGCCTGACATCGTTATAGCGATATAATCAACGAAAATATAAAAATCCCACATAGACTCATGGGCGAGACTTGTTCCACCACTATACGCCAAAGGATTTGTCTTAGTTTGAAGATTTAAATTTATGTGATCTTTGTGACCAAAAGCCACGTAAAGTATGTATGGTGCAGGTGCTGTCTGCATAAAATGCATAGAATGCTCCGATAGTTTTTTCAAGAAATGAAAATGAAATATTTCCTTTCACTCATTAGCTAGCAAACCTTCATCTCCCTAGATGAAAAGTTCCACCGAAGCCGACGTTTTGTTACTAATTTTTTATACATGGTTTTCCTCTTGTCGTTCTAATCTCTGCACATGATTTTCATTATTTGAAAACTTGCTTGAAAACTTTTATTGTTTAGTGATTAGATTAGATTCAATGTTTCGAAGAGCTTGCGTTCTGATTTCAGAACCCGCAGCGAGTTGTTTGCATTTTGTATAAGACCTTTGGATGTTCTTTCGATCACTTGACTTTTCGATCTCCTTGAATTCGGAGTATGCCTTTTCTCTTGTCCGTAGATTTGTTTTTTGCTCTCAGCTTCTCTTTCTAGCTCGACACTTTTGGTTTGCTGTATCTCTTTCGCTGTTCATCTTCTATCATCTCCTGCCAGTATTCGTATTCATCATACAACGGATTTTTTTTTATGATTTCCGCTACTGACTTGATAGTTTTGCGATATCGGGACATTCAGTCGTTCTTTGTAAGCTCTGGAAACTTCTAGTGTGCTAAGACGTTCAACGTTAAATTTCTTCTTTTCACTTTCACTTTGTGCGCCTCTAATAGTTTGCTTCGAGGTTGTACTGGTATGGGCCAAGGTAGTGGAATTATCTTTTGAAGGAATATAATCAAGATGTTACAAGATAGTTCATCACATTTTTTGCATGCGATTTTTAAATCGCCAATGTCCTTATGGTTGGTATAGAGAGAAGGATTTAAAACTTGCCATAAATTCGACAAAATGACAAGTGGAAATATGAATTTTCGCAACCCTAATAGACAAAACGCGGTCCATTAAAAATTCTCTCTTAATTTTAAATTTTTCTTCTACCATGAAAACTTATGTGCAGTTTCTATAGATTAGTTTAGAAGTAGTTTATAAGTAAATTACATGATACTAATTTTCTCTCCCTGTTACAGCTTTACTTGATCCTGCAGTACTAATCGAGGGAGTTCTATTTCGAGCAAGGTATTTAGGTTCGACGCAGCTAGTGTGCGAGGGACAACCAACGAAATCTACCCGAATGATGCAGGCTGAAGAAGCCGTTTCAAGGATCAAGGTACGTTCATAATCATATTTCATTTGAAATTCTCATAATCATCATCATCATCAACAACAAGAATAACTTACTAACCAAACTCCCACTCTTTGTTCGCATGCATACTAACAGGCTTTGGTAAGTTCACTCAACACTACACTCTTGATAATACAATTTGTATTACAAACTTACCAATCTAAATTCAATGCTATTTAATTAATTTTATAGGCACCAGAAGGTGAAAGTCAACCATCCACCGAGGTTGATCTATTTATATCAACCGAGAAAATAATGGTCCTTAACACTGATCTCAAAGAGATCATGATGGATCATGCTCTACGTACAATCTCCTACATCGCCGACATTGGCGACTTAGTAGTTTTAATGGCACGGCGTAGATTTGTGCCATCGGACACCGATGAAGGCCCAAAACCAAATCGAACACCAAAAATGATATGCCATGTTTTTGAGAGTGATGAAGCACAATTTATAGCACAATCAATTGGTCAGGCATTCCAAGTGGCATACATGGAATTCCTGAAAGCAAATGGAATTGAGGATCATAGTTTTGTTAAGGAAATGGATTACCAGGAAGTGCTCAATAGTCAAGAGATTTTCGGTGATGAACTGGAGATCTTTGCGAAAAAGGAATTGCAAAAGGAGGTAGTTGTACCAAAGGCGAAAGGAGAAATACTAGGTGTAGTGATTGTGGAGAGTGGTTGGGGTTCAATGTTGCCCACTGTTGTAATTGCAAATCTAATGTCAACTGGGGCTGCAGCTAGATGCGGTCAGTTAAATATCGGTGACCAATTGATTGCTATAAATGGCATGAGCTTAGTCGGGCTTCCATTATCGACCTGTCAGAGTTATATACGCAATGCAAAAAATCAGACTGCTGTTAAATTTACGGTTGTGCCTTGTCCGCCGGTAGTCGAGGTTAAGATAAAACGACCGAATACCAAATATCAATTAGGATTTAGTGTTCAAAATGGAGTGGTAAGTACTTATTAGTTACTTTTATAAATTTTTGTTTAGTAAATTGTTTTTTGTTTACTTACGTCTATAAACATTCATATGGAGAGCTCATAGATTTACAAAACGAAGTCACAAAAAGTGAATTCGGATAAATAAAGAGTTAAAGTTATAAAGTTGATTTTTAATTACTTGGTAATGACTTGAATAACACAGATCTTTGTACACCTTAATAAAGTTGAGCCTAACAAAAATACGCAAGCACAAATATTTCAAGACTATCTGAAATCCATAAAGTTAAATAGCTGGTTTTTTTGCACGTCATGAAACGCCGATTTTTAAAATATGATTTTTATCATAAATCCCGCTACTTTATGTAGAAATCGCTTGATTCTTTAATATTTTTTTTTTATTCCTACGTTAAATTAGGTTAAAGTGGCTGTTGGGTGAAGACCTAACTTACTTAGATAGACATCATGGCTTTATTTTGGGGGAACCACTTATATTTTGCAATGAATTTGGTCAGACTTTTTACGTCCGTTTACACTAGATCACTAGTATCTTCATCGAAGAATTTTCCCTGATAGTTTTCTTTTATTGAAGAGATCAAAGCAGGCGCTAAGAAGACGATAAATAGTTCTTCTTTTTCTTCTTCGTCTATGCAACTCAGTCATGAGAGAGCACCCCAATTGCTTAGCGTGTCTTCCTATCAAACATTGATATTTAAAGTTGTGTCTGACTGCCTTTGTTTGACTTTCGCTCAAATACCTACCACGAATTTGGTAATTGTTAACTGAAACCCCGTTAACATTCCTTTTTCAATGCAATGTGTATTAAGAAAATACCAATTTATCTCTGAAATCGATGAAAAATTGCAGAGGATGGATACAAATTCTGAGGTTTTTTTTAAATCTGTCAAGATTTAATTTAAACGATGCATGTCTTCTTAGCGATCCCTAGGAGCTGATACTACTCATGAGTACTTTTCTGGTGGTTTTCAGTGGAACGATTTGTCGAGAAATTCAATGCATCTACTCGCGCAGAAAAGCTTTATGTACTAGCCTAAGCCATCTTCATATGAGTAATACGATTGTTTGCTGGTGCACAAAATTATTTTATGGAACCTTTATGGAGCCGCTTTTGAAACCATGATATTCTTATAGACAATTTAAATTCTGACTTCCAATCTCAAAAGTAACATAATTGCTGAATTTTAACACCGCTCTGCAGCGTTCTGAAGAAAAATTATAAACTTATTTTATTCGTAATTCGTAAAACTCGTTTCATTCTTACTTTAAGTCAAGTTTAAGGGGTTACTAGCTTTTAATGCCTATTTTTCCTATACTAATTGTAATAATTCATTCTTTACAGATTTGTAGTCTTTTACGCGGTGGAATAGCAGAACGTGGTGGTGTACGTGTGGGTCATAGAATAATTGAGATAAATAATCAAAGTGTTGTGGCTGTTCCTCATGAAAAAATTGTTAATTTGTTAGCAACATCTGTTGGCGAGGTAAGAGCATAAGCTTTAACTAAGCTTTACCAGATAATTGAAAAATTATCGATATTAAAATCTTCTGTTAAATATTCAGTATTGTTAGCTATTAAATGAATAATATTGATTATAAATAAAATTTATTGTATTATGTCCATTTTCAGATTTTAATGAAAACAATGCCGACTTCAATGTTTAGACTCCTGACTGGTCAGGAAAATCCAATTTTCATCTAACTATTTTCAACTTTCCAATAAAATAAAAGTTAAACAAAATAAAACAAAAATCTAACTTAATGCTATTAGTGTATAGGAATTATATTTAAAACAAAAAATAAAAAAAAAACAGAAAACAAAACCTAACGAATATTTGAAACCAAAAATACAAAGAAAATACCCACACGCACTTATTTGCTATTTGCGGCAACGATTAATTATGAAAAAAAAAAATATTTTGAACAAACAAAAATGAAAAATTAAAAACAAAAATAAAAATATATAAATCACTGTAAAGATATTTTCTGTAAACACCAAGCAATCATAATTTTGTTAGAATTTTTGTTTATTTAAAATAACAAATACGATATAATACGAATTTAACTTTTTTTGCGCTCTCTTTTTTAAAAGAAAAGAAATGCAATATTTTGTAATATTTTTTATTTTTATATTTTTTTTCTTATTTTGAAAAAAATAAAATTCAGTCTTATTGAGTTCAAATTAATTTCACGCAGTAAATAAATACATAAATATTTTTTGCAAAATCGAGACTGACATTATGCGTGATTTATTTTTTAATGATTTGTTATAATGCATTAAACCAAAAAACAATAATAATAATAATAACATACAAACCAATGTACATAATTACTTTATTAGTTTTATTTTAAAATAAATATTATTGATATTTAAAAAAAAAAACAGTATTTATATTGTATACATCAGTATAAAAATGTTCAATTTATTAATATCCAATTTATTATTAAATCAAAAAAAAAAAAAAAATACGCAATATATTTATTTATTGAGTTATCGTGCCATTAGCATCAATCAACATTTTCTTTGTGTAACATTTTTTTATATATTCATTTTATTTTCAAAATAAATATTTTTTATAAGCTTAATAAAAATATAATTTTTTTTAAACTATAATTTGCTTTATTTTTTTATATAAAAACATATATTTCTTTTTTTTTTTAATTAAAAATCCACACACGCTCAAAACCTATGAATGTACTAAACTTTAAACATCACATATCCACATTATATCCCAATGCTATTCGCTTGTCTTCAAAATAATTCATTCACCTTCGGAAAAAAAATAAACATTTAGCTCAAATATAACAATATTCATGCAGGTATACATTTGCGTTGATAATAATAATTTGCTTGTACATAAATGTTGATATAAAAAAAACTCTTAGCCTAGTAAGAATGAACTTCTTGTAAGTGACCTTTGGGATTAAATTAAAAAAAAAATAATAGAAATAGATTTAAAAAAATGCTCAAATATATTATTTAACTTTCAAATATTCTATAAAAATATTTTATTAATTTTATGCAGTTATGTAAGTTTTATTTCACGTTGATACATACATACATATTTTTGTTATTAAAACTTATTAAGCAAAAAATGTAAACGTTCAAAAATGCTTATACATAGTTTTGCATTTAAACATTATACGTTATCTTAATCCAATAGATCGATTATGTAACAAGAAGACAAACACTTCGATTAAAAATAATTCAATTCGATTTTTTTAAAAGTAACTGCGAAGTAACTTACAATCGTTGAAATGCGTTAATAATAACATTTGGTGTCCCAAATGATGTTTTCATTTTACTTTGATTTATTTAGGCTTCCAGGTATACTGATATCCTGCTTAGACCAAAGTCGTTTTTCAGAAAGAAAACTTGACTCGTATCAATAGTGTGACCGTTAACCATGTTTTGGCGAAACTTTCAACATAATATGTATTAGCTTAAAAAGTGAGGTAAAACCTATTTACAAAAATAATTCCAAGCTAATCACAATGATATAAATGTGTCTGTGTCCTGAAAAATCAAATTGTTAACATAATTTAAAATTAATATTTTTTTGGCGAAACAAGCATCCAAGAAACTAGAAACCTTGAGCTTTCAACCAACCACTAATATGTTTTTAAACAAGTTCGCAAGAATAGATTGAGTTTTCTACATGACCTCCTTGCAAGATACAATACCCAGAAATCAAAGTCAAGATGATATACGCTGAATCTGAACCTGGGATGAAATTGGTAATTGTGATTTTTGGTCGGTTACAATCAAAAGAGACCAATTTCTTCAGCGAAATCTGATTGTCGCAGACAAAATTTGGTTCTTTGGACTATCACCGATAAACTCACTTTAACAATGGTGCAAAATTTCAGATTTCACGCTTTAGAATAAAACTTATTTTAGTTTATAAATGGACAGAGCAAGAGCAGACAGTGGTTTGTTTGTAATTTTATCTTAACATACATAAAAGAAAGAAGTAGTTTTATTTAAAACTCATTTATAAAGTTGTTTTAAATCAAATAAACAAAAAGTTATTAAACTAACGAGACATTTTCCTTTTATATTTTTAAAATGTAATTCTTTGATAAAGTAAAAGTCATTTAAAAAATAATATAATTTTGTTCATTTTGTAATGATGTTTCTACAAATGATGAAATTAATCATCTGTTCCGAAAATAATAGGTAACCATTAGAATTGTATAATGTTTAATTAAAGAAATATGACTTTGTTCTGTTTCGTTAAATAATTCTTTTAATTGATTTATTTTCCTTTTTCGAATACATTACCCAAAAAGGCCTTTAATTTCGGATGCACACAATTTTTATAAGCTCTATTCTGCTGTTTACGTGAATCTCAGATCCGATTCACACATTTCATTCTACTTGTAATTCTGCAATCAAAAAGGTGAACTCCATTATCATACCCCTATATGACGTCCACGTGAACTTCAACTTAAAAACAAATGGCGACGAAGTAAATTGAAAGAAAAAAAAAATCTTTTTATTCAGCCTTATTTCGATTTACAACCATCAATCGATAGTTGATAAAAATTAAATTTCGATATCTTATTACTTAATTAAAAAGTTTTGAAAGCAGAGAATGGTCCTAACCGTTATTAAACGAAATCTAATTACAAAATTCCATTAAAAAGTTGACAAGTTTTCATATAATTTAGGTTTAAAAATCCCAAATTTCAGTATTTATCAACTATCGATTGATAGTTGTTGTAAATAACAATACGGGTGATTGTTTTTTTGCATAGAAAAAATAAAAACAACCGATTACATACTAACTTAACTACTTAAAAATGTATGAGAATTTGCATTTTGCTTAATTTTAACGATGGCAGATCCGTAACATTTTGTATGCGGATTGCAAATGTATGGAGCAAATTCATTCACGTGAATAGTGGAATACCGAACAACATTAGCGATATTACCGACCGACACGTCGCGACGTGAATTTCGATTCCCCCCGATGAATAGCAGAATGGCAATTGGTGAATATTTAGAGATTATCCCCTCGATGATGGATAGCAGAATAGGGCTGTATATCTTAAACTTCTGTTTACGATTTAAAATATTTCTTCGGAACACATTTTTGTTTAAAATAAAAATAATTTTATTAAAAAACAGTGTGGCACAATTGGGAATTGATTTGAATTTCAGTTATTGAGTTATGAACCGTTCCCAAAATGATATAATGAAAGTCAATAAGAAAATCAATATTTTCCCCCAAATCGATTACATTATGGAGATGCCTATCTTTCGAAATTATTGATCTATATATCGGTAAAGGTAAACAGAAACACTTTACATATAAATTGTAATTTTATTGAAGCCTGGAACGCATTTTACTTTTTAAATCATTATTGCAGTTTTTTTCCCTGTGGTTATTCAAACTTTTGAAATTTTCGAACTTCTACTTCAAAATATTCTTGTATTGATAGGACTTATGGTTTTTTTTTATCTTTGGTATCGTAAACAGACACTTCAATGTCATGTTGGGTTTCAAGAACTTAACTTTCAAAAAAGAACTCTTAAATATTTATACAAATACATAAAGACACTTACATGATTACTAAAGAAAATGCATTCAAGATTTTCAGGACAAGCAACTGACTTTAGGATTATTCAAATAAGTTTTAAATCAGTGTAAAATTAAATTAATTTAATAAATTTTGTTTCAACAAAAACATTATACTTTCTTTTTTTTTATTTAAAAAAAAATTATTTTGCAAGCCCGATTTTGTTAGAAGATAAAAATAACATAAACACCAATTTCAAAAATAATATTTTAATAGGTGAAAATTCAATAAAAATAAAATACGACGTGATAATTGTTGTAATATTTACCAGAACAAATATAAAAAAAAGAAAATAATTACTTAAAAATACATTATATATGTTTATTGAAAAATTTAAGAAAATAAAAGAAACAAAAACCTAAATAACTTTATATAAATGTGTAAAAAAAAAAATTATGTAATCTTATTAATCGTAGTTAGAATCATGTAAAATAAATAAAACTATAATATTCTAATTAAAAAATGTCTTGCATAGAAATGTATTTTAAATTAACAATTAATTTGCAGCAGCACAATAAATATTTATGCGAGGGACAAAACAAAAATACACGTTCTTTTAAATTAAATTATTTATTTATCTTTTTTTATATTTTATGTTTTGAAATAAGGAGAAACGTCCATAAAATATTTATTTAATGCAAATTGAATTTTATTTTTATTTATTGTAAAAATTAAAAAAAAAAAAAGATAAGACATGATTATAATATTTATACATAAATATGTTTATTTATTAAAACCATCGGACTCTGTATAATGTGTAAACAAATAAAATTAATAAAATAATAATAATTTTGTTGCAAATACTACAGGCAAAATGAACACAATAGTCAAACAACAAAATACAACAAACAAACAAATTATTACATATTATGTATCAATCAGTGAATAAATGGCATATAATTTCGCATTTTTTACATCAACGTTTTTTATTTGTTCTAGTTTTCAGATCAAAAAAGGACGACTTGTCATATGGAAAGGTGCTTAAAGTGATAAAAGTATACCAACAGTTTCCGAACCAATAAATACGTCTTTGAGAAATGGTTATTGGAGTTTTTTTTTTTTAATCGTTGATGATTGTTATTGAAATATTCAAGCCAATTGATTAAGAAAGTATAAGTATTACATAGCTTATACTTATTTTAACATTCCGGACAATATAAATTAATTTATATTGTAACCTGTGAAATCAAATAAAAATAAACTTTTTCCTTTTGGTTTCCTTTCTAAAGAATTGTCTGGGAGTACCCAAACGGACCTATTTAAAACTATAATAACAGTTGGCTTAAATAGTTGATATTTGACCGCTGTTTGTCAGTTTGACACTTCACGCTTTTCTTTAATGAAAGAAAGATTCTAGTTGCTGGTTTGTAGTTTTTCAAATTGTATTTATCCTTTTTCAAGTTAACAATGTTTGACTGGTCACTGTGGTGTATGTGTAATCTTTTTAACACATAGTTTTTGGTTAGCAAATAATATACCTAACCATTTTGTAATTCATTTTCTGACCAGTCCCAACATTTAGTAATCAAATGCTGGACTTTGTAGATTTGTAGACTTTTCCGGGAATAGATGTTCCAGATAAGTTGTGAAGGGCTATATTGGTCTGACTATTTCTTATTATTTTTTTTTTTTCTTAAGTTTGGACCTGTTCATTGTGAACTCGTATATGTAAACCAAAACTTGTACGAATGTGTATGTGATTCCGAATGTAAGAAAAAAATACATTTTGTTTGCAGTTTTTGGTTTTCAGTTATGAATAAAGCTAAAAGAGGCTTTTCTTTTGGTGTATCACTCGATGGATTTGGAGGAAATTTTTGAAAATGCTATTTTTTTAGACAAGGGGTTGTTAACCTTGATTTTTTTTTTCGAAAATCCGGAAAAAAAAAATAATTTGTAAGAAATACCTACTTGTTCTTCATCAAGAAGTGCCCATTCTTCTAATTCCAGTGCGCAGAGCTTTTTGACATTTTGTGGTGAGTTAAGTAAATATAAATGAAAGATTACTTTTAATCCTTAAGTCCAGAAATGTACCTACCTATAACCTATTAATTGAAGGAAAACAACGGCCAAGATATTCAAAAATCTGCAGTAGAAAATAATGAAACCCGCATTACCCTCTGATTCAAGTATTTACATATGCATTAAGACTATTAATTTCGAAGTCTTTACTAATACAGTAAAACCCGCTTAAGAGAAACGGCAAAATGTCACAATTCTACTTTCACTTAAGCGGTTTTTTCACTTAAACGAACCACGTTTAACTGAAAACAATATTTGGAGATAAGAAAAGTGTTTCAGATAAGCGGGGTTTCTCATAAGCGGGTTTCTCTTAAGCGGGTTTTACTGTAATGGGTATCTCCTAACCCTCAAACCCAATTTGACACACTGTAATACCAATTTGAGTAATAACTCAAATACAAGTATACCGGTGAGGCTTAAAACTTTATGAAGAAGTCGTCCTTTATTGCAAGGTTTTTTTCTTCCTTAAACGTTTTTTCAATTCCATCTGACTTGAAGAATGAATGATTGAAACGAAAAAAATTCAAATGCATATAATGCAGATGGCATTATTTTATTTTATTGAATTTATTTTTTAAATTATTACAAAACTTTCAAACAATTTCAATTTAATGACGAATATTTCCAGCTATCCATGGTAGATATGATGTAACATTTACATAAATACTTGGCAGCATAGAATTGCAAAATTGTCCATAAAGCGATACAATACCAAACTGAACAAAACGCGGTTGTCTACCGTAAGCATAAAAAGCGGTAGAAAACATTGGTGTGCCAGAATCGCCTTTACAATAATTATTCTCTACATTATCTTCTCCAACGCACATATGTTTGTCTACTAAATCAATGAAAATGTGAATTCCTTGGCATTCTTGATAATTAATTGTTGGTATTAAAGCTTTAAATGGCAAATTTGATTTTTGATCTTTGTTCAATCTATTCCATCCAGCAATTGACATCCATTTATTTTTTTCCACATTGGAGTGATGTGTTAATGGAAGACATATTGGCTTAACATTACCTAGGAAACATAAATTCATTTTGAATGTTTTCAATAAATTACAATATCCATTACATTACATTACATTACATATTAAACTAGTCTGAAGATAAATCTCCGGACTAGAAACACTGCAGCTTCGGAATCTAGGTCCATTTTGCTGATACAACACAAGACATTAATACAACACAGAAAGACAAAGAGAGAAAGAACGAAGAACATACAACACTGAACTACGTGGCACAGAGGAGGAGACATAGTTGAAAATTGTCTCATGTTATCGCACAGGTGGCTTCAGTTAAGCTGGCGATTTAGAAAAAACTTCTGAGCCGACCGCTGGGTTTGAACCCACGATGTCTGGCTCTGAAGTCATCCATCTATTCCTCTGTGCCATGGCCACCTGCATATACAATATCCACTTGCTAACATTCTTTGATTTCATACTTACTTCGTAAAATCGCCTTAGTTTTAAGTCGAACAAGACCAATATCTCCAATAAATGATATTGAATTCGGATCATAATCCTGGTAGTAAATTGCTTCCTCAACATCGATTTCCTGAACAGGTGGAGCACAGTTCCTGTTAATTTCATTTCCGGTACAGTCGTCCCTTTGCAATGTATTATATTCACCTAATCTAACACTTACTCTACAAAAAATAAAAAAAATTATTACGAATTCTCAACAAATAGGAATAAAACTTTTACAAAGTTTTATTTTCCATACGAATACATTGCGCTGTAGTCAAGACATATCTTTCAGTGATCAAAGAACCATCACAACCTAGAGTTCTAGTTAAACCATCAAAATATACCAATAATGCCATCCATGGGAATTCCTGTGGTTGAACAGTTTTATCAGTAGTTTTTGTTAATTCTATTTCCCTTTTTCCACATTTTGAAGCTTCGAGAATACGGTATCCTGAATTTATTTCTTCATCTGTTTTTCGCTCACTTTTACGAATAATTGGTTTTTCAAAATCAACATCAATTTGACGACTTGTCACTGCTGAAGAGCCTTGAACGGTATATTTTTTGAGCGACCTATCATCTTTAACCGTTGATAAATTACCAAACCCTGCCATTAAAACTAGGGGAGAGTGGGGCTAAATGTAACAGGGGTAAGAATTAACAGCTAAAAAAAGCGATGTTCCTTTCAATATTAAGAAACGCGTAAAGGAGAAAAATGCTCAATTTTTGCATATCTACCGGCACATTTTCTTAAGATGAAGATTAGACGACAGGGTGAGAAGTTACACTAGTGGTGCCCAAAAAATGCATGTTTGTAACTTTTTTTTTTAATTTTATTTTTGGTCTACCTCTTTACCCGAAAAAGATAGAGTGCTAAGTGTTTTTTTGTTATATGCAACTGTGTTTTGGCTCAAATTGCGTGTATATGTTATGTCTATATCAATTTCGCTTTTTTTTTAAATTGATTTTATGTGCCAAATTTCATGCTGGGGCTAGTTGTAACATTTTTCCGGGGCAAGTTGTACCATGTAAAAACCTACCTATACTGAAAAATTGTTTACCTAATATAATTAACAACCCTGAATATGAATGCTTGTAATTGAATTTGTATTTATTTTGAAATTGGAAACAAATTTTTGAACCACCACTTGAATTCATAAAGCTTATAAAACAATTTATGAATTCGAATAACTTTTATTTAAGACTACTGTCAAATTTTCTCTGGAAATCTTGGATTTGCTCCACTTTTTACAAATTTGCACCAAAATTTCATGACTGAGGTTTGTTTTTATTGTTATTAATTAAAAATAAATAAATATAAACAAATAAAGGTATTTTTCTCTTATTTTTAGTTCTTGGTACAACCTACCCCGGTATGTGTTACACTTTGCCCCGTATGTGGGGTAAGTTGAAACAACACGATTTTTTTTTTGGAAGCTTTATTTTTCAACATTACCGTTATGTTTTGCTAAATTTTTATGATGGATCTTGGAGCTAAAACATGGGTCTTTAATTTAAAAAAGGTCTGGTTGACCCACTTTCAAATTTGTAGGAGAACCATCGATTTTAGAAAAAAGTGTTACATTTGGCCCCACTCTCCCCTACCATAAACTGAATAACACTTTTTGAAATCATCGTTTTTGAAAAACTTGTGTTATAAGCTCTTGAAGCAAACTACTTAATCCCACAAAACTTCGGGATTGAATGAAATTCATAGAAAAATTAAATAACTTATGAGCTCAGAAATGTGCATTGCCATTTTTTTTTTTCAAAGAAAAGAGATAAGGTGTGAGATGCAGCTAAATATTTGCAGGGCGTTCTTGCAAACATTATAAATCGATACATTTAACTATACATACATACTACTGTAAATTTTGAACGACTTGATTTTTTTTAGCTTTTATGTTGTTTTTTGTTATTTTTCTAAATTTAATACAGGGGATTTTTATTTTCAGTAAGAATTTTTTTTCTGAAAATATTTCTAGGAATTTTTGGTGGACTGAATTTAAAGACGGAGTGAAAAATTTCAAAACGCTTCTGAATGAAATTATTAAAAATACCTTATTAAGAAGGAATAAAGATTGAATAAAGAAACTAAAGGTTCATGAAAAGAATCAATGAGTACCGTAAACATATTTTAACAATTACTTGTTAAATCAAAACAAAACAAAAAATCATGCGAATTTCTGATCATCAATCAAAACGAAACGTCTGAAGATTGTTAAAACACCCTTTATGAAAAATTCCTGTTGGCACTGGAATCACATGTTGGGATTTAAAACGTACTTTGAAGCGTGATTAAGCTGAAAGTATTGATTAATGTTATCATTTTCTACAGAAATGTTTATAAAACGCCAAAAAGTATAGGTAAATACAATCTGTTAATGTTAAAGTTCATCAAGTTTTGTTTACACTTCCACTTTCCTTTAGAACTTGCGGACATGAGATTTTTATAGATTTTTGACATAAATTATAGAATATCCAAACAAACATAGACACCAAAAAATAAGCCTATTAGCACTAATTCCAAGATTTAGTGCATACCCTAAAATTTTCCCTTTCTCAAAAAATACCATTTGTTCATAGATTTATATGTTTTTTTCATTGCACTGTTTTGATTCTTAATGATAATGGATATGAAAACCTTCATGCAAAATTTGGTTCCTCTACTATAACTTTTAGGGGTTTTTCGGTAGTAAGATTGCAACTGTTATAATAATATGGGTTGACAGATGAAAAACAGATATAACTTTTTTCAGAGACGTCAGATTGCCTTGATTTGGAATCAGCATTAAAAAATACCTAGAAATCATGTATCATATGTGTATATCATCGTCTATATTTGCAAATTTTGAAAATCTCCATTTCGCGCTTTGACCTTCAAAATCGTGACTTGCGGACATGAGATTTTTTTAGACTTTTGAGGTATGTTATAGAATGACAAAACGAAGGTATTGAGCTAGAAAAATTTCTATTAGCATTCATTCCGAGGATTACCCCTTTTTTCACCTTATTTGACTGTATTATTCAATTTTCAATTAATTTTTCAAATATTAGTACTAATACAAAATATTTAAGCGGCCATTTGGCCTAGAAATTTGCAAAAACTGAAAATTACAATGCAATAAATAAATATAATTTGTACTACGTCTGGATACCTTATAATTTATAAAATATAGAGAAAATGCAACAAAAGAATTTTTTTAAGAAAATTTAAATCTTGCCAGAAAGTAATATAATAATGTACACTTTCATTTATAAAGTATGTAAAAGCAATCATGAGAAACAAACTACTCATTTTGTTACAATTCTTGACAAAAGTTAATAGTTAAAAATGGACACTGTGGTGTATGTCTTTCTTTCTTCTCATCCCGATAAATACAGGGTTAAAGTATCTTCTCCTCTAGGCTCATCGGACCATTGTGTCATATCGGTAGATTTTGCGTATTCCGCCGTTATAACAAAAGTAAAAATCCCTAAGCGAACTGTTTGGCAATATGAGAGAGCCAATTGGGATGGCCTGAACAATTTCTTTCGAAATTTTAATTGGTCATTGTGCTTTCTCGACGGTAACGTAGATGCATCAGCTGATATGATATCTAACGTTATTCTTAACGGCATGAAAAATTATATTCCTCACAGAATTAAAAGTATCACCCCCAAAGAAAATTCGTGGTTTGATTCGAGCTGTAAAGAGGTGATAAGGATGAGAGAAGAATGTTTTCGGAAATATAAAAATGACCCTACAATAGAAAAACAATTAAAGTTCAAACAGGCCAGAAATATCTGTAACGCCCACATTCGGAAGACTAAGTTTTTACATGACAGGCAAATTCGACAAAAAATAATGTCATGTCCAAAAGGTAGCAAAAATTTTTGGTCTTTTGTCAAAAACATCAAAAACTCAACTACATCTTCGATCCCAACGCTTGTCTTCAACGATATTCCAACTGTCAGTTCTCTCGACAAAGCCAACTTGCTGGCAGCACAATTTGCTGCGAATTCTACGCTTCCAAATAGCAACCTGGCTCCTCCCGAGCTCGAGAGTGTAAACTTCACCATGAAGCACATATTTTTTCGCACTCGCTCGGTAGCGAGAGTCTTAAAAGATCTCAACATACACAAATCCGCTGGTCCAGATGGTATCCCCGCCATTATTCTGAAGAGGTGTTCTTCAACTTTGGCAAAGCCACTTCGCAAAATTTTCCATCTGTCCCATTCAACTGGACTTTTTCCGAACAGTTGGAAAACTGCTTATGTCCAACCTGTTCCCAAAAAAGGCGAATCGTCCTCCCCATCCAATTACCGTCCAATTGCACTAACTTCAATTCTTTCCAAGGTCATGGAAACATTGATTAATCGTCAACTTATGAAATACCTTGAAGAACGAAAGCTTCTTAATGACCGGCAATACGGCTTTCGCAGCAAAAGATCCACTGGCGATTTGATGGCATATCTTACCGAAAAGTGGAACCAATCTTTACACTTCTTTGGAGAAAGTAAGATTATTGCGCTAGATATTTCCAAGGCATTCGATAGAGTTTGGCATCAAGCTCTTATATCAAAAATGCGTGCTTTTGGTATCGATGATTGCCTTCTCCGTTGGATTAGTAACTTTCTTTCTAATCGTTCAATACAAGTTGTGTTGGATGGTTATAAATCTGACACTCACTACATAAATGCTGGTGTGCCCCAGGGTTCCGTTTTGTCTCCGACTCTATTTCTTATATTCATAAATGATCTCTTATCAAAAACTACTAATCCAGTAAATTGTTTCGCCGACGACTCAACCCTAAGCTTCTCATATTCATTTCCTACTTCACGTCCCTGCTCCTCGGATATAGAGCGTGAACGGTTGCGTATGATTAGTTCATTGAATTCTGATCTCGACAGCATTGTAAAATGGGGATACGAAAACCGAGTAGAATTCAATGCTTCGAAAACCCAATGCTGTCTTTTGTCGTTGAAATTCAATGTACCGCCTTTGCCACTATCCATGAGTGGTACCTGCATCAATAAAACCGAAAAGCTGTCAGTACTAGGTATGTGTGTTAATGATGACCTACGCTGGAACGACCATATATTTCAAGTTGCCAAAAATGGTGCTAAATGCTTAGGTTTTCTTAAAAGGTGCAGGAAATTCTTCACCCCTTCAGACTTGGCATCAATTTATAAAGCCTACGTCCGTCCTAAACTAGAATATAATTTACACATTTGGTCAGGTGCTTCCCAAACATCTTTGCGCCTACTAGATAGGGTACAGCATAGAGCATTAAAACTGATTGGTGATGGGGCAATTACTGAATCAATAGATTCTCTTGAACATCGTCGTAATGTCACCTGCCTTTCACTCTTTTACCGCTTTTTTTATAATCAGTGCTCTAGTGAAGTTGCTAGTTGCATTCCTCCCCTAAAAAATTTCAACCGCAATACCCGGCTTGCTAGGAATGCCCATAAATTCTACCTGGAACCCAACTTCGGCCGTACAGTTAAGTATAGAGACTCATTTTTTAGCCGTTCAACTCGTATGTGGAATGCTTTACCTGGCTCTGTCTTTCCTCCGCATTACAATCTACAAAGGTTTAAAGTCAATGTACATCGGTGTCTCCTACTTAATCCTCTCCTCTTTTCCTAAAAGCTCACACTGTGTTTTTATAACATTTTAAGGGTATTCATAACCCCTTGATGTGCGCGTTAATTATAAAAAAAAAAAAAAAAAAAAAAAAAATGTGTAATTTTTTTTAATTTTAAATGTTAAAAATATACATTTTTTAAAAATTCTTTCCTATAAAACAAATCCCACAACATAAAGATTAATTAAGCCTCTTAAGGTCAAAATGCACCGTATTTGTGAAGAAGATAACAGTTTTAAAACAAAAAAATCAAAATTTTAACGAAATATTCGGAATTTCACAGGCTTTAAACTAAAGTCTAGCTAGCTGCAATGATTACGATTGTTCGATTTTTTCTTCATTATCAACTAGAATCGGTTGAAATCATTGTACTTGGTACTTTATTTTGTAAATCTTCATTTCACAGTTTGACCATGAAAATCGAGACTTGCAATCGAGACACGGTGCGAATTTGGTTTATACTTTTTCATATCGCTAAAACTTTTTTCGATCTCAGTATTTTATCAGTGTTGCCAGAGCCGGCTATTTATCGCCAAACAGGCTCCTTGAACTTTTAACTCGCTCCCTAAAATTTTGATTTTCGATTTATCGGATTTTGGCTCTTTTAAATTCGAACTTGGCGATTTCAGGCTCCTTTAAAATCAAGGCATTTTACAGCAAAAATTCACCAAAAATGTGAACAGACAACCAATTTGCATACATTTTTGATTTGATTTTCATTTAAAATTTAATTTTACGCCCGTAAATGAGCATGAAAACCAAAATATATCAACAAAATGAAAAAAAAAATAATTACACTTGAATTTTGATAAGCAAAAGTTATTTGAAAATTGAAAGAAAAACATTTTTAAATCTCATGCCACAATTATTTGCGTTTTTTTGGACCATTTTTGAAAGCGGCTATTTTTGGCTCCAAGATTTTTCAAAATCGGCTCCTTGCTTCGAAAATACTCTTGCAACACTGATTTTATAGAGAATCTTGTATGAAATTGATATAGAATTTTCGGAGGAATTCGAATGTTGTGTTCACAATTCCAAAAAAAATATATTTCCATCCTCATAAAGAGACGGAAAAAGTAAAATTTATTTTACTAAAAAAGGTCACAAAAGGAGGAATTAATTACTTATAAAGAGACTTTTTTGTGACCACTTTTTGAAAAAAAAGTAGTTTTTTTTATTTTTGTCCTGCTAAATTCGCACCCGTGTGCCGACAGGGGGTTAACAATGTGCAGTATTTAAGTAGTAATTTATTTCGATGTTAAAAGAAAAAAAATATTAAAATGTACCTGTTAAATATTCAAATATTCTTTGCTTCGAGGAAGACCAACAAACAAAGGCTACACAAATTTATCGGTCGTCTCTCCTATATGTACATTTACTTTTTTTACCCTGTTCTCTATTTATGTTTATAACTTTTTTTCCACAGCAAATTGAGGCTTGTCGCGATATAAGCAATAAAGCAAAGGAACAAGAAATAGCAACAAACAATCAGAACGAAAATAAAAATAAAATTGGACGGATATGAAATAAAATAAAAAACGGAAACCATCTCCTCTATTACATGCCTTGAAATGCAACCCTCTTATTATAATTTTGAATTAAAACTAAACTTTTATTCTTACTTTAAATTTTAATTAAATATTAAATAAATATAATATAAAAATATACATACAGAGATACATTTATATAAATTATTTAAAATCTTACATTTGGTTTTTAATTATCACAGCTAATAATTTAAATTACCCGCTATCCAAGGCAAATACTTTTCAACTCTTGTAAATATGCTTGGTAATTTTAAACCGCATTCAACAGTACCTGCCGAAACAACACCAAACTGAACATATCGTATTGAACAATTTGAAAGGTAAAATAAAAAACAACCGCTTCTTTTGGTAGCACAAAGTATTCTGTTTTATTCAAATTAAATCTACTCTACTCTATAACTATATCTTATCTCTATTTTACAAATACATTAACATCTACTTAAATTATCTTATCACTAGTTTTCTTAGGATTCTAAACTAACATTAATGTACATACAGATAACGACGCAAGATACGATACATCCCTTTATTACCACCATATAGCTCACAGATGTATGTCAACAACACAATCGCTGAGTAAATATGGTAATGGTTGCAAGGGATGGATGTGACCCAGCGTCGCTATTTATAGGTTTTCTTACTTCTCTACCTAAACTATTCTTATAGGTAACTGTACTTATGGTATATGATTAAACACGTATACCAAATCGATAGGGAACTGCATAAAATATCGGCCCTCCCGAATCACCCAAGCATGTGTCGATCTTTTTGTCTCCTCCTCCAGCGCACAATTGATCATCAGTCAATCGAATAAGACCAAGTTTCTCATCACAATAATTGTTTTCGCGTAATGGTACAGTTGCTTTCTGCAAAGCATTTGCTGAAGTTTGATTTTCTATCTTACCCCAACCAGCGATTGTCAACCAATTAAGCTGTTTTTGATTTTTCGGTAATTGGTAAACAAATTGGCCGAACGTTACCTTAAAAAATTAAATAATGTAAAACAAGCTTAAAATTGAAGTTCGGTCTAAAAATTAGCTTAGAACCTACTTCGGATAATAACTGGGCTAACAAGTCGAATAAGTGCAATATCATTTGCAAATCTTGGGTTTGGGCGAAAGTCTTTATGATAAATTGCCTCCTCTATATCAATTTCTTGTGTGGGTGGGGCACACTTTCTTCGTTGTCCTTCGCCGACGCAGTCATTAGGCTCGGATTTATTATGCTCTCCCAAAATTGCACTTACTCTGAAATTCAAAATATGTATGTATATAAGGTTTTAAAGTCCCATCGAATTCTGAAATACTAGGAGCTAATGTCCTCCCTACTAACAATTTTGCTTCTATAATGCTTTACAGAAGCAACAATTGCATCTGTAAAGCTTTATAGAACCAATATTGTTTGTCGGGCTATATCTTACAATTTCTTTTTCGGAGATCGAATACAATGGGAAGCTGTTAAAACATATCTATCGGTAATCAAAGAGCCACCACAATCAAGAGTTCTTGACACTCCATCAGTATAGACAAGTAAAGCCATCCATGGAAATTCGGAAAGACCGGCTTCTACTCCATTAGAAATTTTATCAGCATTACTTTTTCCACAATCGGTCTTATCGAGAATATTCATTCCAGCTTTAATTTGTCTTTCGCTAAATTCGGAACTACGACGTACTGTCGTTTTGGAACGGGAAGTGGACACAACTGGCGCAGCTTGAGTTGATTGTTGTTCTGTTTCGTCTGCATTTTCAATGTTATTAGCATCACAGCAAACATGAGGCTAAGAACAAAAAAAATCTTTAACTCTTCGGAAATAATTGACAACAATTCAATTTTAACTTACAATATTATTGAATGTTCCACAATGTGATCTTCGTATGACATCTGTGACTGTGGGTGGAAGAGGGCGTGGGGCAATTTTCAGTAATTGAGTTATTATTTTGCATGTTAATATTGGAACACAAACTCCAGTTTGACAACGTAATGTTGTACAAGAGCTTTCTGAGATGAAAAAATAAAATATATTTTTGTATTAATAACCTTTTGAGAAAACGCAAAAGAAGAAAGTATAAGTGGGGAAAGAAGCCATCAAAGTTTAAAAATTAATAAAATGAAATGCACGACTGGGTCGCACGAACTTGCTCTTAGGATTCTGCCAGAATTTTTAAGACTTTTTATATAAACAAAAATCAAAATTTAAAAACACACATAAAAATCGTTTTTCAAAGGAATAAAACAACATCTAGAATCAAATTGCCCTCCAAAACAAGTAGGTATGCAATTCATATTTTTCATAAAAATGCATTTTTAGAAAAACAAAATTCAAAATCCGTTTTTTTAAAAAACTAATTTTGAATAAATAATTTTTTGGAAAAAAAGTTTTAAAATAAAATTGTTATGCCATTTTCTAGAAAATTACTAATCAACATCTTAAACCAAAATTTCAAAAAAATTAAATTTCAGGTTTTCGAACATTTGATTTTTCAAAAAAAAAAAAATTCATTTTATTTTAAAAATTCAAAAATACATTTTTTTTAAATTTCATTTTTGGCTTATATTAAAGTTATATAAATGTTTTTTTTACAATAAAGTTTCGTTGAATTCGAAACAGTAGTTTCGAAGGAAATCGGACCTTTTTTTAACAAAATCGTTGGAGCCGTTTTTGAGAAATTTTAACTTTACTAAAATCGGTAAATGACAGGTACCGTTATTTTTGCTCCTAAAAAATTTATTACAAAAACCCACTTTTGTTGGCATTCTTTATCATCGTAATGTAATGTCTGATTGTTATCTCAACTTTTTTTTGTACGAATGCATTACTTGATAATATACACTCACCGAAATAATTATAAAGGCAGTCGATTTTTTTCGTTTTTAAACCATATAAAGGATATTTAATTTTTACTCCTTGCACGAATAAGATGACAAGTATATACTGGATTGTTTGCCACCCTTTATTTTTATTTGATTCGTTAAACTTAATTTTAAAAATTATTTTTTGAATTTCTGGTGCGAAATAATTATAAAGGCAGAGCTGATTTTCGCATTAAAAGTGTGGTTTAGCGAGATCAAATGTAACCAAAAGTAAGCAAAACTGTTGGAAAATTAATTAAACCCATTATGAACATTTTTTAAGTAAAACTGTTCGGTTATTTTTAAATAAGGCGTGAAAAACCCTTGACGCAGACAGAAATGGGCAAAATTAAGGATTACCATGAAAATTGATTGTCCAACCGCGAAAAATCTGGAGGAGTAGAAAGGTCTGATTGTGCAATTGATAATTTAATTTACAAAAATGACAAGTATGGTTACCTAAAACGATCAGGACGGAAGCCTTTGGTCGAGAGATAGCCGAAAGTGACAAAAAATGAAGTAATTTTCTTGAGAATTTGACAGCAAAGGAAGTTTTCGAGAAAATAAACTTGGTAGTGGGAGAACGAGTAGTGCAGCAACTAATTAGGGTGGACTAAACCCATTCCTACGAAAGAAAATGTGGAAAATCGGCGCTCTTGTCAAGGCATAAACTTTCCCGTCTTCGCCTCGGTGAAAATCATAGATTCTGGGATGAAAAAATGGAAAAAAATTCATGCATTCTCAAATGATTGCAATCACTTACATTACAACCGTAGTCGGAAATAAATTATTTACTTTAAAACTGTAACACTCCAATTTAGTTCAGTGCAAAACAGTTTTGACAATTTTTAAGAACAGTAGCGGAATGCTCACCGGATAAACTGGGCGAGCAAAAAAAAAAATTAAAAGCCTCTCTTTAAAAAAAGGTTTTCATAAAATAAGATTTCATATAGCCCAACAATGCTCTTGGAGGGTTCTACAGCTCTGTGGTGGGTCCAAGAGCTCTTGGACCCACCGCACCCATATAGCTCTCCTCTATAGCCTCTCCGGTTCTATTAGGGTTTTTAAAGCTCTTTTGGAGCCCTTCAATTTTAATCGAGGCCTCTGCAGCTCTGTTGTGGCCTATACACAACCCTCGAAGGGCCTCTACACCTTGAAGCTACCCTAGAAGACTAAAACGTTTATCCCAAACAGGTTCCGTTAATAACGATTCAAAACACATTAGAGCCGTGTTGAGAAAAACAAGCTTTTCAACGTGGGTTATTATAAAAAGAATCGTTAATTTTGATTCCAAAAACATTCAATTTTACTTCTATGAAATGATCTAAGACCCTTAAATACTACTTTTGCAGCAAAACACTCCAGTTTTTTTTGGCTACAGCTACACACAGTCGAGATAAAGAATTTCAAAACTCACTTATAACACATTAGGAAATATATTTTCATTTCACAATAATCATTTTTAACAAAAAACAAAATCGACTAATGTCGTTTTCGATTGGACGTCCAGAAGCGTCCGGAAGCATTTGGAAGTCCTCTGAAACCGTTTTATTGACTTGAAAACGACAGCAAGAACGCTTCTCAGAAGAGAAATTCTCTTCTTGATTTAAAATCAGAATCAAATAAAGAAGCACTAATACATGCTTATTCAAAAGTCAAAATAATCACTCAATCACTATTTTTTTGGTTTTTCTTCAAAATTTCTTCTGTAATTAAACAAATAAACGCATTATATACTTACTTAAAATATTCTACAAACCAACTGTCCCATTTATTTGTTGAATAATACCGTTTTTGAAAATAAATGTATAATATTTCGTTTGAAAGAAAACAAATTAATTTATATTTGACATTTAAAATTTCACAGAATAACTACTAACACAAACACAAAAAACAGAATTGAGTGGAAGCGATTTGAACTATTTCATTCGATTTCAGAATGAGTAAATCCTTGAGTGAAACCAATCGAAAACGACATAAAACTGGGTTTTATGGTTTGTCTAATAGTTCCTATGGCCCCAACTGAACGAAATTGAAATGGGACCACATGGCAGCCACCAACTTTCCAATACAAAAAGAATTATCAAAATTGGTTCACTCAGTCTAAAGTTATGAAGTAACAAACACAAAAAAAAAATACAGTCGAATTGAATACCTCCTCCTTTTTGGAAGTCGGTTAAAAGGGTTTTAAGTCGAAATACATCATCAAATTTCCTGAATTCTTATTACGTAAGCATATTAAAAAATTAGGTCCAAGTGTTTCTTACGGAAACATTTTACTACCAAAAAAAAACAGTCCACTTGTTCTTGTAGATACTTGATAAATAGGGTAATTAATTTGAATTTCTAATTTCAATTCCAACATTCTATTTACACTTTTCAATTTATAAAACAAAATTGATTTAATGTTAATAAAAAAAAATAATACACTTCAGTCACATATATGAACAACCTGGCAAACCCAAATAGAACTTTTCTATTATTTAATTCAAATTGATGACGTCTTGTGGTATTTTTAGGAAGTGTTTTAGTTACTTTTTCGATTCTAATTTTTCTATAAAATTATCTACATATTTATTAAAATAATGTGCGTTTGGTAGTTAGTCAGGCAAGTGGATGAAGAAATAAAATTATTTTTTTCTCTCGGAGTTGTTTTTGATGGACTCTTGAAAACAATGGTAAATTAATGGCATGAGAAACTCATTAAGCTTAAGCTGTTTCACTTGTAATGTTTTAATTAATAGACGGAAATTATGCTTAGACGTTTATATTTTTAACTTTTTTTTAGAACTTTTTTATTATACTTGAACATTTTAACTGTTATTGCAAAAAAAAAAAATTAGACGATTTTAAAAATATTGCACTTAATTTAATTATTTATATGTTTTACATTAAGCACACATTTTATTAAAATCTTTAAACTCACGTGCGTAGACTTTGTGGTAATCGAAACTTAATATAAAAACAATGGCAAATAAAATTAACTTCGCAAATCTCGTGAACATTGTTGTATTGTTTGTTATCAATTTAGACTCAGAATGGCTGATACCTGCAGTTTTATAATTGGATCTCGTTGAGTTAAATTATGACTAAAAGTCTGAAGCTGAATCGGCTGAACCATGTAGATAGGTTAATAATTCGAAACTTGTTTGTGTGAATTTAAATTGCAAACTTGTTGCTCACTCGTATTTCGTTCTGGGAAACACAGATTGAAATTTCAAAGTAAATTAAAGACAAATTATAAGAAAAAGTCCAAGTAATACTTGTTTTAGTGTTTGTTTTTCAATTCAACTGAAAGAACATCAGTTTTGGTACCTAGACATTTTTATCCTTAAAATTATTATTTATTACTCTTTGGGATTATAAGATAAGAAATCTTTTATACATTACCACTTAAAGAAAATTTAAAATAATACTCATTTAATTATTGGTAGCTAGATACATACTCAATTTACACTTAAAAAAGATACTGTACTCAAGATAATAATTATGATCACATCGCACTCTGGAATAGATAACATCGCAACCAAAAATTTACAATTCTCTAATGTAAGCAGTTTTTTGGGGGTAATGTTTGCTTATATTTAATTTTTCAAATCAGTTGCTAACTGAGAGAAGGATTGAAAGAACCTGAAACCTCCCCCGATGGACCTCGGAAGAAAATTACACTCAAATACAAAATTAGAGGGAAAGCCCCAAGGTGAATCATTTTTGATGATATTTTAAAATTTTAAGAAAAAACAAGATAAATAAGGCTTTAGTTTTACCTTAACTTGAAATATGTACCTAATTGTTTAAAATTATAGAAGAATTAGTTTTAACTCACCACACCAAAAAAAGTACGCATGTGAAAAAAGTGTTTTGTCATAATTTTTGAACTAAGGGTGGGCTAGCAAAAAAAAGTGATGTAATTTGTTGGAATTACCAAGGTTAGTTCAGAAAGGTCTAAAAAGTTCTTTTCGTGTACTGAAACAGAAATCACTGCACACCATTTTATATTTATTGTTACTTTTGAAAAATGTATATAATAATATTTTACTAAGGATTTAGCTTTTCTAGGTGCTTATACATATATGGCAAACCAAAAAAAATCAGTTGAAAAAATATTATTTGCATGTTGTGGTTTTCAAGGTGAAATGTCAACTTAAGCTTCTTAACAGGAATGTTTAATGGACTACATTCAATCAAGTAAGAATTCTAAATCAAATAAATAACATTTGAAGCACAGTGCCTATACCAGTGTATTTACTTTTTCTAAGCAGTTAAAAATTTATAAAGGTCACTGTGGTGTATGCGTACTATTTTTTACGAAAATTGCTCCCTAGGATATTTCTGGGCAGGGCAAACAAACCACGGTTTTAAACAAACGATTTTTTAACAAGAAAAAAATCATAATTTTTTCGGCTTCTGTTATGTATGTAGTATGTTTTAAAAAAAAATAGTGGAATAAAGAAAAACAAAGTTAGGCTATCCTGGGCTTACGTTGGGCTAACGAACCACAATGCAAAACCAACAATTCTTACACTGAATAACAAAAATTATTTTTTGTGAGTTGTGAGGTGAAAAAAAAATTCCGTTATGATTTTGAAACTTAAGGATGGGCTAGCGAAAAAAAAAAACTAGGGGTATACTGAGCTAACCTCGGGCAATCGAACCAGGTAGGTTTGAGAAACCAAAAATTAAACAGAAAAGTATCCAAATCCAAAAAAACGTCGCTTAAGCAGCTTATATTTTGAGTTCTATTTATCACATCGTCAACATTAATGTGTTCAGGCTTAGAGCAAATTACTGAGCCTCAGTTCCTTTATAAGTAATATGAAAAAGTGTGAATTTATCCTTCTTTATGTACTAATATGAATTGGAAAACTCACATTTTTTTAACCCCCTGAAATCAATATAAAGCCGTGATTTAAAGCTTCCAGACTTTTGAATCCGTTATCAGAACGCATTAGGCTATAAAACTGCATACTCACATTTTGATTATACCTCCACTCACTCCCAAAATTTGCTGTGGGCTCTTAGACTAACAGTTTTTATCTTAATAAGACTTATTTTGTAAGTACCTACATATAGGCAAGTTCGAATTTTTGTATGTCAATTCCCAAGTTATGACGATTCACTCTCAGATGTAAATATCCGTTAAGTTCTTATTAGTTCCCAACACTCCGTTAACACGTTAACAGAGCCTTCATGCTAAGAGTTGGAAGACGAATATCGGGCTTTGAGAAGTGCACACCCTGTACTTCTACATAGAGAGTTTCTTTTTTAACTTTTTGAGCGATCGAAAAACTTTTTGGGAAGATCTAGTCGAATCAGTTTAATCAAAGTATAAAAAGATTAAAACGAACAAAATTCATATGCATAATAATGCTGTTGGCATTATTTTATTGAGTTTATTTATCATTCAAATTATTACTAAACAATAATAAGAAATTTCAATTTAATGACGAATATTTCCAGCTATCCAAGGTAAATATGATGTAACATTTACATAAATACTTGGCAGCACAGAATTGCAAAATTGTCCATAAAGCGATACGATACCATACTGAACAAAACGTGGTTGTCCACCATTAGCATAAAAAGCTGTTGAAAATATTGATGATCCAGAATCTCCTTTACAATAATTATTCACTACATAATTATCTTCTCCAACGCACATATGTTTGTCTACTAAATCAATGAAAATATGAATTCCTTGGCATTCTTGATAATTAATTGTTGGTATTAAAGCTTTAAATGGCAAATTAGATTTTAGATCTTTGTTCAATCTATTCCATCCAGCAATTGACATCCATTTGTTTGTTTCCACTTTGGATTGATGTGTTAATGGAAGACATATTGGCATAACATTACCTGTGAAAACGAAAATTATTTTGAAAGTTTTTATTAAACAACCAAACATTCTTTGATTTCGTACTCACTTCGTAAAATCGCCTTAGTTTTAAGTCGAACAAGACCAATATCTCCAATAAAAGATATTGAATTTGGATCATAATCATTGTAGTAAATTGCTTCCTCAACATCGATTTCTTGAACAGGTGGAGCGCAGTTTCGGTTAATTTCATTTCCGGTACAGTCGTCCCTCTCCATTGTATTATATTCACCTAATCTAACACTTACTCTGAAAAAAAACTAAACAATATATTTTCAAGTTCTTACGAAAAAAATATAAAATTCTTACAAGGTTTTATTTTCAATACGAATACATTGCGCTGTAGTCAAGACATATCTTTCAGTGATCAAAGAACCATCACAACCTAGAGTTCTAGTTAAACCATCAAAATATACCAATAATGCCATCCATGGGAATTCCTGTGGCTGAGGTGTTTTATCAGTAGTTGTTGTTAATTCTATTTCCCTTTTGCCACATTTTGTAGCTTCGAGAATACGAAATCCTAAATTTATTTCTTCATCCGTTTTTCGCTCACTTTTACGAATAATTGGTTTTTCAAAATCAACATCAATTTGACGACTTATCACTGCTGGAGAGCCTTCAACAGTATATTTTTCGAGTGACCAATCGGCTTTGGCCATTGATAAATTACCAACCCCTGCTATCAAAATTACTATCAAAGCGCTAAAAGTTACACTTTTCGAAATCATCGTTTTTTAGAAACTAGTCTTATAAGTTTTTATAGCAAACTACTTAATCCCTCAAAACATTGGGATTGAATGAAATTTATGGAAGACATAAAATAACTTATCAGCTCAGAAAAGATGATGTGTGTTGATTTGTTGATCAGTCCTAGTTGTAAAATGTGCATTGTCATTTTTTCAAAGAAAAAGATAAGACCCGAAATGCATCAGCTTACTATTTGCAGGGGGTTCCTGCCGAAGTTCTGGGTATATTTTATTTTAACAGATTAAAAATTTTAAATTTTACACGATTTTTATATATGAATATTTAAGTTTTAACATACTATTTAACATTTTGTTAATTCGTTGTATTTTTTTAATTTGTAGATTTTCTGCCGTTATACATATCTAGTAATTTGTATTTGATTGAAACATTTATAACAAATGACACAGAGTTACTTAAAGATGGATAAATTCTAAACCCCTTCTGAAAAATGGAAGTATTCTATCAAAACCACTTAAAGATAAGTCAGATTGTAAAACAGTTTATTCCAATTCCAATTTTAATATTTCTCTTTTTGTTTAAAAATATCTGCCCCAATTCAATGCTACGATCCTTGACTTGAATTTTCATCCTTGAGGAAGAACCACAAATATAAATAATAGCTACTAAAATTATTCGGTGCAGTGCAATAACACCCTCAGCAAAAATCCCTGCAGGTGTTATTAACCAAATGAAAAGGAAATATCCTCTGCAGGCTTTATTTCCTTTTTCATATGGCAATTACACCCGCGAGTGTTAAAGCCTTATCTTATTTTTTTTTTCCAGTTTTAACTCATCCACTTTATAAGATCGAAAACCAAAAAATTGAAGTGCTTCGCGCCATACACTTTGAGGAAGGTATGGGGGGGGGACATGCTGCTCCCCTGCAACCCCCTGCTTGGGCACACTAGGATTTGGGGTGGGTGCGAGGTTGGGTGTAGGCAAATTTTCTTCAAAATTTAAAAGTTTCTTGGAATCCAAAAGAAACGTTGTACACAACCAACCTTGTCCCCACTCCAAATCCTATAGTGAGCCAAGCAGGGGGGTTGCAGGGCGTTGCCTTTTCGAAGTGGGTGTTATTGCCAATTTTAAAAGGAAATAAAGCCTGCAGGGGATATTTTTTTCGATACCTTCCTCAAATTTTAAATGCCTTATTACAAGTGAAAGTGTGTGTACACAACCAACCTTGTCCCAACTCCTATAGTGAGCCAAGCAGGGGGGTTGCAGGGCGTTGCCTTTTCGAAGTGGATGTTATTGCCACTTTTAAAAGGAAATAAAGCCTGCAGAGGATATTTTTTTCGTTTGGGTAATAATACCTGCAGGGGTTATTGCCGCGGGTGTTATTGTACTGCACCAAATTATTCATTAAAATTAAATAAATAAACCCAAGCACAAAAATTCTTGATTCCATAAAAAAGCACTATACTGAGTCTCACGTACTTGCTCTTTTGGTAAAAGTTTCTCAGAAATGTTAAAGCATTTTATCATTGAATAATTATATATAGAAGTGACACCGGAAAAAACGTCCGCTATGTTTGAGGGGTGGAGCCACAATCGTTTGAGGAGTGGCGCCACAATCGTTTTAGGATTGTGTATTCGATGGCCGAAAAATCCCTGAAAAGGACTTTTGGTTACTAAGTAACCACATTTACAATATTATTTATATTTGTTGTATTTGTATTAGTTTTGTTTTGTGCTAGTAGTGTGTTTGTTTATTTTTGTTTCTGTAATATTGAAATTGAATTTATTTTAAATTTTTGTATTATTTTGAATTGAATATTTATTTTTGAATGTTTGATTCTTATGTATGTTTGGAAGGATTTTGTTTTTTGTTTTTATTAACGAGAAGAAGAAGATTTTCTTCAGTTATAGAAGTGTTTATTTAATTTTGATTAGGGTGCTTTTTGTAATAATATCTAGGCCAAAGTTGTAGTTCACATTGTTTGAATGTTTTCCACATGCACTGTGGCATATACTTACTATTTTCTTAAACCGCATAATGCAAGAGTAGGTAGGGATCAAGTTCATACAATATGGCCATATTTCACATTATTTTAAAGTATTTTAATACAATACGAAACAACCTCGTTTATTTGCTTAAACTGATTTATGTTTGCGAACAAGGACTCTGGATATACGGCTTTGTTCAAATTTGCAACTGCAAATAAAAATTAAAAGTTTTTATAAAATGTTAAATTTTGAAAAAAAAATCTTTTCGTACCATTTTTGGATACTTTTCTTTATTTTTAATTAAAACATTTTTGTTATCTAAAATTTAAACGATATTTATAAATAAAATGTTCAAATAAACTCAAAAGGTAAAAGGGCATATTTTGATCGCAAATGCAAGAAAATGTGGTTTTGGGATAGTTCCAATGATTTTTTTATTTCACCATTTGAAATAAAATACATATTTGGTTCTAAGATTCTAAAACTAGAAGAATGTAGCTTTTACATGCTTTTTATTTTGTCATGATATAGTCAAGCTATGCATTCGTACAAAAAAAAAGTTGAGATAACAATCAGACATGGGATTACTATAGCCCTGTTCCACTGGAGGTGGTAGTCTGCTAATAGTAGATTTTTTGTTTAATCTAGTACTATCATCTACCTACTCATGCTCTTCTTCCCGAGTGGATACGATTTGTATTGAATTCGTTGAAAGTGCGTTCCATTGAAAATCGCTAGTTAACTATTAGTAGTACTTTGCCACCTCCCAAAGGAACAGCTAAATGGATCTACCGAGTAACATCAAACTTGGTATGTAGCATTTTTTTGCAGAATCTCAATAGGGGTTTTTAGAACTAATTTTTTTTTATCAAAAATAACGATACCTGTGATAAACCAATTTAGGAAATGTTTAATTTTCTCGAAAACGGTACCAGTGATTTTGTTTAAAAAAATTATATAATAGTTTTTGGGCAATCATGGACATTTTTTAAAATTATTATTAACCTACCGTAGAACCGTGCCAAACTACCAATTTAATTTCAACGAATTTTTTATACAAAAGCATTTATATAGTTTAGATATAAAACAGAAAGAAAATTTGGGAAAATAATAGTTTTTGGATTAGTAATTTCTACAAAATTGCATACCAATTTTATTTTTGTATTTTTTTTTTTTAATTTATAAGGTTCCAACGATTTTGAAATTTTTTTTTTCTAAAAATCTATCTTAGTAGAAAAAATCAAATCGAATTGGTACTTGTTTTCGAGCTATCACGAATTTTCCTTTGTTCCTTAAACTTTTTGGGCTAGCGTATAAAAACAACTCAGGTTAAAAGCTAATGCTCGGTTAAATTTTATGGTTATGAAACTCAAGTATTAAATTTAGCCGAGCTTTAGCCTTTAATCTGAGTATTAAATTGTTTATATTGGTTGAGAGAAATATGTATAATTCAGTTAAATATTTAAGTGAACCTTTAATTTGATTATTGGTAAGGCTCGTAGAAAATCAAATTTACTAATGATAAGCTTTGGTGAATTATAGTAATAATAGCCTAATAGTAAGTGAATGTACATATAAGCGTGGTCGAATGTTCGGTATTCGACCGAATCATTATTTGCAGCATCTCTAGTTGGTGCCGTTAAAAAATTCCAATTTCCCCTCCTTGGAATCAAAAATAAACAAAAAGTTTGAGCCAAAACGACTTATTAGTTTGAGCTCTTACCTCATTTAAATTATTACGTTGAGTTTTTCTTAACGTTTTTCTTTTTTTCTTTAAGGGCCATTAGCTGAAACGAACCTTAAATAATTCATGTTGAACATAAACTTTTAGGCTCTATTTTAACTTCGGCGTAAACTGTCACATAAGGATTTATGTTGTAATTAAATGCTTAAGTTTCGATTCAAGCCTGGTACGCTGCTCGCGCTAAATTTTAGCTCCCATACAAATTATCGAAAATTTTTAGCCGAGATAAAATGGATCCCATACAAGTTATCGATAACTTGTATGGGAATTTTATCTCAGCTAAAATTTAGCGCGAGCAGCGTACCAGGCTTAAAAAATAAAAACAAAAACAGTTTGAGAATACCTGAAAATTAAAAATTCTAACCACCCTGTCTCAGAAGACAGAACCACCATCGATTTGTCAATTTTTTGACATTTCAAAACAGCACGTGCCGAAATAACACAAATGTTCTTTGCGAAACGAAAATAAACACTTTCGTTCTCAACAAAAATCATCTCTTTTTTGTGTGAATTATTACGAAGCACAGTCGTTTTATAACATCCATTTAGCGATGACGAATATATAAAGATTTATGTTGTGTCCTCATTAATTATAATACAATTCACCTGCGTACTATCTTTGTTCAAGTGTTTTTCTTCTTCTAATCTTCATATCATAACAATAAAAAAAAATGATTGCGATAAGATCAGCCTTGCGAACCATATCCCAAACGGCACCAGTTAAAAAACTAAAATCTTTCCACCGTACTGCCTTCAGCGACAAATATCTACTTGTAACAAATGTAACAATCTCCCTAAGCCTCTCCTCAACTGGTGACTTCCTTGAACAACAATACGAAAAGTACTCTGGTGAATTGGACAAATGGGATCGACGACGAACCATGAATATGGGTTTATCTGGGGTTAGTGTCGGAGTAATATGCCATTTTTGGTATAAATACTTGGATCGACGTATGCCCGGACGTGGATTACGAACTGTAATTCAAAAGATTGCCTTAGATCAATTTATTTGTTCGCCAGTTTATATATCAGCGTTTTTTGTAACACTTGGCATTCTCGAACAAAAGACGAGACAACAAGTGTTGGAGGAGATGAAGGAAAAAGCATGGAAGTTGTATGCAGCTGAATGGGCGATATGGCCGCCAGCACAGTTTGTTAACTTCTATTGGCTGCCGACCAAGTATCGAGTGTTTTATGATAATATAATTAGTTTGGGCTATGATGTGTATGCATCACAAGTGATACATGATAATTCTTAAGAATTTAAGATAACGTGACCAAAGTGGGCGTTAATGTATAAATTTAGCTTAAATGATGGATTGTATATATTTTTGTATGGGGAACTTTGTACAGAGCGGGCGTTGAACATGGGCTTCCAAATAAAATGTGATTTAAATGCAATTGTTTTCTTTTCTTTTTTCTTTGACAAACTAACTAACAATAATGTAATAAAATCTTGGAAATAAGTTTTGACCCAATTCCAATTATCGTATCGAACTAAAACTTTGCACATATATGTAGTTTGGGTGACAACACAATATTTTGGTGGTCCGGACCCTGGGGAGTTGCATTAGGGGGTTGAAACATCCCAAACCAATTTTAGCTTACTTCAAAATACACTGATCAACAAAGTTTTTGCCACAAGAACCAAAATATACTTTTCACAGTTCGGTATTTTAACCTAAAACGTTTCCACAAATCAAATTTCTTAATTTTGCCCTCGACGATTAAGCTTATGTAGATAATCAGGCTACTTTTTAGTGAAGTCTGTCTTTAAATTGGTCAACCCAGTTCGCGATACCATCAATATGCACTATGTGGGTAAACACGATTTTTTTGGGATTTTTATAAACAAAAAGTGGTCTTTCTAATGTTTTTGGTATGAATATTGATAATCAAGGTATTTATAGTATTCTAAAAAAAAAATTTAATTGTATAATTATGGAACTCTATTTTTTCAAACAAACTTAAAAAATTTGCACTAGACAACAGGTCTAACCTATATATTTTTAAACTGCTAGATATGTAGAACAATACTGCATTTTAAGATCTCGAGTAATAAAAGAGATATCGGGAAGGTTGCAACAATTTTAGGAAGAAAAAAGTCTATTTTTATAATCACGGTTACAAATTTGTTTATAATGAATTACCGCACATAAAAACATAACCTCGAAAACAGCCAAAATGACTTTTTTTTACATTTTATAAGAGTAAATTTTCAAAAACGGAGGCCAATCAAATTTTTCTGACTTCAGATTCGTGTTCAGTAGTTCAAAAACCAATTTTGTTGACCAGTGTTATTGTATAAAACTAAAACTTTGAAACATTGGAGGGTTGAAACATCCCAAATCAATTTAAGTCTATATGGTATAGGTATGAAGTATGGATGCAAAAATGAAGGTTTTGCAGAAATGAACCTACTTTCTAAAAAGTAAAAAATAAAATAATAGTTTAAAAAACTAAAAATACGTTTATATCGCGCACTAAATTATTTTATCAGCCCTATTCTGCTATTCGATTCACGTTAATCGAAAGATTTCATTCCTTAATCACGTCAAACAGGCTTTGAAAAATCTCAACTTTTCGAAAGCAAAACGATGTGTCCCGCTATCTTAGAAATTCTAAGGAAAAAAAAAAATTGCTTGAATTTAATTTTAACTTAGCTGCATCAGATTTAAAGAAAATATTACTTTTTTACCCAACTTAGAACTAAAAAAATTTACATGAGTCTAATTCAATGAGCCGTAGTGTAAAAAAATGCACTACGATGTTTCGGCAAGTTGCCCTAAAAGTTGGTGTGTGGTATAACATTGTTGGGAATATTTCATAAATAACCGAGATAACATTTTTTTTTTAAGAAATCCGACTTTTTTATGAGGTAATTTTTCCATATTATTATTATTATTCCACTTGAATAATAAGTTTTGTACCCTTTCAGAACCTTTCAGAATACAAAAACTTAAATAATATGGAAAAATTACCTAAAAAAAGTCGGATTTCTTAAGAAAAAAAATTTTATCTCGGTTATTTATGAAATATTCCCAACAATGTTATACCATTTTGAAAAGAGAATTAAACACACCAACTTTTAAGGCAACTGGTTGATATGTGGATCTTAGGCCGTGGGTGAATTGCGTTAAATAGTTAACACCGTGTAAAATTTTTGACACTATTGAGGTGAATACAAAATTTTCAGCTGTTAAAAATGTATTTGACTCTGGGACCTGGTTAAATTTGAGTAAAATTTTTTTGCAGATGGTTTTGTTTTTTTTTTTATTAAAAAGGAATATCATGGCAGAAAAAAAGCAGACAAAATTTTAAACAATAATCCATACAGCTGAAATTTTTTTTATTAACCTCAATAGTGTAAAAAATTTTACATAGATTAAGTATTTAACGCAATTCACACACGGCCTTATGCTCCGAATAAATTTACACTTTGTTCTTTATTGAAATGTTTGCTCTTTTTAATTTCAATTGTCTCACAAACCAATCTTGCCACATAATATCTTTCCGTATAAATGGATTTCGATTGATCAAATGGTGATCATTATTGTAGGCCAAAGGGTCACAAATGGTAGATTTATAACCCGATTCTCCCCAACAGTCATAACTTGTGAGTCACATAAAGTTGTTGTGAAATGTGACCTGCTCTAAAGGAGATCACAACTTTAAGAGTTTTTGTGACTCTTACAAGTTGTGACTTGTGGAGGAGAATCGAGCTGTTAGAGTCAACTTCATTCTTTTGGATCGCTTTGATGTGTTCACTAAGGCGTGTCGATATAGGTCGTTTTGTCTTTCCAATATATTGCAAGCCGCAGCTACATGGAACAGATTATACTCCTGGATTTTGTAGGGGTACTTTATACATACACACAGAGAAAAAAAATAGTAATTTTTAACTATTTTCAAAGTTATGCAAATAGTTACAAAATAATTATTTTTTTTCCCTGAATGTATTTTACCTTAAAATTTGTCGTGGTGGTTTGAAAATCGACTTAATTCCACAAATGGATAAAATTCTTCCAATTCCTTCGAAAAAACTTTCTATGTGCAAGAAATGCCAGTTTTTCATTTTGGTTTTGAACGTCTTGTGTTGGTTTTTGTATCCAAAACCGTTGCTTGGAACCATATAAATTTTAAATTAGTGCTGTATCTACCCTTTTCAATTCATCTTGGATATGGTTTTGATCACAAACGGCATGTGCCCTATTAATAAGAGCAAATACAACAGAATTGATAAATCAATGGAAGATGATGAGCTGCACCATGCAGATTCGGTTACTTGAAATCAATTAATAGGTAGCGGGGTGTCGATTTGATGTTCTTAGGTTGTAAATATTTGGTCGATAGTAGACTTTTGTGGCCTAAGACTTCAATTATATAAGACTATAAAAAAAACTATAAAGTATAAACACTTCAATTCCGAGGCCATGAAATTGTAAGACTCATTTATTAATTTTCATGCTTAAATCGAGACATTTCCAGAAAAAAAAAAAAGATTTCATGGAAATGAAAGTAATAGAATTTAGTTTTTGCGATTGCCTCGTCGGCGCATTGATGCGGTACACTTTGGACAGTACCATTTGCCTTTGGGTGGTTGTGTTATTCCAACACAAGGATAATGGAACCACTCGAATGGGCACTGTAATTAGAAACCACAATTAGAAGTTGATGACTAAAGAATAAAACATTTTAGAACTTACCGCATCATTATCGCAAGCAACCATGTCACCATATGACACTTGATTGCAAATGCAGTAGCGGGGTTCATTAGGATCATAGGACCATTCGCCTTCGGCAGTCTGTTCCACAACCAGACTATTATTCTCTGCAGCAGGGGTACTATTTCGCTGAACAGCAGCAGCAGCTGCGGCAGATGTTGTGGCAGCAGCGCTAACAGCAGCTGGTGTAGGAACCACCTCTGCAATGCTGGATGTGGATGATTCAGCATGTGAACTGATTGAGGATGATGAGGATGGAATTGAAGTTGGTGTTGCTGGTGTATGTTGGGGTAAATGAGATGAGGATTTTCTGCAAAAAAGAATACAAAAAAATCCAATTACTTACTTATTTCAATTCGTTTAATACTAACGTGAATAATATTTATACATAATACTTAAAATCTAAGTTAATAACTCTAAGCTATTGAAAAACATAGTTTTGAATTTAGTGCATTTAAAATTGTCATTTAGAGACTCGATAAAAATTATTGAATATTGTTGTCAATTGATTGAGGGGGCTATATGCATCATAGTTCAAACTACTAAGAATAAGGCACAATGGTTGGCGTAGTCTTATACTTGTGCGACTATAACTGAAATTTAACAGACTTCAAATCTTGTTATATGAGTGGCATAGGAAGGTGACCTGCACTACACAGTTATATTCGAGTATTGTATTGGTCTTATAAAAAATGGCAGCTTAAGGCAGAACATAAGGATCGCTGCAATCGCGACCAAATCTCTTTATAAATTCTAGGATTCTATTAGCTTTTTTGATAATGTAGTTTTAAATGATCTTTAAATGTTAGCTCAGGATCAAGAATAACTCCTAAGTCTGAAAAGACGTGGACTTTACTTTGTTTTACACTTGTCGACATTAAGAACAAGACCAATTTTATTGCACCATTCCCTTAATAAAGTTAAGTCTTTTTGTAACAGTAAACAGTCAGAAGTACATTTAATACTAACTTTTGAATAGCTTAATGTCATCAGCATAAATAAATTTTATAAATAAAAATAAAATTGGACCTAAATGGCTGTCCTGAGGGACGCCTGAATTGACGAGTGTTTTTATAAACGTCTGCCTAACTTAGACCTGCGTTAGGCGTGTTCATAAATGCAGAATTGCAATCGTACTAACTTAGTCGAACTGCAGTTGCTGCTGTTCAAAAACGTCATTATGTCGTCAACATCGGGCAGATTGCCCAGCCAAAATTTGTTGGCTGCAGAACTCAAGAAGAAATTTATTTGGCTCTTGATTCGATGTTTTTATTGTTAATAAAGTAAATATTGTGAAACAAAAATTGGAAGCAAACATATTAATAACGGTGGTGAAAAAATTGTTTCTTTTTTTCATTTTTCGAAAATTTTGGATTTTAATAAAACAGAAAATTTATAAATTGTGTTTTGAGATAATGAGTTTAAATTGAATTTTTTCGTATTAGGGTGGCTCTAAAAAAAGTTATCTTCTACAGTTGCTAGTGAAATTCTAAAAAAGTCGACGTGTATATTATTTTGAATTTTTGAAAAATTTGCCATTAGGGTGGTTCAATTTTTTTTTAAATTATATTATTGACAAAAAAAAACTGATTTTCACTACAAAGAATGTTTGTAAAACTTCGTTTATGAAATAAACCTAACGTATTATTGGATATTTTCGCATTAGTGGGTTCAGAAAAATGCTATACATACATATTTTACATTTACTCTTGGAATTCAACCAAAATCGATTTAATTAATTTTAAAGAAATTTAATAATACTATATCAAAAAACGCACTTAGTAAACTTTCTGTGCACTAATACTCATTTTTTTTTTTTTTTTTTTTTTCAAACGCAAAAAAAAAAACCTTTTTTGAACACCCTAATTGAAAATGGTTTTATTTATCGATAGGTAATTTATTTCTAATGTAAACCACATGTTTTTTTTAATTCCACTATTAAAAGTAGAAAAAAGTATGTATTTTTTTGAGCCACCCTAATGTAACATGTGTGTTATTAGCTGCTTTCCTTTGGAAATATTTATCTACTGCTTAGTACTTAAAACTACTTTGAACTAATTTTGCTATACTGAAAAAGTAGTTCAAAGCAGCTTTAATTACTAAGTAGATAAATATTTCCAAAGGAACGCAGCTATAAAAAACAATATTTTCGGGAACTAAAAAAAGAAATATTTTTTGATAATTTATAATTGGGCTTGATGATCATCAAGCCCAATTATAAATTATCAAAAGTTAAATATATATGATCAAAAACCAATATACAGAAATATTTTTTTTTTCTGACGTTTATGAACACTCAGTGATTGCTGAAATTTGTACTTACTCAGGCCTGCAAACATTCTGCAGAATTGGTATGTTCATAGTTCATTGACGATAGTACTAACGCAGATTTCCGACGTTTATGAAAACAACCGACAACAAATTGGTTCGAACACATTTTTACGAAATTCTACACTATAAAGGTCAAAATCATGGAGGTGAAAACTTGATGTCCAGGCATTTTTTTAAATCAAAATAACATTTAACTACAGTTTTTTTTTTCGAATTTACCAATTAAAAAAATAGGCAAGCATCTAGGAATATGTTTTGGTTAGAAAAGTTTTCATTTCTTTTTTATTTCATCTGATATACTCAAAAACAGCGTTCCCGGACATGTCTATTACTCAAAAACTGATATTCAAATGACTTCAAAACGCATTTAAGTCAAAAACTTCTAATTTCGATAGCAAAGTGTTGCTTCCGTCTGTTTTAGAAATTCTAAAGAAAAAAAATGTCTAAATTTAATTTTAACCACCTTTTGTTTGTTAAGTTTTATTTAGCAACTTGTGCCATTAAAAAAAGCTTCTTATTTTAGACTTTCACGTGAATCAAATAGCAGAATATGGCTGAATATTTTATTCATCTAACGTACAAATGGTGCTGAAAGCAGTTTTTTAAGATGATATTATATAGATTTATCATTCCACACCTATTTGTATGGACAAATATATTAAATGTATGTTATAAGTTAGTTTTAGTTTCATTTATAAGTAGCGTACATCAATTAACCGTCATTCCGGGAACGCTTGTTTTGGGATATATTTAGATTAAAATTTTATTTTTTTGGTTGTATTGTGATCAAAAATCGAGGATATTACAATATAGGTACTCTCAAAAATATTTTGTTTTACTTTGTGACAAAAAAAAATAAAATATGGTCAAAACGTCATTTCCTGGAATGCTCTTAGAATCTGAATAAATAATGTGGTCGTACATACATAATTTTCAGGGGCGGACTGGACCACCGGGCATTCTGGATTTTTCCCGGTAGGCCCTCGGGGAAGAAAACATTTTAAAAGCACTTGAAATTCAATTTTTAAATTCACTCACGTCATGCTTCAAGTCGGTTTCTGGCCTTTTTAGTCAGTATAAATCTATTGTGCCCCTTATGGATCTTTCGAGGCCTATAGAATTATGCTTGTGAGCCCCCTATGTATGTTTCGAGGCCCACAGAATTATGTTTGCGGCATTTAAGTCAACGTAGGCCTCCTGTGGATCTTAATGGGCCTACCGAATTCTGTTTGTGGCCCCCCTATGGATTTTCAAAGGGCCCCATATGGATATTTCGAGGCCCACTGAATCATGTTTATGGCGTTTAAGTCAATGAAGGCCTCCTATGGATCTTTAGGGGCCTACCGAATTCTGTTTGTGGGCCCCCTATGGATTTTCAGGGGGCCCCATATGGATCTTTCGAAGCCCACAGAATCATGTTTATGGCGTTTAAGTCAACGAAGGCCTCCGTTGGATCTTTAGGGGCCTACCGAATTCTGTTTCTGGGCCCTTTATGGATTTTCAGGGGGCCCCATATGGATCTTTCGAAGCCCACAGAATCATGTTTATGGCGTTTAAGTCAATGAAGGCCTCCTATGGATCTTTAGGGGCCTACCGAATTCTGTTTGTGGCCCCCCTATGGATTTTCAGGGGGCCCCATATGGATCTTTCGAGGCCCACAGAATCATGTTTATAGAAGGCCTCCTATGGATCTTTAGGGGCCTACCTAATTCTGTTTGTGGGCCTCCTATGAATCCTTGGAGGCCTACCGAATTCTGTTTGGGGGCCCTATATGAATCTTTCGAGGCAAAAAACAACAAAAACTTTATCTGTATAGATTTTTGAAAAATCCAGATAATTATCCAGATTTTACTTTCTCTCGATAAAAAAAGTGGTGCCAAGGTACTTTATTTGTTGTGTTAAGCCTGAACTATCAAAACACAAAGTCAAAAAAGTACAAAAAAGTAAACACGATGTTTTTTCTTCTTCCCCCTAGTAGCTTGTTTGTATATCTCTCTTTCATTTTAAAAAAGCTTGAACAAGACCAAGCTTTCGATTTTCACAATGTTTTAAAAACAAATACATACACTGAAACAATATTTCATACCCTTTCCGTAAGGTAGCTCTTCAATCACATAGTTCCTCTCATTTTCCGAAAAAAAAAGCTCTTTTGACAAACAATTGAAATTTCAAATACATTCGATTCGCTATAAGTCATACTGTATCACTAACGATTCTCGAGCTACTTGTATTGTTTCAACCGTCCTTTGCTTCAACAGTACCTAATCTCCCCTAATTAGAGATTTAGGTGACAAAATTTTGAAATAAAAGTAACAAATTGAGTTTTTAAAAAATATTGAACTCTTAATTGATTTGCAGCAAAAAATATTTTGATTTATTAATTATTTCTTATTATTAAGAAATGTTTTAGTGAAAGAATTGTAAAAAACAAAAATCTATTATGAGCGGAGGGAGCAAAATACAGTTGCAAAGTCGGGACTTTTCGAAATTACGCAAAAACTGCATTAAATCGAAAACCGTAAGAATTTGAGATGAACAAGTTACCAAATTCTGAGAGTCCTAAAGTCAGCCTATCAGCATATTTCGTTTGATCCATTACTTTTGGGACACCCTTTGTATACAAAATATTTAACAAATTTTTAGCAAACACGAGTTGTGGTATAATTACGGTGAGTCACCGTCGGTGACCATATTTCTGGGAGCAAAATCCGGGACAAAAAACATTATAAAATCGTAATAGAATGCATAGATAAAGTTGCTTAGAATATCAAAGCTTTTTATGTACCTGATAACTCACAAAAATATTTTTAATTTAATTTTATAAGAATTTTAATATCAATTTAAAAAATGATATAAAATTTAATTAATTTGTCGAAGTACCTAATTTACCGGTTCAGTAAAAGGTACTGTTAGTAACTGTTAAAAATATTATTTTTTTTTTTGTAACATGTAATTAAAAGTTTTGAAATTTTAAAGGGTTCATTATTCAAAAAACTTTTTCTTGTGAAGCTTTAACATGACAAACAAAAGCACTGGATAAATTCACGAAAACTTTTAAAAATAAATGCTTTTATTTGAAAAAATAAATGATTTTTAGCATTTACATTTTCCAAACTTGGTCAATTAATTAAAAGTAGGTACAATTAATAAAAAGGACTATCACCGACTAATTTCTATAAGTCAGTTAATGTGGTTGCAGTCCTCGTAAAATGCCACATGTTCCAAAAAAATAGATAAAACGTCCTTAACAAATATTCCTGACAGACCAACCCCTTATATTTTAGAAAAAGAAGGTGCAATAAAGACGTTAAAAAATATTTCTAATATTTTTTATTTATATTAAGAACATACATACATTTTGAAAAAAAAGAGCTTGTTTCTAATTATTTTTCGACCACTGTATATAAAAAAACAATTTCTGCATATCAACTTTTATTTTTAAATATTTCGAGTAAGTAAATAATTATGTAAGTATTTTGTGGCCCTTTTCCTAAAAGTCCCGGAAGGCCCTTTGACTCCCAGTCCGCCCCTGATAATTTTGCATTATTTGGATAAAATTATCCATCCATATCAGTATCCTATCTAAGTTACATTTCTTCATTAAAAAAGTACTTTTGGCCTAAGTATTTCGGACATGCATAAAAAGCATTTTTTTTTTGTAGAAATTTGTCTCTGAACCAAGAAATCAAATTATATTTGATTTATTTAAGACCTTCTATCTTAATATAAGGAAACATTATTCACATTGATACTATTTTTAGACCCCTTAAGTCGTTTTGAAGAGATCACCAGCATTTCTAGGAACGTTTTACTAGTAATAATTTTGGGGTTTTGCAGTAAATTGAAAAATATACAATTTTGTGATTTGCCCGTTCATGAACCGCAACCGACAAATTATGGCTAAAGCAAACATTTGAGCGTGAAATTTTTATCATAAAACAAAGTTGATTTTTTAAGAATTCGGTCCTCGACATTTTTCACCTCCATGACCCTCACAATCAAAATAAATAAAATTGGACCTAAATGTCTGCCCTGAGGGACGCCTGAACTGACAACAAATTGGTTCGAACACCATATTACGAAAAACTAAAGTAAAAGTCTATTTTTTTTATATACCTACTAGAATTATCCAATTTACTTACTTTTTATGCTTCCTAGCACTTGATTCACGATCAACAGTCTGTAAAGTTGTATTCTGTCCACTCGGTGTATTAATATCTCTATTAATCCAAAATTCATGTGGAGTTGCCCCACCAGCAGCTCCATGAATAGCTTCATACGACGCTTTCAAGCTGGCAGTTCTTCTACCCTGTTGCATTTGTTGAGTAGCAACAATCGCCTGACTTGCTGCCGCAGCAATAGCATTTCCAGCCCCTCCCATATGCTGCAAATTATACGAAACTGATGGCCCAGCAGCAGCTGGTGGAATCACTGCATGATGAGTGACATTGGGTGTGACTGCCTGAACAACCGGAGCAACTGGTGCTGCAGGAGTTGAAATACTATTACCCAGATTTGGACGTTTTTCGACCACCGGAGCTGGCGTACTATCTCGCCGCTTTTCCGGTTTCGGTCGAAAACGATTGTCTTTCGGTAAACTAGCAGTTGAACTGCCTGTGTGATTATTTGTAGCAATCGAACCAAAATAACGATTCTCTTTTTGATTGCCAATATTGCTACTGCTTATTGAACTTGAGCCGTCGAGTTCCAAGGATCTCTTTTCGAGGATTTCCGTAATGCCATTATTGTCGGCTTCAAGTTCACATTTAAATTTAAATAATTCACTATCCAATCGACGCAAATAACGTTCAACTAGATCGTGAATTTGTGTGGCAATGGCGACTTTTTCGTCAGCATCTTCTAAAACTTTGTAATATTCTTTTCGCAGATTTTGAAATTCAATTTCGGCAGCATTACTTTGCAATTCGCCTCGTTTGCATTGTAAAAAGAATGTACGTGCTTTTTTTTCTAATGAATCCATGCTATCTATGAGCGAGTGGAGGTAAAAAATGATAGTTTGCAAATTCTACAAAATAACAATTGTTAAGTACTTACTTTGAACAGTTAGATCAAGTTCACGCATTTCTGTAAAACGATCTCTTAATTCTTGGGGAAGATGTTCAATCACTAAAAAAATAAACAATAATCATTTTTTTGTTTAGTGTAAACAATACTCGGGTTGGTGACAGCGGAGCCGTGATAATGTCCACTGGAGTCTCAAATTGTATTTTCGAGTTTTTAGCATAAAAATGAATATTTAACTTACTTTCCAAATAATCCTCGAGATAAAGCATGATTGTAGTTTTATTTTATATTTCCAATTAAAGGGTTTTAAGTGAATTTTAATAGAAATAAAGTGAAATAAGTGAATTTATTTATTTCAGCAAAGATGTTTTTTTACAACTTTATTTCGTAGTGACAGCTTGAGGACTGTGATGAATGTTTGACAAACAAAATTTACTTTTAAGTGGATAACATAATTTTAGTTGCTATAATCGAAAAAATGTCGATAAGGTAGTTTAATCAATGCATTAAAGGTCGGAGTGCACTTGGCTGAATTGTACTACTTTTTTTTATTTTAGGCGTTTCTTTGGGAGTATTTATCTACTGCTTATGGGGACTTTTCACGAGTCAATTTTTGCCGTGCGGCGAAGCTTTTCGACTCGTGTGAACGTAAGTCGCAGGCGACTAAAGTGACATTCCCCATAGAAAAATCCTAGTCGACCGACATATCGTGCGGCTAAAACCAACTCGTGAAAAGTCGGCATTAGTAGTTAAAACTACTTTGAACTACTTTTGCTATATTGAAAAAGTAGTTAAAAGCAGGAGTTGAATTACGGCAAACGTTCGTTAACGAATGGGTGCTATGTTTACGACATTATTTTATTGAGGCGACGATTTGACAAAGTCAAAAGCAACAACAATTTCCAAGACAAATTTGTTTACAACAACAATTTCAATGGGCTGGGCTGTCAAAACCTTAAGTAGCCATAAGTTTTGACAGTTCTCGATACTGAGTTTTTTCTAATGTTCATACCTTCTCTTTTTATACCATGTTACATCATTGCAACTTTTGTTTGCAATTTTTTTAATTTTGCAGTTTTCAACAAAATTGAACGCATTCAATATTGTGTTTACGCCCATAAAATGCACTACCTTACCTCTGTTTATAGCAACTCTGACATTTAAAAAAACATCTAAGGTCATAATTGTCAAGTTTCCTATAAAAGTCTTTTTTTGTTTATAAAAAAAAACACCGGCAGATAAACGAAATAAAAACAAGTAATTTACCTAAACAAAAAAATAATTTAATCTTGAAAAAATAAAATGTATTTACATTTTTAGAATGCGAAGACGAGAACTCCAAAGCATAACATTAAAACTCACCGAACTAAAAGAATATGAACAAATTAGAGCAGAGCGTATAGCTGCCGAAAAGGCCAAATTATCCGACCAAGAACCAGGCACAAGTAAAGTGGAAAGTATCGCCACTTCGGCTGATTCGAAGACAAACGATGAAATAAAAGATCGTATCGGGATGACAATGTAAATTATGTTAGATTGTAATAAATTTGTTGAATTATTTTTACTAAATAAAAAGAAATCAAATTTGTAATTTAAATACTTGGTAATGTTTGGCCCTTGACTTTGGAAGTGGTAAACTATAGACCGAGAGCCGGCAGCATATTTTGGCAGTTTTGATATAACCGAAATTCGAGTGTGCACATATCTAGATATGCACCACAGTATGTCAACGGAAAAAGTCTGGCAGTGATCTTTTTCAGCTTTCCCTTGCCAGACGCATCCAAAGTGCAGTCAAAAATCAACTTTTGGCGTTTTGGTATAACCGAATAAAGATACACCAAAAAATCATAAAAAATCCCCTGATTTCGAAACTGTGGGTACCGAAAGATTCTTTTTCAGCTTTCCCCCCGCCAGACCGCTTTAAAGCATTTTTAAGTGCATTTTTCTAATAAAAAACCTAATTACTTATTTTCTGTTAGGTATAACCGTATGATGGTAACAAATTAATATTCTATGTCTATTCCAGGTCTAGAAAATATAATTTTTATCCAGCTATTTTTTAGCCCTCCCTCTGCCAGACGCATCCAAAGTGCAGTCAAAAATCAACTTTTGGCGTTTTGCTACGTATTACCGAATAAATGATACACCAAAAAATCATAAAAAATCCCCTGATTTCAAAAATGTGGGTACCAGAAGTTTTTTTTTAGCTTTCGCCCCGCCAGACAGCTTTGAAGCATTTTGAAATGCATTTTTCTAATAAAAAACCTAATAGCTTATTTTCTGTTGGGTATAACCGTACGATGGTAACAAATTAAAAATCTATGTCTATTCCTGGTTTAGAAAATATAAGTTTAAGCCAGATATTTTTCAGCCCTTAAAGGTTTCCCAAACAGGTTTTTAAATACAAAAAACACCTACAGTTTCTGTTTTTACTTGCGATATAGGTACTATACAGGGTGTCCCAAAAGTAATGGATCAAACGAAATATGCTGATAGGCCAACTTGAGGACTCTCAGAATTTGGTAACTTGTTCATCCCAAATCCTTACGGTTTTCGATTTAATGCAGTTTTTGTGAAATTTCGAAAAATCCCGACTTGGCAACAGTATTTTGCTTCCTCCGCTCATAATTGATTTTTGTTTTATACAATTCTTTCACTAAAACATTGCCTAATAATAAGAAATAATTAATTAATCAAAATATGTTTTATTTCATACGCCATTTTGCTGCAAATTAATTAACAGTTCCATGTTTTATAAAAACTCAATTTCTTTCTTTTATTTCAGGCAACACCCTGAAAAAAATTTGTATGGTGTGGCACTGGTTTATTATTTTGAAAACTTGCTGTGTTATTGCAGTTTTCAAAAATGTATAAAAATTTCCAAAGTTGAAATTAGAACGAAAGATATTTTAATTTGAATGCAAAAAAACAGACGTTTTCAGAGCAAAATAACAAACAAAAATCGAGGCTTTTTTTTCAAAAAGAAATAAACAAACAACAGTCGAGAAAATGTGTTTATTTTTCTTTGTTATTTTTCTCTGAAAAGCCCTGTTTTGTTGCTTTTAAATTGTAATATCTTCAGTTCTATCTTCAACTTTGGAAACTTTTATACATTTTTGAAAACTGCAATAACACGACAAGTTTTCAAAATAATAAACCAGTGCCACACCATACAAATTTTTTTCAGGGTGTTGCTCTGAAATAAAAGAAAGAAATTGAGTTTTTATAAAACATTCAACTGTTAATTAATTTGCAGCAAAATGGCATATGAAATAAAAAATATTTTGATTAATTAATTATTTCTTATTATTACTCAATGTTTTAGTGAAAGAATTGTAAAAAACAAAAATCAATTATGAGCGGAGGAATCAAAATACTGTTGCCAAGTCGGGATTTTTCGAAATTTCACAAAAACTGCATTAAATCGAAAACCGTAAGGATTTGGGATGAACAAGTTACCAAATTCTGAGAGCCCTAAAGTTGGCCTATCAGCATATTTCGTTTGATCCATTACTTATGGGACACCCTGTATATCAAGTTATGCATTCGTACAAAAAAAAAAGTTGAGATAACATTTTTCCATGACATTACGATGATAGACAATGCCAAAAAAGTGGGTCCCGGAAGTCCGTCTGTCTGTCAGTCTGTCTGTCTGTCTGTATAAGGAGCTAGAGCCTAAACGGATGGACCGATTGCCTTCAAACTTGCTATGTAGCAGTTTTTGGTGACTCTCCAGAGGGGTTTTTGGAATTAATTTTTTTGGACCAAAAATAACGGTACCTGCCATATAAAAATTTCGGAAAAGTTTAATTTCTCGAAAACGGCTCCAACGATTTTGTTAAAAAAATTCAAATGTTAGTTTTTAAATAAGGTCTATCTTTTGATGAAGAAAATTTTTTTGGAAAATCATTATTAACGGTACCTGCCATAGGACCGCTTTTTTCAAATCTGATTTTCTGCCAAACTGCTTATTGTATTTCAACGAAATTTTTTATACAAAAGCATTTATATAATTTAAATATAAGCCAAAAATAAAATTTTGAAAAAAATAATTTTTGGATTTTTAAAAAAATTTTGAAAATTTTTTTTTGAAAAATCAAATTTTCGAAAACGGGACATTGAATTTTTTTGAAATTTTGTTTTTAGATGTTGATTAGTTATTTCTAAAAAATGGCATACCAATTTTATTTTTAAACTTTTTTTTCAAAAAATTATTTAAGAAAAATTAGTTTTTTAAAAAATATATCAAATAAAACTGCATACCTGTTTTGTGGGGCGATTTGATTTCAGATATTGTTTTATTTTTTTGAAAAATTAATTTTTTTTTTTTGTTTTTATATACCTACATTTCCCAAGTTTCTATATAAAAAGTCTTGAAAATTTAAGCAACTTGAACTCTAAGAGCAAGTTCGTGCGACCCAGTCGTGCATTTTATTTTCTTATCAAATTGAAATAATATTTTTTTGTTTAGAGTAACCATATGATGGCCAAATATTAACTTTCTCTGCCTTTTCCTGATTTAGAAAATGTAAGTTTAAGCCAGTTTTGTTTTAGCCTACCCTCTGCCAGATGCCCTAAAAGGTATCTCAATAGTACGGGAAAGTTAGATTTTGCTATATGGAGGTCTGGGAAAAAATCCGAAATGCATTTTGTCTTCAGGGATTGAAAGAGCATAAACCCAGGGATCGAAAGAGTCTAAAACCACATTTTGTACAACCGCACCAAGAGTCATTTTGTTTGTCCCTATACAAAAAATTCCAATTTTTTTGAAGTTTTTTGCCTACAGATCGAAAACGGTCTGTCAAATCGAAAAACCAATATTGTAATTGAAGGTAATTGAAAGATCTACAACTTTTACTACGAACAAATTTAAACAAAAAAACGCTCAAGTAAAAGAGATATGACAAAAATAAGAAAATCACTTTTTGATGTGTTTAAAAAAAACACCCTAACTTTTAAACCAAAGGGGTAATCGAAAAATGTTATTTAACATATATTGCAGAAAATTAAATTATTTCAAGTTTGTCATATATTGTTTTTTCTGTAGGTTCAAAAATACGCGAGTTATGTGAAGAACTAAAATTTTTATTAAAAAAAAAAAAATGGCGGCCAAATTGGTTGCGATTGGTGCGATTGTACAAAATTTGGTTTACGACTCGTGTCTTTATGCCTTTTCGAGCCCTGAAGTCATTTTCGGGGTCGGATTTTTTCCCAGACCCCCATATAGCAAAATCTAACTTTCCCGTACTATTGAGATACCTTTTAGGGCGTCTGGCAGAGGGTAGGCTGAAAAATAGCTGGATAAAAATTCTATTTTCTAGACCTGGAATAGACAAAGAATATTAATTTGTTACCATCATACGGTTATACCTAACAGAAAATAAGTAATTAGGTTTTTTATTAGAAAAATGCACTTAAAAATGCTTTAAAGCGGTCTGGCGGAGGGAAAGCTGAAAAAGAAACTTGCGGTACCCACAGTTTCGAAATCAGGGGATTTTTTATGGTTTTTTTTTTGGTGTATCATTTATTCGGTTATAACAAAACGCCAAAAGTTGATTTTTTGCTGCACTTTGGATGCGTCTGGCAAGGGAAAGCTGAAAAAGATCACTGCCAGACTTTTTCCGTTGACATACTGTGGTGCATATCTAGATATGTGCACACTCGAATTTCGGTTATATCAAAACTGCCAAAATATGCTGCCGGCTCTTATGTCGAATTCCTTTCAATTAAAAAATCGAATTTTCGGCGATCTCGAAGCGAATTTTTTCTGAAAATCATGTTCCATAGAAAAAAAATTCGCCTCAAACGAAGCAGAATTCGAATTTTTTTTTAATCCCTCTTTTTTGAGAGATTTACACGGATTTGCACACACACTTGTAACATTTGACATTTCTCAAACGTCAAGCTGAAAGTTTTCTTCGTGTTGTTTGTTGATTTGAGAACACCAACTTCAAATAAAGAGTAAATTTTAATTCAATATCGTATTTTTATTGCGGAAAAATATGAAATAAATAAAAAAAAACAATGTGCGATCAAAATATATTTTTTCCTGGCATATTTCTTGTGAAAAAGTAAAATTACTGTGACTTTTCTTCTCGTAATTGTCGTCAGAAAATTTTTTCTCTGTAAAACCACAGCATACGACCAAAATAATAACCTTCTACTTCATCTTCACTCAGATCTTAATAATAACTGCAATTTCCCTTTGATTCTGATTAAAATAAATCTATAGGTAAAGGTTGGTAAAAAAGTTTTATTTGTGTGCGTTCTATACATGGGACAGTGTTTGGTCCATTTATGAAATTTATGTTTGGTCAATATTTGATAAATTTGTTGTTGTTTCCTGGAACTTTTGAATATTATAGTTTTAATAGAAAATAGATAATAGAAGGTTTTTGTTATAGTGGTAACCAAAGAGTTAAAAAATTGCAATGTTATGAGATATATTATGTTATGCAGCATCTGAATCATGTGTCGAAATTTAGCATTTTGGCGAGTGAAGTGAGACGACTCGCCAACTCGTCGTACTCATCGCAAAATCGATATATGCCGATTTTGTTCATTGGTGTTCAGATCTGTGCCATAGTTAAATCTGATGTACATCCGAACAAAATGTGCTCCGAGCTTTTTCTGATCGCTCAGAGATCTTATTAATATTTTAAAAGAAATTTAAAAAAAAATATAAAAAAAAAAACTTTTCAAAGTTTGTACCTTGTAGTTTGTTTGTTTGTATGTATTTACTTTTTTATTATTTTTATTTGAAAAAAAAAAAAAAAATAATTTCACTACTTTTATAAATTTAAATTTAAAATTATATAAAAGTTGTGAAATTATGTTTCTCAAAAATTAAACTTTAAACGATTTCTTCCGTCGGCTATTTGCATCTTTTCCAAGCGATGACTGCCGTCGGTTACCTAGTCAAAATTGAAATCTCAAATTAAATATTTAAGGCGATTCATATTCATATGCGTTGCAACGCCATTGTTTTGTACAGATAACTTTAAAATTTAGAAATATAGGAATATTAAAAAAAAAAAAAAAAAAATGAAAAAAAGGTAGGTACAGTAAAACCCGGATAAGTACCTCACCTTAAATGTCCCATTTTGATAGGCACTAAAGCGGGTAAGGTACTTACAAGAACCCGCTTAAGTGCTCATAGGCAGTTATCTCTATATTTATTTAATAATAAAAAAAAAACATGTTTGATTACTAAAAACATAAACTTCACAAAACAAAATTACTTTGAAAGTTTAAAATAGCTAACTAGTTAATTTCTAACTTTAGTAGAATTTTTGAATTTTAAAGCGGTTAAGGAAACGAAATTTTTCTTACAGTTCAAACTTGTTTCAAATGTGTACTTAAAAGAATTTTTTGCAAGTAAATTCAATTAGGTATAAGTATTTGAAAAGCCAGGCAATTAAGCGGGGAAGGCAGTTAAGCGAAAGGTACTTAAAAGATGAATTTTATGTGAAAAAATCCTTAAAATTTTGGTTCTAAAAAAACAAAGGTACTTAAGCGGGTTAGGCACTTAAGCGAGAGGCACTTATCCGGGTTTTACTGTATTTGTTTGCACACGAATTTTTTATTTATGGGTGTACTACATACTTTGTGTACCTACCTACTTTGAACTATGAGAAATGAGACCAATTAGGTAGACATGTACCTACCTACGGCCATTCCATTTGCATTTTTAGGACATCTTCACGCTTCTAGAACATCAACTTTATCACGAGCCCTTTAGACCTACCAAGTTTGCAGAAAAAAGATTGGTTCTTCAACGAAATAAACTGGAAACAAGGTCAATATGTCTTCTCTTACTTTGGAATGGGCGATTGTTTAAAATCATTAATTCATTATAAGAAATATTAAATTCCGAAAATTAAGTTGACTAAGCTTTTCAATCTTTTCTAGGCATTTTATAAAAAAAAATTAAGTACAAATTCTGGAATAGGTGTCTCATATTTTTGGGTGTTTGTTTTTTTTTTTTTTGTTTGTTACCTAATAATATAAATTTAAAATAGAATTAAAATACCAGCGCTGCTCTTTAATAAATTGAGTATGCAATTTCTCATGTTTATGAATTTAATGGACTGTATTTTTACGAATAATTTTTAGTGAATTGTATCGTATTAAAAGAAAAACTAACATAATAATATTTGAATTTAGCGAAGACATCCACCTTTTTAGTTTCAAACTCTATTTTATGTAATTATAATAGAAAATAATTTACCAGAATATAAAGTGCAAGTATGTATGTATAATATTGTATGCTTTATAAGATTAATAAGGGAAATATTTTAAGTGAGATCTATTGATTTGCTCGCATTTTAATTTTCTGCATGGTTTTCAGAGAAATGTGAAAGTGAATGCTAGTTAGTGTACCTACCCGACAATTAAAAATAAATATATTATGGGTGTTATAAATAAAGACAAAACTTTATAAATGTCTTAGGTAGATTAAATTAGATTTTTTATTAATTCCATTCATAAACATAAAAACATAACAATTTTGAATAAAAATTACAAGCATGACAAGATAGCCGTCTGCCGGATGTAAACTAAATTTTTACTTCAAGAAAGAAAAAAGTATACATACAAAATGTACATGTTAAAGTATAAATATGAATATAATAACAAATTATACCTATACCTACCTAAATAATTAAAAAGTGATGCATAAATTTGCGAAATTAATGTTAAATTAAACAATATCATTTTAATAAAACAAAAAAGTTAGTAGGCAGTTAGTAAATCTACGTATTTCCTGTAACATAGGACAAAACTGCAACACAATAGTTAACATTAAAAAAATATTAGCTAGCTTAATGTTTAAATGATTGTAAATTTTGTATTATTGGTTTGAACAAGTGTGTTGGAGGAATTTCGAACATGTTCAAAACCGCCCCCGAGCAGTTTGAATCAGATATTTTAAGTAAGTAAACTTGAATGTTCTTATAAAAAGGATAATGAAACTAGCATTTGTGGAAAAATTAAAGAAAATAAAATGGAAATGTAGGAATATAACATTATTGAAGATTAAACAAAAAATGCCTGAATCCTTCAAGTTCTACTAGACTGATTTCGATGAGAACTCGATTACGTGGTATAAAAATTAAAGTCAAGCTGCCAGAGGCGTACGTTGAGTTGATATAGAAAAAGAACAAATTATATAGAAAATAAGAACAAATGAAAAAGTACGTAGGTATACAGCCTACTTTTTTTTATGGGACCCCTGATGTATCATTTGTTGGTCGCTAAGATTATTTACGCAACACTTTTTGTGGCAAATAATATATAGGTAATTTTTTTTCAAAAAACTGATTTATTTTTTTGCGATCCCTGAGGTATGTGACTGGCTACCAATATAATTTGTCTCTCTTGTATCCGAAGTAATTCATGTCAAATAACTTATCTTTTTGCTGCGTTAAGTAAGTTGCCAACTCTGCATTGTTTCCAGTCGAGGCCCTGGCATGGCACCGCCCCGCTTGCCCCAAAGGTGTGTACGCCCCTGCAAGCTGCCTACACCAATTAACGCTCCTGGTATATGAAGAACATCCGCTTTGTTAACATTTGCATTTAATGTCTAGAAAAATAGGTTGATCACAAAATAAATCTATTTTACTCTTGGAAGCATAAAAGGTATGAATATGAATATCATTTTTCGAAGTTATGTTTTAAATTAATTTTTCTTGTTTTTCTTTTCAACTAATAAATGTGAAATAACTATATTTTAAATTTTAAGGTTATTTTTTTCTGAGTTTTTATTATTTTTTGGTTTCTTGAATATGATATAATAATCAATTTTGAGTATGTGTATGTTCTTAGTAAAAAATTAATAAAAAGCTATGTTTTATCTATTCATTACAACGAAAGTAATACTTCTGTGCAAAAGTGCACCTTCCATGTTCAAACCTACCCCACTTTTGAACATAAGAGTTATATTGGTTAAACATCAAATTTTACATATATCAATATTTCGTCTAACTATCCAAATGTTATTTGAAATCGAAGTTCAATGTTAAAATTGTTAGTAAACTTTATAGATCAAGAAAACGAACATATTTCGTTCAAGAAGTTGCGAAAGCAAAAATTCTTCAAATGTGTCCCACTCTCCCCTATAATTCTAAGTAGGCTAAAATTGATTTGGCAAGTTTTGCCCCTCCAATGCCCCCCCCAGGGTCCGGACAACTAAAATATTGTGTAGTCATCTGCGATACATATAAGTACAAAGTTTCATTTTGATACTGTAACTAGAAGTAGGCTAAAATTGATTTGGCGTCTTTCGACCCTTAAATGCACCTCCCCAGAGTCCGGACCAATAAAATATTGTGTAGTCATTTGCGATACATATATGTACAAATTTTCATTTCGATACGATAATTGGAAGTAGGCTAAAATTGATTTGGAGTATTTCGACCCCTCAATGCACCTCCCCAGGGTCCGGACCAATAAAGTATTGTGTAGTCATCTGCGATACATATAAGTACAAAGTTTCATTTCGATGCGATAATTGGAAGTAGGCTAAAATTGATTTGGAGTCTTTCGACCCCTCAATGCACCTCCCCAGGGTCCGGACCAGTAAAATATTGTGTAGTCATCTGCGATACATATATATACAAATTTTCATTTCGATACGATAATTGGAAGTAGGCTAAAATTGATTTGGAGTCTTTCGACCCCTCAATGCACCTCCCCAGGGTCCGGACCAGTAAAATATTGTGTAGTCATCTGCGATACATATATGCACAAATTTTCATTTCGATACGATAATTGGAAGTAGGCTAAAATTGATTTGGAGTCTTTCGACCCCTCAATGCACCTCCCCAGGGTCCGGACCAATAAAATATTGTGTAGTCATCTGCGATACATATATGTACAAATTTTCATTTCGATACGATAATTGGAAGTAGGCTAAAATTGATTTGGGTCTTTCGACCCCTCAATGCACCTCCCCAGGGTCCGGACCAATAAAATATTGTGTAGTCATCTGCGATACATATATGTACAAATTTTCATTTCGATACGATAATTGGAAGTAGGCTAAAATTGATTTGGAGTCTTTCGACCCCTCGATGCACCTCCCCAGGGTCCGGACCAATAAAATATTGTGTAGTCATCTGCGATACATATATGTACAAATTTTCATTTCGATACGATAATTGGAAGTAGGCTAAAATTGATTTGGGGTCTTTCGACCCCTCAATGCACCTCCCCAGGCTCCGGACCAATAAAATATTGTGTAGTCACCTGCGATACATATAAGTACAAAATTTCTTTTCGATACTGTAACTAGAAGTAGGCTAAAATTGATTTGGGTCTTTCGACCCCTCAATGCACCTCCCCTGGGTCCGGACCAATAAAATATTGTGTAGTCATCTGCGATACATATAAGTACAAAGTTTCATTTCGATACTGTAACTAGAAGTAGGCTAAAATTGATTTGGGTTTTTCGACCCCTCAATGCACCTCCCCAGGGTCCGGACCAATAAAATATTGTGTAGTCATCTGCGATACATATAAGTACAAAGTTTCATTTCGATACTGTAACTAGAAGTAGGCTAAAATTGATTTGGCGTCTTTCGACCCTTCAATGCACCTCCCCAGAGTCCGGACAGCTAAAATATTGTATAGTCATCTGCGATACATATATGTACAAATTTTCATTTCGATACGATAATTGGAAGTAGGCTAAAATTGATTTGGGTCTTTCGACCCCTCAATGCACCTCCCCAGGCTCCGGACCAATAAAATATTGTGTAGTCACCTGCGATACATATAAGTACAAAATTTCTTTTCGATACTGTAACTAGAAGTAGGCTAAAATTGATTTGGGTCTTTCGACCCCTCAATGCACCTCCCCTGGGTCCGGACCAATAAAATATTGTGTAGTCATCTGCAATACATATAAGTACAAAGTTTCATTTCGATACTGTAACTAGAAGTAGGCTAAAATTGATTTGGGTCTTTCGACCCCTCAATGCACCTCCCCTGGGTCCGGACCAATAAAATATTGTGTAGTCATCTGCGATACATATAAGTACAAAGTTTCATTTCGATACTGTAACTAGAAGTAGGCTAAAATTGATTTGGGTCTTTCGACCCCTCAATGCACCTCCCCAGGGTCCGGACCAATAAAATATTGTGTAGTCATCTGCGATACATATATGTACAAATTTTCATTTCGATACGATAATTGGAAGTAGGCTAAAATTGATTTGGAGTCTTTCGACCCCTCAATGCACCTCCCCAGGGTCCGGACCAGTAAAATATTGTGTAGTCATCTGCGATACATATATGTACAAATTTTCATTTCGATACGATAATTGGAAGTAGGCTAAAATTGATTTGGAGTCTTTCGACCCCTCAATGCACCTCCCCAGAGTCCGGACCAATAAAATATTGTGTAGTCATCTGAGCTGGATATATGTACAAAGTTTCATTTCGATACGATAATTGGAAGTAGGCTAAAATTCATTTTGGATATTTCGACGTCACTTTTGCAAAGAGTGACGCACATCGCTTTTCAAAAAACTGACGCGCGTCACTTTTTCAAAAACTGACGGGCGTCACTTTTTCAAAAACTGACGGGCGTCACTTTTTGAGAAATTGACGCGGGCGTCATTTTTTGACAAAATGACGCGGGCGTCATTTTTTGAGAAATTGACGCGGGCGTCATTTTATGAGAAAATGACGCGGGCGTCATTTTATGATGAGAAAATGACGCGGGCGTCATTTTGTGATGAGAAAATGACGCGGGCGTCATTTTATGAGAAAATGACGCGGGCGTCATTTTTTAAGAATAAGATGCGCGTCATTTTATGAGACGAGACCGAGCGTCATTTTATGAGAAAATGTGATAAATTGACGCGGGCGTCATTTTATAAGAAAATGACGCGGGCGTCATTTTATGATAAATTGACGCGAGCGTCATTTTATAAGAAAATGACGCGGGCGTCATTTTATGAGAAAATGACGCAGGCGTCATTTTTTGAGCAAATGACGCGGGCGTCATTTTTTGAGAATAAGATGCGCGTCATTTTATGAGACGAGACCGAGCGTCATTTTATGAGAAAATGTGATAAATTGACACGGGCGTCATTTTATAAGAAAATGACGCAGGCGTCATTTTTTGAGCAAATGACGCGGGCGTCATTTTATGATAAATTGACGCGAGCGTCATTTTATAAGAAAATGACGCGGGCGTCATTTTATGATAAATTGACGCGGGCGTCATTTTATGAGAAAATGACGCAGGCGTCATTTTTTGAGCGAATGACGCGGGCGTCATTTTTTGAGCAAATGACGCAGGCGTCATTTTTTGAGAGAATGACGCGGGCGTCATTTTATGAGAAAATGACGCGGGCGTCATTTTGTAATAAATTGACGCGGGCGTCATTTTATAAGAAAATGACGCAGGCGTCATTTTTTGAGCGAATGACGCGGGCGTCATTTTTTGAGCAAATGACGCAGGCGTCATTTTTTGAGAGAATGACGCGGGCGTCATTTTATGAGAAAATGATGCGGGCGTCATTTTGTAATAAATTGACGCGGGCGTCATTTTATAAGAAAATGACGCAGGCGTCATTTTTTGAGCAAATGACGCAGGCGTCATTTTTTGAGCAAATGACGCAGGCGTCATTTTTTGAGCAAATGACGCAGGCGTCATTTTTTGAGCAAATGACGCAGGCGTCATTTTTTGAGCGAATGACGCGAGCGTCATTTTATAACAAAATGACGCGGGCGTCATTTTATAAGAAAATGACGCGGGCGTCATGATAAATTGACGCGAGCGTCATTTTATAACAAAATGACGCGGGCGTCATGTTATAAGAAAACGACGCGGGCGTCATTTTATGATAAATTGACGCCCGCGTCATTTTCTTATAAAATGACGCTCTTGTCAATTAATCATAAAATGACGCTCGCGTCATTCGCTCAAAAAATGACGCCTGCGTCATTTGCTCAAAAAATGACGCCTGCGTCATTTGCTCAAAAAATGACGCCTGCGTCATTTGCTCAAAAAATGACGCCTGCGTCATTTGCTCAAAAAATGACGCCTGCGTCATTTTCTTATAAAATGACGCCCGTGTCAATTTATCACATTTTCTCATAAAATGACGCTCGGTCTCGTCTCATAAAATGACGCGCATCTTATTCTCAAAAAATGACGCCCGCGTCATTCTCTCAAAAAATGACGCCTGCGTCATTTGCTCAAAAAATGACGCCCGCGTCATTCGCTCAAAAAATGACGCCTGCGTCATTTTATGATAAATTGACGCGAGCGTCATTTTATAAGAAAATGACGCGGGCGTCATGATAAATTGACGCGAGCGTCATTTTATAACAAAATGACGCGGGCGTCATGTTATAAGAAAACGACGCGGGCGTCATTTTATGATAAATTGACGCCCGCGTCATTTTCTTATAAAATGACGCTCTTGTCAATTAATCATAAAATGACGCTCGCGTCATTCGCTCAAAAAATGACGCCTGCGTCATTTGCTCAAAAAATGACGCCTGCGTCATTTGCTCAAAAAATGACGCCTGCGTCATTTGCTCAAAAAATGACGCCTGCGTCATTTGCTGAAAAAATGACGCCTGCGTCATTTTCTTATAAAATGACGCCCGTGTCAATTTATCACATTTTCTCATAAAATGACGCTCGGTCTCGTCTCATAAAATGACGCGCATCTTATTCTCAAAAAATGACGCCCGCGTCATTCTCTCAAAAAATGACGCCTGCGTCATTTGCTCAAAAAATGACGCCCGCGTCATTCGCTCAAAAAATGACGCCTGCGTCATTTTCTCATAAAATGACGCCCGCGTCAATTTATCATAAAATGACGCCCGCGTCATTTTCTTATAAAATGACGCTCGCGTCAATTTATCATAAAATGACGCGGGCGTCAATTTATCATAAAATGACGCCCGCGTCATTTTCTTATAAAATGACGCTCGCGTCATTCGCTCAAAAAATGACGCCTGCGTCATTTGCTCAAAAAATGACGCCTGCGTCATTTGCTCAAAAAATGACGCCTGCGTCATTTTCTTATAAAATGACGCCCGTGTCAATTTATCACATTTTCTCATAAAATGACGCTCGGTCTCGTCTCATAAAATGACGCGCATCTTATTCTCAAAAAATGACGCCCGCGTCATTCTCTCAAAAAATGACGCCTGCGTCATTTGCTCAAAAAATGACGCCCGCGTCATTCGCTCAAAAAATGACGCCCGCGTCATTCGCTCAAAAAATGACGCCTGCGTCATTTTCTCATAAAATGACGCCCGCGTCAATTTATCATAAAATGACGCCCGCGTCATTTTCTTTTAAAATGACGCTCGCGTCAATTTATCAAAAAATGACGCCTGCGTCATTTTCTTATAAAATGACGCCCGCGTCAATTTATCACAAAATGACGCCCGCGTCAATTTATCATAAAATTACGCCCGCGTCATTTTCTTATAAAATGACGCTCGGTCATTTTCTCATAAAATGACGCCCGCGTCATTTTCTCATAAAATGACGTTCGCGTCATTTTCTCATAAAATGACGTTCGCGTCATTTTCTCATAAAATGACGCCCGCGTCATTTTCTTATAAAATGACGCTCTTGTCAATTAATCATAAAATGACGCCCGCGTCATTTGCTCAAAAAATGACGCCTGCGTCATTTTCTCATAAAATGATTTTATAAGAAAATGACGCGGGCGTCATTTTATGATAAATTGACGCGGGCGTCATTTTATAAGAAAATGACGCGGGCGTCATTTTATGATAAATTGACGCGGGCGTCATGTTATAAGAAAACGACGCGGGCGTCATTTTATGATAAATTGACGCGGGCGTCATTTTATAAGAAAATGACGCGGGCGTCATTTTATGATAAATTGACGCGGGCGTCATGTTATAAGAAAACGACGCGGGCGTCATTTTCTTATAAAATGCCGCTCTTGTCAATTTATCATAAAATGACGCCCGCGTCATTTGCTCAAAAAATGACGCCTGCGTCATTTTCTCATAAAATGACGCCCGCGTCATTTTCTCAAAAAATGACGCCTGCGTCATTTTCTTATAAAATGACGCCCGCGTCATTTTCTCATAAAATGACGCCCGCGTCATTTTCTCATAAAGTGACGCCCGCGTCATTTGCTCAAAAAATGACGCCTGCGTCATTTTCTTATAAAATGACGCCCGCGTCAATTTATCACAAAATTTATCATAAAATTACGCCCGCGTCATTTTCTTATAAAATGACGCTCGGTCATTTTCTCATAAAATGACGCTCGGTCATTTTCTCATAAAATGACGCGCGTCATTTTCTCATAAAATGACGTTCGCGTCATTTTCTCATAAAATGACGTTCGCGTCATTTTCTCATAAAATGACGCTCGGTCATTTTCTCATAAAATGACGCTCGGTCATTTTCTCATAAAATGACGCCCGCGTCATTTTCTCATAAAATGACGCCCGCGTCAATTTATCACAAAATGACGCCCGCGTCATTTTCTCATAAAATGACGAGCGTCATTATCTCATAAAATGACGCCCGCGTCAATTTCTCAAAAAATGACGCCCGCATCATTTTCTCAAAAAATGACGCCCGCGTCAATTTCTCAAAAAGTGACGCCCGTAGGTGTAGGTGCCTTATAGGTGTAGGTTCCTTATAGGCTTTGCAGATACCAAATGTAAATTTATTGGAATAAATAAAAGGGAAAAAAAAAAAAAAAAAAAAGTCAGTTTTTGAAAAAGTGACGCGCGTCAGTTTTTTGAAAAGCGATGTGCGTCACTCTTTGCAAAAGTGACGTCGAAACATCCCAAATGAATTTTAGCCTACTTCCAATTATCGTATCGAAATGAAACTTTGTACATAAATCCAGCTCAGATGACTATACCATATTTTATTGGTCCGGACCCTGGGGAGGTGCATAGAGGGGTCAAAACACCCCAAATCAATCTTAGCCTTCTTCCAATTATCGTATCGAAATGAAAATTTGTTCAAATATGTAGCTCAGATGACTTCACAATATTTTAGCTGTCCGGACCCTGGGGAGGTGCATTGAGGGGTCGAAAGACGCCAAATCAATTTTAGCCTACTTCTAGTTACAGTATCGAAATGAAACTTTGTACTTATATGTATCGCAGATGACTACACAATATTTTATTGGTCCGGACCCTGGGGAGGTGCATTGAGGGGTCGAAAGACCCAAATCAATTTTAGCCTACTTCTAGTTACAGTATCGAAAAGAAATTTTGTACTTATATGTATCGCAGGTGACTACACAATATTTTATTGGTCCGGAGCCTGGGGAGGTGCATTGAGGGGTCGAAAGACCCAAATCAATTTTAGCCTACTTCCAATTATCGTATCGAAATGAAAATTTGTACATATATGTATCGCAGATGACTACACAATATTTTATTGGTCCGGACCCTGGGGAGGTGCATCGAGGGGTCGAAAGACTCCAAATCAATTTTAGCCTACTTCCAATTATCGTATCGAAATGAAAATTTGTACATATATGTATCGCAGATGACTACACAATATTTTATTGGTCCGGACCCTGGGGAGGTGCATTGAGGGGTCGAAAGACCCAAATCAATTTTAGCCTACTTCTAGTTACAGTATCGAAATGAAACTTTGTACTTATATATATCGCAGATGACTACACAATATTTTATTGGTCCGGACCCTGGGGAGGTGCATTGAGGGGTCGAAAGACCCAAATCAATTTTAGCCTACTTCTAGTTACAGTATCGAAAAGAAATTTTGTACTTATATGTATCGCAGGTGACTACACAATATTTTATTGGTCCGGAGCCTGGGGAGGTGCATTGAGGGGTCGAAAGACCCAAATCAATTTTAGCCTACTTCCAATTATCGTATCGAAATGAAAATTTGTACATATATGTATCGCAGATGACTACACAATATTTTATTGGTCCGGACCCTGGGGAGGTGCATTGAAGGGTCGAAAGACCCAAATCAATTTTAGCCTACTTCCAATTATCGTATCGAAATGAAAATTTGTACATATATGTATCGCAGATGACTACACAATATTTTACTGGTCCGGACCCTGGGGAGGTGCATTGAGGGGTCGAAAGACTCCAAATCAATTTTAGCCTACTTCCAATTATCGTATCGAAATGAAAATTTGTACATATATGTATCGCAGATGACTACACAATATTTTACTGGTCCGGACCCTGGGGAGGTGCATTGAAGGGTCGAAAGACTCGAAATCAATTTTTGCCTACTTCCAATTATAGTATCGAAATGAAACTTTGTACATATATGTATCGCAGATGACTACACAATATTTTATTGGTCCGGACCCTGGGGAGGTGCATTGAGGGGTCGAAAGACTCCAAATCAATTTTAGCCTACTTCCAATTATCCTATCGAAATGAAAATTTGTACATATATGTATCGCAGATGACTACACAATATTTTATTGGTCCGGACCCTGGGGAGGTGCATTGAGGGGTCGAAAGACTCCAAATCAATTTTATCCTACTTCCAATTATCGTATCGAAATGAAAATTTCTACATATATGTATCGCAGATGACTACACAATATTTTACTGGTCCGGACCCTGGGGAGGTGCATTGAGGGGTCGAAAGACCCAAATCAATTTTAGCCTACTTCCAATTATCGTATCGAAATGAAAATTTGTACATATATGTATCGCAGATGACTACACAATATTTTATTGGTCCGGACCCTGGGGAGGTGCATTGAGGGGTCGAAAGACTCCAAATCAATTTTAGCCTACTTTCAATTATCGTATCGAAATGAAAATTTGTACATATATGTATCGCAGATGACTACACAATATTTTATTGGTCCGGACCCTGGGGAGGTGCATTGAGGGGTCGAAAGACTCCAAATCAATTTTAGCCTTCTTTCAATTATCGTATCGAAATGAAAATTTGTACATATATGTATCGCAGATGACTACACAATATTTTACTGGTCCGGACTCTGGGGAGGTGCATTGAAGGGTCGAAAGACGCCAAATCAATTTTAGCCTACTTCTAGTTACAATTTATCCTATTTTCGTGACCTTTTTTCAATCAAAGTTATGATCCTATAGCCCACTTAGGATCATAACTACTTCTAGTTACAGTATCGAAATGAAACTTTGAACTTATATGTATCGCAGATGACTACACAATATTTTATTGGTCCGGACCCTGGGGAGGTGCATTGAGGGGTCGAAAGACCCAAATCAATTTTAGCCTACTTCCAATTATCGTATCGAAATGAAAATTTGTACATATATGTGCCCTTAATTATGAAAGTGGACTAAGTCACTCCTAAAAATGCCCTCAAATCTAGCCTTAAAATAATTCTAATTTAAGGGGTAAAGTTTATTTGAAAGCGAAATTGCAGTTAATAAATTTCTTTATTTCTCCTCTAGTGATTTCATAAAAGAAATATAATTAAATCGTTATAAGAAAATTGTTTTTTAAGTTTTTCTTTAAACAATGCAAAAAGTGACTTAGTCCACTTTCATAATCATGGGCACATATGTATCGCAGATGACTACACAATATTTTAGTTGTCCGGACCCTGGGGAGGGGCATTGGAGGGTCAAAACTTGCCAAATCAATTTTAGCCGACTTAGAATTATAGGGGAGAGTGGGACACATTTGAAGAATTTTTGCTTTCGCAACTTCTTGAACGAAATATGTTCGTTTTCTTGATCTATAAAGTTTACTACCTAACAATAAACATTAACATTAATGAATTTACTAAGAACATACACATACTCAAAATTGATTATTATATCATATTCAAGAAACCAAAAAAGAATAAAAACTCAGAAAAAAATAACCTTAAAATTTAAAATATAGTTATTTCACATTTATTAGTTGAAAAGAAAAACAAGAAAAATTAATTTAAAACATAACTTCGAAAAATGATATTCATATTCATACCTTTTATGCTTCCAAGAGTAAAATAGATTTATTTTGTGATCAACCTATTTTTCTAGACATTAAATGCAAATGTTAACAAAGCGGATGTTCTTCATATACCAGGAGCTTGAGTTGCCACAAAAAGTGTTGCGTAAATAATCTTAGCGACCAACAAATGATACATCAGGGGTCCCATAAAAAAAAGTAGGCTGTATACCTACGTACTTTTTCATTTGTTCTTATTTTCTATATAATTTGTTCTTTTTCTATATCAACTCAACGTACGCCTCTGGCAGCTTGACTTTAATTTTTATACCACGTAATCGAGTTCTCATCGAAATCAGTCTAGTAGAACTTGAAGGATTCAGGCATTTTTTGTTTAATCTTCAATAATGTTATATTCCTACATTTCCATTTTATTTTCTTTAATTTTTCCACAAATGCTAGTTTCATTATCCTTTTTATAAGAACATTCAAGTTTACTTACTTAAAATATCTGATTCAAACTGCTCGGGGGCGGTTTTGAACATGTTCGAAATTCCTCCAACACACTTGTTCAAACCAATAATACAAAATTTACAATCATTTAAACATTAAGCTAGCTAATATTTTTTTAATGTTAACTATTGTGTTGCAGTTTTGTCCTATGTTACAGGAAATACGTAGATTTACTAACTGCCTACTAACTTTTTTGTTTTATTAAAATGATATTGTTTAATTTAACATTAATTTCGCAAATTTATGCATCACTTTTTAATTATTTAGGTAGGTATAGCGTATAGGTATAATTTGTTATTATATTCATATTTATACTTTAACATGTACATTTTGTAGGTATTACCGAAGAAAATAAACAAAATTATTGATCAAAGGAATCTCTGGTTTTATTTTGCAGAAATTGTTTTGGTTTCAGCTTGACGTTCGTGTAAAAATTGTTGTCAAATGACACACATACAATCGCAAAAAGAATTCGGTCTGTTTTCATGTTCCTTTTTAACACCAAAAATTCGATTTTTTTGAGGCGATTCAAAAAATTGAAAGGAATTCGACATTAGACTACTACTAATGAGTTAATGATCCAGTACATTTACTACTAGATTCTATCAGACTCGTCTGCCCAGCAGTAAATTTGAATTCCAATAAAATTGTGAAAGTGCGATAAATAGCTAATAAAGTGCTAGTAATACTTTACCACATTTAAAAGAACAGGGCTATGATAATGCTAATAAAAGAATGTACTCATATAAGATCATACAGGTGGCGTACGTACTACTTCCGCGAATTAAGTCTCTTACATCTCTCACCAATTGATCACACTGGTTAACAAGGGTTTTGTTCAAAACAAAAATATACTTTTCTGAAGGTTTTTGATGTGCTGAACTAGAATCCGAAGTCAAATCCAGTTCTTGAAATATTACTGTTAGAAAATTAAAAAAACGTTTTTTTGACTACTTCGGACTTTATTTTTGTATGCAAAGAAAATTGTTTATTACCTATATAAGTCTTAAAGGTTTCTCTAAGGCCAGGAACACACATGCGATTTTGGTCGCGCGATTATTCAGTCGCTAATTAGATGACAACGATTTCAATGGGGGTTAAAATTAAAGTTAAGCAATTTTTTTCTTTAGAATTGCTTAAACAGACGCAAACAATACACTTTGCTTAAGAAAGTTAGAAGTTTTTCAAAGCCAGTTTGACGTGATAAAGAAAGGAAATCTTTCGATTCACGTGAATCGAATAGCAGAATAAGACTGTAAGAATGGCCTTCTTTCGAGGCCTGTTTAAATCTTTCCGATATTTTTAAGATTGCTCTAGATATGTACATATCTCTGTTCTTTGGCTTGTTATATGTAGCCAAACATACTTACTTAATCTTCAGATATCTCCTCTCGGGCAATAAAAGAGATATCGGAAAGATTGAAACAGGTCTCGAAAGAACGAAAACTATTCTAACCGAAACTTAGATATGAACAATTTTCCTTACATAAAAGTTTCTTTTCGTGGTTTGTAAAGTGGTAATTTTTGCGAAGTTTTGTTCTTCTCAAATGTTTCCCACTTCTGTAAACCCGTTTTGCCATCGTTAAACTGCATTTTATACCGGTTTTCAGCTTAATTTTTAGCGCGAAGTCATGCTGTTCTGATCATTGCACATCTATCGGCCCATGTTGTGACTGAGTTACTTCGACTTTTAATGTTGTTTCTATACCCTTGGATATTGCGCAAATAACTGCTCACTAAATTTTAACTTGCGTTTGTTTTTGTCCCAATGCATCGTTGGTTTCGGCCTAATTCAAAGACTTCTTTTATTTTCTCCATTTTGTCCGCGCCTAAAGATTTTTCGCGACCCGTTTTCGTCCTTACAGGTTATACACAATCAGATTTATTGACAAACACAATTTTGAGTCCAACTGACCTATGCAACTCATCATTTATTAACATTTTTGCTTGTGAACCTATTCAGATGAGCCAAAAAATATGCTTGATTTTATGAATAGATTTGGTCTAGCTACCGTGTGAGAAGAACGGTAGGCAATTTTTTTCTCCTAAATTTAGCGCATAAAGATGTTCTCTCGTTACATATATAAAAATGATGTGTCATTGCATTAAATACCAAGACAGGCTAAAAGTAAGATCTACTAAAATGAGAACCTATTCAGATGAGCGGCAGTGTATTTTTTTTTTTTTTTAATTTATAATGGAAAACAAATACATTATAAAATGGTTTTTTACAACCCTGGTATTTATACAAAAGAATATTTAAGGAATATACGTTAACAAGGGATTTGAGCTACGCCACTAGGTTAAGTTCACTGACGAAAAAGCTTTTATATACTATGGGAGACGGACAGAATCCCGAAATCCAAAATCCAGAAAGACCAAAATCCAGAAAGACCAAAATCCAGAAAACCCTAAATCCCGAAAACCCCAAATCCCGAAAACCCAAAATCCCGAAAACCCAAAATCCCGAAAACCCAGAATCCCGAAAACCCAAAATCCCGAAAACCCAGAATCCCGAAAAACCAAAATCCCGAAAACCCACAATCCAGAAAGGCCAAAATCCCGAAAAAAAACAGACAAAATAAAAAAAACTCTTCAAAACTGTGTTTCACTGAAATTTTAACTGAAACATAAAATTAAAACCATAAAATTAAAAAACAATTTAAACATACAATTATTATAAGTTAAATATTAAAACTAATAATTCTTTTGATTTTAGTTCAACGATTTTCCAACTTAACTCAATCATTACAAAACATTGCTGAAATCACAATAAGAACTTAAAATCATGTAAAAAATAGATATTAACGGAATCATAAACTTATATTGTTTTTTACGTAATAACACCTTAATTTCACACTTAGGATTGTTTTCGAAACCGAAATCCCGAAAAATTATATAAAATGAAAAATTTGCGCAAATTTTTCATTTTATATAATTTTTCGGGATTTCGGGATCCCATTCGGGATTTTGGGTTTTCGGGATTCTGGGTTTTTGGGATTCTGGGTTTTCGGGATTTTGGGTTTTCGGGATTTTGGGTTTTCGGGATTCTGGGTTTTCGGGATTTTGGGTTTTCGGGATTTTGGGTTTTCGTGATTTTGGGTTTTCGGGATTTGGGGTTTTCGGGATTTTGGGTTTTCGGGATTTTGGGTTTTCGGGATTTTGTCCCCAATCCTTTTAAAAACGCAGTATTTAGTGATTTGGTATTATTATGTATGTTTTCATTCCATAATTGACCTCCATCGGAGTTAAAATTTCCGATTTTATAGTACGAAAATTCCCACAGATATTTTAATTTGTGATACGGTCCTCAAAATTATCCGAGCCCGAGGTGATGTTTATTCATTGGTTGTACAGCCTCGTTGTCAAAAGCAAGTGTCTTGCAATTCGACTCTATTAAAAAAATCTTCCAAATTAAAAATTGTTGTGGGGGGGGGGGCTCAATGATGTGGTGGATGTAGTGTTTCACTGCTAACCTGGGAGGTGTGGGTTCGAGCCCCACCTCAGGCAGCAGTTTTTTATTTACCCCCCAGCTTGGACGCCACCCGTGGGATTATATGAGATAATAATCATCGTATTCTAAATTCATTGCCAACAGAAATTCTTTCGTATCTTTCTATTCCTTCTAAGTAGTGCCGTGCAATATGCATCACTAAAAACGCACTTATCAATGATACAACACCCAAGTAATTAAAAAAAATCTGTAATATGGACAACAGGTCATTTAAATTTTCAAATGCAATTAAAATTCACAAAGTCCACAAAATTTAAACAAAAATTAATGAAAATTATTCTTTTTTTACGTTTTTTCTTCTTTATTAAACTGCAATATCACATGAAAATATAAAATTCATTTATTTGATTCAAGTACTAAACGCTAGACTACCGATTTTGAGGTCCTAACTTCTACCGAGTCCTAACTAATACTCGGTACCAATTTGACAGTACAGGGCTTAGTACTTTTGTGAAGAAATCACTGATTTTGAGGAGCTAGCTAGTACCGAGTCCTAAATAGTACTCGGTCCTAAATTGACAGTTCTAAAGGCTTAGTACCTGAGTCAAGAAATGAGTTGGTACCGATTTGAGTACTAACTTTAGGACTAGGACCGGTACTAGCGCTAGGACTCTGTGAAGAAATCGGCCGTTAAAATTAAAACATTTTAACATTTATTTGAAATAATTTGTGTTTGGGATCAAATCGTTTTGAGTTTTCTTTGATTTAAAGTTGTATTAACTTGCGAGATGGGAAGTAAATAAGGGCAAGTTCTCCTAACTAAATAAAATATTGCATCCGTTAGATTTGTGAGTTACTCTGCTTTATATTTTTACAAAACAAAATTAGTTAAAATTGACATTTTTGGAAAACCATTAATAATTTGACATGATACCACTTTCAAATATAACGACTAATAGGTAGGTATATTACTTTTTCCTCTTCTTAATTCAACTTAAAATATTTATGGTAACAACATTTTTAGAGATAAATTCATATTTTAATAAAAATGAGTTGGAAAAAAAATAATAAAATTTTTTTTTAATAAAAATTTGTGCCAAAATTATGAGTATGAAGATGAAGACCACTTTTTTCTCTTCATTAAATTTATTCGATTTAAATTCAACAGATAGGAATAAATTTTTAGGTTTTTTAAAATGTAGGTATATTTTAATATTGGTGGGGTTGTCGTTGTGTTCACAATATTTTTTTTTTTGTGTTTGTAGCGAGGAAGATTGTGCCTCGCTGCCATGTATTTGTTTTCTTAAATTGCTATTGTTCACAAAAAAACTTTTTACTTTTTATTTAAAAACAATACGGCAACATCGGCAATTTTTAGCCTATAGAGGTTAATGTATTTTTAATTACCGACGAGACGTTTGAAAAAAATCATTAAAATCAAAGCTCTTAGGGAATCCCCTAATTATAATTTTCTTTAGTTACTCACTAATACAAAAAAAAAATTATATTTTAATTAATTAAGATTAAATTCAAGCAATAAATTTATTTACCATTTGCAGGTTATCGTATCTTTACCCCCTGAACGAATTTAGAAGAAAACTTGATCATTCGGAATTTCCGAATCATGTGGTTGTCTTAAAAAATTGATAACAAAATGTCTTTCGAAACATGATAATCTACATATATGTAAATGACGAAATCAAATTTCATATCCGTAGAAAGGTCAACTTGCAAAAATTAATGATAATCCAATTCGAAAGTAGCCATATTTAAGATCAGTCGCAGTTTAGTCAAGACCGCGGTTATAAATATGAACCTTAATTATTATCAATTTATAGTATTTATTGCTTTTCTCAGTCAATTATGTAGTGCAAGTAAATTCAATACAAGTCAATCAAAATTGGAAAAATCTTGCGATGTGTACTTGTTACTAGAAAGAGAATATGGTTACAAAGATTTCTTCGAGGTTAGTTCTATGAAAGAAAATTTGAAAAAAGACAACGAAAGATTACATTTAAAATTCTACGTAATGACATGGTCGGATGCAGACATATTTCTTTCAGAAAATAATAATAATGATCATATTTATGAAATTGGTAATATTATATTGATATTTTTTTTTTCCAGAATCATGATTGCATTTTTAAAGAAAATTTAACTTTTCATTATTATACTTTAAAGCTCTTGGTGTTTATCGAAATACTCTATCGACGTTTAACACCCGTTACGCACCAGGATCTGATCTTGTAACAATCGTTGAAAAATCGTCTCCCAATATGTTATCGACGTTTGATCCAGTATTAGTTGAAATAATTCAAACAAATGGTAAAAGTGCTTAAAACTTATGTAAAAATGTTTTGAATTTTACTATGTGTTATTTTATTTTCAGATGGTGAAGTTATTGTAAATATACCCGGTTATGCAGAACCGCTAATGAAATATTTGGATGCAAATCCTTTAAATATAAAATTGTTTAGCTTTTCTACTTGGGGAAAAACGCCAGCTAAGTGGTTCTACAACTGTCAATTCGATGAAAATTGTGAGTAAAGAAGTGATTTCAATCTTAATAAGATCTTGTATGCATGTAGTTTGTGATTTTTGTGACTAATTATGTTATAAATTTATACAATCTATAGCTAGGAAGATCCTGGAATTTTTGAGATACGAGAACAAAGCTTTGAACATAGGCAGGGTCTTTCTTTAAAGCTCAAAGCTTTAAGATGTTAAATAATGTTTAAATTTTTAAGCTCCAACAAAAGTCGATTCAAATCATATCAAATTCTACTATATTTGAAAGGTTATAACCCAAATAGACCAGTGCCGAAGCCGTTCCGGTTTTCAGGGGTCAAAAGTTGAAAAAATTATTAGCAGCATAGGGGTGGTGGGAAAATTTAGGATAAATGGTATATGAAAGGGGAAACATAAATTGCCCACAAACAAAATGTCCAAAGTAGACCTCCTATCAAAAAAAAAAAAAACTAAATGAAAAAGTTGTGGATAGCAAAAATGTCTACAACTTTTACTCTCAAACCATTTTTTTATATAACCTCAAAAATATTGAGAAAAATGCGAAACCACGATTTTTTGTTTTTTTTTTTTTTATTTATATCTTAAAAATAAATAGTTGGATTTTTACAAAACCTAGTTAAAAGTTACTTTGTTATGGTTTTTACTTATTTTAAATGTTCTTTAGAGTAAATTTTTGGATTTTTGACGAATATAATTTGAAAAAAATAGCATATTTTTCAATCAAAAAAGTTACCGATTTTTTTTTAATTTTTTAAAGGTTTAGAATGCAGTAGTTTAGATTAAAACCTTTTATTTAAAATTATGCAGAAAAACAATATTTTTCTCTTAGAAAATATTGAGAAAAACTGAAAAAAACTGAAAAAAAATAAAACAAAAAAAAAAACGATTTTTAATATCGATTTTTCCGTAAATGACAGTGATATTGGCGACAAATATTTTCCATAGAACCCAAATATACTTTTTTAATGTCCTTCTTAATTTGAATCTAGCATTAGAATGTGCTCGTCCATTTATTTTTAAAAATTCCATCATTAAATAGGGTAAATATACCCCTATTTACCCTATTTAATGATGGAATTGGAAAGGAGATGGTAAAAAAAAATAATTTTTTGAACGGTATATGTTGTAGAGAGTTGAAGCTAACACCGTGTAATCAATCGCGAACGGACGTGTATATTTTGTGTGCTTAAAATAAAGCAAATTTAAAGAAAAGTACAGTGAAAATATACAATACATTGGGTTTTATCTGTAGATTTTTTGATTCTGCATAAGATAAACCCAATGTGAATGTGTAATTTGAATTAAATTGTGAAAATATTAATAAAATAAATTTCATAAATTATTAAAATTGCCGAATTTTTAATCAAACATCGAACCTAGTTTGAGTGACAATTGAACAAAGAAAAAAAAAAATCATCAAAACAAAGAAAATAAATAAACATGAATTCAAGTGGTGTGTGTGCAGAATGCAAAAAAACTAACAGGGGCAATAAAACAGAGGCAGTGTTAGTTTCATGCAGAGGGGGATGTGGATCTATGTACCATCCCAAATGCATAAACTTAGCCGAATATGATATTGCCAAAACAATTGAACCCAAACCATATTTGGTAATATTGTGTGAATTGTGCCGCGATAAGCTTGTCTCTCTTAGACACATTGAAGAACACATAAAAGAAATTAAAGCTCATTTCGATCAACTAGGTGTCAAATTTGAAAAAGTATTGAACAGTGACTCAAAAGATAATAGTGAAAATAAAATTATATCAACAATTAAAAAAACAATTAATGAAAATTTAAACAGTGATAAAAAATCATATGCTAGTGCTGTAAAGAAGAGTACCATAATTATAAAACCAAAGGAGCACCAGAATGCAGAGAAAACCAAATCGGAAGTGAAATCTAGTGTAAACCCAGGAACATCTTCAATACAAGTGTCGGGAATTAAAAAAGTTGATAAGGGTGCAATTATGGTCTCATGCGAGAATGATGAATCGATGAAAAGAGTGAGAGATAAAGTTGAAGAGAACCTGGGACAGAAATATGATGTGAATGAGTTAAAAAGAAATAATCCAAGAGTGCAAATTTTTAATTTATCTGAGAAAATGGACGAAAATGAATTGATTAATTGTTTGAAAAACCAGAATGAAATTTTTAAAGATGTTAACTTAGTGTGTAAAGCCATGTGGAAAAAACCAAATAAAAATTCTTATACAGCAGTGATTGAATTGGATAGCAAGAGTTTTAATGAAGTAATGAAAGCTGGTAAACTAAGTGTTGGATGGGATAAATGTTTAGTGAAAGAATCATTTTATGTTAAGAGATGTTTTAAATGTCTTTGATTTAATCATAACAGTAAGGATTGCAAAGCTGAGAGTAAGTTATGTGCTAAATGTGGTGGATGTCATATCTTTTCTGATTGCAAGGCTGAATGTTTGAAATGTGTGAATTGCGTACGAATGAATGAAGAACTTAAATTGAATTTGAAAACAAATCACAGTGCGTTTGATAATGAGTGTGAAGTATATAAGCGTAAGCTTAAAGTGTTGCAGAGTAGATCTTTGTAGCAAACAAAACCAATTTCAACAAAAAATTTAACATTTTATTATTTGAATATTCAAAGTTTACTGGCGAATAAAAGTGAATTGGAACTTTTAGTACACAGTTATCAGCCTGATGTTATTATACTATCAGAAACTTGCATAACTAGTGAAATTGATGAATCGGAAATTGGTATTGTTGGGTACAAAAAAGTGGCTTGTTATTCACACTCAAGATACACAGGAGGTGTGCTTATTTATATTAAAAAAAGGACTTCGTTCACAAGTTATAGACATTTTAAACTTTTCAAGTGTGTGGTGTATACAAATGTTGATGTGGATAAATGATGAGAAATGGATGGTAGCAGTGTTTTATAGATCCCCTAGTACTTCAAAAACAGACTTTCTTACATTTTTTTCGGATTGGTGTTTACGTTCAATTAAGAGTGATGATAATGTTTTAATGGTGGGTGATTTCAATATTGACCTTCTGACGAAAGATCGTTACGGAGAAAAAATGTTAGAAATTCTAACTGATCAAGGCCTCTGTCAGATTGTTAAACAACCGACCAGAATAACTTATCAATCATCTACTTTAATAGACTACGTTATTACAAATAATGATCTGAAGTCAAGAGTTAAATATGCGATACATGCAGTTGATAAAATTACGGATCATGAAACTATAACTATTGAACTGCAAATTAAAAAGAAACCGGAAATTAAAAGAAGCGAGTATAAGGTTTTACGATACACAAAAGAACATTTTGATTCATGTCTTAACGAAGAATGTTTTCAGAATGTATTTTTAAAAAATGACTTGAATGATTTGTCATATACTTTCAGTGAAAAACTTAAAAAATGTTGTGAAATGTTAACGGTTACAAAGCTAAGTCCCCAATCTGAAGACAGTGAATGGTTTAATTTAGAACTACAGAGATTAAAAAGTGAAAAAATTAGAGCTTATAAAATAGCGGTGAGGCGTGTGAGGTGTGATCCGGATTTTTTTCTAAAGTCCTTCATTTGAAGAACACCTAATTTTTTGCGAGTTTTTTTGGGTGTTTTTTTATTTTTAGGATTTTTTTAAAGCTTTCAAAAAATTCAAACTTTCAAGATATATAAGCGCTTTAATGTGCAGAAACTTGAATTTCTAAAATTATTATCCACCCAATAACGGGAAACACAAGTTCTTTTGTCCTAAATTCTTTGACCGTTTTCCACCGTTTTTTTTTTTGTTTTTTTTTTTTTAATTTATTTTATTTGTAGAGAATAATAGGTAGGACTTTATTTATTTTTTATAAGAATGCATATCTATAGGAAATTTTATTTTCTACAAATATTTGTACCTACATAATACTAATTTTCAAATTCGGCTCGTTATTCAAGTTGCAGACAATATAACCATTGTAAACCAGTCTTATTATTTGGAAATATTCCAATAAAAATTGATTAATGTGCACTCCAAGTATGAAAGAGAGATACAAAACTGGCTATGTGAAGCTAGCACCCCCCAAATGCAAATTTTTTTTTTCAAACCTATCTGGTTCGATTGCCAAAAGTTAGCCCAGGATAGCCCAAGATTTTTTTTCGCTAGCCCACCCTTAGTTTTAAAATTATAACGGAATTATTTTTTTTGCACCTCAAAAATCACAAAAAAAAAACTTTTTTTTATTCTGTGTAAAAATTGTTGGTTTTGCACTGTGGTTCGATTGCCCAACGTTAGCCCAGGATAGCCCAACTTTTTTTTTCTTGATTGCACTATTTTTTCAAAAGATACAACAAAAAACTTTTTTTCATACCAGAAACCGAAAAAATTTTAATTTTTTTTTTCTGTGAAAAAATCTTTAGTTTAAAACCGTGGTTTGTTTGCACAAGGTTAGCCCAGGATAGCCCAACTTTTATTTTTGCTATCGTAAGCTTAGCTTAAAAATTAAAGAAGAATTAGTTTTTATTCACCACACCAAAAAAAAAGTACGTATACACCTCAGTGACCCTTTTTTAATTTATAATTAAGAACAATTAAACTCACTGGTGTTTGCATTGCGCCTCAAATGTTTTTAATTTGAATTAACATTTTTACTTGATTGAATGTAGTCCATATAACATTCCTGTTAAGAAGCTTAAATTGACATTTGACATTAAAAACCACAACATACAAATAATTTTTCAAGTCTCAAAATCAATTTTTTTTTTGTTTGCCGTATATGTAAGTACCTAGAAAAGCTACATGCTTAGTAAAATATATCCAACGCATTTCAAAAGTAACAACAAATATGAAATGGTGTGAAGTGATTGCTTTTTCAGAACACGAAAAAAACACTTTCAAAGTACCAGCTTCTTAAAAATCAAAATTTGTTTTTTTCAGTGTAAAATTTATCCTTTTTTCATTTTTCCTCAATTAACCATTCTAATTCCAACTAATTACATCACTTTTTTTCGTTAGCCCACCCTTAGTTTAAAAGTTATAACAAAAAACTTTTTTCAAAGTACCAACTTCTTAAAATTTTTTTGATTTTTAAAAAGTTGGTACTTTGAAAAAAATTTTTTGTTATAACTTTTTAACTAAGGGTGGGCTAACGAAAAACAGTGATGTAATTAGTTGGAATTAGAATGGTTAATTGAGGAAAAATGAAAAAAGGATCAATTTTACACTGAAAAAAACAAATTTTGATTTATAAGAAGTTGGTACTTTGAAAAAAGTGTTTTTTCGTGTTCTGAAAAAGCAATCACTTCACACCATTTCATATTTGTTGTTACTTTTGAAATGCGTTGGATATATTTTACTAAGCATGTAGCTTTTCTAGGTACTTATACGGCAAACAAAAAAAAAATTGATTTTGAGACTTGAAAAATTATTTGTATGTTGTGGTTTTTAATGTTAAATGTCAACTTAAGCTTCTTAACAGGAATGTTATATGGACTACATTCAATTAAGTAAAAATGTTAATTCAAATTAAAAACATTTGAGGCGCAATGCAAACACCAGTGAGTTTAATTGTTCTTAATAATTATAAATTAAAAAAGGGTCACTGAGGTGTATACGTACTTTTTTTTTGGTGTGGTGAATAAAAACTAATTCTTCTATAATTTTTAAACTAAGCTTACGATAGCAGAAATAAAAGTTGGGCTATCCTGGGCTAACCTTGGGCAAACAAACCACGGTTTTAAAATAACGATTTTTTCACAGGAAAAAAAAAATTAAATTTTTTTCGGTTTCTGATATGAAAAAAAGTTTTTTGTTGTATCTTTTGAAAAAATAGTGCAATCAAGAAAAAAAAAGTTGGGCTATACTGGGCTAACGTTGGGCAATCGAACCACACTGCAAAACCAACAATTTTTTCGCATAATAAAAAAAAAAGTTTTTTTTTGTGATTTTTGGGGTGAAAAAAAATAATTCCGTTATAATTTTAAAACTAAGGGTGGGCTAGCGAAAAAATATCTTGGGCTATCCTAGGCTAACCTTGGGCAATCGAACCAGATAGGTTTGAAAAGAAAAATTTGCATTTGGGAGTGCCAGCTTCACATAGCCTACAAAACTCTCTTTTGAAAATTAATACAATTTCTCACTTAACTTAACAAACAATTTTACTGAAATTTGAAATTCTGTATTCTAAAATGTGTTTTTCAACAGTGCGCACTTTGTCCATTATCGAAGCAATTTTTGTTATGTTTTTATTCTTGGAAGATTGAATTTCAAAAATCCAGAATTTTTAAAACTGCATTATGGAATTTACAGTTTTAAAACCCATTATTGTATTATATTCAAAGAAAACAATGTTCAAAATTTCTGTGATGTTATTGTATGTAATTCCTTAAAAAATATTAAATAAATAAATTATTATTCCATGAATGATGAATTAATATTATTATATGTGTGTCTTCTATTTCAGCAAACATGGAGAGCCAAAAAAACAATGAAGAACAATTATTTACGAGTGTTTCAAAGTTATCGCCCACAGATCCTGGAGTCTTTAACAAGCATAAATCATTTTTTCATAGCTTAGTTCCAACACTGGACAAATTTGATGACGATCAAGTGATGGAGTTTCAACAAGGAGTTATTGAAGTAATGAAAAAAGTAAAGAAAACTTCTTCAACTACAGAAAAACCGAAGGTGCGGATAGATGTCCGTTCTGGATGGTGAAGAATCTTTTTGCTCATGTTAATAGATCGTTAAGTAGATGGTATTTGCAAGAAAAACTTCACCGATCATTCATATTTTCTCTGTAACTTGGAAAGCTTAGTTATATTTATTTTTTTTGTGTACGTTTTTATCAATCGTAAATTTATTAAAAAAATATGTTGTGGTTAGAATTTCCATATGATATTTTAAGGTCCATTTTCTTCACTCGGAGTTGAACAAAACTTGAGAATTTTTATATTAAAAATTCTCAAGTTATGTTCAACTCCGATGGAAGAAAATGGACCTAAATTTGTTTTATTTTTTCATGGTTAGGTTATGCAAGATATCAGTGTCTGAGGACTGAGGTATCGTCATACTTGAGAATATCTCATTTTGAAAGCATTTGAATTTGAAGAATCTGAATCTATTTATCTCTATATCTCCAGAGGTCAAAAGAACACCACTGGTCAAAGATATATACACTGCCGGTCAATAGAATAGGTTCACTTTGTAAACGGCAAGGAAGAGCTTTTTTCCCTTAAAAAAAGCTTTTCAAAAACTTTTTCGAGAATCCAGTTTCAAAGCATGTCATTTTTCCTAACTATAAATCAGAAAGAAGTAGTTGAAAAACTATTCTAACGGTAAATTTATAGGTATATTGTTTTGGAATGTTTCTAAAAAAAGGCGTATTTTAATCGGTCAATAGAATAGGTTCGCCCACTTTAAAGTTAGTTTAGGTTCAAAGAAACTTAGATTAGTGGGCGGGTTTTTTGGTGGAGTAATGTGAGGTTTATTTAAATATGTTTTAAAGGAAAATCATACATACCTACCAGGTGCTTTAGTTTCGAAGAAAAAATAAAAATCAAGTTGTAGACCTAACAAATTTAAGGTGTGTGTGTAAAATCGAGAAAAAATTAAAAATCGTAGAACCTAGTTAGCGCAGTTCTTTAAAAAAATAAAGAAAACTATAATTTAAAAAAAACAATACAGAAACATCTGCAGTTTTTAACCTATAGACTTTATAGTATTTTTAATTATTAATCCCTTATAATTTGCTTTAGTTACTCCACTATTTAATATTTAAGATTTTCATAAAAATGGGAAATTAATTTTTTTTGTTTATTAGAAAAATTTGTAAGACTTTTTGAAAAAATAAAAATAAAACTTTAATGAAAAAAAAAAAAAAATCAATGCAAAATGTTTGCACTATTTAATTTAAAACAAATTATACAAAAAAATTGTTATTGTTCATAAAAAAACTTAATTTTTATTTTAAAAATTTAACATAATATAGAAGTTAAAGTAATTTTAATTACCGACGTTTGAAAAAAAAATCATCAAAATCAAAGGTCTTAGGGAACCCCCTAAATCTTTAGTTACTCACTAATGCAAAAAAAAAAATAATTAAGATGAAATTCAACCAATAAATTTATTTACCATTTGCGGGTTATCGTATCTTTACCCCCTGAACGAATTTAGAAGAAAACTGGATCATTCGGAATTTCCGAATCATGTGGTTGTCTTCAAAAATTGATAACAACTTTCGAAACATGATAATCTATATATAGATGACGAAAACAAATTTCATATCCGTAGAAAGGTCAACTTGCAAAATTTAATTTTAATCCAATTCGAAATTAGCCATATTCAAGATCAGTCGCATTTTACCAAAGACCGCGGTTATAAATATGAACCTTAATTATTATCAATTTATAGTATTTATTGCTATTCTCAGTCAATTATGTAGTGCAAGTAAATTCAATGTAAGTCAATCAAAATTGGAAAGTTCTTGCGATGTGTACTTGTTACTAGAAAGAGAATATGGTTACAAAGATTTCTTTGAGGTTAGTTCTATGAAAACAAATTTGAAAAAAGACAACGAACGATTACATTTGCAATTCTACGTAATGGCATGGTCGGATGCAGACATATTGCTTACAGAAAATAATAACCAAGATCGTGTTTATGAAATTGGTAATATTATATTGAAGTTTCTGTTTTTCTGAATCATGACTCAATTTTTAAAGGAAATTTAATTTTTCATATTACTTTAAAGCTCTTGGTGTTGATCGAAATTCTCTATCGAGGTTTCACACCCGTTCCGCTGATCGTTTAGAAATCGATGAAAAATCGTCTCCCAATATGTTATCGACGTTTGATCCAGTATTAGTTGAAATAATTCAAACAAATGGTAAAAGTGCTTAAACTTATTTAAAAATGTTTGTATTTAACTATGTGTTATTTTATTTTCAGTTGGTGAAGTTATTGTAAATATACCCGGTTATGCAGAACCGCTAATGAAATATCTGGATACAAATCCCATAAATATAAAATTGTTTAGCTTTTCTACTTGGGAAAAAACTCCAGCTAAATGGTTCTACAACTGTCAATTCGATGAAAATTGTGAGTAGAAAGTGATTTCGATTTTAATAAGATATTCTTGTATGTATATTGTTTAAAGTTTGTGTTTTTTGTGAATTTTTGAGATACGAGAACAAAGCTTTGAATATAGGCAGGGTTTTTCTTTAAAGCTTTAAACTTGCTTTAAAGGTCAAAACTTTAAGATTTCAAATAATATTTAAATTTTTAAGCTTTAACAAAAGTCGGGATTCTTTCAAAAAATGTTTCAAGGAGGTGAACGGTTCATGTGGCTAAAAGTGTTATAAGATTTGTGATAACATCTTTTGTAAGAATTAAAAAAAAAAACCGATCACACTAATTTCCAACAAAATAAAAACTTTTTGAACACTAATTGCCGTTATACTTTTCGATTTAAACCCCAAAAACTCGAAAATCATATCTAGAAAAATGTTAATCGATAGGTTTTTGAGATATGATTTTTCAAAGTTTTTGACGTACCTAATAACGTCTTATAAATCGATGAACACCCGTTAAATCAACAAAAAAGTGACGCCATTTTCTCCCGTTACGTGTGAGGTCATTAACAGTGTTGTATAGATTGCAATTAAAAATATCAAATTCTACTAAATTTGAAAGTTTATAACATTAGTGTGGATACTTATAAAGGATTTTTAAAAATTCAATCATTAAATAGGTTAAAAAGGGGTAAAAAGAGATGGTAAAAAAAATTATTTTTTTAACGGTATAAGTTTTGGAAAGTTGAATTTTTTTAATCGACACATAAACTTAATACAAGAATGGCATAGGCAATGAAAAAGTTATATACAATTTCAAAACCAAGTTATGAACGATTTTCTAAAACAAAAAATGAAAAGACCTTGGACAAAGTTATAGACAAGGGATTTTTTTCTTACAATGTAAAAGATGCCAGTGAAAAGATATTAAAAAAATGTCCGCCTGATCCGGATTTTTTATAAAGTTGGGAGTTTTTCAGGGTGGTTTTTTACTTTTAGGATTCTCAATATATCGAATATCGTCTCAATAAGACGAAAAACTAGATGTCCCAATTTTTTTTTTACCGTTTTCAGTTTTCAACTGTTTTTTACTTGCTCTATAGGGCAAGTATTGGTTTCGTGTAGAAAAAAAATTCGAGGTTTTAATCAAAACCAACATTACGATGATGATCAAAAGAGTCCGTGCGTCGGTTTGTGCCGTACATCCAGCTAGGGCCTAAACGTATGGATGGATTTCGTTGAAACTTGGTACAGATGATTTTTATGTAATTCCCTAGACTCGATTTTTTTAATTTTTTAATATCTCCTTTTTAAAGCATATCCTCCATATAACGTTTTAGAGGTATTGCAATTTTCTCGAAAACGGCTCTAACGATTTTGATTAATTTTGGTGTACGTAATAATCTTATTGATTCTAACAAAACTGCGTTTTTAGTCTTTCTCCAAAAATTCGGAGAACGGAAATATGGCGTTGCCGTTTTTCAAAAATTGATATATTTTTTAAGTTCATATATCTCATCAGAGCATAAGTCAATTTTATCTCAAATTTACACACATCATTTTGAAGTGTAAAATGTAAAAAAAAGTTTTTGAAACAAAATTTTTTAAATTAATTTTTTTAACTTTCGATTTTTTTTTTTTTTTTTTGATTTTTTTTTCTCTCCATATTAAACAAAATCTTAAATTTCCAATAAATATTTGATAAAGATACTTTGAACTACAAGAGCAAGTACGTGCGACCCAGTCGTGCATTTTATTATTTATATCTTTTTTATTTTAATAGATACATTAAATTTATAGAGAAGCTAGATAATAATATTTAGGACTATATTTATTTTTTTATTTTTTTAAAGAAAGCATAGGAAATAATTACTCAATTCTAATTTTCAAATTTGGTTGGTTTTTCAAGTTGCAGACAATAAATAGTGTAAGCCATTGTTATTATTTTAAAATATTCCAATATAAATTGATAATAGAAGCAGTATCACTCCAAGCACGAAAAAGAGATGCAAAACTCTCTTTTTAAAATTAATACAATTTCACATTACACTATTCTTGGAGAATTGAATTTTGAAATTCTGAATTTTAGAAACTGCATTATGGCATTAACAGTTTACAAACCCATTATTGTATTGTATTCAAAGAAAACAATGTTCAAAATGTCTGTGATGTGATTGTATGTAATTCCTTTAATAAATATTAAATAAATAAGTTATTATTCCATGAATTAATATTTTATAATAATGTGTGTCTTCTATTTCAGCAAACATGAAAGGCCAAAAAAACAATGAAGAACAATTATTTACGAGTATTTCAAAATTATCGCCCACAGAAACAGATCCTGGAGTCTTTAACAGACATACATCATTTTTTCAAGGCTTAGTTCCAACACTGGACAAATTTGATGACGATCAAGTGATAGAGTTTCAACAAGCAGTAATTGAAGTAATGAAAAAAGTAAAGAAAACTTCTTCTGGATGGTGAAGAATCTTTGTACTCATGTTAAGAGATCGTGATCGTATTTGGAATAAAAACTTCACCAAACTAATTTTTAATAAAACAACTTTTGTATAATATTTGTATTTATTAACAATAGTATGCATGTACTTTAAATTATAATTAAATATTTATATAATTTAAATAATTTTATTTGTTTTAAACAATTTAGTTAAATAAACAAATGAAACATAAATTTGTATAGGTATTAGATAGGTTAGGTACTTGGTATAGTAATTTGATCACATTTAAGACACAATATTCCCAGTCAAATCCCGGGTTTTGAAAAAATATCAGTTCTGAAAGAATATGGAAAATATTATAGGTATAAATGGTGTTTAAAGTTGTTCCTTTTAATTGCTTACCCAAATTTTGCATTTTCTAAATTTAAAGTCTTCATAACAACAAGTGCTAAAAGACCTCCTTGAATTAGGGTTACTAGAACTGTTTTGGCGTATTGAGAAATAGGTATAGAATTTCCTAGGCTTTGAGTTTTTAAATAATAATAGTCATCGTGGGAAATAGTTTGCCTTGAATCTTCTCGGTCAACTAGTTCTGGGTAAAGTGCACGTTCATCTCGTCGGTCTTCTCGGTTTTCACGGGAAATAGCTTGCCGTGAATCTTCTCGGTCAACTCGTTCTCGGTTCAAAGCACGCTCATCTCGTCGGTCATCTCGGGAGATAGCTTGTCTTGAATCTTCTCGGTCAACTCGTTCTCGGTTCAAAGCACGCTCATCTCGTCGGTCTTCTCGGGAAATAGCTTGTCTTGAATTTTCTCGGTCAACTCGTTCTCGGTTCAAAGCACGCTCATCTCGTCGGTCTTCTCGGGAAATAGCTTGTCTTGAATCTTCTCGGTCAACTCGTTCTCGGTTCAAAGCACGCTCATCTCGTCGGTCTTCTCGGGAAATAGCTTGTCTTGAATCTTCTCGGTCAACTCGTTCTCGGTTCAAAGCACGCTCATCTCGTCGGTCTTCTCGGGAAATAGCTTGTCTTGAATCTTCTCGGTCAACTCGTTCTCGGTTCAAAGCACGCTCATCTCGTCGGTCTTCTCGGGAAATAGCTTGTCTTGAATCTTCCCGGTCAACTCGTTCTCGGTTCAAAGCACGCTCATCTCGTCGGTCTTCTCGGGAAATAGCTTGTCTTGAATCTTCTCGGTCAACTCGTTCTCGGTTCAAAGCACGCTCATCTCGTCGGTCTTCTCGGGAAATAGCTTGTCTTGAATCTTCTCGGTCAACTCGTTCTCGGTTCAAAGCACGCTCATCTCGTCGGTCTTCTCGGGAGATAGCTTGTCTTGAATCTTCTCGGTCAACTCGTTCTCGGTTAAGTGCACGTTCATCTCGTCGGTCTTCTCGGTTTTCACGGGAAATAGCTTGCCTTAAATATTCTCGGTCAACTCGTTCTCGGTTCAAAGCACGCTCATCTCGTCGGTCTTCTCGGGAGATAGCTTGTCTTGAATCTTCTCGGTCAACTCGTTCTCGGTTCAAAGCACGCTCATCTCGTCGGTCTTCTCGGGAAATAGCTGGTCTTGAATCTTCTCGGTCAACTCGTTCTCGGTTCAAAGCACGCTCATCTCGTCGGTCTTCTCGGTTTTCACGGGAAATAGCTTGCCTTGAATCTTCTCGGTTCAAAGCACGGTCAACTCGTTCTCGGTTCAGTGCACGCTCATCTCGTCTGTCTTCTCGGGAAATAGCTTGTCTTGAATCTTCTCGGTAAACTCGTTCTCGGTTCAAAGCACGCTCATCTCGTCGGTCTTCTCGGGAGATAGCTTGTCTTGAATCTTCTCGGTCAACTCGTTCTCGGTTAAGTGCACGTTCATCTCGTCGGTCTTCTCGGTTTTCACGGGAAATAGCTTGCCTAGAATCTTCTCGGTCAACTCGTTCTCGGTTCAGTGCACGCTCATCTCGTCGGCCTTCTCGGGAAATAGCTTGTCTTGAATCTTCTCGGTCAACTCGTTCTCGGTTCAAAGCACGCTCATCTCGTCGGTCTTCTCGGGAAATAGCTTGTCTTGAATCTTCTCGGTCAACTCCTTCTCGGTTCAAAGCACGCTCATCTCGTCGGTCTTCTCGGGAGATAGCTTGTCTTGAATCTTCTCGGTCAACTCGTTCTCGGTTCAAAGCACGCTCATCTCGTCGGTCTTCTCGAGAAATAGCTTGTCTTGAATCTTCCCGGTCAACTCGTTCTGGGTTCAAGCACGCTCATCTCGTCGGTCTTCTCGGGAGATAGCTTGTCTTGAATCTTCTCGGTCAACTCGTTCTCGGTTCAAAGCACGCTCATCTCGTCGGTCTTCACGGGAAATAGCTTGTCTTGAATCTTCTCGGTCAACTCGTTCTCGGTTCAAAGCACGCTCATCTCGTCGGTCTTCTCGGGAAATAGCTTGTCTTGAATCTTCTCGGTCAACTCGTTCTCGGTTAAGTGCACGTTCATCTCGTCGGTCTTTTCGGTTTTCACGGGAAATAGCTTGCCTAGAATCTTCTCGGTCAACTCGTTCTCGGTTCAGTGCACGCTCATCTCGTCGGCCTTCTCGGGAAATAGCTTGTCTTGAATCTTCTCGGTCAACTCGTTCTCGGTTCAAAGCACGCTCATCTCGTCGGTCTTCTCGGGAAATAGCTTGTCTTGAATCTTCTCGGTCAACTCGTTCTCGGTTCAAAGCACGCTCATCTCGTCGGTCTTCTCGGGAAATAGCTTGTCTTGAATCTTCTCGGTCAACTCGTTCTCGGTTCAAAGCACGCTCATCTCGTCGGTCTTCTCGGGAAATAGCTTGTCTTGAATCTTCTCGGTCAACTCGTTCTCGGTTCAAAGCACGCTCATCTCGTCGGTCTTCTCGGGAAATAGCTTGTCTTGAATCTTCTCGGTCAACTCGTTCTCGGTTCAAAGCATGCTCATCTCGTCGGTCTTCTCGGGAAATAGCTTGTCTTGAATCTTCTCGGTTAACTCGTTCTCTATTCAAAGCACGCTCATCTCGTCGGTCATCTCGGGAAATAGCTTGTCTTGAATCTTTTCGGTCAACTCGTTCTCGGTTCAAAGCACGCTCATCTCGTCGGTCTTCTCGGGAAATAGCTTGTCTTGAATCTTCTCGGTCAACTCGTTCTCGGTTCAAAGCACGCTCATCTCGTCGGTCTTCTCGGGAGATAGCTTGTCTTGAATCTTCTCGGTCAACTCGTTCTCGGTTCAAAGCACGCTCATCTCGTCGGTCTTCTCGAGAAATAGCTTGTCTTGAATCTTCCCGGTCAACTCGTTCTGGGTTCAAAGCACGCTCATCTCGTCGGTCTTCTCGAGAAATAGCTTGTCTTGAATCTTCTCGGTCAACTCGTTCTCGGTTCAAAGCACGCTCATCTCGTCGGTCTTCTCGGGAAATAGCTTGTCTTGAATCTTCTCGGTCAACTCGTTCTCGGTTCAAAGCACGCTCATCTCGTCGGTCTTCTCGGGAAATAGCTTGTCTTGAATCTTCTCGGTCAACTCGTTCTCGGTTCAAAGCACGCTCATCTCGTCGGTCTTCTCGGGAAATAGCTTGTCTTGAATCTTCTCGGTCAACTCGTTCTCGGTTCAAAGCACGCTCATCTCGTCGGTCTTCTCGGGAAATAGCTTGTCTTGAATCTTCTCGGTCAACTCGTTCTCGGTTCAAAGCATGCTCATCTCGTCGGTCTTCTCGGGAAATAGCTTGTCTTGAATCTTCTCGGTCAACTCGTTCTCTATTCAAAGCACGCTCATCTCGTCGGTCATCTCGGGAAATAGCTTGTCTTGAATCTTCTCGGTCAACTCGTTCTCGGTTCAAAGCACGCTCATCTCGTCGGTCTTCTCGGGAAATAGCTTGTCTTGAATCTTCTCGGTCAACTCGTTCTCGGTTCAAAGCACGCTCATCTCGTCGCTCTTCTCGGGAAATAGCTTGTCTTGAATCTTCTCGGTCAACTCGTTCTCGGTTCAAAGCACGCTCATCTCGTCGGTCTTCTCGGGAGATAGCTTGTCTTGAATCTTCTCGGTCAACTCGTTCACGGTTCAAAGCACGCTCATCTCGTCGGTCTTCTCGAGAAATAGCTTGTCTTGAATCTTCCCGGTCAACTCGTTCTCGGTTCAAAGCACGCTCATCTCGTCGGTCTTCTCGAGAAATAGCTTGTCTTGAATCTTCTCGGTCAACTCGTTCTCGGTTCAAAGCACGCTCATCTCGTCGCTCTTCTCGGGAAATAGCTTGTCTTGAATCTTCTCGGTCAACTCGTTCTGGGTTCAAAGCACGCTCATCTCGTCGGTCTTCTCGGGAGATAGCTTGTCTTGAATCTTCTCGGTCAACTCGTTCTCGGTTCAAAGCACGCTCATCTCGTCGGCCTTCACGAGAAATAGCTTGCCTTGAATCTTCACCTCGTTCTCGGTTTAATGCACGTTCATCTCGGGAAATAGTTTGCCTTAAATCTTCCCGCTCAACTCGTTTTCGACTAAGTGCACACTCAGTTCGTAAATCCAAAGGTTCAGATCCAGTTTCGTCAACTGTGGCCCGTGAAACTGAAATAGTTCTTGGTTCCGAATGCCATTCCGCCCTCAATAAGCGGTCATGTGTCACGTCTTCTCTTCCAGTAAGTCGCCAATTGTTTTCCCAGCGTTCAGCCAAACGATTTTTACCAAGTTTCGAAATCAAAGGCGGTCCTCTTTCTATCAAGTAGTTTTCTTCTCGTTCATAAAAGTTTTCTTCACACCGTTGTAGCAAACCAACACTTGTCCTAACGAACAAAAGCACCACAACAGTTTTCATTTGCAAGGAGCCAACAACCATTTTGATTTTGAAAATTGACTTTTTTACCAATATATTTTGTTTATTTAAAATTTTTGTAACTTTATACTCAGTATTGGATATTGTTGAAGTGTTTTCTTAGGAATATTCTTCTCTGCAAGTAGAGATGAACTGTGCTTCCTGTTGTGGCAAGTACCACTTTTATACCAACCAAAACAGTCCTTTGGTATGAATTTTACACTCCGCTGCATTTTGCAAAGGCTGTTTGATTGATTCAATTTTCTTATCGCATATGTGCACGCAATTCTTTCATTACTAGAGTTTATTTCAAGAAGGACCTTTTTTTCTATTTATTTTCAATTATGTGCTCGTTATAGCCTTGTCTACTACGCAGCTTCCGAAAAGAACTATGAATGAAATTCATTCATGCTGGTTATAACCAGATGTATCGTCTGGAATTCTTGTTGTCCATTGATTTTAAAAGCTAGTTGAATGATTTCTTTGACGTCATAGTATTGTCTGTTGCGAAACCAATAATGATCAAATCTGTGAGAATAATGTTGAAATTTGTTCTTTTTTTCTGAGCTATGTCTATAAGTCTTTTTTTTGTTATAATGGGACATGTTATCAAGGACGTAGATACATTCAACTGGCACCTTCAATACTTCTCTGAATAACCCTAAAGAATTGTACATAAGGGTGAACCTTAGCTTTGGCTAGAAAAATATTGTGAATTCTGACTTTTACATCTAGAGGGCGCCACATTCAATTCAAAATGAAGCTACATAGCATTTAAGCTGGTGAAGCTAGAAGTATCCGCCGTTCCTTTATGTTTGTTAGGCGCGTTATAAAATGTCAAAGGTAGCAAAAACTTTATTTATAAGAAATATTTATTTAATTTATTTCTTCGCCCCGACGGACGTTTCGAAGAACTTTCGAACTTCGTGGTCACGGGATTATTTCAATTCTCAAGAGGCCTTTTGTGACGACTGTTTTATAAACCAAAAATAACCGGTGAAGCCTGGAATTTTTTGCTTTTTTGGCAAAAAAAAATGTTTTGTAGGGTATGTTAAAAATGCATTAGGCTTAAGAGAGAAATATATTGTAAGGGAAAAATAAAACCGTGTTAAATTTCCTTCCCCTTTCCTGCCAATCCGGGAACTTTTTGGCCCAAGTCTCATAGAAAGCATACTCACCGTATTCTTCTGGAAAACAATACACAAAACTATTAAAATCTATCACCAGTTATTAGGAATGTTCTCTTATCAAATTATTCTTACCAATTTCGAATTTGAAATATTATTATTTGCAAAATTTTCAAAAAAAACATGGTTTCCCCTTTTGCATATTATTTTTCATCGAAATGAGTACATTTTTACTTTTTTATTAAATCCGTATTTATGTAATAAGATAAGTTAATAAGACCAAAAAAATGCAAGCTACTACGATAAAAACCTCAAAAATTGAACAAAATAAATCAAAAATATGTATTTTTTCGTATACGAATGCAATCTAGTCATCTTCTCTGCGCTATACTCCCAAAACGGTAAATTTTACAGAAAAATGTTACGGGCAAATGTTGTAGATAATATCACAACAAACAATTTTTATATGGCCTCTGATGACCTCCGACCAATAGGTCACGAGATATTTGGGAAAAACTTTTCATGACCTTTTGACCCTTATAACTTTTTAAGCCGGCACGATATCAATGTCGATCTTCATTACAACGCCGTAATAAAGATGTTTACCAAAATTCAGCCCAGTAGGAATTTTTCCGCAGATTACACCTAAAATTACTGGTCCATTCCTTTTTTTTTTTCAATGATAACAGTTTCCATATTTGATTCTAAGACTTCAAACATACTAATCAGGGGGCCTATTACGTAAAACGATTATCGTTTAAATCGGCTCGTTATCGTTGAAAAGCGACTCTGTAAAACGATTATCGTATAAAAACGATGACACGCGACTGCGTAAAACGATAATCGTTTAAGGCTGAACGATACTCGTTTTTCAATACGACTGACATTTTGCTGTTGTTTGGCTTTCGTTTTGGTTTTGTTGTGGAAAATATTTTGTGTATACTAGTGATATTCCTCTTGAAATATTTAAAATAAAAAACTAATTGGAAGAGAAGATGTAAATAAATACATTTTTTATTCGTCGTTTAAAAAATATTTCGTGTCTGCCAGTGATATTCCTGTTCGGAAAAAAAATCTGAATACATTATATTTGGAAATGAAGAATGAAAATAATCAAATATTTTATACATTAAATAGGCCGCCAATAAATGGATTTTCTTATCAAATGTATGGAAAACAATCCCGACCTTGCCAAACACCCAAGCCCAAGCCAAGGCTAAATCCAAAATACCTTGGAACATTTTCGCAGACACTCTCAATGCAAGTGGATGGCTTGAAAAACTAGTATGTTCTTTTAAACACAAGTACAATTATATTAGGTATTTTCTTATTGATGTCCACTTGTGGAAAATCTACAAATACACTCTGAAAACACATTTTTGGCAAAGATTAGAAATTTAATTTACTTTTTTTTGTTTGTTTATTGAGCCAATTTTGACAGTCACAAATAGGAGTGAAGTTAGTTGCGTTTGAAAAAGGATTTTTTTTCCTGTTTCATCTAGTACAATTTCTTTTATGCGTTATCGTTTTATATAGTCGCTCTTTGTCGCGACTATCGTTTGTCGTGGCTATCGTTGTTTTGCCGTTCGTTTCGTATTATGTAATAGGCCCCCAGTAAAATTTGTACTTAAATCTTGGCCTGAAATGCTGATGACTCATCCAATCAAATATCTTCGTTAATATCATCCCGTTATTTTTTTATTAGGTACAGCTAAAACAAACAGCATATTTTTTCGAAAGATTTTAGTGTTCTGAACTCGAATCTCAAGATAGAAATATTCTATAAAAAATACACACCTTGCTTGAAGATTACAAGGCTTTGTACTATTCAACAAAATGGGGAAGGGGCGAAAAAATATTTTGTACTGGGCCTCACCAATAGTTTATCCCCTTAGTGCCTGCAAATTGTAGCTGCGTTCCCTTGGAGACAATTATCTAGTAATTAAATTTGCTTTCATGTACATGTAAGAAGTTCAAAGCAGCAGCTTTAAATGCTAAGCAGTAGATAAAAGCCCCTAAAGGAACCCAGCTTTTAATAAAAAAATATTTGAGATAAAAAAAAAAACACTAACAAATTTCTTCTATAAAGAAAAACATCCATTTTCTCGTAGGGATTTGTATTTACTGTTTTGATTTTCGATATCTATGATATTTCATATTTTTTAAAAGTGGCCTTATATATTTCCATTATTATTGTATGCATGAGCTATGTACAAGTACATATGTATATTTTTAAATTCAATTACTTATTCTCAAAGAGTTTTGAATAATGTTATGTTGGATGCATAAGAACAAGAACGTGCGACCCAGGAGTGTACATTATCATAAAAGTGAAAACAAAAATACACTTTTATACATTTTTTTATATCAGTAATTGATAATAAATTACATAAATTACAAGTGTGGGTTGCTCTTGAAAAGAATCCTGGAAGTAAAGAATTTGCTTTAAACTGTGAAACAGTGCACATGTGCGATAAGGAAATTAAATCCAGACTATTGAGTATGAAATTCAATTTAAATCCCATTGTAGGATCTGAAGTGCTTTTCTAAAAGGATATAAAAGAAGGATAAAACTTGCCTACATTTTCATTTCCTACTGAAAATTCTTTGAAAAAGTCGTTGAAGTATCGTCTTTTTTATTTATTTTATAAATATTGTTTGCAATGTAATTCATTATTTTTTTTCCTTTGTTTATTGTTTGCAATGTGTTAAATTTTTTTTAATATCATTTTTTTTCATTGCCGAAGAGAAAGTATTAGCCTACACGTACAAAAGTAAGTTCAATTTATGTATTAATTTTAAAAACTTAAATTAATAATATTTTTTTACAGAAGTATGAAGAAGTAATAATCAAAAAAAAAAAAAAAAAATGCATAAACAACCAGATAAATGTTGAAACTTGAAAGAAAATAATTTTACGTTGTAAATTGACTTCCCTACTAGCTGAAATGTGAATAACAATAATTAAAAATACCTACGTTTGTAAAATAGTTAAACTTGTAATAACAATAGATTTTCATAAACAAAATAAATAAAAACCTCTCAATGTATTTATTTATTATAAGTTATGTATATCAAAAAATGATGTTTTTATATATTGTGAGAAGATGACATCCAAATTCTCAAACTTTAAGTAACATAGTTTTTGGCGAGATTATAAACTTAAATTCTATAAAAAGAAACTTAATTCAATTATAATCAGAAATAAACTTACGTGGTATAGCCAAACTGCGATACGAAAATTAAGAACACTAAAAAAACAGCATTAATTAGCACAAGTTATTGCATCAATTAGAGTTTCGGTGGTGTTCATTCGATAAAAATGCCGACGACGGTTGATATCTGTCAGATATAATCGTTAAATTTTTCCACTATTTTTGTCATTGAAAGAAAAAAACATTTTTTTAACTTTATGTTGCCTGAAACTCGTCCTCAATTCCATAAAATAAAATAACAATGTGATTTTTTTCCCACCAATTTTTTTTCTTCAGTTATTTTATTTCATATTTGGTACATTCTTTTACATACCGAACACTTTCTGACCGACAAATTTTTGATTTGGCTGGAAATTGTTGGAAAGTATTCAAAATTTGAGAATTTGGTGATATGAAAAAATCCTTGAAAACGTATTACTTTTTTTTCTTATATATAAAGCACGTACAAAAAGTTTCAGCTAATCAAATATGAGTCGGTCAGAAAGTAATTGGTTTGTCCCATTTCACTAATGTCTCAGACACAATATTCAAACCAGATAAAGTTCACGGTCGTCGTCAATTGAAGTTTCGAGCACAAATAGGTTTGGAAAGAGGTACCCGCCCTTCGATTTATAACTTAAGAAAAGTTGGATTTTTTTGTACAGTGGTGCTGAGGCGGAAAAAGCCGTCAGTTAGACTATCAGAAGAATAAATGTCAATATAAAAAAAAACTCATGTTCTTAGGAATAAGCCTGAACTGGGATTTATTTGGCTATTGAAAAATTGGCTCTGTAGCAGGATGCTTTCGTCGGTTGAGATGTCGTGGGGTCTTTCCGAAATAAAACTCTGACACCACAGGATAATTTTAACAAAAATGTATTTTATTGAACAATCGAAGTTAACAACAATACTGGAACTACTTCTATTGAATGGTATTACTGTAGTGTTCCTTCTCTTTGCTATTATGCGGTTGGTGTTCCGCAGTTATTACAGAAGAGGAAGTATAACTACAATAATACTCTCAGAAAAGTAGCCAAAGATAAAAAGCGGTAAGTGTTACATCTGTAATATCTTGACTCTTTCCTGGTCAAGTCGAAAGTGATTTAATTCTAGTTTCGGCTCTCCTTTTATAGCCAGAAAACAATCAAAAAAATATTAATTAATTAGTAGTAGGGTAACTAAAGCAAATTATTAGGGAACCCGGCCGAACAGCTCTGATTTTGACGATTTTTTTTTGAAGTCAATTAATAAGAAAATTGCATCTATCGCTTGAACTATGGAAGATTGTCCCTCACTCCCATATATTTTTTTTCCTTGAATTTTTTAGACAATCTTTTGGCATCAATTAATTTATGAAATTTAAGAAAAAATTTTGAAAAAAAATTGTTTTTGTTAACAAAAATCTTCAATTAAATTTAAAAAATCAAAACGGCAACACCGGCAATTTTTAATCTGTAGACTTTAAAGTATTTTTAATTACCGACGTTTGAAAAAAAAGATCATCAAAATCTAAGCTGTTCGGCCGGGTTCCCTAATATTGCCAATTTTTGAGCTTTAATTACTCCACTATAGGAGGCTTTGAATTTTAGAAAATAATAATCATTTTTAGCAAAAAAACAAAACCGACTTCCATGGATCAAAACTGGGTTTATGGTTTTTAAAATAGTTCCTATGGCTAAAAGTGAAATTGAAATGGGGCCACACTGCAGCCACCAGCTTTCCAATACAAAAAGAATTATCAAAATTGGTTCACTCAGTCCAAAGTTATGCGGTAACAAACATAAAAAAAAAAAACAAAAAAAAAAAAAATACAGACGAATTGAATACCTCCTCCTTTTTGGAAGTCGGTAAAAATAAATAATTATAAAAATTAAAATTATAGTCAAAGGCGTCATTGATTTCAAACTTATATAAAAATAAAATATAAAAATAATAGGCAAAGGCGGTACTAACAACAATAAAGTGTTGTTACAGCTCTAAGTAGGATATACTTATGAGTCGTTATATTTGAAATTTTTGCATTGTTTTAAAATGTATCAATTTATTCAACCAAAAACAACAATTTAACGGATTTTTTGTTCAATTATGAAAATAGATTAACTACAATACATTGGTTTAGTAAAGAGAAACTATTTAGTTATGGTTAGTTTGAATGTTATCTTCGCATGGACTTACATATATTTATATACCACTTTCAAATATAACGACTGGTGTTTTTCCAGATACTGCTCCCTTAAGTTTTTTTTTATGTGTATGTATAGAAGAGTGCTAGCTGTCCCGCAAAACTTTGTTCAAACAAAAGAGTTGAACAGCGAACTTTATTTTGGCTTTTTTTTATCGGAGGCAGATGTAATAAGATGAAGATTTAATCAGCCAAAAAGTTAAAAGTTTGAAGGTTTGGTTATTTATTTTTTGTTATAAGCAAATGATTAATTAAGTAAGCAACTGAATTATAATTCTTGACGAATTTCGCGTTTTTGTCAATTCACGGACATCAATTCAAAAATAAAATGATGCATTTCGCATGTATCAGAAGCTTATGGGATCAGTTTTGCATATAAATTTATTATTGTATTTGAAAAATCCATGTTTTATTGTTTCTTTCAAAAAAATTTTAAAAAAAACCTATTTGAAGTTTTTATGTAATTATTATAATTGGAAGATCCGAAAGCAGAATGGGGTACGTTGAGATCATGTTTGAATTTTAGAACTAATTTTATGTTGAAAAAACAAATAGAGTCACGGATCTGCTTTTTTATTTGTTTAGAAGTTTCCATTTTCGATCTGACCCGTCTCTAAATTAAAAACCTTTTTAATTGGGTTAACCCTTGAATTTAAAAAGTTACATAAGTATAATAAAACACATTACATATTTGTTTTAATCTTGTATTTCAAAAGTCCTTTCATATTATTTCAATGTTACAATAATTATTACTTAATATTATAATAAATTAATTTAATTTCAATAAAAAATAATACAAATACTTTTTTGGTAGGTATACATAAAACGTAACTGATTTTGTTTTTTTTTTTTTTTCTGTTTACATAGTAAAGAAATTAAAAAAATATTAATAAGAAAAAAAAAACGTGCAACACACTTATAACCAACAAATTCTTTTATTTTTATTTTTCTTAAAGAAAAGTGCAAACATAAATATATAGTATAATAAATTTAAAACTAATAATGATAACTATATCATCATAAGAGTTTATAAGCTACACTTAAAACATTATAATACTTAAGAGTCAAATAACTACTACTTTATATAGGATGGACAAGCCAAATAGACGTGTAGGGAAGCATTTTCAGTCTTACTTTTTATTCCCAATTTTTATAAAAATAAATGCTTAGCAAGATTAATATTTAAATAAAAAGCTAAAAATAAATAATAAAGCTTAATTTTTTGGATTTGCAATAACTACGTTTCAATGTTATTTAAGCAGAAATTTTAGCATAGTATTTTACCAAAAAAAAAAAATATTTTGTAAAGGGACACTGTGGCGTATGTGGAACATTTTTTTTTAATTTTTCAATATTCATTATATTCCCATTGAATGTCGTGCAATCTCGGTAAGTAATTAAAGCAAATGTTGAAAAAGGTTCCAACCTGGTAACTGAAAATTGTCTTGGCGGGGAAACGTAATGTAGTTTGCAGAACTGATTCGAAAAATAGTTCAAATCCTTTGAAGGCAATAGTGCATAGTCCTGAATCTCGAGGAGATAATTGCGCAAAAATATTGGATGTGTTAAAAATTAAAACCATATTGACTTAAAAGTCATAATTAAACAAAAATTCAAACTTAAAAGAAACAAAAAACGGTCCAAGTAAACAAAAAAGTTTAAAAATCCTACACGTCTTCGGTTGTCACATCCTGTGGACGAATAAATACACTATATTTTAATAATAAGCCCTGCCCGGAAATACCTTTTCAATTATTTAGTTTTTGTTTGTTTTCTAATTCAATTCTCTTTGATTTTTTTTTTTTTTGTCTGCAAATGTTAAACTTTTGTGCAGATAAGGCAGTATTGCAGTATTTTTTGGGAACAAAACAAAAACAACTAGCCTTAAAGTTTTTTTTTTCAATGCAGATTAGATCTTAGTTCTAGTGTTTTTTTTTTTTTTATTATTTTGAATTTCATTGATGTTGTTAATACTTATTTTGAATGGCTTTTCCGAAGCTGACTGCAAAAACTAAGTCTTATTTCTATGTACGACACTCTAGACACACTCAAATGCTCTACGAGGAGAAGCAAACAAGAACATTACAATAATATTTTTAATACTTTTTAATTTTTAATTATTTTAAATAAACTCTGCTTCCCCTCAAGCTAATATAAATTTAAATTTGAGCTACAAAACACTTTTTTATTTTTGTTTGGCTGCGTTTGTTTACCTGTATTAATTTTTTTTAAACTTTATTATTTAAATATTTGTTTTTTTTTTTTAATTTTAAAGTCTGGAAGGAAACGTTTTGTTCTTCATTTTTTATTATCGACATAATTTTTTGGTTTGTTCTTTGAGTTCACATCTTAATTTTTTTTTTTATTTTTTAATTAAGTGTAAGTGTCGGACGGACACAATTTCCATTGATATTATATTTATTTTATATTTTTTGAATTTAATTTTTTTATAACACATTTTTTTATTTAAAGTAGTTGACAACCACGCGCCAGCAAATCATTACTTTTGAGTGAACCTTGTTACACTTAAGTAATGTTTACTATAATTAAATTTATAATTTTTTTAAAGAAAATTTTTAAGCATTTTCTCAAACAAAGGTTTTTTTTTTAATTTTAATTTCAATATATTTTTTTTTAATATTTTTAAAATGTAAAATAAATTATTATAACTATATAAAATTGTGAAAAAAGAAGAAAAAAAAATTATATAAATTATTGTTTTTTTTTAATTATTATTATCACTTATTAAGTCCTCAAGGGCACCATTTAAACGTCCTTTGCTTAAAGCTTCAACTAACATGTGTAAACGCTCTTCACGCTCCGAGTGTCGGCGTTCTAAAGATGAAACCTAAAGTTTTTACAATTTTTTTTTTTTGTTGTTTTAACATTAAACTTTTTCAGCTAGTAAATATACATATAGATATAAAAAAAAAATATTGAGATAAACATAAACAAGTACTATAAATGTAATGAATTTTTTTTTAACAGCATGCAGTTTATTTTTTTATAAGTTTTATGAGTTTTTGAATATTTATGTTTTCATGGATATTTAAAATGCAATTGAGGTTTATTTAAATAAAACAGATTGAAACCTAATTCCTTGCTTTTGAAAATACAACTTTTCCTCATCTCTTGACAAAAAAAAAAAATTAAATAAATAGCATAGTAAAATACACAAGCCATACAACTATCATAGTTCAGTCAATGAAGAAAAATAAACGGAACAAAGGACCCTGCACATTTTGAATGGGAAGTGGCTCTCGGTGAAATTGTCTGAAATTTAAGTATGTTGTTCTCTTGAAGCTCCTGATCAAAAGCCGATATGGGCAGAAAGTCGAAAAATTGACAGTTTTTAAGGTAACGGTTTTTTTTTCTGATGGATATCTCAAACCTTTTATATCTGGGAGTGCAACTATGTTAATTTTATGTTTTTTGGGTCGCTGAAACCAGATTCGAAGTATATTTTGCAAAATGTGCGGGGTCCTTTGGTTTATTATTTTAAGTGGTACGGGTGACCTCTGGGTGAAACATACAAAAAGTCACAAAACCAGAGTCGTGACCATGAGGCAGTAGGGAGGGGAAGGAGATTCCCTTTTTTGGTATTTTATTAATATTTTGAAAACCAAAGCGAATTCCGCAAAAACCATGTTTCACAAAATTAAATCCTTTTAAATATCGTAAAAAATAATCTCAATCGGTTTTATTCTAGGATCAGTAACAATTGAAAAAATGTTTTAAAAGGGCGCTAGACTGGTTTGAATACTTACATATCTTCGGCAGGAATATATGTCATCTACAAGACTCAAAAAATAATTTTTGGATAAGAATTTCTTTAAACAATTATTTTTAAGTAACAAATACTAATTACAGGAATATTCCTGTTGTAAATTCATACTTAGTGCCAGATGGTTGACATTTCAAACAAATGTTCAAATGTTCCTTGTTCCACCCACACAAATTTTAAACGTAAAACTTATTCCTAGGTATTTAAACTAGGAAAGAGGACGGAGATGTTGTTGATGGTTTGTGATATAAATTTTGTTCGGTGTAAACGACTATCAACCAAACATAATCAAATTCATTCGTTTTGCTGGTCGCTGTAACTGACCTTTAAGATAAACAATGTTCTTGTACATGATTCGAAGCATTTTACTTTTCTGTGAATCGTAACTACTTTCTGGCAAAGACAACAGAAAACTTTTTTCAAAATCCTTAAATATATGACCATTTTTGAAACGATAAAAAATTTCGATTCTTTTTGTTACTTTTCTTTTTTTTTATTGTTTTTATTAAGTTTTTTGAAATATTTTAATTTTAAAAATTTTTAAAAAAATCCATTTCAATGGGAAATTCAATTAATGACAAAAAGTTCTTTAATAAAAATTTTTAAATTCGTCTTGCTTTTCAAGTTATAGACAAAAACTCGAAAAACAACAAAAAGAATCGAAATTTTTAATCGTTACAAAGTGGTCATATCTTAATAACCATAGATTTAAAAAAAAAGTCGATTGTATTTTTGCCAAAGTTTGCTATACTACACAAAAAAAAATTTTTAAACTACGAGCATTCGAACGATTTTGAATTTTTCATTCAGTAAAAAAAAATTTCTATAAAAAATCGATTTTCTTAAAAATGTTTTCATTCATTGCACTTAAATATTTGAAGTTACCCAAAAGAGTTATTCTAGTGTTTCTTTCTTATTTATTCAGCTTTCATATGCTGGTTCTTTTGTTTAAATTAGTCATTTGTTACTCACGATACAGTCCGAATACTAAGTATGCTTTGCAAGAACAACGACAAAAAACTTTTGAAATTTAAACTTAAGTAGAATTGGACGGCCAATAAAGTACATTCCAATTACCATTCTTTTACCGATGTCGTTACTGACATTCCAATTTTGAAGGTTTTTAAGTTTGAGCAAATATAAAATTAAAGATAAATTAAAACCGTATAATAAATTGAATCTAAAATACATGGTGCTAACAAGAAAAGACTACATTACTGAATAAATAGTTTCAGCGTTTTTGTATTAAATTGCGAATATTTTAAAGGGCAACATAAGAAACATAATCCTAGACAACAATAGTTAAAAAAAAATTGAAAAGATAAAAGGAAATAAAATCTTTATTTCAGAACTAAACAAACTAATACTAGGAAATTACAATAAATAGCTTAATGGATACAATTTTCTTCATATAAGTTAATCTTAATTTTTAAATACCCAAATACATTTTAAATACCCATGCTGTTTAGAAATTAAATCTAATAAATATATGAACAATTTACTAAGTAACAGAGGGTGATTCTAATTCGCAAACTACTTTATCTAAAAAAATTCAAATTATCTAACGTTTTTTTTTACTACAAAATTAGAATCACCTATTCAAAAAATTTCTTTGGATTAACATAAACATTTTTAATGTATTTTATGTTTAAGGATTTAAAATATCGTGATTTAGTAAAGAATTTTAATTGCTTATTGACAATCTGAATTAAATTATGCATTTAATGTGTGATTTGATTATTATGTAGGTGGTGTATGAGTGCAGTTGGCATTTGTGTGTGTGATGATTTTTTTTTTTGTTTAAATTGGATTTTTTAATGTTTTTATTCAGTTGCGTTTTAATGTGTGTTGAGATTTAAAATTCCAAAAATAAAATAAGAGTAAAATGTTAGTAAAGACATTTTATGTATAAACAAAAAATATTGTTATAGCAATGAAAATCGAAATTATATACAAAACACAATGACCTGATGACGTCTTACTTACCTTAGCCTTGAGGGCATAATAATCAACTGGTACTTTTCGCCTTTTCTGCATGGCATAAGCTTCATCACGTTCGGTTAGACGTTGTTGGAGTATGCGAACTGTTTCATGGCAGGAGCTGAGTTCACGTTCATGGGCAGTTTGGAGTGTCTTTAACTTTAAATAGAAACAAAAAAATTGACAAACAAAAAAGTTACATGGTTAATATTAATTTCATACGGAATATTGTGATGGAGGCCACAGGGAATTTCTGGTTCCACGAGTGTCCATCATCAAACTTACATCTTGCAGGCGTTTGTCGTGCAGTGCTTTGTAATCAAATTCCAAAAGTTTGATTTTATTGAGAGCCTCTTTGAGAGCTTGACTATCACTAGATTGGTCTGAATTAAATTGACTTGAATCATGGTGGATTTTACGTGAGGATGAACTGCTAGAAGCATTGTGTTGTAGCTTGTCTGATTTTAAAGCTGCAAATAAAAATATAAGCAAACAAAAAATTTAATGAAGTAGAAGTTTAAATGAATTTTCTTTTGAATTGACTATGACTCATGTCAACAAATAGTTAACAAGTAGCGATGTTCTCTTTGCCAGATAAAATTGGTGTCCTGTACCTATCTTTGGTAGTTCATGTGGGTATTCATAGCCTAATCCTACTCCCTTTGAGTAATTCTGATAATCATGTTTGTTTTTCTCTAAAATTTTCTTTTTATAAACATTTAAAACTGTAAAATAATACCCTTTCTTATAATTTTAAAAATTATTTAAATTTAATGAAATATCATATTTAATTATATCTTATTGTCAGCCATCTGTCTTAAACAACTGCGAAATTAATATTGCATATAAATTTCTTACTAATTCTTTAAAAGAGGCAATTGATTTATTTACACCTAACATCTCAAAAAATTATGAATCAAAACCTAAATGGTTAAAAAAAAATTAATTTATATTAACAACAACAAAAACAAAGCTTTAAACTATTTAGAAACTCGATTAATGATTTAGTTTTCTATAACAAATATCATCGATTACAAAAGGAATTTGATTGTTTTAAAAAATAACCTTATTAGGCTATTGATTATGTCGAAATAAACAGGGTAATAAGGAACTAATACGTTAACGGGTTTTTATTGCAGGAATCGTTGAATGGGTTATAAAAGAAGATAAAACCGCGGAGTGCTATTAAATGAGAGGGTGGAAACTGAAGATAGGGGTGCAAAAGCCCCCATTTTGGTTTTTTTCAATGTACCTCGTAAACCAAGCAAAATTTTGATATATTACATATAAAACTTTATTTAAAGAATTTAAATTTCCTATTGGAAAAATTTTTTTTTTAAAAATTGAAAAAAAAAAAAATTCCATACCACAATAGTTGAAACAATCATAAAAAAGATATCAAAAAAATCGATTTTTTGAGTTTTTTTGTTTTTTTAGTTGTACATTTTTTTGGGTTGAGATAGACATAAACATTGCTCCAAAAAAAAAAGAAGATTAAATTTCCTTCAAAATGAAATTAATATTAAGTTTATAATTCTAGCTTTTGAAAAAAGTATCAATCAAAACTGTAAGTGTTGCCGTTGTTTTTTAATAATTTTTTTTATTTTAAGTATTTTTTTTAGAAAATTGCCCCTCCCGCCAAAACGGGGGGACATTGACCCCCCCCCCCCCCTTCCATAGTAAACAATGATTGTATTTAACCCCTCTACAAAATCTCATTATCAGTTCCTGGTGCTTAAGTTATCATACTTTCCCCTCAAATGTTTCTGTTTTACTTCAGTAAAACTAAAAATGCGAAAAAAAGATAGATTATTTCGTTTAATTTTCAATGAAAAAATTTAGTGAGCACAGCATTTTGAAGGAAATTTAATCTTCTTTTTTTCTTTGGAGCAATGTTTATGTCTATCTCAACCCAAAAAAAATGTACAACTAAAAACACAAAAAAACTCAAAAATCGATTTTTTTGATATTTTTTTTATGATTGTTTCGACTATTGTGGTATGGAAATTTTTTTTTTTTTTCAATTTTTAAAAAACATTATTCCAATAGGAAATTTAATTCTCTAAAAAAAGTTTTATATGTAATATATCAAAATTTTGCTTGGTTTACGAGGTACATTGAAAAAACTAAAATGGGGGCTTTTGCACCCCTATCTTCAGTTTACACCCTCTCATTTAATAGCACTCCGCGGTTTTATCTTCTTTTATAACCCATTCAACGATTCCTACAATAAAAACCCGTGAACGTCTTAGTTCCTTTCTAAACTACATAATCAATAGCCTATATAGACAAATGTTTTAAATATGGAGATTAATAAAAAAAAAATAGTAAATGTTTTTGGAAATTCATAAATGAAAAGAAGAAACATAGCTCATTTCGAAGGTGAATCATCTAGTGACCCCTTTAAATTGTGTAATTAGTAGGCAAACTTTTTCCGTTTAGTGTACAATCTCTGTATCGGAACTCCGATTCTAAATTAAACTTATTAGGCATTAGTGAATTACAAATATCTTCTAAGGTAGTTGAAGATGAATTGAGAATGTTGAACGATGATAAACATCCTGGAGCCGATGGCATTGTTCCAATAGTGTTAAAAAATTGTTCAAAGGCTCTGGCTTGTCCACTCTCAGTTATTTTTAACCGTTCCCTTCATGAAGGTATTTTCTTGGATGCTTGAAAAACATCCTACATTCATCCAGTTTTTAAATCAGGTTGTAAGAATGAAATATATGTAAATATGGCCCGATCTGTAAAATTCCTGGAACTTTTCTAAAAAATCGTTTATAATAAATTAGTATTTCTTTTGAATGAAGTTATTTCTCCACTCCAGAATGGCTTCGTAAAAAGGAGATCTACTACTACCAGCATTGTAATCTTTAATAACTATTTAGTTAGCTCCCTTGAACGTGGCTTTCAAATTGACGTAGTTATTGCGGATTTTTCAAAGGCTTTTGATCGCGTAAATCATTCAATATTGCTATTAAAATTGAAAAACTATTTGAATCTTACCCTACCAGGTAGAACACAACGTGTTAAAATCAACAATATTCTTTCAGATTCTGTGAATGTTACTTCTGGCGTTCCGCAAGGTAGCCATTTAGGGCCACTATTGTTTCTTATTTTCATCAACGATATTCCTTATCTGTTCAATAACTGCAAATGATATGGGGTTTAACTCGAATCCAAAGACAGAAATATTCGATCACATCTCGTTTTTGAAATATTACCGTTAAATCTATTTAAATCAGAGACCAGAAATAACAGTCAACCTTTATTTTCAATCGGTTTCTCTCTGAGAGTTACCACATTACTTTAAATAGTTTCGGTTAAGGTTTGAGATTTATTTAAAAAAAATCAAAAATAAAGGTTATCGGTTGAGATTTATTTTTTATTTTTTTAAATATGTCTCAATGGTTGAGATTTTTACAAAAAAATAAATGGAAAAGGTCAACCTTTAACCGTTTTTGCTGAAAATAAATCAAAAATGGTCAGTTCAAAGGAAAATGTCGAATATGTCAAGAATGTCTTTATATTGCAAAAATAAATATGAAAAGGATGTTTTTTCTAAGTTTATGTATTAAATAATGTATGAACTAAATAGACTCTCAAAGTTCTTTAGACCGAAGATAATATCTCTTTTCGTTTAAAGTAAAATCTAAAGACGAAAATGTGTTTTCCATTTCCACTGTGATTTGAGTCGCTGGGACGACAAGCACAACCAATGCAATTTCGAATATTTCAGGAGACCGATGTTCTAATATCTAGGTCAAAGCGTTCAGCTTCCAGAAGCGTTTTCGCCCGCCCATTTTCAAACGGCTATATCTCGGAATTTTGAAAAAAATGAAAAAAATGTTTTTGATGCCAAAAGGTAGCGGGGACTCTAACCTACATTTGGGTACAACTCCTGTAGGTGCACGCGTTCTCAAGCCGGGAGAACTTAAAGGACAAAAACAAGTAAAGCCCGATTCTGAAAAAAATAGGCATGATGTGGCGGTTTAACATGGAAGATGATTTTTTAAAAATCTGACAATGTGCGAAGCGTAGCGTAGGCCCATGACACAAGCTATCATTTGGCATCACTCCCAAAAATTGCTCTCAAGCGGTTTAGCTTCCAGGAGCGTTCAAAGATTCGGGGATTTTTCGAAAAAAAAAATGTTACCCCAACTTTCAAAGGCGATTTTCTCGGAATTTTGAATCCAAAAACCGGATTATACCACTATCGTGTAGCTGAGAATATAAGCTTTCATATGGCACCACTCCCATGTCTCTTGGAATTGATACATTTGCAGATGAGATTTATTTTTTTCTCTCACCGATAAATCTCACTGGTTGACCGAAACATAAAAAAATACAAAATAAAGGTTTCTCTCAGACCTTGACCGAAATTTTTCATTTTTTAAAATAAAGGTTATTTTATGACCCTTATTGAAAATGACGACAAATACGAGTTATTAAGGAACCTTTCAAAAGGTTGAGATTTATTTCTGATCTCTGATTTAAATCTTTCCGACATCTTTTCTACTGTCGGAGATATCTTCAGTTGCTTGTTACCCATTTTTGTATCCTTTTATTCACAGAGTGAAGTACCTACCTATATCAAACATTTCGTTATATTTTTTTTCTATTATCAAATTGTTTTAAATTAGAAAATTAAAAATTGCACGAACTAATTTTTTGTGTAAAGCCTAAGAGTGGTTCAAATTTATTTCTTCAAAAAAATTTTCTTGCTCGCAAACGCTCGCAATTTGTATCAAACAACTTATCACTCTTTGTACCAATTTAAACTAGAGATGCCGCCGAAAATTCGGCCATTTTATATTCAGTAAATTTTTAAATTCTTCTACGGCAAGCAGTGCTATTTTAAACTTTTAACAACGAATTCTCTCCTAAAAAAATACTTCAAAAGGATATTGGCAAGTTCACAGTTCACACAGTTCTAATGACCATTTGCTTTAGAGCAATTAAGAATGGACTGCAGTTACATTAAGTTGATAAAAAAGTATTGTGTTTCCTAAAAAAAAAATTTTGTTCGGTCTGAGGTAACCGAACTCTGCTTGATGAAATAAATAAATACAAAAATGACAATATCAATCGTTGCTTAAGAGTAAATAATGTGGCGGAAAAAAACACTGATATCGCAAAAATTCCTCTTTAGCTGAAATGAAGAATTTTAATTTTCCACCTCCCATCATTTTGGCCCATACATAACTAAAAAGGTCAAAATTTTAAACATGGTGGTCGAATAATTTTGGTTTTGGTTATATTAGAAGGAACAGACGTGAAAAAATACTTTGAAATCCTGTGTCATATACCTGCAATCTGCATAAGTAAGGATGTTTAATTTCTTGTACTTTGAAATGCAACAAAACATCTCCACTTAAGAAAAACACTTCTATGACTCAATGATTTTATCTACCCATCAAAACCTATTAAGCTTCCTGACTACATTTAAGTATTCATCATTCAAAAACTTTCTTTCAAAATTAAAAAATATAAATAGGTACTTATTTACTTTGACTTTAAATAGTTGAACTATACTCATTTTATCTGCATTTGTTTGTATCATTAGCTGAAAACAATTTTAAAGCATTCTATGTCTTCCTATGTTGTATGGAAATAATCTAGGTCATGGCTTCTACTTTTCATACATAAATACCACAGCCGAACATGAAATGAAAAAAAAAAAAACTTCAAGCTGTTCCCCTTTCATTGGAATTTTTTTGTTCAATTATTTTTATAAAAACAATTATTTTAATGTATAATTCAAAAAAAACATTTTATATCTCTCGAAAATGCATTGAACCCCACCTTAAAAAAAAAAAAAAATTAAAAAAAAATGAATGCAGCTATTAAGACATGCCACTTACCTTCCTTCTCTTTTTGCAACTTTCGAATAGTCCTCTTGCACTCGTCCAGCTCCCGAGTAAGTCGTTGCATGGCCTTATCCTTAATGGCCAGATCAACCCTCATGCCACGAATTGTTGCCAGTAGATGGGCATCCTCTTTTGCGGCAGCATGATACACTGACGAGATAGTCGAATCCGATTGTGAAAATGGTAGTTTACTTGTGGCGGTCGGTTTCTTTAATCCCGACTGTTTTGAACTTGGTCTACTGTTTGAAGGAGTGGAACTGGCACTGGTGTTAGCACTAGAGGTATTTGTCGCTACATTATTTGTTGTTGTTGTTACTGGTAATGATGGGTAACTTGTTACACAATCAGTTTGTGTATATGATGTTACTGTTCTGCGTTGTCGTTCTGGAATTTCTTCAGTTTGAGTATAACCATTATGATAGCGTTCAGACTTTTTGGAGACAAAGTAATCGAGTGTCCTGACCTGCGATTCAATTTTCTCATTCAACTTTGTATTGATTTCTTGCAAGCTGTATACAAGGATGAGTACAAAAAACAATAAAATTTAGTTGGTCTTTGTTTATGAAATGGATATCTACACACAAATTACTTACCTCAAAACTTGAGTTTCCAAATCGGCAATGTGTGTTTCATATTTCGATTGTACTGAGTTAAATCGTGCTTGAACATTGGCCAATATTTTTTGTGCTTTAATATCTTGCTCTTTGGCATCAGCTTCTAACTGGGCTATGCGCTGTTCCAAAAGCCTACGACTGTGACTGTCGTCATTTGCAGATGATTTATTTGGATTTTTCGAAGCAACTGAAAAAAATAATTCGATTTGAGTGTTTGTTATAGTGATATGAGAAAAGAATATATTTTATTTGTGATTAATTGTTTGAATGAATTTATGGTATGGACTCCTAATTGATGTAGTCATAAGATTGATTTTCTTTTATAAGCAGGTTACTCAAGTTGAAAAACATTTAAGAAAAAACAGCTGTTATTAGAGTACAACTAAGTACCTAAAGAAATCGAGAATTAAAAAAAGTACATTGCTTTGTAAATTAAGGGAAAAAATTTAAATTGACAATTATGCTTTAAAAGTGGTTCCAAGTACATATTCTAATACATCATGAGCTTAGATTCCCGCTTTTGACTATTTCCAATGAGTTATGCAACTTAATCAGTATCTTGTTCTTAAGTATTTAACTGGTAAGTATGTACATATGTTTGCATGCATGTTTCTTCATAACTTCTATTCGTCCGATGATAAGTGTTCTCAAAAAATTAGGACATATAGCATTGTTGTATTTTTTTTTGCAAAAATTTAATTTTTTTATTGTTATTTCCGTATATTTTGATAAGGTCTGAAGCGATTTCATTCAAAATGTACAGACAAATATTTCTTAATATTTCTTATCAATTTAAAGTTGAAATATGTATTCAAACAAATATAGATGTGATTTTAGTTATCCGGAAGTGATACCAATTGAATCCATTTGGTTGGGTTCAAAATTCTGCCGGGGTCAAAATTCTTTTTTCAAAATTCTGCTTTTCAAATTTCTGTTTTACAAATTCCTGCAATAAATTAAAAAAAGGGTTTGGAAAATGTTAAAAAGTGCGCGAGCTTTTAACTATTTTCCAAGTCCCCTTTTAAATTTTTTCCAGAATTTTTTTAAATCATCTTTTCGCAAAGTTTGCTGCTTAATTGATTACTTATTTAATTTGTTAGTAATTTTTTATATTAATTTTTTGTTTGAAAGATTAATAAACTCAAAAATATTAAGAAAAGGTTTTTTAATCTTAAATATTTTCGAAAAATAATTGAAAAATTATTTATTTATCAAATAAAAAATAATATTTAAAAAATTAATGAAAGATGTGAGTTGGAATTGGAATAAAATTTAATTACATTAATGAGGCGTATTTTTGTTTGGTAAGCGCATATGTTAATAAAAAAAAAAAAAACAGAATTTGCAGAATTTTTTTTGTTAAAATATATACTGGCAGAATTTTAAAAAGCAGAATTTTGAAAGTCAGAATAGAAAAAAAAGCAGAATTTTGAAAAACAGAATTTTCAATAAAAAAGCAGAATTCTGAATCCATCATTTAAGAAACCTCATAGCTCACACAGTTAAAATTTTACAAGATACAATAAAAAACTATTTCAGTTTTTTAATAATTTTTTTTAATATTATGTATTGAAATCTTACTCCCATATTAGGTATATTAAGGTACAAAAAATTGTTTTTAACTTATTAGCCCAGGAAGAATACATTTTTTCAAGGAAAAAATTTGTAACCAGGCTGATTTTTGGTATACAGCTTGGTGTTAGGGTGATTTAAAATCTGGTCCTGAAGTTTCCTCTGTCCGCTAGTCCCATTATAAGGGGTCAAAGGTCACAACATTTTATATTTTAAAAACGGTAGGTTTTAGACAAAAATTATGTTCTTCAAGATGCTAGCTGAGACGCTAGTCCCCTTATAATGGGACTAGCGGACAGAGGAAACGAAGAAAAAAAATAATAAAAAATTATTAAAATTATTTTTATTTTAAGTGGTCACTTGAACTTATATTGGACAGAGGAAACTTCAGGACCAGATTTTAAATCACCCTTACACCAAGCTGTATACCAAAAATCAGCCTGTTACAAATTTGTTCCATTCTTTGACAATTTTTCGTCTATTCTTGATGGATTATATTTATTTTTGAATGATACAGATTGAATCCTGTAAAATTTTTATTGTGTGACTAATGAGATTTGAAATGACCGACTTAATCGTAATATGCACTTTGATGATTAAGTATAATAAAATTGAATCAGTGAAATACATTTTTTAGGTACCTTTATGTTACTTAGTTGAATTGTACTGGAGTTGACACTTGAGCAGCTTGAGTGCTAGTCAGAATTGGGAAGCAATGATAAACAAAATTCTAGGTATATTACAGTTTCTGTTTTTCATAACTTTGAAATGTAATTGAAAAAATACCAATTACCAAATTTTATGTACATGTAAAAATTTCAGTTTCTTATTGAATTTATGTGTTTAATGTATGTATCGATCTTGAATTGCAGCCCAAATTACTGAAGCGATTTTCTTCAAACGCCTTGGTTGTTATGAGTTTTGTGAGAGGCCTAGAGGCGAAATTAAAATATTATTTTTTGGACTAAAATTGACGATACATGCTAGAGGGAAAAAAACTAAACTTTCTCAAAAATATTTCAAACGATTTTGATTAAAAATTTTGTGTAATCTGTTACAGTTAACGGCGTACTTTTGAAACTAAAAATATATATTTTTGAATCGTTACTAAGGGTACCTGTCATAGCACCGTTTTCTTCATTTTTGACTTACTCGAAAATGATCTTAACCGATGCTTCATTTAAAGATTAATAAAGATTAACACCATATAAATAGATGTTTATGCACTCATGAAACTTGGCAAAAAGTTTGCTTTTGGGATAAGAACCAAGTTCATAAAAAGTCTATAAAAAAAAGTTGGGTGGAAGGGTGTTTTTTCGCGGACAAGAGGGAGGGGGTGAAGGTCAAAAATATACTGAAACAAATTGTTTGTCGAATATCATCATAATGACACATTTTTTCAAGGTATTTTTTGATGCTGAATCTAATGACATAAAAATAAAGTCAATACGATTGCTCTAAGAAAAGTTATTGCCGATTAAAAACAAGGGTGCTTGTTTTTTGACTTCAACAAGTAAAATTTTTTTCCAAGAGACAGTAAAATCTGCAACTGGTCCCAAAAAGCCAATAATTCGCGTAAAACGTTTAGGAACTTATCTATAAATGTTTAATTTGTCATCAAAACCATAAATAAAATGAATTATTGGCTTTTTGGAAACAATTGCAGATTTTACTGTCTCTTCGAAAAAAACACCCTTTCACCAAAATTTGTTTTATGAAAACTCTTTATTCTTGCTTTCTATCTCAAAATCAATGTTTTTACCAAATTTCATTAGGGTGACCCATCTTTTTTGTTTTCACTCAAAAAACAACCTTTTAACCATGATATTAATAACATATGTAATTGCTAAATTTCAATAGGGTACCACTAATATTACTCTAGTATTACACACTTTTTCAAATATACCCATATTTTCTTTACTACAAAAAAAAAACACCCTTTTACATAAAAAAAAATTATAGACTTACATTATTCGTAATTCCCGTGGGAAAGAGAACATATTTAATGAATTTCGTAAGGGTAACATTTATACCATTGATTTTATCGGACTTATCGCGGATTTTTCACTATTTTCCAAAAAAATACCCTTTAACCAAAAATTTTCGTATAGACTGGTCGGGTTCTGTTATAAATAAAACATTTTTAACATCATTTAAAGATTAATAAAGATTAACACCATATAAATAGATGTTTATGCACTCATGAAACTTGGCAAAAAGTTTGCTTTTGGGATAAGAACCAAGTTCATAAAAAGTCTATAAAAAAAAGTTGGGTGGAAGGGTGTTTTTTCGCGGACAAGAGGGAGGGGGTGAAGGTCAAAAATATACTGAAACAAATTGTTTGTCGAATATCATCATAATGACACATTTTTTCAAGGTATTTTTTGATGCTGAATCTAATGACATAAAAATAAAGTCAATACGATTGCTCTAAGAAAAGTTATTGCCGATTAAAAACAAGGGTGCTTGTTTTTTGACTTCAACAAGTAAAATTTTTTTCCAAGAGACAGTAAAATCTGCAACTGGTCCCAAAAAGCCAATAATTCGCGTAAAACGTTTAGGAACTTATCTATAAATGTTTAATTTGTCATCAAAACCATAAATAAAATGAATTATTGGCTTTTTGGAAACAATTGCAGATTTTACTGTCTCTTCGAAAAAAACACCCTTTCACCAAAATTTGTTTTATGAAAACTCTTTATTCTTGCTTTCTATCTCAAAATCAATGTTTTTACCAAATTTCATTAGGGTGACCCATCTTTTTTGTTTTCACTCAAAAAACAACCTTTTAACCATGATATTAATAACATATGTAATTGCTAAATTTCAATAGGGTACCACTAATATTACTCTAGTATTACACACTTTTTCAAATATACCCATATTTTCTTTACTACAAAAAAAAACACCCTTTTACATAAAAAAAAATTATAGACTTACATTATTCGTAATTCCCGTGGGAAAGAGAACATATTTAATGAATTTCGTAAGGGTAACATTTATACCATTGATTTTATCGGACTTATCGCGGATTTTTCACTATTTTCCAAAAAAATACCCTTTAACCAAAAATTTTCGTATAGACTGGTCGGGTTCTGTTATAAATAAAACATTTTTAACAATTTTCATTGGTGTAACAATATTTTCCTAGTTTTCTTAAAAAAAAAAACACCCTTTCACTCAAGATAATTTTGTACACTTTATAGATTCTTAACTCTTATACCAACCAAAACATTTACACCAAGTTTTAAAAAGTAATAAAATTTAAATCAGCTGTTATGATACCTTCCTCACACACAACTTAACCCATCAAAAAAACACCCTTTCACCAAAAATAATTTTAAGAACTTTATGAATCCATCGTCCCTGCTTTATCTAAAACCTTTATCCAGAATTTTATCAGTGTAGCATGTTTTTCACATGGGTTTCGGTTATATTTTACTTGTTGAAGTCAAAAAACAAGCACCCTTGTTTTTAATCGGCAATAACTTTTCTTAGAGCAATCGTATTGACTTTATTTTTATGTCATTAGATTCAGCATCAAAAAATACCTTGAAAACATGTGTCATATGATGATATTCGACAAGCAAGTTTTTTCAGTATATTTTTGACCTTCACCCCCTCCCTCTTGTCCGCGAAAAAACACCCTTCCACCCAACTTCTTTTATAGACTTTTTTTGTACTTGGTTCTTATCCCAAAAGCAAACTTTTTGCCAAGTTTCATGAGTGCAACAATTTTTTTTTAATTTCTTGATTTTATGTACTATTTTACCTGTACTTATTCCCTGTTATTGTAATTTCCAAAGAAAAATTAGGTTTTTAAGAACGGAGACACCCTGTGCAATTAGGTTACCATTGAAATGCACATTATCGGTTTTAAGCTGATGAGAAATATTCGCCTTAATTTTTTTTAGTAAAATTATTTGGTTAAGGCTTTTAGCAGATATACGGGAATAACAAAAAATAAAATATGCCAATTTTTAGCAAAAACAAATAACAACAGCATATTTCTGCAAATTCGAAGCAAAATTTTGGTTAAAGTATTTCAGAAATCTGTGGAAAATTTTCAAATGCTGGTATTAACACTTGACCTTGCCTTAAATTTTGTTTTCAGTTAGATTCGTAACTTTGGGGCTTCGACGCAAAACCATGCTATTATTCCAACAGCATCTTATGGAACCAACTGAATAAAGATAAAACTCAACAACTACATCGGAAATTGCTAGATTGTCATAACTTGAACATCGATATTGAATAAGAACTTTCGATCAATGTAGGACTGAGGAATTTATTCTGAATAAGTTTGAAATAAGAAACCTGTTCCATACAATAACTTACCAATCAGGGCCGATACAGAATCTGGATGTTTCCTCATAAGAATTCTTTCCATTTCCCTACACTGTCTTTGCAGATCCAATATGGTCTTTGTGTCCTTCTCTTTTTGCTCTTGTGCTTTCTTACGTTCATTTCGACTATCTTCCAATTCACTTTGAAGGACTCTTTGCAAATCTAATGCTTCATTTCGATCGCTACGAGCAGCTTGAAGTTCAGATCTCAAAATATTTGCACACTCATTCAAATGCTGCACATCTAGCTTCAAGATTTCCGATTCTTCTTGTAAATGAGTGTTGTTCTCTCGCAAATCACGATGCAACTGTGACAATGAATCATGCTGAATACGTAAACTCTGCAAACGTTCTTCGGTATCTTTGAGCTTCTCTTGTAACTGCTCAATTTCATGCTTCAAAACATGTTCTCGTGTAATTGATAACGACTCAATGGGTGAAGTAACCTTTGAAACCAGGTGTTTTGGTGATGAATTGGTTGATTTATCAGCAAAGGTTTTATTTTCCGATGCTTTTGATGACGTAACACGTTGCTGTTGGTTAATGCGTCGACGTTGATCATAAGCGAATTCAGTCTGAGTGTAATTTTGAGTTGATCTGGGAACTTGGGAATGTGGCGGAAGGGCTAATCCTCCTTCATCGTCATCGTAAAATTCTGAATTTGAACTTGCCCCACTATCGACGGTATCGATTGTGGGCGACGAAGGTGTACATGGTTTGTGCGATGATGATGGCGAAACATGGTCTACGGAATTTTGTCTTGACGTTTTTGACGATGCAGTCAATTGATGACGTGGATGAGCTTGTGAAGAACCGTTTTCTAGTTCGTTTGAAAAATGTGTATCGTAGGTCATCATTCCACATGTTGGATCCTCGTTGATAAACAACTCAATCGTTTCGATGCCTTCAGTGATTTCTTCAATCTGCAACGAAATATTAAGAAAACAAATTGTTACGAAAAATTTTTTAATACAATTTTTGGAGAACAAAAAAATGGAGATTTTCAAATAAAGTTAAAGCAAGAAAATTAATTTAATATGTGTGAGTAAAGGGCATCAAAGAAGATAATTATTTTTTCAGTTTCTATCCTTTTTTTTACTTGATTACGATGTAGCAAAAGAAGGTTATGTTTTTAACCAGTTTTTATGCAAGTGGGTAAGGTAAGTTTGTTCCTTCATAATTGCTAAACTACTTATCTTCACCTATTGAATTGGGGTGTCGTTGAAAGCGTCATGCTTGTCCGCTAATTACACTAGTCTGCAAGAAAATCCTCCCTTTAATAAAACTATACTTTTCTAAAGGATTTTTGTGTGCTGATTCCGAATCTGAAGTTCAAATTGGCCTAGCACGTCGCGTTTTTTAGATATTCCCGTTAGAAAATCTCGAAAACCCATTTTTTGCTGTTTTCGAAGCAATATTTTGGCGTAGTGTAAACTTTTTCAACTAAACTTGTTACGGTTTTGTAAAAGAACTTATTTTTTTCTTTCAAATTCAGTTTCAATCTTTTCAATATCTCTTTTCTTCTCCGAGATATCTTAATTTAAGTAGGTTTAGTAGGTTTGGCATATCTTACCATAAAGAAACTGATCGTTAAAAATTCATATTTCTTTCTCCCAGAGAACAAAAGTATACTTTTCTAATAGATTTTATTACGCTGATTTTGAATCCGAACTCAAAAAATTTCGATCAGCTCCCGTTTTTGAGATACATATATAGTAGTTTTTTTTTTTAGATTTTCTAAACAAAAACTTTATTTTGTGATTCTCTAACGCGTACATCTCAAAATCCTGATGTGCTGGATTTTTTTGTTTTGACTTCGGATTCGAACTCAGCACATCATAAACCGCAAGAAATGTATACTTTTGTTCCTAGGAGAAACAAATCTGAAGCTTTAGAAGGCATTGTATCGAATAGTTTATCACAGATAAGATATTTCTAAATAGAAAAATAGTATATAAAATTACAAAACACGTTTAAATTTTAAAATTTATTTTAATGTATTTTATTATAGTTTTCTTTACATATTTGACTTTTTACATAAAACGGGCGTTGAGATTTTACATTTCCCTTAATTAAGATGTTTTTTTTTCATGTGAGATATACTAAAAACTGCAGGATTTCAACTTGGTGTCATATGAGAGATCGTGTTATGAGAAATAAGTCCTTCAAATTTAAGGTAAATACGATGAATAGTTTTATTTTTGTACCAAATCTAAAAGGGTTATTTTCTACAAACTATTCATATTTTTAAAAAATAATAATGGGGTATCGTTAGAAGCGTCTTGCTTGTTCTCCATTTAAAGGCCATGTCTCTTTTTTAAAATAGCCTCCTTTAGGGGTTATGGTATAAATCATGGATTTTTTCAATTTCTATTCTATTTTTATTGGTTTACGACCTAGCAAAATGTTATGTTTATGGTTTTAACAGAATTTATAAAATTGTGCAAGTTTGTTCCGTCACAACTTCTAAACTACTTATCATAATCTGATAAAATGAGGTATCATTGAAAGCGTCATTCTTGTCGGCTTATTATAGGCTATATAACATTTTCTTATATATAGCCCTCAAGGGGGAAATGACGTGAACTAGAGGGAATTTAGTTTTTAAACTTTTTTTTTTGTTCAAATTATGTTAGAGTCATAATTTTTAATAATTTCACTTTTCAGAGTCGCTCTACATTAAAAACAAAAATTTTAATTCACAACTCTTGTCACTAAGAAGACAATACAAAACCTATAACCAGAAGACAAGTAAGACGCTTCCAATGATGCCTCATTTGTCAAATGATGATAACTAGTTGAGAAGTTCTGAGTTAACAAATCTGACTTACATCACTTTTTTTTGTCCAGGATCCTTTATTAACATGAACAGACTTAATTGTTCTGCTTCACAAATTTTTTTTTCAACAGACTTTTTCTAAAAATACTTTGGAACAAAAAAAAAACATACTAAAAGCTTTTATTTTCTTTAAGATAAGTTCCGTCCAAGGTGTGACTAATTGTCTTAAAATTAAATTAATTTGCAGCTTTGGTCAGAGCCAAGGAAATTGCATTTTTTTTTCTCTCTCTCCATTCGTTTAGGAGGCCCAGTAAGTCTGCCAACGACTATTGCCAAAAAATTAATTATCTGCCATGGGTATTGGCACCCCAAGAAGGTGCTAACATTCAAGGAAAGAAAAAACATTTATCAAATTCTTTCCTTCCCACAAAATAAAGTCATTGCATTGCGGTTTATTCTATATAAACATTGTATAGCAAGTCCAAAAGTGATCTTAATCAATTAAAAAAAAAGTATTCACTTGTTTGAGACAGAAAAAAATTTTTTAGAAATTCAACTACTGCCTTAAGGCAAAGAAAAAAGAGACGAGAAAGCAAAAACCTCAAAGCAATTAAGTGCATACACTTTGGAACCTAAGAAAACAATCTCACGTGGGATAATCCGAAAGGAGCTTCAGTGTCAGCATGGTGCTCTCAAGAAATAATGAGATGCAAATAACTTGAACAATCCGTATACAAAAAAAAACAAAAATAAAGAAAAATTCATCATGAGACATAAAAATCATGAACGGTTCCAGGTAAGAGGCACTGGTTTCAGTCAGCAGCAGCGATGGTGATGATAAAGAAGTCGTTGACTACAAAAACACTCCCTGAGAGCAAGAGAATGTAGGCCCCCGGTAGGAGTCATTTATATGTGTGACGTGCTGGTAAATTAAGAGACTCATTTAACAAAAATAACACTGCAAAATGTATTTGTACACACGACCGAGAAGATAGGTGTGTTAAGTCTCTGTACAATGGACATCGATTAAAGGCTGGTGGCCTCTGAGGTGGGTTTCCTCCCTCACTATAATGCTCAAATGAAAGCGAAAAGTTGCAAACTGGTGAGAGTTACTTTCGATGTCAATGCCTAAGGGTTTTGCAAAGAGGATTGTAATGTGATTAATGTAATTATAATATACAAAATCATCATCGTGCGATTTGATCTTGAAAAATTACTTCAACTTTGAAACTTTAAAAAAAAATAGTTACAAAAATCAAAGAAAAGTAAGAAGTAAGAAACCCCTAAGTCCTGGTTTTTGAGGAGCCAACCTTCTGGCCAAATCCGCTATTTTTAAAAATACGAATTGACCAAAACTAGGTAGTGATTTGACCCAAAAATTTGTTTTGTTGCGTTTTATCAACCTAATTTCAAACAGTGAGATAGCACGTTGCTAAAGCAATTGCCTTGTGTATCGATCCCCAGTGCCTCGCAATTTTTTTTTTTTGAAGTGAAAACTTCTTTAGTATCGTAGTGATTTGAAACAAGATGAAACGAAAACGCGACACGACTTCAACTTGTTATAACTTTTTTGTTTTGAAAGATAGATGAATGAAATTTGTACTGTAGGTAGGTAATTAAATAAATTATAATTGTACAAAATTTCAATTAATTTCATATTCAAAATTCGGAGATAACGGTAAAAAGATGTTCTTTTCCTACACACGTTATATCTTTTGTTCTAGTGCACATACAAATTTTATTTAACTTTAATACGCATGCTGATTACATAACCTTTTATATGATATATCACACATAACGTTACGTTCTCTACAAGTTACACAATCTTAAATTGAAAAAAATTTAAAAATACCTCAAAACACCTGTGGAGATCTGTTGGCGATGACCAGCTACCAGTGTAGGAAGTACCGTAATCTCAGTCTGGAAATTCGACATGGTTGACTTTAAAAAATTCTAACTTCTCTTGTAGACATCTTTGAAATAAGATTTATGCATCATTATACAAGGTGAAACAATAAGCTTGCACATGGTATAAATTTTTTTATAGGTTGTCAAACAAAAAAATTGAATTAATAGCATGAGAACATAAAAATAAATGTTTTTTTGCTTTTTTTGATGAAATTTCATCGAGTTTAAAAAATTCTAGCTCTTTTTGTAGATGTCTCATAGATCTGATCGATATATATATTTTGAGCTTAGATAATAAGCTTTCAGATGATATAAAATTTATATAGGTTGTCATATAAAAAACATGGATTTGAAGGTGATAGAATAAAAATAGGTAGATTTTTTCTATTTTTTTTTTTTTTTTGCGAGAAAAATGATTTTTTAAGGTTTCACTTCTACCACGTGTGAATTGCACACATGATTTTTTTTTTTTTATTAAATATCACATTTAATATCACACCGTTATGTGTGATATATCAAATAAAAGGTTATGTTATCAGCATGCGTATTAAAGTTAAATCAAATTTGTATGTGCACTAGATCAAAAGATATAACGTGTGTTGGAAAAGAACATCTTTTTACCGTTATCTCCGAATTTTGAATATGAAATTAATTGAAATTTTGTACAATTATAATTTATTTAATTAACTATCTACAGTACAAATTTCATTTATCTTTCTATTAAAACAAAAAAGTTATAACAAGTTGAAGTCGTGTCGCGTTTTCGTTTCATCTTGTTTCAAATCACTACGATACTAAAGAAGTTTTCACTTCAAAAATAAGCTCTTTTTGTAGATGTTGTACACTGAGCCAAAAAACAACGTAAAATCAATCTAAACCACTTTGAATCAATGGAAAATCACTACATTTTTAGCCTAAAGTGGAAAATGATTGAATCAAAGTAGCACACTTTAAATCAAAGTTGTTCACACATTTAATCAAAGTTGTTCATACATTAAAAAAAATAAAAAAATAAAACTGGCATCCGCTGGGGATCGAACCTGCTATACCTGCGTTGACAAGCTTGTGCTTTACCACTGTGCCATCTCACTTATAAAAATTGATGTGACAAACTGTAAGTTAAGCACAGGACGATTTTTTAGAAAATTAATGAATATATTTTTCACCATTGATTCAATGTAGAACGGATTAAAAATTACTATGCGTTTTTTCTCTGGGTGTATAGACATGGACGATATAAATATTTTGAGCTGAAACAATACGCTTTCAGATGATATAAAATTAATATAGGTTGTCATATAAAAAACATTTATTTAAAGGAGATAGAATAAAAAATAGGTAGATTTTTTTTGAAAGAAATTTTTTTTAAGGTTTCACTTCTACCACGTGTGAATTGCACACATGACTTTTTTTTTCGTTAAGACTTTATTTAAATAATGGTTTTTAAATAAAACCGCACGAGTTTGATTTTAAAATTTTAGTTTTCTACCCAAAATCTTTCTCAAAAAAAGTAGAGTCGAATTGGGTTGATTTTAAGTTGGTTTTTCATTCATTGAATATTCTTTGGTAAAGAAATATAAACACACATTGTTAAAAATGGTGGGGAAATTAGTATTAACGGTGTTTAAGTGAAAAAATCGATAAGACATCAACTCGTTTAGAGTTTTCAAAATTTTAATATACGATTTTTTTTTCGATTTCTATTTTTTTTAAATATATTTTTATACATATTCACTTAATACAAAGTTCTTAAAATTTTTTAAAAATATTTTTAAACAAGGAAGATACGTATATCATATTTTGTAAGATCATATCCCAAAAAACTATGAAATATATAAAAAAAAAAAACCAAAAAGGTTTCCGGCTTTAAATCGTTTTGTTCTTATTAATGGTATATGAAATATTTATATGACACCGTCATAACTAAAAATATTAGCACCTGATTAGAGCATGCATTTTTCATATTTTAAAAATAAAATTTACCGGCTTTCAATAGGCTTAAATATTGTTCTTTCTGTTATTTGATTCTTTCTTTCTATTAACAACTCTATAGGACTGATTTGACCGTTAGAAATTTAAAATAAACATCTAACGATAAGATTTGCATCCAAACAAAGACAAATTTTAATGAACAAAACCACACTTGTTGTGGGCATTTTTCACTATCTCAAAGCTAGCTACAACTATTAAGAGAAAGAAAAGAAAGGTGACTTACACTGACCCGCCCCTCAAAAAAAAAAAAGATACAATGATGCAAAAGATATAGCAGAGCTAGCTTAAGCTATAGAGACTACGACTAGTTCCCCACACCACATGCAAATTATCACTCTCAAAGCTCCGCGTTGTTGTTGTCGTCGTCATTTATTTATTTTCGTGTACACAAATTGATTGTTTATAAAATAAAGTATAAAAGTCGCAGCCTATTTTGTCACCATGTCTCATTAGGTTTTCAGCTGGAATCTTGCAAAGATGAACAGCTCCAAAGTTATCGTTACTGGTGCACCGCGGTTTGTGATCTCGCGATCGCTGGTTTTTATATTGTGTTCACTATGCATAGCTAAAACGGTTGTAGCTGCAGGTATATCAATGGATCGGACATTAGGCGAAAGTGGATACGCCAACGAAAATACCGACCTGAGCCTTGAAAGTCGCAAAGTAGAGCCAGCAGAGATAAGTGAAGAGGAGGACTTTATACCACAACTGAGAAGATACGATGGAGCTCAAGTTTGGAGAATTGTAGTTCAAAATGACCAAGAGAAACAAGCTGCTGAAGAACTTTTAGAAAAATACGGTAAGTAGCAAATTTTTGTATAATGTTATGATAATGTGTAAAGTGTGACTTTGTATATGGTTTTATTTTGAATTTTAATGACTTCTCTGATACGCGACGCTATATGAATTGCAAATGAGTGTTTGACAAAAGAAAGTGAAACTATGTGAGGCGGGTTAAATAATTTGTTAAAAAAAAAAAAATGTTTGCGTAGATTGTGTAACAAACAAATTCGAATTTATGCAATGAGAAAGTGTTTATACGTTTGTTGTTTGAGATTTAAATAATCTTTGGAATTTAAAGGATAATTTGCATTATTCTTTGTTTTGATTTTGTTTTTCTTAGGATTAAATTAAGTTACTTAACTTTAAACCAAATTTAATATTCGGGACAGAGAAAAAAAGTTTCAGTGTTAGTAGATATTTGTAGCTGATAATGCACAAAGAAGACAAAAAGTCAAGTATTTGTAGTCAGATAAACGCACATCCTTGTTTCAATGGCAGAGATTATTTAATCCTAAATTTCAATTGGCAGCCTATATATTGTTGTTGCGAAAGCATTTATTTCACTCACAGCTTTAATTTTTTTTCTGGTTTTTTATCCATCCTCAAAATTTAACCAAAACATTAGATTGGACTGTTGATAAGTTCCTCAATATATTTTGCTTCTAATTGAATTGAAATTTGAAAGAATAATAGACTAATTGAAAATTTTTGGGAGAAATACGGTGTCATTCATTGAGTAAAATAATTTACAAGAATAATAGCAAGACAAAATTCGGCTTCTTCTTAGAGAATTCAAAAAAAACACTTTGAGTCCGTGTAGTAAGGTGCGTTATCAAATTCGCATGATGGTGTTACTGTGTAAGTTTTTCATTAGCCGTGCAACTTCTGTTGAGAAGCTCCAAATAAAAAAAAAAAAAATTCATGTGTGCCATTCACACGTGGTTCAAGTGAAACCTTAAAAAATCATTTTTCTTGAAAAAAAAAAAATTGCACCATTAAAAAGCTTACAAATTTTCCTGAAGAATAAAGGCATACTTAAATTTTTACAATGCGCAAAAACTATAAACATAATTTATTCAAAACAATCATTTTTCATGAAAAAAAAATCTTTTTTTTCTTTTAACCCAATTTTTTAAAATGACAACCTATAACAAATTCTATATCATCTGAAAGCTTATCATTAAACCTTTTATATGACGATTCAATCATATTTCTACGATATCTACAAAAGAAGTAAGATTTTTTTTAAAGTCAACCAGGTCAAAATTTCAAACTGATATTACGGTACTTCCTACACTGGTGACTGGGTCATGGGCAACAGGTGTTTTGAAGTATTTTTCAAGTTTTTCAATTTAAGATTGTGTAATTTGTGTAGCACTTTTCGTTATGTGTGATATATCAAATGAAAGGTAATATTATCAGCATGCGTATTAAAGTTAATTTAAATTTGTATGTGCTCCAGATCAAAAGATAAAACGTTGTGTTTAGAAAAACAACATCTTTTCACCGTTATCTCAGGATTTTCAATTTGAAATTAGGTAATTGAAATTTTGAAAAATAATAGTTTATTTTATTACCTACCTACAGTATAAATTTCATTCATCTATGTGTTAAAGCAAAAAAGTTATAATCGATTAATTTTTCATGTCGCTTTTTCGTTTCATCTTGTTTCAAATCACTACGATACTAAAGAAGTTTTCACTTCAAAAAAACTTTTTCTATTAATTATAAAAATAAGAAAAGCTATAAGAGCATAAAGTAAAATTTTAGAGATCAAAATATTGTTGGCAAGCAATGGTACCCACACTGAAAGAATTTGACATGAATCTATTACAATTCTTATCAACTTCCCCTTGGAATTCTATTTGTCCACGTTTCGAGGTCCTAAGAATCGAAATTCGTCACAGTGTAAATTCGTCTGTGTGTCCGAATGTCAGTTTTGTTAAAATCATAATCAAAACTATATAACAAATGTTCATACATTTCGAAAAAAGCTCATTACTTAAAGAAAAGAAAATTACATAAGTTTCAATATAATAGTAAATGTAAAATGAACTTCACTGAATTGTATCGAGTAACCTCAAATTTACGTGAGACAAAACAATTGCAACGGTATTTCATTCAAAGCCTTTCATATCACCTTCTGCAATTCTAACCTTTTCTAGATTAATTTTGCACTTGACGATCTTGTGTAGATTTTTTTTTTTGGTTTAAAATCAAGTGACAGCAGTGAGCAATACATAAAATACGTTAATGACTGAGAATGAATATAATTTAACTTTTTTAACCCTCTGTAGGCACACCTTTTTTGCGAATTTGGTTTATACTTTTTCATGGCACTAGAACTTTTTTCGGTCTCACTATTTTATTGATGTAGAATTTTCCGATTAATTCGAATACTGTATTCACAATTCAAAAAGAATGTATTTTCACCCTTACCTATAAAGACACTTTTCTGTGACCACTTTTCATTTTTGTCCTGCCAAATTCGCACCCGTGTGCCGACAGAGGGTTAAACGTCATAAGTAGCTGAAAGAACAAATAATGATATCTAATTTTATTGAACCATAATGACTCAAAAAGTAGGTAACTGATTAGAATTTAAAACCATTCAGTTGATTTGAAAAAAAAAAATATTTCCTACATCGAATTCGTATTATAGGTACGGTGACCATCCGTCCCGGTTTATCCGGGACTGTCCCGTATTTCTATAGCTTGTCCCGGGTTTTTATTTAAGAAACCCGGGACGTATAAGTGTGCCGTTTTTTACAATCTGTCCCGTTTTTGTCCCGTATTTGTACATTCTCCGATTTTTGTATTCAAAATTTTAAATACTTTTTATGGATAACAAGAATACAGTGGTTGGGAAATAAAAGTTTCCTCTAATTTTTCAGATAAAATCAATAATTTTAAAATAAAAATAAAGATAAAATCAATAATTTTAAAAACTTTTCGTCAAATAGGTACCCAGTTTCAGCTTATTTTTGTTAAAAAAAAGTTTTTTTTTTCTCAATAATGAACAATACGAATAAAGAAACCAGCTTCTTTTAAGAGCTTTCAAGGATAGGTATATTAAAAGATTAATTAAAATTTAAGACTTCACAATTTCAAAATCATATAAAATAAAAGCTAAAAAAAAAACAGGGGTCAAATCGTCGCATACGTTAACGAGTAACTCGTTAACGAAATCTGTTCATTTGGCATGATATCATACGTACAGCAAACGACTTCGTATTCAACTGAACGGAATGTCATTCGTTTGGTTTGAAGCTTTCGAACAAATTGTTAATGGGTTCAAAAAGTAATGAAAATATAAGAATATCTTATTTTAAAAATAATCAAACTGTTTGAAATCACGAAAACATACATTAGGGCATATATTAACAAAATAAAATTTCACCAAAAGAGTTCAAAGCACCAGCACCAACCCCCAATGATTTAAGAAAAAAATAATTCCTCAAATTAGAATTATATGAAAAAAAAAATTTGATTTTAAAACTAAAACGACGTGATTAGCCAAAAAAAAATAATAAAACTCTTAAAATGTATAAAAAAAAATTCTTGTCAAAAGTGGGATTCGAACCCATGTCATTTACGCTCCCATATCTTTAGAAGGGAACATTGTTTTTTGAGTCAGGCGCCTCAGACCACTCGGCCATCCTCGCATAGGGGTCGACGAAGTCAAATTTGTCAGCAATTATGTTTTGGCCTATGCAGTTGTACATTCTACCAAAAATTTCGTTCTGTTTTCTAACGTATGTCGTCATCCCAATCGCTGTGCTCGTTTAATGTATCACGAAATTATCTTTCGTACGCTTGAGGTTTCGTCAACGGATGCGACGATTTGGCCCCAGCTCTCACGATTTTGATTAACAAAAATATTTTTTAACAGCAGAACCGTTTTTTTGATTTCTGACTATTTTGTAACCGACTTAATTGATTTCAACGAAAATGTTACCCATACCTACAAACGTTTACCTGGATATCAAAACTAGGAATAATTAAGAAAATTAATTCATAGGTGATTCATTTGAATATCAAAATCATGTTTTTATGATTTTAAAAACCATTTCTACCATTTGTGCCATTTCTTATAAAATAAGATTAAAATTATTTGTGTATGCCTAATTTCATAAAAGGCTTAAATACATTTTGTTTTCTTTAGTTTTGAGTTTGTTACGTTGTTGACCTTTTGTTATTTCTTTCTTTTTATAAATTATCTTATAATAATTATATAAAGTTTAAAGATTTTATAAAATTAATTTTTTTGTCCCGGGTTTAGCTGCCAGAAATATGGTCACCGTAATTATAGGTACCTATCATGAAAACAGACAATTTTTTGCTATTCTGAAAAAAGTTTGAACATTTTTTATTTTTTTTTTAATCGTTTGCATTTGCAAACTTAATACCCTCATTGGACTTTGTTTTGGAATTTTTGAATGATTTGTGTATTTGTTTCCTTTGTACAACCCCATAATTGGATTCCATAGGTCCAAACAGGTTTTAGCATTTTGAATTGGGTTCTTAGGGTTTGTTCTTTGTTTATGGCAGTTATCGATCAGCAGCAACAAGCTAAAATCGGATTTCTATAGTTTTTTTTTTTATCTTTTTGAGTTAAGAATTAGATGTTCCAAAATCAATAGAGCTTTTCCAAAAAAAAAAAAAACAAAATCTGGTTACCAAAATCTTTTGAGCCGTTTTCGAAAGTAAAATGTCGACTGTTAAAAAGTATTTGGGGTTAAGAACACCAAACAATATTAAATACATTTTCACATTTGCATTTACATTTACAAGTTCTTAACTCATTGCATTGGTTTAAAAACAGTGTTATAAACTGGTTGCAAAAAAAGATTAAAATTGACTGGGAACCAGTTTTAAATCATTATATTTTCACTTAATTCTGAGCTTTGTTCAAATATCGATGAAATGGTAAGTAAGTTTGAAATCATTGATGATTAGTTGCAAGCAAAATGTTCATTGCGAATTCAAAAGTATTTTTAAATGAATTGCTATTTCCTTTAAAATGCTTTGAAGTTGATTGCAAATTAGTTTTTAAATGATTTCAAATTAGTTGTAATTTGATGGCAAACTATTTTCAAACTGGTTGTAAGCAAGAATCAAATCGATTTCACAGTAGTTTAAAATATAGATTAAACATTACTTCAAATTAACTTGTTAACTAATTTTCCATCGATTTCGAATTAATTGCAAATCGTTTGCGAACAGCAGAAACTTTTTTGAACAGTAAGATCAAATTTACAATCAGGCAAAATGTCATTACTTTGACACAATTCTTTTCCAATTTGAAACCCTCGCAAGAGTTATTTTTGTATTTCTTTTTATTCACTTAAAAACCCACCAGATTGTCTAAAGTGATTTATTACAAGTGATGAAAGGACGTCAGTAGGTACAAAGAAATTCAAGGACAATAAACCAACATTTTTCCACGAAACAACTCTTTTTATAGAAATTCAATTTCATATGAAATTTAGCTGCAAAACAAAAACCATAATATTCACTTCAGTCATTCTACCCAAGTTAAACTGAATCAAAATTGCATTCAAAATTAATTCCAACAAAATAGTCGCAAACAAAAACTAAAAAATAAAAAAGGCATCACTTTTCTCTCCACAAAAGTTTCATTTATTATTTATCTCGCTTTCTGAAGCTCGAACGTATAAAATTTATCTCGAGAATATCATTTCATAAAAAAAGCAACAGAGCACACTACGAGCAGGAGAAAATGAAGCCTTTTCTGCCTGGCAGTAGTTTGATATGTGCAGCAGCAGCAGCTGTGTAGTACCACTCACTGTCTCATCAACTACCCCCTCATCTATAGGTCATTATGTCAAGAAGTAGCAATAGGAAAAAAAAAAGAAATAACCTGGTTACAAAGAATATACCACCCACACTCACTCATAAATTGCAAAAATATTTGTAGGTTAGGATAAATTATTTATGCCGTCGTCGTCACACATTGATCAATCTTTACACATTTTCCATTTTCTTTTTCTTCTACAATCAATCATCAAAACCATTTGATTTTTTTTTTTTTTTTGCAGATGGACAAGTTTGGAAAGAGGTAAAAGCTGAGGTAGACTACTTGTTGAAGCCAAGTGTCCTAACTGAAGCCGAAGAATATTTGCAAACAGCAAATCTCTCAAGAATCATTCTAATTGACAATTTACAAAAAGTCATCGAAGCCGAAAACCCACCCATGGAAGAAATCGAAAATCTACAAAATCGAAAGGGTAAGTTTTTTTCTTACCCTTATAAGAGTCTTCGTATATGAATGGAATAGTTTTTTTGGGGAGAAGTTGGATATTCGATAGCTTTTATGGCAAGAGAACATGAAAGTTTTTTTTTTCTTCTGAAATATAATCAGCAGCCTAGAGGGTGCATGTTGAATTATCAAAATTTGTTTTATGTAATTTTGCTGCCAATTTTCTAAACGACCGAAACGGCATATGCATGATAATGGCCGCAGCAATAAAAGTTCTATAAAAGCAAACTTTTGGCTTCTATTAAAAATGATTTTCAACCAATCATTGGGGGGTATTCTGTTTTGTTAACAATGACAATAAAGGTGACGGCGGCGCTATGAAAAGGGGGGGGGGGCGAGGGAGATTATAAGAACCGTGAAAACAAACACCTTAAGAAACAATTCGTTTTGATAGTTTTGAGGTTACAATGACGTTGGCAATTGGCATGTCATGAATAAAACAAAAGACAGTAGGCAGGAAGGTAATGTTACATTGTGTAAATTGTGGATTCAAAATCGATCGATAAATGAATAAATAAGGATAAGCTTTGATGTTAACGTTAGCAGATGATTGCCATCTTTGATTATACAACTTGTTACAGAAAAAAAAAAAACATTTTGAAGGTTAAAATGGCAATAATAGGTTTCTGTATTTTTGGTCTCCTAAAGATAACCCTTAAATTTATTTTTAGTGCTTAATAGCACTGTGATGTTTTTTTGAACTTATTTTGTAGCAAGCAAGACATACCTACTAGGGTGGGTCAAAAAAATCAAAATTCTTTTTTTTGATTTGGTACTTCGAAAAATCGATTGCTCTAGAATATACACCCCAAATATGAGCTCTTAATATTAATGGGAAGGTCCTCCGCTTCGCAATTTTCCATTTTTACATTAAGCTTCTACTAAAAAAAATTATTTTTTTTTAAATCTACTTTTTAGCAAATTTCTTTACATATTCTTGCAGGAAATTGAACACTCTACAAAAAAGGCCTTGTACATTTTTTTCGTTTATCTAACCGTTTTATAGATATTTGAGGTCCAAAAATCGAGAAAATCTTTAAAAATTCGTTTTTTGTTCTTAATTTTGTAACAAATTGAAAAATTATAATAATCACATGCGCAAGACATATTCTTGTAGGAAATAGATCGTTCCACAAAAAAGGTTTTAGTAACTTTTTTCATTAATCTAACCATTCTAAAGATATTCGAGGTCAAATTTAAAAAAAAATTATAAAAACATTTTTTACTTTTCAAAATTTTCTAATTCACTGAAAATTCTTTATTTTCAAATTAACAATATATATTCTTGTAGGGGCTTAAACATTCTATGAAAAATTCCTTAGAATCAAATTGATTGCTTTAACCGTTTAAAAGATAATCGTATCCAAATCGCAATGCATACGAGTTGGATATGAATATTTACTAAACGGTTAGAGCAATCAATTTGACTCCAGGGAATTTTTTATAGAACGTTTAAGCCCCTACAAGAATATATCTAGTCTATTCGAAAATAATGAATTTTTAGTGAATTAAAAAATTTTGAAAAGTAAAAAATGTTTTTATAATTTTTTTAAATTTGAGCTCGAATATCTTTAGAATGGTTAGATTAATGAAAAAAGTTATTAAGATCTTTGTTGTGGAACAATCTATTTCCTACAAGAATATGTCTTGCGCGTGTGATTATTATAATTTTTCAGTTTGTTACAAAATTAAGAACAAAAAACGAATTTTTAAAGATTTTCTCGATTTTTGGACCTCAAATATCTATTAAACGGTTAGATAAACGAAAAAAGTGTACAAGGCCTTTTTTGTAGAGCGTTCAATTTCCTACAAGAATATGTAAAGAAATTTGCTAAAAAATAGATTTTTAAAAAAATTATTTTTTTTTTAGTAGAAGCTTGATGTAAAAATGGAAAATTGCGAAGCGGAGAACCTTCCCATTAATATTAAGAGCTCATATTTGGTGTGTATATTCTAGAGGTGTCTAGCCTCGATTTTTTTTTACCCACCCTAATACCAACATATGTGCGTCAGGTTTTTGAGATATTTTGCAAATGATGGTTTTTATTTAGACCTCGTATTTTTTTGCTACCCAAAACCTAAAAACCAAATTTTGCTCTAGAGTTTGGATGGTGTGAAATACAGGTCTGCATGAATCCATTCATTTAATGGCGGGGAGTAGTTGTTAAAATATCAATTGAAAAAAAAAATGCATTCGAAATTAAAAAAAAAAAAAAAACAAAATTTATTGCCAATTAAATTCATACAGTTTTGGCTATTTGACCAGACATTAGGTTCAATATAATAGTTAAAATAGATAATGGTAGTCAAATAGCCAAAATTTTAAGAAATTCGAAGAATATTTTTAAAAATATTTAAAATTCACATTTTGTATTAAATTTTTTTTTTAATGCAGAAAAATATTTTTATTTGCAATACAATTTTTATTTTCAATGCAAATATTTTTCATTTACATTTTTTTTTATGCAAAATTTTTTTGTTTGCAAATTAAAACTCCTATTAACAATCCTATTAACTTGATCCTTTTATCAGAAACTGCATAATTATTATACTTTTACATATGCACCCCACTTCTTCAAAACATTAATTTGTATGAAAATTCAATAAAAAATAAGTTTTTCATGAAAATTCAATATTCCATAGTTAATTCTTTTTTTTTTTTTTTTTTGATTTTCATACGATGTATAAAATATAATATAAGGAGTTCAAACCAGAAATGTGCTGTCGGCTTTTTTTTTAAACTATTTGAAAGCTTACAAAAAATTATTTAACTGAAAAAAATTTGTTTTTCAGGTTTATTTTTAAAAAGAATTAAATTATTTGCAACTATACCTAACAAACTATACCTAACTATGTTTTTTTTGCGTACAGCCTTTGTTTAAAAATAAAAACAGGACAAATCTTTTGTATTTCATTTGTTGTAAAGGGGGAATTCTGAATATGCAAAGACTGATTGAATGATAATAAAATAAGTGTCATTAGTCATTCTTCTGGTGAATTGCACACTAAGGCAAAGGAGTTGATTCAGATAGTGCATTTTTGTTCAACAACAAAAAAAATACAATGTAGTTTGCAACACACGTATACAAATGTACTTTTAATTTACAAAAAAAAATAATGACATCCTTTGTCTTTTTTTGTCGTATCCTTCTTCAAATTCAAAGTATGTTAAACTCTGTAAAAAGATATGTCAATCCATGAAAAATTTAAAATGAAAAAGAAAAATAGTGTTAAATTCCCATTTTTTGTAATAAGAAAATCGTTACAGCAGTTTTTTTTTTATAAATAATAATAATAATAAAATTATGAATCATATTTGTTGTAAGGGAAACACGACAGATAGTTGCGGGAATAATGAAAATAGTCTTAATTATACTCAGAAAACGTTTGCTACACATTTGCTTCCCAATTCAGCAAAAGCGTTTTTAACTCATGAAGTATTTTTAACTGCTTTTTAAGTACATACTTTAAGACTTTGCTTACAGCCAGGGGCGTACACTCCCTTGGGGCAAGCAGGGCGGTGCCCCGGGGACCCCGACCGACCCCAGGGCCCCCACTGGAGACAATGCAGAACATTAAACTGTTAGCATAAATTGAGCTACGAATACAAATAAAATGTATTTGAATCACTTCGGATACAAGGGAGACAAATTATGTGATTCAGTGTAATGTATGATGCATTGGTAGCCACACAATAATATTGATTTCAAAAAAGGTTGCCCCAGGGGCCCCAAAAAAATAAACTGCTTTTTTGAAAGAAAAATTATAATTTTATCTTAGGGCCCCAAAAAATATTTCTTGAAAAATCTTTGCAACCACAAATAATACATTAGGGGCCCCAAAAAAGCAAAAAAAGTTTTGTTAATGGCATACTAAATATTACTTCAAGTCAATACATTAGGGGCCCCAAAAAAGCAAACAACTTCAGACCAGGGGCCGTAAAAGCCTTTACTTCAGGGCGTAAAAAAATTAAATTAAAAAAAAATTGCTTTTTAAATTAAATTACTTAAATATTACTTTAGGGAATAATTTTTTAGGAACCCCATTAGTTGAGAGGCAATCAAATATTAATTTGGGGGCCCCAAAATCTATTACTAAGGAGCCCAAAAATATTCATCAATTTTTCTGATGGCATGACAAATATTATTTGAGGATCCTGAAAAGCTATTACTTCGGTAATTTAAAACAACCAAATGGAAAATTAAATATCAATTCAGGGGCCCCGATATAAATACATCAGGGCCCAAAATAAAAACATTACGTTATTGGTGATGGCATTCCGAATATTACTTCAGAACAGAGGCCCCAATACCTATTAATTCTTAGCTCCAAACAAAATTATATTATATTTTAAGGGCCTCTAAGCACTTAATTTTGAGGCCCCAAAATAATTTTTTAAGGGGCCCCAAAAGAAATAAACTATGTTTGATAATGGAAAATCAAATACATATTACTTCAGAACTGAGGCCCCAAGAACTATCAATTCTAAGCTAAAAAAAATTTTATTTTAGGGGTCTCTAAATATTTAATTTTGGGGGCCCCTAGTACAAGTATTTACTACTTTTATAATAGACATTTTAAGTAAGTATAGCAAAATCCATTACGAACATATTAAGACATTAAAATAAACCTAAAAATATATAAGCCATACATTGTATCTAAGGGGCCCCACACATATCAAAGGGGCCCCAAAATTTAGTCTTGCCCCTGGGCCCGGTGACTCAACGTACGCCACTGCTTACAGCCTTAAAAAATTCTACTTTAACCTTACGACTTGAAGAAATTAAAAATGGAAATAAAAGATGTTAAAAATTGTTATGACTTCAAAACCTTCCTAATATGTCTGAAATACATATACCACACACACGGACTCTTTAATTGCACCCATGTAAACATAAATGCCTTTGAAAGACGAAATTACATCGATTTTAAAAAGCTTAACCTTGACAGTAGTGTCTGTGTCATTAAAAAACATCAGAACTTTAACGCATTGAAATTCTTTTGGTGAAATAATTATTACCCTCGAATATTGAATATGAAAGAAGCTTGAGATGAAAAACATCTTCTTCAAAAATAAAAATTTTTAAAATAAAATTTTCCATCTGATTAAATTTGAAATGCTGAACGAAATAAATCTGAGTCTTAACCTAATTCACATCAATAATATTGATGTAAGAGTTTTCCACATAAACGGTCTATTGAACAATTAGGTAGGTTCTTTTTTAAAAATCCGGATTAACATAAAACACAAACATAAATAATTCGAGCCAAAAAGAATACACAAAAAAAAAAATAAGAGATCTTTCGTTGTTGGTTGAGTCATCATATTTTTTTTTCCTTTGTAGGTTTGAAAAAAAAGAAAAAAAATACTCATGTTATTATGCTCTTCAAAACCACAAACTCTTTAACAATGCACACAAAGTTGGAAAAAATAAAACCATACACATTTCCGCTTACCCAAAAACACAAAAAAAAAGTTTTCAATGGGGTGTACAGCAGTGGATGTGTACGGATTTGTTTTTACAATTTATAGTGTTGTGATTTTTCAGTTTTTACATGTTGTATATACTTGTGCTATAGGAAATTTTTAAATGATACTGCAGAGTTAATTCGTTTGTCATTAAGAGCTTTATAAGATCAACCATGATATACCACATGGATTAAATGATTTCAACGCATTTTATTTACATAATTTTTTTTTTGTATTTATTGAAATACATTTTTAAATTATTTTTGTTTTAACCCTTTCGGTACCAGCGTTACTCTCAGTAGCATATCTTTAAAAATTCGTAAAAAATATTCCATTAAATAATTTTTTAGGTTTCGATGGCTTAATTTAAAGATAATAGTGCCTAGATTCTGGATTAGTACAAAAAGTTAGTCAAATATCATACGTTTAATTTTTTTTTATCGAAAAAGGGACTAAAATCCACATTTTTTTTTTTTTTTACAAAAAAAATTTTTTTTTATACATATACACTCCTTTTCATCAGAATAGGTACACAACTTTTCAAATTTTCATTAATCGTTTGTCGCCAATAGTAGTGCGTGACCTAATAAGGTTTTATTGTTTTTTGGTAGTTTAAGATGTTAGGTAAAGCAACGGCTAAAATTATTTCAAAATGGACCATAACTTTCCCATTGTTTTTCTGGTAAAGTATTTTTTGAGGAAAAATTAACTTATTTCTTTCTTCATCAGAATAGGTACACCCTTGTTATTTAAAATGGATTTCGGGCAAATTTACCATTAAAACAAATAACTGGACTTTCCTAAGTGTAATTTAATAATCATACTACCATTTTGAAAAGCATGGGTGGGTTAAAATCGCTAAATTTTGGCGAAAACACCTTAAGAAATAAAACAAATAAAGAAAGATCCACCAATACTGGTATGGTTAAAAAAATTACGAATTGTGAATATGCTCTATCCAGACTTCAGATAAAAACATTCTGGGGGTAAAAAAAATGAATGGTTGTAAAAAAAAAAATGCAAAAAAAACACTCTTGGCAGAGTAAATTTTTACATGTGCTACCAGTTTTGGTGGATTAACGACAAGAATAAAAGTGAAAAACAGTTGTTATTTGTAATTTTAGGACAGTAAATAGAATGGTCATTAGTCCCAATCTTCTAAAATGGCTGAATTTTGAAAAGACACCATCACTAAACCAAGAACAGAATTGTATTCGTTTAAGGTTTTTGAAATCCCTAACCACATGAAAAGTTGAGTGGTATTTCTGTTATTTTTGGATCAACGAACATTTAATTTTGATGTCCTTGGTGAGTTAAACTATCAGTTTAACATTCTGCGAAAGGAGAAACCATTTTGAGACCAACTTCATTGTTAAAAAAGAAGTGTTAAGGCATGGAAGAAAGTAATCTTCTACGATAATACAAATAATGAATTTTAAACGTGAAGAATGGTCACAATTATTTGTAAAAGCATATTCAAGAAACTTTTCCTTAATTCTCTAGTATTTGTGAACTAGTATTCTGAATTTTTTAACAGGACCACGCCTCCTACCACAAAAAATACTCTGTAAAATATTGGGAGGAAGTGCAAATTTAGAAAGTACTTGAGTATCTACCATAGAAAACAACCCTGAACCTTGTTGAAAATGTTTGGAAATGGCTAGCCCGTACTGATGAAATTTGTGAGAGTCGATTTTAAGACAAAAATATTTCCTAACCCACCATTTAACAATTTAGGGAAGAGATTCAGATAGATTGCATAGAGAGATTTAACAATGCAAATCCTGGACAGTTTCGTTATTTTTTTATGAATAAAAACGCCACTATACAAAAAATAAAATAATTAAAATTCATTTTTAAGAAGAACTTGATTCAAATTCATTTCATGGACTACTTTGACATCATTCTCTATGTGTACTATTCTGATGAAACAAAAAACAAGAAAATAACTACACGTTTTGAATTATTTTTTTTGCTGATTCTGCTAACATCTTAAACAATGACTTGACACCAAAAAATTATTATTTTTCCTACACTGTAAGGAAAAAAGGAATACTGAACATTTGAAAAGTTGTGTACCTATTCTGATGAAAAGGAGTGTATATGGTCATAATTTTGAAAAAAAAAATAGAAAAAATGTTAATCCAGAAAGTGTTTTTGGCTCAAAAGAAATAGCATACATTATTGTTCTATATAAAAAGTTATTTTCTCAGTTGTCCGACTTTTTTTTTTGTGGTATATTTTACTTACATGAGAATAACACATTAGTTTTGCTATTTACCTATTATTTTGGAACATAACTTTTTGCTATTCATATTTCTTAATTGTGATGTTTTTGACACGATAATACTGAAAAAACATTTTTTAATACTGATTTTCATAGCTTGGGTTCGAAAGGGTTAATAGAAAGGTTATTCACGATTTTTGTTTTTATAAGGATTTGGAGGTTATTTTTCTTTTAATTTTTAAAGTAAATTTCTAATATTTTGAAATATTTTAAGTAAAATGATTTCAGTAACATTTCATGTTTTGTGTGACAAATTTTATTTTATGACTTTAGATTCTTGGACGACTTCAGATAAAAGTTAGCCATTAAAACTATTCAATTTTATATTTAATAAGAGCTATTACAATTATTGAACTATAGACTTTTATATCAGAACTAAAAACAATGGTTTATTTATTTTTAACATTTATAAGAATCACTTAACAACGTATTAATTTATCAACGGAAAGGAAGAATGAAATATAAGAAGACTTTGTGGTTTAATTGCAAAGATTCAAGTTGCATTTTATGTAAACATAATATGTTTAGTTTATGCTTTAAATTTACATCCCAACTATTTATATGCCTAATTTTAACTATATGCGGTAGTAAAATACGCACCAGTGAGTTTATATCATCCAAACTATTTTCTGTGGTGGAAGATAATTCTTTTTTGGCTTCTCATAGGTGTTTGAACTATTGCAAAAGCATTTGATTTATACAAATCATCGATTGAGATGATTTTACTATGCCACACAGTGGTGCCTTTGGTGGTTTATGGCGTCAAAATTCATTTGCACGGCCATTACTTGATGAAATCTCATGAAATTTGCCACACTGAAGGATATTTATATGGAGAATACGAAAAAGCGACGTCACGTTTTTGAGATAGAAGAAGTTCAAAATAAATTTTTACCTAAGAAAAGTGACGTCATACATTTTTTTTCGACTTCAAATTTGAACTCAGAATATTAAAATCTTTTAGAAAAGTATATGTTAATTTACCGAAAAAATAAATTCTCAGTTTTATTGAACATTGAAATTTTTCATTATATGTACATATCATGCTTTCTAATATTTACTTAAAAACATAGTTGGCAACCATATAACCCCAAAATATTCAATTTTTTTATGAAACATCAATGGAAGAATAGAAAAGGTTCTTTTTTTAAGAAAATATCCATGAAATAGCTTAATAAGAGGTCTAAAAGTCTGTTTTACTAATTTGGCACTTTTTGGACTTTATTTTCAAAATGTTTGATTTTTTTTTAATGTACTATTTTGAAAAAGAAAATTCTGTTTAACCCTTAACTATAGTGGTGGGTCCAGGGGACCCACATCAACTTTTAAAAAGTTAATAAAAACCGTTGAAAATGAATTTTCTCTTTTTTTTTTTTATTTTTTTATTTTTTTTTAAATTGTTATCTTTTGATGCTTAAAAACAAAATTTATAAAAAAATTCAATTTTGTATTTTATTTTATCATTTCAAAACACCACAAATTTTCACCACTATAGTTAAGGGTTAAAGGCTTATTCAGTCCGCCATTTTGAATAATTAAAAAAGTTGCCAGCTTTTTCGTACTCTCCATACATATATTCTTCATTGTGTCAAATTTCATGATATTTCGTCAAGAAATGGCTGTGCAAATTAATTTTGACGCCAAAATGCAGCAAATGCACCACTGTGTACCAGTTCGTGTCGGTAAAAAGTATTATGTTCGGACATAAATTTTATACTTACACAAACATTATAATAACAAAGAATAGGCAAATAAAGACTTAAATTTTGCTTTTTTTTAGTTTTTAAATACACCATAAAATCAGAAACAAAAATTATGGCCTATGGGTCTAGTCATTCATAGGTAGAAGTTGGGGGTTCGGGGAGCAGAGTATTAAGTGGACTTTTGACACTATAGACTATACTGCTTCTGGTTTTCTATTTGAGAGGATGATTTCTCCCCTTTTGGACATCGAAAGACATATAACACATTCTGCATTCAATGTCGCATTGGACGAACCATGGTCGGAGAGAACAAGTGCACTAATCTTCTTCTGTCTCTGAACCATAAAAATATAATCCTCAACTCTAAAGCGACGAAGTACCTACATCTGAATATTTCCGTATTTTTTTGGCATTTGTCTTTCAGTTGGAATGAATCAGTCCCCTCCTCTTGGAAAAATTAACGGCCACATATCGTTTTTCATCTTAGCTTAGACAAATTCCGAACACTTAATTTTTAGTTTCTCTTCAATCGAAACAAAGTACTTGAATGTTCCTGTGGGGAGAGAATTATAAACTCGAACAGAAAGAAAAAATAAAGAGATGGAAATACTAAAACAATATGCTGGAAGGCAAATATGCGACAATGCATTCCTTTTCAAACCAAATTCTCCTTTGATTCTAAAATACCTAAATATTTACCTATTTTTTCTTGCTTTTAAATTAAAAGTTCTTAGAAAATAATCTCGAAATCCGATTTTTATGTTTTTTTTTTTTATTAAAAAAAACTGAAATGTTAAAGTGATCTATATTATCGCCTCTTTTAGGGTGAAGATGGTATTTTATAAAAGTTTGTCGTCAAACAGAAAAAAAAAAATATAATTTGAGCACAACGAAAATGTTTCAATATCATTATTAGGGTGCTTCTTAAAAATCAATTTTCGACATTTTAATGGGACACCACAATTCAAAGTTTTGAAAAATACACCAAATTTTGTTTTTTTTCCCAAAATTTTAAAATTTGTTATCAGAATTAATTAATTTGATAAAAAATACAGCGGAATAAAAATTTTTGAATATTTTTGAATGCGACATTTTTTTTGATTTATTCTGTAGAATAGCTAACTGAGTGATCTTTCTTAATTGAAAAATTCAATGTTTTTATCTGATTGTTTATGAGCCTAATATCTTTATTCGTCGAACAGTTAACTGACTGTTTATTAAAAGATTGAAAAATCGGGTCTTAAGCGTAGATACTTTGTAGGTATTGTAACAAAAAGTTTTTTTTTGAAATTGATCTTTTTTTTTACTTAAATCTTTAGTGTATGGTAGCGACCCCTAAATTTTAATATTAAAATCGGAAAAAAATACCATATACTATGCTTATATGGTAGAACATAATGCAGGGGCGTCCCATTAAAAAATCGGAAAAATTTTTCGACCATATAAGAAGCACCCTAATCATTATATTACATTTTCTAACCAGAAGTCCATTCTTTTAGTTAAATAAAGTCTATTTTATTAAATAAACAATTTCAAAGACAATAATTGCTTACAACTCAGAAATTTGAAAAGTTACAAAATTTAAGAATACAAATTGAAAATGAATTATGTACAATTATTTTTCGAAAAGTAAAAAATGTTTTGTTCACAAAAATGTTCGTATTTTTAACAAAATAAAATCTATATAGGACAAAGTTCATAAACTAACTTCGAATACTCTCTTTGAAGATACTTTTTTTGAAAGCAAAGAGCAATAATTCTAAATAGTCTAAGGAAAGAGTACAGTTCAACCTGTTTAACAATTGTCATGTGACGGCAAGATGCACTCTAAAATTCATACTTTAAGTGGATTGATGGCAAGTATTAAACCATCTTGTATAAAAAAAATTATTAAAATTGTAACCAAGCTTTAACCTTTTTAATATTGCTCTTTCAAACCTGACATAATCTATACGTGGAACTTTAATAAAACAAATTTATATACTAATTGGTAAACTTTCAAGGGGGCTTAATTTTTTTTAAAGTATTGAGTTATAGGCAAAACCTGTTGACATAAATTATCAAATTTTAAAACTCCCCAAAAGAGTTACAAGAAAAAAGTTGTTTTTTACTTTTTTTGAGAAAAACCTTTCAATGAAACAATTTCAAAAATATTTTTAAAATATTAAAAAATAAAATGCGAGACTGGTGGCCGATATAATTTTCAACTTAATCTCGCAATGTAGGACGATATCTGCACATTAAAATTGAGGAAAATTCGTGTACGGGGACTGTTTATTGGACAGACACTTAATATAAAGACTTCAATAGATCTCATTCATTTTTGCATTAATAAAAACTACGATTTTTTTTAGAATCCATTTGGAATAACTTTTGTCTTCATTAACTTTAACTAAAAAAAAACTTTTATTTAATTAATTTAGGAAGGGAGCGTATCGGAATCCCGCTTTTTAAAATCCCGTTTTTCGAAAATCCCGAAAAAAAAGTTTCAAAATCCCGTTTTCTAAAATACCGCTTTTTTAAATCCCGTTTTCTGAAATCCCGCATTTTAAAATCCCGTCAAATCCCGAAAATCACGATTTTTTTACCAAATACATGCTTAATTCACAAATAAAAAAATCATGAGAAATAGACAAAAAATTAGTAAAACTGATTTTTTGCCCACACAATATGTACCTTCAACACATTATGAAAACGGTATTTCTTTTATAAAAATATAAAGCCTTAAATTGAGTTCACAAGTAAAAGAAATTTCATTTATTTAAATATCAAAATTGTTGAAATGCATCCAAATATAAGTTGAAATATATTTAAATGAAATTTCTTTTGATTATGTAGTGTGTACTTAATTTAAGGTGTTGTGATCATTTTATGTTATTATTAATCTATGGGATTATCACGATTTGATTGTTCTTCTGAAACTTTAAAGTAAATATTAGTTCGTTAATTGATTTCTTTTTAGTATCACATTCCTTACTTTTTCTTATTTTTTTATATATTATATTTTTTGTTAAAGCTTTTAATTAAATGCGTTTAGAACAATGTCTCATTTTTTAATTTGTTTTAGTATCCCGATTTTGCAAGCAAAACTAGTTGTTTTATTTTCAAAAATCACGCGATTTTTTAAAATAAAACAACTAGTTTTGCTTGCAAAATCGGGATAATAAAAAACTGGATTATAAAAATCGGGATTTTAAAAAGCGGGATTATAAAAAGCGGGATAATGAAAAACGGGATTTTAAAAGCGGGATTTTAAAAGCGGGATTTTAAAAAACGGGAATGTAAAAAGCGGGATATCGAACCCAACCCATTTAGGAAGTCAATACAAGTATAAACAGACAAACAATATTCCAGCACTGGTTTTTTTTTGTATAATTAATCAATACTTAACTACACTGAACCAAATCCTTTCGTAACTACAACGAAAAAATTCGTTGAGACAAAGAAAATTTAATTAATTTTCAGCCGATGAAAAATTTAATTGGCTCAACGAAATGGCTTTCATACGTTATTGAAGAACTTCATCAATTAACCTATATATATATTTCGGGAGTTATTGGCATTTGAAAAAAAGTCGAAAAAATGGTCACCCTGTGACGGTTTTTCATGTGCTGTGACTACAAATCTTAATTTTTCTCATTTTTTTCTTTTGTTACGGAACCTTGAATAACCCTGCTATCAAATGCATTCAAAAATTTTAACTCAGCTGCATCAGTTTTAAAGAAAATATTACTTTTTTACCCAACTTAGTACTAAAAAATTTTACATGACTCTAATTCAATGAGCCGTAGTGTAAAAAAAATGCACTATGACGTTTCGGCAAGTTGCCTTAAAAGTTGGTGTGTTAAATTCTCTTTTCAAAATGGTACAACATTGTACCTGCGAATTTGGCAGGAAAAAACTGAAAAGTGGGCACAAAAAAGTGTCTTTATAAGGGTGAAAATACATTTTTTTGGAATTGTGAATACAGTATTCGAATTCCTCGGAAAATTCTTCATCAATTTCATATATGATTCTCCATAAAATAGTGAGACCGAAAAAAGTTCTAGCGCCATAAAAAGCATAAACCAAATTCGCAAAAAAGAGGTGTGCCTACAGAGGGTTAACGAAAGCTTTCGTATTTTAATGAAATTTTTCCAACAAAAAATTGGCATTTGTCCCGGTGGAACTCACTTGGACTCATGTTTTTCATCATTAAAACAGAAATGCACCCAAATCTACTTTTTTTTTTTGTAAGGCAACGATTTTTTTTCGTAACTGATGTATTTTTTCATAAGCCAAAGAAGAATTTTCATAAGACAATTATTTATTATTTATTTTCATAAACTTATGAAGATTTTCGTTAGTTAATGTTGAATTTCATAAGTTAATGAATTTTTTCGTTACTTAGGTAATTAAAACTTTGATAAATTAAGCTAAAAATTCTTATTTTTATTCTTTAAAATGAGTATGAAATTTTTCGTTAAGTGATGAATCTTTTCATTAAATTGGATTTTTTGGCACTAGATAGGGAGAAAAAGTGTATGAAATGTTTTCATTAATTGATGAAGGTTTTCATATTACGAAAAATTACATATTTTCGTTGAGCCAACGAAAGTTTCGTTGGGCCAACGAAAATGTAGTGTATGAAACGATTTTCGTAATTTTACGAAATTTATTATTTTCAGTGTACTTCCTCCATTAACTTAAAAAGTTTATTCTAAAACTTTTCACCATACATACATAAGTAAACAAGTTAATTAACTTTAACAACACAAAAAACAAACTTTCTGATACCAAATGTGTATAGGTTCCATTGTTCAAGGACTTAAGTCTTAAACAGTCAAACTTAAACCAACTCTCTTTGAAAAATTAAAAAGAAAACTTTCCGTCCAACTTAAAAAAACATCAAAACAAACATTTTTAACATTCAGCTTGTGTTGTTTTTTTCTATAAAAAGTTAACTCAGGTCATGGTTGGGTCATGAAAACGCAACTAACCAAACAAAACCATTCAACAGACAACCACGTAGTAAAAAAAAGCATTGTTATGTCGATATTTCCCCCCTTGAATATCAAATATCACATTCAAACAATTGGAAAAGTGTTTTTCAAAATTGTTCAATTAAACACCAAACAATGGGTCTTCTAAATTTTCGTCACGGTTGAAAGGCCACGTATTTTGTTTCCCCCCATTTATATATTGCATTCAAAATAGCTCCCCTTTTTTAAGTGCTAATCGAACACGCATTTCATATTTTCTTATTTGTTTTTTCTTTTTTTCTTTTCTTTTAAGGACACCGCCTAACATGGAAGGCATACCATCGTTTAGACGATATTTATGGTTTCGTTGACTACTTGGCTAAAACATATCCAGACTTGTGTACAGTTGAGACAATTGGCTACTCACTTCAAAAACGCCCACTCAAGCTTCTCAAGTATGAATATTTCTTTTCTTCAAATCGATTAATTCAATGAGTCCTTTTGATATCCTTTTTCAAAATTTATTTTTATTTTAGAGTATCAAATGGAAATGCTGAAAATTCCGCCATTTGGATTGACGCTGGCATTCATGCCAGAGAATGGATTGGCCCCGCTGCAGTGACATATGCTCTAAACAATATTGTCGAAGGATGGGATGACCTCCCTGCTTATATGAGAAACGTCGATTGGTAAAGTTTGATGCACAATTAAGAAAGAAAAAACTAATTTTGATTCTTTAGGTATTTTTATGTTATGGCAAATCCCGATGGATATGAATACACTCACACAACCGACAGAATGTGGCGTAAAAATCGACGCACATCAGGCAGACAATGTCCGGGGGTGGATTTGAATCGTAATTTTGGATATGCTTGGGGTGGAAAGGGTACATCGGCAGCTCCATGTTCGGAAGTCTTCCGTGGGCAAAAGTCTTTCTCGGAACCCGAGTCGATGGCTATTGCTGGTTTTATAACTAAACAACCGAAGGGATTTTTCAAGGCATATTTAACGTTCCACAGTTACGGACAGTATATTTTGTATCCATGGGGACATGATTCAATTTTAACTACAGATTCAAGTGATTTGGATCGTGTGGCACGTGAGGCAGCAACGGTAAGAAGAATTTTCAATTTTTTCAATCTTATAATCGTCTATAAAAATGTATTCATATTTTTTTTTTAGAAAATCTCTCGGTCCAGTAGTACTAGATATACAGTCGGTTCATCAGCACGAACTTTGTATCCTGCTGCAGGTGGGTCGGATGATTGGGCTAAAGGTGTTGCCGGAATTAAATATTCATATACAATTGAAATGGGCGACACAGGTCGTTATGGATTTGTTTTGCCAGCTAGTTTGATTGAGAAGAATGCTAAAGATGGTTACGTGTTTGTGGAGACAGTAGCAAGGACTGTGACCAAAAAGCGCAGTATTTAAAGTTTACATAATAATTAAAGCAATATAGTGTAAAATATTAATTTATTTTTGAATTGAAATTAAGTTTAAGTTAACAGAGATGTGATGATAAAAGTTTGTTTTTAATTTATTTATTTATACATTTAACATTCATTAACAAAAAAAAATAAAGTTTTAATAGAAAAAGAAAATTCTGTTATTATTAAATTATTAATTATAAAATTTAAAGTAATGAGAAGAAGAAAATGCAAGCACAGAAAATAGTGTTTTTGTATTGTGAACATTTTAAATAGATTCAATACAAATATTCTAAACTATGAAAAAGCTGAAAGTTTTTATATGTTTTTTGGTAGCTAAAACTGAATCCGAATTTCGTTGTACTCGATCAAGTCAGGTTTTTTGAATATTGAATATTTTAATTCAAACGGCGTAATTTCAAAATCATTAAAAATATTTCAAAGCCAACATTTTCATTTTTTTTTTTTTTTTGTATTTTTAGTTGCCTTCACAATTTTAATAAGTTCTTTCTGCAATATCAGTCATTTTCTATGATTTATTTAAAATATAAAAGATAAATATAAACAACAACAAACAAAATTTCAAACAAAACCGTTGTCATCGAACCGTTTTCTTGATTTCTGACATTTTTATAAACCATGTAGGAAAGCGTTTTAAGTAAACTTAAACTAAGCAAAATTTTTAAAAATATCAATTTGGACTTTTAAACCGTATAATTTTCAGTTAGTACCTAAATGGTTAAAAAAAAAAGCAGGTTTTACTATTCAGTCAGTGATTAAATTAGAGTCACTGTGGTGTATGCGTAACTTTTGTGTATGTAACAATCTTAACGAAAATATTTTAATTTTTATATTCACATACAAAAATATAATCAAATAAATTGGCTTACATAGAGCTGAGCTGCATAATTTGGTTTTCTATAAAATTTGTTTTTTTTTTTTTGTATACATCTTCTAAACGTAGTGTGGACAAACGATAATTTTTGGTTCGTATCCATTTCTCGAGGTAAAAAAAACGATAACCTTTTGGTTTTTTGAAAAAAAAAATAATTATTTTTTGGGGATTTTAGAAAAAAATTATTTTTTGTATGAAAGTTGCTACAGAAAAATTGTTGACAGTGCAAAATTTCTTTTTTTTTTTAATTTTATATCAGTTTCACATTGGCCGTCTAAAATTGCAAAATGCATATTACTTTTCATCATTTCTTTGGGAACGTATAGTTTGGTGATTTTCTTTACAAAGCATTATTATTTAAAAAAAAAAAATGGAAACACACTTTAATTCACCAAAAATATTGATTCTTCTTTAAAAACTACATTCATTTTTTTTTGTATAGGAGAACAATTGAAAATAGTGCGCCACAAAGTGCTATTTTTACGGGTTTTTAATAAAAAATAAAACTAGAAGGATTAACAAAAAAAATGTCTAATATTCAATTGATCCTAAGTTTTACAAAACCTACGATTTTAACGTTAACCGATTTAAACTGTCTCAACACTAACCAAAGATATCGTACTTCAAATTTCTAATGACAACTATGGTGCAGGGTCGAAAGTCCACAGGCCAAAAGTCCATAATCGACTATTGGCTCACTAGTGTGGGTCATAGCTCCATAAATCAATTATGGACTTACAACCCACCCAAGTGGGTCAAAAGTCCAAAACAAAATTCCTGTGGACTTTTGGCCAATCGATTAAAAATTTATAACCAATTAGGAAAGCAAAAATTCATAATGCGGCTGAGTTCTCATATTCTATTTTTCTTCGCAATATTTCTCCAAAACATTTATAAATAAATTGCACGACTGGGGTCGCACGTACTTGCTCTTAGAGTTCAAGTTGCTTAAATTTTAAAGACTTTTTATATAGAAATTTGGAAAATCTAAATATATGGGAAAGAAAAAAAAAAGGAAATTCGTTTTTTAAAAAACTAATATAAAATCTGAAATCAAATTGCCCCCCAAAACAAGTATGCACGTTTGACTGATATACTAACATGCATTTTTAGAAAAAAAAATTTCAAAATCGTTAGAGCCGTTTTTTAAAAAACTAATTTTTTATAAATAATTTCTTGGAAAAAAAGTTTGAAAATAAAATTGGTATGCCATTTTGTAGAAATCACTGATCAACGTCTAAACACAAAATTTCAAACAAATTTAATGTCCCGTTTTCGAAAATTGGATTTTTCAAAAAAAAATTTTCAAAATTTTTTTAAAAATCCAAAAAGTATTTTTTTCAAAATTTTGCTTTTAGCTTATATTTAAATTATATAAATTCTTCATCACAAAAAGTTTCGTTGAAATAGAATAAGCACTTTCGGAGATAATCGGATTAAAAAAAAACGGTTCTATGGCAGGTACCGTTAATAATGATTTTCAAAAACAAAATTTTTCATTAGAAGATAGACCTTGTCTTAAAACTTACATTTGAATTTTTTAAACAAAATCGTTGGAGCCGTTTTTGAGCAATTTCAACTTTACTAAAATCGGTATATGACAAGTACCGTTATTTTTGGTCCAAAAAAATTAATTCCAAAAACCCCTCTGGAGAGTCGCCAAATAACGCTACACACCAAGTTTGACATTAATCGGTCCATCCGTTTAGGCTGTAGCTCCTTATACAGACAGACAGACAGACTGACAGACAGACAGACAGACAGACGGACTTCCGGGACCCACTTTTTTGGCATTCTCTACCATCGTAATGTTATGGAAAAATGTTATCTCAACTTTTTTTTTTGTACGAATACATAACTTGATATATAGTACCTATATCGCAAGTAAAAAAGTGATCAAATATCTTTTAAATTCGAGTGAATTTTCGAAAATTACTTTAATAAGTATACAAAACTGGAACAATCGTCAATTTTCGAAAGTCTCTTTATTAAATGTTCAATTGGTGTCATGAAATTAGTCCAAGTGAAATAAGACCAACTTTCAAAAATTGGTTTTACTTCAATTTACAACATTTATAAATATAAAGTTATTCAATTATTCAATTATTATAAAAAAATTCGAATTTAAATTTAAATTCAAATTTAAATAGATTCTCATGTGAGCTTTCCGCCAATTAATTGGGATTTATTTGTTTTGTTTTTAAATCTTTTCGATATCTTTTTTATTGTTCGAGATATCGTCAGTTTTATGGCTTATTGTTGTAATGTATCACGTTTTCATCTCTTTTTTTGATAAATTAAGCCAAACATTCTTACTACATTTTAAGATATCTCGCGCAATAAAAAAGATATTGCAAAGATTTAAACGGGTCTTGAAAGAACGAAAATAGTTCTTATAGAAACCGTTATGATTTATATTTAAAAAAAATTTCTTCAAATTAAGGCATAGCACCAAAAGTAGTAAAAAAAAACGTTTTTTTGCATTTTCTAACAAAAATATTTCAAAAACGTGAACTGCTAGGATTCGAGTTCAGCACACCGGAAACCTTCAGAAAAGTATATTTTGGTTCATGTGGGGAAAATCTTGTTAACTTCAAAATAAGTAAAAACACGATTTTTTTAAAAAACGGGAGCTGATAGGATATTTCTGACTTCAGATTCGAGTTCAGCACATCAAAAACCTATAGAAAAGTATATTTAAGTGTCCGCACCAAAAAAAAAATTAAATTTTGTAGACCAGTGTAATTGATTTGTGGACTTATAACCCACCCAAGTGAGTCAGTAGTCCATTATGGACTTTTGGCCCGTGGACTTATGACCCTGCACCGACAACTACACCTACGACACACGCCTTCGCATCTTTTTACGTTAAACTGCTAGTTTAAGAAACAAAATTTCAAACTGCTTGTTTAAGAAACAAAAGTTCAAAGATTCAAAGACATAAAAACCCTTCATACTTTTTTTCTGATTTGTATATACCTATTATATATTTGAGAATAGGGAATATGTATCTAAAAATGAAAACTAACAGATTTTTTTTTTTAAATTGTGATTTTTTTTAATTGGGATTAAACACCGATTTATTTTTTAACAAAACGGTTTTGAAAAATTAGTATTTAAACTCAAACATGAAATTTTCAAAATTTTAAGAATTAATAATGTCTTGTCAGATGATTCCAATTAGCAACAAGGTTTCAACAACAAAAGTCACACTAAACAAATTCTTTAATTATTTTTCGTTTTTATTTGTTTCTTTATTATTATTTTTTTTAAAATGTGTAAATTAAAAAAAAAAAAAATAATTAACATTTGGTACACAGACAGTGAAAATAATTAATTTGTTTTCTTATTAGTCAAATCAAATGTTCTTTAACCTAAGAACAAACCTAAATACAAAACCAAAATTATTCATATTAAAAAGACTTGATTGAAAGATTACTTCGTTTCATTATTTGTGCACTTTTTTGGGGTTGGAACATGACTCAGAAAATCTAAATTTAACCAAACAAAACTAAGCTAAACTAAACTAAACTAAAAGAATAAATCATAAATAAAAATATATATATATAAAAAAAAACCTAAATTTTTCCACTAATCAATAGACATACACATCACAACCTCTTTCAGATTTATTATCATATACTTTTGTTTTACAAGCAAACAAGACAAGACAACAACAAACTTTCTCCTTCAAATGGTACATTATTATGTTATGTATATCTATAAAAACATATAAAGAACAACCTACTCATCGACGACACAAAAACCAAAAGAAAATAACTGCCAGACTACATTGATATGTATCTTTCTATATACACATTTATCTGGATCTACGACAACGACTAATCATGACCAACAAACCTAAAGCCTCTGAGAAATGGGTAACCTAAAGCCATCTTAATGCTGTAGAAAGTCAAAATTAAATATAACCAAACATGAATAATAACAAGAATAAGGAAAAAAAAATATATATTTATTATTTATTTATTTCATTTCATTTTATGCATGCATGATGACAGTTATCTGTCACAAATTAACTAATAAATTTATGACAAATTAATGGGTGTGGATACAAAATTAGGGTTTTTTTTTTTTCAAATACAATAATAAATCATAATCAACACTTTCTTTATAGATTAAGTCCAAATATTTTTAAGAAAGAGTTAATTTTTTAACAATTAGAGTCTGCGACAAGATGAGATCTAAATCCGATTAAAGTTATGAGAAGCAATTCATAAAAATAGCGCGTGCATTTTTGTTTTAATAAGGCGAGCATTTATCATCATGAATGAAATGTGTGTCAAGTCTAAACTATTTTACAGGAGCGAATTAAAAAGTTTAAAATCATGGCCACTTTGTTTTAAACTTATTTAATTGAAAACCTATAGAGAATAATAAACGTTAAATGCTATAAAAATCTAACAGCTTACTAATGAAATGAAGTTGTGTTTTGCAACAGGTAAATCTTTGAAGAAAACTTTACTTGTTATGGATTTTGACGAATTATTGATTAATCTTTCATTAGATTGGGCTCTGAGTTTTACTACCAGTAAATAGAAACTTGAAACACTCAACATTGTTTTAATAGACGGAACAGTATATTTTGTTATGTATTCAAACTGGAGGCGAGTTAGATAAAGTTTTTGAATTGAGAAAGAGTCCGTTAAGATATATGTATTTGTATTTCAGTTTTTTTTTTTTTTTCATTTTATGAGCATTAACTATGTTTTCGGACTGTTCACTCGGGCGTATGAGTGATTTTTCTTTTAGTTATTATTTTAATATTAAAAAAAGGTCATGCAGGTGGTTTAAAATTATTGAAATTATTGCAGTATAAGAGGACTAATATAATAGCAAATTTTCATTTCTTGAAAATTGAATGTTTTTGGGTCACACGCCTTAAGTCGTAATAATCCTCTTTTATATAAAAACAAAAAGAAATGCAAAAAAAAAAAAAAAACACAATCATTGAAAGTGCTAGAAGGATTCAATTACATTTTTAGAACGGACGAGAAACCTCAGGAAATTAAAAATGCGGTTGTATTCTTAAATACAAAAAAGGTGACGATGTATGTATGGATGCCTATTGAAAAATCATTTGGTAATCTATTCTCTTCGATATAATTGGAATATACAGATTTCTAGGTAAAAAAAAAATTACATACATAAGGTTTTTTTATTGAAAGTATTATGATTCCAAAAAAAATATGTTAATGGTTGGAAACGAAGGTGTTAGTCGATGACAATTTCCCATTTATTGTTTGGACTCACTTTTGAAACACCACTTGGATTAATGAAGTTTTTAAAACAATTTATTTAAAAATATTTTTTTGTATGAATTTTTTATTAAAAATTTTTTCCTAAAAAGTAAGGATTTTCTATTTTATTCTAAATCTTGCATTTGCTCTTTTTCAAATTCGCTCCAAAATTTTATAACTGAAATCGAACCCTGGTGAGTAGGGTGTCCGTTATTTCCCAAAGTGATGTTTTCGGGGGTGACTCATCCCCAGATCGAAAGTTTAGGGCCTAAATACGGGGAATTTAGCAAAAACAAATTTGTTGGAGGTCATTAACCCGTGCCTCTAAGGTCATACTTTCCCCATACAAATTTGTATGGGAAATTTTTAACGCATACATAAAATTTTTTTTCTCTCGAGTTAAATCATCTATTTTTAAAATGTTTGTTGATTCTGGTTGGAAAATAGTTCCTTTAAAAGATTACATTCAAAATTTCCCGTTAAAAATTTGTTTTATATTTTATTTCGGATTTTGAAATTATTAGCTGTTTTCGTAGTTTTTGCTTTCACCTATCACATAATTTTAAATGCAGTTTTATTGGATTTTAATTCTTTTCAAATATTGCATTCAAAAATTTGTGTATAAATCAAAAATTTTAATTTTTTTAAATTTTTTTTGAACTTTTTGCCGTTTTTATACGTTTAAATTTATTTTTTTCGAACTACAAAAGATATGTTTACAATTTTTTTATTGAATTTTGTTTAAAAATTATTCACCTTAAAAATGACATCAAAAAAGTTCCAAACAAGAAAGGGTAAAGTATTTAATAATATTTATTTAATATAAAAACGGCAAAAATTTCAAAAAAAATTAAAAAAAATTAAAAATTTTGATTTATACACAAATTTTTGAATGCAATATTTGAAAAGAATTGAAAACCAATAAAACTGCATTCAAAATTATGTGATAGGTGAAAGCAAAAACTACGAAAACAGCTAATAATTTCAAAAACCGAAATAAAATATAAAACATTTTTTTAACGGGAAATTTTGAATGTAACCTTTTAAAGGAACTATTTTCCAACCAGAAACAGCAAACATTTTAAAAATAGATGATTTAACTCGAGAGAAAAAAAAATTTATGTATGAGTTAAAAATTTCCCATACAAATTGGTATGGGGAAAGTATGACCTTAGAGGCACGGGTTAATGACCTCCAAAAAATTTGTTTTTGCTAAATTCCCCGTATTTAGGCCCTAAACTTTCGATCTGGGGATGAGTCACCCCCGAAAACATCACTTTGGGAAATAAGGGACACCCTACTGGTGAGGGTGACTACTTCTTGTTGACATGTGTAATATTCCAATACCGAATATTTTCGTATGAATTTATTGGTTGGTCACTCGGGCGTATGAGTGTTTTTTTTTTCAAAGTTACAATTTTAACATTGAAAATTGTTACAAGGTCATTAGAAAATAGTGATGCTGATAAAAATCATTCATTGGAAAAAATAAGATATATCATTGCAGAAAGTATAGGAAAACATCGCCACCAAATTTATTTTGTTTATGACTTCATTTTTGCTAGACTCTTTTATAGGTCACCGTCTGCGGCCCAAACTAATGGTTGTGGTCGTGTGTGGAAATCACAGCGACCCTGCACTTCTTTTTTTGTCAGATTAAAAAAATATATTGGTCAAATGAATGAAATGAAAACATTATAGTGTGGGATATAATGTTGCAAATCAATAAATTAAAACTATCGTTGGAAAATTTCAGGATTTCATCTGTAAATGTAATATGATGGTTCTTAGGAATCTAATAAATGTGTATAACTTACTACACAATTTTTACTTCCTCTATAGAGAAAGTATATTAGTTTTAAGGTTTTTATCAAAATCAACATAACGATAATGGAGAAATTAAAAAAGTTCGTCCTTACGTAAACATTTCTCCTGCGCAAAGGTGTGGACGGATTTGCCTTAAATTTCGTACAGATGATTCTAAAAGTTTTTTTTTTTTTTGTTTTTTTTTTTTTAATATTTGGCTTAAAACTTTTGAGGTCATTTTATATTTCAATTTTAATAATTCTGTAATAATTCTGAAAAAAAAAAACAAACATTTAAATCTTATTTTTTGAACAAGTTTTATATTTTCATGAAATTTTTTTATCGAAAACCATTTTTTACGAAACCTTTCCATAGAACGTTTTCTTTCCAAACAAACAGTTCGATTTGAAAAAAAAATCAAAAACTTTTATACTTAATTCAAATCAAAAACCATTTTTTTAAGTATATGTCATCAATGAATTTTTTGATATTTTAATGTGCCAAGAGCACATCCTTAAAATCACTTTTTAAGAAGTTAGCACCTTAAAAGGTACATAGTACAAACTTACATACATACTTCAAAATGTGTTAAAAATAATAATATTTTCATATTTGTTTAATTTTATGATAATATTCTATACATTTTAATTAAAAAATCAATTTATATTTTCACAATACATTTCGCCAGTTTTGTCCTGCCTTCGCAGGGTTTAATATTTATTATCAGCAAACAAAAGAAAAATACTATTAAATACAAAAATTAATTTTGGCTATTGTTTACTTTTTTTCTTGAAATTTTAATTTAGTATTTAGTATTTATTGTATATATTTTCAAAATATACAATAATATTTTTGATATACTTCATCTGATACCAACACTACATAAATGTTTTTTTTTTTTTTTTTTTTTAAATTGGTTTCCTTAGTTTTTAAATTCGGATTACTAAAACGCTTTCGTACAAAAATGTTCACTTAGTTAATCTAGTCCTTGAATGAAGCGTTTATTGTTTTCTTTTAAAATAAACAAAATGGCGCCCCCTGAAAGACAGTGTCAAGTAAGAACACCTACTACGGAGCTAATATGCAATCTGCTCAGAGACAACAGATCTCTTCTTTGTTGCTTCACATGCAATGTTTTTACCAAAGTCACTATGGCGTATGTGTAACATTTTTTTTTATTACAAACTTTTCCATTATATAGTGGCTTAGATTTTTGCGGTGCAAATATTGTAAAGTTACTCGAAATTTTATAATTGGTTTGACTTGAAATTTTAAGATAATAATATTTACAAAACATTAGGCTGCGATAAATTTCAAAAAGAAACTCGATTTTTTGAAAATTCTGACTGCCCCTAACCCCTTAAGTAAATTACTATCCATCAAATGACAACTCTTTTTTCCAGACTATTGACAAACAACATAATTTTCTAAGTAATTTTATCGTTTCCTATACAACAAACAAGTGCGATGACAATAAAACTTCCCAAAGCTTCAACCAAAAAAAAAAAAAAAACAACAATTCCAAGAAGTTCCATTCCCACTCTTCCACATCCAATTATTCAATTTTTTATTTGAAAGAAATAAAATAACTTTCTCATTTTTTTTTTTTCATTTTCAAAAAAAAAATTCAAAACAAATAAAAAAAGAAACGTTCTTAATCTTTTGTTAATCAAATATTCACGTCACAATTGTTTTAACTATAGAAAAAAAAGATTCACTTGCTTAGAGAGCACAATCGTCATCATCATCATCAATGTTATAAACCTGATGGATATTGTGTGTTGTTGGGGCAGCACAGATTGAAGCCAGCAGCACCAGCACCAGCAACAACAGAGACGTGCTTGGGTTGTATAAAATTGAAAACAAATCATTTTTGATGCTTAGTCGCGTTCGTTGTTGTGCCGTCGCGTCGCATCGTTGTCAACTTAAAAATAGAAAAAGTTCCATATTAAAAATAACTCTCAAAGGCGGCGCGCGAAAATCAGTCAGTTATCTTTTATAAACGGTTTTAAACTTTTGTCCAACAACGACCAACGACGGACGGTTACTTTTCTGTATAACTGCTGCACTCTGGTGCTTTTGTTCAATTAGAAAAGTTTAAAAAAAAAAATCTAAAACACAATGACGATAGTTTGCAGTGAATTTACAACGATAGTTTGTCTGAGTGTTTGCATTTTATTTCCCGGAATTTTGGCGCTTCATTTAAATTCGCCCGAAACCGTTGATCATTTAACTTTTCCAGCTGAAAATGTCACAACAGGAAATAGTGTTCTCTACGAGCCAGCATCAGGAAATATCGAACCTCATCCTACCACCATCTTGGCTGACAGCCAGTTAATGGAAAATAATGACCCACCAGTGCGATATGACGAGGCTGAGTTATGGAGGATATACAATATTTCCAGTCTCAAAAATCCATCACAAATGCCACAATTTTTAGAGAGTAACTTTGGTAGGATTCCAATTTACAAAACAGATACAAGTTATCCTGGCTTCCTAATACTTGACTGGGTATTTTGTGGGTTTTTTTTTTTGTTATTGTTACAGGTGGAAATGTATGGAAGGAGAATTCAAACTTTTTAGATGTATCATTTGCTAAAGAAAATATCAAGAAAGCCAGAGGTTTTTTACATGAATTGAATGTTTCATCAGAGGTTCTCATTAAGAATATACAAAGTTTATTGGACCAAGAAGCTTCTGGAGAGGATTTTAAATCCACACGAACAAGTAAGGGGATTTTGGTTATTTTCTTCTCTCAACATCATTTAGTTGACAAACATAATTAATTTACAACAAAAAAAAAAATGAATAAAAATAAAAATTAAAGTTTCAACTTAGAAAAATCAAGTGGAGAATATCGCAGGATGAATTGGGAGGAATATCAGGACATTGATGTGATTTATGAATTTATGAAAGAAATTCGTTTGGCTTATCCTGAATTGTGTCGATTGTATACGATTGGAAAGACAGCTGAAGGACGTGAATTGAAGGTTATGAGGTAAGCGTGCATAGAGTTTAAAATTTTCTTCTATGATGATTTTATTTAGTATTCTGTTTTGAATTTTAATTTAATTGTTTTGATTATTTCTATAAGCTTTGATATTTTTGTTGTAGATTTTTGTTTTGATATTTAACGTGATATTTGTGATTTGAAAAATTAGTTTTTTGTTTGTGTATGTTTTTTATACGTGAAGATTAATACAATAGCTCTTTTATGCACAGTGAATGTTTAAAAATTTTTAAATTTTCAATATTTTTACAATGTAATCCAAGAAAGGTAGAATTTAAAAAGAATCTAGTTATGCAAATCAATGTATACATTTGCATGCTTTGTGTTGACGCAGAATTTTACCCTCCATAATAATTCCAAAATGAGCTCGTTTCTTTGGTTTTCAAAAAAAAAATTACTATTTTGGAGCTTAAAACATTATCAGTTTCAAATGTATGTATGCAATCTTTAGTCTTTTTTATGGTTTTTTATCCAAATTTTTTTTTTTAATGGAATGAAAACATTAACCTATTCAAAATAAAATGCACAAGTAGGCGCATTTGCTCTTAAAATTAAAATTGCTTAATTGAATCAAAATTTCTCGCTCGCGAAAATGTTTTTCAAAAAACAATTTTCAATTCTAAAAATAATTTTTTGAAAATTCTTTTACCGATTTATATTAAAGTCATTTAAAAATTTTTAACAAAAAGTCTGAAACTTATAAGAACGAATTTTTGGGTAGCATCTACCGGTTAATAATTTATTTAAAAAAAAAACTTTGTTTATCAAAAGATAGACCTTATCCTAAAAGTAACATTTGTTTTTTTTTTTTTCATTAAAATCGTCAGTGCTATTTTTTAGAAAATTTCAAATATTATACATACTTAAATTACATATGTATAATAGACGAGGTATTAAAAAAAAAAATACAACAATCAGAGGTATACGAAAAAAATCCTGTACTGAGTTTGAAGAAAATCTGTCCACACAATTAGATAGTGTAAATGTAAAGCTTGACGAAATCCAGACCTTAATGTTGGTTTTGATTTAAACCTCGAAATTTTTGTTTAACACGAAATCAATATTTACCCTTTTAAGCTAATTAGAACAAAATCGTTAGAGCTGTTTTCGAAGATAGTTTTAATTACACAAAAAATTGTATGGGAGGTACACTTTCTAAGCGATAAAGAAAAAAAAAAAATAAAACAACTTTCAGAATTCCATAAAAATCATATGTACCAAATTTGAAGAAAATCCGTCCAACCGTTTAGGTTGTTTTTGTTTTATTTTCTAGTCAATTATTTTCGGCTACACTTTTCTTTTAAGATGGTTTTTCTATAAGAAATTTAGGTATTAACTTGAACAATATAAAAATAAAATACTTTTTTAAGTAAATCATGAAGGAATTTGAACTCTAACCGTATTTTTAAAAATCGTTTTTAACCGAGTTCATATAGTATGGCAAATTTAAACCGTGCCAGAAATATTAATCTTGATTTTTTCGCATAGTTCACAGGGTTTTAAAACAGCGTGAAAAAAAATGTTGAAATACAATTTTTTCGAAACAGTGTTTTAAGATCTTTGTCTGTAATTACTTAAAAATGGCAAACCATATTTCTTTTTAATTTTGCATGTAAATATTATGCTTTTAAAGTGTTGGCACACCATCTTCTTTGTATTGGGTTTATGATTTACAACATTTGAGTCCCCATTCAATTTTTCAACAGAAATAACTTTCTGGAATTCTGTTTTAAAAAAATTCAGGGGTTATTTAGAATAAAATGTGTTCCTTTTTTTCATGAAAACTTAGTTGAGGAGTTAAATTTTTCTTAAAATAATATGGATCAAACAATAAGTTTTCTTCCCAAAAATTCAATAAAATTGATAAAAAAATACAAAAAATTCGCTTTTTGTTAATAGTTCCGAGAAAAATAAAACTACATGCAATTTAATTTAGCTGTACTTTGGATTTTTTTTGCATTAAAGCTAATCTAGCCCGAAATAAATTAACATTATGTGATTAAATCAAAGTAGTTTTAAATAATTTTACGTTTTTGACGGTTTTACAGTTTTTTTTTCCTACATGTATTATTTCCATTATTTATTATGATTACATGCAAAAAATGAAATACAATTACAAAAAAAAAAAAAAATTATAAGCACTATGCATACATTCTATAAGTATAAGCTTTGAGTATTTCCGTTGAAAAACTGATTCTACTTTTTATATACTTCTGAATAAAAATCTCACATCGCAGATTTAACTGTTAAAAGTTCTTTTTTAGTGATATTACGTGTATGTATATAATTACTGATAAACTTTTTATACTGCCAACAAGTTTTCTCTTAATAATACCTTCACAATGTATTTTTATTATTTGGTCTTAATATACAGCCAAAAAAAACAACAATTATTTATAATTTTAACTTGCGTCAAATTGAAAATTATGGCAATAGAACGAAATATTATATCAAACGAATGAATACCTACTTAATATCAGTTTTTTTTATTAAGTCAAATCAGAGCTGCAACAATCATTATTACTGAAAGCTCAAACAAACCGTTGAATAACATTTTTTTTTAAGCATTTATCTTTTTGTTGCAAAACATTTTACTTTTTCGGTTGTGTTTATTTTTTTTTTTAATAATTGTATCTTTATTTAAGTACCATTCTACAGGGATCACGAAACGCCATTCTTTTTGTTAACTTAATAATTTACAATTTTGATCTCACAAAGTGACTAATGGCACATTTTGAAGAGGCCTTTCTTCTTTCTTTTCCAAACCTAATGCAAGCAGTTTTTTGTGAGGAACTAACTTCTTTGTATTTTCATGTGATTCTACTTTCCTGGGCTACAACTGTCAATGATTCATACAAAAAATCAACCCACTCAAAAAAGTACATAATCGGATAGCAATTCTATAACATCAATTCAAATTTGATTAAAAACCAACAACTATACACATTAGGGCGTTCGTTATTTAGGTTTTTTTCGGGAATCAAGTTCCTAAGTGGAAAAACGGTTTCTAAATAACAAAAAAAAAAATCCCCTAATTTTTTTCAGATTTTTATTTTTTCTCGCTTGATGGCGCCCCAAAATTTTTGTATAAACCATTTTTCTAGAACTAGGTTTAGTCAGGACATGTATGTCTTTTTAGGGTTGAGTAGCATGAAAAATAAAATAAAACCCAAAAAAGACATGCATGTCCTGACTAAACCCCTAGTCCTAGAAAAAAATGGTTTATAAAAAAATTTTGGGGCGCCATCTAGCGCCAAAATAAAAATCTGAAAAAATTAGGGGATTTTTTTTTTTTTTTGTTATTTAGAAACAGTTTTTCCACTTAGCAACTTGATTCAAAAATAACGAACCCCCTAATACACATAGTTTTATCTATGTACATTTTTTATTTAAAAGAAGCCCTCAAGTTCCACCTTAGTGCATTACGTAGGCGTATCAAAAGTAAAGTAAAAATTATTCAATTACTTTGGCTAAGACAAGAAGAAAAAAATATAGAAAACCAAACAAACTTCTTTCATTTCTTACTTTACATAATCTTCTCCTATCCGTTTTGCTTGCGCATTAGATATCACACTTTTGTTTACATTTAGCACGATTATGCTAATTAGCAATATTTCTTTCATAAAGAGAATATCAACATTTGAAAGTGAAAACACATTTTTTTTTTTTCATTCTATTCAAACACAAACATATTCAATTTACCTTCACTTTCGTTTGGTGTTCCACTTAATAGATCAAGTTAACGACAAGGTGAAAGAAGAAAAAAATATTTTTTTTTTCTTTTCAAGTTTATTATTTGCCATTTCCAATCGTGTGCCGATATTTATTTATTCATACTCAATTGTGCTGAACACTGCGTTTGTTGTAGATTTATATGAGAAAAGAAAGTTAAAGATCTCATCAATTCTTTAAAAACACCGTTTTCAGTGATATAATAATTTTTATCGGAAAATTGGACCAAATAAGAAATTTTGATATTAGAATGTCTCAGAGTAATAATTCTTTTAAACCCAAAATATAAAAATATAAAACGAACTCGTCCCATTTATAGAAAATTTTAACTATCTCTTATGCATCAAATTTACACAAATTTTTCTGCTAGAAATAACAATTTAAAAAAAAATAAGTAAGGTGCGGGTAATAAGGCCTATGTTACAGATCGCCTTTGTGGTGCCAGTGGTGCCTTTGGTGGCGTCAAAAACCATAAAATTTGTATGAGAAAGGTTGGGTTCGATATCCCGCTTTTTATATTCCCGTTTTTTTAAATCCCGCTTTTAAAATCCCGTTTTTCATAATCCCGCTTTTTATAATCCCGTTTCTTATAATCCCGATTTTTAAAATCCCGTTTTTTATTATACCGTAAGAAAAATACGGGAGCGTATTGGAATCCCGCTTTTTAAAATCCCGTTTTTTCGAAAATCCCGAAAAAAAAGTTTCAAAATCCCGTCTACTAAAATACCGATTTTTTAAATCCCGCATTTTAAAATCCCGTCAAATCCCGAAAATCCCGTTTTTTACAAAATACATGCTTAATGCATAAATAAAAAAATCATAAGAAATAGACAAAAAATTAGTAAAACTAATTTTTTGCGTCGTAAAGCCCACAGAATATGTACCTACAACACATTATAAAAACGGTAAAAAAAAAAATATATAATATGATTAAAAGTTGAAATATAATTAAATGAAATTTTTTTTGATTGTGTAGTGTGTACCTACTTAATTTAAGGTGTTGTAATCATTTTAAGTTATTATAAATCTATGAGATTATCACGATTTGATTGTAAATATTAGTTTGTTAATTGATTTCTTTTTAATATTACATTGTTTACTTTTTCATATATTTTTTTTATATGTCATATTTTTTTGTTAAAGCTTATAATTAGCTAAATGCGTTTTGAAAAATATCTCATTTTTAATCTGTTTTAATTTTTCACTATCCCGATTTTGCAAACAAAACTTAGTTGTTTTATTTAAAAAATCGTGCGATTTTTTAAAATAAAACAACTAAATTTTGATTGCAAAATTGGGATAATAAAAAACGGGATTTTAAAAATCGGGATTATAAGAAACGGGACTATAAAAAGCGGTATTATGAAAAACGGAATTTTAAAAGCGGGATTAAAAAAAAAACGGGTATATAAAAAGCGGGATATCGAACCCAACCCCGGGTATTTGCATGAAAAAACTTCTAACCTTGACCTTCAGTTGAGGTGTGGAGTTTTTTTCAAACGAATACCCGTACCGCTACCGCTTACCGCATCCGGTGTAGCCAAGCCATTTAAATGAAAAAAAATCAAAGCAAATTAAAAAAAAGAAGTTTTAAAAGTGCAAAATTAGTATGTAAAACCCATTTTAGACCTTTTATTATGGTATTTCTTATGGATTTTTTAATTAGCACAGTAAAGCCAATGCTTATAAATTCAAAAACAAATGTAAATGTTCACAATAAAACTTTTTTCGCTTATTAAAAAAAAAAAGAAAATACTTAATAAAATTTTACAATATCCTAGAAAAACTGAATAAACTTTTCTAATTGATTTAAATAAATCTTTTGAATGTGAAGTCAACGAAAAAAAAATCTATTACGATTTTTGAGACACAAGAACATGAGTTTAGTTTTTTTCATCCAAACGTGATAACAAAAACAGAAATAGAGTATTAAAAGTCCAATTGTGTATTTCTTGGACTTTGTTTTAAAAATTTCTGATTTTTTTATAATATTTTTCTTTTAAACACCTTGTAAATATCAATTACCCTAAATTTCTACCTAGCTAGTTAATGCACAGCTTTGAAAAAGAAATTTTTTTTTAACCGCTTATTTCTGTTTTTCATTTTGAAGCCGCCATTTTTAATAAAAAAAAAGTTGGCAGCTTTTTCGTATTTTTGGTACTAATTATAACAAATGTAATGTACCAATGTACAAATGATTTTTGAATGAAAGCACCAAAAAAAGAACCGCATTAGGTGGCGTGTATCATCCAAATGTTGGCCCAAACAAATTTTTTTTAACATCAAGAACTGACAATAACATTTTTTTCAAGAAGTGGCTACTTAAATCTAGTTCAAAATATTTAAATTTAAATGAAAACTTTCATCTATGGTCTCTTTCCTAAAAACGCTTCTTTAAAATTAACCTGAAAATAGTTCATAGACTCCAACATCTTATATAACTGAACAAAACATTTTTCTTTTTAATTATTCAACTAATTTAAATGAGTTATTCAATGACGAAGCCGTCCATGGTACGTTATGATTTTCTCAGAAAATAAAAAAAAAAAAAAAAAAAAATTGAAACATGAGAAACGGAAGCAGATGTAGCCGCAACATTTTGTTTGTATGTATTATATTTTTTTAATGCGGTTTATTATGTTTGCTTAAGCATTTCTTTTGCAAACATTTGATAGATAAACATCATCTGTATAGTTTCATTAAATGAATCATAATACAAGAAAAAAGAATCGCTGCGTGTGGCCAAGTATTGCCATGAAGACTGTTGATTCTCTGTTTTTTTTTTTTTTATTTTTTAAGACTAAATTGAAGTTGAATTCCAATGCAAAAAAAATGCCATTTCGATAAAAGCTTAAAAAAATTACTTCTTCTTTCAGTTCAGTTTTAATTACTTATCACAATTCCCTGTTCATAGTGTTTTTTCAGTTTAAATGTTTCCAACAAACGGATTCAAAAATAATATACAGACTACCTTTAATATCATGAAGCGCATTCATAGTTTTTGAACTCGTATTTAACTGAGATTTAACCTTTATAATTTAATAATGGAAAACTGCAGCTTTTCTAAGCAAACTCTATTTCAATACTCCCCAATGCCACTCAAATGTCACTCGTTGTTCAGATTGTCAGAAATCACTGTTAATGGATTGACTATCTACTGACACAAAAAATCCTTTTTTTTATATCCTTGACAATGCATGTGACATTATGATGAACGCATATTTTTTTTATGTACATATAGCATGTACTTTCAAATTATTTGTATCCTTGAAAATCTTCAGACTTTGAAAGATGTTTAATGCAGAATGCTAAATGAAAAAATTTTGCTCATTGAAATGCCCTTAAAATATAAATGCAAAAAGATATTTGCAAACATCGATATATGGAATTACTTTTCCAATCAGTCAATTGCATGCAAAAAAAATTATTTGATCTAATTTGGTAACGGGAAATTTGTTTTACCTTTTGGCGTCGTGGCAAAGGTTTTCTAGGTCAAAATAATCGATTTATATAATTAAGAGCTTTTAAATTAAAAATGATTTTACAAAAAAAAAACTTCTCTTTTTTTTACTCGCACATATATTATAACTGTTAGTTAGTTAGTTTACTTTAAATATTAAATTGAATTCGTAAATCGAGTAATGGTGAAGAAGTCTTGCAATGTCAAGCGTAAAGAACCTTATTTAAAAACAACCTTGTTTTATGATAACAATTTCATGCTCAAATGTTCGATTATTTAGCTATAATTTGTCGGTTAATGAACGGGCACAGCACAAAAATGTATATTTTTTAACTTACCGCAAAATACCAAAATGAGTACTAGAAAAACGTTCCGCGAAATTGTGGTGATCTCTTCAAAACGACTTAAGAGGTCTTTAAAGAGTATATTAAATAAATCAAATATAACTTTATTTCTTAGTTCAGATACCAATTTCTACAAACAAATGCTTTTTATGCATGTCCGAAATACTTAAGCCATAAGTAATTTTTTCTTTTGTTTTTTCGGTAGCTTTTTTGATAAAAGTGTACCTATATTACAGCCATACCTACTTAGATAAAATACTCATTAAAAATGCCCAAAAAATGCAGAATTATGTGTGTAAGACCACATTATTTATTCATATTCCAAGAGCGTTCCCGTCGGGTAAAATAATACAAATTTAATTAATTTATCTTTCAGTTCAAAATTTCATTTTTTTATATTTTTATAGACTTTTTTCAAATTTTTTTTAAATTTTTTTATTTTATCTTTTTTACCCCAAAAAAAAAAAATGCATTAAAAACTGAAAAAAAAACAAAAACTATTGATTTTTAGCACTGGATCTAGGTCCATATAGGTTGAAATAGCTAAATCCATCCTTGAACCAAAGTTGATTCACTGCTAATCCACCGAAATCGGCGAGTTAAATTCCTGATCCGAGGCTGAACCACTTTTGTACAACTGGCCCTAAAAGGCCCACTCAACATAACTGGTTTTCTCGATATTTCGAACTTAGCGCATGATTATCCCAAATACCTTTTTTCTTGATTTTTCAAATTAATGTAAAAAAAACCTACTTGATTTTGTGGGAAATTTATTCAAAATTTGAAATCCATCCTAAATGTTTTTGTGCAATTAGCGCAGTGGTTGCTGAGATATGAAACACAAACAGGCTCCGTCAAGCTCTATAAGCTTATTTACCTATAAAAGATTGTTATGTCAAATTTTGAATAACATTAAACCGGCAAATATCCATTTTAGTCTTTCTCATTGTTATGAATCGTTGTTATTTAATTTTCATTAATTTTAGTTTTTTTTTATATAAAGAATTTCAGAAAATCCAAAAGACAATACAAAAATATGGATCGATGGTGGTATTCATGCACGTGAATGGATTAGTCCTGCTGTTGTAACACACATTATGGACAATTTATTATCCAATTGGTCGACATTGCCAAAATATCTAACATCCAAAACATGGTATATAATGCCTGTTATGAATCCCGATGGTTACATGTACAGTCGAAAACATTCACGTTTGTGGCGAAAGAATCGTTCAAAAACCAATCGGCAATCTTGTCGTGGAGTAGATTTGAATAGAAATTTCGATATTAATTGGAAAGGCCCAGGTTCATCGACAAATGCCTGCTCGGATACATATCGTGGTGCATCACCAGGTTCCGAGTTGGAAACACAAGCAGTTGTTAAATTTTTAAGTCGGCGTACGAAAAATCTGGGAGCCTATTTGACTTTCCATAGTTATGGTGAGATGATTGTGTATCCATGGGCTTATAAGAAGGCAAAAGTAAGAGATCATAAGGAATTACAAGCAGCTGCTCAATTAGCAGTTAATGTAAGTTTAATTTTTTATTTTTATTTTACATTTTCAACTAATTTTTTTCTTCCTCGTTTTAATGTAGAATATTAAAAAGGAAACAGGACGTGCTTATAGAGCTGCACCTACTTATGAACTTTTGGGCGTTGCAGGTGGTGGTTCAGATGATTGGAGTAGAGATTCATTAGGAGTAAAATATGTGTACACTGTGGAGTTAAGAGATCGAGGATATTATGCTTTTGTCCTACCCAAAGAACAAATTAAACCAACATCAAAAGAAGGATGGGCTATAGTTGATTCGATAGCAAGGTTTTTCTAAATTGTTGATGATGAAATAAATGCCATGAAATTTTTATATATTTATTAATTTTTGTTTTATTACCTACTGGTTAGCACAGAAAATTAGTTTAATTACATTATCATCAAATTGCACTCCATATTAGTGGAATGAAACGAACAATTTTAATAAGAATATAGTGGGTTCTCATTTAAAATTCTCATTCCGGCTGCTCGTGTATTGCTTGCTCTTTCAAATTTCAGTTCAATGTGGGTTCCACGAATGTTTTGAAAAAACGAAAACGCGGGAAGTAATTTTGATGAAATTATTTTAGGGTGTTCAGTGGAATAAAAAAAGATACAAGCCTTCCAAAGTATTTTAAAGTCACTTAAATTAATTTTATGTACAGATATATTGGGTCGAGCTGACGAGCTTGAACTCCGAACGAGCTTGAAATCGATCGAACAGAGCCGAACTCGGACTCAGTTTCATATGCAAAAAAAAAAAAAACAAGTTCGAGTTCAACAGTTGTTTCTCGCAGGAATTGGTATCAATATCAAAACTTTCTGTGTAGATTAGTTATGAAGGCGTATTTATTTTATGTGAAGCAAGTTATAGGAGAAAAATTATTCTTTAAATGAAAAAGGAATATGTCATTATGTTCTGTCAAATAATTGGAAGAGTTAGTATAGAAACCTGAGGAAAATAAAATCTAGCTAAACAAAGCTCTCAGCAGTTAAAAAAAAATTAATAAAATGGCTATTATGAAATGCCATTTAACTACATTTTTGAGAGGAAATAATATTACGGCATTCAGCTTTAATTGGTTAAGAAAATAACTATTTAATGTATAATATAAAAAACAACTCATATAACATTTTTTTGAAAATTACTTTTTTATCTACGCTTCTATAGAAAATTTTTTGGTTGGTGATGAATGACCAAAACCCGTTATCCCAAAAAGAAAATCCCTAAAGCCAAAATCCCCAAGACTGACCTGGGTAAAGACAAAATCTCAAGGAAAAAATCTCCAAAAAAAAAAATCTCCCAGAAAAAAAACCCAAAATTTCAAATGCCTTTTAATTGCTTGATATACAACTTGCGCATCTTCATTTTGGAAAGACCTATTTTCACTCATATTTAATTGTAAGCTGCGATAAACATTATGCTTAGTTCAACTTGCTGTATCCCACAGTATAGGTACATATTACCATGATGGTTAAGGCACACGAATAGAAGGTCAAATAATGAAGTTTCAAATCACGGTTGTTTACAGTTTTTTTTTTTATATTGCGTTTTTAAACGGGAACCTTTATGATTTTAAAATTGTGGTTTATTTATCATTCTATACCGTTTTTGTTTTTGCTTACCTACCTCATTCTTCAATAAACGCATGCCCACCTAAATTGATAAAATCCTTCCTAAATGGATACTTTCTACATAAAAAGATTCTATCTGCAATAAAATTTACCTGAAATTAATGTGAGTAAGAGAGTACCATGCTTAACAATTTGTTAGATTGATATCAGGGCTAAGTTATAGCTATGAGTAAAATCCATCAGTAAAAACTTTGTTTTGCTATTTTGAATACTTTAATCTTATATTTTATGGAAAATTTTGATGAAATAAATTGAAAACATATTTCCACTAATTTTTTCAAAAAGAATCAATGCATTTTGTGTTAAATTTTATACACAAATTCATTTTATAAATTTTACTGATGAAATTTCATTTTACTGAACAGCTGACTGCCAAATGCCAAAAAAAATTCCATTTCATATTACTGATGGCGTTCCATGTTTTTACTGTTCCGGTGCCATCATTAAAAAAATTACTGATGAAATCAACAGTAAAAAAATTGCTTGAGGCGCGAATGTCAAATAAACATTTAATTTAATGACGTAAATTTAGGGCTCAGTTATAGCTATCAGTAAAATCCATCAGTAAAAATTTTTTTTTGCTATTTTGAATACTTTAATCTTATATTTTGTGGAAAATTTTGAGGAGATAAATTGAAAACATATTTCCACTAATTTTTTCAAAAAGAATCAATGCATTTTGTGTTAAATTTTATACACAAATTCGTTTTATAAATTTTACTGATGAAATTTCATTTTACTGAACAGCTCACTGCCAAATGCCAAAAAAATTCCATTTCGTTTTACTGATGGCGTTTCATGTTTTTACTGTTCCGGTGCCATCATTAAAAAAATTACTGATGAAATCAACAGTAAAAAAATTGCTTGAGGTGCGAATGTCAAATAAACATTTAATTTAATGACGTAAATTTAGGGCTCAGTTATAGCTATCAGTAAAATCCATCAGTAAAAATTTTGTTTTGCTATTTTGAATACTTTAATCTTATATTTTTTATAATTCGTTTTATAAATTTTACTGATGAAATTTCATTTTACTGAACAGCTGACTGCCAAATGCCAAAAAAAATTCCATTTCATATTACTGATGGCGTTCCATTTTTTTACTGTTCCGGTGCCATCATTAAAAAAATTACTGATGAAATCAACAGTAAAAAAATTGCTTGAGGTGCGAATGTCAAATAAACATTTAATTTAATAACGTAAATTTACTGATTGCTATAAACGCTCATCAGTAAAAGATTTCAGATTCCTGATGTTTCAATTTTTACTGATGGATTTTACTAATAGCTTTAACTGAGGCCTCATGTAACACGGGTCGTTTGAACGCGACACTACTCGAAGTGTCTTGCACTCCATATGTTTTGATGCAGAAATGTTCCTTGGGGTCTAAATAGTAAGAAAAAAGCTTTTTTAAAATTTTCTATCGAGCTATTCGTTTTTTATGAGCCTAATAAGTTATGAAAAAACGTACTTTTACGTACTTTTTCACACGTTTTTGTTAATAACTCTGTTAATAATAATAGTAGAAACTCAAATAATGGCTCTATTTTTAGAAGAAATATGCCTCTTTTTAACGGCATTTGAATCAAATTAGTGGCATTTTTAGATCTTCAGATATTCGAATCTAAGTCCGTTCATTTTTTCTGCCCAATTCGATTTCACTAATCAAAAAGTTTTTTTTTATAGAAGTCGGGGTATACTTTTCTAATGGTTTTTCGTATGCTGAAAACGAATCCGAAGTCAAAAAAATTCCATCATATCAAGTTTTTGAGATATTACCGTTAGAAAATCAAAAATACCCTTTCTTAACAGTTTTTGAGGTTATGTCATCTTGCGTGATAATTTTTTATAATAACATTTTTAGCGGTTTCTTAAAGAACTAAGTTTCTTCTTTTAAAATCCGTTTAAATCATTTCGATATCGCTTTTCTTCTCCGAGAAATCTTAAAATCAATTCAACATGTTTGGTGAATATTCTCTATGAAAAAAAATCTTATGTTCGTTTGGGTTTCATGGCAAATCGCTAAAAATTTTTGCATTCCTTTAAGTTTTTTGGTTAGTTTATGGGTAAGAAAATTTTTGACTAACCAAAAAACTTAAAGGAATGCAAAAATTTTTAGCGATTTGCCATGAAACCCAAACGAACATAAGATTTTTTTTCATAGAGAATATTCACCAAACATGTTGAATTGATTTTAAGATTTCTCGGAGAAGAAAAGCGATATCGAAATGATTTAAACGGATTTTAAAAGAAGAAACTTAGTTCTTTAAGAAACCGCTAAAAATGTTATTATAAAAAATTATCACGCAAGATGACATAACCTCAAAAACTGTTAAGAAAGGGTATTTTTGATTTTCTAACGGTAATATCTCAAAAACTTGATATGATGGAATTTTTTTGACTTCGGATTCGTTTTCAGCATACGAAAAACCATTAGAAAAGTATACCCCGACTTCTATAAAAAAAAACTTTTTGATTAGTGAAATCGAATTGGGCAGAAAAAATGAACGGACTTAGATTCGAATATCTGAAGATCTAAAAATGCCACTAATTTGATTCAAATGCCGTTAAAAAGAGGCATATTTCTTCTAAAAATAGAGCCATTATTTGAGTTTCTACTATTATTATTAACAGAGTTATTAACAAAAACGTGTGAAAAAGTACGTAAAAGTACGTTTTTTCATAACTTATTAGGCTCATAAAAAACGAATAGCTCGATAGAAAATTTTAAAAAAGCTTTTTTCTTACTATTTAGACCCCAAGGAACATTTCTGCATCAAAACATATGGAGTGCAAGACACTTCGAGTAGTGTCGCGTTCAAACGACCCGTGGTAATAAATCATTTTCTCATCTTTTTGCATCCGAAAACCAGTTCAGTCTCAAAGAGAGCTTTCAATATGAGTTCGATCTCATCACTGTGAGATTGAGCTCACCGCATGAGATCTATCTCATTCAGTTCCTTTTTTTATACCATCTTAAGATAGTTCTTAAAAAAGTGAGTAAAGAATTCGATCTCATGTTTTTGCATACGACTCATTGGTAGTACCTAGTGGTAGTGGTATAGTGAACTATTAATATTGTATTATTTAGATTCTTTATTTTTTCAATTTAATTTTCACAAAATTTGACTTAAAGAATACGGACATGGCTTTTCTGCCGCCTGCCGGATATGACATTAAAAATTAAAAATTTAAAAAGAAAAGTGTAAATTAAATTTTCAAATGAAAAAACAATAGATTAAGGCCCATTTTCTTCACTATTGCTCAACTTGAAGCAAACTTGAGAGTTGGTGAACTTGAGAGTTGACTTCAACTAGAGAGTTCAAACACAAGTTGAACATTTGTTTTCTTCACTTTTTTTTTCTCAACTCTCGAGTTTAGAAAACAGAAGTTGGCCAACTCTCAGTTTAAAAAAATATCCCTAGGATATTTGTGACAGTTTATATTTGAAAAGCAATTTATGTGTCATTTGAATGGAATCTTTGTGTTTAAAATGTCAGCTTTGTTTTAAAAATAATTAAAAATCTATACTTCACATCGTTAAATTTTGTTTTTCGAGTGGTAAAATGATTTTTAAACAAATGAATTTATTTTAAAAATGTGTGTGTGCCGCGTGACGTTTTATAGCAATCATTTTGAAGTAATATACAAAAATCGGCGGGTCTTGTGTATTGTATATTATTGATAAATTCTTTATCTCTCGGCAATTGGAGAATCTGTTGCACATCCTCATTAATTAACCTTGAAGTGCAACAAAAAGTGATTTGAATGTACATTATTGGTAATATACTTGTATATTTTTCTTTTTACAAATGTCAAATCTTTTTGGAGCCATTTTTTTCATTTATTTTAATTAAATCCTAAATTTTAAGTAATTGTTCTTGTAAACGGATAGGCATTTAATTTTTCATCAAATTAAATGCTTTAAAAGGAAATAAAAAGAAAAAAACATGACATTTTAATGTAAAATCTCAAGTTTGCTCCCTCAACTTCTATTATTTCTCAAGTTGAGAAAATCTGAAGTTGATGAACTTGAGAGTTGAGAATCAAAAGTTGAAAATGTCAACTTTGATTGAAGAAAAACAAAATCACAAGTTGAGGATAAAAAATTGCTCTAAAAAGTTTATTTTGTTTTTTTTTTTTTTTTTTATATACATATAAAAGAATAACATAGTATAAGAAAGAAAGAATTAATATAAAAATGCGTTTTTAGTTTATCTTTTTTGTTCGAATTTTTAAATCGTTTAAAATTGTATTGATTTGCCACATAAAAAGATCAATTTTAGAAGTGATTTGAAACACAAAAGTTATTAATAAAAGTTATAAATATAAGAGCAATATGAGAAAACAAATACGATATCAGAAACTATTGCGATATGTAAGAGCATGCTTGCAAAATTTGTACAAATTAGACCAACCCCGAACACCAAGTACTTTGTGGGGGCTATTAACAGACAAGTAACTTTGTTGGAAATACAATCGACTTATTTCTTTCAAAATTGGGCATGCTGCCATAAAATGGTAAATAATCTTCTAGTTCCCTTTTATTGCACAAATTACATATTTGCTGGAGTCTGGAGATCGACTCTGTGTGGGATGAAATTGAGATTAAGAATTTCAATTCTCGCTTTGAAAACTTTAGTTACATATAAGTTTCGTGAATTTTGTTTGCCGTTGATATTCGATGATTGAGGTTCTTGTAGATTGTTCTGGAAATGGACGCTCTGGTTATTTATTAATGAAATATTGCATCATCTTATGCGATGAATTATTATAACAGAGATCTGAATGATCGAAAATTGAGTTTTTTTTTATTAATTTAATGCCCTCATTCCTATTTCATACCAAGACAAAAACAAAACCTATTTTGTTTCTTAATTATTATATGAATATCGTCGAAGTAAAGCAAAATTGTTCTAAGTACATAGGATTTCTTAAGGACTTAGAAAAATTTTTCTTAACGCCGACGATATGTAGATTATTAATTATTTTGAAAAATTTTATATAAGATTGTAGACACCAACTAATGTGTAATGTGTATGAGGAACCCGTACCTTATATTTTGTACTTACGATTTTGTCCGACATATAAATTAATTAAACCAAAAACATTTGAATGTTTCTGCATGAAAATGATCAAACGCCTAAAAGCAGACTAAGGTTTATTAAATATGGAATTGAATGGACGTAAAACGTTGCATACTATCAGGAGTTTCATAAAAATAAATTATTTTAAATTTGTTCAATCAGAAACAGAGATTTTGTTTCCATTTTTGTATGAACCATTATTCTTCTGTCTTCATAAAATACTTACCGTATCAGTAATATCCTCATCAATATCATCAGTATCAGCATTATTAGCTGTAAAATTCCTCATATCCTTTGGTGTTGATTCATCCGATATAACCGAATCCAAATGCACATTATCAACAACTTTATCAAAATTATTAACAACTATTTCCGAGTTGCTACTTTCCTTAACAACACAAGAAGGAGTAACAATATCAACCGAATGACCACCACATTCACTATTAATTAAACTAGATTTCTTATAATTTTCAAATCCACCATTTGTACCCTTTACAACGGCAGCGACAGATGACGCACTCGTCGTCGATGTGACAAGTTGATTATTTATCAAAAGTTCCGCTTCACGAAGGATCTCATCAACACTACGAGTGTCGGAGTTGTCAGCCAATCGATTGACTTGCTCGAATATGATTTCATCGTTTATTTCGCTAGTGTCCCGACTGGAACCATAGAAACACTCTTGTTCTTTGTTGAGAAACTCTAGAATTGAGCTGCTTGTAAAATCGTCAAAATCCAAATTGCCGACATTCGCGGTGTAAATATTATTTGAGTTTTTTTGATTTTGGTTCTGGTTGGATACACTAACAATTGTTGTGGAAGATGATGAGGTTTTTGTAGACATTTCTTTCTTCTTTTTTTTTTCTAACTTCCTTGTGATTTGCAATTACGAAAGAAGAAAAAAACTTTGTTAATTTGTTTCCTTTTTCCGCACTAAGAAAATTGGTTGAAATTTATTTATTTTATTTAAATGATTTGTGTTTAAGTTTTATTTGTGGTTGAGATATAAAATAATAATAAGAGAATTGTAACAATTTAATTAAGAATAAGAAAGCATTGCGAAAAAAATAATTTATTATTTGGACGACGACGAAAAATGTAGTAACAACACTTCTGCGTTGGGGTGTGAATTTTCTCAAACAGAGAGAAAACTTGTCAAAACAAAACAAAATTTCTTATTAGAATGAACTCGAGGGAGTGAGTTCATTTTTGGTTTAAGGTGGAAGCACATGAAAACATAACGTAACGTTAAAGTAGACATAAGGTGCTGTTTAGATTAGCTCTGTTCACTGACGCTGTGCTGGACTGTTCTAGGCAGAAAAGTACAGCTTTTTGCTGTTCATTGACTTTTTTTCTGTGCTGAACTGTTCTAGTTTGCTGTTCATTGACAAACCTAGAACAGCTTTGAACAGGATTTTCTGTTCTTGCTTTTGAGTCAGATCAGGTTAGAACAGATTCGTGAGAAGTGTCAAAATCAAAGCTGTCATTTTTTGTTTTTGTTTTGATTTAATTGTGCGAATATTTCTCGGGTTTTTATAACTAAAAACAATTTTTAATTATATTTTTCGCAGTAAAAACACAAACTATAACGAGAAACGATAAACAAAAAATTCGTATAATTTACAATTTGTTTTTTTTTTTTTTTATTTTGACAACTGACGTTTAAATGACTGTTCTAACTTGTTCAGACGTTTCTCACGAAACTGTGTTGTCCTGTCCTGTTCTGATCTAGAAAAATCCTCGTTGAACATACTTATTATATTTCTTTTCCATGTTTCTATTTTGAAGTACATACGAAAGCCAACCACCTTTATGCAGAATTTTCACTAGTCGATTTTAGATGCATGATATGTCAGTCGACTAGGATTTTTCTATGGGGACTGTCACTTTAGTGGCCTTCTTCTTTTTTTTAATAAAATAAAATGTGCGACTAGATTTCATGTAGGTACTATCATGTTCTTCAGTTAAAAACAATTTTTTATAATAGATTATCAGTTGTAGGTATGACTTTGGCATTGTAAAATAGAACTCTACAACAGAATTTAGATATTTAATTGATATATATTATTATATATATCATTATGTTACTTTTATTTCAATTTCTTCACAAATGAACAATAAAAGTTCACAATTCATAAAATCGGAGAAGAAAAGAACACAGTTCTTAGTTCTACAGTTCAGAAACAAAAAAAAGAACTGATCTATTTTTGACAATCAATGTCAAAGGATACGACGCATGAAAAAGTAGAAAGTTGAGCTACTTCTTCTGTCGATTCCGTCGGCCTCCGTCCGATCCGTCGCTTATGGGTCGCTTTCCATAAGAACGTGTGTATTTTATCGAGCTGTCAGTTGAAAACTTCGACGCAACGGATTCTATGGGTTGAATCCTTGAATGCACTTTTATCAATGAATGTGCCAACAGGGTGAAATAGTGACATGTTATTATGGCCGACATGGCGACATATTGGGCCTGTTTGGGTACTGCCTAAAACAGAGAAATTTTTTTTTTAACCCAATTCCTGTTTGGGTACTCTGAAATTTTGCAAAAAAAAACTATTTCCCATTTTTGCAAATATCTGCCAAAAAAATTTCTTTATCCAAAAATCTGTCAGAAGGTAGTGCTTTCTCTGTTTTACTTTACTACAAACATGGCGCTGTTGCCTTTTCTTGTGTTTTTATTTTAATTTATTACGTTTAATGGTGGTAATATACTCAAAATAAATTAATATTTTATTTTAATATTTTATTTAATCAAAAATAATACAAAGTGGTTTTTATTAATTTTCATTTTTTATTTTTTTTTTGTGTTGTTGTTTACATTTGTTTGTTTAAAAAAAGGAGAAAATTTTGTCTGCAAAGGTTTGGGTTCTTTTTACTCATTTTTTCTTTATCTAAGACGATTTCATCCCCACTCCTTAAAATTTGACAGGTTTCATATTTTTTTCCAGACCCATTGACTTCCCAACTAAAGCCTATTACGCAGATGAAGCGAAACGAAATTTTCCATACAACATTTAGTTAAAATCTTGAACGAGATTAAATTTGTTTTGTTTTTGCTTTAAAACTTTTTTTCTGCTGTTTTTTCTTGCATTTTTTTGTTTGTAGGTATTCTTGTTAGGGGTATTCATAAAACCAGGTAGCGTGGTAAATGGTAAATGGAAAAACTTTACCAAAATCTGGTAAACTTTCCAGCATAATTTTGTGTGGAAAAGTTTATCATCTGAATCTGGTAAATGTTGAAAACTTTTGTTGGTTTTGATGATAGAATAACTAAAATGACTACAAGAGGTGGGAATATACAAAAACTATAATAAAATAGAAAAAATTAATTTAAATCATTTTTTTTCAGTTTCTAACTAGAAATGGACTTCAAATAAATCGCCGTGAATTCCATTTACAGCATTTTGAAACGTGTTTGGTAAACTTTTCCATTTTGCGATTTGGTAAAGTTTTCCAGGTTGCATGAATACCCCTATTATATTTACTTTCCTATAATACCCGATGGTATTTTTTCGTTAACATGTTTGCTGTTGGCTTCGGAGACTTCAAACATTTTCGTTTCACTTCTGCTGCATGCTAATAAGCTTCATGCTGACTTTTCACGAGTCGATTTTGCCGTGCGGGGAAGCTTTTTGGCGTAAGTCGACTCGTGTGAACGTAAGCCGCACGTGACTAAAGTGACAAATATCATAGAAAAATCCTAGTCGACTTAAGGCTTGGCCACACCGGAGGGTATGCGTTACGGGTAGCGGTAACTGTTTTTGTAGAACGAAACGCGTCTAAAACGCGTTCAGAACGTGTCCAAAACGCTTCTAAACACGTCCACAAACGCGTTCACTACGTGTTCAAAACGCATGCGCAACGCATCTGAAACGCGTTTTAAACACGTCACGTCCACAATACGTCCAAAACGCGTTCAAAACGCTTCCGAAACGCGTCCAAAACGTTCCAAAAACGCTTTAAAAACGCGTCCAAAACGCGCCCAAAACGCGTCCAAAACGCGATCAAAACGCGTCCAAAAAGCGTCTGATTTCGTCGGTCGCAGAGTTTAATTTATTTAAATGTTTTCGTGGCACATAGAGCACTCTGGACTGGAGTTGTTTTTTGTATATTTTGTTGCTTATTTTGGAATAAAAATACATACGAAAATAAGAACAAAATAAAACAAACAAAAAATAGCTGTCAAATTTGCGTCTTATAAAAAATCCTACGTGTAAAAGCGCGCGATGCACCGAAGGGAAAATCAAAAGGAATTTAAAAGATAATTTCTGAGCCTTGCGTCTTCGTGTAGAAGCAGACATATGAACACGGCTTTCTGTTCAAGTTCTGTCAAAAAAAAAAAACTGAACAGCTGATTCAAGTGACAGATTATTTAATGGCGAAATTCTTATTTGTATGATATCACATATCACATATGAGTCGATTAATAAAAGTATTACGTCCTCCAAACATTTTGGACTATAAAACTGGCTTGACATTGCAACAAAAAATATCCGCACAACCAGCAAACAATGTGACATCATTCACAAATTACCTTCTCCTCCTGGAACACCATCCAGTCTATACAATAGGAATTCGAACCAAAGGATACACAGACAAAGATGAAAACTACTTAAAATCTCTTGGAGCTGATTTCTGCAAAACCAATCGAGGTGGTTTAATAACATTTCATGGCCCAGGACAACTTGTTGCTTACCCTGTATTGCATTTGAAACTATTCAAACCAAGTATGCGATGGTACGTAGCTCAACTAGAATCCACCGTGATAGATTTATGCAAGTCGATGGGTATTCCAAATGCACAAACCACCTCAGACACTGGCATTTGGGTTGGCCATAATAAAATCTGTGCAATTGGAGTTCATGGTTCACAATACATTACAACTCATGGAATTGGTCTTAATTGTAACACAGATCTCGAATGGTTTAACCATATTGTTCCGTGTGGCATTGAAAACAAAGGTGTGACATCACTCACAAAAGAATTAAAGAGGAATATTTCAATTGATAAAGCTATTCCACATTTGTTGGATGCGTTTTGTAGAAATTTTGATTGTAAATTTGAGTGGGATGATAGAGATTTAATAAAAGAAAACAATGATGGCTTTACCTTATAAATTTGCTCTACGATTTTTATTCAATTCAGTTTTGTGTGTTTTTGCATCCTTTTTTAGTACTTTACCTCTTTTTAGAGCTTCTTGTCGACCTATTTCACGTAACTCAGCTCTACGGGTCCTCCGCTCTGTCCTTGATTCTATTCCACTATCGAAATAACGTTCTCGGAATTCTATTAATTCAGTTTCGGGGCTACTATCGTCCATTGGTTCTGATATCTTTTGGTATGTCAAAAGTCTTCGACTTGTTTGGCCAGTTAGAGGTTGCTCTGAATTTGCCACAAGTTCCAAGTGCTTAGATCGTGGCAGGAGTTCTTTTGAATAGTCTTCTCTGATAAAGTAAAATTGATTGAAACAAATTCTAAACCTGAAAGTTTTTTTCTATTTACCGATGAAATGGAACCCAACAAACCAGTCTTCCATCCATTCGGAGGTGTTTCGCAGCAAAGGAAAGCAAATCTGAAAACAAATCTTGCAAAGCATATTGCGAGGTGGAGGGATAGTGTGGAACATCTTCATTTCGTGCCAGTTGTTTATTGGATGTCTTTGTTTCTATTTTTTCAATCGATTCTCGAATGCCATAGGGAGCTAAAAGAATCAATATAACATTATTTAGATAAACACTTCCAATGTCTTTAGAAGGAAACCTACGATCTGTTATAATGCTGTCGAACTTGATGGCATCTCGCCAAAGTGGATTTGAAAAGTCAGACACCACAACATCGATGTATAACTTTTCGCAACCATATTGCTTTAGATTGGCCCAAATGCTTTCATCCTTTTCTCGAACTTTTTGTGTGATTCGACTTGGACGAGCTCTCGCATGAAGCATCATGTAATCTATATCAGCTCCCATTACAAAGCCTAATATAAAAAATGCGTTAACACGACAATTTTAGTCCAAACAAGAGGAGAGGAGGAGGTGTCGGTATGTTAAATTAGTATTTTGTTGTATTTTAGTTTTTTTTTTATATAATTTTCGCACGCTCAAGGGGTTGTGACTTTATATGCTAGCTTTTAACACAGTGCGAGCGTTTAGTAAAAAGAAATAGGATTAAGTAGGAGATAAATGTTTGCATATTGAAAAGGGAAGGAAATTCTAAAATCGTGTAGTTCGACTAAAAAAAATAATCCTATATTCCCTGATTGATATAATATAATTCCCGATTGATGTGCAATTCAGGGATATTGGTAGGGGAGGAATATTTCTATTAAACGACAGCAGACAGATTTGGATCTTCGATGCCTTAAATTCCACACGTTTTTTCAAACAACTTGAATTGAACGTACAGAAAGATAATCGCTAATCCACTGTAGGAGTAAATCTTCAATCTCAAAAGCACACGCAATTTTGCTAAAAGAGCTTGATACCAAACTCTATTGACAGATTTTGAACTATTGAGCGCAACAACTTTACGTTGTGATGATCCCATTTTTCGGTAAGATATGCCATCAAATCACCAGTGGGCCTGTTGCAAAGAAAGCCGTATTGACAGTCTTTGAGAAGCTTTCGTTCTTCTAGATATTTTTTTAAGCTGGAGATTAATTAGTATTTATATGGGCTTAGAAAAAATGGAGGTGAGTGCGATTGTTCGGTAGCACTAGTCTGCAAAATTTATCTTTTTTTTTCTTCAAATATTTTTTTTAAATTATTAAAGACTTGACTTTCCTGAATCTTAACCTGGTTTCTGAAAAGTTCTAGCACGTACAATTTTTTTTAATGATTTTTAAAAATGTATGAGTAGAAAATAACCCTTTTAGATTCGGTTGACCTTGTACAAAAATAAAACTATTATTTGTATTCAGCTCAAATTTGGAGGACTTATATCTCAAAACATGATCTATCATATAACACCAAATTTGTATTTATTAATTAAAGTTAACACACATTTAAAGATACTAGGTAAGTACTATTTTTATTTAGAAATATCTTATTTGTGATTAACCAACCTTGTATAAATTCAGATTTGTTTCTCCTAGGAATAGTTTTTGCCATATTCATTAGAGAAGTATACTTTTGTTCTTTGGAGAAAGAAATATGAATTTTTAAAGTTCAGTTTCTTTATGGTACGATAAGTCAAACCTACTAAACTTACATAAATCCAAATATCTAGGAGAAGGAAAGAGATTGAAACTGAATTTGAAAAAAAAACAAGTTCTTTCATAATCCGTAATTTAGTTGAAGAAGATTACCTTATGCCAAAGTACCTATTGCTTCGAAAACACCAAAAAATGTGTTTTTTGAGATTTACTAACGGGAATATGTATCTATAAAACGTGACGTGCTAGGCCAATTCTAACTTCAGATTCGGAATCAGCCTACAAAAATCCTCAAGAAAAATATAGTTTTATTAAAAGGAGGATTTCCTTGCAGACCAGTGTAATTAGATGGTAAGGAAGATTCGCCTTTCTTGGGAATTGCTTGAACAAATGCTTTTTTCCATCCACTTGGAAAACGTACCGAAGAATAGGATAGATAAAAAGGTTACGACAAAGGGACCTGCAGAATCGGGACCTGAAGATTAGCTAATGTCGAGATCTTAGAGTATTATACGTTTGGGAAAATGTATTTATTCCATGGCACATCGTACGTTCTCAAGTGCAGGTGGACTCATGTTGCTAGTAGAAAGATAGGGTGGAATTTGTGGCAAATTGTTTAACAAACAAACAAATTGACTATGTTGATGAATGAGCTTCAGGTCTAAATAAAACAAGTATTTAAATTTTCATGACGTTTCGTCCATGTCTATGGCCATCATCAGTTGGATTAGCAGGAAAAAGGATTAGGATGAGAATTGGTAAAGAAACTGCTTGGATAGGGAAGGAAGGCATTTAAAATTCCATGGATTTGTTCTACTTGCGATGCATGACATAAGCTCGCCACATTACGGATCTTGCCAGAGAAAAAAATCGACATTAACATTGATAGAACCTCAAAGGCACTGCTGACGTTGATGCAGTGTGGCCTTAACCCTCCCAGCCATGGAAATCCTCAACCATGTTTTGATACCGAAACCTCCTTCTCTCTTCTTATACCGCAACAATGTGTTAAGTTTCTCTCTTTTATATACCTCCAAACTTTGCTGCACTAACAAGTAATGAGCCAGTTCCAACAAATGGATCAAAAACTAAGTCACCTGGCTGCACCTTCGCCTGATTGGCCATTAATAGACTCAATTGTGCGTCCATACTTGTGTTGCCAATGAATTTCCTCTTCTTTAATGAGAACTCCTTGATCAAGTGACGTTGTCCATTAGCCACCTGCAAGTACAAAAAATTAAATTTAAAATAAAATGAGATTCACACTTAAATCTTACCAATCGGCCAAAGAATACATCATCTGGTTGATCTGGAACTTCTTGAGGATTTAAACCATAAAATTCAATATTCCACCATTCAACATTTGGGTTTTTCAAATCCACCTGACCTTCCAAAGGAAGATAATCAAAAGTTTCGATTTTTTCGACTTTTTCTTTTTGGGTAAAATGTTTGTTGTATGTTTCAATGTTTATTTTAAATGTTCGATCATTTTGAAAATATTGATCAGTGTTGTTTTCTTTTTGAGAAACATACTGACGAAGATTCTTGTGGAATTCTGGCAAACATGTAGAGTGTGACCAAAGTTCTAGAATGCATCGAAGTAAAACAGATCGGGAAGCAAGTTTAATGGCAGTTTCTTCATTTGGTAGTTCGACAATCCAATAGGGTTTCTTAAATATAAGTTGACAATATAATTTAATGGGTTAGAATGGTTTAATTGAATGACTTACCAAAGAATCTTCACAAAGTTTATTGAATTTTAGGTCAAACAACTTGACAATAGATTCGATTTCCTGAAATAAAAATGACAAAATATTGAATTTACTTGATGACAATGGAAAATATAAATTATTATTTACTGCAGCTCGGAAATCTACATGCTCTTGTGCAAACCAAAGAATATATTTCCTCCAATTTAGGTTCATTTCGCCTAAAATAATGAAAAATGTTTACTCGTGTTGTGCCAAAATATGAAAATACAAAAAAAATTGACCATTTGACAGTTGTTACCACAGAGTAGAAATTTGCTAGACATAGGACTACGGAAGGATATTTATTTTATGGGATATTTTTAATTAAGTAGGAAATTTTTACACAGGGTGCACTGAATGATCTCCAAAATTTATGAAAATACCTAAGAATAAGAAGTACAGGAATGGGTGTATAACACTTTTATAGTGTAGGATAGCGTGGAAAAAAAAAAAAAACTGTCAAAAATAAATTCAACGCTGTCATTCGAGCCATTCTGGTGTGTGATAGAATTAAAACCAAAGTGTAATTCAAATTCAAAAACCCTTTATAATCATTCTTTAACACAATTGCAAAAACTTTTATAGAATTAAATAGTGAGAAAATAAGTTTTAGTTAATAAAAAACAAATAAAACAATAAAAACAATAATGTATTGCTGTGTAAAATTGTGCAAAAGATATTTTTATAACCTTTAAGAGACCCTTTCCTGTCACATGTGAATACACTTTATTTGCAACATAAATGTATGTAAAGTGAATTTATTCATATAAATAGATTATCGTAGAATAATTAAGAATTGTTTTCTGGTAGAATTAAGTCATAAAAATAATAAAATTTGTTAAAATAAAAGTGTCCTTTTTACTTGGATTTTTTTCAATCCACAGCTGTCAAATTGAAAATCTCTCAAACAGGGGTGTATTTATTTTTGTTTGGTGATGGTAAGACGCTGCAACCGCCGGGCGCCCTTGTGTGAAATTTTTCTCTCCATTTGTTATTTTTTTTCTCGCTAGCGCAAGTTTAATGTGAAAAAGAGTATATAAATTGTTTTTTAGATCAAAAAATTAAGCTTTTTTTAAGTTTTCCATCCAGAAATATGTTTGAAAATTTTCACTTAAGTACTTTTACACTTTTAAGTCAGTGTAGTTAATGCGTTGCGCCTTGCGAATAACCATCTTTCTGCACACCGTCCCTTGTTCAATGCACATGTGTTTGTGTAACTAACACTACTTTGTAAAAATGAAAAAAATGCCGCACTGGTTTCTTTAAACGCCCATTCCTGTACTTCTTATTCTTAGGAAATTACAAAAAAAATTGACAGACAGGCCATATTGGGCTTTTAAGCCAAACGTCAGTTTCAAGGAAAAAAAAAAACAGAAAAAAAATCTTGACATTTCAATTCTGAGGAAAAGTGGCGTATGTTTTATTCAGTATGCGTTTGTTTTCCTCAGAATTGATTTGATTTGATTGGTTGTTTTTTTCTTGTTCTTCTTTAATAAACAGTTATGATAGAAAGGAAAAAGACAAAGACAGATTGCTTAAAAGCCCAATAGTAGAAATTTGCTAGTCAGCTATTACATGAAGCCTCAAGAGGCTTGACTCTTTTTTCGAATTTTCTTTTGATAATCTTTCTGTGAGGCGCGTACTATTACACGATGCCTCTTGAGTCAAAGACTCAAATTTGACATTTCTCTTTTGATTTAAGTATTGTTGTTGTTGTATTCCACCAAGAAGCAAAAATAAATGAAAGGAAATGTTGAAAAAAGAAAGAGTGGAAAAAGAAACGTCAAAAAAGAGTCTCAGAATTTTGGCCCACGACTCTCCGGTCGGATAATTTTTTGTTTGATCTTCTTTCTCTTTTGCACTCATTAGTTTTGAAAAGAGGCGCGCCTCTTGAGGCTTCATGTAATAGCTGACCTAGACATAAAATTTCGGAAGGAAATTTATTTTATGGGATATTTTTTAAATAGAAAATTTTTACGCAGGGTGCACTGAATGATCTCCATTTTTTCCAAAAAAAAAACTTTCTTGTTTTGAATTCGATATTTCTTCGTTGGGGCTGGTTATAGCGATCAGGAAAACAGATGGGTTTTTAATTGATACCATCAATCATAAATGTAATGAAAATAGGCTATTAGCCCTACTAACAATTTGCTTCTATAATGCTTTACAGAAGCAACAATTGCATCTGTAAAGCTTTATAGAACCAAAATTGTTTGTCGGGAGGCTTAACTACATTAAAAAAGTTCGTGCAAAAAGTGAAATAGTGAAAAATCACACATAATGGTGATATCTCTGAAAAAGCGTACTAAGGTTGTATTTAGTACTTTAAAATTATATATCATTTCAGAAAAAAAAAACACATAACTGTAAATTTAAACCAAAGCCAAAAAAAAGGAAAAACAATGCTGAAAGTTAAAGCAAATCTTTTTCAACTACCTACATTTAATTAAATTATCTTATTAAATGTTGTTTATTTGTTTTTTTTTTTTAATAGGTTAAAAACAATAGGGGTATTCACGATCCGGTGCAACAAAAAGGTGTAAAATTGCTAAATTTTGTTTTTCTACTACTACAACTACAACAGCAGATTTTGCACCATTATATTTTATTTTTGCAATATAGCATAAGTGTAAAAGTGTAAAAAAAATTGTAGTCTGCATATTTTGTTGTTTTATTTTAAGAAAATGTTACACTTTTGCACTTTTACAACGATACAAGACCATTTGCATCGTAAAAGTGTAAAAAAAAATTGTAGTCTGCATATTTTGTTGTTTTATTTTAAGAAAATGTTACACTTTTGCACTTTTACAACGATACAAGACCATTTGCATCGTGAATACCCCTTATATAATTACTTTTGTACTTTTTCAAAAAGTGGTGTATGTAGTTAAGCCTTTAAGCCTGGTACGCTGCTCGCGCTAAATTTTAGCTCCCATACAAATTATCGAAAATTTTTAGCCGAGATAAAATGGATCCCATACAAGTTATCCATAACTTGTATGGGAATTTTATCTCAGCTAAAATTTAGCGCAAGCAGCGTACCAGGCTTTATTCGAAAATATCGAATCCCATATAGCCATATAGGATTCAAATTCTTTCTTCTTTTCTTCCCTTTCGGTCTTCTTGGCCTCATAGCAGCACCGGCGATGCAACTTGTCAAGTACCATTTGGGCAAATTCATAAGTCAGTTTTTAACCCCAGTTTATCTGAGACACTACTGGGGTTTATCCAATGTTATTTGAATAGTCTTTCTTAGAAGCGGCTTATAGCCTGTTTTCACTACAGCCCAAAGAGATAATTTCGCAAACTAGGTCTGTTAGATTTCAAATTCAATTTCTTTTCTATACGATTTGACGACATTCGAAATGAGATAATTTGCGTAATTACCTGATTTGGGCTCTAGTGAAACCAGGCTATTAGACAGTGTCTATGAATATGGCCCATTGTAAATGTGATACAAGACCAGTCGCATTTTACTAAACTTGTGTTTTTAAAACGAAAAACAAAAAATGTCACTCATTTTAACATTTTGATTCAATTATTTACCTACTACAAATTATATAAAGTGCGTTGTGCGTACTGTGCGTTGATGGGCCTGGGTCAAAGGAATAAGCCAACGATGTTGATGTTCAAACATTTTTCGTTGAAACAGGTTATTCCAGGATTTGGGTTAAACACATTAAAATATGGGTGAATTCACAAACGCATCACTGCTTTTGCATCACAACTTTTTAAATGGAAAGCAAATACTACCCTACCTATAAAGCATCCCGTTTGCACCAGAAACATTTTGGATGCAAATTTTTGCATTAATGAATTCAGCCTTTGTTTCTTCTTTAAAGGCTTGGCCACACCGGAGGGTATGCGGTAGAGGTACGGGTAGCGGTAACGATATTTGTATGAAAAAAATTCCACATCTGAACGTTGATATGTCAGTTTGGAATTTTTTTCATACAAGTACCGTTACCTCTACCGCTACCGCATACCCTCCGGTGTGGCCAAGCCTTAAGGCTTGGCCACACCGGAGGGTATGCGGTATAGCGGTAACGATATTTGTACTAAAAAAATTCCACACCTGAACGTTGATGTGTCAGTTTGGAATTTTTTTCATACAAGTACCCTCACCGCTACCCGTACCGCTACCGCATACCCTCCAGTGTGGCCAAGCCTTTAAAGGCTTGGCCACACCGGAGGGTATGCGGTAACGATATTTGTACTAAAAAAATTCCACACCTGAACGTTGATGTGTCAGTTTTTAATTTTTTTCATACAAGTACCCTCACCGCTACCCGTACCGCTACCGCATACCCTCCAGTGTGGCCAAGCCTTAAAAATCTGTAAACTCCTATTTTACAAAAAAATAAACACAATTCAAAATTAGTCAATCCTTTTAAAAAAAAAACAACAAAGTGGCATCTTGGCTTTTATCTATTTTAACCTGAACTGTAAAACTACTGCGCAAATAAAAATACACAAATCAATATATCCGTCCCCCTCAGATATATATTAATTCTCGACGCCATTCTTTTTTATCTTGCAATTCAGATACCAAAAAAAACGAAAGAAATCATATTCTCAATTTTTTGTGTGTGTTTTGATTTTACTCAAAGGAATAAGGTTTGTTTGCATCTCATATTCTCTTATTGCAATTTTGAAAACAAATAAATTTGTTCTGTGTGAAATAAGTTTTGTCATACATTTTATGCAAATTTCTGTGAACAATTTTGAAAAAAACATTTCAACAAAATCAATAACGATTGCTTAAACATTCTTCAACAAAAAAAAAAAGTGAAAGGCGCGCGATTTATTATATTTTGTCTTCCATTTTTATATTGTGCAAAAGGCTATATAAACACAAATACCCCAATATACTGAAACTTCCAAGTTTTCAAGTTGGAGTTCCCCGGGAAATTATTTGGCTTTTGCATCATCAGAGATATATTTTCTTCATTTCGTATATAAAAAGTGCTTTTTTTTTGCTTTGAAGGTGTGTATTGTTAGCGTTTTTGTGCATACACATATCTTATACAATATACATATATACAAGCTAGAAAATATTCCAATTTGAAAATAACGAAAACAAAAACATCCCCAAAAACTCACACCACTACATTGATACAAAAAAAAAAAAAAAACATACCTAACGCCGTCGCTCCGCCATAAACGAACAGAACGCACCATCAACTACATATGTACTCCTCTATTGCAGCAGTTTGAACCTACCAACAACAAAACATAGTGGTGCTGTGTATAGTTTGGCCCAACGACGAATCATCGAACGAACAAAAACGTACGTCGTTTGGTCTTTTGGTTTTCTCTACTTTGCTCTGCTACTCTACTCAAAAAGCCAGCCAAACACGTATACACGAATTCGTAGTTATCCCACTGTGGCATTGTGGAAGAAACTCCGTCGAACTCAGTTGTCCTCTATTATTATCCTCTCGTCATAATATTAAAGTGCGTTCAGTTCAAACCTTTACCAAACAAAATTTTGCACCAGTGCTCAACATCAGCAAAAAATATAAAATTTTTTTTGTTGTTTGTGTGTAAAATTTTACTCTGAACAAGCAAGTTTCTCTTAAAAAAGTATAAAATTTTTGACCCATCAGACATCTAGACCAGAAAATCCCTTGAATTTTTATATATATAAAACATAAAAGAAGAAATAACAAGAAAAGATAAATAAATACAAAAAGAAAAAAAATCGTTGTGCGGTTTTAAAGTTTTGTCTCTTTTTTGCGTTTTTCTCTTTAGCGTTTCTTTTTTTTTTAAGTCAAATTCGATTTTCTTCCCTGCTGAATTATACCTAATATAAAATTGAAGTGTGAGAAAATTGTTTTTGTATTTTCTTTTGTGTTGGTGTGTGTGTGTATATATTTGCCCATTCGTTCAGTCTACACTCTATACAACTACATTCTAGCTTGAAAAGAAAGAAAAGAAAAATACACACGAGACACGGGACAAACGACGACGGCACAAAAGAGTAGTGTGTGGAGTTCTTCTCATACAACTTGGTGCAAGCTAAAGCCGCCGTAATATAATATAAAATTTTTTCTTCTCAACGTTGGCCGTATACATTATTTGGTTATCTACATGGAGCATTTTCATCAGATTCAGGTAAGTTTTTTTTTTTCCTTTTTCTTTTGTGTATATTTTTTTTTATTTGTTTTTACTACATTTTTTTTATGTTCATCGCGATATTTATTTCGATTTGTTGGGATTTGATGATTTTATAGAACTTTGCAAATTCAAACAAAATAGTGAGACTTTTTTTTTTTGTTATAAAATTAATGAAGTAAAAATAAAATAAGAAATGAAAAAAATATGCGAAAACCCCGCACGCCGCCACGCCTATTTTTTATGGGATGGGGGTGGGTGGGGTGACGGCAATAAGACGGGACAATATTAAATTTTTGTATGTTTGTGTATTTGCAAAGTGAAAAGAAAATAAATAAATAAAAATAAAAAGTAATTTAATTATATTTTATTTTTTTTGTGATGCAATGTAAAACGGAAATAATGTAATACTTAGTTTTTTTTTTATACACAATTTAATTATAATAAAATTTTATTTGAAAATGTTTGTTGAAAAATGTGTTTGGCAAGCGAGTGCCGCCAACTGCTAAAAAATTAATAATTATTTGCTCCGACATGTTTTTTAAATACAAATAACTGCTAATTTGTAAAAAAGTAAGTGAAAATAAATAAATAAAAAAAAATAACTAAAATAAAACAATGGATACCAACGAAAAATGCTCTCATCGGAAAATTACACAAAAGTAATGGCGGATGCTATGTAGGAAAAAAAAAAAAACATCGCATGGTTACATTTGTGTGTATTGATGGGGAAACCAAGTTCTTGAATAGTTGGTTTTTTTTTTTTGTATAAAAAGCGCGTCATGGTTTATGTAAATGTAATAGTTTTAAGAAAAATGTTTGAATGTAACAACAAATTATTTTATTACTTTTATTTGTAAAAAAAAAAAAAATAAAAAACAGAAACATTGGCAATATGAAGAAAAATTCACACATACCTAGTACATAGAAGATTTTCTATGTTTTTTTTTTTTATTTTTGTTTTTATTTTTCTTTAAATTTGTATGTGTGTCTTTTATAAATTTTATGCAACGTATACAATACAAGAGAAATCTAGAGAGAGAATTGTGTATGCATTGTATTGTAATGGAGAGTAGAAAGAGAGTATATTTTTTTTTTCTCATACATAATTATTTTTTGCATAGTGATTGGTAAAGAAAATCTAATTTATCTGAAGTTTTAAGAAAAATTTATTTATTATGATTACATTTTTACAAGAAATTAGAATTTCTTTAAAATTTTGTTGAATTTTCATATAAATATTGGTTGGTTAGTTATGTTTGTTTCTCTTTCACAATATGTATGTTAGAGAAAAAATTCTCTTAAATTTTTCAGTTCTCTTTAATTTTTTTTTTTGTTTTTGTGTAAATATGTTTTCTGTCTGTTTCTTTTTTACTTATGGAAAGGTACAGTAGGCTACTCCGACTCGCAATAATCTTATAAATTTCCGTTTATTTATTTATTTTTTTTTTCCTTTTTTTTTTGTTACTGACTGACGACACGGCGTAAGTTATTTGATTTCATATTGGAATTAAATTTCGCGCCAATTTTTTGTTTCTTCTAGCTTAGTGTATAAATTAAATAAGAGAAGATTGGAATGTGTTTAATAAGAATAATTTAACTTTTTTTTATGAGTAGGTAGGTTGAATTATGATGATTTTTTGTCCTTAATAGAGATAGGTATTTTTTCATGAAAACATTAATTTGACGTAGGAACACGTATGTAGGTATTTATCGCCCCCTAAATTAGATGGGTACCCTACTTGCCTGTTTTTTTTTTTTTTTTTTGCCTATTCAACCGTAGTGTAAATTTATATTACCTTATTATGTTCGTGGGTCAGTTTATTTGGAAATGGATATAGTAGGTGGGTACTGACTACTGAGTACACATACACACATGTATTGGTAGATATGTTAGGGAGTTTAGTATCCATGCTCATAGCAATAGGTTTTTTTTTTTTTTGTGGGAAATACCTATAAAATTGAGACAACCCTGCAAGTTTTTTTTTTAGCAAAATTTCATTTTTATTAGGTATTTATTTTGAAAAAGGTGACGATTGTTTCTTAATAGGAGGGTATTGAAATCCAGCTGTTTTATTAAGTTCTCTGATAATTTGTAAATTTTTTTTGGAGACATGCCTTTGGAAAAATTTCAAATATGGCCTGGAGAACTAAAGTTCCATGGTTGGAAGAGTTAAGGCAACACTGGACCAACATCAACAGTGCTCTTGAGATGATAATAGTCCGTCTGGTGTCACTTCTGTCAAAAATAGGTTCTTTTTCGATATTTGTTTCTGGCCTGATTTATGTTTTTGTTTGCAAGCAAAGTTAAATTTTGGAGGCGAAATTCCACCCAATTCAGCGAGTTTAATACCGTGCTTGGCAAGCAAACCAAGTCTCTGAAACTTTGGAACTTAACATTCTTTCCTTCCCTATACAAACTTTTCCTGTAATAATTTCAAACATCATCTATTTTCCTACCAATCCGAAATTCCGACACCTCCTAAGCTCCATTTGCCTTCGCAGCAATGAATATGAACCTTAGAATGACATTAAATGGTTGGAACAAGTTTCCAAAGTGATCGGATTTTATGCTAAAAACTATTTTTTCAAAATAATTTAATAATAATTTACTTTTTTGCCTATAAAGAAATTAACAAATTCAAATTTTAGTAATTTATTTTTATTGAACTTGCTATTTACAATTTGACTTAAATTTAACTTACTTCTGAGATATACCTACATATTGATTGAATTTTAAAATTGATTTAGGTATTTTAAACCTTCAGTTTCAACTAGACAATGACATGTAAATTTGACAGTCCTCGTAGAACTGAAAAAGTATAATTGAAAAAGTAACCATTTTTGTATTCAAAGCTTTTGGTGTCTTTTGGACAATTTTTCTTTCTTTGAGAGGATTTCATCCTCACTCTTTAAAAATTTGAAACATGTCATATTTTTTGTAAAAAAAAAGAAAAAAAATACATATTATGTAAATCTTAAGGATATGTTGTCAAAGTCTTCATGCAAAATACAAAAATTCATAAAAGTTCCTTAACATGGAATTTCGCTAAATAGAGCAGTATGAAAGTATGAGAAATGATCAAATATCCCTATCGGATGTGGAAGTGTTTTTAAAATTAATTGAACATAAAGTGATATAGCACCACTAAAAGGAGTCTGATGATCAGATTCCTCCCCGTGAAACAGCTATAATTCCAAGATTTTAACTTAGCAATACACGCAAGTTGTTCTTTCATTCAAAATCTTTGATATACATATGTACATATGAACTAATTCGCAGCAACTTTATAATCTGTTGGTCTTTACCTATAAAACACCTCTATTGCCGGGTTCTTTCGGCTGTTGGCGGTGGTAAACTTCTCTACTTTATTAGCGACCTCCAATGGAACGCACTTTCCTGATTCCTTATTATTGCAATAACACTATCCACATTTGTACAAAAATTCGATGAGGATACAAAAAACAAATACATGCATATCTTCTTCAGAGGATTAGGGTGCTAATGCTAACCCTAACTTTTATTTTTGTTACGGGGAATATTGCATACAAACAAATTTTAACGTACAAATCGAAGGAAGAAGTCGGGATACTTTACAAAAACTTTATACCTAGTTTTGGATGACAATTCAATTTGGCCTACATTGTGATTGCAATAGGGATGTCAGATCTTTACCTCTTTGTTTATTTAGTATTCTTTTTTAATGAATAAATTACCAAGCATAAATTTATGAATTGATTTTTGGCATACATATATTCTTTTATTCTTGAAAAAGTTATTGAAATAAATTCGTAGTTTTCAAGGCATACATAAATGAGAAAGTCCCTCCATAAAAATACGGCATCCCTGTATTTTAATAACAATCAGAAAATACACCCGCTGTCAAAAGTTTGGGACCACTTGAAACAAAAGTAAAAAAAACTATTTGTTAGTATAATATTTTTACCAAAACCGATGGAATATTTAAAAAAAGGATTCTTCACTTTATATTTTTTTTTCTTGTTTAATGTATGCAAAATTTGCGAAGAGTTGTTTATTATATGAGAAGATGAATAAGTTGTATAAAGTGGTGCCAAGCTTTTAAGGAACTATAAGTCCTTATATAGAACTATCTACGCAAGAATTAAAAACAAGTTTCACGAAAAATATCTATACCTAGTTTTAATAACTTTTTACCATGCGCTTGATTGTACACTGGCCGACATAATTCTTCGTACAATAGATAAAACATCAGCTCCTTAAAAGAGAATTAAGTATGTAACTGAAATATTTAAATAAAGGAAACAATTATGAATACATATTAAGAAAAATATAACCGAAACCATAAATATTTAATATACTCAATTTAAGAGGTATTTATACATCGTACGAAGAATTTTGTCGGTCACCTAACACAAGTTTGAGTGGAACTGTTTAATCATATCGTTTCTGAAGATTTTTTCGGCACAGCCATCATTGAAACCGATTCGTCCCTAAGACAGGTAGTTTTTGAAGTTATTGTAAAAATTTCCTTCAGTCTGTAGGTAATAAAGTTTTCATTGCCCATAAATATAGGAGGTTATTGTAGGTATTTATTTGAGTTTTTAGGGAGTTGCAAATTAATCTCATAAATATCCTTTGAATGGTGATGAGCTAGTTTATTGCTTTATTTTATACCTAAGTTTAAAAACTAATTAAAAATAGATTTAAAAATGCCCATTGAAGTTTTTTTAGTCTTGTCGTTTCTAGGCAAATTACTAAATTACTAGGTAGGTACCCTTTTCTGTACGCAGTTCCATGTGGCAGTTCTTTTCTAACGCATTTTATTTAATTAAAAAATAACAAAGGATAGTCAAAGTTGAAAAAGTTTATTTCATCTTCTCATTGATCTTTGGTTTATCTACTTTTAATAGAAACGAGATTTAAGGTACACTACGAAACGAAAAGATTCATGTTTTGGCTTAGTTTTGAGCAATTATAAGACAGAGACATGTTTTTTGTTTGCAATATTAATACCAATCTATAATTTTGTAACTTTTTTAAACTTAAAAAACAATCACCTTGAGAAGACGTAGAATTATAATTTTCGTTAAATCCTTTTAGAAAATTCGACAGAATCAAATCGAACCTTTCCACCTGGCAGTACTAAGAAGTACTGAAGGAAAACTTAAATTAAAATTCAAACTGCAACACTTTTATATTTCTCCTCTGGCTCTATGCTGCTGCACAACCACATTTTCATGTCATTTATATATATATTACAAATGTATATGCACCAAAATTCGTTCACCTCGCATTCTGAAAAAATCGAAGCGGAAAGCAAAAGACAAAGATATTTCGTTCAATTGCGCAGCTTTCAAAAGCAAAAAAAGGAAGGAAAATTTCAACAAAATTAAAAAAAAAATAAAATACGTACACGACACAAAATTCTATATATAAAGAAGAGTGTGAGAGAGTATTGGTGTTTTTTGCCAGCGCAGTATATTTTTCACTTGGCTGCATGCAAACATTCACACAAACCAACACACACATACACTCTAGCTCTTTTCTATATCTATCTATCTCCATCCTCACCAGTTTTTCTGCCATTCCTCTTTCGTCTCTTGTCGTCTGACTGACTTGTGTATTTGAGTGTATGTCTAGCGCGTCCCTCTTATACCAACAGCCTTCAAAACCGGTCGAAAATTAAATAAATATATGTGTGTATGAATGAGTGAGCATATACTACAATCAGAAAAAAAACATTCTTTTTCTCGATTTTCTCTTTCTGACTCCCCTTGTTGTATGATTGCATATAAAATTATATCCCTGTTGCCAAATTTCACATACAAAAAAAATTATTTCTCAGGTGAGCAGAAATATTGAGTGTATTTTTATATTTTTCTATGAGTGATAATTCTCCTCAATGTGCATTTCATATTGCTGAATTTTTTAAAAATTATCTCCATTTTATTTGAGATAATTTTTTGAGTAAAATAAAAATTAAAAAGAGACATCTGAAATTGAGAAAAAAAAAACGGAACAATTTGATAGAAAGAGATAAATAGAGGCTCTCACTGGAACTTATTTCTTTCTTGTTTCTTTTTTCCTCTCAATACAACAAAAAAAAAATAGAAAAAGAAATAAAATAAAACGATTTATCTGCCACCGCGTCGCACTTACTATTTATATTATATTATGGTTATTCGTTGTCAGTCAAGTCAGCAAACGAGAGCACCATATATCTCTCTACCTCTATATTCCACAATTCAGCCAAAGGAATATAATAACGCTCCATAATCTAGAGACCGCGTGTTAGAGAGTAGCCCGTTTTTTTTTTTTGTATTTCACGACACGATGTTTACTATAATGAATTTAATTACTTCAAAGTGTATTTGATGTCGTACGTGTTTTCTTTTTTTTATTTCTGTTTTTTTTTTTTTTGGTTCGTATATTTTTCCTTTCGTTCTCGCTCGCATTATATGTTTTTTTGATATATTTTATCGTGTTGCCGCAACATCATCATCATCGGGGTAATCTTCTTGTTCAAATCAAAACAAAACGCATTTTTTCTTGTTTACATTTTTAAAAATAGATGAAAACCGATTTCCGCGAATCAATGAGATATTTTCGTACTAAAGTGTACAATATAAATCGATTTTTTTTTTTTGGTTGTTTTTTTTTGGTTTGTGTTCCTCTGTGTTCTTCTCTTTTTTCTTGTGGTGCGTTCGAATGCAACCTTTTTTTTTTTCGTTGGTTGAAACAAAAAATGGTGTAGCGGGGATGTGTTCATAACTGCAGTTTTTTTTTTTAATTAACTTGAATTAAATTAAGGTCCTGGCGGATGTGTTCATAAATACCCTAAAAAGAAACCCTACTCTAAAATTAATTCCTGACGTTAATTAATTAATTTTTTTTTCTTTTGCAATTTTTTTTTTTTATTTTAAATTCAGTTAAATTTTTATCTCGTTCGTTATCTTCTTCGGTTGGTTGGTAGTATTGGCGTACGTAACGTACCAGAGAAGAGATAGTCTGACAAAGTGTGAGTTGTGAGTGTGTTCAATTACTGGGCAAAACGACACGACGTCGACGGTACACAGAAGAGTGGTGGTTCTATATAAATTGTTCCTATATAGGAGTATATATATATTTATATCGGTATACATATATTTATATATCACCATACATAGGTAGATAGGACAAAGAGACGAAGAAGAGAGAGAACAGAAGGGTATACACTCTTCTCTGTACAGCACCACTCCGGTTGGATATTGCATGTTTTTTTTTTTTATATTTCCATCATCGTTCCGTTTTCTTGTTTCTTCTTTTTACACGACATCTCTTCTATATAGCGAGTTTATATATATCAATATATGCAGAAAGTGTATATATATATATATATATAGCAGTGTATTAGTGGCCAAGGGCTAGCACTATAGCGTCTCTTTTGTTTTAAAAAAATTCCACAAAGAAGAAGAAAGCATGTCCAACGACATTTTGTTTCAAAAAGGGATAATTTCAATTTTTGCTGTAAAAAAATAAATTAATTTTTTTTTTTTTCAAAAATTTAAATTATATTTTAAAAAAATGCATAGTGTTGATTAGCGGTGTTTTTTTGAAAAAGTTATAGTATTTTAAAATTAAAAATATTTTTCTTAAAAATTAAAAAAAAAAAATAATTTTTGAGTGAATTTTTTTGGACAACTTTTGGCAATGCAAAGTGTACCACGAAGAAAAAGAAGGGAACACAAAATTGTAGGAACAGAAGATAAATTCTGTTTTAGTAGAAGTGAAAAGAGGGAAAAAGAAGAAAGAGGAGGGAAAGTCGAAGTAGAAGCAGCAGTAACGCTTATGATGGTGGTAGATAAATTAATTTCATCGGCAAGCTGAGTAGATTTTTTCGTTTTAAATTTTTTCTAATTTTTAAAAATTTTAACTATTCCTTCGTCGTACCTATTTTCTTCTTCGTTATCATCTCCTTGTTTTAGTTGAGTGTGAAAAAGTGTATTATTCCATTGATTTTTGTAATTTAAAAATTCTTCAACATCTACGAAATTGAATGGTTTTCTAATTTTTTTTTTCTAATTTATAATTTAAGAAATTTCCATAAAAAATCTGTTTCAAATAAAACCTTGAAAAAGAGTATCCAAAAAGTGATAAATTAAAACAAAATTGAAAAAAAAAAACTTACTTAATTAAATCCAAAAACTGAATAAAAATTAAAATAATAAACATGTCGGAGCACCATCGTGGTGCTTGGGAAAATCGTCAGGTGGCATCAGCAGGAGGCGATGCAGTCTGGTGGCCAGCCGCTGCAACGCTTGCCACACAAGATCAACAAACTTTACATCATCAACATTTAATTAATCAACATCATCAACAGCAATTAGCTGCCCAACAGCAGCAGCAGCAACAACAGCAGCAGCAACAACAACAGCAGTTGCAACATCAAGTTGTTGTTCAGCAGCAGCAGCAACAAAATCAGCAGCAAGCGCACAATGATGCGTCACGTAATAATTGCACAACATCGGGAGTAGCGACACAGCAATTGTTTTCGTATAAAATGGCAAGTAGTTTTCAAAATCCTGCTACAACAATGGCTCAAGTTGTTGCCACATCAAATGCTGGCAACACTGGCTATGATTATCGTTTAAATATGGCTGCGGCAGCAGCAGCTGTCCCCGGATCGCAATGGTGGTATTCAGCAGCTAATCAAGGTCAAATTGATGCAAATGCATTGCAACAGCATCAACAGAATCAGCAACAACAGCAGCAGCAACAGCAACAACAGCAGCAGCAAGCTCAGCAACAGCAGCAGCAGCAGCAAGCTGCCCAGCAGCAGGCTCAGCAGCAGCAACAACAACAACAGCAGCAACAACAACAGATAAATATGGGTCAAGCGGCAACGGTAAGTTTGTTTTAAATTATATTCTTCTACATAATATTTCTTAATTTTATCACATTTAATTAGCTACATACATATACATACATAATAATTTAAGTGTGATTTATATTTAATACCATTTTGAAGCTTGGTTTGATCATCTTTTAAATTTGTCTTAATGGTAAGGACCTTATGACCAACTTTTTTGAATATCAATTAAATCCAACCTAAATAGGTATTTCCCACCCTTCATGTATTATTTTCCCTTAGTTTCAGATAGGTATGTACTGCTAATTTCTTTATACCTACCTACAAAAGGCATTGTTACTTAATGGCAATTCAGCACGGTGGTCATGTTGCCTCATTTTTTCTTCCAGCCAGCTCGATCTCCAGATCACTTCAAATCGTTGCGAGATCACTTTCAAGCTGATCGCTATACTACAGTTGACAATAATTTAATATAAACCTTTGATCCTAACTAAACCCAAAAGAACTAAAAAAATCACTAGTCTTAGAATTAAGTAGAATGCCAAAAGACATATGTACCTACCATTTTATGTACATATATTCTGGTGTTTGGTATAAACATGAGATAAAGGCCGTAAAAAGCTACATTAAATCAATAATTTAACAAGTCCAATTAAATATAAGTACTTAATCTTCTACTTTACTGATTTCAGTAGTATGTAAGAATTTGTATTTTAAAACCAATCTTCTTCTTTTTTGAACATGATAACTGCATTCAGAAAATGTCAAAAGACTTCTTCTACGATCCTTTTTGCATATATTTTCACTGTTATGATCATGAAAACTGAGGTGGAATCGGCTAACGATAGTCAAAAAACGATAATTTTGCTCCAAAAATGGTCGTTTTTGATTATAAATTATCGACTATCGTAGAATAAGTACATACAGTAGAATTTGGTTATAACGACCACTCACGGGGGGACAATTTTCCGCGTTATAAGCGGATGTCGCTATATCCGAACGAAAAATATATTGATAACAATAGTGTCAAACCAAACATTTCCTTAAAATTTCATCGTTATAACCGAAATGTCGTAATTACTTAGTTCCTTCAAAAGCTATTTTACAGTATTTTAATAAGCATTTGAGAGCCTTGGATGAACAGTACCTATTTTGGAAGTTATTTTTTTCATAGCAAACACGACAGATATTAATTTAAGTTGCATTCCAGAATATATGTTAGATACTGTTTTTAAGTTCGGGCGAAGCTTAGAGAAGTGAATTAAAGAACTGAGTTACTATTTTAGATAGTATTATTCTGAACACAATACTCGATGAACTCGGTAAAAATTGAAAAGAAAATTGGAAAAGTTGCTCAGTATAGACATTTTTTTGCTCTAATATGTACATATACTGCCCATAATCTCGTAAAGGCCCTAACTACAAAATTTTCGATTTTGATTTTTTTGCATATTTGGAGTTAGGGCATTGTCTCTGAGATATCCTCATTTATTTTTTTAGCCTAGGTCTTCAAATACGTCAGAAAATTCAAAGTGTACTTTTGATTGTTTTCATTTTTATATGGAAATTGCGATATAAGATTAACTGTTTCCCTCTATAACTCAGAAGTAAGAAAAGTGTAGTTAGGGCCTTTACGAGACTATGTGCAGTATAGTAAAATATGTTATTGAATTAGGTATAGATTAAACGCTAGGATTACATGGCCAACGAAATCGGCCAACGTAACTAACTCTCTGACATAAAAATAACGTCAAAATGTTAACAAAGTGTGTAATGACGTGTGATCGTCCACAAAAAACGCTGTCAACGCATTGACGGGTACTACGACACTCGTGCTGACACACATTTCAAACGTGTTCATATTGATTTTGTATCGTAGAATAAGTGAAAATAAAAAAAAAAAAATACCTACATAAGTCAGATTAAACACTTGGTTTTTTATGACAAATGAAAATATTTCTTGGAATAAAAAAAAAATCGTCTACTATCTAGAACTTCCAAACTTAGTCATAGCTATTTTGTTCTGAGTCATAGATAAACTATTGCAAGACATGTATTTACTACATTTCACACCTTTCAAATTGTTTTTCTTGTCTTACTTTCTATTTTTAAAATAATGTTTAGCTTATTTACAAATCAACCAATTAACGAAAACGACATTTGGTGATCTTCTGTTATCTTATTCGAAACAAAAATACGAACTATTTATCACAAAAACGTTTCTTTAAACTTAATCGATTCCAAAATATTGTCTACCAAATATTAACGTAACAATTTTTAGAAATTCATGGATTTTGATTGTAAAGAGTTTGTAACCTCTTCGGAAAGTATTCGTTACCAAAATATATGTAAAAAAAACACCGAAAAATAGCTTTATCAATTGAGACATTTTTGACACTTCAAAAATCTCAGAGAAAGAAGCCATTTTATGAAAAAAAAAAACAAATCCTTCTTTTCAACAAATCCCAAGTTGTTTTGGTATATCGCCTTTGCTATTCCACTGATCGATCAGTGGATAAATTAAATTTACAAAGAAATGAAGTTTATTTGATAGCCCAGATGCCTTTCAAAAGTACCATAAAATTAATTCGTTAACAAAGAAACCATTATCTCTCAGTATTTACTTAAATTTTTTTAAACTGTTTTCGCTATCCTACAAGACGTCTTATTAAAAAAAAAAAAATTAATAAAGATACGGAAATCCGAGATTGATTTTCGGTTCGGACCAAATTTTACGCATGAGAAAAGTCAAATATCCTTTGTTAGTGTAAATCTTATTTCCAAAAAATGCAACAAAAGATCCATGAAAGAAAATCTGATAGTTTGATTGACATTTTTTACACTTGTAATACAACTATGAAAAAATACTAGATCCAAATAACAAAAAGCAAATTACAATATGGCATTTCAACTGCTGTTATTCTCTCTATTGATACATATAATAGAGACACCTATTGATCTTCAAGGAATTCCTTGGGTAGAGGGGTAAACTTACAAAAGTGCCATTATGGCTTTAAGAGGAAAATGTCTCAAAATCTTGAATTCTTTACGTTTAGTAATGCTTTGTGATGAAAAAGACTCATTCCAAAAAAAAAAAACCCAAATTGTGACAATCTCTTATGATTTTACGCAAATGGTAAACTTAAGTCTTTGCATGAACACAAACCCGGAATATTCAAAATAGGCAGGTAACTTATTTATTAAAAAAAAAACATTATTATATATGTAACTATTTCTATAATTAAAAAAAATTCTCTTATGCAAATATTTTTTTTTTAATCAATTAGAAAAATTCCCTTCTAATAAATTACTTTATACAAATTCCTTCAAATATCACAGCTTCATCAGCATAATCCACGAAAAAATACGCACTTAATTGATACAACTGGAACACAGTGTGTGTCTGTGTTTGCATCACGATTAAATAAATTACAATCGCTTCTCACACAACACACACAGCCTCTCTCGCGCAAAGCGCCCAAGGCTAGAAGATAAACCCTTGACCGACTTCATAAGCAGCAGCAGCACTATCTTTCCATTCACCAAATACCTATATTGTGTGCTGTTTTATTTTTTGTTGTTGTTGTTTGTATTTCTTCTTTGTCATTTATTTATCAATTTAATTATAAAAAAATAAATTGAAGCTTTTCTCTATGTACAAGGAATGTTCCAAATCAAATCTCATATTGACCACGTGGTTGATGATGATAATGATGTTTTGGTCGATTACATCAAAAAGCAACAAAAAAAAAAAATACACAAAAATTGTATATACATATATTTACGGTCGTCACCCGACAAATCGACACATAAAAAAAAAAAATTGTCATAAGAGTGAAAATGTGTTGTTTTTATACTCTACCTAGTATAAATGTATACATATCTACTTGTATATTTTTATATTCATTCTGATTTGGGTTTCTCTAAGCAAAATTGTATACTTTAAATGGTTTAATTCGAGCCGGTCTGGCTCTCGGGTGCTGATTTCCTTTTTAGTTCGGTATTTCCAATAAAAAGGCAGGGCGACAACATGCAAGAGAACAATTTTAATGTTTCTCTTTTTTATTTATTTATTTCTTTTTTTTTTTCGTCATAATTTTTGATTTGGCGCTCTGGGAATTTTTATTCTCATTCGATTGGAATGAATAAATTGAATTTGGACATTTACCTAAACCATAAATTAGTTCTTTACGAGCAAAGGAGATATTTTGTATGATTTCTATTCTCAAGTCTGATATCAGATAATTAAGTTATTCTTTAATAGATAATCAAAATATTTCTAAAGAATTTAGTAGTTACCCATATCAGGTATTTGAACTTGTTGATAAAGTGAGAGTGTCAATTAAGTTCAAGTCTAAGTACCTATGCCCTACAAACATGTGTATAAGCGTGTTAAATTATCTAGTAAATACAAGATATCCAATATTAAATGTGTATTGCATTTGCTGATAATCACAATCAATACCTATGTAGGTATATACGAAGATATTGAATGCAAGACACTTATCACCACGTGTTTGAACGCCGCGCAAAGCACAAATGTGTTTACATTAATTACTACTGTCAGCTTATTGCTAACAGCTAATAACTACGCGGGGCGTTATCGCACCCTCTTATAATAATTTGTAGGTATCTTTGTGTCTTTTAATCTTTATGTTTACATACTTGTGATGGCATGTATAAGTTGCTTTGTTGTTTTGATGTTCATTTTTGCAATAATAAAAATTGATTACAATTATGTCAGCATTTGGATAAATGTAGAGATACTTGATTTATTTTTACTCTTTGTCGTTTCTGTTTTTCAGTATTAAGTTAGGTTAACAATAATTTAGTCCTATTTAAAAAAAATACAAGTACTATATCGTTCCTTTTCCGTTTTACACGACTGTTCTAATTTCCATTCCCGTTTTCGAATTTAAGCTGCGCCGAATTTCGTAATCGAACACATTTTGCGGATTCAAAAGTGTTTCGAAAAACGAACGGATCTACAATCCGATACATTTTTGCCGTTTTCAATCCGGGTAGCAATTTTCTACCGGAAAAAAATATTCTTCAACAAAAAATTCGAATGCAAATCAGAACAACCGTTTTCAATTCGCACGGATTCGTTTCTGTTTTCAAATTACAATGAATATTGAAACAGGCGTGTTAATTTTGTTCACTTCTCGTAAATAATGGCGAAAAAGAGAAAAGGAAGCAAAAATTCGGAAGCTTTTCGATTAGGCACTTTTCTTCCGAATACATTTCACCAGGAATTTTCATTTAGAATAGGGCTAGATACTTATTTCTTATAGTATAATGTTTCATCATTTTGAAGTACCTCTTAAAATAAAAACATTATTTCAGAAACGTTCAAGACTATTATGATTTACAATTCGTTTCAAAAGACATAAAGATAAACTTCTTATACTCATACAACTTTTATTTTTAACAATTAACGTTTTCGGGAACAACAATTCCCATGTTCAGATTGTATAGCATGTTATCGTTTATTAAAATAGTTCAGACCCTTCTATAGTTTGAAACTAGCCTCATCAAACATACTATTTTTAATCTTTGGTTTCCAAAAAATTCAAAACATTCACAGGTTGTTTTCTTATGATAAAATCGCATATAAAAAGGGGTGTTTTCAGTTCGAAATGTACAAAATGACTATTTAGATTTAGTTGCACTGCACCTAATATAAGTTTGATTGTTAGAGGTATGAGCTTTGAGAGACCTCAAGACAAAATATACAAAACAAATACAGTTTAAGTGGGTCATAAAAACCTTGGTTAAAAGGTTGCAACTTATAAGTTATCTTGAAGCCCTGATAGACTTTCATTAAAATTGTAGCAACCAGTTATAATGAAATATCAGATGTGAGGAATAAATTTTCCTGTTGCTGGTTTAAGTTACTTACTTCAAATTCAAGTGATTCATGCATTCGCTATTTCTACTGTCAATTGTTACGTTTGATTCATATAACATTCAAATAATAATTCTAACTATCGTGCCCTGATTATGAAAGACCAAGCTGATCCTTCTCTCTTGAATTCCCTTTCCGCTGACATCGTTCGTTACAAGTTCGGTGTAAAGTCTTTTAATATTTCAGTTATTGGTAACGATAATTGAGTGTTCTTTTTATTGAATGTTTTAGAAAAATTCCTTGAAACTTGAAAACAGCTTTTGGACGAAATTAAAATGGAATTTAAAGGCCAAGTTGTAATAGGCATGAGTTTACAAAAGGATAAGAACGGCAAGTGCGAGTGAGCAAGAACACAGAATCACATAAGGTTGGCTGTAATGCGTTTTTATGGTACACAAACGTGTCGTACGAAAAAGTTAAAAGTTGATCAACTCTGCCGACTTATCATCAACATCTTTGTACCTGCCCTGTTCTCTCCAATAAATCAAAACTTCATCTGGGATACTAGTAATCTAGTCAAAATAGTGTTAAAAGTCTCTTCCTATTCATAAGAAAGTCCGAGTTGTTCCTAACTCGATAGTCATTTGTGGTATCACATTGGACTCGCCGGAAAGCCTCTTTAATCTAGCCTTGCGACTTCATAAATGTAGCTCCGATTCCAGTTCATTTTCGTACATTCAATACTTTTTAGTTCCGACTACGGCTCCGATACCATTCTGTTACTGCAGTAAATGTGAATTAAATTAAAAATTCAATCACTTGACTTTCAAAGGGTGAATTTGATTTGCAAAAAAAATGAATTTGGTTGGCAAAAGAATGAATTTGGTTTGCACAATGGTGTATTAAATTTACAAAAAGTATAATTTATTTTGTAAAAGGATTAACTCAATGTGAGAAAAACTTGTATCTACAAAATATATCAGTTAATTTAAAACAACCAGTCACAATTTTGCATATCCTGTTAACAAACCAGTTTCTTAAATAACCGGTTTTCGGTTTTAACTTTTAATTCATATTTAATTTAAAAAGAAATATTTAATTAAAATAAAAAACACTATATTTATAATATATATGTAAATGTATGGAAAGTTGTTGTCCTACTTATACATAACCGAAAGAATAAAACTAACAAAGAATCTTTTGTAAAACCAACCCTAAAATATAATGTTTAGCTACAAAATTTTTAAATCAACTGCATAATAGCTACATCAATTCACGGAAATAAGAGGGCCTCATAATCAACAGTTTTTTTTAAATTTATTTAATTTAATTCCATCTTATAGTTATATTGCGTATTACATTCGGAATTCCCGTTAGATTAATTTAATATTCAAAATTCATAACATCACGTCACCCGCGTCAAGTTTTTTTTTTTTTTGATAATCAATTTATATAAGTTTGAGAGGCAAACGTTCTTTTTATTGCTTAGCTATGCAAATAATATTTTTTTTTTTATAATTTTTTTTGTTTGTCATCAAATTTAATTTTAATGAGGACAATGAACTTCAAACATAAAAAAAAAATAACAAAATGATGGTTATAATTTTTCAATTATTTTTTAAACGTTTTTTAAGTAAAATTTACATGATTTTTTTTCTTGATTACATAATTCATGTTATTAATTTCATATAATGTACATATCTTCCCACTCGTTGGAAATTGTAATTAATAGTAAAAGAGAAATAAAACCTGATAGGTACTTAAATTAACTTGTGTATGTTGTCTTTCAAGCCTTGTCAAAATTGAAGTACATACATATCTATCAAAGTAGGTAGATAAAATAAAGCCTATGTACAAGCTGCTTAAGAGAAAAAATGAAGAATCAAATGATTTCTTGGTCATTGAACTCCGAAAAGTAGGTACTTGTCTTGTTTGTTCTATCATGTGTACAATACATGTCTTATTTCATCATACCAACAATTTTTTTTTTATAACCGTCTTTGAATCTTATACCTTTCTACATGTGATTGATTAACATTAAAATTGAAAAAAAAATATTAATATTGATTTATAATATTGTGTAGGTACAAGAAATATTTATTTGATTTCTCTTCTGTCAACCTTCAGATACAGTAGGATTTTGATTCATAAAAAAAATAAGATGATTTGTTTATCAAAGAGAAATTGTTTTTTATAACAATTCAATGCCCCAGTAACACACTTAAGTTTATATTCCAAGAAGATAATAATTGTTTGCACGTGTATACTGATAATTGGACAGATCAACTTTCAACAAGAGAGACTAACAAATGAATCAGTAAATATCAGCTTTAACAAGTTTCAAAAACTACCTATTTCCCAGAAAAAGAATACACTTACCTACCCAATCAAGTTAATAAAATGTCCCACTTGGATTCTTTTTTTTTTTAACAATATATCGTCTATACTTGTCCAATTAATTTTCAAACAAAACCTTAAAACCTTACCATGAGTTGAGTAGAGTAGGTACGCGCAAGGCTCCTTTTTCTCCCTGCTGCCTGCCATAAAAGGCCAACACCCAGCCATTTGGTTGCGAAACCACCAAAGCAATGCCACGTTGAACGATGGACACTCTCTCTCTACACTCGTTGTTGTTGTTGTTGGTCGTGTTTGTCGTGCAATTTTTATTTTATCTCCTGCATTCGAGAAACTTGTAAAATATATGTATAGACATTTTTTTTTTTGCTACCCATAAAAAGGTCAAAAATAACCGGCAACATGGCTTAAATTACCAACAAACCCGCATTCATATAATATGTAACATTAAGCAACATGCTCACTGTGAATCCATTGATGCCGTTGCATCGTTCTTGATGTGAAAAATAGTTTTGAATGTTGGAAACAGCTGTTTTTCAAACAAACCTACATTCCTTTTTTTGGATCGACTCGTACGAGAAAACCACCTGTGAATCTAAAAATCATTTTGTCTATTTCAAGAACAACTAAGAACCAGCCCAGTCAGCGGGTGGTAGCGATATAGGATTCAAAGGCAGATGATGCTGTTTAAGAAATGAAAAAAAAAAAAGAAAGAGAAAAAAATCTCATTAACACATTTAATTTCACCTACATAAATTTGTTTTCTTCAATTTTCCATCCATTTGAAGGAAGGAAAACCGATTTTTATTGAAGACAGACGTTTAAATTGGATATAAAATGTAGGTAGCCAAACCACAAAAGTCTGGGCCCTTTTTTTTCTGTTAGTATTGTATCTTCTATTTGAAGAGGGCGCTATGTGGAAGAAAAGGTGCGGTGTTGGTGGGGTTGATACCTATACAAGAAGACAAGGCACAGAAAAAATAAAACACGTTAAGCAGACTTTTATCTGCTTCCCTTTCTGTTTCTATGATTTTTTTTTCTACTTTTTTTTTCTGTTTCCCCGGGGAGCATTGTGCGCGGTGTGGTTTGGGTTTGTGGTTAAGTTAAAGAAATAGCAAATATAACTCCTGAAGAAGCTCCTCGAAACGTCGTTGTTCGTCGATGTGTTCTTGACGTCGTCGTTTCGGTCTCGTCGTCTTCGTTTACTTCATCGATGTTGGTTGTTGTATATTTTTTAAAAAAAAAGCATTTTGAACCGGTGAAGATCATGCAGCAGGCAGGCAGGCAACAAACTTCTTACACATACACATAAGTAGGTTTTTCCATGGCTTTATGGTGCATTTAGAGTTTCTTTGTACGATGAATAAAAGTAAATAAAAACATTCCAATAAAGTATGTGCAGTAGGTATACAGCCAGCCAGCACACTGAAGGAAGAATTGATGCTCGACGAAATAAAAAAAAAAAAAAAATAAACGACCATGGAGTTTTGTGTGGTGTTGGAGACGAAGAAGAAATCCCAGCACATGAAGCGAAGCACGATTTGGAAAAGCGAAAACAGGTTTAGTTTACTTCATTTTATACATCGTTCTTACCTTTTTCTTTTTTCTTGAATGCATTCTGATGATATCACGAGTTGACTTTTTGCCTTTGACTTTTATATGTCTTCGAGTTTTTTTTTTTTTTTATACAATTCAAGTTTTAGGATAAAGGAGAGTAAATGGGGGCAAAGTATAAAGGAGTAATAAATACCAATCGAGATTGAATAATTTTATTAGATTGTTATTTTTTTTTTCTATTCTTTTTGTTTCTTCATTTAATTTGATTAACTAACTTAATTGCAGGTGGCAAATTAATTCAAAAAATCTGTGCACTCTTAAATGTATGTATATTTTTTAAATAGGATCTAGTCTAGACCTAGTGAGTTAGTTTTTTTTCCAAATGATCAACTAAAAGTCAGGTACTAAGCTAAACTATCAAATGAAGAAAGTATGGGTATAAAGGGTTTTTTTTTCTGTAGCCAAGTACCTAGTTCCTACTTTTTTGATTTTGAACAAAGCAAATGCAATTTTATTTAATAGCTTTTTATATGTGTTTAACCGATAAAATACATTATGATGTAAGTTTTTGAATGCAGCTTCGGACTGTCAAAATCAACGAAATTCAAATCAAATGGTAGTGGAAAATTGGATGTAGTGCTTGACTGCTAATGTAGAAGTGTTTGTTCGAATGCGACCCTAGGCAATCCAAATCATAAGTCACAAATTGGAATTTGCTTCAAAAGCTATTAGTTATGTGAACCATTAAGATTTCGAAATATCATAAGTTTATATTTGCAATAACTTTTAGAAAAAATTGACTTTGAAAAAATAATTATTTTTTAAACCATAAAATATAGATTTTTGAGATTCCATAAGTAGTTTTCCAAAAAAATATTAACAGTGATGTAATTCGACGTCAAAAGTACTCAAAAGAACGCTTTTTTGACCTTATAACATATTTAAGTGCTTAAGTCTACCTGTAAAATTTTTGTTCGGATTTGCACACAAAAAATCTGTCACTAGTAAGAAGTATGTACATACAATTTAATTTCATACTACTTATTTTTTTCCTGATCGCTATAACTGGCCCCTAAAAATAGCTGCAGCCTTTGGAGATAGTAGACTACTCATGAGTAGGTGCTCAGTAGATCTTGTACATGATCTTTAAATGCTCCTCTAACCCGAATAGATGGTATGAGTAGCCAAACGTTTTCAAAGGAACGTGGTAAATGCATTCAAAAGCGTTACCATCAATGATAAGTGTTCTAGAAACAATTTCTTTTTAGCTAACTCGTCAGATGTTGCATATCGTTTGTACAATGTGACAGTGGTAAATGCTTATAATATACAGTTTACCTATTTTAGCAATTAAGCTAATGCAAAATAATTTCAATTGCTATTGAAGTCTTAATACTAAACATGCAGTGAGTGTTTAACAGCTTTCCGATCACTATTCTGTTAATTTCTTGATGAAATTTAAGGTCAAACTTTCTCAAATGATGCTTGGATTTAATTGAGCGCCACCTATTCGAAAGCTATTTCTTCTTCTTAAAATTTGTACGTTCAAGAAATTTGGAAGTATCTAAAGTTTCGTTTTATAGTAAATGAACTCAAACGCTTCCAACCGAGTACAGTTAATTTTATTATGTTGTTAAATCCTTTTTAGACGTACATATTTGGATGGGATTTGGACTATGTACAAAATTTATAAGGGCTTTGCATGAAAAAAGTAATTCCCTCTTGAAAAATACTGCACAACCATCTTAACTAGTGATTTCATGTAAAAAGAAGTTTTGAGAACCCACTTCCAAAGATAATATTTCCAAATCTAATACAATCGTGAAGAAGGTGCAAACCAAGAAATCTTGGGTTCTTCTTTGCCATTATTCACCATTATTTTGTTTTTATTATTATTTTTCCAAAGTAATGTTAAATCAATCAGTTTAAATGTTCTTGTCCCGTGGATGTTGTTTTTGGACTTATGGAAAAGCTTTTGGAAGGATGATTTTCGGACATGTTTTATGAAATAAAACGAAAATAAAGAACTAATTTGTCTCAAATTTTCCAGATCTATGATTTTGTTTCATATCTTTTGCCATTTATTATACCATAATGGAAGAAAAGTGAAAAGTTCAATGTTCTAAAAATAATTCTTTTACAAAAATAGCAATTCAGAAACTAAAGTTGGGTCATAAATGAATGGCTAGCTAGCAGTTATTACTTCTATAAAGTAAACTTATTGGCAGTCTTATAACATTTCTAAAGATGCCTCATAAATTTGTCGAAATTCGATGCTAATTTTCAATGATCCTAGTTTCTGTACAAGTTCTCTAGCCCTTTTCTTTCAAATCTGCAACTTTCATAATATATTTTTTTAAATTAATTGTAGATTTGTCAAAACTCATGTCAAATGACATCAGGCATCAGCACAATAAACCACTCACGTCCTGGTGGTCGTTGCAAAAATGTTTCTCTCTCTTCAAAGTCAAACGTATAAAAATATAAACAATCTTGCATTTTGTAGTACTACCTACCTAATGTGAACTAATAAAATAAAAAGTCACGTGCACCACCGTTTTTTGCTGTCGCATATAATTGCACCTCCTCGTCGTCGAAGTTATCTCAAACAGGTGCGAGTTATGGATACATTCACTTGGTGTTTTTATGATTTTTTTTTTTGTTTGTATATTTTCTCTGAGAACATACATACAATTTAACCTCGTCGCTCTCCCACCTTGCCCATCATGTTGAGTATTAAGATGGTTGTTGGTCATGTAAGGTGCTGTGCGGGGAGAGTGCAATCAGCGCCGTTGACGACGTAGTTGTCGTTGTCGACAACGTCGTTTTTGTGAGAGAGTGCTCACTGCTGAGTTCAGGCTCACAGATAAACGAATACCACTTTTCGGACTGATTAATAAGTTTTTAGGTATTCAGTGACACTATGCGCGCCGGCTTAAGGTTTTTTTATGTGTGTTTTTGTGTTGTTCGTTATATTTTTTGTTTTCTGTTTCTGTTTTTTTTTTTGCTTCTTTATTATTATGAGGAAGAAGAGCCCCATGTTGTTGATGGCATTGTTATAATATGCCGCTACTCTACAACACCTAAGTGTGTGATGATTTTGTTTTCGGGGGGTCGGCCGAAGTGTTTTTTGTAAATATTGAAATCATATATTGTATCTATAACTTTTGCTGCTGCTGGCTTTGGCTACAGTGGCTACGGTTCTGAATGAACGGATGAATGAATGACGGGTGTGTTTGGATTGTGTCTGAACATTCCTACTATATAAAAATGTTCACACACGATACAGTATAAGATGAAAAATAATATAATACAAAAAAATCGAACACGCGAACGACGAACATGAATATATGAGAAAAAGAAACAACACTAAAAACAAAGAAGTGTAGCGTCTTTGATTTTGGCGGGAAAAAAACTGTTGCATCATTGATGTTTATTCAGAGTAGCTACAATATCAGAAGTATAATATAAAGTAAAAAAAAATGTGTGTTGTGTGTAGGTAGATAGATAGGTTAGGTATGCATGGAATTAGGTAGGTATAGTAGGTATAAACAACAAAGCAAGACAATATGGCGCCTAAATAATTGATAGGTTTGCCTGCTGCAGTGTATGCAATTTAAATTTATTATCAAAGCTCGTTTGGATGGAGTTAAATAATAATAATAATAATAAACAATGCTGAATAGGTAGCTATTATAAGAGTTTTTAACGTTGTTTTTTGTCTAGATATTGAGTTGATTGTCTTTGAAATTAAAGACATTTAGGAAGGTATTAGAATTTTTTTAGAGGATAGGTAATCTATGTATACGATGACCATTTTTTCCATGACGAAAAAGAGAACAGTATTTGTTTGAGTGAAAATATTGTTTAAAATGGTTTAGAATTTTGTTTAAGCACAGGTCACATCTAGCAGGTGCCACGAGTTGAATGGTCGCCGCTCCCTTGCTGACTAAAGTATCCGACGTGACAGATCTCAGAACATGAGTTTTTAAAACTAGAAACGTCGAAATTGGCGAGCTTTGTCGAATCGTAGATATTTCAAATTGCTTTTTTAAATTTTATGTTTAAAGACAAAAATAAAGTAAAATTAACATTATTAAAATCTTTTATCGGTATAGAAGTTTTGAAAGCTAGTTAATTTCAATTGTACTTCCTAGTCAAACTGTGTATCTTACTTAAATGAATAATAACAATCTAACACCCTTATTACGATTGTCAACTATCAATTGATAGTTAATGCATAAATACTGAAATTTGGTGTTTTAAAATTTAATTTGGTTGAAAACTGGTCATTTTTTTTAATGGAATTTTTCAATTACATTTCAAATAACGGTTGGCATCATTCTTTGTTTTCAAATTTTTTGTAAATTAGAAATAAGAGATCGAAATTTATTTTTTATCAACAATCAATTGGTAGTTGACAATCGTAATAGTGGTATAAATCTTCCAAATAAAACCCAATAAAAGATTTGACATGACTGGAGCTGTATAATTTTCATTTTTACAGAGATACATTTTTGCGCATTCGAACATATTTTTTTGTAGAATCGAATTACATAGTTGGGCCCCTGAACCCTTCTACAATAAATTGATTAAAACGAATAAACAAGTTTAACGTTCTCAAAAGCAAATTGCTCAGTTAAATTCCTTGATGCTACTTTAAACTTTTCATCACAAAGAAGTTTATTTTTCTTTGGTTTGTTTTTATTGCACTTCAGTGAAAAAACATAATGGGCTCTATCGTAAATCCCCATGGGAAGTTTGTTTCACTCGGAATATTTTTTTTCCCTCGGAATTTTTTCACCGATCGTAAATCTCCCTCGGAATTTATTTCCAGGGATCAAAAAATTGATTGCCGATACCAATAAATTCCGATTGAAGACTGCCTGTATAAAACTGATAAAAGTAAAAAAAAGTGAACTTATTTTCCTAAATTTTAACGTTTCAGTGGTTTGATCCACCTTAAAACTAAATTGTTCATAAACAATTTATTATTTGATAAAGCCTTTTACAAAAACTTATAAATGTATATTTGTTCATACACAACATGCAGACATACATAGCTTTTATTATGGTCTATTGGCCTTAATTCAAGCAATAAAATAAAATGAAAACGTATAGTAAAATCACTCAGCTGAAAATTTGGCGTGATCCATTTTCTTATGGCTTTTCAATTAAATTCCACAAAAACTTATGAGAAGTAACCAGGAAAAGAAATTAAGAAGATGCATTTAAGTTAAGCAATAAAAACGAAAACAATTATCTTTGTAAAATAATTGAAATCAGAAATGGAATTGACCAGGCAGGGGTTATGAACGAATAATTCAAGATGATTCAAATACCCAAAACGTATTAAGGAATGTTATGGAAATGGATTAATGAGCTTAAATCGAGTTTATTTCCTTTTCCATAGCTTATTGTAACCAAATATGTTATGAAAACTTATCTACTTTTTTTTTTGTGAAAGTAATCAAACAATGAGTTTTATTTTTCATCATTCAACTTTGTTAAGACCCTGTTCTGTAACCATCGCAAAATCCATTTTAGTCCTTATTTTTACTTGGACTTACCTTCTTTATACAATAAGCTTGTAATGTGTGAGGCTCAAAGCAGTAACTACAGAAACTCAAACCTTTGAGATAAAGGTGTCAAGAAACTTTTTTTTTTTTTGGTTGGTCTTGGAGACAAATTTATTGCATTTAATTTAACTTAAACCATTTTCTTATTTGGTAGATATTTTTGTTTTAATTTTTTACCCAGAGTTAGGAAAAGTGAATATAACATAAAATTTGTTAATAAAGTTATACGAAATGCAAAGTAACGCAGTTGTGTTTCATTAAACTAGTTATTCTATGGGTTATTTCAGTCAACCTTAACAAGGCGACTAGACGTACTCTTAGCGGAGAAACGAAGTTGCATGAGGAGATATTTTTCGACTATGATATTTTAAATCTGTTCTTTTGAGAATTAAAGCTCCCACTATAAATTAGATTTGTTAGTTTTGAAAAATTACTTTTTGTGGTAAGTTACATCATTTGTAGTATCAGTAAATATTAAGAAACGAAACCTAGGTCTAATTTAAAAAGATGAATCAAACCAAGCTCTCATAACTGCAATTTTGTTTCCATTTTTCTACTCATGCATCTCTCAACACTATAAAGCACTATCATGTTTTTGAAATAATTATCTTATAAGTTTTCTATGTCGAATGTACCTAATTCATAACATTTTTTATTATAATATTTTATTTGTATGTATATGTATGTCTATGTCTAATTATAAATGTGTTTACATTTTATTCAGTGTATTTATTTGTTCTTGTCGGTATTATTACGTGTTGTTTTGTGAAACTAATCAATATTCTTTAAACAAGAGAAGAGGGAAAAAAAGATAAGAGTTCGACATTGCATCTAATTACATTGTTTGCTCTTTCTATGTTATTACACTGTAATTTCATTCAAATTTGTGTTGGCAATATTTTAAATACACCATCATTTACATTTTATCATAAAACAAAACAAAAAAAAAAAACTAAGCCACAAGATGCTGTATCGCTTTCATGAAAACAATCACATCCACTTCCGGCTCATGAGTTTTTTCAAAGATTAGTTTGTCTATTATTATTTTTTTTTTGTTTATTCAATTAAATTAAACAATGATGCCAAAAACGCAATGAAACTTATTTATTTTGTGTGTGCACAAAGGACAAAAATGTAATGATGATGTCTTTCAATCTCACTCTCAAAAAAAAAAACTTCTTCTTTGTTTTGTTTATTGATTAAAAAAAAATACACAGAATCAGCAACAAACGACTTCGTCGTCGTCGTCGACAACATCGACAGCAGCAACAACAACTGCAACAACAACGACAACAATAATACAAGAGCAAATAAATAGTGAAAATAATAATCAATCACAACAACAAACTCCTCTTGAACCACAACAACATCAAATTCAATTACAGAAACAACACAGCACAATGATTCGTGGCAAAGCGGACGCAAAACCCCGAGGCAGAATGACAGCGTACGCGTATTTTGTACAAACATGCAGAGAAGAACACAAGAAAAAACATCCCGATGAGACAGTTATATTTGCCGAATTCTCAAGAAAGTGCGCTGAAAGGTGGAAGGTGAGTCATTTTCTTGTTGGACTTTTTTAATAAATTTTCTTAATTTTTTGGGTATGGGATATTTTTTTTTTTTTAATTTTATTTTAGAAAAAAGATTAGTAATTTTTTTTTTTAAACCTTTCGAAGCTTTGATGTCTCAGTATTCCACATTTGTCAATGAAGATTTTTGCCACAAGAACCAAAATATACTTTTCTGACGGTTTTAATGGTGGTGAACTCGAATCCGAAGTCGGAAATATTCTATTAACATCCTTTTGTTGAAATATTACCGTTATAAAATGCAAAACAAAAAACGTTTTTTTCAGCACCCCTTAAATCTTTAGAAAAGTATGTTTTGGTTCTTGTGGCAAAAAAAGTTCAATTTTGTTGCCCAGTGTTATTGCACATTAGTAACACCAGTGCATTGGTCTTTAATATGAGTTCCTTTGGGCTCCAGTATCTACTGCAAAGAACTTTTAGTGCTTCTGAATGCATTTTTCAAAAAGGTATAAACCATCTTTCTAAGATCAGGGGTCTATTCAGGACATGAATGTCCTGTCTTAATCCCTCGTCAGAGATGATTTATACCTTTTTAAAAGTGCTGTTTAATGTAGACAAGAACCTCAACAAACTTTTTTACTTTTAAGTATATATTTAAAAAATGTCTTCATTAGTAGTCAACATTACCTATATCAAATGAGAAAAAAACTTTTACCCTCTGGGGGCGCCATCCAGCGTCAAAATAAAAATCTAAAAAAATAGTGTTTTTCCACTTAGGAACTTGATTCTCGAAAAACCCTTAAATAACGAATGCCCTAATTTGTAAGCAGGAGCCCAAAGAAACACATCTAATAGGTCTGTTTTTGTTCCGAAGCTTTAAATAATTTGGTTTTATTCGGCTGAAAGGTGAAAGCAATCATAAAAAAAAAATCATAATCATTTAAAAAATTATCATAAAAACATTTACCTATTACATATTATTGTATCTGTATTATCTCATAAGACAATCAAAATAAATTAATAAACCATGTTTTGAAGCTATCTAACGCAAAATGCAAAAATGTTTACCTGATCAGAATCAATCTAGTATTGGAGATGAGATCATGCTTTGTTTATTCATCTATCTTCTTTGCCATTTGTTGCATTGTCTTTTGACGTTAAAGGGACCGTAAATCCTTAAAAGGACATATCCAACGGTAACACTGTCAATACTTCCTTCCCTATACAGCAGGCCAATATGGTAATGGCTTTATTTCGTAAACAATGAATAATATTAACGACTAAACTAAATGAGTCTGAGGCTATTTGCTTAAATAAACTCTAGATCTAGTAAACAAAATTTAACTAAGCCTTAAGGATGTTGGCATCAATTTCCAACTGAAAATTTGGTTTTTGGGCTATGGTCGTGTTGGTCTGTTAGTTTCTTCTCAAAAAAAAAATCTTTTCTAATTTGAAGCAGTTCAAATACTTCACGGAATCCTGACAGGACTTGTGAGTTTGTCAGGTTACAAAAACTGTGTTTATCACTGTCATAAATAGCTTTAGTCAAAAGCAGCGCATTTGAAAGTACCCTCAGATCCGACTGCTTTTAAATTTAACCCAACTTCTCTTAAAACCACTTTAACACGACTTTTCTGATTTGCATTCGAATTCTTTTTTCTCCCGTTTTCGAATTTTAGCTTTTCCGAATTCCGTATTCGAACACATTTTGCGGATTCATAGGTGTTTGGAAAAAAGATCGGATCTACAATACCATTTTCAATCCGGGTAGCAAATTGCAAACCGAAAAACAACAAAAAAGTTAAATGAAAATCAGAACAACCGTTTTCAATCCGTATGGATTCAATTTTTGTTTTGGTTTTCAAATTCGAACGAATATTAGAACAGCCTTGTTAGACCGAATTTGATATTTTTGTCTTCTAATCTATTCTCCTTTTTCTGTAAAACCATGGATCCATAATGTCTTAATTACCTATACAAAACCCCAATTATATGCCCACACTTTGAAATGCATTATATCCTTTTTTTTTATATTCCTATTCCTTATTTGACTTAATTAAACCGACCAACTTGCTCCCACAAAACAAAACAAAAACTTGCACAAAAAAATATGCGAATGGTGTGTAAGTGTAAAAAAAAAGTCATTACCAGAGATACCCAAAAGAGATGAGAAACTTCTGACGTCATACGGGTTTGCCTACAAGCTGCTTTAGACATTTTTGGATAAGTATGCGTGAAAAAATATACATTTTTGGCTAAGTATGCGTGAAAAATCGTACATTTTTGCTTAGGTGTGCGTAAAAACACCGTGGCTACACTATGTGTGTTTTTCACATTTATTCACGAATACAAAAGAGATTACAACAACACGAAATAAACAAATGGGTTTTGGGGGGTAAAACGTACGAAAGTTTCCCATCTCCTTTGGGTATCTCTGGTCATTACATTTTCCATTTTCCCACGAAGAATGATCCTGTACGTGTCCTTGTGCCTCATTCTGGATGTCTCGTCAAACTTTGGTTGCTGTGAGAAATTATGAATGAAACTTATAAACATCATATACCTCCTATTCAACCAAAGAAAAAAAAAAGCGAAACTGTGGGACAATTTTTTTTTTATTCAAACTCAAATAAACAAATGCTTAGTGTATTTGGTAGAAATTGACAAAAAAAAAATGTGAAAATACAAAAAATGGTGGTGGAGTAGGAATTAAAAAAAAAAAAAATTAATGTCATTGAAATAGATAGGGAGAGAGAAGAGATAGAGAGAGAAAGAGTAAGGGCGATGACAGAAAAGGATGGTTACTTGGAGCTGGAATTGAGTGCACTTGGCTCACGTATACAAGAGGAATTTACCAACAAAGAGCAAAGGGAAAACCAAGTTTTAGTGGTTTGAGGGTAGGCAGAAGATTGTTCGTTCTATGGGTGCTACTGTGTTCAAGAGGTGGCAAGTAAAGGGAATCACCACGTACGCACGACAACGTCGACGACGACGATGTTGCCATTGCCTCTGCCACCGCACCCTTTTCTCGGACCAACCGAGGACTTAATGTGCTTCATTCAACCACCAGCCAACAAAATGAAACTAACCAACCAAGCAACCCTCCTTAGCCCCAGCAGCAGCAGCAGCGCGTCAGCGCCCACCCATAGTTTCGCTAATCCTCATTCCTTCCCTTATTGTTATGTGCTGTTGTTGTTTTTGTTGGAGTGGCAATGAGAATGGGGGATGGGAAAGCTGCTGCTTCTCTGCTCGAGCTCGAGCACTGGTGTTTCTCTTTAAAAAAATCAATGGAGAACATTTGCGCGGCGCGCGAGCTTTAAAATACATTATTTTCCATGCTAGGTTGAAATGAGTTGAAACACCACCCGGGCTATAAGGTGAAGAGTTTTGTGGGGGGAGAGAAAAAAACAGGAAGAGACGTATGCGGATGAGAGAGGAAAGATTGGAAATAAAAGAGAGAAGGGTAGGAGCGGAGCAGTATAACGACGGCACCGAAGATGGTTGCTTGATGGGAAATTGTTTACTGGTTGGGCAAAAGGATGAGGGGAGGTGACAGGAGGGAAGGAAGGCAAACGAGCAATTTATCCAACATGGATGACGTCGGTTGGTACAAGGGTAGCGGAGCAAGCAGCAGAGTGAAACGACTAGGACGACGATGATGATGATGACGATGAGAAAGGGGAACGGAAAGGGGGGCGACAAAGTGATAGAACGAGCTAAACTTATTAAAAGCGGGTTGAAAATTTTTGGGTGGTGGTGTGGTTGGTGGTGGTGGCAGAGCTATGAGGACGACGTCGGTCGTTCGGTTGTGTTTGGAGGATCATGGTGGTGCATCATGGTGCCCCAGGGTTAAGTTTCAATGTGTGTTTGTGTGAAGGTGTGGGTATGTTATAAACACGACGAACGAATACGATTCTGCTCTGCGCTAACTCCTCTACTGGTTCTGGCTGTTGGGAAATTAATATGGATGAAAGTGGGACCTTGAGGGAGAACTTGGGGGGGGGCTTATACAGTGAAATTATTGGCAAAAGAGTTTGGGGGGCTTATTCGTTGGATAGAGGTGAATCGCTCAAATCCCATAACAACAACAATATAAAACGAAAAGCGTCTGAAAAAGTCCAGCTATTCTTTCTTCAAAACTGGCAAACAAAAATGTCTTGTGTCTTTTAATACTGTGTTAAATTTTCTTTTCATAGTTGTTTTATTTCAAATAAGCTTTTTATTTCATCGGTTGCAGGTACGGTACCATGTGCACCTATTGACAATTTAGACTGCAGATGGTATCAATCATCAAACGGACGGTTTATGCATTGATCAATATTACAGAAAAATGTCAAAAAGACTCAAAAATTATATTAAATAGTAGTTAAATTATAATATTTTCAATAAAATTACCTTACTTGTTCCATTGTCAAAAGTTTGCATATTTCCAATATTCAAAAAGAAAAATTAAGTTAGAATGATTCATTCATGAAGATCGAATCCGAAATTAGACGTCAAATCAGACATACCTCCTTGTAGGTCCTGCATAATAATAGTTTGAATTGGAATTAGCTCAAAAAGTTGAATTGGATGCAGCGATTCTGATTCAATTTAATCAAGCTTAATTTGAAAGTACCTGGGTGACCGAGCTTTGCTCGGTATCCTAAATTGTTATAACATTCAGTGAAATGTAAACAGCAATTTTTTGGAGTGGGTTTACTGGTTGAACAGAATGAAAATTCGCTTGTGGCAAAGAAAAACGCCGTTGTACAAGATGAAAAATAAAATCGCTCAAAATCTAGAAAATATGAACAGAATATGTGGCGCACTAAAATGTCAAACCCGTTGACAAAAAAAAATTATTTGAACTGAGCAACCACATTAGAAAAGTCAAAAGTCATTGCGCTTGTAGCTTGAAGTAAAAGTCGACTCGACTTGTACCACAGCGAATTTCCTTGCCACATCCACAGCTACGTATTCTGGCACCAAGACACAGCCACAGCTACATCATTCTGTTCTACCAGTTAAGTTTGCAATGACCAGTTTTTTCACGGGTTACAAAACATCACATTCCCACTTTATAATCCAGTTTATTTAAGTTTGAATATACGATCAGCAATGAATAGAAGGGTTACAGGAATCTGCATTATCGAAAATGCTTATAGCAATGAGATCCTTTTTTGTTCAAATTTTAATTTACGTGTCAGAAAGTTTGGGATGGTGAATATAAAGTTAATCTTTTTATCAAGTTTAGCCTTGTCGGCAAAGCTTAGTATGAAGAAATACTATTTTTATCCCTGTCTCTGTTTTATTCTGTATCAGTGGATGCTTTACTGCTTTCTATATTTACTTATACAGGGTGTCCCAAAAGTAATGGATCAAACGAAATATGCTGATTGGGGAACTTAAGGGCTCTCAGAATTTGGAACCTTGTTCATCCCAAATCCTTACGGTTTTCGATTTAAGGCAATTCTTGTGAAATTTCGAAAAATCCCTACTTTGCAACAGTATTTTGCTTCCTGCGCCCATTATTGATATATTTTTTTTTTTTTAATTCTTTTACGAAAACATTTGCCAAGTAATTAGGAACAATTAATTAATCAAAATATTTTTTATTCGATATGCCATTTCGGTGCAAATTAACTAACAGTTTCAAGTTTTATAAAAAACTAGCCGACCCCGCCCTCGAAATTCGAGCGCCAATTTCTTTATTTTTTTTTATTTGCAACAACTTTAAATACAATTTTACCAAAATAGTTTCATTATTTTGTATAGTATTTGTTGTTGCGATTAACTACACTTTTTGAAGACAAAATACACAGGTATATATAATATACCTACTTTTTGATATTTTTTAAACCTGATTTAGATATTGTTGAACTACGTTTTAACTGCACTCAACTACGTAAAAAAAGTATCGAAAAAGAAAATGCAAAGTGTATTCGCCTTAATGCATTGTGTTTGCACCTTGCATTTTGCGATTCAATTCAACCTGTTTCATGTTCCATTCATTTAAATTCCATCATTCAATCATTCAACTTCCACCAACTTCACTCAAATTTGTCATTCACATCATTGTATACTTTGTAGGTTCTCGTCTTAGCTTAGCTTGTAGAAGTTTAAATTTCCGGAAGGGAGAGGGCGTTATTTATCGCACTTCCAGTTTGGAATGATATTTGTGGTAAGGTTTCCATTAAAATTTTAATGAATGCGTTCAGATACTTATTAATGATTAAAGATAGGTTCACATTTATTAAAGGTGCGTTCACAACAACTTCGCGCAACAACGTTTTTTTCATGTTAAAGCCATAACTACAATGACCTAAAAAGTGAAAAAGTGGGAAATTTACAAAATTAAATTTTTTTTTATTTCTTTCTAGCAATATTTGTTTTTGTTAAAATTTTTGGAAAAAACTACCAAAAATTTTTTTGGAAACCAAAAAATAAGCTTTTTGCATCATTATTTTTTATTTTGTCGTCGTAAAAACTGTCATAAAATGAGTTTGAAATCTATCACTTTTTGACTTTTCGCAAAAAGTTGCCGTTGTAGTTATACTTTTAAAGCCTTAAGGCTTAACCGGAGTCCGTTTTTCCCCATCACGTCAGGTTTTCGAGATAACCTCAAAAAATGTCACGAAAACAAAAAAAAAAATTTTTTGATCTGGATCCAGATTCGAAGTCAATTTTGCCCTATCACGTCAGGTTTCTGAGATATCCTCAAAAAAATGTCAAAACCAAAAAAACTAAATTTCTTATCTGGGGTTGTGTCTAGGTTTTTCATATAGTTTTTGGGTTGCTAAAACTGAATTCGAACTCTATTTTTCCGTATCACGTCAGGTTTTTGAGATATCCTCAAAAAATGTCAGATTTTTTGAGTTTAGAAATTTTTTGAGGATATTTCAAAAACCTGACGTGATACGCCAAAATAGACTTCGGATTCGGTTTCAGCGACCCAAAAACTATATGAAAAATTTAGTCGCAACCCCAGGTAAAAACTTTTGTTTTTTTGGTTTTGACATTTTTTTGAGGATATCCCAGAAATCTGACGTGATAGGGCGAAATTGACTTCGAATCTGGATTCAGTGATCCAAAAACTATATGATTAACATATTCGCACATCCAGATCAGAGAAACAAATTTTTTGTTTTCGTGACATTTTATGAGGTTATCTCGAAAACCTGACGTGATGGAGCAAAACGGAATTCGGATTCGGTTTCAGCGACCCAAAAACTATATGAAAAATTTAGTCGCAATCCCAGGTCAGAACTTTTATATTTTTTTGTGTGGCTGCCCTACTAACAATTTTGCTTCTATAATGCTTTAAAGAAGCAACAATTGCATCTGTAAAGCTTTATAGAACCAAAATTGGTTGTCGGGTGTGTAATCATTCTGTGAGGCGCGTACTATTACACGATGCCTCTAGTCAAGGACTCAAATTTGACATTTATCTTTTGAATTAAAATTTGTTGTTGTTGTATCGCACCAAGAAGCAAAAAGAAATGTGAGGGAATGTTGAAAAAAGAAAAAGTGGAAAAAGAAACGTCAAAAAAGAGTCTCGTACTCACGACCCACGACTCTCCGGTCGGATAATTTTTTCATTCATCTTTTTTCTCTTTTGCACTCATTATGTTTAAAAAGAGTCGCGCCTCTTGAGGCTTCATGTAATTGCTGACAAATTCTTATGTTCTTTCAAGAGAGAAAAGGAGAAAAGGTATCAAAAGTGTTTACAAAAGATTGGACCTTAGTAATAGACTTGATTTTAATAGAATTCAATTTTAACAAAAAAATTCATGGTAATAAAACAAACATCTTACTTCTGAGCTTAGATTACTAAAACAATGAAAGTTAACCATAGTTAAAACAACACACCAATGTGAAACCACCTTAATGTTTTTTGATTTTCGCTGAATGCTTTCATTCATTCATTCAGTCATGAATGACATTTCATTCCAGTCGATTGGAAATTTTCCAATAGAATTCCAGTTGTTTTTGTTTTGTTTTTGTTTTTTTTTTTTTTATTTTGTATCGAATTTTAATTTGTTTAATTTCGTTATTTCGGTTAATAAAAAGTAAAAAAAAATGTGAGTCTGCACATCTACGCGTCATTCTCTTTCGTTCCGTGTATAATTTATGCCCCTTCGGTTTTTGGGGGCCCGGTAATTTGTACCACAAAAACCATGCTCGCCGTTTAATTATATGATGTGAGAATGGTTTATTATTTTAAAAAGTTGCCCAGTTATTGTAGTTTTCAAAAAAGTATAAAAGTTTTCTAAGTTGCAGTTAGATATCGCAAAATATTACAATTTGAATTCAACAAAACAGGGTTTTTCAGAACAAAAAACAAGCAACTGAAAAAAACTAATATAAGAGAGGACCAAACCCTCAAAATTTCATCAAAATCTTTAAAGTTGTTACCAAAAAAAAAATTCTATGTTAAAAAAGTGGGCGTGGCAGTGGGCGGATTTTTCCAAAAATACTTCCAAAACTTTTTACTCGCTTAGATAAACAAACCCTGAAAATGTCATCGAAATCGTGAGAGCCGTTTCCGAAAGAAACTTATATGTTAAAAAAGTGGGCGTGGCAGTGGGTGGATTTTTCCAACAAAAAATTTCCAAAACTTTTTACTTTCTTAGACGATCAAACCCTGAAAATTTCATCGAAATCGTTATAGCCGTTTCCGAAAAAACATATATTTTAAAAAAAGTGGGCGTGTCAGTGGGCGGATTTTTCAAAAAAAACTTCCAAAACTTTTTACTCACTTAGATAAACAAACTCTGAAAATTTCATGGAAATCGTTAGAGCCGTTCCCGAAAAAACTTATATGTTCAAAAAGTGGGCGTGGCAGTGGGCGGATTTTTCCAAAAATACTTCCAAAACTTTTTACTCGCTTAGATGAACAAACCCTGAAAATTTCATCGAAATCGTTAGAGCCGTTTCCGAGATCCCAATTTTATATATATTTATATATATATATATATATATATAAACAATTTTAGCTCGTTTAAAGTTATAAGATTGATTTCAAAATCAATCATACATAAAATTTAGGTTACAGTATTTGTATTGAGTTGCACATTTTATTTGTCGTTTCGCTGCTTTCATTTATGGGTTGACTGCTTGGTTGGTAGACTTCATTGGACAAAGTAACATCGTGAAAAGCTGAGTTTAAAGTGAAACGTTCAGACTGCGTTTCAGCGTTCGGCACCTTCTGCAGTACGAGATATATTACTCAATCTTTCACCCCTTGATATTTTTAGCAAACAAGTGGTCGCGGGTACAGCTGTTCGTTTCGAAGACATCTTCCAATGGACCAATATTGGGTCAGACAAATATTCTGAATTCATTCGGATCACTACTCTTCCACACTATACTCAGAAAGACTAAATCTTAGTCTCCTTAATCACTGCAGACATGCTGTAAGACTAGCAGTAGTCTCAAACGGCTTCTGCAGAAGTTGTTTTGATTACAAAGAATAAACGATCCCAAACTTTCTATACTCAGACCTGCTCTTTCCAGTACACGTAACTTAAATTTGGAAAAAATACTATTTAAAAGATACAAGTGGTTTAATCAATAGACATCTTCAACCTTCACCGGATTGTTAGAACCTCCAACTGGTTCAATTAGTAAGGAAGTTCCTTGCAATATCATGGTTGCACAATGGTCCAAGTTTGTCAATACTTTTCATGAAAGTCAAGCTAAATTTATCATTGTAGTGGTCGCTTAAATGATGTGTTGTCGATCAACACTGTTTTTTTTTTTTTTTTTTTTTTTGTTGACCAGTATGCTATTCGTCCACACTCAGTTAAATGTGGACGTGCTAAAGATAAAGAGCCAAGAATATCAATTCGTAGTCTTTCACGGTAATGAGAGAGATTATTAGAATCTGTATATGGAGTCAGTTTAAACACGTTGATGTGCACAACATATGTGTAACATTCATAGCAAATCAATGGAATCAATTGATTTTTTGAAAGAGATGTATAGTAATCGAACAATTTCTCGGACTCAAACTTTTTAAAACCTCAAGGCCGCATCATAACGTAAATATCACTTAATTGAAACATCAGAAAAGTGGATCAAAATCAAATATTGTTCAGAATGCCTGCAAAGCAATCAGATGAGGTCACTTTAACGACATTCTTTTGCATTATTAACTTGATTTAACACCATATAAATTATACACATAACTTTGGCTAAAGCGTATCAAAATCTCCAAAAAATTCATGCTGCTCTAAGTGAAACAAATTTCCTTGATTGGATCTATCGCGTCATAGACGGTGGTTTTGCGTTAATGAAGGGCAAGGCGAACATTTTCAAAGACGCTAAATTGTTGACTCCGAGTGGGTACAAAGGATACAATGAACGCATGCAGGAAACACTAGGGAATAGATGTTTAGTCAATGTCATTTTCTGAAGGAAATTTAGTAAGACGTGTAAAACAAGTTAGGTAGATTTTTTTTTTCTTGAATTGCTTTTTTCAATATACACCCGTATTCAGCTGTTATTCGATTCACGTGAAAGTCTAAAATAAGAAGCGTTTAAATGGGGGTTAAAATTTGTTCTTTAAAATTTCTAAAACAGACGGAAACAACGTTTTGCTTTCGAAATTAAGCGTTTTTTCAAAGCCATGTTGACGTGGTAAAGGAAGGAAATCTTTCGATTGACGTGAAATCGAATAGCAGAATACGGGTGATAATTGCCTAAATTTGAAAGATTTTTTGGATAGCTAACCAGTTACGTAGATACCCAAAACTTTAATTTTTAGGACCTAAAGTTTATGAATCTGTTCATTTGCTTCTGTAGTTTTAGGCTCTTGCTCTTGCAAAGTGGATATTTTTAAATTTTGCGAAATAGTAACTTATTAATTGTGAAACAGTTATCCTTTCGCTAGAATTTCCTTTTGTTCAACACAGAACCCCGTGTTAAAAACATATATCGAAAATCTGTGTGTGCATAAATTGTATCATTGCATAGGAAAAAATGTTTGCTCGACCTTGTCCCGGACAGAACTTTCATAATTTTTTTGCATCGACTAGGTACACCCTCCGGATAGTTTTGAATATGGTGTGACTGAGTTAAACGCCATCTAGACAGAACAGACCAGAAGTAAAAACATGTTCTTCTTTGCCGTTTGAATTTGAGTCGCTCTTCAATTTCAGCTGGCAAAGATTAAAGAATTTTTCAAAACAACCCGCGCTCCAAACCAAACTACCCCTGTTGTCTGCCTGCCTTACCCGTTGTCAGTTCTTGTCAACAGCAATCAATATAAATATATATAAATTTATATATACTTACATACAAATGTATATATATATATTTAGGTATATGACCATTGCTGGTAAATGTATGTATGTATGCATACATACGTATGTACATAGGATGATGTGTAATGCAAGATGTATAGAATTAAACCGGTCTACTCGCAATTACCCCTTGCGAACATCATCGTTCGCCATCGTTTCTCGTCTCTTCTCTCTTCTCTTCTCGTTCACCATCGACCATCACTTTTGGTTGAATCGAATGACGACGACGACAACGGCAACGACTGAAGCCCATGAACAGAACCAAAAACTCGTTTTGTGTTGCTGTGCTGTGCAAAGCTGGGCCATCGTTGCCATCGTGTCGTCATTTTGTGCCTCGGTTGGTTGAATTCTTCTTCCTCCTTTATTTCCGCTTATACCCCTTTTCATTTAACTGGCTTGACTATGTTGTGTGTTGTTGGGGGGAATGATTTCAGCTGCCTCTTCGTTCGTACATGCTGTGGTGGCAAATATATCCCCCTAGACATTGCCGTTTTCTCTTCGTTGTCGACGTCGTTTTCGTCCCTCCGTTGGAACAAAATAAAAAAAAAAATTAAAACTGCATACACTCAAATTATTCAATGTCCCTTCCCAAACCCCATACTTGAGCAAAAATATAAATTGGATATATTTGGGGCTTTTTGAATTTTATAACCATGATGATGTCCCTCTTTCCCCCTTCTCTTGTATTCCATCACTTCTATTTTTTTACCAAATGAACCTGCGTGTCCAAGTATGTTCGGTGTAAATATTTTTTTTTTTTTTCAATATTTCATGTAATTTTTTTTTTTATTGAAAAAATTTGACTTACTTTCGTTTTTGATGTGCACACTGTACAGCTTTGTGTTAACATCATCACATCCCCTACAGTTTTTTTTTTTTTCTTTTTTTTTTTTGGTGGTGGAACCATGAACCTGGAAGTTTGTTTTATTTGCTAAGCTCTTGCCACGCACTAATCTTGTTTACCTACTTTTATTTTATTATGTTTTTTTTCACAATAGGATTTTTGTTTTTTTAGAATTCTCTTTGAGTAAGCTACGTATGTACTTTGTGTTGTTGAACAACAACAATTAATTACATCATTTTATTTACTCTCTGAGGTCACTCGGTTGTAATTAGAGGAAAACTTTTTTTTTCCCCGAGTGCTTTTATAAATAAAATAATAATATGCAAATTAACTAGTAGTATACTGTATACAACAACTTATCTATCATTTTGTGGATTTTCAAGTATAAATGGGTTTTAGATTCATTTTTGTTTTTACACTAGGTGTGAATTAGCTGATCAGTGAAATTGATTGAAATGAAAGAGTGACCCACTCCTTCATAGAATCAGTTCTTGGCACTAGAACTAGGTAACCAACGTTTCAATGACACTCCCATGTTAGCTCTCCCTAGAAATCTAACCTTTTGCATAGAAGTTTGTTTCCAAAGTATGATTATTGCACTTCCATATCGAAAATCGGTGCATCTATAAGATGAATTCAAGTCTTAAATCAACGAAATAAATGTTGGTGTGCCGCAGGGCTGCCTTTTGTCTCCAACTCTCTTTCTCATTTTAGCAATGATTTTCTATATAGAATTTCTTATCACCGAACTGTATTCGCTTCTTAAAAATAACCCATATTTTCTAGGTTCTACCAAACGCTAAATATTACAAATTCAGGTCTTGTCTTGAAAGCATCCACTGAGGATCATTGAAAAGTACCTACACATTATACGAGGCGTTAAGAGTAATAATGAGTCAAGTCCACTTCTCTACAAGTTGGTTGTTAATTAATTGTTTCGTTTTATCTTAAATAGAAAGAAAGAAAAAAATTGTGGAGGTATAGAGCTATTGATCTGTGAAACATTTTCTTTTTCAAAAGTTACTTTAGTTCCTGAGAAAGATTTCAAATTTCAAATGGATTTCATTCATTATTATTCTGAATGCCTCATTTATGCAACTATGTATTCATAATTAGTATTTGTTTAGTGGAAATTAATAAATTTTCCATCCTCGAACACTTTTGATGTCGCCAAAATGTTAAGGATTTGTTTCGTAGATGCAAAACATTTAGTTGTCCTTTCTATTCCAATTGTAGTGCCTCATGACGTAATAGTTTGTTGGATGAACTCTGACACCAGAGGTTCTGGGTTGAAATCTACCCTCCTTCACCTGGATATTGTTCAGAGTACTGTCTCTTGTGAAGAATTGAGCATTTAAGAGTATCATTACCTTGTTAAAAGAATCATTGTCGCCAGAAAATTGTAGGTTACCTCAATTTTTGCAAAATTGGTTTTGCTCCTCATGGGCTCGTAGCCCATGTTGCCCCTTAAATTCACTTCTTGAACATGACGACACAAACGGTCTTAAAATGTTAGGTTATAAATCAAGAATAGAAACGTTAACATTACTATAACACACACCCTTAAAGGACTCACTAGGCTATTCATGATTCTAGTTTTGAAACAGATTCTTTCTTAAGATACACAAAACGTGGATGACATTACCGGTTACCTGGATCTTTTATTCCTCCTCCCATTTTAATATTCAAAATTAAAAAAACAATTTTTACCAGTACCTTTCCTTTTGTCCTAACTTTGAGGCGCGGTTACTGTAAAAAATAATACTATTTTCAATCAAAGTTAATTCTTCAAAGATGTTCCCTTAACAGATTTTCAAAATCAATTAAATAAATCCTTAACTACATTGATCTAAAAAGTGAAAAAGTACAAGAGTAAAAATTTTCAAATTGATTTTGTGATGATTTCTTGAAATGGAAAAACTACAAAAATGATGCAGAGAACTTATTTTTATGGTCTTAAAAACAAATTTGTATACTTTTTTTACAAGCAAATTGCGCTAGCGAGAAAAAAAAGTGGTCAATTTATTTAACTTTAGAAACACTATTTTATGCAATTTTATATTCCGGACTATCAGAAATATTATTATCAGAAATATTTTTTGAGTTGAATTTCATTTAATTTATCAAAACAATTCTACTCTATTTATTGATTTAAGATAATTTTTCCAGGGGGAATTAATTACTCTATATTTTAAACCAAAAACTAAATACATAAAAATAAACGTCAAGGCTATTCCTTGCTACGGATAAACCAAAGCAACAAATAACTTATATAAACTCCCACATTTCCAGACAATGGTGGATAAGGAGAAAAAACGATTCCATGAAATGGCCGAAAAAGACAAGCAGAGATATGACCTCGAAATGCAAAATTATGTTCCTCCTAAGGGCGTTGTTGTTGGACGAGGAAAGAAACGGAAACAAATCAAGGATCCCAATGCACCCAAAAGATCATTGTGAGTTCGTAGAAAGAATTTGTATTTAATTTAAATTTTATATAAATAAAATATTTTTTAAAATTTTATTACTGAAAATCTAATCATTATTTTTTTCTTTAATTTTTTAATTTAAATAAACAGATCAGCATTCTTTTGGTTTTGTAATGATGAACGTAACAAAGTTAAAGCTCTAAATCCTGAATACGGCGTAGGAGATATTGCCAAAGAATTAGGCAGAAAGTGGTCCGATGTTGAGCCAGAGACAAAACAGAAATATGAATTAATGGCTGAAAAGGACAAAGCGCGTTATGAAAGGGTAAGTTAAAAAAAAAAACATATTTGATTTTGCATAGTTGGTTTTTTGTTTAAATATTTTAATTTTGAAAAAGTTGACTCAGCGGTGAATCGAACGATAGCTAGTCGTTTTAAATCATCGTTCATTTTGTTTCATTCCACAAGAATACCTTGTCATATAACTTAACTTAAACTATATTTGCTGTAGAGACACGAGAGTCTCCCTTCGAACCCGAACGCATAGAAGGAGTCCATATGTTTCTATCATAATGGAAATAGCACCTCCAATTGATTGAGGGCAATGACTTTGTGCCTCACCTCCTAAAATAAGACAAAAGGCACGTGTCATATGAAACTAGCCGAATACAAAAAGACATATAGTTGATCCAGGATGACAAGTTGATCATTTTCACAGTCCAAAAAAATTTTACAGCCTAGTTCACAATATTTATTTTATATAAAAAGAACTTATTTCCGTTCATTTAAGGCAATTATGAGTAGGTACTTTATCCATTTTATAGAATAAAAAGTTACTTGTCATATGTTTTTGACAATAGGTTTGAAACATGAGTAATGTAACTACCATTAAGCCCATGATACTGAGGCTGCGAGAAGGTTTGACATATGTATTGACAAAATGTTGAAAATTATGAAATTCGAGTTGTTGTTATATGTATGATAATGTTTTTAACTCTTCTTTGTCGTTCAAATCAAAATATATTGATTGAACAAATTAGAGAAAGTCGAAAATGCAGACAGGTACGTTTCATTTCGATTTTCACAGTAGGGCTAATTGTGATTATTGTGATAGTGGTAATTGAATGTTTTTGATTGAAAACCGACTTTTCTATATCCAGGCGTACTAATCACAATTTAAATTGATGCGCGACACAATGCAAATCCACATTTCGTTGCAGATTTTTAATATATCTATTCAAAATTGACAATTTGAAAGCTCGAAGAAATCTCGAAATCGGTCGAAATGTAGAACATGTAATTTCATTTCACGTGAAATTGAAAAGTGATTTCAATTCACTCTCGATCCAATTCCGGAATATGGGTAAAACTCGACCTTTGGCAAAGAAAGCTCACCTTTCGAATGTCAAAAGGCCTCTAATAATGTTATTTACATCACATAAAAAAAATATCTGTTTTAACAAAAATTGTGAATTTGATTTGCAAAAGGGTTCATTTAACTTGATGCTAAAAACTTATCGAAAAAAATGTAAGATCAAATCACTATAAAAAGGATACGACGATATGAAAATGGCACCTTGTTTTTTATACTGATTTCATAGTGTCTCACTTCATTTGAATACACTCTTTTTAAGAACACTTTAGAAGCATCTGTTTAGTTGATTCAAGCTTTACTAATTCCAAAATATGAACAAGTCCGAGCTAAATATCTTGAGAGATCGATTGAGTAGAAGAAACAGAAAGTAGTGGATTTTAACTAATACATGAAAGAATGTTCACACTCGGAAATTATTGTGAAATGTTTCAAAAAGTTCATGTTAAAATTATGTATTTGTGTAACTCAAATATTTTTTATTTAATATTTTAGAAAAAAATATTGTATTTTTACTAATTGATTTTATTCTTTTTTTTTATTATAGGAAATGACAGATTACAAACAAAGTGGGAAAATTCCATTATCGGCGCCGTCAATGATTGCTCAAGCGCAGGCAGCGCAAAAAGCTGCGTTACTTGCTGCTGCCGTACAGCAACAACAGCAGCAGCAACAACATCATGACGATCATGATGATGACGATGGTGACGGAGATGACGATGAAAATCAGTAGACTTAAGTTCGTAATTTACTTAAATTACAAATAATAATTATAAAATAATAATTAAACTAAAAACAGATAATTAAAAGTAAAAAAAAAAAACTGAACAAAGAAAATAGAAAAAAAAAACAAAACCAACAAACAATATTTTTTGTAAAATATAATAAAGCTGGTAAAATGAAACAAAAAAAATAATAAATTAAATTTATATATAATTTAAGAGTTATATAAAAAAAAGTAAACAAAACAAAAAAAAACAATGCTAATGTACGATAATATGATTGTAAGTTTAAATCAGCGACAAGAATTTTTTTATAAGTTTATTTTTTTCCAAAAAACAAAAAAAAAATACGTTTAAAAAGAATATTAATTATTTCATTTTTTTATACCTTTAATTGGATATTTAAGTTTTTTTTATATTTAAAAAACAAAATATAAATAATTAAAAAAAAATCAAGCTGACATCCTCTTTCTCCCATGATATCAATACAATAAAAACAAAAAAAAAAAATGAAAACAAAATAAACAAAAAAAGTGAAACACAAAATCAAATGTTTTTTTATTAAATTATTTGTTGTCTTCATTCAGTCCGTTTTGTTGGAAGAATTTTTTCTTACATTCGTCACATTTTTCCCCCCAAATTAATCGCATTCATATTTTATTTCCAAGAATGGTAGTTATTTTTTTTTTTAAGAAAAAGAACAAAAGACCCCAAACAAAAACTAGTAAGTAAAAAAAAAAGAATGGAAAATATGTAAATAACTAACACACAAAAACTAAGAACTTTAAAAATAAACAAAAACAAAAATAAAATAATAATAAAAAATGATTTATATAAGATTGAGCTAATAAGTATAAACAATTAAGATCTTACATAATTCTTAGTACTTGTAAATAGTTAACAAAAAAAATATATATAAATTAAAATAGTCAAAAATTACACTGGCGACTTGAACTAAAAAAAAAAAATATTCTTTTCGCAAAAAAATTAAAAAAAAAAACTAAAAATTGTATTTAATATAAATATAAAGTGAGATGATGTACATGATATGTGAAGTATGATGACAAGCAGTGAATGTTGTGGTCTTTTTGTACGTAACAAAAATTAAAAACAAAAAAAAAAAAAAAAAACAATAAAATAATAATAACTGAATTTAAGTAAAATTTTCAAGTTAGGGATATGCAAACTATTAACATAAAATAAAACAAAAATACGTTAAAAACACAAACAAATAACAAAACCCCAAAAAAAAAAAACAATCTTATTGTTCTAAACAAATTTAAATTTCATTCATCAAAACAACAACAAAAATGTTAGCGATGGCGGTTACACAAAAAGTTTTATTTATTTCACTTAAATATGTTTTTTTTTTTTTAATATCAAATTTCTTCTCATTTTCCTTAATATAATTTTTTTTAAATTGTGATAAGTTGGAATTCAGAGTGAGGCTCCTTTAAATCAACAAAAAATCATAAACAATCATACTTTAAAGCCATCATTTTCTTAAGAATAACAAAACAAAAATACGGTTCATAAATCTCAGTAATTGAATAATCAGTTGGATTGTTGTAGTTTAAACTAATTTAAAAAGCAGAAGATATTTTTAATTGTGTCGCAAATTTTTCCTGGTTTTATCTGTGATTCCAAAAAAATACTAGAAAATGACGTTGAAAACGCAGAGTGGTAGAGACTATCGGGACACAATATACCTCGTTAACCATAAAAAAGCTTGTAATAAACTTAAGTACCCAACAAACAGTGATATTGAAGATATACTACATAGATAACAACATGATTTCAAAACATCATTCATGTTTCAATAATTGCATTATGGAGTGTGAAGAAAGTGGCTTAATTTTATCAACAATGACAAAGAAGTCCTTGAAGTAGATAGTTTAGTGACACTGCAAATGCTTTGGAGTTTAAGGGTTCTATTAAAGAGGTATGAATTTATAGTTTTTTTTTTATTCAACCTTTAATTTATTTTTGTCCTTGATAGAAAAGATAAAATTGGAAGGAAACCCAGCTGAAAAACAAAATTTACTTTGTCAAACTTTTAAGAAAAGTACAAGATTGTGCAATTTGCATATATTTACCATAAAATGGTCGCATAAAACATTGCATTCTTAAGTCTAGTAAATCGTACGATGCGAAACGGAATTTTTTAACGGTCTCCACCCAGGACAACGATATGCTCGCAATGACAAAATGAACAAACAAAAAAAAACTCAAATGTCATTTCTCCGCAGGACACAATGTCCCCGGCATCTATTTTTGTGCGACAGAGAAGTGGAGACTTCTCCAAATAAACTGGCATAATTATCAATTTCGCTGGTGGAACGGCGTATTGCACAACGAAATTTTTCGTTTACGATTTCGTTGTGCGATTTTTGTATGGGATTTTTCGTTTCGCATCAGCAACTTTCTAGGCTTTAAAATGAAATTAATTGAAAGACACAGAAAATGTTTGTGGAATCGGCAAATTTCTCTAAATTTTAAAGCCTAAACTTAGATTTATGTCCATTGTCAGCTTAAGTTGCCACTTTTAAATGCTGGTTATGGTGAGTAAATTCAAAATCGCATGTTTGTTCACTTGATGCATAATCGCTTTCGTCAAACATTCTTGAACAATGTTGAATTCATAAATGCATCCCTTACTTTGCAACATTGCCATTTGTATGGTTCAAAAACAAAACCTTATCTGCAAAGTGCAGCTTTGCACGATCATGCAAAATCATCACTGTATTAATGAATTCAGCCTACCTAGAATGTTCACGATAGCAAATATGTACCCATCAACTTGATTTTTCTTTGCTGCTGAGAGATTCCATCAACATCAGAAATCTGTGGCTCCAGCACATAACTTGATACAATCGAGTGTGATCGAGTATGGGCAGCATGCAATTTGGTTCAATCGAAGGTTTAAAATGGAAAATGTTCAATTGATCCAAAATAGGTGCTGCCACTGCTCGATTTTACAAAGTTATGTGCTGGCACCTCAGCAATTACCAACACCACAAATCATTAAGTATTTGTGAATTTACTCGTTGTATGACATAAATCTGACCTTTGGCAGAAACAAATTCCAAGTGATGCTTTTTTATTCAGTAATGTAATTGCTCCAATCTAAACTTCATTTTTTCAGTCATGATCAGGATTTTGATCAATTGACACAATCCGGAATCGACGATCGTAGAGAAATCTTTTAGGTTCTGTCCTATTAAAATGTCTTAACGGAAACTATTGCAATTTAATGCATATTGAAATAGATATCCAAATTTTCAAAAATAAGTTGAAACATTCACAAACCCGTACCGAAGAATTGTTGTGATTATAGGTTTTTTTTTTTCTGACTTATGGTAAGGCCAATTTAAACTTAAGGCCAATAACAACTTAAAATTGATGCTGGGCAATGTAGAAATGGCAATTTTTTTTTAAGGATAAAACCAGAGCGACATAATTTACTATATTACTTTCTGCAACTATAAATTAAAATTTTGATTCATATTTTTCAGTTTAAATAAAACTTAAACCAAATTTTAAAATATTTTTATATACATACAAAGTAAAAATAAAGTATTTTTTTAAATTTCTTTTAATTTTTTTATTTAACAAAATATGCAATTTAAATTGAAAAATGTCAAACAAAGTATAAACATTTTTTTTAAAAAACTTGTTTGCAATAAAAAAAAAAACATACAAAAGAAACAATTTCAGGCTCGAAAGATTCCTATTTATATAAAAAAAATAAACAAATAAGTAAAACAAGAGAAACTTTTGCATAAAATTTGGCTTTAAAACAATAGACAAAACAATTCATTAACTACAACTAATAGAAGGAAAAGAAAAACATATAAACAATAGAAATCATGGAAAAGTAAAAAAATGAATAGTTATTGAAAATTTATCAACTGCCACGTCTCGAATTATTACAAAAAATATAACAATTAGCAGAAAATTCTTGTCTGTTCCTTAATAAAATACAAATAGTTATTAAAAATAAATTATTCAGGGGGAACTACAAATACATACATTAACAAAAAAATAAAAATAAAAACAAGATTCTTAAATCTGAAGAAACAAAAAACAAAGAGTGTAAACAGTATTTTTTTAATTATTGTCTTTTTTTTAATTTAAAGGACAAAGAGACATTTTTTTTAATAATAAAAATAATAGAGAAGGGAGGAAGTCCAACTGTAAATTCAAAACCTTCACATAACATACCTAATTAAGTTTATTTAAAATAAAAATATAATAAATTTAAATTCACCCAGAATGCGAGCATGAAGATTATTTTTTTTTCTTATTAAAAATTTAAAACGAGATTACAAAACACATGAGTACTATAAAACATGGAACATAAATTGACAATGTTACAGTGAGTAATAAACTAAAAGTAAAAAAAAAATATGTAAAAAATCTTTTTGTTTATTTAAGCCGTTTAGTTTTAAAACAACAATTTTATTTTTTAAGTTCTTCATAAAAAAAAATGTTTAAATTTAAAGTTCGTTATTCTTTTTTTTTTATAAGTATGAAAAACGTATATAAACAAATAATTAGTAATTTACAAACAACTATGCGCTCTTATTTAAATAAATAAAAAAAAAGCAGAAAAAATAAATCAATAAAATTCCCATTAATTAAAAATTTAGAAAATAATTATTAATGATGATGGAGGAATATAAAATATGAATGAAGGAAAAGAAAACAAAAATAAAAATAAAACAATATAAAAAAGTAATTAAGAATATGTAATAGAATTTTAAAATAAACAAAAAAAAAAAAAAGAAATGAAAAAAAAAAATCAACTGAAAAAAAAAACAAAAAAAAACGAGAAATAACTGTCATTCTTAATCTTAAAATGATTTTAGAGTTAAAATGAGCAAACAAAAAAAAGAAATAAAATAAAAAAATAAACAATTGTGTTTTCTTTTTGGTTTTAGATGTTTCAGGCATCGTGATTTTCTAGACAACTTACAAAGTGTTTTGAAAAAGCATCAGAACGAAGAGTTCCAGAAACGTATGGGGCTATTCTGAATTAACGTTGTTCAGAGTAATAATAATCGCGCTTAAAGGAATGCACATCAGTTTACCCTAGAGTAAAATTTCGGACGTACCGTCAAATACAGCCGCACTACACGAATGTGGAACGCGTTAAAAAATATACCTGGGAATGTTTCCTCTTGTTCCGAACATGGAAACGAAAGTTATCCTCAAAATGTATTGGTATTGCCAATGAATTTTTCAAATTTTTCAGAGAAATACATTTTATTTTTTCTAAACTTGCACATTTTTGTCCCTTCAACAAGGAAAAATTACTAATAATAAATCAAAGCAATCGTTTATTTTTTTTTTTACAATATAAAATGTTTATTTATTAAGCTAAGTACTGAGTTAGCGATAAAACACGGCTATAGTTAATTCTTTTCGGAGCAGTGCAGTGAAAATCGCACCACTTTTTTAGCATTTTTTCAAGCTTTAATGTGCAAAGGTATTTAATTAATATCACATTTCCATGTAAATTTTTTTTCTTGAAGACATTGGTTTCAACTTACGTAGAAAAGTGGTATTAATTTAATACCATTGCACATTAAATCTTAAAAAAATGCTAAAATTGTTGGTACGATTTTCATATCACTGCCCCGGAAAGAGTTAAAACAAATTTTGATTTCTTATTCAACTTGATAACTGCTGTTTAAAAATTTACTACTTGCCTTTAAATATGGTTGACAAGGTCAGTGGCTTCCTTCTATCGAACAACTGATGTCACGAATTTGTTTGCATCTAATCTTTACGACTGACTCTTGCCTATCGTTTTCGTTTAGCTGTCATAAATATTATTACGTCTGCTGGTAGAATGCATGTGAGCCTAAAAAAAAAAATTTGTCGGGTTTAGTTTTGCGTTACGATTGCTCTATGTCGTGACTATCGTTGACTTTAGTATCGTTTACTTGCCGCCCGGTTCGTATTACATAATAGACACCTCTTCAGTAAATCCGTCCATATCCGAGAAACATTGCCTTAGTACACTTCTTGTAGTTGTAACTGATGGTGGGGGTGACCAATTTGTAGATAGACTTCACTAAAAGGCTGCTTTGTTATGACCAACAAGCTTAATTCTCAGAGCAAAAATTGAGAAAATTGATTTTTGGCCACGTTTCAGATCAAAATACAGCACTGTGCGCTGGGTGTCATTTTGAACACCAAAACCAATTTGAATGCACATTGTATCAAGTATCATTATCGGACTCATCACGAATTCCATTCGTATCGAAAATTTTTTACGATTCCCGTAAAAACAATCACAAAATCCGATCGTAGTGACGACCTGTATGAAAATTTCCATTACGAACAGATGCCGTGATTATTTTTTCGGGAATCGTGGCAAATTTCGGATACGAATGGAATTCGAGATAAGGCTCATTGATACGCTTTTTCTTCTTCAATTCATCAAAACTCAACAGCACAAGCCATTCAAAAAAAACAAACTAATTTTACCTGAATAATTTTATTAAAACAATTTCTTATACTAATTTAACAACATCAATTAATAAAAATATGTATGTATAATTTTTCGTCAGGATTTCAGTCTTTTCGGCAGAAGCTTAGCTTCTGAGTTATTTCTTTTAAGATTACATGGATTTGGTAAAAAGAATATACTATCAAAACTTATTTCATCTTCCTTTTCTACAGTTATAATCGTCTCATTGTTTGTAACGTAAATTTTGTTCAAACAATTCGCATAGCTAAGTCGACAATTATCCGGAACAACATTCAAACTAACTCTTTTTGGTTTAATAAATTCTAAAAATTGTTTCAACTCCAAACAACTGCAATGATTAGAGTAGGCAACACGATACTCATTTTTATCACCCACTTGCATCACAATAGGTTCACCACGTTTCCAATCTTTCCAAAACATTGCCGATGGCTTAATGACTCGTAGTTTTTTCAATGGATAATCAGGGTATGTTCCATAAAAACCTTTGAATTTTGTAAAAATTCTGCATTTACTAGCATCTGGTGATATACAATGATCCATTGCAGGAAGATAAACATATTTTTGCCATTGTTTCTCATTGACATAAATTTTCTGTCCTAATTTTTGTTCAATGGCCATGAAAAGGAACTCTACACCATATTGAGCGGGCATTTCTATGAGAACTTTGTTTTCATAATGCATCTCAAGCCATTCATGGATAAGTGAGCATATTTCCGATATACTTTCATATTGTGTTGGGAACTCATAAAATCTTTCGGAAAGGAATGTGGAATCCAGATGAATTGAGTCGACCGTTTTATTTTTTAAAATGTCATACTGCTGAAAATGAGATGGGAGAATTCTGTGGAAGATTTTTAATTAAATTTGTGTAAAAAACAAAGTTGATATAACACTTAATAATATATTGATTGAAAATGTTAATCATTTAAGTATATTAGGTCTTAATTATAATAGTAAATACTTATGTAAACAACACTGTTTACATCTAAAGAAATCCCTAGCTGCGAGAACTAATGTTATTAAATACTTAGCCTGTAAACGAAGTAATATGCATATTAACACCCTTTCAAATATTAATAAAATGTTAGTTTTAAGTAAAATCGCCTCGGCCTATAATATACATCCAATGCCCGAGATCAAGATCATCCAATGCCCGAAATCAATACTTAATATTATCAAACCAAGTCGCTAGAACGAGTATAAACGCATTTCCAACTACACAGGTTGAGCGAAAAAAAAACCAGTCAATTAAAAGTATATGCCAAGCTTATGTTCTCGAGAAACTCAATTTTAAACAATGACAACAAAAGAACAATAGACCACAAACTTATCAAGCGCATTCCATCTGCAATAGCGACCGTACTTGAAAAAGCAACTCAATTTCACCACAACTAAGAAATATGAATAGCAAAAAGTTATTTTCCAAAATAATAAATAGCAAATCTAATGTGTTACTCTCTTGTTACATGTAAGTAACATGCACTGCCTACGACCACCAAAAAAAGTCGGACAACTGGGAAAATAATTTTTTACAGAACAATAATGTATGGTACTTCTTCTAAGCCAAAAAAAACAAAATACTTTCTGGATTAACATTCTTTATATCTTGTTTTCAAAATTATGACCATATATCTTTGCCGCCGGGTACAAAGGGGTTAAGTCACAAAAATGCACTTTTCGGTTTTCGATGAAATAAGAATAACCTCTTTTTTCTCTTTTATTTGGTATCAAAAATATAAATTTAGAGCAACTCTTTTCTATTAAAATAAGAGGATCAATGCTCAAAAATTCATCGATTAGCGCAACTTCGCATTTTCTGGCAAACTTTCATTTATGGTACCCATTTGTACCCGGCGGCAAAGATATAAAAAAACAAATTTTTGCAAAAAAAAAATGAAAAAAATGTGAATTTCAGTACCTTTTTCGATTAAAAAAAAGTAAAGGTATGATATTTGACTAACTTTTTGTAATAATTCAATAACTAAGCATTATTATCTTTCGATTAAGCCATCGAAACCTAAAAAATTATTTAATGAAATATTTTTTACGATTTTTTAAAAATATGTTACATGAGAGTAACGCTGGGTCCGAAAGGGTTAACCCTTAACGAGTGCTCCTCCACGTTTCTCTCCATGGGTTATCAACCCTGAATCTATCATACTGACCCTAGCAACATATTGCAAAAAAAAAAAACAACTTAATAACATATCGGCAACTGTTTGCCAGTATCTCATCAGACTTAAAATCGGAAGGGGGGAACTTCATATTCATGGATGGATCAAAAACCGTGTATTTAGAAAACGGAACTATTGCTTCAATTGATAACATTTCTGATATCTCAATATTCACAGCAGAAGCCTATGCAATTCTCCAAGCCATAAGAATTGTTTTAACCAGCGGCAGCGAGGCAAACATGTAATAGGGTAGAGTTGCCTATTTTCGGCCGTCTCCAGTTTCCGGCCGCCTTTCGGCAAATCTTATGATGTTCTCTTATATGTTAGATCAGCACGAACGAGAGAAAATTTGGAATAAACCCTTTCGAAATCACTAGTTATAACGATATTCCGAAAGGTGGCCGGAAACTGGAGACGGCCGAAAATAGGCAACTCAACCCTATGTTCCGATAGTATATCGGTACTGAATGCTATTCAAAATCCGAACAATAGTACCGAGCTTATATGTGAAATCCGGATATCAACTCATAAAATTACCTAAGAGCATAAAATTGATGTGGTCTCCAGGTCACGCAGACACTGCAGCAAACTTTGCCAATTATGCTCCCGTTAATAAATTCGATGTCTATACAATTATGATAGCCATTCAAGACCAAGTCATACCAACAAGAAACTACCTGAAATATATCGTGAACGATCAAACCATCCAAACAGATAACTGCCGACGTTGTGGAGCTGTACATATAAACAGTACAACACATTCTTGCTGGCTGTGCCAACCTAGCTAGCAACTCATACAAACGGAGGCATGATAACTGATAACATAAGTAAAATTGTTCATCAGGAGCTTTTCAAAAACTATGGACTATCGCCAAGATCCCCGTCTTTTAAGTACGCCCTTAGGTCGGTTACAGAAAGCAGAGATTATATCTTATACTGGGAAAGGACGGTCCTGGCTGACATCAGTATCCAATACAACAGACCAGATATTGTCATCCACGACAAAACAAAATATTCTTTGTTGACTTTGCAGTTGTAAATAACAACAATATGGATTCAACCTACATCACGAAGATTCAAAAGTACGTGGCCCTGGGCAATGAATTGCCACCACTGGATTAGTGCTTGAATCAACAATTAAAGCTCTTAAAAATCTAGACATACCAAAATGCAAAAAGCTGTCATACTAGATAGCTATACGAATTCCTTAATCATAGATGAACAACAACAAACAAAAATGGGATTAGGGTCAAACCTGCAATCTCCTGTGTACAAGACTGTTTGGGTCGTTGTTTCAAATAGAAACATTACCGAGCCAGGACAGTGTTTAGCTGGGAGGGCGGTAACAATCAGTTCAATTTCGTTTCCATTCAAGATGTATTTGAGTTCAAGTGGCGCTGAAATACAATAGACAATACAAAAGACTCAACTTGAAGTTAAAGTTAGAAAGACTTACATTCAATTTCTATTGTTTCTATAGCATTGGATATGTTTGGAAATTGATGTTTAAGAAATACTGCTGATATTTCACTGGTGATTAATGGAATAGAAAGATTAACTATTTCCGAGAGTCCAACCATATGATCTGCATGGCAATGTGAAAGGAATAGGTAATTGGATTTCAAACAATCTGCATCAAAACGGTCAACAGCAATGCCAGGAATTTCATCGAAAATTCCCATGAATGTGCTCATTTTTTAATGTTATTCTAGTTTAATCTAATTTAATCACAAAACAAAGGTTTATTATTTTTAAACAAAATCACACAAACAAAGTGATGCAGTTTTAAAACTTTTGAAATAAAAATAGATAAAAAAGATTGCGCGAAGTAAAAATTACAAATAAACATTTGAAAACAAACAAACCTTTTACAAACGTCAATTTATTTATGTATAGAATTAGATGAGTTCAGATATTTGTTATGGTATGAACCTACTCAATAAATTTCTGCGAGTGAGAAGTATAACACAAACTCTTTTTTGTGCACAACACGCCAGAAATTCTTCACTACATTTTTTTTGGCTTAAACATAGTACGCTGCTAAAGCCTGGTACGCAGTTCGCACTAAATTTTAACCGAGATAAAATTCCAATGCAAGTTATCGATAATTTGGGATCCATTTTAGTTCAGATAAAATTTTTCGATAATTTGTATGGGAGCTAAAATTTAGCGCAAGCAGCGTACCAGGCTTAATGCGAAACGAAAATAAAAAATCAATAAAAAAATTCCAAAATTAATTTAAAATCAAGAAAAATCAACAGAAAATAATTTTTAAAGCAAGAAATAAATGAATTAAAAGTGAAAAAAAACCATCAACACTGTTCTTGGAGTCATGAAACATGCACAGGACAGTAAAAAGTAAGTGACAAATGAGTGAAAACTCTCCAATTTTCCGATAGAGCTTCGTACTGAAAAACGAAGAGCAAAACGAAATTTTTCGTTGAAGATTTCGTTAACGAAATTTTGTATGAAAAATTTCGTTTCGCATCAGCAGCGTACTAGGCTTTATTTAGGAGAAAATTTTGTATGGGACGGTATATTTAGCTTGATTTTCGTAAGCCTAGAAAATAATTTAGAAACACTCCGCTTTTGAGAAAATAATTTGTTTCGTTTCAGCTGGCGTACTAGGCTGCATTGACAAAAGCACCTGCAAACATTGTACTCAACCTTAGAGGATATAAAATATGGAGTGCTTGTTCCTATAACTAATACATTGTAACGCCATATACATGGATAGGGGTCGCTGCCTTCGTTTTTCAGTGCGAGTGCGGTTCAGCAGCTGTAAATAAACACGCTTGTTGATGACAGCCATCTAATGAAAATAAAATGGAGGCATGCACTCATCGAAAAACTTAAAGAAACTAGAGCCCTTTATAAAAGCTTCACGGAACTAACAGCACAAGCACTCCATATCCTCTAAGCACTTAACATTTTGTTTCGCACTTTAATAATCTCCTATTGTTAAACGCGTCTACTAATTCTCTCCTCAAATCAAACAAACCCACAGTGTACTGTGAAACAAACCTATTTCAATTTTTTGACAAGCTTCAAAACATAGAAATTTCATAGAATTTCTCATCTTGTGTGAATTTCGAGATCAACCGAGAAAAATAAAGACCTTTGTTATTCCATAATGTCCAATATTTTGTTAAAAACTCTTCGTAATCCAGGAATTATTTATTCCATAAGTCGTAATTTTTCGAATGCGTAAGTATAGTAGATTAATAATTTAAATAAATATTTTGATGACATGTAATACTTTGTCTAGCATTTCACAAGCAAACGGACTACGCAGTGCATCGAATAGTCCAACCAAAAAGCAAAACACCTTGCTCCAACCACCCCAAACATCTATTAATTATGTTCGCTCAATGTTTATCCAAACTCAAGATACCCCAAACCCTGACAGCTTAAAATTTCTACCCGGTGTTGCTGTTCTGGGTAAAGGAAATACCATGGACTTTCCAAGTTCCCAGGCAGCTTTCTGTAGTCCTCTTGGTAAGTTAAATGTAACTAAAAACGTTCAAATAAAAATGAACATTGAATTGTCATAGCTAAATTGCTATTTCGCATCGAGGGTGTTCGTTCTGTATTCTTTGGTGGTGATTTCATAACAATTTCTAAAATCGAAGATGCTGAATGGAATGTCATTAAACCAGAAGTCTTTGCTGTAATCATGGACTTCTTTGCAAGTTCTTTGCCTATTCTTACCGAATCTTCTCAACCCAATTCAGACACTCAGATTCATGAAGATGATGATGATACTGTCATGATGATTAAAGAATTACTTGATAGTAAAATTCGACCCACGGTTCAAGAAGATGGTGGTGATATCATATTTATGGGCTATGACAATGGAGTTGTTAAACTCAAAATGCAGGTAAGTACCTAGATAGATCATAGAAAAAAAGTATATTTATTAAAATTAAAAATCTAATGCATTCTCAAGGGATCTTGTTCTTCATGTCCCAGTTCAATTGTAACACTCAAAAATGGTGTTGAAAATATGCTTCAGTTTTATATTCCTGAAGTTACTGAAGTTCAACAAGTATTTGATGAGGTTGACAAAATAACATCAACGGAATTTGAAAGATTTGAGCAGCAAATCAAGGAAAAGGAAAAGGGAACATAGATATGGACTGATAACCTTTGATTCTTAAATATCTAATATTTGATTGTTATGTAAAAAAAATAAATTAGTTTAAAATAATAACTGTTAGAGAATTACAAAAAAAAAATAGATTGAATTTTGATTATGGTTTTAACGTTGAATAAGACTTTTTTAACCTTCTTTGATGTGTGGAAGGGACTTACAACGACTCAGGGGGGTACACACGATTGGGGCAAGCGGGGCGGGGCCCTCGACTGCAAGGACTTCTACAACCAATCAAGAATTCTGCGATTTTAACGCTATCATCGGAAAGCATAGATTACGCGAAAACATTTCGGGCAACGGACTCGGATTGATCGACTTTGCAAGATAGCAAAATGTCATCATTTTTACTCAATATTACCTAGGGTCAAATAAAAGTCAACAAAATTGTTGACGTGAATCCGCACTTCATTTTTTCAATATCCTAGATCTACAAACGTTTCGAGGACATTGACTATGATAATTTCATTGTTGCTAATCTCCGCATATAGATATTCATGACACCACAACAAATACTGAACTAGGTGAAATCCGACACCAAAATACTTTAAAGGACACTTGGCAATCCACGAATACGAAAAAATATGGATCCCTTACAACTATAAGTGAAGGGGGAGTCATGACATTTTTTTGTATAGTTGAATTGTCAGAAAACTGCCTGCTGAGAAGGTTAACTTTCTCGAAAGAACTATAAACAAACAAAAAGAAAACGTTTACTTTGAAATACTGAATTACTTGTTTATTAATAAGCCTCATAAAAGAGTTTAAATACTTACTATCTCCTCCATTACTTCCAATCTTCTCTTCCTCCCGCCTTGATTATTTTCATTAACTTTTGATGCCAAAATACATTTTTCACTTCGTTCCCAGCAATTTGGAATGCATTCGTCTCCGAATTCCTGACACATATTGTGCAAGGAACATATTGTCTGAAGCACCTTCCGTACTTCACTCATATCTTTGGCTTCTAGAGCATAAAGTGTATTGAATCGTCTCATCATCTTATGTAAAACCGAATCGGAAATGGCTTGAGCTTTTCGCAAAAGCTCATTGAATCGACTCTCATCACGAAAACACTCCAATTCGAATGGACGAATAAGATAAGGTTTTAGTGGAAAATTATTGCCACCAATTAAATAACAACCTCTAGGAACACCAGCACCATCTCGTTCTAAAGACTGACCAATTGGACTTTCAACAAAACTATAATTGGTAGCAAAATCAACAAAGCTATCAATGATTCGCTGTTTACCATCGCAAATGATTTGCAGAATGACAGATGTTTCTTCATCTTCACTTTCAAGAAAGATATCAAGTCGTTTTATCGAAACCAAACCAAAAAGATGACGAAAATGTTGCAGATTTTCATTCTTTTGAAAGGTGGTCATGTGCAGTTTTTGGGCGGTTTGAGTTCTTGGCCATTTGATGAAGGTTTCGTTATTATCAGATATTACTCCCCAGAAGCTGCGTATTATTAAATGGCATGCTTGGAGGGGGATTTTAAAACGTCGTGATATTTCTTCAAAATGCTCATCGGTTGCTAGCTTCCACAGACCGAGAGAAAAGATAGTCTGATTTGAGATCACAGTGTTATTAGTGTGAAGTGGTTTGATGAGTCCTTTGATTGAGTTGTAGAGTTGCTGAAAAAGTTTACGTTGCAAATATTTTGAAAATTAATTTTTAGTAAAAAAAAAAACATGTTAATTACTTTTTAAGTGACTTTTCAGAGGTTGTAGGTATGAATGAGAACATCATATAAGGGCACTTAAAATTTTTCATGGACCCTTTGTGAAGGGATCACACTAGCGATAATTATTAATATACATTTTAGTCATTGACACACTAGATCGCTTCGACATAAATAATACACTTTGGTCATCGACTTTAAAATCACACTTCGCTTTTAAATTATAAACATATTTTTTAAATGCACTCGCATTTGACGACTTTTGTCATTGTCGTATGTTTTGTATTTTGTACATAAAAAACAAAAAATGTTTTTAAAACTTAAAAAAAATTGTAAACTTTTTATGTTGAAAATAAAAACAACAACAAATGCACTCGCATTTCATTCCTGGTCAACCTGATGCACCCCGTAGTATTTTGAATGCACTGACGTTTCAGATTACTTCCACAGTGTATCTACTTAATAAGGTTCAATGTAATACACTGTGTAGTGCATTGGATACATTTTGTTTACATCTGGAAAAGGGCATGCATATTAGCTATTAATTTGATGGCATGGCAAGTATGCTGCCGGATGTCTTTGTTCAAATTAGAACATTAAATATTATGTGTTTGTTTGAGTGAATGTATGAATAGATAAAAGTTCTTAATTTTTCTTTAATCTCACTTATCAATCCGATGCATAAGCCTTTAGTTCTGGCTCTTATATTTGTTGTGGTATAAGATCGGCTCTATCTAGCCACCATCCATATTTGGCTTGGGGAAGCCTATAAACTAGTAAAGGAGGTAGAAAATTTGTTTTGGTCTTAATTTTTAGAAAAAATGTTATTCTTTATAACTACGTTATCTTTGGGTGCTCAGATATAAATTTAAAAACTTTGTTCATTTTTTTATTGCCCATGATAATACAGGTGCTAGTTCTTTTAACCGCACTTGTCTATCTTTACGTATTTTAACGTGCTGAATCCGAATCTGAAGTCAGTTTTGCCCAAACACGCTCAAAATTTTTAATAAATTTCAAAAAACCATGAAAATCGGATTAAATTTGGGATTTTTGCATAGGACACCAAAACTGTTTAAAAAAAAAAATCAAAACTTAAAATGTAGCTTAAAACGTTCTCCGAATCCTAAAAAACGTGGAAGAAATGCTTAACTTTGAGATTAAATTTAAAAAATCTACAACCAATTTTTTTGCATAGGACACCAAAACTGTTTAAAAAAAAAATCAAAACTTAAAATGTAGCTTAAAACGTTCTCCGAATCCTAAAAAAACGTGGAAGAAATGCTTAACTTTGAGATTAAATTTAAAAAATCTACAACCAATTTGGTGTTTGGCTATAAAAAGAAAATATTCTAAAAAAGAACAAATACTCCTCTATTTAAAAGTGTTAAAACATCTCAAATTGACCGAAGAAAAGTTAAAAATGTTTGAAGCATGAAAACATTGAAAAACGGTTTTTTGACCATAACTTGAGATTTTGAGGGTCTAGAAAAGTAAGTGCCATAATATGATATATAATCTCACAACCCTAGACATCTTTAGCAAAAAAGTAGCAGCAAACTCAGCTACTCGTCTAAAAGCTACCCTTCAGTGGACCAGCAATCATATTGGCCACACTAACATCTTAAACAACTTCGGATTCATTCCGGATCGTTTAGACTATACCACACCTCAATTGGTGTTCGATAATTATTTCCAGACCTCTATTCTCTCCAGAACTATATGGGAGGAACGTAGCATTCTGAACAATGACTCTTTACTCTTCTGTACTGATGTTTCAAAAACCAACGAAGGTGTAGGAAGTGGTGTATTCTCGGAAAAACTGAATCTGTCTTTTCTTCCGCCTACCAGACCAATGTAGCGTGTTCCCAGCGATTAAGGAGGTTCTTTCTTGGCTCAGAGAAAACGTAATATCCATTACGGATATTCGGATCTTCTCGGAGAGCCAAGCAGCTACTAAATCTCTTGTCTCCGTTACTATAAATTCAATAACGGTCCTCGAATGCCAAACATCTTTAAGGGAGATGTCTGAGCAGTTTAACATTCACCTCGTATGGGTGCCGGGACATAGAGACATTCCAGGCAATTGTAGGGCAGACGAACTCGCCAAACAAGGTACAATCACTCCTCTACAACCAGAAAGGAACAATATAGGAATACCTATCGCTACATGTAAACTTATGCTGAAGCAGGACGCTTTAAAGCAAACCAACCAAGAGTAATACTTGCCTAGCAACTAAACAAATATGGCCTTCTAGAGACTTGAAACGTTCAGAGGGTTTGTTGAATTTACAGGACACTGGCTAATAGGTAGACACGCAAAAAAAATGGGCGATTTCTCTAACGATTTCTGCAGAAGTTGCATGGATGAAGAAGAATAGGAAACTGTTCAACATCTTCTGTGCACCTGCCCTGCTCTCTCTATTAGAAGGAAACTACACCTAGTAGAACGCTTCTACGAGGACACTAGCGATCTAGTGAAAGCGGACGTTAAAAGTCTATCCCTATTCATAAGAAGCTCCGAGTGGTTCGGCTAGTGAATTCCTACCTTGCTAGTCATCTGTGGTATCACAATGGATCCATAAGGGTCTAAGTGTGTCGGGTAATTCGCCTGACAACCACTACTACCTAACCATAATATGATATAGGTACTCATTCATACCAACAACCTCTGATAGATCACTTCAATAGTAGTTATTTAATTAAAATGTTCTTTATTTTGTAACACAGTGTAATTTACCTGAAATGTATTTTTGTTTAGATGAAGATTGCTTTCAAAAACATCAACTGTGAGATCCTGTATAAGATTTATTCGGCCAGGTGTTGGATCATCTTTAGGTTTTGCAATTTTTGTACTTCTAGTATCGATTTGTTTCTCTTCAGATGGATACTTTCTTTTCGAATTAGAAGAACCAGCTGAGGTTGATTTTTGAACATGATGACGAAGAAAGAAATCAAAAGCTTCATCGTCACTCTGTAACAAAGGTGGTGGCTTGCCTGGAGGATATGATGGGACCGGACATTTAAAATTGTTCTTTTGATCGAAAGCAATGTCTTTGGCCAAAATTGTGGCTATGTTTATAATAAGGGCTTTTTCTTCCATCTAATTAAGGAAGTAAATGTTTTTTTTTTTTTAGTAATTCTAAATCAACTTTGAAACAAATTATACTTTCGTTTATAAAATAATCGATAATTCTATTGATTTGCTTCTCTTTATCTGGCTGTACGTAAACAAAACGACCACAAAAAGAGGACCACAGAATACAAAAGACAAAGATCATAAGGTAATAAACAGAACTACGCCAACGGATAAGGATAATTCAGGATAGTTATACAGGGTGTTTTATAATCAAAATTCATCCATAATATTGAAGCCCTTCATGGGGGACAGAAATTCATATTTTTTCCTTAAAGCCTGCAACTCTGCTAAAATTTTTCGATAATTTGTATGGTAAAACAAACAAACAAGCTTTCCTCTCGGTTAAGTTTCTTTAACAGTATTTAAACAACTTACAAGAAGTTTTTAAACAAGTTCGAACTTTTATAAGCAATTAAATTCTGAAGCAGACTGTATACAAGCTCTACGAAGAGTAGTACCTCCGAGATTTCAATTAAAAAAAGCTAGAAGTGTGTTATACTACTGTCGTTTTCCAAAATTATGGGAGTGAATCACTCCTTTTTCGTGCAATTTTGGAATTTGTTCACGAAGAATTTGACAAGTGGAACGATTTGACGTTTGCTTGCATGTGTTTGTAATACGAAATAATAGGGGTATTCACGATCCGATGCAACTGGTCTAGTATCATTGCAAAAGTGCAAAAGTGTAAAATCTTGCAACACTACAACAACAAAATATATGGATTGAAATTTTACAATGGTCTTGCACTTTTGCTATACCCTAACCCTATTGCAAAATAAAAATACAATGGTGTAAAATTTTTTTGACAGATGGCAGCTCGCCGTCGCGTGTCGCCCATGATGAACAGTTTATCTTTTTTATTCTTATTCTTTTTTATTTTGTTTCTTTTGATGTAATTTGTGAAAATAAATTAACCCGAACACAACAAAGAATAAAATTATAAAAAAATTGAAAAAAAAAGAAGAAGCATCGGTGGAAAGACAACTCCGTAAAAAAAAAGAGTGAAGCTGATATAAATCATATCATGGATTCCATTCAATATTTACTATAGATAAGAAAAGGTGCGTTCACGATCTATTGTAAAAAAATAAAATTTTACACTTTTACTAGGCCTGTTGCACCAGATCGTGAATACCCCTAATGAATAAAATAATAACACAATCTTTTAAATTCACTTTTAGTGATTTTTTACAATACTTTATTGATTTTTTTTTGTAAATAAATATAATTTCCTTCACAAAAAAAAGTTAAAACAACCACCCAACAATTTGACAAGCAGTCCATGAAGTCAAATGTAGAAGTATTGGTAATCACTCCGTCACTCCTTCAAAATTTTGGGAGTGAAGAATTCACTCAAAAAATTCACTCTTTTTTCAATTTTGGAATTTGAAATCACTCCTTTTGGAGTGATTATATAGCTAGGAGTGTCACTCCTTGAATTTTGGAAAACGACATACGTTTCCACCTACCCATAATCAGAGATTAAGCTAAGTAGATTTAGCATAAATCTCGAGTTTTATTCTAAATCTCGGATTGAAAGAAGTGAAAATCTTAGATTTAAGGGTAGCTGAACCCAAATCTGATATTTAGCGAAGTAGATTTAAAATAAATCTCGAGATTTAAGCCATAACTACAATGACCTAAAAAGTAAAAAAGTGGAAAATTTACAAAAGTAAAAATTTTTTGTTTCTTTCTAGAGCTATTTATTTTTGGAAAAAAACTACAAAAATAGTTTTTTAAACCAAAAAATAAGCTTTCTGCATCATTATTTTTAATTTTTTAGCCAGAAAAACTGTCACAAAATGAGTTTGAAAATTTTCACTTTTTGACTTTTTACAAAAAGTGGCCGTTGTAGTTATACCTTTATTCTAAATCTACTTAGCTAAATCTCGGATTTAGCGTAGGTGGAAACATAGTATTAGTTGGGAAATCTATGCTTGAACCAAATGAACCACAGCTAATCCATCGAAATCAGCAAGTTCAATTCCTGAACCAAATCTGAACCACGTTTTTACAACTGGACCAACTGTAAATTTTTTATCTGTTATAATTTAGAGCATGGAAAAGAAAAATGTCACCTTAAATCTAGCGCAATCTGCTTACTAGACTTTCCTGCTAGGTTTTCCAAAAGACTCACGAAAACTCTGCTAATATGTTTAATACATTGACCTATTATATATGGACTGCTAGTTGATTCTCGTTTCCATACAAAATTTTTGAAAATGTGGTTCAATGATTACTAGCGCCTGTGGAAGAAAGTGGTAAATAGAACTCAGTTAGCGTAGCGACATCTTCCGTCAGATGGCTTGAACTACCATTTTTGTACATAGAAACTATGGCCATCTACATATTTTTCTTATAAAAATGAGTAGCACCTGTCTTTTTTGAAGTCTACTTTTTGACGTTTTGGAAGAAAAGAATTCTTTCAGAAAAAAAAGTATTTTAAAATGTTTGTTCGAAATAAAATATCGAGGTAAAATAATTGAATCGTGTTGGAAAATGTTTTTTATTTCAATTTATTATTAATCGAAAGTTATTAAAAAAAATTAAATGTTCCTTTTTCAATAATTTTCATTTTGTTTCTTTTTTTTTCAGATGCAATCGTGGAATCGTTTTGGATGGAAGGACGTCAAAATGCCCTCGCCCGAACAGCCAAAAAGTTTTTGTGGTGTGAAGCCTGGATCGAAAATCGGAGCTAAATCATCAATTATCTTGGGTTCGGTGGTTGGCGATGGTTGTGTTATTCCACAGAAGTCGAATATAGAGAAAGTTCTTGTTAAAAAAGCTCATGGGGAAAATGGTAAGTTATTAAAAAAGTATTTATGATGAATTGAATCATCCATTTAGTTTTTACACAGATGAAACAGAAAAATTCGGAGACAAAGTTTACATCCTCAACAACGACACAGAAGAGCTCTTCGCATCCGATTCAGAAGATGAATTACCAACGCAATCGACAAAACAGGAATTCCAAAAATGATGAGACTATCACATCTAATCAATGCGGACGAAAGCCATTACAATTCAACAACCAGTGACGAAGATGATGATTCACACCAAGGCTCTCCAATACCTGATGATGCAAATAGTAATCACCTTGTACCAATAGAAACTATATTCCTGCTAATCATAGCGTGGCTCCTTTCTTGCATGCACCTCATCTACAGTATTTTTATCCGAAGTCTTGGACTCTTTGGCACGTGGAATTCAACTCAAATCCAATCCGGATTTCTTGATTCTTGAAATCAACTCATCTCGCTATGTCTACAATATGTCTTTAAAGGAAGTAAATTTCAATATCGTCAAAGCGGTATTCAGTTTAGATCCAATTAAAGAGGCAACAACAACAAATGTCTTAAGTGCCATCAATCAGGTATTGAGTCGCTTGGGTATGGTTGTTTCAAATTATATAAAAAGCGATGATTCTATGTTGGATTGTTTGAAGGCAATTCAGGTAAGTCGTGTGTGAAGTTTTTGTATTCTTAAAAAAAGATTTTGACCTTTTTTTCTTTTTATTATTTTTAAAACTTTTAGGAATACTGTGAAGAACAACCAGCTCTGAGAGCCAAGGTTGCCCAGATTATTCATTATCTCTATGATAAGGAATTTGTGTCTGAAGAAGCTATCCGCATGTGGCACAATGAGTTGGATGATGATTCAGAGTGGTTGAAAGCACCATTGCAGAAACTCATAGAATGGCTAGGTCAATCCAGCGAAGGCAGCAGTGAAGAAGAAAACGACGATTAAATACTTTTTCTTTTCTTCTTAACTTAATGATTCTTCAATAAAAAAAAACTTTAAAAAACTGCCTCTTTGGGGATAGAAAAAAAATATGTTTAATTCAATAGAAAATTTGAATATACAACAAAAGTAATTTATGCAGCTGCTGCTGCATTTTTAATTTCTGCTTCTGAATTCATTTCTTTCAGTCGATTTAGTTTAGATTTCTTTATAGCAATTGCTCGCTTCAATCGAACAATGGTCTCTAATAGCTTCACTAGGAAGCCACCGATATTATCACGTTCAATAACTGGATTCTTGAACTGACTGTCGTATTGCTGTTGGCCCAACAATGGATCACTGCGATTCAAAGAGTTTCGACTTCTTGTGGGAGTGTGTATGAGATTGCCATTTAGATAACGTGGTCGGAAGTCTTGCATGAGGCTGGTCAACGGCAACATTTCAAAGAAGTTATCTGATACAATTTCAAAGTTGGGGATTGAGTGAGTGCTTAAGCCGAGCCGTTGCGATTAAAAGACACCCGATAAGTAGAGCTGAGGGAGTCGAATGCATCAACGCTACCACTACATCTTGAGGTACACGCAGACGAGCTGTCACTTTTGTACATTCGCACCTTTTGCCATTCGGGGTGTTCAGTTAGGGCTGGTTGGTATTCCATTAGACACAACACATTGTGTATATATCCAGCCACAACATGAGCAGGTTTCATTTTGCCCAAGGTTATTTTTAATGTTCCAATGATGTCCTCCTGGCATTGCCATCAAGAGTAACTTGCTGCAGCCGATGATCCAAGATGGTTACAACGACTATTCCTGCTCTTGGAATACCAGATGAATTGATGTCTCATCGTTTCACGTTTGATGTAAAACTCATCCCGTAATTCGTGTGTGGCTTATTCTGCATATTCGGTTTGGAGTTCTGCTGCCTCTGGAGAGTCCGATTTTCTTTTGAGAGATTTAGAGGGTTCCTTTTGAGCTGCTGCTAGTAAAAATGATTTGATTGTCCATTTTTGTTAAATTGTTTTCTGAAATGAAAGAATAGAATAAAAATTTAAATTATAAAACTTGGAATAAAACTGTAAAAAGAATATATTAATATATTTTTAATTTTTTGTTACCTTTTTATTCTTGGGAAACAAAATTCCTTTGACAATTTCTGCAAATAATTAAATTTTTTTTTTTTTGACAAGCAAATGTCACAAAACTAGATGTCAAATTACTATTTCCCGCTGCCCTACCAAGCGGCGCCACCATAGCTTGAACCTGGTCCTGGCAGTCCATATATAATAGGTCAACCCAACTAACAATTTAGCTTTCATTAGGTTCGATTTTTTCAATTCGGCAAGGTATAGCTAATAAAAAGTTTATTTAAAGTTTAATTATGCAGTTCAACCATTTGGAAGTAAAAAAAGGCCTCTTTAGAGCCTTTTCATAGAGTTCTGAACAACACTTGTATATTTAAATTACAAATGGTCTTCTTAAGAACAGCTTAAAGATACTTACAAAAAGACCTGTTTGTTTAAGCATCATTAAGACCTGTTTAAAAAGGTTCACCAAATACACAACCCATTTTATCAACGCCTTGTTAATAAAGCTATTTGCTGTTGTAAGTAAACGTTTAATAGAAATGTTTGCTTGTTTAATTTGTGACATTTCCAATTTGTGAGTAAACATAAATGGTGTCCAATTGAATTTTACTTTAATATTTTTTGTTAGTGAATTAAATCTCTTTTTAGCACTTTTAATTGGTTTTGTGGCTATCATGAAATGATAAAATTGTAATTAGCAAAATATTAATCGCTTTCGCTGATATTTGCAGTCGGATAGCTCCATCACCAAACTCAACTTAAGAAGAAAGTCGGATATTTAATGAATTACATACATATGTATATGAACAATAACAGTGGAAAATCTGAATAAAAAAAAGTTATAAATAATAAACCTACCCAATTTTATTTTTATTGAACAAAAATGCAAACAAAAATGCAAACAAATATATATTTTCAGCTTATTCGACAAAATAATTTTGCAAAGTATTAGCTATCTCAATTTTGGAGAATATAGTAAAAGACAAATGACAAAATCAATATATTCACAATTTTCCACTTCTCTATTACATTGAGTTTGGTCTGGTGGATGCGTGCTGGGCTGGTATGCGGGATACGTGGGTTCAATTCCTACCTGGGGCATGTAAGTAAAGTTATGTTTTTTCAATTAAAATAAATTTATTTCATTTCAGGAAGAAGAAAAAAATGCAGAAGAAGTTCCTAAAAAGGGAAAAAATACAAATTATAAAAGAAATAAATAAAATAAATAAATTCACATGTTAAAATTTTTTTTTTTAACATTTTATGAAAGCCTTAATCATACTATATTATGATGTTCTTTAAGAAGCTAAATAGCATTTTCTGAACATACTAAATGTGTCTTTGCTAACTTTTGAAAGACCTTGTTAAAATGTTGTTAAAAAAGCTTATTAATTTCATAGCACTTGTGAAAGAAAGTCTTAAGGCAACTAAATAACCTCGATAATTTACGCCAAAATGGTTTGTATAAGATTTGCTGTTGTTACTTTACAAATCAAAAACTAGCCTGTATTGACACTATTGGAAATCAAATTGTTAGTTGGGAATGGTTTAATAGCTTGTTTCACTAGATCCCAACCCAACTAACATTTCAGCTTCGGTTAAGGTATTACAAAAGCTACATTTCAGCTTCTTTTAAACTTTAGTAAGGTTGTTGGGCATGGAAAAAGGAGAACGTTATACAAGTTTGACCCTCTATAAGGATCTTAAACGAAGCTTTACCGAAGCTCAACCGAAGCTTTGAGATTTGACAGATAGTTTCGGAAGCGCTTGTATAGCTCTTTAATACATGTCTTATCGAAATTAAAAAAAAAAAACTACAAAAACAGAAAAGAATTCTTTTTTAACTGGTTTTAAATCATGAATTTTATCTTTTGATCTGATATTTTATATAACATTCCATTAGTTTTTAGTATATCTATTAATAATAATTTTAAAGGTATATAATTTTTTTACCACACCCAGGAATCGAACTTCGTATCTGCTTGGTGGTAGAGTCCACCACTCTACCCACTCGGCCATCCTAGTATATTCATTAATGAAATCAAAAACTTAATCAGTTCAAATAGCAAAAAAAATGTCCGAGCTAAATTATTCAATGTCAAAACCAAAAAGTGTCCGAGCTAGATTATTTAATATCAAAACCAAAAATCAAATACAAAACTTAGTAATTTCTGTAAAGCTTCTATAAATTCATTAAACAGGCTAATAAGAAAAACAAGTTTTTTTCGTTTAAGTTTCTTTAATAGTATTTAAACAACTTATTAGAAGTTGTTAAACAAGTCCGAACTTCTATAAGCAGTTAAATTCTGAAGCAAGCTCAATACAAGCTGTATACAAAGTAGAACCTACACGGAGAAAAAATAAGGTATGAACCACCTTATTTCTGGTATATTTAACTTTAATGTAAAGTTTAAATAGGGATGACTCCCCAATAAAATGGAATTTACCTTACTTTTCTAGTAAATTTATAGCTTATGATTAACTTTACAGTAAAGCCTTTTTTTGTATGAATTTCTAATAGAAATTACTAGAAATTTAGGTACATATTTTACCTTACTATAAGGCTGAAAATACTGATTTTTAAAGTAAATGGAAGGTATGTAATTTAGTTACAGATTGGATCAAATAAAGTCAATTTCATTTTTATTGATGACATTTTTCTAAATAAAATTGTATGCATTTATCTTACAAAAATTAAAATAAAAAAAGTGATTTTTGTAATTATTGAAAAGCATAAAAAAAGTAAGTAACGTATGACCCTGTTATGTTTTTCAATAATTACATAAATTACCTAGTTTATTATAATTTTTGTAAGGTGCAAACAAACAATTTTATTTAGGAAAATATCATCAATAAAAATGGAATTGACTTTATTTGATCCAATTTTTTTCTAATTCTTCATGAATTAATTAGATTGAATGAACATATATTATTCTAACACAAGAAAAAAAATTTGCTATCCGTAATTACGGAGCCAATAACAACGCATAAAAGAACAGAAAAAGTAATGAAAACATTTCACTTTCAAAAGAAAAACACAAATGAGAAAAGAATTTTTAAGATTTTATTTCTTTATTAATTATTCCGCACCCGGACACCTAAAAGCTTTGACAAAAAAAAATTTCCAAAACACATGGAAGACAAAATGGCAGACTTTTCAATGACAGCAATTAAGAGTTATTACTATGTATAGGGGAAAATTCCTAGAATTAGGTAATATTATTACCTTAGTGTAAGGTAAAACTTATTCATAGAATAGTTAAATTTGTAAAATATCTTTTACTAGAATCTTAAAGTGAAAAGAGTCATACACTTTTTTGGATGAAGGTTTATTTTACTCTACGTAAAGAAAATATTGCTACTCGTAAGGTATATACTACTTTATTTTGTTCACCATAATTTTCTTGTAAAAATTACTTTACGGAGCCAAGAAATGTTCAATACGTAAGGTAAATTTTACTTAAAATCTAGGGCTTTTTACTTTAATTTCCTTACTAGTCATATGGAGTATAAAATACTAGATTCATTTTTCTCCGTGTACGAGATTTCAATTTATAGAAGCTGTTGTGCTAGTTGGGAAATGAAATAATTACGCAAACTATCTTATTTCGAATGCTAAATCGCATAGAAAAAAAATAAAGTTTGAAATTTGAACGAAAAATGGCTATAATAGACTTCGCAAATTATATCATTTCAAATGTCAAATCGTATAGAAAATTTTGAACTTTGCTAATTTGGCAAACTATCTAGAGTGTGTTTCTTTATTTTTTCCGGATAGGGAATAGAATAGACCGGAGGGACAAAAAAATTTATCCAGAACGCAAAAATAAATAAACAGAAAAAGCTTAGATAGAATGTCAATCAGTTCAACCACATTTTTTAGTTAAAACACAAACATTATATAAAATCGTCTTTTATTATTTCTTATATTTCTATTTGCATGCATAAGATAGAGAAATAAAAACAATTAGAATAAAAACTCTTGTATTAATAAATTATTTTTTCCCACAATTTGTATTTATTTATGTGCAAGAATTGCTTCAGAGCGAATTTTAATTTTGTTTTTGTTGAACAAATGACAGCTTCTCACTACACCTACACACAACTGTGTATGTGTAAAAAAAATATTCCATAAATTCCAGGTCTGATTTGGAATAAAAAGAATGCATTCCAAATATTCCGGAATGTATAAAGAAACAATAAAAAAGTTTATCCGGAATATTCCAAGCAGTGTTGCCATTAAAATATTTTGAAAAATCTGCAGAAACGATGAAAAAAAATCTGCAATGAAGAAAATTGCGAACAGGTGTCAGCTAAAATTAATTTCGAGAATAATTTTTCTCGCTGAAATTGTTAAATTTGTATCAATAGCTGCGTTCCTTTGGAAATATTTAGGCTCAACTTTCCTTTAGGGTCGCACGAATTTTAATACGCGAATAATTTTATGTGAAAGATTAATGACTAAAAGTAATAAAAATAACAATTTTAAAGTTAGGAAACGTGTATTTATATTTTTAATTAATTTTTTAAAGTTCATTTTTTCATACAAATGCATGCAAATGACGACCGCGAAGAAAAAAAAAAATTTTTTTGAAGTTCTTTTTACATACCCAAACTTGTCCCCAGCTCAAATCCTATAGTGAGCCCAAGCAGGGGGGTTGCAGGGGGGCAGCATGCCCCCCCATACGCATCTCAACTTTTATACGCCTCAAACTTCAAATTCTTCGTGGTCGTCATTTGCATACATTTTGTATGAAAAATTTAAATATTTATTTTTTAATCATACTTAGGGGTGTTTCCTAACCTTAATATTTTAAAGGTATTCTATTGAGACCCTAAGCTCACTGTAAAAAATAAAATCACAACTCTAGGCGTGCGACCCTAATGGAAAGTCGCCCCAATATTTATCTACTTTTTAGTACTTAAAACTACTTTGAACTACTTTGCTATACTGAAAAAGTAGTTCAAAGCTGCTTTAAGTACTAAAAAGTAGATAAATATTTCCAAAGGAACGTAGCTAAAGAAACACACTCCTAGTGTAAATAGGCTTTAAAAAATATGTGGGTATCCAGCGCGGACTTATTCCCTTGATTAATCTGTTTCACACTTAATGGATTTTTATCCGTCTGACCATCAGACCAGGCCATGTCTGTCCAACATGTTTAATAGTGTGGATCTTTCTAATTACTTTTGTTTTTTTACTATGGGTGTGAGCGAGACGACTGTATATCAGTTTGTTAATAAAACAGTTCAGCTTGATATGTTTTCATTTGCTACCTCTTTCTTTCATTCCGTACGATGTGTCCTATCCTTGTCATTCTCATTTGTTGTATTATACCTGAATGCAGAAGAGCATGGCAGAAGAGTCCATTTTGTATTGTTCAAAATTTTCACTTCATTCATTTTTCGCTCGTTGACGCGTGGAGCCGCATTTTTCGTAAAATAATTATATTTCCAGTTAATTAAAATATAAATTTAACTAAAATAAAAATGAATCGTGCAAGAAGAACTAACCAAAACTTTGTTCAAGCAAATGTAAGTAAAACATGTTTGTTTTTTCATAATTAATTAATATAGAATTAGATTTTATTTGTGAATGCTTGGGTATTTCCTAATACATATACATCAAATTATGTACCTAGGAAGCCGGTGAAAAATCGATTTTCATTATCTTGAAATATTTTTGTATCTATACTTGGAAACAAGTTAAATTTTATTTCTTAACATTTATAGATTCTTGAGAAAAAATAAAGAAAATTCTAATATTATGCATGATGAAAAAAGTACCTAGCATAAATCAATAAATTGTTTTGTACCTGCAGAAGATGAATTTTTAATGAGGTCAGCCATGTTTTTCCCTTTGTGTAAATTATGTAAAAGAAAAAAATAGGTACCTACCAATAAAATCAATTATTTTTAGGTTTTTTCTTTTCGTGCATTTATTAAACAATCTGTTTCTGTATGTTAAGATTGTGGACACAATAAAAACATTAATTTATTTTTACAATAACATTTCGTGATGATTCACAAATTAATTTCATAATTATTGCAAATAGGTAGGTTTAAAGTTGTCTAGGACATAGCATCTAGTTTCCAGATGCAAAAAATATTTTAATGCTTCAATTGTAGCATTGTTTTACTATTCAATTAAAAATCTTAGCGCAAAATTTTAAATTTTAATTTTAAAGCCCTTTAAGTAATTTAGCATGTCAAAAGCAGATTGATTTTTAGCTAAGTAAATTACTAAAATGGCTTTAGCACCATTTTTTTCACAATTGAACACAATTTGAGGATTTTTATCTTCAACTTCCGAATTTACACTAAAAGTTGACCTTCGATTTTCAACTCGAGAGTTGGTCAACTTTAGATTTCCTCAACTCCCCGAAAAGTAGAAGTTGGGCAGAAAACTTGAGATTTTCGATGAAAATGTCATGTTTTTTATTTGAGAAATTGTTTCACTTGAGGTAGGTATATTGTGGTACAAAAAAAGTGAAATTGTACGCATAGTTTTTCGAAAAAAAATATTTGCATATGGAAGCTTGGACTAAAGAGTAGTCAATAAATAGGAAGAATTGACAATTATTATCAAAATAGAAACATACAAGTGCATTTCCGCTTAAATTTATGTTAATTATTGCTGCATTTTAAATAAAACTCCTGAATAAGTCCAAACTGCAAACACTTATATACCAATCTTACACATTTCCCGCCAATAGTTCTTAAAACGCTAGTTAATATTTTTTTTTATCAAAAACACACACAACTGCGAGCAAATTGATATTATTTTTTTTCAAAAAATTATTTTTTTTTCAAAAAAAAAATTTCAAAAAATTTTTTTTTTCAAAAAAAAAAAGACAAAATAATTTATGAAAAATATTTATTTAAAATAGATATTAGCTGTGTTTTATTTTCCTCATGATCCTGATCAGATCAATGTTTTTATTAGCTTTACAACAAAAGCAGGATTTTGTTTTGTTATTGTTTCGCAAATAAATCAATGATCTGATCCGGATCACGAGGAAAATAAAACAGCTATTATTTAAACTTATTAAACATTTTTATCACAAACAAAGCATAAAACACACAAAACTCCTATTGAAATGACATATACGACAGCACTTCAAACTTGAAATTGACATATTTGTATTAACTGTCACAAATATCCTAGGAATATTTTTTAAACTGGAAGTTGGCATACTTTAGTTTTTAAACTCGAGAGTCGAGAAACAAATAATGAAAAAAACAAATCTACAACCACAGTACACATAAAAAGGTAATATATTCCGAACTGACATTGGTCGCCAGATTGTCAAAACATGACACTTTGGCGACCAATGTCAGCTACCGAATTCTTAATTGTTTAAAATACCGACGAAAAACGCACAAAAACCGATAAACCACGCACACCACTAATTTTTAAACAATTATTTACCATTTTCCGCGATGAAACACGATGAAAATTTGTTATTTTTTAATTTATAATATTTTTAAATGACATTTTATAAATTAAAACAAAAACAAATTTCCTGTTTACTGCGATTGAAATATAAAAATTAAAGTCCGACCTGACAGATTGGTGCCCATTTTTGACAAACAAATTTTGACAACGTTCGGAATATATTACCTTATTATGTGTACTGTGTCTACAACTTCTGTTTCAACTCTTGAGTTGAAGTCAACTCTCAAGTTCGCCAACTCTAGAGTTTTCTTCAAGTTAAGCAATAGTGAAAAAAAAATGGCCCTATGACATGAATGATTTTCTCAACTTCGAGTTGAACTCGACTTTTTTATTCTCAACTTGTGATTTTGTTTTTCTTCACTCAAAGTTGACATTTTCAACTTTTCATTCTCAACTCTCGAGCTGATCAACTTCTAGTTTACTCAACTTGCGAAATAGAAGTTGAGATTGCAAACTTAAGATAAAAGTTTCGACTTTAATAATACTAGAATACAACTTTCATATCTGGTCTGGAGAGCCTAAAAATGCATTGGCTCTTTTTTGGGCTCTAAAGCTAATAGGTGAACATCGTAGAAATGCCTTTTGCCTCTATTGTATTACTGCTATTTTTTTGCGGAGTGCTTTAGGGAAATAGCCAGATGCATGCCTCATACCTCCCCTGAAACAGTTTTACCGTAATACCAGCAAAGTCAGTTATGCTCATCTTTATAACCTTCAGCCAAATTTTGAACGTAAACGTGAAATTAAGGGATTTTGTTATTGTCGAACTACACGAATTCGGAATTCCTAACCTAAAAAAAATCACTTGAATTTCAAATCCATTCCAAACAAGAAACATGTACTTCAAAGCTACATGTTGATTTTGCAATCGCCTAACCAGTCAAGTTGTAGGCAAGAGGGATGAGGACTTTCCTCTTTTTGACGTTCGTTCCTAAAAAATGTAAATTGGAACGTGATTGGAAACAACACTGTAACCAAGGCCTAAAGAGTTCAAACAATTTTTTTTTTGCTTTGGAAAACTTATGATATTTTTTTAGTGGGAACTAAAAGTTTTTCGGACGAAGCTTACATAATTGAGATATGCTTAAACTATTATATTATTTCATTAGTTCAAAAACGTGTGTTTCTTTTTTACCTCTGAACGTTCTGACTAATGTGTGTTTCTTTCATGTTTACAGCGTGCTTCCAATAAAATTTCCGAGCATGTTGAGTAAAAGAATGATCAAATGCAACATCTTTCAAAATATGAAAAATAGTCGCTGCAGTTCTGAAATTCACCAAATTTAATTAATAATAGTAAAATATTATATTTTTATGATTGTTACACGTGTGAAAACGTAACATATCAATTGGTTCTGAATTGTATTTCACAAATAAATAAACATGTTCAGTTCAGAGTATGTTAAGAGCATGTTGGAACTATGTTCAGAGCTTCGTGGAACGAAAAAGCCTGTTTCCCAAAATAATAAATAATTTGTTACAATTTCACGAAAAGTAATGAAACTATGGACCTCCTTGTAATATTGATATAAATCGTTTACCTCCCACGCTGCTGCCAGCTCCCGTTCTATAAATATACCTAGTAAGTTTTAATATTTTAAGGGTCCACCCTTGTATAGTTTATATATACAAGGGGTCCACAAAAAACAAACAAGCATTCACAAAATAAATGGTACGCTAACATAAAAATAATGATTCAGCATGCAATTGAATCTTTTCAAATGTAATTTTTTTTTTGCCAAATAATGTCTAACAATACAAGTTGACAAATTATATTGTACCTATTTGTATTGTTCTTACACTTAAAAATGTTTTACAAAATTATTCTAAGTATCTAGTATTTATAAAATATTTTATCGTTCTCATTGTAACATTCTTATTAATTTTTTTTTATGTTTATTTACATAATTTTTAGCAACAAATATCTCGCCTTGGTCCTGATATTTGGCAGAAATGCAAAAAATAATAAAAAAAAAAAACATTTTTTCTTGTAGTTATGTTCATTTACTTTGCTCAAACCTCAAACGAAATTGTATAATTACTGTTTCTGTACAAAACATATCGCACTCCATGTAGAATTATATAATTTTAACCAGTTATTTATCCGTTAAAATTCAAACAAAAAATATTTTCGTGTCTTTCCGACACACATAAAAAAAATATCCTTCAACAACAACACCATTTGGCTTTTCTCATTACAATCTCAATGAATTTCCTGCTTAAACCAAAAGCAAATAAACTCACTGAGCGTTAAATGAGTAAAAACCCCACAACAGCAAGTCGAGATTTTAATGGGTAAATAGTTTGTAACAATTATATAAGTCCAAGGCAAACGAAAAAAAAAAAATAATAAAAATACATCGTTTGGGTCCTGGCTGTAGAAATGTCCATATCTATTCCTAAACAATGGAAACTGGAACACAAATTAAAAAAAAACAACGATTTGACTTGCTCCTGCTACTTCTGCTCTCTCGTTCACCAGGAAAATATATAAATGTGAGCCAACAGCAGAGTATACATGTGTGCATCTTGCTTCAAATGTGTAGGGGTTTTCCAATGATTCTATTCTATCTATCATGGAGCAAAATGGGGTTTGTAGAATAGAGAGCAATTTTTTTATTTTTAACCACACACACATTGTCTTATGTTTAAAATTTATTATGTGATTATTTTTTTTTAGTCTAACGCGTTTTGTTTCATTTTTATATATATTTTTTGTTGATATTTTAAAAAATATACATATAATTAATTAATTTTAAATGAAAGTAACAAAAGTATAGTAAACATAACTCATTCGTGTCAAAATATTGCAACATTTCAAGTTCGTCGTTTGAAAAACTGCAACATTTTGTTTCGTTATGTTTATAACTGTGTCACTCTTCATAGACAAAATAATTAAATTTGCATTTTGTTGATTCACAAATTAGGATCAAGTTGCAGCCCAGCATCCTGGTACTCCTCGCCCAGTCAAGGCAGCACAAGCTGCTGTTGCAACACCAAATTCGACTCCAGTTAAGGTATTGAAGCCAATTCTTAAGAAGGATCCGAAACCAGTTGTGGTGGCTGCTGTGGTGCCCGAACAAAAGCCAGTAATAGTAGCTGACATTATTTTGGAACCTCCAAAGGAAGAGAAAATGGATTTGGCAAATGCTGTTAGTACTGAATCTATTGATGGATCCGAAGAAAATGGTGGTAGCCCACGTAAGCCATTCTTTAAGAAGATCTTTGGTGGTATTCGTAAGAAGCCTTCAGGTAGGCTATTCTAATAGTTTTTGAAATAAATCATCTTACCAAGATTGAAATTTATTTGTAGTACGTGCAAAGGAGAGGAAGATTCGTCAAAATCGTCATTTGCGCAAAGTTATTTTACCCAAGAATGCTCTGATGGCACTCTATGAAATTAAGGGCATTCAGATTGGCGATTTCATTATCAATAGTAACATGGAGGGTGGCTTTACAGCTTTAGTAACAGTTAACGATTGCCAATACGAAGGTGTTGGAAATTCGAAAGGCAATGCCAAAACAAATGCCTGTGAAAAAGCTTTGCGTGACTTTGTTATTAAGAAGATGATGCAAAAGCCCCGCGAAAAGTCGATTTCTGAACCAATGGATCTTGGTGAATCAAGTGAAGGTAATTAATAAATATATTTATTTAAGAGTAAAAAGCTATAGCAAAAATTTTCTTTATATTTAAAGCTACAAATGGTGACGAAGGCAATTTATCTGCTGAAGAAACTGATGATGTACCAATGGTTAATCTTGCTTCATTTGCTTTGTATAAATTGTTTACCGCTTGGGAAAATGAGGGCTTCCATGTGCCAGAATTCCACCCAGCACCACCTCAACATAGTTCCCAACAGAATCCTGAAACAGCTGCAGCAAAGAAGCCTGTTGGTCGCAATGAATTGCCACCTAACTGGGAAATTATGCATCCAGCTACACTTTTGTGCATTGTAAGACAAAAAAATTTAAATTCTTAAAAATGTTGATAAAACTAATTTCATTTTTTATTTTTAGATGCGCCCTCGCTTAACTTATACAGACTGTGGTAATAATGGAGATGCCGCTAATCCTGCTCAAACTGTTAAAGTTATTGTTGACGATCGAGAATTTGTCGGTGTTGGTCGATCTAAAAAGATTGCTCGTAAAAATGTTGCCATTGCTGTGTGCAACAGTCTTTTTGGTACAAATTTCCAAGTGCCAACTGAAGAGGAATGAGAAGATGATGATCATTCGAGTTTATTAGGCTTTCCTCACGTTTTAACGCAATGTTTGACAATTTTACTACAACGTATGTTAAGCGGCGGAAATAATTTTATTTAATTATTATAATAATTACATATGTGCGTTAAAATGACGAATTATTTAATGCAAAAATTTTTTTTTCTCTTCAACATAGTATTAGTTATTATTATAATATTTTTTATTTAAAAAATGATTAAGTTCGGAGCGTCCTTCTGTAACTGTAGTTGAATGTAAAAGAACATCTTCACATAATAAAAAAAAGCATTACTGCTAAACAGTAAATAAAAACAAACAAAAAAACTTTTATTTTTTTCATAAAGTTGAGAAATATTTGCCCAGAATTTTTTTTTCGAAAATACGCATTTTCCAAAAAGAGGGGCGTTAAGAAATGCAATGTAGAATTTTTGGTGCTAGTGCGTTGTTGCAGATATTCACATTATTGTCATTACGAATAGATTCTGTGATTAATTTATTTGAAAGCTGATTGTATGCATAAATACGCCACCAACTCACAAAAAAATCAAAAAATCATCTGCAAAAAAAATTTAACTCAAATTTAACCAGGTCCCAGAGCCCAATAAATTTTTAACAGCTGAAAATTTTTTATTCACCTCAATAGTGTCAAAAATTTTACACGGTGTTAACTATTTAACGCAATTCACACACGGCCTAAATATTATAGCATTGCTTTCTAAATTTTGGTTGCATTACGTGGTGAAAGTAGTAGTTTTCTAATCGGAATACCACGACATGAGTGTTTGCGTAATCGTTCAACTAGAGTCTAACGTTCGACTCGTGAGTCATAATAGGGCCCGTAAATACTCGAATCACACTCGATTGTATCTAGGGATGCAACATCGTTAAAAAAAAAATCGATGTTTGAATACATCGATGTTTTATTTACAACATCGATGTTAAAAAAACATCGGTTCTATCTTCGATACATCGATGTTTTCCCGATGTATTTTTGTTGGACATAAATACGTTCTACGGTATCTAAAGAACAAAATATTTATGTCTTATCTATTTAAAACCCAAAAACCTAAGTTGAATTCAATTTTTAGGTACCACAAAACAGACAAATTTATCAACAAAATGGAACATATTTTCTTAATACGATTTTCGTTTTTATTTATATATAAATACCATCAATTCTAATCAAATGGAATCAATTTTTTTAACGTTCAGAGCTCTGAACGTAACTCACAAGCATGTCAATAATGGTCGCCATAGGCGTACACACCATTGGGCCAAGCGGGGCGGTGCCCCGAGGCCCCAACTGACGCTAGGGCCCTGACTGGAGACAATGCAGAGAAGGAAACTGTTATTATAAATAAAGTAGAAAAAATATTACCTCAGGGACCTCAAAAAATGCTACTAAAATAATCTAAGCGGCCAACAAATAATACTTCTGGGGCCCCCAAAAAAAGAGAAAGGCGTATACATATCCTTTTTAAAAAAATGTCGAAATGGCCCCTAAAAATTAATATTGTCCCGGAGCCCCGGCAACTCAACGTACGCCTCTGACGGTCGCGTTCTGATTTCTGAACACACAGAAACAGTCTTTTGAATGAAAACATTAAAAAAAAAACTTTGAAGCTTTGAACACTAGACAAAAAAGATTGAGTTTGAGAGTTCAAGTTCTGTTATTATGCAAAAAAAGAAAAACGAGTAACAAAATGAACGATGTCGATGTTTTGCAGATTTAACGTCGATGTATCGGCGATGTATCGGCTTAAGAAACATCGATGTATACATCGATGTTTTTAACAAAAACATCGATGTTTTGAAAACATCGATGTATCGTTTGCATCCCTAATTGTATCAAGTTAAGTATTGGACTCCGTTTGAACGCAAGTATTTCAAAGTTTTATAATTTATTTGGGCTTAAATATTCTTTATTCTGGGATGCAATTAATAAAAAACTAACAGTCTTGGGGCCCTACTCTGAGTTGGGTAAGAAATTATTGTAATAATTATAGAATTATTTTAAAAAACAAATACACCCATATTACGATTGTCAACCATCAATTGATAGTTGATAATTACTGAAATTTGGTGTTTTAAAATCTAATTTGGAGGAAAACTGGTAATTTTTTAATGGAATTTTTCAATTGGATTTCTTTACTTTCAAATTTTTTGCAAATTAGATAATAAGAGATCGAAATTTATTTTTTATCAACTATCATTTGATAGTTCACAATCGTAATAGGTGTGATAGATTTGGTTGCACTAAGATGCAGATATAAATGAATAAAGGATTGAACGAACAAAAATTATGAAATTTTTGCAGGTTGGCATCCCAAATCAGCCTACGTTTCTTTAACATTTATTTCTGAAAGAAAGCTCTTCTATGAATTGCTATATTTTCCTGGGGTCATGAACTCTCAAATTTTGTTCTCTGTATCAATTCGGTATACAAACACGCGAATTATATCAACTAACTATTATACACTTTTTTTTTTGGTAAATTTTAGCTTCAAGATTCCCTATAAATAAATTTTAATTTGCCTAATTTGTTACTATAGCCAAGATTCTTCTTCTTCCTTTTTCTCGGCGCTGTTATGATCTCGATGTCGAGGGGATCATAACCTTCCCACGTTACTGCTTCCCACTAGTGATCCGCCTGTGGGGTTCGCCGGGTTGACCTCAGAAATCGGCGGCAAGCCTCCCGGTTTTGTATTGTTCCGTTTCTGAGGCCAACTGAATGCTGGTGTTTTTGCATTTGCTTGTACCAGGAGTTTTTAGGCCTACCTTTCTTTTTATTTCAAGATTAACATTCAAAAAGTAATATTTTTAAATATTTCGTGTGCATTCCGCTGTCACATTTGTTGTAGATATTCACAAATTTTCTTGAATGCTTTTGCCATTCGAAAACGAGTTACGAGGTACAAAAATTCCACTTTCGGAATTCTTATTTCGAAAGTAGTAGATTTCTTTAGAAATAGAGGGTACCAAATATTGGTTTAAAAAATTTATTACTTTCGGAACGAGATACAAAGTAAGGCCCCTGCTATTCGATTCATGCGAATCGAAAGAAGGCTTTTCACGTGAATCGATTAGCAGAATAGAGCCATTGTTCTTCTTTTTATAACACAACGTTTCTATTGAATCAAATACCTACATGATGCACAATTTTTCATGAAAATTAAAACAACTTCTCCAAATTAACATTTAATTCATTCATTCATTTATTTATTAATTTGAAGTAAATATTACTTCATCAAGTAAATAGTTAACATGTATATAATGTACATACATATTTATTATATCAAAAATATAAAAAAAACTCTTTTTTTCCAAAAAAAAAAGAAATTCATTAATTACATAAAAACCCTTTTATCAAAAAAAAAAAAAAAAAATGTTACGAAATGTAACAATTATTATAAAAATCTACGAATGTAAAAGACTTGTGTTTCAATAAAAATTTGTACAGATACATTTTCGTTTTTTTCCAAAACAAACGCACCAATGAAGACAAAAAGTATTCCTTATACTTTACAATTCCAAAGCCATTCACAACCAAAATGCTTAAGTATAACTTCACTTCCTCCAAAATAAAGTCTCAGCTGTTTATGTCTTTGATAATATATCGGTGGATTAGACATCATTATAGAATATTGTCTCTGACCACCAGTAAATTGGGTCTCTCCCAACATCTTCCAATTACTCATATTAACCGAAGGGTTTTGAGCTTTAAGAACATCTAAAACTAAATTTTTATCAATACCAACATCGGGAATATGCAAAGTTCCAATTGAATTAAATGGTGTTTTCTCTGGCTCAACCATTTTTAACCTAGACCCTTCCCAAAGTTTAATATCACTCAATATTAATTTGGCAAAGTTATAAGATTCTTCATCTTTGCAGTCCAACACTAGGACACCATCAAAATAAACTGACTTTCCAAAAACCGGTAATTTGGCTCGTGGATTCTCAAGGATATAATTGATCACAGCCTTGCTCAAAGTCTTTTCAATCAAACGAGCTTGTGCCAATGAATATCTTCCCCCTGAGTTAGCTGAATTTATAACAGCTAATTGGAGGGTATCTGGAATCACATGAATCGTTTCGTTTTGTATAAATGCTTGATTAAGTAAGTCGTTTGCCGGGTTGTCATCTTGTATTTCAATTGGACCCTGTAGCTCTGCTGGCGGTCGTCTTTCGTGTCTTGGCAACGCACTTCTGACTATAACCGTTTCCGCCCAAGTTAGTGAATCGAGTTGCCTTTGTGTTAGTGAATTTGGATCTTTTGAGGACAAATTTTCATGCACTCTGATCGCAATTTCGATTTGGGGTTTGCGATTTTGTTGTTGCGGACGTTTCTTTTTCGGTGGCAAAAGCTTTGATTGGTGGGAATTGAATTTGTAACCATTTCTACTAACATGTCGTTTGTCTTCCAATTTTGGAATGATTATTTCATGCTTGGGTTCAGTCGTACACCAGTTCATTGGGATAAATGGTTCATTTGTTGATTCGATTTTGATGCATTCTTGTTTAATGGATCTGTTTTCTTGTAAGGGTTGTATTTCTTGTTTTATATTGAATGGCAAAGGCTCTTGTTTTACGACATGCAACTAGTAGCAAGTAAAATTATTTTAAAAATCATAAAAAATGTAGGTAGGTTGTTTTTTTGAAACTTACTCTATTTTCTAATTTTTGTTTGAAAGCCATTCGGAAATCTTTGGATAATTTAAATGATGAATTCATCTTTTAATAATTTTTATTTGCAAATTTAATGAAATTTGTGGGAGATAAATTTGTTTTTGTGTAAATTTTATGTAAAAAACGGTAAATATGTATTTACTTTTGTTGTCATTTGTTGTCAGCTGTAGCTGTTTATCTGTTTCTGTAGGCTCTGTTATCGAAATAAATAGATTAGTTCAGATGATTGAGTTTAATGAGCCCAGCAAACGTAGAACTACAGAAAAAACCGGCGAAATATGTACGTAAAAGAAGTACTTCTTTTCCACTGAAAAAAGATAGGAGCTCGGGAAAAAACTCAGTTATATACTTTCTGTATATAAGAATACGTGAAGCATCTATCTCTTTCTTGCATGCAAGATGAAATGAATTTCCCCTCCATTAAAAGTACAGACAAATGTACTTCAAAACTACATCAGCGAAGCACATCTGGAAGTGCTTCTGATGTACATTTTCCATTTCCAGTACTTTTTTAGCTACAGAAAAACCACTGAAACTCCATATGGCTCCTTGAATCTAGAAGTACGTAATTAAGTGCTGAAATTTGTACGTAAGAGAAGTAGTTTGTTCCTAGTAAATCTAAACCTTTTGAAACTACAAATAAAATTACAAATAAACTCTGAAGTTAAAACTTTGGTTAGAGATTTAGATTTATTCAGTCGAATTGTATATCAAAACATGAACGTCTTGTGTGACACTTTACTTCAGACTTCTATGAGGAATGTTGGCGTTGAATTTCTCTTAAATCTTGCATCTACGTCAGGAATTTTGGAAATTCTTTATCACTAAACGAAGGAGAGTCACTTCATGCACACAACTGTTGAGGCTTGAGGGGAACAAAATGCTTTCCTCGCAATGTATTTGTAATACGAACTTGCACATCTTGATTGCCACTCGAACGGACTGCATCCAATAGTGTGGCGAGCAAGGAGTCTCTGACGTCATTTTTATACTCGACATAGAATTGTTGAATGTTGTTTTTGTCTAGGATTTAGAGCGAACACATCAACAAGTGGTCGGAGGGTGCAGACCTGAGAAAAAAAAAATAGTACCATCAGCTTCACAAAGAGCAGAAGGGAATCTCTTTAACTTACACTACAAGTCTGTGAAATGTGGATCACACTCAGGTATTGTAGTCTCTACTAAATATAAGATTCGTTTCACTCGTCCTGGATGGCGTGGAGGAAAATTTCGAACTGTAAACTCAGTCATTGATGTCTGGAATTGATCTCCACTAGAAGACAGAAAAATCAACAATTATATAATTTATTAATTTTAAAATACGCATACATACCTATATTTTCCAAATCCATGGGTGGTGGTTTTTGTATCATTTTTTTTTTATTTTAATTTTTCTAAATGCACAAGGCTGAGGTTGTGCATTTTGATGATGGAAAGAAATGGTGGTGGAATTTTTGTGGCGTGCCAAAGAATTTGTGCTACTACACATTGTGTATTGAAAATAATTTTCACAAATAACACTGATTAAAGCCTGGTACGCTGCTCGCGATAAATTTTAGCTGAGATAAAATTCCCATACAAGTTATCGATAACTTGTATGGGATCCATTTTATCTCGGCTAAAAATTTTCGATAATTTGTATGGGAGCTAAAATTTAGCGCGAGCAGCGTACCAGTCTTAAAGCCTGGTACGCTGCTCGCGCTAAATTTTAGCTGAGATAAAATTCCCATACAAGTTATCGATAACTTGTATGGGATCCATTTTATCTCGGCTAAAAATTTTCGATAATTTGTATGGGAGCTAAAATTTAGCGCGAGCAGCGTACCAGGCTTAAGACGATATTTATTTTTTCAAATTAAATTGTTTTATTTTGGAGCACAGAAATGTTTTTTTTTTGCTTATTGCTGGTACGCTGCTCGCGCTAAATTTTAGCTCCCATACAAATTATCGAAAATTTTTAGCCGAGATAAAATGGATCCCATACAAGTTATCGATAACTTGTATGGGAATTTTATCTCGGCTAAAATTTAGCGCGAGCAGCGTACCAGGCTTTAAGCCTGCTGCTCGCGCTAAATTTTAGCCAAGATAAAATTCCCATACAAGTTATCGATAGTATGGGATCCATTTTAGCTCAAGCCTGGTACGCTGCTAGCGCTAAATTTTAGCTGAGATAAAATTCTCATACAAGTTATCGATAATTTGTATGGAATCCATTTTAGCTCAGATAAAATTTATCGATAATTTGTATGGGAGCTAAAATTTAGCGCGAGCAGCGTACCAGGCTTGAAAAGTGAAAAAAAAAATCTTTTGCTACTTGCTTGAAAAAACTTGCATGAAAGTCCACGGGTATAGGAACACGACTAATATAGTCGATAGTTTTTTCTAACTATCGATATACGTGATTTTATCGATAAATTATCGATATTTTAGCAACTCTACAGAGAAATGTCATTAGTGTCATTTATGTTTCGTTTGTTGATATTTTTTCATACACGTGCGTTTTAATAAAAATAAAATTTACTCGAATTGAGAATAATTTGTATTAATTTCTTCGACAATGGATTCATTTGATTTATTCCGACAATTAACTAAAGGTGCTCACTTTAAGAAAAGAAAGGTTGATAAACATAATGTAAGATAAAATAGGACCTATTACACCTTTCGTGATGTTATTTGAACTAAGTTTATTTTTTTATTTTTTTAGTCATTGAATGTAAAAGTTGAACCTGAATTAAATATTAAAAAAGAAGAAGTAGTCTCTGACAATGATGAGAACCCTCCAATTGTTGAAGACGAACCAATGGAACTTTTGAAAGGCTCAACTTTCTCAGTTACAAAGAAGAAAAAGTCTTCTTCGTTGACGTTGGAAGAAAAGCAGCGAATTAAAGAGGAAGAACAGGTAATTCTAAAGTCTATTTTAACCGGTGATTAGATTCATAAGGTACCTACTTACTACCCATTTTATTTGTTATAGATTATCAACTTGCGAAAGGAGAATAAGATCTCGGTCATTGGTAAAAATATTCCACCGCCAATAACTGCCTTCGAAGATCTTCAAACTCTTTACAATGTTTCGCCAAAACTTGTCAACAATTTGGCAGCTTGTAAATATCCAACTCCAACGCCTATTCAAATGCAATCTATGCCCATTATGTTAAAGGTAAGAGTTAACTTTCCAAAAAATTGTTCATTTTCGGACTTATTTATCATTAGGGTCGCCCTCTTATGGCTTGTGCTCCAACTGGATCTGGAAAAACAATAGCTTTTCTAACCCCAATCATCAATGATCTTAAAGGTCCAAAGAAAGACGGCTTTCGGGCTCTCATATTGGCACCAACTCGTGAGCTTTCTCAACAAATTTATCGCGAATGTTTGAGACTCTCGGAGGGAACTGCTTTAAAAATACACGTTATAAGTAAAGTCAGTCAAGCTGAACAGAAATTTGGCCCAAAGAGTAGTAAAAAATACGACATCTTAATATCAACTCCGAATAGAGTACGTTATTTGTTGCAACAGGAACCGCCTGTTTTGGATCTAAAAAAGTGAGTGAAACTTCTTTTGTTTTTTTGGAATATATCATAACTTTGTATTATTTCTTAGCATTGAATGGTTTGTTATTGATGAAGCTGATAAAATGTTAGAAGAAGGTCAAAATAGTTTTAAAGAACAATTTGATGATATTCTTACTGCGTGTACAAGTGAAAAGAAGAAACTAGCATTATTTAGTGCTACCTATACAGTTCCAGTTTCGAAATGGGCTTTGAAGAATTTGAAGGGATTGGTGCGAGTTACAATTGGTCAGCAAAATGCTGCGACTGAATTAGTTAATCAAGAATTGCTTTTTGTTGGATCTGAATCTGGGAAATTGATTGCAATAAGAGACCTTGTGCGAGAGGGATTGAAGCCACCAGTACTTATATTTGTGCAGAGTAAGGTAAGTCAGTAATATTATGTAAATTAAAAATAGATTTTTTCAAAGAAAAAAATTGTGACAGGCTAATTTTTGGTATACAGACTGGTATTAATGTAGTTAACAACCTGGCAGAGTTTTGGATAACCCAGTAAGAACAAACGAAAAATAATCAAAGTTCGAAACTGTTTCATTCACCTTTACTTCTTGAAATTTTTACGACAAATAACTGTTAAACCATTTTTGTTTAACTGAACGATTAATACCATATTTATTAATCAATTTCTGTTTTATGGACCAATTTTAGATTTTCGAATCCCTTATTTCATTAAGTTCTGTTTTTAGACTTTGACTCTTCAAAAATGTCCATGAACCTTTTTGGTCACCAGCACAGTTGTTTATTTAGGATTCATTTTCACATTCGTGTTTATAAACATTCAGGGAGTCTTTTACTGCCCATAATCTCGTAAAGGCCCTAACTACAATTTTTTTTTGCATATTTGGAATTAGGGCATTGTCTCTGATTTATCCTCATTTATTTTTTTAGCCTAGGTCTTCAAATACGTCAGAAAATTCAAAATGAACTTTTAATTTTGTTCATTTTTATATGCAAATTGCGATATTAGATTTACTGTTTTCCTCTATAACTCAGAAGTAAGAAAAGTGTAGTTAGGGCCTTTATGAGATTATGGGCAGTATAGTACAAGCAATATATTATTTCTTGCATACAAACCAATACTCGAGTTCAAATGATTCTTGTTCACAAGTTTACATATAATGTTGATTCATGTTCAGTGATTTTTATGGTCAAATGAATTTATGGCCAATTACCATGTCTGTTGTAACGATTTAATTTTTTAATAAATTTGGATCATCCAATAGATTAGTTTTCACCTTTTACTTTGACATTTACTCCTAAACTTGAGTTTGAGTTTGGCTTCATTTTTTTCACAGTCCAAGTCCAATATGGAAAAGCTTGTCTTTTCAAAAATTTACAGGTACCGGATCAAGCGCTATGGTATTCAATGTGAAACTTATTTGTGAAGTAACAAAGAAAAAATAATTAAAATTATTTTAATTTTAAGTGGATCGATCTAACCGATGAGCCTACTGTCATACCTAGACGAAACGCTTTGGAGTTGAGGTCACTTGAACTGAAATATTTGTGAAGTTTCATTGTTCATTGCCTTCTCGAATGATTAGAAAAGTTGGTTTTAAACGTTAATACAGTGCAATATCCATACGTATGTATACATATATTTTGATGAGCATAATAGCGTGTTTTTTGGAAGATGAGTGATCAGTGATCATATTCATCCTCTTTGATGTTTTGAACAGCTTTAGTTCCGATTCTATAAAATTTTCTAGATATGTGCCCATAGTTAGGAAAGTCGACTTCAAGGCAAAGTGACGGACCCAAAAGTGCATCAGTTATTCTTTGCTGACGATGGAGCCATCATAAGTGAAGACCCGATATCCCTGCAACGAGCACTTGATGTATGGGTGGATGTTCTAGAAGGTAGTGGGTACCGCATAAGCGCGAAAAAGACAGAATACCTATGCTGCCCATTTTCTGATCCACACAGGCCTATTCCTGACATTTATTTGAATGGTGTAGTGCTTCCCAAGTGTGAAAAGTTTAAATATCTGGGGTCTATGATAAATAACGAAGGTACTTGTGATGACGATATCAATCATCGCGTAAGCGTAGGGTGGATGAAGTGGCGGGAAAATTCTGCCATCTTCTGTGATCGAAAAATGCCCCCTAAGCTGAAAGGAAGACTCTACACCGCAGTTGTGCGTCCAGCACTCACATACGGTTCACAATGTTGGACAATGTACAAAAAGTATGAGAGTAAGTTAACGGCAGCTGAGATGAAGATGCTTCGCATGACAGCAGGAGTAACAAAGCTTGATAGAATTAGAAGTACGAAGATCCGAGGAAGCCTTCATGTTAAAAATACCATCTCCCAAAAAATTGAACACGACCGACTCAGTTGGTATTGCCATGTTCAAAGGAGAGATCCTGAGAACCCCGTCAAAAAAGCAATATCATATAACGTTCCAACACGAAATAAAAAGAAAGGTAGGCCTAAAAACTCCTGGTACAAGCAAATGCAAAAACACCAGCATTCAGTTGGCCTCAGAAACGGAACAATACAAAACCGGGAGGCTTGCCGCCGATTTCTGAGGTCAACCCGGCGAACCCCACAGGCGGATCACTAGTGTGAAGCAGTAACGTGGGAAGGCTATGATCCCCTCGACATCGAGATCATAACAGCGCCGAGAAAAAAGGAAGAAGAAGTTAGGAAAGTCGACTAAGTCACTTTTTGCATGATTGCAAAAAAAAAAAAGAAAATATGTATAATAACTTTATTTAAACAATTTAATAGAATTTCTTTTTTGAAGCAATTAACGGAGCAATAAATAAGTCTATTTACTGTAATTTCTAGCTTAAGTCGTTTTTTTTTAGCAATGACTTAGTTCACTTTCATAATAAAGGGCACACATATCAAGAGCCTAAATGAGGCCAAGTAAAACTTAAGACAGCTACAAGTATATAGAGTCAGCAACTTGTTTTTTTAATTTTTTATTTATCGGTTATATTTTGGAGACAATTTTTATGTGAGGTAAAGTTAAGCTCAATGTCTTGAGACAAAATTTTGAAAAGTCACTTCTTTTTCAGCTTTATACAATTATTGTACATAGCCAAGAGTGTAACATTATGAATTTGGGAATTTCTTTGTTGGAATGTGGCAAATGAATGCACGGTGTAGATTTAATCGCCCACTCGTTCGTTGTTAACTCTAGCAAGTTCAAATAATTGATAATGATGCACTCGGTATTAATCAGTATCGGTAATTAATTTTTCAGAAGAATTTCGATTGTAATTGCATAGAATTTTAAATGTTTACAAGTTGATTCAGTAGGGTCGAATTTCTCAAAACGAATTGATTATAAGTTTATTTTACATTTAACTAACAAGTAAAATCAATTTGAGTTTGTTTTAATGAATTAATAAATTTTAGGATCGAGCTAAGCAACTTTTTGAAGAATTACTCTATGATGGAATCAATGTAGATGTCATTCATGCAGATAGAACTCAGCAACAGCGAGATAATGTTGTGCGAGCATTTCGCGAAGGACATATTTGGGTACTCATTTGTACAGAACTTATGGGTCGTGGTATTGATTTCAAAGGTGTCAATTTGGTCATAAACTATGATTTCCCACCAACGACAATTTCATATATTCATCGAATTGGTCGAACAGGAAGAGCTGGCCGACCAGGACATGCAATAACATTTTTCACACAAAATGACACAACTAATCTAAGAGGGTAAGTTTTCTTTTTTTTTTTTTTTTAACTGCTTTTCTATATTGGAAAGTAAATATTTTTTTTCTCCTTAAAGCATTGCTCAAATAATTAAAAATTCTGGTGGAACTGTTCCCGATTATATGCTAAAGCTGAAAAAGACCAAAAAATCCGAAAAGAAAAAACTCGCCAGCAGTGCACCCCGTCGTGATGTCATATCGACAGATCCAAAGTTTGAAGCACGCAGAAAAAGTAAACTAAAGAAAGTAGGTCAATTTGTTAAAATTAACTCCAAATCAGATGAAAAATCAAGTAAAAAGAATTCAAATAAAAAGAAAACAAAAATTATAAAAAATATTCTCAACGAAGAATATTTACCCACAAAAACAAAATCAAACAAAAAGAAGAATAAAAATAAAACAAAGTGATATAATTGTATATACCAATAAATATAAATATGTATTTCTTATACCAATAACAAATATTTGACACTTAAATTGTTACACAGTCTAAAAAACATTTACTTAAAAACTACAACAATATATTTCAAAAGGCACTTGTCAGTTAACATCACAATTTCGAGGACATACATCTAAGATATTTAATTATGTTATGTTTAAATTTACGATTCACAAAGCCAATCACATGGAAGTTTGGGCATTTTACTTGCTGGCCATGGCAAATAACCGGCTGTTTTGAAAACCCAATAATCATATGATACTTTCATGATAAGAGCGACAAGTAAAATAACTTCCAAGGTTATGAGATAGTAAATATAGTCTGTCCAATCATGCGGAGATTGGCAAAGTTTGATTTCTTGTAAATCAATTACTCGCTGTTTCATATTACGACAGAGAATATAATTGTAATCTGGAATATTTGCATGTCGAGCCAAGAGCCAAAGCTGTAAATAAGAATGTGAGTTTAACATTTTTGTTTTGAAAGCTTTGTATATTTTATTACTTTAAGCACTTTTGCCGAATTGCAATCACAATTTATTTCATTGCCACCAAGGTATATTGCACGACCGTTTGGATTATTTTCCAAAGCATTAGACAGTAGATATTCGGGAATCTGAAGAAATAGAAATTTACATACTTATTCGTTTAGAGACAGAAAAAGTATACCAACCTTATTAATTGCATTCTTTCTTAAGTAAAACTTTTGAAAAACTTCCATAAACTTTGTTCCCTCTAGTTCGTACATAGATGATATTTGGTTTTGATCAGCGTCAAACTTGTTAATATTTCTGTACGTTGGATTCGAATGAAAATGATGACCAATACTTGTTATCTAAACAAAATAAAAAATTTATAATCGTATTTATAAGTTATCCAAACAATTTTATTTGATATTACTTACATTGTTATTTGAAACATTCAAAGATATTGTATTATCGGGTAAATTTGGTGGCAATTCTATCAAACCCAAGTTTGAGCAGTCAACTTTAGCAGTGAATAGGAGATGAGGCTCGTCATTTTTCGTCTAGAAATTATAAAAAAAAAATTAAATATTTTGTGTCAAAGTTAACACAATTTATAAGACACAATCAGCCCTATTCTGAATGAAAACTCCCTAAGAACTTTGCTGGAGAGAAGGGCCCCCAATCAAAAAGCTTACGGAATTTTTTTTTTGTAAATAAAAGGATAAGGTAATGAAAACTATTGGAAAATTAAGGTTAATACTTGCCCTAAAGTAAAAAAAAAAATTATTAAATTTGTTACAGTTACTTTTTTTTAATCGCTGCTCGTAAAAATGATTTTTTTAGAAGCGTGAAAAAATAATCGACTTTTTCAATATTAGAGCTTAGACGATGTAAATTTTTGAAACTCATCACGGGAACGATTTGTTTGATTTTGTTTGAATTGTCTATTTGCTTCAGAAAAAAAAAAAATAAATGCAATTTTACCAAAAATAAAATAATGGCGCATATACAAAAAGAATGAGATTAAGCTGCATCTCACTTTTCAGTATACATTCTTAAGATCCATCTCAAGAAAATGTATTGAAAAGTGAGATATTATGTATATTAAAAAATTTCTTAAGAATAATTATTAACTCAATTTAATAACTTTACTTTAATGTTTTGCCTGATTCAATAATTTAGCTTTTAACTAAAAAAAAAAAAAAATTAAATTGAGTTCCGTCATTTTATGATGATTAGTTGCGTACCTATTAACGAGTAGCTTTTAATATGATCTTACTTTTTAATTTGAACATAATTTTTCGGGCTTTAAAAGTCTTTAAAGGATAAAAATATGTAATTTATATAATCGCTGGTAGAGGCCCAAAAGTTATCTCGATATTAAAAAGTAAGTATACCCTCAGAGTCTTCTCTTCAATACGCAACTTTTGGGACCTCTTACGATAAAATAGACTCACGGGACATTCTAATGCTCACTGGTTCCTTTGATCCGTTTATATACATAATAATAATATTTCTATATATAATTAATCCTACTAGATTTTGTGGGTCTTTTCTTGAGTTCGTTCTTATTTCAATCAGTCAAGAAAAGACCTATAGCCCACAAAAACTAAAAAGGTCACGCAAGAAGGAATATTCTAATTATATGCTTGTAAGACCTTAGGTCATTTAAATGCATATTGCACGACACTAGTTAGAAGGAATAGAAAGATAGGATAGATAGATAGGATAGAGTTTTTGTTAGTACAGTAAATTGAGAATAATTATATTATCCCACGGGTGGCGTTCAAGCTGGGGGAAAAATAAAAGAATACTGCCTAAGGTAGGGCCATAACCCACACCTACAGGTAAGCAGTCAAGAACTACATCTGCTGCACTATTACCACCGGCGGAGTTTCTCAGCGAACTCCAGATTTGATTTTTCCTTTATATTGGTAATATATGCTGTTGTTTATTGCTAAGAGTTTTCCATAATTGTGAAAAAAAATTAATTGAAACTATTTAGTTAAAGAGTTAATATAATAAAGTGCATAAATTTCAATTGATGTAATCAAAAGCTGCATCGAAATCGACAAAATATAGTAATATAGCTTTTTTAATTTGATCGAAGTACACAGAGGTTATGCACTGAAGAATATCCTTAACGAAAACTTCTTTGAAATTGGCAATTGAGTCTTTAGTAAGAATTTAAAAACGATATTCCGCTTTAGTTTTTAGGATCTCTGATGTCACCCTTCTTCTGAATTGGCATCCGAAAAGGAAGTATTGTAGTGGGATAGTTGTAGTCCCAATCGAAATCATAAAAATGTCGGAGATCATCCTTTTTTATTTTTTTCGTTGAATAAAATTTATTGAAAAACCTATTCGCATTGAAATCAATTACCCTAGAAAATTCAAAAATACAATTTGACTAGATACTACAATATAAAGCTTTGTAAACAAATATGCTTTAAAAAGCTAACAATACAGTTCCAGTGCAACACTGGGTTACTAAGCTCAAAAAGTGGAGTTTCATTTGACCAAATAATACTAAGTTAAACTTATTTTTTTTTTATAATATCAAATGAATGTTATCATTCCTCGAAAAAATACAAACAAAGAGATCTTCAAGGCATTATGTTGCAATAATTGAGTATAGAGTAAAACAAATACCACAGTTAATTAATTAATGTAATTGGTAAACAATACAAAATTTAATATTTGCACACTTGGTTATTTTGAAAACAATTATTGACTTAAAAAAAATGTATACATACCGAAAAAGCCATTTGTTCAGCGTCACATGTACAATTACCATAGCCAGGTATCTTTGGACATTCTGAATGTAATCTTTTCCAACGTTCTAGCTGTCGAATGGGCATATAATCTGTAGAATTAAACCAATTGTATGTTTGATTCCATAGACAATAAGTTGTATCAGGTCCAACAAATTTAAAAGAACCACGAACAATTGAGTCAAGCAAAGAATTACATAATAATCGTTTGTTGTTACTTGAAAATAAAAAAGAATATAAAAATTATCACATAATTAACAAATTAAATAAACAGTAGTAAGTGTTACCTTATATCCACAGTTAAATTATGATGAGAATTCAATTTTGGAATCAACGACAGATTATTACTCGAAATGTCGAGCACTTGAAAGTTTTGCAAGCTTATAAAGGCACGTGAATTTATTTCCGACAAATTGTTATTTGAAACATTAAGACATTTCACGTATGAGGCACGAGACATTGCGTTGGTAATTTTTGGAATATTACCATCAGTAATTGACAATGAGGTGAGCTTTTGGAAAGTCGAGTGTGATATATCAATCCATTTAAGAGTCGCATTTCGCATATGCAGATTGACCCAACCATTGCTTTTGCATGACGATGAAAACGCATAGAAATCAGTTACGTTACAGCAGACCCATGAATTTGGCATTTCGGGATGGAGGCGACATGGACATGAATCTGCCGAAGTCTCATTGTCATATTGCTGGCATAGATCTGGTTCGGCATAGAAACAGGCTTTTCTAAAATCGTCTGCCTTGTCGATGGGATTTTGTGTTGATGATGAGGTAGATGATGGCGATTGAGGTTCTTTTTGTTCAGGTTGTTGCTCGGGTTGAGTGTCTTCTTCGGGTACTACATTTTCGATTATAGTACAACAAATGCATAACCATAGAATTATTCCTCTATTAAGTGACTATAAAAAAAAAAAACAAATCCAACAAGTCAATATCTAATATTCAAATTAAAGTGCAACCTTAACTAATCTAACCAGTAAACAAGCATCAAAAATAGCTCCCCTCATCAAAAAAAAGCTAAACTGATAATAATAATAATTGATCCAAATTAATATCCGTTAAATTGGTTATTGAACTGAATGCGACTCATGAAAGTGACATTTTTTTTTATAGTCGCTAATTTGTGTACACTTTTGTGAGTGGATAAAGTCATAATTTCTATGTTAAATATTTGTTTGGTAAACAGGTGTGGGCATGAAGAGAAGAAAAAAGGTGTGTGTTATCAATATAACACATTCTTTTTTTCTTTGTGCTACTTGTTTGATTTAGTCAAAATGGATTTTAGTTAAAAATAAATTAAAAACTAGAAAACAAAAAAATTCTTGGGGTTAAATGTGAGGATTTAAGAAAATATTGATTTTAGTTTAGCTTTGTTTGTTGTCAACAAAGACAGTCTGTTTTGGATTTGCTTAGTAATTTTTAAAGCTAAATAAGATTGATTTTTGTTATTTTCGTTTGTTTAAAGAAACAAAGGCGTACATTATGTACATATGTACGTATCAGGAGAAAAATCTTACTTGTAGTTCATATCAGTTTTAAGAGTCAAGCTGCAATTGGGAATTGAATTATGTAATTCTTTTTTCATTCATATGTATCGACGAGCTCACAAAAGTGATACTCAAACTACACATCCGAAAAACGACATCTTGTGCCTGATTTCAATTGCATGGTTTAAAGATTTTCAATTGAAGAAAGTTTACCGGATTAAGTGTACTAAAGTTTAGTAGTCGATTCGAACTCTCCATTCCAATAAATATCCAAAATCGCCCTGTTTTTAGAAAATGGATAGCATTGTCTTTTTCGCGCTAATGCGGGTTCTGTTGTCTTCCGTCAAGTACTTGTAGAAAGAAAAAGAAATTGGGATTTTAAATTCGCCAGCAAAGAATAACTGTGGCCTAATTATTCGCTTTCGAATTTCATAATTAAGATATTCGACGCGAGTCGAAAGGGAGATATCGAATCTTAAACGATCGAGTTCGTATTCCGTAATCAGGCCACTGATTCACTTTTGCATCCGTTATTTTACCTTCAAACAGAAAGTCAAGGACTATAAAAAAGAGAAAAGGGTTTAAGTCGCTTCCTTAATGCAAATTCCTTGAGATATCGCGTATGAAATTTGATTTATTTTATTAAGATGCATTTGTAGAAAAAAATTCAAAATCGTTGTAGCCAATCGTTTTTGTAGTAAAAAAAATTCTAAATCGTTGTCGTTGTTTTTTTTTTTAATTTTTTACTAAAAATTTTTGGATTTTTTTAATAAAATTGATACGACATTTTTTAATTTCAAAGAATTTTAATGTCCTCTTTTTGTAAGTTTGATTATTCAATAAAAACTTTTGTTGAAATTGAATGAATTCGGAAATTTTTAAAATCTAATTAAATTCAATTCCATTTTAGGTTGGCCAAAACTAAAACAACTTTTGCAGTCTCTTTTATTTTTCGAGTTATATCATGATAAGAGATGAAAAAAGTCGTTACTTTGAATCGTAAAATGCAGAATAAATGTGTCAGAAAGTAAAACAATCTCTATTTTCACTCTAAACTCCCTAACGGATCGTAAGATATTGGTTACGGAATGTTAGAAAAAGAAAGAAAGACAAAATAAGTTTGATTGGAGATATCTCAGGAAACAGACCTCAAAGAAACTAATGGTTTTCATTTATGAATAGAACTTAAAGAGACCTTTCTTTTTATGTCTCACTCAATGGATTTGGAAGAAAATTCAAAAAATGCATTTTTTTTCGGCATGGGGTTAATGTTGATTTTTTCTCGAAAATCCAAAAAAATAAGTTTTGCAATTTTAATATCTAAATGCATAGGCACGTTCACTGCGAACTCATAACAGTAAACAAAAACTTCTTTTTAGTGTTTGGAATGCAGATATTTGTTTTTGTTCCCTTGTCGATAATATTGATAAAAAATCGAAAAAAGCTTAAATTTTTCCTAAGCTTTTTGATTGGGAGCCCTTTTCCCGAACGCATTTCGCTGGGAGTTTTATTGAGAAGAGTGTTGTATAGGTGTAGTGCGGTTTCATGACACCGCACATAGGAGTATTTGCAGTGAAAACCTGGTCAAAAGTCGATTTTCTGAAAATCTAAATTGACAGAAAAAAGTTTGGCAAAACGAATGGGTGCTAAATATACATACATGAGTCAATATGGTGCAATTTTTTTGTTTGTTTTTAGATCGTGTCTTGTTAAAAAATGAGTTCAAAGTTAACTGTTACATCTACTTCATTTTTAAATAATAAATTGTATATATTTTTTGTATTGTAACTTTTAAAGGACACTGAAGAAGGAATGGAAGGCCATCCCACAAAAAATCACTTTATGGTCTGTTTTTAGGAATTGATAAAAAACGTGGTTATAGGTCATATGGGTCAAAATCATGGAGGTGGGAAATTTCGATGACCGAATTCTTAAAAAATCAACTTTGTTTTATGATAAAAATTTCATGCTCAAATGTTCGCTTAAGCCATAATTTGTCGGTTCATGAACGGGCAGAGCACAAAAATGTATAATTTTCAATTTACCGCAAAACCCCAAAAATTAGTACTAGAAAAACGTTCCCGGAAACGATGGTAATCTCTTCAAAACGACTTTAGGGGTCTAGAAATAGTATCAATGTGAATGATATACTATTATATTAAGGTCATAAATAAATGAAATATAGGTCGTTTCAAATCAAAAGTCCCATGGAAAATTGAGCAAAAATGAAAAAAAACTCATTCGCTTACTGGAAGGAAGCATTTATGAAGCAGCTGAACTTTTTCTAAAATTACGATAAAATAATGAAGAACAGTTCTTGATATCCCTATTTTAATTAATTGATCTGTCTGTGAGATTCACTGGGTAAGCCTCAGAAAGCGGAGGCAAGTCTCCCGGGCTTGCATCACTCTATATCGGCGGACAATACAAAAAAATATACAATTATTTAATTATTTATCATTTGAAGGCAGTTGGGATAACTTTGCCGAAGATATTGTTATAGGACAAGGTGAAGATGGACCAGAAATGTCCAGTTTATATGATGGCAATTCATAACTTAAAATTCTATTCACATCTTTTCATTTGTATAATTGGGCAGTAAATATCTTATTTTTATTTTTCAATTATTTTGGAGTCGTCACCATAGAAATCATTAATAAACAAATTCAGATTTTTCGTTTGCTTATTTTTTTCTCTAGCATTTCTTTCATTCAAACAAGCATGATTTGTTGTTATTTTTGAGTTGATTTGTCGCAATGAGCCAATAAAATTGAGTTTTTTGTTTATTTGTTCTCAATTTTATTGGAAGGGAGAAAATAAACTCTTAGTCAGGACTTTTGATTTGAAACGACCTACCTATCTTATAACTTTAAACGAGCTAAAATTGTTTATATATATATATATATATATATAAATATATATAAAATTGGGATCTCGGAAACGGCTCTAACGATTTCGATGAAATTTTCAGGGTTTGTTCATCTAAGCGAGTAAAAAGTTTTGGAAGTATTTTTGGAAAAATCCGCCCACTGCCACGCCCACTTTTTGAACATATAAGTTTTTTCGGGAACGGCTCTAACGATTTCCATGAAATTTTCAGAGTTTGTTTATCTAAGTGAGTAAAAAGTTTTGGAAGTTTTTTTTGAAAAATCCGCCCACTGACACGCCCACTTTTTTTAAAATATATGTTTTTTCGGAAACGGCTATAACGATTTCGATGAAATTTTCAGGGTTTGATCGTCTAAGAAAGTAAAAAGTTTTGGAAATTTTTTGTTGGAAAAATCCACCCACTGCCACGCCCACTTTTTTAACATATAAGTTTCTTTCGGAAACGGCTCTCACGATTTCGATGACATTTTCAGGGTTTGTTTATCTAAGCGAGTAAAAAGTTTTGGAAGTATTTTTGGAAAAATCCGCCCACTGCCACGCCCACTTTTTTAACATAGAATTTTTTTTTTGGTAACAACTTTAAAGATTTTGATGAAATTTTGAGGGTTTGGTCCTCTCTTATATTAGTTTTTTTCAGTTGCTTGTTTTTTGTTCTGAAAAACCCTGTTTTGTTGAATTCAAATTGTAATATTTTGCGATATCTAACTGCAACTTAGAAAACTTTTATACTTTTTTGAAAACTACAATAACTGGGCAACTTTTTAAAATAATAAACCATTCTCACATTTTTTATAAAACTTGAAACTGTTAGTTAATTTGCACCGAAATGGCATATCGAATAAAAAATATTTTGATTAATTAATTGTTCCTAATTACTTGGCAAATGTTTTCGTAAAAGAATTAAAAAAAAAAAAATATATCAATAATGGGCGCAGGAAGCAAAATACTGTTGCAAAGTAGGGATTTTTCGAAATTTCACAAGAATTGCCTTAAATCGAAAACCGTAAGGATTTGGGATGAACAAGGTTCCAAATTCTGAGAGCCCTTAAGTTCCCCAATCAGCATATTTCGTTTGATCCATTACTTTTGGGACACCCTGTATAAGTAAATATAGAAAGCAGTAAAGCATCCACTGATACAGAATAAAACAGAGACAGGGATAAAAATAGTATTTCTTCATACTAAGCTTTGCCGACAAGGCTAAACTTGATAAAAAGATTAACTTTATATTCACCATCCCAAACTTTCTGACACGTAAATTAAAATTTGAACAAAAAAGGATCTCATTGCTATAAGCATTTTCGATAATGCAGATTCCTGTAACCCTTCTATTCATTGCTGATCGTATATTCAAACTTAAATAAACTGGATTATAAAGTGGGAATGTGATGTTTTGTAACCCGTGAAAAAACTGGTCATTGCAAACTTAACTGGTAGAACAGAATGATGTAGCTGTGGCTGTGTCTTGGTGCCAGAATACGTAGCTGTGGATGTGGCAAGGAAATTCGCTGTGGTACAAGTCGAGTCGACTTTTACTTCAAGCTACAAGCGCAATGACTTTTGACTTTTCTAATGTGGTTGCTCAGTTCAAATAATTTTTTTTTGTCAACGGGTTTGACATTTTAGTGCGCCACATATTCTGTTCATATTTTCTAGATTTTGAGCGATTTTATTTTTCATCTTGTACAACGGCGTTTTTCTTTGCCACAAGCGAATTTTCATTCTGTTCAACCAGTAAACCCACTCCAAAAAATTGCTGTTTACATTTCACTGAATGTTATAACAATTTAGGATACCGAGCAAAGCTCGGTCACCCAGGTACTATTACTTTATTTCTTGGGACAGAAACCGATTTCTACAAAAAAAAATGCTTTTATGCACGTCCGTAACACTTAGGCCATAAGTAATTTTTTCTTTTGTTTTCTTGTAACTTTTTTGATAAAAGTGTATATTACAGCCATACTTAGATAGACTCCTGAATAAAAATACCCAAAAAATGCAAAATTATGAGTGTTAGACTGCATTATTTATTCAGATTCTAAGAGCGTTCCCGGAAATGATGTTCCCGGAAATGACGTTCCCGGAAATGACGTTTTGACCTTAATTTATTTTTATTTTTTATGTCACAAAGTTAAATGAAATATTTTTGAGATTATATTGCAGTGGCCTCGATATTCGATTATAATATCACCAAAAAATTTCAATTTCAATCTAACTATACCCCAAAACAAGCGTTCCCGGAATGACGGTTAATTGATGTACGCTACTTAAAAATGAAACTAAAACTAACTTCTTACATATATTTTATATATTTATCCATAAAAATAAGCGTGGAATAATAAATCTATATAAAATCAATTTTAAAAACTGCTTGCAGCAGAATTTGTAAGTTAGATGATTAAAATATTGATACATTAAGCAATTTTGCTTTTATGCGTCATTTTTCTTGGGACAACTTTTATTAATGTATAAAAAATAACAAAACTTAATTTTTTTGTAAGAGATGTACCAATTTATAAAAAGTATTGTGTATATGTAGTATTTAGAAAAGAAATACTTAAAAATAATTGACTTTAATGTGTTTTTGGGTATATAAAATGGAATAAAAAAGAAATTTTAACTTTTCTAACCGAAACAAATATATTCGTATATGCGTGCCTACTATTTTAAATGGTAAATGAGAAAAAAAACTTTAAATAAATGTTATTTTGATTTAAAAAAATGCCTGGACATCAAATTTTCCACCTCCATGATTTTGACCCATATAGGTGTTTTTGATTTATATTTCTAGGTATTTTTTGCACACAGTAAGGACAAAATTGGAATTTGTACAATGTCAAAAACCAAAAAGTAGTTCTTGAAGAGCTGATTTTAAGAACATAAACAATTAAACATTGAATAGAGCTTTGAAGCTACTTATCTTATTTTTTCGGTATTCAGGTGAATCCTTAACAAAGATTATCTGCATAATAAACCTTGATTTTGGAAAACAAATATGAAGTTGCCTACCTACCCCAAATACCTACAAATGTGTTATCTATGAACAATCTTATTGCACTATCTAGATTCTACAAGATAATAGATAATTACAATAATAATTAACATTTGGGTTTATTTATTACTGCTAAATACAAAATTACACAAAACAGAATAATGTATTTAGGTCTAATAAAAACAAATTAGCATGTGTTTTTTTGAATCACAACACCTTCAATTCGACTTAAATAATGTAATCTAGAAGATTTTAATATCATTTCACACCTTGTTCTTATCTTCTCTAAGCAAACCATAAACAATACAAATTAAAATTGTTTTAGTTTAAGGGAACTGCTGTGTGAAAAATGAGAGTTAACTGCCGATTGCCTATACAAAATTTTATTACAATTACAAATTCAACAGGCAGCAGCTATTTATATTCAACAAGTGGATTTTGATTGAAAGTGTTTCTTTGTGGGATGCAAAAAATAAACAAAAATCTAAAAATAGACTCGGTGTGTTGGCTAGTCGGAACATCAGTCAGTGACACTGCAATAGAAAAAAATGTGTAGGTATTTTTTTTTTACACTGGTTTGTTATATTTGATTAGCTAAGGTTTAATGAATGATAACAAAAGTTTACCCATAACCCACCTTAATTGTGAACCACATCTTTTTCAAGTGTTTTTTTTTTTTTTCTTAAATTGTGTTGAAACTTGATAAACAAATTAAAAACCTTAAAAAATCAGTGACATGTGCATAATTGCCTGCATCGTAGAGCTTCTTTAATCACACAAAACAAAAGTAATTATTGTTTTGATTAATTTCTATTTTGGGATTTCTTTCTCCAAGATTTCTTCGTTTTTAAAGAAAATAAATCACAAAAGCAAATATAATAAACACCACGAGTAGAACGTATTTAAAGATAAGAAAATACAACAAAATAAATATTTATTTATTGTTGAAAATAAATGAACAAAATTGTATAAAATGAGGTAAAAAATCGACCTGCGACGAAGTGTCACCGACACAACACCTCCAATAAGGAGAACTTTAATTTTCCAACTGAAATATGAAGATGAAGTGCTGATAAAAATTCAGAATGAAAATTTGTAGTAGAAAAAAAATTGTGGTTGAAAAATAAAACGGGAAAACTAAAAAGAGTCAGCTAGTTGTGTGTGAAAGAGAAAACAGAATTTTCAAATTTTACAGATATCTGTCAGGAAGATACAGGGTGCCGGTAGATTTGGAGAGTTTTTATTTATATGTTGGATTGGTAGTTGGTAAAGTTGAAATGTGCTCACAACCGATGAATCGATTCACCATTTTATACAATTTGAATTGATAAAGAACATGTTTTTTGCTTTGACATTCTTGTAAAAAATTAACACTCTGTACAAATGCCGAAAAAGAAGTTTAACTTCAAACATTCTTCACCTGAAGCTTCCCAGCTAACATTTCAGCTTCGGTAAAGGTATTACAGAAGCTAAAATTTAGTAAGGTTGTTGGGCATGAAAAATGGAGAACGTTATACAAGTTGGACCCTTTATAACAAAGCACTTATAAGGTCTATAAGAAGCTTAAATGAAGCATTACAGAAGCTCTACCGAAGCTTCGAGCTTTGACAGATAGTTTCAGAAGAGCTTTTAATATATCTTTTTAATACAAGTCTTATTTAAAATAAAAAACAACAACAAACACAATAAAAGTTTTTATTTATTTAATTATTTGTATGGGATCCATTTTAGCTCAGATAAAATTTTTCGATAATTTGTATGGGAGCTAAAATTTAGCGCGAGCTGCGTACCAGGCTTCAGCTAAAATGGATCCCATACAAATTATCGATAACTTGTATGGGAATTTTATCTCAGCTAAAATTTAGCGCGAACAGCGTACCAGGCTTTACCTACTGCAAATAGCAGAAAAATGTCCGAGCAATATTACTCAATGTCGAAACGAAAATAAGTCCGAGTTAGTTTATTCAAAACAAAAAATTTCTGAGCCATTCTGTCAACACCAAAAAACAAATACAAAACTTGGCAATTTCTTTAAGGCTTCTATAAGTTCATTAAGCCCTGATTTTTCAATCTTCAGTTAGACTATCAGAAGAACAAAAAATTCCAAATGTCAATATCAAAAAAAACTTGTATTTCTAGGAATAAGCTCTAACTGAGGTTTATCTGAGTATTGAAAAATTGGCCCTAATAGAAGCAAATCTGAAAAATAAGCTTTCTTCGGTAAAGTTTCTCTAACAGTACTTAAACAACCTATTAGAAGTTGTTAAATAAGTTCGAACTTTTATAAGCAATTTAAGCCTAGTACGCAGCTGAAGCGAAACGAAAAACATTGAAGTCTCCAAAGTCAACATCATGTTAACAAAAAAAATACTATAGGGTATTATAGCAAAGTAACAAAATCAAAAAATTCAAGAAAAAACATCAGAAAATAAGTTTTAAAGCAAAAACAAAACAAATTTAATTTCGTTCAAGATTTTGTTAACGAAATTTTGCATCAGCTGCATACTAGATATCAATTTATAGAAGCTATTGTTTTATTTGTTTGTTGTACTGATCTACGAATCATCTACTCATAAGTAGTCTACCAACTCAAATGAAACAGGGCGAATAAGATGAGATATCCTCCAATGACAAAATATACCTTCAAATCTCACCCCAAAGTCCCCGTGTAAACACAGTCACTCATCACACCCCTGGTACTCTCCAAAACCACACATCTCCACCAAAAATCAGCTGTTTTTTAAACGTCAAAAAAAATCTAATCTATAAACAACCAAAAAAAATTTCTTTTCGTTTTCATTCCACAAAAAAATCGTAAAAAATAAAAACTATTTTCCTAAAGAAAATAATGCAATTTATATTAAAATAAACTAATCATAATATTAAGTTAAAAAAAAAATGACTTCCGAAGTCAATCAATCAAAAGCTGAACATTTTATTCAACAATTGAACGCTGCGAATGCTAAAAAAGTTGCCCTTCTTTTAGTTATCGGCTTTGTTGCTTATCATGGAATTCTAAATTATCGATATGGTAAGAACAAATTACAAAGTCATAAATTTCTGTTTCATTTACAAAATTTGTTAATCACAACTTATTTAATCTGTAGGAAGTGATTCGTGTAATTGGCTTCTCTCAAAAGGTCGCTTTAAAGGCGACAAAGAATGGCAACCATACGGCTGCATGATGCACAAATATTCCCAAACGTAAGAAATGATTCATAAGAATCTCCATAAATATAAGTGGAGTGTCGTAAAGCATAAAATTTTAAAAATCTCGGAATCCAGGGAAAGTCAATGATTCTTTATAACGAGTCCTGGGCTGCATTATTAAAAGTTAAAAAAAATGAAATGTTGCTGCTCTCGATTACAATTTTTAAAAACCGTTTATTGAAAAATAAGTACAGCTTAGTCATTTCGTATGAAAAGTTTTGAGTTTCTGAAAAAAAACCCATTTTTATGCTATGATTTTGCTATTCCAATTTGCATTCATATAATATTTGAACATGCTTCTATTAGATCCACTGACTTATGTTGGCATGCTTGAATGACTTAACTCGTCATTAGGGATTGATAAGTTGTGTTATTTTCATATCTTCTCAGTTAACCGCATGTTTAAAAAACACCCAAAAACGGTAAAAAGCCAAAATAAACCCCTTTTTATTGATATGATTTACTATGTTAGCCTTGAGATAGAAACAAGAAATTCTCAGTAAACTTATCTCTAATCTTAAACTATAAATTTCGGTTTGTTATTCATATTTCTTCTTTGTCTAACGCCAAAAACACTAAAAAAGCAATATCAAAATAAAACCCTATTTAAAGCTATGATTTCACTATGTTTCCATGGGATAGAAACATGAAATTTCCATTGTATTTAGTTCATATTCTTAGCTATACAATGTCTTGAAATTTTTGTTTTTATATTCACATATTTTTTAAGTTTACAACCAAAACGCCAAAAACTTTTAAAATGCAAAAAGTATCAAGTTCTTGATGAATTCTTGGATATTAATTAATTTTATTTATAAAAACAAACATTCTGCAATAGTAAAAACTTTTTTAATTGCTTTTTTTATTTAAAAACCTCTCTTTAAGCAATTTTCTTCATGACCTGAAAAGAAGCTAAACATTTATTTTTTAAATTTTCTAACGGTTATATTTTAAATTCGAGTTCAACACATCAAAAACATTTTGAAAAGTATAGTATGGTTTCCGCAACAATAAAATAAGTATAATTTTGTTAACTCGTGTTATAGTTCTGCATTTAGGACTGCATTAACAGCACCCAAAAGCTTATATTGTCCCTTTTTGTTCCCTCACCACCCCTAATCATTAAACCAGCAGTCCTTTGAGACCCAAAGTCAAATGTGTAATAGTTCTCCTTTTAAAAATTTAACTTTAAACTAATATAAATAAAGAAAAAAAGAGGTTGTCTGTAAAGCCGGTTTACGGACGATGATTTTACGTGATAACGTCGTAAGAAAACAGGTTGTGTGCGTTTATTTATTTCAAACAATCATAATTTACAAGAGAAAGCTAAAAAAAAACTACATTTTTTCTTTTTTCATTATATTAATTTTTTTATTTTAAAAGCTTACAAAAAAATTATACCATTAAGAAGCCAAATATTTCTTTTAAATAATAAAATCATTATTTAATTTTTACAATGAGCAAAAAGTATTAAAATAAATTATTAAAAACAATCATTTCCTTTGAAAAAAGTGGAAAAATCATTTCCATCACCCAAAAATTAATTTTTTTTGATATAACAACCTATAATAAATTTTATACCACCTGAAAGCTTATTGCTTCAGCTCAAAATATATATATAATGATCATGTCTATTAGACATCTACAAAAAGAGCTAGAATTTTTTGAAATCGATCAATTTTGATCAAAAAAAGCAAAAAAACATATAATTTTATGTTCTCACGCTATTGAATCAATTTTTTTTTTTACAAAATTTTATATTATGTGAAAGCTCATTATTTTTCAAATGACGTTTCAATCTTTTTTCTGAAATGCCTAGAAAAAAAGTTAGAATTTTTTAAAGCCAAAAATGTCGGAATTCCAAACTGTGATAACGGTACTTCCCACACTGCACTGGTGGCTGTTCATGATCAACAGATCTCCACAGGTGTTATCAGGTATTTCGCAAGTTTTTTAATTTAACATTGTTTAGCTTTTTATATCAAATGAAAGGTAATATCATTAGGATGCTCAATAAAGTTAAATCAAATTTGTATTCGCTCTGGATCAAAAGATATAATCTGTTAAAAAATAGAACTTTATTTTACCGTTATCTCAAAATTGTGCTTTCGAAATTGATTGAAATTTTGCACAAATATAGTCCTGTCTATTATCTATCTACAATATAAATTTCATTTATTTATCTGTTGAAGAAAAAAAAGATAAAAACAAAAAACGGTTAAAACAGGTCAAAAAACTTGGGACAAAAAACCCGTTATTCGGTCAAAAACCATTTTGAAATACCAATTTTTTGCACATGTATGCGCACATTCATAGACATGTTCTATAAGCTTGAGATTTTTTGAATGCTACAAAAAATTTAAAAAAATAAAAACTCACCCAAAAATACCCCAAAATTTTTTTTTCAAAAATCCGTATCAGACCCCTAACTTTTTTTTTATTATCTTTTGAATGACGTTTTTCAAATTGTCAAAAAAAAAAAAAATTCCCCTACCTATAATCACTACTTTGTCAAAGGTCTACTTCATATTTTAGTTTTAGAAAACCATTAATAGCTTGGTTTCGAAATTTTTTAGAATTTTTTCAATACCATTGTCAGTCTTGCAATCAATTTATCTATTGATAAAAAAAAAATTCAACTGTTTACATTTTCGCGTTTAGATAATAGCCAATTTTTTGAAACTTTGTTTTACCCCTATTTACCCTATTAAAAGATGGAATTTTTTAAAATCCTTCAAATGTATTTAACTTTAGGTTATTATCTTTCAAATAAGCTATAGAAGATTTTTGTATCTATAATAGTTTATTTTTAATTGAAATTTTTGCAGCACTGCGAAAGTGCGAGAGTGGAACGGGAGAAAATGGCGTCACTTTTTTGTGGTGGCTGCCATGGTTCATCGATTTATAAGACGTTATCACGTCAAAAATCAGAAAAATAATAATTATATATTAAAAATATTAAAAATAAGGAGCGGACAAAAAAATTTTTTTTACTATTAAAAACACAATTTATAAAGATTCCTTGACTTTCCCTTGATACCGAGGTATACATTTTACGACACTCCACTAAAAGAGAAACAAACAGAATACAAATTTATGTGTGTATTTAATTGCTTTACAGAGATACCAGACGCTGTTTTCGTTATCTAGCTTTTTGGGGTAATAAAAATCAATTTGTTTTTATTGGCGATTCCCGCGTTCGAATGCTTTATCACACATTCATCAACCATCTTCATCCAAATGACGATGACAATGGTTCATCATTATTCGCCGATCAAAGGTCTGATACATCTTTTGAAGACCCAAAGTTAAAAATGAAAGCAATCTATATTAACGCTGATGAAATGCAAAACAGTCTTTTACAATTGTTGGCTAAATTTGAAGCTGATACACCTTCCCCGTCGGTAGTTATTGCCGGCTTTACACATCAAGGCTTTTTGGGGGGAAATGTTACTACCGAATTGCTCAAAGCTTATAATTTCAACCTGACCAAGCTTGTGGTTCCTTTTGACAAATTGGTTGCGAAAAAATCTAAAGTTCTTTGGAAACTCCAAGATAGAGTCAATGAAGAGAAGCTTGTAGACGCTTGGAAGGCAGTCCAAAATGAAGACATTGATCAGTTTAATCGAGTTGCCCGTGAGGTCTTTCGATATTCATCGGCCAATGTGTGGGAATCCTCTTCCCACATTGCTAATGGGCTGCTGGACAATGCTGCAGATGGATATCAATTGAGTCCTCTTGGACTGCGTCATGATATTCAAATAATTTTGAATATGTACTGCAACGATTACATGAACTACAATGATGGGACCTGCTGTAGCAGTGCGGAACCCTATACTGTTATTCAAATCATCTCCTATGCTGTCTTTGGAGTTTGGTAAGTTGCATTAAATCGGCACGAGTATGATAACTTAGGCGATAAAAATTGACGGTTTTTTTGTAGAGGTGTTCAATACAATCATTTTTACTTGCGATATAGCTACTATATGAGACGTTCAGAATAATAAAAAGTCAAGTCCATTTGAAATTTGTGCATTATTTTGAACTTTGAGAAGATTTTTCTCTGGAACTGAAGGAATTTTTGAAATAAATGTTTCACAGATCAATAGCTCTATATATCCAGAATTCAGTTTTTAAGACCTAAAAACATGCAACCTTTAAAGAAGTGGATTTGAACGCCTCATATCCAGTCATGCATTCATAAAAAAAGTTGAGATAGCAATCAAAGATGAAATTGCGATTCTAGAGAATGCGGTCTGGAAAGTCAGTCTGTCAGTCTGCCTGTCATATGCCAATTTTGGAAAAGTTTAATTTACTCAAAGGTTTTCTCCCAAACGATGTGCTTAGTTTCAAAGATGTTTTTTTTAAACAAAAGCACTTATATTGCCTTTATAAGGTCTGTTTAATGAATCTTATCCGCACAGAAAAAAAAAACAGAAAAGATCCGAAAAGTAAAAGTTTTTGTGTTTCATGAAAAAAAAACTCTCCCTAACTTGTTCTACAATCTGTCATTTTATGTTTCATGAAGTTTTTCAGCACAGAAAAGTTCAAGTTTTTCTGCTCCTGCTTTTGGGGTAGAGCAAGTGAGTGAAAAGTGCCAATTGTCAGCTGTTTGATTGATTGCGAAAAAATAAGATTTTTAGTAGCGAATTTCTTAAGAAATTTTGCTGTTGTTTAGTTGATTTTTCATTTGAAGAACAAATTTTATGTTTATTTTTTTATTTTTTTTTTTTTATTTTCAAATACATTTACCAAATTTGTACAAAAAGTCTTAAAAATTGTAGTACTTAAAAATCTAAGAGCAAGTACGTGCGACCCAGTCGTGCATTTTTTCTTAAGTTTTTTAATTTTATTATTTAATTTTATTTTACTAACATTTAAATAAAAATTACTTAAAATATTAAGTAACGGCAACACTTACAAATATCGTCACCTGAATGCAAGTACCAACTAACTCGATTTTTATCGTTGTGGGGATTCTTCTTCGATGAATCGATTTGCTTGAACTGCAATAAGCATTATAAATAATGTTCCGGACCTAGTGTTGATATAGTATTGTTTTTTTAGTTTTTTTTTTCAGGAAAAACCTTTTCAAAAGCCAGGGGTCAAATTACGGCATACGTTCGTTAACGTATGGTTGCTATGTGTCCCTATCTTTTTCTACTAAATAAATAGAGACACAAATAGTAAAAACGTTAACGAATGATCGTAATCGTATGCTGTAATTCGACCCCTGAATTGTACACATAATTCTAATTTTTAAATAAATTTATTTCAATAAATTGTTTTCGAACTAATCGATTTCAAAGTCAAAATTTGTGAAAAAAAAAAACATATTGGATTTCAATACGAAATTGATCGATGAAGTAAACTGGCTCAATTAATTTCTTATCAAACACTGAAAACAATATGCTCCTATGCCTTCTAGTATTTGAGAAAATTGGAAAATAAGAAACTACTTTTTTTTTGTATAGTTTTCATTTTGTTGTGTTTAACTGTTTTTTCCCAAATTTTGACTTTGAAATCGATTGGTTCGATAATAATAATTATTATTAATTATAATTAATTGAAATAACTTGATATACAAATCTTATAACTTTAAACGAGCTAAAATTGTTTATATATATATATATATATATATAAATATATATAAAATTGGGATCTCGGAAACGGCTCTAACGATTTCGATGAAATTTTCAGGGTTTGTTCATCTAAGCGAGTAAAAAGTTTTGGAAGTATTTTTGGAAAAATCCGCCCACTGCCACGCCCACTTTTTGAACATATAAGTTTTTTCGGGAACGGCTCTAACGATTTCCATGAAATTTTCAGAGTTTGTTTATCTAAGTGAGTAAAAAGTTTTGGAAGTTTTTTTTGAAAAATCCGCCCACTGACACGCCCACTTTTTTTAAAATATATGTTTTTTCGGAAACGGCTATAACGATTTCGATGAAATTTTCAGGGTTTGATCGTCTAAGAAAGTAAAAAGTTTTGGAAATTTTTTGTTGGAAAAATCCACCCACTGCCACGCCCACTTTTTTAACATATAAGTTTCTTTCGGAAACGGCTCTCACGATTTCGATGACATTTTCAGGGTTTGTTTATCTAAGCGAGTAAAAAGTTTTGGAAGTATTTTTGGAAAAATCCGCCCACTGCCACGCCCACTTTTTTAACATAGAATTTTTTTTTTGGTAACAACTTTAAAGATTTTGATGAAATTTTGAGGGTTTGGTCCTCTCTTATATTAGTTTTTTTCAGTTGCTTGTTTTTTGTTCTGAAAAACCCTGTTTTGTTGAATTCAAATTGTAATATTTTGCGATATCTAACTGCAACTTAGAAAACTTTTATACTTTTTTGAAAACTACAATAACTGGGCAACTTTTTAAAATAATAAACCATTCTCACATTTTTTATAAAACTTGAAACTGTTAGTTAATTTGCACCGAAATGGCATATCGAATAAAAAATATTTTGATTAATTAATTGTTCCTAATTACTTGGCAAATGTTTTCGTAAAAGAATTAAAAAAAAAAAAATATATCAATAATGGGCGCAGGAAGCAAAATACTGTTGCAAAGTAGGGATTTTTCGAAATTTCACAAGAATTGCCTTAAATCGAAAACCGTAAGGATTTGGGATGAACAAGGTTCCAAATTCTGAGAGCCCTTAAGTTCCCCAATCAGCATATTTCGTTTGATCCATTACTTTTGGGACACCCTGTATAAGTAAATATAGAAAGCAGTAAAGCATCCACTGATACAGAATAAAACAGAGACAGGGATAAAAATAGTATTTCTTCATACTAAGCTTTGCCGACAAGGCTAAACTTGATAAAAAGATTAACTTTATATTCACCATCCCAAACTTTCTGACACGTAAATTAAAATTTGAACAAAAAAGGATCTCATTGCTATAAGCATTTTCGATAATGCAGATTCCTGTAACCCTTCTATTCATTGCTGATCGTATATTCAAACTTAAATAAACTGGATTATAAAGTGGGAATGTGATGTTTTGTAACCCGTGAAAAAACTGGTCATTGCAAACTTAACTGGTAGAACAGAATGATGTAGCTGTGGCTGTGTCTTGGTGCCAGAATACGTAGCTGTGGATGTGGCAAGGAAATTCGCTGTGGTACAAGTCGAGTCGACTTTTACTTCAAGCTACAAGCGCAATGACTTTTGACTTTTCTAATGTGGTTGCTCAGTTCAAATAATTTTTTTTTGTCAACGGGTTTGACATTTTAGTGCGCCACATATTCTGTTCATATTTTCTAGATTTTGAGCGATTTTATTTTTCATCTTGTACAACGGCGTTTTTCTTTGCCACAAGCGAATTTTCATTCTGTTCAACCAGTAAACCCACTCCAAAAAATTGCTGTTTACATTTCACTGAATGTTATAACAATTTAGGATACCGAGCAAAGCTCGGTCACCCAGGTACTTAAATTTAAATGTACAATTCTAGCTTTTGAAAAAGGTATCTCTGATATTTGTAAGTGTCGCCGTTGTTTTTTAATAAATCGTCTAAACGGGGGGAGATAGACCCCTCACATAGTAAAAAATAATTGTATTGAAGCCCTCTACAAAACCGTTATCAATTCTTGTCGTCTAACTTATCATACTTTTCCCATTAAATCTCCTTATCGCAACTGATTCCTTATGTTTCTTCTAGTTTTTCACTGGTTCTGGCGATGTACGCTCGACGTTGGATAATGCATCTGCGTGGCCAAACACTCTATATGCCACTAAGTCAAGTGAACGGTAACTCATCCTCAGTATCACTGCCTGCTGATTATTCCACGCCGATCGTTGCATTGGCTACCCTTGGCATAATTCTCGCTTATTTCTATCTTTGTGATCGTACCAACTTCTTCATGAAGGAGAACAAGTACTACTCGGAGTTTAGTTTTTGGATACCAGTTGGCTATGTGGTTGCTTTGGGTTTATTCTTCACTGAAGATTCACGATTCACCAAAGTCCTTAATCGTGACCAAACAGACGAACTCAAAGGATGGATACTTTGTGTGGTTCTAATCTATTACATGACTGGAGCTCATCGAGTTCTGCCAATTCACATGAACATACGAGTCCTTATCAGTGCCTATTTGTTTCTGACTGGTTACAGTCAATACACTTATATGTGGCACACTGGAAAATCAGGCCTAGTGCGGTTCTTCCAAGTGATGTTCCGCATGAATTTCTTGACAATTGTCCTTTGTTTTTGTATGAATCGTCCGTATCAGTTCTATTACTTCGTCCCGCTGCTTTCCTTCTGGGTTTGCATAATTTATTTCTTACTTTCATTACCACCTCGCATCACTTCTCAGAGTGTGGACAGTAATGCATTGCATTATCTCTATTTGGTTGGCAAATTTGTTGGTTGTCTGAGTGTCATTACTGTACTTTTCCTTTCAGAGGTCTTCTTTGAAAGAATATTTGTAACACGGCCATGGAAGGCATTGTTTGTGACCACAGATGATGATATCCATGATTGGTGGTATCAGTGGAAGATCGATAGGTATACAGTGACCTTTGGAATGATCTTTGCCGCATGCTTCCACATCGCACAGAAATATAGCATTTTTGATGATAATAATCATGGAAATCTCTTTGCCCGACGAACTTCCATCACAGTCACTCTATTGGCAATAATTGGTGTTGGATTCTATGAAACATTTAGTTTCCTATGCCGCAATGAACAGAATTGTGAAGAAATACACTCGTATATTGTGTTCATCCCGATTGTGGGTTATATCATTTTGAGAAATATATCGGGTATCTTACGGACAAGATATTCGACATTTTTCGCTTGGTTTGGACGAATTTCATTAGAATTGTTCATATGTCAATATCATATTTGGTTGGCAGCTGATAGACATGGAGTTTTGGTACTTCTACCAGGATTTCCAACTCTAAATATGATTATAACTAGTTTTATATTTGTTTGTGCTTCGCATGAAGTGCATCGGATTACACAAATATTACTGCCATATGCTGTTCCAAGTGATTGGAAGCTAGTGACTCGAAATTTTATTTTATTCTTTATTGTATTAATACCAATTGGACGGTATGATGGAATGTTTTGAGAATAGATATTTAAGATTAGAATGATACAAAAAAATAATAGGACTCGATGAGGCTTAAGAGGTTAGATAATAAGAAGCACAAATAAAATACATGGCACGTTAATAATATCTGCAATACACAGCTAAACGATAAAAAATAATAAGTAATTTCTTTCAAAGGAATGGATTTTTTTTATTTAAGCTAAGTTTAAGGCTGTACTTATAATTTATTCACGAAATAAAGATTAACATATAGATACAAGAATGTTTTTGGGAATTTAATTTAAAAAAAAGAGACTTAACGTGAGTGTATCATTGTGGAAGAAAAGAATCGTATCGATATCAAAAGTACATCCATTAAATGTATACCAATAAAAAGCAAGCAACGCAACAACAAAGCTTACTCAGTCCTGTTTTGAATGCAAAGTCCCGGAAAATTGTATTCGGAAGAAGAGCTTATCAAAAAGCTTCGGGAAATTTTGCTTTCTTTCCCTGTTTCGTCATTATTATATCATAGAGGGAACAAAATTAAAAAAGAAAAAGAACCTTCTCCTCCTCCCGAACATAATTCCCTGGAGCCTGGAAGTTTTCATTCAGAATAAGGCTGATTGAGAATTACGGATTTTTTAAACAAAAAATAAGGTAAGGTTAGCTACGGAAAAATTGTATATAACAATCACAAAAAACATTACCTTTGTACATATATGTATCTCAATAAATACTTGGATATTAATAAAACGTTTATATAAAAGAGTAGCGGTGATGTGTCAATCTCGAAGATTTGAAAAATAGAAGGCAAATAAATAGGCTTTTTTTTAGACTAATCACTCTGCTATTTTGGATGCTCAGTCTTGAGTTGAACTGAATAGATCTTTAAAATTATTGATAACTTCAGTTTGTAATTGGCTGTATCATACCTTTTGTTTGTTAACAATACCACATTTTTATTAAAAGCTGCAGAGTTAAAGAAAGCAAATCTTGAAAATTTAATCCTCACTTTAGTTATAAACAATGAAAAGGCAAATTTTCAAAAAAGCCGTAAAAATGCCTATTCTGATACCTTTTTAAATTAATCTTAAATGTGCAATTTCCTAATCAGGAAGTTTTTATTCCTTTGTAGATTATTGAATAAAGATTTTAAATTCACACTTGAGTTTTCAATCAGCCCCATCTTGAGTTTCACGTGAACAAGATTCCACTCGGAAAAATTCAATTTCACTTTTCCCCTATTGTCACATTCGGCTTTCGGGCGAAAAGCTGTTCACGTTTGGACATTTTTCTTTGTTTTCAACTTTTTTTTTCAGGTTATTTGGTAGGTTTTCAAAAGTTCTTATCTCACTTAAATTTTGGTGCCGAATAAGAAACTAGTTTAGCGGAAAATGCTTTTGAAATTCCGGGTGGAAAACATTCCACGTAAAACTCTCGACTCGACGAGGCTGAATGAGTAATTCGTTCCTTACTAAAATAACCTTACTAAAAATAATAATCATTTTACCAGAAAATTAATATATTTTTTTTTGTTGAAAATTTTGGTTTCGTGATGTTTCCAATAATTATTGGGTTATTCTTATTATGCACAAAAATACATAACTAAAGTGATTATTTAATTAATTTTTTTAATAACTTTCAGTAGTTTTTTTTTTGATGCAAAATTGTGGAGCAACGGTTGTCCGCAGAAAAAAATATTTTGGGACAAACCAAAACTGTGATAAATTCCTGATAGGTTGTAAAAATTTTTCGAATCAGACGTAGTTTGGCAAAGATGAGGCCAGTTAAGGGAAAAGAGAGCTTAAATCATAAAAACCGTCATAACTCGAAAACGGGACAAAAACGAGAAAATTGCCTATTAAGTTTTTCGATTTAAAATGACCTCAGGAATCCATGGTTTTCATAATGTATACATAATGTATAATCTTTTTTTCACTGAAATACTGTTTATCGAAAATCAATGAAAAAATAACACATTAGTTTTATTTCTTTAATTTTTTGGGCTATTGTAGTTTATCTTCACCAAACAATTTAAATTGGAATGTGATGCCGTGCCGTGAATGTGATCGCCCTGCACTAGTTTAAGGTATGTTTATGTTCAGTAACCAGAAAATCCTTAGATGGCTTTAAGATTTATATGACAGTTGACCAATCAGAGTCTTTATAGTCGAAGAATTAGCGACAAAAATCCAACGACATAAAACGCACGATCAAATAATGCTTCTTTTATTCATACTTTATTTTATTATTAAACATAATAGCTGATTATATAAAAATAATTTTAATAATTTTTTATTATTTTTTTCTTCGTTATCATAATCAGCTATGTTATTTATTATCAAATATTATTATAAGTTAAAAAAATACAAAAAAAAAATTTGATCTTGAATTAACTATTTAAGTTTTTCTCTAGAAAAAAAGGTTACTCATACACCACAGTGATCCACATTAAAAGTTGAAAATTCTTCTTCTATCTAAAAATTTTGTTGTGTCAAATGAAAGAGGATACAATAAACTGTTTGAAATGCTAAGACTCTTCAACTAATAACTTGCAACAAGACCAAACTGCAGTTCTGTTTTCAAAGCAATCGTTGGAAGTTGGTGATGAAAAATCAGAAATGATATATCGACCAGATTTATCGTATTGCCTCAGTTTTTGTTGTTGTTCTTTTATTCTTACAATTCCTGCATTTTCAATTGCGATTTTCAAATGACTTTTAAATAATAGTTTCATGAACTAGAATCATATACCAAAAAATAAAACACAACATTTTATCTAACTTTATAATTCCCATTATAAAGATAATTTTATTCATTTTTTTTTATTTATGTATGTCAAGGAATTTCATGTAATAAGTAAATTTGCAACACTTCTGCAGTATATACACTTATATAATTTTGTTTTTTTTTTTTATTCATTTATTATATATATTTATATCCATGCATTGTTTTTTGTTTTGTTTTAAGAATAACATAATTAGATCTATACAACGAATATAATAATTTATGTTTAAGTAGATTAGATATAATATTTGATTACAGCGGTTATATAACAATAAATACATTTTCTATAGCACTTTTTGTTTTTTTCTTTGTTTGTTTAACACTTTTCATAAATATATTTTCAGTATAATAATTTCAGCATAATTTTTGTTTTTTTTTTGTTAGCATTTATAAAAAAAATTGTTTTAACTTTGAAATGATTTTTTTTTGTAAATACGTATTTTTTATTGAACTTCTTACTGGAATACAGTTTTTTTTTTGTTTTATTGATTATATTTTCTTTTTGTTGGTTTTGTCAATCATCAATTTATTTAGAGGGTGCTCCATGGAAAATAACAATTTTTGATTTTTTTTTTTTTTTGAATAGGACCTTCTTTTTGAACAAATATTTTAGAATTAACATTGACGGGGAAAAATCCAATTTTCTTTATACCTATTGGATTTGAATGAAAAACTGATTTATTTTTTTTCACATTCTCAAATGAATGCATAATTTAAGATAAAATAATTGTATCCGAACCACCCTTTTTCAATTATTTTTTTTTGTTTAATATTTTTGCTTTTTAATTTTAAAAATATTGATTGTGATTTTTATTTTGGGATTTGTAAAAATATTTTATAAACATACTTTTGTTTTGTAATTCACTATTAGTGTGTGTGTGTAAGTGTGCGTTGGATATTAGTCCAACAATTTAAATAATTCAAATATAGGAATAAAAAATATACCAAAATATATGTATATTATGTAGGTATAAATATTTAGTTTTTTTTTTGTTGGTGGAATTTATACTTTATAAAAAATAACTACATTTGTTTGGTAAATAATTAAAATATATTTATTGAATATATATATATATATATATATATATATATATATTATGCAATTAATTTGCATCATAAAAATAGTGGTAGTTTTAAATATTATGAAAATAAATTTAGAATATATCATTTAAAAAAAATATGTGTTTGGAATTATATTTTTTATTATTTTTTTTAGAAACGTGTCATTGAATAAAAATATATTAAATTAGTAATATTTACAGAAAATATCTTAGTTAAAAATAAAATTTATTTTATTTTATTATAAATATTGATTCCAGGAAAAAAATAAAATTTATAAAAGAGAAATATTTTTGGGAAGACTAATAAATAATAAAAAAAATATATATTTTGTATGTGTTTTTGTACAGTGAAATAAAATTGTATTGTAATTTTTTTTATTATTAAATATATTTTTTGTGTGTAGAATTGAAGAAGAACAAATATTCAATACGTCTTAAATTTAAATTAAAAATAGAAATAATTACCCTGTTTTAGTACTTTTAGGTTTATTTTTAAGTACTTTGAAAATTGGTTTTGACTATAGTTATAATTCGTTTGGAATGTTAATTTTTGTTTTTTTTTTCATTTTATTTTAACTTTTATTTTGTTTTCAATTATTTTGATTAAACGACTGATTAATTCGTTACATTGATTTTTATTTTTATTTGAAATTCACAATTATTTTTTTTTTGTTTTTGTTTTGTAAAGATAATTTTATATATATTTATGTACCTGTTAACGTTTTTTTTTTGTTTTTTCTTTTGACTATTTTTTGATTTTATTTATTTTTTTTTTTTTTTATTATTTTGTAACGATTTGTAAGCATAATTCTATTAATAGCATTCGGTATGTTTGGACAGCTTAGAACTATTGAATGTAAATGTTGTGTTTTTTATTTAATTTAATTGTTAATGTTAATGTATTTATCTATGGATAAAATATACATTATGATTTTTGTTAACTTACATTTAATTTTACAACAAAGTTTTTTTTTATATATTTATGTATGTATTTGCTAAAAAGTCTTTTCTGCATAAGATTATTTAAAATAACTTAATAACATATATATTTCATTATAAATAAATATACTTAAATAAAAAATAAAACGAAAATAATTAAAACAAACGTAATAATTGGTGCTAGTTGGCAAGTTATTTAACCACAAGTCAGAAGTTGGAAACAAAATAAAATAATTATTTAAAGAAACTGAGGGTCTTTGAGCACCGCATGCAATTTAATGCTGGTGTATGGGCCAATACAACATCCACCCAAAATGGCTCACTTTCATTTGCTGAAGTTCATGTGCTAATAATACAGAACATCTTAACAGAGGTAAAACGGCATGGCTATTTTAATTGCCAAATGGGGTGAACATGTAAAGGAAATGCATGTAAACTTGATCAATACGAATGCCGTTATGAAAGTATTCGATGTTTCGCAACATCTCGCTCAACACATGTCATCATGTGATCAACTTTCGACTTCCTATAATTTGTAAATGACTTCTTGTCTCGACTCGAACTCTTTTCCTCAAACTCTTGTTTCCTACGTTACAAAAAGATATTTATGGGTTTAAATTTTATTAGGACTCGAATCGTAAACAAGAAAATCGAAAAAAATAATAAGTATATAGATTAATTTCGATTTGAAACTTATTTTAAAACTAAACTTGGTAGTTAGAAATATAGTGAGAAAATATAAACATTTATAAAAAATTTAAGAGCTTTAACAATGTACCAACCTACTTCTTGAACTAAAATTTCAAACAAAACGCAAATGAAACAATTATTTGAAATTTGAATAAAATTTAATAAGCATTCAATAATTTAAATAATTTTTTAAAAGTACTTATAAATACGTGGAATGCATAAAATATCCCAAATTAAAAACACTTGGTTTTAATATTTTCATTTCAAAGTATAGGCAATTTGCCTCAGTTTTTACATAAATTTTAATATAAACCAACATTCCAATGTTAAAAATATTTCTTTCAAACCAATATAATTCTAATATCATTAAAATAAATATGTTATAATAAATAAATAAAATCGATAAAAAATGTTGTTGTTAGCAATATTTGTTATGTTTATAAAGTCAACCACTACATACAAAACACATTTATACATTTATTTTTATTAAACTACTTTTGATTTGTTTTCATATTTTCCTTTGTCATGAATAACGAAAAGATTTGGAAATAATCTGTTACACAACTACTTCACTCTTTTTTTTAAACACTGAAATACATATCTTTATGTATATTTGAAATATTGAAGATCAAAATCAACTTTACTTCACTACATATAGTTATCAAAGTCGGTGACGCATCATTAAAGGATGGAAAATGTATAGAAAAAAAACTTCTTTTCAGAACCATATAGAAACAAAGTTCCTTCCAACAGATGCTATGTGCTCACTGCTCACTTAATATAACTTGGTATTTCTATGAAATACTTAAAAATGAAAACATCATCACAACGTACATACACACATACACAGTTAGGTATACTCGGACCAAGTCCGAAAACTGCATGTCAATGAGTTGAAATTAAAGCTATCACGAACCTGTCGTACGACTGGTCTAAGAAGAAACATAAGACCATATCCTGGCCAGCTGCAATGCACTAATAAATCAAATATTAAAACACCTGAGATGCTATCAGGCCGATGAAAGTCCTGGAATCAACCCTAATACTAAATTTCTATAAAGGAATCAAGTTGGATGCAGCGAGCTATGGTTTGAGCTGCTAACTCACTTAGCTCAAAAGGTAGGTAGCATTGGCAAACTGTTATTATTATTATATTTCCAAGCATTTTGAAAAATGCATACATTTCAATTGATTGCAAAACTTTGATATCTAAACCATATTCATCAAAAACAAGGCCTAACTTTTTGCGGCTTCGAAATTCAGAATTCTGTAAGTTGTAGTAAAAACTACATAAAGTAAATATAAATGCTTTCAAGGAGTTTGAAACTATGGAATACACTTGCTTCGAATTGATGTCGTAAAAGCCTTTTGCTTTTCATAACTCTCACGAGAGAACTGGTATGTATTTCGAATTTAAACAGTGGAACCACTGAGAGAAAAATACAATTTGAAAACTTTGTTTTAATTTCATTCGTATGTTAATTAGATCGTAACGCAACACCAATTTCTTGGAAAAAATCTTGGACATATTACATATCGTCGGTCTCATAAGAAAACCTCGTAACTCCACTTTTTTCAAAAACGACTTTTGAATGACATTCTTTAGAAAATATGTCAGCGGAGCAACCCAGAAAATTTGGGGTCATTCCGAAAACTCTAAATAGACTTAAATTCAAATTTTGCACATCGCGTTTCTTCCCAACTACTCTGTTATTTGTTTACTCTTTCGTCTCTCCTGTAAAATTTTGATTTTGGGAGTTACGAGGTTTTCTCATGAGACCGACGATATTTCAAAATTGAATGAAAGGACTAATTTTTTGAAGAGAATTTTTTTTATATACGAAGGATTTTAACTTGCATAATATGACTCTTCAAAAGCCTCTAAACACGCAATTTTCTGAACTGGAAACAGCTTCGTAAGTCTTTTATGGAAGTCAAATCATTATTTGAGATATTACACTGGTCAACAAAACTTAACTTATTTTTGCCAAAAGGACAAACAAATATAATTTTCAGAAATATTCTATTAGCCTCCGTTTTTGAAATACTACCGTTATTACGAAAAAACTTTTTTAAATAGAAATGTTTTAAAAACGGAGGCTAGTAAAATATTGCTGAGTTCGGATTCGAGTTCAGACCCCCTTTAACCAATTTTTTGCCCAAAATATAGGATCAAAAATGTTTCTCATAAGGGGATTAATTTGGAGTTTGAATTATAGGTAAGTACGTGTAATTTAAGTTAATTTTTTTGAATACATTGCAAAAAAGGACATTATTTTAAACCAATAGCAGCTCAGACCCTAAATAACTATATAAACATTTTTTAATTAAAAAAAACCTGGGTGGAGGAATAACGGCATACGATTAAGATCATACGTTAACGTATTGACGCTATGTGTCTCTGTAATTTTCTACTGATTAAATTGAAACATCAATAGTCAAAATCAAAACCTTAACATATGAAATATGATCGTAATTGTACCCCGTAATTACCTGGCAGTCTTAGACTGAAAGCTAATTAGAACTGCAGTTGAATGTGTGCTAAAAACGTGAGTGAAATACAATTATGCACACAGATACGTCAAACCTCTCCGAAATTCACAATAAAGATTGTTATAATAATTAAATGTAATTTTACTAAGTTTTTTTTTCATATTATTCTTACATTAACACATTCATTCTTTTATTATGTATGTTTTTGTTATAACAATTAAAATACATAACAACGTGCATAATTTATATAGATTCATTTTTGTTTTTATATTTAACTTAAGCTTCCATCAATTTGTTATATAAACGTTGTCTAAAAATTTGGATCTTTCAATAAAAATTTTACTTTAATTTACTTGAGTACATAAATTACGAGTATAATAATATACATCAATTTTTATTCTACACTGATAATTTTAATTTTTACTTAGCCGTTTTTTCTTCAACTTTATTTAAGATGTTAGTGATGGTAGTATATGTCAAACCAATATGTTTGATGATTCCTTTTTTTACGCGCAGTTGATAAATTGTCTATTATGTATTTGTAAATGTTTGTATTTTAAGCAGAATGATTAATATCTATTATTTTTTATACTATTTTCCTAATATGTTTGTATGTTTTCTATTATGTAAGAATGTTATGTAAGTTAATTCAATTTTATTGCCTTTAATTTGTTTTTGATTTGAAATGTTTTTGAGTTTTGGGTAGAATATCTGAGTGCTATTTTTTTTTTTTTTGTTTAGGCGCTAAGTAAGCAATGGCTTATAAATTTTATATTTTTCTTTAAATACACAATATTTCTTAACTAACTTGTATGATTTCATTTCCGGTCTAGATTTCTTTTTTTTTGTATGTCTTCTTGACTTTGTTTTTCATTTTTCTTTTTTATTTAGTTCTGGCTCGCATCTTTTTACTTTATGTACAAAACATACATGCAGTACTTTGTATAGAGTAAATGTTTGTTTTGTTTTTTTTTTTTTTTGTAAGTAAGTTTTGGAAATTTCCTGGAAAGTTATTAAACTATTTTAATAAAGTTTTCTATTTGATTTATTTTATTATTCTTTTTTGGATGGACTTATGATTGTGGTCCATCTGTCTTTGTTTGTTGTTTTGTTTTTTTTTTTTAAGGATCGGGTTTTATAAGCACCTACTTATAAATAATCATCGAGGTTTTGTACGAAACAATTTTGCGTTTTCTTATATTATATAATGAATACAATATAATTTAACTGGTCCTGTGTTTTCGTTAGCAATTTTTATTTTGATTTCATAAATGTGAAAATACTCATTCGTTTTTTAATAAAATATTATTATTTTCCGACTTCGTTTTGTTGTTGATTTTGGATATTTGATTTCGTCATATGATTGTGTTTTAAATGATTTTTAAGATTTATAATTTTTTTTTCGTTTTGTATAAATATTTGCAAAGTAAAATACAAATAAAACACAAATCAAAGGACGAATACAAAAATATTATCTCTCAAGCAATTTCATTTATGATTTCTTTCTACCTCGACGATTACAAAGTTTGCACTAGTTTCGTTTAGTCAGGATCATCACGAATTCTGAAAGAAATAAAAACATAATTGTAATAATAATAAAAACACTATAACTATATTACAACTAAAAATGTACAAAAACGATTAATATTCATATCATGTCGTGAAATCGTATTTTTTTGAAGAAAAATATTTGTTCATCGAATATAAACATGTTCTCAATAATAGCAAAAACAAAAATTATTTGTAGGGACTAATGAGGCTGTGAGAAGCTGTCATCTTGAAAAAGGGTCGGTTTTATTAGAGATCTCATTTGTAGATAATTTGAACACAAAATTACAAAACGAAAATATGTAGACAGTCAAATTTATCTATACCAAATCAGCCATTATAACCAATTTTGTATAAAAATTTCTGTTGAAATTAGTGAAGTCATTTGAAAGAATCCTAAAGGTTCTATGACCAAATTATTGTTAAAAGGCTATGTGAAGTTGGAACCTACAAATGCTAATTTTTTTTTTTCAAACCTGCATGGTTCGATTGCCTAAAGTTAGCCCAGGATAGCCCCACCCGACAAACAATTTTGTTTCTATAAAGCTTTACAGATGTTACTATTGCTTCTGTAAAGCATTATAGAAGCAAAATTGATAGTAGGGCAGATAGCCAAATTAGTTTTTTTTTTCAGAGTAAAATTTGTCCTTTTTACACTTTTTATCAATTAACCATAGTAATTTGTTGTCAAAATTTTAGAACTAAGGTTGGGTTAGCGAAAAAAAGTGATGTAATTTGTTGTAATTACCAAGGTTAGTTGAGAAAAGTCTAAAAAGTTCTATTCGTGTATACTGAAAAAGAAATCACCTCACACACCATTTTATATTTGTTGTTAGTTTTGAAATTTTTTTTGGATAGATTTTACTAAACATGTAGCTTTTCTAGATGCTTACATGGCAAACCAAAAAAATCAACGATTTTTACACTTGAAAAAATATTTATAGTTTTTGGTTTATAAGGTGAAATGAAACAAATCAACTGAAGCTTCTTAACAATAATGTTGTATAGACTATATTCAATCAAGTAAGAATTCTAAGTCAAACAAATAACATTTGAGGTGCAATGCCCACACTAGTGGATTTACTTTTTCTAAATTATAAATTAAAAAGGTCACTGTGGTGTATGCGTACTATTTTTTTTATTTTTTTTGGTGAAATTCATCTATAATTTTTAAAATAAGTTAAATAGCGAAGAAAAAATTGGGCTGTCCTAAGGTAACTTTGAGCAAACGAACCACAGTGCGAAACTAATAATTTTTACACTGAATACAAAAATTTATTTTTTGTGATTTTGAGGTGAAAAAAAAAACATAATTCTGTTATAATAACCTTGGCTAATAGTACGACGTTGTATGCAGTACCATACTCGGAAAAATTTGTAATTAAAATCGTTAAAGTCGTTAAACGAGCTGAACCACAAAAGATGGAAGATATTTTAATTTCGATCTTGGAGATGAGTTTCATCAGTAGAGAGTGTGTCATTTTTGGAAAACTATTTTAGTGAAATGTTGATATCTTATCTCTAAGAAACTAAGAAAAGTTCATTTAACTTATATAACAGTCCTGTAAAATATCAGATCAATCTATATTTACTAATGGCTAAGTGGTGCAAACGGTTAAAATGCAATTTAAACTATAACGTAAGTGAATGGAAAATTGATTCCAAATAGAAAGCTACAAAGATAAATTTATATGTTGAAACAATTGTTACTTTTTTTTTTTTAACTTTTTGGCAATTGATGAAGACATGAGCTGATGAGCAATTGCTTTTTTTATTTTACGATCAACCTTCAGATCTCAGACCAATAAGACTGCCGGTCATTTATTTATTCTAAAATACTAGATCAACTCATTCACATCCATAAATGACACAACCCACAAGGTTTCTGTCCACATCTCAACATGCATATTGTGAAGAGAAATCGTGGATATAGTTTTTCACAACTTAGTAAGAACTATTGAAAATTCTCTCCAACAAACCAAAGGAGTACCATGGTTGCATTCGGTTTTGAAATCGTTAAATCGTGGTTGCATTGGAATGGTCAATAATATCCTCACATCGGCAATTTCAACGAGCTACTTTTATCACTAAAGGAAGAAGGTTTTAGTGTGATTGCCACACTGGTGATTTTGCGGAAAAAGTAAAAAAATCTAAGTTTTACATGTTATTTCTAAATTCCAGAACAAAATCTGAATCAAAATCAAAAAAGAATTAAGCCTGAACTACATCAAAACACAAAGTCAAAAAAGTACAAAAAAGTAAACACGATGTTTTTTATTCTTCCCCCTAGTAGCTTGTTTGTATATCTCCCTTTCATTTTAAAAAAGTATTCGATTCAAAAAGCTTGAACAAGACCAAGCTTTCAATTTTCACAAATTTTTAAAAACAAATACACTCAAACAATATTTTATATCCTTTCCGTAAGGTAGCTCTTCGATCACATAGTTCCTGTCATTTTGCGAAAAAAAAGCTCTTTTGACAAACAATTGAAATTTCAAATACAGTCGATTCCCTATAAGTCGAACTTCCTTTAGGTCAAATTTGCCTCTAACTCAAAATTTTTTACCGTTTTTAATGAAACCGACTGCAGCAAAAAGATTAAATAGATTCCTCTTAGTCGAATTTCCCTCCAACTCGAACCAATCTTAGTGTCCTGTGGCGATTCGACTAAGATGGAGTTGACTGTAATTTGTTTACTTTTTCAATTTTTTTTTATTTGAAATTTAAAACTTCAAAAACAAAAGAGCTTTTTTAACTTTTTTCCAATAGATGTCAGGTAAATATACATGATCGTGATTTTTATGTTTTGAACTTTTTTTTTACTTTTTTGTACTTTTTTGACTTTGTGTTTTGATGTAGTTCAGGCTTTACCAAAATCGGATTTTTAGTTTCCTTTTGATAGCTTAATGAAGGGAATAGTTGTTGAAAGTATAAAACTTACATTAAAGTTGTGTCAAGAATCTGGTTCAGGTTTAGGTTCATGGGTTTTAAGGATTTTTACTGCCTTATTAGCAGGGCCGTCTTTAACTTTCCTGGGGCCCTTGGGCACACAAGAATTTGGGGCCCTTTTGGAAAGTAAAATAAGTACAACGGTTGGCTTAAAAGCAATGGTTGGTGAAAAAGGGGTGCCAATATATCGTTCCATATTAGAGCTCTTGATACCCGAATACCCGAGTACTTGCCCGAGTACCCGGGTACCCGAGTTTTCAAAGCAGTTCTCCAGTCAAAGCGAAGAATCGTCATCAAAAAGAATTTTAACTTGGTTTCCTAGCAAAAATTAAAAGATGCAACATCCGCATCGTCTCCATTCCTCTGGGTGGCCGAAGTATGCCCACCGGAGAAGGGCCCTTGCCGTGTGCAAAGATACCTTTCATTATGTTTATTCAGATTTTTATAGATTTCCATAAAAATTTCCAAAATATTAAGTAAAAAAAAGCGGAGAAAATGAGATTTGAAAAAAGCTTTCCTTGATAAAATAAGCGAAAATTTGTTTTAAGTGGTTGCATTAAAATGTAAATATTTCCAGATATACGCTATACACTTTCCAGATTAAAGTCTTAAATAAAATCTGATAAGATTGTTGAGGGAATGAAAGCATAAAATTACCAACATTTTGGCGAGAAATTAGAAAAAGTTACAAAAAAGTTTTGACGTTTGAAAAAAATCAATATGGCTACCTTCAAACGCTTATAACGTAAGAACACCGCAAACCAATTTTAGTGTTTACACCGAAAAAAAAATTTGATAATAACAGCTATCAAATTAACATTTTTCAGTGACAAAAGTCGTCCAACAATTAAAATATCAATTTTGATATTATATCATATCACTTTGACGTTTTTTAATTTCAGGTGGGATAGTGAAAATTTCACTTTGACAATTAAAATATCATTTTGACATTTTTTTAAGTTTAAGTGGATAGTGAAAATTTCACTTTGACAATTAAAATATCAATGTTGACTAGATTTTACGTTTTAGTTTATTATAATAAAACCTATTTCTTTCCTTTTCTTTTTTATTATTTTTATTATTTTAAGAATTTTCTTTCTTTTTTCAAAACATTACTGAAAAGGAATATTCTTTACAAAATAGTGGTGATATTATTTTTTCTATTATAGGTGATATAATTGTTTTGTTATTTTCTCCCAAACTATGTGAAGTAAAATCTAAGTGCCGATAAAATTTTCTCAGTAAATTATACATTTTACTTCGAAAAAACACAAAGCGCCTTTAAATTAGTACACATTAAGAATTTTTTATTTAATATTTTTCAATAATTTGGAATGAGAAATTGATATGAAAAAAATGTTAATAAAATATCAAAAAAAATTTCCAAAATGTGACATTTAAATATCATCCTGATAATAAAAATGTTGTTTTAACATTTTAAATATCATAAAACACATTTTATAGAGCATTTTTGGCTGATATTTAAAAAATGCTAATTTGATATTTAAAAAATGTTAAATTGATATTGGTTTTTTTTTTCGGTGTACTGTCTTAAATTGTAGCTTAGAATATACCAATCATTTTTGGTTTTTGGTAAAAAAAAAAAATTTTCCACCCATCATAGATCCCATGGCCCTAATAGTCTTAAATCAAACACTACCAAATAAAACAAACAAATGGCTTTATTGTACCCGGGTACTCGGGTATTATAATACATGAAACTACCGGGTACCCGGGTACTCGAGTAATACTCGAAAATTCGGGTACCCGGGTATTTGTGAGGACGGGTACTATCCGGTCGAAATCAAGAGCTCTATTCCATATAAAGTACCTAGTGTCTTTATTATTGGCAGGGGGCGTCAATAATACGTGCATTGAGACATCAATCGTTGCCACTGCCAATAATAATCCTGTATCCGTTATAATTTTCAGTTTGAAGAATTGGAAAAAAGAGCTCAAAACGGATTGATAGATTTGTTAAAAACTTTGTAGAGACGATTTGTACGAATTTAACGGATCTCCAATATAAAGTTTTCGAGATATTGCAATTTTCTCAAAAACGGATAACAATTTTGCTTTGAAAAAAAAACATGTACTGCTGCAAATAAGCCGCACTTTTGAAATGAGAAAAATATTTGTTTGGACCGTTATTAACGGTACCTACTTGCCATAGAACCGATTTTTTAATGTAAACGACACAATCGATTTGAATGAAAATTTTGACATAAAAAGGTTTATACTGATATTAAAATTAAGAAAACTTAAAAAAAAATTATTTTTGGATTTAACAAAAAATTATTTTTTTTTGAAAAACAATTTTTTTAAAGTTAATGAATTTTATGTGTATCTGTCAATCTTTAAATACGAGAGCAATTCGCAATTCAAATTAAAAAATGTTTGGTGGTGCCAACCATTGTACCATGGCGTTTTCCATTGAACCAAAACATTGATGTACCGTCGACGAGCCGGCAATAGTTTTTTCTTAAACGTTTTCCAACGGAAAAAGTATTGATGTTTTTTTGTCGACGAATTGATTCTTTTTTCGTCTTTTAATACGAATCTACACATATTTTTACACAAGCGCTAAAAATTTGACAGTTTTATAAACTTTAAACGAAATTATTATTTAAGGAAAAAGATAATGGAAGAGAATTCGTTGTTTTTATTAATAAATAATCTTACCTACCTACAGTGGAAAAAAAAAGATATTTTTCTTGCTTTTTTTTACAAATATTTTTGTCTTATTTTTTGGAAAATTGAATTTGGGTTTGGTCGTTTGGATTTAAAATTTTGTCCGCATAAAACGCCACATAATTTGTTTTCATTTTGAAAACATATATTTTCCGTATAGGTGTAGAAAAAACTTTATTTGATTGTTTGGTTGCCATATAAAAACTATAACTTTTTTGGTAGATGGTCTACCCGACAAAAATGTTTTAAGAATAAATGTGTGAGAGAAATTTTCGTTCCTTCGGGGCCCCCTGAGAATGGGGGCCCTGGGCACGGGCCCCGTGTGCCCTTATGGTAAAGACGGCATTGCTTATTAGGAAGATCCGCAAAACTCATACAATTATTTTCCTAGAAAGCTATGTTATATAATTTAAATAAACATCACCAAAGGCTTAAGATCCCCCACTAATTGGAAATATAAAAATTTGTTTTTTTCGGCTTATACTATTATTTGTTTAAAATATATATATTACTTTGCATTGCCTATAGATAAAGCTATATCTACATCCGTATTATTAAGTTGAGTAAAATTAAAAAAAGATTGGTTTATCATTTGATCAGCCGTTTAAGTGCCAGTTGTACAAAAGTGGGTCAGCCTTGGTTCAGGAATTTAACCCGCCGATTTCGGCGGATTAGCTGCGGGTCAACTTCGGTTCAAGCATGAATGTGGCTATTTTTACATATTATGGACCTTGAACCAGTGTTAAAACTCATCTTTACTACAGATTTCACAAGATAAAAGTTGCTGATCCACGGATTAAATATTTGTACAACTGGCCCTAAGCTTTAAGATTTTAGAACAAAAGAACTGCAAGCATACATTTTTCTGTCACTATGTTTATTAACTTAATTTTTGTTTGTTATAGGGTAAGGTGGTATAAGAGTGCGCATTTTAGACAAAACACCAAATAAAACAATAACAAAAAGAATTTAACTACTTTTTTTATACAGGGTGTCCCAAAAGTAATGGATCAAACGAAGTATGCTGATATTCCAACTCAAGGTCTCTCAGAATTTGGTAACTTGTTCACCCCAAATCTTTACGGTTTTCGATTTAATGCAGTTTTTGTGAAATTTCGTTAAATTCCGACCTTGCAACAGTATTTTACTTTCTCCGCTCATAATTGATTTTTGCTTTTTACAATTCTTTCACAAAAACATTGCCTAATAATAAGGAATAAGTAATTAATCAAAATATTTTTTATTTCATTCGCCATTTTGCTGCAAATGAATTAACAGTTCCATGTTGTATGAAAACTCAATTTCTCACTTTTATTTCAGAGCAACACCCTGAACAAAAGTTTTATGGTGTGACCCTGGTTTATTATTTTGAAAATTTGCCATGTTATTGCAGATTTCAAAAATGTATAAAAGTTTCCAAAGATGAAATTAGAACGAAAGATATTACAATTTGAATGCAAAAAAACAGAGGTTTTCAGAGCAAAATAACAAACAAAAATCGAGGCTTTTATTCAAAAAGAAATAAACAAACAACAGTCGAGAAAATGTGTTTATTTTCCTTTGTTATTTTTCTTTGAAAGACCCTGTTTTGTTGCTTTTAAATTGTAATATCTTTAGTTCTTACTTCAACTTTAGAAACTTTTATACATTTTTGAAAACTGCAATAACACGGCAAGTTTTTAAAATAATAAACCTGTATCACACCATACAAATTTTTGTCAGGGTGTTGCTCTGAAATAAAAGTAAGAAATTGAGTTTTTTATAAATCATGGAACTCTTAATTAATTTGCAGCAAAATATCGAATGAAATAAAAAATATTTTGATTAATTATTTATTTCTTATTATAAGGCAATGTTTTATTAAAAGAATTGTAAAAAACAAAAATCAATTTTGAGCGGAGGAAGAAAAATACTGTTGCAAAGTCGGGATTTATAGAAATTTCACAAAAACTGCATTAAATCGAAAACCGTAAAGATTTAGGATAAACAAGTTACCAAATTCTGAGAGCCCTAAAGTTGGCCTATCAGCATACTTCGTTTGATCCATTACTTTTGGGACACCCTGTATATAGTTTTTAGTTTATAATCAAAGCAACGAAAAAAACTTAAAACTGGCAACATTAATTCAATAGTTATAAACAAAATACCAAATTAGGTCATTTGCGCACTCTTATACACACTATTGTGTAAGAGTGCGCACTGCGCAGCTTAGTTTGTAAGAGTGCGCAGCTGAGTACAGATGTAAGTTCGCACAAAAGTCGCAAATAAAACTGCCTATCTTTAAATTAACAGAGTATTTTTCAACCCATCACTCCTTGCATGAGGGACAATCAATTTAGTCTTCCATTAATGGTTCCGAGAAAATTTCAATATTTCCTAGTTACTTTCATTCGCTTGTTTTTTGTAAAACTTGTATTTGGTTTCTTTTTGGTTGGAATTGCTTTTTCTAGCTGCTGTTTGCTGGTATATGGACAAATGCCAGTTATTTTGAAGCCTTGGATAGCATTTACTGCTCTTATAACCCGCGCACTCTTATACATCATCATGGTGTGCACTCTTACACGTTCAGACATGTAATCGAAGAATATATAAGTATTTCACAATGCACTTTATTACCAATCTTAGGTAGGTACTTGTTCCTCAAATGTTTCTTTTTGTCGACTTTTCAATGTCCCATACTTTGTTTATTGTAATTTTTTGTTGCTAAGCGGAAAATTTAATTTGTTTGGCAAGAAAAATTGGAAAAAAAGTGCTAAAAAACTTAAACTTAAATAGCACCTCTGTTTACAAACACATTTGCATGAAATTTTGACAGCAGATCAAACTCATTTAGATAATGAGTGCATTCAGTCTTATATTCCCTTTCAAACCGTAGAAAATCGCTTTGCGCACTCTTATCAACCGCGCACTCTTATACCATCCTACCCTAGTTTTTAACTTACCGGTGTAGTTGACCATGCCATCACCATCCATATCGGCTTCCTTCATCATATCATCTACTTCAGCTTCAGAAAGCTTTTCGCCTAAATTCGTCATTACGTGACGTAATTCAGACGCTGATATCAGTCCATCATTATTTTTATCAAATACTCTGCAAATAAAAAAAAAAAACATAAAATTAATTTCTAATTAGGTATTGGAAATTAATCAAGAAAAACTAACTTAAAGGCTTCTTTGAGTTCGTCTTCGCCGTCAGGAATCTTCATTTTCTTAGACATCATTTGCAGAAACTCATTGAATTCTATGGTTCCATTACCGTTTTGGTCAAAAGCATCAACCATATTTCGAAGTTCGGTTTCTATGAAAAATTGAAACTTTATTAAAGATTTCCGTCAAAGGTATAAATTGTTTTTATATTACCACTTGGACGTTGACCTAAAGAACGCATAACAACACCCAATTCAGACATCGATATAGTACCGTCTTCATCTTTGTCGAATAGCATGAAAGCTTCTTTGAATTCTAAAAAAAAAATTATTATAACTAAAAAATGCATATGTCAAAGTTTATTGAATCTTACCTGCAACTTGATCTTCAGAGAGTCCATGTTCCGTCTAAAATGTTTAACATCACTATAATTTTCATTTAAAAATTAAAACAAATAATTTTTCACAAACCAAATCAATTTTAACCACCAAATCATAAGTTTGATGCTTCTTTTTGCCTTTCTTCTGTGATTTTGCCAAGGCTGCTCCAGTTTTTGGGGCACCTACACTCAATGAATGTTTGGGTGTCAAAGATCCCTTACTGCTAGAGCAAGATGATTGTTTAGCCGGTGCTGGCTGTTTAGCTGAATGGGCTGTGGCTTTAGCTGGTGCACCTCCCTTCTGACCTGGTCCGGGTGTCTTATCGCGCTGCCCGGATTTGGCATTGTGACTAGATCCATCGGCTGGTTTATTTCGTGCCTGATGAACAAAGAGAAAAATAAAAACAAATATTTTTGAATTAAAATCAATATTTGAAAATTGTAAATAAATTAAATAACTTTAAAAATATATATTAAATATTTTGATACAACTCAAAACATACTATACCTTAGTTTTCAGTTTTTTTTTTTTTTCTATTTGATTGGTTTGGTCTTTTCTTACTTGTTTGAAATATACTTAAAAACCAATATCTGGTTAGCTGTGATGGTTTTTCTTAACAAATTAAGCCATTAAAGCGATAAATAACTCACAGCAAAAACTTAACCTTAATACTAATATTCATGCTACGATAAAGATTTAAAAATTCATCAAGATAGTTTTAATTTGTGTAATTATACGTAAAAATAAATGTCCTTTAATAACTCCAAGATGAGAGCTCGGCTTAACTGCTCCCCCAACTCAGAAGCCTGTGCTCAGAATATGCCACAATATGCTATTGCCTATAAAAGGTTCACCAAGTTTTAAGGCCAGATATATTTTGACAAAAAATTCCGCACTTTCCTGGACAAATAAGGACTAAAAAAAGGGTACAAAACTTGGACAAAACAAATGTATATAATTTTATTAAAAAAAAAACAAATTTAGCATATTACAATTTTGGGGCAAATTTGAATGTAAATGAAACGTTGTGTCAAAATTTAAGAGCAGTTGGTAAGGAACTTTTCGAGATTTGCTGTTAAAAGCAAATGAACATGAAATATACCAAACACTCTGATTTCAACTTTAGATTTCTCAAAGAAGAAAATAGATATTTAAAAGATTTAAATTTAATTCTTTTAGAAAGCGTTAAAAATTTAATTTGAACAAATTACCAAACGCTAAGAAGGAATCCTGGAAAACTGATAAAAAGCTGCATTTTCGATTTTCTAACGGGAATATCTCAAAAACGTGATGTGATAGAATTGTTCTGACTTCAGTTCGAGTTTAGCACATAAAAAACTTGTAGAAAAGCATATTTTGATGGCTTTAACAAAAACCTTGTTGACCATCACTGTTAATGGAACAGAAAATAAAAAAAAAGAATTAAGCAGATAATAAACCAAAATAAATACCCTTCACTTTAAATGAACGCGATTTGTTTTTTGAATAAGTAGTGAATTGAGAGTAGCATACAATTAGTGAGATACTGAAGAGAGTACAATCCCGGACAAATAATAGAAACTATCCCGCACGTCCCCGACAGAGGCAAAAAAGAGTACATGCCCGGGAAAACTCGAACGTATGGAAACCCTACCTGAATGGAACTAGTGACGCTACTGTTGATTCTCTGAATGCATTCTTCCGCTACCTTGATGGGAGGTGGAAACTTCTATAGCCTAAACGGATGGGCCGACCCACTTCAAAGCAGTTTTTGAATCTTGTACAGATGGGTTTTTGGAATTAATTTTTGCACCAAAAATAATGATAGATACCTATCATATACCAATTTTGGAAAACTTGAATTTTCTCAAAAACGGCTTCTACATGAAATTTTGGTTTTGGGTGTTGATTAATAAAATGCTACCAAATGGCATACCAACTTTATTTAATTTTTTTCTTTTTCAAAAAATTATTTATTTATTTTTAAAAAACAGCTCCAACAGATTTTAATTTTTTATAAAAGAAATATAAGAAATATTATTAATTAAAGAATTTGAAGAAAATTTGTATATTTTTTTTAAGTTTTATGTTACTATTCCTCCTTAAATTTTGGTGAAAGAGTTTTACAAAAGAAGTGTAGTTTATAGCTTTATATTTTTAATGGGCCGCCCTGAAGTTCGCAAAATATTTGGTTTGATTTTACTTGTACTCATTTATCAATTGACAATTGCTCTGATAACTTTTGAGGGCTACAAAATCATTTAGAAAAATTTTAACCATGTTAAAAAAATTTTCCGAAATAATGTGAGTTTTAGCAACTAGAATATACATATCTTTCAACTCGATGTAATTTTGTATGAAAATTTTTTTAAGGTGTAGGTACGTAAATTGCAAAACAATAGAAAATATTGTAAAAAAATAAGTTGAAATTTTATTTTACTGAACGACACACTGGAGCCCAAATATTCGCAAAAATAAGCCCCTTCTATTTAAATAACGGTAAAATGGTAAAAGGCTTTAAGTTTTTTATTCTTGATTTGTATCCAAATAAAAAAAATAAAAATAAAGAATATATTTCATAACTTTCAATCATTGGTTAAGCTCAAAAGTCCTTAAAGATTGAAGTGAAGTCAATTTAGATCAAATGAGCTTTACGAGTAATAATCTTTGCAAATAAAACTCTTTAAATACGTATCATAGATGAATCAGTAAATAATATAAGTTTTCTTTCTATTTTAAACATAGGTAATTACCAACTGAAATATTTTAATTGAGTTTTTTTTTGTCATATTCCATCTTCACTTTATAAAAATTAAGAAGAAAGACTAAAATGAGTTATTAGCCGATAAGTAGCAATGATAATAAAATAAATTAAAAAAAAAATATTTCAAATTATTAAATTCAATCATAAAATCATTTTTACAATCGTAAATCTTATTTTTAAGTTCTCATATTTTATTATTTTATTTTATATTTAATATTAAATTTGTACATTAACCCAATCACGTTTTAATTTCAGCAATTAATGATGGTCACAATAAAATGAAAACACGTCGTCGTCGGGGTATAATAATATTGTGAAGGCGGCAGCAGCAAAAATATTCGCCAGGTATTTACATACACAAACATAGTCCATAGTCGACATTATACTAAACTGAAAGCGTAAATTAATATAACCGCCCATTAAATAATTTATGCTCGTTCATAAGATGTCAGCGTCAACATCCTAAAATATTTTAGAACAAAAAAAAAAAAATAAATAAAACAAACAAACATCTTAAAAGCATTTTCTTAAATTTTATTTTTTTGTAGAAAATAAAACAACTAGAGGTCGACTCCGCCTGAATTAAATATTAAATTTGGAACGCAAGGCATTATTTATTACTACACAAAATAGAAACAAGAGAATTAGAATTAAAACGACATAACAGATATCAAATTTTGTGAGAATTTAAAGTTGACATCATGGTTACCCATTCTTGCTTATGGATTTAATATATGAATACTTTTAGAGATAAAGGGCTTCAAATATTACAGAAGCAGTGGACCTTGAAGTGCAAAACTGTAAAATAATTGATATTTCTTGCTCTAGTTTTCACTCAATTGCTTTCTAATGGAGAACTTTTCCATAAAACTTGGATTTCTTTTTTCCATTTTTTGTACACTATTCAACTACTTTTTTAATTTGTTTTATTTCTTAGAAATATAGTTCACACTCACTTGACAAAATTTTGTAGTTGTTAGCGGAAAGAAGCATAAAGTGTGCTCACTTTAGTACCTGTTTATCTACAAAATAGTTTCCATGCTATGTCTAATTGTAAGAAAACCCAGAAGCCTAATTAACACCTCTTCCAAACTAAAAAAAATAAGTCCGGTATCGAATTTCGAAGTAGACTGAATCGGTTGACTTTAAACGTATGGGAGCAAAATAAACAACATAAATTACTAACCTGTGACTAGTCTTAAAATCTTAATTATTTAATTCGTTACATATCAGAATTTGAGTGTATTTCAAATTCCATGGGACGTAAATTTTTGTTTGAAATGAGTCAATTGAAGCGTTTATTTATTTCAAACAATGATAAAATTTACAAGAAAAAGCTAAAAAAAATTATTTTTTTTCTTTTCTCATTATATTAATTTTTTTATTTTAAAAGCTTACAAAAAAAGCCAAAAATTGCTTCTAAAGAATAAAACCATTTTTAAATTTTTACAATGTGAAAAAAGTATTAAAATAATTTATTTAAAACAATCATTTCTTATGAAAATAGTGAAAAAATCACTTCCATCACCCAAAATCCATTTTTTCGATAAAACAACCTATAAAAAATTTTATACCACCTGAAAGATTATTGCTTCAGCTCAAAATATGTATATCGATCATGTCTATTAGGCATCTACTCGATCAATTTTCATCAAAAAAAGCATATAATTTTATTTTCTCAAGCTATTGAATCAATTTTTTCAATGACAACCTATACAAAATTTTATATCATGTAAAAGCTCATTTTTTCACCTTTCAAATGAAGTTTCAATCTTATTTTTGCGATGCCTAGAAACAAAGTTAGAATTTTTTAAAGCCAACCATGTCTACATTTCAAACTGAGAATACGGTACTTCCCACACTGGTGGCTGGCTGTTCATGATCAATAGATCTCCACAGATGTTCCGAGGTATTTTGCAAGTTTTTTAGTTTAACATTGTGTAGCTTGTACTGAATGTACAGTTATGTGTGATATATCAAATGAAAGGTAATATTATCAGGATGCTCAATAAAGTTAAATCAAGTTTGTGTTTGCTCTAGATCAAAAGATATAACCGGTTGAAAAATATAAATTTATTTTACCGTTATCTCAAAATTGTGACAACAAAATTGATAAACATTTTGCACAGATATAGTCCTATTTATTAAATATTTTTACTATAAATTTCATTCATTTATCTGTTGAAGAAAAAAAGATAAAAATAAAAAACGGTCAAAAAACTTGGGACAAAAAAACTTGTTTTCCCCGTTATTCGGTCAAAAAACATTTTAAAATATCAATTTTTTGCACATATATGTGCACAGTCATAGACTAGATGTTCTATAAGCTTGAGATTTTTTGAACGCCACAAAAAATTTAAAAAAATCACCCAAAAATACCCAAAAATAAGTAGGTGCTTTTCAAAAATTCATATTTCGAAACGCAGAGACTTAAAGAAAAATCCGTATTAGACCTCTAACTTTTTTTTGTATTATCTTTCGAATGACGTTTTTCAAATTGTCAAAAAAATTTTCCCTACCTATAATCACTACTTCCTCAAAGGTCTACTTCATGTTTTAGTCTTAGAAAATCATTTATTACTTGTTTTTGAAAATTTTAGAATTTTTTTGAAATCCATTTTCAGCCTTGTAATAAATTTATATATGTATCTATTAAAAAAGAATTCAACTCTATACATTGTCGCGTTTTGCACTTTTTTACAAAAACAACTCGAAACAAAGATATATTTCTATTGAAAATTCATAAAACCACTAATCCGCTTGAAAAAATAATGAAATTCAATAGTTTTTTGCCTTTGTTAAAGAAAAATTTTTTTAAGTTTTCTTGAATTAATTCAAATTCATTTTAATAGTTACTATAACCTAGGTATCTTCTTCGTTCTTTTACTCGGCGCTGTTATGATCTCGATGACGAGGGTATCATAACCCTCCCACGTAGCTGCTTTACAAAAATGATCATCATCTCTTCCAACTCCAAGCTTCGACCTGTTATACTATCTACGACGCGACGTATCTAAAATCCTTAATAACAATAGCGTATTTTTTTGGTTTTACCTAGATATGCATATTTCGTAATTTAAGCATTTAGTCATTTTTCTGATTTATATCTACTCACCCATTTTATTATTTTATCACATAATCAATTTTCAAAAAGCCTCTCTAAAAAATATTAAATATAAATCAGGAACAATCTAAACGAGTAATTCCGCACTCAATCCTTCCTCTGATTAATAACTTTAAGCAGCGATAATCGACTCATGGTTTAAATTTGTCACACGCCATTATAAAGGATTTGAAAATTCACACTTCTTCTCTTGGCTTTTGTGTCCCATTAATATCTCATTTAAAATGAATTTTCTGTGAAAATGAAATTATGTAGTATGTAATTCGAACGTTGTTGGTTTAATCAGATTTTCGTTCCACCACTACATTAAGCTAAATTGCTATTAGAAGGCGTAAGAGTACCTATTACAACAGTGGTTCTTTTTACTATTACATCCAAAAGAGGAATTTTATGAAAAATTGGGTATTACAAAATATCCACTCTTAGTTTTTAAGCAAATGTGATTTTAAAATGATAAAATACAAACAAAATACATCTAGGAATTTTGTCAATTTAAATAATTGGGCATATTTATGTAGGTACTTCAAGCATAACATTTAATTTTTTTATTCTTTGGGTATGTACTCGTATATAGGAAAGAACCAGAAAAAATCGTATATCACTAACTTAATCCTTATTTCCGATACATGTCGCAAGAATAGGTACTCTTTTTAGTTGATCAAAGAGTTTCTTCCGAATAGACACTCCTACTTTCATTAGATTGGGAAATTAAGTTCGGAAGGTATTTTGGGAGGAAATTTGAGTATATTTAAAGCCTAGCAAAAAGTTACCAAATAAATTGAAATCAGTAGGTACCCGTCCGATTCTGACAAGGTCAATTCCTATCGAGTGAGATTTTGCAATCAAGTTGAAACAACTATCTTAGCGATGAGCTAATCATTTTAAAATTTAACGATATATCTGAACCAGATGACAATACAAAAATGAGTAAGGTAGTAATAACTGAGGAAGATTTGAAACATAATTAAAAATTAATTAGCCAAATAAATAAATGTATAAATACATACTGATAATGTGAAAACGCGATTTTGTAGCTAACAATAAGATAATGTTAGCAAAAATAAACAAAACAAGTTAGGTTCAGTCGTAAGCAAATACTTTAAAAAAACTTATCATTACGTCTCAGTTTAATTTTGTAGGGTAAAAAAGCCTGACAATTTAAAATAGGTTCCTAATTATTTAAAAAAAAATGATCTTATTACCCGAATTTAACTTAATTAAATGTTAGTGATTTTAACCGAAATAAAACGCTTTTTGAAATAATTTTCATTATTCTAAAGCTTAAATTTACCGAGTCAAAAATTTTAAAATCCAAAACTGCTTCTATTAGGTTATTATTCCTCCTATATAAAGATATAAATTTAAATTTTTTCCGGTTTTGTTCGACAACTTCCCATTCATATGAAAAATTTACTTTTAAATCCCTTTACTTTTTCCCTTCCCACATTATAAACAATTGCTCATACATTGATCATCTGTTTATAAATGAACACTTCATTTAAAATAATGGATATTTTTATCATCAATCTATACCAGCAAAAGACTCACTTGCAACAAAGAATATATACATTAATTTTGATGTTCTTCCTTAAATTCGACAATTTGTCTTAGTTAACAAAAAAACAAAAGTTACGTTATTAAGTGTTGTTCTATTTGACAGATACCATCTGACATATGAGTGAGAAACAAAAAAAATAAATATATATTTCTCAGATGTACACTTTTGTGTGTAGGTAGAGAAGGAGGTACCTTCACAGATCAACGTAAAATCTACTCCAGAATCCATATAAATATAAGTTTCCCCTAAAGAAATAAGCAATCAAATATTTATGTTTTCAACACTCTCTCTCTCTCTTTCTGTCTATTTTTTGCTGTATGGCATTTGAAATATTTATTCCCTTGGGTAATCAATCACAAATCTAGCTACAAAATAATCCACATCCACATCAAAAAATCATCTTTTTTTTTTCCTATTTTCCAAGATTAAAGAAACAAGGAAACGAATATTAAAAATATAATCTCTTATAAAACAACACAATAATTTTAATTATAAAAAAAAAAAAAAAATAAACTCATTTTCTAAAAATATAAAAATGATATAAATCTTAACATCAAATTATCACACCGCCGCAGTTGTGATTTCCTACTTTTTTGTACGTCGTCATTTTCGAGGGAAAAAAAATAAAATTCCTTTGCAAATGTCGAATATAGAGCAATTCTCCACATGGAGTGACGATGATGATCACGAAAAGTGAGTGGTTTTTTTCATGCGCTATAGCTCTGGCTAACATCACCATCATCAACATCATCAGAACCATGCTCATCACTACTGTTACTGATCTGTCAGATGATTTTTGTGGAAATTCAAAACATCTCTATATCCAGGGGCACATCATCATCACCATCAGCCTGGCCAAAGCTCGTTCTGATTGTGCAATTTGATATTGAATGTTGAATGTTTTGAGTATTCTGGCGCCGGCCGCCATGGTTTTGGGATTTTTAAAAACTATGCTAAGCTAGTAGCTATTTTGATTTTTTTAATAAAAAAGATGACAACGCCGCCGAAAGATACCACAATTTATTAGAGAAAAGGTGTGTATCATCATTTAAGATAGAGAGATAGAGATTTTTTCAATCAAGGAGCTTGGTTGATTAATAAGTTATTTCGAGAAGTATATTATAGTTGTCTTATGACACAGGAGGAATCATTTCTGGTTAATGTTGTGTGAAATTGGAATTTACTTGTGGGAATCACCACCTACACTTCCGATTTGCTAGATTAATTATTCAAATAAATTAATTGTGTCCTATATTTCTTGGTTGAACTATGACAAACAAGAGAATTTAAGTTACTTTTGATCTCGAAGTTCATAAATTTTATTTAAGAAAAATGTTACAGGTTTCGATTTGTTAAAAAAATTTAGTTTTGTTTAATTGGAGAAAATATTTGGTTATTTATAGTTTTTCAAAAGATGAAAGAATTTGTCAATTTACAAGAATTACAAGGTTGATTTATGAAAATGTCTTTCTTTAAGTACATAATATGTGAATTTTTGTATATTTTATTATTTAAAAATGAATACTTGCTATTCTTTAGATCATTTATCAATTTATACACATAATTCATACATAATACCATCGTCACGGGTGGGATTATTGCATAGAAATTGTTTATATTCATTAAACCAATATGAAATTATGGATATGTTTTTAAATTACTGAGCTATTACAGTCGACTCCCTCTAAGTCTAACTTGCGCGGGACTCGAAAATTGGTTCGAGTTAGAGGGAAATTCGACTTAGAGAGAGTTCGACTTAGAGGGAGTCGACTGTATATTTGTTTTGGGTCTTTTTTTCCTGTGGGATATGATAAACAATTGAAATGATACGGAATTTTTTTGTAGAAACTGTGGAAAGTTATTTCGAAATTCTGTTTAAAGACTTTGGTTTCTCAAAAAGTTTTAAGCTTTCTAAGGTAGTGAGGCCAAATAAGGCCCACCTAATAGATTTTCTTAATATCTGGTCTGCTAGACTTTTGAGAATATACGAGTAAACTAAAAAGAATAATGATTCTTTGTCTTTTTATCTACATGAAAACATAGATTTTATTGTTTTTTTTTTTATAATTGAAAAGTATAGTTTTTCGATATTAAAAAAAAGCTTACGTTGTTCTTTATAAGGCCCATAGGGTCTAAATATAGCCCACTCAGTTTTCCAAAGAATAGCTCAAAATTGCCAGCAGGAAAACAATGTTTTGAAAGTAAAAACACAAACAAATCAATGTGTTTCAATAATATTTTGTTTTAAATTTATTTTATAAGAAAATATAAGAAAAAAGTCTCTTCAGTTTAATATACGAATAAACACAAAATTTAATTTTAACAAAAAAACATAAACAAAAAACCAAAAATAAAAGGAACAAGACAACAATTCATGGCTATCCTTTTTTGGGAAAAGTTGACACTTATTTTTAAGCTTCTATATTGCAAAAAGCTCATCAATCAAACAAAAATTGTTTCCCTACAAAAATAGTGTTATTATCACAAGAGGACAAATTTCTATGCAAAACTAAATTATACAAAAAATCGGTTATAATAGCAAATTTATTATACCGGCACACAAAAAAAATATTCGATTCAATAAATCCGAATCCGAGGTCCATTTGACATTTTAAGATCCGGTTTTTGTGAAAAGTGTGAAAAACCACAAAAATTAAAATCAATAAAAAATGTTTGGTGTTTTATTACAAAAAAACAATCTTGGTGTTACATCTTTTCCATGTCACTCATTTTTGTCTCAAAACATCATTACTAGGAACGACTCTTTTAAATTTCTTTAAGTACTGATTTTCTTTCAGATTTCCATGATGTTTTCTATACAAAAGCTTTTAATTTGCCTAAGCAAAAAATCAGAAATAAAAGTAATGTATTTTTGAACTATTTTTGTATTGATTTGATGGAATTTATTAAAAATATAACATACTAACTTTATTTTATACAATATTAAAAAACAAAAAGTTTTCAAACAAAATTTTCTTTTAAATGCATCTCAACACAAGAAATCGTGTGGCAACCTTTTTTTTGAGCTGAAATTTACTTAAGTAGTTGTTTTATTTCCTTCAAAGGAGAAGCAAATGAGAATAAGAATGAAGACTTTTTCAGTTTTTATTTTTTTGTTGCTTAAAAACTTTTTTAAGAAAATACTGGTGTTTTCTGTAAAAAATATATTTACACGGTTGTGTGTCTTTTTCTTTTCTTCTCAGATATCGATTTTTTTTGACAAAAATCCGACTTCAATTATTAAATTTTTTAACCTTTTTGTTCAGAAAGGAACTTTTTTAGCAGCCTTTCAAAAAATTTTAACGTTAACGCTGTACTTAAGTAGGTACTTTAAGTATTTGTAACCGTGCATTTTGTTTTGCTTACGTGTTCACATTGGACTTACTTCACTCATGTTGAAGTTTTTTGTAGATCTTCTAACTTTTAAGTAAAAAAGTTTAGAACTTTAAAATCTTTTCAGAATCAATGTATTTTTTGAGATTTGATTTTTTTTAGTGAACCTGGGCTAAAAAAAGACAACTAAACCCCTGAGCTGATTGTTAAATTTTTTGCTCACAAGGACCCACAGGCAACACGGCTATTAACAAAATGGCAAAATCCAAGGACGAGTCTAAGAATTTTGATTAACATTTTTGTGTATTAACGCTACCTTGCAAAATGTCTGATTTCTGAATGGAGTAGTAAATAAACTACTTTTACAAACCTTAATAATAAAATTAAGCAACAATTTCCAAAAATAAACAAATTGAATGTCTGATTTGATTATAATCTCATTTAACCCCTTTCCTAAAACAGTGTTTTGAGAAAGTTTCAAAACACTTCAAGTCCATCTCATTCAATTTTCTATGATACTTCATAAACCGTATTAATAACGTGTTAAATAACTTACTTTCAGCAAAGTGAAAATATTGTTTTTCAAACTATAGACTACAACATAAAAGTTTAAAAATTTTTATTTATTAATCAAAATACCGAAATCAATCACGATTATTCAACTCAACTGTGACCAATTCCCATCCCTTTTTCAATAAAACAAAAATATAGTAAAATATTAACATAAACTTTATTTTGTTTAACAAACTTCAATTCCATTTTCACCAACATTCAATAACCGTAACATTTTTGAATTGACCAATTCAAAAACTTTTATTAAGTTCATTGTTAATGAAAATATAATACGAAAAAAAAACAAAATAATTTTTAAACAAAAAAAAAAAAAAAACCTCAACGAAAAAGTTCAACTCAAACGTGCCGCTTCCTCATGAGCACCATCACTGCTGAACCATTGCTGAATCAGTGGGTAGAACATAGTTTTCGAAATGCACTGGAAAATGTTTAAAATTGTTTTTCGAAGAGGGAGATAAAAATACAAAAAAAAAAAATATATAAACCGTCCAAGCAATAAAATTTGTGTAGTCGGTTATTATGTCTAGGTTTTATTTTTTCACGGACAGAAAAAGACAGACAGTTTTTTTTTTTTTTGTTGTTGTTAGTTTTGATTTTGAAACATTCATCACTACGATGGGAATATTTGAAATTTTATTATTTCGATATTGGTCGTTGACCACAGTAAATTCAAGTAGTTCCATTTTGTCTTTTCCGGTGTAAAGGTTAATCCAGAGTGCGCTAAAATGGTTAGTAAAAAAAAACTATAAGAGTTCACCTTTATGATGTCGAAAAACGCGTTAAAAGTTTCATAAAATAATTTTTTAATTGCGATTTTATTTTTTGTTTTTGAATTTTAAATAGCAATTATGTTTGAAGTTTATGGGGAAATTAAGTGATATTGCTCTCATTATGGAATTTAATTTTATGGAATATTTTGTTGAGAAGAAAAGTGATATTTTTAGTGATGTAAAAAGTAAACAAAGTTATAGACCTTGTTACTGATTCCCCAATATTTCGAAAACAGAAAATTGAGAAATTATTTGTGAAAAAATGTAAATAATAAAAAAAAAAATTGACCGAATGTCATTACCATGTTGTGAAAGATTGAGTACGAAAACTCAAATTTTTGAAACCTAAACTTAAATTCTTTCTCAATAGTTTTTATTCGTTTTAGAACTGTATTAGCTTGTTATGCTTTAGTAGTCATATCATATGAATGTATGTAAATTGTACCTTCTTAATAGTTTTTGAACTTATGGTGAACGCAGTTTTCAAAAGTTCAAAAATGTTTTAAAGCAAAAAGCTCATTTATGTAGGTCTTTTTTTAAAAGAGCCTTTGTATTTCTTTGCAATGGTTTTAATTTGAAATTTCTGTGTCATAGGAGATAAACTATTGATAAAAAAAAAAACAATATAACACGACTTGAAAAGTGTATTTTGAAGTGTTGAAGAGTTCATTTTCAATTAACATTTCCTAACTTCGATATAAAATGTGAGTGAACGAGGTTTGAGAAGGTTGGATAGTAGGACCATTTCACGTGAAATTAAACAGATCGCGAATCTCAATAATTTGTATGTTCCGAACAGCAAATAGTTCTGCTGGAGAAGTGAACTATTATGTGGGCCAAAATACTATTAAGTGCCTTAAAAAAATGTCCCTTGTTTTGAATTTCATTTATTTTGAAGAAAAAGTACAAATTAGTAGAAAAACTATATTGAGTTATAAAATTAACATTTTATTTACTTTTACATGTTTGAAGCCCAAATTTGGATCGAATTGTTTACAAATCACGGTAACATTGTGGTTTATCTTGGTAACGCAGTGGTATTTAAAGTTTTAAAGCTGATTTTTGGTAATATTAAGATTATTTGATTTAAATCAGAGAGCTTAATTATATGATTTTACAAATAAAACAGAAATTTCCAGTAAAGTAACGGAGTTGTTTGGTTTTAAGCACTTTTTGTTAAGATTAAAGTATAACCATTCTATGTAAACTAAAATATTATGAAAATATATTGATAAAAATGTCCATATGTTTTTTCAAAATTCACTGTCCAAAGGGACAACTTCTTAGGCACTAAATGATATTTTGGCCCATTTATCTGTTCAGTTAAACCTTCGACCAAATTTCGGCCAACCATATTTTTGTTCAACACTTTAAAGACCGAAAATATTCTTCTTCGTACTATACCATGGATATAAGCGAAAAAACGCCCAGAGATCGAACTTATTCCCACAAAAATGATTAGTTCCACAAAATGTTGGTGAAGCTTTATTTATATTTATGACAATAATTTCAAAATAGGTAATCAAAATTTGCAATGTGGGTATTAAACGAGAGATATTTCTGTACTAAATCATAAAACGAAAATTTTTTCAAATGGCAAGATAGCGGCGAAAATTGCAAATTTTCAAAATATTAAAAACTATAAAAAAGAACACATTAAAACATCTTATATTTATGTCATTGGTTACGGCGGTCAAGACACCGTTTTCCAAATCTAATCGATCTAAAAATGACATAAAACACTCAAGTTGTCGTGCGATTGTAAGAAAGAGTGGCCAAAGTTCAGTGGCCTGCAAATCTATCTAAGCCAATCTGGAGTATTAAAATTTTTCTGACGGTTCAGGAAAACTGGAAAGTATTTGTGCATTTTCAAAAAAACTGTATGTCCGTGGTGTATCACGAAAGATGACAGATTTATCTCCTCCCAAAATCGTCGTTTAACCCATTTCCGGCGGCTACCAGTTCCAGTTGACTTAGATACTTGAAATTTTACACACTTGTTGTTTTTGATCTAATTAGAAGAAATGTGAAAAAAAATTTTTTTGAAAAAGCTTCTGGTTTTCCGGAAAATTCAGGTTGCGTTTTCGCAACGCTTGCCGAAAATGGACCTTATCAAAATTATTTAAAAAAAATTTCTTACATAGAATATAAATCAGTTTTATTTGAATATTTGTATGAAGAAATGAACTAGATATAAATACACTGAGTATTAAAAAATTGTTGAAAACAAAATGACAAATTGCGTTCAAAAATTCTACCTCAAATTTTTCAAGAGCTCGAATTTTAAGAGTCATAAAAAAGCACGAAAATATATTTAGGTGGCGGGCGACATAATGATTGGGTCTTACCTATCCCAAAACACTCTTTCACGGGACCAAAATTGACCATAGTGCACTGAAAATTTGATCAATCTCAATTCGGGTTGTTATTAAAAAATTTTTTGAAGTATCAGAAGAAAAAGTTTTGGGTACAAAATTATAATAATAATTTTTTTTTTTATTTTTCCAATTTTTGTTTGTCTTAAATTAAATAAAAAAATAAAACTGACCGACGCACGACGGCATATGATTACTCGTCTTAAAAAAAAATAATTTCCTTATGACGCCGAAGTATGCAATTTAATTTGCATTCGGAATGTATGCAAATGAGGTTAAATTGCAAATTGCGTTATTCAACTTTAAGAACAATCTTGGACTTCAGCATTTATAAAATTTTAGGGTTTTGGACTTTATTGCAAGTAAAGTGCAATATTGTTGCATTTTCTATGGCATGCAAATCGTCCCCTTTCTGCGTTAACCACGTACACTTTCTTTCACCCATGGTTCATGGTTATGATTCGTCGAATCGACGAACACTTTTTTTTTTAATTTCCCCAAAAACATTCCTAAACAATTTTAACTTTAAGCGAGGAAAACATTATGATAAGAAATTTAATCAAAAACAAGATTTAAGTTGGAACAATCAACAAATCATTTTAATGTTCTTTTGTTTTCATTTCAGGCTGACAACTCGGCAGGTAAGAAATCATGTTATGAAATAAACCTTGGAAGCAATTTATTGAATAATAAAATCTCCACCTCATTTTCCTCCTCCAATAGTATTCCTTAAGGCTTTTCAAATGTTCGATTCCAAAAAATCTGGACGAATTGAAAATGAAAGGGTTCGCACTATTTTAAGTACACTTGGACTACGTTTCACCGATGAAGAATTGGACGAACTCATTGATGCTGAAGATACCGGTAAGAAAAATTGAATTCTCTTAATTAAAAAAATAAAGAATTTTATTCAGAATATCATCATTAAGTGATTTTGGTACTTGAAACTTAAATCAGTGTGAATTCAATTCAAATCCAATTGAAATTCATTTATGTTTATTTAAAAAGATATTTAAATGTGTAAATAAAAAACTAAAATCAATATCCGCGTTCAACCAGAAATTGAGGCGCTAAAATGTTTATTTTTTTGTAAAGAATTTTAAATGCACATATTTAGGTTTTATTTTTTAAATGTCAGAATGCTTTGTTTTTTTTTTGAATGGCATGTGTAGTATGTGGGATGAAATTTCTCATTCATGTTTCATCTAACAAAGAAAAAAAATATACACTTTAGAAAAAAAATTCTATAACACGATGAAAAATATAAAAAAAAAATGAGTATGAGCATCAGTCATAAATTAATGTTCATCAAGGAGAAACTTTGAAAACGTGTGTTTTTTTTTTGTATTTTATAACATTATATAATATAAATTCACGTTTGCTTAATGACAAAATAAAAAAAAAAAATAGAAAACATAAAACAAACAAAAAGGAACCATTTTTCAAAAGTTCAAAGTCAGTTCCTAGATATTGATGATGTTGAAAGAATTTTTTTTTTCATGTTATTATTTATGAAAAAAAAAAAAAATAAAACAATATCTACACATAATTTGTGTTATTTAAGTTAGTTTATAAAAAAAAAAAATAAAATAAAAAATATTAACACATTTTTATCATGAGATAATTTTTTTTCCATTTAAATTTGACATGAGAACAACACACATTTCCTGTATGCAAATAAATTGTTTCTTTTGTTTTACTTAAATTGATAATTTAAATAAATACAAAAAAAAAACCACAGGAATTTTAAAATGCTACCATTTTTTGTGTAGTTGTTGCATAAGCAAGTCACTTCGAATTAGGAAAAACAGTAAAATAGTAGATTTTCTAGAAAATATTTAAAACATTATAATTTGAGGTAAGCTTTTGATGATGTGTTAGTTTTTTTTGTATTAATTTATTCATTTCCAACGTGAATTTATTGCAAAAGAAATATTTTTTTTTCATAAGGTTTTTGGGGCACATAAAATAGAAAAAAATATAAACTCAAACAAAACATAAGTTTTTGGTTTTGAGAGAAATACTCTAGTCGCCATCAGATACTTGCGTGAACTTCGTAGTATAATGGTGTGTTTAGTGGCAGCAGGGCCCGATCCAGCTTTTTTGCAGTCTGGGTAAAAGAATAATTTTCCGCCCTTTAAAATCATAAGGCATACAAAATTTATTGCAACCGTATTCAGAGATGGACACAATTGGCCAAATATTTTACTTGTTTTTTTTTTTTTTTAAATTGTTAAAACTAAATGTTGTTTACATATGTAAGTGCAATCGTAGTGCGTTGCCCTCCCAATCGTTAGGTTACTTTTTCCAGTCGAGTACTACACGGGCAATTTTCAAAAATCATTAAACATAAAGCAATTACGCACCGCTAAAAGCAGTTTGATGATCGGGTTGATCTACGTAAAATAGCTTTAAATCTAACCAATTTATTTGGTGGTAACTCATACAAATTTTTGTTGTTCATTCAAAACCTTCAATGAAATCGTATGTTTTCTTGATTTCAAATTTTTTTAAATGCTTCATTGCACAAATATGGAGAGTGTAAAATTGGTTTTTGAACTTGACCAATTCAGATCGTTTTTGAATAGGGCTTTTTTTCAATATATTTTGTTTATTTTAAGTAATTTTTACAACTTTTAAGAATGCCTAAAGGTTCTATCTATCAAATTGTGAAGAAAAATTTGGAAAATCATTATTTCACCTTAAAATAATTCTAAAGCTCATCATAGTAGTAGTATAAGACAGGAGGAGTTAATGAATAGTTATTCAAATGTGCTTCTTACTCTCCTGATTTTGCCGCCCCTAATTTTTGCTACCCTAGGCCAAGCCAATTGCCCACCTTGCATGCATTACAGGGCTCATCCGCGTATCAGCCTGACGGCCACTATCCAAAGTTTTGACTTCTATTCAGCAACGCAGAGCTTAAATCTGAGTTTGTCCACCGAAGGACCCAGTGAGGATGAGGAAGTTGGTTATGAAAGTTGCTCACTTTTCGACTCATTGCTTGATAAAAGTTATTGGACTTAGGTATTTCTCGAATTGGGAGAAAATTACAAAACAGTTATATCACCTATAATAGAAATAAAATGCACTACTGGGTCGCACGTACTTGCTCTTGTAGTTCACAGTATCCTTATCTTAAATATTTATTGGAAACAGTGTCGAGAAAAAAAAATTAAAAAAATAATCGAAAGTTTAAAAATTAAGTTACATTTTTTTTTTTTCAAAAATGTTTAAAAATTTTTTTTTTTAATAAAATTTACTTATCCTTTGATGAAATATATGAACTTAAGAAATATGTCAATTTTTAAAAAACGGCCACGCCATATTTCCGTTCTCCGCATTTTTTGAGAAAAACTAAAAACGCAGGTTTGTTAGAATCAATAAGTCTATTACGTATACCAAATTTAATCAAAATCGTTAGAGCCGCTTTCGAGAAAATTGCAACACCTCGAAAACGTAATATGGGAGATATGTGTTTAAAAGGAGATATTAAAAAAAAACAAAAAAAAAACGGGTCTAGGGAATAGCATAAAAAGCATTTGTACCAAGTTTCAAGCAAATCCATCCATCCGTTTAGGCCCTAGCTCGATGTACAGATGGACGCACAGACGCACAGACGCATATGACGAAAACCACTTTCTTGATCTTCTCCATCATCGTAATGTTGGTTTTGATTAAAACCTCAATTTTTTTTTTCTACACGAAACCAATACTTGCCCTATAGAGCAAGTAAAAATAATATCACTTCACTTTCAGTAATGTTTAAAAAAAAAACAAAGAAAATACTTAATATAATAAAAAAGAAAAAGAAAGAAATATCATTATGATAAACTGAAACGTAAAATCTAGTCAAAATTGATATTTTAATTGTCAAAGTGCAATTTTCACTATCCACTTTAAATTAAAAAAAATATCAAAATTGATATTTTTATTGTTGGACGACTTTTGTCACTCAAAAATGTTAATTTGATAGCTGTTATTATCAAATTTTTTTTTGGTGTACACAAAAAAATGGTATCAAAGAAACAGATTCAACACAACTCTAATAATATGTTTCCGTTTACGAGTGACTCGTAAGTTATCATACATCTCAAACGAGTTTAAAGGAACAACATTCTTTCCTGTCTAGATTGCAAATATTTTTTTTCTTCTATTACTGATTTGTCCGTTGGGTACCCCGCTTTACATTATTTAAGTTGTTATAAACTATTTCAAATAGTTCTCAAACAAAATTTAAACCAAATTTCACAACTTGCCGGATTTTTGAGATATATGATTATGAAGTTTTCAGTACGTTCGAAAAATCCTGTTTTTCATAATTAACTTTGCGAATAAAATATTTCGAAAATGAGTATTTTGAGATCAGAGTTAATATCACAACACCGGAAACCTTGAAAACAAAATACAACATATTTTAAAAACTTATGACGATTGCTTCAGATTTGAACTCAGCCACTAGAAATAAAATAATACCAAACAGAAGAAATATTTTTTTTCGCAAACTCTTTTTATCATTGGACCATTTTTTATAAAGCTCTTATGCCAAATATTATAAGTGTAACGTTTACTTGACCTACAACAGCCTACAGAATAATTATTTTTTTTGGTTTCATGTCCAAAACAAATTTTCAAGATTTTACTGAAAACCTTTTGGCCTACAAAATCTTGTAATCGTGTTTTAATTTTAAATGGGTTGAGGTTAATTTTTTTTTACCCGAATTTTTGTGGAGGTTGTAATACTTAACCTTTAGATTTCATACATCTAGTTTACAAGAAAAAAAAAAATTAAATTTTGTGTCACACTTTATACGAGCATTGATCAACAGCGTCTTTGTTTCTTGATTCACAAACTTATGCTATATGGTTAAAAAATTACTGTTTTTCATGAAAATTAATCGAAATTAAAAATTGTTTTCACTATCCTTTTAATTGTATACAAAATTCAAAAACTCTTCTTAAAACAATAACAAAAAAAAACCTTAAAAACCAAGTTAAAACAAAATTGCTGTTAAAGATACAGCTGTTTCTACATGTAAATGCATTCCTTCAAAACTATTGGTTTTTTTTTTTCAATTTAAATAAAGACCACCAATAAAAACCCCTTTTCAAAGCTATAAAGGGCTATGTATTATTAGAATGTGTCCAATGTACAACCACAACTTCCTCGAATATTTAGCCCAGTAATTTTAGACATTTTTTAACCCAATCTGCGGAAAAATTCCTACTGGGCTCGATTTTGGTATAGACCTTCGTTACGGCGTTGTTATGAAGATGTGAAAAATCGACATTGATATCGTGTCCGCGTTAAGAGTTATAGGGGTCAAAAGGTCACAAAAACTGGTTTTTCACGATTTTCAGCAAAACGGTAAGTCTTATCAAAAAATTTTCAATGCAAGAATTGTAGACCAGATTATTATATATAAAAAGTGTCATGACACTTTTTTTCCTAAGACCCACCGTTTCTTAGGTATAACGATTCAAAAAGTTGAAGTTTAGTTGTAATCGTCATAATCCTATTCCTGAAAAAAAAACTCCTAACTGAAAAGTTCCTGAAATTTCATTATTTTTTTAGCTTGAATTTCGTTCCTCAACTGTTAAGAATATGGGGAAACCAAAAAAAAAATGGAAATTTTCGCCATTTTTCCGATTGGGGCCCTTCTCCCGAAACCATTTCCCTGGGAATTTTTGTTTAGAATATGTCTAAAAATATACAGGGTGTGCAATAGAGAATGGACAACCCTAAAACGGCTTATAGCTACACTTATGATTGTTCTAAAAACAGATAGAAAAAAGTTCTATCGCAACCAGTTCATAGAATATGGACTTTTTTTCGTTCAGTGTATTTTAAATTTTATCATCTTATGTTTTCGTTCACTACAACCACGAATGAATGAATTTTATTTATTTCTTTTTTTTATAATTTTCTACAATAATTGGATGAGTACATAAACACTTTAAAAATTTCATAGCTATTGCACATTTTCGTAAAAAAAATTTTGAAATCTGTTTTTTGATGCAAAATGTAAAAAAAGTATTTTATGAAAAATTTTAAACACCTGTGGTATTAAATAAATCTATAGAAACCTAGGTGGCCAACTTTCTTAAAAATATTCTCCTTATACCAGAATATTTTTAAGAAAGTTGGCCACCTAGGTTTCTATAGATTTATTTTATACCACAGGTGTTTAAAATTTTTCATAAAATACTTTTTTTACATTTTGCATCAAAAAACAGATTTCAAAATTTTTTTTACGAAAATGTGCAATAGCTATGAAATTTTTAAAGTGTTTATGTACTCATCCAATTATTGTAGAAAATTATAAAAAAAAGAAATAAATAAAATTCATTCATTCGTGGTTGTAGTGAACGAAAACATAAGATGATAAAATTTAAAATACACTGAACGAAAAAAAGTCCATATTTTATGAACTGGTTGCGATAGAACTTTTTTCTATCTGTTTTTAGAACAATCATAAGTGTAGCTATAAGCCGTTTTAGGGTTGTCCATTCTCTATTGCACACCCTGTATATTTTTAGACATATTCTAAACAAAAATTCCCAGGGAAATGGTTTCGGGAGAAGGGCCCCAATCGGAAAAATGGCGAAAATTTCCATTTTTTTTTTGGTTTCCCCATATTCTTAACAGTTGAGGAACGAAATTCAAGCTAAAAAAATAATGAAATTTCAGGAACTTTTCAGTTAGGAGTTTTTTTTTCAGGAATAGGATTATGACGATTACAACTAAACTTCAACTTTTTGAATCGTTATACCTAAGAAACGGTGGGTCTTAGGAAAAAAAGTGTCATGACACTTTTTATATATAATAATCTGGTCTACAATTCTTGCATTGAAAATTTTTTGATAAGACTTACCGTTTTGCTGAAAATCGTGAAAAACCAGTTTTTGTGACCTTTTGACCCCTATAACTCTTAACGCGGACACGATATCAATGTCGATTTTTCACATCTTCATAACAACGCCGTAACGAAGGTCTATACCAAAATCGAGCCCAGTAGGAATTTTTCCGCAGATAAAACCTAAAATTACTGGACTATATTTCCTTTAAAAAACTATACACAAAAATAAACAAGCTATAAAAAAGTACATCATATCCCTGAAAAACTACTTCTACTCTAACATCAATTTAAAACAACACAACAACGACTGTTTTTTCTTCTCTCTCAAAGTCCAACTATACACCCTCTGTTACCGTCACTTGTCAGTGAATGAAATTCATAAAACACACACTTAAACTACCCCCCATCAAAAAGGAACATGGCATTTTCCAAAGGAAACGATAAAAAGCAAATAATTTGCATTAAATCTCTTCCGGTGCAATATGTTACTTAAGTGAGTGTGATGGACTATCTTAAAATGTATTTGTGTTTTTTGTTTTCTCACAAAAATATATCAAGAAAATACAACAACAACAACAAATCATTTATTTTTATTTACCAAAAGGCAAAAAAAAGAGACTATACAACCAACAAGGACACCCTATATCTTTTTTCATTGCGAAAAAAAAGAAAATAAACTTTCAAGTTGAATACAAATTCAAATTCAAAGGAAACAAACATCGCAAGCTGCTGACTTTGATTTATTTCCTTTTAGCCGAATGTGAAGAGTCACAGTTGCCTTCAAAAATGTTTCTAAATAGATAGTAGTCAAACAGAAATACACACAAACAAATAATACACTCAAACACATATAACAGACAATCCTCTCTCTCGAAACACATGAAATGGTCATTTTAAATGGAAACTTGCCAAATGTTGGAAATTCTTTGAAAACGAATTTCGGAAATCTTAATCCTATTTATTACGTTGAGTGTATCTAGATAAACGGAGTCAAATTACGTGAAATGCATTTTGCTTTTTGGTGAAAATAAAAATAAAATAAAATATACCAACAAAAAAAAGGTTACGTATACGCCCGAGTGTGTGCAGATTGTTTTTAGATTAATTGCATAACAATGTTTTTGAAAGTTTTGTTTGTGAGAATTTTCTTTTGGAATTTATTTTCTGGTAGTGAATTCTCAATTTAGATGACACTTTTTCTGAGTAACTACCAAAGTTTTGAGACTTAAGCGATGTATTTTTTTTTTACTTTTTCTTTTTTGAAAAGTTTTTTTTTCAGCTGAAAAGTTTTCTATGATTGAGAAATCATAACTTGTGTGTGAATTACAGGATAGGTCGCACGTAAAGAAGTTTGTTTGTATATATGGTTAGAAGTCATGACGTGGCGTAGAAGTTATAAGCCGTTCATAGAGTGAGGGAGCATTCATCCTATGTAAACAAATGTGTGTACTTACATTGGAAAATCGCTTAATTCGTTGTTTGGGAAAATATACACACACAAATATTATTAATGAAGATATAAGACAGAAATAGTGCCTTTTGAGCTAAAATTAGTAGGATATTACGTATATATAATTCAATTATTTGACAAATTCTTTGTTTTTATTTCATTTTTGTTTTTGTTTTGCTCTTTTTTACTATGTTTTTTATATATCGATACCTTCCCGTAAGAATGTATTAAGCGACATTTCTCAAATTGTTCAGGAAACGCAAAAAACAAAATTATTCTGTGAGGAAATGTATGGGCTGCATAATTTTATTTTCGCTTAGAACAACCAAAATGGTACCAAAACGTGGCACTTAACTCGTAGTATATTTCCACATCAAAAAGTCATTTTTGAAAAAAAGTTTCGATATAAATTGTCCAAAATAAGTATAAAGACTGATTGAAAAAAAAAATTGATTTATTGTTTATTTAGCCATTCTTCACGAAAATCATTTAAGACCGCAAAAAATTGCAACTATTGCAACACATAAAGAACGCGTGTTACCAAACCAGTCGAATACGATGAAGATAGTGCGATGTCTTTTAGAATTTGCAATGAAGAAAATGGATTAGACTTAATATTTTTAAGAAATTACTGTATAAGATAAGCTTATTGAGCTGAAATCCTAATTGAGCTACGTAAATAGTAACAATTTTTTAAGAACAGTTCTTTGATAGTTGATTAAACAACTAAAAACCCAAAAAATCATCTGGTCTTGATGGAGTTAGCAATAGGTTACTAAATGCCTTACCATCACAATAATTTTCAATTAATGTATAATAATGCATTATTTCTCTTATGATTGCGAAAGCTAAGGTTATAGCTATCTCCAAACCTGGGCCCAATTTCACCAACAACAAGTTACAAGCACAAATTTGTAACTTGTAGATCACAAGTACAAATTTGTACAATGGAATTCTGTTTCACAAAGTACAAATAAGTAATTCACAAATTTGTGATTATTGGAACAAAAATTACAACTAACTTTTGAAAACCACAAGTTTGTAGAATGACGGTTTCACCAATAATATATTTTTCTTGTAAACAACAAGTTTTTCTACAAACTTGTAAAGCCCAAATGCCAAACAAAATTCTAATTACTGCGGAAAATTAATAAAATATTATAAGAAATGAATGACTACAAATATGCCAACCTTATTCAAATGAAAAATAAAAAAATTGCAATAAAAAAAATATATATTCATTGAATCTGAAAAAAAAAATTGCATTAGAACAAAAATTTCTTACAACTCTAATAGTCAGGTCAATTTAGACATCCGAGGTTACATTAATTCCCAGCAAGCTGAAAATTGGTTTATGATGGTGTTTCCAACAATCCTACCAATTTTCAGCTTGCTGGGAATTTATGTAACCTCATCCCCTTATTTTAGTCTAATTGGACCGGACTATAAAAACATCTTGCAAAAAAAAAATGATAACGCAAGTAAAAATACCTTATGTAAGGCCAAAAAGTAAAATTGTAAGAAAATCGAAGAATATTAAAAATTTTCAGTGCAGAAAATTTTTTATTTGCAATACATTTTTTTTAGTGCAAAATATTTTGATTTGTAATAAAAATTTTATTTTCAATGCAAATATTTTTTTTTTAATAAATAATATAATATATTAAAAAAATATTTTTTTCTTATGCAAAAAATTTTTCAGTTGTAATACAAATTTTTTATAATGCAATTTTGTTTTCAATTGCAATATATATTTTTAATCACCTTTTTTTTTTACTTGCAATACATTTTTTTTACTTGCGATATAGGTACTATAGGGCAAGTTTAGGATTCGTAAAAAAAATCGAACTCGAGATAACAATTTTACATGACATTACGATGATGGAGAATGCCAAAAAAGTGGGTCCGGCAATTCTGTCTGTCTGTCTGTCTGTCTGTAAGAACCTCGAGCTACAGCCTAAACTACTGAAGCGATTTTCTTCAAACTTGGTAGTTAGCAGTTTTTGGTGATTCCCTAGAGGGGAAATTGAAATTTTTTTTTATGACCAAAACTAACGGTACCTGCCATATAACGGAAATAGAAAAGTTAATTTTTTTCAAAAACGGCTCTAATGATTTTGATTAAAATTTTTGTGTGTAATACTTCACATAAGGGCCAACTTTTTAAATAAAAAAAATATTTTTTGTACCGTTATTAACGGTACCTGTCATAGAACGGTTTTTTTCGTTTCTGAATATCTCGTACAAAATTAACCCGATTTAAATAAAAATTTTTATACAAAAGTGTGTAAGTAAAGATAATATTAAAATTTTAGAAAATTTTCAAAAAACGCATTTTTGGTTTTTTAAAAAATATTTCAAAATTTTTTTTTGAAAAATCAATTTTTTGAAAACGGATCAATGAAAAATTTTGAAATTTAGTTTTTATGTGTAAATTAATTATTTATTCAAAATGGCATACCAACTTTTTTTTTGAAAAATGTTAAAAAATTTTATATATAAAAAATTATTTTTTTAAAAAACGGCTCCTACAATTTTCAAAATTTTTTTTTCTAAAAATACCTTTTTATACGAGAAATAAAATGGCATATTTGTTTTTTTTTTTTTAAGATATTTTAAAACGGAGTTTTATTAATTATAAAAACAGATTTAATTTTTACTTGCTCTATAGGGCAAGTATTGGTTTCGTGTCGAAAAAAAAAATTGAGGTTTTAATCAAAACCAACATTACGATGATGGAGAATTCCGAAAAAGTGGGTCTCGCAATTCCGTCCGTGCGTCTGTGCGTCTGTGCGTCTGTGCGTCTGTGCGTCCATCTGTACACATTTCCACAGCCTAAACGGGTGGACGGATTTTCTTCAAATTTGGTACAGATGATTTTTATGGAATTCTGAAAGTTGGTTTTTTTTTGTTTTTTTTTATCTCGTTTAGAACGTATACCTCCCATACAAAAAAATACGATATTGCGAATTTCTCGAAAACGGCTCTAACGATTTTGATTAAACTTTGTATACGTAATATTTAAAGCAGTGGCAATAAAACTGCATTTTTATTTTTTCTTAAAAAAGTCAAATAACAAAAAAAAAAATTTTTCATTTCACAAAATTTTGCCCTAAATGTCGGCTCTTCCCCAATATCATTTTTTTTTAAATTTAGAGCCAGCTTTTAAAATCTACAAGTAGACTAACATAAAAGTGCTTTGAACTGCAAGAGCAAGTACGTGCGACCCCAGTCGTGCATTTTATTTTATACTACTTATGAAATTTCTTCAAAATATCGAATTTTAAATTTCTTGAATAAAAAGCTTTAACATTATAGTTACTTTAAGCATAAGAGCAAGTACGTGCGACCCCAGTCGTGCAATTTATTTTTACTTGCAATACATTTTTTTTTCTTTTTAAATTTCAAATGTATTTTTTTTTCAATTGATGTTTTTACAACCATGAATATAATTTGTATACCTACACACTTTAAAAATTCAAAACACGGTTTTTACAAGTTTGTATCAGAAATGACATACCTAAACGTCTTGACTCTTGTAGAAAATTTTCACAAATAAATAAAAACTTGTAGGTAATTTTTGTTGTTTGGTGAACATAAATCCTAATGAGCATTTTAGTTTTAGAGCTGTTCACTCCACAAGCCATCAAATAAAACCACGTTAAAAGTAATTTTAATTCAAAATTATCTATATGGGTACTTTTGGGCATCGAAAAAGCCTTTAACACTGTGTGGCATCACGGTTTGATTTACAGACTTATCCTGTTTTATTTTCCGACATGCCTATCTGATTTAAAGCAGTGTAAGATCTTGATAATATAGTAAATGGAATTTTACATGGTTCTGCTTTGGGACCTATTTGCCTTATTTGTGTGTAAACACTTAATTTCCTATGTTTTTGTCTCTATTTTCCGTCTAGGTTTCCGTCAAGGTTTAACTTCTTTTCTCGGTGAAGAAAATCAATATCTTGCCATCAAAATACGTTACATCTTAACTCTGTTGATGTTGCAGACATTTATCTAAAAAATATTGTTTGCTTGAAGGATTTCCATTAAGCTGAATATACCAATTGTGACTTTTGAACAAAATATCTTTCTGTTTCATTACGTGTAGTTCAAAAAATGATAAACATTATTTCCTTACATCAGTTTAAAATGTACCTATTCCTATTGATATAGCATAGGAGTTTTAATGGTAATCCGTTGCCAAAATTTAACCTTGAACTTAAAACTAAAATAACTATGCCTTTACAACTTACAACCCCTACACTTTCCTCATAGCAATTTATGAAAATATATTGTTTCTTTACATACAATATTTTTCTTGCATGATATTTTCACGTGACAGTACATTCGAATATCCATCATTAAATTTTGAATTTTTCAACCGAAAATTCGCAAAAGTATTTTAAAAATTGATTATTTCTTTCTTTCGATTTCACGTCATATTTGACCTTATAGATAAGTTTAAAATAAAAACTTTTACTCGAAAAGAGAAAAACTCCATTCAAAGTATATATAGCGAGGTAAACTTTTCCACTCCATAGATCTCAAGTACTAGTACTTGGCAAAAAACGAAGAAATAAATAAAATAAAAAAAAAAAACAAAAACAATTCGAATCTATAAAGTTCTTCCTAACTCACATGATGAAAATCGTTTTAGGTATGAATATGCATATGATACTCTCTCTATACTCGTTGTAAGATGGGAAAATTTATTTTATATTATTGAACCTCCGCCCACCTCGACACATTCAGCTGATGGTGTATACATAGGAACTATTTCTTCTTTCATTTAAATTTCCCTGTTTTTTTTTTTTTGTGTCTATACTTAAGGCTTAATATGATTCTCAACGATAGAGAAAGACTTTCAATTGAGAAGTTTTGTAATAATATAATAATCCCTTAAAATCTAAACTTTGATTTTAAGAAGTTAATGAGAAAAAACAATCACTTCAAACAATATTGAGAAGAGATTTATAAAAAGGATAAATGGAGAGAAACACATTTCGTACACTCGGGCGTATACGTAACCTAAACAAATATTTTGATTCGTAAGGTGGTAAAAGGGGAACTTTACTTTATTTTAAGCAAGGATCATATATGTACTCTCATGTTGAAGGTTCTTATAAGACCTGAGACGAAAGAAAATGACAATTTCTTTAAATTAAAGAAAAATATAGACGAGGCATTGAGAGCCATGCAGTTTTTTTTTTTTAACGAAAGTTTGGAAGTTATTTCAGTTTAGTTAAAGGGCAATAAAGTTTAAGTTTAAAACTTTTTATTTTTTTTATGACAGTAATTAATAACATTTTTTGCTATTTTCAGTCTTTGTTTTTTTCCTGCAGATTAAGTTTTCTTTGATTTCTTCACATTTTTTTTTTGACGATTTCAAAATGATTTTTGTTCTGCAAATGCAGATTTTTGTAAGTCGAATGGTTATGAACTCACCTATTTTTTCACAAAGCAAAATTATTACCTACGTTTAGTTAAGTTAATTATGGGTACTTTATCCACTCGACAACAAGGAAACAAATTTTCCTGTATTTTCTGACATTTCCATTTGCTTTTGGTATTAAGTGAAATTAGCAATACAAATTGTTTGAGGAAAAGTCTCATGAATATTTCCATTTTCAATTGAACTATATCGTTTATTTTAACTTTGAATTTTCTGTACTTTTAAAACAAATTGCATCCATAAAAATAAAGTAATCATTAAATTTCAGTCCAACATTAAAGTTTCCTGTTGTTTTTTTTTTTCATTTATTAAATTATGAAAAGTCAAATTTAATTTGAACTTTGAATGTACAGTTTATTTAAACTATGGTATAATTACCGATTGAAATAAGTTAACTTTGAAAAACCTCAGAACTTTTTCCAAACTGTTTTATACAGAAAATACTCTTGTAGGTACCTTGAAAAACTAAATCACCATCTAGTATTACAAAGAAATTTAAGGATATTCCATGGAAGGAATATAAAAAAAAACAAAAAACTGTGAAACCAATTTTAGTACACTTGAGACTCTTTTCTCAGGAATGCAATTTCATCACAAATTGCTATAATTAGTGTGCAACAGTAATATTATGAATGTTTGTGAATAAGTTTTCTTGTGTAGATTTCCTAATTGCATAATAATTGGTTACGTTGGAAATCTTAAAAGAAGCTCTGACTGTTATATAAAATGATGAATATAATGAAGATGGTACAAAGGTATTTGTGTTGCGTAAGTTTGAAATAATGCTTTTGCAGTGGGATGTGGCAAAGAAAAGTTTTTTTTTTTTTTTTTGCATATTAAAGTTCAAGATAATCAGGCACAGGTTCAAGATAAAAATACATACATACTTATGTACGTATCGGAACCATTAAGAAATGTGTTGGGTACTTAAAAAGTATGAGTACTTTTTCAAGGACAAAGTTAATAGTAACTTGTTTATGGGAAATGTGAAGTACATTGAAGTGTTTTTTTCAAGAACAAAATTATAACTTCTCTTGGACTTAGGAGTTATCTATGCATTTTCTCAAAGCTTTGGAGGGAAGATTTAAAATTACTATTTTTCCTTATTTTGAGAGTTAATTTTCATTTGTACCAAACACATTAAAGTAGAAACCATGCAAGTCAAAAGAAATAAAGTAATGAAACTGACAGCAAAAACAAAAAGAAAGAGAAATTTACGAGCCATTTTTAACTATTCCCTATTTTCAAATAGGCAAAGTGACTCCAGTTAAATAGACAAATGAGTGTCGCTTAAGGGTTAAAATGAACACTGAATTGCATTTTACTTTGTAGTTAATGATGCCAATTCAGAACTGTAATTCTTGAAAATTTGAAGGAATTAATATCTCTCGAAAAACTGGCAGGTAAAATGTACAAACCACAACCGAACGACTGACCCCATGATTTTTGTGAATTTATTGAAAGTACATATTGCTTTTGATATAACTATTTTTTGACGTGATAACGTTTTATAAATCGATGAACAATGCAGCCACCACAAAAAAGTGACGCCATTTTCTAACGTTACACTCTCGCACTTTCGCAGTGCGGCAAAAAATTTCAATTAAAAATTAAAAATAAACTGTTACAGATACAAAAATCTTCTATAGCTTATTTGAAAGATAATAACTTAAATCGAAGTCGTAGAGAATTGATTTTTTTGCTATAGGTAGATGCAATTAATTTATGAATAACTGCATTTAAGAAAAAATTCTAAATATTTAGAAACTAAACTATAACGTTTTGTTTGAACGTTGTACACGTTTTGGGGCTATGACAAAATGATGATTTTGGGTAAAGGAAATTTTTTTTGACAATTCTAAAGATGCCAGGTGAAAGATGAGGGAAAAAAAATCAGGCGTCTGATACGGATTTTTTTTCAACACTCTGCGTTTCGAAATATGAATTTTTGAAAAACACCTTGTTTTTTAGGGGTATTTTTGGGTAATTTTTGATTTTTAGCTTTTTTTCGGAGCGTTCAAAAAATCTCAAACTTATATGACATGTAGGTTTTGGCATACATGTGCAAAAACTTGGAATCATTTAGTGAGTTTTGACTGAATAACGGAAGAAACAAGTTTTTAAAAACACGTTTTTTTACCGTTTTTAACCGATTTTCATGGTTTTTTTATTTTTATCTTTTTTTTTAATAGATACAGGAATAAAATATATGGAGTAATGATAGACCATGACCACAACTAAATGTGTGCGAAGTTTCATTCATTTTCGTAAACACAATTTTGAGATAACGGTAAAATAAAATTTTAGAATTCAACAGGTTATAACTTTTGACCAAGAGTAGATAGAAATTTTATTAAACCTTTATGAGCATCCTGATACAATTACCTTTCATTTGGTGTATAATACATAACGGTAGACTAACTACAAGCTACACAATGTTAAATCAAGAAACTTGCGAAAAACCTCAAAACACCAGTGGAGATCTGTTGCCCCCCGAACAGCCACCAGTGTGGGAAGTACCCTTAATCTCAGTCTGGAAATTCGACATGGTTGACTTTAAAAAATTCTAATTTCTCTTGTAGGCATCTTTGAAATGAGATTGATACTTCATATGAAAGGTGAAATAATAAGCTTTCACTTGGTATGTATTTTCTATAGGTTGTCAAACAAAAAAATTGATTCCATAGTCTGAGAACATAAAAATAAATGTTTTTTTTGCTTTTTTTAATGAAATTTGATCGATTTCAAAAAATTCTTGCTCTTTTTGTAGATGTCTCATAGATATATATATTTTGAGCTAAGACAATAAGCTTTCAGATGGTATAAAGTTTTGTATAGGTGTTAGGGAAAAAAATGGAATTAATGACGTGAGAAGATAAAATTCATGTTTTTTTTTTGCTTTTTTTGATGAAAATGATTGTTTTCAATAAATTATTTTTATACTTTTTGCGCATTTTAGAAATTTTTTTATTCTTAAGAAGAAATACTTGGCTTTTAAATTGCACAATTGTTTTTGTAAGGTTTTAAAATAAATAAAATGCACGACTGGGGTCGCACGTACTTGCTCTTGCAGTTCAAAGCACTTTTATGTTAGTCTACTTGTAGATTTAAAAAGCTGGATCTAAATTAAAAAAAAATTGATATTGGGGAAGAGCCGACATTTAGGTCAAAATTTTGTTAAATGAAAAAATTTTTTTTTGTTATTTGACTTTTTTGAGAAAAAATAAAAATGCAGTTTTATTGCCACTGCTTTAAATATTACGTATACAAAGTTTAATCAAAATCGTTAGAGCCGTTTTCGAGAAATTCATAATATCGTATTTTTTCGTATGGGAGGTATACGTTCTAAACGAGATATAAAAAAAAAAAAACCAACTTTCAGAATTCCATAAAAATCATCTGTACCAAATTTGATTAAAATTTATAGTATTGAAAAAGGACGTATGGTAGAGATGGAAGTCAGAGAGAGTAAAAATTTTCTGTAAATTTTTTCTCATCTGCAAATATTGATAGAGAAGAGTCTTTTTAGAAAATAGGTAATATGAGTTTCACGGTGATTTCTTTGCGGAACTCCAGATTTGGCAAAAAAAAAGATTTTGAGAGATCATCAAAAAAGAATTCTTTAGATTCGGTTCTCCAAGTATGTGCTTAACCAGTAAATAAAACTTGGTTGAAATACTAGAGCTTCAAGTTTTAAAGCAAAGATTTTATGGGATAGGTATATTAAAGGCTTTCGCAAAGTAAATTTGTTAAATTTCAATACCATTCTCAAACTTTTTTAGTATTTTTGAAAAAAACTCAAAAAGGTCACTTAAAGAAAGACGTGTTGGAAGCGGGAAAGAATATGGATCAAAATTATGGGGATGGCAAATTTCGAGGTCACAATCATTAAAAAATCAACATTGTTTTTAAAAAAATTCGTCCTCAAATAATGTATTCGGTATAGCTATCATTTATCCGTTCATAAACGAGCAGAGAACCACAGTAGTACCTATGATTGTAGGATGTAGGTACATATCGTCGCTGTTTAAGAAAACCAGCATATCTCAAATATTCTAATTCCTTAGAAAAGCTGTTTTAAATTTCTAAGTTGGTCAATTTTCCATACTATTTTTATAAAATGAAGGAAAAGAATCAGCTGTGTGATTGGATACAAAACCTTTATTTATACTGAGTTTACTAAAATAAAGAAAGTTCTGTTTCCTTAGGTACATTAAATTAGATTAGATCCTTGGCACATTTTTCTTAAGAAATACTTACTTTCAAAAGTCAGTTAGGATTTTTTTTTAATTTTTAAAAACTCACAGTTTTTTTTAATGATTGCGTTGTGAACACTTTTATTAAAACAAAATATAGTTTTTTACGTGTGTGTCAAAAAATGATACTCTAAAAACAAAATCATGAACATTTTAAATGTAACTAACTTGTTTTCAATTCAGAAAAAAATTAAAAAAAAAAAAATATTTCTCAAAGTCACTTTCTTATTTGCATTTTTGAAGTTCATGATGTCTCATTTTCACAAAGCCAAATCATTACATGTTGTCTCGAGAGTTAAATATTCCCTAAGCAGCGCCAAAAGAAGTATAATTTTACAAAAACTTTATTTTTGTCGTTGGTTTTTCTAATTGCATTTGAAAAAGACAAAAAAAAAACTTCTTTGATTTGAATTTTAATGATGCTCCATATTATTGTCTTAAAGGCAAAACTTGAATATATATGACAAACGACTTAACGCCAAAGTCTGGCAAATTGTCTGAGCAATTTTCTTTTCGTTATGGTTTTGCATTTATTTCCATATTATTATAAATCCCCAACTTAAACCACAAAGTCACTGTCATTTTTGAGTAAAAAGGGGATCTGGTATTTGCATACACCACCTACCTATAACTACTTCAAAAAGTCTTTAGAGGTAAAAACTCCTGGATGTTTTCTGTCATAGTGACACTATGACTGTTTTTTAATATTATACACAAACACTTTTGAATGCGGCAAAAGAATATTGTATTCACTTGGCTAAAAACTTGTAATTTCTTTTTATTTGAAATTACCTTAGGTTCCCTCGAGCACATGTTTGCGCGCTATTTTTATATATTCGCAATGTGATTATATACTATTCAAAATATAGGGTGAAATGTGTTTTTTTTTTTCTAAGTCAAAGGAAACACTCAGAATTTTTTATACTGCGTTAACACTTTCGAAAACGGTTAGAATGTGACTGCTAATTGATATAAGTAAAAAACCATCAGAGCATGACAATTTTGAGAAATTAAAAATAACCATCTTGCATCTTGAATAGTGTGCAATTTTACATAAACCCTTTAGGGAAATCTAATGACATACACGTTTCTTATATACAAATGTCAGAAATGACAGCTTCATTAAAGATGCCAATCGAAAAACGTGTTCAATTGCATGTTTCTGGCACAAGAACCAAAAATGATTTCTTCTACTCGTTGGGATTTGTATTGGATTTCCTTTCCTCTTTAATTCTACTCGAATAAAAATCAAACACAATTTCGAAAAATAGGCATACTCGGAAGAGAACACCTGACACGACACGTAGAGTGCTATAAAGTCCTTCTATACAACCATATAACACAACATGACAACCTTGACAATAAATCCCCAAATGAAAATCAATGAGAAACACTGTGCATAACGATGTGCCACTTTATATTTCGATTTCGATTTTGCAGGTGATGGAACTATTGATTTCGATGCATTCGAGCGTGTGGCTAACCACTTTCAAGAGGAGGACGATGAGGCTATCCAGCAGGAGCTGAAAGAGGCCTTCAGATTGTATGACAAGGCTGGCAATGGTTACATTCCAACATCATCGTTGAAAGAAATCCTCATGGCATTAGACGATCAATTAAACAATGACCAACTCAATGAGATGATTGCCGAAATTGATACTGATGGTTCGGGAACAGTTGATTTTGAAGGTATGTATGTTGTATACACAAGTTGTATGACATAAAACGCATCTCTCATAGTTTCTTGAGATTTTTAGATTCGTTAAGATTCGTTTCTAATCCAATAAGGGTTTTTTTTTGTTCTTCCTTTTCAACTTTTTCTCCCTTTTATTTTGCAGAATTCATGGAAATGATGACTGGCGACTAAACCTCAAATTGAATTAGCGGCAAATGCAATTTTGTATAGTTTGGTAGTTGTATACGATGTACATATAAAATGCATGCAACATGAACAAATTTAAAGTGAATCTAATAAATGTACTTGTTTAATTGTTGTTTTGATGTTTTATTGCTGAAGTTATTTTGAAAACAATTCTAAAAATGCATGGAAACAGAAGAAAAGTATCCTTTTATAGTTTTATATTCAGTGTGGTTTGTGTGGTAACTTCAACTGCAGGAAGGAGAGTGTTTGGTATATGGAAATAATAAAGTTTTGGGTGACAGAGTGATAACCTCAAAGCAATTTCTAACTACTTGGAATTTTTTTTGAAAGTGCCAGGAATAAGTTAGAAAATATATGGGGCTGAAATTAATTGCATAGAGAAATTGTTTAAAATGAATTGTTTAAGCAGACAATTTTTTGTTTATTTTCAGCCTGGCTGGGATAAATGAAATCAAAATTAATTAATAGACAATAAGTCATGAATGATTTATAAATACGTAGTAGGAAGGATTTTGGGAGCAGTTTTAGGTCGTCTAATAAAAAATGTTCAAGATTTAAATTAATCGCACTCAATTTTTTTTGGTTGAAAAAAAAAAAAATTACTTAAAGCACAGGACAATAAATTATTGTCCTGTGCATTTACAAAATGCAATGCACTTTCACGAACTTGTAATAAGTTCATCATGCAGCATGGGTAATTGGGTATTACTCTGAGAAAAAAAATTTTACTTTTTCGAACTTTGCCTCATTTCATAAACATTTCCAAGTAAGACAGGTGACATTTTATAAAGTGACAAATTGAAAATTGTCTACATCATGTCTTATAAAAATATTTACCATTTTGTAAAATGTTCGTAGTTTGTGATAATTGTCAAGATTTTGGATTCTTTAGTGATGAAGATTCTGAAATGCAATTTCGTAAAGTACTCCTTATACATACTTGACAAAAAAAGTAACCTGTTAAATTTATTTTTGCTGAATAAAACAATCTGGTTAAAAAAATATCAATTGATTTAAATGTCGAACATTTTGCAGTGTCGACATTTTCTTTAACGATTAATGAAAACTCAATTGATGGAAATCTTGACCTACTTTAAAAATTCGAATATGTACTTTGAACATAAAGGGCCATATTCATAGTTCTTTCATAAGAAATAATTTAGTTGCTTCTATGATAGACTAAGGTTTATCTTATTCATAGACAATTCTAGAAAATGTTGATTTTAATGGATATGGAACAAAATCGGTGTTCGATATCTAGATATCTGAATCTAGCGGATTTCTTATCCAACAGAAAGAGGTGATATCACATACAACTTTCTAGTTTTAGCGAGTTTGAAAAAATAAAACCCAAAAATCGAGCGAGGTTTTGGATTTATTTTATCCAACTCTTTAAAACTAGAATTATTCTGAAACGGTCTGTTCTCTGTTCCCAAAGCTATAAAGTTGCAAAAGTTGTTTCAAAAGCTTAAGTTGCATAAGTAGCCCAGTAGAGATTATTTTAAGGAAAAAAAAATGTGAAACAGGCTGATTTCTGCAATAAGGCCGTATTTTGAATTTCAGCTAGTTTCATGACACCAGTTTTTTTTTTGTATTGATATTTTCATAGGTATTTGCGAGATTTTTTAGTCTGTCTGTCTGTATAAGGAGCTTCAGCCTAAACGGATGGACCGATTAATGTCAAACTTGATATGTAGCGTTATTTGGCGACTCTCCAGAGGGGTTTTTGGAATTAATTTTTTTGGACCAAAAATAACGGTACTTGTCATATACCGATTTTAGTAAAATTGAAATATCTCGAAAACGGCTCTAACGATTTTGTTTAAAAAATTAAAATGTTAGTTTTAAGCTAAAGTCTATATCTTTCAATGAAAAAAAAAAAATTGTTTGAAAATCATTATTAACGGTACCTGCCATAAAACCGTTTTTTTTTTTTCAAATTCGAATATCTCCGAAACTTCTTATTTGATTTCAACGAAACTTTTTGTGAAGAAGCATTTATATAATAATATTAACCAAAAAACCAAAAAAAATAATTTTTGGATTTAAAAAAAAAAGAAAATTTTTGTTTGAAAAATCAAATTTTCGAAAACGGGACATTGAATTTTTTTGAAAATTTGTTTTTAGATGTTGATAAGTGATTTCTACAAAATGGCATTACAATTTTATTTTAAAACTGTTTTTTTTTTTTAAACGGCTCTAACCATTTTGAAAATTTTTTTCTAAAAATGCACGTTAATATATCAATCAAAACTGCATACTTTTTTTGGAGGGCAATTATATTTCAGATTTTATTTTATTTTTTTTAAAACGAATTTTATTTTTTTTTTCCAAATTTCTATATAAAAAGTCTTAAAAATTTAAGCAACTTTAACTCCAAGAGCAAGTTCGTGCGACCCAGTCGTGCATTTTATTATATATGTATATAAATCAGAAAATTCACGATAAGTGATCAAAATATTTCTTCAAATGTCATAACATTTAATGAAACATTTACGTTTAGGCCTGTATACGTGAATATCCTTTGATTTTGCTTAAATTTATCAGTGAAGTAAGTAGGGTGCTCAATTTTTCGTTATTAGTTTATAAAAAATTCAATTGAAGTAAATTATTTCAAACGAACCCGTCTTAAAAAATGAACAATAATAAGGTATTTGTGGTGCACCTGCTGTGGGTTTTCAATATTTGTGTATTCTCTTTTAGTTTTATGCCCGGTAACAATTACAAGCTTTTTTTAAGCAACAAAAATTTAGAAGTGATTTAGAGTTTGCGTGATTTTAATTTTTTTTTTTAAATGAAATGATGCATTTGGGTAACCTTCCAACAACGAATATTATTTGTTGGTTTAATCTTTTTTATTTCTTATGAACGTTTTTTTTTTATATATAAAAATAAATTACTTAAACTTTTAATTTCTGCAAAAAACACGAATTTTAAATAAATTCCTAATAATTTCATATTTTCGATGAAAACAATCAAAGAGAGAAATAGAAAAGTTTATATTTTTTATTTAATACAATAAATTTAGTAATTTTACCAAAAACTATTTTCTAAATATAAAACTTTAAATTTAAATTTCCACTCTAAGTAAAACTAAGTTTAAAAAAAGTAAATAAACAATTTTAAAAAATTTAAACATGCAAATCTTTTTATTTTGTCAAAAGCCATTCTATAATCAAGACTTCTAAAATATAAGAGTTACACATAAAAAAGAACGTGATTCATGCTTAATGAAATTTTCAACTAATCCTATTCTAAGAAAAGTGTATAAAAAATGGTAACTCTTAATAAATTCTTTCTTTTTTTGTTTGTTTTTAAACTACAAACTAATTTTTTGAAATGCATTTAACTTGAAGTGAGAAAATTTATGAGAAAGCTCAAGTTTCATGAACAAATAAAAAAAAAAGAATATTTAAAAAAGAAAATACTGAATAACAAAATAAATAGAAAATTAAAAAATATAATAAAAAATTGTATTCAAGACAAAGATGTGAACGTAGCACAATCAGCAGCAATGAACTTGTTAACGTGTGTTTTTTTTGTTTCTAGAAAAAATGTGTTTCATTTCATTTCTAAATATTTTTTTTTTTTTTTAATTTAAATTAAATTCTACTGAAATGTTGATTTGAATTTGATTTTTTTTCTTTTTTTATTGTTCGGTGTTTGTTCTAGAATTCAGTACCTGACTGAGACTCCTAAAGCTACTTGTGCTGACACTTCTTGCCTGAAAGAAATGAAATATTAGAGTCATAGTAGTAGTAGAGTGGTATAGTTATAGAGTTTAAAGTATAGAGTATAGATGATGAGCAAAAAGAAAAATAAATAGATTAGATGGAAAAAATTAATAATAATAAAAAAAAAGATTTTTGAAAGAAAAATAAATATTTCACTTAAAATAGGTTTTGGTTTAAATAATTTTTTGGATTAAAAATATTTTTGAGTGCTGGAAATTTTCTCTCAATCAACTCGGAGGGTTGGTTTTTAATATAGGCATGGAAAATTTAGTAGACAGTGAAAGCTTGTGCATTAGGGTTTTAAGAATGCATATTATAAATATAGAAAGCAAATCATCACAAACGTATAATATATATATAAAGATTATATTGTTTTCTTTTTGAAATATTTAAATGATAGGCTTTTATTAAAATTTTTGTACATTTTTGAATTTTGAATTATTAGCTGCTATATTTTGAAAAACTTAGATTACCACAATTAATACAAGTTATTCATACTTCTTATACCAGGGTAGTTTTAACGCTAATAAATGTAGCATAATTTCACAGTTTTGCACCGGCAGCCATTTCTTGGGAACACTTTTTCAGGATTGGAGAATTTGGTAATTTGGATATTAAAAATTTCTTTAAGTCCAAGATATAAAAAATCAAATATTTTTAGGTAAAAAAAAGTATACAAATACTAATAGTCGGAGAGGCGACCGTCGAGTTACTTAGCTCATAAGGTTAGAGGTTAAAATTGGTGTCAAATGAAAGATAAGTTGATACTGAAAATAAAAAAATAGGGTTGCCACTTCTAAAATGTGGCAACCCTATTTGAAAGGAAAAATTGTCACATAACTAATACATTCATATCTTTGTTATTTGGCCATATAAATTTTTTTTTAAATGCCAAACGAAAGTCAAAATATAAAAAAAAATAATAAAATAATATAAAGAACGCAACCCTACAAATGTGGCAACCCCATTCAAATGAATACAACACTGATAAAAATCTTCTTTGAACAAAACAGTATAACTTTTTATGCACTAGAAAGCTAAACCATACGCCATATTTTAGATAATACTCCCTTCTATCTAAAAAATGTCGGGTGCCACCTCGCAAATGCAGGCAAGTACTCGGCAACCCTATTCAAATGCTAAAAAACGCAAAAACCACTTGTTTTTTTGGCCAAAGTGTATAATATTTGATAGAGTTAAAGGCCGTAATTCAGTCTATTTTGACTTTCGTTTGGCATTTAAAAAAAAATTTTATCTGGCCAAATAACAAAGATATGAATGTATTAGTTATGTGACAATTTTTCCTTTCAAATAGGGTTGCCACATGGAAGTTCCCATTTTAGAAGAGGCAACCCTATTTTTTTATTTTCAGTATCAACTTATCTTATACTTATATCAAATGCACCAATTTTAACCTCTAACCTTATGAGCTAAGTAACTCGACGGTCGCCGCTTGGACTATAATACTTCTTCTCATTAAATAAATTTACTATATTTTTATAAATATTTTAGTCTCTCACTCTTTATGCCGTAATTCAGTCTATTAAAAACGAAAGTTAATTATTTGATTTTAAAATATTCTTTTTTTTTTTTTTCAATTAATTCACCTTTCTACCAAATTTTACAAAAAAATTTAAAGTAAATGCGTCATAACAGCAAGTCGAAGTTATTATAGGCAAAAGAGTATACAATTTTGGTCGTTGTATATAAAATTTTACAAACATTAAAAAATCGTTGACCGTAAGGTTTTCTATTTTCTCTAGAAGAAAAAAGTGATTAGTTAACCTTTTCGAACCCAAGCTATGAAAATCAATATTAAAAAAAGTTTTTTTTTTTCAGTATTATCGTGTCAAAAACATCACAACTAAGAAATATGATTAGAAAAAAGTTATTTTCCAAAATAATAAATAGCAAAACTAATATGTGTTACTCTCATGTTACATGTGAGTAACATGCACAGCCTATGACCACCGAAAAAAGTCGGACAACTTAGAAAATAACTTTTTATGGAACAATAGTTTATGCTACTTCTTCTAAGCCAAAAAACAAAACACTTTTTGGATTAACATTTTTTTATCTTTTTTTTTAAATTATGACTATATATGTAGGTACAAAAATAAATAGATAAAAAAAATTAAAGGTATGATATTTGACTAACTTTTTGTAATAAAGCAGTAACTAGGCATTATAATCTTTCAATTATGCCATCGAAACCTATAAAATTATTTAATGGAAAATTTTTTACGAATTTTTAAAAATATGTTACATGAGAGTAACGCTGGGTCCGAAAGGGTTAAGAAAGGTCCGAAAAATACTATTCGTGTACTGGAAAAGAAATCACCTCACACACCATTTTTTAATTTGTTGTTACTTATGAAAAATGTTTGGATAGATTTTACTAATCATGTAACTTTTCTAGCAAAACCAACAAAAAAACAAGGATTTTTGCGCTTGAAAAAATATTTGTATTTTGTGGTTTTTATAAGGTGAATGTAATAACAAATCAACTTAAGATTCTTAACAGGAATGTTATATGGATTCAATCAAGTAAGAAACCTAAGTCAATTAAATAACATTTGAGACTCAATTCCCACACCAGTGGATTTACTTTTTCTAAATTATAAATTTAAAAAGGTCACTGTGGTGTATGCGTACTATTTTTTTTTGCTGCGAGGTGAATAAAAAATAATGCTTCTATAATTTTTAAAATAAACTACGCTAAAGCGAATAATAGTGGAATAAAGAAAAAAAAGTTGGTGTATCCTGGGCTAACGTTGAGCAAACGAACCACAGTGCAAAACCAACAATTTTTACACTGAATAGAAAAAATTATTGTTTGTTATTTTTGAGGTAAAAAAAATTATTTTCTTATAATTTTAGGCTATCCTGGGTTAACCTTGGGCAATCGAACCAGTAAAAATTTACATTTAGAGGTGCCAACTTCACATAAACCATATTTTGTTTATCTAATTACATTTGTATGAGCCGATTATAGCAATCAAACAAAAACTTTAGAGCATTTTGTACAATGCATTGATTCAATTTGAAAAAAAAAAAACAAAGTAGAACGCTCCTTCCAGGACTATTTTGTCTTGGTTTGAAGAAAGAGAAATTCTTGTAAAATTCTTTTGAACATTTTCACAAACAATACTCATGAGCAGTTTTTGGTAGGTGGTGATTTTTAAATGAAGAACTTTTCAGAATTTCAGAGGAATGTTTGGACCGTTTAAAGAAGGATTCGATTGGTTTTTTGCAAATCAACATTCGAAGCAGTATACATGAAAGCCTGTTGTTCCACTCCAAAAAGCGATCGTCTCTGTCGGAAAGGTTATGGCTAGAGATTTTTGGGATGAGAAAGGGATTCTGCTACTCGATAAGTTTTGGAAGGGTAGACAATTTACATTTTGTATTACTCCAACCTTCTTAATCACAAAAGTTCTTTGATTATGGAAAAACTTAGGCAATTTAACTATTTAACCTTATTCTCCAGATTTTGGATCAAAAGACTTTCATCTGTTCCCGAACATCAATAAAATTGTATCTTGGAAGAGATTTGGGTCCAATTAAGAAAAGGGAAAGGGCTGTAAATGAATAAATTAAAAGCCTTCCAGACTCTCGCTTCCGGAAAGGAATTCTACAGAAGACAAATAAAACTATTTTTTTTTTTAACTGAAAGTAACTTTTTATCTTGCCCTCGTTATTCAATAGAAAACTAGATTTAAAAATAATTTTTTTGAGTCAAATTTAAAAAATCAGCTTTAGATCCAAAATAAATGCCCGAAATACCCAAGACCGAAATTCTATTCTACTGTAATTGGATTTCACACAAACATGTTAAAAATAAAACTCTTAAGCACGATTCTATCTTATTGTGAAAAACAACAGTCTTTTAAATATATTTTATTTTCTGCAAAATTTCAATTTAAAATTTATGTGGTAATCTAAAGTTCCTTTAACCAATTGAAATAAAATTTTTTTAAAATAATTTCCAATTAAGTTAAAATAGGTACTATTTATAGGGATATTTTAGATCTACCTTGCTGCGCGTTCTCTGCGGTGTTGAGAATTCCTCCTTCGATTTCCGTCGTTTATCTTTCAATATCATACGAGCAGCTGCGAACGCCATTTTGTTTTTTATTTATTTATTTTTATTTTTGTTTTGTTTTTTTTTTTATAATTTTGATTTTCTTTAAACTATTATTAAGTTAAAGCACTTCTAGTACTTTTTTAATTATAAGGTTTTTTAGATTTACAAGGTGAATATTAAATTAATTGCACACCAGAGGGTTTTTTTTTATTCCATATAGGATTATAGGTATCCCCTATATCGCGCTAAAAACTTTCAATAAAACTTAACAGGATTTTATTTTTTTTTTTTTTGTTGTTTTATGTTTATATGTATATAGAGTTTTTTGTGCGTTAAGTGTTTACACCACAGAATGTATGACAGAAAACAAAAAATACAAAAAACATTAAAAACATACGAGTAAACTTGTACACATTATATAGAAATGGTTATAGTTCCTTCGATTTTTAGTTTCCCCCCCAAAGCCGTAAAAGGGAACACACTCACTGGTGTGATGTGTAGTCTCGCGCCAAATGCACACACACTTTAAACGAGAAACGTATTTTTTATTTTTTTTTTTTTGAAACAAGGACGAAGCTCTACGGCACTGTACCGAGGACGAGGACGAGAACACGATAATGTCGAACAACGTTATAGCACAGCAGAGGGCTTTAAAACTTCGAAAACGTGGTCGTTGTCGGCTGCAGTAGCGGCGGCAGCAGCAAAATGGGGTAGGGCGGGGTAGTTTTTCAAGTAGTTTTATCGAATTCCCATGTGTAACCAGCTTTACGGAAATAATGCGACTATATTCGCATCAAATACTCCTACTTACGATCCTAGAAGGATATCTATAGATATAGAGGTACTCTGTACTCGTATATACCATATAATGTAGAACGCATTGAGAATCAGCAGAGCGCTAGTGAGTTTGTTAACAAGCTTAACGGTGTTTGCGGAAAAGATTTTCCGCTTTCAAAGGCGCGTATCTGGTGAAAATCGTGAAATTGTGAATTTGAACTGAAAAGATATGTGTGTGTTGTCGTCCTTATTGTACTAATGACATACTATATAAGGACATCCTTTTCTATCTCAACACATTTATCGGATCGGATCGGATACTGGCAAATATGTCGGCCACATTTAGTTTAGGCACCATTAATATTGGTTTTAGATGTGGTATCCTCTTGGATATATCTATCTTTCACCACTTACTCCTGTTAACCATTTACCTATACACACATACAAATGCAACTTGTGTAGGTAATAAGTACATAAATGTAAATGATTTGGTTTTCAATTTTGCAAGCTGTGGGGTTGGAATTTGAAAATAGAAGTTAACATCGACCAGTGTTGGTATTTGTAGCAATAGTTGGTCCAAGTCCTTTCAAATTCGTACAGAAGAAATTCGTGTATTGTTTGAAACTATTTGCATTCGACAGAGGGCAGGAATTGTTGTTGTTGTTGTTATTGTGTTCCAATACGACACAGAGGTGACTATTCGGTGAGGAAGAAGTTGCTGATTCTGATGCAATTGGATGAGTGGCTTTTGGATACAAATACAATTCTGCCGACAGATAGACGCCACTTTTACGTGCTTCCTCTGCAGTCATCTTCTGTTGGTCCTTGGGTGTGCACAATATTCAACCTCGTTGTGTGTCTCTTCTCGTTTTTCGATGTATATTTATCTTTTCTGCGCACTACTCTAACTACCTTCTACCTACTCTAGAGAGTACCCAGCTACTTTTTGATCCTTGTTTGACTGTTTTGTATTGTTTTGCTGCTACTGCTGCTGTCTGATGTCCTTCGGTTTTGGAATATTTTTTTTTCTTCTCATTTAAAATTGAAGTAGAATACAGTTCCGTTTTGGATGTAAAATATTTTGAAAAGATTTCATGCTCAAGACTTTCAACAAAATATCTATCTCTATCTACAAAAAAAAAATAAAACCTCTCGTATTTTTTTTTTCTATAAAAATTAAATCCTTTTTTCTTTTGTTGCTCTTGTGATGGGTTGCTTTGGCTTTGAATTGTGTGTCCTTTATTCTCATATCATTGTCATTTCAGAAAAGTTTATATATATGTTTGTATACCGTTTCTCATCAAAAAGTGTCCTTTTTTTTTGCTTTTGCTCTTGTTTCTAGAGTCTAGCAATTCAATTTTACCATTGCGCTAGAATAAAAAGAGGAAAATAGCAAATATTCATAAACATTAAACCTTCAATTTGAATGAATATGGAGAAAGAGATAGATAGAGAGAGACAAATTGTTTTGTTTCTTTTTTTTTCCATCTCCAACCCATCATCATATCGCCGAGTATACCATTGTGTGTGTGTGTTTTAGTTATTGTTTCGTTGATTTTATTCGTTAAGAGACCAATTAGCTAAAGATTAAAAACAAGGATGGTAGTATTTATGGCATTTAATAGATATATGTATGGGACTTTTGAAAGGATGTTTGTAGGATGCACATTCATGGACATTGGAATTGGAATTATATGCCAATTTTCTCATTCAAATTATTTATTATTATATGGAAATCTTGATGATGTTGCAGAGTGGATAAACAAAATGTAATGAGAAATAAATTAGTAAAGGAAATGACACTATTTCCATTTGAAAAGAGGATGGTAATTTACTGACATAAGGGCTGGTGGGTTAGAAAATTGTTTATTTTTGAAGTTAGTTTTAAAATTGAGGATTTTGTGGGGAAATTTTACTAAAAATTTGATTTTTTGTAATATTTTAAAAATAAACTGTTATTTAATATCGATTTGGATGTGTTGACACTGATACGAAAGTTGTACTTTACATTATTTGCACGTTGTTCGCGTACACTGTGGTGTATACGTGATTTTTTTTGTATTTAATTATTTGATTTTTTTTAACTGTTGTGAAAGAGTAGGGGAAACGAAGAAGGTGCATTAAGCTAGAAATTTTATTATTGCCATTCGTACAAATTTTTTTTTCGATAAGTACAACAAAATTTCCAAAAAAAATCATCAAAAAAATCCAAAAAAGGGTTTTTCGAAAATTTAAGATTTATTTTTACGTCTACTTAAATGCTTTTGAATTCGGTGAAGTCATTAACGAGAAGAAAGAGCACTTCAACCAACTTTTTAAAAATACTTTATTTGGACTTATTACGCTTCAGGGATTGTTGATCATTATAAAATGGAAAATTTTGTTTTTTTTTTTGCAAATTTTGTCGTAAAAAAATATATTAGTCCACCTTCAGCTACTGCAATTCCTTTATTATCAATTTTCAACCAATTTCAGCGGTTTTACCCGTTAAAAAGATTTTTAGAAAATATTAATGATGTACAAAATATGTCGTTTAGATAAAATAAACTAATGTCCAAAATACTGTTTTTTCAAATTTTTTTCCACTTTAGGCAAAACCGCCGCTCTAAAATGTCCGATTTTGACTTTAAATTATCATAAACTTTAACAAGCAAAAATTTCAACTTTTTTATGCATTTCTATTGATAAAAATATTGTATAATTTTGTCAATAGAAATGCATAAAAAAAGTGAGAAAAAACATTTTTTTTTGTTAACTATTATGTTTAAAGTCAAAATCGTGATCCATTAAATTTTTTTCGCAAAAATTCTATCGAACAAAACAAAAAAACGGATCGAGGGTTTGAATTTGTAGGGTTTGTAAAAACATATCAAACTGTATGCAGCACAGTCAAAATACCAGTTTTTTTTTCAATATTTCCATCTTAGCACCTGATTATCACAAAAGCCCATTTTTTATTGATTTTTTAAATTAATGCAAAGAATAAAAACCATTTTTTTTTTTTCAAGAATCAATACCTGATTTTTGTGATTTTGTGCAATCAGTGGTTCCCGAGATATTAGTGGATAGAGACAAAAAAGATCATTTTTCGTTAAAAGTTCGATATCTCAGCGTCGTAGTTTTCATAGCGAATGTATAAAGAAAGAAAATTTAAGCTGAATGAACAAGCTTTCCGATTCATATAGTTTATAAGTTGGAAAATACTTTCAAAGTTTCGAAATAAAATTTTTTTGTCGGTATCCAATAGGATTGAGCGAAACATGTAGCTTTAAAATATTTTATTCATTATAAGATCTCAAAACTAGTGGGTTAGAGCTTAAACATTTTTTTTTTTTTAAATTCCATTACGACCATTTAAAGTGACTTTAAAAACATCAAACATTTTTTAAATTTTTTTTGATCCTTTAATTTTTCCGCTATTATTCTATTATATCTATAATCATTTGTATAAAAAAAGAAAAAGTTTACAAATTTTAAAATGCTGAGTTTTTTAATTTATTATTGCTGCATTTATAAATAAAAGTGTTATGTTTTGGTTTTCACTTCGCCAAGTTTGAAATATCAAAAAGAAAGCGAGGACAATAACACTGGTTAACAAGGGTTCAGTTGCCGGAACAAAAATATACTTTTCTGAAGGTTTTCGGTGTGCTGAACTCGAATCCGAAGTCAAAAAAATTCTAGCAGTTCCCGTTTTTGAGATATAACCGTTAGAAAATTCAAAAAAACCTTTTTTTCAGTTTTTTGGACCTTATTTTTTTGTATAAGGAAAATTGTTTGAGCATATTTAGTAACGGTTTCTATAAGAACTCTTTTCTATCTTTCGATACCTGTTTAAATCTTTTCAATATCTTTTGTACTGCCCGAGATATCTTAAAATGAAGTAAGTGGGTTTGGCTTCATATATCATAATGGAGATAATGACGTTATAAAATTTATAAAAATACCCAACAACTGAGGATATCTCGGGCAGTAAAAAAGATATCGGAAAGATTTAAACAGATTTAAAAAGGTGGGAAATAGTTCTTATAAAAACCATTACTAAATATGCTCAAACAATTTTCCTAATATAAAAGAATAAGGTCCGAAGTGCTGCATTTTCTAACTGTAATATCTCAAAAACGCGAGCTGCTAGAATTGTTTTTACTTCGGATTCAAGTTCAGCACACCGAAAACCTTCAGAAAAGTATATTTTTGTTCTGGCAACAAAATAAAAGTTCAATTTTGTAGACCAGTGTAATAGATGTTAGAAATTCCCAATAGTGTATTTTGTTTTTGCAGGCTTTATAAAAAAAAAGAAATTTTTAAAAATGATTTTTGAGTTTAAATTAAAACCTTTTTCATCATCATTTTGAAAACGTGTTATTGATATTGGTCTGCCTAGACCTTACCTTGCCTAGAATCAAGCGAAGAACTAATTGTTGTTGCATTTAAAATAAAGCTTAAGTTTTAAGTAATAAGTATACCATACATAGCAATCACTTGTTGTTATTTGTTTCTTCTTTCATTTTTCCACATTCAATAGTCTCCATTCAACACCCCATAGCAGAAAAATGTATATTTTAAGATCTAAAGATCCTATATCCATCTACAATTTATTTATACGACAACAAACATCAATGAATAGTTTTTTAAAATGAAAAACACTTTCAATGGTATTTTCCCATTTGTGTAATGTGAATGTCTAAAACTATAAAAAAGGTCAAGTTATTTAGTCAAAACAAAACAAGCAAAGAAGGATAAAAAAAAAGAAAACCTCCCTCAAAACCTTTATTATCATAACAAAAAAGACACAGCGTCATATGTGTGGTTATACCTATAGCTACGTTTTAAAGCTTGTACAAACCAAAAAAAAAAATCCTTCACATAACTCAAGTGGCATGAGTTAGTGTCAAAGCTGTATAGAGTGCGTTCAAATAAACTTACTTTTCACCTTTTTGTTTTCAAATATAAGAACATTTTTTTTTTAAACTTTTCAGAATTTGCATTTAATTTACATAACATGCAAGATGCATATGCATGTATGTGATCATATAAATGTGTGTGTACAGGTGTATTAGGGTGTTTGTAATTTTGTTCTCCTCTTCAAAAAATAACCAAGTCAATGCATAAAAAAAGAACATATTTTGTACTCATTTTTAAAGCTTCATGTCAAAAAAGAATTTTATTTTTTTTGTATAACCAAGCATTAAAGCAAGGCCACATTCAACATACTCGATGTGCTGCCACTGTCAAATAAACTTTCCCATGAATGTAAATAATACTTAAGGGTTTTTTACTGTGTCAAAAACTTGAGCTCTGCAAAATAATATTTTTCGACGACGATACTCGTATAAAGGCTTAAAGGAAACTCTTCTTTATGGGTCATAAATTAAAAACAGGGTTTGTGTATATTTATTTTTTGTTTTGTGCTAAACGCAAAGGAAATGTATACCTACATAACGAGAAAAATATTATATTTTTCTTTTATTAATTTAATTGAAATGCATTTTTATTTAACCTACCTCATTGACACATTTTTATACATTTGCGTTCGTGTTTTGTGCAAAAGGTGAAAGTTAATTAAATGAAAACATGTTACAACAAAAAGTTACTTTGATATTAAACGCAACAGCATTATTTCAAGAAAGTTAATTTACCTACATTATTGCATTCACTGAAATGTGTACCGTGCTTCAGGCTTAAAATTTAAGGCATTATTTAACCTTTGTGTTCATAAAGTTCAGAGAAATGTATTAACTCGTTGAAACGTTTTTAAGGTTATGTTAAGTTCAATTTCATGCAACGGAACAACATTTTTGTGATAAAAACTTAATTCCACATGCACTTTTGGAAATTTGCATGCATTTAGCATGTCCTTGTAATATAATTTGATTCAGAATTCATCTACAAGTAACAAGTATGTAATAGCTTTTTCTTGGATTTTTTACACATTGACAATTTTATAAAAACATCAGCCTTGTTAACAGACACCTTTGAAGAGAATTCTTAGATGAACGAGGCTGGATTTGAACCCAAAAACTTTGGCGTGACAGTCCATCGCACTGAAGATCTGACGAAATTCTTAAAGAATATTGTGCGAATTTTTTGCTCACATGAACTAAAGTTTTTGAAATGCTCCTAAAACTTTTCTTTTTAGTGTATTAAATAGAATAAAATGGAAACTAACCTTTTTTTTTAAAACAGAACGAAAACATTCCCAATTGCATACCAATTTTATTATAAATCGGTAAATCTCAAGAAAACTTTAATTTAATATTTTTTTGCTTAAAAATATTCCTGAAATCCAAATCTCCAACCTGTATCAAGTTCAGATAAATGCAAATTTGAACGACAATCGTTTCTTTCAAAATTAGAAAAACGTTCAAATAAAATGCACGACTGGGGTCGTACACGTACTTGCTCTTATGCTTAAAGTAACTCTAATGTTAAAGCTTTTTATTCAAGAAAATTAGGAAAAATTTGATATTTTCAAAAAATTTCATAGGTAGTGTAAAAAAATAAAATCTGTTCTTATAATTAATTAAACACCGTTTTAAATTATGTTTAAAAAAAAAACCAAGTATGCCATTTTATTACTTGTATAAAAAGGTATTTTTAGAAAAAAAATTTGGAAAATCGTAGGAGCCGTTTTTTTTTTAAATAATTTTTTATATATAAACAATTTCTAACATTTTTCAAAAAAATAGTTGGTATGCCATTTTGAAGAAACAAAAAATTGATTTTCAAAAAAAAAAAATTTGAAATATTTTTTAAAAATCCAAAAATGCCTTTTTTACTTAAACACTTTTGTATAAAAATTTTCATTAAAATCGGGTTAATGTTGTACGAGATATTCAGAAACGAAAAAAAAATATTTTTTTCATTTTAAAAGTTGGCTCTTATGTGTAATACTACAAACAAAAATTTTAATCAAAATCGTTAGAGCCGTTTTTGAAAAAAATTTACTTTTGTATTTCCGTTATATGGTAGGTACCGTTAGTTTTGGTCATAAAAAAAAATTTCAATTTCCCCTCTAGGGAATCACCAAAAACTGCTAACTACAAAGTTTGAAGAAAATCAATTCACTTGTTTAGGCTGCAGCTCCAGATAGAGACAGACAGACAGACAGACAGACAGACAGACAGACAGACAGACAGACAGACAGACAGACAGACAGACAGAATTGCCGGACCCATTTTTTTGGCATTCTCCATCATCGTAATGTCGATCGAGTTCGATTTTTTTTACGAATCCTAAACTTGCCCTATAGTACCTATATCGCAAGTAAAAATCTAATTACACTACGAATCTAATGTGAATTCTGGCAACTCTTTGTAAGCTTTTTCCATTAATCAGTTAATTTGCATTTTAACCTATTTTCGTGCTCACTTTGAGACCAATTTTTGAAAAAAAAAAAAAATATAAGAAAATGAGTGATGGAGAAAGGAGAATGGGCATATTAGACGTTTGGCGGCCAGTAATGAAATTGGTATCAAATGAAAGAACTATAACATAGGAAAAATTTTTACTATGGCCGTTTCGTTGTATTGCATTTGGAATGAAAGATATTGCAATATTAGTGTTGTTAATGCATCGAGCAATATGCGAAGGGCAAATTGAATGACTATTTTAATTAAATTATGAAATATGATTTTATGTCATTTTATCTATGATTAAAAAACCTCAATCTTGAATATCCGACCAATGAAACTCAAAATATAAGCTTTTTAAGCCAACCACTTCAAGATTTTGTTTTTGAGTTTTCAAAGGGAAAAAACAAACAAAAAATTAAAAAAAAGGCAAATAGACTCGAAATTGATGTTTTAAAAAGCCAATATTTTGGGTTCTATTGGTTGGATATCCAAGATAAAGGTCTTCAGACTCAGGGAAAATGACAGATTATCATATCTTGCACTTAAAATACACGTTCAATTTTAAACATTTAGACAATTTGCATTAACTTTTAAATGCAAAAATGCATTTTATCCGTTTGTAAAGAACGTTAGAAGGATAAAACTTCTGCACAATGTATGTAAGACTTAAACTACATCAAAAAATAACGTCCAAGTTCCATTCAAAATTGCCCATTCTCCTTTACGATAAAAGGCAAAATCGATTGAAACAAAACAGGTTGCCGAAAGTGGGGTAGGCAAGGAGAAGGAGGGGGTGGGTGAAAACAATTAGGTATTTAAACATTTTTGGCAAAATTACCCCTCTTATCGTAGAAAGTAATTTCAAAAATTTGTAAATATCTCTAACTTTTATTTGAGTCATTTTTTTACATACACCCAGAGAAAAGAGAGAAAAAAAGTTGTTGTTTGCTGAACAATGCATTCTTAAATAAAGTTAAGACTTCAATATTTTGTTGCTACAACAATTTTACTGTTGATACTTTTAGTTTTAGAAGAAATAAGTTTTTGGTTCAACATTTTTTTCTTAAAATGAGAATGTTTATATTTTGTTTTAAGTCTTTGGATTCTTAAATTAAGAATATGTGTGAACCCACATATTCTTGGTACAAAGTATGAAATTTTTGGAACTACTAACGTTTTTCTCTCAGTGTAATTTAAAAGATATTGAGAAAAAATGTCAAGAACAAAGTTTTTTTCTTTTCTACAAAAACAGTTTGATTTTGGTAACATTTTGTGAAAATGTAGGTTTCATATTCCAGGTAAACTTTAGTTTCAAGTAAGCTTCAATTTTGTCCTTTTGGAGGACAGTATTTTAAAGGGTGCATTAAAACAAAAAAACTGTAAATGGCAATTTTAGAAGGTTACAAAAGAAAACCAAAGGAGCTTTCAACTGTACAATCATGTTAACGGCGCACACTGGGGAAATTTGTATGGGAGTGCGGAAAAAATTAAATAAAAACTGAACCACTGAATAGATTTGGATGAAATTTTCAGGGATGACAGTTTTCGTCGTAAGAAATTATTATTATTCATTTCCGCCTACTGCCACGCCCTTTTAAAAAAATTTGTGAGAGTAATAAAGAATTCCGATTCTCAATTTACTTGTACTTATAGCATTTTTTTAAAAATTTTTTTCTATTATTGGAACCACCTCACCGATTTTAAATACATTAAATGGAAAAGAATAACTCATAGTAGGTACTGTTGTCGAGGTCCACGTCCAAAATAAAAAAACCCAAATTATAGTTAAAAATTATTTAAAAAAAAACACTTTTTTCATTTTTTCCTCAATTAAATGACTCTGATTCTTCTTAACAAAGGAAGGGGTCAGATGATCTGTATTTTTCAATAATAATTTCAATTTAAATCTTGAGACATTCCATTAGATTTCTTCTTAGATCTTCGCATGAAATGCTTAAAATTCCCATTATTAATAAAATGTATAATAATAAGACGCATAATCCCTTTTCACTCGTTTTTAATTTGAATAGTTTTCAATATATTATGTACATACATTTCAGTTACATATAACGAAAATTAATTTTTCTGAGCCAAGTTCAAAAAATCAAATGTAATTTTATTGTAGTAGATTTGTAAAAAAATGTGTTACGAATTAATTTTATTTTCTCTATTTGTCTTTTCGGATAAGAAGTTCAAGCTTGCAGCCAAAAAAACAAAAATCTGACAAAAAGGAGATTTTTTACTTTTCAATTTTCTCGAAAACTAGAAGGCATAGAAACATATGGTTTTCAGTGTTTGGTAAGGAATTAATTTAGGCAGTGTTCTTCATCATTTAAACTGAATTCAAATCCCCAGCCTTGTCAAAAATAGTATTGGATATGTTTTTTTAATTTTTTTTTTCAAAATTTTTACTTTGAAATCGATTATTTCAAAAACAATTCACTTAAAGAACTTAATTTAAAAGCTCAAATTAAGCCTAATATTTTGGCTTTTAAAAAAACTGGAAGTGTTACCATTGATTTTTAATATTTTTTTGTTATTTTAAGTAATTTTTAAGAAAATGATTTTTGCGACCAAATGAAGTTTTCAATTGCCAATAAAAAACGCAGTGGCACCTGGTGGCACCCAAATTTGGCCTTCATCGAAAGGGAATTTCATAAGGAAAAAGTTTTTAATAGTCTCTAACTGTAGGCAAGTGTAGCTAAAATAATATATACAAAAATATGAAAAAATCAAGCCATTTTTTTCTCTTTTCTTTAAATAATTATATAAAATAATTAACATCTTTAAAATTAATAATTTCTTCGATTTACAATAGACAAACGATGGCTTCTTTACGGAAAAATAAAAGTGTATGAGTCGGATCAAGCTAAAAAAAAATTACACAGCTTTAATTTGAGGGTATTTTCACTTCGTTTTTTATACTTTCAACAACTTGTCCCTTTACAAAGCTTTAAAAAGTAAACTACAAGTCCGATTTTAGTAATTCTTTCTGATTTTGATTCAGATTTTATTCTAGAATTTAGAAATACTATTGAAATATTCTCCGAGGAACTTTAAATTTTGGACTTTTTTCCGAAAAATCCCCAGTGTGCGGCGTCATCACTTTAATAATAAATGTGCATTCTAATTGAATTCTAATTGATCTAAATGAAAAGCTCAAAAATGTTTCGAAATAAAAAAATATTTTAATATACCTACTTTTGATCTTTTGCATGCTTTCGATTGCGAGAATTACATTTGAAATTGGTTAATAATTTCAATTTGTTTGTTTTTGACCTTTAGTCCAAAATAATGCGTTTCGCCCAGGCACAACAGTTGGGCTCATCAGTAAGATGCTGTTGTACCCTTCTTATACGCAAAATTTTTAGTTGATGATTACCAACATTTATATATTTTACAGTGAAAACTCACTGTTAATAATGATCAAAATTGTACACATTTATCATTAAAATGCAACACCAATAGTGACGCGTTGACGACATGCGAAACTATTTTGGATATTTTGACTCTTTGTTGAAATTAAATCAAACAAATTATTAGAATTTGGCACTATGTATATTTCATTAAAGTGTCATAAGGTATCGTGCTTTCTTAATCCAAGCAAACATACATTCAAACAAGCACACAAAATCACAATTTTCACTTTTACTTTTCAATTAGCAAAACCATTTCCTCCCAAACAACCGTCAACCCATCTAAAATGAAAAGATTTTTGTATCAGCAAATATTTAACTATACTTATAAAAAGTATATTGCTAGCTACTCAACCATCTCACACTCACCGACATATTCTACCAAAAACCCATTTCCAAATTTGTTCGTTAATTTCTTGAATGATTGCTCAATTTCCTTTCCAAGCATTTCACAGTTTTGCCAGACACACCGAGATTATATTGGTATTTCCAAGCGCACATTAATGTACAGCTCATTAAAAAGAAGAAGAAGAAAAAAAAAAACAGACCCAATTTTCTGTTTCGACTGTCAACACTTTAATCCAGCATAAGCTACACGTTTCTTATCTAACGTATTGATGACGCAACCACGGCTAAAAAGGGACGACGACTAAAAAAGGATTGTTTTTCATGAATAAATTCACGAAAGGATATACAACAACAACAACTTACTGCTGCTGCTGGTGACATTAATGAATTCCAAGAAGAACGTTGAATTTTTTTTCGTTTTTTTGCTTTTTAAATAAACTTTTTGGTTGTGTTTTTGGCAACGAACGTGCATTTTATGTCAAAACTGTTTCCTTCTTTTCTTTCTCGTTAAAGGAAACAATTGTGTTTTTCATACATAATTTTATTTAATTTTTTTTTTGTTCTGGGGGGCCTCATCTCAAGTAAGCGTTTGGCGACAGCAATAAATATTAAATTTAATAAAACTTAACAACTTCATTATTTACACTTGAAAATTGTCAATTTGCCAAATGAATTCGACATATTATTCTTCTATATGATCTTAGATAGTCTTTGTCATTGTCTTTTGGGTTTGATTTACTCGCGACCTTTGCATCTTTTAGAATTTTTAAACAAAATGCCAGGATTGTCGCCTTAAGTGATTTGGCTTCTGATTCATGATTCCAAGCATTGATTAAAATTTAAAATTGTTTCTAAACAATTTTTATGTTAAAAAGAGTCAATTACTAAAAGTCTTTATAAATCTAAGAAATATGAACGTAATGTAGTTTTTTTTTTCAGTTAGTATGCCAAAAAGTGAGAAAAATAATTCTAATTGCCGGAAGATTTTAAGCGAAGAAATATGTAAGGTCTTCCAAAGGTCCAGAAACTATTAGTAAAATAACCTTTGAAGAAATTTTTTTCAGTGCCAAATAATGTTGGTATCATTGGAAATCTCGACGTTACTTTAAGTCTTACTAACAACATTAGGGTGGTCCTTATCTTACTTTTTTATGAAAATTGAGTGCGACGCCCCCAAGATTGGTTCTAAATTGTAGACGAGCGGGCGTCCACATTTTTTTTCCTAAGGACCACCTTAATCCACATGCAACAAAAACATGCACTCCTTTGCGACTACTGCAAGACCGAAGAAATTAGTTTGGACCGGAGGGAGTTTCAAACTTTATTTTTAATAGGCTCTCGCAGGCAGTAATGATATTTCTAGCCATCATCCTCACCTGTGTCAACAACGGCTACTTTCTATTCCCAAGAAATGTGATAGGAACATGATCACCAACTATAGGCAACATCTCATCGAAAAACCTAAGTATAAAAGCTCCTGAAATAGCCGGTACTTCTAAAGCTCACGAAGTGATAACCAAATCATCCCAGACATGCAGTTATGGTTAAGGAAAAAACACTCTGACTGTATCCTCTCCTTTAGTTTCATTAAGACAGCACATCAGGATTGGAAAAAAAAAAAACAAATTACCGTCGCAAGTTTTTTGGTGTGGCATTTGACAGGGTATGGATTGATGCCGCCAAGCTTCACTTGCTAGACTTTCTTTAGTTACTAATCCAAAGTATACATTTTTGACGGGAAACCGACGAAGTTACGAATACCAGAGTTACGGGCGACAGAGTTATGAGCGTCAAAGTTACGCGAAACCGAAGTTACGAAAAACTAGAGTTACGAATTCTAAAGTTATGTTAAACTATGACATGTGATTTTTGGGTTGGCAAAAATTGCGAGGAACGACATGGAATTATGGAAATACAAACAAGAGATTAACATTTTTCTCATTGGTCAGAACTAAATGAGTAAAGCGAAAATGGGTGTTATTTAATCTTGTAAAATTTTGATTGGATAGGTATAGATATACACATATGGTTTTGTTTTTGTGAGAAGATCGCAAAAACGTTGAAATAGAAAAAAAAACATGAGTATACTTATGTAAGTTTGGGGGACATAATTGAAATTAACTTCTTATTTGTCCAACTAATATTGCACCTACTTATCGATATTCTCTAATTTATGTTTCCATAATTCCATATCGTTCCTCGCAATTTTTGCCAACCCAAAAATCACATGTCATAGCTTAACATAACTTTAGAATTCGTAACTCTAGTTTTTCGTAACTTCGGTTTCGCGTAACTTTGACGGCCGTAACTCTGTCGCGCGTAACTCTGTTATTCGTAACTCCGTTACCATTTCATTTTTGACAGCTCTATAGTACAAGAATGATGGTTTCCAATATGGCAAAAGTAAGCTTATTTAAAAGTACTTTGAATTACAAGAATTTCATAGTGTAGAATGTGGAAACAATCAGATTTAGACGGAGTTGAAATCCTGGAAACGGAGAGTCGTCCTTCGAAGCTGTACACTTTGCAAACGCTCAAAATAATCAAAAAAAAAAACATTATCCGAAATAAACAAATAATTTTTCAAAAGTTATTTTATTAAACCTCTATTTTATAAACTTATAAAATAATAAAAAAAATTTTTTCAAATTTGTTTTGCAGTTTAACAAATGCACCTAATTTTAATTCAATAATAACCTTGATTCTCCATATATGATCCATTGTTTATAATAGTCGTTCAATTTATTTTATTAAAAAAAAATCCCCTATGGAAGATGGCTATCACTATGGAATCGAAACATCGAATGTATAATGAGATTGTTGCATCATTAGAACATTAATACAACCAAAGCAGCAAATGAGAAATAGTTGTTTTTACTAAAAAAAAAACTATTTTGTATTCATAATGGAGTAGTAACCAATATTTTGTAAACAGAGGGTGTTTCTAATAAGTTTTCTATCACTGTATTTGATTTCTCTCATGAAAATCTCACTACTCTCATCTTACTCGATGTGATATTGTACTAATACAAGTAAATTAAAATGAATACAAATTACACGGTGTAACACTCAAAATATACGCGGGCGGAGACATATCAGGTTTTGTAGAGCTAGTCGCACTGAATACGAAACGGTATTTGAAAATCCCCTAACACCCCCAAAATCTGGAGTTACGGGCAAAAAACGGTTTTTTGGACCTTCACCAATTGAAAAAATTCTAGCTTCGACAATTTTTTACCCATTTTCGATTTTTTTACAGTTTCTGATAGAAGATAAATATACCTTTTTAACAATGTATAAAACATGTAACACTTAGAATTTATAAGATGTCAAAGTTCAAAAATTCAATTTTTTTTTGTCATTTGCCCAACTTCGGCATCAATTTAAAGTATATGTTTTCAAAACAACATGCTATTTAAAAAATATATTCTAAAACAATATTTATTTTCCAATTGATCGAGGTATTTTTTATGAAAATCACTTCAAAATTGGCTTAGAAAAAAAAAATGTTTCGATTTCAACCCAGATACAGAAATTCGAACTTTCAGGTATAGAACAAAAATGTTGTTTCGGCACGTAGTAGGATAAGTTGGGCGCCAGGATTTGATGAAGGGTTTTTGTAGAGGAGCTCAATACAAACATTTTTTTTCTGTGGGAGGGGGGTCTATCTTCCCTGTTTAGGTGGGAGGGGCATTGTTCTAAAAAAAAATTATCAAAATAAAAAAAAATTATTAAAAAACAACGGCAATACTTACAGTAATAAATGATACCATTTCCAAAAGGCAAAATTGTTCATTTGATTTTAATTTTCAAATTAATATAATATTACCAATAGTTTTTGAAATAATCGATTTCAAAGTTAAAAATAGGGGAAAAAAAAAATTTTTAAAACTCATTTTATAATATTTTTGTCCAGACTTTGAATTTAGTAAATAAATTACTTAGACAGAAAACTGCCTCAATTAATTCCTTATCGAACAGTGAAAACTATATGTTTCTATGTCTTCTAGTTTTTGAGAAAATTGAAAAATAAAAACAAATAAAAACAAAAAATATTTTGAAAAAAGAAAAATCTGATAAACTAATTTTTGTTAGTGTGCAATTTTTTTTTTAAATTTCTTTTTTTTTGTAAATTATAATTACATATGTATGTATATATTTCAAAACTGGACAATTTTTTTCTATTTTTTAATTTCTTGTAAATGACCTAACCCTATTTCAAAGAAAATTTTGAAGGTACATATAAGTTTGTTTATAAAATTTTGAAAAAAATGGTATTTTAAATAATATTTAATACCTACTTTTTTTTTGAAAAGTTAATTTTTTGAAAACGGGTTGATGAATTTATTGTTTCCAAGTGAATAACAATACTATTTTAATATTATTTTTTTTTTGGTGTCGAGTTGTTGATCGTTTTTGTTTTTACTATAATTTTTTACAATATTTCAAGTTTTGGTTATCTCAACTTTGTGTAATTTTCCTTTTAGAACATCATTAGACTTGAAATCATAATTCAAGCAAAGCAGTACGTAATCCTTCTTATACCATCACTATGGAGGATTATGGCATTTTTCTAAACGATAATAAATTTATCAGGCTATCTAATATATTGAAATATATCTTAGTACCTGGATCTGCTGAAATGGAAAAATATATTGAACAGTTTTCATCTACTTCTTCAAGTAATAAAAATTTATCATCTAATGAAAATCCCATCGATATCGGAGCTTACTATAAATCGTTGTTGCCTTCGCCGTGGGATTCTCGATTCTCAACAAGTGCTTTGCAATCTGATACAAATCCGATGACTATCGCTCCAAACTATGAATCGTTATCGCCCTCGTCGTCGGATCCTCGATTCTCAACAAGTGCTTTGCAATCTGATACAAATCCGATGACTATCGCTCCAAACTATGAATCGTTATCGCCCTCGTCGTCGGATCCTCGATTCTCAACAAGTGCTTTGCAATCTGATACAAATCCGATGACTATCGCTCCAAACTATGAATCGTTATCGCCCTCGTCGTCGGATCCTCGATTCTCAACAAGTGCTTTGCAATCTGATACAAATCCGATGACTATCGCTCCAAACTATGAATCGTTATCGCCCTCGTCGTCGGATCCTCGATTCTCAACAAGTGCTTTGCAATCTGATACAAATACCATGACTATCGCTCCTAACTTTGAATCGTTATCGCCCTCGTCGTCGGATCCTCGATTCTCAACAAGTGCTTTGCAATCTGGTACAAATACCATGACTATCGCTCCAAACTATGAGTCGTTATCGCCTTCGTCGTCGGATCCTCGATTCTCAACAAGTGCTTTGCAATCTGATATTTCAATAACTCAAATTCCTGCTACAAATCCGATGACTATCGCTCCAAACTATGAATTGTTATCGCCCTCGTCGTCGGATCCTCGATTCTCAACAAGTTCTTTGCAACCTGATATTTCAATAAATGAAATTCCTTCTACAACTTCATCAAATCCAAATACTAACCAAAATACACCACCTATCACCTCAATTCCAATATCATCAATTCATCCAAGTACATCCGAAGAAGTTGGCTCCCCATTTAATGCAACTAAAAAAGAAAGAACAATACCAACAGCCGAAATCCACCAAGTACGCGAGGGGGAAATTTTTTTCGAAAAATTTACTCATTCAAAAACACATAACATTGACACTTCAGATACTATTATCCTTACTCGCCCAATGTCTAGAGAAAAATTGAAGGAATTGAAAAAAATAATGATGGTTCCCTGCACCACATACAAAAGTCATGCAAAGAATGTGATTTTGGATTCGAATATCTATCCGAGAGAATTTCAAAAACCGAAAAACTACAACAATCAAGAAAATTTCAAACATGATGTAGAAATGTTTGGAATATCTTGTCATATTGTTTACCCACCGACCAAATCCAGTAAAATATCCAGACAATACTATTACGTATATGAGTTCAACATATCGTCGAAACGACGGTACTATATTTAAAAAGCAATCTCGATTCTATAGGAAAAAATCTTAATTGATTTGTGCAAAAACTTACATTCAACAAAAACTTCCAACCGCATTACTGAGGGCAGCTAAAGAACGAGCTTCTGTTGGAGCTCGTAATCCAGACTTAGCTTCAACAAGTGCGCAAGCAAAAACAAGGATTGAGAACATCCTCAACTCAGAACCAATTTATATTGAATGACTCAGCAACTATTCTATTATGTATGCTCTTTTATTTATATATTTAAATAAATACTAAAATAATAAAATGATTTGTGTGTATTTATTTGGTAAGGGTAGGTGTTGAAATCTTCAAAAGATCTCTGATTACACTAGTTTACAAAAAAATAAAAAAATTTTTGAACACCAACTGCCGTCATACTTTTCGTATAGATTTGAGCCCAGAAAACTCGAAAATCTTATCTAAAAAAATATTTATGGATAGGTTTTCGAGATATGATTTTTCAAAGTTTTTGTCGTTGTTCTTCCCTGCTAAGTATTCGCGCTATATCTTGAATAATAAACGACTAATCCGAACAGAATCTATGAGTGATGCTTTCCAATGAATTCTAGTGATCTCTCAACAGTGCAGTTGAATCAAAAAACAACCCTCGATGCATTACCTAGTCAGTGTATGGCCTACCTCAATAACGAGTGCAATGCACTGGTTGCTCGTTCAGTGTATGGCACTTTCGCTGTTACATCAACGAGTGCCGAGTGCAATGCACCGGTTGGCCATACACTGATCAGTGTATGGCCAGAATGGTATGGGTCTATCACAACTACCAAGCAACTACTATTCAACGACTAACTGCATGCCGGCCGGCCATATATTAAATAAATAAATTGCGCGTAATGGGGTTTGCGCAGCTTTTGGTGAGTTAATGGGGTTGTTTTGTGAGGTTTGTGCTCTTAAATCTATCGAAATTTTAAAATAATGAAATATAAATTTCACATTTGATAAGAATTTCAAAATTTTGAACTTCAAAATCAAAAATGTTTTTCAAACTTTGCATAGGTACTCAACTACCTCTAGCGCCTTCACTATTAAAAATACTTACACCACTTCATTGAGCATCATTGTCATATTTGTGATTTCATACACTGAAACAGTGTAATGCAGTGCAGTGCATTACACTGCCAGGGCAACCGGTGTATTACACTAGGCATGCAGTGTATGGCCGGCCGGCATGCAGTTAGTCGTTGAATAGTAGTTGCTTGGTAGTTGTGATAGACCCATACCATTCTGGCCATACACTGATCAGTGTATGGCCAACCGGTGCATTGCACTCGGCACTCGTTGATGTAACAGCGAAAGTACCATACACTGAACGAGGACGGTGCATTGCACTGCACTCGGCATGTTATTGAGGTAGGCCATACACTGGCTAGGTAATGCATCGAGGGTTGTTTTTTGATTCGATTGCACTGACTTAAAAAAAAAAGAGGTTGTTTGTAAAGCCGATTTACGGACCATGATTTTACGTGATAACGTCGTGAGAAAACAGGTTGTGTGCTTTTATTTAAAATGAGTCAATTGAAGCGTTTACTTATTTCAAACAATCATAATTTACAAGAAAAAGCTAAAAAAAAAAATACCTTTTTTATTTTCTCATCATATTAATTTTTTTATTTTAAAAGCTTACAAAAAATTATGCGATTTAAAAGCCAAGTATTTCTTCTTAAGAATAAAACCATTTTTAAATTTTTACAATGCGCAAAAAGTTTAAAAATAATTTATGGAAAACATGAATTTTTATCTTCTCATGTCATTAATTCCATTTTTTTCCCTAACAACCTATAAAAAAAAAATATACCATGTGAAAGCTTATTGTTTCACCTTTCGAAATTCCAGACTGAGATTACGGTACTTCCCACACTCCACTGGTGTTTTGAGGTTTTGTCGCAAATTTTTTGATTTAACATTGTGTAGCTTGTAGTTAGTATACCGTTATGTGTGATATACCAAATGAAAGGTAATTGTATCAGGATGCTCATAAAAGTCTAATCAAATTTCTATCTGCTCTAGATCAAAATTTATAACCTGTTGAATTAGAAACTTTTTTTTTACCGTTATCTCAAAATTGTGTATACAAAAATGATTGAAATTTTGTACACATATATTCCTGGTTATGATCTATCATTGCTCTGTATACTTTATTTCTCTAACTATTGAAGAAAAAAAGATACAAATCAAAAACGATGAAAATCGATTAAAAACGGTCAAAAAAACATTTTGTCGTAGCCCTAACACGTGTGCAACGTTTAAACAAAACGTTATAGCTTAGTTTCAATTTTTTTTTGAATTTTTTCTAAAATGCAGTTATTCTTAAATTAATCTCATCCATCTATAACAAAAAAAATCAATTCTCTACAATTTCGCGTTTAGATTTTAGCCTAAATTTCATCTTTCCGTTTTACCCCCGTTTACCCTATTAAATGACGGAATTTTTAAAAATCCTTCATTTGGATTAAGCTTTTGGTTATTATCTTTCAAATAAGCTTTATAAGATTTTTGTATCTCTAATATAGTTTATTTTTAATTTTGAATTTAAATTTTTTGCCGCACTGCGAAAGTGCGAGAGTGTAACGTTAGAAAATGGCGTCACTTTTTTGTGGTGGCTGCCATGGTTCATCGAATTATAAGACGTTATCACGTCAAAAATGGAAATACATTTTGTTTGTTGGATTTCATCTATCATTTTCGATCCTATTGAATGTATGAGTATAAGCGTGTTCGTTGTTTTTAAAAAATTGGCATTTGTATGCTCCCAAGGGCTTACATCGTTGGAAATAAATTAAAAAAATATTCCCCAAGTTTCAAGTCTCTAACTTTATTTTAAATCGTGTTGGAGTTTCTTATGGGAATAACATTGGGTTTCGGTCCTTGTCCGATCAATTTTAAATAAACTGTTTGTTTAAAAAATTTGAAACTTTGCAAACCTAAGCCTTATAGTTGTAGCTATCGTCTATGGATTTTTGTCAGATTTTTAACTGTTATAATTTCGGAGATTCAGCTTTTCGTACTTTTTCAAAAAGTCGTTTTCTTAACGCTTAGTGATAAAAAATTAAAAAAATAAAAATAAAAAAATAATAAAACAAAGAAGCGTAATAAGTATTTTTACGATACAAATAATAAATAATTTATATTTTTAATTCATAGTTATGTAACTACCTATTTATTTAATTAGTTTTGTATTTATTCACTATATATTTCAGAACAAAAGTTTTTCAATTTAGCGATTGTACAGATTTTAACATTCATGACACAAAATACTGGACAATTTGCGCAGTTTATTTATTTCGTGTTATGCAGTTAGTCGTTGCCTTGGCCTTGGCCTTGACCAATACCAACGGAAACTTTAACGTAGTTAGCGAGTTTGTGTAATGATGTATTGTCTTGCTAGAATTCATTCTCAAATACATATGCATAAAAAAGTAATTACTTACTTTTTTATTCATATGCACACTGCATATTCAGTATACACTGTTAATAAAACTTCACAACTATGAAAATGACGCTAAATGACGTTAGTGACACGTCGTCGCCTGAGAATTGTTTTGTCGTATACGCCAATTTTGGAATTTTGGGAAATCGCATTTTAAGGTTTGAGCTTTTATAAAAAAAAAACTGGCCGATAGATTTTTTTCAATTTTTAATAGAATATTTTGTGCGATATCTTCTTTATATTTATGTTGTCAAAATTGTCACATCTATTTTAGTTTTCAAATTATCAAGGTTTTTATCCAAAATCAGTTTGTCGTAAACGCCACCAAAATCAACTTTTTTTTCTATCCCGAACACGTACGACAAAGTAGGCGCACGTACAACATTCCAATACTAAAAAATAAATAAAAAAATTTTCACAGTTCGTTTTTATTTATTAATTAAATATTTAAAAAATAGTTTCTGATTACATAGAAGTAGTATTGGTTTGACTTAGAGGCTCAATTATTAAAATAAATATATCTAAAATAAAGAAAAACCAAAAAATATGACCATAAACATAAAAAAAATTTAAAAAATGTCTTAACAAAAAATAAAAGTCATCCTATGGCTATGAAATATGAAAGAAATAAAATAAAAATAAACCAAGTTTGGTTAAATTAATATATGGTCATAAATAAAAGTAAATTAAATAAATATCAAACTAAAGAATTTATTCTAATTTTTTGATTTGACGCTTCATAATATTCTTGGTCTGATTTAGGCATAAATATGAAAAGGCTTTTAATATCAATAATCTTATCCTTAGTTATCGAGTTAGATTTTTTAGTAATTTGAAGACATTGGCTGAACAAATTTACAGGAGTTGCTATGGTAGACTTTTTATATGTTTTAAATATTGATGAGCTTTTATATTCCACTTTTCTACCGCTCGCTTTATAAAATAGTGTAAAAGTATCATCAGTATCATCAATTTGCAAAACAATAACGCAAATTTAGCGAAGAACAATGGCGCCTTAAAAAAATAATTTTCGACCAGCAGGTGTTTTTTGCGAGCGGGTGCAATAACAAAACTCACAGCAACCCTTTTTCGCTTCGTTCACGAAAACGCGCGTGAACGAAGAGGCGCCACGGGCTCGTCGCCCACGACTACAGTTGACTTGTTGATCTTGTGTGTTCGATACAAGATCAATAGAATACAGCAATAAAACAGCAACCTTTTTTTCACTTTACTTCGTTGAAGACAGCAATAAAACAATAAAACTGCGACCTTTTTTCACTTCGCTCAAGACAACGCACTTGAACGAAGCGGCGCCCGCGACCGACGGTCGACTTCTTGATCTTGTGTTCGATAGAAGATCAACAAGTGTACATATTTATAAGCGGTACTTGTGACCGAGGATGAGGTCAAGTATCTAGCGGCAGGAACAAACGACAAGAACCATGACAAAATTAAATACAACATTTGAGATGTCTCTCAGATGCACATTTTTCTTCCTTGCACCTCTAGGAATAGTGCAAAACCTCAAGTAGCGCAAAGCTTAATGCAGCCCTTAGTTTTTAAATTCATTGTCCTTATAGCACATGAAGTCCTTATTTTCAATAAATACTTTTCTAGTAGGTGTATTAAATTTTCTACCCTATCTGTTTTGTACGACGTACGACAAACCAATACTGAAGAAAAAAAAGCTAAAAAATACATAGAATTTTTGTCGTAAACGCCAAAAGTTGGCGCTTACGACAAACCAACGCTAATCCGATGCTTATTTTGTGGATATACGACAAAATGCACACTAATTATCTCAGTAACGGTAAACGATAGGACAAATCTGATAACAGAAATGAAAAGAGAACGTTCTAAAACCTATTACTACATATCCAGTTTAAAAAAGTGCATTTTGGCGTTTACGACAAAACAACTCTCGGGCGACGACGTGCCGCTACCGGAAATTCTATCTAATACAATCAAATGAAATAGCAATTACAAGTAACGATAGAAAAATACATCAATCTGCAACTCTCGATATACATACAAAAGCAAAAATCTTTTTGTTAATCTGCTGGTGATGGTGTTAGTGTTGGTGTTGGTGTTGGTGTTGGTGTTGGTGTTGGTGTTGCTGTTGGTGTTGGTGTTGGTGTTGGTGTTGGTGTTGGTATTGGTCGTGAATGCCTGGCAAAGGAAACTAACGTTTTCAGCAGCAATTAATGATTTTTGTCACTGTTAGTTTAATTTTTGGTGAAAACTGTTTAAAATTTAACATTAGTACTGCTGCTATTAGTTTTTGTAGCCTGAATTGCTGTTTCTTTTAAAACTTTTAAAACAGGATCGCTTCAATCTGTGAGCACATTATCTAATAAATCCATACTACGTATCTAATAAATCCAAATTTACCTATACAAACACCAATACCAACACCAACACCAGCCATAGAAATTAACAAGCTTTCCGAATATTGAAAATTCTTATAGTATGCAGTTCTTTGTTAGATCTTGTGTCGCATTGTTGATCGTTTTCGCATTTTGCGTTGAATATAGTTTTTTACAATATTCCAAGTTTTGGCTTTTTTGACTTCCCGTTAGTATATTATTAGACTAAACATCATAAAAATTGTCAATTATTGGTAAGGAATCAGTTCCATTAATTTGTTAAGTTGATTGTGTTTTTATTTTTTTTGTTTTCGTCTTTGAAAAACCTACAACGCAAAAATTTAAAATATATTCAAATCCAAAGACATATGTATGTATCAGAGTGTGTCAAAAAACACATTTTTTTAAATTTCACATCGTAATAGCGCGGAAAAGTTGCGAATGGTGAAGAATAATAAGGGTTTAAAAAATAATCAAAATCAGTTCATATCTTCCGGTTGCGCATCGCCTCTGAAGTATGAAAAAGTTTAAAAAAAATGGTATTTTTACAAAAAAAAGTTTTACCACCCTAACATATTATTTTTTGAACATAATACCTTTAGAAAACTCTTATATGAGCTAAATATTAATTAGAAAAAAAATTGACTGAAATTGGTTAAGGACTTCTGGTGGCGCATGTTTTTCGAAATTTGTCAAAAAATGGCAAAAATCATATTTTTACGATATTTTTTTTCTTTTTTATAAACTATTTGTAAAATTATTATTTTTACTAAATAAGAATTAAAAATCAAGTTGACATAATCAGTGAAAGTCACTGAAGATATAAAAATCTTTCAGTCAAAAACGCTTTGGCTATTTATTATTTTCTTTGCCGCACAGTGGTGCCTTTGGTGCTTTTTTGGCTTCAAATATCATTTACACGGCCATTTCTTGATGAAAAGTCATGAAATTTAGTACACAGAACTGTATAAGTATAAGAAATACGAAAAAGCTACCAACTTTTTCTTGCGGACAAAATAAGCGTTTATAGAATTTTCTTTTTCGAAATTGTTTCTAAGCTAAAAATGTATCTAAATTGATGTAAAACAGATGTTCGACTTTTGAATTGGGTAAAACTGTTCATATTCAATGAAAAAAATTCAAAAAAATATATTTTTTTGATGAAAAATAGATATGATAAATTGATACCTATTATAATGTCACAAAAAAAAAAAATTCAAAAATTTTATATTAAAATATCTTTCTTATTATAATAAAATATAATTTTCCAGCACTTTTTGCTGAATTGATAAGATATTTAATTTGATATTTAAAAAAAATTTAAAATGATATTGTTTTTTTTTCAGTGCACTTAAGGATTCATTTCGATCAATTAAAAAAAAATTGTTAACAATTCTACGGAAATTATCTCTTCATTAAATCTATCTACAAAAACGAACAATATCTTATCTATCAATTGGAGCTGCAATGACGGACCAACATTATCAAGAGTATCCATCTACTTCTTCTCATGATCGATATTCACCATTTATCGAAAATCCAATGAATATAACTCCAAACTATGAATCATCATCGACTTCATGGTCCGATCCTCGATTATCACCATCATATCATATGTTTGATTCTTCTTCCGATTCTTTCTTTAATTCATTAAACTCAAATACAAACCGTAATGCAGCACCTGTAATGTCTGTTCCAATGTGGTGGTGGAGAGATGGTGAGCCTTATAGCGGAGCAGAAAACATAACACTACAGACTGAAATCCATCAAGGACCAATCTATCGCTTTCCAATCAAAGACGGTGGTCCAATTTTCATTTCAACAGGTGACATTCCCATTGCAAAATTTCCTCATCCAAAGACACATAAAATTGACACTTCAAATACTATTCACTATATGCAAGAATTGCCTTTTGATAAATTCAAAGAATTGGAAAAAGTTGAAAAACTAATGGATCCCAATACGGAAATTGAAAAAAGAGCATTCAGTAAAGTTATGGATTTTAGTATCTATCCAAGTGAATTTCAACCAATGACAAATTACGATCAAATAAATTTTAAAAATGATATTGAAGTATTTGGTAGATTTTCGCATACATCAATTGTTAGCCATCGACCAGATCCAGTGAATTATCCAGATAATGTTGTTTCGTATATGCGTGAAGTTTATATTCAAAAAAACTATTGCATCATTGAAAAACATTCTCAATTTTATCATAAAAAATCGAAATTGGCGTGTGTAAATTATTACATTACAGTAAGAGCATCGAATGCATTATTGGAAGCTAAAGAACGGTGCCAACGAGATAGTGAGGCAGCAGCTGGTAATCCAAATTTAGGTTCCAAAAGGGCGCAACCGAACACAATGAATGATAACAGCTCAAATCAAAATTAAATCGAAAGATTCACTAACAGAATATTCGTATCAAAAAATATCTTGTAGGTAGTTGATATGACAGCAATTATTATGTATGCTCTTTCTTTTATAAATTTCAATAAATATCAATATATTAAAAGGTTTGTGAGTGTATTTGTTTTTTTTTTTTTTACTTTAATAAATATATATTATAAATAATATATAACTGTAACCATATATATAAAATATATTAAATACAATGGATTATTGGAGAAACAAAATATTTTACAGCGAAAAAAGCAGTGGGACAAGAATTGAACCCTGTGGAACACCAGAATTGTTTGGAACAAAATCAGAAAGCTTATAGTCGGAGAGGCGACCGTCGAGTTACTTAGCTCATAAGGTTAGAGGTTAAAATTGGTGTCAAATGAAAGATAAATTGATACTGAAAATAAAAAAATAGGGTTGCCACTTCTAAAATGGGAACTTCCATGTGGCAACCCTATTTGAAAGGAAAAATTGTCACATAACTAATACATTCATATCTTTGTTATTTGGCCAGATAAAAGTTTTTTTTTAAATGCCAAACGAAAGTCAAAATATTAAAAAAAAATAATAAAATAATATAAAGAACGTAACCCTACAAATGTGGCAACCCCATTCAAATGAATACAACACTGACAAAAATCTTCTTTGCAGAAAACAGTATAACTTTTTATGCACTAGAAAGCTAAACTATACGCCATATTTTAGATAATACTCCCTTCTATCTAAAAAATGTCGGGTGCCACCTCGCAAATGCAGACAAGTACTCGGCAACCCTACTCAAATGCTAAAAAACCCAAAAATCACTTGTTTTTTGGCCAAAGTGTATAATATTTGACCGAGTTAAAGGCTGTAAAATACATCATGTTTAGCTAAGACTCTCTTCTATCTAAAAAATGTCGGGTGCCACCCCGCAAATGTAGACAAGTACTCGGCAACCCTACTCAAATGCTAAAAAACCCAAAAATCACTTGTTTTTTGGCCAAAGTGTATAATATTGGCTAGAGTTAAAGGCTATAAAATACATCCTGTATAGCTTAGACTCTCTTCTATCTAAAAAATGTCGGGTGCCACCCCGCAAATGTAGACAAGTACTCGGCAACCCTACTCAAATGCTAAAAAACCCAAAAATCACTTGTTTTTTGGGCAAAGTGTATAATATTTGATCGAGTTAAAGGCTGTAAAATACATTATGTTTAGCTTAGACTCTCTTCTATCTAAAAAATGTCGGGTGCCATCCCGCAAATGTAGACAAGTACTCGGCAACCCTACTCAAATGCTAAAAAACCCAAAAATCACTTGTTTTTTGGGCAAAGTGTATAATATTTGATCGAGTTAAAGGCTGTAAAATACATTATGTTTAGCTTAGACTCTCTTCTATCTAAAAAATGTCGGGTGCCATCCCGCAAATGTAGACAAGTACTCGGCAACCCTACTCAAATGCTAAAAAACCCAAAAATCACTTGTTTTTTGGGCAAAGTGTATAATATTTGATCGAGTTAAAGACTATAAAATACATCATGTTTAGCTAAGACTCCCTTCTATCTAAAAAATGTCGGGTGCCACCTCGCAAATGCAGACAAGTACTCGGCAACCCTACTCAAATGCTAAAAAACCCAAAAATCACTTGTTTTTTGGGCAAAGTGTATAATATTTGATCGAGTTAAAGGCTGTAAAATACATTATGTTTAGCTTAGACTCTCTTCTATCTAAAAAATGTCGGGTGCCATCCCGCAAATGTAGACAAGTACTCGGCAACCCTACTCAAATGCTAAAAAACCCAAAAATCACTTGTTTTTTGGGCAAAGTGTATAATATTTGATCGAGTTAAAGACTATAAAATACATCATGTTTAGCTAAGACTCCCTTCTATCTAAAAAATGTCGGGTGCCACCTCGCAAATGCAGACAAGTACTCGGCAACCCTACTCAAATGCTAAAAAACCCAAAAATCACTTGTTTTTTGGCCAAAGTGTATAATATTTGATCGAGTTAAAGGCTGTAAAATACATTATGTTTAGCTTAGACTCTCTTCTATCTAAAAAATGTCGGGTGCCACCCCGCAAATGTAGACAAGTACTCGGCAACCCTACTCAAATGCTAAAAAACCCAAAAATCACTTGTTTTTTGGCCAAAGTGTATAATATTTGATCGAGTTAAAGGCTGTAAAATACATCATGTTTAGCTTAGACTCTCTTCTATCTAAAAAATGTCGGGTGCCACCCCGCAAATGTATACAAGTACTCGGCAACCCTACTCAAATGCTAAAAAACCCAAAAATCACTTGTTTTTTGGCCAAAGTGTATAATATTGGATAGAGTTAAAGGCTATAAAATACATCCTGTATAGCTTAGACTCTCTTCTATCTAAAAAATGTCGGGTGCCACCCCGCAAATGTAGACAAGTACTCGGCAACCCTACTCAAATGCTAAAAAACGCAGAAACCACTTGTTTTTTGGCCAAAGTGTATAATATTTGATCGAGTTAAAGGCTGTAAAATACATTATGTTTAGCTTAGACTCTCTTCTATCTAAAAAATGTCGGGTGCCACCCCACAAATGCAGACAAGTACTCGGCAACCCGAGTACTTGTCTGCATTTGCGGGGAGGCACCCGACATTTTTTAGATAGAAGAGAGTCTAAGCTAAACATAATGTATTTTACAGCCTTTAACTCGATCAAATATTATACACTTTGGCCAAAAAACAAGTGGTTTCTGCGTTTTTTAGCATTTGAGTAGGGTTGCCGAGTACTTGTCTACATTTGCGGGGTGGCACCCGACATTTTTTAGATAGAAGAGAGTCTAAGCTATACAGGATGTATTTTATAGCCTTTAACTCTATCCAATATTATACACTTTGGCCAAAAAACAAGTGATTTTTGGGTTTTTTAGCATTTGAGTAGGGTTGCCGAGTACTTGTATACATTTGCGGGGTGGCACCCGACATTTTTTAGATAGAAGAGAGTCTAAGCTAAACATGATGTATTTTACAGCCTTTAACTCGATCAAATATTATACACTTTGGCCAAAAAACAAGTGATTTTTGGGTTTTTTAGCATTTGAGTAGGGTTGCCGAGTACTTGTCTACATTTGCGGGGTGGCACCCGACATTTTTTAGATAGAAGAGAGTCTAAGCTAAACATAATGTATTTTACAGCCTTTAACTCGATCAAATATTATACACTTTGGCCAAAAAACAAGTGATTTTTGCGTTTTTTAGCATTTGAGTAGGGTTGCCGAGTACTTGTCTGCATTTGCGAGGTGGCACCCGACATTTTTTAAATAGAAGGGAGTATTATCTAAAATATGGTGTTTAGTTTAGCTTTCTAGTGCATAAAAAGTTATACTGTTTTGTTCAAAGAAGATTTTTGTCAGTGTTGTATTCATTTGAATGGGGTTGCCACATTTGTAGGGTTACGTTCTTTATATTATTTTATTATTTTTTTTTAATATTTTGACTTTCGTTTGGCATTTAAAAAAAAACTTTTATCTGGCCAAATAACAAAGATATGAATGTATTAGTTATGTGACAATTTTTCCTTTCAAATAGGGTTGCCACATGGAAGTTCCCATTTTAGAAGTGGCAACCCTATTTTTTTATTTTCAGTATCAATTTATCTTTCATTTGACACTAATTTTAACCTCTAACCTTATGAGCTAAGTAACTCGACGGTCGCCGCTTGGACTATTAGAATTAATAGATAAAACTTCAGCTCTTTGAGATAAATATTTATGAATAAGGATTAACGCTTCAGCAAGAATAACACCTACAATTACAAACCCATAGCGAAACTCTCCTGTATGCCTAAACTATTTGAAATCATTGTTTATAAGTGCTCCATCATTGTCAAGCTGGCTGTTCCCTTAAGCAGCATGGTTTCTTAAAAGGAAAGTTTATAACTACTTACCAAATTGAATTCGTGTAATCATTTGACGAAATTTCGCATAAAATTATTCTATTGAAACTATAAAAGCTTGAGTTTCCTCAGCCTTTCATATTATGAATCAGGTCCAATTTAATAAGCAGTCAGTACCGAATTGTTTTCAGAGATTTTTTGTCATAATCTTATCGTGATATTAATTTCTTCTACTAAAAACAAGACATTCTTTTCATTTCATTTGTTTTTTTTTTAACAAAAGTTAACAATTTTCTTTAATTTTATGAAATTTTTTCCATTAAAACTTTTATTTTTCAAAAAATCAATAAATTTGAAAAACCTTTACTTTTGAACTATATTTGTTTTTGTTTAAAAAGTGAACTTTATTTTGAGAAACAATTCTTGAGTTTAATCTATAAGAACAAAATTGTACGGGAAGGGGGCTGTATCACCCCACCCGTTACGGTAGGAGAGGGGCAATTTTCTGAAAATTTTATATTAAAAAAATTAAATAAAATCAAGAAAAGGACCTAGAAACTGTCCAATAGCTTTTTTGCATACTTTCAAATTTTTTTCGATTAAAGTTGTTCTCGCGAATAGTTTTTGTAAGGGCCAATTTTTCAATAGTCAGTTAAACACTCAGTTAGTACTTATTCCCCAGATAGAGAAAAAATCAATTTTTCAACAGTCGGATACAGCTTATTCCTTATATAAAAGATTTAATAGAGGAATAAAGCTATCTGCTCATTTCAGAGACAAATAAAATTTATTCTAAGGAATAATCTGAACAAAAAAATTGTGCCAGTTGTCAAAGCTGTTTTGAAGAAAATAGTGATAAAAAGATTTCTTTGGTATTATAAATTTTAAAGATGCTATTTTTTCACAAATTTGAGGACCAACACGTTTAAAAAATACAAGGGAACACAAGAAAAAAAAATATGAATAAAAATGACAACTAGTTTTGAATATTTTTGAATTTGACATTTTTTTTGTTATTTTGTAGAATAGAGTTTTCTTGATTGAAAAACTCAATTTTGTTATCTGATTGTTTATGAGCCTAATAACTTTATTGGTCGAACAATTAACTGACTGTTTATTAGAATATTGAAAAATCGGCTCTAAATAAAATTTGAAGTTCAAAACATTGGAAACAAATTGTCAAATTTAATGTTCCTGTTGTTTTTTTTTTTTTCAAAAACTTGCTTTGCAAGGTGTGATTTTTTTGACAAAACCTAATATCATCAATTCAATACGTGTTTCAGGAATTTTCAATTTCTTGAGTAGAAGTCGGATTTTCCGGTTTGGATCATATTTGACACATTGAGCAGGAAACGAACAAAAAAAAATTTAATTAAATTAATTTTACGTAAAAACTACGCGCTGGAACTGTATGAGTCTCAATAAAATAGATTAAAAGGCCTCTTAATCTATTTTAAATTAAATTTACAACATTCCGCACGTAAACGTAAAAAAAACGTGTGTAGATAATAAGCAAAAAAAAAAGGAATTTGTTCCCTTGTTGCATGATGGCTCATATATGGACCAACTTAATGCCACTTTCAAATGACTAAAACTTGATAAATGTAAAAAAATTTATATTAGCAATATTAATCACATTATTTCCTTTATTGGCATATTTTTTAAAAAGTTCTTACTCTTTGTTTTATATTTTTTTATTTAATTTTCAATTTTTCAAATATGCTCCGTCCTGCCTAGCCTATCACCAATCCGGCCACTTTAGCGGATAACTATGCTCGTCCAAATCATTATAGATGGCGTTTTATAATAATATTGAGGGATCCTTATATTACTAAATTCGAAAGGTATATACAAAAATAAATTTTTTGACGTGATAACGTCTTATAAATCGATGAACCATGGCAGCCACCACAAAAAAGTGACGCCATTTTCTAACGTTACACTCTCGCACTTTCGCAGTGAGGGAAAATATTTCAATTAAAAATTAAAAATAAACTATTAGAGATACAAAAATCTTCTATAGCTTATTTGAAAGATAATAACCTAAAGCTTAATCCAAATGAAGGATTTTTAAAAATTCCGTCATTTAATAGGGTAAACAGGGGTAAAACGGAAAGATGAAGTTTGAGCTAAAATCAAAAACGAAAGTTGTAGAGAGTCGATTTTTTTTGCCAGAGATAGATGAGATTTATTTAAGAATAATTGCATTTAAGAAAAAATTCTAAAAAATTTTTAATCTTAGCTATAACGTTTTGTTTGAACGTTATAGACGTGTTGGGGCTATGACAAGAAGATGATTTTGGGAAGGGCAAATTTTTGTTTGACAATTCTAAAGATGCCAAGTGAAAGATGAGAGAAAAAAAAAATTAGGCGTCTGATAAGGATTTTTTCCCAACACTCTGCGTTTCGAAATATTAATTTTTGAAAAACACCTTGTTTTTTAGGGGTATTTTTGGGTAGTTTTTTATTTTTAGCTTTTTTTTGGAGCGTTCAAAAAATCTCAAGCTTATAGGACACGTAGGATTTGGCCTTATGCATACATGTGCAAAAATTGGAATCGTTTAGTGAGTTTTAACTGAATAACGGAAGAAACAAGTTTTTAAAAAACACGTTTTTTGACCGTTTTTAACCGATTTTCATCGTTTTTTATTTTTATCTTTTTTTCTTTAAAAGATACAAGAATAAAGTATACAGAGTAACGATAGACTAAATGTGTGCGAAGTTTCAATCATTTTCGTAAACACAATTTTGAGATAATGGTAAAATAAAATTTTAGAATTTAACAGGTTATAACTTTTGACCAAGAGCAGATAGAAATTTTATTAAACTTTTATGAGCATCCTGATACAATTATCTTTTATTTGGTATATCACACATAACGGCAGACTTACTACAAGCTACACAATGTTAAATCAAAACACCAGTGGAGATCTGTTGATCATGAATAGCCACCAGTGTGGGAAGTACGTCATATGAAAGGTGAAATAATAAGCTTTGACATGGTATAAAACTTTTTATAGGATTGAAAAAAAAATTGATAAAATAGCTTGAGGACATAAAAATAAATGTTTTTTTTTTGATTTTTTTAATGAAATTTGATAGAGTTCAAAAAATTCTACCTCTTTTTGTAGATGTCTCATAGAACTGATCGATATATATATTTTGAGCTCAGACAATAAGCTTTTGGATGGTATAAAATTTTGTATAGGTTGTTACAGAAAAAAATGGAATTAATGACGTGAGAAGATAAAAATTCATGTTTTTGTTTGCTATTTTGATGAAAATTATTGTTTTCAAGTAATTATTTTTATACTTTTTGCGCATTGTAAAAATTTAAAAATGGCTTTATTCTTAAGAATAAATACTTTTAACATAAAAAAAATTAATATAATGAGAAAATAAAAAAGGTATTTTTTTTTTAGCTTTTTCTTGTAAATTATGATTGTTTGAAATAAGTAAACGCTTCAATTGACTCATTTTAAACAAAAGCACTCAAATTTGTCCTCAAATTCAATATTTTGACATGACCCTTTTGTCATTACTCTCTATGGAACGGTCCCATTTTGAGGCGTCCGGTCCCCCAAGCTATTAATTTAGGGTAACTATTGTTTGCTTTAGACAATAATGATGTTGATATGATTTTTTCCAATATGCATGTGACTTAAAAATCTTAGCCGAAAATGCACTTATTCTGCCAAATCGAGTTAAATATTTTCTTACGTTTCGAAAAAATATTTACTATTTAACTCAACAATTTCAACTATTGCCCAGACAAGTTTCTCGAACCAACCATTCTATTTATTAAAGTAAAAATAAAAATAAGCAAAAAAAAATACACTCATAAATCTTTTATTATATTTGTATTTATTTAAATGTATTAAACAAAGTACATACATGTGCAATAAATTGTAGTCATATTAACTACAAGATAATTGTTATGTGGATACGGTACATATACATATCTACTCTGTTAACGAATAATTAATTAATTTTTATTGGTGTAAAGATAGTGATATAATATTAAAAAAAAAAAATAAAAAATTGAATAAAATATATGATTATATAAAAACTTTAATTTATTTAATATAAGAAAAGTCACTTAAATTGTTCCAAAATTTTCGTTTATGAAGTTATGGACAAATTTACTCACTTCATATGCGTGATTTCAATTACGAATAAACTCTAAATGCTCTAAACGATCTTCTTCAGCTGGCGACAGTAATGCATTGCAGATTCTTACTATAGTAAAATAATTTTCACACGCCAATTTAGATTTTTTCTTATAGAATTGACTGTGTTTTTCAACTATGCACCGGCAGTAAAGAGTATCATATATTAAACTCTTTACTACCGGTGGTAATTTGGTGTAGTAGTGTTTATCCAATTGGTTTTTCATTTCTTTCAATTTTTTGTAAGTTTCCCGAGGCAATGGCCGCTCTAAGCGAATAGTAGCTGAAGTGTCAATTTTATGTGGTATCGGATGGTATGGGGAAATTTTTCAATAACAATGTCACCCTTGCGAACTTGGTTAGGTTCATTGGGATCGCTTTGAATGAAATTTATTTTTCCTAGGAATTTTTTACATGGTGAATATGGTGAAATAAAATCATCTGTTGCAACTTCATCATATATATCCCACCACGATAGAGAAGGGATAACGGGTGATATATAAGGGTTTGATGGATCAAGCATAGCATTTGAGAATTGAGAATGTGACACTGCAGACGATGACAACGTCGACGGTGATTCATCATCAGCGCTAGATTCATCTTCAGAGATATATGTTCCAGTTGATGAGTTATTCTTTTTTTTTGTAGAGAAATCGATTGGAGTAATTTGAAGTAATAATGAATCTGAATCCATAGTGATATAGTAGAATATGCAATTTTTGTTCAAAGTTATAATCGTTTAAATAATATTAATCTTTTCGTCTGTCTTTTAATTTGTAGACGTTGTATCTGTAAAAATCGAAGGCGAAAAAAAAATATAAAAATGGCTGCGCATTCAACGCAATTAACTTATACCAAATTAATGGAACTGATGATCTTCCAATAAAATGATAATTTCTATGATTTCAGGTCTATGAGGTACCTACTAATGAAAAAATTGCACGAATTCAAGAAAAAAAAACCAAAACTTGGAAAAAATTTACAAGATTATAGTCAACCCGGATTGCGGAAACAGTCAACAACTCGACACCAAATCTAAAACAAAACTGCATTCTAAAAAATTTTCAATATGAGAAAATAGCATGATGCATTTTATTAAAGATATTTGTAGCAAATGACTTCTATTGTATATTATAAATTTTACCTAATACAATCAAATGAAACGGCAAAATAAGAAAATACATCTTTTTGCAACTTCTCTCGATATACATACAAAAGCAAGTTATTACTTTTTTTATGCATATGTATTTGAGAATAAATTCTAAGAAGATAATACATCATTACACAATTCCTTTGGTATTAGTTCAAGGCCAAGGCCATGATTAAATGCATGCCGGCCATACACACGAAATAAATAAACTGCGCAAAATGGGGTTTGCGCAGCTTTTTATGTGTGAATGGGGTTGTTTTTTTTGTGGGGTTTGTGCTTTTAAAACTGTGTAAAAATTGAAATAATTTTTATACTGCTCAGTTTTGTAAACTTGTTCAGATATTTTGTGTAATGAATTATTATTAAAGAGGGGATTTTTCTTCTGGAATACATATATATTGGTTTTGGATTTTTTTTCCTAATAGTTATTTTATTACTCACAAAATATTGAAGGAAGTTTCTGGAACATATTACAAACTCTATAGTGATCTCTCAACAGTGCAATCGAATCAAAAAACAACCCTCGATGTATTACCTAGTCAGGCCTACCTCAATAATGAAAGTGTATAGCACTTTCACTGCTCACAATACACCGGTTGGCCATAAACTGTTCAGTGTATGCAGTGTATGCAATGCACTGCATATTCAGTATACACAGTTAATGAAACTTCGCAACTATGAAAATGACGCTCAATGACGTCAGCGACACGTGCCGTTAACAGCGGCCGGCTATAATAGATACATATAATACACTTTTTACTTATTTTACTGAGAATAATACAAATTATAATACACTGAAAAGTACACAAACAGTTGATGTAAACTGTAAATATTATAAAAATGTTTTGTAGTTGTTAATATTCGCTGGGTTGGCAGGGTGTATACTTAATATTATGTCAATTTTTTTGCATCTACAAATATTAAGGGGTAATATTAAGGGGTACAGTAACTTACTTATAAGAACAAATTATTATTATTAGTTGATTAAAATAGTATTGTTATTCAGTGAGGAAAGAATAAAATCAATGTGGCCATTTGGTTTACATCGATTAACAGTACTTAAAAGGCATTATATATTATTTTATACAAAATGTTTTCATAAATTACTGAAGTGATTTTCTTTAAACTTGGAAGTTAGTTTTCTGAGATTCCATAGAAGCGAAGTAAGAATGCTAAAATTAAGAGTACCTACCAGCCATTTAACCAGCCATTTAACCATTTAACTCAAAAGACGGCTCTAACGATTTTGATTGAAATTTTTGTGTGCAATTCGGCAAATAGGGTGTAAAAGTAAAAAAGATATTTATTGAATCGTTTTTTATTAACAATACCTCTATGACCGTTTGCTTCGCTTCTGAATTACTTGTAAGAGATTCAATCTTTGTTTTTTAGTCGAAATCAAAATTGGAAATAATGTTTAAGTAATTAATAAAAAACAAATTTTATTAGTTTTTTACATTTAAAACAATTTTTTTAAAGATTTTTAAAAATAATAAAATTCACGTTTTTTGAGTTTTAATTCTTTTTTGTTTGAAAATTGAAATATTATTATTTTTATTGAAAATAAAATGCACACATCAGTCGTACGCTTCCAAGCTCTCATGGTCAAAGAAGCACTTAAATTCAAGCTTTTTATGAGAACAATCTAGGAATAATTATGCATAGTAAGATTTTTAAAGGAATTTCATGAGTAGTGTACAAAAATTGTTTTTTCAAATTAATGAAACACCATATTAATTGATTTTGTCCAAAAAACATCCCTTTAAATGGTTTGGACTTAAAGACGAAGAATGGCATGTAGTTTTCTTGTAGGACAAAAAATTGAAAAATCTCTACAGCTGTTTAAAAAAAAATAGTTCTTCTCAAAAATTTTTTTTTTTTTTAAATTCAAAAATTCAAAACGAAATTGAATTGAGAAATAATTTATTTTTTAATTATTTTTATTTTTAATATTAGAAATCCTAAAATACCTTCATCTTCTTAGCAATACTAGCTAAGAAAATGAAAATCATATTCATAATGAAATTAAAAACAAAAACAGAGTCACTATGCATACAAAATAAAGAAGGACATTTTAAATATTTGTTGTAACTCCATCAAAATTTTCTTAAAAAAAACAAAAAACAAATTATCTTAAGGGGGGGGGGGGGGGTGTACCGTCACATATAAAGATAACTTTCACATTTGTAAAGATAATTGAATTAAATAAATTGTATTATTTAGTTAATAAACAAGTCTAAAAATATTCGACCTTATAATTTCTAAATTTCAGTACTTGTAATTTGAATTATAATAGCTATAATAATAATAATAATAATAATTTTTCTCACTGTTTTAGACCAAAGTGTTTTGTGTTTATTTCTTAGCCAGACTAAAAGTTTTACTTTTTTTAATACTATTTTGTATTGAGATTGAATCAATCTAAAGAGTAAAGCTATTTTGAAAAACTAAAACTTTGTTTTTTATAGAAAATAAAATGCACCACTGGTGTCGCACGTACCTGCTCATGCAGTTAAAAACACTTTTATGATAGTTTACTTGTAGATTTAAAGAGCTGCCTCCATATAAATTTAAAGAAATTTTGTTGATGTTGGGGAAGAGCCGACATTTAGGGCAAAATTTTGTTAAAAAAAAAAATATACTTTATTTGACTTTTTTATGCAGTTTTACTGCAATTGCTTTGAATATTACGTCAGCAAAGTTTAATCAAAATCGTTAGAGCCGTTTTCGAGATATTTGGTTTAAATTGAAAAATTTGTATGGGAGGTACACTTTCTAAGCGTGATATAAAAAAAAACAAAAAAAATCAACTTTTGGAATTCCATAAAAATCACCTCTACCAAATTTGAAGAAAATCCATCCACCCGTTTAGGCTGTGGAAATGTGCACAGATGGACTCACAACCGCACAGACGCACGGACGCACAGACGCACAGACGCACGGACGGAATTGTGAGACCCACTTTTTTGGAATTCTCCATCATCGTAATGTTGGTTTTGATTAAAACCTCAAATTTTTTTTTCGACACGAAACCAAAAGGTACTTGCCCTATAGAGCAAGTAAAAAATTAACCGGAATTGGTGCTATTTTTCTTTGCTTTGAAATGTTTGAACACAAAATAAAAAGTATTAAGAAGTTCCACTCAAATATTACTACCTTGATTTCAAGAAAAAAGTATAAATAAAAAAAAAAAATTAAAACTTTATCAAAACCAAGAAAATTTTTCAAAAGGATTTTTTATTTTTACATACTTTATCAATAATAATAATAATTTGATTATTATTATTTTTTCAATAGTTAAATTTTGTTCTTCATTTTCACTTCATGGTTCAAAATGCTTTTTAACACTAAGGCTCGGAGCACAGATGAGTCCATTTTTTGAGACGCATGACGGAGCCATTTGATTTTACAGGAATCATACGCAATCAAAGCAAATGAATTTACGTGTGTGTACTGATTAAACCCCAAACTGTGAGCTGCAGTTCATTGAAGATAAGTTACAAAAACTACATTGCAAGATACATTGTTCGATTTTTGACAAAATTTCACAATGAGCTAAATTAAATTAATTTTTGTGATTTTTTTTTTTATTTGAAAGTTAAAGCTTGTCTTAACCAACTAAATTAATGTTTATGGTAATGCAGTTCTAAATATCTAATTATATCGTAAATATGATCTCAATTTGCAAAAACAAACTTAAAAAATGTTGCCACAGTCAGAACTGTAAACTTAAAAAAAAAGAATAACAATATTCTTAAAATCGGTGACTAAGCTGTCACGCAATTAACACTCGAACCTCGTTCAGCAAGTTTGAAGCTACCAATTCATTTAGCTCAATTCTTCTGGAAAATAATAATAATAAGAGCCAATTTTTCAATCTTCTAATAAACAGTCAATTAACTGTTCGACGAATAAAGTTATTAGGCTCATAAACAATCAGAAAAAACATTCAATTTTTCAATCAAGAATAATTTATTCTACAGAATAACAAAAAAAATTGTCAAATTCAAAAATATTTAAAATTAAACGTCATTTTTATTCATGATTGTTTTTGTTTTCTTGACAACTGACACAATATTTTTTGTTGAGATTATTCCTTAGAATAATTTTTATTCGTCTCTGAAAGAAGCAGATAGTTTTATTCTTAGGAATAAGCTATATCTGCTTGTTGAAAAATTGATTTTTTCTCTATCCTTAGGAATAAGTACTAATAGACCGAGAGCCAGCGACCTAAAGTTTGCAGGTAATTGCTTAGTATTCAGCCCTATGAAATATGTTTAAGGACATCCCCAGGCATGTTACTGCAAAAAAAAAAGTCTCGTCAGCCGTGGCAAAAACGGTCTGCCAAGCACTTGAATGTGAAAAAAATTTTAAATTAAGAACTCGACCTTAAATCAAAAAAAAAAATATTTAAAGAAAACGGCAACACTAACAAAACTAAACGATACCTTTTTTTAAAGGTAAAAGGTTATACTACTTTCTGGTTTTTATATAAATGTTTTTTGATGAATAGTTTTTGAAACAAAAAATTTCAAACACAAAATTTTGAAAAAAAATTCAAAAAAAGTTCAAACAGTTTTTTTTTTTTTTCATAAAATCTACCCAATAAAGTATTATTTTTTTTTTGTTTTAATTTCTCTTATATATTTTGAGTCAAACACCGAAAACCTAAAAGTCAAAATCTCTTTTACTTTTTGAGAAAACTGAAAATTACCAAACCTTCTATTTTTCACCAACGCCAAAATTACGGCTATTAATTATGTCTTTCAGAAAGGAAGTAAGATGTTCACGGGTTTTATTGCAGGAATCGTTCAATGGGTTATAAAAAATATAAAACCGCGGAGTGCTATTAAATGAGAGGGTGGGAACTGGAGATAGGGGTGCAAAAGCCCCCTTTTTGTTTTTTTCAATGTATCTCGTAAACAAAGCATAATTTTGAGATATTGTTCTTAACAAATTTTGTAGAGAATTAAATTTCCTATAATAATAATGTTTTTTAAAAATTGATAAAAAAAATTTCCCTACCAAAACAGTCATAACACACAAAAAAAAAAATCAAAAAAAATCAATTTTTTTAGTTTTTTTACTTTTTTGGTTGTGTCTCTTATTTGAGCTGAGATAGACATTACTATTGCTCTAATAAAACATAGAAGATTAAATTTTCTTTAAAATGCTGGTCTTATTAATTTTTTTCATTGAAAATTAACCAAAATATGGCCATTTGAACCTATCTTTTTTCGCAGATTCAGTTTTTCTCAAGTAAAAAAGAAACATTTGAGGGGAAAGTACTATAACTTAGCAACCAAGAATTGATAGCGGTTTTTTGTAGAAGGGTTATATACAATCTTTTTTTACTATGGGAGGGGGTGTCTATCTTCTTAAAAAAAAAAGAAAAATACTTAAAATCAAAAAAAATTATTAAAAAACAACGGTAACACTTACAGTTATGAACGATACTTTTTTCGAAAGCTAAAATTATACACTTAATTTAAATTTTTAAGTTAAGTTATTTAAATCAATTGTTTTCTAAATAAATGAAGGAGCCTGTTAAAGAAAGTAGTTTTTGCATTTTTTAATTTTTTAAGGAAAACAAGAAGGCATACACAGAGAAAAATATGACCCGCTAAAAACTAACAGATTGCCATATTGTTTTACCGTCCATACATTTCATAAGGAAATCTTATTAAAATCAACGATTAATAAGGTTTTTTTAAGGAGATTTCTAATTATTTTTATAGAGAAAATCTTATTAAAATTTGACTGAAAAGTTGATTTTTTTTGCAACTTAGCACTAGAACAAAAATCGCGATCAATAATTTCATGGCAGGTTGGTTCAGGTGGTAAGGTGGGCGACTAATGATTTGAAGTCTCCAGTTCGATTCCCAACCTGGTCATCGTTTTTTTTATTTTTTTGCAGATTTTAAAACAATAAGGAAAACCCGATTGTTTTAATAAGGTTTCCTTCTTGGATGAAAACCATAGAGAAATCTTATTGTTTTTGTTCTATTTTATGTGGTCTATTTTTCTCTGTGTAGGAACATAATGATTTTCAGTTTTTGATAAGAAATCAATTGAGGCTGTTTACTTTATGGATAAACTTCGTATTGAAATCCAAAGTCATTCTTAAAACAGTAATCAACGTGTTTTTTAAATTTTTTTTCTAAAATTTTGACTTTGAAATCGTTTATTTCGAAATAGTCGGTTTAAGGCCCAATTTATTCACTCTCCATTATTTTTAAAGGCTCCATTAAAAATTATAAAACTGTCAAATCGCATACAAATTTTAAAATTTCCCTTTTTTAATGGCGACTTTAAATTTAATGGAGTGTGAATAAATTGGACCTAAATAACTTAACTTAAAAATTTAAATTTAGTGTATAATTTTAACTTTCGAAAAAAGTATCGTTCATAACTGTAAGTGTTACCGTTGTTTTTTAATAATTTTTTTTGATTTTAAGTATTTTTCTTTTTTTTTAATAACCCCTCCCGCCTAAACGGGGGAAGATAGACACCCCCTCTCATAGTAAAAAAAGATTGTATATAACCCTTCTACAAAAAACCGCTATCAATTCTTGGTTGCTAAGTATAGTACTTTCCCCTCAAATGTTTCTTTTTTACTTGAGAAAAACTGAATCTGCGAAAAAAGATAGGTTCAAATGGCCATATTTTGGTTAATTTTCAATGAAAAAAATTAATAAGACCAGCATTTTAAAGAAAATTTAATCTTCTATGTTTTATTAGAGCAATAGTAATGTCTATCTCAGCTCAAAAAAGAGACACAACCAAAAAAGTAAAAAAACTAAAAAAATTGATTTTTTTTGATTTTTTTTTTGTTTGTTTTGACTGTTTTGGTAAGGAAATTTCTTTTATCAATTTTTAAAAAACATTATTATTATAGGAAATTTAATTCTCTACAAAATTTGTTAAGAACAATATCTCAAAATTATGCTTTGTTTACGAGATACATTGAAAAAACCAAAAAGGGGGCTTTTGCACCCCTATCTCCAGTTCCCACCCTCTCATTTAATAGCACTCCGCGGTTTTATATTTTTTATAACCCATTGAACGATTCCTGCAATGAAACCCGTGAACATCTTACTTCCTTTCTGAAAGACATAATTAATAGCCGTAATTTTGGCGTTGGTGAAAAAATAGAAGGTTTGGTAATTTTCAGTTTTCTCAAAAAGTAAAAGAGATTTTGACTTTTAGTTTTCGGTTTTTGACTCAAAATATATAAGAGAAATTAAAACATATAAGAGAAATTAAATTTGCAGTAACATGCCTGGGGATGTCCTTGAACATATTTCATAGGGCTGAATACTAAGCAATTACCTGCAAACTTTAGGTCGCTGGCTCTTAGACTATAACTGACTGTTTAACTGACTATTGAAAAATTGGCCCTAAATTAAAAGAATTGGAATAAATAGAAATCAATAAGGTATATTACATTAAAACACGGTAAATTTTAGGTTATTTTTGCGCATGGTAATGCAGGGTGGTTTAGATTTTGTTCCTTGCTGGAGACACAATTATATGTTTTATTATATGTAGCACACTTTCTGACAGAGATAAAAAGATAGTTTTCTTCAAAATCTATGAATAATTTATAGGATATGACCATACTTTTTGAGTTTTTGTGTATATATAAAAAAAGGGAATTTAAAAAATTTTACTAAGTAATTTTTTGTAGGCAATTCAATTTCCTATCGATAAAAAACCTAAGAAAAACTATTAAAAAAAACCAAAAAAACGATGTTTTTGAAGTTTTTTCTAAATGATTTATTTTTATCTTTTGAGCATTTATATATATTGAACATGTAAAGAAGAAAAGAAAATACTTTATCTTTTAACATAATGGTTACAAATACGGTTAAATTGGATAAAATATTTCGAAATCTATGGTTTTTGTTTTTTTTTTTTTATCATTTTTTTAACTTTGATATTACGACCTATTTACCAAATTTCAGTTTTTTAGAAAAGACAGTTTTTTTTTTTATTTTTGGCTAAATAACTGGTATGTACTGTAAATTTTGGTTCTAAAAATAAAATTCCAACTTCGCCTCTATGAAATGTAAGAAAACTCATAACTACCAAGTTTAAAGAAAATCACTTCAGTAACTTGGGAAAATATTTGGTATAAAGTAATAAATAGGTATACCATTAATCGATGTAAACCAAATGGCCACCATTGTATATATATTTCTATAGTACTATCATGAAGTCGAATTTAGTATTAGTTGATGTCGCCACTTTTTTGAGGTGGCGCTCAGTGTGTTTTTTTCATACAAATTCTGCTTTTTCAAGTCACCACTAGAGTTCCTAAGATCGTTTTACTTCATGATAGTACTATGGAAATATATATACAATGATGGCCACATTGATTTTATTCTTTCCTCACTGAATAACAATACTATTTTAATCAACTAATAATAATCATCATATAATAAAACGGCAAACACTTATTTTGTGGTACAAAATACGCGGCCCACAAAAACCAAAGGGGCATAAATTATACACCGAACGATAGGAAATTTTATCTAGATGTGCAGAATGTATACTTTGTTTATTTTTTTTTACCGAAATAGATAAAAACAATAAATTAAAATTGAGGAAAAAAACAAAAACAAATGTGCTGAACCACGCGCTCTCCTTTCTGGAAGTGGAAACTTATAAAAGCAAAGACGAGAACCTTCGAAGACATTCTCGAATTTCGAATAAAATTAAGTGTTGCATATTCTTAGTAGTAAATAAAGTGATTTGTGTAGTGTGCTTATTTGAGCATAAATAAAAGTTACAATTGGCACTCGAATTTTGAGTGCGGGGTCGGCTAGTTTGATCTTATAATGTGAGTTACTGTCTGTGGGTAAATTACCCCTTAATATTTGTAGATGCAAGAAAATTAACATAATATTAAGTAGGGTGTGTGCCAATCCTACAAATATTAACAACTACAAAACATTTTATTTATAATATAAGTTATCAAAAGTGCCTTGGTATGGTATTGTAACTGCATCGACATTATATTAAGATTTGAAATTTTAGAGCTTTTGTATGTATATCGAGAGAAATTCCAGAAAGATGTATTTTCCTATCGTTACTTGTAATTGCTGTTTCATTTGACTGTATTAGAAAGTATTTATAATATACAATAGAAATCATTAAATACAATGAAAGATATATGTATATTTAATAAAATGCATCATGCTATTTTCTAATATTGAAAATTTTTACTGGATGCAGTTTTGTTTTAGATTTGGTGTCGAGTTGTTGACTATTTCCGCATTCTGTGTTGACTTCACTCTTGTAAGTTTTCCAATTTTGGTTTTTTTTTCAATAGTGGTGAAATCATAGAAATTGTCAATTTATTGGTAGAGCGACAGTTCCATTAATTTGGTAAATTAATTGCGTTGAATTCGTAGCCATTTTTATTTTTTTTCGTCTTCGTTTTTTACAGATTTAACGTACAAAGTTAAAATAAATTCAAATCAAAAGAATTAATTTCATTTTTAAAGGATTAATTTTGAACAAAAATTGCATATTATACTATCTCACTATGGATTCACGAGTACTTCAAGTTAATCCAATCGATTACTCTACAAAACCAAAGAATACCTTATCACCTGGATCTGCAATGATGGAACAAGTTTATCAAGAGTATCCATCTACTTCTTCACGTTATACGAATTCAGCATCAGTTATCTATGAAGTTGAATCTAGCGATGATGATGATGAATTACCGTCGACGTCGTCGTCATCGTCTGCACTGTCACATTCTCAATTCTCAAATGCTATGCTTGATCCATTAAAATTAAATAAAAACCCTTATATAGCACCCATGATCCCTCCTCCAATGTGGTGGTGGAGAGTTGATGAGCCTTCTACTCGTAGTTCCGAAATCTACCAAGGAAAAATCGTTTACATTCAAAGCAATCCCAATGAACCTAACCAAATTCACGAGGGAGACATTGTTATTGAAAAATTTCCTCATCCACAGACACATAAAATTGACACTTCAGCTACTACATACTATGAGCAGCAATTTCCATGGGAAACTCATAAAAAAATGGTAAAAGTGGAAAAATTACTGATTGACAATACCGAATTACCAAAGGTAGTAAAGAGTGCAATATTTGATTCCAATATCTATCCCAGAGAATTCCAACGAACGATAAACCACAATCAAGTAAATTTTCGTAGTACTGTAGAAATTTATGGTAGATTTGCGCACACATCAATCGTTTGCTATCGACCTAATCCAGAAATGTATCCAGACAATATTATTTACTATAGGCGTGAAGTGAAAATGAAAAAATCTTGCATAATTGAAAAACATAGTCAATTCTATAAGAAGAAATCTAAATTGGCGTGTGCAAATTTTTGCACTACAGTAAAACTTTCGAATAAATTATTGTTGCCAGCTGAAAGACGTCGTTTGAGGCGTTTAATTCGTAATGGAAATCAGGCATCCGGAAAGAGTCAATTTTTCGAGAACTTAATAATCAAAAATTTTTGAACAATTTAAGTGACTTTTCTTATATTAAATAAATTACAGTTTTTATATAATCATATATTTTATTCAATTTTTTATTTTATTAAAAATATTATATCACTATATATTAACATCAATAAAAATTAATTAATGATTCTTTAACAGAGTAGGTATTATGTACCTACATAACAATTATCTTGTAGTTAATGTGACGGGAATTATTGCACATGTTTGCTCTTTGTTTAATATATTTAAATAAATACTAATATAATAAATGATTTATGAGTGTATTAAATACAATGGCTTGTTCGAGAATTGTGTTCAAATCACGGTAACGTTGTGGTCTATTTTAGTAACGCAGTTGTTTTTTTTTATTAAATACCTATACAATACATCTGTATTACACATGAAAAATTTAAAACTATGAGGATTCGAAAATTTTGATTGAGAGGGATTGAGTGTCCATTTTGGCTGTTAACCAGTGTTATAGTTTTTGACGTGATAACGTCTTATAACTCGATGAATGATGGCAGCCCCCACAAAAAAGTGACGCCATTTTCTAACGTTACACTCTCGCACTTTCGCAGTGCGCGCAAAAATTTCAATTAAAAATTAAAAATAAACTATTAGAGATACAAAAATCTACTATAGCTTATTTGAAAAATAATAACCTAAAGCTTAATCCAAATGAAGGATTTTTAAAAATTCCGTCATTTAATAGGGTAAACAGGGGTAAAACGGAAAGATGAAATTTGGGCTAAAATCTAAACGCGAAGTCGTAGAGAATTGATTTGTTTGCTATAGAAAGATGAGATTAATTTAAGAATAACTGCATTTAAGAAAAAATTCTAAAAAAATTTTGAAACTAAGCTATAACGTTTTGTTTGAACGAAGTACACTTGTTGGGGCTATGACAAAATGATGATTTTGGGTAGGGGAAATTTTTTTTGACAATTCTAAAGATGCCAGGCGTCTGATACGGATTTTTTCTAACACTCTGAGTTTCGAAATATGAATTTTTTAAAAACACCTTGTTTTTTAGGGGTATTTTTGGGTAGTTTTTGATTTTTAGCTTTTTTAGAGCGTTCAAAAAATCTCAAACTGATTGGACATGTAGGTTTTGGCCTTATTCATACATGTGCAAAAACTTGGAATCGTTTAGTGAGTTTTGACTGAATAACGGAAGAAATAAGTTTTTTAAAAACACGTTTTTTGACCGTTTTTAACCGATTTTCATCGTTTTTTCTTTTTATTTTTTTTCTTTAATGTATACAGGAATAAAGTATATTGAGTAATGATAGACCATGACTACGACTATAAGTGTGCGAAGTTTCAATCATTTTCGTAAACAAAATTTTGAGATAACGGTAAAATAAAATTTTCAAATTCAACAGGTTATAACTTTTGACCAAGAGCAGATAAAAATATTATTAATTTTTTATGAGCATCCTGATACCTTACCTTTCATTTGGTATATCACACATAACGGTAGACTAACTGCAACCTACACAATGTTAAATCAAGAAACTTGCGAAAAACCTCAAAACACCAGTGGATTTCTATTGCCCCCCGAACAGACACCAGTCTGGAAATTCGACATGGTTGATCTTAAAAAATTCTAACTTCTCTTGTAGGCTCTTTGAAATGGGATAGATACGTCATGTGAAAGGTGAAATAATAAGCTTTCACATGGTATATATTTTTTATAGGTTTTCAAACAAAAAAATTGATTCCATAGCCTGAGAACATAAAAATAAATGTTTTTTTTTTTGCTTTTTTTAATGAAATTTGATCGAGTTCAAAAAATTCTAGCTCTTTTTGAAGATGTCTCATAGACCTGATCGATATATATGACAATAAGCTTTCAGACGGTATAAAATTTTGTATAGGTTGTTAGGGAAAAAAATGAAATTAATGACTTGAGAAGATAAAAATTCATGTTTTTTTTTGCTTTTTTTGATGAAAATGATTGTTTTCAATAAATTATTTTTAAACTTTTTGCGCATTGTACAAATTTAAAAATGGTTTTATTCTTAAGAAGAAATACTTGGCTTTTAAATTGCATAATTTTTTTTGTAAGCTTTTAAAATAAAAAAAATTAATATAATGAGAAAATAAAAAAGGTATTTTTTTCAGCTTTTTCTTGTAAATTATGATTGTTTGAAATAAATAAACGCTTCAATTGACTCATTTTAAACAAAAGCACACAACCTTTTTTCTGACGACGTTATCACGTAAAATCATCGTCCGTAAGTCTGCTTTACAGACAACCTCTGTTTTTTTTAGAATATATCCAAGAATCACCCCTTTAATAAATTCCTTAAGATCGTTTTTTAAAAGACAGAAATCCCTTCTTCTTCTTCTTTGATGTGAATAAAGTATTACTAGCTAAGATTATTGGCTACAAAATTTAATAATCACACAAGTTTATTTGGCATTAGTTCAAGATATATTTTTGGTGGTGAATAATAAAGCCCTGAGGGCCCGTTACAACAAAGTCAGTGATTTCCTCAAAGAGTAATTTACAAATAATATTATTGGATGTAATGATTCTCTTAATTGGCCTCCAAGTTTGCTTTATAAATAAATGTATGTCCCTTCTATTCGAATGTCCCCTGAAGCTGCCGCCCGCATCACTCAAAAACAAGGAATTATCAAATTATGCTTGACAAACAAACACCCTTCAGTAGTATCTAGATTGTTTTTGGCGCATTTGAACCTGAAGGATGGTATAGTTTATCAATTTAAAAAAAAAAACTAGTTATTTTAAAAAACGAATTATTTATTTACCAAAAAGCATTCTCTCTTTTTTTTTCACTCTTATTTCCTTGAAATTCAATCTTTTTATTTTTCATTATAATTAACCTTTATATTTTATCTTTCTTTTATTACCTTCTTTTTTTTGTTCATAAAATACTTCTTGCTTAATTTGAATAATGACCTCCTTAGCAATTCATTAATTATGATGTCTTTAAAACTAAAATTGGCCACAAATACTGATTTACATAAATACTCTGTTGTAATTCATCTAAACTACAAATGCAAAACGAACGAACTATATCCAGAGCATCAAACTAATCACGGAACAGTGAATATATATATATTCATAGTTTAAAGCTTTTGTTGAAGATGAAAATGCTATACACTCAGTTTTAACAAATTAGAAACAGATGAATATATTTTTAGAAAGGTTCTGGAAGTCTTAAAGAAAAAAATCATGAAAAAGACGCAATTCTTTAAAAAAACATACTAAGTCAATCTATGAAAAAAATTCTCATTTTTTGATATTTTCGGATATTTTTCAGAAATTTTCAAAAATACATTCAACCAAAAATTTTTCAATATTAAATTTTCACTTTGAAAATTTTTCTTTTCTTTTGATAATAGCGTTTTATCAAACAAATTTCAAAACTTCCATAGTTACAATTTCTTTTTTATTTGAAAAGTCACCAAAAAACAAGCTTTATCCAAAGAAGAGCATCAGACACATTTTAATAACCAAAATGTGTTTCTAAATCCCTTGCAACAAATTTTATACACATAACGTTTAAATGGAAATTGGAAATTGGAGTCTCATCATCTATTCAGGAAACAAACAAAACTAAACGCTGGATATGAATACACAAATGTAATAAATGATGTATTCGTGGTAAGCATCAGTTTGCTGAACAGTAGAAATGTCTTTGGAAATAGCCATCTAACTTTTTTTACTTAAGGACGATTTTATCATGTAGATGGTTGCTTTAAGGGCACAATGTTGATAACTAGCACCCCAGGGAAAACAAAGAACATTTTGCCGGTAAACATGAGAAGTATGAGCATCATAAAAACAGGGAAGTAGCCTTCTGAAAATGAGACCCACGTATTCTTGGTTGTTCTAAGTCCAATCATATTTTGTAATAAGTCCACTTTTTTTTAAGGAAAGTGCGTACTTGTATAGGAATTGTTCTATGTCCAATTTTGGGTTTTTAGTTTTTAAAAATATTAAAAAATAGTAGGTAAGTTTGTACAGTTTATTCAAAAGGAAAGAACAAACTTTATAAAAAAATATAACTTGAATTATGGACGAGCAAAAAACTATCGTTTTCAATCGATTTGAAACTTAAAAATCGTCCCCTGTAAAATTAGCTTTTTTTGACTTAGAACAATTCTGCTTTCCACCGACGACATATAAAAAAAAACAATGTACCTAAGTTCATTTATGAAAGTTCTTAACGAGTCACTGTCTTTTTGGGAATTATAGAATTTACTCCCTCTTTAAAAAAAAACACCCTCTTCCCCCAACATTATCTTATGGAAAGTATTTATTCTTGCCTTCTATCTCAAATGTAAACGTTTTACCAAAATTAGTTAGGGTGACGCATCAATATTTTTTCCAAAAAAACCAATACCGTTTCAACCATGATATTCTTATAGACACATTAGACTCTTGCTTCCAATCTCAAAAGTAACAAAATTGCTAAAAATTTATCGAGTTGGTTAAATTAAAAAAAAAATATTTTTCCAATTTTGTTTTAAAAATTTGAATCCCCAGAATCATTAACAATGATAAAAAAATATCTGTCTGTAAGGTTTGAATGAAAAAATACTACCTACGTAAATAACCAAAATATCAGTTTTCAGAAACAACGGCAACGGCAACGCCATATTCCACTATTCGACTTTTTTTAGAAACGCAGATTTGTTACAGTAGCTTAGACAATTACATATGTTCACTTAATGTTAATCAAAAATTTTACTGTTTTCGAGAATAATGCAAAAGCTTGAAAAATTTGTATCTTTTCTCGAGACTGGGAGCCCTCCGTCGCCTTTTCTTCAAGTTTATAGGTACCTATTTGGGGTTTGGGTTTGGTCAGGTTGTTTCGCGAAGTTGAAATATCTTGGTTTCTTTAGACCTTGAAAGTGTTTCCAATATCTCAACGTAACCTTTCTGACGACTTGAAATTTTCTGATCGACAAAAAAGAAGCAACCTCTTATTTTTGTTCAACCTCACTTAAGTGAGGTTCAACCTCACTTAAGTGAGGCAGGGGTATTATTTTTCTCTATTTCAAACAACGAAGCTGCTTCCTCTTTGACTATTTACACTTTGGGGATTTTCTGAACGCAAGATTTAACAATAGTTTTGCTTTGGTTTTGCTGAAGTCGAGTAAAAAACTATGACCTTTCGCAGTTGTTTCAACCTTATTTAAATGCTATCAACCATCCAAAAATATGAAGAAATATTTCCTCAAATAAATTTCATGATTTGATTGTACAAGATCAACTGTCGTCTAGGTAAGCAGTGTTAAATCTCAATGTTTTAAAAATCCGTAAAATAAATATTAAAAATTTTTTTAAATTTCATAAAAGATTTTTTCAAGAAATTAAAAAAAAATAATTAGAAACAATATAAAATTTGGTTTGAAGTTCAAAAACATCTCCTTAAACAGTTTTGAGATCAAAATGCGATTTAAATTCTTGTACATATAACAAAGAATTTTTTGAAAATCGTTTGAGTAGTTTTTTTTTTTTATGTAAAAATTTTCAAAAATGTTTCCAAAAACATTTGCTATGTCATTCAAAAGAAAATTTAAATTGACACATAAAAACAAAGTTTCAATGAAATTCATTCATCCGTTTTCGAAAAATTGATTTTTCAAAAAAAAAATTTTAAAATTTCAATAAAATTAATTAAGCAGTTTTCAAAAAATTAATTTAAAAAAAAGTGAAATATTTTTAAAAATCTAAAAATGTGTTTTTTAAAGTGTTTTTTAACCACCCTAAAACTGTTTCGCTCCAATAGTGTTGGCTGTAGTGCAGACAGAATTGCGGGACCTAATTTTTTGGCATTCTCCATCATAGTTATGTTATGCCTGACTGTTATCACGGCTTCGATTTTTTTTTTTTTCGAATCCTAACCTTGCTCTATATTACCTGTATAGCAAGTAAAAAGATCTCTCGGTATCGTAGTTTCGACTTTTCTTAATGGCTTGTAACTTTTTCAAAAACAGAAAAGACAACTATGTCAAAGCAATTGAGCCGGAGTGTACTTTGACTTCTTCCTTTACAACCTCAAACCTTAGACAATGGATACATTTTGAAAAATGTAAACTAGCTTCCACAAAAAAAAAAAAAAAATAAAAAAAACTTCCCTGAATTCTATGTGGGCTTTCTTGTTCCTCCCATAGAGAGAAAGAGGAGCTTGACAGTGCTATGATGGGTGTCTGTGCTGTATACAAGGAGAAAGCCAAGCAGGCTAGGCAAGCCCATGCAAAGAAGAAGAAGAAGAAGGATTCGTTTTGGTTTGCGGGAATCTCCAGTGCATGACAGCGAAACGACAATGGTTACGGAGATGAAGCCAAACAGAAGGAAGGAAGGAAGACTACATCAAGGACAAGAACTATGAGATAATATAAAGTTACATTAAGCGGTACTACTGCATTCATGAATAATATTGGACCCCAGAAACGTTTCAGTTATATAAATCTACTATAAAACGCAAAATGAAGTCTTTTTTTTTTTATTCGTGCGAACCAAAGGTATCAGAGGGGAATGAAGTACCAATTTTATTTTTTATTGTGAGTTGAGGGTTAAAATGGGTTGAATGGGATGATAAAGCCAAAAACAAAACAAAAAAAAAAAAAAATAAAAAAAAGGACGAGGACGAGTTTAATTTTATTTTAATTAAAGTTTTCCATTTTTGTTTTATTCCTGGACCTGGTGCGACAAGGCGAAATTGGTACAATTGTGATAAAACTAAGTTTAACTAATTGACTTATCCTCTGCCGAAATGGAGGCAATTAGTTTTATTTGAAATCAGGCGCGTTATAGCATTTTTGTCGCATTTTGTTGATTTAGAAAAGCCTTTCTGTTCCTGCCTGCCACCCATCAGAAAAGAGAAGAGGAAAAAGTTGAATGAGTGTACAAATTCAAATTCTGTTTCTATTTTTTTTTTTCATTTTTTTTTTTTTTTTTTATATCCATGGGCGCCCGAACGATGCCAAATTGTTTTCATGAATAAAATAATGAGAGAATGATTGTCATTAGCCATAGAACTAAGTGATGCTTTGTCAGCTTGGAGAGAATGCAAAAATAAAATCAATTCAGCAAAAACAACAGGATACCGGTTGAAGTTTTTTTTTTAATTTTTTTTTTCTTAACTATAAACGCCATGGGACAAAAATGATGCATGTGCGATGAATGCAGAAAAGTGTATGCATGCATGCATATGATGACCTTGGTGAGGGTAGTTTTTTTTTTAGTTTTTTTTTTCAGCAGAAGGCGCACCAGAGCTCACCAGCATTTTCAAGGTTGTGCTTAAAAGTACGCATACTCTATTAAAAAAAAAAAAATATTCTGCCATCAATTAATAATTTAATTTTGCTTATGACAAAATGCTTTGAGTTAAAATTCAAAGCTTGCTTTTTAAAACACAACACTGTCCTCTAGGGGCTGCTTTTGTTGAACCACCTGTGCTTTAACAAAAACGCATTTAAGCGAATTGTTTTTAGAAGAGGGGTTTCAGGCAGAAAACTTCAACCATTTGCCCATACCAGGAATTTGTACTACTTTGCGAATTTTCGTAATATGTAGAATATAAATAAATTCGTAGAAAAATTCGAAATTACTACTTCAATCAAACATTAAATTACTATTGAAGAGAATTTAAAAAGTGGGTCTAATAACTCCATCTCTCAGTCAGTATATGAAATAACAGATTTAATGTAACTGTTTTAAAAAACGACTTTTATAATTTTGATTTAAAAAAAGGTAAAATTTTTAAATCTTGAGTTTTAGGTACTAACTGCCTGAAAAACCACAGTGATTTTTATAATAACCTTTAAGAACTGTGTTTTCTCAAAAAAAGGACACACAAAAACGCATGCAAAAATGATTTCTAAAATTGTTTTATATTCTTAAACACTCAATAGGAATCACCAAGGATCTTTCTTTTAAATTTTGAAAACCAAAGTCCAGAGAAAAAAACGCGCATAACCAAATCAAGAAATATTAAAATCTCTTAATCTCAAAATGTCTTTTAAAACACTCGTTTACAGCCAAAATGAACACTTAATCCCACTATTTTTTTCTTACGTACTTTTACCTCAGGAACTCGGAAATCACTTTAAAAAAAATTACGATGGATATGTTTTCGAGATATAATTTTTCAAAGTTTTTTGTCGTTTTCTTTTTCGCAGCATACTTAATGTTCGGGCTATATTTTGAGTAATAAAAATGATGAAACTGAACAAAAAAAAAAAAAAAAACGGCACTTGAAAGCTGAATAAATAAGCAAACACTGTAAATTTGTATTAAGGATTTTCTTGTAAAAAATTAAATTTCCTATCCATATGTACCCCTTAAAAAAATTTTTAAATTAAACTATTGTAAAAAACTCAAGAAAAAATATTGAAAAAAGAGAAAAAAAAACGACATTTTCGATGGTTTTACTGAATAGTCTATTTTTATCTTTTGAGAATTTATAGATATTGAACATGTAACGAAGAAAAGAAGATACTTCATTTTTCAACATAATAGTTACAAAAATTGAATACGGCTAAAATTGGTTAAAATATGGATTTTCACAATCTACTGTTTTTGGTCTTTTTGAGCCATTTTTCTTTAACACATTTTACAAGTTGTAATTAGAAGTTTTGTATGTTTTTATCTTTATCAATTTAAACCTCTATTTTCTAAAAAACATATCGAATTTTGTTACATTTTGTGGGCATATCTTCTATATCGAGATTGAGTTCGATCCACTTCTTTACCGACTAGTCGGTAAAGAAGTGGATCGAAGTGGATCGAACTTCCAAAAAGGAGGAGGTATTCAATTCGACTGTATTTTTTTTTTTTTTTTTTTTTTATGTTTGTTACCGCATAACTGTTGGCTGCAGTGTGGTCCCATTTCAATTAAGTTCACTTTTAGCCATAGGAACTATTTTAAAAACCATAAAACCCAGTTTTGATCCATGGAAGTCGGTTTTGTTTTTTGGCTAAAAATGATTATTTCAATTGAAAACGTAGATAAGTGCATTTTATCAAAAAAAAAAACTCATCGCATTTTGAAAAAGTTGTAGATAAAAACGCTTCATACTTAATGTTTTAAAAAAAAATATGTCAAATTTTCAAAAGCATTTCAAAAAATATTTTTTTACCGCGTAACTTTGGACTGAGTGAACCAATTTTGATAATTCTTTTTGTATTGGAAAGCTGGTGGCTGCAGTGTGGTCCCATTTCAAATAAGTTCACTTTTAGCCATAGGAACTGTTTTAAAAACCATAAAGCCCAGTTTTGATCCATGGAAGTCGGTTTTGTTTTTTGGCTAAAAATGATTATTTCAATTGAAAACGTAGATAAGTGCATTTTATCGCATTTTGAAAAAGTTGTAGATAAAAACGTTTCATACTTAATGTTTTTATAAAAAATATGTCAAATTTTCAAAAGCATTTCAAAAATTATTTTCTCTTTTTTTTAAATGTACCTACCTAACTTTCTTAATTTCAATTAATCAATATAATTAATATGCAAAAATGTTTGTTAACATAAAATATAGAAAATATATTTTTCTTCTATCTTTAATTCTTTTTTCCCAGCCATGTTTTGTAAGTAACTGTATAGTGTATACGCAGTAGGGTGGGTCAAAAAAATCGAAAATTTTTTTTTTGATTTGGTACTCCGAAAAATCGATTGCTAGACCCCTCTAGAATATACACACCAAATATGAGCTCTTTATATTAATGGGAAGGTCCTCCGCTTTGTAATTTTCCATTTTTACATTAAGCTTCTACTAAAAAAAAATAATTTTTTTATTAATTGACTTTTTAGCAAATTTCTTTTCATATTCTTGTAGGAAATTGAACGCTCTACAAAAAAGGTCTTATACACTTTTTTCGTTTATCTAACCGTTGAATAGATATTTGAGGTCCAAAAATCGAGAAAATCTTTAAAAATTCGTTTTTTGTTCTTAATTTTGTAACAAATTGAAAAATTATAAAGATCAAACGCGCAAGACATATTCTTGTTGAAAATAGATTGCTCCACAAAAAAGGTCTTTAACTTTTTTCATTAATCTAACCATTCTAAAGATATTCGAGGTCAAAGTTAAAAAAAAATATAAAAACATTTTTTATTTTTAAAAAATTTCTAATTCACTGAAACTTCATTATTTTCAAATTAGCAAGATATATTCTTGTAGGGGCTTAAACGTTCTACAAAAAATTCTTTGGAATGAAATTGATTGCTTTAACCGTTTAGAAGATATTCGTATCCAAACCAATGCTCACTGATTTCAATAGTTTTCTTATGACCCGTATGCATTGCGATTTGGATACGAATATCTTCTAAACGGTTAAAGCAATCAATTTCATTCCAACGAATTTTTTGTAGAACGTTTAAGCCCCTACAAGAATATATCTTGCTAATTTGAAAATAATGAAGTTTCAGTGAATTAGAAATTTTTTAAAAATATAAAATGTTTTTATATTTTTTTTTAACTTTGACCTCGAATATCTTTAGAATGGTTAGATTAAGGAAAAAAGTTAATAAGACCTTTTTTGTGGAGCAATCAATTTTCAACAAGAATATGTCTTGCGCGTTTGATCTTTATAATTTTTCAATTTGTTACAAAATTAAGAACAAAAAACGAATTTTTAAAGATTTTCTCGATTTTTGGACCTCAAATATCTATTCAACGGTTAGATAAACGAAAAAAGTGTATAAAACCTTTTTTGTAGAGCGTTCAATTTCCTACAAGAATATGAAAAGAAATTTGCTAAAAAGTCAATTAATAAAAAAATTATTTTTTTTTAGTAGAAGCTTAATGTAAAAATGGAAAATTACAAAGCGGAGGACCTTCCCATTAATATAAAGAGCTCATATTTGGTGTGTATATTCTAGAGGGGTCTAGCAATCGATTTTTCGGAGTACCAAATCAAAAAAAAAATTTTCGATTTTTTTGACCCACCCTAATACGCAGGTTAGTAATACACAACAACAAACAAAACGAATGTTATTTATACAAAAAATACTATATTTCAGGTAGGTAAATCACTTTGAAAATTACAAAAATGTTTCGGCATTAGATAAGAACTCATCTAAATCGAACATTCATACAAATTTTGTTTGTGATTTATTTTCACATCCTTAAGCACGAAATCGATAACTATTCTATTCAGTTCAATCATTATCTACAACTTCCACAACAACGTTTGGTCAGTCAATTCGTATAACAAAATTGCAATAAATGTGAACACACATAATAACATATATGCCTCATATAAAAGGTAAAATAAGCCTCGGTGTGCCTGATTGGAAACGAATCAACGGACTATACTCGTATATATTGGATGAAATTGTTTAAATATTGATTGAAACGCATCACACTTTAATAGACAAGTACAATGTTGTATCGATTGCCAACAACATAAGTAAATAAAATTCCTTCTAAGGCTATATACAAAGTTACTATAGAGTAGAATTGAGGTATAGAATGCAGGTAATCTATAGTAATCAATCTGAATGGAAACAATTTTCAACCAAATATTGTATTTTAGTTCATTTAATTATATACACATTCACTGGATAGTTACATACACATTACACAAGGAAAACCTGTAATGATAGAATACATGCCTATACTACATGTTATACTTGAAAATTTATAAACAAAAAAAAAAAAAATAAATAAATCATGCATACAAACATAAGAGGTTTAAATTTTCAATTAAGAAACACTGTTTAATAACATTTTAGGGATGTAACAGATAGGTCCTTTCTCAGTTTTTTTTTTTCAAAATTCATTTCGTTGTTAGGAGAATTTTGGAATTATATTTGTCCCGTAAGAAATCCTCTTTTAAGTGTTCACAGTACGAGTCACCATACTCAATTCTACAAAAAAAAATTCCCGTAATATTTTTTAATGTCTTGCAATTCATTTTGTAAAGTACAGAAATGTCAAAGTCTTGTACCAATAATAAGTCGAAAGGTCTGAGAACTTCGAATCAATGGACGGAGAGAGGGTCCGTAAGCTTTGACGGACTCCTTAATGGTTAAAGTGGTTCAGTTAAAAACCAAATTGATGAAAAGGATTGCATGTTAAAACTGCTTCAATTTACCAGGAAAACGACAAGAATCAATACCACTATTTTTTTTACGTACTTTAACCTTAGGGACTCGGAAATCACTTTAAAAAAAAATTTTCAAAGTCGTTGTTTTTCTAAGCATACTTAGTATTCGGGCTATATCTTGAGAAATAAATATTATAATAATTTTTTGTTGATAATTAAATTTCTTATAGATATGAAAACTTTAAAAACAAAATTTAAAATTAAAATATTGTAAAAAACTTAAAGCCCGTATGATACTTCTTGTTTTTCTTATTTTTTAAAACAGAGCAGTAAATTATTTTCTAAATACAAAATCACATAAAAAGTGAGTGCGTAAACTATATAAGCAAAAAGCAAAAAAATGTCACAAAAAAAGTACTAAAAGTGTTCTAAAAATCAAAGGGTTTACTTTTTTCACCCAGTGGACAGGTTCAGAAACGTTAGGCAGTAAATATTTAGGTAATTTCTCGTTCTTTGATTTGTCAACTGTCAAAAAAATCCTTCCAATTTAGGTAATTTTATTGAAAAGCTGACTTGAAAGTTAGGCAAGAAAATGTTCCCTAAACATTTAGGAAATTTTTTTTTGTCAAAATGATAGCTGATTGTTTTTAATTATAGAATTACGTTAGAAAAATTAAATCTATTTGTGTTAAAAACGAGTAAAAAGTGCATTATCGGTTATAATTAATATTATTTATTTATTAAAGTGAAGCGAAATTTGGTGTCTGCCCATGCGATCTGTAAAATTCTTAAATTAGTTTCGAAATTTGACAATAACATCATATTCAAACTAATTCAGTCAATTAACTCAAATTTCCGTTTAGAAAATGACGTTGCCTAAATATCTAGTCCCTAATATTTCCTGAACGTGATTATTTTTCAGTTTTTTCTGACATATCTGGTTGGAAAGTTGACATAAAAATTGAAATTTGTTTATTTTTCGTTTTGTTATGATTAAAATATTTAAATTTGTTTAAAAATAGTTTTATTATTATGTACATATAGTAGAGTAACTAAAGCAAATTATTAGGGAACCCGGCCGAACAGCTCTGATTTTGACGATTTTTTTTTTTCAAACGTAGGTAATTAAAAATACTTTAAAGTCTATAGATTAAAAATTGCCGGTGTTGCCGTATTGTTTTTTACAATTAAAATTAATTTTTTTTAACAAAACCATTTTTTTTTGCTTAAATTTCATAAAACAAATGATAGCAAAAGATTCTCTAGGTAATTTAAGGAAAATATATAAAAGGCAGTAAGGGACAATCTTCCATCGTTTAAGCGATAAATGCAATTTTCTAACATCCTGACCTCAAACACAAAAAAAATATTTTGAAAACAACACCAACACCTACAATATTTTAAAATACATTTTTAAAAAGCCAGAAGCTCATTCTTATCTCTTAAATTTAATAATCAAGACTTTTTGAAAAAATGGTCCTCAAACTCAGAATTAAAAAAAAAAATGTTCTTAGAAAAATTTAAAATGACTTTTTTCAAAACTTTTTCTAATAAAATATGAATTTATTTAAAAAAAAATTTTGGCCATAAATATTATCAGTTGAATTTCGAAACAAAAAAGGTAAAATATATCACACTTTTGAAAAAAAAAAATGAAAAATTACTTCAATTTCAATGGTTTTTTTTATTAAAACTGAATTTTTGCATTGAAATAATTAATTTTCTCAAAGACTGTGGTAAATAGGAACTTTAAATTTTTGCTATTTAGCTTTCAACAGTAAGGGTTATTAAATGAATAAAAAATAATTTTATGTTTTGATGTTGAACTTTAAAAAAAAAATAAGTTACATTTTTTTTCAAAACTTTTATTAAAAAAAGTTCTTCGAAAATGAAATACTTTTTAGTTTTTTTCATAAACCGTAATACATATTGACATTTCCTTTTATAATTTGAAATCATAATAAATGCGGCCAAAAAAAATTGAAAATAAATGCATTTTATATTACGACCAAGTTTAAAAAACGACATGTTAAAATTTTTTCAATAATTTTTTTTTTTCAAAAATCTGAGTTCAATTACCATTCTTTCAAAAGCTGTTCATTCAATTAACTTAATTTTAATTTTACATATATGACTAAGCTTCTAGCTTTTAAAAAATGTTTATTTGAATATTGTAGGTGTTGCCGTTGTGTTCAAATATTTTTTTTTGTGTTTGAAGTCAATTAATAAGAAAATTGCATCTATCGCTTGAACTATGGAAGATTGTCCCTCACTCCCATATATTTTTTTTCCTTGAATTTCCTAGACAATCTTTTGGCATCAATTAATTTATGAAATTTAAGAAAAAATTTTGAAAAAAATTTGTTTTTGTTCACAAAAATCTTCAATTAAATTTAAAAAATCAAAACGGCAACACCGGCAATTTTTAATCTATAGACTTTAAAGTATTTTTAATTACCGACGTTTGAAAAAAAAGATCATCAAAATCTAAGCTGTTCGGCCGGGTTCCCTAATATTGCCAATTTTTGAGCTTTAGTTACTCCACTAATATATGTGTGGTGAATTGACTCTATAGAAAAAATTTCAGTGTTTTACGAACTGGTACATTTATTCTTCCTAATTTTAACCGTTTTGAACGATGTAAAACTAAAGTCACACCTCCATTTTTCCACTGCCAATTATATTGTCAATGTGCACATTGCAAACAAGGTTAACATTTTTCAAGAAGAAAAAAAAAATAAAAGTAAACTTTTCATTACAATCTCCAGCGTTATTTTTTTCTCAGAGAAAGAAAGAGACAAAAAAATACTATAGAAACAAACGGATGTGTTCGTTCCTTCCACATCATGATTGCAATGACATTTCGGATGTCTTTTTGGTTTTTTTTTTCTGTTCATTTTCAACATGTTGTCACTTTTGTGTGTCCTATAGTAAGAGAATGTCATTCGTTGACATTTTTGATATCACAAACTGTCACTGAATATGGCCATTTACGCAAAATAAAAAAAAAAACTCTTGATTATTATCATAAAAGTGGCTTATTTCATTTCAACAGTCTCTCTTCATAATATTTTGGAGATTAATTAATGTAAATTTACTTAGCTCTTGACAGAGTTTATTTGTGTATTTGTGATCCTTGGGAAATTAAAAAAAAAAAAAAAATACGTAGGTACTACTAACTTTATCATGTCATGAACAAGGATAACAAAAAGGACGCATCCTGAACCGTACATATATGTAAGCTATTCACGTTCCATTTGGAAATTATTATACTTTTTTCTCAAGTAGGTATGTAAGTTTTTTACAGAGGTGGTTATATGTATATTACAAAACTCAAAAACTACTGGAACAGAACTAATAGAGAGGTATGGGAGTTGTCATATCATTTCAAGTTTTTTTTTTCTTGAAAAATAAAATGCATTCAGTGTTTTTTCTTTTGTTTACTTTTTTTTTTATATTTTGTCGACATTTTTTTCTTTTACAATACCTACTTTCATGATTAAAACCTTTACGATATACAACGTAATGGAGAAATGTGTATATCATTGAGTTGTGACATCAGAGTTCCATTAGAGTTTTAATAAATATAAGGACCTGTTACAAAATACATATCCATTTAAAAGTACTTTTGGTCGCGGAGAGGTTTCGATCCATCGATTTCTTTTGTATAAATGATTTCGAGGACTAGGTAACATAGTGCACAGGTGATGTAAAAATGTTTTAAAAAATATGCATAGTATTATTCCAGTTGCGAAAGACATTTCGTAATAAATAATCCTGGCAAAATTTTCGACGAATACATCAATTTATTTTGTTGTAGGGATATTTTTATTGCGTTGTATTGAAATTAATCGTATACCCTGCGAGGTCTTGAATAGTAGCAAAAAGGGTTTTTATGATTGTTTTGATATAATCCATGTTAAATTGGGAATTGTTTGAGTAGGTATATGCAAGTGACAAGTATCTTAATATCTCTATTTCATACAGTGTGGTATAAATTTATTTTGAAAAAGCTTTTTAAATTTTATTTCAATATTTGCCTATCATAACCTATTAATCATTAGTTGTTCGAGTATGAAGGACAGTGGATCAGTGTATTTTCCGGTTCAGAAAAAATAAAAGCATTCAATTATGGTTCTATGATTTTTAAACTTAATGTACATTTTTTTTTACTTAACATCATTTATAAACAAAGATAAATATATAAAACTTCTTCTTAAATCGGAATAAAATTCTTTTTTATTCCTTTCAGAATCTTTTTAAATACTTCTATATTGCTTATGTAAAAACAAAGACTTTTATTTTAAAACTGGGTAAAAAGTACAGATTATTTTTTTAAACTTTTTTAGCTGTGTTTTTCGCATAATCAGAAGGTATTAATTTTTTGTATTTTATTCGCAAAACAAATTAAGTATTTGTTTTAATTTTACTTTTTGAATAAATTAAAAAAATGAGTAACTACTTTGCAGAAAAAAACAAAACTATTGTTTCCTTATTACTACATATTTTCATTTGTTCAAATTCAACAAAAAGGACAAACTTTTAACAATCAAATAGTAGGGTAAGGTGGTATAAGAGTGCGCATTTTAGACAAAACACCAAATAAAACAATAACAAAAAGAATTTAACTACTTTTTGTATATATAGTTTTTAGTTTATAATCAAAGCAACGAAAAAAACTTAAAACTGGTGACAAAAATGTATTAATTCAAAAGTTATATACAAAATACCACGTTAGGTCATTTGCGCACTCTTATACATCCTATTGTGTAAGAGTGCGCAGCTTAGTTTGTAAGAGTGCGCAGCTGCGTACAGTTGTAAATTCGCACAAAAGTCGCAAATAAAACTGCCTATCTTTAAATAAACAGAGTATTTTTCAACCCATCACTCCTTACATGATTATCAATCAATTTAGTCTTCGATTAATGGTTCCGAGAAAATTTCAATATTTCCTAGTTACTCTCATTCGCTTGTTTTTTGTAAAACTTTTATTTGGTTTCTTTTTGGTTGGAATTGCTTTTTCTAGCTGCTGTTTGCTGGTATATGGACAAATACCAGTTATTTTGAAGCCTTGGATAGCATTTACTGCTCTTATAACCCGCGCACTCTTATACATCATCATGGTGCGCACTCTTACACGCTCAGACATGTAATCGAAGAATATATATATATTTCACAATGCACTTTTTGACCAGTCTTACGTGTTTCTCAAATGTTTCTTTTTGTCGACTTTTTAATGTCCCATACTTTGTTTATTGTTATTTTTTGTTGTTAAGCGGAAAATTTAATTTGTTTGGCAAGAAATATTGGAAAAAAAAGTGCTAAAAAACTTAAACTTAACTAGCACCTCTGTTTACAAACACATTTGCATGAAATTTTGACAGCAGATCAAAATCATTTAGATCTTTCCAAAATAAGTGCATTCAATCTTATATTCCCTTTCAAACCGTAGAAAATGGCCTTGCGCACTCTTATCAACCGCGCACTCTTATACCATCCTACCCGTAAGGTGGTATAAGAGTGCGCATTTTAGACAAAACACCAAATAAAACAATAACAAAAAGAATTTAACTACTTTTTGTATATATAGTTTTTAGTTTATAATCAAAGCAACGAAAAAAACTTAAAACTGGTGACAAAAATGTATTAATTCAAAAGTTATATACAAAATACCACGTTAGGTCATTTGCGCACTCTTATACATCCTATTGTGTAAGAGTGCGCAGCTTAGTTTGTAAGAGTGCGCAGCTGCGTACAGTTGTAAATTCGCACAAAAGTCGCAAATAAAACTGCCTATCTTTAAATAAACAGAGTATTTTTCAACCCATCACTCCTTACATGATTATCAATCAATTTAGTCTTCGATTAATGGTTCCGAGAAAATTTCAATATTTCCTAGTTACTCTCATTCGCTTGTTTTTTGTAAAACTTTTATTTGGTTTCTTTTTGGTTGGAATTGCTTTTTCTAGCTGCTGTTTGCTGGTATATGGACAAATACCAGTTATTTTGAAGCCTTGGATAGCATTTACTGCTCTTATAACCCGCGCACTCTTATACATCATCATGGTGCGCACTCTTACACGCTCAGACATGTAATCGAAGAATATATATATATTTCACAATGCACTTTTTGACCAGTCTTACGTGTTTCTCAAATGTTTCTTTTTGTCGACTTTTTAATGTCCCATACTTTGTTTATTGTTATTTTTTGTTGTTAAGCGGAAAATTTAATTTGTTTGGCAAGAAATATTGGAAAAAAAAGTGCTAAAAAACTTAAACTTAACTAGCACCTCTGTTTACAAACACATTTGCATGAAATTTTGACAGCAGATCAAAATCATTTAGATCTTTCCAAAATAAGTGCATTCAATCTTATATTCCCTTTCAAACCGTAGAAAATGGCCTTGCGCACTCTTATCAACCGCGCACTCTTATACCATCCTACCCTATTTTGACATAGGTTTGTTTTTTAAAGAAGAAGTTGGTTGTTTCTAAATATTTGTTTACTGAAATCTTATTCTTATTTTAATTAATTGCCAAATTACATGTATTTAAAAAAAAATAATTTTTAATCTTTTTTTTCATTTGTTTCTTAGAAGCGTTTAGTTTTGTCCTAAAAAATTAATTTAACCTTACTACGAAATTTGAAGAAAATCGCTTTAGTTATTTTAGCTATAGCTCCAGATAGAGACAGAAATACAAACCAATTATTGCATACATGTCATACCTAATTATGATCATGAGTTTAATTTGGTTCCGAATTATAAACTTGCACTACAAATACTAGTGATGGGAACTATCGAATGATTTGAACTATCGATAGTTAGTAACTGAATGATTTGGAACAATCGAATAGTTCATTCATTTATTCATTTGAATAAAAACTATCGAATAAAACTATTGAATACAAACTATCGAATAAACTATCGAATAAACTATCAGATAAAAACTATCAAATAAACTATCGGATAAAAACTATCTTTTAAGAAAACTATTTGAACGAGAAAACTATCGTATAAAAAAACTATTCGAATGAAATAACTATCGTATAAAAAAACTATTTGAATGAAAAAAACTATCGTTTAAGAAATCTATTTGAATGAGAAAACTATCGTTTAAGAAAACTATTTGAATGAAAAAACTATAGAGTGAAAAAAGTATTCGAATGAAAATAGTAATTAAATGAATGATGAATGAATAGTTTAAAACTATTGAATGAATGAATATTTTACAACTATCGATAGTTTGATAGTTTTTATTCGATAGTTCCCATCACTAACAAATATCTATCTTAAATTTTCTCGTTTGCCTTTACTTTCTAAAAAGGTATCTCAGTACTCAGCTGTCACAGTTCTTCGATTCTATAAATCCAACCTTTGTTTAAGCCGGTTCCAATGATGAAAGTAAGAAAGTGACGATGCAATGTTTCCTTTTTCAATAGTTTAATTTTAATTTTGGAAACCTTGTTTCCACCACTGTTGTCAGATAGTGAAACAAAAACTTAAAAAAAAAAATGACAGACATTACGCCAGACACTCGCAATAAGCAATAAATAAATGAACAACAATTATTTCGGTCCTTTTTAAGTTTTACATGTCTTCCTTAAAATTCAAACCCTCTTTATCTCCATTGGTAACCTTCAGTAACCTACCTTTGGAGCATACCTACACAAAAATGTCAGGATACGCGCTTAATCCTATTATTCTAAGTTGTATATAAAAACCTAAAGTTAGAGATTACCGGCTATAAAAAAAAGAAACATTAAATTCAATTGAGTATCCTCCTTGAAGTAGGTACTTTGATGTTTTTTTTTTTTTTTTTTTTTTTGTTTAAGAACGACTTAACGTGTTGAAATTCAAAACAATCGTTTATTTAAATTCGTTTGACCACCGAAGCTTTCTGTTACATTTTCAACAGTATATTCGATAGTACCCTACTTAAAAAAATAAACCTATTCAAGTTTAAATTGGTATTAACTGAATAAAAGTACCTATTCAAGTATAAAAAGTATACACTTCCCTAAAAATAAAATCCTATTGAAAATTGATCGATAAAAAAAACTTCTTAATGAGCTTTTAAAAACCTTGTTAATAAATAAGTAGGTACTTTACTTCCATTCGATAAGACTTTCCATTCTTGTATAAGTCCTCTTTAGGTTTCATTGATTTTTCTTCAATTAAAGAGTTACTTGTTAAGAGGGTTAAAAGTATATTTTGAGGAGAACAGTTTTTGAGGTATTTATACACATTTAACGGGTATGTAACTAATTATTTCGAAAAATATTCAAGACTACAGCTGGAACCTGGCTTTCTTTTCTACTAATTGCTTTGCTAGAAGCAAACATTTTTACTTCCGTAAAATTAAACAAAAAATTCAAAATAGAAAAAAACTTTAAACAATTATGTTTCGTGGTAATTTCACAAAAACTTCCTCTCAACCATCATCATCAACATCATCCAAAAAAACCAAACCCCTACAAAGCTCAAAAGTGACCTCAATAAAGCAACTTTGTGTTATACAGGCACAACCATCATGTAGCCATAACCACACAACACTGGGTTCCTTTGAAATGAAATAAAATACAAAATTGTATATAATTTTTAATCCGATCCTTGAAATTCCCCACAGAAACCAAAGAAATGTCAACTTGGGTCGAAATAATTAATAATTATAATTACGACGAATAGGACATTCAGTTGGCATCGAAAAAAAGGGGTTTCATGTCGAAAGCGAAAACGAACATAGAAACAATATTTCTCCAAAGCAAACAGATGATGCTTTCGATATTTTTCTATCCTTTTTGGATACAAAAAGGATGTTTGCTCATACTATTTGGAAAGACAAAGGAAACAAAAAGCCCAATATGAGGAGCGCCTTCCACGACTATAGTTGGCAGAATAACAGTCTTTGTTCTATTCTACACTCAAATCCAAAATTCTGCCTCACAGAAGAAAAAAAAGAAACATTGTATGATTCTAGAATCGATGTCGTGACTTATGTATATTTCCCGCCTTTTGACATTGTTAATGTCCTTTTGTATAGTTTGGTTGGTCCTTCTTTTCTTTTCTCCTTGAATGAATTCCAAAATAAAAAAAAAAAACAAACAAAAACAAAGAACTGAAAAATGAAAAATACGAAAACAAGAAAAAAAAGGAGGCATGAATATTAAAAGGACTTCAAATACAACAAAAAAAAAAAAAGGACGCAGTATATACGAGTATAGGCCTCGTGTTGAGCATTAAATTCATTTTTTCGTATCTTAAGGCTATTTTAACAGCTTTATACACAAAGTGGAATAGCTCTATATGGAGATGGAGAGATAGTAAAGGATTTTATTTTTCTTTGACAAATAACAAAAGAGAGCGAGAAAAAGAGAAAGGTCAAGTTTTGCAGACGAATTTTAAAGGTTGAAAGGTCTATTAAAGTTCTAATGAATTGAAATGAAAAGGGTTAATTGGTGCAGAAGGAATACAAATACAAACATGCTACATTTATGTGTGTTGCCAAAGTTTTATAACGCTTGGCCTAATAATATTTGATTAGAAAGCTTGTTGTGTCATTTGGATGAACACTAAAACAATGGACATGACCTTTATGTTTTGTAAGTTTCCTATTTTCCCTTTTTACATTTTGTATTAAGCCTTTTGGGTTTCTTCTATGCCAAACAAAAAAAAAACAAGGCTCTTTTCATGTTTTGAATTAAGTATTTGTTTATTAATGAGGTTTAAGTACTATACTGGCTCACTGAAATGAAAACATTACTTCCGATTTTGAAGATTAAAATGTTATTTGTACCTATATAATTCTTCTAAAACAACCTTACGTGTGAGTTCAAGTTGTTAAAGTAGTAAAGGCTGGTATAACTCATTCTTAATTAGTTTTTGGGGTAAAAACTTTATTACCAATGTTACAAGTAGGTACAATAAATTGGCTCTTAAGCCCTCGAAAAGAATAATAACACGGTGTTACAAAAATGAGGTTTCAAAATATACGCGGGCGGAGACCTATCAGGTTTTGTAGAGCTAGTCGCACTGATTACGAAAAGGTATTTGGAAATCCCCCATTGAAAAAATTCTAGCTTCGACAATTTTTTACCCATTTTCGATTTAACAGTTTCTGATAGAAGATAAATATACCTTTTCCACAATGTATAAAACATGTAACTCGGTTAAACCACTTAGAATTTATAAGCTGTCAAAGTTCAAAAATTCCATTTTTTTCGTCATTTGCCCAACTTCGGCATCAATTTAAAGTATATGTTTTCAAAACAACATGCTATTTAAAAAATATATTCTAAAACTATATCTATTTTTCAATCAATCGAGGTATTTTTTATGAAAATCACTTCAAAATTGTCTTAGAAAAAAAATTTTTTCGATTTCAACCCAGATACAGACGATAGAAAGTTTGTAGTGTTCGGGGGCTCTTACAGTAATAAATGATACCATTTCCGAAAGGAAAAATTGTACATTTGATTTTAATTTTTAAATCAATATAATATAACCAATAGTTTTTGAAATAATCGATTTCAAAGTTAAAAATAGGCGAACAAAATTTTTTAAAACTCATTTTATACTATTTTTGTCCAGACTGTGTTTAGTAAAAAAATTACTCACACAGAAAACTGCCTCAATTGATTCCTTAAAGAACAGTGAAAACTATATGTTTCTATGTCTTCTAGTTTTTGAGAAAATTGAAAAATTATTTTATCAGATTTTTCTTTTTTCAAAATATTTTTTGTTTTTATTTTTCAATTTTCTCAAAAACTAGAAGACATAGAAACATATAGTTTTCACTGTTCTTTAAGGAATCAATTGAGGCAGTTTTCTGTGTGAGTAATTTTTTTACTAAACACAGTCTGGACAAAAATAGTATAAAATGAGTTTTAAAAAATTTTGTTCGCCTATTTTTAACTTTGAAATCGATTATTTCAAAAACTATTGGTTATATTATATTGATTTAAAAATTAAAATCAAATGTACAATTTTTCCTTTCGGAAATGGTATCATTTATTACTGTAAGTGTTGCCGTTGTTTTTTAAAAAAATTTTTTTTTATTTTGATAATTTTTTTTTAGAAAAATGCCCCTCCCACCTAAACGGGGAGAGATAGACCCCCCTCCCAAAGAAAAAAATGTTTGTATTGAGCTCCTCTACAAAAACCCGTTATCAAATCCTGGCGCCCAAATTATCCTACAAGTGCCGAAACAACATTTTTGTTCTATACCTAAAAGTTTGAATTTCTGTATCTGGGTTTAAATCGAAAAATTTTTTTTCTAAGCCAATTTTGAAGTGATTTTCATAAAAAATACCTCGATTGATTGAAAAATAGATATAGTTTTAGTATATATTTTTTAAATAGCATGTTGTTTTGAAAACATATACTTTAAATTGATGCCGAAGTTGGGCAAATGACGAAAAAAATGGAATTTTTGATCTTTGACATCTTATAAATTCTAAGTGATTTAACCGAGTTACATGTTTTATACATTGTTAAAAAGGTATATTTATCTTCTATCAGAAACTGTAAAATAATCGAAAATGGGTAAAAAATTGTCGAAGCTAGAATTTTTTCAATGGGTGAAGGTCCAAAAAACCGTTTTTTGCCCGTAACTCCAGATTTTGGGGGTGTTAGGGGATTTTCAAATACCGTTTCGTATTCAGTGCGACTAGCTCTACAAAACCTGATAGGTCTCCGCCCGCGTATATTTTGAGTGTTACACAGTGTAATTTTATACAAAAATTTTTAGGAGATCGAATCACGGAAACACGTATCTAAAATTATGCTATGGTTTGAACGAATTTGTTCAAAAATTATTACAAAGTTATTTTGAAATTAAAGGAAAAATAAATAAGCTGAGCCTTGGTATTGAAAAAAAATTATAAGCTTCAGAATTCAATTAAAAAAATACTGATAAATTTTGAGATTGTATTTCATGGTTTTGTATAAGATTGTTTCATTCTTTAGTTAGAGACTTCTTACGTATAATGATATTTGTTCCTAAAGTTAACAATTAAATACATAAGTCAACAAATCGGAAAAATTTCATTTCAGCGCAGGGCCATAGGTCGACATGAATTCATAGTAGCTTCATTGTCTTTCAATAAAGAAAAAACATAATTTATAAATATTTGTTTTAAAACACTGTCACTGTGGTGTATGTGTAACATTTATTCCAATCAAATTTTGTTGGTTACAAAATGAACTCTCTAAGGAGAATCTCAGTAGTTACAGTTTTCAATATATTTTTAACTTAAAATTTAAAACATTATTCCGCACATAAAATTAAAATTAATTCTGGCTTCAAAATTCTGCTTTTATAACGAAAATTCAGTTTTTCAAAATTCTGCTTTTTTTCTATTCTGCTTTTTAAAATTCTGCTTTTCATAATTCTGCTAGCATTATACTTGAACAAAAAAATTCTGCCAATTCTGTTTTTTTTTATAGCATATGCGCTGACTAAAGAAAAATAAGAAAATAGCGACCTTTAATTGCTAAAAAAAATTGGCTCTAGTTTTATTTCTATGCGGAGTAATGTTGTAAAGATTTATAAGTAAATATATTTAAAACTGTTTGAGTCCATTTTATAAGACACGAACGGAGATTCTTTGTAGAGACGCCATTTTTTTGCTATCTTCTGCTTTTCTGAGCTCTTTTGCTCAGTGTATAAAGCATTTATGGCAAGGGTGATATGCAGTAGAGGCCATATTTTAAGGATAGTAAAGACAGTAAAGTGTCATTTTTTAAAATTACTTCATCAGACACATAAAATGACTTCAATGCCCCGATATGTTACAGCTTGGACTAAAAGATCATAAAAAATTGTGTAATTTGTAAACTTAATGATCGACCTAAATTTTGAAAATGATGGCCTGCCCGTTTAGCCAGGTGGTGTGCAAATATATTTTGAGGTTAAGGTAAAAATATTCAAAGACATAGATTGTTTATGTGCAGCATGATAGAAATGTCAAATTTTCTTTCATTTTACAAAAAGGAAAACTTTCTTGAAGGTTTTTAATAGTTACTGCTAAAATTTAAGTTAAAACACATCTAATAATTTTTCATTTTTACTTTTATCCTGGATATATGCTGGATATATGAATAAAATGTTTTATATATTTCGTTTTTTTGTATCATTCAACAGCAACATTTTCACTGAATTTCATAGGAATCGATTTTTTTTCACAGGGTGTTTTGGTAGGAACTAGTTTCATAGCCTCCCATTTCCCTAAAAAAATACCTTGTGAAGTATTAAAATAGACTTCCATGAATATTTATTTGTATGAAAAATGTAACCACAATCCCAAATTTTATAAGCGAAAGAAAATAAAAATACAAGAAAAATAAGAAAAGATGAGAAGAAAAAGCAGAAGAATATGAAAGAAAAAAAACATTCGCTTTTGTTTGGGAACGTGTTGGCCAACTCAATCAAAGGAGGCAAAAGTTTTTGCAGAAATAGCCTAAGAAAACACTAATGGCCAGGACAACGAGGACGATGAAGATGACGACGATGGTAATTGCCATTGGCACAAACACTCTCAGCTCATTTCATCCGCCCAAGTTATCTGTTGGAATTTTTACCTAACTCATTCCTCCCCTCCCTAAAAAAAAGAGGACCCGAAACCCACCCACCATCACCACCGAACACTATTTTCACTTGAATGGCCCCGAAATTGAAAGCAAAATTCAAAAATGTTCACATTTCAATATACTCTCTACTTGCTTTGCTGGAGCTTTTCTTTCAGCCAAGTCTTTCTTGTTTTCTTTCATTCTGATTTCCTTCATACCCCTTCCCTTCTCCAGCAACTATACTATATTGCTGCAGGGATCTAACCGGAAGAAAAGCTTCCTTTATGCTATGCCAATGCCAGTGTTTTTATATATTATTTCACTCTCTAAATGGGCTCCGTTGTGAAGCGCATAATGAAAAGGTCTGATGGCTGACGGGGCTTGACTGGCTTATTGTTGGGAAATATGGTTTTTGTGCGTGTTCTAGTTAGCACACAAGGACACAGCTCCTTTTCCTTGCTTTGCTTCTATAGCGCGCACAGCAGTCTGATAAGAATCCTTTATTTTTTTTTTTCCTTTCATTTCGTTTCGTTTAGTGGGGGCGAACTTTCGATTAGCCCGGATGACAGCTTTCAATGTAGGTAGCCAGGATATAGAGGGTATAGAGTAGAACCACCCCCAAAGGGGTTTCAGAGCATTTAAATTATAAATGGGTAGCAATTATGAATTATACTGGAGAGTAGTTTTGCTCTATTTGCAAAGCAGTCCGAGTATTTAAGCTCAAATAAATATAAAAAGGTAGAGTTATAAGTTATAGAACTTTTTAGAGGTTTATTGTAAGTTGCCATGAAAGTTGCTAAATAAATTTCACTTTGATGATAAAGTGATAAATAATTGGCTGGTGATTCCTTATATTACCATGACTTTGTAGAAATTGATAACTTAACAAAAAAAAAAAAAAAAAAAAAATACTAACTCGGACTTGGTAATACAAAATTGTGTATATAGTATTTGGAGGGAGTGCAAAACGATGACGCGTTTGTCGTCGAAGAATAGTTGCACGAAGGTTCGTGTTACACATAGATATAGAACCGGATGTCTTTGTTTGGTGGGTTTTCATTTTCGAAGAACAAAATAGTTAATTATAGGATGGCCGAGAGGAGGGCCTAAAGGCAGGAATAGGGTTGAAAGTTGTATGGACGTTGGTTAGCATGTTGACGTCTTAGCCTTGTTTTTTTGTTTAGGGTTATTTGGTCAAATAAAGAATTTTTTTATTGAGATTTTATGCTTTTTTTTTTATTTGGTTTTTGTTTTTTTTCCAAACTTTAATTAAATTTTATTAAAAAATATTTGAAAAGTTGAGTTCATAATTGGGTTTTGAGTTTTTTTTAGTTCAAAAGAATTTATTACTCATTTTTTTTTTTTTTTTTGGGATTTTTCATAAATCAATTTTTATTAAAATTTTTGTAACCACTTCAGAAGTTTGAACTTTTCAATTATACTTACGACCTTTTCATATAAAAACAGTCTTTTAAAGTGGATCTGGGATAGTGGTCACGTTGCAAGATGAACTCTGAACGACTTATTCAGCGTTAAAAAAATCAATTGCTGATCATTAGTAATGGACAATGGACATCTTCATGTCAAAAAATCAAACGCACTGATTTGATTTTCATATAATTTTAGCAATACTTATTTACATTAAAAGATTTTCTATAAAAAAAGAGAACCACTTTAAATGAATATCAAAAACTTCCTAAAATATTAATGATTGCTTGTTTTTTTTTTTTGTCAGATGGATTGTTTAGTTAAGTTTTACAGCGAGCGGTGGCCAATATTGCGGAGAGTTTTTTGATAGTGATAGTTGATTCAGTGCAACTCAAACCTTAAAAATTGTATTGATTTTTTTTTTATAGTGCTGTATTTCTAAATTCTTTCGTATAAAGGATTTAAAAATTAGTTTGCACGAACTAAATAAAGCAAAAGTTACACAAGTTAGAAGTCAGAAAAAGTACGCATACGCCCGAGTGTATACATATTTTTAGTTTTTTGTTTTTGTTTGAGAAAAAATATTCTTTTCACAGATTTTTTTATTGTTGTTTCTGATTTGGCAACTTTATTTAATAACAACAATAAAACTTATTTGTTTTACAGTTATATCATTTTTTTATAGGTTTCTTAAAGAAACAAATTGAAAAAAATGTTCGCATAAAAGTAATGATTAGTGTCATTTTTATAGAAGTATCAACTATTTAATTTAACCCTCGTGGATCTGAAAAGGAAACGATTTCCAAGAAAAATGAATTTTTTTGAACATTTTTTTTTTTTTTAAACTTAAACTAAAGTTTATCCAATGCAATTCAAATGGGATAAACTCGAGTTTTTCTTAAAAAAGCAGCTTAAACAGTGTTTATGAATATGTCCCATTGGGCCATATTCAATTAAGATTTACTAAAGTTATGACTTCTAAGTCCACAGTTTAAGCTAAATAAGTTAAATAAACTCGGCTGCTATTCATAGACGTTTTCACTGCAATGTTTAACTAAACTCGGTTTATTGAAAAAAATCTATTACAATTATACTTCAAATAATGACATTTCACATCATATAAATGTCAGAATTGTCTTATGGGGGTTTCGTTTGGTAAAAAAAAACAAATATGTTTTATCTAAATCTGTCATATCGACGGTTAAACTTCATAACCTCGTAAGTCGTTTTTGCAAGTTTTTCAGAAATCAAAAAACAATATGTTGTGTTTCTTGTTTTTGTATGGGATATATCAATACGAGCTTTTGAATTTTGTCATTCCTGAAAAATGTTCAAAACAACATTGTTGAACTGAATACACCAAAAGATAGCTCTGAATTTTCTGAATTGTTTGCATTAATAATATTTTTTTCGAATTTTTCGACTTACGAGGTTATGAACTTTAACCGTCGATATATACCTTTGGATAGAAAAATAAAATGCACGACTGGGGTCGCACGTACTTGCTCTTGTAGTTCAAAGCACTTTTATGTTAGTCTACTTATAGATTTTAAAAGCTGGCTCTAAATTTTAAAAAAATTGATATTGGGGAAGAGCCGACATTTAGGGTAAAATTTTGTTAAATGAAAATTTTTTTTTGTTATTTGACTTTTTTGAGAAAAAATAAAAATGCAGTTTTATTGCCACTGCTTTAAATATTACGTATACAAAGTTTAATCAAAATCGTTAGAGCCGTTTTCGAGAAATTCGCAATATCGTATTTTTTTGTATGGGAAGTATACGTTTTAAACGACATATAAAAAAACAAAAAAAAACCTAATTTCAGAATTCCATAAAAACCATCTGTACCAAATTTGAAGAAAATCCGTCCACCCGTTTAGGCTGCGGAAATGTGTACAGATGGACGCACAGACGCACAGACGGACGGACGGAATTGCGGGACCCACTTTTTCGGAATTCTCCATCATCGTAATGTTGGTTTTGATTAAAGCCTCAATTTTTTTTTTCGACACGAAACCAATACTTGCCCTATAGAGCAAGTAAAAATGAATTTTTAGCAAACGAAGACTCCATTAATATTTTGCTGCTGCACTTAAATCAATGAAAAAAAAAGTATAACTATGTCACTCTGGTAGAACATTTATTAGGTTAATATCTTCAGATGGTGAACACTGGTGTTGTGATTGTGCCACATTTTCAATTAATGTTTCGAAAATCCTGATATATCAAAATCTTTTTTTTTTTAATATCCATCGAGATTTTATTTGAAAAGAATTAAATTGATTTAAAATAATAATATTTGTAAGCTTTTCATTACAGAAAAAAAAATTGATTTTGCGTTTGCTCGTATTAGTAACTGATTAAACACAGCATTTCTTATGTTTAAAGTTAGACCACAGGTTTAGTCCCAAACATAGGTCTAAATTTTTTTATGAAAAGGTTAAACTGTGGACTTTCAAAGTAATAGCTTTGAAAGAGCTAAGTAGACAACTATGAATACGGTCCATTGTATTTAAGTACCTTTTATAATGGATGAACAAATTCATGTTTTTTTCTCCGTGAGTTCCGTGTGTATATATTAAAAGCTCATTGTTATCAAATTACACTGTTCTGCAAACTTTAACTTTTTTTTCCTCCTTCAAATAATTTTTTGATATTATGAAAGATTAGACTTTCCTGAATCTAAATCTGGTTTCAGAAAAATTCTATCAGGTATCATTTTTGTAAAAATGATTTTTGAAAAATGTGATTCATTTGAACTTGTATAAAATTAAAACTATTCGTCGCATTGAGCTCAAATTTGAATGAATTATTTCTAATAATATGACCTATCGATTGACACTAAATATGTTCTTTTACAATAATGTTTACTCATATTTTAAAATACTGATTGACAAAACAAGCAGAAATATCGAAATCCTTCACTTTTTAGAAAATCCTACATGAACAAAAACAACTTAATTAAGGAAAATGTAAAATCTGTGGCCACAACCAATAACCGCTTAAGTGAGTTAAGATAAAATTTTTTGAGAGGTTTTATGATGCTACCCAATGCTAAATCTACATCTTTTTAATTTTTTAACTATTAAAAACGAAAAATTAAAACTATCTAGATCGAGTCAAGAAAAGATTGAGTTGTTTTTGAGGCAAATTAAAAAATGCGGAGCATTATTGTAAAACTAAATTTTGTTTTTTTTTTCGACTTAAGCGGTTATTGATTGAGGCCACAGAAATATCAATGCCCATTATATTTAAAAAGTCAAATATGTAAAGAAAACCGTAATAAAATACATTAAACAAAATTTGTACGTGTTTTGTAATTTTATATACTATTTTTCTATTTAGAAATATCTTATTTGTAATAAACCACTCGATAAACTGCCTTGTAAAGTTTAGATTTGTTTCTCCTAGAAACAAAAGTAAACTTTTCTTATATTTTTTGATGTGCTGAGTTAGAACCCGAAGTCAAAAAAAAATTCTATCACGTCAGGATTTTGAAATATTCGCATTGAAGTATCACAAAATCAAGTTTTTTTTTAGAAAATTTCAAAAAACTACTACATTCATACATATATCTCAAAAACCAGAGCTGACAGAAATTTTTTGAGTTCGGATTCAAAATCAGCACACTAAAGTTCATTAGAAAAGTATACTTTTGTTCTAGGGAGAAAGATATATTAATTTTTAGAGATCAGTTTCTTTATGGTAAGATATGCCAAACCTACTAAATTTACTTTAATTAAAATATCTCGGAGAAGGAAAGAGATATTGAGAAGATTGAAACTGAATTTGAAAGAAAAAAATAAGTTCTTTCATAAACCGTAACAATTTTAATTGAAAAATATTACATTAGCCAAAATATTTCTTTGTAAACAGCAAAAAATGGGTTTTTGAGATTTTCTAACGGGAATATCTAAAAAACATGACGTGCTAGGTCAATTCTGACTTCGGATTCGGAATCAGCATACAAAAATGAAAATAAAAAAAAAAACAAATTTGCACATGTTATACAAAATTTCATTAAAAAAATAATCTCAAGAAGTATGTATTTTTGAAATTCTGTTTTTTAATTTTAAAATAAGGATTTCTGAACAAATTTTATAAAACACATAATTTAAATTGTTTCAATCTTCTAACTAAAAAGGCCATTTAATTTTTTGTAAAGCAAAAAGCTTTTCTGTCGAAAACTATAAAAAACATAAAAAAAAAATAATACAAGAGTTAACAAAAAATTGGTACCTATGCAAATTATTATTTGGCTAAATATCTATTTTTAAAAATTTAGAGGTTTTAATAATATTCAAATTCTTTTATATTTTAGTCCTTAAAAAATTCAATTTACTTAGGGTACCCCCCAAAACACATAACTACTATAGCCATAAATCGATTCAGAGGTTTGAGCTAGAGCTCGAGGCAGAGACAGACACAACTCACCGTAATGTAATGTGTGGTTTTTATCTCGAGTTCGATTTTTGTTCTAAATTTGCCCTAGAGTACTTACATAATCGCAAGTAAAAATACTGAAAGATAGCAATATTACAAAAATTGCTGTTTCTCTATTTTCCACATTTCAACAAAGTAAAATACACAACACAGAAAGGCCTTTGACGCAAATCAGGTATTTATTCTGTTTCTAAACAAGAACAACATTGATATCTACTAACATAAAAAGTAAAACTAATTAAAAATTACTACAGAATATTTTGATAAAAAATTTGGTTTACAAATCAATTGATATTAATATCTTCAATTCTTCATAGAGCCGGAAAGTAAAAAAAAAATAAAATAATATGAAAATAAAAAAAAAGAAATTTTAAATATGATTTTTAAAAAACAAGACAAACAACCTCCATTGAAATTTTACACGAAAATATTTATTCCATTCATATAACCTACCACATTTTGCCAATTATGTCAACAATGCACATAAATTGATTGAGAGTTCAAAAAAAAAAATACTCATTTTCGTTAATTGTTATTGGAATGAAAAAATTAATTCAATTAAAAAGTCAGAAAAATTTAAAGGTAATTTTGTAATGAAACCGCAAATATTAAGCACAGTAGAGACCATCTACCATACACAGACCATCACCAATTGAATAAATCAACTGACATACAAATGCAAAATATTTTTTCTCTTTTTTTTTCTTCCTAATTCGATTATAATAATTTTGTTATAATAATTAATTAATCCACTTATTGTTTAATTATGATAATTAAAATAATCAACGTCCATTGTGTTGTACTGATAAACTTATTATTAGTTTTGTCCTGTGTGAGTGTGTGTGTGTTTGTTTGCAACAAGTCGACTTTCCTTGACATCACAGGAACTTTTTGTTTCTGTTGATGAAATGATGGAACACCACACTACTGCTCTCTACTTGTAGTTTGTTCAGAGTTTTTTTTTTTGTTTTGTTTTTGTATTTGCTTAATCCTTGCCGTGTTTTTGTTTTTATTATTTTTTTTTTTTTACTACAAAGAACAACAAAGAACTTAAAGTCGAAAAGCTTGTTAACATTTTGCTTCGTCATTGTAGACCGGGTGAAATTGGTGTTACAAGTGATATAAGGTAGAAGGAGAATGGTTATTGTATCCGTTAGTAAAAAAAAAAAAGAATATGAGACTCACGTGCCAGGTACTTAGGACTTCAAAGTTAGTATATATACAAAACAAAGTAATGCTATTAGATATACAAATCTGTTGCCCAAATAAGGATAAGAAACTAAAATATAGAAATCAGATAAAAAAAAAAAAAAACAGGTTAATAATTTTAATAGTACCCATAGATTTTGACCCGTTCTTTGTGAAAATGCCTACTTGTTACTAGTTTAAAATATTTGTCATGTTTTAGACTGTTTCACAAATCAAAAAAATACAATTTTTCTGAAGAAATTAAAACTACATTTACACTAAAATTAAGAGGTAATTTTATGTTTAGTTTTTTTTTTTTTTTTTATTATTTATAAAAAACTGTTTCAAGAAAATCAGCTCCAACGATTTCGAATATTTTCTTTTAAAATGCATCTTGATTAAAGGAAGCGAGTTGCTAATTTATTTTGGAGAACAAACTCATTTAAGAATGTAAGAATGTACCTAATGTTTTCGTAAAGAGGTTTAGAAAGGTGAGATTAACCTTAAAATTTTATTTTTTAACGGGTATCAAGGGGCACGGTAGTGCCCAGCCAAGTTCTCTAGCAACTTTGGCACTACACCCTTATTTACAGGAAACAACTCAGGCCATTTTCGATCCCCCTCTAACTTCCACACCAAAGATGCTAGAAATTTCAAACTCGCTACATTTATTGAGCTTGTCAAAACCAAACTCCTCACATTTCAGCCTTTTACGATAAGTAGTTTCAGAGATATAGGGCTTCAAAAATCGCGAAAACCGTAACTGACTAACTGACTGACTAACTAACTGACTGACTCACTCACTCACTCACTCACTGACAGATCATCAAAATTATAGAGAACTTCCCGTTAACGTAGAAACTTCAAATTTTACACGGTGATAGGGCTTGTGGTGTATACAAAGGGAAAAATTTGAGATTTTCAATTCAGGGGGCGTGGCATCCGCCCATTTCCGCTGAATTATCATCAAATATTATAGAGCACTTCTGATTATCGTAGAATCTTGAAATTTGGTAGAATGGTAGAGATGGTAGTTTATACAAAGGAAAAAATTTAAAGTTTGAGAATTTCAGCCAGGGGGCGTGGCAACCACCCATTTTCACTGTATTTTCATCAAATATAGAGATTTTCAATTCTACAGCCATACCTTGCAAAAAGTAGTGAAATCACAACAAAAACATTGCTGTTAAAAAAGGAGCCAAGTTCTCCTATGTTGAAATTATGCTGGCACAAAAAGTACTGAGATGTAAAAGTGTACCAAGTTCTAAAGTTGGGGTTCAAATTCGTATCAATAAAATTTTGATTGTTTACATAGCTATTTTTGAAATAACTTTAAAAATCGGTAATTAAAAGAAAAATTGTCAAGAGAACAATCAAAATTGTATTGATACGAATTTGAACCCCAACTTTAGAACTTGGTACACTTTTACATCTCAGTACTTTTTGTGCCAGCATAATTTCAACATAGGAGAACTTGGCTCCTTTTTTAACAGTAATGTTTTTGTTGTGATATAATATAAAAGATTTCATAATTTTTATCAATTGGTTAAAATCGAGAAATAAGGCACATATTTTTTAATAATATTGTTAAAATAATGGTACATATCAATAAATTTGCAAGTAATATTCTTAGCTATTAACTGAGTATAAATTTTTTATATGTAAAGTTGCAAAGGGCAACAGAAGAAAGTCACGAAAATAAAGAGTATTAAATTCTCCTATAGAAGAATTTTTTTTATAGCCTATTTCGGCTTGAAATAATGCGATAATTCCGAATTCAAATTTCAAACTCACCACCACCTCAGTTGAAAAAAAAAACTAGCATTATATGAAGTAATTTTATGAACGAAACAAATACTTTATTGTGAATAGGGTTTTTAATTTCGATCACTTCATTCATAAAAATAAAGCATTTGAAATTTTAAATTTGTATGAGAAACTATCTCATTTGCCCTAATCACAACAAACTATTATTTAATTTCATAAAAGTTTTTTTTTGCAATTTTTAATATTATTTTTACTTAAACTTTAAAATTTAATTTTTCAAATATGAATAAACATTTTTAACCCAAAAAGTTGTTGCCTTGCCATATGTTTATACTATCCTCTATTAAATGGTTCATCATATATTGAACTATCTATGATCTCGTAAAACTTTAAACAGTTTTACGAAAAAGTATTTCTTTTAAATTTTTTTAGAAGCTAGTCAAGCCAAATTATGATTACATTTTTTTAAATAATCTGCCAAATATGGTCGCATTTTTTAAATCAAAAAAATATTTTTTGCCAAAAAATATGTTTTGCACTGTCATTAACGATATCAAGCATAGAACCGTTTCCGTTTTGATTCACTTGTAAACGACTAAATCCTTTTCCAAGAATTTTTTTAGAAGCTCTACAAGAACCTAATGTACTATTAAAATTTTTAAATACATATTTAAAAAACAAGTTTTAGTTTTTTTTTCAAATAAATTTTTACAAAACGGGTGGAAAAATTTTAATTTTATTAACTTACCCCCTTACTTATAAAAGTTGTATAGCTTAATAAGATTCTTTAAATTTGGAAAATGTGATCAAAATGCTTGGTTATTGTTGTCTTATATTTGTGAATAATGTGATTATTATTTTTATTAAATGGAGCATATTTCCGACAATTTTAAAAAGGTATGCAGTGTATAAGTTGACAAAAATCTAATCAATACGACTATTACACTTACTGTCTCGTAGGAATGGTTGAAATTTTGTATTTATTAAATCTTTTTATTTTAAAATGGTTTCAATAATTTTGATTATTTTTTTTTTCCAAAAAAATGTTTGCATTACAAAAAAATGAATTTTCAAGTAATAAAGTCAAGACAATTTTAAAAGGGGTTTTTGTATTTTAGAAGAAAGTTTAATGTTTTTACATTTCTTTTATAGTTTTTTTTTTTCAAATTGAATTGAAAAATTGCAAACTTCTACGAAGTAATCAATTAAGGAAAAAAAAACACCAATCATTTTTATAACCCCAAGTGTATATTTTTTTCCAAACTAGCTCCCAAAAAATAACAGTTTTCATTATTTTAATTTTTTTAAATTTAAGTTTTTTAGATAAAAATTGCCTCAAAATAAAACAAAACTGAATGCAAATGATAATTTAGGAAATCTATAGATATCAGATACCAATGTCCTAATATGAAACTTTTTGGGGTACAAAATTTAAGTATTTCAAACAGAGATTTTCTGCAAAGATTTTATTGTTATAATATAACACTTTTTTGGAACTTTGTTTTTATTATAACATCTAACTACATCTAACATAGTTAGATGTAATCAAAATATAGGTTTTATTTGAATTATGCTAATTTATATCTGTGAATATTGTCATGTACTCTTAGATTCAGAAAAAAAATAAGATAAATGGATACGCAATCGTTTTTAACTTTTTCTTGTTTGTCCTTTTTGTTAAGTTTCAAAATGTATAAAAAGAAAAACATTATACCATTCAACCACATTTCATAAAAATAAAAAGACTCTGTAAACTAGTTATTCATTAAACACGTATTAGTTTTATTTTTTTTTTAAATTATATTGCATGCTCTTTCGTTAAAAAAAAGTAGTGTAATTCAATTTACATTTTTTCTCTTCCTTAAAACTATTTTCCTGAAACCAAAATCATCCTTTCTTATCATTAATCGATTTTAAATCTTGTCTCTACTATTTTGTATTCATTTTTGAAATAACCAATCATTAAAAAACACTCAAAATCAACAAAATAAAATTCTTCAAAAAAAATATCCCAAAAATAATGTTACGTATACGCCATAGTGTACAACAAAATACAAATAAATACAAAATTCCCACCTTTTTCATTCACATATTTGTGTGTGTCTACCCTCTATACTTATAAATTATTCTACAGATGTTATCGAAAATAAAAAGGATCCTTAAAAGTAAAACCATTGATATAAAAATGTAAAAAAAATATATATTTCCAAATAAAAACGGGTCAGTTTACCGATAAATACTTCTATCTCTGCACCCACTCACCAATAGTATTCTACTGTATATCTTTTTTAGAATGCTCCAACAACTATTACAACCCAAAATGAGATACAAAAAGAACATAAAAATGTTGAAATTCCTCTTTTATTTTCCTCTAACTAGGGCATCTCTGCATGCCTGCTGCCTATGTTGGAGTGGGTATTGAAAAAGTCTCAAATTATGCAACAAAATGTCAGTATATGCGACTTCCGGTGAATTGGTTTTTTTTTTTTATTTCATAACCGCATCATGATGTCCATATTACCATCCATTTATCATTTTTCTATTTTTTTTTTGTTCTTTTTTTTTGCTGTTCGTCATTTTATTTGTTATGCACGCGAAGAGAGAATACTTTCAATTGTGGAGGGCCGCTTCATTGCTGCCACATGAAGGAGTACTTAATTTTTAACGACCAGGTTTACGGTTATTATATAGATATCCAACAAATTATGGCAGAAAAACAACAACACAAACGCCTTCCTTTGTTTAGTATGTAGACACAGAGATAAGGGTAAAATAGGGGAGGTAGGGGTTTGTATATTGGGTATTTTTGTCACACAATGATATACTCGGCGGGGTGTCAAAACATAAATTTATTTTTATTTGTATTTACTTACCTATTTTTTTTTTTTTTTTTTTTTGTACGATAAAGGATAACTCTCTTTTGAGAATAGCGAGAAGAAAAAACGAACGCGGACCGAAAATCACTTTACAAAATTAATGTTATGTAAACATTTAGGGCAGTGAAATACCACCGCGCACTACTCACATACAATTGAAACTATTTCCCGATTTTTTCTTCCGATTTCACTGGAACAACGACAACATATAGAGCGCACACTGTTTGTTGTAACTAGACGGGACCTTCTTGCATAACACCTGCTCTATGGTTTAGGGACTTTGGGACTCTCCTTTCGTGATGGTCGTTATCGTTGGTATTCACAATCAGCTAAAAAACACACCCGTCAAAGTCAACTGTTTTCGTTGTTTTTTTTTTACGTATTCACCTTTTTTGCTTGACGTGGCTGCGCCTTTTTTTTCCGGCTGAAGATTCCTCGTTTAATTTCTTAATTTCTGCTCGTTGATGGCCAAGCCAAGGCAAAGCCAAGCAAAGCAGCACTCAAAAATCTCAGTTCAAAAAGCGGAGAAAATTAAATATCCTTTTTGCCGTCGTTCGTCGTATGTGCGACGTGTTGGTTATAGAGGACACAGCACACGGAAAAGAGGTAAAAGCGAGTGGTGCCAGCAGCAGCAGAGTGTGTGTGGTTAAGCGGATTCTGTTTGATGGTCGAATGGTGCTTCACTCGCGCTCCAATTGAGACAAGTGCAAGGAGTGGAGCAGCAGCGAAATGTGCACCCTCGATTTTTTGTTATTCAACAATTTTTTGTGTTCTTCTCCGAATGTCCTGTCGTGCAGAAATTTTATTTTGAATAGAGAAATAGATTCTCTGAGAGAGAACGTTAGAGCGCGCGATCGAGAGAGAGCGTGTGAGAGAGAGAGAGATAATAGAAATAAATAAAAAAAAAAACAGAGAGTAAAACGTTTTTGCAAACACACAGAAATCGGATAGAGAAAGGAGTTTATCTGTCGGTGTTTTTAGCTTGCCACAACTATGTACCAGTCAGAGCTAGGTATAACAGGAAACTGACAGGACTTGCCTGCAGTCCTTTCTCAAAAAACAGAGGATATTTTTTCCAAATGTTCACCTCTATACAGACCCACTCAATGTGAGAGTGAAATAATAATAATATTCTCTAGGATTTCTATCCAATACGCAACACCGGCATGGCATTTTGAGTGGAAGAATGAATCTCGGCGGTAGCGAAAAGAATATCCTTTTGCCGATATGGTGGAGAAAATTCTTAACACGCACCATTCTGGTGTTATGATGGCGCAACTATATAGTTAAATGTAATACTATCTGTCTGGTGTGTCGGTCTCGCGATGAACCAACCATATTTATCGAAAAAGGGATATTTTTCCAAAGGTAAATTTTTAAAAGAGGAAAACAGAGATGAGTTGTATAGTGTTTTTGTCTAGTGTTTTTGTCTGAGGGTAAAATGAATGATAATGAGCTTTGAGATGAACTTTTTAATTTTCATTCTTGTTTTCAGAACTTTTAGTTCATTTTGTTTAAAATAAGTTTCTGATTTTTTTTGTAATTGTTTGTGATGAAATTTGTCCACAGTGATTTTATTATGAAAACATTTAAGATTTTAAGAATTTTTTGACGCGCCAGATATTTTGATTGTGTGACAGCTGTAGACGTTAAGCATTCATAATTGAATTTTATTGAATTAAATTTGTACGTTAACAAGAAAGGGCTCGATATATGGGAAACGAAATCTCGACCGTCAACTTTATTTTTACAAACTTTTAAAAGTAAGAATTAAAATTAAATTTTTTTCGTTTAATCTATTAATAGAAATTGACGTTATCTCTCAAAAGATGGAGGCAATACTATAGTTTTGCGTATAATATCACTCTTTACATTAGGTTTATTTATGATTTTGACTTAAGACTCATATTTGTCAGCTTAGCAGTATTGCTTAGGTCTTTCCAAAACCCACTTTGGTCATTGTATTTTTGCCATTTGTTGAAAGAATTGTGTTAACATTATCCAAACACAGTCCATGAAAAAAAAAATTGGTCCAGCAAAAAATGCGATTTCTAAGGTAGATTTCTCAATTGAAAGATATCTTCGATGTTCTTTTGTTCTTTTTCAACATTTATCCTGTTGGTAGCAGTATTGTTTAATGTACTTAAATATATGATTGAGCTACTCATAGTTCGAATCAATCTGGATTTCTTTTTTAAGTTAAAAATTAGTTATTTTTACACTACTACATAGCTTGGAGGTCTATTTTAATTGTACAAAGATGTGACGAAGTACTCAAAGCAAGGTTAAACTTTTCCTATTTTCACAATATCATCTAGTTGAATTTTAATGTCTTCCATTCATGAAATTCTGTCTTCAAATAATTTAAAATTTTAAGCTGTTTTTAAACTTTGAATTTAGAAATTTTCCATGACACGAACTTGGTCTTAGAACTGTAAACTTTTAATATACAAATTTGGTAAATTTATAAAAAAAACTTTTAATTCGTTCTTCAAATGTAAAAAACAACAACTCTTTAAATGAAATTGAGCTCCAAAAAAAGTTAGCAGTTTAATTTATTTTATAAATAAAATGCATTTTTAGAAAAAAAATTCATAATCGTTAGATTTTTTTTAAGTAATTTTAAATACATTTGGTATGCCATTTTGTAGAAACTTTTAGTCAACACTTAAAACCAAAATTTCAAAAAAATTCAATGCCAGGTTTTCGAAAAATTGATTTTTCAAAAAAAGTTTAAATTTTTTTTTAAATCCAAAAATTATATGTTTTCAAAATTTTGTTTTTGATTTAAATTAAGTTTTTACATAAAAAATTTGATTAAATTGAATTTGATTAAATTGATAGTTTGGTTTGAAATTAAAAAAAAAAAAAAAAAAACAATTCTATGGTACCAGTTATAAAGATTTTTGAAAAAAAAATTTTTTTCATGAAAAGATAGACCTTATTTAAAAACTAATACTTGATTTTTTTAATAAAAATTGTAACTTAACTTTTCCAAAATTGGTATATGACAGGTACCGTTATTTTGTATCCAAAAAAATTTATTCCAAAAACCCCTCTGTAGAGGATCCAAAAACTGCTACATACCAAGTTTGGAGTAGATCGGCCCATCTGTTAAGACTATAGAGTAGACAGACAGATAGACGGACTTTCGAGACCCACTTTTTTCGCATTCTCTATCATTGTAATATCATGGAAAATTGTTATCTCAACTTTTTTTTTTACGAATGCATAACTCGATATAGTAGCTACTGCAAGTAAAAATAGCTGGCATTTCAATATTTAAAATAATTATTTTCGATTTATTTATGTATTTACTTATATTCAATAACTTTTTTTTAATTTTTATAAGCTCCGGTGGATAACATACTACTTTAACGAACTAGATCTGTGAACATTTGTATCTTTTGACCTTGAAAATGGCAATTATATCTTTGCTTGCTGGACATTTCTATAATTCAAAATTTAATGATTCTTTATCTACAATTTCAAACCTAATTTTATTTCTGTTGTTAAAAGTAACTTACATAAGTAAAAATAATACCCTTAGTTAAAAAAAAAACCCAAAGCAATTAAGGCCAAAAAATTAACTCTCATCAAAGAATTCAAGATGTTTTCTTTAAATTAATCACTTCAGATCCTTCTTCGACTCGAGTATGAAATTGAGAGCCCTCAATGTATTTTATTATTCCCAAACGATGATAAGATTTTCTATAAACTTTTCCCCTTTTGCCTCTCGTTGTGTGTGTGTGTGGAATGGAAAGAAAACTTCATTATAATAGGATAACCAAACCATAAACCCAATGAGCAATGTGCTGGCAAATTTAATTTAAAGCACAAATCATTCCTCCCTTCATTTGGATAATCCAGAGTTCAAATAAAATTGAATTTATGTGTATTATAGAACTATAATAAATTAATAAACAAAAATGCAAATGTCTAACGAAACATTGGTATATTACTTGAGTGCAAGTGCAAGAGAGATGATTTTTCAATAAGCAATAAAACAAGTAAATGCACAAAACTGCCTTTCAGAGGATTAAAGGGACAAAACAGATATAAAACCTTATATCGTATATATTCAACTTTCAAAAATCAGGTCAAATCGTATTTGCATTTGACTAAATTGCAATTAGGAATAAAACCAGCTATATTTGCTCTATACTCTATTTCTTTTTGTTTTCAAAATTATCCTTCAAAACCAGCCTTGGGATTACTAATCGAGTCATTGCGCAACTTTTAAAAAACAAATGAAAATCTCATATTGAAAGGATTTTCAGCTTAGTTTAATCAAGATCTAATTGTTTTAAAATTGTGTAAATTTTATTAGACTACAGAAATTGAAAATTTGTTTTTTTGACGTGATAACGTCTTACAAATCGATGAACCATGGCAGCATCCACGAAAAAGTGAAGCCATTTTGTCCCGTTCAATTCAAAATTAAAAATAAACTATTGGATATACAAAAATTTTCTATACCTTATTTAAAAGATAATAACCTAAAATTGAATACCAATAAAAGATTTTAAAAAAATCCATCATTTAATAGGGTAAATAAGGGTAAAAAAAATTTGCTATTTTCTAAACTCGACGTTGTAAAAAGTTGATTTTTTTTTTATCGATAAATAAATTTATTTTTAGACTGACAATGCTTTTGAAAAAATTCTAAAAATTGGGCAGGTTCAGAAACGTTAGGGACTAAATATTTAGGTAATTTCTCGGCCTCTGATTGGTCAACTGTAAAAAAAAACCTTCCAATTTAGGTAATTTTATTGGAAAGCTGACCGAAAAATTAGGCAAGAAAATTTTCCCTAAAAAAATAGGAAAGTTTTTTTTTGTCAACATGACAGCTGATTGTTTTTAATTTCAGAATTACGGTAGCAGAATTAAATTTATTTGTGTGAAAAACGAGTAAAAAGTGCATTATCGGTTATAATTAATATTATTTATTTATTTAAGTGAAGTGAAATTTGGTGTCTGCCCCATGCGATCAATAAAATTCTCAAGTAAATTTCTAAATTTGACAATAATGGTGTATCCAAACTAATTTAGTCAGTTTACTCAAATTTAGTCCCTAATATTTCCTGAACGTGCCCATTTTCAAAACCAAGTTATAAATTGTTTTTTTTTTTTAAACTAAAACATGAAGTAGACCATTGACAAAAAGTATGTAGTGATTATAGGTAGGGAACATTTTTTTGACAATTTGAAAAATGCTAATCAAAAGATAATTAAAAAAAAAAGATTGGGGGGTCTATTACGGATTTTTTTCTAAGTCCCCAAGTTTCTAAATATACATTTTTAAAAAAACACCTACTTTTTTAAAGGTATTTTTGGGTGGGTTTTAATTTTTAGCAATATTTTGTGGCGTTTAAAAAATCTCAAGCTTATAGAACATATAGTTTGTGCTTGTGCGCATGCATGTGCAAAAAATTGGTATTCTTAAATGATTTTTAAACGAATAACGGGAAAAACGAGTTTTTTTTTTACCCATTTACCCGTCTTTTATTTTTATCTTTTTTCTTCAACAGGCAAATGAATGAAATTTATATTGTAGATAGATAACACACTGGTCAACAAAATTTGACTTTTTTTTGCCACAAGAAGCAAAATATACTTTTCTAGTATTTTTTGAGGTGCTGAATCCGAATCTGAAGTCAGAAAAATTTGATTGGCCTCCGTTTTTGAAATATTACCGTTATAAAATGCGAAAAAACGTCATTTGGCTGTTTTCGAGGTTCTGTTTTTATATGGAGTAATTCATTATAAACAAATTTGTAACGGTTATTATAAGAACTGATATTATACTTTCAAAAATAGAAAAATTCTATTAGCCTCCGTTCTTGAAATATAACCGTTATAAAAAAACCTTTATTTTGCATTTTATAACGGTAATATTTCAAGAACTAAGGCTAATAAAATTTTTCTGAGCTCAGCAACCCAAAAACCTTCAGAAAAGTATATTTTGGTTCTTGTGGCAAAAATTCTATGACCAGTGACTTAATCTTTAAATTAAGTTTAGTTTCTGTTTGGCTTATTAACTGAAACTTAAGATATCTCGACCTTCAGAAAAGTATATTTTGGTTCTTGTGGCAAAAAAAGTTTAATTTGGTTGGCCAGTGTTGTATCTGATTCAAAGACCGCTATTTAAATTTTAAATATCTCTGGCAGTAAAAGAGATATCGGAAAGATTTAAACATTTTTTGAAAGAATAAAATCAGTTCTTATAGCCACCGTTAAAAATTTATTCATAATGTATTACCCCACATAAAAACATAACCTCGAAAGAAGCCAATAACAATTTTCTGACTTCAGATTCGAGTTCAGCACATCAAAAACTACTAGAAAAGTATATTTTGGTTGTTGTGACAAAAACGTTGTTGACCAGTGTAATTGTGCAAAGTTTCAATCAATTTCGTATTCAAAATTTTTTGATAACTGTAAAATAAAGTTTTTTTTTAAATACGTCCTTTCTTGGTATTGCCATGTTCAAAGGAGAGATCCTGCTTTTTGCGCATTGTAAAAATTTAAGTATTGATTTATTTAGAATAGTTGTAAGGTTTTCAATGTTGTAAGAAAAATGATTTTTTAAGGTTTCACTTCTACCACGTTCGAATTGCACACATGATTTTTACTTGCGATATAGGTACTATATATCAAGTTATGCATTCGTACAAACAAAAAAAGTTGAGATAACATTTTTCCATGACATTACGATTGTAGACAATGCCAAAAAAGTGGGTCCCGGAAGTCCGTCTGTCTGTCTGTCTGTCTGTCTGTCTGTCTGTCAGTCTGTCAGTCTGTCAGTCTGTCAGTCTGTCAGTCTGTCAGTCTGTCAGTCTGTCTGTATAAGGAGCTACAGCCTAAACGGATGGACCGATAAATGTCAAACTTAGTATGTAGCGTTATTTGGCGACTCTCCAGAGGGGTTTTTGGAATTAATTTTTTTGGACAAAAAATAACGGTACTTGTCATATACCGATTTTAGTAAAATTGAAATATCCCAAAAACGGCTCCAACGATTTTGTTTAAAAAATTCAAATGTTAGTTTTAAGCTAAGGTCTATCTTCCAATGAAAAAAAAAATTTTTGAAAATCATTATTAACGGTACCTGCTATAGAACCGTTTTTTTCAAATCCGATTATTTCGGAAACTGCTTATTCGATTTCAACGAAACTTTTTGTGAAGAAGCACTTATATAATTTAAATATAAACCAAAAATAAAATTTTGAAAAAAAATAGTTTTTGGATTTTTAAAAAAAATTTGAAAATTTTTTTTTTGAAAAATCAAATTTTCGAAAACGGGACATTGAATTTTTTTGAAATTTTGTTTTTAGATGTTGATTAGTGATTTCTACAAAATGGCATACCAATTTTATTTTTAAACTTTTTATCCAAAAAATTATTTATAAAAAATTTGTTTTTTAAAAAACGGCTCTAACGATTTTGAAAATTTTTTTTCTAAAAATGCATGTTAATATATCAATCAAAACTGCATACTTGTTTTGGAATGCAATTCAATTTCAGATTTTATTTTATTTTTTTTTTTTTTTTAACGAATTTTATTTTTTTTTTTTTCAAATTTAATATAAAAAGTCTTAAAAATTTAAGCAACTTTAACTCTAAGAGCAAGTACGTGCGACCCCAGTCGTGCAATTTATTTTTTTTTTATTGCACATTAAAAATTTCAGATGGTTTTGTGTTCAGGGATGGAAATTTTTCGACATTTTTTTGATTAAAGAACATATTCTTCTCAAACTTTCTTAATTTCATTTCAGAAAAAAGAACAAGCAATGATGAATTTTATAACATTAGTCCATTGAAATGTTACATTAACCTTGCATTTTGGGTAGGACAAGATTTTTTTGTTTTGATCTGTAGGGGAGGTTAATGTGAGTATACAATCCAGTTTTCGGGGTTGAAAGCCCCCCATTTGGCCGCCATCTTGGAAAAAGGGGTGTAAACTGTTTTTTATCGATATCTTGCGAACCGTAAGTCCCACAAAAAAAATGTCTAAAGCGATCTTGTAGATAATTTATTTCTCTACAATTTTGTTTAAGATACTTTTTTCTGTAAAATTGAAAATAAGAAAGTTATACTTGAAAATATGTACATTTTCAAGAAAAAATTCTTTGAAGGGCCATAGCTTTTTTTCTACAAGTTTTATTGAAAAAATACTCATGACCGTTTTTGAAGATCATTTAATTTTCAACAATTTGAAGTGCTCGTTTTGCAGATTTCGTTTATATAAAGCTGCTGCAATGGTTTTACAAAAAAAGGTAACAATTTATTTTTGTACTTTTATGTTTATTTTTTTTTACTTCAATTCAGACTGTGATTCAAAAGGGTATGTAGGTTGGGTTGAAAAAAGACAAAAATCATAAAGTACGGGGGTCCATTCCGTACCGTTTAGTCAGGAGGGCAATTTTCTAAAAAAAAATGTCTTACTTTTGAAAAAAATTTAGTTAAAATCAACGGTTACACCCATTTTAACGTGTTATATCTTTTTCGTAAAGCCGAAAACCTTTTCTTTTATATTATTTTTAATTAAACCTGTTTTTTAGAATAGCTTTTGAATAAATAAATTTCAAAATAAAAACTTTGAAAAAAAAAATACAAAAATATTTTAAACTAATTTTTTTCAAAATTTTATATAATTAAGTACTAATTAAAATTTTCAAAATTCAATGCTGTTATGTGTTTTCAAACAAAAACAGAAAACAGGATTGAAAAGAGTCTTGTCGTTTTCGAGAAATTAAATTTCTTTAGATCCAGATGTATTTTTTTAACTAGTGAATAATACGGCCGTAAGATATTTTTGCACAAATTTAAACAGATAAACATTGACATTGTGTGCACAAGACATTTTTGATCAATAATGGTTTTGGTTAGTTCAAGTTTCATCGAAAATTGTTTCACTTTATAATAGAAGAAAAGTTAATTTTTCATAAATTAATTAACCAACATATCCAGCCACTTAAAAACAAAAAATAATGGGGGTTCTTAGAAAAAAGTAGTTTTGTTTTCTTTTTAATTTCTCGAAAACGACAAGACTCTTGCATCCGGTTTTCTGATTTTGTTGGAAAACACATAACGGCATTGAATTTTGAAAATTTAATTAGTACTTAATTATATAAAATTTTGAAAAAAATTAGTTCGAAATATTTTTTTCGTATTTTTTTTTCAGTTTTTATTTTGAAAATTATTTTTTCAAAAGCTATTATATAAAACAGGTTTAATTGAAAATAATATAAAAGAAAAGGTTTTTGGCTTTACAAAAAAATATAACACGTTAAAATAGGTGTAACCGTTGATTTTTAGTAATTTTTTTTTTCAAAAGTAAGACAATTTTTTTAGAATATTGCTCTCTTGACCAAACGGTAGGGAATGGACCCCCCTATACTTTATGATTTTTTTCTTGTTTCAACCCAACCTACATATCCTTTTGAATCAGCCTGTATTGAAGTAAAAAAAATAATAAAATAAACATACGAAAATAAATTGTTACCTTTTTTTGTAAAACCATTGCAGCAGCTTTATATAAACGAAATCTGCAAAATGAGCACATCAAATTGTTGGAAATTAAATGATCTTTAAAAACGGTCATGAGTATTTTTTCAATAAAACTTGTAGCAAAAAAAGCTATGGCCCTTCAAAGAATTTTTTCTTGAAAATGTACATCTATTTTCAAGTATAACTTTCTTATTTTCAATTTTACAGAAAAAAGTACCTTAATCAAAATTGTATAGAAATAAATTATCTACAAAATCGCTTTAGACATTTTTTTTGTGGGACTTACGGTTCGCAAGATATCGATAAAAAACAGTTTACACCCCTTTTTCCAAGATGGCGGCCAAATGGGGGGGCTTTCAACCCCGAAAACTGGATTGTATACTCACATTAACCTCCCCTACAGATCAAAACAAAAAAATCTTGTCCTACCCAAAATGCAAGGTTCGGTCAAATTTTTGTAACATTTCAATGGACTACATGAATAATTCACTTTATAAGGCAATCATAGTTTATTTTGAAAATTTTTTCAATTACTTTAATTGACAAATTGATAACTTAACCATTACCAAACTTATGCATTTATTTAAATCAAATTATTGTTATAATGTACAAAGATAGAGACAACTTTAAGCATAATACATATAAAGCCCCCCAATTTAATTGGAAAAAGAACCTTTTTGCATGAAAACTTTGTGCATGATCATGAATATTCACAATTCAAATTGAATATTTACCACTATATGTACTTTCTATACCCAAAGTCTTTATACTAATAACTTGAATGATAAGGCATTTATTTTTTTTTTAATTTATTTATTTTGTTTTATGCCAAGGAAAGAACAAAATTTAGAGGAAGAGTCAAAGAAAATAGGTACAAAATTTTGTATCCAAAACTATTTACCTGGTCAGAGAAAGATAAAATAAAATTTATCCTTTTATATAATATTTGCTTGTTTTGTGAAAGTCATGCTTCTGCTTTAAGCCTAAAGCTTTTGTGCCTAATAAATAGAAGATTTTCGTAAGTAGATTAAGTGTACAACATGCAAAGTCCTTTTACATCCTTGTGTTCTCTAACGATGAAAATGCAAAGAAGCCTTTTTCAGATGATGTGTTATACCTAAATATACAGTGCATCTAATCCAAATGGGGCTTTTCCTTAAAACACTTCAGAGAAACAAAACTCCACACACACACAAGAAGAGTCCTTTTCCCAGTCGCACAATCCAAAAGGATTAAAAACTAAATATTGTCATATACGGTTGCACAGCAGAGCTTCATAACAACACTTTATCTAAGCAACATGAGTGAGTGCATATTATTTATCTAAAGAGGCGTTGATGAATGCCCATCAAGGCAAAACAAACAAATCGCAGAGAGATAGCGAAATAAAAACTAACACGATGCTGCCATGGCATCCGTTCAATTCGTCCTGGCAAACAAAAAAAAAAAAAAATCTGTAAAAAAACACAAACAAAAAAAATATATACCAGAAGCAACTTCAGGACGACCGACGACGAGGATATGAAAGTATAGAGGTCGAGATTATTTTCCATAATATCCTGCTAATCGTTTATTCAGCGACTAAATGACTCCATTCGCGCTGACTTTGCGATATCATCGGGCTACAATTACTTGGCATTTCGGTCGCCGGTCGTCGTTTATTGGAAAAATGTTGAAATGAAATGAAATCCTGGCGCTAAAGAAATACTATAGAAAATGTCCATGTCCATGCTCCATGCCTGCCATTTGGATTTATGACAGTGTAAAACCAATGTCAAACACATAAACGAAATGAAGTTTGTTATTTTTTTTATTTATGTAGTGTCTCAGTCCTAGAGTCCTTTTTATATATGTATATTTTCTCTGTTTCAGGCTTAAATATATATATGAAATCTCTCATCGAAATTCGAATGATAGTTATATGGTGGTATCGTGATGCTGATGGCGATGATGACGATGAGGTCGAAGCCAGTCGGATGGATGATGAGTGGCTCCTTTTATTGCTCTTTTTTTTAAATAATTCCAGAAGGTCTCTGTGATGTGGATAGTTTTGACGACATGAATCGATATGAAGAGGCTTTCGCTTCAGTTTACTGGAACATACGGATTTCATTCAATTCACTTTAGTCATGTCTGTTTGTTTGTTTTTTTTTTTTTGTTTTTTCATTTGATTGTATAGTTTTTTTTTTTTTTGTGAAGGATGAAAAAAAATGTCAATGAAAATGCTTGGATGGATGATTCCATTTGTGGGATTTTATGAGACATTTGTTGATTGCTGAGATTAGAGATAATGTTACGAGAGATTATATTATCTTTATCGGTGTGATGAGAGATTTGTTTTGTTATGTGTTGAGTTTTGTTTGTTTATTTTAACAAGAAGAAAATTATAATTTATTTATTGGTGAGAATAAAAACAGATTTTGTGGATGTTTACGTATATAATTGTGAAGGAGATATTTTTTTTTTTGGTAGACTTTAACGCACGACTGAGGAGTGTTACGTTAAAAAGGGATACGATTTTGGGTTATTTTTGCTTCTGATATTGCTATTTCCGAGATCTTAAAGCCCAAAATGTAAAATTTCAACTTTTACAGTCAACAAAAGTATTCTGGACTAAATACATTGTGAGTAATTATATCAGGAATCAAAGAGGGTCACTGTGGTGTATGTGATATATTTTAATTTGTTTTATGAACAAATCTGAAAAATGTTCTGTTTTATCAGACGTATTGATCTTGGTTGACCACTCAAATGGTTTAATTGATAAACTTATCAACCTTTTCGATCAACAAGCAGAAGATGCTAGTTCAAGATATATCTAGAGGATGGGAATCAGCTCAGTAATTACCACTTGCTAGCTTGCTCGAAGCAACAAATTCTCAATTGAGTACCAGAAAACCATTAGAGATAAGAATTGTACTGCCATTAAAGCACATTAGAAGAAAAGGTGGACTTGACGGGAGTCCTGTAGAGTTGTTACAAACAGCGCCACCGACATCGAATTCACGAACACAAAATTCTTATTCTTAAAAACAAATTCCATTAAAAAAAATTATTTTTTCTCATTTTCTCTTTCTTACATTTCATCATTTTAAGAATCGAAATAAGTAATTAATTATTTCGATTCTTAAAATGATTTTCGAGTTCAAAATAATATCTAAGTTTTTTTTGAAAATAAGCTCTTTCGTGATTGGTTTTAATTTTTTTTTCAAGATCTTATGAGATAATTGTTTTTGTTGTGAGAAAAACAGTTTAATGATTTAAAAATATTTGTGTTTAATATTAGATATATGAAAAAAAAAAAAGTTGGAACAAACCATCTTAAAAAATTGTTCTGAAAGCCATTTTGCACAAGATTATTCTAGAACCAATAACATTTACCAAGCCAAGAAAAAATCGTCAGCTTTTGTTTTTGTTGAAAGAATCTTCTTTTTTTTAAAGCAATAATATTTCGATAACGATGATAATCCTCAAAATCTGTCATTGAGTAATTTTTCAAAAACAAATCAAAAAGTTTTAAAAGATCACCGTTTTCAACCATTCTTAAAGAATGCCTGTCAATTTTTTCTTTCATTCGTATGAGATAAATAATATAATTTTCCAAAATAAGATAAAGTTAATCCTTATTTCCTTTTGCTTCAAGACTATGATTTATACAAGAATTATATAAGTGATATGTATTAAAAAATATTTTGTGTACATATCCAAAAATAATAAAATAAACGATAATAAAAAATTACTTACAACTTATTAAAGATGATAAAATAAAGATGATGTTACTAACCAGTGCTGTTGGTAGCAAGTTACTTACCTAAAATGGAAATTATTGATTAAAATCAGGGATAAATTATTATTAGTTATTTGTAATTATTTATATGTATATTCCACTATGGCATTTTTCTTCAATGAGTAGGGTAGTTCGAACTTTTTTTTGAAAAAAAAAAACAACAAAAACAAAATTTATTATTTTTTACGAGACATATAGGCAAAATTAAATATAAATTTCAATATTTATGGCAGACGTCTCATTTTGATATATAAAATCACTAATCAGGCATTTTTTGAAATGTGTCCAAATGTGCATTGATGATTTTTGATTAATGTACCAATATAAAAAAATACTCTTCAATTTGTTTATAATTTGATTATTATAAATCCACTACACTTTTCTTTTTAAAAAATGTTAAAATGTTAAACTTTTTGGGAAGCTTTTACTTTACTCTTTAGAATTTTCACAAAAAAAAACTAATATAAAAAATTTAATATACTCACAGATGTAAACCACTCGCAAAGTAAAGTTTAAATTCATAATAAAAGCTTAAAAAAGCAATTACGATTTGTTTGTGCTTTAAGTCTATATTGTTACGAGAACTTAAAGCTGTTATTTCATTTATACTTATTTTGAAAAGGCTTTCTCAGATTAAAAAGCTTAAACAAAATTGTCTAGTGTTTGAGAAAAGTTTTTTATTTAATTTTTAAAAGAAGGATAGAAAGCTTAAGCCAGGCGCGGATCTAGAAATTTGGTTTGGGGGGGGTCACAGAATTAAAAAAACTTCCTTCCAAAATAATCAAAAAAATGATCAAGTGCTCAAAATATATGCAAAATTTTAGCTAACATAAAAAATTCTATCCAAATTCTTAGATCAAATGTATTTTCGAGAGGATTTTGTTTCGGATCTTAAATTAAGCTAAATTTTTTACAATAGGTAAATTTTTTTAGAAAAAAAATTTTCAGCTGTCAAACATTTACTTTGCTCTGGGAGCCGGTTAAACTTTTATCTCCAGAGTATAAATTGTTTGCAGAAGGATTAATGTATTTTTTTAATTTATAATCAACAACTGAAAATAAAGAAAGCAAATTGGGAAAGTAATGTCGACTTTTCACGAGTCGATTTTAGCCGCACGATAGCATACAATAAAATCAGGATTTTGTTTTGTTAGTGTTTCGCAAATAAATACAATGATCTGATCTGGTTCACGAGAGAAATAAAAAACACAGCCTAAAACTAAGACTTGAAAATTATGTCCCGTTTTCGAAAAATTGATATTTAAAAAATATATGTACATAAATATTTTTCTTAGTGAATGTTATCTTCTTCGTTGGCTACAGGTCGTATTTTGATTTTACTTTTATTACCAGAGTATTGGATATCAGTGAATAACATTAACAAAATCATGGATACTCTGCTTTCAAATTCTTTTGCAATAAATATAATAAAAACATTATTGAACCAATATTTTAATCCATTGGTTCAACCAAATTTAGTTACAAATACAACACAGTTTTCGTACAGAAGTTGTTTGTATATTCCTAATCTTTCTAATCGACTTCAAGGTGCTCTTATTAGAAACAAAGATAATGTTCGTTTAGCTATCTAAATGTTTTAAGAAATTCACTTTTTTCAAACTTAAAAGTCGAATTTTCTAAAATATAAATCAAATACCGTATATAAAACAAAATGTTTAGGTGATGGAACAAACAATTATCCATCAGTTTATGTAGGTACATCCATGCAAAAATTGAAAAACCGTATAGCCGGTCATAGGTAAGATATAAATAACGGACATTCACAAAAAACTGCTCTAGCTTTACATTGTATAGATGAGGGACATAGTCCAGATTATAACAATGAAGATATTTTACAAACAGAAAAGCATTATAGTAAAAGAATGGTATTAGAAATGCTACATATTTTAGATATAGAGAATACTGTTAATAGGGAACAGATTGTGAAGGGCTTAGCAGTATTTATAGTCAGTTTGTTAGAAGGAATTTCTAAGTTGAATTTTAAAGTCAACTTAAATTCTTAAAGTTAAATTTGATAAGAAAAATTTTTTGAATTTCTTATCAAATAAAAATATTTTTATATTTTGAAATTTCAATGATTATAAACGTCTTTTTCAAGTCATTTTTTATTGAATTTTAAAATATTTAAACAACAGCGAAAACAAACTATAAGAAATCAAGCTAGAACTATAAGAAAGCCATTATGATAAAGATAAGTATATAAAATTTAAATATATAAGCAATTTTTAGAACACTGTTTCTTAGAGTCCTGGGGAAGATTGTAAGCACAATCGAAACGTCGACAGAAAAGAAAAAGTAAAATCAAAATACGACCTGTAGCCAACCAAGAAGAAAACATTCATTAAATAATGAAAGTTCACGTAAAAAGGAAAACTTTGTATGTTTCTTTATCCAATAAATTAATTTTTCTTTATTTAAGTTTTAATTAATACAATCAAAGCATTTTTTTTAATTTGTTGAAATTATTGAGGTTGTCAAATTTAGAAGTTAATAACTATTCTACACTGTGTGAATCTTGAACCTAGTTAAAATAAACAGAAAGCACTTTGATTTAACTGTTTTTGTCCCTGGCTACACGGTGATTTTTCAATCGCCTAACCAGTCAGGTTGTAGGCAAGAGGGGTGAGGATTTTCCTCTTTTTGACGTTTGTTCCTAGAAAATGTGAATCGGAACGTGATTGGGCACAACACTGTGTAGCCAGGCCCTTTCGGAATGATTTTTCGTTGAAGGCCATCATTTTACATTGCGATTGCAGTTGAATGTTTTTATCAAAATCGCAGGGACCGGTTTGGAGAAAATTACCTATATTTTTACAAAATTCTTACGTGGAAGGTACCTTAATTTATGTTTCAACTGTACTTAAAGTAGGAAAATAATTCGGAAATGTTTTTCTTCCACATTCGTGTTTTGAGTAGAACTCGCTTGGTGCCCTTCATTTAAAAAAAAATTTGATGTTTCGATTACATCGATGTTTCCAAGAGCGATGTTTTCAGCATCATTATTTTTTTGCGGAAACATCAAACCATAAATAAAAAAAAATGTACAAATTAAAAAATACATAGGTATAGGTATGTTTAGGATGAAATAAATTTCCTCCACACAGGTTTGTTACAAAGAAAAGCGTATATCTCCTTAAACCAAAATATCATATTAAGTTATTGCGATTATGTAGTTACGATAGAGCGTTCGTGGATCGAGATACATGTAATCATGTACCTAATAGTTATTATATAAATTATATGATTTTTCAGGTTTTAAAAGTTTTCATTAAAAAAATGTGTAAGAAAACAAAAATTTTTTTTCATGGCCTCATTTTTTAAAACTAAAAACGACTTCTTGCTAATATGCCCATGAATCATTTCCTAAAGCATAGTCATATTATAACAATTAAGAAACCCTTCTTATGGTTTAAAAGCTCGTTTCCACCTTTTTGCCTTATAATTTTCTGTTTTTCATCTGAGGTTTTGGGGGGGGTCATGACCCCCACGACCCCCCCCCTAGATCCGCCACTGGCTTAAGCAAGCTTTTAACTAAACTTTTTTAAATTTAAACTCTAGAGACCAGTTGAATACATTGGCGATTTGATAAAATCAAACAATATAGGTAAAGTTGGTTAGCTGAAAATTCTAATAAATTTATTTAAGAAGCAGATGTACTGATGCCAAATTTTAATATTTGAGTTTGTTTGTCCTTTTGTCGTTGCTGATTACAACTTAATTAAAATAAACAGCTTTGACTTGATTAATCCCGTGAATGTTGTTTGAGAAAAAAGATCATTCGAATAACACGACAGTTAAATTTTTATATGGACTAATGGTTAGTTAGAGCTTTATTAAAAGCTAGCTCAAAGTTAAGTTATTTTGCTAAGTTAGGAAGCAGTCTAAAAAATACAATCAAAATAAGCTTAATGTTGAAGTTTAATCTTTAACTCCTGCAAGATTTTATTAATAAAACAAATTTGACAAAAGAACACGGTTAAGAAAAAGAATAATTAAAAGCAATCTATATCAGTAATCTGATTTGAGTTTGCACATAGTCTAGTCTCTAGTGCAAAAAGGTTCCAACCCGAAAAAATAATTATCATTGGTGACTATTGTTGGAATGTCCATAAAGTCAGAAAAAAAATCCAATTTTAAATTAAAACTTCTGCAATTTAGTTTAGGCTGTATCAAAAACACTAGTTTTGTATTTCGAAATTAATAAATTTAAAACCAAGACTTTTTAATTTCGACAATTGGTTGAATTTTTTCTTAGCCCACTTATAAGGGTATTTATTTTATACAAAATTTTCCTATCTACCAGAATATCTAAGAAAATTTGAAGAGACAGTTCCTCCAAGTGACAAATCGAATGTTTTTATGGGTCACTATGGCGTATGAGTAATATTTTTTTTTTATTTAAACACACTTTTATTTGCACACACTTTCATACCCTAACCGGGTAGAGGTTTTTTCTTCAACTATGGGAATCTATGTAGGTACAAGGTACATACCTATATGATTTTAATTGACTGTTAAAACTGTCTTTTTTATTTTTGTTATTTTGCTTAAATATGATGTATTTCATAAAAACATTTTCGAAGAGTGGCAGTCTTCGCGAAAAGAACTCTATCGATTTTAAAGATTGTGATAAAAAATTTAAGTGTTACTTTTGCATAAGATAAAATTTTGGATAGATATACAATCATAAATCATTACTAACGGTTCTTTTTTTATTGGAGGGTCTACTTATGTACTAGTCTATAAGAATATTTTTATTTTTTTCAAAATTTGAATTGAATTGAAATTTTTCCAAATATTAGTATAATGTGTTACCCTACAATGGCATACCATTTTTAATTTTTAATTTTTATTCAAAAGCATTATTTAAAAAAATACGCCTCCAAAAATTCAGAATTTTTTTTAATATCTAAGATTTTTATTTAATTTTTTTTTTTGACGTGATAACGTCTTATAAATCGACAAACCATGGCAGCCACCACAAAAAAGTGACGCCATTTTCTAACGTTATACTCTCGCACTTTCGCAGAGCGGCAAAAAATTTCAATTAAAAATTAAAAATAAACAATTAGAGATACAAAAATCTTCTATAGCTTATTTGAAAGATATTAACCTAAAGCTTAATTTAAATGAATTATTTTTAAAGATTTAGTCATTTAATAGGGTAAACAGGGGTAAAACGGAAAGATGAAATTTGGGCTAAAATCTAAACGCGAAGTCGTAGAGAATTGATTGCTATAGATAGATGAGATTAATTTAAGAATAACTGCATTCAAGAAATAATTCTAAAAAAATTTGAAACTAAGCTATAACGTTTTGTTTGAACGTTGTACACGTGTTGGGGCTATGACAAAATGATGATTTTGGGTAAAGGAAATTTTTTTTGACAATTTTCAAGATGCCAGGTGAAAGATGAGGGAAAAAAATTAGGCTACTGATACGGATTTTTTTCCAACACTCTGCATTTCGAAATATGAATTTTTGAAAAACACCTTGTTTTTTAGGGGTATTTTTGGGTAATTTCAAAAAATCTCAAACTTATAGGACATGTAGGTTTTGGCCTTATGTATACATGTGCAAAAACTTGGAATCGTTTAGTGAGTTTTGACTGAATAACGGAAGAAACAAGTTTTTAAAAAACACGTTTTTTTACCGTTTTTAACCGATTTTCATGGTTTTTTATTTTTATCTTTTTTACTTTAATAGATGCTGGAATAAAGTATATCGACGGTTAAACTTCATAACCTCGTAAGTCGTTTTTGCAAGTTTTTCAGAAATCAAAAATGTTATGTTGTGTTTCTTGTTTTTGTATGGGATATATCAATACGAGCTTTTGAATTTCGTCATTCCTGAAAAATGTTTAAAACAACATTGTTGAACTGAATACACCAAAAGATAGCTCTGAATTTTCTGAATTGTTTGCATTAATGATATTTTTTTCGAATTTTTCGACTAACGAGGTTATGAAGTTTAACCGTCGATATAGAGTAATGATAGACCATGGCTACGACTATACAGGGTGTCCCACAGTCACCGCCCCAAATGAAAACCATGGATTCCTGGGGTCATTTTAAGTCGAAAAACTTAAGTGGTAATTTTCTCGTTTTCGTCCCGTTCTCGAGTTACCACGGTTTTTATGATTTTTGTCCTTTAACTGGCCTTATCTTTGCCAAACTACGTTTGATTTGAAAGATTTTTTTACAACCAATCAAGAATTTATTACAGTTTAAGTTTGTCTCAAAACTTTTTTTTCTGCGGACAACCGTTTCTCCACAATTTCGCATCGAACACAATTTTCTTCGTTTTTTAAGTTGTTTTTTACACTTTCATATCATTTAAGTCAAAAAAACACGTTAATGAGCATTGTTTTTTTGTGCTTTTTATTAAAGCCCAGTTAATTTTCATAAAAAAAATAAGTTTCATTTCATAAAAAAGGCTACTGAAAGTAATTAAAAAAAAATAAACAAACTGAGTGAATTAAAAAAAAAATAATTTTTAAATACAAAATTAATTTAAATGAATTTAAACTCTTTCTAAGCTTTATCTATTTGTTCTTTTCTTAACCACAACAGCTCAGAAAAAGTTTTTAATTCATTTAAATTAATTTTTTATTTAAAAATTATTTTTTTTTTAATTCACTCAGTTTGTTTATTTTTTTTAATTACTTTCAAAAGCCTTTTTTATGAAATGAAACTTATTTTTTTTATGAAAATTAACTGGGCTTTAATAAAAAGCACAAAAAAACAATACTCATTAACGTGTTTTTTTGACTTAAATGATATGAAAGTGTAAAAAACAACTTAAAAAACGAAGAAAATTGTGTTCGATGCAAAATTGTGGATAAACGGTTGTCCGCAGAAAAAAAAGTTTTGAGACAAACTTAAACTGTAATAAATTCTTGATTGGTTGTAAAAAAAATCTTTCAAATCAAACGTAGTTTGGCAAAGATAAGGCCAGTTAAAGGACAAGAGAGCAAAAATCATAAAAACCGTGGTAACTCGAAAACGGGACGAAAACGAGAAAATTACCACTTAAGTTTTTCGACTTAAAATGACCCCAGGAATCCATGGTTTTCATTTGGGGCGGTGACTGTGGGACACCCTGTATATGTGCGAATTTTCAATCATTTTCGTAAACACAATTTTGAGATAACGGTAAAATAAAAGTTTAGAATTCAACAGGTTATAACTTTTGACCAAGAGCAGATAGAAATTTTATTAAACTTTTATGAGCATCTGATACAATTACCTTTCATTTGGTATATCACACATAACGGTAACTAACTACACAAGCTACACAATGTTAAATCAAGAAACTTGCGAAAAACCTCAAAACACCAGTGGAGATCTGTTGATCATGAACAGCCAGTGTGGAAAGTACCGTAATCTCAGTCTGGAAATTCGACATGGTTGACTTTAAAAAATTCTAACTTCTCTTGTAGGCATCTTTAAAATGAGATTGATACGTCATATGAAAGGTAAAATAATAAGCTTTCACATGGTTTATATTTTTTTAGGTTGTCAAACAAAAAAAATTGATTCCATAGTTTGAGAACATAAAAATAAATAAATGTTTTTTTTGCTTTTTTTAATGAAATTTGATAGAGTTCAAAAAATTCTAGCTCTTTTTGTAGATGTCTCATAGACCTGATAGATATATATATTTTGAGCTAAGGCAATAAAATATATATGGTATAAAATATTTTATAGCTTGTTACTGAAAAAATTGAATTAATGACGTGAGAAGATAAAAATTCATGTTTTTTTTGTTTTTTGTTTTTGATGAAAATGATTGTTTTTTGTAAGTTTTTAAAATAAAAAAATGAATATAATGAGAAAATAAAAAATGTATTTTTTTTTAGCTTTTTCTTGTAAATTATGATTGTTTGAAATAAGTAAACGCTTCAATTGGCTCATTTTAAACAAAAGCACACAAACTGTTTTCTGACGACGTTATCACGTAAAATCATCGTCCGTGAACCGGCTTTGCAGACAACCTCTTTTTTTAGTTTCAAGAAGGAATATAATATTTTTCTTTGTTTAATTTGCCTATAAAAAGTTAAAAAAAAAAATTAAGAAATTGAAATCTAAGAGGAACTTTGTGTGACCCAGGCGAGGTTGTTTTTACATTTCTTATTAAATTTAATTGAAATCAATCATTTAAAAATGTTTACTTAAAAAATTCTACACCATCTAGCATTTTATTGCACTTCATTCCAATCACCCTATAGTGAATTTGTTCTTAAAATTTTTTGATCAGTCCAATAATGAATTGCAATTTTTTAAAATGCGTAATAACATCAACGCACTTTAATAACAGGCATTTCTCATAATATAATGCATAACACATATCGTTTAGTTTTCTATACTAAAGTGACTTATTAAAATATTGGAACTTGTGCATAATTGATTTATTATGACACAATATTCAATCTCAGAATACCAAATAACAAAATCAATTTGATGACAAATCACATCACAGATTATTTGATTAATTTAATAAACAAAATCGTGCGCCAACCAACTTAATATATTATTTCGTCATATTCACAAATACATACATAAATAATATAAATAATATAGTGTAGGGAAATTTAAGTCAACGCACGGAATATCAATTCCAAATTCAATTTAAGTTCAATTGTGTTCTGGATAGCACGCCCCAAAGTATATAGGTAAGGTATTTATTATGAATTCAAGTCTCGTCTCAAATATGAAATAAAAGTTCTTGATAAAAGAAATTTACCTGATCCTATACCTATGATTGTTTATTCGTTTAATATGAAAGAAAAAAAAAATATATCACACACTTTATCTAAAGGTGTGTTATTATTATTTCTAAGAAAATTATTCTTTCCTTTTTTTTATTAAAAACATAAGGAATTTCATTAAAGTCTCGCGTTGGGCGCCAGTCTATAAAAAAGAAAACAAGTTTGCATATTTTTTAACAGGAAACAGACAAAACGTTAAGCAGTATAAGAAAGCTTTGATTCAAAGAAAAAAGTTTTAAAAATTCAATATTACGTGTTGCATTCACAATCATTTAATTTGCCCAAACAAAAGGATTATAAAAATGGAACTTCTTTAAGTCAGATTATATCCACTTGGAATTATACCTTCGGGCGCAAATGTTAAACACGTTTTCAAAATGTACTCTAAATTCTTTTACGTTTTAGAGCTTAATATGTGTTAACTCAACAAAGAATTTTGTCGAATACTTTGCTTAACCTGTTTGTGTATATAATTTGTCCCCAAGGGCTTGTATAAAATTTAAATATTTATACTTAGTTTATCACAGCAAATACTTGGTTGCACGTTTTTGCAATACCTTCTTATATACAACGTGAAAGTGTATTTTGTTTAGAATTGAAAAATGAAACGTGTCAAGAACGTGAACATGCAACAAATATTTACAAAAATTCTTGGAACTACCTTTTGGCTAAGAGGAACCAATAATTCCACTTAATATACAAGAAGTAAATTCTTTAGAGTCATTAACGTAAAAGCAAATAGCTTGTGTGATAACTTGACATGCAACTTTGTATTGCTTGAATAAAGATCATTTAAATCAGTTTTTTTCTCAGGAATCATATGAATAAATGTTCAATTCAAAGGCTTTTGTAATTCAAGAAATTAGCTTGAAAATGCTTCATTGGACTCAGATAGCATATCTATTATCATATTTCTAGGAATTTTAGGAACGAAATTTAGAAAACAGATATCTGAGTACCAATGGTCAATATAAAAGAAGCTTCCTTTTCCTTTCCTTTGTCTTTTGCATCCAAACATTTGTGTTTTCTTACATTCGGAGGCAGATATCTCCGGAGCAAAGTCTCGAAACAAGTTTTGGTTTACAGAAACGAGTTCACAGTGAATAGGCGAAAATATTTATGTAAAAAAATTAGATATTTTTTTTTTTTTATTTTCGAGAAAAAATCAAGGTTAACCCTTGTCAAAAAAAATTACATTTTAAAAAATTTCCTCCAAATTGATCGAGTGAGCAATCAAAATAAAGGTCTTTTTAAACTCAATCGATAACTGAAAACCAAACGTTTCTTGGAGGTCTGGTTGATGAGGTATTTGAAGCCAAACATATTTTTTCTTGCATTCGGAGGAAGATATCTGCGAAACAAAAAAAAATTGCATTTTAAAAATGCATTGTAAAAATTTCCTCCAAAATTCATGGAATAATAATAATAATAATAATAAATTCATAAATGAAATCCAAGAGTTTCTTTGAGATCTGGTTGCTAACTTATATTTTATATTTTTTTTTTTATGTGTTATTCTAATTGAAAATCCACTTTTTAAGTACCAACAATTTAATGGATCCTAGGAAAACTTCAAACGAATGGTTTTGTACTGAACTGTATAAAAATTATAAATCAAAAATTGAACTTTTCTAACTCGTGAATTTCCCTTTAAAAAAGAATCACTTTTTTCATTTTAAATCTGTCGTTGAAACTTCCAGAAGAAAGCATACAGTACCAATTGTTTTGCCGGTACACTTAATAATTTTTTCGCGACGTACTATCGTACCGACTCTTGTTTGAAGTCTTCCTTTCAAAGCCATGTCATCGAGAGGCTCACAGGCAATCAATCTTTTGAACTCCAATTTGAATGATTCTGCGTTGCTTTCCAGAGTGCAGAATATGAAGTTCAAAGTACAGAACGCAGACTGCAGAGAACAGAGTACACAGTAAAAAAATCAAAGAAGGTACAAAATACAATGTACAAAGAATAAAGACAAAGTACAAAGTAAAAAGTAAAAAGTAAAAAGTAAAAAGGAAAAAGTACAAAGTACAAAATACAAAGAACCAATTGCAAAGTACAAAGCACAATATAGAGTAGAGATTAGATTAGATTAAAATAGATTTTATTGAACCTAATAAATTATATAGTGTTAACATTTTTAAGTTTTCTCAAATCTTTTATGACATGGCAAAAGCCATCTGCCAGTTTACAGAGTGCAAAGTACAAAATAACAAACTCAAAAAGAAGAGATCGCAAACTAAAGAGTATAATTCTTGTACCCCTAAAATGCTATGGTACAACATCCATTAAGTCATAAACTTTTCATCAGTTTTTAACAGGGTGTAGATTTCGTTGTTGGAATGAGTTTTAGTCTCGGAGAATGTTAACCAATCTTAACTATTCGTGAAAACTATTAGTTCTTTTATGCGATTCTTGGACCTCGGTTGAATAAAAGAGTATGTTTCAAGCTTGGTTTAAGCCTTTTTGCTCCAATATCGACACTTCTTTTTGCTTATTCGGCTACCTGTTATTTTGCAAACAAGTTAAACATTCTCATGTCCTTCATGAGTCTCAAATGTATTTATCAGGAATACGTATGGTTATTGGTTGTAAATAGATCAAGTCTTAAAACTTCTGTCACACAATACTTTCCACTCTCAAGGATTTATCCTTATCCCTTATTGCAACTGTTTAGTTAGTGGATCCATTAATCCAGACTGTCGTCCACTATGGTGCTTCCAATTGCACCTTTCTGACACTTTTGTGTAGGCCGAGTGGGAATTACAAAAAAAGCAAAAAAAAAAGAACTTCCCTTCCCAAAGCTATAGGACATAAGAACCAACGGACTGAATGCAATTAACAAGGCTTTACATGAACTGAATAGGTTGTTTTTTTTTTTTTTTTTTAATGTGGGTGTCAGGTTGGTTAGCTCTACCACGTACCTCCAATTTATTGCCTGGTTGGTTATTTTTCTAGGCCATTGACTTTATGGATTTTTGCCTTTCCTCATTGCTTTGCTCGCCACCATCTCTTTTTTTTTCATGTCACTTTTGTTGGATTGAGTGTTGGCTTCTTCCTGTCTCCTGGAATTAAGTGCACGTTATCAATATAAACCTTCGCAACGTGTTTGATTGGAGAGTACCTACTACGTCCGATTTTTATTGAGGTAGGTATACCAGCGACGACAACGAGCATGTATGTAATGGGGTGCGGCTGAAACTATTTCCGGTGTCACACATCGACAAATGGCATTTGAAAGGATAACACATTTTAATTGATAGCCGATCTAGGGCAGTATTTATTGTTGCACTAACATTATATTTAGAAAAAAGTGGTGGGAAATACGAATGGATTGTAAAGTTTAATTACATTACACTTGTCCGTGGTTCGTGTTGAAATGGAAATGGGTTTTGTTATTTTTTAATTTGTCATCAATTAGTTTTGTTGTAATCGAGAGATCATGCGGTTTTTAAAGGGTGGAATTTTATTTACTTTAGTTCGTTTATAGTTTATAAAAGTGTCGAAAGGAAAAATGAAAAGCTTGAATGGGTTTTTATGGTATCATCATTCAACAGCCTATATTAGATCATTGTGGAAAGTCATTCCGAATAGTATGTTTATCGCTTTCAAAATCATCTCTTGATTTGTTTAACACTCACCTCATATGATGAGAATTGTAAATGCATTAACTTGAGGTTCTGAATAGTGTAAGTTAACCTTATTGGGATCGATGTGGCTGAAATTATTTAACTTAGATCCAGGTATTATACAGGGTGTTCGCTAAAGAATGGATAAGCCATGGCGACAAGGCGACATTGGGACAAGGCGACATTGGGACAAGGCGACATGGTGACAAGGCGACATGGCGACATTACGTAAAGGCGACATGGCGAGAGTGGTGACAACGCGCCATAACGACATGGCGACATGCAGTGGCGTATTGAGGGGGGAGCTCAGGGGGCTCAAGCTCCCCCCCAAGCCTCCAAAATAATGTTATTATTTAGCTGATTTCATCATAATCTACATGATTAACTGAATTTTGTTCGTAAATCTTAGAGATTTAGAGGCAGCTCAAATGATCGAGCCCCCTCCAAATTCTGAAATTGTTGTTTTTGTTTGTTTGAGTAAGTGCCTTAGTTGACGTTGAGGGTTGGGATCATTATTTTTAGGATTTTAGTCCAATTCAGAATTCTTCAAATTATTTTTTTGGTATTTTGACGTCGAATTACATTACCTTTAAATTTTGCAAAGCTTCTTATGCAATCCAGCCGTATTTTGAGTACCTATATTTACTTTTTTTCAAAAATAATATTTTTCTCAAAGATATTGGAAATAAAATTTTTTTATATCTCAAAATCTTAGTGGTCAACATTAAACATCAATAAGAATTTCATTGAAAATTAGGTTTTGAAACTTTCACGTCCTGCATTCACTTGCCGAAAGTGACATTAGGTGTTCTGTATTTTCTCGATCAAAAATGAATAAAAATAATCATTTTTATCAAAAAACATAACCGACTTTCATGGATCAAAACTGGGTTTTATGGTTTTTCTAATAGTTTCTATGGCCAGAACTGAACGAAGTTGAAATCACGTTGCAGCCACCAGCTTTCCAATACAAAAAGAATTATCAAAATTGGTTCACTCAGTCCAATGTTATGAGTTAACAAAAATAAAAAAAAAAACAGACGAATTAAATATCTCCTCCTTTTTGGAAGTCGGTAAAAAAAGAAAAAAATTTCGTACATTCACCATAAAAAAAAATTGGAAAAATTTTCCAGCCCCCTCCAAATTTTTTTCTGGATACGCCACTGGCGACATGACGACATGCACTGAGGGAAAAACCAACTTCAAATCAACGAAAAATACATTCATTCAATTTTATTTTCGGAATGATTTTGCGTTGAAGACGTTTATTTGAACATCGTTAGTTTGAAGTAGTTTGCCGTTATAAAACATCTTTAAATCAAAGTTGTTTCAACTTTGAAAAAAAAGCATCAATTTATTTAAAAAAAAAATTTACAGTCACTGGGGATCGAACCTACAACTCTTGGATCACAATTCGAATGCTTTAGTGCTATCTCACTGTTGTAAATAAGGGTGATAAAATGCAACAAAAGCTGAAGTCCGACAAAAATAAAAAAAAATCTTTCGTTGTTTCAATTTTAATTTTAAGATGTTTCATGTTAGTTTTTTCAACATTAAATCAACGTTGAACATATTACATTTTACGTTGCGTTTTTTCCCTTAGTGGTGGCGACATTTTGACAAGGCGAAATGGCAACATGGCGACTCATCACTCATGTGAATAGGGTAGAGTTGCCTAATTCCGGCCCTCTCCAGTAGCCGGCCACCTTTCAGAAAAATCCTTGTAACTAGTGATTTCGTAGGATTTATTCCAAATTTTTGCTCTTATTCTGTTCTTTTAAATGTCTCTCCTAAAATTACAATATTCTTATTATTCTTGTTATTCAGTTTTCTTAGAAAAAAATAAGTTTTTGTGAAGTGATCCATGAAGGGTATGGTTTTTTTAAATTTTTCTGCCGAAAGCTACTATCGTAATTAGTGTTTTGTGGAAACAATTTCAGAGCTAATGCTTTGAAATGTTGTTTTTCTTATTAAATATAGATTATTCTTCAAATAAAATAGGTTTTAAATAGGAAAAAGATGTGAATTTTGGTAATTTTAAGGGGGGCCGGAGATAGAACACAAAAAAAGCTTTGAAATTCAAGAGTTTCCTGTATTCGGCCCCCTTTTATTGATAAAAGTTTAAAAAATGGGGAAAAATAAATACATTTTTAAATCATTTGATGTTATAACTGTTAACAATCAAAATTGTTTCTAAATTCTTAAAACACAAAAATTTAAATAAAAAACATTCAATTTATTTAAGCTTGACCTTATAAAGTCAGTGACCGGAAATGGGACACTAGATAACCGAAAATAGGAAACAAAGGCCAAATTTAGGAGAATCGGACTTTTTTATACAAAAACTTAAATAAAATATTTTTGGGAACTATTATTAACTATTTTTTTTAACCATACTGAAAAATTATTATAAAAAGTACATTTTATTTCAAGAATTATTCGAAAATGTTGATATTTGACGTTTCTGTACTTTATTTTATGAGACAGAATCCTTAAGGGGCCGGCTACTAGCAACTCTACCCTATTGGATTTCATTAAAAATAGAACACTTTTATTAAAGTTTGCAGGAATATGTATCATTGATATCATTGATGAATTAAAATGTTTTTGAAGTTATACTTCTTATGGGAGGGTGAGTATGAAAATTTACTTTTTGACAAGAATGTCAAAGGGATTATGACGCGATCACCCTGGGTAGCAGGGCTGTCGTTTCACCTTTAGAGTAGGCAGTACTTTAGTATTTAAAAATGCAATACGCCGCAGTACGGCAAACATAAAACAGATAACACGTTGCAAGTTACATGTTTCATGTGGCAAGTTGCATGTGGCAAGTTGTTTGTGGCAAGTTGCATGTGGCAAGTTGCATGTGGCAAGTTGTATGTGGCAAGTTGTATGTGGCAAGTTGCTTGTGGCAAGTTGCATGTGGCAAGCTGCATGTGGCAAATTGCGTGTGGCAAGTTGTATGTGGCAAGTTGGGTGTGGCAATGGCAAGTTGGATGTGGGAAGTTGCATGTGACAAGTTGCATGTGGTAATTTCCATGTGGCAAGTTGCCAGGGTTGCAAAAAGCTCACATCTCAGCTCAGCTCACAGCTCAGCTCAAATTTGAGCTAGCTCACTTTTGAAAGTGAGCTGAGCTGAAAGTGAGCGCCCCCAACTTCCAACGCCTATATCTCGGAATTTTGAAGAAAATGAAAAAAAAAATGTTTGATGCCAAAAGGTAGCGGGGACTCTAACCTACATTTGGGTACAACTCTCATCCCTGTAGGTCCACGCGTTCTCAAACCGGGAGAACTTAAAAGTAAAAAAAATAGGCACGATTCTGATAAAATAGGCATGATGTGGTGGTTTAACATGGAAGGCGATTTTTTAAAAATCTGATAATGTGCAAAGCGTAGGCCCATGACACAAGCTATCATTTGGCATCACTCACAAAAATTGCTCTCAAGCGGTTTAGCTTCTAGGAGCGTTCAAAGATTCGGGGATTTTTCGAAAAAAAATTTTACCCCAACTTTCAAAGGCGATTTTCTCGGAATTTTGAAAAAAATCGAAAAACCGGATTATACCACTATCGGGTACCTGAGAACATAAGCTTTCATATGGAACCACTCCCCTGTCTCTAGATCAAAGCGTTCGAACGCTTATATCTCGGAATTTTGAAGAAAATGAAAACAATTTTTTGATGCCAAAATGTAGCGGGGACTCTAACCTACCTTTGGGTACAGCTCCCATCCCTGTAGGTCCACGCGTTCTCAAACCGGGAGAACTTTAAAAACAAAAATTAGGCACTATTCTGATAAAATAGGCATGATGTGGCAGTTTAACATGGAAGGCGATTTTTGAAGTTATACTTCTTATGGGAGGGTGGGTATGAAAATTTACTTTTTGACAAGAATGTCAAAGGGATTATGACGCGATCACCCTGGGTAGCAGGGCTGTCGTTTCACCTTTAGAGTACGCAGTACTTTAGTATTTATAAATGCAGTACGCCGCAGTACGGCAAACATAAAACACACAACACGTAGCAAGTTACATGTTTCATGTGGCAAGTTGCATGTGGCAAGTTGTATGTGGCAAGTTGCATGTGGCAAGTTGCATGTGGCAAGTTGTATGTGGCAAGTTGCGTGTGGCAAGTTGCATGTGGCAAGTTGCGTGTGGCAAGTTGCATGTGGAAAGTTACATGTGGCAAGTTGCCAGGGTTGCAAAAAGCTAACATTTCAGCTCAGCTCACAGCTCAGCTCAAATTTGAGCTAGGTACCATAGCTTAGCTCATTTGAGCTGAGCTGAAAGTGAGCTGAGCTGAAAGTGAGCGCCCCAACTTCCAACGCCTATATCTCGGAATTTTGAAAAAAAAAATGAAAAAAAAAAATTTGATGCCAAAAGGTAGCGGGGACTCTAACCTACATTTGGGTACAACTTCCATCCCTGTAGGTACACGCGTTCTCAAACCGGGAGAACTTTAAAAACAAAAATTAGGCACGATTCTGAAAAAATAGGCATGATGTGGCGGTTTAACATGCAAGGCGATTTTTTAAAAATCTGACAGTGTGCAAAGCGTAGGCCCATGACACAAGCTATCATTTGGCATCACTCCCAAAAATTGCTCTCAAGCGGCTTAGCTTCCAGGAGCGTTCAAAGATTCGGGGATTTTTCGAAAAAAAAATTTACCCCAACTTTCAAACACGATTTTCTCGGAATTTTGAAAAAAAACGAAAAACCGGATTATACCACTTTCGGGTAGCTGAGAATATAAGCTTTAATATGGCACCACTCCCCTGTCTCTAGATCAAAGCGTTCCAACGCCTATATCGCGGAATTTTGAAGAAAATGGAAATAAAATTTTTGATGCCAAAAGGTAGCGGGGACTCTAACCTACATTTGGGTACAATTCCCATCCCTGTAGGTCCACGCGTTCTCAAACCGGGAGAACTTAAAAGTAAAAAAAAAATAGACACGATTCTGAAAAAAAATGCATGATGTGGCGGTTTAACATGGAAGGCGATTTTTTAAAAATCTGATAATGTGCAAAGCGTAGGCCCATGACACAAGCTATCAATTGGCACCACTCCCAAAAATTGCTCTCAAGTGGTTTAGCTTCCAGGAGCGTTCAAAGATTCGGGGATTTTTCGATAAAAACATTTACCCCAACTTTCAAACGCGATTTTCTCGGAATTTTGAAAAAAGTCGTAAAACCGGATTGTACCTTGTAACGTACTCTCGAGATGTTGTCGAGTCGGAGATGAAAATTTAAGAAAACTTCAACCCCGAAAACCACCCACTCCTTACACTACCAGTAGGGTTCAGAGCTTACAGGGACTCTAAAACCTACATGGAAGCAAAAGTGGATGGGTGTCCTGTTCCCTAACCGCGCGGCATGCTTGCATGGCCAAAGGTTAGCTCGTCGGTGGGGGGATTCTTGTAGCCAGGGAACTGGACGGCCGTTACGTTTTCATGCCGTTGAAAATTGTACGAAAAATATCGCGAAGCTGATTTGTCCATTATTATTTTTACAACCTGAAAATATTTTGTTTCCTTGTGAAAGTGAGGAGAGCCAGATGTATTGCTCTCAGAGGACTATCCCACCCTATAGCAGGTCCATGTGACCAACCTAGTTACCACGGCCTCAATATTTGTAGCAACCCCAAAAGAACAAAATAAAACAAAAAAAATAAACTAAGTTCTCATTTTGCCGTTATCACCTTATAGCTCACTCTTGTGAGAGCCACATCCACCTGAAAAAAAAAACCTAAACCATAATCATGGTTTCAACTTCAAAAAGCCAAAATAAAAAATTTATAGCAAAAGTCATCTTATCAAATTCACAACAAAAAAAAAAATGACTAAATTCGATGCAGAATAAAATTAACCCATCCATATGTAAGTAACCTCAGTAAAGATAAAAGATGTTTTTTTCTTAATTGAAGTGTAGGGGAGAGTGGGGCCAAATGTAACACTTTTTTCTAAAATCGATGGTTCTCCTACAAATTTGAAAGTGGGTCAACCACACCTTTTTTAAATTAAAGACCCATGTTTTAGCTCCAAGATCCATCATAAAAATTAAGCAAAACATAACGGTAATGTTGAAAAATAAAGCTTCCAAAAAAAAAATCGTGTTGTTTCAACTTACCCCACATACGGGGCAAAGTGTAACACATACCGGGGTAGGTTGTACCAAAAACTAAAAATAAGCGAAAAATACCTTTATTTGTTTATATTTATTTATTTTTAATTAATAACAATAAAAACAAACCTCAGTCATGAAATTTTGGTGCAAATTTGTAAAAAGTAGAGCAAATCCAAGATTTCCAGAGAAAATTTGACAGTAGTCTTAAATAAAAGTTATTCGAATTCATAAATTGTTTTATAAGCTTTATGAATTCAAGTGGTGGTTCAAAAATGTGTTTCCAATTTCAAAATAAATACAAATTCAATTACAAGCATTCATATTCAGGGTTGTTAATTATATTAGGTAAACAATTTTTCAGTATAGGTAGGTTTTTACATGGTACAACTTGCCCCGGAAAAATGTTACAACTAGCCCCAGCATGAAATTTGGCACATAAAATCAATTTAAAAAAAAAGCGAAACTGATATAGACAAAACATATACACGCAATTTGAGCCAAAACACAGTTGCATATGACAAAAAAACACTTAGCACTCTATCTTTTTCGGGTAAAGAGGTAGACCAAAAATAAAATTTAAAAAAAAAGTTACAAACATGGATTTTTTGGGCACCACTAGTGTAACTTCTCACCCTGTCGTCTAATCTTCATCTGTAGAAAATGTGCCGGTAGATATGCAAAAATTGAGAATTTTTCTCCTTTACGCGTTTCTTAATATTGAAAGGAACATCGCTTTTTTTAGCTGTTAATTCTTACCCCTGTTACATTTAGCCCCACTCTCCCCTACAACAAATTTTATTAAAATTTAAAAAAAAATATCAATAGAACCTAATACGAAATGTTTCGACAAATCACTTATAGCCAAAATGATAATAAAGAAAAATGTATAAATGTTCAAATTTTTTTATAAAAAAATATAATTTGATTATAAAATAATTATAGTTAAATTTCAAATTAATATGAATTCAATATTAATTCATTAATCATCACAAAAAAAAGTTAATAAAAAAAATCACAATGACACCTTCCTTAGCAATGTCAACAAAAAAAATTATCAATTAGAAAGTTTCAGTGTACTTTTTTTCTTTCTTTTTCTCTATATATATTTTTTTCTATCTTTCTCTTTAATCTTATTATTCTTATCTTTCGTATCTTTCTTGTTTTCACTTTTCAAATATCTTTATCTTTTATGTTTAAATTTGCAACAATTAAAAATTATTTAAATTAAATTAAATTATATTCGTTCGTTCAAATTTTCAATCAATAAATTAATATTCTCACTTACCCCACAAATTGTTTTGCAATTTTGCATATTTTTATGTGTTACAGTGGTGAATTGTATTTTTGTTCTTCGTTGTTTATAATTCACATTTGGTCATTTCCTCCTGATAATGTGCACACCATCGCAGGATTGAGTTTTTGTTGTTGTTTTGTTATGATTTTGCTTATTTATTTTAAAGCTAGACTAAAATAGGGTAAAATAGAAAAAAGAAATTTGAACGAATTGAATGTACAAGGTCAAATAGTAGATATGCAATAATTTAAGATTTATAAAACTTTTTTTTTTTTTTATCTTTTTACTTGAAAGAAAGATTTTTAGGTACTTAGCTTTTATAGGTTTTGTGATGATTTTTTTTTTTGAAACGTGATGAGATGAAGGCGCAGGTAGAAGATGATTTTATATGTTTTTCCTGGATATTGCTTATTTAGGTTATAAGTGCAATTTTAGATGTTTTCCTGGATGTTTTCCGAGGATGAAAGTTTGGATGATTTTGATTGTTGAGTTGAGAGTGTGTGTTGTATTTTTTTTTTTGCTGTTAATTTTATTTAGTCCTTGCAGGATTTTTAAACAGGATCAAAAAAAAATAAAAATATGTACTTTTTTTACACATTTAAATAAAAAGGTTCCAAGATGGAGATTTTGGGGGTGATTTTTTTTTTTGTTTGCTCAGGCTGCGAGTCAAATAGTTTTTTTTTTCTGAATTTGGGCGATATTGTGCGGCTTAGCAAAAAGAGCACTTTTAGACTTTAAAAAGTCTGATTGGATGGTCGGGTTTTTAGTTTCGAATCGAATTCGATCGATTTTTACTCTGGAGCACCTGATTGAAAAATTACATTAATTTACATGTTCGTATCTAGGTACGTAGAGCGAGTAAACGAAAAATGTCTCACCTTTAATTTTAAGCAGTAATGTTTAATAAAACACCAAATTAATGTAGGTATGTAGGTGTTAATTAAAACAATTAGAATTTTCTCCACCTGGAGCACCTGGTAGAAAAAAATCACGAGGGCAAGTATTAGGGTAAAATGTAAAGCCAACTCAATTAAAAAAATCTCGCCTTTTAAAATAATTGGGTTTTGCGCACAAAAGTAGGTATTGTTTTTTTTTTAAGATAACAATTATTTGTAAAAAAAAAACTTGAAAAAAAAAACTTTAAATTAAACTTTTTTTAAAAAAACTTGAAATTGAAAAAAAAACACTTGTAAAAAAAACTTCTTGTATCTTTGACTCGGATATAACGTATAACGTGTAATGTACGGAAAAAATCACCAAAAAAAGGAAAGATTATGATTTTCTTGAACTATTTATACCCTTGAGTAGACTCACAGGTTCCCTCACACATACACTCTCAAAACAATCATGGACGAAATATCTGGGTTTCCGTTTAGTCATTTAATCAATGGTTTTTGACCACAAAAATACAAATAATATCTTAAAATTCATTTCTGAATTTTTCAAAAATATGTGTAATATTTCTTATCATTTTTGGTCAAAATTCACCGATTTTAAGATTTTTTTTGATATTATATTTCACTGTATATGTGAATTTTTTTTTTGTAAAATTTCGAATTTCGAAAATTTTATAAGAAAATTTGTCCTTGAACATTAATTTTTGTTTTTTTGTTTTTACCTTTTTTTTCTACCTATTTTTGTTCAACCTAACATACCAAGAACTGCTATAAGCTTCTTTTACGACCAAGTTGATTCTAGGTGCCTCGTAGTCCAGTGGATAGAGATGCTGAACACATCTCAGACCCCCTGGTTCGAGTACCGGTGCGTGCACCAATGTCTTTTTTTTTCTTTTTGTCATTTTTTTATATTTTTTCATTTTTTTTTTCTTTCATAATTGTTTTTTTTTTTTTTTTTTTAAACTACCTAATACAAAACAACTCTAAAAAAAAAACAACCCTTAGCAGTTTTGGAGAGGTGTAGAATATCCTTACATATTTTGGAAAGATTTCATATAACACCAAGTCGAGCTTATTCATTGCTCCTACATGTATGCAACATTTTTTGTATTGATGTATATTTTTTTGCTTAGGTTCCACAAAGCTAAAATATACCTAACCACAGCTTCTCAAACTATTTAATATACATACACAGCACACATAGAACACTAACAATGACCAGCGATGTTCTAGTTCTAGGAACTATTCACATCTAAGACACACACAAAAATAAAGTTGATAAATGATAGGTTTCCTACAAAACATTTTCATTTTGTATGCTACGAAGCTTAAAAATGAAAATGCAAAGAAACCTGTAAACGTATTCCTCAAGAGAAAAACCCACGCCCGAGGATAAAGTGTCTCGTGTTCAGACTGAGTTAGCCTTGAGTTCACTTTTTTTTTGTTTTACTTTTTGAGGTCTTTCGAATGAAATATTCCCAGTATTTGTCCTTGTTCATTCTCCAACTCGTAAAGATGGTTACCAACAATCCTTTTAATCCTAGCCTTCAAAAACTTTGGACACAACTTAGCATTTCTTTTTTTGAATGCGTCGCTAAGTATAAAATTTCGTTTATATACAACATCACCTATCTTGAAATTTGAGATCTTACTTCTGGTGTTGTATTTGTGCTCGTATTGTAAATGTGCTTTTTCAAGTGCTTCTTTAATACTCGCATGTAGCATGTTGATTTTAGAAGATTTTGGGATGATGTTTAGCTCTGAACTGTTGGCCTTACCTAGCTTTCTAAGTAGCTTGAAATCTGACCCATGTTCGACCATCTTTTGACCAAACAACGCTTCATACGGAGATACTCCAATCGCCGAATGCACTGCTGTACGCAACGCACATCCAATAGCAGGTAAATGGTTATCCCACTCCCTCTGATCCTGTTTTAGGTATGACCTTATAGCTGTCAGTATGGACCTGTTTACCCTCTCGCTAGCATTAGCTTGCGGTGCGTAAGATGCTGTTTTAACATGTTGTATGCCCAATGAAGACAAAAATTTCGAAAAGGACGAGCTAGTAAATTGTTTCCCGTTGTCAGTCATTAACGACTCTGGTACTCCAAATAAACAAAACAGATGTTCATGTAAAAATTGAATTGCAACTTCTGATGTCGCTGTTCGCAAGGCTTTTATAATCACAAACTTCGTCAATTGGTCGAGAGCAATAATTATAAATGTGTTTCCTTTCTTGGAACGTGGATATGGACCAAGAAAGTCAACATACAGATGTTGGAAAGGGTAGTCAACCGTAAAGGCTTTCCCTCAAATTTTGGTTGGATGGTTTTGAAGTTTTGCATATTTCGCAACTGTTTATAAATAGTTTGACCTGAGATGCCATATTTGGCCAAAAGAACCTATGTTTAAGCCGGTGTAAGGTTTTGGCTATTCCCCCATGCGCAGCTTTAGCTGGCTGATGAGCCAGAGAAATGAGCATTTCGGTCAGCGACGATGGGACCCATAACTTCCATGTCTGGTCATCCTCGAGAGGATTCCCTGTACTATGATTGACCTTCTTGTACACGAAACCGTCCGAAACAAGAAGGTCAGGTAGTTGATGTTTTTGCTCTTCGATGCTGTCAATGATCTTCAGATATTCGTCCGACTTGAAAGCGGGATCTGTAAGATCTAGGTGCAGCACATCGGAAGGATCAATTGAAAGGGCTTCTAGACTCACTGCATCTGTTGCATGGACCCTGGATAGAGCGTCAGGCACAACATGTAGTGAGCCTTTTCGATGCTCGATTTCAATATCATATCCCTGGAGTTTTAGGCTCCATCGGGCCAACCTACCACTCAAATTTTTTTTCCCATCAGCCACTTCAGACTGGCATGATCAGTTATGATTTTAAACCGATAGCCTTCAACATATTGTCGGAACTTTTCCACCCCTAATACCGCTGCTAAACACTCTCGTTCTGTGACGCTATAGTTCCGTTGTGCACCATTCAGCTTGTGGGAGTAATAATAAATTGGACGTTCTACTCCTTCATCGTCCAGCTGACATAGTACACATCCTATTCCCGAGTCGGAAGCATCACAGAGAATTATGAACGGCTTTTTGAAATCCGGATAAACTAAAACAGGAGATGTCGTTAACTTTTCTTTTATCAGGTTAAAAGCTTTCACAGCTTCCTCACCGAATTCGAACTTAACCCCTTTTTTCAACGAGTTTGTTATTGGGGTAGCAAGAGTGGCATAATCGCGGATAAACCTCCTGTACCACCCTGACATACCCAAAAATCTGCGAGCCTGACGTTGTGTTGTTGGAACAGGAAAGTCACTTACTGCAGCAACCTTATCTCTGTCTGTTTTCAGACAACCATTGCTCACAACATATCCCAAAAATTTCAACTCTTTGTAGCAGAACTTCGACTTTTCAACATTAATTGTAAGTCTAGCTACACTTAACCTACTAGCGAGTTGCATAAGGATTTTGACGTGTTCATCAAAAGTTCGTGAAATAACGAGAAGGTCGTCAACATAGGGGAACACATTTTGCTTAAGTTCAGGAGTCATTACCTTGTCCATAAGCCGACACATACGTTGGACACCCCCGCTAAGACCAGGAGGCATAACAACAAACTCTAGCAACGGTTTACCAGTGAACCACTGTGAATGCGGTTTTTTCCCTTGATGACTTTTCAAGTGGGATTTGTAGAAAAGCATCTTTGAGATCTATGCTCGAAATAAAAACCGCATCCTCCACCCGCGACAGAAGTCCCTCTATCGGATGAAGCGGATAGGCATCATTCTTAGAGACAGCATTAACTTTTCTGTAGTCCAGGCATAATCTATTTTTGCCGGGTTTACGCACTAGGACTACAGGAGAGCTCCATGCACTGTTACTCGGTTGAATGATACCCATCTTCATCATCCGATCGAGTTCCTCGTACATCATTTCCTGGATTGCGGGTGAAACAGGGTAATGCCTTTGCTTTATGGGCTTGGCATCCCCTGTATCGATGACGTGTTCTTCTAAAGTTGTTCTTCCTAACCCATGAATGGCAAACGATGGAAACATTTGAACGACTGCTTTGATTTTTCTTGACTGCTCTTCTGTCAACTCATGTGGTTCAAAACAATTATGTGAGGGGGGTTTATCGTCTTTCTCTGCTACTATTTCCGATACAATTTGAGGAGCTAAATTAAATGCTAACCAAAAATTTATGCCTAAATATAAGGTTTGTTTTAAAGATGGAACAACAAACATTTCTATATCTTTACTTAGACCATTATACGTAACTGAGGTTGTAAATTTACCTTGTACTGGCTGATTTGTTCCATCTGCAGTTTTTACGTTGGATACAAAATTTGTACATGAAACGCCCCATTTCTTTCATAACCCTAGTCCACCTTGTCCCAAACAGCTAATGCTGGCACCACTGTCAAGTAACCCCAACATGGTTTCTCCGCAAATGGTCACCTCGGCATATGGCCTAGGGTCTCCATTAGAGCAAAGTGTGGTTGCTTCTACAGCTTTATGAGCTAACTTTTTTGTTTTAACTTTTTCCCGTATTTTTAGGACATTTTTGGAAACTGGTGTGGACTTAGGTCCAAAGATTCTTTCTCTTGCTGCTTCATATTCTAGAAGACGTTCGTGAAGAGATTTTCTAGGTTTGTTTTCTAATTTTTCTAATTTTTGCTCAGCTAAATCTATATTTGTAGCGCTATTTGTTCGTTTTAAAATTTGAAAAGCCTGATCTTTATTTGGCTGTACATTTTTTTCGGTTTTAAAAGGATGTTGTACATTTTGTTCGTTTTCGTTTAATTTTGTTTTGGATCCCGATTTTTGTTGGGAGAGCAATAAGTTTCGGGTGTCGAATTGCTCTTCCGCATGTTTCCCGGACATTTCGGATTAGGACATCGAGGAGATGTTGTATCCTCTTTTCCGCAATTATAGCAAAAGAGTGACGTCTGAGCCACGGGACATTCAAGTCGACCGTGACCAACGTTTTTACAGTTCCAACACGTGAAAGAACTCGTATCTTTTTGAAGAGCTTCAATTTGGTCCTCAGATTCTATTGAAGGATTAGATTTATCTACTTCAACTTCGTGGACATATTTGCGAAACTGAGGAACTACGTTTGTTTGTACCTTACTCTTAGGAATCTCTTGGTCATTGATAAATTTTTCCATTTTTCTACACACGTAGACCAATTCCTGTAAGTTGTGAGTTTGGTATGTCACAAGTAGTTCACCCATTCTTCTACGCACATTTTGCTTTATAAGGCTAATGAGCTCAAAATCAGGTTTGGGAACAGCAAGCCTAGTATTTAACTTTTGCAGGTCTACATAAAAGTCATCGAATTTCTCGTTTGGTCCTTGACGCCTGTCATAAAGTTTCTTCGATAATTCAGCATCAGTCTCTAAAGATCTGAACTGATCAATAAGGGCTACTCGCAACGAAGCCCAATCACCAGACCTATGACTTTTCCTGTAAAGCCAATACCAAGTTTCTGCAAAGCCAGAAACGAACTGGTTAAAATGTTTATAAATATCCTGCCAAGTTACATTGTACCCATCCTTAGCTATTTCTAATCTGAACAGGAAGTCATCAACGGTCATATTAGTACCATCAAAATTCACACGCCATTTATGACAGCTAAAGAATTTGGGACCTATACTATAGGACCTATCAAAAGATGGAACATTGGCTTGGGCGGGTGGTGGAATTGCCCCAGAAGCTAAGATGGACGGGTCACTCAGTCTTAGATTTTGCAGCTGTGCTAAAAATTCATTTGCTGAACTATAAACTGGTGTTGGTTGTGCACTAACGGAAGCGGAAGAAGTTTGTCTTTGTTGCTGTTGTTCTTGCTGAACGGGAGGGTTAATAGAGGCTGATTTAGCTGGAGCTTCACTACGTTTACGTAATTCAAATTCATTTGGAGATTCTGTAACTGCAGGAGATCTTGCTGCTGCAAGTTCTTGACGAATGATGGTTGTCAAATCCTGCCTCATTGCAGCAGTATTTCTCTCCATTTCGAGTTGGATACGCTTCATATCTTCAGCTCTACTTAACCCAACCGTCGCAGAAACAATTCTTTGGATATATTCCGAGAACTCTACCTCATCAACTTCTAAGCCTCCAGTTTCATTACGCTCATTCTGTACAGCTTGTTTTTCATTTTGATCAGATCTTTTTTCATTTCGCGAGTTTAGAGGAACTTTTGGAATAGCTCCAGTTCCTACAGCAGCACCAGTATTGGATGCTCCCGTTGCGTCAGATGCATTTGAAACATTTGAACCTATCCCCGTATTGTTTCCAAAATTATTGGACCAATTTCCATATTGGCTATGGTTTCGATTACGGCCATAAAAAGAGCCTTTCCTATGAGGAAGCCCACGCCTCGACATTGTCAAAAAAAAAGATCAACAGCTCAAAGTGAAAAACCCAAAAAAAAGAAGATCCCAAATTTTGAAAGCTTGTAACCGAATTACAAAAACTTAAAATTAAACGAAGCTCAAAAAAGTTAATTAAGAAAATTTGTTGGTTTGCAAAAAAAATTGAAAATTAATTTTTCGAAAATTTAAAACCCAATATGCAAATAAAAAAAACGAATCAAAGCTTTAATCAAATTAAAAAAAATAAAAATAAAAAGATAATAATAAAAATCAAAATAATAACAAAATAAGAAAAAAAATTTAATCGAAATCAAAAAAAAATTTAAAAAAAAATCAATTGAAAAAAAATATAAACCGAAAAAGCACAATATTTTTTGAAACAATTAAAAAAAAATTGTAATTAAGTGAAGATAATTAAGTTTAAAAAAAAATAAATCGAATATTAATAATAGATACAAAAAAAAATTAATTTAAAAAAAAATAAAAATTAGAAAGCCAAAAAAAATCAAAAAAAAATAAATTCAGAAAACAAAATAAATTAAAAAAAAAAATATCAAAAATAGTTGAAAAATATTGTTCTTTTTTTTACGATTTTCAAAACGATTCGAAAATAAAAAAAAATCAATCAAAAAAAAGGAAAGCGACTTTACCGAAACAAAAAAAAATTAAATCAAAAATCACAAATGAAATCAATAGAAAAATTATAAAAAATAAATCAAAACAAAAAAATGTCAAAAAAAGTTTTTCAAAATATTTAAAAAAAAGGATCTTTTTTTTTTTTTTTAAATACCAAAGAAAAATGTAAAGTAAAAAAAATTAAATTTTGAAATATGTATTTTTAAAATGATATTTTCAACTAAAAATCTTAGTTGAAACAAAACAAAATATATAATGTATTTTGTACTCAATATTCATGATGTAGGTGGATGTGACTCTACGTTTTGAGAATACACCCGAGCTAAACGACGAAAACGATTGTTATATACTCACTCACAAGTAAACAGTATCTTCGATTTCTAATTATGAGAAGACGTGGACAATTTGAAGATTGTAGTGCTTATATGAAAATTTAAATTTTGAATAAAAAACAAACATAAATAAGTTAATCTTTTGCAGCGAACTAGTAGGCTCTTAGCCACGCTATCGGTCAAAAGATTAAACAAAAATGTAAGTTAAAGAAAATGAAAACTGAATCTAATTAAAAAAAGTTAAATATTAGAAAGAGAAAAGGAATTAAGTTTATCTTTTGCAGCGAACTAGTAGGCTCCCAGCCACACTATCGGTCAAAAGATAAAACCAAAAAAGGAAAGAAAAAAAAAATAAATCTAATTTGAAAGGTAAGAGAAATATAAGTATTTAAGGAACAGAGAGAGAAAAGGTCCGAAGCAACAGACTAGACGAGGATCACACCCATCTACTGGACATCTTATCCTTACTCAAACTGAGAAACCAAAAAAAAATTATATTTACAATTTAAGAAAAGCAAAAAAAATATTAAATGAAATCAACCAGGAAATAATCGATACCTGCAGCAGACTAATCGAGGATCTCACCCAATTACTGGTCAAGTTCTCGAATTTATTTTCCTGATGCCATTAAGAAAAATAAAAAAAATTTAAAATTGAGAAAAAAAAAAAAAATTAAAAGAAAAAAAATAAGAATTGAATGTAAAATAATTTAGCACTAACAACTTGCATTGAACCAACGCGACTCAAAAATCAAAAAAAAATTATAAATTTTTTTTAAGTTTTTCAAAAACAAGACAAAATCGGGCCCCACGTTGGGCGCCACCTGTAACGTACTCTCGAGATGTTGTCGAGTCGGAGATGAAAATTTAAGAAAACTTCAACCCCGAAAACCACCCACTCCTTACACTACCAGTAGGGTTCAGAGCTTACAGGGACTCTAAAACCTACATGGAAGCAAAAGTGGATGGGTGTCCTGTTCCCTAACCGCGCGGCATGCTTGCATGGCCAAAGGTTAGCTCGTCGGTGGGGGGATTCTTGTAGCCAGGGAACTGGACGGCCGTTACGTTTTCATGCCGTTGAAAATTGTACGAAAAATATCGCGAAGCTGATTTGTCCATTATTATTTTTACAACCTGAAAATATTTTGTTTCCTTGTGAAAGTGAGGAGAGCCAGATGTATTGCTCTCAGAGGACTATCCCACCCTATAGTGTCACACATTCCTACTCTATGAGCAGGTCCATGTGACCAACCTAGTTACCACGGCCTCAATATTTGTAGCAACCCCAAAAGAACAAAATAAAACAAAAAAAATAAACTAAGTTCTCATTTTGCCGTTATCACCTTATAGCTCACTCTTGTGAGAGCCACATCCACCTGAAAAAAAAAACCTAAACCATAATCATGGTTTCAACTTCAAAAAGCCAAAATAAAAAATTTATAGCAAAAGTCATCTTATCAAATTCACAACAAAAAAAAAAATGACTAAATTCGATGCAGAATAAAATTAACCCATCCATATGTAAGTAACCTCAGTAAAGATAAAAGATGTTTTTTTCTTAATTGAAGTGTACAACAAATTTTATTAAAATTTAAAAAAAAATATCAATAGAACCTAATACGAAATGTTTCGACAAATCACTTATAGCCAAAATGATAATAAAGAAAAATGTATAAATGTTCAAATTTTTTTATAAAAAAATATAATTTGATTATAAAATAATTATAGTTAAATTTCAAATTAATATGAATTCAATATTAATTCATTAATCATCACAAAAAAAAGTTAATAAAAAAAATCACAATGACACCTTCCTTAGCAATGTCAACAAAAAAAATTATCAATTAGAAAGTTTCAGTGTACTTTTTTTCTTTCTTTTTCTCTATATATATTTTTTTCTATCTTTCTCTTTAATCTTATTATTCTTATCTTTCGTATCTTTCTTGTTTTCACTTTTCAAATATCTTTATCTTTTATGTTTAAATTTGCAACAATTAAAAATTATTTAAATTAAATTAAATTATATTCGTTCGTTCAAATTTTCAATCAATAAATTAATATTCTCACTTACCCCACAAATTGTTTTGCAATTTTGCATATTTTTATGTGTTACAGTGGTGAATTGTATTTTTGTTCTTCGTTGTTTATAATTCACATTTGGTCATTTCCTCCTGATAATGTGCACACCATCGCAGGATTGAGTTTTTGTTGTTGTTTTGTTATGATTTTGCTTATTTATTTTAAAGCTAGACTAAAATAGGGTAAAATAGAAAAAAGAAATTTGAACGAATTGAATGTACAAGGTCAAATAGTAGATATGCAATAATTTAAGATTTATAAAACTTTTTTTTTTTTTATCTTTTTACTTGAAAGAAAGATTTTTAGGTACTTAGCTTTTATAGGTTTTGTGATGATTTTTTTTTTTGAAACGTGATGAGATGAAGGCGCAGGTAGAAGATGATTTTATATGTTTTTCCTGGATATTGCTTATTTAGGTTATAAGTGCAATTTTAGATGTTTTCCTGGATGTTTTCCGAGGATGAAAGTTTGGATGATTTTGATTGTTGAGTTGAGAGTGTGTGTTGTATTTTTTTTTTTGCTGTTAATTTTATTTAGTCCTTGCAGGATTTTTAAACAGGATCAAAAAAAAATAAAAATATGTACTTTTTTTACACATTTAAATAAAAAGGTTCCAAGATGGAGATTTTGGGGGTGATTTTTTTTTTTGTTTGCTCAGGCTGCGAGTCAAATAGTTTTTTTTTTCTGAATTTGGGCGATATTGTGCGGCTTAGCAAAAAGAGCACTTTTAGACTTTAAAAAGTCTGATTGGATGGTCGGGTTTTTAGTTTCGAATCGAATTCGATCGATTTTTACTCTGGAGCACCTGATTGAAAAATTACATTAATTTACATGTTCGTATCTAGGTACGTAGAGCGAGTAAACGAAAAATGTCTCACCTTTAATTTTAAGCAGTAATGTTTAATAAAACACCAAATTAATGTAGGTATGTAGGTGTTAATTAAAACAATTAGAATTTTCTCCACCTGGAGCACCTGGTAGAAAAAAATCACGAGGGCAAGTATTAGGGTAAAATGTAAAGCCAACTCAATTAAAAAAATCTCACCTTTTAAAATAATTGGGTTTTGCGCACAAAAGTAGGTATTGTTTTTTTTTTAAGATAACAATTATTTGTAAAAAAAAAACTTGAAAAAAAAAACTTTAAATTAAACTTTTTTTAAAAAACTTGAAATTGAAAAAAAAACACTTGTAAAAAAAACTTCTTGTATCTTTGACTCGGATATAACGTATAACGTGTAATGTACGGAAAAAATCACCAAAAAAAGGAAAGATTATGATTTTCTTGAACTATTTATACCCTTGAGTAGACTCACAGGTTCCCTCACACATACACTCTCAAAACAATCATGGACGAAATATCTGGGTTTCCGTTTAGTCATTTAATCAATGGTTTTTGACCACAAAAATACAAATAATATCTTAAAATTCATTTCTGAATTTTTCAAAAATATGTGTAATATTTCTTATCATTTTTGGTCAAAATTCACCGATTTTAAGATTTTTTTTGATATTATATTTCACTGTATATGTGAATTTTTTTTTTGTAAAATTTCGAATTTCGAAAATTTTATAAGAAAATTTGTCCTTGAACATTAATTTTTGTTTTTTTGTTTTTACCTTTTTTTTCTACCTATTTTTGTTCAACCTAACATACCAAGAACTGCTATAAGCTTCTTTTACGACCAAGTTGATTCTAGGTGCCTCGTAGTCCAGTGGATAGAGATGCTGAACACATCTCAGACCCCCTGGTTCGAGTACCGGTGCGTGCACCAATGTCTTTTTTTTCTTTTTGTCATTTTTTTATATTTTTTCATTTTTTTTTTTCTTTCATAATTGTTTTTTTTTTTTTTTTTTAAACTACCTAATACAAAACAACTCTAAAAAAAAAACAACCCTTAGCAGTTTTGGAGAGGTGTAGAATATCCTTACATATTTTGGAAAGATTTCATATAACACCAAGTCGAGCTTATTCATTGCTCCTACATGTATGCAACATTTTTTGTATTGATGTATATTTTTTTGCTTAGGTTCCACAAAGCTAAAATATACCTAACCACAGCTTCTCAAACTATTTAATATACATACACAGCACACATAGAACACTAACAATGACCAGCGATGTTCTAGTTCTAGGAACTATTCACATCTAAGACACACACAAAAATAAAGTTGATAAATGATAGGTTTCCTACAACCTGATTTTTTTTTTATGATAAAAAAAGAAATATTTTACTAAAAAAATAGAAATAAATTTACTATTAAAAAAACCAAGAAAAAAGATCACGAAAAATTATCTGTTTTATTTATAAAAATATCCATGTGTTAAAATCATTCCATTAATAACTAGAACCAAACATCTTAAGCTATGGTGTTTTATAAAAGTTTAAAATATCTTCATATTTCATTATACTTTCCAAATAAAAATCAATGTAACCCCTCACCCATCACAGCTCAGCTCAGCTCACTTTACCTTAGCTCACCCAACAGCTCAGCTCACCGACAGCTCAGCTCACCCAACAGCTCAGCTCAACCATCAGCTTAGCTCACTTTCGGGAGACGGACAGAATCCCGAAATCCAAAATCCAGAAAGACCAAAATCCAGAAAACCCTAAATCCCGAAAACCCCAAATCCCGAAAACCCAAAATCCCGAAAACCCAAGATCCCGAAAACCCAAAATCCAGAAAGGCCAAAATCCCGAAAAAAAAAACAGAAAAAATAAAAAACTCTTCAAAACTGTGTTTCACTGAAATTTTAACTTAAACATAAAATTAAAACCAATTAAAAACAATTATTATAAGTTAAATATTAAAACTCATAATTCTTTTGATTTTAGTTCAACGATTTTCCAACTTAACTCAATCATTACAAAACACTGCTGAAATCACAATACCTAAGAACTTGAAATCATGTAAAAAAGAGATATTAACGGAATCATAAACTTATATTGTTTTTTACGTAATAACACCTTAATTTCACACTTAGTATTGTTTTGGAAACCGAAATCCCGAAAAATTATATAAAATGAAAAATTTGCGCAAATTTTTCATTTTATATAATTTTTCGGGATTTAGGGATCCCATTCGGGATTTTGGGTTTTCGGGATTCTGGGTTTTCGGGATTCTGGGTTTTCGGGATTTTGGGTTTTCGGGATTTTGGGTTTTCGGGATTCTGGGTTTTCGGGATTTTGGGTTTTCGGGATTTTGGGTTTTCGGGATTTTGGGTTTTCGGGGTTTGGGGTTTTCGGGATTTTGGGTTTTCGGGATTTCGGTTTTCGGGATTTTGTCCCCAATCCCTCACTTTCAGCTCAGCTCAAATGAGCTGAGCTATGGTACATAGCTCAAAAGTGAGCTAGCTCAAAATTTGAGCTGAGCTGTGAGCTGAGCTCAGCTAACTTTTGAGCTTTGTAGCAACCCTGCAAGTTCCATATTGCTACTACTAGTGCTGAAGCACACACAATTCTCATAAAATTACCATATCGCACATTTTATGCGCAATTCATTTACTTTCGTTAAACCGTACGTTCTGAACCGCACAACATGAGTAAATTTCACAGAATAAATTGAAAACTACATGGACGCAAGGAGGATGAAAGAATTAATTTATTGTTCACTTGATAAAAATGTAAAAAAAGTGTGGATTAATTACTTCATAATAGAAATTAAAAATATCAAATGAAATTCACTTACATATACTCAATGAGAAGTATAACTTCAGTCGCGTGTACATGTGTACACACACTCTTTTTTTGTTTTTGTTTGTCATTAAACTTCGAATGAGTACAAATATTGCACGAGCGATATTGGAATTTCTCTATTGTTTATAAATTCTTCCAATCCTTAATTCTTTTTTCACAACAATTACTCGCCATTTTCAATAACCTTTTGGCTCTTTTTTTTTTTTTTTTTTTTTTTTTTTGTTTCGACAGAGTTTTTTTCAGTTTCATTTGTTTGATTTGTTATTAAAAACATTTTTTTTTTTTAATATCACTTTTTCCCAAATAAGTTTCTGTACAAAAATTTACTGGCGCCGTAAATTTCAATTTCAGGTATTTCACCTAAATGCAGAGTAGTTACCAAAATATTATTCGTTTTTCAAATATCCATTTGACTTATAATTTAATTGAACCAAAAGTTACTTCAAAGGAAACATAATATAATATATAAACTATCCAAAAACATAAACATGGAGACGAAACGTCTTCCGGTTAGTCAATTTATGGTCCACTAAAATTTTATGACCAAAGTCCTGAATAATATTTTTCCATGAAAAGAACTATACCAACAATCGATTTCTTTTCATTTATTTTTGTTTTCACATCAACCATCAACAAACAAACAAAAATTCGTATATCCTTGAATTCCTTTCGTTCGTTAATTAGATAGAAATAATTATTATTCATTTAGTTTATTGAACAAAGTATTTGAATATTTTCTTCAACACACTACATATAATAGACCACCCCCAACTCCATTACATGCCATTTTTACACATCATCGTTCGTCGTTCATCGTCGTCGTTGTCATTGGGAGTACCATGGTACATACCTTTTTCTAGTTTTGTTCGAAAAAAAACGCAGTTAAACCTGCACGTCTTGCTGAGAAATGTCAATCTACAACGTGGTGCGGAAAAAGCTTTTTCTTCATTTAATTCGCATTCCCTGGTGCTGATGGCATATATATTAACAGAGAGTGCAGCAGAAGCAGCAGCATCTAATCTTGATTGGAATCCTTTGAATATTGTCGCCAACCATCTGAATACATTACTTTCCAATGTCATCGACATGATATCATCAGCGGAGCCGGAGCCACACCGGAACACACCAAAGCAAGTTCTTTTTCACTCTCTCTATAGGTTAGGTTCTATAATGCTTGTATAGCAACAGCAATTCTGCGAATATCTATTTGAAGTTCTATCGTCTTTCATTGACACACAAAATGAAGAGGATTTTTGTTAAGAAACAGTGATGAATTCATCGATATGTCAAACTAAATAATGACTTAGGGCGACATCTGTAGGTGGGAATAGTAAATAACGACTGTCACCGCTATCGAAGTTATATGGAAGTTCGGTGAGTTTCACGAAACTTCTTAGAAATCATCTTAAATTAGGAATGAAATCCTGCTTTATAACAGATTCTAATAGTTTTTGGTTCGATAAAGTAAGCAAACAGAACTTAAACAGACAATTGACAATTGTAAGTAAGCAAACAGAACTAAAACAGCCAATTGACAACAAAAATTGAGGCCAATTGTCTGTTTTAGTTCTGTTTGCTTACTTTATCGAAACAAAAACTGTTATAAACTGGCATAAAGCGAAATTTCGTTCACATTTCGTTTCTCATTATCTGAATTTTTTATTTTTTAAAACACCGTTTTTTCATAGAGAACCAATTGCTTGATCACTATTCTCAAGAACTACTGTAAAGCTCCTTACTTCGGAAGAAAAGTGTAATACTTAATCATTTTGTTTCCTGCTTTAAAAATAAACCAATTCTTAAGGGCCTAACAGAATTCACAGTATTCAAAATCCAGCACTGAGAAAAAAAGTTTTAATTTAATCTAAACGAGACACAGTGTCTGAAGCCCTCACCATCATCATGTGTATGTGTATCCTGCAAAGGCTCTTCGTCGTCGTCGATCGTCCTAGTCATTGTCACTTTTTGCAGGTAGCGAACATAAATCTTAATAAGAAATTGAAGCAAAGTCAAACGCATTTGAATATTAATCGGTTGTCACTCAAATTAGTGACACCGTTTTACCAAGAACTATATATGGTAGAGTGTCATTTTTAGATGGTGTTGAACAAACAAGAAAGCGCATCTCCTCCATGAGTTTACCTGGCACCGAGGCTATATGGAAAATCTTCATGTTTAATTTGAATATCGACACCATACTTAGACATATAATTGTTGGTACAAACTCTGGATAGACGTCAAAGATAATTCTATAAATATTTAATTTTCTACTTTGAGCATAAGATCCAGACAACTACACGTTTAACACGATTTGAAACGTCAAAAAAAAATATGAAGCACGTATCCTATCACTTTGTTTGTTTTATTTATAAGAAGACAAAAAAAAATACAATTTAATGATATTTAAATAGACAGAGGCTTAGACTTTATTTGCAAACCACTGCTTGGGTACTTCATGTTTTTGTGGGCTGCCAGAGGAAGAGGATTTTTTTTGGTATTGTATACATAGCTGTGGCTGTGTTTTGGTAGACATTGGGGAATTTGATAGAAAATAATGGGCACAGAATTGTATTGATTAATTGTTTTCAAGAGGGGCTTTAACTACCATGCAGCTTATAAGCAAATACAATTTTGTTTTATTAAATAGTGCTTTATTTTTGCACAATTTTAAAATAAAATTGCAAAAGTAAATTTCAAAGCGGCCTAAGAGCAATATTGAAATGAATTGGCATCACTGGCTTGGTGACGTTTGAACTGTTGGTCGTTCCAAGAAAGCATTGATTGCATTCGATTGCGACATTGCGTATCCTTTAAAGGTTCCTGGAATAATACCATTACGTAGATAGACACACTTTTTTTTAGAATGTGCGAACATTATCTGCATATCAAGCCTTAACTATAACTTATGCTTTTGCATCGTTTTTTTCTCGTAGACTTCATAAAGCTTCTATAAAGCTTACCTAATAGGAAACAATTGTGCCCATGATTATGATAGTGGACTAAGTCACTTTTTGCATTGTTTAAAGAAAAACTTACATAATAATTTTTTTTATAACGATTTAATTATATTTCTTTTATGAAATCACTAGAGGAGCAATAAAGAAGTTTATTTACTAAAATTTCGCCTTCAAATAAACTTTACCCCTTAAATTATAATTATTTTTAGGCTAGATTTGATGGCATTTTTAGGAGTGACTTAGTCAACTTTCATAATTAAGGGCACAATTATCTTTTAAAAGTTATAACATCGTTAAAAGTTTCTTTTAAAACTTTTAGCAGTCTTTCAAGAATTCTTATGGCGAACTTCGGTAAGATTTCGATAAGTTTATGAAAGTTAGACGAAGTAGAGACTTCGAAAAGCATGTTTTTCTTACACGAAGAAAAAAGTGTCACCTCAAAATAAGATGATGCGAACATTAAATTTCACCACCTTAAAATAAGGTGATATCCTCTTAAACTCAGTTAAATTTAATGTGAACTTCATCTTATTTTAAAAATCATCTTAAAAAAAAACCGACCAAAAATAAAAATTTTAAAATTTTATTTTTACGTGAAGTAAAGTAAGCGGTTAAATACGGACCACAAATTAATTAACATTTTAGCATTGGTTCATATTTGTAACAAAAGACTAGTTAATTTGTATATATGTTACCATAAAATTGAAGACATAAATTCACTTGATAAAAAAAAATAGCACAAATAAAACAGTCAATTTACTCAAATCACAAGAACAAAATTGGGTATAATATAAACCACTTGGTTTTTAGAAATAAACGAATAAAAGGGCAATTTTCGGTTTATTTCAAATTATTACAGGTTTTAAATAGCAACGGAAATTTTTCTTCAATATCTTAATATTTTTTCATGATGTCCGGTTTAATCCACTCCTCCTTTTACATGGTCCATATTATCCTTCCTAAGGTAATCTATATTACTCGCACAGGGTCTTTTGTACGTTAATGGACATGGTTCCATTTCGATAACAGTTTTGTGAGCTAAGAAAAGTTGGACCATAATAGCCATTTACATTTCATTAATTTACACCTATCAGCTTTTTCAATTAATTCCTTTTTTGTAAGTTGTTCTATATGACGTGAGGACTGAGGAGTGTTTTTTCCAAAGGGGATAAAATAACTTTTGACTTTTTCAAAGTAGGTAGTGAAGGTATAATTTCCTTCTCTTTAAATGTATTGGTATGATAAGGGTTGCGGCTGAGCTACTTTATGTAGCTGAATTCTATTTCCAAGTATCCGTCCGGATTTTTTCCTATAAGCTGCGAACCTTCAGGAAGGTCTTAGATCTTTTTTTGGCAGAATTGATTAAAAAGTTCAATGATGGTTTCGATATATCCTAAGGTGTTTTTTAAACTGTTTGGTTAATAGGAAAATGTTTCGAATGTTTTCCTGGAAACAAGTACATTGAATTTCACTAAAACTGATTCAAACTTGTGATTTGGTTAAATTTTACTAAGAACTACCCTACTGTTCATTCATTCGTTTGGTTTTAGTTAACAGAGAAAACTTTTATTTGGGTTGGCGCGGATTTGTGGCGCCCGCCACCAACAAATAAACTATTTCAGTGTTCGGTTCTGTCATTTCCCTTTCCGTTACATTCAAACTCAAATCAACGTGAAATTTTGTGTCATCTTCATCACTACGGAATCAGAGAGTAATCCCATAGTGTAGGTACACATACACAACATAGTTCTGGACTATGCACGAGAACACGAACTACATTATGGTCACATTGGTTTTTATCCTGGTGGGATTTGATTTGATTCAATCTCCCAAAATGAAAACAGCACACACAGTGTAGTTGCTTCTGCTAGTGCACGTGGACAGGATACTTTATTTTTGTATTTATTTTTTTTCCTGGTACGGAACATGCAGACTGTGGTGTGTCACACAATCGGCACATGAAGATTTTTTGCCTTTAAATTCAGCATAAATTATGTATCAGATGTTTTGGTTGTATACGAGATTCGATCCCTATCCGCACAATTTGGTCTAAAATGAAAGCATGACTGAGGCCTACGACACGACGATGGTTGAATTTGTTTTTTTATTTTATATCTCGATTATTAAATGGTTTACATTTTTTTTTATTTTGGATTGAATGGGAAAAGCTTTTAAATAAATCAAAAACCTTAAATGAATAGTAGCGAAAAATGTATCCACAGAGGAACGTCACATTTTTAATCAGTTTGGGGAGCATATATGTATATGAGCGTCTTTAAGATGCTGTATAACGAATCCAAAAGCATTTTTGACTTTGAAATAAAAAAAAATAGATTTTCGACATTTAAAAACCACAACAAAACTATACTTCTTTCACTAAATTAGAGTTAGCTTAGAGGGTCTCTGTGGCGTATGCGTAACTCAGAAAACGAAAAAAATAATAATAATAATTGTAATCTTATTACAAAATAAAATGACTTACTAGGTCGCACGAACATCTTCTAATGATTCAAAGCACTTACGTATTAGTTGGCTATTTGAATTGTATATCTTTATGGTATATTAATAAACACTGTTCCAAACAAAAAAAAAAATTATTTTTAAATAAAAAATGTTTCGATTTTGTTTCTTTACTTCTAAAAAAAACACCCTTTCACATAAAAAAAATTTATAGACTTACATTATTCGTAATTCAAATTGGAAAGAGAACATATTTAATGAATTTCGTAAGGGTAACATTTATACCATTGATTTTATCGACTTATCGCGGATTTTTCAATATTTCCCAAAACAACACCCTTTAACCTAAAATATTTGTATAGACTGTTCAGGTTCTTGGTTTCTGTTGTAAATGAAACATTTTTACCAAATTTCATTGGTGTAACAATATTTTCCTAGTTTTTGTGGTATTAATTCCGAATTTCATCATTTCTTAAAAAAAAAAACACCCTTTCACTCAAAATAATTTTGTACACTTTATAAATTCTTAATTCTTATACCAACCAAAACATTTACACCAAGTTTTAAAAATTAATACAATTTAAGTCAGCTGTTATTATACCTTCCTCACACACAACTTAACCCATCAAAAAAACACCCTTTCACCAAAAATAATTTTAAGAACTATGTGAATCCTTTGTCCCTGCTTTATCTAAAACCTTCATCCCGAATTTCATTAGTGTAGCACGTTTTTCCCATGGGTTTCGGTTATATTTTACCTGTTGAAGTCAAAAAAACAAGCACTCTTGTTTTCAATCGGCTATAACTTCTCTTAGAGCAATCGTATTGACTTTAATTTTATGTCATTAGATTCAGCATCAAAAAATACCTTGAAAACATGTGTCATATGATGATATTCGACAAACAATTTTTTTCAGTATATTTTTGACCTTCACCCCCTCTTTCTTGTCCGCGAAAAAACACCCTTTTTTTTATTTCTTGATTTTTTGTACTATTTTACCTGTACTACTAAATCTAACACTCTGTTTGAAAAAAATAAAATAAAACAAATTTAAAATAAAAAGAAAAAAAAAAAAAAAAGAAAGAAATTTTTAAAGTTCTATAGAAAGTACTATAAGGTATATTTAAAAAAAAAAGTTAATCATAAAAAGTTAACCATTAAATACATTTTTTCTAAAAAAAAAAAACTCAAAATCACATTAACAGTTTTTGACAAAATCTGCTCTTAAGAAAAACTATCAACAAATACTATTCGGGTTTTTTCGCCCATTTTAGCAATTTTAAAATGTTGCGTAACATTCAGTAGTAACTACAACCAACTCGCTCAAAAATTATAACAAACGAATTTCATACGTTATCTACGAAAAGAACTTATTCACAATTAAAATTTATTTCATTTATGATTGTCAAATGTTTTATTTTTAAACACAAATTTCTATGAGTTTAACTTTAATATTGGCAAATAAACACGTGTAGTCAACAAAATTAAAAATCAAACTTTTAATATTTACTTTGAATTGGCAAATAATTGTACAAGTGTTATTTTTTTTGGTTATCAAAAGTAGGTACTTTTTTTTTTTGGAAAAGTTTATATGCGTAGTCTATTGTTCTAGATTTTTTTTAACACAGAGAAATAACTGTGATAAGTTAGGAAATAAATACTGCACAACTGGTTTACACGCTTGGAATGCTTATAGAGTGTTATAGATTTTTAATGACAAAAGAATTATAAGAGAACAATGAAATTAAAATTAATTTTTTTAAACAATTCTATAAGAAATTTTGTAAAGCCACTAAGACATCCTTTGAAACTGTTTTTACCTCAAAGCAAAAAAAAAAAAAAACAATTTTGAGGAAAATACCGATTCAAAAACAATCTTCTTGCGTATAATACAAAAATTTTCAAAAGTTTAACAAAAATAAAGACTCAAGCTAAATTTTTTCAAAACAAAAAAAACCTTTACCATTCTATTAAAAAAAAACTTGACGGTAAATTTTTTTACATTTCAGTATTATTATTTGAACATACCTATAGCGAATGGGTTAGTTAATTTGTTTCAATTGAACCTTTTGATGACTTTTCTTATGATGGGTTGCCCATGATGAGCTGTCCTAATAATGATAATTACATGTGCTCATCATTATGAAAGTGGACTAAGTCTCTTTTTGCATTGTTTGAAGAAAAACTTACATGATAATTTTCTTGTAACGATTTAATTATATTTCTTTTATGAAATCACTAGAGGCTAGATTTGATGCCATTTTTAGGAGTGACTTAGTCCTCTTTCATAGCTAAGGGCACATATGTACATATATAGGCATGTGCAAATACAGTTTGGACTAGATCTATAGTTGAATTTTAGTGATTTTAACACAATACATAGAGATAGAATCTTTAAAGTTGAATTTGATAAATCCAATATCAACCCTACTCATTGAATTGTTCAGCGAATTGTTGTTTAATGTCGTTTTCTTTCACTCTATTAAGGAGTACTCTAAATTTTTACTCCTTTTTCTGGAGTGAAAGAAAATAATGAGAGTAATTTTTTTTTTGTAATTGTGTGTGTGACAAGGCAAAAATGGATAATTTCCATGAAAAAAATAGTGATAACAGGCCTAAGGAAAAATTTTATGAATTGAAAAAAAAAATTAATATTAATCACATATGAAGCATAATAACTCTGCTTCTACGTCTTTGCGTCTTCGTGTAGAAGCGCACTTAGTTTTACTTTTGGTATATTTTTCATTACGCTTCTGATCGGGGTTTTCAGCCTTATTGACACACATCCATAGTTTAATAGTTGTAAAATAAAAATATCCCATCAACGCAGAAAAAAAATGGTATTTTTTTGCTATATGGCACAGGATTTTGTTGTTATTGATGAGGAACACTGGCTGAAAATTTTTTTTATTCGGTTTTCAATTTCATTTTGGAAAAAGTGAAGAATTAACGAAAAAAAATGGAAGAAATATATCTGGCGGAATATAATACAATAGAAAATATATTCATAATGGTTGTTTTTGTTAATAACAAAAGAGTTTGAAAAAAAAACTTTTCGCATTTTTCACTTTTCAAACAAAATTTTAAAATGTCAAACTTCAAATTCATAAGTGTGTATGCAAATCGGTGTAAATCTAACTAAAAATGTGGAGTAAATACGGGGTACTCCGTAGTACTAAAATTACTCCGGAGTAATTTTTTTGTTTACACTTTTGTGGCGTCAAAGAACACAAAACCTTCAAAAGTGCAAAAATAAGTACTAAAAGGGTACTCTCATCGGAGTGAAAGAAAACGACATAAGACTGAACGCGGGTAAACTGACTTAGAGAAAAAATAGCTAATAATTCAACAGTAGAATCTTAGTTCGTCAATTCAAGATCTCTCAAATACATGATGTTTGGAACCCTTACTGATTTTTGTTTTAAATTGACAAAAGAGAAAAATGATTTTACATTGTTTTTTAATAATGCTTTTTTAATATCCAACTTATCGCTAATTTACTTGAATACTGTCATAATTCAATAATCACGAATTTTGAGTTATTAATGCAGAAGTAATTGGTATAAAGTAATTTTTAATTATATTTCCCTTCATTTCATAGCTTTTAAAACTGATGGAGAATGAACACTAGTTTTGTTTTAGAAACTAACTTTTTACATAAATAGATCGATACTAAATTTAAAACTCGTTTTCTGGAAAAAAAAAACATTTTTTAGTCATGACAGTTTACAAGTAAATAAGTATATGCCCTTTACATAAAACTTACTAAGAACTAAAAAAATGTTTATACTTTACTAAAATAATCATAATTAAATTTTTGGCTAAGTGTGAAAATGTTTTTTGTCAGGATTGTTAATGTGGAGTTAGCAATTTTTAGATCAAAGTTCACGATATGATAAACGTTCCAAGCCTTGTATTTTCTTAAAGTACTCTCATGAAGACGAAAAACCTGTGGCCATCTACAAAATGAATGAACTGAACAAACACAATGTGTCGCCACCTAGCAGAATAATTAATTTTATAAATTCATCAAAATTTACAAAAGATGTTTTTGATATTTTCTCGTTAAACAGTCAAAAGATTTGCCTACAAGAAGAGTTTCATGACAACTTTTTCGATACGAACGATCAGTTAAAACTTAAAAGATATACGCAACAAGCGTATCGAAAAACCAATTTTTTTAAACCTGACAACATTAAAACTGGAAATAGCTGAAATTAATAAAAGAATTAATCTTGCCAACCGCTGCTGCCTGTGACTTTGAGCAGGCAACTGACCAGCAAAGACCTGTCAAAAGACATATGCGATATAGTTGAATTTTCAATCGACCTATTTTTCAAAAAGCGCTAATATTAATGACATAGGGTAGCTATGCTTCATAAAAGATAAATTAAAGCTTTTCCTTGTGTTTTCTTAATACAAAAAAAACGACTTTCGAAACTTCTGCACGCAAAATATATACAAACAACTAAAAATGTTGAGTAGAAATTCTTCAAGCAAGTAATTTCAATCTTATCTAATCAGTTAGTTTAATCTTCTCAAACTCTTATCACCTCGGATTAGATTGTTATCTTATCAAGATGAAATTTGCTGCTATAACTATCTTCTTTTCATTGATCCTTTTACATAGTTCTGAAAGTGCTATTACTTTTGGAGATATTTTAACAGGTTCAAAAGATACTCTAATTGGTGTTGTAAGTAATGTAGGAACTTTGATTCCTACCCCTACCCAATTTTTTAGTGGTACAAAGAACCTTCTTGCCGGATATCCAATCGAAGTTGTATCAACAGCAATTAATGAAGTTTGTAAGTTCAAAAAAAAAAAAAACACACACACAAAAGTAAAGATATTTGTCAAAATAAAAATAATTCATTTCAAGGCTCAACATTGATGTATTCAGACTCAATTACACCAAAAATTATGCCCGATTTAAAAACAATGAATTTTCAATTCATAACTCCATGTCAAAAATACCTCATTCCAATTCTTAGTCCTGGTGATCTTTTGAAAATTGGAGCTTTTGATTTTTCCAAGAAAACTGTGATATTAGTTACTGGATGGAGAACAACAATTGATAATTCGGATACAATAGTCGAACTATCCAAGGCATACAATTGTCGAGGCGGTGTTAACTTTATTGTATGATCTGAAAATCTTTAAAATATGTTTTCAAGTTGAAATATAACCTTAAACCTTTATAGGCAATTGACGTTGCATCTGCTGTTGATACCCTTTTCACCTGGTCAGCTCTGAATACGGAAAAACTTGGTGAATACTTGGGACAAGCTTTAGCCGATTTAGTTAAATATATCCCAGTGGAAAGTCTTCATCTGATTGGTAAGTCATTTCGAACTCGAAAGCAGCCTTTATAAATAATCTTTTTCTTTAGGACATAGTTTAGGAGCTCATATTGTTGGTGCTGCAGGACGTACATTCACCGAAATTACCGAACAAAAATTACCACACATAACTGGTTTGGATCCAGCCAAACCATGTTTCAATGAAGGCGAGAATCTGTCAGGTCTTATGAGAGGTGATGCCCAGTTCATAGATGTCATTCACTCTAATCCAGGTGTATTGGGTAAACGAGACCCCACGGGAGATGTAGATTTTTATCCCGATGGGCTTGCACCATTGCCAAAAGGATGTCTTACTGTAACTTGTGCTCACTCTAGAGCTTGGGAATACTACGTTGAGAGTGTTTATCCAGGAAATGAATTCAATTTTATGGCTTACCGCTGTAATTCGTTGTTGAAACTTCAACAAGGCCGATGTTCAAGAAATATTGCGACACCAATGGGTTATGCTTCAGTAAATAGTTTAAAAGGTAACTATTTCCTTGAAGTGCGTGGTTCATCACCATTTGGTTTGAATGGTAATAAAACACGAGATGAGGCAAATGCTATGTGCGGTACTTGTCAATTATTTACAAAAAGTTTTACTTTGAATTAATAAAGTTTTGATAATGCAATAAAAATATATTAAAAATTAAGTTAAAAAATGAAAATTATAAAAAAAAAATAATGTAAAATACTTGTAATCTTTTTGATGTCATTTTTTAGGTGAATAATTGTTAAACAAAACCCAATATTGTAAACAAATCTCTTATACTTCGAGAAAAATTAAATTAAGCGTATAAAAACGGACAAAAATTCATATAAAAACTTAAAAAATCGTTAAAGATTAAAATTTTTTGACTTAGAAATAACGGACACCCAAATGGGGTACCCTAATTAAATTTGTTAAGAACATTACATTAGAGATAAAAAACCAAGAATTTACAGATTTCATACAATTATTTCGGGTAAAGGGACAAGACAATTTAATTTATCTTCAATAAAATTTATATTTTTGTGGTACCTACCGATTTTTCTTCCAGAAAAAATTGCATAATTTACATGCAAAAACGCTTTGGAAAAAATTTAAAACAAAGTAGTTTTAAAAATTTTAATACAGGTTTTAAGTTGAAGCTTCTACTCGAAAATAATAATGAAAAACCATGCTGCTACTGTGGGAAAATACATTTAATTTCTAAGTAAATGCCAGTAATGAGGTGTTTTCTAATATTTTTTCATCACATAAATTCCTAAAATTTACAACATTTTTTCAAAAAAATTTAGCCAAACCAGTATAAGAAAAAGTGGGACTTTCAATTAAATTTTTGTCTCAGGACTGTAATATCCTTCGACTTTTCCCAAACGAATTTTATTTGAAAAGTCAATAATTAAATAAGCTAGATATAGATAATCACATCTTAAATTCACAATCATTTTCGGACATCGTTACAAAATCACTCGTGGGAGTGAAGTTGCATTAGAAAAGATATACAAAATTCTTTCCAACTTAGACTGATATTTAGGAAAAGTGTACAAACAGTCAGATGAACAAAAAAAAAAACCAAAGAAATGGTAACGAAGTTATGAATACCAGAGTTATGCGCGACAGAGTTACGCGCGTCAAAGTTACGCAAAACCGAAGTTACGAAAAACCGAAGTCATGAAAGACCGAAGTTATGAAAGACCGAAGCTACTTAAAACTGAAGTTATGAAAAACCAGAGTTATGAACACCAAAGCTATGAAACGATGTTTTTGGGTTGGCAACCATTGAGATGAACGATATACGGGAGGAACGTATCAAAAAGCTGGAGCGTATAGGTTGAGTCAAGGCTAGAAAAAAATTGTATGGAACGGGGGTATCTAATATAAATTAGCACTTAAATACACAAAATTTTGAAAGAAATAGGTTCGAAATTTATTTTTTAACTTTTTTTTTCAAAATTTTGATTTTTTAAAAACTAGTCAATTAAACAGCTTTATTTAAAATCATATTAAAATATATAGTTTTGGACTTTACAAAAACGTACAGTACGTTACTTTTAGTGTAACCTTTGATTTTAAATATTTTTTTTTTTTTTAATTAAGTTATTTTTTTAGAAAATCCCCCCTAGCGCTCTAGCTTTTTGGTATGTTACTCCCGTATATCCTTCATCTCAATGGTTGCCAACCCAAAAACAACGTTTCATAGCTTTGGTGTTCATAACTCTGGTTTTTTATAACTTCGGTTTTTCGTAACTTCGGATTTGCGTAACTTTGACGAGCATATCTGTCGCTCATAACTCTGGTATTCATAACGTCGTCGGTTTCCCATTATTTTTTAATGCAAGAGATCCAATTTACAACTTTATACCGACCAGCGTGATTTTTTCTGCACTCTATAGAGTACTTCTCAGGACATTCTTCGATGAAGGTATGAAACCTTTTAATAGACATAATAAAGTAAATGACAGCCCAATCAAGACAAAGCCGAAAACTTTTTTTTTATGAAATGACGTAATAGAACAGATTATACATTGTATACTTTTTGGCATATCTAATTTCAAAAAAAAAATTATGTATTGCATACTCTTCGCCTGATCATCAATAAATCAAAAAATATTTCCTTGCTAAACAACTATTAATTTACTATGTATAACTTTTCCGTTTTAAGCTGCAGATAACATTTTTGAATAAAAAAAAAACCAAGATGGCCCAAAAACATTATGGAAGAAAAAACCCAGCATCGATTAAAATGAGGCTTTTGCTAAAATTATGCATGAGCATTAAAACATGGCAGTTAAAACAACGAAAATAATCTCACCGAAAAAAGAAAGATAAAATGCAAACCTCTTCTAATTGATGAGGCATTCAAACAAAATTTTTCATCAACAAATAAATTTATTTTTTACTTTCCAGCATTTTGTACACAACTACCACAATAAACATTTGCATTCTCTCGTTGTTTACTACCATCCATACCAAATGGCGATGAGCCACGAACTTCAAGGAAATAATTTCCCTTCAAATTACTTGTTGCTGCATAGCCCATTGGCGCTGCTGGAGTTTTTCCACATCTATTCTGCTTCAATTTCGCCAACGAATTACAACGTTTTGCCATAAAATTATTCTCATTTCCTGGATAAACACTTTCAACGTAGTATTCCCAAGATCTCGAATGAGCACAAGTTATACTCATACATCCAGTTGGCAAAGGAACAACTCCATCGGGATAGAAATCCACATCACCAATGGGATCACGTTTTCCCAAAACACCTGGATTAGTGTGAATGATATCTACGAATTCAGCATCACCACGCATTAGGCCAGAAAGATCTTCGCCTTCATTGAAACAAGGTTTGGCTGGATCTAAACCTGTGATGCGAGCTATTTTTTCGTCGGTAAGTGCGGTGAATGATCGTCCTGCTGAGCCACAAATATGAGCTCCCAAACTATGACCTAAAAAAAACTGGGTAAAATATGTTGCTTCTAATTTTATGAAAGAACTACCCACCAATCAGATGAATATTTTCTCGGGGGATAACTTGGGCTAAGTCAGCTAAACCTTGTCCCAAGTATTCTCCAAGTTTTTCGGTATTCAGAGCGGACCATGTGAAAAGAGTATTCACACAAGATGCAACGTCGATTGCCTATTTAAGTTTGAAATTTAGTAAAAAGGACTAAAATTTAAGGATATTTGGATCATACAATGAAATTAACATCGCCTCGACAATTGTAAGCCTTCGATAGCTCGTCTATTGTGTCCGATGAGTCAATTGTTGTCCTCCATCCCGTTACTAAAATCACAGTCTTTTTGGTTGGATCAAAGGCTTTAATTTTATAAAGATCCTTAGAACTTAAAATCGGAATAATGTGCTTTTCGCAAGGAGTTATAAATTGGAAATTCATTGTTGCCAGGTCTGGCATAACTCTTGTTTGAATCGATTTTGAGTGCATCAATGTTGAGCCTTAAAGTAGATTTGATTAAAGATTTACTTTGAAATTCTTTTTTTTTTTTTTTTACTTACAAACTGAATTCATAGTATCTGCCAAATACTCCAACGGATATCCGGCAAGATTGTTCTTTGCAGCTCCAAAAAGCTGGGAAGGTGTAGGAAGATAACTTCCTACATTAGTTACCATGCCAATAACATTATCTTTAGCTCCTGTTACAATGTCTTTTAAAGTCATTGAAGAATTAACTGAGCTTTGGAAAAGGACCACTGATAAAAGAGTTAAAGTAATCAACTTCATGTTTGAAAAAAACAGGATAATGCTTAGCAGTGGTACTGGCTTGAGATTGAAGATCAAACTAAATTATTTGGCAAATGTCTGGGTTTAAATAGGCAATTTAAGAATTTGCCATATTAACTTTTTTAATTATTTGTATTTGTTTCTAAATTCTAAGAATTATTTGTTCATGTTTTAGAATGAAAAATAAAAACATAAAGAAGAGTTTTCAAAAAAAAAAAAGAATTTAAAAACACCTGTTCAATTATTGAAAAGCCTAATACATTTTTAAAATTAGTTTTTTTTATATTCTTTGGACCACACTCTACGATTTATGATTATGTTTTAACGTAAGCTAATATGTGTTTTGTTTTTTTCTTAAAAAAAAAAAAACTTGCAAAAAATTGTTTGAACAGATTGGAAAAGTCTATGAACTATACAGGAAATTAACTAGAAGAAAAAGAATACAATTGCGTTTATTAGCTAATTTGTTTATTTATTTAATAAGTTTGTCTAAAATACAACGTCGTTAATTCATTGTTTTGTTCTGATCAAAGTAATGGCGTAGGAACAAAAGGAGCATGTAAGAGACAAAAACTAGAGTATTTGATACAATTATGTCCGTTGGCGTCGTCGGCGCACAGTGTGACAAATCGCTCATTTAGCGGAATTTAATTTAAAAAAATCACTTGCAAGAATCTATGCAAAAGGAGGTTTTATGTGAAGCTTATACCTTTTGCTAAGTAAGTGTGATTAAATTTTTGAGTGGAGATAACGTAGACAAAAAATAACTGATCTTAAAGTTAGAATTTGTGATTTTTTTAGGTAAAATTGAGGTTTAAAGGTGCTTTAATGGTTACTATGGTTTTTTAAGTATTTTTTAATTTGTTATGAAAATTTTTGTGTGATTTTTATTAAATATAATACAGGAACATATCAATTTAAGTAAAATCTCATTTCATATGATGTTCAATACTTTGTTATTTTGCTTAAAAGTTGAAAAATCGTGTTTTTTGGGTTAATTTTTACATTAAATGGAGATAATTTAAAATTATTCCGCATTATTCCATTGAGAATCCATATTAATTTTAAAGCTTTATATATTAGCTTTCCTTTTGCATTTTAAGTGGCTGCGCATAGCTGCGACACCCATACATTTTTTTTTCATTTTCGAACTAGCCTTCCAGAAAATTAAAAACTATGGAAAGAATCAAAAATAAAATTATAAGGATTGTTATGTTAATTTGAAACGTTTTTTGTGTGTGTTTTTTTTTTTTTTGCCATTAACAGGTGTATTAAATGGTCTTTATTCTTGTTTTCTAAAAATAATTTTCGAAATTTAAAGACGCAAATTCTTGATGTTTGGGTGTCTTAATCTAAAATTAAATTCCCTGCACCACCAGTGCTAACTGAATAATTACAGGGGTATCTAATTTTTGTTTTTCAGGCACCTAAAGCTTCCAACTAACTCTATGTGTTAAATTTCAAAGACCGTTTTTGTAAGTGGCACTGTTAATGCCAAAGTTATCGAAAATACCCAAAAAATATAAGTCTGATAAAAAAAGTTGTTTCCTTATGTTTCAATTTTCTTAAAAAATAGAAGGCATAGGAACATATGGTTTTTAGTTATTGAAAAAGAATCAATTGAGACAGTTGGATGTATTAATCAATTTTGTATTGACATCCACAGTCTCTAAAAAAATAGTATTCTATGTGTTTTTTTAAACTTTTTTTCCCCAAATTTTGACTTTGAAATCGATTATTTCAAAAAGTTTTTATTATAATAACATGATATAAAAATAACAATTCAGTATAAAACGTTAGCTTTTGAAAAAGGTTTCATTCATAACTGTGAGTGTTGCCGTCATTTTTAAATATGTTTTTCTTTATTTTAAGTATTTTTTTGAAAATTGCCCCTCCCTCTTAAACGGGGGGAGATTGACCCCCTCTCTGTTAGTAAAAAATGCTTGTATTTAACTCCTCTACAAGAATACGTTACAATTTTTCACCTTCTGAGTTATCGAACTTTTGCCCAAAAATTACCCCCATCAAACCTCTGTTGGCTAAAAATATGAAAAACTCTATTAACAAAATTGTTGCTAAATTTCATTTTATATTATAAAAAAATAATCCTCGAAAAGTTATAATCTGTGAGCGCTATTAATTTAATTCCGCTAGATGAGCGAATTGTCACACTGTGCGGCGTCGTTCAGTATGTCTGTTCGTCTGTCTTCGATTTTTCCCTCATAGCTTCTAAAATACTTATCATATTAATATTTTTTGTTTGATTAAATTAGTAGATTAGAAAATATAGTACCATTGTGAATAGCCTAACAATTAAAAAAAATTAAAAAAGAAAGATAAACATTGAGAAAAACTCAAAGTCCTTATCTCGTTTTCTCGCAATATTGCAAATCAGTCAACAACCCAAAGGCGATTTGGTTTAATTTTTTTTTTTTTTTTTAATTTTCAGCCATTGCAAAATCGTATCGTCAATTTAAACCGATTTAAGTGGTTTTACCTATTTTTTTCTCAGTCGATACTCAACCGATTTTTATAAGAAACACCTCTTTGAAATAGTTTATAAATACATATATATTAAAAATATAATGTTTTAGTGCAAGTATATGTAGGGTAAGTGGGGGCAAGACCGCTCCTTTAATGTTTGACTGTCTTAAAAACCAATAAAAAACAAATTTTAATTAAAATAAAGATTTTATTCATTAAGTTAATTGTTTACCGTAGCAACTCTCCTTTAGAAAAAAATAAAAAATACTGAACCACTGGAACTGGCTACCAGAGCTTTTATTTTTTTTTTTTATTTATCTTTCGCAGAAAATGAACTTTCAATTATTATCGGCGGGCGGTCTTGCCCACACTTCCCCTATGTGAAAAATCGATGTAAATAAAACATTATTTTAAACATTCTTCAGTTTATGAAGTCTGTTTTTTTTTTTATCTAAACCAAATGTTGTATGGATATAATATTCAAACAAAATTAAAAAATTTCCATTTCACCATGTTCAACAAGTACTTCATCCCAAGAAAAATGTTTTTTTTTTTAAGTAAAAAAAGGTACTTTACTTTGTCATAAAACCATTTTCTTGCTCTCTCACTTTCTTCGTAATAACTCAATCAATTTCCAATAAAATTTCTATGTAGAAGTAAAAGTTCCATACCTTTTCTTGGAGTTGCCGTAATATGATTTTTTTTTTTCAAAACATCCATTTTTGGATTTAAAAAAAATCAAAATTTTTTGAAACGGTCGATGAAGTTTTTAGAAATTTCATTTTCATGAATAAAAATTTGCCATACCGATACCATACCAGTTTTTTTTTTTTTAATGAGTGAATATTTTTAAAATGGGAGAGTTAAGAAACCAGACTGTTTTATTTAAAGGGTTTTCTTTTGAGGAGAATGAAAAGTTGAAATTTATAACTTAAATTTTATTTCGAAGTAATGAAAGCAAATATGAAACCCAGCAATAGGATCCTTGCGAACATTTCTAACTATCAAAAATTGAAAAAAAGTTTCACGGCAAATAAGGAATAAATATTGATCATCTTGGTATATATGAAAAATACGAATATTTTTTCTCTTTTACGAAATTCTTATTTCTTAGAGGAACACTGTTTTTTTAGTTATCACTCAAAAAATATTCATCTTTTAATAAAAAGGATTACAAATTTTTTAGATAAAATATTTGAAATTAATGTTTCATATGGCCAAATTTAATGAACTTAAATTTTCAAGCTTGATCAATCGTGTTCTCCTCCCCTAATCTTGCATAATTATGTGGTTTAAAAAAATCCAATGAAAAAAGAACAAGTATACACCACAGTGCATGTGGAAAACATGCAAAGAAATTGAATTACAATTTTGGCCTTAATTCTAACAATCCTTTATCGAAATTAAATAAACACTTGCATTCAAAATGTTCATCTTCTTGTCGTCAGTGTCATTTAGTAAACGGAAAAATATTTGTTCCGCCTCGTAAATTCAACTTATTTTAAAAATATTATAAACAAAAAAAAAAAATAAATAAATAAATACAAATTTAACACAAAACCAAGCAAAATATATAGATAGCATTTTTTATTATAGATTTTTTTACTTTTTAACCAAAAAGTCCTTTTCAGGGATTTTTTGATTCAATCTTATAAAATGACTGTAGTACCAGATCTCATTCAAAAGTCGTCAAAAAACTATATTACACATATTCCAAAACATTTATGAAAGAAAATATAAAATTTTGTCTAAAATTCAATTTCGGACTTAGCGAGGAGGTGCTTCTTTCTTTAATCGAACCACACGAGTGTGAATCCTTCACAATACAGAAAACAATTTTTTTTTTTTTCAATAAATAATAATCAAATAAAATCTTTATTTCTACAAATAACCTTCTAATTTATTTTTAACATTTATTAGCCAAATCCGTACCACACCAAACATATTGTTCCTCTCGTGTTTTATTACCATCCATACCAAATGGTGATGAACCGCGAACTTCAAGGAAATAATTACCCCTTAAATTACTTGATGTGGCATAACCCATTGGTGCAGCTGGAGTCTTTCCACATCTATTTTGCTTTAGTTTCGTCATCGAATTACACCGTTTTGCCATAAAATTATTCTCATTTCCCGGATAAACACTTTCAACATAGTAACGCCAAGCTCGTTCGTGAGCACAAAGAATAGTATAACATCCTGTTGGCAAAGGAATTATTCCATCGGGATAGAAATCCACATCTCCTGTTGGGTCCCGTCTGCCCAAGACACCCGGATTAGTGTGAATGATATCTACAAAATCGGCATCACCACGCATTAAGCCAGTCAGATCTTCGCCTTCATTGAAACAAGGTTTTGCTGGATCCAAACCTGTGATACGAGGTAATTTTTCGTCGGTAAGTGTGGTAAATGAACGTCCTGCTGAACCACAAATATGAGCTCCCAAACTATGACCTGAAAAAACAGGTTAAAAAATATTGCTTCCAATTTTATGAAAAAAAGACCAACCAATCAGATGAATGCTTTCCAGAGGTACAACTTGTGCTAAGTCAGCAATACCTTTTCCCAAATATTCTCCGAGTTTTTCGGTATTCAAAGCTGACCATGTGAATAGAGTATCCACACAAGATGCAACATCAATTGCCTATATTAAAGTTTAAAATTTAGTAAAAAGAACGAAAATTTACACATTTTCGAATCATACAATAAAGTTAACATCGCCTCGACAATTGTATGCCTTGGATAATTCGTCTATTGTTTGGGATGAATCAACTGTTGTCCTCCATCCCGTAACTAAAATCACAGTCTGCTTATTTTCATCAAAGGCTTTAATTTTATACAGATCCTTAGAACTTAAAATCGGAATGCTGTATTTTGCACAAGGTGTTATAAATTGGAAATTCATTGTTGCCATGTCTGGCATAACCCTTGTTTGAACAGAATTTGAAGATACCAATGTTGAACCTTAAAATCAGTTATGATACATTTTGTTTATCTTTGAATGGGTTGTGTTTTAATAAACTTACAAACAGAATTAATAGTTGATGAAACATATTCTAAGGATACCCGGCGATATAATTCTTTGCACTACTAAAAAAATTCCATGGTGAAGGTAGAAAACTTCCCATATTTTTGGCAACACCAACAACATTATCTTTCGTTTCATAGAGAATATTTTTTATAGAAAATGAATATACTGAACTTTGAAAAAGTAGCAAGGAACAAATAATTAAAATAGTCAACCTCATATTGAATCAAAAGGATAATAATTAAAATTCTAGGTGATACTGGCTTGGCCTTGTGAGTTAAACTGACTGATTTGTTAAATAATGTCTGGGTTTAAATAATTAAAATTCGTTATGTAACATTTAAACTTTTGTATTTGTTTTATTTGTTTTGACTGGGTTTGAATTATTTCTAAAAATAATTATTGTTTTATGTTTGCTTATTTTGGATAGAAAAAAAAAAATATCAGAAAAAATATGTATTTGTATTCTATGAAATAATAACTACCCTATATAATTTTCAGAACAGTAAACCCACAAAGGGAAATCCAAAATTGCACATGTATTTATCCAATAAGCTTTTGCAATCATAAATGTTTGTACTAAGTAAATGTTCAAAATTGTAGTGTTTAAATATACTCGTGCTTTTCGATAACTTCTTACAAAATATCGATAAATTGCAACTAGCCAAATGTCTTCAGGAACAAAATTAAAAAATCATTTTTTAAAAACGACCTATTATTTACACTGGACAACAAGTGGTTTATGAACTTTTCCGAAGGTTTTTATGATGCTGATCTTGAATCCAAAGTAAAAAATTTCTTATCAGTTCGCGTTTTCGAGATATTCGTTTTACAAAACCTAAATAATCGATTTTTTAGGCATTTGCCTACCAAATACAAATAATACTTTTCTTAAGATTTTGAGTTTGACGAGCTCGAATCCGAAATCAGAATTTTTCAATTAGCTTACGTTTACGAAATATTCTCGTTATAAAATCTCAGTAATCGATTTTTTGCTAGGTAGGTATATCTTTTTGAAGCATTTTCTTGGTTTTGTTTCAGGAACAAAACAATATTTTTCTAAATGTTGTGAGTGTGATAAACTCGAATCCAAAATTCAAATTTTTCTATCAGCTCGTGTTTTCGAGATATTCCAATTATAAAATCTCGATAATCGATTTTTTGCTATGTAGATACTTTTTAAGCATTTTCCTAGCTCACAGTGGTTTGGTCCCAGGACAAAATAAAAATACAATATAGGTTTTTGGAAGTCCTGAATTTGAATTCAAAATCAGAATCATTCTATCAGCTCGAATTTTCGAGATATTAGCGTTATAAAATTTCATGAATCGATTTTTGGCTATGTACTAAACGTTTCTCTAGCTTGCAGTGTTTTTTTTTTCAGGAACAAATTAGTTTTTTTCTAAAGGTTTGTTTTCTAAATATGAGCTGAATTTAAATCCGAAATCAGAATTTTTCAATTAGCTCACGTTTACGAAATATTCTCGGTATAAAATCTCAGTAACCGATATTATGCTATATATTATTAAACATTTTCTTGGTTTTGTTTCATTAACAAAACAATATTTTTCTAAATGTTGTGAGTGTGATTAACTCGAATCCAAAATTCAAATTTTTCTATCAGCTCGTGTTTTCGAGATATTTCAATTAAAATCTAGATAATCGATTTTTTGCTATGTAAGTACTTTTTAAGCATTTTCCTAGCTCACAGTGGTTTGGTCCCAGGACAAAATAAAAAATACAATATAGGTTTTTGGAAGTCCTGAATTTGAATTCGAAATCGGAATCATTCTATCAGCTCGAATTTTCGAGATATTACCGTTATAAAATTTCATGAATCGATTTTTGGCTATGTACTTGCAGTGTTTTTTTTTTTTTAAGAACAAATTAGTGAATTTGAATTTTTCAATCAGCTCGCCTTTTCCCGATATTCCCGTTATCAAATCTCAATAATCGATTGTTTTCTAAATTTTAAGTACCTGTATCACTAAAACTAGAACTGTTAGAAAAAAAAAGTGATACCAAATTAGTAAAAAACTGTTATGAAATTTAATAAAACATAAAAAGGTGGAATTTTGTTGGCCAGTGTGTTATCGTTATCAATTTTTTATATGAAAATATTAAAAATTAATAGTCAGTACGGTTAATTTTATAGAGCAATCATGAAAAAAAGGTTTCAAAACTATTAATTGATATTTTGTTTAGAAATATTACAAAAATAAAGCCGACACGGGTAAATTTACAGAGAATTCATACAAAAAAAAGTTTCAAAACTACCTGTAATTTATCGATATTTTATAAGGAAACATTAAACAATTAAGTCGACACAATTTGCAGAGGAATTTGCATGCATGTGATGAAATTCAGAAAATACTTCAAAACTACCTATAAAGTTATCGATATTTTGTGTATGCATTGAAAATTAAATCGGCACGGGTAAATTTACAAAGTAATCATAAAAAAAAAGTTTATTGGAAATTTATTAAGACTTATTTACAAGGGGCCCGAAATTTTTTTTTTCCTCAGGGCCCTGCAGAATATTAACTCGTGCCAGATAGCTTATGTTTCATAGAAGAAAAATCGAATGATTTCTGATATTTTTTTTTTATCAAAAATAAACAAAAGTAAAATAATTCTTAGAATTCATTCAAATCCAATCAAAAAGAGCCAAAACAAATAAGTTAAAATGTTATGTAACACATTTTAATTACTATTTAAGCTACGACATTATTTGACAAATCAGTCAGTTCGTCTTACAATCTCAAGCCAGTATCATCTAGCTTTTCTATCCTTTATCCTTTTGATTCAATATGAAGTTGATTATTTTAATTATCGGTGCAATGCTTCTTTTCCAAAGTTCAGTTTATTCATTCTCCATAAAAAATGTAGTATTAGAATCGAAAGATAATCTTGTTGGGGTCGTAAAAAATATGGGAAGTTTTCTTCCTTCGCCGTCGAATTTTTTCAGTAGTGCAAAGAATTATATCGCCGGCTATCCTTTAGGATATGTTTCATCAACTATTAATTCTGTTTGTAAGTTCAAAAAAAAAAAAAAAAAATACGATAAAGCAAGGATAAAACAAAAATATATAAAAAACAACTCATTTTAAGGTTCAACATTGGTATCTTCAAATTCTGTTCAAACAAGAGTTATGCCTGAATTGGAAAAAATGAATTTCCAACTGATAACTCCTTGCGCAAAATACAGCATTCCGATTTTAAGTTCAAAGGACCTTTATAAAATTAAAATTAAAATTTAATAGACAATTGATCTTGCATCTTGTGTGGATACTCTTTTCACATGGTCAGCTCTGAATACCGAAAAACTTGGAGAATACTTGGGACAAGGTTTAGCTGACTTAGCCCAAGTAATACCACGTGAAAACATTCATCTGATTGGTAAGTTCTTTTTCATTAAATTAGATGCAACATATTTTTATCCAGTTTTTTAGGTCATAGTTTGGGAGCTCATATTTGTGGCTCAGCAGGACGATCATTCACCGCAATTACTGACGAAAAAATAGCTCGCATCACAGGTTTAGATCCAGCACTACCATGTTTCAATGAAGGCGAAGATTTGACGGGACTTATGCGAGGTGATGCCGATTTCGTAGACATCATTCACACTAATCCGGGTGTCTTGGGCAGACGGGACCCAATAGGAGATGTGGATTTCTATCCCGATGGAATAATTCCTTTGCCAACAGGATGTTATACCATACTTTGTGCCCATGAACGTGCTTGGCGTTACTACGTTGAGAGTGTTTATCCGGGAAATGAAAACAATTTTATGGCAAAACGTTGTAATTCGATGGTGAAATTGAAGCAAAATAGATGTGGAAAAACTCCAGCAGCACCAATGGGCTATGCTGCAAAAAGTAATTTGAGGGGTAATTATTTCCTTGAAGTTCGTGGTTCATCACCATTTGGTATGGATGGTAATAAAACACGTGAGAATGAAAACGTTTTTTGTGGTACTGCTTCGATAAATAAATGTTAAAAATAAATGTAAAAGCCACTAGGCTAACAAATAAAAATTAATTTGAATAGCATTTTTAAAAACTAGTTTGTTTTTTGGTTTCTATACGTTCTGAAGATTACACATTCGTGTAGTTCGATTAAGAAAAGAATTTGTAGTGTGAACATTAGTTAGAGCACCTTTTTTGAAGAATCAAATCGAGAAGCTTTGTTATATCCAGCAAGAAATTACTTAATCGGTAGACCTATGAAGATACTTGCCACAGTAATTTGCAATAGTTGTTGCCAGTGTTTTCAATTTAAAATTGCTAGAAGATCAACTTCTTTCAAATAGTTTTGTTGCCATATTTGTGGTCGCATTTCTGCCAAAATTGGACATCTTGCGATGAAATGAACAATATTTTCCCCTTCGTTGGTATTGCATAAGGAGCATTTCAGAGCTAAGTTATTGTGGAGCGATATGAAATTCAGTGATAACAATTCTTTTCTTGCTCTGAATAAATGATATTTGTTCGAAAATAAGAGCCCCCGCACACTACAAACTTTCTATCGGCTAACATTGAAATAGTTGCCTTCACATAGATTGTGTTTGAGTTTTGAATATACTTCACTGTGAAGTAAACTTTTCGCTTTGGAATGGAGCCTTTCAAGTAAATTACAGGGAAATGACTTCTACTCTGCCACATTATCCAACGTCAAGCTGAAAGACATTTCACACATGTCTGCTAAATTTTTCCATTATTCAAACTAAGAACTTTGAGACCTTATAGTCCGGTCAGTTTAGAAATCCGAGGTTACATTAATTCCCAGCAAGCTGAAAATTGGTAGGATTGTTGGAAACACCATAATAAATTAAATCTAAAAAGTCCTCATCGATCCGAGGCCTGGAAAAAAATTTACGGGGGGTCAAAGGTCACAAAAACTCCCCTTAGACGAGAATATTTTTAAGAAAGTTGGCCACCTAGGTTTCTATAGATTTATATTATACCACAGGTGTTTAAAATTTTTTATAAAATACTTTTTTTACATTTTGCATCGAAAAACAGATTTCAAAAATTTTTTTGCGAAAATTTGCAATAGCTATGCAGTTTTTAAAGCGTTTATGTACTCATACAATTATTGCAGAAAATGATAAAAAAAGAAATAAATAAAATTCATTCATTCGTGGTTGTAGTGAACGAAAACATAAGATGATAAAATTTAAAATACACTGAACGAAAAAAAGCCAATATTTTATGAACTGATTGCGATAGAACTTTTTTCTATCCGTTTTTAGAACAATCATAAACTCATAAGTTGTCCATTCTCTATTGCACACCCTGTATATATTCAGACATATTCTAAACAAAAATTCCCAGGGAAATGGTTTCGGGACAAGGGCCCCAATCGGAAAAATGGAGAAAATTTCCATTTTTTTTTTTTTGCTTTACCATATTCTTAACCATTGAAGAACGAAATTCAAGCTAAAAAAATAATGAAATTTCAGGAACTTTTCAGTTAAGAGTTTTTTTTTCAGAATAGCCCTGATTATGACGATTACAACTCAACTTCAACTTTTTGAATCGTTATACCTAAGAAACGGTGGGTCTTTTTGATAAGACTTACCATTTTGCTGAAAATCGTGAAAATCGTTTTTATGACCTTTGACCCCCGTAAATTATTAAAGTTGCATTATATTAAACCATTTTTCATTTTCAGCCAAACATCGAGTTCCTCTCCGAAAAATCATCGTTTAGAATTTGTTGAGATTAACAATAAGGTTCCACTCACAGCAATAATCCCGTAACTTGTTGATCATCAACTGCAGAGAATCAGGTGATTCCGTTAGAAGGACTAGGTCGTCTGCGTACATTAGCATTTTGATAGCGAACCCATCGATTGTTTTTGTTATGCCACCTGGCTTATTTTTATTCAAGTCTTGAATGTAAAGACAAAAAAAAGATTACATCCTTGTTTCAATCCAGCGAACGCAAGAAACAAATCTGACAAATTTTGCCAGTCCCATGCTGCATATAGCTTGTTTTTTGTAGATCTTCTCAATCATCCTTCCAAATCTAAGAGATATCCCGTCTCTAAACAGCTTGAAAATTAGGGCTTTTCTGTCGATAGAATCAAAAGCTGCTTGGAAATCGACGAAAGAAGCGTATAATTTTTTTTGCGTTTACGAAGATATAATTCTGCAATGTGAGGATTTAGCTGACAGGAATAAGGGAGACCTACAAAACGGGCTTAATGTGAGATGCACTCTCTTACGATATAAAATTCTTAACTAGATGCTGCAATGCTACATCCCTATAAAAACAAGTCGAGTTACTATAATAGGCTGTATTCGAACCCAAATCTCCAGCTAGATAGTTTATTAAACTATACTAACTTATCAGTAATTTCAATGAAATACAATCGAACATGGATAGAATGAGATATATACACACGATGAAATAATTAAAGATGAAAAATTGGAATAGCTCCTTGCGAAGTTTTCGTGTTCCTTGATCCTTGAGTATTAATATTCTAGAGAAAGAAACTCATTAAGAGGCTTCAACCAAATCATTCATTTATACAAGAAGCAACGAGTATGTGCTCCACATTTATTTCCTTGTTCATTAACGATACTTCATATAAACGAAAAGAAGTGCCACACACGTCATCATAATACTTTGTAAAAGAACTAATTTCCGATTCCTCAAAGCACTTAATTTATTTTCCATCCACACTTGTTTTCGATGTTATTTGTTTTATATTATATATTTTTTTTTTCTTTTTAATCAAAATAACTGTCAGAAACACAATATAGAACAAAGTTCATAAAGTATACATATTTTATTGCTAAATTAATATATTTTCAACTCCAGAGGTAAAAAATAAAAAATACCAACTAATGTTTGAGTTGGTGGTGATGGTTCATATTAGTAAATTGCTTTTGTCTATAACTAAAATTAATTCTATACCAACTATGAAAACTCTCTTTAAATAATGTTCCTGCTTCACATTTATAGAAAATTAAATTATTATGTACATATATTTGCGAGAAAACTAAAGTTGAAATTTGAAACAAAAACCAATTTAATTGTAACTTTATTGGGAATTATATTTATCATATAAATTGGCCAGTGCAGATTAGTTCTAATGAAATGCATTTTCTTTTTTCAGAGATTTTTTATTCTTTCCTAAAAACATACGAGTATATGAAAAGTGGATACGGAAAAATATACATTTAGATGCAGCAAAATAAAATTATTATTCTCTTCAATACATTGTGTTTTTGAATTTTCCATGGAATTATTGAAGTCATTCCAAGAAGACAAAAAATGTGTATAAACCGACATTTTTTTGAAAACTGATTTAAAGTTTTTTTTTTAATACAAAATCCAAAGAGACCAAAACCAATACTATCTGACATCCATTTATTAAAATACTGACCCTTTTTCAAATTTTAAGTGAAAACAAAATTTGGAATAACAATTAATTTTTTGTTGTTTAAATTTAAGTTGTTTAAAGGAGAATGGGCATATTGGAAGTTTGGCGGCCAGTAATGAAATTGGTATCAAATGAAAGAACTATAACGTAGGAAAAATTTTTACAATGGCCGTTTCGTTGTATTGCATTTGGAATGGAAGATATTGCAATATTAGTGTTGTTAATGCATCGAGCAATATGCGAAGGGCAAATTGAATTACTATTTTAATTAATTTATGAAATATGATTTATGTCATTTTTTCTATGATTTAAAACCTCAATCTTGAATATCTGACCAATGCAACTCAAAATATAAGCTTTTTAAGCCAACCACTTCAAGATTTTGTTTTTGAGTTTTCAAAAGGAAAAAACAAACAAAAAATTGAAAAAAAAAGTCTTAAAATAGACTCGAAATTGATGTTTTAAAAAGCCAATATTTTGGGTTCTATTGGTTGGATATCCAAGATAAAGGTCTTCAGGCTCAGGGAAAATGACAGATTATCATATCTTGCACTTAAAATACACGTTCAATTTTAAACATTGAGACAATTTGCATTAACTTTAAAATGCAAAAATGCATTTTATCCGTTTGTGAAGAACGTTAGAAGGATAAAACTTCTGCACAATGTATGTAAGACTTAACTACATCAAAAAATAACAAAATCGTTCTTGGCCGCTGAACGTCCAAGTTCCATACAAAATTGCCCATTCTCCTTTAAAACTAAGGCGGTCACTGGGGCGTATGTGGAACATTAGTTAAAAAAAATTCGTTGTTTAAGAAAAATACTTCTTTTGCTAACCAATTGACTATTGTGAACCATTTTCTTATAATGTGTATAGAAGTCCATTGATTTTATAACAAATCGTTTACGTGAGTTCAATTAGTATAAATTTTGCATCATTCATGAAACGATCTGAAGCTGTCTATAGTAGTGGCCAAACCTTTCTTATCCCCAGAGCATTCTTATCGGCAAATTTTTGCACTGATTAATAAAACTCCGCCAAATCTTTGAAAAGTGACTTATAGGAAAAGTTATCAAATTTTCATTTAAAATGAAAAAAGAGAAAATTACCAATAATTACGGGTTGGGGTCAAAATTCTGCCGGGGTCAAAATTCTTTTGTCGAAATTCTGCTTTCAAAATTCTGCTTTTCAAAATTCTGTTTTTCAAAATTCTGCTTTTCAAAATTCTGCTTTTCAAAATACTGCTTTTCATAATTCTGTTTTAGAAAATTCTGCAAAAAATTAAAAAAGGGTTTGGAAAATGTTAAAAGCGCGCGCTTTTTATACTTTTTTTGAAATTGTGAACACAATACCTATTCGAATTTTTCGGAAAATTCTACATCAATTTCATATATGATTGTCTGAGAACTGAGTCCATGCACTAGTTGTTGTGTATTCATTAATTTTTGCTTCCCAAAAATTTGATATTTGTATGTATCTAAAATGCAAAACTTGTCCTTATGGTGGACTTAACTTAACTACCAAAATTTGTGTTACAACTGGTTGTATTTACCAAGTTCAATTAAAGTTTAAACAACTACTTCACTAAAGGTACTCACAAAAAAAAGAAAGAAAAAAACAAAAAAAAAAACAATTAAAATTTAAAATCAAAAAGTGAGTAACAAGCAAAGCAACTGAAACGTGACACTTTGTATCCGCAAAGCAGCAACGTTCTCTTATAAGGAAAAACATAAAACAACAATTTATTCCTCATTCTTTACGTCAAAATGTCCGCACTTGCTATAAAAATTAAATTGACACATACGATTGATAAAATCAGATTTAAGTTCATCAACAGCATTAAACAAAATAAAAAAATTAAAAAAAAGATCGTTCTCATTGCAATTCCAAACTTAGCATCAAGTGACGTTCATTAATTACATTTCACATTCTAGTCTTGACCATTTTTGCCGGCTGAAAAACAAAATTTTTACTTTTATTCAATTTACATTATGTGATCGCATCCAGTAATCGTCGTGAATTTATTGAGAATAGTTATCAAGTCTTGAAATTGTTATTGGATAGAAGGGAAAATTTACGGTACGAGGATTTTTGTTCTTATAATCTATTAAATAAAATATTTTGTGAAAATAGTAGTGTCTTTTAAATTTAAATTACTATGTGAAAATTCCTTGTTTTCATTTGTATATTTACTGAAAGGCGTCACTGTTCAATTCCCTTTGTGGTTAATTTTTTATATTGAGATGGAAATTTGAAGAAAAAGTGATAGTTAAGTAGAGTAGTTTTATATGTGAATTCAAAAAATAAATTAATAAATTCATTATTCTAATGGTGTACCTCGGATTGTTATTTTATTTAAATTTTGTTAATTTTTCTACACACCTCAATTCCTCAATTGCATTCATAATTACGAGTATTTTTAATAAACAAATCAGAAACAACTTAATCCAATTTAAAATATCTTTACGTGTAACCCAATCAAGTCGTCAGTTAAAGAAAGACATAACAGATTTATGCCAATTATAAAATATAATTTATGACATTAACAAATACAACATCGTTGGTGGGAAACTGTTCAAAAATAATTATAATTACCTCTTATGTGAATAAAATATAAGTACATACAACAAGAATATGAATACAATTTTAATCATCAACAGAAAACATTTCTTAGCGTTCAGAAATAATTGATGTTTGAGTTCTTCGCAACCCTTCGCACCCTATCGTTAATTCAAGTGCGTGCATAAAGAGGGGCAGTTTTATTTAAAAATTCAATGAATTTTATTACATTTTAATGCAAAAATAAATCTTCATAGAATTAAAAATATCAGTATTTATTATAAACAGTGTTGTCGCTTTGGCAATCAGAAATAAGAGGAACTACATCACGAATCATACTCAACTCAAATAAGTTGGAGACGTAATAGTAGCTAGTGTTTTATAAATATTATCTTGAAAATGTAATTGATTTATGTTTCAATAAAGTTATAATAGTAAAAAATAATAATTACAGTGATTTAATATAGCTTTTTCCGGCCCTTAGTCCAAACAAAAATTTTTACTAGGCTGATTTATTTCAATAATTTTTTGGTAGATCTTAGTTATAAAGAATATAAAATAACCATTTCCTTGTGCATAGCTTACGTTTTAGGAATTAAACAGTTGTACACTCGGGCGTATGCGTACTTGGCTATTATATTCGAAATAAATTTTTTCTTCGTCATTTTTTTTTTTTAGAAAAATTTAAAAAAAACCTTGGCAAGCAAAGAATCCTCAAACGAAATTTCAAAGATATTAACTTGCCCTATAGAACAGGTCAAAAATAACTTTTAAATGAAAAAAAGAAATCTAACTACATAAAACCCATGGGTCATTACAATTCGAAAAAACTTATGAGGTAATTTGAGTTAAAAACGTTTTTAGGTGTCATTTTTATACAGCTTAGTCTTCGCAAAAATGCAACTAATTTTAATTTTTTTTTTAAGACTATTTTTTTGTGAGGACTTTTGAATTTTTGTTTCTTTGTTTTTGTTTATTACATAAATTTTCTTCATTATAAAAGTTGTAGAACATCACTTTTTACAAAAAATTGGTATATTTTTGAAGATTATACGATGGTGATACTTACAATATCGTGGTATATTTTATTTCTAAAATCAAACATCAGTTCTAAGTTTTGTTTGTTTTTGACAAAAAAATCCAAACTAAAAAATTAAACATTAAAAACACTTTTTTTCTATTAACTTAGAATTTAAGGCCAGCAAAAATTAAAAAAAAAAATTCAGTTTAGTCAAAAATGTTTAATTTTTTCAAAATTTTTAGTTCGGAAACATATATTTAAAAAAAAATAATAATGTACATTATGTCGGTATTACAGAATAAGTTTAACCTTTAATGAATCTTAATCTTAAAATTAAGAAGAAATTTAAAAAAAGTTTCAAAGTTTTTTTTTTTAAGTCAATTTTTTAAAACGGATCAGTGAATTTTTCGAAACCTTGTTTTTTTTATATACCGATTAATAATTCCTTTTTTGACATACAGAATTTAGTATTGAATTAATTTTTCAAAACTATTTATGTATATGGGACCGTATAAAATAAAATGCACGACTGGGTTCGCACGAACTTGCTCTTAGAGTTAAAGTTGCTTAAATTTTTAAGAATTTTTATATAAAAATTTGGAAAAAAAAATAAAATTCGTTTTTTTAAAAAAATAAAATAATATCTGAAATTAAATTGCCCTCCAAAACAAGTATGCAGTTTTGATTGATATATTAACATGCATTTTTAGAAAAAAATTTTTCAAAATCGTTAAAGCCGTTTTTTAAAAAACTAATTTTTTATAAATAATTTTTTGGAAAAAAAGTTTAAAAATAAAATTGGTATGCCATTTTGTAGAAATCACTAATCAACATCTAAAAACAAAATTTCAAAAAAATTAAATGTCCCGTTTTCGAAAATTTGATTTTTCAAAATTTTTTTATAAATCCAAAAATTATTTTTTTCGATATTTTATTTTTGGTTTATATTAAGATTCTATAAATGCTTCTTCACAAAAAGTTTCGTTAAAATCGAATAAGCAGTTTTGGAGATAATCGGATTTGAAAAAACGGTTCTATGGCAGGTACCGTTAATAATGATTTTCAAAAAAAAAAAATTTTCATTAGAAGATAGACCTTGACTTTAAACTAACATTTGAATTTTTTAAACAAAATCGTTAGAGCCGTTTTTGAGATATTTCAATTTTACTAAAATCGGTATATGACAAGTACCGTTATTTTTGGTCCAAAAAAATTAATTCCAAAAACCCCTCTGGAGAGTCGCCAAATAACGCTGCATACCAGGTTTGACATCAATCGGTCCATCCGTTTAGGCTGTAGCTCCTTATACAGACAGACAGACAGACAGACTGACAGACTGACAGACTGACAGACTGACAGACTGACAGACTGACAGACTGACAGACTGACAGACTGACAGACTGACAGACTGACAGACTGACAGACTGACAGACTGACAGACTGACAGACTGACAGACTGACAGACTGACAGACTGACAGACTGACAGACTGACAGACTGACAGACTGACAGACTGACAGACTGACAGACTGACAGACTGACAGACTGACAGACTGACAGACTGACAGACTGACAGACTGACAGACTGACAGACTGACAGACTGACAGACTGACAGACTGACAGACTGACAGACTGACAGACTGACAGACTGACAGACTGACAGACTGACAGACTGACAGACTGACAGACTGACAGACTGACAGACTGACAGACTGACAGACTGACAGACTGACAGACTGACAGACTGACAGACTGACAGACTGACAGACTGACAGACTGACAGACTGACAGACTGACAGACTGACAGACTGACAGACTGACAGACTGACAGACTGACAGACTGACAGACTGACAGACTGACAGACTGACAGACTGACAGACTGACAGACTGACAGACAGACAGACAGACGGACTTCCGGGACCCACTTTTTTGGCATTGTCTACCATCGTAATGTCATGGAAAAATGTTATCTCAACTTTTTTTTTTTTTTACGAATGCATAACTTGATATATAGTACCTATATCGCAAGTAAAAAGGCCCTAACGATTTTCCAAATTTGTTTGCAAAAATTATTCCAAGAAACTAAATAGCATACTTTGTTTTCAGATCAAAGCCATTTTAAGAGATGAAATTTTAAAACAAATTTCATATACTTTTTTAAGTTTCTATTAATTTTTGTATAGGTACTAAATTAAAAATACTCTTTTATAATTCTTTTTTTTTTTTTCAAATATATTATATGCTTTCCATACCATTTTTATTATAACAGCAAGTACGTCAGATCCGATCGTACATTTAATTTTTAAATACATCATTCCTTAGAAGTGAAATCTACTATATTTTCGAGATTTTCGATCAAAATTGATGTATTAATGATCTAATTGATATTAAAGAAAAGAAAAACTGCTTTCTTTGTATACTTAATTCCAAAACCTCGCATAATAGAATGGCGTTGCCGTTTTTGGGGCAAATTGTAGTATATTTTGGTTATCCCAGTATACATATCTTATAAGTGGTTCAGCCAATTTATTCAAATTTTATAGACAAATGCTTAACTTTGAGGTTCACGTCACTTTTTTTTGCAAAAAAAAAAAGTGGAAAATGATATTTTTTACTTTGGAATTTTTCCTCGTTTTTTTTAATCAATAACTTTAGAGCAAGTTAAAAAAAAAACAAGAGCGAGTCCAAGCAATTCCCACGTGCATTTTGTAAAACGCTGAAAAGGTGCTGGAAATAAAAGTATTTGTTGTACATTATAACAATCTTGAAACTTTGAAGAGCCTAACCAATAACTACACATTTAGGTCCTAATTCTGAATTTTATTTTTAATTAAATTATATGATTGATCAATAAACATCATTTCGTCTCCATCGATCAATTACTTGTTTTGATCCGGACCTGGAAAACTGCATGGGCTTGGTGTAAAGCTCAATAATTTAAACAGTTATTATAAAACACATTGATTCTTTGTAAAGAACGCAAACGAACCAAGTTTATCAAGTTAATTTTCAGTTGAAACTAAGCTTTTTAACAGACATTGCTATTGATTTGATAGCCATAAATTTATTTTATTAATTTGGTACAGTCAAATAATTTGTTTATAACATTTATTATTTTTTATGTTAATTTCAAAAAAATCATTAAAAAGTCTTTTTACTTTAATTTCAGACAAAAATCACAATGAAGTTGATTTTATTGTTATATCTTGTGTGCCATCTAACTCTCATCAAAGCTTCTCCCCATCCACGTCCAATTAATTTCGGTTCCGTTGGAAATGTCTTCTCATCCTCACGAGATATTGGTGTTGGTATTGTTAGCAATGCAGGAAATTTCCTGCCAACACCCAAAGGCTTATTCGAATCTGGCAAGAACGTAATAGCTGGTTATCCATTTGAATTTGTCTCATCATCAATTAATGCAATTTGTAAGTAAAAACAAATCAATTACAAACTCAGAGTCTAAATCTCTTTCTAATAGGCTCAGCAGCAGTATCAACAAATGCAGTTATTCCCAAAATAACCCCTGACATCAATAAAATGCAATTCCAACTACGAACGCCATGCAAAAAGTACAGTTTCCCCTTGATGCATGCCAATGAGATGTGGAAGAGTCCCGAATTCGATAAGACTAAGAAAACAGTGATCTTAGCCACTGGCTGGACAACAACTGTCAACGAAACGGACACAATTTCCCAAATGGCTCAAGCCTATCATTGTCGAGGCGATGTTAACTTTATTGTAAGCAAAAAACCAAAAAAAAAAAAAAAAAACCTTCCCAATGTTATCTCTAATTCGTATCGATTGGAACGTATTTACTCAGTAAATTGATATATTCCCAGGCGGTTGATGTTGCATCGTATGTGGACACTTTATACACATGGTCGGCATTGAACACGGAGGAAATCGGTGAAAATATAGGAAAGGGTCTGGTGCAACTGAGTGAGATAATTCCGCTGGAAAACATTCATTTGATTGGTACCTACATTCAACATTGTAGCGGAGCTCTTTCCTGCTCTGTTTGATGAAGAAACACAATCGAAATGAAACTTTTTTTGTTTTTGTATATTTGCAGGACATAGTTTGGGAGCACATATTGTCGGTGCAGCCGGACGTACATTCAATTACCTTACCGGTAAGCAAATACCACGCATCACAGGCCTGGACCCAGCCAAGCCGTGTTTCAATGAGGGCGAGAATTTATCGGGACTGTTGCGTGGCGATGCCGATTTCATAGACGTCATTCATAGTAATCCAGGTGTGTTGGGTAAGAGGGATCCCATGGGGGATGTGGATTTCTATCCAGGTGGGTTGGATCCGTTGCCCAGCGGATGTCTGTCGGTTGTGTGTGCTCATGAGCGTGCTTGGCTGTACTATACGGAATCGGTTTATCCCGGGAATGAGAATAATTTTATGGCGGTGCGTTGTAGCTCATTAACGAGATTAAAAAACAATAAATGTCCGGGTCGATCATATCCCATGGGATATGCTTCACCGAAATATTTGAAGGGAAATTACTTCCTGGATGTGAATGGTGCAGCTCCGTTTGGCATGGACGGAAATAAGGCTAGAGATGAGCGAAAGCAGGATTGCGGATTGTGCCGCAATAATGGTGGGAGTTAAGTTAAAATTGAAAAATTACAGTAGGTTGTTATAAATATTGTATGTGTAGTAGTGTTTGCATTGTTTATAATATTTACATTTTACTGGACGAAAAATAAAGGAAATATTTTGATTAATTAGCAAATAAGGACGATTTTATTTGTGGAATAAAATAACAAAAGAATAGGTATAAGTAATTGAGTTTTTAAATAATTTTATACAAATAAACCTCCAAACCCACAGTACACATAAAAAGGTAATATATTCCGAACTGACATTGGTCGCCAGATTGTCAAAACATGACACTTTGGCGACCAATGTCAGCTACCGAATTCTTAATTGTTTAAAATACCGACGAAAACGCACAAAAACCGATAAACCACGCACACCACTAATTTTTAAACAATTATTTACCATTTTCAGCGATGAAACACGAAGAAAAAAAAAAAAAAATTTGTTATTTTTCAATTTATAATACTTTTAAAAGACATTTTATAAATTAAAACAAAAACAAATTTCCTGTTTACTGCGATTGAAATATAAAAATTAAAGGCCGACCTGACAGATTTATGCCCATTTTTGACAAACAAATTTTGACAACTTTCGGAATATATTACCTTATTATGTGTACTGTGCTCCAAACCAGTCAAATAAGATCTACGTAAGTTAAAATCGATATTTTCTTGAATTGAAAGATCCCATGGGAAAGATCCCATGCCTAAAATGTATGATGACATGATTGTTACCCATGAAATTAGAAAAATTCAAATTTGGACTTTAAACCATTAGATGATATTTGTTCAAAATTGTACAAATAATACATTGGTTTGGTTTTTGTTAAAAAACAAATGTTTACAAATTGTCTCGTTTAACATTAATTTTCCAGGAAATTCGGTAAAGTTAACAAATAATACACACAGTTGTTTTGTGGCTCAGGTGATTAGATATATTTTAGAAATAATTGCTGAATAATTGTATCAACATTTCAACATGGTGATATTGAATAAGTCGAATATTAAAATAGAAGATAAATGTTGAGGATGGGGTTGATTTAGTTCAAACTTGTTTTGTAGAACATTTTAAGAGACTCTAGATGGTTTTTAAAAATTTTCGTTAGAGCATAAACGACTACTCCGATTTCGAGGACTATTTTTTACTTAGCTTTCAAAGTATCATAGAAATATGTACATCAAAAAGAAAAACCTAAAGAAGTTTGTTTCAAAAACGTTCATTTTTTTTCACGTGATAACGTCTTATAAATCGATGAACCATGGCAGCCACCACAAAAAAGTGACACCATTTTTTCCGTTCCACTCTCGCACTTTCGCAGTGAGGCAAAAATTTCAATTTAAAATTAACTATTATAGAGATACAAAAATCTTCTATAGCTTATTTGTAAGATAATAACCTGAAGTTGAATACATTTGAAGGATTTTAAAAAAATTCCATCTTTTAATAGAGTAAATAGGGGTAAAACAAAATTGCAAAAAATTGGCTATTTTCTAAACGCGACAATGTAAAGAGTTGAATTTTTTACAGAACTGACAATGGTATTGAAAAAATCTTAAAAAATTTCAAAACCAAGTTATAAATGGTTTTCTAAAACTATAACATGAAATAGACCTTTCACGAAGTAGTGATTATAGGTAGGGGAAATTTTTTTTGACAATTTGAAAAACGTCATTCGGAAGATAAAAAAAAAACGTTAAGGGTCTAATACGGATTTTTTTTTAGATCTCTGCGTTTCGAAATATGAATTTTTGAAAAACCCCTATCACCCAAAAATGGGTGAGTTTTTATTTTTTTTTAATTTTTCGTAGCGTTCAAAAATTCTCAAACTTATAGAACATGTAGTCTATAACAGTGGGCATACATGTGCAATTGGTATTTTGAAATGATTTTTGACCGAATAACGGGAAAAACAAGTTTTTTTGTCCCAAGTTTTTTGACCGTTTTTAACCGTTTTTTATTTTAATCTTTTTTTTCAACAGATAAATAAATGAAATTTATATTGTAGATAGACAATATCTGTGCAAAATTTCAATCAATTTCGTTAACACAATTTTGAGATAACGGTAAAATAAAGTTCTATTTTTCAACAGGTTATATCTTTTGATCTAGAGCAGATACAATACAGATTTAACTTTATTGAGCATCCTGATAATATTATCTTTCATTTGATATATCAGACATAGCTATAAATTCACTACAAGCTACACAATGTTAAATTAAAAAACTTGCGAAATACCTCAAAACACCTGTGGAGATCTGTTGATCATGAACAGCCACCAGTGTGGGAAGTACCGTAATCTCAGTTTGGAATTCGACATGGTTGGCTTTAAAAAATTCTAACTTTTTTTCTAGGCATCGCAGAAATAAGATTGAAACGTCATTTGAAAGGTGAAATTATAAGCTTTTATATGATATAAAATTATTTAATTTTTTGTCTAAAAAATTGATTCAATAGCGTGAGAACATTAAATTGTATGTTTTTTTTTGATTTTTTGACTAAGCAATAAGCTTTCAGGTGGTATAAAATTTATTATAGGTTGTCATATCAAAAAAATGAATTTTTGGGTGATGAAAATGATTTTTTCACTTTTTTCATAAGAAATGATTGTTTTTAATAAATTATTTTAATACTTTTTGCGCATTTTAAAAATTTTAAAATGGTTTTATTATTTAGAAGAAATATTTGGCTTTTTAATGGTATAATTTTTTTGTAAGCTTTTAAAATGAAAAAAATTAATATAATGAGAAAAGAAAAAAGATAATTTTTTTTTAGCATTTTCTTGCAAATTATGATTGTTTTCAAGTTCACGTATAATTTTTTGATGTGCGTGTAAATTTTTTTTTTGATCCGGTTGGAAATACTGAGAAAAATGTTCCCTAATTTGTTCCCTAATGCGTCATTCAAAACATGATTGCAATTTAATAATATTATTTTGATATTAAAAACTCTAATATTTACTTCTTCAATCAAACTACAACAAAGCAACATTTGAAGTAAATATGACCAAAAAATAACAAATGATTTAGTAGTACAAACAAATTTCGAAAGACATCGTTGTTAAAGTAAAAACTCAAGTTCTCAACTATTTTAACAACGAAAATATGTTGAGACTATTTACATTGTTTTACTTTGCAACTTTTAAAATTATGCAAAGTTCCATTACTTTACTTTGCAAAAAAAACATCAAAAATTGCAAAGTGCAAAGTGGGGAACTTTTAATTTTGGTGCAACACTTTGCACTTTTACTTTGCAGAAAAGTATTGTTTTGCAAAGTTGCTAAATGCAAAGTGCAAAGTGGTTGGTGCAATAGGGCCCAGATCATGAATTTATTTGCGAAACAATAATAAAAAAAAATCCTACTTTTGTTGTAAAGCTAATAAAAAACAATGATCTGATCTGGATCACGAGGAAAATAAAACACAGCTATTATTGAAAAACTCCATTGAAAAATTGACCAGTTTTTCCACGTAATTTAAGTATTCATCAACTATAAAATGGTTTAGTTGATAATCGCAATACGGGTGTTAGACTCAATTGCTACATAAATAAATTCATTTTTGGCCGCCAAAAAAAATTGATCGTTCCCTTTTGATTTATTAAAAGCCTCACATTCATAAATGAAGGGCTAAGAGCTGAAGTGAACCAAGTCACAAAAAGTGAATTCGGAGATATGTGTAACGAGTTAAAGTAAATACGTTTCCATTGAATCTTATGGTGAATATTTTTTTCGAACAAATGACAATTTGAAACGAAACACTTTTGGATCAAACTAATGAAAGATGTTAGTAGAGTCAAACCTTGCGCAGATTTTGGCACTAGGTTTGGATTTTTTTCTTTTTTTGACTTGGTTCGTTTCAGCTGTTAAACCTCCAAATGTGAACAAAATTTGGTGTCAAATGTAATCATCGCTCGACACGAATGTGTTAACGAGTGTCTTAAAGTCAGTTTTCTTCAGTCTCCGATCAATATTACGGTCCATCTTTATGCCTGAAGGATCTCGCGATTCAATGGAAATGTACATCCATACCTCATCAGCCAACTATTTCCATTATTTATCGATGCTGGGAAGAAAATAACCTACTTTCGATTCAGTTTTTTTTTTTATTTCATTTCTTTTGGATATTGGTGTTAGGTGCTATGGTTCATAAAGTATTCATTGGTTAGAGAGAAATACTTTGGAAAAGAAATGAACAAAAAAAAAACAACCATTTCAATGTTGCTGATTGAGTGGAGGATGATAGAAAATTGCTTTGTCCATTTCAACGGATTCTCTTTCACATAATATACAATATATGAAAGTTAAAATGAATTTATTTATGAGAAAATTGTATTTGAAATCGAAAGAAAAAGCCAATCATATTTATTTCTCGTTATAATGATTTGGTTTCCTATAGCCAATTCCTGGGAGAAATGCATTCTTTATAACATTACGATGAACTTTATGATGACGTATCTATCATTATCATCACAAGAATGTTGAAAGATAACATCCGAATGTAGATTTTTAAGGGAAATTCACTCATCTATTATATATATTAAAGTTTGGTTTTGTGTACGTTCGCTAACCGGCCACACAGACTGACTCATTTTCTTATTTTTTTTTTTAAATCAAAGAGGCATAAGAGGAAAAGGTTTAAGGCAAAAAAAATTCAAGATTTTATAGGGTAAATAGGGGTAACACGACATTGAAAAAAGAAGCTATTTTCTAAACGGTAAGTCGTAAAGAGTTGACTTTTTTTTTAAATGATAGACAAATTTATTCAATAGTTAAAAAAGGTATTGAAAAAATTCAAAAAAATTTCAAAACCAAGTTGTGAGGGTTTTTTTGCAGTCATAGACCTTCGACAAAAGACTAATTAGAGGTACGCAAAATTTTGCACAGACATTTGAGTTACACCATAAGAAAGATATTTAAAAAAAAATTAGGGGTCTAAAACGGATTTTTTTCATAGCCCCTGTATTTTGAAATAAAAATTTTTGAAAAACAACCTAATTTTTAGGGACATTTTTGAGTAGTCTTTTATTTTTTTGGAATTTTTAAAAGTCTGCAAAAAATCTCAAATTTATGGGAAGTATAGGTTTTAATCATGCATGCATGCATGTACAAACTTTTGAATTTTTAAATCGATTTTTGACCGAATAACGGGAAAACAATTTTTTTTTGTCCCAAGTTTTTTGGCCGCTTTTAACAGTTTTTTTATTTTTATCTTTTTTTCTTCAATAGATAAATGAATGAAATTTACAGTGTAGATAGATAATAGGCAAGACTGTATTTGTACAAAGTTTCAATTAATTTTGTAATGACAAATTTGAAATATCGGTAAAATAAAACTCTATTTTTCAACACGTTACATCTTTTGATCTGGAGCTTACAATTTATCTTTATTGAGCATCCTGATAATATTACCTTTCATTTGATATATCACACATAACGCTAAATTCACTACAAGCTTCACAATGGTAAATTAAAAAACTTAAAAAACGTTTTTAACATAGGCCACTTTTTTTTAAATTTTAAAAGTGAATATTTTTAAATTAATTTGACGAACTTTTCAAGTTTTGATTTCCTTTTTGTATTGGGAATTATGACAAATTACAAAGTCGAAAATAGAAATAAATACAAGAAATGGCGGAACGAAGTCCGCCAGGTCAGCTAGTTTTGCTATAAAAAAGTATAGAGCATTTTTTTTAAAGTTTTTTCAGATGATATTAGATTTTCACAAAATGGCATCACTGTCACTTTGAAAATATCTACTTTGGTACCCACTTTAAAGCACATTTTAAGGACAATTTAAGTTGCGTTTCTGTGTATGAGTATGTCCAGGTGATTTGTGTATTTTATTTTTTTTTTTCTATGCTTTGAATCAGGAAATTACTTTTTCGTTGTGCGGTGGTTCCTTTGTAGAAGATATTAAAAAAAAAAAGAAAGGATGCAACATGCAAGATTGTGTTTCATTGCAAACAATTCAATGGCCATGTGAAGATTCTTTTATATCTATTCCAATTTTATGATGATTTAGGGCTTTTGAAAGTGGCCAATGCGGGTATAAGTGGATTTAACAAGTCACAATCACCGCAATGGGAGGTTCACTTTCTCTATAAATATCTCCTTTTTATAAGGTTTGTTTGATTTAGGTGTAGCTATATTATTTTATAACTTAAAGAGTTTACATATATGTATTTCAACAACAAAAGAAAACTATTCTTTGGCAAACATATAAATATGTGAATATCCTTTTGCATTATTATGTGAAGTTTTATTTAGAAGAAAATAAACAAAAACAATAAACCCGTAGGAAATAGAATCCTTATAGTTTCATAGCATTTATTCCCTTATGAAGTGATTCCCTTCTCCTTGTTATTATGTTCAGCTATTCAATAGCCGTAGGTTTATTCAGAATTATGATTAAGAATATTCCCTTAAGTTTTTTTTTTCATGAATTGCAAGTATTGTTTGAATTCCCAGAACATGAAGACTTTATTACAAGAACTACAATATTGTTAACAATAAATATTTAATCAGAGAAACTGTTTGGATAGGAGTTACAAAACAATTGACTTCTGTGCAATTCGAAAGCAATTCCTCAAATGTGTAAGTCAAGAGAGTTGACAAATTAAAAAATTCAGAGTTCAAATTCTGTACGTAAATTCTGACGTCAGAAGCAATTTGTAAGTAGCGGTTTGTTCCATTCCATAAATTTAACTGACACCGAATAGAAACATAACGGCCCCTGTTTTTACTGTCAAAAACTGAAGGGATTTGTAGAAAAAGTTATCAATAAATTGTACGTTTTAGGATCAAAACTAATATAATTTTTAATTTTAAAATTATCGCGTTCCGCTGGAATTTAAATTATAAACTGTGTAAGACGTTTTTTTTTTTAATTTCGCAATAAAATTCAAAAAACGGGCTATATCAAGCATACAAAATTAAGGAGCACACCTTAAATAATTGTTGTAACTAGGTCTTAAACAGAAATAACCTTAAACTACAAAAATAACTTTTTAATTCCACTGGTCTGCAAGAAAATCCTACTTTAAATAAAACTATACTTTTCTACGGCATTTTTATATGTTGATTCCGAATCCGAAGTCAGAATTTACGTTTTTTGCTGTTTTCGAAGAAATATTTTGGCATAACGTAATCTTTTTCAATTAAAATTAATACGGTTAATGAAAGAACTTATTTTATTCTTTCAAATTCAGTTTCAATCTTCTCAATATCTCTTTTCTTCTCCCAGATATCTTAATTTAATTAAGTTTAGTAGGTTTGGCATATGTATCTTACCATAAAGAAACTGATCTCTAAAAATTAATATATCTTTCTCCCTAGAAAAAAAGTACTTTACTAAAAAGTGAAAGATTTCGTAATGTCTGCTTTTTTGTCAATCAGTATTTTAAAAAATTAGTAAACATTAATGTAATTAGTGTCAATCGATAGGTCATACTATGAAGAATAAGTCGTCTAAATTTGAGCTCAATGCGACAAATAGTTTTAATTTTATACAAGTTCAAATGAATCTAAAAGGGTGATTTTTTAGAAACTACCCACATTTTTCAAAAATCATTTTTACAAAAATGGTACCTGATGGAATTTTTCTGAAACTAGATTTAGATTCAGGAAAGTCTAATCTTTCATAATATCAAAAAATTATTTGAAGGAGAAAAAAAAGTTAAATTTTGCAGACCAGTGTTCTTAAACATTTTTGACTAAAGCAAAAAAAAAACACATTTTTTAATGATTTTACCTGGTACAGGTTTTCCTAAATATCATAAAATCTATGAGTTTTCTGGCAAACTTGTCAACGACTTTTTTGTTCATTATTGTTTTTTTCATACACTGGGGGAAAAGCCACCATAAAACAACGTAAAATCAATGAAAACCGCATTGATTTAACTATTATTCGGAATGATTTTGCGTTGAAGATGAACATTTTAAAATCAACGTGGAAAGAAGGTTAATTTTTGATGGTTTCGTATCTTAAAGTCACATAAATCAAAGTAGTTCATCTTTGAAACAACGACGTTTCAACTTCAATTTATTTTTTCCCTCAGTGTAAGAATACATTTATAAAACACTATGTTTATTATACATTAATCGAAGAAAATCGGCCCCAAAGTCAAAAATTATCATGGGTAAGAAAAAATGAATACCGTTAAAAAACTAGTTTCTGACCAATTAAAAAAAGATTTTAATATTTTTTTAAAACAGTTACAAAGAATAGAAAAGCATTTTTTTCTAAAAATCAAGACATTAATGAAGTTTTTATCATAAGTATTAACGGAGAAATTAACATTAACATGAGTAACGGCATACCAAAGTAAGCGTTTTCTTAAATCATAGCTAAAAGGGTATCAACTTTGCAGATAGAGAGTTACTGTAGAACAATTTTTTTTAGAATATATTCAAGAATTATTCCCCAAAATGCCCTTATCTGATTCCGGAACACCCTGTATTTCAAAAAAACTCATATTTTAAGAGCTAAAGTATACAAAATTATTTTTACAAGACCTACAAGTCTTCCATATACTTTTTTGTTAAAGCTTCCTCTTTTTTAAAGTTATATACCTATATGAAAAACCTTAATTTTCGACAATCACTTTTAATGCACACATGGGCATTTTGGGGACTTTTGGCAATTTACTTTAATGGACTTTTCAATGCATATTTCATTTTCAGTGCTTTTCGTGCGAGACTTGACTCCAACATTGATGCAGAGTTTTAAATTCATATTTTTTTTTTTAACCACATCACTCAAGTTGAAGATAATTTATATGGAAATTTATAATCTCGCATTTAATATTTTTCATTGCGTAATTAGTACGTTGAAGTTTCTAAACTTAAATATCTCAGCAAAAACTTTGTGTCCAACAGCATATCAATAAAAAAAATTGAAACAAAAAAATTATTGTCAATCCTTGTTTCTGGATGAAAACAAATTATGAAAAAAAAAACAAGCAAATGATGCAACAGAACTAAAAATCAAGTTCACTCATCCGTTTTCTTCTTTCTTTTGCATCAAAAATGAAACTGACTGTGAAAATAAAAGAATACAACGAATTCTTTTGGAGGAAATCATGCAATTTTGAACAGGACAGACAAAAAAAAAAGTACCGGAAACTATTTTTTATTGTTCGTATAAACTCTTCGATATACATAAATATGAATTCTAAAAAACATAATTTAAAAAAATAATAATTTCAATAATTGTAGGAAGCAGTGTTATGTATTGTGTACATTTTGTTTAAGTTGGACAGGATTTGTGTCTTTTATTTTAAAGACTTGCCTTTAAATACCTCAAGCAAATAAACCATCTAAATCGATTGTAGAGGGAGAAATTTTGTTCATTTCAATTAATTTATAAGACACAAAATATTGTCTTAATTACATACATCCAAATCAAAAACAGATACTTATTGTGTATATATTCAATAAATTACACATACTTACATATGTGCATTGTTCATTTATATTTGCATAAATGGTTATAATTCCAAAGTTTGTCATTTATCAATAGGACATTATATATCCATTATATCATAATTATTTTAATTGACAGCAGAATTTTCAAGACAATGAATTGTGCATTGGAAATTGAGACAGGATTTGTTGTTTTTAAAGAAGTTGCAATTATTCAGTTCGTTAATGTTTATGTGAAGTCAAATAAAATCGAATATGGAATAAGACAAATGTCATAAACAATGAAAATTTAATAATGACTGTTTTTATTCTTATTTTGGGCACTTTAATGTAACTCGAAAACTATACTGGATTTAAAAATTTATTTAACCACTTTTTGTTGAAATTAAAAATTTATAACACAAAGAAGAGGGAATGCAGATTGGTTGATAAGATCAAAAAAGACGACAGACATAGAGCTAGCACCACTGAAATAAGGAGTCTGATGATCGGGTTGGTCCCCGTGAAATAGCTATAACACCAGCCTATGAAATTGGTGGTAACACACAAAAGTTGTTGTTGTTCTTTCAAAACTTCAATATAAATTGATTACACAAGCATCTACCCTGCAAGTATGAAAGCTATACACAAACCTCTTCTAATTATGATTTTCTATTGAAAAAAAGTACGTATATGCCCTAGTGTACATCTACACTTTGAAAATGTTGGTTGTTCTTTTCCAATTTGTATGTAATACAAATATTAATTATAAGTGCATAGTATAAAGTGTTAAGAAATCAATTAACTTCATAGACTTTTTTTGAAAATAGAATGAAACTTTTGATAAAAACCTAAAATCATTGGACACGTTCAGGAAATATTAGGGACTAGATATTTAGGCAACGTCATGTTCTGAACGGAAATTTGAGAAAATTGACTAAATTAGTTTGGATATGATGCTATTGTCAAATTTCAAAATTTACTTAAGTATTTTACCGATCGCATAGGGAAGACACCAAATTTCAATTAACTTTAATGAATAAATAATATTAATTATAACCGATAATGCACTTTTTACTCGTTTTTCACACAAATAAATTTAATTTTGCTAAATTAATTCTTTAATTCAAAACAATCTGCTGTCATGTTGACAAAAAAAACTTTCCTAAATTTTTAGGGAAATATAGGGAAAATTTGTTTGCCTAACTTTCCAGTTAGCTTTCCAATAAAATTACCTAAATTGGAAAGATTTTTTTTGACAGCTGACCAATCAGAGACCGAGAAATTACCTAAATATTTAGTGCCTAACGTTTCTGAACCTGCCCATTCATAAATTAACATTTTAGATTTTTAAAATTTTTTTTATTTTTTGAACAGGTTGGCGTTGGTAAAGTTGTGGATATTGTTTCCCACATGGACACGCCCTTAGTAAGGGTTTTTCTGATCGTTTCATCCAAATTGTCCCATTTCAGGACTAGACCAGAATACTGAGTGTCTCTCCATGGGTAGATTGTGTCCTAATATTTTCCCAAAGCAGGCCTCCAAACGTGTTATGATTAGTATTTCTATCCCTCGAACGTCCTGGTATGTCTTCTTTGGAAAAATTATGATCATATTTTGTGTAAGAAATTTAAATAGCTTCCATAAATATGATTTTTTCGTTATACGCTTAATTTACAAAATATTTACAAAATACCAGCTCCCTCCTGTCCAAAACTTACGGAAACTTTTTTCATTTATTAAGTAATTTTGAGTCTTCTTAAATGGAATATTAAGTTTCCTACTATCTTATTTCCCTTAGGCACAAAATTAAATTTTTTTTTAAAGTGTTCATATTTTTTAAATCATTCAGTTGCACTCATAAAAATTGGATTTTAATTTTTTTAATAAATGTCAAAAACTGAATGATATTTAAATAACGTCAACTTTAGGGAATTTTTCGCTGTAATAACGACATTTTACCCATTTAAAGCAGAGATCGTGATTTAGTTCATTGTCTCTGATTCTTATCGAATGTAAACTATATTGTGCAAAGTCGATGTTAATGTCTACAGTCTACAGTATACGCTTCAAAGAACGGAAGGTTATTGTAAAATCTCAAATTTCAATTTCGTGTAAAACCAAAAATATTAAAATAATAATATTTAATGGATTAAAATTATACACTTCAGGTTTCCATACATTTTTCTGTATCTATAAAAATCGCTTTATTTTTTCATTGCGAAAAAGTACGTATACACCCGAGTGTACACTTATATACAGGGTGTCCCAAAAGTAATGGATCAAACGAAGTATGCTGATAGGCCAACTTAAGGTCTCTCAGAATTTGGTAACTTGTTCATCCCAAATCCTTACGGTTTTCGATTTAATGCAGTTTTTGTGAAATTTCGTTAAATTCCGACTTTGCAACAGTATTTTGCTTTCTCCGCTCATAATTGATTTTTGCTTTTTACAATTCTTTCACAAAAACATTGCCTAATAATAAGGAATAAGTAATTAGTCAAAATATTTTTTATTTCATTCGCCATTTTGCTGCAAATGAATTAACAGTTCCATGTTGTATGAAAACTCAATTTCTCACTTTTATTTCAGAGCAACACCCTGAACAAAAGTTTTATGGTGTGACCCTGGTTTATTATTTTGAAAATTTGCCATGTTATTGCAGATTTCAAAAATGTATAAAAGTTTCCAAAGATGAAATTAGAACGAAAGATATTACAATTTGAATGCAAAAAAACAGAGGTTTTCAGAGCAAAATAACAAACAAAAATCGAGGCTTTTATTCAAAAAGAAATAAACAAACAACAGTCGAAAAAATTTGTTTGTTTTCCTTTGTTATTTTTCTTTGAAAGACCCTGTTTTGTTGCTTTTAAATTGTAATATCTTTAGTTCTAACTTCAACTTTGGAATCTTTTATACATTTTTGAAAACTGCAATAACACGGCAAGTTTTCAAAATAATAAACCAAGGTCACACCATACAATTTTTTTTCAGGGTGTTGCTCTGAAATAAAAGTAAGAAATTGAGTTTTTTATAAATCATGGAACTCTTAATTAATTTGCAGCAAAATGGCAAATGAAATAAAAAATATTTTGATTAATTATTTATTTCTTATTATAAGGCAATGTTTTATTGAAAGAATTGTAAAAAACAAAAATCAATTTTGAGCGGAGGAAGCAAAATACTGTTGCAAAGTCGGGATTTATAGAAATTTCACAAAAACTGCATTAAATCGAAAACCGTAAAGATTTGGGATAAACAAGTTACCAAATTCTGAGAGCCCTAAAGTTGGCCTATCACCTATCAGCATACTTCGTTTGATCCATTACTTTTGGGACACCCTGTATATGTAAATTTTTAAAATGTTGGTTTCATATTTTCTTCGGAACGAATACGATTTATGTGAATGTATAGATTAATTCAATGTAAAAATCAACGCTTTGCAACTGCACTGTAACTTGACAGTTTCTTTTAAAAAATGTTATTGAGAGTCAAAGATTTTACAACAAATTAAGTGGCTCTTCCACTGTGTTGTTTTAATCCTTATTACGTTATACCTTCGACATACTGCTGGTACCTATATCAATTCTATTTGACGACCCAGTGAAGAACTTCCAAAAAGGTATGTTAATAAATAGTCTTCAGTAATTTATCAAGCCTGAGGTTTTACATACATTTTCATAATAATCTTCAATAAGACACTGGTCAACAAAATTTAACTTTTTTTTTGCCACAAGAACCAAAATATACTTTTCTAGTAGTTTTTGGGGTGTTGAATCCGAATCTGAGTCAGAAAAATTTTATTGGCCTCCGTTTTTGAAATATTTAAACATTTTTTACAAATTAATTCATAATGAACTATCCCACATAAAAACATAACCTCGAAAACAGCCAAAATGACGTTTATAAACATTTTCTAACGGTAATATTTTTTGACTTCAAATTCGAGTTCAGCACATCAAAAACTACTAGAAAAGTATATTTTGGTTGTTGTGGCAAAAACCTTGTTGATCAGTGTTATTGAAGTTATTTTGTTGGAAAACTGATTTCGTTTTAGAAGTTTTAAAAACTTTTTCAAAGTTTTTACATTTTTCTTAAATAAAAACATGTTTGGTAGAAAATATATTTTTCAAAAACGATTAAGTACTTCGGACATTCTAAGAATTTTTTTATTTTCATTTATGATACCATTGATTTTCATTTATGATACCATTTTCTTGTTAACTACGAAAAAATGTAATCTTGAATGCCCAATGCGTCACATCATTGAAATAAAATAAGAACTTTTTCATGCATTAAAATTCAAATACCTCTTGGAATAAGTGAAAAATCACATTACTATTATTTTGCAAACAAAATGTCAGTTCTCGTTACTAGTCGCCAGTTTGTATTGAAAATAAAAAAAACAACATTTTCGTACCCAAAAACTTTAATAGGCTCTTAGACTATTCGGACATTTTAAGAATTTGTTTTCCACTTTCATTTTATTAATTTAATAAAAAAAAAATTGGGTTTGGATTCAAAATTATGCGTGTGCAAAAATATTCTGCTTATAAAATTGTGCAATTTGCCTCACTATTCTTATCGTAATAAGTACGTAATGTATGTTTGGAAAAGTTTTTTTGTTTTTAATGTGTACATGCTGCTCATTTTTTTAATACTTCAAACAATTGAAACTTACAGTGCAATGTATTCTAGTTTTTAATATTTGCTAAAGGTAATGCCAATGGCTTAACTGATTTTCCTAAATTTTTGTATAACTAGCCTCAAAACATTTGATTTTCATTTATGATACCATTTTCTTGTTAACTACAAAAAAAATGTAATCTAGAATGCCCAATGCGTCACATCATTGAAATAAAATAAGAACTTTTTCGTGAATTAATTAATTCAAATTCCTCTTGGAAATAAGTGAAAAATCACATTACTATTATTTTGCAAACAAAATGTAAGTTCTCGTTACTAGTCGCCAATTTGTATTGAAAATAAAAAACAGTAACATTTAATACCCAAAAACTTTAATACGCATTCACTCAAATAAGAATAAACTATCTACTCTATATCAATCACTGTATAGCTTGTCCACAATGTGTATTCAAATATTGAAATATTGCTTTGACCACCACCTTTCGCCCACATCCTTTTCCTGGAAGGACTTTTTCACATGAGCCACACTACACCAGTCATAGAGGTGTTAGCCCATGTGATGTGTATGCATCATATGTGCAAAATAAAAAAAGCTCCAAAAGAAATATTACAAAAAAAAAAAAACGAAAAATCAAACGAACTAAGAAAAATGGCGTAGGTACACAAAAGGATGGGGCATATATACACAATCAAATTAACTTTAGATAGATATAGGAATACGTATATCCTTAATATTGTATACGCTTTTTCTACGATTCTTAATCTACGAGTAGACAGCAACAAAAACAACAACAAAAAATAAGAAAAAACTATACAAAAAGATTCCTTTTCAAGAACTTCAGTAATTAAGTTTTACTTATTTTTCTTGCTTTTCTTTTCATTCTATTCCTTCACCATCTTCATCTTGTGTTATTTGATATTGAAAAAGATAGCTCTTCTTGAGAGGATTACTTGGCGATTTAGAATTAATGTCCCAATAAGTCTTAACTCAACTCAACCAAAGCCAAGCAAATAAAATTAAGAGCTTACACAGGTATAATAGCTCTCGCTGGCTATATACTCGTACTTAAATTTGACAGGTGATTTTGGATTATTGAGATAAATGATATAAAGTTTTTTTTTTGTTTTTAATCCTGAATTCTTTAATGCCATTATTGGGAATACATTATGCAGAATGATTAAAAAAAAAAAGCTTTAAAAATATTTGCTGGCTATTCAATACATACCCTTCGCATAACGCGTATGGAAAATGATGACGACTTCATTTTTGATGTCCTTTTTTCTGCTTCTTATAAAAACTTCGTTTAAAACTTCTTGTATAGTTCTTTTTTTTTTTTCTTTGAGGTTGACGATGCGTTGAATAAATTAATTTCCTTAACTATAGGCTAGCACTTTGACACATATTAAATGAGAAAAAAAAAATTAATCTCACAACAGGTGGTTTGCCATTTAAAAAACTCGCGCTAAGTACATTAAGGACCCCGTCTCTAACTTTTTTTTATTCAAAGTTTTTTTTTTATATTTTCTTTGCCTTCGTCGTTTTTCGTTGTTTTCAACTAGATGTGTATCTTATGATAAATAATGACCACTAATAATGAAATATTTACAACTATCTACGTTATCAAAAAACTTTTTTAGTTAAAAAACGATATTCCTGTTTTTTATTTATCAAAATAATTGAATAAATTTGCTCTAAAAAAGATGCAACAATCTATCATCATTCACAAGGATATACAAACACTTTTCTAGAAGGAAAAAAATCAACTCAAGAGAGGATACATCCGCTTCGACTGTTCGACCGTTTCGAAATGAGGGCGGTAACTAATAGAGTATATGGTAGGAAAATATACTCGAGGATCTTAATTTTGTGGAATGTAGTACGTTTTTTGCTATACCATACTGTGTTGTGTTCTGTGCTGATGCTTTTTTTTTTTGTTGAGTGTTTGTCCTTCTGTTTCTGACCTTTTAAATAAGTCTTTGAATTATAATTTGTTGTTGTTGTTAAACTTTGTTTTCTTGTAGTTTGTTGTTTTTAGCATGTTATTTTTCCGTATATTGATGATGGAGATAGTAATTTGAAAATTCTCCTTTTCCTATGCGCTATACAGTGATATAGTAATTGGTATGAAATACTCTTTTTCAACAACAACAAGTGTTATAGTCAGAGCTGCGGAAGCTAGTACTTAAGGAGTGTAAGTTTTGTTTTCGGAATTTAAAAATCTCGAAAAATTCTTAGGTATTAAAAAAAAATTAAAATTACTAATTTGAATTCTTTTATTTTTTACATGTGATAATTTGAAATGTTCTAACGTCTAAACGGTAAGTGATACAAAAAAAACTTTATGTAACAATTTTTTTGTAAAAAAAAACCTCAGCTACAATTTTGTAGAATATAATTTTTTTCTAAAACCTACCGTTTTCAAAATAAAAAATTCAGTGACTTTTGACCCCTCAGCCTGATGTTACAAACTTGTTAATTTCTTTACGTTTTTTCGTCTATTCTTACTGGATTATGTATGATTTTGTCAATCACATTTTAATGTCACTTTTGAACACAATGGGCATTATCTAACTTTGAAATATTACAATGTAATAGCGTTTAAATGAATGAAAGAACCTTATTTAATAAATCATTTTTCATCCCAATATCTATGCTTTTACTGAAGCGAAGGCGGGCTAGTTTATGTCTTCGCAAGAGCTCAGGTTTACAACATTTACCTTCGTAGGAATGGCCTTCATCCACCTTCCTAGTGAAATCGAACAGGGCAGAAAAAATCGAATGCCTTGTTCGAATTCACTAGTCAAAAGTTTTTTTTATAGAAATCAAAGTATATTTTTCTAACGGTTTTTTGTGAATTCTATCACATCACGTTTTTGACATATTACCATGCCAAAAATCAGAAAAATAGTGTTTGGGACGTTAAAAATTCAATATCTCAAAAACTTTGCAAGTTAGAGCTATTCTAGTGCTTGATTCAAATTAAAAAGGTCAATGACCATTAGAAAAGTATAATTTGGTTTCTATGGAAAATTATTTCTCGAAAATATGTATTACTGTCATTTACGGAAAAATCAATCTTAAAAATCATTTTTTTGTTTTTTTTTTTCAATTTTTCTCAATATTTCCTAAACCAAAAGTATAGTTTTTCCACACAATCTTTAAAAAACGGTTTTAAGCTAAATAATTGCATTCCAAACTTTTTAAAAATCAAAAATTTTTTCGGTAACTTTTTTGATTGAAAAATAAGCTATTTTTTCAAATTAAATTCGTCAAAAATCCAAAAATTAATTTTTTGCTCAAAAAACATTAGATAGAAAACATAACAATTTTTAACCAAGTTTTGTTAAAATCCAACTATTTTTGTAAGAGATAAAAAAAAAAAAAACAAAAAATCGTATTTTTGCATTTTTTTCAATATTTTTAAGGTTATAGAAAAAAATTGTTTGAGTAAAAGTTGTAGATATTTATACTACCTACAACTTTTGCATTTGACTTTTTTCGATAGGACGTCTAATTTTGACAGAAATCGTAAAAAACCATGATTTTTGACACCCACCCCACTTTTTCGCCCAGCCACCCCCTTTCCCCCAATTTTTTTGTGGGCAATTTATTTTTCCCCTTTCATATACCATTTATCCTCAATTTTCCCACCACCCTTATGCTGCTAATAATTTTTTCAACTTTTGCCTTCTGAAAACCGGATTGGCACTGGTTTATAATGGATTTGAATTCATTTTATAATCAATTTACCTACTTTTGGTTACATTTTATTAAACCTCATGTTTAATGTGAAAAACAGCTCTTGAAACGAAAAAAACAACTGTTTTTTTTTAATAAATTAAAGAAAAATAAAAGCTTGGTAAAAATACACCATTTAGTACTTCTCTTCTTATTTTATAAAAGAAATAAAAAATAATATCCCTTATACAATATACATATATCTAAAAACGAATCAAATAAAACTGTCCTTTTCTATAATTAAAATTAGCTGAATGTAGCTTCGTTTCTTAAACTCGCGCAATGAACTGAATCTACTGACTACTGCTACATAGACCTTCAGTTGGGAAGCAAGTACTTTTTTCACATTTCTGAACGGCTGCAATGTTTTAAAAAGTTTTCAACTTCTGAGGCAATTGTTGGTGTTGGGTTGGGAGAATTAAATTTCTAACCTGGGACAAAAAAACGAACAACTTTTAAAAAAAATCTTCTTTCTGACTTGATTAAAATTTGTATGTGTTTACTTAGTTTATAGGAAGTCCTATAAAATTATTCAATAGTTGGTACTGTCTAATCTAGCACAATGGAGTCCTTTGCTCATTCCACAAATAATAAAGTTTTTTTTTTTTTTTAATAATTGTACTTGAAAATTTTTAAGAATGTTAAAGAATTCTTTCCAAAACTGATTTCTATCTTGTTCGGTACTGCCTCTCAAAATCTAAGCACACCCTTATCATAAGACTCCGTGGCGCAACGGTAGCGCGTCTGACTCCAGATCAGAAGGTTGCGTGTTCAAATCACGTCGGGGTCATTCGTTGGTAGACACTCTACATTTTTTTTTAATTTTTTCATATAGATGATGGTGATGGCATTTATTTTTAACCGACTTCAAAAATTTCGATTGGGTAAAGCATATTTTGAAGATTCAGAATACAATATTTTTTAAAACAGATTTTTTTAACAGTACATTTTTTTTGATAAAAATAAAATTTCATCGAATTTTTAAACGAACTAGGTATTATTTTTAGGGAGTATTTTTGGTAATTGTTTTAAATGGTTTCCATCCCTAAAACACCAGACAAATTATTATGAACCTTGATTCTCGAGATAAATGAAATATTGATGTTAGATCATCTGAGTTTTTGAAAAGACAGCTCTGATTAAATTTGATGACAGAGAGAGATGAAAAGACTTAACATGTTTTAAAATAGAGAGATAAAACAGAAGAAGAAGAGTAACATAATTATAGGGAGGTGCGTGCAAAAATCTTCGCACAATGTCGACATTCTCCTCACTAACTTGTGGATTTCTATGTTAACTGATTGAGGTGAAGTTCTTATTTGTCGTCCTACCAAAATGTGTATAGTTATAGCTAAGGGTTGAAAACGTGTGCTTTTTTGTAGGTATTGTGACATTCAAATTTTAAGAGCGCAAGTAACAAGTTGGTGTTTTTGTTATTTTTTTTTTTTTCTATTTTGAAAGCACATTATTTGGCAAAATAGAAGAAAAAAGGCTGGAAGAAGAATGAAAGCTTTTTTGTCAGAGTCAACTTTTGCTACCATGCCGTTAATAGACATGTATAAGGGAAGGAAACCGGAAGTGTAACCAACAGGTATTTTGTCAAAGTCTTCAAATAGATAGGCAGTCTATAGGTGTAGAAGTAGCAGTAGAATTAAACTTTTGTTTTTGGCTGTGTTTGGGTGTGTATAGTCTGACTACTGTAAAAGGTCAGAGAGATGCAAATGGGTACTCACACTTTATTAAAAACGAGGGTAAACTGGGGTAAATTTCAACTTTTTTTTATATTTCTAAAATATTATCAGAATATCTCATTTTTTAAGATATTATTGAAATTATTTTCGTTGTGCTCAATTTTGTTTAACTATTGCTTATGGAAAGTGTACCATCAGCTATGTTTTCATTTTTTCAAAGCTTGTAAAGGAAGTTATGATGATTATAAGGAAGTAATGATTATTATCACACAAATCAACTTTTTTCATTATTTAGTGAAGGGTCACTGTGGTGTATGCGTACTATTTTTTTTTTTTTTTTTTTTTCTATGAAGAATTCAACAGTTATCTATACGCGAAGATTTGAGCGAAGTAGGCAGTAGGCGACTAAGAACAGAAAAGCATCTTGAGCCACCAGTAAATATAGTTTTTTTTTATTGAAGTTTTGCAGGATATGTTATATAATATAAATAAACATGTTTAAGGAAAAATATATCAACATTATCATTTAAATAGTTTTTTCGTAAAATGAAAGAAGTACCTATTACTATAATGATTATCTCCTTTTCAAAACAGAACAAAAAATAATAAATTGGTTAAAAAATGACCAATAGTGCTTGAGTTCACTCACAATCTGTTTATTTTATATTTTAAGGATATAGGAATATTTTGAGGTAGAGGTTAGTCATGTGATCCAATTAACCTATAAACTGTACTATGTCACTACAAAAGTTCAAAATCAGTGCAGTGTAGTTTACTGACAGGTACTGTCTGGATCTAAGGTACCTATACAATTTTGGGATTTTAACTGAAATAAGACTGATATTAAAAACTTTTGTAAAATGGCAACATACCTATTCAGACAATTTTTAAATATTCTGTTTGTATGTACATATGTTGGAAACAATGATCTTATAAGAAATAATAAATTCCACACCATTATATAAAAAAAAAAACGATTTCAAAACATATACCTACCAGAAACAGTACGATTGCAAAAATACTTTGACAAAATTGAGATTCTATTAAAATAAAAATTATTTGAATTGCGTAGAAATATGAAGAACGCAAATAAAATAATAAAATAACTGCATTCACATGCACATACAATCAATGAGAAATCTTTACATTTTTCGACGATACCTCAACTTAATTTTTTGTTTAAGAAGAAATTTATTATTATAATTAAATGAAGTTCACTTTTATTTTAACAGAGATTAAATGCATTCCGTTTATTTTTATTAGAAATTTTATTATTTTAAGTAGCTGGGATTTAAGAAGAGCATCTTTTTATTTTTAGTGCCTTACTTTTCTTTGTGTAGAAACTTTCACTGAAAAGTTATACAACATGTAACATCTGAACTTGTTGTGCGGTTGATTTTAAAAAATTAATTAATCCCGTTTTAAATAGGGCACATCTCGGGGAAAAATTTTCTTAAAATAATACCAACAGAGACATTCCTAAACGACTATGAGCCGACAGTTATCAGAGATCGAACTGACTGTTACAGACATAAGGAAACATGGAGTAATTTGAAAGATCAATTCCGAATGGAAGAATACAACATTATTATTTATTACTTCCAGATCCAAACTTCATAGTTAGACTGCATACCGGCACCGTCCTAGATCGGTGTATATTAGGGTGGGTCAAAAAAATCGAAATTCTTTTTTTTGATTTTGTACTCCGAAAAATTGCTAGACACCTCTAGAATATACACACCAAATATGAGCTCTTTATATTAATTGGAAGGTCCTCCGCTTCGCAATTTTCCATTTTTACATCAAGCTTTATTAAAAAAAAAATCAGTTTTTTATTAGTTGACTTTTTAGCAAATTTCTTTACATAATATTCTTGTAGGAAATTGAACGCTCTACAAAAAAGGCCCTATTAATTTTTTTTCGTTTATCTAACCGTTTAATATTATATATATCAATATTATATATATTGATATTTGGTCCGAAAATCAAGAAAATCTTTAAAAATTCGTTTTTTTGTTCTTAATTTTGTAACAAATTGAAAAATTATAATAATCAAACGCGCAAGACATATTCTTGTAGGAAATAGATTGTTCCACAAAAAAGGTCTTATTAACTATTCTTGTAGGAAATAGATTGTTCCACAAAAAAGGTCTTATTAACTTTTTCATTCATCTTACCATTCTAAAGATATTCGAGGTCAAAGTTAAAAAAAATTATAAAAACATTTTTTACTTTAAAAAATGTTCCAATTCACTGAAAATTCATTATTTTCAAATAAGCAAGATATATTCTTGTAGGGGCTTAAACGTTCTACAAATAATTCCTTGGCATCATATTGATTGCTTTAACCGGTCTATGTTCCGTTTTAGAACCATTTATACAGTTAAAAAATTGACAGAGCTTGGTTTGTTCGTTGAGTCGTTCTGGTAGTGAGTCGCATGTCAACTACCCACTACCTTAAGGCCCCGCTCACACTAGTTCCGAATTAATTTGGCAACAGTCATTTTGCTTTTCATGTGACGATATGTTCCCCGAAAAACATATTCAGCACTATTGTGAGTTTAACGTCAAAAAGATTCCACCCGAAAAAATTAAATTTCACTTTTCTTGTACCTAGGTGTTGTAAGTTACAGGCGACAAGTTGTTCGCGTCCCGAATTTAGTATTTTCGTATTTTGAACTTTTTTTCAGTTAATATGGGAGGTAAGCGGGGGCCCATTCCGCAAAAGTGAGTTTCTCTGTGTATAAGAAAAAAAAGTGTAAATTGTAACAAGGCACAGAAAAACTCACGCAAAAAAACTTACACTTGCGGAATTGGGACCAGCTCACTTAAATTTTGGTAAAAAACATTTAAAAAAATTTTCCAAGTGAAACTCAAAAGGGCTGATTAATAATAAAAAAACATAATAAGTTAATTTTTTGAAACCCCCTCCGAAATTTTTTTCTGCGTTCGCCCCTGGTGCCTGGTAGAAATCATAATCGAATACGAATTGATTCTTTCTAGGTTCATTAATCGAACGTTATAATTGGGCTTAAAAAAAGTAAAAAAAAAAACCGAATGCAATTAATTTGGGATAAATGCAACTGCAAGAGTTGATAAAAAAACATCACTGCATTAAGCCCCATAGCATTTTCCAAATCTATTATATAATGTTGGCAGTAACTTATATAATTTTTTTTTTTTTTTTCAATTTACTATTTGATACACCTCAAAAGCAATAAAAATAGGGTAAACAATACTTGCCATACTTAGAGCAGTACTTGAATGAAAAGCTTTCTTCCCCCACTGGATAATAATGTATTGTTCATTATTCATCACTTATGTACTTATAACTTAAATTTGTCTTCGTTTCAAATTTGTTTTTATCTTTTCAAGTTCAAATTGTTTTAAAAGAAATAACTGTTGGCCTTGAATTTATCTTATTCTTTTTATTATTTATTTTTTATTAATAATATGGACAACTTTTAACTTAAACTATAATAGGCACATCCCGTCCATCATACAAAGTTATAAATTAAAAAAGAAAGAGCAAGTAAAAAACACTTACCCTAAAATGTTAAAGTTTTTGTAGATTTCAAACTTTTCTGAAGGTCCAACTTTTAAAATCACTTAACTTACCTTATTGCTTTGATTTGATTTTCTTTTAATCGCCTTTAGAAATTAATATTTTAATCTTACTTACACGGCGCATTACACGCAACGAAAATGATGAAGCCTTCATATTGTTTTGTTTATTTATCAATCACACTTCTTTCACTAAAAATTCTCTTGAATCAAAATTATTTCTTATTAATCCAGCAAAAGGACATTCAAAGAAATTTTGCAACGTCCAGCACAATTGTCGGCAAGACAATTACTAAATTCAAATTGAAACTACAAAATGCACATTGCCTTTGTTTTATGAAAATATGCAAAGGCCAATTATGTATGAAATACACACAATAAATCTGATATACATATGGTCAATTGGCCAAGAATATTCTGTCTTCTGTGGGTTTCTTAAAGAATTTCGCTTTTGATCCAATTGCAGGATAGCAAACATTTATTGAATTTAATTCAAGTGCAGTGGGTTGGTTTAAGAAGGTCAAAATACACAATTTACATAGCACGAATATTTGACCTTGTTTTCCTTTCATTCATCGCGCACAATGACATCAACTACTATTTTTGGTTTAAAATTGTGTCACTTATTTATTAGTTTCTTAAATTTGTAAGTAAAAGCTTTGATTATTTTTAAAATTAAATAAAAACAAAAATATTGTATTAAAGTGCAGTCAATAAACTATCGGCCAAATAGAATTTTTTGCGCAATTTTCCAAATCTTCAGTTTTGCAAAATGTATTAAATGTTGTATCCTTTGGGAAGCCTAGAATTTCACGTTCTTCATAGATTCGGTATGTGAATGTGCTTTCAAAAGTTCCAATAAAATATCTGAAAAAGATAAAAAAAAAAAAACATAGATGTATTATTAAACAAGACAGCGAATTTGAATAAATTTAAGTTTACAAGCACTAAAACATGACGGTAAGTAAAATAAGTTTAGTCTCAACACAGTTTAGTCATACAGCTAGACCAAAAATAAATAAAAATTGAAAATAATTTTGCCACTTCCTTCAAGCACATTTGAAATATAAAACTAAAAATAGTTCCACCAAACCAGTCCACATGAACTATACTTTGGTTTTACCCCATTTAGCTTCAAAAACAATGTCAGGTAGCCAATATTTCTTGCAATAAAAAAGGGTCTCGGACAAGCAAGCGACTAAAATCAAGTCAAGTAGTAAGTTGTTTGGAGATATACTTAATTAAAAAAAAAATTACTGAAAGAAGTGTTTTTGACATACTGTAGGATATATTCCATAAGTTTAAGGGCAAGAAATCTTGCTATTCAAGATAGGGCATTAAGTGATAAAGTGGTAACTACTTTAAAAAATGAAGGTAATAATAAAATATGTATTTTCAAGTTTCAATTCCCTAACTTAATTCTAACCTCCAAAGAATTAAAATTTTTGATCTTTGAAAAATGAATTTTAAACTGGAGCGAAACTATTCAAACAAAAACTTTGAAACTAAGCCTTATGGTAGTAGTTTTTCTTTGAATTCCATACAGATTTTTAGCTGTTATAATTTTTGGGTTTCAGCTTTGGGAAAAAAATACTTGTTTTTCGGTTGCTTAGAACATACAAATTTTTTGGTATTTTGTATGAAAAACCTGACGTTAGTCACAGATTATTATCAAATACTTATACAGGGTGTTCAAAAGTAATGGTGCTGAAAGACATATTAATAAACCATTTAAAGTTTTAATAAAACTCGATTTCCAACTTTTATTTAAGATTTGTAAAACATAAAAACCAATTATGGACAAGGGAAGCAAAATAATAGTTCAAAATAGGTTATTTAGGAAATTTCACAAAAACTGTACTTAATGGAAAACCCTAAGAATTTGGGATGAACAAGTTGCAGAGTTCTGATAGCTCTTATCTTGGTCTTTCAGCATATTTCTTTTAGCACCATTACTTTTGGGACACCCTGTATAGTAAATATGCGTCAAAATCATGGAGGTGGAAAATTTGATGTCCAAGCATTTTTTTGAACAAAACAACATTAAATTCGTAATAATTGGTACACATTAGTGTGGTCCACGTTATAAGGTAAAAAAATAAACCATATAATTCATTAGTTCCCCACGCATTATTTTGCTACAGACATCAATACCAACACATGCTGAAAGTTTTAGCCCTCAAAAGTAAAAGGAAGAGGGCGCTCATAAGCTTTGGAATATTAGACTTTGCTACCCTTACCTTACCCTTAATATCTGATTATATTGTATTAGGACTTGGCTTGAGGTTGAAATTTGGCTTAAACATGATAAGCACGCATGTTCCCGACAACCATGTAAATTAAATACTTACAGACGAATTTAAATGAACAAAAATTATTATCTGTGAAAATATCACTTAACTATTGGTTTTTTATGAAAAACTTTACCACATCATAACTTAATCCACTTGATAAATCAAAACAAGAGTTAATTACTAGGCATGAGGACCCAGCTATAACAGCATGTGAGCAAAAACTTTGAGCCTGTTGAGCGCCAATTTACACTTCACCTAAAAAGCTGAAATTTCACGTGTGTAATACAAAACACATATGCAACCAATTTTTGAGTGGGGAACAACGGAAATGTAAAAACCAAAAAATTGGACCACCCTATAGTACACATCTATGAATATAATTTTTTTTTGTTAGAAAAGTGTTCTTTTCCATTTAATTCCATTAAATATACAAAAAAAAAGCGTTCCCGGAACATGTCCATAACTTGAAATCTTAAATTCAAGTGACTTAGAACCGTTTGCTGAATCGAAACTTAAGCATTTAAGTTCAACATAAATCCTTATGTGACAGTTTACGCAGAGGAAAAAGTATAGAATAAGAGTTTATGTTCTACATAAATTATTTAAGTTTCGATTCACCAAATGGCCCTTAAAAAGACATTTAAATCAATTATTTTAAAGTATTTTTTAAACACCCCTGAGAAATATAAAAAAACATAAATTTTTATACGCTTTGGAAAAAAATTAATAAAATGCATTGTTTCTATTTTAATTATTGTTATCCGCAGAAAAATGACGCATCGCATCAAAATAACTTAAAGTATCAAAATTATAATCATAAAGCATACAACTGGCGTTTATAAATGTTTTTAAATCAAATTATAAAAGCCAAAAATCTTTAATAACTCCAAAGCTTTTATTATAAGACTATAGTGTGCCAATTTTCAAAGTTTCGCAACAATTAATTTAAAAATTATTGTTTCAGGAAAAAAACCCATGCTATTTTCATAAAAAAAAACTTCAGTTGCTTGAAGGCACGGGTTAGAATAAAGGTAAAGACGTGAAACTCAACAACGAACCAAGACCAAGATTAACTTTGCAACATTTCTAATTGCCTAGAAAAAATTGCATGAAAGGAAATGGCGCAGAGCGAGCGCTTCGTAGTTTCAAAATGTATTTTTTTATTTGAGGCGACAAAAAACAGTATGCCCTGGGCGAAAAAGTGGGAAGAAAGAGAAAAGAAGAAGTGGTGTTGCGAATATTTAAATCATGAATTTTATACCGGTGGTTTAATATTTTTTTTTTTTCGGAATTCATGATCATTTCTGCGCTAAAGCTAAAGTCTACATCATACACTTGATCATTAACTTCTGGATCTTGAAAACGGATGGTCAAAAACGTAGCCTTACACAAGCACATCTATTCTGTTAGTAGTTCTTATTAAGGATGTATTATGTTGTTAGCATAGTAATCGTTAGAATTATACTGGTCAACAAGATTTTTGCCACAAGAACCAAAATATACTTTTCTGTAGGTTTTTGGGGTACTAAAATCGAATCCGAAGTCAGAAAATTTAAATTGGCCGCCGTTTTCAACATATTACCGTTATAAAATGTCAAAAAAAAAACGCGATTTTGGCTGTTTTCGAGGTTGTGTTTTTATGTGAAGTAATTCATTATGAATAAATTTGTTACGGTGCCTACTATAAGAACTGGTTTTATTCTTATAAAAAACGTTTAAATCTTTCCGACTTCTCTTTTTGTGCCCGAGATATTTTAAATTTAATTAAGTCTTTAGCTCAAAAAGAAAAAGATCACTGATAAACCATATTCAAACTTTTTTTTACAAGAACGGAGGCAAATCATTTTTCTGACTTCGGATTCGAGTTCAGTACCCAAAAAAAACTTCTAGAAAAGTATATCTTGGTTCTTGTTGCAAAAAAAGTTCAATTTTGTTAACCAGTGTTATTATAACCTAGTATCAGGCTTAAACATTTTTAACAGATCTCTTAAAGAAAATAATTAGGATCGTTGCTTTTGAAAGTCATGATCGAAGCGTCTGCATTTACTTTATTGATATTTATCAAATGATCAGAAAAAGGATTAATGTATAGTGATCGAAAAAAAAAACGAAATTTTATGATGTTCCAAGAGGAATATAGAGCTGTTCGTAATTTTTTCATGGAAATTAAATACAGTGAACTGAATATAGAAAAATATTGGATTATGATTAAGTTCAACTCTAACTCCACCAATATCTTCAATTAGCCCATTGTATAACTACTTTAATTGCATTATGTATTTTATTAATCTACATAACTTACCTAGCATGTGAACAAATAATTTGATCAATAATAGCTATGCCACCGTCTTTAATTAAAGATTTTTGATGCAATGATTCTGCCATAAAGCGATATACCCTACCTCTTTGTAGGTAAGATTTAAGATTCTTAAATTCTGAAACAAAAAATAACCGTTAATATTTTTAAGTTTAAAATGATTATTAAATTTTACTACCGAATTGTGAACAATCACTGGAAACAAAAAGTTTCTCCAATCCCAACTCTCGCATTTTATTTCTTATTTGAGTTCCAGCTGATTTCAAAGTTGGTGTTGTTTTTTCACGACCATGAACAAAATCACCACGACGCAAATGTACACACAAGTAATCACCGCCAATTGCACCACGATAAGGCTGTTTAATCAAATAAATAAAATTATTAAAATGTTTTACTATGAATTAAGTAAGAAATTTACCTTCTCATCTTTCCAACTATATGGCCGTTGAACAGCATCAGAATCATCAGTTGAATTGAAGAAATCTTTTCGAAAATCATTTGCTATCTTAACCAATTCTCGATTGAATCGCATCGAACGTCGTGCCATCCAAAATTCATCGCTACCCCATTGATCGTGCAAAACAATTTCTGCATTCAACAATGCGAATATCTTTGGTGAGTGTTTTAGTCTGAGAATGATAATCGAAATTATGTATACAAAAACAATTTATAACTTATAGTGGAGTAACTAAAGCAAATTATTAGGGAACTCAGTCGTTTTTAATGATCTTTTTTTTCATACGTTGGTAATTAAAATTAATTTAATCTCTATAGATGCAATTTAAATTTAAATCTGCTAAATTTAATGAAGAGTTTTTGAAAAAAAAGGGTCCTCAAAATCAGAATTTTGAAAAAAAAAAAAATGTTATTAAGAAAATTTTAAATGACATTTTTTCAAACTTTTTCGTAATAAAATATGAATTTATTTTTAAAATTTGTTTGCCCATAAATATTATTACATAGTTGAAATCCGAAGAGGAAAAGGAAATACAACATACATGATATATTACAGTTTTTAAAAAATAATTAAAAATTATGTACTTCAATTTCATTGCATTTTTTTTTTTTATAAAAACTAAACTTTTGTATTGAAATAATTGATTTTCTCCAAGACTTTGACAAATAAGACCATCAATCTTTCGCTATTCAACTTTCATCAAATAGGGCTATTGAATAAAGAAAAAAATACATAGCTTTATATTTAAATGTTGAACTTTCAAAAAAAAAAAAAAAATATTAAAATAAGTTCTTCCAAAATTAAACACTTTTTATGTGAATTTTTGATCATATGATTGAAATTTAAATTTTTAGGTTTTATTTGGGCTTTAATGATCTTTATTTTTGGATGCAATTAATGAAACAATAATTCATCTTTTTGTTACCCTACGTTTCGCCGGTTTCTTTCCAGCTTCCTCAGGGGATTTTTATTTGATTTTAGTGGTGAAAATTAAATTTTAGTACATTTTTATTATTGTTGTTTGAATTTAAAATTTTAAATAAATAATTTAATAATGCCGATGCCTTCAAAAACATTAAAAAGTACAAAAAAATCATAGTAGAATGAAACCCATTGGAAAAGGAGGGGAATATGATAAGAATGAAAGGAAAAATAAATTACGGGCGAGCCGAGTTCGGGAAGTGGGTGGGTTGAGTTTTTAATGGTAAAAAATGGTATATCTCGATTTCCGGCAAAACTACAAATCCTATAGAAAAAAGTTGTATGGCAATAAAAAGATCTACAACTTTTGTATCAACAATTTTTTCACATAACCTCAAAATTTATGTGAAAAATTCAAAAAACCGAGTTTTTGGTTTTTTATTTTTATCTTTTTCAAAAACAAAAATGTTTCTACGAAATTTGGTGAAAACTTACCTTATTATGTTCCAAATACACTGTAATTTATTTGATTTAAAATATTAATTTGTTCACCTTATTTTGACTTAATACCAAAAAAACACCCTAATTTTCAATCGAAAATTCACGTGTCAAAATATCAGCTTTTTTCAAAAAGTCGGTGAGCATTTCGTTCATTAAAATGTCTATTTTCTGATGGTGTAAAAAAAAAATACATTAGTATACTATAGAACATGTTCTAGTAAAATTCAAAAAATGAAAAAAGCTTGAATTCGAAAATTTATTTTATCATTGCTTACAATTTTGGCCTATTTATTCAAATTTACACTTAAATTACTCAAAAAACGTAAGATTTCATGTAACATTGATTAATCTTAAGTTTTTTGAGTAATTAAAGTGTAAATTTAAATAAATAGGCCAAAATTGTAAACAATGATACAAAATTTTTTCGAATTCAAGCTTTTTTCATTTTTTGAATTTTACTAGAACATGTTCTATAGTATACTAATGTAAAATTTTTTTTACACCATCAGAAAATAGACTTTTCAACGAACGAAATGCCCACCGACTTTTTGAAAAAAGCTGATATTTTGACACGTGAATTTTCAATTGAAAATTAGGGTGTTTTTTTGGTATTAAGTCAAAATAAGGTGAACAAATTAATATTTTAAATCAAATAAATTACAGTGTATTTGAGACATAATAAGGTAAGTTTTCACCAAATTTCGTAGAAAAAGTTTTGTTTTTGAAAAAGATAAAAATAAAAAACCAAAAACTCGGTTTTTTGAATTTTTCACATAAATTTTGAGGTTATGTGAAAAAATTGTTGATACAAAAGTTGTAGATCTTTTTATTACCTGCAACTTTGCCATACAACTTTTTTCTATAGGATTTGTAGTTTTGCCGGAAATCGAGATATACCATTTTTTACCATTAAAAACTCAACCCACCCACTTCCCGAACTCGGCTCGCCCGTAATTTATTTTTCCTTTAATTTTCATCATGTTCACCTCCTTTTCCAATGGGTTTCATCCTACTATGATTTTTTTTGGTTTCAAAAATGATCGACCCTGGTCTAAAATTAACATGAAAAACTAAATAAAACACTACAACAAAAACTTAGAGCTATTATCACAATTTCTTATCAAAGACTTTAATTTATTCTATTAATTTTTTTCATAAACATATTGACATTTTTTTTATGAATTCAAATAACAATTAATATGGTTAAAATTTTTTAAAAAATAAATGTATATTTTATTACGAAAAAGTCTTAAAAACGGCTTGTTAAAATTGTTTTCAATATACTGAATTTTTCAAAATCGACACATTTTTCAAAAACACATCATTCAATTTACTTAATTTTAATTTTACAAATAGAAATAAGTTGCTAGCTTTTTTAAAAAGGTATATTTAAGTGTTGTAGGTGTTGCCGTTGGGAGCGTATCGGTATCCCAACTTTTTAAAATCACGTTTTTTAAAAATCCCGAAAAAAAAGTTTTAAAATCCCATCTTCCAAAATCCCGATTTTTTTTAAAACCCCGTCTTCTAAAATCCCGGTCAATTGCAATCCCGCTTTTTAAAATCCCGTCAAATTCCGGCAATCTCTTTTTTAACAAAATAGGTACTTGCATTGAACTAAGTAAAAAAAAAAAATCATGAGAAATAGACAAAAAATGAGTAAAGGCTTAACTACATAGGCCAGTTTTTGCAAAAGTACAAAAGTAAAAATATTTTTTTTGATCTTGGTAACGCAATTGAATTGTAACAAAACTATATTTTGAACTAAAAACATTCTTTTTAATTTTTCATTCTTTGAAACCATCACAAAATAAGTTTGAAAATGCTCACTTTTGTACTTTTTTAACTTTTAGGCCCACAGTTTAACAACTACACTTGAACTAAATACATTATGAAAACAGTTATACTTTGTTAATTGATTTAAGTTTATTTATTTATTTTGTTTTTTTTAATACTTACTACTTTACTTTATATTTTTTATGTTAAATTTGTTAAAGTTTACAGTGAATAATGCATTTAGAAAAATTTTTTATTTATTAATAGGTTTTAATTTTTTTTTTTTATTATTCCGACTTTGCAATCAAAACTACATAGTTGTTTTATTTTAAGAAATCGCGCGATTTTTAAAAATAAAAAAAAACGGGATAAAAAAAAGGATTATAAAAACCGGGATTATAAGAATCGGGATTGCAAAAAGCGGGATTATAAAAAAGCGGGATTATAAACAGCATAATTATAAAAAAACGGGATTTTAAAAGCAGGATTACAAAAAAAAAAAAACGGGAATATAAAAAGTGGGATATCGAACCCAACCCGTTTCCGTTGTATTCAAATATTTTTTTTTTTTTTAAATAATTTAATTTTTGAAAACAAAATTTTTTTTTGTACGCTGCTGAAGTGAACGAAAAATTTTGAAGTCTCCAAAGTCAACAGCGGACAAATAAAAATAATAAAAATATAAATACAAAAATTCAAGAAAAAACATCCGAAAATAAGTTTTGAAACAAAAACAAAACAAATTTAATTTCGTTCAAGATTTCGTTCACGAAATTTTGTATGGAAAATTTCGTTTCGCATCAGCAGCGTACTAGACTTTATATAAAAATTTTCAATACAAATTTTAAATAGCAACAGCAATTTTTAACCTAAAGTATTAAGTTAAAGTATTTTTAATTACTGACGTATGACGTTTCAAAAAAAAAAAAAGATCATACAAATCGAAGCCGCTCGGCTGGGTTCCCTAATATTGTCATTTTTTAGCTTTAGTTACTCTACTATTAGAATCTGAATGCCAACCTTTGTATTGAGCTTTTTAGGACATCAGTCAATAGACTGGCTCCGCCTTGAAATTTCAAACAAATAAATTTGTTCTCAATTAGTTGTGGTTGATGCAGAAGATAACCGCGTAGGTGTTCTTCTCTTTTACATTCTTCCAACTCGTATTTGTCCCGAAATACCCCATTTTCGAACATATCTTCGAAATGCTTCAATTGATAAGCAACATCGACCGAAATGCGATTCGGATCGACAAGAGTTTCATGAATTTCGTCAAGGAACTCGTCATAGTCTAGGACAGGAGTAAATGCTTTCATGCTAGGAATATCAAAGAATCGAGACCACAAAACATTGTCCTGATAGACATGACTAGATTTCCAATGATAAAGCCTCCTAAACGGTGGCAATACCAATTTAACAAACTCAAAACCTGATTCCATTTGGAGATTACGAACAAACACCGCGAGACGAATGTAAACATCTCGACGAAGGTTAAACCCTTCTGGAGGATTAACATCGTAAAGTATGTAAATCGATTTGCCTAGATTGCGACTAGATAGACTACATTGCAAAGGCTCTGGATTCGTGAAGATTTCATGAAACCAACAAGCATTTGTTTGCGGGCAAACAGTTTGAATAAAAAGTATAAAAACTATAAAGATGACAGCTAGAAAATATGGAAGGTTTTTAAAGTCTTTAGTTGATAAGAATATTTTTAAGGACTTACTGCTTAAATTATTCATTTTTGTACATAAAATTGTTATGTACTATGCAGTTATTGTTCTTATTTTTTAAATTATTGATTTGGTTATCATTATGGCGGGATTATTATTAAAGCTTGCGTTTTGATGTTATTTTGTATAACATCGATAGTGGCACTTGCACATTGTTTATTTATAAATGTTTTATATAAAATAAAAAAGAAGTTTTATTTCTTATTCTATCGTGTTTTTTAGGAAATAAAAAATTAATCAAACTTTTCTTATCAATGAAATGTCAGTTTTTGTTGACATCTGTTTGCCGCATTATGACAGATTCATTCACAATTGTTTAGTAGCAGTTAAAATGCAATTCACAATAGTAATTTGATGGATGCGTTCTTTTTATGAATTTAAGTCTACATCGAATTTGTTTGAATTTTAAATACGAGAAAATAATGCAGGGATGGAATCGGCTAGCGCGATAGTCGATAGTTGATAGTCAAAAAACGATAATTTTGTTCCAAAAATCGTCGATGTTGATTATCAATTCTCGACTATCGCGTTAGTCGATTTCAGCCCAGTATTTAAATACTTGGAGATTGGTAAAGTTGAAATACGTTACCCGTGGTCAAAATCAAAGGGCCAGTTGTACAAATATTTATTCCGTGGATCAGCAACTTATACCTTCTGAAATCGGTAGCAAGGCTGAAGTTTAGCACTGGTTCAAGGTTCATATATGTAGAAATAGCCACATCCATGCTTGAACCCAAGTTGACCCGCACCTCCCAACTAGCACAACAGCTTCTGTAAATTGAAATCTAGCAGGTTATACTTTTTATACAGCTTGTATTAAGCTTGCTTTAGAATTTAACTGCTTATAGAAGTTCGGACTTGTTTAACAACTTCAAATAAGTTGTTTAAAAACTGTAAAAGAAACTTAAACGAAGAAAGCTTGTTTTTCGGATAAGCCTGTTTAATGAATTTATAGAAGCTTTACAGAAATTACCAAGTTTTGTATTTGATTTTTGGTTTTGATATTAAATTATCTAGCTCGTACACTTTTTGGTTTTGACATTGAATAATTTAGATCGGACATTTTTTTGCTATTTGAACTGATTTAGTTTTTGATTTCAAATGAATGTACTAGGATGGCCGAGTGGATAGAGTGGTGGACTACCACCAAGCCCTACTAGCAATTTTACTTCTATAATGCTTTACAGAAGCAACTGTTGCATCTGTAAAGCTTTATAGAACCAAAATTGTTTGTCGGGAGAGATACGAAGTTCGATTCCTGGGTGTGGTAAAAAAAATTATATACTTTTAAAATTATTATTAATAGATATACTAAAAACTAATGGAATGTTTTACATCTGTGTCAATAAGTCAAAAGAGCTTAATTCAATTTTTATCATTTTTCAGTATAAGCAAATGAAATTTGTGGACATGATTTTTTTGTACTTTTTTGTGATTACCTTTACTGTAGCCGCTAGACTAACAATTTTTTTTTAGGATACAGGCTTGTTATACACTTAATTTCAATTACCACAGATATACTATCAGATAAAATTCATGATTTAAAACCAGTTAAAAAAGAATTCTTTTTTGTTTTTGTAGTTGTTTTTTTTTTTTTAATTTCGATAAGACATGTATTTAAGAGCTATACAAGCTCTTACGAAGCTATCTGTCAAATCTCAAAGCTTCTGTAGAGCTTCGGTAAAGCTTCGTTTAAGATCCTTATAGAGGGTCAAACTTGTATAACTTTCTCCTTTTTTCATGCCCAAAAACCTTACTAAAGTTTAAAAGAAGCTGAAATGTAGCTTTTGTAATACTTTAACCGAAGCTGAAATGTTAGTTGGGCTAATCCGCCGAAATCGGAGGGTTAAATTCCTGAACCAAGGCTGATCCACCTTTGTACAACTGGCACTATATCATTTTTTTTATCGGAAGATAATCAACTTTTAAAAACAAATGTCTAAACAGGAAATTGTTATTTTATTAGTAAGCTCCATCTGACTTCATCTTGAAAAAGGATTTTTTAATAATATTGAGTAGACAAAAGAAGAGAGTGATCCGTGTAAAAGATGGAAGAAGGAAGTAGGTACTTATCTGATTCTTAAAATCTACTAAAACCTGAATAACATTGTTCTAAAATACTTAAGCATTCCTTCTGAAATAAGTATTAAGTTCTGTTGCTCTTAAAAAGTCTTATTAAAGACTTCTTAACTTTCTCACAATTAGGTAGGTATAGCTTTTCTAAGAAAAAAAATGTTTGTATTAGTTAAAATTTGGTTAAAAATTTCAGATTATTTATTTTTAACTTTTTACTTTATCTCATTTCTTTTCTACATTTATTTGTTTTGTTAACCCTTTTATGCATGTTTTTTTTTAACTAAGTTTGTCCCTTCATTTGTAATGACTTTCTTAGCTTATTTGTTGTATTTTAAGATCTATTTACCTTTTGCCTCGATGGGACTTGTATTTGAGTTATTTCCAGTCAAAAAGAGGCTAATCTGAATTTCGTTGTATTTCAATGTGTTATTTCAAAAGTATTTTTTGTTTGCAATTATGCTTGCCGGGGCCCCGGGGATTTTCTTTTATATTTTTATTCAAGAAAATATTTTTATTTAGTTTATTTTTAATGTTTGAAATTCATAAGTTCAAGTACCTTTTACCTACCCAACTAACAAAACATGCTTCCGAATTTTGAAGCCAAAGTGCTGTTAGATCTTATAACGTTTCTATACCAACTACTCAGTTTTCAAGCTTCTTCTTGTTTCAATTTCACTCAGTTTTTTGTTTTATGTTTCAACTTTTCACCGTAAAATATCCTTAAGTTTTACTATGCTCTTAGGCTGAATTAAAAACTAACGAATCAAGCTACAGTGAGTAAAATTTTAATGTCGTTTAAACAGCATTTAAAAACAAATTATATTATATTATAGCGGCCCATACACACCACACTTGTGTGCACACCGGAGCGACAAAATTAAAACTTTTAGATTTTTTTGTGTCGGTGTCATGATCGGTGTGCCGTCTGTGGTGCGGTGTAGGTACACACAAATTTAATTTAATTCCAACGAATAAATTGTTTCTCTACTGGTATGGATTCTGGCATTGTCCTGCTGAAAAATCAAAGTTTGGTCACGGTGATCAGCCAAAAAGGACTCTAAACTGTGTTGAAGAACTTAAACACAATATATTTGCCGCTAATTTTCGATGAACAAAATATTTAATTTAAAAAAAATTTTAGTTTCAAAATTTTGAGCTTTCTTTTATCTCGCAACTTTGTGGAAAAAGAAAACAGATAAATTGACCTAGATAACATTTAGGCTTTTGTCAAGTTTCTGGTCTTAAACCCAGAACCTCTGGCGTGATAGTCCGTGTCAAACTAACCATTAAGCAACATAGTACTGCAAATAGTGGAATGAATAAAATATTTTAGGAAGGAGTGTTAGAAAAGAAGTAGTATTTGAACCCTGAAACATCTGGCGCGATAGTCAATCGCCACTAACTATTAGGTCACGGGGCACAGAATGATGAAATGAAGAATACCTTTCTAAAAAGGAGTCGGAGTAAGAAGTTTTTAAGATACCAAAAAACTAACTATTTAAGAATTATGTAAGTAACATACATCAAAAGAACACCAAATCTAGAGAGAATAAAGAAGCCATAAACTAATAGGTACCCCTCTCTATTGACACGGCCCTGGTAGTGCTTATGTGCTTCCACTTCTTATTACTACCCTTATGATGTCTCTTATATTTCTTTATTTTTTCAAAAAGTATTTTTAACTCACCCCAACCCCAAGTTAATTAAACAATAGATTGAATGTGAACTATGCTGCTATTGTTTATTTATTTTTTTTTTTTCAAGTCTTTTTCAGCGCTATCATCAGTATTCCAAGTTGTTGCCGGTGCTAAAGTACAAAAAATGTGTAGAATAATTCTCTATCACCATATAACACGGCTATCAGCAAAACAGCTGGGCGGCAAAAGTTCTCAATATCGCGCGTTGAAATATACTAGATACTCTGTTCCCTAATTTCAAATGTAGGTAAAAGTTAAGGGGAAAAGCAATATACCACTGGAATTGAGAACTGCGCATACCGCCATAATATCAATAGCTCGATGTTCTGCGCATATTTGTCACGTCGCCGTCGAAAAACTCACCAATACCCATTAAATGAATAGGTTTTTTTATTATTATTTTTGTAGTTAGTATTCAGCAATCAGCTCAGCACAGTCCTCGTGAATTTCAACTCAATTTCAAATACAAGTACAGACAGTAGCGATAAAAATGTGTTTTTCATTGCAGCAGGCAGAGAAAGCCTATGGGTCGTGGGGTAAAATTATTCGAATTACTTATTCCGGAAGGGAAGTTTCAAAAGCAAAGAACACCATCGGTTTCTAGAGTGTATTGAATTTTCTGTCGATCGAAAATTATATTCTTATTTTCTTAGTGATAACGTGAACATTGTCTGCCGGGAAGCATTTTTTAAGGTTTTAATTTTCTTTTTATTTCTGTCGATACGGTTTTTTTCTATTTTAAGAAAATGACTGAAAAAACATGTAGTGCTAGTGGTACATCCTCAATGGGGATTACTACAAGTCTCGCCCTTATAATTGTTTCCTATCAGATTGTGCGAAAAGTTTTACCCTGGTTATATTCAAATATTATTGGACCGAAATTTTTGGGACCAAAGGTTAATTTCAAAAAATTGGGTGAATGGGCTGGTATGTGTTTTTGTACAAACTGAAAAATAATGGAATTTTTTTTGGATAATTTTGGAAATTTATAATAAAAATTGTTATCTTCTGATTCACAGTGATAACAGGAGCTACAGACGGTATCGGAAAGGCATATGCAAAAGCGGTAAGAAATTTGTGAGCGTTTTTTTGTTTAAATGATCAAAAGTCAAATAACATGCCACTTTTTAAGTGTTACGTCATGCAATTTACTATATTTAGGGGTTGCTCTTGCAACAATTATTTTTTTGTTTAATTAAATTAAGCAATGCTCAAACCTTTTAGTGAACTTATTTGTTTATTTTAAAGAAGCATACTTTTAAAAAAAAGCTCTAAACAAAAAGTCATTGTGTAAGGCCAACATTTTGCCGGTGTTTTTGTTTTATACTTGCATTTGCTACCCAAGCAATCTAAGAAATCGTTTATTGTTTTAAGTGAATTGACCACTAAATAACTTACTTTTTACACTTAGCGCCTGTTTGTATGCAATTTCTATGTTTATTTCTATGTTTAAAGTGCAAAATACGTTTTTAAAAATTAAGTTTTCGTTTTTTCTTATATGAGAAAGGTATGACGCATATTAATACCAATACCTGCATTATTTTTTACATGTACCTACATTAGGCTGGTATGTAGGTTTGTAGTTTGCTATAGGTATAATATTGTGTCAGTTACTTGAGAATTTTTTGTGGTTTTATTGATTTTGCTTTCTTTACAATATACTACCTACATTTGGTTGAACTTTGTTCAGCTTAAATATAATGAACTTTGTTAGCTTTATTTTTAAGTTTAAATAATGTAATAACAAAAAATTGATAATAATCTATGAAAATTTGATCTTTTTCAACCACAAAATGAAGAGGTAGATAGATGATTTATAGTGTCAATTTTTGAGTGCAAATAGATTGATTCAAGTCCTAGGAAAATACTCGTATAATATTGAGATATAAGCTGTGTTTTTTTTTGGCATTTCAATCCGTATTCGCAGTTGCCGTTTACATGCATTACAAAAACAACACGCAGCTGCCGATAGGAATAGAAGCAAACTAAGATAGAAGTTTGACGAGGGATGTAAGTTTACGTTTTCCTTTCTCTTGGTGTGTGCATATAAATTTTTGTTCAGTGTTGATTTTTTTGGAAATCCTACTTCGGATAGAAATGCCAAAAAAAAAGGGAAGTTCGAACATTTGTCCTTGTCTTCTCTTTCTTTTTACAGTTACCATTTTGACGTTTTAAACTCGGCGAAAATCAAAACAAACCAGCAAAAACAAACCAACAAAACAAAAAAAGCAAAAAATACAGCATAGAAATATATTTTAAATTTCGTAATTTTTTCGATTTTTAGACACTAGATTAAGTTATAGTAGAATGTTATTACCAAAAAAAACACTTGAAATCGATTTGTATGAGTTTTTTTTTTACAAAAAAATAGTTCTTTACAATTGCGCGTGTCCTTGAAAAATTTGGTTTGTTTTGGTTTTCACCCGGTTTAGGAGATATTTTTTACTTGCGATATAGGTAATATAGGGCAAGTTTAGGATTCGTAAAAAAAATAGAACTCGAGATAACAATTTTACATGACATTACGATGATGGAGAATGCCAAAAAAGTGGGTCCGGCAATTCCGTCTGTCTGTCTGTCTGTCTGTGTGTCTGTCTCTATCTGGAGCTGCAGCCTAAATGAGTGAAGTGATTTTCTTCAAACTTGGTAGTTAGCAGTTTTTAATGATTCCCTAGAGGGGAAATTGAAATTTTTTTTTTATGACCAAAACTAACGGTACCTGCCATATAACGGAAATAGAAAAGTAAATTTTTTTCAAAAACGGCTCTAACGATTTTGATTAAAATTTTTGTGTGTAGTACTACACATAATAGCCAACTTTTTAAATAAAAAAATATTTTTTGTACCGTTATTAACGGTACCTGTCATAAAACGGTTTTTTTCGTTTCTGAATATCTCGTACAACATTAACCCGATTTAAATGAAAATTTTTATACAAAAGTATGTAAGTAAAGATAATATTAAAATTTTAGAAAATTTTCAAAAAACCCATTTTTGGTTTTTTAAAAAATATTTCAAAATTTTTTTTTGAAAAATCAATTTTTTGAAAACGAATCAACGAAAAATTTTGAAATTTAGTTTTTATGTGTAAATTAATTATTTCTTCAAAATGGCATACCAACTTTTTTTTTGAAAAATGTTGAAAAATTATTTTTTTAAAAAACGTCTTCTACAATTTTCGAAAATTTTTTTCTAAAAATACCTTTTTATACAAGAAATAAAATGGCATATTTGTTATTTTTTTTAAGATAGTTTAAAACGGAGTTTAATTAATTATAAAAACAGATTTAATTTTTTTTATACTAGGTACTTATGAAATTTCTTCAAAATATCAATTTTAAATTTCTTGAATAAAAAGCTTTAACATTATAGTCACTTTAAGCATAAGAGCAAGTACATGCGACCCCAGTCGTGGAATTTATTTTATTTTCTTTTGTTTGTTTGGTACTGACAAATGAGCGAAATTCCGAATAGTATGTGGTTCATGGGTGAAGTGTAAACGTCCGATAACGTAGTTAAATGTAAGATCTTAAAATTTTTAATTGATTTTAATATTGATGTTATCTTACCTAGATACTTTGGAGCAAAATTTCAAACGATTAACTAAAATGCTAAAGCTATTTTAATAAGTTACTAAGTTAAATACCAGATTGATTTTTAAATAAGTTATTTTTTATTTTTCTATACAATATTAATTAATTTTATACAATTCGTATAAATAATTTAAACCGCCTTTTATATATCTTGCAATTTGTTGTTTAGTGACCATCAACAAATAGAATTTGCATCAATATATCAAAATTGGGTTATCTAGATTTTAGAAGGTTTGTAGAATAAAGTCACGAAGAAGTTCATTATTAAACCTATAAACTTGTTATCAGCACTTCATAATAACCAAACTACACGTTATGGTGCTCTGATTAAAGGCTCTGATTGGACTTTCAAAGCCTGATTTCGTTAAAATAATATTACTAGCCGTGTTTTCGTTAGATTTTGAAGTCCAGTCAGTTAAAATTTAACACAGTCCAACAACAGAAACTTGTTGGTAATTACTTCACCTACTTCAGTCAAATCCAAAGATAACACATTTCCCCACAAAAATATTAAATAAGTTCCCTTGGACTTCTTTCATTCTATTGATTATTATAATTAATATTTAAGTTAGTATCAGTGTACGAGTAAGTGTCTATGAGTTCAAAAAATATCGACCACAATTTTGAAATGAACCATGCCTTTTCAGTTATCTAATTTAGCAACTAGCTTTATGGTTAATTAACAAAAATTGGGGAGTAATTTTACTTATACTTCTAGTTATTTTTAATTTTCAACTTTTAAAGTCCGAAACATTTGTCGATTATCTCTTCCATAAGGTTATCATCTTACCCAAAATTGTGGTTTATTTTAATTCGTTTTAATTTAACTAATATTTAAAATCCATATTTTTAATGCACATAAGATAACTTAATAATATTCGGTCATAGCAACAAGATACCGAAGCAAAGTATATACAAAAATACGAACAAAAAAAAGATAATATTTGATATATTTTGCATTTGGAGTCGTACCTTTTCAAGGCAAAAAAAAAAAATATATTGATAAAAGAAATACTTTGAACCTACAATTTTATTGCAAACAAAAAATTCAATTGTTTGCTGTTAATCGGATAAAATGTCTCCATATTTAAGGCAACAACAAAGCGAATTTACCAATACGCAGTTATTAATATTGCAGTTATTAAGGCAATTAATTTGCTTTTTATCAGTTTGACAAGTTCTAATTTTGGAACATTGATTTGTGGCAAGAGGTCATATCATATCAAATCTACCACGAAAAAATTGTAAATATATACAATTTTAGGAAAAGTTAAATTTTCTCGAAAACGGCTACAACGATTTTTGTTAAAAAATTTGAATGTTAGTTTTCTAGCAAGGTCTATCTTTTTGTGAAATTTTTTTTTTTTTTTCAAAAAACATTATCAACAGTACCTGCCCTAGAACCGTTTTGTTTTCAAATCTGACTTTTTTTACTAAACTACGTATTCAATGTCAACAAAATTTTTAAAAAAATAGTTTTTGGATTGTAAGAAAAAAATTTTTTTTTTTGGAAAATCAAGATTTTGAAAATGAGGCATTGATTTTTTTTAGTTTTGGGTTTATGTGCTTATTAATAATTTCTGCAAAATGGTATACCAATTTTATTTAATTTTTTGTAAATAATATTAGTTTTTAAAAAACGGCTCTAATGAAATTTGAAATTTTTTTTTTCTAAAAATGAATTTTAATAAAAGAAATCAAATTAGATATCTATGTACTTGTTTTGGATCTCAGTTTGATTTCAGATGTTGTTTTTTTTTTCATTTGTAAAACAAATTTCATGTATTTTGAAAAAACACATTTTCTAAATTTCTTTATAAAAACTTTTAAGAATTTTAGCACCCTAATTTTTTTAACCCTTTTTTTCAAAGTTTAACTACTTTGATTTATGTGACTTTAAGATACGAAACCATAAAAAATTACCTAACCTTTTTTCCACTTTGATTTTAAAATGTTCATCTTCAACGCAAAATCATTCCGAATCATAGTTAAATCAATGTGGTTTTCATTGATTTTACGTTGTTTTATAGTGGCTTTTCCCTCAGTGCAATAATAATTGAACTGATGATGCGCATTTGAGCTGCCCTAAACTATCCATAGTCTGCACAACACGTATGTATGTTTCTATCTATTATATTATCAAATATTTGTAACAAAAACATGGGTACGACACCTATTTTTAATCGTAAAACACTATTTAACTGTCCAAGCCATATTACCAATACCTATAGTGCTAGACATTAGTTATGTGACCAATGTGCCTTATCACTCATATCGACTGCATTTGAATAATGTGTAGAAGTAAATCTTGTTCACATGTCTAGAATATTAAATACAATTTTTTATATTACTTCCAAACTATCCCACAGGTATTATTTTATCCAATTAAAATTATACCTATAAGTTACCTACAAAAATAGCAACACAGGCAATTTTCTTTCCTGTTTTGTAAAGGTATATGGATGGCCTACAAAGAGTGAAGTCAATCAAAGTTCATTGAATGAATTATTCGATTTCGATCGCAATTGTTTTTAGAATTTCAAATTCTACCTCTCGGTGAATAATATAATTGTAATGGATTTCGGTCAAATGGATTTACATACTTTTTTTTTAAGTTTGGATGGTTTTAATTTATATAACCCATACAAAACTTAAGGGCAATTCATTTGCTATTTATAAATCTTAATGGAATTTTTATTATCGTTTTGTTTTTTTTTTTTTGTTTAGTTTGCATATCCAAATTTAAATTGTTTTTAGGTGTGAGTAGGTAAATAAAACTAACATTACTTAAAAATATCGCCTGACAAATTGCTTAGTAATGACATTTTTGCTTGCACCTTGCACATTCAACTTAAAAGTTTCAAATGAAATTTTAAAACAAATACGTAACGATGTATGTAGAAGCTACGAGAGTACTTGTGGAATATTTGTTTAATGTATTTTTTTTAGTTCTATTTTACGGAAATGATAGAACTTAAAATGTGGACAAACAAAAATTTATTGAATATTAAGTAGGTAGGTAATTTCGCTAATGTAAGTTTGCAACTGCATGTTTCGATTTGTCATTATTTCTAATGATTGTTTGAACTTCTAATGCATGGTTTGAAAATATGTGAAAGCTAAATCTTGATTGAATTGAGTAAAGCAGTGTATAAACCAAACGCATGGAAGTGTTATGAGTAGGAAGCTAACTAATGCAAAGGTTGAAGTAGTTTTGAGTTATAAAATAAAATGCTTCTCATTCTGAACAAGTAATCGGTATCATGTAAATGCAAAATTACATTTTTCAGACAATGATATTAAAAATTTGAAGTTGAATACTTGATTATTATGATTTACATATTATGTCGCTTGTTTTGTTACCCCTAAAATGTTCAAGTTTAATAATCAAAAATATCGGTTGCCATGGGTTGTTTTATTGTTAAATTTGAATTTAAATAACTTTTTATAAATGAAATTGAAATATTTATAAAGTCAGCAGTTTGTTTTCGAAATTTTTGAAAATATTACGGGGATTTTTCAGGACTGAAGAAAGAAAAGTTACACATACGCCACAATAACCCCTTATAATAAAACAAAAAGTGTATGCATCTTAAGTATCGTTTGTATTTCGTTGCAAAAATAACATTTTTGAAAGTCTGAATATATCGTTTTCTGGCGCTATTGAAATTGTGAATATTGATTTGAAATTAAAAATAATACCTACAGAAAATTAACAGAAAAATAGAATAAAACTAAAATTTTAAAAACTGTTCTTAAATTTAGAAACTGATAAAAACATTATATTATTTCATGGCTACACTGAGGGAAAAACTAATTCTAAATCAAGGAAAAATACTTTGATTTTCAAAATTAAACAAAACCATGTAAATTTTAAGAATATTTTTTAATATATGTAAGTCGCTTCAATTTTGAAAAATGCGCACATTTAAGAAAAAAAAATACAGCAACTTAAGGACGAATCTTGCCTTCTTTGAAATACTATTCGAATGCTTTACTATCAGGCCAACTCTATGTTGAAAACTCAACTTTTTGTATGTAAGTTTTTAACGTTGAATTGACGTTGATCATATAAATTTTACGTTGCACTGAGGGAAACATTAGTGTATAATATTCGTATGATTAATTGAAATTTTATTTTTTGTTTGCTTATTTTATATGGATCATAATTACATTCTAAGCATTTTTTTACCTAAGCCTGGCTGAAGCGAAACGAAAAATTTTGAAGTCTCCAAAGTCAACAGTGATAATTTAAACAAAAAAATATTAATTAAAAAAAAAACAGCAGAAAATAAGTTTTAAAGCATAAACAAAACAAATTTTATTTCGTTCAAGATTTCGTTATCGAATTTTTGTATGGAAAATTTCGTTTCGCTTCAGCTGCGTACTAGGCTTTATATGAAACAGTGTAGCGAAAAAGTAAATAGCTGAAAAAATTAAATCAATTGCAATACAAGTATCGACTATCGATATCGCTTAAAGTCTTTATTTCTTGCTTAGCTTCTTCTAAAAGTTCGCCTAGTGGCAAAATTGGATGTTCTTATTATACGTTCTCAATCCTGGTCCCGATTTTTGTAAAATGTTGGGGCAAGTTGGAGTTAGACTGTATTCGACTTTTAAAAGATTCAAAGTGCTTTTGGTACACTCGTTTTATTTAACAACATTAATTGATATTTGCTGTGTTATAATGGATTGATCCCATCTTAAGTTGATGATAAAATATTTGGTATTCGAGTTTAGTGTTAAGCGCACCAAAACCTTTGCAAAAATATATTTTAGTTCCGGAAAAAAAGCTAAATTTTAATTGGCCAGTGCAATCGGCAGCGGAATATCTGGTGAATAGGTTTTACTCATAACTATAAAAATATTTTACACACAACTCTAGATTTCAAAAACCCTATAGTCCAAACGTACAAAACGTTGGATAAAATTTATTTAAAGCAGCTTCTCAATTAGACTGACTTACTTCTGATTTAAAAAAAATAATATTTAAAAGATAATAACAAATTCTTTAATTATTTCTTATAGCTTGCGAAGAAAGGACTCAATGTAGTGCTCATTAGCCGGTCCCTAAGCAAATTAGAAACAGTCGCCAAAGAAATCGGTAAGTCATGAATATTTTGTGTTATTCTAAAAGCTCCTTATAACTTATTTCAAAATTATATAATTTAGCTGATGATACCAAAGTAGAAGTTAAGATAATTGACGTAGACTTCACTGCTGGGCCGGAAATATATGAAAAAATTCAAACAAATCTTGAAGGTCTTGATATTGGTGTTTTGATCAATAATGTTGGAATCAGCTACCAACATCCAGAATATTTCATCACATATACCGATGAAAATGAGACATTCCTTCGTGATATTGTTGCAGCTAACATTCATTCGGTAACATTTATGACAAAAATGATTTTGCCTAGATTAGTGGCCAAAAAGCAAGGTGTCATCGTAAATGTTTCATCACTGGCAGCAGTGATTCCAAATCCACTTCTTTCTGTATACAGTGGAACGAAGGTAATTTAGTTGTAAACAAAAAATTAGTTATCCTTTTTTTAAAATTTCAATTTTTTTATAGGCTTTTGTTGATAAATTCAGTGAAGATTTACATCAAGAGTACAAGGACCAAGGTATAATCATTCAAAGTGTCCGACCTGGATTTGTTGCAACAAATATGTCCAAAGTACGCAAAACAAGTGCCATGATTCCATCGCCAGATTGTTATGCTAGCTCTGCTCTCAAAACTGTGGGAATCACAGGTCAAACTACTGGATATTGGCCACATGCTGTAATGGGCCTGGTTATTGATACTGTGTCATCTGTATTGGGTAGAGATTTTGCACAAAATATGGTTTTCAATCAATTGAAAGCAACGAGAAAGAAGGCTTTGCGCAATGCAAAGAAGAATTAATTTAGAAGAAGAATTAATTATTATTTAATTTAACTAAATATAAAATAAATAAAAATTTAAACTATGTATGCTGTTTTATTTACATTTTTACTACAAAACAAAAACAATAAGCAACAACAAACGAAAACAAACAACAACACAATTTTTTTTCTATAAAGCTTTACAAATGCAACGCTACATCTCTAAGACATTATTGAAGCAAAAGTTTTGGTCGACAAGACTTGTTTTTGTTAATTTCACCCTTTGTTACGGTTACTTTGGATGATATAGCATTTATGACTGGGTTTCTCATGGTCTCATCAAACTTACTAACTTTAATTGCCATGAACTCTTTTTTTAAATATCTAAACATGATAAGTGTAATTAAATGAGACAACAAATTTAAGATATTTCGACAAAAACTTTTTTTTTACGAAAGCCTTTTTAGCATGTTCTCAGAACCGAATCTCTATTATTGATATTTCTCGAGATAATTAACTTAGATTTGTTCGTAACTAGTGATTTTCATGACTTTTCGTTTAATTTTTGAAGTGCCACCGTTTCAAAACGGTAAGGGATACAATAAAACCTCATATAAGTTTTTTTTTTTTAAATAAGTTCAGCTACATGTTTTTAGAACATAATTTTTATATAATATAAAATAAAAATGTGTGACCTTTGACCCTTTATAACAGGCTTAGGGGAAGGAGGAAACTTCAGGACTTTTCATAGATTGTAAGCCAAGCCTGGCTACGATTTATTAGGATATGAAGGTAGGGTTGCCAACCGTACTCTAAAAAAGAGTATTGTGCTCTATTTCAAGTATGTGTACTCTATAATCTATAACTCTGATAGAGTACGTCAAAATACTCTCTTTTTACTTAAGACTGTGTGTACCCTGTACCACCACATAAATTTGTATTATTAAGTTTAAAAAAAAAAAAAAAACGAGGCTTAAAATATTCGACCTTATAATTTCTAAATTTTAGTACGACCTATTGGTTTTGTGTTTGTTTCTTAGTCAGATTTAAAATTTTATTTTTTTGCTAATTCTAAGGAGTAAAGCTACATATTTTGAAAAACTTAAACTTTGTTTGTGAAATAAAAAGAAATAAGAAGCTCAAATATTAATACCTTGATTTTTTACAAAAGAAAATCCTAAGGTTCTAGATATTAAATAAGGTTAGGTAGAAATGGCTGTCAGGAAAACGACGGACACACTTAGACCACTTATTGGTCCGTTGTGATACCATGATTTTGCAAGGAAATTCCTGACTAATTAAACCAGTTGGAGCTTTTAATGAAGCGGTGAAGGTTGAAGATGTCAGTATTAATTAATTCACTAGTATCTTCTAAGAAATATTTTTCCAATTATTTTTTACGTCTACTGGAAAGGGCAGGACATGAGCAGAGAAGATGTTGGATTGTTTCTTCTTCTTTCTCATCAAGGCAACTTCTACAGAAGTCGTTAGAGACTACGCCAAGTCTTATGGCGTGTCTACCTTTGAGGCAGTGTCCTGTTAAGACACCTATTACAGAGCTGATATGAAACCTGCTTAGAGACAATACATTTTTTGAACGTTTTGGATCTAGCCTAGGCCTGCTTGATATTAAATAAAGAAAATATGAGTTTTGAATTTTAAATTTTGGAGTCATACACAACACATAATGTTAAAAACAACAAAAAATGTTATGTACGGCAAGAATAACAAAAAAATACATTTTCAAGACTTGAAATAAATGGTACTCTTCTTTTTTCACATGTACCTACTCTTTTTTTTGTCTCTAAAATCAAATATACTCTATTCTTTCTTAAAAAAGTTGGCAACCCTATATGAAGGGTCCAGGGGAAAAACGGCACATGTCCACTTTTAGTCAAAAATGAAATAATGATGAGGTCTAGTAGTATTAACTGAGCACTATCTGATGGCATCCTTACTTTTAGAAAAAAATTTAAGCCTTGCTAGAAAATAAATAAATAATGTGCCTTTAGTACTAAGTTGTATGGAAAGTAAAATTTTAAATTGCGTTTTTCTCAGAGATACCCAAAGGAGATGGGAAACTTTCGTACGTTTTACCCCCCAAAGCATCCGTTTTTCACGCATACTTAGCCAAAAGCGTTCGACACAGCTTGTAAGCAAACCAGTATGACGTCAGAAGTTTCCCATCGCCTTCTGTGTATCTCTGGTTTTTCTCGAAATGAGTTGGAATGGACTGTTTTTTCCCTTGACCCTTCCTATATATAAGCCTCTTTGTACTAAAACTTTACTAGCAACTTTTAAAGGAACTCTCAACGAAATTAAATCAGTTCCCATCTCAAGCCTAAGTACGCAGTTGAAGCGAAGTACTAAAATAGCACAACCAAATTGGAAAAATTTTGATTTCGCATCAACTGCTTACTTATCGAATAGAAGAACATGAGTAGTAGTAAGTGCAATACATCATCTAATCATAAATACTTTACTACCTCAAGTAAAAAAGGGATCATGGTTTGGGAGAGCCTTTCTACTAAGCGAAATTCATAGATTCGGACTTAACACAGAACCAGAAAGATATCTCTTAAAATATTATCAGCTCATTGAACAGAACTATAACAAAAACAGCCGCTGTATCACATCATCACGTTCCACCATCTACATTCCATAATCCACACACCACCTTTTATTTTGACAGCTGTCAGTTGAAAAACTGTCATTTTCATTTTCAACGAAAATCGACTTGCTTGTTTTATCAATTTTCTCTTGTGTTTAATGGAAAGTGAGTATAATAAAAAACAAAATCACAATAAAAAAAATAAACTAAAAAACCGTAAATAAATAAATTATCTTTCTTTCAAATAAAAAAAAAAAACATTTGTTTACATTCCGTATACTTTGGCAATCAAAACTCATCTTACGTAACTTGTGCATTTTATTTCTTTTTCTCAGATTGATGGCCAAAGGTTTTCTATCAGCATTTGCGCGGAGATACGGAGCAGTTATATTCTTCCCAACTTTTGCCATCACAACAATCTACGCCGATTGGTCCCACACACGCAAGTGGAAGCAATCCCTCAAGACTCAACAACAAGAGCTATTAGCTGCACATTAAATCCATCAAAATGGTTATTGGAGTAACAAAGCAGTGGGTTTGGATCAGTTTGCCACTTCTTGGTGGTGTAATTGGTACTTACTTGGATAATTTAGAAACCGAAAGGATGACAATGTTTCGGGATAAGAGTGCTTTGTATGGCAGAAAACTTAAACCGGGCGAAGCACCATCTTGGTAAAGTTACTTCCAACTTAAAAAATTCTATTTGTTGTAAATTAAAAAAAAAAAAATGAAGAATGATCAATTAAAGTGAAATATTCTCAACATTTTCTTGGTTATTTATTACGTAATTTATATAAATTGTATTTTAAATTTTCGATATATTGTGAAATAAGTGCGCATTCATTTGAAATGCAACGCATTCTATTGTGATTGTGGTCGAAAATTGTGCACAGTTGGGGTCTCAGGATGCAAAGTACAGTAATGACAATAGCATAACCTACAAAGATGCAATTATAGTTAAAGAGTCTACCGGAAAATTGGCTATTCTCATTTGACCAACTCTTTTGCAAAATCTGCATAAAATTTTAATTAAAAACTGTCATTTATCCAGACACTTGGCAAACGTGAAGGATTTGTTTTGAGTGTGGATAAATTTGTGTTCTACATTTGTTTTTTTTTTTTTATATATATATAGGAAAATCAATCAACCGGTTACAAATACTTTGTGATAGTGATGACATTTTGTTCATGTTTTTATAGAACGGACCTCAGGTCAAATGAAACAAATTAATTTTTGTTTACGAAATGGTTACGAATTCAAAAACAATATGCACTCAGACATGTCGTCGGCGTAAAGCAATATTGTTCTAAATCTACTTTTTACCGAAAATGAGTTAATGATTCAGTTTTACTAATTTGAGGGTGCTCTTTCCGAATTTGAAAACCGTTTGAGTCAAAAAAAATTTCATTCCGCAAATAATATAATTTAATCGGACATAGAACAATAAAAACAGGGAAGTAGCTTTTTGAAAATGAGCCCGAGTGTTCTTAATTGTTCTAAGTCCCATCATAATTTGTTCTAAGTCCATTTTTATTTAAGGAAAAAACGTACTTGTATAGGAATTGTTCTATGTCCAATTTTGAAGAGAAAAGAACAAACTTTATAAAAAACATAACTTGAATGGCAAACGAGCAAAAAATTGTCGCGCTTTAAACCAATTTGAATCTTAAAAATCGCCCCCTGTAAAATTAGCTTTTTGTGACTTAGAACAATTTTGCTTTACGGCGACGATGTAGCTAATCAATTGCATTTTTGGGGTAAGAGGCAACAAGTAAACTCACAGATTTAAAATATAATATTTTGTTATCAGGGAAACGATTACATTTTTTTTAGTTTCTTAACCCATTAGCACCCAAGTGTAGTAAAAATTAAAAATAATATATTTTTATGATATTTTCTGTTTATTTAGATAAAAGTTAAGATACACTTCGCGTCACTTGAATAGAAACAACATTTTTTCTTTAGAAAATAGCGATTGGCGCTTTGGTGAGGTAACTTAGTAGATTTTTGGTTTTGCATTTTCAAAGAGGAACTTTTAACAAACAATGTTGTAAAAACAAAAAACCCAAAACAGAAACCGTATGGCTTCTAGTTGCGTTTTTTCGCATTACCTCACAAAAAACAGTGTTTTTTTTTGCGTCACTTGAATAGAAACAAGCTCTTAAATTAGATAAAAATGATGAAAAATCATGGAAAACCCTAATTATAGTAAAGCAATATTAAGCTTTGACATTATTTGCACATTATAACCAATTATGAGCTACGAGCTACCAATAGGCACCACAGAAAATGCATAAATAGCAGCTAACATTGGAAATGCACCTGCACTATGCAAAATCGAGAAAGATATTGGAAAATTTGCCAAATTTGGATGAGATAATTTTTAAAATATCGTAAACTAGTGATCAAATCAAAAAATAAGACAGGTGAGACCCAAGTCACGAGCAGAGAAAAAAATAACTTAAAAACTAGCTGCAATTTTCTTCACTTTGCCGCTAAAATCGGTCAAAAACGTGGTGTTAGTGCGATGGAAACGTGTTGGTTTGTTCCATCCTGGAAGTTTTAAAAGGTGCACAACATTAAAAAAGCCTCAAAATGCAAAATAACAACATTTTAAGTTCTTCTAAGATTACAAAAAAGTTAACTATTTTATAGTTGCATTCGAATTGAAAAGTAGTGAGGTAAAGAGTGGTTTTTTAAAGGAAAACATACCAACTCAGATGGACCACGTTAATATTAGCCCTATTTCATTGGTTTATAAAAGAATAACCTTTATCGCATCGCCAATAAAGGGCACTAAAATGTGTTATAGTAATACGCTTTGTTTTTAGGATGTGCAATAGCAAAATTGAAGCTTCACGCTTCAAAAACAGATGCTAACTTTTACAAAGAAATAATGGTAGAAGCTCTTGGCAAGTTTAGGAACGTGCATAGGCGGATTTAGGGGGGGGCACGGGGGCACGTGCCCCCCCCAGAACTTAAAGTTCATACTTAAAGGAAATCAAACTATAAGAGTTTTAAAAATATATGAATAATAACAGAAAGAACTTGAGTAAAATTCTTGTCTATTTCTGGCTGAAAATGCGAATTTTGTTGATTGTTTCATCCCTTTCCCATGAAAAGCTCCACCTCACAAATAAATAAACGATTTTTCGATTTAAAAAAAAGTGAATTTTCAAAGTGATTTTGGTGAAAAATTTTGATATGGACATCGAATGACATTGAATGATATAAAAAAAATAATTGTACCTATATGCAACTCTATTTTTTCATACAGAGGGGTTAAAAAATTTGCACTTTTTTCGTTGTTTTTTTTCAACATTAGTGTTTTTAAAATAGCGGAACACGTCACAAAATTGCATAAACTATACATTATAGAACTGCAATATATGTAGAACAAACTTGCATTTCAGAAGTTTGCCCAAGTTTGCACCCCGAAAATAAAGACCCCTTGAAAAAAAACTATTCAAAAGCGACCCTTCCTTATAGATTTTTATAAATATTATTTTATTGAGAACGTTTCTCCAGTTATACCTCTAAAAATATGTAAAAAAAATAGTGTTCCAAATTTCAAAAGAATCGGTGCAGTAGTTTTGAAGTTATGAGGAGCACCGGCGTTGAAAACATTAGTTGTGGGGATAACGATTTAAAGTTTTGAACTCTGGACTAAAAGACTAAAACGTTCCTAAATGTAGTATTAAAATACTTATAACTTGGTCAATTTGGCTCCAAGAGACCTACGATTTGAACACAATATTCTTGAGGTATAAAACAATTTAACCCCTTGTAGCCCCATGTGACATTTCTGTAACAAACCGAAAAAGATTGCAAAAAAGCTCTACAAACTATTTTTTTTTCTTTTGAAGCTTCTAATATTATAATCTTTAAGTATTGCTTTATCGAAATAGTACTTCAAATTTCTAATAAATAGCACCAATAGTTTTTAATTGACAGTTAATGTTGAAAGTTGGGCTTTTTTTGAAAATAAACAAATTTGTATAAAAACTACGAAATTCAGAAAAAAAATAGTTTTTGTTAGTAAACCCCACGGGGTTTTATTTTTGGATTTTAGGAAAGTGCCTAAAAATTAATATTAGATAGTTTTTTGCTTGAATTTTTGAATTTTTATGTAAAAATAAATTATTTAAACTTTTTTTTACTCCCAAAATATCGAAATAACTAAGTAAATAATGACTTTATTGAATTTTTAAAAAATACGTGTTTTATTAAAGATAAAGGCCAATCGATTGACTTATTAATTTTTAAATTTAAGACCTTGGGTTACAAAAGGTTAATGCAAATAAAAAAAAAAAAACTGGGTTTCCCGGCAAAAAAGTAGGATTCAGTTTTTTTGTTATTCTTAGGAACTTTAATATTTATTAGAATGAAGTCTTTAGTATTTGACTAAAAACTACTAGGTCATTAACTAATGGTATAATTATGTCCATAATATTGCAAAATTTTATACAAAATCAATTAAAAAACGTAAACATTTTTTTTTTTCAAAATTTCATCTTTAAAACTTAATTTCTCAAAATCTATTTGGTGAAACAACTTAAGTCAAAAAATTAAACAAAGAATAGATTACTAACTTTAATATAGCACAGAATTGTACGTGCATTTTCTGATTTTTTATATTTTTTTTCTTCCGGCTAATCCAGGAGTAAGAGGGTTAGCACTTAAGTGGCTTTTACTGTAACAAGAAAATGAAAATTTTTCCTTCCGAATAACTTTTTGGTCATTTGGTACCTATTTGATGTGGGAAATGTGCCTAAATATTTTTGGCCAGGTTTTAGACCACTGTGGGTCGTTAAAATTTTCTGCTTGTTAGTCAGTCGTATGGTACTTCACTTTATTTCTAACTGTTATTGCTGTTTTTTTTTGCCAATCCGTCCCTTGTGCCCCCCCCAGAAAAAAATCCTGGATCCGCCCCTGGGAACGTGGAAGAACAACCGTCTTAGAGATTGCACAAGGATAGTTCAAGAAAAAAACAACGCAATAAAAACAAAACTGATGCATTCCGGATAAAAACGAAAGTTTATTTCACTTATTCAATCCTTAAATTGTAGAAAATGTGATTTTCTTAATTTGTAAGAAGTTACCAAACACTTTTATCACTTTCTCCAATTAGGTCCACGATTGTGTACAGTAGAAGTGCATTTTCAATGTTAAATTCTATTTATGTATTTTCAGTGGTGCCTATTGGTACCTCGTAGCCCATAATTGGTTATAATGTGCAAATAATGTCAAAGCTTAATATTGCTTTACTATAATTAGTGTTTTCCATGATTTTTCATCGTTTTTATCTAATTTAAGAGCTTGTTTCTATTCAAGTGACGCAAAAAAAACACTGTTTTTTGTGAAGTAATGCGAAAAAACGCAACTAGTAGCCATACGGTTTCTGTTTTGGGTTTTTCGTTTTTACAACATTGTTTGTTAAAAGTTCCTCTTTGAAAATGCAAAACCAAAAATCTACTAAGTTACCTCACCAAAGCGCCAATAGCTATTTTCTAAAGAAAAAATGTTGTTTCTATTCAAGTGACGCGAAGTGTATATAGAAAGAAAAATTGTTGGTAAGGAGTTATGGGGGTGTACTTTTTTTAGTACAATGGGATCATGCATACCATATTAATTTTCATAAATATTAGAATTGTCAAAACACTCTTTCGCAATGCATAGTGCAACATCGCACATTCAACAGCATCATTTTAACCATAAATGACATTTGAGACACTTTAGTTGATTAGGCAGTTTTTTTTTAAAGAAACTGTTGTCTAGCGCTCTCTATAATGCGATTTTTGAGGTATTGGAGTGTTAGTGCTTTTGTAATTTTAAGTCGAACATTACGGTAGCCGTAGCTCTATTATTTTTATGTTGTCATCATCAATGTCTTCTTCATCTGTCATACTACCCAATGGTCAAGAAATCAGGGATATAAGGCCCAGGGACATAACCTCGCACAAACAACAAATCCTATAGTGTGTCCACCATTGTTTACACACCATTGTTGCTTACATATTATACAGTGCTTGCACTCAGTATTAGTGAAATATGTTTAGGAGGGGAAAGAGGGCATGCTTCCCCGCAACCCCTGCTTGGACGCACTATTGGATATGGGGTAGGTGCGAAGTTGGTTGTATGCAAAGTTCCTTTGCATTTGTGAAATCTGGAATTAAAGAATCCTTTTGTTGGATACCTTTTGAAAACAAATATGCTTGGTGGAGTATAACTCCATAAAATTCTGGTACGGACTGATGTCCCAATTAGGTCGGACATAAGTTCAAAATCGAATTTTCTATTTGGGACTAATGTCCCACTTGAGTGGGACTTGACTAGGTCATAAGCCCCATAAAAATGGGCGTAATTACCCTGAGCCAACTATAAGCTTTTCCTACTTCCGCATTGTTATCGACTTGTTCTAGGACAGCACCAAAATTTTGGAAAAGTTTTTCATACAAATTTATACTGGGGATAGTTATAAAATCCATTCAAAGTACTTGAAGGAAAAATGTATGTATGATCCCACTGTACTTTTTAAAATACATTTAACTTTAGCTTTGCTTATCTCCGTATTTATGTATAAAAATATGATAAAATTTATTATTTTCTTAATTTTGGGTTTATTTCCAATTGATTATTTAAATTTTAAATATCTCGGGCAGTAAAAGAGACATCGGAAAGATTTAAACATTTTTTGGAAGAATACAATTAGTTTTTATATGCACCTTTACAGCCACAATGACGTTTTTTGGCATTTTCTAACGGTAATATTTCAAAAAACGGAGTCCAATCAAAATTTCCTAATTTCAGATTCGAGTTCAGCTTATCAAAAGCCTATAGAAAAGTATATTTTTTATTTATATTGAAAACCTTGTTGACCAGTGTTATGAGTATAGTGAATCGGAGGAAAACGGATGCTGGAAGGCTGGGGTAAGACCGCATTTATAAAGTAAGTATCAAATTTTAAAAAAAAGGAAATATTTCTTGTGGATCGGGAATTTTGTACATAAAAAAGCTAGGTAAGTGTATGGCCATAAATAGTTAGGGATTCGTTAAAAAATGTAACCTGGATTAACAATCCAACAAGGAATTCGGATGATTATATACAAAGTAATCCCAAAGGTAAAAATGCAAGCTAAAATCGATGAAAAACTATGTAAATTACCTCTTATGATTTCGTTACTTATTCATCTCAAATTATAACGGTTTTTCATCAATCTTGTGACATTTTTGAAACCCCTACTTTGAAGCAATTATTTTGTTCCCACAATTGTTTTTTATTTTTAGGATTCGTAAGGATTGTTAATGACATTGGCCAATATGTAGTTGGAAATAGTAAAGTATTTTTTTTTATTCAACACATTATGTATATAGGTACGAACGAATTGTTAACAAAAAAAAAAATAAATTACGAACATGGTCGAAATTCTACGTACTACATTCAATTTTAACCGTTATGAACCGACATCAACAAGTTACGATACTCGAGGTGAGGCCACGTAATGGTATTTCATCATTATTATTTCTAACCATTAATTTTTGAACACTCTGTATTGTATAGGTACACAAATATTTGTTTACCATTGAAAAAACTTCTTTCCCTTAAAGTAATTTATTATATTAAATGACATACCAACATATTACCTTTGGAGTTCAAAATTTAAATTCTTATAAAGCAAATTCAGCAAATGGCCTTAGTATTTCTAAATATAATTTTTACAATTTTTACATTCCTTAAAAAATTTAATTATTATTACAAAGAAGACAACTAGCGATTTTAAGAGCCCCCGCACACTACAAACTTTCTATCGGCCAACAGTTTATTCGGTCTATTAATCAGAATGAAAATGTATGAAAGTGCGCACACTACAACGATTAAGTATCGGCCTATCAAAAAGTTTGTTTGATCGAAAAAAAAGTTTGTTTTGCTACACTATTCTGCCCATAATCTCGTAAAGGCCCTAACTACAAAATTTCGATTTTGATTTTTTTGCATATTCGGAGTTAGGGTATTGTCTCTGATTTATCCTCATTTATTTTTTTAGCCTAGGTCTTCAATCACGTCAGAAAATTCAAAATGTACATATTTTTGATTTTTTTCATTTTTATATGCAAATTGCGATATTATATTTACTGTTTCCCTCTATAACTCAGAAGTAAGAAAAATGTAGTTAGGGCCTTTACGAGATTATGGCAGTAATGCCTTTAAAGTACACAATTAAAAATGTTGCACTTTTTTCGTTGTTTTTTTTTTTACATTAGTGTATTAAAAATAGCTCAACACTCCACAACATTGCCTATATATTATTGAACTGCTGGATATGTAGAACAAACTTGCATTTCAGAAGTTTGCCCAAAATTGCACCCCGAAAATAAAGACCCCTTGAAAAAAAACTCCTCAAAAGCGATCCTTACTTATATATTTTTATAAATATTATGTTATTGAGAAAATTTCTCCAGGGATACCTTGAAAAATATGTCAAAAAAATAGTGTTTCAAATTTCAAAAGAATCGGTGCAGTAGTTTTGAAGTTATGAGGGGCACCGGCTTTGAAAACATTAGTTGTGGGGAGAACGATTAAAAGTTTTGAACTCTGGACTAAAACGTTCGTAAGCGAATTATTAAAATAACTTGGTCAATTTGGCTCCAATAACCCTACAATTTGAACACAATATTCTTGAGATATAAAAAAATTTTAATGCAAATAAAAAAAAAAAAAAAAACTGGTTTCGCGGAAAAAAGTATGTTTCAGATTTTTTTTGTTATTCTTTTAGAACTTTAATATTTATTAGAATGAAGTCTTTAGTATTTGACTAAAAACTACTAGGTCATTAAATAATGGTATAAATATGTCCATGATATTGCAAAATTTTATACAAAGTCAATTAAAAAGCGTAAACATTTTTTTGTTCTAAATTTTCATCTTTAAAACTCAATTTCTCAAAAACTTTTTGATGAAACAACTTAAGTCAAAAAATAAGGAATAGATCACTAACTTATAGCACAGGATTTTACATGCATTTTATGATTTTTTATATTTTTTTTTCTCCCGGCTAATCGGGAGGTAATGGGTAAGCACTTAAGTGGCTTTTGCTGTAACAAGAAAATGAAAATTTTTCCTTCCGAATAACTTTTTTGTCATTTCGACCTATTTGATGTGGAAAATGTGCCAAAATAGTTTTGGCCAGGTTTTAGACCAAAATACCCAAAATACCGCACTGTGCTTCGTTAAAATTCGCTGCTTGTCAGTCGTATGATACTTCACTTTATTTCTAACTGTTATTGTTGATTTTGTTTGCCAATCCGTCCCTTGTACCCCCCCCCCCCCCCCACACAAAAATTCTGGATCCGCCCCTGCCTACATACTTTATTTCATGAAGACCTAAATTAATTGACACACGAACACGAACCGATTACCGATACATTATTAAAAATCACAGAAAAACTGTTTACTTGGTACCTACCTATACATAATAAAAATATATCTAAATATGTTTTTTGACAAGAGAAATGAGTTGTTAATGGTAAATAAAGTGTCAGGTAAAGACAACCGCACGAAAAATAAAACTACTACAAGCACAAAAACACACAACTGTACAACACACATCCAACAACAAAAAGCGGTCGATATCAGCCGACCGGCAAGAGTCAACCACCGCATAAGTGAGAGAGAGCATTTGCCGCATGCCGCTTGACAACCGCAATCTTTTTTAGTATACCTACTTGATTTCAGTCACAATCATTTGTCAGCGGCGAATCCACGTTCCACGCAAGAAGACAATTATATATTATACCTACACGTGTGCATTTTGTTTTAAAAATTAAAAAAACTGAGTGTACTTAACTATTTCCATAATGACCGAGAACGAAGACAAAAAAACTGTAAACATCCAAGAAATAATTCCTTTAGTCGAAAAAAGACCGGTTATATGGGATCATCATTTGGAATTATTTAAACACAAAAATGCAACCCTCGAAGCTTGGGATGAAATTTGTTCAGAATACAACAAGGAATATACCACAATGCCTGTAGCAGAGAGAAAAGCATATCGTAAGTATAGAATTTGAACGTGTTTATGTAGGTAGTATGTAGATGTAGACATTTAGGAGAGAGGGTTGTTTCAATATGTATGAAATTATGGATATACATATTTATTATGTATTATAATATAATAATATACAGCTGCTGCATATTATTTAGGATAAATCATTTGTTTTAGATAAACCGGGTGCGTTTAAAGTTAAATTAACTATTTATATGTTTCTCAAATCATATATATTATTACGGTTGTCGAACACCCTTTTCCTGGACTTACACCGAACAGATTTTAATAAATTATATCTTAAAAAAAGGCGAATTTCTGCCGCCAGAATCTGGCAAAATATAAATATATAAATGTTTATAATTTTTAAGAAATCTTAATTTGTTTAAAAAATAATATTCCAGCCAAAATGAATTTTAAAATGACTTTTTATCACTTTCCAATGAATCTGGAAATGTTTGACATGGCGTGTTCCTGTTCACATTAGGGGTGTTCGTATATCATTAGTTCGTATCATCAGGGGCGTTCATTAGGCGAGTAAATTCTCCGATTTGCTTAAAAATTCTGATGGTTAACATTTTAAGCATTATTATGTATGTACAAACAAATTGCAGATAAGTTTGGACAAAAATATGAAACCTGTCAAATTTTAGAAGTGGGGATGAAATCCTCTCAGAGAAAGAAAAAATTGTGCAAAAGTACGCAAACTCTTTTAGGACAAAATTATCATTTATTAAAAGAAAAAAAGAAGGCACTAGCTTTTGAAAGATTTCAGACTTTTGTCCCAAGAAATTTTTGGGCAGAAATTTGCAAGAGGGGCTCTCTTTTTTGTAAAAAAAAAACTACACAGTTTCAGTCTAATCAAACAGGAATTGGGTTAAAAAAGTTGAAAAAAGGAGAATTATTTCTGTTTTAGGCAGTACCTAAACAGCCCTGTTACATGTAACATTAGTTATACATTTTTATTTAATTTTTGGAACACAAATTAAAAATGCCAACTTTTGAGGTTCTGGGTAGTCAACCTCCGTAAAAAAAAGATCACTCAAAAGTTTTATTTTGTATTTAAGTGCCTTATATCATGTTTTCACTAAAATCCAAATGAGATATTTTCGTAAACTATTTCATTTTGAATGGTTAATGGTTAATGGTTAACCCATAGAATCCGTTCCACCCGTTGTGTCAATCAATCCGTTGAAATTGAAGGATGGGACAGAAAGGGGTGACCCAAAGAATACGTTGCATGACGGATTGCTTTTTGACAGCTCACTTTAAATTCCAAGGTGTGTTCGATATTTTCTCGATGAATGTGCACTAAGGAAGTTCTGATGCAAGAAATTGTTAACTATTATCGTTGTTCTTTTTTTTTTTTAATAAAATAAAATACGCTACTAGACTTTATGTATGTTCTTGCTCTTCAGTTAAAAACAATTTTTAATAACAGATTATCATTTGTAGATATGACTTTGGCATAATAAAATTGAACTCTACAACAGAATTTTAGTATTTAATTGATATAATTTATTAGATATATCATTAAATGTTACTTTTATTACATTTTCTTCACAAATAAACAACTAAAGTTCACAATTCATAAAATCAGAAAAGAAAAGAACACAGTTCTTAGCTCTGAAATTCCCCGGTCTGCACTCCGAAACAGAAAATCGAACTGATCTATTGTTGACAACCAATGTCAAAGGATACGACAGATGAAAAAGTAGAAAGTTGGGCTATTTCTTCCGTCGAATTCGTCAAATACAAATAATTGATTTATTTTATTCATTTATCACATAATACGATATTTTGATAGGAATAATTATATTCCACATAGTGTAGTTCCGATAACCAATGAAAGATACAAAATATTTTGCTTATTTTTTACTTTGGTGTACTTAGCGTAGTTCCTTCAACATCAAGTGCGGTCCTACCTTTATTTTAATTATTCTTTCAGATCATTGAACACTTCTACATAAGATGTTTCCAAAATGATTGGAAAGTGGAAGTGTTCATCGCTGACAGGATCTTTGGAATAAGTTCAGTGGGGAACTTCCAACGATTGTCAGTATAAGAAAATAGTCAAAAGAAAACAGAAAAAAAAATTTACAGCTATAGCTGGGATGGTGAAGACATAAACAAACAAAAGGAGGCGCGAATTGTGATAGAGTTTTGTGAATTTAGTTCGTGTTTTACAAAATAAATATGTAAAATTAATTATTTTTTTTTAATTAATCGGAAATAAAAACTTTAAATTTGAAAACAATCGCGAAATATAAAAGTTTTTGTGGTCAAATGATTTCGAACACACAGTGTTTGTTGTAAGTGTGTGTGACAATATGTTTTTTGTTTACATTTTCCATGCCGAGATATGTCAAATTAGAAAAGGAAAAGACAAAGACAAAGATAGTTTTTGGAATTTCCCTTTATGAAAAAAAAAACACCGCCAGAAACAAAACAATAACAAACGTTTAATGGCGTTTTTAATTGGCAATCCGGAATTGTTCTTCGATTCAGAATCCCAATTTTTTTTATTCCGAAGAATCTGAAGTTTTACATGTGCCACATATATGTGTAATCGCGCCAAACTTCATTTGTTTTTGTACTGCTAACATTTAAATCTATGAATGTGTGAGTGATTCTGCTTCTGATTCTGTTTTTAAAACCAGAAGAGAAATTCTGTTTTTTTTCAGAATCAGAACTGTCAGTTTTGATTTTTGGTTTTTTGTGAAATTTTTTGAATCCAAAATGGATGCCATGCTATGGTTTTTGTTTTTTTTTTTTTTTGTGAAAAAATTTGTTTGCATCCATCATGGATGTAATGGCCTTCCACTGCGGAGTTAATATTAAAAAAACAAAAGCGACTTTTCTGACAGACAGTTTATGTACAGTGGTGCCAAATATTTGCATGGATTTCAAAAATCAATATAGATAAACAAAAAAACACACCTATGGTTTTTTTTCAAGATTTTTTGTAAGTACATATATGTGTGAACATATTCCGTAGGAACATTTCATTTGCCAGGAAAAGTCTAGGAAGTGTACCTATGTATGTACATATATAGTATATACATAATGTACATAAGAAAAAGGCCGGAATATTTGAAGGCTCCAGGGGAAAAACAGCACAAGTCCATTCCAACTCATTTCGAGAAAAATGCATTTTTAAATTTTGTTCTCCATACAACTTAGTACTTAAAGCACACAATTTATTTACTTTTTCAGCAAGGCTTAAATTTGTTTTATAAAAGTAAGGATGCCATCAGATAGTGGTCAGTAAATACTACAAAGACCTCATCATTCGTTTATTTTTGACAAAAAGTGGACATGTGCCGTTTTTCCCCTGTACCCTTCATTTGCTCTTTGCGTGCTATAGGGGCGTAAGTGTTGCACCCCTATTACGATTGTCAACTATCAATTCTTTGCCCCTGGGTAAAAAGGACTTACATAAATGATAGTTTACCAGAAAAACCGATTGAAGTTGAAAATCGTTGAATTTTTGAGCATTGATCCTCTTATTTTTATAAGAAAGAGTTACTCTAAATTTATGTTTTTGATACCAAATAAAAGAGCTTATTCTCTTTTCATCAAAACCCGAAAGTGCAATTTTGTGACTTAACCTCTTTGTAGCCGGAAGCAAAGAATTTATAGTTGTTAAAAAAAAAATCGATCTCTTATTTGCTTTGAAAAAAATTTGAAAACGAAGAATGATGCTAACCGTGAAATGTAACTGAAAAGATCCATTAAAAAAATGACCAGTTTTCCCCCATTTCGATTTTAAAACATCAAATTTCAGTATTTATCAACAATCAATTGATAGTTGACAATCGTAATAGGGGTGTTAGGTCCGTTTAGGTACTTCCTAGGCTAAAATATGATAAGTGGCTATTAAAAATGAAAAACTATGAAATCACGTAGGTAGATACGAATTTTAAAATTTCCACTTTTGAATAGCGATATAAAATTTAATGGAGTGTGAATTAAATGGGTCTAAGATAATTTTTGGAAAAGCCCAATACAACAGCAAAGAAAAATCGTCAAAGGAAAAATTGTCGTATGTAAGAATCAGACAGAAACCTTACGTTCAACAATTTTTTTATTGACGATTTAAGTTGGTGAATGCATGATTCAACATCGGTTCAAGTTCTTCAAATTGACCAAGTTTGAGATATTAGTTGCGGCAACCTGTTTGAAATAGAGTTAATTATAAAATGTATGTACAACTTAGGGAACCTAGAATTGCTAAATTTAATGTGCCATATTCATAGCTGTTTAACTTAAACTGGGGCTAATCCAATGTATTTTAAATGGGATAAACAGGAGTTTTTTAGTAATTCTCGACTTTTTAAAAAACACACTCTGCATTTACATTTGTACCTACCTACCTATACTTTCTTTTTATTTAAGCATGCGAGAAGTCTCGCACGGGTAAGCTAGTACTTAATTATACGAGTCATACATTTTGTATTCAGATAGTCTGCCATAAAAGCTACAAAATAAAATGGAAATGCCTTTAGAGAAAAGAAAATTGTTTCTTTGTGAGAGAATAACGTTTTTTTATTGTTTCAAAACGTTTCTCGATTTGACTTTATTTCTTTGAAAGCTGAATAATCGCGCGAAAAGCGATCAAATCAAACAAAAGCCAATGTTTTGGGCTAGCTGACGTACCAAAACACTCAGATACTTTTGGATTTTAATATTTGCCTGTTTAGAATTTCTGTCTTTTCCGTGGCAAGCCACTGACTGATGATTTGCTTAAATAGTAGTTAGAATTGTGTGCCAAAATTTACAGTACCTTCCATAAAACGATAATAGATATAATTACTTAAGTCGAAACGGTAATGATTTTCAAAAAATGTTGATGAAAATAAAAAATAATGTCGTTCTTTTAAAATGAAAAACATATACCTATAAATAAAAATATTTTTTAATATGTCTTTAAAATAAATATACATTTTTTTAAACCATTATTAACAGGACTCACCAGTCACAATTTTTTTTTGTTTTTTTTTTTTTTTTTTGTTAAAGATTCAACCGATTTTAACGTTTATCGTTTTGGAAACAGAATCGTTTAAGTAAACGCCCAGATTATTCACATTTATCAAAACTATAGATATTGCCGGCGGAAAGCAAAATTGTTCAAAGTCCTTTAGGTACTTATCCTATGGAGTTAGAGCAATTGTGCTTTTTGCAGGCGACCAGGGGTGAAATCGGCTAACGCGATAGTCAATAAGTGATAATCAAAATCGGTGATTTTTGGAACAAAGTTATCGTTTTTTTGACTTTCAACTATCGCGTAAGGCGATTTCACCACAGTTTTCGTTTAATTTATGTGATAGTTTCGTAAGAATTTTAATTAAATCTTACGACAAAAGAAGGTAGGTATAATATTTAGGCTATGTATGAAAAAAAAAAAAATGCACCGAAAAATTATAGTGTGATTTTTTTTAATATGAAATTTTGTATAAATACTTAAAAACCGTTTAAAAAGATTTTGACGACGAAAGGAAGAATGTATGCTATTTGGTTTATTGTATGAAAAGGAATTTTAAGGAGAAACAAATTTGAAAATCTTTGGAGCCGCTTTTTTAAACAATCTATACATATAAATAAAAGAAAATTCTAAAATTTTTCAAAAAAATTGCTATGCCATTCATACACTTAAAAACGATATTTCAAAAAAAGAAAATAGGGTATTAATATTTATATTTTTTAAAAATCCAAAAATGAAAAATTTTGGAAACATTTTATATTACATAAACGTTATCTTCTTCGCTGGCTATAGGTCTTGTTTCGATTTTATCTAAACTTCTTTGTCGACGTTTCACGTGTACTTACACGCTTCTTCAGGACTAAGAAAAAATAATTCTAAAAAAATGCTAAAACGTATAGAATAAAAAGACTTATCTTAAATCTTTTGATCTCCAATTAATTGCTGTTAAAGAGATCAAAAGATTAAAGATAATAATCCAGTCAAATAAGGGTTTAACCTCGGAATGAATGTTAGTAGAAATTTTTTTTGCTCAATATCTTCCTTTTGCCATTCTATAACATATCTCAAAAGTCTAGAAAAATCTCATGTCCGCTTGTCGCGATTTCAAGGTCAAATCGCGAAATGGAGATTTTCAAAACTAGCAAAAATAGGCTATGGTATTATATACACATATGATACATGATTTCAAAGTATTTTTTAATGCTGATTCCAAAAAATCTAAAATCAAGACAATCTGACGTCTCTGGAAAAAGTTATACCTGTTTTTCATCTGTCAACTCATATTATTATAACAGTTGCAAACTCACTGCCGAAAAACCCTTAAAAGTTATGGTAGATGAACCAAATTTTGCATGAAGATTTTAGAATCCATCATTATTAAAAATCAAAACAATCCATTACAAAAAATATATATACCTACGAAATAATGGTATTTTTTGATGGAGCGGCAAATTTTGGGATATGCACTATAGAAGATTCTTGTTCATCTTAGGAAAAAGTGCTAATAGGCTAATTTTTTCATTTTAATCTTTGTTTGGATATTCTTTAACTACCCTCAAAAATCTAAAAAAATCTCATGTCCGCAAGTCCTAATTTTCTTGGTTTGAAAATAAGGTGCAGATTTTAAAAAATTAATAAGAAAAGTTTAAATTTTTATATGTATACCAACATAAGCGACATGATTTAAAGGTATTTTTTAACACTTATTCCAACAAAACTCACAAACAAGTCAACCTGACCATCCCTGAAAAGTAATGCACCTTATTCATGTTGATCTGACACAAATATCTGAAGTGTAGTTTTTCAATTTTTTTAAATCTGCAACTTATCTTCAAACCAAGAAAATTGGGACTTCCGGACATGAGATTTTTTTAGATTTTTGAGGGTAGTTAAAGAATATCCAAACAAAGATTAAAATGAAAAAATTAGCCTATTAGCACTTATTCCTAAGATGAACAAGAATCTTCTTTAGTGCATATCCTAAAATTTGCCCCTCCATCAAAAAATACCATTATTTCGTAGGTATATATATTTTTCGTAATGGATTGTTTTGATTTTTAATAATGATGGATTCTAAAATCTTCATGCAAAATTTGGTTCATCTATCATAACTTTTAAGGGTTTTTCGGCAGTAAGTTTGCAACTGTTATAATAATATGAGTTGACAGATGAAAAACAGGTATAACTTTTTCCAGAGACGTCAGATTGTCTTGATTTTAGATTTTTTGGAATCATCATTAAAAAATACCTTGAAATCATGTATCATATGTGTATATAATACCATAGCCTATTTTTGCTAGTTTTGAAAATCTCCATTTCGCGATTTGACCTTGAAATCGCGACAAGCGGACATGAGATTTTTCTAGACTTTTGAGATATGTTATAGAATGGCAAAAGGAAGATATTGAGCAAAAAAAATTTCTACTAACATTCATTCCGAGATTTACCCCTTTTTTCTCCTTATTTTACTGTATTATAAGTATTTATTTTTTTTTTCTTAGTCCTGAAGAAGCGTGTAAGCACACGTGAAACGTCGACAAAGAAGTTTAGATAAAATCGAAACAAGACCTATAGCCAGCGAAGAAGATAACATTTATTTAATAAAGAAAGATCACAGAATAAGACATAAGAATTAATTTTATATTACGGTTACTTTAACTCTTCTGCGTAATTTTTTTCAAAACGGTTTAGTAGTTTAAGAGAAATTCAGATATAAGAGAAAAAAGGAACGATTCTATGGCAAGTACCGTTAATAAATGTCCAACATATATTTTATACTTTAAAAATTGTAACACATGTATTTGCGGAGTTAACAAAAAAATTTTAAGTAAAAACGTTAGAGCCGTTTTTGAAAAATATTAACTTTTCTCTTTTGGTAATATGGCAGGTACCGCTAGTCTTGGTCGTAATACAAGAAAAGTTGAGAAAAATCTCGCTTTTGACTAGTAACAGTAAGTACACTGTGAATTTCGAGCTCTTCAATGTGCCACATGCATACAAAATAGTAAAAACTTGTACTAGAGAATTAAGAAAAACATAATAAACTATTTCTCATGTGCATGTGGAGAGAAAATGTTCATACTTAATGAAACCGACCTCTTTTCTTAGATGGTGGCTGCTCTCTTCTATAATCCTAAATGCGAAAAATGCCATTTCAAGACCATTTTCGACTCAATTGACTTTTTTTTTAATTTTTATTTATCATCATTCTATAAACAATTGTTTTAAAAAAGTAATGTAATGAAAAATTGGACCTTAGGGTCAGTCAAAATTATTTTTTTTCGTAGATATGTATGTACATACTTTAAAATTAAATATCCTTATTTCAAATTGAATAAAAAATTGAAAGAGCTTAATTATTTTTTTATTAAATGTTAATAAATCTTTTTTATTATTCCAGGTACCACTGTCGTAAGAAAATGGAGAAATGTTAAAGATAGTTGGAGAAAACATTTAGTCAGAAGGATGAGAGGAGAAACAGGACACAGGAGATATCTTTACGACAGAGAGTTAATGTTCTTGAAAGAAGGAATAAAATTAAACAAATATAAGGTGCGGAAAACTCCCAAAACAATACAATCTGATGATGAATCAACTACAAATTCAGAGATACAAATTAAAGATGAAATTTTGAATATAGATGATAATATGGAGGACAACGCGTTGAAGGAAGAAATGATAACTAATGAATATACATATGACTCAGACATTCATAGTCAATCTGAAACTGAAAGCGTTGGAGGAAAGCTAGAGCAAAACGAATTTCCTACCCAAAGAGAAAATCTTGACAACAAAGCAACACCATCTTTTACATTCTCTCAAAGTACAAGGTCCAACCACGATGAATCGGAAACATCACATTTAATAAGTTTTAAGGAACAAGAAGATCGACATGTCTCTTTTATTAAAGGAGTTTTGCCATCGCTGCGAAATTTTAATGAAAGTCAAGTTTTAACATTTCAAATGGGAATATTGCAGTTGATTCAAAGTATTAAAGAAAAAAGCTAATTTTATTTTATGTTAATAAAACAGTCATGTAAATTCAAAATACTTTTTCTTATTTTATACAGATTTGTATAAGTTTTTTTCAGTATTACTAACCCTTAAGTGCTAATTAATTGCTCAAGAACAAAACAATTTGCATTTCCATTAAAATTGTTAAAAAAAGGCTCTACATACGCCACAGTGACCCGAAGGGTAATAGTATGTATTACAAAAAAAGTGTAACACTAATGAAACAAGTTGACTATTTTTGAAAATTCACTCAATACACTGCTCAACAAAATTTAACTTTTTTTTTGCCACAAAATATACTTTTATAGTAGTTTTTGGGGTGCTGAATCCGAAAGTCAGAAAAATTTGATTGGCCTCCGTTTTTTAAATATTACCGTTATAAAATGCTAAAAAACGTCATTTTGTTTTCGAGATTCTGTTTTTATGTGGGGTAATTCATTATAAACAAATTTGTAATGGTTATTATAGCAACATATATTCTTCTTTCAAAAACTGTTTAAATTTTCCCGATATCTCTTTTATTACTCGAGATATTTTAAGTTTCATTTAATAAGCCAAAGAGAAACTAAACTTAATCTAAAGTATAAGTCACTCTGGTCACAGAATTTTTGCCACAAGAACCAAAATATACTTTACTGAAGGTTTTCGAGTTGCTGAACTCAAATCCTTAATCGGAAAAATTCTATTAGCCTGCGTTCTTGAAATATAACCGTTATAAAAAAAAAACCTTTTTTGCATTTTATAACGGTAATATTTCAAGAACGAAGGCTAATAGAATTTTTCTGATTGTGGATTCGAGTTCAGCAATCCAAAAACCTTTAGAAAAGTATATTTTGATTCTTGTGGCAAAAAAAGTTTTATTTGGTTGGCCAGTGTTGTTTCTGATTCAAAGACCGCTACTTAAATTTTAAATATCTCGGGCAATAAAAGAGATATCGGAAAGATTTAAACATTTTTTGAAAGAATAAAACTAGCTTTTATAGGCAACGTTACAAATTTATTCACAATGAATTACCCCACATAAAAACATAACCTCGAAAACAGCCAAAATTACGTTTTTTGACATTTTCTAACGGTAATAAAAATAATATTTCAAAAACGAAGGCCAATCAAACTTTTCTGTCTTCAGATTCGGATTCAGCACCCCAAAAACTACTAGAAAAGTATATTTTGGTTCTTGTGGCAAAAACCTTTTTGACCAGTGATATCAACAAGTCAGTCGAAATTTTAATTTTACATGTGGTAGTCAAAAGTCGATTTCCTTTGAAACGGATATTTTTGTTTCAAATCCAATGATCTTTTGGGGAAAACAGTTAGCTAGGAAAAAAAACTATAAAAGGACGACACATTTGACGAAAATTGTTCAGTTCACCCGCACCCGTGGTCGCCGATGAGTTAACAACGCGACACGACGCGACACAACGCGACATAACGCGACACAACGCGACACAACGCGACACAACGCGACACAACGCGACACGACGCGACACAACGCGACACGACCTACGTGAGTGCCCAAAGATACGTGACTAATATTCTCGAATAGCATGCGGAACCAATCAGCCCTACAATTGGTACAAAGTTTATTCGGATACACAATAATGTACAACCTTATTATTGCTAAAGTCGTTTCAGAATATTTTCTTTGTATTGACTAGCCATGAAATGTGAGTTTAAATTCAACATACCTATGAAATGAGTCGTTATATTTGAAAGTGGTATAAGTCCATGCAAAAAAAAAATTTTTAAACTAATCGCAAATTAACGGTATCTCTTTTCCAAATGCAATTTTGCAGATGGGTTTGTTATTCGTTTTAATATTTGAGCATAAGATTCCGTTAAATTGTTGTTTTTGATTGAATACATTTTTTTGGAAAGGAAACAAAATGTCATTATACCACTTTCAAATATAACGACTCAAATGCTTAAGAAAAGCGTTCGCGACAATCCACCTCCAAACAAACTTGATCAGCTAAAAACTCTAGTGCAAGAAAAGTCAGAGGCAAGACCTTCAAAATTGTATGCGTGAAATAAACAGACGACTTCAATCTAAATCTTGAAATCAAGCAATCAATCGTATGTCCACAAAAAAATAAAAACGAACATTTCAAAAGGTACATTTATATAATATACAAATTCTTTTTATTCAAGCACAATTACATCAATAATTACTATGACCTTAAAACATGTATTTTCTTTTTTCTTTATTTTACAACCTGGGAATATCCCTTAAATCACATTTCCATCTATCACACAAAGCTTAATTACATTTTTATTGCCTTTACACAAATACAAAGATTAAACAAACTAAAATGAAAAACCTTCAAACAATTATTCGAGATCCATGATCAGGTAGCTTCGTCAATCCTGTAGATAATCCAATGACTGACCTTCGAATAAGTTGACTTCGTCTCAATGAACCTCCTCGTTCGTGTACTGATTGGCGACATTTCCTAGAATTAATTTGTTCAACATCATTACTTCCAAATTTCTCAGCAGCAGCATTCATAGCTGCCAGCATATCGAATGCAGCCTTTTTATTTTCCGAAGTCCACATTGAAGATAACTCTTCTGGCTGGCATTTATCCAATATCTCATTGGAACTTTTATGATCTTGTTGATTTGTTGTTGATTTATTATCCTTATTTACCTTGTTCAGACCAAAAATTGAAAGAATTGATTTTCTTTTATGACTATGACCTCCATCAGATTCTTCGCTTGTTTTTGACGATACACTAGATCGAAGTGTACTGCATTTAGAATCACGTCCACCATTCGTTGCTGCTGGTGGAATATTTTCAATGTCATATTTTGTAAATTTCTTTGGAGATTTAAAGGTAACTTTTCGTGCGAGAGATTTTGGTGGTGGCATAGCTGCAAAGTTGAGTTTTGCAACAGTTGGTGGTAGCACAGTATCGTTAGGTTCAATACTGCAATACGTATCGTTGCAATCTCTAACTGGAGCAATATTACGTGTTGACAATGTCCGACGAGGAGGAAGAGGTTTAGGTTTCCTTTCATTCTTTATCCGCTTAGACATAAGTTCCACTGCTGCTTGTTTCGCTTCCAAGTTTCTCTCCATTTCTTGAATACGTTTCTCGCGTTCATTTAAATTTTTCTCACGCACCAGAATATTTGCTTCTCTGTGTTTAAGTAAGCTCTCATGAGCCCGAATAGCATGCAAACGATCTTGAAGTGTCTTTTCGAAAATTGTCTGTGTAATAACCGTTGGACTGTAGCCCTTTGTTGTGGGCTTAATGGTGGGTTCACCTTCTGTTTCAATTTCACGTATACTCTCATAAAGCTCTGGATCAGAGCAATTAAGAGTTCGAGGATTGATTCGTCTTCTAGTCGAATTGAATATTTCTGAACGCAATACAGGTGTTGATACTCCTGTTACATGTTTATCAACTTCTTCATTTACAGTCAAGTGAGTTAATGCTGTGCTGGAGAGATCTTCTCTTGGAGTAAAGGTCAGTTTCCATTTGGAATCTTCTTCGACTTCCTCGATTGTTATTAATTTAGGAAATTCATTTGGAATATCAACAATATTTCTTATCAAAACTGGATGTCGTGTAATAATATCGATGCTGGGGCTGGAGTCATTTTCCACCTCAAGCATAAACGAGATTATTTCTTGCATGTCACTCGAGTAACAACTAGGAATACAATTGTACTTTCCTCCAGAAATATTCTTCGATAATTGCTCAAACTTTCGTCCCTTAAAAGGTGGACGAAGGGAGCACATTTCGTAAATAAGACAACCCACAGCCCAGACATCTGATTTTCGATCGTATTTAGATCCCTTGACAATTTCTGGACTCATATAGTATGGTGTTCCAACAAAAGTCTCAGCGAAGCTCTCATTTCTTCGTAGAACACGAGCCAATCCAAAATCTCCAAGTTTTGCATTGCCTTCGGTGTCTAAAAATATGTTTGCTGGTTTTATGTCCCGATGAAGGATTGTACCTTCTTTGATTTTATTATGACAAACTTGTAAGGCTTTGCAAATTTGAAAAAGTATCCTCCAAATGTATTTCTCTTCAAAACGCAACTTTTCTTTGCGGCACTTGTCGATAAGTTGTGATAGGTCACCACCTTCACAGCATTCCATGACAATGAATATGGACTTTGTTTCATGATTAACGATATGATGATGATATTGCACGATATTTGGATGTTTCAGTTGTCTTAAAACATTAATTTCTGATATCAAAGATTCTTTTTTTGTTTCGCTGAGTTCATCATAATCCATACCCTTCCAGGCATAGATTTCGCCACTGTCTTTATCGCGCACTTTGAAACACGTTCCAAAAGCACCACTCCCAATTACCGATATAACTTCGTAGTCTTGTAAAGTTTTCATTTGAAATGTAGATTCTTCCATAGTAATGAATAAAAATAAAAATGTGCCACTGCACACAGATTACTCCTAAATCAAACCGGATTCCCAAATTGTCCGTTACTTTTTTTCAAATACTCGTACGAAACAGATGAGACAAAAATGAAAAAAAACACGTATCCACAATATCCGAAGAGTTCTTTACGTGTCAATGGTTAAACTACAACTAGAAGTCGGGAATGAAAGAGTAACCTGTGGACAGGAGGGCCAAGATTTTGGTTTGCTTTTTCGCACACACTATTGAGTTGAGAGTCAGAATAAAATCTCAGCAGGTAGAGAAGATTATGCTGCTGTGCTGGCTATATTTTTTATTTCTATTGCAACTTGTAAGCATTGAATCTCTGTTTCTGACCTGTTGAGATTGAGAGATGAGAGAGAATCCTGTAGAGGGTTAAAAAGGTATTGACACAATACGCCTCCAATTCATTGTATTCAATAACAAAATAGTGGTTCTTTGGTTTCTTTTTATCAAGAAAACCAATCAGTTATCAGGAAAATGAGGGAATGTGGAGGTGAACTCAATTTTAGAGCACATTATGGATTTTATAAAACACGTGTGCAGAGACAATGTTAAGTCATGTTTGAGCAACGTGAAAATTTTTAAAGCATTCCATGTTAAAGCTGAATATCTTGGAAACAACTCACAGCTGGGAAAAATATTAATTGATTTTTAAGGGGGTCGTGGCAAATTATTTAATCTAAAAATAAATGTAAAAGTTCCATTTACTGTAACGGCCATATTATTCACTAGTTTAAAAATACATCTGGATGTAAAGAAATTTAAATCCAAATCCATAATATTCACTACTTAAAGCCAATGTTTAATCCTCTCTGGAGGCCTGTTTAACTTTATAAATCCCGATGTAAAATTCATTTTCACGGTGTCAAGTATTTTGAAAAGGAAAATAAAATAAAAAAGCAAATTATAAATAAAATCTTGAGAATCTAATAATTTATTTTGAGTGAATTAAGCGATTGGATTTAGAATTCACTCTAATCCAAACTAAATCCAGAGTGAATAATGTGCCCGTAAGTAAACTTGGAGATTGCTAAGTTTCAAATATATGAAAAACTTGAAAAAATTTAATACAAATTTCTTTATGCCATAATATTATGGCTTAACTATAAGGGTTTTGTAAACCCTATTTTCGAACTTCTGTGCTTGGCAACAAGTTAATCATCTCATTTAGTATTAAAATAAAGATAAAGTGCATATAATATAATTTAATGAAATTATGGCTTGCTTTAAATATTTTCTACATTTTTATTAAAATTCTCACAATTTAAATCTGAAACGATAGGTATATTGACTCATATCAGTTTAAGATCATATAATATTGTACATACTAAGCACGCGAGCCTTAGCACCTTAGCACATTTTTAAAATGAAATGTGCTGGACGTACAAATTGTTATAATTTGACCTACACAATCACAATGCACAACGTTTCTTATTTCAGGGTTGCCCTTGTCAAATTATAATGTATTTAGCGGTGATAGATCGGTTCACATCGACGGATGTTTGCACAAAAAACTTTTATCACTATACGATATTGCTTGAATTTTTGTACTTAAAATACTCAGGAGAATAAATGGAGATTGGTCAAATTTAGAAGTTAAACGATTAATGAAAATTAGCAACGAATTCAAAACACACGAAGTGAAGAAAAATATCCGTGTATTTTAGATGAAAATGCCATCAAATTAAGGAAATGTTTTTAAACTACAAACTATCGGAGAAAGTGGTAACCCTAACTGGGGTTTAAGATTACATTTTAGGATAACGTATCTTTTGAAAGAGCATAACAATGATAATTCCAATGTTTTTTTTTTTGTCTTCTATTTTTTTTTTTTTTCAAGAAAGAAACAATAAACCTGTCTTTCAATTTGTATTGTGTGGTTAAAAGGAATTTTAGTTATTGGGTGTTGTTTTGTTTAGAATCAGTATACCTGAAGGATTACGGAAAAGCCGTTACAAAATAGTTGATTTATGAATGGTTTTTATTTTTAAAAGATTTATTTTAAAAACTTCTTTTGTAGAAAAAATATAAATATTTGCATGCGCATTTATATGCATTTATATACGATGGCGCTAAGCGGATTTTGGACATGTACGAATGTACTACCTAGTTCTTTTCAAGCTGTCAAACTTTGAACGTATAAAGAACTTAGAATAAGAAGTACTTCTTATTCTAAGATAAAGAAAATATGAAAAGGAGCTTGTAAATGTACATAATTTAAGCTTATCAAAATTTATTTACCTGTTCTTCGGACTTAAAGCTTTAATGGCTGAAAAACTGAACGCTGGCTGATTGCACTAGGAAGGATAATATAACTTTTTATTTTATTTGAATTTTCTCGAAAACTATAAACTCATATAGTGTGGTAACATAACATATTTCTCTGTATAAAAATTTAAGTAAAATATAAAAATGAAACAAAACTGAATTGGATTGAAAGTTGAAAGATGTACCTACCATCGCAATTTATTTGGAAATTGTATTGGTGAAAAATAACGCCATCAGAAGTACGAAGAAATGTTTTTTTTTTAATTCAAATTATCTTATAAGGTATAAGATATGAATAACGCTTGTTAAATTTAAAACAAGAAAGACATTTTAATGTAGAAACTTATTTTTACCATCAATATCGCAAAATCGCACTTTTTTTGCAAGAGTCATTACATATGAAAATGTCACAGAGATATTTTTGTAAAAAAAAAATTTTAACGTTTTGGAATAAATCAAAATAGAAGGCCTACGATACAAAAATCCCTAATACATACCATACAAAATTTAGTAAAGTATTTCTCAGTGCTAAATTTGATCAGTATTATTATGCAAAAGTTTCTTAAATAAAACTTGTGCTCCTTCTCCGTCAATTCTAAAAGTTATGAAACGACTTTTTGCAGGATTAAAGATTACTTTATTCCAAAAACTTCTGCATTAATAACTTAAAACTTGTGATTTTTGAGTTGTGAAAGTATTCAAGTAAATGAGCGATTATGAAAACTCATAAAATCTCTGTTTATTTTTTTCGTTTATCTGAAGACTAACCAAGTCTCACCCTCATTTTTGGAATGATGAGGGACTGTTCTATTACTTAAAATGCTGATATAATTTAAATTTTATACCTATTATCTCAACTGTAAAAAAAAAAACGCATTTTCAATGAAAAATAACTCTATCATAAAAAAAAAAACTCAATATTTAATTGCACACAATAAAAATCTCTCTCAAAATAATGGTAATTTCTTGCTTACACTTACCCCACAAAAATTAATGCCTATGAGTTATTTTTATTCTATGTAAACTAGTTTATTTTTAGAAAAAGTATTAAACCATCTCTTTTTTCAACGACTTCAAGTTCTTCAATTTTTTTTTATTTACTTGCAAACAATTTGTCATCTTACTTTAAAAATTCTTTATTTCTTATCGCTCTATTTTGCTGAGGGTGTGACATTATAATATACCGACGATAATCTAAAAGTATTTGTTTGCAATTGGTCTTGCCAATATCTCATTAATGATATTGCACCTCACCTTAAAACCCAATTGAACCACAGTCCACCTTTCAATCATTAAGTCCAATGTTCATCATAAATACTTATACCCAATTGGACTGATAAGAATTAAAAAAAAAAAATCTGATTGATGATTCTGAAAATGTTATTCCAATGCTAATAATTGAATAAACAACAAAATAAATGAAGATTAATTTTTCATATCAAATATAATTTGTTTTTTTTTTTTTTTTTTTAATTTTATTTCGAATAAAAAAACAAAATCGGGAACTTTTACTCCAAATTAAATGCACTTTTGGTTGTTTTTGAGAATACATAAATTTTACTTATCTTAAGGTTGCATGCGAAGAGCACCATCAATACGAATAGTTTCACCATTCATGAGTGGATTTTCATAGATAGCTTGAACCAAATGAGCGTATTCAGAAGGTTCACCCAAACGCTGAGGGAATGGGATGCTCTTAGCCAAGAAAGTACGAACCTTCTCAGGCAAAGAAGCCAACATTGGAGTGTTGAATAAACCGGGAGCAATGGTGCACACACGAATACCCTGAGTGCTTAAGTCACGAGCAATTGGCAAAGTCATACCAACAACGGCTGCTTTAGAGGCCGAGTAAGCAGCCTGACCAATTTGACCATCATAAGCTGCGACAGAAGCAGTGTTAATAATAACACCACGCTGTCCATCTTGATTGGGTTCATTGGTGCCCATTAAACCAGCAGACAAACGAATAACATTGAAAGTGCCAACAGTGTTGATGGTCAACACTCTGGCAAAATCTTCCAATTTATGTGGAAGACTCTTATTAAAGTTGTATGTCCTAAAGGCAACAGCTGTTCCAGCACAGTTGACAGCCAAGTCAAGACGTCCAAACTTATCTTTGGCCACTTGGAGAGCATTTTCAATGTCTTTCTCAGAACTTACATCGACTGGAACGAAGACAACGTTCTCACCCAATTCCTTGGCAACATCGTTACCCTTTGAGGTTGATAAATCGGCTAAAACTACTTTGGCTCCATTTTTGGCCAATCGTTCGGCGGTGGCACGACCCAATCCAGAAGCTCCCCCAGTTACAAGTGATACTGCATTCTAAAGGGAAATAATAAGGGAAAAATACTCAACAGGTTAAATTCCGATTTGAGTGTATTGATGTAATAACTTTTCGATGGACTTTGGACTCCAAATGAAAATGATTCTTAAATTTTGATAAAGGTCGAATGGGAATGTAGTTAAAATTATCTTAATTTTGATGAGAGGATTTTAATACTGGAGTCTGCTGTTAGTTTTTTGTGATTCTTTTTAATTTGAGATTTTTGTTAATTTTTTAAATGAATGATAATGGTAAAACTTGAGTTTTAAAGGCAACTTACCTTAATCATGATGGAAATTTTTTGTTGTTGATTTTACTTGACTTGACTTATTAGAAAATTAAGAAAATATGCTTTGTAATGATATGAGCACCACTGCAAATGAGATATGATTCCCAACCAAAATTTAATTAAAATAATTATTTAACCAAAGTACAAATGGTTGGTTTCAGAAGAGCCGGTTGAATGTGTTCTTATCGCACTGGCACAGAAAAAAAAAACCAGTCGAGTTCTTTGACATTTGATTTATTTTTGTAACCCACTGTTTTAAGGGCCTTAACACATTGGATATAGCTCATTACTTTTTTCTTTTGTGAACTCTGATTTTGATCTGGTGTTTGTGATTTGTTCCATATTTTCGATTCATTTATTAAGGCCATGCGTGAATTGCGTTAAATATTTAACACCGTGTAAAATTTTTGCCACTATTGGGGTGAATAAAAAATTTTCAGCTGTATGGCTTTTTGTTTAATAATTTTCTCTGCCTCTTTTCTGCTATGTCAGCTATTACATGAAGCCTCAAGAGGCTTGACTCTTTTTTCGAATTTTCTTTTGATAATCATTCTGTGAGGCGCGTACTATTACACGATGCCTCTTGAGTCAAAGACTCAAATTTGACATTTCTCTTTTGATTTAAGTATTGTTGTTGTTGTATTCCACCAAGAAGCAAAAAGATTGAAAGAGAATGTTGAAAAAAGAAAGAGTGGAAAAAGAAACGTCAAAAAAGAGTCTCAGAATTTTGGCCCACGACTCTCCGGTCGGATAATTTTTTGTTTGATCTTCTATCTCTTTTGCACTCATTAGATTTGAAAAGAGGCGCGCCTCTTGAGGCTTCATGTAATAGCTGACTATGAAACTCCTTTTTTAATAAAATAAAAAAAACAAAACAAAACCATCTGCAACAAAAATTTAACTCAAATTTAACCAGGTCCCAGAGCCCAATACATTTTTAACAGCTGAACATTTTTAATTCACCTCAATAGTGTCAAAGATTTCAGCTGTATGGCTTATTAGGTGTGTTTTTTATTACCACCGGTCTTAACTGGACAAAAAAAACGCCTCGGGGCTTAACCTGAAATCTTGGCAGCACTGTATATTGAATGTTCCGAAAACAGCAGACACAACAAAAATTTAGAGTTGTCATATTTTTCGCTTTCGTCATTTTCTTGTATTTTCCATGTATGTTTTACAAAGAGATACAAAAATGTATGCCAGCAAAACTATTTTAATACATTTTGTCCTTCCAAACGTGAGTTTTCACGGTTTTAAACAAATTCTAAACAATTTATGAAAAAAATAGTTTGGTAGCACAGATTTAAAACTCTTCAAAAAGTTAAGCCCAGAGAAATCTCCGGGCTAAACAACTAAGCCCAAGGGGCTAAGGTGTTGTTGTATTTAACATGTAAATTGCTTAGCACAGACTGCGTTTTTTTGTCAAGTTAAGACCGGTTGTAATACAAAACACACCTATTGTTTAATATTTTTCTCTGCCTCTTTTCTGCCATAAAACTAAAACTAACTAAGCCCAAGGGGCTAAGGTGTTGTTGTATTTAACATGTAAATTTCTTAGCCCAGACTGCGTTTTTTTTGTCTAGTTAAGACCGGTTGTAATAAAAAACACACCTAATATTGCATTTGTTTTTGGTATATCTATTAATAACACCGGCACACAAAAAAAAAAGTGTCATGAACCAGAAACCAGACCTATCTTTCTATATGTTTTTGGACCCACTGAATCCGAATTTCAAGTCCGTTTGGCCCTGTCACCCTCCAGTTTTGAGTAATATGCAAAAAACTCAAAAAAAGGTAGTTTTTGGGGTCTTTTTTACACTTTTCTCAAAACTGGAGGGTGACCGGGCAAAACGGACTTGAAATTCGGATTCAGCGGTCCCAAAAACATATAGAAAGATAGGTCTGGTTTCTGGTTCATACAACTTTTTTTTTTGTGTGCTAGCACTGTCGCGACATGTCGCTGTCATACCCGGCACACAAAAAAAAAAGTTTCATGTACCAGGAAGCAGACCTATCTTTCTATATGTTTTTGGGACCGCTGAACTGGAGGGTGATGGGGCCAAACGGACTTCAAATTCGGATTCAGCGTGCCCAAAAACATATAGAAAGATAGGTCTGGTTTCTGGTTCATGACACTTTTTTTTTTTTTGTGTGCCGGTGTAATAGGGGTATTCACGATTCGATGCAAATGGTCTTGTATCGTTGCAAAAGTGTAACATTTTCTTAGGGCCAGTTGTACAAATTTTTAATCCGTGGTTCAGCAACTTTTATCTTCCGAATTCAGTGGTAAAATCGATTTTTAGCACTGGTTCTAGGTTCCATATAGGTTGAAATAGCTAAATATATTCTTGAACGAAAGTTGATCCACTGCTAGTCCGCCGAAATCGGCGAGTTAAATTCCTGATCCGAGGCTGAACCACCTTTGTACAACTGGCCCTTAAATTTAAACAGCCAAATATACAGACTACAATTTTTTTACACTTTTGCAATTTTGCTATACCTTAACCCTATTGCAAAAGTAAAATACAATGGTGCAAAATTTGTTTGTTGTAGTTGTAGTAGTAGGTAAATAAAATTTAGCAATTTTACACCACTTTTCATTGCACCGAACCGTGAATACCCCTAATAATTTCAAAAGTGTATAATTATAATAACACCCAGGAATCGAACTTCGTATCTGCTTCGTGATAGTCCAACACTCTACCCAGTCGGCCATCCTAGTATATTCATTAATGAAATCAAAAACTTAATTAGTTGAAAAGTTGAAATAGCAAAAATGTCAAAACAAAAAAATTTCCGAGCTAAATTATTCAATGTCAAAACCAAAAAGTGTCCGAGCTAGATTATTCGATATCAAAACCAATAATCAAATACAACTTGTTAATTTCTGTAAAACTTCTATAAATTCATTAAGCAAGCTTATACGAAAAACAAGTTCTTTTCGGTTAAGTTTCTTTAAAGGCTTGGCCACACCGGAGGGTATGCGGTAGTGGTACGGGTAGAGGTAACGGTACTTGTATGAAAAAAATTCCAAACTGACATATCAACGGTCAGATGTTGAATTTTTTTCATACAAATATCGTTACCACTACCCGTACCGCTACCGCATACCCTCCGGTGTGGCCAAACCTTAACAATATTTCAACAACTTATTAGAAGTTGTTAAAGAAGTTCGAACTTCTATAAGCAATTAAATTCTGAAGCAAGCTGTTTAAAAAGTAGAACCTGCGAGATTTCAATTTAAAGAAGCTTTTGTGTTAATTGGGGTGAAAACAGGCTATACAATAATTCGACATTATTTTTCCGAAACCAAAGGAACACCGCTTTAAATTTCTATGGAAGCATCTAAATGCATGAACATGAACTACTCTATGAAATTGCTATATGGCAGCATTTTACAAATATTTTGACATTTCAAAAACTGTCAAAAATATAGAAGTACATTTTTGTTTTGGTTTCAATTTTCACGTTATAAAATTCTTATTTTTACTGTTATTTTAACCAATAAATAAAATTATGGAAGAAAAATCCGCAACAAAAACTAACAACAATTGGGTACGACTTCAGTCGAAAAGCCGCCCCAATCATCATTATATGTTTAACAAACATACAGGTGAAACTCGTTGGTGCACAGAAGAATCTTCATCGCAGGACAAAACACCAAATATTTCAGGTTAGAAAAAACAATTTATTTTTATTTACTTTTATTTATTATATTTTACAAATTTACCATAATTAATTAGTTAGTAAACGGATAATGAAAACTCCCGCCCAAGATCGTCTGAAACGTTTACAAAAAAATTTAGAAAAAACTGCAAAACACAAAGATAATAATAATAAAAATAAAAAATTAAATTTATGTGAACAACAAATTGTTGAAGAGTTGAAAAATTCTTCCACAATAAACAAGAAACAATCAGGAGTTTCAGTTCAAAAAGAAACTCCAAATTCGACTAAAAACGCAACCAAAGTCACTGAAACGACCAAACATGAAAGCGTTTCTAAACGAATTGAAAAAATTAGAACGCAAAATGACAAAGAACCTTCGAGTTCAAAAAACAAAAGTCAAGTCACTGAAGTGAAGAATCATAAAAGTATTGCCAAACCAATCGAAATCATTAAAGCGCCAAAACTCGTGACAAAAGATGGTTCTGTGGGAGCCAAAGAACAATCGGATAAGAATAAATTCCGAATTCCCAAAAAGCCTCCTACCCAACCAGAAAATACCTCTAAAAAGAAAGCCGAAAAACGAAAACTCAATGAAGAAGTGGGTGCAGCTTCTAGCCCCAATTTGACAAAGCAGCCTTCAAACCAAACTTTGCCAGATCTTAAAAAAGAAACAACAAATGTTAGTAATCCTAAGAAAATTCGAAAATCCAATGAATTCAAAGTAAGTATAGAAAAAACTTCTTCAGAATCAAAAAACAATGTCCAATGTGACATTAATGATAATGAGCAACCTTCCAAAAACTCAAAGCCGACTTTAATGTCAACGATAAAAGATTATTGCTCTAATTTGTTTCATAAAGTTGTTCCTACAAACAAAGTTGTTCCCAAAAACAACACAGTCTTAGAGAGAAAACCTTCAAATCTTTCACAATATTCAAAACCGTCTTTCAAAAGCAAACCGCAACCTGAAAAGAAAGGTTCCTCGCAGGACTTGCGACTTCTCTTTTCAGCCAATGACAGATTGAATCGTTTAAGAAAATCTTTACAAGAACAACAGAAAGACTCTAATCAGAATCAAAGTGTCGTATCTTCCTCTAATTCGTTTGATTCTAGTTTAAACACTTTTAATGAATGTAGTCCAAATACATCGGTTTTGGAATGTGATGAGTCAATGGATTGGCAACCAATTGAAGATGCTTCTCCTTTATCTTCGCCTTCGGTTAATGTGGTAATAATCTTATTCTTTATCTGATTTTTAGATTTTAAATGTTTTTTCTCCTTTTTTTTTTCTTAGACAAGTTCTTCCTTTTTGTCGAATGTTAGCTCAACGAATGTATCTACTTGTAGTGAACACTATGATACTGTTAATGAGAATTTATTTCGTTTGGCAGCAGAGAAAAAGCAGAACCCAGAGAAGAAATGGAAGACAGATTATTTCTATTTTGTTATCGACACAAATGTTTTTTTGGAAAACATAACATTTGTCGATGAATTGATAACAATGAAACTTTGTGGTAAGTGTATATTTATTCAAATATGTATAGCATACGAACTTTTATTTAACCTTAACGCAAATTATTTCAACATTATCACAAATATATTAAAACTTTAAGCAAATGTGTTTCACCTTTTCGAAAATACATACAAAAAAAAATGAATAGCAAATCAATTACCCCCTAAATACAATGTTGTAGCTGTGCTTGTAGCTTGTAGCGCAAGTCGAAGAATTCTCAACTTTTTGCTTAGCTGCCGCCAACTTTTGTTGTTGTTTCCCTTAGTAAAATTTTGACAGTACTACAAGCTTCAGTCACAGCTACATCATTGTATTCAGCCAGTTGAACGGATATAAGAAACACTTGAACTCGCTTATGACAAACACAACCAAAAACACCGTGTCTTTTCCATATACCTATTTAACTTCAAAAGTAATCGTATATAAGAAACTCGCATTTAAGACGCATTTAAGTTATAAGAAACTTCCTTTTACGTACCAATATCAATTTTTAGAATAAAAAAGAACTATAAAAAATTTGATTCATCGAACAAACCTTTTTCAAATTTTTTTTTAAATAATATGTAACTTATCAATTTAATAGCAAAGATCTATTCCTTTTATCGTTTCATTTTTTTTTTTTTGAAGAAGAAGAATTTATTTAAGTTGTTTTTACATATTTGTTGAAAAAAAGACTTATTCATTCTTTTTTTTTTGTATGTTTCCATACTTATTCATTTTTTGCTATCAATTAAAGTTTTTTATTGTTAAAAAATATTAAATGAAATTGTTTTTGTATAATTAGGTACGTGGATTTATAGTGTTTGTTTAAATCTTTGGCACCAGGTAAAAAGGGGTTAAGTCAGAAAAAATAATTTTGCGAAAATTGAAATTGAAGTTTCAATTTATGCTTATTAATCCAGATATAATTAATTCAAAAAAGTAACCACATTATCTAGAAAGTCTTTTTTTTAATATCCATTTGCTGTCAATCAGAATATGAAAGTTCTTAAAAAAAGTTGACTTGACCTGTTAAAATAAACTCTGTAGGTAATAAGGAAGTCCTTATTTAAGAAGTTAAGAAAAATCTATGTTTACATTGATAACCAAGTTGATTAAAAAAGCTGGAAATACCAATGTGATTAATTACGAAATGTGAGGATTCTTTTTGGACTAGTATAGTACCGTAGAAACATAGATATTCTTTTTCGATCTCCTTTTTGACTTATTTTAAAATAAAAATTAATTTAAATACAAAGGAGTTAAGTCAACTTACACCCTTAACACACAATTTTAAAAAACTTTCTGCCTTAAATCCTTTGGCCCGAATTATTTCTTAAGGAAGGAGCTACGCTAGACCTATGGCGATAGGACCACACAATATAGAAAAAAAAAACTGACTGAAGTCCAATAGCAATCCGAAAATCGATTTTTTTTACCTAACCCATTTGTACCCGACAGCAAAGAAATATTTCAGGATTTTTATACATCAGATATATCATGAATTTTATATAAGAATTTTTTTTTTCTTATATCCGTGTTTAATATATAAGAAACTTTCTTTCTTATATCCGAAGTTTTTATATAAGAAAAACTCGGATATAAGAAACTAGTTTCAGGGATTTTCAGACTTTCTCATATTCGTATTGCACTGTATAATTTAACTAAAGCAAACTATTTAAACTTTTAGCAAATCTATTCAACCAAAACACAAATTTATTAAATCTTTGCAATGGAAAATAACATGACTGTGGAATAATTAGAAACACGTCGCTTACAAAATTAATGCAATCGATTGGGGCTATTTTTTCCAAACTTTCTTCAAGCAAGTAATTGTCCTTATTAAATCCACTTGGAACTTGTCGTTCATGTATGTATTTTAATTTTAGAAAATATATCTTTCTTAAGAAGATATGCTTTCAGCTTAAGAGCACCGAAAAGTTTGTCATTTTCAGTTTTTTCTTCATAACCTTTACAGTAATTAATAACATTAAAAACACATTTTGTGGCGCTTTAACTCTAAAAGTATAACTCCTAAACGAAAATGATTAGGTTTAACTAATTTGCGCTTAGGTTAAATAAAAGTGGAAATGCTATGTATATGTGCGTTCGTTTCAATAGACTAATTAATTAAACTTTCAGATACTGCAGGTACTGTAATATATGTACCTTATTGCGTACTTCAAGAATTGGATAAATTAAAAGTACGTTCGCCAAGTGAAAGCATTAAAACTCGTTCCGCTCGTGCCATAAAGTTTTTTAATAAAGCTTTTGAAACAAAATCTGAAAATATTCAAGGTAACAAAGAATTTATAAGTAAAAATTGTCACTTTTTTGTTATCTTCTTTTTTTTAAACTTTTTTCTAGCTCAAAGTTCTGGTGATGAAAATAGACATTTAATTAAAGTTAAATCACCAGATGATAGCATTTTAAATTGTTGTTTGCAAGTCAAACAACATATTGATAATGTACTGCTTCTAACTGAGGATATTAATTTAAGAAACAAAGCCATGTGTAGTGATGTATTGGTAGCAACTAAGAGTGATCTTATATCAAAACATGAAAGCCTATTATAGTGGAGTTTACAAAGGCTTTTATATATATTTAAATAGATTATGTTCGTAGGTATTTCTTTAAAATTTTTGAAAAATTATATGAAATTAAGACGACTACGAATAATAGTTTAAGAGCCTACAGCAAATTTTGGGACTGGAGGTATAACCAAAATATTATGAGTACGCATTTTTATAGCCTTTTGCGTTCGAATAACAAATTCATCTTTAAATCGCAGCTTTATATTGTTTTCAGGGGTTTAAAAAATGTAAATTTTCCAAATATTATTCCTAGGCTAAATTAACATTACTTCACAGGAACTGATTCTGAGTTTTTACTAGCCCTAAAGACCCCAATCTTGACGATATGAGATTAATAAAACTCATCATACGCTTTGGAGAATTTTCTGTTTAATTTTTTTTTATTCAAAACGCTCCCAAAATAGAGCCGATGCGGTTAATTAAAAAAGCTTATATTCTGAGTACTATTTGTCGCATTGTCAAGGTTGAGACCTTCAAGCTTAGGGAAAATGACATCAGTATCAAACCCTATATATTCAAAATGTTAAATAGTGAGTGTGAATTTACACTTCTCACATTAATTGGAAAAGTCGCATTGTTTATAAATCCGCGAATTAAAGCTGCCAGAATTCGATGAATTCGTTGTTAGAACGCATAAGGCTATACAACTTCAAACTCACAATTTGGTTATACCTCCACTTCTAAAATTTGCTGTGAGCTCTTGGTATAAAAGTACGAAGGGAGAATAATATAAAAAGCCAACGGTAGGAGTGGAGGAATAACCAAAAGTGATTAAGTAGTTTTTGAGATTTTAAATAACGCGAATTTTCAAATTAATGTGATTATACTAAATTCACATGCAGTCCTATTCTGACCCAAAACTCCCGTCAAAATGTCTTCTAGAAAAAAGGCGTCTTTTATTAATTTAGCTATTCTGGAAATTTGACGATCGTTAGCCCTTCTCCTGAACACATTTCTCCTGAACACATTTCCCCGGGAGTTTCCATTAAAAATAGGGCTGATTATTTGAAATTCTAAATATAATAATATCGTCGCCTTACTGCATTAATCACGTGACTACAATTTCTTAAAATATTTTTTTGTTGCTAAACAATCTGCTTTGCAGATACGCAGAAAGAGAAAAATCAATATTCATATAAGCTTTTTCAACTAACCATAGAGTTAGTAAAGTTTTCAATTCAAGAATTGATAAAGAAAAGCCTTTAAAAAATAGTCGTTTAAAAAGCTCATCTGAGTTATTCTTCAATTTTTGTTCCGTGCGCTTGATTGTGAAAGAAAAAAAAATGTATAATTGTAAACGAAAATACGATTTTTAAGCTGTACTCAACTCGTCTGAAATTCTTGTATAAATTTTAGAACTAAAATTTATCTTGATCTGCATAAGCCTGTTCACAATTATTGGGAAACCTGCGTTATCATATAAAGCCTTGTATGAGATGCGATTTTTGAATTGAATTGAATCGGGTAGCATAAAACTATACATTTTGGTTATACCTCCTTGCAATTTTTTTGTGGCCTGTAAAGTATTTAGTACCTCTTCGAATGTAAATTTGAAAAAACTTATGTAAATAGTTAGTTGAATGAGAATTTAACAAGATGGAGTGAAATCTAATGAAAAGGATTGTGTAGATAAATTAAAAAAACTGAATTTTTTATTATGATGTTAAATATAGTTGTTGAAATAATTGATATTTACAAGAACGACAAGGCCTTTTTTCTATTTATCAAAAATAAAAAATACTGAAACAAAAGGTCCATAACGTTAAAAAAAAAGCAAAAAGCGCATTGCGACTGCTATCGGATAAACAAAAGTATAACTAAAACAATACCTTAGTAACCTTCACAGGAAGTGAGGACAAAAACCAAGATATCGATCTGAAAACCAATTTCCCAAAAGATCTCAAATATTCTGCATAGACTTAACAACTCAATCATGAAAATCGCCGAAAGTTCAAAACGAATGATGAACAACACGTATACACTTGAAACTCATTGATCCAATTACGCAAAAGGAAGACCTTTATGAGATAAAACATCCTTCCAACAATGCGGGATAAACTGGAAAACAGCAGTTCGGGAAAATGTGGATAGTAAGATGCAGATTTGCGGTCAAAAAAAGTCTAATCTACCTTTGGACAATCCAAAGACTTAAGTCCAGCAACACAACTCAGAAAAAAATTCAAACTTTCGATTCGAACAGCCTGCCATAGCTTACACTATATTATGATGCCATCAGTTCCCATCAGAGACGCTTTAGAACGAATTTAACTATCACTTATTCAGAAGCATGGAATTTTGTTCGTGAAAGACACCTATCGTGGCGTATAAGAAAGAAAAAAGGTGAGTTGTATAAACTCTTACTGAAACACGAACTTTGTTGTTAGAGTTTTTCATTTGTATTTTTGTACACAAGGTTTTTACTTGCTCTATAGGGCAAGTATTGGTTTCGTGTAGAAAAAAAAATTCGAGGTTTTAATCAAAACCGACATTACGATGATGGAGAAGATAAAAAAAGTGGTTTTCATCATGCCGTCCGTCGGTCTGTGCGTATGTGCGTATGTGCGTATGTGCGTCCATCTGTACATCGAGCTAGGGCCTAAACGGATGGACGGATTTGCTTGAAACTTGGTACACATGATTTTTACGTAATTCCCTAGACCCGTTTTTTTTATTTTTCTAATATCTCCTTTTAAACGCATATCTCCCATATAAAGTTTTCGAGGTATTGCAAATTTCTCGAAAACGGCTCTAACGATTTTGATTAAATTTGGTGTAGTTAATACTCCCATTGATTCTTACAAAACTGCGTTTTTAGTTTTTCTCAAAAAATGCGGAGAACGGAAATATGGCGTTGCCGTTTTTCAAAAATTAACATATTTTTTAAGTTCATATATTTCATCAAAGCATAAGTTATGTCGTTTTCGATTGGTTTCACTCAAGGATTCACTCATTCTGAAATCCAATAAAACAGTTTGAATTGCTTACACTCAATTCTGAAAGTTTTTATCAGTGTTAGTGAATAATCAAAAAAAATAGTTTTAATTTTGTACGAGAAAATTTTGTTTGACATTTATTTTCTATGTATAAGTAATTTTGAGTCGATTCTGATTTGAAATCGAGAAGAGAATTTTTCTTCTGAGAAGCGTTCTAGCTGTCATGTTTTTGTGAATAAAACGCTTTCAGAAGGCTTCTGAATGCTTCCGAACGCTTCCGGACGGCCAATCGAAAACGACATTAATTTTATTCAAAATTTACAGACATAATTTTGAAGTGTCAAAAATAAAAAAAAAATTAAAAAAGTTTTTGAAAAAAATTTTTGTTTAAAGTTTTTGAAAAAAAAAATTTAATTTTAATTTTTATAACTTGCAATTTTTTTATTTTTTTTCTCGCCACTAAACAAAATCTTAAATTTCCAATAACTATTTAAGATAACGATACTTTGAACTACAAGAGCAAGTACGTGCGATCCCAGTCGTGCATTTTATTTTCTTTTCTAAAAGCGTTTTTTTTTTTAACTTCAGAGATCAAATTTCAAATATCGTCGGGGCAGGGTTCCCAGGTTTTCAAAATAAAAATCGCCTTTTTTTAACACCAAAACGTTTATTTTTCCCCTTTTTCGTAAAACAAAACCCCTTTTTTCCAGAAAAAAAATGTTTATTTTTTTTAAATTTTTTTATTTAAATATGTTTTTACATATTAATTTTGTATTTAATTTATTCATAAAAATAAAAACTTTATAATGGACATATACAGCTGTGTTCAAAATAATAGTAGTGCCTGCATCAAAATAACATTTTTTATAATTACGGTGCTTCTACGGTTAAAAATTTAGTTTCTTTGATGTCAAAGTTTGTAACGGTCAATTACTAATAAATGTATCATAGTTTTAAAATGAAAAAGAAGGTTCCAAATAATTTTTCATTGACTTTTGGTTGTTCTTTCTAATTTGACCTGCTCAAAATAATAGTAGTTAAAGTTATTTTTGAAGAATTTAAAAGCGGTTTATAACATAGAATATTTATTTTTGGTTTAAAAGTAAGTACTCATATAATAGGAACAATTTTTCAACAAAAAACGATTTGTTTCGGTTTTAATCTATTTAAAGTTCGAAGTGCAAAACACTGCAGTTCGGATAGCGGAAACTTTTACGAAAGCTGCTTGAAGAAGGGAAAACCTACTTGGAAATTCAAGGTTTTATGAGGATGCTCCCCTGCAATGGTAGCCAATGCAATAAACTCAACGAAAAACCCCAAACGCGCGGTAGAAAAAGAAAAAAGACCGTCGTAGATGACAGGCGTACTGTCCAGATGAGCAAAGCTGAGCCTTCAGCATCGTCGTTTCGAATCCAGAAGGCTTTAAGCCTGGATTGCAGTGCAGTGAACATTCGGAGGCGACTGTTAGAGACTAATTTGTACGCTTGAAGTCCACGAAAAGTTCTCTTTGGTGGTACTGGATCTCCAGAATACGTCCGACGTCCACCCAATACGGAATATGTTCCAAAGTATACGACGGAAAAAGTTAAACATGGAGGGTCGAAAATTTTAGTATTTTAACATATTTCTTTGTTAACAGCGGTACTTTATGTGAACTTCAAGCGTACAAATTAGTCTCTAACAGTCGCCTCCGAATGTTCACTGCACTGCAATCCAGGCTTAAAGCCTTCTGGATTTGAAACGACGATGCAGAAGGCTCAACTTTGCTCATCTGGACAATACGCCTGTCATCTACGACGGTCTTTTTTCTTTTTCTACCGCACGTTTCGGGTTTTTCGTTGAGTTTATTGCATTGGCTACCATTGTAGGGGAGCATCCTTATATAACCTTGAATTTCCAAGTAGGTTTTCCCTTCTTCAAGCAGCTTTCGTAAAAGTTTCCGTTATCCGAACTGCAGTGTTTTGCTCTTCGAACTTTAAATAGATTAAAACCGAAACAAATCGTTTTTTGTTGAAAAATTGTTCATATTATATGAGTACTTACTTTTAAACCAAAAATAAATATTCTATATTATAAACCGCTTTTAAATTCTTCAAAAATAACTTTAACTACTATTATTTTGAACAGGTCAAATTAGAAAGAACAACCAAAAGTCAATGAAAAATTATTTGGAACCTTCTTTTTCATTTTGAAACTATGATACATTTATCAGTAATTGACCGTTACAAACTTTGACATCAAAGAAACTAAATTTTTAACCGTAGAAGCACCGTAATTATAAAAAATGTTTTTTTGATGCAGCCACTACTATTATTTTGAACACAACTGTAAGTAAATAAAAAAAAATTAACAAAAATGAAGCTCAAAATACATACATAACATTTCATTTTCAAACTATAAACAGTCAAAATAAAATTTATGAAGTATGGAACTACTTCATAAATTTTATTTTGAGGGTAAATCTAAAATATCAGTGCTAATTTAATAAAAAATGGATATTATTTTCTATATTTAATGTATTTTTGTAAATCATAGAGTATTTATTGGGGATTGGAAAAGTTGAAATGCGCTACCGGTGGTCAACATTTGCAACTAAATAAACAGGACGGAAGGAACTAGCGCCACCTTGTTGTGGGAAATGACAACACACGTCCAGCTGTCAAGTCATCTGACATTTTTTTGTAAACAAAACATTTTTCTTTCGCATCTCATTGGTTTCGTTTTTCGTTCGCGATTTTATTGAGCAAAAATTAATTTTAAAAATTTACATACATAAAAAGTAACATAAATAGGACAAAAATTAAGAAAAAGGTGTTCAAACAAATCAACCTAAGTAGCGTCGTATTATTTACATACATAAATGTGATTCTAAGAAAGTATATTCTGAAGATTGTCCTTGTTACCGTAGCCGATCGTCGTCCATGTTGTGTTTGACACCCTCGAAGTCTTTGTGTAGGTCGCTTGGCAGAAAACAATCACCAAAAGAACAAAAAAAAAGTTGAACACCAAAAAGGACAACAATAAAAAAAATATACATAAGTACCAACGGGTGTCGGCAAGCCACAAAAACAACAACAGACCAGAACAAGAACAGAAGCAAGATCAACATTACATTCTGCTCAACAATAAAACCAATCCCATGGATCTCGTTCACAGCAGCAGTTGCATTACCAGCAACAGGATCAGCAGAGGAATTATCTGAGAATTGACTGAGAAGACCCCGTTTCGTCGGCTTGCAAACAGATGTTCTTGATCTGCATAGCAGAATGTTGGCATCAAGTGCGTTCGAACAAAGTTGACCAAATCAAATCCATTGGTGTTTCTTTACTGATTTTGGGAATGAAGAGACTGGGTCACTCATTTACACATTTTTGAAAAAAAAAGTTCCTGAAGCTGGCTGCGCAAGCAACTGGAAACGCAAAAGACAATCAAATAAATTTAAAAGTTGTTCTCTGTGAAACATTCTCAGGAAGATATCCATTTAAACCCATTGGTGTTGCATCAAATCTGTGATGACACACTGCCACTGTATCCAGTAGATGGGTTAGTTATTCTTTTTTATATTTGAACATAAAATTCCGCTAAATAGTTGTTTTTGATTCAATAAATTGAAATTTTTTTGGAAAGGAAGCAAAATGTGACTTATACCACTTTCAAATATAACGACTAATATAACTGACGCCAGTGAAGTTTTCTCGCAAGTCTCAGTTGGAATATGATCAGGTTTTTACTGTATTTTTTGTTACTTAATGAAAATTCTTCTAATCAGTTTCAATTATTTTTCTCTAGAAACTTATTCAACAACATATCGAGTTCAAATTCAAGAAACACCAGAATAAGGTTACCCGAGCTGATATTCAGACTTCGAATATTTTTATCGCCTACATAATTTATACACGGAGAAAAAATAAGGTATGAACCACCTTATTTCTGGTAAATTTAACTTTAATGTAAAGTTTAAATAGGGATGACTCCCCAATAAAATGGAATTTACCTTACTTTTCTAGTAAATTTATAGCTTATGATTAACTTTACAGTAAAGCCTTTTTTTGTATGAATTTTTAATAGAAATTACTAGAAAGTTAGGTATATATTTAACCTTACTATAAGGCTGAAAATACTGATTTTTAAAGTAAATTGAACTTCTCTATGGAAGGTATATAATTTAGTTACAGATTGGATCAAATAGAGTAAATTTCATTTTTATTGATGACATGCACTTATCTTACAAAAATTAAAATAAAAAAGTTGATTTTTGTAATTATTGAAAAGCATAACTAGGTAACACGTACTTAATCCTCAAAGCTATTTAGAAGTAAGTAACGTATGACCCTGTTATATTTTTCAATAATTACAAAAATCACCTTTTTTTATTTTAATTAATTTTTGTAAGATAAATGCATACAATTTTATTTAGACAAATATCATCAACAAAAATTAAATTGACTTTATTTGATCCAATTGTTTGCGAATTCTTTATGAATTAATGTAATTATCCCGCACTCGTCACCTAAAAGCTTTGACAAAAAATAAAAATTAAACACAAATGGAGAACAAATGGCGCACTTTTCAATGACAGCTTTAAGAGTTTTTTCTGTGTATCGAGGGCACTGATCTCTATTGGGGAAAATTCCTAGAATTCAGTATTATTATTACTTTAGTGTAAGGTAAAACTTATTCAAAGAATAGTTAAATTTGTAAAATATGTTTTACTAGAATCTTAAAGTGAAAAGATTCATACACTTTTTTGGTTGAAGGTATATTTGACTCTACGTAAAGAAAATATTGCTACTCGTAAGGTATATACTACTATAATTTGTTCACCATAATTTTCTTGTAAAAATTACTTTACTGATCCAAGAAATGTTCAATACGTAAGGTAAATTTTACTCAAAATCTAGGGCTTTTTACTTTAATTACCTTACTAGTCATATGGAGTATAAAATACTACATTCATTTTTCTCCGTGTAGACATTTTGTGTGCAAAAAAAACACAATTTCAATTCTTATAATTATTCAATAAATTTACTCGAAAATCTGTTCAAATAAAAATCAAATTAAATGTATTCACAATTAATTTTATGTATATTTTAATAATTAAAAACTGAATCACCGTAACAATAAAGAACTTAAACTATACAATTTGAAAGTTTTCCTCTAATATATCTATGTATAATTCCAAAGAACCAAAAGTTCGATCTACAACGGATTCCAATGAAAAAAAATCGCTACTTTTTAAATTTTAGATATCAAAACAGTATGAATTTGTCAAATCAGATGACTTCTAACGCTGTTTCACCAACAGCTGTCGTTGCAAAGACGATACCTTCAATTTCCATTCCATTGAATCAATCAGTAGTAGGTATATGAAACGGACATGGTAATTCGAACACCGAGGTCACCAAGAACATGATCTCCGTGACCCTGCTGGATTATCGCCTTGTTTTACAGTCACCATTTGATTGCTGTCTCCAATAATTTGAAGTGTCGCTCCATCTAAAGGCTTGGCCACACCGGAGGGTATGCGGTATAGCGGTAACGATATTTGTACTAAAAAAATTCCACACCTGAACGTTGATGTGTCAGTTTGGAATTTTTTTCATACAAGTACCCTCACCGCTACCCGTACCGCTACCGCATACCCTCCGGTGTGGCCAAGCCTTAAGGCCATTTTGCTGGTCTGCAATACTCCAACACTCTCCAAGAGCTGTTGAATCTGTTTGTAGTCTTGCACAAGAAATTTTTGTTGCTGTTGATGTTGTTTGGCACTATATTGATAGAAAAAAATAATTTTAAAGTGAATATGTTAACGAGTAAAGGCTTGGCCACACCGGAGGGTATGCGGTAGCGGTACGGGTAGCGGTAACGATATTTGTATGAAAAAAATTCAACATCTGAACGTTGATATGTCAGTTTGGAATTTTTTTCATACAAGTACCGTTACCTCTACCCGTACCGCTACCGCATACCCTCCGGTGTGGCCAAGCCTTAAGGCTTGGCCACACCGAAGGGTACGCGGTAGCGGTACGGGTAGCGGCAACGATATTTGTATTAAAAAAATTCCACACCCGAACGTTGATGTGTCAGTTTGGAATTTTTTCCATACAAGTACCCGTACCGTTACCCGTACCTCTACCGCGTACCCTCCGGTGTGGCCAAGCCTTTAAAGTTAAAAGCGAAACTCACCTAATACCTGCTTCAGCAGAACCTGGTTGCGGAATCTGGTTTGGTTCTCCTTACTTGTGATTAACAGATTATCACCTCCTGCTCCATCTCATCCTCCACAAGAACCTGGTCCTTTGCCTCCTGCATCATTGCCAGACTTATCGGAATGCATATTTTCAAAAAGCTCTCAATAGGTGTGTTTTTTATTACAACCGGTCTTAACTGGACAAAAAAAACGCAGTCTGGGCTAAGCAATTTACATGTTAAATACAACAACACCTTAGCCCCTTGGGCTTAGTTGTTTAGCCCGGAGATTTCTCTGGGCTTAACTTTTTGAAGAGTTTTAAATCTGTGCTACCAAATTAATTTTTTCATAAATTGTTTAGAATTTGTTTAAAAACGTGAAAACTCACGTTTGGAAGGACAAAATGTATTAAAATAGTTTTGCTAGCATACATTTTTGTATCTCTTTGTAAAACATACATGAAAAATACAAGAAAATGACGAAAGCGAAAAATATGACAACTCTAAATTTTTGTTGTGTGTGCTGTTTTCGGAACATTCAATATAAAGTGCTGCCAAGATTTCAGGTTAAGCCCCGAGGCGTTTTTTTTGTCCAGTTAAGACCGGTGGTAATAAAAAACACACCTAATGTCTGTTTCAAATATTGATGCTGTGTTGTTTGAATTACAGCTTATTACCATGCCGCTGGATTCACTTGTATCCTTGACTTCGCCACGAATCAAGTTCCGGGTTGCACTCGTCGATGATACGGACGATGTTGTGCTTACACCCGCGCTTGAAACAATTGATTTAGAGACGCTGAAGAGGTGGTTTTTTTTTGTGTTTGCGACTAATGTTTTGTTTTGGTTGTTGTCACATCAAGGTACACAAAATAATATTATTTATGATCATGTGTACAGTGAGTTGTGAGTTGTATTAGTTCTCTTGGGTGAAGGTCAGCGAACATGTATGGTATGTGAAGATTCGAATTGTTTTAGCCACAGATGACTCACTGAGACCCTCTTCAATTGTTGACGTGGGCCTGAGCTTGTTGCATTTCTTGTTGCTACCGCTGATGTTGCTGTCGTTAGGTGATAATTTGGGTAACTTGCGTTGTTTGTTGCTATTGAGTCTGTTGTCTTAGTTTGATGACTCTCAAAATGCTTTACCAACATCTCACGCTTGGGGTTACATCAGTGCAGTTCCATCTTCCGAGCAGCTTGATATCTGGAAGTATAGGTTGTAGTTGCGAGGTTGTGATAGGTTAGTGGAAGTGACTCTGATTCCATACGGCTGCTCTGCTACTGAACACTTTCAACATCAGCCATTATTTCTGATTTGTAACGATGCCAACAGCAATGGTGTTTTTCGAGAAAACTCGTGTACTTATACACCAAAATTTAATCGAGACGCGACCGACACAAACGACTGCGGACGACAACGACCGACTGAACGAATAAACTTAATAAAAATTACATTTATCTAAACACCACACTACATACTTGTTTAAATTGTATGAACTACTTTTTCAAGCATTTTATATTTATATTCCTTTTTATGTATTTAATTGTATTACATATGAATTTTTACAAAACAATAAACCCCGAAAGAATTTTTTTTTGAAATGCGAAGGATGAGTGTTTGTTTACAAAAAAAAAAAGATGGCCTGACAGCTTGACGTAAACAAAACTATTTACAATTTGTGAAGGCTAGGTGGCGCTAGTCCCTTCCGTCCTGTATATTTGGTTACAATTTTTGACCACTACGGCGCTAGTAGTATATCCTCCAATCGCCAATGCCGATTAAGGCAGGCTTTTTTACGATGTCTTAAAAATGTATAAGTATTTTTTTTTACTTTTATTTTTTTTACTGCCGCGGCTGCTGGGTGAAAATGTCGTTTGATATACCCAAAAAAAGTACAGATTCCCTTAATGATATATTTTGAGGAGTGAATTAAAAAATGGAAGCACCCTAGTTTTTAGTAGAGCTGTCAAATTAAAAAATCCACTAAGCGTGCAATGTGATAGTTTATTTCGAAATTAAGTTTCATTTAAATTGATTCCATTGTTCAAAGATTGTGTCTAACGTTTTTGTAAGTTTAAATTTTTCCCCTTTTAGATATTTTTTCCCCTTTTTTATCCCCGTCCCCTATTTTATCCCTTTCGTCTAAGAAAATCGGCAAAAATGGTGATTTTCCCCTCAACCTGGGAACCCCTCGGCTAAGGGTGCAAACCTCGTAAATCCATTTTTGTAAATTGTTGAGGAGAGCAATTTCTAATTTTCAATTTTGTACTAGCTCTATACATTTTTCATGTTTAATTTTGTCTCTTTTGGTCGTTTAAAAAAACAAATTTATAAACTTTTTCTTTTATGGAAACATAAATTTCGATGCCTACTTTATACATTTTCAAAAATCTAATTTTTGTCAAAAAGTGGTTTTACGAGTTTTGCACCCTTAGCCGATGATATGTAATTTTCATTTAAAAAAAATCAAAGAGGATGAACCGCCATCAACTTAGCAGCACTTAGTGGGGATTTTGAAAAATTTTTATGCAAATAATTAGGTGAGAATTAGGTGAAATTTAGTGAATCAATTTTACAATTTGGTGAATCATAGTTTAAAAGTTATTAACAAATTACGTAAGGCGTAAAGTTAGCAGCACTTGGTCATGAAATTCAAAAAAAATTTCTCCATAATTCAGTGTCAATTTAGTGAATCGTATTTCATCAGTTTCATAATTTGGTGAATCATAGTTTATTAAATATAACTAAAATAGAAAAATTAACAAACGTGACGTTACGTAAAAAAAGCATTTGTTAATCATGGACACAAACCTCACGAATGAGAATGGCAGAGTTCAACACACCAAAACTGAACCTAAATTCAGATTTTTTCACATTGAACGCACTTAATATAAATGTATACTATGACAATGCGTTCAGGTGACGTTTTTCATTTACAAGATACACTTTGATTTGAAAATTTCCAATGCGAGTTACAACAAAAATGCTATTTTATAATACAAAAAAAGTTTGTTTACATCTTCACTAGCCCAGAACTAACATTCAGTGGAAGTTACTCACAAGAAAGATTTTGTTTTTTTTTTCGCATGAGTCTTGGACACTGATCTGGCTTGGAACATTTTTGAACTTCCGCAGATGATTACTTCAAAAGTATGATTCACCAAATTCTGAAATTTGGAACATTTATTCAGAAAAAGACCACAAGCATTTTGGTACATAATTCATAATTTGGTGAATCTTAATTCAAGAGTTACATGCGATTTTGTTTTTTTCGCGTGCGTCTTGAAACATTTTTGAACTTCCGCAGATGATTACTTCAAAAGTATGATTCACCAAATTCTGAAATTTGGAACATTTATTCAGAAAAAGACCACAAGCATTTTGGTATATAATTCATAATTTGGTGAATCTTAATTCAAGAGTTACATGCAATTTTCTTTTTTTCGCGTGCGTCTTGGAACATTTTTGAACTTCCGCAGATGATTACTTCAAAAGTATGATTCACCAAATTCTGAAATTTGGAACATTTATTCAGAAAAAGACCACAAGCATTTTGGTACATAATTCATAATTTGGTGAATCTTAATTCAAGAGTTACATGCGATTTTGTTTTTTTCGCGTGCGTCTTGGAACATTTTTGAACTACCGCAGATGATTACTTCAAAAGTATGATTCACCAAATTCTGAAATTTGGAACATTTATTCAGAAAAAGACCACAAGCATTTTGGTACATAATTCATAATTTGGTGAATCTTAATTCAAGAGTTACATGCGATTTTGTTTTTTTCGCGTGCGTCTTGGAACATTTTTGAACTTCCGCAGATGATTACTTCAAAAGTATGATTCACCAAATTCTGAAATTTGGAACATTTATTCAGAAAAAGACCACAAGCATTTTGGTACATAATTCATAATTTGGTGAATCTTAATTCAAGAGTTACATGCGATTTTGTCTTGGAACACGATACATGTGTCCAAAGGTATACAAATAGCTGTGTTCCTTTGGCCTTAATAGTAATTTCGATTGGCAGTCCGGAATCATTCTGAAAGCGTTTTATTCGCACAAAACTGACAGTTTTGTATGAATAAAATTTTTTCAGAATGATTCCGGACGCTTCCGGACTGCCAATCGAAAACGCCATAAGTATCTACTGCTAAGTACTTTTGGTTGTAAACAACTCCATTTCTTCTATAGAAAAAATAGCCGTTTTTTATTATCACTTGATCCATACCCAACCCAACTAACAATTTCGATGTTATAACGATGGTGAGAAGCTTTTTGTCATCACTAATTTCACACCTAAAAGACCCATATAACCCTGTTTATCATTAAAAAGGCCCCCTTTTTTTACTCCTATTAAACTTAAAAGGCCAAAGGAACACAGCTATTTGTATACCTTTGGACACATGTATCGTGTTCCAAGACAAAATCGCATGTAACTCTTGAATTAAGATTCACCAAATTATGAATTATGTACCAAAATGCTTGTGGTCTTTTTCTGAATAAATGTTCCAAATTTCAGAATTTGGTGAATCATACTTTTGAAGTAATCATCTGCGGAAGTTCAAAAATGTTCCAAGACGCACGCGAAAAAAAGAAAATCGCATGTAACTCTTGAATTAAGATACACCAAATTATGAATTATGTACCAAAATGCTTGTGGTCTTTTTCTGAATAAATGTTCCAAATTTCAGAATTTGGTGAATCATACTTTTGAAGTAATCATCTGCGGAAGTTCAAAAATGTTCCAAGACGCACGCGAAAAAAACAAAATCGCATGTAACTCTTGAATTAAGATTCACCAAATTATGAATTATGTACCAAATGCTTGTGGTCTTTTTCTGAATAAATGTTCCAAATTTCAGAATTTGGTGAATCATACTTTTGAAGTAATCATCTGCGGAAGTTCAAAAATGTTCCAAGACGCACGCGAAAAAAAGAAAATCGCATGTAACTCTTGAATTAAGATTCACCAAATTATGAATTATGTACCAAAATGCTTGTGGTCTTTTTCTGAATAAATGTTCCAAATTTCAGAATTTGGTGAATCATACTTTTGAAGTAATCATCTGCGGAAGTTCAAAAATGTTCCAAGACGCACGCGAAAAAAAGAAAATCGCATGTAACTCTTGAATTAAGATTCACCAAATTATGAATTATGTACCAAAATGCTTGTGGTCTTTTTCTGAATAAATGTTCCAAATTTCAGAATTTGGTGAATCATACTTTTGAAGTAATCATCTGCGGAAGTTCAAAAATGTTCCAAGACGCACGCGAAAAAAACAAAATCGCATGTAACTCTTGAATTAAGATTCACCAAATTATGAATTATGTACCAAAATGCTTGTGGTCTTTTTCTGAATAAATGTTCCAAATTTCAGAATTTGGTGAATCATACTTTTGAAGTAATCATCTGCGGAAGTTCAAAAATGTTCCAAGCCAGATCAGTGTCCAAGACTCATGCGAAAAAAAAAACAAAATCTATCTTGTGAGTAACTTCCACTGAATGTTAGTTCTGGGCTAGTGAAGATGTAAACAAACTTTTTTTGTATTATAAAATAGCATTTTTGTTGTAACTCGCATTGGAAATTTTCAAATCAAAGTGTATCTTGTAAATGAAAAACGTCACCTGAACGCATTGTCATAAGTATACATTTATATTAAGTGCGTTCAATGTGAAAAAATCTGAATTTAGGTTCAGTTTTGGTGTGTTGAACTCTGCCATTCTCATTCGTGAGGTTTGTGTCCATGATTGCTTTTTTTACGTTACGTCACGTTTGCTAATTTTTCTATTTTAGTTATTATTTAATAAACTATGATTCACCAAATTATGAAACTGATGGAATACGATTCACTAAATTGACACTGAATTATGGAGAAATTTTTTTTGAATTTCATGACCAAGTGCTGCTAACTTTACGCCTTACGTAATTTGTTGATAACTTTTAAACTATGATTCACCAAATTGTAAAATTGATTCACTAAATTTCACCTAATTCTCACCTAATTATTTGCATAAAAATTTTTGAAAATCCCCACTAAGTGCTGCTAAGTTGATGGCGGTAGAGGATGAGATGTGTATCTACCCTAAAGTTTTTAAATCGAGTTTCGTTGTATTCAAAATTGCATACAAATTTGTATTTACTTAACATAACACGTTTTATCATTCTACGCCTATAATGGCAAGTACTTGCGACTTCAATTTTTCTTTGTTTAATAAAATGAAAAATAAATGTAGGTATTTACAGTTCTCTTCGCTTTTCAAGGTAAAGCTAAGTAAAGTAAATAAATGCAGTAGCAAATAATGCTTAGTACTCATGTAAAAAATTCAAATCTACTATCCAAAAAGCCTTGCACAGATCGCATTTCTTATCTTCCGGAACTTCTTATTCAAATATTGGTTCTAATTACATACTTGCTTGCATATTTCCAACAATTGTTATCAAAATTAAAGAACACAATTTTTCTCAAGTACATAACAGGAAAAAAATCGCAATTAGCTAATATAATAACACCCAAAGTTTCGTGGTTTTATTATAGTTGGATAATTGAATTGTTGGGACGTTCGGTAAGATATTTCTTGGTTTTTAGTTTTTTTTTTCTTGTTTCGTTTTTTTTTTTTTTTAATTCCAAAAGTGTGTGTTAATTTTTTTAATGTGAATTAATGAATATTAAATTTGAAAAATTGTAGAAACTTGAAAGACTCATATTTTTAATCTGTGTCAAACGTGCAAATGAACACAATTTCCATGTGGTATTAAACATAAAAATTTCAATGCGAAAACGAATGGAAAATACCTTCAATCTGCAAAGCAAACAAATTCGTACTAAATTGTGTATTTTTTGATAAAATAAATAACGGTCAGAAAACCTATAAAAACAGCTGGATTAAGTTTTTAAAAATAAAAAAAAAAATACTTTTTTATGAAAAAAACTTATTTTTTTAAGAAAATAAACTGGGCTTTAATAATAAGCGAAAAAAATTAATACTCATTAACGTCTTTTTTTAATTAAAATGATAAGAAAGTGAAAAAAAAACAACTTAAAAATGGCGGAGAAATGGTTGCCCGCAGAAAAAATTTTTGAGACTAACTAAAACTGCAATAAATTCTGGATTGGTTAAAAAAAAATTTTCTTCAAATCAGACGTAGTTTGGCAAAGATAAAGCCAGTTAAGGGAAAAGAGAGCAAAAATCATAACTAAAAAACGGAAAAATAACGAGATAATTACCTCTTAGGGTTTTCGACTTAAAATTACCTCAGCAATCCATGGTTTTCATTTGGGACGGTGACTGTGGGACACCCTGTATAACTAAAAAAATTGCTTTAATTTTTGTTAGAAAACTATTTTCAAAAACTTCTATTTCAACACTTATTAAGCCATCACACACAGGATTCATCTGAAGGAATCCCTTTTGTGAGAGAAAGGAACCAAGTGTGCAACGAAAATTGAACTAACATTTTTCACCAAATTTTAAGTGGAAACAACCAAGATACGTTTGAAAGTTATCAAAATTTTGGTCGAAATATGTTTTGTCGTTTATGAGAAATTCATAAATCAAAAAACCGTTCTATGGCAGGTACCGTTAATAGTGGTACAACAAATGTTTTTTTTATTTCCAAAGAAAGCTTTTATTTGTTTCACTACTTACAAAAATTTTAATCAAAATCGTTGGAGCCGTTTTTGAAAAAAAATTAACTTTTCTATTTCCGTTATATGACAGGTACCGTTTGTTTTGGTCCTAAAAAAAAATTTTAATTTGTCCTCTAGGGAATCACCCAAAACTGTTAACTACCAAGTTTGAAGAAAAAAGCTCCAGTAGTTTAGGCGGTAGCTCGAGGTTCCTACAGACAGACAGACACGATTTTTTACGAATCCTAAACTTGCCCTATAGTTACGGTGACCATCCGTCCCGGTTTACCCGGGACTGTCCCGTATTTCTATAGTTTGTCCCGGGTTTTTATTTAATAAACCCGGGACGTATAAGTGTTCCGTGATTGTCCCGTATTTCAAAATTCTCTTATTTGTGTATTCAAAATTTTAAATACTTTGCACGGAAAACAAGAAAACAGTGGTTGGAAAACAAAAGTTTTTTTATTTTTTGAATAAAAGTATTGCAGCCATATTTATAAGAGAATATTAAAGGTTGTTTAACGTTAAACAACCTATAAATAGCTTTTTAGTACAAAATGTGTATACATATATAAAAAATTTACTCATTTGAGCAACGTTGCTTAACGATTGCTTAATTTAAACGCCATTCACCGCGTTTAGAGCTTGCTTAGAGCCATTTTAAGATTGATTTGACCACATATGAATTATTACTAAGATCGTGTGCTCAGTATCATGATAGTACTTTATCTAGGGTGTGGGGTGAAGGCGTCATTTTGGTTTGAAATTAAATTATTCCCTAAAGAGAGCTTGAATTTTAAATTAAAATTAAAAATAGTTAAAAACAAATTAAAATGGTTAATAAAAATAAAAAAAATCAATGCTCTCTGACTTTGCTCTGTCTATTTTATTAAGGAACCCGACGAAAGCAAAATCATCGGTCACCGTACCTATAGTAACTATATCGCATACGTACGTTACCGTATTGAAGCTTTATGTCTCTATCATTTTCTACTGATTACATAAATAGAGAGAGCAATAGTCAAAACATTAACGAACGTATGCCGTAGTTCGACCGCAGACTCGTAGCAAACGAATTTATTTTATAATACACGAAAAAAAAAAATCGTGTAATCTTGGTCTTAGAAAATTTAATTTACCTTTCTACTCAAACCATCCCTGCTTTCAAATCCAAATCAAATGTCAAAATTTTGACATTTGATCAAAATTTGACATTCTGTCAGCTGTTCTTTGTTTAGTTGTGTTGGAAATCTTGAAAGGTGAGGGTATCTCCGAATGTGCCCTTTTAATTTTTTTTTTATTATTTTTTGTTTTGTTTTCTTTTTTGTTCTTTTCACCCATAAACTGTTTAAATTAAATTCGTTGTTTTTTCTAACTCAAATTCAATACTCAGTGTTCTACAAAATAAAACACATCAATCAAACCGGCTGCAAATGATATATTCTACAAAAAACAAACAAGGTTAGTAGTAAGCAAGCATCACAGCGCGATTATAAAATAAAAAAAAAGAATCAAGTCTTCAACAAAAGTTTAAGCAAGCACAAACCACAAACAAAAAAACAACGTCCCTCTATGCTTTGTGTTTATTATTCTATTTTCTATGTTGTATATTATTTTTCTATGCGTTTAATTACATTTTTTAAGTGTTTTCTCGTGACATTTTTTTATTTTTTTCTTATCGATGAAAGTGGTTATCCCAATTATAAATTAGAATCATCTGATTCTAATAATGAAAAACTTTGATGTCAGGTAAGAAAGAGCGCAATGAAATAGTAAAATGAATTTATAATTTTCATATAAAATGAACTTGAAGAAGAATCAGCCTTGAATGTTATCTTTTATCTACATTATTCTATTGAGTCTATTTATTTATCTCTACTCCAGAAGCACAAAAATTTTTTTATAATATTTGTTTTTGTAAAAATAGTGCTGATAAAGGTTCTTTTTTTGTGTTTCATTTGCAAAGAATTTAAGTTTGCCAGAAGTTAAAAAAAATGTGCAAACGAAATTCGTATAAGTAATCCCTTGGCAAAGAAAACACAACACGAAACACTTGCATTGTTTGCATTTTATTTAATGTTTTCTTTCTTTTTGCTTCTTGTAGGTATTTAATTAAAATCTCAAACAAAATGTTCATGATTACCTATGAGTTGATTAGTTTGCCGGAGAGCAGACAAAATTACCATTTTTTTTTTATGTAGAAACACATGTTAAGTATTAAAATCTGTTTAGTCTAGTCTATAGCAATGATTTGACATTGCCCTTGTCTTATCTCTCTTCTCTGGTTTTATGGAAAATTCTAATTTATATATTTGTTGTACTGATTTAAGTTTATTGACACAGTTTCTCTGTTTAAGAAATAATAATATAGGTTTTATCAATGTTGCTAACGTAACGGCGTATATTTTATATATTTTGTTTGAACAATTTTCATTGGCGTCTATATAATAATTGGTTGGTTTTTTATTTTATTTATTTAATCTTGTTTCGTATGTGCATTAATGTAGGGTAGATATTTCAGAAAAAATGTTATAAGAACCGGGTGATAACATATAAAATTGTCAATTTTTATTCACAACTAGGGCAATAGAATTTCGAAAATACTCAGTTTTAAGTTTCAATACTTTTGCTGATGATGGCAATCATTTATTAAATTTCGCTTTTGCTATATGTAAATCTTGCTTTGGAGGTAGTATCTAGGGCGCTGAAATATAAAAAAAATTATTACATAGCATTCTGCGACCCTTATGTTCTTAAACTGCTCTTTGTGTCCTTTGTACGACCGACCAATACTCGAATATACATACATAGCTGTGAAGTGCGGTCACCTTACTATGCCATTCATATAACAATACTTGAAGCAATTCAGAGAAGGTTTTCTGTCTTCGTTTATTTCCGTGGTCACATGATATAAACTTCCCCCTTACTCTCAAAGACTCAAATTAATTAATCTTCCTTCACTTACTGACCATAGAAAGTATTTGCAGTTTTGTTTTTTATTGTTGGAATTATTAATGGGTCAATATCATCCCCATCGGTTCTAAGTCGGTTAAATTTCAGTTATAGTCGCACAAGTAGTATAAGGCTACACCAACCATTGTGCCTTATTTTTAGTAGATCAAACTATCGTGCAAATAGCCCCCTTAATCAACTGATAACAATATTCAATAAATTTTACTTTTGTATCGAGTCTGTAAATGACAATTTGCATTAATTTAATTTAAACGTATGTTTTTCAGTAGCTTACGTATTACACTCGAACAATTAAAAATCTAACGGATGATTTCTTGACAAAGTTCTAAAAATCAATTTACAATTGTTAGCGCAAAACTTTAAACAATTTAGTAAATTGCTAAAGCCATTTAGTAAGTTACTAAGTTAAAAATCCATATACTTTTTGGCTTTAGCAATTTACTTAATCGTTTAAAATTTTGCGCCATTATTTTTATTACAGTGGACTCTCGCTAACTTGAACATTCGATAACTTGAACAATCCAATAACTTGAACGTGCTATTTTCTTGAACCTTTTTTTTTGCAAACTCTATAAGTTGAATAATTAAAGTATTCAAACCTCTATAACATGATTTGATTTCATAAACTATATTTCAACAGAAGTTTGAATTTCCTCAATATAATGTACATAGTACCTAGGTTTCTACGTTTGTGATTGTGTTTTGAGTCATTTACATTAATTTATACAACAAAAACGAAAAGGATTATGACATTTATAGTTGTTACTAGGGTGTGAACAAAATAAAATTTAAAACAAACTTTAAAATTATTGAAATAAAAACAGAAAGCACTTACCCAAGGTTCACGTACCCTTAAAACAATTCATCTTTGCAACAGTAAAAAGAAAACAAGAAAACATACAAGAAACCTATCTTTCGAATAAGAATCCAATATAGTCGAGTAAAATTAAGCATAAAATTGGTAAAATAAAATAAGCATAAAAAAGGTAAAATAAATATAAAAATGACGTTTTCAAAAAGTTCGAATGCGGGTAGCGGGGAAACCACGCAACTTAAAATTAAATCATCATGTATTTGCTTCCTTACAGTCCTAGAGAACATCCCTACGCTACAAAGTTTGATCAAAATCTAAAATGAGACAGCAATTCCGATTGAACGCTTTCATACGAAATGGCAGTAAACGGTCCTCAAAAATTGTTGTAATCGAGAGCGGTGAAATGTTTTTTTTTTAACTTTCTTATTTGACCTTTTAATAATGCAGCCCTATACTCGTTTTACAGATTCATCGACTTTCCCTGGGTTCCGAGGTATAAATCTAATTTTACTCCACTAATAACTGAGCAAACAAAAAAATATTTGATTGAATTTCAAATCAGCGAGATTACGATTTTTTCACAAAGCTTAGAAACTGCTAAATTCAAATACGAAACTAAACTTTTATAGCAGATTTATTTTGAAGAACCATTGATGGGATATGAATCTATAAAAAAATACACCAACTGCAACCAACTGGCATAAAATGTCACAAGTTGTTCCAATTAGAAAAAAAATGTGGACATTTGTGTATGAAAGAGAATATCAGATCAGACTTAGGGAATTACAGAGCAACATTTATGTTATGTTGGAATATTTATATAATATTTCAATAAAAATTAAAAAAAAAAAAGTCAGGTTTCTAACACCTATTGATTCAGTTTAGCGCCAGTTCCTATAATTCAAAAGGAAGTGGCCCTTGGATTAAAAGTAAACGAATTCAATATTTTGTAAACGTTTTGAAACCATTTTTTTTTTCCTTCATGATATAGCGTATAGTATGACCCCAACCCTTAAGTAATTTTAGTAAACCATGCTTTTTGGTTTGCATTAAAAAAAATCATTTTTGGGATTTTATAAAAATTGATATTTTATTTTGAGAGTTGCTATAAAAGATTGTTTTTTGAATATCTAGTAAACGGAGGGGGACAGATGATGATTTTCGGTATATGTAAAGAACTCAAGGTGAACAAACCACAGTAGTTTGAATTTAAAAAAATGATTTGTGCGAATTTTCAATTTTTCGGTGCAAAAATTAACAAAATAAGTTAAAAAAAAAAACAAATTTTGAAAAAAATGTACTTATATCATGTTTTGAAAATAATAGATCCAATTTAAGTGAGAAAAGAGATGTAGACCGCTAAAATATAGGTAGTTTTCCAAATTCGTCCGGAATTTACAATAGAAGAAAAAGTGAAATTCAATTTTTCCCAAAATGGTTGAGAGTAATAAGTTAAATTGCTGTAGACAGCCGTTTTAATAATTTAATATAAAGCTCCAGATATTAATATTTTTAATCCCTAAAAAAAAACCACCTTCTGTCATATCTTTTACGAGTACATTATAACTTAGTCCTAAGGTGCCGCTTCACATAAATCGACAATTTGCAAACATTTGATTTAGAACCACAGAAATAAATCATGCAATCAAAATAAATAAGATAGCGGGCTTAAATCAGTTGAAGTATCTTTACTGAAATTGCCAAGACTAATTAAATTTATTTATTTAATAATTATTTATTTTTCTCTTTTTCTATTTTATTTATTTGTATTTCAAATTGTTGGATGCATTGTTATTTTTACCGACTTCCAAAAAGGAGGAGGTATTCAATTCGACTGTATTTTTTTTTTTTTTTTTTTTTTTTTTTTTTTTATGTTTGTTACCGCATAACTTTGGACTGAGTGAACCAATTTTGATAATTCTTTTTGTATTGGAAAGCTGGTGGCTGCAGTGTGGTCCCATTTCAATTTAGTTCACTTTTAGCCATAGGAACTATTTTAAAAACCATAAAACCCAGTTTTGATCCATGGAAGTCGGTTTTGTTTTTTTTGCTAAAAATGATAATTATTTTATTGTTAATATTTTTTTGTAAACTAGGTATATTTTCATTATTCTTATTAATTCAATTCACAACAAAACTTGCAAAGTTCAATTTATTAATTTCTTTTTTTCTTAACTAAAACCACTTTCAATTAGATACACTTAAGTAAACTTTAAAACAACAATGTTGGTTCTTGGTTTTATGTAAATTCATATCGTTTCCAATTTATTTTTATTTTTGAGTAACATAATTTTGTTGGTAAGGGATCTATTCCTACATACCTAATATTTACATATTTCAAAATCAAGTCTAAGCAAACAAACCAATGATTGAAAATAGGTAAACAGAATCAAATAAACAAAAAGTTTTTTTTTCAGGCATATTAAATAAAAAAAAGAAGTACAACTTTGAATATAATGGTAGATAGCAGATTGGATGTTAAATTTCGTAAAGATACACACTTTCATAATTAAATTATTTAAATGAAATTTTAATTAAGTCAACGAGTCCCAAAGTGTATCAGTATCAGTACAATATTGTGCTACCAAAGTTTTGTTAATTTATATGTATAATTTGGTGGAAACATTTTGGTTTCACCCAATGAATCACAAATTTAAAAAGAATTAAAACGTAAACCTGTTCATCGTTTGGAATGTCTTTTGCTGATAATGCGTTTTGCCGTTCCGTAACTAATGTTTTATTGAAAAACCAATCTCTTAAATTAAAATTAATCGGAGGCATGTCTTTTAGTAGCAGTTAAAAAAAAAGGAAATACAAATTATTTTAAAAATGACGTAATTTTATTTAAATAAAGATTAAGTTGCACGTACTTGCTCATAGTATACAAGTTGCTTAGTATCATAAGGAATGCTATGAATTTTTGTATTAAATATTGAATTAATAAGAACAAAAACATACAACTTGCTAATTATTAGTCTGTCATTAGTTCCTTTACATGATTTCAAGTAGCCGTAGCTCGAAAGTTTCTTTGGAATAAGAACCAATACTTCGTTTTTTTTTAACATGCCTCTTAAAAAGTAACGAATAAAGTCTGAGTTCAAATAATATAGAGGAGGACGTTAAAGATAATAGAATCGCGGATATTACTTAAAAAAAGGGTGTGAACAAGAATTTTTGTTTATCGAACTATGGTTAAGTTTACTGATACAAAAAAAAAAGAACGAAAAAAGGACTCCAAGTTATAGGTTGTAGAAGAATCTTTAACAATTGGTTATTGGTACTACCAAGTCCTAAATTTCGCCAGCAGCAGCAACATATTTGTAAGTATTAAAAATGGTGGTGACAAACTTTTAACCAATTTAGAAGAAGATGTGATAATGGCCCTAAATGTTTACCACAAGTAGGTATGTCCTAGAATCAATCCAGAAATATTTCCCAGGTTAAACTGTAGCCTTTCCTCGGAAGTCTTCAGAAACAGCTCCAACTTTTGTGTTTATTTTTTAAAATTTTATTAATTTCATTAAAATCAAAAACCTTTCAAAGTGTGGGCACAAGCATATTGTTTAGATAATTACTTAAAGTAGAAACAAATATTAAAAAAAAATAAAACAAAACAACGGAAACACTGATAAATATAGTGATATATTCTTCCGTTTCTCTCTATGAACTAAAAATTGTAAAAAAAAAAATTATCAGACAAGTTGAAATGGTTATTAATTCTTCTTCGAATGAAATTATTTTTTTTTTTTAATCAATTTAAGTTTTGCCAAAATAGAGCTACGTATTTAAATAAAAAAATATCTAAAAACATTAAGATTGTTATAGTACAGTTAAATAAGCAAAAAGAAGGGTAAAACTTGGAATAAATGCTAATATGCTTAAATATATTTGCAAATATATTTATTTGGATATTCTATAACGTACCTTAAAAGTCTAAAAAATCCCATATCGGCAAGTCGCAAATTTTAAAAGTCCCGCTGGGAGGTGCAGTTTGAAAAAATTGAAAATATATTTTTGTATGTTTTAAATGGCGAGACTTAAATTAAGACAAACATTTTTGCGTTTTTAGTGAACCCTCTTATGATATCAGTATATCACCTAAATTATCACCGAAAATCCATCAGATGCTAAGGTAAATCTATTAAATTTGGCATGAATATTCCATTGGCCATGCACAACAAAGCTAAAATATTTCATAAAAATCTAGACGTCAATGAACAGAAAAAATGTTTTTTTTTATGAATAGTGTTAAGTGCACGAACTGCATGGGATTAGTATAAAAAGCAATAAAATATTCTTGCCAATTTAAATCAATGTACCTTCGCATCTAATGAGTTTTCGGTTATAGTTTAGCTGATATAACTTTCGTTATAGTTGTCTATTCCTCTTGATTTTTCTCTGGATTTTGGATTTGTGATTAAAAAGTTCCTTGAATTCATATGTCGCATGTTTAAAACACTCTAAAATATTTTTTATTTTTTAAACTGCACCTCCCAGTTATACTTTAAAAATCACGACTTGCCGACATGGAATTTTTATACAAGCTTTTGAGGTAAGTTTTTGAATGCAAAAAAAAATATATTTATTTTAATATTGAGTATTTTTACAATATTTCAACTATATTTATTTTAAGCCTATTAACAAAAACGTGCAAATTGTCTTATAGGTTTTCAGTGAGCTTCACTGAGCTCATTGTTCATCTCTTATTTGAACAAGATCACATTTGTTCTAAGTAAAACAAATCCTATCAATGGTTGAGCTTCCCATTTATACCGAGAATAGTTGTCTCAATAATTGAATTTTTAATATGCTTTTATTAGCTTCGCTTGTAACTAACTAACTAACAATGTAATAAAATCTTGTAACTAAATTTTGACCCACTTTCCACTTATCGTATCGAACTGAAACTTTGCACATACATATATACAGTGGCGGTCAAAAAAATAGCAGTGCATCGAAAAATATTTCAAATCAAATATAAAACATAAAAAGAGTTTCGATGATGGATTTATTTTTTAGTAAAACTATTTTAGATACATTCTAGATTAATTTTTAGTATGAATGAAATTTAATTTATTGCTAATAGCTAAGCAATAATCCAAAAACAAAATAAACCAAAAAATTAAGCGGTCAAAATAATAGCAGTGATTTTCTTTTTCTAGTAAATTTAAATAAAACAAAGGCACAAAAAGTTCAAACAAATGGTATTTTACTTGGCTAAAGCTAGCATTTGCTCCCTTGACCTTTGTTTTTAATTAAAGGTTGGCAAAAACCTTTTATGGGGCCGACAAGTCGCTGAGATCTGTGAGGTGTTTTAGCTCACCAAACCTGCTCAACAACGGTCCATAACTGCCGTTATGTTTGGGTTTTGCTTTATAAACTTTTTCTTTTATATCCTCGCAATGATTCTAGAAAAGATCGAGGTCCAAAGACTAAACAGTCCACTCCATAAGCTAAATCTTAATGTTTTGAAACCATTGTTTGGCTGCTCTCCTGAAGTATTTTGCGTTATTATCTTGTTAGAAGACTCATTTAAGCGGTATTTTGAAGTCGACGTATAGCAGCATACTGTTTTACAAGATATCCAGGTACTACTGCTGGTTTATTTTAGTTTTAATCTAATATAATAGACCAAGTCCGTAGTAGGACAAGTTCCCCCAAACCATTGTACTGGATCCTCCGTGTTTAATAGTTTTTTTGCTTTACCTAGGGTTATATTTCGTGTTTGGTAGTACTACCGAGACCCTTTGCCACCATGCGGAATCAATTTGCTCTCATCAGTCCAGAGAATATTCTAGGGTCTAGTATAAGAATTTGAAGAAACTTGTCGGCCCCATAAAAGGTTTTTGCCAAGCTTTAATTAAAAACAAAGGTCAAGGGAGCAAATGCTAGCTTTAGCCAAGTAAAATACCGTTTATTTAAACTTTTTGTGCCTTTGTTTTATTTAAATTTACTAGAAAAAGAAAATCACTGCTATTATTTTGACCGCTTAATTTTTTGGTTTATTTTGTTTTTGGATTATTGCTTAGCTATTAGCAATAAATTAAATTTCATTCATACTAAAAATTAATCTAGAATGTATCTAAAATAGTTTTACTAAAAAATAAATCCAACATCGAAACTCTTTTTATGTTTTATGTTTTACTTAAAATATTTTTCGATGCACTGCTATTTTTTTGACCGCAGCTGTACAAATGTAGTTCAGATGACAACACAATATTTTTGTGGTTCGGACCCTGGGGAGGGGCATTGAGGGGTCTAAACACCAAAAATCAATTTTAGCCTATACTTTCAATAATCGTATCGAAATGAATACTTTATAAATCAGATGACTTTACAATATTTTGGTGGTCCGGATCCTGGGGAGGGACATTGGGGTTCGAAACACCCCAAATCAATTTTAGCTTACTTCCAATTATCTCAGATAAGACTAAAAAGTAAAAAATAATATATGTAGTTTAAAAAACTAAAAATACGATTTTAGGATGCACTAAAAACTATAAAATAATTTAATAGACTTATTGGAAATGGTTACATCAAAAAGCGTAGAGCGCATTTTTGTTGCGTGTAATTTTATAAAGTTTGAACAAAGCGCTCGACGCTTTTTGATCTAACCATTTCCAATAAGTCGATTAAATTATTTTATAGTTTTTAGTGCATGATAAAAGCGTATTTTTAGTTTTTTATACTATATACATATTTTATTTCGAAATAAAAAAAGGCCATATATTTTTAAATAATAAACGCCACATTATAAATATATAGTAAGTCTTTAAAATACAAATTGATTGATGTTAAACCCTAAAATCTTTAACCCTCCTAGACTACCCAGAGTAGTCTTCAAAAGAAAGAACAAAGATTTTTATTATGATATGAGTATCTATAAGGTTCTAGGGTTAAAAAAACTACTTAAGATATCTGATTTTGCAACAAGTGAATAGACTGCGTTTCAAAAAAAACTTCTATTACAAATTAATTACACAAACACTTACGACAGTACAAAGAAAAAAAAAATAATGTAAGTAAAATTGATATCATTATTATAATTTTGAAGTGTTATCTAAGGAATCCTCGTTTCAAGATCAGATCTTAGTTTTAATTTCAATTGGGGTAATAGAGGTTTATCGTTATCAGTATAATTAAATTAACGTACTTTTTTAGTATATTAAGTAACGAGGTTAAACTTTGAAAGTATTTGTAATGATGAAACAGAACAAAAAAAAATAATAGACGCATTGTTTTCTAAATATTGCTTATCAAATTACACACAACGTCAACAAAAACTATACACATTTTAAATTTTGAAAGTAACCAATTGATTTTTGGTTAAGTTTTAGTTGTTCAAATAAAATAAGCAAGTTTATACCCTGAATGTAGAAGAAAAATTATTAAACATTTTTAAAAATCAACTTTTGGTATTTTTATACCCAAACAAAAACTATACAATCGTGATTTTTTTTTGGCGTTGACTGTATTTCCTATCCACCTGCTGAATCTCAAGTGAATCTTAAGTAGTCACTTATTTGCAACCTTATTTGCAGTTTTTAAGTTCTATTATGTATACTAAAGTTTTGGAGTATGGGCTTAAAATATTAAAAATGTTTTTGTTTACCCTGAAAAATCTGGTTCTCATATTTTGTTTTCAACTACTTTGAACATTTTGCTTTTGATTAGATAGTTTAATATTTTATTTTATAATTTAATATCTCATATCAATATCTATATATTAAAAATTAAATTTTTACAAAATAATTATTTTAGTTTTGCAATATCAATGCATTTTTTGTTTTTTTTTCCAGTGTAAAAGTGATATTTTATTTATTTTGTTTGGCTTTATTTCAAACCATTAGTAGGTATTATCTGAATAAATGATATTTTTAAAGTACAAAAAAATAACATTTAGATTATTTAAATCAACAAACAAAATTTTATATCGTTTTATATTTAGCTTTCGCAATATCTTCCAAGACGATTTCACACAATGTTCTCATTAATCTTTTGCGAACTTAAATGTCAAAGCGTTAATATTTTTCCTTTACTTTTAGTAAGCTCAAATTTTAACATACTTTAAATATACTTGAATTTTTATTTTTATCTTTTTTTGCAATTTTATTTGCACTTAATTTTGTCAAGATAATTTATTTTTAAAATTATTATTTATATTAACGATGAGTGAGTGGTAATGTTTTCAAGTGTTTCAAATTTAAATTTAAAAAATTTTTAATGCAAATAAATAATAATTCATTAGAAATTCATACACCGATTGACGTTTTAATGGGTAATTGCGCTAAACAAATGCTCATATACCTACCCATGTCTAGTGTATTGGTACTTATTCAAATGAAAACACTTAATACGAAAATAGCTTTTTAAGTTTGGATACGAAAACAGTTTGTGCCAATTCCAAAAGAAAAAAAAAAATACAACCAAATGCAATTTAAAATACAAATAAAGTGCACAACTTGTTCCCACATACTTTCTCTTTTAGCTAGATTTTATTAAGTGGCTAAAAATAATTATTTGAATTTTTTTTCTTAATTTTAAATACTATCTTTCCTTTTTTTACATAGGAATATAATTTATTTTTAAATCGAGTATTAAAATGCATACTTTTATCAACATATAATTATAATTGTAAGGAGTAGGATTTTCGCGTTTCTGTGTTGTAATGTTTTTATGTTTCTGAAAAATAAGAAAACTCAAAATTTAATTTTTTGTTTAGAAATCTTTCGAACTCGAAAAAAATTTAAAATAATATTTATCTCTTAAAGATAACATTCATGATGTTTAAATACACATTGCCTTAAATAATTAATCCAAATTAAAAGAAAGTCGAAGGCGTAGAAAACGAATTTTATAATTGACGACGCCGACGTGAATAGGCTAAACTCACGCTATTGCACATTCCAAATACATATTAGGACTGATGCTCCGTAAGCCTCAAGCAACCCAGAAAATTTGAAGTCATTCCGAAAACTCTAAATAGACTTAAATATAAATTTTGCGCAGAAATTTCCTCCCAACTACCCTGTTGTTTCTCTACTCTTTCGTCTCTCCTGTAAAATTTTGAGTTTGGGAGATACGAGAGGCTTCCTTATGAGGCCGACGATATGACACATGTTTTTAAGGTATTTTTTGATGCTGAATCTAAAAGGGTGGTTTTTTGAGTGAAAACAAAAATGATGGGTCACCTTAATGAAATTTGGTAAAAACATTGAATTTGGGATAGAAAGCAAGAAAAACGAGTTTTCATAAAAAAAAATTAGGTGAAAGGGTGTTTTTTCGAAGAGGCAGTAAAATCTGTAATTGGTCCCAAAAAGCCTTGCTTCTTATCCCAAAAGCAAACTTTTTGCCTGTACTACATCCTTTTATTTATAATGTTAAAAAGCTGCAATTAAGCCTATTCAAGTTAATTGGAAAACTCAAAATTTCTGAATTTATTTTCCAAAGGCGAATGGAGAAAAATTCTCTGTATTTTAAACGTTGGTATTTAATGTATTGAATCATAAATAAACTTCAGATATCGCAAGAAGAGAAAGGGTGAAGTAACCAGGTTTTTGAAATTTGTATATCGTGAACTTAACAGTATTGGACCACGCATGTTAATTCAATATTTAAATGGCTGTGCTCCATTTCTTCTGAGTTGTTTGATATGACGGAGGGAAGATCTATCTTGTTGCCAGCCATTATTTTGGGACTATCATTTTTTTTAGAACTGCATCGTTATTGTTTATTTCCCAAACTCCCCCAATAGAGACTGCCAGAGTGCCAGCTCATTTGAACAATCTGTTAAAATTTAAAAGTTATGCAAAGGTATATTAAAGACTCAATTTGATAACTTAATATTATGACACATTTCTTCCACTCCTCAATCAATTATTTTTAGATTTTTTTTTTAAGTCACTATCCATCTTAAGCGCAACTACCATTATTTGATTTAATCAATAACCAATGTGTCTATCAATGGCACATTTAGTATCTTATTTTGAAAAGTGATTAGCAAATAATTCATAATTTGTCATGATAATGATTCGACGAAAAACAAATTATATCTACCTAAACTATGTATATAGATCAAATTGCCAAAAATGATATTTTTCAAATAATAGAAGGCCACCTGTCGTGCTTCTTAATGGATAAAAAATAAACAACATTAAGTTGTTGTTATGCGACTGAATTCATTCAGTAAAACATTCTTGTAAAAGAAGTTTTGGCAACTGCTCAATAAAATAAAAGTTTACATAATGCAGTTCATCATTCAAATCGCAATAAATTGTATACGAATATTTAGTTGATATTTTGCATACACTTCGTCTCACTTGATAACGACCACTTATTTATAAGTTATAAGCTTTTTTTGTAAAATAAATGTAGAACATATAGGAGCTTTCCATATTTTTGTATCTCCAGTTCAACTTAGTGTGGAATTTACCTAATATAGTATTTTTACAGCCCTGTTTTAGACACTATACCAGATTAGAAAGGCATTTCTGAAATTGTCAAATATATAGAACGGGCAAGGCAAAGTCAACGTAACTCAAGCACAGTGCTCAACAACACGAATTTAATAGGTATAGCTTTTTATTAATAAGGTGTTTTCCTTTTGGTTTCAAATCTTATTATTTATTCCCTAAACACCTTGTCAAATGAAATATTAAAATTAACTTTCTTAATTACTTATTCGCGTGATAATTTTAACTACAATCCCAATTTTCAATGTAGCAAAAAAAAAAATATTTTCATGTAAGTTTTAAAATTTTTTTCTAATAGGGTCAATGTGGGTAAATGTAAACAGGGGTAAATGAGAACATGGCTCATAACAAGCTTCAGTTAAATCTCTTTGACGCATACATTAGTACAAATCGCGGACGCATGTATCTTTTAACTTATACGTCAAACTCATTGCTGTCAAGAGAGAATTCATTCGACGAGCGTATTTTCCGTGAAAGATAGTTTTTTAAAGTGCCAAACAAGTCGTTAGTCTTTCAGAAATATTAAATATTTTTGCAGATTCAATTAAGTAAGTATAACTTGCAAATACTTTTTAGTTTTGAATTTTGATGTACAGCCATGGACAGAGAAATAGCACACTATTGAGAAAAATCATGCGAATCGAATTTTAGATATTAGGAATGCTTTTTATACATTTTTTTCTTTTGGTATATTGTCGAAATAAAGTGATGGAGACAAAAATATCTTAAAAATACCGTTATTTTCTATATTTATTTGCACTAGCAATATAATGCTTTTTCTGTCTCTTTCGCTAGTGGACACAGAAATAGCACACATTTGTTTAACCGTTAAGTTTTTATTCCGCGTTCAAAAGTTGTAGACGAAAATGCATTCATTTTATTGCTACTATTTAATTAACAAGTATTTTTGAAAAAAATAGGCAGACAAAATTATTAAACTTCGAAAAAAGGGAGAATTACTTTTGATCTTCATAGTCAAGGGAAAAATTCTTCTCAATTAGCTTAAACTCTAAATTTTTCGAATAAATGATGGATAAAGCCATTTATTTAGAAAGAGCAAATAGAAATTTAAACTCTGAAATTAAATTGCGTTAACTTCTGCCCCGCAAAACTTCCATACGAGTGGATAGAGCGATCACAAAGAAACGCAAATATGTGCCTTTTAAGTCATCTCGCACGATTTTGCCCGAAGTAAATATAGAATTCCGCGAAAAAAGTGTCAAGCAGACTTTTAAGAAGGATACTTAATGATGCTGAGTTGTACAGACAGGTAAGCAAGAAAAATCCAATGATATAAAAAGACACATGAAAGATCACCTAACATAAGCTAAAAAAACATCTGAATAAAAACATGCAGTTTTGAATGAGAGTCTTTTGGAGTGTTGAAATAAAGGTTAACTGCATTGGAACCGATAACAAAACATTTGTCCATCGCCTAAAATGTTAAAAGGACAAGCCAAAGTATTATCTCAAGACGATGAAACTAAGAGGATTGGATTTGATGGTCTGGGGCGCATTTTCCTGGCATGGTAAGGACCCATTGGTTAGGTGGATGGCAGAATTGATAAATTCTTTTGTCTTAATATTACATTAGAATACCGAGGAACCATATTTCTCACCAGTTAATTAGATATTCATAGATGACAATGACCCAAACATGCATCAGAAATAGTACAAGATAGGTTTTCGGACGAAAAAATCGATGTTTGCACCTAGCCATCTCAAATTCACAATCTTAACCCCATAAAAAATTTATAAATTGATGTCAAGCTTAAGCGTGGGAAAAGAAAATTCAAAAATTCAAACGATCTTTGGGCCAGAATCAAAGAAGCGTGGTACCGTACTCCACAAAGTGGATACCAGACGTTAGTTGAAAGTTTACCAAAGAGGTGCGAAGGAACTTCAAAAAACTGTGGTCTACTAACAAGTTACCAACTTAGTAGTATTGAATTTATTGGAAATTGTAAGAATTTTTGCTTAGAAATGATTATTTTTATGATTTTCGGAATGTGTGCTATTTCTTTGTCCACAAGAAAAAAGGATATTCTCTACAAATTATAATTTTTAAAAATAAATTTTTATAAATACCATAAACGAATCACTGCCGTTTTTACCAGTACCTTCCTTTCTTTTCGGATCTACTTCTTTTATCGGTTTTCTAGAAATATTGCCACATCCATAAGACGAAGTGTACTGCTCAGATGGACCTGGTAAAATTTGGAGAAAGATACAAAAGTAACAAAATCCCATCAAAAAGCTGGTACTGGTAAAAACGGCAGTGATTCGTTTATGGTATGGGGGTTTTTGCTTATAGCTTTTGGTGTGGGTTATTTGGTCTCCTTGAGGAAACAATGGATGGGTATTGTTTTTTAGATATTTTATAGACAAACCTGCACCAGATTGTCGAATAATGAGGCTAAGATGGATTGATTTTCTTCAATAAAGGTAACGGCCCTAAGCAAAACTCGGTATTTTTGAGTGAATTTTTGATCAAAAACTTTCAAAACCAGATCCAAACGTCCCCCAGTCACTCGATTTGGATACTATTTAGCATCTGTTGGACCATTTGGTGAGAAAAGTAAGGAAGCATTCAAAGGATTAGCTGAAATGAGTCTTTTAGGAAGAGTGGAAAAGATTCGGCCCAAAAGTTGCAAAAAATCTAGTAAAATCAATGCCTTCAAGTGAGTTTGACCTCGTCAAGTCTAGAGGGTAGCCTAAAATATATTAATTCCCAAAAAAATTTAGATATTTATACTTTTAACATCGATTTTCATAGTTTTTTCTTCTCTGTATACTTACTTTTGTAATGCGAAATTTTGTACTGTGTTTAATTTTTTGTCACTTTTTCATTTAGTATTGATTATTTGACAAATTTTTTTTTGTAAATATGTAGGCAATGATTAATGAAATAAAACCACATTTAAATTTTTTTCGAAAATTTGTTAGATTCTTTTTTTTGAGGTCTTGGTTAAACAAAGTTAGGGGTGTATACTTACTTTTGTGACTGAGTGTAAAAATTATAATATATAAGTTAAAAGGTCCCAAATAAATCCAATTTTTGTAAGAAAAATCAAAAGTGTGCTATTTCTTTGTCCATAGCTGTAGATTCTATGTGAAACAAACAAACTTTAAAATACAGGACATTTATGTCGATTTGCATGTGTTTACATTTGCCCCAGAAAATTTTTCATAATGGGAAAATGTAAACAACGTATTCTGTAAACTTATATTCTTGCTGAAATTATTGGTTATATTAAAGATAAAGTATTTTTAGTCAATTACTATTGCTAAAGTGCCACGGAGCCACATTTTAAAGTAGCCAACACATCAATTTCAGTGGATGATGTTGCAAAATCGGTCTTTGACGTAAAAAAAAAAAATATGACGTTCAGAGCTGCTAAGGATGCATATTGAGTGCCTATATAAAGAATCAAAGGAAGAAAACAAAAACTTTTATTGGAATTTGAAAAAAATTTTGTCAAATACCTTCTTGAACGTTTTTCAAGTCGTTATCCATATGATAAAGAGGAAATTCTAAATTTTATACCACCGTTTACATTTACCCCGAATTTGTAAAAAAAACACAAACATGGTGGGGTATTTGTAAACATGCCATATTTGACAGTAATTTAAACAATATGGGAAATATTTGTTTATATTTATAAAAAAGAATTGCCATCATTTCATATTTGCATTTGAAGATACCTGTCAAGTTGTTCTGTAAAAACATATTAAAATCTAAAGTCAAAAGAAAAAAAAAGACATGAAATTGTTTACATTTACCCACATTGACCCTATAGTGTTAAAAAAAAAATTAAATACAAACTTAAAACAGATTTAATAAAATACCCCCGATGAAGTCGAGAAATTACGACGAAACGTAATGAAAAAGTATGAAATCAAAATTTTTATTTGTATATAGAAGGAAGTGACCAAAAAAGCCCGATTGAAAATACAAAAATATCAATCCCAATTTTAATTAGTGTAACATTATTTTAAAAATGTGTCCTTATAGAGGGTCTAATAAAAGTAATGGCCAAAACAAAATATACTAAAAGACCAACTCAAGGGCTGTCAGAATTTGTACTGAAATACTCATATTCCTAATTGCATAAATGAAATAACAACTTTTTTTTAAAGTCGTATAAGCATGTTTTTCTTGATCCAGGGTTGAAAATGACGAAATAATGTGTCTTATTTCATCAGATACATTTTTCAACTTGATAAAACATCACCTCCACCATACTTCCCTCTTTGAATACAGTTTTAAAAAAGTCATTAGGGGAATTTTCGACAGACTTTGGACCACATATGTATACATAGAAGGTGAAAGATACCAATTCCAATTATATATACATATAAAAAATTATGAAATAATTTTCCTTTGAAGCAAAAAACATTTTAATGTATTGGAATTTCAATAATTTTTGTTCCTAATTTAAAGAAATAGCTTTTTATGCTTATTTTAGTACCAATTATTTTTATTGTTAAAAAAAACTGCCGAATGAATAATTTGTATACAAATAAATGAGATAAGAAAATTTCATGATATTGCGTTAGTCATTCCAATCAGAACTAAAATAAATAGAGAGATACTGCTCCCTCAAAAAAAGAAAAGATGCATTTTTCATAAAGTCGATATTTCAAAAAATGCCTCAAACATAAATAATCAACACCTACAATTCATATATTTTCCAAAATTATTGTGGGAAAACTGGCAACTTAAAATATTCATTCCAAATACCTATGCTGCGCAACGATTTCAAATATAAAGTCTCACGTCAGATTAAGTTTTTAGTTTATACAAAAATGATTCATCTTAATGATAAGTCAGTCAACTCTGATGTGATAAGAACCTTACTCTACTATCAAATTGCTACCTCCTCTAATAACCACACCAAAAATTGTCTAGCCAAAAGTAAATTAATTTCATTTTTCAAAATTTATTTCTCAACAGAATCTAATCCGTCAACATGAAGTTCGCGGAACATCTTTCCGCGCACATAACACCCGAATGGCGAAAGCAATATATAAATTATGAAGTAAGTTAAACATCTTTTATTCTAATAAAATTCTAATTTATTTTTTATTTTATATAGGAAATGAAAGCAATGCTGTATATGGCGGTGGAAGAAGCACCAGCCGCTGACAGCGTTGAAGATGATGTACTTAAAAGACATTTTGTTAATTTCGATGAAAGCTTCTTTCATTACTGTGATAAAGAACTTAAAAAGATCAATACATTCTATTCGGAAAAATTAGCTGAAGCAACAAGAAAATTTGCCACTCTTAAAGCTGAGCTAAAAACATGCATGGATGATGCTGAACGTTTGGCTAAGAAATCAAAATCATTGAAAAAAGCTGGAATGCCACATAGAAAAGCCCAAGAACTGAAGTTGGCATTTAGTGAATTTTATTTGAGTTTGATTTTATTGCAAAATTACCAGAATTTAAATCACACTGGCTTTCGAAAAATATTGAAAAAACACGATAAGCTACTTCGTGTTGATGCTGGAGCGAAATGGCGCCAGGATTATGTTGAAGCGTCTCACTTTTTCACCAACAAAGACATTGACAACATAATCAATGATACCGAAACACTCGTCACAAGTGAATTGGAATCTGGTGATCGCCAGCGAGCTATGAAGCGCCTTCGGGTGCCTCCATTGGGTGAACAGCAAAGTCCTTGGACAACATTTAAAGTGGGCTTATTTTCTGGTAGTTTTATTGTCCTTGGAATTGTGGTTTTCTTATCAGGTGAAACCAATTATTACACATAAAAGACGTTTTTGAGCACCTTTTCAACTTTTTCTTAAAAATTTCAGTCATCTTTCACGACATTAGCGGAGAAAACTTGAAAGTAACCTTTAGACTGTACCGAGCGCCGTTACTTATTATCGAATTTATCTTCCTTATTGGAGTCAACATTTATGGTTGGCGATCGTCGGGTGTAAATCATGTACTTATCTTTGAGCTAGATCCAAGAAATCATCTCTCAGAGCAGCATTTGATGGAACTAGCAGCAATTTTTGGTGTCATATGGACTCTAAGCATGTTGAGCTTTGTGTATAGTTCCAGTTTGAGTATACCTGCCTATGTGAATCCCCTAACGTTGACTGTAATAATGTTCGTATTTTTACTTAACCCATTCCATGTCCTTCATCATGATGCCAGGTTTTGGTTATTAAGAATTTCTGTAAGTTGTTTTTTAAATTTATCCTTAAACATATTTAAATATTGTTTTGTCTTAGGGTCGTATGATAGCAGCTCCATTTTTCCATGTTGGCTTTGCTGATTTCTGGCTGGGTGATCAATTGAATTCACTTGTAACAGCATTGCTTGATTTTGAGTATTTAGTTTGTTTCTACATCACAAATGGTGATTGGGCGCAAGCAAATAATACATCGGTTTGTTTGGAAAAAGATTTCCTTATTCGCCCGTTTTTCAATTGTCTACCAGCATGGTTTCGTTTTGCGCAATGTCTGCGTCGTTATCGCGATTCCAAAGAAGCTTTTCCCCATTTGGTAAATGCTGGAAAATATTCTACAACATTTTTGGTTGTGATATTTGCAACATTACGCTCCTTTTATGGAGGTAAGTGGATTTTTTTGCAATTTGAATTTGAGAACATTAATAAATTTTATATCATTTTTTGATTTGATAAAAAGTTAACTATACAAATACATTCGATAATCCCTACACATGGTTGTGGATGATAAGTTCAATTGTTTCATCACTCTATGCCTACACATGGGACATTAAAATGGATTGGGGCTTGTTTGACAAAAATGCTGGAGAAAATAAATTTTTACGAGAAGAAATTGTTTATACATCAACGGTAAGTAAATTAATTTTGTATGTAAGATTTTTCTTTTTTCAAATAATTAATCCACATCAAATTGATCAGATAATATGTGCTGTGGGGCAAAGTTTAGGATTCATTAGGAAATCACACATGATATAACTATGATTGATGATGAAATATCTTTTGAAGCGTTATTAACACGGTACCTGGCATAGAAGCGTTTTATATCAATTTCGATAAAAAAAAATGTGCAGGAGCGTTAAGGTAGCAACAATCTTAAAAATAGCTAAATATATTTTGCCATTATAAAGTTCAAAGAAGAAAAGTAACGTCTCTCGAAAAAAATGTTTTTAGCTTTTATGGGCCTAAGCTTTTAACGATACCTGACTTCTGACATGCACTGTTTTGTCTGTGTTCTTTTCCCTATGCTTCGGCTAGTATTTTTCAAATGAGTTCGAATTTCACTGATAAATCTTGACTTCCTTAGGGCCTATCTCTTGCTGGTATAAAAGCTGAAAAATTGACTTAGTTCCTTCTGCTTATTTTTTGTGAAGATGCGGAAATCATTACTTAAGGAAGATAGGTTCCACACGCACCATTCTAACGACAATTATGGTTTGTTTGTCGTGCCATAAACTCTCTCTCACTTTTTTTTTTTTGCTAAAAACTAAGCTAAGATTAATTTATATTATGCGAGTTTTATTGGTAACTCAATACTTAGCTCAGTAAAATGTAACACGGTAAACAACAACAAATGATTGCTAAGGAAAAACAAAAGTTTTTTATTTGTTGGTTTACAGATAATTTTTTTTATAGACTTATACATTTTTGACCCTTAAACAATATAGGACTATAAAAAATAGATAAAAGTAATCGTTTTTTGATTTTAATAGCATAAATTATCATCTGTAAATAGAATTTTTGTATCACTATTTGTCGCGTGTAATTGCTAACGTGGTTTGCAACTTTCCAGTCTTATTTTTACTTAACCCTTGTGGTTATGAGAAAACCCGCTTATCATAGATTAAATTTCATGTGCAGATTCTCCTGAAGCAGTGTTGAAATGGGTGTGATAAATGTTTTAATTTTTTTGATACCTAAATATTTCGTCTAACTAACCAAATGTTGCTTGAAATCGAAGTTTAATGTTACTGTTCAATGTTAGTAAAGTTTACAGATCAAGAAAACGAACATATTTCGTTCAAGCAGTTGCGAAAGCAAAAAGTGTTCAAATGTGCCCCACTCTCCATTATTGGTTTATGCATCCAAAGTGATTTTTGTCAAATTTTTCCACGTACTGGTTTCACTGTTGCAATTATACAAAAGATAAAATTTTAGAATGTATTCAAGATAGGATAAATCAATGAACTGAACCATTAAACGATAAACAAATATTCTTAAGACTTCAAGAGGTTTTGATCAATAGGTCATCACATTTGTTCACGTTTTTTTTAAAGCTAAGAACGCTTTCTTCTATATTATTAGAACTCGGACTAAAAATAATGTGACATTAATTCTTTACGTTTTAAAAGAAATATTCAGAAAGCATACGATCTTATTTCTAACATATCTTTTGAGAAACGGCTTATAGCTAAGTTTGTAAAAAATATTTTCCTAAAAAACCTAACGATTTTCAAAAGAAAACTTCTTGAAATTCTTCTTTATAAAAGAAATCCAAAAGGCTCTAAGAGCTCATTTGGCTCGTTAAGCATTGGGAAGTCAAATTTTTCTGCCAATGGTCACTGTGGCGTATCACTTCCGGGATGCCAGTTTTATCGACTATGGACAAAGTAAAATTCACCTCTTTTGGTTGCTGAGACACAGAGATAATCTAGGAAACAATTGCACCTTGCAAACTCATGCTAAAGTAAGAAACTAAAAGCAACAAACAAGAGATGCCAAACGAAATGAAAAAATACTCAGCCCTATCGGCAATCTCACGTGAGAAATTTCCCCGGGAGTAGGTTTTCTCTCCCGGGAAAGCAATAAATTGCTGCAAATTAATACTCTATTTTGAAAGAAAAACACTTACATTTTAGCTTCAAAAGATCTGTTCCCTATCAAAGCAACGACAGAAATACTTCGGGGGAGAAACTTCATTCCCGATAGGTATTTTTGTAGGGGAATATTTTCCTAGGAAGTTTTTCCATGGAAAAAGTTTTGCCGATACCGATTTTTCGAAATAGAGAAATTTTTCCAGGGAAACTTTATTGCCGATAGGGCTGACTATTTAAAAAATGCATGTAATCTATAATCAACACAGTCATCTTCAACCTCCAGCGCTTTAATAAAATCTCCCTATGGTTTAATTAGTGGAGAAGTTCTTTGCAATATCATAGTATCAGAACGGATCAATTAGTGGTCTGTCAGTTGTTTTCCTTGCAGCCATTTCTACGTAAACTACCTACCTAAAAAAAATTCGACTCGGGTAGGCTTGAATATTTATTTTTTTATAACACCTTATTTGTTGATGGTGGCGAATAAAAAAAAACTGAATATTCATCAGATATCTACTTTTGAAGGGCTACAAAGCGAAGCTAACATTGTAGATCGCACTCAGTCTCTCTTTGTGATTTTCTTTAAAAAAAATGTTTTTTAATACACGAATAACTTTTCTTTGCCAATTTCCTGAAAACGTATATTTTAGTTTTTTTCTTAATTTGAAAATTTATATTGTAAATCTTTTTCAAAACGGTTTCAAAAACTTAAATTTGGGTTTCTAAACATTTATTTTTTTTTTCTTCTAGAATAAATCAAATAAAAAAATCAAAGCTTTTTGTAATATTGTTTGAATCATAAATTCATTATTTCAATTGAAACGTTCAAAATATTGCATCTGTTTGTACCTTACAGTTCTACTACTTTGCTATTGTAGAAGATTTATTGTTGCGGTTTAGCTGGGCACTATCGTTGTACTTAACCCAAATGAAATTTGTTCCCAGTGAAGTAATGACTTCAATTACAGCAATTCTCGAAGTGTTTCGGTAAGTAATAAATTTTTTTTTTTTTCTTTTTAGATTGAAAAATAATTTGATTATAATTTCTCTTAGACGCTTTGTTTGGAATTTTTTCCGACTGGAGAACGAACACTTGAATAATTGCGGTAAATTTCGTGCCGTTCGTGATATATCTATCGCGCCAATAGATTCATCTGATCAAACACAAATTCTTCGAATGATGGACGAACCAGATGGTGTTGTTAATCGATATTCGAAAACAAATCGACCTAAGCCTAAAAAATCCAAAGATCCCGAAAAACGAAGCCTTCTGCATCCACGTGGATCTCTGCAAGATCTTAATATCGATGTTGAAGGGACCAAAAAACTTTAAGTTTTCCAAATTTCAAAAATAATTTATATATATTTTTTTTTAATCTGTTAGTTTAATACTTTTTTTTATAGCTTTTAAGATAAAAAAAAATGTCACAAGACAAAAAACGCGAAAAAAACCGATTGCATTGTGCAGAAAAAAATAACGCTTATTTTTGAAGCGGCAGTATTACTTATATAGAACAGAGAACCAACAAATTTATTTTTGAAGGACTGCTTTTAGGCAACAAAATTAAAAAAAAAAAAAGAAAAAAAAAACAATAATTAATATTAGAAACACATTCAAAATTAAAATGTTATAAAATCGAAACCATTCCTCTGTATCACCTATTCCCTATTATATACGTCATGTGTCTTTTTTTTTAATTTGTAAAATTAGTTGTAGTTTGTAGGTTAAATCGGATAACTGTTGAGTACATTTACATTTATTTTATAATACAAAAAAATATATAGTTTATATTTTTTATAGCAAAATTGTGTTTTTTATTTGTTCAACAAGAAAAGTTTCAAGAATAACTGACCCGCGTCATTTTTCAAAAGTGGCGCTCGTCATTTTTTCAAAATTTACGGTCGTCATTTTTTAAAAGTATCGTGCATTTTTTAAAAATGACGCGCGTTATCTTTCAAAAGGAAAAAAATACGCGTTTTGAGATCGACTGTCGGGTGTTTGGGTAAAACGTCTGTTATGAGTAATATTAGAATTAGGGAGAGTAGGGCGTCAGGATCCAACTTATTTTAAATGGTTACCCTCACTAAGGTCCAATTTATTCACACTCCATTAAATTTAATGTCGCCATTAAAAAGGGGAAATTTTAAAATTTGTATGCGATTTGACAGATTTATAATTTTTAATGGAGACTTTAAATATAATGGAGAGTGAATAAATTGGACCTAAATCAATTATCTGGAAACAGTACTTTTAAAGCACTTGTTCTCTTCAAAGGTGACGAAACGTGTTGGCAGACATACGTTTTTGTCATCACTTACTTAGCAGTAATAAGAATTGGTTACATTTCACGCAAAAAGCTGCCAGCTCTCGGTCCATTATTATCAATTAAAATCAATCCCAAATTAATAGAAAAGACCAACAAATATTATTTTTTTTTTTTAAACAAAATCTATTCACAAAAGTTTAGTAACAAGACAAATTTATTTGTAATCATTAATTCTGCCCAAACTCAAGCGTTCTTTTCTAATTTCTGTTCTCAACCACGATGGTACATTCTTAATAGGATGTGCGTTAGGGAATTTTAATGGTGGTTCTGTTCCTTTGAATGGATGTGACTTTGCTAGTTTCTTCTCTAAATATTCTTTGTTTACTTGTTTAATGTCTCGGTGTTTATCAAGGTACAAATTGAATGGTTGTTTCAGAGGGAACCACTTCTGATCCTGTAGGTATGCTTTGGGGAATTCATATTCAAAGATAGGTTCTTTTAAATCTGTATGAAAAATAGACAGTTATTTCAATTTAAAAAAAAAATTAAAATTTACCACTCACTTAGAACATTGTGATAGAAATCAGTGATTCCCTTATCCCAATCACTTTGGAAGAATGCAAGTCCCGCTGGGGTTATTTCATCTTGGTACTTTTTGTAAAAGTCAAGGGTTTTGAATGTACGTTGTTCCAGGTCATTGTTCTTGTTTATTTTGTATCCACTAAAGTCTAGTTTTGAATTTTGTTTATATAGAACGAAGATGTAGCGTTGGTAGCCAATTCCTTTTGGAGGAATTGGTTGCATGTATTCAACTAAAGTTTCACCCTTTGCAACGTCTCCATTGGGTATGTTGGAACTGAAAATTATAACTTCGGTTAGGTTCAAAAGCAAATATAAGTAGTAAGTAAGTAATTAATTTATTAACATTTGGTTCTTTAAAATTGAATACAATATTTAGAATATAAAAGCTATGGCTATGACCATGTGCCTAAAAAGTCGAAATAATATTTTATCTGATTTACAAGCAAGGTTTAAAAAAGAAGATAGGGCTGTCTACAAAATTCATAAACATTATCCGAGGAATGTACACAGATTCGAATGCAGCTGCTTGTCATGGAGAAGACTTTTCGGTATGGTTTAATACCAGTACAGGAGTAAAACAAGGATGTCCGCTTCGTGCTCTTGTGTTTTCTTTGTTTATAAACAACATTGCAGAGGAATAAGAATTACCGACACAACCGTAGCCTACCCTTCAAGAAACTATCTTAATCCTAAACGAGTATGAATGAAAAACTTTGAGCAAGTATCTGAAGGTAATTTACAAGCAGTGTTGGCAGTAATTGATTACTTTCAGTAATCGATTACTTTCTTGATACAAATTTAAAACGAAACTTTAGAACTTGGTCCACTTTTAAATCTTAGTACTTTTTGTGCCAGCATAATTTTAACATAGGAGTACTACTTGGCTCTTTTTTAACATTTATGTTTTTTAATAAATTTGTAAACAAAGGAGAATGGGCATTTTGGACGTTAAGAGGCCATTAATGAAATTGGTATCAAATGAAAGAACTATAACTTAGGACAAACTTTTGCGTTAAGAATGTAAGATATTGCAATATTATTATAATTGTTAATGCATTTTTCAATAGGAAAAATTGAATTAATAACGAAGAAAAAAATAACAAAAATAATAAAAAATTATTAAAATTATTTTTATTTTAAGTGGAGCGATTGAAACGCTTTATAAATTTTTGGAGTTGAGGTCACTTGAATTTATAAATTGAAAAATTGAATTATACATATATTTTTATAAAATATGATGCTCTGTCATTTTCCCTGAGTCTGATCATATTAATCTTGAAAGTTTGATTAATAGAACTCAATATAAGAGTTTTAAGACAACCACTTTTGTTGGACATTTTTCAAACAATTCAAACTAACAAAAAATTGAACAACAAAACTCTAAAAATAGGCTTGGAAATGTTGTTTTAAAATGCTTATTATTTCGGTTCGGTGTTAAATTAATGCAGTTTTACCGTTTTTGCAGTACGTAACAATGATAAAACTTCTGTACAATATAATATGTAAGACTTAATTACATAAAAAGATAACAAATAACAAAATAACATTTTGTAATCAGTAGTCGTTAATCAGATTACTTTTTTTGCCAATACTGTTTACAAGTATAGGTATAGGATTCTAAATTTTAGGTTTTTTCATATAGTATTTACAATCAAAACATATAAAACGTTTTAATTTGTCAATCTGGCTGATGGCAAAGCAAAAGATTTAAGATACTTACACAAACCAATGAACATACTCTGAGTCACTTGAAGTAAAATGACCATCTGGATTTGTGGCAATCAAAGTCCAGTAAGAATCCTTCTTCGATTTCTAAAATAATAAAGAAAAACCTGAAGTGTCTTGTTTCTTTTACAACAAGGTTATACAAATACAAACCTCTCCAGTAATTGGATCTGAAACTCCATCAAAACTAACAAGTGGAGCTTTTGCTGCTTCCAATGGTTTAACAATATTTCCATTGTACACGGGAACAAGTGTATCATCACTTATTTCATACTTTAAACAGAAAGAGGGTAATTCAAGAATTCAACAATTTAATAGAATAATGATCAAAATGTACCTTGATATCTAAAGCAACTCTTGGAACAAAATAGGCATCGCCAAATAAATCTTTAAATACATTATAATGATCAGCTATTCTCTTGAGATCAAATTGACCAGTAGTATTCTTGTATTCTTCATAGACCTTGTCCAAATCAATGCTTACTACAAAATAACCCGGTTATTATGTAAACTATTCTCTTCCAAATACAAAAAGCAAGCAACTTACAATTATTTCTTCGTGCTATTTTCTCCAGCTGTGAACTGCTTCTTTGGGCTTTTAAATGAGCAAGACGTTCTTTTAGTTCTTCTGAACGTGGTTTTCTTAATTTTGGAAAACCAATGTTGATTTTTTCCGCAATTTCTGGATCAATTGGATTATCCTCTTCAAAAGAAAGAAAACAGGTAAGAATACATTTTTGTATGATCATTTTAAATACCTTGTAATCTTTGTTCAATTGTTTTGGCAACACCTGGTGGTTTGCCACGAAGTCGATGACCATTTCGGGATGTTATTAATAATGTACATGATGGTTTTAAGTAAAAATTTAAACTATTTTTTAATAATAAATTTGTGTAGGACATTTTTCCGTGATTTCGAAAAAATTCATAGGTTAAATGGGAAATGTCAAAACTTGACGTTTGACATGCGTAGAATTTATGGCCTATTCACAATCGGTTAGTCTTGTGGTAAGTACACATCGTTTGTATGAGAGAGGTTTGTTCATTGGGTTGTTCTTCAAAATGATTCATTGGAGAAACATAAAGGGATTTTCAGTAGAACGCATAACAAAAAAAAATAGTAGGGGTATTCATGTAATGGTGTAAAATCTGGGTAAACCTGGTAAAATGGTAAATATCGTAAACTGCACAAAGTAAAAATTAAAACAATTAAAATATTAAATTGTGCAATATTTGTATTAGCTGATGTAAAAGAGCATACCGAACAAGTGTGCAAAACAATTTATTAAGGATAATTTATTTTATTGTTATTTTGTTTTACAGTCCACATAATAAGGTAATATCTTCCGAACGTTGTCAAAATTTGTTTGTCAAAAGTGGGAACAAATCTGTCAGGTCGGCCTTTAATTTTTATATTTCAATCGCAGTCAACAGGAAATTTGTTTTTGTTTTAATTTATAAAATGTCATTTGAAAAAATTATAAATTGAAAACTAACAAATTTTCTTCGTGTTTCGTCGCGGAAAATGGTCAATAATAGTTAAAAAAAATTAGTGTTGTGCGTGGTTTTTCTTTTTTTGTGCGTTTTTTGTCGGTAATTTAAAACAATTAAAGCAGAAACACAATCACGCTTTGCCGTCGATTTTGACAACTGCCTAAAGTTCAACTATACGAAATCTGTGTAACCTCACACAATGACGATTTTTCTACGTACGCTTTTTTGACAAACGTAAGGAAACGTAAAAAAGCGAGCAAAAGTTCAACCAGACTGAATTTTTGCTCGCTTTCTGACATTTATCAGACATAGTCACCCACATAATTATTGCGCCAAATGTGAATAAAAAAAAAATTATTGCAAAACTAGGTGTGTTTTTTAATTTCTCTTTATAGATGTTGCACATAAAAACGACATCGAGATATTTTAAATCAAAACAATTTACTTATTAAAAACAAAAATAATTTAATGATGTTGTAGACTGAGTTTTACTGGTAAAAAACAATTTATTTTGATTGCTTTTGTTTTTATAACTATAGGATTAAAGAATAAACAAATTTCTATGCATTTTTTAAACACATTAATATCCTTTTTCATTTTTCCACAACTAAATCAAGATAAAGACTTGACCCAATAATTTTGTGAGTGACTGTGTTTTTTTTTTATTTGACAGCAGATTTTATGTTTCAATCAGCTGTTCGAAGTCAAAGTGACAGAAGTGCGCTTTGAGGATTTCTCAACGTAACGCGATGACGCGTCTGGCAAAGCGTGATTGTGTTTCTGCTTTTAAGAATTACGGTAGCTGACATTGGTCACCAAATTGTCATGTTTTGACAATTTGGCGACCAATGTCAGTTTGGAAGATATTACCTTTTTATGTGTACCTACTGCGATTTTGTTCCTTCTCTGCTACATAGAGCTAATTTGTGATCTGTTCCAAATGAAGTTTTAGGTGTCAAAACTTTATAACTGTATATTTCGGACCCCCGTGTATACTGTACAGCAGGCATATCAAACTCAATGGTTCTTTAGGGGCCAAAACAGTAAGATCTAGATTTTTATGTTCTGCAAAAAAAGTAAAAGGTAAAACTTGTTTCTATAAAATAGATTTTATACGGCAGTTTTCAACTGTCCCAAATCTGAATGAAAAATAGGGGAAAGTGACCTAAAATGGCACCCCAAGGTAAAATGGCCCCCCTGCTAGAAATCGTAGAATCGAACATAATAAGAAAGTTTTGTGAACGCGATTCTTATGTTAATCTGGCAAAACCGACACATACGAAGTTTTAGCAACTTCAAGCCATTATTTAAAATTCGACAGGTGTAACCACCTCAAAAAGTACACTCGTTATAATTTTATGAAATTTTTTCTTGTAATAAGTTGGCTTAGAACGATTTTAGATTTTTCGGTAAAAACTTAAATTCAAAAAACCCAAAATGGGCAAAATGGCCTACTTAGTACTCGGGTAAAATGGCATACTTACTTTAACAAGGCATTTTATACTGACTTCACATTTTCATTTTTTTATTGTGAAAATGGTTGCTAAACATAAACGATCTACAGAGAGGAAGCCATGGACTGAGGAAAGTCCTTGATTCCGTCCAAATTCGTAAAAAAGCATCCAAATTATTCGAAATTCCAAAAACTACAGTAAGTAGATGAGAAACCAACAGGAACAGGGTTTTGAATGTCTCACAGAAATTTTTTTTGGGGGGGGGGGGGGGGGGGATTAAGCACCACTTGTTCCAAGAAAATGGAAAAAGAGCTCTTTGACTCGATTTTTCATTTAAAATCACGTATATTTGGACAGTGTGCCATTTTACCCAGTTAAATTTGATCAGTTAAATTTGTAGACGTCTTGAAAATTAAAAAATTTAAATATTTTTTGGAATTTTTTTAACTCGCAAAGCTCAAAAATGTGAGAGTAATATATTAAACTTTGAAAAGTATATAGCATTTTAGTTTGAATGTTAGTTTTTTTCGAGGTATGGGACATTTCCCTTAGGGGGGCCATTTTAGGCCACGCGTCAAATCCTTGTTTCCCTTCTGACGTAAAAAAAAACTAAGTTGCGTTGTTTTATATGTGTGATATATTTTCAAAATCATTCATGGGAAAGATGAGATATAGACTTTGAAAGGTCTATGTGAACTTTAAAAAAAAAAAACAACAAAATTCAACCCTACCTCTCATTTGTTTAGAATTTTTTAAGTTCACTCGGGCGTATGTGTACTTTTTTTAAAAACTCAAATACGAATTATTATTAAAAATTTTAGTTGATTTATTTTCGAATGATGGAATACAAAGTCTTTTCTGAACTAATGTTGGCCAAAAATTACAGTTATTGCTGTAAAGAATTGTCATAACGTTTGGTAACACTATAGCGTGTGCTAACCAGATTACACGTTTGCTGATCTTAAAATCAGGGGTGAAACTACGGCATACGTACGTTAACGTTTTGACTATTGCTCTCTTTATTTAATCAGAATAAAAAGATAAGTTAACGTACATACATAATGCCGTAGTTCGACCCCAAGATTTCAGCTATATTCTTTCAAACAATTGATCGTACACTCAGAGAAAAAAATAGTTAATATCGGAATAACTATTTTAAATAGTTGAAAAATGGTTGTTTGTGATAGTCAATCGAAGTACTCGTTATCTATAAATTAGCTGTTATATAGTCAATTTTAGCTATTAACACTTTGACACGCCAGGCCAAGTATTTTTTAAATTTCTGTTTCTTAGAACCTAAAAAGTAGTTTCCACAAATTCTCATTGTTTTGTCGTCATATATGTGGAGTTCTAAACGCTTTTTGTGTGGTACACTTTTCTGTGCGATGCGTGGCCCAGCAGTTAAAAAAAAATATTCAAGCCGTTTAAACTAAAACTACTCAATAACTCAATGGCACGGATCGAAATAGTAAGGGACTAAAGTTGGACATCATATTAAATTTGCAAACTAGTTACTCGTATCAATCAATTAACAAACTTAATTTCACTTTTCACTTTCATTGAATTGCTTCCAACTTCAACAACTCAATCAAATCCACCATTAAAAATATAAATAAACCGTTATAACACACATTTTTACAAAAGTTACCTTATTGATTGCTATATGTCTTTTAGCCAGACAAATCAAAAACTCTCAAGGTGGTTATGAAAAATACACAACCATGTTATATTTATGTAGGTAGGCAATTTTTTCCTATAGTCTGTGTCAATTCAACTCTATGTACCTACTTTATCTTTCTGGTTTACTATTTATTTCATTACCATTGCCATATAAGGTCTAAAAAAATCAACATGCATTCATCGACATAAATGGCGACAGATTGTCTCGAGTTTCATAAAGAAAAATTACTTTTTTTGGTGGTTTGATATACGAGTAGGTTCCAGTTTCAAAATACAAGTCTCAAGTTTTATAAATTTGTTTTTGTTTATTTTTTTTTCTGTTTGCTCAGCCTCAATACTTAACATACAGTAGCACTATGGTCAGAGCATCTCAGGCTCAAGCGCGATTTAATGGTAATAACTTCTTGATTAAGTTTTAAAATGTATGTACATATAGTCGGTTTTGGTGCGGCTTGTTGTAATTTAAGAGCTTAAGGCAAAACAGCTACTAGATTTTGGATAGGTAAATGATTTTCAGTGAAGATTTTGTTGCTGCAGCTAAGCATTGCGAGAGTTGTTTTATATCCTTTTATGTTTATGTACGATATTCTAGTATTTAATGCATTTATTTTCTTTCTCATGATTGTGCTCATATAAGGGTGTTTTCAAACAAATTAAAAGGTGAAATAGACAATTGGTCATGTTCTTTTTGTTTGTATAAGCATAAGTTAGGTAATTATTAATATTTATTATGTCCTTTGTAATTTTGTTTAAAATGAAGTGCAATTTTATTGACTCATTGTAATTGTTGTTACAAAACTCAGGTTTTTTTTATCAAATGTTCATTATTAGGTACTTATAAATGCATAATAGGGACTGAAAACTAAAAAGGTGTTATTTAATTTCGATTTGAAGGTGTTGGTAAAGTTGTAATTCACATTATTTGCACGTTGTCCAAGTGCACTGTGGCGTATACGTGTTCTATTTTGTATTTATAATATAATGTTGTCTTTTTTTTACCGCATCGTACCTATGTCCAAGAGTAGGAAAGGAAAAGACGGTTTATCAAGCTAGAAAATTTACGTTCATGCAACCTGATCATGTACATTAGGGTGTTCGCTATTTAGGTTTTTTTTTGGAAAAACTGTTTCTAGTAGTAGTAGCATAAAAAATAAAATAAACCCAAAAAAAAAAAAAAAACATGCATGTCCTGACTAAACCCCTAGTCCTAAAAAAATGGTCTACACCTTTTTGAAAACGGTGTTTAATGTAGACAAGAATCTGATCAAAAAATTTTACTTGAAGACTTTATCTAAAAAAAATGTCCATCTAGCGTCAAAATAGAAATCTAAAAAATTAGCGGATTTTTGTATAATTATTTAGAAACCATTTTTCTACTTTTAAGTAGTTCTTAAAAGAACTTGATTCAAAAATAACAAACCCCCTAATGTACATATGAGACATTATTTTAAAGTATTTTATAATTCTGAATGGAATGCGACCACTTAAAAAAAAATTATAAGCCTTATTATAAAAAGATGGATACAAAGGATTAAGGGAGAGCTGGACTAGAATTAACAAGGGCAAGAAGTAACATTTAAAAGTTTTTTTTAATCCAATGTACATTTTTATTTATAAGTGTACTACTGAACACTGATAATCCTTCTTAGCACGAATATGTTATATATTCATAAAACTTATTATTCGATAAATACATTTTAAGCTTAAAAAAAGCTCAGAAGTTGTTTAAAGAATATATGTTTTTTTTTTTATTTAACGCAACGTTGAATAGAGCCCTAATATCCGTGGAGGTGGCGACATAACAAATGAGTACATCTAGTGTTAAATGTACTAGATCATCTGAGCAGTTTACCAATTTAAAACAGCTAACATTTTTGTCCTGGAAAAAATATGCATTGGGAAATCGAGACAATTCTTTTCTTGAGACTAAGTGTAAATAGTAATAAATAATAATAAAAAAAAAAAAACTGCCACTAATTAGGGATTGATCCTATAATCTATTTCAACCCCTCAACCATTACCAGCCAACGACCGTCAGCACTGCTCACGCTGACGTGAAAATCTTTATAATAAATATTGTATATATATATATATATATATGTGCCCTTGATTATGAAAGTGGACTAAGTCACTCCTAAAAATGGCATCAAATCTAGCCTAAAAATAATTATTATTTAAGGGGTAAAGTTTATTTGAACGCGAAATTGCAGTAAATAAACTTCTTTATTGCTACTCTAGTGATTTCATAAAAGAATAATTATAATTAAATCGTTATAAGAAAATTATTATTTAAGTTTTTCTTTAAACAATGCAAAAAGTGACTTAGTCCACTTTCATAATCAAGGGCACATATGATCGATCCTATAACTCTTCGGTCACTAGACAAGTGCTTTACGATCAGACTTTCTAACTGTTGACATTTGGTATGATAAACTGCAACTAAATCTGAAGTCTCATCAAAATTTAAAAAAAATGTTTAAGCTTTTTTCAACCACAGTACACATAAAAAGGTAATATATTCCTAACTGACATTCGTCGCCAGATTGTCAAAACATGACACTTTGGCGACCAATGTCAGCTACCGAATTCTTAATTGTTTAAAATACCGACGAAAAACGCACAAAAACCGATAAACCACGCACACCACTAATTTTTAAACAATTATTTACCATTTTCCGCGATGAAACACGAAGAAAATTTGTTATTTTTCAATTTATAATATTTTTAAATGACATTTTATAAATTAAAACAAAAACAAATTTCCTGTTTACTGCGATTGAAATATAAAAATTAAAGGCCGACCTGACAGATTGATGCCTATTTTTGACAAACAAATTTTGACAACGTTCGGAATATATTACCTTATTATGTGTACTGTGTTTTTGAAATCAAATATTATGACGATTTCCTCATTAATTTTAAATAATTTTATTCTTCCAAGAAAGTTTTTTAATATTAAGACTTATGTAGGGGAAGTGGGGGCAAGACGGTTTTCGCACTATGTTGTATAAAAAAAAAGTGAAATTGGCAACACCTGCAACATAAAATAGGTGCCCTTTGGTACGATCGATCATGCCTGTAAGTTTTAGCAATTTCGGTTAAGACCCCAAAGAGTTACGGCAAATTTTGTGATTTTTCATCAAATTGTTATCGTTGATGTGAAAAGTCAGTTGTATTTTTGACACTGAAATAATTAAAATTTTTAACTTTTCCTTTTTTTATAATAGAAAGTGAATATTGAAAAGTATTTTCTACGAAAGAAAGAGTCATAAAGATAAATAAAAAAAAAAATAATACAGAACATCAAATATGTTATGACTGGTAGCCAGTGGCGTATCCAGAAAAAAATTTGGAGGGGGCTGGAAAATTTTTCCAATTTTTTTTTATGGTGAATGTACGAAATTTTTTTCTTTTTTTACCGACTTCCAAAAAGGAGGAGGTATTCAATTCGTCTTTTTTTTTTATTTTTGTTAACTCATAACTTTGGACTGAGTGAACCAATTTTGATAATTCTTTTTGTATTAGAAAGCTGGTGCAATGTGGTTCCATTTCAACTTCGTTCAGTTCTGGCCATAGAAACTATTAGAAAAACCATAAAACCATGATCCATGAAAGTCGGTTATGTTTTTTGATAAAAATGATTATTTTTATTCATTTTTGATCGAGAAAATACAGAACACCTAATGTCACTTTCGGCAAGTGAATGCAGGACGTTAAAGTCTCAAAAACTAATTTTCAATGAAATTCTTATTGATGTTTAATGTTGACCACTAAAATTTTGAGATATAAAAAAATTGTATTTCCAATATCTTTGAGAACAATATTAATTTTGAAAAAAAGTAAATATAGGTACTCAAAATATTTCTTGATTGCATAAGAAGCTTTGCAAAATTTAAAGGTAATGTAATTCGACGTCAAAATACCAAAAAAATAATTTGAAGAATTCTGAATTGGACTAAAATCCTAAAAAAAATGATCCCAACCCTCAACGTCAACTAAGGCACTTACTCAAACAAACACAAACAACAATTTCAGAATTTGGAGGGGGCTCGATCATTTGAGCTGCCTCTAAATCTCTAAGATTTACGAACAAAATTCAGTTAATCATGTAGATTATGATGAAATCAGCTAAATAATAACATTATTTTGGAAGCTTGGGGGGGGCTTGAGCCCCCTGAGCCCCCCCCTCAATACGCCACTGCTGGTAGCTCTGGTAGCTTAAATAAAGTTAAAAAAGAAGTTCACAGTTAAATATTCCAAAAAGCTAAGCAACAGGCGCAAACAATACTGTAATTGATGATTCTGATCAAGAGTACTTTGCAAATTGTATTTGTACCTTCTATCTGCAACTGTTTTCTTGATCCAATCCAAAGTATTCTTGGATTAAGTGCAAAATGTGTACCAAATGGTACCAAAAAGCTTGTGCTGGAAATATACTAATGAAAATATACCATAATTGTGTTATTATTACTAATAGACTGCATTTAAAACAATAGAAACGGTATTTCTACCAACAAAATTTGCCCCCATGTGGGGGCAAGACCGTTTTTTGTTTGATGTTTTTTCAAAACGTATTATCTTTTGTTCAGTATTTTTTATTTATAATGAGAGTTTCTGCAAAAAACATTAAACTTAATGAATAAAAACTTTATTCTATTTAAAAGATGTTTTTTATTGGTTTTTAAGACAGTCAAACACTAAGTGGGCGGTCTTGCCCCCACTTCCCCTACATAGAATTTCATTTTTAGTTGTTTTTTTTAAGATGAAAATTCCTATTAAAATTAAAGTAATTCACCTTAAATTTAAAAGAATTTAAAAAGATTCCCCTTATTTTAAGCGGGAATCCTATTGTTTTAAGAGGGTGGCAGGCCCGTAGCCAGGGGGGGCATTGAGGGGCAATGCCCTACCTTAAGTTTGAAATGCCCTACCTTAAAATAGCCCTACCTTGGAAAATGCCCTATATTAAAAAATGCCCTACTATCAGAAAGGGATTGCCTCCAAAAATGCCCTACCTTCAAAAATTTTCTTCATATAAAAATGCCGTACCTTCAATAATTCGCGGCCTTAAAAATGCCCTACCTCAAAACATTCCCAAGTTATGAAAATATCCTACTTTCAAAAATACTCTATATTTTAAAATGCCCTAACTTCAAAAAGGCTGTCCTTATAAAAATGCCCTACCTTCAAAAAAGCTCTAGCTTTAATAATACCTACCCAACTTTTAAAGATTCCTTAGCTTTAAAAGTGCTCCAGCTTTAAAAATTCCCTGCCTCAAAAATGCACTACCTTCAAAAATGCCCTGTTTATGAAAATGTTCGACCTTTAAAAATGCCCTTCTTTTGAAAATGCGCTTCTTTTAAAAATATCCTACTCATAAAAGAGGCGTTATATTTCTCTTTTATGATATTATAATACGCCAAACAAGTGAAGATATCTCAGACAATAAAAAAAATATCGGAAAGATTTAAACAGTTTTGACAGAAGACAACGTTTTTTAAAGGAACCGGTATATTAGAGCATAACCTAAAAAACAATAAAAAACGAGTTCAGCGGCCCTAGGAAATTAGGCCACAATAAAAAAATGAAATTTATATTATATATTAGGTATGTATATTAGACTGATTCAAAAAATATTGTTGGATGTGACGAAAAAAAGTACTGTAAAACGTAAAAGTTTCAGCCCTTAATATTAACATTAAGTACCGCCGTATCGCAAATTTCTATTTTCCATATGATTTACATGGAAAAGATTGTGTTTTTGAGTTCGATTTGCAATTAACTTAAGCTTTTCTGTTTAATATTTTCATAATGATTTAATACTGAAAGAATACTCGTATAATTGTTCAAATTAAATAAGTTAGTTCTAATAAAGACGTCATAATAAAGTCGTTACACATCGCAGGGCAGCGCCTCCAAACTCACAAACGAGTTTAATCAATTATCTTGTGTGCATGTGCGTTAAATGGGGCTATTCTCACATTTAACCCGTTTAAATTCCATTCCGACCGATATCATTTAAAGTTTTTTGTTAAAAAAAGTAATCCGCTACGGTGATCTATGTGTTCATTCGATAGGACAATCAACTTGTACTCTGGGATCTAAAAAAAACACTTTCAAATGCTATCGGATTGTGAAAGAAAATTTTGGATTATTTTTTAATTCAAAGTGATATAAAATAGGTGAAATTAGCATTATCTACAATGTTACAAAAATTTTACCGAACATTGCATTTTGGGTAGCACAAGATTTTTTTGTTTTGATCTGTAGGGGAGGTTAATGTGAGTATACGATCCAGTTTTCGGGGTTGAAAGCCCCCCCCCATTTGGCCACTGTTGCAGCCTTAAATTTATAAATTATTATAAATTAAATTGTAAATTCTTACATTATTATCAATAAGAAAAAAAAACATAGAATATTTGAATTTGCCGCCTAACTTAAATATGGAATTTAGTACAAAACATATGTTTGCCTTTCTCTCAATAATTAAATTCACCATACTCTAAAATTGTACCTTCTTAATCATTGAAATTTAATTTGTAAAGTCTCTTAAAATTCGACCATCGATCGTACAAGTAATCTACTCATGCTTTGTTAGAGTTGCAATTTAAGAATAATAAATTAAATTTATAACGTGGTACTAAGTTTAGTTTTTTTTAAATATTATTCTGGAACAAATTCTATACAGAATTTTACATGGCGACCGTGACAGGACCATTATAGTGTCCAATTTAATAAAAACTATAGACAATTAAAGTGAAATAATCCCTTAAAAACTTTTAAAGACATTTAAGTGAAAGTGCTCGGTTTCGCGTTCGGTTGAAGCTGTACCCATCATCAAGGAAATCATCGAAAAAGGAATCAAGGAATTCATCGAAAATACATAATTTATAGAATTAAAAAATATTGGTGAGTCTGTATCGTTCAATTTATTATATTAATCTTAAAATAAATTTACTGCACCAACAAACCATTTAATTACCATCAAATCATTAAATTACTATTGATTCATTGAATTCCTCATTTAAACCTAAATCATCATTTAATCGTCGATTTCGATTATTGCACTCTCACGTATTATTTCTCACTTTCATACATATATAGTTTATACTTATATATTTAATAAAAAAAAAAAAAAAAAAAATCTAACCTAATAAGTTCTTTAAGCATTTATGCGATAAGAATCCTTTGGCAACTCTAAAAATTTGCATGATACATATCTAATATCGAAAGGATTGTTTTCTTGCACATCTCATATTGTTGAGATTAGTTTTTTCTTTCATAAAAAACTGGAATATAAAATAGTTAAAAAATTCCATAATTTCGCTCGCAAAAGAATTCTCAATTCGTCCACGTGACTCGCACATTAAAAATTGGATATATGTACATATTGGAATTCTCTTACAAATTAGAACACACGCTTAAAAACAGGGTTCTCTTCTCTTTGTGTTCATCGGCTCGCGTTCATTCGGCTCATCATTTGGAAAAAACGATCATCTTCGCATCATCACTCTGCAGCTCATCAATCATCGTCTCCGGTAGTGGGGAAATTCTAACGAAAGCTTAATACATACTTCTAAATTCATCGCTATACTCCTTGTCGTTATACATACATAAAATTATTCGTCGTTCAAGAGCATATGGTTGCTTAAGTTCTTTTATGTTGGAGAAATTAGAAAAGCTTAGTCGTGCAATTTATTAGCATCATCGCAACATTGTTGCTGCAGATGGTTGACATACTTACATATATCAGAGCATTGCTATCATCAAACTTGTCTCATCGAAAGCTCACTTCGTTCGTCGGCTTAAGCTAGTCGCAGCTGTTTAAAGTTTAGTCGCATGCGAGTTAAACTTTCTCGTTTTATTTAATATAAACTTTCTGCATTTATTTCCAAATCGAATTATATCAATTCATTATGACTGAAGCGAATAACGCAAAAACTTTAGAAAATTTAAAAACAAATCGTGCTTCAACTAAAGGTAGCATTTCAAGAATCAAAACTCTTCTAGAAACTAAAACATTGGAGTTTACTGAGCTTGAATGTCGTTTGGGTATCTTAGAGTCTTATTTTAGACAAGCTCTTAATTATCAAACTAGGATAGAAGAGGCTAGTCCTATAGATACAGGTCGTGCTGAAATAGAGGAACTATATTGTTCAACCAAAAGTAAAATATTATCCCTGATGGGCAATAATAGGCGAAGCAGTATTGCACCTGGAGATACTACAATGTCGAATTTGGTACCTTTGTCTCGTCTTCCTCTGCAAAAGCTCCCTAAGTTTACTGGCAAATATGCAGATTATAAAAATTTTATTGGTTTATTCAAAACATTAGTCCACAACGATAATTCGATTGCAACGATTGAAAAGTTTAATCATTTAATTTCATGTTTGAGTGAACAAGCTTGTGGGACAATAAAATCATTTCAAGTTACGGAGGAAAATTATTCCAAGGCGCTCGCTCGACTCGAAGAGAGATACGATAAAAAGGGTTTAATATTTATGGAATATATCTCGTCGCTCTTTGATCTTCCTAAAATGAAAGGGGTTTCGGCATCTCAGCTTAGAAGTTTGGTTGATGATACTTCTGCTTTATTTGACTCACTCAAATCCTTAGCTACTCATGAAGAGATTTGCACTGGAATTATAATTCATTTAGTAATGTCGAAGGTAGATACCCAGACATACAACAAATGGAATGAATCTCTGGATCATTCCAAATTGCCAGCATGGGATCAATGTACAAAAACTTTAATTAATCGTTGCCAGTTTTTGGAAAGCAAAGAATCAAAAACTCCCAATGCTTTGGAAGTCTCTAGCTTTCCTAAATCACAGATTAAAAAGTCTTCGCATGTTTCTTTGTCATTGACAAAATCAATTTGCCTTTATTGTAAATCTTCAAATCATATGATTATAGATTGCAACAAATTTAAAAAACTACGTGTCTACGACCGCTATAAGAAGGCAAAGACTCTATCACTTTGTATCAACTGTCTAAGCAAAGGCCATGGAGTTAAGGAGTGTTCTGCCAGTAAATGTAATGTTTGTTCGGATCCTCATCACATACTTCTGCATAGGTACGGAGAAACTGATGCATCCTCAGGACCTGATGCAGTTGCTGGACGGACTCGGACTTCTTTACTTAATTCAACATTCGATGATGCAGATTCTCAAATAGTTTTGGCTACTGTTGTTGTTAGGGTTCGCAATAGTAAAGGGGAATTCGTATTAGCTAGAGCTTTATTAGATTCAGGATCCCAGATTAACTTGATGACCCAATCACTAGCAAACAGTCTTCAGCTGAAGTTAATTCTTTGTCCAGTCAACATAAGCGGTGTTAGTGCTATAGGAACTAAGATTGATTCTCATACTATAACGACTTTACAATCTAGATTTGGAGGGTATGAGAAGAAGGTTGAGTTTTGGATTGCTCGTTCCATAACAGACTTCCAACCCCAAAGGCAATTAATGATAGAAACTTGGAATATACCCAAAAATATTGAATTAGCCGACCCATGGTTCTACAAACCTCAAAGGGTTGATATGCTGCTAGGAGCTGAATTATTTTTTGATCTCATGGAATCAGGACAAGTTGCGTTAGGCCCAAATTTACCGGTTCTGCAAAATACAGCTGTAGGTTGGATAGTGTCGGGCAGCTGTTATGGACAAGGGAAACGGAGCTGCTTCTTGGTGCAGCTTGTCAAAATGGTGGAAAGGTTTTGGACATTGGAAGAAGTACCTTTCAAATCTGTTCTCACTCCGGAACAAGAACGTTGTGAAGCTCATTTTATAGAAAATTTCAAAGTTTTAGAAACGGGACGAATTCGTGTGAAATTACCATTTAAGGACAGTCCATACCAATTAGGTGATTCTTTGGATATAGCCAAGAAAAGGTTTTACTCTTTAGAAAGAAGATTGGACAAAACTCCTGAGATAAAAGCGCAGTATTCGCAGTTCATGCAAGAATATTTAAAACTTGGACACATGTCCCGTGTGAGGCACATCGCATTGAGTACACCCCATTATTTTATGCCGCATCAATGTGTTATTCGCCCTGAAAGTTCGTCCACCAAATTAAGAGTAGTCTTCGATGCATCGTGCAAAACCAAGTCCAATTTGTCCCTCAACAATTTGCTTATGGTAGGATCCACTCAACAGGATGAATTGTTTTCAATCATTTTACGTTTTCGAAGTCATGAGTTTGCACTAACAGCTGACATACAAAAAATGTATCGTCAAATTGAAGTTGATCCTGATGATCGTCGTTATCAACTTATTCTTTGGAGATTTAACTCCAATGAAAGACTTCAAACCTATTGCTTAAATACAGTTACATATGAAACTGCATCTGCCCCATTTTTAGCAACGCGTGCTCTAAATGAAATTGGTATTCGAAATCAAGCCCAATATCCTCTTGCAAGTAAAATTATTCAAAATGATTTCTACGTGGATGATCTCATCACTGGGGCCAATACTATTCAAGAACTTCGAAAAATTCAAGAAGATGTAACCAAGCTGCTAAGTGAATCCGGTTTTGAGTTGCATAAGTGGCACTCAAATGTAATATTAAAACCAGAAGTAAAAGATACCAAATTGGAACTGAAAATTGACGAAATGGAACAAACCAAAACCCTTGGAATCGAATGGAATCCTAAGGACGATGTCTTTAATTTCTTTTCCAAAGACACTTTTTCGAGCAATCATTCGACCAAGCGCACTGTTCTTTCTGATGCAAGTAGAATTTTTGATCCTCTCGGACTTCTAGGACCAATTGTTGTAAAGGCAAAACTATTTCTACAGAGGCTGTGGGCTTCAAAGCTTAAGTGGGATGATGAGTTGCCTGACGAATTAAGAAGCTGTTGGATCGAGTACCTCGAAGACCTAAAAAATCTCAATATTCTTAAGATTCCTCGTTTCATTTTTCAATCAGAAATGAAAGCTCTACAAATACATGGTTTTTCTGATGCTTCTATGAAAGCATATGGTTGTTGCCTGTACGCCCGTTGTGTGGATGAGTTTGGTAACGTATCTGTGAGGCTGATAACTGGTAAGTCGAGAGTTGCTCCTACAAGAATACAATCCATACCGCGCTTAGAGCTTTGTGGTGCTCAACTGTTGGCAAAATTGTTTAAAAAGGTTGAAGAGGCAATAAAAGTAGAATGTAGCCAAGTTTTCTTTTGGGTGGATTCCGAAATTGTTCTTTATTGGATTTCGTCTTCAAGTAGTCTGTACGGAACGTTCGTAGCTAATAGAGTAAGTGACGTGCAGTCTCTAACCTCAAATGTTTGCTGGAGACATGTTAGATCAGAAAACAACCCTGCTGATCTTATATCGCGAGGAAGTCTTGTCCAAGACTTGAATTCATCAATTTGGTTTGATGGCCCTGAATTTTTAAAACATCCCCCAAACCAATGGCCAGAAAATCCAAAGGTCGATCAATTGAATCTTGACTCTTCAATATTAGAAACAAAAAAGATCAAAACGGTGTTAGCCTGTTTCCAAGTCGATACGGAATTTTTGGAACGCCTGGGAAAATACAGTGACATAACAGTGACATAAGATCAATTGAATCTTGACTCTTCAATATTAGAAACAAAAAAGATCAAAACGGTGTTAGCCTGTTTCCAAGTCGATACGGAATTTTTGGAACGCCTGGGAAAATACAGTGACATAAGAAAAACAGTTCGAATAATTGCCTATATCCTGCGATTTCGCAAAATATCGAAAGGAAAAAATGAATTAAAGGGTACACCACTTTCTGCAGATGAATTGAACGAGGCTACCATGTCTATGGTGTGGTCTATTCAACAGCAAAGTTTTTCAACAGAAATTGCAGAAATAAGTTCAAAAGACCCAAACCCATCTTTAAAAGGCTTAGCAAAACTATCTCCATTTCTGGATGTTACATGCAATAGAGAGCTACTTCGCGTTGGAGGTCGTATTCGAAATTCTGATGAGAATTACGACGTTAAATTTCCTATTATTTTGCCGGGTGACAGTCATTTTGTTAAGCAGTACATTAGACATCTTCACATTCAAAACTATCACGCCGGACCTCAAGCTCTTTTAAGTTTTATAAGAGATAGATTTTGGGTTACCAACGCACGACCCTTAGTAAGATCGATAATCTTCAAATGTGTTCATTGTAATAAATACAGACCAAAATTATTTGACCAAGTAATGGGAAATTTGCCTAAAGATCGAGTTACACCTGGCAGACCATTCGAAATCTGTGGTGTTGATTTCTGCGGACCCATGCTTACCTCTTGGAAGATTCGTGGTAAGGTGCCATACAAATCATACGTTTCTGTATTTGTATGTTTTGTTACAAAAGCAGTTCATTTGGAAATTGTTTCCGATCTTAGCTCTGACGCATTTATTGCAGCCCTCAAGAGGTTGATAGGTAGAAGGGGTTGCCCTTCAAAAATTTATTGCGATAATGCAACCAATTTCGTTGGCGCAAAATCTAAATTAAAAGATTTTAGAGATTCCTTTTTTAAAGATTTAAATAAAAACACTATTCTTCAGTTCGTTGCAGATAAAGGAATCCAGTTCGAGTTCATTCCACCTCGAGCACCCCATTTCGGTGGTATCTGGGAGGCAGCGGTAAAGTCGGCAAAAACTCTACTCACGAGAACCTTTGGAGGCGCTCTTCTTACCTTTGAAGAGCTTAACACTGCACTTGTTGAAGTTGAAGCCATACTAAATTCAAGGCCGATTACAGCGATGTCGTCAGATCCATCAGATTTCACCGCTCTGACACCTGGCCATTTTTTGATTGGCTGTCCAATTAATTCCTTTCCGGAACCGGAAAGAAACATTAATCAAATTTCTTTTCTTCATAGGTGGCAAAGAATAACGGCTCTAAAACAGCACTTTTGGAAGAGGTGGTCAACTGACTACCTGAGAAGTTTACAAGAGAGGTCTAAGTGGTTCAAGGTGAAACCAAATGTTGAAGAAGGATCCCTAGTGCTAATGCAAGACGAAAATCTACCACCCTACAAGTGGGCCATTGCCAGGGTTGAACGAGTTATCCGGGGCAATGACAATTACGTCCGAGTTGTCGATTTAAAGACTGCAGCTGGAAGATTTCGACGTCCAATCACAAAAATCGCACCACTCCACTTGGATTGAAAGCATGGCTTGTCAATGGGGCCGGAATGTTGCAGCCTTAAATTTATAAATTATTATAAATTAAATTGTAAATTCTTACATTATTATCAATAAGAAAAAAAACATAGAATATTTGAATTTGCCGCCTAACTTAAATATGGAATTTAGTACAAAACATATGTTTGCCTTTCTCTCAATAATTAAATTCACCATACTCTAAAATTGTACCTTCTTAATCATTGAAATTTAATTTGTAAAGTCTCTTAAAATTCGACCATCGATCGTACAAGTAATCTACTCATGCTTTGTTAGAGTTGCAATTTAAGAATAATAAATTAAATTTATAACGTGGTACTAAGTTTAGTTTTTTTTAAATATTATTCTGGAACAAATTCTATACAGAATTTTACAGCCACCATCTTGGAAAAAGGGGTGTAAACTGTTTTTTTATCGATATCTTGCGAACCGTAAATCCCACAAAAAAAATGTCTAAAACGATTTTGTATATAATTTATTTCTCTACAATTTTGATTAAGGTACTTTTTTCTGTAAAATTGCAAATAAGAAAGTTATACTTGAAAATAGATGTACATTTTCAAGAAAAAATTCTTTGAAGGGCCGTAGCTTTTTTTCTACAAATTTTAATTTCTGGAAAACGGCAAGACTTTTTTGCATCCGGTTTTCTGTTTTTGTTTGAAAACACATTACAGCATTGAATTTTGAAAACTTAATTAGTACTTAATTTTATAAAATTTTGAAAAAAATTAGTTCAAAATATTTTTGTCGTTAAATTTTTAAATTAAAAATAATATAAAAGAAAAGGTTTTCGGCTTTACAAGAAAATATAACACATTTTTTTTGAGAAAATTGTCCTCCTGACTAAACGGTACGGGATGGACCCCCCGTACTTTGATTTTTTTCTTGTTTAAACCCAACCTACATATCCTTTTGAATCAGTCTGTATTGAAGTAGTAAAAATAAAATAAACATATAAAAGTACGAAAATAAATTGTTACATTTTTTCTGTAAAACCATTGCAGCAGCTTTATATAAACGAAATCTGCAAAATGAGCACATCAAATTTTTGGAAATTAAATGATCTTTAAAAACTATCATGAGTATTTTTTCAATAAAAGTTGTATTCAAAGAATTTTTTCTTGAAAATGTACATCTATTTTCAAGTATAACTTTCTTATTTGCAATTTTACAGAAAAAAGTACCTTAATCAAAATTGTAGAGAAATAAATTATCTACAAAATCGTTTTAGACATTTTTTTTGTGGGACTTACGGTTCGCAAGATATCGATAAAAAACAGTTTACACCCCTTTTTCCAAGATGGCGGCCAAATGGGGGGGCTTTCAACCCCGAAAACTGGATCGTATACTCACATTAACCTCCCCTACAGATCAAAACAAAAAAATCTTGTCCTACCCAAAATGCAAGGTTAATGTAACATTTCAATGGACTAACTGGCGATTTTCAGTTTAATTTTGTTTTATTGAGTATGCTTTTTACAATTTGGCTTAGGATTATTTTACTACTAATAAGATACAATTCATTTTTTGTATACATAATATATAGCTTTATTTTAATTATGATTCGATGTACATTTTAAATTTTGTTAGTCTTTTTGAAATTGTAAACTTTGATTGATAATAATAAATAAATACATAAATAAATAAATATAAACATAATTGAGTTTGCCTTTGTCTGTTAATCTGGTTCCATCTGGGATTGTCAAATAAATAGTTCTACATATTTTCTTGGTCTTCTTAAGCAAAATAGTACCGATTTGAAAAAGTTGATTCTGATAGCCCATTTACTGTATAGATCAGAATTCTGAAGAGAAAGGGTATAAGCTTTGATCCTTGAGCGTTAACAGAATTAATGCACTTCATTGTAAATTTGTTGTTTTCCAGCTGACTACAGAAACTCCTGAAAGAAAGAAAAAAGTATTATTTTGATTCTGCTATGGTCTAGTAAGTCAAGTTTATTGTTAAGACCTTCAATACAAATAAATATGGAGTCAAATTCTTTCTCGACATCGATCAAATAACATTCGAGGATGATTTGATGGTTATATTAAGCTGAGGTGATATCTTGATAAAATTTAAGAGGGAGCGTCCTTTTTTTGTTGCAAAATAAATAAAATACACGACTGGGGTCGCACGTACTTGCTCTTTCAGTTCAAAACACTTTTATGTTAGTCTACTTGTAGGTTTTAAAAGCTGGCTCTAAATTAAAAAAAAAAATTGATATTTGGGAAGAGCCGACATTTAGGGCAAAATTTTGTTAAATGAAAAAAAATTTTTTTTTATTGTTTGACTTTTTTGAGAAAAAATAAAAATGCAGTTTTATTGCCACTGCTTTAAATATAACGTATACAAAGTTTAATCAAAATTGTTAGAGCTGTTTTCGAGAAATTCTCAATATCGTATTTTTTTGTATGGGAGGTATACGTTCTAAACGAGATATAAAAAAACAAAAAAAAATCAACTTTCAGAATTCCATAAAAATCATCTGTACCAAATTTGAAGACAATCGGTCCACCCGTTTAGGCTGTGGAAATGTGTACAAATGGAATTGCGAGACCCACATTTTCGAAATTCTCCATCATCGTAATGTTGGTTTTGATTAAAACCTCAATTTTTTTTTCGACACGAAACCAATACTTGCCCTATAGAGCAAGTAAAAAGCATGAATGGGCACTTTGAAGACGGGTCAAAGGTGTTGTTTAATTTCGATTTGAAGGTGTTGGCAAAGTCGTAATTCACATTATATGCACGTTGTCCACGTTCACAATGGCGTATACGTGCTTTATTTTATATTTATTTATTGTTTTCTGTTTTCTTTTTTTTACCGTATCGCATGTGCAAGAGTAGGGGAGAAGAAGACGATTGATCATGGTATAAAATTTATGTTAATGCAATCTGACCATACCACACATTATTTTAAAGTATTTTATAATGCTAAGTAATGAATTGAGACTCAATACGACCACTTTAAAAAAAATTATATTCCTTTTTATGAAATAATGAATATAAGGATTAGGGGAGAGCGGAACTAGAAGTAACAGGGGTAAGAATAGACAGCTTTAAAAAAAAACAGTGCTCCCCTTAAAATTAAAAATCACGTGACAGAGAAAAATGTTAATCTTTTTTTTGCTAAATTTGTGTGTTCATTTGAGACACGTGCGTGAATTTAGCTTTTTCGTAATTTTTGTTTTGTGCTAATTTTATACATTTTTCAGCGGCCAGTGGTTAGAAGTTTAAACTAATTCTTTTTTGTCCAAACTGATGCATGCAAACAAGAAATGTTGATCAACGGCTTTTCTATTATTTGTGTTTTACTTGATTTCTTTTTTGTCCATTCACTTAAGTAAGAAAAAAATTTTGGTTCCACTGATTGAACAGACCTTGGCCGAAATATGACCCAAATTCAAACAATTGCATGATGTATTCCTTGTTTGCCGTGAAACTTAAACGATTACATTCAATAGAAATTTTCGTTGTTAACAATGTGAGACAAAAATCAATTTAAAAAAAAAAAAATTCTGGGTAATGCTGAAGATATTAAAAGGCATATTTTTTTCTCAATTTGTGGCAAAAATATTTTTTCAACCTTTACTTAAATTACAGTGTCATCGATTTGCAACCGATTTTAGTGTTTTTACGTGTTTAGAAGATATCAGGCGTGCAGAATAATAATAATGTGTCAAGTCCACTTCTCTAGGTTGGTTGTTTTTAGTCATAGAAATTAAGAGTTTCGTTTTATCTTAAATAGAATGGAAGAAATAGTTCTTGAAAACGACTTATCAAAGTTCTGAATAATGCACAAATTTCAAATGGACTTGACCCATTACACAGTGCAATTTTTTTTTTTCAAAAAAAACTTTCCCCCTATTTCGGACCCTAGAAATCAATCGGCATCATTAGTTTTTCAATTTATCGGTACGACTTCGAACAAAATTTGTTTTGGAAGTTTTTTTTTAATAATTTTGAGCATTTTGCACGATTTAAGTAATTTCTCTTCAAAAAACAATGCTTATAATGTCAATCAATTTCTAGGGTCTGAAATAGGGGGAAAAAGTCAATGGTGCAGATGTCAAAAATTTCGACTGGCACAGTGTTATTATGCTGAACGCCTCATATTTGGAAGACATCAATGATGTTAAGAATTTGTGGCTTAGACTGCACAAGCTCAAGAATTTCCGAAATACTGTTTAAAAAAAATATAACTTTCACATCGATTTTTGACATATCTTATGCACAAAAACATATTATTTTCAAAATTAAAACAGAAATTAAAATTTAACTCGAGTTAACTCACCAAGCTTGGTTTGTTGATCCTGGATCTACTGAGCATATGCCTTGTTGTTTCAGTTTCTTTTTGCATTCTTGAATTAATTAAGGTCACAATGATTTTAATGTATTAACTAAATTTTAGCTAACTTTGCACTGATAACTGCACCCCAAAACTTTAACAATGAAAGCAAATACATGCAACCTAGTCGTAGTTTTAATTCATTCGCATCATTATTATTAAAGCAAACAAAAAATGGGTGTGTAGTGTAGTAAAGCCGCACGACAGATATTAAACATTAAAGTGATGTTGCTGAGAGCACTAAAACGAAAAGAGGAGAAAGAATTTTTCGTTGATACCATACCACACACACACTAATACAATTTAATTTGAAATATGGCAACACTCGTCAAATAAGGGATGTACGTACATGCGCACGAACTACCCTTCCTTATTTGGAAAATTTATAGCCGGTATAATGTTTTTCTAAACGAAAGAAGTAAAAACGAAAAAAAAAAAAATTAAAACAGATAAGCCCTAGGTCACGAGCTATAAAAGTGTCGGCTCTGTTGTATGCAGACAATCAAACTTATTGAGACATACATAAATAATTTAAGAATAGGGGTTCTTTTGATTATTTACCTAAAAAGTAAAAGATATTATACTCGTACATAGCTAAATGAATTAATGTACGAAGGAAGGAAACATTGAAAACACCACTTGACTATATTTGGAGTTGAATTATTGTTTTACCAGATGAGCTGCAAGTTATGTATTTTTATATGTGGTTCATCTTGATTCTTGATAATAACAATAACAATTTTAATATTACGATAAAAATTAATTAAAGCCCATGGTGGCTATTTGAAATAATAGACTGATAAAATTAAATTAAAAAGAACATAGGTACTTAAATACTTTTACGAAGGGAGTTGGCATTTATCATGGAATTTTCAGGGATCTATTTTTCTTTATGTGCTGCATTTTGTGAAGAGCAAAGGGGTATTTCTAAATGATATTAAAATTTGCCATCGAAATATTATTTTTTTTTCTTCTTGAGCTGATATTTTCGGATCAAAGTCATGAAACAAGTTTTGGTTTACAGTTACGAGTTCACAATGAACAGGCCTATCTTTTTAGGTAAAAAATACAAATTTATTTTTTTTTTGGATTTTCGCCAAAAAATTAAGGTTAACCCCTTGCCTAAAAAAATAAATTGCCCACAAACCAAATTGGGGGAAGGGGGTGGGTTGGCGAAAAAGTAGGGTGGATGTCAAAAATCGTGGTTTTTTAAGTTTTTTGTGAAAAGTAGACCTCCTACTATCGAAAAAAGTGAAATATTTGTAGATATTCAAATCATTTTTTTATATAACATCAAAAAAAAGTTAGAAAAAAGCAAAAACACGATTTGTTGGCTTTCATTTGTATCTTTAACAACAATAGTTAGATTTTTACAAAACTTGGTTTAAACTTACCTACCTTTTTATATGTTTTCCCTATTTGTAATTTTTTCAACAAAATATAAATTTTTGGATTTTTGGCAAATTTAATTTGAAAAAAATAGCAAGTTTTGCTATCAAAAAATGAACCGAAAAAATTTTTGATTTTAGAAAAATTTGGGATGCCGCCAATTTGACATTTTGGGAGATTTTTTCTTGCAGATTTTATCTTTAACCCAGGTGAGTTTTGGAGATTTTGGCTTTAAGGATTTCTTTTTTTTTATCACGGTTTTTGGTTATTCATCGCATCATCAACATAAATATTTTGTTCATACATTCGGAAATAGATATCTCCGGATCTAAGTCTCGAAAGGATATGTTTTTTTCATATAGTACATTTAGATTCAAAAATTACAAATCCATTTTTTTTTGGGATTTTCGAAAAAGATACAAGGTTAACCCCTTGCCGAAAAATAATGCATTTTAAGAAATAAATTTCCTCCGAGAGTGAGATATCCAAAGCAAGGTTTATTTAAGTTCTATTCATGAAATTGAAAAGTTTCTTTGAGGTTTGGTTGCTGAGTTTTTGGCAATATTGATTTTTACTTGCTATATATGTATGTACTAGATATAGGGCAAGTTTAGGATTCCTAAAAAAAATCGAACTCGAGATAACAATCAGACACATGAAATTACGAAGCCGTAGTATTTTGATGTCTTAAAATTTTCAAAACCTTCAGGCCTCAGCTTTGGATTAAAAAAAAATATTTTTTTTTTTTTTTTTTTGAAAGATCAAGTTTTGAAAACGGGTTGATTAATTTCTTTGATATTATGTTTTTATGTGGCAAATACATAATACTTTCTTCAGAATAGCATACAATTTTTTTTGCAATTTTTTGAAATTTTGTATAAAAAAAAACTAATTAAAAAATAGGTTCCTACAACTTTTGAAAAAACCTATACAATTTTTTTTATACAAGAAACTAAATGTCATACTCAGTTGGGAGATTAAATCCATTCAAAAGGGTGATTTCTTTGTTTTAAAAACAATTTTTAATCTATTTTTGCAATTCTTAAAAAATTAATTGAAAAATTAAATTAAAATTTTTATTTTATACAGATATACAGGTATAAGAAACATTCTAAGCATACATATTTTACCATAAGAGCAAGTATACGTGGACCAAATCCATCGAGTGAGAAAGGTCTATTTTAAACACAATTACATACATATGTACAATTTTAATCTAAATGCGTTTCAATAACCGAAAAATAAAAAATAAATAGGAGAAAGGTGCGAACAGTGAGACACCTTTCTTTCAAATGGGTAGGGTAGAGTTGCCTATTTGCGGCCGTCTCCAGTTTCCGGCCACCTTTCAGAAAATCGTTATAATTAGTGATTTCAAAGGGATTTATTCCAAATTTTCACATATGTTCTAACATATAAGAGAACAGCATAAGAGCAAAATTTTGGATTAAACTCTACGAAATCCCTAGTTTTAACGATTTTCCGAAAGGTGGCCGGAAACTGAAGACGGCCCAAAATAGGCAACTCTACCCTATATCTTAAAATGTTTCCAAGCTAGCTTAACCAGACTTTGAAGTCAGTTTAAGACATATTTTTTCTTAATGTTGCAGAAAAAGTTTTAGTTAAAGAATGAATGAGAGCATCATATTAGACTAAAAAGTAAAAACGTTTCACTGTTTGCAAGGGGTGCGATCAGTGAGACAGGCTAAGGTGAACAATGAGACTTACGGATAAAACCGAAACAAATTAATGAAAAGGTAAAATAATTAATTAACAAGTGTATAATTAATTAATTTATGTAACTTTAACCCATTTCTTCAAAAAAAGTTAGAAAAAAGCCGAAAAAAAACCACCAAATCATATTGAAATTATCTTAAAATCATCGATTTTTTTAAAAATCTATGTCTCACTGTTTTCTTTTTAAAAATGTCTCACTGTTTACTTTTTGTCATTTTTCGGAAAAATATAAAATTACAAAAATCGAGAAGGAATTCTAAGTACATGATATTTTTTTTATGAAAGAACATATAAAAGTGATGCATATGTAAAAAAATTCTGTGTATTAATCTGATTTTTTTGTGTTATAAACTCTTTTCATAACACTCCAAAAACTACACACTTCCACCTGATTTTGTGTGATATTTTTCGGTGTAGGAAAATGGACAGCTTTAATTCAGTCGGAACAAATTTAAAAGACGCAGATGGGGAAATAAACGTTTTGGCCCAAACTAGCGTTACTGTTCTTGCTTTCAGAAAAGAGAAAAATGGATTGTCCCACTGTTTGCACTGTCTCACTGTTCGCACCTTTCCCCTACTTTTTTCAGAAAAACCCATTTTTATGTTTTTCTTATAAAAAAATTCAATTTTCTTTTTTAGTAATCCATTTTTTTCCTTTAAAGCTATATCTTAAAAATTGCCTCATATTCAAATTTAAAAAAAAAAAATTAATCATCTTGGGCCGCCACACAGCTTCAAAATCAAAATCTGCAAAAATTAGGGAATTTTTGTTATTATTTTGAAATATTTTTTCCACTTAGGAACTTGATTCTCGCAAAATCCTTAAATAACGAACGCCCTTATGTATACATTAGGGTGTGTCACTTCTGTATGGCCGAAAAAAAGTACTATAATTTTGCAATATAATAGTGGTCAAAAGTTATATTTGGGTTTCATAATATGAAAAAACATATTATAATATCGTTCGTCTTTGGCTCGCTCAAATCGGTTGAAGTTGTTAAGAAAAAAACGATTTTATATGAAAAAATGATATTTTTTCCTTCGCTTATTTATCGCAGCTTCTTTACTTAAGTGTTCAATTCCCATAAAAATAAGCTTAAAAGTTTTTCTTGGAATAATCTTTCACGTGAAACCCTAAAAATATTTAATATTTGTTTTTGTATCCAAACATATATTTCAAAAATCTTTCAAATTTCTTCGATTTCTTCCTATATTTTGAGCGAGCCAAAGATATTAATTAAAATAAAAATTGTAAACGCAGGATTTAATTTTGATAAGCAATGCAAATTTTAAAAGCTATTATACATTTGAAAATTCCATACTTTAGCATTTTGACACACCCTAGTATACATACATATAGAGTCTGCAGTTCAGGGTGTTAAACCGTTGAACAATACATCTTTTGCACCCCAAGATTTTTTTAAAACTATTTTTTTGCTCAAATATTTTTTTAATTTTTTTATGACTATAGGTAAAATTAAGTTTGTTAATCGACTTAACAGACAACCAACTTTTTTTTTTGTCTGTAAACTGCAGAACAAAACCAAACTGCAGTTCTAACAAAACTTAAAACTCTAATAGTTAATAGATATTCTCAAATGCTTTCTAGCCAAACCAAGTCGACGACGACAATGACAAGCGCCAGTTGAACTGGCTCTAATATTATACTGCTGCAGTAACATCCTTTATGACGCGCCACAAAAAAGTCACGTTCAATCAATCGCATTGTACCTATGTGCAGCAAGTGCAAGTGCCAATAAGCCCAAGTGTTTTTTTTTTTTTTTTTTTGTTCTCAAGAAGATGGGTGTTTTTTTTTATATTTATGCATTCATCTTGGGTTTCCATATAGTTGAACACAAAGCTAACGATAATATTTATTTTTAAACCTCACTCTGTAACGAAAGACTTGATACAATAGAGGCACTCTTGAACTTGTAGCTTGCTATATAAATAATGCCTCAAGCCTGAGCATGAGAGTGGTGTAGTGATAATGAATTTAAAATATGAAAACAAAAAAAAAAAATAAAATCCAATCTCTACATAATATTTTCAGTTAAATAGTTTGTCATGAGAGTTTAACGACGGATGGCGACTTAACACTGTGATTCATTGGATATATTATGTTGATTTTATTGGTTTTGTGAGGGTAATACAAATGTACTGTACATACATTGTTCTTTTGTACATAAAATATTTTATATGTAAAAAATTTATTTCTCCCAGAATGCAGTGACAATGACAAACGACTGGAAGTTGAAAAAAAAATTGAAACTAAAAATATCTTCAAAAAAAAGGAAAATATATAATCGCAGTCGGAAGTGAAGCATAAAATCAATGACTCACCGCAAATGCCCCCGGAATTCATAATGAACAAGCTATAGTCGATGAATATACCCTATAGCTATACCGACTTGTCTTGCATTCAAAATTTATATCAAAGCAGGATATAAAAAGGGATGAGGGTGGATGTGATTCTATGCTTAGGAACAAAAAATAAAACTATTTTATTTTCTATATTATTCTTAGAAAAATTGATGCAGTTCTTGAACCTTTTAACATAGATAAAAGTCCGGCTGCAGACAACCCTAATTGCTGCAGTGTTAGTGTCTTCTAATTTTTTTTTTCTTTTTTTGTTGTCATGCTCAGAGCACGTGCTCTGTTAGAATTCCTCAGACCCACATCCCAAATTGTTGCGAATTTTCGCGAACTACACCCTTGTTTGGTTTTGTTGTACTTAACCAGGGAGAATGCCGGTTCAATATGAAACAACTCAGGGGTGGTAAATAGTGAGTCTCTATAGAGTCAAAATCGGTAGTTTTGTCGACATAAACAGGCGAATGACCTTTGTTTTTTCGATCATCCCCTTTATGGTAAAATTTGTTTGTAATTAAAGAGGGGTTGCGACCTAGGTTAGCAGTATAATTTGATCACATATACGAAAATGTATCGGCTGGGCATTGGTTTGCTGTGGTAAATTTTGTATGGCTTAACTATAGCAGTGCTGGATCAATCTAGTAAAACTTGGTTTTGTTGCTCTCCTTTGTTTCCTTAAAGTAAAATCTAATTCAGTTTCCTACTTTCCGAAATTTTGAATACAGAAAATCCATAATCCCGAAAATCCAAAATCTCGAAAACCCAGAACCCGAAAACCAAAATGATGAAAATCCAGAAAGGCCAAAATTCTTAAAATAAAACAGAAAAAGTTAAAAACTCTTCAAAATTGAGTTAAACACCAATTATATAAACAATTTAAACATACAGTAATTATAACTCAAATATTAAAAATAAAAAATTGTATTGATTTTAGTTCAACATTTTTTTCCACTTAACTCAATCACAATAAGAACTTGAAATCATGTCCAAAAAGATTTTAACGGAATTATAGGTACAGTTATTTTTTTATTAAGTGTTTATTTCTTGACTTCACATTTAAGATTATCTTTCGAAATCAATATGTCCCAAAAAATTATATAAAATAAAAAAATTGCCCATTCGGGAATTTGTTTTATCGGGATTCTGGGTTTTCGGGGTTTTAAATTTTTGGGATTATGGGTTTTCGGGATTTTGGATTTTCGGGATTCTGGGTTTTCGGGGTTTTGGATTTTCGAGGCTTCGACCCCAACTCCCCAGTTGTGCAGATTCTTCTTAGTACATTGGGATCAGCGTTGCCGCGCAGAGAAACGCATTTCGAAATTTTTTGGGGGCCATTTGACAAAAGTTCGGGCCTAACGAATACTAACCAATTCTTCTTTAAAACATTGAACTGTAGTTTATTAAAAATTGTAATTATTTTTCTTTTTTTATTTATTTAATGCATTAAATTTCTTAAATCTTATTAGTTTCCAAAAAGAAATAAAAAAAAAAACACAGTTGTAGGTACATACATTACATTTTTAATTAATTTTTAATGGCTTTGAGCCATTTAGTAAAAATAAATAATAACCACTGACGTGAGAAAAGTCAAATCGCTTTAATGAGATAAATGAATGAATTTTTTATATACCTATTTGTGATTGTTTATATGTAATTTTGTAAAGCCTTTTAATTATTACTAAGCACGATATGAAGTTAAATCTTATAAAATTTAGATTTTGTAGGGTCATTTCTAATTGGCCCTGGCAAAATATAAAATAGGGAGCCAAATGGCCCGTTTGGGCAATTTGTGGCAACGCTGATTGGGATGCTAACCTTCAGCCAATTTTTCCATTTCATTTCAGACAGGATTTTTGCTGAGTAGATAGCATTACACTGGTCAACAAAATTAAACTTTTTTTTGTTACAGAAACCAAGGTATACTTTTCTATAGGATTTTGGTGTGCTGAGCTCAAATCCGAAGTCAAAAAAATTCTATCACATGACGTTTTTGAGATAATTCCGTTAGAAAATCGAAAATGCCGCTTTTTTACCAGTTTTCGAGATTATTTCTTAGCTTTTGGTTATTTGTTTTAAATAAATTTGTAACGGTTTGTAATAGAACTAAATGTTGTCTTTCTAAATCCGTTTAAATCTTTTAAAAATCTCTTATCTTCTTTGAGAAATCTGAAATTGAAATCAACGTGTTTGGTATATCTCATGTTTATTTACTTTTAATAGCCAATCTCGAAAAGTTTTTTGCCAATCGCTTTCAAATTTTGACACAACGTTCCATTTAGAATCTTGCAAGTTTTTATATTTGCGAAGGTGGTGAATCGCAGTGAGATACATCAAAGCGTGACCGTGTCAGATACTTATACTAAATAATTACTAGTGAGAAAATTATAGTTTTTTTTCTTGTTAAAAACAAGATAAGAACTTACTGGAATGTAAATGAAACGTTGTGTCAAAATTTGAAATCGATTGGCAAAGAACATTTCGAGATTTACTATTAAAAGAAAATAAATATGAGATATACCAAACACGTTGATTTCAATTTCAGATTTCTCAAAGAAGATAAGAGATTTTTAAAAGATTTAAACGGATTTAGAAAGACAACATTTAGTTCTATTAGAAACCGTTACAAATGTATTTAAAACAAATAACCAAAAGCTAAGAAATAATCTCGAAAACTGGTAAAAAAGCGGCATTTTCGATTTTCTAACGGGATTATCTCAAAAACGTGATGTGGTAGAATTGTTCTGACTTCGGATTCAAGCTCAGCACCCAAAAAACCTATAGAAAAGTATATCTTGGTGTCTGTAACAAAAACCTTGTTGACCAGTGTTATCTTCAATAAGAATAACATAGGCTATAGTATCCAACCTTGTGCGGCACCCTATTAAACTCAAAACTCATCTTCAACGAGCTTTCTAAAAGCCTGCTTCTCATATCTTTTCAGTTGATTTCTAAAAAATAGAATACAGTAGAGCCTTATCTTACTTTGTTTTTTTTTTTTTTTTTTTTATAGAAAATTTAGGCGTTTCCTCATAAAGGATTTAATTTTTTTGTCTCGCTTTTTTTAGCTGTGGAGGCCAAATCCGGTAACGATATTATGGTATGATTATTTACGTTTAGAAAAAGCATATCTGTAAAACTAGGTGTGGTCAAATTGAGCCTACCCGTTTTTCACAAAAATCCGACCGTTGTTTCGGCTTGATTATAAAAGAAGGTGTGATTCATGTGAATCACTTTCCCTGTTTATTTTTTCCTCTCTTTATTCTGTGTCAATCACTTTTGTTTGCCGAAAATTCTTGAATCATTTTTGGTAGACGAAAAATGAATCAGCTGTGGTCTTTCAAGATACATTCAGCAGCAGACACCACCCTCGCATGATAATATGTACATACTCCTATGTATGCATTATATTATTTTTTTTTTTGTGTTCAATGTCAGGGTAATAGCAACGTTATTTATAGACTGGGGTAAATAATTATGTTCATATATCAAAGTAAGTTCGTTATTTCGTTTTATATTGATGGGCATTCGATTCCAGAAAATAATCAATATGCTATGTATGTATGTATGAAGTATATGTTCATTTGCTTTATGTATACCTACATATATAAATTAATATTTTTTAAAGAATTTCATAATAAAATAAAAGAAAAAAAAAGGGGATTTCATCCCGTAGGGCAAGTGATATCGTTTGCGATATCGATTGATAGATATGCTTGAAATCAGAAAAAATGAAAATATCGACTTGAATAATAGCGTCGGCGGAAAGCAATTGATCTAAGTCCTTAACAAATCCTATGGAGCTACGAAAATTTTGCTTTCCGCAGACGATATGTAGCTCATACTCATATTCTATCACAAACTTTTCTGAAAATCCATTAAGGCCCAATTTATTAACACTAGATTAATTTTAAAGTCGCTATTTAACCCTTTGCTCCCGGAAAAAAAATACAAATATTTTGAAAAAAGTTTTGATATTTTCTAATGACACACTAAAATGAAAAAATAATGAAATGGTAACGGAGTTACGCGCGACAGAGTTACGGCCGTCAAAGTTACGCGAAACCGAAGTTACGAAAAACTAGAGTTACGAATTCTAAAGTTATGTTTAGCTATGACATGTGATTTTTGGGTTGGCAACAATTGCGAGGAACGATATGGAATTATGGAAACATAAATAAGAGAATATCGATTCTTATTGGTTATTTTAATAGATTTTAACGAAAATGGGTGTAGTTTAATCTTTTTATGCAAAAAAACAACCCTATTCCTTGTTTATTTATTTGACATAGGATAAGTTAAAAATCAAACAAAAACCAATTTTAAATAACACCCATTTTCGCTTTACTCATTTAGTTCTGACCAATGAGAAAAATCTTAATCTCTTGTTTGTATTTCCATAATTCCATATCGTTCCTCGCAATTGTTGCCAACCCAAAAATCACATGTCATAGCTTAACATAACTTTAGAATTCGTAACTCTAGTTTTTCGTAACTTCGGTTTCGCGTAACTTTGACGCTCGTAACTTTGTCGCCCGTAACTCTGGTATTCGTAACTTAGTCGGTTTCCCAAAAATAATGATTGTACTAGTAATAACATTGTATAAGGAATGTTTTGAGCTGAGAGTACAAAAGGAGAAGTCCATTTTTTAGTAAAAAAAACACTAACAAAGTAATTAATAGGTGGTTTCATGCTGAAACCACTAGGAAGCAAAGGGTTAAAATAGGAAATTTTGAAATTCTTATGCGATTTCACAGATTTTCAATTTTTAATGGCGTCTTTAAATATAATAAGAGAGTGAATAAATTTTGCCTAAATTAAATACTTTTAATATATTTTATATTTTGAACTGAGAGTCTGCTTCTTAAGTAACATTTTTTATTTAAATGAAAACGTGCGGTGATCCTTGTAATTTAACAGTTAAAAAAGTTTTTTACGGTACAGAATTTTGGAAGTAGATTTTGAGGTTGCCTTACGTTAAGGAAAAATTCTGCCCTTCTAGTGTTTTAAACTCATAATATGTACACCATTTCTGAGATAAAGAGTGGAAGTATTTAACAAATTTTTGATTGCAGTCAAAAATTAATTTTTAGTTCTGTTCTGAAGAATAATGTTCAGATTGATACGTAATAGGAAAAGACTTTTACATTATGTGCCAACTTATTTCATTTAAAGAGTTTGATTATAAATGAAGGTAAAATTGGATAAAATTAGCATTGAAAATTTCTTTAGTTGATTTATTGAACAATTAAAAAAAATTGATATAGCCATTTTTCGATTGGAGCTTTAAGAAATTTCAACGAAAGAAAACGATGGAACGAGAAAATCTATATTTTGTTACTTTTTTATAACTTTGCATATCTTTTAAAAAATGTATGTAGGTATCTTGAGTCTCAGATTATTTTTATTTATTTATTAATTAAATTTGCTTTATAATAAGAAATTGTGTTTTCGAGAAACTTCAAAAGACTAATGATTTTTACTTGCGATATAGGTACTATATATCAAGTTATGCATTCGTACAAAAAAAAAAGTTGAGATAACATTTTTCCATAACATTACGATGATAGAGAATGCCAAAAAAGTGGGTCCCGGAAGTCCGTCTGTCTGTCCGTCTGTCAGTCTGTCAGCCTGTTTGAAAATCATTATTAACGGTACATGCCATAGAACCGTTTTTTTCAAATCCGATTATCTCCGAAACTGCTTATTCGATTTCAACGAAACTTATTTTGACAAAATGAACATTTTTCTAACTGATGAGAATAATCTGTAACGGTTAAACATAAAATAAGGAAGTTGACTGTTATTTATTAAGTATATTATGGTGAATCTCATGATGGTCAATGTCAGTCATATAGTTGGTATTATGCTTCGAGTCTGCATTTTTTTTATAAAAAGTACTAATTTTTGAGGGAAAAAAATATTTTGACAAACGTTCTTTTTCAACGTTGGTAGGGTAAGGTAATGCATTTTACGTGTTTCAAGCACGTATAAAACTGACAGACTTGTTAAGGCCCCGATTTGTAAAAAATTGGGCAAAACGGCGGAACTTAACATTGAAATTAGTGCATCTTCTGTTGCAAGTCATAATTTCGGTGTGTCTGTTAAAAATGTGTGGAGAACTGAATTTATCACGGGAAACTAAAAATTACCAAATATGAAAACACAAAAATATAATTGTACAATTATACTATTCAAAATTTACCATAAATGGACAAAAAATGAAAAAATGCACTAAAAAAAAAATAGACGCATTTTGAAGAATTCACTTTAAATCGGGGATTGACTCCAAAAAGTCTGAATTTGGAAATGCTATTCTTTCATCAAAAACTTTGTTAGCAAAAGTACCCTTTGCTTTGAGCTCGAAGAAGACAATTTAACCATATTTATGGGAAGATAATACAGTACTTACCTCATAAAGCAAAAATTGAAAAAAACTGAATTCTCAAAGGAGGAGTAAAAAATTAAATTTCGCGTCTTTTATATTAGCTCAGGGCAATTAGTCAAAATATGGGCATGAAATCGCATTTTTCGCGGGACAAAATTTTTTTCATGGAATGTGTTCGGGTGGTTGTCCTTATCATAAAAGTCAATTTGTTGGGAAAATTGGAGGTTGGGAACAGCCGCCATCTTGGAAAAGAGATTGGTAGCGTTTTTATTGAATAGCTCCATTGTTATTCATTTTAACAGAAAATGACAAAGGTAGGACTTATTAACAATAAAATTATCTAAACAATGATATACAAAACAATTCCGTGAGTTGATTAAATAAAATTTTATAGTTGGTCAAAGTGCGGGTTTGTATCGCAAGGTTGGGACAAAATGACATTTTTTCATATATCTGACGAACTTTTGATTTGTTTGGATAATTCTTCAAGAATGAATTATAGTACTTATAATTACCTATAAAATGAGCCCACAATCGTTATTGTCACCATCGTATTGTAGAAGTAATCTAACTCCGAAACTCTCCATGTACTAGTCAAAAGTGAGAAAAAAGCTAGTTTTTTGCTAGTAGGCCGAGAAAATTTTGGGAGTAGAGGTATAACCAAAATATAAGTACGCAGTTTTGCTGCCATACTCGTGTTAATGTCGATTTCAAAGGTCTGACAACTCTAATTTTGGGCTTTATACGGGTTTTGGGGGGTTAAATAACGTAAGTTTTCCAGTTAACGTGAATGGGCTAAATTTATACTATTTGCAATTATAAATATACAAGCTGATTCCCTATTATTTTTCCTAAATCTAGACACCCCAATCTTGAGGATGTGACCAATAGAACTCAAGATATAAGCCGTTTATACGATTATGTTTTAGAGGCTTTTTTGTTTCGATTTTTGTTTGTTTATTTGAATTGAAAAGCCTGATATGGTTAGTTAAAAAAGCTTATATCGTGAGTTCTATTAACCCCATAGCCGAGATTAAGGTGTCCAGATTTAGGAAAAATAATAGAGCATCAGCTTTTATATTTATAATTTCAAATAGTATAAATTTAGCCCATTCACGTTAGCTGGAAAACTTACGTTATTTAACCCCCCAAAAACCGTATAAAGCCCAAAATTAGAGTTGTCAGACCTTTGAAATCGACATTAACACGAGTATGGCAGCAAAACTGCGTACTTATATTTTGGTTATACCTCTACTCCCAAAATTTTCTCGGCCTACTAGCAAAAAACTAGCTTTTTTCTCACTTTTGACTAGTACATGGAGAGTTTCGGAGTTAGATTACTTCTACAATACGATGGTTACAATAACAATTGTGGGCTCATTTTATAGGTAATTATAAGTACTATAATTCATTCTTGAAGAATTATCCAAACAAATCAAAAGTTCGTCAGATATATGAAAAAATGTCATTTTGTCCCAACCTTGCGATACAAACCCGCACTTTGACCAACTATAAAATTTTATTTAATCAACTCACGGAATTGTTTTGTATATCATTGTTTAGATAATTTTATTGTTAATAAGTCCTACCTTTGTCATTTTCTGTTAAAATGAATAACAATGGAGCTATTCAATAAAAACGCTACCAATCTCTTTTCCAAGATGGCGGCTGTTCCCAACCTCCAATTTTCCCAACAAATTGACTTTTATGATAAGGACAACCACCCGAACACATTCCATGAAAAAAATTTTGTCCCGCGAAAAATGCGATTTAAATTACTAATTTCCCTGGGCTATATGTATTAAGAAAAATGTTTCGATATTCTGAATATTAAACAAGTTACAAGGCAAAAAAGTCAAAAAAACGAAAAAAAATGACAATTTTAAAGTTTTAAGCACTTTTTGTCAAAATTACGAAGAAACCTCCCGAAAAAAGATTGTTTACTTTAAAATTTTCTACAACTTTGCTATACAACTTTTTTTTATATGGCTATAAATAAAAAAGTTATTAATACTTTTTTTTTTGTTAAAAAATGCTCATTTTTGTTTGTGTTTTATCTTTACTTTTTTCTTAATTTCTTTTTTACCAAATCTTGAATTTTGAATGATTAGTGAGTATTTTATAGCTTTGTGTAACAAGAGAAAATTCAGGACCTGCAACTTTTTTATTTTTAAGTCTATTCATTTCGTAAAAAAGGGGTATTTTTTAACAAAAAAGTATTTACAACTTTTATATTTCTAGCGATATAAAAAAAAAGTTGTATAGCAAAGTTGTAGAGAATTTTAAGGTGAACAATCTTTTCTCGGAAAGTTTTTTCATAATATTGATAAAAAGTGCTCAAAACTTTAAAATTGTCATTTATTTTCGTTGTTTTTACTTTTTTGGCTTGTAACTTTTTTAATATTCAGAATATCAAAAAAATGTTCTTAACATAAAAGATGCGAAATTAAATTTTCTACGTTTTTTTTAAATTCACAACTTTTATGTAAGATAAATAGAAATAGAGATATTTGATAAAAACTAAAATCCAAGATGGCGTCTGATAGGTGAATTTCACGAGTGCGAAAAATCAGGGTAATGATATTCAGCCAATGCTCTATCGAATCAGCAAAAAAATTTGGGGGTGGTACAAACTGCTGCTGGGTCAAATTATAAATGCACTGGACTATGGTGAAATTTCCATCAGTCTAGGACTACATTTTATCAACCTACCGTAAAAACTCTATTTAAACACTTTGGCGGTTGACTTTAATACAAATATAGAAATGACTCATTTCACCTCATACCATTGTAACTCTATCAAAACAAAAAGCAAGAAATAATAATAATTATGTTTATATGAATATACTTTTTGCTGAGCAAAGCAGCAACCTCCACTCTAAACTCCAGTTCCAGCTCCGCCTTGTGATTCTTGTTATATTGGGGCGACTGTCGACTGTGTTAAAAGTGGAATGACCATAACCACACTTTATACTTCCTCCATGGGCGATGAATGGGAAGTAAGTACGAACGTTTGAAAATGTTTCTACATACTCACAGTTCTTTTCGTTGGATTTTATGCGAAGGTTGTTCAACCACAGATAGATACAGAGACAAGCGAGTCTCGTTAAAAATACGCAAGACTGACAACAAACATAGAACTACCAGCCAAAACCAAAAGTCGCACAAAAAAAAATAACACAATTTTCTCACGTGGGTGGCTAGACAATGCGGCCGTATTATTTATTCGCATTCATATTATGAATTGTATAGTCAGCTGTTGGGGATTTTTGAATCTTTTTTACATTGTTGGTACACTATAATACAGTTATTATTTGTCATGGTATGTTTGAGACGAACAACTGATCTGTCTAATGAGTTATCATATTGAAAAGAAAATAGCTTCTTCACTCTTCTCAAAGCGGTCTGTAGACCGTAGTATGATCTGGAGGCTACGGTTTTTCAAACACATCTATCAATCACCAAGAGAAACGGATAAGGCGCGATATGGCTTGAGAAGAGATATAACATTGCATTTGAATATTTTATTTATTTTTTTTTTTAATAAATTCATTAATAAGGGAAAGTAGTTGGATGAACTTAACAAAAGACATGCAACTGAAACAGTATTGTATCGGATTATTATTATTTGTTGTATAAATACTTGCCACACTCTATCAATTATTAGATTACATACTTTGTTGTTGAGAAAAAAAAACACATAGTGAACAATTGGAATTGTTTTTAAAGAAAAAAAAAAGTTATGAACTGAACCATCTCTTTGAGATTGACCGGTATAATATTTTGATAGATAGAGGTATATTCTTTTGAGTTATCGCATTTTAGTTTGAAACTGTTTAATTCAGTAAAAGTAAGTTATGCATAAATCGAGGTTCAGTGTACTGTACACTGTACAGATATATAATAATATACCCGACAAACAATTTTGGTTCTATAAAGCTTTACAGATGCAATTGTTGCTTCTGTAAAGCATTATAGAAGCAAAATTGTTAGTCATTTTGAGTTGAGTAATTGTAGAACTTTATTCAACCAATACTTTACTTTCTGAAAAATATTAAAGAAATTTTGGTTTCAATGTCAACTTCTTAGATTAATTACTGAAAAATAGAACAATTTGCATTAACCCTTTAGATTATTCAGTCAAAAAAAGTACGCATACGCCACAGTGACCATCTAAGTGAAAGCACAAACAAATAATAAAAAAAAAAAAAATGTAAAACTAGCTGATTTTGACTCTGACTTTGACTTTTCGTTTGACCATTAATTAACCATTCATTTAGTGTCAACATTATATGATAGGGAATGCAGAATAGTCATGGGAATTTTCAACAAAAGAGTGCGTATTTGTAAGCCATCAATGGACTTTATGATTCAGTAAAAAAAATGCATTTCAAATGCCTCAGCTTTGGGACACCCTTAAGCTGTGTACAAAGTGGCTGCAGTTTTTTTTTTTTTTATTTACATGATTATTAATTTTTATTTATTTATCAATAAAAATAGTTAGAAAATGTTTTAGTACCTAACTATTAATAGCTGCGTTCCTTTGGGATTATTCATCTGCTGTTTAGTATTTAAAGTTGCTTTGAACTATACTTTCTCAATATAGCGAAAGTAGTTCAAAGTAGTTTTAGTAGTTGAAATAATGTTTATATCTTACTCCCAAATTATTCATATTTCACAAAATTCGGTTTAAAACAAATTTCCGTTAAATCAAACCTTGTTTAAAGTTAAAGCAAAATTATTCATTTTTAAACAATGGGCAGGTTCAGAAATGTAAGGAACTAAATATTAAGTCAATTTCCAGCCTCGGATTGGTCAACTGTCAAAAAAATCCTGGCACGTTCAGGAAATATTAAAGACTATTAAGGAAATTTTTCGTCATTTTCAATAAAACTAGTTCAAAAATCTTTTAACTAGTTTTCATTTAAAATGAAACAAATTTTGAGCGGATTTAACAGATTATTACCGATGAAGACCAAATTTGGTCTTAATTTAAATTACGGGAAAAAAAATTGCTAAAAAGTAAGTTTATTGCAATTTTAAAATTGTTTGCATTAAAAACAAGTATTATTGTAATTCGAGCTTTTTTTGTACATATTTCAAAAAAAAGTATTGAAAATAGAAATAAAATAAAAATAAAAAATAATTGTAAAATGTGTGCATTAAATACATTTCCTACAATCTCTTTCCACTTTCTTACAAATTTGACTCCAAATATCGAGTTTGTAAGAAACTGAGACGAAAATTATGAAAAATTTTCCATAATTAGGAGCGACACACTCGTATTTAAATTTCAATTTGTCGCTTTTAATTTGTATTTAACTAAGATTTGGACTTTTAAATTTTATGTGAATTTGGTGAAAATTTGTATGTTTTAAATTTTTCTTAACTAGTTTCAAATTAAATTAAATTATCCCACGCCTCTTTCCCCCCCAGATACCGCACGCGCTGGGGTCCATTTACACCGAGTATGATGGCACTTGCGGTGGCTAGTCATATCGGCACTTAAATTAGAGTTTTTTGAAGAAAAGAAAAACACGAGATAAGAGCGGGGCTGCTTATTACAAGCAGTTACAAAATGTAAAAAAGTAAATATCTATATAGGAGCACGCGAAAGCATTCCACTATATAGAAAAAAATAAAAATGAAGTATTAAATAAAAAAAAATATTAAAAAAAAAAAAATAAAAAAAAAGTGTAGAAAAAAAACAAAAATTAAATAAAAAAGCATGCTTAAGCACTTGTTAAATCAGTTAAAAAAAGTCCAGTTTCAGTTTCTCTTTTACTATTTACTAATATTAAGGTCCAAGAGAGCTATAAAATACCATATAGGAGGTTTTTTTGTGTGATCTTGCTGTTAGTGCAATCAAAAATATTACAATTTTTATTAACATTCCTTAACATTCTCGTAATAGGTTCATTTTTGCCATAATCAGTTCTATGAAGAGCTTGATGAAATTGCGGGGTCGTTCTGAGAGAGTAGGAACTTACATTAAAACTAATTTGCTCAAGGAGGGTAGAGCTTTCAATTACATTAGACAAAATTTGGTGTATGAAATATAAATCTATGAAGTTTCAAAAGTAGTCAATATGGTAATTTATAGCATTATTTGTATGTTTTTTTCGCATAAAATAAAAAATGAGTAGCTGGTGGATATTAGAATAAACAAGGTTTAAATAAAAATTTGCAAAAAGGTATTTTTTATAGGGTAGAGCAAAATAAGTGAGACAATGTAAATTTGTACCATTATTTTAGAAAATTTTTTTTTTATAAATTTTTTAAAATTATTTTTGTATGGTTCTTTAAGAGCTAAATAACACTATGAAAAATAATAATCAAAAGTCAAATTTTGTTCTGCGTCACATAAAAATAGCGAAAAAAAAAATTGAAAATAATACATTTAACAAAGTGGTAACGTAGGGAAAAAACTATAAAGCTTTGTTAAAATTTGAGGAAAAAATTGCAAACAGTAATTGCAAAATAATTTTGAAAAACACCATTCTCCTAGGCCGTAGGACCGTTTTTTGGTTTTGAGTTTTGAAAAAAAAAACAGATTATTTTTTGAAAAAGGGGAACCTTAACAGATTTTTGAAATTTTTTAGATGATCAAAAATATTAAATCTTGACTATCCAAACTTTCAAGAACTTTTCATTGACAATTTTTACCAAAGGAGTGTCTAGAAAAACTGATTTATGTAGGTATTGGTATTGTCCAAAGTTTTTCAAGAGTACCCCAAATTTTGTTCGTAAATTCAAAAGTTATAAGGCAAATACGTTTTTGAAATTGTAAACCTTTAAAAAAAACAGTTTGTTTTATTGTATTATTGTAATGATGATTTTGCTGATTTTTCGTTTTAACCCTTTAAGTTTTACATTTAGTTAAAAAATTCGTATTTGAGGGTTTCAACTTTAAATAGCCTGCTATTGCTTCTTTTGGTAAGTCAATCTTTATCATATCACTATCATCTTTAAATTTACCTAGCATAAATATATTTTAAATGAATTTAGATAACATAACTACACATGTGACCATAAGACGCAATTAATTCACATAATATCTTCCATTCTTATATTTGAAAAAAAAACCCAAAATACATATCTTCCATTCTTATATTTGAATCAACAAACACTAACAAACATAGAATATCGATTAAAGTTCTTAAAAAATATGTTAAAAAAAGTAAACTATATTTTTTTTTTAATGCGTATTTAAGGTATAAAATAACAACGTAGACTCCAACCTTATGACAAAATAGTTCCCCTCCTTTTTGAAAAAATGATGTCATGTTATAATTTAAATGCGAATGCTTAGAATTCCCTCGCATTCGCGCGATAAGAATGCTAACTGCCAAATGACCAACCATATTTGGTAAATCAAGTTTTCACGTTTTACAAACAACTTGTTTATCTGTTCTTTTTTTTTTTTTTGCTGACCAAATTTATGTGTGTTGGTTTTCAATAAGAATTGACAAATGACCGTTAAAAGTTTAAATCTAGAAGTACTTATGTGTATTTAACGATCAATGAATAAAATTATGGGGATAGTTCGCTTCATTAGATGTGCTTTGAAAAAAAAAAATCATCATCACCATGGGCGTTGGCGTTGCGTTGGTCTAATGAAAATGAAAACCAATGGGAATGGGAGTGACTCTACAAAATGCGTAATCAAAATAATTTAATTTTTTTTTTTTTTTGTCAAATACTATTTGCGATGGGTTTAGGTCTTAAACAATAGGGATTTTAATTTTGTTCAACAGGCAAGTGACAAGTTTGTTGGTTTATTTATAAGTTAAAGTTAGAATTTATTTAGGTTAAACTGCGAAACATTTAATGAGCTCAGACTTATGTGCATATAATTATGCATCAATTTAATGTTCCATTAAAATGTTTGTTTACAATTTGTTTACGTATTTTGTTTTGATGGAAAAATTAAAAATGAAAAGAAATGACAAAAAAAAATTAAGTTATATTGACTCTATACTGAAAAAGGTACAATAGTGTAAAAAAAACGTACTTTTTTTACTATCAATGGAAATAGAGGAACAAATTACAATCTATTGTACCTACTTAATTCAACTACTATGAACTTGATTTATGAGTGTTTTTGAAAAGGTTTTTCAGAGGGGTTGTCGGATTTTTAATGATAAAAATAACGGTACCTGCTATATACCGATTTTGGATTTTCCTAAAAGCGGCTTCTACGAGTAGATCTTTGTTAAAATGTATTTTTTATTTAATTGTTTTGAACAATGATTTAAAAACGTTATGAAAATCCCAAAACGCATTTGGATGAGATTGAAAAAATAATAATGTAGGTATATACGCCAAACATGTTAAAACGTAGGTCAATCAATGAACGGAGTGCAGTTAGATGCAATGACGATATGGTTTAACAAACCATTGAAAAATCTTTACATTTTCGAGTTTGAATTACATTTTGAACGAAATACAAAAACTACTCCATACAGATTGATTTGTAATGTAAAAGATAGAGTTTTTTTATTTGAAAAATATTTTTGCGTTGTAAATTTGGAACTATCTCTTAAAATAGAAAGAAGATAATGTAATTTTTTTGTAAATTTTTGTTTTCTTTTTTAACCAGAACAGAACACAAAGGTGACCTACGAAAAGGCAGAGGAAGGCATTTTCATAACGCTTGCAATTTCTTAGGATCAACTCATAGTATGTTTGAAACTATCGAAAGAAAAACAGAAAAACTACACTCAGAGAAAAAAATAATTAATATCGTGATAGCTAATTTAAATACTAAAAAATAGTTATTTATGAATATGTACTTTAATACTTAAAATTTAAAAAATACAAAATAGTTATCCCGATTTTAACTCGATTTAAACTGCGAGTGTAACTGAAAGGTTCACTGTGAAAATGTTTCCTCATCAAGTTAAAAGAAGAATTTGGTAAAAAAGTAAATCATTTCTAGTTTCGAGACTTTTTCTTCCTAAGCGGGATTAAGGTGTGTTTCGGTTTGTTCTTTGTTTTTTTAGTCGATTTTCGGATTTGTTAAAAGGACTCTACAAATTTGGTTATTCTCAAAAATGCAAAATTTGATAAAAAAAAAAGTCTTGGAAAAAAATAACTGTTTTGCAGACAAACATATATTCATATTGTTGCATATTGTTCAAATATAATATATATAAAAAAATTAAACTAAACTAAAATGCTTAAAACAAAATGTGCAATATAAAACCTAAACCAATAACATTCTTGCTACTGTAATACTGTTTATTTTAAGTGTGCAAAGCAGAAAAACCCAAAATATACACTGAGATGATAACAATATTATCTTAAGAGGATGTAGAAATCTCCAAAACCACTGACAGATTGCAATATAATTTTGTTTATCAAATTCCATTTTTGTATCCAAACATTTTTAATGTATGAACATTTTTTGAGCTAATACATAATATGTACATATGCAATGCATGCCCAAAGCCCAAAATATTTTTGGAATGAATAAAGAAGAGAGAAACAGTTAATCTTGAATCGTGGACGTTCCGCGCCAAGAATGATTTTGTTGTTTGAGTCTGAAGGCTTCAATTTTGAATATCCGACCAATAGAACTCAAGAAATAAGCTTTTTTAACCACCAGAGATAAGAGTTTTGTGTTTAATTCTTGTTAATTTGAATCATTTTAAAAAAATTCAAAAAAAAACTCGAAATGGCTGAAAAACGATTATTTCTTGCCTTTTATTGGTCGAATATTCAAGATTAAAGTCTTCAGACTCAGAGAAAATGACAGGGCATCATTCCCATATTATATTTAAAATGAAAATACGTCTTTGATTCATTGCACGATGCATTAACTACATTACATTCTTACATTCTGAATGAAAAAAAGCAAAACGACCATTTTGATAAAATGAAACTAATTTTCTTATATAAAAAAAATGGTGACAACTATTTTATCTGTTTGTAATGTTTTTTTTGTAATAGAATTCCAAATTAGCTCATTTATTTTTTACTAACGTCATAAAAAATGTTGCGAAAAGCTGTAAGCAAATATGTTACGCATATCTATGAGAATTTTTAAAAATTCATTAGAAATTTGTTTTTTTTTTTTTCGGGGGTATTCCCCACAAACCACAAGAATTATTAGGCATATTTTTGTATTTCTATGTGGAATTTATATACATTATGAAATGATGTTTGGTGTTTATTTTTTTTACTTATGAAATTTATTTCGCATTTACTAGTACTACACTTCGCGTCACTTGATTTTATTTAGGATAAAAGCAATTGGTTGTTTATCAGGTGACCAAGCAGATCTTTAGTTTATGATCTTCAAAAAGGAACTTATGACAAAAAATATTATAAAAACAAAATAAGTCCAATATAATTAATGGTATAAATGGTACATTTACGAACTTAAATAAAAATGTTGTCTTTGTCATGAGAAATGCAAATCAAAAAAGTCTATACATTTTATTCATGTGACAGAGGGTTTTTTGAGGTGTTGAGAAAATCGAAAAATAATTTGAAAACATGTGTCATAAAAATATATCAAACAAAACTATTTTTTCACTGTTTTATATACCATCCATCCCCCCCCCCCCCCTATTCGCAAAAAAAAAAAAAACACCCTTTCCCCCAAATTTTTTTCAGAAACTCTTTTGATCCTTCATCCTTATTTCAAAAGGAAAATGTTTGCCTAGTTTCATGAGGGTAACCCTTTTTTTTATTTATTAATTTTTCGTACTAGGTATTTTACTTGTTAAAAATTATTTCAAAATCAACTTCTAATTGTTTTTAATATCATTTATTTTTATGTACATTATAAAAAATTGAAAAAAAATACTTTTTATTTTTTATTGGAATTTCAAAATGGATCAACAAAATATACCAACAAATTCAGAATTAGACCTAGTAAATAATTGTATGGTAACAAGCAGCAATTTGGAACTAGAAGTTCAACTTTTAACAGGGAACAGTCCTCAAAATCAATTGAATGAAATTCAAAGGATACCACAATCAAGGCGACGACGACGACGGCGACGAAACAAGCGAGCTTTACATAGAAAAATTCAAAAAGTTAAACGTACAACAAAGAAAATCAAAGACTTGCTTGGTAAAATACTGCACTTATTATCAAAATCTTAAAAACTTTAAAATTATGTGTAAATGAATTTTTGTATGAAATTTTGAAAAAACTGACAATTAAACTATTACTTTGGCCACATTAGGGATTCGTTTTATTTAGTTTTGTTGGTAACTTAAAAATATGAGGTAAATTTACACCTCATTTGACATACTAATCCTTATTAAAAAACTCAAATAAAAATTACAAAGCTATAAATCGAAAAAAAAAATTCAGACACTTTTCATTTTCATAGCACAAATTCGTCACATCATGCGCATTGCACTTATATTAACTAGACCGTAGATAAACTCTCATCTTTTGAGATAAACAATAAAAAAAATAATTGCCATAGTTTTCCAATGCCGTTTATTGTCTGCAATTAAATAAAATAAACATATGATAATAATAAAACCCAAACCAACCAGACCGCATATCTTTCTTTCAAATATAATAATAAACATTCCCATTAGTGAAAAGTATTTTACTAATTAACTCAACAGATGCACACGAATAGGCATAAAATACATGGATAAATATATTATAAATTTTGATTTAAGTATTATTATTTCTTATTTCATCAACAAAATTATAACTTTTATTTATTATTTACTGTATTTTCTGTTAGAGTTTGCGTTTTTTGGTTCTTCTTATTTAATTCAACTTCTTTTAATGGTCGAACTCCATTTTAATAGTAAAAGAAAAGTTTTATACTCTCTTTTCATTTACAGTAGCTATAATGCATTGATTTTTCAAAATAAGATATTGGGTTTAAAATATGGTTTAGTAAGGAATCAAATGGTCGGCCAAATACCTTAATTCACTTAATTCATGTTCGTCATTTAATTTTAGATTTTGGTGTTAATTACTTAAAACTAATTCAGTTCATAGTTGTCAAGATCTTCCTTAGGTTAAGATCTTCCTCAATTAAACACCTGAAAAACGTTTTACCACGGGTGTGTTTTTTCTCGGAAAAAAATTAAGGGGGTGCAGGTCATTGCGATTACATCCAACTATCACGCGAGAGGTCTACGTTCAAATACAGCCTGTACTTTTTCAAAAAGTATGGTTATGTAGGACTCGAGCCTCAGGAATGTCGCTGGTTATGAGGCGTAAGTCAAAGAGTGGGTTTTGGCAACAAAAGTTTTCGAAGTTAATAAATATACGTACACTATACAAATTCTTTTCCGCTTAAAATAAGTGAAATTCGCTGTACTCTTATATGTTAGAACTGCATAACAGCGAAAATTTGGAATAAACCCTACGAAATCACTAGTTTTAATTTTAAGGATTTTCCGAAATTTGGCCGGAAACTGGAGACGGCCGAAATCAGGCAACTCTACCCTTCTGTAGGTTTTTAATTCGGCGTTATAAACTACAAAGATATTAAACAATATAGCCAAGGGATAATTTAACATTTGAAATACGATTGCCTTATAGAAGTTCCTTTGTCTTTCTTTTGATAGTATTGTTTTATACCTTGACAACAGAGTTGGGAAATAATGATTCCTTTTTGTAATTAATTACAGCTTTAATTTCAATTACATGTAAGTAGTAATTACATGTAATTGTAATCAATCAGTTACAATGACAGGTTATTGTAATTGAAAAAAAAACTTCAATTACATGTATTGTGAATTGAAAAAGTTCAATTTCCAGACACATGAATTGAAGATATTAATGAATTCGAAAGTAATTGAAACGAAGAATAGTTTTAATAACATTTTTTTTGTCTTGATTACTTATAGTGTAATTAATTTACATTATTTTATTAATTAGATTTTATTATTTTTACAACTGAATTAAATAAAATGTATTCCATTAAAAAATAAACTTAATAGTTTTAACACATAAGAAAATTAAAAAATAAATAAAATACTATTATGACTTTTTTAGGTTATTCTTGACAAAATATTTGGTTTGCCTTCAATAGCACTAATATTTCGAAGTTAGTATCATTGGAGTTCTGTCTTCTAGGAGTTGATACGATTCCCGCAAAAGAAAACAGTTTCTCAACGGATGCCGATGATGTCAACGAAGTTTTTGATCTCTCAAACACTTTTGACACAAGTGGGTTGTTTCTCAAGTTGTTGAGAGACGTTGTTTCCATCCATAAAATATTTGTGGAACTCAAATTCTGATGTTTTATCTTGAAAAAAATATTTTTTTTTAATGATGAAAAATATACCTTTTTGACTCGGCGCCATAATCAAAACTATTTATATTTGAGGTCGATTCAGGGGGTTTTTCCAAATTTGCAATGTTTAACGTACTTTTGTACTTCCTGATACTGGCGACAGTGCTTTTAACCAGTTCAACTTCACATAAGGATGGGAAACTGCAACAACAATAGCTTCGTTAGCTTCTTCAGACGATATAAATTTTTAAAACGATTGAAAAGACTTTCCTGCATTTTAATCAAGACGCCGTCATTCAAAAATAGCAAATTATCGTCTTTAATCATTCGATCGTGGTTTTCACTTTTAATGTTGCTAAATAGGGAAGCAAAAAATCCAGTATTTCGGCAAAGGGTTTCATGACTTTGCAGTATTCTTTCAAGTATGCTTTGTCAGATGCTGTAAAGACATCGCATATAAGCTCTATGCAAAGATCGTCTAATTGATTTTCCACCGCTAAGATTTGTATCACGGAGTCATACAAAGAGTTGACAGCTAGTAACCACTGGGACTCTTGAGTGAACTATTTAAGATGTTTTTGATAATTTCAGAGGATTTTGGTCGGTTTGATTTCTTCCATAGCTGGTTACAAGTAATTGTCCACTTTTCAATTACATGTAATGGGTAATTAAAATTCTTCAATTACCCATTAGATGTAATTGAAAAAAATGTTTTATATATCCATTATATGTAATTGTAATTGAAATTTTTTTGAAACATTACCACCACTAAAATAAAAAGAAAAGATATAGTAGGTAAAATTAGAAATTTCATCAAAATCTATAATCCATTCTCTTACGCCTAAATATCCATTCAATAAATTAGTCATTCCTTAATAACTACAATCATCCATAAATGTATGAAGATTAAGATACATGATATTATGTATGATTAAAAATTCAAAAACAACTAAGCTGCCAAGCTTTTACTGACGTCAAATCTTTGACCTTCACAATAAAACTGTTAAAAGTTTGTTTATCATTAAGTCTCTATGAATATCGCCATGATACTTCGTCCCCCAGTCAAGTTCAAGATAGCATAATAGAGGTGCATGCCAGTCATAAAGAAATAAGTGTTGACAGTATGCATTGCACATATGCAAGGTTACAAACAAGCTGTTTTGTATATAAACTTGGTTTGTCTGTTGCAGGTTTTTTGATATAAAAGTGTTGATGTTAATTGCTAAACATTTCCAAACAAGAAAAATTTCATTTCATTTCATATTTGATTGTTTTAAACTTAAACTAGCAATCAATGAAGAAAAAACACGAAAGAAAGTTGAAAATAAATAGCCACAGCAACATTTTAATAGTTTTCACAAAAGCATACATTAATGGGATGCCTGCATCTATTAATACAAAAAATAAAGCAACAATCATCTTCAACGAAATGCATTTTACTTTGAACTGACTTAATAGTTAACCACAAGTTTGCCAGCTAAAAGACTCGTCATATTACACTATCATGACAAGCTCTTTAAACATTTTCAAGTTTTCATTTCTGCGTATATAGCTTTACATTAAAATTACGTATTCAAATGTTATAACATGACTAATTTAAATTTTTCCAAAGTTGGAGATATGACTAATCTGGAGGTCTGTACATAAATGTTTCAATTAAGATAAAACGTAGGTACTTAAATTTTTGATTTTTCAATATTGAAGTGACTCATCTAAGAAATCGAATTGAAATGAAACACACATTTAAATTCTGAGAGTGTAAACACAAATATGGAAATAAACAGTATTGGCTTTAAAATGTGATGAATCACTGTGATAAATGATTGCACAATCAAATAATATGCGAAAGTGTTTATAACAATAATAATTGATTGCTAGGTAATTTTAAAAAAATTCTATGTTCATGCACACTTTGAGTGCACCAAATCAAATACAAATCATACCGATGCCGGCTAATTAATTAATGAATGACCCAATTTCCCTTAGTAACAATTTTGTCTGTTAGCACTTATCGCATACGTCACATCATTCTCAAGTGCGTTGAACGAACTTTTTTAAGTTTGTTTTTTTTTATTTTATTGATACCTTCATTCAAAAAGTCATACCTAAACTGTTGGAAGATCTCATAAGCCTGACTGATTTCACACCACATATTTTGACTTGCTTAAGAGGGCAAGTATTGGTTTGGTGTGAAAAAAATGTTCGAAGTTTTAATCACACAAGCACAACCATCATTACGATGATGGTGAAGTTCAAAAAAGTTGTTCTTCATGCATGCCGTCAGTTGGTCTCTGCGATGACCTACGGCTTACGGGTCGCTCTTAATTTAAGGTGTCACTTTTTTCAAGCGCTTACATTTTTTCTTGGCTAAATTTTCGAGAGAATTTTGTATGGGATCTGAAATTCAGCTTGATCTGCGTACTTAGCTTGAACGGAGAAATGGATTTGCTTAAAATTTTGTATAGATGATTTTAAGTAATTTCCAAGACCCTTTTTCAATGTTTTAAATATCTCCTTTAGAACGAATACCAACCATATAATGTTTTCGAGATATTGCAATTTTCTCAAAAACGGCTTCAACGATTTCGCTAAAATTTATTGAGCTAAATAGTGTTCGAAGTGATTCTTCTGTTTAGGTTTTTCTCCTTTGGCGTTGTTTTCTTTTTTGAAAAAAATTTCATATATCTCCGAAATGGTTCAATAAATAGTATCTACAAAATATTAGCTCCATACATAGACAGATATCGAAGAAAAAAATCGAAAAAAATGCTTATATTTTAAACCATAGCTAATACCTTCTTACATTGTAAAGATACTTTAACCCCAAGAGTAAGAAGGTGCTACACAGTCTTTATTTTAATAATTTTTCTATTCCATCTATATTTTTGTTATATCAAATAGAAGACCACACAATTAAAAAAACAATTATTTAACTTTAAGTCTACTACTCCAATTCGATTCCAAAATCATTTATTTAACCTTGTCACGTAAGCTAAAATCTAACAAATACATAATATCTTGTAGTTCTGACCTATGTCAAACAAAATTCCACCGAAAAAAAAATTTAATTTTTACAAGCTATCAAAAAAAGGTATCCATAGACCATACGAAACAAAACTACCTAATTTGGTTTTTAAGTTAAATAAAAATTAAGTTAAATTTAAAATAAAAACTTAACAAAATGTGATTTTTGCTGGTCATTGACGGTATAATTAATTATTAATAAAGAGAGATGTATTACCTATTGTTCTTTTATCTGAACTTTTTAATTGAATTATATTAAGCTATGCTATTGACATTGAATTTTGTAAACACTTTCAACTACAATAACAACAGATCAAATTTTGCAGCACAAACACACTTTAATTTAGAAATACCGAGAAATAATGATGTGCTGTAGTTATCTCATTTAACTGGTATTTTATTATTGAAACGTAACATTTTACTCATGAAGACATACATATCTACGTTTTACAGTTGTTGATTTGTTTGATTAAGTGATGACAAAGACTTGATTCTGACGTCGAATACGTCACGATGGGCGCGCGATCGAACTGGGACTATGACCTTGATGACTAATTGAGCATGAGTGTGTTTTTTGTACATGAAGATTAACAATTTATGAATGAAAAAAGGGTTGTGGTTTTACATTAGGGTAATTCCATGGAATTGTTTTGGCAGATTTGTATATGTTTTTCGATCTTATTTATTTAACTATTCACTAAATTAAGTATTTAAATACATTAACACTTAGTATATTCATTTGTTTTATTGTTCTTAATATTAAAAGTATTCCAACTATACTGTGCTGTCTGAAAATATCATATCTGTTACATCTTTCTTGAAGATATTCTCAGTCAACACAATAGTTGGAATACTTTTAATATTAAGGACAATTAAACAAATTAATATACTTAGTGTAAATCTATTTAAATAATTAACTCAGTGAATAGTTAAAGAAATAAGAGCGAAAATATACAAACATTGAATTACCCATTAATTTTTACTTAAAAACAGTATTTAGTTAGAAACAAAATTAAATAGTTTAAAAAGCTGATTTCATTATGATACATTTTTATTTATACTTTATGTTAAAGCTAGAAAACTTCAAAAATAAGCTGGGTTATTACATTTAATATGACCTCTCAAGTCATAAAACAAAAAAAAAAAAAAAACAAAAAAATCTTTGAACAAAATTTAAATAACCCATCCACATCCGACGAGTAGATATAGCCTTGTGTAAAGCGATCATCCCGAGCTATCGGAATCAGGACACTCTTTACTTTTGCTTTCAGGATCGATCTGACATCCTCGCCTATCTTAGGTTTATGTCACAATGGTGGAAAAGGAGGTCAAAGTTAAAAGATTTTCTGTTACCGAAAGAAACATCAAGAAATCATTGTTTTTTTATCAGAGAGTTTTTTTTTATCATAAAGAATTAAAGATGTTTTTTCAAAACTCAAATACCATATAACCACCTTCTCTTCTACTCTTTAACTTTACTTTCAATATACAGAGATAAATGTTTATGACAAGTTATGAATTCTTTAAAAATGCAAACTTGAAAGCAGCATCAGGATCAGCATCAATTGTTTTTTGCTCTGTAATCCAATTTACTTTATATCATCTTTACTTTGTTGTTCCAAATCAACATTGACCTCTGGAGATGCCATTTTAAAGTCTTCATACTTCATTATAGAAATAATTCATTAAAAACAAATAAGCAAAATAAAACCGCTATCCACGTGTTAAAAAGCCGAAAAGGCCAAAAGATTAAACTTTTGAGAAAAACATAATACACACATTGGTGTATTATGTATACAATATTCACTCAATCTACTTAGTACGTCATTGAAATATTTAAAATACCGGAAAACTATTTTTTTGTTTGCTTAAGAATCTAAACCTTGCACTTTTAATACAAACAAAAAAATTACGTATACACCATAGTAACCATGAAATATATTTTTTATTTTCTATATTTTTGGTTTATTTTATGAAACTGAACCGATTTATTTTAGAAATGTTTATTAAATAATGTTACCAATCGAAGTTATAATGGTACATTATAGTGTCTATACAAAAATGTTTCAATCTTGTGCCATTTTTTTTGTTGTCCAAACTGTGAATGTGAATCTTGAATTTTTTTTTTATGAATTTATTTTGTATGTTAAACCAAGACCAAGCAAGTAAGCAACAGACTATTAATGCAAGATTATAATATACGATACTTTCATTTTTGTCATTATCCGCCTCCTCGTGCTGCTCGGCGGGATCGGCGGCGCGGGGAGTCGATTTTATAATTTCAATTCACTCATTCTTTCAGTCAAAATAAATATTTTACTCGTGTATTGATGAATGAAGTATATGCGACTGGCATGACGATAGCGGGCGCCTTGATGCTGGCTGGCAGGCTGGCATTCGTTTTCACTTTGAATCTTACAATATTCACCAACACCTGTTTACTATCTATACAAAAACAAAAAATAAAAAACTTTCAGTGTTTTCTTATTTTTCAAATATGATGATGATGACACCTACTCAATGTCATTGTGCTTACAATTCTGCCAGCATCACTTTAAAACATTAAATTCAACGATTTCGCGCAAACTTTTTTTTTTTGTTTTTTTATTTCTTCATTATCTTTTGCTTCTGCATAACATATTAACACGAGGGTGAGAGTGTGGGATATCTAGATTTCCAACAAGCTATGCTCGCTTGGCTATGGTGTTGTTTTGGTCTGTTGCTAGTTTACTAGCTGTCATCGTCATCATCGTCACTAGAGCTTAGCACTTACCTTCTCTTTTCTCTGCTCTTTTTAAAATTATATTCAACATACATTATGTATGTAAGTGGGTATATTGTATATACATAGGGACAAGCAACACAATTTACAATTTGTTTATATTTTTTTTTTGCATGGAATTTCATTAAACAAAAAAAAAGTCGTATACTTTGCAAGGTAAGTATAACGTACAAACGAATACATTTTGCGGTGAACCTACTCTGCCTATACATATACAAATATACAACTGTAGTCTTATAGCTGTAAAAACAAGCTTAAAATGAACTCAAATTATGTCACACAAACCTTAATGTGGAATATAATTTGCTTTTGAATTGTTTTGGTTTGAAAAAAATGTATATGAATAACCACATAATTTTATTTTTTATTTAGATAGACACACTTAAGGTAAATTGACTTTGAGATTAAAATTAATATTTGAAACTGAAAAAAAAATATATATGTAATCTGTACCAATTTTTTGTATCAAGGTATGTAGGTATCTATCATAGTACAGTAGAGTTGTAGAGTTGGTAGAGTTGTTTATGACCCAATGAACATCTTATAAGTTTTAGGACAAAAGTGTCGAACACATGGTGTATATCTAATTGATAAAAATGTAAAAAATATCTGAAAACTAGTTATAGTAGGAGATCCCGCCATAGGACGATCTACCCTCATCGTTATACCAGTTGAGAGTTATATTTTCTGAAAGCTAGTGTCTAAGGAAATAAATTGCACATGGGTTGCCTAGCGATATCCTGTTAAGGCATAGGGTTGCCAGGCCTTAAAGTTCATTTTTGCAAATTTTTGAATACGCGAATAAATATGGCAAGCCTAAGAGTTATAAAAAAAATATAATGTCATAGGAAATTTAATTTAAAAATTTTAATTTTCAGGATTTTTTAAAATTTGAAGTTTGAGTAGGGTAAACAAAGGTGAGTTTAGAAAAAGGGCAAAAATCTATTTTCTAAACAAAACGTGATAGAAATAAAATTGAAATTGGAATCGATAGATATTATAAATATATGAAAGCCACACATACTAATACAAAATGTAGAAAATCTACAACTCGAGATATAGTCTTTTTAGGGTCATGACACTCAAATTTGATATTTGAGAAATAATTCACCAAAAATCAGAATGAAGGTTTTTTAAATAATTTTTATGTGATAAGTTAGGAAAAATAAAATAACTTGACACGTATCTGTCAAATTTTTAATATTACTTACCGTAGGGATTTTTTTAAAAAGTACTTATTTTCGTATTTCAACATATTACAGGAAAAAATCCCTTCATAGGACGACATATCCACGTCGTTATACCAGTTGAAAGCTATATTTTCCTAAGGGTAGTATCTAAAGAAACAGTTTGCACATGGGTTGCCTGGCGACATCCTGTCAAGGCATAGGGTTGCCACGCTTTAAAATTAATTTTTTGAGTTTTTTCGACCACACCACCCTGCTTATATGGTAAGTGTTAGAGGTGTAAAAATTATGCCAGAGAAAATTACATTTAAAAATTTGAATATTCAGGATTTTTAGAAATATATAAGAAGGGAAACTGAGGTAAATTTGAAAAAAGGTCAAAAAGCTATTTCCTTAACAAAAAGTGGTAAAAAAAAGATTAAGATTAATTAATAAAAAATCTGCTACTCGAGATAAAGACGTTTAAAAGTCAAAACCGTGAAATTCGATGTTTGAGAAATAATTCACCAAAAATCAGCACGAAAGGTATTTGAAACAATATTTATGTTATTAGAGAGAAAAAACGAAATAACTTGACAGGTATCTGCCAAATTTTTCATTTGACCAACTTTTTGGCGCCTGTGTATTTTAGAAGATTTTTACAATTCCATTCACCGAAAGAGTGAGCTAAATTGTAAAATCTGTAATTCTTCTAAAATTTTATATTAAATATCGAAGATATTTGCTGATGGTTGTACTGCTTATGCCAAAGTTATCGGAAACAGCAAAAAACAAAATACAAATCTTATAAAAATGTTGTTCTCACATTTTTCAATTTTCTCAAAAACGCAGAAGGCATAATATGCGAACATATGGTTTTCAGTGTTTGATAAGGAATTGATTGATGCAGTTTGCTTTATCAGTCAATTTTGTATCTTAATCTACAGTCTTGAAAAACATAGGAGGTATTCAATGTTTTTTTCAATTTTTTTTTTTCAGAATTTAATTTTGAAATCGATTGTGTACATATTTCGAAAACAACGTGATTCAAAAATTCTCTTCCCGCTTTAACTCAGGGAGATCGACCTTCCTGTCCCTCTTATAATAAAAAAAAATAATAATTTGTATTCACCCCTTCGATAAAAAAAATCATGTGTGCAATTCATACATGGTAGAAGTGAAACCTTAAAAAATTATTTTTCTTGAAAAAAAAAAATTTAACTTATTTTCTTCTATCACCTGTAAATCCATTTTTTTTTATATAACAACATGTAATTAATTTTATTTCGCAGGTGGCCATGGCACAGAGGAATAGATGGATGACTTCAGAGCCAGACATCGTGGGTTCAAACCCAGCGGTCGGCTCAGAAGTTTTTTCTAAATCGCCAGCTTAACTGAAGCCACCTGTGCGATAACATGAGACAATTTTCAACTATGTCTCCTCCTCTGGGCCACGTAGTTCAGTGTTGTATGTTCTTCTCTCGTTCTTTCTCTCTTTGTCTTTCTGTGTTGTATTAATGCCTTGTGTTGTATCAGCAAAATGGACCTAGATTCCGAAGCTGCAGTGTTTCTAGTCCGGAGATTTATCTTCAGACTAGTTTAATATGTAATGTAATGTAATGTAATTTTATTTCATATGAAAGGTTATTGTTAAAGCTTTAAATATTATCTTCAATCATGACTGTCCGACATCTGCAAAAAGAGCTAGAATTTTTTTAAGCTAATCAATTTTCACCAAAAAAAAACAACAAAACCAATCTTTTTTCTCTTCTAACACCATTAAATCTACTTCTAATGAAAACCTATAATTAATTTTATATCAACTAAAATCTAATTATTTAACCTTTCATATGACGTTTCAATTATATTTCTACGATGCCTACAAAAAAAGTAAGAATTTTTTAAAGTCATCCATGTCGAAATTTCAAACTGAGATTAAGGTACTTTCTACACTGGCGGCTGGTCATCGGCAACAGATCTCTTCACAGGTGTTTTTTAAGTTTTTCAATTTAAGATTGTGAAACTTGTAGAGCACCTACCATTATGTGTGACATATCAAATGAAAGGTAATCAACATGCGTATTAAAGTTAAATCGAATTTGTATCTGCTCTAGATCAAAAGATATAACGTGTTTAGAAAAAGAACATCTTTTCACCGTTATCTCAGGATATTGAATATAAAATTAATTTAAATTTTGCACAATTAAAGTTTATTTAATTACCTATCTACAGTATAAATTTCATTAATCTATCTATTAAAACAAAAAGTTATAGTCAATTGATTTTTCATGTCGCTTTTTTGTTTCATCTTTTTTCAAATCACTACGATACTAAAGAAGTTTTCACTTCAAAACCCGTTATCAATCAATTCTTGGTGCCCAAGTTGTCGTAGGTACTCGTACCACTAAAACTGATATTTCATCCACGGTACCAACCAAACATAATTTTTGAAAGACAAAATTACCCGAAAGCAGATACAAAATTTTTGGTGTTTTACAATCCGTCACAAAGAAAATAATTTGCAAAAAAGTTATTAAACAAACTATAAGTATCCTCATCCCAAAATTACACTTACATTGATGAAAAGACCAAAAATGTTTACTTTTTGTCTGCGTTTCGCTTATTTTGTTGAACTGTATAAAGCTACGTTCCTTTAGGAACATTTATTTACTGCTAAGTACTTAAAACTACTTTGAACTACTTTTGCGCTATTGAAAAACTAGTAGTTCATAGCAGTTTTAAGGTTCTATGTTATAGCTATCATTGAAATTAATCATTGAAACAAATCATTGGAGTTGATTTTCACAAATCAGTTATAGCTATCATTGAAAAATTATCATCAGTGAAAAGCCCTGTCAGTGAAATTAACTTCTGCAGGTTGACATTTGAGGTTAGAGTTGATCATTGAAACAAAAACTGACAGATGAGAAAAGTAAGAGATTCCAACATCTTCAGTGAAACGATTTGTGTGCCAAATTTGGAAACGAAAATCAGCTGTTCATTCAGTGAAATGAAAAAAAAATTGTATTTTAATAAAAGTTTAAATCAAAATCAAGTATTTTTTTAAGTAAAAATATTCTAGAACTATTTATCTTAATGCTGATATCTCTCATAACCATTTTTGTTTGCTTTACTAGCTTTAAATTGGAAATAAAAAATTTCAATGCGATGAATTTCAACGATAGCTATATAACAGGCCTCTAAGTACTAAGCAGTAGATAAATATTCCCAAAGGAACGCAGCTTACATAAAATTGAATCAGAGTCTAAGTTTGTTTGTTTTTTTATAAAAAAAAAAAAAAAAAACAATTCTTCTTCAAAATGTACTTTATTATTTTTTTTTTTTGTAACTTTATTAATTTTTTATATTTTATTTATTGTAGGTACAACTAAGATAAGAAATAAGAATAGTCTTCTTTAAATTAAACCTATAACAATTAGATACAATATTGTATCTTTATGAAATACCTACGCTGATGATAGGTTTACAACATCCTAGGCTCTTTTTCATATTGCAAAGTTTAAACTTAATTTCATAAATGCTACGCTCAAAGCTCTTTCGTATATCTAATCATAAAAACAGATATTCTTTTTCTTACTAAAATTATGACAAGGTCACACCATGACGAACAAAAAAGTTAAACATTAAAGCACACATGAGGAAAGATTTTAAGATAAGATAAGAAAAATTTTTCAAGGAATTAATTTATGTAATTCTAATAAAAGCTAAAAAAACAAGTCCCTTGCGTTAACTGAAATCATATGATAAATACCATAATAATTAACTTTTAGATGAAACAACAATATTCTAGCGCCATATATGTTTTGTACCTACAGTATACATTTACTTTTATAGGTATAAAGATAACAGTCTTTAGATTGAAATAGAAAGATAATGCCTTATTTAAGATTATTATATGAGATTAAAAATTTATTTATGAAGTCAAATTTCTTTTTAAAATAAAAAGAAAATGTAACTTATTCCAACGTTGGTTTTTAATATCGTTTATTTTTTACCAATGTTATTTAAATTAAAAAAAAAAAAAACATACAAATTAACAACTTCGCTATTTTATTATTTTATTTTATTATTTTCAAAAAAGAGCTTACCAATTTTATAATGAAAAAAAAATTTTTTTTTAAGTTCTTAATTTGTTTTTATTTTAGTTGAGGCAGTTCTTGGAAATATCATCTCAACGCAATATTGAAGGTATGAAAAGGTTTACCATGTTTCACATTAATTAATGATTAATTGAAATTGCAATTACGTGCGGGTGTGAAATCATGTTCATATCAAAAAAATTTACTTACGGTACAATTAAAACTAGTTCTGATTAAGTTGAATTCGCTTGTATTTTAAGTTTTATTATTTTATTGATTTCTGACGAAAATTTCCCTACTTGTTATTATATTATACCTAGGGTGGTCAAAATACATTTTTTTTTTTTTTGATTTTCAAAAAGGCTCAGCGATTAAAAGGTGGTGCTAAATTGTTCGGTTAGCTTATAAGTAAAATTTCATTTCATTATTTAAAGCCTAAGTGCCTCATTTTTGAAAAAGCTGATTTTTGCCTAAAAACCACACATGCTTTGCTTAATTTATTATTATCTCATTTCTTATACAAGCTAATTCAGGAGGATGTGCCAAAAAGCTTAAGTGTGTAGGTTGGGTCGGGACAAGACAAAAATCGTATTGGAGTTGGAGGGGGATATTATTCGCCCCCGTTTAGCCAGAAGGGGCAATTTTCTAAAAAAAAAATGATTTAATTAGGAAAAAAATATTATTAAAAATCAACGGTTATTTTTATTTTGCTTTCAAATAAAGCTAAAAACAGTTTTTGAAAAATTTATTTTCAAAATCAAAATTTTGAAAAAAAAAAATTTAATTTGCGAACTAATTTTTTTTTTAAATTTTTTTTAGATTAAATACTATTTAAGTTTTCAAAATTCAATGCTCTTATTTGTTTTTAAGCAAAAAAAAAGAAAACCGGGAGCAAAAATGTTTTGTCGTTTTTGAGAAATTAAAAAAAAAAACCAAAACTACATTTTTCTAAGACTTGTTAATTAATTTATGAAACATCATATCTCTCTTACATTATTTTTAGGGGATACCACGTTTCCAAGGTAGAAAATTTTAAGTTTGAATATGTTTCCTTTGCATTTACTACAATTCTACCAAGTTTCAAGATTCTAGGGTATTCAGAAGTATACTTTTTATAATTGATATTAATTCTACCAAAATGGGCGGTTGCCACGCCCCATGAATATAAAATCTCAATTTTTAAATTTTTTTCTTTTAATGTACTTCAAGATCCATCACCATAACAAGTTTCTATGAAAACTAGAAGTTTGCCATAATTTGTATCATATGTTAGTTAGTGTGTTAGTGAGTAAATCAGCTACTCTTTTTGCGATTTTTGAAGGCCTTTTTCTCAGAAACAACTAATCCTACGTCGCTGAAAGTTTTTGAGGAGCTTGATTTTGACTATGTTAACAAATAAAACGAGTTTGAAGTGTTTGACATTATTAAAATAAAAGTTAGAATGGTTCGAAAAAGGTCTGAGTTGTTTCCTAAGGGAGTAGGACCAAAGTTCATAGAGAACTTGGCTGGGCAACCGGAGGCAGAAGATACAGTCTGATTATAACCAAACTTTATATTATTGTTCTATTCACAGCTTGGCAGCATTTCATCACTGTGCCCGTAAAAAAATCAGCAAAAAAAAATGTCTCCATACATTTGTTACCCAGCCTAATGTATAGCATATTCCCTTTTTTTTAACAAACGGCTCTAAGCTTATGTCTTTCTTTCTTTCTTTTTTTAAGTTTTTTTTTCACATCAATAAACCGTACAAAAATCGATTTGGCATGATCTGGAGTATATGTCTGTGGATTTAGTTTTAGTTTGAAAATGCAATTCTTTGTGGTTCATTTGCTCAAGTTAAGGCTTTTTTTCCGGTAGCACACCCTTATCTTATTTAGCCCTATTGTGAGTTTTAAGTGGAATGTTTTCCGCCCGGAATATTTTTATTCGCCCGGAGTTTTAAAAGCTATCATTAGTTTCACCCGAAGGGAATTTACATTTTCCGCTAAACTAATTCTTGTTCCCCATCAAAATTTAAGTGAGAGAAGAGCTGTCGAATACCTGAACAACTTTTCGCCCGGAACTCACAATAGGAGAAAAGTAAAATTCATTTTTTCCGTGATCACTTGAAACTCACAATAGGGCTGATTGTTTTTGGTCGCTTAGGAATATTGCTGTTTAGCGGTTGAGCATTGAGCTTTAAAGCGTTTTATCATTAGAAACGTTCGTACCGAAGTTAAAAATCTAGGTAGGTCTACCAAGTTTCTACTAATGTGGGTAGGTAGGGTAGGAAGTTACCTAAAGATCAATTTTAAATCAATTACACAGATTCCTAATCTACATTTTAGTTGGTATGAACTACCTACCTACCTACTTTGGTATGAAAAAAAGTGTATCTATTGTAAGATATACATAATGTACCTACCTAATTAATGCCTTATTAAGCTCAGTTAGGTCTCGATTTAGGAAGCGTACCAGCACAAAAAAAAAACTTCCCAAGAGCCCCTAAACCATTGACAGTGACAGCCGGTTTGTTTTTTCAAATTATGTACCTGAAAGGAAAAACTTCTTTTTTTGTCCAATATAAAATACAAAAAAAAAACAACAACTTAAAACAACATTATTTCAAAGCCAGACTTTTCTATATTTTTCATGCTAGACTTTTTTAACTAAAGACTTTAAGGAATATAATTATTGTATGTGTTAGCCACACACACACACATACCAATATATAATTTTATTTATTATAAAAATAAAATTCGAGAAAAAATGTTTCCAAAAACTTTTGCAAACTGACATTCCACACCATTTTAGTCACATGTGTATCTTTAAAATTGTGTGCGTATAAGATAGATTCACCATAATCAGCAATGACTCATTCACACAGTTATCCACCAAAAAAAGCATGGATACTGTGATACTGATACTGTGCATGTGTCAATAAACATAAACCAAAACCCCAGTCAACTCAACATCAACACTCACTTCTGTACAAAAGATTACCAGGCAAAAAAAAAAACCTTAAACCTTTCCCCCGTTTTCTACAAAAGTAGGTATGTCTTTTGTATGTATTAGAGAGTTGAGTTGAATTGCTAGCTTGAAATAAACAACTCAACGAAAAACCCAAAGTGGCAGACGATGAAAAAAGACGATAAAGAAAAACATACAAAATAGAAAATAAAGCAAAAAATCTCTACATACACACACACACACAGTTAAAAATGTAGTGTATTAAGGCAACGGTTACTTTTATTCACAATCCCAACAAGGGGAAACGAACGACGAAATTTTTTGTCGAAGGCAAATGCGGCAACATGGCTGATTGTGCATCCATTCCCATATATGGTAAAATGTCAGAAATGGAAACCAAATTATTTGATAAGAGGGGATGCCTTTATAAACACCATCAACGACCAGTTTCAAATCATAACATTTCACGTTGTTGTGCTGTGAGGAACGACATCTCACGTATATACATAAAAGTCAATCAAATCCTTAAATTAGGATTAAAAAATTTTAGTAATTTATTTAATTTAATAAAACAAACCAAATGTAAGTAACATTTATAATTGGTTATTATGAAAAAAATTCAAATCTCAACGGTTTTTTTCGGGGCATATGTACACCGGATATTACTATAGCTCAAAGTGAACCAAAAAATGGATTAAATTTGAAAAATGAAAAAAATTGAAGAAAAAAAAATGGATAACAAATCATGGGACTAATTAAAAACCAAAAGTGTTATAAAATGATAAGTGATAAGTGAAAAAAATGAGGTCTTCTGATAGTGACAGTTATTATACCTATATCGCCTTAGAAACAGTACAAAAGTACTCATAAAAATTAATTACCTCATTTAAGAGGTATCTATAAATAGAAAAAAGACGGAAAAACCTTGCTAATTATTGCCCCGGCTTTTACTGACATTCAATTTATTTTTGTATTTTCGATTATGTAATAATAGATGACGTGTGCATAAAATATTTTTAAATTCTATATACCACCCAACACAACCACCACCCAAAATATACATATTTGCCACTTGTATCAACATAAAACACTTAACAAAAAAAAATGAATAACTAAATAGGTTTACGTGGAAGTCTTACTTAAATTTTAATCTCTTTTCTGTGCGTGAAGAGATTTTTGCCTATGTGAAAGTGCAAAATTTCTAAAAAAATTCACTTCTCTAATTGAGAGTTGATTGATCTGTTATACTTTCGAAGTTATACCAAAAGTGTTATATAAAATTCAAATCTTGTTATCTATCGACATAGATGAGTTTCATTGGGCCTTGTAACGTACCTAACACATTTTCAATAATTTTGACTGCATTCAACGATTTTTGAAGTTGTTGAATGCAGTCAGTAGGCCTATTTCTTAATTTCAAGTTCAATGTCTTCTTGAAATTTAAATTTTCTCTAAAAAGTGACAGACATAACTGAAACCACATTTTCGTACTTTGCTTTAATTTGCAAATGAAAAATTTCTACAAACAGACTGACCTAGTCTATCACTTTATTGTTAAGTCGATTAACCTATTAATTTCGGTACTAATTTACTTGCATATTCGAAAAAAAAAGTAAAGTTAATTAATTTTTCGAACATACTTTTCTATAAAAGAAAAAAATTTTTATTCACATAGTTTCCCATGAAAAGCAATGAATTATTATAATTTCAAGGTTTTTATAAATTTGTATAGTTGTACGGCCTTGTTTAGTTCAAGGTCACAGACAGCAAAAACTGTTCATCAACAAGTTTTCAATGTGATCTGTCAGATTTTCGAACTCGAAAATTTTTTTCGAACATGGCATCTACTTTCGTGTCAAAAAAAAATAACAGTCTTTAATTTTTACAAAAAGGTTGTTGTTTTAATGGTTTTTTTTTTTTTTTTTTTTGTTAATATTTTTTATGAAACATAAAACAAGTTTCATTGAGTATAAACTAAGCACATGTAAATGTTTAGTTAAAGCATTTAAATATTCCTTGTAGTCAAAACAAATAATTTGAACTTTAGTTTAGATTTTAAAAGGCTGTCATTTGTCTGCTGTCATAAAAATAAAGATGGCTTCTAACTTTTTTATGACAGCTGATCAATCAGAGAGCATTTTAAATAAATTCTGACAAGTTCAGATGTTTGTTTTGAACCTCGGGCATTGACATATCTGGTCAACAAGGAAATGAATTTACCAAGAGAACTGTCATCTTGACAGTTTTCATATATCTGTTCTCAGCTGTTTTGACTCAAAAAACAAAGTTCCGAACAATTTTGGATCAGAAAAAAAAAAACATGAAGTTGCATTTTTCTGATTCAAACAGTTCAAAGCAACGACATTGAAATTTTGACCTCGACTGAAACATGTTTTTTTTTCTGACAACCTTGTCAACAACTGTTCTCTAATAAATTGCAAATCTTCTAATTTTAACTGTTTTTTTTACACACGCATCTGTCTGTCATCTTTGAAAGCATCCAATAACCTTTCCCAGTTGGAATCTATACCAACTAAATGATATGCATTTAGCTCATCAAAAGTACCGGTTACTATCCCATATCGCTATCTATACGGTATCTAAAATCTGCTAAAGAAAACACAGATGGCACTAATTAATCCAACTGGTCTTTCTCTATTTATTTTTTTTTTTTTTTCTTTTTCATTCAACTTTCCACTTGAGAAGAGAAAATCCAACAAAAAAAATACCTACAACATAGTTGGATTATACCGCTTCAAAATTTCTTCTAGAAAGTTGATTTTTCTAGTAAATGCCCATTTTAAGCCGGCAAAGTAAATTTAATAGATACACAACCCCTCTCTGCCCACCCTCTTCATTCACACATATTCATAAATTAAAGTGCCTACAATCGCACAAACAAAACGAACGAAGGAAATGGCACGTGAACTTGACTTAATTTTTTTTTCTTTTTTGCCTTTTTTCTCATTTTATTTTCTTTCGTATTTTTTATTATTTTCAAACCAAGTTCGGTTTTTGGGTGTATTGTATTTTATAAAGCCAACAACAACGATCAAGATGACGACGGGAAGTCATCATTTTTAAGGGGAAATTTTGTTTCCAAACAGCACAAAACATTACCATATATGGTCAGAGAAACGTTCGATTCACGATTTTGACTGAGTCTCAGTTTGAATTCCCCTACACATTTACCGGCCGGGTGTTAATAAACACAAACACATACATCCACACGCAGATAACTTTTAACTTTATTTGTACAACAACGAAACAATACAAAAAAAAAAAAGTTATCGGCTTTTTTAACTCTTGGGTGTGGTTGTGTGTTGGGTTTTTATCTCATATCTACTCTGCGCAATGTGGCATTGGAGAAATTGCGCGATTTTATTTCTCTCTCCTCTCTCTACCCCGCAAATGACGCACCCACTTGCCGTTGCCACTTCATATATGATGAGATTGTATTAGTTAACGATGACTAAACACGGTTAGATTATACACAAACAGGGGTAACACAGCCTGGGGTAAATAAAATAGCAGTTGAGAAAAGCGGAGGATTTTTGAATTTTTTTAACTGTAGCGTCACTTGTCATTTAATTGTCGAAGTGGTTGCGTCGCACTTTGAGCTCTCCTCTTCTGTGTGTAAAAAATACATAATATATAAAAAAAATCCTACTTTGCTAAGCTCTCCTTCAGCAAAAAGATTTTTGCTTTTTTGTATAAAAAAATTTTTTGTGAAATTCGAAATTTTTGATTTTCAAGTCAAAAATTTTGTTGAGAAAATAAAGAAATTTTCATTGAAATTTTGTGCAGTTTTTAAATAAAACAAAAAAAAGGTAATTTTTCTTTGAAATCACTTTTAAAAATCCTCTTACCACCGGGAACCGGGTTTTTTTTTATAAATTTGTGTGGGTTCATGAGTTGGTGGTTGTTTTTTTTTTTTTGTGTTCGTTTGAAAATGCAAAGAAAGAAAATCAACCACCTTCCTACTTGGTATAGTGGGTCTTTTTAGCTGTGTGCTATACCAAGGGCGTTGCCCTTTTGCAAAGTGTCCTTTTTCAAGTTTTTCTTTTTTTTTTTTCATTTTTGATTCACAAAGAAAGTCTCTTTATGGTTCACTTTGAAAAGAGTACATATTCGTCTCGAGATTTGAAAAAAAATTAATGTTGAAAGTTTTTTTGAATCTTAATTAACTTTTTTCGTCTTGTTTTTTCTTATTCATATAGAAATCAACATGTGCGACGAAGAAGTAGCTGCATTGGTTGTCGATAATGGATCCGGTATGTGCAAAGCCGGTTTCGCTGGAGATGATGCTCCACGAGCTGTATTCCCATCCATTGTTGGACGTCCAAGACATCAAGGTGTCATGGTCGGTATGGGACAAAAGGATTCCTATGTTGGTGATGAAGCTCAAAGCAAAAGAGGTAAGTTATATCTTATATTAAATTTTCTTTTTTTTGTTTAAATTTTTAAATTCCTCAGAAAATTTGAAAAAATCTAAAAAAAAAATTAGGGTGTGTCCTACTAAAGTGCCTTTTTTGTGCCTTAAATAGACTTAAGGAGTGTCTTGTACACCCTACCTACATAACTTGTTCAAATATTAATTAAATAATTTTCAATTTAAAAAAAAATTTGACCAAATTTGTTAAAAGTAGTCATAATTTTCCAATAAGATTAACTTTATTGACGTCATTTAGTTGTTATTAAATGTTTTTATAATTTGATTATGTAGGTATTCTTCACAAAGTTGCTACTAAGTAGGTATGTACCTACTTTAAAGTATAATATGCATACCTACAAGAATGGTCGTATGCCTTTGTCTTGTGTTTGTCTTGATTTGTGTATACATACATATCTATAATAACTTGAATACCTACTTATATTCATATTTTGTACCTATTGCCAATGAATCTGGAATATTGTTAATTTGAATGTTTGTTTAAACTAAATAAGGTAGCTAAACTACTGCCTACATTATTGTTTGCTTTTAAAGATACCTTTTTTGAATAGAAAAATGGTAATGGCAAATAAATTAATTCCAAATTCTATAACGAAGCCAAATTGGGAAGGTAGCTCCTAATAGAGCTGTGAAATTTGCCATATTTTACCATATTTGTAATTTTTGATAATTTAATTTGCGAATTATAGAGATCGGAAGTAAAAACAAAAAATATAGACTTAAATATTGGTAATCTAAGGGCCTAATTTATAGTCGTCACCCAAAATAAAGATTTTCCTCACTTGAACCTTTGTGTGCAAGGGTGACGCACGTTACTTGTTACAATCGAACATTGATATTACCTTATTTGTAGTTGTTGACTGTATTCATTAAATACCATTTTATTAAATCAATTTATATGCTACCAATATTCGATTGTATCAAGTTACGTGCTGGGGCCTCAGGCCCAAGATGAGAAAATTCTGAAGTGAATTTTTGACCATTCACTCCCAAAATTCTGAGAGGACTATGAATTACACTCTAAACCCCTTAATATACCTAGTTTTCTTCAAGGACAGGACAGAACAATTTTGTGAGCAACGCCAGGAAATAAAACAACAACAAAAATTTCACAGTTCTCACGAATCTGTTCTTACATATTCTGTTTAAAAAGCAAGAACAGAAAATTATGTTCGAAACTGTTCCACACAGCGTCAATAAATGGCAAACTAGAACAGTGCAGACCAGAAAAACCTAAATAAACGGCAAAAAGCTGTATTTTTTTGTTCGGAACAGTTCAGAACAACCTCATTTAACACCTATTACAATGGTCTTGCTTTAGCTTGTAGCACAAGTTGAAGATCTGTCAACTTTAACTTTTACTTAAGCTACAAGCTACATTTCTAGCTCTTTTGTTGTGCTCTCGCAGTACTCTATTCTATTCAACCAGTAAGGACAGAATTCTAAGTCTTCGCTCAACTGAATGTTGGAGCAAGTTTTTGTCTGGACATTCACTCACAAACTAAATTACACCCTAAATGATTCCATTCTAACAGAGTACAAAAGTCTTACATTTTTTGTTCAACAAACAAAAGTTCAACCCCCAAAATTGTTTCCTTGGGAAATATTTTGGTACAATTTGACAAAATATCGAACATGGAAACACTGCATCTGTATCATGTCACCGATCCTTCGGCTATTCTAAGCTTAACGTTTGTTTTCAAAACTTTGAATTAACTAATCACTTTCACTAGTCCAATGAACTTGTTTCAATTCACGTGGTTCGGCGCCAAAATAGTCAAACTAGCAATAATTTCGAACTAGCACTTAAATGTTGGCACTATGCAGTAGGTTTTGCATCTGTCTTGCATCACTTGGTTTTAAAACTTTTAAACAGTCCGAAGAACTCCATTACATAATGCTTCCAATTTAAAACAAATATAGTCGAAGTCAAAATTCGACATTCAAATTTCGAACAAGGTGAATATTTTCCACGAACTTTGTATTCGTCATAACTTCAAATTTTACTGAGGAATGATCACAAATTTACAACTAATAATATTTTTCATAAAAAATGAAACAACATTACTAACTAAACATTCTTTCTTCTTTTTATCATTTTAGGTATCCTTACCTTGAAATACCCAATTGAGCACGGTATTGTCACAAACTGGGATGATATGGAAAAAATCTGGCATCACACTTTCTACAATGAATTGCGTGTCGCACCCGAGGAACACCCTGTCCTCTTGACTGAAGCCCCATTAAATCCAAAGGCCAATCGCGAGAAAATGACTCAAATTATGTTTGAGACATTCAACACACCCGCTATGTATGTTGCCATCCAGGCTGTATTATCACTCTATGCCTCTGGTCGTACCACCGGTATTGTGTTAGATTCTGGTGATGGTGTCTCACACACTGTACCAATCTATGAAGGTTATGCCCTGCCCCATGCCATTCTCCGTTTGGATTTGGCTGGTCGTGATTTAACAGATTATCTGATGAAAATCTTGACTGAACGTGGTTATTCATTCACCACAACAGCTGAGCGTGAAATCGTACGTGACATCAAGGAGAAGCTCTGCTATGTTGCTCTCGATTTTGAGCAAGAAATGGCAACAGCTGCATCATCTAGCTCCTTGGAAAAGAGCTACGAATTGCCCGATGGACAAGTTATTACCATTGGTAATGAACGTTTCCGTTGCCCAGAAGCCCTATTCCAACCATCATTCTTGGGTATGGAAGCATGCGGTATTCATGAAACCACATACAATTCCATCATGAAGTGCGATGTCGATATCCGTAAGGACTTGTATGCCAACACAGTATTGTCTGGTGGTACTACCATGTATCCAGGTATTGCTGATCGTATGCAAAAGGAAATTACCGCATTGGCTCCATCCACAATGAAAATTAAGATCATTGCCCCACCAGAGAGGAAATACTCCGTATGGATCGGTGGATCTATTTTGGCATCACTTTCCACTTTCCAACAGATGTGGATCTCGAAACAGGAATACGACGAGTCTGGCCCATCAATTGTCCACAGGAAGTGCTTCTAAGCGTAGTAGTAGTTCTCGCAAAACACAACCGTATTATGTATTGCTAATTTTTATTTTTTAATTATTATTATTATATAATTATTATATGAAAAACAAAGAAAGCGAGAGAAAAGAAAATTGAAGAGAGAGGGAGAGGAGTGTGAGAAGATATATAAACAGAATTTAACACCTTTTCTGTAATTTTTTTTTAAATACAACACATTTCTCTCCCCCATCCAACAACAGCAACAACAACAGCCAGCAAAGAGCGACAGAACAACATCAAAAGCCGCCAAATTTATAAACAAATTAAATTTAAAAAAAGAAATGAAAATGAAGAGAAATTTTGCATAAACAAAGAAAAAAACATGTTCTTTTTTTTATTAAACTAGAAATACAAAGGCATTTCCTCTTCTTAGTTATTATTTAAAAAAAAATACTACCATTCACACTATAAAAAACAAAAAACAACACCATTACGCGACACAAAACAAAAAATACATTCTTTTTTCATTATTTATAGTCTTATATTATAATTAATAATAATAATTATTTTACAATTTAATAATTATGAAGATGATTTGCATTCCTTTTTTTATGTATGTACTGTACAATTGTTTATCATTTTTCTTTTTAATTTTTTGTTTTTCAAAAAACCTAAAAAATACTTAAAAAAACCCCATATAAATGAAAAGACTTACACGTTCAGAATGAAAACAAAAAAAAGACATTTTTTGATGAGAAAATTGTAATAAAAAAAAACAGAAAAGAAAACATTTTTTGATTTATTATTTTCTAATATACAACATTTTTTTCGTTCCACTACTAAAATAACAAACATTCCAAAAAACAAACAACAGAAAGTAGGTGGTGAGAAGAAGTTGGTCCACTCCTTTGAATGATGGCATTTTTTTATATTCTATTTGAATGGAATTTATTTAACAATGCATATTATTGAAGTGTTTCTTCTTTATAATTTTCATTGTTTTCTTTTCTAGTTTTTTTTTTTCAATTTGAATTTTTTGTTTTGCATTCATTTTTTTTGCTAAGCTTGAATGGATGGATGGTGTTTGTGTTTCTTTCTTAAAATCAGAAAGGAAATTAGTTTATTAATTTTGTTTTTTTAAAGAGAAAGGAAATGCTTTATTTTGATCTACATGCATCTTTAAAGAAGAAGAAAACAAAAAAATAATAGAAAGCGAACTCTGCTGCATAATCCATATGTGTGTGGAAGATAAAAAGTTGAAAGTTAAGAAATGATAGATAAATCACACTATATAGATACCTAAACTTCTTGACCGTTGGCTTTTTGTTTCCACAAAATTTTTTTACCACTTAAAAAAAACTAAAAGAAATACAAAAAATATGTAAAATTGAATAAATGTTTGGTGGTTTATTCATTTTGGATGAGGAATGTAGTATATGGATGGATTTGCAGTTGAATTTTTGTTACAATCATGTGATTCTGCGCTGGGGATTTTGTAACGATAGATATTGGAGAAATGGAGTTGAACCAAAAAATATTTTTAAATCTTGTGGTTGATTATTAGGCTAGGGAATTGAGGTTACAAACATACTTAAGTGACCAGCGCATTAGGGCGGCTGCTCTACAATCCATTGTGGATTTGGGCCTCATTCAAGAAGCTTCTTCAGCCACCTCTATCCTTTATCCTTAGCTACCTGCTTCAAGTTTTGCACGGCTAGTTGATTGAGGTCCCTTCCCACTTGGTTGCGCCACCTCAGACGAGGTCTTCCTCTACTGTACCGTCCCTCTGGGTTAGAGTCGAAAACTTTTCGGGCCGGTGATTGTTTTTCCATGCGCTCCACTAGAATTGGGGGTAGTGGGAGTTTTTTTTTTAGATGCAGCCCTATCGAGTTATAGTTCAAAGACTAGAAATTAAAGAATTTAGAAATTAAAGAGGTTTTGGTAGGTCCTTCAATAAGTTGAAAAATGATGCCGGATAATTATACGTAACCCTCTGTTGCTAAAAAACTTGATATACTGTATCGTTTCATATTAAAATAAATTCCCAATACTATCCCTTCTCTGAACGATATCCTGCATTAGTTTCAAAAGACGCTGTTGTTTCTTTTTTTTTTTTTCTTGGCGTCTAGCAAGCAATTTGATGATTTTGGAATTTATCTAATTTGGTTAAATCAAATACATTCAATATATAAGATTTTAAGTTATGCTTTTCGCGGGTATCAATCATTTTAAGTTTAATTAAATTTTACGAAACTCACCGCGTATTTATAAGAAATATTTAATTTTATTTCTTCGCCCCAACGTTTCGAAGAACTTTCAAACTTCGTGGTCACGGGATTACAATGGGTTTGATGGATGTTGTTAATTGTTGTTGTTTGTTCTCGATCGCACACGCAAGTTGTACCTGTGCGTAGTTGTTGGTGCATTTTCTATTGCAGTGGGTGATGACGGGTTTGGTTCTTCTTGGATTGAACTTGTGTAGTCTTGTGTACACACAACGCTCACGACGTCAGCTACTTCTGTGTTCATTCTTGTTGGTTTAAGCTTGCTTATCAGTGGGTCCCATGTTGTTGATAGTTTGAAGCTAGAATCGCGGTTGAAATTCTTGTGTTTTTTTATTTCTATAGCTTCTCTTACTATCCTGGGTACATGAAACCTTTCTGCGGCAATCGATTTAGCTTTATCAAACCTAATAAAATGTTCATCGTTATAAGCAATGTGTTCACATATTGCAGATTTTGTGACAGCATTATTTTGAATTGATTTTAATGTTCATTTAATCTTGTTTTGATCGCTCTTTTTGTTTCTCCGACATATGCTGAACTACAGCTACAAGAAACCAAATAAACTCCTGGATTTTGGAGGGGAATTGTGTCCTTTGGTGTTCTTAAGAACTGTCGAACTTTGGCTGGTGGTTTAAATATGGTTTTCCATAAAGACCAATCGATTGAACTAAATAGTAAATAGTGATTAAATTTATTTATTTAGATACAAAATATTTTTATTTTTTTACCGACTTCCAACTATTCCACTATTCAATTCGTCGGTATTTTTTTTTTTTTTTTATGTTTGTTACCACATAACTTTGGACTGAGTGAACCAATTTTTGCAGGCTGGGCCTGCAGTGTGGTCCCATTTCAATTTCGTTCAGTTTTGGCTATATAAACTATGAGAAAAACCATAAAACTCAGTTTTGATCAATGGAAGTCGGTTTTGTTTTTTGTTAAAAATGATTATTTTATTTATTAACACGCACTTAAAAGTGTTGTGTTAGACATTAATCTATTATGTCTCACACTAACCATAACCCTCCACAATAATTTAATTCATTAATTCAAGGGCACCAAGAGTAATTCGCTTTGTAAACAAAACAAACGAATTACTCAAATTAATTGGGCCAATAATAATTGTAAACACCTGGCCAATGATTCAACTTCAATAATAAGTTGAAGCGACGGCAGGTCGACGATCCGGTGACAAAACATACTGGATCGTCACAATTAAAATAAACAAAAGAAAACTGCTGATGGGTCATATTGGAAATTGAGTGTTGATGGCTCAAATTGCGTCACCAAGAAATTGAGGATGACGCAAAGTAAGGTAAAAGAAATTAAGTAGGTATAATTTAAATATAGGTTAATAAACAATAAGGTTAATAAATAATTAGCAACAAAATAAAGTATTACCCAAGATTGCAATGTAAGCAATCTTAGTTTTGTAATTGGGTAATACTTTATATCGTAAACTTTGGTCTTGTTAGTATTAGTGTTTGGTAGTGGAATTGAATTGTATAAATAGTTTAAGAATTACTAAGAAAAGCGAGAGTAGTAAGAATTACACTGAGGAGTAAGAATTACATCTGAGCTGAGGATTATACGCTAGGAGAATTACTTAACGGATAAATATAACGAATAAATGTAAGAACAACAACAAAAACAAAGTAACTAATCTTTTATTTTCTCTCTTTCAGGAAGTGGGCCTTAGTTGCCTCTACCATAACTGGCCCCCAGTGTGCCTAACAACTGGACCATAGGGAAATTAGGGAAATTGCTTTAAAAGGGGGAAGAACCCACTTGTCGGGTTCACATCCCCTGCCTTTACGGCCAACCCTTTTTATTAATATTCGTTACGTATGAAAGATTACGTAACAAAAGTAACCAGCTAATACATAGTGTAAAGAGCCTATTAGCTCTGTGTTTTACAATTAATTCAAATTTTAATATTTAGGTTTGATATGAGATCGTTTATAATTTCAATATTTGTATGATTTGGAGTTGTAAGCAGATCATATACATTATTGTTTTTAAAAAACTTGTTCGATGTTATGCAATTTTTTAATACATGATCTAAATTTAAAGTTACGTTGCAGGTGGTGCATTTGGGCGGGTTTTGTTTGGTGAGAAGGTTTTCGTGTTCGTGTGTGACGGCTGTGTGTCCAAATATAGTCGAATATAATTTCTGATTTTATATTTTGGTAGATCCGGGTATTGAGGATATGTTTTGTCGCGGTTAATTTCCTTGTAGTAGTGATGGTATTGGCTCCAATCATTCAGCTGCTTCTTTCTTAGAGATTTTTGTATGAAGTTGTTCATATCTTTTTTTTGTAAAAATGTTGAAGGAGTAAACGGGTGCTTCTTTCGTCGAACTGGCAGTTCGATCTGCTTCTTCGTTTCCACATATGCCAGTATGGCCGGAAACCCACATAAGTTTGATTTTATTTTGCAGTTTGAAAAGCTGATTTCGTATTTCGGTTACTAGTTCTACATTGTTGTTTGGGTTTATAGTAGCTTTTAACACAGTTATACTGTCAGAGCAGATTATAGTTCTACTACGATGTTTAGCTACTGTGTTAATTGTTTGTAAAATATCAAAAGCTTCAGCTGTGAAAATGGATGTGAAACCCGGCAAAATGCCAATGTTCATTATTTGACCATTCTCTTGTGTTACTGCGTATGATGTGTTGTCTGGGATCTTAGAACCATCGCTGAAGAGGAAATTCCATCCTTTGGTACGAAGTTCCGATGCGATGCTTGAAAAAAAGAGCTCGGTAAATGATGTGACTGGTGTCATTTTTAATATATTGAGCTAGGTCCATGATAAGTAATTCGGGATTGATCTGCCAAGAAGGAACTTACGGCTTGAAGTTGTACCCTAGTTTCATCGGAAGTTGAAACTGGTTAGCTTTGACTAAGGCTAGATTTAGAGTTGATGGGATTCTCTTCATAGACTTTTGGTTCATTGCAAAATATTATATTCTTAACCTATTAACAATTTTTCATTCAATTAAATTTTTCAACAATATTTTTAGATTGTCTGAATTATTATTAAAATTTAGGTAGGTTTCATAAACGGTTGTACTTAACTGGATTTCACAGATATTCGTTGGTTTTTATGACAAGGACTAAGGAATACTTTAAAAATATATTTCAAATGGATGTTGGAGGATCAAATATACATATTTTTGTATTCGATGTAAGTAGTTCGTTCTACCTCAAAAAACAAGTACAAACCTATTCTCGAATTTAAAATGTTTGACACATTTACACTCATCAAAAACATATTTTAATGTTATTTTTGTTTCTTTTTTTTTTAATGAGCAATTTGACTTTAGTTTTCATCGTCCCTCATATTTGGTTTACAAAATTTTCCAATTTCAATTTTTAATATAACTTGTATTTTATTTTTGAACTAAATTTAAACAATAGCATTTTTCAACTGTATTTAAAGTACACAGAGTCTTAATAGGTTCATGTTTACAATTAAAAAACACTTTGAATTTGTTTTGTCTCCTTTTTCAATGTTTGATTTCAAAAGGAAAGAGTTTTGGTATATTATTTTTCCCAAAAATGTAATAAGAAAATATATATAATTATGGACAATTCCATTAGAGATTTCTATAGAAGTAATTGAAATTGAATCGTTAAGAGTATATTTTCAATTTCCTTCTAAAATAAACTAAATAGAGGATTCTGCAGAGTTGAATACTTAAAGTAATTTTTTTTAATCACAACATTGGATCATATGCAAAAAGACTTTTTCTTGGGATCTATCTTAGAAAAATGAGATAGATCTCATGAAAATGTACTGAAAAGATTAGAGCTTAAGGACCCATTAAGACAACCAATTTGTAAGTGTTTTTAAAATTTGACTCGAATGGCGGTTTGTACTTTTCATCTACTTTTCGGCTTAATTACAATACAAGAAAGTGCGAAGATTATAAAAATTAGTTTATAACAGTAGTTTCAACAAGACAAATTTAATTGAATTAACACAAAAACATAATAATGGAAATACTTAGTATGTATATTAATTTTGTGGAATGAATTGGTTCAATGACCCCCATCAATTGTTTTTAACTTATCATCGAGCAGTGCAACAATGTTATACGTAATAGTTTCTTTAATCTGAAAATATAAAACACATATTAAATTGAATATTTCTAGGTGTTTAAGGACATAACTCACCATCATAATAAGATCATAATTTGTATTCGTTGCATTAAAAGACAAAATAATATTTTGATTGATTTTCTGAGCCCAATCTCTAAGTGAATGAATATCACTCAAGTCGTATTTAAAATATTCAGCATATCCTGCTTTTTTAAGTTCTTCATTCGATCTAGAAATTATACTACTAACTAGAATCGACATCAATTGGAAAAGAAAATAAGCTTTGGCAGATGTTTCCTTTCTATTTAACATCTGATTGATATCAGCATCGGCAACAAGTTCTTGGATATAAGACAACTTAGAAAGAGATATTATTATATATTATTATTCAATCAAAAAAAAGGGGTGAATCTCAGAATGAATACTAATAGAATATTTTTTTTTTTGCTCAATATCTTCGTTTTGGCATTCTATAACTTATCAAGTCAAGATTTTCTAGGTCAAATCGCAAAATTTAGATTTTCGAAATAAGGAATACCTAATAGACAATGATATTATATTCATATAATGATACATGATTTCAAGGTATTTTTTAATTCTGATTCCAAAAAAAATTAATTTCAAGGCAAACTGACGTCTCTGAAAAAAGTTATACCTCTTTTTCATCTGTAAACCCATTTTAACAGTTGCAAACTTACTACCGAAAAAACCTTTAAAAGTTATAGTATATGAACCAAATTTTGCATGAAGGTTTTCATATTCATTATCATTAAGAATCAAAACAATGCAATGGAAACAACATCTATGAAAAAATTATATTTTTTGAAAAAAGGGGAATTTTAGAATATTCACTAAAGACACCCTTTTACAGTCTTGGAATTTTTTGGAATCAGCATTAAAAAATTCCTTGAAATCATTTATCATTTATATGAATATAATACCATGTTATGGTAGAGTTGCCTAATTCTGGCCGTCTCCAGTAGCCGTCTGAAAAATCGTTATAACTAGATTTATTCCAAATTTTTGCTTTTTGCTTTTAAATGTCTCCTAATGTTACAATATATTTTTACTTGCGATATAGGTACTATAGGGAAAGTTTAGGATTCGTAAAAAAAATCGAACTCGAGATAACAATTTTACATGACATTACGATGATGGAGAATGCCAAAAAAGTGGGTCCGGCAATTCTGTCTGTCTGTCTGCCTGTGTGTCTGTCTCTATCTGGAGCTGCAGCCTAAACAAGTGAAGTGATTTTCTTCAAACTTGGTAGTTAGCAGTTTTTGGTGATTCCCTAGAGGGGAAATTGAAATTTTTTTTTTATGACCAAAACTAACGGTACTTGCCATATAACGGAAATAGAAAAGTTAATTTTTTTCAAAAACGGCTCTAACGATTTTGATTTAAATTTTTGTGTGTAGTACTACACATAAGAGCCAACTTTTAAAATAAAAAAAATATTTTTTGTACCGTTATTAATGGTACCTGTCATAGAACGGTTTTTTTCGTTTCTGAATATCTCGTACAACATTAACCCGATTTAAATGAAAATTTTTATACAAACGTGTGTAAGTAAAGATAATATTAAGAATTTAGAAAATTTTCAAAAAACGCATTTTTGGATTTTTAAAAAATATTTCAAAATTTTTTTTTGAAAAATCAATTTTTTGAAAACGGATCAATGAAAAATTTTGAAATTTAGTTTTTATGTGTAAATTAATTATTTCTTCAAAATGGCATACCAACTTTTTTTTTGAAAAATGTTAAAAAATTTTTATACATAAAAAATAATTTTTTTAAAAAACGGCTCCTACAATTTTCGAGATTTTTTTTCTAAAGATACCTTCTTATACAAGAAATAAAATGGCATATTTGTTTTTTTTTTTTTAAGATAATTTAAAATGGAGTTTAATTAATTATAAAAACAGATTTAATTTTTTTATACTACTTATGAAATTTCTTCAAAATATCAAATTTTAAATTTCTTGAATAAAAAGCTTTAACATTATAGTTACTTTAAGCATAAGAGCAAGTACGTGCGACCCCAGTCGTGCAATTTATTTATTCTTGTTAGTCAGTCTTCTTCAAAAAAAATAACTTTTTGTGACGTGATCCAATCGGGTAAGGTTGTTTTATAATTTTAGTGACGAAACCTACCATCGTAATTATAAGTGTTTTGTGTAAACAATTTCCGAATTAATGTTTTGAAATGTTGTTTTTCTTATTAAATATATATTAATCTTTATTTAAAATAGGTTTTTAAATAGAAAAAATATGTAAATTTGGTTTATTTTGAGGGGGCCGGAGATAGAAACCAAGGAAAAAGCTTTGAAATTCAAGGGTTTCCTGTATTCGGCCCACTTTTATTGATAAAAGTTTAAAAAATGTAAAAAAAAAATAAATACATTTTTGAATTATTTGATGTTATTACTTATTAATATTCAAAATTGTTTCTAAACTCTTAAATAACAAACATTTAAATAAAAACTTTACAATTTATTTAAGCTTGACCTCATAAGGTTAGTGGCCGGAGATGGGACACTAGATAGCCGAACAAAGGCCGGATTTAGGAGAATCGGACTTTTTTACAAAAACTTAAATAAATTATTTTTGGGAACAATTATTTACTTTTTTTTTATTTCACCGAAAAAGAAATAAATAAAGTACATTTTACTTCAAGAAACATTCGAAAATGTTGATATTTGACGTTTTTGTGCTTTATTTTATGAGAAAAAATCCTTAAGAGGCCGGCTACTATGGTCGTTTCAAATCAAAAGTCCCATGGAAAATTGAGCAAAAATAAAAAAAACTCATTCGCTTACTGGAAGGAAGCATTTATGAGGCAGCTGAACTTTTTCTAAAATTACTATAAAATAATGAAGAACAGTTCTTGATATCCCTATTTTAATTAATTAATCCGTCTGTGAGATTCACTGGGTTAGCCTCAGAAAGCGGAGGAAAGTCTACCCCGGCTTGCATCACTCCATATCCGCGGACAATACAAAAAACATAAAATTATTTTATTATTTATCATTTGAAGGCAGTTGGGATAACTTTGCCGAAGATATTGTTATAGGACTAGGTGAAGATGGACCAGAAATGTGCAGTTTATATGATAGCAATTCATAACTTAAAATTCTATTCACATCTTTTTATTTGTATAATTGGGCAGTAAATATCTTATTTTTATTTTTCAGTTATTTTGGAGTCGTCACCATAGAAATCATTAATAAACAAATTCAGATTTTTCATTTGCTTATTTTTTTCTCTAGCATTTCTTTCATTTAAACAAGCATGATTTGTTGTTATTTTTGAGTTGATTTGTCGCAAAGAGCCAATAAAATTGAGTTTTTTGTTTATTTGTTCTCAATTTTATTGGAAGGGAGAAAATAAACTCTGAGTCAGGACAGAAATGAAAGAAATGCCAGAGAAAAAAATCAACAAACGAAAAATCTGAATTTGTTTATTAATGATTTCTATGGTGACGACTCCAAAATAATTGAAAAATAAAAATAAGATATTTACTGCCCAATTATACAAATGAAAAGATGTGAATAGAATTTTATGTTATGAATTGCTATCATACAAACTGGACATTTCTGGTCCATCTTCACCTAGTCCTATACTAATATCTTCGGCAATGTTATTCCAACTGCCTTCAAATGATAAATAATTAAATAATTGTATGTTTTTTTGTATTGTCCGCGGATATCGAGTGATGCAAGCCCGGGAGACTTGCCTCCGCTTTCTGAGGCTAACCCACTGAATCTCACAGACGGATCTATTAATTAAAATAGGGATATCAAGAACTGTTCTTCATTATTTTATCGTAATTTTAGAAAAAGTTCAGCTGCCTCATAAATGTTTTCTTCCAGTAAGCGAATGAGTTTTTTTTATTTTTGCTCAATTTTCCATGGGACTTTTGATTTGAAACGACCTATAGCAACTCTACCCTATTGCTTATTTCTTAAATCTAATGTCGTTTTCGATTGGTTTCACTCGAGGATTCACTCGTTCTGAAATCCAATAAAACGGTTTGAAACGCTTCCACTCAATTCTGTTTTATTGCGTTTGTGTAAAATTTTAAATGTCAAAAATTTTAATTAATTTTTTTTTTCTGGCAAACTAATGACATGGTATTAAAGTTGTAAAACTATAATTATGAGGACGACGACGAAGGAGATGATGGTAATAAATTATTCCAACGCTTTAATGCATTCATTTCTATTTTTTAATGAATTTCAATTTCAGAAAATAATTAATTCTTGAATTAAAAAAAAAACACACTGATTGAGTTTTTTTTTTGCATTTGAATATTTATGTATTAGTACTTTTTGAGTGGATTCTGATTTGAAATCGAGAAGAGAATTTCTCTTTTCAGAATCGTTCTAGCTGTCATTTTTATGCCAATAAAATGGTTTCAGAAGGCTTCTGAATGCTTCCGGACGCTACTGGACGTCCAATCGAAAACGACATAAATTTCGTGGTTCGACCTTGAAAATCCCGACCTAAGGACATGAGATTTTTGGTAAGTTGTAGGATGCCAAAACGAAAATATTGAACAAAAATTATTTCTATTACCATTCATTCGAGGGTTAAACCCTTATTTGTCAGGGTTATATAACATTCTTACCGGATGGAAGCAATACATTTCGATTTCTTTGTCAAGGGTTTCCAAGAACATGGCCCAAACAAGACACATTGAAATCGCATTTCCTGTGTCACTCGTGAAGCAAATATTTTTACAAAGAAACAAGAGATTGGACTTGGAGTTAATGTTCGAGTGCAAACTTTTAGCTGCAATATGTAACTGAAAGGAATTTGTTTATTTAAGTAAATTCTAATTAAATCTTTTTAAAGAACTCACATGGAGTGGATCCAAGCTATTTGAATAGCGAAATGTTTTATGTAGAAGCTCAGTACGACTTTCAAAGTCTTGGAAACTTCTAGACAATAAATACGTAATGCTACTAGCTACAAAAAGCCCAGTTAATTGATCATAAGTTAGATCTTCCAAAAGTAATTTTTCAAGACTCTGGCAAATCTATAAAATTTGTTTCAATTATTTGAATAGATTAAAATAATGATAACTACAAACATGAGTTATTTCCTTAGATGTGAGCTCTTCTGTAGTAGGATTATTTAGGTCTAATTTGTACATATTTGTAAGAGGTGAATCTTGGAGGTAGTTGATTAAATTTGATAGTTTGAGGGTCGATTCCTCAACTATTTCAAAACCATCAGCAGGAGCGATCATTTTGAGAATTTGATTTGTACTTTATTGAGTATTTTTTTCTTAATACTATATTTTTTCGGGTTAAATCTTTGAATAAAAAAGTTTTGATTCAAAGGGTTTTGTGTTTTGTTTGTTGTGCATAAAAATTCAAAATTACGACCAAAACAAAACAAGTAAATGACAGTTGGTTGTTAGGGAAAGTGGATGTGTTCAGAAATACAACTTGAATCATTTTTTCAGATATGGGTTTACATTTGAAAGTCTGTATTTAATGGAGTGTTTTTTGCAAAATCTAAGGCTGCGTCCACATTATGTTGATCTATTGATCATTGCTATTGCGCCACTCAACTTTTGTAGACCCGAACGCAACCCGATTGAAATCGGTAAAATCAAAGAATGTTGCCGATTTTCTAGCTTGTTGACAGTGAAAGTGCAGTTGAATTCAAAAATGACGTTTCACTGACATTTAACATGAAAAATAATGTCGTTTTCTATTGACTTTTGAGATTTTTGTGTAAAAATCTCAGATTTTCCACTGAAAATAGAATATGAAATCTAGTTTTGTTATTGTGTACGAAATAAAATATAAAAAAATAAAACAACAACAAATGTTCAGACAAATGTCAAACAGAGGCATGGTATAAAAAGACAAGGTATGATCATTAGAGCCGCCATCTTACAAAATGGGGTAATAAGGTTTTGACGTTTGGCATTTGGCAAAGTCAAAAGCAACAACAATTTCCAAGACAAATTTGTTTACAACAACAATTTCAATGGGCTGGGCTGTCAACCTTAAGGGCCAGTTGTACAAATATTTAATCCGTGGTTCAGTAACTTTTATCTTCTGAATTCGGTGGTAAAATTGATTTTTAGCAGTGGTTCTAGGTTCATATAGGTTGAAATAGCTAAATCCATCCTTGAACCAAAGTTGATCCACTGCTAATCCACCGAAATCGGCGAGTTAAATTTCTGATCCGAGGCTGAACCACGTTTGTACAACTGGCCCTAAAGTAGCCATAAGTTTTGACAGTTCTCGATACTGAGTTTTTTCTAATGAAATGATCATACCTTCTCTTTTTATACCATGAAACAGAGGAGTGTGTGTGAAAGTGCGTGTGTTTGCATGCGTGAATCTCGATAAAAATCCAGATTCAGATTTCTGATTCTCAGATTCATTTTTTTGTCATTTTTTTGAATCTCAAGACGCAAATAGATCATGAAATCTGAGATTTTTCCACTATTTCCCCTCTTCACCCCCCCCTTTCAGCTGTCAGAATCACAAATCTCATTCTGAGATTCGTCAATAGATTACGACATAACACGTCCACACTTAACTGATGGTGTTTAACTGATCGTGTTTTCTGTCAAAAAACTGTTGTTGCGACTACTTCATTGTAGTTGAACAGATTAAAAATTGTTTTTTTTTTTTTTTGACAGATTTAGATCAAAAAATAAATTAATTTTTTTACCAAACGAAAACGCCATTAGAGTGTGGACGAGTAGCATGCTGGTCAACAATTTAAAAATCAGTGTTGATCGACATAATATGGATGCAGCTTAAAATGAGGGGTGTTATTGAAAGTTTCAGTAAGTTTTAGGTTTTTCAAAAAAATTACGCGACTTTAAGGGCCAGTTGTACAAATATTTAATCCGAGAATCAGCAACTTTTATCTTCTGAAATCGGTAGCAGGGCTGAAGTTTAGCTCTGGTTCAAGGTTCCTATATGTAGAAATAGCCACATCCATGCTTGAACCGAAGTTGACACGCAGATCCGCCGAAATCGGAGGGTTAAATTCGTGAACCAAGGCTGATCCACCTTTGTACAACTGGCACTAATACCTTCAAAATGTTAAGGCACAATTCTAGATTTGATTTTAATGACAAAATACACATCAAGTTATGCAAATTATATGCAAAATAAAAAAATATTTATAATTGCTGCGATTTTTAAAGGTTTGGATCTATAAATTTTTTTTTATAAAAATATACTTCAGTATACACAGGGTGCCCCCAAAGTAATAAAGTAATGGTCGAAACAAAATATGCTCAAAAACCAACTAATGCGCTCTTATAATTTTTTAACTTGTATCCCGAATTCTTACGGTTCTCGGTCAAATTCAGTCCTGGTTAAAGCCTAGTACGCTGCTAAAGCGAAAAGAAATTTTGCATAAAAAATTTCGCTAACGAAATCCTGAACGGAAAATTTCGTTTTGCTTTTCGTTTTTCAGTACGCAGCTCTAGCGAAAAATTGGAGAGTTTTCACTCATTTGTCACTTAAGCCTAGTACGCAGATCGGGAAAAATTTTATTTCTGATACAAATTTTTTCTCGGGACAAATTTTGTCTTGAATAATTATCAATTTCAATTCAATTTAGTTTATTGAACTTGTTATTTACAATTGACTTAAAATTAACTTATTTCTAAGATACATTGGTTGATATAAAATTTTGTTGGCACAGAAGGGGCCTAACCTTATACAATGACTAAGTTATAAAATATAAATAAATATTATACATGGATAAACTTAATTTAAAAAGTCTGCTGACTAGGTTGTCCTCGGGGTGTTCAGACCCGGATGTCCAGTTGTGGGGTTGGTTGAGTTGGGTTGGTTTGATTGGCGTTTAGCCACGATAGTATGCCGACTGGGTGTCGGCGTAAAAGTTAACTGCTTCTTCGTTGTCCATTGAAATTATGTGCTCATCCAGTATATCCAAAGCGCAAAGGTACCTAGGTTCCGGATGTCGTTGTTGGGCTATCATTCTTCTCATCAGCTGATTGGGGTGGTTGGCGATATTTCCTACAAGTATCTTCGCCGATCGCAGTAGATACTTGTCCAGTGGTATGATTTTTGCTTCCTCGTAGAGTCGCTTGTTGCTGTAGTATTTTTGTCGCTGTCGATCGAAGTAAAGTCCGGTGCACATCCTCAGTATTTTTCTCTCGAACATTTGTAGTTCCTTCATGGCTGTCTTGGAGATGGTATACCATACCGGAAAGCTGTAGGCAATGACAGGTCGCAGAAGCTGCTTGTAGATCAAGAGTTTCGTTGGTTGACTTAATCCTGTTCTTTTTTTCATCAGAGGGTGAAGGCGATGGAAGGCAAAGTTGGCTTTTTTGAGGACCAAACGGGAGTGATTGTTGAATCTGAGGAGCTCGTTAAAGTTGATTCCTAAGTACTTGGCGCTGCGTTTGGCTGGCAATCTAGTTCCATCTGGAAGTGTCAATGTGATGCTTCTGCAGCTTCCAGCCGATCGACTGCCTCTTCCTCCTGATCGGCTAAGGCACAATAATTCCGACTTGGATGAGTTGATCCGGATACCCCATTTACTGTAGAACTCATACAGTTTCCGAATGTGAGCTTCGACTTTCCTGGCAGCTATGTTTGGCGAGATGGACTTGCAGTATGTGAGTGAATCGTCCGCGTAAAGCAGGTTCTCGCACTCACTTGCAGGCGGTTGGTCTGATGTCAGGATGCTGTATAGAAAGGGGCCAAGTTTGGATCCTTGAGCAACTCCAGCTCGAATGACTTTCATTGGTGATTTCCGATCCTCCACTTGCACAAAAAAGTTTCTGGAAGAGAGAAAAGAAAAAATAATTTTAATTAGTGCCAAAGGAAAGCTTAGTAAATGAAGTTTATGGATAAGGGCATCGATCCATACGCTGTCAAATGCTTTCTCGACATCCAGAAAGCATGCGACGGTAACTTGATTTTTGTTTAAAGCTGAGGTGATGTCTTGGTGGAACTTCATGAGCGGATGCAGTGTGGAGTGCTTCTCCCGAAAACCGAACTGCATGTCTGGGATGATGTTGTTATCGCTGCAAAACTTCTTCAGCTTCCTGAGTGTCAGCTCTTCCAAGAGCTTACTAAGATTGTTGAGAAGAGAGATTGGTCTGTAATTGGAGATGATGTTCCTAGCACCTTTCTTAGGAATCGCCACAATTCTTGCAGTTTTCCATTTCTGTGGGAAGTAGCAGTTGTTTATGCAGTTGTTGAGGATGATAGCCAAGAAGATTATCACTATTTGCGGGAGCCTCTTTATGATGAAGTTGGAGATGCCATCCGGTCCAGCAGATTTTTTCGGTTTGGATAGGTTAATTATTTCGGCAATCTCTTCTGGGGTAGTCAGGTTTGGGATGTCAGTAGGATCACTTGCAGGATTTGTGTCGCTGAATATCACTTTATCCGGGTTAGGTAGCAGAGTCCTTTGGATGGATGCCTCGACTTCCTCTATAAAGTCTGTGTCTTGAATAATTATCCAAGCAGTACGCAGTTCACGCGGAAAATTTAAATATTTGGAACCGCTGTAAAGAAAAAGTCTCCACTTAGTTTTGCGCGGACAAATAATGTTCGAAACAATATTCTGCCGCCAAAAATTGTGACAAGGAAAAAAAAATAAAACAAAATTGAAAAAATTCAAACAAAATTAAGGCAGACTCTTTAATAGCTGCGTTCCTTTGGGAATATTTATCTACTGCTTAGTACTTAAAACTTTGAACTACTTTTGCTATATTGAAAAAGTATTTCAAAGCAGCATTAAGTACTAAGCAGTAGATAAATATTTTCAAAGGAACGCAGCTAATAAAATACATGGAAAGTGAAGACGAAGCAAATACAACTCAGAATCAAATCAAAAACAAAAAAAATTAATTTAATTTGAAAGAAGAAAAAAAGTATTGATAGTCAGCTATTAAATGAAGCCTCAAGAGGCGCGCCTCTTTTCAAAACTAATGAATGCAAAAGAGAAAGAAGATAAAACAAAAAATTATCCGACCGGAGAGTCGTGGGCCAAAATTCTGAGACTCTTTTTTGACGTTTCTTTTTCCACTCTTTCTTTTTTCAACATTCAATTTCATTTCTTTTTGCTTCTTGGTGGAATACAACAACAAAAATACTTAAATCAAAAGAGAAATGTCAAATTTGAGTCTTTGACTCAAGAGGCATCGTGTAATAGTACGCGCCTCACAGAATGATTATCAATAGAAAATTCGAAAAAAGAGTCAAGCCTCTTGAGGCTTCATGTAATAGCTGACATAGAAATTACTTAGGGTAAACTGCCCTTTTGTTGCCACTCCCCATGTGATTGGCACCTTGAGTTTAAAAACCATTTACAGCTTCTATTTTTATTTTTTGTTTAAAAATTCACTTTTCTCGCCTTTTTTGGCATATTCTTAGCAAACGAGATATTGATAATTACAAAAAAAAGTATTAATAGTAGTTTTATGTTATACGGAAAAAACTGCGAACTAAAGTTGGTGCGACATTCGCTTAAGGTGCCAATGATTGGGCAGTTTACCCTAGGTAATTTCTCCAACTTCAAAATTTTGCGCAGGATTATAAAATGTTTTGTAGAGATTAAAATTGTAGAGATAAAATTTGATTTTTTTCCCGATCTGCGTACTAGGCTTTACTTTTTACTGTCCCGTACATTTTTCTTGACTCGAAGAGCAGTGTTGACGGTTTTTTCACTTTTAATTCATTTACCTACTTCTTGCTTTAAAAATTATTTTCTGTTGATTTTTCTTGATTTTAAATTAATTTTGAATTTTTTTCATTTTGATGTTGACAGAATAGCTATTCGATGATATTTTTTCGTTAGCATTTTCGTTGTCGACTTTGGAGGCTTTTACATTTTTCGTTTCACTTCAGCTGCGTGCTAGGCTTTAAATAGCGCTAAGCAACCAAAATCGATTGATAGTAACCAATCGATGATTAACGATGATACAAAAAAAGAATAGTTTACAAAAACATTCAAAGATTTAAAATTTAGGATAATCATAGCTTAAAGATGACCAGCAGCTGTAAAAAAAACCACCCCTTAACCTAAAACTTGACTATGAATATGAAAATTTGCAAGTTTTAGGTAAAATAAAACTTATTTAACTTCCAAAACCTAACCTATATTTTGTTTTTACTAATAAGAGAATCAGTATTAGAATTGACCTAAAGATAGCCAAAACGAATAATATTTTTTCTAGGTTAATTAAACAAAAAAAAAAACAACTTTGGTTTAAGTTCGTCTTGGTTAAATGTTTAAGTAAAAGCTTATTGCACCAAAATAAAACAACTAATAAAATTCATATTATATTTAAATATCTTTAAAATCTAATACCAAAAAAGTATCACAAATTTAAAGAATAATGTGTATTTACATATAAGCATTATGGAGCGCGCATGCAGCTTTTTACAATTACCTATGCACATAATTTAAAAAAGTTGAAGGAACTCTAATATATTCAACAAATCAATTGACTTTAAATTGTTGAAGCTCTAAAATTTTGTTTGACTAAAGTTAATTTGGTGCAAATCAAATTTTAGTTATAATTCTAATACTGAACAAGACGGATTGCGTGCAATAAAATTTCTTAGTGAAACCTTGAAAAAGTAATATCACAATTTTTTAATTCAACTTTTAAGAATTGAATAATATTTTTTGAACGTGCATGGTTTGGTTGCGTTTTAAAGCCTATTGCAACAACTATAATTTACATTTTTACACCAGAAATTTTTACTCATTTTTATAATTTTGTGAACAAGTGCTTGTAAACTGTAACTTACATATAAGCTGGTGGAACAGGCTACTAACTGATGAAATATTTCTTTAAATGACTTTTTAATTAGTAACATGCAGAAAAATTGAGTGCATATATCAATCATTTTTAATTTGTCAACGAATATTTTGAATTGTTTTTAAACCATTCAAAACAATTCAATTTAACCCCTTAGGCGGCTAAATCTCATTAAACTCGAACTGAGAATAATTATTCAAAGGAATTTTTTTTCTATTTACGTCAGTGATTTTTTTTAGTTTCATGTCTGATACGACAATGCAAGTTGCATGACAAATAATCGGGTTTCAAAATTCTGTTTTTCACAATTCTGCTTTTCATAATTCTGCTTTTCAAAATCTGTAAAATCATCTTTTTGAAAAATTATCTGCTTATTTGATTACTTACCTACATAATTTGTCATTTTTTAAATGCGAATTAATTTTTGTTTTATAAATGAATAAATTTGAAAATATTAAAAAAAGGTTTTTAATATTAAACATTTCCGAAAATAACTAAAAATTTATTAATTTATCAAATAAAGATGAATATTCAAAAATTTGAATAAGAAAAGCAATATAAAACATCGGTTCCAATTAGTATACATATTTTATTTGAAAGAAAGTCGGTATATGCATTTCAAAAAATATTTGCGACACTTAAATAAAAAAAATTAGGAAAGTACCAATGTTGAATTACATTAATGAGGTGTATTTTTTTTTAGCCAGCGCATATGCTATAAAAAAAAAACAGAATTAGCAGAATTTTTTTGTTCAAATATAATGCTGGCAGAATTTTGAAAAGCAGAATTTTAAAAAGCAGAATTTTGAAAAACAGAATAGAAAAAAAGCAGAATTTTGAAAAACAGAATTTTCGCTGAAAAAGCAGAATTTTGAAAAGCAGAATTTTGAAGCCAGAATTTTGACCCGATCCCCAAATAATCAAATCATAGAAAATACTGACTTGATGACCAAAGTCAAGTCATTGACTAGTTTACATTTTAAGAATTCAGGGAAGAGATTCTGTATGATGAATGAGAAGAAAAATGTATTCGTTTATGCAAAAGGCTTGCATCTCTCTTTGTCGAAGATTTTCTTTCGTTTTTGAAAAGAAAATGATAGTTTTCCTTTTTTTTAATAGAATCTTGCATCAGGATAACCACTTAAACTTCCCAAGAGTTCTTTACTATCGATTTTCAATGAAACGCATTCTCAACGGAATCAATGCAGTAGAACACGATCCTATAGTAAATATGTTAGATCACCTACTTATCAGTAGTTTACTCCAATTACTAAATTTTAGCTCCCATACAAAATTCTCTTTGCACCAGACGTCTAGGGTTTGAATCCTTTTTTAAATCATTTTGTTTATCTAAAGCACATAACCTGTATTCTTATGACGTTATCAAGTACAATTAAAGTCCGTAAACTAACTTCACGGAAAACGAAATTGAATTCTTATTCGTTTAGTGTCCTTTCTTGTTAACTCCAGTCGTTTGGAGGTAGTAGACTACTCATGAGTTGAAATCTTTTACAACCTGAGTAGTTTCCCACCACCAAAGGAACACATATATTGTAGACCACAGTGAAATTATAAAAAAAAAAACTTTGGTCCTTTAAGGTGGTAAACTAGGCGTAGTAATTTCATCTGCATATACTCTTCTCTGCCTGAGTAGATGGGAATATGCAGCTCGTAGTACTAGATTATCTGCAAATGAGTAATCTTCCACCTCCAAAGGAACGCGACTGGTGATGTGGCTTATTATTGCTTTTGAATTTAAATACCTGATATTGAAAACTTATATTTCATAATACAAATTTGTAGCACAATACATCTCAACTATTCTTGAGTGCGTCTTATTAATTTGGAACACGGCTAAGTAACGATGCACTTTTTCATGACAATATGATAATCTTGGAATGTTTGTCTATTCCTGCCAAGAGGCTCTAACTCGGAAAAAAAAAAAATGTCTTAGGTTGTGTACGCTGGGATACGAATAAGGGCTCTGGCGTTATAGTCCTTCGCACTTAACATCACTTATTTATTTCACTTTACATATAAATATTTGCACAACATTTTGTTGTGTTGATAATGATAGTGACCCTAATTCAAAGTGTTCAAATTTTTTAAGATAACTTGAAGAAATTCCAGCACAGTGTTATATAAATTTACATACTTATATTAATCTTTATATACCTTTACCTACTTCCTATACAAAAAAATTAAAGCAGAAAGTGAATGTCGTATATGCAAATAAGGACCAAACGAAAAGAAAAGTAAACTTTCTTTTAAAATTGAATTAAGATATGCAAATATGTTTCATGACACAGCGCATGGGTTTTAACCTTGAATAAATCAATTTGGTTGTGTCAATTATGGTTGCAATTGTTAGCTGTTCAAAAGAATACGTAAGTTTTATTTTTTAAAATTCAAATTACTTTGTATTTTGTGAACTTTGGCATAATGTCATTTGCATTTATATTTACCACTTTTCTGTGGGCTTTTTGTCAATTTTCTGTGGATGCTATCTGTCAATAAATTGGACTTAATTTTTTTTTAATGCTAAATTTTCCAGATACTCTCTGCTTCAATGTCATCCTTTTTTCTATACGATAGTATTAGCGTTATCTGTCAATAAATTGCAATTAAATTTTCCAGATACCTACTCTCTGTTTCAATTTCAGTCTTTTTTCCTTACATACTTTATTTATGTTGATTGGATCTTTATTAAAGCTTAAAGCTTTTGTTTCAAGCTTTACAATGGTACCATTAACATTCATGTAATGTCAATTACTTCCTGATCAATTTAATCGTTTTTACACAACGCAAAGTTTAATTCCATTTTTTGCTTCTAAGTGTATAACGCTGAAAAGTCCACAAGGACTTCTTATATACAATTTTAACTGACCGCAATATAATGTCATTGGTTAGAATATTATCCACAAAAGTCAACTCGTTCCATTATAAGTTCACACAAACAAAATGTCATAACGAACAAAAAAAAAAAAGTTACGCATACACCATAGTGTAGTTTTAAAAATTTAAACCAATTAGATTTTGTTGAATGTATGAGTTGTATTATAATATTCAAAATATTAAATCTTAATTTTTTTTTTGTTTTATTAAATTGAAAAATACAATTCTATTTTCAGTTATTTGTTGCGCCTCTATTAATATGCAGTAAATTGAAAAAATAAAAACAAGCAAACATAACAAGTAAAAATGAATGACAGAACTTCAATACCAGAATTTTTCACTGGCCGTGATATATTCATAACAGGAGGTTCAGGATTTTTAGGAAAAGCTTTAATTGAAAAACTTTTGCGTTCTTGTTCGAATCTAAACAGAATTTATGTTTTAATTCGTGGGAAAAAAGGAAAAACAGCCGAAGCACGTTTAAAGGAAATGTTCAATTCAGAGTTTTTTAACAAGGTTCGAGAAAAGAATGATTTGTTAATAAACAAAGTCACAGCAATCGATGGTGATGTTATGCTTCCGGGCTTAGGAATAAGTGCTTCAAATGTACAAATGTTAAAGAATGTATCGATTGTTATTCATTCAGCTGCTAGTGTAAAGTAAGTTTGTCTTCTGTTCAAAAATTTGTTTTTGTAAGGTCTTTTGTTAATCTAAATTTTTGAACTTTATTTTCTTATAGGTTTGATGATCCGTTAAAGGAGGCAATTTTAATGAATGCTCGAGGCACATTGGAAACTCTTAAATTAGCTGAAGGTTTTCCAAATATAAAAGCATTTGTCCATATATCCACAACTTACTCAAATCCAGACAAACACGTAGTAGAAGAAGAGGTGGGTTGAACTTTAATGCAATTTTGTTGGTTTTGACTTCTTTTTTGAACAATGAAATTTTTAAACAATTCATTATAGAAAAAGATTGTTTCAGAGAAAAAAATATGTCTCTGGAAATATAAAGAGTTTTTTTTTGTAAAGAACATTATGTTTCTTTTGATTTCAGCTCTATCCAGCAAAAGTAGATTGGAGAACGGCAATTAAGCTAGCTGAAAACTACAGCACAGAAATGCTTAATATATTTAACCTAAAGTCAGTTTTTTTTTCAAGATTAATATGGGACTCAGTATTTAATTTATCTCTTTCTATAGGTACAGCGAATTTCAGCCTAATACCTATACTTTTACAAAAGGTTTAGCGGAGCAAATAGCTAACGATTACAAACAAAAATTACCTGTTTTCATTTATAGACCGTCTATTGGTGAGTTTCATTTCAAAATTCAAATACATGACTAATTTTCTTTATCAAGCAAAACTCTGATTCTTATTTGTTCTCCCGAAATTCACTTTATGACTGCCATCTTGCATATTAGTTTTTGTCAAATGTCTCGGGTATTTAATTTTGTATTACTTCATAAGATTAGGGGTTAAAATTTAGTGTCAAATGAAAGAATAGTTTATACTGAAAATAAAAAAATAGGGTTTCCACTTTTAAAATGGGAAACTCTATGCATGCGAACCCTATTTCAAAGAAAAGATTGTCAGAAATAACAGTCAACCTTTATTATCAATTGGTTTCTCTCTGGGAGTTACCCACATTACTTTAAATAGGTTTCGGTTAAGGTTCGAGATTTATTTTTTTTTTTATAATTTTTTTTTAAATAAAGGTTATTTTATGACCTTTATTGGAAATAGCAGCAAATAAGAGTTAATAAAGAACCTTTCAAACGGTTGAGTTTTATTTCTGATCTCTGATTCTACTTACATTAATAAATGTTTTATGGAACCCAAAAATGTAATTATTTCTTCCTTTTTGCAGTGGTCTCATCAATAGAAGAACCAGTGCCAGGATGGATAGATAACTTTAACGGCCCAGTTGGAATGTTTGTCGCCAGTGGCATTGGTAAAGTTTTTCATCAACAAAAATTATTTTATTGAAAATAAATTGACAATAGATTTATTTTAAAGGAATTCTCCGTACAGCACATGGAGATCCGGATGTTTGCCTCGACTACATGCCAGTTGATATTGCTGTTAAAGGATTAATAGTAGCCGTTTATAAGAAATGCCTTGAAAATCATAGGTAAAGAAAAACAAATATTTTAGAATGAAATAAAACAAATATTAATTATTTTGAACAAATTTATTAATTTAAAGTCCAGAGGAATTGATTGTCTACAATTGCTCAACAGCAACAGTCCGTCCAGTTTCTACTGGTGACGTCATAGAAATGGCTAAAGTTTTAATCAAAGATAATCCAATGGAGCAAACATTTTGGGTGCCTGGAGGAGGCATAACAAGATATAAATATTGGTACTATTTGCGGGTAAAAATAATATTGTAAAATATTTTGATGCACACAAAATTAATTTTTATTTTTTACTTTTTAGTTTATGACTTTGCATGTTCTTTTCGCAATTTTGGCAGACACAATACTTCGCATCTCAAATAATAAGCCATTGTGAGTTATTATTTCTTAAACTTTTTTCCAAAGTAGTTACTTATTGAATCAATCTTTTAGTTTTCTTAAACTTCAACGGAAAATATATGCTGCCAATAATGCACTGCACTATTTTAATATAACGCAATGGTCCTTCCAAAATGATAAGTTTTATGAAATGGATAAATTCATAATGCCTTGTGATAAGTAAGCAGTTGCTAAATCATGAATGTTTTGAGTTATTTGTAATTTTATTTTTCTCTTTATTTTTTTTAGAAAAGAGTTTGCATTTGAGCACTATACAAATATTGATATACATGAATTTTTCAAAAATGCTCTTGTTGGAGCTAAGTATTGGCTGCTAAAAATGCCTTTAAAATCTTCAAAATGGGCAAAAATAAAATTCCGTATTCTTACCGTTGTGAATTTTTCAATTCAACTAACAATTGGAATAATTATTTTAAGAATGGGAGTTTTATATGTTTATCGCAATTATTTTACAACAAATTCCACCTAGAATAAATCTTTTATAAAAAAATGGTTTTTAATTACTTTCAGAAAATTATTACAGTCAAAACATTTACATAGAACTAGCTTTGCAAATGTGGTTCAGCCTTGTTTGCAGTTTTAAACACATTAGGGGCATATTCTTTAGTCGTTTTTAGACTGGGGTTTATTCAATGTTATTTGAATAAACTCCAGTTTTTCTTCATAGACACAGTCTAATGAATATGGCCCATTGATTTTGTTGGATTGGCTATATTTAAACACTGGTTAGAAACGTGTTGGTCTGGAAGGACTTTAATACTATAGCTGTGTTGTAGTGAGACTTCAAAATTCAGTCAGAAGAAATCCAACAAGCCGTCAAACAACAAAAACTTACTGGGAATTACTTTAACTTTTTTTTGCAGTAAAAAAAAAAAAATAAAATGAGGCGTACTATGTAAGAAAGTTCAAAAGAAAAAATATTTTTTTCTCACAAGCGCAGTTTGTTTGTAAAAATTAAATGGCAAATTATTTTTGAAACCAAAAATTAAGCTTTCTACATCACCTCTTTAAGTTTTCCAGCCTGAAAAACTATCAAAAAGAAAGTTTGAAAATTTTTACTTTTGTATTTTTGTCACATTTTGAGCCAATGTAGTTAAGGTTACAATTTTGATGATGAATGCGGGCTTCATGTCAAAATGAAAGAAGTATTAATTGTTAATTAGGTTTCGTCCATGTCTATGGACATTATCAGATGAATGATTTTTATACGTAATAAACCTTAACTACATTTTGGCCACTTTTTGCAAAAGTACAAAAGTGAAAATTTTTTTTTCTTGCCAGCGGAAATTGTTAGAAAAAATTAGTGTACAATTTATATTTTTGACTAAAAAGAAAGCTTTCAGAGAAACTTTACAAAAATGCGTTTGAAAATTTTCGATTTTGTACTTTTTCACTTTGAGCCAATGTAGTTAAGGCTTTAGCCTTAACTACAATGACCTAATAATCATTTTTAGCAAAAAAAACAAAACCGACTTCAATAGATCAAAACTGGGTTTTATGGTTTTTAAAATAGTTCCTATGGCTAAAAGTGAACTTAATTGAAATGGGACCACACTGCAGCCACCAGCTTTCCAATACAAAAAGAATTATCAAAATTGGTTCACTCAGTCCAAAGTTATGCGGTAACAAACATAAAAAAAAAAAATACAGTCGAATTGAATACCTCCTCCTTTTTGGAAGTCGGTAAAAAGTGAAAAAGCGGGACATTTACAAAAGTAAAAATTTTGTATTTCTTTCTTGCGCTATTTATTTTTGGAAAAAACTACAAAAATTACAATGAGGCGTACTATTTAAGAAAGTTCCAAAGGAAAAATATTTTTTTCTCACAAGCGCAGTTTGTTTGTAAAAAAGAGGTGGCAAATTATTTTTGAAACCAAAAATTAAGCTTTCTACATCACCTCTTTAAGTTTTCCAGCCTGAAAAACTATCAAAAAGAAAGTTTGAAAATTTTTACTTTTGTATTTTTGTCACATTTTGAGCCAATGTAGTTAAGGTTACAATTTTGATGATGAATGCGGGCTTCATGTCAAAATGAAAGAAGTATTAATTGTTAATTAGGTTTCGTCCATGTCTATGGACATTATTAGATGAATGATTTTTATACGTAATAAACCTTAACTACATTTTGGCCACTTTTTGCAAAAGTACAAAAGTGAAAATTTTTTTTCTTGCCAGCGGAAATTGTTAGAAAAAATTAGTGTACAATTTATATTTTTGACTAAAAAGAAAGCTTTCAGAGAAACTTTACAAAAATGCGTTTGAAAATTTTCGATTTTGTACTTTTTCACTTTGAGCCAATGTAGTTAAGGCTTTAGCCTTAACTACAATGACCTAATAATCATTTTTAGCAAAAAAACAAAACCGACTTCAATAGATCAAAACTGGGTTTTATGGTTTTTAAAATAGTTCCTATGGCTAAAAGTGAACTTAATTGAAATGGGACCACACTGCAGCCACCAGCTTTCCAATACAAAAAGAATTATCAAAATTGGTTCACTCAGTCCAAAGTTATGCGGTAACAAACATAAAAAAAAAAAAAAATACAGTCGAATTGAATACCTCCTCTTTTTTGGAAGTCGGTAAAAAGTGAAAAAGCGGGACATTTACAAAAGTAAAAATTTTGTATTTCTTTCTTGCGCTATTTATTTTTGGAAAAAACTACAAAAATTGTTTTTTTTTTCTTAAATCAAAAAATAAGCTTACTGCATAATTGTTTCTAATTTTGTTGTCGGAAAAAAAATGAGTTTTAAGAATTTTAGCTTTTGGAGTATCCTACTCCATTAATTACTATATCATTCTGTCACTCAATATAGCTTTTTTAACAGCTATTGGCCCTTATTTATAACTATAAGGTTTTCTGCAACTTTTCTTGAGAAGCTCCAGAAGTGCCATGGCATTGTTGTTGTAATTTTTTTATCAAGCGACGTACATCCTCCTATGACCTTTCTGCCACACGATCGGTGAGCGGTAGAGATGAGCAAAAAATCACGACCTGTGATTTTTAACCTGTGATTGACAAATCACAATCACTACCTGTGAACAGTCTTCAAATAACCTGTGATTACCTTAACCGTGAATTGGAAATTCACATTTTACTTTACAGTTAGCACTTAGCACAAATAGAGCATTTTCTCTGGATGTCATTTTCGACAAGTTTGTTTAGGTTATAGCGTGATTTCTCTCACATAGATCAATCATAAAAAGATCTCTTTGTTTGAACTTTACACTAGAAGTGAGGCAAAATTTTTTGTCAAAAGTAAATTAAAGTGCATTTGCGGGTTCAGGTAAAAAGTTATTTTTTTCAAAATCACAGGTCAAGTCATTTTCAATGCGTTTTCGTGAATTCCGCGTAAAATAATTCACGTTACACAAGTGCATTAGAAATTCAAATTATAACCTGCTATTTTTCAAAACAGCTTTTGCAACAGTTCTTTATTAAACGTGAATTGCCACGCAATTGCTTTGGAATTTTTTTAACCCGTGATTTTTCCCAAAACAACTTTTTAACAGTTCTTGTTTAAACGTTTATTGGTTTGACTGCAATTCACGCAAATGCTTTTGAATTTTTTAACCTGTTATTTTTCACAACTTTTGCAACAGTTCTTTTGTAAACGTGAATTGTACTGACGGAATTTACGCAAATGCCTTGGATTTTTTTTTGACCTGTGATTTTTCCCAAAACAACTTTTTAACAGTTCTTTATTAAACGTGATTTGACTGGAACTCACTCATTTGCTTTCCAATTTTTTTTAACCTGTGATTTTTCCCAAAACAACTTTTGCAATAATTCTTTTGTAAACGTGAATTGTTTTGACCGGGATTCACGCAAATGTTAAGGATTTTTTTTAAACCCGTGATTTTGTTCAAAATAACTTTGCACCAATTCTTATGGAAACGTAAATTTAAAGCTAAATTCATTAAAATGCATTGAAAATTACTTTTGACCTTGGAAATAAATAGCTTTTGCAACAGTTCCTGTGTAAACGTGAATTGTTTTTATCGGAATTTACACAAGTGCAATGGAAATTATAAGCTGTGATTTTTCCCAAAACAACTTTTCAACAGTTCTTGTGTAAATGTGAATTGTTTTTACCGGAATTCACGCACGTTCGGTAAAATTAATGTTTTGTTTACCCCTTACAATCACATATGGCTCCAGAAGAATCACGGTTTGCCCGCGAATATTTGCTGTGAAATCGCAGGTTGCCCTGATTAAAATAAGGGTTTTCAACGTTACTTTTCCCGTGAAATTATAAATTTCTCCCGTAAAATCAAGAGTCGCTTAGACAAAATAATGTTTTCCCCAGTATAATCACGGATGGCTTTGGTAAATCGCGGATTTGTTTGCTTAAAATAGGAGTTTTCCTCGTAAAATCAGCTCCATTGTTTCAAATACAATCTTGTTAGAGCTTCTTTAGTACTTCCTACGTGAAAAATAGTAAAGAAATGTGTATATTGGAAAATACAAACGTTAATAATGCTACGCGTAATTTTTTTTGTTTTTTTTGGGATTTTCATAAAAAAAAATTGAAATCACGATTAAAAATCACAGGTTACAATCACTGTGAATTCAAAATCACAGTCACAGGTATACCTGTGATTGAAAAATCACGACTTAGCTCATCTCTAGTGAGCGGTGAGGCGGTGACAGATTGAAACTCATTCAACAAGGTAGTATTAAAAACATTCACAATACATAAGAGTTACCATTGGAAAACTTCCTGCATAAAATACTCCCTTTTTCTATTGTTTTTGTGAAAGAGCTTAAAGGATTAATGCTTTTTTTTAAGCTTTTAAAACGTAAAAAAGACGTAAGTGTTGTCGTGTGGTTGGTGGCTATCTGTTTTTCGTTTGTTTGGAAAACAATTAATGTTAACATTTGAACATGCGCCGCAATGGACTTTCATGGAAAATCTTTAGGCGGACGTGTTGCGTCGGAATGTTTCTTGAATAAGTAAATTGTAAAAAGTTACTTTATTACATGGTTTAAAAAGAGAAGGTATGATCATTAGAAAAAAAAGTCTGTATCGAGAACTGTCAAAACTTAAGAATGGCTTCTTAAGTTTTTGACAGCTGCCTATTGAAATTGTTGTTGTAAACAAATTTGTCTTGGGAATTATTGTTGCTTTTGACTTTGGTAAATTAAACGTAAAAACCTTATTACTCCATTTTGTAAAATTGCGACTCTAATGATCATACCTTTTGTCTTCTTATACCATGACTTTATTACACCTTGGTGGTGTGGAAAATGAATTCTACCAACAAAGGGGTAACGCTGGTACTTTTTCGATCAAACTTGAAACATTTTTATGCAAAGTGCGGCATCGCTGTGAAACATGATGCAGAGTGAGATGCAAACGTCCTATCGTACCTGTACTGACAATTTTTGTTGGACAGAGTATTGTAAACTACTAGTAGTACTCTGCCACCTCCCGAAGGAACAAAGCAAACATAACGGTTTATTAAAATTTTGCCGATGTAAACGTATCATTACTTTTTGTATAAAACATATTACAAAGCACTGGATGCATTCACTATTATACAAAAAAAATATAACAAAAAACGTCAAAACTTCAAACGTCATGTTTTGTTGACAATTTGACTTTGGCAACTCACAAAACACCGCTTCTTCCACAAAACACCAAACGTTTCTCAAAAAAATTTTTTTAAATATATCAAAAACCATGCCAAAATTAGTAGATTTACGACAAGATCGCAATTTAATTCGCAATAATTTCGATGGCTATAAACTATCCCTCGATAGTATTCCAATTATACGTCAAGATTTAATAGTTCCTCCTCTGCGAGCAACTCCCTCCGATGATCAATATTCGTATCTTCATGCCGAATTGTTTTCCTTGCAAAATCTTCTAATTTCTGATCCATGGGATCGTGTATCTTCTTATTATGTTAACCATCATCATGAAATTATTAAATGTTCATATGATGAAAATAATGGTAGACCAAAATCATTGGTACCAGTTTTTCGTATTCCAATTGTTCATCAACGTGTTGGTGGAGATTACAATTGTTCTATTAAACTTATATCAGAAAAATTCGCTGTATTATGCGATGGTGTACAGGAATTGTATATAATTGACACTGGCGATCGCCAAAAATCAGCTGAATGGAAGAAAATAGCTTCCTTCACTATTTCTAGTGGGGAACGAAACTTTGCTCTCTTTGATAGTCGATTGGATATGGTCAATGGGAAGAAAGTCATCAGTTGTGCCTTGGTACGCATTGCTAAAGATGAATTTTCCCATTGTTTGAATATGCACTGGGCTACTCTCGAGCAGCACGAAAAAGATCCGTGGACTTTTGAGATCCACGATATTGTAGAAGGCAAAGGGTCACTTTACTATTGTGCTTTTGAGCCAAAAGCCGAGTGTATAGTCATGTCATCTAATAGACCTTTGAAATTCAAATCAGAAACTGGGTCTGTTGTCGATGTGGAGTCGAGTCCTAAAGAACAAAACGGGGATTGTACTTACACTTGGACTCAAACCGATGATGACATTACAGTCAATTTTAGGTCTGAAAGTGAAGACCCAGATTATAAAATAAAATCGTCAAAAAATAGTCTGAAAGTCGAATGCAATGGAAATTGTTTGCTGGACCAAACTTTGTTTTCCATGGTTGATGAGTCTCTTACAACTTGGACAACGGTAAATGCAAACACTTTGCCATTCGTATTCCAATTTTTAATTTGCCTTATTTTTCTAGAAAGATAAAATTCTCCAAATCACTTTAGTTAAAGAAGATTCGTCTACAGTTTGGCCTTATTTGGTTGAAGGAGGACCACCAGAAGCCTTGGAAAGCAATGAAACAAACATTCCTTTAGAAAACCAACCAATTCCAAATCTAGAAGCACCAATTGAGGATTGTGATTTTCCAATGGGAACACAGGACAATGAAATTAAAATTGGTAATTTTTTTGATTTGATTCTTTATTTAGCTTTATAGGCCAGTCATTATATACATTTGGAAATGCAAAATGAGCGAGGAAGCTAAATTTTGGATATGTTGTAGAGGATGCTTAAAAAAGCTTAACTTGAAGTTTTCGACCAAGATTTCCTATGAGCTTTTTCCGCCATTTTGAAAAAAAGGATAAAATTGGTTTTTTGACAATAACTCGGCTATCTGACGAGATGCGAAAATTTTACAAGGAGCTTTTTTGTAGCTTTTAACGAGTTCTACAATTCATGCATACACATTTTTTGTCTATCATGAACCGTTTTCGAGATATCGATTAAAAAAGTCAAAAATTTAGGACATGCCATTTGTTTTTTGACATTATCTATTTTTTGGTGGTGAATATCGAAAAAATTATTAACATAAAATTTGTAGACCTTATTCAGACCTACAATTTCGTGCTTTTATTTTTTTTTTTGGACAAAAATTACGAACTCCAGCGGGAATTTATTAAATGAATTTTTTTTTTTTTACTCAAGAAAACGAAGGGTGGACGTTTTTTCATTTTTTTTGTCGCTTTGATGGTCCCGGTTGAAGATCTTTGTTGTCCGTACACTCCTCAACTTGTGAAATAGGTTGAATCATTGGAAATGATGCTGATATGTACGAAGCATAGTCATCATCATCTCTGTCATCGTCGTCATCAAACGAAATGTCGACTCTGGTGACGTTATTGCATGATTGCCCACTACAATGCAGACAAATAACTGAGCAACTAATTCCTGCTTTCCTACACCCACAAGAAGCCCCACAATTCCCTTTGCATTTGCACGAAATAAGTTTTAAAAGTTCAGGAGGTGCGGGTTCGGCTGTGCTGGTAATTGGTTCAAGTCCGTGATTAGTTTGTCGCCAACCCCATTCCTGAGGATCTTTAAAAAACCCGAGCCAGGTTTGCACCTGCAGATATGTTCGGAATATGTGCTGGCGGACAGCGCTGCTCGTTGGTGGGAGTAGTGTTAGGTGATTCGTTTTATTTATATGCATTGATTTTGCGAAACGATGGAATCGCAAAATATTTATTGATTTTTCTTGCTTATCACCGCCATATAGGGCAATTAGGAATTGCTCTCCTGCGCAAGTTAAGGCATCCGGATCGACCTTTTTTTGTTTGAATAGTTCTATCGATGACCTTAGTTCCGGATGCTTCTCGAGAGTGTTAATAAATTTAAGTTTTCCCATGTTGTAAAACGACGATGTCGTATCGCAACCGCTAAAAGCGTGAATAAAAAGAATATTCTCAAGAACTGACTTACCGTGCTTGAAACTGCTCTGGGAGTACAGCTTTGATGGCGTATTTCCTTTTGCTGGTTTGCGGAAAAATATATTTTTTTTATCCTGTGCAAGTCCAGTAAGTAAAACCAGAAGATCGATATCTTCGCCAACTATTTCCACTGAGTCATGATTTGACGCTTTTTCAATTGCCGTGGTCACAATGATTGTATCTGCGTCTTCAAAAGCTTGCTCTACTTTTATTCCGGTATTCGTAAAATAACGGGAAAGCATTTGTATCAATTTGTTTTTGTTTTGATCCCTTGCAAGAAACTTCTCCTGGCTAACTTTTGGAGTAGTTGATTCATCAAATATGAACTCTGGCGATTGGTTTTTTCTAGAACGTCGCATTCTTTCCGAAGTTTTGGTTCCGGAGAGTCTCATATCAGTCGGATAACCGTCAAATATAATCGTTACATTTTCTCCGAAGTTCTGTTGTACATATCTGACGTATTTTTTGCATATGAGGTCAAATGTTTCGATTCGACCCCAAACGACTTTATGGAGAAGGAATCCACCGTCGATTATGTGGTGATGTCTATCACCAAGTTGTACTATTTCTGTCAAAGGTTCGAAAGCATTGTATAGTATTGACTTTGTTCCTTTCCTCATTCCTTCTTCGGTGAACAACGATAACGGGAACGGAGCAAGCTCGTATGCCAGAAAATGTTTAAGGTCAGTCTCGGAATTTTTCGCGATGCACATTCTTTGAAAAAGTAATAGTGGATTGATCGGAACTGGAGATTCGTCGATTTGAATGCTTGTAGTTACTGCCGATATAGGAATCACTTTATCCTTCCTCTTAAATGATAACGACGCGTAATCTACTCCTATAATTTTAGTTATCATGTCACAACCAACTTCATATGCAAGATGGCAATTAATGTCTTTGTTTGCAATAACCCCTGTCCCAATTGACATCAATTCTTTTTTTTGAGGAAAAGGGTTGTGACCTGCCAGCCACATGTCCAGTTTCTCAGTGTCAGAATTGTCTCGAGAAATCCGCGAAGGTCTCATGTCTATGTGCTGTTCAACTGTGGAACAAGATACTCCGGAAAAGTTTTCAATTTGCTCACAAATGTTTTGAAGCTGAACCATGCCCAAAGTCCAAGATGCTATTGTGCTGTCCGTAATTCCCCGTCCTTGAGTTAGTCCACCTGTTGTTTTCATGGATCGCATAAGCGTCTGCTCTATCGTCATGTCTGACATAATTCCAGACCAAAATTTGTCCGTGCGACGAATCGTAAAGTATCCACGTCTAGTGAACTTTAAGTAATCTTGTTTGGGTATTTTTTCATGCAATGCTCGCATGTCCTGCAAGTATAAATGAGAAGACTTCGCATACAAGAAGTGACCGCTTGCGTGAAAAAACGGAAGCATTTTTTGTATGGTTACGAGATGAAGTTCCCAATTACCGGATCTTTCTGCCTCCAGGAAGTTTTTCATCAGAGAAACCATTCGGTGGTACTGTACCCAAAGCTTTGCTGTCGGACCTTGGTTTTCAATGTCAATCAATGCTTTTTTAAATTTTTCGTATACGTTTTTCACTTCGTTGTTTTCTGCGGCAGTCATGACAGTCGGCCGATTGAAAACATCTTCGCAGTAGTTATCGAGTTCATCACGTTCCCTTTCGTCGAATTCCAACGAATCCAGCACAATTTTTGACAAAGCTGCGTGAGCCAAAATGTGCGCGCGGACAGCTCGTGCATATGCATGACCGGAAAGTATTTTTTCGACACAATTTTCGGCATAGATCAACTTGAGAAGCTCTTCGATCCCACTTCCCGCCATGATCGCACCAATCGTTCCCATAAACGACATCAATAGATGAAATCCACCGAGTCTTACTACGACGTTTCTTAATTCCGATGTTGGACTAGCAGCCCCCACGATATCGCGAGCTTTCCAGTATAAGGGCTGATCAAATGTGACGAAGGTGGTTTTTTGTTTACAGCGTTTACTGTTTTGGATAGCTTCGAGAAGCGATGTGAAGATCGTATCGTAATCCGATGGCGGCGCGTTTATAAATGGAAGGCATATAACTTTTGAGCGATCGTATTGCATATTTGCTGTAACACTTTCCATAAATCCATTCCATCCTGGAATTCTAGGGGAGCAACTCCATTTTCCGTACAGCCAAATTAAATCTGGTAACGTTGGTAAAATGTCGATCAAAAGTTGGCGGAGGTCTTCCGTGACAGTTACAGACTGTAAGCCTGCCAATTTGTGTTTACTGTAACATAGTACAGGAATCATGCCCAATTGTGAAACTTCTGAGGCAGATTTAATCTCAACAATACGCGGAATTTCTTTCTCACGTTGAATAGCCGTGAAGGGAGTCACGCAATGTATTCCTCCCATTGCATGAAACGTTCCATGGCCGTCAAGGGTGTTAATATTGAAATCTGCATTGTCAAATACAAATTGACTAAACGAATTCTCCAGAATTTGGCATTCAGCTCGATGAATACACGAATTTTCAAAAATCGTTATTTCTCGATATGATGCACAGAACCCCATTGCCGATAATATGTTGATGAGACTCTTGGAACCGAATTTCTTATACAGAAAAGTTCCAACACCGATCAGCAGCGGAGAGAAAAAAGATCGAGGACGCACAGCCGAAATTATTGCGTGAGCTATCGATGTGCATTTTTTATTCCACGATTCCAGTACACCACGTTTATCTTTCGTTATTATTGTTGATAGAAAAACCTTTAAAGATTCCGGAACAGCGGCTTCTACATTTCTTACAAACGCATCCGAGGGAGGGTAATTGTTTTTATCGTAAACGACACCTCTTATGTCCTCTCGGACTATCGCAGCGGCTTCGCGAATAACTCGGAGTCTTTCATCGCGAGAGTCCTTCTTTTTTTCCTCGTACCATTTCTCTGAAAGAATTTTGAATCCGGTGTTTCGGAAACAAACGACACAATCTCGCCCTTGTTTTTCGTTAATCAGAATTTCTTCTCCATATTTAGCAAGTAAATGTGTTTTAACTGTTCTGATGTCCGGAACAAAATTTCCGCTTATTTGACTCATTAATTCATTCATAGAAAACTGACATTCGTCCGAATTTTCTTTCAGGAACGAGTAAATCCCCTTCATTGCCTCTTCTACTTTGTTACCTTTTTTAGCCTCATCCTCAGGTAGCGAGTGGTACACAGAAAAAATGCATTCTTGATGGTAGCGAGCTCCCTCTGCTACTAGATCAGGTACTGAGCAAACACGCTCGACAATTAAAGCGGCAAATTTATCATCACGCCTATTCAGATATTGTAGAACTTTATCTTTCATAGATTTTTCTCGAACCGCATGAATTGTTTTCCGTCTATTCAGCGGTTTTTTTTTTTGATCGGAAATCGCTACTCCACAAAACAAGCATTTACTTTTAAAATCAAAACGATTTTCGATATGCTGTTGTTGTTCGGGTTCGGGGATAGATTCAGATTGAGGTTCTTGCGAAATTGATTTGCTTCGACGAGAAGCAAACGACGCGAGTCTTTCGTTAGCATATTTCTTATAACACGCACTATGTACACTCACAGAATCAACAGTTTGTAGCATGAGCTTATGGTCCAAACACCCTCTTTTCTCACTCAACGCTAAAAGAGTTCGAACAGCTTTTTTTTTAGCTACATAAACATCGTCAATTAACAGTTTCGTACAAATAAAGCAACTTTGATTTTCGGAAAATGTCTCAAACTCTATTTGTAAAGGCGTGATACTAAATAGATACTTTTCGTTTGTACATAAAGATGTCTTAATCGCTTTAACAAGATTTTGAATACTTTGAAACCTACAAAGAATAGCTACACCATTTTGAACTAAGTTAAGATTATCATCTCTACTGTGAGGATCAAACAACCAAAATACATTGTCTTTCCTACCAATTGCAACCGATAAATTAGAAACTGTCAAAACACCAAACACCTCAACGGAAAAAAAGCGATCTAATTCATTATAAAACCAGTCTGTTTCATCAATATACCCATGAAAAGGATCCAATTTATATTCGACGTGAAATTTTGTATTTTCCACAGAAAAATGCTGAAGGACTTCATCTGCCGCTAAATAAAAAGATGATGGTGGCTCATTGCCAAAACGTTCGGAGAAAGTGGAAACAGATTGAATATGCAGATTGTGCCCATTTCTAAGAACTTTATTTATAATATCAGTGTTCCAGGCCGTTACGGATATAAGCTTAGACATACATAATGCCATTACAGAGTTACTCGTGCATTGTGTATTCTTATAAATTCCTTTAAAAATATCACTGTTTTGACAAAAAGCTCCTACAATGCAACTACTACTGATATCAACTTTTCTTTTAAAACCTTCTTCATTTCGAGCCCTGTTAAAATCTTCATCAAGCTGACTAGATACATTCTTCCTTCCCTTGCCTTTATTTTGAGTTTTTGAAAAATTGCTATCCATTTCAAGTTATATTCAAGATTTTTATCTTAATATTAATAATAATCAAAATATATAACTAAAGAAAAAAATATTGTAAGAAATATATTTGTAAAAATTATTTATTTAAAAACAAATAACTTACCAAACAGACACAGTAAAAAAATTATCCAGTTCTGCTTTTGATGATGAGTTTTTATTCACAACATGCACATTCACAACAAATAAATTCTTAAAATAGCTTTTTTTAATTCTTAAAATCACTTTATTTTATCCTTAAAATCACTTTTTTTTATTTTTGAAATCACTTTTTTTATTCTTAAAATCACTTTATTTTATTCTTAAAATCACTTTTTTTTGTTATGAAATCACTTTATTCTTAAAATCACTTTTTTTTTATTCTTAAAATCACTTTATTTTATTTTTAAAATCACTCTTTTTTATTTATCATCACTTTTTTTATTCTAAATCACTTTTTTTAATTCTCAAAATCACTTTATTTTATTCTTAAAATCACTTTTTTTTTATTCTAAAAATCACTTTTTTTATTCTTAAAATCACAGTCCATATATTTTTCTGAAAATTTCGCTCCTTAAGTGTAACACAGCACTATTTTTTTCGTAAGTTCAACTTTCTTACAAAACTCACTTTCTCAATATTTTGCATTAAAAAATGCAGTTGTCACAATATTTGTATATTTATTTTTAAAAACTTTTTATAAAATTACTCTTTTTTTTCAACTGTACACTTCTTTCCACTATCGGCCACAAACTATTATTGATGAAGACATTGATTTTTCAAAACAAAAAAACCTAAGTTTTCTTATAAAAATAGCTTAAAATTTAGCTTCAACTCCATTCAGAAAACCACAGGTATAAGTACATACTTTATATATTTAAATTTTTATTGCGGGGAGGTACGATTACATGCTAATCTGACCTGCACAATTTTTATGATATTCCCAAAAAATGGTGATAAGAAAGGGTTGAGTAATTTCAAAAATTAAAAACGCATGAATGAAACAATAAGACAATCATTAAGTAGCATGGGATTTTCCCACAGCTAATTGATACCTGCTTCTAAAACAATGCTCCTTAATAGAGCAATAAAATTCTGTATATCTTTCTAATCACCCACCCCTAATAAAGAGGCATCTTCTTCACATACCTAAATGCTCATACATACAAATCTTGGATATGTAAAGTTATGATTTTTTTCAAAAAAGTTTAATGAGTTGCGGTTTGCAATTTTGATAAATAAAATAATATAGAGATTGAAGCAAATTGCAAACACAAAGAGCCGGTATACTGTATTTACAAAATTTGGGTTAATAAAACTGGGGTTAAAAAAACCATTACCATTTTCTTCTCATTATGTATTTACTAAATAAATACATACATTTATGTATGTATGTATGTGTTACTGATATAATAATATAAACATTTAAAAAAAAAATGAATAATTTTTTTTTTACAACCGAACGAGCGGTTTGCTTGGCGACTTTGCGGCCAGCTGGAGGTCGTAATTTTTGTCCAAAAAAAAAAATAAAAGTACGAAATTGTAGGTCTGAATAAGGTCTACAAATTTTATGTTAATAATTTTTTCGATATTCATCACCAAAAAATAGATAATGTCAAAAAACAAATGGCATGTCCTAAATTTTTGACTTTTTTAATCGATATCTCGAAAACGGTTTATGATAGACAAAAAATGTGTATGCATGAATTGTAGAACTCGTTAAAAGCTACAAAAAAGCTCCTTGTAAAATTTTCGCATCTCGTCAGATAGCCGAGTTATTGTCAAAAAACCAATTTTATCCTTTTTTCAAAATGGCGGAAAAAGCTCATAGGAAATCTTGGTTAAGCTTTTTTAAGCATCCTCTACAACATATCCAAAATTTAGCTTCCTCGCTCATTTTGCATTTCTAAGCCGTTTTTTCCGACATAATGACTGGCCTATTAGCTATTATTTACAATATTTTATTTAAAAAAACTTATGTAAGGAAAAAACTTAAAGACTAATAACACTGGTCGGCAACGAAAATGGAGCTTGAACCAAACCATACTTTTCTATAGGACTTTTGTATGCTGATTCCGAATCTGAAGTCAAAATTTCACTGGCACGTCAAGTTTTCGAAATATTTAAATATTAACAGGTCAAAAACGCGTTTTTGTGGTACTTTTGGCGTTGAATTTCATCACCGTTAAATTTTTTTTTGCAGATTTGAAGTAAATTTCTGTTTTCGACTATATATAATAATATATATAATAATATTTTTAGATCAAATGTCAAATGTCACATTTCATTTAAAATTAGTTTTTGGGACTTTATAGCTAAAATTGTGATGAGCATGGCTCGAAAACTAGACGTGATGAAAAAAAATCTGTAAACTGTTTTGAATTCAGCACACTCAAGTTTATTAAAATCACCTTACAGAGTTCTTGCTCCCGACTTTTTTTGTTTTTTTGCCGACCAGTGTAATTAACTATGATTAGATTTTAATAATCTCCTACGTGGGCTTGAGGTTAATTTTGTTACTTATATATCTTAAGCTTTCCTCGACGTTTCGGTTGTGATTACAACCTTCTTCAGGACTAATGTTTGAGCGTAAAAAATTTTAGGAGGTTTCTTAAGAATTTAATTGCAGATTGATGTTCTTTTTATTTTTATAATATTTAAAAATTCAATTATTGAAGTCTTAAAAAAGACGTTTCAATCGAACATTAGTCCTGAAGAAGGTTGTAATCACAACCGAAACGTCGACTAAAGCTTAAGATACATAAGTAACAAAATTGACCTCAAGCCCACGTAGGAGATTTTAAATTTATAACAAAAAAGGTCACGAAGAAAGAAATCATTTATAATTAGATTTTACATATGCGATTAATGTCGGATTCCTTATAACCACTTGCACTCGCTACTAAAATCGCTACTAAAGTCGATAATTTTTGGCTGTTTAGGAAATTAAAAAAAGGTAGCGATCTCTTTTTATGATTGTATTTGTGTCCAAGTGACCAATAAAAAACAAAACAATATATGCAAAACTTCATATTAAGAACAAAACAAGGTAAAATTTGTATATTTTGTTCACTAAAATTGATTTACATATATTTCACAAATATGCAAAAATTGGCTCAGGTTCTTCATTTCTTTACAAAATTTTAGTTTTGTTTGAAGTTTTTCATTTGGCAAAATTGTAGTGTGTGTAAATATCTGTGTAAATCCGTTTCAAAAAAGAGATTTAAAAATTATCGATTCTTCGGAAAAAAGTAGCGAATTTTTTTCATTGGAATTCATTTAAGGAAAAAGTTACGACTGCAAGTCGACTGCAGGTTGAATTTTTGGTTCATTGGAATTCGACATAAATTTTTTTTTTTAAATATTGGCTGTGTTTTATTTTCCTCGTGATCACTATAAATTTGTATTGTACAACTTGGCCATAATCTATTTCTAATTCTTTGGATCATTGATGTAAATGATGAAAAGAAGCGTTCCCAGAACTGCACCTTGAGGTACTCCCAGTCTCACTTCTATACTTTCAGAAATTTCGTTCGCTACTTTTCTATTTTGAGTTCTTTTTGATAGGTAACTCCTAAACCATTCGAGTTCTACTCCTGCAATACCATATCTTCTCAGTTTCTGAAATAGTATGTCTCGGTCAATGGTCTCGAATACTCTTTGAAGGTCCAAATAAACCGCAACTACATAAAATTCATATACTTCGGTTTCCAACTGTGTCCCAACCAGATTTAAAAGCGACTCGCAGCTGTGTTGTTTTTGAAATCCTCACTGGTAGTCACTCAAGCAGTTGTTGGATTCCAAAAAGCTTTATGATGGTTTATGAAAAATTGTTTCCAACATTTTACTTTCTGTCTTAAGCATGTTTACCGGGCGAAATTCTGCTGGATTTACCGTATTCTTCACATTTCCTATCGGCACAACTGTATACTTCTTCCAAGGCCCCACAATGTCCATAGCACTCAATAACATCCTAGTTGACAAACTGTTGTAGTATTTTTTACTGTTTATATTTTTCATAATATATTTTTTAACTTACTCATATTTATTAATTTGAATTTAAATAAGCAACACAGATCTCTTAAAATCCCGTTAAAATCAATTCTTTGTTCCATTTCTTTCCAGAACGTCTTCATCTAGGATCAAAAACTGCAACACATCAAATTCTCCTCGACAACAGCCCACCGCTATTCTCAACCAACCTTAGACCTGGTTTTCCATTAGCTTTAGCTACTCGGCAAGATGTAGACACTTGCTTGTGGTTGCAGCAATACAATCCCAATAAAACCTCCGAATGGGGTTTCAGGCATGAAGGTAATTTACATGCTTTTGGCTATGTCCAAGCATCAAAGCAACAAAAAAAATTCATGGATTGTGCTCCGGATTTGAGTTATGCAGTTATTTGTGAATCACATCGTCATGTTTTTCTATACAAATCAAATAATGATACTGCTGATGGTCTGAGAAATCGTTGTGGTTCACAAGTGAGTTTGGGAAAACAACATTTGATAACGTTGGAGGATACTGGTGAGGTTTTGGGTATTTCGACGCATAGTTGTGTTATTACATTATTGACAGAGAAATGTGTTCTATTTTTGCAAATAAACTGAAGCCTTGTTTGTTTGGTTTTGTTAACAATCGAAGCATACATTTTACTTTAATAGAAACTAGTCCAGTAACCTTGTCGATTTTGTGAAAAAAAATTTAAAAGATATGGAAATTTTGGTCTTTTCAATGTTGGAACAAGCTAAGAGACTAGTCAGTATTTGTAAAATAAATAAACCTCCTCGATTTCATAAAAACAAAACTGCAGCAGTACTACAAAATAAAACTTCCATTTATTGAGCCAAGTATAGTTACTTAAAAATCTTTAGCGCAAAATTTTAAACGATTTAGTAATTTATGCCAAAACATTTTTAGTAATTTACTAAGCCAAAAGCAAACTGATTTTTGGCTAAGCAGACTGATATTTACTAAAATGGCTTTAGCATTTTACTAAATTGTTATCGAGGTGTTAGCTCCCGTTTTTCTCCACGAAACGAGCCGCAGGTAAAATATAATGAAGTAAACGATAGTCACGACAAAGAGCGAATATGCAAAACGAGAAAGTCGTTTGGCCAAACTAAACCGAAAATAATATTTTTTTGAGGCTCACATGCATTCTAACGGCAGACGCAACAATATTATTAAACCTAAACGAAAACAAAATTCAAACGATTCAAATGATAGTCGTAAAGATTAACGAAAATCGTTGAAACAAAACGTTTATCGCAGCGTTTGAACGATAACGAAGTAGTTTAAAGGATAACCGTTTTATAAAATAGGGCCACTGTAGACCGGTTAACTGTAGAAACATATAAAGTTCTACATGTCTGAATTTTTTGATACTGATACTATAACGGTCATACTCAATAGATGCATCTTACTTCAAATTTTCTAGTTAAGGGTTTTTAGTGACTCCCTAGAGGAAAATTGGAAATTTTGTTTAGGAACAAAATTAACGATACATATGTAGGTACTTGCCATAAGACAAAAATGGAAAAAGTTTTTTTTTTTTTTTATCGGATCTAACGATTTTGATTTAAAATATACATGACTGTGACAAAAAAGTTCCACCCAGGAACGTTTACGTGTCAGTTTTTTTCATAAAATTACACGAACCGCTAGCGCATACCTTTCCAGGTGGTCTTGCTTTTAGATATTTGAATTTAACGAAATTCTATTAGCCCTGGGGTCGAACTACAGCATACAATTGCGATCATTCGTCAACGTTTTTACTATTTGTGTCTCTATTTAATTAGTAGACAAAGATAGGGACACATACCAACCTTACGTTAACGAACGTATGCCGTAATTCGACCCCTGATTTTTCAATCGCCAGTTATGGGGTTTTCGTTTGGTAAAAAAATCAATTCATTTTTTGATTTAGATCTGCCAAAAAACTGATTTTGATTATTTTTGCTTTCGTTTGGCCAAACAAAATTGATTTATTTTTTAATCTTAGATCAATTTTATAGATCTGGATTTTTCGGCAGATTTACCCCTCTCTTACTAACACCACTATGCATCATAATTGAATCATTTATTTTCAAAACATGATAAGTCCATGATTTTAAATTTTACAGGAGAAGAAAAAAACGCTCTATTTTCTTTTGATGTTGGTAGCAAAATTTATAAAAAATATATTCTGTAGAACTTTTGCCTAGGTATAAATTACCGTTCCGTTTTTAATTTTTGGAGCGATAGTTCAAAAGATAAAAAATAAAAACGCTTTTGGACTTATCATACTTTGAAAATAAACGGATGTGAAATTAGTTTTAAAATGGGTACAGAACTTTGCTTTCATCCCCAGTCTATCACAAAATTGTATTTGAGATTAAAATATAATGTCCGGAGTGCTTCTTTAACTTTAAAGACGCTTCAAACATAAGATTTTCAGCCAGTAGCTTAATATAGCATTAACACATAAAAAAGCCGTTGTTTATTTTCAAAAGATGATAAGTCCGGGACTTATCCTGTTTTTGATACTAAAAAAATATTTCGTTTAGCTGTAAAATTGGATATAGATGGAGTAGATACTTCATTATTTTGAAGATAGACGTGGTTATCTCTAGAGTAACAATTTAGTCAAAAAAACGAATTTTGAAAAAAGTGGACTTATCATGTTTTGAAAATAAATGATTCAATTGGCATCCATATCCATCGGTTTGACAAGTTTTTGTTTGATAATATATGCTTCGGTTTTTAAACAGAATTAAAATATTCTTGAATTCAAATGGATGCAGTTTTCAGATTGATTTTTATTTGTATTATATAGTATTAGTGTGTATGTGAACCAAGCAGCGATCGCAGTTGTCAAATATTGATTCGACCGTTGATTTTTTTTATCAAAAAGATGAGCTGGACGAATAAATTAATTCACTTCCATTTGAATTCGAAACGATTTTAATTCTTTCTTGAAACCAAAACAAATTATTATCAAATAAAAACTTTTCAAACTCATGTCAAATAATGATGTATATAGTGGTGTTAGTAAGAGGGATAAATCTGCCGAAAAATCCAGAACCAGAAAATTGATCTTAGATTAGGGTTTCCAGAACATCTCTTTTAAAGAGAACATATGTTCTCTTTTTCAACTCAGATCTTTTTTACACTCTCTTTTTTCATAAAATTCTTTTTTTGTTCTCTATTTTTCAAATGTCCTCTTTTAAGTATCTTTTTTTATTTTAGTCTATATTTTTTTTAAGATTGTTACGATTATCTGTCTCCTACCTTAACAATTTGTTTCAACTCTGCCCACTCTCAGTTAAAGTGTTCATCGCATTGAAATTTAAAAAAGATGTTCTGTTTTTCGTTTTCACATATTTTATAATTCGTTTTTCTACACGGATCTCAGTTTGTTCTTATTGTCTTTAAGCTCGATTTTTTTTATTTCAATTTCTTTATCTAGGTACTTTTCATTTTCAACAATTTAAATAAATTGTGGCTCGTTTAAAAGCTGATAGACAACTTTGAATATATTTATGCAAATACATACTAATTACTCACGACTAGATATTGCGTGGATGCGAGGTTTGGGTTTATGTTAGGTAAGTTTTTTTTTTGTTAACCAAATATTCCAAAAAAAATAAATTGATTTTTGTACCAAACGAAAACATTAATCGGTATTATCACGAATTCCATTCGTATCAGAAATTTTCTACGATTCCCGAAAGAAACAATCACAAAATCCGATCGTAGTTAGTGACGATTTGTATGTAATTTTTTCACTACGAACGGATTCCGTGATTATTTTGTCGGGAATAGTAGCAAATTTCCGATACTAATTGAGTTCGTGATATATGCCAATTACCTTATTTTTCATATTATTTTTTATACCTCTATTTGAAGAGAATAAATTTAATTTTCCATAAATTGACCGTTACTTCTGTAGTTTACAGTTAAAACGCATTCAAAACTAATGAAAACATTTGTATCTAGCTCTGAATAGTTTCATTTTATTGTTCCTTATTTCACCACTAGACAGCGCTTCCATTCCACGACACAAAACTATCACTCTATTTCTCTCATGCAACATCCTACCTCAACTGTCATTAAATTATTTTTTTTCCACCAATTTTTCTGAATAAAAACTCTCGTTTACTTGCTGCAAAGCGGTTGTGTGACTCGCGATACCGCCTTTTCTGTGTGCTTGAAAACTGAAAAAAATTTATCTATCTTATTTTTTTCTAATTTCCTATCCCATAAATAAAAATTCTTTGCAATTTCTCATTTTTTTTGGAGAATCATAAAGAGTGGAAGAATTCTAATTCGAATTCAATTTATCGGCATTCGACTTGGCAGTGTGCAAAACACAACAAAAAAGTATAGTGAACAAGTGCAAAAAATCTAAATCCAATAAGAAAAACAACAAAAACAAGAAAAAAGGTATGAGAATAAATTAAAATTGATTACTTTTTTTTAAAGTTGTTTCTCCTATCTTTTATTTGTTTAGAAAAAAAAATATGATAATTTAGTGTGAATTATCTTTTATCGAGATTTTTCCAAAGTGCTTGAATGATTTTGCACTTTTTTAAGTTTTTTTTTACATTTCCTTTGCTTTGCTATTGCTTTGAATGGCATTATGATGAAATACCCATTTTTATAGTGGCATTAGATTGTACTTACAAAGTGTACATAGTTTTTTTTTCTTGCTCTTGCCCTGCTTTTTTCGCTAGAATTCAGTCCAGTTCTTTATGGTCAATGCTTTTGTGGATGACTAAGAACCATTTATGCATGTGAAAACATGTTCACAAGCCTCAAGAGGCTTGAGGAAACAACTCCACTTTGTTTAAGGTGAAGTTGAAGATGAACAAACTTATGTAAGAGATGTTTTCTTTATTTTGTCTGATTGGGATAATAAGCATCCAATCGGAGTCTGTCTTCCTTTCTTGCTCTATTGACTTCAAACGTACTTATCAAATAGCTTGACAGTTTTAAATTACGATTCCCAGCAGATTCAAGGGCAGTAACAAATAAATGGCACAACTGTGTGTCGCACGTACTTGCTCTTAGAATTCAAATTATGCTAAAATTGTTTAGACTTTTTGTTTATACAAATTTGGTAAATGTATATCAAGATCACGACTGTTCTGATTTCCATTCGAATTCTATTTTCTATCGTTTTCGAATCTAAGCTAAACACATTTTGGGCGTTCATAGGTGTTTTGAAAAAAGATCGGATCCATAATCTGAAATTATTTTTGCTGTTTTCAATCCGGATAGCAATTTGCTTCCGGAAAACAATATTCTCCAACAAAAAAGTCTAATAGAAATCAGAACAACAGTTTTCAATCCGTACGGATTCAATTTTCGTGTTCGTTTTCATAAAATTTGTTATTCAAATGAAAAAAGAGAAAACAACATCTAAAATCAAATTGAACTCAAAAAAAGTATGCAATTTAATTTCTTTTCTTACAGAGGTAAATTTTTAGTAAAAAAATTTTCAAAATCGTTAGAGCCGTTTTTTTAGAAAAAAATATTTTTTATAAATAATTTTTTGAAAAAAGTTAAAATAAAATTGGTAGATGCAATTTTTTGAAAATTTATAAAACCAAAATTTCAAAAAAAATTCAATGTCCCGTTTTCGAAAATTCGATTTATATTTTTAAAAATAGTAAAAATTTTCGCTAAAAATAAGCAAACAGGGGGTCAATTCCCAATCTGTGAAAATGTGAAGTGATAAGTTTTATCACGTTTTCATAATAAATTCGATTCTTGATTGGTGAAAGAAATAAAACAAATGTCTAAGAGCGGAATTCAGAGTCGTTACTCAAGTAAAAATTTTACTCAAGTGAGCATTTGGTCTTGCGTTTGGTCCACTTCAGCTACTAATTACGTTAAGAAAACCTAGGGGTGTCTTTACTTTAGCTAATGAATTCCAACAGCTATTTTTCTCAAAAATGAAAGTTTTTTTTCATTTAGTACTTTTTAGTACACATTGAGTTTGAGAATCGCATGAAGGGTTTTTTCCCACAAAGTCCTTTTTTCGGAAAAAAACTATAAACAACATTTTTAAAGCCAAGATCTAAGATTTCTGTATCATAAAAAGAGTTTAAAAATTTTCACTTTTAGAATTTTTGCAAAACGCAGCCTATGATTTTTTATTAATACTATTTTATAAAATAAACTCAAAATGATTTGTTTTATTCGTAAAAATCGTAAGAGCTGTTTTTGGGAAAATTAAACTTTTCAAAAATTGGTACATGACAGGTACCGTTATCTTTGGTCCAAAAAAATTAATTTCGAAAACTGATACATACCAAATTGAATTCTGCCCATCCGTTAAGGCTGTAGCTACTTATACAGTACAGACGGACAGACATCCTGACTGAATGACAGGCAGACGGGCGTTCGAGACCCACTTTTTTCGCATTCTCTATCATCGTAATGTCATGTTTGATTGTTATCTCAACTTTTTTTTTACGAATGCATAACTTGATCGTAAGTAATAATTACTGAGCATGATGAATCATTTCCATAAATACGATTTGTTGAGCATGACTTGTGTTCAGAACACTTTATGGTCTGGAATTGAATTAGAAAAAACGAAGAAGGAAGAAAGAAAAAAAAAAATAAATATAAAATTTAAATTCATCATATCCCAATGAGATAGATAATGGATATATACAAAAAAACCCCAAGATTTTGTCTTGGAATTTTTGCATGCGGCAACGGCAACAGTTGTTGTGTGTTTTCATCATCACTCATAGCAACGTTGTGGTCGGTCGGTAGGTCGTCGCCGGCTGTCGGTCGTGTGTAGGACGTAAATGTAGATAAAAGGGTAGGTATATTCATTTGACTGCATAATTATCTTCCTGTTTCCCATCGTATCTACAATGTAGACTGTCTACTTTGTCTACTTGCAAATGAAAAAACAATTTGGACTCTTTTGATGAATGTGCGCAGCTAATTATTATTTCTTAAGTTTTTGCCTCCAATAATTGTTCAATTTTCTCATGAAATTTCGATGTTTATTTTGAGTTTTTGAGGCTATTAATAAAAATAGTTTATGTTCAAATAAAGATGTTTTTTTGTTTTCGAGGGAATTTGTTGATTTTTTTGGCGCGGATATAGAAAACAATGTCATTACATGGCAATTGTTTAGAACCAATTGAATCAAACATTTTTTTTTTTTTCTTCCTAATTTAAATGTTTGGGTAGATATGTAATATTGACTGTGTTCTTATTGATTTTTCTTCAGAGAAATTAGCCAGTTGTTGATTGGTGCCAAGAAAAAGATGGATTAACTCTTTACTTTGTAGAAATTTGAGGGTGCCTGTTTACTTGCCAAATTTTACCTATATTTTGTAAAAAAGGAAACCCATTTTTTTATGTTATACAACAGTCGGAAAAAGTATTTTGACAAAATAAACATCTTTCTAACTGATGAGAATAATCTGTAACGGTTAAACATAAAATAAGGAAGTTGACGGTTATTTATTAAGTATATTATGGTGAATCTCATGATGGTCAATGTCAGTTGGTATTATGCTTCTAGGCTGCATTTTTTGTATAAAAAGTATTAATTTTTGAGGGAAAAAAGTATTTTGACAAACGTTCTTTTTCAACGTTGGTAAGGTAAGGTAATGCATTTTACGTGTTTTAAGCACGTATACAACTGACAGACTTGTTACGGCCCCAATTTGTAAAAAATTGTGCAAAACGGCGGAACTTAATATTGAAATCAGTGCATCTTCTGTTGCAAGTCATAATTTCTGTGTGTCTGTTAAAAAATCTGTCTAGAACTGAATTTATCGCAGGAAACTAAAAATTACCAAATATACAAACACAAAAATATAATTATACTATTCAAAATTTACCACAAACGGACAAAAAATGAAAAAAATGCACTTACAAAAATTGAAGCATTTTGAAGAATTCACTTTATCGCGGATTGAATCCAAAAAGTCTGAATTTGGAAATGCCATTCTTTCATCAAAAACTTTGTTAGCAAAAGTACCCTTTGCATTGAGCTCAAAGAAGACAATTTTACCATGTTTATGGGAAGATAATACAGTATTTATCTCATAAAACAAAAATCGAAAAAAAATTGAATTCTCAAAGGGACATGTTGTTGTGCTTTTCACTTCTGGAATAAACTTGACCAAATTTTTACGGAGCTTCAACAGTTCCTTTTCGTTTCCCGGATCATTGAGATAGAAATTTGTGAGAATGTGGTCCATAAAACTTTGTTTTTTGAATGAAAGAAGTATACCAATATGTTCCTTTGAGAATTCAGTTTTTTTCAATTCTTGTTTTATGACCAAAATGACCAAAATAAATTAAAATAAACAACTAGGTCATGTTCTAGCTCCAATAGTTAAAGTTGGGTAAAGATTTCATTTACATAATGTATGTACAATGTACATTGTACATGTAAAAATCGAATTTCTTTCAACCACATGCAGTCGCTACTAAAATTTGATACCTACATACTTTGTGGCTGTTTATGAAATTAAAAAAAGGTTGCAATCTCTTTTTGTGAATGCATGTGTATCCAAGTGGCATAAGAAAAACAAAAAAATATACATAACTTCATAGTAAGAACAAAACAACGTAAAATTTGCTTATTTTGTTTTTCCTCAAAATGATATATTTCACAAATAAACAAAAAATGGCTATGGTTCTTCATTTCTTTACAAAATTTTAGTTTGGTTTGATGTTTTGCATTTGTCCAAATTTTAGTATGTTAAAATCCGTCTCAAAAAAGAGATTTTTTAAGGATCTATTCTTCGCGAAAAAGTAGCGAATTTTTTTTCACTGGAATTCATTTGTAAAAAAATATGAATGAATTTTCCTCATGACTTGGAGTTGGAGCAGAAAGAATAGTTGCTCAATCCAAAATGTTCTCTGCAACACATACTCTTTCACTGATTTCTTATCGCTTAAAAACAAATAGGAAATTATGTTCAACTTAAATTATTTAAGCTTTGTTTCAGTGAGTAGGTAGGCCCTTAGCCACAATCATGTTTTACTTCAAATTAATTGAAAAGAATAAGAACGATATCAGTTGTTTTGTTTATTATTTTAAACCGAGTTGTTAATTCTATTTTATATTCTATTCTGCATGTCATTTCCTGTAGTGAGTATGACTTTTTGATTTTCATTATTTCAGACGCGTCATTTCCTTAAGACACTTATGGAGTGTGATAATAACGAACAAGTTATTTTCATACACACTAAATCATCATCTAGATATCGAGCAATTAAACAAATCAGGAATCAAAAATAGTTGAATTAGGTTTTTTTATTGATTGCATTAATTTCTAAAAGATCATTAAGGACGAATATTAAATTTATATCATTCAAAAATAGTTGTTTTTTGTTCACACTTAATAATCCTTTACAGACCGATAATATGATTGAAAAAATAATCGTTGTTATAATTTTATATGAAAAACAATCTCTTCAGTACTATTTAGTGTACAAAAAACTCAACTAGCATTTTCCATACATTTTCAATTTTTATAATCTATGTAGTTAAAAATCTAGATTTTGACTAAATCACGTCAAAATCTACTTGGTTTTGTTAGTAGAATAAAGGCAACAAATTCCACATTAAGTATATAAAAAAAAATTAAAAAAAAAAAATTATAGTCATTAGCGTGAAAACCGAAATCAACAAATGCTTATTTTTATGAGAAGTACCTCTTAAAATGGCTTTCACAATTGTTAGTTTCAAAGACTACACCTCCCCGACAATAACATTCACACTGCTAAACCCATCAAATAATCAATTTTTTTTTATTGACACACAATTGACGCTTTTACAACTTGAATTCAAAATAAAAAAAAAAAAAATTGGTGAATTACTTTCAACACGACGTTTTATGACAAAAGAAGTGTCATTAGAAATTTATTGTTAATAATAAGCTCAACAAAATCTATTAATGTACATTTACTTGTAGTAGTGTAATATTAAAATTTAATGTTTTATTATTTAAGTATTATTAGGGTGCGCCATTATCAACATTACAATAAAAATTAAACATGAGATTATTTTAAGCTTATTAGAATTGACTTCATTTGACACATTAGATAGCCATTAACGTTCATTTACGAATTAAGCTTAAATTTATCATTATTTTAGTACAAATGTTCATTACAATTGCGCATTGTTAAATACTAGAATTAACTAGTTTAAGGATTTTTTTTAACTGTACGTTCATAAATAAATACTAAATATGCTGTATATTGATTTTATTTACTTAGTATACAAGTTAATTTCTTAATAGAAATTAAGCTACTTATCAGCAACTGATTTAGATATAGGGTGTTTTATCGAAAAAGTGTCAAATAAAACACTTTAGTGCGAAGTCAGTGAGCGCCAATCGACCCCAGTGCAAACATTGAACAGAGGTCTAATGAGTTTGATATTCAAATAGTGTTTCCTTATGTATCTCAGTTTAATTTTTATCTGAACTCTAGTTTCTAGTTAAATCTACGTATAGAATTAATTGCATTGCGGAATTGATTTTTGAAACAAATATTTGAGCTTTTGGTTAGAGTATTAATAGGTAACTGTTATCAAAAAATATATTTTTCAATAACTTTACCATCTTATTTAAAAAAAATATAGTTCGAAGACATAATAATTTCTCCTCAAGAAAAAAAAAATTGTTAAATTTATTTTGATTACATGATCAGAAAAGCGTCTGTCATAATAACGGGTACATATTACGTTAATAAACAAAAGCCGAAATCACGTTTTTTATCACACGTCCTAGGATAAAACTCAAAACAAAAACAAATCAGAATCTTTTTTCTTTTTTCTGAAAAACGTCAAAGTAATATTTTTATTTTTAAGACAACCTAAGTCCTAAGACAACACTTTAATATTAATACAGAAATTATGATTAAAAAAAAACTATTATTAAATGGGTTGTTTGCGTTTTAATTTTTATATAACAGATGGTATTTGCATTAATGTATCTTTGTTTATTTTTCCTAATTCTAACGAGATTTGACAAAAAAAACACTGGCATATAGATAAGACAAAAGATAAGACATGCACGCGAAATAAACAGTTATTTACTTATAAAAATGTGTCAATTGTTTGGTTTTGCCGCTATTCATGTGCGGTTCGGCTTTGCACATCTTTTGAGTGCGATCGAAATATTTCTTAAATGAAAATTGATTTTCAATAAAAAGAGGAAACCCGCAAAGTTTTCAAAGAAAATAATACATAAACAATTTATCTAGTGATAGAAACTAGCTATTTTGCATAAACATTCCTTTTGCTTATACACATTTATGTTAAGTTATTCAAAAAGAACACCTTGATAACTCAATGCTAAAAGGCATAGAAAGGTAAAACTTTAAACGTGATTATTTCACATGTTCAATTGTACGTTGTACGTGCAATGTGTTTATTAGAAATAAGGTCTTCATATCCTTTCTTTAATCTTAATTAATTTAACCCTCTGTAGGCACACCTGTTTTTTGCGAATTTGGTTCATACTTTTTCATGTCGCTAGAACTTTTTTCGGTCTCATTATTTTATAGAGAATCATATATGAAATTAATGTAGAATATTCCAAGGAATTCGAATATTGTATTCACAATTCAAAAGAAATGTATTTTCACCCTTATAAAGACACTTTTTTGTGATCACTTTTAGTTTTTGTAATGTCAAATTCGCACCCGTGTGCCGACAGACGGTTAATGAAAGTTAACCTTTGTTTTAAATTCATCTTAATTCTCTCAATAACAAAACAAAATAAGCCTTGAAATTCAAAGGTGTAAACGTGCTCATTTTTATATTAATTAACTATTAACCAACATCTTTAAATTTAAAGGTGACCATAAATTCAAGGGACATTGGAAAAGCGTGCAGTAAAACTGAGTTTGTAAAACAATAGAGTTTTATTAAAATCGTTTGTGGGAGTGTTTACCCCATAAAAATAAAATGCACGACGGTATCGCACTTTTTTGTTCTTGAATCATTAAGCTGTTTATCAAAATTAATATACACAACTGGTTCGCTTATACTTGCTTTAATAGAAAAAGTTAAGAATGTTAAAGCTCTTGTAGCATTCATAAAAGAATGAGTTTAACTTTATTTATATGCCATTTGGTTTCTTATTTGGATTGAATGCCTTTTTAAATTGCTGAAACCGTTAAACAAATGTTCACTTATGAACATTTTCAAACATGTGTGCTGTTTCAATTTCAAGAAATTTAATTGATCCATTTTGAAAAAAAACTTTTTTTTTTTCAAAATAAAAAAACTATTTAAAAAAAAAAAATTGAAAACTGATAATTTAAAAAATCTTATTTTTTCAAACCAAAATTACTTAAATTCTTTTTTTTTTTTCAATTTTCATTTAAAGAGCCCTCGCACACTACAAACTTTCTATCGGCCGACAGTTTAGTCGGTCTCATAATCAGTATTGAAATGTATGAAAGTGCGTAAGTGCCTTCAAACTAAAATACTTCCTACAGAGCCGACTATTTAGTCGGCTGCCTTTGCGCACACTAGGAGCCCAACCCGACTAAACTATCGGCCGATAGAAAGTCTGCAGTGTGCGGGGACGCTAAAAGTAGACACTTACCTATTCTTAAAAACACACGTATTTTTTTAATCAAAAACGTTAAAGCCGTTTTTGAGAGAAACAACCTTTTACATTTTTGTCATACCTCTATCTAGGGAATCATCCATAATTCCTAAATCGTTTAAGTGGCCACCAAAGTCACTACTCTTTGTTAACTGAGCAAGTTTCTTTTGATACAAATTTGGAACACATTTGTTTTTGGCATAGAATCTACCAACTCCTGGCACTTTTCTTGAAAAGTTTAATACCAAAGAATTATTTTTGCAAATTTCGATCATTATCAAATTTTTAATCCCCTTAATATTTTGGACAAAAGAAAACAAAACTATTTGCTAAGTCGGTACTGTTTCCATGTTCAAGTTCGAAATTTAATTTTTTTTTTTTTCAAAACCATACATTACCATTAACTGTCATTTAATAATATTCCTAAATATAAGCATTTAAACTCTCAAATGAAGGAAGTACAAAATCAAATGATAAAGAAAAAAAAAACAATATTATATCACTTTAAATGATAAGACAGTGAATACAATGTTTATGTATTTCCTAGGTAGGTTCTACAATTTACATGTAGCATGTTTGTAAGATAATATTATACAACAAAGTATTAAAAGTTTGCATAATGTATTAGATAAAATTTGTCTGAAAAAAAACTTAAAAATTATACACCATTGTTCGTTAAAGAGGAGACAAATTGAAATAGGGAAGCCTAAACTTTTTTTTAACGCAAACATTTTCGCTATCACACTACCTACTCAAAAATTCATAAAATAGATATGAGCTGATTTCAAACTTATTATAATTCGCAGATGACAAATAAACATTTTTACTAATCTAATAAATTTTCAAGAGTGTTTTTGCTATTCTCGTGCCTCACTGAATAAGCAAACAAAAGATTAGTAAAGTATAGCAGCTTTATCAGTGAATACAATATTAATAAAAGACGATTACCCAAGTAATGTGATAACTTTATAACTGTAGTCTCAGTAAATAATGTCAGTAAGAATCGGTCTTTTAAACCACGCACTAACCAGAGCTCAGGAAAATTGACAAAAATGTTCAAATTTGTAACATTCGTTCGGTCGGTGCCTCGAAGTCAGTTTGAGTTATTGAAAACTACTACTTCGACTAATGCAACTCAAAAGTATTCTTTCTCAAAAACTGCAAACTGTTTATCAGTAAACACTGCCATCAAATCCTCATCAGAGCTACCAAAGAAATGTGATGTTTTAATTATAGGCGGTGGAGGATTTGGATCCTCGAGTGCATATTGGCTAAAGAAAAAGGCTGGAAATGACTTAAATGTTGTTGTCATCGAAAAAGATTGTACTTATACAAAAGCATCGACGCCACTATCAGTCGGTGGATTGCGACAACAATTTTCATTTCCCGAAAACATTCAAATGTCTTTGTATGGTGCAGAGTTTTTTGAAATTGTGAAAGACCATTTGGGTGATTGTGAATTGAATTTCAAGCCAAATGGATATCTGATATTAGCTTCTGACAGTGGTGCAACTAATTTGCTGAGCAATGCAAAGACTCAAAAGGAATTGGGTGCTCAAAATGTGGTTCTAACTCCGGAAAAGCTGAAGGAGATATTTCCTTGGATTAATACCGAAGGAGTAGCACTTGGATGTTATGGACTTGAGAAGGAAGGCTGGTTTGATCCTTGGGCTCTCCTCATGGGTTTCAAAAATACTGCTCGTGAACATGGAGCCAATTACGTTGACGGTGAGGTTGTAGAATTTGGTTTCGAAGCAAAGCCAGAAGGACAGCAAATGAAAAAAGCTGTTGTAAAACTCACGAATGGTGAAAAGCAATCAATCGATTTTGAAAAGTGTGTAATTGCTGCTGGAGCTTGCTCAGGAGACGTGGGTAAACTGGCTGGCCTAGGAAATGGAGAAGGACTTCTTAGCTTTGCGTTACCCGTTGAACCACGAAAACGTTTTGTTTACGTGTTTGATTGTCAAGGGGAAAATGCACCTGGATTGAAAACACCACTTACCATCGATCCTAATGGAACGTATTTTAGACGTGATGGTGAAGGTGGTAATTATTTATGTGGCAGAAGTCCAGAATGTACATGCGAACCATCGGTCGATGATCTCGAAGTTGATTTTAGCTTTTTCGAAGAAGAAATTTGGCCAACATTAGCACATCGTGTTAAAGCATTCGAATCGATTAAAATTCGTAGTAGTTGGGCTGGATTTTACGAATATAATACATTCGATGAAAATGGTATTATTGGCAGACATCCATACTATCAAAATTTGTACATTGCAACTGGATTTAGTGGTCATGGAATTCAACAAACCCCAGCTGTAGGAAGGGCGATTTCTGAACTTATTTTAGATGGACGTTTTACTACTATTGATCTCACTCGTCTAGGATTCGATAGGATTGTTAATAATAAACCTATGCCAGAAGTTCATATTTTTTAGTTAGTAACAAATTTGATAGTAGTTTTTTTTTTAGTTTTTAAAATTTTTAATTTTTATATAATTATTATTATTTAAAAAAATAAATAAATAAATTTATAAGAATAAAAGAATTGTAAGAAACTCGAATTTTTTGTCTGTATTCCTGGCTATAAAATAACTTTTGTTCTAAAATGAATGCAACCAAAACAGGTAACCCATATGAAATAAACCCATTCAAGAACTTTTATCTTGAGTAACACAATTTAATACTGAAATAAACTGCTCTAATAGATCGAGCTCATTTTATTAGAAATGTTTAATCATGTATGCATTTTCTAGTTTTCTAGTATTATACAACTCGTAGTCGTCGAATTTTGACTTTTCTGATAATTTGACGATCAGTAAATGGATTTGTATTTCGTAATTGGCTTTCTGCGTCACTGCTCAAAAGTAATTGATGAGTATAGCAAAAATATTCTATTCGCTCAGTGCTTTATTTTGTCCGATACTGTAGATACTATTGAGCAAGTTTAGGATCCTTTAAAAAATAATGAAACTCGATATAACAATCAGACATGGCATAAGGATGGAAGAGAATGCCAAAAAAAGTTGGTCTCGTAATTCTGTGTGTCTGTCGGCCCGTCTCTATCTTGAGCTGCAGCCCAAACATTAAACTTAGTTAATAAGGGGTTTGGGTGATTTCCTTTCCTCCTTAGAGGAAAAATTTAATTTATTAATGACCACAACTAAGGGTAGTTGACATAAATAGAAAAAGTTGTTTTCTCAAAAAAAAAAAAAAAAAAAAAAACAGATGAAGGATTTGGATACAAAAAATCGTTTCAATAAGGTCCCACTTTTCACATAAAAAATATTAAATCGTTATAACGGTACCTGCCATATAACCAGTTTCTTGATTTCTGACTTTCTCTTACACCACTGAACCGATATTAACGAGCTTTTTGTACAAAAACGTTTAAGTAATCTCAATGCCAAAACTAGAAAAAAAAAAAATTTATAATTGTTAAAAAACAATGGTTATAAAATCAACTAATGTATTTTTTTTTTAATTCAATTTTACAAATATGCTTCAATTTTGTGTTTTTATTAAATTTATTTGTTTCCAGTAAAAAAAATGAGTTATTCTGCCTTAGAATTTTGTTTGTAATTCTGCATTCAAAAACATATTTTGTCAAAAAGTGAAGGTATCTGCCTCTTATCTGGGATGCCTCAATTTTTGAAGTTTAAAATTAATTATAAATATTCGTCACAAAAGTAAATATATGCTAGCAATTAAAATGCTTTAAAATCGATACACCTAGCGATTAAAAACTGTTCACAGAATAAAACCCATTCGAATTAAAAATCGCTTGAAATTGCTTAGTGAAATTCCCTATCATCGAAACTGTAGTCCTATAAACCTACTAAATTGATGACGTTGTAGTTTTCCATAATGTTAACGTTACTTTGCTATGGATTAAATAAACCCCGAGCTAAAAGACCCTGTGTTACCCCTTAAAGACGATCCGAAAAATATTCTTTATAAAGGCCTCGAATCAATGGTTACCCAATTGATTTAAGATTATTATTAATTACTTGTTATTTTTATTTTTAAAATTGAAACCGAGTAACCACATCTTGATATCGGCACGAAAAAGCCCCAATACCTGCGTTCTATAACCATCACATTGGCGATAAGCGTTTGTATCTCAAAAAAAATATCTATATCAGTTCAAAAATGTTTATTTCCAGTGCCCAGAGATAAATCACCTGAGGTGATTCGTTTCAATATTCTCAGCGTGAATACAATGGTCCGCTAGTAAAAATATTTTTTTTTTTTTTAAATTTCAAAAGCATCATCAAACTCTTGACAAACACTGCTAAACTCAAGAAGTTAAGACTTTTTAATTGAGATAAGAGACTTAAAGTTAGTATATTAGCAATAGCAGTGATTTGCTGTCTTGGTCATTATTACGAACATGAGCTTACTTACAGACCCTGTTTTTCTTTTCTTCACTATACGGCAAAGTTAGTCTTATTTTATACTTTGTCGTAGACTGACGCGACGCCTTGCAGTTCTTTAGCTAATTTGTTCATTTTAATTATTACGAATATAATTTAGTGCATTGCAGTAACTTCAAGTACGTTCCTGGTTTTAAGTTAGGCAATTATCTTCATTTGCTCTAGTTGTTTTTTTTTTTTTGGTTATAAAATTTAATCAAGAATTTGAAAAAAAAAGTAGAGAAAGACAATCCTCATTCTTCTAATTTTATCAAGCATTGAATCCGATTATTTTTTTTTTTTATAATTATCACACCGTCACAGTATGATAGATACTCCGTACTCGTAATGTACAAGTCCCCCAAACAGTAAACGACGACGACAGCTGGAATAAATTAAAGTCTACATTAATCTTTAATCTTTTATTATTTCTGTTTACTGATTAATAACTATTTGCTTCCATCTCGTTTCTCGTGTTAGAATAACAAATACTTATTTGTAATTAATTCAACGGCAATGTACGATATTTAAAAAGGTCAAGGCTTTCTCAATTATTCACATGGGAAACTATTCAAATGTCGCATTCAAATCGCGTGAGCCTAAAAAAAGTTTGAATTCAAATAAATCCCACTTGATAATAATAAATGAAAATATTAGAGTACGATGTAATTATGTTTGAAAAAAAAAGATACAAAGTTAATATTGACAGTATTTTTTTAAGAACGCAATAAGTTACATTTATTTATTTAGCTTATCTAATAACTTTTACTGTCGCCTTTAAAAAAAAAATCAAACTAACTCGTTTCTATCATTTTGATTGATGGTTTGTTTTGAAATTGATAAAAAAAGATTCCACAAATAATTTTTCGTAGGAATTATAATTTATACCTGAGAGTCATTTATTCACTCAAGGTAATCAACTCTAATAACTTGTTTGCATAACTCGTGAAAAAATAGCTTTTAAAGTGTAAAAATATAATAAATCTTTTGTATTAGCTGATTTCCTATCTTGGTTAAAATTACTGATTTATCGTCACATCTCTATTTTTTACAGCCGCTGACATGGGATTGTTGAGCGAAGGAAGTCCCCTATCGTGGGAGGAAACAAAAAAACTAGCCAGCCATGTGAGGCAACATGGCATTGAGCAATTTATAAATTTATACCACAGATTAAAGGATCGCCAAGGAGACATTTTGAAATGGGGAGATGAGGTAAAAATGATTTTTTTAAATTTTTTTTAAATAGTCTTTTTAATAGACCGGAGCTCCAGAGCAAAACTGGAACAAATTCGTTCAAGGGTTTTTATTGCTGAGTATGATTCTTTGGCATAAAAGTAAACTTCAGCCAAAAATCTTACTTGGTGCATTTTTGAGAAAACGGCAAAACTGGTCGGTTTTCAGTTTTTTTTTTTGTATTAAACTCGAAAACCAAGTCTAACTTTAAAATGGTTCAAAGACTCTTTTCATAGGTACATATCTGTTGTTTCTTAACAAAAAAAAAAGTAAAAGATGTACATTATCAAAGGATTTTTCTTCTACTTTATTTTATTACAAAAAAAATTGGACGTACCAAATGCGATCTGATTTAATAAAAAAATAAAATCCTCAATTTTTTAACTTTTTTTTCATTAATTTTGGGTTATAATTTTAGTCAAAACTAATTTTTAAAATTTTTTACCCACCTTATCTTTATAGAAAATTTAATTTGCTATTGAAAGTGTCTTTGAACCATTTTAAAGTTAGGCTTGTTTTTCGAGTTAAATCAAAAAAACTGAAAACCGACCAGTGTTGTCGTTTTCTCAGAAATACACCAATGGATTTAGTAGCATTTTTGGTTGAAGTTTACTTTTATGCCAAAGAATCATATTCAGCAATAAAAACTCTTGAACGAATTTGTTCCATTAAAAAGGAACTATCAATTAAATAATCCATAATTAACTCTTTCCTTCAGGTTGAATACATAATTGTAAAATTTGATGAACAAAACAAAGTGGCCAGAGTCTCCCTAAGATCTCAAGAACTCCTCGAGATTCTAAATGAAAAAGAACTTGCCGATCCAAATGGTGTAAAATCACTATGGCGACCTGAATATGGAGCTTATATGATTGAAGGTACTCCTGGCAAACCATTTGGTGGTTTATTGGCTCACTTTAATCTTGTCGAGGCTAATATGAAAAATCGTCGTGAAGAAGTTACTGAATTACTTAAACCCGATGAATGTGTTATGTCGATTACAAATTTTCCTCGCCTTGGTTGTCCATCGTTTACAGATCCTATTTTTAAGCCAAATCCTGATAATGTTAAAGGTGCGGCTAGATCTTTATACTTTCCAGATGAGGCTATATTTCCGGGACATCCTCGGTTTAAGACGCTAACACGAAATATTCGTATGCGTCGTGGAGAGAAGGTAGATATTAGGTTAAAAGGTAGTTTGCTTCATTTTGTATATAATAAAATTTGAATCTAACAATCTTCTTTTTTTTTGTATTTAGTATTCAAGGATGAGAGCACAAAAATTCCAGTTCCTGGTAGTCCAGCTGATGAACCAGATGTAGTACATTTGGATGCAATGGGCTTTGGTATGGGTTGTTGTTGTTTGCAAGTTACTTTCCAAGCTTGTAATATTGTAGAAGCAAGAACTTTATACGACCAATTGACACCATTGTGTCCGATAATGCTGGCCCTAACTGCCGCTTCACCAATATATCGAGGCTATCTGACAGAATCTGATTGTCGTTGGAATGTTATAAGTGCGTCGGTTGATTGTCGTACCGACGAAGAACGCGGTTTGAAGCCTTTGAAGGATAATAAATTTAGAATTCTAAAGTCGAGATATGATTCCATTGATTCGTTCCTATCGCCAGAAGGTGAAAGGTATTATAACTTTGAATTATTTTCCAAATCGACATTTTAAAAATATATATTTTTTGTTTTTTTTTTTAGATACAACGATGTGCCTTTAGTTTATGATGAAGCTGACTACCAACGCTTGCGTAAAGGAGGAATTGATCATCTATTAGCACAACACATTGCCCATCTATTCATTCGTGATACAGTATCTTTGTTTAGTGAGAAAGTCGATCAGAATGACGAAGAAGATACAGATCATTTTGAGAATATTCAATCGACCAATTGGCAAACAATGCGTTTCAAGCCACCACCACCTAACTCACCGATTGGTTGGCGTGTTGAATTCCGACCATGTGAGGCTCAAATGACGGATTTTGAAAATGCTGCTTTTGTGTGCTTTGTTGTTCTTCTAACTCGTGTCATTCTATCCTATCAATTGGATTTTCTAATACCAATTAGTAAAGTTGATGAAAATATGCAAACAGCTCAAAAACGTGATGCCTGCCGAAAGGAGAAATTCTGGTTTAGAAAATCAATTCAGAAGACCAAACCATGTGGGGAACAAGTTAATGGAAATGGTTGCTGTCCAGATGAATATGATCGATTGTCGATTGATGAAATTATTAATGGAAAGGTTGGTTGTTATAATTCTTCTAATTTATTAGTATTTTTTGTATTATGATTTTTTTTATTCATTAGACAGATGGATTTCCAGGACTCATTCCACTTATTAGAAGTTACTTACAATCAATGGAAGTCGATGCTGATACCCATTGTACAATTGAGCAGTACTTACGTTTAATACAAAAACGAGCATCTGGAGAATTTACAACAACTGCCACATGGATGAGAGAAGAAGTTCTTAATCATCCAGAGTACAAGTAAGTTTTGAACAAATATTAGAAATAAAAAAATATAAAAAACATTTATGCCATACAATTTTGTGATTCACCATGAAAACAAAAAAAAAACATTATCGCAACTCTTAACTTGCGGTTTGCGGTTGATATCCCATTTGAAATCAGCTCAAAAAAATGCTTAGTTGATGTCAGCTATCAGAATTTTAATTAGAGCATTTAAAATTCCACTTATTGCGGCTAGCGGTAGACTGTTTGATCTTATGATTTCTATATGCTGTCGCAGGGAAACCCAATCTTTAAAGTATCGTATTCGGAAAAAAATCTTAAGCGAGATATCAGTCAGGCATGAAATTATAATGATAGAAAATGTGAGAAATGTGGTTTCCAGAATTCTGTATACGTACTTGTCTCTTTGTATTTGTATGATCATTTACACACAGGTTAAACCGCTCAAGCAATTTGTTCTAACTTGGTATGTAGTTAAAAATCTTATTGCCACAACAATCCTTAAGGCTTAGAATTAATCAAATTTTAACAGACGTTCTGCGTTATGGATTTCCAAATTCCACAGTTTTTTCGTACAACCAATTAATGTTTTTGATTTTTTAAAAGCTAATTGTGCATTGAAAACGCTGGCATTAATTCTTAAATAGCTTAATATTCGAATCAACGTTTATCAATCTAAATACACGAATGTGGAATTGCTTACCCAAGATATCGCATTTCAATATCCAGATATTTCGACATCGTTATCTTCTGCTCGATCCTATTTCTATTTCCTACACACATACTTACTTCCGATATAAAGGGTAGTCATAAGTCAAACAAAAATTAATTTTCTGCTTATCAATTTTATGTACTCAACCAGCCGTGTAGTATACAGCTATGGACAGAGAAATAGCGCAATATGAAAAAAATCATGCGATTTAAAATTTAAGTTATGTGGGATGCTTTTAATAATTTTTTTTTTTTTTTTTGATATACATATTGGCAAATAAACGGATCGAAATAAAGGCTTTAAAAGTATTTTTATATTGTTCGCGTAAATGGTTTATAACGCAATTTATTTATTAACAGCTTTGCAAATAAAATGTGTAGGGCTCCTTCTCACATAAATTTGATACGTGCGATCAAAACGAAACGCAAATGAGTCTTTTAAGTCATCTCTCACATTTGTATTGTAAAATTTTGAACAAAATTAAATTTTCCTGTGGTTTTTTGTTGTTTTATCAATTGATTCTAGTTTGCTTTTTTTTTTTAAGTTGAAAATTGCATTGTTTAGTGGCTAAACGTTCGGGTACCTTGAGTTTTTTCAAAATTTATATTTCAACTCTCAAGAGGTGAACTCTTCAAAACAAATAAACGTTGAGATAAGTTTCAGTATTATTTTGCCAGAAGGAAAAAAAAATTGTACTCGTAATTGCATTATATGTACATATGTATTAATAAACTCCTGAGCTGATATGTATTAATAGTTATAACTCATTTGTCAGTAAAAATAAAAAAAAATTGAATTAATGTTAACTAGGAAATGAAATCATCTCGCTGAAAACATGTTTCAATATTCCATAGATAGCAAACAATTGCAATCATTTTTTTTCATTGTATTTTTTAGCTTTAAACTCAAGGCTTTCTTGAAAAATTTAGAATACCGTAGCAATAATTTCTTTTTTTGAGTCAATTGAGCAATAATTCCCTCCCTGGGTACCTTATAATGAAATATATTGTTGTTTTCGTCCAATCTTCATGAACTTGGTTTTAAGTTAGAAATCAAATCTCATTGAAAGATTGTTTTCACATTATTTTCATAAGAATACCACAAAAACGCACAAATTTATAATTTGAATCAATCTGTTATTTCATTAATTTTTTACTTGATGGTACCATGAGTCATGTTTCTAAAGTTTTTCGATATGCCATATTTGTTAAAAATTTTTAAAACAAGAATAATCTAAAATATCTTTTATTAAATCTTTTTATCTTTTATTTACAGAAAAGATTCTATTGTCAGTGATCGGATCAACTTTGATCTAATGATGAAGATTAAACAAATACAAGAAGGAAAACTTCTAGTGCCATCGCTGCTTGGCCAGGGTAATAATTCCAAAACGAAAGATACCATTCCACAGGCATTGCAAAAGCATTTAGCCAAGGGTAGTTGTAATAAATGACCAGCGACGCAATCATCATCATCATTTACAACAACACTTCTTCATCACCATTGTAATACCAAAATTTTTACAACACAAGAAGCACTTTCAACTTAAAATTAAAATAATATTAATATTTCAAATAAATATGAATATTTACATACAAATAAAAAATGCTCTACAGAAACTGAGCGCTAGTTGTGCATTTACAGAGATTCGTCAAAGCGTGTGTAAAAATGATAGAAGATGGGTATGAAATTCTGTAAAACAGAATTTGAACAAATAATACGGTGCATTAGATGATTTATAGTAACGCGGTTTTGTATTTAATTGATTCGAGAGTCGGTTTATAAGATTACATACATAAATATATATATATTTCACATTTTATGTTAAAACAAAGAAATAAACAAAATAATATAGCTTAAAGCTGATGTTGTTCACAAATGAGACTATCGAATTTACTATTTTGAAATATATAGTTTTGGATCTTTTTCCAAGAAAAAGAATAAAGTCGTTTTTAATTGGCAAATAATCTTTCCTCAAACTGAAAACACCCATACTAGTGCACACATAAGATTGGAGTATTGATATAAAATCAAAACAAGAATATTTATTTAAGATCTTCGTTTGAAAATATGAATTGAACAACCTAGGACGAGATTGATAGTTCTTTGACGAGACAGATGGATAGTCTTGGTCCAGGCGGGCTGGTCTGACAAAAACAAAAGTACCACATTTGGTAACGTTACACTATTAAAAATTTAACTTTTAAAAGAAAAAAAAACATGAGGATTGACTTTTTAAATGGGATCAATATGTTGTTTTCATTTAATTTGGACTTAATAAATTAATGAGAAAAGAACTACATACTTTAATAAGGTAGTTTGAAAAATATGAAATACCGTTTTGAAACGTCACTTCTTATTTTTTGTTTTTAAGGTTCGAGTTGATCTTTTAAAAGTAGTTGAACTTTTTTCTTTCAGCTAGGCTAGACATGGCCATGAAAATACTTTATCAATTAAATAATAACAGAAGGCGTATGTGTATAATTTTTTTTTACGAAAAAAAAAGTCAATAATCGGCCCTAGAGAAGTGTCCGTCGGAGCGGAAAATTCTCCGATTTCACACGAATCATGCATCATTCGTATGAAATCGGACAAATTTCCAGCATTTTTGGATTTTTTTTTTAATAATTCCTTAAGAATGACATTCCACTTTTTTGAAAAAAAATATTTAAAAATTTGTTAAAGTAAAAATTAGTTAACAAAATGATTACATTGATTTTCAAAGAGTCCAATCAGCATTTTTGTTTACTATCACAATTAAAAAATAAGTTTTAAAAATTGGACTATCATTTTTTTGACGTAATAAATAATGGATACAAATTTTCAAACAACTAAACAGACAAAAAATCTACAAAAAATTGGAAACATAATTATATGTATTTAAAAAATTATTTTTTGAAACCGACAAGTATTGGTTTCGTGTCAAAAAAAAATTCGAGGTTTTAATCAAAACATTACGATGATGGGGAAGTTATGTCGAATTCCTTTCAATTGAAAAATCGAATTTTCGGCGATCTCGAAGCGAATTCTTTCTGAAAATCATGTTCCATAGAAAAAAATTCGCCTCAAACGAAGCAGAATTCGAATTTTTTTTAATCCCTCTTTTTTGAGAGATTTACACGGATTTGCACACACACTTGGAACATTTGACATTTCTCAAACGTCAGGCTGAAAGTTTTCTTCCTGTTGTTTGTTTATTTGAGAACACCAACTTCAAATAAAGAGTAAATTTTAATTGAATATCGTATTTTTATTGCGGAAAAATATGAAATAAATAAAAAAAAGCAATGTGCGATCAAAATATATTTTTTCCCGGCATAGTTCTTGTGAAAAAGTCAAATTACTGTGACTTTTCTTCTCGTAATTGTCGTCAGAAAATTTTTTCTCTGTAAAACCACAGCATACGGCCAAAATAATAACCTTCTACTTCATCTTCACTCAGATCTTAATAATAACTGCAATTTCCCTTTGATTCTGATTAAAATAAATCTATATTACTGAAGAAAATAAACAAAATTATTGATCGAAGGAATCCCTGGTTTTATTTTGCAGAAACTGTTTTGGTTTCAGCTTGACGTTCGTGTAAAAATTGTTGTCAAATGACACACTTACAATCGCAAAAAGAATTCGGTCTGTTTTCATGTTCCTTTTTAACACCAAAAATTCGATTTTTTTGAGGCGATTCAAGAAATTGAAAGGAATTCGACATTAAAAAAAAGTGGGTTTCGTCGTGACGCGTCGGTCGGTGCGTCTGCGCGTCCATATGTACATAAAAGGATTTTCTTGAAATTTGTTGCAGATGATTTCTTCGTAATTTCCAAGGTTGTTTTTTAATATCTCACCTAGAACTTGTACCTCCCAAACGATTAATTGTATAGTTCTCAAAAAAGGCTTTAACGATTTGGATTAAATTTGGTCTAAGTAATGGTTTAAGCTATTCTAAAAAAACTGCATTTTTAGTTTTTTCTCAAAAAATTCGGATGACAAAGCCATTTTTTTTGCGAAAATTGATATTTTGGTTATTTACGTATATTTCGTTTAAGGCTGAACCAATTTTATTTAAACTTAACAGATAAATATTTTTGTTCATTCTACATGATTTTGTGTATTAAAATTTTCAAAAAAACCAAATCGTTGAGTTTCCAACGTTTAGCTAATATTTATCGAAATGAAATGCACTCTTCCATATTTTAAATTTTAAGCATATTTGTTTTTTAAATTTTTTGTATCTTGTTGACCGCAAACCAGATACATAAAAGTATATTTTAAATAACAGGCGCTATTATGTTGTGGGTCCAACATAACCTTCTAAACTTGTAACCAACTAACATCTTTCACGTTGAATTGATTAAACTTTTCTCAAATCAAAAGATAAGGTAATCATTCTTTATTCATTTGATCTAATTTACGCTAGGCACTAATAAGTTATCATGGATATAACTCCAAATACTTGCATAGGTTCCTTAAAGTATTAACATTAAAAATCGAACGCACTAGAATACATATTTTAATAAGCTTTTAATAATTTTAAAATTTAGCAATACATAAATAAAATTATAAACATATTCTTCTTAACAATTGTTTTGGTTATTCACTTTTTCTCAACAACCTCTTGGCAGGCTAGTTTTGTTGTTGGATATTTATACTCAAAACCCAATTCCAATGTTCTCTTGGGTTCAACTTTTGCTCCACTCAACAATAAGGCGCACCTATCTTTACCAAATATCATATTGACTACAAATTCAGGAACTGGAAAGAATGCTGGTCTATAAAGTGCGCTTGCGAAGGTCTATATAAAAAGATAATATTACTTTCAATCTTTAAAGAAATCAATTTTTCAAAAATTATAAATCCTCACCTTACTGAATTCCCCGTTGGTGCACAATTCAGGTGCAACTCCATTCACAACCCCAGTAACTTTTTCATTTTCTATTGAGTATTGTATCAGACGACAGAGATCATCAATATGAATCCAAGGAAGAGGTTGCTTTCCACTACCCAAGGGTCCACCCAAACCAAGTTGAAATGGAAGCATTAAAGATTGAATCATCCCGCCTCCACGGCCTATCACGACTCCAGTTCGAATTTTAACCTTAAGAAGTCATCTTATTAGAATTATAGTACAAGTTAGTAAAATAGTACATAAAATCAACAAATAAAAAAAATTGTTACAAAAAGTTTGTTTTTGGGATAAGTACCAAGGATCAAAAAAGGCTATTAAAAAAATTGGGTGGAAGGATGTTTTTACGCTGACATAAGGGAGGGGGTGAAGGTCAAAAACATTATGAACAAAATTGTTTATGGAATATTTTCGAAGAGAGAGTAAACTCTGAAATTGGTTTCGATTTCGATGACAAATTGAACGTTTTTACTTAAGTTCTTAGACGACTCACACGAATCATTTGCTGTTTGTGAACAATTTCTGATTTTACTGTCCCTTTCACCTAATTTTTTCTTATGAAAACTCTTTATTTTTCCTTTATATCCCAAATTCAATATTTTTACCAAATTTCATTAGGATGGCCCGTCATTTTTATTTTCACTCAAAAAAACACCCTTTTAATCATGATTTAAAAGTTAGGGTGTTTTTTTTTTTAAACACGTCAAAAAGTGATTTTCTTATTTTTGTCATATCTCTTTTACTTGAGCGTTTTTAAAAAAATTTGTTCGTTGTAAAAGTTGTAGATCTTTTAATTACCTTCATTTGTTACAATATTGGTTTTTCGATTTGACACACCGTTTTCGATCTGTAGGCAAAAAACTTCAAAAAATTGCAATTTTTTGTATAGGGACAAACGGATTTTTTCCCAGACCCCCATGCCCCATATAGCAAAATCTAACTTTCCCGTACTATTGAGATACCTTTTAGGGCGTCTGGCAGAGGGTAGGCTCAAACAAAACTGGCTTAAGCTTACATTTTCTAAATCAGGAAAAGGCAGAGAATGTTAATATTTGGCCATCATATGGTTACTCTAAACAAAAAATATTATTTCAATTTTATAAGAAAAAAACAGAAACTAGGTGTTTTTTCTATGGAAAAACCTGTTTGGGAAACCTTTAAGGGAGTCTGGCAGAGGGAAGGCTGAAAAATATCTGGCTTAAACTCATATTTTCTAAACCAGGAATAGACATAAAATTTTAATTTGTTACCATCATACGGTTATACCCAACAGAAAATAAGCTATTAGGTTTTTTATTAGAAAAATGCATTTCAAAATGCTTCAAAGCGGTCTGGCGGGCCGAAAGCTGAAACAAAACTTCTGGTACCCATATTTTTGAAATCAGGGGATTTTTTATGATTTTTTCGTGTATCATTTATTCGGTTAATACCTAGGAAAACGCCAAAAGTTGATTTTTGACTGCATTTTGGATGCGTCTGGCAGAGGGAAGGCTGAAAAATAGCTGGCTAAAAATTATATTTTCTAGTACTGGAATAGACATAGAATATTAATTTGTTACCATCATACGGTTATACCTAACAGAAAATAAGTAATAAGGTTTTTTATTAGAAAAATGCACTTAAAAATGCTTTAAAGCGGTCTGGCGGGGGGAAAGCTGAAAAAGAAACTTGCGGTACCCACAGATTCGAAATCAGGGGATTTTTTATGATTTTTTGGTGTATCATTTATTCGGTTATACCAAAACGCCAAAAATTGATTTTTTGCTGCACTTTGGATGCGTCTGGCAAGGGAAAGCTGAAAAAGATCACTGCCAGACTTGTTCCGTTGATATACTGTGGTGCATATCTAGATATGTGCACACTCGAATTTCGGTTATATCAAAACTGCCAAAATATGCTGCCGGCTCTTAGACTATATAGAGACACTTTAGATTCTCAAAAGTAGCATAATTGCTGAATTTTAATAAGGTATCACTATTATTACTTACTCCCGATACCCGACTTCCAATTCGGGTTCCGCAGAGGACACTCCACCCTCCATGCGCTAACCAAATTTCAAAACGATATCATCTTAAATCTGAGAGAAAAAAGATGCACAGTCGCCTGCTCTCTCGATGTTGAAAAAGCCTTCGATAGCGTATGGAGGGTGGGGCTTATCTCTAAACTCGTATCAATTAATCTTCCTAGTTACATCTACAATATTCTGCACAGCTTTCTATCTAATAGAACTTTCTTCGTACAAATTCAAGGGACAAAGTCGAACCCCCGAAGCTGCGACAGTGGCGTCCCGCAAGGGTCAATATTGGGCCCACACCTATACAACATCTTTGTGCACGACTTCCCCCATACATGGTCAGAAAATAATTTGGTCTCAACCGGTCTCCTTTACGCCGACGACACCATCGCGTACTCCAACCACGAATATCCACTAGTAGCTCTACACCACCTCGAAAAACACATCGGGGTTATAAACGACTATTACAACACATGGGGTATCAAGCTGAATGTCCCAAAATCAGAACTGATTTGCATCAGAAACGCGAGTGGTAAAGGTCCAATTGGAGTAGTAAGGGAAAGCAAACATCTCACACTAAACGTCAACGGTTGCCCAATCCAAGTTCAAAACAAGTTGAAATATTTAGGAATCAACTTCAACAATCTATTTAAATTTAATTATCATGCTAAACTCACCATTGAAAAGACCAGAAAAGTCTCTAACATGCTGATGCCCTTTTTCAGGCACAGAGCCTTAAACAAAAAATCCAAACTACTGTTTTATAAAACATTAGTTAGACCAGTAATGACATACGGGTTTCCAATATGGTTTACCATCTCTCCCTCGGTAGCCCAAAATATGGAAATCCTTGAAAGAAAACTTCTTAGGCTCTGTGCTGGTAAAAACTTTGAGACCCGGACCAAAAGATTCTCAAATAACTTTATTTACAGCGACACAAATACTGTCCCGCTGATGAGATACGTCTCGCTTCTCATGAAAAAAACAATTTCAAACTTTGAACAATCCGAAAACGACTTAATAATACATTCCTTAGCATCCCAGACTGGGTCCTCTTGGGACGGCGTTGGTTATCTGTCACCACTCGGAATACTCTCAGTGGATCTTGACGCTCCAGTGTTAGAACCTTTAGAGTTCTATAACAGGGCCATCCCAAATCAAAATCGCGGATAATTATCCATTCGCCACTTGCGTCCCGCGATTCACTACAGTGTACGTTGGGGGAACCCCTTTTCTACCTATAAAATTATTAAAAATAAGTTACCAAAATTCTCTAAAGATTGGCCGACAGTACTTACTTAAAAATACTAGAATAAGTATCATTTAGTTATCTTCTAATTGAAATAAAATACAATTCAAGTATTTATCAAACAATATATAACAGGTATTATTATAAAATAAATAATTACAAATTCACCAATGTAAAAGACAATTAAATGAACAACAAATCAAAAGTAAAAATATTTTATAAAACAAATAATTGTAATAATCAATGTTATCTGTCATTCATTATCTTCATTAATGAAGTTTCTTTTTTTTTCTTTTGTAACACCCTCTGTGTATCTATGTTTATCTCGTCTCGTACACAACAATCGAAGTATAAATGTGTTCCCCGATAAATGCCTTTTTCCTCCATGTTAATAATATTCACTAAAAAGGGAAAAAAAAAAAAAAAAAAACAAATAAATAATGAATCTAAGGGCGTACTCGCTCTTATAAACGAAAATGTTAACCTAACATACAATGTATTCACAAGAATCTGACTGAGCTCTCGCTCTAACAAAAAAAAAAAAAAAAGAAAATGTATATTTGTATTCCGTACATACTATGTATATTCGTATCTCACAAACCTAACAAATGTTCAAGGCATTCTATCGTAGGGTTAGTTTGTAAGGTATCTGTAGTTTTTTTATTGTATATATGTATCCTAGTTTATAAGAGGGTGACAAAACGTCACACAGTTAACGTAAACAAAACTCTCTGTCATGAGCAAGAGTAGAAAAAAAGAAAAACATTTTACTGACCGCCATGAGGCAAACATTGTATTCATTTTCATTACAAAGCAACTGAAAGAGCAGGCAATACATTATAGCCGCCAGTTTAACTTAAGTAAAGTAGTAAAGAATTGTTATTTTTAGACTAAGACAGCAACTGTAACCTAAAAGACTCAATAAAGAAATTCAAAAAAAAAAAAAAAAATTATTACTTACTTTTTCCAATATACCCACATTTTCTCTTAATCTAAAAAAACACCATTTCACATAAAAAAAATGTATAGACTTATCTTATAGGTAGTTCCCATGGGAAAGACAATATTTTAAATAAATTTCGTAAGGGAACCTTTTATAATGGGAACTATCGAATGATTTGAACTATCGAATAGTTCATTCATTCATTTGAATAAAAACTATCGAATAAACTATCATATAAAAAAACTATTGGAATGAACAAACTATCGTATAAAAAAACTGTTCGAATAAAAAAACTATCGAATAATAAAAATATTCGAATGAAAAAACTATCGAATAAAAAAAAATATTCGAATGAAAAAACTATCGAATAAAAAAAATATTCGAGTGAAAAAACTATCGAATACAAAAATTTCGAATGAAAATAGTAACTAAATGAATGAATGATTTAAAACTATCGAATGAATGAATATTTTATAACTATCGATAGTTTGATAGTTTTTATTCGATAATTCCCATCACTAATACCTTTTATACCATTGTTTTTATCGGACTTATCGTAGATTTTCCTTATTTCCAAAAAAAAAACAACCTTTCACCTAAAATATTTTCATAAACCACTTAGATTTTTGGTTTCTGGTTTAAATGAAACATTTATAACTATTTTCATTGGTGGAACATTTTTGTCCCAGTCTTTGTTCGACATTTCATCATTGCTTAAAAGAAACACCCTTTCACTCATTATAGTTTTGTAGACTATTTAGATTCTTAGTTCTTATAACAAACAAAAATTTTTCACCAAGTTTGAAAAATTAACAAATTGTATTTCAGCTGTTATGATATTTTTCTCACATATAACTCAACCCATCAAAAAAAAAAAAAACCCTTTCACAAAAAATATTTCTAAGAATCCTTTGTCACTGCTTTATCTAAAACCTTTATCCCGAATTTCATCATTGTAGCATGTTTTTCACATCGGTTTCGGTTATATCGTCGGCACAAAGCCAATATGCATTTTTGGACATTTTCACTTTAATGCATTATTTGACTTGTTATCGGTCCCTCTATTCACTACATTGACCCAAGTCCTCTATCTGTTGCCCACCAGCCTAAACTATCAATTTTGGTTGCATGAGTTTTCAAAACTTTGAAGCCGTTTTTCTCAAAACTACAATTTTGCAGATTCGTGGTTTTGATTAGATTCAGCATCAAAAAATAATCTTAAAAACATGTGTCATATGATTACACAGGTCAACACGAAATTTGTGCTTGGGTTGTGACTATGAAATTATGATAGATATATTGATACTCATCTGGAAAATATTTTTTTTTTAATTTGCTTTTGAGGTCAGCAGAGCAATTTCCGGTTTTCAAGTAAATCTGTCTTTTACAAAAATTGTCGTGCGTAATTTTGGCAAAAACTCGAGAACGTCTTAACCGATTTGGCTGATTTTTGTTTTTTTTTTCTTCATTTTAATGCTGTTTTCATATTCATATTCAGAAAAATAAAATAAAATAAAATGCACGACTGGGGTCGCACGTACTTGCTCTTGCAGTTCAAAGCACTTTTATGTTAGTCTACTTGTAGATTATAAGAGCTGCCTCTATATATCTATCAGCCCTATTCTGCTATTCGATTCACGTGAATCGAAGGATTTAATTCATTAACCACGTCGAATTGTCTTCGATAAACTTATGTCTTACGATAGTAAGACGTTGATTCTGCTTGTTTTAGTAATCCTCAGACAAATTTTTTTGTGAAAATTTAATTTTAGCCGCCATTTAAACGCATGTTATTTTAGACTTTCACGTGAATCGAATAGCAGAATAGGGCTGTATATTTTTAAGGGTTTATGTAGAGGAAGAGCCGACATTGAAACTAAAATTTGTTAAATAAAATTTTTTTTTTTGTTATTTGACTTTTTTAAGAAAAACAAAAAATGCAGTTTTATTGCAATTGCTTTCAATATTACGTATGCGTAAATTAATCAAAATCGTTAGAGCCGTTTTCGAGAAAATTGCAATAACTAATTAAAGATTAAAGGGAAGAGCCGACATTAGTGATTAAAAAAAAAGGATATACCATATTTCTATTATCCGTATTTTAAGAGAAAAACTAAAAACGCAGTTTTGTTGGAACTTTGTACAGCAATATGTGTGTTAAATTTAATCAAAATCGTTAGAGCCGTTTTCGAGAAAAGTGCAATAACTCAAAAATTTTGTATGGGAGATATATGTACGTTCTAAGCGAGATATTAAAAAACAAAAAAAAAACAACTTTGGAAATTACGAAAAAAACATCTATACCAAATTTCAAGAAAATTCGTTCACCCGTTTAGGCTGTAGCTACTTGTACAGATGGACGCACCGACGCACAGACCGACGGACGTCATGACGAAACCCAATTTTTTGGACTTCTCCATCATCGTAATGTTAGTTTTGATTAAAACCTCGAAATTTTTTTTTGACACGAAACCAATACTTGCCCTATTGAGCAAGTAAAAAAAGGAAATTTAAGAAGAAAAAAGAAAAATGAAATCGAAATTTTCGTTTTGTTCGAATTTTTATCAAATGGGAGCTTGAGGCATCATTTGATACCTTCTATTTTCAATATTTATGGTAAAAGTAATTCACTCTGATGGTATTTTTACTATACAAAAATAACTGCCTACACAAATAACTGTATCCAAACTAGTTCATATTGAGATTCTTTATTTATTGAGAAGTTAAATTAATTTGTTTACATAGTTTTTTTTTTATTATTTTGTTGCATATACAGCAGGGTGCTTCTTATATGGTCGAAAAAAAAATCTTTTTTTCGATTTTTTAATGGGACACCACTGCATTATGTTCTACCATATAAGCATAGTATATGGTATTTTTTTTCCGAATTTAATATTAAAATTTAGGGGTCGCTAACATTCACTAAAGATTTAAGTAAAAAAAAAAAGATCAATTTCAACAAAATTTTTTTTGTTACAGTACAAAGTACGCTTAAGACCCGATTTTTCAATCTTCTAATAAACAGTCAGTTAACTGTCTGTCGAATAAAGATATTAGGCTCATAAACAATCAGATAAAATCATTTAATTTTTCAATTAAGAAAGATCACTCAGTTAGCTATTTTACAGAATAACAAAAAAAAAAAATGTCAAATTCAAAAATATTCAAAATTAAACTTTATTTTTATTCCGCTGGATTTTTATCAAAATTTCTTTCAAAACAGTTACAGATTTAATATAAAGTACTTAATTCTGATTACAAATTTTAAAATTTTCTGAGAAAAAAAAAACAGAATTTGGTGTGTTTTTCAAAACTTTGAATTGTGGTAGCGACCCCTACCACCAAATTTTAACCAATTTATATTTAAGGCAGGAAGAACAAAATGAAAGGGTGTCCCATTAAAATTTCGAAAATTGATTTTTAAGAAGCACCCTAATATACAGGGTGTCTAAAAAGTAATGGATTAAACAAAATGGGCTGATAGGCTAACTTAAGAGCTCTCAGAATTTGGTAACTTGTTCATCCCAAATACTTACAGTTCTTGTGAAATTTCGAAAAATCCCTACTTTGCAACAGTATTTTATTTCTCCTGCCCATAATTAATTTTTGTTTTTTACAATTCTTTCACTAAAACATTGCCTAACAATAAGAAACAATAAAGTAATAAAAATATTTTTTTTTTCACACGTCATTTTTCTGCAAATTAATTAACATTTCCGAGTTTAATAAAAACTCAATTTCTTATTTTTATTTCAGAGCAACAAGACGACAGAAATTTGTATTGTGTGACTCTGGTTTATTATTTTTAAAACTTGCCCCGGTATTGCAGTTTTAAAAAAAGTATAAAAGTTTCCAAAGTTGAAGTTAGATAAAAAAAATATTACAGTTTGAACTCAAATAAACAGGGTTTTTCGGAGCAAATAACCCTTGTATTCATCATAACTTTTTTCTTATAGTTTAAATCGAATAAAGTGCTTTGGCAAAAAAGTATAGAGCTTTAAATTATCTACATTTTACAATTTTTTTTGTACAATGCACGGTTCTTGCACTATAGCTCATAAGACTCGAGTTAGGCTCACAGGGTATGAAAATTGTATTTTTGCTCCCAACAGTACAAAAGCAAATCTTAGGAGGGGAAAGGGTGATTATCTATTGTTTTGGTTTACCATGAACCCAAAAAGTGCAAATTAAACCCAAGCACAAAAAATATTTTTATTTTTGGCGACCTGTGTTATATTCCACAAACAATTTATTTTTACTATATTTTTACCTTCACCCCGTCCCTCTTGTCCGCGAAAAAACACCCTTTTATCCAATTGTTTTTTAAAAGACTTTTTTATCCTTGGTTCTTATCCCAAAACCAAACATTTTGCCATGTTTCATGGGTGTAACAATTTTTTTTTTTTAAATGCATATTTTACCTGTACTATAATAATATCTTATTTAGAGCCAATTTTTCAATCTTCTAATAAACAGTCAGTTAACTGTTCGACGAATATAGTTATTAGGATCATAAACAATCAGATAAAAACATTGAATTTTTAAATCAAGAATAATTTCGTCGCTATGCTGCCAAAACGCACTAAGTCATATTTTAAGGATTTTTAGATTTAAATGCAAAACGGTTCAGAATGATGATATCGATCTAGTAAAATACCACACTAAGAAATATTTGGCGTACTTTATGAATTATTTGAGGTATATTTTTGCACGAAGTCAGAAAAAATAACTTTAATACAGGCACAACGCACTAAGTTGACTTAGTGCTTTTTACCTGTAACGCAAAAAAAATTAAATCAGTACCAGTTTATAGCAAGAGAAAGTATTAATGAGACTTAGTGCATTTTTCCTGTCTTCAAAACAACATTTTTAAATTTGAAAAATGACTTACAAAGTATCTTGTGAGGTAAATGTAAGAAAAAAGCGGTCAAATGTAAATAGATTAATACAAATTATAAGTTTATCAGCGAGTAAAGACGACTTGAATTTTCTATATGAATCTTAATAACCTTTTAAAAATGAATTAGAATTCTCGTTCTTAACTGGCTTCAAATTAAATGTTTTCGATACGAAAAAAATAAACCGGGAATACTTCAAACTTAATATGAATTTGACCACAATTTTCGAAACTTGAACGTTTTTAAGAATTTTCGAAGAGGGAGAAATACTGTTCCTAATTATCTGCCGGTAAAAAAATGGCCAAGACTGTACAGGGTGCACCGAACCTCTTAAATTAGCACAACTAGGAGAAAGACCTGATTGATATATGAGGTGTTCAGAGTAATAATGGGTTAAGTCCATTTGAAATTTGTGCATTATTTTGAACTTTGAAAAGCCTTTTCTCAAGAACTAAAGGAACTTTTGAAATAAAGGTTTCACAGATTTCTTTCTTGTATATTATTTTATATAGAACAAAACCCTTAATTTTAAAGACCTTTAAAAATCCGACTTATGTATAGAGAAGTGGACTTCACCCTTTATTATTCTGAACGCCTCATTTGTAAGAAAGGTGTTATTCCTGAAATTTTTCATTCTTGGTTTTCATCATTACCATCAAAATGTTAGACAAAAGATTTCCTTCCAGAAATAGATGTATTAGATGGAAGAGATTATTTTAAATTGCTTCCATTTTTAAAGCCTTCTTTTAATAGTTACTTGTTTTTAATTCTTCTACGTTGTAAAATTTCTGATTTAACTAGGTATAATTGAGATTTTGTCTTTACTTTTGTGCTATAATGTTGTTTCCTTTAACTTCATATGCCAGAAAAGTATTCATTACGAACAAATAATTGCAAATCATTACAGGTAAAAGGCACTAAGTCATGGCTTTTTCTACTTTTGTTCACATAATTATCATTTTTGTTATTCAAACACCAAAAAAGTTTTTGGAAACTAATGTCAAAATGTTGAGTTTGTGTTTAAAGTGATTATCTGACAAATAACAGTTAACATTGAATTTTCACAAGAGAAATAATCTTAAAAATCGATTTACTCAAAACTATGTTTTTTGACTTAGTGCGTTTTGGCAGCATAGCGACGATTTATTCTACAGAATAACAAAAAAAAATTGTCAAATTCAAAAATATTTAAAATTAAACGTCATTTTTATACATGATTGTTTTTGTTTTCTTGTTTTCCACTGTATTTTTTTCAAAATTCTTTCAAAACAGCTTTGACAACTGACACAATATTTTTATTGAAATTATTCCTTAGAATAATTTTATTCGCCTCTGAAAGAAGCAGATAGATTTATTCTTAGGAATAAGCTATATCTGCCTGTTGAAAAATTGATTTTTTCTCTATCCTTAGGAATAAGTACTAACTGACTGTTTAACTGACTATTGAAAAATTGGCCCTTAAAGAAAAGAACTTACAGATCGACAGTTTACACCCTCAGGAATAGTTGCAGCTTTTTCCCATTCCAAGCAGAGGCGAGACATAAAATCAAACGCCTCGACTGGATCATTTTCCGAGTATACTCGCCCATCAGTCTTATAATGACTCACCCCGGAAATATTGACGAAGGATTTAACATCCGGAGAGCTTTGTATAGCCTTGACCAAAGCTGCACTTGTATTTATCCTCGAGTTCCAAACATTTTGCTTGAAACTTAAACAATGTCAAGGTTTATGCAATAATTGTTGTCAAATTCAAACTAATAACAAAATATTGTGTAATTCTTACCCCGGAGTCCATCGACGAGTTGGATCCAAGACATTTTGTCCCGACAAATTTACAACGGCTGTAATATCTTTTGGAACACCATTCTTTTCGAGTTCATGCCAAGTGATACGTTTCAAACCCGGCATTCGAGAGACCACAGTGACTTTGTAGCCATTCGAGATGAGATGTTTGTTCAAGTAATTGCCAATGAAGCCAGTTCCACCACCTGTGATTGTTTTGATTTATTTTCAAAATTACAAATGTTATATAATAATTAAATGAAATAATTACCGATAAGTGCATGCTTTGCAAGCATAGTTTTTATTTTTATTTTTTATATACACTTGGTTGGTTTTTTTGAAAACAAAAGAAATCTTTTTTTGTTTCAAAATTTCGTTCTTTTCTTTTGACGTTTTGATGTCAGCTGACTTGGTGGGTTTACAAGTTAAAGTAAAACATGGTTGCCTGCCATCGTTTACACGTGTGCTTGGCTGCCAATTTTTTCGGTGATGATTTTTAACAACAGTCGTAGCCTTTGCTGGTGGTAGGGTAAAAAATTGTTTAAAAAAAAATGAATTTGGAATTTAAAAAATATTTATTGCAAATCAAAATATTTTGCATTAAAAAAAAAAATGTTATTGCAAATCAAAAAATGCACGACTTGCACGTACTTGCTCTTGTAGTTCAAAGAATCTTTATCTTAAATAATTGGGCCTATTCGGCGGGATCTTTTATTTATTTATATTGTTGTTGCTTTTGGCTTTGCCAAATTAAACGTTAAAAACTTATTACTCCATTTTGTAAAATGGCGACTCTACCTTCTCTTCTTATACCATGGATTTTTGTTGCTTTTATCATAAAAGATTTCATGAAAGTAGCAAATTTTCAATAAAAGTAGGTGTTTTTTTTATATTTAGCTTTGTTTTATAAATAACTGAGACGGAGGTAAGTTTTTTTTATTCATATTATACCATCTTTTGGAAATTTAAGATTTTGTTTAGTGCCGACAAAAAAAAAATCAAAAAAAAAAAATCAAAAAAAAAAAAAAAATCGAAAGTTAAAAAATTAAATTTAAAAATAATTTGTTTCAAAAATGTTTTTAAATTTTTTTTTCCATGAACACTTCCAAATGTTGTCTGTAAATTTTGAATAAAATTGACTCATGTTTTGATGAAATATATGTATGAACTTAAGAAATATGTCAATTTTTGAAAAACGACAACCCCATATTTCCGTTCTCCGCATTTTTTTTTTTGAGAAAAACTAAAAACTCAGTTTTGTTAGAATCAATAAGAACACCAAATTTAATCAAAATCATTAGAGCCGTTTTCGAGGTCTATGTTTAATGAAAAAAAGTTTTTTTTTTCAAAAATCCTTATTACGGTAGGTACCTTGCATAAAATCATTCCAAATAACTAGTTCATTTTTATAATTTTATGAATCAAAAACAAATTTTGAAAAAATAATTTTTGAATTTTTTTGAAAAATCAAATTTTCGAAAATGTGACATTGAATTTTTTTGAAATTTTCGTTTAACATGTTGATTAAAAGTTTCTACGAAATGGCATACCAAATTTATTTTTAATTTTTTTTTTCAAAAAAATTACTTAAAAAATGTTTTTTTTTTCTAAAAATGCATCTTATAAAAGAAATTAAAACTGCATACTTTTCTTGGAGCTCAATTTCATTTAAAGAGTTGTTTTTAACATTTGAAGAACGAATTTTTTTTATACATTTACCAAATTTGTACCTTTATAAAAAGTTTTTAGTTCTAAGAGCAAGTTTGTGCGACCCAGTCGTGCATTTTATTTTTGAAAGCAAATATTTTTCAGTTACAACATTTTTTTGTTTATCTGCAATAAGTGTTTTGTTTTAATTTGTAATGGTTAACAATTGCATTAAAAAATGATTTTTTACAACTCTGCTCCGGAGTAATTTTAATACAACGGAGTACCCCGGATTTATTCCGGGCAGATCGCCAGATCTACAAATATTTGCACATGGACATTGAATAAGAAGTACAGGAAGAGGTGTATTTTCATACCTACAGTGTTAACGAGTGAAGCCCTGAAAAATTAAAAAAAAATTAAAATCTGTCAAAATTTTTTATTATTTTTTTTAAATTTTTATTTGCGTTTTTTTAACTGAATGCATAATATCATTCATTTGAAGTTGATTGGAGGATATGATCATTTAATTTTGAGTTAATTGGAGGATATATGAACTTTTTTAAAAAATAATAATATATGAAAATTAGTAAATGGTCAGCAAAATGTTTCCGTATTAAGTCAGCGATTTATTTGTTTTTATTGCTTCCCTAAGTGGGTCATTGAGGTGTATGTGGAACTTTTTTTCTTTTTTTTCATTTACAAATTTCAATCGTCAATGTAAATTGTTTTGATCTACAGTAATCAATCAGACTAGTTGGTCTTTGTAAACACGCCTCTGTCCTTTAAAATGCTAAATTTTTAATGCGAGGTTGTCCTTATGAAATAGACTACTAGACGGTGAGTTTAAAGTTCTTTCAGCTAGCGAAAAGCGAAACGGATTTTAATGTTTATGTTGAATCGGGCTTTTTTTCGACCCCTGTTCTTTTTTATTCCATTTTTTATAGCTTTGCAAGATAAAATGAGTATCGATTGAGTGCGTTACGTCTTGCATCCCATTGGTGTACCATTAAGTTACCAATATCATTGGAAATATTGTGACGGTGTAATATACTTTGGGCATTTGTAAGTAAAATGAAATAAGTAAAATCAAATAAAAAAAAAAATATTTGTATAAAAAAGGTGATGAAGTTCGAATTTTTTTTTTTAAGTGTTGCATTAAATATATGAGTTATAATTATGGCCCAATTTATTCACTCTACTCCATTATTTTTAAAGTCCCTATTTAGAACTACACATATGTCAAACCGCACACCGGCCTAAATCTGTATTCATTCTTTTTTAGTTTTTTTTTTTTTATAATTTCTTTTATCTTTTATGAACTTAAGTAAAACCCTCGCAGAATGTTAGCTTAGAAGTGCTTTATAATTCCTTAGTTTAGTAATCCTGTGCTTCTTGTCCGAGGGTTAAGTTGCAAAAAACTGCATTTTGCAAAAGAACTTGATAACGGTTCTTTCCAAAATTTTTTAGGTTTGATGAATGAAATATTTACCTATTCATAAGTTTCTGCCTCAAAAAATAAATATGTAGTAAAACGAGGTTGAAAACTTCGTTTTGTTTGATAAAAAATAAGTAAAATTTGTATATATTTTAAGTAAAACAATTTTTATTTTTTTTATTTTTATTTTTTTTAGGTATAGGACAATTATATTTTATTTAAATCACATTGGATAGAGTTAGGTATAAGTTTAATAAATTATAATGCTAATGAGTGTAACAAATTTCTAATATGATATAGGAGAATTCGTTGGTTATTTAATTTTTACAACAGCAAAGTTTAATTCAACTACAAATTTGACCATATTATAAAGAAAAAGAAGAAAGTTCTTCTTAAAAACTAAACTTTCCTCGAACTTTAAAAAATCCAAAATTATGTTTATTGTGTATAACAGCTCCCACTCCAACATAATTTTCCATTAAAATTGGACCTTCTTTGAAATCACAATTAAAATCAACTCCATCTGGATTGGCATTTGAGAATATTGAACGAAGAGTTTGTGAAAATGATTCAGCTGAATAAATATGTTTCTTGCTATCGAACTCTTCCCTTTCGTGCAAGGATAAAGTATCATTGCCTAATAAAGATAATATTATGCATTTTAAACTTCAATGAATTTGAAAATCAAAATTAACAATTACTTTTGGCTCGTAAAATTGGATGATCTTTAACTGTTCTCCATGGAATGTCCTCTGCAAATGGATTCCAAGATGTGAGAAGTGATATTGGTCGACCTCTGTTCCACATTATACGCATTCCTAAATCACTTTTCTCACTGAAATAATATTATAACAAATTAAATCAAAAACTATTAGTAAAAATGTTTCCATTTTTCATATGGAGAAAAATATAATAAACTTGTTTTTTAAGGTAATTACGAAAAAACTGTTAAATATATGCTGCAAAAATGACACCAGAACTTTAAACAGGGCTATAATAACAAAAGATGTACCTAAGTTAACTTCCAGCTTGTATTTCTAAGTGAAAGAGTTGCTCTTAAGCTATAGCGATAGAACCAAACTTAAAATTAAAAAACTGACATAAGTTGAATTACAATTCGAAAATTGATTTTTTTGACTTGAACCTTGGAACCTGGGAACAGAAAAGGAAATTTGCTATTAGTTTAAGAACTCCTGGTTTTAAAGGTTTTAAAATCTAAGGGTTTCATCTTAATCTCGAAAACATACTTATAAAGGACCCCTCACATTTTGTATGGGAAGTGGCCCTCGGTGAAATTGTCTGAAATTTAAGTATGTTGTAGTCTTCAAGCCATTGATCAAAACATTAACATTTTTTTAGGTTATCTTGAAAACCTGACGTGATGGGGCAAAATGGACTTCGGATTTGGTTTAAGCGACCCTAAAAACCTATGGATTCCACTAAAAAATAGTGCAAAACACAATATAGAGAGTTACTATCTCTTCAAAAAGGTAGTCATCGAAAAAAAACCGTTATTTTAAAAACTGTCCATTTTTCGACTTTCTGCCCATATCGACTTTTGATCAATGGCTTGAAGAGAACAACATACTAAATTTTCGGCCAATTTCACAGAGGGCCACTTCCCATACAAAATGTGCGGGGTCCTTTCCTTAATTTTGTCGGTCATTTTGTCAAGTTTTATAATAATCCACCACTTGTACTGATATCGAATTGGGGAAAATTTGCCTGAAAATCCTGCGACTTGACCTGCTATTAGATTCTTGTAGAACTCAACATTTTAAGACAAAATGAAGGATTTATTTTCAATATTTCACTTCATTTTCGAGACATAAAAAAACTAAGAAAAATCTATGAGATTCTCATACATAAATAGTACAAAAATGGAAAACTTGATAAAATGTAAAAAGGATTTTTATTTATCTAATGAATTTATTGAGAATCTTAAATCTATAATTTTTTCAATATAGGTAAAGTTATTTATGCACCAACAAATTTTCATAAGGGCTATCAAATAAAAAGATTTTGAAAATAAGAATAAGGCTTCATGTTTTTGATAACATTTAATATAATTTAATAGGTACCTAAAGAAAATTATTATGATAACGAAGAAAAAAATAACTTGAACTTATAAATTGAGCAAATTATTAGTATCGAGTCTTTCCCGCCAATTTATCATAAGTACAAAAAAATCAATAATGGACTAAATTCAACTGTCCGATACTGAAGATAATGAAATACAACGTCTTTTCTTAATTTTATAAAAAAAAAAAATTCTCAAGGAAACCAAACCAAATCGTCTCCAATCAGGCTTAGACCAAAAATACATAGCGATTTTCTTTAAACTCTTTAGTTACTCTACTAAAAGTGATAATTTTGGATTTCAGATATGAATAGAGCTTAAAGAGATCTTCCTTGTGCCATTTGAATTTTTCCACTGCAAATAACTCAGCAACTCCAAGAAACTATTGGTTTTCAATTTTGAATAGATATCAAAAAGACGTTTCTTTTGATGTCCAATTGATTGAGAGAAAACAAAAATTTTCTTTCCCCGAAGCTCCGACAACTCAACTTACGCCTCAGGTAACAAACCTCCTCAATTTTTGAAGTCGGTCAAAAGTAAATCGCTAGTTTAAATATACCTGCATAAAATTTGGTAACAGATACACAAAACTTTATATGACAATTTTTTGTAACCTTAGCTACAAATTTGTAGAACCTAATTTTTGTCTAAAACCTACCGTTTTAAAAATAAAAAATGTTGTGACCTTTGACCTTTTATAATGGGACTAGCGGACAGAGGAAACTTCAGGACTTTTCACATTGTAAACCACCCTTACACCAAGCTGTATACCATAAATCAGCCTGTTACAAATTTTTTCCTTGAAATTATTTTTCCTGGGCTAATAGGTACAATCGAAAGATTTATTAACTTACACTGGTTTGAAACAAGAAAAATCATATCGTGTTGCCACCGTAAGTGGATGATTTTGCTGGACAGGTACTGCAGCATTTGGCCTTTCTGGTTGTCTACTTTGACAAAACAACTTTCCACATATAATTGACGTCAATCCATTTGCAATTCCTTCAATTCTTCTAAAAAAAAAAACATAAAAAGTATCCATCTGTAAAAATTTTGTAGTTAAAAATTTTGATAACCGAAATTGATACTTACGGAACTAAAGATGCTTGTGGATAAGTTAATTTCCCTTCGATAATTGTATCAATTTGATTTAGACGAATTTTATTTGATTGAAGGATTTTTAATGCAATAAAATCATATTTAACATCTAATAGTGTTTTTGATGTTAAAATAAATATACGTTCCCTTTCATGGTCCCAATGGCTTATACTGAAAAAAGGGTTTATTTGTTATCAGATGATAATCAAAAAAGTAATATGACACCTACTCAGTTAGAAGCCAGCTTCCAACAACATTGGCATCATTAGCAGGTCTCAGCAAAATATTTACACAATCAGCGACAGCCTTTTCAAATTGACCAGGTCTAAAGCAAAAGAATTCATCTGTCACAGGGATATCATCAGTTTTTTGAGCATCCCTGATACCTGGACCACACATATAGGAACCATCATCAATTGGTGTATCTATCAGTAAAATCAGGACATTAAGATTTGTTTCAAAATTAAGGTGTTTTAATTTCGTACTACTTTTAATTTCCTTATATGCACTTGTAACATGAATTGGAGAAGTCACATCTGATCCGGTTAGAATTGCACTCTTTTCCATGTCTGATATGTTGGTTCTGTGACGCAGTAGATTTTGTGTTGCTTCATCATCGGAAATTGTTAAGGTTGCACCCGAAAAATTATACTGCTCTTCAGTGTCATCGTCACGCAAAAGGAAGGAATTGGATGAATTCATTTTAATTTGATAGTAAAATTTCAGCAAAAATAAATTCCGAAAAGGTTTAAATCATTAATTTTTTGGTAAAAGAAAATTTTCTCACTTCAATTTAATTGACAAGAATTAGAATTTTAGGTTAAACCAGAAATTGTTGTAGGTGTAGGTACATATAGGTAGAGGTATAAGCTCAAGCTTAGTTCAAAACTGCAAACGCGCATGGCTGGGGGAAAATAATCTGTTATCACGAGGAGCTTTTTGGGTTTGTTTACATCCTATAAATTGACATTTTTGTTATTGTTTTTATTTATTTATTTATTTAAAGGAGTCATGTACAAGTATTCGATATCCATAAATGGGAAGAAAAACATCGTAATTTTTTAACTGTAACAAATTAAATGAAGCGATTAACAGACTAAAATTTATTCAAAGCTTATTCCCAGAAGTTTGTTTTAATTTTTTTTTTCAATTGGTTGAACCATTAATAAGATGTACCTACGCAAATAACAAAAATACCATGTGTTCGTTGTTAAATTTTTATGAGCATTACCAAACACGGGGTTATATTAAAATCACTTTGAGTAAGCATAACAATTTCATAGAAACTCATTAGAGCCGTTTTAAAAAAAAATTTATTAAGAAACTTTTTTAAAACTGGTTTGCATCCGCCTAAAAGGTAATATTAAAAAGAAATAAATTGCACGACTGGGGTCGCACGTACTTGCTCTTATGCTTAAAGTAACTATAATGTTAAAGCTTTTTATTCAAGAAATTTAAAATTTGATATTTTGAAGAAATTTTATAAGTAGGTAGTATAAAAAAATTAAATCTGTTTTATAATTAATTAAACTCCGTTTTAAATTATCTTAAAACAAAAAACAAATATGCCATTTTATTTCTTGTATAAAAAGGTATTTTTAGAAAAAAATTTTCGAAAATTGTAGGAGCCGTTTTTTAAAAAAATAATTTTTTATGTATAAAATTTTTTTAACATTTTTCAAAAAAAAAGTTGGTATGCCATTTTGAAGAAATAAATACTTTACACATAAAAACTAAATTTCAAAATTTTTCATTAATCCGTTTTCAAAAAATTGATTTTTCAAAAAAAAATTTTTAAATATTTTTTAAAAATCCAAAAATGCGTTTTTTGAAAATTTTCTAAATTTTTAATATTATCTTTACTTACACACGTTTGTATAAAAATTTTCATTTAAATCGGGTTAATGTTGTACGAGATATTCAGAAATGAAAAAACCCGTTCTATAACAGGTACCGTTAATAACGGTACAAAAAATATTTTTTTTATTTAAAAAGTTGGCTCTTATGTGTAGTACTACACACAAAAATTTTAATCAAAATCGTTAGAGCCGTTTTTGAAAAAAATTAACTTTTCTATTTCCGTTATATGGCAGGTAGCGTTAGTTTTGGTCATAAAAAAAAAATTTCAATTTCCCCTCTAGGGAATCACCAAAAACTGCTAAACACCAAGTTTGAAGAAAATCACTTCACTCGTTTAGGCTGCAGCTCCAGATAGAGACAGACACACAGACAGACAGACAGACACACAGACAGACAGACAGACACACAGACAGACAGAATTGCCGGACCCACTTTTTTGGCATTCTCCATCATCGTAATGTCATGTAAAATTGTTATCTCGAGTTCGATTTTTTTTACGAATCCTAAACTTGCCCTATAGTACCTATATCGCAAGTAAAAAGTACAAAAACATGATCTACATAATTAACTTATATCTTTTCCAAGGCTCCAACGGTCATCCGACAAACCAATGATATACCAAAAACCACGTTTTATTAATAAAATCCTAGATCTTTTTTTACACGAAACCACCATTAATTGTCCCTAAGGTGACAATTTCTTTTTTTAGTGAGAAAAAAATAATGTTAAAAGTAAAAATAATGATTAAAGTAAAAATAATTTTGAAAATGCTAGTATATTTACTATCCTCTTAGATGAAAAAAAAAAAAAACAAATTAAAATGAACATAAAAACTAAAAATAGTAGGTACTGTCTTCTTAAAACGAAGATTTGGGGCATTTTACAAATATTTAACTATCTTTTCTTGCTCCTTCATCAAAATTTTAGTTTAGTTTATTTAGATTAAAAATTTTTGAAAAATACATATTTTATGGAATTAAAATAAAAAAAAGTACGCATACACCACAGTGCACATATTTTTTTTTTGCGTATTTAAAAGGTGAAAACAAACAATAGATAGATTTAACAAATTAATTTAAGTGTTCAGAAATATAATAATGAACTGTGCAATGGCATAAGGTACCACAAAAAAGGGGATATATACCTACCTACCTATGTAATTTGTTATCGAAAGTCATTATTATCAATGCCATAGAATACATAGTTTTTTTTTTATGTCAATTCCTTTCAACAAAACATTACATACAAAAGCAATCATACAGTTTTAAAATATGAGTTCAAAGTGGTATAAGCCACATTTTTGCATTCCTTTAAAAAATTATCAATGTATTCAAAGTGGAGTAACTTTCACATGTATTGCCTCATTGCCTGCAAAATTTCGTTTAGTAAAGAGATTCCTTTTTATTGCGGCTAATTTAAATGTCAACTTAATTGTTTTTTTTTTTACATGGACTTACTTATACCAATTTTAAATATAACACCTCAATACAGGGTGTCCCAAAAGTTAACGTCGAAACGAAAACGGTAGATAGGGTAGGTGGTGACAGTTATCAGAAAAAATAATAAAAAAAATCGCAGCCATATATTTTGGGAGTTATGGGCATTTGAAAAAAAGTCGAAAAAATGGTCACCCTGTGACGGTTTTTCATTTGCCGTGATTTGTAGTCAAATTCCAGTTTTCGAAAGTTTAATTTACCTAAAAAAAAACAAATTTTCATTTAAAAACTCAAAAATTAATCTTTTCAAAATTCTATTTTTAATATACAGGGTGTCCCAAATGTTAACGCCGAAACGAAAACGAAATAACCGAGATAAAATTTTTTTTCTTAAGAAATCCGACTTTTTTATGTAATTTTTCCATATTATTGAAGTTTTTGTATTCTTAAAGGTTCTGAAAGGGTACAAAACTTGAATAATATGGAAAAATTACCTCATAAAAAAGTCGGATTTCTTAAGAAAAAAAAATGTATCTCGGTTATTTATGGAATATTCCCAACAATGTTGTACCATTTTGAAAAGAGAATTGAACAAACCAACTTTTAAGGCAACTTGCCGAAACATCGTAGTGCATTTTTTTTTACACTACGGCTCATTGAATTAGAATCATGTAAAATTTTTTAGTACTAAGTTGGGTAAAAAAAGTAATATTTTCTTTAAAACTGATGCAGCTGAGTTAAAATTTTTGAATGCATTTGATAGCAGGGTTATTCAAGGTTCCGTAACAAAAGAAAAAAATTAGAAAAATTAAGATTTGTAGTCACGGCAAATGAAAAACCGTCACAGGGTGACCATTTTTTCGACTTTTTTTCAAATGCCCATAACTCCCAAAATATATGGCTGCGATTTTTTTTATTATTTTTCTGATAACTGTCACCACCTACTCTATCTACCGTTTTCGTTTTGGCGTTAACTTTTGGGACACCCTGTATATTAAAAATAGAATTTTGAAAAGATTAATTTTTGAGTTTTTAAATGAAAATTTGATTTTTGTTTAGGTAAATTAAACTTTCGAAAACTGGAATTTGAAATTTTGAAAAATTAATTTAAGATGTAATTGCTACAAAATGATCTACCAACTTAAAAAAAAAAGTTTAACATTTACAAAAAAATAAGTTTTTTTATAAAATGGCTCAAACGAAATAATTTTTCTGAGAATGCATCTTAATTAAAGAATCAAATGTTTTTTTTTTTGGAACTCAAATCAATTCAAGCTGTTTTTTTTTTTACTTGCAATAGTACCTTCTTCAGGGCAAGTTTAGGATTCGTAGAAAAAAACGAACCCGAGATAACAATGAAGAATGAAGGATGACATTACGAAGATGGAGAATGCTAAAAAAGTGAGTGAGTGTTTTTGGTGATTCCCTAGATGGTAAATTAAATTTTAGGACCAATATTAACGGTAGGTACTTGTCATATGCCCAAAATGGAAATATGTAGGTAATGCGGCAAAAAAGTCATAGGTAGGTATAGGTACCTACCTACTTTTAAAATGAAAAAAAAAAAATTATATTTTCTGGACCGTTGTTAACGGTACTTTTCATAGAACCGTTTTCTTCATACCTGACTGTCTCCTAGGCGACAAGGCTGATTTCCATCCATTCTAATTGTGGCTTGCAAATTAATAAACATTTTATTCATTCAAACATTTGCTGAATATCATTACAGAAACATTAAAAGAACAAAACGAGTACAAGGTTTGTTTCTTGATAAGAAATGCATATTTTTCTGATATCAGAGAAGACTCAAAAATTACAAAAAACAAAAAATGATAACTCATCAGTCATCGCCGATCCAACTGTATATCGATAAGAATGATGCTTTTTGTTTTTGCCATATGGCTAAACGACAGATACGCAGCATTCCGGTCACTGATCGTGAAAATTTCGAGAACAAGATGACAGAGAGCAACTCTGGAAAATTATAATACTATCACTTCATTTGTGTGTTATCGCATACTGCATTCGATAATATTTACATTTTTTTTTTGTTTCTCTCTCAGCGTCGGCGGGCGGCAGCATCTGATGTGAAAATATCACCAAAACCAAAAAAAAAATAAGGAACAAATAATTAAAACAAGAGCCAGTCAATTCTTTTTACAACGCAGACGCTTCGTACTCTCTTGACGGTATTGAGTTGAGTCTTTAGTCTCGAAGTCGACTATACGGAGATGACAAATACCCTACAGAATTGGGTTGGTTGTATATTGTTTAGTATATTTGCTTCTCCTCACGCGATAGAACGAATTCTGTTTTTGTTTAATAAAATTTTTCATTTATTGTTTGTTAGTTTTTTGTTTATAGATAATTAAATACTCTCTCCCGCCACTTCACCAACTCAAACTTTAGAGCAATTAACTGGGTATTGTGATTTTTATTTTTACAAACTTTACTCAGTTATGCATTGGATATTCTTCCATCAGCCCGTAATCACTCAGGATGTAGACGAGGTTTGTTTAAAGCTAAATAAGTTAAAACAAAATTATAATTAGTGCGCTTTGTCTGAGTGGGGGAAAAAAATAACCCGAAAGTCATCGAAATGCTTTTGTCATCGAATTTTAGCGTTTCGATATCGGAAATTCCTTATAATTCTTCTGAATTTCAGGAAATTTCATCAAATGATTCTGAGGTTTTTAAAAATTTATCACGCACCAAAAATCGTAAGTATAATTTTTAATTAATATTATTAAACAATTAATCTTATTAAGAACAACGCACATTTTTGTTTTTCTTTTTGTTTAAAAAATACAAAAGATTCTCAAGTTCTAAAAATAGCTCTTATTTATGCTCTTTATAGGTTTACTCAAATCTATCTCGCCGTACAAACTCAATGACGAGGACTTTGTCGAATTGGCTCCGCTCTTGCCGTTCTTAGTGATCTTGACCATACTCTTTCTTCTTCTCTTGGCTGTCAGTTTTCAACGTTGGCCTGGTCTTGTGGCGGGTATTATAGCCGGTTGTTTAACATCGACAACAATTTACTTAATAATGAGTACACTTTCTGGTGATATTCCACTGTACGAGTAGGAGGACTTGATGGCTTGACCATAGCCTCGGTGGCGCAGTAGGCAGCGCGTAAGTCTCATAATCTTAAGGTCGTGAGTTCGAGCCTCACCCGGGGCATTATTATTTTGTTTGTATTATAATTAGTTTTGACTTATTAGTTAGTTTTTAGAAATAGTTTAATTTAAGTTTAATAATTTTGTTTATAGAAAGTAAAAAAGAAAAGAATTAATTTTATTATAGATAAGACTGCTAAATTTGTATGTTGATTATTTTTTAAAATAAAAAAAAAAAACTGTTACTGAAATACTTTAACTTAGTCATTGAAATATTCTGAGAATTGATGATGATGAGTTTCAGTTTTTAATTTTTTTTAAGGCCAAACGAATGATTTTATTTAGTAGGTAAATTTTTTTATTTATCTCATTTTGGAGTCAAAAAGTATGAAAATACTTTTGTGATATCTTTTATGTATATGTTTTTACTTCCCCAACTTTTGTTTACATTTGAATTTTATCTAATGTTAATATTTAAAAAGATATTAACACCTTTGAATTTTGTGATTTGTGGTTTGTTTTTAAAATGCAAACGAAATGGGTGTAAAAATTACAAAACAAAAAATTATTATTGACGGCACTTATTTTTCATTGTATTTGCCCTCGAAGTGGTATGTATTTACAAACGAAAACGGAATTTACAAAATGTTGTATTTCCTATTGTTTCTTTTTGTATTTTAACATAATTTTGGATCAATACAGGGTGCCCCACAGTCACCGCCCCAAATGAAAACCATGGATTCCTGAGGTCATTTTAGGTCGAAAAACTTAAGAGGTAATTTTCTCGTTTTCGTCCCGTTTTCGAGTTACCACGGTTTTTATGATTTTTGCTCTCTTGCCCTTTAACTGGCCTTATCTTTGCCAAACTAAGTTTGATTTGAAAGATTTTTGTTCATTTAAATTAATTTTTATTTCAAAATTGTTTTTTTTTTTTTAATTCACTAAGGCCCAATTTATTGACTCTCCATTAAACTTAAATCGCCATTAAAAAAGGGAATTTTAAAATTAAAAACCAATTTCGTTTAATTCAGTCTCTTTAAAGGATTTTTTTGAAGTTTGGCATCATTAACTAATTGAGCATTAAATTTAAAAGTAGTTTTAGTTAAAACACCAAATTCGACCTTTTAAGAGGGATTTTTAGAGCTAATGGAGGTTTTAAACAGAATTTCTATTTATTCACTCTCCATTAGTGTCAAATGTCATTTCATTTATTTTTTTTATTTGAATTATTATTTTATTTGAAAAATGTCAAATGAGCTAAAGAATAATTAAAAAAACATCACAATTATGAAAAAAGTCCAGACTAGAATTTTTTGTAGGTATACACACATGCATTTGTACCATAGAAAAGAACAAAATTCAAAGAAATTAATGCATTTCTTGTCTACTTCGCACAGATAATACTAGATCTACTAGATTATATTCTCCACTTCAAAACTAATCATTTTTGAGATGCTGCATAATACATACATAACATACATTACATTGCAATTGAAGCCATGAGAAGAAGAGATATAAAGCTTACTTCTAAACCCATGACACGAGATGAATGCCGATAACACTTAAATTTAAGTTGTTATATTGACACCGATGGAAAAATTAAAAATTTCACTTAACTCCTTCTTCTTCTCATGGTTTCAATTGTAGGTTGTAGCATTCTTTGGTTACCACTGGTATATCGTTAATCTCTTGCATTTTCTGTCGTTTTCAGCTGCAAAATACTTACGGGTCATAGTTTTTTGGTTTTTCTTCCAATTCAAATCTATTTGATTTGACAAAATTGTAGCTTTTGACAGATTATTTTTCAAACAAAATAAAAAATCCCTAGGATATTTTTAACAGAGTTTTAAATTTAAAGTTTCCATTAAAAGTAATAACTTTAACTAAAGAAGAGTATACTTAAAGGCGACAATAGTTTAACGAGGCCGTTAACTAAAGCGATAAATTTCAAAATTTAATGGAGGCTCAATAAATTGACCCTAAGTTAGTTTATTTTTTTTAATTACTTTCAGTAGCCTTTTTTATGAAATAAAACTTTTTTTTTTTTATGAAAATAAACTGGGCTTTAATAAGAAGGACAAAAAATTAATACTCATTAACGTGTTTTTTTGACTTAAATGATATGAAAGTGTAAAAAACAACTTAAAAAACGAAGAAAATTGTGTTTGATGCAAAATTGTGGAAAAACGGTTGTCCGCAGAAAATAAACTGTAATTAATTCTTGATTGGTTGTAAAAAAAATCTTTCAAATCAAACTTAGTTTGGCAAAGATAAGGCCAGTTAAAGGACAAGAGAGCAAAAATCATAAAAACCGTGGTAACTCGAAAACGGGACGAAAACGAGAAAATTACCTCTTAAGTTTTTCGACCTAAAATGACCTCAGGAATCCATGGTTTTCATTTGGGGCGGTGACTGTGGGACACCCTGTATAACGATATACTTGGCTATTTATTTCGTTAAATTTTGTTTTGTGGTTATAATTGTCGTTGACATTATAGCCTTATATTCACAAATTTAACGTATGAGGAAAATGGGGTAAAATAAGCCCTAAAAGCTATAAAATATAAAAGAGTTATCAAACAAAACACTAAAACAAGAGTCAAATTGAAACTGGAGTGCTTAAAATCTATTTTGGAATTTTTCCCTAAAAATTTTGTTGTGTGATAGACTCAGTTTTATTAACTAACGTATTCAACAAATAGACGAATATTTATGTATATTTCACCACATTTTAAATATTGAGCTATAAAATCTATTATTTACTTTTACAAGTTTGAAACCCAAATTTGGATTGAATTGTTTACAAATCACGGTAACATTGTGGTTTATCTTGGTAACGCAGTGGTATTTAAAGTTTTAAAGCTGATTTTTGGTAATAAACTATTAAGAATATTTAATTGAAATTAATTTTTCTGTGATTTAACTTTATAGGAGACTTACGTTGTTCCTATAGTTTCAAATAGGAATATCAGAGAGCTTAATTATGTGATTTTACAAATAAAACTGAAATTTGCAGTAAAATAACGCAGTTGTTTGGTTTTGATCACTTTCTGTTTAAACTGTCATAAATATAGAAATATTATTCCAAACATATCGGTGCAAATGTTATTTTATAAAAGATTAAAGATTAACCATTCTTTGTCAACTAAAATATATGAAAAAACATTGGTATATACAGGGTGCCCCAAAAGTTAACGTCGAAACGAAAACGGTAGATAGGGTAGGTGGTGACAGTTATCAGAAAAATTATAAAAAAATCGCAGCCATATATTTTGTGAGTTATGGGCATTTGAAGAAAAGTCGAAAAAATGGTCACCCTGTGACGGGTTTTTATGTGCCGTGACTACAAATCTTCTCATTTTTTTCTTTTGTTACGGAACCCTGAATAACCCTGCTACCAAATGCATTCAAAATATTTAACTCAGCTGCATCAGTTTTAAAGCAAACAATACTTTTTTGCCCAACTAAGTACTAAAAAATTTTACATGACTCTAATTCAATGGACCGTAGTGTAGAAAAAATGCACTACGATGTTTCGGCAAGTTACCTAAAAAGTTGGTGTGTTCAATTCTCTTTTCAAAATGGTATAACATTGTTGAGAATATTCCACAAATAACCGACATAAAATTTTTTTTCTTAAGAAATCCGTCTTTTTTATTACGTAATTTGTCCATATTATTTAAGTTTTTGTATTCTGAAGGATTCTGAGAAAAATTAAGATTTGTAGTCACAGCACATAAAAACCCGTCACAGGGTGACCATTTTTTCGACTTTTTTTCAAATGCCCATAACTCACAAAGGCTGCGATTTTTTTAATAATTTTTCTAATAACTGTCACCACCTACCCTATCTACCGTTTTCGTTTCGACGTTAACTTTTGGGACACCCTGTATAGTATTTTGGCCCATGCAAAAATCTATTTGTTTAACGAGTCACATCAAGTTGGTTATCACTCTATCAGCAGTGAAATGAGGAAGTTGTACAGATTCGTCATTTATACCGTTAACAACAGCAAGTTGCTAACATGATCCACCGATCCGTGGACCATGTAGTTAAACGAAGGCTTAAACCATTTGCATTATTAATTTTACTTAAATAGAAAATATCCATTTTTTTGTCATTTCCCCCGGAGGGAAATTTTTTGTTCAGGAGCAAAATTAACGGTATCTGCCATATAACCAAAAAATAAAATTTTTCAAAAACAACTCTGAGGATTTTGATTAAAATGTTTGTATGTTATTTTTCTAATAATTTGTTACTTTTCTGATAAAAAAAGGTATCTTTTAGCTCCATTTATTGATTCTTTAAGGTCTGGTTACTGAGATATTTGCACTAAAAATATTTTTCTTTTCTTACATTCTGAATCAGGATGAGTTCACATTGCAGACCATCATATTTTTAAGTGGTAAATTTTAGCTTAGATATAGGTACCATGTAAATAAATTCTATTTGCTTTTATTGCTTGCCACTTAACATCATTTCGTTCATTTGCTCATTCGTTAGTCGCTTTCATGTGCGAAGAGCTTAAGTCAATGTGAAATTTGTGCTGACCTTAAAACATGCAACTTGTGAAGAAGTGGGCTTGACTCACTATTATTTTGAACGCCTCACTATTTCGCTATAAGCGAGTATCTTCACGTCGCAATTAACGAGTTAAGGTTTAAAAGGATCGTTGGTGTGATGTTATCGAGTCTTTGTTTTTTTTTTTATTTATTGTCATGTCTACAACGTGCATTGATTGAAAGTGAATGTCTTGCTACGATAACGATTAATAAATTTTAAAACAAATTGACCTCTTTGATAAGGCAAGTAATATAAAAGACTCAACACCCACTCAATTTGAAAAGTTCGAAACATCATTAAAGAATGTGTAACTACTTTAAAGATGTGTAGGTTCTCATTTTGAGTTCGGTTGAACAAACAAAATAAAATTTCTTAACAACTAGCATAGAAAAGTGTTGTCATAAATATATTGTAAAATTATAAACGAAATATTAAACATATCTATGTACATCTTTTATTCTAATTTCAAAACGAAATAATGTAGGTACATACATATTTGTTTTTATAGAATATAAAAATGTTCTTACTCTGCTACCAAAAAAATATTTTTTTCAATTTTCAAGCTAATTTTTTACGAATCATGTTAATCCTGCAAAATACATAAGGAGCCTCGGTGGCGCAGTTGGCAGCGCGTAAGTCTCATAATCTTAAGGTCGTGAGTTCAAGCCTCACCCGGGGCATTCCAGTTTTTTAAGTAATTTTATAAACATTATTGCAACATCAAAATCTGAAGAAATCCTTAAGTTATTCGGCCTCATCACGAAATCCATTCGTATTGGAAAATTGCTACGAATCTAAAAAAAAAAAAACAATCACTAAGGCCCATTTGCTGAAACGAGTCTTAAATATTTAAGTAAATCATAAAGGCCTAAGTTTCACATACCGGTTTGCACGAACTTAAAAGTAACCCCTAAATCTGACTAAGTTTAACATTATTTAGGATGAGGAAATAGTAGATCATAAGGGTTTTATGTTCTTCTTAAGCAATTTTAACTGCGAAAAAAAGAAAAAAACACCCCTTAAAAATGATTTTGGGTGTAAAGTGAACAAAAATTATAAGTTTAAGAACGGTTAACTTACTTTATACGTGTTAACTAGTAGCAGATGGTACGTATACATTTTTTATCATTTTGCTGTCAAAATTTTCACACACAATACAAACAAACACAATGACACACAAATACATACACAAAAATAAATCTTTCAAATTAATAATTTGTTTTTTATTGAATTAAACACCATTTATTTTACCACTTTCACTAATATTCATTTTTTCTTCAATAAACATAGACAGAATAACAAAATTTCTTGAATTATTTTCCGTAAATTGTTCAAAAACAATTTAAATTAACTGACGTTTGTGTCGATTTGACAATTTGATTTGAAGCTCTCAGCGATTTCTCGCATGAAAGTAAATCATTGCTAGGATTAACATAAATATTTTTTAGCAACTTGGAATAAACTAAGTAAAACAGAAGTGCTATGTTCGACCTAGCTAAGATCTAAATTTATGATCCGTATGAGCAAATGGGCCTAAATCCTTCTTTAATGGAAAATTTCATACAAATTGTTATTACGGAATGATTTTATGATTGTTTTTTTTTTTCCAATAGAATGGAACTCATGTTAAACCCGATTATCAATTTATATGAAAATGTGTACAACAAGTTTTAAAAAATTGCAAATTTTAGCGTGTTTTTTTAAATTATAACAAATTGAATCAATTGACAAAAAACTGAATGCCCCGGGTGAGGCTTGAACTCACGACCTTAAGATTATGAGACTTACGCGCTGCCAACTGCGCCACCGAGGCTCTTATCGTTCAAACAAAACCAAAAAAATGCAATTTTCAAAGAATTGATTGAGAATTTTTCAATGCGATACTTTTGACCGTCTTTACTACAGCCAAGCATATGAATTATGCTGCAATTTTGCATAAGTGGACGAACTCCAATTATGAATTCTTTGAACTTTTAGAATATGAGTAATAATTTTGTTTCCTTTTTTTTAAATATTTCTATCATCCTTTACTTACAAACTTCCAAATTAAGAACTAACATTTTTCCTAGTCCAAAATATTTTCTAAACACCAAAAATTAGAACCTTAACCCCCTTTTCTTTTGGGTGTGTTAGGACTTTAAGTATATTATAGCTAGAGATCAACCCTGAAATTAAAGACAAAAATTCAGACTATACGATATTTTGCACTAATTAATTAATGAAGACAACGAATCATCTCCAAAAAATAAATTTTGGTGTTCATCACTTCAGTTCCATTTCATTCTTTGATCGAATTTAAACCAATCAATGGACAGCTCAAGCTATTACATATATTAAGAAGATTTCGAAAATGAAAGAATTGTAGAATCTGCCACATAGTTTCGATCGAAATGCAGAACATAGGCGTTACTTAGCAATAACTTTGAAAATGCCCCTAAAAGTTGATAACAAAATATTTTTATGATTATTTTTTTCCAAAACATATCCAAAGGCTGAACTTTTAAAGGAGAAATTTGAATAAAAAAATACATCGCAAGTAAAAATGAGTGTGTTAATTTCAAAATCATTCCCAATTGCATACATATTTTTAAATCAAAACAAAATTAATTTGTGTCTTATAATAAAAATAATTTAATTTATTTTGTCTTTTACATAAAGGAATTCAACTTAATTCTAATAATATTCTTAATAAAAAGGCTTCATCTGACTTAAATGCTAATTTGGCTTGTTTTTTTGTTCAACGGTTCTTTCGTTTTATCTTTTTTGCTTTTCTTTGGAAGAAAATTTTTATATTAATGTAATTCTTTGATAACACAACAACTGAATGGCACTCATACGCATTCTTAACCATTATTTTCGAAATAATAATATTCGAGAGCTATGACTTGTATAATATAGATTATCTACTATTACAATAGTAGTAAAAGCTTAATTTCTTTTTTAGATATACGATTATACATTATGTATGTGTAAGATAAAGGAAGGTACATTATATTTATATACTTTGTACAACTCATATTGAGTTCGGTTGGCATAATTGGTTATTATCACTGTTGTTCGTTTGAACTTCATGGAATAGTGGCGTGCTTCGCATACCGCCAGATGCATCTCGAGATATTTTACTTGGTTGATAGGATTTACTTGGCATCGGCGATAATGGCTCACCCCAGAATTTAAGCAAAGCAAACACTTTGAAATAAGCAACTCTGAAAAAAGAAGACAATATAGATGAGATTGTGTACAAAATATATCAACTAATAAAACTTACCTGTAATTTCTATTGCTCGCTGCATATATAAATGGATTTATTACACTGGAAGCCCAAGCCATTACTGAGGCAATTATATGCAGCCATGGATAAGATTTATTATGTTCATCGATGACATTGGCCAGCATGAGTGGCAAGAAACATGCTAAAAAGCAGACGAATATCGTCACCATCATCACAGACAGTCTATTGTCATCGCGACTTTTACGTGCCGTTGATATTGATTCTTTTGATGGCTTTTGGAATGATCTGGAATTTTAAAGTTTAAGGTGAATCAATTTATTCTATTTGATTGAAATAGTTATAAAATTACCTATGAGCTTTCATTTTTTGTTTCTGTTTGCGAACTTTGAAATAAATGCATAAATAAGAGACAGTGATGATAATACATGGAAGTAAAATTCCAAACAGGAAAAGCGTTTTCTTTATGGATTTTCCATTTTTCTTTAAAATTGTGCAGGAGAATGTGGCTTCGTCAAGACCCATTTCACCCCATATTCCCAGCAATGGTGGCAGCTATAATGAAGAAATTATTAGTTGGTTTTTCAGTTTGAGTGTTTATTTCACTTACCAGCATGAGAAAAGAAAATGCCCAAACAAACAGTAGTTGTAAAACTATAAATGTTGGTCTGTAGATTTGAGAATATAATCTGTGGCATGCTATTAGGATGTATCTGAAGTGAAAAAAAAAATTAATCATTTTATAATTTTCAAAATTCAAAACAGCATCACAAAAGAACTACTCAACATGGATTGTAAAAAAAGAAGCATCACAAAATTTTCAAAGTTCCCAAATTCACTATTTTCAATACATTCCTCAATGATCAAAGGTCTCTAGTCTGCCTCAAAAGCTGCTATAATATTCTTTTTTTGATTGAAATAAAGATTGAGAAAAATTTCTATCTTCGTGAACTTTTCCTTAAAGCATTAAATCCTAAGCGGGATTGAGATACATATATAAATAACATTATATCAAAAACTATTCTTTGGAAAAAGAAAAAAAAAATACTTTTCGTAGTAAGCAAAATTTTACAATCATTTAAATGATATCTTTTTTCAAAATTAGTTAAAATGTCATTTTATTCCAAATTGGTTTTTGTTTTCTAAATTAATTTTGATGTCGATTGTCAACAAGTTATGAAAATTGATTAAAAGATTGGAAAATGGTCATACAAACTCAAATACGTAAGATCATCTGGTTAGCGACATACTTACATAAGTATAATATTAACTAGTTTTTAAAATCCTAGAAAAAAATGTTACGCATACACCACAGTGACCCGAAAATATTTTTATTTTTTGTTTGAATGATCTGCGTAGGCAAATATATATGTACCTTTATCTGTTCAAAATGCAAATCAGCTTCGTTGACTGGTTTGATAAAGGTAAATATTAAAGTGATATACTGATGTAGTTTTCTTTTTTCTTAGTTTAAGGTTTTACATTTGTGGATGTGGGATTTTTGAGTTAACCTCAAAAAGCGTCGTTTTGAATTATTGTTACCTTAATTTATTTTTGCTGGCTCAACTAAATTTTGCTGAAACGTCTTATGGAGAAGTTGCTTTGAATTAGCCAAGGTCGTCAAATAAGCCAGAAATTTACAAGTATTTTTGTAATTTCTATAATACTGACTGCGGTAAGCGATTAAGTGTTGCCCTATAACTTAGAATTGTGAAATGTTGTTAGGGCCTTAACGAGATTATGGGCAGCACAGTATGACTGTTTTTTTTTTTTTTTTGTTTAATAATTTAGGGTCAGAAATGCTTCAAACTATCTAATAGATAAATAAATAAAAACAATTTTCGTTTGCGATGAAAAATATACTTTTCTGAAGATTTTGCAGTGCTCAACATAAATTATTTTAATCTTTAGATGAAGTAAGTGTGTTTGGCTTAGTAGACATATCATAAAGAAGTTAATTTAAGTTCAGGTCTTGAAAGAAGGGAAACAGTTCTTATAGAAACCCTGACGATTTGTATTTAACAATCTTCCTTACAAACGAAAATAGCCTCCGAATTAGTCAAAAAACGTTTTTTTTTTTGCTTTTTCCAACGGTAATATTTCAAAAACGGATTCAAGTTAAGCACACTGAACACATTAGGAAAAGTATAGTTTAGTCTCGGCAACAAAAAAAGTTTAATTTTCTTAACCAGTGTTATTTAACTTAGATAAACTTAATTTATATTTTTTAATAAAGTAAACTATGGGTTGGGGTCGAAATTCTGTTTGTGCCAAAATTCGGATTCCAAAATTCTGTATACCAAAATTGTGTATTTTAAAATGCTGCAAATTCAAAATTCTGTATTTTAAAATTCCGTAAATTAAAAAATCTGCATCTAAAATTCTGTAAATACAAAATTCTGGATTTCAAAATTCTGTACCTATTCCTTAACTCTGAATTTGAATGCCATACCTTGAATACCAAAATACTAGTAATATTTAGCCAAGAATCTTCTTACATATTTAACCATTTTGTTTTTTTTGTTATTTTTTATTTGTTTTTGTATTTTTTTGTAAATTCTGAAACCAAACATAAATATTTATGTATTTAGAACATAATCTCTTATTCCCTAATTTTTTCTCTGCGAAAACTGTCACATGAGGTTTTATGTAGAACATAAATTCTTAACTTGCGTTTTACCAAACGGCTTTTATACCACAGTGAGCCTGAACAAGTTTAAGGTTGACCTAAAATGACGACAAAAACTAACTGAAGGCCTCAGCAATAATAATCCGTTTTTCCCAAAATCGGATTAGCTTCCTTTTTCGAGATACCTCCCGTAAACGTGTTTTTATCGAAAAAAATTCATATCAACGCAAGGCTCGAGTACTCGATAACTTAGGCGCCGAGAATTGAAAACGGTTTTTAGTAGAGGTATTCAATACAATCATTTTTGGTTTTGGGAGGGAGGGTCTATGTCCCCCCTCTTAGGCGGGAGGGGCAGTTTTCTAAAAAATCAAACAAAAAATTATTAAAAAAACAATGGCAACACTTACAGTTATGAATGATACCTTTTTCAAAAGTTAGAATTGAACACTTAATTAAAGTTTTTAGACCAAGGTATTTTAAACAGTTGTTTTCGAAATAATCGATTTCAAAGTCAACAATTGTGAAAAAGAAGTTTAAAAAAATACATTGAATACTATTTTTGTCAAGACTTAGGGTTTCATTACGGGATAAATTGAGAAAGTAAACTACCTCAATAATATCCTTATCAAATACTGAAAACCACATGTTTCTATGCCTTCTAGTTTTTGAGAAAATTGAAAAATAGGAAAACTACTTTCTTTATCTTAATTTTATTTTCTTGGCTATTTTGCTTTGCCAATATCAAAAATCAAAAATTAAAAAGTACTGTGCTTAATCTACTTCGATTCCATGAATTTGTTTTATTTCCATTTAAAAATGGATCTTAAAAATAAAATTTCTTAGTACCAGTGTGGTACCAGAACGCTCATTAGTGAGCCTGATAAAGAAAGTAGTTTTCCTATTTTTCAATTTTCTCAAAAACTAGAAGGCATAGAAACATGTGGTTTTCAGTATTTGATAAGGAATTTATTGAGGTAGTTTACTTTATCAATTTATCCCGTAATGAAACCCAAAGTCTTGACAAAAATAGTATTCAATGTATTTTTTTAAACTTCTTTTTCACAATTGTTAAATTTGAAATCGATTATTTCGAAAACAACTGTTTAAAATAACTTGGTTTAAAAACTATAGTTAAGCGTACAATTCTAGCTTTTGAAAAAAGTATCATTCATAACTGTTAGTGTTGCCATTGTTTTTTTTTAAATAATTTTTTATTTGATTTTTTAGAAAATTACCCCTCCCGCCTAAAGGGGGGGACATAGACCCTCCCTCCGAAAACAAAAAATGATTGTATTGAATACCCTAACTCCGAAAACAAAAAATGATTGTATTGAATACCTCTACTAAAAACCGTTTTAAATTGTCGGCGCCTTAGTTATCGTACTCGAGCCTTGCGTTGATATGAATTTTTCTCGAAAAAAACACGTTTACGGGGGGTATCTCAAAAAAGGAAGCTAATCCGATTTTGGGAAAAACGGATTATTATTGCTGAGGCCTTCAGGAACAAAGCCTCATCTTTAGTTTTTGTCGTCATTTTAGGTCAACCTTGAACTTGTTCAGGCTCACTGTATATACACTGTTATACTTAATTTGTTAATTGAATACAAATTGTTTAACAGGAAAGACAAAAAGGTAAAGGTGTGGAATATACAGAATTCCAAAAAGCAGAATAATGGATTTCCAGAATTTTTAAAACAGAATTTTGGCTTTACAGAATTTTGAAATACAGAATAAAAGAAAAGCAGAATAATGGAATACAGAATTATGCACATACAGAATTTTGGTCATACAGAATTTAGGAATACAGAATAACGACCCGTTCCCGTAAATCATATTACATATATGTATTTTGGGCTAAAAGAGCAATTACGTGTAACCCAGTTAAGCATTTTATTGTTAATTGCTCTTTCTTCCACCTTGATTAATTTAAAGTCAATGGCTTGCTGTGATAATGATGACCGATTTTTTGATAAGAAAAATAATATATTTAAATTTCAAAAGGCAAACCCACCCAATCTCTTTCAAAAATTTCGCAACAATGAAGAACGTATCGGAGATATCTACAAAATTGGTAGCAAAAATGTTCTCTAAAGCCAATTGAGGCAGCTTTCATGATGTGTATTGCGTATGTAGACCATATGAAACAGAAATCTATCTGAATGAAATATCTTCTACTCTCGTTTGAATAGAAAATATATGTGTTTTCTTCTTCAAATTCATTCCCACTCAACGTGATAACACAGAAAAATGCATCTTAAGCCTCGGTGGCGCAGTTGGCAGCGCGTAAGTCTCATAATCTTAAGGTCGTGAGTTCAAGCCTCACCCGGGGCATTTAAGTTTTTTTTGTTACTACGAAAATTGGACAAATAAAAAAAAATCGATCAAACATAAAAAAAAAACATAAAAGTGGTGGTACTAATTATGATTCTCAAAACATATTTATTTTTGGTCCTTGCATATCAAAGAAAAAATTGATTTTTTGCCATTGTTTTTCTATATGCGGCAAATCGAACCTACAATTTAATTTTTGACGAAGAAACATCAATTAAGCTACTCCGTTTACATTGAGGATGTTTTAGAAAAGGTGAAATCGTTAAATTTTCACTATGCACAAATAGCTATTTGTGTTCCAAAAATTATAGTATTTTCTTCAGTCAAATAATTAACACTTTACTTAATCAAAATAATCACAAATTTCGTCTTACCGATTTAATGTGATTCCAACCATACTCAGTAACGATACTGCAACATTGCCATAAAATATCACCGGAAATATCTTACAAAGTGTGTCGCCAAGTGTCCATGCCTTATTGCAAAAAAGAAAAACAAAACAAACAAAAAACACACAAACAAACAAAAATTAAAACAATCACAATAAAATCCAATAATAATAAAAAAATAAGAAAACGAAAAAGGTTCCTCAAAAAAAATCCATTTCCTTTTTACAAACATACATACCTCTTGAAAATACCGCACAGCGGTTAGTGGCAAACTAAAGGAACAAAAGAGTAAATCCGATATGCAAAGTGAAAGGACAAAGGCTGTCGTTGCATGACCTCGCATTTTGGGGCATTTCAGTAATGCTAGTATTGTTATCAGGTTGCCTGTGTTTTTTTTTATAAATTTGTTAAAAAAAATATTATAAGAATGATTCAACTTGATAAAAGATATGACAAAAAAAAAATAAAAATGTTTAACATACCAAGAACTCCAATCACGACAAAGATACACGCACATATCGCTGCAAATAACGTTGCCGAATGTGGAAACACCACATCTCGTTCCATGATATTTTTTGTATTCTGAAAAATAAAAAGATATTTTTTTAAATAAATAAAAGTAAATTATACAGAGCAAAAACAAGGCTTGGTTTGATAAGAATTTATTTCGTCAAATAATGCAAGTTTAATAAACTTAGCTACACAACATAACCATCCACTTCCAAGTATTTTTATTTTTATTTTTGTTTGTAGATATTGAAGAAAGTTAAGGTTGAGGCGATACACCTCAACAAATCATATATTTTTTTCTTCTAACACAATTAAATCCATTTTTTTTTATATGAAACCTAAATAAATTTTATACCATCTGAAAGCATATTGTTTCAGCTCAAAATATTCATATCGACGATGTCTGTCCGACATCTACAAAAAGAGCTAGAATCTTTTGAACTCAATCAATTTTCATAAAAAAAAGCAAAAAATCAATCTTTTGTATCTTCCCAAACCATTAAATCCATTTTTTTCTATGACAACTTATAATAAATTTTATATCATGTGAAAGCTTATTATTTTACCTTTTATATGACGCTTCAATCATATTTCGACGAGGCCTACAAAAAAAAAATTAGAATTTTTTAAAGCCAACCATGTCGAAAGGACCCCGCACTATATGCATGAAAAAGTGGTTTCAACAGAAGAAAACATAACGAGACCGCAATACATTCAAGGGGCAAAACAATAAAATAATCTTTGAATTGCAAATTGTGCCAAGGCTTATAAAATGGTAACTAAAATTTACTAGAAGAGTGATCGTAAAAGATTTTGAAGAAAGAAAATAAGGGTGCCATTTGCGAAGAACCCTTCCGATTTTTTGCGATGAACCGCTTGAAAATCGCGGAGCGATGAGGAACTTTCACTGGAAAGTTACCTACAACTTAGGTAACTTCGTGACAGATAAATTGGTAAATATTTTCCATAGAACTTAATTTTAATTAAAATAAATAGTAAGCATGTTTTTAAAACAATATAAGAAACTAACTGGCCCAGCAGACGTTGTTCAGTGGCGTATCCAGAAAAAAATTTGGAGGCGACTGGAAAATTTTTCAAACATTTTTAGGAGGGTAAATGTACCTACGAAAATTGTTTCTTTCTTTTTCATTCATCTTTGATCGAGAGTGAAGCGCTGTTCTGCGGTACTCAGTTTTAGTTTTTTTAGTTTTTATTTCGATCAAATGCTTACACATTAAGACTTAAATTATCTTATAGCAAGTGAAGCTTAAAAATTTGATTGAGTTGAGCTACAGAACATATATATGTTTATGACAATATAACAGTATACAAATATAATAAATTAAAAATTACAAAAATTAAAAACAAAATTGAAAAAATATTAAACAATTATAATTTATAACAATAATAATAACAATTTTCAAAAATGTATAAGTTTTTAAACATTAGTTTTTAAACATACATCTCCATTTATGTTTTTTAATATAAGAAATAAGAAAGAAGAAAGAAAAAATATATTAATTAGAGTAGTGAGCTTTAAGTTCATTCCTGAATCTCTCAGTCCCGCCGCACCTCCGTATTTGCCCTGGTAGAGAATTCCATAGGCGAATAGAGCTAACTAGGAATTGTCGCTCAGATGTTAAACATGTAAATCGTGGATAAATGAGTTGATGAGATCTGCTAGAGGATCCAAAGCGTAGCTTATCAAACAAATAACTAGGTTGACGAGTTTCAATCACATTCGAAAGTAAAACCAATGCCCTATAGGCAAGGAGGTGATCAAATGGCATATTTAAAAATAACTTCGAATAGTTTGAAACACGATCAAATCGTCTCAGATTAAACACATAACGCACGGTATTATTGAACGCAACATTAAGTTTTCTCTTGCTAGATGCATCGCAATTTCTAAAAATTTCACAACCGTAAGAAAGAATGGGAAGTATGAGCGTTTTTGCCAGCAACATACGTATTTTTTGTGGAGTGTAATTATGAGACATCCAAAGTTTCCTTAAAACACCATAAACTTTGCCAATTGTAGCATTAATGTGGTCATTCCATGTAAGGGTTCTATTAAACACTATTCCTAAATTTTTTGCTTTTTCAACATAGTTTATTTTTGAACCTTTAAGATTAATGTCAGGAAAGTAGGAAAGATCCAACACCTTTTTGCTAATAACCAAGCATTTTGTTTTTAAAGGGTTCAAAAACAATCCATTTTCTTCAGACCAGGTTGAAATTCTATCCAAATCGTTATTTATTGCATGCGCACCATCTTCAATCATACCCAGAGGACAACTTTTATAAAGTTGGACATCGTCAGCATACATGTGGACAGAAGATAACACTTTAGAGGGAAGTTCATTCACATACATCGAGAATAAAATTGGCCCCAGAATTGAACCCTGGGGGACTCCTCTAGTGGTGCAAAGAAAATCAGATGTACTGTTCTTCACTGTAACCGCTTGCTTTCGATGATTTAGATAAGATGACATAAGAGTTACAGCTGAATTCGAGAAACTAAACAGAGATGATAGTTTGTTACACATCTTAGTATGGTCAACAGTGTCAAATGCTTTTGAGAAGTCGAGAAGAACCAAAAATGTTACCTTATCTTCATCCATCGACTCTCTTATGTCGTCTACTACACTGATTGTAGTAGTTATACAACTGTGGAGTTTACGAAACCCAGATTGCATTGGAGTCAACAAACAGTTTGAACGCAGATGTGAATTTATTTGCCTCTGCAATATTCGCTCAAAAACCTTTGAAAGAAAGGGCAGAATTGAAACCGGTCTGTAATCATTACTATTATGTTTCTTAAAAGGTAGTATCTTAGCGATTTTCCATTGGGACGGGTAGCAGCTAGATGTTATTATATTATTGAAAACATGAACTAAAAATGGAAGAATGACTGGTAAAATTATTTTTACAAATTTAGGATGAACTTCATCAAAGCCTACTGCATTTGATTTAATAGATATCAAAGAAGAAACAATTTCAACATCATCTACACATTCAAATTCAAATCTTGGAACAGCGGAGTTAACTAGAAGCATGTCTGTCGTATCTACACTTACAGTAGGTAAAGCAGAATTAGTAAATTTTTGATTGAGTGCATTTAAGTCCAGGTTTTCATCGGAGATAGAATTTTGTTTTCCAATTCCTATATCATTTAAGTTTTTCCAGAGCTGACGACCTTGAAGCGATGGACTTAACTTGTTGCTATAAAATATTTTTTTAGATGTTTTTATTTTTTGTACCACATTATTACGTAAAGATCGAAACAACTGTAAGTGACTGTCTAGCCGATACCGCTTCCAAAGTTTATAGGCTTTATTACGTTGCTCCATAAGAAGTCGAATTTCGGTTGTAAACCATGGGTGAAGTCCATATTTTATAATTTTAGTTTTAATTGGTACATGTGCATTAAAAAGAGAACGTATATTCGTGTTGAGGAAGTTTACTTGATCATTAGTCGATGACATGTATAACACGCGATCCCATTCGACATTTCGAGTATCTATTTCCAATTGACTGTAATCAATTGCATTAAAATTTCTAAATTGGAAACTTGGAACTGAATAGTTTACCGAGAAATTGTATGTCAGGAAAAGAAGATCATGTTTAGAAAAACCGGGAGCTGTTAATTGATTATAAAAAAGTACGTCGTTGCAGTTACTAACAAAAAAGACATCTAATAGAGTACTTGAATCGGCAGTAAAATGAGTAGGGCTGGAAACATTGACCGGGGTCAGATTAAGTGTACTCATGTTATCAATTATACTTCTCTCTACTAGAAGGTTACTATTTAAATCACCACCTATAATGATATTAGGACACGACAATGAAATTGATTCTAAAAGTTCGAAAACTGGATTTGGGTCGATATTCCTGTTGGGTCTGTAAACAGATCCGATAAGAAGATCTCCAAGTATTGATTTGATCTCGACAAAAACATAATCTATTAAATCACCTACTGTGGATGCACATTTAAAACGACATTTTATTCCCTCTTTCACATAAATTGCAGCACCACCACCCACTCTTCCCACTCTGTCTCCACGAAAAATTCTATAACCTTGAACCTTGTACAACACATCTTCAATTTGGTTAGAAAACCAAGTTTCTGATACGCAAATTATGTCTACTTTAGAGCCTTCGAACAAATATTTGAACTCATCTAATTTGGGAGCTAAACTTTGAGTATTTAAGTGACATACCCTTAGTCCATTCTTTTGTTTGCTAAAAACATCTAACATCGAACGCATGATTCCGTGATTAGATCCACTCGCTGAAATTCCTCTTTCATAAGTTGACTGCATTTTTGTTGTAAATCAATAAAAATAAAGGAAAAGACATAACATGAAGGGAAAGCGCCGATAAAAGGCTCAGAAAAGAACTCATCAAACTCAAACTCATAAAGGACAGTGAATATAAAAACTGTAAATAAAAAAAGTAAAGTATAAAATGGAGATGTATTAAAATAAAAATAAAATTGTTTTTTAAAACCATTTTGGTTAAAGAATAATTTTTAGCAAATATAAATTTAAAAAATAAAAAAATATAATATAATATAAAAAAAGAGATTAAACAATATTTTAAATGAATTATATGAAATTAAAATGAAATTAATATAAAAGAGAAAAAAATATAATATAAAAAAAGAGATTCAACAATATTTTAAATGAATTATATGAAATTAAAATGAAATTAATATAAAAGAGAAAAAAAAAAAGCATTAAAATTAATTAATAGAAAAAGTTTGAGAACAACTGGATTAAAATTTAAAATAAAAATAATACTGCAAAATTCATGATTGTAGGCTGGCAATGTCGTTAAGTTTGGCGATGTTTTCGATTTTAATTTCATCTTCGTTTTGGTGACGTTTGACAAATACATTACCACGCATAGTAAACACAGAAAAAAGTGACTTCTGTTTTTTAAGCTGAAGTGCCGTATGCAAAATATTGTTATTGTTTTTTGTTAGACACTCGCGCAAGTAAATATTCGAGTTTGAATCCAATCCAGCATCACTTAGTTTTAATTGTCTATTTTGATCTTTACGGAACTTTGCAATCGATGCTAAGACATAATTACGATCGTATGCAGATTGGAATTTAATGATGATGGTGGTGGAGGTGTTGCTGTTCGGGTGCGGGCGTGTACGGAAGATGTCTTTTAAAGTTGGTGGTTGTATACTTATAACTTGGCAGATGTGTTCAAAGTATGAATTTATGTTTTCATTTGTGATATTGGGTATTCCAAATAAAATGGCATCGCGTGAAACATTTTTGTTTTCCATTTCTTCTTGTTTTAGTGTGAATGTGTTAATTTGAGAGTTCAAATCCAAGATTTGAGATTGTGCGTCGGCCAGCGCTTTGTGTACATTAGATAGAGAGGTGTTGATTTCGTTAATATCGGTTTTGACGGTCTTATGTTGACTATTTAAAGTAGATGCATTATTTTCAAGCTGATTTACTCTTGCATTAATGTCAGAAATCGACTCCTTTAATTCGGCAAATTGTGTTACCATTTGTGATTTTAAGATTTCATTATTCTCCTTCAATTTATTTGTTATGAGTGAAATTATGAGGTCACTTTGACGTTTGAGTTTCTCGTCCATTATTGTTCCCAATATGTTTTCGTCTATTGCAACTTTTTTGGAATTTTGTTGCAATGAAGTTGGTGATGTTGCAGGTGACTTGAGGTTCGACGGGGAGTTAGATCTAGACCGTTTTGTGTGAGACATGTTTTTAAGGTATGAGCGAGAGAAAAAAGAACAGTAAGGAAACCACGGGAATTTAGCAAAATTATTTCAATAAAAATTAATTTAAAGTGGATTTAAACAACTTTATTTAGTGTCACTGTCACTGATTTTATTTGTTTAGATAGAAAACTGATTCAGATAGTTAATATGGTTCAATCGAGTAGAATCGAATATAAAACGAGTTGATTAATTTGATTACTTTGCCAGCCGATAAATAACACGTCTACTCTGTAGCTCGATACATTATGTGGTATAGTAGCATTTTAATGCTCTCGATCGACATTTTCGTACTTCTGCCTCCTCCTTTAACATTCAAAGTAGTGTTTTTTCAAAGTTCTGTTTCACAAACAGCAAGGTGTTGAGTGATTAAAAAAAAAAACACTTTTTTTCGTTCGAACTTTGCCATGTGCTGAATTCAAAACAGTTTACAGATTTATTCCTATGACGTCTAGTTTTTTAATTTAAACTCATAACCATATAAAAAATTTTCAAAATTTTTTATAAATAATTTTTTGAAAAAAAAAGTTTAAAAATAAAATTGGTATGCCATTTTGTAGAAATAACTAATCAACATCTAAAAAATTCAAATGTTATTTTTTAAACAAGGTCTATCTTTTGAAGAAAAAAAAATTATTAACGGTACCTGCCATAGGACCGCTTTTTTCAAATCGGATTTTCTGCAAAACTACTTATTGTATTTCAACGAAATTTTTTATACAAAAGCATTTATATAATTTAAATATAAGCCAAAACTTAATCCTTTTCCCAAAATAAAAGATTTGGCATAAACGCACCATATTAAAGGAAGAAGATCAGAATTGACACAAAGAAATTTCTTATTTTATAACATAATCCTGGACTATTGAATAACATCAAAAGTTTGATGTTAATTGCTTATCCCATATTGTCTAGTGGTTAGGATATCTGGCTCTCACCCAGAAGGCCCGGGTTCGATTCCCGGTATATGGGAATATTTTTTTTACATACCGCTCGCCAATATTTGAAAAGCAAAATGGAACAATAGAATTAGTTGGTTTGATTTAAATTCGAATAATTTCTGTGATTTCTTAAAATAAGTTTAGTGTTATTAATTCTTGATTCTCCAAAACTTTGAAAAAAATTTATCTAAAATAAAATCGGTTTAAAATGCAACATTAAAAATCCAAGTCAATTACATAACGATAAGAAACACCCAATACTTTTCAATGAATAAACCTTCGATAATATCACTAAAGTGCTTCTAATGTGATAATAATAATAATTATTATTTACCAAAACAATCATTATCTGAAGGAGCAAGAAATATTTAAAGGCGACCAAGTGCTTCGTCTTGTTCGTAATCAATTCTAAGCGGTGTGGTGTTGTAGTGGTGCGTGGCGTTGCAACCGAACCGTCACGATGGCTACCCACTTACACGGGACATGAATTAATATTCGTGCAACGGATGTACAAATGCACATAGAAGAGAGACAACAGTGGAAGGTGATTTATGTTAATTAGGGTGGGTATGTCGACAATGTGAGTTATTTATATGGTTCCGATTATACTGGATGTTTGGATTCAAGCCTCTCTATCGAACTTCCTTTTTCTATGTCACATAATTAACGTATATTTTTTTTGTTGTTGTTGTTGTTTTTCCCTACTAAGTTGTTATTAGAATAATGAATCATGAGTAAAATATCATAAAACCTACTGTACTCTGATCCTTCTATCTGGAGAACATTTTTTTTTTCTCTATAAACAAATAAATAAAAAGTGATTAATTGCATTTTGATAACTTACACATGGAACCTATTCTTTTCATTCTTATTTTAGTTTTTTTTTTGTTTTTAATATTTTCCAATATCATACGTGAATAACCATGAACACAAATCTATGGCCTGGTTAGTTTGATAATCATAAAACACCTTGATTGTTATTTTTATGACAGGTTGAAATTAATTTAAACTGTCATACCTTACTCAAAAACAAAAAATGATAATAATGCATCAATAAAATAAGAAAATAAAATAATATAGGTAAGTCGATGTTGAGAGAATATCAATGAGTATAAGCGTATTTTAGTTTTTGTTTTTGTTATAAATCAATCATAACTTCATAACCCTGTTACACTTATGTTATGATGAAATTTCGATTGCGTTATGAATCTTAAAATAAAATCGGAGATATAATGGGATATAAATTATTAAACAGTAAGGTGAGCAAAAAATAAATTACCTAAAATGGTAAATCCAAAATAGATTTTTTAAACAATAACGAAAATTATATCAAAATTTGGCAATTCATACAGCTTCTATGAATTTTCATAATAAATTAACTAAATAATTTTTAACATCGAAAAATAAAAAAAAATTACTATCTAAAATAATAATTAATTATAAACAAAAATAATAAAAAAAAAAACTGTTTGGCAAAAGACCAAATTCATCATCAATTAGTATTATATTTAAAAAATTGATTTAATAAAATAAGTAAGTTGCACTTAGAGTTTTGCTAAACATCTGTTGTGTTGAGAATTTTCTATTTACTTTAAATACAATATAATTAATTATACCATTTTGAAATTAGCTTTGAACACGCATTATGTTGAAATAGTTAGTCATTTCACCCGAGAAGTTTAACTCGGCGAGCTTACAGGTGGGCCCATATCAACGTTTTGAAAACTTATTTTTTAAAACATTTCATCATTTTGTATTTTGTTGTTTATATTAAAAAAAAAATTGTATATAATTTTGTTAGTTTTATTTTATCTAAAATTTTGCAAATATTAGTCATATAATGAAATAATAATTTCACTTTATTTTTAAAATAATAATATTTTTTTAAAAATATGAAATACACTGGTGTTCAAAATTAGCGGAACGATGTCTAAAAGTGAAATAGGGCCAATTTTTCAATAGTTAGATAAACCTCAGATAGAGCTTATTCCTATGAATATCTATATTTTTTTTATATTGACTTTATTCGTTTTGATAGTCTACTGATGATTGAAAAATAAGTGCTTAAAAAAATTTCATTATGTAACTTTTTTTCCTAGGAGAAAAATCATACCTAAAGATAAAAAAAACTGTGCTTTAGCTTTGATTACTGGCTTACAATTATGTTATAGTTAAATTTTAATTTTACCTCAAGGCCACATAGATATACGATTTTTAACAATTGCTTAATTTTTATGTCAAGTTCCTTCAGTTTTGTAAATGCACTATAGCTTTTAATGCAAAGAAACAGTTGTTCCAACACAGTAAAAAGCGTTTCGCACTCGCTTTAAAAGTCTTGAATCAAGAGATCCAATTTTACACTCTATAGTGTCATTCAATATTTTAATTCCACCACAAGAAATCTGTACAAATAAATACACATTCTCTTAGTAATTATTCTTATCAATTCTCAGAACTGATTATAAAAAAAAAAAGAAAATCACACTCATGCACTACATAGAGTAGTTAAACATAGGTATAAGAAATAAAATAATTATACCTATTTATAAAATGCACACCCTTTAAAGCCGTTTATTTTTAAGGCAAGCTTCTTAAAAAGTCTGCTTAAATTTAAATATACCTATTAAAATAAACTCCCTTTTCAATTCTCCACAGTTTGTCTTTTTTTTACACCAGCCGACAAATATTTCTCCAAACAAGCCATCACACAAAAACATCGTTAAAAATCCATTTAAAGCAAATAAAACATCGATCAGACTATGTCTATTGGGAATGTATTCACTTTTGTTGTTGTTTTTTTTTTTTTACTAAAAATGTCAATCACATGAATAATTCATTATAAACTCAAAATAATTACAATCATGATCGGACAAAATGTGCCAATTGTGACGCAGTTTAATCGGAGAAAAAAAAATGAGTAATTTTCTATAATTGTAGTTGGTTTGCGCATCGTTTTGCAATTGTAAATCGATAAAAATGCAATATCGAAATAGCAGTTGTTGTACCTATTTCCTCATTGTTTAACAAGACAGGAGAAAAAATTAATGTATTCTAGTTATTTACTTGTCAGTTGAAATTAAAATGAAGATTAGGTTTGAATGTTAGGCATTGTATTATAATTTTAAAACCAGAAACAATCGCTTATAAAAATGGCACGATAAGACAATTCTGACTTTTATATTAAACTAAACTATTGAGCTAATTTTTCTAAGTTTAATTAGTTTATGAGCTTAAATAATGAAATAAAAGTTGTTTTTTTAAATTCTAACTTGAACCAATTGAAACCAAACAAATGGGTCATTATTTAATATCCGAGAAACTATTTAATTTGATAAAAAAACAACAAAAGTAGAATGAAAATTGCAAACTTTTCAAGATTATTTTCTTATCACTAACGCATACATTAACGGCGCACAAAGAAAAATGTAACTCGTATTTAGAAGTTAATTAATATTTTTATATAACTTTAGTATTTAAGATAAAATCAGTTGTTGACAGTTTTTATAGTACCTATTTGAATTTGGTAATTGTTGGGAAAGAAAATGGTTAACCCTGAATTTTATATTCTGGTCACTAATTACTCTACTTATTCTTATTGCATATTTTAATGTTTACATTTATTTGTGTGAACACACATACCCTGAAAAGATACACAACAAAAAATATTTCCACAACAAGTTAGTTGTACACGCAATGTTTTGGTGTTAATCAAACAAAGGTGTTCAAATAATTCAAAAAAAGAGAAGAAATAGATTGTTTGTCCAAAAGAAAATAAGCGGAAGGAAGGCAAAATAAGAAAAGATAACATTATTGTACAAACATTCTTATGTGTAGAGTGTAGGTATTCAAAAAAGGTTGCATCATACAAACAATAATAAAAAAAAAATCATTTGGAGTCAAACTTCTCTTATCAATTTTTTTTTTTTTAGGTTAAGTTTTTAAGAAAAAATTCAAACATGACATATGTAGGTACATAAATATTTATCAACTCTCAATCATTAAACGAAATTAAATATTATGTAGGTATGAAAAATGAATCACTCACGCAAAATTGCATATAACAAAAAGGTACAGTTGAGGTACAAAAATCAGTTTAAATGTTTTCTTTTTCAAGTATTTGGGAGTCGATCACTATTACACTCGACATAAAGATTGCATTTTAGCTAGCGTCTCTTTACTGAGCAATTAAGGATGCTAAATATTGGTATACATGGCATTATAACAAATATTGGAAATTTAAATTTTCGCTCGTATAAAATTTAGTAAAAAAAATTTACATTTTCAAAATGCTTCTGAGTGTTTTCAGTTGTTTTGTGTTGAACTTTTAAAAAAAAAATTCAAAACAAATAGAGACTGCTTCAGAAGTGAAACCAATAAGTCAATGCTGGCAAATCTTTGCTGATGGTTCGAAAGTATGTTGGCCTGCACTCAACAATGCATATAATATTACAATGCACAACTGGGTCGCGAGAACTTGCTTTTAGAGTTCAACTTGCTAATAATTTAAAACATTTTATGTAAAAGTTAAAGCAAATAAAAAAATTCACGATTAAAAAAAAAAAATTGCTGGGTGAAATCGGAAAAAGTTTTTTTTGGAGAATTTTAAAATTGATTAAAAAAAATCAAAATTTTTTAAATCGGAAAAAGTATTTTTGGAGAATTTTTATTTTGATTTATATTTAGGCTATATCTAATATATAAAAATCTCTTGTCGCAGTGTTTGTTGTCAAACTCCTCCGAAACGGCTGGACCGATTTATATAAAATTCACTATTGAAAAATACATACCTATAATTCTAAATTTTAAACATTCTAAACCATAACCAATGTTTTTTAATCGCAATTTTTTGTTGAAAATCAAAGTGTTTTATTATTGTGAAACATTTTTTATATGTTTTTTTTTTGTTTTTTTCTGTCGAAAAATATGAATGTTTGATCGTTGTGATGTCAAATAAATCACATTTAGTTAAAAAAGGGGAAGGGTATAGCCCGGCTCAAGACAACATGACTTTGTACAGCCCGTATCAGGCAAACTCAATACTCAAGTAGGAGCGTATTTTTTCGGGTTCAATTTGACAAATGTTGCTATTTTTTGGTGGTTGATTTGGTCAGTTTTGTTAATTGGAATTTTTTGGTATCAAATGGGAAAGCGAATGTGAAAGTGATCTTTGGTATCTTTGGCAAAAACAATATAGTCTAAGAGCCCAGAGCAAATTTTTAGGAGTGGATGTATAACAGAAATGTGAGTATGCAGTTTTATAGCCTTATGGGCTTTATTAACGAATTCAAAAGTCTGGCAGCTTTAAATTGCGGATGTATATGGTTTTCGGGGGGTTAAATCAATCAATCAAGGTGAATAGGCTAAATTAACACAAATTCACTTTCTGAATATAAGCACTTAGGCTCTGTCATTTATCCTCAGCGATCGATAGAACTCAATATATAAGCTGTTTAATAGCCTGTTTTCACTAGAGTGAAAATGCGAATGTCGCATAGACAAGAATGAATTATTCAGACTTTGGGGAGATGACAAAAATTGGAAATAAATACTAGAAAAGGTGGAACGAAATTGAAATTGAAATGAATTGAAAATTGAATTGAATTGGGAAATAGACAGAAATTAAAAAAAAAAAAAACGTAAAAAATGATTTTTCAAGAAAAAAAATTTCATGTCTTAAACTATGAATTATTGAACTTTTTGATCAAAATCGTAAAAACCGTTTTCAAACAAAAATAAACTTGTGTAAAAATCTGATAAGTGCCACTTAGCACTACCATTTTTTACCTCATGGTAAATTTTTAAATTTCTTGCGCGGCGTCTTAAGTTCAAGAAATCAAACACTGGACACCCAAAATTTTTCGGTCACTGAAATCCCTTAACCTTTCTTTCTTTGAACGTACCAGCTTCCCCAACTGAAACGTGAAACGGTCTCTTTTGAACACCCTGCTACTTTTGTCATCTTCTTATTAACAAATTGGGACAAGCAGTCATTACGAAAACTAAAATAAGCATTTCTGTAATATTTGTCCGTACTAACCACATCCAAAATACTATAATTTCGATCATGAGCTGTGGTATTTTTTTAAATGAAGATCGCCAACCTTTGTTTTAGCATGGAAGTTGCTTTTACCTCGCTGAGTTTGTAGTTTACTAAATTTCATGCGGTTTCTTTGGGTATTTATAATTTATTTTCGCAACTCTAAATTTAATGCTTTTCGAAAAGCTTCGTTTTACGACATATCCAATTTGGCTTTTACCATTTAGTTGATTACAAGTTTATTTACACTTGAAAGCCGTACACACAGAATACTAATCAAATAAATTGAAAACAAAAATAATAATTTTTTTTTAAATTCAAAAACACTTTCAATTGACGCCAATCATAAAAAAAAGGGTCAGTGCGTGAATATTATAAAAAAAAAAAAAACTAGTCCATCATCATCATAACAGGAAGTATTCATTCAACATTTACGAATCGGAAGTTTAGTTTGTAAAAAAAAAAATGTTTCTACAAATATACGCTAGGAAAAGAGCGTACAGTTTGTTTAAATCCCTTTATGTAGTATAATTTGTATTAAAAAATTAAATTGCAACCGATCTGGCATCATTTTTCAAATGCACTCTTAAGCATTTATCATTGATTTTATTTAGTAGTTTATTTTATTTTTTATTAAAAATATTGTAGAACTTAACTGAACTGAATTGTGTACCAAAGAAACTCTACAAAAAATTAATTGCGCAGAAATAATTGCAAAAAAATTGTCACTTGTTTCTATCTTCGGCGTAAAATGATTTCCCTCTTCTCCCCCATTTATAAATTTATATTTTTTAAAGGCTTATTTAGATCAAATCAATTGTACTTAAATGTTCAATTTATTCTGTATTTCTATTTTTTCTGTTATTATCGTTTTTTATTTTTATTTTTCATTACAAGTGACTGCATCGAGTCTATCCACCCTGCAAATAATAAATAATTAAGCCTCCATCATCGCTATTCTACAAAACAAACGAGAGCAAAAACTGACCTATGTCCCTGGGGAGTCTGTGTCGTAAATTAGCTCTTAATCTTACCGATTAAGACCTAAGCAAAAGCTATATTGCAGCAATATGAAAATTGAGAATTGAAAAGAAGGCCTCGATAATAATTACCCTCTTTTGTGTAGCACAGCCTCAGAGGCGCTACTGAGACCGAGACGGTTGGGTGTTGAGTTGAGACTTGTTATTGTTGAAATCTATATCATCTTTATAGATGTTTTATAGGAGTGCGCAAGGGAAACGAGGTAGCACGCGTTTCGCAGCAGCAGAAAATATTCATGCACCATGCCACATGCTAAACTTTATCGTTTAATCAAAGCCAAAGCAATGCAAAAAACGCATTGCAGTAGTAGAGAGTAGGTACACTAACCTTAATTTATTAGCTTGTTGATGGAGAATCAACTTTTTTTCAACTCAAAGAGTATGAGAAATATTTTCATTTTGTGGCGTTCTTCATTGTTAATATTTTATTGGGTGTGTTTTGTGTATAAAATGAGTGTTTCTCTGTGTGCGTGTAAACTATAATATAGAAGGCGACATATTATTCATGAATCATGACACATCAAAGCCAAACAATCTTTAGACTGCTGATGGCAATGAAGGAGTTTTGCTTTTGCTTTCTATACTACTTGGTGGCTCAGTGGCTGATGGTTTCTTTTAAACTACTTGACATTTAATGTATGTCTGCCATACAAAGATTATATTATACACAAGCCTGATGTGTGAATTGTTTTAATTGACTCTTGTAGGTGGCGTCGCGCCCTATACTCGTAATTACCTACTATGAAAATTTACTAGTTTCGGAAATGGTACCTCGTAACATTATACAATATGCATGACTCAAGCCGCAGTTGTGACTTAAGGTCGTTTTTTTTTAAATGAGTGGGTATATAGCGAAGGATTAAGTTAAAATATAAAAAAAAGAACAGAAAAGTTAATTATTTTTGTTTTTCTGATAAAAGGAATCAACATAAGCCTTTTAGTAAAAAAAGAAATGCTATAAAAAGTCATTAGTCTAAGCCAAGTTAAACCTTTTAATCCATTTCGGGTTTGGGCATCATTTTTGTATAAAACTGCGAAAATATTGAAATTTTAGCTTTATTAGAAAAGGAATAGTGTTTGAAAAAGCATGTAAATGTCGGATCAATTCTGATGCATTGTGCGTTGAGTCAAATCTCAAATAAACCATATTGTCAGCTCCTTGAAGTCAGAACCTCAGACTTGTTTAACCAAACTTTACTTTTGTCCATGTTTTTCCACCCAAAATTTTCGTTTTTATAGCCTGGTACGCTGTTCGCAATAAATTTTAGCCGAGATAAAATTCCCATACAAGTTATCGATAATTTGTATGGGATTCATTTTAGCTGAGATAAAATTTTTCGATAATTTGTATGGGAGCTAAAATTTAGCACGAGCTGCGTACCAGGCTTAAGCAAATTTTTTTATTTTTATAGGAATTCTGATTCTAATTAGCTGCGTTCCTTTGGCCTTAAGTATCTACTGCTAAGTACTTCTGTTTGTGTTCAACTCCATTTCTTCTATAGAAAAAATGTCTTTGAATGGATTCAGAAGTACTAAAAAGTACTTTGCTGAGCCCAAAGGAACACAGCCATTGTAATCGTTTGCCCAACTCGGGAAACGGATACAAACAAAAAATTATCGTTTGTCCATGTTTGGGAGATAATCAAATTACAAATTTTCAAAACTCTCAACAAAAGTTACGCATACACCACAGTGCACATATATGTATGTACTGTAATTTCAAAGTCCTCTAAGATCCCCAAAAATTACTTTTTTTTTTCAAAAATCTTCTTTCTTAAGTTCTTTACATACATTATACATATATTAAAAATCGTCGTTTCCTACGTTTAGAAGATATTAAAAAATAAGATTTTGTACTGAAAAATTCGAAGTCCTCAAAAATTATTTATTTATTAAAAAATTCAAATTTAAACATTGACTGAATAGTAAACCCATCTGAATTTTTTGACCATTTGTTGACTTAAAATTATACGGTTTTAGGCTAGGCGCACACATGCGATTTTAGTCGCGCGATTATTTAGTCGCAAAAATGGATCACACGGATTTCAATGCCGGTGAACACACATGCTTCCCGAGATTAAAAATTTGAAAATTGTGTCTATACAGTCATTAAAATTGTTGTCATCTAATTTACGACTGAATAATCGCGCGATCAAAATCGCATGTGTGCGCCTAGCCTTAAAGTCTAAATTTTGACTACACAGAGCTGTATAATTTGTTTCCGTTTTCACATTTTGAAAAAAAGTACATACATATATTTTTGTAATTAAATTTTTGGAAATTTAGCTTATGATTTATTTAAGTTACTTAAGTTAATTGTAGAAAGTACCCAAGTTGTTTGGGGGAAAATCAGGAACTAATTCAACACAATTCTTGAAGGGGTATCGGTTATAATGATTTCCAAAAAAAAACTTTTTTCGTTAGATAGACCTTGTTTTAAAAATAAATTTTTTTTTATTAAAATAGTATGAACTATTTTTGAGAAAAATAACGTTTCTAATTAATTTATATGGCAGATACCGTTTTTTTGTTTTCTAAATTAGTTCCAAAAAGCCCTCTAGAAAGATAGTATCCAAATACTATCACCTACCAAGTTCAAAACTAAAACAGAACATATAAAATTTCAAATCCGAAAAAAGATGATTTTTTGGTTTCTTAGTGTTTATGAAAATCACATTTTTTCAATAATTATGCTTAAAAAGTGAATTTCGGTAATTTGCTATACGTATTTATTAAGTAAAAAAAAATTAGACACAAAACCTCTTCAGCGAAGAGGAAATAATTTTGTATGATATTTGTATTCGTTTACGATTTAAGGTTTTTGCAACAAAAAAAAGACAAAATGAGTCGCTGTAAACAGATCTAGTTTTTTAACTCTATTCAAGTGATCAAGCTGACTTTAGCGAATTGATTAGTAAACAAAAAAATCACATCAATTCCAATGAAGTTGAAAAAAAAAACTTGCAATGATTTTTAATTAATTTGCTTTTGTGTGAAAAAATTATGAATTACTGATTTCTAATTAAAAAATCAAAAACCTACTTTTAACAGGAAATGCTCTTGAATTTAAAATGATCATTCTTAGGAAAACAAGTTAATATTAATTGGGTCGAATCTGCAAACCGGGACGATTTCTGGCCGTTTTAATATACATTAAAAAAAAATATGTTTAAACATTCTATTAGCTTTATTAAGTTAAAATTCTAAGAAGTGTTATTGATGCTTTGAAAAGCGCATTCTAATAATTTATCAAAACAAAAAAAAAATATTATCGATGCCAATTCGTTGACCTTATGTGTATGTAGAAAATAGAAATTCCTCCCCTTTTTTATCGTAAAAAAAAAACTTCACACTTTACTATCATCTTCTCAACAATATACAATGAGCAACACTTAATTCCTGGTTTTAAACATTCATATGACTCACGGACACTTGGGGGACACTTAATATTAAAAAAAAAAATAATAATAATAATACAAAAACCGGTGAGTCAAATGTCTCGCATACTAATTTCCAATGTAACATCTCCAGACCATAGCAAAACCCAGAACCACAATATAACTATAAGTAACAAAAAAAAAAAAAAAACAGACCTCCACTGTATGGCCCATTTCACACATCGCCGAGAACCGGATAAACGGCCCGGATACACGGTTGCTAGGATACACAATCTTATGGGCGCCTTCACACGTAGAAACCGAAACCGAAACCGTGTACACGGTTCGGCTGCCGAAATGAAACCAAATGCGCTTACTACAACCAGAGACAGAAGAAATATATATTTCTCTTGTCTTTGCTTCAACTTAGCTGCCGTTCTGGTTTCCTTCTCATGTGCTGTAGTCAAGAAAGGGGTTGTTTTGTTTTTTTTTTATATTTTGATGTCAGTTCGTATTGTGAGGTAAGATAGGGTTGTTTTGTGTTTTTATATTGTGAGGTAAGGAAGGGGTTGTTTTTTTTCTATTTAGGTATATCAACATCAAGTCGAAGTGAAACCTACAAGAAAAATTCTTGTTTCTTCTGCAGCTGCAACCGACCGGCTGCCGGGTGTGTGTGAAAGGATACTCATTTTTTGACAAAACCGTGTATCCGGGCCGGATAGACGGTTCTCGGCGATGTGTGAAATGGGCCTATGTGTTCACTTTAAAGTAGCTCGCAATTTTTGAATTGGCGCTTCTCCGTGCTCTAGAATAATAAGATGGAGTGCGAAAAAAAAAGTGATGAGGCTTGGGTTAAATTTATTCTAAAATTAAATACCATGCAGGGGGTTTAAATGAAATTGCAGTCTTTTTGTTCTTTTAATAACTTGTAATTTTTTTTTTCACTTGAGACGCTTACATTCTTGTATGATACATTTATAATGTGTAGGACTATCTGTTGAAATTTGAAGACATTTAAATCACTTACATGGATTTTAATTAAGAACATTTAATTTTGAATGCCATACACAGGATTTTAAAAGGGTGACACGTTTAATTAAGATTTATTTGAGTTGGCAATTTTGGTAAACAGCAAGACGGTTCGTGACTTGAGTAAGAGCGCAACATAAGAATATAAGAAAAAGGCGTTTGAATTAAATTTACGTACAACATTTGTGGAACGCGGGTAATATGGACCACTTCGGGGGAGGGCAATATGAACCATTTAAAACGTGGAAAACGGAAGACATGGACACTAGGGAATATGAAAAAAAAGATACGAATTTTACTATTCACTTCTATGCATCAACTCAAACATTTATTTAAAAAAGAATGTCATAATGCCTTAAACATAATCTTTATTGAGAAACATTTTCGTATCAAAACATTTATTTCTTTCTGTAGCGAAATTCTTATCTAACTGGTTCCTGTATTATGTAGATACAAGATAAGTTACGTATGGGTAAAGATACTTACTTATTTTTCAACAAATGTTAACTCAACGTGACTCCAAAGCAAAAGTGTGGCTTGTCAGAAAAATTGACAAAGTCTATGTGATATAAAATTATGGATTTACTGTCAAATGTAATTCCCAGAATCAACTAACTACATATTGAATAAGAACCACTGTCGATTTTGTTTAACATTTTCATCATATACGGATGATCACGTTTTCACAAATTTTATTGGTTTCCTTTTTTGAGATGTCATTAACTGATGCAATTAAATAGAAGTTCAGTATCTGTATTTAATAAGAAATTTTCAATTTTAAAGCTACAGTTCAATGAATTGAATATGGGTTTAGTGTATTAAAAAAATATAAAACCGGTTATTCCAACAATTTAGTTTATAATTATTATTTTACTGTCTGATTTTAACATTTAATGCGAAGTGACGGTTATGAAAGTAGATATCAAGCTACTGTTAACTTGGAATTTGCATGTTGTGGGATTGTCAGCAATGATTCATTGGATAGAAACTTAAAGATGAAATCAGATTGGGTTTTTATTGTGCTAAAATGCGTATACTCTTTCGATGACTCAACAACATTTCCATACAAAAAAGAATATATTCATGTCAAACTACCCACCATTAATCATTTGCTACAAACGCAAAGTCAAAATACAAGTGAGAACCAATTCCAATGGCTTATTATTCTTTTCTTTTGATGCGACGAAATAGTTCAAAAGCAAAAATAGTTTTACATCAATTCGCGACAGAAATCTAGGTCGCGAATACTCAGGTTAAATTAACTGCGAGAAAAAATAAAACTTTTTGTGTGTAACGACAATGAGAAACTATATTAATTTGCAGCTTTTTATAAAACATTTTTGACTTGAAATTTGTTGAAGCTTTTTGCTTCCTACAAAAATTTAGACTCGCAGCCTTTCCTAAAAAAAACTTCTTAACAAAATAAAATACACTCCTGCTTAAAATTAACGCACTTCTCTTTACTTTTGTAGTTAGACCCCTGAATCTTATTTTAAATCGCTTTAACAATAATTTTATTCAATGGTTGGTTGATATTGCCTCTTCTAGCGCATACGACAACTTTGAGTCGTCTACGAATTAAGTTTTGAACGTCTTGTTGTCTTGTTTTTAGCTGATCAAGATTGCAGTACCGAACGAAACCCTTTAGCATCAACTCAATTATTATCATCTCTTGGTAGGGTTGGGGTCGAAATTCTGTATGTTGCAAAATTCTGTATTCAAAATACTGTATGCCAAAATACTGTATTCAAAATTCTGTATGTGCAAAATGCTGTAGGAACAAAATTCTGAAAGTCAAAATTCTGTACAGCAAAATTCTGGTTGGTCAAAATACTGTATTTCAAAATTCTGTACATCAAAATTCTGTAAATCAAAATTCTGTAAAAATGCTGTAAAAAAATATAGTTTTGATAATGTAAAAAAGTGCGCGCGCAGTATAATGACGTACAGAATTATGGTATTACAGTATTTTGACCCCACAGAATTTTGTCGTACAGAATTTTGACAAGCAGAATTATGACCCGCTCCCCTCTTGGTACAAATCGTTTCGAATATTAAAACTACTGATGTAAAAATTCTCCAAAAAATTGAAAACCTTAGAGAAATTATGGTATAGTGTGTTGAAGATTGGTAAAAGGCGTTGGCGTTGGGCAATTGACTTGAATTTATGCGAATGGGATTGGGGTCGAAATTCTGTGTGTTGCAAAATTCTGTATTCAAAATACTGTATGCCAAAATACTGTATGTCAAAATTCTGTATGTGCAAAATGCTGTACGAACAAAATTCTGAAAGTCGAAATTCTGTATAGCAAAATTCTGGTTGGTCAAAATACTGTATTTCAAAATTCTGTACATCAAAATTCTGTATATCAAAATTCTGTAAAAATGCTGTAAATGCGCGCACTTTTTTACATTATCAAAACGATATTTTATGAATTTCTAAGAGATCAACTTAATAAAGAGGCAAGCTTCTAATGCTGATTAATCTAGGTACTTTATTAGGAGCTACGGAAAAAGGAGAGAGAAAAAAAACTACACTTATTTAAAAAAAACAATCTGAATTAAACCACGTTGCATACCTAAAACGGATTGAAAAAAAAAATTAAATTTATATTGATTTTGCCATTTTTTTTTTTTGTAAAATGTATTTAGTATGTTTAAGAAAAGTTTGGTTTGTGTTCCTAGAATTGATTTACTTTTTTACTTTAATAATTATGTTTGGTATAAAATTACAACTTTACTGTCAATAATTATATTTAAAGCTACTATTTAGTGTTTTTTTATCAAAGGAAATTTCTTTAAAAATACATACTGTATTGAAAATACAGTATTTTGCCGTACAGAATTTTACAAAACAGAATTTTGCAAGTCAGTATTTTGTTCATACAGTATTTTGACGTACAGAATTTTGTATTTACAGTATAATGACGTACAGAATTATGGTCTTTCAGTATTTTGACCCTACAGAATTTTGTCGTACAGAATTTTGACAAGCAGAATTATGACCCGCTCCCATGTAAATGTCATTTTTTATAAACGAAAATTTAGAGAAATAATTTAAAGAAATTTTTTGTTGATCAATTCTATTAAAACGGTCTGAACTGCAGCATTCAAAGACTGGAAACATAACTTAATTAAAAGTCTGGACCTACTCATTGAATCCATCTATTAATATTAGCGTATAATTTGTCTTATACATATATTTTCTTCATGCCTCAACTCATCAAGATACATCTATTAAATGCTATGTACATCTGTATGTATGAAGGTACCAATATTATGTCCAACACTCAATCAATACTTAAACCTGCTATCCTGCTTTGTGTAGTTAAACCAATTTCCTTTGCTGTAGCCACTATAATTAGAAACCAATATAATAGCTGGTAAACTGATAAATTAGTCTCTTCCGGTTTCCGTTGAAATTCTATCTTATAGGTATGCATTTGAATAGTTGTACATATTCAAGAATTAATTCATGTTCAAAGAGAGATGCTACATTGTTGTGTGGCTGTCTTCAAAATTAATTTATTTTTTCATTATTAAAAATAAAAATGTTCTTAAAATGATGAATGATCTTGTATTCCTTAATTTGGTCCATACGTATGTACATAATGTTGAAAAATATTCGCGTAAAAGGTCTTTCCCGATTTCCTTCTTCATTTTTTATATACATACACGAATCAAAATCAATTGACTGTTGATTTAACAATTAAAAAAGAGCATCAATCGAAAACACATTTAAAAAACATCCATTTGTTTGTATGATATGAATTAATAGGCGGTCACATTTTTGACACACACTCAGTACACAGAAGACAGAATACAGCCACTCTGAGTGCCAGCATCTTGAGGGCGCACTTCACCCGGTTCTTGTGTGAATCTGAATCATCATCAATAACAACAAAAAAAAAAACAACAAAGATACACAATTCAAATGCATATAGGGACGACACATTAAAGATCTTTGAACATATTTCAAAATGTATATTCTAACTGAAAGGAACATGCATCATCGTCGTTTCGTAGTTCACAGACATCATAGAACTTACACAAAGTAGCCTGGCCACATGTTGGTGCCAGCCCAGCCAGCAGCAGTGGTGGCGTCAAAAACATTTCCCCCACTTCACACCATATCGCATCTTCAATTTCATAAAATCACTTGCATTAATAATAATATTTTTGTGTGTTTTTTTTTGTTTTTTTTTTTTGTTGCCGCTTGGTTTATGTAAATTTTTTCATATGGTACAAAAATGTGACTGGAAAAGTCGAAAGAAGAGTTTCCAAATGGATGTTATTAAGAAGTTATGAAGTATTCATTTGAATACGAAGGAGTATATAATTTTATTTTTCGAGAGATACGTAATCAGTTATACTCCCCCAAATCTACACGAATATGGTTGAAAAATATCTCATATACAAAAAATCCTAATTAAAAGTGTTGGAAAAACATAAACATTAAGTGTCGCAAAACATATAAATAAAAACGCCAGTAAAGATTTGAAACTTCTAACATTCTGTCCTTTGTCTTTCAACAATGACATCTTACAACTTCGCGCCTATTAACACAATTGACAACTTCTTTTGGCAGAACTTGTGCATTTTCTGTAATACAAAACATACGTTTTTAATTGAATCGTTTATTTTCAAAACATGATAAGTCCACTTTTTTTCAAAATTCTTTTTTTTAACTGAATATGTTTTTGGGGGATAACCACATTTGCCTTCAAAATATGAAGCATCTGCTCAGTATATATTTGATTTTACAGCTAAGCGAACAAAATTTTTATTGTCAAAACATGATAAAAGTCCGGGACTTATCATATTTTGAAAATAAACAGCACCTTTTTTATGAGTAATTGACTACACATAAAGAAGCTGACTACTGACTACTGACTCAAAATCTTAAGTTGAAAGCGTCTTTCAAGTAAAATAACTACTCGAAACACTATATTCTACCTATACCCAAATGCAATTGTTTGATAGACTGAGGCTTTAAAAAGAATTGTATATTCATTTTAAAACTAATTTTTCGTTTATTTTCAAAGTATAATAAGTCCAAAATCGTTTTAATTTTTTTATCTTTTGAAATATCGGTCCAAAAAGTAAATACCAAACGATATTCTGGAGCTAGGAAAAAGTTCTACAAAATGTATTTTTTATACATTTTGCTACACTTAACAAAAGAAAATAGAACTTTTCTTCTCCTGAAAAATTTTAAATCATGGACTTATCATGTTTTGAAAATAAATGATTCAATTACAACACGAAAAAAAAATGCAAACTAAATACAAGCGGATTCCGTATGCATGTTTTTTTTATCACGATGACTTCCATCTTAAATTAATTGGACAAATTTTCTTAATTTCTTGAATGTGTTAAGAAAACCACTTAATATAAGCGGAAAATCATTTTATTTTTATATGGAAACATTTTAATTATAAAAAAAAAAACTGGTAGCCATTGGGGATCGATCCTACAAAAGTTGGGTCACTAGCCGAGTGCTTTACCACAGTGCTATCTCACTGTTGGACATAATTACGATAAACTACAACTAAGGCTGAAGTCTGACGATAATTTTTAAGTTTTTATTTTCTGTCTGTTTTTTTTTTTTAAGATTAATATTTATAAAATGAAATAAAGTTCACCTTAAATTTAACACAATTTCGGCGGATTACGCTTATTTTAAGCGGACATCTTATTTTAAGGTGAACTTTTTTTCTCCTTGGATAAAAAGTGAAATTCTGGAAAATAAAGTTATCACTCGTGGAAATGAACCCAAGTCTGAAAGTATGCTCCAAATATCATGAATTGAAATTATGGAATTTTTTTTAACAACAACTTTTATGTAAGACAAAATTTTAAGTATTGTATCAAGCATCTCTCAAATCAAAAAGTTTTTGTATCAGAGTGGAAAAAAAACTTTTGAATATGAATTGCAGGAGTAGAGGAATGGGCATTATTAGAAAAAATAAAATGCACGACTGGGTCGCACGAACTTGCTCTTGGAGTTAAAGTTGCTTAAATTTTTAAGACTTTTTATATAGAAATTTGAAAAAAAAAAAAAATTCGTTTAAAAAAAAAATAAAATAAAATCTGAAATTAAATTGCCCTCCAAAACAAGTATGCAGTTTTGATTGATATATTAACGTGTATTTTTAGAAAACAAATTTTCAAAATCGTTAGAGCCGTTTTTTAAAAAAACAATTTTTTATAAATAATTTTTTGGAAAAAAAGTTTGAAAATAATATTGGTATGCCATATTGTAGAAATCAGTAATCAACATCTAAAAACAAAATTTCAAAAAAATTCAATGTCCCGTTTTCGAAAATTTGATTTTTCAAAAAAAAATTTTCAAAATTTTTTTAAAAATCCAAAAATTCTTTTTTTGAAATTTAATTTTTGGTTTATATTTAAATTATATAAATGCTTCTTCACAAAAAGTTTCGTTGAAATCGAATAAGAAGTTTCAGAGATATTCGAATTTGAAAAAAACGGTTCTATGGCAGGTACCGTTAATAATGATTTTCAAAAAAAAATTTTTTCATTGAAATATAGACCTTAGCTTGAAACTAACATTTGAATTTTTTAAACAAAATCGTTGGAGTCGTTTTTGAGATATTTCAATTTTACTAAAATCGGTATATGACAAGTACCGTTATTTTTGGTCCAAAAAAATTAATTCCAAAAACCCCTCTGGAGAGTCGCCAAATAACGCTACATACCAAGTTTGACATTAATCGGTCCATCCGTTTAGGCTGTAGGTCCTTATACAGACAGACAGACAGACAGACAGACAGACAGACAGACAGACCGACTTCCGGGACCCACTTTTTTGGCATTGTCTACCATCGTAATGTCATGGAAAAATGTTATCGCAACTTTTTTTTTTTGTACGAATGCATAACTTGATATATAGTACCTATATCGCAAGTAAAAACATGTGACACCTCCGTTTCTTTTTATTTTATCGACTTTGATATTACTGTTTGTAAATTTAAGTGTCAGAATATTTTTCTACGGCTTGGAACCCTACTAACAATTTTGCTTCTATAATGCTTTACAGAAGCAACAATTGCATATGTAAAGCTTTATAGAACCAAAATTGTTTGTCGGGAAATTCTTGATTTTAGCTCCCGCACTCAAATCTTTGACTTATTAAAAGTCGTTTATAAAGTTCTAATTCTAAGAGAAAACGTTAAAGGGCCAAATTTGGGGTCCTCATGTAAATAGCAGCTCAATATTTCCCCGTCCTTGGTAGACTGAAAAAGTTATGATACGTACCTATTTTTGTTTTAGACATAAGGTTCAATACAACAATTTTACCTATCCGTCATTCTCAACTTCTTTTCTCTCCCTTTCTTTCTTCCTACTTCTTTCTTTTTCCTTTTTCTTTCTTCCTTCTCACTTTCTCTCTTATTTTTTCCCCTTCTTCTGTCTCCCTATCTTTCCCTTTTGCCACTCTTTTGATTTCTTCTTACTCCCTTCTCCCTCACATATTACTCCCTGTCTTTTCTTGCAAATTGTTTTCGTCAACCAAAGTCCTCCTTCTACTTTCCTGTTTATTTCTGTCATCCTCCTCTCTATTTCTCTTGCCATCACTCTTTCCCTCCCTCCTCTTCTCACGCTCTATTTGCACAATTTTAAAATCTCAAGCCCCCAATGTTTCATACAATTACGTTTTAAAACAAGCACATATGACCCGGTTGTGTGAACTTAAACTTTTGGCCTCAATGGTCTTATTTGAAAATTTCCTGCGGCAACACTGAAATGTTTATTTGATTATAAATTATTAAAGCAAAACTCTTTACTTTTTCTTTTTTTTGTTAATTCATGTGTAGCACAGAGAGCTGGGAATATTAGAACAGAGAAGAACACCCGCAACATCCCCAACATGACAATTTGATGAGTTGATGGGGGGAAAATAAAAATATCAACAACAACAACAAAAATCGCATCATAAAATGATGGGACGGGAACGCAAAAAAACACACGAAGATGAGAGAAGATCTGATGGGGTTCTGCATATTATTCCCCTATTTGTTTTTGTTTTGTATTTTTTTGAACTCCAATTGTGGCGTAATGTTATATGAAGTCAAAGTGAATTGCTGCTTGATATTATAGTTTAATGCTACATATAAGTGGAGAAGGCATAATGCCACTATAGAGAGAGCATTAGGATGCTGTGAATGGGGTTTATTGTTTTGAGGCAGTACTATTCAATTAAACCATCTGAGTTTAATTTAATTGGAAAACAGATCATGCATTTCCGTCTCGTCCGTGCGTGACAAGATAAAGGGTAGATGTAGTTGGAAGAGGGTGTCTGGTGGTAGGTGGAAATAGATCCGCATGAATATATGAAACAAAATTATAGAATTTATTTAGATGGTAGGGAAAGTCTATTACTTTATGGTAAATGGTGATGGTGCGACAATAAAATGAATGATATGTTGTTAGTTTTATTATAAGGCTAATTGTGCAAATAGGGTAATTTTGTCATATTTTGTACATAGAAAAGGAAACAAAATGTTTACATAGTTCTTTTGTCTCAAAGTTTATTTTACTAGATATAAATTTGTATGGATTCATGACACTTCACAAGTATGTATTAGGCTTTAGTACGATGGACTATCACGTCAGAGGTTCTGGGTTCAAATCAAGTCATACCTTCATAACTATTTTTGTAGATGACATTGGCTCATATACAAAAAAAATGAGCTTAAGCTCTATCTCACTTTTCAGTACTTTTTCTAGAGATCTATCTCAAGAAAATGAGATAGATCTCAAGAAAATGTACTGAAAAGTGAGATAAGAGAAGCTCATTTTTATTGCATACAATACAAAGCTTGCTGTTGCTTGCCAAAGCCTAAAAGTAAAATTTTTTCTTTTGCCAAGTAAATAGTAGGTATAATGTAAAGTTAACTATTGCTTAACATTTTAAAATAAGCTGTGCGGCGAAGCTTTTCGGCGTAAGTCAACTCGTGTAATAGTCTAGTCTCTAGTTCATATATGGGCGACCCAGCAGTTTGTACCACCCCAAATTTTTTTTTATCATTAGATAGAATTTACAAAAAAAAGTTATATGGCAGAGAATTTTAATATGAACAATCTTTTCTCGAAAGGTTTTCTCATCATTTTGATTGAAAGTGCTCAGAACTTAAAAAAAAAAATTTTTCATTTTTTTTACTTTTTTGGCTTATAACTTTTTTAATATTCAGAATATCGAAAAAGTGTTCTTAACGTAAAAGACGCAAAATTTAATTGTCTACGTCTTTTGTATTACCAACTTTTGCCTAGAATGAACAGAAGTCGAGATATTTAATAAAAATTAAACTCCAAGTTGGCGGCCAAAAGCTGAATTTCACGATTTTGAAAAATCAGAGTGAGCAAAAAAAAAAATTGGGGGTGGTACAAACTGTTGGGTCAAATTATAAATGCACTGGGCTATAAACGTAAGCCGCAGGTGACTAAAGTGACAATCCCCATAACAAAATCATAGTCGACTTTAGCCGTGCGACATATTGTACGGCTAAAATCGACTCCTGAAAAGTCGGCATAAGTATTTAAATGTTTTCATTTATTATCGTTAAAAACAAATATTTGTGATTAAAAAACAATTTTTTTTAAATCAAATTTTTGAAAAAAGTAGTTGATTTAATTTTATAAGAAATTGGAAAAAAATACTAAAAATGAATCTTTCTAGAAAGTTAAAATATTTTTTTTCTTTGAACAATGAATTTAATGTATTTTTTTTATTTTGTTAAAGTTTTAACAAATTAATTTAACTTGAGCCTTAAAAACAGTTATCTGATTTCGTTGCCCAAGTTTTATTATTATTTTTTTTTTTTAAGAAAATCAGTAAAAAGAAATATAAGAATTTTTAAGGTTTAAGAAGACTTTAAGAATCAGTTCAGGTTTGTAACTCCTTTTTTCGGGTCGCCTGTTATATACTACTTAAATCCTTCTTAAAGAAGAATGTCCAACTGTTAGAATTGAGTGCAAAAGTTTCTAGACAACTTGGCTGGACATTGCAAATTAATTCGCAGCCAGTAAGTAAGACAGTAGAATTTTTGGTAAATTAAATATTATTTATGAATTTTGTATAGCTTCAAAGTTAGAGATACAATTAATTTATGTAATTTAAAACAAAAATTCTGCATCCTTGACTGATTGCTCCACTTTCAATATTAAAGAAAAATATATTAACCCTTACAACTTCTCTTCGAAAAAACTTCATACTTGTCTTTATTGATATGTTGCATTAATTAACTATTAGTTCATTTACTCCCACAATAAGCTTGTCGTGCTATGGTGCCATTGGCATCAGCCTTGGAGATCCATTAAACATGTATTATATACAAATAAAATATACCTAGACATTATTATCATTATCCAATGCGGATTCCATGACCAATAAAAAGTAATATAGCGTTTTCTCATGAAACAAAGGTTAAAGATCTATCCATAATCAAAAGCATGTATAGAGTAGACCATATCAATTAAAAATATTAATTGCTTAACTAGTTAATAATAATAAATTGCATTAATGTATTTTTTTGCAATTTACTCTGTATAGTTTAGGTAGCAAAGAAGAAACAGATCATACTGATGACATTTATTCATAGATGTAACAAAGTAAAGGGTGTTTATTATTATGTGAAACAGCTATTGACCGTTTTGATACTTATAATTAAATATGTTGAATTTTTTTCAAAATTAAGTTCGAAAGATACAATTCTATAATTTAAGAAATGAATTTTTTTCAGAACAAGAAACAGAAAATTTACATTTTAAAAATTACACAGTATACGGGTATAATTTTTAAGTTGGTTCTAAAAAGAAATATAAAAAAACACCCTTTACTTCTTCTTTCTGCACTTGACATCACTTTGTCTGTTGACAAATTGTTTCCTTAATTACTTCACATATATCTGCATGACTGACTGGATGCTACTATATTATTATTATTACTATTCAGCTCAAATGAATGTCAAAACTCATAGTTTTTCATCCACAAGAAATGCATAGAGGCAAAATATGAAAAAAAAGGGACGATAAATTCTGCTGCAATGCATTACATGCAACAAAAACACAGGGGAACACTAAACAATGCAATGAAATAACAAAAATCTCTTATTTTTTCTTCGTCCCTAGTCACTTTTCACTTCGTTTTTTCCTCCTCTCTAATGACCCTAGCAGTGATACGATAAATAAAAAAAAGAAAACAATAATCGACAGCAGCTGCAGATGTCATTATCAAAAGGTGGTTGGTATAAAAAAAAATATCTACAATGCAACTATAAAATGCAATTCCTTCATTTCAAAACTGCCGAGAGTTTTATACTGCACACTCTTCTACTTCTTCAGATTGATCTAGAGATTATAAAGAACAAAGTTGTTTTATCAAAAAGGAACTAAAAATAAGGGCGTTTTTTTTATCTCTACCTACCTCAACCTAGAATCGTAGGATACTTGGGTACTTAACATTCAACCAACATTACGAGAACCAGCATAGGTAACTATATTTTTTTTTATAAACCAAAATTGGTTTATATGGGTCTTCAAATTGATTCATAAGAAATTAAAGCTCAGTCGACAGGTGAGAATCTAATTTTTGAAGTGTGCCATCTGGTTTACGAAGGTGTTGACAGTAGGAAATATGTTATTGTATTTCTTTCGAAAGAAATAGAGTAGTAGCTCATTATTTTATCAAGAGGTGATATCTGACATTTTACAAATAAAACAACCGGTTTGGTTGCGCGGCCTGGCTTTTATTGTAATTATGGAAGAGATTAAATATAACAATATACCTAATATGTGTAGTTTTGGAAATAAAAAATTAGGGGCTAAATGATTTGTTGAAGAGTTAGATTGAACAAAGTATTTTAGAATTTCAATGAAAAATTTTACGCTGATGCTCAGTTGCGTAACTAAATGCAATTACATTTCGATATACCAAGCTTTTAACACCACCTTCATTCCAGAACTTATGGACATTAGGCCATTAGTTCATTTTCGGACCTAGTCTGTTGGGCGCTTAGCTCCAACAACGTTTGTTCATAATGAACCAAGTCTCAATTTTCGTGATAGTTGATTTTAACAAGTAGAAGATTGAAGTATTTCTTAGGGCCTGTAAAATTTATAGGGTCTTAAGAGCTGCTGAATCGAAACTTAAGTTCAACATAAATCCTTATGTGACAGTTTACGCAGTGGAAAAAGTAGAGAATAAGAGTTTATGTCCTACATAAATAATTTAAGTTTCGATTCAACAAATGGCGATAAGTATTGTAACAATTATTTCATATAGAATTATTGCCAACCACAATACTCGATTTTTGTAAGTGGCAAGATGATCTGTTTACACGAAAAATTGATAAGTTTTAATTATAAAGAATTTGATCAATTGATTTTAAATTAATTATTAAGTATGTTAATTGGGTAAGTAAAGAGTCTGTGATATTAGTTGATAGGTTTTTGTTTTGTCTTAGTTTTTTTTTTAATTTATTTAATTGTTTAGTTTTTTCGTTCATAAATAAATAAAAAAGTGCAATATAAATGTTAAATTATTAAATTGTAAATGTCCCATAAGAATTTCATATAAAATTCAAATGTAAACAGCATAGTCCAATAAAAATAACTCTTGAAAAAATTTGAAAATAACCAACGAAACGTCGGGAAAAGTTTTAAAAATGGATTAATTTGTTTTTATTAATTGCATAACAAATAACAGATCAAAAAGCCCAATCCCCAATTAAAATACTTAGGTCCAATTTATTCACACTTAAAAATGGGAAATTTTAAAATTTGTATGTGATTTGACAGATTTTTTTATTTTTAATTCTACTTTTAAATATAAATGGAGAGTGAATAAAATGAGCCTTAATGATAAGTTTTAAACCTGATTAGCTGTATAATTAAACTCCATTGCTTCTAATTTTGTTAATAAAAATGTATTTAAAAAGCGTGTGTTTTTTTATAACTTCTTAATTAAAGACTAACCTCTTTAAAAAAAAGTTATATCAATATTCATACTCTACTATAAGTATAACTCATTAGCCTTTTATGTATGGGTCACTTTATCTATATTGTCTTTGTTTATTATTTAGGGGAGTGCTATAAATGTTATCAATTGAATTATTATTATTATTGTGAGATGTGGTTGAAGTCTAGTTTTGCATAAATTGTTTTTATTTAGATACAAATGAGCTTAAACCGCACAATGATCCAATTCATTTGAAATCTGAGTGCGGGGTAGCAATTTATAGCATCAACTAAATTAAGACAAGGCACCGCCACTCTTTTTTTTTTCTCGTTTTGCATTCGATAATTTGTAATATAATATTTCAACTGTGTTGATTGTTGTTTAAAACAACCCTCTGGGTGAAAAAATAATATAAAATAATAATTTCAAGGCGAATGCGAATTCTATGACAATTTGTTTTATCTCAAATGCTCTCAAATCAATTCAAAGTCCATACAACGATAAATATAATTTATAATTTCTATTCAACTAATATCTCCATCCGAGATTTTTGCCCACTGTTCTAATTATTAATAAGAAAAAATACTAAGTCAATCTTCTTTATAAAAAAAGCCAGAAAATTGATTTCAAACAAAGTGATTTCGGATCGTATTTTTGAGAACAGGCAAAGTAATTGATCTTTACACATTTTTATCTAATAGAACACCAATTTTATCAATTGTTAAGGTTTTGAAGAAAAACCTTTTGAATTTTTTTGTCTTTAAAGCAAATAAAAACCTATACCACAAGAAAATACGGAAAATGTTTGAAAATTATTTATTTATTTATTTATTGTCACCTGAATGAAAGAGATAAATAAATTGATTTTCGCCTACAAAATTTACCATATTTAATATGGCAACCCTATTTAAATGCAAAAAAAAACTCTACACAAAATCTTCTTTGAACAAAAGAGTAGGTACAACTTTTGATACACTTAAAGGCAGTGTTGCCGTTTGGCCCCCTTTAGGGGCCAAATGGCCCCTTTTTTAAGCCCGGGCCCCTTGGCCCCCACTTTTTTAAAAATTAGAAAAATGGCCCCTTTTTTTAAAGATAAACATTTTGTTCTCAATAATTTTAAAAGATGAAGATTTATGGAAAACTATAAAAAATAGAGGTCCGTCAAGCTGGGTACGCCACAACCGAAATTTCAAATTCTGAGTATGCAGGTTTTTGAAATTCAGGACGAAGAAGAATTTTGGCATGCCATCGGGTTATTTCAAAAAGGATTGGATGAAATAATGTTTGAATACTCCTCATAGCAGTGCCTGAGCTGAAACAGTATTTCTCTGACTGGCATTGATAATTATCAATAAATAAAAATAATTATTATAATAAATAATAAGTAGATTTAATGTACTTTAACACTTGCAATTAGTTTAATAAAACCAAGACAAGATCACGAAAACTGGGTATTCCAAAGTCCGAATTAGTGCTTAAATATCGAAAATATATTTGCATTATACATATTTTGTCAACGAATGTTCTGTTTATTTTTTTCATTAGTTAATGTTATTATTAAAAGTTTATGATATATTTACGGTGATGTTTATATATATTTTTTTTTTTTTTGCTTGGCCACTTTTTTTGTCTCGGGCCCCTTTTTTGGCCCCTTATTAATTTTTTCCAGCGGCAACACTGCTTAAAGGCACAACTTTTTACATCAAACTTTAGCTGAGATTCTCTTCTATCTTAAAAATGTCGGGTGTATTTTTAGCGTTTTTTTAGTATTTGCGTAGGGTTGCCGAGTACTTGTCCGTATTTAAGAGGTGGTACCCGACGTTTTTAAGATAGAAGAGAGTGTCAGCCAGAGTTTGGCAAATCCAAATTGGCATTAACAACCGACATTTTTTTAGAAGCTGAAGAAATCAGTAAATCACTGTTTCGTGTATCAACATCAATTTGTTGGAAATTGATTAGACATCAGTTTCTTGAAATTTAAACGACACAGCATGATTCTTCACTTAATTTTACGAAAAGGCTCAAATTACTAAACAATGAAAACTCAATCTAATCCGTTATAAAAATAATAATAACAGTAAACAGATTAAAGCTAATTATTCGCTACTCACAAATAACTGTGAGGAAAAAAAATATGACTCAAAGATAAATTAAATTCCAATTGCGACAGAAATTCCAGTTTTTATTTTGCCGTTTGTGTTTGTGTGCATATCAAAAACAAAATACGCAAAACATAAAAACCGCACATTAAAATGACGATGACGGGTCTTCCGGTCATTTTATTTCTTTTAAAAATAAATTCTCATACCAATGGATGGAGATGGATGATAAGGAAGAAGGTTAACCAAAGATTATTATAAAGTTTTTACCACCACCACTTTTACTTTGACATCGAGTTTAACAATTAAAAAACTTTTTTTAATCTCATTAAACATTGTCTGTGTAGTTTCTAAATCAGTACCTATAAAAAGGGAATTTTCTATTTTCTTAATTTATGTGAAAAGTAACCTATTTATGTGCAACAAGGCAATAAATTTCAAAACTTTCGATAACAAAAAAAAAAAATGAAACAGTAATCTTTTTAAAGTAAAATTTATGAAGGAATTAAAAAAAATCTAAACTCAAAAATACCATCTCATAAATTATAAAAAAAAAAAGAACCTAATTATTAGTTTTTTTTTTTTATTTTTCTTTCTTTCTTATAACTATTTCAAAACTCCTTCTTGTCTTGGAGTGTCACAGAGGTGACACTTTTTTCTTATCCTCCTTTCTATTCGAACAAATTACTTGTCCCTTTTTTTTAATTTATTTATTTTTTTTTTATGAAAAATTGAACTACTTAATCAATGTTTTGTGATAAGATGGATTTTAAATGGTATTCACGTCACTATTGCACTATCGACGACTATTTTATTTTCTTTGTTTGTTCTTTAATTGCTGTTGATATTTTTTACATTCGTATTACTTTTGAGATCAATATCTCTATTTCAGTTAAGAATTTTATTTATTATTAAAAAAAAAGTTTGAATGGGTTTTTTAATGAGACATTCATTGCATGATGCAACGGAAAATTATTGATAAATTTAGTATAATATTAAAAAACATCAATCGCCATTATCGACACGTTAATTTTGGTTATCTTTTTATTTTAAAATTTAAAATGATAAGATTATTTTATAGAAATAAAGTTTGCCTAGTCTTTTTTTTTTTCTTTAAATAGGTAAACTTAAAAACAAAAGAAAAAACTTATCAAAAATCATTTGTATGGCTAATATTTGACCAAACATTTTTTTGTTTCCGATATTAAGAAAAAAAATATATATTTTGTTAATATTTCAATATTTAATGCACTACCTAATTAATTTTCCACCAAACACAAAAAGAAAATCTAAAAAATTATTTTCAATTCTAAGAAAAAACCTTTATTTTTAGATTATACGTGATAAGACTGTTAGTTCAATTGATGAATGAAAGGATTAATTTTCCTTTTATCGTTTTAAAAATAGATTTCAGAGTCTTATTAGCATACGACAGAGATCTGGGTTAACCATTCCACATTTTTTTTTTTCATTGACAACACCTGCGTTTTTGTGTTTAAATTTACCTGACTTTTTTTTTAATACATTTATGGATTCTACCTGTTGCTGTGGTAGAGTGTGTGAAAATAAGGAAAATTCAATAGGAATAGGACGAAGGAAAAGGATGTCCGAACAAAACATTTTGCTATTTTATGTCGTGTACACGGCTCAGCACTCTCTCCTTTTCTTTGTTGTTTAATGGGTAGATTCATATGTATATGGGTTTTTGACATATACGATATACAGTACTGGTACTTCTAGTTTTGTGGTTAAAAAAAAAACGAGATACTTTCTGAATCATGCTTTTAAGTTACCTAAAAAATTTTAATGCAAAGTAGGATTGTACAAATATCAATTAAAAAAAGTCTTGAGTTAAAAGTTGTCTATTTTTTAACCCGTTTCATATTCTTCGTCGACTTTCTTACGAATTTGGACCATACATAAGATATTTGACCTATCATTTAAGATAACATCGGCCTGAACATGATTAATGTCGAGTAGCCAAATTTTGAATCGGTACCTACAAACAAATTTTAATTGCAATAATATGTTATTTTTTCAAATTTTAATTTTGTAGAAAATATTTTTTTGCAAAACAAATGCAATAAAAAAATATATTACAACCCTTTTCTATATCATAGAATACCTATCTCAATAAAATTTCATGTCAGCAAGTCAGAGTTGAAAAAATAAAAACCGACTTTATATGGATCGAAACTTATATATATTATGGTTTTCTCATGAATGCCATTGTCAGAACTGAACCAAATTAAAACGGGATCACATCACCATCTATCAAATACAAAGAATCATTAAAATCGATTCACCCAGTGGAAACTTATGAGGTAACATACATTTAAAAAAAAAGACGAATTGAGAACCTTGTCCTTTTTGGAAGTCGGTTAAAAACATTGGTTTTCCACCGAAACTCGAACAAATTTAGAAGAATTTTGAACAGAATTGGTGGTCAATGTATTGTATATGTAAATATTTCGAATGAAATTGTTTAGGGGGATTTGGCGTAGGTATTTCATCTTTTAGACAAATTATGCGTTATGATGCTACGGTAAAAAAAAAATGCTATGAAAACTTTTTATCCTCATTTGAAATGATAATAATGAAATATACATAGCCAAAAAATGTATTCACAAACAAAAAATTTATTTTGCTTAAAATGTATTTTTTTTTTTGTTAAAAAAAAAACAAGATTTTCTTTATTCGTATTGGGCTACTTTTTCGAAACTGATTTTGAGCAGACATTTTTTTTTTAAATTAAGGTTACGTATCGCACTAGTATTACAGGGCCCTATTTCATAAAACTATTAGTGTTGTACTTGTAGACTTGTAGTTACAAGCACAAATAAAGTACACTGAAAATAATAAATTTCGTAAAATTACGAAAATCGTTTCATACACTACATTTTCATTGGCCCAACGAAACTTTCGGTGGCTCAACGAAAATATGTAATTTTTCGTAATATGAAAACCTTCATTAATTAATGAAAACGTTTCATACACTTTTTCTCCCTACCTAGTGCCAAAAAATCCAACTTAATGAAAAGATTCATCACTTAACGAAAAATTTCATACTCATTTTAAAGAATAAAAATAAGAATTTTGTCCTTACTTTATCAAAGTTTTAATTAAGTAACGAAAAAATTCATTAACTTATGAAATTCAACATTAACTAACGAAAATCTTCATAAGCTTATGAAAAATTCTTCATATACTAATGAAATACATATTACATTGGCTTATGAAAACATACATCAGTTAACGAAAAAAAATCGTTGCCTTACAAAAAAAAAAAAAAAAACCTAGACTTGGGTGCATTTCAGTTGTAATGATGAAAAACTTAATCTTGCTGGATATAGTTCACATTAGGTTTTTGTTTAAAAATCTACATATGTAAGTTGAGCTGAATATAAACAATATTCGCGTATTGACAAGGTGTCTCACGATAAGTCAGTCAACTGATGAGTCTAAGTGAGTTCCACCGGGATAAACGCCAATTTTTTGTTTGGACTATTAAATCAATGATTTAACAGGTCCAATTAAATATTTATAAAAAGAAAAATGAATGAAAAAATTCGTAGGTTAACGAAAAAATTCGTTATTCTACGAAAAGAATGTGAGAATAATCTACTAAAAAAATAATTAATACAAGATACAACGAAAAGTTTCGTTAGCTAACGAATATTTTTTCGTAATTTAATTAAAATAGCTATTCATAAAATTTACGAAAAACTTCGTTAGCTTACGAAAGTTTTAATTAAATTTAACGTTAATTGATGAACAAATTTCGTAAAGTGATGTAAAAATTCATTAATTCTCGATCAAAAATTTTTATGAAAAATTTCATTAAAATACGAAAGTTTTCGTTAATTGATGAAGTTCTTCATTAACGTATGAATGCCATTTCGTTGAGCCAATTAAATTTTTCATCGGCTGAAAATTGATTAAATTTTCGTTGGCTCAACGAATTTTTTCGTTGTATTTACGTAAGGATTTGGTTCAGTGTATGGAGTTGTAGTTTTCTGTTTCATAAAAATTTTCATTCATTTGTAGTCTGGCGAATTCAAATTATTTTGCTTCTAAAAAACTACAAGTGTAACTAGGGGTAATAAAAATAAACAAATAATAAACAAATATTCGAAATTTTTGTAGCAGCAGCGAGAGACGAAATATAAATGAGGAATATTTGTGAAATATAATAAACATTATTGGCTTTATAAGCTAAAAGCTTGATTTTTAAAGATTGGTTTTTGGTAGATTATGGTCTTCACATTTAGTTTAAATATTAGGCTATAGAAAAGTCTATGTTTCTTGAGAAAAAAGCTACAAACAAATGAAATTGAGCTTTAAAGTGTTGTTGTGTTCGATTTTTTGAATGGAAAAATGTTGTGAAATTCCTTTGAACTAAAACATTGATGCACTAAATATTACTTGGCAAAACAAATCATCTTTTGCAAATTTCGTCAAAAAAGCTTAAACTCATAAATGAAGTAAATATTTATCTATAAGTAAATTAATCTTTAAGGATAAATAACCAAATTTAATCTTCATTACTTTTCCGCGTTATGGGGTGGAAATGTCTCGGGAACTTTTTGCACTTTTTGTTTAAAAAATTCTTTACCATCTAAAAAAATATTTTAGTGGTTTTAGCGTTATATGAAGCATCAAAAGTTCCTAGATAGTCTTCAAACCCATGCGCTCCAAATCTAATGCAGTAGGTAAAGAAAAATTTAAACGCATTTTTCTCGAAACGCATTTTTTCCGCGCCGCCGCCGTGCAAAGTAAATCAAAAACTAATGAAACTATCGAAATTTAGAGCAAATTAATCGTTAATTCATTGCATTTATAAAATTAGGTACCTATTGGTATTTTTGGAAAGATCTTTAAATTGTATGTGTCAGATGCCCAAGTCTTGTAGTCTCTATAGTGAGGTTATATTGAAAAAATTGCAATAAAACGCATTATTTACCGACTTCCAAAAAGGAGGAGGTATTCAAGTTGTTTCACTTATATCCTTTAAAACGCTTATAGCTACACTGGAAAGCTTCTATTTTGAGTGGTAATTGCAGGTTGTTGAATACATACAAATTTGTAAGCCAAGACTATTTGTCACTAGACAAAAAAGATTGATTTAAGTGCCAAACACTTTTTTGACATCATTCAAATTAAAAAGACTGCATTGTTATTTCACTCTAACTACCTTATGTCCTCCATTAAATGTCAACACAACTAGTATACATTTTTTTCTATCACTAACACCCAAAAATTGGTGAGGATTCTTGATTATAAAAATGCTTGATCATTTAACTTATATAACCTTATCCATAAAGCACATTCAAAGAGCAAATGACCCAAAATTAGACTCCATATTTTTCTTTATTAGTCTTTCTACTCTTGTAAGAAATTCGCTTGTAGTTACAAGTCTATTACTAATAAATTTTTGCGCAAATAATTTTATGAAACAGAAACATTCGCCTCATTTCTAAATTTGCTTGTAGTTACAAGTCTACGATACTTGTAGTTATTAGTCTATTCGAATTCTTTATGAAACAGAAATTTGCTGATAATTTACAAGCTACAAGTAAATTCACAAATAATTATAATTATTAGTCTTGTACTTTTATGAAATAGGGCCCAGGACTGTAGTACCTAACTCAAAATAAAATTTTGAAGAACTGTTTATACTGTTCCAAATTACGTAAAAAATACCTACGTTATACAAATAATGCATTAGCTATTTAGCATTTAGGTATTTAAAATAATATAGGGTAAATGCACTAGTATCCGGACAGTTAAGGTACTTTTGAACTTTGACGTCGAATAGTTTTATTGTTTTTCAAGCTTTAGCAAATATTTTGGTAGTTTCTTAAAGTTTGGCATTTTTGTAATAATGTTACATTCACATAATTTTTAAATAAAACATTTTAGTATTTAAAAATAAAAATAATAAAAAAAGTTCGATTTGCACTAGTGTCCGGACGCAAAATTTAGTTTCCGGACAAATTTATTTTAGTATCCGGACACGATAATTTTATAAGAATTTATGGTTCTTTTTTCGTTTTTATGAAATAAAACATCTTTTGTTTTTGAAAACAATATGAACATATAACTTTAATATACAAAAAAGTTTATTAAAAAAATTAATTGTTGAAAAAAAACTGTTTGGTAGGTACTTTTTAAGGTTAAAATTGTTTTTAATAAAAGTTATCACTAATCAATTAACAAAAAGGACACACTAACAGCATATATATTTGTTAAAAGAATTAATAATAATTCATTTCAGTTTAAAAAAAAACCTATAGTGCCTGGCTACACGGTGATTTTTCAATCGCCTAAGCAGTGAGTTTGTAGGCAAGAGGAATGAGGATTGAAGGGGGAAGATGCTCACGAAGGGAATTGAATTTTCTGAGGGTAGTACAGTTCCATTGCTAAATTGTTCCTCTTTTTGACGTTTGTTCCTAGAAAATGTAAAAGTGGAACGTGATTGGGCACAACAGTGTGTAGCCACCGCATGTGATTTTTTAATCGATTGAAAAATCACTGTGTAGCCAGGCACATAGATAGGTAGGTACTTTTTTCATTGGGTACCTACAAAACAAACGAAAAATTGTTCTTATAATAAGGGTAACAATCCACTTTTCTTGGCAAACTTTTCGTTAAAACTATTATAAATAAGGACTTAGGTACGTTTATGTTAAAACGAGGTTCTTGGGATGAAATTGAAACTTCGTTCGGAATCGAAGGAATTGTCAAAATTGGTAGGCTTAGAGATAGATTGAAGCACGGAACGAATATTTCCAGAATTCATAATTACTGAAGGGGTCCTCATTTCTCAATAACATCACATTGTTACCACCATAGCCATATTTTTCATTTTTGCTTCATTTAAAAGTGGTGAAAAATTCAGTTTGGAAGTGCTTGGCCTACATTTTTTGCACCCTAATCATGAACTGTTATCTCCCAATCAGATTAGGGGGATTTAAAGACACTAACGTCAGCCGACAGGATGATGTGGGTTGTCTTCGGTGGCAATGCGTACAAAATAACTAGATTTTTGGAACAAAATTCACTCAACTTTAGTGTTAAATGTGACTCATGTCCATCAAAGGATGTTCCACTTTGTCATCAAGCAAGCGTTTGTGTCCGCAGTTTGCAACATAATCAAAAAAGGTTTCGCTCCTCATCCAGTAGTGGTCTGATAAATATTTATGTAGCCTAAGGAGGCTATACAGAGAAAATAACGAAGGGATAACTTTACTTCTGGTATATTTAACTTTATTTCTGGTACATTTTACTAATTTCTAATATATTTAACTATATTATGATTAAATATACCAGAAGTTATGTTTTTTTTCCGTGATATAATTTTGCTAGTATTTGGGTAGAGACAAAAGCTGTGGGGTCGAATTACGGCACATGCTCGTTAACGTATGGGAGCTATGTGTCCCTCTTTTTTTCTACTAATTAAATAGAGACAGAAATAGTCAAAATATTAACGTAGGTATGATCGTAATCGTGTGCCGTGATTCGACCCCTGGTTTCATCCTTATTTAATATCATACTCGAGTCATAAATGGAAATATGTTCCTGGCCACCACTTTTCAAATAATTTTAGAGCTATTCAAACCATTTTAAAATGCTTTCTTGTCTAAAAACTGCTGTTCCTTTGCCAACTAATGTTTTCAGCTTCTCTCAAAGCTAGAATTGGATTTATATAAATCCTTGTATCCTCTATGGTCTTTCATATGTTTTTTTTAATTCATTCCTTATAAGATAACAAATTTAAAAGTACAAAAACACTTAAAATTACATTAAAAACAAGGGTGTCCGGAAACTGAATCCAGTTTTTCAGTATCCGGACACACATATTTTAATTAAGGAAACCCTGTCCGAATACTGAAACATTGAGAGAAAAATGCAATTCTCTTGCATTAAAACCCAAAATATGTTCCAAACTATAATTTTAGAGCCTAAAAAAACGATTTTTCCTTTTCCCTCATATTTTCAGTATCCGGGCACTGTGTCCGGGAACTAAAAAAAGTCTTAAATTTTAGTTTTAGTATCCGGACACTAAAAAATATAATTAAAAAAAACTTTTTCACTATTTTATTAATAAATTATCAAAATGTATCATATTTACTTTAAAACTAACAATTTCCTTTTATAATAAAATCAATAAACAGGTCTCAATTTTCTTAGTTTTTGCAAATGCTTCCCCTATTTTTTTCTTACACAAAATCATTTTCAAAACCTCACCCCTGATGTCGAACACTTAACTGAAGTATATCTCTTAAACCATTCAGGGGATCTGCTTGAAACTTTGCATTTATATGTGAAATACATCAGAGAAAGTATATTTGTGCTTTTATTCGAACTTATTAGGATGATTTACCTATTAATCGCAAAAAAATCACAAAGTGTCCGGATACTAACACTGTCCGGATACTGGTGCCTTTACCCTAGTCAGCCAATTTTTTGATAGAAAATTGCCAAAAGATTGGCTGTCAATTTTTTTTTTCTGTCACAGATAATTGCATAGTTGATAGAAAATTGATAAAAATTCGTAGGAAAAAATCGGCCAATATTGGAAGATCTTGCAAACTGTGTAAACTTAGAAACAAGAAAATATTCTCATCTTAAATTGGTATTTGATTTTTTATTCATGGGATCTGATTTTTTAGATACCTAAGGTAACCTTTGCCTCGTATTTCAATTGTTTACAAATTGTCAGCAAAGATTATGTATATTAAAAAAAAAAAGATGCTGTATATTCAATTCATAGACACTTAAAGTTGCATTTAAGAAAAAAAAACTAAAGTCTCCGATGTGTTTTTTTAGGGCAGTTCTTACAGACAAAGATAAAGATTTTGTTTAGGTATCTAATCCCGATTAAACAACCATAATTTTTTTAAATCTTAACACCTCTTCGAACACCTTAAGACATTGATATAGTTTAACCTTAAATTAAACGGAATTAATTCTTGTGAACACTAAAAACACCTGTTTAACAAGTTGTGTTAAAAATGTCTGTGAAGCTCAGATTATGAGTCAAGATCACTTCTTCTCTTGAAATAGAAATGATCTTGCTCTTCAGGTATTTTGTTTATAAATCAAAATATAAATATTTATTACAACACCGCCTGTACCCTTCTCCATTCACAGTTTTTATAATTCTCTGATTAACTCACCTGTTCAAAAAGATGTAAAAAGATGCAGATTTGCAATTAGATTCCAATATATTATATTTTGTTCAGTGTCAGTCAGAGAGTTACTATCCCAAGGTAAGTTGCAGTAGGTAACGTAACGTATCTTTAAATCAAATCGGAATTATCACTTTAATTTGCATATTTTAAAATAATAATCGATCATTAAGTACCAATTTGTGTTTTGTTTATTTCAAATAAATTGGCAAAGATAAACAACAACAAACAAACATACAAAACCCGTTTTGTTTTCACTGTTTTGTTAATTTGTATTGGTTTTTTTGGTTTGATATAATACAGATACACTTTTTGTGTTGTTGTTGTATCGCGCAAAATAATTCTAGACAAAGGCGGCAATCAATAATAAATAAAATACCACTGTCAACATTCGATTCGTCATTAAAAAAAGTAACAAAAATTAAAAAAACAGAATTGTTGATTTCAACAAACCTTTATTTTCTTTTTTTAATCAAAATAAATAATAAAAGATCACAACTACAGATGTTGCTCAATGGAATCAAAAGATATATTCAATCAAAGATCGAACGGTTGTTGGAAGATGCACGATCGAAACCGGTTGTATGAGTAAAATCAGCGAAGCCACTCCGTATCGGACCTACCCGTCAAACGGTAAAATGTTAACTAAAACTAGAAAAAATGAATCAAACACAGATAGGCCATAGAGCCGGTTGGAATGAGTTGCCTTTGCCTTCACCAGCTTGCCACCACCAAACACCAAAATGATCGGATCGAATCGACCAGCTGAGCCTCGCCTCGAAGCACATCGACGATACGACGAAATCAGAAAAAAGTACCGCAGTGCAACGAAGATGAAATGAAAGAAGAGACCATGAAAATGAGAAGAACACTCTGAGAGGCGATTCCAATTCCATGTTAAAAACAGAAAACAGCACATAAACACAATACATGAGAATAATCCACCCGCCTTTTAAAACCGCAAATACAAAAAAAAGTAAATATTCACATTTGCATTAATCACAGATCAAACTCAAACCAAAACCAAACACATGTATCGTATGCAGTATTGCCAGATCATTTAAAACAATAACCATATAAGGGTAAGGAACCCTGCACACGATTGACGGAAATAATTTTTCATCCCTACACCAATATGAATAAACCCTAATTTTACATGTAATCGAATAGAAATAAAGGATCACCTTTCAACAAAGTGCCTGTGGGGATTACATAAGTAAATTTTACTTACGTAAGTTACTAACGTGGGCGAAACAAAGATAAACTGAATATTGTAAGCATAGCTGAGTAACTTAAACTAATTTTTTTAACTAACTTAAGGCAAAAAGATTTAGAACTGAATAAAAACATTTTTTTTAAACTTACGAAAATTTTAAAGTTAACGCAACAAAAATCATTAATATATCCATTCGTATAACTTACTTCTGCAAGATTTATGTAGTACGTAAAGTCTTAACTCTTAGGCTAGGCGCACACATGCGATTTTAGTCGCGCGATTATTCAGTCGCAAAAATGGATCACAAGGATTTCAATGCCTGTGCACACACATGCTTCCCGCGATTAAAAATTTGAAAATTGTGTCTACAGTCATTGAAATTGTTGTCATCTAATTTGCGACTAAATAATCGCGCGACTAAAATCGCATGTGTGCGCCTAGCCTTAAGTAAACCTGCGTTTGTAAAAAGTCAAGAAAGTTTTAAGCATTACCTACCTATGAATTTATAAGAAATATTATTTTTTTACATAACGTATTTTTTATCTATCTTCTAATGAAAAATTTTTTTTTTGGAAAATCATTATTAACGGTACCTGCCCTAGAACCGTTTTTTTTTTTTTTTCAAATCCAATTACATATCTCCGAAACTGCTCATTCGATTTCAACGAAGCATTTATACAATTTAAATATAAACCAAAAAAAAACTTCCAAAAAACTAATTTTTTGATTAAAAAAAAATCGGGACATTGAATTTTTTTTGAATTTTTTTTTTTAGATGTTGATTACTGATTTCTACAAACTGGCATACCAATTTTATTTTTAAACATTTTTTCCAAAAAATTAGTTTTTTAAAAAACGGCTCTAACGATTTTGAAATTTTTTTTCTAAAAATGCATCTTAAATTATCAATCAAAACTGCATACATTTTTTGGAGGGCAATTTGATTTCAGATTTTATTTTATTTTAAAAAAAAAACGAATTTTATTTTTTTTTCCAAATTTCTGTATAAAAAATCATAAAAATTTATGCAACTTTAACTCTAAGAGCAAGTTCGTGCGACCCAGTCTTGCATTTTATTTTAAAAACAAGTAATAGAAATAGTTTTTCAATTATTTTGAATTATATTATAAATTAAAATCAAGCATCCAAGCGACGAAATGTTAACAATTAATTTCTTGTAGAACAAAGAAATTTGGGAAAAAAAATTGAAAATTTGTATGAAATCCGAAAATGTAGGTTTTTGAAAATTATGCATAGTTTTTACGGTAGCTAAAACAATTCTGTATGAATAAACATGAGGAAGTCAGAAATCCAGAAAAAGGTTTTATGACAAGTAACCGTTAATAAAAGTAAAAAAAAAATATATTAGCGATAATACACAATTTTGAATGAAAATCATAAAAGCCATTTTAGGAAAATCAATTTGGTTCCATAAAAATTTCTATTCCCCTCTAAGAAATCACCAAAATCTATTTACATCCAAGATCCAAGTTTGAAGATTTGGGCTTAGATAATGACAGACCACTTTTTTCGCACTCTCTATCATGGTAATGCCATGTCTGATTAATCTCGGTTTTTTTGTACGAGTTCTTATCTTGCCCTGTAATACTTTCGTACATCATCGTAACAATACAATAAAATGTAAATCAAAATAAAAAAAACCAACAAAATTAAATAAAATTTGTTAATTATTCAATGGATTTTTCTGACTGTGATAGTATAACGTAGTATAGCTACATCCTCCATACTGATTTTTCTCTATAGAAAAACTTCAAAGTTGTAAGAGCATTAACAAAACAAATCCGGTTATTAATAAACATTTAAATATAAAATTTTAAAATTATTTTAATTATATTTTTCAAAATTGATTTTGAATTCGATCCCGAAGCCAGAAAAAATCTTTGAAATCAGGTTTAAGAGACAAGAACACAATCTGCAATATATGACGACGTAGATGCGTTTTCTGACTTCAGGATTCGAAGTCAAAATCATTTAGATAAACATTATTTTTGTTTCAACAAAAAATTAAATTTTATTTATTCTTGACTTTAAACATAGGGGAAGGTGGCCTAAAATGGCCCCCCTAAGGAAAATGTCCTGTATCTCGAAAAACAGTAGCATTCAAACTTAAATACTATATACTTTTCAAAGTTTAATATATTACTCTCACATTTTTTTCATTAGGGAGTTAAAAAAGTTCCAAAAAGTATTTAATTTTTTTAATTTTCAAGACGTCTACAAATTTTAAATTATTTTAAATGCGAAATTGAGTCAAAGGGCTCCTTTCCCATTTTCTTGGAACAAGTGGTGCTTAATCCGCCCAGATCTTTCACCGAGTCATTTAAAACCCAGTTCATGTTGGGTGCTCGTCTCGTTTTTGTAGTTTTTGCAAACTTTGAATGTTTTGGATGCTTTTTTCCAGGTTTTTTGACGGAATCAAGGGCTTTCCTCAGTCCAGGACTTCCTCTCTGTACATCGTTCATAAATAGCAACTATTTTCACTTTAAAAAATGAAAATGTGAAAAAAAATTTAAAATGGCATGTGAAATAGGTATGCCATTTTACCCGAGCACTAAGTAGGCCATTTTGCCCATTTTGAGTTTTTTCAATTTAATTCTTACACCAAAAAATTTAAAATCGTTTTAAACCAACTTATTTCAGTAAATTAATAAGAAATACTTAATGCGTTCATACATTAACTTCTTTTTCCAAAATACAATGTTGTTTATACCTACTTTTTTTTTGCAAAAAAATTTCACAAAATTATAACGAGTGTAGTTTTTGAGGTGGATAGAGACAGTTTGACCTGTCAAATTTCAAATAATGGCTTGAAGTTGCTGAAATTTCGTATATGTTGGTTTTGCCAGATAAACTAAAGAATCGCGTTCATAAAACTTTCTAAGTATTTTCGATTCTACGATTTCTAGCCAGGGGGCCATTTTACCTTGGGGTGGCATTTTAGGCCACTTTCCCCTAGTTGGCAACAATATAAAGTCAAAAAAGTTTTTTTTTTATGAAAATCGTTATGAAAGTTATCAAAATTGTTGCTAATTAAACAAAAATCCAAAAATGCCATAATTTGGTCCAGATTGGACTTTGTTTTTAAAATTTTAAATTTCTGGAAGCGAAACCCGGGACAAAAAAAAAAGTTTTATAAAATCTTATATTAAACTTTATATTAAATAAATAGGTAAATTGTAAAAAGAGAAAAAGAAAAAAACAAATAAGCAAATAAAAAATCTGAGAAGAAATAACACAATGTCAACAAATCAACTGGATCGCACTTCGCACGCCATTCAAACATAAATATTTTTAATTTAATTTTATAAGAAATTTAAAATTCATTTTGTATCGTTTTTAAAATATATGTTTTCTTAATTTTTCCTAATTTTAATCAAGAAAACTGTTTAATAATATTTACCGTTATTTAAGTACTCAATCAAATATTTTTTCAATTAAAATCGTGAGAGCTGTTTTACATTGTAATTTAATTTGCAATTATTTTAAAAATTGCGAAATGTTACATTTTAATTAACACTTGCATGGTCTTTAAATTTTTTTTTAATTTAGCTGGGTTCTTTATTCTTCAAAAAGTTGTTCATTATTATAGAGGTCAGTGGTATTAGGTGAAATGCATGAAAAGAAGTAAATATTTTTAATAGGAATGATCATTTTCTAACTACATTTTGTGCATTTCAAATAGTTTATACATTTGTATTCTCTGGTACAAATTTTTACTATTTTGTATGCAAATCACTCATTTTCTAAAAAAAAAAAAACAAAAAAACAAAAAAACTTTTGACCTGCTAAATGAAACATCTGTTGTTATTTGTTAAGATCATATTCCATACACATAATTATAAAAAAAAATGTATGGCTAGGCTATGGGTGAATGTAGTCTATTAAAAATAAAACACAACAAAGTTTGTTAATTTGTTGTTGCTAAAATTTCCTCCATGAATTAGATTAGAGAATTTCTTAAGAATGATTTCCAATTCAAAAAAGTTAAATAGTCTCAAAAAGTTAGTAATTTATATCAAACAATATTTAATAATAAAAAAGCGTCATAAATGATTATCATTTTATTTCTACTGAAATTCAGGTGATGCAAAAATAATCATTGAATGTTTATTATTTTGCAATACCCAGAATTATTTCCCCAAATAGCCACTTTGTCTGGACTTCTAAGTAAAAGCACATTATTTTTTTCCTTGACAAATTTTAAGTTATTTGAGTATTTTATATTTCTATTGTATGCCTTTGTTACTCATTATCATCAAAGAGGACAGCTATTATTAGCTTTTAACAAACTTATTGTAAGCATTAAAAAAAATTGTTTTTGTTTTCTTTGAAATTTAAGTAATTAAAACAAAAATAAGACAAAAACAATGTTTTTATCGAAATAAATGTTCTAAGTTATGCCTAACATATATCATGATGTTTTGCAATTGCAACACGAATGTGATTCTAGACATGATTATTATTTTGATACAATTTACTTGGTGCCAACAAAATATGCAAGACAATTTTATTATAAATACTATTTTAAATGCAATTAGAGAGGGGAATTTCTTATAAACAAATTTATAAATTTGTCGTCTTTAATTCTTTTTTATTTCAATTATTTGACAAATTTAACTTAATTCAAGCAACGAAGAACAAACAATTGTTTGAATGATATATAGTTGACGAAGGAAGATAGGTACAGATTTGAATGCATGCCGCCTACAAAAATAGCACTACTTGCTAACAGCCATGAACCGCATGTACCTGAAAACAAAATCCTTATGACTTTGCCGTGAAATAAAATAATAATTAACAAGAAAATGCTAATATTACATATACATAGGTTCAGAAAACAAAGAAAACGAACCTAATAAGTCCTATACCTTTGCTTTTTAATTTGATAGAGAAAGACGATAACCGTAGATGGACTCCCTATATTTCAAGAGTTTTCATATTAAACTATCAAAACTAAAAACCAAAGTATTTTTTTTAATTATTCTTAATCTAAGTGATCTTTTACAGAAAGAACTCATTTAAATCCATTGAATATGTTGCATATTCAAAGTTAGAATCTATGGAAAATATCGTTTTTCTTTTTAAACTGGCACATTAAAAGTCACAAAATGGTTACCAAAGATCAAAAAGAATTATTGATTATTCAAAAATATAACAATTACCTATTTGAATTTAGATTTTTCTTTAAGAAATTACGCATACGCCACAATGACCCTCTAATTAAATCACTTATTAAATAGTGAATCAGAATTTTACATTCTGGGTTGTAAGATCTAGGATCCATGCTTAAAATAAAATGGCGGAAATTGACGGAACTTATTGTTTATTAACCTACCTGATGGACAAAATAGTATGAATATATCGTCGGCACAACGGCAAAACCGCGAATCTGCATTTTTGGACATTTTGACTTTAATGTGTCATTTTACTTGTTATCGGTCCCTCTATTCACTCAATTCCAATCCTCCATCTGTTGCCTAAAAGCCTAAAATATCATTTTTTGTTGCACAAGTTTCCATAAGATTGCATGTGTTTCCAAAACTTTGAAGCCGTTTTTCTCAAAACAGATTCGTGGTTTTGGCTTTGTGCCCACAATATTGTAGTACCAAATTTTGATATACACAGCATTGCTATTAGGTATGTACATATAAGTTTTTGATTTGTTTTCGTTTTTCAATTCTCATAAAAAACCACTCAACATATCACCTAAAATGATCGAAGTAAACTGTAATAAAATTACCTCCAAACCAAGTTTGCCATTTACTACAAAGAATTTTTGGAAAAAAAAAATTGAAAATCGTTGGAGCCGTTTTTTTTTTAAATAGTTTTTTTGACGAGATAACGTCTTATAAATCGATGAACACTGGCGACAAAGCCTGAATCTTGCAATTTCATCTAAAAGGCTAAGCCATATCCCAACTAACAATTTTTCTTTTGACTTGTAAAATAACAACAGCAAATCTTATACAAACCATTTTGACGTAAATTACACTTTCTACATTTTCCAATTCATTTTTTGGTCAGAAGGCAACAGTTAATTCATCTAAAACTCAACTTTTCCGTATCGTGAAGAAAAATCAATGATGTAATAAGGTTTCTTTCTAGGTATCATTGCATTGTTGATGCACTTCATTTGGAGCTATCCCACCAGAGTGTACAAGAATTTCAGATCTTATACATGCAAATTAAAGACCCATACAAGATATCAATCATTTGATGTTATCCAGCATCCACATAATTACATCAGTGGGCCATTTATCCATCATGTGCATTTTGACAAAATCAAGCTAACAGGGTCATTTAAAAAACAATCTTAGCTTATTGCACATGATCTTAAGGTATTTTTGATGCTGCATCTGATGATGCCCATAATCTAGTAAAGGTTCTAACTACATTTTACAAAATTTAACAGGAGAGACGAAAGAGTAGAGAGTAGTTGGAGAGTAACGTGCTGAGCAAAATTTGAATTTAAGTCTATTTAGAGTTTTCGGAATGACTTCTGGGTTGCTCCGCTGACATGTTTTCTAAAATATGGCATTCAAAAGTCATTTTCGAAAAAGGTGGAGGTACAATACCTGAGTTAAAGAGGGAAACAATTAGGCCTAGTTTGTTCACACTCTTAATCGCTTATCACAATCTGAATATAGAAATTAAAAAAATTCCAAAAAATGTTTGGGATTTTCTGGCGTATTTGAAGACCTGGGCTAGAAAAATAAATGAGACTAAATCAAAAACAATGCTGCAACTCCAAATATGCAAAAAAAAAAAAAAATCAAAATCGAAAAATTTGTATGTTGGACCATTACGAGATTATGGGCAGCAGGGAACAAAAACCATCATAATCTGATTTCACTGAAAATATTTTTGGCTTAAAGAACTTTTTACAGTTTGGAGTTAAGAATCGTCATAGCAGGTGCCGGGGATGGTTTAAAAAAAAAAAATCATATTTGTTATCTACGATTGATGCCCTTACAAGCCATGTTAGTCTCATTTTGATCGGTGCTGTGTTTTTTTGACTTTTGACTTTAAAGCCTGGTACGCAGATCGAGATAAATTGTAGTCGAGCTAAATCTCTTAGGTATACAAGTTATCAAATATTTTGTATGGGATACATTTTAGCTCGGCTAAATTTTTTTTTCGATAATTTATATTTTAGCTCGATCTGCATACTAGGCTTCATTAAGACTTTGTCTTAAAAATGTACGATTTTAAAAAGTCTTTTTTATTAGTTAGTACCTACGAAAAGTCTGCAGCTAAAAAAAAATGAACAAAAGCTTAAAACATTATAAAACTTAAAGTTTACCTATACCGACTACTTTAAAAAAGATCAAACTTCGAAAGTAACGGTTTTTCACATTATTTTACTTCGAAATGAAGAAGTTGTGGTATTAAAGTTTCTTTGCATAATACTAGGCTATTTTTTTTTTATTACTCTACTGTCATTGATCGCGCTAAAATTAAAACGAACCAAGTACAAGAAACGGTTTGAATTTTTCTTCGCCATGGATGTTGAAAAAGTCACTATTAAAGTATGAATCATCGATAATTATGTATCTTATATTAATATCAAATACTCATCTTCTTATCAAAAAGTACTATCGTAAAGCGAATAGAGAAAACTTTAATTTAGAAATTGTGTTTGTTGATATTTACCTTTAACACACAAGGTTATTGGATTTTAAATATTCTGTTAACTATGTATAGCTGCGGGAGTCATATTTTTGTATTGTGTTGTAACTTTTGAAAATTCCAACAATTGCAATACATTTCGTTTTTTTTTTTTGTATAAACAGCTTCCAATAAGCTGCTAACACGTTTTTTGTTTCAAAATGTTTGCAGTTGAAATACTTAACATGTGATTAAATTTGTTTTATATTTATTCGTTGGAATTATAAATTTTATAGAGTCATAAGACAGCTTCCTGCGTATGCAAAATAACACTTTGACCTATTAATAGGTATATCGATATTCTATGTACTTTATAACCGGATAATTATTATCATTTATTGGTGTGATGACGTCATATAACAGTAATATTGCCTCTATTAAACTTGCTACATTTAGATACTTATAAGAATGTTATTATGTTATAACAAAAAGTAAATAATAAATTTGAATAATAAATGAATATATAATTAAGTGATTTCTTGTTTACTTTTCATTGTTTTGTTATTTGAACAGCATATATTTTGTTGTTCAATTAGCTATCGAAACCTTCTTTCTTTTCAGTTAATATTAAATGACGTTAAATTTTGTTTAGATACTAAATTGTTTAAGGTTGTTAAACATCATTTATCGTATACAAATATCCATACATTTGGAGAGAAATTGATTGAATTAACATACAAACGATATATTTTTTAAATAAACTGGATTCGGTGTCTTAAAAAAACAAAAAACACTAATCTACTTAAAAACTTTAGCAGATTTTTTTAGGTATGCACACATACATACGAACATACATACAAATTTACATACGTGAAAAAAAAAAACACTTAAAAGCAGATGCATTCGTTTGTTAAAAATTCTTTTGATTTATTTTCTCATGATAAATTAATATTTTTAAACCACCTGCTCCGCAGTTCACTCTGGATCCAGCCTCTATCTTTAAAAGACAAAACACCTAATTTTTCTTGTGGAGTCTTTCTATTTCTGGTTTTTAACACTTTTCAAATATCCTATGTTTTCGAACCCATCAATAGCTGTGTTTTTTTGGCATTGCTATTGCTATTCGTATCCGCAGTTGGCGTTTACATGCATTACAAAAACAACACGCAGATGCCGATAGGAATAGAAGCTAAACCAAGGTGCGGATAGAGTTTTGTCGAAGTATAGTCATAAGTTTACGCTTTCTTATCTCTTGGTGCATGCATATAAATTGGATTAAATGTTGATATTTGGGATATCCTAAATAAATAACCAAAAAAAGACGCCAAAATGTCAAAAAAATACCGAAATTTTCAGTATTTGGTGATTTTAGCACTTAAGGTCTAGTTGAATTTGTTGACAAAAATGATGATATCTCGATCTTTGAGCTAAAAAAATATCATATAATTCGATTTTAAAACCATTTCTGGAAGCTTAGTAGTTTCTAAATATTGATTTTCGAATCTCGTCAATTTTGTCTAAATCGAGTACTTTTTTCCACAAGTCGATGGATATTTCTGCCGTTCAAAAACTGAAATCGTTCCAATGTTTGTTCATGTTTCTTGGATATTGAGTCTTATGAAAATTGAAATCTCTCAACATCGGGAAAGGACTCGATCCATTATTTTGAATAAAAGATGAACAAAAGTGCATTTTTTAAAACAACTCGATAACAGTCAGCCCTATTGTGAGTTTCAAGTGAATAAGGGTGGCATAATACAATTTCAATTTATTTTTACAAATCTCAAAAACGCAAAAGAAATATTAAGACCCTTAAAACCCCGTTGAAGATTAATTACTATTCAAAAATTAAAATCTTTTTTATATTAATTTATTTTTTTTTTTTTCAAAATATTGAAACACAATATTCCTATTTTATAAAAACAAAGTTTAGCAGTGTTAAGAGAATACTTATTGTTCTTCAATCATTTTTATTTAAGGTTTGCAAAAAATAACGCAACAACACCTAAAACCATAAAAAACCGTTGTAATTCGGGAACGAATCGAAAACAAGAAAATTACCTCATACCTTGTCTGTGGCGATGACTGTACCACGTATACAAAAATTCCTAACATTTTTTATTTCGACTTTTTTCGCTTTGATTTTAAAAGCGAAAATGATTATGACATTTAAATTGCAGCTGTACTTCAAGGTTGCTTTTATTTTTATTCAGAATTTTCTCTTTTTTAAAGCACTTTCACTTTTCATGACATCGTAAATCGCTTTGAAAATTCACTTTCATTTTCAAAAGCATAATTCGGAACATGGACTGATCATTCATTGAACAAAAAAATGTGCTCTTTGTACCTAACATGAAAAAAGTGTCTATTTTTTACATAATCAGGTGCCCTGTAACTTGAAAAAATCCAGTGTTGTCGATAAAATGAAGTATCGGCAGCATCTTACAAAGACTTATATCGAAGGTTTTTAATGAAAAACAGTTGATTGAGCCAAACAAGGTACTGTCAATGCTCTCCAATAGTGGATGTATTTGAATGAAATATTCGGTCTTATTACGAATTTCATTTGTATCGTAGATTTGTTACAAATCTCGAAAAAAAAAACATTCATAGAATTCGAAAATATCATATAAATTGTCATGTCGTCTCAAATGGTTTCGAGAGAAAACCTCAAAATTATACTCAGATGGAACTTTAGTTCCGGATTCGAACCTTATCCATCGATACAAATGTCAAGTTGAATTTAAAGACCTATTTTAGATGACAAATCAGCTAAATGGAACTGTCTTTACAAAAATTCAATCTTACTTCATTTATCATTATCAGTAACAAGTTACATAGAAAATTAAACAGAATTAATTATATTATAAAAGGCAGCTGTTTTCTGTTTGCTTGAAACAAATAAACATGAATTTAAATAGGTTTCTCTGAAAATATTAAAGAGGCTAGTTCATTTATCATCCATAATAGAGTTGTAAATTTTTATAATTTTACTTATATGAACTTGTTAATAGGACCCATCTAAACTGATAACCAAGCTAATAAAATTAAATGCAAAAACCCAAAATAAATAAAAGTCCAATATTTTTTTTTTGTTTTTTTTTTAGTTTTTTTTTTTGGATAGGTACTTGTATTTTTCTTAATTATGTTAATAACATTGATAAAGATTCTTTTTTTTTATGTTTCTTGTTGTTTTTTTCTTAATATTATATTTTTGTTGTTTTTTGTTTATTTTTTTGGTGATTGCAAGAAGTTTTACACCATTTTTAAAAAGAAAGGTGGCGGCGATTTATTTTATTATTATTATATTTTTTTTTTTGTATTTTTTCTTATTTTTTTTAATAGTATGTATTTGTTTTATAATTTTTATTAAAATTTTAATAAGATTTATCTAGGTATGTGTTTTTTAATTTTAATTGTTTTATTTTTGAAATAGGTAATAATTAGGATTAAGGTTTTGTTTTATCTTCAATATTAAATTTAATTCTGCAAATAATTTACTAAAATTGTAATTTTTTATATTTTAATTTTTTTTTTATAATTTTTTTCCACATAAATTGTTTGTTTAAAATTTTTTAAATATAATTTTTTTTGTTTTTAAAATTTATGTTTGCTTGTTTTTTTTTAATAATATTTGCTTAGAGATTTTATTTGTTAAAATTATTAAATTTGATTTTTTTTCAATGATTGATTATATTTTTTTTTTTTATTTCGAGATTAACTTTTAAGGAGAAAATTGTATCATTTTTTTTTTTTTTGTTTTTTGTTAAATATTCTTTGGCAAACACTGTTAAGGTGTTGAAATTTCCTTCCTTTTTTTTGTTTCTTTTATTTTTATTTTTATTTTTCTGACTAAGTAATGTGTGAGTGTTACTGTTTTTTTTTTTTTTTTGTGATTTGAGAAGAAAATTTCAAAAAATTGTATTTTTTTTTATTTAAAATTTTGTTTTATTTATTATTTTTTAAACTTACACTAATATATAATAATAACTTTTTTTGTTTTCTTTTTCTTTTATTTTTTGTTGTAATAATAAATTCAGTTTCTCTATATAGAAAATAATTTAAAAAAAGAAGAAAAAGATAGAAATAGAGATAAAAGTGAGAAATAGAGAACAGAAAAAATTAACAATAGAATAACAACTACGATATATATTATATAAAATAAAAAATAAAAAAGTTTTTGTATATATAAATAGTTTTTTTTTTTTAAATTTTCTTTTTTTTTGTAATAAAAAAAAATCAACAAAAAAATAATATAGTTTTAATAATTAATAAAAAACAGGCGAAATTTATAGGAATATAAATATATTAACAGTTTGTTTTTTTTTAGATTTTTTTTTCTTAATTTTTTTATTTTCTTTTTAAGAACTAAGATTCGAATAAGATTGTTCATTTTTTAATTTAAATTTTCTTTTTGTATTTTTTTTTTTGTATTTTAATTTTTCTTAAGAAAGAAAGGAATTGTTGTTTGTTGCTTAGTTTGTATATAAAGTATGTGTGAGTGTGGGTGAAATGCCGAGCGATAATGATAGATAACGACGATTCTTTTAGGACGATAATTTTTTTTTGTATTTTTTTATCTTTTTTTTTATTTATTTTGTTTCGACTTGTATTTGATTTAAGATTTTTATTTATTTTTCTCATAATCTCCAGAAGCGGAGTTAATTATATTTATTTTTTGTTAAATAACTGTTTTTTGTTTTTAATGACTTTGTTCTTTTCTTATTTACCAAATCTATCCACTAACAACATTGCTGGCATTTGCAGCCGCTGCCGCAGCTATTGACTTAGCTTCATCACCAGGCGAAGGTGTTGGTCCAGTGCCTCCATCCCTCCTCGGTGGCATTCTCTCATTAACAGCATCCAATCCTTTAGCTTCTGCAAATGATGTAATTTTATGATTAGGCGAAAACCCTTGCATGGCATTCTTCAGCGATTGTTTGCCACCCGACAATGCTCCCAATGGCAAAGCACCCGTCGGAGTCAATCCCTTCAACTGTAGCACCGATTCCGATTCCTCTCTCAATACCGAAAACACACGCGCCATCTTTCCAATAGCTCTAATCTTATTGCGTATAACTTCCTTTCGCAAAGCAGCCTCATCTGGATCCACCAAACCACCATCCTCATTCTCCGACATCAGCTCATCATCCGAACAAATGTTCAAAACATTCACCAACATTTCGGTGACTTTTTCACCAACAAATGGCAGCGACCAAGTGAAAACATCCATAAAATTCGGAAGCCAATACGGATGTGGTGAGCAATTAAATTGCCTAATATTCATAACATTATTCTCATATTTCAATACAGCCGCCTTATTATTATACACATCCAAATAATTCGGTGCCGAAAAGATTGTTATCAACGATGGGAAACCAGTTGTCTGACTTTTACGATACATACGATAGCCGGCGTCCTGCGCCTCATGTGCTCGTATTATTGACAACAAATTGTTATTTTGCAAGAAATCACAACATGCTGCATAGCTGTAAAAATACGAACAACCACGTACTGAATTGTGTGTATAAAAGTCCGAATTCTTTTCATTGCCAAAATCTTCTAACGGATCTGACCATAACAAATCACACATTGGCCCAAATGCTGGTGGCTCTTTGAAACGATCCAAACGACGTATATCGTCTAGTTCGTGAATTTCGGGGGACAGCCCGCCGTGAACGCACAAAAACTGTTGATTCATAAGCGCCGCCAACGGCAGACAATCAAAAGCATCCATACAAGCATCATATACCCGTTCCGAGTATTTGATCTTGCATTCTTGCTTAAATGTAAAATATTCTGTCAAATGGCGACACTCGTGATTGCCACGCAGAAGAAATAGCGTATTTGGGTAGGTGATCTTTAGAGCCCACAAATATAGAACGCATTCAATACTAAAGTAACCCCGATCCACATAATCGCCGAGGAAGAGATACTTGGTTGTGGACGGTGATCCGCCGACTTCAAATAGCTTCATTAAATCATAAAATTGACCATGTATATCGCCACAAACTGTAACTGGCGCTTCGATATCAATCATGGTCTTTTCAGAGCGCAACAATGTGGCTCCCTCTTGGATAATTCGCATCGCTGGGCCATCCTCGATACGGCCTTCGAGAATGAAATGCTGCTTAAGTACTTCGTGTTGTATTTTGCCAGTTCTAGCATCGAATACCTCCGACATGGTCAACTTGTGACTGGGAGGGAATGGCACCGTGTCGACTACACGATCTTTTGTGCTTTGGGTGGGCGTTGGGAGTGCAGCAGAAGCAGACTTTTTAGTTGGACTCGATTGTTGTTGGCTAGAGTTTGAATTTTGTGATGCTGCTGAAGTGTTATTAGATTCATTTTGACTATTTGACTGTTTTGGCTGAGAAGATTGCTGCTGCTGCTGCGTTTGATTATTACTGTTGGCCTGGTTTTGGCTCGATTGATTATTCGAAGACATATTGTTGTTGTTGGGTTGACAGTTTTCACCTCTCGGAAAAAGGGGGACGACTTCGACAACTAACTTAAAAAAAGAAGAGAGAGAGAGAGAGAGAGAAGAGAAGAGGGAAAAGGCAAAAATGGTTCACTTGATACTTTAAAAATTCTTTATTTTTTCTCTAAAAAAAAAAAATTAATTAAAAGCCGTGTTTTATTGGTACTCAGTATTTTAATGAGCAGTATTTTACTGAGTAAACATTTTATGCTGTAAATTATTTGATTAAAATTTTGTCCACACTAATCAATTTTACTATAGAAAAGAATCTGCAAAAAGCGATTTTGTTGCTATAAAAAGGTCTAAAACGCTTGCAAATAGGCGATTATTCGAATATACATAGCGTCGGTCTCATGAGAAAACCTCGTAACTCCCAAAATCAAAATTTTACAGGAGAGACGAAAGAGTAAACAAACAACAGAGTAGTTGGGAAGAAACGCGCTGTGCAAAATTTGAATTTAAGTCTATTTAGAGTTTTCGGAATGACCCCAAATTTTCTGGGTTGCTCCGCTGACATATTTTCTAAAGAATGGCATTCAAAAGTCATTTTTGAAAAAGTGGAGTTACGAGGTTTTCTCATGAGACCGACGATAGATCAAAACAAAATATAAAATTGAAATTATTTCTTATTGGTTAAAAAAAATATGGTCGCTAATTTCTTCCAATAATTTAAAGCAATGTCTTATTTCCCTAGAAAAATTCCTTTCGAAGAAAATAAATTGCCGTTTCGTGACAAATAAGTAGCCTTAATTAAACATTTTGTTTTGTGTACTTGCAGTTTTTGTTTATAATTTTTCAAGCATAAACTAAGAAATCTAAATTAAGGCATAATTTATTTGAAAAGGCATAATTTTTTTTCAAGTGAGGCATAATTTTGACTGAATGGGTTGGCAACGTTGCCAGTAGGTGAACCGTGAACGTGAAGCAACAGCGAAAAAAAAGCAGGCGTATTTAATGTCAAACATATCAAATCAACTGGACGAAATATTGAAAATTCAAAATTAGATGTAATCTAGTTTTTTTTTCAACTGAAAGGAAAATGCTTGTGCCAGGGCAAGTTTTGTTTTTTTTCGGCGGGATTTGATTTTTCGAAACATAGCATTGAGTTATTTATGTGATATAATTGCTAGTTTTGTCATAACTAAATAAGTTTATATTTTATTAAATTTTTTGCGTCGTTGCGTCAATCAATCCGTCGAAGTTGACAGATGGGACTAAAAGAGGTGCGTTCTTTTTCTAACAATAGTCAACGATCGTTGTTATGTCAAAAATTATTGTTGAAGTGTCATTGTTAGAAATCGTTGGATTTTTTACAAATCATTTAGGAACGATTTATTGTCAGAGATTGTTAGACCAGCTAAATTTCTTTTGGAGAATACTTTTATTTCCATTATTATAACAAAAAAAAATTGTTTTTTATTCAAAATAAATTATCTTTCATCAAAAAATTACAAAACTCTCTTTTTATTTTAATTTTTTCCGCTTATTTCCAAAAGAAAAAAACCTTTGAGTTTGTTTTGTAAACAAAACATACACTTTGACACATCAACAATCTCATGAATGTTCAACTCATATCATGGAGGTGAGTTGGAAATAGTTACGATTTGTAACTATTTGACACTTAAAAACGAGTTTAGGAACGATGTTCATCTGTCAAATAGTTACAAATCGTAACTATTTTGTAGTTTAGGAACGACAAAAGTTAACGATAGTTAACAATAGTTAACTATTGTTAGAAAAAGAACGCACCTAAGGGGTGACCCATAGAATACGTTGCATTACGGATTGCTTTTTGACAGCTCACTTCAAATTACAAGGTGTGTTCGATATTTAATCGCTGAATGTGCACTAATAAAGTTCTGATGCAAAAAAATTGTTAACTATTATCGTCGTACTTTTTTTTAATAAAATAAAACGCGCGACTAGATTTCATGTAGGTAAACAAAGTTCACAATTCATAAAATCGGAGAAGAAAAGAAAACAGAAAAAAAAAGAAAACAGAAAATCGAACTAGTCTATTGTTGACAACCAATGTCAAAGGATACGACGGATGAAAAAGTAAAAAGGCCCAACCCATAGAATCCGTTGCGTCCGTTCCGTCGAAGTTTTCAACTGACAGGTAGATAAAAATACACACGTTCTTATGGGAAGCGACCCATAAGCGACGAATCGGACGGAGACGGACGGATTCGACGGAAGAAGTTGCCCAACTTTCTACTTTTTCATCCGTCGTATGCTTTGACATTGGTTGTCAACAATAGATCTGTTCATTTTTCTGTTTTAGAGTGCACACCGGGGAATTAAACTAAATGAACTGCGTTCTTATCTTCTCCGATTTTATGAGTTGTGAACTTTCAGTATTCATTAGTGAATTAATTGTAATAAAAGTAACATTTAACTCCCTATTTTATTTCTGAATTTAATTAGATATGTGAATTCGCCATGAATACCCTTAAAATGTTAAAACAAAAATATTTAAACCTTTTGTTTTAAGGAATATATTATATGAAGAGCTTGTGCAAATTTAAACGTAAAGCCTAGTACTCAGCTGAAGTGAAACGAAAAAAAAGAATTTTTTTTTTATTTTTGTAAATTTCTCACTTTTTGCAAAAAATGACCATTGTGGTTATAACTAAACTCTTAAAAGTTGTTTACATCAGAAAATATCAGAAATTCCCTTTTATTTTACAAAAAAAGAGCAACGATAATACTTAAAAATTGTTTCAGAACTTCCTTAGAGCACATTCAGCGAAAAAAAAATCGAACACACCTAGGAATTTGAAGTGAGCTGTCAAAAAGCAATCCGTCGTACGACGTATTCCATGGGTCACCCCTTTCTGTCCCAAACTTCAACTTCAATGGATGGATTGACGGGCCTAAAAAGTTGGGCTACTTCTTCCGTCGAATCCGTCGGCCTCCTTCCGATCCGTGCGTCGCTTATGGGTCGCTTCCCATAAGAACATGTGTATTTTATCGATCTGTCAGTTGAAAACTTCGACGCAACGGATTCTATGGGTTGGGCCCATTAAAAAAAAGTCTGTATCGCGAAATGCCAGATTAAAGAAAAAAAAAAAGATGGATTTCTAATTTTTTGATAACTGCCCCATTGAAATTGTTGTTGATAACAAAATTGTCTTGGAAATTGATGTTGCTTTTGACTTTGCCAAATTAAATGTCAAAAACTTATTACTCCATTTTGTAAAGTGACGACTCTAATGATCATACCTTCTCTTCTTATACCATGGTCAGCTATTACATGAAGCCTCAAGAGGCGCGCCTCTTTTCAAAACTAATGAGTGCAAAAGAGAAAGAAGAAAAAACAAAAAACTATCCGACCGGAGAGTCGTGGGCCAAAATTCTGAGACTCTTTTTTGACGTTTCTTTTTCCACTCTTTCTTTTTTCAGCATTTTCTTTCATTTTTTTTTTACTTCTTGGTGGAATACAACAACAACAATACTTAAATCAAAAGAGAAATGTCAAATTTGAGTCTTTGACTCAAGAGGCATCGTGTAATAGTACGCGCCTCACAGAATGATTATCAAAAGAAAATTCAAAAAAAGAGTCAAGCCTCTTGAGGCTTCTTGTAATAGCTGACATGGTACCACATTAGTTCAGAAGAAAGGTCTGAACACGCTCTGAACATTCTCTGAACTGATCGTGTTCTGAGCGCTCTGAATTAATATTGAAACAGATTTGAGAACAAACTGCCACCAAAATGACATTTTGTCAATTTATAGTTGTCAAACCCAACAAAGGAAAAAAATATGTTTTAATAATTAAAAATAACATAGTTTGAAGTAATTTATTATTAAAACTTAACAACTGCACCGAGTCGACAGCTTCAGCAGACATTTTAATTTTGATTGTGTATATATTTGTTGTTTTTTTTTTTTCACTGACGTAAAGCGTTCAGGTTTTACTCACACTGTTCGGTCTTTTTTTTCGAGCTCGTTATTCGTGCTCTGAACAAGCTCTGAACGATTTCTGAACAAAAAAGATACACAAATTTAGAGGCTCTGAACTAAAAAGAAACATGATTTTTTTTGACAGTTCAGACTCTGTTCAAAACTAAAAAAGAAAAACCCCTATTACACACTAGTTTTCAAAAATGACAATTTCGGGGTCAAGTCAATGTTTTTTTTTTTTTTTTTTGAAATTTCTTGCTAAGTAATTGTTAGAATTAGCCGAAAAGTGGGAATTAAAAAACTTATATGTTTATGTGGACATCAACAAAATTTGGGAGCAAACCGTTCACTAAATTTCTGTTGAGGTCAAAAAAACAAACATGTATACCACAATACCCCAACTTCCTCTACTGAGCAAATTACTGAGTTACCAAAAAAACACGACTAAAATAAAAAAAAGTCGAAAAAATAGAAACTATCACTAACCTTTTTTTATAGCTTCTCTTCTAAACAACGACGACGAAGATGACAACGGGACGACAAGACAACGACGAACGATTGAAGAACGACCTAAAGAACGACCAAGAGAAGGCGGCTTCCTTTCGTAGCTGGTTAGCTGACGCGACTGCTAGCTAATGTGTGCTAGCTTCTGGCTCTTCTAGTTTAACGTGTGTTACCGCTGCTAGCGCTTTTTGAACGAGCGAAGCCGAGCGAGAGACACACTAAAAACACACAAACAAAAAAAAAAAACCAACGGAAAACCGAAAAAAAGTCCTGCTATTTATAGAATTTTTTGTAGAATTTCTTTTTCAACTTGTGCCATGTAGTAGAGCGAGCGCAATTGGAGTAGTTTTTTCGGATCTGTTTTTTTTTTTCAACTGTTTTCAACTAATTTTTTACTTAATTTTCTAATTCTAATTTTTTTCTTTTTGTAATGTTTGCTATCGGTTTTTTTTTTGCTCTGGCGAAGAGAACAAGATATGGGCGAAAAAAATGAACGAATTATAATAAAGTATAAAAAAAATGAGCAATTAACATGCACACATGAGAATAATGGTGGTTATTTTTTTTTCTTCGTGTTTTTATTTCTCAGTGGTCTTTTTTATATATTTTTGCATTATTTTTTTCGTTCTTCATGTGTGTGTCTTTTTCTATTGGGGGTATATACACTTTTTGGAAAAAACTTCTTGTCGTCGTCGTTTTGAGGGGGGGATTTTTTCTTGCTGGGAATTTTTTTACTTTTTCAGTTCAATGTTTGTTTATGTTTTTTTTTTTTTAATGATAGTAATGGTAATTTGGCGAGATGTTATTTTGATTTTCAAAATTTGATAGGTTTTTTGTGTAAATTTTTAGTTTATATTGAAATTTGTTTGGATTTTTTGGAGAAATTTTCTTGAGTTTTTTTTTTTTTTTTATTTTGTAAAATTTCTCTTGCTACGATGACTAATGTGAAAAAAACTATACTAGTAGCAGAGGCGAGAGAAGAAAAACTTGACAGTCGATAATTTTTTGCAGGTTTTTTGTTCCTTTCGGTAGAGATGAGGGATTTTTTTTTGTTTCGTTGAGTTTGATGAGAGGTGGTTTTTTTTGGAGAGTTTGTGGAGATTTTATTTTTGTTTTGTAGTAGATTTGGGATTTGTGGGAATTTTAGAAAAACAGGGCTGCCCTTCAAGCAAACAGGCATAGAGGAAGGAATACCTAGAGAGCCGACTCGTACCCCCCTTACCTAAAACACCCGCAAATTTAATTTCAGATAATCTCTCTTATTTTTCTCTTGTTTTCCTATCTGTGAATACGTGTGAAAAGTACAATTCGTTTAATACCTTCCTTTCACCAGTAGATGTCCTCACAAATTTTGAATTTAAACATGATTTTGGTTTGTACATGAACTTGAATAGCTCAAATAGCTCACTCCAGACACCCACCTTTCAATAAATATGTACAGAAATAAAAAAAAAAGGTTCGTGTTTTGAATTTATTATATTATTTTTTTATGAATTTATTTCCTACTGAGCACTTAAATTGTTTTTAATTGTTTTGAGCTCAACTCCACAGTTGAATGAGACGCGACTTCGGTTGGTTTTTCTCTTCCACCCTACAAGCTGCAATGAGAGGAAAAACTCCACAGTGCTTATATGTGGTAGTTTTCCCGTGCATTTTAAATGGCACCAACACATTCAACTGTGGAGTTGAGCTCAAAACAATTAAAAACAATTTAAGTGCTCAGTAGGAAATAAATTCATAAAAAAATAATATAATAAATTCAAAACACGAACCTTTTTTTTTTATTTCTGTACATATTTATTGATAGGTGGGTGTCTGGAGTGAGCTATTTGAGCTATTCAAGTTCATGTACAAACCAAAATCATGTTTAAATTCAAAATTTGTGAGGACATCTACTGGTGAAAGGAAGGTATTAAACGAATTGTACTTTTCACACGTATTCACAGATAGGAAAACAAGAGAAAAATAAGAGAAATTATCTGAAATTAAATTTGCGGGTGTTTTAGGTAAGGGGGGTACGAGTCGGCTCTCTAGGTATTCCTTCCTCTATGCAAACAGGTCCGACCTCGGTCCGAATCCGCTCCGCCTGAGGCGGAGCTGAGTCCGACTTCGGATCAGAAACTGGTCCGAAGGCGGCTCAAATTAGTATGGAAATTATAATCACCGCGAAGTCGATTGCATATGTATTGGTGTGGTGAAAATCTCCATTCCGAGAAAACGGAGCCGAAGGCGGACCTGAGCCGGAGCAGCGAAAACCTACCAGAAAGAGGAATAAGAAAGGGATGACATTTCGCATTTGCGACCAAAAAAAGAACAAGATTTATTTTTTTTTTCACTGAAACTGTTTTATTTTTTATTTTATTTTGGCAAACGAAATTTTCACAATAAATACAATATAAAATACAATACATTTTTTTTCATTTTATTTCATTTGATGCTGCTGCTGTTGTTGGTGTTTTTTTAGATACCCAATCGCATGTTTCACCTTCTAGATTTTTCTTCATCATTAGAGATTACATCTACAACACAAGAAGAAACAACATTTTAACCCAAACACTTTGAGCGATATATAAAACATACCTTTTTTGTTTTCCATATTGTTTATAATTTAATAAAATTGTTTATAATTAATAAACTAACATTATACAAACAACGACACGAGACACGACGCGACCAAACACTTCAACAAAAAATAACAAAATGACGCTTTGGCTCTTGTTGGCCTTGTCTTACTTTTCCTTTTCTCATTTTTCACCACGATTCTCGTTCGACTTTGTGTTCATACACAAAAAGTTGCAAGTGTGTGAGTGCAAGCCCGATTTTCGCGGTCTGAGGTCGGAGTTTCTTTGTTGAACTCAGTTTTCTTGCTTGAAGGGTGGGGAAACTTTTGTTTGGTGGAGGGAAATTTTAAAATTTTAGGTATAAGGGCCAGTAGCACTGGTGCAAGGTCCACATATGTAAAAATAGCCACATCCTTGCTTGAACCGAAGTTGACGCGCAACTAATCCGCCGAAAACGATGGGTAAAATTCCTGGATCCGAGAGGCTGAACCACTTTTGTACAACTGGCCCTAAGCCAGTTCCATGGGGAACTTCCAGTGAATTTCAAATTATGGGGTGGTGAGGTAGTTTGTAAAAAAACGTTTTTTGTACTGAAAAAAAAATCAAAAGCTAGAACTATATACACTTAAAATTAATTTAAAAATTAAGTTATTTTAATCAATTGTTTTTTAAATAAACTATAGTGAGTCTGATAAAGAAAGTAGTTTTTCTATTTTTCAATTTTCTCAAAAACTGGAAGGCATATTAATATATAATTTTCAGTGCTTGATAAGAAATCAATTGAGGCATTTTACTTTGTCAGTCAATTTTGCATTAAAGTCCAAAGTCTTTGTGAAAATAGTAGTAGTCCCCCCTCCAAAACGGGGAGACAACATAAGGTGTGTTTTTTATTACAACCGGTCTTAGCTGGACTAAAAAAAACGCAGTCTGGGCTAAGCAATTTACATGTTAAATACAACAACACCTTAGCCCCTTGGGCTTAGTTGTTTAGCCCGGGGATTTCTCTGGTCTTAACTTTTTGAACAGTTTTAAATCTATGCTACCAAACTATTTTTTTTATAAATTGTTTAGAATTTGTTTACAAACGTGAAAACTGACGTTTGGAAGGACAAAATGTATTTAACTAGTTTTGCTAGCATACATTTTTATATCTGTTTGTAAAACATATATGAAAAATACAAGAAAAATACGAAAGCGAAAAATATGACAACTCTTAATTTTTTGTTGTGTCTGCTGTTTTCGGAACATTCAATTTACAGTGCTCTGTTAAGATTTCAGGTTAAGCCCCGAGGCGTTTTTTTGTCCAGTTAAAGGCTTGGCCACACCCGAGGGTATGCGGTAGCGGTATGGGTAGAGGTAACGCCACTTGTATGAACAAAATTTCAAACTGACATATCAACGTTCAGATGTAGAATTTTTTTCATACGAATATCGTTACCGCTACCCGTACCGCTACCGCATACCCTCCGGTGTGGCCAAGCCTTAAAGGCTTGGCCACACCGGAGGGTACGCGGTAGCGGTACGGGTAGCGGCAACGATATTTGTATTAAACAAATTCCACACCCGAACGTTGATGTGTCAGTTTGGAATTTTTTCCATACAAATACCCGTACCGTTACCTGTACCTCTACCGCGTACCCTCCGGTGTGGCCAAGCCTTAAGACCGGTGGTAATAAAAAACACACCTTTATTCAACAATGATTGTATTTAACCCCTTTACAAAACGTCATTATCAATCCTTTGTTCTAAAGTTATCGTACTTTCCCCTCAAATGTTTCTGTTTTACTTGAGTAAAACTAAAAATCCGAACAAAAGCTAGATTTAAATGACCATATTTCGGTAATTTTCAATATTAAGGTATAACTACAACGGCCACTTTTTGCAAAAAGTCAAAAAGTAAAAATTTTCAAACTCATTTTGTGACAATTTTTCCAACCACAAAATTTAAAATAATGATGCAGAAAGCTTATTTTTTGGGTTAAAAATCAATTTTTTTTTTTTAAGTTTTTTCCAAAAATAAATAGCGCTAGAAAGAAATAAAAAATTTTTACTTTTGTAAATTTTCCACTTTTTCACTTTTTAGATTATTTTAGTCGCAGGCTTAAAGCCTGGTACGCTGCTCGCGCTAAATTTTAGCTGAGATAAAATTCCCATACAAGTTATCGATAACTTGTATGGGATCCATTTTATCTCGGCTAAAAATGTTCGATAATTTGTATGGGAGCTAAAATTTAGCGCGAGCAGCGTACCAGGCTTAAGGCTTAACTTACATTGATCTAAGAAGTGAAAAAGTACAAAATTAAACATTTTCAAACTGATTTTGTGGTGATTTTCCGAAATGAAAAAATTAAATAATTATGCAGAAATCGTATTTTTTGATCTAAAAAAACAATTTGTATTTTGAAATATTTTCACTTTTTGACTTTTGCAAAAAGTGGCCAATGTAGTTAAGGCCTTAATGCCTTCATTCTCCAAAAATAAACTCTCCATTTCAATCTTTTTTATTCTAATCTACTACAATATTTACTTTCGTTAAAAAACTCAAACATTTTGGCATCACTAAATAAAACCCATTTATTTCATCTATTCACCACCATCACCACCAGCGCCACTCTACCATCCCTGTTTTTGCGACCCAAAAAAAAACCCCCATACTTCAAAAAATTTGCACTCAGTTTGACATTTGATTATGAGACGAATGGTTGTGTATTCGCCTCGCCTTCGGAATCTTGTTTTCTAGCGTAGAAAAAAAAAAGACTTGACCTCTTTGTGGATTCGTTTACCATCTCCTCGTTTAAAAAAATAGGTCGCTCGCAAATATCGTCGTGGTCTGTCTTCTTGGTGGTGGTGGTGTCTCTACCGGAATTTTGCACGCACTTGTGTCAGTGGCATTCAAACATAAAGCAACAGATAGAACCAAATTAAAATATGAAAAAAATCTGTTAATTATTGTATTTTTTGTTGTTGTTTTCTTTGAATAAAAATTTCACCAAATAAAACGTGCGTTCAAATAATTTAGAAAAATAAGTAGAAAATTATCACATTTTTTTAACCAAACAGAAAAGTTCTTTTCCAGTTGCCTTTGGTGTTTTTTTTGAGTTAAAATTCTCTTCCAAGAGTTGGCAACAAGTTTAATCTGCGCCTGGTCGTTTTAACTAGTTTCTTCTTCTTCTTCGACTCGTGTGTCTGTCCTCTCGCCAAAGGATCGTGATCATTTTTAGCATTCCTTTTGACTATTCTCATAGAAAAAACTCCTTTTTTTTTTCCTTCTTCCTCGTCGTCGTTTGTTAGAATATCAGTTAAAATGAAAAGATCTGCCCTTAATCGGAATCATTATTTTGTATTCGGTTTCCTTCTCGGACTCATACTCAGTTTTTACATTCCCGAAGACATCTGGGAACTAGTCCAGAATGAATGCCCTCAAACGGCTGAAATTCATTCGTTTGAAAAGAAGTTTGGCCAAGACTTTGAGCCGCACTTGAACCTGATTAATAAACCACTTGCAGCTAAGAAGCCGGTAAGTGAAGATAGAAAAAAGAAAACCTATCTTTTTCTATATCGCTTGTTATTTTTCTTTTCTTTTATTTTGTTTGTTTATCATTTTTTTTTTATTTACCACAATTTATTTTGTGTATCTTGCCTCTTGTGTGCGTACAGAGAGTAGGTAACTATAACTTACTTAAGCATGTGGCAATGTCTTCCAATTGGCTTTTTTTTTTTTCATTATTCACTTTTTTTCAGGGGAATAGGTAATTATTCTAATAATAACAAAAGTATAGAGACAGTCTAGTTAGTATGAAATTGAAATAAGCTTTAACAAAGAGGTAATTTTTTTTTTGTTGGGATTCTCAAGGTTAGACAGATCGCGTGGATGACTTGACTGGATCTGGCTAGCTAGAGGTTATAATATTTTTTTTGTTGTGGTTTTTAGGTACTGCGAGAGAATCTCGTTGTTGTTGGGTCGGTCGTCAATTATCTTATCACAGAGGCAGAGCCAGAAATCTTTAAATAGAATTTAAAAAATGTGTTTAAAAAAATTTGTTTGTTTTAAAATAATTTTTTTTTTACTTGCAAGTACATTTTTTTGAGTAAACAATTGGCAATTTGTGCAGAAAAAAAAAGAAATACCTAAACAATTTTGGTACAGATTTTACGCATTTTAATTAGAAAGTCATAAGTTCGTTATTTTGTTTTTCCTTCATCTGTTTTCTTATTTATTCACATTATCTGTGCAAATAAAACACTAACTTGGTGATTCTTTAGATAGATCACGTCTTTAATATTTTCGGGATGCACGGTATACAATTATACATGTGTACCAACAAAAGTTCAAATATGCTTAAGCTTAAGCTAAGTATACACGATTTCAAGATCTTCCAATATTGGCTTAACTGGTAATAGTCCCGTTCAAAAAATTGCTAGACTTATTGGATGGAAGACAATTTTCTTGACAGAAAGGAAGGAGAATCTGAAACTTTATTCAAAAGTTGGATTGAGACAGAAAAAAAGTCGTATAGGAGATTGTATATTCTCCTCCTAAAGTGGTTGTCTGTAAAGTCGGTTTACGGACGATAATTTTGCGTGATAACGTCATAAGAAAACAGGTTATGCGCTTTTGTTAACAAAAAAATCAATCCATCACCCAAAAACCCAATTTTTTAAATATAACCTATAATAATTTGACGTGATAACGTCTTATAAATCGATGAACCATGGCAGCCATCACGAAAAAGTGACTCCATTTTATCCCGTTCCACTTTAAATTTTTTGAGCAGTGCGACAAAAATTTTCAATTAAAAATTAAAAATAAACTATTATAGATATTCTATAGGTTATTTAAAAGATAATAACCCAAAGTTGAATAAATTTGAAGGATTTAAAAAAAAATTCATCAATAGGGTAAATATGGGTAAAACAAAATTGAAAAAAGTGGCTATTTTCTAAACGCGATGCTGTAGAAAGTAAGGCTGACATTAGTATTGACAAAATTCTAAAAAATTTCAAAACCAAGTTATAAATGGTTTTTTAAAACTAAAACATGAGGTCAACCCCTTTGACAAAGTAGTGATTATAGGTAGGGAACATTTTTTTTGACAATTTGAAAAACATCATTCAAAAGATAATACAAAATAAATTTAGGGTCTGAAACGGATTTTTTTTAAGTCTCTGCGTTTTAAAATATGAATTTTAAAAAAATACTTACATTTTTTGGGTATTTTTGGCTGGGTTTTTATTTTCATAAATTTTTCGTAGCGTTCAAAAAATCTCAAGCTTATAGAACACACAGGCTTTGACCGTGCGCATGCTTGCACAAAAAAAATAGTATTCTTAAATGTTTTTTTTTACCAAATAACGGGAAAAACAAGTTTTTTTGTAACAAGTTTTTTGACTGCTTTCAACCGTTTTTTATTTTTATCTTTTTTTCTTCAACAGATAAATGAATGAAATTTATATTGTAGATGGATAACACTGGTTTACAAGGGTTTTGTTGCCGAAACAAAAACTTTTCTGAAGGTTTTTGGTGTGCTGAACTCGAATCCGGATTCAGAAACAACTAATCAGCTCACGTTTTTGAGATATTACCGTTAGAAAATGCAAAAATAGGTTTTTTTGAATTCTTCGGACCTTATTCTTTTGTATAAAGAAAATTGTTTGAGCATATTTAGTATCGGTTTCTATAAGAACTGTTTTCCATCTTTCGATATCTGTTTAAATCTTTTCAATATCTTTTATATTGCCCGAGATATCTCAAACTGAAGTAAGTGGGTTTGGCTTCATATGTATATCATAAAGAAGATAATGACGTTATAAAATTTATAAAAATATCAAACAACTTAGGATATCTCGGGCAGTAAAAAAGATATCGGAAAGATTTAAACAGATTTACTAAGGTGGTAAATAGTACTTATGAAAACCGTTACTAAATATGCTCAAAAATTTTCCTTATATAAAAGAATAAGGTCCGAAGTACTACATTTTCTAATGGTAATATTTCAAAAACGGGAGCTGATTAATTTTTTTTGACTTCAGATTCGAGTTCAGCACACCGAAAACCTTCAGAAAAGTATATTTTTGTTTCGGCAACAAAAAAAAAAGTTTAATTTTGTTAACCAGTGTAATAGGTGGGACTATATTTGTCCCAATCAATTTCGTATTCACAATTTTGAGATAACGGTAAAATAAAGTTCTATTTTTCAACACGTTCTCTCTTTTGATCTAGAGCACATACAAAATTGATTTAACTTTACTGAGTATGCTGATAAAATTACCTTTGATATAAAATTACATTTGATATATCACACATAACGGTACATTTACTACAACCTACACAATATTAAATTAAAAAACTTCAGAAATACCCTCAAAACACCTGTGGAGATCTGTTGCCCATGACCAGCCAGCCAGCCACCAGTGTGGAAAGTACCGTATTCTCAGTTTGAAATTTCGATATGGTTGGCTTTAAAAAAATTTAACTTTTTTTTGTAGACATCGTAGAAATATGATTTACGCGTCATATAAAAGGTGAAATAATAAGCTTTCTTATGATATAAAATTTAATAGAAATTTTTGTGGCACTGCTAAAAATTTCAAAAAAAGGACGGGACAAATTTTGTCATGTGATATTTGAATATCAAAAAAAACTTGAATAACATTTTAAAACTAATATAGGTACCTACTCTTATTCCTGGTAAAAGCAATTTATGAAATGTAAATGAGATTCTTAGAAAACTCATCAGAGTTCAATCGTACAATTGTACGACGATAAGAAGGAATTCGTTTTATTATATAATAATTACCTTCAATATTATCAATTTGTCAAATTGTTAAAAAAATGAAGCAGATCGGGTTTTGTTTTTCAGTAAACAAAAATCAAACTTGAATTTATCAATCAGCTGGCTATTCCAACACCTAGTGTAAAAACCTCAAACTAGTTTTTTGTCTAAAAAAATAGTTCCCCAAAATTAAAGTGAGGACAAACAAGTTCTATTCTATAGTTATAAAATTTTAAGTTTAGATTTAAAGGATACACATATAGTTAACGTATCCTTGCGTATGTGAGATGAATACCAAACTCACGTCTCAATATGAAGTAATGAAGCAATTTTTGATCAGGAGGGCTGAATTGTCAAACAAAAAATAAAAGTTGTGCTTTTGTTTTCTTCCCTCAAGTTTTTAAATTTTGTTTTTTTTTTTAATTTTTTTTTCTCATCACTCCAGTATTACCTACTAATGAAATATATGGTAAAAAAAGCCCAAGAACTGAAGCCAATGGGAGACTATAGTTATTCTAAGGTGCAAATCAATTTTATTCTTCGACTTGACACGGTAAAAACTAAGTCCATATAGAATATATCGCAGTGTATGTTTTTTTTTTCAAATCTGCAAAAATAAAAATTGTTTGTGTTTGAGTTCCAAAAAAAAAAATCCAATTTGGTTTTTGTTATTAATGAACACTTAAAACCAAGTTTTAAATAATGGTTTAAAAAAGAATAAACTATGTTAAAAAAAATAAAAACAAAAAATGTGATTATAAAACTTTAACGCCTAGTCGTTTTTTTACCTATTTTAATAGTTATCCCGATATTAACTATTCTTTCTCTGTGATTCTCTTTTTAAAGTGATTTTTTAATCGTTTATTGTTGTCCTTCTACTTTAACTTTGGACCTTGGTAAAGGCCACTTATTCAGGAATATTTATTTTTAATTCTACTGACGAAAAACATGTACACATGCCTGTAAACATTTAATGTTCATAAAAAGGTCAACAAACTGATAAGCCACGAATTTGCGTATTAAGCAATAAAACCCGATCAATTAAAATCAAATTTGTTGTTCCGGGTTGGATCACAACGAATGTTGATTTTTAGTACTTTTTGCTAATAAAATTTATTGAGAGAAAACAAAGTTTTATGTTTTACTAACTGAACTGATCTACCATACCAAATTATACATTTACTCAAATATAACATTCCATTAAAATTGGCATACAAAGATATACAAATTGTACTCGTAGCTGGCAAATAAATTAATTAGCTTCAAGCGGATGACTCTAAAACTATAGCACGACTATACAGCATTCACATTCACGTATCTATTTTTAGGAGAAAGACCGCATTTCTCTGTACCGGCGAGTGATTCAAGTAGGTAAATGTAGTTTAATCTGCAATGACAACACAGATTCCTTTAGACTTGGTGGAATTTGCCTTGGAATTTTCTATTACACTAAACAATTTTATTATAATTATTGTTTGCGTGTTAAACCCATTTATATTATACGTTCATGTTGTGGTTTTGAACCTGATCCTGTCTGGGATAGAGTACCACAACTGTCAATGGCAATTATTAGTTTTTTTGTAGTTAATTGGATTGCAGACATTTTTTTAAGGTCGTCTGTAGTATAATGAAGTAATTGATACCTCAAGGTTGAAAATAATTTTTTTTAAATAAGAGGATTTTTTTTGTATTAATGATTCTCCAAGATACACAAGAGCATGACATAACTATGAAAACTTAATAAAAGTTTTGTCATTCATTTAACTTGTGCAGTCAGAAAAACCTAGTTGAAAAAAAAAAACAAATATCTATTGATATTGGTGACCTTTTAGTACTTACATATATAAGTTTTTTGGTGAACGGGTTTCAGGTCAAATGAAACAAATATTTTCTTTTTGTTTTGTGACAAAAAGAAAATATTTGTTTCATTTGACCTGAAGCCCGTTCACCAAAAAACTTATATAAAAAAAAACAAACTTAACTTATTCGTTAAGAATATGTTTTTAAGAAACTGCTATCAATTTAAAGTACTTTTATTTGGAGTAAATATTGGTAAATTGGTATGAGTAACATGTTAAGATATTTAAATTAAATGAGAAGTTAACTAATAAGAAGTAATCCGTTACACTAAAAAAAAATTGCATTAAATTCAAAAACGTGAACATAAAATGGACTATACAGTTTTCAATGTTTTATTTATCTAGTCTAAAATTAAAAATCTGTCGAGAATAGTTAAAAGTTAACTTTAAAACGTTTTATTGTAACCCCCATTCAATTAAAAAAAAAAAACGAAAAGCCTCAATGCGTTGGAATCAGGGTTGTAAAAATACCAATTAAAAAACAAATGCATTTGAAATTAAAAAAAAATTATTTGTTGCAAATTAAAAAAAAATATTTATATTTAGAATTTGCATTAAAAACAAAAATATTTGCATTAAAAATAAATTTTTCTTGCAAATAAAAAAAAATTTGCATTAAAAAAAATTATTTCAAATAAAAAATTTTCTGCATTGAAAAAAAAAAAAAAAATTCAATGCAAAATGTGTGCATTAAATATATTTTTTAAAATATTCTTCCAATTTCTTACAATTTTGGCTATTTGACCATACATTAGCTATTTCAACAACTATAATATTGAACCAAGTAGTCCAAATTTAAAAAAATTCGACAAATATTAAAAAAAATATTATTAAGTTTTGTCATTCATTTAACTTGTGCAGTCAGAAAAACCTAGTTGAAAAAAAAAAAACAAATATCTATTGATATTGGTGACCTTTTAGTACTTACATATATAAGTTTTTTGGTGAACGGGTTTCAGGTCAAATGAAACAAATATTTTCTTTTTGTTTTTTGACAAAAAGAAAATATTTGTTTCATTTGACCTGAAGCCCGTTCACCAAAAAACTTATATAAAAAAAAACAAACTTAACTTATTCGTTAAGAATATGTTTTTAAGAAACTGCTATCAATTTAAAGTACTTTTATTTGGAGTAAATATTGGTAAATTGGTATGAGTAACATGTTAAGATATTTAAATTAAATGAGAAGTTAACTAATAAGAAGTAATCCGTTACACTAAAAAAAAATTGCATTAAATTCAAAAACGTGAACATAAAATGGACTATACAGTTTTCAATGTTTTATTTATCTAGTCTAAAATTAAAAATCTGTCGAGGATAGTTAAAAGTTAACTTTAAAACGTTTTATTGTAACCCTCATTCAATTAAAAAAAAAAACGAAAAGCCTCAATGCGTTGGAATCAGGGTTGTAAAAATACCAATTAAAAAACAAATGCATTTGAAATTAAAAAAAAATATTTATTGCAAATAAAAAAAAAATATTTATATTTAAAATTTGCATTAAAAACAAAATATTTGCATTAAAAATAAATTTTTCTTGCAAATAAAAAAATTTGCATTAACAAAAATTATTTCAAATAAAAAATTTTCTGCATTGAAAAAAAAAAAAATTCAATGCAAATTGTGTGCATTAAATATATTTTTTAAAATATTCTTCCAATTTCTTATAATTTTGGCTATTTGACCATACATTAGCTATTTCAACAACTATAATATTGAACCAAGTAGTCCAAATTTAAAAAAATTCGACAAATATTAAAAAAAATATTATTAAGTTTTGTCATTCATTTAACTTGTGCAGTCAGAAAAACCTAGTTGAAAAAAAAAAACAAATATCTATTTATATTGGTGACCTTTTAGTACTTACATATATAAGTTTTTTGGTGAACGGGCTTCAGGTCAAATGGAATCAGGGTTGTAAAAATACCAATTAAAAAACAAATGCATTTGAAATTAAAAAAAAATATTTATTGCAAATAAAAAAAAAATATTTATATTTAAAATTTGCATTAAAAACAAAATATTTGCATTAAAAATAAATTTTTCTTGCAAATAAAAAAATTTGCATTAACAAAAATTATTTCAAATAAAAAATTTTCTGCATTGAAAAAAAAAAAAAATTCAATGCAAATTGTGTGCATTAAATATATTTTTTAAAATATTCTTCCAATTTCTTACAATTTTGGCTATTTGACCATACATTAGCTATTTCAACAACTATAATATTGAACCAAGAAGTCCAAATTTTAAAAAATTCGACAAATATTAAAAAAATATTATTAATGCAAAATATTTTTGTTTGAAATACAAATTTTATTTTAAAACCAAATATTTTTCAGTTACAATAACATTTTTTTACGCAAAATCAATTAATTTAAAATATTTATCAGTTGCAATAAAAAACATTTTTTTTTTTCAGTTGCAATTAATATTTTTTTTTTATTTGCAATAATTTTTTTTCTTTAATTTCAAAAGAAAACAAATGCATTAAAAAACAGTATTTTTAACAACCCTTGTTGGAATATCTTTTGATCATCTTTCGCATCTTATGAGGAGCATCTTCATAAATACATATCATCATCATCATAATCATCACATCCTTTTAAAAATTAAGATATATTATACATATTTTTTGCTTGCATACATAAATATTTCAGACATTATTTCACTTAAGAATGATTTTCAATTTTCTAATTCAATGACATAAAAAAAAAATTCTCTTTTATCAACAAAATAACATACAACATTATACTGCTCAAGCACTCTAAGCGGGAAATAACAGATTGTTTTAAATTGGTTTCGTGTTTGGCAAAGAAAACAAGCAAATAAATAATGAATGAACGAGCCTTCTTCACAACCATTTAATAAAAACGAAAAAATAAAAAAAATTAAATTGCATATACTGTGCCAAAAGACTCCTCGTCATTTCAGCTGACCAAAATGTATCTGATGATAATAACCCATCCAATTAACTCGCCATCACCATTTGTATCGTTTGACCTATCAGGGTTGCCGTTCTCAATTTACGGATCGATTGACTTCAAATCTGTTTTTTTTTTTTAATGTTATTTTTAGAATATACACTGAGGGAAAAGTCACCATAAAACCACGTAAAATCAATGAAAACCACATTGATTTAACTATTTTTCGGAATGATTTTGCGTTGAAGATGAACATTTTAAAATCAACGTGGAAAAAAGGTTAATTTTTGATGGTTTCGTATCTTAAAGTCACATAAATCAAAGTAGTTCATCTTTGAAACAACGACGTTTCAACTTCAATTTATTTTTTCCCTCAGTGTACATTTGTATAAAATTTGTAAAACTCATTTTTCAAAATTCTTTATTTATGCAATCCTTCTTAAAATCTGGTTTTAATCATTTTCTTACTTTTTCGCAAACGATTTCAATTTTACGTTGCCTTAAAAACCCCATAAACAAATTTTCAGTGTTTTCAGTGAAAATGTTCAAAATTTTACTGTTAGATGCTTATTAATATTTTTTTTTTAATTTTAAATTGTTTTTTTTTTTTTAATTTTGTTTGAATGAATTATGTTTTTTTAACAATTTTTTGTCGGTACTCACATAAGAAAATTAATAGTGAATCTTGAAATTAAAAGAAAAGCGAATTAAATTCACCTACATGGCAACCCTGTAATGAATGTTTGTGACAGAAAGCCATCTTATTAATATAGACTGCTTACATGGTTGCCTGTATCACACTGTCAAGTGCAATTATAGACAATTGATGTTACAAATCATTGATTTCCTTTTTTTTTTTTTTGTTTTAATTTTTACAAACAAAATTAATGCAACAAATTTATTATTGATGAACCGCATCAACCACATGAAATAAGAGGGCGTACAAAAATCAATATAAGCTAAAAAAAATATTGTTTAAAAATTATATTTCTAAAGTCTACAAGTACATACTTTGAATTATAAAAACAAAAATGACTCACAATTTTTACTTGAATCAAAACTAAGATTACGATGATGGAGAAGTCCAAAAAAGTGGGTTTCGTCATGACGTACGTCGCTCTGTGCGTCCGTGCGTCCGTGCGTTCATCTGTACAAGTAGCTACAGCCTAAGCGGGTGGACGGATTTTGTTAAAATTTGGTATGGATGTTTTTTTCGTAATTTCCAAGGTTGTTTTTTTTTGTTTTTTAATATCTCGATTAGAACGTATACCTCCCATACAAAATTTTCGAGTTATTGCAATTTTCTCGAAAACGGCTCTAACGATTTTGATTAAATTTAACACACGTAATGCTGTACATAGTTCTAACATAACTGCGTTTTTAGTTTTTCTCAAAAAATACGTATAGTGGAAATATGGTCTTTACATTTTTTTAAATAGCGGATGTCGGCTCTTCCCGTAGTTTTTCTCAAAAAAATCAAGTCCAATAAAATAAAATTGTTTTTAACTAACATTTGGCATCCATGCCGGCTCTTCCCCTACATCAACCAAATTTCTTAAAAATGTATATAGAGGCAGCTCTTATAATCTACAAGTAAGCTAACATAAAAGTGCTTTGAACTGCAAGAGCAAGTACGTGCGGCCCCAGTCGTGCATTTTATTTTTATTGACTATATTCATTCATAGCCAAAAATAACTTATTGCTTAACATAATTCAAAACTGGTGGAACACTATCATGTGTATGAAATATAACTAATAAAAAATCCTAAGAAAGCGTGGTCTATGTTTACACAAGAAATCAGATCAATCGCCTTAAACAAAACTTGCAAAAGTGAAATATACACTCTGAGAGGTACGATTGACGTCATTTCAGCAAAAAATCTGTGGCCACAACCAATAACCGCTTAAGTCGAAAAAGAAAACAAAATTAAGTTTTACTATAATGCTCCGCATTTTTTAATTTACCTCAAAAACAACTCAATCTTTTATTAACTCGATGTAGATGGTTTTAATCTATCGTTTTTTATAGTTAAAACAGTAAAAATATGTAGACTTTGAATTGGAAAGCATCATAAGACCACTGAAAATTTTTTGTCTTAACTCACTTAAGCGGTTATTGGTTGTGGCCACAGAAATATTCGAACTTACTCTTGAAACATAAGGAAAAAAAAAATTCATAATACCTATTACAGAACATTTATGAAAATGAGCGTTAAGGAGAAATAAGTAAAGAAAAGAAAGTCGTACTAAAAAAGTTATTACAAATAAAAAATATGTCTGCATTAAAAATAAAATGCACGACTGGAGCCGCACATACTTGCTCTTATGGTAAAAGTAGCTTTTATGTCAAAGCTTTTTAAGAAAAATATTTTCAATTAGGTAGTCAAATTTGATTTTTTAACTATTTTCATAAGAAATGCAAAAATATGTACATTTTTTGCATGGTATTTCTTACGCTATTAGCTATAATAAAATCACTTAAAGCATTATGTATGTCAGATTTAGTCTAAGTAAATCGTTAGACCCGTTTTCGAGAAAATTATAATCAACTTATTAACGATGTACGGGAAGAGCCGACATCCGCGATTAAAAAAAAAAGTTAGTGTCATATTTTCACTATCCGTATTTTTTGAGAAAAACTAAAAACGCAGTTATGTTAGAACTACGTACAGCATTACGTGTGTTAAATTTAATCAAAATCGTTAGAGCCGTTTTCGAGAAATTTGCAATAACTCGAAAATTTTGTATGGGAGGTATATGTTCTAAGCGAGATATTAAAAAACAAAAAAAAAACCAACCTTGGAAATTACGAAAAAATCATCTGTACCAAATTTCAAGAAAATCCGTCCACCCGTTTAGCCTGCAGCTTCATGTACAGCTTTTTTTGACGACGCACCGACGCACCGACGCACAGACCGACGGACGTCATGACGAAAACTACTTTTTCGGACTTCTCCATCATCGTAATGTTAGTTTTGATTAAAACCTCGAATTATTTTTTTGACACGAAACCAATACTTGCCCTATTGAGCAAGTAAAAATAATGTAAAATTGTGCATCACCTAAATGTTTTTTTTTTCTTCGAATATTCTAATGTGTCCATAATTATGAAAGTGGACTAACACTTTTTGCATGGTTCCAAGAAAAACTAACTCTATAGTTTTATTTAAACGATTTAACTGTATTTCTTTTTTGAAACAATTGAAGTGAGCAATAAACAAGTCTATTCAGTGCAAATTCGCTTTCAAATGAAGTTAAAACTTAAAATTATAATAAGTTTTATGATAGTTTTAATAATTTTTTTTAAGAATGACTTAGTTCACTTTCATAATTAGGTGCACAGAATGTATACTAGACTGATTAAAAAAAATTGAACGCTCTACAAAAAAGCTCTTATTAATTTTTTTTGATAACCGCCCCGTTTCGAAGTTATTCAACTTTAAAATATAAAATGTAATTTTTTCTTCATTTTTTTTTTCAATTTTGTTGACGAAATTATTAGGTTTTTCAAAAAATTTGGCAAACTTTTCGAATTTTTTGTATCCTATGTTGTTTTTTGGTTTCAAAAATCCTTTTATTTAACTGTCAAACTCCTAATACTAGGTATTAAATTAGAATTTTTCAATAAATTCGAATTATTCATTTTCCATTTTTTTTCGCGTCGGTTTTTTTCAAAATTTTATAAATGCATTTTTGTAGAGCGTTTAATTTTATAAAAGAAAATGATTAAGTCCAGCCTTATTGATGAACCATTAAATATTATAAAATTCGCATTACATTGCACACATTTTAAATTCAATTTTTTTAATACAAAATATATTTTTTTACATTAAAAAAAAAAAAAAAAATTTAATAATTTTTTTTAATTTGCAAATTTATTTGTTAATGCAAAACCTTTTTATTTGAAATAACAAATTTTTTTGTAATGCAATTTTTTGTTTCATTTGCAAAAAAGAATTTTTTATTTGTAATGGAAGGGAAATGCATTTTAAAAAAATGATTTTTTCAGCCCTGGCCTCAATCAACTGACACACGGTGTAATAATGCTTGCACTTTCTAAGATTTATTTTAAATTTTATTGCAAAATTTATTGAATTTTTTTATTGAATTTCTTTAAGTCCTCCTTTTCCATATGTTTTTATCTTTATAGTTTTATTCCAATTTCCATTATGGTCGTATTGATTGAGATCTTTTTTTTTTTTTTTTTTTTTTTTTTTTAATTTGATTTCCGGATAAACGTGCGGTACTTTGGATTGTAATCCATAAATTGATCGTTTGTGTAGGTGGTGGGGGTGTGTTCTATTCGTGTTGGTCAGTGAGGCATATTTTGTGACGAGATTTCTTCGGTTCTTTTTGTTTTTTTTTTTTTTTTTTTTGTAATTCTCATTCACACTTTCGGTCGCGCCGAAACATCCGGATTAGAAGTTACGGCACGAGTACACAAATATATGAATAGTTAAACGCGTGCAACGGTCAATTTTATTATTATTCTTATTATATTGGAAAAACGTTTTCAAGTGCATGCAATATAAAAATGGATAGACATTAGACTTTCCTCGATTTGATTTATGAAAACTTGGATGGGGACGGACGGGGAGATATAAAAGTAGATGAACACAGATTCCAAAGAGGTCATAGGGTTCTGTATATTACATAGATGGAGAATTGAGATACTTGACGGAATCTGATTCAGTATTTAAGTGCTTCAATTATGTGTCGTAAAAAGATGGTTTTTTTTTCTTTGATAGAATAGAACGGACTTGGATTTCAAAGCTCCGCACGTCGTCGTCGGTCGGTCACTAGTCACTTGGTAGTCGTCAGAGGTATTTAGAATTCCGATTGTAGGTAAACTGACGAATGCATATGATTGAATATATTTTTTGAGACAGTCATAGTAGTCGGTCCGGTGACATTTGAAGAATGGAAGTCGAGTTAATGATTGCATGTAGGATTTTTCTATTCTTTTAAGTGGTTTGGATTTTTTATGAGGCTTTTACGTAGGCTTATTTTTATTAGAATGCAAGCATATGGTGGACTGCAATTTCATTTTAAATGAAAGTAAGCTCATTTTGATTTGTCGCTCAAAGTGAGATTTTTCTTAAAAAAAAAAGAACAAGTCAAAAAAATATGTAGGTATGCATTTCTTTAATTCATCAAGTTGTAAATACTTTGAAAAATCATTCAAACGATCTGAATCTCATAAACGCCCTTCACTATGATACAGATTTTTATTTGGTATAAATACTGCCCATAATCTCGTAAAGGCCCTAACTCTACAAGTGGGTCCCGCAGTTCGTGTCTGTCATAATCTACAGTCTTAAGTACCATAGCGATTTTCTCAAACATTTGTAGTGATGAATCTTTGGAGATTCCTTGAGGAAAAATTAATATTCTAGATTGATATAAAATTGATGGTACCTGTCTGCCATATAACCAAAATGAAAAAAAATTACTTTCTCAAAAACGACTGAAATTATTTTAATACTAAAGTTGCTGATAAAGTGGTTATTTTAAAATAAAAAACATATGTTTGTTGTCAAAGAACGTTTTTTTTTTCATAAGTCTGACTTTTTCGCAAACGACTTAACAGAGTTCAATAATAAGAATTGTGTAAAAGCGATTAGATAGCCAAAATCTTAAAAATAGTAAAAATTAGTAATAGTAAAATTTTCAAGCATATTAATTTTGGTTTTAACAAAAAAAAAAAAAAATAATTCAAACATTTTTCTTTTTTTTCAAATATCGATTTCTTAAAAACGGGTTGATACTTGTTAATACTTTTTAAATAATGGTTTTTCGATTTTGATTATTTCTTAAATAGGGCATATACATTTTTCTTTTAATGTTGGAAACTTTTTATACAGGGTGTCTTAAAAGTAGTGTTCCAACGGAATATGATGAAATTTTCTTTATTTTTTTTTTGTTTATAGAGTTTTCTGCAACTTTTCTTTTTTTACCAGGGAAATACTTAAATTCATTGTTTTATAGCAAGAACCATAAATATAGAAGTATGGGAAGGCTTAAAGCTGAATAACGGTTGACAAGTTTAATATAGAATTTGAATCAGGAAATCAGCCAGTTAAAAAAAAAATTCTTTATACCACAAGTGCCAGAAAAGGAACGAATCATTGTTGCACACTAGCATTTATATTATGGGCTTCAGAGTTCAGAATTGAATCTATGAAATCCAAGAAGAAGAGATTCATCCACAGCGTAATAAACTAATTTTCCCCAAAATGATGTTGAGATTTGTTTCACTGTTCGGGGAGATAAACCATTAAATCACTAGTTGATCGATTGCTTCGAAAGAAGCACTACGTCTATAAGAAGCTTATAGAAATATTTCTTAAGCTGAAAATTGAACAGTATTTTAATGCAATTGGAAAAAAAGGACGTAAGTTTTTAGTACCTTCTTTTAGAACTGGCTGGACAAATGCTATTTTCCATCCACTCGGAAAGAAATTGGTATAATGGGACACAGATGGAAAAGCTTACAAATTAGTTTTTTACAGCGAAGAAGAACATGTTTTCAGAACTATGAAATAGTTCTTCTTCCTTTTCTCAGCTCTGTTATGATCTCAATGTCGAGGGGATCATAATTGTCCCACGTATCTGCTTCAAACTAGTAATCCGCCTATGGGGTTCGCCGAGAATTGGAGAACGAGAATAAAAGCAAATAAATGAAAAAGCATCAATTGCGTTAGAAGTCAAAACACTATCCAAGTAGTGTGAAAGAAACACATTTTTCTTATTATTTCTGTCTTTACTATTTGTTTTCTAATATCAAAAGCTAAGGTGCTCCAAAAGCTTATATAAACTCAGAAATTACCAATTAAATTAACTTGAATAGCGATTTTAAAAACAATTTTAGAAGATTTGTTCGGTGTTTGAATTTGTATAAATCAGCATCCAAAAATTGAAGTTATAATAAGAAAAATTCTCATTATTTTTAACTGGTCAAATATAACTCCTATTAATCTCTTCAAAATGACAATGCACATGACTTCACTCATTTCATCAAATATGTTCTATGTATGTAGGTACATATGTATGTATATTCTGAGAAATAAAATTTAATTAAAACTTAAAAAAAAAACACACACACACATGGTACTTTGCGAGTTTCTCATGGTTTTGCTTATTTCGGAAGGATTCTTTGTGTAATTTAATACCAACACCATGTGTGGACATCCTTTTCACTTAAGGCAATTAACTTCTCAAGAAGAAGACCCTCAAGAATGCATTCAAATTAAAACAAAAAAATGCACTTGATGAGTTTTTCTCTGATTGTACAATTCTTTCAATTCACAGAATTTAATAGCTCTAAAAATAGACCATAAATGAAACACTTTAAGTCAACGAGAATCTACATAGGGGATTGAATAAATATGTTTAACGATGTCGCACATGAAGAATATTGTTTTGAAGAGATGCGTTGAAAGTGAATTCATTGAGATTTATAAAAAAAAAAAGAAAAAACGACCTAACTAACGATAAATTCCCGAGACTAATTTTGCACCAGTAATTTAAATTCTGAAACATCATTCAGGGTGTTTCTTTTTAAAGTGTGATAAAATTCTATCAATCAATCGACCAAAAACTATAGATTGAATAACACATTCCAGTTTTTCAGTTTTATTTGGAAAATAGTTAATTTTATAGACATAATATATTTGGTTTAAAAATTAAGAGCTCTACTAAATTTTGACTGACAGCTTACGTAATTTGAACAACCAAACTCAAACCTAAAATTCTTTAAATATACTCTTCTAAAATTTCTAACAGTGTCCAATCTGTCTGAAATACAAATTTTGACTTTTTGATAATTGACAAGTGACAGATTTATAACATCGACGAACGAAAAAAAAAAACACCCTTTATGACAGATTTCATGTTTATAATGCCTCAAGTGAGAAGTGAACGTAGTTTGTCTTCGTTTTCGCGCGCCACGCCGACATGTGCTTCAATTTCCAAGCAACAATTTTTATTTAATAAACAATTTGCAAATATTTGTATGTTTTGTGTATTGGATTTGTTGGTTTGGTAATGGATGTTCCCGCTTCCTGTTAATTATTTAGAAATCAAATTTATTCTTCTTCTTTTAAGAGCATGTGTGTAAATCCATCCAATTGAAAGCGAACTCTAAACGGAAATGCCAAAATGATTGTGCTTATGGATGAAATTAGCGTATAAGTTTCAATTTCTCGTTTTTTTTTTCTTTATTTGCATTGAAAATAAAATCATATTTCTATCCAGATGTATAACAGAAATGAGTGAGTAAAGTTGATTTTATGTTAAATAAAATTAAAATATGAACAATCAATAATGGTGTTTTACTAATTGCTTGAGCCAAAAGCTTTAAGGTCTACTTTTATTCTTAGGTTGCTGGTGCTTCGGAACTTTTTAAGATATTGCTTTGCTTTGAGGGGGTTTGCAGAGTATCTCCCTTGAACATGCACTACCAACTAAGTGTCATTTTTGGGATATTGTATTTTTTAACATGTGGATTTCAGGGTTGTAAAAATATTTATTTTTTTAATGCATTTGTTTTTCATTACAAATAAAAAAAAAATATTTATTGCAAATAAAAAATGTTTGCATAAAAAAAATATTTATTGCAACTGAAAAAAATTTGTTTAAAAAAAATTTGTATTGCAACTGAAAAATATTTGCATTAAAAAAAATATTAATTGCAAATAAAAAAAATTTACATTAAAAAAAATGTTATTGCAACTGAAAAATATTTGCGTTAAAAATAAAATTTTTATTATAACGAAGAAAAAAATAACAAAAATAACAAAAATATTATTATTATTAAAATTATTTTTATTTTAAGTGGAGTGATTGAATATAATTCAATATAAGTTCAAGTAACCTCAACTCCAAAAATTTATAAAGCGTAGGTACCTGTGCGAAACGCTTTATAAATTTTTGGAGTTGAGGTCACTTGAACTTATATTGAATTATAAAATTTTTATTGGTCAAATATTTAAAGCATACATTTTGCATTGATTTTTTTTCAATGCAGAACATTTTTATTTTCAAAAAAAGTTTTTTTTTAAATCAACATATTTTTATTTGTAATACAAATTATATTTTCAATGCAAATATGTATTTTTCGGTTGCAATAAAAGTTGCAAATTTTTGAAGTGAAAACTTCTTTAGTATCGTAGTGATTTGAAACAAGATGAAACGAAAACGCGACACGACTTCAACTTGTTATAACTTTTTTGTTTAAATAGATAGATGAATGAAATTTGTACTGTAGATAGGTAATTAAATAAATTAAAATTGTACAAAATTTAAATTAATTTCATATTCAAAATTCGGAGATAACGGTAAAAAGATGTTCTTTTCCAACACACGTTATATCTTTTGATCTAGTGCACATACAAATTTGGTTTAACTTTAATACTCATGCTGATAACATAACCTTTTATTTGATATATCACACATAACGTTACCTGCTCTACAAGTTACACAATCTTAAATTGAAAAAAAAATTAAAAATACCTCAAAACACCTGTGGAGATCAGCTACCAGTGTAGGAAGTGCCGTAATCTCAGTCTGGGAATTCAACATAGTTGACTTTAAAAAATTCTAACTTCTCTTGTAGACATCTTTGAAATATCATTATACAAGGTGAAACAATAAGCTTTCACATGGTATACAATTTTTTATAAGTTGTCAAACAAAAAAATTGATTTAATAGCATGAGAACATAAAAATAAATGTTTTTTTTTGCTTTTTGGATGAAATTTCATCGAGTTTAAAAAATTCTAGCTCTTTTTGTAGATGTCTCATACACCAGATCGATATATATATTTTGAGCTAAGCTTTCAGATGATATAAAATTTATCTAGGTCGTCATATAAAAAACATGGATTTGAAGGTGATAGAATAAAAATAGCTAGATTTTTTCTATTTTTTTTTTGCAGGAAAAATGATTTTTTAAGGTTTCACTTCTACCACGTGTGAATTGCACACATGATTTTTTTTTATTTGCAATTAATATTTTTTTTAATGCAATTTTTTTCAGTTGCAATAAATATTTTTTTTTAAATTTCTAATGCATTTTTTTTGTATTGGAATTACACGAACCTTTGTGTTTCTAACTGTTTTTCCCACTTTAACAAGAATTTTCTTAATTTTGAATATTCTTAGTTTATGGAAAGATTTCTAGCGTCGTCGCTAGCATTACTGTCATTTTACTTTAAATGCTGTAATTTTGTTTTTAAGTGTTTTTTTCTTTCTAATATTTACTTAGAAAAACCTAGAGGAAAAATCAATTTACAGTACAAACAAGCTTCATTAAGCCTTTGATAAACAAATTATACTTAATTTTCTTATAGACACAACTTAAAAATACAATTTCTTCATTAATATCTATTCAGTTGCAGATAGAGCGTACCTATTCATTAACATTTAATTTTTTTGTTTGTCAAATTCAACAAAAATATTATTCTTTTTTTTTAAATATGAAGATGAAGATATTCACGATGCGGTTTTTCTAGATAATCATCGTATACTCAATGACCGACTTGACTTTAATTTTATTTGCATTTGGATGAAGACACATGTTTGTCCAAGTCCATGGTTCATGTAACAACCCACTTAAGTTACAATTGCCTCCTCATACTTCAGACGATGCCATAATGTGAACAAACAAACATTCACCTGGTCAAGTAGACGAGTGGTATACATGTCATTATTATTTACCAACATCATCTACATAAGTGATTTTTTTTTTTTTAATTTCTGATAAAGTAAAAGTAGGTATATACGTTTTAGTTTTAGAATCATAAAAAAGAGAAAAACAAAAACCAGTCACAAAATCTTGAATCATTCATTTTACCTACAAGCTGGTAAATTTATTGTTTGCGTAGTTATTATTTGGAGTAAAATACAAAAAATTCAACAAAAGAGTCTCCTTCGATTTAAGTCCTTTAAGCAAATACGCACAACTCAGCTGTATCATTTATTTTATTTAACATCATATCCCGTAAAACCTGTATCCCTTTTTGCGTCACGATTTCATTCTCTTAAATTTTTTTTTTATAGAAATGTAAAACCTTTGATGCGAGTAGGTACGTCAGAGCTGGAGTCTGGAATACTGAAGATTATCTGGTTTTAAAAGTAGTAGCTCCTGAATTTTTGTTTCAGTGGTTTACACACAAGTTTATGTAATATTGTACTCATACATTACATTCACTGGACTTTGCGGTTTGTTTAATATAAAAAAGAAAGAACAAGCTATGTACATATTTTTATGAGATTCTAGAGAGATAAAGCAATAAACGAAGAAACTTTTGCTATTAAAAAAAAATTAAATAACGAGATACAAGACCACATTTTGTTAAGCGATGCAAGATAACAAAAAAAATATCAAGTCAACTAGAAGAACATAAACATTGCTAAAGGTAATAAAACTGTACCTCAATTTGAAATTGTAAATTGACGAAAGTGAAGATATAAAATACAAGAATTTCTTAATAATTCTATTACTAAATTTTCATTACTTATAAATTTACTGCATAACATTATTGCAAAAAAATGTTTAACAAAAAATTAATAAAATTTTCAAACAATATTTAAGGTTAATATTTTTAATGTTATTATAAATAGGTTTAAATGAGAATGTCAAAATTTACTAAAAATTAACGTTATCAATAGATTCGTGATTTACCACTCTTCCAGTAAGTTAATCCTCTGTCGGCACACGGGTGCGAATTTGGCAGGACAAAAATAATAGGTGTTCATAAAAAAGTGTCTTTATAAGGGTGAAAATACCTTTTTTTGAAATTGTGAATACAATATTCGAATTTCTCGAAAAATTCTACATCAATTTCATATATGATTCTCTTTAAAATAGTGAAACAGAAAAAAGTTCTAGCGACATGAAGAAGTATACACCAAATTCGCAAAAAGGAGGTGTGCTTACAGAGGGTTAAAAATCTCATTTTATAGCAATAATCTCTGATTTTTGGGGAAATCGGGAAAATAGCTAGTCGTTAAAAAACCTCCAGGTTTCCTTTATCAAACATTTTTAAACCAATTATTTTCAATTGGTAGGTATGTGATTTGCCATCAAAATTTAAAAAATTAATTTTTTAGTAACATGATAACATCATCAAGTTTATATAAAATTTCGAAAAATTCAGATAATTTCTTATTTACATTTATTTTTAGATTTTTCCATTATACTTATGTATTTTGGTAATAGAAGTTGTTAATACGCAATATCAAGAATCATCAAACATCTCTAGTTTTGAATTAATTTTTTAATTTTGAATTTTTTTTGTAATTAGAAATTAATTCTCAAAAAATGACAAACACTGTTATTTGGTTAAACAATAAAATGGACGATTATATCGCATGAACTTGCTCTTCGAGTTCCAGTTGGTTAAATTTGAGAAAAAAATATAGTTAAAATGCACAACTAAGTACGTACTCGTTCTTGTTGATCCAACTATCTTTATATTAGCTTAGCTTTTAAAAATTAAGCATTTACTTAGGTTATTAGATCAAAACTGAAAAAAAATTCAAGAGTTACCTAACAAATTTATTTTTTTTAAGTTTTTCTTTACAACATATAGGTATTTCAAAAATTGAGTTTGCCGAAAAACATTTGTCTTTAAATTTTGAATAAATTTACTGAGTGATAACTCGATAAACAAAATGTAAAAAAAAACGGCAACGCAATATTTTCATAATTTGATTTTTATGAAAAAAAAAAATAAAAATGCAATTTCAGATTTATCATTCTAAAAGAGCCATTAGAAAAATTCAAAATTTTCTTGGAAATACGAACCCTTGAAAATTCACTCGGAAAATCTTTTTTTTTTATAAAAAGGTGTGCCTTGTTTAAAAAAATATCATTTGAGCGTTTTTTTTAATCAAAATAGTTTTCAAAATTCTACTTTCAATTCTGTTTTACAAAATTCTGTTTTTAAAATTCAGTTTTTCAAAATTCTGCTTTTCATTATTTTGTTTTACATAATTCTGCTACAAATTAAAATAAAATGCACGACTGGGGTCGCACGTACTTGCTCTTATGCTAAAAGTAACTCTTATGTTAAAGCTTTTTATTTAAGAAACACCGTTTTAAATTATGTTTTACAAAAAACCAAGTATGCCATTTTATTACTTGCCTAAAAAGGTATTTTTAGAAAAAAAATTTTCCAAAATCGTTAGAGCCGTTTTTTAAAAAAATAATTTCTAACATTTAACAAAAAAAGAGTTGGTATGCCATTTTAAAGAAATAATTAATTTACACATAAAAACGAAATTTCAAAATTTTTCACAAACCCGTTTTCAAAAAATTGATTTAAAAAAAATTTTTTTTTTAAATATTTTTTAAAAATCCAAAAATGCACTTTTTGAAAATTTTCTAAAATTTTAATATTACCTTTATCTAAACGCCTTTGCATAAAAATTTTCGGATATCGGATTAATTTTGTACGAGATATTCAGAAATCAAAAAAACCGTTCTATGACAGTTACCGTTAATAACGGTACAAAAAAAATTTTTTTTATTTCAAAAGTTGGCTCTTATGTGCAATACTACACATGAAAATTTTAGTGAAAATCGTTAGAGCGGTTTTTGAAAAAAATTAACTTTTCTATTTCCTTTATATGGCAGGTACCGTTAGTTTTGGTCATAAAAAAATTTCAATTTCCCCTCTAGGGAATCACCAAAAACTGCTAACTACCAAGTTTGAACAAAATCATTTCACTCGTTTAGGCTGTAGCTTGAGGTATATACAGACAGAATTGCCGGACCCACTTTTTTGGCATTCTCCATCATCGTAATGTCATGTAAAATTGTTATCTCGAGTTCGATTTTTTTACGAATCCTAAACTTGCCCTATATCCTATATCGCAAGTAAAAACGGGGTGGGAAAATGTAAAAAGCGAGCGTTTTTTAACATTTTCCAAATCTTTTTTTTAAGTTTTTGCAGAATTTTGTAAAATTATCCTCTCACAAATGAGCAAAATTTACACAATTTAAAATGTGTTCCTTTTTTTTCATAATCTTCGTCGTAATTCTTACAAATTTTACTCTTTTACCTTACGGTATTCTTAATAATGATAGCTCAATTTGATATTTATGTAAAGTCGAAAATAATTTTAAAAAAATCTTAAGTGTAATAAATATTTCTTTTTATTTCTTGCAATATTTGGGTGGCTTCTTTTAATTACACTGCAAAAAAAAACAAAAAAAAGTCGGGAGCAAGAACTCTGTAAGGTGATTTTAATAAACTTGAGTGTGCTGAATTCAAAACAGTTTACAGATTTTTTCCATCACGTCTAGTTTTTGTGCTCTGCTCATCACAATTTTAGCTATAAAGTCCCAAAAACTAAATTTTAAATGAAATGTTTTTTGACATTTGATCTAAAAATATTATTTTTCAGTAATATTTTGCTATTTTTTCAACCGAATCAGGAATAGAAAACTGAAATTTACTTCAAATCTGCTTCAAAAATCATAAGTTACCTTAAACACCTAGATTTTGAGATATCATACCTTTCTATACCAAATATCTTTTAGAAAAAAATAATTTTAAAAATAAAAATAAACGTATTTAAGACGATAAAATAGGGCTTTTGAATATTGCATATGTAGTTTTGCGAAAAAAAATTTAACGGTGATGAAATTCAACGCCAAAAGTACCACAAAAACGCGTTTTTGACCTGTTAATATTTAAATATTTCGAAAACTTGACGTGCCAGTGAAATTTTGACTTCAGATTCGGAATCAGCACACAAAAGTCATATAGAAAAGTATGGTTTGGTTGAAGCTCCATTTTCGTTGCCGACCAGTGTTATTTAAACAATAAATATTTGTAGGTATATGGCGCAATGTTTCGAATATAATTAGGTATTCTTCACCATTAACAATATTTGTTGAGGAATAAAAATATAAACACAAAAATATAATATAATTAAAATAATATAAAAAAAAAAACATAAAATAAGCCACTAAAACACTTGAGACCCAGACCCCTTTTGAACTATATATTTTGTATTATTTCTCTTTTTGACTAAAAAATAATAAACCATTTTTTTTTTTTTTCAATTAAAACTTTTACTTCACAAGATTACAAAATTGACGTTGTCCAATTTTTTTATAAAAATTTGCAGATCTTCAAATTCATGATTCTCTTTTTTATAGATATTATTTTTAAAAAGCAGTAAAAGTTGGGATCAACAGACTCTTCAAATCATTAGCAACTTAATATGTGTGAAACATAATTCCTAAGACATAAAAAGTGTATCTATCTACTACATTTCTATAACACTGTTGCTTTTTTTATTTTTTTTTCATACTGGTTAGCATGCCTTAACTTAAAATAAATAAATAAAAAAAAAAATGACACACAATGATACGGATTATATCATTTTGTCTGGCTTGATATCAATCTCAAGTGACAATATATATCATAAAAAACGATATCGAGCACACGTACCTAGAGGTCATTGTCAGTTTACTTTTCGCGCTATATTTAAGATATCTATTGTGGTCGCATTGTATTAAAGAAAAAACATAAGACTTCCGGGATAAGCTTTGAAATATGTACCTATTATTTGAATAAGACTTGAAATAACAAATTTATTACCAGCTTAAGTACGTAAATGACAACAATAAATTAAAATAGAATTGAGGTACAAAATTTCCAAGAAGATTAATAGAATTGTTAGAAGTTTTATTTTATTGGTGGAAAAAACCTTTTTAATTTGTTAAAAACACAATTTTATTTTATCAATGGTGCTTAACATGACAGTTCGTAAAAAAGTAAGAGATAACAATGTTTTATTATTTAATATTAAAAAAAAAAAACACGACACCGCCAAAACACGTGTTCAAATTTTATAACATAGAAGTTGCAGTTTTAGTGCTTCATTTTGTAAAATTTTCTATCTAACTCTTCAAATAGCTACAAGCTACATATGATTAAGCGCCAATTTTATTATCGGTTGGATTTTTTTTTTTTTTTTTTTTTTTGAATTTTTGCTCACGGAAGCAAGCAAATGATAAGAAAATCGTGATAAATCGGCAAATGAATCAATTATAAATCACTTATAAGTGATAACACATTTTAAGTCTGTTTAAAGGTTAAAAATGATGAAGCTCAAATGGAGGTTTCGTCATACTTCTTATCTTTGATAGAGAATATACGTCAAGGTATTGCCAAAATAAACAGACAACTGTAACTTTTAAATAAAGAAAAATGGTGACAGGATGACAAAACAAAGTTTTCTTTAAAGATTTGCGAAAAAAAAATAAAAAAATAACGGGTCTGTAAAAAGAAATATATCTCCAAAAGTCTTGTTTTACTCCCTCTTTTTTGAAAACTTTTGTATATTCTTTCATAACTTCTTAACTACTTATCATAAATCGGCAAATGAGGTATCGATAAAAGCGTCTTGCTCATCCGCTTACTTATAAATTGTCTTTGCAATACAAATTTAAAGTATTTATCTACCTTTGAACCCTCTTTATAATATACATAAACAAAAATAGTAGCTATCTTCCCCAAACAAAACCAAGAAAATAAAGATACAAATTATTGAATTAAACCAAACGCGCTCAATCCACGATTTACTTTCTTGTCCACTTCAATTTAATTCAAATGTTGCACATATGAATCTAAATTGATAACAATCCAGCAGGCGATCGGTTGTTTAGGGGGCGCGGCAATACCCAGACAAAAGTTTACAAAACGCTTCTTCTTGCCCACTTGATGAGTATATGCACTTGACTTTAATATAAAATTACCATTTTTTTTTCATATAAATTGATACATAAAAACCTACAAAAAATATAAAAGAAAAAAAAATACATAAATACTTGTGCGGATGTAATCAATGTATGCGCTCCATGTGCGCGCCCCGCTTAGAAAAAAAAATAAGAGTCTATTTTTGAAATCAATTTTCAAATTAGTTCATTCGAGCAGAAAGCCAGTGAGTGGTGAATATTGTTACCGGTAAATTAACCACTTGCGTAATTTTGCTCGCTAGCTTGGTCTTTATTCTTATGTATAACAATAAGTCGTTATCAGTGAGCGTACATTTATAAGATACACACAAACAAGACAAAAAATTGGAAGCAGAAAACTGCACCAGACAATTTATGACACATTCAAAGAAGAAAGTTCAAGTATGTTTTATTTTTAAATTAATTTTTTTTTTTTTCATTAAATTGATGTGTATATATTTGTGTTTTTTTTTATATATGCATAGCACAGATTTTTAAAGACATTTTTTTTAAATTGGAACAAATTGATAAGATTTCAGAATTAATTGTTTGGGTTGAAGGACGTTGCGTTGTCGTAGATATACATATGTATGGATTGTGCCGTCATTAAATTGTTTTATAGCAATTTTATTCAAGGAAAACAAAATATTGACTATTAAATAATAACAAATGGTCTACAATTTAAAGTGTCTTGTGTTTGAATTTTAATTAGGATGCAAATACAGGGTGTTTTGAATTTTATAAGATACATTTTGTGTTATAATGGTTCATAATCGTCTTTGATAAAATTCATATAAAAAGTAAAACAATTTTCAAAAAATTAGTTATAGTTTTGCAAAAAAAAAAAAAAGTGCTACAAAGAAAACATCACCTAAAAACATACAAACTCGAGAACGAATCGAAAACGAGAAAATTATCTTCATTCGTTTCTCCATTCAGAATAACTCAAAAAATCCATATCGTTTTGGCACAAGGTGGTGACTGGGACATCCTGTAAAATATCTTGTTTAAAACAAAGAATTTTTGCAAATTTTAAAAAAACTAATGTTGGAGGCGTTTTTAGAAATAATTTTTTAAGATTTTCAAACATTAAAGAAAGAAAGAAAGTACTAATCCACACACAAGAACTAAATTTAAACAAAATTCATAGAATCGTTTTAAAAATAATGTTTTTAATTTTTTTAATAACCATTCAAAAAATATATTTTTGTTTCGAAAGACCTTGTTTTCGGCAGTATACGTGTTTTTTTTATCAGAGCCGTTTTACTCCAGTCAAAGCGTCGGAAAAAAGGGCCTCACCTTGCGCAGAGAGGCACTGTCAGTTTTTATTTCATGGATCGATAGGGGTATATTTAAAAGGCTTAAACCCAATTTCTCACCACCTGATCATTCTTTTTAGCGGAGTTATTCACAAAAATGCATTTTTTGGGATATTTTACTTCTAAGCTAATATCTTTGCTCCAGATTGTCGTAGACCAAAAAATAAACATACATTCTCTTCCTTATAATATTTTCTATCGTTGTATGTAATTTCATTGTATTTGAGTGAGTAAATACAAAATGGCAGCCATTTAAAGTCAAATTCTTGCTGTTAAAAAACACATTTTTGTCATTATTTCGAAAAAAGCTTATATCATGATTGACATTTTTCTAATTTATTTTGTAGCCCTATTCATGTCCTGCATTTTACAGAAAAAATCAGCTCTTTATCACCAAAGATGGCCGAGCAATTGATAAATGAACGCCTGCAAAACCGGTGCGAAAACACCCAAAAATATCGTTTTTTGGGAATAACTCGGCTTCAGAGTGTCTTACGACAAAAAATAAAGCTATTAATTGTTCGTTACAACATTTTCTATCGATTTGGTGCACATTATTTTTGTTGAAACAAATTAAAAATAAGTTATATTAAGTCAAAGACGTTTTTTTGTTTAGCAAACTTTTGCCTTATTATTTCATAAACAGTGCAAGTATTTGCTAACAAAATAAAATACTGTTGTAGCCCTTTAAATTATCTACAATTTAAAAAAAAAATTAGCTCTCTACGACCCACACGAGCCGAGAAATTAATTTTTTAAAAAAGTTCCAAATGCCCAACGAAAAACATGAGACAAATCCTCTTATAACAAGAAACAATGAAAACAACCCCTCTCACTGAGAACTATTATTCGACTTATAAACAAGGGAAATTTTTTTAAATTTTCTTACGGAATGATGCTTTCTTAAAATTATAATAACTCGGCTCGTGTGGGTCGTTACAAAATAAATTAGAAAAATGTCAATCATGATATAAGCTTTTTTCGAAATAATGACAAAAATGTGTTTTTTAACAGCAAGAATTTGACTTTAAATGGCTGCCATTTTGTATTTACTCACTCAAATACAATGAAATTACATACAACGATAGAAAATATTATAAGGAAGAGAATGTATGTTTATTTTTTGGTCTACGATAACCTGGAGCACACGGTGGGCAGGAAGCATCGATAGGTATCACAAAAATGTCGACAAAAACTGAAAGTTGGGTTGTATTTGTTGATGATTATACGTCCAAAATCCGTTGGAATTGAAATCCTAGCTGCTTCTTTTCAAAAGTTATTCATATTTTTGTATTTCTAATCGGGACAATTTGGAATAAAAATCTTGGGGAGAGTACGATAACTTAGGCGACAAGAATTGATAACGGTATTTTGTAGAGGAGTTTAATACAATAATTTTTTACTAGAGGAGGGGGGGTCCATCTCCCCCCGTTTAGGCGGGAGGGGCAATTTTCTAAAATATCACAATAAATACAAAAACAAATTATTTAAAAACAACGGCAACACTAACAGTTATGAATGATACCTTTTTCAAAAGCCAGAATTGTACATTTGATTCTAATTTTTAAATCAAATTATTGCAATTAATTGTTCTCGAAATAATCAACTTCAAAGTCAAAATTTGGGAAAAAAGTTGAAAAAAAATCACATTAAATACAGTATTTACCAAGATTGTAAATTTAAATATGAAATAAATCAATGAAATAAACTGACTCAATCAATTTCTTATCAAATACTAAAAACCATATGCTTCTATGCCTTATAATTTCCGAGAAAATTGAAAATAAGAAAATTACCTTTTTATCAGATTTTCATTTTCTTAACTATTTTCGCAAATATGAACAGCTTTTTAACTTAAAAGAAGTATCATGCCTGGCTCACTTCGCGGGTTCTCAGAATTCAAATTTTTTTTTGGGTCCTCTGTCCCGCTAAGACAACTTCGTTGCTTCGCTTAGGCCATTTGAAATTGGTCCTAAGAATCTCGCGATTTTTTTTATAAAAATGGTAAATAAAAATGGTTAAGATATGAAGTTCAAGGCGTATCAAAGTGAGATAGCTAAGAGGGGAGGCATGCTGCCCCCCTGCAACCCCCGTACTTGGGCAGACTATAGGATTGATTTGGGGTGGGGTCAAGGTTGGGTATGTACAAAGTTTCTTTTGAATAATTCGAAAAAACTTTTAATTTCTGAAGAAAATTTGCCTTCACCCAAACTCGCACCCACCCCAAATCCTATAAAAGTGAGCTCAACCAGGGGTGTTACAAGGGGGCATACTGCTTGCAAGCATTATGTTTATGTAAACAAGAAAACAGCTAAAAAATAGAAATTCGATAAAAAGGAAGTTTTTTAATTTTCAAATTTCTCAAAAACTAGAAAGCATAGAAGCATATAATTTTCAGAATTTGATTATAAATTAATTGAGGCAGTTTATTTCATTGATTTATTTTGTATTTAAATTCACATTCTTGGTAAAAATAGTATTTAAAGTTTATTTTTTCAACTTTTTTCCCAAATTTTGACTTTGAAGTTGATTATTTCGAGAACAATTAATTGCAATAATTTGATTTAAAAATTAGAATTAAGTGTACAATTCTGGCTTTTGAAAAAAGTATCATTCATAACTGTTGGTGTTGCCGTTGTTTTTAAATAATTTGTTTTTTTATTTAACGTGATATTTTAGAAAATTGCCCCTCCTGCCTAAATGGGGGGAGATGGACCCCCCCTCCTCTAGTAAAAAATTATTGTATTAAACTCCTCTACAAAATACCGTTATCAATTCTTGTCGCCTAAGTTATCGTACTCTCCCCAAGATTTTTATTCCAAATTGTCCCGATTAGAAATACAAAAATATGAATAACTTTTGAAAAGGAGCAGCTAGGATTTCAATTCCAACGGATTTTGGACGTATAATCATCAACAAATACAACCCAACTTTCAGTTTTTGTCGACATTTTTGTGATACCTATTGATGCTTCCTGCCCACCGTGAGCAAAGATATTAGCTTAGAAGTAAAATATCCCAAAAAATGCATTTTTGTGAATAACTCCGCTAAAAAGAATGATCAGGTGGTGAGAAATTGTTTTTAAGCCTTTTAAATATACCCCTATCGATCCATGAAATAAAAACTGACAGTGCCTCTCTGCGCAAGGTGAGGCCCTTTTTTCCGACGCTTTGACTGGTGTATTTTAGAGAAAAAAAAAATACTTTTTCCATTTTGATCAAAAACCAACATTTAAAATAAAAGATCCGAAAATCGCTAAAAACTTGGATTTTTATATTTGTTCAAACAAGGTTTTGTTAAACGGCTTTAAATACTCACACAAATTTTTTTCTCTTGCGCATTGAAGGTCCAGTGGGATGAAGAAATTGCTTAAGACTTAAGACGAGTTTTTCAAAAAAATAATGTATCATTGAAGCTAAAGAAATTAGCAATAAATTTAGCTAAAACCATCATCTACAGCCTGAATGGTTTACAGAATATTGCTCTTCAAAATTATCGTAAATTTTCTCAAAATCAAATAATTTTTCCAATATTATTTGTATTTAAAACAACTCGGTAAGTGGAAAATTTTGCACTTCAAAATGTGAACTGGTTTTGATTTGATTTGCATATTGTTTGGATATTGTTTTCTATAAAAACTAGTAAATAATTTTTAAAAAAATATTTTTTATCGGAATCTTCCGAAACATGGAATCACCCTGTATTGTGGACGTCAAAAATATACTCATGAATTGACAAAAAACCTAGCACTAATTAGATTTATTAACTTTCATACCCTCATGATACATGTGTATCGCAAATATTTGTTCGAAAATACTATGATAGTAACATGTAGTTGATTCTACATTTTTAATGTTTTTTCGTTATAAGGTTTCAACGACATCAATATGCCGTCAAGTCAAGTAACTACCCATACATAATTAATTTTAACTTCGGGACTCCACAATGCACTATTCTTTTCATATTATTGGTTGATGATTCCTGTTTGTTGAGAATAAATATTTATAAAAAAAATATTAAATTAAATTTAAAAGTTTTAAAAGGTAGGTACTACTCAAAATGAGTTTTGACGCTATCAATCTTCTTGGGTAAAAATTAAAGATTGACTTCTTAGAATTTAAACGATCCAGTTCCTAGACAAAATTCGCATGCGGAAAAAAATTGGTGTAGACCTTTGGCTCGTCGTTAATCAAAATTAAATGTCGAAGTGTCGGTGGATGTCATCAAAAATTATTCAAAGTATAGTTAAAATGTTATATGATTCTCTACGAAATAAATTGTGATATCATCCTGATAATAGAAATGTTGTTTTAACATTTTAAATATCATAAAACACATTTTATAGAGCATTTTTGGCTGATGTTTAAAAAATGTTAATTTGGTATTTAAAAAATGTTAAATTGATATTGGTTTTTTTCGGTGTACTCTTGCACTTTTTATGCGGTTTTAAAAAAAGTGCATAGATAGATTTTGATGAGGGAATCTGAACCTGCTATAGAGGCTGAAATACTGCGTCGACCTCGACACAGATCTTAAAAATTCATAAATAAATTTTTCTGACCCATTCATTTCACATTTCCTATCTCTGCTGGACTTAAAATATATAAAATAAGTTCTTTAAATGACTAATTCTTTCATATAACTCTTTAAAGCTCGCAACAGAGTATGCCATTTTATGCCATTTAATTTGATTCCGCACACTTTTGAACCAAAAAAAGAGACATAGGAAACAATTTTTCGTCACATTTTCTTACCCAAGAGCTGCAGAAAATTTTTTTACTGCAACTCTGGCAATTTTTTTTTAATAAAACTAACAGGTCTTAGCATATTAACAAAAAGCTTGTTTTTCTCAGAGACAACTTAAACGATTTCGTTTAAAATGTTTGACCGTCCTATATCTAAGATTTTGTATTCGAAATTAAAGCTTTTGGTTAAGTTATCAGAAGAGTAATAAAAAATTTTCGCAAGAAAGGCAACACAATATCCGAATTTTTTGAGAAAAACTTAAAAATAACCCAAAAATCATCTGGACCATATTTTCAGGCTCAACGGACGAACAGTGGCATGACGAAAACCATTTTTGGAATCCATCATCTTAATGTTGGTTTTTCGAAATTGTTGTTAAAGTTGCAGTTATAGGCGCCGCCGCCGCACGGTTGTCCAAAATGACTTATCTCGTTGCAAAAATCATAACTTTTGAACGGATTGAGTTAGTGATTTCTACAAAATGGCATACCAATTTTAATTTAAATATTTTTTTTTTTAAGAAAATCGGTTTTCGACCGATGATTCCTAAACACCCTGTAAAACAATTTTCTTGAAATTCATTGGTGTTACAGCCCTGGAAATTTCCTTCAAATTAAAAAAAAAACTGTACCGCTACCTCAATCCGTTCAAAAGTTATGATTTTTGCAACGAGATAAGTCATTTTGGACAACAGTGCGCCGTCTTACGATAATTCCATTTTTATATAATCTTTGAACAACAAACAATAACAACTTGAAGGTTGTCTCTAGCCAAGTCTTATGGCTAGAGTTAAAGTTCTCTCACGGGTGTCAATACGATCATCAGTCTCCTTTTTTTCAGTTTTTCTAATAATTTTTAATTTTAGTTGCCTTATTGGGTAATAAAATAAAACAAATTTTATAACGATACAAAAAATTTGTATCGCCAGTGATAAAGTTACAAAGCCCCTATTCTAGATACTAGAGTCTTTAACTTAAAAAAAATTTAAGAGTTGTTAAATAAAAATGATTGCATCAACCCCAAAAGTTCGTTATTTTTTATTGTAATTAACTTGCTTTTAAGTAAAAAATTATGTTATTTTTAAAAAAGTAAAAAATTTTATTTAAAAATTACATCACTTTCTTTCCATAGCAGACAGCATTTTGATTAGTTTCTTCAATTTTTATTTAAATTTTCTTGAGCATTTTATTCGTATCTGTTAATCATACTTTCAAGGTTGGAACTGGTAATTCTGTTTTATGGTTTCCAATTTATTTGCTATGAATAATTTTCTTCGCAAACAGTGGTGCCTTTATCAAACCACATTCCTATCTGTTACAAATACCTACTAGGAATAAAAATATCTAATCTAAATATTTACACGACCTTCACATAGAAACAGAATTTTTTTCTAAATGTAAATTCAAATTCTCATTAAATCGCTAAGCACGCGTTTCCCCGCTATAAAATATTCATCACTATCACACAAATGAACTTCTCTATATAGTGTAACATTTATTTTTAATTTAAATTTCCCTTTCAATTTCAGGTGAAAAACGTCATTCGGCCACGCTATTACTCCTCAGAATTGGGTATACGTGAAAAAATATTCATCGGTGTCATGACCTCACAAGATGGCATCAACACTTTGGCAACAGCGATAAATCGCACCGTTGCACACCTGGTCAATCGCATCAAATTCTTCATTAACGCCGACAATGTGAAGAGCAACTACAAGTTGAAGAACATTGTCGGTTTCACCGATACTCGCGAGAATCTTCGACCATTCCATGTGATCAAGTATCTCGCGGATAATTATCTCGATGACTATGATTATTTCCTTATTATTCCGGACACTGTTTATGTGGATGCAAGAAAACTGCAAAAGATGCTCTATCATTTGAGTATAACGTTTGACATTTACATGGGTAAACGAACTGATAGTGGGACAAATGAGAATGGCAATTTGGGAGCGGGTGGTGAAAATGGTGAAACAGCTGATGGTGGCAATCTGTCGGATGAAAATGATCTGAAAATGCAAAGTGATCGTAATTACTGTGATTTAAATGCTGGTATTTTATTAAGTAGTAGTGTTATAAGAAAAATGAGAAATAATTTAGACTGGTGCGTGCGCAACGGTATGACTGGGGTGCATAGTGTGAACATTGGCAGATGTGTCAAATATTCGAGTCGACTGTCCGGATGCCAAGAAAATTATCAGGTAAGCTTGCTATGATTTGTTTGTGTTGTTTTTTTTTGTCTTTGATTTGAATTATCAGGTGAGTATTTAGGCCAATTAAAACAAGTGACGTCAGATCTTTGTTTTATCGAAGTTTCTTTCTTCTTCATTCAATAAATCATCACAACATGCTTAGTCTATTTTATAGCAAAAAATTAATTTAGTTATAAAAGTTGATGACTTGTAAAGATAACAGTTCAAAATAGGTTCTGTAGAATTTGTACATAGTTGTTATAGTAGTTCTATGATACCTTCATTAGGTATTACTCATTATTGTTTTTATCAAAAACTTTAGGATATCGTTTACCTTTTTGGAATGTTTTGAAGTGTTCATCATTACCGGTAGCAAAAAAAAGTTGAGATAACATTTTTCCATGCCATTACCATTACCATGGTAGACAATGCCAAAAAAGTGGGTCCCGGAAGTCCGTCTGTCAGTCTGTCTGTATACGAACCCACAGCCTAAACGGATGGACCGATTTATGTCAAACTTGGTATGTAGCGTTATTTGGCGACTCTCCAGAGGGGTTTTTGGAATTAATTTTTTTGGACCAAAAATAACGGTACTTGTCATATACCGATTTTAGTAAAATTGAAATATCTCGAAAGCGGCTCTAATGATTTTGTTTAAAAAATTCAAATGTTAGTTTGAAGCTAAGGTGTATCTTTTAATGAAATTTTTTTTTTTTGAAAATCATTATTAACGGTACCTGCCATAGAACCGTTTTGTTCAAATCCGATTATCTCCGAAACTGCTTATTCGATTTCAACGAAACTTTTTGCGAAGAAGCATTTCTATAACTTAAATATAAACCAAAAATAAAATTTTCAAAAAAATAATTTTTGGATTTTTAAAAAAAATTAAAAAATTTTTTGAAAAATCAAATTTTCGAAAACGGGACATCGAATTTTTTGGAAATTTTGTTTTAAGATACTGATTAGTGATTTCTACAAAATGGCATACCAATTTTAATTTAAAACTTTTTTTCCAAAAAATTATTTATAAAAAATTAGTTTTTTAAAAAACGGCTCTAACGATTTTGAAATTTTTTTTGGGGTCGGTCAGTTTTTAATGGCCGAATTTAACCTAACTTACGTCTCTCGATAAGCTAAATAAAATTTGTTACAAAAAATTATTATGTTAAATTCTCCATCAAAACCATGAACCTAGTGTATATAATACGGAATAAGTCCATTTAGCAAAATTGTTGGGAAAACGCAAAAAACTAAATAGCTTCTATTTTTTAATGTTTGACCTTCAGATAAAATAAAGATTCTTCTTCCTTTGCTCGGCGCTGTTATGATCTCGAAGTCGAGGGGGTCATAACTATCCCACATAACTGCTTCACACTAGTGATCCGCCTGTGGGGTTCGCCGGGTTGACCTCAGAAATCGGCGACAAGCCTCCCGGTTTTGTATTGTTCCATTTCTGAGGCCAACTGAATGCTGGTGTTTTTGCATTTGCTTGTATCAGGAGTTTTTAGGCCTACCATTCTTTTTATTTCGTGTTGCAACGTTATATGATATTGCTTTTTTGACAGGCTTCTCAGGATCTCTGCATTGAACATCCTTTTTCATGTTTTTTTAGACTACTTTGGTATGGAATTTTTTTTTCTTCAATTTTTAAAAAAAACATTTTTCCGATATTAAATTTGATTCTCTACAACGAGTTTTAAGATCAATTTATCAAAATTATGCTTTGTTTACGAGTTATATTGAAAAAAAAACCAAAAAGGGGGTTTTTGTACCCCTATCTTCAATTTCGACCCTGTCATTTAATAGCACTCCACGGTTTAATCGTCTCTTATAACCCATTCAACGTTTTATGCAATTAAAACCTGTGAACGTCTTAGTTAAGACATAATCAGTAGCCTGAATCTGAAATCCTGGACTTATTCTGTTCTTAAAACTGACACAACTAAAAATATTTCATGCGAATGACACACTTATCGATAGAAAATCACTCATAGAAAATGTTTTGCAAAAAATATTCTCGATTTAACAACTATTCTTAGTAAAAAATGTATTTTTTTTATTTTCCTGGTCCAAATATGTATCATCAAGAAAACACAACGATGATTTTTGGTTTGTGTCTATGTTTTGAGACTGTGGGACACTCTGTATATATTAGCGGACCATTGGAAATTAATTAATTTGGCTTTTAGATGAAAAAAGAAAAAAAATTAGTTAAAAAATATATTTTTTTATTTTTCAAAACTTAAATACAAACTATACCCTGATTAAAATATGAAATATCCGTCTTCAGCCTTTAACGAGGTATTGGCGAATAACCAAAATATAATTATGTTAACTTCATTGAAGATAGATTTTTGTCCTTAATTTTGTAATACTTATGGACCAAAATAGTGGATTTTCAAACTCAACTATTAAAGTGCCTCCCCGCATTCCCATATGAAATCATTACAAGTAGACCATTCCTACTCAATAAACTTGAACCACACAAAAACTTTGAATGTCACTTAATCTTTCTTCATTTTACCGCTTCAATTCTCCCTAACCATCAATACAACTTTTCTTTAGAAACAAGAATTTATTTCTTATTACCTGAATTGCTAACAATTCTATCATGTCACGTTAGTAAAATTAATTCATTCTTATTTGCAAAACATAAAAGAATTTATGTTTAAATTGGCTACAACATTATTTGCATATGCTCGACATTTTTATCAAAAGCGAAACAACATTATAGTCGATTTGTCGTTGTTATTTATGTTATTTAAAAATAGCACTCATACGCCAGACGAAATGGGTGCTCATCAATGAACTTTCACGTAGCCTTGATCTTGGGTTGTGTGTAAACACATAATCAAGCACTGCCAAAGATTATGCAAATGAATTTTTTTTTTGCATAATAAAATAAAATTACCCTCTCAACAACTATTCTATTTATATAAGAAGACTACTGCATTTGCTTTAATATTATTTTTATTGAAAATATTATTGAATTGAATGAAAATATTTTTCTTCGCAGTTTTATTTTGAATTAGCGCCGGCAATCCATCAACATTTAATTAGTTTAATCTTAATCTCGAACACAGTAAATCAAAGATGCACATATTTGTAAGATATATGTATCTATTAAAGCGTGTTGCACTTCAGTCGCGTAATTAACAGATTAATTGTGTGTAATTAAATGTAATCTGTTTACACTTGATCAATATGCATAGATTTGATCTTAAAGTATCATTGTGACTGATTGAATCAAATGCTAACTACTATTGTCATTACGAGAAGTAAATAGACCTACATACGAGTATTTCTTCGTTTGTGTAATAGAAGGGAACATTCAATTTATGTCAGGGTATCCCCATTAGCGAATGAATGTGCATTATAAAAGCAAAAGCTTATTCAACTACACGTGAAACAGGTTTATAGCTGTAAAGTGTAGAAGCAATTAAATAATATGCATAATTATTTTCAATTTTAATTGAGTCCATGTCTGAAGTAGTAGTCACGGATTTAGCTTCACGTGGTGCAAACCTAAACGAAAACTTTTAGTAGGCAAGAACTTTTAACGGCAAGCTTCGAAAAAAAAGAAGAAATCTATAAATCTATAGATCTTTTAGTTTTAAAGGCAACGATTAACTTTTTTTGAAAATTGATACAGATGATTTTTACTTTATTCTGAAAATTGTTTGTTTTTTTTCTTTTTAAAATCTTAATAGCCCAGTAATTTTAGGCATTTTTTACCCCAATCTGCGGAAAAATTCCTACTGGGCTCGATTTTGGTATAGACCTCTATAACTTCTAACGCGGACGCGATATCAATGTCGATTTTTCACATCTTCAAAACAACGCCGTAACGAAGGTCTATACCAAAATCGAGCCCAGTAGGAATTTTTCCGCAGATAAAACCTAAAACTACTGGACTAAAGAGCCCCCGCACACTACAAACTTTCTATCGGCTGACAGTTTAGTCGGTCTCTTAATCAGTATGAAAATTTATGAAAGTGCGCACATTACAACGATTAAGTATCGGCCGATCAAAAAGTTTATTTGATCCAAAAAACAGTTTGTTTTCTTACACAATTGCCTTCAAACTAAAATATTTCCTAACAAGCCGACTTTTTAGTCGCCTGCCTATGCGCACACTAGGAGCCCAACCCGACTAAACTATCGGCCGATAAAAAGTCTGTAGTGTGCTGGGGCTCTTAACGTATAACTTTTTAGATTTATTGGCAAAAAAAACTCTAGGTGCATTCAACTGTCACGTACAGACAATGCTGCCTTACTGTTGACAGGGTTGTTAAAAACCCTTTTTAATGCATTTGCCTTCCATTAGGTACAAATAATGTAAATATTATTGCAATTATTTGTTTGCATTAAACAAAATTCAATGTAAAATGTATTATAAAAAATGTTTTACATTATCTTCTTATTGTATGGTGAAATAGTCAAGTTATGTAATTTTTTATGCAAAAAAGTTCGTTTTTCAAAAATATTTTTTTTATGAACAAATTTTAAAATTGGAATAAATATGAAGATAATTTCAGGTTTTTGCTGTGTCATTCGATTCTATAGATTCTAATAACAATTTGAATTTGTTAATTGTAATTTTTTTTTTTTTATTAATATTGTTTTACTAAAGCTTTATTCTTTTTCGATAAAGGTGTATTCCGGTCTATAAAATATACATACATACCTAATGTATATATACACTCCTGCTCAAAATCAACGCACTTCTGTTTACTTTTGTAGTTAAACCCCTATATCTTTTTTTTAAATGGCTTTAAAATTCTAGTTCTTATTTTTGTGTGTGTATACAGGGTGTCCCAAAAGTTAACGTCGAAACGAAAACGCTAGATAGGGTAGGTGGTGACAGTTATCAGAAAAATAATAAAAAAAATCGCAGCCATATATTTTGGGAGTTATGGGCATTTGAAAAAAAGTCGAAAAAATGGTCACCCTGTGACGGTTTTTCATGTGCCGTGACTACAAATCTTAATTTTTCTCATTTTTTTCTTTTGTTACAAAACCTTGAATAACCCTGCCAGCAAATGCATTTAAAAATTTTAACTCAGCTGCATCAGTTTTAAAGAAAATATTACTTTTTTACCCAACTTAGTACTAAAAAATTTTACATGACTCTAATTCAATGAACCGTATTGTAAAAAAAATGCTCTACGATTATTCGGCAAGTTGCCTTAAAAGTTGGTGTGTTCAATTCCCTTTTCTAAATGTTATAACATGTTGAGGATATTCCATAAATAACCGGGATAAAATTTATTTTCTTAAGAAATCCGACTTTTTTCTTAGGTAATTTTTCCATATTATTTAAGTTTTTGTATTCTGAAAGGTTCTGAAAGGGTACAAAACTTGAATAATATTGAAAAATTACCTAATAAAAAAGTCGGATTTCTTAAGAAAATAAATTTTATCTCGGTTTACTTTATATCAAGTCGAAAAAATGCATAACAGCAACAATAATACCAACAAAAAAAAAATGATGAACAAAATTTAACAATTCAAGCTCTGAAAACCGATATTAAGGATTTTTTTTTAAGAATAAAAAAAAAGAAATAAAAAGAAAATCTGATGTTAATTCCAATATAGCATATTTCAACTTGGAGTCTTCTATTCATTCCACGAATTAAGTTTTGAAAGTTTTACTGTTAAATATTCTACGACACTTTTTCACTGTAGTTTTCAGCTGATCAATATTGCTTTGAGATATATTCCGGTGCCGAACGCATCACTTCAGAATTTCCCAGACATGTTCTATTGAATTTAAATACGGATTTCTTGGTGGTTAATCCAAAATTGGTATATACTAAAGTCTTAAAGATATTCTGAAACCACTGTAACACTATTAACTCGTGCATTTTCGTACCCTGTGGACCAATTCTAGAGCTGGTTGGTAACGCGTTCTGTTCGAGGATATCTGAATTTAAGCTCACTCTTGTCTCATCTGAGATAAGAACCATGATACTGGTTTAAAGTAATAATAGCTTTTTTCTGGAAGTGCGTTAAATTTGAATAGAAGTGAATATATTGTATAAGGATTCCAAATACTATCTTAACATTTCAAGTTAATCCACTAAATACTTTTCCAGTCACTTTACTGATAGAATAGTCAAAATTGTAAGAAATTCGACCAATATTAAAAAAAAAAAATATTTAATGGACACATATTGCAATGAATTTTGTTTTTCAATGCAGAAAATTTTTTAGATTAATACCTACAATAATGTAATAATGTAGAACAGAGTTATCAATATTTAAAAGCACGTCTTCAAGCCACAAAATCTCATATTTTCAATCCTTTTTAAAAATAAATAAATTGCACGACTGGCGCACGCACTTGCTCTTATGCTTAAAGTAACTATAATGTTAAAGCTTTTTATTCAAGAAATTTAAAATTTGATATTTTGAAGAAATTTCATAAGTATAAAAAAATTAAATCTGTTTTTATAATTAATTAAACTCCGTTTTAAATTATCTTAAAAAAAAAACAAATATGCCATTTTATTTCTTGTATAAAAAGGTATTTTCAGAAAAAAATTTTCGAAAATTGTAGGAGCCGTTTTTTAAAAAAAATAATTTTTTATATATAAAAATTTTTTAACATTTTTCAAAAAAAAAGTTGGTATGCCATTTTAAAGAAATAATTTATTTACACATAAAAACTAAATTTCAAAATTTTTCATTGGTCCGTTTTCAAAAAATTGATTTTTCAAAAAAAAAATTTTTGAAATATTTTTTAAAAAACCAAAAATGCGTTTTTTGAAAATTTTCTAAAATTTTAATATTATCTTTACTTACACACCTTTGGGTAAAAAATTTAAATTGGGTTAATGTTGTACGAGATATTCAGAAACGAAAAAAACCGTTCTATGACAGGTACCGTTAATAACGGTACAAAAAATATTTTTTTTATTTAAAAAGTTGGCTCTTATGTGTAGTACTACGGCTCGTTAGAGCCGTTTTTGAAAAAAATTAACTTTTCTATTTCCGTTATATGGCAGTTACCGTTAGTTTTGGTCATAAAAAAAAATTTCAATTTCCCCTCTAGGGAAAAACTGCTAACTACCAAGTTTGAAGAAAATCACTTCACTCGTTTAGGCTGTAGCTCCAGATAGAGACAGACACACAGACAGACAGACATACAGAATTGCCGGACCCACTTTTTTGGCATTCTCCATCATCGTAATGTCATGTAAAATTGTTATCTCGAGTTTGATTTTTTTTACGAATCCTAAACTTGCCCTATAGTACCTATATCGCAAGTAAAAAATCTTCAGAAGCGTATCGCTTTTTCTATGTGAAAAAAAAGTTTTAGCTAAATCAAAAATGTTTCGGTCTGAAAAGAATGTCTCATAAAAGTAGTCTCATATTCAAATATAGCAAGTTCGAAATAAAAAAACTTTGTTATATTCAATAAAATTTTTTAAAGTATAGTAGTAAAAGTATAGTCTTGTTTTTCTAAATAAAAAAATCCAACCTTTATTAAACAACAAACTTCTTATTCCTAGCCTTGAACTCCAAAAGTAAGTCTCTGTCAGTCAGCAGTATAAATATTTTGTATTTATTTAAGATTTTGTTCATATCAGATCAGATCATAAACCATGAAAAAAAAAAAATAAATTTGAATCCGGTGTCTATATTGGCCGGCGGGTATGTGTTCAACGTGATATATTGTGTTAAAATCTTGTGCTGACAAATATACATACCTACCTTTCCTATAAATTTGTATTATCTACTCAACATTAAAGTATGATATCCCCTTGTCTGCAATTAACAAAACTCACGCGCTCCATGAATAAAAAAAAAAAAATACATTTTTATCTAAATTTTGATCCCACCTGGGCTTCATGTTGGTTATATTGAATTTTAAAACCCTTGTCAAACATCTTAGTTATTTTGACTCATAATATATTAATAAAAAAAAGCCAAAAGCATGGTTCTTACTCAATTGGTTGAAGAGACTTATGAAAAAAAAAATCAAAAATATCTATTTTTTTTTATTTTTTTTTGCATAAAAATACTTTTTGACATTTTTTTCTGTTATTTACGTTTCAGTATCACAGACGAATATTTTAAAGGTAAATTTTATTCAAAATAATAAATAATATGAAGAGGAAAGTATCCACAGGGGCAATGACACAAGTGTGCTTCTACTGCAAAATTTAGTTAACGCAAATATTGCGTCAGTACAAAAATAAATTGAGGTTCTTTTTTTTTTTTCTTTTTTAAGTTTCATATTACAGAAACGAAAGTATGGATTTTTTTTGTGAAAAATACATAAATTGTTGAATATGAAGGAAATTCTTTTGGTAACTTTGAAAAAAAAAGCTTTCAATAGAACGCATTTTTTTTAACTTAACAAACCATAGAGTACAAATGTTGTATTAAATAATGTAAAAAAGGAAACGAAACATAATCGGCTAACGTCCGCTCTTTTTTAATGACCCCAACAATTTTTTAAGTGACAGCAAGCTGACTCGCTTGAGTGAATTAGAACTTTCGGTTTCTGTTTATGAATCATTTTTGTCGTTTGTTTAATTTATTTTATGAACTTGAACCATTAGAATTGTAGTTATTTGTCAAATAGTTTTTACTTTTTTTTTTGTTGTATTATTTACAAAAGACTAAGCATTGTTCCTCTGTTGTTTGTCGTCGATTTGAGGCCAAAAATATTTAAAGTTAGTCGAAATATTTAGTTGTAATAGATATTAGATAATGAGTTACATTTCTGTATACCTACTTCGTTTTCACACGCATTTTTCTAATTCAATTTTTTTTTTTTTAAACTCATAATTTAAGTTAGTTTTCCAATATTAACAAATAAAAGGTTTTAGGTAGTTATTTAATTAAAAACTTCCTGGTAAATATTCAACTTGGGATGATTATCGTTGACGTAAAATAGTTAGAAACTTAAATTTGGTAAAAATACCTACCTAATTTTGAGTTTAAAAAAATAAATTTTTGAAAAATAGTTTCAAAAACACGTGAGTGAATATTTTGGAAGATTTGTGTTAAAATGGCATAGAAAAAACCGGATTTTTCGTTATTTATTTTCAAACTGGCTACATAATATATAGAATAAATTAAATGGCATATTTAATTTTGAAATCTAATCAATTAGTTTCAAAATCAAAAGCAAAAAGTTTTAGGCAGAATAAAACTTTTTGGTTCAAAGTCATCATAATTGAAGTTTTAAACTTCTTGATTGTAACGAAAACTAAGGCTTTGTGCAACCTTTAACATCAACTCTTCTTAAGTTGTTATGATCTTTCTCAATGACGTACAAAATGATGCGAGCCGAATCAAGGGGGCACAGTTGAAATAATCACAAAAAATCAGAGTGAAACTTTTATGGTAATTAGATTCAGTGAACAAACGAGTGTTTTGTTTTAAAACAGAAGAGTTAAACAAAAAAGAGACAAAAAGGTCAGACAGGAATTTGTTTTGATTTTATTTCCTGCGTTAGCAAGTCTGCGACAGTTTATTCGTATAAATTGCATCAAAATTCTGAAAATAAAAAAAGAAAGAAAAAGAGCGGACATAAGACTTAAATACGACAATCAGAAGACAGACTGGGTGCTTTGTTCTTTGAAAGATATCAAAATGCCTTGGGCATTTTGCTTAACTTTATTTTATTATATCCACTCTTTTGAAAAAAAAAAAAAATGAAGATAACAGAGATCCTTTGTTTTATTTAGATCTTTCAGGTAGAATATGGGTTTGTTGCCCTTTTTGTCGGAGGATGTGTTTTCCAATTAATTCAGATCTCAGAGCATCTAACATGATCGAAAGGGGATTTTTTTTTGTCTTGTAAATCAGAATTTCAAAGAAGACAGAAAGAAATAACTGCAAGTTTTGCGAATTTTGTGTCTATAAAGCAATAAATCAATCTTAGATTTTCCTAACTTTTTTAAAATATTTATTTTTTTGTGGAAATTTTTTTTTTGATAGATAAAGTGATTCTTGAAGAGCCAATTAACCGATACAAGTTCATCCATATTTTGTAATTTTGTACTTCGATTTTGTTCAGCAAATTCAGAAAAGATATCATAAGTGTAGACTTACAACAGTTCTCTAGACACAAAGTTTTATTGATTTAATGAAACTCTTCGACCTATGTATTTACAATATACTTGCTGACGTTGCCTGTATGCACGCGGTATAATTACTTAATAACGTAATATACGAATGCCAAACCCGTTTTCGGAGACGGAAAGTTAAAAAAAAAATATTTGCAAGGGAAGCTATATATATGTGTGACTCCGAAGTAATTTCTAAATTCGGAGAAGTTGATAGCCCGAATTTTACAATTTTTTGTCATTCAGATTTTAGAACACTTGGAAACTGATGCATATATAAAATCGTTTGCAAATTCCAAAGTACCTATCGATGCGAGCAGTTATTTTCACCCATTAGAAGGATATGTCAGTAAGTTTTTTTTTTGAGAACCCGCTTTTTTGGCCCCTCGTAACCATTGAGTTTGACATGCTTGTTATAGATAATTGAAAGATCTAAACTTTTGTATTTTTATAGATAATATAAGGTCTGTTTAATGAATCTGATCCGCACAGAAAAGATCCGAAAACTACAGGTTTGTGTGTTTCATGAAGGAAAACCTTGCCCTAAACTGTTCTACAAACTGTCATTTTGTGTTCCATGAAGTTTTCCAGCACAGATTAGTACAAGTTTTTCTGCTCCTACTTTTGAGGTAGAGCAAACGAGTGAGAAGTGTCAAACAGCAACTTGATTTGTTTTATTCTTACAAAAATATATTTAAATAAATTCAAAATAATGGAAATTTGTTTAGAATCTTCATAATATAAAGAAAAATTCAAAATGTGAACAAATATTCCGATTAATTATAATTTATTTGAATGAAAAGTCATAACAAAAAAAAAATATTTTAATTTTAAGTTTCAAAACTGATAGGCAAAAGTCAACCCTTTAAAATAGGAAGGTGTACTTTTCTGATCTTTTTTGTTCTGACAGTTTTCAAGAATTTGTGCTGTTCTAATCTTTTCTGTTCCAGTTTTTCTTCATTAAACAGACCTTTCTCACAAAACCTGAAAAATATGTCAAAAAATAATTTTTAAAACAAAATAATGGTTGGATCAAAATCCAAAAAATTTACTTGAAACATAAGGAATACTAAATTTTGTTTTTGAAAAAATGATCAATTTTTCAATTTAAAAGTATTTACTTTTTTTAAGATGGTTTCCATGGATCAAAACTGTGTTTTATGGATTTTCTAATAGTTTCTATTACTCCAGTCAAAGTCGGAAAAAAGGGCCTAACCTTGCGCACAGAGGAACTTTCAGTTTTTATTTCATGGATCGATAGGGGTACATTTGAAAGGCTTAACCCCAATTTCTCACCACCTGATCATTCTTTTTAGTGGAGTTATTCACAAAAATTTAATTTTTGGGATATTTTACTTTTAAGCTAATATCTTTGCTCCACTTTGTCGTAGACCAAAAAATAAACATACATTCTCTTCCTTATAATATTTTCTATTGTTGTATGTAATTTCAATGTATTTGAGTGAGTTACTACAAAATGGCAGCCAGTTGAAGTCAAATTCTAGTAGTTAAAAAACACATTTTCGTTTTTGCTTTTCGAAAAAGGTTTATAATATAAACATTTTTCTAACCTATCAGCCCTTTATCACCAAAGATGGCCGAGAAATTGATAAATGAATGCATGCAAAACCGGTGCGAAAACACCCAAAAATATCGTTTTTTGGGAATAACTACAGCAAAAAATTAAGCTATTAATTGTTTGTCACAACATTTTCTATCGAACATTATTTTTGTTGAAAGAAATAAAAAATAAGTAATATTACCTAAGTCAAAGTCGTTTTTGTTTAGCAAACTCTTGCCTTATTATTTTGTAAACGGTGCAAGTATTGGCTAACAAATTAAAATACCACTGTTGTCCTTCAAATTATCTACAATTTAAAAAAAAAATGTTTTTCGTAAGATTTTATGTAACATTGATAAATGTTACGGTTTTTGAGTAATTAAAGTATAAATTTTAATCAATAGGGCAAAATTGTAAATAATGATTAAATAAAATTTTCGAATTTAAGCTTTTTTCATTTTTTGAATTTTCCCAGAACATGTACTATGGTATACTAATGTAAATTTTTGCTTACACAATCAGAAAGTAGACATTTTAACGAACAAAATACCTACCGATTTTTTGAAAAAAGCTGATATTTTGACACGTGAATTTTCAATTGAAAACTAGGGTGTTTTTTTGGTATTAAGTTAAAATAAGGTGAAAAAAATAATATTTTAAATCAAATAAATTACTGTGTATTTGAGACATAATAAGGTAGGTTTTCACCAAATTTCATAGAAAAAAACATTTTTTTTAAAAAGATAAAAATAAAAAACCAAAAACTCGTTTTTTTTAATTTTTCACATAAATAAATAAAATGTGAAAAAATTATTAATGCATAAGTTGTAGATCTTTTTACTACCTACAATGTTGTCATACAACTTTTTTCCATAAAACTTGTAGTTTTGCCGGAAATCGAGATATACCATTTTTTACCATTAAAAACTCAACCCATCCACTTCCCGAACTCGGCTCGCCCGTAATTTATTTTTCCTTTCATTATTATCGTATTCACCTCCTTTTCCAATGGGTTTCATCCTACTATGATTTTTTCTTACTTTTTAATGTTTTTGAAGGCTTCGGCACTGGTCTATATAGGTACCCAAATAATGTAAAGAAAGGAAATAGCGTTCAACTTCAACATCTTGGAGAAAATCAATTGTGTTAGACTTAAGTGTTGTTTCTGTCTATCAAGGACAACTTGAATTCATTTATCAATTATTTTACGTAATAAATTATAGGATCAAGGCATAAATTATAGCTTCAAGTTTTTTTTAGTGATTATCTTCATTATTATTTTTAATATAAATTTGTGTTTTTTGTTTGTTGTCGTTATAAGTATAAGTTACCTTCCTATTGTCTACTCAAATTAAATCGAACAAAAATATTGTATATAAATTAAAATTTTGTTAAAAGTAAATAGAAATACAGTGATATCACACTTAACCGAATAATTTTGTATTAAAGTGGATTTTTTACTGGTATATATAAATAAATAAAATATTTGAGCTGTCACGGATGGGACACTTGTAAAATGAATGTATTTTGTCTTCTACAAATTCTACTCATAAGCCATAGCTATACAAAACTTAGGGTAGAGTTGCCTAATTCCGGCCCTCTCCAGTAGCCGGCCACCTTTCAGAAAAATATTTATAACTAGTGATTTCGTAGGATTTATTCCAAATTTTTGCTCTTATTCTGTTCTTTCAAATGTCTCTCCTAAAATTACAATATTCTTATTATTCTTGCTATTCAGTTTTCTTAGAAAAAAATAAGTTTTTGTGAAGTGATCCAATCGGGTATGGTTTTTTTTAAATTTTACTGCCGAAACCTACTATCGTAATTAGTGTTTTGTGGAAACAATTTCGGAGCTAATGCTTTGAAATGTTGTTTTTCTTATTAAATATATATTATTCTTCAAATAAAATAGGTTTTAAATAGGGAAAAGATGTGAATTTTTGTAATTTTAAGGGGGGCCGGAGATAGAACACAAAAAAAAAGCTTTGAAATTCAAGAGTTTCCTGTATTCGGCCCCCTTTTATTGATAAAAGTTTAAAAAATGGGGAAAATTAAATACATTTTTAAATCATTTGATGTTATAACTTATTAACAATCAAAATTGTTTCTAAATTCTTAAAACACAAAAATTTAAATAAAAAACATTCAATTTATTTAAGCTTGACCTTAAAAAGTCAGTGGCCGGAAATGGGACACTAGATGGCCGAAAATAGGAAACAAAGGCCGGATTTAGGAGAATCGGACTTTTTTATGCAAAAACTTAAATAAAATATTTTTGGGAACTATTAATAACTATTTTTTTAACCATACCAAAAATTTATTAAATAAAGTACATTTTATTTCAAGAATCATTCGAAAATGTTAATATTTGACGTTTCTGTGCTTTATTTTATGAGACAGAATCCTTAAGGGGCCGGCTACTAGCAACTCTACCCTATATAGACTTTCAAAATAAAATTTGTTAATTAATTGACAAAAAAAAAAAAACAATCTCATGGAATCTTCCAAATATAACATGAACTATCTAGCTATTTCGAATTCAATGAAAAGCATAACATAACTTTTTAATCTTTGTTTTTATCTTTAATTTGTCAAAGTTTTTTTTTTGAATCAATTATTCCAGATAAGCGGAACACTACTGTGGTTCACTTTAAATCTCTTAAAAAAAAAAGAACTATATTGTCATTAAAGAAGTAGTTGTTAACTCAATTTCATAGGAATTAAAATATAAGAAACTTAGAACTAATTGCGCAATTTGCTTACCCGTGCCACCCGAGGTTAATGCCATTGGCCTGGTGTAAAAGTCAAGTTCAATGTTTAATGGGAAAGAAAACAAAACAAAATATATTATTTATTCATTATGGAGACTTAGAGAGATCAGATTAACAAATTATTTATTGATATGGAGAATCAGCTTAACAATGAAAACTATACGGACAAAATAATAAATTATAAATCGATTGAGAAACAAAAAGCTATATTCGTTCTGAATTTTGAACCTCAGATTTTTATTTCTCATATATACCTATGTATGTATAAAATATCTACTACTAATGCAATATTATGAATAGTTGAAACAATGTTCTGGTGTAGTTTTTCAAGTATTTTCCTTTTATCAATTTTAATGATTTATTGTATTTTACATTGACAGCTCAATAATACATAAATAATATATTTTTAATATTTATGTTGGCAATTGTATTTATTGATGGCTTAGTTAGATACAAAAAATTGTGTTTTGGAAAAATCAGTGTAACTTTTTTTTAGAAAACTTCCAAACCTTCTTCAGTGTCGTCAATTTGAAGTATACATTATATTTTTCAACGAATAAGTCATTGATATGAAATACCTATTCATAAAACATTATATACTTTATCCCGAACAAAATTTGTAAGAATTGCTTATTCAATCAATGAATAATGATATCTTCCGATTTCTAAGGCAAAATCATCTCACACTCCTTATTTCTAAGAAAATATACATACATACATCAATGATTACTCGAAGAAGTAAAATAACAAACACCACCTGAATCTAGAACAAGCACAAATCAGCGCAAAAAAATATTTCATTGATCTTTTCTTTTCGCCAGAATTGTTTGGTTTTTATATCTTCGTGTAGAATGAAAACGAAAATTTTGTTGTGTTAGAAGTTTTATTAATGAGGCTATACAAAAAGATTAAATTAAAAGGTATGAAGTAAAAATATCAATGAAACAGGGTGATCCAAATTAAACAAAGATCTAATAACACTAGTCGGCAAGGAAAATAGAGCTTGAAACCCTACTTTTCTAAAGAATTTTTGTGTGTTGAGCCCGAAATCCGAAATCAAAATTTCACTGGCACGTCATGTTTTTGAAATACTTGAATATTAACAGGTCAAAAACTCGTTTTTTTTTGGGTACATTTGACGTCTAATTACATCACCGTTAAGTTATTTTTTGCAAAACTGCTTATGCAATCTCAAAACGCCATATTAAAACGTCCTTAAGGTATTTATTTTTTTCAAAATTATTTTTTTTTTCTCAAAGATATTGAAAAAGAAATTTATGATAAATATCTCAAAATCCTGCTTCTTTTTCTTTTTCAATGATTTGGTTTATTTTTTGAACCAATTTCCAGTTTGCGTCTTCTGATTTGGATTTAAAAAAGCAATATAATACGGAAAAATATACATATATTATATACAGGGTGTCCCAAAAGTAATGGATCAAACGAAATATGCTGATAGGCCAACTTTAGGGCTCTCAGAATTTGGTAACTTGTTCATCCCAAATCCTTACGATTTACGATTTAGTGCAGTTTTTGTGAAATTTCGAAAAATCCCGACTTTGCAACAGTATTTTGCTTCCTCCGCTCATAATTGATTTTTGTTTTTTACAATTCTTTCACTAAAACATTGCCTAATAATAAGAAATAATTAATTAATCAAAATATTTTTCATTTCATACGCCATTTTGCAGCAAATTAATTAACAGTCCCATGTTTTAAAGAAACTCAATTTCCTTCTTTTATTTCAGAGCAACACCCTGAAAAAAATTTGTATGGTGTGGAACTGGTTTATTATTTTGAAAACTTGCCGTGTTATTGCAGTTTTCAAAAATGTATAAAAGTTTCCAAAGTTGAAGTTAGAACTGAAGATATTACAATTTAAAAGCAACAAAACAGGGCTTTTCAGAGAAAAATAACAAAGAAAAATAAACACATTTTCTCGACTGTTGTTTGTTTATTTCTTTTTGAACAAAAGCCTCGATTTTTGTTTGATATTTTGCTCTGAAAACGTCTGTTTTTTTGCATTCAAATTGTAATATCTTTCGTTATAATTTCAATTTTGGAAATTTTTATACATTTTTGAAAACTGCAATAACACGGCAAGTTTTCAAAATAATAAACCAGTTCCACACCATACAAATTTTTTTCAGGGTGTTGCTCTGAAATAAAAGAAGGAAATTGAGTTTCTTTAAAACATGGGACTGTTAATTAATTTGCTGCAAAATGGCGTATGAAATGAAAAATATTTTGATTAATTAATTATTTCTTATTATTAGGCAATGTTTTAGTGAAAGAATTGTAAAAAACAAAAATCAATTATGAGCGGAGGAAGCAAAATACTGTTGCAAAGTCGGGATTTTTCGAAATTTCACAAAAACTGCACTAAATCGTAAATCGTAAGGATTTGGGATGAACAAGTTACCAAATTCTGAGAGCCCTAAAGTTGGCCTATCAGCATATTTCGTTTGATCCATTACTTTTGGGACACCCTGTATACTAAACATCAAAAAGAACTTAATTGAAAATTAGTTTTTGGGAGTTTAAAACGAAAATAGCGATGGTGCAGCTCAAAAACTAGACGCGATAGAAAAAATCTGTAAATAGTAGCACACTAAATTCAACTAAAATCACCCAACAAAGTTCTTGCTCCCGACTTTTTTTTGCTTTTTGCCGACCAATTATATGGTTTGAGATAAAAAAAAATAATAAGTAAACATGATTGACTAAGGTCCAATTTATTCACACTCTATTAAATTTAAAATCGATTCTAACCCCTTTTGATTAAAAGGTACTAACACTTAATTTTCTTTATATTCCAGGGCATCACACAAAAGTCTTATTCAGTGAGGCCATCAATAAAATTATACAAGGACCTTAGCCTATTGTCATCAGAAGAGGCCTTTCGAAACGCCTCTGTAATATATCCTATAACAAGTGCAGATGATTTTTATCGACTTCATGCCTATTTCTCAAAAGTGAGTAACTTCTTTTATATTTTTCAAATTTTTGTATCTAATTAATATTTATTTTTTCTTTCAAGTACCATTTAGAAAACCTTCAACACCGCAGCTTTGATCTTGAACATAAAGCCTATCACATAGCGAATGGAACAATATCGAATAATATTTTAGAAATCCGTTGGCCATTAGGAGTGCCAACTAGCAGCTCGCCAGAAACTCGCCATGACATTCTTGTGTGGCACTTTATCAATAGTACTCACATTTTTCTGCCAAATTCAGAGAATGTCGTAGAACCATTGAGTCGCATCGACTCGTTAGACTTTCAAACAGTCTTAGATATAAGTGTGCAATATGCACGTCACAAGTATCCAGGATTAGCTTACTCGAGTATACACACGGTTTACCGGAGATTCGATCCAACCAGAGGCATGGACTATCATATGCATTTGAATTTTTTAGATGCAAAGCGATATGAACCAAGATTGGTCACGAAGAGGTAGTTAATTAAAATAACTTTCAATTTTTAAGTTGGCTTTAACTCATCTTTTTGTCAGCTTTCAGGTAGTTAAGCCTTTGGGTCGGGTAGAAGTTGTACCCTCGCCATATGTAACTGAAAGTACAAGAATAGCCATAATAGTGCCAGCATTTGAACATCTAGCCAACGATGGTGTAGAGTTTGTTCGCCAATATGAAAAAATCTGCATGAAGAATCAAGACAATACCTTCCTTCTTATGGTAAGCAACAAACAACATTTATCAATTATTAATTTTTTAACGCATTTTATTTCTTACAGATTTTTCTTTACAGATATGATTCGCCTAGCAAAGGCGACAATGATCCATTCCGAAATATTAAAAATCTTGCCTTAAATTTATCCACCAAATATAAAACCGATGGTTCTCGGATAGCGTGGCTTTCAATTCGATTGCCAGCGATATTAAGTGATGTCATTATGCCTGAGGATATTATGCTCAATTCAATTTATGCCCGAAATGAAATACTCAGTTTAGCTGTGGCTGACTTGGCCTTGCCAAAAATTGGTCTTGAAAGCTTAATTCTTATGGGCTCAACATCAAGTGTATTTAAAGCGGATTTTCTCAATCGGGTAAAATTCAAATTTTAATTGATTATTTAGAATTTGATGTTAATGAATGTATTCTTTTTGCAGGTTCGCATGAATACGATACAAGGATTCCAAGTGTATTCACCAATTGGATTCATGATGTATCCATGTAAGTTTGCACATTTTTGCAAAGAATGTGAAACTTGTGATGTTAGTCAGAGTGCTGGTTACTTTGACAGGTGGAATTATGATGTGATTGCTTTCTATAGTCGCGACTATGTGCAAGGTAAGTTAGTAAGGATACACTTTATTTCATAAATTATATTTGATTATTTAAAAAAAAGTGAAGTACATATTTATTACTAGCCTCATGCTTTACTTCCATAGATGAAATGAATTTTGAGCTTGAAAAAAAAACAACTTTGTTTCCATATTTTGTATCTTTAGTACTTTAGTCCAAAATCGCTTCTGAATTTTCTTTCAAAAATATAAGAGGAAATATGTTTTCCAACCTCCTAGTCTCCAACTTCAAAACCTCTGAAAACACGTTCCCATCCGAACTCAAACAAAAATCAATCTTAGATCCAGTCACCTAAAACAAAAAAATAGGCTTAGATTGCACCGAACTGATTTCATGGTACGTTGCTTAGATTGAATGATAGTATTTAACCAAGTGGAGCTTCGAAAAACTTCTTCTAACTGCTTAACTTTTTCTTAGCTTTTAGCATATATAGATTCTAAAAGCTGCATTTTATAAAAAAAAATCACCTGGAACCAGTTAAGAAATTCTATATTTGCTACAATTTCAGAAAAATCGCAACTTTGTGTGTCCAAAACTTCAAGTATAAGTCCTTCCCAAATTACCAATTATTTTAGCTATGAGTCACAAAAATTTGTCGCGGACTTCATTTTCTTAAATAATATCTGTGAATAAGTCATGACTAGTACCAACGGAATCAACCATTCCATTAGAAATTAATATTTTCTAGATACACTAACGATTTTGATTTCAATTTTCATAAGTTCCTGTTGTAAATTACACAGGTCGACAAAAATAAAAATATTTTTTGTGCTTGGGTTTAATTTGCCCTTTTTGGGTTCATGGTAAACCAAAACAATAGATAAATCCCCTTTCCCCTTCTAAGATTTCCTTTTGTAGGGTTGGGAGCAAAAATACAATTTTCATACCCTGTGAGCCAACCTCGAGTTTTATGAGCTATAGTGCAAGAACCGTGCATTGTACAAGAAAACCGTAAAGGTATAAAATGTAGATAATTTAAAGTTCTAAAGCATTTTATTTGACTTAAACTATAAGAAAAAAGTTATGATGAATACAAGGGTTTTTTAGCTCTGAAAAATCCTATTTTGTTCAATTCAAACTATAATATTTTTGATCTAACTTCAACTTGTGAAACTTTTATACTTTTTTGAAAACTACAATACCGGGACAAGTTTTAAAAATAATAAAATAGAGTCACACCATACAAATTTTTTTCGTCTTGTTGGAACTGTTAATTATTTTGCAGAAAAATTGGCGTATGAAATAAAAAATATTTTTATTAATTAATTGTTTTTTATTGTTAGGCAATGTTTTAGTGAAAGAATTGTAAAAAACAAAAATCAATTATGGGCAAATTACTGTTGCAAAGTAGGAATTTTTCGAAATTTCACAAGAACTGCATTTAATCGAAAACCGTAAGGATTTGGAACAAGTTACCAAATTCTGAGAAATCTTAAGTTAGCCTATCAGCATTTTTCGTTTGAAACATTACTTTGGGACATGTATATGTAACAAAATAATAAAAATACTATTTAAACAAATTAATTTCATTTTTCAATAAATAAAGAATTTCAATATCAAATAGTTTGGATACAGTTATTTGTGTCAGCAGTTATTTTTGTATAATAAAAATACCATCAGAGTGAATTACTTTTACCATAAATATCGAAAACAGAAAGAATCAAATAATGTCTCAAGTTTCCTTTGACAAAAATTCAAACAAAACGAAAATTTCGATTTAATTTTTCTTTTTTCTTCATTTGGTTTTTTTCTGAATATGTTTTTAAATGAAAACAAAATTTAAAATAAAGAAAAAACAAAAATCAGCCAAAGACGTTCTCGAGTTTTTGCCAAAATTACACGTCACTTAATTTTTAGTCAACATTTGTTTTTACAAAAACACTTAATTTTGAGGGATATTTTTCTTGGATAACATTATAGTCAACTTTCCACCTAAGCTAAAAAGACTTTTTTGACAGCTGATCTGTTTTAACAAAGACCCGAAACCTTATTATTTCCTGAACTATTTTATACTTTTCAAAGGATTTGTGAACTCATATCTGTAAACCAAAACTTGTTTCGAGACCTTGATCCGAAAATATCTGCTTTCGAATTTAAGAAAAAAAAAGAAGAACATATTTCGTTTGGAAATAATTCAGCGACCAGACCTGCAAAAAACTTTTTTAGTTATGAAGAAAGCTTAAAAAGGCCTTTCTTTTGATGTATTACTCGATGGATTTCGATAACTTTTTTGAATTTTTGAAAATGAATTATTTTTGGACAAGGGGTTAACCTTGATTTTTTCTCGAAATTCTTATTAAAATAGATTTGTAATTTTCTTACATAAATGGATAGGCCTGTTCATTGTGAACTCATATCTATAAACCAAAACTTGAAATTAAGAAAAGAATGCATATTTTGGATCAGCAACCAGTTATGAATAGATCTTAAAGAGGCTTTTCTTTTTATGTACATATGTGTTACTAATTTTTCGTTTTCAAAATTATTTGTGGAAACAAGAAACAATTAAATTGTAGTAAATTGCCCTTGTGTTGGGCGGGATTACTTCGCTTTGGAACATATAAACGATGCACAGAGAAATGTTTTGAATATTTTTCTACATTTTTATTGATATGTATTAGATATTATGTAAAATACTTCTTTGGGACCTAAATGAGGGTTAGCTTCCATAAAAATGGAAATAAATAATTAAAGTACGTTATGCCTAAGAAAAAACACTAATCACTTTTCTATTTCAGCTCGCAAAAAACTCGAAGATACTGTACCGATAGTCCACAATGACAACGACATTGAGTTACTTCTCAATCGTGCCGATAAAACAATTAACACAATTTTAGATATATTTGTTGGTGCTCAATTACCAATACACATATTGCGTGGTGTTGAACCAAATTTACGATATGGCACTGCCATTAAAAATTTCCTCGAAACTACAAGTGATATACCCAAGTGCCCAGCTTATAGCAGCTTAGACAATAATAATAATAATAAAAGTAATACAAATCAAAATAATAATGTAAATAATTATTCCAATGAAATACCTTTAAGATCTGACAATCTTAGCAGTAGTAATAGTTTAAGTAGCAAGAAATGTATACACTTAGCGTCTAGAAAACAAATTGGCGATTCGATAATACGCTTTGAGGATAAAAGTATTAACAATAATCCAAGAAGGCATTAAAAAACAAATGAAAACAAAATTGAAATATTTTATAACTTTAGTCGAACAAAAAAATGCTCAAAATTACTGTCCTACTAATTTTATTACAGATATTTTTTCTATTTCATTTAAGTTTGAGTTGATTTTTGAACTTTTAAAAATAGTAAATAATATGTTATTTAAACTTTTTCTTTTAAACTAATTTTAAGAATATTTATTATGTTCCCATATTAATTTTCGGTTGTTGCTTTTCTTGCTTTTTTTTATTTATTCATTATTTAACATTATAGCATCCACTTGCCAACTCTACATTACGGTAACGTTACAGAAAAGTTTAAAGAGTAATGAGAATATATTTTAAGGTATATTTTCAATTCGGATCTACAGACTGAAACTTTGAAAAATTTTCTTTTTGTTTTTATTATTTTTGAATCTCAAATTTCTTTTCCTTATTAAATTGCGAGGGTGAGAGTGAATACTTGGTTGCTTTTTGCTTACTCCAAAATACAATTATTGCAAAATATTTTTAATTATCTTAAATTGAAAATAGCTTCCAATATTGTTGATGTACACGAAATAAATCTGAAATTAGTCACAAAATTTTTCAAATTAATTTAAAAAATAAATAAAACGTCATCTAGCGAAAACAAAATGTCAAGTTAATTGATATGTGAGTTATAATTACGAACACAAAGGTCCGATCAAAGACTAAAATTGTTTATCATTAATTTAATTTTTTTTTAATTCTTTACTATTTTATCTTCTTGGGCAACTATTTTTTATTAAAATTAAATATTGTTTAAATTTTTATTATACATAATTTATTGTAAGACAAAGTGCCAAAGGTTTGAAACTTCTATAATTTAGTTAAAAAACAAAATTGTTACTCAACAATTAGTATCTATGTATTTATGTAAAAAAAATTATATATTAGTAGTTTTATTATATCATAGTATTATAATTGAAATTAAAGTTTCTATTAAATTGTAAGACTTTATTTTCGTTTTTATTTTTTCCAGTCTTAGGAAATAGTCTATTTAAATTATATTTTGTAAAAATAAAAAACAAAAGTTTAAATAAATAGAAATAAGTAGGTAGTTTTTAAAACTGAAATATTTTTAGATAACTTTAAAGAGAGAGAAATATTTTAAGATTGTATGTTTTATATTAAAAAAAAAGTAAAAATATATTTACTACATGTACATATTTTTAGTAAGAAAATGTTTAATTTTTGCATTTGATTTTTAAATAGACTATATAAAATGGTAAGTATGTGTTTTTCGTGACATTGACAAATGTTTTTGAAAAGCAAACGATTATTTCAGAAGAAATGAGCACTTAGTATATGATAACTACACACATTTGGATCGAATCAATTGCCAACAAATGGTAGGTAGATGAACTCATTTTATTAATATAGGAATCCAGAAATAAGTTCGCAATAAAATTCTGCTCTGAGCCGTTCCGGAGAGGACATATCGACGCTTGTTTCCAGTATATCTCGTTAAAGAAGCAGTCTTTTTTCATGAAACTTGGTGGGTCTCAAGGGCTCATGAAAAAGTTGATGTTCTTGAAGTTTCATGAAAAACTAATAAAACGTAGTCAAATTATTCCCAGATAAGGACGGCAACGGAGAGGACGCATACTCGTCTTCTCCGTTACCGAATATCTCGAAATTTGATTAAAAATTAGGTACTCAGCAGCCCAGAAGAAGAAACTTTCGAGTATCAATTAAGAATAGTACTAACAGACAACTTTCTTTTGATGTCTCACTCGATGGATTTGGAGGAAATTTTTTAAAATGCTTTTTTTTTTTGCAAGGGGATTCTTGGATTCTTGTCAAAAATCCAATAAAAATTCAATTTGAATTATTGTACCTAAATGCATAGGTCTATTCAATATGAACTCATAGACTCATTTTCAAAACATCCAATAGTAAGAAAAAACAAACAAAGGAAAAAAATAATTAATACAGTAAAATAAGGAGAAAAAAGGGGTAAATCTCGGAATGAATGTTAGTAGAAATTTTTTTTGCTCAATATCTTCCTTTTACCATTCTATAACATATCTCAAAAGTCTAGAAAAATCTCATGTCCGCTTGTCGCGATTTCAAGGTCAAATCGCGAAATGGAGATTTTCAAAATTAGCAAAAATAGGCTATGGTATTATATACACATATGATACATGATTTCAAGGTATTTTTTAATGCTGATTCCAAAAAATCTAAAATCAAGACAATCTGACGTCTCTGGAAAAAGTTATACCTGTTTTTCATCTGTCAACTCATATTATTATAACAGTTGCAAACTTACTGCCGAAAAAACCTTAAAAGTTATGGTAGATGAACCAAATTTTGCATGAAGATTTTAGAATCCATCATTATTAAAAATCAAAACAATCCATTACAAAAAATATATATACCTACGAAATAATGGTATTTTTTAATGGAGGGGCAAATATTAGGATATGCACTAAAGAAGATTCTTGTTCATCTTAGGAATAAGTGCTAATAGGCTAATTTTTTTCATTTTAATCTTTGTTTGGATATTCTTTAACTACCCTCAAAAATCTAAAAAAATCTCATGTCCGCAAGTCCTAATTTTCTTGGTTTGAAGATAAGGTGCAGATTTGAAAAAATTGAAAAACTACTCTTCAGATATTTGTGTCAGATCAACATGAATAAGGTACATTACTTATCAGGGATGGTCATATTGATTTGTTTGTGGGTTTTGTTGGAATCAGCGTTAAAAAATACCTTAAAATGATATGGATTATGTTGGTATACATATAAGAATCTAAAATTTTCTTATTATTTTTTTTAAATCTGCACCTAACTTAGTTTAACCTGGAAAATAAGAACTTGCGGTCATGAGATTTTTTTTAGATTTTTGACATAAGTTATAGAATATCCAAACAAAGATAGAAACAAAAAAATTAGCCTATTAGCACTAATTCCAAGATTGTACCAGGATGTTTTTTAGTGCACATCCCAAAATTTCCCCTTTTCTCAAAAAATACAATTTTGTCATAGATATAAATGTTTTTTTGCATTGCATTGTTTTGATTCTTAATGATAATGGATATGAAAAGCCTCATGCAAAATATGATTCCGCTACAATTACTTTTAAGGGTTTTTCGGTAGTAAGTTAGCAACTATTATAATAATATGGGTTGAAAGATGAAAAAAAGGTATAACTTTTTCCAGAGACGTCAGATTGCCTTGATTTTAGATTTTTTGGAATCAGCATTAAAAAATACCTTGAAATCATGTATCATATGTGTATATAATACCATAGCCTATTTTTGCTAATTTTGAAAATCTCCATTTCTCGATTTGACCTTGAAATCGCGACAAGCGAACATGAGATTTTTCTAGACTTTTGAGTTATGTTATAGAATGGCAAAAGGAATATATTGAGCAAAAAAAATTTCTACTAACATTCATTCCGAGGTTAAATCCTTATTTGACTGGATTAAATGAAAATTATTTTTATTTTTAAAACGGAGTGATTGAATTTAATTAAATTAAAAAGTTCAAATGACCTCAACTCTATATGCGTCTTAGTAAGGGTATGGCAGCATCTAACTGATGGTAAGAAAAAAAATTTCGTTTGAAAAATAACACATTTTCTTTGAATTTATTTTTAAAACGAGTCAATGACATTGCCGTTAGTAACGGTGTTAAAAATATATTTTGTTTATTTCATGAACGTTTTTCGTTTGACAATCAAACAAAAGTGGTACAAAAACAAATAATTAAAAGAAATTGATTAGTATATATGAAACATTTTTATGTTTGTATTTTGGGATTGTTATTTTACTCTGTATTCGTATTTGAACACAATTTGATGTGGTTAGAGTAGCACATAACCGCGAATTTATCATAGGCGCCATAAAAAAAGAGTAAAAATAGTTATTTTCCAATATTGAGAACTATCAACTATTATGAATACATCCACAATAAGTTCGGCTACAATAGGGCTAAAATCAAAATGTAAAGAGATTTTTCTGTTAAATAAAGTACGTAGCGGTATTGTCGCTTACGGGCTTAAGGGCTCAATATGTTCTAAATACAGTATTTGCAAAGATGTTAATTCAAATTGGATTCAAGAATCGAACCGAGTATCCGACTAGTTCAAAATCGGATAAAAACTTCTACGAACCGATACCTCGATAGTGTTTTACCTATATATCTTGATGTCTTTTGATAGTATTTTCAAGATTGAGTTCCTCTTCGGGATAAGTGAAAGTAACAACGATAATTTATTTTTAGAAAAGAACTGTGATCCGAAACCAATCAAATATTTAAGACCAAGCCCATTCGCGATTAGATGAAATTGAATTTTTAAGTAAATGAATACAATACAATATCATTTTATTTGACTCAATAGAATCATTCTTTATTATTTATATCACTTTATTAATTTCATAAAGTTTGATTATTAAAATTACATACAAAAAAATTCAACTAATTTTAAAGTAAAAAGCTGAGGTCAGATTGTGGCGGGTATTCAACTTGTTCCTTATCTCTAAAAATAAAAATTATCATTTAAATCACTTTGATAATAAATTAATAATATTGAAATAACTTACGCTTTAAACAACTTTGCATTCCGATCCCCCATCAGAGTAGCTTTGTCCCCATCGACTAACAAACTTGTTCCTTCACGCAATCCCAAAACAGGCAGACTATGATAATCTATATATTCATTAATCCTTTCATCACGTGTTTCACCTTTATGTTTTGTTTCTAAATCAGTTTCCAAATAATGTGGATTTATATTGAAAGGCACCAATTGAAGTGCATCAAAAGTGGGTGGATAATCAACTGGCATATCATTTGTTGTATGAATTGATCGGGTAGCAACATTTGTTCCAGCACTGCTTCCAATGTATGGAATACCATTTTGAAGTACCCTTTCTCGGATAGTTTCAACTAGGTTCTTTTCATACAACGTTTTTAAAAGAACAAATGTATTCCCACCACCAACAAAGATAGCTTGGGCATTTTTGACAGCATCGATTTGATTTGATTTAGTATGCAGGCCTTCGACTTTGTAACCCCAGGCACTGAGAGCATTACCAACGGTTTCTGTATATTTATCGTGATCTTTCAATGCATATGGTACAAATAATACAGTATCTACTTCTTTCCTATGGAGTGAGAATAAATTAAATTTATAAAAATATTTGTTGATTTTCAAATTTGTGTAAATACATACTTTTTGAGTAAATTATTAATTTGATCTTTGGAATGTTCCAGATATTTAAATCCATGAACCCTGGAGGAGGATATTAATAGAAGTTGTCGTCTGCTCATTGTAAAAATTCGGTTGATACTGAAATTGAAAAAAAGAGAAGTGAACATTTTAGGGTTTGATAAGCTTATCGTAAGATTAAAAAAAGAATTACCTACCACAATAGCTGTTTACTTTGAATATTGAATATATGAAAGGCATTAAACAAAGAACTGTGCATTAAACGAACAAAATTGAACAGAAAATAAGGACCGACGTTATGAATGATTTTGAGGAATGGAAACAACTCATAATGTCTGGGAGAAAGCTTTGGAATATTCTTCATGCTAAATTTGCTATCCGCTCTCTATTGCATTTAACAGTCATTTAAATGAATTTTTATAGCGAAAGGTAAATAACAAAATTAGGCAAACCCAGACTTTGCTTTTTGTTTGCTTTCTTTTGAAGAAAGAAGAGGTAAGTTATTAAATACAAATGCATTTTTAGCTGCCTATTAAATTTTCTTGGTTTAGCTACTATTTATTGTCTTCAATGTTTTCTTAAAAAAATTTAAACAAAAAGATAAATGAACTTACCTTCTCTCTCGACACAAATTTCTATTAACATATTTATTTTGATGCCTAAGTATTGACATTTCATCGAGCTTTTGCTGTGTCAAAAGACTGTCATTAGGTTAGGTATATACCACCTAGGGGTTTGCATTTGATGGTTTGCTTACCAAGTCGTATACTTTACTACGTGGCATGATTATCAATTGGTGTATTTCCTTCGGGCTCTACGAGGCGCTTCATATATTTTTGACAAGATTTCTGAGAAGAAAATTTTTTGGATTAATTTTTCGGTGATATTTTTTGTTAGTGGGACGAATCTATTATAATACTATTACTTCTAACTCTGGTTCAAAGCACTTCAAGGACTTCAATGGAATGCAGTTGTTAAAACTGAAACTGGTACTAAAATTTATACATATACTGTTACTGAAAATTTTTAACAAAACCAACCCGTTTTCGAAAATTTGATTTAAAAAAAAAAAAAAAAATCCAACCTTTTTTTTTTTAAATACATATCGTCGGTCTCATAAGGAAACCTCGTAACTCCACCTTTTTACGAGGTTTCCTTATGAGGCCGACGATATCCAAAAATTTGTATTCAGGCAATATAATTGCTTTTGCATAAAAAAAATCTCTTATTTGGGAGATAGTCAAAATTAAAAAAACGTTTTTTTTTCTTTAAAAATAGACACCCTGCCTAAGAACTGATACTTAATTTTTTAATAGAAATTTTAGGAGCTGTTCTTGAAAAAATTAAACTTTTCCAAAATTGGTATTTTTTATTGTTATCTCAACTTTTTTTTACGAAAAGTAATAATTAATAGAACCGTTGTCTTGATTTTTGACTCTCTCTTTAACGACGTAACCAATTTTAGCGAAAATTGTTGGTAAAAAAGCTACTTAATTAATTTTAAGGAAAATTTTTGGTACAAAAGCGTTTTGGTAATCGTAGAAAAATTCTCAAAAATATTAATAATTATTTGGATTAAAAAATAAATACATATGTACCTATATTTTTTTTTATTTTTTCAAAAATCAATTTCCTTAAAACTGCTTACTTAATGAACTTCATTGAAACTTTGTCTTAGACTGGAAACTGGCCGAACAGCTCCGATTTAGATGTTTTTTTTTTATAATCGTTTTCAGAAGATAAAAATACCTCAACCCATATGGGTTAAAAATTGCAGATGTCTTATTGTAGTTTTTTATTTAAATTCATTTTTTTTTTTCAAAAAGATTGTTTAAAATTCATAAGATATCAAAAGATTGCCTACGTTATTAAACAAGTTTTTTTGAAAAAAAAATTAAGCTTTGAGAATTTTTTGGTCATAGAGGTTAAATTATTTTATTTAGAGGTTAAAACCATTTTAAAAGGTGTTTTCGTAATTTTTAAAACATTTTTGCAGTTTTTTTTTTTTTAATTAATGATAAAATTAAATTCATGATATTCTTTTTCTTAAAAAACTCTACAATTCTAAGCTACTTTTACTATTAGAGCAAATGCGTGCGCCCTCGTCGTCGTGCATTCGCATTTCCTTTAAGTATCTAGGCAACTTGAATTGTAAAAGCAAGTGCTTGCGACTTAGTTTTCTCATTTTCTATAATGGGATGATTTCAAACCTTAAAGATAAAGTTAATTTTTAAATTTAAAACTGCTTATCAGTGTTTATTTATTTTGCAGAATGATACTTTTTATATTAACACGTTTGTCTTTAATTGTGCGCTGATAATAATTGTAACATTTTTTTAAATTGAATACATTTTAGGGTTTTTAAACGTTACAAAAAATTTCCTCAGCCATTTTATGTGCTTATAATCTTGTAGTCAATTTTAAATAACCATTTACAAGCTTTTTTTTAAAGAGTGACTAAAAACAGACAATATTTGTATTTCTACAAACGGTTGCTAAGACTACCAATCGATCTGGTTTCACGTGATCTTTTCCAATATTTGTAAAACTTGATTGTTGCATAATAACCAATTTCTATCGAACTCATCAGTGAACAACCTATACTTACGCCAAGAATTCCTCCGATATTAGCTGAAATATATATATATTCCATTAATTTAACAAATTTAAAACATAAATAATATTTTTAGTTACCCAATAGGCCGTTAGTTGAATAAATAAGCTGTTTTTTATATTGTGAACAAAAAGGCGAAGGATGGTAAATGCGTATAAGGCTAGATTCTTCCAAATGTGTTTCATTGAATCTAGAAATTGAAGGAAACAAAAATAAATGTTTATGTAAAATACAATAATTAATTAAGCATCTCGGAGCTGGGGAAATGAAAAAGTGGTTCATTAAATTTTAGTATATTGCATTGTTCAACGTGGCGATTTCTATGACTTCAAATCCTAAAGGATTTTATCTATAGACTTGAGTTCGAACGGGCAAAACTCATTACAAAACTTAACTTACAAAAATTCGTCCAGCTCAAACATATTATTCTCCGGATCTAAGTCCGACCTATCTAATTGGTATTCGTATTCAACCAAATTACAAAGTGGATTGCATGCACCGCAAGTCAGTGCATATTCCATTTCATTTAACGAATCAGGTGTTTCCTCTGTTGGTCGATAAGATGTCCATGTTACTGTTATGAATTTAAAAAAAAAAAATATTTTTAAATTTGTCCAATAAATAAAAAAAATGTAATTGTTTTGTACCTTTGTATTTACTCAAACATTCCAAGTGTCCTAAATTACAATAGCTTACCGGAGGATCAAGAAAATCTCTAGGCGTATAAAATGGAATACAATTGCAAACTGCTTGTATGTTTTGAAGTTTACACTTGAGCAGACATTCTGGCTGGCTATATTGTATGCCATATCCTCGTGGCTGTTCATCAGCAAAATAACAAAGCCTTTGTCCTATTTTATATTTTCTTATTTCGTCATCACTGTTAATAATATTAATCTGCAACGGCACCAACATATCACTGTTCGGTGATAGTGGAAACTCAGACAATTCTCCTGTTAAAATATCTGGATAAAATACACTGTTGAAAATTTGAATTATAAATCCAATAGTGCTACGTTGGCTGTAAAAGTAGTCATTAACTGATGAGTTCAATAAGACTTTTAAGCCCATATCCGTTCCAATTACATTTAGATGTCTTACTTGCACTGGCCTTTAAATTTAGTGTAAATAGAAAGTAGATTTAAACTGAATTAAGAGTTTAGTTTAAAAACTTACATTATTTTCCGTCCCACCCGATTGTAATTGAACATACAACAAAATCCTTCGGGAGAAACCCTTAGTTCAAAGAGTTCATTACAAGGATATATTTTTCCTGCCCAGCTACATTTTAGAAGAAGTTCTTCACATTTTGGAGCCAACTTTTTCAAAAATATGAAGACATTATATCGTTAGCTTTTATGTAATTCTTGGGGATTTAAAACCTACTTTCTTAAGAAACTGATAAACATCAAAGAAACCAGGCTTCGTAGAAAATACAGTATCGAGGAGTACTTGTAAATTGTAGGCATCATCAATGTCAAATCCGGTACTATCGAAAAGTCCTCCAATTAATTCAAATCTCTTAATAAGATCTTTTTCATCAAGACCTTTGGTCATCTTAGTTCTGTAAATTAAATGAAAAGTTATAAAATATTTAATTTATTTTAATGTAACTTACATATTTCTTGCATATTCTTCTACTGCTCGTTTGCTTATTTTATTAACACTGCAAATAGAGATTCCGGGAAATGGAACTTCAGCAACTGGATGTCGAAATGAGTTTACATAAGTCACGGTTGGATTTAATTCAAAATATAGAAGACAATGGCTAGTAATGTAGGCAGCTGCAACCACGCCAGTTAGTAAAAATGGTATCCAAAGAGTTCTGAAAAATATTTTTTTAAACGTGGTGATAATTTAAACGTGGTTATAATTTAATATCTTATAACATACTTTAAAAATTTAGAGTTTCCAAGAAAAACTAGCAATTTAAATCCTGTTATACTAGTTTTTTGGAAAAAATCAACTGTGGTCAGCTTTACTGCCACCAACCAGGCGTTTGGCTTCATTTCTATCAAATGTTCGAATCCAAATAAAAATTTTTGAATCTCAAATCATTAATCCTAATTGTTTTATCAATATCTTTCACATAATCTTGAGAATAAAATCTTGAATAGGTTCTACGGAGAGAACCGCCCTTATCATGTCGTTTTGGGATACATATTATTAGCATTAGATTTACAGAATAATTGCTTACCTATTTAGAGCACTGCTCTAGAAAAAATATTTTTATATGTATGTATGCCAATACCTAATTATTGTCTAGGAAAATTCGACTAAGATCAAAGATAATTGAATAAGAAGGATTTTTGACTTTATCTAATTTATGTAAGGTAAGTCACTGTGGCGTATGCGTCATATATTTGTAAAGAATAACTTGAACAATTTTCTAAAGGAAAATAAAACAGATACATATATAATTAACATGACCAATAAATGACCACCCGGATATTACAGGTTAACTGTTGAAAGCACGGAGTAGACCATAAATGCTTTTTTACTAATGCAAAAACCGGAAGTTCGGTTTTTTTACTGCGTAGCTTTCTTGTGTTTAATTTTTGTGGTTCGACATTTCTTTTTGTGAAAGCAATATCTTTTGGTTGCATTGTAATTGATAACAATTGCTTTTCAAAAACTTTTTAAATGAAATGCACTATGCACGACTGTGTCGCTTGTATAAGTAAGTTATTTGTATATGTTTTTTTATTGCAGTTTAAGAATATAAATACATATTTGATTTTCTAGCAACAAGAAACAAATGGAATACATGTTTAAATTAAAATTATGTTGAATCAGATTTTGTAAGATCAACAAACCAAATATAAATATTTGTGCAGCTTATCCAAATTTGTATATAAGGTTTGTTGAAATTAGTTATAGAAGCTTTTAAAAATACATTACGGCCCACCAATAAAGGTATCACTTTTATTTAACTTATAGAGAGTAGAGTAGGAATATTTGGAATTCAGATTTATGTCGTTTTTGATCGTTGATTACATAAGCACTATTCCATACTGCACTTGTAGTAAAGTCGTTGATTTCAAATCAAAAAGTGGAGTTGGTGAATCACGCAATATTTTGCACGACATTCTAGCGCTCGCTCAAAAGAGATCGTTGAAAAGTACCTAAAAAGAAACCAGATTTTTTCGGAATACAAACAAGGGTTAGCGTTGAATGACGAAAACCGATAATCCTAAATAGAAAATCCCAAAAAAAAAAACAAAATGGTGATAAGCCTAAAATCCCCCAAAAAAAAGCCAAACAAAAAAAAAACCAAGAGAAGATCCAAAAAAATGTTGCGCTAGCGCAACATCATTTTAGGTAGAGAAAATGTGTTGGCATTTCAATTTAACCATCTAAAATCATAATAAAGCACTATTTACATTAGAGCGACCAAGGAATGAGCGAATGAACGAAAGAATGAAATTTAATGTATTTCTAAATTATCTAATGTTTCTAATAAAAACTCTATAATACAACAGCAAGCTAACTAAAGTTAAAAAAAAATTACATTTTAATATCTAAAATAAGAAAAAATATGAAAAAACAATTTGGTTGTTACGAATACAAGTTTGTTCGTACGAACAAATGGTTTTCTGAAATATTTCTTATTTTAGAAATTAAAATGTTAAACATTTTTTTTTTTGAACATATTAAACACTAGTTATCTTGCTACTGTTTAATACAGTTTTTGTTTAAAAATACATTAAATTTTATTTGTTCGTTCATTCGCTAATTCGTTGGTCATTTAAATAGTGCTTAAGAGTGAAAATGCTTAAGAGTAAAAAAAATGTTGATTTTTAACCGCTTGTTTTTGACTAAAATTAAATGTGGTATGTATAAAAATATGTATATTATTTATAACAATAAGTTTTCAAAATATGCATTAAATAATTCTTTAATTTTAATACGATTTCTAAGTCAAACAGTTCAATGAGGTAATCGAATTATGTTTAAATTAGTGTTAATTTTTTTCCGTTACAAAATAAAATTCTTGGGTATGTGGAGATTTTTGCAGATTTTGGAGATTGGGGTCTTTTGAACCCCGATTTTTTTGTTTGGACTAATTTTATTGGGAATTCATTCGAATGAATTTTTTTTTTGGAGCTAGAGTATGTCCCCCTACAAACAAAATACTTTTCTGAGATATTTTTTTTTCAAGCCCTAACACATAAAAATAAAGTTCTGACCTGAGGATGCGATTATGTTAATCGTATGTTTTTTGGGTCGCTGAAACCGAAGTCTATTTTGCCTCATCACGGCAGGTTTTCGAGATAACCGAAACAAATGTCACATCACCCACACAAACAAATTTTTTTTGATCTGGGGTGCGACTATCTTACTTTCTATTTTGAAAACCCCAGAAAAAAATGTTCGTTTCAGGGTGTCTGTGACAAATTTTTGAGGTTATCTAGAAATCCTGACGTTATCGCGTGAAACGGACTTCGGATTCGGTTTCAGCGACCAAAAAAACATAGGTACTCACCCCCAGGTCAGAACTTTTTTCTCTGCGTGCTCAAAAAATACCCTGTTCCGACCTAGGGATGCGGCTATGTTAATAACATGTTTTTTTGGTCGCTGAAACTGAATCCAAAGTCCATTTCATTCGATCAGTTCAGGTTTTCTAGATAATCTCAAAAAGGTGTCAGAGACACCCTGAAACGAACTTCTTTTTTGAGGTTGTGAAAATAGACTTCGAATTTGGTTTCAGCGATTCTAAAACATATCATTAACATGGGCGCACCCCCAAATCAAAAATGTTCTTTTGTGTGGCTGTGAAATTTTTTGTGGTTAAATCGAAAACCCACTCTTTTCGCTAGCTCGGCTAAATTTAGTTCGATCTATGTATGTGCGTACTATGCTGAATCCTAAACTTGCCATATAGTACCTACATTAAAATTAATAACTATGTTTATTACCAACTTTTCGACTTAAATTGACCATAAAGTCAAAAATTAGCATGGGCAAGAATAATAGAACACCTTGAAAAATTAATTTTTTAAAATTTCATTTAAATTAACTGCATTTAAAAACTATTATAGGTACCTGTATACAAAGTAGCTATGTACCTACACAATTTTGAATCACCATAACTATAATAAGAGCAAGCGCGAAGGCGCAGTACCTACAACAACAAGGATTTGGGGATTTTTAATTCTTTTATATCCGTGCATCATTAACAACAACAACTCCCATTTGTACAATTCACAAGTGTATACAAATACCTACCAGTTTCTCTTTCTATCTACCAACCGTATATAGGAAATGCCAACAACCATTTCATCGATTAAAATTCGAAAAATAACAAGAGTTGTGGTAAATGAAAAAAATCCCTCAACTTGTTATTTCAGTTCAGTATAACAAGTTCAACGTCATTGTTTGGTCCATATGTCTGGTTACGGGGAAAACATGTGTAGAATGAAAAAATTCGCTATGGAAAAGAAAATGGTAGTCCTGGCCAAAATAAGAGAACACAAAGATATTCTATTTGGTGTTTTTTCTGATACATTAACTAAACAAATAAAAAGTGATAAATGGAAAGAAGTCTATGATGTTGCACGAAGTATTAATATTGTATCAGCAAGTAAAGATTGGACCTATGTTCGAGATACATTTTGGCAAAATTGCCGCAAATATACTTTTGTAAGAATGTTTATTCATATTCATAAACAAACAACAACAATTGTTTTGTTTATTTTGTTTCTTCTTTTTTTAGATAAAAATAGAAAACTCAAAGAAAGAAGGAGGAAAAAAATGTCAACTAACACAATGTGATAAAATTGTACTGGATATTGTCGGAAGGGAATCGACATGCATCAATGGAATTCATCTAGAAGAACCCACAGAAGGTAATTATCTAGATTTTATGCTTAATTTACAATTGACTTTAGAAATTAAAGAAGAAAAAAGGTTTACTTAAACATTCCAAGACTGCTATCTTCTGTTTGTTACTAGTGCATTGCTACAATCTGCAAATGTCAAATGCATGAAAAACAAAAATAGAAAGTTCTTCATTTTGATTTTACTCCAAATGATGTACAGTGTTATGCGCACTTACAAACAACAACCTAGGGTTCGGAACTTGCTTTAGCTGATTTGTTTAATTTTTAAAATATGTATATTATATTTTAAGAGAAAATTGATTTTGGTTAAATAAGTAACTTTATAGACATAGAAACTTTTTGCATGATCATTTTTCAACCGGCAACCGTCACGTACAGACAAAACTGACCACCTCAGTTTTAATATTCTGTCTGTCTTCACTTTATTTCGGATGGTGCTTTATAAGCGGCACTCGTGACAAAGATATCACGTCGATCGTCGCCTTCACGCTCGAAGCTCAGCGGAGATGGCGCTCTTTTAATCGAACAAAAACAAAACACAAAAACCGCCATTTCTTTCCTAAGCTAATCATCAATCCTCGACTAACACAAAAAAAAAATGAGCTCCATACTTTATAAAGTTTGAATTTTTTTAAAGCATTCATAGAAGAATTATATAAAAAAAAATGTTTAAATACTTTTAAAATATCCAAAATTGATATTTTTAAACTTTTGAATTTAGGTTATAAAACGTTTTGTACAGAAGTTTTAATTGAAACCGGTTGATTCGATAAATTCAGAAATCTAGAAAACGGTTCAATGAGAGGTACCGTTAACAACGGTCCAACAATTATGTTAACTTTAAAAGTAGAACCTTATGTTCTACAGTAATTGTATATATTTTTTTTTTGTCAAGGTGATATGGCAAGTATCTTAAATATTGATCATAAAAAAATAATTTACCCCACTAGGGACTGAGCCAAAACCAATAGCTACTAAACTTGTTATCTCGGGTTCAATTCTTTTACGAATTCTAAATTTGCCCGAAACGCAAGTAAAAAATTAAAATTTTCCTGGAAATGAATGAAAATCATAATAAAAAGTTTTCCTCGGAATTTATTATAATCGGTAATCAATTTTCCTGGGAAACTTTGATGTAATTTGGATGTTTTTTGGATTTCTGTGGAAGATTCACGATCGCAAAATAAATTCCGGGGGAAAAATTATTCCAAGGGAAACAAAATTCCCCTGGAGATTAACGAAAAGTCCCAATAAATATCGTGCTAGGCCAAAGCCACCTAAGTGTCAAAGTCAAAAAATGTTACAGCTACTAACTGCACTAAGACGACTTCGACTCAGCAACGAATATATGTAAGCATATGAAAATGTTAAATGTTAACTAACAGACAAAATTTCCGAAAAAGTTAAAATTTCAAAAGTCAAGAGACAAGTTAAAAAAACCTACAAAATGACCATTTTTACGAAATGAGTAGAAATATAAAAATGCTATTAGTTTGTATCATCAATCGTGAACAAATTCCCTACTAATACTATAGTACATGATGAGTAGTAAAATTAGGTACTATTTGGTATTTTTAATTTGTCCAACTTGATTTGATACTTTATAATGCATCTGTCAGAAGTCAGATTGAAAAAATATAAAATAGACGAATAACTCTGTGTTTATTGTTATTATTGTTTTTTGTAATCTGTACAAAAATGCAAAAGAACCTCGATACTCCGTGGAAAAGTAAAATGAGGAAAAAATTTTATGAGGATTTATTTAGTAAAGAAGGCTATTACAATAGTGTTTTACTAACTAAAGAAAAATATGATTCAATTATAAAAGATATCAAGCGCATAAAAACTTTCAAAGAACAAGAATCAACTCGTGATTATCGTCTTATTGAAAGATATGATATTTACACTATAGAAGGATGTGAAAAACTCATTAAACCAAAATCTGAAAGTGAAAAGAATCCCAAAATATATGTTCATTCTGATGAGCTATTCGACATTCTATATTCTACACATACATCAAATGGTCACGGTGGTAGGGACAAAATGTTGAAGCAAATACGTGCTCAATATAAAAACATTACCAGAGCTCAATTGAAATTATTTTTAGATTTATGTGAATGTTGTCATCCGAAAGGCGATAAAAAAGCAACTTTAGCTGAAAACTTTCGAACAACCAACTTCAATAATAGATCTCATGTCTATTTCATTGACTTTCAGTCTCAGCCAGATGAGAATTTTAACTCTGTTCTCATTTATCAAGAAAATTCAACAAAATTTATAGTTCTCAAGCCACTCAAGGCACTGGGTGCTGCAGAAATAACTCAACAATTATTTGATATCTTTCTTATGGTTGGTGCTCCATGTATATTGCATATACATAGTGAGAACAAACTATGCAATGAAATCATTGATACTGTAAGACCAATATGGTCACAAATTAAATTGGTTCAAGGAAAGCCTTCGCACGGTCGTAATATAAACATTGACAACTATCAAGAACTTAATCAAGAAATCAAAGAATTGCTTAGAACTTGGATGATTGATAATAAAACTACAAAATGGACTGAACGATTGGGAATTGTTCAATTTATGAAAAATACTGCATTTAATTCAGAAGTTGAAAAAAGTCCATATGAAGCTATGTTTGGCTCTCGAATCAAATTAAAATTGGATTCAAAGTATCTGCCTAAGAAAGTGTATAATGAATCTGAAAGTGTACCCGATTTGCAATTGGTTATGATAAAGAATGAACCCAGATGTAGTATGGATTCATTATCATCTCTTAATCAGGATCCATTTAGTGAGTTAGAACAATCATTGGATAGCTTCAAAGAAATACTTGAAAACACAGAAGTTCTTGTTAAGGATGAAAAACCTTCGAATTCTAAAGAAACGATTTCAATTATTCAAACACAGGCTATTAAGCGAACTGGCGAAACAGCTTTTCCAGTTAAAGACCCTTTAAAGCGGACAAGAAACTCTTTAAAGTAGTTATGAATCTAAATTATAATAATAAATAATAATAATAATTAAGAGGATCCGTAAAGTTTTTTAGCTTGAATTCGACTTCTTCGATTGATTTAAATTATTTGTTTCAATATACCCATTTGCACATTTCAAGATCGATGGACTTAAGAATCCTTCAGAGTTCGTTGACTTATTAAGTTTAAGTTCCTACTTGAATGCAATTTTCCTTTCAAAAATTTTGAATACTTCAAATTAAAAAAAAAAAAAACATGCTAGTTTTAATGAAATGGCCTTCGTCAAAATTTCGTTTAAAAATATAAAAAATTGTTACTTTGTACAAAACCGAAACTAGGCAAATTGATATCCAAAAAATAAAGAGTAACCTTAACATTTTATCCGGGTTTTTTATTTAAAGTTCTGGATTTTTCAAGATATACTTTCTGATTAACTAATTAAAAAACGTGATATTTAAAGATATGTGCAAAAATAAACTTACAGAATATGTTGCAACTTCAGAACTTCTTGAAAATCTAGCTGCTTCCGCTTCATCAACATCAATGCCCTTAATTACTGGTGCTTACACTACTACAGTTCCTCCAAGATCTTTTCAACCTCGTATCAAAAAAGGTATATTTTCAATTGCAGTGAATTAAACTTAAATTTTGAATGTATGTTTTTTTTTGTTCTAGTAAAAAATCGATCTCTTGGACAATCATCATTACTTTCACTGAAAAAGAAAAAACTTATGGTAAAACGTATTGAACTTTTAAATCATAAAACAATTTTGGAAATTGCACTTTTGGAAAAACAATTAGGTGTTCCTTTCTCAAATCATACTTTAAGTATTATCGAAGAATCACACAACGGCAATAATGATCATAGCAAATATGAACATGCGGAATTTAGTTCGAATATTAAAGAAGAGAAGCATTTGTTAAATTTTGATGAACACTTAGAATAGATTACATTATGTAATTTTTTAACATTAAGATTTTTTGTATTTTAAGAATAAAAAAATAAATTTGTCAAACTCGGAGTATAATAAAGAAGACATTTCTAAAATGAAAAATTTAAGGCTTCAACTTTCCTCGAAAATTTCATATTTTCAACCCGGAGTCAAGGATAATGAAACTTGAGAGAAACATTACGGAGTATTCAAGGCTTGCCATGAATGGTTTAACAATTTGCTTCCTAGTGGTTAGAGCAATAAACCACCTGGAGGGTTGGTTATTCAAATTCAACACATAAGTGAAGAATATTTACATAAACATGACCCTTTAATTCTATTCAAATGTTTAAAGCAAAAGAATGGCTCATAAAATTGTAGCATTATTGTTTGCAGAAATATTGAGATTTCATTTTTTAGTGTAGTGTTTTACTCAAAGTCCGGTTAATACATTAAGAATCTTCACACAAATTTTATAAATTAACTATAAGAGCTTAATTTACAGGATTTTGAATCTTAATAAATATTTAACTCAAACAAAATTTTCATTTTCGTTCATGAAAAAATTAAATATTTGTAAATTTTTACTACATGCATATTTTTTAGAACAAAGTGATAACGAAAGTATTTAATTTTTTTATATATAAAATATCTGAAAACTAGAATATTTCAGCTTTCAAATTCTGTTTTCAAAATTCTAACATTTTTCACTTACTTACTGCTTCTCAAAAATCAAATTTGTTTTACCTTTACATTGCATTGCAAAAGTGTATATCAAATTTAATCAAAATCTTTAAAAATGTTTTTGATAAAATATCAATAAATCATAAATATGTATTATAAATTGTGTATGAGAGGTACACGCTCTAAGAGAATTATATAACAAAACAAAACGAAACTTGGAAAATACAAAAAAATTATCTGTACCGAATTTCAAGCAAATCTGTCCACCCGTTTAGGCACCAGCTGGTTATGCAGATGGATGCACAGACAAACCGAAAAACTTCTGCATAATCGCAATGCTGGTTTTGGTTTTTATAAAAAAATCGAAAAATTTTTTCACATGAAATCAATACTTGTCCTATAAAGAAAATCACCATTTTCAACATTCAATTTGTTATTACTTCCTAGTATTTATCCTATATCCATCTTCCGTAAAAAATATTACAAAATCTCAAGTGGTAACAGGAAAACGTAGTTTTTTTAATGCTAAGAAATGTATTTAAAAAAAAAAAAAACTTCTCATAATCTCGTTTTCTACTGTTTATCATTTTTATGAATCCAATATTACTTACTTAATTGGCGCTACAACTCTTTTTCTTCTTTCCTTGATATTTTGTCCGGCTGACTATTGTGTATGAAATCCACACAAATTTAGCTTGGTGCTTATAATCTCGTGGAAGTCGTAAAAAAAATCCAAGATATTTAATGGATTTTTGAACCAAATGTTTTGGTCAGCTGCATTCAAACTATTTGGCCTTGGCGTTGTTCTCTGAATATTGCGAAGTTACTAAAATTAACTTTTGGGTACTTTTCGGGGTTTGGTGCATTGTGATCGATTGTAGTTTTCTCATGCAGTGATAGTAAAATCAAAACGGTTCGAGGCATTAAAATAAAATTGGGAATAGGATGTTGTAGGTGAGGCTTAAAAGACTATGTATTTTGTTGCGAGTTAAGAGTAGACGGTATTATTTTTGCTGTTAATTGAAGTTCTATGTGTTGCACACTTAAATACATACTTTTAACTAAAACTACACAAGGAGCTCATGAGAATCATCAACAATCAAATTCCTCACCTCGAAGTCAATAGAATTGGAAACAAATTATTTAAAAGGAGTTTCAAAAAACATTACCGGTTTGACTCTTACTGCTTACCAAGTCATGCATATTGTTTAAGAAAATTGCACTTTATTTCACAAACCATTGCTGTTTTTTTCGTTTTCAGAATGATGATGATATTCTTGATCTTATTTTTTTCAAATACGTTGTTGATTTTTGAGACTCCTCAATTGATAATCATGACTTCCATTGCTGTTGAGCAATCTTATTTCTTTTAACACTGTGCACAAACATAAAAATAATGGGTTAAAATAAAAGATAAGTAAACAAAAACATACCTTTTTAGAAAATCAATTATTTCCACAGAAGAAATTTATAAAGAATTCTTGAAAATTGAAGCCAAAAACCATGGGTTTTAAAAAATATGGAATGTAAATATATTTAATAATAAAATATAATGGAATATCTCTACATGATTACAGTGATGATGTTTTTTTTTTTTTTATTTTATACTTTTAATTGGATTTAATTATGTATTAATTTAATTTTTTATCAAATAATTTTTAAGTGAATTTTTTAATAGCGATTTTATTTTGTAATTTAAAATTTTATTTTTGATTTATTCTAGTTATTTGATAACAATTCCAATGCGAAAAAACCGTTCAAAACAGTTGGTATATCTAAATAGCTGCGTGATATAAAAAAGATTTATTTATTGAATACAATAATTATTATGAATAAAGTTTTTTTTTTTTTTTGTTTATAAAGTGTACACTTTAGTGTTTGTATATTATGCAAAATAATCTTGCTTTCAGTTGTCTTTTATATTTTATTGCTTATAGTTAAGTACGTCTTTTTGAGTTTTTTTTTTTTTTTTTTTTTAATTGAACAATAGTATAATAATGTAATAATAATTTATAAATAACCATGCAATTGGATTAGAAAAAATGTTAATTTTTTGTTTTAACTTTAAGTTGATTTTTTTATAATTCTTAATTAACTAGTATGTTTTTTTTTTGTTTATAAGTGCAAAACGCCGTCTTTGGACTCTGTAGCTGCATTGGGCGGAGTCGGTTGGATGTGGTTGTGTTGTTGGTCATCAAGAGTTACACCAGTCAAATCGACTATTTCATCCTGGTCGTCTTGTTCGATCTCATCTGATGTATTGGTGTGGTTTGTGTGATGCGAACCACTCGATAATTGACTGTTTCGAGAAAATGAACCCCGTCGGGGTGTAGTCAAAGTTCGTTGATTGGCTGGTTTGACTGTTATAATAAGATTCGAGCTATTTGCGACCATCATATCGGTGACCTTAATTTAGTTTTTAAATTCAAGTTCAATTAATTTCTTTTAAGTAACTTTTTTACTAAGTCTTACCTGATCTAGAGTTTTTCCAGCGACTTCAATCCCGTTAACTTCCAAAACTTCATCATTTACAGCTAGAAGACCAGTACTTTCTGCCAAACCACCTGGTACTAAACGAGATATAAATATACCTGGTTGTTTTTCTAGTCCACTAGCTGTAACACGAACTGAGGTTCCATCTCTACAAAATTATATCAATTATTAAATTTTAACTCTTTTTCAAAAGCATGTTGTGTTTTTTAAAACAAACCTTATATAAAATCCTAATGGCTTATCGCTACCATGTTTGAGTAAACGTACTCTACGACACGTTTCAGGGACAATATCAACATCGATAATAGCCGAAACTTGTCGAAAATCATGCGGATTAGATATGGTTGGGGCCTTAGTCTTTACTGGCGTTTGTCCAAGAATACTACTTATGATATTACTACGTGGTTTCATAGTTCCATAGCCAGAGAAATCTTCAAAATAGTCTTTAAAATACGAAAAAGCATAATAATGTTGCTTTGTTAATTAATTTGATTTAAGTTAACATACCTTTTCTCTGAACGATAATTCTTAGTAAAGGCTTTGCGGTTTTTAAGGCTCTTCCAAAATTGTCATCGTTATTAATAGGCAATAAGTCATTATCACGAGGATCAATATATAAAATCAAAAATTGTATATTATTTAGTCTATGTAGTTGTTCAATTAAGGCAGAGAAATTTTCAAAAGTTGTGGGCTCATTGCGCTTAAAGCCCCATCTACGAAATTCGGCATCAAACTGTAGAAATAGAAGAAAAAAATAATGATTACTTTTGGAAGATGATCGCATTGATTTTGTTTCAAACAATGTAAAATGATCTTCAAATATTGTAATATTTTTAAAACCGCAGTTAGCCATGCCACAGAGGAATAGGTAGTTGACTTTAGAGCCGGCATCGTGGATTCGAGCCCAACGGTCGGTTCAGAAGTTTTTTCTAAATCGCCAGCTAAACTGAAGCCACCTGTGCGATAACATAAGATAACACGGTGTTACAAAAATGAGGTTTTAAAATATACGCGAGCGGAGACCTATCAGGTTTTGTAGAGCTTGTCGCACTGAATACGAAACGGTATTTGAAAATCCCCTAACACCCCCAAAATCTGGAGTTACGGGCAAAAAACGGTTTTTTGGACCTTCACCAATTGAAAAAATTCTAGCTTCGACATTTTTTTACCCATTTTCGATTTTTTTACAGTTTCTGATAGAAGATAAATATACCTTTTTAACAATGTATAAAACATGTAACTCGGTTAAACCACTTAGAATTTATAAGATGTCAAAGTTCAAAAATTCAATTTTTTTTGTCATTTGCCCAACTTCGGCATCAATTTAAAGTATATGTTTTCAAAACAACATGCTATTTAAAAAATATATTCTAAAACTATATCTATTTCCCAATTGATCGAGGTATTTTTTATGAAAATCACTTCAAAATTGGCTTAGAAAAAAAAATTTTTCGATTTCAACCCAGATACAGAAATTCGAACTTTTAGGTATAGAACAAAAATGTTGTTTCGGCACTTAGTAGGATAAGTTGGACTCCAGGATTTGATGAAGGGTTTTTGTAGAGGAGCTAAATACAAACAATTTTTTTCTTTAGGAGGGGGGTCTATCTCCCCCCGTTTAGGTGGGAGGGGCATTTTTCTAAAAAAAAATTATCAAAATAAAAAAAAATTATTAAAAAACAACGGCAACACTTACAGTAATAAATGATACCATTTCCAAAAGGCAAAATTGTGCATTTGATTCTAATTATTAAATCAATATAATATTACCAATAGTTTTTGAAATAATCGATTTCAAAGTTGAAAATAGGGGAAAAAAATTTTTTTAAAACTCATTTTATACTATTTTTGTCCAGACTGTGAATTTTAGTAAAAAAATTACTCACACAGAAAACTGCCTCAATTGATTCCTTATCGAACCGTGAAAACTATATGTTTCTATGTCTTCTAGTTTTTGGGAAAATTGAAAAATTATTTTATCAGATTTTTCTTTTTTCAAAATATTTTTTGTTTTTATTTGTTTTTATTTTTCAATTTTCTCAAAAACTAGAAGACATAGAAACATATAGTTTTCACGGTTCGATAAGGAATCAATTGGGCAGTTTTCTGTGTGAGTAATTTTTTTACTAAAATTCACAGTCTGGACAAAAATAGTATAAAATGAGTTTTAAAAAAATTTGTTTCCCCTATTTTTAACTTTGAAATCGATTATTTCAAAAACTATTGGTAATATTATATTGATTTAAAAATTAGAATCAAATGCACAATTTTGCCTTTTGGAAATGGTATCATTTATTACTGTAAGTGTTGCCGTTGTTTTTTAATAATTTTTTTTATTTTGATAATTTTTTTTTAGAAAAATGCCCCTCCCACCTAAACGGGGGGAGATAGACCCCCCTCCTAAAGAAAAAAATTGTTTGTATTTAGCTCCTCTACAAAAACCCTTCATCAAATCCTGGAGCCCAACTTATCCTACTAAGTGCCGAAACAACATTTTTGTTCTATACCTAAAAGTTCGAATTTCTGTATCTGGGTTGAAATCGAAAATTTTTTTTTTCTAAGCCAATTTTGAAGTGATTTTCATAAAAAATACCTCGATCAATTGGGAAATAGATATAGTTTTAGAATATATTTTTTAAATAGCATGTTGTTTTGAAAACATATACTTTAAATTGATGCCGAAGTTGGGCAAATGACAAAAAAAATTGAATTTTTGAACTTTGACATCTTATAAATTCTAAGTGGTTTAACCGAGTTACATGTTTTATACATTGTTAAAAAGGTATATTTATCTTCTATCAGAAACTGTAAAAAAATCGAAAATGGGTAAAAAATTGTCGAAGCTAGAATTTTTTCAATGGGCGAAGGTCCAAAAAACCGTTTTTTGCCCGTAACTCCAGATTTTGGGGGTGTTAGGGGATTTTCAAATACCGTTTCGTATTCAGTGCGACTAGCTCTACAAAACCTGATAGGTCTCCACCCGCGTATATTTTGAGTGTTACACCGTGTAATTTTCAACTACGTCTCCCCCTCTGTGCCACGTAGTTGAGTGTTATATGTTCTTATCTTGTTCTTTCTCTTCTTTGTCTTTCCGTGTTGTATTAATGTATTGTGTTCTCAGTAAAAGAATGATTTCAACTCATGCTAAGGACTTTATTATTTGAACAAAATAACTTAAACATACCGATTTCTATTCTTCTTAAATTGTAATTTGAATTCTTATTTTTATCACTTATGTACATATATAATTAAGAAATACTTATATGATTTATTTATTGAGAATAATTTAAAATATAATTTTAAATATTGTATCATTAATTTACTTAAATGGCTCTCGTTAGCCAAATAAACTAAATAAACACAGAAAATCCTGAGAAGGGATAAAAGAGCGTAGACAGATTAAGCATAAATATCCAAAATCTTGGGATCGAAACGACACCCGAACTTTAAAAAAGAAATCAAAAAACACCAAGCGTATCTAAAACTGACATGTTAGCTTTTTGAAAGTATTCAAGCCGCTGTTAAATAAGGTTTGGGCAAAGAGATCCGCTATAATGTGTGTAATCCAAATATAAACCCTAGGAGTGTCATTCCTAATTTTGCTTTTATTTACCTCCTCTCCACATCTTTTTCATGTTTTTGATTATGTTTTTTTCTATTACAGCCGTATGGTTCGGGCCCGTTACAAGTGCTGCTTTTGTATTTAATTGGGGGAAGTAGTATGGTACCAGAAAACTCAGTTAGTCGTCGCAAAGCAAACTTACAGTGGACCAGTAATCATATTGGCCACACTATCATTCTAAAAAAAAAACTCCAGATTAAGAATGTTCTATCTGGGTTCAGAGAAAATGTGATATCCAACACGTATATTCGGATTTTTCCGAATAGCCAGGCAGCAATTAAATATCTTATCTCTGTCTCTATAAAATCAATCACGGTCCTAGACAATTAAATATAAGGGAGATGTCTGAGCAGTTCATCAATCACCTCACATGGGTGCCGCATCATAAAGACATTCTGGGCAACTTGAAGGCATATGAACTCGCCAAAGAAGGAACAACAAGTAATACCTGACTAGCGACCACACAAATATGGCTATGTATAGACTTGAAACGTTCGAAGTGCTTGTCAAATCGACTGCATATTAGCTTCACTATAGGTATTCTAACAGGACTCTTTTTAATAAGAAGACAAATGACTGGGCGTATTCTCTAATGACTTCCGAAGGAGTTGAATGGATGAAGAAGAAAATGAAACTATTCAATAATTCTTTGTACCTGCCCTTTTCTTCTAGTAATCTAGTAAAATGAACGTAAAGAATCTCCGAGTCACTCGAATAGTAGGTTCCTAACTCACTAGCAACCATAAGGTCTAAGTGAGCCTTGTTTTTGTCCGACAAACACTTAAATCTTATCTTACCAACAGAGTACGTTTTAAAATGGCGTTTTCCATTGCATTTAGCGCCTTATAGGCATATTAGCCATTATTCAGAGGCATCTTTATTAGTACGTAGGATCTTAGGAAGTTGTCAATTAATTTTTATTCAGTAAAAAAAAGATGTTAAGCTAATAAGACCCATTTTTGGAAAAGAAGATCACAACAAAAACATTACTGTTAAAAAAAGAGCCAGGTTCTCCTATGTTGAAATTATGCTGGCACAAAAAGTACTGAGATGTTAAAGTGTACCAAGTTCTAAAGTTTGGGTTCAAATTTGTATCAATAAAATTTTGATTGTCCTTTTGACAATTTTTCTTTTGATTACCGATTTTAAAGTTATTTCAAAAATTGCCAAGTAAACAATCAAAATTTTATTAATACGAATTTGAACTCAAACTTTAGAACTTGGTAGAACTTGGAAGAACTTGGCTCTTTTTTTAACAGTAATGTTTTTGTTGTGATTTCACTACTTTTTGCAAGGTATGGCTGTAGAATTGAAAATCTCTTTATCTGATGAAAATTCAGTGAAAATGGGCGGTTGGCACGCCCATTGGCTAAAATTCTCAATTTTTAAATTTAAACTACTTTAAAACTACCAGCTCTACCATTCTACCAAATTTCAAGATTCTACGATAATCAGAAGTGCTCTATAATAATTGATTAAAATTCAGCGGAAATGGGCGGATGCCACGCCCCCTGAATTGAAAATCTCAAATTTTCGATTTTTCCCTTTGTATACATTACAGGTCCTATCACCGTGTAAAATTTTAAGTTTCTAAGTTATCGGGAAGTTTCCCATAATTTTGATGATCTGTCAGTGAGTGAGTCAGTCAGTCAGTTACGGTTTTTGCGATTTTTTATAATAATAATAATAATTGGAATATGTTTGGTACATTTTAATAAACTAGATACAGTCTATCTCGCTACTTAAATACTACGCGATCCGTTTTTAAATTAACGCAGATGCACATTTATCTTTTTGCTTCTTGGACAAATTTGTTTCTCATTTTTCTTTTAAGTTAAATTACATTTATCAGACAGTTTATACCAACTACTGAAATATGTTTCTTTATGCAAACAAATGGTTTGCTCGATGAGTAATAGACATTGTTGTTCAACTAAACAAGCTTCCAATCCAAATTCTCGGAAAATCATTTTATAGTTTCCTAATTACCTACGCAAACTAAATTTCGATTCATAGCAAAATCATATTATCTAGTCTTCATTAGAGACACAGAAAAGTCTTTGTAATAAGAATCAAATTTATTCTTGTGTCCAAGAGACTCATCATTGTCTTCATGTATATCACGTAAAAGGCAATGGGATATTGCTACCTATATAAAAATAATCTCAAAATGGTTATGTTATCCATAAACCAATATGAGACATAACATAAATACAAAGTTGAATAGAATTTTCATGTCTATCGTCGTCGCATTGTCTTTTCTTTGTATATCGACAAATTGAAAGAAAAAAAAACTATTGAATAACAAGTCTTTTTCTAACCAAACTGCATAATACATTTTTTTTTTACATAATTTTTTTTTTTCATTATAAATTGGCACTGAGCTGCCCTTGAACCTAAAATTAAATACATAATCTCTCAATCCAAGATAAAAAAAAAATCAAATAAAAGAAAATTCAATGAATAGGAAATTGTTTCAAAAGAAATTGAGAAAGTATTTCCTTAAAAATGCATGCATCTCAAACAAAAAACTGGAACAGGACAAAAAATTACTTGTTCTTCTTTTCTTATTGCCTGTTGATTCGCCCCCGATTGATTGATTGACATGAAGACTGCAGCAAATTGCACCAAGAGAGACAAACCAATCTCTCGGGGGGAAATTGCTTTCGGATGAATCAGTTGATTCTAGATAAAAATGGTATTTTAATAAAAAGATTATAAATTCCTTTAAGAAAGAAAATTCATGAATAATTTCCCTACTTTTAGTTCGTGGAATTTTAAATTAGAGAAGAATGTCCGTGGACATTCTGACATTTTTTTCCCATCTACTTACTACACCCAACTACATTTACAGCAGAGACAAAAAAATTAAATTAAAAATTTTACCTTTGATTTGACTTCAATAACATCCGATTCGATATTTGTGATATTTATTTTGTTTTTGGACATTTTTAAAACATGTATTTTTAATTGATTTTATATATAAAAAAGAGATTGATTTGTATATAATAAAACAAAATAAAAGTTAAAAAAAAAAAAGAAAAACACTTAAAATAATTTAACAAAAAATAACATCACATGCACACACATACGCGCGATTTTTTGAAGTTGCCGTGTTAAAATATATTTTTGAAGGATTTGCGTTTGTGTTTCTTTTTTTTTTTGGGGTTTTCTCGTTCGATGACATGTATGAAATGTGAAGTTGAGAAATTGGTTTTGATTTACGATATTAAGGTGCGACTACATTTGATGATTTTTCTAATGCCGATTTCTACTACTGGTTTTTCCCTCCGAGGAAAAAGACTACTTATTTTTTGATAAAATGAACACAATAGCCGTGCTTCCATGAAAATTTTAAGTTCAATCCTCTAGATCACCTAATTTCATTGCAAAGGAACGGAGCTAGCATGGTTTTTCATATAAAAATATCAGCAGCGTTTACTTTTTACTTCTATTCCTTTGCAAGAGTACACGGAGAAAAATGAATCTAGTATTTTATACTCCATATGACTAGTAAGGAAATTAAAGTAAAAAGCCCTAGATTTTAAGTAAAATTTACCTTACGTATTGAACATTTCTTGGTTCCGTAAAGTAATTTGTACAAGAAAATTATGGTGAACAAAATAAAGTAGTATATACCTTACGAGTAGCAATATTTTCTTTACGTAGAGTAAAATAAACCTTCATCCAAAAAAGTGTATGACTCTTTTCACTTTAAGATTCTAGTAAAACATATTTTACAAATTTAACTATTTTGTGAATAAGTTTTACCTTATACTAAGGTAATAATATTACCTAATTCTAGGAATTTTCCCCTATACATAGTAATAACTCTTAATTGCTGTCATTGAAAAGTCTGCCATTTTGTCTTCCATGTGTTTTGGAAATTTTTTTTTGTCAAAGCTTTTAGGTGTCCGGGTGCGGAATAATTAATAAAGAAATAAAATCTGTGTTTTTCTTTTGGAAGTGAAATGTTTTCATTACTTTTTGTGTTCCTTTATGCGTTGTTATTGGCTCCGTAATTACGGATAGCATATTTTTTTCGTGTTAGAATAATATATAGGTATCCATATGAATTAACATCATTCAATCTAATTAATTCATGAAGAATTAGATAAAAATTGGATCAAATAAAGTCAATTCCATTTTTATTGATGATGATGATATTTTCCTAAATAAAATTGTTTGTTTGCACCTTACAAAATTATAATAAACTAGGTAATTTATGTAATTATTGAAAAACATAACAGGGTCATACGTTACTTACTTCTAAATAGCTTTGAGGATTAAGTACGTGTTACCTAGTTATGCTTTTCAATAATTACAAAATTCAACTTTTGTATTTTAATTTTTGTAAGATAAATGCATACAATTTTATTTAGAAAAATGTCATCAATAAAAATGAAATTGACTTTATTTGATCCAATCTGGAACTAAATTATATACCTTCCATAGAGAAGTTCAATTTACTTTAAAAATCAGTATTTTCAGCCTTATAGTAAGGTAAAATATGTACCTAACTTTCTAGTAATTTCTATTAGAAAGTCATACAAAAAAAGGCTTTACTGTAAAGTTAATCCTAAGCTATAAATTTACTAGAAAAGTAAGGTGAATTCCATTTTATTGGGGAGTCATCCCTATTTAAACTTTACATTAAAGTTAAATATACCAGAAATAAGGTAGTTCATACCTTATTTTTTCTCCGTGTAGCTGCGTATTATTATGACCAATGATCTGGGATCAAAATAGGAACAAATTTCTATATTTGTCTCTTTTTCGTTCAAACTTGTTTATACATATTAGGGTGTGTCACTTTTGTATGGCCGAAAAAAAGTACCCTAATTTTGCAATGTAATAGTGGTCAAAAGTTTTATTAGGGTCTAAGGTTTAATAATATGTAAAAAAAATGTATAATATCATTCGTCTTTGGCTCGCTCAAATCGGTTGAAGTTGTTAGGAAAAAAACGGTTTTATATGAAAAAATGATTTTTTTTTCTTCGCAGCTTCTTTACTAAGTGTTCAATTCCAACAAATATAAGCTAAAAAGTTTTTTCTTATAAAGATATATGCATAATAGCTGTGTTTTTTTGTTTATCTATATAGATTTAGTGCAAAAAAACGACATCGAGATTTTTTAAATCCATGCAAACATTTGGCACCACTGTACATATACTTTGGCAGCTATCTGTCAAAAATGTTGCTTTTGTTTTTTTTTTTTAACTCCGAAGTGGAAAGGCCATTACATCCATGTTGGATTCAAAAAAAATGTTTTCACAAAAAACCAAAAATTATCTGTATACCCGACAAACAATTTTGGTTCTATAAAGCTTTACAGAAGCAATTGTTGCTTCTGTAAAGCATTAAAGGCTTGGCCACACTGGAGGGTATGCGGTAGCGGTACGGGTAGCGGTGAGGGTACTTGTATGAAAAAATTCCAAACTGACACATCAACGTTCAGGTGTGGAATTTTTTTAGTACAAATATCGTTACCGCTATACCGCATACCCTCCGGTGTGGCCAAGCCTTAAAGGCTTGGCCACACCGGAGGGTATGCGGTAGCGGTACGGGTAGCGGTAACGATATTTGTATGAAAAAAATTCAACATCTGAACGTTGATATGTCAGTTTGGAATTTTTTTCATACAAGTACCGTTACCTCTACCCGTACCGCTACCGCATACCCTCCGGTGTGGCCAAGCCTTAAGGCTTGGCCACACCGGAGGGTATGCGGTAGAGGTACGGGTAGCGGTAACGATATTTGTATGAAAAAAATTCCACATCTGAACGTTGATATGTCAGTTTGGAATTTTTTTCATACAAGTACCCGTACCGCTACCGTATGTACCCTTCGGTGTGACCAAGCCTTTATAAAAGCAAAATTGTTAGTAGGGTATTCTTAGCTACATTTTAAGACCATTAACATTAGTTGCGTCGTTCTTGTGTTATAAGCGTTTGAAGGTAGCCATATTGAATTTTTTGTCGATTTTTTAAAAATCAAATGTGAAAACTTTTTTATTTTTATTTCTAATTTTTCGAAAAAACTTTGGTAATTTTATATACATATCTGTTCAACAATCTTATCAGGATCCATTTAAGACTTTTATCTGAAAAGTGCATTGCGTATATTTCGAGATATTAACATTTCAATGCAACCATGTCAAACAAATTTTTGATTATTTTTTTCTATGAGAGTTTTTTTCAAACCTCGTTTTCTCCGCTTTTTTTTTTTTGTTAATATTTTCAGATATTTCTGTATGAACACAACAAATAAAGTACCTTGGCACTACTGTTTTTATTGAGAGAAAGTAAAATCTGGATAATTATCTGGATTTTTCAAAAATCTATACAGATAAAGTTTTTGTTGTTTTTAACACGTAAATTGTTTTGATTTCAAAAATCTCGATGTCGTTTTTTTTGAACAAAATCTATATAGATAAACAAAAAAACACACCTACTGAAAACATGCTATGAGACTTTAAACTGATTTTGTGATGATTTCCAAAAATGGAAACATTTCAAAAATAATGCAGAAAGCTTATTTTATACTATGTTTCCACCTAGGCTAAATCCGAGATTTAGCTAAGTAGATTTAGAATAAATCTCGAGATTTATTTTAAATCTACTTCGCTAAATCTCAGATTTGGGTTCAGCTACCCTAAATCTAATATTTTCAGCCACTTTCAATCCGAGATTTAATATAAAACTCGAGATTTATGTTAAATCTACTTAGCTAAATCTTGGATTTATTATAGGTGGAAACGTAGTATTAGGGCCAGTTGTACAAACGTGGTTCAGCCTCGGATCAGGAACTTAACCCACCGATTTCGGCGGATTAGCTGCGGGTCAACTGTGGTTCAAGCATGAATGTGGCTATTTCTACTTATATGAACCTTGAACCAGTGCTAAACTTCCGCCTTGCTACCGATTTCAGAAGATAAAAGTTGCTGATCACGGATTAAATATTTGTACAACTGGCCCTTAAGGTCTTAAAAACGATTTGTTGTGTTTTGTCTAAACAAAATGCGCTAGCAAGAAAAAAATATTTTCACATTTGTACTTTTTCAAAAATGGCCAGTGTAGTTTAAGGATTAACTTGCTGAATACAATGGTACAAATGTAGCTGTATCTTAAAGTACTGTCAAATTTTGTTGAGGGAAAACCCTACAAAAGTAGGCTACAGCTAAGGTATAAGTTTGGAATTCTTCAACTTGCGCTACAAGCTACAGCCACAGCTACACCATTGTATTCAGGGGGTAGTACCTGTTCCTGTTCTATTATAGATGGAAGTTTACTCGTGAGTAGAAATCTACTACAACAACTATACATTCCTATCTCCTTGAGTAGAAGTTCATGTGTTATTTGTAGTACTAGATCTACTCATGAGTCAACTACCACCTCCCACTCCAATGGAATGCTGCTTTATATTGTAATTTCGTCGTAAAGGCCAAGAGTCATATGAAGTCAAGTCAATTATAAGCTTGAATCAGAGCTGGTCAACGACTACTTATCTGTTGACGTTGAGGCAACTTTTACAAACATTTAATCTATGGTTCAGCAACTTTTATCTCCTGAAATCAGTGGTTAAGCTGAGGTTTAATAGCTGTACAGCTAGTGTTAAGGCTGCAAATATGCTTGAACCAGCGTTGAACCATCTCTGCCATTCTCAAACCAACATTACTCTTTGCATACATATGAACACACCCATTCTAATATCGTAATCGTTCAATATTAAAAAAAAAATCAAACACTACCATTTGAACGAAGAATATCACTTCAAAGAAAAACGTCAAAATATTAAACGAACACGAAAAACGAATGTGGTCCGGTGTTTTTTTCCAAGCTAAAAAATTTCTTTGGTCTAATCGTTTGCATTTTTTTTGAGATAAAAAAAAGTATTATTTATTAAATAAAAAATAAAAGAAAATTAATCTTAAATGATGGATGTACGACCAAATCAAACCATATACATAAATAATCTAAATGAAAAAATCAAAAAAGAAGAACTCAAAAAGTCGCTCTATGCGATTTTTTCACAATTTGGACAAATCTTGGATATAGTTGCATTGAAAACGCTCAAAATGCGAGGACAAGCATTTGTTATATTCAAAGAAATCTCGAGTGCCTCGAATGCCTTGCGTACAATGCAAGGATTTCCATTTTATGACAAACCAATGAGAATCGCCTATTCGAAGACGGACAGCGATGTGGTTGCCAAAATCAAGGGAACCTTCAAAGAGCGCCCCAAAAAGGTTAAGCCGCCAAAGGCACCAGCTACTGAAGAAAAGAAGTAAGTGGATATTTGTGTATTTTTATGAGATTTTTTAATTTGTCTTGTTTCCTTTTTTTTCAGGGATAAAAAGAAAAAGACTGGTGGAGCAGAAAATGCAGCATCCAATTCGACTGCCGAACAGCCACCAAATCAAATTCTTTTCCTTACCAATTTACCTGAAGAAACAAATGAGATGATGCTCTCAATGTTGTTCAATCAATTCCCTGGATTCAAGGAGGTACGATTGGTGCCGAATCGACATGATATTGCATTTGTGGAATTCGCTACAGAGTTGCAGAGTAGCGCCGCCAAAGAAGCGCTACAAGGATTCAAGATAACACCAACGCATGCAATGAAAATTACTTTTGCCAAAAAGTAAAAATGTTTTTAGCAATAAATTTTTCACTGAAAAAAAAAAAAAATGAACAAAATAATCTTTGTATTTTTACTTGCATTTCGATGTCGTTTTTCATAAATTCAAAATTGTTAGAGCCGTTTTTTAAAAAAACTAATTTTTTTTAAATGATTTTTTTGGAAAAAAAAGTTTTAAAATAAAATTGATATGCCATTTTGTAGAAATTACTAATCAACATCTAAAACCAAAATTTCAAAAAAAAATCAATGTCTGGTTTTCGAAACATTAATAGAAAAAAATTCAAAATTTTTTTAAAAATCCAAAAATTAATTTTCATTCATATTCGATTCACGTGAAATAATCCAGTCAAAAAAGGGTTTCACCTCGGAATGAATGCTAATTAAAATTTTTTTTGCTCAATATCTTCGTTTTGGCATTCTATAACATACCTCAAAAGTCTAGAAAAATCTAATGTCCGCGAGTCGCGATTTTTAAGGTCAAAGCGCGAAAGGAGATTTTCAAAATTAGCAATAATAGACAATGGTATTATATACACATATGATACATGTCTTCGAGGTATTTTTTAATGTTGATGCCAAAAAATCTAAAATCAAGACAATCTGACGTCTTTGTAAAAAGTTACATAATACCAGTTTTTCATCTGTCAACCCATATTATTATAACAGTTGCAAACTTACTAACGAAAAACCCTTAAAAGTTATGGTAGAGGAACCAAATTTTGCATGAAGGTTTTCATATCCATTATTATTAGGAATCAAAAAAATGCAATGAAAAAAACATTCATATCTATGAAAAATTGGTATTTTTTGAAAAAAGGGGACATTTTGTGATATGCACTCAAAAACATCCTGGTACAATCTTGTTTTTATATTCTATATCTTATGTCAAAAATCTAAAAAAATCTTATGTCCGCAAGTCCGCGGACATTAGATTTTTCTAGACTTTTGAGGTATGTTATAGAATGCCAAAACGAAGATATTGAGCAAAAAAAAATTCTATTAGCATTCACTCCGAGATTTACCCCTTTTTTCACCTTATTTTACTGTATTAAAAGTCTTAAATAAGAAGCGTTTAAATAGGAACTAAAATTAAACCTTAGCAAATTTTTTTCCATTAGAATTTCTAAAACAGACGGAAACAGCACTTTGCTTTCAAAAGTTAGAGATTTTTCACGGCTAGTTTGACGTGATAAAGGAAGAAAATATTCGGATTCACGTGAAATGAATAACAGAATAGGTCTGTATATTAAAATTATAAATACTTTATTCTTCTTCTTCCTTTTTCTCGGCGCTGTTATGATCTCGATGTCGAGGGGATCATAACCTTCCCACGTTACTGCTTCACACTAGTGATCCGCCTGTGGGGTTCGCCGGGTTGACCTCAGAAATCGGCGGCAAGCCTCCCGGTTTTGTATTGTTTCGTTTCTGAGGCCAACTGAATGCTGGTGTTTTTGCATTTGCTTGTACCAGGAGTTTTTAGGCCTACCTTTCTTTTTATTTCGTGTTGGAACGTTATATGATATTGCTTTTTTGACGGGGCTCTCAGGATCTCTCCTTTGAACATGGCAATACCAACTGAGTCGGTCGTGTTCAATTTTTTGGGAGATGGTATTTTTAACATGAAGGCTTCCTCGGATCTTTGTACTTCTAATTCTATCAAGCTTTGTTACTCCTGCTGTCATGCGAAGCATCTTCATCTCAGCTGCCGTTAACTTAATCTCATACTTTTTGTACATTGTCCAACATTGTGAACCGTATGTGAGTGCTGGACGCACAACTGCGGTGTAGAGCCTTCCTTTCAGCTTAGGGGGCATTTTTCGATCACAGAAGATAGCAGAATTTTCCCGCCACTTCATCCACCCTACGCTTACGCGATGATTGATATCGTCATCACAAGTACCTTCGTTATTTATCATAGACCCCAGATATTTAAACTTTTCACACTTGGGAAGCACTACACCATTCAAATAAATGTCAGGAATAGGCCTGTGTGGATTAAATTATAAATACTTTATTACAAAAAAAAAACGTTGAAATCGAATTAGTAAAATACTTTCAGAAAAAATCGGATTTAAATAAAACCGTTCTATGGCAGGTACCGTTAATAATGACTTTCAAAAAAAAAAAATATTTTTTCATTGATAGATAGACCTTGTCTTAAAACTTACTTTAACAAAATCGTTGGAGCCGTTTTTGGAGAAATTTCAACTTTATTAAAATCGTTATATGACAAGTACCGTTATTTTTGGTCCAACAAAATTAATTCAAAAAACCCCTCTGGAAAGTCTCTAAAAAATGCTACATACCAAGTTTGAAATCACTCGGTCCCTTCGTTTAGGCTGTAACTTCGTTTACTGACGGACTTCCGGGACTTACTTTTACCTATATCGCAAGTAAAATATTTTGTCTACAATGTAAGAGTACCTAGGCCAGGGATGGCGAACCTTTTTAGAGCCTCGTGCCATTTAAAAAAAAAAACATTTATTTGAGGTGCCTTCTGCGTGCCATATAGTTTTGATCTAGTTTTTTTTGTGACCACTAGAATCAACAATAATTAATTTTAAACTACACAGCGTTTTATTTATAAACACACCTATTAATTTAAATTTTAAAATAACAGATTATAAATGTAGTTCGTTTTAATAAAAAAAAAAAAACATTTCAGATTAAAGGTATAACTAATTGCCACTTTTTGCAAAAAGTGGCAGATTTACAAAATTATTATTTCTTTATAGCGCTATTTGTTTTTGAAAAAAAGTACAAAAATTGTTTTTGGAACCAAAAAAATAAGCTTTCTGCAAAGCTTTCAAATTTTACGTTCGGAAAAACTGAGTTTGAAAAAAATGAATTTGAAATTTTTCACTTTTCAATTTTAAAGGTATTTTATAAATAAAACAAAGAAATAAAAAATAAAAAGTGAAAGAAATATTGTAGTATGACTTCTCTTGTTGTGAACTCGATGCCAAGTTGTTTATATCAGGGCTACGTTTCGTCACTTTAAGCAAAATGCAGGCTGAACTGAAAGATAAAGTTGGAATCATCTGGCAATATACTTCTAAGCGAATCTTTAATGTTATTTATTTGGACAAATTATGACTCACAGGCGTAAGTAGGTGAAAATATTGTCAAGATCTCCAACTTCTACAATTTCATGTTTCCATTTATTTGGAATTGTTCGTCGTATTGCCCTCCACCCTCTCTAGTTTGATTGATTCCAACTCTTTCCTCGTTTCGACTAATTTTTGAGTCGATATCGGACAAATTCGTTTAGCTACATTTCAATTTCTTCACTTTCCTACCAGTAAAATTTAGACATGTTAAGTTTATCAAAGGATGTCGTATCAGGGTCCATAGTAGACCTAGCATTTCCGATAATTCTTTAACTCGTGAAAACCTAATTACCTACCAATAAAAAAAAATTTTCAGTTAATTTTACTTCGTCTGGTTTTTCATGTAAATTCAATCCGTTCTTCAGAACGTGAGTATCTTCTTCTGAGAAGAAGAGATTTTTACAGTTTTACAAAATCTCAAGAAAAAATTTACTGGAAAAATCGTTGAGTGTCGCTCAAATGGCAATTGAATTACTTAATTGGTGGCGTGCCGGAAATATTTTATGGCGTGCCACCAATGGCACGCGTGCCATTGGTTCGCCATCCCTTCCTAGGCATTGTTACTTTTATCACTAGCCCTGTTCCATTGGAGGTGGTAGTTTACTACTAGTAGATGTTTTGGTTAATCTAGTACTATCATCTACTCATGCTCTTCTTCCCGAGTAGATACGATTTGTATTAAATTCACTGAAAGTGCGTTCCATTGAAAATCGCTAGTAAACTACTAGTAGTACATTGCCACCTCCCAAAGGAACAGGGCTACTATAAATTTTGGATTTTTTAGTTTGTTAGATTTTTAAAATTGATATATCTCGCAGTTTTTGAACAATCAACATTTTTTCAATAAGGGTTACATTTTGGTCAGTTCATCGAATTTTTGTATTGAAAGTTACACTTATCGAGTCAATTTTTGTAGAAGAGTTGCGATTACTGCGTCCCAGCAAAAAAACCCTTTCGGCTTTCTAACTTTTTGTACGAAGATATGAATCTTTTAGAGTTTGGCTTGATATTCGGCTTTGTCACGAATTCCATTCGTATCGGGAATTTTCTGCGATTCCCAAAAAAACAATCACAAAATTCGATCGTAGACGATTTTTATTAAATTTTCCACTACGAATGAATTCCTTGATTTGTTTTTCTGGAATCGTAGAAAGGAGAATGGGCATTTTGGACGTTGAGCGGCCATTAATGAAATTGATATCAAATGAAAGAGCTATGTCTTAGGAAAAACTTTTACATTGGAAGTTTCGCGGTATTACTTTAAGAATGCAAGATATTGCAATATTAGTATTGTTAATGCATCGTTTAATGTGTGAGGGAAAAATTGAATTATATTTTTATATTAAATATATAATATGAAGCTCTGTCATTTTCCCTGACCCTGAAGACATTGATCTTGAAAATCCGACCAATAGAACTCATAATACAAGATTTTTAAGCCAACCACTTTTGTTTTTGTTCGACAGTTTTTGAAACGATTCAAACTAACAAAAAATTGAACATGAAAACTCTCAAAATAGGCTTCAAATTGTTGTTTAAAAAAGCTAATAGTTTGGGTTCTAGTGGTTGGATATTCAAGATTAAGATCTTCAGAGTTAGGGAAAATGACAGAGTATCATAATATGCACTTTAAATAAATATTAAAGTTACAACATAGAGACAATCTGCATAAAGTGTTAAATGCAAAAGTGCATTTTATCCGTTCCTGAAGTACGTCACAAGGATACAACTTCTGCAAAACATATGTAAGACTTATTAACATCATAAAATAACAAATTCATCAATGGCCGCGCAGCGTCCACGTTCCATACAAATTTGCCCATTCTCCTTTTCATTTCATTCTATTGTATGGACAACGTACACAAGATGCTAAATCCTATATTGTACAGTATTTTTTGGAAGAAAAGCCTAGACAAGAAATAGAGAACATAAATGAAAGTTAAAAAAAAAACTTCTGCACCACTTGTTTGATACGGATGAAACATTCAGAAATGGTACAAAACAAAATAAGAACTCAACACACCAAATTTTCCGCACTAATAAGCTCATTTAAAAAAAAGCTGACTCACTAACGAATCGTTCGTGTATGGTTTTTATTTATTTTTTTTTAAGTAAATTATATTTTCAAAGTCTAACTCCAGAAAGTTATTAAACTAAGGGCCAATTTTTCAATAGTCAGATAAACCTCAGTTAGAGCTTATTCCTAGGAATATATTTTTTCTTTATATTGACATTATTCTTTTTACAAAAACAGTTCTAACGATTTTGACTAAATTTTTTGTGTGTAAAGTCATAAAGGATTTCAACTTTTGACATAAAAAAAAATATTTTGTTGCCCCGTTATTAACGGTACCTGCCATAGAACGGTTTTTTTGGTGTCTGAATATCTCGTATAGGACTAACCCGATTTCAACGAAATTTTTTATTACAAAGGCGTTTACATAATCTTGATACCTATTAAAATTTAAGAAAATTTCCAAAAAAATACATTTTTGGAATTTTTAAAATGCCTATTTCAAATTTTTTTTTGAAAAGTCAAGTTTTTGAAAACGGGCCAGTGAAATATTTCAAAATTTTTTTTTGAGCGTTATTTAATTACGAAGAAGAAAAAAATAACAAAAATAATAAAAAAATATTAAAATTATTTTTATTTTAAGTGGAGTGATTGAATATAATTCAATATAAGTTCAAGTGACCACTGTCGTACCTGGGCGAAACGCTTTATAAATTTTTGGAGTTGAGGTCACTTGAACTTATATTGAGTTATTTAATTACTTTCAAAATGGCAAACCAATTTTTGTTTTTGAAAAATGTTAGAAAATTTTTATATAGCCAAAAAAACGGTGTTTCATTAACTATAAAAACCGATTTTACATTATTACGTTATCAAATTTAAAAAAATCAAATAATTTTCTCTAATTTTTATGTCATAAAAAGCTTAAGATAAGAGCTGTTTTTAACACAAGAGCAAGTAAGTGCGACCTAGTGGTGCAATTTATTTTAATAATAATAAATAGATAAATAAATAGAATTCATGTTAAAATAAGTGTGAAAAATCAAAGAAATAAGTACCTATTTCTTTTCTTAATTTCTTTTTAATTTTAAAGAATTCAGTTATGGAACATAATATAAAACTTGAGGTTCCAACAGAGATTGGGAAACTAGTTTCCTAGTCTTCTTCCTTTTCATTATCGACTACTCTCATGATCTGGAATCGAACCACAAATCTCTCATTTAACTGCTTCATATTGGTAATCTAACTCGTTAACGCCTTTTTACGTTGTGTTGTATCCAATTCCATTAAGTAATAATAAACTTCAATGCATTACTGTTTCAAAGGACGAACAAACTGGAAATTTTATTTGCTTAAATTTAACTGTTTACAAATCAAAACAACCAACCAACTAAAGTTTTGTTTGAATAATTTATATAATTTTTTGTTTTATTTTGTTCTTTTTTTTTTACTAATTTTTCCCTAGCATTTTTGAGATTAAAAAACCAAAGAAATTAATTACATAAATTTTTGTTATTAAATATTTAAAATTTAGATTTTTTTTTTCAAAATGACTATTACATAATTATTCTCTAGAGAAATGTCCTTTTTCAAATTTTAATTAAAAAAACTAAACTAAAAAAAAAAAAAAACTCAGTACTGTTCCGACATAATTAGAACAACCAACGAACTCCATCCAGTAAACGGTGAACAACCTTTACCTCGACCAGTCTGATCATCATATTGTTCCCATATATAACCACTTCTTTGGTATTCCCTAAATATATTACCAATAACATTCTCACGAAGTTCATTGTATATAGTTCTTGCTGTAGCAGCATAAGGTCCTTCAATTCTACCATAATGCCGCAATGCCTTCAAAGCTAAATAATTTATATTTATCCAAATTGGACCACGCCAATATGGCGGATCATGTTCTGTATTGCGTTTCATATAAAGTGGCGACGTCTTTGACAACGAACGTAAACCAAATTTAGTCCAAAGTATATTCGGATTATAAATATCTTTCAAAATCTTATTAAGATATGGCGAATCGTGATCGATGATTTCCAAGAGGAATGGAAACAAATTCGCATAACCAAATGTAGAATCGACAAAACGAAGATCAGGTTGCTTTAGAGTGACTCTTATCATTTCAAGTTGTTGTTGCTGATATTTTGCAGCGTTACGTTGTGTGATTTGAGGTCGTTTAAGTACAACCGAATCTGTATGTAGACCATAGTCGGCATAGGTTTCTGTAAATGGACTCAAATGGAGATCATTGAGCAGTTTGTTATCCGACAAGTACGAAGCCGTTTCGTAGTATTTGGCATCATTTTTCCCCAACAAAGTCGAAAGCTCTGCCATAACACTAGCTGCATGTGCAATCCAACAGCGAAGATCCACATGTCGCTCTTGTGCTGTCGGATGTGATGCTCTCGGAAAATCATCCAAACCCGATGTCAATGTTTTTGGATTCAGCTCTCGTTCACTTTGAGCATCTCGTCCTTTCCATTGATAGGCTCCCATAACATCACTCTTCTGAGTGTTGTTATACCACGCAAACCAAGCCTGAAGACGGGGATACAATCTCTCCAGAGTTGCAAACCTCCCCTTAACCGACAACTCTTTTCTATGTTGGGTAAGAATTTTCTTCAAAGTAAGAAAGAAAGTCGGCGGATTGGCATTTGTATTTCTTTGGATAACAAATTCAGCTGGCACCTTAGCCAGCGCTTCAGCTCCAAGAATTTGCTCCCGAGGTATCCATCCTTCAACATTCAATAAATCAAACCAATGACAAATTATATCAAGGGATATATCCAAATCCCATGAAGATATCAACAATCCATGAAATCCCTCATCCCAAAGGAATCCTCGTGGAAAGAACGATCTCGAAGGAACTGCTGTATACAGAGGAGCCTTCCAATATGGAACTGGATTTTTTGTATAAACGCTTTGGACTTTCGATGATCCATAAAAGTATCCAATACCTCCCATCATATTGCTCACAGCATATTTGGCAAATTTTACCTCCTCAGCGGAGTAACCCTTCTCACGGAGGTGAAATGTTTCTTCGAATTTTTCATTAAAACCCTCAATTTTTTCTTCAAGGGTTTTGGTATATTCCCTACCAATCGGTGGCTTGGGTATCTCCTCCCCAACCGAGAATCCCGAAGTCGATTGATATGTAATGTCTATAGCGAAATCCAATTCGCCAGTTAATTGAATTGCAATGAAATTAGGATCGGCCACATGACTTGTCGATGAGATCATTTCTCCTGGCAGGGATATAAATCTTCTACCAGTCTTTGTGGTCACTTCTCGGAAGTGGGCAAAGAGAATCTCTTTCAGATCTTTTAGAGAATGTGTTGCGGTACTTAAATGCGATTTATGAAGGAGTTTCCCCTTAACTGGCTTAATTTTTACTTGGAACTCTCCAAGACCCGATGTCTCACCATAGATTCCAGGTTCAGATGACCTTTCATCTGGGACATATTTAATATGTCCATTTGTACGCTCATCGAGAGCTACATACCAAATTAGCGAGATTTGACTATTCCAAGCATTTGTATAGTTCCTAACACTAATTCGGGAAGTCCAATCTCCACCGAATTGTTTGCCCGGATACTTGACAAACGAAGTCTTCAACTCAAATGGAAGATCATGGATTTCTTGCATCCCAAAAGTCCTACCATCGTGATGCGTCCAACCGTATGAATCGAGATTATCCCCGATTTCACACCAATGTCGAATGCCTTTGCCCCCATGACCTAGATTTTGTGGTGAATACCACATCAAACCCATAACCAACGAATGGGGATCTCTTGTTTTTAACCCAAAATAGTTTCCAGGTCGATATGAACCCCAATAACGATCGGGGTCATCTAGCCCAGTTCGTTGGACCATTTTCTCACTGTCATAAGGAGTATTAACTCGGGTTTCTAAATAACCGAGATACCCAAAGTAAGAAGCTATTGCCAAACAAACACAACCAATTATAGTCTTCCATTTGCTTAAAATGAATAAACCCGAATCGGAGGTGGTTGTTCGGGTTTTATTTGGATGTTGCTGGTTTTGTTTTGATGGCTTCTTTGGCAAGGGGCTTTGTTGTTGGGAACTTTGTGTACTACTTGTACTGGTTGTAGTTGGGGTTGGTGCCGAATTTGTGTTTCCGGCGGCTTTTCGTTGGCGTGCCATTTATTTAGAGTCCACGTCAGCTTGTAAAAACTTTTTTAAATATAATCTTGTTTATATATATCTTTGAAAAATTGAATATTGTGAAGTAGGTACTTACTTAAATCGAAAGGGTTTATTTTCCAAATAAGATAGTTATTTTTGTTATCTTTTTTTTTTTGATATATTTTTTATCAATTTAGATAGCGACTTTATACTTTTGCTAGGCCATTATTTTTGTGTATACAAATGACAGTGGAAAACAGAGAAAATGCAAGCCAAAGAAAAGATGCGGAATTGAATTGAATTTTATTGAGTCTTCAAAGTTAGGTTACATTTTATATCTTATTCTAACAATAGCTTTTATTGTACTAAAGTGGCTATAAAGTATTGCCTTCTTTTTCGAGTATTTTTTTTTGTAAAGCCTCGTGGCGGTCAGTATTTATATAAAACTAAATATATGGTTGGACTGCTTTTGCTCATAAGCGTTTAGTTGAATTTGTTTGTGACGGTAGTCACGAATACATATATACAATAAACTTAACCTATCTTAAAACTACATACATACGAAAACTGGCCAGTGCAGTGATATGCTTAAAATCTAACATATTGCTTTAGATTTTTATTTTTTTTTTTTTTTTCGTTTCTTTTCTTTTTTTGTTTCTTTAGAGTTTATGAAGCGAGAGCGCCATATATACATTAAACATACAATTTAAATCACAGTATACGAGAGTGTATGAGCAACATTTTAACATTGAGATATACATTTAGGGTGACTGAGTGAAAGATTCGATTAATGGTGTAGAGAGGAAGATACATTTTGGTATACATTGATGTTGTTTCTCTATCTTTACGAGCGATAGCTCTTCTTAATTTATAAAATAGTATAGATACATTTGGTAGGAGATACAAAATGAAATAGTCAGTAAAGTAGTATGAATGTGCTCAACACTAATACAAAATAGATCACGGAATTTTGATTACATAGATACTAGGATGAGAACAATAGCATTGTAGCAAACAATAAAACATTCAATTAAGATAAAATTAAATCAATTAACTGGCGAATATGTTTTAAAGTATTTTAGATGTACTAGGGAATATGCTTTCAGTTTTAGCATCAGGTGTTTCGATGCGCCGTTATGATTCGTACCGCTTACTTGTATGGATATAGCGTGCGATGAAATGCCGCTATTTACTGTTGTGGTGTGTTATGTTGTACTGTTAGCACAGTTTAACTTTTTGTACATACTAGTTTCCCTGTTTTATGGCGATGTAATTATCCATCCTAGTCACTTTTTGTGTTATTATTAGCTGTGGCTTATTGTCTGTTGCTCTTGATGATTTATGTCGACTTCAAAGTCGCACGTTCTTTGCAGGACACACGAACGGGTTGGGGCATCCCGCAGACCCGTAAGTGACTCGTCCGGATCTCCATCACTATTTGAATTAATTAGCTGTGGCTAATTATCTATTGCTGGTGTTGACTTATAAGTCACACGTGTTTGTTGGACATACGAATGGGTTGGGGCAATCCCACAGACCCATTAGTAACTCGTCCAGGTAATATAACTTTACGTTAAACTTTTACTAGCTCCAAGAGCTGCGACTGCCTTCGGCCACGGTTACTTCCTGTGTCTCGAAAAGATGCGGAGAGAAATTTTTATTTGACACTTTTTTTATACTTAACGAAGAATAGAAGTTGAAAAAGTGAAAAAGGTTTGTTTGATTTTTTATTTCATAATAGTTGCATTCGTTTGGGGGCATATCAATTTAATGCGGAATGCCTCATGAAACATTAGCACTGTTCCATTGGAGGTGGTAGTTTACTCATGAGTAGATCTAGTACTACAAATAACACATGATCTTCTCTACTCGAGGAGATACGAAAGTGTAGTTGTTGTAGTAGATTTCTACTCACGACACGAGTAAACTAACAACTCCAATGGAACAGAGCTATTATTACAAGACTGTTGTAACTCAAATTTTTTTTTTTTTGCTTGAGGTGACATCGTATTTTACACAATAACTTTATATTTATGTATCTAATATTTTAAATAATTACTGAATAGTTAATTGCATTCATTTTATAAAGAAAGTTGATAAACAAAACAATTTTTTTATAATTTGGAAAAGATTGTAAATAAACATTTTTTTGGGAGAAATTTTTTTTTTTTAATACTAGTGCGATATGTTCCATGAGACATGAAAACACGTCCGGGACACGTCCCGGACATGTCTGGGACACGTCCGGGACATGTCTGGGACACGTCCGGGACATGTCTGGGACACGTCCGGGACATGTCTGGGACACGTCCGGGACATGTCCGGGACACGTCCGGGACACGTCCGGGACATGTCCGGGACACGTCCGGGACATGTCTGGGACACGTCCGGGACACGTCCGGGACATGTCCGGGACACGTCCGGGACATGTCCGGGACACGTCCGGGACATGTCCGGGACACGTCCGGGACATGTCCGGGACACGTCCGGGACACGTCCGGGACATGTCCGGGACACGTCCGGGACATGTCCGGGACACGTCCGGGACATGTCCGGGACACGTCCGGGACATGTCCGGGACACGTCCGGGACATGTCCGGGACACGTCCGGGACACGTCCGGGACACGTCCGGGACATGTCTGGGACACGTCCGGGACATGTCCGGGACACGTCCGGGACACGTCCGGGACATGTCCGGGACACGTCCGGGACATGTCCGGGACACGTCCGGGACATGTCCGGGACACGTCCGGGACATGTCCGGGACACGTCCGGGACATGTCCGGGACATGTCCGGGACACGTCCGGGACATGTCCGGGACATGTCCGGGACATGTCCGGGACACGTCCGGGACATGTCCGGGACACGTCCGGGACATGTCCGGGACACGTCCGGGACATGTCCGGGACACGTCCGGGACACGTCCGGGACACGTCCGGGACACGTCCGGGACATGTTCGGGACACGTCCGGGACACGTCCGGGACATGTCCGGGACACGTCTGGGACATGTCCGGGACACGTCTGGGACACGTCCGGGACACGTCCGGGACATGTCCGGGACACGTCCGGGACATGTCCGGGACATGTCCGGGACACGTCCGGGACACGTCCGGGACATGTCCGGTACACGTCCGGGACATGTCCGGGACACGTCCGGGACATGTCCGGGACATGTCCGGGACACGTCCGGGACATGTCCGGGACACGTCCGGGACACGTCCGGGACACGTCCGGGACATGTCCGGGACACGTCCGGGACATGTCCGGGACACGTCCGGGACACATCCGGGACATGTCCGGGACACGTCCGGGACATGTCCGGGACACGTCCGGGACACGTCCGGGACATGTCCGGGACACGTCCGGGACATGTCCGGGACACGTCCGGGACATGTCCGGGACACGTCCGGGACATGTCCGGGACACGTCCGGGACATGTCCGGGACATGTCCGGGACACGTCCGGGACATGTCCGGGACACGTCCGGGACATGTCCGGGACACGTCCGGGACATGTCCGGGACACGTCCGGGACACGTCCGGGACACGTCCGGGACATGTCCGGGACACGTCCGGGACACGTCCGGGACAAGTCCGGGACACGTCCGGGACATGTCCGGGACACGTCCGGGACACGTCCGGGACATGTCCGGGACACGTCCGGGACATGTCCGGGACACGTCCGGGACATGTCTTGGACACTCCCGGGACATGTCTTGGACACTCCCGGGACATGTCCGGGACACGTCTGGGACATGTCCGGGACATGTTTCAGATGTTTCTCATGAGACGTGTCCCATGAGATGTGTCCCATTATACATTTCCCATGAGACATGTCTTAGAGACATACACCATGAGACATGTCCCATGATACTTTTCCCATGAGACATGTCTCATGAGACATATCCCATGAGACATGTCCCATGATAAATTTCCCATTAGACATGTTCTATGTGACATTTCTCATAAGACATGTCCCATGAGACATATCACATGAGACATGCCTCATGAGACATTTCTGGTGAGACATTTCCGATGAGACATGTCTCATGTATTTTAGTTCAGTGTTTCAGTTCAATATACTATAATAGCAAGTAGGCTAAAAACGGTGAATTTAAAAACACCTATTACCTAATACCATCACCATCACAGTAAGACCAATAACACTGCTGACAACTACCATTGTATATATATATATATAAGAATATATATACAATGCAACTACTGAATCATTTTAATGTAATGCCGCCAGATGGCAGTAGCTATTTAGTACATTCTTAAAATCATAGACCCAAACCATTTGTTATGTTTCGAAACTTTATCGCAAGATGTCCTTGAAATCAGGTTGGTATTATGGCTTTTTAAATTTAAAAAATCTAAATTCACATTTTAATTTAAAAAAAAATGCGACATTAATTTAAGCATTGGTCGGAAACATTAGAGAACTGTATAAACAGCTTCCATGCATGCTCTGGTTTCAAAAACGTTTCATAACAACGAACAAATCAAACATTTTAAAACATCTGCTGGGTAGATAATGACCACAATAACATCTTCAGTTGTGAATAGAACAAAACCGAACTAGATTTTGAATTTGTTACGAATTATGGTTGAAGAACTTTACTATTAAACACATAGTTTGCCACCCGTTGTCGTCGTCATCGTCGTCGATTGTCGCCAGTTAGGGCATAATGACAATTATACAAGGTTTTGTCTTGGACACATGCCAATTGCGGTCCTACTGGCCTTGTTCTTTGTAAAATTACCAAACTACCGACCGCTTCATTTGCAATGAAAATACTGATCATAAATTAGCACAGCAGGGTTCTAACTTCTCACCTGCAAAACAAACAGATTTCTCTTGTATCCCTTATCGATTCAGTAGGGGTTCTTAAAGGCTCTATAACTGAGACAATATAACCCACATTGCACATTGATATGGTTTTTGATCAATCGTCGTCGGTTGGTTGGTTTCGGTGTCTTTTAGTCACGGTCAACCAGAAATTAGTTCACATTTCCTTTTTGTATTGTCAAGAGATGACTCAATTGTCTGGTGCAATCCAACGTGACCACCAACTAATGTTCAAGATTAGAGTGTATAGAAGTACGAAAGAAGACGAAATTTCAAAACTGTTTCAGTATTCTGGTATATATCCTTATTTGCATTTGAAAGGGGTGCCAATAATTCTCATAATTCATATCTACAATATATGTACAAACATCTTTGAAATGATTTCATTTTATAATAATAAGTGAGAAATTAAGGGGTCCAAATTATACGACTTGAGTATTTTTTGTTCATGGCAAATGTGTTCTTGGTTTGTGTATGAATGGTGGCGTCCCTGCCTATATGAATTCTAAAGATTTGCATAATTTTTTTTAATGACCATAGGATCATCAAAAATTGCCTTATGAATGTGAACCAACAACAAAAAAAAAAAAAGGTAACCGTGACTGATGGACATTTCATTGTTGGTTGGGTTTTGCTGAGATGTATTTATGTGGCCACATACTTTATCAAAATGTTACTTGGACAGGATGATGTATTTGACTCAAATGGAGAAATAAGTTCTTAGATGAAAAGTTATATTTGGTGGCTGTTATTTAGGTACTTTGTACTTTTTATTTTGCGATCAAAGAGCCAGTTTTTCAGTGAAGGGTTGGAATTAACGCCGAGTTACAAAATTTGGGAGATGCGATCTAGATTAACTGAGTAAATTTTGATTTTCACATTACATTAGTTTGTAAGAATCACCTAAGTTAAGCTACAATTAAATGGTTAAAGAAATTGAGCAGCGCTTTGAGACCCTGGAAGTCACAAAAAACACCATCTTCATTCTGTCCATGCAACGTCAGTATCAAAATCCAGAACTGTGTGTTAAGGCGAATGCCATCGTACCCGTTAATCATTTCTTGTTAACATCCTTTTAGATATCCTATGTTGACCATTTCCGTTGAATGTCTAGTGGTAGCTTAGTCATATTTAAAATGGGGGGTGTATCTCTGAGCTTAATTATTATTTGCTTTGGGAAACACTTTTCATGGTGTATAGTGAAAATATTTAAAAAAAATGTCTAGAGAAATTTAATCGAACGCACCTGTTTAATATTTAAAGTCGTTTTTGTAACTTCATATGTAGTTTGCTCTGAAACTTAGATTGGAGTCTTTAAATTTTTGTTTTAAAATGAGTCTCTAAGGGCCACTTTCTAAAACGAAACTTAAATCATTTAAGTAGAACATAAATTCTTAATCCATACATTTTCCTCTGCGTAAACTATCACACAAAGGTAAAAACGATTGAGGTGGGAAATGTTCAGGTCTGAATTATAATGATATATGCAATTTTCACGCTCAAACTTTTGTTTCGTTTTCATTTTTATCAATTCATAGTTTTTAATGTATGCCAAAAACTTAAAAAGTACCTAGTTTAATTAGATAATATAATTTTCTACCAGGGGCGAACGTAGAAAAAAATTTCGGGGGGGTTTCAAAAAAATAAGTATCTAAACATTTTTTTTTATTATTTATCAGGCCTGTTGTGAGTTTCGCGTGGTCAATTTTTCTCCCGAAATATTTTTGTTCGTCCGGAATTTTAATAACCTATTGCAAGTTGCATCGGAATGAAATAAGCATTTTCCGCTAAACTGTTTTTTTGTTTTGTTTTTCACCACAGTTTAGTATAGTTGAGCTGCTAAATTCGCATTTTAACTAAAAAAAAATTAAAAAAAAACTTTGAGTTTTCGGGACGCGAACAACTTGTAGTCCTCAACGCAGAATAGAGGAATAAGTGAAATTCAATTTTTCCCGGTGGAAACTTGTTCAAGTGAAACTCAGGACTGAATAGGTTTTACGGGGAACATATCGTGGGCACAAAGCCAAAACCACGAATCTGCAAAATTGTAGTTTTGAGAAAAATTTTTTCAAAGTTTTGGAAACTCATGCAATCTTATGTAAACTCGAGCAAAGGAAATTGATAGTTAAGGCTTCCAGGTAACAGTTGTAACAGTTGGAGGATTGGGATCGAAGCATTAAATAGAGGGACCGATAACAAGTAAAATGATGCATTAAAGTTAAAATGTCCAAAAGTACGGATTCGCGGTTTTGGAGTTGTGCTGAAGATATATCGTCGCTTGAAAAGCAAAGTGATTGTTGCCAACTTAATTTGAAACTAGTTCGTGGGGGGTCTTAAAGTAGTGGGTGGTTGACATGGGACTCAAACAAAACAACCTTTCACCCATGATATGCTTATTCTATTCATGAGGCAATGACCATCGAAATATTTTAACCATTTTTTCTTATATCTTTTTTTTTTTTATTTTAACAGGGTGTTTTAGTACTTGTTGCATAACGTTCTTTCTCCCTTAAAAAACACCCTTTCATAACACCATAGGAAGTTGGTTTTCTGAAAACATGTACTTTTTGCACTAGAAATAGTTACTGCATTAAAAGGACTTTCATAGTAACTTGTAGTAGTCGTTTAAATTTTGTTAGATTCAGCATACAAATATATGTCTGATTTCCCTGGCCAAGTAGAAATTTCCGATTGATTGAGGAAAGCATAAAAAGATGTAAAAAAAATAAATAAAAAATTTGCAATAAACGGAAAACAGGTTTTTTAAACACTAGGGGGAAGTGGTCACCCTTCGTACAGTTTTTACTTATTTTTTTTTAGTTATTTATTTACTCACTCCAGCTTCGAGAAAATGGACTTTATTTGAAATATGTATATTATTACACTTTACAAAAAAATTTGACACTTCTAAGTCAAAGTCTTAAATAGTTATAGGTTATAGCCATTTTACTAGGATTAGATTTTTGTACGAATCCTCCCCACCCGTGGGGTACCTTCGTACAGCACATGGGGTACATTCGTACAGGATATTTAAAACGTTAATTTGACTAACTTTTGATTTGTCAAATGCCAAATTTGAGTTTTAAAACATTTAATTACTTATTAATTTATTAATTAATTGAACTTGACTCAGAAAAAAAAAAAAAACAAATAAAAAACTTAATTTTTCGCGATTCGACGATTCTGAAAAAAAATTATTATTTACATATATAAAAATACCAACCTTAATTTACTATAGAATGCGAAAAACTTATTATAGAGGTTTATATTTCATTTCAATAAAACTGTAACTCCGTGTTTTGATTGTTATCTGCTCAAGAAAATTTACTGGCGGGCATACGTATGCGTACGAATGTGCCCCATGTTTGACTGTACGAATGCTCCCCAAGCTGTACATAATGCAGAAAAATCGATTTTTGAAAAAATGTACTGAGATTTTGCAATATTTATAATTAAAACACAAATTTAACACTTTAAACTACAATTCTTCATTACTGTTTAGCCAAAAACATACTTAACTTAAACACAACATGACATCAAATGTACATACAAAAATTACTCAGAGCACTAAAAAACACTAAAAGTCTTGTGGCGACCGAATCCGTTGCACTTAGGATTCAAAATTTATGTAGCCGCTCGGCGCCTACTATGTCTATGCACATTAGTAAGCACGTGTTTGAATACCGTTTAGTTTTTGTTTTAAGCTCACTGTACGAAGGGTGACCGTGTACGAAGGGTGACCACTTCCCCCTAAGCTTGAAATTTTTGAAATATACCTAAAGGAAATTGTAAAACTTAAAGTTTGAACCTAGCGATAGCGACACAAATACAATATTACAAGTGCATAAAGGAATACCTACTTTAATCATTTTAAAAACAGTACAGTGAGTGAAAAATTAAGGTTCAACACTAAGCAAAATTTCAAAGTCCACTGGTAAAAGGAAATGTCTTACTATTTGATAATCTTTTTATAAACCTTAATACGTTGAGCCCCTTGAAATTACAGTTCAAACAGAACCAAAGCAGAACACACTTTAACTTTACTCATCTTTGCCCAGGAACAAAAGGAGAACTATACCAGAGTACCCAACTTCTAGTCTACTCTGCCCTTCTTTCACAGTTGCGCTATTACATAAAATCACAATTTTGGACTTGAAAATTTTGGACATAGATATGTTTGGCTAAACAAAATTTAACCGAAATAGTAAAAAAGTCTTAAACCATTCGGAACTCATTCATAACTTTTTCATTAAAAGCAAATGACAACTAGGTACTAAATGTTAGCTCTAAAATTGGTATAACTGCAGTTTAGAAATTAGAATCGATTTTGTTCAATACAGTCACGCTATATCCCTTTATCGTCTATAAAATTAATTCAAGACCAAACAAAATTTTTTAAACGATTGCCTTAAAAAAATTCTATAAATCAGATTCTATTTTTTTTGGAAACCATAGAAATGAGGTTAGGAAATAATTATACAAGTCTCATCTGAAGAATAAAATATTAATTGGTAGTTACACCAATAATATACCTATTCCTATAAAATTATTGGCGATACGGTAGTATACCTACCTATCAAGCTTATTTGAATTGCACACAATTCCTTATCCTAATTCCTTAAAAACCCCATCATCTCCTTGTTTAATTTCATCACAAGTAGCTACTTGAAAATGAATACCATTCTTCAAACTTCAACACAAATTTCTTGTAACACATGTTTAACATAACAGCTCGTTATCTTCGAGAGCAAGCAACGACAGATAAATCTGTCTTATTTTGCCCTTTGCGGACATGAACATCAAAAAAACAAATCATCTTCCTTCATCTACCCGAAGAACCCTATATTGTTCCCAAAAGCCACTTCTTCAACTTCCACAATATATAGAAGAAGAACACATCCGGTTGTGTCTTCTGTGAGTTGATATTCATCATCATATTTGCTCGTAAACCGTTTGGGGAATGCAAATTTCTAGTTTTTCAAGAAGCCGTCATCGTGCCCTTTCATATTCAAATTTCGCCGATTAACTGTGTCGGTTACACGAAACAGTATATTTTTTTTTCTTTTTGTTTGATTTCTGGTCATGCCTTCTGCTGGTACATTTTTTTTTTTTAATAGGGTTGGCCGGAAAGGGGTTTTTTGAGGCCAAATGGGCGGTGAGCATCTCATCAAATCAACCCTACTAAAACCGTTGTAGTAGGAAAGGGCTTTTGTGTCGCTCTAAGTATGGTTTTGTGTGTTTTTTGTTTTGTATATTTGCATATATTTTCTTTGTCATTCAGATGTCAGCCGGAGGTTTCTGGCGTCGTCGTTTGTATCGTATGCACCTTTGGGTTTGGTTTTTTGGTTTGAATTTGGTTTGGGATTTTTATGAAAAATTATATTTTTTTTTGATGCCTTAATCTGTTTATGATCCTCGAACGATGAATATGAATTTTGATATGTGATTGTGCGTTGAAAACTGGTTTGATTGTAAAAACTGGAAACTTGATCGGAACATTTGTTTAAAAATGGAAGGGTGAATTTTTTGAAAGTTTTTCACTTCTCGAATTTACCAATAGAAATTTAAGGGAAGGTGTAATAATTTAGGAAGGGAAAATATTAACCATTGCTTGTAAAAGTGATCAATACAATTTTTTTTTTACCATAAGAGCTGTCTGCGTTAACATCTTAGTTTAGTAACATAGGCGTTTCAGTAGAGAAAATTGTGTGTAATTCGGTAGATATGATTTTTGCCAACTTTTATGTTGTTAAACGCTGAAAGCAAACAGAAAATTTTTGGAGTGAAGGTATAATCAAAATTTGATAACGAGTTCAAAAAGTATGTGGCAGCATTGGGGACTAAACAACGTGAGTTCTAGGTACAAAAATTTGTGAAAAACAAATTTCAGATTGAAATATGTTGAAATCGAGCTTCTTAAATAAAAGTCAAAAGAGATTTACTTCAAAACCTTAAAATATTACTCCAAAAACAAATGTTCGATAGTTTGATTTATTCAACCAGTATAATATGAATAAACAGTCAGTTAACTGTCCGACGAATAAAGATATTAAGCTCAATAAACAATCAGATAACAACATTGAATTTTTCAATCAACTACAGTAAAACCCGTATAAGTACCTCACCTTAAATGCCCCATTTTGATAGGCACTAAAGCGGGTAAGGTACTTACAAGAACCCGCTTAAGTGCTCATTCATAGGCACTTATGTCTATATTTAATAATAAAAAAAAACATGTTTGATTACTAAAAACATAATCTTCACAACACAAAATTACTCTGAAAGTTTAAAATAGCTACTTAGTTCAATTCTACCTTTAGTAGAATTTTTGAGTTTTAGAGAGGTTTAGGAAACGAAGTTTTTCTTACAGTTCAAACTTGTTTCAAATGTGTACTTAAAAGAATTTTTTGCAAGTAAATTCAATTATAAGTATTTGAAAAGCCAGGCAATTAAGCGAGGAAGGCAGTTAAGCGAAAGGTACTTAAAAGATGAATTTTATATGAAAAAATCCTTAAAATTTTGGTTCTAAAAAAACAAAGGAATTTATGCGGCCTAGGCACTTAAGCGAGAGGCACTTATCCGGGTTTTACGTAGTTAGCTATTCTACAGAATAACAAAAAAAAAAAAAATGTCAAATTCAAAAATATTCAAAATTAAACGTCATCTTTATTCATAATTGTTTTTGTTTTCTTGTGTTTCTTGTATATTTTAATCGCATTGGTCTTTAAATTTGTGAAAAAAGTATCTTTATAATTTATAATGGGTAGGTTCAGAAACGTTAAGGACTAAATATTTAGGTGATTTCTCGGTCTCTGATTGGTCAGCTGTTAAAAGGAATCCTTCCAATTTAGGTATTTTTATTGGAAAGCTGACTGGAAAGTTAGGCAAGAAAATTTTCCCTAAAAATTTAGGAAAGTTTTTTTTTTTGTCAACATGACAGCAGATTGTTTTTAATTAAAGAATTAATTTAGCAAAGTTAAATTTATTTGTGTGAAAAACAACTAAAAAGTGCATTATCGGTTATAATTAATTTAATATATTCATTACAGTTAAGTGAAATTTGGTGTCTTACCCATGCGACCGGTAAAATTCTTAAATAAATTTCGAAATTTGACAACATCCAAACTAATTTAGTCAATTTACTCAAATTTCCGTTCAGAAAATGACGTTGCCTAAATATCTAGTCCCTAATATTTCCTGAACGTGCCCATTCTCAAAGAAATCCATGTTATCAATATTTTCTTCAAAACAAGCTTTGACAATTGACACACTATATTGTTTATATTATTCCTTAGAATAACTTTTATTCGTCTCTTAAAGAATAAGCAGATAGTTTTATTTCTCTAATAAATGTTTTTATATCTGACTGTTGAAAAATTGATTTTTTCTCTATCCGGGGAATAAGTATTACCTAACTGACTGTTTAACTGACTATTGAAAAATTGGCCCTAAGAGGAGCAAAAACGATTGATTTTTCTCTCACAATACGAAAAAATTGTGTTCAAAACAGCTTAATTATTGTTTTAAGTGCATTTAGTTAGATGCATCCATAAAAAGCTTCATAAACCACACGTTTTGGTTAAAGCCAATGAAGATCTATATTGTAGCAACAATTTTTTTGACATACAGTTTTTTTCTAGGTATCATCCTTACTTAAAACAAACAGCATTTTTTGTGCACTTTATTTTGGAACTATCCCACGAGGGTCCGCAAGTATTTCACCATTCTTAACATCCAAAACAGTTAAAGATCCGGTTAATAATACCAATAATTTTATATCATCACCCAGATTCCCATTATTGCAATGGGCCCTTAGTCCATCATTTTGCATTTTCCAAAAAAACTAGTCTTAAATGAAAACAATCTAAAGGCATTTTTTGGTGCTGTTTGTTATAGAACTGAAACTAAGAAAATCGGACATCCCTCAAAATAGTTTTGCATGAAAAAAACACATTGAAACATTAAATTAGGAATCTTCAAAGCAAGTTTCATATTATCTATCTACGATTGATGCCTTTTAAAGCCTCATTTTAGCCCTCATTTTAATTGTTTCTAGTTTTTTTCTCCTTATTTTTTTGTACACTTTATCCTTTGTTGTGATCTTTAGCCAACTTTAAATGCAATTATGAGTTAAAATTAGGAGTTAAAAAAGTTTTCCAATAGACAGGTCATTGAAGTGATAAATCTTGAAATTTGCGAGTCACTGTGGCGTATGCGTAACATTTTACTGCCCATAAGGACAAATTTAAACATTTAATATGGAAACATGATCGCAAGTTGCATAATGGGATTCACTATGGTACCAATAGTATCGCCTAAAATGTCATCAGCGTCTCTTAATGTTGCATTTCAATAATAAATGTTCATTCTAATTAAAAAAAAAAAACTCGAAAATATTTCGAAAAATTAGTTAATTATTTTTGTACACTTCATTTTCTAAGCAATAAGCAGATTAGAACCAAATCAGAATCATATGATACTAAACCATAACCAGACCAAAATAAAACCAGCTTAGAACCAAACCGAAGCTTTACAAAAATAGAATCCATGAAAAGCAGACAACAACAAAACTGAACCACCTTATTTAGAATTGAGAGCTCAATAGACCTATCTTAATTAAAATTACACTTTTTTACTGGAATATTATAATGTATTAAGTATTGATGTACATTGTACATTTTTAATAAGCAGTCAAAAATTAAATAATTTGAATACGTTTTCCAACACTTCTGTGCCTTATTTACGATCACGAAATCCACTAACTAATCCTAAACACTAAATTGAGTGTATCTTCCTATCCCTTTTAACTCCTACAAAACGACATTGTTTTTCTGAAAGTTTGTAGGTACTAAATGCTAGACAGAAATTCCACATATAACAATCCCAGAGAAGAAAACAAATCCAGGGTTGTATATCTTTAGCAGAACCTAACAAATGTATTCAAAAAAAAAAAAAAAAAAGTCACGGTAAAAGTTTCACAGACGTAAAAATAGGCTCATGATACAAGACCAAACCCCACAAAAAAAAAAAAACAAAGAGTTTGAGGACTAAAGTGGCTACGTTGAATGACTCTAGGTGAGTCTGACAGGAGGAATAAGAAAAAAAAAAAACATAAATTCCTTACCAACAAATCTCGAAACTTTATAGACTCCCATAAAAATAAACTCCAGGATTAAACTGTCCTTCAGGCAGGCCACGGCCGGGCCGGCTGTGGAGTGAGCATCGACAAACTGTGTTCTCTAACAAATGGTCGAACAATTAAACGGAATCTCTTCCACTCGACGATTGTTGTCGTTGTCGTCGTCGTCGCCGTTTTCTCCACACCCCCAGGCCTGATACACACAGGATATAAGCCAAAAAGCAGAAAAAAATCTTTAGTAATAAATTTCACCGATAAACTAGAAAAGTTCCCACTACTCTCTATACACGAAGTAGAATGAAGAGAAAAAATAAAAAAAAAAAAACAGCGACAACTCCTGGCCACGGATGAGATGACGGACCAATCGGCCGAGATCCTTTGATGGCCATGTCTGTAGGATAGATGGCGGGAAATTTATATGGAAATTGGAAGTAGCAGGACAATGGCCACAAATTCCACCACCATACGCAGAGCAACCATCAAAAAGCCCGCCACTATATAGTGCGTCTAGGCAAAGCTGGATTCTTTAGCATATCGCACCCAGTGCGCCACCAAAGGCGCAATGTGGTGTAACGGTTTTATGATCTGTGCGAGTAACTCTCTAACACTGTGAAGCACTGTGATAGAGTATCTCGCAATTGTCAAAGGGAGAGGAAAATCTGATTAGGATTTGTTCTGAGATCTAGATTGCTGTTCGCTTCTACTTCTATGCAAAAACCTTCAACTCCCCCCTCCTAAATAGAATATCCTGTTCAAAGTGCTCAACGCTATAACGTCAACAAGGATAATGACAATGATAACGATGGTCGCACCAAATGGAATGGAATAATTTCAAAGGCGACAAGTCTCTGTGCAGTGTTTTCTGTGTTTCTGGATCAAATCAACCATCATCAGACTCTGAGAATTGGTGACATTTTCATCCACTCAAAACAGTATACCCGACCATCGGAGTGGATTTTATTAATAACTCTAACGCGATTACATTTTACCTACCCCCTATACCCTTGTCTGTATCGTTCAGGAGTGTGAGAAAAAATGTAGTCCAAGCAATAAAATGGGCTGAGCTGGAATGGTAGTGTAATCCATTTCACTTTAACTGATTGTGGACACCATCACCGCCAAGGCTTATACAGGGAACTGGGGAAAGGAAAATTAATTTTCTGTGATTCTTTTCGTGGAGGGTGGACTGGACTGGAGAGCACTTTTTCCTTTGTGACTTTTAATTTCGTTTCGCGTTGTTGAGCTTATGACCAACATCAGGGAGAAATATTGACGGGGACAACTTAATGGCGAATACCAAATTGAAAAAGATTCAACTCCAACCATTCGAATGTATATATTTGCTCGAGGTTATGTTTAAAAAAAAAGTTTTCTGAGGACTTTTATTCCACAATTGAAATTGATAAAGTTAATCGATTGCAAATTATGAGTCTCGTCATATTATTTCTGTGTAAGAGGAGAATTATAGATTTCAATGAAATTTGTGTGTGGAGACATTGTCATTATGTCAACTTTGAGTTCAATTTTATGAAATCTGATTTTAGCAAATCCATTTTTTTTAATATATTTGAGCAAATTTATGATAAAAAGAATGGATTTTTTGACCTAAAAAATTAAAAAAAAAAAATTGTATTAAGTTAAAAGATTTTTTTTTTGTAATCTTTACGTTAATTTTAGCAGTAGAGGTTTCTATCATTGTTTGAATATTGCGGATCATGAAAACTTTCATTTATACTTTGTAGAGCGACAAGAATTCAGAAAAATAAAAAAAAAAATCAAGTTCGTTGCTCAGCTCTTTTGTTTAAATGAGCCAATAATTATGTTTGACAAAAATTGATATTTTTTATCAATTTTCAATTCAAATCCTTAGCAATAAGTATAAAAATGTTGAGATATTTAAAAAGAAGAACTCCTCTCTGTCTGCAATGCTACTAAACAAATTCCATTGTTCTCGAAATATAATATTATTCAAACACCTGCATTCGGTATTCGGTTAGGCATTAGATTAGTGGTCACCTGATCTTTCGGTACGATCATCTAAGGATAAGTAAGAACTCGTTGAGTGTAAATTTTTACCGAAATGAGATTAAAATACAGGTTTTATGTTGATGGTATGAATGCGATCTTCTGACCAAATGAATATGTGAACTATTTGTGTTTTAATTTATGCATAACAAAAGAAAACAATACCTACTTACAATAATACCAACTGTTACTGAAGATATTATTGTAATTTTGGTAGACAATAAGGATCCAAGCGCCAGGATAATGTTAAATAATCACATGTCCTTTTCTATTCTTGTGCAATGTGCTTAAATAAAAGACAAAAATTTGTTGATGCATAGAGAATATATGAGTGCATTGTGTATGCATATATGAACACTTAATATTAAGATCGTTTAACATAAATGTAAGGATGATGTATGTTCCGATTGGATCTTCGAGTATTATTTCTTTGTTTTCTATTCTTTTTTGAACAAAAAACATTGTTTTCTACAAAAGATGTGATTGATTTAAGATAACAAGTTCATTAGTTTTACAAAAGATAAAATTGATTTTTATTCTTTTTAGCAAACAAATGAATGGTATGTATAATGTAGGTTAGGTACTTAAGAATCATTTGTATCAAATTGAAAAGATAATGTTGAAATTAGGATCAACTTATATCTGTTTTGAATGTTCTGAAAAAATTAATGCGGAAAGAGTAGATCTTTATGTAGAAGAAATAGCAACCAAGTTTATTGCAAAATTTTGTACACATAGTGCCTACATTCACTAATTTCTTACCAAATGTAGCTATTTGCAGTTAAAAAAAAGAAAATAAAATGGTTAAAAAATTTGTTGGTTCGCCATACTAGGTATATTAAATGTCACGAAAAATTATTTCTTCTAAATCAGATTTAACGAATGACAAACGATAGAATTTAACGAAAAGCTAGTAACACTTTAAGGACCATTTCTAATATCGATCAAGTTGGTCTTTGTCAGCTCAAACTTGTCAACTCTTCACTGCAATTTTTTTGTAAATTTGTTTAATATAAGAATCGAGTACATCCAACCTATTTAAGCCTTTTAAACTGAATTCGCATCTCTTTGATATGAGCGTATACAGTTAACATGGTACATTGCTAAAAAAATCCAAAATTTTCCTTTCAGTCGTAGAGGTTTCTTGAGTTATTTGTAGTCGGATTTCCACAAGTGCAAGACTTAAAGTTGACATTTACTACATTTACGCAGATTTAGGGCGGAATTTTTACATCACTCAAGCTAAAATTTGTTTTTTTTTCGAGTTAACATCTGAGAAGGTATTTGGCCACTCGAACTATTCATAATCGACGTTGTGACGGAATACTCAAGAATTAAGGTATCTAAGAATATCCTTAGAGATAATTCAATTTTAAACAAAATATCAAAATAGTTATTGACAATCAGCCCAATTCATGCAAGCTTCATTTAATCCATTAAAGAAAGGAAAAAAAATTGTAACAGGCTGATTTTTGGTATACAGCTTGGTGTTAGAGTGCTTTATAATCAGTGAGAAGTCCTGAAGTTTCCGGTGTCCACCAGACCCATTATAAAGGGTCAAAGGTCACAAAAAAAATGTTCTACAAGATTGTAGCTAAGGTTATTTGGCAAAAAATTGTCATATATCGTAAAGCAGATTCAAACTTTTAACTTTGTCCAAATTGATTCAATTTCAACAAATTTTTTTGAAACAAAGTTCTTTTTGCATAAACTAAAATTAAAAATTGAAAAACTTAATATATATTTTTTGTATTAAAAAATAAAAACAATTTTTTTGAAGTATCTATCAATTTTTTTGAAAAAGCGACCTTTGATTTTTTTTAACCTTGATTTTTAGTATTAATAAACAATTGCTACAAAATGACATAACGACTGTATTTTGAAACTTGATTTTTAATCTTAAAAATAGGTGTTTTAACGATTTTGAAAAAAATTTCTTTTCTAAAAACACTTTTTTATAAAATGAAAGAAGTTGGTTACTCTTAAGAATATAATATAAAATTAATCCTTGCATGCAGATTGAGCTCAATTTAACAAAATGCTTATATAGGTACATACATAATGTATTTGATCTAAGATTTTGGATAGGATTTTGTCTGGTAGCTCAAGTTAAGCTCTTACTACATACTATAGACTTTAAGGAATAAAAAAGAACAATTAAAAAATCATTGATACTTTTGCTTTACATAAACAGGGTGTCCCACAGTCACCGCCCCTTATGAAAACCATGGATTCCTGAGGTCATTTTAAGTCAAAAAACTTAAAAAGGGTAATTTTCTCGCTTTCGTCCCATTTTCGAGTTATGAGGCTTTTTACTTGCTCAATAGGGCAAGTATTGGTTTCGTGTAAAAAAAAAAATTCGAGGTTTTAATCAAAACTAACATTACGATGATGGAGAAGTCCGAAAAAGTGGTTTTCGTCATGACGTCCGTCGGTCTGTGCGTCGGTGCGTCGGTGCGTCGGTGCGTCGTCACAAAAAGCTGTACATGAAGCTGCAGCCTAAACGGGTTGAGGGATTTTCTTGAAATTTGGTACAGATGATTTTTTTGTAATTTCCAAGGTTGGTTTTTTTTTGTTTTTTAATATCTCGCTTTAAACGTATACCTCCCATACAAAGTTTTGGAGTTATTGCAACTTTCTCGAAAACGGCTCTAACGATTTTGATTAAATTTAACATACGTAATGCTGTTTGCAGTTCTAACATAACTGCGTTTTTAGTTTTTCTCAAAAAATGCGGATAGTGAAAATATGACATTAATTCTTTTTTAAATCGCGGATGTCGGCTCTTCCCGTACATCTTAATGGAGTTATTGCAATTTTCTCGTAAATGACTCTAACGATTTCGATTAAATTTTACACAAGTAATGTTATACGTAAATCTAACGTAACTGCATTTTTAGTTTTTCTCAAAAAATACGGATAATGGAAATATGACTTTACATTTTTTTTAATCTTTGATGTCGGCTCTTCCCGTACACCGTTAATGAGTTATTACAATTTTCTAGACTAAATTTGATATACATAATGCTTTAAGTGATTTTAATATATGTAGCTAATTGCGTTTTTTGTTTTTGTCAAAAAAACACGAGTAACAAAAATATGGCGTAAGAAAAACTAAAAAAAAATAATTTCGTATTTTTTCATTTCTGATGAAATTCCTTAAAAAAATCAAATTTTAACTAATTCAATATATATTTTTTTTTAAATCTTTGACATAAAAGCTACTTTTATCATAAGAGCAAGTACGTGCGGCCCCAGTCGTGCATTTTATTTTTTATTATTTTTGCTCTCTTTTCCCGCATAACTGGTTTTATCTTTGCCAAACTACGTCTGATTAGAAAGATTTCTTTTACAACCAATCAGGAATTTATTACAGTTTTAGTTTTCCCCAAAACCTTTTTTTTTGCGGACAACCGTTTTTCCGCAATTTTCCATCAAACCAAATTCTCTTCGTTTTTTAAGTTTTTTTTTTTTTTCAATTTCATATCATTAAAAAACAAAAAAAAAAAAACACGTATGTAAATGAGTATTATTTTTGTTCGCTTATTTATTAAAGCCCAGTTTATTTTCTTAAAAAAATTAATTTTTTTTTCATAAAAAAAGTCTAATGAAAGTAATAAAAAAAAAAACAAACTTAAAAAAAATAATAATAAATAATAAATACAAAATGAATTCAAATGAATTAAAAACTTATTCAGAGCTATTGTGGATAAGAAAATAACTAATATTTTAAATAAATAAATTTTGCATTTAAAAATTATTTTTTTATACCTACTCTTGTAGATAATCAAGTTTCAAGTAAGCAAGGAACCATACAAATGGCTTATTTTGGGCAAACCCAACAATTTTTAAATATTCCTTTGATAAATGGAGAAAATTTATGAGAAATTACCTCCTTGTTTTTGTTAACTCAAATTTAAAGCAATATGTTTTTTTTTCTCTTTCAAATTCAAAAGTTGACTCTGCTTGCTTCCGTCTCAAATTTATAGTCTCTCAAAGATAAAAAGGAGAATTTTTTAAATTAGTAAATAAGTTTAAATTGTAAGCTCCGTCCTACGTCCATTAATAGGCACAAAATGGACATACCTTAAAGATTTATTAACAACGACGACCTTCACACATTCTCATTATTTTAGCAAATCCATTTTAAATGACTTGGCCCCGTGTGAAGTAGCTGTCCAAGAAAATGTATCCTTTTTTCTCATATTCTTCCATTCTAATATCAATTCCACACCAAGTCCGTTTTTTTTTTCCTTAGGTCAAGGATAGAGTAAGAAAGCAACAACTACCTAAAACCTACTCTGTATACTCTACTGTCACACCGGTTAAAGAAATGCATGCTTAAGGCATTAGTAACGAGCACAGAAAACGAGATTCCATTATCAAGTTGAACACAGGAGATCATATTATACCTTGTGGGTCCACTATACAACTACACCCATCACCCATATAAATTTCTCTCACATCACATAACACCGCCGAAGTCTCGAATTAAATCCAGTGTACAACACTATACTATCTCGGTACAAGTCCACATATACACCTTCATAGAGGTACATAGTTTCAGCATAAGTAAAGTACTACACATTTCGAAACGGAAAAGAAAAAGAAACCCATTATTCAACGGTATCACACAAAATCCTTCTTCTTCTTTTTTACGTTGTTTTTTTTTTTTTTTTTTTGTTTTTCTCTTTTTTTTCCGCCCTCAAGCTCTTACTAGAGCTATATAACTCCTGTTTTGTTTTCTTGTTCTGTGCTCTCTACCGCCATACATCCTTTTATAATTCTCTTTTAACAAAGTACGACTGTGTGCCTGTACTGTACTGTACTGTGCTGTACCCCATGAACATAATAAAGCCCCACCAGCAGTAGTAGCATCCTGGACAATGTAGCAATCCTTGTACAGATTGTTAAAGTGGACAACCTAATAATACACGTTGTACGGCTCGACTCATACATAATGCATTTGTAAGCTCCTAGAGGTCGCAGCGGGTTGGGTTTGGGTCGTATATATTGTGTACTGGTACTTTTGATTCTGCTTATACTGCTGGTACTTGGTAGCGTGATGGTTGATTGTGTTTTTTTTTTCTTTTTTTTTTTGTATTCAGGACAGTTCATCTTTTTATTTTGTTCCGGTTGGCGTATTTTTCATTTCTTGCTTCCACAAAGGTTTAAGTATTGGTTGCGTGGAAATATTGCAAGTTGTTTTCGTTCTTCGAAAACTCTGCCTAATACAAATGGTCCACTGTTAACTTGGAATTGCATGTATTTTTTACGACTTTGATTACATTCTTGGTTCAGGAGATTCCAGATTCTAAATAGCAACACATTTTTTTTTATTTGAAATTTTCAATAAGACACATTTTGGTACGGTTTTTGAACTTAAATAGAAAATAATTTCTCTAATCATCATTGCAATGACCCAAGACTCGATATCGCCACGATTCGATTTCTACTTAACACTATTAATAAAATTTTAGGATCAAGCGCTTCTGCCAAAATAAATGCTTGCCTAAAATCTTTGGTTCTAAGGCGCTTTTTCAGCTGACGACAAACCACATTGATTTAAATATATTTAATAATAGCTATTATTTGAAATGATTTTGCGTTGAAGATGAACATTTTAAAATCAACGTATAAAAAATTTAGTTTTTGATGGTTTCGCATCTTAAAGTCATTAAAATCAAAGTAGTTTATCTTTGAAACAAAGACGTTTCAACTTCAATTTAATTTTTCCCTCTGATTCACGTGACAATATTCAAAGGAAAGTTCATAGGTGAGAAAGCCTTCTAACCACGAGAAATGTGACGATCCCAATTTATATTCAATTCGATCTTAAACAAAAAACGCTAGTTTCTAATATCTCGTGTTAAAACGATGTAAGTATCTATGATATTAACTTATAAATTTAAATATAGGCTTTTACGCAGGTATACCTAATTGGCCTCGCTAAAACAAAAGAGCTGAGCAACGAACTTTATTTTTTCTATTTTTGTAAATTTCGTTTTATTTTTATTTTTAAATATTATTAATTCAGTAGATACTGCATAAATATTTTAAAATTATTCATTATTAAGTTCAATGAAATAATTATATTTAAAATACAATGAGTTTCTGTCACTCTCCGAGGAAAATAAAGTTCACATAACTCAAACGAATTTTACATACTCAAGTTGACTTAATGTTAAACAAAAATAATCTCTCAAAGTCTTTTTTTTAAGTTTGCTATCAGTTTTTTTGGAGTAGGCCGCCGTTTATCTAGATTTTTGATGGTTCCTGTAAATCAACTTACGAACCCGATCAAATCAAAGAATAAAATCCGACAAAGGGTTAATTTATATAAGACCTCTTCTCTTACCACTGGTGGGGAAGACTTATTGTTAGTATTATTAGAAGAATTGAAAAAATATCAATTAAAAAATAATTCATTTAAAATTAAAAAAAAAAAATAAATACAAAAATTGTATTGCAAAAAAAAAATAAATTTGTGCTAAAAAAAATTGATCGCAAATAAAAACTTTTCTGCATTGACAAAAAAAAAAATCAATGCAAAATGCCTGCGTTTTTTCTTTTTTAAAATTTTTATTGTTTGACTATACACGTATCAAAATTAACTTTAGGGATAACTTTAAAAAAGGTATATTTAATAATACATAATAAACTTAAATATACTAGAAATAATGTTTAATAAACCAGAAGTTTCTAATTAGTATCGAACGCTCAAACCGTGGAGTCTTAAACAAATCGACTTGAAAATAATGAAAAGCAGAAAGTTATCATGACGAAGTTGACCCCCTCCTCCTTGAGTTTAGAATTGGGAAACGGTTGGCTAAAGATTGATGCGAGAGACTATAAAATTCTAATAAAGTCTTGTTAAAAACATGAAAACACCAAAATCGATATCATCTACGCCATCAAAATATTTTGATTATTTGACTTTTCAAAATTACATCATCTCATGCAAGTCCCTTCAACACATCGATTGCGCTTAGCTTTCTATACAAGCAACTCCCCCCCAGCTTCCATACTAAAATCGGCAACAACCGACCAACATTAGCCTTGGTTTCCTTTTGTTTCGTTGGGAATGTTTTTTTTTTTTTGTATTCGTATCCTCAAGTGATTGTATCCTTAGATCACACACCAACATACTAATACTCATATGTTGAAAAAAAAAAGAGAAGAAACAAATGGAATGAGAACGTTGATGATGATGATGACGATAATAAACCTTCTCATGCATTTGCAATTTTCTTTTGTATTTCGAAACTACGACGACGAATACAAGGACGACACGGGGTGACAACTCCAATTTGCATATCTCTCAAAGTGTTAGCCACCGGGTGACAGACATTAAATAATTAAAAAAATATTGTGTACTACAGCAGAAAGGATCCGCAATACGATAGGAGAACAAAAAAAAAAGTGTTTTGCTTCTTTTATTTTTGTGAAGAAACGTTTTTTTTTGTGAGTTATTTTGTAAAAATAAAAAAAAAAAAACACACACACATTTGTGTACCTATCAACCTATTATTCTATCACACACAAAAACAAAAAAACAACATTATAAACTCTCTCGATATTCATTTCTTTATTCCTGAATCCTCTGAATTGAAAACGCTCCCTTTTGCTTTGTATCTATTTAAGTGATAAGTAATTAATGAGGGATGTCAATAGGAATTGAGTTGTTTTCTGGTTGTAGTATACCTTTCACAAGAGTGACATAGTCGAGCACACAGCGACAGCACCTGAACTGTTCTAAGGGTTTTGCTTGAGTATATATTTTTCTAAAAGCGGTAAACAGAACACCCACTGCCCAGCAGGAGGTGCTCCTGCTATATTCTCGGCAGGACTCCAGGTACATGAATGGATTTTTAGAAATTCCTGCTAATCGACTGCAGATAGTATCGCCGCAGACCTGAGCACAATGGGGGTGCTACCAAAAAAATAAAAAAGAAGACACCAGATTGGCTTATCTAATGTAGAACAAAGTAGGATATGATTGTTTTTTCATGCAAGGATATTTTGCTGTATTTTCTTTTTAAGGAAAACATACACAGTTTTTGTAATCGGTTTTCCAATAATATGTCGGCAAGTTCATACACAAGCATTTGTGATTTTTGAAATGTCTCCATTTAGATTTTTGGGATGAAATGTTTTGCAGTCGCCTCCAGCAGCTTACCGACAAAGAAGGATGCACCAGATACCGCATAAATCAGGATCCTGGGGTTTATATAAAGGTCACACTCTTTTCGGAGTACGTTCTAGGAAAATTAATTTTGAATGTGGTTCCTGTGGTTATGTGGATATCTAAACATGCTTAGTAATATCATTTGCGACTTTTTGTCGTTCATAGAATCACACAATTGGTTGCATAATGGAAATATTTCAGGATACAATGTATTGATACAGTTGTGATTTCTTGTCCACTTTGTCAGGAGCAGAGTTTAAAAAAAATGCATTTGAAATTTAAAGAAAATATTTATTGCAACTGAACAAAAATTTCCATTAAAAAAAATATTTGCTGCAAATAAAAAATTTTGCATTAAAAAAAAGTTTTTGCAAATAAAAAATTTTCCGCATTAAGAAAAGAAAAAAAAAATCAATGCAAAATGTGGTCATTAAATATTTTTTTCTTTAATATTCGTCAATTTTTTTATAATTTTGGCTATTTGACCATACATTAGCTATTGCAACTCTAATATTGAACCTAAAGGTAAAAATTTCGACGACTACCTATTTAAAAAAAAAAAATATTTAATGCCCACATTTTGCAATGATTTTTTTTTTTCAAGCAGAGAACTTTTTATTTGCAAAAAAAAAATTTTTTTAATGGAAAATATTTTTGTTTGAAATAATAATTTTATTTTCAATGCAAATGTTTTTGGGTTACAATAACATTTTTTTTTTGTGAATTTTTTTATTTTTTATTTGCAATACCTGAATATTTTTTTTAATGCAATTAAATAAATAAAACTAAAAAAAAAAAAAAAAAAACAAAAAAAGAACATTGGCCTTGGCTTCAAATGACCATTCGCAATTTGAATTAATTGTGTGAAGTTTTTTGTGAAGAATAATTTTGTACCGTTCCGGATATATCTTTGTTCAATTATGTGTTCAAATATGAGAAGAATTTATTTAAAGGAATATTTTTCACTTCTAAAACAAATTTTCTTAATTTTTGTTTTTTTTTTTTTTTTTTTTTTTTTTTTTTTCATTAACATGCATCAACAGAATACTTTATAGAAATATAAACAAGCGTTTTGCTGCTTTTAAAGTTAATATATACTTTAAGTTGTTTGAAAATACCAAAGAGTAAACTCTCGTTACGTTTGAAATTTTGTTTTTATATCCGACAATGTATGAAAATTTGCGCTATTATCTTTTAAATTTGAAACAAATTGTTCTAAAGTACCTATAACCTACTTTATACATACCATTCATTTGTTTTCTAAAAAGAATAAAAATCAATTTTATCTTTTATAAAACTAATGAACTTGTTATCTTAAATCATCTTTTGTTAAAAACAATGTTTTTTTGTTCAAAAAAGAATAGAAAACAAAGAAATAATACTCTAAGATCCAATCGGAACATACGTCATCCTTGAATTTATGTTAAACGGTCCTAATACTAAGTGTTCATATATGCATGCATACACAATGCACTCATATATTCTCTATGCATCAACAAATTTTTGTCTTTTATTTAAGCACATTGCACAAGAATAGAAACGGGCATGTGATTATTTAACATTATCCTGGCGCTTGGATCCTTATTGTCTACCAAAATTACAATAATATCTTCAGTAACAGTTGGTATTATTGTAAGTAGGTATTGTTTTCTTTTGTTATGCATAAATTAAAACACAAATAGTTCACATATTCATTTGGTCAGAAGATCGCATTCATACCATCAACATAAAACCTGTATTTTAATCTCATTTCGGTAAAAATTTACACTCAACGAGTTCTTACTTATCCTTAGATGATCGTACCGAAAGATCAGGTGACCACTAATCTAATGCCTAACCGAATACCGAATGCAGGTGTTTGTGAATATAAATATTTCGAGAACAATGGATTTTGTTTAGTGGCATAGCAGACGGAGAGGAGCTCTTCTCTTTTAAGATTATAACATTTTAGAATCTAGTAATTCGATTGGCTTGGTGAAATGCTGTCTGTAGTGATTTTCAAATTATTTTTATGCCAAAATATAAAAAAAAAAGAATTAAAAAAAAAAATTAAATGATCAATTTTTATCAAGCACAATTTCTAGCCTCAAACAAAAGAGCTGATCAGAAAACTTTATCTTTTTTTAAATATTTTTTTTTTTAGTTCGTGGTCTTAAACGGAAAGTAAAATGCATGATTCCAACTAAATTGATGACTATTTATATTTAGCTCACAAAATACTGCGTTACACACAGCAGGAAGTAAAATTATTGTTATTTTAAAATTGTTCACCAAATCGAAAGGTCGAAATAATCATACAGTTAATAAGATGATCTTAAAAAGCATTCAATGCAAAATGGAGACCTTGATTACGAATCAATATATCTCAGCGTAAGAGTCCTGCTTTATTTTTCTTCTACCTGCAACTCAATCTATCAGTCTCCAACTCAAAACAGTGACCCAATGACATCTCAATTTCTTCAAAATACATTCCAATTACAATCATGAGTTCTAATCGCCTTATAAATCAACTCCTTGTATTGATAAAAAGCAATCAATACTACAAAGTAGCACCATATGCACACACCCTGTCATCCTGTCGAAACTAGAAAAAAAAACCTAAGTCTCGTGCCCATTTGTCGTCTAGCCCACAGTCAGCTGGCCAAACGTTATTAAAAAAAAAAAAATCAGAATCCTTACCAAATAATAGCACGCATTTTTAACTTTTTTTTTTTATAAGTATACTTTTTGAGGAACACGAATAGCCCAATAAATCTTTGATCCTTAATCATGAATGTCCTGGAAATCTAACTCATATTGACATACAGTAGGTAGAAGTATAGCAATTATTCGCCTAAAAAATAAATTCTATATCAATGATCCTTTGAGCTATGATATTCATCTTATAGATTTGGATTTCCGCAGTCTCCTGTTTTGTATGTTTTATGTTAGATCCCTTATCAAGATTTCTTTAATTCGAGATTATTGTTAAGGTATATTGAAAAATTGGTTCAAAAAACTATTTCATACTCAATTTGACATCATCCCAACGTTCTTTTCTCTGTAATATAAATCGAATCAGCAATTTTCTTATGAAATGACAAATCTCCCAACAAATTCGCAGGACATAGAAATATTACACAATGAACCTTCCTATTAGCTGTGAACAATAATGATCCTTGTTTACATTTTTGTGATTAAAAAATTACCAATATCAAGTTGAGTAATTTGATCGTTAGTATTGGCGATAAGGATCTCATTGAAACACACTTGCATATACTTCAATATTAATACCCAAAAACACTACAGATTGCATATTGCATAATTCTAGGTAAATAGAATCCTTCTTAGTCCTTTTTCTTAAAACATAAAGAATCACAATTTATTTTATTTAATTTTTGAAATAGATTTTGTGTGTTTTTGTCCTTGTTCAAAACAAGGATCCAATTACGGATAGCATCAGAAGGCGGTGGTGGTAGCGGCGGTATAGACAACAACAAACAAAAGGATGCACACTCTTGATGGCGTCATTGATGACAGTATATTGAAGAGGGGTTGTTCTTATGTTGGCAAAATAAGAGAAAATTTAAGTCTTCCTGGGATATTGATGATAAAGTGATTAGGAACTTCTTAGGCAAAACAATGCAATTCAATTGAATTCTGATGAGCTAAAAGTGTTAGAATATCTAGAGGTGTAGGTACTTAAAAATAATTAAGACAATTTTTTCCGAAGAAAGAAGTGACAAGTGTTTGGTTTTCGTAGGATCCGATTGAATTTAGAGTTAAAGTGATTTTTTGAGATAAAATATTTTAACTAAATGACCAGACCATATTGCACATTCCAAGTAAGTACTAAGTACATAATCTCATATTTCTTTCAATCTAAGTTTTGCCCTTTTTCTAAGTTGGTAATATTTGTTGACAAGAAAAGAACTTTATTGAAATCACTTGAAATCGTGGAGTAAAGTTCCTTGTTCTTAAATCTAGATCTAAATCTACAACATCCGCAATCATTTTACTTTTACTGAAATTGCTTCAGTATTTTTTAGAATCAAGAAAAGTGGATATATCAGATCATCAAAAACAAAAAAAAAATGCTTAAGACCATCATTATTTCTTGAGTGTCTGGTTGCTGAATTATTTGCATCCAAATATATTTTTTCTTACTTTCAGAGGCAGATATCTGCGGGCCAAAGTCTCGAAACAAGTTTTGGTTTACTGATATGAGTTCACAGTGCATTTAAGTACTTTTTTTTTGATTTTTGGAAAAAAAGCAAGGGGTGCCTCTTGGCGAAATAAATGCATTTTAATAAACTTCCTCTGAATTCATCGAGTGAGATATCAAAAGAAAGATCTATTTAAGCTTAAATGAAACCCAGGAATTGCTTTGAGATCTGAGTTATATTTTATTTATAAAAGCAGGTTTCTTTACTACATAATTTCTCGTGAGGTCTTGGCATTACTTGGAGGCCCCGGGGGCACTGCCTCGCCCCGGATGCCCCAATAGGGTATCGCCCCGACTAAAGTTCACCTAATTCCGCATGTGGCAGAAGTAAAATTACTTTTATTGAAAGACCTTCAAGAAATAAATTCTGGAATAATAAACCACACGTTTTTGGTCCACGCCAACTAAATGCTGATAATTTTGCATTTCCTTGTACCAAGAGTTTTTAAGCAAACCTTTTTTTTTACTTTGTGGTCGTATATTGGAACGTTGTATGATATGGTTTTTTTTAACGGAGTTCTCAAAACGGTTTTTTTACAATTGGGAAGCACTATTCTATTCGCTAAGGAAATTGTTCAATTTTTTCTTTTTTGACGTGATAACGTCATATAAATCGATGACGCCATTTTCTCCCGTTCCACTTGAAATTTTTCGAAGTGCGGCAAAAATTTCAGTTCAAAATTAAAAATAAACTAATAGAGATACAAATATCTTTTATATCTGATTTGAAAGATAATAACCTAAAGCTTAATAGAAATAAAGGATTTTTAAAAATTCCGTCATTTAATAGGGTAAAATTGCAAAAAATTGGCTATTTTCTAAACACGATAATCTTAAGAGTTGAATTTCTTTTAATCGATAGATAAATTCATTGCAAGACTGACAATGGTATTGAAAAAAATTCTAAAAAACTTCAAAACCAAGTAATAAATGGTTTTCTAAAACTAAAACATGAGATCCAGGGATGGCGCACCTTTTTAGAGCCCCGTGCCATTTCAATAAATAATTTATTTCAAGTGCCTTTTGCGTGCCATAGAGTTTTGCTCTAGTTTTTTAATGGCTATTAAAAAAATGAATATATAATTTTAAACTACGAAGCATTTTATTTGTAAACATATTAATTTATGTTTGAAAGTTAGTTTATAATTAATAATACTAAAATAATAAAATTTCAAATAAACAACAAAAAATTAACAAAGAAAAAAGACAGGTAGGTACATATAAAAATAAAAAAAATAGTGAACGAAATATTTCGCTATGTTTCGTCACTTTCAAGCTGATGTATCTGAGAACCTGTTCATTTTGCAAAATAAGGATCGAAAACGGCTATTTTTTCAAGCAGCTATATCGGGAATGGAATCACAGTTTTACATTAATTTGGAATTTGCATTCTTCGTCGTATTTCCCTCCAGCCTCTTTAGTTCGATTTACTCCTACTCTTTCTTTCGACCAATTTTTGAATACATAGCGAACTAGATTGGAATTAGTGATGGGAACTATCGAATGATTTGAACTATCGAATAGTTTATTCATTCATTCATTTATTCATTCGAATAAAAACTATCGAACAAAACTATCGGATAAAAACTATCGAACGAACTATCGAATAAACGATCGAATAAAAACTATCGTATAAAAAAACTATTCAAATGAAAAAACTATCGTTAAAGAAAACTATTTGAATAAAAAAACAATCGTATAAAAAAAACTATTCAAATGAAAAAACTATCGTTTAAGAAAATTATTTGAATGAAAAAACTAACGTATAAAAAAAAACTATTCGAATGAAAATAGTAACTAAACTATCGAATGAAAAAAAAACTATTCGAATGAAAATAGTAACTAAACTATAGAATGAAAAAACTATTCGAATGAAAATAGTAACTAAACTATCGAATGAAAAAACTATTCGAATGAAAATAGTAACTAAATGAATGAATGAATAATTTAAAACAATCGAATGAATGAATATTTTAAAACTATCGATAGTTTGATAGTTTTTATTCGATAGTTCCCATCACTAATTGGAATTCATTCAGCTGCATTTAAATGTCTTTAATTTCCAACCAATCAAACTGTGACAAGTTAAGTTTATCAAAGGATGTCATATCAGAGGTGCGTTCTTTTTCTAACAATAGTTAACTATTGTTAACTTTTGTCGTTCCTAAACTACAAAATAGTTACGATTTGTAACTATTTGACAGATGAACATCGTTCCTAAACTCGTTTTGAAGTGTCAAAAAGTTACAAATCGTAACTATTTCCAACTCACCTCCATGATGTGAGTTGAACAGTCATGAGATTGTTGATGTGTCAAAGTGGATGTTTTGTTTTCAAAACCAACTTACAGATTTTTTTCTTTTGGAATTAAGCAAAAAAAATGAAAATGAGTTATTTAATTTTATGATGAGAGAGAATTTATATTTACTAAAAAAAACATGATTTTTGTTATAATTATGCCAATAAAAATATTCTCAAAACAATTTTTTTTTTTGTGGTTTGACAGTTTAACAATATCTAACAAAAAACAATTTCTAACAATGCAATGACACATTAGCAATATTTTTTGACATAACAACTATAATAGTTGACTATTGTTAGAAAAAGAACGCAGCTCATGGTACATAACTTAACCTTTTCCGATAACTCTTTCAATGATTGTGAAAAACTTGACGAAAATATTTCGACTGAAGAAAACTCTTCAGTTATTTTTTTTTCGTCTGGTTTTTCATCTTAATTCAATCCGTTGTTAAATTTTTTCAAGTTGGAAAAATACATGAAGTTTTTCAATACATTTATAATAATCTTTACTTAAAATCTGCATTTTACCCTAAAACACTAAACTTTTTTTCGAGTGACGTTTTTATAACTATACAAAAGAGAAGAAGAAGAAAAGAAATTTACAGTGGAACAAAATCTTAAGAAAAACCTTCACTAGAAAAATCGTTGAATGTGACTCAAATGTGCAATTATATTACTCATTTCGTGGTGTGCCAGAAATATTTCATGGCGTGCCACCCATATCACGCGTGCCATTGGTTCGCCATCTCTGAGATATGCCTTTGACGAAGTAGTGATTATAGGTAGGGGACATTTTTTTTGACAATTTGAAAAACGTAATTCGAAAGATAATACAAAAAAAGTTACGGGTCTAATACGGATTTTTTTTTTAAGTCTCTGCGTTTCGAAATATGAGTTTTTGAAAAACACCTACTTATTTTGGGGTATTTTTGGGTGAGTTTTTATTTTTTTAAATTTTTCGTAGCGTAACAAAGTTAATGTCCGTTCATTTCACGTATAATGTAAGATGATAACGGAATTATATTTTTTCTTAGTATAAAATAAAAATGCACATTCGTGTGTAATTTATAATAAAATTGACAGAATACTTTCTATTTATGTATTGGAACTGCTCATATTAGAAATTAGGCAAGTTTTTTTTTTTATAAAACTTTTGAAAATTGATGAATAAGCAAGTACATTGTTTAAACAAAAGAACTGAGTAGAGAACTTTATTTATTTAAAATTTTGTTTAGTTCTTTTTGTTCTTCAGTGAATTACTCAAGAAATACTTTTCTTTTTAACTTTTAATTATTATCATGATAAAGTTAATTAAAGTAGATATTATTTGTATTCCTTTTTTAAACTGGACACTATCAAAAATATTATCTAAAACGCGTACATCTTTGAAACGCCTGGATTTGATAAAAACTTAGAAGCAGTTAAGCAACAATATCGTGGAATATCAAATTCTATACCATTTCTTAAATAAAACAATCCTTAACGAAAATTCTTTAAAAAATTAGATTAAGAAATATTTCCCAAGTTTATAGAAGAATTTAACTTTTATTACTTAATTAAAATTTAATAAAAACTTCCACCATCTTTAACCCACAAAGTCCAGAATTCTTTTCCCCATCCTCCTCGCATTCTAGAATATTCCTGTGGAATTTCAAGCAATCAATTGCAAAATCGAAGCTCAAAAGAAATCTACATCAGTTTATTTACATCTCTCGAACGAATTTGATGAAAAATATTTCTATTCACATCCTTTCTTTTCTTTGGTTTTTTGTTTTTTATTTGTGTGCAAAAAAATATAAAGGTGAACCCATCCATGCTGCCATTAATCCTTCTTCACTTCGATTGCAACGATAACATCCTTTAGGTATGCCTTGCCATATATCCTTTTGTGTAACATGTGCACACGAAAAAGCGAAGAACTGAAAAATTCCCAACAAATACCGTCAGTTGTAGAGTACTCCCTCTCTCTCTTTTACTTTTTCTGTGCAGCAAGGATAACAAAAAAGGATTTTTTTCTTTATTTTTCTGTTTTTATACATTTTTTTGTTGCTTGAAGCCCGCTTATCACTTCCTGTTTATTGGGAGGGAAATCGAATCCACTAACTCGGTTTACCTAGGTTTTTATTTTCGTTCCACCACGGTGATGGTGGCCGTGGCTACCATTGTGCTTTACAAAACTCCTCTTAACCTCTGCGTTCCACCCTGCGACTGCGAAGACCGAAGACTCTCATACTCCTTGCCCGGTTACGGTTGTCAGTGTTTGCATTGTTTCACTCTTGTTGCAATCGCAAAGTTGCAAAGTTTTTCGTTCCGCCCTTGTGTTCCGGAACGCATATGGATTCACATGTGTGACACCGGCATCACTTCTAGCAATGCACATATACCTTTTGTACCAGGAAACACGAACCACGGAAGAATCGGCGGCATCAAGTACGACAACGAACGACACAACAAAACGGTAGAGGTTTATTATGGGAATGGATGGCGATGGAGAGGATAACATGGAAGGAGTCGAAACTGAACATGAGTTCTACATGAGTGGAGGGAAACAGCAGCAGCAGCAGCGCACAGCACACGTCAGTTAGTGTTTATTGCAATAGCGCCTGGAGCATCGCAAAGTAAAAGAGGATAAAGCGCAACGACTCGGTTCATGATCTCTATACTTTTAGTCGGCCTACAGCAATGTGCTATCCTTTCCTCAGCACAGGGATGGATTTGTAAGGATTCAAAGTTTTGAGGTAATATATTTCAAGGCCTAGTGACTTACACTCTTAACGGTTCTTAAGAACTTCTTATTAGCTTGCAAGATGGGAAGGGACCCTGCTAGCAATTTTGCGTGTATAATGCTTTACAGAAGCAACAGTGGCTTCTGTAAAGCTTTATAGAAGTAATATTGTTTGTCGAGGACCTAGAATTTTCTGACGAGTCCAAACAGCTTAGTTGAGATGTAATTTTTCATAACAGCGATACTTTTGTAGACTTTGTCAATTTTTTTCAATCAATCAAGGTGATAAAGACTGGAATTGAACTCAGAGCCTCCGGTATGACAGTCCACAACGCTTTCAGGGGAACAAACAGCTGAATACCAAGGAAAGCATTTTTCTTTAACCTACCGTTTAGAGGACCGAAATTCCTTGGAATGTCATCATAACAAATCCAGCCATGTTGGAAGCTTAAAATGCTAGCTTTGATTATCGGTAGCCGGTTTGCCACGATGATGACGACGACGACTACTACGACTACGACGATAGCAAAGAACCAGAATGTCATTCTCAGTGTGGCCAGATTCGAGGCCAACAGTAAAAAAAAAAAAAAAAAAAAACAAGAAAGAATCACGGTTTTCATTGTTTGCTGATTTTTACTCGGAGATTTCCTGTGCGATGTGGATCGATATGTTGGTCCTTTTTGGTGGTATGATGGTCGTCCAAAGGTATACAGAGAGATGATATAGGCTTGATGGTGATGGTTGCAATCAGGAAAATCCTTTGAGTCACACACTGTTCAGATATTTTTTTTTTTTTGCACAATCTACACATCACACACTTTGTTTCCTTTGGTATGAAGATATAGTAGGTTTGATGTATGGGGTCTAACCTCTAACGTGACATTGTGTTTGTTTGTTTTCGTGGGTTGTTTACCCATGTAGGTGACTCAATGGTGTCTTGAATATTGAATGTTGTTGTACAACAAGGGCAAGGAATCCTGTGTATAGATTGAATAAGTTCTAGAAAGTCGGTGCGTTTTATGCAGTTCTTTAAAATTTTTGGGGAGTTTTTGATATTATTAGTAATAAACCGTTTTCTTTGTTTTCTTTTCAAAATTCTGTTTTTTTTTTTTTTGAAAATTCGCCTCTCAATATTTCGGTTTCCAAAATGCTTTTTTATAAAAAATTTCGGCTTCCCCTCGAATCTCAGAAAAACTCGTTACTACGAGCGATTTAAGAAAATCGCTTCAGTAGCAATTTATAATTTAAATAGAAAAAGACCTATATATACAGAATTGCGGTATCATCATCGTTATGTCATATCTAATTGTTCTATTGAGTTCGGTTTACAAATCCTGAACTTGACCTATAGTTCAAAAATTGCAGAAAAAAAAAACTATTACCGAGAAATTAGGACATTAAACATTAAGATCTAAGGACAAATCGCTTTCCACATCTGAAATTAGTTATTTTACAAACGTGGCTTAGTTTTGCATCCGTAAGTTTTTGTTTGACCTTTTTAAATATTAAGATACAAATTTGTATCAAGATGTTTCTATAACAAAAAGTTACACATACGCCACAGTGATCCCCTAGTTTTCTCTATATTTAATCATTGACTTAATAGTGAAACGACTTGATTTCTGATGGCTTTCAAGATTGTGAAATCCTTGGTTACCAATAACGACTGGGTCTCAAATAATTGCTTTAAAGAAAAAGGTTAAAAGGTTAAAGAATATTTTTAATTTATTTTTAAAAGAAATTTAGCAAAAAAATAAAAAAATTTCATAAGATTTGTCATTAAGTATAGTACAGGTAAATAAATTTTATCTTCTTCGCTGGCTATAGGTCTTGTTTCGATTTAAATTAAAATTTATTTAATAAAGAAAGGTCACGGAATAAGGCATAAGAATAGTACAGGTAAAATAGGTATTAAAAAAAAAAATTGTTACACTCATGAAACTTGGCAAAAAGTTTGCTTTTGGTATAAGAACCAAGTACATAAAAAGTCTATACAAAAAAGTTGGGTGGAAGGGTATTTTTTCGCTGACAGGAGGGAGGGGGTGAAGGTCAAAAATATACCTACTGAAAAAAATTGTTTGTCGAATATCATCATATGACACATGTTTTCAAGGTATTTTTTAATGCTGAATCTAATGACATAAAAATAAAGTCAATACAATTGCTCTAAGAAAAGTTATACCCGATTAAAAACAAGGGTGCTTGTTTTTTGACTTCAACAAGTAAAATATAACCGAAACCCATGTGAAAAACATGCAGGGATAAAGCAGGGACAAAGGATTCATTAAGTTCTTAAAATTATTTTTGGTGAAAGGGTGTTTTTTTGATGGGTTAAATTGTGTGTGAGGAAGGTATCATAACAGCTGACTTAAATTTTATTAATTTTTTGAAAACTTGGTGTAAATGTTTTATTTGGTATAAGAATTAAGAATCTATAAAGTGTACAAAATTATCTTGACTGAAAGGGTGTTTTTTTTTAAAGAAATGATGAAATTCGGAATTAGTACCACAAAAACTAGGAAAAAATTGTTACACCAATGAAAATTGGTAAAAATATTTCATTTATAACAGAAACCAAGAACCCGAACAGTCTATAGAAAAATTTTAGGTTAAAGGGTGTTTTTTTTGGGAAATAGGGAAAAATCCGCTATAAGTCCGATAAAATTAAAAAAAATCTTACTTTTGTATAGGTACAAAATACGGCAGCAGCGGTAATTTAAATTCATAAGGTTAAATTATTTTTAATGACCGACGCAACGACGCGACGGCGACGTTTGAAAGAAAAAATCTTAAAAATCGGATCGGCTCGGCCTAGTTACCACATATTGCCATTTTTTTGGGCTTTAGTTACTCCACTATGGAATAAGGAATAAAAAAGTAACTGAAAAAAATAAAAATTAAATTAGCTGGAAAAAGTAAATACTTGTTGAAAAAGCCACGTTTAGATAAAAATCAGATCATCAGTATTTTTCGACTTAAAATTAAAAAAAAAAATCATCTCTACATCTTTATTAGAAAAAGAAATCAAATGATATCATATCCATAAAAGGTCCTATAAATCTTTTTAAGTTCCTTAAAAAAACTAATTTAAGTGGAACATAACTTCACACATTTTGTGTGTGGAAATATCTCCAATTAAGTGGGGACATAAAACATAAGTCAATAATTGTACATTATGGTCTTATATCCTGTGGAGCTATGTCACTGCGCCTATTTTATCTTAAAAATTTCAAGTGTTTCACATTTTTGTCTGAATTCATAAAATAACTGTGGTTGAATAATTCAAATTAAAATAGTTTTTTTTTTAAGGTTGAATGTGTAGAGAACTATAATTTCTGTGATGTCAATTTGATTCCAATAAATTTGTCATCATCAAAACGTCCACCAGTTTCTCACGTTCAAAAAATTTTGTCAATAGAGCAGGAAATTACTTGACCGGAAGTTCAAGAATAAAATATAAAATCGAAATTTTAAAGGTGTATCTTGCCCAGCAAATGTCTCAATCAAAGTTAGAAATTTATTCTTATTGAAACCGACGATAACCTACAATGGGACAAAGTAGATGAGAAAGTAGGAAAAATACAACTAAATAATGGAATTTATTGAAATGATTGTCGGAGAGGTGGAAAATGAGTGAGATGTATCAAAAATATCTTATGTTATTTGATCTCCCAGGTCTGAACTTAAAAAATGGGTCTTTAAAAAAACATCTTTTCGCTTGCCAGTTTTTGATTTTTGTGAGACAAAATCTTTCTTTTAACTTTTGTCAACTAAAGTTGGTCTCAGCTGTAAAAATTTTGTATGATTTTACTCAAACTTTATTTCTGTTTTGACCCACTGTATTCTACACTGACCCGGAACAAACCGACGACACAACACCAGACCCAATCTCATTCCAATTCTGAAAATTCGTTTCCCTTCCTGTGTTATTATTACTCAGCATCAGCACCATATCAAAAAGACAGATTTCGAAAATTCTATATTCCAAATCCATATACGGAAGGATAATTTGGCTCCTTTTATTACACCCGAATAAACATGTAGTATATCCTTTAATCCAGTTAGCCTCGATGTCCCATGTGTTCTTCCCACACACATCTAACCACCCCATTGACCCAGCCATTGGATTTGGCCAAAATATCCTCTATTTTATCAAAAATAAAATCTTACCCTTATTTTAAGGTTGGCCCGGTCGTCGGCCGCCCGCCAATAAAGAAGGATGAGACGTAAAAGAAGTCTGGCATAAATCCTTCTTCTCCTCGGGCATCATTCTATACACACAGATGACCGGTCCACATGTGTTAGGCCAAAACAGTTTGGGTCTATAGAATTCATTGAAACTTACATATAAAAATGTATAGAATCCCTCCAGAGTTCCATTCCTTACTTCTGTTTAAAAGTGAATCATTCTTTCTATTTAATGGTGTCAGATTGGTTGCGGGGAATGTTGTAGTAGGTAGTGTGAGAATATGAAGAGAGAGAGACGGATTTATCCCACATTCTTTCGCCCCAAAAGATGGTTAGCAAATTGAGGATTTTATTTTACGGGCAGGGCACATCTACAAACAATGTTTCAGTTGAAAAAAAAAAATCAGTCCTGCCACAAAAGCCCATTTCTATGGAGGATCGCCTGCGGCTTGCGTTTCATATATAAATTTATATATGTTGATGTGTGTGTTTAAAACAAAACAAAAAAAATGTCACAAATCCTTCGAAAGATGGGGTTATTCCCTTTTATTTTCTTTTTATAAATAGATCGGGTTAAAGCCGATTTGGGGACTTAACGTCATGGAGTTTTCGGTCATTTTATGGATTTATAAAGTGCCAAAAAAAGACGCCATATGCAAATTCCAAGATCCGATAACAACTGGGACACATTTGATGTTGTTGTCCTTTGGTTTTTTGTCCTAAAAATATATATTACAAAAAAAGCAAAGGCATTCCTGTGTGAAACGAAAACCAAATGTAGCTAAAGAAATATGGCGTATTGGTCAATCTATATTGTAATTGTATGGGTAAGTTGAAATATATCGGTATTTTTGTTTTTTATTCCTTTTTTTTAAGCTTTTGGGATGATTTCAACTTTTTTGTTTTTGGGTTAATTTTGAGGGATAAAATAAATTTGTAAAGTGAATTATGGTAAGGTTTGTGGAAAAGTCAATAAATTGGGTTCGTAGTCGTAAAAAAGTATTGATTTATAGCTAAATATAGGAAAATAGATGTTTTAAATTTTTTAGTTGAGGAATGTCCTTTATAAAAATTCCTTTTTCTTTCAAATACACTGTGTGACAATATTAGCGGAACGTGAATTGGTTTTTTGCAATGTATTGTATAATTTGTTCAATTCCACATCATTTTGCGAAATGAAAAATTAATATTACATAAGTTTTAAATAAATTGAAAACCTTGTTTTTGAATACAAAAAACATTAAAATGTAATCAAAAGCAAATAAAAAAAATTGAATTAGAAACTAATTCCTAGGCGCCTTAATTATAACTTTATCATGGTTAAAATTGAAATTAAATACTCGTGTTCTTGTTTTTAATACAAGAATATCAAATCTAAATCAAAATATTTTAAAAACGTAAAAAGAAGCCATTTTTAAATAGATAAAAAATTTCTTGTGTATGGTTTCTGAGTTACTGTTACCTGAAAAAGTAGGTACATATAAAAGTATTTTGCACTAAAACAATGCATTTGGTAACCCTTTTTCTGCAAAAAAAAAAAAATAAAAATAATAATCCATTTTATCAAAAAAACAAAACCAACTTCTTTGGATTGAGACTTGGATTTATGGTTTTCTCATGGATTTTATAGTCAGAACTGGACAAAATTGAAATGGGACCACATCAACAAATGGAACCAGCTTTCGAATGCAAAAAGAATTAACAAAATTGGTTCACACAGTCCAAAATTATGAGTTAACAAGCTTAACAAAAAAATTACACACGATTATCAAATCTCCTCCTTTTTGGAAGTCGGTTAAAAAATCTGAATGTCTACCAATTTAAAGGCACTTTGTATTTCTTCGAAATAAAATTTATGAACTACTGAAAAAAATCTATCGGCAAAAAAATAATGTATCTCTAAAAGATATGTACATATAAGTGACAAATCACGAAAACGATAATACTCTTAGTTTGGTAGGTATTTTAATAAATTACACTGGTTGGCAACGAAAATAGAGCTTGCTGATTCCGCAATCCGAATCCGAAGTCAAATTTACACTGGCACTTAACGTATAGAAATACATGAATATTGATAGTTTTATTTTGGGTACTTTTGACTTTGAATTACATCACCGTTGAATTTTCTTTTTGCAATCTCAAAACACCATTATTTTTATCGTCTTAAATGTATTTACTTTTTTTTGAAAATTATTTTTATCAAAGATATTGGAAATGGAAATTTATGATATTTCAAAATCTTAGTGGTTAACATAAATAATGTTTTTAAAGAAGTTTCTGTTTGTGACTTCTGATTTGGATTAAAAAAAAAACAGCATAATAAGGAAAAACATATTTTTGAAAATTAGTTTTTATGACTTCATAGTAAAATTATTATATTATTATTATATATACATAACAAAGTTCTTTTAATTAGTAGTAGTTTTAGTAGTTTTAATAATTTAGTCCCATCAAAAGTAGTAATATTACACAAAAATATATAAAATCAAGTTTGCTTCTCAGCTCTTTCGTTTTTGTTTCAACCGGCCTATTATCCGGATTAATTTTTTTTCCTAATTTTATTGTTGCCTTATAGAAACATAAAAGATGTTTGTCAAGCATTGAATCTTTAGCGATTTAAAATTTATTTAATTCAATAATAATGGATCAACATTCTACATATATTTTCTCGAATAAATTTCGAATTCATTGAACTCAAAACATTAAAACTTATACTTTCCTACATTAAAAAAAAAAAAAAAATGTTCTGGGCTGAAAACCTCACTAAGAGGTTACTCAAAGTGTATTAATTTACAAATAAAACCGTAATTTTTCGAATCTTCCATGGGAGTTGATCTTATTCTCAATTATTATTTTTACCAATACTAATTATTATTATTATTATTTTATCTACATATTTGTCACTCCTACACCAGACAGACATTGAAATAAAGTCATCATCTCTTTAAAACCAAGACTACCGAAATAACGCCTTCCAACAAACACGGCTTAGCTTAAAAATACCATCCAATTACTTTCTATGGCGTCATGCCTCAATCTCTCAGCAGGCTATAATCAACATCATATCGCGGTCCACCTTTCATATCCCATAAAAAAAAAATTCGTTCTCAGACAAGTTCAAAAGAAATCAGGCACCAACATAGGTTACATATTTCAAACAATGTCTGCGAACTGACTGATAGGCAGAAAATATATATTTTTAATTCCACAACCTTTTTTTGTTCTAAATTAGTTACAAAAAAAAACCTTCCAACCATATCGGTGTGCGAAAAAAACTCAAAAATGTGGTCTTTGTTCGGCCACATTGGTCTATACTACTTGGATATGCGATGATGATTATGAAATCCTCTCACAGCTTGACACTCCGCACAAACCGAACACACCATGAATCCTTTTTTTTATTTTCATTTTTTGCTAACTAGGTATGTGAGTCCGTGTTTTATATATTTTTTTACACTCTTATTAAGGTGGTGACAGGACAGTGTATGTAATATGTCTGACAATAGGTTCATATGTGTCAATTTAATATACTCTCTCTCTCTCCTGTACCTTTAGAGATCTAACAAGCAAAATTAACGTGGCACTTCATGTCAGCATGACATTTTTACTTCCACATCCTTTGGCTTGACGAAAAGAATGGATGTGTAGAGAGTGTGTATTTGATTTTATTATATAAAAAGGATTTCTATGACCTAAAAGGGATTGATGGCAACTGTGTTTTCACAATTTTCACACATATTCATATTCAATGAATGAGAAAAAAGGGCTACGCGATCCCCAAAAGAAAACGAACACAACAAAAAAAAAAAAGGATAATAATATTTATAAGAGAATTTGATTGGATTAGTAAGACTATATTATGTTTTGATTCATACCTTTTTTTATAAATTTATGTGAAATAAGATCTCCCTTGAATTAAGCCTTTACAAATATTTTGGTGCATGGTTGACTCTTGTGTTTATTTTTTTTTTTTCAACACAAAAAATGGATTTACGAGAGAGACTATACCTCATGCGTGGAACTAAGCCAATTTTTAAAAGTAACTACTTTGTTGTCCTGTTGCACAAAATCAATGAAAAAGAAAATCCTTTTTTTCAGAGGACACCATGCTTATAACGTACCTTGTTTTCTTAAACATCTGGAAGAATGCATTGTAAAAGGTTTTAAAAAAAAAAATTCTATCGAAGTTCTATAGGACAATAATGTAAAAAGATGCTTATCAAAATGCCATTTGGAGGTTGTTGAAAGGATTATAAATGTCTTATTGAAAATTTATAGCTCTAAGGTGGTAAGTTTAACGATAGTTATATTAGGGAGGACATGATCGGATAAAAATTGAGACAAGTTGTGGCATAATTTAATGGTTTTTCAATGGGGAGCATGTGCCATTGAATGTGAAAGGATTTCTTTTTTTTGTTATCGAGGACAGTAAGTTTATAGAGATGTTAGAAATTTTTAAATTAATATGCAAAAGATTGTCTTCTGTTGGAGAAAGGATTACTTTTCAAGTGATACTTTTTATATAATCTTGTGAATACAGGATAATAATGTTTGTTTTTAAGGACCAGTTTTAAAGTACGTATATATTTTTAACTTCTGTAATCAAACACACACATCTTCTTTTATGGAATTAGACTACTTCACAGAAATTTCAATGCACAATGCACTTCTTATTAAGTTTAAAGATTAAATTAATTTTTGTTTTCCATCATGTTGAAGGATCTACACTTATTGTATTTTAAATTTTTGTATCTTAAACACGAAATTCAAATGAAGTACGTGATTTTGCATTAAGAACTTACAGACTTGGATAAATAATTAAAATTTGGGAACGGGTCGTTATTCTGTATTTAACAATTTTGTATGACCAAAATTCTGAATCTGAATAAAAAATTCTGTATGAACATAATTGTTTATTGCATTATTCTGTGTTTCAAAATTCTGTAAATCCAAAATTCTGTTTTTCAAAATTGTGCAAATTCATTAGGTACTCTGCTTTTTTGAATTTTATAATTCCAAACCTATACATTTTTAGAGGGAAGAGAAAAAGAAATAAAAAACAAAATGATGATATACAATATGAAGATTCTTGTCTAAATATTACTCGTATTTTGGTGTTCTATGAAATACCTTGTCATTCGAATTCAATGCAATAGTAGTAAGTCATAATGCAAATTAGTTGGGGAGATACTTTACTTCAAAGCATTTTCTGCAAAGAAAATACCAGAAATCTGTACTCCAAAATTCTGTAAATGATAAAAGAACAATTTTACTTAACAAAAACTTTGGAAATTTTTATTAACAAAACTATTTCGTCATTTCAAAACTATTTCGTTTTATCATTAACAGAATATCGGAATACAGGATTTTGAAATCCCGAATTTTGTATTTACAAAATTTTGGAATACCTACAGCATTTTGATTTTACAAAATTTTATAATACAGAATTTTGAGGTACAGAATTCTGACCCCATCCCTTAAAATTTGTATCCACGCTAATGTGGAAAAATTTGTATCTACGCTAATGTGGAAATAAATGTATTAATGTATAATTAATTAACAAAAAGTTACGTAGAGTTTTTTTTTTTTTGGTTTAATAGACTAATTTGAAAAACAAATGACTTTTTCGTTATCTTTTAATCTAGTAAACTACTTAAATGTAATGTTGCTTAACTGTGATTAAAAATTTTGGACTCAAATTGTTCTGATTTTATTTTGAATATTTAAAAATGACCTGATCCAAACCCCAGTCAAAGCGTTAAGATTTTTTTTGGAAAAGCATTTGTACGGTAATAGAGATATTGTCCGATAAGGTTTTAAGAATTCATTGCCCTTAATTAATTAATATAAAAGCAATGCACAAAGAACTTTTACTTTTTGAAGTTACTAGGCGTTTTAGAGTCAATTCCTTCTCAACAAATCACCCAAAACAGCCAATAAATAAAAAATCCTACTATGTGTGAGGTTAATAGTTGTAGGTAGGTGGAAACTTATTTTTAACGATGAATAGTGAGTCGTTTTTTTATTATTTACATTTTTGAAGGCTGAACTACTAAAAAATCTAAAAAGACTTTAATTAACAAAGATTGTTTCTCATGTTACTATAAAATTCTATCACCTGAAATAACTGCTGTGTTAGAAACCTACAGTTAGACTTGAGCGAAATTGTTGCGACCTCATTAAGCAAAAGTGACTAATTTATAGTTATTAGGCACGCACAAGGTAATTTGTTTTAAATACATTTGTGACAATTTCTACAAAAAAATAACTAACTAAATTGTATTCAATATAATTTGTTACTGAACACATGAAATAAACTAACAAATTATTGGCAATTTCAGAAAATTAAATTTGAGTAAAAAAAAGTTTGCTGCTCAACTCTTTTATTCCTATTAAAACAATCCACAAAACTTCAAGAAAGGAGTGTTGTGGAATGCAAATAGGCAAAATTTTTAATCTAATTAATCAAATAAACCAATTTATCAAATATGGATAAAAACTTTCAAAAAATATGTCAAAACCATTTGATAATAATCAATTTTTAACACAAGAGACTGTAATGTTCTTTCGGTGTATACAGACCTTAAGGACCTAAAATAGGTATTATACCTACATACTTTGCTCAAGGTTATTTTTGGCTAAACCTTATTCTCCAATAGCATTATTACGTTAAGCAAACAAAAATGATAACTCAGTGTGAAATTTAAGTTGCTAATTAAGAACACAAAACCCCATTTGTAATGTGGTTGCATTCGACAAAAGGTCCGTGCCAAATTTTGGTCTAAGGCTATAATAGTCATTAATCTCACTCATCCATTATATAATCAATTACCACGCTTGGTTGGAAACTATATTTTTTTTTTCTTCTAAAAAAAATCTAATGACTATCTTTTACACACAATTTGTTCAAAATTCGGTTTAGAAATGTCACTTTCGAAATCCCTCAAATTGGCCATCAATGCAATATTTTGAGCAATACTCTGATGTCAGTTTTCTATGTTGTCGAAATCACCATGTCAAATTGGAATCTTCCAAGACGTCATGTGTTCGATAATCACCAAGAAAAATCAACCCAAGTATAAGAAAATGAAAAACGAACAAAAAAGGATACGAAAAACGAACCGAACCGCACCGCAGGGCACACGTTTCTAATGTTTTCCTGTACAATTCGTATATATATTCTTCCGCACAGACACCATTATTCTTAGGTATTTACATGCAATTTAAAGAATCACTTAGGGGACAGTGTGATAGTCTTACAAAATGTTCATCACTCCTGATAACAAAAATGAAAGCCAGCAGTCATGCTCCACAGGATGTCTTTGGTTTTTACACGAAATGAGGACATTTTTGTATATACGCTTTTGTTTCAATATATGTTTTCCGTATATCCTCTTAGAGATTGGGGTATTCATGGATTGTAAATCACTCCAAGGATTCTGTTTTTTTGTTTCTATATCAATGTGATCCTGGAGAAAAAAAAATTAAAAAAAAAGGACAACAGAAATAATATGAGATGCTATATAACATCGAAACGAAGTCAGCCAAGGACCTTTTAACATGAATATCTTTATAAACACTTTAATTTAGAGAAACCTCATAATGTGGTATTTAGTGCCTACCATTTTGAGGAAGGATGCACACACAGCAGTTGGTATTCTGTGTGCACTGCCTTAACCATGATACTATCTGTTTCTTAGAATTGTGGCCAAAAATTTTCTTTTAAATGAATTGGATTGGGATAGATTTTCTTGGGAAACAATTGGAAATATAAGGTGCTTCTCATTCATATGACGCAAGATAGATATAACGATGCTACTTTGCGTATAGTTTGCTGGTCCTTCGAGAAACCCATAAATTTGTTAACATATCACTTTTCAGTTGAACCATCACCAACAAAACCCAAAACAAAATACTCGCCTTTAATTGAGTTCTCATCTGAAATAGAAGACTATAGCGCGTAAATTTTGACACTTGATGCGTAAACATAGAATTTTTGGTTAAAAAACTAATTTTATTGTTTTCAAAAATGTCGTGTTGAACATGAAATATGATGAGGAAATTTTTTGTTTTTAAGAAATGTTGAACAAAATGCAATCAAATTACTTTGAATTCCCACGAAGTTACTTTAAGTGGCGCCCAATAGTTTTTACGTTGACATTTTTTGAAGCCATTCAAATGTGTAAAGAAATTTTGGAGGTTCTCGGTATAATTTCGTTGACAAAACCAGCAATGATTTGAAAGAAGACGAGTAAACAGTTCTGATACTGATGGCAGAAAAACTTTATTTTTTTAATCTCTTATAATTGGCTATAAAAATCAAAAGGTTTTCACACTATAACCTCAACTATTCTTCAAATATTGTTGTGATTTATATCCTCCATAAGAAGATTCCCTTCAAAAAAAAAAAACTTTGTAAGAGCTTAGGATAAAATAAAAGGAAATAAAACCAAATTTATGTCTTATTAACTCACTCAAGTTCTCTTGACCAAATCTTAAGGATCTGATAGAAAAGTACCTACAGCTGAATATATTTTTTCTTCTTTACCCCACTAAAGTTATCGATATAAATCAAGATTTCACCAAACACCAAGGAGGTCCAGCAAAAAGGATCTTTATATATCATTTTGATATCCTTAAAAGAAATGACATTAGAACAGAAGTCAAATAAAGGAGCCAAAATGAGAGGGTGAGCCACAGTAGTGGCTAAAGCAAAACAAACATTTAAGTGTATAAAGCCAGACAGACATTCATTCATTCAATAAATGTGTGCGACAAGCCAACCAGGACTACTCAATTGTCCAAAAAGCCAGTGACAATGGACCGAGAACTACCATGAATGATGTCATCATTTTCTCCAGTTCAATGAAACATCCTGTGCTGCAGTTGTAATGGAGCATCAAATTTGGTATCTTTTTTTGTTTGTTTTTTTTTTTTTGTTTGCTGATGGTCGCTCTGGTCTCATTGCGTCGTTGTTTGCTGCTATTTACATTGTTTTGTTACTTTTTTTCGTCGGTTTTGTTGTCAAGGACGATGAGTTATTGCGGTCATTTTTGTAGTGTGTGCAACGGATGCAGTTGTAGAAGACTTTTATCTAAAATTCGATGGTGTTTTGAGGGGGAGCATAAATATAGTTTTCTAACATGCTTCAGTTTTTTTTTTCCAAAAATAATTCTGACAATTACTTTTGTGTCTAGTTGCTGTGGAGTTTTGCTTACTGCCATTAAATTGCGCGATGATTTATACGACGGAAATTGTTGGCACTTTGGCAACGTTTGGTCGAAGGCATTGTGAAAAAAAGGACACCCAGCAGTTCGATTAAGAGGAATAGGCTGTTTTAAAGATACATTCCTTTTAAGGATTATTTGGAACATTTTTTCAGATGTTTTTGGAAGCTTTCAGTTTATTTTACCAAACCATGTTTTATTTTCAATCTGAAGACGCGGTTCTTTGTTTAACAAATTTGTCGTTTCTTGTATTTTATATTAGTTTGTTTTCAATATTCAGTATTCATTATTAGTTATTTATTATAAATTATTTATTATTCATCATTCATTATAAATTATTTATTATTCATTATTCATTATTCTTCATTATTCATTATTCATTATTCATTATTCATTATTCATTATTCATTATTCATTATTCATTATTCATTATTCATTATTCATTATTCATTATTCATTATTCATTATTCATTATTCATTATTCATTATTCATTATTCATTATTCATTATTCATTATTCATTATTCATTATTCATTATTCATTATTCATTATTCATTATTCATTATTCATTATTCATTATTCATTATTCATTATTCATTATTCATTATTCATTATTCATTATTCATTATTCATTATTCATTATTCATTATTCATTATAACTCATTCATTATGCATTATATGTATTTCCTCCCAATACAATACTACAAATGTAAATTGAATTGGTGTGTTAAATTTTGTAAACATAATATTTTCCAAACTAATCTGATTTCATGCTTCATTACACAAGCTTATTCTTCTCCTTCCACAACATATACATTTGATGCTAATCAACACTCATATTCAACTTAAGGGTCATAAAGCGAAGCCCAAAAACCAAACTCCTTTTACTCGCTGTCACCTTTTATAACCAAACCAACCCCCACATATGAAAGAACCCCACAAAAGAATACGACTAAAAATTCATTAACCCAAAATATATCATTTTACACATTCAATTACTACTACTTCATTGCTTGCCACCGTTATACTGCTATTCAACACTTTTATGTGAGTAAACATGGCTTTGCATTATTCTACATTCACATAATATGAAAAGGATACAAAAAATCCTTACAACAACAAAAAATTGCGAAATATAAGTAACATTTTCTGTATAAGGACGAAGAGTGGTTGCTCCCAATTACCTGCGTAATTTGCTTCTGTTGTTCGCATTGTTACTCCTTTTTTTTCAGTTGGTGTTTTGTTGTTGTTGTTGTTCTTTGACCCTTGAATTGGTACTCTTGCGTTGGTGTTTGGATATAATGTAAGCAAAAGTTTACAACCCGTCCTCACAATCCTGGTATATGATATTAATATTGGGATATGCAAGGGAGTAATACTTGGTGTGTTGAATTTACAGGGTGTTACAAATTCAAACCCTTAAATTCCATTTTTCAAGTGTTTACACTGGAACTTCAGTTTTTCAAAAGGTGAAGCTTCTGGTAAATTGAAGAAAGGAGTGTAAGATATGTTAAAAGGACGAAAGGTGAACAGCTTAGTGCATTAACGGGGCACTGTTCTAGGTTAAGGATCACATCAAATTAACAAGTTCCAGCGAATTTACAAAAAACACCCTGTGTTACGTTACATTAATACGTTACGTTAATAGGGATTTAAACAATACCAAAAGTGCCCCATTAACAATCTGTAATTTCATCCAATTTTAAGGGACTCTCTTGTATGTATAACGCTTTTGTTCCTCGTCCTTTGTCACCTCTTCATATCAAGGATCGAATTTTGTTATTTTTATTTGCAATTAGGTATGTTTTTTTTTTCTGAAGAGGGTGTATTCTTGTTTTGTTGCAAAAAAAGTCCTTAAACTTCATTCATTCATAACAACGTTTCCTGTTTAATTTATTTGCTATTGGTTTTTCATTTCATACAACTCATTCATTATTATTGTTCATGTGTATATTGAATGAAGTTCGAGTGCATGCGTTACAAACAGTGGTTATCGCAAATCAGCAGCTAATCAGGATTTAAAATCTATTTTTCGTTTTGTTAATCTTCTTTGAAAAATACATACATCCAGCAAGGATACAACTTTGCACAATAAACAAATTTCACCCTGGAACAGCACCCATGTAATCGATGATGGTGTATATGTTTTTCTCCCAGGATCTTCTATGGTCCTTGGCTGTGAGTGGGAAAACAAGTATAATACTTTTGCAATCATTGATCGGAATAACTGATTATTTTGGTTGCATAGCGTAGTTGTTTTGTGTGGGATGGAAATTATGAAATGTAATCGGTTTCTTTTTTTTTTTGTTGCTTACAAAATTTTGTTGCAACCCATAAACTAAGTTGTATACTGTTTTCAAGGACCTCTCTTGTTGTTGAGATTAACTTTTATCATTTTTTGCGGATCTTTTTGTCAACTCTGCTGACATCCGATATTTTATTTTGGCTATCAGAAAAAAAAACGAAAATATAGTTTATCGGATGCCATCGGATGTTTGCATGTTTTCACAGTTTAAATTTTTTTTTTTGTTAATAATTCTTAAATGTTATGCGTTTTGTTGCAAAGGATCACATTGATAGTTTTTAGTTTTATTTTACGCTGATTTTTATCGTGGATTTGAACCTAAGTTGGTGCAGGGTATAGTTTAAGAGAGATTAGATGGGTGTTACAGATTTTGAGATTGATTTAAGCATCTTATACAAAAACGGATGCAATATTAGAGCGGATATTTCCTCGAATGAATATAAACATGGAAACAAGATACGAAGATCAAATGAAATAAGAAATATAGTTGAAACGAAGAAAATTTGTAGGTTTTCATTCTATTCGATTTTAAAGCAAGTTGTCTCCATTGATCTATATTTTTGACCTGTACCAGTGTTTCTTAACATTGTTATTAAGCATGAAATTTTGTATTTATTAATAAGTTTTTCCCATCATATTAAAAGCTTTTTTCGGAATATGTTATATCGAAAAAGCGTTTTTTATTCATTTCATTAAAGTTCAATGAAATAACATTTAAAAATATTACAAAATATTATAAGAATCAAATATCGTACTTACTTTTGAGCTTAAAATCATTTTTTATCAATAATTTAAAAACTAAGTGACTAATTAATTTAACAAATGCGTCAATGTATAAAAAAAAATGCTAAAATATTTCCTGTATGAATTTTAGTTGCAGTTTCATCTTAAAAGCCAAGTCATATGACGCCGCCGCCGAGGCGAGCTTAAGATACATAAATTCTACTGTAGCCTTTTTTCAAAATTTAACTTTTTTTTAAAACTTTTAATTTTTCCTTGGTTTATCTTAAATTTAAACGATATTTATCAATAAAATTTGCTCATAAAAAATTTCATAGAAGTGAGTCATTTAGACCTGCAGAAATATGGTGTTTTACTTCATCTCAAAAATTTAAACCCTCACAACAGAAAAACTGCTTGATAAATAAGTCTGAAACTTTGCATATTACTTTCAGGTATATTAAGCTTCAATAATTAAGCCTCAGTTCAATCTAATCACCCATAGAAATTAAATAGCGGAACATTTTCTAAAAAACCGTAAAAATGCCTATTTTGATAGCTTTTCTAAATTAATCTAAAAAATAAGAAAACAAAAAAACTTAATTTCTTTGTAGAAAATTGAATGAAGTTTTTAAATGTGTCCTTGAGTATTCTGTACAGTGATCCGTTGTTGAGATATTGATAGTCAAAGGTAAAAGTATGGTTTTTGGTTTGATGACTTATATTGCAGTTAAAAAAAAATCGTAGAAGTTTGAAACAAAATGAATCTTAAAGCCAAATAAATAGCTTTTCTAAAAATAATAATCATTTTTTCAGAAAAAATTTTCCCACTTTCTTAAGAGAAAAGTAAAAACAAACAAAAATTGGAAAATTTTTGTTTTTTAACAGTTTCAAAGATTTAGCTATTTTACCGTTAGAAAAAAAATATTTTAACATTTAATCCTAGAACTTAAAGAATAGAGCTTTTACACACTTTTTATTTTGTCATGATGCGATCATTATTTACTGAGATACAGCCTATCGAATATCACTAAAAAAATCACGATTTTTTTTTTGTTTTTTTTGGGCTAGTGTATTTGAATAATGAGTTTTAAACTTTTTTTTTCTAAATTATGCAGAAATTTGAAAAGATAATGAAAAAAAATTTGGATTTTTTTTCTATAAGTTCCTGATTATCGAAACATAACTTTTTTTTTTAAACAACTAATTTTCAGGGGTATTTTGGATTGGTTTTTATTTTAAGGAAGTTTTGGAAGCTTGCACAAGTGCAAGAAATTGAATTTCTAAAGTGATTTTTCACCGAATAATGGGAAAAGCTATTTTTTTATGTCCAAACCTTTGCTCTTTTTGTATATGTCATACAAATGAGTATTTCTGACAAAATTGTTTGCAAAGAAGAAAAATTATTTTTTTATGAAAAACTAGTGGCTTCAAAATATGATCATTATACTTTTTACGCACCATTTTACTCTTTAGAAAAAAATAAATATTAGATAGATGGTTTATTTTTTTTTTTGTAAACTTTTCATGTAAAAAAAAATACAAAATTTCACGAGGCATTTGGTGTATGAACCCGGTACATTCAAACTTTGTACTTATAAAATAAAGTAGAGATAAATCCTTTGATAATAAGTCATTAATTTTTTTTTGTTATAAGAAACGACAGAAATTTACCTTTTAAAAAATTAGCACTTTTTCTACTTTTTTGAGTTTTTAGTTGAAAGCGAGATTTTAATATTCGATAAAATGGTAATAATTGGTTAGTTTTAGGCTTTTAAAGGAAACTGACCTTGAGTAATCAATTAAATATAAACTAAGCATGACAAAAAAAAAAAATGGTTGCACCCTTATGGCCTTGTGTGTAGGGATGCAACATCGTTAAAAAAAACATCGATGTTTGAATACATCGATGTTTTATTTACAACATCGATGTTAAAAAACATCGGTTCTATCTTCGATACATCGATGTTTTCCCGATGTATTTTTGTTGGACATAAATACGTTCTACTGTATCTAAAGAACAAAATATTTATGTCTTATCTGTTTAAACCCAAAAACCTAAGTTGAATTCAATTTTTAGGTACCACAAAACAGACAAATTTATCAACAAAATGAAACATATTTTCTCAATACGATTTTCGTTTTTATTTATATATAAATACCATCAATTGTTTTAATATAAATAAAGTAGAAAAAATATTACCTCAGGGACCTCAAAAAATGCTACTAAAATAATCTAAGCGACCAACAAACAATACTTCTGGGGCCCCAAAAAAAGAGAAAGGCGTATACATATCCTTTTTTAAAAAAATGTCTATATGGGAATGGCCCCTTAAAATTAATATTGTCCCGGAGCCCCGGCAACTCAACGTACACCTCTGATGGTCGCGTTCTGATTTCTGAACACACAGAAATAGTCTTTTGAATGAAAACATTAAAAAAAACTTTGAACATTGAATAATTACAAATAGAAGTGACACCGCAGATTACTCATGCGACTATAAGAGTACCGGAAGATAGATGAACTACAGGTTTGCGCCTCAAGTATCATGTATTTTCGAGTTGAGTCTTAACTAATAATTTTTTTTAAACCTTCATAAAAAAATTAATAATTATTATTATACATTTCAAAAAGCTTATATTGATATAAGTTTTCGTATTTTGAAAAGTCATATTAGTCTAGAGAACAAGGACGATGCCTTTTACTCCTACTGGCCTAGGTTCGAATACCGGTAAAATTTGAATTTTTTTTTTTGTGGAGATTTTTTTTTTGAGAAATTTAATTAATTTGTATTCTAGTAATGTAAAAAAAAAAAAAATCTCAATTTCCCGTCAGATTCGAACCTGGGCAGGTAAACTTAACAGACATTCACCTTATCCTCTAGGCTATCTCCACTTTTTGAAATAGGAAAACTTTTATCTATATGTATAAGCTGTTTAGGATTTGATTTTGGGTTGCTGGATTTGCTTTTGGATTGTTGGCTTTGCTTTTGGATTGTTGGATTTGCTTTTTTAATTCAACGCACGATACTAGCGACTACAATTTTACAGCGGACGTTTCCCTGGGTGTCCACTTCTATTTTTAATTATTCAATGGTCTTAACTAATAATTTTTTTAAACCTTCATAAAAAAATTAATAATTATTATTATACATTTCAAAGAGCTTATATTGATATAAGTTTTTATATTTTGAAAAGTCGTATTAGTCTAGAGAACAAGGCCGATGCCTTTTACTCCTACTGGCCTAGGTTCGAATACCGGTAAAATTTGAAACTTTTTTTTTTGCGGAGATTTTTTTGAGAAATTTAATTATTTTTTATTCTAGTAATGTAAAAAAAAAAAAAACAATCTCAATCTCCCGTCAGATTCGAACCTGGGCAGGTAAACTTAACAGGCATGCACCTTATCCTCTAGGCTATCTCCACTTTTTGAAATAGGAAAACTTTTATCTATATGTATAAGCTGTTTAGGATTTGATTTTGGGTTGCTGGATTTGCTTTTGGATTGTTGGCTTTGCTTTTGGATTGTTGGATTTGCTTTTTTAATTCAACGCACGATACTAGCGACTACAATTTTACAGCGGAAGTTTCCCTAGGTGTCCACTTCTATTTGTAATTATTCAATGCTTTGAAGCTTTGAACACTAGACAAAAAAGATTGAGTTTGAGAGTTCAAGTTCTGTTATTATGCAAAAAAAGAAAAACGAGTAACAAAATGAACGATTTCGATGTTTTGCAGATTTAACGTCGATGTATCGGCGATGTATCGGCTTAAGAAACATCGATGTATACATCGATGTTTTTAACAAAAACATCGATGTTTTGAAAACATCGATGTATCGTTTGCATCCCTACTTGTGTGTGGCAAAGTGTGAGTATTATTAATTGCACTGTACTGATTTTCTGGGGTGTTGTTAGGATAGACACCAGTTAGTAGTTTAAAACCAAATTTTCACAGCTACGAAAGGCCTTAACTAATACGGCAATGCGCAAAAAAATTTAATTGTAATGGATGAAGAAAATATTCTTAAAATTGTGTGATATTACATAAACAGGGTGCAAAAAACTTTCACAGTGTAATTGAGAATTTGAGCAATTTTAAACATGTTTTATAAAATTTCGAGGTTTTATGTTAAGAGTAAAGTATATGACATTGACATAGGTATACCTACCACGAAATGTATTCAATTCATTTTCAATAATTTTGTATGCAAACATTTTTAAAATAAATCAATTTTAAATGTCAAAACTCAATATTGATTGTCTGCTTGTTTCTCATATAACCATTAGAGACTGAAAAAGTTTAACCCCAATTTTCAAATTTTCACAAACCAAAATAAATAGTACATACTTACATAAAAAGCTATAGCCATTTTCGTAAGGGTGTGCCACATGCATTTATTTAATATCCTTTATTTTTTTTTTTTTATTTTTTTCACCGAAGCCAAATCGGGTAAACTAAATTGTTTTGGAATCGAATTAAAATTGGCTCATTCTCAAATCACCCCAATTTGGGAAATCGTAAAAAATACAAATGTCGCTCCACATGGCAATAAAATTCAACATCACCCAACCATTTATTCTTTGTATAGTCATTTTCGACAGCAAGAAAAAAAAAAAAGGATATGGACAAAGAAAACTCTCTATATACGACCAGTTCTCCAATTACATACAAGGAGGGTTACAGTTTGAGGCAAACAGCAATGGTCACTATAGATCCCTCAGCATAGTGGTCGTCGTGGGTCGTCAGGGAAAATGAAAACTTATGACAAAGAAAGGACCTTTTTATACCCTCACTCCCCCCTTCTATTCCGAACCTAATCCAAATCGCTGTTCACTTCTTTTCAACCGAAGCCACTTGGAGCCGTTTATTTGAAAGTTAGCATGCAAAAGGACGAGAACAAAACCCCATCATTGAAAAAAAAAATGAAAAAAAGAAAACAACAAACCTTCTATATATACAAGGACATTCTTGTCCTCATGCGAATTTGACACTGGGGAGTTTTGACTTCACTGTCCCTTAACACGTTTTTTCCTTCTTCTTTTTTTTTCAAAAGAAAAGTCAACTTTTCAGTTCAGCAGTAAACAGTTACGGCTATTAAACGACCATATGCTTAAAGGGTTATCGTCTATGCTAGAAGAGAAGGGTGAATTTTCACAGGACATACAGGAAAGCGGCAATAGCCAACTATTATAGCGATAAAAACGCTCCGATGAACGTTAAGAAAACATTTACGTTGATTTGCTGAGATTTCTCCCCGCATATAGTCTCAGAGCGTCGTCGTGTCGTAGTCAATTTCAAACAAGTCTACTTTTGGGCGGGTCACCAGTTTAAGGGTTATTTGCAATTTTCTTATGATACCCATTGTTGATCGGATTCCAGCTATAAAAGTTAGAAAAACACAAATAGAAAAAAAAAAAACGAAACGATAAAATCAAATATTATGGTCATGACTTCAATTGGCCAGGGGACAAGAAAACAAGCAAAAAAAAAAAAGGAGCCTTCGAGTCCTGTTTGTATTAGTTTGGTCGAAAGTATATATAGTCGCCCTCTGGAAAATGTAAGGCCCCATTGCGGCTGTTTCGGTTAGCCTCATTTGAATTTTATCGTTGTCGTCCTCGAGACGAATAAGTTTATTCCAATAGGATTTCTTTATTTGTCACATTTAGATTTAAAGATCGTAAAGAATGGAAGGGACCATAACAATGGACAATTGGGTAGCGAAATCAGCAAAATTTATCGCTAATGTGACTTTCGAGAGAGTTTATTTATTTATTTATGGTTATATCGTCACACTTTTGAAATTGGAATCGATTCTTTAGAAAAGCTTAAATACAAATAAATTATATTGCCTATTAGTTGTTTAAATGCCAAAAAGGAGTAGAGATGACAATCAATATTAGCAGTAAATAGAACAAAAGTTTGAATAAAATATAAATTCTTCTTTTGCTATGATTTTGATAAATGTTATATTTATTGTAATGAAATGAGAGAGAAGCATAGGTTCCGATACAGAAAATTTGTATGGTTAATGGGTTGTTTAAAAAGTTGGTGGTACACGTATTAAGTACATACGAGTATTCACTTAGTTCTTTTACTCCTCATCCAGGGTTGTGAACAAAACATGTTTTGTTGAATTTATTTGCAGTCTATTACATTTTACAATCGTATCTATTTTGTTTTAACTAAGTTATAAAGATTTGTTTGTGCGACTTTATACCGATATAACTTTTGTTCATTTTTCATTCACTTGGTCATATTTGTTCGAAGAGTTAATTTTTTCATTAAAATGCAGGAAATGAAGAAGGCTAGCAAAATCATTTAAAAATTTCGAAATAATGAAGAAAAAGAAAAAATATCATTTTAAGAGCCAATTTTCATTAGCCAGATAAACTCCAGTTAAGGCTTATTCCTACAAATAAAGGTTTTTTTTTATATTGACATTATTCTTCTGATATTCTAACTTACGCACCATGCAGTATTTTGAAATCTAAAAAAAATTTAATTGTATATGCAACTCTATTTTTTTTAATACGGAGGCGAGGGGTTGAAGTAAACACATAAAAAATTTGTCGTTGTTTCTTTAAACATTAGTGTTTTTAAAATAGCGCAACACACCGCAACATGGTCTAACATATATATTATTAAATTACTAGATATGTAGAACAATATTGCATTTCAAGAATTTGCCCGAGGTTGCCCCCGGAAAAAAGGCTCCTTGAAAAAAAAAAAACTCCTCAAAAACGACCATTACTTATAGATTTTTATATTATTCCATTGAAGGTATTATTTATTAAGACAATTTCTCCATTGTTACCTTTAAAAATATGTACAAAAAATAGTGTTTCAAATTTCAAAAGAATCATTGCAGTAGTTTTGAAGTTATGAGGCTTTGAAAACGTTAGATGTGGGGAGAACGATTTAAAGTTTTGAACTCTGGAATAAAACATTCGTAAGCGAAGTATTAAAATACTCATAACTAGACCTCGGATTTTGCATACTTTCTATTTATCATCGTATTGATACCAAACTTTGTATATAGACGTTTTATCATTCAAATATAACAAATTTTAATGCATATCGAAAATATGCAAAATAGGTATATGCAAAAAATATGCACAAAAATATGCCAAAAATATGCAAAATATATGCAAAATATAAGCAAAATTTCATCGAAAAATTTAATTGATTGATATGTGTGCTTATTTTAAGCAAATGCTAACACGTTGTTTATAGAAAATACACTGTTGAAATATAAAGAGTTAAATCGCAATGCTGAAGATTTACGTCTAGGCTAGAACCTGTCACAAATGAAATCTATACATAGAAGTTCCCATTTGTAAAAATTCCGTAACACCTATCAAATTATAACTTAGGGCCAAAAAACGTTTTTTTTAGACTTTCATCTATTGCAAAAATCTATCTTCGTCAAATTTTCACCAATTTAAGATTTCTTGACTGTTTTGAAAAGAACACATTTAGACCTTTTCAATAATGTAATAAACATTTAGTTTGTTTGCACAACAAAAATAAACTCAAAAATAATATTTATTTCCGCACCAAACATGGTCTTTTTTAGTATTGTTTTGTTTGGTTAAACCAAACCAAATGTTTAATACCTTATTGAAAAGGTCTAAATGTGTTCTTTTTAAAACAGTCAAGAAATCTTAAATTGGTGAAAATTTGACGAATCTAGATTTTTTGCAATGGATGAAAGTCTAAAAAAACCGTTTTTTGGCCCTAAGTTCTAATTTTGTAGAATTTTTAGGTACCTTTTTGTAATCGGTGTAACTAGCTCTACAAAACTTAAAAAGTTTTCGCCCGCGTATATTTTTAGTTTCACTCACACAATTCAATCGTTCCATTGTAAAAAAAATGATATTTTGCAACGCTTAAACGTCCATAACTTTTTTTCTTATGATTTGCACTAAAATTTTATTTCAGATAATGAAAGCTTATAAAATTTAGAATCCAATATAAGAAAAATAGTTTTCCTACATACCTACTCCAGAAGTTAGTAAAAAATGTAATTGTTTATAACAAAATCAATTATTTATAAATAATTTATTATTTTTTTGAAATTTTGTTTGTATCAAATTTCATCAATTTCTATTGCTTCATTACTGAGATAGAGTCATTTTAACAAAAAGACGTACAAAATTTCATTTGTTTATAACTTTTACCAAAATTGAAATTTTTCAAAAATACTTTGGACCTATTTTTATCATATAAATCTTCCAATATATGCAAAAAAAAAAACGTATAAAATTCAAGAAGTCGGTTTTAGGTGGCCCACTTGAGAAAATTTGACTCTGTATTATTGAATTATAAGTTTTAAGCATTATGTGATTTTATGTGGTTTTTAATGTATACCAGATCTTATAGCAATTTTTATGTAGTTTTGAATGTAATATCAGTACAGCAAAATAAAAAAAAAAAAACAATTTTGAAATTTACTTTGACTTGTCATAATAATCAAGAATCGCAAGAAGTTGTATTTTTGGAATAAAATTGAATTTTTTAGAAAATAAATTGAAATTTGGAATAATAGGTACCTAACAAAACACTCCATTATTCTGAAATTGGTTGAAAATATTGCTTTTTGTATGAGAATCACAGAATCAAAAGAGCTCTATGTTACTATTCATAAATAGTAACCGAAATGTCACCATAATTGCATAAGATTTCCATTTAATCTGTCTGAATATTCATCTTCTTTACAAAAAGCCGATTATTACTTTGGTTTACATTGGTGTAAATTCAAAATAAAGGTATTACCTACCGAAAAAAATTATCACTTCAAGATGTCTTTTTTTTGTCTTCAACCTCATGTGAATGAATTTAAGAATATTCATAGCTAAAATTCATAATTTCCTTAAAAATATTCTCCCGCCAAAGTGTAAAATTGCGTGCATGAAAATGTGCACACATCCTTCTGTGTCATCTAATCCCCACATTATCCCATTTGCAAACAAATTCCATTACCACATACAGTAGCTGGCTGTTCTGTCATAGATGTTTTCTTATCCTTGCGTTAAACAACAATATCAAAACCAAAAGGAACAGGATTAAATGTATTTACCTGACAGATTTTCCACATATTCTCATCGTGTCACTGACATGACACCTTCTTTATGTCACCATCATCATCCTTATCAAAGGAGCCTACAAGGAATACAGAGACATTCATGTGTGTGACATCAAGAAACACCAAAAAGTTAACTTCTTAAATACTCCATAGAAAAAAAAAAGGTACAAGGATATCCAAAATTTTCTCAATTTCCGATTGCAAAAAATATTATGTCTTGTTAAGCGCATGACAAAAGGACATTCACACCAGACACAAGCAGGATATATACATTATATGTATGAGTATTCATCCAAATATATCCATATTGCTCGGAATTCTAGAAAAGAAGTGAATTCACCCCGTGACTAAAAGGTAATTGGCATAAATTCAGGGATAATTCAATTTCAGGATCAGTCACTCAATCTCTTAGGCAACGTCATATTTTTATCGTCTTTATGATATTTTTTTTTTGCTGTTGTTTGTTTTGTTGTTGGTCTTTTTTTTTGTGAATCGGAGAAAATAAGGAAGACAAAATAAAGTAGCTGTTATGGAATATATACACTTCCTTGGCCGAAGGGGAGGTAGGTGACATACATTTTTTCTTTGCCATTATCCTTATCCAAGGATTTCATTTATTTTTTTTTGCTTTGTACATATTGCGTGTGAAAAAATGCTTTTCCATTATTTACGCGCGGAAAGAACGCACAATGCGGTGACAAATAAGGACGACACACCGGCAACAAGGATGACGCACGACGACGACGGATAAGCACGTTAGAATGGAATATAAGGTACAATCCTGAAAATGGTCGCTTCCGTTTCTTTTGATTCAATATTTAAAAATCTCTTTGTAGCATAAAAAAGCAATTTTATAGGAAAGGAGGAAAAAATATCTAAAAAAAAGGAAAAAAGATTAAAGGACACATTTTTTTTGCGGGGAGACATTTTTTTACTTTATTTCGTTTTCCTGCGGGATTATGAGGACGACGTGGAATTCACAGTAAAAAATCTTAGTAATTTAAGGAATGTCTTTTATGTGGTATTTTTTTTTTGCAAAGTCAAAAATGAGAATGTTGTGGTCATTGTTTTTCTTTCTTTAATAAGCAAACAATTTAGAGAATTGGATCAGATGAAAAACAAATAAAATAATGGTTACATATGTATATCTAAATGTTTCTTATTCTCCATCAAAATTAATTGTTTTTTAGGTAGTTAAAACACTCAAAACACATTTCTGATGGCTTTTCCTACAATAAAACTTACGCCTACACTTTCAATAACAACAGCTAATGTTGGAAATATAATTCTATGTTTTTGCGATGTTTTTATAAATTAAAAAAACAAAAATGTTTAATGTTGAAAATATAATTCTATTTTTTGCGATGTTTTTTATAAATTAAAAAAAAAACAAAAATGTTTAATGTTGAAAATATAATTTTATTTTTTGCGATGTTATTATAGATACTAAAAAAAATTACTCATGAAGGCTTAACGACTTTCTGATGGATAAAAAATGATTGTGAATGATTAGACAAACTGGCGGAATGTTTATGTTTAAAATATAATTCTATGTTTTTGCGATGTCGTCATCAATAATAATATTAAAAACACTTTTGGATGCTTTACATGGACAGGATATAAATGGTTGTGCTTTGTAGAACAAGTGCCTGATTGGAGCCTGCCCTTTCAATAACACCTGTTAATGTTGAAAATATTATCATATGTTTTTGCGATGTTCTTATTAATACTAAAAAAATTACTCCTGAAGGCTTAACGCGTGGCTAGATAAAAATGATTGTCGTATGCAGATAAAGTGGTTTAATGGGGCCTAATCCATCGACAACCGTTTATGTTAAAAATATGTAATTCAATTTTTCTGCGATGTCTTCATCAATAATATGTAATAAAAACACTTATGGATTCTTAACATGGGCTGGATATAAATGGTTGTGGTATTTAGGTATTTATACTTTCAACAGCAAATTTGAATGTTTAAAGTATAATTCTATGTTTTTGCGATGTTTTTATCAAGAAAATAATAGAATCGTCCCTAGATGTCTTGCACGTAAAAATAGCTGTGGTAAGCAGGCCTTCACTTCCACCAACAACCGTTAATAGATATTTTGTTATCATATTCCTTGCGATGTTTTTGTCATTTATAATAAAAACGCTCATGGAGACTAAATGTGTTAGAATGATTGTGTTGAGCAATCGAAGTGGTTGTATGGGCCTGAACTGTCAAAACCAAGCGTAACTGTTCAAAATTTCTATGTTTTTTGCGATGTTTTTCTTACTATCCATTTTATTATAAAAAACACTCATGGGAGCTAAATGGGCAGCCGGATAATAATGGAAGTGTTTTGTACAACTATATGCGTAAAAAATAAAGTTCTAGAATTTTTGCGATGTTTTTATTCCTTATTATAAAAATGCTCATGGATCCTAAATGTTAAGCTGGATAAAAATGATAAATTGGACTTAATTTTCCAATAACAACACTTAATGTAGAAAATTTGAATCTATGTTTATTTGATGTTTTTATCTATATCATAATTCATTCGTTCTATGTTTTTTGCAAAATTAAATTTAAGACGAGAGTAGAATTCCAAACTTTTAACATCATAAAACAAAAAAATTTTGATTTCATAACTTTTAAGAAAATATTAGTTGTTCATACTTGCTCAAAATAAGGAAGGGAGGGGGGGGGGGGGGGGTAGGTGATGAAAATATGTTTAGTATTAAATTTTATAATTATGCACTGATTCTAGCATTTTAATTTCACCTTGAAAGTGATCTTGTAAAAATCAAGTTTGTACATCAACTCTTTTGTTTAGGTTATTTTTTTAATAAAAAGAATTAAGCTCTTTTCATTAAGTCATACACATATTATTAATGAAAAAAAAAAATAATTAAAGACAGTTACACACGTTTATACATATGTACTAAAGTATATTATATGTATTATAAGAGCCATTGCGAAGGAAATATGGAGTTCATTATTATTTCTGTAATTAAAATTTCAATACAAAAACTTTAAAACTGTAATTTGTAATTAAATTCTATTTCAATCAAAGATTTAAAAACGGAAAATCCCAAATTTACTTTAATTTTGATTTCTCATAACATTTAAATAAATTCATCTAAAATTCCAACAAATTCTTTATCTATATTATCTATATTGTTTTTTTTTCTATCTCAGTCGACTGCGCGTCTAATCTTGTCCTTATAGCAATTATCATATTTCTGTGCTCTCTTGTTCATGGTGTAATTTCCAGCTCGAAAAATAAATTTAATTAAATTCCTGATAGAAAAATTCGCGTGAAGGCATTACCACTACCCACCAACCACCGCAACACAAAACATGGTCTTATCCTCTTCTATTAAAGAAAAAATAAAAAAAAAAAAATATAAAAATATATATATATATATGTATAGTAAAAAGTAAATCACATGGGCGAGCAAATTAATTTGAGAACCATGAAGAACACAATTTTGCCAAAATAATGTCTACAAAAAAAAAAAAAAAAAAATTACAAGCATTCTAAAGAAATCCACAAAAGCCTTCAAAATGTGTCCGTATATATAGCAACATCCTTCCCCTTATTTTCTGACACTTTTCAATCTCAAAGCCAATCAATTTCTCAATGGGAAACTGTAGATTTCATTCTCTTATAACAACCTACCACCCAAAATCTCCCCGCACCGATCACAATATCTCTGAATCCAAATCCGAACACTAATAAGGACCTTTTTATTTGTGCCTCAATCCCCCATGAATAGAAGTTGAAAGCCCAACAACAGGAACAAAACAGCAACAAAATACAAAATAAAAAAGGACTCCCATCAATACGCGCATCAGGATTTTAATTTAAAATCATTTTTTGCTTGTTATACCATCGTGGACACCACAGCAACCAAAAAACCAAACCAACCGATGAAATGAGACTGAACCCAAGGAAAAAGGATGTGCGGTGGCCCGCATCTATGTGCGGATGTGCATTGTGGCACTATGGTGCGGCGGTATAGTATTCAACATCATGAAACCTTATACGACTTCTTTTTTTTTTTTTTTTGAATTTGGCAACAAAACAGTATGGCGCTGCAGGCGGGTGGATGGAGGTAGAACAATGACGATTCAAAAAAAAGGATATACAAAACGCAATTACGTAACAACCGTTTCGATAATTTTCAATTACTGATTTTCGGCGTGAACCGAATCGAATCGTCGCGCGAATGCACTGTGCTATTCAAATAAAAAAAAGGAAGCACGACAACGAACACAAAACAAGGATCAGAACGGGAAATTGTCACAGTTTTTGTCCACTTGCTCTATTTTGGACGCTTTATAAAAAGGACGAATTGGGTGGTAGGCGGGTGGTGATGGTTGCTTGAAGTGAACACAGCTGCTGGGCCACAAGAGTAAGTGAATACAAAACGCCCGCTTGAGTTACATAGTGCGGAATTGTGATGCGACTCCTTTTAGTTGTAAACCGAAAATAATCACGACGTTGTCATGTTGTAATGTACCTAAGGGTGTAAAAGAGTGGTATTTATTAAGTGGGTTGAAGCAGTCAAAGCGGAGTATAGGGGTTTCAAGGAAAGCATATTTTTTTTATTTTTTTTTTTTTTAACTAAAAGACGAGAGAAACTCGGGAACGTCAGTGTGCCATTAATTGCAATTCGCAATTCGAAATTAAAAATAAACTATTAGAGATACAAAAATCTTCTATAGCTTATTTGAAAGGTAATAAGTTTAAAATTCAATCATTAAATAGGGTAGATAGTGGTAAAACGAAATTGCAAAAAAATGGCTATTTTTTTTAACACAACGTTGTTGTAACGTTAAAAGTTGACATTTGACAAAGATTATAGGTAGAGGAAATTTTTTCTGACAATTTGAAAAATGCCATTCAAAAGATAATGAAAAACAAGTTAGGCGTCACTTGCGGATTTTTTTCTAGGTCTCTGCGTTTCGAAATATAAATTTTTGAAAAGCATCTACTTTTTAGGGGTATTTTTGTTTGGTTTTTTGGAGCTTTCAAAAAATCTCAAACTTGTAGGACACATGCGCATAAATGTGAAAGAAATTGAAAGAAGTTTTTAAATGATTTTTGACGGAATAACGGAAAAAACAAGTTCTTTTGCCCCAAGTTTTTTTTCACGGTTTTAAACCGTTTTTTATTTTTATCTATTTTTCGTTAACAGATAAATGAATGAACTTTTTACTGTATATAATAGGCACGACTATATTTGTACAATTTTAATCAACTAAGTATTTACAATTTTGATATAACGGTTATATAAAGTTCTTTTTTTTAACTCGTTTAATCTTTTGATCTAGAGTAAATAAAAATCTAGCTTTACTTTATTGACCATGCTTAAAAAATACCACAAAACACCTGTGCAGATCTGTTGCCGATGACCAGTCACCAGTGTAGGAAGTACCGAATTCTCAGTTAAAAATTTGGACATGGTTGGCTTTAAAAAATTCTTCCTTTTTTAATAGAAATCATACAGGTATGATTGAAGCATTATATTAAAGCTGAAATAATAAGCTTTCAGATGATATACAATTTATTATAGGTTGCGATACAAAAAAGGTAATGGAACAAAAAAAAGTTTGGGTTTCTTGGTTTTTTTTTTTTTTTTTTATGAAAATTGATTGGATTCAAAAAATTCTAGTTCTTTTTTTTTTATATGTTGTACACTGTACAGACATGGTTGATGTAAATATTTTGAGCTGAAACAATAGGTTTACAGATGGTTTAAAATGTATAATAGGTTGTCATATAAAAAAAAAATGGATTTTTGGGTGATGGATAAAAAAAGTTTGATTTTTTCATTTTTTTCATAAAAGATGATTATTTTGAATAAATAATTTTTTTCTTTTCGCTCATTGTAAGAATTTAATTTTGGTTTTATTCGTTAGAAGAAATACGAAGCTTTTTATTGGTATAATTTTTTTGTTAGCTTTTCATATAAAAAATGAATATAGTGAGAAATCGTTAATAAATCATCATATAAAATTAACAATGCTCTCGAGTGAAATTCACATGGCCCCTTGTCAAATTAATACAAGTGATCATGTTAAAATTAAATGAAACCAGTTTGGGATTTATTATTTCAAAAACATTTCAACAGGTTTTCACATTTTTACACAATTTAATAAATGTCCTAGCAAGTTACTCCTTCATCGGATAGCTATCCGATCGGCAGAAACCTTTAAACTTTAAAGACTCCAAAGATGAGAGGTAGTTTGGCCTAACTGGAGCTGGAAGAAGCAAAAAAAACTTTTATAAAGCTTTGATTTTTTTGAAGGAAGCAGCACTTATAATACCATTATTTTTAAAATGTGCTGCAAATTTTATTAAACAACCAAAGCTTACATGCCCTCAAAAAGAAATAAAATAAAGAATCATTTTCAACGCATCAGTCATTGTAGATTGTTACGTCCATTCCAACATTCAGCTGTATTTTTCCCTATTTTACACCCAACTCTCAAATCTCGTCCTCCCCCCCCCCCATGACGATCTCTGCGAATATACTATAGTCATAGTGTATGCGATTTGTACAAAATGATGGGTTCAAGCACCCAGTAGCGTTAAGCATCACACATACTTTGCTCTAGAACATAATTTCATTGTTATACAATTCTATATATTGTTGTTGTAAAAAAGGACATTTAGTTTGGAATTTCAGTGATGCTACTCACGTTATAATTTAAGCAGGGAAATATATGTATGCAGAGCACCCCTTAGCAACATCGAGAGAAACCGACAACAACCACCCCTTGAGGAACAAGACTGAAAACTTAATTGCATCTTTAGGAACAAAAGGCGTACTTTTTTTTGTTGTTGTTGTTTGACGAATATCCTTTATGCAAGCAATGTCACTATGGGTCCATATACCTACCACATATCACCCATATATCCGTGCGCCCAAGCTATACCACCATTAATCCTTGTTGTTATTTTAAATGTGGTGCGGCCGGATCTTATGGCTCACCCCAGAGTAGCTGGTCTGGTCGATGATGTTGGTGACAACCAACGATATGACGGTTATGTCCCAAAATAATTGTGCATTGTCAAGCCCTGGGTTCTCTCTCTCTTTCTCTTTGTTTGTTATTTGACGGATTTTAATTGAACTTGAGTCCTTGTAAATAACGTTAACGATGTTCGGTGACTTATTGTTTCGCAGTCCATATGTCAGATGAATTTTCTACGGTTCGTATTATATTGGGTTTAGGATTTTTTTTTGTTGTTGTATAATTTTTGTGTTTGACAGAAGAACACCTGCGAGAATAGTGGAACGTGATACAGCAAAGTGCAAATATTTTGGTAGGGTGGTAGTTTAGAATTGCTGGTGTTTGAGCCTACCAAACATAAACCTACTTAATACATAATAACTGACAAAAAAACTATAATTATTTTAGTAAAACTATTTCGCCACTTTGTGACAGGGGTTTAATGATCTCGAGTCGTTCCATCTGATAAGCGAATGTTACGAGATTGTCTCAAAATAATTCCGAGGACTTTCGGTGACTTTAGGTCGACTTTAATATGCATTCTAATGCAGAGAGATTTGAATAAATATCTCAAGATAGTCCGTTTCCCAACCCTGCTTTGAAAAATATTGGATTCTGCTTTTTTATCATTAGAAAACCTGTCGGAAGATTATCTGCTAAAAAAAATTCGATTATCCTCGACATGCAGAATCTGTGTTACTGAAAGATATCCTTTAGGCACTCAATAGCAATGGCGTTTCCGTCGGACGCTTTGTGGCCCTCGAGAAACTAATCTATCCGTTTTCAAAATTTTCAATTACTATAAAACTACCTTTTATATTTTTCTTTCTTTGGTCCAGAAAATTCTTCGGTCAATTAAGTCCTTTAAGCTGGAGTTGCTCAAGGATTGAAGCCTGCACCATTACTCTATGGCCTGATGATATGTACTCAACTTGAGCCAACTGAGTGCTAGAATCTGCTTTTTTCCTCATCATACAATTCAAGCCCTAGTTGACATGTAAAAAAACTGGAGACTCCGGACTAAAACAACTTAGTCTTTGTTTCAGGAGATCAATAACCAACGACCGCCACACTTTTTCAAAAGCAATCTGGAGAAATCCCTTTCTGATGATTTCAGATGAATCAACTGAAAATAACGTAAAGTTTTCACTTTTAAAATGAGAACCCTATTTTAAATAAGGAATTTTCAAATGCCTATTTTTGTCATATCTTTGTATAGTTTGATCAAAAATGACATATTGAAAAAATATAAAAAACATGTAAGTAATGTGTGCGAATGTAGGTTTCAAAAATGGCAATCCTATTTAGATTTGAAAAAAAAAAACACTACAAAAAATCTTTTACGAACAATAAACTACTAGCCCAGTAAGAATAGACGAAAAATTGTCAAAGAAAGGAAAAAATTTGTAACAGGCTGATTTTTGATATGCAGCTTGGTGTTAGAGTAGTTTACAATCTGTGAAAAGTCCTGGAGTTTCCTCTGTCCGCTATATATACATTTTTTATTTTAAAAAACGGTAGGTTTTACACAAAAATTATGTTCTACAAAATTGTAGCTGAGGTTATTTTACAAATAATTGTCTTATAAAGTTTTTTTGTATCACTTTACCATTTAGACAATATAACATTTCAAGCTATGCCATGTAATTTGATTAAAATAATAAATATAAAAATACCAAGAAAAACATATGCGAGTTTGAAGTGATATAATTTCTAAACGGTGCATGATACAAGAAAACTTTGTAGGACAGGTTTTTGTAAAATAGCCTCAGCTACAATTTTTTGGAACATTATTTTTGTCTAAAACCTGCCGTTTTTAAAATAAAAAATGTTTTTACCCTTCGACCCCTTACAAAGGTACTAGCAGACCGAGGAAACTTCAGAATTTTTCACAGATTGTAAACCACCCTAACACCAAGCTGTATACCAAAAATCTATTTTTCCTGGGCTATGAGTTAATTTTAATTAAGCCTCAGTTTAATTTTATCACATATTGTTATAAAATAGCGGCATATTTTCTTAAAACCCGTAATAAGGCCTTTTTTGATAGCTTTTCTAAATTGATCTCAAGTTAAAAAAAACATTTTTTTTTTAACAAATTAAACTTAATTTTTGAATTTTCTTTTGATCCGTTGTTGAGGTATTGATAGTCAAAGTCAAGTGTATGTTTTTTTGTTTGATGACTGATTTTACAGTCTAAAAAAAGCGTAGAAGTTTGAAATAGAAAGAAACTTGAAGCTAAATAAATAGCCTTAAAAAAAAATAAAAAGAATTTCCCACTTTTTTAAGAGAAAAATAAAAACAAAAAAAAAAATTTGAAAATTTTGGTTTTTGAAAAGTTCCAATGATTTAGTTATTTCTCCGTTAGATACACAATATTAAATGCCAACAATTCTAAAACTAGAAGAATATAGCTTTTACGTGCTTTTTGTTTTGACAAAATACCATCATTTTTTACTGAGATACAGCCTATTAAAAACCACTAAAAAAAAATTAGGAATTTCTTGTGTTTCTTTAATTTTTTTAGCTTGTGTATATTGAAGTAGTTTTTTATTCCAAAACGTAAATTTTGTTCTTCTCCAACCAACTTTTTCTCATAATATTTTCAAGTGCTTTCATATATCTTTTGTTTTCGAAATTGTTAGGTACCTTAACATTCTCTGTCTCTTTTTGTCCAGCATAAGCAGATTCTCCTAGTACTAAATCTGAAATTCACTATAACCACACATAATTAAGATTTAAAGAAGATGCTTCTTTAAATACCTAGTATTCATGCAGTTTTTTCCCTTTCACAAAAATTACTATAGATTCACCACTTTTTCACTATAATAATAGCTAACCCAAAATTTCACACGATCTGATACAATAAATTTCATCCCATTCTATAGGCAATGATAAATCACCTGTAAACATCCATAAAACTGGTCAATTCTTCAACACAATTTCCCAAAAAAATATAAAAACACCTAACAATATCGAATTGCACAATTGGTTAGCAAAAAAAAGAAACAAAAAAAAAAAAAAAATAATATAAAAGTACCAAAAACCAGACATGTCAACTGAACCATAACAATGGCCATCAATCCAAGTCTTTATTTATATAAACATCCTTTTCATCTCTTTTGGTCCACAAAACACACGGTAATATAAATACAAAAACAACAACAAATCATAGATTTTTTTTATATCAAAACAAAAATATAAAAACTTCTGTCTCCGAAAAAAAGAGGAAGAAAACCTTTAAAAAAAAAGATGAAATCAATTTTTTTCTCAAAAAACGAACACAAAATAACTAGGAAATCGCTCAATTACCACAACGACATTTTTATCCCCTCGCAATATAGCTATGATGCGCATTGATAGAAAATATCCTTGTTGTTATTGGGCTCTTTATTATATGAAAAGGATCCACCTCTATAGCTGCTATATTTTTGTCGTTTGATGAATCAATTTTTTTGTTGTTGTTGTCTACATTCTCCCTGTTCCAGGATAATGCACTTGATTCAGCTTATTATACCTGTGTTATGGCCAGCGAAAATATTATTGTGTAATGATACTGACTCCTGAATCAAAAGGACATAATTTTATACGAATCAAAAAAAATTGAAAGGGACACGTCGAGAAATTCACGCCTGCTAACAAGCCAGATAGGTATTCCTTTAGCAAAATACGCAATCATTAATCATCGAAGGATAACACTAACACACAACAACAAAAAAATCTGGTTGAATTGAATTGAATTCAAGAAAAAAGGACCTTTTGGTAACATTTTTATTTACTTTTCTTCTTCATATATTTTTGGAGAAATATATTTCTACGCATTTTTATATTTTTATGAATGAATGAACCAAGGGGGAAATATACTCCGTATGAATGGATGAAAGGATCATTTTCTTGAATTCGTTCCTTAACAAAAGGATAAATTGATGCAAGTGTCGAACGCGATTATGATTTACGACGCACGATTGAAATCCGTTTTTTGATTTCTTCTATATGTTTTGGTTATTGGTTTTGTAATCCACTAAACATAAGATTGAATTCTTAGAAAAAAGGATTGCTTTTTTTGTAGAAGAAACAGTAAATGAAAATATTATGGGGTTGACCTAATGCTCTTTAATTGATCATTTTAAACGATTCAGGTTTTGAGGTTTTATATTGATGGTTTTTACTTACTTGCTGACCTCTGAAGGAAAGGTGATGAAGAAATTCAGGTGAACATTTTTGTTGAATTAATTATGTTTGCTGAGGAATTTTTCTCCCACGCTGTCAATACTGTGTTAGTGTAAGGTCCAGTAGGTGCCTCAATTTTTTGTCTAATTGTTTGATGAATACCTAAACCTAAATGGGTTTTACTTTTTTTTTGTAAACAGTTTTTCTTCCGGATAATCCTACCACACATGACAGGATGCTGCTTTATTTAGATAAATTGTGTGGTTTGAGAAAATAAAAAAAAAAAAAACAAACATTCATTCAATTTGGCACAAAAGATTGGAATGTACCTTAGAAATAGATACCTCAATTAGAGATATTAATACAAACTCATGAGAATTGAAACTATTAAATATTTAATGTAAAATCTAATCTAAAAGTCGAACTAAAATATCCGTAGGGGGTTGGGCTGCCAGGTGAAATTTTAATAAAATCGGGACAACAGGTATAAAAAGTGGTCACAGATCGAGACGCAAAAGACATGAAATCTTAGTAAAATAAAAAGATACATGAGGAACTCGAAGCTTTTCCACATATTATATTTTTTTTTTTTATAAATCGTGACAGGATTTTACCATAAAAAAAAATTATTATAACATTTAGTAATGGGTAAATTAATTTCTTGTACAACATAAAATCTTTTAAGATCGTTCGGATTAAAATTTTCGATAAAGCTGAAAAGCACCATAAAACTTAATTTACTTATCCGGCCCCAATAAATATTTAGAAAAAAAAACATGTTTATACTTTAAACAAACTTGAATGAAGTTAAATAAAGCAATTGAACAGCAATAGGTTCATATTATTACAAATAGATTTCTATTTAAAATATACTCGAATCGATTCCATACAGGGTGTCCCACAGTCACCGCCCCAAATGAAAACCATGGATTCCTGAAGTCATTTTAAGTCGAAAAACTTAAGAGGTAATTTTCTCGTTTTCGTCCCGTTTTCGAGTTACCAAGGTTTTTATGATTTTTGCTCTCTTGTCCTTTAACTGGCCTTATCTTTGCCAAACTAAGTTTGATTTGAAAGATTTTTTTTACAACCAATCAAGAATTTATTACAGTTTAAGTTTGTCTCAAAATGGTTTAAATGAATTAAAAACTTTTTCTGAGCTATTGTGGTTAAGAAAAGAACAAATAGATAAAGCTCAGAAAAAATTTTAATTCATTTAAATTAATTTTTTATTTAAAAATTATTTTTTTTTTAATTACTTTCAGTAGCCTTTTTTATGAAATACTATTTTTTTTATGAAAATAAACTGGACTTTAATAAAAAGGACAAAAAATTAATACTTATTAGCGTGTTTTTTTGACTTAAACGATATGAAAGTGTAAAAAACAACTTAAAAAACGAAGAAAATTGTGTTTGATGCAAAATTGTGGAAAAACGGTTGTCCGCAGAAAAAAATTTTTGAGGCAAACTTAAACTGTAATGAATTCTTGATTGGTTGTAAAAAAAATCTTTCAAATCAAACTTAGTTTGGCAAAGATAAGGCCAGTTAAAGGACGAGAGAGGAAAAATCACAAAAACCGTGGTAACTCGAAAACGGGACGAAAACGAGAAAATTACCTTTTAAGTTTTTCGACTTAAAATGACCTCAGAAATCCATGGTTTTCATTTGGGGCGGTGACTGTGGGACACCCTGTATATTTCTGTTTGAATTAAATATGAATCTATTTGAGTTTTTTCTCAGTGTTGTGTTGGCATATTTGAGTCGTAGGTAATCGTAACAAAGATTGTATGAAAATTGTTTTGTTGTTGTACTTATTCTGAAAAAAAAAACATCGAATAATAATAATTTTTGGCTCCACTTTCAAGTCAATTTCGTCATCGGTATTCACTGCTGTTTGTTGACGTAGCACACAGATTTTGACTTGCGATATATGTAATTGGGTACTATATCTACTTCGTTCAATTCTCAAAATTCTGTGTGTCCGTCTGTGTGTCTCAAGCGATTTATGTCAAATTTCGTAGTCAAGAGGTTTTATGGTGATTTCTTGAAAAATCAGTTTTTTTTTTTAAAGCGGATGAATGAATTTCTTTGAAACTTTGTTTTTATGTCTCAATTAAAATATTTTATTTTTAATTGGATACCAAATTTTTTTTTTGAAAATTTGTAGGTACATAGGTATATAAAAAAGCTTCAATAAAAAAAACGACTCTTATGATTTTCAAAAAAAAAAAAAAATTCGAAAAGTTCTTTGTTATGCAAGAAATTAAATAGCATATCTACTTCGTTTTGAGGTCAAACCACCTGAGGGGATATTTTTGTAACTTTAAATCAAATTTTTTTTATTATTGTTTTTAAGTTAATTTAGGTGTTTATAAGTTTCTTAAAAAATCTTTCATGAATTTTCAAAAAGTTTTAAGGGGGAAATCCCTCTGGACGACACCTTTTTCAATATTTTTTTATGAAAAACTGAAAGCACTTATTGAAATTTGGAAAAAGACAAGATATTACTGACATTATAAAGTATTGAAATTTTTTTTTTTTTAAATAAAAAAAATAACAAAATGGCGGCTCTGGAGCCTTTCAAAGTTGACGCCTCTAGTTTACGCCGTGCAATGCACAGGTCCAGGAAATCATCTTAAATCAAAAAGGAATTTTTTTTCCGTTAGATGATATTAGTACGCATTGCATGAACCTAAATTTCTTTTTTTTAAATGAAAAATAAAAATTAGAAATCAAAAAAAAGAAGTAGTTAAAAAAAATATTTACTGTACAAATTTTATTCAACTTTTAGGTTCATGTTGTGGCCAATAAGTTAAGGAGTAATTTGCTTCAAAAATTGCGCGGAAAAAAACTGGTTTCGAAAAAAATGCGTTTGAAGTTTTCGTTTTCGTTCTATGGTAGGTTCGGAGCGCATTGGTTTCGGAACTATCTAGGCACTTTTGAGGCTTCATTTAAGGCTAAGACCACTGAAAATAATGCAAAAATAAAAAATTCCAGAGGGATTTCCCTCCTTAATTTTCCAAGCTACTTTTGACATAAGAGATAGCGACTTGAAATTTCACAACGTAAATGTTACAGTACAGATTAGTGCAACGAATTCGGCCACTGAATTTAGAAAAAAATGTATTTGAACAACCTTCACACTAAATCAAAAGCCAAATTTTCAGAAAATACAATTTTGTATTAAAAAATGTGTCCATAGTATAAAGAAGCAGTTATCGGTGGGGAAAATCAAGTTTAAAATATATAAACCATTACAATTTACAACTTTCCGAGAACTGTCCATGTAGTTATATTTATTATTCCTTATAAAACTAGTAATTAATGAAATTCTTTGAGTAATGTTCACTGTAATTTGTACAAACATTTCCTACCTTTTTATTTTTTATAGATATCAGATAAGTTATATCAAAAAATCCCATTCAAATATAGTTTTTATTCAGCAAAAATGCTTCTAGTATGTGTAACTTCAAATCAACACAAAAATACATTTTAGTTTACAATTTCAATAGCTCAGCTAAATCAACCTAAAATAAAAAAAATTGTATATAAAAAACAAACAAACAAACAAACACACATCATCAACAAATAACCTGAAAATCCATTGAATCTGAATCCTATTTCTATTTTCCCTTATATGAAAACTGAAAACTGAAATCTGAAAACGTCAACCCTATAACTCAGCTCAGAGTACCTATATGCAAAACCATTTTAGACATCAAGAAATTAACATCTCTATTGTGCTTGAAAGCCAAACACCCACACCAAATTATACATACATACATACAAACATGCTAATATCGTTGACACACATCAATCAACTAAATAAACATGACTAGCGCGGCATAAAATCACAAACATCAGCAGCAGAGAGAGAGTCCTTTTTCGCAATCCTTTTGTGTAATAATATGTCGTACCTATGTGTCAATATATATCTCTATTCGTAACGTTTATATCACACCGCTTCTGGTACTTTTGCTAAAGTAATATCATTTGTTTGAATGTATTTCCAGGCTGATTATTTATACTAACAGCGGGATAAATAGATTCACAACAACAAAAAAAAAAACGTCCTTTTCATGACAAAGTCAAATAAACACGAGAATGACAAAAAAAAAAACACATAACATGAGTGAGTGAATTTGTATAAGGATCAACTAAATATTTGTCCCATGCAAACATTTTATGTACATTTCCCAAAAAAATAAAATAAAAAAATCAGGAGTAGGTACAAAGCCCAACGCGAAAATGTTTAGATTTGAATCCTTTTTTTTTTGTTGCTTTCACTTAGCCGAAATCACTTTCTCTACTTCGTCAGAATATCCTTTTTAACCTTTTTTTTTAGTATTTCTTTGCTTCCGATCTGGTCTCTCTCTGTGGCCGTATGCTCGCGGTTCATGGGAACCACCGAAAGGAGCTACAATCGGAATCCTTTTTTTGTCAACGGAGTGTGACTTAACTGACGAAGAGAATCCTCATTTTTCTTCCAGTTACTTCCAACGAACTCGCACGCCAACTCCTCCTGACGGTGGCCAAAGAAACGTTTCATTCTTCCTTCTGACGTGATGTACCTTTGACAACACGAAGGATAAAGTTGACAGCAGTCTACCGCTGGGTTATTGGGGCAATAAAACAAAAAAAAAAGCAATATCCCTACCTGCGAGGATTGAGTTGAGATTGTATACAACAGCAAAAGCATTTCCCAAAAGAAAAAGGCTACAATGTACCTCGCTTCGACTTGTTGACATTTCTGCGTGTTTGTTCCTTTATCGTTTTTGAAATTCCGCAGAATAGTTTTGTGTCCTTTTTTGCTGTGTGCAAAAATCCTGCATTATTGCATAAAAACACAGAAAACGCAAACGGATTTTATGATTCCAACCGCTTGAATATAGCAGCCTTTTCTAAGGAAGGAGTCAGCTATAGCAGACACAGGTAAGGATTCTGATTATCTAACTCTATGTAATGTTCGATAACTCTTATGTAGCTATTGCTAGGATATTTGACAAAATTTTACGATTTACTTCGAAGTGAATTGTCTTATATGTTTTCAAGGTCTGCCATTGGCATAAAATCCTTGCGAAATTGCCTTTTTTTTTTTTTTTGTTGGGTTAAGGTTTACAACTTTCCTCATAAGATGGAAAGGAGTCGAATGGAGTTGAATTCTATACAAATGTCATAGAAATTTTGCAATCTGATAGAAAAGGATATATGCAATAGAATTTCCAGCAACAGAGTATATAGAGAGGTATTATTTAAGTAAGTACAACAGTTCAGGGTTATTGCGTCAAAGGATCAATGGTATAAAGATATTGTATGGTTATTTTCAGAATTTATGGACGCAGAGATTTTAGGAATCGTTTCAATTGTTCATGCGGAATGGTTTTATACTGAAATTGGCGCATAGTTAGTTTAGAGGAAGTGGAATATAGTATCTCTATAAAAACGTTTTGCATAATGTTACACTATAAATTCATTTTAAAAGAGGACTTATTTTTGTGAGAATATATATTTTTGGGAAAATTGTGTCGTAATGGTTATTTTATTAAGGTTCATAAACAATCTGTTGATGAATATTCTCCTGTACCGTCTTCGTCACCGTATTTATGTTGTTTTGTGGTGGGAAAGAAAGTCAAATAAGGTCTTTTGATTTGGTTTTAGCATGAATTGAGTAAATTTCTTATTTAAAAGGTTTGAGGTACCACAAATGTTTACAATTTGCGTATAAGGATAAAGTCAAGGCCAGTTTCCGGCAATAATTTTATTTTGTTTATTGTTGTAATAACATTTAACATAACCTATTCACATTTTTGACAGAATTTATAAATAAGGCAACTGTAGCTATTACTTTGCTGTACATGGTGCACCACAGAACAGCTTTAACCAACAATGTTATGTGCATTTCGATGCGCTCAATGTGAATACGAGGTTTGTTTGGCACGTGCAGTAGAGTGGAGCGTTTTTGGACTTTTCTTTCATATCACTTCGTGCAACTCATGGTTTAGACGTTGTGGTCTTCATATTCTGATTTGTTTTTTTTCGATGATGGAATAATAAAAATCGGGAAGCCTCTGAAAAACGAGCATCCTTTAGAGGCTTCCCGATTTTTATTTTTCCATCGTCGAAAAAAATAAAGCTAGTATCAGAAAATGTTCGAAAGACCACAACGCATAAACCATGAATTGTGCACGCAGTGATATGAAAGAAAAGTAAAAAAAAACGCTCCACTCAGTGGCGTACGTTGAGTCGGCGGGGCCCCGGGGTAAGACTAAATTTTGGGGCCCCTTTGATATTTGGGGGCCCCTTAGTTACAAAAAAAATTACTTATACGCCATACGTTTTTTTTGTATGGCTTATTTATTTTTAGGTTTATTTTAATGTTTTAATTTGTTCTATATCTCTCATAAAAGTAGTAAACACTTGTACTAGGGGCCTTCAAAATTAAATATTTAGAGACCCCAAAAAGGAAATTTTTTTAGCTAAGAATTGATAGTTCTTGGGGCCTCTGTTCTGAAGTAATAAATACATATTTTATCTTCCATCATCAGACATAATTTTTTTTATTTTGGGGCCTCTGAAAAATTATTTTTAGAGCCTCAAAATTAAGTGCTTAGAGGCCCCTAAAATATAATATAATTTTTTTGGAGCCAAGAATTAATAGGTATTGGGGCCTCTGTTCTGAAGTAATCAGCCCTATTGGCAATCTCACGTGAGAAATTTCCCCGGGAGTAGGTTTTCTCTCCCGGGAATTTTTCTCCTTATCTGCAATCTCCATCGGAATTTAGTTTTCGGGAAAGAAGTACAGCCAACTTAACAAAACAAAAAAACCTTCGAACACATGTCTTCGAAAATTTTGACAACTCTAATTTGATTGTATTTAGTGCACAAAAACAATTAAAATGTTTAATAGTCAATATTTATATAATTTTTTTCTTTAATGTTGATTTGTGGATTTTTATTCAATAATTTTTTTTATTTTTTGCCCAACTTATTACTTTGTTCGTTTCTTCAGATGGACATGTAATTAGTTTTGTGTTTGTAATTTTAATTAAAGAATCAATCAATAAAGTTTCTTAAGCTTTGTTTTTTTTTTTGACATGATAAACAAATAACTGAAATAAATTGAGGCATTCGATCATTTCTTCGACCAAAGCAGCAAACTAATGCTCTCGGAATGGTCTCCTTTAGTTCCATGCTTTTTTTAAGGTTTTCTTATATTTTATTTTTGTCTACTATTTTGCGTTATCCAGTTGCAATATTATTTGCTTTTTGTTGGATTAAGGAAGTAAATAATTTAATATTTTTAACAGAATATTTTGAAAGAAAAACAAGTACATTTTGGCTTCAAAAAATCTGTTCCCCATAAAAAATATGATAGAAATACTTCGGGGGAGAAACTCCATTTCCGATAGGTATTTTTGTGTGGGAATTTTTTCCTAGGAAATTTTTCCATTCAAAAAGTATTGCCGATACCGATTTTTCGGAATAGAGACATTTTTCCAGGGAAATTGTATTGCCGATAGGGCTGAATATTCGGAATGCCACCAATAACGTAATGTTTTTATTTAGGGGCCCTGATGTATTTATGTTGGGGCCCCTGAATTTATATTTAATTTTCCATTTGATTGTTTTGAACCACTTTTGAGGATCCTCAAATAATATTTTTTTGCTTTTTTGAAGCCCCTAATAATGTATTATTTGTGGTGGCAGAGATTTTTCAAGTAATATTTTTTGGGGCCCTAAGATAAAATTATAATTTTTCTTTTAAAAAAGCAGTTTATTTTTTTTTGGGCCCCTGGGGTAACCTTTTTTTAAAATCAATATACATATATTGTGTGGCTACCAATACATTATACATTACACTGAATGACATAATTTGTCTCCCTGGTTACTTCGTAACTCAATTTATGCTTACAGTTTCCTTTTCTGCATTGTCTCCAGTGGGGGCCCTGTTGTCGGTCGGGGGCCCTGGGGCACCGCCCTGCTTGCCCCAAGGGAGTGTACGCCCCTGGCTCCACTCTAACGAACAGGTCCAGGTTTTCAGTTATAAGTGCAATAAACTACAGCAAAATGGATAAATTCCTAAATTTTTATTGGTTTCTGATGCTCCCGAAAATTACGCTAGAATTTTTTTTTTTTTGAAAAAATTTTGTTCCCAAAATTGAAAAAAAAAACAGAAAATTATTTGAACATAAACTTAATAATTGCTAACCCAACTAACAGCAAAGCTATAGCTTTTAAATTCATTGTTTTTTTAACTATTCTAAGAAAAGTAGAATTTAAGTGAATTACTTACTGAAATTACTGAAAAAAATTTAATTTTGAAAACTATGCCAGTCGTATAATAAAACGGGAGTTATATATTCTGACAAAATTTCCAAATTTCATTTTGGAAAAAGAGACAGAAAACTGTTTTAAGATTATATTAACATAATTTAAATAAATACATTTTTTAAATTTGTTATATTTTTTTTGTTTAAATACACGAAAAATTCTGGAGTATTTTTTAATACAGCTCTTGTATTAAAGCAAATTTGTAATAAAAAAAATATGTCATTTTAATACTTCCAAAATATTAAAATTCTTTTTAATCTATTTTGTATTAAATTTAAATATTTAAGTATTAAGTTTACTACTTGTAATACAAAAATTATTAGAAAATAACTTCCGTGAATTAAAAAAAAAACCCACCGGTATAAAACTACAATCATGTATTGAATTTTAATACAGATGTATTAGATTTTAATATGTTTGTATTACATTTTAATATAATTGTATTACATTTTAATATAATTGTATTACATTTCAATATAATTTTATTAAAATATAATACAAATTTATTAAAAACTAATATAAAAATTGTATTAAATTAATATAATAAAAAATATAATAAAAATTTATTAAAAAACTAATATAAAAAGGTTTAAATTGTAATACAAGAATATTAAATTTTAATCAAATTAAAAACCTAAACTATAGCACCAGCCACTTTAAAAAAGAAAAAAAATTGAAGGTTAGCGTCACCTGAAAAAGTACTGTTAAAAAAAAAAAATAAAAACAAAAATTGTAAATTTGTACTAATTTGAAGGCACTTTATTTTTTTTCGAAGCAAAATGCATAAATTGCAAACGAAGTTTGATCGGCAATAAGATTTCACATGCTACAGTTTGCGAATATCACCATTATTTATTATTAAATTATTTATGATGAATAATTATTTTGAATAATGAATTTTGGAAAAAGAATACATTTTTTTAACTTTCAATACATTTGGAATTGAATTGAAATATTTTTGTAACATCTTTTAATAAAATTTGTATTAGAAATTAATACTACCTATGCGAATTTTAATATAAAATGACTAAATTTTAATATGCAATACCTACCTACTTGAAATTTATTACAATTGGTATTAAATTGTAATAAAATCGTAATATTTTTTAATACAACTTTTAATGAAAAGTAATACAATTGTATTATAAAATATTCTTCAAATATTAAATTTAAATACATTTTGTATTAATTATTAAATTTTAATACATTTCTGGTGTAGACTTATAATATGTAACTCAAAAAGTATTAAAAAATACTCCAGAATTTTTAACTGTGTGTGTGAACTAACTAGGAGGGCTAACATTTCCCTCCCCTGCACTGCTTGGGTCCAGTGTTCGGGACTTTTGATATTTTATAGCTAGTTAATTTAATAAGAAAGTGTCAACGATATTTTTCATGTTTTACTTCGTTCACTGTATTATTAAAGGGGTCTGTATTGATATATAGACAAGCTTCAACCAAATGTGTTGCAAAACATTTCTTTTAAACAAAAATATTATAGTTTTAAACGAATTTCTTTTTATTTTAATGAGATAAAATGGATTTTACCCAGTCGTTCATTGCGTACTCTTATAGCGCTACAGAGGAGCACAAGATTGTTAATTTCGACATGACTTTAAGAATCCTGTGAAACCTTAAAAATTCTTTGTCAAAAATCTCATACGGAGGGTGTGAGGATTTTTGAAAATTTGAATTATAATATACTTACGTGTTACGTTAACAGCGGGAATCTACTAATAAACCTGTAAGCATAGACGAAAAATTGTCACAGATATAGAAAAAAACTGTAACAGGCTAATTTTTGGTATACAGCTGGGTATTGGTATATGGTTATAATGGACAAAATGTTTTTCGTATCAAAACTACCAAATAAAAAACCAGCACACATTTCGAGGCTCCAATTGTATTAAAAAAGCATTGTATATTGGATTTTTACTACACTGTGTCGTTCTTTTAAAATGGAGCAATACAAAAAATTGAATATTTTTTTTTATCAAGTATTTGGTACATATTTAGAGTATTTAAATGGCCGTACAATTTTGTATTCACAATCTTGATCCATTCATTTTCAACAATTTGCATGGCCCATATTTCCCACCCCTAATAGTGGTCCATATTATCCTTAAACTAGAATCTAATGATGCTTTTTAAGCAAGCGGTGCTCCTTCTTCCATTGGGTTAATCATCATGTTAAACCTAGTTTAATTAAAAAACCGCTGCTGTGTAACCAAAAACGAAAAATCTATTTTAAATAACTCATAACGTTTTCTAGGAAAAGTTTGGTATGATTACAATACATAATATTCATTCGCAAATATTCAAAATCAATTTCAAATTTCTGTGTGCTCTAATTCATTACACAAATACCAAACTATAGGTACATTTAATAAAAATCTACTGTCGAACATAAAAAAATTTCATTTCAAATGAAAAAAAAAAAAATTAATAATAATAAAAATAGAAATAATACAAAAAAAAAGAAGTATGGAATTCAACGAATATCTACTCAACTAATCCCCAATACACAGACAACTCTCTAACATCAGGCGAAGCGGAAGTTATTCAATTATTGTTGATGCTTAGATTTATTAAAATTTTACCACCCTCCTTTTCTATAACGGTATAGAGAGTTACCTAACCTAACATAGATATTCGAAAATAGAAAAATGAAGTGTTTTGCTCTATTTGTGCCGATGGTATAGTGAATGGTGCATGTGCGAGAGCAAAGTTATCAACTTTCCATATCCTGTGCCGTTTTATATAGTGATGAATGTCCAGGGCAACACACATAAAGAAAATAAAAAAAAAAAAAAAAAAAAAAAAACACCAACAACAGCAACAAACAAACAAACAAACAAAAAATGTGGTTCTTGTACATTTCTGTGCAATGTCCAATGTCCATGCATGTCGAATGCAAATTTTAGCATGCCCCGCTGCTGCTCATACGGAACAAAACGAAACAAATAAAGTGGTTATGTTTGCTCGTCCACAGGGAGGAAGCTATCCTTATGCTTCCTTCCGTCCTGCGCGTCGTCCGTCCGTCATCGTTCAAGCTCTTCCCCAATCGCGAAATTCTGAACACACAAGGGTGTACAAAAAGTCGTATAAAAACCCCCCAAACCCAGTTCTTTTTTTTTTTTCTTTCCATATTTTCAAATCTAGAAACACCACATAAAGTACACAGAATACACACCATCAGCCACCCCATCGTGTAGGGTGGTTTGGTGCAAACTGCACCACCCTATCTGACATATTCAATTCCTCTTCCGAGGATTTTCAGGCATCTCCTGACTCCTTTCTCCGCAACTAAACACACAATACAACCCTCTAATGTAGACATAAAAATATAAAATATATTCTATCTACGCACATACAAACTCGTCTCGTATAAAATTAAAACCCTGTGTGTGTGTTTGAGTGGGAAAAAATGTATGTTATTATTGCACAGCCTGCAGCACCGCTACGCCAGATCCCTGGGATTCTAAAATGAAACTATGAGGCCACATACACCGCACCGCGTGTGAGTCCTGGCCAGCATCAAGGAGTGCAGGAGAGAGGATGTATATACCCGATTCCAAAAGCTAACAAACAACAACGCAGAAAAAAAATCCTGAGCGGTTATTAAATTTGAACCCCTTTGTCATAAAACTACTTCCATACCCGCCTCTCGCATCACATCACCCCACCACCCTCTTCGATTTGCTTCTTTGCATGGCTCGTTCTAAGCTCTAAGCCATATTGTCGTGGCAGGCCGAAGGGTGGTGCACGACGGGCGGCACGTGGTGATGGTATTAGGGTGTGCGAATTAGAAAATCTCTCTTTTTTAGTTGAATTTTCCTTTCTGCATGTCCGTGTAACCTTTTAGAGCTACTCTAATATAGGGCCATGCAGTCCATTCGGAACAGAAAGGACATCACGGGAAGGGGTTGTATAGGCTGCATAAGCTGCAACTGGTTGAAATGATAACGAAAACGAGGATTTTTACGATGCAATAATAAAAGAGGATCACGCTAACTAATAATCATGTCGTTAACGGCCTCTGGCATTGCGCTGGCTGCACTGTCTATGGTCCAATTTGGATTTGAAGTGAATTAAAAGTGAGATATGTTTCAAAAATGCAGATTTAATTTTTATATTTATTTAGAATATGGGATTATATAGAAATATAGAATTTTAAATATTTTTTTTATGAATAAAGAGCGAATGTTGTTAACACCATAACGTTAATTATTATATGTATAGTATACGTACCGGAAGTCAAAATAGAACTTTTTTATTGGACTGTTGTAGTTATAGTGGCGGTATTTTATGAAAATTTCATTTAAAGTTCATAAAAATCAATAAAAAAGTGCAGTAAACTTGCTATACTTTTACCAATGGTAAGTAATTTAAATACGTCCTACGAAATTACCTAAAGCTTGGCAACTTTAAGAATCATTTCGTATTGAACATTTTTGGTCAAGTAATACCTAAAGTACAAAAATAAATACAAATTTGTCTCTTTAAAAAAAAAAAACATTATTCACATATACTTGATGAAACGTTCGGTAGCGCAAAAAATTTAAATTTGGCACAACGCCAAAAACGCGAATTTGAATTTTTGAACATTTTTGCTTCAATGCGTCATTTTACTTGTTATCGGTCCCTCTATTCACTGCTTCGATCCCAATCCTCCATCTGTTGCCTAAAAGTCTAAACTATCAATTTCCGTTGCACGAGTTTCCATAAGATTGCATGACTTTCAAAAATTTTGAAGCCGTTTTTCTCAAAACTACAATTTTGCAGATTCGTGGTTTTGGCTTTGTGCCAAGATTAAAAAAAATTTTGTTTTTAATTACAGTATGTGGCCACATAATTTTCACAAATTTGTGACGCTTAACACTAATTTTATTTTATTTTATTAAGGGGCACGGTAGTGCACAGCCAAGTTCTCTAGCAACTTTGGCACTACACCCTCTAACTACCACACCAAAGATGCTAGAATTTTCAAACTCGCTACATTTGTTGAGCTGGTAAAAACCAAAGACTTTACAAAATTTCAGCCTCCTACGATGAGTAGTTGCTGAGATATAGGGCTTCAAAAATCGCAAACACCGTAACTGACTCACTGACAGGTCATCAAAATTATGGAGAACTTCCCGATATCGTAGAAACTTGAAATTCGAAAAAATCGAAAATTTGAGATTTTCAATTCAGGGACGTGGCATCCGCAATTTTTTGCTGAGTTTTCATCAAATATTATAGAGCACTTCTGATTATCGTAGAATCTTGAAATTTGGTAGAATGGTAGAGCTGGTAGTTTATAAAAAGGAAAAAAATTAAAATTTGAGAATTTCAGCTAGGGGGAGTGGCAACCGCCCATTTCCGCTGAATTTTCATCAAATACTATAGAGCACTTCTGATTATCGTAGAATCTAGAATGGTAGAGCTGGTAGTTTATACAAAGGAAAAAATTTAAATTTTGAGAATTTCAGCCAGGGGGCGTGATGATCGCCCATTTTCACTGAATTTTCATCAAATATAGAGATTTTTAATTCTACAGCCATACCTTGCAAAAAGTAGTAAAATCCCAACAAAAACATTACTGTTAAAAAAAGAGCCAAGTTCTCCTATGTTAAAATTAATCTGGCACAAAAAGTATTGAGACATAAAAGTGTACCAAGTTCTAAAGTTTGGGTCCAAATTCGTATCAATAAAATTTTGATTGTTCTCTTCACAATTTTTCTTTTAATTACCGATTTTTAAAGTTATTTCAAAAATTGCCAAAGTAAACAATCAAAATTTTATTGATACGAATTGAACCAAAATTTTAGAACTTGGTTCACTTTTATATCTCAATACTTTTTGTGCCAGCATAATTTCAATATAGGAGAACTTGGCTCTTTTTTTAACAGTAACATTGACTAACATTGTTGAAAGAAAACAGCTAAAAAAAACAAGTTATTTTTCAAAATCATTGAAAAACAATTTTGCAAAAAAACAATTGTTATAAAGCGTTTTGTAGTCAGTGTAACAAGCTCTAAAAAACGTGATAATTCTCCACATACGTAGGCAGTCAAGGCTTCACAGTGATATTTACTTAACCCGAACTATCTTATTTGATGTTTTGTCAGTTTTTTGATCAGGTTGATTTCAAATATTGAAACGAACATCATTACTTTGTTTTTTTTTTTTTTTTAATTGATTCATTTTCCTTGTCTTACAACAATAGATATATACAAACCTATATATATATATATTTTTTTTAAATCCTCCAGAAATAAAGCATGGTTATTTTTTACTAGCATAAATCGAATTTGAATATTTGATAAAATTATTCAATTTTGTTGAAAACAATTTTACAACATCTTTGACTTAGAATATTACACAAGAAATTGAAACTCAATTCACCATAATTTGCCAAACTCCAAGTTCAACTTCAAAGTAAAAAAAAAGAAACAAAAAATATTTGAAAAAATAAAAAAAAAATAAAGTTCGCTGTTCAGCTCTTTTGTTTAAACGATGCCAATACTATGATTACTTTAAAGCTCTTATTTTTCTATGTTAAAATGATAAACATTAATATAAAAATATGGTTTAATGCTTATTTTAAAACGAAATATTAGAAATATGGTTATTATTATACTTACATTCGTCCCATTGTGCGACGATGCAAAATGTTTTTCAATTAGGATCTAGCTTGGAGCACAACTTTATATCAAGAAAGCAGTGCCAGTGCAGTGAATTAATGAGTTTAGTTGACCTCCAAATTTGTAGCTTTTTAAATGCTCTTCAATTACATTATCTTGGTTTTTGTAGCTTGAAAGTAAAAAAATTAATATTTTTTTAATGCCCAAAATTGTAGCTAATTAAATGCTAATTTGTTGCGCAAAAATTAATTTTTTAGCTTCACCCAGTCATTTTTTATTTCAATTTAAAGTTCCAGAAGTGCACTTCCGGTTTGATGAGGCCAGTGGAGACTTTTTTAAACATTCACTTTTTTAAGTTTTTTTCTTTTGTTTTTTTCTTTTTCCATTAATTGTAGCTTTTGAATAAATTTTTTTTGATACAAACCCCTCAAACCGTTTTTGAAATATTCAAGATTTTGTTAAAAAACATAGCTCAAAAGTAACCTTCCAAAATCCAAAAAAATGCGAAATTCAAACATTTTTTTTGCACAAATTTGAAGTAACCTAGACTAAGACGAAATCCAAAAACCTCGGTTTTGTAGCTCGATTAGTTTTTTTGTTATTCAATATTCCGCTAAAATAAGACTCAATTTCATATGTAACGGTCAAAATTTTCAAAAAAGTTGAATTTTCAAATTTTTTTCTTTTCTAGAAATCAAAATCAAAAATAATGTATTCAAAAGCTACAATTAATGGAAAAAGTTAAAACTTAAAAAAATTATTTTTTAAAAAAGTCTCCACTGGCCTCATCAAACCGGAAGTGCACTTCTGGAACTTTATATTGAACGCAAGAAATTAGCATTTAATTAGCTACAGTTAATGAGATAATTTTAGTTTGATTCCGCCACAATGTGTCCGCCAAAGTAAGGGACGTTTAAATTTGGCTTATTAAAAAAATATTCAATTAAAATAAATCACTTTATGGGAGACTTATCTGCATTAATACTATTATTTAAAAATGCCATTTAATTTCATAAGTAAAACTTTAAATTACATATAACAAAGTAACGCAGTTGTTTAGTTTTTCTATCAATTGGTGATTATTGGTATTATCAGCGTCGACTACTTTTCAAATTTTTAATTTTTTCTCTTGCTTCAATGATACGACTTTACCGTTTTTTTTACATTTATAAGAAAAAAAAATCTTCAAAGCGTGTTTCTGAAAATATGTTACCAAATTATGCATACAAAAAAAAAAAAAGATTTCCCCTTAAACCAAAAATAATTGATAATTTCATTAAAAATCTCATCCGGAACGTACGTACGTAGATGACTCAATTTAAATCCATTATTTTACACCTAACTGAAATTGAAATATATTTTGCCGTACAACTATAGTTACACCCGTTTGGTCACACAGTCGTGTGTCTTAATTTATGATTTCCTTTTGTAACCTTCCTTAAAAAAAAAAATCAAATAAACCTGTGTCAAAAGAAGCAAGAAAAAAAAAAAAAACACAACAAAACAGCAAACAAACAACTTTATTGCCACCGTGTTTTCCAAGGACACAACACATTCTTTTGTTATAAACTTCCTACAGAATCAACTTATCAAAATAATTATCTACGCTATGCCCGGTTGAGCCCCCAGGGTGTATATACTCACTAATGAAGATGTTGTCCGGCCTCCTTAACTTAAATGCAACAAAGTGTTTAAAATCCTCCTTCTAACAGCATAGAGAGAGATATCATCCCAAACACACTTATGTTAATGAGGCATTTCATCATGCTGTCATATGTCCTCGAAAAAAAATAGCAAAAGGATGAATGTGTTTTGAACTAACTGCATGCGAGTGTATACTCTGTTATAGTATACCCAAATCACAGCACGCCCCCGTCAGCAGCCAGAATCGGTCGGTCGTGTCGTCGGTACGCGTGTCTTCGTTTCCTATGAGAATTTTGCAATTTCAAGGATATGAGATCCTTATTGTCAGATAGAGTGCACCCCGCTGTGGCAGCCTCACGACAATGTTTCGCTTTTTCGGTTTGGTCTCCGAACAATTAGTCTCACACTCTGCTTTAGGTTAGGGAATCGGTATGAAAGTGGAAATGGATGCGCGAGATTTCGGTCGCATCCTGATGGTGTTCCACGAAAATGCATTTTGCAACGACTTTAGCCATTGTTGAATTCGGTACGGTTGATGCGACTCCTGGAGAGTTTATAACCACGATTCCTGAGAACCGGGCACTACAATACAGAATACTACCTACGATTTCAGCAGTTCCACAGAGTCGAAATCGATGAGATAGCGAAGCCAATGATGGTCGCGTGCAGTAAAAATCCGTAAAATTGGCATCGCCTGCCATAAACGGTTTTGTGTGACTTTTGTGTTTTGTTGTTACGAACCAGAATTATACTCCCGCTCTCTCTCTCTCTTGTTCACCACTATGCCCAGAGTTTATTATCAGAAGTTGTTTGGATATGGCAGGCCAGGCCATATAATATCCTATTTGAACACAAAAACCGAGTCGGCCGAAGGATCATATAAAAGAATTTTACAACATCCCAATCGTAAATGGTAGCTGAATATAGTGGAGAGATTGTTGTCTTTAAGGCTCTGCGATGGTTGAAAATCCTCTGCAATACGCAATTCTTTGTAAAAAGGATATTCAATTGGCATTTTACTTTGTGTACAGTTTTATAAACAAAAAAAAAAAAATACAAAACGAAGTGTATGGTAGAAGAGGGAAGGATATGGATTGTGACAGTAAAAATCTTAGTTATCCCAGAATACCATATATACAAACGTCCTCGTAAACATTGTTTATTTGGATATGGCTTTCTGGTTCACCATAAACAGTTTGGCGAGCATAAATTTTATTGACCGTTATTCATAAAGAAAATGTATATCCTTCTTTTTTATACGCGAATTGCTCATACCCGGACGGAGGCCAATAGATCCATTGTGTGTATTGTATTGTGTGGCTATCTTGGGTAAATATTGGGTCATAAGTCGCGAATGTAATATTTTGCAAAATTGGTAGGTATTGACCAGTAGGGTAGAAGAAATTTGATAATTTCGCAAGAATTAGTTTTTGAACATGAATTCTTTATGTATACCCATGACCTTCTCTTAATATCATACATTACTTAGCGGACTTGCTGGTGGGTCTCACAATCAACTAAATAAATTTTCTAGCCAGATATTAAGCTCAGTGGTTTGATTCAATTTCACTTAATAAATTAGCGAAGATAATGCATCACTTTCTCAAATTAATTTGGAGATATTTTTTCTGTCTTGTAATATATTTTCTATGTAATGTATTGGCATACAAAATTCTGTTCTTAAAACAAATCAATCCATTGGCTTGATTACTAAGGGATGAAAGAGATTTTTGTACAAATACAACCTCCATCATGCACAATATAAAAAAAAAGTATTACGAACAAATTTACAAATTATAAAATTACACGGTGTTACAAAAATGAGGTTTCAAAATATACGCGGGCGGAGACCTATCAGGTTTTGTAGAGCTAGTCGCACTGATTACGAAACGGTATTTGAAAATCCCCTAACACCCCCAAAATCTGGAGTTACGGGCAAAAAACGGTTTTTTGGACCTTCACCCATTGAAAAAATTCTAGCTTCGACAATTTTTTACCCATTTTCTCAAAAACTAGAAGACATTGAAACATATAGTTTTCACTGTTCTTTAAGAAATCAGTTGAGGCAGTTTTCTGTGTGAGTAATTTTTTTTACTAAAATTCACAGTCTGGACAAAAATAGTATAAAATGAGTTTAAAAAATTTTTTTTTCGCCTATTTTTAACTTTGAAAACGATTATTTCAAAAACTATTGGTTATATTATATTGATTTAAAAATTAAAATCAAATGTACAATTTTGCCTTTCGGAAATGGTATCATTTATTACTGTAAGTGTTGCCGTTGTTTTTTAATAATTTTTTTTTATTTTGATAATTTTTTTTTAGAAAAATGCCCCTCCCACCTAAACGGGGGGAGATAGACCCCCCTCCCAAAAAAAAAATGTTTGTATTGAGCTCCTCTACAAAAACCCGATATCAAATCCTGGCGCCCAAGTTATCCTACTACGTGCCGAAACAACATTTTTGTTCTATACCTAAAAGTTCGAATTTCTGTATCTGGGTTGAAATCGAAAATTTTTTTTTTCTAAGCCAATTTGAAGTGATTTTCATAAAAAATACCTCGATTGAGATTGAGAAATAGATATAATTTTAGAATATATTTTTTAAATAGCATGTTGTTTTGAAAACCTATACTTTAAATTGATGCCGAAGTTGGGCAAATGACGAAAAAAATGGAATTTTTGAACTTTGACATCTTATAAATTCTAAGTGGTTTAACCGAGTTACATGTTTTATACATTGTTGAAAAGGTATATTTATCTTCTATCAGAAACTGTAAAAAAATCGAAAATGGGTAAAAAATTGTCAAAGCTAGAATTTTTTCAATGGGTTAAGGTCCAAAAAACCGTTTTTCGCCCGTAACTCTAGATTTTGGGGGTGTTAGGGGATTTTCAAATACCGTTTCGTATTCAGTGCGACTAGCTCTACAAAACCTGATAGGTCTCCGCCCGCGTATATTTTGAGTGTTACACCGTGTTATAAGTAGGTACAAAAATTTCAACAAATATAATTTATTCAATACATTGGTTAACAATCACGATTTTCGTCAAATTAAAGTCTAAGGATGAATGGTTCAAGTTAAAAAAAAGTCGATATGTAAAGGTTCAAATCTGAGATCTACCCGAATTATTTATACCAATACAAGCTAATAAATCAGGAGCGTCAATTTGGAAATTAATAAGTTGATGGAGAAAGATTAAATCATTATTAACACATCTCTGAGCTAAAGTTTCAAGTTCGGTGTGTTGTTTATATGGTGGCAAGTTGATTCGGTTTTTCTGAACTTAATAAAAAGGACTCCATACTTGTGAAGCGTACTCAAAAAAGATGGGGTCGTACGTAGCAGTTATACAAATTTGAACTAAATTGGACACCCCAGTCTTTGAAGCTAAATACTCGACATAGCTTATGTTGCAATATATAATAGGTAATCAAAAATATTAATGACTCGTTTATTTATTTATTTTATGATTAGACTTTGAAAGGGAAGCAATACCACGAACGAAACTAATATTTGTTTTTACCAAAATTTCGAATTTGCAATTATAAACTTTTTTTCTCAGACAAATTTCAACCAATTTTTATGAAAAATATATATAAAAAAAACAGTAAATATGTATTTTTGAAATTTTAAAGAAAGAACAAAAATTGAAGACACTAACTGGGAAGTAAAAGTTTTAACCAAAAAATTGCTATGCTGAGATTTTTAAAGCTGAAAAATTTGTTATCAACGTTTTTGATTGAAAATTAGTTCGTTTCTTAAAAAAATTAACATATTAAAAAATTAATATTTTGCTTTGATCAGCATAATTAACACTCAAGCTTACTAAAAACATAAAAATATGAATTGCAACAAAATTTTATCAAAAATCAATTAATTTTGTTAAATTAACGAATAAAAAAAGCAAAAACTTAGTTGTACATTACTATCAACAACTTTCACAAATATAATAATTTTTTCCTCTTTACATAAATATGTGCCCTTTATTATGAAAGTGGACTAAGTTACTTCTAAAAAAACGATAAGAACTAATATAAAACTTTGTATTCTTTATGGTTTAAACTTCATTTAAAATCGAAATTGCAGTACCAAAATAGATTTATTTATTATTCATTTAATTATTTCAAAAAAGAAATACCATTTAATTGCTCAAATAAAATTATTAAATAAGTTTTTCTTAAACCATGCAAAAAATGACTCAGTCCACTATCATAATTATGGGAACACTGAAAATATTAACTTTCGTAAAAGTACGAAAGTATTGTTTGTTTGTTGGCCCAACGAAACTTTCGAAAATACATAATTTTTCGTAAAATGAAAACGTTGCATACAGTTTTTCTCCCTCTTTAGAGCCCAAAAATCTATTCTAATGAAAAGATTAATCACTTAACGAAAAATTTCATACTCATTTTAACAAAAACAACAAAAATGTTATTAAGAAGAATTGTTTCGTTACTTGATCAAAATTTCAATAAAATAACGAAAAAATTCATCAACTTATAAAATTTAATTTTAATTAACGAAAATCAGTTTATGAAAATTTTTCATAGACTTAGGTAATGAAATTCTACATCGGCTTATGAAAAAATACGCCAGTTAACGAAAATAAATCGTTGCCTTACCCAAAAAATCATAAAAACACTTTGTACTTTCGTTTCTTGTGTGCATTTCTGGCAGTCGCAGTCACAGTTTATAGACCTAGACCTATCAAAATTAATTAAATTTTCGTTATCTCAACGAATTTTTACCGGCTTCCAAAAAGGAGGAGGTTTTCTATTCGTCTGTATTTTTTTTTTTGTTTGTTACCGCATAACTTTGGACTGAGTGAACCAATTTTGATAATTCTTTTTGTATTGGATAGCTGTTCACTTTTTGCCATAGGAACTATTGTAAAAACCATAAAACCCAGTTTTGATCCATGGAAGTCGGATTTGTTTTTTTTGCTAAAAATGATTATTTCGTTGTATTTACGTAAGGATTTGGTTCAGTGAACATATATAACATTAATCCAAAATTTCCACTTCCCTCTTTTTCCGTCAATAGTTTTTTTTTTTTTTTTTTAATTATTTTCATTGGCTCAAATAGGTTTTCGACGATAATGACGAAGTTTAACTTCAAAATAATTTCATAACATTCTGTGCCCCGAAAGCTAAACGTACGCTTCTCATATTTCATTAATTTTAAAAGACATTGACCTTGCGGTTGCACCATAAAAAAAATTTTCAACAGTCTTAAAAATTGCAATATTAAATTAAACTAATTATTTAATTCAACAAGAAATTTAGAAGCCAGCAAAATAGGTATACAATACATTTCTCTTATACATTTTAAAGGTTTTCCTTTAATCTTTCTCATATAAAAACTGCCTTTTTTAATCAGGCTGACTACAAAGTGAAAATCTCAATTTAATGTCATAATTAGCTACTTAATTTAACACTGCTAGGTGCGGGAGTTCTTTTTTGCTGTTGAAAGTCTCAAAAGGCTTGAATAAACTATAGACATCGGGTTTGTGTTCAGTTATATATATGTACCTCAGCTTTATACAGTAGTGGTTACCCACAAATCCCAACGCAAAAATTTGAACGTATACCTACCTACTTAATTTTCATAAAGGACATAAAATTTAAAAAAAAAAACCCATTTGACACGGTTAAAACGCAAAATATGAAAAAAAGACCTAATGAGGCAAGTGCACATTTTCATATCTTTCACCGAATCCCCCCAACAACGTATACGAGTTATAATATAGTTTCAGCAAAACGAAAAATAAACCGACACGTTAAAAAGAATTACCACTCTCCTACATGCTGAACATACACTCACACACAATGGGTCCATACGCGCAGAACCATATTAACATCAATGGCGTCACGTGTGTTTAACGACCAACAAGGATTTCATATCCTTTTTTTTTTTTTTTGCGTGTTATATTATTTTAACTCCCCAGAAATACCAAACCCCACAGCAGGGTGCCACTGTACACATTTATTTCATCCTTAAGTAGGCAATGTGGGTGTAGAAGTGCATTGTCCTGGGCCAACAACTGTTCGCCAGTTTTTATTTTTATATCAACCAGCCACATTTCGATCGTCTTTTTAAATCATCATTTTTACGCATTTCAAAACCAGGAAAGGTGGCCCATGACTCAAGTGGTTAGGTTACACGGAGTCTCATCATTTCGTTAAAAATGTCCTTTTGATTTATGAAATTAATATAAAGTTCCATCAATTGGGAAAAAGGACTTTTTCTCTTTGAGAGGTTTTGGTGTATTCCTTGACTTACACTTTTTGAGAATTAATTTAAATTATTGAAATCGGCTTTGTAACTCTTCGAGGAATTCACAAAATTAATTGCATCCTTTTTGACGAATATCCTTTTCTTTTTTTTGTTAATTTTTTCTTACAAAGCAATTTCCTGCATATCAGGAATTTTGTATTGGACAAGTGGTAGCTAGCACATTATCAAGTGTCCCGAATTTACATACATCCATATATTTTTAGTCCTTTTTTAGTGTCCCTTTGTATTGGGATATACGGTTTCAGAAGAATTCTTTCGGGTATATTTGCCAGTGAAAACAGAAATCCAATAAGTGAAAATCGGATTTAACCAAAGTCGTCATGAGTTTCGGTGCGGTGACAATGTGGCACACACTATTTGTGTACCTATACGGTGAACAAGCACACACAGTGAAATAATGCATTTTAGCCACCTCTATTGACCCTTTCTTCGGCATTGGTTCACATCCCCAAAGCAAACTAGAGTGAGGCGGAAAGTCCCGCATGTTGATGGGTGATACAATACACTTCATAGTGAAACCGAATACCAAAAAATCCTCTGGCAAACAACAAACAATTTTCAATTGAGTTTCACAGTGTTTTTGGGGACGAATATATCCTGCGGTGTTTGGGATTGGTATTGGGACATTGGGAATGAGAGGAGTGGTAGGTTCCAGGAAGAAATGCCAGTAAAACAAATCCCATATCCAGTGAAGGATTTTTTTTGTTAATTTTTTCAAAAAAACAAAAAAGTACACAAGAACACCAAAATTCAGTTACCTCTTTGCGTGCTGCATATATTTTGGATTGTATAGTAGGTAGAGGTTCTGGTTATATGATAGTGATGCAATAGTAGCAATTGCTGCACACATCATTCTATTCCACACACTGTCAGCGTCGGCGGCGGTGATGGTGGCGATGGACAAAAAAAAATAGGATCAAATGGAAATTGGTACAATCAGGATCAGGCGAAACTGCATTGGATTTGTTGTGGGGGAGAGGTGGGTATTTTTTGTATAGGGTATTGTTGTTGTTGCTGTTGTTAGAGAGAGGATAGAAACCGGAGGCACACAACTAAGCCAGAAATTTGATAAACTACTCGCAAACAATCTCGAAACGATTCTCTTCAACACATTTCACAAAAATTGGTGGCACTCGTGAAGTTGTTGCAGCGTGTTAGGAATGGCGGCAGTAGTGGCGGTAAGGGTGAGCGACTTTGAAGGACTCTGGATATATTGGACATAACAAAAAAAAAAATAGTCGAGATTAATTGACATATACGAAGTGCATTTGTTATCTAGGGTTGCCAATATTGGAGTTAAAATCAATACAAAATGTTCGATAAAGTAACGAGAATTTCAGCAAAATACACTTGAGTTGAGTCTTTCAAGACATTACATGAAAGCGCATCTTCTACTTTGAAATCTTTCTGAAAACCGAAAGCTTGTGAAATGATTCCCCAGAATTTGACGGAATTAAGCGATCTTTTGGAATCTCATATTTTTTTTCCAAATCAACACCACAAATGGCTCCTTGTTTGCATGCGGACAAAACGTTACTATGGTCAGCCATAACTTCGAGGTATTAAAGGCTACACAGCTGCACCATGATCGAAAATTTCTATTCCGCCGCACTACTGCCGCCTCACAGCCGCACCATGATTAAAAACTTCAATTCCGCCGTAGCACCGCCGAACCTCTGTACTACCATTTTCAAAAACGACTATTCCACCGCACCACCACCAAACCAAAGCCGCACCATGTTCAGAAATTAGATACTATTCCGCCGCACTGCCACCACACCGAGTCGAGTGGTTAAGCCGTATTGCTAATTCAAAGTGCTCTGCAGACTCGGGTTTGAATCTTTGGTATTAGTTTTCGATTTTTTTTGATTTTTCAGTCTAAAATTATTTATCCTGGTGCGCCCAAATTTTACATATAAAATGAAGGTATGCGGCAGTGCCTCAACGGTGCACAGTGTGAGAGTTCACAGAATTTAATTCAAAAAATGATTTTTCTCTATTGATGTCAAAATTGGTTTTTCTTTAAGCTTAAATATTGTAAAAAGTGATTACAAAAGTACTTTTAAGTGGTAATCATGTAACAAAAAAAAAACAGCATTGCAGTTGCAGTTAACGATTTTTATTCTTTCGTGCTTGTTTAAATAAAAGTTTTATTTATTTTATATTGTTTAAAAATCAAGATTCAAGAAAATCAGTGAATTTTCATTTCACAGGGTGTTTTAGTTTTTTGGTTTGGTGATTGGAATTAAAAAAAAATGTGTTTTTTTTTTTATTTTCTTACATTTATAAGAGCAAAACATTAGTTATTTCACGTTATTCCGCTTTGAAACAGTATTCACTTAAAAGCTTGACTTATTATCTATCAAGAATCACTAAAATTTGGCACCCCAATTATGTTATAATATTTTTTTTTTTCGATTTTTCTAAGTGACTATTCAACAAAAAGGAACTTTTTTTTATATCACAGGGTGTTTAAAAAACAATAGGCTAGTGAATTTCATTTACAAATAGTTATAACAGAAATACAGGGTGTTCGAATCCAAAATTTAGAGTAAGAGAAAAAAAAAAACTAAGTAATAATAATTAAAAAAGAAAACTACCAAGGCATAAAAAAATATTTTATCGAAAAAAGGGTGTTTCAGTAATAATAAAAAAATTTAAATAATTTCAATTTTTTTTTTTAGTTTTCATAACGTTTATCGATATTTAAACAGGGTTTTCATGTTTGCATAAATAAGTTAATAATCAAGTACTTTGATGGAATTTTTGGTCATTTATAATTTGTTTCTTAAACAATGTGCTGATTTCTGAAGAAAGAATAAATTTATTTATAGCAACTATAAGAACGCTTTGTTAAAAAAAATTTAGTGAAATATGGGCTAAAATCGGTCGAAACTTTGGAAGCTTGAAATTCACATACTTTTCCCGACTCATTAAGAATTTAAGACTACTGTAAATAGTCTAAAAAGAAATCATTTTTCCATATTGTGATAACAGACCCTCATAAGATAAAACAAAAAAGAATTTGATGAGTCCTGCAAAAAAGGCAAAAAAACCCAATGTTACCAGCTAACCTTTATCTAGTTTTAGAACGACGTTTATCAAAAAATTGGCTAATTATTTATAGTTATAAATATTACCAAGAAAAATGAATAAAAAGCTTTCTGCGCGAAATTAATTTTTTAAGACGGTCTATCAAAGTGCCTTAAACGTGCACTTTTAAAGCTCTGTAAATAAAAAATGTGTGTAAATATGTTACTAATCGTACTTCTACTCATTATTGTACTTATTTTTTTATAATGTTATAAAAAAAAAATGGTAATTTTTTTTTGTGACCGTATACAGTACTTTTTAAAATGAGTCCACCGAAAGGCAAAAAACTTGTACTTTCAGGGCTCTGTACGTAAAAAATTTGACGAGATATTTAAATCATTGTTATTATATTTCATAATTGATATATTTATAATTAATCTTGCAAAAAAAGAATTCTCAAAAAGTAAAACTTGTAAGCGCTATTAATTTAATTCCGCTAAATGAGCGAATTCCCACACTGTGCGGCGGTGGTGCGGCTGTTGTGCGGCCGGCGGCATTTTTCCCTTTAAAATTTAATTTTTATTATTATTTGTTGAATGTTCAATTCATTAAATCTTTATTTTTATTCGGGAAAGAAACTGCAAAACTGTATTAAACTAGCTGTAGATCGGGATACAAAGAAGAGGAAAGAAGATTTAATAACTGTTTCGACAGTTTACTGTTGGAATTGAATATCAAGGTTAAAAATATTTCATTAGTTCTAGTAACTCTTCTTTGACAACTCTGATATGGCTTCACAGAGTATAGCTAGCTGGCCAATAAAACATCTTGTATGGTGGCTAAAAGTTTGATTCACAAAGAAAGCAAACAAACAAAAACGAAAAATCTTGGAAAAACAACAACCAGAAACAAAAAAAAAGCTTTGCAATCGAAAACAGCCAACTAAATTCCGGTAGTTGTGATGTGCATAGAAAAAAATTTTTAAGTCTCTTCCTCGAAATCGTATTTTTGTTTTTTGTTTTTTTTTTCATTTTTGTTTTATAAAGTCCGGACCTTGGTGATTCTTTTTGGGTGAACGTAAACAAAAAACTGATATAAACCCAGCAAAATCAAACAATTCGGATTAAAAGCGTTCGGGCGAAAGTCCAGTGCTGCTGTTCGACTCTCACTACTCGTTTAAAATTCTGTGATGTTCTTCTCTTCTATGCAGAGCAACGGAACTACATGCATGCTTCGACACCATCAATAAAAATGTAGGCATGCATTCATAACGACGTGTCCTTTTCGGCTTTGCCCTCTCTAACCTAACCTAGCTACCAGCTAGACCAGCTTTGTGAAGGCGGATTCTGTGAAAACTGATGTGCACTCAGTGGATTTTTTTTTCTTCTATTTTTTTAAGTTTAGTTTAGTTTTTTTTTTTTTTATTTTCTATGCTAGCTATCCTGTATTTTTATCCTCTTTCTATATGTGCGGACTTTGTCCTTGCATATAGCAGAGCCGTTTATCATGCAGTCAGATAATAGTTGTTAGTATCCTGACCATATAAGTTTGAGTGCGGGTACACCACACATTGGGAACGTATACACAGGTTACAAGTTGACGATCTCTATAAGTTTTTTTTATTTTCAGTTTCTGTGTACACAAAAAAAGGACACAGAAAAAATGTGAAAGACTATAGAGTGTCCTCTGGCACTCTAGAAAAAGGAGCTGAAATGTTGGTTGTTTAGGTGAACAAAAAAACTGATGGAATTTTTAGGTATCTGCATATATTCGCCTCTGTAGTCTGTTAATTCTGCAAAAAAATTGAAAAAAAAAAAAAATGTAGGGGTTGGGAAAGGATATGAACACAAACGGAAGGAGGCCGGATATCGTGAATATTGTGCACACAAAATGTCACACAGATACTCCACACTAATATGCTCGAGTACATCTCAATAAAGTACATCAGTTCAGATTTAGATAAAAGGTTTTTTTTTTTGGGGTATTTTGGTTCGGATGTGCGAATATCTAATCCAAATACTCTATTGGTGCTTACTTCTCTAAAAAAAAGTGAAATAGATGGAATTAAAAATATCAATTAATTAATTATATTTTCCGAAAACTAAAAAAAATGTGTTGAAGATTGCGAAGCAATGAAGCTTGCTTTTTGACAAATGTAATTAAAAGCCACACAAAAAATGGCTATTGGCTAATGTTCAATGGTATAAGAGTTTGAATATTAATATCCATTTTATCTAACAAAATGTTTTGGATTTCAACTGCTGTAATAAACAACTGCAAAGTAATATTAATAAAAAAAAACAGTATAAAATTAAAAAAAAAAAGTATTAATTTGTCCCCGTTAGTTTAAAAGGTTAAGTTATTGCTATCAAATTTTTTTCTGAGCGTATTTTAAGGTTCTGTGACAGAAGTTAGTTAAATTTTTTACATTCTGACTAAAATATCCAAACCTTAGAAATGAAATAGAAAAATATGTACATAGTGAGTTAATTTTTTTTTAATATTCATTTTTTTCGGAAGAGACATTTTTGCTGGTGGTAGAACTTATTTCCACAAAAAAGGTGACATACTCTTTTTCAACTTACCTACCCTAATTTAAATTCGTACTATTGTCACAAATATGGGTTCTTGGCCAAAATAGTCAAAATAAAATTCACGACTGAAGTCGCACGTACCTACTTTCTCTTATGTTAAAAATTACTCTAATGTTAAAGCTTTTTACTCAACAAAATTAGGGAAAATTTAAAATTTGATGTTTTTAAGGAATTACATAAGTAGTGAAAAAAATCTGTTTTTATATAATTGACTAAACACAGCTTTAAATGATCTTTTACACTAACCGAAGTATGTCAGTTGATCTTGTATAAAAAAGAATTAAAAAAAAAAATTACAAAGGTAATTTCTTATAATATCAAAATTGATATTTTAATTGTTGGACGACTTTTGTCACTCAAAAATTTTAATTTGATAGCACTGTTATAATCAAATTTTTCAAAAAAAAATTCGTATGCCATTTTGAAGAAATAATTAATTTACACATAAAAATGAAATTTCAAAATTTTTCACTAACACATTTTCAAAAAATTGATTTTTTCAAAAATTTGGAATATTTTTTAAAAACCCAAAAATGTGTTTTTTGAAAATTTTCTAAAATTTTAATATTTCTTTTACCTAAACGCTTTCGTACAAAAATTTTCGTTGAAACTGGGTTAGTCGTGTACGAGATATTCAGAAGGGATCGGGTCAAAATTCTGGCTTCAAAATTCTGCTTTTTTAACGAAAATTCTGTTTTTCAAAATTCTGTTTTTTTCTATTCTGCTTTTCAAAATTCTGCCAGCATTATACTTGAACAAAAAAATTCTGCCAATTCTGTTTTTTTTTTTATAGCATATGCGCTGACTTAAGAAAAATACACCTCATTAATGTAATTCAACATTGGTACTTTCCTAAATTTTTTTGTTTAAGTGTCGCAAATATTTTTTAAAATGCATAAACTGACTTTATTTCAAATAAAATCTATAACTTATTAGAACCGAGGTTGTTTGATACAAAATATTCTTTTTCTTATTCCAATTTTTGAATATTCATCTTTATTTGATAAATTAAAAAAATTTGAATTATTTTCGGAAATGTTTAGTATTAAAATCATTTTCTTAAATTTATTCATTTATAAAACAAAAATTAATATGCATTTAAAGAATGACAAATTATGTAGGTAAGTAATCAAATAAGCAGAAAATTTTTCAAGAAGATGATTTTACAGAATTTTGCAAAAAATTAAAAAAGGGTTTAATTTCTGCAGAATTTTGAAAAACAGAATTTTGAAAAGCAGAATTTTGAAAGCAGAATTTTGTAAAGCAGAATTTTGACCCCAACCCATTCAGAAACAAAAAAAAAAAAAAAACCTTCTATGGCAGGTACCGTTAATAACAGTACAAAAAATATTTTTTTCATTTCAAAAGTTGGCTCTTATGTTATGAATCAAAATCGTGAGAGCCGTTTTTGAAAAAAAATTACTTTTCTATTTCCGTTATATGGCAGGTACCGTTAGTTTTGGTCTTAAAAACAAATTTGAATTTCTCTTCTAGGGAATCACTCAAAAGTGTTTACTGCCAATTTTCAAGAAAATCGCTCCAGTAGTTTAGGCTGAAGCTCGTGGTACATACAGACAGACAGAATTGTCAGACCCAATTTTTTGGCATTCTCCATTATTGTAATATCATGTAAAATTGTTATCTCAAGTTCAATTTTTTTTTTCGGAATCCTAAACTTGCTCTATGTCTATAGTATAACTATATCGCAAGTAAAATGCACCAAACGATAGGTAATTTTGTACTGAATCATGAAATTACAATTTTTGACATTTGACAAGTTGGGCTCCAAAAATTGCAATATTCAGAATATTAACGATCCAACACTCGATATTTGTATGAAACGAAATGATTTTTTTTGTTGACAGTTGGTGAGGTCTTAGCCAAAATATTCCATTTTAAAAATCTAAACCATTTCAAAAATAATACAACACGCTCAACAAGCCAAAAATAAAAACAAACATAAACACAAGTATACCTAGGAGTATATTATGTGTTAAGTGAAACAAATACGTGTTATCAGTCAGTACCGTGGTTGATAAGAGAAATAATAAGATGTTAGAAATATTTAAAGCCTGAAAAAAATAATAAAAAAAAAAAATAAGTTAAGAGCTTGTATTCACTTGGGCGTATACTTACTATTTTGGTTATTTTTTTCAATGAACAACTTTCTAAGACATGAACTGCGTTTTCGTCCTCATCATAAAAACCTCTGTGTTTGTACTGTAATTGTTTTCGTTGGTATGAATACAAACTAGCATTCAATTTTTACTTGCGATATAGGTAGGTCTATATATCAAGTTATGTATTTGTACAAAAAAAAAGTTGAGATAACATTTTTCCATGACATTACGATGGTAGAGAATGCCAAAAAAGTGGGTCCCGGAAATCCGTCTGTCTGTCTGTCTGTAAACGAAGCTACAGCCTAAACGGATAGACCGATTGATGTCAAACTTGGTATGTAGCGTTATTTGGCGACTCTTCAGAGGGGTTTTTGGAATTAATTTTTTTGGACCAAAAATAACGGTACTTGTCATATACGGATTTTCGTAAAATTGAAATATCTCGAAAACGGCTCCAACGATTTTGTTTAAAAAATTCAAATGTTAGTTTTAAGCTAAGGTCTACCTTTTAATGAAATTTTTTTTTTTGAAAATCATTATTAATGGTACCTGCCATAGAACCGTTTTTTTTTTTTTTTTTTTTCAAATCCGATTATCTCCGAAACTGTTTATTCGATTTCAACCAAACTTTTTGTGAAGAAGCATTTATATAATTTAAATATGTATAAACCAATAATGAAATTTTCAAAAAAAATAATTTTTGGATTTTTAAAAAAATTTCGAAAATTTTTTTTTGAAAAATCAAATTTTCGAAAACGGGACATTGAATTTTTTTTGAAATTTTGGTGTTAGATGCTATTTAGTGATTTCTATAAAATGGCATACCAATCTATTTTAAAACTTTTTTCCCAAAAAATTATTTATAAAAAATTAGTTTTTTAAAAAACGAGATTTTGAAATTTTTTTTTGCATTTTAGCATCTTAATATATCAATCAAAACTGCATACTTGTTTTGGAGGCAATTTGATTTCAGCTTTTATTTTATTGTTTTAAAAAACGAATTTTATTTTTTTTTCCAAATTTCTATATAAAAAGTCTTAAAAATTTAAGCAACTTTAACTCTAAGAGCAAGTTCGTGCGACCCAGTCGTGCATTTTATTTCCTGTAGCAATAGCAAGTACTGCAAAAAATTCCATTTGCTATTTCGATAAACTTGAACATTTCATCTTCTTTGACTTTTATTAAGCAGTTTTTGAGATTTAATACTAAGAGACTTTGGTAACATTTTGAATAAAAGTGCCCTTGACAACCATTACAGCCTCGTTAAACTGACTGAGACTGAGTGGGAAACAACTAGTGACTTTGGAAGACAGGTTAAAATAAATGTGATTTAAAAAATATATTAACAATTAAATACATTAAGTGTTGAAGCTGTTAAATACTTCGTTTAGTGAATAGTACACAAGTGATGTAACTGTGGCACACCCGTTACAATGTATAATACCCCTCGGTAAAACTTAACTTTCTAATAAAAATCATATAGAAACTACTTTTTGTTGACTTCCACTACTTAAGTGTTAAATACAAGAAACCAATGTTTTACAAATTCAAACTTAAATAATTTTTGACTCAGAAATTGATTTGGATTTTTTGCAATCTGTTATTAGTGTCGAGCCAAAGGTCTGTAAAATTTTTTGTCTGGTGTGAACGAGATGTGAAACAGCTAAAACATTTTCGATCAACTAATTTTATCATTAAAATAAAAAAAAAATATCATTTATTTTCATTTTGAAGCTTTCCCTTTGTTTTAGATTTAAGATAATCCAAATTGCATTCCCATCTCAATATCAACAAAGTATATTAATTTTCCTAAAATAGCTTGGAACCCGAACTTGTATCTATCCTCACTTAAAAATGATTTACATTCAACTTATGAACCATGAATCAAACGATTTATCCTGTCAAGAATATTATTTTCGTCTGCTAATATAAAATTTGTTATATTAAAACACAAAATACTCTTAAAAATAGTCATCCCATTCAGCCAACACACCGAAACGATCCAAAAATAAGGGGGACTTGGAGGGATTAACTTAATCGACATTTTAACAAATGACAAATAAAACTCTTAAGCACTTTCCAGTTCTTCGGTGCAAAGTCATTACGTGCCTCTCGTCCGTGTTTTTAATCACAACAACTGGATAAGTAGGTATACCAAGAACAGCAATGCTTCCACCATCCACAGGAACACACAATCGAGATGTCGCGTGCTCAACACTCTTCAACCCAGATGTGCCAAGAGTCACCTTAAAAGTGGCTCCTTAAGTGGAGTGTTCCATAAACGACGTCAACTCAACCGTGAAGTGTTTTTTTTTTTTCTGAGATTCCAAGACCCGCCAGCTTAACCCGTGCATTAACACAAAATATGCCATAAAGAGACCCGAGAACAGGCGGTATTTTTAGCTCTTTCGATTTCAAGAGTTGGCACCATAAAAACCCTCTTTCTACCCCCTTCAATTTTTGGTTTGGTGCGTGGGTGTTTTTGTAGTTGTTTGTGTGAGATGTGGACAAAGTTTTTATCCATCGACATTTTTGTGCGTGAAAACGAAAATTGCATTTCCCTTTGATTCATTGTTCTTCGGCGGCCCAGGTTTCCTGGATTTTTTTATTTTGTTGTTTTGGTTTTTTAATGTTTGCACGCTTTGAATCCAATAATCGATTTCCCGGATATGCTACTGGCGTGAATTGCAATCATTGGTCTGCGTGATGTGGAATGGTTTGGTTATGTTGGGAGCAATATATAGGGAGTAAAGGGGGAGAAGAGGTCAACACCATGACGCCAAACTGTGGCCGCATAGGAAACCGCCCACAAAAAATGCAACCAACACCAACCACACACTATATATCGCGCCGCTACAAAAAAAAAAACAAACGCCACAAAAACATATCGAAGTTGTTTGACTATCTGTGGGAGTGTATGGGTGTGTTGAAAATGTTTTTTTTTTTTGCTTTTTTTGTGTTTTTGTCCACAAAAATCAACAATGCAAGGAAATTTATGTGTATATCGTTTTTTTTTTTGTCATACGAACGTGATATTATGGACTCTTGTTGACTTTCGATGCTGGCAAACACTCAATCAAACAAAAAGACCTTTGATATGGAAAACTGACAGTGTCTACGAGATAGAACTTCAAAATACTAAAAACGACTTCTTGAAAATTTTTGAGAGCCGTATGATTTTAGGCCATTTGAATTTTTTTAAAATCAAAAACTGTGTTACTAGGTTCTATCAGTTAAAGTCCATCTTAGATTTTTTTGAAATTTAATCGATTTAAAAACTTTTTTTTCGGGAGCGGGTCATAATTCTACTTGTCAAAATTCTGTACGACAAAATTATGTGGGGTCAAAATACTGTAAGACCATAATTCTGTGTGTCATTATACTGTAAATACAAAATTCTGTACGTCAAAATACTGCATGAACAAAATACTGACATGCAAAATTCTGTTTTGTAAAATTCTTTACGGCAAAATACTGTATTTTCAATACAGTATTTTTCAAAAAATTTAATTTGATATAATAATATCTACATAATACTAATTTTGAATATAATTGTGTTGTTTTTATTGACAGTAAAGGCGTAATTATATATAAACATAATTTGGAACCAAGTTAAAAAATGGAAACTTTCTTTATTTTTTGATCCAGTTAACTGTTTCATTAAAATTGTTTACCTATATTGTTTTCTTCTATATATATTCTTATAGAAATAAAATCAATAATTTGATCGATTTTCATCATTTTTTTAAAATGTAATTCTAAATTTTTGGCGGTTGGTGAGGGTATAATTCATTAATCAAATCAAATTGTGTTTTCATAAAAGAGAGGAAGAGAAATTGAAAAGAGAAAGTAAGAAAGAGTAAACAAAAAATTACTATAATACATTAATAAAAATTTTAATTTACCAAAAAAAGACGAGAGAATTCAATAAATTGTTTAAGAGGTAAAATTAAGTGAACGAAAAGAATTAAATAAGTGTAGAGTTTTGTTTTATCTCTCCATTTCCTAATAAGGTACCTAGATTATGTACATTAATCAGCATTAGAAGCTTACCTCCTTATTAAGTTCATCTTTTGGAAAGTCATACCTAATAAAACCACTTTTAAATAAATTTGTACATATTTCAAAGTTGTTTGATAATGTAAAAAAGTGCGCGCGCACTTTTTTACATTTTCAAAATGATATTTATTACAGCATTTTTACAGAATTTAGATATACAGAATTTTGATGTACAGAATTTTGAAATACAGTATTTTGAACAACCAGAATTTTACTATACAGAATTTTGACTTTCAGAATTTTGCTCGTACATCATTTTGTAAATGCAGAATTTTGACATACAGTATTTTGGCAAACAATATTTTGAATACGTAATTTTGCAACATACAGAATTTCGACCTAAACCCTTAATTTTATTTTGCAGTAGGTAATATAATTATGTTGTGAAGAAACATAAAAACAAATTTTCAAAAAAAATTTATTTTTTTAAAAATCAAAAAATGGGGTTTTCAAAAAATTTTAATTTAATGGCTGCTCTAAGAAAAATTGTTTAGGTATAGAATGTTTACTCCCATATAGAAATTTTTCTTGGAAATTGTTTAGGTTATTTACAAGAAATATAGTGCAAGAAAATTGATTTATGATAAAGTAACTTTAATAACACTATCAAAAAAAAGAGGTTGTCTGTAAAGCCGGTTTACGGACGATTATTTTACGTAACGTCGTAAGAAAACAAGTTGTGTGCTTTTATAATGAGTCAATTGAAGCGTTTATTTATTTCAAACAATCATAATTTACAACAAAAAGCTAAAAAAAATTACCTTTTTTATTTTCTCATTATATTAATTTTTTTTATTTTAAAAGCTTACAAAAAAATTATACCATTAAAAAGCTAAATAATTAAACCATTTTTACATTTTTAAAATGCGCAAAAAGTATTAAATTTTTTTTTTAAACAATCATTTCTTATGAAAAAAGTGAAAAAATCATTTCCCATTAAAAAAATAAAAACTCACCCAAAAATACCCCAAAATAAGTAGGTGCTTTTCAAAAACTCATATTTCGAAACACAGAGACTAAAAAAAAATCCGTATCAGACCCTTAATTTTTTTTTATTATCTTTCGAATGACATTTTTCAAATTGTCAAAAAAAATTCCCCTACCTATAATCACTACTTTGTCAAAGGTCTACCTCATGTTTTAGTTTTAGAAAGCCATTAATAGCTTGGTTTTGAAATTTTTTAAAATTTTTTCAATACCATTGTCAGTCTTGCAATAAATTTATCTGTTGATTAAAAAAAATTCAACTCTTTACATTGTCTAGTTTAGAAAATAGCCAATTTTTTTAAATTTTGTTTTACCCCTATTTACCCTATTAAAAGATGGAATTTTTTAAAATCCTTCAAATGTATTTAACTTTGGGTTATTATCTTTCAAATAAGCTATAGAAGATCTTTGTATCTCTAATAGTTTTTTTTTTTTAATTTTGAATTGAAATTTTTGCCGCACTGCTAAAGTGCGAGAGTGCAACGGTAGAAAATGGCGTCACTTTCTTGTGGTGGCTGCCTTGAATCTTGAATTTTTGCAATGATGCCTGATTCACAATATTGCGAGACGACGAGACGAAAGCGTTGCGGGAATAAAATTGATACCTATACCTAGTTTTCGATGTTTGGCCAAATAATTTCGCATTCTTCTATTTCCTGTCAAAAATAGACAATTACCAAAAAAATCTTAATATACATATTACCAAATGGCTTACGATTTAAATGACCAATTTAAAATCTCGTCTCGTCGTCTCGCAATATTGTAAATCTGGCATGACTGAAAGTCGAAAAAAAGGATTTTTGCCGCTACATTCAGATTTTGGAGGTGAATAGAAATTGGTACATATACCATTTCGTAATCAGTTTGAGAAGCCATATTAAACGTGATGGGTCTCCACCCGAGTATTTTTTTAGTATTAATCGTATGGCTGGTACCTCTACCAAAAATCATTTTTTTCTCCACTTTAAGTCAGCAAGTAATCAACAATGTTACGCATACGCCACAGTGACCCAACGTTTTTTTTTTCAAATTAAATGGCTAAATAGTGAACTGTTGTTGAAAATTTAATGACCGTTAAAACATCAAAGTTAAGTCAAAATTTTACAAGTAGGGGGTCTTATGTCTCGAGGACCTTACGTACCAATATACCTTTCAAGAAAAAAATGAATGTAGTTTTTTTTACAACTAAAGACAGTTGAACCAATAACATGAAATCTTTGCAATATCAAGCTGAATATTTTCTGACATCTTCGGTCTCCAACATATGTAGAAATTGAAATATAGGGAAAAAATGGGTAAAATGAATAATAGAGAGGTTTAAAATTAATTAACTAATATTAGCTTTCTGGAAATCAATACAAAAATATGATCTTTTTCACATTAAGAACAATGCTACACAATATGAATACAGTTATCTTACTTAAGCTTAATTTGAAGTCCAAAAATTTAACTTTTAGTCAGTCACACGTTTTGTCATACACACGTGTTAAATTCATCTCACACCAATACATTCGATTCCTTATTTTGCTTAAATCAAATTCTGAAACCCTTTTCTTTTTTCATCCTTAAAATGAAGGTACGAAACCTCATTTCCGAGTTTTTGGAAAAGAATTATTTTTTCTAATTGACCAATTGATTGCAAATCCCTTTCCATATGTGTACATTTCCATCCCCAATATAACATCAATTATATATTTCGCAACAAATCTACACAAAAAATAAAAAAAAAATCGAAAAAAAAAACAAGAGCAACTCAACAAATCAAAGCCAATAAATTGCCACTTTAAATCTAAAAGAGGTCATCCCCATTTGAATTCCAACACCGATAAAGAGATCTATATGTGTACCGAACGAACCACCACACCACCTATAACAAGTGGCTTCAGTTCCAAAGCCTGTCCCATAGCGATCCCAAAAAAACCCAAAGAGCTAACTGGCCAACCGACACCACCAGCAACAGTATACCATCACCATTACCTCCACCGGCACCCAGGCACACCGGGCAGAGGCACACAATCAAAACCTCGAATGAAATGAAAGCTCTATATCCCACGCCAAGCCAAGCCGAGCCAAGCTAAGGGAATTTACAAGCATCAGAAGCAGGCAAAGGACATTTGGTAATTCATTAAGTTACGGAAGTTGAACTTGGATCTGCAATTTCCCAGGACGAGCTACCAATTATAGCTTTTAAACTCACTTTTCTGGGTGTTCTTCTGGTATAGAAGAGACAGAGAGAAAAACCGGTCTGTCGGACGGACGGACGGACACTTCTATGGCCGAAGGCTGTCCCATAAATTGAAATCGCAACGCTTCACCAGCTCCAAGCCGTGTGTTACACTTCTTTTTTATCTATTTTTTTCCCTGTGTTCTGTTTTGCTGTAGTTGTTTTCTTGTGTCGTGTCGTGTATAGTTGGCACTTTAGAAGGACCAAAGTGGCGCACCCACCATTAACGGAATTGAGCCGGAGTGTATAAACCACCTTGGATACGGTCTACCTGCGACCTGACCCGATGATGATGATGATGATGCCAACAACTCTCCCACTGATCCCAATCAACTATGCATATTTATTGGCCCACATACGGTGAAATATTTCCTGGAGCATACAGAAAAAGCAACTAAAAGGGGGGGTAGCCATCACAGAAACTTTGGTCCATTTGGTCGTTCTGCATCCGTCTGTCTGTTTGTTCATCCATTAATCTTCTCGGAGGCGTAATAGGAAGTTGCATAGTGTCTCGTTATACACTCCTGGGTACATTTGTTGATTTGTGTGAACCAAAGTGTCTTGTTGTATAGCCTTTTGAGTGCTCCCCGTCTATAAATGTGAGGATCTTTGTCCCTCATTCGTCGTCGTCGTCATCTCGTTTCTCGTCGACAACCACCGCACTGTGGATGGATGTGGAACAAAAGGCATACGAAATGAATTCAAGCACGACGCATTGCCAACGAAATGGACCTCCACTGTAGTCAACTTTCTCTCTCTCTCACTCTGTCTCTCTATGACGGAGGATAACGATATGATGGGACAACGAAACTGACTACGGTGGCGGCCGAAGTATACCGGTACCGTTGATGACTACGACGACGACGACAACAACAACGACGACGTCGACAAATAACTAACAAGCCAATTTCTGGCCAGAAAGTCTGGGGTGCTAATGTGGCCATATTTCGAGGGAATGGACATAATAATCGTGCAGTTGGAAGGTTTATTGCTGGGTTAAGTCCCATGTTCCGCTTGCTGGGATGCTCTTTTTACCCTTGAGTGGCGATGGAATTAAACCTTTGGCACCATCATCGTCGTCGTCGTTCACAACGTATGTAGGAGCAAAAATGATAAAGAGAGGGTTGGATGAATGGACTTGGCCAATCTCTGGACAAGGAGTTGAGTGTTTTGTTTTTATGTTTTATTTGGGGCAGGCGTTCAACAAGACTAATTGAATTTTTGTGTGCTATAAGCGGTGTGTGCTTGGGTTGAGTATAGGTCGAGACTTTTTGGCTAAATCACTGAACGAAATTCATTAAAATCATATAACATGTGTTAATATAAATGTTGGCCTTCCTTCCGGTTAGAATTGGATTTTAATGGTTTGCAATGGGTTTTATCGTCAGGATTTTTTTAATTGATTTCCTTATCTTTTTTAACAAAAGTCAAAACTTATTTAAAAAAAAAAAAATCATGTGTGCTATTCACAAGTGGTTGAAGTGAAACCTTAAAAATCATTAAAAAAAAAAAAAAAACGAAAAAATATAACTTTTTTTTATTCCATCACTTTTTTTTTATATAACAACCTACAATAAATTTTATACCATCTGAAAGCTTATTGTTTCAGCTCAAAATATTTATATCGACCATGTCTATACAACATCTACAAAAAGAGCTAGAATTTTTTTTAACCCAATTAGTTTTCATAAAAAATGCAAAACAATCAATCTCTTTTCTCCTCTAACGCCATTAAATCCATTTTTTAAATGACAACCTATAATACATTTTATATCATTATTATTTCACCTTTTATATCATATTTCTATAGGTATTTTAAAAGCCAACGATGTCTAAATTTCAAACTGAGATTACGGATTACTGCTGGTTGGTCATCGGCAACAAATCTTCACAGGTGTTTTGAGGTATTTTTCAAGTTTTTCAATTAAAGATTATATATTTTGTAGAGCACGTACCGTTATGTGTGATATATTAAATGAAAGGTAATATTATCAGCATGCGTATTAAAGTTAAATAAATTTGTTATGTGCTCTAGATTAAAAGATATAACGTGTTTAAAAATTCATTCATCTATCTATTAAAACAAAAAAGTAATGATCATTTAATTTTTCGTGTCGCTTTTTCGTTTCATCTTGTTTCAAATCACTACGATACTAAAGAAGTTTTCACTTCAAAAAATTTCGTTTTAATTTTAGCTTTTATAAGAGGCTTTTACTCTTGATAACTATACTAAAACTAAGGTTTTGATCTAAAGCTTTTCCGTATGGAAATTCGTTCTTATAGATTACTGCTTGGAGCTACCTAAACCGAATTGGTTAAGGTTGTTCTTTCATAAGGTGAACTATGATATACCTTTATTTAATTATCAAATCAGTGCCATACCTTGATTTCGTTATTGAATCTGAAAAATTACCTTTCTTTTTTAAATTTGATAGCGATCTTACCAACATTTTCGAAGAAAGCAAAAAGCTAACATTATTTTACAAGAATCAAAATCAAACAAGCTCTAAATCGATGGTGCTCTTGAAATCATGAGAGCAATCTAAGCGGAACTTCTCATAATCAAATAAATTTCGAATCAAATTTTTGTATTTATTAAAGAGAGCCGATTTGCATCACTCATTTGTACAGAATATGACAATTAATAAACAAAAATTCCAAGTACTTCGACTATACTTGGATAATCTTGGATTTCCATCTTTGAAAATTCGACCCTACAACTATGTTATTAAAAAAAAGTCAGTCAATTTCAATAAAAGTTTGGGTCACTGTGGTGTATGCGTAACTTTTTTTTGTTGAAAATCTTTATTTAAATTTATTGAGTAATTAATAGAACGAAAATTGTTGATTAACCTTCAAATAATTTCAATTGGTCATTAGATCAAGCTTACAAATTGTAAAAGAATAATACTATACTTGTTGTGGCTTAAGAGGTTGTAGTATTTTTTTCCTATAGAAGGAAGAGTTTAAGTAGCCTTAAAATAAAATATTTAAAAATTACACGGTGTTACAAAAATGAGGTTTCAAAATATACGCGGGCGGAGACCTATCAGGTTTTGTAGAGCTAATCGCACTGATTACGAAACGGTATTTGAAAATCCCCTAACACCCCCAAAATCTGAAGTCAAGGGCAAAAAACGGTTTTTTGGACCTTCACCCATTGAAAAAATTCTAGCTTCGACAATTTTTTATTCATTTTCGATTTTTTTACAGTTTCTGATAGAAGATAAATATACCTTTACAACAATGTATAAAACATGTAACTCGGTTAAACCACTTAGAATTTATAAGCTGTCAAAGTTCAAAAATTCCATTTTTTAGGTCATTTGCCCAACTTCGGCATCAATTTAAAGTATATGTTTTCAAAACAACATGCTATTTAAAAAATATATTCATAAACAATATCTATTTCCCAATCAATCGAGGTATTTTTTATGAAAATCACTCCAAAATTGGCTGAGAAAAAAAATTTTTTCGATTTCAACCCAGATACAGAAATTCGAACTTTTAGGTATAGAACAAAAATGTTGTTTCGGCACGTGGTAGGATAACCTGGACGCCAGGATTTGATAACGGATTTTTGTAGAGGAGCTCAATACAAACATTTTTTTTCTTTGGAAGGGGGGTCTATCTCCCCCCGTTTAGGTGGGAGGGGCAGTTTTCTAAAAAAAAATTATCAAAATAAAAAAAAATTATTAAAAAAACAACGGCAACACTTACAGTAATAAATGATACCATTTCCGAAAGGAAAAATTGTACATTTGATTCTAATTTTTAAATCAATATAATATAACCAATAGTTTTTGAAATAATCGATTTCAAAGTTAAAAATAGGCGAAAAAAAATTTTTAAAAACTCATTTAATACTATTTTTGTCCAGACTAAAATCGAAACAGCTTCGTTAGACCCTTGTGGAAGTAAAATTGTTACTTGGGCCGTTCTTATAGATTACTGTTTGGAGCTACCTAAAACGAATTGGTTAAGGTTGTTCTTTCATAAGGTGAACCATGCCATACCTTTATTTCGTTATCAAATCAGTGTCATACCTTGATTTCGTTATTGAATCTGGAAAATTGCCATTCTTTTTTAAATTTGATGGCGATCTTACCAACATTTTCGAAGAAAGCAAAAAACTAACATTATTTTACAACGATCAAAATCAAACAAGCTCTAAATCGAAGGTGCTCTTGAAGTCATGAGAGCAATCTCATAATCAAATAAATTTCGAATCAAGTTTTTGTATTTATCAAAGAGTCGGTAAAGATCTACCGTCGATAGAAATACTCCAGTTAATCAAATACCTAAAAAGTATCAAACTGGAGACTGTACTGTAAGTAGTTAATTGCAGCCAAATTTGGGGGCACAATAGACCTTTAAGGTCGCAGTGCAACTTTCCCCCACAACACATTCATTCATTCATTCATTCATTTATCAAAGAGAGCCGATTTGAATCACTCATTTGTACAGAATATGACAATTTATAAACAAAAATTCCAAGTACTTCGACTATACTTGGATAATCTTAGATTTCCACCTTTGAAAATTCGACCCTACAACTATGTTATTTAAAAAAAAGTCAGTCAATTTCAATAAAAGTTTGGGTCACTGTGGTGTATGCGTAACTTTTTTTTTGTTGAAAATCTTTATTTAAATTATTGAGTAATTAATAGAACGAAAATTGTTGATTAACCTTCAAATAATTTCAATTGGTCATTAGATCAAGCTTACAAATTGTAAAAGAATAATACTATACTTGTTGTGGCTTAAGAGGTTGTAGTATTTTTTTCCTATAGAAGGAAGAGTTTAAGTAGCCTTAAAATAAAACATTTAAAAATTACACATGTTACAAAAATGAGGTTTCAAAATATACGCGGGCGGAGACCTATCAGGTTTTGTAGAGCTAATCGCACTGATTACGAAACGGTATTTGAAAATCCCCTAACACCCCCAAAATCTGAAGTCAAGGGCAAAAAACGGTTTTTTGGACCTTCACCCATTGAAAAAATTCTAGCTTCGACAATTTTTTACCCATTTTCGATTTTTTTACAGTTTCTGATAGAAGATAAATATACCTTTACAACAATGTATACAACATGTAACTCGGTTAAACCACTTAGAATTTATAAGCTGTCAAAGTTCAAAAATTCCATTTTTTTCGTCATTTGCCCAACTTCGGCATCAATTTAAAGTATATGTTTTCAAAACAATATGCTATTTAAAAAATATATTCATAAACAATATCTATTTCCCAATCAATTGAGGTATTTTTTATGAAAATCACTCCAAAATTGGCTGAGAAAAAAAATTTTTTCGATTTCAACCCAGATACAGAAATTCGAACTTTTAGGTATAGAACAAAAATGTTGTTTCGGCACGTAGTAGGATAACCTGGACGCCAGGATTTGATAACGGATTTTTGTAGAGGAGCTCAATACAAACATTTTTTTTCTTTGGAAGGGGGGTCTATCTCCCCCCGTTTAGGTGGGAGGGGCAGTTTTCTAAAAAAAAATTATCAAAATAAAAAAAAATTATTTAAAAACAACGGCAACACTTACAGTAATAAATGATACCATTTCCGAAAGGAAAAATTGTACATTTGATTCTAATTTTTAAATCAATATAATATAACCAATAGTTTTTGAAATAATCGATTTCAAAGTTAAAAATAGGCGAAACAAAATTTTTAAAAACTCATTTAATACTATTTTTGTCCAGACTAAAATCGAAACAGCTTCGTTAGACCCTTGTGGAAGTAAAATTGTTACTTGGGCCGTTCTTATAGATTACTGTTTGGAGCTACCTAAACCGAATTGGTTAAGGTTGTTCTTTCATAAGGTGAACCATGCCATACCTTTATTTCGTTATCAAATCAGTGTCATACCTTGATTTCGTTATTGAATCTGGAAAATTGCCTTTCTTTTTTAAATTTGATGGCGATCTTACCAACATTTTCGAAGAAAGCAAAAAGCTAACATTATTTTACAACGATCAAAATCAAACAAGCTCTAAATCGAAGGTGCTCTTGAAATCATGAGAGCAATCTCATAATCAAATAAATTTCGAATCAAGTTTTTGTATTTATCAAAGAGAGCCGATTTGAATCACTCATTTGTACAGAATATGAGAATTTATAAACAAAAATTCCAAGTACTTCGACTATACTTGGATAATCTTAGATTTCCACCTTTGAAAATTCGACCCTACAACTATGTTATTTAAAAAAAAGTCAGTCAATTTCAATAAAAGTTTGGGTCACTGTGGTGTATGCGTAACTTTTTTTTTTGTTGAAAATCTTTATTTAAATTATTGAGTAATTAATAGAACGAAATTGTTGATTAACCTTCAAATAATTCAATTGGTCATTAGATCAAGCTTACAAATTGTAAAAGAATAATACTATACTTTTTGTGGCTTAAAGGGTTGCAGTATTTTTTTCCTATAGAAGAAAGAGTTTAAGTGGCCTTAAAATAAAACATTTAAAAATTATTACGGCATCCCAGGATTGAAGTGATCTGATCGACAAAAACAAGTTTTGAGAAAAAAAATTTTTAAATTTGAACATGCTACAAATCTTTTATAACAAAATAAATCTGAAACATTAAACTAGGTATGTATTAAGTTATAATATTTTTATTTTTTACTTGCGATATAGGTACTTTAGGGCAAATTTAATACATTGATGCAATTGTTGCTTAATCTGGACTCCAAAAGTACTAGTTTTTTTCGTACAAAATCACATCATTATCATTATTATGTAATTCTTTGCTCAATAAATAGTCCAGTCAAAGCGTCATTTGACCTTGCGCACAGAGGCACTGTCAGTTTTTATTTCATGGATCGATAGGGCTATATTTAAAAGGCTTAAACCTTATTTCTCACCACCTGATCATTCTTTTTAGCGAAGTTATTCACAAAAATTTGGGATATTTTACTTCTAAGCTAATATCTTTGCTCCAGTTCGTCGTATACTAAAAAATAAACATACATTCTCTTTCTTATAATATTTTCTATCGTTGTATGCAGCGCTGCCACCCCAGAGATAATTGAGCGCAGTATATTTCAAGAAAAGGCGCAGTAGATTGCAATATACCGCAGTAGATTTTTAAATATACAAACAACATTCAAATCACAGAAATATATTTTGCTACAACACAAATTAAATGAAATGCACGACTGGGGTCGCATGTACTTGCTCTTATGGTAAAAGAAGATCTTATCTTAAAGCTTTTTATGAAAAAATGAGGCAAAATTATAATAAGATTTAATTAAACTATTTCCCATTATGTAAAAAAGTACATAATATCTGTTTTTATAATTAATAAAACACCGTTTTTAAGGGTTTTGGTTACAAAACGAAGTATGCTTTCTGATTTCTTGTATGAAAAGGAATTTTGAGAAAAAAATTTTGAAAATCGTTAGAGCCATTTTTTTAAAAAATAATTTTTTATATATAAAAACTTTCTAACATTAAAAAAAAAGTTGGCATGCCATTTTGAAGAAATAATTAATTTACATTAAAAACAAAATTTCGAATCATTTCAAAAACCCGTTTTCAAAAAATTGATTTTTCAAAAAAAAATTTTGAAATATTTCTTAAAAATCCAAAAACGTGTTTTTTGAAAATTTTAACATTTTAATATTACGGTTAACTAAACGCTTTAGTATGAAAATTTTAGTTGAAATCGAGTTAGTCTTGTAATAGATATTTTGAAACCAAAGAAACGGTTCTATGGCAGGTACCGCTAGTAACCTTCCAAAAAAATATTTTTTTTAATCAAAAGTTGGGTCTTGTTTGTAAAATTATAGACAAAATTTTTTATCAAAATCGTTAGAACCGTTTTCGAGTTATTTGATATAACTTGAACAATTTCTATGGAAGGTACACTTTCTAAGTGAGATATAAAAAAACAAAAAAAAACAACTTTCAGAATTCTATAAAAATCATCTGAACCAAATTTGAATAAAATCCGTCCACGCGTTTAGGCTGTGGAAATGTGTACAGATGGACGTACAGACGCACAGACGCATAGACGCACGGACGCACAGACGCACGGACGGAATTGCGAGACCCACTTTTTCAGAATTCTCCATCATCGTAATGTTGGTTTTGATTAAAACCTCAAATTTTTTTCCGACACGAAACCAATACTTGCCCTATAGAGCAAGTAAAAATGAGCTCAACAGTAAAAAATACAAAACAGCTCTATCTTCGGTTCCACGTCGTTTCACATCATTTTGTTGGCCCGAAACAGGGGCGGACTGGCCCACCGGGCATTCTGGATTTTTCCCGGTAGGCCCTCGGGCAAGAAAACATTTCTTAAAAGCACTTGAAATTCAATTTTTAAATTCACTCACGTCATGCTTCAAATCGGTTTCTGGCCTTTTTAGTCAGTATAAATCTATTGTGCCCCTTATGGATCTTTCGAGACCTATAGAATTATGTTTGTGAGCCCCCTATGTATGTTTCGAGGCCCACAGAATTATGTTTGCGGCATTTAAGTCAACGTAGGCCTCCTATGGATCTTAATGGGCCTACCGAATTCTGGTTGTGGGCCCCCTATGGATTTTCAAAGGGCCCCATATGGATATTTCGAGGCCAACAGAATCATGTTTATGGCGTTTAAGTCAATGAAGGCCTCCTATGGATCTTTAGGGGCCTACCGAATTCTGTTTGTGGGTCCCCTATGGATTTTCAGGGGGCCCCATATGGATCTTTCAAGGCCCACAGAATTATCTTTGTGGCCTTTAAGTCAATGAAGGCCTCCTATAGATCTTTAGAGGCCTACCGAATTCTGTTTGTGGGCCCCCTATGGATTTTCAGGGGGCCCCATATGGATCTTTCGAGGCCCACAGAATCATGTTTATGGCGTTTAAGTCAATGAAGGCCTCCTATGGATCTTTAGGGGCCTACCGAATTCTGTTTGTGGGCCCCCTATGGATTTTCAGGGGGCCCCATATGGATCTATCAAGGCCCACAGAATCATGTTTATGGAAGGCCTCCTATGGATCTTTAGGGGCCTACCTAATTCTGTTTGTGGGCCCCATATGGATCTTTCGAGGCCCACTGAATCATGTTTATGGCGTTTAAGTCAATGAAGGCCTCCTATGGATCTTTAGGGGCCTACCGAATTCTGTTTGTGAGCCCCCTATGGATTTTCAGGGGGCCCCATATGGATCTTTCGAGGCCCACAGAATCATGTTTATGGAAGGCCTCCTATGGATCTTTAGGGGCCTAACTAATTCTGTTTGTGGGCCCCACATGGATCTTTCGAGGCCCACTGAATCATGTTTATGGAAGGCCTTCTATGGATCTTTAGGGGCCTACCGAATTCTGTTTGTGGGCCCCCTATGGATTTTCAGGGGGCCCCATATGGATCGTGCGAGGCCCACAAAATCATGTTTATGGCGTTTAAGTCAATGAAGGTCTCCTATGGATCTTTAGGGGCCTACTAAATTCTGTTTGTGGGCCCCCTATTAATTTTTAGGGGGCCCCATATGGATCTTTCGAGGCCCACAGAATCATGTTTATGGAAGGCCTCCTATGGATCTTTCGAGGCCCACAGAATTATCTTTATGGCCTATAAGTCAATGAAGGCCTCCTATGTATCTTTGGAGGCCTACCGAATTCTGTTTGGGGGCCCTATATGAATCTTTCGAGGCAAAAAACAAAAAACAACAAAAACCTTATCTGTATAGATTTTTGAAAAATCCAGATAATTAAGCCTGAACTACATCAAAACACAAAGTCAAAAAAGTACAAAAAAGTAAAAACAATGTTTTTTCTTCTTCCCCCTAGTAGTTTGTTTGTATATCTCTCTTTCATTTTAAAAAAGTATTCGATTCAAAAAGTTTGAACAAGACCAAGCTTCCAATTTTCACAAAGTTGTAAAAACAAATACACTCAAACAATATTTTATATCCTCTCCGTAAGGTAGCTCTTCGATCACATAATTCCTGTCATTTTGCGAAAAAAAAAGCTCTTTTGACAAACAATTGAAATTTCAAATACAGTCGATTCCCTATAAGTCGTACTTCCTTTAGGTCAAATTTTTCTCTAACTCAAATTTTTTTACCGTTTTTAATGAACCCGCCTGCAGCAAAAAGATTAAATAAATTCCTCTTAGTCGAATTTCCCTCTAACTCGAACCAATTTTCGTGTCCTGTGACAATTCGACTTATATGGAGTTGACAAAAAGTTTGAACAAGACCAAGCTTCCAATTTTCACAAAGTTTTAAAAACAAATACACTCAAACAATATTTTATATCCTTTCCGTAAGGTAGCTCTTCGATCACATAATTCCTGTCATTTTGCGAAAAAAAAGCTCTTTTGACAAACAATTGAAATTTCAAATACAGTCGATTCCCTATAAGTCGTACTTCCTTTAGGTCAAATTTTTCTCTAACTCAAATTTTTTTACCGTTTTTAATGAACCCGCCTGCAGCAAAAAGATTAAATAAATTCCTCTTAGTCGAATTTCCCTCTAACTCGAACCAATTTTCGTGTCCTGTGACAATTCGACTTATATGGTTTATGTTTACTTTTAAAAATTTTTTTTTTTTGAAATTTCAAAACTTCAAAAACAAAAGAGCTCTTTTAGTTAATTTTTTTCCAATAGATGTCAGGTAAATATACATGTGATTTTTATATTTTGAGCTTTTTTTACTTCTTTGTACTTTTTTGACTTTGTGTTTTGATGTAGTTCAGGCTTTATCCAGATTTTACTTTCTCTCGATAAAAACAGTGGTGCCAAGGTACTTTATCTGTTGTGTTAAGCCTGAACTACATCAAAACACAAAGTCAAAAAAGTACAAAAAAGTAAACACGATGTTTTTTCTTCTTCCCCCTAGTAGCTTGTTTGTATATCTCTCTTTCATTTTAAAAAAGTATTCGGTTCAAAAAGCTTGAACAAGACCAAGCTTTCGATTTTCACAAAGTTTTAAAAACAAATACACTGAAACAATATTTTATATCCTTTCCGTAGTTCCTGTCATTTTCCGAAAAAAAAAAGCTCTTTTGACAAACAATTGAATTTCAAGTACATTCGATTCCCTATAAGTCGTACTGTATCACTAACGATTCTCGAGCTACTTGTATTGTTTCAACCGTCCTTTGCTTCAACAGTACCTAATCTCCCCTAATTAGAGATTTAGGTGACAAAATATGAAATAAAAGTAACAAATTGAGTTTTTAAAAAATATTGAACTCTTAATTGATTTGCAGCAAAAAATATTTTGATTTATTAATTATTTCTTATTATTAAAAATTGTTTTAGTGAAAGAATTGTAAAAAACAAAAATCTATTATGAGCGGAGAGAGCAAAATACAGTTGCAAAGTCGGCACTTTTCGAAATTTCGCAAAAACTGCATTAAATCGAAAACCGTAAGAATTTGAGATGAACAAGTTACCAAGTTCTGATAGTCCTAAAGATAGCCTATCAGCATATTTCGTTTGATCCATTACTTTTGGGAAACCCTGTGTATACAAAATATTTACCAAATTTTTAGCAAACACGAGTTGTGGTATAATTACGGTGACCATATTTCTGGGAGCAAAACCCGGGACAGAAAACATTATAAAATCGTAATAGAATGCATAGATAAAGTTGCTTAGAACTCACAAAAATATTTTTAATTTAATTTTATAAGAATTTTAATATCAATTTAAAAAATGATATAAAATTTAATTAATTTATCGAAGTACCTAATTTACCGGATCAGTAAAAGGTACTGTTAGTAACTGTTAAAAATATTATTTTTTTTTGTGAAAATCGTGAAGTGTTGTTTATTTTATATACATATATCATATCATATATATTATATCATTTTATTTTAAAAGATTTTGAAATTGTGAAATCTTAAATTTTAATTTAACTTTTAACATGTAATTAAAAGTTTTGAAATTTTAAAGGGTTCATTATTCAAAAAACTTTTTCTTGTGAAGCTTTAACATGACAAACAAAAGCACTGCATAAATTCACGAAAACTTTTAAAAACAAATGCTTTTATTTGAAAAAATAAATGATTTTTAGCATTTACATTTTCCAAACTTGGTCAATTAATTAAAAGTAGGTACAATTAATAAAAAGGACTATCACCGACTAATTTCTATAAGTCGGTTAATGTGGTTGCAGTCCTCGTAAAATGCTACATGTTCCGAAAAAATAGATAAAACGTCCTTAACAATTATTCCTGACAGACCAACCCCTTATATTTTAGAAAAAGAAGGTGCAATAAAGACGAGAGTTAATAAAACATCAAGCTCTTCAAATGTCTCTGTAAAAAATATTTCTAATATTTTTTATTTATATTAAGAACAAACATACATTTTGAAAAAAAGAGCTTGTTTCTAATTATTTTTCGACCACTGTATATAAAAAAACAATTTCTGCATATCAACTTTTATTTTTAAATATTTCGAGTAAGTAAATAATTATGTAAGTATTTTGTGGCCCTTTTCCTAAAAGTCCCGGAAGGCCCTTTGACTCCCAGTCCGCCCCTGGCCCGAAATCTTATTAGGTATTGCGATTTTAACTTTTCACTAGTAGCCAAAATATAACTGAGCAAAAAGATGTCGGCAGCTTCTCAAATTACCTGAAAAAGAGTTAAAAATACGGCTTGTTTCCCGAACATGAACAACTTTTCGGCCGGAACTCACAAGTAACAAGTGAAATTCAATTTTTCGTTTGGAATTTTGTTCACGCAAAACTCGCATTTTAATTTTTTAGTGAATACATTTAGAGTGAGTGAACGTGTCTCAGTATTTAAAATTTTGAAATGGACAACAATCAAACTTTGGTTAGGAACTATTAAAATTGTTAAAAGGGGAGTAGATTCGTTTTGCTGCGCAGTAGATTTTCATTTGAGCTAAAACGCAGTAGATCTACTGCTAAAGGAGTAAGGTGGCAGCCCTGGTTGTATGTAATTTCATTGTATTTAAGTGAGTTACTCCAAAATGGCAGTCAGTTAAAGTCAAATTCTAGTTGTTAAAAACACACAGAAAAAAAACAACTCTTTATCGGTGCGAAAACACCCAAAAATATCGTTTTTTGATAATAACTCAGCTTCAGGATGTCCTACAGTAAAAAATAAAGCAATTAATTGTTCGTTATAACATTTTCTATCGATTTAGTGCGCATTCTTTTTGTTTAAACAAATAAAAAATAAATAATATTAAGTCGAAATCGTTCTTTTGTTTAGCAAATTTTTTTTTTGAATTTTCTTACGGATTAATACTTTCTTAAAATTATAATAACTTGGCTTCCGTGAGTCATAGAGAGCTAATTTTTATTTAAAATGTTGATAAGTTGAAGGAGTATTTTATTTTAATAGCCACTACTTGCACCGTTTGCAAAATAATAAGGCAAGAATTTGCTAAACAAAAAAAAAAACGATTTCGACTTAATATTATTTATTTTTTATTTGTAACTCCGCTAAAAAGAATGATCAGGTGGTGAGAAATTGGGTTTAAGCCTTTTAAATATACCCGTATCGATCCATGAAATAAAAACTGACAGTGCCTCAGTGAGCAAGGTTAGGTCCTTTTTTCCGACCCTTTGACTGGAGTAAAATACCTACTTCTTAGCTTGTCCCTCCCTACAAACAATTTTGCTTCTATAAAGCTTTATAGAAGCAACGGTAGCATCTATAAAGCTTTATAGAAGCAAAATTGTTAGTTGGGCTTGCCTTGTCAAAAACCTATTTCTAAATTTTTGATACTGTTATGATTTAAAAAGTTAACAAATTAAGTTATTTTAATTTTTCTATTTTAGGTTCCATTAAGGAGAAAAAAATCTCACACAACAGCTAGAAGCCTTTATTTCAAAATCATCATAATTCTATGCATACCTCTTCTTCAGATATACCCTATCCTGGCCTACTAACAAAGACCATTTAAGTTAATTATCCAAGCGAAATACTGCTAAAGCCCACTATTTCCAACGACAATCCTAATCCCCCCCCCCCCCCCCCCCCCCCCCAAAACGTATTAAGATCCCATTAATGCACCACAAAAACCACCCGTGTCTATAGCGGGGGAAGTGGATCAGGTGAAATCAGTGCCTTTTTTTGTAGAGAGGTTTGGAGAATGGAGGAGATAGGAAGATAGGGTGCGGTAGTCATTAAATTGTAACTAAGCTTATTTATCGCTAGCGACCACCATTATAACCACCAGCCGGCCAACCGGCATACTACCTTTTACCTCTTGCTTAGTGGTGGTATGTGCTCTGATACTAAATATAAACATATATACGGGTGCTATGCTGGCCAAAAGTAAAGTTTCCTCCGCGAAGGCTATACGAAGCGATTATCCCCGGATAAAAAGTGTTTCAACGTCAGTATATAGTGTTTAGTATAGTTGTTGTGCTTTAAGGTTTTAGAGGGTATTGGGTGGACCGAAAGCAGGAGATTAGAATATGTCCGTCGTTAAGTGGATTCCGGTTTTTGGCCGTTTCGTAAACCAAATGAACAAAACTACGAAACTATGGAAGCGTAAAGGCTGTGTCGCTGTCTCACAATAAAGTTTTATATACTTTTTAACGTTTCGCTGGACTTGTGGCATTATCTGAGATTCAAATTGTACCCGTTTATAGGAGCCGTATATAGTCAAGTTGGGTTGGTGGGTTGTTGGTGGTTATCGTGACCATGTGGCATATGGGTGAGTGTGCTTACCACTTGCAAAAGTGGGTAGAGACGGGAACGGGGCTACCATCTAAATCTCATTAAGTGTTGCCTGTGTTGTTGGTTGGATAACTATACCTAACTTTGTGAGTATTAATGTCGTTCTTTGGTCAACATTAAGTGGCAATTTTTGTAAGACACGTTTTGATTTGTGTTGCGTGACTTTTAGATGACAGTAAGATTTTAACTTGGAGGCGCGAAGTTGGTAAGATTGTGGCTGGAACTTAAGCGTTGGTTAAGTTGTCTATGAACAAAACACGCAATGTTCAACTTAACGTTATTTAAAGCTACTTTGAATTTGAATTATACACGAAACGTAAATTGTTGGATGAGGTCAATAGTCAAAACTTTTTAGAACATGTAGGTACTTTAAAAATCATGGCCAAAAAAATTACTTAACAAACAAAGGGTATTTGCGGTCGTTATAAACAATTATCTCGCAGAAATATTTCCATTGATGCTTTAAAACGCTTTCTCGATATAAGCCTTTTGGTAAGAATCAGGTAACTTACCTATGTTAGTATCACGGCCTTTCACTGGTAAGTATCACAGTTGTCTTGGCAAGTATCTGGTAGGTATCACTGGTTTTTAATGTAAGTATCACAGGTTGTCTTATCTAGTAACACGGATCGCTTGCGAAGTATCACGGGTTGCCTTGGCTTGTATCTCGGATTGTACGTTTTAGTGTTATGAGCTGGCCCGGATAAAACATCGGGCTTCCCAGTAAGTATCACTAGTTTCCTTGGCTAGTATCACAGGCTGCGCTAGTTAATAGTACATGCTTCCCCGGTAAGTATCACAAGTTGTCTTTGTAAGTATCATAGCTAGCCTTCATTAGTATCACAGGCCTCACTGATGAGTATCACAGACTGAAATAGTATGTATCACAAGCTGCCTTGGTAAGTATCACGGACTGCACTATTATTTATTATAGGAAAATAAGTTGCATTGGTAAATATCACAGGTTGCCTTAGTAAGTATCACAAGCTGCACTGGTTGCTTTAGTTACTATCACGGGTTGCCCGATAATTATCACGAGTTGCACCATAAAGTATGACTTGCATCCCTGGTTGGTAGGTATCAAAGGTTGTTTTAATAAGTATCACAGGTTGCTTTGGTAACTATCACGAGTAACACGGGTTGAATTAGTAAGTATTTTGGGCTGCCCCGGTAAGTATCACAAGTGATCATGATGATCTTGCCCAGATTGCACTCATAAGTATCACAGGCTGCCTTAGTTATTATAGTGAACTGCATTGCTAAGTATCACAGACTGCACTGGAAGGTATCACATGTTGAAGGTATCAACATATTACGGCCACATATTAGGTGTTTAGTTTTAAGTAGGGACAGTCGGGGTGGCACAAAAAAAAAAAAAAAAAAAAAAAAACAAAAACAAAAAAAAAATACAAAAAAATACAAAAAAATATAAAAAAATAAAAAAAAAAAAAACAAAAAAAACTAAATACAAAAAATACAAAAAAAACAAAAAAATACAAAATTGCTTGCTGTGGCTGTTCTAGTTTTTAAGTAGTTTTTTAAGTAGTTTTAATTAGTTTGTAAGTAGTTTTAATTAGTTTGTAAGTTTTTAAAATAAGAAAAAAAAATGATAAGATTCCAAGTTTTTTTTTAAATTATTTCTTGGTGAAAAATAAAAACCATTGAAATATTAGTAGATAGTTTTAAGTTGATGAAAAATAAAAATAAATTAAAAAAAAAAAAAAAAAAACATATTACCGCCATCCCAATAAGTATCAAAGATTACCTTGGTGCGTATCACAGGCTGTACTGGTAAGTATCACGATCCCCGAAAGTATCACAAGTGCTGAAAATTATAGTTTGTATATCCTAAGATATCTGCTTCTGATTGTAAGAAAAAAAAAATATTTCGATTGTTAGTAATTCAGCAACCAGACGTGCAAGAAACTTTTGGTTTTCAGTTAGGAATAGAGCTTAAAGAGGCCTTTCTTTCGGTGTATAACTCAATGGATTAAGGGGAAATTTTTAAAAATGCCTATTTTTTAGGCAAGGGGTTAACCTTGATTTGTCTAAATATCACAGAATTAAGCTAGTATCACAGGCTGCACTGGTAAGTATCACAGGTTGTCTTGATAAGTTTTATTAGAAAAATTTTAATTATAACCCTCTTAGCTCACATATTTCCGTTCCCACATCCGCCATTAAAGTGGAAACAAAACAAAAAAGAACTTCAACCATTGATGTTGATATGTATGAATTCCCTGAAGGGATATGACAAACCATTGAAATCATCTGCTCTATTAGTATTTTATTGAAAAGTTCCCCCAAGCTAAAACACAAAATACAAAAAAAAGAAAAAATAAGATCTCGAAAAAAAAAAACCGTTTGTAAACTGAAAAACGGATAAAATGTAAAATCCTCCAAAAGCATTTGGTCAAAAATGCCTAAGGCTTCTGAGTCCTATATATCCTTGGATGAAACATTATCGAAAATATATAAACCTATTGCTTGTGTGTATTATATGAGTATATCCTTAGGCTAAAACACTCTCACCCTGCAAACAACCCAGCGTAAAAGACTCACCGAAGCACTAAATTCAATGAAACCTAAAGGACTTTTTTCCATCTACTTGTATGTTTCATGTATCCTTTTTTTTTCAATATGGATTTTCTAATACACTGTAAAAAGATGCTTAAGTGGGCACAAAAGTCATATTGTTGCCACTTGTCACCATCACCACCTCCTTCCGTTGCCAATGCTACTTGAGTAAATTTAAAATTTCCCGCTCGAGCCCCCAGCCTTGAGCAGAGGGTAGTTAAAAACATATAATTCTTTTTATATACTCAAACACCAAGGACTCCACTTATGACTCCATGTTTTTTTTCTTTCGTTTTTACATACGGTAAAAAAGGACAAAGAAATCCGCCATTTGTGTTGCTAATCACCTGCGTTATTTTATTTTTTATTTTTTTTTGTCAAACGACTTGCCACAGTGAGACTTAGAAGCAGCAGGAGTTTACAATTAAGGATGTTAATTTTTAGCACACATGTCATGTTGATAAATAATTATTAATGTGTGCGCTCGGGTTCTATGTGGTAGGGTGGGTGGAATAGAATGTCTTATATATTTAAGTACCAAACAGCTCCTGTGTTATCTCTTTACTTTCTGGCAAATTATAATTTAATCTTTGAACGTGTGCTTGTGCTTGAAAAAGGATCAAATTCTGATGCCAAAGATACTAAAATCTAAGCAAACGCAAATCGATTAAAACATACTCTGCAATAAGACGTCGTCACACACAAACACACACACACAGTCTCTTTGATAGAAAGACATGTGTTTTAATGGGCCACAAATATGCCACAGTCGTAAGGTGTGTACAGATACCGTTTTTAGACAGGAATTGGGGTTGAATTGATGCTTGATGCTGGGGATATATGCGGATGCTGATGCTTCTGTGCCATTATGCAGTAGCGCAATTATGTTCAAGTGCGCGCGGAGTCTTTTACACACAAAACAACGACAAACGAAACGAACGACACAGAAAGAATTGTTTTATGAAAAACAAGAAAGAATGAAAAAAAAAAAAAAATATTAAGTGAAACATAGCTTCACTTACACTTCGTTGTGTTAAAGGATCAAAGTGGCGTAAAGTGCTGCAATTAAGGAAATTGCAAATTAATTTTTAATGAATTTTATGTGGCCGTATTTTACTTAAATTCCTCTTCCATGAAGTGTGAGTTCCTTTTTTTTTTGTTTTGTGTGTATGCGTGTGTTGGTGTGGGTGAGATAACGCATTAATGAAATTGTTTCGAGCTTAAAACCAGGATCAGAGTTTGGTTTCTACTATAATTTGTATATAGATACAAAGGTAATGAAACAAGGGTTAATAAGATCCTTCATTTTGTTAATGCAATTTTTACTTGCGATGTATGTAGGTAGCTTTGTACTTGTACATACTTATTTTTAGTTCTATAAATCTAGTTCTGCGTTTTTAAAAATAAGTTGAGATAGCAGTCAAACATGAAATTACGATGATAGAACAGGCGAAAAAAGCTTGTGCCTCAAGGTCGTCTTTCTATCCGTTTGTTTAAAAAGCTACAGCCTAAATTTTGGTATGTGGCAATTTTTAGAGATTGTGCAGAGAGATTTTTGGGATAAATTTTTAGGACCAAAAATAACTAAAATTGTCATGTACAAATTTTAGAAAATGTAAATTTTCACAAAAACAAAACAAAACAAATGGTAGGTAAAAAAAAAAACAATCATTTGATGACAAATTTAAAAAAAAATCATTATTAAGCGTACCTACCTGCCATAAAATAGTTTTTTTAATTCTGACTTTTTCCCAAACACTTATTCAAAGTCGTCTATATACATACACATGTATTATGTATAAGCTTTTTGACGGGATAACGTCTTATAAATCGATGAACCATGGCAGCTACCACAAAAAAGTGACGCCATTTTCTAACGTTACACTCTCGCACTTTCGCAGTGCGGCAAAAAACTTCAATTAAAAATTAAAAATAAATTATTAGAGATACAAAAATCTTCTATAGCTTATTTGAAAGATAATAACCTAAAGCTCAATTCAAATGAAGGATTTTTAAAAATTTCGTCATTTAATAGGGTAAACAGGGGTCAAACGGAAAGATGAAATTTGGGCTAAAATCTAAACGCGAAGTCGTAGAGAATTGATTTTGCCATAGATAGATGAGATTAATTTAAGAATAACTGCATTTAAGAAAAAAATGTAAAAACATTTGAAACTAAGCTATAACGTTTCGTTGTACACGTGTTGGGGCTATGACAAAATGATGATTTTGGGTAAAGGAAATTTTTTTTGACAATTCTAAAGAAGCCAGGTGAAAGATGAGAGAAAACAAAATTAGACGCCTGATACGGATTTTTTTTGCAACACTCTGCGTTTTGAAATATGAATTTTTGAAAAACACCTTGTTTTTAGGGGTATTTTTGGGTAATTTTTGATGTAGGTTTTGGCCTTATGCATACATGTGCAAAAACTTAGAATCGTTTAGAGAGTTTTGACTGAATAACGGAAGAAACAAGTTTTTAAAAAACATGTTTTTTGACCGTTTTTAACCGATTTTCATCGTTTTATATTTTTATCTTTTTTTCTTTAATAGATACAGGAATAAAGTATATGGAATAATGATAGACCATGACTACGACTATATGTGTGCAAAGTTTCAATCATTTTCGTAAACACAATTTTGAGATAACGGTAAAATAAAATTTTAGAATTCAACAGGATATAACTTTTGACCAAGAGCAGATAGAAAGAAATACAATTACCTTTCATTTGGTATATCGCACATAACGGTAGACTAACTAAAAGCTACACAATGTTAAATCAAGAAACTTGCGAAAAACCTCAAAACACCAGTGGAGATATGTTGCCCCCCGAACAGCCACCAGTGTGGGAAGTACCGTAATCTCAGTCTGGAAATAAGATATAGTTGACTTTAAAAAATTCTAACTTCTCTTGTAAGCATCTTTGAAATGAGATTGATACGTCATATGAAAGGTAAAATAATAAGCTTTCACATGGTATATATTTTTGATAGGTTTTCGAACAAAAAAATTGATAAAATAGAGTGAGGACATAAAAATAAATGTTTTTTTTTTTGCTTTTTTTAATTAAATTTGATCGAGTTCAAAAAATTCTAGCTCTTTTTGTAGATGTCTCATAGATCTTATCGATATATATATTTTGAGCTAAGACAATAAGACGTTGGCTTTGATTTTAAATACGAAAACAAAATTCTGAAAACTCATTAGATCACAGTGCTTCCAAGCTCATGACAATCCATATAAACTTGAAGTAAATAAAAGAATAGAAAGATTGCATTCAGCTGTACCTACACCTACATGTTAAAGGGTTCCAATAGGTACTGAAAATGCAATCTTCCCTTTTGACTTGGCATATTTTTCGTCCTGTCAATCATTCCATCAATGCATCCATTCAAGCCGTCTCTCTACATCAGCCATCAATCAATTAATAACATTACATACCCGAAAAGGGTGGTTGAGCCGCGCCACAGCGGTAGCACTAGGTACATAAATATATGCAATCATGCTTGATGGTGCTCTAGATCTTTCAAACCGAAATTGACAGCCCAGAGTGTTGTAAGTTGTAACACATCAGCTATACTATAGGAAAAGGTATATTGCAAGGACTTTACTATGTCTCCCACCTACAGCCACATACCATTTATAAAATCCTCTATAGCAAACAAACAACGACCTGGGGAACAAAACACGAATTCAAAAAAAAAAAAAAAGAAAAAGGAAGAATTTAAAAAAAAGCCTTTTTCTATACATAACTCTTCCGTGTTCCATCAGAGCGCATAGCAGAGTTAACCACTCGACAACTTTACATTTATTCATATATATCCACATATATAAAGGTATAGTAGAGATATATTAAATTTACAGTAGTGCACATTGGATGGAAATGTCCTTGAGTGTTTTGGAGGGAAGTCCTCCCAAAGCCATTAACCAACAGGGTGCCAATTACCTACCTACCCTGCCTGGCACAATGCAATAAAAGCAAATTTATCCTTCGCTACCACCGCCGACATGCTGGCCGTGTTCGAGGTACATTTATTTACATATACCGAGCATGCAGTTCACAGTACCGTTATTCACATGCCACCAAATAAAAAAGGGTTGCATCTATTTTTCACTCTCTTTTTTCTTTTCCCTTCCGTCGTCGTCTCCTTTACTCTTCGACCATTTTATATATGGGGTCCAAAAATATAATAACAATTTGTCTATCGTCGTTGTTGAAACAAAAGGACTCTCTTCACACAATAATATTTTTTATTTTTTTTTTCGTCATTTTTCCTAAGTAAACACGTTCTGTTTGGATAATGGTACCGCTACGTGACATGCAAATCAGCCAGTTCGTCCTTCCAAAAATGAAACAACGAAACAAGTTGCAATAAAAACCCTTTCTTTTTGGTCACAAAAATGACTTTTATGGTCAATATGTATATGCTTGCTATCACTCCTCAAATCTCTTCCTTCTTCCAGGACGAAAAAAAGGATAATGTCGGGTGTTACTCATTTTCATTAAAATGTACCTACCCGATCCTTGTTTTGCATTGAACTCATTTAGATGACTGATTTAGGTACTCGTTTAGAATCCTGCCGGTTCTTCTAAAACGAAAAAGAGTTGAATATCCTTCAAAATCACACGGTTAAAAATTTAAATAACAATGAACAAACACAGCTGGAAATATGGTCGACGAAGGATATTCATAACGTTCGCGTTTCTTTATTTCAAATGTTGATTGTTATCCCTATTTTGGTTTTGTTTTAAAAGTTACAGTTCACCCCTACTTAATCCTGGTTGAGATGCACAATATAATTCCATTGTCCATTTGTCGGTTACCGCCTTGTGTTGAATTTACTATTCACTCTTTTGTTTTACCAGTAGACTGTCAATAAAACTCTCCCAAGAAGAGAAGAACCAACAAAAAAAAAAAGGATTAACTGCAACTTGGAAACTGATCCTATAAAGCGGAACAAATATTGTTCTATTTGGTAGGAATTTTTTCCCGTTCATAATAATTGAGGGCACACGATCGAGCAGGTATCTGAAAAAGGATCCTTTTCCTGGGAATGCATATATTCGGTGTAGTTTTTCCAAACAAAAAATATTTTCAAAATTAAATTTTGTCGTGGGAGTGGATGTTTAGTATACGGATTAACCCTTTTTCTAGCAAATTATTTTCGTAGGCGGAGGTGTATATGTCCTTGTTTAAAAAGATATCCTATTTCTTTTGAGGGACAATTTATTAATGTTTTGCGAATATAACAAAAACTGTGTGTGTTTGTGTATGTCATCGGGGATATCAATTAACCCTTTCGTTAAATGGGTAAATATTTGAAAATTCAATTAGCCAATGGTTGGGATTAGGCTGTCACGACCGACTACAGCGACGATTGGTATTATAATGGTGATTAGAAATAATCCTATTATGCTCGTATATGTTTAGAAATTACTATTGTTAAATGTATCCAGTGGAGAGGTGAGGATAAATGAGAAGGATGTGTGTGTATTTTGTCATTTTGTGTGATGGACATTCGCCAAGGAAATGTTTAGGAAAATAAAGAATTTGAAATTATTTGATTTCTTTAATTCAATTTGATTAGAATTCAGATTTTATTTAGGTCAAGACTTATTAAAGACGTAAGAAGTTTTTGGAAAATTAATTAAGCGGATAATAATTTTTAATTTGGTTTAATAAAGCAACTTTCCAAAAAAATAGAGACTCAAGAAAAATACGACCGTAACAATATCATACTTTTACTATGCTAATGCCAAAGTTCATGTTTTTACTCATTTTCAAAGTCAAACTGTTTTAATAAATAGATCCCCATTTGTTTTCTTAATTTGAACTGACATTAAACGATTTGCCTTTTTTAGTGTCTTTAATAAATCAAGCTGGAGCAATTCGATAGAAATATGAAAGTCAAAATCATTCAATACTTACTACAAGAAAATGTTAAGTTTAAAAAAAAAAATACTGGACCAAAATCAAGGCTTGCATACATTTCGAATTTAGTGGCTGACTGCATAATGTACATACGTGTAAAATTACACTGGTTTACAAGGGTTTTGTTGGCGAAACAAAAATATACGTTTCGGAAGGTTTTCGGTGTGCTGAACTCAGAAACCGTTAGAAAACGCAAAAAAACGTTTTTTTGTGTTCTTCGGACCTTATTCTTTTTTATAAGGAAAATTGTTTGAGCATATCTAGTAACAGTTACTAGAAGAACTGTTTTCCATCTTTCGATACCTGTTTAAATGTTTTCAATATCTTTTGTATTGCCCGAGATATCTTAAAATGAAGTAAGTGGGTTTGGCTTCATATATCATAAAGGAGATGATGGCGTTATAAAATTTAAAAAATACCAAACAACTGAGTATATCTGGGGCAGTAAAAAAGATATCGGAATGAATTAAACAGATTTAAAAAGGTGGAAAATAGTTCTTATAAAAACCGTTACTAAATATGCTCAAACAATTTTCCTTATGTAAAAGAATAAGGTCCGAAGAACTGCATTTTCTAACGGTAATATTTCAAAAACGGGAGCTGATTAATTTTTTTTGACTTCGGATTCGGGTTCAGCATACCGAAAACCTTCAGAAATGTATATTTTTGTTACGGCAACAAAAAAAAGTTTAATTTTGTTAACCATCAGTGTTATTATACATTTTCATTAAAAAAATTTGAAATAACCATATCAACAAAATCGAACAACTTATTTTTCACAAAAATAGCTTTTATTAACGATTTTGATAAAATAAAAAAGATGTTGGGCTTCGGAAACCAATTTTTTTGATCGGATCGATGATTTTTTTTTTTTGAAATTTAGTTTTTTATGTGTCAACTAAGTTCTTAAGAATGAGATGTAGTTTTTTTATTTTTTTAATTATTATTATTTGTATTAAATAAAAATAATTTAAAAAAAAACAGCTCCAATAATGTTTAAATTTTGTTTTTATAAATTTTTTTTTATACCTGGAATTAAATTGTATACTTCTTTAAACTTTAGAGGATACAAGAATTTAAAACCAAATGCCTACACAATTTTTTAACATTTTTAATAAAATTACTTAAAAATTAGTCTTAGTTTTTACTATACAAATCTTTCAAAAAAAAATTGACTATAAGAATATATACATGCGGCCCAATCCCGCATTTTATTTTATTACTTTACCTACTACATTTATAAAATCTATAATCGATATAGATTAAAATTTTAATATCAACCATGTTTCATGTGTCTTTCACTTTGCATAAATAAAATAGTCTAAACATTTTTTTAAACTCATCAATATTTATGCTGTTTTATTGAAAAAAAAAGAGTGTGTGTACACATGTACACTCGACTGAAGTTATACTTCTCATTCAGTATATGTAAATGAATTTCATTTGATATTTTTAATTTCTATTATTAAATTAATTAATCCACACTTCGTTTTTTACATTTTTATCAAGTGAACAATAAATTAATTCTTTCATCCTCCTTGCGTCCATGTTGTTTTCAATTTTATCTGTGAACTTTACTCATGTTGTGCGGTTCAGAACGTACTATATATGGTTAACTCATTTGAACTGAGCTGAAAGTGAGCTGAGCTGATGGTTGAGCTGAGCTGTTGGGTGAGCTAAGGTAAAGTGAGCTGAGCTGAGCTGTGATGGGTGAGAGGATACATTGATTTTTATTTGGAAAGTATAATGAAATATGAAGATATTTTAAACTTTTATAAAACACCATAGCTTAAGATGTTTGGTTCTAGTTATTAATGGAATTATTTTAACACATAGATATTTTTATAAATAAGACAGATAATTTTTCGTGATCTTTTCTCTTGGTGTTTTTGATAGTAAATATATTTCTATTTTTTTAGTAAAATATTTCTTTTTTTATCATAAAAAAAAAATTCCGGTAGAATCCGGTTTTTCGACTTTTTTCTTGAAAGTTGGGGTAAATTTTTTTTTCGAAAAATTCCCGAATCTTTAAACGCTCCTGGAAGCTAAACCGCTTTAGAGCAAATTTTTGGGAGTGATGCCAAATGATAGCTTGTGTCATGGGCCTACGCTTTGCACATTATCAGATTTTTAAAAAATCGCCTTCCATGTTAAACCACCACATCATGCCTTTTTTTCAGAATCGCGCCTATTTCTTTTTTACTTTTAAGTTCTCCCGGTTTGAGAACGCGTGGACCTACAGGAATGGGAGTTGTACCCAAATGTAGGTTAGAGTCCCCGCTATCTTTTGGCATCAAAAATTTTATTTTCATTTTCTTCAAAATTCCGTGATATAGGCGTTGGAACGCTTTGATCTAGAGACAGGGGAGTGGTGCCATATGAAAGCTTATATTCTCAGCTAGCCGATAGTGGTATAATCCGGTTTTTCGATTTTTTTCAAAATTCCGAGAAATTCGCGTTTGAAAGTTGGGGTAAAATTTTTTTTCGAAAAATCCCCGAATCTTTGAACGCTCCTGGAAGCTAAACCGCTTGAGAGCAATTTTTGGGAGTGATGCCAAATGATAGCTTGTGTCATGGGCCTACGCTTTGCACATTCTCAGATTTTTAAAAAATCATCTTCCATGTTAAACCGCCACATCATACCTATTTTTTCAGAATCGGGCTTAACTTTTTTTTTACCTTTAAGTTCACCCGGTTTGAGAACGCGTGCACCTACAGGGATGGGAGTTGTACCCAAATGTAGGTTAGAGTCCTCGCTACCTTTTGGCATCAACAAATTTTTTTTCATTTTTTTCAAAATTCCGAGATATAGGCGTTGGAAGTTGGGGCGCTCACTTTCAGCTCAGCTCACTTTCAGCTCAGCTCAAATGAGCTTAGCTATGGTACCTAGCTCAAATTTGAGCTGAGCTGAAATGTGAGCTTTTTGCAACCCTGGCAACTTGCCACATGGAAATTACCATATGCAACTTGCCACACGCAACTTGCCACATGCAACTTGCCACACACAACTTGCCACATACAACTTGCCACATGCAACTTGCCACATACGACTTGCCACATGCAACTTGCCACATGAAACATGTAACTTGCAACGTGTTGTGTGTTTTATGTTTGCCGTACTACGGCGTACTGCATTTTTAAATACTAAAGTACTGCCTACTCTAAAGGTGAAACGACAGCCCTGCTACCCAGGGTGATCGCGTCATAATCCCTTTGACATTCTTGTCAAAAAGTAAATTTTCATACCCACCCTCCCATAAGAAGTATAACTTCAATAAAATAAATTTTCATTACAAGATAGAGTTTTTAATAAGCACTTCATTTTTTATTATCAAAATAAAAATGGCATTTACTAAAAATTTTAAAAATGAAAAAACCGTTCTATGAGATACACCGTTTATAATTATAACTTTTTTCCTTTAAAGATAGATCTTATCTTAAAGGTGCATTTTTTTTAACAAAATCATAAGTACTATAGTTTTATTTTTGGTCTTAATAAATTGATTCCAAAAACCGCTAGTGAAAGACTCAAAATAACTCAACGAACTAAATTAGAAGTAAATCGATTTATCCATGGAGGCTGTTGCTCCGTATACAGATCGAAAGACTATCTGAAAACTGACTGACAGAAAGACACACAGAATTGCGAGACAAACAATTCTCCATCATTGTTATCTCATATCTGATTATTATCTCGAGTTCTAAGAAGTTCTAATAAAAAAAAAAAAATTAGTTCAAGTATTTTTTATTAAATTTTTGGAGGACAAATTTGGAGCAAATTTCCAATATCCATATAAGAATACACTGGTCAACAAGATTTTTGCCACAAGAACAAAAGTATACTTTTCAAAAGGTTTTTGAATCTGAAGTCAGATAATTTGTATTGGCCTCCGTTTTTGACATATTACCGTTGGAAAATACCAAAAAATTCCATTTTGGCTATTCTCGAGGTTATGTTTTTATGTGGGGTAATTCATTATGAATAAGTTTGCAACGGTGCCTATAAAAACTGGTTTTATTCTTCCAAAAAATGTTTAAATCTTTTCGATATCTCTTTTATTGCCTGAGATATTTTTTTTTTATAACGGTTATATTTCATGAACGAAGGCTAATAGAATTTTTCTGATTGCGGATTCGAGTTCAGCAACCCAAAAACCTTTAAAAGGATATATTTTGGTTCTTGTGGCAAAAATTCTGTGACCAGGGACTTAAACTTTAGATTCAGTTTAGTTTCTCTTTGGCTTATTAACTGATCTCTTGCTAGATCTCTAGCAATAAAAGAAATATCGGGAAAATTTAAACAGTTTTTGAAAGAAGAATATCTTTTCCTATAATCACTGTTACAAATTTGTTTATAATGCATTACTCCACATAAAACCAGAAACTCGAAAACAGCCAAAATGACGTTTTTTTAGCATTTTATAGCGGTAATATTTTAAAAACAGAGGCCAATCAAATTTGTTTGACTTCAGATTCGAGTTCAGCACTTTAAAAACCTCTAGAAAAAAATATCTTGGTTCTTGTGGCAAAAGAAAAGTTCAATTTTGTTGACCAGTGATATTTTTGATTTTTAATCACTTTAAGTTCTAAGATTTCTTTATCAGCATATTTAAATAACACATAAAAGTATAATTTAGGAATGCCGTATCTTAATTTAAACTTCTTTGTTTAGTCTTCATCCTTTATAAAATATTCTTTTCTTGTATATTCTTCTATTTTCACCTGCTTAATATGAACTTAAATCATTCTAAAAGAAGACTATCAGAAATGCTTTAGAATTCTTAACTCCTTCTTTAATTAATTATATGCTACTTCTGCAGTATGTATTGCATACAAACACCAGACAGAACCACAAAAAAAAAATCGAAGAAAAATCGGATCGTAAAAATTGAAAACAAGCCCTCATTCGCACCTCCAAATGCGCCACAAAGCATTCACTTTTATTATCACCCACATCATCATTGCGAGTTCAAAGGCACAATAAGGACAATAAAAGTGCCCAAAACGTTTGTGGATTCAAAAAACCCCAACTTGCAATATATCCGTCCAATTCTTTTGTACGCGATTCTGGTTAAACGAAAAAAAATGCATCCTGAGTCAATATAGCATGGATAACAAATGAAACAGTACTCCAGAACAGAAAACAAAACAACAACAACAAAAAAAAAAAAAAACCTTAACAAGTTGTAAATGTGTCCTTCCCAGTATCTACTGTGGGGCATGTTACCATTGCACCGTTCTCGTGTATAAAAGAAGAAAAGTCCAAAAAAATATTCTTTTCATTTCCATGCAAATATCCGGAAGCAGATACACATCATCATCATGCATCCAGTATCCCAGCATCATAGTCATCATCATTGTCATATACTCGTCATCAACATAGTATCTCCAGAGCTGGGGCTAGACAAATTTAATATTCACTACAAACGAGGAGCGAGAGAGCCTACAAAAACCAACAAAGTCCATCCAGATCCCCACATCATATGCAATAGAAAGGGACTCACATCAACCAGATCCACAAATAACAGAAAAAGAAAAAAACAAGAAATCAGGAGCCAGAGCAGGAGAAGAGGAGAATATGCATGGATCCTTGCATCAACGAATTGCTGCTGGTGTGTGCACTTTATGTGCCCGCAGAAATATCCTTTGATTCGTGAGAGGATTTCCATTTATTGCTGCAGCGCTAAAGAGCCCCATCATGATGCATATGGATGGGATAGGGATAGTCAATCCGGCGCGAAGGATATTTTTTTTTACAGTCTTCTTCGTTTTTTGGGGATTTTTATTCCTTTCCTTATGGTCGCCGCATCATTCAGAATCACATTTTGACAGGCGAATCCACCAAATTGAGTGAGAGACATCCTGCCGGCACACACAGGAGTGTGTTTTTTGTGAATTGTAAATGGACATGCCGCGGATGAGAGGACCGAGAGGACGTTGCACTTTATTTTTAACCATCATATCATCTCCCTATCTCCTACAAAAACACACATACAGATAGACTTTTATAGTGGAATCTGTGAATTTGCTTTTTATTATAAAAATCAGAAAGGCTCTGATCCGTACACAAAATGGGGTCATCCTCATTGGTGTGGTGACCAACGGCGGCAGCAGCAGTGCGATGCAGTTCAGGATTGTTGCACTGTGATGACGAGTGAAAAACACAATCCATATAAGGATCCTTAAGCTCGCTTCATTGTTATGGCTTGACAACTGGACTCTCTGTATGGATATGGGGAAGTGAATGTGGTGCATTATATGGTTTTTGGAACTTTTAACCCTCGCAGGCTTAAGTTTGTTTTGGTTTACTTTTTTTTTTTTTTGCAGTTATACTCTCGTAGATGCATATTTAAGTTTTTGTTCATATGATGTGATGCTCTGTGCAATGGATGATGCTTTTCACGATGCATAGGCATCAGCTCCTTGGGTCTGGGGAAGGATAAGGGCTTTTGTAGTGGGTATAGCTTGAGGGTATTCGAAACAAAAAAAACTGTTTGCTATGGAAATTTGTCTGGTTTAGCACTCAATTGATTTTTTTGCTTCTGCCCAGTTAAGCCATGACACGTTTTTTGGGGATATGAGGGAATTGACGGATCAAGTGTATATGCATTGGTGGTTGCATTTAATTTCTGTAAATGTGGTTCGTTGATTTCTAAAAAATGGATTGGTGGATTAGTCTTCTTAATGGTTTTAAACCAAGTTGTTTGGTTGAAATGAATATATTACCTTGGTAACAATAGTTAACCTATTCACTTATGAACTTTCTTGGCTCTTTTACCTATAAATAGCACTAACGATCAATTCAAGTCACGTGAGACAAACAAATTGAGTCAGGTTTTGTGGAGTATTGTTGAAAAAGAAATGAATAGGTATTATATAATCCTTTTTAACAAAAAAAAAAAAAAAAAAAATTGTATGCATCCGAACTTAAAATATTATATATGTTTCTCATGGATGCCATAGTCAAACCTGGACCAAATTAAATAAAAAATCAAATTAAATACAAAAAGAATCATCAAAATCGGTTCATGCAGTCGAAAACTATGAGGTTACAGAAAGTAAGGATACGGTGGTGTATACGTAATTTTTTTGTTGAAAAAAATAAAATAAAATAGAATTTCTATTGTGGACAAATTAATCGATAAAATTAGTTTGTGTGACCCTTTTCTGGTCTTTTAATTAATATTTTAACTGATTGTTATATAGGGGAAGTGGGGGCAAGACCGCCTATGGGGGCAAGACGGTTTTTGAACTATGTTGTATGAAAAAATATTAAATTCGTAGGACTTTTAATATAAAATGAATGGCTTCTGGTAAGATCGATTATGTCTGTAAGTATGAGCAAGTTTATTTGAAATCCCGAAAAGTTATAGTAAATTTTGTGATTTTGAATCAAATCGTCATGTTTTGTGTGAAAAGACATTTGTAGGTACTTTTTTAAATGAAATATTTAAAAGTCTTAACTTTTTCTTTTTTTTGTAATAAAAGTTGGGAACCGATGAAAATATAGCATACGTTTGTGATTATTGCAAAAAGAAAGATTAAAACGGTTTTATTATCAACAGAAGTTGATAGGGCGGTCTTGCCCCCATGTGAACAAAAAATTCGAGTATTAGTTTTTTAAACAAGTTTTATCTTTTAATGAAACAACAATTTGACTGATTTTAACGAAATCATTTCAACAAATATTTATTTTTAATATAATTTAATATAAATCAGAAAAAAAATAATTTTTGGATATTGAAATCCTTTTTTTGAAAAATCGAATTTTCGAAAACTGGACATTGTTTTTTAAATTTTGGTTTAAGATGCTGATTAGTGATTTCTACAAAATGACATATCAATTTTATTATATTTTTATATCAATTTTATTTGAAACCTTTTTTTTCCAAAAAATAATTTATAAAAAATTATTTTTTCAAAAAACGGCTGTAATGATTTTGTTTTTTTTTTTTTTTAAATGAATCTTAATAAAAAAAAAATGAAATAACATACCTGCTCGTTTTGGATTTTAATATTATCTTAAGTGTTGTTTTATTCCGTCGTGTGGTAAGAATAAGAACTTGGTTTTTTAAAGTCACTTATACACATTTTTTTAATGAAACCAATTTCAACGAAAACTTTTGTACAAAAACCTTATTTTTAAAACTTAGAACTTAGAGCAAAATTCGAAAAAAAATCATCGAAAAAATTTATTTTTTTTTTAAACCTTTTCTTAAAATTTTAATTTTTAGTCTCGATTTATAATTTGTTTTTTATGACACACAAATTTTTGTATTGAAAATTTTTATAAATAGCTAAAGATTAAAATGTTTTTTCTTTAAATTCTTTATTACACAAGAAACTAAATAGCAAACTAGTTTTGTTTGTTAAAACACAATTTAAAAAGTGTTTATGTGATTTTAACAACTTTTTCCATTAGAAGAAAACGTGCGACCCATTCGTGCATTTTAATTTCAACTTTCTAATTTCTTTAGATTTCAAGAAATCAAAAAATATGTATACAAACTTTTCGTCTCAAAACATATTTTTCCCCATTTTGTTTTAAAAAGTTCGGCTCATCAGTAAGATGCTCTTACACCCTTCTAAGACAAAAAATCTTTACTTGATGATTTATATGCACATACATTAACTACAACGAATATGCATAATGTACTGTTAACAGTATTATTTTTTTTTTATGTTTTATGTTTTTATCTTCTTTATATCAGGCAGATCATGGCTATTATTGTTTTTTTGTGTGTGAATTTAATATTTTCCTAGTAAAATATAGCTAACATTTAATATTCGCTATTGAAAAAGCAAAAATTTCAACTAATTATATAAGTTTTACGTAAAATCAAAAGGTCACGGTGGCGTATACGTAACTTTTTTTCTATCGAAATTTTATACAAGAAAATGATTAAATCTAGCCTTTTTGATGAACCATTTAAATTTTATAAAATTCCAAACTAAAAAACACAATCTTTCCCATGTAAATCATATGGGAAATAGAAATTTGCGATGCGGCGGTACTTAATGTTAATATTAAGGGCTTAAACTTTTACAGTATTTTTTTTTCGTCGTTTTCAACAATATTTTCGGTAATACTTTGAACAAAAAAAAAAAATGTTTTTTTTTGAATCAGTCTAATTTACAAGGCATACAACTTTCCAAAAATTGTTAAAAATAAATATAAAATTCTCAAAAAGTCTGCAAGCTTAAACTTACAACAGCTGACAAATTATCGTAAACATTCCTTCTTAAATATTTAATATTTTTTTTTATACAAAATTTAGCATTCATGATGTCACTTGACAATTGGAATTTATCACCGTATGAAATAATTTATTCACAGCTCGGCAGGTAGTCAGAGAAATGGCAATGATAAAGTAGAAAATGAAGTATTTATTATTTGAAGGACCACTCATTCAATCTTAATAAAAATGTGAATATAATTCTCTTCCTTTTTGTGGGTATATTTTCTTTTCCTTTGAATAATCTCATTTTCGTTTTTTTGTTTTGTTCTAATAAATGAGAGAAATCACTAGAAAAATGGTTTTCTCTCTTGATAACATGGCAACCAACCTGTTGGCATAGTGACATGGCAAATTAAAAAAAAAAAAGGATATAAAAGATCCTTGTGTGTGTATACTAACTAACTATGAAAAGATATATGCAAAAAAAAGGGACTTTCTATGACAGCATTAAATGCGTATGTGAATCAAATTTAAAGTGGACATACAATACTCCATCAGCATATATTGTATGTGCATGGGTGGACAAATAAGGTAAAAAAAGGTTTGTGTCCAGAGGAGATTTTAACAAACACCAAGTGAATATTCCTGCAAAAAAAAAAATGAAAAAAAGAAAGAAAAAGGACCCAAGTGATTCTTCTTAAAAGTGAAATAAAAATAGATGTTTTTTTATATTCTGTCGAAGGAATGTCATGTAAAAAAATTTTCCTTTATGGTGTAAAATTGCACGAGAAATAAAAAAACAGGGGAAAAAAGAAAAAAAAATACGAGATAGGATTACAAGAATTTAATTTATTATTTTTAATTAGAGATTTTTGCTCTGAATTTATGACGAACATACTTGGAATGGAGAAACAACACGCTTTTTAAGCTAATTTTTCCTTCTAGTTCTTTCTAGCTAGAGAAGTTAATATTGACTGAAAGGATGATGAATGCATCATTTGTTCAAAGTTTATTCACCGAATGAAATATAATATGCAATACATAATACAAAAATTACAAATATTTCTAACTGGATTCAATTTGAATTATGCCATGAACAGCGCTGCCACCCCAGAGATAATTGAGCGCAGTATATTTCAAGAAAAAGCGCAGTAGATTGCAAATTACCGCAGTAGATTTTTGAATATCTTCTTCTTCCTTTTTCTCGGCGCTGTTATGATCTCGATGTCGAGGGGATCATAACTATCCCACGTAACTGCTTCACACTAGTGATCCGCCTGTGGGGTTCGCCGGGTTGACCTCAGAAATCGGCGGCAAGCCTCCCGGTTTTGTATTGTTCCATTTCTAAGGCCAACTGAATGCTGGTGGTTTTGCATTTGCTTGTACCAGGAGTTTTTAGGCCTACCTTTCTTTCTATTTCGTGTTGGAACGTTGTATGATATTGCTTTTTTGACGGGGTTCTCAGGATCTCTCCTTTGAACATGGCAATACCAACTGAGTCGGTCGTGTTCAATTTTTTGGGAGATGGTGTTTTTAACATGAAGGCTTCCTCGGATCTTCGTACTTCTAATTCTATCAAGCTTTGTTACTCCTGCTGTCATACGAAGCATCTTCATCTTCATAGATTTTTGAATATACAAACAAAATTCAAATCACAGAAATATATTTTGCTACAACACAAATTAAAAAATTAGCTCAACAGTAAAAAATACAAAACAGCCGAAATCTTAACAGGTATTGCGAGTTTTATTTTTCACCAGTAGCCAAAATAAAACTGAGCAAAATGATGTCGGTAACTTCTCAAATTACCTGTAAAAGAGTTAAAAATACGGCTACACGGAGAAAAAATAAGGTGTGAACCACCTTATTTCTGGTACATTTAACTTTAATGTAAAGTTAAAATAGGGATGACTCCCCAATAAAATGAAATTTACCTTACTTTTCTAGTAAATTTATAGCTTATGATTAACTTTACAGTAAAGCCTTTTTTGTATGAATTCCTAATAGAAATAACTAGAAAGTTAGGTACATATTTTACCTTACTATAAGGCCGAAAATATTGATTTTTAAAGTAAATTGAACTTCTGTATATGGAAGGTATATAATTTAATTAAAGATTGGATCAAATAAAGTCAATTTCATTTTTATTGATGACATTTTTCTAAATAAAATTGTATGCATCTATCTTACAAAAATTAATTAAAATAAAAAAAGGTTTGTTATTATTGAAAAACATAACTGGGTAACATGTACTTAATCCTCAAAGCCATTTAGGAGTAAGTACGTATGACCCTGTTATATTTTCCAATAATAACAAAAATCACCTTTTTTATTTTAATTAATTTTTGCAAGATAAATGCATAAGATTTTATTTAGGCAAATATCATATAAATATCATAAATAAATAAATATCATATAAATAAAAATGAAATTGACTTTATTTGATCCAATTGTTTGCGAATGAATTTAATTATCCCGCACTCGCCACCTTAAAAGCTTTAACAAAAAAATCATCCAACACAAATGGAGAACAAATGGCGCACTTTTCAATGACAGCTTTAAGAGTCATTGTAGGGTTGGGGTCAAAATTCTGCCGGGGTCAAAATTCTTTTGTCAAAATTCTGCTTTCAAAATTCTGCTTTACAAAATTCTGCTTTCAAAATTCTGCTTTTCAAAATTCAGTTTTTCAAAATTCTGTTTTTCAAAATTCTGCTTTTCATAATTCTGCTTTTCAAAATTCTGTAAAAAATAATAGCGCGCGCTTTTAAACATTTTCCAAACCCTTTTTTAATTTTTTGCCGAATTCTGTAAAATCATCTTTTTCAAAAATTATCTTCTTATTTGATTACTTACCTACATAATTTGTCATTTTTTAAATGCGAATTAATTTTTGTTTTATAAATGAATAAATTTGAAAATATTAAGAAAAGGTTTTTAATATTAAACATTTCCGAAAATAACTAAAAATTTATTAATTTATCAAATAAAGATGAATATTCAAAAATTTGAATAAGAAAAGGAATATACAACATCGGTTCCAATTAGTATACATTACATATTTTATTTGAAAGAAAGTCAAGGTATATGCATTTCAAAAAATATTTGCGACACTTAAATAAAAAAATTTAGGAAAGCACCAATGTTGAATTACATTAATGAGGTGTATTTTTCTTTAGCCAGCGCATATGCTATAAAAAAAAAATAGAATTAGCAGAATTTTTTTTGTTCAAATATAATGCTGGCAGAATTTTGAAAAGCAGAATTTTAAAAATCAGAATTTTGAAAAACAGAATGGAAAAAAAGCAGAATTTTGAAAAACAGAATTTTCGCTGAAAAAGCAGAATTTTGAAAAGCAGAATTTTGAAGCCAGAATTTTGACCCGATCCCGTCATTGTATCGAGGGCACTGATCTCTATTGGGGAAAATTCCTAGAATTCAGTATTATTATTACCTTAGTGTAAGGTAAAACTTATTCATAGAATAGTTAAAATTGTAAATATGTTTTACTAGAATCTTAAAGTGAAAAGATTCAGACACTTTTTTGGTTGAAGGTATATTTGACTCTACGTAAAGAAAATATTGCTACTCGTAATGTATATACTACTTTAATTTGTTCACCATAATTTGCTTGTAAAAATTACTTTACGGATCCAAGAAATGTTCAATACGTAAGGTAAATTTTACTTAAAATCTAGGGCTTTTTACTTTAATTACCTTACTAGTCATATGGAGTATAAAATACTAGATTCATTTTTCTCCGTGTAGTATCCGGAACATGAACAACTTTTCGCCCGGAACTCACAAGTAACAAGTGAAATTCAATTTTTCGTTTGGAATTTTACTCACGATAGGGCTGCATTTGAATTTTTTAGTGAATACATTTAGAGTGAGTGAACGTGGCTCAGTATTTAAAATTTTGAAATGGACAACAATCAAACTTTGGTTAGGTACTGTTAAAATTTATAAAAGGGGAGTAGATTCGTTTTGCTGCGCAGTAGATTTTCATTTGAGCTAAAACGCAGTAGATCTACTGCTAAAGGAGTAAGGTGGCAGCCCTGGCCATGAATCAAATTGATTTTGCTACAATTTTAGTACTGAAAGTAGACCCGTAATCACTGGCCTAATGAAATTTTTTAATTTTTCAGAACCGCCAGTTAATATAGATTTTTTAAAGAATTTTTTTTATTAATTCCGATAAACAAATTGGTAGGTATTGAGGTGAAACTTTCTTTTCTCAGTCCACTAAACCCATCATAGGGAGTCATGGGTCACAACTCACAAATATCTGTATCTGTTGATACAATTTTCCCTGTGATGAATTGCGCTTTGATATGAGCTGTCCATGATGACTTGTCCAACGATTAACTTTGCAGAAAATGTCCATGAAAGGCATGATTTGTGGTTTTACTCAACAATTGGATTATTGGAAGAATTTTGAGGATCTATTAACAGTCTTGAAACATTATCAAGACTTCAATCCATAATAGTTTTATCTGAGAAACGACACGACACCTGAAAGTTTTTGATTTTTACATTAAAGTAACTCATTGTTCATATCCAATCTGGAGGCTCAGAGTCGAAAGCAATTAAAGGAGCTTTTTCAAGCTCGTAAAACAACTCCCATTAATTCTTTGAGAGGAGTTAATTGGTAAAAACCATACACCAGCTTGTTTGTACAATTTATTTGGTGAGATGACCGATAAGAAACTTGGTATAGTTCAGCTAAAGAAATGAGCTTCTCAGAATTCGGGTAGTAAAATAGGTACACGGAGAAAAAGAAGGCACCTTAAAATACCTTAAATCACACCTTCTCAAAATTCACTTTTATTCTGAAAATTTGAACTTCATTTCGAGGTGAATTTTCACCTTGAAAAATAAATAATAAAAAATTATAGTCAGGCAGTTTATCATGCTTATTTCCAACAGTGAGATAGGCTGGATGGTAAAGTACTCGCATAGTGACCCAACAGTTATAGGTTCGATAACCAGTCGCCTCAAGTAGCACAAAAGTCTAAGATACACCAAAATATTTGGTGTATTTTTTGCACTTTCGTGATATGCATTTTGAATATAAAAAATACACCATTTTCTCGTATAAAATAAACTCCGGTGGTTAAAAAAATATACCGATTTTGGTGTATAAATGGCACTAGTGGTATATTAAATGATCTGTTTTTGGTGAAAATTATCCCTTTGAAATTGAAAAATACACAATAAATCTATGGATAAAATACACCATTTAAATTATTCTGATTTAAAATTTGAACCAAAGTTTATTTTTTATCTCAAACAGTTTGATGAATTCTAATTCACACCATTTCTTATGAAATAAATGAAAATGAATTTTTATTCACTTTCATAATATTGCCATAAGAAACCAATGGTTAAATATGATTTTGTTTGCCAAATTTTAAAACGAAACACATTCTATCTACTAATTTTAGATGCTACCCCCTCTAAAAATCGAGCGCCTCAAAAATGTCAGTGAATTATGATTTTTTTTTCGATTTTAAGAATCCATTTTTCAAAAATTATAATTTTTGTGTTGTTTTACATTTTTTTAAGAAAAGTTATTTTATAATGAATCGAAAAAACTAAGAATGCGGGACTATTAGGTCGATAAATATACTATTTTAATAAAATAATTAATCGCTGTCTTCTATTTTTAAATTGCGTCCATTGAAAAATATGGCGTCTCCCACATATGCATTTTGGTGAATTTTATGTCCACAGGGTGTGCTTCCTACACCAAACAGAGTGTACAAAATAAACCGTTTTGGTTGATTTCAGAATCAAATAATTTTATGCACCATTAATGGTATATTATAAAAACAACTGAATATCGGTGTATTTTTTGCACGGAATCTCAAAAAAAAGTTGAAATTTTGTACAGAAAAGACAGTGGTATAATTTTTATACCACTAATTTTGAGAAATACACCATATTTTTTCAATTTTCTCAATTTTACACCAAAATTAATGAATTTACACCAATTTATACACAAGTGTTCTACTTGAGGCTGCCCCTGTTTTTGTTTTTTTATTTAAAATATTTCCACATAAAATTAGTTAATTTAAAACGGAGGTCATTTTGGCAAAAACCATGCAGAATTCCGCTTAGTTTAATGTAAAATTCACTCGTTTTTACCGACTTCCAAAAAAAAGGAGGCATTCAATGCGTCTTTATTTTTTTTTAAATTTATTTTTTTATGTTTGTTACCGCATAACTTTGGACTATGTGAACCAATTTTAATAATTCTTTTTCGTTGTGGTTACAGAAACTTTGAAAAATACCATAAAACCCAGTTTTGATCCATGGAAGTCGGTTTTGTTTTTTGATAAAAATTATTATTAGTTTTCGGAACATCGTGCAAAATATTTTGTCAATTTCCAATTGTGAAGCCCTTTAACCTTTTTCTAATAGCATGAGCTTCAGAAGTAAAGAATCGGAGAAATTGTTAATATCTTCTTTATAAGCTCTTATGGCGGGATTGGATGGATTTATTTTTATTAATTGAGTTCTTTTACTGCTTCCTTGAATAAGATACCCTCCTTTGGTAGGTTGAGTTTGTGTTCAGTTGTTCAAATAGCTAACGAATTATTTGTTTCTTCTATTTTTTTCGATTGCAAGGTTGTCGGATCGAACTTTAAAGTTCTTTTTCAGCAAAGCTTTAGTAGCCTTACGAGGGGTTGGTATGGTAGGTATATGTAGTTGATGATTTTCTAAGACTTTGAGTCACACTTATCATTATACGTGGCTGTAAGCTTCCTATAACATCAAACGCTCACTTCGCAAAAATCGACCAAATTTAAAAAGCTGTATTTCGGGAATTATTGGGTCAGCAAGAAGAATTTTTGAGTTCAAATTGTGAAAGATTTTAGAACGTATCGTATGGCGGAGCTTTAGTCAAAAAGTTGATATCACCAATATATTTGTATTGTAATTTTTTGAGAGTTTTAATAAAGATTTGCAGTCCTTTCAAAGGCTCTTTAAGAATTAAATTTCTTGTACTGCATCTCTATTTAGGTAAGTATGCATACAAACCAAAACCTACCTCATTTTAACTTGTGCTAAACAATTGTATATTTGTGAGTTTGAACGGTACCTATTCTTTCATTCCTTTTATACAAAGGTTTCATTCGGTTCCTATATACGCTTTTAGTTTTTGACCTCATTCATTGGAAAAACCCCGAACATACCTATATTTATACTCTCATATACAATACCGCCGCCGCGTTGCACCTATAGGTTCCAATTACTTTTATTCATTGCACCGCGATTTCGCTGATTGCATCGGAGCTTCGGGTATAAGGATGCATCATTATCATCATCATCATACACATCACAGAGAGAGAATCTCCGTCGTTGGCCGTTAGAATTCGTTAATTATCCTGTCAATAGGATTCGACGAAATTTGGTTGCCTTGACCACATGCGCGGTATTGGCATCCGTGATGCACATCTTTCCTAGGATAGAAAAACACCGACAACATCATTGCATGCATCCTCTCCTATACCAAGAGAGTCCGCAGTCCATCGCTCCAAATGCTATACACCTATAACATTTGTAGACCACATTAAGGGTTCACCAACGTAGACTGTTGCTGGAGCGCTGAGAACAGCTGACGCGTAATGGCAAGTGATTCGATAGGTCTTCAATGGGTGAATATATGCAGCTTTGGTGGTCGGTTGGTATAGTTACGGGTCAAACCGGGTTGGGCGCCACCATTCGGCGTGTAATGGAACTAACGCGTATTTTTCCTTTTCCCACCTTTTCTACGTATATATGTATGATGTTGATGATGATGATGCGTTGGAGGAACCACCTAGATATGTTAAGTCCCTGGAGGAAGAGTTGCATCGTCACAGGATGCAGGAAACCACGATGATATCGGTCGAGCCATGTGGTAAAATACCAAAAAGTTGCAACACTCTTCTTCTCTCTATATCTCCCAGTCCCGTTGCATGTCCCGATTTCTACAAAATAAAAAAGTTCTCTGTTCATCGTCGTTTGCACTGAAAAATGGTTGTTTCCAGAGGAGTGTGGAAAAAGGGGGGGCTTTTATTTTTCCGTTTAAGCCAGAGGTGTGTGGTGGAGGCGAGAGTATACACTTGAAACGCGGCCAAGCCAACCTATCAGCGCGTAGACTTTTTAGTGGTAATGGCGATGGCGATGCATCATCAACGTGTGTTTCGCATTTGGCAAATGTGGAAGTGATAGGATTCGGTGCCTGTTTCCAACCTCAATTTCCCAAATGAATTTTAATTAAATGCGTCGAGGATTTGTTGTGTATCTATGTGTGTAACTATATGGATAGAAAATATACATACAGAGAGTTTGGATCCTGATATGATGCTATTGTGCTATTCCACTGCACTGAAGGGCATATGATGACCCAGGTGATCTGAGTAAGGGTAGGTACCTACTCGTATATATATTGTTTCTGCTGTATATTGGATGGAGCATCAGTAGGACAAAAACAATGGCAAAGCTATATAGCCATGTACTAGAGGCAAAATGTTAACAAAAAAAAAAAATCGTACCCAATTGCTTTGAATTTTATCGTGGATGCATTCGATTTTCCATCCGGGTCTCTAATGATGAGGTAAGGTAGGTATAGATACATTTATGCGGGTGTATGTATACCTATTTTCACTTATACATTATGTCGAAAAGTTTAGTTCTACATAAATTTATTTGGATGCTTTAGAAATGAGATGAGACCGAATATTAGAGGTAGTGTAGGGATGTATTAGGTTTTTAGCTTAAAATAACGCAAGATTTTAGTGAATTATAGTTAACTCTTAAATAATTTCACGGTGTAACACTCAAAATATACGCGGGCGGAAACCTATCAGGTTTTGTAGAGCTAGTCGCACTGAATACGAAACGGTATTTGAAAATCCCCTAACACCCCCAAAATCTGGAGTTACAGAAATTCGAACTTTTAGGTATAGAACAAAAATGTTGTTTCGGCACGTAGTAGGATAAGTTGGGCGCCAAGATTTGATGAAGGGTTTTTGTAGAGGAGCTCAATACAAACATTTTTTTTCTTTGGGACAATTTTTTACCCATTTTCGATTTGCCCAACTTCGGCATCAATTTAAAGTATATGTTTTCAAAACAACATGCACTTTAAAAAATATATTCTAAAACTATATCTATTTCCCAATTAATCGAGGTATTTTTTATGAAAATCACTTCAAAATTGGCTTAGAAAAAAAAATTTTTCGATTTCAACCCAGATACAGAAATTCGAACTTTTAGGTATAGAACAAAAATGTTGTTTCGGCACGTAGTAGGATAAGTTGGGCGCCAGGATTTGATGAAGGGTTTTTGTAGAGGAGCTCAATACAAAAATTTTTTTCTTTGGGAGGGGGGTCTATCTCCCCCCGTTTAGGTGGGAGGGGCATTTTTCTAGAAAAAAAAATTATCAAAGTAAAAAAAATTATTAAAAACAACGGCAACACTAACAGTAATAAATGATACCATTTCCAAAAGGCAAAATTGTTTGATTCTAGTTTTTAAATCAATATAATATTACCAATAGTTTTTGAAATAATCGATTTCAAAGTTAAAAATAGGGGAAAAAAAAATTTTTAAAACTCATTTTATACTATTTATGTCCAGACTGTGAATTTAAGTAAATAAATTACTTAAACAGAAAACTGCCTCAATTAATTTCTTATCGAACAGTGAAAACTATATATTTCTATGTCTTCTAGGTTTTGAGAAAATTGAAAAATAAAAACAAATAAAAACAAAAAATATTTTGAAAAAAGAAAAATCTGATAAAATAATTTTTCAATTTTCCCAAAAACTAGAAGACATAGAAACATATAGTTTTCACGGTTCGATAAGGAATCAATTGCGGCAATTTTCTGTGTGAGTAAGTTTTTTTTACTAAAATTCACAGTCTGGACAAAAATAGTATAAAATGAGTTTAAAAATTTTTTGTTCGCCTATTTTTAACTTTGAAATCGATTATTTCAAAAACTATTGGTTATATTATATTGATTTAAAAATTAAAATCAAATGTACAATATTGCTTTCGGAAATTGTATCATTTATTACTGTAAGTGTTGCCGTTGTTTTTAAATAATTATTTTTTATTTTGATAATTTTTTTTTAGAAAAATGCCTCTCCTACCTAAACGGGGAGAGATAGACCCCCCTTCCAAAGATAAAAATGTTTGTATTGAGCTCCTTTACAAAAACCCGTTATCAAATCCTGGCGCCCAAGTTATCCTACTACGTGCCGAAACAACATTTTTGTTCTATACCTTAAAGTTCGAATTTCTGTATCTGGGTTGAAATCGAAAAATTTTTTTTTCTAAGCCAATTTTGAAGTGATTTTCATAAAAAATACCTCGATTAATTGGGAAATAAATATAGTATTAGAATATATTTTTTAAATAGCATATTTTTATGAAAACATATACTTTAAATTGATGCCGAAGTTGGGCAAATGACAAAAAAAATTGAATTTTTGAACTTTGACATCTTATCAATTCTAAGTGGTTTAACCGAGTTACATGTTTTATACATTGTTAAAAAGGTATATTTATCTTCTATCAGAAACTGTAAAAAACTGTGAAAATGGGTAAAAAATTGTCGAAGCTAGAATTTTTTCAATGGGTGAAGGTCCAAAAAATCGTTTTTTGCCCGTAACTCCAGATTTTGGGGGTGTTAGGGGATTTTCAAATACCGTTTCGTATTCAGTGCGACTAGCTCTACAAAACCTGATAGGTCTCCCCCCGCGTATATTTTGAGTGTTACACCGTGTAATTTTATCAGAACGGCAATCTTTTTTTTTTTTTCTGAAAAATATTTAAATTTTTGTATAGAAAAAATATTTTTGTAAGAAAAAAACCTTTCTATCGATTTTATTTTCTTATATTATCTGTTATCAAAATATTTGTGTTATCAAAATATCAGAAAAAAAAAATATATATGAAATGTTTCCTAAGCTCACAGTACTCTACAATTTTAAGAATATTATTTAATAAAAAAACACCGTTTTTTTTTTTACTTGCTTATTGTTAAAAAATCAACAAAAAATGTTACACACTTCAGTTATTTTGCTTTTCTATTTGCCTTTTATCATTTTTAAGCTTTATTTATTTGCTAAGTTTAATGTATACTGAAAAAAAACGTAAGGTCTCAATTAAATTTTTTTTTAACAAACAGCAATTGTTTATTCATAACAAAATAATCATAAAATTTTTAATTACCGAGATTAAAAAAATATTTGTAAAACATAAATTGTACGGAATTGTAAGATTAAACAAAAGTTTACATACATAATCTTTTTAGTATCATTACGTCAAGTAAAAATTAAAAAAAAATAAAATATCATACAGACTTCTTATTAAAATGCATACTCACTATCCATTTTCTTAAGGGGTATAAATTTCATTGTGACATTTTTTAAAACTTATAAGCGTGCAGAAGACATTTCAATAATAAGATTTCAAAACAGAAATACAATCGACTATTTGTAGAGAGTCGTGAGAAAAAAATAGGTACATATTTTGAAATACCTGTAATTTTGACTAAATCTCATACAAAACCTACATTTTTCTCTTAAACAATGAATTTAGTTCTGCTGATTGGAATAGTTCATTGTTTTCAAATTCGCCGAAAACTGCTACCGTTCATGGCTCTATTATAAAAATCATACTGTTCCATCACTTCCTTGATCATAAATCTATGCATTTCCACGCGACATTCTAAATATAATTTTTTTTTTTTTGTTTTGTTTCCCAACAGCAACACAGGGGGGCTCAAGAAACCCTAACCTAGATAGTCCAAGAAAAATAACACACAAACTTCCCAAAAACAATTCATTCTCTAAAAACTCTCTGGTGGCAATTAAATTCAAGGACATTCACTATATTTTCAGTGGCTTGTGTACCTCAATTTCATTTATGACTTAATTGCATTTACATTGTTTTCGAAGGTGCGTTTTGGTTGGTGTAACGAACCTTCTTTTTCGTCGGTATTTTTTCGGACGCGTTCTTTCTTTCTAAACACATCTACCACGCACCACACAATTTTGTAGGTAGCAACCGATCGCTAGAATATTTGTTTAACAAAACAATTGTTCTCATTTACCCAAGGAAAGAGAGGACTTATATGAGACATCAGACAAACAGGATAACAAAAAAAAAAAGAAGAACAAAATATTGTTCAATTGGAAAAATAGATACCCAAAGACTGACTTCCACAGAAATGCAAGGTGCTAAAAGGGCAAAAAGAGCGTGTCTATTTCTATATTACCTACTACCGGGTCTTATGCATAATTTTCTGGAATTCTAGCGTGTGCATGTCATAAATACTTTGTATCTCGAAAGATCCTTATTTTCAGTTGCGACATGAAAAGTCTTTAGAGTTGCCAGCGGGAGACCTGTTCTTCAAGTTGCCTATTAGAAGACCATGTTTCCATCAAGATAAAGAAAAACACAGTCCTGATGACAGAATTAAAGCGTTAAATTAAAGAAATGAAACGAATTTTGTATGAAGAATCTTCTATAAGGACTCTTTTTTAAGGAGTCCTTATTTCAAGACAAAGGACTCAATAAAAATTGATAGAAAAAATGAAAAAAACAAACAACCACAAAACACTTGATGAAAGTATTAAAAGCTCTTAACTAACAACGACAAAAAGCAATCATCCGATAGGGTCCTTTGATATAATAGTCCCCCCCCCCACTTTTCTTAGTTTCTTTTCAATCCTTGATTGATGCTCAATTAATTTTGCACTGACAAAATCATTTCAACAAAAATTCCCCGAAAGGATTAAAAACCATTGTTCCAACATGGCAAATCAATCCCCAATGACAAGACCAACAAAATGTCTCTCCTTCTTCCTTCGATAGCCAGTCGCCGCTTACCATCGCATATCAATACTGAAGAAGAATGGGTTAAAGCCGATTGAGACAATGGATGGAAAACAGAAAACGAAAAAGTGACAATATACCTTTGGGTCTTATGGACTACGACGAAAACGATGATTGTATTTGACAAGGCTCCCAGCCAAAGTAGAGGCCAATTAAAGGAGTCCCCCTGCCCCCATTCTTCGCCCCTACTTCGAATCATCTACCTTGAAAGAAGAAATTCCAATACCGGTAATTATCGGAACCACTTTTTTGTGTTATGTCCTCTGTCACCTTCTTTATCGTCCATCTGAATATTTTCGTATTTGAATATTGTCAATGGAAATTGTGAGGAGGGGGGGGGCGAATTGAATAAACGAAGTTGGAGATTGTGAAGCTTGTTCGTTGATTGAACCAAATATTCAGAGAGATTATGTGTGCCAACACGAATCGCTGGACTTCATTAGTCTCCCAGTGCCGCAATGGAGATGTTGGAGTTTATTCAGAGGTGGGGTTTCAAGGACCACTATGGACTTGTTGGAAGGTGTATTATGCCAATGCCAATTGATGCTGTACCATAACGCAATCGTTTGCACAATTTTGATGGTGATCATCCCAAAGTCCATACACTATGGAATTTCCTCTTCCTCTGATGGTGGTGGAGAGAGAGAGTTAACATAACTTGAGTTTGCAATGACTCGACGTATAGCTTGTCGTCATCGTCATCAACCAAATGCGGGGATGTTGACAAATCAATTAGCAATCAACGCCGAAGTTCATTAGTAAAAAGGACATTCACTCGTTGGTTTTTGTGTTTTTTCTTTCTTTTTTTCGTTTTTTTTTTCTGTTATTTATTCTGAAAATGGTTTCTTGTCATGGACAACAGAACCTAGTTGAAGTATCGTAGTCGTCGATGACATAGACAGGACGTTATTTTGTAAAATTTTAATTTCCAAAAGATCAACAACCTATTCGCCTCTGTCGGTGTGCGGCATTGATGGAGGTTAACTCTTTTGTCTTGTTTGACAAATACAAGCAAAGGCATTTTGACTCCTGCTAATTAAGTTTATTCAAATGAAATTAATTTAGTTGACTTTTTTTAATCTTTTTAAATACATATTTGAAAAACAAAAATTTTTTTTTTTTTAATGCTCTACCAAGGACTCTTATGTGGTTCATTTGTTGAGGTTTTTGCTTTTTTTTTTTGCTATTTTTTGTTAACACTGACGAGACTATTTGACTATTATTCAAAGCTTACCTATATGTTAAAAATTCAAGTTCAAAGCGATTACCTTACCTACCTACAATGTAATCGGAATTGTGGTTTGAAGGGATATTGGATTTCTCTATTTTTTTTTTTTTTTTGGTTTTTATGTAATAGTGAGAGTTTGAAGGACTCAACACGTGCTCGCGGTTAATGCGGTTGACGGATGAAGTTGACGGCAGGAAATTTTGTTCCTTTTTTTTCGTCGGTGATTCTTTGTGGTAATTTTGGTAAGTGATAAGCTTAAAAGTATGAGGGTGCTGAAAATAATTAAGAAAACTGAAAAAAAAAACTGTTCTGGGTTAAAAACCAGCAGCCACTATGTCAGTGAGACTCAGTGTCGTATTGGAAAGCCTTGAATTTTGTGGGAGATTTTGGAAAAACAAAACAACCACACTGATGTCTGACCGCAAAGCAATACTGCCAGTTAATTATAAATTTACTATGGAAATTGTTGGCAATTAAAATACATTACTGTGGAGATTCAATGTTAAATTTATTGAAAAAAGAGGTTGATTGCTAGTTTTTGATTATGTATAAAAGTTTAAAGCACTTGAAAGGTTCCAAAAATTATTCACAATAGATATAATTTGGTAGCCATAGGCTTTGTCATCCATACGTTTTGTTAATAATAATAAGAGAGAAATTAGTTAATTTGTTGATATAATCCTAACATTTGTTGATTTTAAACGTTATGAAAGTTTTTATCTTGTATGGACTTAGTGAAGCAGTAATAGTAATAGTAATAGTGTTTCTATTAGAGCGTGTAACCCCCACGTTTTTCTACAAGCTACAAAGCTGCATAGTTAAAAAAGTGTTAGGCTTCTGGACAGTAATTCTTACAAAGATAGTCGGATTTTATTTAAGTAGAGAAATAGAAAGGTATAAAAAACCACTTTTTTTGGTAAGGGACAGTTTTTGTTCATTTCGGAAACGAGTAATTGTTGATGAAGTTGTTGAACCTTCGTCAGAGAAGACTGACAACCATGATCTTAAGCTTTCAGAGGTAATGGCTGGATTAAAGTCGGTCAAAATAATTAATAATATTGGTGTCTTTTTGCTGAGGTTGGTATTTTTCCAAATGACCAAAAATTGAGGAAACAATTATAGTAGTAAGAATGTTAAGTAATTTTGATACAAAAACATATGAAACCACCTCGTCATCAAGTAATAGGCATACCTTCACTTATTTCAAATGACACTCTTGTGGTAAGTTGGCAAGAAAAAGTCAGTCAATTTATTGGCAGCGTTGTTGGCTGATTGCTATATATCTAAATCTACTGATTCTTGTTTTTCTTCTTATTCAGTTGAAAACTGACGGAACTATAGTATTTGCAATGTTTTAAGGTCTAAAAAAATCGTTTTTTGCAGAGATACCCAGAAGGAGATGATAAACTTCTGACGTCATACTGGTTTGTCTTCAAGCTCGAATTGATACTTTTGGCTAAGTATGCGTCCCGTTTCTGCTTGAACCTCGTAAGTACATTTTTTTAAAAGATTTAATTTTCTGTTAAACATTGCTCTAAAACTTACAAAAATAATAGATACAAAGGTTCAAGTGCAGAAACAACTTAATCAGTATGTCTTAAACATAAATTGATTTCCCTTAGTTCAATTCATATTTCTAACTTTACGTGTCAACCTCTCTACTTACAGGTTACAGTATGTGGCCACAAGATTATGACCGATAAAAATTTTCACAAATTTGTGACGCTTAAAACTAATTTTATTTTATTTTTTCTGTACAGTTATTATTTTTACAGCTTTCTACTACAACTCTATGAGTGTCACGTCCTTTCTAAGTAAGAACAATTAAAGAATAAACAGCAACAGACTTGGTAATTTTCCGGGGATGAATTTCACAAATAACGCTCTTTGAGGATTCTTAGCGAAATGCTGCAGAAAATCTTATACCAATTTGTGGAATAGCTTAGTGGTGAGGGGCTGAAATATTACAAGCACACTGGGGAAAAAATAAATTGAAGTTGAAACGTCGTTGTTTCAAAGATGAACTACTTTGATTTAATGTGACTTTAAGATACGAAATCAACAAAAATTAACATTTTTTCCATCTTCAACACAAAATCATTCCGAATTATAGTTAAATCAATGTGGTTTTCATTGATTTTATGTTTTTTTATGGTGGCTTTTCAGGTAAAAACAGAGTTCCTGAAAGAATAAAGGTATTTTGCAACAAAACGAAAACACACGATATACCTATTGAAAAAATCGTTATCAATTTTTTTGATTATGCCTCTTTAAAAAAAAAAATTCGTAGTGGAATAATATTTTATACAACCGTAATAATACTGTACTGTACAGAAAAAACAAAATAAAATTTGTTTTTATCATTCTAGTTAATCATCATGTGGCCACCTACTGTACATAAAAATAATTTCAAATATGCTCATCATGCTGATTTTTGGTGTATTATTTCTCAAAGATTGAATTTCACGGTTTTGACTTTTCAACTTCCATATCTGAAGTAGCACATCTTTTACATAAATTTTGGTTGTATGAGTGACTTTCATAAATTAACAATATCTATCGATTTCTATATCAATTTTTGTTACTATCATTTTTTATTCAGAAAATAACTACTATTACAGCAACTGTTACAAACTCATTACCTCGCGTCTCGATAGCAATATTTAATAAGTAATTAAAGCGCATGTTAAAATTATTCCTTTTGGCCGTTAAACTTAAATTATTGTTCTTCCATTACCACTGTTCAAAGGAGTCAATTGAATCGATGATACAGAACAGTATAGCGTTCTGAGCAAGGCAATCCCTCGAAACCCTCTTTTCCACAAAAAATTTTCTTACTTCTATAATCCTATCTTTTTCACAGTAAATTATATCGTTTCATACACGACCTTATAATATTAATTGGTGAAGTCTATTGAATTTGAACATTTGTTCATATTTCCCGAAATTCAATAGATAGCTCTGAAACTGTCCCCTGGTCTTTCTTAGATTTTTTTTTCAGTGCTTTGAATATTTAAGTCAGTTTTGGGCAACTATGTATGCATGCTCTACCCTAAAATACTTGAAAAATAGCACTTCTCAAAAAATAGATAAGGCACATTTTTTGGCATATACGAAGTTTTTTGAAAATTGTTTATGTAGATATTATGTGGTTGTAGAAATTTCATAATATTTCATATTATGAAAACATTTTCTATTAGACCCACGTCTAATTAACAAAAAATAAAAAAAAAATAAAAAAAGGTCACCTCATATTGCTCACTTAATTTCTTAGTTAATTTCCAATAGGCGAATTTTTCAATAAATATTGAACTTTAACACAAACTTATGAAGTAGTCCAGTCAGATTGAAGCTTTGTTAGGACCGAACTTTCTCAGTTTTCTTAAAAAAAAAAATGTCAGACAACTTGTGTAGAAGTATAATCATCAGGACATGGTGTTGGATTTTGTGTCTCTTTTTCATTGCCAGGAGGTGTCTGTCTTATGCAAGCCACAGATTTCCGGCAACTGAAAAGTATCGATAACTATTCCTATATCAATTATCTTATTTCTGACATTGAAAAGGTCAGGTGTATTCTTCCACTAACTTACTTCAATGGCACCAAAGTATTTCAATTTTTAAGCTATTGTTATAAGTTTTCAGTCAGAACTCAAAGCCATTATTATAACTTCGCAAAATTTAGTTTTCTCATTCAGCATAAAACCATGCAACTTCAAATAAAAATATTTGATAGAATTTCGACCAGAACGGTTACACATCAAATTAAATTCTCAGTCGCTGTCATAGATAAGTTTACGTCCTGAAATATTCATTCAGAATTCACATATAACTCCTTTCTCATCAACTGATACAGTGAAACCCATTACCAATTCATTTCCAGTGAATTTGCAAAACCAATCTGAAATACCGCCTGTCTGCCGCAAGTCAACGTTCAAACTTCTCATTAAGGAAAAAAAATAACACTACTTGAATCAAGTTCTGGCCAGTGACCTCTAGACAATGTGTACAAATACAAAAAAAAAAAAAATTAAACAAAAAGAAAACACAACAAGAAGAAAGCTCTTTCGCGTAATACAAGTTTTCGCTTTTTACATCGACATCTTTAATGCATTGCCATATCTCTACACTATATTCTCTGGCTCATGGCTCTGGTTCCTGGAACCTGGCACTCACGTCCATCTGTCCATTCCATATCAGCCTTATGGTCGCCATATCCACATTGACACTACACTACTCTACTCTACCCCATTCCGCATGGCCAAGCCAAAAACCATGCAATGCATTTTTCAGCCAACCATAATGCTGCACATTCTCCATGCTGCGGCTAACCTCCTCCTGAATAACACACACTTCCCACAAGTCCACACCACCACGATCATCATCAAGCCCCCCTCCCTTCTACCATTCTACCAGTTCCGTACAGCCGTGATGCTGATGGCTACACCAGCTCCACAAGGACTAAAAAAGACAAAGTGTCGTCCACTTGCCACTTTAGCTCTTTTGACAACGACACAGAGATGTGTTGTTGAGGCACATTAAGTGCCAAAATATAATAATTATATTGCAACAGCATACACACATGCAATATCACACCAAAAAAGCAACAACGACAACAATAAAAAAAAGAAAAAATAATAATAAAAGTCCTGCCTCAAAACAACGAGTAAATAAATTTGAGAAATGGCCAAAATTGCTTATACTACACAACACACACTCTTGGTTGTTGTCCTGGATGGAAATGGCGGTGGTGGTGGCGGGAGAGTATAAAGTATAATGGTGGCCACTCGCATATGAGCCTGGCATACATACTCGTTCTGAGACTGATGGTAGTGTGGTGGAGGCACCGCATATACTCAATCCAATGAAACGAAACAACACAAAACCTAGTGCCGCCATTGTGATTGACGTTGAGATGCCCACAGAAGTGCATTAGCTTTTATGCACGCCAGACTTCATCCAACATTTAGTTTATTGCAAATGCCACCGAAGCAACGAGTAGCACCGAGAGCTCTGAGGAAGCATCAGCAAAGGCATGATGGCTGCAAGTTGCTCTCCATTTCAATCAAAACCCCTTATAGCTTGGCCGGACCCGAACCGGGGACCAGGACCGGAACGTTTGTGTGTTTGTTTCCTCCAATGTTATTCACGCGTGTCTGGTACTTTACCACTATCCTTTTTCTCCCACGATAGGCTGCTGTGAGGAATAGGAGAGATTGGGTAAAATATGGGCTCCTGAACGAGGTGGGCCCTACCCTAAAATCATTTAGAAGAGTTTTTCTCGAAAAACGGTTAAGGGCTAGTCAATCGAAGAAGCCCGGAAAGTCTAACTGACTAAGAATTTACAAGTCCACGGATTATCCAGAACGAGTGGGGCCCTACGCTAAGAACGTTCAGAAGCATTGTCTCCAAAAAAAACGGTTAAAGGCTAGCCAATCGGAAAACCCTACTGACTAAGACTTAACAACTCCAAGGACTTTAATCGAGTAAAAATGGAATTCCGCCGCACATAACCGCTGCACCACGTCCGGAGCACTTTTTGACCACCGCAACACCGCTGCACCACGTCTGCACCATTTTAAAAATTTCTAAACCGCCGCACCACCGCTTCACCACGTCCGCACCATTTCATTTTGAAAAAAAAAGAAAAAAACATGAACAAAATTTGGTGCACCACGACAGCACTACTTCTCTTTTATCGTGCTTATACAAATGTTTAAGTCGTCTTCAAAGTTATTTTGACTAAAGCAACAAATTGTCAGTTCGTACAAACATGACTTGGTGTTCGAGTGGTTAAAGCGTTGGACTTCTAATTGAAAGTGCTCTGGATACTCTAGTTTGAATCTCCTTCTCGTGCGTCAGTAGTTTTATTTTTATTTTTCAATAATCCAAAATTATGTATCGTGGTGCAGCGAATTTTGCATACAAAATGAAATGGTGCGGACGTGGTGCAGTGGTGATGCGGAGGTGGTGCACCGAATTTTTCATTCAAAATGAAATAATGCGGACATGGTGCAGTCATGGTGCAGCAGTGGTTTGCCGAAATTTTCCACTAAATGGCGGTGGTGCAGCTGTGGTGCGGTGGTCAAGATTTTTCAATTTCTATTTTTACTCGGGAATACAAAAGCATCTTCCCTGACCCCAATGAACATACAAATTCAGCCCTGTTCCAACGTTTACCACTTCAACAAGAGTTTTTATGTTTGGCTGTTTTTCCGGAAGCCCACCCTCTCCCCTCTCCAACGCCATGGACGAAGAAATTCGAGTAGCAATGCAAATTTTTAGCGATTTTCGCTTCAACCCACTCACAGTTAGCGGCCGTTGTGCAACAATTCACTTCTATCAACCGGACATCTCTTATCCTGGAGCCAAAAATATTCCTCCACCTCGATACATTGCATTTGTTGAATCAAGCGATTTTCCAATGCAATAAAAAGTAAAACACAAAAAAAAAATACTGAAAAAAAACAAAGTCAAAGCTATATCAACTTTAATGCTGAGGAGTTTCACATTGGTGGATATCATAGGAGGATATTGTGAGTATCGTAACCGCCACTATCTATGCCACACCGTACACCACCACTGTTGCCACCACCACCGTCAGCCGCGCTGAGCCACAAAAATAACAAGGAATAGTGAAAACACGCTTGGCAGTCAGTCCAGTCCAGGTCCACATGAATTGTCTATGTTTACTCTTTTCGGTAGTAGCTATAAACGTTTCGAGAATCGAACGAAAGTTCGGAAGGTAAAAAACTTTTTTGGAATAAAGGCTCAATAAATCTGCCAAAGCATGTCCTCTTCAGCTTGAACTGCGAATCAGAGAGGCAATTTCGCGCAGGATATACACACTTTTCGGCGGACATACCATCGGACAATGGAGAGACAAAAAAAATACCTACTTCTGGAATAGAAAGCCAAGCAGGACTCGCACTCACGGATAGCCACTACTATAGAACTTGGGTTTCTATTGATTGCAGCAACTCATGTATAAAATAATGGTTCAATATTTACCCTCCATTGTTGGGTGAACGATGCATATGATGGTTGATGGTGGGTGTCCGCGGGAAAGGAGGAGAGGGTAGGTACTTGAAAATTGAACTACTTTTACGAAACTAGAGGGTTAACCAAGTTGCGTTTGGAGTGAATGGATCTGAATTGTCGTGGATATGAGATGAGATTTTGCGTTCGTATGATGAGTGTGCCAGCCCTTTTAGTGATTTGCGTGATGCAGATTTTTATTTCGTGATGAAATCTGATGAATTTTATCAAAAATAAACGAAATTTTAAGGTACAGTATCCCAGACAAGAAACAAAAAAAATATGATATGATTTCTTATGTTATGACTTCCATTCAAAAAATCAATAAATTTATACCTAACTAAGTAGGGTAGAGTTGCCTATTTGCGGCCGTCCCCAGTTTCCGGCCACCTTTAGGAAAATCATTATAACTAGTGATTTCTTAGGCTTTATTCCAAAATGTAGCTCTTATGCTGTTCATTTATATGTATGAACAGCATAAGAGCGAGTTTTAAATCAATTTTCCAATAAATGTTAAATATATCAGATGTTAAGTTATCCTTGTGTTATTTTTTTTCTGCCATTTACCTTTTTATTGAAGAAAAAATCGAGATGCAACACAGTTTACAAAAAAAAAAAAAAAAAACGTCAAGGCCAAAAATTTTTTTCAAGCTAAGAGTTCAATGTACAAAAATACCTTTAATTAAAAAAAAAAAAAAACTATTTATTGACATTTATTTCCATTGTTTTTTCTTACATTCTGCAGTGAAGTTGTTTACCTACCACACCTAACAGTTAAGAGGTAAGGTGTTTATTTACGTTGGGTTAATTGATGGCCAATGGACAAAAAATACAATTTGTGAAATTTTAATTTAATGCAAAAACTTATTTGTATGCAAGGTAGCTGTCTAATAATAATTAATTTGATGAGGAGGGGGGGAGGAAAATATAATAATATATGTATTTTTTTTAAACTGAAGCTATGCCCTTACACTTTAAAAACAGTTCAATATGCTAGTCAAAAGACACAAATTTATACAAATCTTAAAAAAAGTATATATTTATTGCAAATACAAAAGTTTTTCATTAAAAAAAAATTTTCAGCAAACCAAACATTTTCATACATTTTAGTTGACATAGAATGGTTATACTTTAATCTATTATAAAATAACATTTGCACCAATATGTTTGGAATGATATTTCTATATTTAAGACAGTTTAAACAGAAAGTGATCAAAACCAAACAACTGCGTTACTTTACTGCAAATCTCAGTTTTATTTGTAAAATCATATAATTAAGCTCTCTGATATTCCTATTTTAAACTTTAGGAACAACGTAAGTCTCCTATAAAATTAAATCACAGAAAAATTAATTTCAATTAAATATTCTTGCGTTACTAAGATAAACCACAATGTTACCGTGATTTGTAAACAATTCGATCCTAATTTGGGTTTTAAACTTGTAAAAGTAAATAATGTTAATTTTATAACTCAATGTACTTTTTTTTCAAGAAAAATGAAATTCAAGAAAAGGGATATTTTTTTAGGCACTAAAAAGTATTTTGGCCCATAAAAATTAAATTATTAATTAAACGGAGTTCGATACAACCCAAATCCAATTTGTTGTTGTTTTTTTTTTAATTTATTTTAAAGAAAAATCAATTAAAATCATTTTTTTTTATCAACGTTAATGTTTTGTTTAACAAGTCAATAATAATATTAAAAACTTTTTACTGAAGAAACTTGTAGGTACCTACGGACAGTTCCTTTAAAAGTTAATTAATACTTAAAAGATCATCATGCTCTTTTTTACCTGTTGCAAAATATCCCAAGTACAGGTATCATAAAGTATAGGGAAAGGGCTTTTGGAAAAATGAACTATCTTTGAGTTTGTTTTTTAATTATTTGTTCATTAAAAGAATACAAAATAAAAAAGGTTTTTTTAACCAAATACCTACAATATTAAAATTTTAAAAAAGGGTTATTTTTTTTTTCTACCAATAAATTTTTTAACTAACCTTAAAGTTGGGCTCTTACAGCAGAATATTTTTTTTTTTTAGAATAAACCCAAGAATTACTTCTTAAATTTCCCTTGAAATATTAAAAGACAATTTGTAGTGTATCGCAATTAAAAAGCTAGATATCCGGATGCATGCGAACGACAACTATTTTGCAGAAAAAAAAGTCCACAAAAATCTCCACTTTGCAAGTCGCGATTTTCAAAGTCAAACCGCAATTTTGGGATATACCAAAATTAGCAAAAATAGACAATGGTATTGTGTTTACTGTATAATACATACGAAACGTTACATAATGTTAACATCAAGTCAATTTGAAGTCTCTAAAAGAAAATAAAACATCTGTCAAACCGTATTTTCACAACAGCAGTAAAATTACAACCAAAAAACCTTTAAAAGTTATTTTATTGTTTCCAAATGTAGCTTTAAAGTTGTAATATCAAAACAATGGCCCGTATGCATAAAAAATTGTAAATACGAAATGTGGATAAAAATCGTTCATACTTTACAATTTTTCATGTATAAGCATTTACTATTTTTTATACATATGACCCAATGTAGATAATGAAAAACTGGTATTTTTTTAGGGAGGTAGGAATTTAAGTAAATGTAGGTAACTAAAACACATCCTTGTACAGCCCCGGAATAAGTGTTAAAAGTCTAATTTTTTGTTTCAATATTTGTTTGGAAATGAAAAAATGTGTTCCAAAATTATCTACATATGTTTATGCATCTCCTACAAAATTCTGAGTTAACATGAAAATCTCTGAAGTTGACAAAATTTGTATTTATAGTAAGTTAATTGCCGGCTGCCGCATACCTACTTGATTGTAGTTAAGTCAGCCTTTTGTATTGCTTTGGTTTAAACCTTATCCTACAAATATCTCAATTTAAATTTCAAACCTTCTTAAAATTATGACATGAGTATTATACTTTATACTGACGCAATGTTAATTTTCTCCTATTGTTGTTGACATCTATCTAGTAAATAAATAAAAGAATTTGTCTCAAGTCCATCTCCAAACTTATCGCTACAACTTTGCACCCCGTTATTGATCAAAACGCTCTAAAATGTCATTTTGATGTGTAAACTATAATTGACTTCCCAAATCACCAAGCCATCAAGACATCATTTTCCAGACGACAATCAGCAAAAAAATAAATTAAAAACAAAAATAAATAATTTTTTTTGTAAAAATTGTTTGTATTTTTTTTTTCTATAAATTATTCTTAAATAACAAAACTTATAAACTAATAACTTTTATACATTGTTTTTCAATTTTTATATACAGTGTGAGTTTTTTTTTTTTTACATAATTTTCTTTTTCATTACCAACAAAATATAAATAATTTTCTTTCTCTCTATTTTTTTCATTTGAACTATTGTTTGTTTTATTTACAATATTGGAAAATAATATAAAAAAAAAATAAATAATTTTAAAGTTTAGAATTTAATTGTTTGTTATTGTTGGAAATAAATCAATTTTTTTTCAAATATAGGTAGGTACTTTTCGTTTTACATAAATGTGCGTTTTTCTGTAATTTTAATTTCTTGAAATTTATATATAGATTTAGCATTTCTTCAAATTGAAACCTTTTAAACGATTTCATGGAAAAATCATTGAATCCAATGTTTTGAAATGCGCGACGGGAATCTGTTTTTTCATTCCATTCATTTATATTCAGTTTCACCATCATCCCTTAAATTAATTCCCTCTTCAACCCCTTACACCACTATTATCACAATTATTTTTATCCATCGTTTTCATCATCACATTTTTTTTTGTTTTTGGTTGTTTTTTAGCTTCTGTTTGTTAAATTTTGTGTTGGTTACAAAAGTTTATCAATTTTTTAACTTCACGGAAAAAAAATCGAAAACACCACCACACCATCAAAAATCTCGACTCCATAGCGACACTTTCTCATCTAAAGATGAGAGATTTCCTAGAAATCATTCTTCTTTTCATCCATCTTTTGTCCATTAATAGTTTCCATATTTTCTGGCTCAAGAAAACTTAACTGGGGCTGTGTTCGCAAAGTCGACACGACACTACCACACTCTCACTTTGTTCGCCTGCTCTGCATTAAAAATCGTGTCACATTAACAGTAACAGAATTATGCGTGAGTTGCAGCGGATTATAACTGTGCATGGGATTTTTCTAAAAAATCCATTTGCGGAATTTTGTGTCTTCTTGAGGCGGTCCTCAGTATGGTCTCCAGACCGTCTTCTGGGCGGAAATTGTCGCTGATTTGAATTTAGTTTCCGGTGAGGTGGGTGACGATTTCGTTGCCGGAATTGTGATCGATGATTCATGGAAGATTGGCTTCATTGCCGATGGTGCTTTCAGGTCACAACGTAGACGAAGCGATGATTGTTGAATGGTGCTTAGCGGACTGCTGCGTGTTGAATCGATAGATTTGTCAAGATCCTCCTGAGAGCAAAGCCTTTCATCCATTGATTGTAATTTGGGACGGAGAATTGGAATGAATGCCGATTTGACGACATCAATTTGCTCATCATCCGAATCGTCTGAGGATTGTTCATGCAGTGAACTCGTCTCCAGGGATGTGTTCAATTTCGCCGAAATACTGTGGTTCGTTGATGGGGGGCTTGATGATGATGGACGAGAGGATGCCGGCGATATGTGTGCTGGACTAATGTGTTCGGTGGATCCATGACTGTTAAGGGATGTGTTCAAAGGATTGATGCCATGTGGTGGTAGACCATTACGAACACGTAATCCTGGGAAATTGTATGGCAGGAATGGTTGGCCAGGTCCGAAGGGGAATTGTGGCAGGTAGGCGGCATTGGCACTCTGTGCTGATCCAGGTGATGGTATCATGCCATTTGGACCGGACATTGGTGGCAAGCCGGGTGGGGTATTTGGTGGTTGATGGTGGAAGTCGTTGGGGCCATTACCGCCGCCGCCGCCGGCATGTGGTGGTGGTGGTGGGGGGCCTTGTGGACCCGCTGATGGCGGAAGACCAGTTTGAGGCACTGCTGTTGGCAAAGTTGGGGATCCTGAAATTAATAAAAATAAAAAAATGGAGTTAGTTAAATGAATTATATTTTTTTTTGTTTTAATGAGTAAAAGAGGAAAATAACTTGGGAATTGGAGAAGGAAGGTTTTTATGTTTTTTTTTTTTTTCTTGCTTAGACTACTTTCAGCGTTTCTTTTAAAAATTAATTGAATGTTGCTTACTTAGAAAATACAATTCTTCATTGAATTTTCATTCAAAAACACTAGTTTTACTTTAAAAACTGCGTTTTTAAGTTAGAAACACTTATTTTTCAATGAGTTTTGATTAAAAAAAGACCATGGTGATTTCGAAAACTGAAAAACTTAATTTTTAAATGAACTTAAATACAAAAACAATATTTTAAACTTAGAAAACACAAACTAAACTAAATTTCGATACAAAAACAGCGTTTTCAACCTATTAAACACATTTGTTGGTTGAATTTTTATACAAAAATACCGTTTTGACTTGAAAACCACCGTTTCTAACCTTAAAAACATAATTCTTAACTAAATTTTAATTCAAAAACCCGATTTTTACTTTGAAAACAAAATTAATATCTGAAAAGAATACTGTTGAAAGTTCAAAAACAGCATTTTTAAGGTTAAGTTTGTTTAAAACTGTTAAAAAAAATTAAGACAAGACTACGAAAAAATTTTGAAAATCACTTAAAATGCAGAATCGAATGAAAATTTGTTCGAAACATAAAAAAACAGAAGAAAGAACTAAATGGACGAAAAAAAACCGCGGAATCGAATGAAAAACAACCCATTAAAACTGTCTTTTGTGGTGAATTTAAGATGGTTTGAGGTATTTACTCGAATTTTTTGCTTTCATTGTAATCTTTCGATTTGAAATGTATAAATGAATGAATTGTCAGCGAGGGATGCATTTAAATGGGGTGGTTTTATATAGATTTTCTAATGTTTTTTTGTGTTGTTTTTTGTTTGAATAAAAAAAAAACAACCCTTATGTTGGAATTGCTATTAAAATCAAACAAAAACAAAAAAACCAAACATACGCAATCCGTAGAAGGGGTTTTAAAAGTACTATAACTCGCGTGTTTTTCACCCCCAATTTATATGAAAAAAACTTTAGATATGTTTGTTTTTCTCGCTTCGATTTTTAATTGAAATCACTCGAAAATAAATTTCAAATGTGAAAAAAGTTGAATGTGTTTTGGATAAACAAAAAAAAAAAAGGACAAAGAAGGATGTTTGGAAAATAATCACAAAAAAAAAAATATATATATAGAAAATGATTTAAATGACTAACCTTTAGCTAGTGAAGGATGATGTACTGCAGCCGCCGCTTGATGACGAAAATAATCCGCATATCCATATGTCATATAGGCTGCATCTAACCATGCAGGATTCAACATAAATGGGTTGAATGCACCAGGATGAGGATATCCATAATCTAAAAAAAGTAAAGAGAAAATGATTTTCGATTTAGTAAAACATGTGGTTTGAGTGAGAGATATGCGGCAGATTGATGCCGTCGTTATTATAAAAGTTGGGATTTTTTTTTTTTTTTTTAATTTCTTTTGATTTTATAGCAACATCGGCGCCACAATGTTTGTGTTATTTTGTATGCAGGAGTAATAAGAGAGATATAATAAAAAAAAGGGCAAGTTAATGTATTTTTTTAATTTTTGTTTACACAACTCTTGAACTGCATACAAAAAAAACACACACATTTGGTTGCAATAAAATCAGAGGAGAATAAAACCCATAAATATTTTTTTTAAGCATTTTTTTTGAATATACTCACTTTGTTTGGATCTTGGCTCCCTTGGACCATCAACGGTCACTTTAATAGCTTTTGTATATGAGGCAGTTTGTACAGGATATGTGGCAATTGTAATAGTCAATGAAAATGACTTTCCACGACCACTTCTGCCAACAAAACGCAAATCATTGAATTTTGCAACTTGATTTTTCATTATCGCCGTACAATTTCTCAATTCGCCGCAGTAATTTTCATCATTTCCACATTTGATTGTTACTAATGTGCCATCTTGGACATCATCCAGAGCAATAACTTTAAATGCACCCGGAAGTGATTTGTTGCTGCGCCAATGATTTGGCAACGCTGAACACAATATGGAAGGAGATCCTGTTTGGGCTAATTCGCCGTGATATTCTTGGAGCATTTCGTGGAGGCTGGCAAACATGTCGGTCATTGATGGGGGCATTTTGGCAGCAGCAGGTGATGATGAATTATTAGTATCCTGACAGGTTGTGTCGTTATTGTTATTATTTCGATGATGGGGGGAATTGTTGGAGGTGGGGGGTGCTACAACAACTGTTGGTCCTTGTGGTAAATGCATTTTTGTAATTTTATTTTTTTGTGTTTTTGATCAAAAAGTGTTAAGTTAGAAGGATTAATCCTTGATATCCTTTTTTGGTTCACACTATTTCACTTTGTTCTCACTTAAAAGGTAAAATATCCTTTTTTTATAAAAAATTTGAATTTTTCACAACTTTGTTCACTGATTGTAGTCGTATAGTATCCGTTATGAAGATCGTTTTTTCTCCGTTATGTACCGCACTCCGTGACGTTCAAAAACTGAATGTCAAAAACACGTTCAAAAATTTTCCTCTCTCGTATTTTTCTTAAAATAAAATATATCCAACCGATATCGAGAATATAAATTCTTTTTTATATATGTGTGTGTGTATTAGATAGACAGGTATAACTCAAAAAAAAAAGTATCTTTTAAGTTTAAGTATCTCGCGCTGATGGTTATTTTTATAAAATTCTATGTTCCTATCGCGTAAAAGTCTCAGAGCGAACTGACTCAATCTTGTCGATCGACGGAGGTTTTTCTATTTTAGAGCCCTCTCGAATGGAAAGTAGCAGCACAATTCTATCTACCTACCTACAACAACAACAATAATAAAAAAAAAAAAACACACGACAACACGATATGACGATGACAACGACGACGGACGGTCACCAGGCAATGTGCCTGTGCCACACAACCAACCACCATTACCAATACCACTATCATTCAAAAAATAGCTACCACACTACCGCGCACACAACCGCAGGAAAAAATTCAATGCCCGCTACCACCACCATTTCGTCTCTCACTTTGTCATCATGGGAGTAAAAGAAATAGCAAATGACATACAACAAGAAAAAAAATAATAAAAATGTTTTTCACCTTTTTTCCATCCATCTACACAGATTTCTGTGTGTTACCCTTGCCGCTCGCACACAAATACATTTACACAATTTTTCCATTTTTCCATGAATTTTTTCTCATTTTTATTACTTTTTCCCTTAAAAAAAAAAATCAGCAAAAAAAAAAAAAAAAAACACCCTCCTTTGAGCCTTTTTTTGTTGGACGAGCTATGAGCGAGCACCCAAACCAATACCCATACAGTAGCATAATACAAAAAAGGACACACTCACTGTATGTTGAGTGAATGAAGTATTCTATACCTACCTGACTCGAGCCAATTGCTAGTTGTGTCCTGTATGTCCTGTATGATGATGAAACGCGTGCGGATTAGGGGGTAAGTAGGTAGTTGAACTGAGTATAAAAAAAATTTTATTTATTTTTTTACCCCCGTTCTGCCCCCTGTATACTTTGAAAGAGAAAAATTCTCCTAAAAAAAAAACAACATTTAAAATAAAACTCCAGAGAAAGAGATATCTTGGAAGCCAAACACAAAAAATCATTACTTTTTTGTAAAAGTTTTTCTTCGTCCTTTGACTTTCTTTTCGTCCTTTATGGGAAACATGGAGTAGAAAAATCTCTCTTAAGAAATAAATAAATACAAAAAAAAGAAAAGCTCCAATGAAAAAAAAAATTCGTCCTTCGTCCTTTTCATTTGCACTCGCATAGCAAATCGCGCGAATATCCTGTCACATCTCATACATTTCATACAAATCTGTCATTGCTTCTAGTTTTTTTTTTAATACTTCTCCTTTAAGCATCCCATTCAGAATTTCAAGGGTTGTTTTGGTGGTGAATTACCATTGGATCCTGTGTGTATCAGTTTTTTTTTTTTTTTATTTTTTGTTATTTGTCCTTGTTTGTTGGTATGCCAACAAAAATATACCACAATCGTTTGCTGTGGTGTAGCTCACTCACAGTCGTTGAACAACCCGAGGACGAGCTGGAACCACTATCATCCTAGGAGAGGACTATTCTCTATACCCAGTATAGATGATGGTGCACCACAGTGGCTACAGCTATCATCATAGATATCCTCTTCCATCCCTTGTTTATTCCCGGAAAGAGAAAGAGAGAGAAAATTGTTCCTTGCATCATCATCATCAATGGATTTTCGATATTTCATTGATATATTTTCTTCTTCTCGACTCTATACTCAAAATCCAACCAAGCTGATATATATTTTCTGGTCAAGAGAAATGGTTTTTCTTTAGCCAATTTTCCAAATTGATATCATAAAAGGGGAGAGACACAGACAGAGAGTGAATCCTTTTTGGGAAGTTTTGTGAATTTTCTTAACCAGAAAAAGCAAAGATCTTATAAATCAGCCCTCTTTACCTTGTTGAACCCCCTTTAATCAGAGGGTGTAAATTAGTTTGGAAAATATATTCTCCAATTTTATGTGTGTGAATATATTTATTTTCGTGTTTGTGTGTGTGTCTGTATTTGCTTTTGTATGTGTGTTAGTATAGGGTTTTTTTTTTTTTTTTTTGTTGGGGAGAGGACCTATATTTTCTATGCATTGTGGTTGGTTGAAATGGAAAATTGTTTTCTCAACCACAGACGTCTTGAAAGGCAGCCACAATTTTCGGGTCACACACAACATGTATAAATATAGAAAGATGTATAGATAAATATATGAAAATGCCCTCTCTTTTGCATTTTCTAGGTGGATACTAGGTACGTGTAGATATGGAAAAAGTGGAGGTTTTTTCTTATGGTAGGTGTTCTTTACTCACATCAAATGCCAAATGCGGACTCATTTGGGGACTATACACGACTACGACCAATAATACAGATTTGGGGGTTTGGTTTTTTGTTTTGAGGTTGGCACCTGTTTTTGTGGTATTTGCTTGTGCGTGAATTAATTTTTTTTTTTTTAGATTTAATATAGGTGACTAGAGCTGTAATGGGTATTCAAGGTGCATTAAAGATACTTTAGGATCTCAGATAGATAATTTTGTATAGGGAATCTAGATGTTTTAGGAGAAAGAGGTTAATTAAAAAGGTAATTTATAAATGATTTTAAATTGTTGCTTAGGATTCATCTGTTTAGTAATCTAAAAATGTAATGTTTAAAATAGATGCGGGTAATATGGCCTACTAATAGCTAAGCTACTTGTTTAAAAATGATACAAATGATGAATGGCCCGATATGACCACCTACAAATTGTTATGTCCATTTTTATGCCCATTTTTATGCAAAGATGAATAGTTTTTCAACATAATAAGTATTTTTATAGCGAAACCCTGTTAAAAATAATAATACGCTAGTAAAATTTGGCACTGTGGCTTCATTTGGCATAATTTAGCCTATATTTATTTTTCGCATGAAAAGGTACTTTTTGAGACAAAAGGGAGAACATGGAACTTCGGTAAATGTGTTGCTTTTTTGTATTATTACCAACATCAAAAATGTTTACCTACACCGAAAAAAAAGACAAATATCAATTTAAAATTTTTTAAATAACAAATTAACATTTTTCAAATATCAGCCAAAAATGCTGTATAAAATGTGTTTTAGGATATTTAAAATGTGTTTTATGATATTTAAAATTTTAAAACAATATTTTTATTATCAGGATGATATTTAAATGTCACATTTTGGAAATTTTTTTTGATATTTTATTATCATTTTTTTCATATAAATTTCTCATTCCAAATTTATTGAAAAATATTAAATAAAAAATTCTTAATGTGTACTAATTTAAAGACGTATTGTGTTTTTTTCGAAGTAAAATGTATGATTTACTGAGAAAATTTGATCGGCAATAAAATTTTACATCACATAGTTTGGGAAAAAATAACAAAAACAATTATATCACCTATAATAGAAAAAATAATATCACCACTATTTTGTAAAGAATATTCACTTTCAGTAATGTTTGGAAAAAAGAAAGAAAATACTTAAAATAGTAAAAATAATAAAAAAGAAAAAGAAAGAAATATCATTATAATAAACTAAAACGTAAAATCTAGTCAACATTGATATTTTAATTGTCAAAGTGAAATTTTCACTATCCACCTAAAATTAAAAAATGTCAAAATGATATGATAAAATATCAAAATTGATATTTTAATTGTCACTCAAAAATGTTAATTTGATAGCTGTTATTATCAATTTTTTTTTTCGGTGTATTCAAATAAAAAGGGTTTTTTTCGAGTCAAATGGAAATTTTTTTTCGACATTTCGTCACGTGAGTTCTTATTTGTCCTATAAACCAAAAACTTAACTTTTCAGGAGAGCGTTTTTAAACTTTAAAGTGGTGGTTTACTTATTTTTTTGAGACTAATCACAGTGATTTGTATGTTTTTTTTGAAAGATTAGATATTTCCGAACCATACATAAAGCAGTCATGCATGGTTTGGTTTTTCAATATTGATTTAATTGAGTTTTTAAGAAAAGTAGTAAAATGGACATAGGATACCTGTCCATACAGTTACAGACACATGAAAAAGAAAAGCTAAAAATTTTTTCTCCAGTGGAATTTGTATTGGATATAGGACACAAAAACAGAAAAAATAGGAAACCAAATATTTTTATTGAAATTGAAACTCAAAACATTCTTTATTTGAGTTTAAAAAAATAAACGAAAATATTATATACAAGGGCTTTAGTTTAGAGACAACTCAATCAATATGTCCTAAACATATGTAACTTGATTTCCTTTTGTTCAATTCATATTTGTAATTTCAAGAAAAAAGTATATTTCTTTGAAGAACTGAACAAAAATTGCTGTGTAGATACGCGGTTCATGCAGAAACGGGACGATATGGATGAGGTCCTTCATTTTTTCATTAGAGATGGTTACCTTAGCATTAAGCAACGATACTTTTGGCACTGCAATGACTTCAAAATTTGACTATTTTGCCTCTTCCTAGGGGGAGCTATTATGAGGATGTTAGTCATTTTGTGTGAAAAATATGACATCATTGGATAAAGGACATTTAAGCACAAATTTTGCATAATTATAAAGCCAGTATATGTCCTACTGCATACAAAAACTTATATAGGACAAATAAGCATAAAATTCATCGAAACAATTTGGTCTATAGGACTAAATCAGAGATAGGACGATTCTGATTTCAGCAATCGAATGAGCGTGGTCGAAAATATAAGATGGCATCCATAACTCATTTTCGTCGAAAATGGTCTTGTGGGACAAATGAGAACTCAAGTGACGATTTGAATACATTTTTTAAACGACTTTTACCTTGTTTTGGGAGACTTTACACCTGAAATTGGAAGTTTTTCATTCATTTTTGTAAGAGCAATTAGTAAGAGTGCGTTGATCATTTTAAGCCTTATAGCAAATGGCGCCCAACACTTTAGATTAAACATGCGAATTGGGTTAAATATTTAGCGAAGGATAAACTTTTGACATTTATGTGTGTGGCCAAACGTCAAAATTCAAGGTAACTTAACTTTCGTAAAGTGTGTCAACTTCAATACAAAAGAATAAGAAAAATTAAAAGACAAATTCAAACAAAATGTATGTATATTCTCTATCTTCTAGTACCATGGTACTGACAAAAAATTTTATCTTGATTGTTTAAATCAAAGGTAATGTAAATGTACTTTCCGTAAAAAATTAATAAAAAGTTGTTAATATGTACTTTTAAAATTGCAAAAAGGCATTTAACAACAAAAAAAAAAAATTAAAAATAAAAATAACTAGGTAACCATGCCCCGGTATAATTTTTTCGAAAAAATTTAGAGTTTAAGCTAATTGAGAAGGATTTTTCCCTTTACTATGAAGATCGAAAGTACATCTCCCTTTTATCGCAGTTTAATGATTTTTTCGGCCTATTTTTTTATTCAAAAATACTTGTTACATAGTTAAATAGTAGCAATAAAATGAATGCATTTTCGTTAACAATTTTTGAAAACTTGCTAAAAAATAACTATAGTTACTTTTAAGATATCTTTGTTTCCATCACTTTATTTCGACAATATACCAAAAGAACAAAAAATTATTAAAAGCATTTCTAACATCTATAACATTCGATTTGCATAATTTTACTCAATAGTGTTCTATTTCTCTGGCCATGGCTGTACGTTTTCCGTTAACAAATATAAAATAGTTTTAAGACCAAATCATGTTATATGGACCATTTAAATCATATATGGAAGAGAAAATGAGTTTTGGATTATTTGACTATTAACCCTCTGTAGGCACACCTCATTTTTGCGAATTTGGTTTATACTTTTTCATGTCGCCAGAACTTTTTTCGATCTCACTACTTTATAGAGAATCATATATGAAATTGATGTAGAATATTCCGAGGAATTCGAATATTGTATTCACAATTAAAAAAAAATTATTTTCGCCCTTATAAAGAGAAAATTTCACCTATGACGCGCAATTGAAAAAAATTAATGCTCTCCTTTTATTTAAGAATTTTTTTAACTGTCACCACTGTCATTCTATGTTATTAAGTACTTTGTGAAACATTTTAACCCTTAATTTATTTTCTCAAAGAAGAAGCAATTACATACCTACAAATGCCAACTCAACACAAGTATAAACCATTAACCACACTAAATTTAATAACTGGTTAGGTACTGGAAAAATTCTTAATAATTTCTCCCAAAATTATCAATAACTCTAATATATAATATTACGATATTGTTTACTAATGTTGACCCACGTCATTAAAATTTTCCAAAAAGAAGGTGTTACCGTTATATTTTTAATCCCCCAGGTAGTTATAAAAAAAAATCCGAAAAACTTCAACCTTTTTTTAACATCAGGGAGAATTCGCCCAAAAATAACATTCATTGCGAATAACTGCTATCCATTATACGGATACGGTTGGCGAAATTTTTCCTGTTTATTTGCATGTGGCTGGAGGTGCAATAAAAGTTTACGTACCGTTTTTTTGTTATATCTACCTGAATCTATTCTATACCTACCCACTTTACTGGTGTCGTTGGTCATTCGTGATATATTGTGTGATTTTTATTTTATTGTTTGTTGGGTCATAAAAGTTTTTGGTTTGGTTTATTCAGATGATTAAGATTTTTGCAACAAAAACTATAAAATCCTTTTTATTGATGGTGTATACATAACCAAACTTTATAAATATTTACCTGCTAAATTGATGGAATTTAGAATGGGGGTGTGTATTTTGAATACCTGTACTGTATACACTATATAATTTTTAATCTTTTTATGAAACAACCTACAAACATGCTAATATTTTTATCACTAGATTTTTATTATTTTTTAAATTAGTTAAAGGTTTTGAAATTCTTGGAAAACTTATTTTTATTTTTTTTTTTGTTTTTCGAAAAACAAACTTCTAATTATTATTTTTGGTACTAATTTTAACTCTGGGTTAACTTTCGAAGAAATGGAAATTTAATGGGTAAAATACCCTTTATTTTGTTTGGTGTCAACTAATAAAATTACTGCTGAATAAACAAATGATTTTCTGACGTCAAAAATGTGTATTTAAAATGACAAACATGTGGTTTTATCATATGAACTCGGTTTTTTGCTGAGCAAATATTCTCAATAAAATATGAATGAAGGTTTGTTTATATTAATTCTATTTCAAGATTAGGTAAGTCAAGTTTACTGACACAAAATTGGGTATGTTTATGATTTTGAAAATAATGTTGATTGTTAACAAAATTAACACCTGTTTCGAACAAGCCTTTATCTGCTAAAAATTTTCGTTTAATATTTTCGGAAACATTCTGATAAAAGCTTTTAAAAACACGGTTTTTATAGCCTCTGGTTATCAATGCCATAAAGTTTGGCATTGCTTATAGACGACTTACGTGAATGCTTGAGAAATTGTTTTCTTTTCATTCGTAATAGGAGTTTCAGTTCAAATGTTTTTTTTTTTTTGGAAAATCTACCATTTAAAGATTTGAAAAATTTCAATTTGTCAAAACTCTTCTGAATTCATAATGAAAGCATAATGAACTTTTGAGTTCCCTTCCCTATTATCTTAGGCTTAAAATCTTATGTTCAAGAAAATCATAGGTATTCTTTAAAACTATATTTACAAATGGCAACGAATTCTTTTCAAAATCATCAATCGACTTAGGTATATTCTTATTTCAAGAGATTTTAAAAAATATGATTGCTGCCAATCGTGTGCCTTGTTGATCAGCTTCAAATAAAGCTAGAAAAAGTCGAAATTATTCAGGAGCAATATTATTTAATTTCTTATCAGGCTTTTAGTGGAAAAAATTTGAAAATTAATGTAGATCAAAAAGGTGATGTAGACTCGATTTTATAGGTACATATATAAGGTCATCATGTTTTTTTTTTTTCATAATATCGAGACTGCACTTCATGACAAGCTTTTGCCCTTAATTTTCACCCAATTTTTGTAGGCAATTAGAAAACTTTTAGATTCTTGGTAATTATCGACAAGGTGTTGCCATTATTTCAATAATATCGAAATGAAAATTGTACTTATTTTTTGCAAGAAATTTTTATAATTTTTTTGTATATTCTTAAAATGTTGAGGAAACCTCGTAGTACCTACCAGTACAATGGAACAATTAAATAAAGAAAAAACCGAACGGAATAAAAATGTTAAAGCTTTGTGTCTTTTAGCAGAAAAACCTTTAACAATCGACGCATTAAAAACAATTGAACCTTTCTGGTTTTAAGAAAAACAAAAATAATGTCGTTAGTTGATTATATGATTGGTTTTAAACAAGGTCAAGTAAGGTCTTGAAGAAAAATTGATAACCTTTATTTCCACCCTCTTGTTTTAGCTACATGAATTTCGAAAAGTTAGAACAACAGGAGAACATAATGCCATAATTAACAACGTGGCCAATACGGACCACCAGTTAGTCTGTTCAAAAAATGTTTAAACGATTTATTTTATCGGTTGTACTAATGCGCAACATCTTAAACTTACTTAACTGAAGTTTAAATAATCAGGATGTAGAAGTAAATGTAGAACGCGTCAGTGAGAAGCTTGTGATTTATTATTATTGAATTTCCATGCGAGGGCAATATGGACCAAGCAAATTATATGCAACGGAATATGTCAACCAATACATGAAAAAAACTATTAAGTTATTGAAAAAATTCGACTATTATTGTACCGAAAACAACTTCAAGAGACCGCCCGATGTAAATGATTGTGTTGCTCCACCTTTTACTTAGACTTGGTGATCCATATTACCCCTTAACTTTGGTTTTTGAATTACTTTCTTATTTAGCTATATTTTGGTAGGAAATTTTGTACAAAGTTAATTAATTTTTCTATTTTTACATTGTTTTTAAATTTTTTCTTCAAAGAATGAACTTAAATTTTTTTTATTATGGACTAGTGGTCCATATTTGCTTTCCTTACTAAACAGAAAGAAAAGTAGCAGCTCAGACTAGCTACTTCAAGCTTAAAACACCATTTCGCAGTAACCTAATATGTTACTGATTGGTTCCTATAAGGAACCTACTCCATAAAATCAAATTGGTCCATGTACTTCGTGCATTATTTTGCCTACTCTCCTGTAATTTGCCCGAAATTGCTTTACAAAAACAACATCAGAAACTTAATTCTTCCGATTCCGATCTTCCGACTGATCTTACCTAAAATAATGTGCTTCATCCTCCCCTAAAATATTTAACCTATTTCCACTCAAATAACAAAAATATTTACCACACTTGCTCAAACTAAATTCACCTCTTTGAGTGACCTACACACATACAAAATCACACACACACACACAAACGACAAATATACTCCGCCTTCGCATGATGATCTTTATTTTCTTGAAAAGAAAAGTATTTTTTTCATTTCCCCACTTTCCAGTGGTTTTCCATGTCGTTTTTTTTTTCTACATTTGTTCCGCTCCGTTACTCACCCTTATGAAACAAGGAGAAAAAAAAAGAAATATCCATTTTGTTGTTGTTGTTGTTGGTAGTATTTCTCTCTCTGGTTTGTAATTTTTTCCCATTTCTGTGGTGTGGTGGGTAATTTTTTCTTCTTTTTTTTTGTCAGAAAACCCATGTGTAGTGGTTTTCTCCTTTCTCCCTCTGTTTTATAGACAGAAATATAAGTCACTATAGGCAATCAAACACACACACACACAAATATAATGTTGAAAATAAGAAAAAAAACAAGGAGAACAGAACTTCCATTGAGTGAATGGCTGTGATGTGTGTGGTGACACCCCCATCCATGAGTTTTTCTGGCCGCAACTGAACAACCCTGTGGATGCCCACAAGAAGTGGAAGTAAAATGTGATTATAGAGGACAGAGCCAACTACACTACCGTTATCGTGTGGCGCGTGTGGTGGGTATATCGTCAAGATGTCCATTTTTTCCAACCCTTAGTTGATATGCCGCATCGATTGGAATCAAGAGTAACTTTTGGTAAAGTATAGAGACCTTACCAACGACGACGACTAGAAAAATAAGCAAACAGAGAGTATACAAAAATTATATTCTTCCAAAAAGAAAATACAAAACAAAATAAAAAGAAAAAAAAAAAAAAACAACCAAGAGAGAGATCCATGCGCGCGCCATATTGTTTTATAATGTTTTTGATTTTCTATTTTTTTTTTCTCTGTGTTTTTGTGTACTTTAAGGTTTGACGCTTTGGAGGGTGGTGAATTGATGTGAATATATGGGGGTTGAGGTGGTTGGTTTTTGCGTTTTCTGTGTTTAACCAGAATTGGTATAGAGTGGAATTCCCTGGGAGAATTTCTATGAAGAACGGAAGTCGAAGCGCAATAAATAGGGGTTGAGTTGAGAGGAGTGGAGTAGTAGCAGCATTTGAGAAATAAGAAGAATAAGAGAGACAGAGCGTTCAATTTTGTTTGAAAAAGTGGTTCTCTTGAACTAAATACCTTTTTTGGTTATGGTATGGCTAACGGTTCTAATAACGACGACCAGTTATATGCGGCTCTTCGAGTGTATGTTTCTTGGTTTTTAGATGTGGCCAAGGCTGAACTGCGCTTAGCAAAAAAAAAAAATACTTATATTGGGGGTTGTTTTCTTTGTTTTTTTTTTGGGTTTTTTGAATGCTCCATTGACAGAGTAAAGGCGGTGAATAAAGAAGATGAGAGTTATTTATGGAGTTAGAAGAATTCTCAGTTAACACATAAAGAGATGTGTTGGAAAGATTGACAGATTGAACGAATGGTGGTTTTGATAAAAAATTGTGTTCTCTTAAATGGTAGAGGTGATCCAACTACGCTTTTCTATATTAGGTATTCTGTTAAGTAAGTAAAAATAGGATATTGACCCAATCTCTTAGATAAATGCAGTAGGTACCTATTTGAAAAAAAAAACACGGTTGAGCTAATTGAAAAGTTAAAAATTCGATAGTGGCACCCCCAAATGCTAATTTTTCTTTCCAACCTGCCTGGTTCAATTGCCGAAGGTTAGCCCTAGATTTTTTTTTCGCAAGCCCACCATTAGTAATTAAATTATATAGGAATTAATTTTTTTTGCGGCAAAAAAATAATTTTGTTTCAGTGTGAAAATTGTTGGTTTTGGAATGTGTTTCGTTTGTCGAATGTAAACCCAGAATAGCCCAATTAAGTTTTACATTATTTCACCATTTTTTCAAAAGATACAATAACAAACTTTTGTTCATAGGTAAGTATCAGAAAACGAAAAATAATGATTTTTTTTTCCTATGAAAAAGTCGTTAGTTAAAAACAGTGTTTTATTTGCCCAAGGTTAGCCCAGAATAGCCCAACTTTCATTTTCACTATATTACCCTCAGTTTAAAAATTATAGAAGCATTTTTTTTATTCACCACAAAAAAGTACGCATACACCACAGTGACCTTTTTTTGTTAGCCCACAATTAGTTCAAAAATTATGACAAAAAAAACTTTTTTCAAATTACCAACATCACAAAAAGTGATTAAATTCGTTGGAATTACCATGGTTAGTTGAGAAAAAGTGTAAAGAGGACAATTTTTACACTGATAAAAAAAAAAACAAATTTTGACTTTTGAGAGGTTAATTATATGAAAAAAGTTTTTTTTTTTATAATAATTTTTGAACTAATTAAGGGCTCACAAAAAAGTGATGTAACTTGTTGGTTAGTACAAAAAAGGTCTAAAAAGTTCTGTTTGTGTACTGAAAACGAAATCACTTCACACCATTTTATATTTGCTGTTTCTTTTGAAAGAAGTTTGGATAGATAGTACTTAGCTAAGCATATAGCTTTTCTAGGTCCTTATAATGGCAAACCAAAAAAATCAATGATTTTTACACTTGAAAAAATATTTGTATGTTACCTATGGTTTTTAAGGTGAAATTAAACAAATCAACTTAAGCTTCTTAACAGGAATGTTATGTGGATTACATTCAATCAAGTAAAAAAAAAAAATAACATTTGAGGCGCAATCCAAGCACCAGTAGATTTAATTTTTCTAAATTATACATTTTAAAAAGGTCACTGTGGTGTATGCGTACTTTTTGTGTGTGGTGAATAAAAACTAATTCTTCTATACCTAATTTTTAAACTAAGCGTAGGATAGCGAAAATAAAAGCTGGGCTATCCTGGGCGTTGGGCGTTGGACAAACAAAAACGAACCGCAGTGCAAAACCAACAATTTTTACATTATAACTTTTAAGGTTTTCACTAAATAAATACGAAAAATTATTTTTTGTGAATTTTGAGGTGAACAAAAAAAAAAATTCCGTTATAATTTTAGAACTAAGGGCGGGCTAGCGAAAAAAATTTTACTTGGGCTATCCTGGGCTAACCTGGGCTAACCTTAGGCAATCGATCCAGGCAGGTTTGAACAAAAAAATTAGCATTTAGAGCGGGGGTGCCAACAAATTTCAGTTGTTCCCCACTCAAAAATTGGTTGCATATCGTCGGTGAAACCAGAAAAGTGTGTAACTCCATTTTAGCAAATTTTATAGGAGAGCAAAAAAACCTCATTGTTTTGAAGGCATTTGTATGAGTTTCCATTTTCTTATTTGCTAATAAAATAAAAAATATTGACTTTGAGGGGATTCCCAGTTTGAGGAACGGCAGATATCAGGTTTTGCTAACAGATGGCATTCAAATCTAATTTTCAGAAAATTTGGAGTTACACACTTTTCTGGTTTCACCGACGATATGTGTTTTGTATTACACACGTGAAATTTCAGCTTTTTAAATGAAATGTACTCTTGTTTTGATTTATCAAGTGAATTAAGTTATGATGTGGTAAAGTTTTTCATAAGAAACCAATTGTTAAGCGGGGATCGGGTCAAAATTCTGGCTTCAAAATTCTGCTTTTCAAAATTCTGCTTTTTTAACGAAAATTCTGTTTTTCAAAATTCTGCTTTTTTTCTATTCTGCTTTTCAAAATTCTGCTTTTTAAAATTCTGCTTTTCAAAATTCTGCCAGCATTATACTTGAACAAAAAAAATTCTGCCAATTCTGCTTTTTTTTATGGCATATGCGCTGACTAAAGAAAAATACACCTCATTAATGTAATTCAACATTGGTACTTTCCTAAATTTTTTTTTAGTAAGTGTCGCAAATATTTTTATAAAATCTATAACTTATTGGAACAGATGTTGTTTGATACAAGATATTCCTTTTCTTATTCAAATTTTTGAATATTCATCTTTATTTGACAAATAAAAAATTTGAATTATTTTCGGAAATGTTTAGTATTAAAAACCTTATCTTTATATTTTCAAATTTATTCATTTATAAAACAAAAATTAATATGCACTCAAAGAATGCAAATTATGTAGCTAAGTTATCAAATAAGCAGATCATTTTTCAAGAAGATGATTTTACAGAATTTAGCAAAAAATTAAAAAAGGGTTTGGAAAATGTTAAAAAGCGCGCGCTTTTTAACATTTTCCAAACAGTTTTTTAATTTTTTGCAGAATTTTGAAAAACAGAATTATGAAAAGCAGAATTTTGAAAAACAGAATTTTGAAAAACAGAATTTTGAGAAGCAGAATTTTGAAAGCAGAATTTTGTAAAGCAGAATTTTGAAAGCAGAATTTTGACAAAAGAATTTTGACCCCGGCAGAATTTTGACCCCAACCCTGTTAAGCGATATTTTCACAGATAATAATTTTTGTTCATTTAAATTCGTCTGTAAGTATTTTTTGCTTAAAGTTAAAACAAAACAGAATTAATCAATGAAATACGAGCTAGTGACTCAAAGCCAAAGAAACATGAAAATCATTTACTTGGTTGTCGGGAACATGCGTGCTTATCATGTTTGAGCCAAATTCCAACCTCAAGACAAGTCCTAATACGATATAATCAGATACTAATAACATAGGCTAAAACTTTTATATGGTTTATTTTTTTGCCTTATAACGTGGACCACACTAATAAACATATACATATGTATATACAGGAAGTGCTATTGATGTCAAATAAGTAACACTTTTCACTCCTATTCAAATCATAAAAAAGCCAATATTTTGCAGTTTGGAGAACTTGCAAATCATCATTGAACAGGTCCTTTTCTTCCCATCCAATGATAACCGTAATCTTCATCAGCCAATCTTAAAATTCGTGTCCTTTGTGGGCTGGAGCGTCATCTTGTTCGTAATATGAAGTAGCAAATTGAATCAGTGAAATATCCTGGATTGTATCTGGTAAATCATATTGGAGAACCTCCATCAATTAATATTAGCAATAAAATCTAAAAAAAAAACGGGCCATATTAAGCACACAAAATCACACTTTTTAAATAATTGTTGTTAATAGGTCTTAAACAGAAATAATAAATTTTTAATTCGTACCCATTTTTGACTAAAGCAAAAACCACACATTTTTTTAGAGATTTTACTTGGTGCAGATTTTCCCAAATATCATAAAATCTATAAGTTTTCTGGCAAAACTTGTGAGCAACATTTTTGGTCATTATTATTTTCTTCATTTGAATAAATTCATAAAACACTATGTTTAGTTTATAACCTATTTATCGAAGAAAATCGGCCCCAAAGTCAAAAATAATTATTATCATAGTTAAGAAAAACATAATTCCATTTAAAAATTAATATCTGAGCAATAAAAAAGATAATAACATCTTTTAAATGCAGGTACAAAGAATAGCATTTCTTCTAAAAATAAAGACATTAATGAAGTTATCATCATATAAGTATTAACGGAGTTATTAACATTAACATGAGTAAAGGCATACCAAAGTAAGCGTTTTCTTAAATCATCGCTAAAGGGTACCAACTTCGCAGAAAGAGAGTTACTGTACAACATTTTTACTTGCGATATAGGTACTATATATCAAGTTATGCATTCGTACAAAAAAAAAAAGTTGAGATAACATTTTTCCATGACATTACGATGGTAGACAATGCCAAAAAAGTGGGTCCCGGAAGTCCGTCTGTCTGTCTGTCTGTCTGTCTGTCAGTCTGTCTGTCTGTCTGTCTGTATAAGGAGCTACAGCCTAAACGGATGAACCGATTAATGTCAAACTTGGTATGTAGCGTTATTTGGCGACTCTCCAGAGGGGTTTTTGGAATTAATTTTTTTGGACCAAAAATAACGGTACTTGTCATATACCGATTTTAGTAAAATTGAAATATCTCGAAAACGGCTCCAACGATTTTGTTTAAAAAATTCAAATGTTAGTTTTAAGCTAAAGTCTATCTTTCAATAGAAAAAATTTTTTTTGAAAATCATTATTAACGGTACCTGCCATAGAACCGTTTTTTTCAAATCCGATTATCTCCGAAACTGCTTATTCGATTTCAACGAAACTTTTTGTGAAGAAGCATTTATATAATTTAAATATAAGCCAAAAATAAAATTTTGAAAAAAATAATTTTTGGATTTTAAAAAAAAATTTGAAAATTTTTTTTTGAAAAATCAAATTTTCGAAAACGGGACATTGAACTTTTTTGAAATTTTGTTTTTAGATGTTGATTAGTGATTTCTACCAAATGGCATACTAATTTTATTTTAAAACTTTTTTTCCAAAAAAATATTTAAAAAAAATTAGTTTTTTAAAAAACGGCTCTAACGATTTTGAAAATTTTTTTTCTAAAAATGCATGTTAATATATCAATCAAAACTGCATACTTGTTTTGGAGGGCAATTTAATTTCAGATTTTATTTTATTTTTTTTCAAAAACGAATTTTGTTTTTTTTTCCAAATTTCTATATAAAAAGTCTTAAAAATTTAAGCAACTTTAACTCTAAGAGCAAGTTCGTGCGACCCAGTCGTGCATTTTATTTTTCTTAGAATATACCAAAGAATCATTCCTCAAAATCTTCTTATCTCATTCCGGGACACCCTGTATACATATAATATACATTAAGGGGGGAAATCCCTCCAGACGATACCTTTTTCACTATTTGTTTATGAAAAACTGAAAGCACTTATTGAAATTTGGAAAAAGACAAGATATTACTGACATTATTAAGAATTGAAAAAAAAATTTCTAAATGAAAAAATAACAAAATGGCGGCTCTGGAGCCTTTCAAAGTTGACGCCTCTAGTTTGCGCCGTGCAATGTACAGGTCCAGGAAATCATCTTAAATCAAAAAGGAAATTTTTTTCCGTTAGATGATATTAGTACGCATTGCATGAACCTAAATTTATTTTTTTTTTAATGAAAAATAAAAATTAGAAATCAAAAAAACGAAAAAAAACATGTTTTTTTTTACAAAGAAGTAGTTAAAAAAAATATTTACTGTACAAATTTTATTCAACTTTTAGGTTCATGTTGTGGCCAATGATTTAAGGAGTAATTTTCTTCAAATTTCAAGTCGATAGCTTCATTAGTTTTTGAGTTACATTGCACGGGTTTAAACTTGCGTTTAAAGTTTTCGTTTTCGTACTATAGTAGGTTCGGAGCGCATTGGTTTCGGGACTATCTAGGCACTTTTGAGGCTTCATTTAAGGCTAAGACCACTGAAAATAGTTTCTTCAAAAAAAAAAAATAATGCAAAAATAAAAAATTCCGGAGGGATTTCCCCCCTTAAAATATTAGTAAATGTAGTTTGTAGAAATTCGTTGTAGTTGATGATGTGGTGATGGTTGGTCCGGTTCATAGTCTGAGCGGTACGGTTTTATGATTTTTAAAGTCTGGGTGTACAGTTGTAAAATTGAATTTAGGTATTTTAGTAGGTGGGTATCCAGTTTCCAGTTTCCAGTTTTTGCAGTTTGTAGGAATACATGGGAAAAATTTGTCATAAAAAGAAATTTTTATGAATTTTTTATCAGTTTAGATGGAAAATTCTAAGTTGGGTAGATATGTTATTGAAAATTTCTATTTAAAAGAAATAGATAGCTAGTAGAAAACTTTTAACATAAATTTTTGTTTAATCATATAATTTTCTTATTTAATCAATTAATCAAAGACTTTAATTCTTCCCAGAATCACATAAACACGATAAGCTTCTTTTTTAAATAAAATCTTTAAATTTACTTCAAGCCTATCAATTCTGTGATAAACCTTTCATTATAGAACAGATTCATAGCACTGAAACTTTTCCCATGGACACAAAAATTTTGGTTCACCATAAAATACAAAAAAAAATTTAGATATAAATAAATAAACAAATTAGATTCCTTCACTGATTTACGCACTTCTTTGTCTTTAAACATCCTTTCCCTTTCGAATATACCAACCATCCAAAAAAAAACTCAACATTTCTTAGATTCATCCTAGAAAATGTGTAAATCCTTGCGATTAATATTCCTGTAGCTCTTAGCAGTTTCTATATACCAACCAATCACCCAAAAACATAAATTATTCTCATTTTCTTATGTCTTTCACTTTGAGTCGTTCCTCGTTCGTATAGGATTAGCGACAACTCTTCTAGAATATCCTTTTATCCCTAAACCAACTCATTCAGTCGACACCTCATCATTAATTCAAACCAAAGAATTAAAACAATTTTCGGAAAACTTTCGCCCAACACGATTAACCATTACCAACACCTCGTTGTGTGTTCGTTTTGTGTCTCGTGTGTTTATAAATGGTGTTCGAAGCCTCCCATCGTAAGGACATAAAGGGATGCTCATTGACTCCTTGAGTGAACACAGTAGTTATATAAAATTGAATTAGTCCTTTATCCTTTACCTAAAAATGGAGACTTTTAGAGGTTTAGGTAGGTTATGGGAAAGGGTTGGAAAGTGACAGTCTCGAAAGCAAAACACATGCCTCGTATTGTGTCTTTGCCAGTGCAGGATATTTCTTCTAAAAGATGCCATTTATCTCACCATAAGATATCGTCCTTCTTTAATGTTTCATATAGATGGGTATATGGGCCGGGACAAATTGATGGGCTTTATAGACCCACCACCCGTTCTCTTCCGCTTGTTAAATAAAAAGAATATTTCGTTCATGTTATGTGTATAGCGAGAAAGCTACATAAGAACAAAAAAGGGTTGCCTCGGAATAAACGGGAAAATGCCAAAAATTGATCCCGAACGCATATTATGTGTCGCGTGGAGACTGGTAATGTCGTGTGTGTTTGCTTCGAATTCATCGCTCATTGAACATTTTTGTTTGTCAGGGAAGGAAGAAACAAACATTCTTTATATAGGATGATGATACATGAAAGCATGCAAAGGGTTGAATAAGTGTGCTCGGGAAGATGAAAAATTATGCTGGATTGTCTCCACAGATCCAGACAAATATATCACCGAGTATTTTTGGCTTTATTTTAATCAAGACAAAGTGAATTATTTATAGAAATGAATATAGCAAAATTTGTACCATCTATATTTATATATCCATACAGTATCTACAGATTTAGTTATAAAAAGTTCAAATTTGGGTATGTATTATAACGGTGGCGGCAGTGTCTTAGTGTTGCCATTAAAATGTTTTGAAAAATCTGCAGAAACGACGAAAAAAAATCTGCAATGCAGATTTCTTAAAATTTGGGAGACTCGATTTCAAAAAAATTTGCGTGTCAAAAATTTGAAATTGTTAAATTTGTATCAATAGCTTTTTCCCTGGAAGTGTTCATTAATAATTGTATTGTTAGGCTTTTTCCTCTATAAAATCAAAATCGAACTGAGTTTTGTTACAATTTGCATTTGAGAAAATGAAATCAAGAAGAAAAAATACAGAACGTTATGAACAAACTCCAGCTAATTTGAAAACTAAAGTTAAATAATTACCATTTTACTAGATTTTTTGAAATAAGGTCCATTTTCATTATTGAAACATTAAGTTTCAGTTGCAGATAAAATCTGAACTGCAGATCTATGGTTCTCAAAAGTCTGGGAATGTGTTGAAAATCTGCAAAATGCAGATAAATCTGCACTATTTGCAACACTGAGTGTCTACCTAGTCAAGGTACTAGTAAGTAACGTTAAAAAATCTGTAAGTTCTTTGAGAGTTGAATTTTTTTTGTTGATTTTTTTAAGACCATTCAAAAAATCTCGAACTTACAGGTCTTATAGGCATGCGTGTGCAAAAAATTATGTATATTTGAGCCTAGGTATATTTGAGCGCTTTTTTTTGCCCCAAATTGTTTGATCGTTTTCAACCGTTTTTATTAATATTTTTTTTAATTTAATCATAGGTTCGATAAATTATATTTTAAGCGAAATAGATAATGTACAAAATTGCAATCATTTTCATATCCAGAATATTAAAGTTTGGTTTTGTGTACGTTCGCTAACTGGCCACACCGGCTGACTTATTTTCTTATTTTTTTTTTTTTATCAAAAAGGCATAAGAGGAGAAGGTTTAAGGCAAAAAAATTTAAGATTTTATAGGATAAATAGGGGTAACACGACATTGAAAAAAGAGGCTATTTTCTAAACGGTAAGTCGTAAACAGTTGACTTTTTTTTAAATGATAGACAAATTTATTCAATAGTTAAAAAAGGTATTGAAAAAAATCAAAAAAAAATTTCAAAACCAAGTTGTGAAGGTTTTTTTGCAGTCATAGACCTTCGACAAAAGACTAATTAGAGGTACGCAAAATTTTTCACAGAAATTTGAGTTACACCATGAGAAAGATATTAAAAAAAAATTAGGGGTCTAAAACGGATTTTTTTTATAGGCCCTGTATTTTGAAGTAAAAATTTTTGAAAAAACAACCTGATTTTTAGGGACATTTTTGAGTAGTCTTTTATTTTTTTGGACTTTTTTAAAGTCTGCAAAAAACTTATAGGAAATATAGGTTTCAATCATGCGCATGTATGTACAAAATTTTAAATTTTTAAATTGATTTTTGACCGAATAACGGGGAAAACAATTTTTTTTTGTCCCAAGTTTTTTGTCCGTTTATAACAGTTTTTTATTTTTATCTTTTTTTCTTCAATAGATAAATGAATAAAATTTTCAGTGTAGATAGATAATGGGCAAGACTATATTTGTACAAAGTTTCAATTAATTTTGTAATGACAAATTTTAAATAACGATAAAATAAAACTCTATTTTTCAACATATTACATCTTTTGATCTGGAGCTTATAAAAATTTGATTTATTTTTATTGAGCATCCTGATAATATTACCTTTCATTTGATAACACATTTTAAGCGTGAGAAAATAAAATTATATGTTTTTTTTTTGCTTTTTATATATATTAAAGTTTGGTTTTTTGTACGTTCGCTAACCGGCCACACCGGCTAACTTTTTTTGCTTATTTTTTTTTTTAAATCAAAGGGGAATAAGAGTAGAAGGTTTTAGTCTAAAAAATTAATGATTTTATAGGTTAAATAGGAATTACACGACATTGAAAATAGAGGCTATTTTCTAAACGGTAAGTTGTAGAGAGTTGAATTTTTTTTAAATGATAGATAAATTTATTGTAAGGTTGAAAAAGGTATTGCAAAAATTCTAAAAAAATTTCAAAACTAAGTTGTGAAGGATATTGTGCAGTGAAAACATGTGGTAGAACGTCGACAAAAGGCTTATATAAGGTAGGGAAAATTTTTTACGGAAACTTGAGTTACACGATTGGAAAGATACTTAGAAAAAAATTTAGGCGTCTTATACGGATATTTTTCATAGGCCCTGGATTTTGAAATTTGAATTTTTGAAAAACAACTAATTTTTAGGGACATTTTTGAGTAGTTTTTAATTTTTTTTTGTAATTTTTAGAGCCCCCGCACACTACAGACTTTCTATCGGCCGATAGTTTAGTCGGGTTGGGCTCCTAGTGTGCGCACAGGCAGCCGACTAAACAATCGGGTCGCTAGGAAATATTTTAGTTTGAAGGCAATTGTGTAGCAAAACAAACTTTTTTTTCGATCAAACAAACTTTTTGATCGGCCGATACTTAATCGTTGTAGTGTGCGCACTTTCATACATTTTCATTCTTATTAAAAGACCGACTAAACTGTCGGCCGATAGAAAGTTTGTAGTGTGCGGGGGCTCTTATAAGCCTCCAAAAAATCTCAAGCTTATAAGAAATATAGGCTTTAGTCATGCGCAAGCATTTACAAATTTTTAAATTCTAAAATGATTTTTGACCGAATAACGGGAAAAACAAGTTTTTTTGTCCCAAGTTTTTTGGCCATTTTTAACATAGGCCATATTTTTCATAGGCTACTTTTGCTAAAAGTTTAAAAGTGAATATTTTTAAACTCATTTTACGAACTTTTCAAGTTTTGATTCCCTTTTCATTTAAAATGTTAACTAATTATAGAGTCGAAAATTAAAAATAAATACAAAAAATGGCGGAACGAAGTCCGCTGGGTCAGCTATTATTATATAATAACACTACAAGTTGAACAATCTTAAATTCAAAAAGTCCTAACCACCAAACGTCAGTGAGAGAAGTTTCTACTGTAATCTCGGTTTTAATATGACTTTAAGAAATTGTAACTTTTTTGCAGGCGTAGTACATTTATGACTGACGCATATAAAATTAAAACTGAAATAATAAGCTTTCCGGTTATATACATATATATTAAATTTATTTAAGGACTGGGTCGCACGTACTTGCTCTTGCAGTTCAAAGCACTTTTATGTTATTTTACTAGTAGATTTTAAGAGCTGTCTCTATATAAATTTGAAAGAAATTTTATTGATGTTGGGGAAGAGCTGACATTTAGGGCAAATTTTTTTATATGAAAAAACAAAATTTTTTATTACACTTTCTAAGCGACATATAAAAAAAAAACATAAATAAACCAACCTTCAGAATTCCATACAAAAATGGACACACGGTTGATGAAAGGAATTTTTTTTGTTGTTGTTTTTTATGAAAACTGATTGCCTTCCATTCATTCAATTTCAGCTAATATAAAATTTGGTAGGTTGTCAGTTAAAAACATTGACCAAATATTGTGCGAAGAGAAATATTAAGTTTTTTGCTTTTTTCATGAAAAATTAGTGAAAATCATTTATTAAAGGTAAGTACTCTTTTACTGAACATTTGGACTTGAAAATAGATTTATTCCTTAGAAAAAGTTTTTGCTTTAAAATGGTATATTTTTTTGTAAAATTTTCATATACCTAAAATATTTGAGAAAATATTGAAAAATAAAGGAAGTTATTATTACATTTTTTTTTATATGATTTGCTTCAAAAATTTACCTAGTCCATTTTTTTCTACAAAACGTAAAGATATAAATAAAGTTTTAATATTTAGCTTAAATATTATATTATTATGAGGTGGTATTATTTTTTTTTTAATACAGTGGACTCCCTCTATGTCGAACTTTGACGGCACATAAAAATTGGTTCTAGTCAGAGAAGATCGACTTAGAGGGAGTCGATTGTAATTTATTTTAATGTGCAAAAAATGACAAAAAACTAAATTTTAAATCATTTTTTTTTATCTAAAGCACACAACCTGTTTTTTTTTTTTGTTGTTGATAAATATTCGGAATAAAGACAATGAATGACTTTATAAAAATTGAACCAATTTCCATATCTACCAGTCTTTTACCACGAACCAACCATCTACAACAAAATCTTCGGTTACCCATTTGAAAGGACTTTATTGATGTATCAATAAAATTCAAACTAAAAGAATTGAAATATACGCACAATCAAAGCGTGACCCATTTTTTTTTTTAACTTTCTTTTTGATATCCTATTTGTTCTTGTATTTCACATTCTAAGAACTCAAATACCAACTTGCATTTTTGAACTAAGGCGACACAAGTCTGAAGGTCATTCGGTAGTAATTATATTTAAATTACAGTGCCATCAAAGCCATCCTTCCGGAATCCTTTTCATCTAAGTGACAATAACAATTCACCTTAAAACAAAACCTTATATAGCGCGGTGTTCATTGTTCTATCCTCAAGTCAACCCATTATTATATATTTGTCCAAAACAGTCAACACCCCTTTCGGTGCTATACCTAATCCTTTTTAGGTCGTTTTCAATCCCAATATAATAGAGCCAAATATTCCACCTCCCTATCCTCGTGCCTAATAATAATAAATTGTAGGTGGATTCAATGTTGGTCCTAAAACTGACACAATGTCAACCAAAAGGATTTTCCTAGATTTTCGCAAATATATAGATTTTTTTTGCATATAAAACGTCGAGCGCATCAAATGCGCATACCAAACACAATTTCGTGTACAATTTAATCCTAAATATTTTTCTAAATATTTGTAACAGTAAATCCTTGTTTAAGGATGCTTATACCTAGTTTTTGTTTTGTTTTTGATTTTTATTTTGAAAAATGACAACCAAAGGAGGTTCCATGGGGGTTGTCATGTTTGTGAATCATAAAAGTCGATTTTGTTATACTTTTTTTTGGACGGTGTCACTCAGGTAGGAATGGTTGCACAAATCCTTGATGTGGTATACATTTCTGTGCACTCGCAACTCTTCGCAAACCAAACACCCACTTAACCTGTACACACAACCAGAACAGGTTAAGTGGGTGAATTTTTGTGAATATAGTGAGTGTTCGTTCAGATTTGTTGTAGTATTTTTTTTGTTTTATTTCGTCCTTGTTGTTGGTAATAAAATTTCAAGCGACAGGAGGCGTGAGCAGGACATCAATCAAGTGACCAGACCGCCACCGATTGCCACCAGAAATCTTTGTTATTGACTGTTACTACCACTATGTCAGCCATAGAGCGAACGACTACTCTGTCCACCTATGTATCTGGAAACTGGAATGTGACCATAGTGACCGGGATCATAGATATATATACGAACACCAAACAAAGAAACGGGCTTTTCATAAATCCACCAGGGTTTTGGCAGCAATAAAAAACACCTTGGTCGCATCACGAGTGCTAAAGTTGATTTTTATACTCTCGCACACATTTTTATACGAAAATGTAGTTCTTTTTTGTCACGACGTGAACGCGATATTGTATGTTTGCAGGACCTTCATATTGTGGCACTGGACAGGACATCGGTACAGGACACACCACCACTCTGCGCGTTGATTTGGATTTTTTTTTGTTTGTGTTTGTTCTCGAACAACAACCGCTCTGTTTTTATGATGTGGCAATATTTTTGTGTTGATTTCTGTTTTATTTTTTTGTTGTCCTGGATGTTTTCTTCTTTTTATTTTGTCCTTTGCGCGCATCGTCGCCACCGTAAAATGCAAATGCATCTCTAAGGACCTTTTTTATGGGATTTCTTTTTTTTTTGGCACACAATAAAAAAAAAAATTATAACATTAAGAGCATATATCCATAAATAAAAATCCAGTGGATGACCGAAAATTGACCGTTGTTTTGCCGGCAGTTAATTTTTAGACAACACACACATAAAACACAATGGTTCTATTATATTTATTTTTTTTTGTTTTGCTAAAAATATGCAAAAATATTTTACATCACCATCAGGAGTCTATCTAGTTCCTAGGAAAGGACATTGTATGCAAGAGAGAGAGTGATCTATATTTTTGCTCTTGTTTTTCTTCTTTTTTTTTCAAATTTCGTAGAATACATTTTTTTGTTGGATGAATGTTATTATTGCGAAGTTCTTGAAAAAAATTTGTATTTTTCGCGCTGTTGGCTGGTTCGTTTTTGATGGTTTATGGTTACCTAGAGCTAATTTTTATATGGAAATCCGTAAAAATACACACAAAAGTAGTTTTTGGATGGTGTAATAAAAAATATCAAAATGACAATGCAAAATCCAATTTGTTTTAATGATATACAAAGCAATTCATTTGAAATTGTATTTATTTTTAAAGAAACAAATTCAACTAAGGATATTGTTTTCGTCGAAAGGACATTTTTCTTTTGTGTTGAAAGTTTGTTTTTTAACGCTCTAGTTTGGTTGAGAAGACTAATTTTTATGATATTTGCCAAAAAAATATAAAAACTCTCATCTATCAATAGACGATTCCAGGGAAGAACTTTAAACAATGTTACAATTTTTTTTGTATACCTTTGACCTAATAAAATTTTTAGGGATTTTCGATATTTACAAAAAAATGCCAATATTTGTTTTTTGGTTCTTTTTATACTTTTTATTTAGGACAAATTCAGGAATCGTAAAAAATCTAACTCGGGGTACCTAGCAATCAAACTTGACCCCTGTTTGACATTCTATCTGGCTATTTGGCCATTTCTTTCTCCATCTATCAGGTCAATATTAGTATGCGGAAAACCTTTGAATACCGACCAACTTTTTAGAAAGTCTGCCCCTTGTTAGTTTACACAACAATGTTTTTTATTAGGTTAAGTGTCAAAAGCTGGAAACAAGTCTCAATTTTGATAGTCAAGTTGTTATTTAAATTATTTTGACTTTCTTTGATGAAAAATTATACACTAGCCCAAAAAATTAAGGGAACACAAAAAAAAACGTGATTTTTTTAGTGATTTTCGATAGGCTGTATGTCAGTAAAAAATGATCGCATTATGACAAAATAAAAAGCATGTAAAAGCTCTATTCTTCTTGTTTTAGGATTAAATGTTAAAATATTTTCTTTCTAACGGTAAAATAACTAAATCGTTGGAACTGTTAAAAAACAAAAATTTTCCAATTTTTGTTTGTTTTTACTTTTCTCTTAAGAAAGTGGGAAAATTTTTTCTGATAAAATGATTATTATTTTTAGAAAGGCTATTTATTTGGCTTTAAGATTCATTTTGTTTCAAACTTCTACGATTTTTTTTAACTGCAATATCAGTCATCAAACCAAAAACCCTTAATTTTGACTTTGACTATCAATATCTCAACAACGGATCACTGTACAGAATATTCAAGGACACATTTAAAAATTTCATTCAATTCTCTACAAAGAAATTAATTGCTTTGTTAAACAAATTGTTTTCTTATTTTTTATATCAATTAAGAAAAGCTATCAAAATATACATTTTTACGGTTTTTTAGAAAATTTACCGCTATTTAATTTCTTTGGGTGATAAGATTAAACTGGGGCTTAATTATTGAAGTTTAATATACCTGAAATTAATATGCCAAGTTTCAGACTTATTCATCAAGCAGTTTTTCTGTTGTGAGGGTTTGAATTTTTGAGATGAAGTAAAACACCATATTTCTGCAGGTCTAAATGACTTACTTCTTTGAACTTTTTTATGAGCCAAATCATATTGTTTTGAGTTTATTTGAACATTTTATTGATAAATATCGTTTAAGTTTTAGATAAACCAAGAAAAAACAAAAAAAAATTCAAAATTAGGAAAAACATCCAAAAATGGTATAAAAAGCTTTTTTTCAAAATTTAACTTTTTTGAAAACTTTTAATTTTTCCTTGGTTACCCAAATAACAATTTAACTTTTATATTGTTCAATGCAAACTATTTTTTGACTTGTGTAAGAAGAAGGACAGGTCTTATGTAAATCGTTTTAGCGGACATTACCGAATTTCCTCCAGACCATCCTTCGCAGTATATCCACAAGCTGATAGCTTTTGAAACATTTTAGCGAGGCTATAGCTTCTTTAAGGAAACGATCACTTGCTTTGGATGTTATAATAAGGGCTTATAGAGGTTGTTATAAGATGTTGAATTTATGAATAAAAAAAAATTATTGAATTTTCTATTTTTTTTTTCTTTTTAATTATAACAATTTAGTTTTTTCTTCTTTCTTGGCCATTGAAACGGGTGATCTGTTATTATGAAATCGTAAGAATTTTATTTTAATTCGAAAAGAACACATTTTTTTAATTTCACATTTGGCCCGGTCAGGAATCGATCCCACGTACCTCTGCAAATTTTTCTCTCGAATCCACTACAGAAATTGCATACTTTTACTTACAAGAAGAAAATATTGCATACTTAAAAGATAAACACAATGCTAAGTATGAAAAAAAGAACCTCTTGGAACAGTTCTTATGGAGGCCTTCTGTCACTTAAAAATACGAGGCTTTCTTAGAACGGTTCAAAAAGGTCTTAAAAGGGTCTTCTTTTACTAAAATTTACAAGGCCTCTTCTAAACACTTCTAGGAAGTCTTAAGGAGACTTCCTTTCTATCCTAAATGGTTGACTTGTGTAATCAAGCCTCAAACTAAACCTTTACAAGGTATAGCTTGTCGAATCGAAAAAATTTGATCTTATGCAAGCCAAATTGTTACTTGAGTACTGTTGTAAAATTTACGCAAGTATCACAAATTTCAATTTCTATTATCTTTACAAGAAAGATCTGAAAAAAAGCAGTTGCTAGACTTCGTTTTTCATCATCGTCTCTTTAAATCACACAAACAAAAAAATTATGCACATGAATGCACACCACTAGCCAACCAGCTTAATAGGATTACTTATATTTTTTAACATTTGATTTAAAAGGGCTAAGAATTATTTGGTTTTCTATTTAAGTTAAATATATTAATATAACGCACTCTACCTTAAAAAAAATTCCCAAGATTTGTTTGTGTAAAATTATTCAATATTCTAGTCCTGCTGAGACTATTTATAAAGTATTCGCATGATAAAATTTTTGCATGAACACCCTACTATTGTCTAATTCAAAATAACAATAAAAAACTTCCCCTCACTAATTATTAAGACTGCTCTTACGCTCTTCCGCATTTATGATTTCTCTTGGGAATTATTGTTTATTTAACAAAAACAAACCCTCTAAGAGTTCATTTCTATTTTCAGAATTGCGATATTGAATATTATCTAAGCAAAAACAGTAAAAAAAAACATCCCTACATTCTAATAACTTCATGCAAAATGCGAATATTTCATGGGCCCTAAATATCAGATTTCCGGGGAAATATAGGCAAAAAACTCTAGTTTCGGTTAAAAATTGATCCCTGAACCATTTGGTTATTGCATAATAGTTAAAAAGTCAGTAGATAATATAACGCGTGGTGGTAAAAAATAAAGAAATGACAAGGATAATTTTTTTTAAATTTTTATATCCTTTCTCAAAAATGCACTCTTTGTTTGAAAAAAAAGGCATCGGTGGTTATTACGTAAAACAAAAATAAGGAGAATTCTCGGGTTGAGGTAATTTAGTTTCTTTTTTATTGCTATTTTTTGTATAGTGCAATAAAATAATGTTGCGCACTTTTTACCAACCAAGGACAATTGTTAAGTTCTGAATGCAAGACGCGATGAACATTATTTTTTTTAGAAAAGATAAAAAGAAATGAACGCGGTAATGAGTTTTTGCTTGCGGTTATTTGCAAAAATACCCAACAATATTGCAAAAGGTTTGGGTGTTTTATTTTTATGTATTCATATGCAGCAGACTTTTCTAACGAACTTATGATAAATTTAGAACCAAAAATGTACTACTTATAGGTTAGGTAAAGAAGAATTTTGCTCAATTCGGAAAACAAAAGCTAAGCAAGCATTACTGCAGATTATAATAGGTAAGCAATGGTGTCGGAACTGGACCCGGAGTCAGTGGAAATGGAATAACTGCCAAGAGTTGATCAATTTTGAACTTTAACTTACGAAACTTTTTGACGTTTATTATTTTTGACATGAAAATAAAAAGGCGTACTTTTTGAAAATCGTTCAACAAAATTTTGACAGCTTTTCCTCCTTCCTAAGATTTTCATTGTTTTCCTGCAGTTAAACGTACAACTAAAACCATCAACGCATTGACACTCTGACGTAAAAATGATTTTGAAATTTTTCACAAGGGTACCGCGTGATCGTCAAAAGCTATTTTTTTTGGTGAAGTCAGAGAGCCTACGCATTGACCGATTTCTTTAACCGTCTTATTTTAGGTTTAATCTTTTTGAATTTATTTCTAAAAAAAAGTCAAAAATCAAAAAAGTTGTCCATTATATTTTTTTGCAACGTAGTAATATTAATTAAGTTTAATCTTTATTAAATTCATGATCTTTCATTGACTCCCTGCAGATGAAATTTTAAAGAATTAAATTCTAATTGAGGAGTGAATAAACAAAAGGCCGTATTTCCATCTTAACAAATTTTATTCAAAAATTGCAAAAAAATTGTGACTTTTTATCCCGAGCAAAACAAAAGCTTTTGCAGTGTTTCTTCAATATGGTTTATGTATTTATTATTATTAGAAACGTGTAGGAAAGTATATATATTTTTATTTATAAATATCTTGTTACGGTTATTTTTAACACGTTATTGAGAAACACCTCTGATGGGGATGGACTATTACGAGTTCAACTCTCAAAAGCTAAACTTTGCAACGTATAGCAACAAAACATTTCATATCTGAGCATTATATCAAAATAATGGCATCACGCCTTCACATTCATATCCGAAAATAAAGAAAATAAAATCTCCAAAACCATCATTATTGACACGTGTGGCGCTGGGCGCGTCTATAATTTTTTTTTTTCTTCACATTTTGGTTCTTTATAATAGAACACTTCTTCCCTCTTCAAATATCACTCTTCGCACTTAAACGACAAAAGTTTTCAATGTCAAAAAGTTCTATAGGAACAAAGTGTTGCAAAACCAAGTCAATATGAGTATTATCGCCAGGAATTCATGCCTACACTTGAGGCTGAAACATCACGTTTGGATGAAACTACGCATATAAGAGAAACATCCTGCGAAGGACATTAATCGTTTCTATAACTACCCGAGTTCCTGAGTGAAAAAAAACTGTGTATATAACAATGAAATCTTAATCTGAGATCAAAGAATATAGAAATGGTTGGTGTCTCGTCTCTAATAAGCTAAAAACTTACCCAGGCGCTGATATCGGATAAGAATTCAGAGGGTGAGATATTGACACGAGGCCAAAATGCATCGGCCAACGGATATGACATCAGCCCTCATATTTGTTTCAAAATATACAAAACTATATGCTGACTGTATTTCTATAAAAAAAAAAATAAAATAAGAGAAACTGTCAACTATATATGACAAAGCGGGTTCGGGTCGATAAGGATATACAATTATTTATCAGCCAGCATCATAATCATTTTCATCATCATCGCGCACAGCTAACGAAATCCGATTAGTGCAGCGCGCGGTCCGCCCCACTTGCTCTGGTGGCGATTCTCATTAAAACTAACTAAATCCAACGAGGCGATATGACCAGCCGAGCCGGTGGTGATGGTGTGCGGCCATCATATCGCCCTCCGAGCCACCCGCTGGCCGTCCAAAATGACACCCAGCCTTAAGGGAGACTGTAGATAGGCCAGCGGAATCACCCACATCCATGTCTGGTTTCGAATGTATAGAAACAGGGCAGGAGGCATCAATCTATATGACAACACATTTTGTTGACATTTTAATTAATACCCGGGTAGCGGCCGCCCGAGCCACATACCGCTGCCATTACTCTATACCGGCCTACAGCAGCCATTTGGAAATAAATAGATGGTGTTATTGGTGATTATATAGAATTTGTATCTTTTTCTATTTGATTTTTTTTTTGTGAAATTATTTTCGTTGCCGTATATTTATGTTTCCATATGAGTACTTTACCCTTCATCCATTTGCGCCTATTTTTGCATGTTGTCGGTTTTTTGGATTTCACTAAATGGGAGGAAATATGATGACAAAATGTGGTGATTTGAATCGAAAATGTATAAAAAGAGTTATTCTCTCCCATAATGTAAAACAATTCCACACAGTAATTACAGATTAGCACAAAAAAGCATCTATCAAAAATGTTGTATCTATATTCGTATAGATATTTTTCAGTCAAAAACAATGTGAAACCGACAAAAGCGGCATAACCTCTTTTAGCTTCTTTTTTCAGATTGAAGCTATTAAATTTTTGCACAAAAATATACATATAAAACATTTTTAACGATGTAACAATGTTTGTTTAAGGGGCCTCACACAAGATAGAGGCTTGTGTGTTATTCTGCGTTTGTTTTGATCTTTTGGCGGCATGAGTTTTTATGTGCTGCATCATCCGCATCGCATTCATTTAATAATTAATGCTGCGCCATATGAGAAATCTAGAATTTTAAGATGAAAGTAGATTGATTGTTGATTTTGCATCAAGTATTTTGCATGCATGTGAAAATATCAGAGGAAATATTGTTTTTTTTTTTCTCTTTGAAGAAACTTTGTTCCCACGCATTTTGTACCTATATTTTTGAATTTTGAATTTATGGACATATGAAAAGATTTTCAAAACTAAATAAATGCACGATTAGTGACTAGTCACCCTCCCCATTTATGAAAACATACAGATTTTTTCAACGTTGTAAAACAAACTTTTTATGCTCCAGAATTAAATAAATAATCTTTTTCTCACATTTTCTCTACTTATTTTTTTTTTTTTTTTTTAGAGCGAAAACATGTTATTTTGTTTTGAAAATCGGTTTAAAATTGATTACGTTCTTTAAAATTATAAGGTCTGACAAGAATTGTTTTACATTAAAAATTTCGTCAAAATGTGACGAAAATTTATTTTTGACATTCTTTAGTTTGTAGAATCGGGTTTTTTTCTACCAAAATCACCATATTTCATAATTTTATTTGGAAATGTCCGAAAGTCTACTTTGAAATAGGAAAAAAAAAAAAAAACTGATTGAAAATTAATGAAGCTAGAATTTTTACAAAGAATTTCGTAGTCTAAGAGCAAGGAGCAGATTTCTTGCGTGAGAGGTAACCGATTCATATGAATGTCAGAGGTAGCGTGGGTAATGGTGATGACGAATACCTTAGTCTGCCTGCATTTATTTGGGCCGTTGGTTGTGGAGAAAAAGCGCATCAAAAGTACCATTTTTCTGAAAATCGATTTAGTGAGGGTAACCACTTAAAATTTATTGATAACCAACGCCACATACTCACTGATAACAAATATACCAATGGCAGACATTTTAAGTGCGGCCAAAGCCCCGGCAGACTGTCCCGAAAATGCGTTTTTTTTGGCGTTTTTAGACTTTGGGGTAACCACCTAAAATTAATCGCATCCTATAGCGGTGGACTCCCTGATAACAAAAATACCCATGGCAGACATTTTGAGTGTGGCCAAACCCTCGGCAGACGGTTTTGAAAATGCAGTTTTTCTGAAAATGTATTTATTTTACTTTTTCACATAACTCGCGTATTATTGGACCTAGCAGAAAAAATTGTATAGCAATCTTAAATATAATTGAATTTCCTACAGAATATGTTAAATAAGTTTTTTCGATTAAACCTTCGGTTTAAGAGTTAGGGTGGTTTTTTTGAAGCAAGTCAAAGGGTAATTTTCTTATTTTCGTCATATCTCTTTTATTTGAGCTTTTTTTAAAAATTAATTTGAAGTAAAAGTTGTAGATCTTTTTATTACCTTCATTTATTACACTAACGGTTTTTCGATTTGACAGACCGTTTTCGATCTGTAGGAAAAAAACTTCAAAAAGTTTGCAATTTTTTATATAGCTTTTTCCTATATAAAAAATTGCAATGTTTTTGCCCCTCCCCGCCTAAAACTATACAATTTTTGTCTTGCCTGAGTGCAACCTACACGCCTAGGTTTTTTGTTACATCTATTGCAAATTACCCTGTAATATGTAGAACCTTTTTCCTATATAAAAAATTGCAAACTTTTTGAAGTTTTTTTCCTTTGCTAAGACCAATAATACGCGAGTTATGTGAAAAAGTAAAATAAATACATTTTCAGAAAAACTGCATTTTCAAAACCGTCTGCCGAGGGTTTGGCCACACTCAAAATGTCTGCCATGGGTATTTTTGTTATCAGGGAGTCCACCGCTACAGAATGCGACTAATTTCAAGTGGTTACCCTAAATAAATCAATTTTCAGAAAAACTGCATTTTCAAAACCGTCTGCCGGGGGTTTGGCCACACTCAAAATGTCTGCCATGTATGTTTTTGTTATCAGGGAGTCCACCGCTACAGAATGCGACTAATTTCAAGTGGTTACCCTAAATAAATCAATTTTCAGAAAAACTGCATTTTCAAAACCGTCTGCCGAGGGTTTAGCCACACTCAAAATGTCTGCCATGGGTATTTTTGTTATCAGGGAGTCCACCGCTATAGGATGCGATTAATTTTAGGTGGTTACCCCAAAGTCTAAAAACGCCAAAAAAAACGCATTTTCGGGACAGTCTGCCGGGGCTTTGGCCGCACTTAAAATGTCTGCCATTGGTATATTTGTTATCAGTGAGTATGTGGCGTTGGTTATCAATAAATTTTAAGTGGGTACCCTCACTAAATCGATTTTCAGAAAAATGGTACTTTTGATGCGCTTTTTCTCCACAACCAACGGCCCAAATAAATGCAGGCAGACTAAGGTATTCGTCATCACCATTACCCACGCTACCTCTGACATTCATATGAATCGGTTACCTCTCACGCAAGAAATCTGCTCCCGGCTCTCGGTCTATCGGTTTCTTGCATCTGAATCCAAGTTTCACCATTTTCAAAAAAGCAAAATTTAGGCTGGTCCCCGTGAAATAGCTATAACCCCAGCCAATAAATTTAGAGGTAAAGGTTATACACACAAGTCGTTGTTGATCATTCAAAGCCTTCAATATAATTTGAGAAATTTTCTTGAAAGCAAAGAGCGGTTGATAACGCCACCATTTAAAACATATCCCATACTTTGGCGGACATTTTGTGGGAGTACAAAAAAAAAACCTAATCTCAAAAATTGCAACTAATTTTTTAATTAACTACTTATTTCTTGCGCAAACAAAAAATGTGTCGCTCGCAATCGCATGGTTCTTGAGTTGTAAAACTTTCCGTTTAAATAGATCTGAAAGTTAGTTGACAAAATCTGGCCTCCAAAGCTGAAATCTTTAAATTCTCTTAAACTAAACTTCGATTTTGTAGCCTCAACAGTTTTTTGTTTTCTAAATTTCGATAAAGTTATACTAAAGTTAGCGGATGAAAATAAGAAAATTATTATTTTTATTTATGTCCAAAATTGCAGCTAATTAAATTCTAATTTGCTATGCAAAAATAAATTTTGTAGCTCCTTTGGGTAATTTTATATTTCAACTAGCTGACACGGCGGACTTCGTTACCTACGCTTCTTCTGCTATTTACTTCCAATTTTGGAGTGTGTCAATCTTTTCCAAAAAAAATCGGGTCACAATATCAAATACAGGTCTTTATAAATAAAAGAATGTGTTTTTTGAGTTCTATTGATCGCATTATCAAGATTATGTATGAAAATAGATGTTGCCTGATTCTTAGACTTGCCCGATGTACCCACATAATTTCAAAAAATTGTTAAAAAAATACATACAAAATTTTTTTGTTCGACCACCCCAAATAATTTGGTGGTATAAAAATAGATGTTGGCCGATTTTAGACCTACCCGATATGCCTACAAAATTTCATAAAAATCATTTCAATAAAATATAGAAATTTTTTTGGTTGGACCACCCTTACCATTTTATCATAAGTGAAAATTCATGTTGGTCGAATGGCCGATTCTCAGACTTACCGACATACACAAAAAATTTCGAAAGGATCGTTCCAAGAAGATATAAAAAAATTTGGCTGGACCACCCTAACGATTTAGAGGTATGAAAAATAGATGTTGACCGATTCTCAGACCTATCCGATATGGTGTACAAAATTTCATAAAAATCAGTCCAGCCGTTTCCGAGGAGTCTGGTAACAAACACTGCGACATGAGATTTTTATATACATTATGTATGTATTAGAAGATTTTAAATTTAAAAATTGCACTTTCAATTTGCTGAGGCTAGTGGAGAAATTTTGAAAAAAAAAGTTTTAATTTTTCTTATGTCAGTAATGTAATAGGTATAGCTTTTCAAAGGTTTTTGTCAAGGTTTTTTTCTTAATAAAAGTTCAAAATCCAAAAAAATGTGAATTTTATTTTATTTTGCAGAAGTTTTTAGCTTGATTAATTTTCTTGTTGTCAATTTTTTTTTTTTTCAAAAACAAATTTCAAATTTGTGTTTCTTTTCTAGAAACTGTAGATTGAAAACAAAAGTTGCTGGGCTGCGCAGAAACTAATGTTGTTTGTTGTTAAAAAGTGAAATTCCAGTTCGATGCATCAAAGTTTGTATAAATCGGTTTTTAAATTTTGTTAATTTTAAATTTAATTTTAATCGACATTAAATCAACAAAGTTAAAAAAATAAAATGCACGACTGGGTCGCACGTACTTGCTCTTGTAGTTCACAGTATCTTTATCTTAAATATCTATTGGAAATTTAAGATTTTATAGAAAAAAAAATCAAAAAAAAAAAATCAAAAGTTTAAAAATTAAATTAAAAATTTTTTTTTTTCAAAAATGTTTTTAAAAATATTTTTTTTTAACATTTTATACCTAATGGTCTCTGTAAATTTTAAATAAAATAACTAATGCTTTGATAAAATATATGAACTTAAAAAATATGTCAATTTTCGAAAAACGGCAACGCCATATTTCCATTCTCCGCATTTTTTGAGAAAAACTAAAAACGCAGTTTTGTTGGAATCAATAAGAGTATTCCGCACACCAAATTTGATCAAAATCGTTAGGGCCGTTTTTGAGAAATTTGCAATACCTCGAAAACGTTATGTGGGAGGTATGCGTTAAAATGGAGATATTAAAAAAATAAAAAAAAACGGGTCTAGGGAATTACGTAAAAATCATCTGTACCAAGTTTCAAGCAAATCCATCCATCCGTTTAGGCCCTAGCTCGATGTACAGATGGACGCACAGACGCACAGACCGACGGACGGCATGACGAAAAAAACTTTTTTGATCTTCTCCATCATCGTAATGTTGGTTTTGATTAAAACCTCGATTTTTTTTTTCTACACGAAACCAATACTTGCCCTATAGAGCAAGTAAAAATTGAAATAGTTTACAAAAAAGTGATTTTTTATTAAATTAAGAAATTAGGTTCAAAATGAAAATTCAAAAATGATTTTAGTTGTAAGATTAAGGTTCCTTAAACTTAAATTCAAGCTGTGTAAGATGTTTCGTAGGTTTAAAGTCAGTTTAAAAAAGAAACCAGTTCCAATTGTCATTATATTCAAACGAATTTTAGCATCTCAATTCCCAGATAAAGTACCATTTCAATTGCACAGCATGAATTTATATTGAGAACTTACTTAGCAGCAAAAATATCATCAAGGTGGTCTACCATATTACCTTGCCCTACACAAAGCAATTCTTTTGTGAGAATAAATGACTTTTTGAGTTTTTTTTAAACTCATAATTAAGCCACATGCCAACAAATAGTAAACAAAAAAAAAAAAAAATACTAGAAAACTCTTCCGACCAAAAAGGGAAGGTAAGTACCTACTCGAAAGGTGAATGGAAAATTGGTTCACATTTTTATGTCACAACAATTTCCATTCAAGTGCATTATTTAAATTCACAATAATTAGAAAAAAAGAACAATACAACAATTCACTCACACACACTCAAAAAACGACTGAATAAATATCTCAAAAAGGATTCGTGTTTTCTTAAACTCAGCATGATCCATGATTTTTTCAATGGCGCATACGCCACATCGCATTAAACATCACCACCGGGGTGCAATGAAAACCCTTCACAGAACTAAATCAAAAATACTCAAAGTAGAACAAAAAAAAAGAAATTTCCTTCTAGATAGATAGAGAGAGAATGAAAATATTGAATGAAATTCCCTCCAGGATATCCATTCAGAATTATTACCACACATTCACACAACATAGAGTCATCACTGCGAGCAAGTCCTTTTGCCATTGCATCTGCACACAAAAACACAACAGGACAATTTCCAAAATCAAAAGGAAGGAAGAAAAAAATATATATTTCGAAAAAAAAACTTTTGTGACCATTTCATCAGAAATGATATATGAACAATTTCCTAAACGAAGAAGAAGTCCTGCCAGCCAGGATCATCTATTCGACCCCCAGCATTGACAACATAATTTTACGAGTGCATCTCGACAGATTGTCGCTTCTGCTAAACCATCTACTCAAACATGCGTTCGCAGCAATTCATTCATACAAAACACCCTAACAGAAGGGCAAAAAAAAGGAGCATTTGACATTTTCATTACACGCTCAAAACTGGGTGAAGGACATTAAGCCAGGGCAAAGTATTATTTGCAAACAAAAAAAAAATTGTCATTTTTGGTTTGCCCGAATAACACAAGGCAACCAATATTATCAGAACACGCTTCGAGAGAAAAAAAACATAATCAATTCATCAACACCCTGTCGTATCCTTTTTAATTGAATTGCAAGGAAATAACAATAACAATTGAAGGTCCTTTTTGCTATATAGGTGGTAGAAATCTATTATTTTGTTGGGTTATGGTTTGAAAACATCCGCACCCCAGTTTACCGGTTTTGGATTTCTTTTTGTTTTTTTCAATATTTCTATTCGAAATGACAGTAAACGAAACTCGAGAGTTGAGAGTTTTTGCGGAGGACCTCACAAAACTTGCGTCATTATTTCAACTCTAATAGCATCATTAGAACGAATTCGCAATGTGACATTTTTATAAGTATGTGCGAAATAATGAAAACTGATTGATTTCCTTATGGCAGTTTTATATTCTGAATGATTCACTCACAAAAGGTTATTCGGATTTGAAGTCCTTGGAGATGGGTTTCTCTGGGGATGTTTAGGGGTTTGTTGGAAAATATTTTGATTCCCTGATGATGGTTGAGTTAGAATTCAATCACAGATGTTGTCATTAATTTTGCAAGGATTTTGTAAAAAAAAAAAAAAAAATGAACAACTGTTGGAAGTGCATGTACTTTTGTATATCCAGCAGTAAAATCTATTAATTTGGAAAAATGATAAATTAATGGATACTTACAAACTGAAAGAAGATTTTAATTGAAATTCAAACTCTGTTGGCAAAATTTGTAAGACTTTTAATTTATTTATGTCGTTTATAAAAATTTTTTGGCTGCCGCTTAGTTAAAAATAACTTCGAAGACGACTTAAACATTTGAATAAATTAGACCCGTTTGCAGAGGAAAAAGGTAGGGAATAAAAGTTTATGTTCAACATAAATTACACTGTGTAGGGTAAGCGGGGGTACATTTGACACCGGGGCACATTTGACTTTGCGTTTTTTGGTATGATCGTGCCCTTAATTAACAATAGTTTGGATGAAGAAAGAAGCTTAGTTTGATTTAAAGAAATTTTGCGAAATTTCGCAATCTTTCATTAACTTTTCGCGAAGTTTTCGTGTTTTCTGTATTTCTGATCTAATTTTTGACCACCGGTATGTAAGCGATTTCTGAACCTAATAAAACAGTTTTTTTTTTTAATGGTGAATCAATATTTTGATAGCACTAAGCTTAAAATTAAGTAAATTAAAACCAGCTTTGTAAAAAAATAGTATTAGTTATTGAAAAAAAGAAAAACAGGTCTGTGGCTTCTTCGGGGCACCTTTGATTTTTGCAATGTGGGCACAGTTTTACGTTGATTTTGGGGAATTATATATTAAATAAATTATTTAAAAATAAATCGACATCGATTAATTTTGATTAAGATTTAAATGGAGAGATTTTTTGAAATATTTTATGGTTTTTTGTTTTTTTCTTTTTTTTCGTTATATTGTTTAGTAGATTGTTTAAAACCAAAAATGTATTTTTTTTTCTAATTAAACAATAGACAAGCAAGATTCGCTGATAGTTTTAAAAATATAATGCACACGATGTGGGGTTTAATCCACCATTGTCAAATGTACCCCTTTTAAAGTCAAATGTGCCCTGGTCCCGGGGCACTTTTGACAAAATGACTTTTTTTAGAAAACATTATTTTTTTAAATGTTGTAATATGGTAAAACAAAAAAAATTTACTGTTAGTATAATCTTGAATAGTCAATAAATCAAATACAAAACAAAACATTGGAAAAAATTAACAGTTTTCGAAAATACAGACCTTTAAAAACTAAGTGTCAAATGTACCCCCTTCTACCCTAACACTCAAAATATACGCGAGCGGATACCTATCACGTTTTGTAGAGCTAGTATTTAAAAAGTTCCTAACACACCCAAAATCTGGAGTCAGGGGCAAAAAACGGTTTTTTGGACCTTCAAAAAATTCTAGCTTCGTCAAATTTTTACCCATTTTTGATTTTGTTATAGTCTAATAGAAGATAATTATGACTTTTCAAAAATGTATAAAACATGTGATTCGGTTAAGGCGCACCTAGAATTTATAAGCTGTCAAAGTTCAAAAAATCCATTTTTTACGTCATTTGCCCAACTTCGACATATTATGTTTTCAAAACAACACGCTATTTTAAAAATATATTTCAAAATAATTTTTATTAATGCGATTTAAATATAAAAATTAAAGGCCTGATAGATAATTCTCAATTTTTTGACAAAGAAATTTTGACAACGTTCGGAAGATATTTCCTTATTAGATATGTGTATTATTAGATGTGTAAGGCATTTTTGTAGTTTTGAGATAAATGCATTTTACTGAAAAAGGAAAGAGTTGAGAATTGTATATGTGTTCAGTTTCAAAAGTTATTTTTAACAACTTGTAGTAGGAAATGTAGATATTTTATTTTACCCAATCTAATATATATTAAAGTTTGGTTTTGTGTACGTTCGCTAACCGGCCACACCGGCTGGCTTATTTTCTTATTTTTTTTTTTTTTAAATCAAAGAGGCATAAGAGGAGAAGGCTTAAGGCAAAACAAAATTTAAGATTTTATAGGGTAAATAGGTGTAACACGATTTAAAAAAAGAAGCTATTTTCTAAACGGTAAGTCGTAAAGAGTTGGTTTTTTTTAAATTATAGACAAATTTATTGTAGGTATAGTTAAAAAAAAAGTTTTGAAAAAATTTAAAAAAAAATTCAAAACCAAGTTATGAAGGTTTTTTTGCAGTTATAGACCTTCGACAAAAGACTAATTACAGGTAAGCAAAATTTTGCACACAAATTTGAGTTACACCATTAGAAAGATATTAAAAAAAAAATTAGGGGTCTAAAACGGATTTTTTTCATAGGCCCTGTATTTTGAAATACAAATTTTTGAAAAACAACTAATTTTTAGGGACATTTTTGAGTAGTCTTTTATTTTTTTGGAATTTTTAAAAGTCTGCAGAAAATCTCAAACTTATAGGATATATAGGTTTTAATCATTTTTAAAAGTTTAAAAGTGAATATTTTTAAACTCATTTTATGAACTTTTCAAGTTTTGATCCTCTTTTTCATTTGAAAATTAACTACAGAGTTGAAAATTAGAAATAAATACAAGAAATGGTAATAGTAATAATATAGTAAAAAAAATGTTTATTTTTAATTCCTAGTGTTAGAAAAAAATGCAATTTTCTATTAGGGGATACAGGGGAGTAATATCGTTGTGCTCATCTTCATTGACTATTTTGAGCCACTTGGAATTGGAAATGCCATGTTTTTAGTTACTATATAAATGAGGAATTGTTTCAGGAAGTCAAATATATATCCTTAACTCAATTTTGGATTTTTGGCTCATACGCCCTTTTTGCTTATTACGGCAGAATAGTAAACTGCGTCATTAGCCAGAAGAAAAAAGTACCGCGTACTTGCCCTAATTTTGAATTTTCAAAACTGACACAAAGTAAGAAAAACATTGAAATTAGTACTGGAACTTTTTAAGTTTTTGAAACTGTCATAGTGAAACAATCATTTGGTCGAAGCAGTGTCGCGAAATAAAACTGAAGCTTAAGCGTCCATCGGATCAAAAACAGTCTATGATGTTCTCAAAAACTGTTTCAGCTTGCTCTTTATTAGTTTTCAACTTAACACTCATTCGAAGGAGTCATAGAACGAACATTACTCGCAAAATCTTTCTTCCGAAGCAACAAAGCGTTCGTCTGGTAAAACGTAGCAGAATTGTCAAGATTTCTTTTGAATTATAAGGTGTGGTAGTCAATAGCTTGAAATGAAAAGTTTTTGCCTTGTTGCGTATTCCATTTGCCTAATTTTTATATTAAAATTTCCAAAAAAAAATTTAAATGTCAAATTTTCGTTTGCTAGATTTACATTGTTTGTTCCTTACTAGAATCCTTACTTCACATTGGGCAGTAACGCTTCCGACAAGGTAACCATCAAGAATGAGAATTTATCTTAACCGCTTCTTAGCTCTAAGAAACTACAATTACGCACCTTTGAGATCTTCTAAGTTACATAATAACCCAAAAAGTAGAAAAGTTGTTAACGTTTTACCCTCAGCTTGTATTTTTATTTTTCTTCCCCTGATAGATTCGGTTTGGTAGATATGCCCAATAAAAAGTGTTAAAGGCTCAAACAATGATAATTACCATGTACCTACAAAGGTACTCGAGTAGTGCATAATAACTTTTATGGTGGCGTTTAAATTACCATTTCCGGATGGTTAATTGTGAAGCGTACAGAAGAATAATTTCATTAAACGTTGACGACGTCGACGCTCTCAATGAACAACTTCAAAAAACAAGAACAACAAATAAAAAAAAAGTCCTAATCAACCTTATGGCTAGCCACTTATCAACCAACCGTCCGATGTTTTATTGCACAAAACAACAAACACAAAAAACCGACCAAATCGACCAATAGGGAGAGAAATTAACATGTCTCCTTGTTATTCCTTTTTTTTTTTGTTGTGTTTCATTTTTTTTTTTGCTGCTTCAAAAACAATTTTCCACTTTTTGACCCTCAGTATTTTTCGTCATCGATCGTCGTCATCACATCCAACGCAACGGAACGGACTCCAATTTGAATTGAAGTGCGCACCCATTATTCTGTTTGTTACGTTTTGTTTTTTATATAACCAACGAACGGTCGTGGGTATTAAAAAATTCGTATACATTTTTACCCTCCTGTCCAACTCTAATACCTTCCGCTTTGCAGTTGTTCTTCTGTCACGTTCACATTCATTTGTGTAGGTATATAAGTTCAATGCTATTTTAATACTTTTCCGCATGGACAACCAAAATCCTGGTGTACCTGATCCTACTCATATGTGTGTTACCCAATATCCCAGTCAGAATCTATAATTGTATAGTGTGTATCCTTCGGAATCAGATAAAACGCATTGTTTGTTTTTTTTTTGTTGTACTTTGTTGTTGTTGCGTACCTACAACCATCCTCGAATTCATCCTGTCTGTCAAAGGAGGAATTATGACAAAAGGGGGATGCTGGTGATGATGATAGGTCGACGTGCTGATGAAATGTATCAATTTAACAAGGACCAAAAAGAGATAATCACAGATTTGCACTTAAGAAGAACGAAATAATATAAATGTAGGTATATAGACATTATATAGGGACCGAAGGACCATACTCAAAGGACTCTCTTGCCTTGTTGAATTGTTAGTAGCGCCAAATAATCCCATTCCCCGTGTGAATTCTGTGCTACCGTTCGTTGTTGTGAAAGAGGATAACAAAAGGATGCCTTACTTGATCCTTATCGAAGAGAGGGCACGCATTTCATAATTCATGTGATGATATGTTCCTTCTTCCTTCCTGGTCGTGTTGGTTTCCCTGATTCTTTTGCATAATGCCATTACTCTTACCTGTGATGTGATGCATTATATCAACAAAATAAAAAACAAAACCCATAAGGAAGAAGGAAGACAAAAAAGAAGAAATTTTACTTCTGTTATATCCTTGTTGTAGGTAAGGACCTTATCTGAATCTGATGATATATTTTAAAATTCCGCTCGTTATCCTTATTGAAGATCTGTGCTGTGTAATTTTATATCGTTGATGTGACGCGCGAGACACATCCCTTAAATTGAAAAAACAGCGGTCCCCGTGGTAGTGATGATTGTATGGAATGGTGGCAGTGGCCGGGGGTAAAATCAAGGCGTAATGGAAAATTGAAGTCCTTATTATAAGCTTGTTGTTTTTATTTTAAATTCCTCTTCCTGTTTTTTTTTTTTTTGATGTGAAGAGGGTTTTTTTGTTGGTTGGTAGTTGTTGGCATTGGCTTCTTGTTTTGGGTCATTTGCGTTTCTTTTGTCGGTTGTTTTTTTTTTTTTATATGTCATTGTGTCTCATGTTGACAGTTTGTATCATTTTTTTTTTTCTTTTCGAGGATTACTACATTTGGCAATTCAGACACAAGACTATTGTTAAAGTTTTTACCTCTCCAATTTGATTTAGGGATATGTTTTATGTGAAATGAAATTGTATATTTTTTTCGCGGTAATTTATTCACCGTGATTTGGGTATACAGATAAATTGAGGAAAGTGAAAGGTTCCCTAAGGACTTTTCATCAAATGGATTTTTTTTTGACTATTTTTAAAACGGGACATTTTTGGTTGATGGGAATAAATTGTAGAAAATATTGTTTTTTTTTTTTTTTTTTTTTTTGAGTACCTACCTACCCTCTACTTAAAGCAATGAATTAGAGGAAATGTTTATTGGTAATGATTTAATGGTTTGGAAATATAGTTATTATAGAGTTAGGCAAATGATTGTTACTATTTTGTATAGGTACCTTTTATATTTTGAAAATGATTAATGTGATTTGACAGTGTGACGCTAATGTTTGTTGTAGGTTGAAGCGAATGTATGGAAGAACTGGAAAAAAAGTTGTTAAATTTTAATATTTCGTACTTCACTGGGGAACAGTATTGTTAAGCTACACAAAAAAATTCAGTCTGATCGGTTAAAAACTGTAGGAATTAGTTGGTGGCCGACGGAAGAACAGGAGTTTGTGATCATCCTGAACAACGCTTACTACATTCAATCAAGTAAAATTTTTGAGTTAAATAAATCACATTTGAGGTGCAGTGCCAACACCAGTGGATTTACTTTTTCCAAAATTAGGGATATATTAAAAGGGTCACTGTGGTGTATGCGTACTATTTTTTTTTTTTTTTTAATAAAATAATTTAATACAAAAGAATGCTTCTATAATTTTAAAACTAAGAGTAGGATAGCGAAAATAAAAGTCGGGCTACTTTGGGCTAACATTGGGCAAACAAACCACGGTTTTTCACAGGAAACAACAAAAAAAAAATCATAATTTTTTCGGTTTCTGATAGGAAATTGTATCTTTTGAAAAAATGTTGAAATAAAGAAAAAAAAAAAATTTGGCCTATCCTGAGCTAACGTTGGACAAACGAAACACAGTACAAAATCAACTATTTTTACACTGAATAAACACAATTATTTTTTGCAGAGACCAGAAATAACAGTCAACCTTTATGGAAAAGGTCAACCTTTAACCGTTTTCGCTGAAAATAATGTCAAGAATATGTCAAGAATGTCCTTATATTGCAAAAATAAGTATGAAAAGGATGGTTTTTCTAAGTTTATGTATTAAATAATGTATGAACTAAATAGAATCTCAAAGTTCTTTAGACCCAAGATTATATCTCCTTTCGTTTAAAGTAAAATCTAAAGACGAAAGCACAACCAATGCAATTTCGAATATTTCAGGAGACCGATGTTCTAATATCTAAGTCAAAGCGTTCAGCTTCCAGAAGTGTTTTCGCCCGCCCAACTTCAAGCGGTTATATCTCGGAATTTTGGAAAAAAAAAAAAATGAAATGATGCCGAAAGGTAACGGGGACTCTAACCTACATTTGGGTACAACTCCCATCCCTGTAGGTGCACGCGTTCTCAAACCGGGAGAACTTTAACGTAAAAAAAAGTTAAGCCCGATTCTGAAAAAATAGGCATGATGTTGCGGTTTAACATGGAAGATGATTTTTTTTAAATCTGATAATGTGCAAAGCGTAGGCCCATGACACAAGCTATCATTTGACATCACTCCCAAAAATTGCTCTCAAGCGGTTTAGCTTTCAGGAGCGTTCAAAGATTCGGGGATTTTTCGAAAAAAAATTTTACCCCAACTTTCAAACGCGATTTTCTCGGAATTTTGAAAAAAATCGAGAAACCAGATTATACCACTATCGGGTAGAATATGGCACCACTCCCATGTCTCTAGGAATTGATACATTTGCAGATGAGATTTATTTTTTTTCTCTCAGCGATAAATCTCACTGGTTGACCGAAACAAAAAAAAAAAATGCAAAATAAAGGTTTCTTTCAGACCTTGACCGAAATTTTTCTTTTTTAAAAATAAAGGTTATTTATTGACCTTTATTGAAAATGGCGACAAATAAGAGTTATTAAGGAACCTTTCAAAAAGTTGAGATTTATTTCTGATCTCTGATTTTTTTGTGATTTTTTAGGTGAACAAAATAGTTACGAAGTCACATTTTCACTCGAAAAAAAATCATAATTACTTTCATTTTTCGAAATGAAAACATGTGATCATGCTAGAAAAGAAGGAACTCCGATTGTTTTTGGATGCTTTTTATAGTCCAATACTTTTTTTTGACGGCATCAAGGGCTTCTGATTATGCGTCGCCTGTCCAGGACATCTTATATCTTAATAAATAGTGAAAATGTGAAAGTAAATATAAAATGACACTTTATACCATTTTAACCGAGAGCTAAGTAGTCCATTTTACTGAAATAGAATAGTTCTAGGTTAACTTGTTTCAGTAATTAATAAGAAATACTTCATTAGCTTTTTTTATTTATAACACTGGTTTACAAGGGTTTTGTTGCCGAAACAAAAATATACTTTTCTGAAGGTTTTTGTTGTGCTGAACTCGAATCCGAAGTCAAAAACAACTAATCGGCTCCCGTTTTTTGAGTTATTACCATTAGAAAATGCAAAAATACGTTTTTTTGAATTCTTCGGACCTTATTCTTTTGTATAAAGAAAATTGTTTGAGTAACGGTTTCTATAAGAACTGTTTTCCATCTTTCGACACCTATTTAAATCTTTTCAATATCTTTTATATTGCCCGAGATATCTCAATGATTTAAACAGATGTAAAAAGGTGGTAAATAGTACTTATTAAAACCGTTAATAAATATGCTCAAAAAATTTTTCTTATATAAAAGAATAAGGTCCGAAGTACTGCATTTTCTAACTGTAATATTTCAAAAACGGGAGCTGATTAATTTTTTTTGACTTTAGATTCGAGTTCAGCATACCGAAAACCTTCAGAAAAGTATATTTTTGTTTCGGCAACAAAAAAAAAAGTTTAATTTTGTTAACCAGTGTAATTAATTGTTTTTTATAGAGTTTTTTTTAAAGAAATAAAAAATGTGAACAAAGTTTTAGTGGGTCTCCTTTTTGAAAAAAAGATTGCCCAGCAAAATAACATAATAACATTGTCTTATAACATTTTTCCCTAACACAAAAAACTAGCCGTAGGTACTACAAAAATCGCAAAATGGTTAAAAATGAAATGGAGGGCAAAGCTATACACAGGTGACTTTATGCGAAATGGGAGGCTTGGTTTTTACTAATTTTGTTTCATTTTTGAGTGCAAAAAACTTTAAAAATTTTCTTTCGATAAATGTAAGTAACCACTTCATTTAATTTAGATTATAGGTATTCTTTTAAATTAGCTTCATAAGTCTTACTTTGAAAATCAACTAAACGCTTTTTGGTTTTTTTAAAAATGGTCTTATTTTCAATTTTTATTATATTATTATAATGCGAGATACAGTTAACTCTCTACCGCGATTTTGAGGCCTTCCTATTGTTAATTGAGTAAAAATTCACTTCCAATCGTGCGTAGGTTAAATTTTTCAATGTTTTTCATTAGTAAATTTTCCAATATTTGTGTTCCGATGAAAACAAATACTATTTGGAGTCTCAGATGTGGGTGGTTTAATTCACAAGAATTGAGAAGTAGTGCTGCCGTAATAACTCAAATTGACGTAGGTAAGGTATCCCAACTAACATTTCAGCTTTGGTTAAGGTATAACAAAAGCTATATTTCAGCTTCTTTTAAACTTTAGTAAGGTTGTTGGGCATGGAAAAATGAGAACGTTATACAAGTTTGACCCTCTATAAGGATCTTAAACGAAGCTTTACCGAAGCTCTACCGAAGCTTTGAGATTTGACAGATAGCTTCGGAAGAGCTTGTATAGCTCTTTAATAAATGTCTTATCGAAATTTAAAAAAAAAAACTATAAAAACAAAAGAGAATTCTTTTGTAACTGGTTTTAAATCATGAATTTTATCTTTTGATCTGATATTATTATATAACATTCCATTCGTTTTTAGTATACCTGTTAATAATAATTTTAAAAGTATATAATTTTTTACCACAACCAAGGAATCGAACTTCGTATCTGCTTGGTGGTAGTCCACCACTCTACCAACTCGGCCATCCTAGTATATTTAAAAACTTAATCAGTTCAAATAGCAAATGTCCGAGCTAAATTATTCAATGTCAAAACCAAAAAGTGTCCGAGCTAGATTATTTAATATCAAAAACAAAAATCGAATACAAAACCTTGTAATTTCTGTAAAGCTTCTATAAATTCATTAAACAGGCTTATAAGAAAAACAATCTTTCTTCGTTTAAGTTTCTTTAATACTATTTAAACAACTTATTAGAAGTTGTTAAACAAGTCCGAACTTCTATAAGAACTTAAATTCTGAAGAAAGCTCAATACAAGCTGTATACAAAGTAGAACTTGCGAGATTTCAATTTACAGAAGCTGTTGTGCTAGTTGTGATCTTTATTTAGAGTATTTTTAGACAAATTCTTTTTTTTTCAGCTGTTAAATTTTTATGTTTTTTTTTTTAATATTTTGAAGTAATGATATGTAAGCAGAGTAATGAATTTTTAAACACTACATTTATTTTGGTAGTAAGGTTGTTTTTTTTTTAAATTGTGGGTTTTTCAACAAACGGTTAAAATTAAACAAATAAAATTGTAAATGCAAGTACATTTAAAAATTGTTTACTGATACTTAAAAACCAAAATTTTCCGAAAATGAAAGTTCCGTACGTGACTCTCATTAAGTAAAGCCTGTGTTACCATGAGCAAATTTGAATATTGCTCATTTTATTCTTTAAAATCTGATACTGCATTGTTGCAATGTTTAAATATTCGAATATTTTGGATCTAGATATTGCTATTTGGTACCCACTCGACGAAATCTGTTTTTCCATTTCATTCCACACAATTTTCCATTTTCCTTTACAAGCTTTGGTTAGAGATTATTTTTTTCTATTAAAAATACCAACCATCACCCAACCACTAGCGTGCATCAAAGGATCTTCATTCAAATTCATCAGTCCCCTTTCTATATCCTTATACGCGAAGGCAACCATTAAAGACAAGCCAAACACAATCAATAGCATTAAACGCCCATATATGCCTTTAAAAAAAGCCTTCTTCGGAGGCATCATTCACAAAAAAAATATATCCTTACAAAATGCATAGAAAAAAAAAATAAATTTGAAAGAATTACATTCAGTTCGATTTATTCTATATACTCCAGGACAAATGTCGAAGAAAAGAAGCACCAAACATACACAACACATTGTCATATAGTCATATAGCAGCAGTCGAATCAGGCAGATGATATCACCATCAAAGTCAATTGTCTGGAAAAACGAAATAAATTTTCAAAAAATAAAAAAAAAGAAGAAAGAAAGGACTCGTACGTTGAACAAAGTCTTCATCTTAACTTATCATGTCTTATGTTTTGTTTTCCCTTCTAAAGAAGAGCGAAATAGCTACTTAGGCGCGATGATCTATGTAATGGGCTCTTATAATAGCTCAAGTGAAAGTATTTTTATTTTATGTATTTTTGTTTGTTGTTTTTTTTTTTTTTTTTTTTGTTCGTGAATCATAATTATGACAAAATGAAGTACGTAATGTATAAAATGTCTGTTCGTATTGATCCGTAATTAAATTTTATTCTACCAAAACGATAAGTTTACGGGTTAGAAGGAAATAAAAGATCACATAACTTTCTTTTTACCAATCATGAAAACGAACATGTTTGACGTAAATACCGAAATCAATTTATGTTCCAGGAAGGATATAAATTTTTTATGTGATCTATATATATAAAAGAAAGTCGTGTTAGTTACACCATTTATAACTCAAGAACGGCAGAACAGATTTGGCTGAAAATTGGTAGGGAGGTAGCTTAGAGCCAGGAGACGGACATAGGATACTTTTTATCCCGTTCGACAGCGTTCCCGTGTGACAAACAAGAAAAACATAATTCCGCCATCAGGCCAAATGACAATCGGTGTGTCCGGTAAGTTGGTCAATGTGAACCCCCCTAATCAGACTTGGAATAACAAAACGCAAATTACAGCTATGTAATTGACGTAAAATGACAGCTATGTAATGACGTTTTGATATTTTTGATTTTTGATATTTGATATTTGTAAGAAATCAATATTAAAACTATTTCTATTAAATAAATAATTAACAAGTGGATTGAAGTGAAGTGAAGTTTAATTAATAATGCCCTAGGTCCCTATAATTTAAAAAAAAATTGAAATGAAATGAAATACCTACATATAAATATCTAATATGTATATAAAAATCTCATGTCGCAGTGTTTGTTATCAAACTCCTCCGAAACGGCTGGACTGATTTTTATGAAATTTTATACACATATCGGGTAGGTCTGAGAATCGGCCAACATCTATTTTATATACCTCTATCTATATATCTATCTATACTATCTTTTCGAAATTTGTTGTGTATGTCGGGAAGTCTGAGAATCGGCCATTCGACCAACATGAGTTTTCATAATGATAAAATGGTTAGGGTGGTCCAACCAAAAAAATTTCCTTATTTTATTGAAATGATTTTTATGAAATTTTGTAGGTATATCGGGTACGTCTAAAATCGGCCAACATCTATTTTTATACCACTAAATAGTTAGGGTGTTCCAACCAAAAACTTTTTTATGTATTTTTTTAACGATTTTTATGAAATTTTGTGGATGCATCGGGCAAGTCTAAAAATCGGCAAAAATCTATTTTCATACCATAAATGGTTAGCGTGGTCCACTCAAAATTTTTTTTACGATTTTTTCAAGTCCTGGATTTATATTGTTTTCAAGGGGTTCAAAAAAGTTAGTTTTCCAACTCATACGAATAGCCTAAATTCTTAATACTTCATATTCTAAATACAGGAACTTTAGGCCTACAAACACCAATCTTGATAATGCTATCAATAGAACTCAAAAAACACATTCTTTTATTTTTTATAAAGACCTGTATTTGATATTGTGAACCGATTTTTTTTTGGAAAAGATTAACACACTCCAAAATTGGAAGTAAATATCAGAAGAGGCGTAACGAAGTCCGCCGGGTCAGCTAGTTTCTAATAAAGGAAGTAACAACTTTTAAAACAATAGTTAGGTACATAAGTCGACCTTTGAAATATAGACCTTTGAAATTTAGACTACAAATATCAAAACTACTGGTGACGAAACCCAACCCGGGCGCCATTTTGTGAATAAAAATTCGTGCGGGTTGTCACAATATTGAAGAGTTGATTTTATTGTTCCTACAGCTAGAAATTTTAATAAATTATTCTTACCAAAATTCTAGTTTAAGAATCATGGGATAAAAATGGTGGAAAATAAAGATTAGATCATTACTCACAATCGACAATTTTCGTATCCGTAATCAAAAAAATTCTATTAGCCTCCGTTTTTGAAATTGTACCTAACCGTTATAAAAAAAACCGTTATAAGAAAAAAGCATTTTATAACGGTAATATTTCAAAAACGAAGGCTAATGGAATTTTTCTAATTGCGGATTCGAGTTCAACAACCCAAAAACCTCTAGAAAAGTATATTTTGGTTCTTGTGGCAAAAAAATGTTTAATTTGGTTGGCCAATGCTGTTTCTGAGTCAAAGACCGCTAATTTTCAACGGATTTCAGCTATGTGAGAACAGATTCTAGCCTAGTTCTGTGATCATTCCTTCGGCTATCTGGATACTTTTTTTAAGGAAAGTTGGTGGTGCTTTCTTAAAAGCTGCTTTCTTCTAACCAAGCGATCTCTCTCCTTTCATTCAGAATGTCTCTTCGGAGTCTGGTAGGCAGACCTATTTCCTTTTTGACCTCGTTCCTCAAAGGAAGTTTGAAGCTGACTCAAGAACTTTTCGGTAGTGCTTGTAAACATTTTTCCAAGCTAATCTCCAAGCAAGATTTTAGAAATATAATGAATTGATCTTTCTACAATCTACATATAAACGGAGAAAAATATAATCCGTTCTTCCATCACACGCTTTAACAGTTTGCCAAACTTCATGGGTATCGCCATGATTTTTTTCAGGCAACTGTTACTACTTAGTAACTTATTTTTTTTACAACTTCCGCTTCTATCTAATCTGCTACAGCACACGTTTTTGTATCATTTTTTAATAAACGAAACTTATAGCCTTTAAGATGCGTGCTGATAATTCACAAAACAATCAGATAAAAAGTTCACAAAAATAAAAACCCTCTTCATCACCCTGAACAAAAACGAAAGTTCAATAATTTCCATCTGCTCTATTCACTTCTCGGAATTACCTCATTTGTTTCCCCCCCCTTCTTCCATCACTTGCACCAACTTTTGTATTCAATCCTCTACAATTCCAAATCGAAAACTACGGAAACAAACCCTCATTGTGTTGTGCTTGCTACTGCTGCACTCTCTCATATAAATACTCTTCGAGAGAAGGAGTGCAGATAGAGCCCTTTTATTTGTGCATTAGATTTTCTTTTTGCGTTCAACCACTATCCCAGCCTGTTTGCCTCTCTGACATGCTTCCCAAACACAAAATAATGAAGAAGAGGCAAGAGCAAAGGCAGAAACTCCTTGGCCTCTAATGCCAATTTAGGGGTGAACCGATACAAGACCCTTAAGCCCACAAAGGCCTGGCAAATTTTGTTTGACCCGAAATTTGTGTGTGTGTGTGCACACGCAAAAAGTTTTCATCTTTCCCATCTCTCAGCTCTCAAGCTGGCTGGCTGGCTGGGCTGTTGTCTGATATGCCTGGCTTCTTCTCAAGAAAAACACCCCAAAAACAGAGCCCACCCTTGTACAATTTTTCCCACCGATCCGAAACCCCTTTAATGCTTCAACGAACAGACGTATGTAGAGAAAGAAAGGGGTTTTCACTCTTACCGTGTGGCCAGGCCTCGTCACCGTCATCGTCTCCGCAACAATTGGTATCATTTTTGGATTTTTTGGACAGCTCTTTCTCTCTATCTGGGGTTTTGGCCCCAGATGGCGGTAGCGACTGGAACCGTATTTTGGTGCTGCTTGGTGGTGTGGCCAGCGACCAAACCATGAAGGTGAGTCACTCTCTCGGTTTGTACTTGTGGCCAGATTCTGGAAGTTCTGGCTTATTCTTTGGGGTTGCAACTGCTGTTCTTTCAGCCAGGATTTTCAAGCCTCCTTTCATGTGTGTGCTCTATAGATCCGGTCCGGGCTCCTCTCCGGTTCGGTCAAAAGGTGCCTCTATTGCTTGGTTGGTAATGCATTGACTGGTTTAACACACTTGGTTAGCCAGAATGGAAACATAGCATAGAGTCGAGTCGAGTTGGAACTTGGGACTTTGTGGAACTGGGAGCCTTTAAAATAAGATTAACCTAGGACTTGATGTTCGATATATGGTTTTTGGACCTTTGCCACTGTCATCATCATCAACGTAGTCAGTATAACCAACCAACACCGCACCGCATCGACTCTATATATACCAATATACCAATGTGTCGGTTGGTTTTCTAGGCCTAATCAAGAGGGTTGATTTGTTTGATTGAATTATCCGGTCGAGTTGTTTAAAGCTATGTAGAATCATCAAAGGAATTTTGTACAAACAGACACATGAGGAAGGGGGTAGGGATTTCCTGGGCTTTGCTTTCATCATCAATCGTCGTCGTCGGGTCGTTGTGATGCGGTAAAGAAGTGCAGGGGCTTTGGGAGAGTGTGCTCTATTTGTACGCAAGTTGAATCAACTTTTGGGTACACACAATGTGACCATATGGTTCAGGGATTTGAATAAGAGCAGTTGTTTGGGGTTGGTTTTGTGCGATATGTGAGTTTTGGCGAACTTCTACTACTTCTACTTCTCCAGCATAGAGATATTGTTATATTTGGTTAGATGAACTCTAATGCGGTTGTCCGGAGGTACTGTTGTTGAGTATAGCTGAGCTGCTATAGCTATATGATGGTAGTTGCCAGCCGAGTATGTTGTATATGCGGTGGGAAATGATAAGTTGATGACAGTTGTTTCGGATTGAATAGATTTGCTGATGGATGCGATTGTTGCAGCTCAGAACAGCTTTAATCAGATTGCCCAAGCACAAGTTTATTGAGAGATCAACACTTCTGATGTGGAAATATTGTGTAAACATTAAGGGCAATATAAATCCTCTCTCGGTGATTCTGTTTTCATGCCCTCTTTCCGTTGTTTAAACATAGTTTTTGTATGTATGGAATGGTGAGGGTTTTAAGTGTGTGTGTGGAATTTAATTTGTGGGAATTTTATATCCGGAATTGAGTTTTTATTTCAAATAAAAGAAATTGTAAAGAATTGAACAAGGAAGTAAGGACTTCTACAAGAAGGTACAACCTAAAAAAAAAATTAACACGAGCAAATGATTGAATTTAGATTTGATTCAGACTTCGATAAAGTTTCTATAAGTCTTAAAATGGAAGTATATCAGCTCTTGGTAGGCGGATACAATTTTCTATAGGTTTTTTTTTCGATTTATAGTAAAACTGTCTTTGGTCCGAAAACGGTTTCAGCATTTAAATGAAGACATTTTTGTGGGGTACCTAAAATACGAAAATAAAATTCTTTATCTTTACACTCATTAAGCTAGCGACATGTGTGTCGGGAGCCTCAAAAAACCCTTAACTAGGCCTTATAGCTGATTTCAAGCTCCTTTTTGTATCCTACCTTCAAGTGGTAATGCAGAAACAGTAAAACACCACCGAAGAAACGCTAAACTACACCGATTAAATAGAAGACCAAGAAATTTTGTTCCTGGTCCCTTTAGTTAACAACTATGTAGCTAATAAAATGTAACCAAGATAAACAACATTGGCCTTATCAGCTATAAGACCTTCAAGAGAAACAAAACAGAAGGCAAACCTGGAACTGTTTGTTGATTAGACATTATTATGTTTAATCAACAAACTTTTTCTTGTACCAGCGAAGTAATAATGTCACGAGCACCAACTAAATAAATCCCTCACAACCATCAGTATCTCCAACAAATACTTTGCAAAGTTATAAACTTAAGGCACGAACTCTAAATCCTAAGTCCATTCGTCTCCAGATCTGTGGGGTACCTATTGACAGAGATCAAGGAAAAAGCTAAAAAGTAAAACTTTTTCGAAGGCCATTTTCAACCAAATTCAGAAGCAAAAACAAAATGCTTGCAAAAGTTATATCCAGTCTATCAGAAGACTGCTATGTTCAGAAACAAAAATCAAGCAAGTAATTTCGCTCCAGAAGAAATAAAGACATTCTTTACAGAAGCCACCCAAAGTCCCTATTCCGAAAAATTATCACAAAAACTTCTCTGAGCTTAGGCCGCGCAGTGCGGTATTTTGACGTGGTCATAAATCAAATTTTTCAATTTTGCCCCCCAGGATTAAGCTTATGTCCCATAACAGGTAGATCACCAGGCTACTTTTGAGTGAAATCTATCTATAAATTGCTCAACCCAGTTCGCGACACCATCAGTTGCAACTCGCACTATTTGGGTAAACACAATTTTGTCTGCGATTTTTATTAAAAAAAGTGACTTTTCTAAAAAAAAGTGATTTTAGTGAAAAATTTTGATATAAATATTGACAATTAAGGTATTTATTGTATTCTAAAAAAAAATTAATTGTATATGCAACTCTATTTTTTCATACGAATGGGTTGAAGTACACACTTAAAAAAATTGCATTTTTTCGTTGTTTTTTTTTTTTTTAACATTAGTGTTTTGAAATAGCAAAACACGCCGCAACATGTTCTAACCTATATATTATTTAACTGCTAGATATTAAGAACAATAGATATTGCATTTCAAGAGTTTACCCGAGTTTACCACCCCGGAAACAAGGACCCTTTGAAAAAAAAAACTCCTCAAAAAGACCCTTAGTAATAGATTTTTATATTATTATTATTCTATTGAATGTATTATATTAATGAGAAAATTTCTATAGGAATACCTTTAAAAATACGTTCAGAAATAGTACTTCAAATTTTAAAAGAATCAGTGTAGTAGTTTTGAAGTTATGAGGCTTTGAAAACGTTAGTTGTGGGAAGAACGATTTAAAGTTTTGAACTCTGGAATAAAACATTCGTAAGCGAAATATTAAAATACTCATAACTTGGACAATTTGGCTCCAATCGTCCTAAAATGTTGACATAATATTCTTGAAATAAATGCATTCAGATAAAAATTAAAAAAAAAAATGAAAATAAAAAATTTTAATGCAAATTACAATAAAAAAACAGGGTATCCCAGGAAAAAAGTATGTTTCAGTTTTTATTTTTTTTTAATTTTTTTGGAACTTTGTTATTTATTAGAATGAATTCTTTAGTATTTGACTTAAAACTACCAGGTTATTAAATAATGAAAAAAAAAGGTCCATGATATTGCTAAATTTAATACAGAATCAATTAATTAACGAAAAAAAATGTTTGTTTTCTAAATTTAATCTTTAAAACTTAATTTCTCTAAAACTACTCAATGTAGGACTGAATACGTGCATTTTTTGATTTTTAATAATTTTTTTCACATCTAATCAGGAGGTAAGCACTTAATTGGGTTTTACTATACCAAGAAAATGAAAAATTTTCCTTCTAAATAACTTTTTAGTCATTTGATACCTATTGGATGTGAAAAATGTGCCCAAATATTTTTGGCCAGGTTTTAGACCGAAAAACTGCACTATGAGCCGGCCGGCACTGACCCGCAGTTTGGATTCCGTGACATCGAAAATGCTCTCGACAGTGTTAGGATACAAGGACTGATTCAGAATCTCTGTCTACTTCAATTTTCCGATAGTCTAATTGGACAAAATTAGAAGCATCGACATCCACTCGGCTGTCTCAAGTCAAGCCATAATTTAGTATCCTTGGACCTTGGAATACGTTGGGTAAAATTTTTCAGAAATTTTATTTTTTTGTGAAACTGTTTTTTTCAATACTTCCTATGCATTTTCCCTGAATCCATTATCAGATTATAATACATAATTGCATGCGCCAAGTTATTTTTTGCATGCACATACCGTTATTATATGTATGTAGACATTTGTATAGGCTTACTTTCAATATAAGGAAGACTGTATTAACCACTATAATCTACCCCCATTCAGTTAATTATTATCTGTGTGCGGGGAGCCAATGATCCCATTCCCCATACAACAATAACTCATCGTTGTCGAAGCCTTTGACTGTGCGTGTGGGCAAAATTAATTCCACGCATTCCATAAATAGTCAACTCATGACGATGCACCCAAAAACTTATATAGGCAGGAGCCGTTCGCCGCCACCGCTACTGCCGCCGCCGACATAATTATGCAGCGGCTTCGGTTTGATTTAATGCCTGAATTCTAGAATTAATATTCTGCCACTGGGAATTTATGGCACGGTGTGCGGAGGATAACTCGAACCACTTTAGGGACGAGACGAGAGGTGCAATCTCATATTCGCCAGTTATACATAAATATTTTGTGTTGCCTGTGAAATTCCAATTGCAAAGTGATTGGATGGTATTTGCGCGACGCGACGCAACGTGGCAAAGTAATATTCCACACTTTAGGCCAGAAATTTTCTGAAATTCTCTCTGAATTGACTAGCTCGCTGCTAGTAAACAACTATATACACCTTCCATTCGGTAACGAAACAAGGATATTCCACGCATCCCTTTTAAAGAAAATCTACAAATATTTGTTTTTTATTACGCGCTTTTGGATGGTGAAAGTTGGAAGAAGAGGTAAGTCTTATTTCGAAGATTGCTGATGGGAGTTAAAATCAGACTTTGTTTATTCAAAGAAAAGGCTGTCAAGGGGACATATCTTGATGATCTTTGGGTTAAAAGACACCCCAAAGGTAAACACTTTTAATTTCCCATAGCAAAAAGGCCAACGGCGGCGGCGGGCTATAGAAAATAATACAAAAAAAAACGTTAGGTATTGTCAAGAGTATAAATCCACAGATCAAATAAATATACGCACTGTGATTCATTTTCTCAATTGATGATTTCATTTCGATAAAACGATTGTAATTCTTTTTTTCTATTTGTGCGTTTGTATATGTTTTTAAATCGATGTCAACCCTTATAATATGGGATTCGGTTAAAAGGGGAGTGATTTACTTATGGGATTATTCAATCCATGGGAATAACCTCGAGCAGAAAGTTGATTTTTATTTGCATTGCGTAGCATTGAATTTCATTCTGCAACAAAGGTATACAAGGCTTGATAGTTGAAATGACAGGGAAACTAAGAATAGATAAAGGATTCAAAAGGTCTTGTAGCAAAATCGAAACTATATTATCAAACATCATAAGTTCATAATTTGCTTATGGATTTGATAACAGTTTGTTGGCTCAAAAAACATAGGCAATTCTTACGATTTTTAAAAATGTTCCAACTTCCATGTCTAAAACGAACTAAATGTAGGGGTCGTTGCAATTGTTCTTTAAGTTCTTAGACTTGCCTCTCTTTCATGAAGCGCAACGGTGTAGTCGACCGATACCAACTTGTATATGTACCAAAAATCAGCCTTTTACAAATTTCCCGTTGTTTGACTATTTTTCGTCTATTCTTACTTCATTATGGTGTGAAAAAACTGTATGTATGATTATTTCATGAAAAAAATGATCAACTTATTTTATTAGAATTTTCAGAAGTATCAAAAATCTAGGTCTAGGTACTTTTTTAGTTTTAAGATATTCCATAAAAAAATGTTACGTATACGCCACAGTGACTAACTGTGAAACAAGTCAAATTTTCTTGAACATTCCCAGTCAACTAAATATATACATAAATATAGACCTCAGACCTCTTAATTACCAATATCGCAACAAAACAATGTAGTTTAGTGTTTCCCAACTAGTCCATAGAAAAATCATAAGCAAATTATAAAAAGAAATTTAACAAATATTAAAGCCGTTTAAGAGCAAAAATTTTCAAATTACGAAACACGTTTTTTAATGGTCTTAATCTCTAAATTATGTACACCATTTGATTTCTTTTGAAAATTGTTAGAGTCGTTTAAAAAAAAAAAAAAATAATGTTTGTATGTATGTAGGTTAGGGTGGTCCACTTTTTTGGTTTTTACATTTCCGTTGTTCCCCACTCAAAAATTGGTTGAATATGTGTTTTGTATTACACACGTGAAATTTCAGCTTTTTAGGTGAAGTGTAAGTGGGCGCTCAACAGGCTCAAAGTTTTTGCTCAGATGCTGGTATAGCTGGGTCCTCATGCCTAGTAATTAACTCCTGTTTTGATTTATTAAGTGAATTAAGTTATGATGTGGTAAAGTTTTTCATAAAAAACCAATAGTTAAGTGATATTTTCACAGATAATAATTTTTGTTCATTTAAATTCGTCTTTAAGTATTTTTTGCTTAAAGTTATCAAAACAGAATTAATCAATGAAATACGAGCTAATGACTCAAAATCAAAGAAACGTGAAAATCATTTACTTGGTTGTTGGGAACATGCGTGTTTATCATGTTTAATCCAAATTGCAACCTCAAGCCAAGTCCTAATACGATATAATCAGATATTAAGGGTAAGGTAAGGGTAACAAAGTCTAATATTCCAAAGCTGATGAGCGCCCTCTTCCTTTTAGTTTTGAAGGCTAAAACTTTCAGCATATGTTGGTATTGATGTCTGTAGCAAAATAATGGGTGGGGAACTAATGAATTATATGTTTTATTTTTTTGCCTTATAACGTGGACCACACTAATGTAGGTACAAATTTTAAAAAATTTTTTCTAAAAAAAAAATTGGTTCACATATTTAAGGGGTAATCACACTTTGTGAAACACTTAATCGAGTGTCATTTTCATCGGCGCACCCACGGAAATATTGATGATTTAACTGGACGAAATTTGTGATGTTCTTTTATGCTTATTTAAATATTTAACCACGTGCTTATAATGTTTACTCAACTAAAAATAAGTAAAATTAATTTAATAATGTACCGTTATTTACTTTTTTACTTAAAGTATAACTTTTTGAATCTTATATATATTTTAAAGAACAGCCTCTTACAAGTAAGTTCTCAGGTTTTTGGTAATTTTTATATATATAATTTAATAATTATAACGCATTAAATAAGATCTATCAAATTAATTAGAAAATTTATAGGCTACAAAAAAAAAAAACCCCATATTACATATTAAAAAAAACAACATATTACATTTTTTGAGTTATGAATGGTGCAACAAAGTTACCTTTTCTTTATAGTATAGGGAAAATTTAAAATTTAAATATAATGCAATTTGTCCCTAATGCATTGCATGATACATTTACAATAGTAATAGTATTGCGATGTCTTTTGTTTTTAATTAAATACAGCGAAACGTCCATAGTGTTATATTTTTACCAATTTCATTAAATGGCCGCCAAATGTCCAAAATGGCCATTATTACTTGCGATATAGGTACTATATATCAAGTTATGCATTCGTACAAAAATAAAATGCACGACTGGGTCGCACGAACTTGCTCTTAGAGTTCAAGTTGCTTAAATATTTAAGACTTTTTATATAGAAACTTGGGAAATGTAGGTACATATATAAAAAAAAAAAAAAAAAACAAAACAAAACAAAAATTCATTTTTCAAAAAAATAAAACAATATCTGAAATCAAATCGCCCCATTAAACAAGTATGCAATTTTATTTGATATATTAAGGTGCATTTTTAGAAAAAAAATTTTCAAAATCGTTAGAGCCGTTTTTTAAAAAACTAATTTTTTATAAATAATTTTTTGAAAAAAAAGTTTAAAAATAAAACTGGTATGCCATTTTGTAGAAATAACTAACCAACATCTAAAAACAAAATTTCAAAAAAATTCAATGTCCCGTTTTCGAAAATTTGATTTTTCAAAAAAAAAAATTTCAAAGTTTTTTTAAAAATCCAAAAATTATTTTTTTCAAAATTTTATTTTTGGCTTATATTAAAATTGTATAAATGCTTTTTTATAAAAAAATTCGTTGAAATACAATAAGTAGTTTTGCAGAAAATCCGATTTGAAAAAAGCGGTCCTATGGCAGGTTCCGTTAATAATGATTTTCAAAAAAAAATTTTTTTCTTCAAAAGATAGATCTTGTTTAAAAACTAACATTTGAATTTTTTTAACAAAATCGTTGGAGCCGTTTTCGTGAAATTAAACTTTTCCGAAATTTTTGTATGACAGGTACCGTTATTTTTGGTCCAAAAAAATTAATTCCAAAAACAGACTGACAGACTGACAGACTGACAGACTGACAGACTGACAGACTGACAGACTGACAGACTGACAGACTGACAGACTGACAGACTGACAGACTGACAGACTGACAGACTGACAGACTGACAGACTGACAGACTGACAGACTGACAGACTGACAGACTGACAGACTGACAGACTGACAGACTGACAGACTGACAGACTGACAGACTGACAGACTGACAGACTGACAGACTGACAGACTGACAGACTGACAGACTGACAGACTGACAGACTGACAGACTGACAGACTGACAGACTGACAGACTGACAGACTGACAGACTGACAGACTGACAGACTGACAGACTGACAGACTGACAGACTGACAGACTGACAGACTGACAGACTGACAGACTGACAGACTGACAGACAGACGGACAGACGGACTTCCGGGACCCACTTTTTTCGCATTGTCTATCATCGTAATGTCATGGAAAAATGTTATCTCAACTTTTTTTTTTGTACGAATGCATAACATGATATATAGTACCTATATCGCAAGTAAAAAAGGTGGAGATAACATTTTTCCATGACATTACGATGGTAGAGAATGCCAAAAAAGTGGGTCCCGGAAGTCCGTCTGTCTGTCTGTCTTACTGTCTGTAAACGAAGCTACAGCCTAAACGGATAGACCAATTGATGTCAAACTTGGTATGTAGCTTTATTTAGCGACTCTCCAGAGGCGTTTTTGGAATTAATTTTTTTGGACCAAAAATAACGGTACTTGTCATGTACCGATTTTAGTAAAATTGCAATATCTCAAAAACGGCTCCAACGATTTTGTTTAAAAAATTCAAATGTTAGTTTTAAGCTAAGGTCTATCTTCTAATGAAAAAATTTTTGTTTGAAAATCATTATTAACGGTACCTGCCATAGAACCGTTTTTTTTTTCAAACCCGATTATCTTCGAAACCGCTTATTCGATTTCAACGCAACATTTTGTGAAGAAGCATTTATATAATTTAAATATAAACCAAAAATAAAATTTCCAAAAAAATAATTTTTGGATTTTTAAAAAAATTTTGAAAATTTTTTTTGAAAAATCAAATTTTCGAAAACGTGACATTGAATATTTTTGAAATTTAGTTTTTAGATGTTGATTAGTGATTTCTACAAAATGGCATACCAATTTTATTTTAAAACTTTTTTTCCAAAAAATTATTTATAAAAGATTAGTTTTTAAAAAACGGCTCTAACGATTTTGAAAAAAAATTTTTTTTTTAAATGCATCTTAATATATCAATCAAAACTGCATACTTGTTTTGGAGGGCAATTTGATTTCAGATTTTATTTTATTTTTTTAAAAAACGAATTTTATTTTTTTTTTCAAATTTCTATATAAAAAGTCTTAAAAATTTAAGCAACTTCAACTCTTAGAGCAAGTTCGTGCGACCCAGTCGTGCATTTTATTTTGAAATGGCGGTGTAGTTCAGGATGATCGTAAACTCCTGTGATTTCATGGGGCGACCAACTTACTCCAAAATTTTATAACCGATCGGCACAAATTTTTTGTGTAGCTTAACAATTCCCTAGAAAAATAAATAGAATTTTTTTTTTGAAATATTAAAATTTAACGATTTTATGGTCTTTTTTTCACCGAATTCTGTTTTTGGAATAAATGAAATTTTTTCAAACTAATGCCAATTCTTTAAAAATCAATGAATCAAAAAACTACGTACTTCACTAGGGAATAGTATTGTTAATCTTCATAAAAAAATTTCAGCCAGGCCCGTAGCCAGGATTTTGTTTCGGAGGGGCTTGGTTCAAAATCTGGTGAACAATTTTGTTATCAGATCTTTTTTCGGGTTATGGTCAAAATTCTGCCAGGGCTCTTTAAAATTCTGTTTTTCAAAATTCTGCTTTTCATTATTCTGTTTTACAAAATTCTGTAGATGAATTTTTATGTATCAAGAAAGGTTGAAGACGGTTTTTTTTTTAAGTCCTCATCTTGAGTATTCTTTTCATACTAACATCATCAGAAGAATGTTGATTTTGAAAATTACGATGAAAATGGGCTGTTATTAAAACTTAAAGGCGTCACTATAACCTGAAATTCGTTTTTCTGCCAAAAACGACGGAAGTAAAGAGAAAACCCTCAATCAAAGAATAAGAAAAAAAAAACCTGTACAAGACCCCGAAATCTTACAGTAATATCATTATTACTTAAAACGCGATAAAAAAAATGTCAAACTTTTTAAATAAGAACACAAATATTTTGTAATAAATAAACAAAGCCTCTATATTCGAACAAAAATGTATCAAAACAAAAACAAAATCGGTTAACTTTCCGTTAACTTCGCAAGATTCTAAGAAATAATAACCAAACATAATTGTTTTTATCTTCAAAAAAATTACACCTTTTTTATTTATCTTTTTTGACTGACAACGTCAGAAAAATAAGAATGATAAATTTGAGAAAGATGCACGCGACTGAGTGCATAAAAATGTCTCTTAACTTATCTATCTGATGGTTATGACGAAAGAACAACAGAAATTCCCACACATCAGATAGTTGCGTAATTATTCTGTTATCATTATACGGATTGTTATCAAACCTAGATTCCGTTTTCTGATTCACTATAAAAACACTCGTCAGAATCTGATTTTGGAAGAATAAGAAAATTTTATCATTCGTAACCGGCTTTTAAGATGTTAAAGTCTTTTGTTATTTTTACGCTGACTTTTTGGTGGTTGATAATTGGAGGATTTTCTACCACAGACTATTGCATGAAAAATCTTTGTTCGTCAGGACGAAAACATATTGCTTGTAACAATACTGGAGTAAGTTTGTTTTTCACCTGACATTTTTTTGAAAAATTACAAATTAAAAATTCCTAAATTTTTAGGATTTTGCTCCTGCATGTCCTGAAAATCAAACCGAAATGGTTCCCATGACACAATCACTCATCGACATGATCCTCGATAGTCACAATAGCAAGCGTGAAATACTTGCCAGTGGGAATCTTCCAGGTTTCGAGCCGGCAGCAAAAATGTATGAAATGGGTTGGAGTGATGAATTAGCTTATCTTGCATCTCTCAATGCTAAAAGATGTCTTTTTGCTCACGATTATTGTCACAATACAGAAGATATCAAATCGAGTGGTCAGAATTTGGCAAAAATGTGGTGGAAAGGACATTCTTTTACGGACGATGAAATAATTTCCACTCGAATTGATACATGGTGGGCGGAGTATAAAATTACTAATATGTCACAATTACAAGCATATCCTAGATTTACAGAGTAAGTTACATGAAATTTGTATCATTTTGAACCATTGTTCATGTGTATTTTCTTTTTAGAAAAATGATTGGCCATTTTACAGTGATGACAGCTGAAAAAAATAAATTAGCTGGATGCGCTGCTATAACCTATCCCGAAAATGGTATGTCTTCGATGACACTTTGTTGTAATTATGCGGCAACAAATTTCATTGGACAACCAATGTATACGCCAGGGCCAACTGCTTCAATGTGTACGTCGGGAACAAGTTCAGTGTATCCTTCATTATGCGTTTAGTGGTAACTTAAAGTGGATTTTATTATTATCTAAAAACTATAATGATTCCTTCTTAAAATATAGTCAAATGAACAATAAATACATATTTATTAATTGAAAAAAAAATTTTGAAAAGGGTTTTTTGTGAGGGTTATTTTTTTTTTCTGAAATGTTTGTTTTTATACCTTTACATATATGTACCTATTTTGTAGTTTTAAAAGTTTAGTTTTACATTCAAAACTATAATGGCTGCTTTTTCTATCTGACAAAAATCATGATTCTTTTTTAACGGAGTCAGCATTGCGCATACGATATTCAAATGCTGATTATTATAACCGTTCCATTTTTTCAAATAGAACAATTGCAATAATGGTGTTATTATTCTCTTTTATTTTGACGTGATAACGTTTTATAAATTGGTGAATCATGGCAGCATTAACGAGAAAGTGACGCCATTTTCTTCCGTTCCACCTGAAATTTTTAGCAGCGCGGCATACATTTCAATTCAAAACCAAAAATAAACTATTGGAGATACAAAATCTTCTATAACTTATTTGAAAGACAATAACCTAAAGGAATAGGGGTAAAACAAAATTGAAAAAGTGACTTTTTTCGATACAAATTGTGGAAAATTTCAAAAAACCAAGTTATAATTGGTTTTTTATACCTAACTTAAAAATGTATTAGAGCTTTGACAAAGTATATAGGAATATAGGTAGAGAAATTTTATTTTCACGTGATAACGTCTTATAAATCGATGAACCATGGCAGCCACCACAAAAAAGTGACACCATTTTCTATCGTTATATTCTTGCACTTTCGCAGTGCGGTAAAAAATGTCAATTCAAAATTAAAAATAAATAAATAAATTTTGTAGGTATAGCTTATTTGAAAGATAATAACTTAAAGCTTAATCCAAATGAAGGATTTCTAAAAATTCCGTCATTTAATAGGGTAAACAGGGGTAAAACGGAAAGATGAAATTTGGGCTAAAATCTAAACGCAAAGTTGTAGAGCGTTGATTTTTTTTTGCTATAGATAGATGAGACTAATTTAAGAATAACTGCATTTAAGAAAAAATTCTTAAAAATTTTGAAACTTAGCTATAAGGTTTTGTTTGAACGTTGTACACGTGTTGGGGCTATGACAAAATGATGATTTTGGGTATTGAAAATTTTGTTTGACAATTCTAAAGGTGCCAAGTTAAAGATGAGGGAAAAAAAATTAGGAGTCTGATACGGATCTTTTTCCAACACTCTGCGTTTCCAAAATATGAATTTTTGAAAAACTCCTTGTTTTTTACGATTATTTTTAGGTAGTTTTTGATTTTTATCTTTGTTTTGAGAGTTCAATTTCAAACTTATAGGACATTTTGGTTTTGGCCTTATGCATACATGTGCAAATTTTTGGAATCGTTAAGTGAGTTTTGACTGAATAACGGAAGAATTAAATTTAAAAAAAAAACGCGTTGTTTTACCGTTTTTAACCGATTTTCATCGTTTTTTATTTTTATCTTTTTTTCTTTAATAGATACAGGAATAAAGTATATGGAGTAATGATAGACCATGACCACGACTAAATGTGTGCGAAGTTTCAATTTGGAGATAACGGTAAAATAAAATCTTAGAATTCAACAGGTTATAACTTTTGACAAAGAGCAGATAAAAATTTTATTAAACTTTTATGAGCATCCTGATACAATTACCTTTCATTTGGTACATCACACATAACGGTAGACTAACTACAAGCTACACAATGTTAAATCAAGAAACTTGCGAAAAACCTCAAAACACCAGTGGAGATCTGTTGCCCCCCGAACAGCCACAAGTGTGGCAAGTACCGTAATCTCATTCTGGAAATTCGACATGGTTGACTTTAAAAAATTCTAACTTCTCTTGTAAGCATCATTTGAAAGGTGAAATAATAAGCTTTCACATGGTTAATTTGTTTACAGATTGTCAAACAAAAAAATTGATTCCATAGCCTGAGAACATAAAAATAAATGTTTTTTTGCTTTTTTTAATGAAATTTGATCGAGTTCAAAAAATTCTAGCTCTTTTTGTAGATGTTTCATAGACCTGATCGATATATTATATATTTTGTGCTAAGACAATAAGCTTTCAGATGGTATAAAATTTTTATAGGTTGTTAGGGAAAAAAATAGAATTAAGATAAAAGATAAAAATTCATGTTATTTTTTCTTTTAAATTATGATTGTTTAAAATAAGTTAACGTTTCAATTGACTCATTTTAAACAAAAGCACACAACCTGTTTTCTGACGACGTTATCACGTAAAATCGTCGTCCGTAAACCGGCTTTACTTCATTCAAAAGATAATAAAAAAGGGGTCTATTTCAGTTTTTTTTAGTCTCTGCGTTTCGAAATATGAATTTTAAAAAAAACACCTACTTTTTTAGAGGTATTTTTAACAATTTTTTTGAGCGGTCAAAGAATCTCAAACATAAAGGACATATACATAGATTATGACCATGCGCATGAGCATGTGCAAAAAATTGGTAATCTAAAATGATTTTTGACTGAATAACGGGAAAAACAAAAACAAGGAGATCTGTTTCCCATGACCAGCCACCAGTGTGGGAAGTACCGTAATCTCAGTTTGAAATTTCGACATGGGGCATCGTAGAAATATGACTGAAGCTTCATTTATGAAAGGAAAAATAATAAGCTTTGAGAATATTTAAAATTTATTATAGGTTGTCATAGAAAAAAATTGATTTAGGTAATAGTGTGAGAAGATAAAAAAAATTGATATTTTGCTTTTTTCTTCAAAAATGATTGTTTTCAATAAATTATTTATATACTTTTTATGCATTGTAAAAATTTAAGTATGGTTTTTTTCTTTAGAAGAATAACTAAACTTTTTAATGGTGTAATTTGTTTGCAAGCTTTTTTATATAAAATAATTGATATAATGAGAAAAAATGAAAAAACGTATTTGTTTTTTTTAACTTTTTCTTTAAGATTTTGATTGGATTTATAAAGTTATTCCGTTTTTCTACAAAACATACAGATTTATTATCCTTTTTTTAACAAAAGTACACAAAACACAAAGGTTGTATTAAAAACTTCGACAAAATTTTTAACCATGTAATTAAGGCTAAAGAATCTAAGCAGAGATTTGATCTTCTTTCTTAACTCTACGAAGTCGATCTGAAATAATTATCTAATTTTTCTTTTTAGGATCATTTCAAAGGCCTGATTTTTACTGAATACCAAAATGTAGGTAGTTGTAGTTGAATTTATTCAGCAAAAGATTGTTGATATTTCTTCTTAATGTATTTTCCGAATATGAAATCGGAGGTTTTCATCTTCCAAAACCTCTATCTTCTTTCTATAACTCTTTTGAATGCTTATTATTTATCCAGACTCTTCACAGGTGTAGTTTTTAAGTTCTGGGTATTTAGATCAAACGACTCTGACGTAGATTGCTTTTCTTTAGAAACTACTTTTGTGCGAAGACAATATTGTATTTTCCAATTCCCCCTTCGTTCTGACTCAGATGCTGAACAAAATTTTGAAAAATTTCCATTTCATAATACGAAAAATACCCGTGTCGTACTGAATAACTGTTTATTATGTTTTTAGAGCAATTAGAAGACTATTTGTACCTAATGTCTAAAACTTGAACTAATATTTACTTATTAAAAGTCATATGGGTGGTATATTTAACCTTTTTTTCGGGTTTATTTATGGAACAAAAGACTTTCATTCTCCGAAAACAAACTTTGACGTCATTGCTAAAGTACATAGAAGGTTTTGAATAAACGAAATATTTAAAAAAAAATATTTCATTATAAATATAAGGTTTTGCAACTGGAATAATTAAAACAGAAGTCATTAAACAGTTGAATCAGAATGAAGTCAGTTGAATTATTAGTATTTTGCATTGGATTTGTAGGTCTTGTAGCTATTTCTCAAGTTACAGCAGCTACTGATTATTGTGATAAAGCACTTTGTGGAAAAGCCGAGCACATTGCTTGCAACAATACTGGGGTAAGATTGAAAGTTTTATCGAAAAAAGTGAAAAAAAAGTACAACTTTGGAAGAAAATTGAAAAAAAAATCTATTACATTTTTTTTAAATTAACATTTTTTTCTTTTAGGAATTTGCAACAACATGTTCGTCGGACAAAAAACTTATCAAAATTTCACCCGATTTTCGAAGAGCTATGGTAAAACAACACAATAAGCTCAGAAATCAACTAGCTAGTGGTGATATGAAACCCTTTGAACCATCTCCAAGAATGGCTTCAATGCAATGGAATAACGAATTAGCTGATCTTGCTGAATTAAACGTTAAAACTTGCAAATTCGCTCATGATGCATGCCATAATACTAAAAACTTTAGCACTTCTGGACAAAATATTGCTATAACTTGGTCAAGTGATCCAATAGAATCTCAAGCAGAATCTATAATATTGTCGATGATTGATTCTTGGTGGGCAGAAAAAAATGAGACATCAATGAAGGAAATTAATAGCTATCCGGAAAATTTCGAGTTCGTATTTATATTGATAATTTTTGGAGTTGCTTTTTTAAATTTAAATTTGTTGGTTTATTTTTAGACATGTTATTGGTCATTTTACGGTGATGGCTGTTGAAGAAAATAACAGAATGGGTTGTGCTGCTTCTTCTTACAGAGACCCAGAGCAAGAAAATTGGTTTACGATTTTATACACATGCAACTACGCAAAGACGAATATTTTTGATCGTTCAATTTATTCAACTGGCAAAAGTGCAAGTAAGTGCACAAGTGGAGTAAATCCAAATTTTAAGTCATTGTGTGCACAAAAAGAAGTATATGGAAAATAAACTATGTAAAACGGAAATAAGAAAATGCTCGACTACAAAAAAAAATGTTGGTAAATGAAAATAAAAAAATATTTAAAAAAAAAAGCTAAAATTCGTTCTTCAATTAAAAAAAAAAAAAAACAAATCTATAAATGAAATTGAGCTCCAAGAAAAGTATGCAGTTTAAATTAATAGTTAGAGACGTTTTATTAAAAACTATTTTTTGAAATAATTTTTTGAAAAAAAGTTTTAAAATAAAAATGGTATGTTATTTTATGGAAATTATTAATCAAAATTCGAAAAAGAATTCAATTCAAAAAATCGATTTTTCAAAACAAAAATTTTCAAAGTTTGTTTTTTAAACCCAAATATTATTTTTTTTCAAAATTTTGTTTTAGATTTATATTAAGGCAATATATATTGAACCATTTATTTGGGAAAAGTCAAAAATAAAACAAAAAAAAAAAACGTTTAATACCGTTAATAAATTTTGAAAAAAAAAAAAATTCACTAAGGGATAGAACTTGTCGCAAAAATAATGCTTCAATTTTGCGATGAAAATCCTAGGAGCCGTTTTTGAGAAAATTTAGTTTTTCCAAAATTGTTATATGAAATGTATTGTTGTTTTTGGTCTATAAAAATCAATTCCAAAACAATATACAAATTTAGCTGAATTTCTGTCAAAAAAGTGCTCGATTTTGATTTTAGGTATATAATTTTCCATTTTTAATGAAAACAATTCAAAAAATTTGAAAAGTAGATTTACTCTGACACGAAATGTGCGAAGTATTAAAAAAACATATAAGTATGTCTTCACGTTTCGAAGATAAAAACGCATTCTGAAGTTGTTATTATCTTAAACAAACAAACGCACAATTTATCAAGTAAAAAAATATGTATGCATATTGCGCCAACAATTTTGTTGAATGTCACTACTGTCGTAACAATAGGATTAACATAAAAAATTGATTAATTTAATAAAGCCAACTCGTGTTGTACACAAACTAAGCGATTTAATTTGTTCAAATAGTTCTACGCAATAGAGGTAAATTTAGGTTAAATAAATAAGAAAAATAAAACAAAATTCATAGCTTCTGAATTATTTTTTTTTTAATTTTTTCAAACTGAATACACATTCAATCTTTAACTGCGCTATTATTAACAATTTTGATTAAGTCGTTTTATAAATTTTTCAAGATTAAAAGTAAAAGGCTTACCTAAAAAACCATAAAAAATATTTTTTTGTTCAGTGTATGTTAAATTGTTGATTTATCACTGTGTTTTTTTTTTTTTTTTGCCCAAGGTTAGCTAAGACTTAACCACCATTTACTTTCGTCGCACCATTTTATATTTGTTGTTACTTTCGAAATAAGTTTGAATACTAAGCATGTAGCTTTTTTAAGTGCTCATATGGCAAACCAAAAATAATAATCAATGATTTTAACTCTTGACAAAATATTTGTAAGTGATTTTTAAGGTGAAATAATACAATAATCAACTTATTCTTCTTAACAGGAATGTTATATGAACTACATTCAATCAAGTTAGAATTCTAAGTCAAATAAATAACATTTGAGGCGCAGTGCCCACACCAGTCTATTTACTTTTTCTAAATTAAAAAAATATAAAAGGTCACTGTGGTGTATACGTACTATAATTTTATTTTTTTTTTGAGGTGAATAAAAAATAATGTTTCTATAATTTGTAAACTAAGGGTAGGATAGGGAAAATAATAGTTGTGCTATTCTGGGCTTATTTTGGACAGACAAACGACGGTTTTAACAAACGATTTTTTCAGGGGGTAAGAAATTATTTTTTTTTTTCGGTTTCTGATAGAAACAAAATTTTTCACTGTATCATTTGAAGAAATGGTGGAATAAAGAAAAAACAAAATTGGGCCGAAATTCAATTCACTTAATCGAAAATGTAGTGCAAAACTTATGTTTAAGTTCTCCGATTAAGTTTAGTATACTTTTTGACTGATAACCGTGACGAAACTTCGATTTTTAGCAGGAATATGCCAGAATCCATAAAATCCATAGAGAAACAATTTTTTGGTTGGAAATAAATTCTATTAATTTAATGAATTGGCCAGCATGCTCCCGCGATGTAAACCTTATTGAAATTCTTTGGAGAGTCCTCGTTAGGAAAAAAAAAAATCAATTTCAAATCAAATTTTAATAGTTTCCATTTTTCATTTATTTTTATTACCGGTTTAAGTCATGGGTTATACTCTTGAAACACTTGAATTTTAGTATTTTTTTGTTATTGAGAATTTAAAATACACTTGTTAAGTTTTCAAAATTAATTTGTTGTTTAAATAAGTTGCCTTGACTTATGCTTTTACTTCCTATAGTTTTTTTTTGTTTAGCCGAGATAAAAATTTACAATTTTTGAATTGGGTTATTTTTGTAGCGGATCTAGTTTGGATTAAAAAACACGAGCTGATAGAAAAATTTAACATATTCAAAACATCTAGAAAAGTATTGATTTGTTCCTGAAACAAAACCAGTGTAAATTAGGGCAATGCTTAAAAAGTACACGACAAAAAATCGATGAATTAGATTTTATAATGAGAATAACTCGAAAACGCGAGCTTAAAGGAAATTTTTAACTTTTAATTTGATTTCAGCATCTCAAAATCCTTGTGAAAAGTTCATCAAACTTCACATTAAACAAAACCCGTGTTGCCCAGTGTTATCATTTTATAAAGGCCCAATTTATATAATCACACTCAATTAATTTTAAAGTAGCAATTTAAAAAAAATTTTAAAATTTGTATGCTATTTAACAGATTGTTAATTTTTTTTTTAATGGTGACTTTAGATATAATAACAATAAATAAATAAATTGGAATAAAAAAAAAACTATGTTTTAAGTTTTCTGCATTTCTTTATTGTCCATTTAACACAAATATTCTTAAGCAATTTTTATTTAATATACTTCCTTTTCAGAACATAATCCCTTAAAACTTGGATTTACTCCAGCCTTACATCCACTAGCGGTCTTACCAGAAGTATAAATTGTACCGTTTATGATATTTGTTTTTGCATAATTGCATGTAAACAAAAATGCAAACCAATCATCCATAGCTGGATCATTGAAATATGAAGCAGCACATCCAACTCTATCATTGCCTTGAACAGCCATAACTGTGTAATGACCAATCATATGTCTAAAAAAAAATTAAAATATATTGTAAAATTGTACTTAAAAGATCACAATTTACATACTTTGGAAATTCAGGATACTTTTTAATATCAGTCATGGATGCATCTTTCTTTTCTGTCCACCAAGTTTGCAAGCATGATTTTACCATATTTTGTTGAGTATCGGTGTGTGGTTGATCGGATGCCAATTCGCAAATATTTTGTCCGGATGATTTGTACTTGAAGGTATTATGGCATTCATCATGGGCAAATAAGCAACGTTTTACGTTATCACCAGCGGATAGAGCTAGTTCATCATCCCATTGCATTGTAGCCATTCTTGGACATGTATCGTAGCCGGTAATTTTGCCACTGGCTAAATCGTTTCTTAATGCATTGTGTCCTTTTACTATAGCTTTTTTGTCATCAGCTGTGAAAGTTGCAAGTTTGGCAGTTTTCTTACAGATATCTGAAAATTTCTAGAAAAAAAATTATAAGTTTTGGTATTTGTTTGAAATTTTATAAAATTGGTTGTTGGCAACACTTTTTGTTAAAAGATATTTTAAGATCTTTAAATATTTAAGCAATTTCAACTTACCCCAGTGGCATTGCAAGAAATGTGCTTAGCATTTCCACAAAGAGCCTTATCACAATAATTGACAGCAGCTACAAAACCAACAAATCCAATAAGGACAACTAATAACTTGACTGAGATCATACTGATTCAACTGTTAAAGTATTTTTGTTATCATTTCAGCTTAAAAACCTACTATTTATTCTGAAATTTTAAATTAAAATTCTTCATCTTTCTAAGATGTTTGAACATTTGACACAGTAATTTCAAACGTCAAACGCCTTAATGTTTGCATAGATTTGTTTGGTGAAAGACAAAACATTCTTTTGTTTTCATAGAAAAAATAGTCCACATTCTAATAAAGAATATTAAATATTTGTTAACACGCTTCGTTTAAAAATTAACTTTCTTTAATTCACTTATTGGAAAAGAATTATAAAAATATGTTTATAGTACTTATTTTTGTACACGCTTAAAATGTTATAATCAATGTTGATATAAGTGCTAAGAGAAGAGTAGTTATCTAACTTCTATGGTAAACAGTTTAAATGTGCCAATTCAGGGTGAGTCACTCAAAATAATTTTTTTTTAAATTGAGGAACTTAAAAAACACAAAGGGGAATGCTATGCAATATTCTGAAGTTCAAATATTGGAAGTAGGTACTATTAGGTAAAAAAAAACTAGCCAAAACAGGGATTTTGAATCGGACACAATCCCAAAATTCTGTATCCCGAAAACACAGAATCATGAAAAATCCAAATCCAGGATCCCGAAATTCCGAAAGAAACAATGCTGAAAACCCAAAATTAGGAAAACCCAAAAGCCAGAAAGGCCAGACTTTAATCTTAGGCTTATTTTATCGAAATCCCGAAAAATTTTATAAAATTAAAAATCGGCGCAAACTTGCTATTTTATATAATTTTTCTTGAGATTCGCATTTTTGATTTTCTGTATTTTAGGTTTTCGGAATTTTGGGATTTCTGGATTTTCGGGATTATGGGCTTTCGGGTTTTTGGATTTCTGGATTTCGGATTTTCTGGATTTTTTTGATTCTGGGTAGGACACGATATTTTTGGAGGACGAGGACATATTTGGGTTTCAACTATGAAAAGAGCAAAAGGTACCATTTTTACATGTTTCACTCGATGGATTTAGAGGCATTTTTTTTTTAGTGCATTTTTTTCGACATTGGGTGTTAACTTTGGATTTTTTTTGAAAATCTCAAAAAAAAATTGTTACATGAATTAAAACAATATGATAAAGCAATGCTCTCAAAAAGACGTTTTTGTGATTAATACAATAGATTAAATTGTCTTATTTAGGAAAATTAGAAGAAAATATCCCAACTAGCTTTTTAAGTAAAATATATTCAATCGATAATGCTTATTTTATTAAACTAATGAACTAATATTAAAAAAATACCTTTTTTATTTACGAAAATATATTTAAAATAAAATGCACGATTAGGGTCGCACGTACTTGCTCTTGTGCTTAAAGTAACTCAAATGTAAAAGCTTTTTAAAATTTGATACATATTTTCAAGAAAAAAAAAAAAAATATAAAAATAACATCTTTTTTTAAATATAATTTTTTATATATACCTACATACAAATTTTCTAACATTTTTCAAAAAAAAAAAGTTGGTATGCCATTTTGAAGAAATAAATTAATTTACAAATAAAAACGAAATTTCAAAATTTTTCACAAAACCCGTTTTGAAAAAATTGATATTTCAAAAAAAATGTTTGAAATATTTTTAAAAAATCCAAAAATGTGCTTTTTGAAAATAGCCCAGTCATTTTAGTCATTTTTAAGCCCAATCTGCGGAAAAATTCCTACTGGGCTGCATTTTGGTATACAGCTTAATGACGGCTTTGTTATGAAGATGTGAAAAATCGACATTGATATCGTGTCCGCGTTAAGAGTTATAGGGGTCAAAAGGTCACAAAAACTATTTTTTCACGACTTTCAGCAAAACGGTAAGTCTTATCAAAAAATTTTCAATGCAAGAATTGTAGACCAGATTATTACCTATATATAAAAAGTGTCATGACACTTTTTTTCCTAAGACCCACCGTTTCTTAGGTATAACGATTCAAAAAGTTGAAGTTTAGTTGTAATCGTCATAATCCTATTCCTGAAAAAAAACTCCTAACTGAAAAGTTCCTGAAATTTCATTATTTTTTTAGCTTGAATTTCGTTCCTCAACTGTTAAGAATATGGGGAAACCAAAAAAAAATGGAAATTTTCGCCATTTTTCCGATTGAGGCCCTTCTCCCGAAACCATTTCCCTGGGAATTTTTGATTAGAATATGTCTGAAAATATACAGGGTGTGCAATAGAGAATGGACAACCCTAAAACGGCTTATAGCTACACTTATGATTGTTCTAAAAACAGATAGAAAAAAGTTCTATCGCAACCAGTTCATAAAATATGGACTTTTTTTCGTTCAGTGTATTTTAAATTTTATCATCTTATGTTTTCGTTCACTACAACCACGAATGAATGAATTTTATTTATTTCTTTTTTTAATAATTTTCTACAATAATTGGATGAGTACATAAAAGCTTTAAAAATTTCATAGCTATTGCACATTTTCGTAAAAAAAATTTTGAAATCTGTTTTTTGATGCAAAATGTAAAAAAAGTATTTTATGAAAAATTTTAAACACCTGTGGTATAAAATAAATCTATAGAAACCTAGGTGGCCAACTTTCTTAAAAATATTCTGGTATAAGGAGAATATTTTTAAGAAAGATGGCCACCTAGGTTTCTATAGATTTATTTTATACCACAGGTGTTTAAAATTTTTCATAAAATACTTTTTTTACATTTTGCATCAAAAAACAGATTTCAAAATTTTTTTTACGAAAATGTGCAATAGCTATGAAATTTTTAAAGCTTTTATGTACTCATCCAATTATTGTAGAAAATTATAAAAAAAAGAAATAAATAAAATTCATTAATTCGTGGTTGTAGTGAACGAAAACATAAGATGATAAAATTTAAAATACACTGAACGAAAAAAAGTCCATATTTTATGAACTGGTTGCGATAGAACTTTTTTCTATCTGTTTTTAGAACAATCATAAGTGTAGCTATAAGCCGTTTTAGGGTTGTCCATTCTCTATTGCACACCCTGTATATTTTCAGACATATTCTAATCAAAAATTCCCAGGGAAATGGTTTCGGGAGAAGGGCCTCAATCGGAAAAATGGCGAAAATTTCCATTTTTTTTTGGTTTCCCCATATTCTTAACAGTTGAGGAACGAAATTCAAGCTAAAAAAATAATGAAATTTCAGGAACTTTTCAGTTAGGAGTTTTTTTTTCAGGAATAGGATTATGACGATTACAACTAAACTTCAACTTTTTGAATCGTTATACCTAAGAAACGGTGGGTCTTAGGAAAAAAAGTATCATGACACTTTTTATATATAATAATCTGGTCTACAATTCTTGCATTGAAAATTTTTTGATAAGACTTACCGTTTTGCTGAAAATCGTGAAAAACCAGTTTTTGTGACCTTTTGACCCCTATAACTCTTAACGCGGACACGATATCAATGTCGATTTTTCACATCTTCATAACAAAGCCGTCATTAAGCTGTATACCAAAATTCAGCCCAGTAGGAATTTTTCCGCAGATAAAACCTAAAATTACTGGACTAAAATTTTCTAAAATTTTAAAACGACCTTTACTTTAATGCTTTTGTATAAAAATTTTCGTACCAGGTACCTACTGATAGTTTTGGTCCTAAAAAAAAATTCAATTTTTCCTCTAGTAAATCACCCAAAACTGTTAACTTTTTTTCAGTTTTTTTAAAGTCCGAAGAAAAGCAAAACTATTCCAACAGTGAGACGTTTTACCCGTTTAACTAGAATGAAGCTATTCTGACTGTGTGGATAGCTCGTTATCTTTCGGAAAAGTCCATCGAAGGGGTCCGAATAAATCACTTAACACTGTACAAGCCATTTTGATAGTGATTTTGTGCTATTGTTTCAAACCAAATTGTAAACCAAAAAGGTACATAAAATAAATGAATTTGTACATTAAATGAATTCAAAAATGCAGGGCAAATGAGCCAAAGTACAGATTAATTAAATTAAAGAATCTCTTTATGAAAAAAAATCATAAGGGAATGAATCTTTCATTAAACTAAAGATAAAGTTCTTAATTAATTCTGTTCATAAAGTTATTCTAAAATTTTCAAATATATGCACATATTTTAGTAAATGCTTCTTAGATTTAAATGATTTAGACCCGTTTGCTGAATCGAAACTTAAGCATTTAAGTTCTACATAAATCCTTATGTGACAGTTTATGTTCAACATAAATTATTTAAGTTTCGATTCAGCAAATGGCCCTTAATGATCAAATTCAAATTAATTTAATGATTTTTTTTTCAAGTTTAATTTTTTGAAAAAAAAAAAAAATTAAATAACATGTTTTTTAAATTTTATGAAAAAAATCAATAAATTTATGAATTATTCCTATAATTTTGTATAGTAATAATTTTCTTTAAAAATTAAGTAAAATGTTTTTTAAATTTAATGAAAAAAATATTGGATCTATGAATTATTTTTAAAATTTTTCATAAAATTTAAAAAGTATTTTTTCTTTAAAATGTATGTATAGCATTCACAGAGTAGCAGAGTAGCAGCTCTTCTTTGCAGTTTACAAGGTGAACCTATTCTATTGTCAAGCAGTGTATTTTTTTCATGATTTCAGTTATATTTATACTGAAACAGATACATATGTCCCTAAGCATTTTCTGTTTGAACATCTGATCTCATTATGAAACGCAAAAAACCCTTATTATTTGTATAGTTTAATTTTCGAAACATTCTTCTGCTTTCTAAGTAAAACTAGAACACACGATTAAAAAAAAAATTACACACATTTACATACACATACCATACATACTGTGAATATTTCTGTGGTAATAAGTTAAAAGAGCTTATGTCGACATAAGTGAAAAACGATTTTATTTGCTTAACATGTTCACCTTTTGTTCAGCTTTGTTTTAGTCTGGGTCTCATTTCTCTACGCAAAATATAAACCGTTAAATTAAAAAAAAATCATAATAGCTTAAGTCTTTTTGGACAAAAACTGCATTTGCAAAATAGCTTATGTATAAAATCGTCAAAATCTTAAAAATAATAAACTTTTTTAAATAAGCTTAAGTCATGACATAAGCTACTATGACAATTTGAATTCAAATATATTCATCGCTTAGGTCAACATGAGCTATTTTAAACTTGTGGTCGAGTGAACCATTTGTGTTCTTATGTCGACTCAAGTCATTTTAAAAAAATGCATTTTGAACCAAACCCAATTTTGCAAAACAGCTTAAGTAAACATAAGCTGTTTTGTTCCTTGAAATGTCTGCAAAATTGTATACTTAAGTCAAAGTAAGTTATTTTTTCAAATGTAACGGCCGTCCCGAACGTTTTCAAGGAAAAATATACATATGAAAATTAAGGGTATAACAAGCCTGTACCCAGAAAAAAAAATTGTTGGTTTAGCGGCAACAGTTTAAAAGTAATCACAAAAAAAGTAAAAAAAAATCTGGTCCACAAACTTTATTTGCTTATACTGAAAAATGATAAAAATTGACTTAAGCTCTTTTAACTTATTGACACAGATTTGTTCACGTTCCGTAAAAAAAACTTACTTTTTTTTGTTAAAGTCTTACCAAAAAACATGTTGAAAGAACATTATTTTCGAGCACGTTTGATATAAAATCAATACAGACAACCTCAATCCTGTTAGTTATAGAAATATATGTTTATCAACAAAATATGAACCTAAAATTATATTAGGTATAAGGTCAAATTCTGAAAATGAAAACTACTGTAAAAAAAAAACACATCAAATTTTAATCCTGAAATCCTTCTTCAACAATTTGATATGTCCTTATCATTGTGGTCACAGTTCAGGAAAGTCCAAAAAAGTGACGCCATTTTCTCCCATTCCACTCTCGCGGCAAAAATTTCAATTCAAAATTAAAAATAAACTATTAGAGATACAAAAATCTTCTATAGCTTATTTGAAAGATAACAACCTAAAGCTTAATCCAAATGAAGGATTTTTAAAAATTCCGTCATTTAATAGGGTAAACAGGGGTAAAACGGAAAGATGAAATTTGGGATAAAATCTAAACGCAAAGTTGTAGAGAGTTGATTTTGATTGCTATAGATAGATGAGACTTATTTAAGAATAACTGCATTTAAGAAAAAATTCTAAAAAATTTTGAAACTTAGCTATAACGTTTTGTTTGAACGTTGTACACGTGTTGGGGCTATGACAAAATGATGATTGTGGGTAGGGAAATTTTTGTTTGACAATTCTAAAGGTGAAAGGTAAAAGATGAGAGAAAAAAACTTAGGCGTCCGATACGGATTTTTTTCCAACACTCTGCGTTTCGAAATATGAATTTTTCAAAAACACCTTGTTTTTTTAGAGGTATTTTTGGGTAGTTTTTGATTTTTAGCTTTTTTTGGAGCTTTCAAAAATCTCAAACTTATAGGACATGTAGGTTTTGGCCTTACATGCATACATGTGCAAATTCATATCGTTTAGTGAGTTTTGACTGAATAACGGAAGAAACAAGTTTTTAAAACACACGTTTTTTTACCATTTTTGACTGATTTTCATCGTTTTTTGTTTTTATCTTTTTTTTTTCTTTAATAGATACAGGAAGTATATGGAGTAATGACCACGACTAAATGTGTGTGAAATTTCAATCATTTTCGTAAACACAATTTTGAGATAACGGTAAAATAAAATTTTAGAATTCAACAGGTTATAGCTTTTGACAAAGAGCAGATAGAAATTTTATTAAACTTTTATGAGCATCCTGATACAATTACCTTTCATTTGGTGTATCACACATAACGGTAGACTTACTACAAGCTACACAATGTTAAATCAAGAAACTTGCGAAAAACCTCAAAACACCAGTGGAGATCTGTTGCCCCCCGAACAGCCACCAGTGTGGGAAGTACTGTAATCTCATTCTGGAAATTCGACATGGTTGACTAACTTCTCTTGTAAGCATCTTTGAAATGAGATTGATACGTCATATGAAAGGTGAAATAAAAGCTTTCACATGGTATACAATTTTTTATAGGTTGGCAAACAAAAAAATTGATTGAGAACATAAAAATAAGTGTTTTTTTTTTCTTGATTTTTTTTAATGAAATTTGATCGAGTTCAAAAAATTCTAGCTCTTTTTGTAGATGTTTCATAGACCTGATCGATATATATATTTTGAGCTTAGACAATAAGCTTTCAGATGGTATAAAATTTTGTATAGGTTGTTAGGGAAAAAAAAATGGAATTAATGACGTGAGAAGATAAAAATTCATGTTTTTTTTTTTGCTTTTTTTGATGAAAATTATTGTTTTCAATAAATTATTTTTATACTTTTTGCGCATAAAAATTTGAGAATGGTTTTATTCTTTAGAAGAAATACTTGGATTTTAAATGGCTTAATTTTTTTTGTAAGCTTTTAAAATAAAAAAATTAATATAATGAGAAAATAAAAAAGGTAATTTTTTTTTAGCTTTTTCTTGTAAATAATGATTGTTTGAAATAAATAAACGCTTCAATTGACTCATTTTAAAGAAAAGCACACAACCTGTTTTCTTACGACGTTATCACGTAAAATCATCGTCCGTAAACCGGCTTTACAGACAACCTCTTTTTTTTTTATTTTATATAAAATGTTTCGATTTTACTGTTTTTTGTAACCAACGGCAGCGTTGCAATTCTGATACTAACTACATTATTCCCGGATTCAGAGTGTACTCATAAATTTTACCACTCATCTCGCCGACCCGGGGTGTACCAACCGAACAACCAACGTACAGCACTAACAAACGTGATACGTATTTCTAATCCATGAACCCGGAGTGTAGAGTAAAACCTTACAATCCATCGACCCAAAGTGTGCGTCCATAAAACATAATCCACATTATCAACCTCAACTAGATTTATCAGCAATTTACCAATTTTTTCATACATTATTATCTTTTGATTTATATAATTCACATATTGTTTTTACCGTAAATTAAGCTAATTTTAAGCAAATGTATTGGAAATAAGATAGCTTGCTAAATTAACAATTTTTTTTTGTGAAGTTTCTTACTAGTTTTTCCCTTGACGGGAGTACCCTTTTTCCTCGTTCTGCCCCAGCTTTCACAAATCAAATATGGGACAAGTGGACAGTCATTACTGAGAATAGCCTTGAAGGTGCCTTAGCTGAAGAAAAAAAAAAAAACCCTACGTCCCACACAACAGAATGAAAAACAATCAAATTTCAACACAGAGGAAACAACCATACCTATTCCAAACTTCCAGATATCGTCAACCATTTGACCCATCCACTTGAGCCAACAGAACAGATAAAACCAAAGAATACATCTTGGATCTTGCTAATGCATTCAATGATATTAGAGCGCAGTTCGTTAACCTGGATGAATTACTGACTGTGAGCGAAAAGGTCGAGTCTGTCAACAATGATGTCCGAAACTCTCTAGACCCCCTGTTCCAGCATCGTATGTCATAGATGAAAATTATCTTTTCTTGTGGTTAAAAGTATGAAATTTATTTGTTAAATACTAGAATTATTTTAGTCAAAAATAGATTTATCTATGAAATACAAAATAAGAACAACAAAAAAAACCGTTTCACCTCATTGTTGTATGGGATTTATGATCTGTGAAATAGGCCCCTGGTTGTCATTTACTCATCAAATATATTTATTTTTGTTTACGTTAAGAGAAACTTGTTATTAAAACACACTTGCTAACCAATTTCGATCTTTCATAAATGAGTCAGGCCAAAAAAAAAAATATAAGCCACTTATACAATCTCACTTTTATTCACATTTTTATTTATTTTTCATCGTCATATACAATATAATTTTTGGCGTTTTCTCGAAAAATTCATTTTTCATAAACTTCGTTAACCGAACACAATCCTTTGTAATTTGGATTTGTGCCTGTTTTACACTTGGAAGCAGTTGGTCCAGATGAATAAATTTGACCATAGTATTCAAATATCTTAGCATAATTACATACAAGATAATACGTATACATGTTGTTGTAATTTGTATTTCTGAACTTGACAGCATGACAACCAACTCCATTACTCTTTTCAATACACATTTGTGTAAAGTGACCAACAACTTTTCTAAAAAAAATTATATAAAAATATTATTTGTCAGTGAATTAAATTAAAAAAAAAAAATAATAAATACTTACGGTGGATTTGGAGGATAACTATTAATGTCCTTCATTGATGCATCCTTATATTCATTCCAGCAAGTAGTAACAACACTCTTAGACAGATTAATGTTTGAATCTGTGTGTTTTGTACTCTGCATGTTCATACCAATATTTTGACCAGCTGAAGGGAATTGCTTAGTATTGTGACATTGGTCATGGGCATATACGCAAGTCCTTGTATTGTACATAGCTAAAAAAGCTAATTCCTCATTCCATTGCATTGTGGCCATTCTGGGGCATGGATTAAAACCTGTCATATTGCCACTGGCTATTGAGTTTCTATAAGTATTGTGCATGTCAACAATGGCCTTTTTATGTGCTTCATCCATGGGTACTATCTCAGGTTCTACGCAGTCGGCTGCGAATTCCTAAAAAGAAAATAAAAAATTTTAATTAAAATTGTAATTTTTTAATATCCTTTATTAAAAAAAATTAAACTTACCATTGTATTATTGCACCCAGTATGTGGAGAACCATAACAAAGACTTGGATCACAATAATCACTGGTACTTGTAGCTTGAGAAGCTACATAACCAACAAATCCAATTAGGACTAAAAATAATTCTACTGACTTCATTCTGATTCAAGTGTCTTGAGATTTTTGTTATATTTCTGATTAAAAACCTCTTATTTATAGTCAAATTGTTAGTAAAAAAAATTATAATAAATATTTAACAAACTCATACTAATCTTGGTGTAGACTTTTATATCTCTACATTCATAATAACCTGTGTTTTCTGTATTTACCTTTTTTGACTATGTTATTAAACGTGAAAAAGCTTATTTTTCTATTGTTTTATTATTCTCAAACAAATAATATTTTGGCACAATCTGTTATTAAGACAATATACACATGAAATTATTGTCAATATTTGCCCACGCTTAAGAAAATTAATTTCTCTTTTACTTATGTATGTAAGATTAAAAAAACAAATTAAAAACAAAAATTTGGAGATTATAGCCCTCATGATTCTTGCACGCTTAAATTGTTTTACAAAAGTTTTGCGTATTAATTTTTATGTTGGTTGTTGACTGTTTCTACCTTCATGACTTATTATAATTGTCATAAGGATTACCTTAAAAAAAAAAAAAAAAACACCTAAATTCATAATAATTCTTTAAAAAAATCTGTCCGTTTGTAGTACGTCCTTTGAGCTGCATCTTAAGTCAAAAGAGCGATTTTACTTAAAAAACATTTCTTTCATTATTTCGTAGTAGAAGAAATAATATTTTCTATGAAAAAAAAATGTTATGAAATCAAAACTTGTCAAAAAAATTGGTAATTTTTTTCAAATAAAATACAACTTGGTTTTAAACGGGTTAATTTATAACGAAAAAATCACCGCCATGAGTTAAAAAACAGTAATTTTTAAACTTAAATAAAATAGATAACATTTTTACCACAAAATTGAGCTTTTTTTTACTACTAATTTTTCATTTTACATAAAATAAGTAAAATAAAAACCAGTAAAACAGGTTAATTCGAAACCGATTTCTAATCCAAAACAAATTTGGTTGCATTATTACCAATAAAATAAGCTTTTTTATAACCAGTTTTTCATTTGTAAAAAAATTGGTAATTTTTTAGCCAACAAAGTAGAATATTTAATTACCAATTTCAAAACTGGTTTATTTTTAACCTATAAATTCAGTTATTTTGAAGCTCGTTTTGAACTTAGGGCTAGAATTGGTTGTAAATTTACCAAAAAATTAAAAAAAAAAAAGTTAATTATTGGTAAAAATATACCTGATTTAAAACCCTGGTTTGAAAAAGTAATTTTAAAGCCTATGTAGAACCTCGGGTTTTAAATTACCGAAAAAAAAGATACAAAATTATCAGAAATAAACTTTGGGTTTATTTTTGGGTTCATTTTTACTTTTTTACCCAGAGTTAAAAAACAACTAATTTATAGCCATTTTATAACCGCGGTAATTCTAGGTAATATTTTTACCTCGGTAATTTTGCTACCGAAGTTGCTAATTGTCGCTTGGGTAGGTATAAGTAAAATTTGTTTGTTTTATGTAGGTACATTTTACTTTAAATGTAGTTCATATAATGTAAGGAAATCGAGGTTAACAAACGACAGAGGTTTGAATTTAAAAAAAAATATCTTTTTTTTTTAAGATTTCAGAGGACTTTAAAATTTTCAGTACACTGTGGTGTATACGTAACTTTTATTTGAGAATTTTGAGGACTTCTGTATTGTTTAGTGCAAATTTTGTATTTTGAATATTTCTTAAAAATCCTATGGACAAGAGATGATTTTGGGAATGTATCAAGAACTCGATCTGGACAAAACGAATGCAATTGGTTTTATACATCTATCTCAATCAATTTGATCGTTTTAGGCTATTATTAATGTTTCAAACTTCCTAAGGAAGGAATTTGTTGGAATTAATATGGTTAGTTGAGAAAAGGTGTCAGAACGATAATCTTCACACTACAATAGAAAAAATGATTTTTAACAGGTTGGTAATTTGAAAAAAGTTTTTCTGTCATAGTTTTTGAACTAAGGGTGGGCTAACAAAAAACAAAAGTAGGTCCAGGAAAAAAATCATAATTTTTTCGGTTTCTCATATGAATTTTTGTATCTTTTGAAAGAACAGTGGAATAAAGAAAAAAAAGTTGAGCTATCCTGGTCTAACGTTGGGCAAACGAACCAGGTGGATTTAAGAAAAAAAAAAATTATCATTTAAGGCTGCCAACTTCACGTAGCCGTGATTCTCCCGGAGCACCCTGGACATTTTCTGGAAATTTTAACAATTTTTTTCAGAAACTTTAGAGAAGAAAAAATATTAAACGGGTTACTGTAGCTTTACAAAAAGGATACATCAGTAGGATCTTAAAAGGTAATCCTTTGCAACGTCTCTCCTTTCCAACAAATTTCACCCTCGATCAACTGAAACCGGTTACTCAGCGGGTTTTTCTAAAATTCATAAGCAAACAGCGTGCACCAATCATAAATGTCTGTATCAACAAATTTTCTGCGTTTTTTTTTTATTAAACTGACATATAAATAGGTACCAACAAAAAAGATTAATTTTTGAGCCAAAGCGTGGACAAATATTGACACTAATCTCATGTGGTCTTATTGTCTTCTAAACAGATTATGCAAAAAAAAAAAAACTGTTTGTTTGATTAAATTTCAAAAATAAAACAATAGAAAAATAAACTTTTTTCACACCAAATGATATCGTCATAAGTAAATAAAGAGAACACGCTTGATGAAAAGATTATACGAATGTAGGATAGAAGTCTACAAAGTGGTTAGTAGTAGTTTAACAAATATTTAATATATTTTTTTTTTTTTTTGTTAACAATTTGACTATAAATATGAGGTTTTGAAGCTGAAATATAACAAAAATCTCAAGACACTTGAATCAGAATGAAGTCAGTAGAATTATTTTTGGTCCTAATTGGGCTTGTAGCTGTTGCTCAAGCTACTCTTGATTTTTGTGATAAGGCTCTTTGTGGAGGAGTACCGCACATTGGTTGCAATAATACAATGGTAAGATGGTTTTAAATTAAAAAAAATTTAAAGCTTTTTTGACAAGTCCTTAAAAATAATTTTGTTTCTAGTTGTTCGCATCAACCTGTTCGGCTGATAAAAAACTAGCCTTCATGGATTCCGAACATAAAAAAATTATCCTTGCAGCCCACAATAATAATAGAAATCTAATAGCCAGTGGCAACAATACGAAATTTCAACCTGCCTCAAGAATGGCTACAATGGTATGGGATGAGGAGCTAGCTACTCTTGCAACTTTTCTTGTAAGAACTTGCAAATACACCAACGACTGTCACAATACCGATAATTTCCGTAATTCGGGACAAAATATAGCCATGTCATTGTCCAATATGCCACACACATGGGCAGCAAAGAATATTTCAGAACAAATGGTCAATACTTGGTTTGCACAAAGCAATGACGCAACCATGGCTGATTTGAACAGTTATAATCCTTCGTATGTATTTATCTTAAAAAAATTTTTTTTTGGTTTACATATATTTTTATTTAATTTATTTTTTTTTAGAAAAAATATTGGAGGATTTGCAACAATAGTTATCGATAATAATTACAGAGTTGGTTGCGCTGGTGCCTTTTTCCAAAATCCAGACTACAAAGACTATCCTTTTGCTTATTTCTTTGCATGCAACTATGCCACGACACCAGTCCCCAACAAACCAATTTATAGCTCTGGACCAAGTGGAAGTAAGTGTACGACTGGAAAAAATTCAGCTTATAGCGCATTATGTTCGACAAAAGAACAATATTAGAGAATATGATTAAGATTCTCCATGATAAAAAAAAAAACGTGTAAGCTATTATGTTTGTGACCAATTGACCGACCTTTAGAAATAAATCAGTTATAAGAAAATTGTATAAATTGAAATTTTATTTCAGAAAGAAACAAAGATTTTAATAAATGGATAAGTTTACTTAGGTAAATTTAGTACAAAGTAACTTTTTTAAGGCAACCAAAATTCTTGCATTTATGAATATAGGCTATTTAGTACAGTCTAATTATAGGAAATTTCCAGCTTACGGGGTACATTAAAAAATTATTGACAAGAATTACTTCGAATATTATTTATTGGTCCTTGAAGTCTTAGCTTCCCTATTTTCGAAAACTAATTTTTTGAAAAAAAAAAAAACCTTTTTAAGATATGTCAAAATTTTTGTATCTCTAAGTTCAAAATGTCGAAAGTAAGGACCGAAAACAAAAGAATAGTCCCCCTTTTTTTGATTTTGTAAGTTTTAATTTTTGTTTTTTAATTTTTAAAAGTGTTCTTGGCTTTGTAATTGTCCCAATTAAGTTCTTATCTAAAAATTATAGTTTTTAAGATATCTCTTTCGAAACTTTTTTTCAAAAGAGTTTTAACTCGAAATTGCACTTTCAAAGTACGCTTACAAAGCACATGTTTTTATATTTTCAAAATTGTATCTTATCTTTTGTCTTAATCCAATTTATATAATCTATTAATCCAAATCAAATTATCGGTAAGAAAAATAAAGAACTAGAGATGTGTACAGAAAAAAAAAACCATTTTATTAAACTCTTACTCCCCTTTTGAAAATTTCAAAAAAAAATCCTAATTGTAGATTTAACCGTAAATAAAAATAATTTTTACGATGCCAATTTTAAAAATTTTAAAACAAAATTATTATAAAAAGGCATTTTTTGCTTTTGGTCTTTATCTTTCGAAAGGTTAAAAAATTTGGAACATTGGCAAGAAAAATTTTTAAAACCTGGAAAAATTTTCAAAAACTTTGAGGGGGCTAAGTCTAAAACCATTTTTGTTTGCTCTTAAACCGCTATTTTTTTAATTTTTCAAAAACAAATTTGAAACACTTCGCAACAACTTCAAAAAAGGGCGACTGCCTATACTCTCCAACCATTAACATTGAAATCACTTCGAAAGGGTAAAATAGAAAATTAGTGAAGGCCTACAAATTATCAATTATTTTGATCCTTGCAAGATTGAATTTAAATTTTAATATTGAAACCCTAAAAGGTCTAAGTATTTTGATAATTTTTCTAAATCGATATAAAATGTAGGTAAGAAAAAAAAAATAACTTACGCAGTAGTCTTTTTTTGGGCTAGTAGATAAAGTTTCTTGTGGGTAAATAAAAATTTTCAAAAAATATTTTTAAAAATTTTATTAATGGTAAAAAAAAACTAAACGGCAATAGCATAAATTTTTAATTCATAAAGTCTTAAGTATTTTTCATTACTAGCGTTTAAAATCAAAATCATGAAAATCCGAAATGTTCATTGTTTATGATTTAGTTCATTCACGATTAAAGCAAAAAGTCAAAGATCCAACCCATAGAATCCATCGCTTGTGTTACCTCGAAGTTTTCAACTGTTTCAACCTCACAAAAAAAAAACACACACTCTGTTCTGTAAATTTAAATTTTATGTCCCCAAAAGTGATCTGCCACATATTGATTTGAACATACAGATAAAACCTAATATAGAAGAAGAAAAAATCTCAATCCCGCACACAGTAAAACACTAAACATATAACATTCAATCCTGAAAAGATCTCTCTCTATCTAAAGCCATAGATTGAAAAAGTTAAACGACATTACCCAATGGCGGTGTGGTGGTATCAACTTTTATTTTATATAGCTTCGGATGGAATCATAAAATGATACTATAGAATATACCCAAAGCCCCCTTCGAAAACCCCAAACTCATTGGCAACCAAAAAAAGAAGGATATCAAAGCTAAAAGATTGAAATAACTGATAACTAAAAGAGAGTAAAGCGATATAGAAATAGAGACATCCCCAAGTGAATCTCCAAAAAGGATATAGGTTAGATCCTGACGAGTATATTAACAATCTACCTATACCTTGGGAAGTCGGTAAGATATACAAAACTGTATTCCACACACTATCTCGGTGTTCATCTGTGTCATCCTTTTTTTTTTTTTGGGAACCCACCACGCTTTGGTGGTGTATATGTGGGGCAATTTAAAATTTTATTCACTCCTTGATGCGGTACTAAAATCCCAATATATGGAACCCAATATCAAACCGAAAACGATACCAAACATGGTAACCACCGAGAAGACTCCTCAATAGCACATATATGCGGATGTATACACGTACAAAAAAAAAAATGGCACATTCACGGGTAAAGCAAAAATCCTTGCGGCGCGCCTTATATAGCATACCATTTCATTTTATCTTGCTCCTTTTGTTCGTTATCTTTTATGGAAAGTAGTATCTTCGCTTTATGCAGAAAGGATTCGATTTTGATAATATCACTTTTCCTACCAAGTATATGAAGTGATTGAGAATAGACATTGCGCAAGGATATAGTAGGTACATATTTTGGAAGCTCTAAGTCTTGAGTCTGTATAATGTGGGGTAAGGTAGTTATAACGTTGGCATGTGCAAGAGATACAATTCCAATTCAAAGATACATTACGGTTTTCAAAATTTATGGGATTTAATCAAAACCGGGGATATTGCGAAATTTTATTGTGAATTTCGAAGCCGAAACAAGAAAGCCTTAGAAATTGATGGGAGAGTAAAAACTCCGAAACAAATGCAAGTATTTCGATATCACCGCCGACACCGTCTTCTATAGATACCCTCTATTAGCCAGCGTGAAGAAGCGTAACAAATTCATGTGTGTATATAATTTTCGGATCAGAGCCAGAGACTAATGGAGTTGTTTGTCCAGGCTGGTTATGGATTTATAATATGCAATAATATTGTCGGCCTGCTATCATGTGGATGGGATGGATATGAATTCCCTTCTTTAAAAAGGCTCACAAACAAAAGATATGGCATAATTTGTCGGTAGTATTACGTTAATAATCTGTCAGATTACATTTTCGATGGTTCGGTGGTAGTTTGAGAAGAATTGGAAGAATTTTTTTTTTGTTCATTTTCTTCCTGTTGTTGTTGAAGTGAAGAGGATGTTTAAATTTTGTATTGATGGATATTTTATTGAGACTTAAGGATGAGAATTTTTTTTATTACTTATTATATAATGGCAAAGTGGTCTATTAGTAGCGATAATTTGGTTGTTGTGGAAAAAATTGCCAAGTGGACGCAGGTGAGGGCTAAAAAAAAATAATTCGGAATGCGGAAAATATTAAAATCTAATGGATACGGTACCTATATTGTTGGTTTGGGTGTAATCAGCCGCATTTTTGTTGCATAAGAACAATAAGATGGGAAAAGTAGGTAAGATTAAAGAAATACTTTACCTTCATCAAGGAGTTCAAACAACATGTTTGAAATTAATATTTTCAACTCTAAACTAAGACTTACTTTACTTAAACATCATTCAAATGGTTAGATTAGCAAACAAAAAAGTGTTTGAGACCTTCTTTAAAATTCGTACAATTTCCAACAGTACTTAATATGTCAATTTAATACGCAGTGTAATTTTTTTTTTATGAGACTGATGTAAAAATGGAAAAGTTTGATGAGGCGAGGATCTTCCCATTAATATAATAGGTACCAATATATAGCTTATACTCATAACTTTATTTATTTATTTATTAGCTTATAGACCAGTGCCAATAATTTTTGAAAATAAAAAAATTATTAGCAGCATATGGGTGGTGGGAAAATTTAGGATAAATGGTATATGAAAGGGGAAAAATAAATTGCCCACAAAAAAATTGGGGCAAACTGGGTGGGTGGGCGAAAAAGTGGGGTGGGTGTCAAAAATCATGGTTTTTTACGATCTCTGTCAAAACTAGACGTCCTATCGAAAAAACTCAAATGCAAAAGTTGTAGGTAGTAAAAATGTCTACAACTTTTACTCAAACAATTTTTTTCTATAATATGTATCAAAAATATTGGAAAAAATGCAAAAAATACGATTTTTTTGATTTTTTAATTTTATCTTTTACAAAAATGGTTGGATTTTAACAAAACTTAGTTAAAAACTACTTTGTTATGTTTTCTATCTATTAAAAATGTTTTTTGAGCAAAAAGTGAATTTTTAGATTTTTGACGAATTTTAATTTGAAAAAATAGCCTATTTTTCAATCAAAAAAGTTACCGAAAAAGTTTTTGATTTTTGAAAAATTTGAAATGAAATTATTTAGATTAAAACCTATTATTTAAGATTGTGTGGAAAAACTATACTTTTGTTTTAGAAAATATTGAGAAAAATTGAAAAAAAAAAACAAAAAAACGATTTTTAAGATCGATTTTTTCCGTAAATGACAGTAATATTGGCGAGAAATAATTTTCCATAGAAACTAAATTATACTTTTCTAATGGCCTTTGACCTTTTTTTATTGAAATCTAGCATTAGAATAGCTCTAACGTGAAAAGTTTTTGAGATATTGAATTTTGAACGTCCAAAACACTATTTTTGTGATGTTTTGCATGGTAATATCTCAAAAACGTGATGCGATAGAATTTTTCTGACTTTGGATTCGAGCTCAGCGCACAAAAAACCATTAGAAAAATATACTTTGATTTCTATAAAAAAAATTTTTTGACTAGTGAATTCGAACAGGGAAGAAAAAATCGAATGCCGAATGAAAACCGGATTGGCACTGGTCTATTAATACAACCATAAGCATAAAAACCAAACCAAAAATTTGTACCTCGCATAGTTTTTGAATTATTGAATTTTCCGCTAAAATAAGTCTGAAGTTAGCGGACAAAATCTGAAATGATTGAAATTAATGAGTTTGATTGACCTCCAAATTTGTAGCTTTTTAAATGCTAATCAATTCCATAAACTTAGTTTTTGTAGCCTCAACAGTTTTTTTGATATTCAAAATTCCGCTAAAATAAGATTGAAGTTAGCGGACGAAAGTAGGAAAATTAATATTTTTTTGATGTAATAAATTTTAGCGAATTGTAAGTAACCTTTAAAAATAAAAAAAAACTGCGAAATTCCAAAAAAATTTTTGCAGAAATTTGAATAGGAAGACTAAGACGAAACCCAAAAACCTTGATTTTAAAAAGAGTTGGATTTTTTAAATTTTTTTCTTTTTTCGAAATTGTAGCTTTGCAAAACAAAAATTTGTTGCGCAAAAATGAATTATATAGTTCACCTTAGTCATTTTATATCTCAATTTTAGGTTTAAAAAGTTCACTTCCGGTTTGATGTTTTTAAACTTAAAATTGAGGTATAAAATGAATGAGGGGAGAAAACTAATCGATCTGCAAGGTTTTTTGGTTTCGTCTTAGTCTATGTTACTTCAAATTTCAGCAAACATTTTTTTGGAATTTCGCAGTTTTTTTTTTTTTTTTGATTTTTGAAAGGTTACTTTGAGCTACCTATCTTTTTTAAACGTAATCTTGAATATTTTAAAAACGGTTTAAGCTACAAAATTGGGGCTTATATCAAAAATAATATATTTACAAGCTACAATTAATGGCAAAAGAAAAAACTTAAAAAAGTTATTTTTTTTTAAGATGTCTCCACTGGCCTGATCAAACTTCTGAAACTTTAAGTTGAAAGAAAAAATGACTGGGTGGAGATACAAAATTAATTTTTGCGCAACAAATTAGCATTAGCTGAAATTAATGAGATTAATTTTTTTTGATTCCGCCACAAAGTGTCCGTCATAACTGTGGTATTTCATAGCGATACAGAAAAAAGTTGTGTACCAGAGTTGTAGAGAATTTTATGGTGAACTTTGCTTATGCTTTTTTGTTTTGAAAATTAGTTTGTTCAAGGCTATAAGTAGAACTTGATCATATAAATATACCGCTACAAAGCACATCCAACACACTTAAGAAAACCAATTTGCATAAAGTCACTCAACAAAAAGCCACATTTTTACATCTAAACACATTTGATACTCACTAAAACAAAACTTGCATTCATAAAAATGTATTAAAAGTTCTAAATTGATGTTAGAGTATGCCTCATATGCATCTAATATCATCGAACTAGAGTCAGTTCGTACCTTTTAGAAAAAAATTAAATGAAAAAAAAAAAAAAACTTTACGATTAATTCTGATAAATTATCACTAAAATCAATGTCAATCTCAATTCACTCAGGAAAAAAAAAAGCAATTTAATATCAATAAAAAAATTATATAGCATAATATAAATATGGAAATATGAATTGCACCGCCCGCCATGCTATTTGCATCTTGAAAGACAGACCATCCGACGACCGACGGACGACCTAAATCCCTCGCTCCAAAGAAGAAAGAACAACAAAAAAAGAAACAAAAACAACTTTACAACCAATTAGTATTCCACTAAAATTATAAAACTTTTCACGCATGATCATCATTATTCCAATGATGCATCCCAATGTCCAAACCAACTGTCCCGCAAAGCGCCAATGCATTCGATTGTATTGGTTTGCTCTGTTTAAGACCATTCACAGCAGGACACAATCATTACCATATCACTTTGTGAATTTCGGTGAGAACACCGCACATTTTAACTGGCAAGTCTCAAGAACTCAAACTCCATATAAAAACGTTAAAAAAAGAACGAGGGCCCACCACGAATTTAATTAGTTAGCAATCCACTGAACACCAATTTCAATAATATTATTTTTTTCTGAAACGTTCAGTTTTTTTAGGGCATTCAATTTTTTTTTACCGCACATCGAAATGAAAATGGTCACGAATAAAAGAAAAACCCCAAGTAAAAATAAGAAAATACGCCATTAGAATGATGATTGATGCAATTTGTTCCGGTAGAACTAATCATCATCCAAATGCGCGATAGAAGTTGGGGACTCTGAGCCAACTGTTGTGTTTAGAAAACCCTAAACATCGTTGATTTTGTGGATGATCCTGTGTCAAAAAAAAAAATTGGTGTCGATTTTTTTGATCATGATGAGACCATTGATCGGCTGACATAGAAAAACACCGACACTGACAGAAGACTGACTTGTCGACGATGATCGTACAAAATATAAAAACGACGACGACAGGTTGGATTATTGTTATGGTTACGATTATGGTTATGATTATGGTTATGAGCTCTTTGATCGGCTTCAAAAGAGTTCCGCCACCAAGCAAAAGCCACCACAGAGCTAACAGCAAAGCGGCATTTGTCAAAGGGTTACAGATTTTTTTGTTTAAGTTTTTTTTTTGAGGAAAATCATTGCCATCTTAGCAAAAATGTTAATTAAAACATATTTTTTCCAGACTATTTGTAGGGTAACAAATAGTTACAAAAGAGATACAAACAAGAAAAGGTTTTCTTTTTTTTTTTTAAATAATTTTGTGTTGGTGTGGTCGATTTCTAACAATGCAAGTTGTAAAAAAACACGAATTTTCTTTCTAAGGATTCTGAATGTTTTATGGTTTTATGGATCTTTCAAAAATATATGACCTTTTTTAAAAAACTGGATCTCGTGTACACTTAACTCTTTTTTAACCCTTCCAAGGATAATTTAAGTCGAAGACGTCGCCATACAGTGGGAAAAACTGGGACAAAAATCACAATAAAAATTAAAATACCTAAATGAAGTACAGCACAGTACCGTTTAGTCCAAAAAGATGACCTTAGCGCCTTAGGCTCTTGTTATTGGAATTTGAATTGTTTTTTCAAAAACATTGTTTTTATCAAAAATTAGACTTTAAGTGCAAACATTAACGAACACAAACATTTGTTGCATATTTGACAAGGTTGCCCAAAAAATTAGTATGCTCATTAAGGCATATCTAAAGACACTGTATCAAAAATCAAAAATGGATCAAAAAGTTTTACTTTACAAAATCGAAAAAGGACAGTGGTGTATCTAGGCCTTTGGCTGCCCTGTATCCAATTTACATAAATCAAAGTCGAAATAAAAAGTGAATAAAAGGGATTAAACCACAGAAAAATCAATACAACACAGAGTAGGCACCTTAAAATAAAATGATGTCTACCTTAAATCAAACCCTCTTAAAATGTCCGCTTAAAATAAGGAGAATCGTTTAAAATTCTGTTGAATTAAATATCAAATTCATTTCATTTTAATAACAAAAAATTTAAAAATTATCGTCAGACTTCAGCTTTAGTTAAAATTTATCATACATACACATTTCCAATAGTGAGATAGGCTGATGGTAAAGCACTTCCTTAGTAAGTAACCGAACAATTTAAGGATCAATCCGCAGTGGCTACGTTGTTTTTTTTTATTTTATAAAAACCAGATGATTTCCCGCTTCAATTAAGTGGATTTCTTTCAAATTTGCGCTTACAAAAAATTAAGAAGATTTCGTGGGCACAACGCCAAAACCACGAATCTGCATAATTGTAGTACGGCTTCAAAGTTTTGGAAACTCATGCAATCTTTTTGAAATTCGTGCAACGGAAATTGATAGTTTAGGCTTCTAGCTTCTATTCAACTGATATAGGATGGGGATCGCGGATCGACGCAGTAAATAGAGGGATAGGTAACAAGTAAAATGTAAAAGTGAAAACGTCCAAAAATCCAAAATCGCGGTTTTGGTGTTGTGCCGACGGACGATTTGTTCGCTTAATTTAAGACGGTAGTCATCTTGGAAAAAAAAAACCATGCAAAAATCCGACTGTTTTAAAGTGTTCCTTTTTCCATGCAGTTCTTTTTAAAATGTCTGCAGGATTTTAATAAAATATAAGTTTTGTATGATACATTCAATTTCACGAAAAATTATATATGATTTCACGCCATAAAATTATTAGGTTTTTTGAGAAATTTTAAAACAAACGTTGATTTGTGTTAACTCTTTTTTGGTGTTTTGCAATTTCTTTGCTGCAGAACTATTTCTTCGTAGTAATTACATAATGTAGATTCATTTAAAAGGAAACTAGATTAACTCAAAGTTCAACCTAAAACAATCTCGGTACAGAAAATGCAGCTTTTGAAAGTTAACCATCTTTTGGAAATCGAATTTTCAGCAATGTGTTAATGCAATTAAGTTCTGGTATAAAAATAGTTTTGCCTGAAAAGCTGAAATATTAATTAGAATTGCCTTATATAAATTTAAAAAACCCAAACATTTTCAGATGATGTTAGGTCACATCTAAAAGAACCACCATTACCCAGAAGCTTTGTAAATTTGTTCTTTTTTTTTAAATACCCGATTTTAGTGACTTTTTGTCCCACTGTGTATTCCACTAATCCCAAACACTCATAAACCAATTTGAACCTAGATTAGTTGTTGTCAACCTTCTTAACCCCTTCGGGGTTCATCAATATTATTTAAACAAAAAAAACACATTTCAATTGCCCTGTTTTTTTTATTTTTTACATTGTTATCCGTTAAAGAACGAGGTCAAAATGTCCTTATTCATAAAAAAGAACATATACCTACCTACCTTTTTTTATGGCACGGTTTTTTTTTTTGCGAACGGGTTGATGTATACAGACAGATGCATCGATCGTAAAAAAATTGTCTCTTCATTTTTACAATCTATTTGGAATCCTTTTTTGTCGAGACAAAATCTCGCGACAATTATTTTACGATGCCTCTGAATTGTTTAAAAAAAGGATTAAAAAAACGAATGGGTTATAAAAGGGTTAAAAAGAATAGGGATGTTTACACAAATCTCTATATATAGCGGCGAATTCTCTCATTCTCTATAGGAGTATGAGTTTTGTTCCTTTGAATGAAATTATTGAGTTTGTTTTCCTTATTTTTTTTTGAAAACTAGAAAAGGTTGCTGTTTGTCGAAAAGGATATGCCTTAATTTTGTGCTCTCAATAAACAATTAATGTTTACAATTTACATTTGGTCCTTTTTGCCTCCGTGTTAGTGTTAAAGTCGATGACAGAGTCGATTAGTTTACATGCCTACCTACTTTGCAATTCCAACTAAAAAGGATCACTCTGTACAAATAAACGAGAAATCCTTTTTATTTTCTTCTGTGTAATCATTTTTATAGAACTGCATTCGCGTCATGTCAGTAGGAAAAAGATGTTGATTCTCGGAAGTAAAAATGCCTACCAACCATCAGCGAGTGTGTTTCTGTTTACGGTGAAGATCAGAGTGTTTTTTTTTTTTGGGATCACTTTAGTATTCAAATTGTTTGGTTGAGTTAAAGAATGAATTTATTGGTCAAACCATAATAATAAACAGGATAACCCTTTTTGAATTTGGTTGGTTTCGTTGATGGTTGCTGTTGGTTTTTCGCGTTGCAATAAAAAAAGAGGCATTTGGTTAGTTTTGAATTATATTGTTGCTAATGGAAATTTCTTCGAATTGAACGCGGAAAATGTATTTTTTCTTTTTGTTTAAACTAACAGGTAAACCAAGCAATATTTTTTGTGTTATTTTTTTTGGGAGTAATTTAGGTTGGTGGTCCCACAAATCTGGCCAAAAAAGGGTTATAAAGTTGGGAAGGCATTGTGTGGTGATTTTTATTATTTTGGCTTTCTAGGACATTTTTGAAAAATTCGATTTAAAGGGTTAACCTGCTAATGGTGGTGAGTGCGGTTAGATGTTAAGTTATTTTCGAATTCTTTCAATTAACCTATAGTAACTATTGAATAAGCAGCAAGTAATGGATGACCTTGGTTTTTCAAATTTCAAGCTGCTAGTTAAATTATTCTTTCGAACTGCATGCATATGTACATTTATTGAAATTTCATAAGTTTATAAGTTTTGCAAAACATATTTTACAGATTTTATGAGATTTTATCGTTAAAATTAAGGTGATTAATTTCAGACGGTTAGGGTCTTCAACTAATAGGTTAGTTTGAATTTTAAAATTTATTGATTTTGTGAGTAATTCAAGGTATTTTTGGAAACTATTCCAAAACTTGATTTTAAAATTTCTGAGCGATTTTAAAACTTCGTCAAGTCAAGTCAGATAATACCAGATAGAAGGTATTTTGATATCTTAATTACCTTCTCAGAAACATTTCACTATAATAGGTATAAGTCAAGAGTATTTCTGAATTATCCAGAGATTATATTTTCTTAGAACATAAAAAAAATGTATCCATAACTTCAAATAAAAAATAAAACTAAATAAGTTGTTTGTATTATTTCAATATTTTTTTTTTAACTTAAACTAATTTTTAAACTCAAAAAAATTGCTGTTATTTGACATACAGCCTTCACTACAAAGAAAAACTCGAGGCTTCTGAAATAATTTTAATTTTGAAAACTTATGAAATGGAACTGCAAAAGAAATTTTATAACTACAAAAACTACTACTACTCATAAAATTAATAATAGTCCAAAAAAAAAATTTTTTTTTAGTTTTATTTAATTTCTTATTTTTTGTTTATAAGTTTTGGAAAACAAAAGTTTAAAAATTTTAAGAAAATAGAATAGTAGTAAATAATAGAAATCAATGATATTTCACAAACTGTGTGAATAAAATGATTTCAAAGTAAAAAAAGTAGAAAAAAAAACCCTTAAAATGATTTAATTTTTATTGAATATAACGGGAAAACCGTAAGATGAACAGTACAAATTTGTGGGACGAATTAGGTATATTGAAATTAATTTTTGTTTAAATAAAACAAAAATCATCATCAAAAAATTTGAAAAAAAAAGAATTATTTTGTAGGTATGTATGGCATTTTATTTCTTATATTACAATGAACTTTTTGGTTTTTTAAAATCACTGTAGCCGTTTCAAAAAAAAAAAAAATATATCATTTCTAGGTATATTAATTTGTAAACATTTTCAAACATTTTTGGAAATCAAATAAAAGTTGTTCTGAAAAAACTATAAATCGACATATTAAAAAAAATCAACAAAAATCATGCAACCATTAAAAAAAAAAATGAAAATTTGTAAAAAAAAATTTCTTTTGTTGCATACTCTGCTTAATCTTGTTATTAAAAGTATTCTTATTTCGTTCGCTTCTTATTTCGTTGAAAAAGGTAAAGTATTTTCGATCATATCGTAATTTTAAAGCAAGAACCTTCCACTTTAATAGCCTTCAAACGTTTTAGATTACACGATTAATTTTGCAAAAAAAAAAGGGTTTGCGATGATGTAACTCAACGTCATTTAAATATTCAAAAACAGCGTTTATGACCTGTTTCTCTATGTTGAAATATATGAAAAAAGATTTTGATTTTTTATTCGAAAGCATACCAAAGATATTTTTCTTATTTCGATGAATTGATAAAATAAAACATGTCAAAATTTGATATTAAACGTTTAGGTATATGAATTAAGCGTACATTTTTCGGATTGTTCATATATGTACTTCAATGCTAAAACCTTAGGGGGAAGTGGTCACCCTCATGGGCGTAGCTAGAGATTTTATCTAGGGTGGGCCAGATGTTATCATCGACCTGAAGCCATAACCATGAGTGTGCAATTTTTTTTACTAGGTCTTAATCAAAAGCAACATTACGATGGTGGAGGATTAAGAAAAAGTGGATCTAGGAATTCTGTTCGTGCGATTTTTATAGAATTTTGAAAGTTTTTTTTTTTTTTTGTTATTTTTCTACCTTAATTAGAAAGTGTACCCCCATACAAATTCTTCAAGTTATACCTAATAACTGGAAAACGGCTGTAACGATTTTGATTAAACTTTGCAGGAGTAAAACTGCATTTTTAGTTTTTCTTAAAAAAGTCTAATAACAAAAAAAAAAAATGATTTAACAAGACTTTGTCCTGAATGTCGGCTCTTCCCCAACATCGACAAAATTTCTTTGAAATTTATATAAAAAAAGCCCTTTAAATCTGTAAACTAACATAAGTGTTAGTTTACAGCAACTACGTGACACAATCGTGCATTTTATTTACTTTGCTCCTTTAATTGGCAAATAATTCGCCACTCTCTGTTGTTTTTAATAACTTAAAATTAGCAAAAAGTTTATTTTTAATAATATATTCGATCGGTATTTTTAATAATATATTCGATCGGTAATGTAATCGGTAACTCATTTTTTTTTTAAATGTGTGTTTTTTGTTCAATGGTATTTTGTTAATATCTTTCAATATAAAAAGGAATCAACTCCAAATACGCAATATATTTTTGATAGTTACTGGTTTTTCTTTTTATATTGTTTAGTGTAATATGGTATTCCGTTTTTTAAAAGTTTGTTATATCGAAATGCAATTGGATGGAGTTACATCACTTTTATTTTGAGCGACACAAAAGTTGAATTCAGTCGCAATTTATGACAGCGATTGGCTTTAAAAACTGACCTTACCAAGTTTTCAATTTTATTTGCTTTATTTTTTTGTTCAAGGTGCTCTTGAAACTTAAGCCAGAAGTGTAGGTACATAAAAAAATAAAAATTTGTAATTAAAAGTTGTTGTATGCGGGTGACTATATGACTCTAAGGCCATATTTTAAATATTTAGCAGAGGATACATTTTTGACATTTGAATGCCTGGTGAATAAAACATTATCTTTAGCTCAATTTTTTTTCTGCAAATCGAAAGAAATAATGATTTAAAAAAAAAGTATAAATATTAACAATTTACAAACTTCCAACACGCGTTGTCATGTGAATTTTATATTTGTGTTGCCATTAATGGGTAACTAACAATTTTTTTCATCATCAATAAAATGAAATATATTATATTGAAAAATATAAATTTTTCTTAATATACACTCATAATTTTGTACTACTTTTTCAATTTTCTTTCTTTATTTTCAGTTTTTGATTAGTTATTGAAAAAAATACTCAAAAAATTCTGCAAAAAATTTATTCTCTGAAAATAAAAATTAAACCGGCTCTTAGAGCAGGATACATTTTTGACAACTGAAACTATCCTTTCACCTCAAAAGTGTCAAAAATATATTCTCGGCTTAGTATTTAACCCGATTCACACACGGTCTACGGCCGTGTGTGAATTGCGTTAAATAGTTAACAACGTGTAAAATTTTTGACACTATTGAGGTTAATAAAAAAAATTTCAGCTGTATGGATTATTATTGTTTAGAATTTTGTCTGCCTTTTTCTGCTATGATACTCCTTTTTAATAAGAAAAAAAAAAAAACAAAATAAAAGCATCTGCAAAAAAAATTTAACTCAAATTTAACCAGGTGCCAGAGCCCAATAAATTTTTAACAGCTGAAAATTTTGTATTAACCTCAATAGTGTAAAAAATTTTACATGCTGTTAACTATTTAACACAATTCACACATTGAAAAAGCTAATTATTGAATCTGACCTTTTAGACTGCTCATATAAACGGGGTATTTATACATATCGCTGACTAAGAAAAATATACATAAACACAAGGCTGGTTCAAAAAAATCGAATTTTTTTTTGATTTTATACTCCGATAGATTGCCAGACATCTCTAGAATATACTCACCAAATATGAAATCTTTGTATTAACGGAAAGGTCCTTCGCTTCGCAATTTTCCATTTTTTTATATTATCCTTCTACTAAAAAAAATCATGTTTTTATAAATCGGCTTTTTAGCAGGTTTCTTTACATATTCTTGTAGGAAATTGAACACTGTACAAAAAAGGCCTTTGACACCATTTTCGTTTATCTAACCGTTTAAAAGATATTTGACGTCCAAAAATCTTAATTTTGTAAAAATTTAAATTTAATTAAAAAATTAATTTTAATTCAAAAATTAATTAAATTATTAAACATACATACAGCCCTATAATTCTCAGCAAGCGATATTAAAAAAAAATGTTAGTGGGAGTTAAAACCAGACTAAAAGTTCCGTAGAACTGTCGGTTTTTCTAGGGTGGGCCTGGCCCACCCAGGACCCCCCCTTCCTACGCGCATGGTCACCCTTCGTACACGGTCACAGTGAGCTTAAAACAAAAACTAAACGGTATTCAAACACGTGTTTACTAGTGTGCATAGACATAGTAGGCGCCGAGCTGCTAGATAAATTTTGAATCCTAAGTGCAACGGATTCGGTCGCCACAAGACTTTTAGTGTTTTTTAGTGCTCTGAGTAATTTTTTTATGTACATTTGATGTCATGTTGTGTTTAAGTTAAGTATGTTTTTGGCTAAACAGTAATGAAGAATTCTTGTTTAAAGTGTTAAATTTGTGTTTTAATTATAAATATTGCAAAATCTCAGTACATTTTTTCAAAAATCGATTTTTCTGCATTATGTACAGCTTGGGGAGCATTCGTACAGTCAAACATGGGGCACATTCGTACGCATAAGTATGCCCGCCAGTAAAATTTCTTGAGCAGATAACAATCAAAACACGGAATTACAGTTTTAATGAAATGAAATTTAAACCTCTATAATAAGTTTTTCGCATTCTATAGTAAATTAAGGTTGGTATTTTTATATATGTAAATAATAATTTGTTTCAGAATCGTCGAATCGCGAAAAATTAAGTTTTTTATTTGTTTTTGTTTTTTTCTGAGTCAAGTTCAATTAATTAATAAATTAATAAGTAATTAAATGTTTTAAAACTCAAATTTGGCATTTGACAAATCAAAAGTTAGTCAAATTAACGTTTTAAATATCCTGTACGAATGTACCCCACGGGTGGGGAGGATTCGTACAAAAATCTAATCCCAGTAAAATGGCTATAACTATTTAAGCCTTTGACTTAGAAGTTTCAAATTTTTTTGTAAAGTGTAATAATATACACATTACAAATAAAGTCCATTTTCTCGAAGCTGGAGTGAGTAAATAAATAACTAAAAAAAAATAAGTAAAAACTGTACGAAGGGTGACCACTTCCCCCTATGTGTATTGTCTTAAGAAAAAAAAATTTGCAATTAAATGTACCTACCTTTTGCGAACTTCTTTTCTAGTTTGAATGTTATTATCAAATGGAGGCGAGGAGGACAAATTGGTTCACAGGAACGACATAGAATAGAAGATAATACATACTTAGCACTTGCCTCTTTCAAGAACTTGCTAGTTAGTTTAAAAATAGATAAAATTTAGTTATCGTTGTATCTCAAATTTATGATTTTTTTTCACAGCTTTGTTATTTCTAGATTTCAGGTACCAAGTTGTCACAAAATGGTATTTTTCAGTTTTTGAATTTTTAATCGAGTAGGATTAAGTTCTCTTTTTACTTCTTTGGTTTGGGTACATAAAAATTCATCATTTATTTTCTGGAGAAATATAATTTCGTCGGCACAATTTTTTTTCGGTGCACTGCACTGCTCTAAAATCAAATTTTCTAAGTTTCGACCTTTAAACTAGTTTTTGACAAAATGGTTAACACCATTGAAAATTTTAAACAAATTAATTTTCTCCAAATATACCTACCCCTAAGTGTCAGTTATCTTTATATTTCGCCATTTTTAGGATAGATACCTTGCTCCGTACCTATGTAACTACCATATAAAAATTACCAAACATTTTTAAAACAATACTAGCTAGTAGTATATCATTCTTAAAAATAATGTTTTAAAAATATATATGTAAACTTCTTTTTTCAACAAATTGATCTAAGAATTTTTTTTTTTTTTCAAAGTATATAGGTGAAATCGATTAAAAAAGACTATTTGCTCAAGGAAATTCACTCTTATTTAATTTTCAAACAAAAAAAGATTTCCCTGGCACACTGAACCACAAAAGTAAACGCACTTTTAAATATTAAAATAGAAATGTCGTTTTAAAAAACGTATCAAGCGAACAATATTACAAAAATTAGAAAAAATCTTTACAAAATAATTTTAAACTCGATTGCCATTAATATGTGATCAAAAAGTCATGTGTTTTTTGGTATTAATTTTGTTTAAACCTCTTAATTTAATAAAACAAAAACATTAACAACACAAATTCGTTTTTATTTACGTAAAAAATATTTTTTTTTTTTTTATCTTTTAATGTCAGGTGTCAGAATTGTAAATATTTTGGTTCATTCCTCTATTTTGCGTCAGTTGTATAAGCATGCTTCTATATCACATGTAGCAATACTGATAAGAAAAAATGATTAGTAGGTAGTATAATATGGACGTGTGCGAACCTATATTGCGTGTTATTTTAAGAAACAAAAATTTGATCATTTTTCTTTATTTAACCACCTATTTCAATTTCGAGCAGTGTAGACATTTGAATATAATAAAATAATATTGTCTCGGAAATTTTGTCTATCTTATTTCAGTTTGATCTTATCAACAGAAGCAAGATTATATTTAAAAAGCTGTGTAATTTAATTAACGGGATATTGTTGTCAAGTTTCCTTAAAAATCAGTTTACCGACTAAATTTAATTTTTTGACAAGAAACATTTGTTAATTGTGAAACAAATTTGAACAATTTAAAAAAAATTTAATATTTTGACATAAATAAAAATGAAGGTAGGTAACCCATAAACTTGTAATCTAGTTGGAGGGAAATTTTACTTGAAACTATTATATTTCTGTATATATTGGGGTTAAATCGGTATTTTTGAAGTATACCTATACCTGAAAATAGCAAACATATTTCTATGTAATAAACAATAAAATACCTTTAGCTCAAAGTTCCAAAAGCTAAGTCTGGAATTTTAAAATTTTTTTAATGTAAATATCGATTTATTGATCAAACCTATAGATTTTTTCAAATAAAAAAAAAAATAAATATTGTATTAAAAAAAAAATAATACCAAACAACATTAATTTTTTGTTTTGTTTTCCAATAAAAAGAATTTGAAAAAAAAATGCATAAAATAAGAGTAAACGTTAACTTAAATAATATTGAAAAAAATCTTCTGTCTTGAGGTAAATAATGTTTATTTTTTAATACTCGAACACATTCCCAAAGTAAAATAAATGTTTCTTAAAACGAAAATCAATTTTTCTCCGTGATGTTGTTATTCAAAAATCAATAAAAATGCATTTAACGATCTTATATAGCGTTCGCATCATTAATATCGTTCTATGAGTTTTTGAATTCTTAAAGCAGACTGGCGTCAATATGATGAAAACACACATATTTCCCACATTATAACATCCATTTTATATATCTATAGATACTATATAGTGTACCAAATATTTTTAAATGATCGTCCATTAATTTCCCCCCAAAATAAAACAAAACACGAATAAAAAAATATTCAAAGCTATTATATAGGTACACATTCGAGCCATCTTCTCCACCCACTACTCAAAAAACATTATTTTGAAAATCTGAAAGATCGAAAATACCCACATTAGTCTGCCAGAGATGGGAGAAGTTTATGAGTATTTTTGTGTTGTTGGAAACGCTATAGTTTTTATGATGCATGCCCAACCGATGCGGAGTCTTTGGTCAGATCATTGGCGCAAATAGTGTGTGCCTCTGTGCATACGAATTGGCTTTGGTGTGATTATTTTGAACAGATTAAAAGTGGCGCCAACGGGCTAACCATATTAAACACAGACAAACACTATACCTCAATTAAAAGTGTTTTACAAACATATTTATGTTGGGGCTAAGCGTAAAGTAGCGATGAAGTAAGGTAGGAGTAGAAATTTCTTAGAATTAAGTTAATTTCAGCTGATGAAGATGTATCGAAAGAAATCTTATGTTTAGCATAGTTTTAAATTATTCTTTGTTTTTGGAAGTTTTATATCAGTTTTTAATTCTACTAAATTCAACTAAATTTTACTAAAATTTAGAAACAATCCATAAGACATCAATAATTTTAGTTTTTTGTTAAAAATTCTATGGAATTAGGCCTTCTTCAATACAAAAAAATAGTTTTTAGTAAATCCATTTTATTACACACTTTTATATAATAATAAATAATAATAAAATAATTTTTTTTATCATTATTCAAATATTTTTGTATTAAAAACCTTATTTTAAATAGAAAAAGCAATAAAATGTAGTCATATAAGTAGGGTAAAGTCGGGTGATATGGCACCCTTTCAATATCTCCCACTTAATGACTTCTTTTCAATGCAAAAAGGGCAAAATAGAATTCAGTCTGACGTAAGCTTTCAGTGGATGCATTCGGATCCGCAGTAACCATTGCCACTTAAATTTAAAAAATGGACAAACAAAAAAGTGAGTTCAATTTGAGCGAAAAGTTTTTTTGTGTAAAATTGTTGTACGTGTGGTTCCAAAAGTATTTGACTCCGAGGGTTCATTTTAACACAAAAAGAACGGTAACGGTTGTATTTTCGTGTTTGCTCATTGCAATAACTAAGCAAACGCGATTATTCGTGTCATTTGAAAAAAAAACAGAAGTGTAGTCAATGGGGGGATATGGCACCAAAAAACTTCGGGATATATGGCACCGGTGCCATTTCCCCCGCATCTATTTTTGAACCTATTTATTTTTCAACTGACAATTGTATATACAAAAAACTTCAGCAAAGCAGACCAAGTGGACTAAAACCCAGAACACAGCAGCCGTTGGCTGCTGAATGTCAAAAAAAGCAGGACTTAAGCATTTTGCGATTCCCTTCACACTTCACTACATTAAAAAAGGCTTCTTAAATGACCAGAACCTAAAAGTTTGCCAAATAGCTTTCAGATTGGCTGAAAAGTGCGGAATAAGGCAGTAATCATAATGTCACTTTTAGTCTCATGATTCGTGTACGTCTTTCAACAACACATGCAACAAGTGTCACAAAAAAATACCAAGAAGAAATAGGGTGCCATATCACCCTTGATTAGGTGCCATATCACCCTCCATTTTTTCAATTATGTTTTTTTTTAATGTTTTTTATTTTTGCAAAAAATAACAAGAAACTATCTTTGAATTACACTTATGTACCTATTTTGTGTTTAAGAAATAGTTTTAAAATAAATCTGCTTTTGTTTGAAATTGATATCTTCTTTATTTCTCAAGTAATAACGAAAAACGAAAATGGGTGCCATATCCCCCGACTTTACCCTAGTAGTATAAGAAATTTAAATTAAAAACTTGTTCTAAATTCTTACTTTATCTTGATAAGAATTAAAGATTTTATCCATTTTCAGCCGTATTAAATTTGTGTGACATCATGGTAAGAGATAAAGTATCTTCTTTTTTTCCTTCACATGTTCAATATTAGGTGTATTTTTTTGTTTATCTATATAGATTTTGTGCAAAAAAACGACATCGGGATTTTTGAAATCCGTGCAAACATTTGGCAACACTGTACTATACTTTGGCAGCTGTCTGTCAAAAATGTTGCTTTTGTTTTTATTTTATTTTAATTCCGAAGTGGGAAGGCCATTACATCCATGTTGGATGCAAAGAAAAATTTTCATATGGCTATGGCATCCATGTTGGATTCAAAATTTTTTTTTTTCACAAAAAACCAAAAATGATCTGTATATTCTTAGCTTCATTTTAAGACCATGACCATTAACGTTAGTTGCGTCGTTCTTGTGTTATAAGCGTTTGAAGGTAGCCATATTGAATTTTTTTTCGATTTTTTAAAAATCAAATGTGGAAACTTTTTTATTTTTATTTCTAATTTTTCGAAAAAACTTTGGTAATTTTATATACATATCTGTTGAACAATCTTATCAGGATCCATTTAAGACTTTTATCTGAAAAGTGCATTGCGTATATCTCGAGATATTAACATTTCAATGCAACCATGTCAAACAAATTTTTGATTATTTTTTTCTATGAGAGTTTTTTTCAAACCTCGTTTTCTCCGCTTTTTTTTTTTTGTTATTATTTTCAGATATTTTTGTATGAACACAACAATTAAAATACCTTGGCAATACTGTTTTCTATCGAGAGAAAGTAAAATCTGGATAATTATCTGGATTTTTGAAAAATCTATACAGATAAAGTTTTTGTTGTATTTAACACGTAAATTGTTTCGATTTCAAAAATCTCGATGTCGTTTTTTTGCACAAAATCTATATAGATAAACAAAAAAAACACACCTATTATATCTTATATGTATAAATGCTCAAAGCGTAAAAATAAACTTAGTAAAAACATCACAACTTTTGTTTTTCTCTTGTTTTAAATAGTTTTTCCTTAGTTTTTTTTATAATACTTTAATTTTTTTTTTTGTTTAAATGTTTAAATAAATATCAATAGGAAATTTAACTATCTACAAAAAGCTACTTCATAAAAATTTTGAAATTTGATCGTTACGAAAATGGTCATATCTTTAAAAGTTAAATACATAGATTTTAAAAAAAAAAAGTGTCTTGTTATTTTTTCCAGGAAGTGTTCTCCACATACAAAAACTAAAACTGTAAGGTTTTTAAAGTTTTTTTTATTTTTTTTTGTCAAAAATTTCCTTTGAAAAATCGATTTTTTAAAAATGTTTTGATACATTGCACTTAGGCCCATTTGTTGAAACGAATCTTAAATATTTATGTGAAACCTAAATCCTTAAGTTCTACATAACGGTTTGCACGAACTTCAAACTGTGTCATAAATTCCTCTAAGTTTAACCTAACTTTGGGGGAAAAAATTGTAGAACATAAGCAATTTATGTTCACTTAAGCAATTTTATTTTACAAAATACGAAGGAACATGGCTTAAAAAATGCCACGGGTAGTAAAAAAAATTATTTAAAATTAAACTTAACTTACGTGCAAACATATTATTTTCCATATTAATCATCCGTGGAGGGTAAACTTTTCTATACAAGATTTTGCAGCACACAAATTTGACAGTTTATCCAACTTATTCACTACTTAAGGTTTATGTGACGTTTTTAATTTTATTCTTATGTCAAATACAATTTTTTGTAATTTTTCGAAATATTAGTAATTTTTCCAAAAAAGATAAAAGGACACACACAAACAATTTAATATTTAACTAACAATTTATTAGTATTTAATCAAAAAATTCAGAAAACATAAAAAATAATTGAATTTAAAATTTCTTTGACATTTGAATTAAAATTCTCAGGGATTTCTAGCATGAAATCAAATCATTGCTAGGTTGAACATAAATATTTCTTAGAAACTTGGAATAAACTAAGTAAAACGTAAGAGCTATGTTCGACCTAGCTATGAATCAAGTTTATGATCCGTATGACACAGAAAAGTTATTTTTGTATTTCTTGTATATTTCAGGTGCCGGTTCTTTTGTTCAGACTGGTCATTTATTACTTAAAACTGGAAAAACTGCGACAAAAAACTTTGAAAAATCATATGTATCTCGAAAACGTATACATATGTACATGTAATTTTTTTGGATGTAACCCAACTAACAATTTTACTTCCACAAGGGTCTAACGAAGCTGTTTCGATTTTTGAAATATTGCTTGTATACGACCATAGAGAAGCCCATCTGGCCCACCCGAGAAGCTTGATAGGCCTTAGAAGAGTCATATGCAAGTTGATTGGAGAGACTCATAACATGTCTTTAATGCCTTATAGAAACAACCAACGTTTGAAATTTGAAAATGTGTATTATTGTTGCAGGCTTTTATTTTTATTTAGAAGCTCTGAGTAGACTTGTCGAAGGATTGCGAAAGTCTAAACGAGGTATATCCCAAATAGAATAAAGAAAAAAAATATTTTTTTTTCATTTTTTCTTTTTTTTTTGTCCTATTACATTTTATTTTTTCATTTTCTTTTTCAAGTTTTGCTTCTGAAATTAAATTTCCAAACACAATTAAATTGAGAAAAAAACTTCTTACTTACTTGACGCATTTTGCTGGATTTGAACCACGTACATGATGATTGATAGTCCGGTACCTTACCCATCGAGCTACTCAAGTATATAATAAAAGAGTTTCAAATTTGGACTAGTTGAAACCAGAGCTTCCTAAGGGCTTCGATTTAACTTCCTGATGAGTTGCACTATCTTAACGAATATGGTGACCATTTGTGTTTTTTTTTTTCAAAGTTATTATTTTTGGTTATTTTCTGTTTTTTTTTTATCTTGTAAAAAATTATATAAAGACTAAATAATAATAATATACTGATTGTCAAACCATGTCATTATTGAGAAGATGAAAGAAAATAACTTGTTACTCAAGAACAATTTTTTCTGGAATATCTGAAAAATTCGTTTTTTTTTTAGACTTTAGAGGTTTCACCCGGATGCCGTTAAGCCCCATTTCTCCGAAGAAGAAAAAAAAATCTTTAATTTTTTTAGGCTTTTGGCTTTTTCTTAAAAATTAGAGAATTAACTTTGTTTTGAACTTAGATAAAAAATCTAAAATGTCCATCACTATTTTTTATATAAATAAGTGGAGAAGATTAAAATCTTGTTTTCCTTTCTTCTCCACTTACTTGAATATGAACTCCGAATTGGTCAGTAAACCATTTTTAATATCACTATTTTAAACTAATTACCGATATGAAAAGATTCACTTTTTCATTTTTTTCTTTATAAAAATGAATAAATAAACCAAAAATGGTCACCATAATGGCACTTATCCAAATAAAACTTATTCTCATGAGTTTGCCTGACAGTTTAAAAAATTTAGCTTGTACTCACTTTCACAGGGCTTCTAGAAATAAAATTAGGGAGCCTAACTTCGCTTAGGCAAACTTATAAAATTAAATGCTTTTTACAATGTTTTGCTTGTACTTTAAGGATTTCTACAAATATAAATAAATATCCCCTAACTTCGCTAAGGCAAACATATAAAACTAAAAGTTTTTCGAGCATGCGCCGGAAATTGAACTTCTTTTTTTCTCACACAGTGATGCAAAACATACAATTATGTAAGTCGTTATATTTGAAAGTGATATTAAACATAATTTTCAATCAAAAACAATGATTCAACAATTTTTTAATTCAAATATTAGAATGGAGTAACTATAACACATTTATTTTGTGGAATATTTGTTGAAAAAGGCAAAACCGTTTAACTGCGGTTTATTTGAAATTCAACGTAATTTTTTTTTTAAATGAATATCACGACTCATATACACTCCGCTTCAACTGAATAAGCACACAAATTTTCAAAGCTATTTTGTCCATTTTTTCCTAAGATTGATCTTTAATGTAACATTTGATGATGTTTACAGTTAGCTTACGATGTTGAGAAACCAAATCAGAAAGAATAATTCTCAAAGTACCGCTATTTTTTTTCGTGTTCTCTTACAAAGCGCCCCATATGGAAAAATGCAGTTTTTTTTTGCGTCACACAGTGTGTCGAGCCCATACAAAAGTTTATCATAAATACTTGCAGCTAAGTTTTTGGAGTTTTAATATCTTTTTTTGTGTTTTTATGGCAGGAATAGAAAAAAAAAATTACAAATTAACAAATTAAACAACCTATTACTATTTTTTTTAGTATAATTTATGAAATTAACATTTATTGAAGAAGCCACTTGTGAGCAGAATTAATTTTTTTTTATATATAAACAAAAATATACTTTTCGTAAGGTTTTTGGTGTGCTGAACTCGAATCCGAAGTCAGAAAAATTCTATCATATCGCGTTTTTGAAATATTCCCGTTAGAAAATCTGAAATGTCGTTTTTTAACAGTTTTTGAGGTTATGTTCTTGAACGTGGTGATTTATTTTAAATAAATTTGTGACAGTTTCTAAAAGAACTAAATGTTTTCTTTTAAAGCCCGTTCAAATCTTTTCAATATCTTTTTTCTACTTTGAGAAATCTTAAGTTGAAGTCAACTTGTTTTGTTTATCTTCTCTATACAAAAAAATCGTATGTTTATTTGCGTTTCATAGCAAATCTCGAATAGTTTTTTGTCAATCGCTTTCAAATTTTGAAATAACGTTTTATTTGCATTTTCGTAAATTCTTATATCGATGAGGTTGGTAAATACGCTATAATACACAGTAGAGCGTGGCCGGGTCAAGTAATTATATTAAAAATTTAGTATGCAGAAAATTATAATTTTTTTTTTTGTTGAAAACAATATTTAAAATATTTGTAATTACATAAACAGCTTTTTGTTACTTGCATATGGCTAAAAATTATTAAAAACATCGATTTTTTCATTTTTGTGATCCCCTTGAAGATGTTTCTCAAAAAATGAATTATTTTGAGTACTTGACTCGTAGCACATAAATGTGAATATCTCTGGTAATCGCAAACAGAAGCAGACCAAACTTTGCCAATATTAAGTATAGGCATAAGGAAAAATAATATAAAAAAATTATCGATATGATTTAATAAGTATTTTTTTAAATTAAGTTTAAAAATTAATTTTTTTTTTTTGGCCATTTATCAAAGAAATTTTAATAACTCATATATAATTTTATAAATTTAATTTTTTTTGTTATACGTTTTACAACAACACTCAAATAAACAAAATAACATTAACAAAATTTTTCAAACAATTACCAAACGTGAAATATATACTCTCAAAGATTCCCATAAATTCCTCAAAATATTTTCGATTTCCGAGGTACTCATGTTTCGGAGCTTATTTTGAATACATAACCTGGGTTATTTTGTAAGATAAATATATTTTCATATGAGTTGACACTTCTAAATTATATTTTAATAGCAAAAATATTAATTTTTAACAAAAAAAAAAGTGATTTATCATAAGGGGACGACACACTGTGCGTCAACTGAATAGAACCACGGTCTTTCAAGGTCAATATCTTCGCTGTTTATGGGAGTTTTGAGGTGTTTGGCATACCAAATCAAAGGCTGAAATTTTCTCAGTGAGATTTTGTCATTTAATTAAAATTAAAAAAAAAGTAGTAGATTAAAAGCTTTGAATACTGTCGACAGAGCTAAAATTAATTTGTTAACGGAACAAGTACTGACCGGGTCTGCTATCTATAGCTACCAAAATTGATCGGAGTTTTAGTGTGTTGCCTATTCGTACCTCAAAAATAAAAGTTCGTACAGGAAAAATATGAATTAAGGTAAAAAACGGCAAAAATAGCAGTTAATCGACGAGAAATTTTGAGATCTGCCTCCAATTCATTTGACTCTGGGGCAAAAATCAAACAAAAAGCTGGTGTTTCTGCAAGTGTTTCAACACTCCGCAGAGTAATTAACAGCACGGATCATTTTAACCCATTAAAAGTCCAAAAGAAACCAACTTTAAACAAGCAACAAAAAGGTATTCGTTTAGAATTTTCTAGACTCCATATGAGCTGGAAAAATGAGTGACGCAAAGTGGTTTTTCTTATTTGAAAAAGTTTAATTTTGATGGATTCATAATTGAAGTCATCGGGGCCATCAAAATTGACCTTTTTCAAATGAAAAAAAAACCACTTTGCGTCACTCATTTTTCCAGCTCATATGGAGTCTAGAAAATTCTAAACGAATACCTTTTTGTTGCTTGTTTAAAGTTGGTTTCTTTTGGACTTTTAATGGGCTTAAATGATCCGTGCTGTTAATTACTCTGCGGAGTGTTGAAACACTTGCAGAAACACCAGCTTTTTGTTTGATTTTTGCCCCAGAGTCAAATGAATTGGAGGCAGATCTCAAAATTTCTCGTCGATTAACTGCTATTTTTGCCGTTTTTTACCTTAATTCATATTTTTCCTGTACGAACTTTTATTTTTGAGGTACGAATAGGCAACACACTAAAACTCCGATCAATTTTGGTAGCTATAGATAGCAGACCCGGTCAGTACTTGTTCCGTTAACAAATTAATTTTAGCTCTGTCGACAGTATTCAAAGCTTTTAATCTACTATTTTTGAAGTTATACTTCTTATGGGAGGGTGGGTATGAAAATTTACTTTTTGACAAGAATGTCAAAGGGATTATGACGCGATCACCCTGGGTAGCAGGGCTGTCGTTTCAGCTTTAGAGTAGGCAGTACTTTAGTATTTAAAAATGCAGTACGCCGCAGTACGGCAAACATAAAACACACAACACGTTGCAAGTTATATGTTTCATGTGGCAAGTTGTATGTGGCAAGTTACATGTGGCAAGTTGCATGTGGCAAGTTGTATGTGGCAAGTTGCGTGTGGCAAGTTGCATGTGGCAAGCTGCATGTGGCAAGTTGCGTGTGGCAAGTTGCATGTGGCAAGTTGCGTGTGGCAAGTTGCATGTGGCAAGTTACATGTGGCAAGTTGCATGTGATAATTTCCATGTGGCAAGTTGCCCGAGTTGCAAAAAGCTCACATTTCAGCTCAGCTCACAGCTCAGCTCAAATTTGAGCTAGGTACCATAGCTAAGCTCATTTGAGCTGAGCTGGAAGTGAGCTAAGCTGAAAGTGAGCGCCCTAACTTCCAACGCCTATATCTCGAAATTTTGAAGAAAATGAAAAAAAAAATTTTGATGCCAAAAGGTAGCGGGGACTCTAACCTACATTTGGGTACAACTCTCATCCCTGTAGGTCCACGCGTTCTCAAACCGGGAGAACTTAAAAGTAAAAAAAAAAATAGGCACGATTCTGAAAAAATAGGCATGATGTGGCGGTTTAACATGGAAGGCGATTTTTTAAAAATCTGACAATGTGCAAAGCGTAGGCCCATGACACAAGCTATCATTTGGCATCACTCCCGAAAAATGCTCTCAAGCGGTTTAGCTTCCAGGAGCGTTCAAAGATTCGGGGATTTTTCGAAAAAAAATTTTACCCCAACTTTCAAACGCGATTTTCTCGGAATTTTGAAAAAAATCGAAAAACCGGATTATACAACTATCGGGTAGCTGAGAATATAAGCTTTCATATGGCACCACTCCCCTGTCTCTAGATCAAAGCGTTCCAACGACTATATCGCGGAATTTTGAAGAAATTGCAAATACAATTTTTGATGCCAAAAGGTAGCGGGGACTCTAACCTACATTTGGGTACAACTCCCATCCCTGTAGGTCTACGCGTTCTCAAACCGGGAGAACTTAAAAGTAAAAAAAAAATAGGCACGATTCTGAAAAAATAGGCATGATGTGGCTGTTTAACATGGAAGGCGATTTTTTAAAAATTTGACAATGTGCAAAGCGTAGGCTTATGACACAAGCTATCATCTGGCATCACTCCCAAAAATTTTTCTCAAGCGGTTTAGCTTCCAGGAGCGTTCAAAGATTCGGGGATTTTTCGAACAAAAATTTTACCCAAATTTTCAAACGCGATTTTCTCGGAATTTTGAAAAAAGTCGTAAAACCGGATTGTACCGGAATTTTTTTATATGATAAAAAATGAAATATTTTACTAAAAAAAATAGAAATATATTTACTATTAAACAAACCAAGAGAAAAGATCACGAAAAATTATCTGTTTTATTTATAAAAATATCCATGTGTTAAAATAATTCCATTAATAACTAGAACCAAACATCTTAAGCTATGGTGTTTTATAAAAGTTTAAAATATCTTCATATTTCATTATACTTTCCAAATAAAAATCAATGTATCCTCTCATCCATCACAGCTCAGCTCAGCTCACTTTACCTTAGCTCACCCAACAGCTCAGCTTAACCATCAGCTCAGCTCACTTTCAGCTCAGCTCACTTTCAGCTCAGCTCAAATGAGCTGAGCTATGGTACATAGCTGAAAAGTGAGCTAGCTCAAAATTTGAGCTGAGCTGTGAGCTGAGCTCAGCTCACTTTTGAGCTTTGTAGCAACCCTGCAAGTTGCATATTGCTACCACTAGTGCTGAAGCACACACAATTCTCATAAAATTACCATATCGCACTTTTTATGCGCAATTCATTTACTTTCGTTAAGCGTATACCGTACGTGTTCTGAACCGCAAAACATAAGTAAATTTCACAGAATAAATTGAAAACTACATGGACGCAAGGAGGATGAAAGAATTAATTTATTGTTTACTTGATAAAAATGTAAAAAAACGAATTAATTTAATAATAGAAATTAAAAATATCAAATGAAATTCATTTACATATACTGAATGAGAAGTATAACTTCAGTCGCGTGTACATGTGTACACACACTTTTTTTTTTTTAAATTTTAATTAAATGACAAAATCTCACTGAGAAAATTTCAGCCTTTGATTTGGTATGCCAAACACCTCAAAACTCCCATAAACAGCGAAGATATTGACCTTGAAAGACCGTGGTTCTATTCAGTTGACGCAAAAAAAAACTGCATTTTTCCATATGGGGCGCTTTGTAAGAGAACACGAAAAAAATAGCGGTACTTTGAGAATTATTCTTTCTGATTTGGTTTCTCAACATCGTAAGCTAACTGTAAACATCATCAAATGTTGCATGAAAGATCAATCTTAGGAAAAAATGGACAAAATACCTTTGAAAATTTGTGTGCTTATTCAGTTGAAGCGGAGTGTACTATTGACATAATTTTGGTAATATAGAACTATAATAATAAATGCATTTAAGGCAATTGTATAAGTTGTAGGTACTTCTACCATACTAAAAAACCTACCTAAGTAATTTTTGAGTCTAATAATTTTCGAATTGGATAAAAAAAATACATAGCATTCATAAAGATTTTGTAAGCAGTTCTAATACAATTTCTTTTGCAAAGCCATTTAAAAGAAGTCAGTTATTGTCTTTTATTTCTTGTGCTTCTACAATGGAATTTCATGTGGCCATATTGAAATTTAAACGAAATGTTTTCATTAATGCTTGTATAAATTTTTAAATTCCACTTGCACTAGGTTTCTAGGAAGCGGTTAACGAAAGTTAAGCCTCGGAAGTTTGAATTTTCGATTCACAAACTAAATACAAGCCCTGTAGAGATATTAGCTGCAAGAAATTAAAGATCCTAACCTTGTGGAATTAAAATTGTTAGTTGGGAAGTGATCAAAGTTCGTTAGAAAACAATAGTGGTTTTGAGTGTAAATTTTGGCAGTAAGCCAGTGTAATAGATGATTCTGAAAATATTCATTCCACGCTTCAACTTCCAAGGCTACCAATTAAGATATTTCCAATTCTAAGCGAAGTTTCAATTTTCATCCTGATAAATCATCGTTCTTTATACATAAACATAGATACCTTTAGTCTTTAAAAGTTGAAAGATGTTCAAAATATTTAGGTAAGTATCAAAAGGAAACATAACAAAAAAAATATTTTACAAATCTCGAACCCCAAAAAACCATACAAAAAATAAAGACATCAACACACATGTGCCTCTTACTTATTTTCTGTCATTGAATTGAATCACTCGATGTCACCCAATTACAAAGAATATTAAACAACAAAAAACAAGACCCCTTAAGCCCAGCATCAATGTATCTATATAATCGTTAAAAAAAAAAGTAAAACAGATGATGATGTCCTTCCCATAAAAAATATCTCTATACAAATAATTATATTCTTCTAAAGAGAATAATTCCAGAAAAAAAAAAAAATGCGTGATGCGTTGACATTAAAAAAAGCAGACAAAATAAAAAAAAAAAAAAAACATAAAAAACCCTTCGACCAAAACAAATTGCAACTGAATAAAAAAAAAAAAAATAACCGACAAAAAATAAAGCAAGAGGGTTCTCCTGATTCAATATGACCAATGCAAGAATGCATTTTCATTCTCAACACCGCACCGCTACGAATTGATATACCACTATATTGAGGCTTCCCTATACTAACCCAGTGCAGTGCTATCATCTATCATCCCTTTCATGAAAAGCAAAACAAAAAAATATAAGGCACCAATGTGTCTACCGATGTGACTCTCTTCAATATCAATTTAAAAAAAAAAAAAAGTATAAATGTCCTTTCTGTTCACATTTATACATTTTATACACACACAGTTGACTGAACAACAACAATATTGTCAAAAAAAGAACTCGCGCCCTTTGCACAAAAACCTATATCAAGGGTTTGCCTCTAAGCCCACGCTATCAAATTCCCAACTGTATCTAATGTACGTGAAATAATTGAACAAGGATAATAAATTAAATATCCTCAAAAAGAGACACATTTTTCTAACGATCCAATCAATGCACGTGTAATGGTTCTTGTTCACTGAATCGTTTCATTCCCATATCAATATATATATGATGTCCTTTTTTGAGTTCTTCACGATACAAGGATACAAAATTATAAGAAAAATGTGAAAGGACATAACATCTTCCTTGTTTTTGCCGCAAAGAAGTGTAAATAGAAAACCTTCTTCTTTTCGTCCAAATCGAGTGCATTTGATTAACAACTAATTCAAATAAATTCGTCCTTTTTTTTCATTCATTCAAAAAATGGACACATAAACCATTAAGGATATGTTTGTGTCATCAGAATGCTTCTATTCTCTCTTATTTTTTTTGTTTCACAATGAAGATGTTTCAAAAATTCGATGACAATTGTTTTTTTTTGCAAACAATGTAATTTCTAAAGGATCCTTTGTTATCCTTGTTTGGTGTGATTTATCCATTTACACCTTAATAGAGTTATTCCTTCGATCTTTTTGGGAATTTTTATTGTGTTGACAAAAAAAGTCAAAAAATGTCAACTATTTGTTGTCGTCCTTAGTATAAAGGATATATACAAACAAAATGGGCAAGAAAATGTCCTTTCAATTGTTTAGTGTTTGATTTTTTAGTTTGTTACACAGTATTTGGTAAACATCCTTTTTTTTTGATAGAATTTTATATAAATATAAATGTTTTTCGTGGAATCACACCTCTGACCAGTACAAAGTCGGCTTATTTTATTGTGTTAGCGGCCAGGCGGGTACCCAAAATCAATTTGTATTTTTTTTCAAAAAAATCAAATATTTTTTTTTTTAGTCTAAAATGGGTACAACTGGCAGACAATACAAAAAATTCGAAATACAAAAATAAATTCTCGAATTCGAAAAAAAAGGGAATTTCATGCGGACGGGTTTTATTTTTACACAAAAATTCAACACACCATCAGCAAAAGAGCAAAGACTGAGAAGATGTACGAGTTTTTTTTGTATAAAAGCTGAAATATGTTACAAATTAATGGAAGCTGGCTGGAGAGCGGCCTATACAACGGGTGCCTATATCGACTCAGAAAAGAGTATCAGCGCGGGTATTGTTTTGTATATTGGGTATTAAAGAATCGTTAAGAAAGGATGTCAAATGAAATATTTGAGATATTCCTTTGATGATTTGTGATTGAGTTGAAACGTGACTTTTGTTCGTTTTTTTTTTTTTCGTTGTGTTTTCTGTTGGCTTTGAGATTTTTCAAACATCAGAATGTTAAATGGGAATCTGGAGAAAAACACCAATCCGCTAGTAGCAAAAAAAAAAAAAAAACACCAAAAGGGAAAACAAAACACATGTATCAAGAATGTCAGGCGTGCCGCAATAATCTTTAAACGTAAACGTTGTTCACCCCCGCCGCCGACGCCTATTGGATTTGGATTTGGATGGTGAGCAGGAGCACATCACGCGCGCATCTATATGTACCTAAATCGTGTCGTGAGGTATTGGAAGAGCAACATTTCGGTTGGCAGATGATGAGGCCAATATACAATGTTTAACCAGATGTGGATGTGGATGGGGTAAGTAAGTGGATGTTGTCTTGTAATTTAGTTGTTTTGGAGGCATGAAGAGGGCACTCGATATTATGGTCTCGTTTGGCGTGTGCACCTTTGCCACGAGCTGCGGTACGTGATGGTTGCAGATGACTTGAAATGGCTTTATGCATCTGAAATAGCGGATAAGTAGGTATTTTAGGAAATACGACCGATGATCATTCGGAGTAAATTGGCTATTCGCAAAAACAAAAAAAATTATTTATTCTCAAAAGATGTACAGTGGCCGTATAATTGAACATATTTTTGTTCCTACACTCAGAGAACAAAATAGTTAATATCTTGAAAACTATTAAAATGGTTAAAAATAAAATGCACGACTGGGGTCGCACGTACTTGCTCTTGCAGTTTAAAACACTTTTATGTTAGTTTACTTGTAGATTTGAAGAGCTGCCTCTATATAAATTTAAAGAAATTTTTTTGATGTTGGGGAAGAGCCAACATTTAGGGCAAAATTTTGTTAAATGAAAAAAAATTTTTTTATTTGACTTTTTTTGAAAAAAATTATCTTATCTTATTGCAAATCTGCAAAGTTTAATGAAAATATTTGGTATAATTTGAAAATTTTGTATGGGAGGTACACTTTTTTGACTTTTTTGACTTTTTTGAAATTTCTTCGAATCGTCTGCAAAGTTTAATCAAAATCGTTAGAGCCGTTTTCGAGTTATTTGGTTTGAATTGAAAAATTTGTATGGGAGGTACACTTTCTAAGTGAGATAAAAAAAAACAACTTTTAGAATTCCATAAAAATCATCTGTACCAAATTTGAAGAAAATACGTCCACCCGTTAAGGCTGTGGAAATGTGTACAGATGGACGCACATTTTTTTGCGGAGTACTGTTGTTACAAGGATTCGTGGTAATTTAAAGGTAGGTAGACTCAAAACTTTACGTAGGTATGATAAATGCATATCAAGGGTAGTAAGAAACGCTTTTGGAAGACCAGTTTCGATGTATGGACAACGTAGTTTGGTGTGTTAACAGGTAGATTAAAGCATCTTTTGACGCAAAAACCTTTGAAGTTTTTCGCATTGTGTGTACTCTTGGTACCCCCACACTTGTGCAGAGTAAAACATTATGGATCTAACGGCCGCATCATGAACTTTTAACTTAGCTGAGTGAGGCACGGATTTATTTTTTACGAATTTGGACCAGGTTGCGTTTATAGCATTTTTTGATGTTGACAGCCTCTTTGTGAGACGTTCGGACCAGGACATGTTATACGTAAAAACGACACCAAGATATGTACTTATACTGGTTTGCAATTTTTATTTCAGTACCATTAAAATACCATTTTCCACAAGCTGCTATTCGACCTCCATTCCTAAAGATAACAATTTCTGACTTCTCAAGATTAACTTCAAGGTTCCATATTTATAGCAATAGCTACTGAACTTGTTTTTAATAGCTTGAAGTTTTGTAGGACTCTCAGCCAAAATTACTATGTCATCCGCATACAATATAGGACATTTATACTTATTCCTTCTACAAATATTCCGATGGGGAGTTCAGAGTGGAGATCGTTTAAAAACAAGACAAAAAGTAGAGCACTCAGCACGCAACCTTGTTTAACACTGCAACTATATCTTTATTATAGTAGTTTGATGATTTGAACCAATCAAGAGTAAAAATTAAAAAAAGAATATTTTTCTTTAAAAAAAAACCTCATCAAAAAAATTTTGATTGAAGTCTATATCTAAAAAAATGGCCTCATAAGTCAACACATATATTTCAAATTATAAAAACTTTAACCCTTTTGGGGCGCCATCTATTGTCAAAATAAAAATCTGAAAAAATTAGTGGATTTTTTTTATTTAGAAACAGTTTTTCCACTTAGGAACTTGATTCTCGAAAAAAACCTAAATAACGAACGCTCTAATGTACATACATTCTTCGATGGGTGTTTTAGTTTTTAATATCGTCCTCTTTGATGATGGGTGGTGATTAAGCACCACTTGTTCCAAGAAAATGGAAAAGGAGCCCTTCGACTCGATTTTTCACTTAAAATCCCGCATCTTTGGACAGTGTGCCATTTTACCCAGGTAAATTTGATCAGTGAAATTTTTAGACGTCTAGAAAATTAAAAAATTTAAATACTTTTTGGAATTTTTTTTAACTCGCTAAGCAAAAAAATGTGAGAAAAATATATTAAACTTTGAAAAGTATACAGCATTTAAGTTTGAATGTTACTTCTTTTCCAGATATGGGACATTTTTCTTAATGAATTTGGATTTTTCAACGCTGAAAATTTTCAAAAAACTTCGCACACTGTATCAAAGCAGGAATGATTTCAGTTTTGCCATCGGAAAATTTGATATAGAGATTTGTGAACGGCACTTTGAAGATTCGGAACGCATTTAAAATGGATCCACAGGGCGTTTCGTCAAAAATCATCTAAAAAATAGTGATTATTAGTTCTAGAACAGTATTTTCTATTTCTCTATTCTATTTTAAATGAGTTTTTCACTTTCTAGAGAGTTTAGAATGCAAGGAGTATGAAAGTATCTATCGGTAGCTAATGTGCTGTAATGTTGATTCTGAATGAAGAAGAAAGTTTCCCTCTCATGTTGAAAGGTAGGCAATTGAACAATTTAACATGATGAATTTTCTTACATAACTTTTCCAAGAATGAAATGGATTTTCCTGAACAATTAACTTAAATTTATTGTAAATAAAAAATATCTGTATGGCCTTCTTGAAATTCATTCATAGATACTTGTTCAAATCAGTTTTTTTTTTTGTATACAATGCGAACATAGCATTTTCTTTAATTCCCGAAAAAAAACCATATTGTACACAAACTATCACATTATCTCTTCCATCAACTGCAACTGTCACATCGAGGTAAGTAGATTAAAGATGTCATGTTTATTCCCATCATCATTTTGAAAAAAAAAATGTTAAGAAAACATCACATAAGTCGTTTCCATTGCAAATGCGGATGATCCTTTCAAACACCATTCAACCTCATCATCAGCTAATGCATCATCCGATCAACTTTTAAGTTCTCCACAGAAAAAAAAAATAATAGATGAAAAAGAAGACATCCTTAAGATATAATAGATTTAACCGTGCGTAAGTTTGTCATCCACAAAAAAGGAACAAAGCAACAAAAATACACACCATTCACCTCATCCGCTTATAACTATATCATAGCAAAGATGAAATGCTCTCTACTTTCAAGGCATGGGAAATCTATTTTCAAGGTAAATCCTTGCGCGAAGTCCTCGTAAAGTGATATGTGTCTTGTAGAGTGTATTGTACCTGTTGTGAAAAAGAAAAGCGGATGAAAAAAAGGAGGAATGTCCTGGCGGCGGGTTTAATGCAATCACAAATTCACATGATGAAGTACTTTTTTTTCTTGAATCGGTTTTCTACAAAGGACATGAAAGTGAATTTTCAAAAAAAAAAAGGAAGTTCCATTTCTTTTTCCTTTGGGGTTAGATAATATTGAATCCATCCATATTCTGCTTCAGAACTACCACCAAACTGATGCTCCTTGAACCGAATCCATTTCGGCGAATTATTTGATAAGAAGAACACAAAACCCAACCCTTTTCCTATTATATTTCTACTTAGCACTTAGTCATTTTGTTTTGTATGCTTGTTACTGTTATAGGCAGATGGAAAATCTGGCAACAACAATTGCCACATCATTCATAGGCAAATTCGAAAAGGCATCACACTTTTTTATTTCAAAACCAAATGGGCCAAGGCACGACCCGCTATAAAACAAAAACCCTTTCTCGTTTATAATCATTTTAAATAGATGAAATCATGTACACTGAGAAAAAAATTGTAGCGAATCAGTAAACAAAAGATACGACTTCAGCGACTGGCAAATAATTTTAGAATTAAGTACCTATATCAAACTTACAGAATTGATTTTTGTTAAACTTAATATTTTAATTTTTTTTTATTTTTTTATTAACTTTTCTGAAAAAAAGGAGCCCACTAAAAGGTTATCAAAAAAGTGGTTGTCTGTAAAGTCGGTTTACGGAAGATAATTTTACGTAATAACGCCATAAGAAAACAAGTTGTGTGCTTTTGTTAACAAACAAAATTACTTCCATCATACAAAAATCCATTTTTTTATACAACAACCTATAATAAATTTCAAACCATCTGAAAGCCTATTACTTCAGCTCAAAATACTTATATCGATCATGTCTGTGAGATATCTACAAAAAGATCTAGAATTTTTTGAACCCAAACAGTTTCATCAAAAAAAAGCAAAAATATCAATCTTTTTTATCTTCTCACTCCATTAAATTAAATTTTTTCTATCACAACCTATATTAAATTTTATATCATAAGAAAGCTTATTATTTCACCTTTCATTTGACCCTTCAATCTTATTTTTACGATGTGTATAAAAAAAAGTTAGATTTTTTAAAGCCAACCATGTCGACATTTCAAACTGAAAATACGAAACTTTCCACACTGGTGTCTGGTCATGTTTTTAACATTGTGTAGCTTGTAGTAAATGTACCGTTATGTGTGATATATCAAATGAAAGGTAATATTATCATCAGGCTCAATAAAGTTAAATTAATGTGCTCTAGATCAAAAGAATGAACGTGTTGAAAAATAAAACTTTATTTTACAGATATCTACTACAAAATTGTTCAAATTTTGCACAAATATAGTCCTGCTTATTAGTGTGGTCCACGTTATAAGGCAAAAAAATAAACCATATAATTCATTAGTTCCCCACCCATTATTTTGCTACAGACATCAATACCAACATATGCTGAAAGTTTTAGCCTTCAAAACTAAAAGGAAGAGGGCGCTCATCAGCTTTGGAATATTAGACTTTGTTACCCTTACCTTACCCTTAATATCTGATTATATCGTATTAGGACTTGGCTTGAGGTTGCAATTTGGATTAAACATGATAAACACGCATGTTCCCGACAACCAAGTAAATGATTTTCACGTTTCTTTGATTTTGAGTCATTAGCTCGTATTTCATTGATTAATTCTGTTTTGATAACTTTAAGCAAAAAATACTTACAGACGAATTTAAATGAACAAAAATTATTATCTGTGAAAATATCACTTAACTATTGGTTTTTTATGAAAAACTTTACCACATCATAACTTAATTCACTTGATAAATCAAAACAGGAGTTATTACTAGGCATGAGGACCCAGCTATACCAGCATCTGAGCAAAAACTTTGAGCCTGTTGAGCGCCCACTTACACTTCACCTAAAAAGCTGAAATTTCACGTGTGTAATACAAAACACATATGCAACCAATTTTTGAGTGGGGAACAACGGAAATGTAAAAACCAAAAAAGTGGACCACCCTACTGCTTATTTTATTTACGATATAAATTTCATAAAAAAGATAAAAATAAAAAACGGTTAAAAACGGTCAAAAAACTTGGGACAAAAAAACTTGTTTTTTCCGTTATTCAGTCAAAAATCATTTTAAAATACCAATTTTTTGCACAAGCTTGCGCACTGTCATAGACTATATGTTGTATATGTTTAAAATTTTTTAAACGGTACGAAAAATGTATAAAAATATAAACCCACTCAAAAATACCCCAAAAAAAGTACCTACATGTTTTTCAAAAATTCATAATTCGAAACGCTGATACTTAAAAATAATCCGTATAAGACCCCTGACTTTGTTTTTTATTATCTTTTGAATGGTTTTAAAAGTTCTTTACCTATAATCACAACGTCTACCCCATATTTTAGTTTAAAAAAACTATTTATAACCTCGTTTTAACATTTTTTATTATTTATCGATTAAAAAAATTCAATTTTCTACAACGTCGCGTTTACAAAATAGCCACTTTTTTCAATTTTGTTTTACCCCTATTTACCCTATTAAATGACAGATTTTTTTTTAAATCCTTCAAATGTATTCAACCTTATGTTATTATTTTTCAAATAAGCTATAGAAGATTTTTGTATCTTTAATAGTTTATTTTTAATTGAAATTTTTGCCGCACTGCTAAAAATTACAAGTGGAACGGGAGAAAATGGCGTCACTTTTTCGTGGATGCTGCCATGGTTCATCGTATTTATAAGACGTTATCACGTCAAAAGAGTTTCTTGCGTGATGAGACGCTACAATAGTATCTGTAAGACTTTATAGGAAGAAAATCAAAAGTTATACCAGTATGAATTAAAGAAAATAATTATTTCTTTCAGTGTATTGAAAATTAAAAAAAAAAAAATATTCCGTTTTTTGTTTTATCAACACACAGTGATAAATTCAATACCATAAACAGGAACCATCCACGAATATTCAATTTCGCGTTTTGTTATGCCTTTTCCTGTGGGAGAACGACGATGAACGAATAACCATTCTCCTCAACCTCCATTGCCGCCGCATTAATTAAAACAAAACAAAACAATGGAATGAGTATTATCTTCATCATCAGCATTAGCTCCTGACTTTAGCTTTCAGAGCTGTAACTTTGTATACAGCTTCGCTGACTTAATGAGGGATGCTAGAGGCAAGGATTCAATTCGCACTCTCCCAGTGCGGCACTAAAGGTCTTTCGCTGTTAATTGCTTAATTATGTTAAAGAGCTTCTTGTTCTTTTCTTGTTCTCCAAGAGCTCTCAAACTGATACTTATCATCAGTGAAAAAGTTCATCCTATAGTCGTTTCGTTTCGTTGTCATCATTGTTGTTAAGTTAAAGAGTCCTTTTGTGTGTGCGAAAGCCAGGATGAAAAAGGACATCTTTCAGGGTGAAAATTTACGAGTGTAAAAAGTTTGGTGCGCATATACTTTACCATATACCGTTGACAGTTCGCGGTAGGCACTTTCACACTAAGAATTTATTATTTTGTATTTCATTGTGGGAATTGTTGGCGAGGGGTAATTTTGGCCACCCACACATGAAAAAAAAAACAACTTTTAATTTTTTCTCTGATTAATGGGAACATTATTATTTGGCAAGAATTTTGATGTTGGTCTTAATGTTGCGTGTTTGTTTTTGCGTTTAACCAAAAAAACCATAAAGAAATAATCTTAAAGTGTTGACATTAAGCAACCGCGCTGAGGTGGTCAAAAAATAAAAATTAAATTAAATAAAAAAAAATAAGAGAAATAAATATAAAATATTCTTTATAACAAACACTTAAAAAGTTGACAAATTTATTTCTTTTTTTTTATAAATAGAAACAAAATAACGACAAGCAGAGTTGTCGTTTGACAAATGAGTTCAATGGGATAAAAAAAGAACAAACCATTATTTACAAAAATATTAAAATATTTTGTTCCGGGGAAAGATGGAATTTTGTTTTTTTATTTATAAGCAGAACGTGTTCAAGTGTAAAAAATAAAAATGAGATTTTTTTTGTATTTTGGGTCATAGATGAGACAATTTAAAAGAACGTACAAATTTCAACACGCATTTAATTTTCAAATTAAAAACTTCAAAACTATTCGTAGTTTTTTGATAGTTTGTTTAACATTGAAAATTAAATCGCCACGCGTAAATATAAAAATAATGTTTAAAATGGACTCAAGAAGATAATTTTTTGTCGAGAATTATTTTTATTTTGAGTAGTTTATTTTTTAATATTGCCTAGTCACTGATTCATTCATCATTCATAGTAATCGTACAGCTAGGTCAAAAAGTTAAAAGCTATCAACTTTAAAAATACTTTAAAAAAAGACTCCTAAGATTTAATTTCTTTTTCTAAAAATTCTTTGTATACAAAAATTAAACAGCATATTTTTATTTAAAAAAAAAAATTAAAATACCTTTGTTTGGAAATTTCTTAACTCGCGATTTTTTAAGTTCAAGGTTGGCGAGGTGTTTTATCATATACAGAGATATGGCCCTTTTTAATATACTGCCTAGGGTGGGCCAAAAAAATCGAAATTATTTTTTTTTTTAATTTGGATTATAAAAAATCGATTGAACACCAAATATGAACTCTTTATATTAATGGGAAGGTTCTCCGCTTCGCAATTTTCCAATTTTATATCAAGCTTCTACTAAAAAAAAAATCATTTTTTTATTTATTGACTTTTAAGCAAATTTCTTTACATATTTTTGTAGGAAGTTGAACGAAGGCCTTCTATACTTTTTTCGTTTATCTAACCGTTTAATAGATTTTTGAGGACCAAAAATCGAGAAAATCTTTAAAAATTCGTGTTTTGTTCTTAATTTTTTAACAAATTGAAAAATTGTAATAATCAAACGCGCAAGACATATTCTTGTAGGAAATTGATTGCTCCACAAAAAAGGTCTGGATAACTTTTTTCATTAATCTAACCATTCTAAAGATATTCTAGGTCAAAGTTAAAAAAATTATAAAAAGAAATTTATAAGAAGAAATTTCAATTTATTGCAAAAAACCCCAATTTTCATGATTTTTTGAAATTTTATCAAAATTTTGAGGGTGTTTGGGCAAAATTGACTTCAGATTCGGATTCAGCACGTCAAAATACATAAAGGTAGGTCAAAAGTATTGACACTTTTTTTTTTGGCTTGTGTTATCATGGGTAAGAAAAAATGAACAGTATTAAAAATATATATCTGAGCAACCAAAATCGATATAAAAATTTTTTAAACGTATTTACAAAGAATAACATTTTTTCTAAAAATTAAGACCATACAAAATTTTCTACCATTATAATGAACAGAGAAATTAATTTTTCATTTCTTTCAGTGTCCCAAAAAATTGAAATTTTTTTCTCGAGTAAAAAAATCACAACTTCCACAATGTCTAACTAGTTTTGATGAATTAAACATTTTTTACTCAGCATATAATAACTATTACATGATTACATGTATTCCGATCCACGAACGCTATATCATAACCAGGGCCCGGATTTTTATGCAAATGCATTTTTTTTTTTTTTTTACAGATTAGAAACAAATGAATCAGATAGTTTTTCGAATTAAGAGATTTGCTTTAAAGTGGCATTCAATCGACCTCGTTAGCGAGGTCACTTTCCATGCATAAAAGTTTATTAAAACCAAATCACAACGGTTTAGTTTTGAAAACTTCAGGAAGCATTTCATGATTCATGCTATAAAAACCTTTTTACGAAACTAATGTACTAAGATATTATATAAATGATATATTTTTTATTAAATCTACCTGAATTTAATGTTTGCTATTTGTTGTGAAAACTTTACATTAATGAAAGACTGAATTATTTTTTTTTTATATAAATTTTTTTTGTTTACTTTTGTATTGTACTGAGTATTTTTGCCGCATATTTTAGATTTTTGATGGCATATTTAGTAATTTTAAGCGCATATTTCGTGTTTTTAGGGCATAAAAATCCGGGCCCTAGTCATAACTAATCGCAATAACTTAATTTGATATTTTGGTTTAAGGAGATATACGCTTACAAATCTGTGTGGAGGAAATTTATTTCATCCTAAAAATACCTATGTATTTTTTAATTTGTACATTTTTTTTCTTTTTAAAGCTAACTTTTGCTTTCAGAGATCACATTTCTTAAAATGCGAATTAAGCATATTTATAATTATACTATTTTTACTCGGTACTTTTTTATAGAAAAAAAAAACGTGTGTGTACACATGTACACGCGATAAAAGTTATACTTTTTACTCATTGGGTTTTCATTTGGAAGCCACCAATTTACTTTTGAATATTAAGTTCTGTCAAGTACTGATTTTAACAATTTTTGCTTTTGACTGCCCAGAAAAAAAGTAAACTGATAATTTTACGGGCGACCAGCTGCAGGTCGCATTTTTGTATTTAGAACAAAAACTAAACTTTATAATATCGATAAAATCTTACATAATTCACTTCACTGGAGCATAGTATTGCTTAGCTAAACAATAAAACTCGGCATTCCGATCGGTTAAAATATGTAGAAGGAAAAAAATTTTATATAAGCTTGTCCTAATTAATGACATAACAAACCAAGCTAAAAAAAACCTCAAAAGAAAATAATTTTCTGCTTTATTTAATACGATGACAAAAATAAAACTCGATTATCTTCCTATAAGATGTTATAACCCCAACATAACAAGGACGTCTATTTAAAGTGATAATAAACATGCAAGTCTGCCAGCTTGTTTCGCCGCCGGTTCTGAGAAAAAGTGCAATAACTTCGTAGTTTATTATAATGGAACCAACAAAATTATTAGCACTACAATAGTAGGTACATCATTCCTTGATTCTAAGATATTTGGTTCAAGTGAGCTTACTTGTTGCCTCCTCCCTTCTATCCGAAAAATGTAATTGAAATGTTAAAAGTTACGGATGGAAGATTTATTGTAAAGCCAGCAATATTTATGGTACCTATCATTTTAAAACCCTGCATTTTGCACTTTTCTCAGAATAGGCACCGCGCCGATTCAAGCTAGCCAGCAGACTTGCATACATGTTTTTTACTAATATACCTAAATCTTATTTAAAAATATTAGGTATATTATGCAGTTATCTATTAATATTAACTAATACATATAAATCGGTTACCACTTGCCCAAGAAATTCTTGTATGGTTGACATTGTTTTTTATTATTTTAATCTTATAATTTTTTTTAACTGAACGAAACACCGTTTTTCATAACAAATTAATATAAACATATTTACTCGACAAACAGAATATTTTTTTATTTGGTTAATATTTTTGTTTTGAACAAACGTCTCTATTTTCGTTTGTTTTTGTTTTGAATTTTTGACATTTTAGAATGTACTAGATTAAATTGTTATCGATAGTTTGACTTTTTTAATGCGCTCCTAGATGGGCTGATTGTGAAGGTCTGCGATTTTTTTTCATTTTGTGTTGGCGAAAATTCGCGTACGTGTTAACGAGTGCGATAAAGCCTACTATTATAGCCCCGTTCCTTTGGAGGTGGTAGTTTACTCATGAGTAGATACACATTCAGTGAGAAAACATTGAAAAAGCCTATAGAAACGTTCACTACACCATAACAGGCCGCATCCACTAGCCATGAACGATGCTCGGCTCATGAACATGTCTTGAAAAAATCCAATGGAGACAGAAAAATCCATGCCCTTACAGACATCTTGTCGAAAAATCTTGTTTTTTGAACATGGCATGAGCGTTCCTCAAATCATGGGAATGGGTTTTGACGTTTCGTGGATGTGTATGGTTGTCTTTTGAATGTAGAGGTAAACGTGTTATTTTATCTCTACACTCAAGTGAAAGTGGCAAAAAAAAATTTGCCCAGCGAAAAAAAGTTTTGCTCTTCGTGGATTGGATTGTGTTGTGGTTGTGATATTGGGCAGCTGTATGCTCAGTGAACATTTTCATAAACACTGTTAAAGGTTTTGAAAAAAAAAAACTCAAAGTAAATAAAGAATGCGAAAAATGGGTCCGGAAATGTTGTCTGCTTAGTGCTGGGCTACACTGTGATTTTTCAATCGCCTAACCAATCAGGTTGTAGGCAAGAGGGGTGAGGGTTTTCCTCTTTTTGACGTTTGTTCCTAGACAATGTAAATTGGACCGTATTTGGCACAACACTGTGTAGGTCTTAGGTGATTTGGTTATTCTTAGTTAAGGGGAGTTCACATTTACGAAATTACCGGGCGACCAGCTGCCATTTGGTGTTTTATTTATTTAATTTCCAACTTCACAAACTTCACAATAAAAACCGCATTTGTTTTGTACATATATACATACATACTCGACACTCGTGTATGTATGCATTTGTTTTCTATGATCCAGATCTTGTTTGTTTTAGCTGTGCTTTGTTCTTTTATTGAAATAAAGTTATCTTTGGTCGTTCTGTCAAAAAATCGTTGTTGTTGTTTTTTTTTTAGATTTTGTTAGAAAATTTCAACTTTCATTTAGAAACGATGTTGTATTTTGTTGATCTGTCAAAACAAAATTGTTTGAGATCAATTTTATGAATGAATAAACAAGAAACGATTAATTTGGTACTGAAATAATTCTTTCAAATTCAATTCTAAGCAAATTAGAAATTTCTAATATGAAAACACACAAAAAGTTCTCTTATTAAATCTTCCCCTCTCTTCCCCTTTTTCCATTTAGTTGTGTGATTAGCATATTGAAACTCAAATCCAGAAGCTGAGATGGAAAAAGACACAAAATGTAACTATTTGACACTTTAACATTGCGTTAAGGAACGATGTCGTGACGTCACAATGTTATATTTGTAACTTTTTTCTAATTTAGGAACGATGAAAGTTAACTATTGTTAACAATAGCCCTGTTCCATTGGAGGTGGTAGTTTACTCATGAGTAGATCTAGTACTACAAATAACACACGATCTTCTTCTCGAGGAGATACGAAAGTGTAGTTGTTGTAGTAGATTTCTACTCACGAGTAAACTACCACATCCAATGGAACAGGGCTTATAGTTAACATCGGCGAATAAAAGAACGCACTTGACACTTCTGAAATTTTTTTTCGTTTTTCTTCGCTTTTTTAGAAACGAAAACATGATTTTTTAACTGGAACAGCGCATAACTCGGACGAAATTCAAGAATAAAATTTAAATGCGTGTAGAGATAAAATTTATTTAAGCGCGATCAGCGTATTGGATTTGAAACCATGTGATCATGCGTTTTTATAAAGTACACAAGAATAATGCACATGTAGCTGCTGAGTTATTTAAATAAAATAAAAGATGGAGCTAGATGGAGCTAGTTGCTAATCCTTTTGACAGTTCTTGTCAAAAAGTAAATTTTTAGTCCAGTGCCGCAAAAAAAGTATAACTTTAAAAAATATTTATGGTTTGATGTTTCCGCAAAAAAATAATGATGCTCAGTTTTTTTTTAAGTGAAGCGCAATAGGCGAGTTCTACCCAAAACACGAATGTGAAAGAAAAACATTCCTGAATTATTTTCGTACTTTTAGCATAGTTGAACCATAAATTAAGGTACCTTCCACGTAAGAATTTTGTAAAAATATAGGTAATTTTCTCCAAACCGGTCCCTGCGATTTTGATAAAAACATTCAACTGCAATCGCAATGTAAAATATAGTATGGTCAACGTTGATTCAATTTTGAAAAAACCGAAAAATCATTCCGAAAAACAGTTTAATCAAAGTGGTTTCTGTTTATTTTAACTAGGTTCAAGATTCACACAGTGTAGAACGGTTATTAACTTCTAAATTTGTTTAAAATGACAACCTCATTAACTTCAACAGATTTTTTTAAACAAAAGCTAACTAATTAAAAATTAAATATAGAAAAATTAATTTTTCAATTAAAATATAAACATATATTTTTTAAATATCAATATTTCGAAAACGGGACATATATTTCAAGTCTTAGTTTTAGGTCGTGTGTGAATTTGGTTAAATTTTTAGCCGAGGATAAGTTTTTGACATTTGTATCTATGTCTGTTGAATAAAGAATTTATCTTAGCTTTATTAAGTTGTGAGAATTGGGATACATTTTTGAAGTGGCTAAATACTTTCTTAGTTGCAAAACAAAAGAATTAATGGTGTATGAAACATTTATAAATAATACCAATTTACAAACAAGCGTTGACCTGTGCATTTTATTTTTGCGTTTACATTCACTTAAAATTTTTTTTCATCATCAATAAAAGCTGTGTTTTATTTTTCTCGTGATCCAGATCAGATCATTGTATTTATTTGCGAAACAATAACAAAACAAAATCCTGCTTTTATTGTAATCTATCATGCGGTTTAAAATCTACTCGTGAAAAGTCGGCATTACTTTCCCAATTTTCTTTCTTTATTTTCAGTTTTTGATTATTTATTAAAAAAATACATAAATCCTTCTGCAAACAATTTTTACTCTGAAGATAAAAGTTCAACCGGGTCCCAGAGCAAGGTAAATGTTTGACAGCTGAAAACTCTTTTCTAAAAAAATGTATTGTCAAAAATTTAGCTTAATTTAAGCTCCGAAACAAAATCCTCTCGAAAATGCATTTGATATAAGATTTTGGATAGAATTTTTTATGGTAAAAAATTTAGCATATATTTTGAGCACTTGACCATTTTTAAAAATTATTTTGGAAGTAAGTTTCTTTAATTCTGTGACCCCCCCCCCCAAACCAATTTTCTAGATCCGTGCCTGGAAAAACGGTTTTTTGACGATAACTTGAAATTTTGAGGGCCTACGAAAAATTTCAAGTGCCGAAATATGATGTACTCAGTAATACCTACAACCTCTGCTAGGTCAATTCCAAAGTAATTGACATGATTTTTTATTTTGTAACACAGTGTGATTTATTGTTAAAGTAAAGGGTCAAAAATGTATATGTTTAGAAAAAAATTTGTTCAGTAAATTAACGAATAAAAAACTTTTGTTTATCCTTAACAATCATTAGTAAAATTTTACTGAAATAAGTACTCAGTTACCAATAAAAGACGACTAGTATACAAATTTAAGATCAGTTTCCACAAAAACACGGCTATAATTTGCCCGAAGGAAATTCAAAAATTGTGTAAAAATTAAAAATTCTTTTGTTTATTTTTTTTTTAACAGAATGCTTATTAGAAACATCCAAGACCACATAAATTGTTTGATTCGGCCAGTAACCCCGCGAGACGCACCTATTTCTTCTTAATGTAACCAAAACAATATCAATTAACAAAAATCGAAAAAAATACCTTCACTTGGTTAGTTTTATATTCACAACATAATAACACACCCAACAACCCACCACTTGGTCGTGGTCTCTATACCCATTTATTTTAGACCAATTCAACGAACCCACTAGAATGGAGTGTGAATTTCCTTGTACACATTGAAACATTCAACCATGCAAAGCCGAGCTAAAATAATAAAAACAAAAAACAAACAAAAAAAAAGTATAAGAGTACCTATACGTTTATCAACCAAACACCAGTCACCCAGAAAATCGGTTTTAAGTTGGAAACACTTTGGTCGTGTAACTTCCCAAACTTGGGATCCCCAGAAAAGCCAACCAATATTGTCCCCCCTTTTTCGTTAACCGCTTTTGTATAAATGCAATCCACATGTAGAATTGTTGATATATACTCCATACACACAAACACATACATGTATAAAACCATTATAGAAGCTGGGAAATTGTTCCAATGAAGTGGCAGTTGCAGTCGACCAACAGTGGCAGAGGTAAAGCTGCTGGGCTAGCTGCACGATGGTTTGGGGTTGAAGCTGTCAAGCGGAAATTGGAGGTGTGCGGCAAAACACGACGTGACGAGCATTTCCTCCTCGAACGTCAAAACATCAAAATGCAAAGTGCATTGCGTGACAATGCATTTGGCATTTGACAACTACCCACACCAAAAAGGACAGACAAGAAGGGTGTATGTTGTGTATTGTACTCGACAAAGCACCAACACATTCACCGAGAGTTTCGAGTACGAGTACCCAAAAGAGCTCAAAGTCGAGCAACTGAAATTGGCAAACTGTTGTATTGCTTGGCTCTTTAACGCCACATGGTGCACCACGATTGGCTTTGTACGCGCGGGGTCGTGCAACCAAAACACTTAAGGGCGCCTGCCACAATTTAATGGGCGCAAATTGCAAATTCACTGACACCCAGAAGGGCATTCCACTCTCTTTGCGATTGATGACACCGCGCGCTCCTCGACACCGCCATAGCACCGCCACCACTGCGCGCCGTGTGAGATGTGACTCCGTCAAAGGGATTTTTGTTTCGTTTCGTATCGCAAACGAGTGTTAACACTGAATTGTTATAGTCCACTTATAGTATAGTTAGGTGTAGTAGGCAGTCACACCATGAAGTTTTACCTTTGATCTTGATGTCATTTATAGTCGCAAAAGGCAGTTAAATTTCAACGTGAAGGGTTTGAGATGGTTAAAAGTTTGTTTGTTTGTAGTTTTGGCAAATGATATTGGGTAGTGATTATTATAATTTCACTACAAAGTTTTGAAAATACAATTTAATAATTTTTTGATATAAAAAAAAACACTTTTAACAGAATTGTATTCTCCTACTAACGTTCATAACAACATACAAACTTAATTTTGTGTATTCTCCTTGAAATGGCAAAAGATATCGTAAATTACTATCGATTTAAAAATTGATCAAATCATTAGCTCTACAAATATTAATCGGATGTACCTATTTCTTCAAATTCAGTTTTAAATTACACAAAAAAAATCTGTAGGTACTAAATTTTAAGAAAATCTATCTAAGAGGCCGATGTACATACATGAATGCACATTATTATGCAAACATAATTTGAACTACTTTTGAAGACTTTCCCATTATCGGAACGTTGGTTTCAATTAAAACTTTGGTGGAAATTTTTTTTTTTTTGCAAAAAAAATAATTGTCCCATAAACGAAGTAATATACTGTTGTATCTGTACTTTGTTATGACGCCACGGAGAAGAATCAAAATTTTTAATGTTCCGATAGTTATTTTTGATTGATTTCGTCTTCGAAATAGTTAAATAAGTCGCTTTATAGCAGGCATAATAACTGGCTTCTTTTAAACAAAAGAGCTGAGCAAAGAACTTTATACATTTAGTTAATTTTATAGTACAGGAAAGATAGACTTTTTCGTGGAACGAAATTTAGGCTGAATTTTTCAAATCTGAAAGAGGGGTATTACAAAAGCTTAAGTTCTGGTTTTCGGGGCGCCAGCTCCCTGGTGAAATCCGCCATTTTGGAAAACGCGAATCGCTCTTTATCTCCAAAATTTTTTTTCCTAGAGAAATAGTTATGATACCAAAGTTCTTGGAAATTTAATTATCTTTTTCTTTGTAATACATCAATATTCTAAGCGGGCAATAGTTTTGAGGTTATGTTGTTCTAATTTTTTTTTTTTTCGTTTTTTTTTTTTAGGTATTAAATACGTAATTTTTTAAAACAGTTAAAGTTATAGACCATCAAATTTCCAATAATTTGGTATGTTTCTGAAAGTCATGCGATGTATGAGTCGAAAGTTATTGATCTGAAAACTATAGTCTAAGTACAGGAACGAAATATACGGAGGCTGATTTTTTCAAATCTGAAATAAGGGTATTCGAAAAGTTTAAGTCCTGGTTCTCGGGACGCCAACCACCTGGTGAAATCCTTCATTTGGAAAAACGCGACAACCAAAGTTGTAGGTAATATAAGTATCTTTTCTTGTGCATTCACTGTTTTTCAGCGAGGACAACACTTTTGAGGTTATGTTGTTTTATTTTTTATTTTTTCGGTTTTTTAATTTTTCTCAGTCTCTATGAAAGAAACATAATGTCTAAGCATCATAAAACTTATATGTTTGACTTAAAACAAAATATGTGTACCACAATATTCTAAGTTTTACCATTACCCACCTTAATAACTCCCTCTCATATCATATGTTTCTTGTTTTTTACATTAAGTACACGATTAAACCTTTTTTTCATATCTTATGCAAAAACATATTAGATAGTATATTTTTTGAAAATGTTGAAAGGGATTGCTCTTAAAATTCCATATCTTTCTTTTGAAAAGTCATATAATCTTCAAAAGTATACCAAATTAATGGAAACATGATGTTCTACTACTTTAATCATGCTAAAAAATTATGTTTCTATCATAGAGACTGAGAAAAATGAAAAAAAAAGGAAAACATGTACCTACTTTAGTTTTTTGTAGAAAAATGAATTTGTTTTTTTTTTATTGTTCGGTCCGTTAAAAAAATTATTTATATAGATATGTACTTAAATATAAAAATAAAAAAATTGGTTTGACAATAAAAAGAACATATTAATCGACATATGAACACAAATTTTCAAATATTTTCATTTGTTCCTTACCGAAAAATTGGTTCAAACTAATTTTTTGAGATTTTTGTATAAGTAAAAAAATTACCTTTTTTTTGAAATTTTTATTTATTTTAACAGTAAGATTAGTAAAAGGTTCTTGTGCAGAAATTTTTGTTGAAATAGGTTAAGGTGTTTTTTGTCTTTATTTGTTTTTTTTTTTTTTTATTTCAAAAGTAACAACAAATTTTTTTATCAAAATCAAATCAAAAATGTATTATTAAAAGTTTTATGCTTTTTAGTTACTGTTTATTGTGTTGACCTGGATCGTTTACGAAGCACGAAATTTCACACATCCATAATTTTTAACCGAATATACCTACATCAGAATCGCTTTTTTCAAATACGCCATAGCGTACAAATGCTGGACAGAATAAAACCTTTTATAAAAGGACTAAAGAAGGTGGACATATTAAGGAAATACGAAACACCGATTTAAGAATTATCAAGTATTTTTTTTTTTTTTGTTAAACGCCTTATTGTGTTAAAACCTTAAACAAAGTGTTATTAATCATTTCCTTGTAGAGTCTTGCAATATATTTTATTTACATAAATATATCTCTTCTCGGTAAGCCCAGAGTCTTGAAACTTTCCATAGAGGTGAAAACAGAATGACAATAAAGGCGTTTGGTTTATAAAGGTACTAGTCTAAGAGCCGGCAGTTTTGATTTAACCGAAATTCTAGATTTTTTCCCAGACCCCCATGCCCCATATAGCAAAATCTAACTTTCCCGTACTATTGAGATACTTTTAAGGGCGTCTGGCAGAGGGTAGGCTGAAGCAAAACTGGCTTAAACTAACATTTTCTAAATCAGGAAAAGGCAGAGAAAGTTAATATTTGGCCATCATATGGTTACTCTAAACAAAAAAATATTATTTCAATTTTATAAGAAAAAAACAGAAACTAGGTGTTTTTTCTATGGAAAAACCTGTTTGGGAAACCTTTAAGGGCGTCTGGCAGAGGGAAGGCTGAAAAATATCTGGCTTAAATTTATATTTTCTAAACCAGGAATAGACATAGAATTTTAATTTGTTACCATCATACGGTTATACCTAACAGAAAATAAGTAATTAGGTTTTTTATTAGAAAAATGCATTTAAAAATGCTTTAAAGCGGTCTGGCGGGGGGAAAGCTGAAAAAGAAACTTGCGGTACCCACAGATTCGAAATCAGGGGATTTTTTATGATTTTTTGGTGTATCATTTATTCGGTTATACCAAAACGCCAAAAATTGATTTTTTGCTGCACTTTGGATGCGTCTGGCAAGGGAAAGCTGAAAAAGATCACTGCCAGACTTTTTCCGTTGACATACTGTGGTGCATATCTAGATATGTGCACACTCGAATTTCGGTTATATCAAAACTGCCAAAATATGCTGTCGGCTCTCGGTCTATACTAAGTTAGTAACATTTTCATTTTCGATTAATCAGCATGTAACCACTTATACAATTAATTTGAAGTTCAAAAATAGTCAATTACAGACCCATATCTAAGCTGTCTTGTATTCCAAAGCTTTTTGAGCAAGTTGTTTGCGATAGCTTGGCGTTCCACTGTAAAAGAATTATATGCATTCAACAGCATGGCTTTATGCAAAAACGATCGACGGTTACAAACTTGCTTACTTTTTTACATAAGTGCTCAAATACATTAGAAAATGGACAGGAACTTGACTGTATCTAAACGGACTATTCTAAGGCTTTTGACCAACTCTCCCATGACATTATCAAATTTAAATTAAAAACTCTAGGTTTCCCTTTAGTTTTCGTTAATTGGATTTCTTCTTATCTTGAAAATAGATCTTATCAAGTGAAGTTCAGAGACGCTCTCTCCAAATCGTTCATCGCAAAATCAGGTGTTCCGCAAGGAAGTCATTTAGGACCTCTTCTTTTTATTCTAGCTATAAATGATGCCCCATTATGTATTCGCCATAGCGAAATTCTCATTTTTGCAGATGACATGAAAATTTATAAAAGTATCAAATCGGTTAATGATCGGAGGCTTCTGCAAGAGGACATTAATCATTTTTCTATATGGTGTAGTAAGAATAGCTTAGTTTTGAATCCAATAAAATGTCAGACAATGACTTTTTCCAAAAAACGTGCTCCTAGTTTGTATGAATATAAAATATCCCAACACAAATTACAGCGTGTTCAGAGCTTTAAAGACCTAGGGGTTAATTTTAGTTATAATCTTGATTTTTCCGACCATATCAACGTCATCGTGAATAAGGCCTTCTCTATGCTAGGTTTTGTGAAGCGTTGGTCAAAAGAATTTCAAGATCCTTATGTGACTCTTTCCCTCTACAATTGTTTAGTACGCCCCCACCTTGAGTACGCATCACAAGTTTGGACTCCTTTTTACGAGACCCATAATGTAAGACTGGAATCAGTACAACGTAATTTCATTCGTTTCGCCTTAAAAGGACTGCCATGGTCTGATCCTTATAATCTTCCTCCTTATGAACATCGGATTAATCTCCTTCAGATTCAAACTTTGGCTCAAAGGAGGGTTAACAATGACATAATCTTCATTCACCAGTTAATCACAGGCGTAATTGATGCACCAAATTTACTTAAATCTGTTGGTTTTAACTATCGAGGGGGGGCTTATAGCCTCCGATGCTTGGATTTAATGAATATTCCACCACACCGAACAAATTAATTCTAAATTTAAATTCAAACCTTTTTAATTTAAACTTTAATAAAAATAGATTAAAAACTGTCTTAAAAACCAGTGTACCACGCTCATAAATGTTTGTGTTTATTTTTATGTCTTTTTTGTTGCTCAAGTAATTATTTTGTTTGTATTTCTTTAATGTTTGTTTTATCTAATATTGAATTCAATGTTTTTATCTTAGTGTACGTTTTTTTGTAGTTATTATTTGCTTACTAACTACTAACACTGCACTAAGTGATGAGCCGGATAACACAGTTTTGTGTTGGCAAATGGTCGCAAGACGGTGCTTGCTATAAGCGCTCTTCGGCTATGAACTGATAGTGTATAAAAAAAAAAAAAAAAGAATCCATAAGTTTTGAACAATCATTTAAGTCGACATTTTTGCTTTTTTTTTTTAGAAAAAAAGCAAAAGTAAAAAAAAATTCACTTCATACCTTCATCATCTAAACACTGCAGTTGGCATTCAACCTTTATTGAAAGTTTCAAGATTTTGAAAAATTGCCTTTTTTTCACTGCAACCTTAGTGAAATAATTTCCCAAATTATCACATTTCGAATGTCAAATCGTATAGGAAATAATATCTTTTGACATGCCATAATTTACGAAATTATCTCAATTAGGCTGTAGTGAAAAAAGGCTTTTATTTTGTATCTCTTAATTTTTTTTAGTATAGTAGGTACATATCATGGTATAAGAAGAGAAGGTATGATCATTAGAAAAAACTCAGTATCGAGAACTGTCAAATGAAAGAAAAAAAGATGGCTACTTAAGGTTTTGACAGCCCAGCCCATTGAAATTGTTGTTGTAAACAAATTTGTCTTGGAAATTGTTGTTGCTTTTGACTTTGCCAAATGCCAAACGTCAAAACACTATTACCCCATTTTGTAAGATGGCTGCTCTAATGATCATACCTTGTCTTTTTATACCATGGGTACATATATCAATATTCGTCTTAGCTGCGAAATAAATATAACATCAGTCCTTTTAACAAGGTTGAATATTTATTTGACAAGGCTGGTTTTAAAGATTCAACAATTGTAATAAAATCTTCGATAAATCTATTCACAATAAATAATTTTGGCTTTGTTAAAAGTAGATTTTCAATAAGGCTACAATTTGGCTATATTTTTGTCTATGTTTGCTGCTTATTCTATCATCCCCAATTTGTTATTGTTTTTTTTTTTTTTTGTTATATGTATTTACAAAATTTAAACAATAATTGATTGCATTTAAATAGCTGAACGTATATAGAAAACCTATACCTCAAAGCCCTGTTAACTTTTAACGAAAATAAAACGCTACACTCGACAGAGTTTTGCATACGTATCTACCTTCATATACATTTGGTTATGTTGTGCAGACTAACACTTGCATACCGCACACACCGCATTGCACCGTGCACATGGTTATGCTAATTACATCGGCAACAAATAATTTTGTTTAATTGATTTCGAAATTCCACATGTGAATGGGAGTGTTAACAACAACTATCATGGTCCATCCGAACAAAAGAAGCGCACAAGTGCATGAAGTATACCTGCGTAAAGCATATAGCTATGCCACCCCAACTCCATACTCCCCACAAAAGCAGTCCGATTGTAGAGTACTCCACCAAGCTGACACACAATTTGCAAACCTATCGCAACCCTGGAGTGAAAAAGTACTTAAACAAAAAAAAAAAAAACAACAACAAAAGAAAAAAACAACTCCTCTACCACCCTCTTTTATGGGGTTTTGGGGGTGTGAGTGGTCAGGGTGGGTGAGGGTGGCAGAAAATCGCTACAATTGTAATGTGAGAGTGTGTATGCTTTAATTGCGGATTTGTTTTCGAGATTTTCCATTTTGTCGTTGTCCTTGTTGTTGGTGTAAATATATGCTGTTCATTGTGTGTTTCCTGCTGCTCTTTGACTTTCCTCTCGTGTGTGTGTGTGTGTAGGGATGAGTGAGGGCACATACTCGAAGGGTGGTAGTGTATAGTATTCTGGTGTACAGCCAGGGACCGTTTTTTTTTATGGCTTTTTACAAAGAGTTGTTGATGAGAAAAAAGACAAAACCAAAGAACGAGTTGTGTTGGAGGAATGTTTCTTGTGTTTTTTATTTTTTATAAAAACGACACGAGAACGATTTTGGCTCCATCTTTGAAAAAGCGCCGGTATTAGCGCTGTGTTGGCTGTTAGCTTTTTTCCCAGTTTCAATTTTTGTGTCGATGGTGCGCTTGGTGCTTGTGCTGGTTGGACGGGGTTGAATTTAAAATATAAATATATTTTGTGTTCTGGGCGACATCTCTTATTTTGGGTGGGAAACTATGCTAAATATATGTGAATGTTGGTATAAGGGTATATTTTTATAGTTGAATGAGAGAGGAAAATGTTTTTTTTTAATTCGGAAGAGATGACGATGAGAATTTTTATTTTTTGAAATTCTCTTTTAATAGGAGGAAAATTATTTGCTTGGCTGGAAGATTTGCATATTGGTTTGTGTTGGGTTGTTGCTGGTATTTCTAGTCATTCAATGAAAGAAAGCTAGAGGAAGAAGATAAGGAGTTTTGTTTTTAATTTTTTGAATAATTTGAAGTCAGTTGAATTTTTTTTAAAGATTTAGAAATAGAATGAATAAATTGAGGTATGGAGAATATTTTTTTTTTTTTTTTAATATGATTGTCGTTTTTTTTTGTATGCATTGCAATTTGGATACGAATATCTTCTAAACGGTTAAAGCAATCAACTTGATGCCAAGGAATTTTTTGTAGAACGTTTAAGCCCCTAAAAGAATACATCTTGTTAATTTGAAAATAATTCAGTGAATTGCAAAATTTTTAAAAGTAAAAATTGTTTTTATAATTTTTTTTAACTTTGACCTCGAATATCTTTAGAATGGTTAGATTAATGAAAAAAGTTATTCAGACCTTTTTTGTGGAGCAATCTGTTTCCTACACGAATATGTCATGCACGTTTGATTATTATAATTTTTCAATTTGTTACAAAATTAAGAAAAAAAATGCATTTTTAAAGATTTTCTCGATTTTTGGACCACAAATATCTACTTAACGGTTAGATAATTGAAAAAAGTATATAAGGCCTTTTTTGTAGAGCGTTCAATTTTTTACAAGAATATTTAAAAAAATTTGCTAAAAAGTCAATTAATAAAAAAAATGTTTTTTTTTTTTTCGTAGAAGCTTGATGTTTTATTTTGTTTTGTTTTTTTTTTTTTTTTCACAAAGAAAAAATAAAATAACTAAAAATAAAACTTATGGAACGTACTTGCTTTTATGGTTAAAGTTACTCTAATGTTTTTTATTGAACAAAATTAGGAACAATTTATAGCAAGATTTCTTTTTTAAGAAATTTTATAAGTATACTGAGGGAAAAAACAACTTAAATTCAACAAAAACCACGTTGATTCAACTATTTTTCTCAATGATTTTGCGTTGACGACGGAAATTTTAAAATCAAAGTAGAACATCGTTAGTTTAAAGCGGTTTGCCGTTATAAACATCTTTAAATCAAAATTGTTTCAACTTTGAAAAAAGCATCAATTTATTAAAAAAAAAAATAAGAAAAAATTTGGCAGCCACTAGAAATCGAACCTACAACTCTTGGATCTCTAGGAGAATGCTTGGAAATGAGGGTGATAAAATGCAACAAAAGCTGAAGTCCGACATAAATAAAAAAATTCTTACACTGTTTCAATTTTAATTTAAAGATGTTTCATATTAGTTTTTTTCAACGTTAAATCAACATTTTAAGTTGCGTTTTTTGCCATTTGAATTGTTGAATAAAAAAGAATTTTAATTAAAACCATTAGAGCCGTTTTAAAAAATAACATTTGAATACATAAAATTTTTCTAAATTTAATTTATTGAAAACAATCATTTTCATCAAAAAAAGCAAAAAAAAAAACATGAATTTTTATCTTCTCACGTCATTAATTCCATTTTTTTTCCCTAACAACCTATAAAAAATATTTTACCATCTGAAAGCTTATCAAAATATATATATTGATCAGGTCTATGAAACATCTACAAAAAGAGCTAGAATTTTTTGAACTCGATCAAATTTCATTTAAAAAAGCAAAAAAAAAACATTTATTTTTATGTTCTCACGCTATGGAATCAATTTTTTTGTTTAACAACCTATAAAAAATTATACCATGAGAAAGCTTATTATTTCACTTTTCATATGACGTATCAATCTCATTTCAAAGATGGCTACAAGAGAAGTTAGAATTTTTTAAAGTCAACCATATCGAATTTCCAGACTTTACTTCCCACACTGGTGGCTGTTCGGGGGGCAACAGATCTCCACTGGTGTTTTGAGGTTTTTCGCAAGTTTCTTGATTTAACATTGTGTAGCTTGTAGTTAGTCTACCGTTATGTGTTATGTACCAAATGAAAGGTAATTGTATCAGGATGCTCATAAAAGTTTAATAAAATTTCTATCTGCTCTTGGTCAAAAGTTATAACCTGTTGAATTCTAAAATTTTATTTTACCGTTATCTCAAAATTGTGTTTACAAAAATGACTGAAACTTCGAACACATTAAGTCGTGGTCATGGTCTATCATTATTCCATATACTTTATTCCTGTATCTGTTAAAGAAAAAAAAATAAAAATGAAAAACGATGAAAATCGGTTAAAAACGGTCAAAAACGTGTTTTTTAAAAACTTGTTTCTTCCGTTATTCAGTCAAAAATCACTAAACGATTCTAATTTTTACACATGTATGCATAAAAATTCATATTTCGAAACGCAGAGTGTTGGAAAAAAATCCGTCAAAAAAAAATTTCTCTACCCAAAATCATCATTTTGTCATAGTACTAACACGTGTACAACGTTCAAACAAAACGTTATAGCTTAGTTTCAAAAGATTTTACATTTTTTTCTTAAATGCAGTTATTCTTAAATTAGTCTCATCAATCTATAGCAAACAAATCAACTCTCTACAACTTCGCGTTTAGATTTTAGCAAACATTTCATCTTTCCGTTTTACCCCTGTTTACCCTATTAAAACGGAATCTTTAAGATCCCTCATTTGGATTGAGCTTTAGGTTATTATCTTTCAAATAAGCTATAGAAGATTTTTGTATCTCTAATAGTTTATTTTTAATTTTTATTTGAAATTTTTGCAGCGAAATTTTTGTCGCGAGAGTGGAAAGGGAGAAAATGGCGTCACTTTTTTGTGGTGGCTGCCATGGTTCATCGATTTATAAGACGTTATCACGTCAAAAAAATTGAATATTTTTTAAAAATCCAAAAATGTGGTTTTTGAAATTCAGACAGATGGACAGACCACAGACAGACAGAATTGCGTTACCCACTTTTTCTCCATCATCGTATTTACAAGTTTGATGGTTATCACGAGTTCGATTCTTTTTTTACAAACCCTTAACTTGCTCTATCGCATATCGCACGTAATAAAAATTTGATACAAGTTTTTTGGTTTGATCACCAGTGGTTACCAGGCTTTTTTTTAATCAAAATGTTTCCACATAAAAATACGATGATTTCAGCTTGAATTTAGTGGATTTCTTTTAAATTTTCGCATTCAAGAAATGAATCATCTTAATTTAAGACGGAAGTCATTTTGGAAAAAACCATGCAGTTTTATTTAAATAGAATAAATATTCGTGTCTAGTATTTCAGATTTTCCTAAATAAGATATCAATTAAATCTATTAAAAAATATGTTTACGCATCTCTATCGTTTCATAAGATTATTGTCTTATATAAACATTGCATTGCTTCCAAACTCATCATCTGCCAAATGTATGTGTTTTTTTTAATAAATATATATATTTTACATAGCAATTAAAAAAGAAAACAAAACAAACAAATTCATAATCCCATATACAAATTTTTGATCTCAAAATGAAAATGCATTTGCTTTTGTTATACCCAACTTGTTGCAAAATATTTATCCTTAGAGATATTATATAGCAACTGGTCTGTTAACAAATTACAATGCAATATGGATATGATACCATATTATACCCTCTTACCAGAGGCTAAACTAGAATCAACACCCGACTAATATGCCCTGAATGACTCCTCTGATCCCAAAAAAACCTTATCTTTTTCTGAGCGATGTGTGTGGCTGTCTAAAAAATATGTTAAAGTACAATTGTATCCCTTTTCTTGTTTTGTATGATGTTATGATCTTCCTTTTTACACACTAGACTACCAGATGACGTCGTCGGCAACAGGCACAGAGGGTATCATGTAAGAGTATAACAATCATACATTAAACTGCTTTACATGAGGATAAACATAGAGTGAGAGTCCTTAGGTTATGGTTACCCAAAGCCACTCGGGCTCATGGCCGGCTTAATATATGTGTATTCCTTTTTCATTTTGATGGACGGATGGATTGGATGAAGTTTCGTGGTTGAATGAATTCTATACACTTTAGACTTTTATTTCGGCTCATTGCACTTTATGATCTTTTTTATACACAGCCAGCCGGAACTATCCTTGAGTCGAATATAAAAATTGATTTATAGCGGCATCAATTCATCATCGCAGAATCAGGAGTTTGTTTAAACATGGGCATCATGATGATGATCCGCTTCTAATAAAAATAGCAAACCTTTAAAAAACACATCAAGATGTTCTAGTTTTTATAAAGAAGTCTGAAACTAATTGTCAGATGGTTTTTGTTTGGTTACGAATTTTATTGAAAAATCGGCCTAGGGCTAGCATATGCCGTACCTAAGTATGCGCGAGGCAATAAAATGAATTAATTTCAATTTGACATTTTGAAAATTTTTGTAGTATTTTTAGGACTTTATTAAATAAAATGCACTACTGTTATGTTAAAAGTTGCTTATGTTAAAAGTTTCTTGGAATATATTAAATATTTTTAAAAAATCATAAAAGAATTTTTTAAAGAAATTTTTATATTAAAACTAAAAAATTAATATTAAATTTTGTTTAAAGTTTCAAAACCATCCCCTTAAAAGTATTTGACCTTCGAAACAAGTATGCCATTTAATTTCTTGTGCAACAAGGAATTTTGAGAACAATTTTTTTTTTTATATAAAATTTTCGAAAATTTAAAAAAAAAAATTTGGTACGCCAATGAAAGGGCAAAAAATTATTATTAATTATTATTGTTAACATTAATTGACACATAAAAACAATGTTTCAACAAAATTCATTGGACTGTTTTCAAAAAATTGATTTTTCAAAAAAAAAATTTGAACTTTTCTTACACAAAAAAAAATGTTTGAACATTTTTCTTAATTTTAATAACACTGGTCAACAAGGTTTTTGCCACTAGAACCAAAATATACTTTTCTAAAGGTTTTTGATGTGCTGAACTCGAATCTGAAGTTAGAAATTTTTTATTGGCCTCCGTTTTTGAAATATTACCGTTAGAAAAGGCCAAAAAACATCATTTTGGCTGTTTTCGAGGTTTATTTTTATGTGGGGTAATTCAAAATGAATAAATTTGTAACGGTGCCTTTAAGAACTGGTTTCATTCTTCCAAAAAATGTTTAAATCTTTCCGATATCTCTTTTACTGCCCGAGATATTTAAAGTTTGAGTAGCGGTCTTTGACTAAGAAACAGCACTGGCCAATCAAGTTAAACTTTTTTTTGCCACAAGAACCAAAATATATTTTTCTAAAGGTTTTTGGGTTTCTAAACTCGAATCCCCAATCAGAAAAATTCTATTTGCCTTCGTTCTTAAAATATTACCGTTATAAAAAAAAAAGGTTATTTTATAACGGTTATATTTCATAAACGGAGGCTAATTGAATTTATCTGATTACATATTCGATTTCAGAAGCCCAAAAACCTTTAGAAAAATATATTTTGGTTCTTGTGGCAAAAATTCTATGACCAGTGACTTAATCTTTACATTAAGTTTAGTTTCTCTTTGGTTCATTAGCTGAAACTTAAGATATCTCCAGCAATAAAAGAGATACCGGGAAAATTTAAACAGTTTTTAAAAGAAGAATATCTGTCCTTTTAATCACCGTTACAAATTTGTTGATAATATATTACCTCACATAAAAGTATAGCCTTGAAAACAGCCTAAATTAGGTTATTTAGCATTTTATAACGGTAATATTTCAAAAATGGAGGCCAATCAAATTTTTCTGACTTCAGATTCAGATTAGCACATCAAAAACCTTTAAAAGTATATCTTGGTTCTTGTGGCAAAAAAAAGTTCAATTTTGTTGACCAGTGTAATTATAGAATTATTATAACTTTTTTATACAAAAATGTTCATTGAAAGAGGTTGTTTCGTTTATGAGAAAATCCAGAAAATGGTTCTATTGCAAGTACCAACCGTTTAAAACGGTTCAAAAAATTATTTTTTATTTTATACCCCATAATTTTTTATTTTTTCCACAGGATATATAACAGGCACTGGTTCACGCTTCCGAATTTTCGGTTGACAAAATCTCGTCTTTGATCCTTTGTCCGTCTTTCCGAAATTAAACACCAACTTCCTCTATATGGAAAAAGTTGAAGACCACCATTGCGTAAGATAAGGATATTCTTATTTTCATAGGGAAGTCCCTAAGTGTCCGATATGTGTTTGACTAGACAGTTTGGCGTCTTCAAGTGGCTGAAACATGACATAAATACAAAAGACCAAAAACCGTACCGCCAAAACCAACAATATCAAGTGCGGACCACACAAGTTTCACTAGACCACTGGTCCACCAAAAACCACGACCATCATGCAGTCGCGTAGAAAAAAAAAATCACTTATACATCCTAAAAACAAAAGGAACATCCCAGACAGTATGACGCCAATCGAGAAATACCAGATTTTCCAATACAATACATGCACACACATGATGTCAATACCACACTCATAAATTTGTCTCTCGAGTGCATAAAAGAGGTCCTTATTCTTACGTCATGTTATTATTTGTTTTTCTTTGTTTCAAAAGTCAAAAATTATTTGGGATCAAAGGAAAAGTATCAACTCAGCTGTCAAAAAAAAAAAAATACTTTGTTTTTTTTATTCGGATATTCGGAACTCAAAGAGAAGAGGTTTGAAAAATCTTTGGATTCACTTGGAAAGGATAATGAACAGTTAGAGTACCTAACCAATACAATTAGTAGCTTTATAATTTATCTTATCCTTGCTCCTCTTTTGTTGTAGGTTTTTGTTTCCTTTGTTTTTGTTAAAAAAAAAAAAACTTGTGATCCGTTGTATAGTATGGTATGGTCTAATGTCACATGAATATAAATAATTGTCTTCCTCGTGATTGATTAGAACCCATGAATATGGCGGTGTTTACCCAACAAAATACTAATTTATCATCAGTGGCGTGCCGTGGGATTTTCGGCGGAGCGTGGGATTGTTGTTGCTTTGTTCTTGTTTTGTGTGTTTGCAATTTGATGAATAGAATTCAGTAAATAAGAATGATTATGTTCATGTGTATGGAATTAAACTATCTTTGATAAAAAAAAAAAACTAATTCAACTTGACTAAATTTTTTGAGAATTTTTTTATGTATATAATTTTTTTGCCAAAATGGTTTTAAAAAGTCGTTTTATAACGAAAAATATATCCAACTTAAATTCACAATTCTACGAACCACTTAGCTACTATTGTTGAAATCACATCTTTTTAAACGGTTTTAACCTCCAAACTCTTGTATAACCAGTGATCTCATAAAAGAAAAAATTGAAAATCGTCACGGACGTTTTTTTTTTAATAAATTAATGTTTTCAAAAAGTCATTTTGATGCCAATAAAAAAGAAATATTAATCAACACATTCGCTTAAAAAAATTATTTTTCAAAGTAAAATTTTTAGGAAATCAAGTCAGAACTCAAGAGATCTATGACGGTTCAGAAAATATTTTTTTTATTTAAAGAACTTATTTACCACGGTGCATAATTTTGTATTCACAATCGTCGGAGCCGTTTTTGAAAATAAAAAAAAAAAAAAACGGGAAGAAAATAACCTATAAATTATTCTGATGAGACACAAGAGTCAAAATTAGTATTGTTTTATTTTAATATATCCTTTCAGGGGCGGATCCAGGATTTTTTTCTGGGGGGGGGGGGGGCACAAGGGACGGATTGGCAAAAAAATCAGCAATAACAGTTAGAAATAAAATGACGACTGACTGACAAGCAGCGTATTTTAACGACGCACAGTGCGGTATTTTGGTCTAAAACCTGACCAAAAATATTTTGGCACATTTTCTGCATCAAATAGGTACCAAATGACAAAAAAAATATTCGGAAGGAAAAAATTTCATTTTCTTGTTATAGTAAAAGTCACTTAAGTGCTTACCTACTTATCTCCTGAAAAAAATATAAAAAATCATAAAATGCATGTACAATCCTGTGCTATATTAAAGTTAGTACCTAATCTATTCCTTATTTTATTTTTTGACTTAAGTTGTTTCATTAAATAGTTTTTGAGAAATTGAGTTTTAAAGATAAAATTTAGAAAAAAAAAAACAAATGTTTACGTTTTTTAATTGATTTTGTATAAAATTTTGCAATATCATGGACATATTTATACCATTATTTAATGACCTAGTAGTTTTTAGTCAAATACTCAAATCTTCATTTTAATAAATATTAAAGTTCTAAAAGAAAAACAAAAAAAAAAAAACTGAAACATACTTTTTCCCCGGGAAACCCAGTCTTGTTTTTTTTTTTTATTTGCATTAAAATTTTTTTATATCTCAAGAATATTGTGTTCAAATTGTAGGTCTATTAGAGCCAAATTTACCAAGTTATGGGTATTTAAATACTTCGCTTACGAACGTTTTAGTCCAGAGTTCATAACTTTAAATCGTTCTCCCCACAACTAATGTTTTCAAAGCCGGTGCCCCTCATAACTTTAAAACTAATGCACCGATTCTTTTGAAATTTGGAACACTATTTTTTTTACATATTTTTAAAGGAATCCCTGGAGAAATTTTCTCAATAACATAATGTTTATAAAAATCTATAAGTAAGGGTCGCTTTTGGGCAAACTTCTGAAATGCAAGTTTGTTCTACATATCCAGCAGTTCAATAATATATAGGCAATGTTGTGGAGTGTTGCGCTATTTTAAAACACTAATGTTTAAAAAAAAAAAACAACAAAAAAGTGCAAATTTTTTAAGTGTGAACTTCAATCAATCCGTATGAAAAAATTGAGTTGCATATATATTTATTTTTTTTTTAGAATACCATTCATACCTTGATTGTCGATGTCCATATCAAAATCTTTCACCAAAATCACTTTGAAGTTAAAAAAAAAACACTTTTTTTTAAATCGAAAAAAACATTCGTGTTTACCCATCGACAAATAGTCGTTTATTTATTTGTGAGGTGGAGCTTTTCATGGGAAAGGGATGCAACAAAGAATAAAATTCGCATTTTCAGCCAGAAATAGACAAGAGTTTCACCCAAGTTCATTCTGTTATTATTTATATATTTTAACAACTCTTATAACTTGATTTGCTTTAAGTATGAACCAGTTCTGGGGGGAGCACGTGCCCCCGTGCCCCCCCCCCTGGATCCGCCGGTGCATATATCATTCTTTGAAAACTGGTTAAAATTGAAGATCGTATGAAACATTATAATATTATTTTAGTTTTTTTTTTTTTTTATTTTCGGAGAAATGACAAAAATTGTTTGTATCCCCTTTTGAAAAGTCACTTCTCATTTTTGTTTTACTAGCCACATACGAGTAACAACAGTCAACACTTTTACTTCTACATGTGGGAAGTAACTAGCAACTAGCGATGTATCTACCTATGTATTATTTATTTTTATGGGTATGGATTTACGTCATTGGCTCTCTTCCTCTAAAACATAGGTCCGTCAAGATAGCACCCACACCCCCAAATTTCCAAAATCTGAGTATGCAGTAATTTGTTGCTAATTTGTTGCTAATTAGTTGCTCTAATCTCGAATTTGTTGCTCCACTCCTTTCCCCTCAAAATTGATCACTTTTCATCACTTTTGAGGGGGAAGGGGTGGAGCAACAAATTCCAGATTAGAGCAACTAATTAGCAAGAAATTAGCAACAAATTATTGCATTCTTCTTTTTTTTAATTTTTAGGTTTTTCTTGGTGTGGGTGCTATCTTGACGTTTTGATATGTTCCACAAGTTCCACAATGCATTTTGGACATGAAGGAGATGGATTTAAAAGTTGAATGAGACCTTTTTGAAAAGGTGTTGAGAGGCCCTTTAATTTGATATCATTTTTGTTGCTGTGCGTTAAATTTTGGGGAATTTAGATTTTTTGAGAAAACTGTTGAAGTGCATTTCTAGGTCAAATCTTGGAGCAACAAATTCAACTAATTATCAACAAATTACTGCGTACTCAGTTTTTTGAAATGTTGGGTTTTTAATGGGTGTGGGTGCTATCTTGACGTCAAAATAGCACCCACACCCTTTCCATCAATTTTGAGGGGGAAGGAGTGGAGCAACAAATTCGAGATTAGAGCAACTAATTAGCAACAAATTACTGCATACTCAGATTTTGGAAATTTGGGGGTGTGGGTGCTATCTTGACGGACCTCTAAAACATTCATATTTTGATTTAAAAATAATTTTTACTAAAAGTAATTTTTACTTTTACTTTGAAAAAATTTACTTTTAATATTTTTTCGTACAAAAACTCACGACTAACAGCAAATGTCACATCCGTGATTATTGGTCACACCCTTATAAGTATTAGAATGAATATTTTCCATAATTTTTCGTTGTTTTATGTCTCACCCGATATACACCTGGAAAAGAATCAACTTGCGAGAAGAATGCACCTGCAATTTTAGAATCGGATGTTTTGCAAGGTCACGGCCGTAAAGCTTCTAAATTGGATATTGAAATTAATTTGAGTATATTTTCATTTAATGAAATGAAACCCATGCATTTAACTCAGCATTCAAGTAGCTTTCTACTGACATTTTTTAACCCTCTGTCGGCACACGGGTGTGAATTTGGCAGGACAAAAATAAAAAAATTACGATTTTTCAAAAAAGTGGTCACAAGAAAGTCTCTTTATAAAGGTTGAACATATTTTTTTTCGGAATTATGAATACAATATTCGAATTCCTCGGAATATTCTACATCAATTTCATACTTGATTCTCTATAAAATATTGTGAACGAAAAAAGTTCTAGCGACATGAAAAAGTATAAACCAAATTCGCACCCGTGTGCCTATCACGTCACAAAAAAGAGGTGTGTCTACAGAGGGTTAATAATGGTTGAATAAATCATATATTTTTGAGCAAAACTGTCACACCCGTAACAATGAATACTTCCATATGTAGTTTTTTCAACAAGGGTAGAATGTCTTTAGTGAAAGCAATTTTTTAAATATCTGATTTTTCTACGTACATTTTAAAATATTTTTATTAATTCAAACAGTGTAACATATTATTCGTTTTCGAGTACCTACCTACAATGAATATTCTCCCAGCCAATGCCTTTTTCTTAAAATGATTGACTTCACTTCACATTCAACATTGTCAAATCTGTAAAAATCTCATATACAAACTTCCTGTTTTTAATAGTAGATAACTTTAAATTTGACGGGGGACTTATAACAAAAATATTTAAAGAATGAATAAATATCCAAAACTTTTCGTAAAATAATAAATTTAAAATGTGTATGAACAAAAAATAAACTAAAAATTGATTTTAATTATAAATCCCCCAACTATCGACTTTTTAATAGTAGAGTAACTAAAGCAAATTATTAGGGAACCCGGCCGAACAGCTCTGATTTTGACGATTTTTTTTTTCAAAGGTAGGTAATTAAAAATACTTTAAAGTCTATAGATAAAAAATTGCCGGTGTTGCCGTATTGTTTTTTTAAATTAAAATTAAAATTTTTTTTAACAAAACCATTTTTTTTGCTTAAATTTCATAAAACAAATGATAGCAAAAGATTCTCTAGGTAATTTAAGGAAAATATATAAAAGGCAGTAAGGAACAATCTTCCATCGTTTAAGCGATAAATGCAATTTTCTAACATTCTGACCTCAAACACAAAAAAAATATTTTGAAAACAACGGCAACACCTACAATATTTTAAAACACATTTTTAAAAAGCCAGAAGCTCATTCTTATCTCTTAAATTTAAATCCACTAAATTTGATCAAGACTTTTTGAAAAAATGGTCCTCAAACTCAGAATTAAAAAAAAAAATTATATTAGAAAAATTTAAAATGACTTTTTTCCAAACTATTTCTAATAAAATATGAATTTATTTAAAAAAAATTTTTGGCCATAAATATTGAAAAGTTGAATTTCGAAGCAAAAAATTTAAAATATATCACACTTTTGAAAAAAAATGAAAAATTACTTCAATTTCAATGGTTTTTTTTTATTAAAACTGAATTTTTGCATTGAAATAATTAATTTTCTCAAAGACTGTGGTAAATAGGAACTTTAAATTTTTGCTATTTAACTTTCAACAGTAAGGGTTATTAAATGAATAAAAAATAATTTTATGTTTAGATGTTTAACTTAAAAAAAAAAAATAAGTTAAATTTTTTTTCAAAACTTTTATTAAAAAAAGTTCTTCGAAAATGAAATACTTTTTAATTTTTTTCATAAACCGCAATGCATATTAACATTTCCTTTTATAATTTGGAATCATAATAAATGCGGCCAAAAAAAATTGAAAATAAATGCATTTTATATTACGACCAAGTTTAAAAAACGACATGTTAAAATTTTTTCAATAATTTTTTTTTTCAAAAATCTGAGTTCAATTACCATTCTTTCAAAAGCCGTTCATTCAATTAACTTAATTTTAATTTTACATATATGACTAAGCTTCTAGCTTTTAAAAAATGTATATTTGAATATTGTAGGTGTTGCCGTTGTGTTCAAATATTTTTTTTTGTGTTTGAAGTCAATTAATGAGAAAATTGCATCTATCGCTTGAACTATGGAAGATTGTCCCTCACTCCCATATATTTTTTTTCCTTGAATTTCCTAGACAATCTTTTGGCATCAATTAATTTATGAAATTTAAGAAAAATTTTTGAAAAAAATTTGTTTTTGTTCACAAAAATCTTCAATTAAATTTAAAAAATCAAAACGGTAACACCGGCAATTTTTAATTTATAGACTTTAAAGTATTTTTAATTACCGACGTTTGAAAAAAAATATCATCAAAATCTAAGCTGTTCGGCCGGGTTCCCTAATATTGCCAATTTTTGAGCTTTAGTTACTCCACTATAATGCCTATACTCAACATGAACGAATAAATTTCTTCAGCAACAAGGGATTAATGTTTAAAAGTTTGTTTGAAATTTTTAAATAGAAAATTTTCCTTAAAACTTAAGTCTATAAACATCAGATCAGATAGAAACATTCATCCTTTTTATCATAGAAAAGTGTGCGTATGTTTGTGTGTGTAAATGAATAATGAATGAAAGTTGGAACATCACACATGTATAGACACCATCAAAGAGTCTAGTCCTCTTTCGATGTGAGGAGAGGTTCTATGCATACCATACATGAAAGGGTAGAAAATTAATGACCACATTATTCGGGCTCAAAATCGAAATTAGATGCAAAGTTAATTTTTCTTTTCTTCTTTAAACTTAAATGCAAGAGGATAACAAAACAAGCGGTACAGCATGGGTACACATATTATATTCTCTATATATTTTCATATAGATAGCTTTTTTTGGGTTGTATTCTAAAAAGGACATTTCACTATAGGTACATTTGAATCTAGCCAAATGACCTAGCCTTTAGTCATTGAATTCAAAAATGCCAATGAGTCGAGTAAAAGAGAAAAAGGGGTCCAGACATTTTGGTCGAAAATCCAAAGGGGCTGGTTTGGTTGCTGCTTTCGCAAGCTATGAAAATGCTTTGTTATTAAATAAAAAAAAAAAAAGTAAAGGGAAGATATCCTTTTCTTCTTTGTTAAACAATGAGAGATTTCCTTTTAAATGAATCTCCACATATGTGTGTTAGATGCGTGTGTAGCGAGCGGATGTGTCCTTTTTGTTTACCGTGTGTTTTTTGTATGTACCTTAGCACATACAATCCCCAATTTTGACCCTTGGCTTGGCTTAATTTGCATGCCCAAAAGAAGGATTAATTATGGTCATTTCGTAGAGTAATTGCAAAGGACGAACCAAAACAAAAGAAAGCTATCGCATATATGCAAATTTATAGAAAAAAATATCTACTTATTTGACTGCTGCCACCCGCTCCAACGCCTTCAAATAGATAAGTTTAAAGAGAACGCCGGACAAACAAAGCTCTCACCTTTTATCTTTTTTTTTATTTTTATGTGTCCCAACAGGAGGAAACTACTGTGCGTCTATAAAAATACGATTTAACTTCTAATGCCTCACTCTACTTGAAGAAGAATAAAAAGCGTCACACCAGCGAGCAGTGATGTTAAATTTGAAGTGTTATTGCTATCAAGTTTTTGTAAAATGGAAAAAAATGTTGTTAAAATACCTTGAAAAAAAAGAATTTGACCTGCACACTTTTGCGTGCATATCAAATTTAACCTTTTTTGTCTCCGAAGTTTATGATCATCAAATTTGAGAAACTTTACTCAATAAAACTGTCTAGATATTCTTCGGACGTCAAAAAATATTTTTTGTAGCTCTTAAAAAATGTAAGGATATGAATAAAAATTAAGACTTGGATTGTGTCTTGTCAAAGTTCTTACTTTGCAACGAAGGGACATTTTATTCTGATTTATAAAGTTTGATAATTGCCACTAGAATTCACACGCAAGGTAAAATAAAAAATAGCATACCTCAACAAATAATTTTGCTCCTATAAGGACTTACAGCTTATGTAAAGCTGTATAGAAGCGAAATTTTAAGTTAGGACGTAAGCAGGTGTGTTGAATGCAAACAGTGTAAAACATTGCTTACTTTCTGATATTACGAGAATAAAAATAATAAATGGAAGGTCAAAAATTTATTTTATCAATTGTCCGACCATGTTAATACGAAACCAATGAGTTTTTTTTTTCAAATTTGTAGTAATTTGTAAAATTATTCAAAATAACGTAAAATTTTGAATATAATGATGTTAACAATTTTTTTTTTTTATTTTGGAGGATGGCAATTTTGGATATTCGGCGGCCATTTAAAAAATTGGTAAAAAAAAATAAAAGAACTGTAACTAAGGAGAATCTTTTACTATGGAAGTTTCGCTATATTGCATTAAGAACGTAAGATATTGCAATGACAAATTGAATTACATTTTTATTTTAAATATAATACTTAATTAATTTTTCTAAGCTTGCCAACAACTTCTAGAGTTTTCATGTGATTTAAACTAAAAAAATAATTGAACAGCAAAATTCTCAAAATGGACTCCAAATTGTTTTTTTAAAAAGCTTATATTTTAGCGTTGAACCCCATAAAAATGTAGGTACCTGCCAATTTTTTCTAAAGAAAAAGTATTTCTGAGATTAAGATTAAGAGAACTACTTTTGCCACAAATTCATAAAAAAACAGTTAAAAATGATGGGATTCCTTCTTTAAAAATTCCCTGAAAATCATTAGAAGAACAACAAAAAGTTAATTATTTTTGGTTGAATACATTATTAGATGTTTTTTTTTTTTCAAGAAAAAAAAAAAAACGCGAAAGATATAAAAACCTTATATAACTTGAGATCGAAGAAAAAAAAGGAAAAAAATACTTCATTACACTGAGGGAAAAAATAAATTGAAGTTGAAACGTCTTTGTTTCAAAGATGAACTACATTGATTTATGTGACTTTAAGATACGAAACCATCAAAAATTAAATTTTTTTCCACGTTGATTTTAAAATGTTCATCTTCAACGCAAAATCATTCCGAATAATAGTTAAATCAATGTGGTTTTCATTGATTTAACGTTGCTTTATGGTGACTTTTCTTTCAGTGTAGTCTATCGGTTTATGAACAAATTTTTGATTCTCTTCCAAATACCTATTCTTATTTCAAAAAAAAAAAAAAATTATTTAAAAGTTTAAGACAGTTTTGAAACTGATTTTTCAAAAACCTTTAAGTTTTTGGATTCAAAAAAAGTTTTTGCAATTTTTGGTAAGATTGGTGAACTTTTTGTATATAAATTTTGTGAATTGATAAAGAAAACAAAAACAAAAGGAAGGATAAAACAATTTGATAAATGGATTTGAACTCCGTTATTTTCAAATAGATTTTTAGAGAAAAAAAATCAAAAAAACGTTGGATATATCGCTGGCTGAGAACTAAAATGTTCTATGTCTTATGGAAACCCCTGCAGACATGGAACATTATAGTTCTCAGCCAGCGATATGTATATAAATAAATAATAATTATGCTTATGTTGGGACACAACTAATACCTACATTTCAAATAGAAAAAGTATTATGCTCTGTTTTCGAAAAATTACTTAAAAAAAAAAAAAAACAATTTATTTGTAAAAATTAAAAAAATATTTTTTGAAAACTTTGTTTTTGATTTATTTTAAAGTTAGTTGTACATATATAAAATATACTATACATTTATTAAAAATGAACCAATCATTTAATGTGGAAAAAAATCAAAAACAAATGAATATGTAGGTAGCACCCTTAATTATGATTTAAAAGAAAGTTTAAAGTTAGCTACAAATACTTCACTTTTTAAAATTTTGTATTTAATTGTAGGAATATAACGAAAACTGAAAAAAAACTTACTTTAATCAAAAACTGCTCCAATTTAATTTTTTTGTCTGAACTTTAGCAAATAAGTTCGTAGGTACTTTTGAAGTAAAAAAATATTTTTAAATTGTTAACAATACTTGACATTGAACCATTATCTTTTGCTCTGACATATTCTTTAACGATTCAATAGAAGAATTTACTTTTGAATTATGTAAATAAATAAAAAAAATCAAGTTTGTTTATCGAAAAATTATTTTTTTTTTTAACGGGTTAGTGATATTTTTTGAATTTTCATTTTTTATTTTCCTTCTAATTATTTCTTATGAATGGCATACAAATTTTTTTTTTTGTAGAAATGTTTGAAAGGTACTTTTGAAAATTGATAAATACTATATTTTACTTGTTTCATTTAAAATTGAACTATAAACTTAAAATTATAGAAATACGGGTACAAGAACTAGTTCGTGTTGTTTCTTAATACCTAATATTGTTTTGTTTTTAAACGTTTGATGTTGGTAGTCAACGCTTTGTCAACAATCTATAAATTTTTCTCCCCAATTTTATTTATAAAGATTATTTTTATTGAGTTTTTAACGAATAATCTCCGTGTTTTACTGAGTTCCATATTTCAACAAACTTTACTTTCTTTTAAAATGTCTACTTTTTCCAAAAACAAAAACTATATCATCACTGTACATTTATAATTAAGAGTATATTTTTAGCTGTATGCCTGAAATTATGTTAAATCACCTAGTAATGATTTTTTGTGTGTTGTCTACTTTTAGGTGTCCCAGACTGATTTTTGTTTTCAACTTTACTGACAATATAAAACACAAACGATTGAGCCTGAGGGTTGATCAAGGAATTTTTGAATAAATATGCTAAAGAAGATAAAGTCCAGAGGTCATCCCTGTATTCTCTCTCATTGTTGTTGTTGCCCTCTGCCTTCATCGTCGTCGTTCATGTCTATATTGAAAAAAGTAAATTCTTTTGCTGTGAAATTCTTATTAGAATAACGAAGTGGACGTTTTGAAAATTTATTTTGTAACGGAAAGGGATGAGTGTTGGACATTGGATATGCGGATCTAGTTGGTTGGTCATTTGCTTAAGGATTTATGAATCCTTTTTAACTAGAATATAATTTATTGCTTTTTCAAAGTGGTTTGGTTGAGATGAATATTTTCATAATAAAGCCAAAGTGATAAGGGTATAGGAGTAGTATTATGGAAAGCTAGAAAGTAGAGAAAAGGATAACCGGAAGCTAGATATTGGGTATATATACAAATGAGATAGAAATTTTCAAAAAAGGGTTTCATTATTTTGGCCTTTGAATATCAAAAGAATGAACAATTTGTTTTAAAAGAGAGAAAACATCTCATCGTGCATGGAGAGTATTATAGTGTTCGTGGTAGTTGAACTAATTGAAAGTTGGTCAGGTGGAAATCAAACCAGCTTTATGCAAAAGGGGATTCGAATAGTTTTGAAATCAAAAATTCAGTTTATGTTTATGCTGGGGGGGTGAAAAGAAATTACAAGGGTGTTTTTTATCCGTTCTTTACAAAAAAACTAAAAAAAAAAGAATGAAAATGTAAAAACTTTATTAAAAATTGATTTTGTATAGGATTAATGGTATTATATGAATTTGAATGAAGAAATTCCTTAAAAATGATTTCAATAAAAAATATATTTTTGTTTTGATCGTAGATTTGAATTTTTGGCATTATTTTTAAAAAATGACTTTCTTTTTTTTTTATTTGAAGTGTTATTGTTTTTTTTTAGATGTTGAAAAGTTCAAAAGGTTGCAAATTTTGACAGTTTTGCATGCAATATAGTCTATATAAAGCAAATTTAGGATTTTGTATATAGTCTAAATCGCAGCGAATAAATAAATTTTGAATAATTAAAGCAATTTAAAATGTGCTTAATGTTGTTACATTTGTTTCCTATTCAACAAATAAACATACCGAGTAAAATACATTTCATTTAGCATAAACTCAAAAAATTAACTTGGTAATATGATTTAGATTAATTAAAACGATTTTAATGGACATGAAAAAATTTATTTTTTTATGTTTCGAAAAAATCTTTTTAAAAGGTTTCGACGTCCAAACGTATAAAAGTATGCCTTTGAACTCTTATACAATAAAAAATCAAAACAAAAAATTAAATCTTAAGAATAGTTAAAATAAAATGCACGACTGGGGCCGCACGTACTTTCTCTTGTAGTTCAAAGTATCTATATCTTAAATAACTATTGGAAATTAAAGATTTTCGTTAAATTTTGAAAAAAATAAAAGTAAAAAAATTTTTGTGAAAAACTAAAAATGCAGTTTTGTTAGAATCATTAAGACTATAAAGAAAATCGAAATCGTTTGAGTCGTTTTCGAGAAAATTGCAATAACTCATTAACGATACACGGGAAGAGCCGACATTAGCGATAAAAAAAAAGCAAAAAATTGTCATATTTCCACTATCCGTATTTTTTGAGAAAAACTAAAAACGCAGTTATATTAGATATACGTACAGCATTACTTGTGTCAAATTTTTTGGACTTCTCGATTATCGTAATGTTAGTTTTGATTAAAACCTCGAAATTTTTTTTTTGACACGAAACCAATACTTGCTTTATAGAGCAAGTAAAAAATGTAGGTAAACCTATAAAAATTTTAAAAACAAAAGGAGATGGCACATTTTTGGGCCCAGTGTGTTCACTTACGAAATGGGTATCAAATGAAAGGTGACGGTAAGCACATTACGTGGTAAAATATTTTCAAATTCGTTAGTGGGGTTTTGGAGATATTTGAGTTTGAAGTTTCGGATTTCACAATCAAGATTTCAGCTATTTTTGCGATCAATTAATCGTAGAATGCGTAGAAAGGACTTTTTAGATTGGAAATTAGTTAATCTTTCTTTTTCTAGTACATCATTTTTCTCTAGGAGTTATACTTTCAGAGTAACAGAACCGCAAAGTATCTCATTCTCAGTAATTCCGCACTTAACTCTAAGGGTTGTTTAAAATATTTAAAATATCAAAAAACACACAATTTTCGGTAGTGAACTCTGAAATTATAACTCCTAGAGAAAAATGATGTACTAGAAAAAGAAAGATTAACTAATTTCCAATCTAAAAAGTCCTCTCTAGTTTTCTGTCCGACCAGTCGTTCTCGAGATATTGAGACCAATGCGTTTTTCAAAATGGCGGTCGCCCCACAAGACCAAACAATACGCAATCTGAGATTTGTACTTGGGATAAACCCCTCTTCAATACTGCATTCAAACTTAGCTCATGTCATAGCTTTTTCCAGATTTTTCCCCATTGACTGAACTATAGTTTCTATTCTTATTATTTAATAGGCATATTTCAGCGCGTTTTTGTGTATTTTGCTTATTATAAGGTTTTTGTATGTTTTATAGAACTATTTTATATATAGAATTAAAGGTAACACATTAAGCTATCGAAAAATTACAAAAAAAAGTGCATGTCACCACTGAATATTTTGATATTTCGATGTGCCAAATGCCTCGCTTAAAAAAATCACCTTTTGAGAAGTAAATGCCTAATATGTATTATTTTTTTTAACAAAGAAAAAAACTTTTGATACAGATTTATAGACAAGAGAAATACCTTTTATTTGATACTAATATTATTTCTGTACACCCATTATTACGCATTCTACGATTAATTGTTCGAAAAATTAGCTGAAATCTTGATTGTGAAATCCGAAACTTCAAACTCAAATATCTCCAAAACCCCACTAACGAATTTGAAAATATTTTACCCACGTAATGTGCTTACCGTCACCTTTCATTTGATACCAATTTCGTTAGTGAACACACTGGGCCCAAGCTCCATAGAAAAATGTGCCATCTCCTTTGTATGCTGTTAGACAAATTTATAAATGAACGACTCTTAGAGCCCCCGAATATTTCATAAGACCTTCTACCAGTTCGGGCTCCTGTTCAGTTTGAAAATATATGAGAGTGTGCACACTAGAACGATTTAGTATCAGAAAGGAAATGTAAATGCGGTATAGGTTTCATGTAAAAAAAATTGATGTTGCAATAAAAACCAATATTATAATAATGGACAAGTTAAAAAATATGATTTCTAAATACATGTGTCAAATAATAAATTGCAAAACAGAATTTCTTGTAATTTAGTACCAATAGTATCTTTAACCGATGTTATTATTTGTAAATGTTTATTCATGTCAACGCTGTTGATATTGCACTTTAATGATACATTTCCATTTAAATATTCAAAACCTCGAAAATATTTCGAATTGCAAGAGTTGCAAAATTAGGTACACCTAATTTTTAATCAAAATCCAGGTAGGTACCATTCATTTTGGTCTTATAAAAAGTTTGAATTTCCCTTCTAAGGAATCACTTAAGACCCTCAAATAACAAAATTTGAAGCAAATTGCTTCATTAATTTGGCTTGCAGCTGGAGATAGAGAGACTTACATATAGAAAGGCAGAGTTGTGGGACTTACTTTTTCGCATTTTCTATCATCTTAATGTCATGTCTAATTGGTATCCCGAATTCTTTTTTTTTTTTTCTATGAATCTTATACATACTCTGCTTATAGTATCTATGTCGCAAACACAAATTTGGACTAACAAAAACTAATTTTATTTATTGAAACTATTAAACGAAATGAAATATTACAAGACTATTTTACTTCTCCCTGTTATATCGAAAGTCTTGGGAGAAAAAAAAAATGCCTAACACTTGAAGACAGATGTCTAGAAAAAGAGCGGTCTTCTTAGAGGTGTCTCAAGGTTTTGACAAATTATGGCAATATGACCTTAAATTCAAATTTGGACAAGTTTTCTCTGAAGGATCATATACCTATTCAGGCATATTATGTCTTTATGTATACTTCTTAGCATTTAATTTATTTTTGGGTGTCCCTGTTTGGAAATAAAGGTTTTGAAATTTAAATAATGTTAATCGGGCTCAGATTATCTTATTTTATTTATTCTATCTCTTTTTTTATTTACCTATCATCTTTTAAGTAAAATTCTTACTGCGAATGTGACGATACAACGGTTACATTTATTTTGGAATGTCAATCAGCGCGGGTTAAATCACAAGTAGTCTATTAAAATTCTTTCTTATTCGGGCATTAAGTTATTTAAATTTTTTTACTATTTAGGCACTAAGGCCCATTTGCTCATACGATACTTAAGTATTTAAGTATAACATAAAACCCTATTATATGTTTCACATATCGGTTTGCACGAAACTCAAACTTCGTCCTAAATCTCAGTAAGTTCAACATAACTTAGGGGGAAGAAATAGTGGAACATAAGCTGTTATGTTCTACCTAAGCACTTTTATTTTATGAAAAAAGCAAGAATTTCGCTTAGAAAATTGATGTCGGTAGTACAAAGGACAAGAATTATCAAATTAATCAAAATAAACTTACATTTATTAACTTAAACCATTGAATAATTACAAATAGAAGTGACACCGCTGACGATGGAGCCATCATAAGTGAAGACCCGATATCCCTGCAACGAGCACTTGATGTATGGGTGGATGTTCTAGAAGGTAGTGGGTACCGCATAAGCGCGAAAAAGACAGAATACCTATGCTGCCCATTTTCTGATCCACACAGGCCTATTCCTGACATTTATTTGAATGGTGTAGTGCTTCCCAAGTGTGAAAAGTTTAAATATCTGGGGTCTATGATAAATAACGAAGGTACTTGTGATGACGATATCAATCATCGCGTAAGCGTAGGGTGGATGAAGTGGCGGGAAAATTCTGCTATCTTCTGTGATCGAAAAATGCCCCCTAAGCTGAAAGGAAGGCTCTACACCGCAGTTGTGCGTCCAGCACTCACATACGGTTCACAATGTTGGACAATGTACAAAAAGTATGAGAGTAAGTTAACGGCAGCTGAGATGAAGATGCTTCGTATGACAGCAGGAGTAACAAAGCTTGATAGAATTAGAAGTACGAAGATCCGAGGAAGCCTTCATGTTAAAAACACCATCTCCCAAAAAATTGAACACGACCGACTCAGTTGGTATTGCCATGTTCAAAGGAGAGATCCTGAGAACCCCGTCAAAAAAGCAATATCATACAACGTTCCAACACGAAATAGAAAGAAAGGTAGGCCTAAAAACTCCTGGTACAAGCAAATGCAAAACCACCAGCATTCAGTTGGCCTTAGAAATGGAACAATACAAAACCGGGAGGCTTGCCGCCGATTTCTGAGGTCAACCCGGCGAACCCCACAGGCGGATCACTAGTGTGAAGCAGTTACGTGGGATAGTTATGATCCCCTCGACATCGAGATCATAACAGCGCCGAGAAAAAGGAAGAAGAAGAAGAAGAAGTGACACCGCAGATTACTCATGCGACTATAAGAGTACCAGAGATAGATGAACTACAATAAATTATTATTATACATTTCAAAGAGCTTATATTGATATAAGTTTTCGTATTTTGAAAAGTCATATTAGTCTAGAGAACAAGGACGATGCCTTTTACTCCTACTGGCCTAGGTTCGAATACCGGTAAAATTTGAAATTTTTTTCTTTTGTGGAGATTTTTTTTGAGAAATTTAATTAATTTTTATTCTAGTAATGTAAAAAAAAAAAACAATCTCAATTTCCCGTCAGATTCGAACCTGGGCAGGTAAACTTAACAGACATTCACCTTATCCTCTAGGCTATCTCCACTTTTTGAAATAGGAAAACTTTTATCTATAAGTATAAGCTGTTTAGGATTTGATTTTGGGTTGCTGGATTTGCTTTTCGATTGTTGGCTTTGCTTTTGGATTGTTGGATTTGCTTTTTTAATTCAACGCACGATACTAGCGACGACAATTTTACAGCGGAAGTTTCCCTGGGTGTCCACTTCTATTTGTAATTATTCAATGCTTAAACCATTGAATAATTACAAATAGAAGTGACACCGCAGATTACTCATGCGACTATAAGAGTACCGGAAGATAGATGAACTACAGGTTTGCGCCTCAACTATCATGTATTTTTGAGTTGAGTCTTAACTAATAATTTTTTTAAACCTTCATAAAAAAATTAATAATTATTATTATACATTTCAAAGAGCTTATATTGATATAAGTTTTCGTATTTTGAAAAGTCATATTAGTCTAGAGAACAAGGACGATGCCTTTTACTCCTACTGGCCTAGGTTCGAATACCGGTAAAATTTGAAATTTTTTTTTTTGCGGAGATTTTTTTTGAGAAATTTAATTAATTTCACACTGTAACACTCAAAATATACGCGGGCGGAGACCTATCAGGTTTTGTAGAGCTAGTCGCACTGAATACGAAACGGTATTTGAAAATCCCCTAACACCCCCAAAATCTGGAGTTACCCATTGAAAAAATTCTAGCTTCGACAATTTTTTACCCATTTTCGATTTTTTTACAGTTTCTGATAGAAGATAAATATACCTTTTTAACAATGTATAAAACATGTAACTCGGTTAAACCACTTAGAATTTATAGGATGTCAAAGTTCAAAAATTCAATTTTTTTTTGTCATTTGCCCAACTTCGGCATCAATTTAAAGTATATGTTTTCAAAACAACATGCTATTTAAAAAATATATTCTAAAACTATATCTATTTCCCAATTGATCGAGGTATTTTTTTTGAAAATCACTTCAAAATTGGCTTAGAAAAAAAAATTTTTCGATTTCAACCCAGATACAGAAATTCGAACTTTTAGGTATAGAACAAAAATGTTGTTTCGGCACGTAGTAGGATAAGTTGGGCGCCAGGATTTGATGAAAGGTTTTTGTAGAGGAGCTCAATACAAACATTTTTTTTCTTTGGGAGGGGGGTCTATCTCCCCCCGTTTAGGTGGGAGGGGCATTTTTCTAAAAAAAAATTATCAAAATAAAAAAAAATTATTAAAAAACAACGGCAACACTTACAGTAATAAATGATACCATTTCCAAAAGGCAAAATTGTGCATTTGATTCTTATTTTTAAATAAATATAATATTACTAATAGTTTTTGAAATAATCGATTTCAAAGTTAAAAATAGGGGAACAAAAATTTTTTTAAAACTCATTTTATACTATTTTTGTCCAGACTGTGAATTTTAGTAAATAAATTACTTAAACAGAAAACTGCCTCAATTAATTCCTTATCGAACAGTGAAAACTATATGTTTCTATGTCTTCTAGTTTTTGGGAAAATTGAAAAAACCATGGTACAATTTATACCACAGATTTTTGTATGAGGTTCACTATTTTGCTGTCATATTTCTTTGACTAATTTTGACACACTAGCACATTTACACACACACACGAATAATTTTCGTTTAACTAATTAACACTTATTTTTGGCTCAAATATACTTTTTTACACTTTTATTCAGCAAGGTAAACCCACAAACTTGAAAATTTAACAATATTGTTGTATTTTAATTGCTAAATTGCTCAAAATCAATTTTAATTATTTGACGTTTCTATTGATTTGACTTTTGAATATGAAGTTCTCAGCGATTTATATCATTGCTAGGTTGAATATAAATATTTTTTAGCAACTTAGAATAAACTAAGTAAAACATAAGAGTTATGTTCGACCTAGCTAAGATCAGAATTTATGACTAGTATGAGCAAATGGGCCTAAGCTATTTTCCTTTTCTTTTTTATAGGGCTATCGACTTATTTCATCAGCTACAAACAAATTTTCTGAAAACCAAGGATGAAATTGAAGGTGATGATAAAACAATAATTAAGTGTAAGGTATTATAATAAATGACCGAGCAAGCTTTCATACAATCTTCACGAAGGTATTTCAGTAGGTCTTCAAAAAAAAAAAAAAAAAAATAAAAATGTTTAAAAACAAAATGGTGGCTAAACACTAGCTGCACTATCAAAATTTGGAATAAGTAGGAAAGTTAAAGAACTTATAAAAATAGATATAAATATAAAAACAAAATTTTAGTACAAAAATTCTTATATTTTAATTATTTTAGTTTTAAAACTTTAATAATTACAACATTAATTTTAATTAAAATTTGTTTTTAAACGCTTTTCGGATTAATGGTCCATTATCGGGCGTATGTGCATCTGACGTTTTTCTGAACTTAGTTTTAGTCGTTATGGTGGTTTATGTGCTGTCGTCAAAACACAGAGTTTTGTTTAAATAATGCTATGCTTTCTGTAGCTCTGTGGAAAAATTTTTATTTGCTGAGCACATGTTTTCCTCGTAATATCTTTATTATATTTCCACACCTACCCACCCAACAAATTGTTACCCAGAAATGGAACAATAATTGAAAAAAAAAAATCATGTGTGCAATTCACACGTGGTTGAAGTGAAACCTTAAAAATCATTAAAAAAAATCGTAAAAATATAACTTTTTTTTATTCCATCACTTTTTTATATGACAACCTATAATAAATTTTATACCATCTGAAAGCTTATTGTTTCAGCTCAAAATATTTATATCGACCATGAGCTAGAATTTTTTAACCCAATTAGTTTTCATAAAAAAGGCAAAACAATCAATCTCTTTTCACTTCTAAAGCCATTAAATCCATTTTTTAAAAGACAATCTATGATAAATTTTATATCATTATTATTTCACCTTTTATATGACGCTTCAATCATATTTCTACCACGCCTATAAAAAAAGTAAGAATTTTTTAAAGCCAACCACGTCGAAATTTCAAACTGAGATTACGGTACTTCCTCTACTGCTGGCTGGTCATCGGCAACAAATCTTCACAGGTGTTTTGAGGTATTTTTCAAGTTTTTCAATCAAAGATTATATAACTTGTAGAGCACATACCGTTATGTGTGATATATTAAATGAAAGTTAATATTATCAGCATGCGTACGAAAGTTAAATAAATTTGTTATGTGTTCTAGATCAAAAGATATAACGTGTTTAGAAAAAGAACATCTTTTCACCGTTATCTCAGAATTTTGAACATGAAATTAATTGAAATTTTGCACAATCATAAATTATTTAATAACCTATCTTCTGTATAAATTTCATGAATCTACATATCTATTAAAACAAAAAAGTTATGATCAATTGATTTTTCGTGTCGCTTTTTCGTTTCATCTTGTTTCAAATCACTACGATACTAAAGAAGTTTTCACTTAAAAAAAAAAAAACAGTTTCTAGGTTCACTATGGTGTATGTGTAACATTTTTTTCTTGAACAATCTTGACGTTCAATGCAAATGGTTTTATTCCCATGGTCAACTAATTAGATGAGTTGTTGACAATTTTCTGGCCTTTTTTTATAGCTAAAATGTTTATGCCGATTTCTTTCTATGGGATGCACCACTCCACTCATCGTTAAAAAAATTTGTAAAAATATACTTATAACTTTAGCTCAGGACGATACTGGCATTATAATAGATTTGTATTTTCGATTTTCTGACTGCAGCAATGAGTTCTAATTTTATCTTTTCTATAAATAATGGCAAATGTAGGTAACTACCGATTCCTAAGATAATAAAAAAAAAAAATACCTCAGAATTGGAATGATTAAAGACAAATCCTAATTTTAAGAAAAAAGATGTCAGAACTCTGTGATTATTAAATTCAATAACACGACAGATTTAAAATAACTTTCGTCAAAGTAATTTGAAAATAACTTTAAAACATCGCAAAATAAATTCTAATAAAAATAAATACCTACATAAATAGTTCTATACTTAACACATCTTTAAACCACCTATGTTAAGTGACCGAGCCTGTTGCAGACATTCAATTTCACTTTTCTCCATAACAATTATAATCTTTTCAATACCACTAAAAGTTCATCTAGATATATAAATATGTAAGTATATAATTAAATATCTGCCAGAAATCCCTCCCATATACTCCATCATTGCTTATTCCTTACAAAGTATCTTTTTTGTTGAAGAAGATGAAAAAAAAATTCTTTTCTACTTTCTATTCTCATCACAAAATGTAACATTTCTAAGAGCTTTCTTTTGTGGTTGCAATTTTTTTTTTTTATAACCACTCCACTTTGATAGATTTTGCAGCCGCCATGCTGCACTCCTATTTGAAGTCCTTGCTGCGCAAGCAAATGAGATTGTCGCTAATTTTTTTTTTCTGTCTTTTTCTGTAAAAAAAAAAAAAAATTAAAAGCAAAAAACTTGCTCTATTTTTAGTTTTTCTTTTAAAAGTTTTCCTCCAAAATAGAAAAAAAAAACTATAAAATAGTTCCGCGCATGTATATTTCGTAAAAGCGATAGACCGAAAAGAGTTCTGTTTACAATTTGCTTCTTTGCAATTTTCTTTGTTTTTTTCAAAAATAAAAAAAAAAAAAAAACAAAATGTAGAAAAAAAAACAAAAAAAATATATAAAAAGGAGAATTTCAGAGCGGGAGCTCCGCCCGTAAATAGGTACACGTGATTCGAATAGAGTCTCCCATCTCTATATCCGAAAGCATCCAAATCCAAATTATTTATTTCCTGGCTCCCGCTTCGGAGTAGTCCCAAATGAATGATGCCACCATCCAGCCAGCTAGCAGTTGGAGAATATTTTAACATTTTCCACGGAAACCAAAAAGAAAAGGATTTTGCCGCTGGGAGCTCTCCATATTGCAATAATGCATTCGGAGCTTATTTTCACATTTGTAAATGTGTTTGTTTCCCTGAAATGTGTGTGAGTGGATGCAAATAGAAATAAAATTTTCCTCATTTTCCAAATTATAATCATCGCACTACTTTGCTCCGCCCGCGCTCTCGTCGTCGTCGCCCTCTCTGGCAGCTCAAACTCTCTATTTGGTTACAGTGTAGCAACAAAATAATTTTAAACCCAACCCACCAGAAACCGCAACAAAATTCCCCCCGGAGGGGATTTTGGGGGTGATCCCAGCAACCTGAACAGAATAACAACAATCCTCCAGCTTCCAGCTTTAGAGCTCCAGCGGCTGATGGCTGATATTTGTATTTCATGCTCGTATATTTCTCTGCAACTGAGTAGAGTTGTATCTCTCGGATTTACTTTTCATCTGTGTGTTGTTTTGCTACTGTTTGGTTTGGTTTTGGGATTGCTGCTTCATGTTCTGGGTGGTCCTGCTGGCTGGCTGGATTGTTTTAAATATTGTGTGTGTGGTCCATTACAAAACATACTCAATACTATGAGAGCTGGAGAGAGTATGGTTAAAAGGGTTGAGGTGCATAGAGGCAATTTTGTTGCTTTACCATATACAAACTCGAAATATTTTGTGGACTTTGTTAAGAGCTTTCTGCAAAGCTTTTGACTAGAAGAGGCATGGATATTGGATATATGGAAATGCTATGATGCAAAAGTTTTCAAATCCTTGGGTTAGTTAAGTTGTTAAATTAAATTGAGCATAGAAACTTGGTGTAGTATGAAGACATAAAACCTGCATATTTGAAGTTCCAAATGATCTTTAAAGAAAGAGTTATTGTGTTACAGTTTGATAGAGAAGGAACAATCAAAAAGGAACATTGTTTTCATTTTTCTACAACGTTATCACATTTTTTATAATAATTTTTAAGAATTAAAACGTATGTGGTCACTGGGGCGTATGTGTAACCTTTTTTAAATAAGCATTAAAAATAATAGTTAATCCTGCACATTAAATTAGTTAAGAATTAAATTAAGATTAAAGGAAAAAGTAAAAGATAGGTGCAAAAAGTCATCACAAAGTGAGAGTAGAATATCAAAGACATTTTTATATGCAATGTTAAAATAATTTTGTATTGCATTCTTAAAATTTTCATAAGCTTTTTAATTTCCTCGTAAGTTTAAATAGTTTACAATTAAAGTAAAATACTTTTGAAAATTTTTAGTATGCAACATTTAAACATTGCATATAAATGTGTTGACAAAATTTGCAAGTAAATGGTTAAGTCGTTTTGGAGAAATCTAGAAAAAAGTGTAATAAACGTAAGAATATATATACAGTTAATAATATCTTGGAATGCAATATTACTAAGCCTAATTTTTAGTATAATTGTGCAAAATAAGAACCAAATCGATCAGACGCAAAGCCCAAGTACATGAATTTCACTTTGACACAGGGTTAGTATTGAGTAATCGATATCGATAGAACAAAACCTGAAAAAAAAAAACTAGAAGATGTTTCTTTTATTTATTTGGAAACGATTGAGCTGATGTCTTCATTAATTTTGTGATAAGGACCACCCTTATGTACAACTAGCAATAAAAATAAACACATTTCATGTTCAATTTTGACAGAAATGTTAAAAAGTGTCAGTCAAAATAAACTCCTTTCATTATTATTTTTAGTGAAAGCAATGTTATTCTTTGTATATACACTGAGGGAAAAGCCACCATAAAACAACGTGAAATCAATATGAAAACCACATTGATTTAACTATTATTCGGAATGATTTTGCGTTGAAGATGGACATTTTAAAATCAACGTGGAAATAAGGTTAATTTTTGATGGTTTCGTATCTTAAAGTCACATAAATCAAAGTAATTCAACTTTGAAACAACGACGTTTCAATTTCAATTTATTTTTTCCCTCAGTGTAGGTCAACAAAAATAAGGTTACAAAATGTTCCACATACACCACAGTGATCGTTTGAGTCTTAAGGTTAAACCTAATTGATACAAAATTTGCAATAGCTGGGACAAAAAAAATAATATAAAACAAAGTTTGTTTTTTGTTCTCTGCTTTTTCATATTGCTCATTTACTTTAATAATGTCATAACTCAAAAATCACAATTTGGAGAAGTAATTTTAATAAAGTCATCTTTAATCCTACAGAAAATCATAAATGTGATAAATGCATGAAATTTACATTTTTGGTAGTACTCAATATAAGAGTTATTTTGAGATATTGGGCCACCTTGTATTCCATCTGGAAGGGTAGATACAAGAGTTTTTCTGTGTTGCACTTGATTTATTGCATACCATAGTATAAGTAATAAAACAATTTTATTAATATGATACATGATTTTGAGTAATTTCTTAACTCACGATCGAATAAAATTAATACCAAAATGTCTTGACCATCATGTAAAATGTTATTGAACTCTTTATGAATAGGCTTGTACTTAAAGAGCAAGAATTTATTATTGTTAATAGGATTGTTAATACAATATATAACCCTCATTTTAAAATATTGGGCTACTTAATATTTTACGTCGAAGGGTGTTTATGACGATGCACAGAAAGCAAATTAAATGAATTTATGGAAAATTCGTTATTATTAGAAGGCCCATATGCATCCTCTTAGGTAAAATATTAAGTGGCCCAATATGAGAGATTTTGGGCAAAAGTGCAATGGTGTTGCATTGAAAGTGTTAAAAATGTATTCGATGCACTTTTTTTTTGAAAAGAATTTCAGAAGTTTCATTTAAAAGCAGAATTCTAAAGTCAAAATTTTGATCCCAATGAAAAAAAACGGACTAAGAAATATCGAAAAATCCATGTACACATGTGAACTCGATAGTTTAATTGCATATAGCTGATTGACTTTATCTTAAATCAAGTGTGTTTTTATTTCAGTATAATTTCAGCCTTAGACTAATTTTTAAAACAATAACAACTATAACAAAAAGTAATAACTCTCATAATTTTTCAGATTAAAAGCAAAGTCACTTTGTTATTATTTACTAAATTATTATACATAGATACATAAGCTAATAATACATAAGCTAATAAAACATATTACTGTTCTGTTTTAAAAAATGTGTTTGGCCATAATAAAAAAAATAAAAATTTTATATCAAATCAAATATAACATAACACATTTAAGAGGGGAAACCGACGAAGTTACGAATACCAGAGTTACGGGCAACAGAGTTACGAGCGTCAAAGTTACGCGAAACCGAAGTTACGAAAAACTAGAGTTACGAATTCTAAAGTTATGTTAAGCTATGACATGTGATTTTTGGGTTGGCAACAATTGCGAGGAAATATGGAATTATGGAAATACAGAACTATGTAAATGAGTAAAGCGAAAATGGGTGTTATTTAATCTTGTAAAATTTTGATTGGATAGGTAAAGATAATTACATATATGGTTTTGTTTTTGTGCGAGAAGATCTCAAAAACGTTGAAATAGAAAAAAAAAACATAAGTATACTTATGTAAGTTTGGGGGACATAATTGAAATTAACTTCTTATTTGTCTAACTAATATTGCACCTACGTATCGATATTCTCTTATTTATGTTTCCATAATTCCATATCGTTCCTCGCAATTGTTGCCAACCCAAAAATCCCATGTCATAGCTTAACATAACTTTAGAATTCGTAATTCTAGTTTTTCATAACTTCGGTTTCGCGTAACTTTGACGGCCGTAACTCTGTCGCGCGTAACTCTGTTATTCGTAACTCCGTTACCATTTCATTTAAGAGTTATGTTAATATTAGCTGAAGCGGTAGTTAGTTAATAATAACATTTTTTGTTTGAACTTTGAAATTATTAGGATAATGGTTTTACGTGCTTTAGCATTAACATTGATGCACTATTTATCTTTGTCATATTTTAAAAGATACAAAAAATAGGCATGTTTCTGGTAATAAATTTGAGGGTATACTATTATTTGCTTTTCTAACACTGAGACACTAAAATAATATAATAATATTTTTGTTCGTTATTGTTTTATAAAAATACAAAGCATCTTATCTAGAAGGATAAGAACATGATCAAAAAACTTTTTATATTTTTAACATCAAATTTTTCTATAAATTAAAGTTTTTAAGTTGAAATAGGACAATCACAAATCATCTCAATTAGAATGAAGTCCATATGGAATTACTTTTGGTCCTCATTGGAATTATTGCTTTTGCAGCTGTCTCTCAAGCTGCTACCGACTAAATTGTCCTAAGGAGCTTTGTGGAACTAAAAAAACACATTGCTTTCAACGCAACCGGGATAAGTTTTTAAAGCTATTAAAGCATATTTGAAAAAAAACACGACTTACGAACAAATTTACTAACTTCCTTTGTTCATATTTTTTACTAGAAATTTGCGAAAACTTGCTCCTCAGACAGAATAGACAGGTCACTACTTTCAAATCTTCACAATATGATAACAATTTTGCGTTTTATTTCGTTTGCAATTTTAAGGAGATAAATATGATTGATGGCCAAATTTATTCATCTGGAAAAAGTGCAAGTAAGTGTACCACTGGACAAAATCCAAACTTCAACGCATTATGTTCTGATAATGAAAAATATTAAAAGTTAATTGTGAATGAGACGGATATTCCGAAACGACCACCTTTTAAAAATATATAACCATTTTTATTGAAAGAAATATGAATATTTTTTTGAGATCAACAAGTAAAACCAGTAAAAAATTTATAGTTAATAAAATTTGAAAAATAATATTTTTTCGTTGCGTGGCGATATCCTGTCAAGGCATAGGGTTGCCACGCTTTAAAGTTAATTTTTTGAGTTTTTTTCGACAACACCACCCTGCTTAGGTATATGGTAAGTGTTAGAGGTGTAAAAAAAAAAATTATGCCAGAGAAAATTAAATTTAAAAATTTGAATATTCAGGATTTTTAGAAATTTGACATTTTAGAAGGGTTAAATTTAGATAAAGGTCAAAAAGCTATTTCCTTAACAAAAAGTGTAATATCGATACTGGAATCGATAGATATTGTTAAATTATTATAAATCACATATACAAACCCAAAATGTAAAAAATCTGCTACTCGAGACATGGACGTTTAAAAGTCCAAAAATCAGCACGAAAGGTATTTGAAATAATGTTTATGTTACAGTGGTCGGCAACGAAAATAGAGCTCAAACCAAACCATACTTTTCTAAAGGATTTTTGTGTGCTGATTCCGAATCCGAAATCAAAATTTCACTGGCACGTCACGTTTTCGAAATATTTTAATATTAACAGGTCAAAAACGCGTTTTTTTGGTACGTTTGACGTTGAATTTCATAATCGTTAATTTTTTTTTGTAAAACTACTTATGCAATCTCCAAAAACCATATTTTATCGTCTTAAATATGTAATTTTTTTTTTCAAAATAATTTTTTTCTACAACTAATTTGATATGTAATGTATAATATCTGAAAATCTTAAGTTGAGGTAACTTATTGTTTTTTGAAGCAGATTTGAAGTCAATTTCAGTTTTCGACTCCTGATTTAGATTTAGAAAATATATATTTTAAATCAAATGCCAAAAAATATTTCATTAAAAATTAGTTTTTGGGACTTTATAGCGAAAATAGTGATGAGCAGAGTTAAAAAACTAGACGTGATGGAACAATTCTATAAACAGTTTTCAATTCAGCACATTCAAGTTAATCAAAATCACCTTACAGAGTTCTTGTTCCTGACTTTTTTTTTTGTTTTTTGCCGACCAGTGTTATTAGAGAGCAAAAAACAAAACTCGACACGTACCTGCCAAATTTTTGATTTAACTAAGTTTTTGGCTCCTTTATATTTTAGAAGAATTACAGATTTTTACAATTCAATTCACTGTTTCGGTGAAATAGAGCAATTTTGATCATGTTATTGTCAAAATAAAATAAAGCACAAAAAATTATTTTCCTAATAATTTTAAAATTTCAAACAAAATAGAGTTATTATTAACTAACTACCTTAAGTCTCAGCTAATATTAACATACTTTATAAAGGTGTTATTTGTTTTGATATGTAAATTTTTAATTTTTTTATTATGGCCAAACAGATTTTTGAAAACAGAACAGTAAAGACGCGCGATTCTCAGAAATATGTTAGGTACAAATAATTTATTATTAGCAAACAATTATTTAGTAAATAATAACAAAGTGACTTCATTGTTATTTGTTTTAAAAATTATTCTGAAACCAAAATTAAACTAAAATAACAGCACACTTAAATAAAGATGAAGTCAGTCAGCTATTTTCTTCGGATCAAAATTCTGACTTCAAATTTCTACTTTTAAACTAAAATTTAGAGTTATTTTAAATCTGTTTATTAAAATTCTTCTTTTTTTTAAATTTCTTTTTCAAAACTCTACCTTTTAAAATCCTGCTTTTCAAAATTCTTGAACAAAAAAATCTGTTTACTAAGCAAAAATATACCAAAGTAAAAATGTAATTCAACTATTGTTTGAGTGTCAAAAATTATTTTTGTATTCTTGCTTAAATAAGTGAGAGGATAATTTTAAAAATTCAAAACTAAAAATTTTTTAAACAGTCAATTTTTTGAGTAAACAATTTTTTTCAAAACGGATTAATGAATTTCCTTGAAGTTTTGCTTCAATAAGTGAAAAAAATAATTTCTTCAAAAATTTAATTTTTTTTTTTAGTTTTCGAAAATTTTTATTAAAAATATTTAAAAAGTTTTTTTCGTAAAAAATTTCTTATAAAATTAATGATATTATTAAATTAAAATTATTCTTTTACGAAATATATAGAAAGCTATTAGATATCTATTTAAGTGAATAGTATTCTTTTTTTTTCCAAACATTTATTTTATGTAAATTCGAAAAAAAAGTCTTTTCTCTATTATTTTTAAGATCAAAGATGTCGTTCAAAACAAAATATAGATTTAATTAAAAAAAAAAAATATAAGATAAAATATCTACTCTGAATGTCCTTTCAGTAAAAATCCTTACAACAGAAAATATAATTCTCAATATCCAGAGAGTTAAATGAAAGCTTAATTAATATAACCCTTCTTTTTTAAATAGCTTCCACCATGTGCTCTATAAAACGTAAACAAACCATTTATTTCTTTGAAAACATACCAAATATATGTTACCTAGCTACCAATTGAGAGAATCCCTTGCAACCCTTTCGTATCACAAATTAACTTGTTTGCTTTGCAGAATCACTAAAAAGCTTTTTGGATTTCATGGAAATAAAACCCTACGAGTATCAAAAATCTGCAACCCTTCTCTGTATATGAAATTTTCTCTCCAAAAAGGTATCTGTTGCTTGTTATAAAATTCCGTTGCACATACCCCAGTCACTCTTAACATAACAGAATCACAACATTTTCCTAACAGACAAATTTTAAAATCCCTGTTATCACTTAAAAAAAACGTTTAAATTCAAAGCAAAAGGGGTGCACAAGTACACTATTAAACTAGATTATATTATATGTAGATGTTATCTGTAGTGTCTCTTTTTTTCAACCCCCATAACTATCATTCCTCCCACCTCCCCCAAAATTGATCTCCTTTCTCTCCATCAACTTACCCATCTTCAAGAGTATTTTCCAACTCATTTTCCCAACTATCGCGCCTCAGATGTGTGTAGTTTTTAGGTCTATTTCATTATGTAAATTTCTCCCGCACTTCACTTTTTATAGTGCCACCACCCCCATTCACCCTCCCCAAACCATCAAAACTGAACTCCTGTGCCACTTTTCATTTATTTATAACCCACATGAAGGGTATCCGGTGTGTTTAAATGAGCCTGTGTGCGTGTGTGATTTTTCCAATGCATTATCCTTGTTTCAAAAACCTGTTTTTTTCTTAGCAAAAAATATAAACTTTTACTATACCAAACCAGGAGAGCAGAGGGGTTTGAGGGGGGGTAGATGTTGATGAAGCATCCCTTTTTGTAACGGTTTTTGGTTGGTTTGTTGTTTGTCCGTCCATATCGTCGATATAGTCTCATTCACACATATCATTAAGCATATTGTCAGTGTATATTCCCATGTGTGTGTGTGTGTCTGTGTATATGTGTGTTAATGATCTCCAATACAAACAAAACAACTTCAGCAACTAAAAAAGCTCATCTAAGTTGGTGTAGATGAAATTATACCAACCGCACATACGCGGAGCTCCTGATGAGTACTCGCATGGGGGAAGGATGGGACAAGGGTGGTAAAAAGTGGGTGATGTTGGAGGGGTGGAATGGGGGTTCGGAAATGTGTAATGAAACTGGTTTTATTAATATAAATTTTCTCTCTCATTCTGTCGTCGATATGATGGTGTATGCAAATTGTGTTCCCCTCTCACATCATGTGTGGTCCTTCATACACATCATATCGGCAGGCAAGAAGGGTGGCATAGTCGTGGCAGCAATGACCATTACCATCAGCACCACCACCACCACCATCGCTATTGCCATATCGTCCTCTCGTCTCGATGCTTGTTATTATCTATCATCATAAGAGCGCGGCACGGAAGTGCAAACAAACCTCGACATCAGAGTGACTGAAGGGGGTTTGTCGTCGTATAGTTAAGTCTCCACTCGTATGCAAGCGATAGTGTGCGCCAGCTATATCTTTCTAATCAACATACTGTTTAGTTGGGCTAGCAAGCAAGTGCTCCTGGTGGATGCTTTCCATTGATACCGATTGTCGAGATATAGTAAACTCATCATAATGACGCGTAGCAGCTTCTGCTGCTGGATGTGCCTCCATTTATACCTATAAGCTGAAGAAGATCGTCGACAATGTTGATGCTGATGATAATAATGATGATGATGATGATGATGACGATGCTTTTCAGCTCCAGCCCCCTTTTTTAGAGAACCGTGTCGTCGTCGTCGTCGTAGTCATCCTCGTCGTGTCGTCGTGTGGCAAAGGCACACAAAACAAAATATACCAACAACACATCACAGGAATATACCTATACCATTTTCTCGATATTCCCTCGTTAGCGGTATCGCCACGTATACAACATGGTTTTCACTCACTCTTGAAACGGCCGTTGTGCGGACGTACATGTTTAGACGGAGTTTATGTCTGTTTTTTAATTCACTCACAGTTTTGACCACTTACTTGTCGGGAGTGTGTTCCGAGTTATTTTCTCGCAAAACGAAAAAAAGGTACATAGCGGCGGCGGATAATATTTTCAAATTTTTTTACTCTGTTGTAATAAAAAGAAAAAAAACAACAACAAAATAAAAATAAAATAATTTAAAAAAAATAAACAGATTCTACCCTTAAGCTTTTGAGTGTTGTGTTTTTAAAAAAGTGAAAGATAAAAATTATAATAATTTTACAGAAAATTTGAATCGAATTAAAAAAATTAAAAAAATTACCCCTGGCGGATAACCGATGGAAAAGTGTACAAGTGTGTGAGTGAAATTGTGAATTTCAGTGATTTGAAATACCTAATTAATAACAACAGTTATAATAACTCATTTATTGGAGATACAACACTTCTGCTGACTGAAACAAAAAAAAAAAAATTGGAGAAGGACTATCATCAACATAATAGATGACATCTTACGGTGGTAAATTTTAAGAATACAGGTACATATACTTACCCAGTTACAGCTCGAATTCAGGAAACAAAACATTATAAATGTTTCAATTGCGATGAGGTTTTAGTTACATTCAAGATGTATAGTGAAAATGTATAAAAGAAGTTATATTTAGATTTTTTTCTGGACTTCAAGCATCCAAAAAAAAAAACAAAGGAACATTGACAATCTCTTTTGATTGTTTCTTCCTAATTGTTTGGTTAAATAACTTATAAATAAAGCAAAACGATTGTTGTAACGGTCTATCTGTAATTAAACTTTTTTTTAAGACTTTATATTTTCAGCTTGAAGTTTAACAATTTTTAAACACCAATTACACTGTGCTACAAAATAAAAAAAAAATACACCCGAGAAATAACATTTTTTTTTTTTTTATTTTCAAAAAACCATTTTTACAGACTTTACGATGTAATCTATGAATATCTTAGTCATTTTTTTAACAATTGTCAATATGTTATATGTTTTTGGAAAGAAGATTTCCAGACCTTTTGAATGATGTAAATAAGTCTATTGTTTAAACAAATTAAGTGTAGGTTTTTATCCCATAAATCTTGAAAAAGTGATTTTTTTTTCTCAATTTTTTCAACTTTACCCAATTTTGTTTTGCAAAATAAAACAAACAAATTAATAAAGTTAGGTTATATTCTGAAAGAATATTTATTTAGGCACAAATTGGTGTATTGTTTTGTTGAATTTGACCAAAACTGCGGAATCTATGGTACTTTTCCCGTAAAAAGATATCATGATGTGAATTGCAAGGTGCACAATAGGGTGCTCGTTATTTTAAAATAATTAGAATTTGTATGCTCCTGAGATCTTATATGGTTGGAAATAAACAAAAAATAATATTCCCCTAGTTTCAAGTCTCTAACTTTATTCTAACACGTGCTGCCAAGCGGTTGAAGTTTCTTATGGGAATAAGTTGGGGTTTCTTGGACCTAGTTAAGGCATTTAAATAATTATTTTAATGCCTTAACTCTGGAATTTCAAATTCTTTTGAAAAATATCGAAAATAAAAAAATATAAATATTTCAAAAATACCTGTTAGAAAAATGAAGATACAACAAGTTTGTTGTGTAGGTATCTAGTAAGTCGTTATCAAGATATTCGGTGAAAGCGATTTATTTTGAACTATAAGGTTTTCATTTATTTTTACTCAAAAAATCACTCAGGATTTTTTCATAGAAATTATTTGACCAAAACACCAGTGCAATCATCTTGTTTAAACTTAAACAGCTAATAACTCTTGCTTCATTGTCGAAAACCTATTTTTTTTTATGTTAAAGCTCATTTGGCGGGTTATATACGAGTTAAATTAACAATTGAGCGGCCATTTTGAATTTTTGCTTGATATGTCATTTTGACACGTAAACAATAGATCTGTTTGGTTTTCTTATTTCCTCTTATTTACCCATTCTTTTTTTTATAACGCAATTTAAATACAATTATTATAATTTCTAACTCTCTAGCTTCTCTGTCCCATTTCTGAAATTACTCTATTTAAAGAAATAACATGAAACATAAAAATATAAAAACGACGGAAAAAATATATAATATAAATGACTTAAATATTAAACCACATTTTCAATTTTGTAACGAATATTTTTGGATTCGTCCCACTGTACCTACATGATTGAGTGACAATTTTGCTTCTATAATGCTTTACAGAAGCAACAATTACATCTGTAAAGCTTTATAGAACCAAATTTGTTTGTCCGAACGGTAATCTATTTTATAATCGCGTTCGTGCTTTGTGTCAAAAAATTATTATCTGTTTATTTTAATTTTTTAAACGACTAGAATTATTTATCTTGAAAAAGTGTGATATGTGATTTAATTTGGGGATTTGAAAAAATTAATGTGACAAAGCAACTATTTTAGTGAATTTCGTAATTTTGTTGATATAATTCTTTTAAAAATACTAAAATTTATCCATTTATTGGTCGGTTTAAGTGCAAAAATACGGTGGTAGGGCATTTAACCAGGAATTTGTACCAAACCAAAAAAAGATATGCCAAAAACAAGAAGATTCTGTATTAAATTAAGTGCATTTTTGCATGGTTTGTTGTCAAGAATAATACCGGATAAATCTAATTTTCTAAAAGTTTTAATTTAAAAAGAATCCACTTTATTTAATAAGAAACTTTTTTTATTTTTTGCGAAGAAATTTAAATTAAAAAATAAAAAAAATTGGCATCGACTGGTGATCGATTCTACAACCTTTGGGTCACTAGGCGAGTGCCATCAGGCTATCTCAAGGTGGAAAAATAGTATGATAAACTGCAACTTAAGCTGAGATCTGATAAAAACTTAAAAATTTGTTTAACTTGTTTCAATTTATCAAATACTTAAAAGATTTTCACAATAATTTTAAATCATTTCCTATGCAAATAGAATTTATTACACTGGTTTACAAGGGTTTTGTTGCCGAAACAAAAATATACTTTTCTGAGGGTTTTCGGTGTGCTGAACTCGAATCCGAAGTCAGAAATAACTTACTAATCAGCTCCCGTCTCAAAGATATTACCGTTAGAAAATGCAAAAAAACGTTTTTTTGAGTTCTTCGGACTTTTATCTTTTGTTTACGGAAAGTTGTTTGAGCATATTTAGTAACGGTTTCTATAAGAACTGTTTTCCATCTTTCGATACCTGTTTAAATCTTTTCAATATCTTTTGTATTGCTCGAAATATCTTAAAATGAAGTAAGTGGGTTTGGCTTCAAATATCATATAGGAGATAATGACGTTATAAAATTTATAAAAATACCAAACAACTGAGGATATCTCGGGCAGTAAAAAAGATATCGGAAAGATTTAAACAGATTTAAAAAGGTGGAAAATAGTTCTTATAAAAACCGTTACTAAATATGCTCAAACAATTTTCCTTATATAAAAGAATAAGGTCCGAAGTACTGCATTTTCTAACGATAATATTTCAAAAACGAGAGCTGATTAATTTTGTTTGACTTCGGATTTGAGTTTAGCACACTGAAAACCTTTCGAAAAGTATATTTTTGTTTCGGCAACAAAAAAAAAAGTTTAATTTTTTTAACCAGTGTTATAGAATCTTTTTATTTAAAGTGTTTTTTTTTTTTAAGTTGAAAATTATCATCAAAATGAAATGAAGTTTACTTTAAATTTAACAGAGATGGGATTTAAAGTGGGCATTAGGGTGGTTCAATTTTTTGGTTTTTACATTTCCGTTGTTCCCTACTCAAAAATTGCTTGCATATGTTTTTTGTATTACACACCTGAAATTTCAGCTTTTTAGGTGAAGTGTAAGTGGGCGCTCAACAGGCTCAAAGTTTTTGCTCAGATGCTGTTACAGCTGGGTAATGCCTAGTAATTAACTTTTTCTTTAATTTATCAAGCGAATTAAGTTGTGATGCGGTAAAGTTTTCATGATATGTTTTTTTTTTCTTTCACAAAACACTAATAGTTAAGTGATATTTTCACAGATAAAATTTTTGTGCATTTAAATTCGTCTGTAAGTATTTTTTGCTTAAAGTTAAAACAAAACAGAATTAATCAATGAAATACAAGCTAGTGACTCAAAACCAAAAAAAAAAACATGAAAACCATTTACTTGGTTGTCGGGAACATGCGTGCTTATCATGTTTAGGCCAAATTCCAACTCCAAGCCAAGTCCTAATACGATGTAATCAGATATTAAGGGTGACAAAGTCTAATACTTCAAAGCTGATGAGCGCCCTCTTCCTTTTACTTTTGAGGGCTAAAACTTTCAGCATATGTTGGTATTGATGTCTGTAGCAAAATAATGGGTAGGGAAGTATGTAGATATTGAATTATATGGTTTATTTTTTTTGCCTTATAACGTGGACCACACTAGTGGGCATCATCTTATTTTAAAGTGCCTCATTTTCTTCGTGCTGTCGTTAATTAAAAATTATAACATTAATTTCTATTAAAACTAAAAAATTGGTCAAATCTAACAAATGATTTCAACGAAAAAATAAAATTGAAACCAAAGAAATCGTTGGTACTAATTTTCCTGTCACCTGTAATACACTATTTCAGTTCGTGCATCATTGTTGTGATTGTAGCTAAAGCTTATGAACATCTGTTATTAACCAACACTAAGGATTATCGAAACATATGTACGTATTTGAGTTTATTCAATATTTCACTGACTTTTTTTCTGCTTCAATTTCCTATATCCAATAATGAACATTTTGGTATTACTAATACAAATCTATTTATTTGTATAGAGAGAACGAAAAACTCAATATGACAAACATGCATTTGTCTTAGTTTCGGGAAACGAAACCACTATTTTTGAAAAAGTGCAAAAGTAGTTGCACAATAGTTAAAGCCTTAGCCTCCAAATTCAAATATTTTTCAATAGATAAAAATTATACAAATCCAACCCAAATATGAAAAACAATAGTCATAATTAAATATAGCCTATCAAAAACTAAGGTTAACAATTTCTATACCATATTGCATTTTAAATATTAATTATTGAATTTGCCAACGAAATTGGATAGTTTTTTTTACAATTTTTGTCGCCTTTTTCAATTGATATCAGCCTCATTTTACTAATTGTAATAAACGATAGTTTAGTTTACAAAAAAAAAATGTATGTATGTACATGTTAATTAAGAATTAGTTAAAAAACAGTAAAAAACTAAAAATGGTTGCCGCTTGATACTGATTCAAATAAAGTAGTAAATATGGTTTAAATTTCGGGTAAACCAAGAATAAATTAGAAAAAAAAAACACTAAAATAAAATATACAAAAACAGTATGAGTTTTGTTTTTTTAATATATTTTTTTTTTTTTTTTGGATATTTTCAATTTTTATTTGGCTTATCTGAAATTTAAACAATTTTGTTTTCTTTTTTGTTCCTATTGAATTTCAATTCAAAAATAGGGTCTTAATCATGTTTGAGTGTTTTTTTTTTTCTAATTTGATTTTATTCAAAATAATGCGTTATAAAAAAATACAAAAAAAGTTAAATTTTTGCATTAATATTGGAATAAAACACTTTGACTTAGCTGTTCACATTTTTAAAGACCTCCACAAAAAAAAAATGTATAATCACTAAACATCTTTTTATAATCATTTTTATCAAAAAACAAAACCGACTTCCATGGATCGAAACTGTTTTTTTTTTTTTTTTTCTAATAAATAGAACAGCTTTCCAATACAAAAAGAATTATCAAAATTAGTTCACTCAGTCCAATGTTATGAGGTAACAAAAACAAAAAAAAAAAAATGTATACAGACGAAGTATGTAAAAATGAATTATTTTAAAACAATCTTATTTTCTTTTAAAAAAGAAATTCTCAGTAATTTTCAAAGAACAAATTAAACTCATACAATCAGAAAAAAATGCTGCTCAATAAGGAATTTTTCTGAATAAAATGATGCCAAAGTAAAAAAAATCCTGGAAAAGCCACTACAAAATTTTTGAGATCCTTTTTGAAAAAAAAAATTTCTGTCAAAATCGTTAAATGAACAAGAAAAAATTGTGAGAAAAGCTTTAATTATTATTTTTAATTTTTTTTTGCTTTTAAATTCAGTTGAAGTTTGGTAAAAAAAAGAGCTTTTTTCAGAATAGAACACCAGCATGAACACGAAAATGAAGTGGAAACGAAAAAACTACGTTATAAGTTTTTTTCTTGAGGTACCTTAGGTACTTAAATTATGGTGAGTTAGGAACTGCTGCTTTGTAAAGTCTAGTTTCAAGAAAAACGCTTTTAAAATTACTTTAGATATGTAGATGTATATTCTACAGAAATATGCAAGGAATAAAATTTCGATTGTTTCCAATTTTCAATTTGATAGTGATGCTGTTAAATCTTGGATTGTTGATCTGTTTGAAGAAAATACCAATAAATGTTTTATGATGCATAAAAGCTTAGAAAACTCAATAAAATTCAATTATTGTATCAGTTTTAAGAGTTTTAAGATGAGGCGGTCACTCGGGCGTATGCGTGTTTTTTTTCTTTCCTTTTATTAAAAAGACATTTTATGACTAGATAACATCACAACTTAAAAACAAAATGTAGGTATAATTTAATTTTATTCAAATACAATTTGTGTTTATAATGTTTTTGTGATTTTCAGGCAACTCAATGTACCAATGTAAACCAATGTTTTCAAGAAATGGTTGTGGATTCCATCACATCACAAAACACATTTTTGCAGCATTTTTTATTTAAATTGATAAGATATTTAAATTGATATTTTAAAATGTTAAAATGATAGGTATTTTTTTTTTTTTGCAGTGTAAGATTAAAATCTGTATAAAAATAGTTTTTTTGTATGTTTACTTTGTATTTTGAAAATTGCTCCTGCATTGCAATAAGGTTAAATTAGCTTCTATAAGTTTGACTCCAGAGAGCATCTTCTTTGGCCAATTCTTTAAGGAGATTGTCATTAAATCCTGCACAGAGGCTCAATGTCTTCCTCATGACGTATTGACACTAAATGCACCTCATAATTTTTTGTTGGCTGGCCTATATTGTGTATAAATTAAATCAATTAAAAATATAAAATCAAAGTTAATCCCAGGTAGGAATAAAACATTATCAGTAAGTGTCAATATAACCACTTAAAACACATGTCAAATGTCAAGTACTTTTCCGGTTGCATATACAAAATAAAAAAAAAAAATTAATACCTACTCAATTGGATATATCTTGCACTTTTCAAGCGCGACACTAGTTCTGCATATCGGTCTACCACACCGCACCACAAATCGATGATTTTGGTTGACCAAATATATAAAAACATATAAAAAAAAAATAATACAAAAAATCACTACAAAAGTGTCAGTATTGTGAAAAAATGCACTTTTCAAACCCACAACCATTAAAAACCAGCCACCGCGCGCGCCGTGGTTCCATAAGTGAGTGGTAAGCATTTGAAAATAAACAAAAAATATATAAAAAATAAAAGAATAAAAAAAAAAAAAATTATAAAAAAAAACAACGAAATCCCTATAATAATCGAAAGTTTCAAAAATTTCTGCGGCAACCAATATGTTGGAAGCATCAGGATGCGTATGAAATTTATGATCAATGAATTGTGGTGTTTTTAAAAATTTTTCAAACTGAACAAAAAAATAAACTGTGACCCTCCAAAAATCTCATACCACTGCCATCGTAGTCGTGGTGAACCCAAGTGGCCAAAACAAATAAACAACAGTGAACTTTTTTGTTGCATTTGCATTAAACACTGCTTCGTCCTTATATCCTTTTTTTTTTTGTATATATATTTTTTTTTTGTTTATTTGTGAGCGCGAGTTGTACCTAGTTGAGTCCACTGCCAGACCTCGGTTCTGGCCTCAAATGATGTGAATCAAAAACACACAAAAGTGGCTTTCGATTGTGGCAGATTTGCGTTTTTCTCTCTTTTTATTTTATTCTCACATGCAGCTTGTATAGCGTATATAGCCGTCGCGTCGTTGCTCCACCATATAGTCTCTCTACTACAACACTTGTTTTATATTTTTTCGTGTATTCACGCTGTTGCTCAGTTGCATTTTTTGGCCAAATGTTGCTAAAAAAAAAGTGCATATTTCCCCCAAATGCATGAATGCGAAAAAAAAAAAACACATACGAGGGGCGCGGTAGTGGTTACACTCGAAAACCGTAAAAATCAACCCAAAAAAGGTTACACCCAACTCCTAGTTGCATCATCACAAACAGGTTCACACAGAACAACGACGACGTTGACAATTGAAAGGACTATCATCAGTTTTTTAGTTTCTTTTTGGATTTTTTGTTTTTTTTGTTTGGTTCCCCTGTAATTTTTTGGTATGTTTTCTGGAGGAATACAAATATGAACGAAATGGGGTTACCGCAGGATCAACGGTCCCTCGCGAGGATGTGGTCATATTGAGTTCACTTGCATGCAATTTTTTTTCAGCCGTTTTATCGATTGAATTAAGCGATGACCGGCAAGCGGGTTGAATGTGTGTGGTATGACTTCCTTTTTGCTTGATTTTCTTTTTTTTTTTTTTATCTGTTCTGAATTCATTTCAATCATACTGCCATATCCTCGCGGGTGTCTTTTTTTGTTCGTCGGTTAAGGATATCAACGCGAAATCAGTTTGGGAACAACAATCAGAATGTCAACCACTCTGCCTGATAAAAAGGAAAGACTATAGCTGGCATGCATGTTGGGCATTACATATATATATTTTCGTATGTTTGTATGTTCGCATCGATGAATGTGCGAATTTTGATGGTATTGGCAGTGTCATTTCGTAAATGTGAGTTAACAAAAAATAAAGAGAGAGAAAAAAAAATTATGTATAATAAAAAGGACCTTTCACACCGCTTAACCACTACTACAAATAAAGTTAAGTTGCTTCAATATTCATGCTCTTCGTGCAATTGTTTTACCGACATCGTTTTTCTGTTGCAATGCGGCGGATATGGCAATTTGTAAGGATATTTTTGTAGGTTTCATTGTGTTATCAATTAGAGTTGCCAGATATGAATTCAATTCACAATTTTCAATAGTTTGAAATTCAATCCAAAATTAAAAATAAACTATTAGAGATACAAATATTTTTTATAGCTTATTTGAAATATAATAACCTAAAGCTCAATCCAAATGAAGGATTTTTAAAAATTCAGTCATTTAATAGGGTAAATAGGGGTAAAAAAAAATTGCAAAAAAAATGGCTATTTTGTAAACGCGATAATGTAAAGAGTTGAATTATTTTTAATGAATAGATAAATTCATTGCAAGACTGACAATAGTACTGAAAAAAATTCTAAAAAATTTCAAACCAAGTAATAAATGGTTTTCTAAAACTAAAACATGAGGTAGACCTTTGACGAAGTACTTAGTGATTATAGGTAGGGGAAATTTTTGTTGACAATTTGAAAAACGTCATTCGAAAGATAATAAAAAAACGTTAGGGGTCTAATACGAGTTTTTTTTAAGTCTCCACCTTTCGAAATATGAATTTTTAAAAATAGCTAGGTACTTATTTTATGGTTTGGGTGCGTTTTTATTTTTTTAAATTTTTCGTAGCGTTAAAACTTATACAACATGTAGTCTATGACTGTGCGCATACATGTGCAAAAAATTGGTATTTCAAAATGGTTTTTGACCGAATAACGGAGAAAACAAGTTTTTTTGTGCCAAGTTTTTTTGACCTTTTTTAACCGTTTTTTATTTTTATCTTTTTTTTTCAACAGAAGAATAAATGAAATTTATATTTTAGATAGATAATAGACAGGACTTTATCTATGCAAAACTTCAATTTCAATTTTGTAGTCACAGTTTTGAGATAACGGTAAAATAAAGTTCTATTTTTCAACAGGTTATATCTTTTGATCTAGAGCAGATAATGGTGTAATTTTTTTTGTAAGCTTTTAAAATAAAAAAATTAATAGGTATAATGAGAAAAGAAAAGAGGTAATTGTTTTACCTTTTTCTTGTAAATTATGATTGCTTGAAATAAATAAACGCTTCAATTGACTCATTTTAAACAAAAGCACAAAACCTGTTTTCTTACGACGTTATCACGTAAAATCACCGTCCCTAAACCGGATTTACAGACAACCTCTTTTTTTTTTTGAAAAATCAAGTTTTTGAAAAGAGGTGATAAGTATTGTTGACATTTCGTTTTGAAGTGTTGAATAACACTAGGCAACAGGGGTTTTGTTTTACTAAGCCCTGATTTTTTAATGATTAGTTTTGTTAGCCTATCAAACGAATAATCTCAATACAAAAAAAATAGATATTCCTAGGAATGAGTTCTGTCTGAAGCTTATCTGACTATTGAAAAATTGGCCCTAAGTTTAATAAACTTTTCTGAAGGTTTATGAAGTGGTGAACTCAATTTCGAAGTCAAAGATGTTCTATCAGCTCACGTTTTCGAGATATTTCCGTTATAAAATCTCAATAATCGATTTTCTGCTACTTTTCAAGTAATTCTGTTTCAGAAATAAATCAATAATTTTCTAAAGGTTTTTGGTTGTGTTGAACTCGAATACAAAATCAGAATTTTTCCTATCGACTCAGGTTTTTGAGAAATTCCCCTTATAAAATCTAAATAATCGATTATTTTCTAAATCTTGAGTAATAAACGACAAATCTGAACAGAAAAGCCGGCGACTTAAAGCTGAGTAAATAAGCAACAAATTCTAGAACAACTTTTCTGGGTCACTCCAGATATTTAAGTGTAATTTATTAAAACATTTTTAAAAAAATCGAGTTTTTAAAGAAAATTTCTGCAAAAAAAACTTTATTATTGAAAAAAAAAAAAATCAAAATGTATCGAATCCCTAAAGTTTTTTGTTTGCAAAGCACACTTTTTGTCAAAGATAAAAAGATAATTTTCTCCAAAATCTATAGGTATATAAATTATAAAGATATGACCATTTTTGTAACGATCAATATTTTCCACTTTTTCTTTAATTTTTGAGTTTTTTTTTTTTGTCTATAACTTGAAAAGCAAGCCGAATTTGAAAATTTTTTTGTAGATAATTAAATTTCCAATCGATGTGTATCATTTAAAAAGAAAAAAAAATTGAAATATTGTAAAAAACTTACGAAAAACTAATTATAAAAGAGAAAAAAAAAAACGAAATTTTTGATGTTTTTGCTAAATGGTCTAATTTTATAATTTGAACATTTATAGATATTGAACATGTAAAGGAGAAAAGAAGATACTTTATCTTTCAACATAATGGTCACAAAAATTGATTACAGATAAAATTGGATAAAATATGAACTTTCAAAATTTACTGTTTTTGGTCTTTTTGAACCTTTTTTCTTTAACTCAAGATATAGTCCGAATACTAAGTAAGCTGGAAAAAAAACAATAACAAAAAACTTTGAAAAATCATATCTCGAAAACCAATATTTTTTTAGATAAGATTTTCGAGTTTTCTGGGCTTAAATCTATACGAAAAGTATAACGGCACTTAGTGTCCAAAAAAAATTTATGTTTTTGTAAACTAGATACCTAGTGTGATATGCAATTCTTGTGAAGTTTCGGAAAATCTCTACAGTACAATTTACAATTCTTTCACTAAAACATTATCTTATAATAATAACTGGGAACAACAGATAGTAAATCAAAATATTTTTTTTTCATACGCCATTTTGCTTCAAATTAAAAGTTTCAAGTATTATACAAGCAGAAAAATAATGTCTAACCGAGAACTTTTTTGGCTGGGTTGGAAAAAAAATGTTTTTTTAAAAATAACGTAGTTATGCGTAGGTTAAAAATTTCTGAGTTCTCGTTGCTAAAATCAACGTAGTCGCGGTTAAATTATATCTATTGTTTAAAATTATCATTTTAGAAGGTTATTTTTAACCGATCAACTTTGATATTTTATTACAATTTAACCGAGAAAGTGGGTAAGATTCAATAATTTTGAATAACCGAATCGATTCCTGTACGATATTTTTTTGCGTGTAAAAATTTAATTTCTTACTTTTATTTGAAAACAACAACCCAAGTTTTGTATGGTGAAACACTGGTTTATTATTTTAAAAACTTGTTATTGCAGTTTACAAAAAAAGTATAAAAGACTCTAACATTGAAATTATACCGAAAGATATTACAATTTGAATTCAACTAAAATGAAAACTTATAAGATAGTTAATCCAAAACAACGTTAAACGGTGGGGTCCATAAAATAATGCCATTAGACACTACAACATGTTAGAAACTGTTAACATCGTAAAAACCTCTCAAAAAACCTATGTTAGTGCTAATCACAAAAACATCTAACTGGAAACTGCAATTAGGTATAGAAGGAACAAAATTTGTTCGACGTGCATCAACTGTAATGGAAATCACATGGGAGACTATAGCGTCTTTGAGGTAGATAAATGGTTACAAAAAGTTGAAACTGAAGTCAAAAGGTGTAGAAGTTAAACTTGTAGATATCTGGCAACTCTCCTTCTCTTATCCCTTTTGCCCTCTCACATTGTTGCACATAATTGAATGGCCGACAAAGAGAGAAACAAACAAAAAATTGTTTCGTGCATATATTTGGAAAACTTTCACTCGAAATAACACAAAAAAAAAATTACGAAAAAAATTCCCTTGTTATAGTACATGTTTTCCCGTTGGTATTTTGTTTCCGTTTTTGTATTATTTTTTTTATTATTTCGTACTTTTCCCGAGGTTTTGTATCCTTCCGCAACCGTTTGGTTAGCTTTAACCTACGATTTCCACACGAGAACTTTTGTCAATACATTTTCACACCTTCCCGCGAACGATGTGTTCAGAGGGTGAAGTTATTTTTTTTTTGTTGCCTGTGAGAGGTCAGTGTATATGAGTGTGTGTATAGATATGAGAAATTCATCTACCACAATATGGCAAGGCAATATTATACAACTCCTTCGGCTGATGGAGACGACAACTCAAACTCCCGCACGGAAACTCGGAAAAAATATCACTTTGAGGAATAATAATGATTTTTAATGGGGAATCACTTTAATTTCGTATGTTAACCACATCATATATATTGTGTTGTCCCTTGCCGATGGATGATGGTAATGGCGGTGGTGGTGGTATGGGTTTAAGGACTCCCCACCAGCCACACACAGATTTTTTCTTTTTTCTCTGCGTTCTCTACCCCATGCCGTGAAACATCCTCGGTCAGGTAATAAACTGGAGCAGTGTACAGTTTAAGTGGATTTAATTGACGGTGTAAGTGCGGCATTGAGTTTATTATCATAATGAATATTGGGGGATTAAAGGAATTTGTGGATTTTATTATTGAATTACTGCCCCAACATCCTTGTTATAATGCTGTTGCAAAGTAGCACACATAAAAAAAAAAAATTATAAAAAATAAAAAAAAAAAAATTTACAACGCACCGAGGGATAAAAGGAACAAAAAAAAAAAAAAAACATCCTGCCAATGAATTATTAAGTCATTATCAGTTGCGGAATTGTCCGACTACCAGTTTTGTGTATGCATAAATCGACGGGATGTGGAGGACATGGTAAATGAGTCCTCTGTATACTAAATGAGCATGTACTCAGGGGTTATTTGTGATTAATATAATTTAAAGTATAATTTTTTTTTTATATTTAACAACAATAACAACATGCGTGTAACTATACTCAACCAACAAAATGTAAAAAAAAAAAAAAAATATAAAAAATTAAACATAAAAATACAAATTATCAAAAGATTGATTGGAGTGCGGTAGGGATTTTCACTTGAATTACAGTTTTGTAATTAAATATTTATTTCATGCGAACGAATGCTATTTTTAAAATAGTAAGTATACGCCATGTATATCCAGAGATTATTATTATTATTGTACTTTACTTTATGTGATACTGAGCTAATAATAGAGAACGAGAGGATTTATATAGCGTTGATGCCTATAGACTGAATTGAATGCATTTTAAGTTAACAACAACTTTGAAATATTATGTAATTTACATTTTTTGAGAAAAGCTATATGATGTGGTTTTCCTTTTTTTTTTAAAGAATTTTTTCAACTTTATTTTTGTTAAAGATCATTTATTATTTTTCTCTACATTGTAGTTTTCTTTTAATACTATCGTAAATTGCATAAAAAAAACATCTCATATTGTACATGATTTCCAAAATGTACCAAATCCAAAATGTAAATTGAGAAAATGAAATCTCATAATTTTTTTTATAGAAAAAATCATAAATTCGTTAACTGATTCTTTAAAATGTATAAGAAATATTATGGAACTTCGATAAGACTTGCATAAGTGAGGTGGAAGATAGATGAGAAAACGAACAATTTCTTTAATAGATTTTTACAGGTTTAAAAAAATTAACTTACTCGAACTTTAGGAGGAAGTTCGTGCAACCCAGTTGTCCATTTTTATGTTTATTTTATTAATCATATAGAGTCTATAAAAATGGTAAATAAGCAATATTTCAAAGTTCTCAGAGATTGTTTTGAGCTTGATGATTATTTTTTTCTAAATTTTTGATTTAAATACGAGTATAATGTTTTATTAAAATAAGGAACATGTTAGAGTTTGGAAATAATTATGTATTTAAAATATTTTAATCAAATCATACATTTATGTTTTTTATGTTCAGCATACGAAAAAGCAAAAACCTAGAGCAGGACTGGCGAACCAATGACATGCGTGCTATTGGTGGCATGCAATTAAAAATTACGGACACGTTACGAATTGAATAATCCAATTGCACCTCCAAGCAAAAACATCAAATGTTTTAACGAAGTTCTGTTTTTTTTTTTTAATTTTGTCCCCGATTTTATCTCTAAAAAGAAGCAACCAAATATTTAACCTGATCTGAAAATTCAATACAATTTTTTAAATCAAAACGTTTTCGAAAAATTGATTAAAAAAATATTTTTTTTTTTAAGATCCAAAAATGTATTTTAATAATAATAAACCAAATAATTTTAATTTTAAGAATTTTCTAAATTTTGTATAACGTGCGTCGTATTTGAAATTCAAACACAAGTTTCCAAAAATGAATCTTTTGGAAATTAAGTTTTTGATGTAGGTGTATTGACAGTATATATTCCGCAGTGACGTACACTCCAACTCACGGACAGCATTTCGAATATCACTTGCTTTGATTGTGATCAAAATCTCAACATAACCAATATTTACACAATAGACGAAATAAGTTTTTGCTTGCACGAAAAGTGTACTTCAAAGCGTGTACGGATTTTTTTTTTTCAAATTTGGTACAGATGATTTTTATAGAATTCTAAAAGTTTTTTTTTAATATTTTTTTTTTTTCAAATTTCGATAGAACGCGTACCTCCCATACAAAATTATCAAATTATTTCGAATTTCTCGAAAATGGCTCTAAAGATTCTAAATTTTTTATTGAACAAAAATTTGTCTTTCCTTGTCGCCTCATCCCAACCAATTTTTTTTTTAAGTAGAGGATAAGAGCTTATGTTCAACTTAAATTATTTAAGTTTCGTTTCAGCAAATGGCCCCAAGAAATATGAAAAGCAAAAAGTTATTCTCCAAAATAATAAATAGCAAAACTAATGAATGTGTTACTCTCATGTTACATGTAAGTAACATGCACTGCCTATGACCACCAAAAAAAAGCTTGACAACTGAGAAAATAATTTTTTATATAGTAACAATGTAGGTATACTACTTCTTCTTACCCAAAAAACATAACACTTTCTGGATTTATATTTTTAATTTTTTTTTTCAAACTATGACCATATAAACAAAATTTTAGCAAAAAAATAATGTGAATTTCAGTCCCTTTTTCGATAAAATAAATTAAAAGTATGATATTTGACTAACTTTTTGTACTAATCCAGTAACTAGACATTATTATCTTTCAATTAAGCCATCGAAATCTAAAAAAAAACTATTTAATGGAATATTTTTACGAATTTTTAAATATATGTTACATGAGAGTGACGCTGGGTTCGAAAGGGTTAAATAACATTTGATGTTGAATGAATTTTCTAATTGCTTTGCTATTTCATTTAAGATAAAAAAATACGATAAAAGTTGGAGTTGCTTAGTTGAATAAACATAGACAAATTCTAAAAAATACACTAAAAAATGTGTATGGCGTATGAGTGATTTTTTTTAGCAAAAATTCATTTTTACTAATTTTAAAATCCGGAAATATTTGGAACGAAACATTTTTGAAATATTATCATGAAACTTAATTATCTAGCTTACTACCTTTACACAGATATACCTACATAGCTATTCCGGAACAACAACCCATTTTTCTAACCAATTGTTATTTTTTTATTTGGCCGGTACAATTTTTTAAATCACTAACCATATAATAGCAACTAGTGTAATTGTTATATTTTTGGTGACAAGTTCTTAAATGGGAAAAGGATACATAAAACAAAAATTTATTTCATAAAAAGCGGAAAAATATTGTTTCAATTCAAGTCATCAAAAAAAGCAAAAAAAAAAACATGAATTTTTATTTTCTCAAGTCATTAATTCCATTTTTTGCCCTAACAGCCTATACAAAATTTTAGACCATCTGAAAGCTTATTGTCTTTGCTCAAAATATATCCATCAGGTGTATGAGACATCTACAAAAAGAGCTAGAATTTTTTTTAACTCGATCAAATTTCATTAAAAAAAGCAAAAAAAAAAACATTTATTTTTATGTTCTCACGCTATGGAATCAATTTTTTTTTTGACAACCTATAAAAAATTTTATACCACGTGCAAAGCTTATTATTTCACCTTTCATATGACGTCAGATCTCCACTGGTGTTTTGAGGTTTTTCGCAAGTTTCTTGATTTAACATTGTGTAGCTTGTAGTTAGTCTACTGTTATGTGTGATATACCAAATGAAAGGTAATTGTATCAGGATGCTCATAAAAGTTTAATACAATTTCTATCTGCTCTTGGTCAAAAGTTATAACCTGTTGAATTCTAAAATTTTATTTTACCGTTATCTCAAAATTGTGTTTACGAAAATGATTGAAACTTCGCACACATTGAGTCGTGGTCATGGTCTATCATTACTCCATATACTTATTCCTCTATCTATTAAAGAAAAAAAGATAAAAATAAAAAACGATGAAAATCGATTAAAAAACGGTAAAAAAACGTGTTTTTTTAAAACTTGTTTTTTCCGTTATTCAGTTAAAACTCACTAAACGATTCCAATTTTTTGCTAAAAATCAAAATCTACCCAAAAATACCCCTAAAAAACAAGGTGTTTTTCAAAAATTCATATTTCGAAACGCAGAGTGTTGGAAAAAAAATCCGTATTAGACTTCTAATTTTTTTTTCCCTCATCTTTTACCTGACACCTTTAGAATTGTCAAAAAAAATTTCCCTACCCAAAATCATCATTTTGTCATAGCGCCAACACGTGTACAACGTTCAAACAAAACGTTATAGCTTAGTTTGAAAATTTTTTAGAATTTTTTCTTAAATGCAGTTATTCTTAAATTAGTCTCATCTATATATAGCAAAATCAACTCTCTACAATTTCGCGTTTGGATTTTAGCCCAAATTTCATCTTTCCGTTTTACCCCTGTTTACCCTATTAAATGACAGAATTTTTAAAAATCCTTCATTTGGATTAAGCTTTAGGTTATTATCTTTCAAATAAGCTATAGAAGATTTTTGTATTGCAAATAGTTTATTTTTAATTTTGAATTGAAATTTTTGCCACGAAATTTTTGACGCGAGAGTGTAACGTTAGAAAATGGCGACTTTTTTGTGGTGGCTGCCATGGTTCGTCGATTTATAAGACGTTATCACGTCAAAAAACTAAACTAAAAACAATTTTAATACTATTTGGTTTAAAAAAGGTAATTTACGCCCCTGCCAAACAAATTTGTCGTTTCAGAATCAAGCTTTTTCTAGTGGTAATGCTGTGACTTATTTGTTCACGAACTCTATAAAATTTACCATTTTTATGGTATGTGTATCTTTAGAAACGAATCATTTAAGAACTAAAAATTTCATTAAGAAATTCATTTTCTCACTTAAATCCTCTCTTCTGCTACGTGTTATATAAAATTTCCAAACTATTTCTAACTGCATAATCAAGAAATCCTAAAAATAAACACACACTCTATAGCTCTGCCTAGAAATGAGTGCATTGCAATCTGCGAGGAGATTATCCGTCGGACACAGATGATGGCCATGCTATCTACAAAATTCTACTATGCATTTATACCTACATATATACCATCTCCGCCAATTTTGCATCATGATGACCATATCAACGTTAAATCGCATCATCATGGAACGAACGAACGAGTATACCAACTCAACCAACCTATCCAAAAAGTTTTACTTAAAAAAACATTCCGCTATATGAAATTTTCGCTCTCCAAAAGTGCGACAAATTTACCCAGGATCGTGCGTTGTTCGTGTGATGCGTGTGCGTATTTACGCACTTCACACTTTCCGGGCACACACATGATGCGGTTGTGTATGGGTGGGAATAATTTAAACAATTTTCGGTCTACCCCAAAAGTGTATGCCACATAATGCAAGAAGTCCTGCTGCTAACAGTTGAGCTAGAGAGCTAGAGTTCCAGAGATATGCCGATACCGTGTGTGCCAGCAGCAGCAGTAGCAGAGCCCAAAAAACCAGTCCTACCCCACGCAACAGTTCCCATTCCTCCCCCAAATTTCAAACAACATACAATACAGATGCCATAGTATTCTGCTATCACAAAAAACACTCACACACTGACATCCGGTATCCATCACATGAAAGGGTTAAACTTTTGAACAGGGTGGAATAAAGGGGGTACAAGACTATCTCTGTGTGTGTGTTGCATACGTTTCAGGTTTTCTTTAACACTCATACACACTCAGCCTACTCTTGCACTATATTTTTAGCCAGAAATTTCCTAGATGATGAAAATTTGTATCTGTGACTTTTGTGGATTGTGAGAGAGTGTGCGTGCGAATTTGTATCCAAATGTGTAGTAAAAACGAGAGCAACACAACCCAATTGAATATAGTGTGGAGGGCTTTTGCTTGGATTTTCCTCTTCTCAGCAGCAACCAGCAGCAGAAGCAACATCAACACCAGCAACATCAACTATAACACACAATATGTGTACTGTGGCGGTGGTCGGAAGATTTTCGGGTTAAACAGTTATAAACAGGAACAGGATACAATTCAAAATACGAATACCTAGCGTACGGTTGCCGCCGTCGTTGTCTTCTTCACCGCCGCCGCTGTCAACGTCATCGTAACCGTCAAATGTCTATCATAACGTTGTCGTCCCCATATTCGTGTTCTGTGTCATTTCCGATTTACCAACCGATTATTATAATCAAAATCAAAGTCATCAAAGTGCGGCGTCAATGAAATTATAGCGCATATATGTATGCAGTTATTTGTCTACGAAAAAAAAATAATAATAATAAATAAAACCAAGCTATTCGTGGATATAAGTGATAAATAAAATAATAGTGAATACATAAGTTCAATGGATTATTAGTTGATGTTTTTATTTGTTTGTATTTCGGTTAAATATCTTGACAAATTCAATAACAAACATTATGACAACAAGCAAGGAAGTGCGTTTGGATATTTAATTAACGGTTACCATGAGTAAGTTATTGATATTTTACCTACGAATATCGCGTGAGTGAATATCTTTGTTGTTTTTTTTTTTGTTTCTGTTCAAACACAGTGGTAATGGTTTTCAAATTATAACGAAGCTATTTAACGAAATAGGAATCTATCTTAAGACCATTTGAGAAAATAACCGTTTTGGGGAGTGATAAAGTGACACTTAAAAATGTTGACAAATCCAGGTTGTTGGTTCACTATTTAATTTGAAATAAAGTTTCTTTATAAACGATAAAAACATTGTATAAAAAATTCTACGAAAAAAATTAACATAATACATTTTAAAAAAAGTTTTTAAACCTAAAAAAAAATTGTATGAAAGAAATTTTATTAATGTGTTGAATTGGCAACAATTAAATTCGTGTTGAAAACTTGATATCTAATTGTTTAGCCTCCCGCTATGAGAAGATTGTATAAAAAACACGAAAAATTAACGAAAAACTTCAACTTAATTTTTATGTGTGTCTTCTTCTCAAAATAAAATTTAATGTGAATTAATTTGCAATTCAGTTATTTGACAAATAATTTTTTTTTTTTAGTTAAAAAAAAAAAGTCCAACAAAAATGGTATCGCTGCTTCAATTCGATAATGGAAAATGTTTCTTTAATTTCGCTATAACCTCTATAAAGCTTTCTGTAACATAGCCCATGTACAATAGATATACAATATTGGAAATTTCCATAGAACTTGTGTTTTGATAAATGTGTAGCTACAAATGATGAAAATTGTTTTTGAAATATGCACTAAGAAAGTCTTATAAAAGTTATAAACTGCATTAAATCAGCTTACGCTACGTTACGTTACGTCACTTTATGACTTTTGGTTCACTTTTTAGCTAAAAAAATTGAAGTCTCTACCGAAGTTGATGATGCGTATTGCTTTTAGCAATAAAATTTGTAAATTCTTAGTAAAAAGTTGTTCTAGCTATAATATGGCCTCATGTGCTAAGTCCTTATCGTCACCTAATATTCAAATTTATTAATTTTTTTTAAACAAAGTTGAATTATTAAATGAGAGTCTTTTAGTGCAAGAACTGCCTTGATATTATTGTTTGTCCCTTCATATCGCACAAAACGGTTGAAACTTACCACTTCTGAAATATTTCTAAAGTAAAAGTGTACCAAGACACTTTTTTCTAAGAATGCATACAACATTGTGTAAGAAATTAAAGTCAATCTGATGATTACTTTTCTAGTTTAGTTAGAACAAACGTATAGAAAGTGAATTTGTATCCATGCGTGTGAAACTTTAATTGGTTAATACTTTTTGAATAGAATAAGAAACCATATGATTTTTTTGCTTCAAGCTGCTGTTTTACACCACCACCAATTATTATCTCAGGATTTGCAATTTTTGGAGATCTTAAGAAAATAATAGAAAAATGTACTAAAAAAGCTTGCAAATACACATCGTACAACAAAAACAACTGGAAAGTCGCAGTCGAAGAAACCGACGTCCCTTACTTTGGCGGACACTTTGTGGCGGTATCAAAAAAAAAAAAATTATCACATTAATTGTAGCTAATTAAATGCTAATTTGTTGCGAAAAAATTAATTTTGTAGCTCCACCCAGACATTTTTCATTTCAACTTAAAGTTTCAAAAGTGCACTTCGGGTTTGATGAGGCCGGTGGAGACTTTTTAAAAAAATCACTTTTTTCTTTTTTTTTTTCTTTTTCCATTAATTGTAGCTTTTGAATACATGGTTTTTGATACAAACCAAAATTTTGTAGCTCAAACCGTTTTTAAAATATATGTATTTTGTTTTAAAAAGATGTCTCAAAAGTAACCTTTCAAAATCCAATTTTTTTTTTTTTTTGCACTAAGACGAAATCCAAAAACCTCGATTTTGTAGCTCGATTAGTTTTTTTTTTATTCAATATTCCGCTAAAATAAGACTCAATTTCATATGTAACGGTCAAAATTTTTGAATTTCGCAATTTTTTGGATTTTGAAAGGTTACTTTTGAGCTATCTTTTTAAAACAAAATCTTGAATATTTCAAAAACGGTTTGAGCTACAAAATTGGCGTTTATATCAAAAATAATGTATTCAAAAGCTACAATTAATGGAAAAAGAAAAAACTTAAAAAAGTGATTTTTTAAAAAGTCTCCACTGGCCATCAAACCGGAAATGCAATTCTGAAACTTTAAGTTGAAATAAAAAATGACTGGGTGGAGCTACAAAATTAATTTTTGCGCAACAAATTAGCATTTAATTAGCTATAATTTTGGACATCAAAAAAATATTGATTTTCCTACTTTCGTCCGCTAACTTCAGTCTTATTTTAGCGGAATTTTGAATAACAAAAAAACTGTTTAAGTTGGAAAAACCAAGTTTAGGTATGCAATTAAAAAGCATTTAAAAACTTACAAATTTGGAGGTCAACTAAACTCATTAGTTTCAATCATTTCAGATTTTGTCCGCTAACTTCAGTCTTATTTTAGCGGAAAATTCAATAATTCAAAAACTATGCGAGCTACAAATTTTTGTTTTGCGCAACAAATTAGCAATTAATTAGCTACAATTAATGAGATAATTTTTTTTGATTCCACCACAAAATGTCGCCAAAGTAAGGGACGTGACTTAGTCCACTTTCATAATCAAGGGCACAAATAAAGTTCGGAAAAAAATTTCAGAAGTCAGTTTTTTTATACCGCAATGGAAAAAGGGATTGATATTCAAATATTGACTTAAAGTAGCATTGCTGCTGGGAAAATGTTGTACAAACTTGAAGCTGATCTTATTTTATAGAAAGTTAAAGTTGTGCCTCAAAATTTTATTATATCTATCACTCACCGAAAAAAAATAAATCGCAAAAGCATTACATTTTTGTAAGTTCATTTATATGTATTTGAAAATTTGAAATACAATTTTAAATGTAAAATAATCTCAGCAACATTTGATCTTCTTTCTATACTAAGTAATTGATGAAAAAACGTTTTGTCTTTATTCGCAAATTTTGACAAATACAGGAAAAAAATATACTCCATTTTACTATGTTAAAAATGCCTTACAAAAGTTCCATGGTCCATGGAAAAGTATATTTTTAGTATTTCATCGATCTTTCAGGAAAGGGACATTTATGAACATCCAATCAGCCAGCAGGCAAAAAAACACCTGGTAAGGAAGGAAATATTAACCCTCTGTAGGCACATCTCTTTTTTGCGAATTTGGTTTATACTTTTTCATGTCGCTAGAACTTTTTTCGGTCTCACTATTTTACAGAGAATCATATATGAAATTGATGTAGAATATTCCGAGGAATTCGAATATTGTATTCACAATTCAAAAAAATGTATTTTCACCCTTATAAAGACACTTTTTTGTGACCACTTTTAATTTTTGTCTTGCCAAATTCGCACCCGTGTGCCGACAGAGGGTTAATAGCTAACTTGGACAGTTTTGTCGGTCATCGTGGTGATGTTTAAAGAAATTGCAGGGGCTGTCCTAGTTTGCTTGCAGAATTGTCTTTTTGGTTCCGAACAATCTTCGTTGGCGTTGGAGTTGAGCTTATCCTTATCCAAAAGCCTTGCAACATTACAACCGTTTTGTTTTCCTCAAAAAATCAAAAAATTAATTTAAAAAAAAAAAAGAACCTCCTCTATTAACTACGGGACGATTGGTTTTCTTAGGGATGTGGATGTCTTGATTAGCTGATATGTTTGAGAAAGTCAGATATACGAGTTGGTTCATTGACAAGGAAAATTAGAAATGTTTAAGTATCTAAATATTTAGTCCATTGAAATATTATATTAACCTTGCATTTTGGGTAGGACAAGATTTTTTTGTTTTGATGTGTAGAGGAGGTTAATGTAAGTATACAATCTAGTTTTCATGGTTGAAAGCCCCCCCCCATTTGGCCGCCATCTTGGAAAATGTGATGAAAACAGTTTTTTACCGATATCTTGCGAACCGTATGTCCCACAAAAAAATTGTAAATGCTTTTAAATTGAAAATTTTCAAACAAAGCCATTTTATGTAACAGTTTTTGAAAAATTAATTTTCAAAATCTGAATTTTGAAAAACAAAATTTGAAAAAAAAAATTTCAAACTAATTTTACTTGCGATATATGTAGGTACTATATATCAAGTTATGCATTCGTAAAAGTAAAAGTTGAGATAACATTTTTCCATGACATTACGATGGTAAAGAATGCTAAAAAAGTGGGTCCCGGAAGTCCGTCTGTCTGTCTGTATAAGGAGCTACAGCCTAAACGGATGGACCGATTGACTTCAAACTTGGCAGGTTTGTAGCATTTTTCGGAGACCCTCCAGAAGAGTTTTTGGAATTAATATTTTTGGACCAAAAATAACGGTACTTGTTATATACCGATTTTAGTAAAATTGAAATATCTCGAAAACGGCTCTAACGATTTTGTTTAAAAAATTCAAATGTAAGTTTTAAGCTAAGGTCTATCTTCAAATGAAAAATTATTTTTTGGAAAAACATTATTAACGATACCTGCCATAAAACCGTTTTTTTTTTTCAAAACTGATTATCTCCGAAACTGCTTATTCGAGTTCAACGAAACTTTATGTGAAGAAGCATTTATACAATTTAAATATAAACCAAAAATAAAATTTAAAAAAATATGTTTTTGATTTTTAAAAAAATTTTTAAATTTTTTTTTTGAAAAATCAAATTATCGAAAACGGGACATTGAATTTTTTTGAAATTTTGTTTTTAGATGTTGATTAGTGATTTCTACAAAATTGCATACCAATTTAATTTTAAAACTTTTTCTCCAAAAAATTATTTATAAAAAATTAGTTTTTTAAAAAACGGCTCTAACGATTTTGAAAATTTTTTTTCTAAAAATGCATCTTAATATGTCAATCAAAACTGCATAGGTACTTGTTTTGGAGGGCAATTTAATTTCATATTTTATTTTATTTTTTTTAGAACGAATTTTATTTTTTTTTCCAAATTTCTATATAAAAAGTCTTAAAAATTTAAGCAACTTTAACTCTAAGAGCAAGTTCGTGCGACCCAGTAGTGCATTTTATTTTATTATGAACTGCTTGGGCAAATATTATTTTATTGTCTTACCATGATGTTATTAAAAATACGAAAAAGTGACTAACCTAGCTTTCTGTCTTGAACTTTTCTTAAATAGCATTGAGAATCTAGATAGAAAACTAGTTTAGCCTGTAAAATGAAACAAAAACGTTAAAGATGATTCTTCAAAAATTTCATACTCAATATAAATACCTTTCTCGAAAAAGAAAATTGAATTTGATTTAAATAAATCTTTTTGCAACAAAATTACAGCTTTCAACCAATAAATCAAAAAACATAATTTTTTTTATTATCAACAAATTTAAATGCATAGGAATATGTACCCTATTCAAAAAATTTGCAACTTGTTTACCAAACAATTCTCTCAATCGTCAAAACAATTCTAAAATAAAAACTACCCATACAAAATTTTCTTTCTTTTTTTTTTTAATAGCTCCTTTTAATCTGACATGCACTTGTTTCAATGAAAACAAACGAAATCAAAAAAACATTATAATTTCAACTGTATAATTCGTTCCAAAAATAAACTAAAATTTTTATATTTTATTTTGTTTATAATAAAATTGTGAGCACACCCATATAGCTTATAGAAATAAACATTAGGGGTGGTCCGCACTGCGCATATATAGGTATAGTTAAATGGCGGCCATGTCGGTGTCTCAACAAAATATCAGATGAAGCCACCCACATGCAGCGCCAAAATTTAATACAAAAAAAAAACCAAATCGGTCGATGTCGGTGCCACACTTGTGCATTGCTCTCTCTTCTCCCTATCATCATCATCATCATCATCATCATCATCACCATCATGCCTATCCTGAATGTCATCATCATCATAGTCGTCCACTCATCCCTATGCATCGTCGTAGTCTTCGCCGTCGTCGTCGATTTATTGACGTTTATTACACACTCATTAGGGCGCACAATACGCGAGGTCATAAAAAGTGCGGCAGGCCCGCTACCGCCGCCGGTTGATCAATCGCATCATAATATACAACACATCTGGCGAGACTCAAATACTTGGACGCAGCGCATAGAATGAGAATATGGAGAATGCATTGTGAAGAAAATATGAATTCGAAAGACCACACACACACACTCTCTTAATGGTTGCATAGAAATATAAGCATCACAAGGACATCATGGGGAGCAAATCTGCAGTTTAACAAATTAAATGACTTCCAGTCAACATTGTTATGACACGATGTCACCAAGTCTACAATACGAAGAGAAGAGATGGAGACGACACATAGATTGCAGTTTGCCCGGAGTCGGAGTGTGGTTTGAGTGACGAAAGTTTGTCAACCGGCACTTGGCCTTAATGAAATTTCTCATACCAATATCCTCTCCCTGGGCCAAAAAGGATCTCTGGACATGACAGAGCTTTCTCCCTATAGTTTGATATATATGTACCTCCTCTACCATCAACTGAGAGAAGAAGAAGTAATTATTGGGGAGAAGATCTCACACCGAGACCAACCAACCAACCGACCGACCGACCGACCGATACACCGAAAGAGGTTTTCGCGCCTTGATGCAGTCATCATCACTTTTCGGCTAGAGTCGATTTCGGTCTAGGCGGAGTACACCTTCCTGTGTGCCCTCTTAACATACTTTGAGCATCATCATCATCATCATCGATGGGGATGGTATAAAAGGACGATTTGCAAAAGACCGAGAATATGCATTCAATGCAAGGATGCACTTGTACATTTTGGTCCTTCTAAGTTGCACTATATCTAAGGGTGTGACAACTTTACGCATTCATAAGCTCTCATTTTGCACATGCTGGGGCGACATACTCAGGAGTCCAGAGAGAAAAACAGAACAGGAACAAAAACGATAACACAGGAACGGGAAACAGGAAAGGCATCACACACAACAGGACTTACCGCAGCATCCGTGAGGTACACTTATAAGTGCAGAGTTCCAAGTTCCTCTCCTGGGCTGGATGTGTGCGGAACCAGAATATTGCCATCCGCAGTGACCACAGTGTCGCACGCCAGTGTAAAAGCGAACGCATTTTGGACGACCCAAGTCGACGTCGATGCATCGTTTTTCGGGAAGTGTGAGGGGGGCTTTGGACTCTTTGTGTGAGGTCTCCACACAAGCTATTACACTGCTGCGAACAATGCACTTTTGAGGTAGAACGCACAGTTCATCTCTGGGTTTGAGTTTTTGCTTTATATGAAGGCATTGGTTTTCTGGAAGTGGAGGGTGGGCGGTCTGTGATGGCGGGTGACAATGACGAAGCACAATATGACTCTAGGCTATATTTTCGATGGTAAGAATGGGTTAAAGGTGATGACGACGTCGTCGATGCTGTGATGATCGTGTTTAATGCACTCGCTAACCAAAACGGATACCAAAAGCATCTAGACTTTGGTTTTTGAGGTTTGATTGTCACTTGTTTCGGAAGTTGCCCGCACCGACTAACCGACGACGACGAAGCCTTTCGAATTTCTGGATGCTTGATGCGATCCCGAATCAAATGCAATAATATTTGGCCCAATACATTGCATTTATCAATTTTGTTGCGTTTTTCAATGAAGAAGTGTTGCCCAAATGAAAAGCTACTAGATAAATTGAAAAGGTGGTAGGAGTGAAGTAATTTGTAACATTTCAATGCGAGGTAGTGAATGTCAAAGATGAAAGTGAATTTTCAACTTTAAGACTTTGAAGTTAATAGGAAATGCATTTACATATGACAATATTTAGTCTTATAGAAAGAAATTCACTTATCACAAAGCCAAAACCACGAATCTGCAAAATTGTAGTTTTGTAGAAAACGGCTTCAAAGTTTTGGAAACTCATGAAAATTAATGGAAGCTAGGCAACAGATTGAGGATTCGAGTTGACGCAGTGAATAGAAGGACCGATAACAAGTTAACTGGGCTCATTAAAGTGAACATGTCCAAAAATTCAGATTTGCGGTGTTGGCTTTGTGCCGACGATATCAGTTGAATAGCTGGCCAAGAAAATGATTTGTTTTAATTTTGTTCCTGCATTTTATTTTTATTTTTTAGTAAAAACTTGACAAAAAGTTTGCTTTTGGGATGAGAACCAAGAGGATAAAAAAGAGTCTATAAATAAAAGTTGGGTGGAAGGATGTTTTTTCGCGGTCTAAGAACTTAAGTATAAACGTTTAATTTGTCATCAAAACCAAAAATAAAATGAATTAATGGGTTTTTAGGACCAATTACAGATTTGACTGTCTCTTCGAAAAAAAACACCCTTCCAAACAACTTTTTTTAGTTCTTATCCCAAAAGCAAACTTTTTGCCAAGTTTCATGAGTGCAACAATTTTTTATTTTTTAAATGCTTATTTTACCTGTACTATTTAAGTGATTCTGCTTTTCGAAAAAATTACAAGAATGAATAAATTTTAAAAATAAAAATTAAACTTAAAATTTGTTACAAAAAATCTAAAACACACTTAAAATCAGTTTTAAAATTAAAAAGAAAAATTGATTTTTCATATACAAATAAAAAATTTTAGAAATTTTTCTTAAAAATCGTTTCAACCAAAATAATTTCATAAAAATTAAAAATTTTCGAAATAACAAGTGTAACATCAAATAACACATTTTGAAAAGTATTTATCAATATTTTAAAAACTGTTTTAAAAACATCAAATAACACATTTTGAAAAGTATTTATCAATATTTTAAAAACTTTTTTAAAAATCAAAAATATTTTTTTTTTGAAAATTTTATTAAGTATAAAGATTTATGTCTATGTTGATTCAATTTTCGTTGAAATCGGTTGATACAATTATTCCTATCTTCGGGACCTTATTTTTAGATTCAAATTCAATCCTCAATCGGTCGATAGAAATCGAGAAGTCGAACTCAACGACAATAAATACTACAATACCAAGATACGATTTTTTGAAAAGCTAGTAATTTATTCTTGTCTCTTAATTTAAAACAGTTAATTTTAATGATTTACATGATTTTTTTTCATAATTGTTAAAGTTTTTCGTCATTATTATTATAAGTTTTTATTCAAAATAAAATCAAATATTTCAATCCAAAAATTCTGTTTTACTCAATCTTAAAAGTATAAACAGTGAAATTTTTTTAAGTATTTTTTTTTTACTCTGAGTTTGAGGACTATTTTTTTAAAAACGCTACATTCAATTAAATTGATTTTAAACTAAAATACAAATAAATTTTTGATTTCCACTTAAAATTAAATTTTGTTTAATTTTTTCATTTTTTGAATTAAATACAGTCGACTTCCTCTAAGTCGAACTTTTTCACCATTTTTAATGAACAATTTTGAAGAAAAAATATTATATAAATCCCTCTAACTCGAATTTCACTCTAACTCGAACCGATTTTCGAGTCCCGTGAGAGTTCAACTTAGAGGAGGTAGACAAAATTTAAGAATATTTATGTTTATTTCACATTGATTTGGCAAAATGTTTTCAAAAAAATTAGTGTACTTGTAAAGACGTCTTAACTTAGTTTAAATGGTTCCAAAAACATTAATAGCATTTTTTCAAAACGGTGTTTTCAAATTTAGTGAAGAATCTTCTTCTGTAGAAACTTTTGTCTAGTAGGTAGGTATACACTTTAAAGTGTTAATTTTCTTGAAAAAAAATTAAATTTTTATTATTTTATTAGCATGTCTCAGTCAATTTGTATTAATTTAATTACATTTGTTAAAATATCGATTTAAAAAAAAAAAAACATTCAAGCCTTTGACTTATGCAAAAATGTTGGCGTTTTGAAAGTTTAAGAATCCCCAAAATAACAAAGAAATTATTGGCAAACAACCTTCCTCTAATATGCTTTATTGGAATTAAACCCTTTCCAAAATACTTATTAAGTTTATCAAGGAAAGTTCATAGCTTCTTTTTTCAATAGCGTTCATGTAATAATAACATAAATCTCTTAAATTTCATACAACTGATTTGTTACAAAAAATGAAAAAATTCCATAACTTAATGCATATCAGCAACATCGTCTGTTACATCCCAAAAAGAATACCAAATTTCTCTCATATACAAATTTGTAATCATCAAAGCAAATTCCAAATCTGATTGCGGACATAAAATACAAAACTTTTACCATCATCGTTCATTGAGCTGGAAAAAAAAACAACACAACTCCACATCCACTTCAACTCTTTCCTAATAATTCACCACCGAAAAATACCCAAAAACGCAATCAACCAGAAGCATAACTAAGCTTAACCCGCATAATCGAAACGAAAGAAGACAAAAAAATTCAAAACAAGCACTGAAAAGAATTTCCAACAAAAAATTCGTTAAGGAAAATGAACGAACCTAAAAAAAAAAAAAAAAACGAGACTCCATCAGAGTTATCTTGGCATGGAATGGAGTTAATATCCTGCGGAATGTTATGCGGCGTACCCATTGTCGGAGAGAGTCAACCATTAAACCTTGACCCTGGAAGTTGTTCTTTTTTTTTATTTTTTTTTTTTTTGGTTCATAACCAACACCAATCTTGATCCTAGCAAACATGTCCCCAACTATACCTTTTTTATACATAAACCATTGTATCCGACATCAGGCAAACTCGTACACACGTTGTTAAAATATGTGTTCCGGTGAAAGCCTCCATTTTCTGACAAAAAAATATAAAAAAAAAAGGAATATAGACAAAAATGTGGCTCAAAATAAAAATAAAAAGAAAAAACCAGAGAACAAAGGTCCACAAAAAATCATAGCCAGATCGGGTGTCCACAATCTGACACCCCATTGGAAGTCGTTAAACACGCATATTGTCCACCGAAGCCATCAGCCAGCATCGCAGCAACAGCTTCAGAAAATTGCAAAAAAAAAAGAAACAAGAAATATCAAAAGGACGATTCGTCCTTTTCCCCTCTCTCTCTCTCACTCTTACCACTGAAATAATTGACATCAAGCCCAAAACGTATCTAGTGGTGCTATCTGCTTGTCGCCGTATAAACTATGAACTCTGGTGCTACTGTGCTGCCCGCGAAATCACTGAACAATTTGGCTCACTGGTGACGCCGCTGACGACCGACATTGTCGACTTAAGGGGATGATGACACCCAATTTGTGGATTTACCCGCGTGCGTTTCGCCATAAACCCACATAACGCTATTAATTTGAAAGGGAGAACCGTTATATGGTCAGAACAAAAATAAAAAAAAAAAAATGGAAGTTTATTTCTTTTTTTCGTTCATTTCCACGGCTTTCAGGAAAATAAAAGAAAAATATTGAAAGCTTTGTGGATATTTTCTTTTTGTCGGACGTTGTCAGAATTGAAATTGACTCCGCATCGTATGCCTATGGCGGCGGCAGTGGCGACTATATGATGTGAATTGTGATGCCTGATGCTTGAACTTGGCGGTTTGATGCGCGGTGTCAATGGCGGTGGTGGCAGATAGAGAGAAAGAGAAACTCAACTCGGGACTGTATTTCAGGCGCGGTTACCCGATATATGCGTTTTTGTATTTTTTCTCCTTTTTTTTGTGTTTTGTTCGGCTCTTTTCACTTATATTCCAATGTCCATGTCGCTTTATTTGCATTTCGACAACGTTCAAGTGCGGTGAACGAAAAGACCGACATTTTGGTGATGGTTGATGGCTGGGCTGGTAGGTATATACAGAATCATCGGCGGACTATGATAATATCGGAGTGATCTCTGAACTCTGACCAGAAAAAGATGCAAAAAAAAAAACGCACATTGACGATGTGAGTAAAAGCGTGTTAAGTGGATGATGCCGCTCAACTGTTATATGTGGAACAGCGCACTTGATTTTCAAGTGTTTCGAAAAAGTGAAGTTGGGTTTTTGGTTATGTTTTGTTTTATTTTTCTGGTTTTTGTTTTACTATGGCAGCGAATAAATTTTAATTTTATATCATTTTTGGTTAGCAGAGAAGTTATTTGATTTTATTGAAATTTGTCAACAAGTTTTTTATTATGTTGAACATGAATATGATATTTTGTAAGCGGCTTATAATAATTACTCAAATTTATTTGTGTTTTTCGTGAGAAGAGGAAATGCAATTTTCGAAAAGAAGGGAAGTATGTGAACCCAATGGTTCAAAGCTCCATCACCAAGAAAAACAACATCCATATCCAAAGTGCAATACAATAGAATGTGGAAGAGGTCTTCAATACCGGGAAAGGGAATCAGATAACAACAACAAATCAATGTTAGATTTTTTTTTGCAGAAAACTTCATCACCTATCCAACCTGCACCCTATCGGTAGTTTTTCAGCGATATCCAGAGATCCATTTAGCAGACCCTCCCAAAAAAACTATGTTACAAACAATGGCACAGCAATCAAGGAATTTAGCAGGAATTATCATAACTCAATACGCCAATGTTTGAAACACGATAAATTTATAGCTCATCCCCGATATTAGATGTATGGTAGAAAAGCTCAAGTCCTGGTTTTAGACCCCCCTGGCAAAATCCGCCATTTTGGAGAACGCGAATCTCTCTATATCTCCGAAACTATTGGTCTTGGAAATGGTTATCAGCCCAAAGTTATATTTTTCTGGGTGGGCAATTTTTTTTTTAAGGTTATTTTTTTTTTCAATTTTTTTTTTGAAGTTTTTATCATTCCCGGTAATAGTTACATAGTTTTTGAACCGTACAAGTTATGAACCATTAAATTTCCGATAATTTGGTATTTTTTTGAAAGTCATGCGATGTATGAGTCGAAAGTTATTGATCTGAAAACTATATTTTTAGTACGGGAAAGTAAGTAAAAAAACAGTAATTTTGTGGAACGATATTAACTGTACTAATTGGTGATAAAAAAAACTTAATTTTTATTTTAAAAAATAATTTTTTTTGAAAAAGATGTGATGATTTTTTTTTTAAATTTCGTTTTTAAGTTATGATTAATATTTTCTTGGAATTTGCCTACCGGTTTTTTTTTTTTTGAAAAAAATATTTAAAAAAACCACTCTGAAGATTTTTAAAATTTATTTCATCTTGTATAAGAACAAAAATCGCCTACTTCTTTTTGGGATCAAAATCATTTGAAATAGTATTCAAGTCAAGTACCTAATTAAAAAACAAATTTTATTTTTTTTTTATAATCCAGTTAAATAAGGGTTTAACCTCGGAATGAATGTTAGTAGAAATTTTTTTTGCTCAATATCTTCCTTTTGCCATTCTTTTACATATCTCAAAAGTCTAGAAAAATCTCATATCCGCTTGTCGCGATTTCAAGGTCATATCGCGAAATGGAGATTTTCCAAATTAGCAAAAATAGGCTACGGTAGTATACACACATATGATACATGATTTCAAGGTATTTTTTAATGCTAATTCCAAAAAATCTAAAATCAAGACAATCTGACGTCTCTAAAAAAAGTTATACCTGTTTTTCATCTGTCAACTCATATTATTATAACAGTTGCAAACTTACTGCCGAAAAACCCTTAAAAGTTATGGTAGATGGACCAAATTTTGCATGAAGATTTTAGAATCCATCATTATTAAAAATCAAAACAATCCCTTACAAAAAATATATATACCTACGAAATAATGGTATTTTTTGATGGAGGGGCAAATTTTAGGATATGCACTAAAGAAGATTCTTGTTTATCTTAGGAATAAGTGCAAATAGGCTAATTTTTTCATTTTAATCTTTGTTTGGATATTCTTTAACTACCCTCAAAAATCTAAAAAAATCTCATGTCCGCAAGTCCTAATTTTCTTGGTTTGAAAATAAGGTGCAGATTTTAAAAAATTAATAAGAAAAGTTTAAATTTTTATATGTATACCAACATATGCGACATGATTTAAAGGTATTTTTTAACACTAATTCCAACAAAACTCACAAACAAGTCAACCTGACCATCCCTGAAAAGTAATGCACCTTATTCATGTTGATCTGACACAAATATCTGAAGTGTAGTTTTCCAATTTTTTAAAATCTGCACCTTATTTTCAAACCAAGAAAATTAGGACGTCAGATTGTCTTAATTTTAGATTTTTTGGAATCAGCATTAAAAAATACCTTGAAATCATGTATCATATGTGTATATAATACCATAGCCTATTTTTGCTAATTTTGAAAGTCTCCATTTCGCGATTTGACCTTGAAATCGCGACAAGCGGACATAAGATTTTTCTATACTTTTGAGATATGTTATAGAATGGAAAAAGGAAGATATTGAGCAAAAAAAATTTCTACTAACATTCATTCCGAGATTTACCCCTTTTTTCTCCTTATTTTACTGTATTATTAGGTACATTTCAAATGAGTAACTTTAAAAAATCATGTTTTAAATATTGTATAAAAACTAAAACTAGAGCTACTTTTACCATTCGAGAAAGAAAGTGTGTAGGTAAATATTGGCCATTTTTTTTTTCGTTCGTGTTCACTTCAATTTATTTTTGCGTTTAAGGCTGCATTTTACTTTATTAAAACATTAATACCTAAATTACCTTAGTAAGAACAATTATCTTAAAAAAAAAATACTTCTTTTCTTTCAGAACAATTTAGAGACATGATTGCCTACTGAATACCCCAACATTAACCTAAAACAAAATCACAACAAAGAACAAAATAAGAATACCTACATAATTTTTCACGTTGAAACTGAATTTAAACAAAAAACCGTTAAACTGGCGAAAATGCATCTAACGACGACACCAAACGTCACAAATACCAACTCAACAAACAACAGCTCCAACAATGCAACAACTGGCAATAATACCAGCAATACAACAAATTCTACCAGTGGAACTGGTACGAATAACAATAACAGTTCTACAAATGGCACCAATGGCAACACTGAAAATACGCCGCCCACAGCAGCGCAGCTGCTCAATGAGGCATACACCAAAATGACATCTGACATTTTGGCGGAAAGGACGTTAGGTGATTTTCTAACAGAACATCCGGGTGAATTGATCCGAACCGGAAGTCCGCTTTTGGTGTGTACAGTGCTGCCGCCCCATTGGCGATCGAACAAAACTCTGCCGGTTGCATTTAAAGTTGTTTCGTTGGGCGATATTGGTGATGGGACAATGGTAACAGTGCGAGCGGGTAACGATGAGAATTATTGTGCTGAATTGAGAAATTGTACGGCCGTGATGAAGAACCAAGTGGCGAAATTCAATGATCTGCGATTTGTTGGGAGAAGTGGTCGAGGTAAGTTTTTGTCTATTTTAAAAATTAATGATTCCCCATTCTCCTTTTTCTATCAAACAAAAATAATCGAAAAAAACCACCGAACACAATTAACCACTTTGGTTGTTCGATTTAACAAACTTTGTAATCAATTTACCGGAAATAAACTTTTCCACCGCCCAATTTACCAATAAATCCCCAAATACATATTGAATGCAAGTCCTTCATGACTAGGACGAAAAAAAAGGCAAAAAAACGAAATCCCCCCTCAAGTAAATATACGACTACTACGACGGAAGGCATTGATTCTCTTATCCTGTAGTCAAGAAACTTTTTACGGAAACAGATTTATCTTTCCCACGGCAAATCAGCACAAATACAAAAAAAAAAAAAATCCTTAAGAAAAGTTTAGTCCCTTTTGCGTGTTCTTGTATTCGTGTTTTTTGGGGTGCGAAGAACAAAAAAATAAAAATTGAGGTAGGCTTTGAAGAAGAAGAAGGAATTCCCTTTTTTATTTTTACCCGAAAAAAGAGGGGTGAAGTTTTGTTTTCTTTGGATGTTTTCTTTATTTAAAAGAAAAAAGTATCCATATCGAAGGTGTAAGGACTTTTTCACAAAGCAACAGGATGAGCGATAGGAATAACACGTTTTTTAAGGACACGCTCCAAGAAAGGTTATTTGAAAAAAGATTTATGAGGATAAACTGAATTGTGTTGGTGTACCCCAAATTTTTGTTGACTGCCATTTAGTAAGCTACTCAGTGATGATTTAGTAAATTTGTCCGGGGATTATGAGATGAGATCATTTGTCTATACTTTCCGGATGTGGATGGTTTTATGAAAAATTGGACTTTTGAACTTTTTTTTTTTTGTCTCAAAAAAAAAAAAAAAAAAAGACCTGAGGGCTTATTTTTTGAAGTCAAGAGACTTGTGACTGTGTTGTTTTTGATTATGTTGGTTATTAAGTTGAGGAAAATGCGGTTGCTGGTGTATCAAAAATTATTATGAAAAAGTTATGTTTTAAATGAAAGAGAGGTTTTTAAAAAGTTGATAAAATATATGGTACATTTAAATTAATATTGAAGAGGAGATTTGTTTGTAAATGATTACGAATATTTGCTTTAGTGTTATTAGGTTTGTTACAAATGGGGGAAGTGAATATAAAATATAAAATAATAGGAGAAAATTAAACGTTTAAAAAATTGGTATATGGTTATCTTTGGTCCAAAAATAATGTTATGTTTGAAATGTATCGGAAGTTCGTTTTTATTTTAAATATATGCATAACTTTATGTATTCCCGAGTCAAAATAGAAATAGAATTTTGAAAGAAATAAAAATCTTGACCGCTGCGCTACAGCTGCACCAACGCCATTTGGCGGAAAATTTCGGAGCACCACCGATACATACACCATGATACATAATTTTGGATTATTGAAAATTAAAAAAAAAAAACTACCGACGAGAAGGAGATTCGAACCCGAGTATCCACAGCACTTTCAGTTAGAAGTCCAACGCGCTTTAACCACTCGACCACAAAGTCATGTTTGTAAGAACTGGCAATTTGTTACTTAGGTATGTCAAAATAACTTTAAAGACGACTTAAACATTTTTTTTAAGTACGAGAATCGATTTTTTTTCATACAAAATGAAATGGTGCGGACGTGGTGCAGTCGTGGTGCGGCGGTGGTACAGCGAACTTTTTTCATAATTTATAATTTTTTTCAAAATGAAACGGTGCGGAAAGCGGTTTAGAAATGTTTGATCATAGTGCGGACGTGGTGCAGCGTAAGTGCGGCAGTCAAAATGTGCTGCGGACGTGGTGCAGTGGTGCGTGATGCTGCGGAATTCCATTTTTACTCTGGTTATGTTACCGATATCCGCTAATGACAATTACTATACAGTAAGAAAAATGCAAAAAACTTAAAATTGAATTTTAAAATTATTAAAACACAATAGCTCAAAACAAACCATGCAATTTAATTTTTTGAATGAATAATTAATTTTTTTTTGAAAATTGTAGGCCCTTTTTTTTAAATCATACAATTTTCCAGCATATTAAAAAAAAAATGCCATCATTTAGAAATAATCATTCAAAATTTCAAAAATATTTATACTTATCGTTTTCAAAAAAAAAAAAAATATTTTTCAATTTTGCAAATTTATAATAAGAAAAAAAAAAAAAAATTATGTGTGCAATTCACACGTGGTAGAAGTGAAACCTTAAAAAATTATTTTTCTTGGAAAAAAAATATAAAAAAAATCTACCTATTTTTATTCTATCACCTTCAAATCCATGTTTTTTATATGACAACCTAGATAAATTTTATATCATCTGAAAGCTTATTGTCTTAGCTCAAAATATATATATCAATCAAGTCTATGAGACATCTACAAAAAGAGCTCAAATTTTTTGAACTCGATCAATTTCCATCAAAAAGCAAAAAAAACATTTATTTTTATGTTTTCATGCTATTAAATCAATTTTTTTGTTTGACGACCTATACAAAATTTTATACCATGTGAAAGTTTATTGTTTCACCTTGTATAATAATGTATAAATCTTATTTCAAAGATGTCTACAAGAGAAGTTAGAATTTTTTAAAGTCAACCATGTCGAATTTCCAGACTGAGATTACGGTACTTCCTACACTGGTAGCTGGTCATCGCCAACAGATCTCCACAAGTGTTTTGAGGTATTTTTAAATTTTTTTCAATTTAAGATTGTGTAACTTGTAGAGCACGTAACGTTATGTGTGATATGTAAAATAAAGGGTTATGTTATCAGCATGCGTATTAAAGTTAAACCAAATTTGTATGTGCACTAGATCAAAAGATATAACGTGTGTTGGAAAAGAACATCTTTTTACCGTTATCTCCGAATTTTGAATATGAAATTAATTGAAATTTTGTACAATTATAACTTATTTAATTACCTATCTACAGTACAAATTTCATTCATCTATCTATTAAAATAAAAAAGTTATAACAAGTTGAAGTCGTGTCGCGTTTTCGTTTCATCTTGTTTCAAATCACTACGATACTAAAGAAGTTTTCACTTCAAAAACATTATAAAATGTTTTTTTAGGAAATTGGAAATAATTTTTGTTTAAAAAATGGTTTCCATAAAGTTGATCAAAAAATCTACCAAATAATAATAATAATCCAACTTTACATACCTACCAGAGAACAAAACCTACCAAGTTTGATAGGATTCTACCCAAACGGATTTTTGTCATCATGCACAATATCAAAAACAATAAGTGATATTGGAACTAATGAGCTGGTCTTGTACAGATGAAGCTTTGTCTTTTGGCTAGGTGTGTTGCTTTTTCGAATAAGTGGATCTTGAAAAGCCGTGTATCCGTCCGTTTGTCATTTTGTCATTCTTTCATGATCGGTCGTATAAGGAGCTACAGCCTAAACAGATGGGCCGATCTTCTTCAAAATTGGTATAGGTATAGTAGTTTTTCGAACTTGTACAGAAGGTTTTTGGAATTAATTCACTTGGACCAAAAATAACACTAGGTTTCCGTCAAATATACCAATTTTTAACAGTTTAATTTTCTAAAAACCGGTTTTTACGAATTGGATCAAAAAATTCAACTATGCATCACTTTTTATGCAAGGATTACCATGAAAAAAAAAAAATTTTTTTCAAAATCGTTATTCGTATAATTATGTAATTCCCATGGAACCCGATTTTCTCTTTAAAAAGATTTGCTTAATTTCAAAGAATTTTTTTAACAAAGCATTTTTATAGTTTTTATATACCTATAAATCAAAAACTAAACTTTGAAAAAAATAATTTTTAGATTTTCAAAAAAATTTTGAATATTTTTGTTTGAAAAATTAAATTTTCGAAAACGGGATATTGAATTTTTTTCGTAATTTCAAAAATGTAAAAAGTTTAAAAGTTTAAGAAAGTTGAACTCGAAGAGCAAGAGCGACACAGGCGTGCATTTTATTTTATTTAAAGTCGTTATTTTTAGGGAAAAGTGAGAAAATGAAGGAAGTAAGTAAATAGAAATAGGAAAATTTTGAAGTAGGTACTGTGAAATTTTTTTTGCCTTTTTTTAACTTTGAAATCGATTATTTTAAAAACTATTGGTTATAATATATTGATTTAAAAATTAGAATTAAATGTACAATTTTGCCTTTCGGAAATGGTATCATTTATAACTGTAAGTGTTGCCATTGTTTTTTTATAATTTTTTTTTTATTTTGATAATTTTTGTTTAGAAAACTGCCCCTCCCACCTAAACGGGGGGGAGACAGACCCCCTCCCAACGAAAAAAATGTTTATATTGAGCTCCTCTACAAAAACCCGTTATCAAATCCTGGCGCCCAATTTATCCTACTACTTGCCAAAACAACATTTTTGTTCTATACCTACCTAAAAGTTCGAATTTCTGTATCTGGGTTGAAATCGAAAAAATTTTTATCTAAGCCAATTTTAAACTGATTTTCATAAAAAATACCTCGTTTGATTTGGAAACAAATATTATTTTAAAATATATTTTTAAAACAGCATACTGTTGTGAAAATATATACTTTAATTTGATGTCTAAGTTGGATAAATGACGAAAAAAATGGAATTTTTGAACTTTGACAGCTTATAAATTCTAGGTGGTTTAACCGAGTTACATGTTTAATACATTGTTGAAAAGGTATATTTATCTTCTATTAGAAACTGTAAAAAAATGGGTAAAAATTTGACGAAGCTAGATTTTTTTCAATGGGTGAAGGTAAAAAAAAAAAACGTTTTTTGCCCCTAACTCCAGATTTTGGGGGTGTTTGGGACTTTTTAAATACCGTTTCTCTCTACAAAACGTGAAAGGTCTCCGCCCGCGTATATTTTGAGTGTTACACCGTGATATTATTCGTTTTCTTTTCTAACGAAAGATTACTATTTTTTACACGTAGAATCCCAATAAATTTTTGCTCGAAATCATAATTTTTTTTGTTTCAATATATTGTAATAGTTTGAGGTTCGTGTGCGGATTTTTTTTTATTTCAGGATCTGTGAAGGTTAGATACCATCGCAAAGAGTAGTGAGAGGAGGTTTTGTTTATTTTTTTAACTCAGGAACTTATTGATCCAAAAATCTTATCATGCATGTATTTTTTTATATTTTGTGGATTTTTTAATAAATTCTCAAAAATTCAGGAGGTCACTAGTGATGCTCCTTTAATTCAAACAATTCATATTTTACTTCTGTGCAACTTCAATAAAATTTATTTCTTTTTCACTATTTTTAATGATACATCCTTGAATATTGAAAGAGTCTTCTATTTCCTTTACAAAACAAAATAAATATTCCATGTAGATTAGGGTGGTCCATTTTTTTTAAATTTTATATTTCCGTTGTTCCCCACCTAAAAACTTGTTACATATTGTATTAAAAACGTGAAGTATCAGCTTTTTAGCTCAGGTGGAACATGGCGCTCAACAAGCTCAAAGTTTTTGATAAGATTCTGTAGGTACTAGTAAGATGCCCATTCCTAAAAAATTGATTTTTTTTTTTCAAATTTTCCTGGTGAAGGTAGTTGGGATTTTGTATAATTTTTCATGATATGCCTTTCTCATTTACAAAAACCGTTAGTTAGTTGATATTTTTGACAAATTATTTTTTCATATAAATTCGTCGATAATTTTTGTTTGTTTGCCCAAAAGTTAAGAAAAAAAATTATGAACGAAAAATTTGTTATTCGACGCGAAAGAAAGATGTAACTTGTTTACTTGATTGTCAAGAACTTGTGGGCTAGTCATTTATACCTATTTCTTGATGCATCCGCATATCCAACAACTATAACAACCACAACTGTCACATTAATCTGCAAACTATTTTTTTTTTTTTTTTTCAATTTCTATTAAATTCCATTCCAAGTAATAGAAACTTTTTGCACAAAATGACAAACTGCAACAACAAATTCTCCATATAAATAACGATATATTTTATAGAAACGAGTATAGAGATGTAGTGTATATTGATCTGGATACGTGACAATTTAAATTGACAAAAAGATTTTCCGTTCAAATGGATAAACAGAACAATGCTTTAGTTAACTCTCAACAACCATCCGGTGAAATTAAAAAAAAAAAAAAAAAAGATTCACAATCGAATCGAATAAAATGGAAAAAAACTGCTGGTCTCCTCTCATTCCTAAAGATATACGTATTCTTATGTGTATACACAAATAGCATTTATATTGTGATGTATTGGTATTATCCTGTCCAACTATATCTATACTTTTCGAAGCCGTAATCCTTTTGCAACATACTGCCTATAGTATACAACAACGAATATGCACTCTAATGAACAAACGCATGTGGAAATCGAGTTTTAGAAAGATGGCAATTCGTAGATACGCAGTTCAAACACCTTCAGCTGCCCATTCCGAAACACACACTCTTTCACTCCTCACCCGAGAGTGAAATAATTTTATTCGTGCACCTTTTTTAAGCTTCTCATTTAGTCCTCTGGACGCTGGCATGCCATTGCCATCATCCCTCCAATGTGTTCGCTGTATTTGAAATCCCTTTTTTCAAAGCATCGCTGATTTTTCGAATACTCGCCCCTTATTATGGACATGATGATGATGCGTATAACATCGCGTGTATATGTAGATGCTCTGCCACTGCGTATCTCTACACACGCATTGACAAAACGCAATCAGTGCATCGCATGGAGCTCGATTGATTCGCACAATAAATGCAAAATTGCAATTATTCAAATGCTACCGGTTGGTATATAGGTCTGGCCGGGTTTAAGTTGGGGTTGAGGCATTTTGGGGTTTGAGTTTGGGTTGAAAATATGGTTGGCCAGTATGTAGCGGGGCTTTGAATCAGAGAGAATACCCGAACTGCCAACTCCGCTCCACTCCGGTCGGCCGGTCGGCGGACCGGACAGACGGACGGTATAAATTAATTTGATGAAGCACAGGGCACGATGCGGTGCGTATGTGTTTTCTGTTCATTATTCACAAGAGCAACGAAAATTGACTGATTGAAATCTGTATCTACGCGAGTTTATCGGTTTTTCATTTTATGCGTTTTTCAACATTTTGTATTTTGCGTTTTCCATTGTCCATTTGCAATAGTATGTAGCTATGTTGTGCGTATATGTATGGAATGTACTGTATGCCTATGTAGAACGATATAAGAATATACTTTTATAAATCATTTGGAAGCGCGTGGATGGTCCCGTGGGGGCTGAGCAGAGGAATAGAAGAGAATGATGGGCGATGTAAGATAAATGCTGGACCAGGCTTTTAATTTAATCAAATGCATGAGTGTTATCGGGATAATGAGATATCCCGATGAAACATTATTTTACATATTGTCTTTGTGTATGTGTGTCTCTGTTGTTGATGATGAATAAATGCAATTGGTGTGGGATATATTCCATTATGCTTTACTGTTTGATAATGCAACTATATGTGCTTATTTATAGACATTGAGTGAAAGAATGAAATAGGATCAAACTCATTGATTATAAAGTAAAGTATAGGAATTGATTTATCTATATAAATCTGACCAAATAGGAATAGCTTTGTTTTTTTTTTGTTTTTGTATTGTACAAAAGTTTAATCAATTAATAACTTCAAGCTGGAAAAGAACTTATGTTTTTCGTAAAAAATACGAGTATGTTAACTATTGTGACCATTACCATTAAAAAAATGTAGGTACATCAAACACATTCACCGATTTTAATTTGAAAAGATACATTAAATTCATTATTTATTGATTTTTTGAAGTGAAAACTTCTTTAGTATCGTAGTGATTTGAAAAAAGATGGAACGAAAAAGCCACACGAAAAATCAATTGATCATAACTTTTTTGTTTTAATAGATAGATGAAGGAAATTTATACAGTAAATAGGTAATTAAATAAAATATGATTGTGCAAAATTTCTAAACACGTTATATCTTTCGATCTAGAGCACATAACAAATTTATTTAACTTTAATACGCATGCTGATAATATTACCTTTCATTTAATATATCACACATAACGGTACGTGCTCTACAAGTTATATAATCTTTAATTGAAAAACTTGAAAAATACCTCAAAACACCTGTGAAGATTTGTTGCCGATGATCAGCCAGCAGTAGAGGAAGTAACGTAATCTCAGTTTGAAATTTCGACATGGTTGGCTTTAAAAAATTCTTACTTTTTTTTATAGGCATGGTAAAAATATGATTGAAGCGTCATATAAAAGGTGAAATAATAATGATATAAAATTTATAATAGGTTGTCATTTAAAAGTGGATTTAAAGGCGTTAGAAGAGAAAAGGGATTGATTGTTTTGCTTTTTTTATGAAAACTAATAAGGTTAAAAAAATTCTAGCTCTTTTTGTAGATGTTGTATAGACATGGTTGATATAAATATTTTGAGATGAAACAATAAGCTTTCAGATGGTATAAAATAAATTGTAGATTGTCATATAAAAACAGTGATGGAATAAAAAAAAGTTATATTTTTTCGATTTTTTTTAAATGATTTTTAAGGTTTCACTTCAACCACGTGAAAATTGCACACATGATTTTTTTTTTACTCATTGATGTGACATGTTGAATTTATTACCTAAAACTTCTTTTTCTTAACTAAACTAAACATTTTACTTCTAAATAATTGTTCTATTGAGGAATGGAGATCTCGAAAAATATAAATTGTTACCTACTAAGCTTACGAGATATTGGAAAAGTCCTTTTTTTTATCATTTTGTTTTAAAGTTCAAATACATCCTTACAAATTGAGTTATTATGAAAAATTAGAGTACTGAAATTTAAAAGTTTTGATAAAAGTATAAAACAATTAATTCACAAAAATCAATAGAAGTGAAAATATGGATTTAAAAAAAAAAGTTTAAGATTAAGGGTAATTCCATATGGAATGTGGACAAATTATGAAGGCGTTTCTACTTTTTCTAGGAGCAAATCACTAGGTTACGAACGGCAACTCTTTATGCAAGTTACAAGAAAAGATTCTTTATAACCCTAATGGATAGAAACCTAGAAACTAAGTTCAGAGAGCATAAATAATGTTGAATTATTTTTAGAGCATAACCTTGCCAACTACAGAATAAAGACAATATCCTCTAGTGATTATATTAACATTGAGGCACAGACAAATAAAAAAAAAACTAAAAAATATCGCCCCTAGATTTTTATTTAACGAAGCGAATGGCGTTTATTTTATGAAAATGGGTCCATTATTACAGTGGTGACGAAAGTCCAAAAATTTTTAAATACATTTTTTGGTGTTTTTTTCGTTTTTTGGCCATAACTTTTTTGCTAAGACAAATAAAAAAAAACTAAAAAATATCGCCCCTAGATTTTCATTAACGAAGCGAATGGCGTTTATTTTATAAAAATGGGTCCATTATTACAGTGGTGACGAAAGTCCAAAAATTTTTAAATTAATTTTTTGGTGGGTTTTGTGTTTTTTGGCCATAACTTTTTTGTTAAGACAAATAAAAAAAAACTAAAAAATATCGCCCCTAGATTTTTATTTAACGAAGCGAATGGCGTTTATTTTATGAAAATGGGTCCATTATTACAGTGGTGACGAAAGTCCAAAAATTTTTAAATAAATTTTTTGGTGTTTTTTTCGTTTTTTGGCCATAACTTTTTTGCTAAGACAAATAAAAAAAAACTAAAAAATATCGCCCCTAGATTTTTATTTAACGAAGCGAATGGCGTTTATTTTATAAAAATGTGTAAATTATTACAGTGGTGACGAAAGTCCAAAAATTTTTAAATCAATTTTTTTGGTGGGTTTTGTGTTTTTTGGCCATAACTTTTTTGTTAAGACAAATAAAAAAAAAACTAAAAAATATCGCCCCTAGATTTTTATTTAACGAAGCGAATGGCGTTTATTTTATGAAAATGGGTCCATTATTACAGTGGTGACGAAAGTCCAAAATTTTTTAAATAAATTTTTTGGTGTTTTTTTCGTTTTTTGGCCATAACTTTTTTGCTAAGACAAATAAAAAAAAAAACTAAAAAATATTGCCCCTAGATTTTTATTTAACGAAGCGAATGCCGTTTAATGTTTCAAAATCAGACCAGTTTTGCGACTTTGGTGGCTGTCCAAACCTCAGCAGACAAATTGTCTGCAAAGTTCAGGATCATTAATATAATCATAATTTTATAATTATAATTTATTATCTGTGATTTAAGTAAGCATCGTTATACAATATTCGATTTTAAAATTACTTTAATGGCAGGCAACATGAGTTACTAAATTAATGTAACGTGATTAACCTTAATATTTTCAAATTTTTCCTCGAAATTTTGAACACATTTTTGGTTTTGTCACTAATTTCAAATTTTGTATGTATGGAATTTTCATTTCATTAAGATTTTTAATTTTACAGAAAAACTTTATACTGTCGGACTCTTTAAACTCGTCTCCAATTAATGTAACGTCTGTTACCAACTTTAATTTTTTCTCTGCAAATGCTAATAATATTTTACATAATTATAAAAGTAATATTTATGCTTCATTCATGGACAATATATTCGTATCAATTAATATTACAATTGACAAAAAAAAATCTATTGATGTATTGGACATTTTTTTTTGATTTTAACGTGAGTTACCACGGAATTATCCTTAAATAAAAATATTAGCATATACATATACCTAATATCTTGCATACCTTTTTGTCAAAGTTTTCAATTTTGCTTGACCTTACACACCTAAGGATTAGGTTAATTTGTACAGAAGTTAAATCAACAGAATTTTCTTAAGAACTTCCATTATGTGCTTTATAGCTTATGCATATTAAAAAACACTAAAAATTGTAATTGTAAAACAAAATTTAAACTTCAAATTCCTTTTGCAAAAAACTACCATTTTTGACTTAATATTTTATACATGCGCAATATAGATAAATTGGATACATACATGGGTACTAAAAAGGAAGTTTAGGAAACAAATATTTTGGTACAAAAAAATTTTACAATCATCAAACATTGTTAAGGTTCCTACCATATTTTTTTATATTTTGCACAATTTTTTACTTGCTCTATATAGGGCAAGTATTGGTTTCGTAGCGAAGAAAAAATTTTAGGTTTTAATCAAAAACAACATTACGATGATGGAGAATTCCAAAAAAAAGTGGGTCTCGCAATTCCGTCCGTGCGTCTGTGCGGTTGTGCGTCCATCTGTAGTCTGTACACATTTCCACAGCCTAAACGGTTTGACGGATTTTCTTCAAATTTGGTACAGATGATTTTTATGGAATTTTGAAAGTTGGTTTTATTTTTGCTATTTTATATCTCACTTAGAAAGTGTTTCAATTCAAACCAAATATAACTCAAAAACGGCTCTAACGATTTTGCAGACGTAAAATTCAAAGCAATTGCAATAAAACTGCATTTTTATTTATTTTTTTTTTTTTTAAGTCAAATAAAAAAATTTTTTTTTTCATTTAACAAAATTTTGCAATAAATGTCGACTCTTCCCAACATCAACAAAATTTCTTTAAATTTATATAGAGGCAGCTCTAAAAATCTACAAGTAAACTAACATAAAAGTGTTTTAAACTGCAGGAGCAAGTACGTGCGACCCCAGTCGTGCATTTTATTTAATAAATAACAATACCAGGATATTGTTTAGCAGCCCTGCTAAGTTCTAAAAATCAAAAAATAATACTGACTTGCCTAAAACTTATTTTAACCAATGTTGTATGAGAAAGGTTTTTTCCTTTAAAATATTCAGACAGACTTAAAAACCTGGTTGATAAACAATTAAATATTTGCCTTGGGGCTCACCAGTTTCTGAAACTGTTCATTTGTTCACTGATTTTCTTAACATTTTTTATGATCCCTTTATTTTATTTACATTCACTAAAAGGTGACACATACTCTTTCCACACAAAAAAATCATCCCTATGTCTTTCTTCAAACAAAAATAAAAAAATATCTCAATTTGTCATTTAAACTTGTTACGTTCTTTTGCTCGTTCTTGAATTGTAAACCTTTTATCCATTGGCAACGGTCTTTTTCAAGAAGATGTTGTATAAGTAAGAATATATTTATTTATTAAGCTTTGTGTAAAATAATACCGCCACATATACACACATGAGAAAAAAAAACAGCATACAGATCTATTTTTCAATTTACAAAACCAACCCTATGAGCGAGAAATAATTATGCGGAATTGTCAACGTTACAATAGTCTCAGAAGTGGGATGTTACAAAAATGGGGTTGGGGGAATTGTGGTGGTGGCTTTCTATTAGCGATAAATAAATCTTAGTCTTTCACTTGAGAAAAAGTTAAATAAATTAAAACCGTGTGTATGGTATTGGTGTGGTGTTTTTTTATACAGGTTGTTGTGCTGACACCATTGTGTTCGGCGCAAAGTTATCGTCATCATCGTCTTCGTCGTCTGTATGGCATAGGCAGAATTGAGGTGCAGTTTTTTTGATTGGGGGTCGTTAAGGACGCGTTTGGTGTTTTGTTTTAAATATACTTTCGTTCAAAGTAATTTCTTGCTTGTCATCTCCCATATTCGTATTCAACACGCTCTCGTCGTAACTAACTAAAAGCTTTTTTTTTTTGTTCTATCCTCCAGAGTATGCTCATATTTAACATGCAACAGAATGATGTTGTTTTTTTTTTTTTTGCCAACTTATAAGAGGGGAATGGGATTAAATCCTGATGTGGGTGTTTTGGTAACTGTGGGGATAGCAAAAAGGTGCGTGAAGCCATCATACCTAACCTACCAACGTTGTTAATTAAAATTTTCAAATCGATAAATCTAATTAACTGGCACGGAAATAACTCTTTTTCGTTGTTATTTGTTGGTGCGACATACCATCCATATCGCCAACACCATTATTTCCCGCTTAGCATACTACACTCCTATAACACTCCTATAATACTTATATAAAGTTCATATAACATGACGTGTCGGATGGGACAATTTGCGCGCAGATTTATTGTTCCCGATATAGGTATGCGTTTATAACTCCGGAGGGTGCTTATTATAACAATCATAACAGGAAGACAGGTTAAAAAACATGGGTGTAGTATAGCTACGCGTATAGTTTAAAAAAAACACACCAGATAAGTGATGTTGCGATGAAAAACGGGTGGTGCGCATTTAATATGGGGGAAATTGTATGTGCTTCCGCTTGTTAAAAGGTGAAAACCATGTTTTCAATTGACAGTTTGTTGTGTGTTTACAATATCGTCCCCATTTTTCGATACTTACTAACAAGGACTAGGTGGCTTTTTTGATGTTTCAGGACTGTGTTAAGTTATTGGAAACATCATGTTTTCATAACCTGTTATATTTTGAGAGTTGGACTCTTTTTTTTAAGACTTTTTTGAAGGATAAGAATGTAAAAGTTTTGTCCTTGCAAAATACATCACATTTAGCACTTTTGTTCCATTTAGCTAGAAAACAAGAAAAAACACAAAAAAAAGCTAAACAAAAGGTCACTTTAGTTGGCCGCTAAATGACATCAATTTGCGTGTTGGTGACAAGTTATCCTTTCAAGTAGTACAGACCCATTTGAAAAGGATTGAAAAAGACTTTTTTTTTCTCAACGAAAAAGAATAAATAAAATAACAAAAAAGGCTTATTCAACGAAGTTTCAAATAATTTTTTTTTTTCTGTTCAGTTTTATGCATTCACAAAACTTTTCTCATAATAGACAATAAAATGGAAATTGTATTCGCCATGTAACCATTAGAAGAAGGATTAAACAAAAAAAAAATAAAAAGGATAAAACTCTTTTGTCACAACGAATTAAGTAAACAATACAGCTGGAATGAAGAAAGTTTACTGGTTGTGCTTTTTAAGTGAAACAATGTGTTTTTTTTTGTAGGTACTTGTTGTTACAGACAATAATTAATTGCTTTTACTGTAACTTTACTTTTGGTTTTTCGAAGTAATTTTTTATAGAAAGCCAAACTTTGGATTCTAAGGTCAAGCACTTGATCATACAAGTTACACGAGTTAAAGCACTGAGATGTAGAAAAAACTGGGCTTACATAAATATATAGGTACATGCATGCATATGTATGTAGGTATGAATATGAAAAAAAAAATTAACACATAATAACACTGGTTCTTTTTTCGCCTTTAAATGATATGTTTTTGAAATTATGAAAAATTTGACTCTCTTGAAAAAAAATCTTGTTTCAGGAAAACTCTAGCACGTACCATTTTATTTAAAGAGATTTTTGAAAAATATATTATTTTCATAACAGTATCTATCATACGATACCAAATTTGTCAATATTTATTAATTTCAAAAGAATAAAAGTATACTAAGTGGGAAAAGTTCTATCACGTAAAGATTTTGAGATAATCGAGTTAGAAAATCACAAAAACAATTTTTTGTTAGAAAATCCAAAAGAAATTATCAGGTATATCTCAAAAAAAAAAAAGATAGCTGATCGAGTTGTTTCTACTTATTGCTACAAATCAGAAATTAACCCTCAAAACTAAACTAAAGTTAATTTATCAAATGACAAAAACAAAAAATCAACTTTCAAGAATTTTTTGTTTTAATTTTTATGGATGACCAAGAATTTTTGTAACGACCAACATTTTCAACAATTTTCTGTAGAATTTGTTGTTAAAAAAAATACATATCTAATTCTTTAAACATAATTCTAAAAATCTGACAGTATACATTTTCCAAGAGAAGCTGAATTCCAACAGAAGACTTTAAAATAACAAAAAATTGCAAAGGTGGTTTACCTTAGGACCTATACACATTTTGGAATATTGAAATAATTTTTTTAATCAAATAGGTATTATTAATGATAATCATTTTTTTTTTCATTCGATAATTTACAAAGCACTTAAATATTTATAATCATTTACCTACAAATAAACGATTTTTGCAATAATGCTTAATTTTATAAAATAATGAAAGCTTAAAACATTCATTCTTTTGTTTACATAAAAACAAAACATGCATATATTTCTACTTTTAAACAGTAAATACACAACGTAATAAATGTTCACTGTGGTGTATAAGTAATTTTTTTTTTAAGAAACAATAAATAAATATACATTCATGGACTCCTTCTGTATTGAATATTCAAATAATGTTTTTTATTCTAAATAACGATTCAAGTCTCGATCAGCAGAGAGCATACCCTATTAAAAAGGGTTAGGTACTTGAATTCTAGAATAAAAATTTCATTTTTGGAAGTGGTCAAAACACTTTGATGGATTCAAGATAACTGCTCTTGCTTAGATTGTTTTTTGTTTTATTATTTTTAAGAATAATGATTTCAAAATTATTTTTAAGCAAAAAAAAAAAATTTAAAATAAAAAATAAATTTTTACATAAATACAAGAATATTTTTTTCATTTTAAAAACGATTCAACAATTCAAACATTTTCTTTTTATTAAAACCACTTATTATTGCCGTTTTAGAGCAAAACTATCTATTGATGAGCTATATTTTTGTTAGCTTTGGTCGTAATCAATTACAATCACCCAAAATATATACAATATTCGTTTCAGGCGCATAAGCTGTAGCTTGAAAAATCTTTAATCAATAAACAAATTGGAATATGAATAAAAAGATGCAATGAAAATATTTTTTTTTTTTTAATGCTTCAGTTCGAAAAAAAATAACAAAACGCAAAAAGTGCAAATTTATGACAAATCTTCATCTTCCACTATTCATGTAGAATTAAATGGTGTTAAAAAAAAACGTAGGTATGTTTGCACCAGACTTTAAAAAAACTATTCTATTCCAAAACTGTTCAGCACTAAATTTATAACGAAAGAAATGTTCACTGTGGCGTATACGCAACTTTGGTTTAAAATCTACGTAAGCTTGTTTGTGTTGAATATGCAAGTATTTCTATTAAAAATAATGATTTTAATCCAAGTTAGCCTCTTAAAAAAGGGTTGATTGGATTCAAGAATAAGAATAGAGTTTCAAAAGTCTTCGAAAAAACACTCCGAAGAATTTAAAATCACTAGTCTGGCTATGTTTTTTGATATTGTTTTGTATTTATTTAAACCTTTTTTTGTTGTTTTGATGAGTTTTTTTTTTGAAAAGGTGTTCTAATAAATAATAATAATAATGATAAGCATAATCAGAAACTTTTATTTTGTGTTTCTATACTTCTTGATTAACCGATTCGTGTGAAAACACATAAATTTGTAAACTTTTCTTGTTTACCCTAATTTTTGGGTTCCACAGTGTACTTGAGTTCAAACATCACGCATATGTTCATGTTAAATTGACATTCTTCTATAACACTTTTGGTCTACTTGTAATTATGTTTTACCAAAAACAAATAAAATACCATTTGCATGTTTAACTTGCATTTATTTTGACACAATAATAATGTAGGTTTTTAAAAACTCACCATATTACATGTCAACAAAGTAGGTGGCATATTAACTGTGATTGCGTATATGAATAGCTTCGCACAATATAAATGAGAAACTATAATAATTGTTCACGGCACTCAATGACACCAATAAAACCTGAGAAAACATTGGTATGTAGATTTACACTCGCAAATCGGAATAGGAAGGTTTTGTCAACTCGTTTAGTTGCACGCAAACCCCCAGCTATCAATTATGGAATGAATATTATCTCTATAGTGTTGCAATATTAAGTTGATATGTGCGTGAGGGGTTGTTATAGGATCAATCCAACTATACTACCTTAGCTATATAGAAAATGTGCATGAGAGATATAAATCACTCAAAGACAAGTTGCAAACACACACCTTTTTGGTTGAACGCAGTGTAAACAGGTTTATTACGACAACAAAAGCTTATATTAGTTCGGTATACCTACCTACCTTTCCTACCTCTACCTGTGATGTGTCGGAATAGAAGACGTCCAACACACAACACATCAACATCACCCATCATCAGCATCAGCCAAAGGCGTTTCGAAATTCCCATATTTCGTATTTACAGAGGCTTATTGGCAGGCATTAATACGTTCATCCTTTGAGGTTTTCCGGTCATGCGGTTTATAATCAGATTTTGTTGGATAACTCTGTTTGTTCCGTTGGATTTTGAGAGTAGAATATGGGTGCCGTATAAGATTTCCGTTTTAATCCGGTACTCGATTGTTGATGTGATGCTTTAGCAAACGACCATTTATATTTACACTGAGGTAAAGAATAAGCTTTGTACATGTGCAATGTGCTTGTGCATTATGGAGCAAAATATTCATAGGTTTCGAGAGTGTGTGTGCGTGGGTAAGAGGAATATCTTCAAAGTTCAAGATGGCATCCTTATGTTTGCTGAGTGCACTCAGAAGAATGCTGCGTAATGGGAGGGATCAGAGAAGATATTATAGGGACTTTGAAATGATTGGGAGAAGCAAAATAGATTTATGGGTTTCGTTATAAATCTTAGAGATTTTGGCTAAAATAATATAAACAATCTAGAAAAGTTGGTTTCTTCGAAGAACAATAATTTAGAAGAAGTGTCATCTTAACATAAGTGACAGGCATTTATTTGAACATTTGAAGGCAGAAGGTAATTTTAAATAGGCTTATAAATTCATTCTTCCCCGTAACACAATTATACATATAATTCACAGTCTTATGCAATAAAAACAAAAATAATAATAATAAAAAATGGAATATTATTACACAAAATATTAAAAAATTGCTTATGTTTTGCGTACACCAAATATTTTTATAAAAAACTAAGTTTAATATAATTGTGATCAAATGTCTTAAAAACATTAAATAAATATTGCGTTATTCATATAATATAAAAAAAAACATGACCAAAAAAATGTTAAATTTACATTTAGAAGAAAGTGTTGCTTATGTTTTGCACAATTTTGTAGGTATAATTATATTATTTATCAAAGTCGAAACAGCATATTGCATAAGATCCTTAATTTGCACATTTCCGGACTAAAGAACGAAATTTGTTTTGGCCATCAAGATCGTAGCCTTCTTTCAAAGGAATTTTATTTAACCTTAAAGATAGAGGACTATTTTAAATTCAACCTTAATAACGCTTTATTGGAGGTTTTAAGATCTTATTCTGAATTCTGAATTCAAATTCGTACTGGAAAAAGAAAAGCAAAGTTTTTTTTTTATAAATAGGTACATAAAAAATAAATACGATAAATGGTTTACTTAATCTACACAAAATAAAGTTATTGTCAAATAATGTAAAAGTTCACACTAAAACACAAAAAAAATTTTGATTGATTGAAAAAAAAAAAAAATAACCTCAATGAAACCTTAACTACATTGGCCAATTTATGCAAAAGTTCAAAGTGAAAATATTTTTTTTTCTCGCTAACGCTGTTTGTTTGTAAAAATGAGTACACAAATGGTTTTTAAACCAAAAAATAAGCCTTTTGCATCATTTTTTTTAGTTTTCCAGCCCGAAAAATTATAGATACCTACAAAATTGCGTTTGAAAATTTTCATTTTTTTACTTTTTCACTTTTTGACCCAAAGTTAATGCAAGCTTAATGATTTCATTATTATAGGTAATATAGAGCAAGTTTAAAAAAACGATCTCGAAATAACAACATAACGTCAATTTCAAACCGGATAGTTTAGTGAAATTCCTTGGAGGAAAAATTGACATATGGCCAAAATGGAAAACCTTGCTTTTTTCAGTAGCAAATCTAAAGATTTTGATTTAGAAAAAAAGGGAATAAAAAGAATATTTTTTCAAACGTTATTAACACTACCTGTCATAGAACTATTTTCTTGTTTTCTAACTTCTTGTTTTATAGCTTTCAAACATTTAAGTGATTAAAAAAATAGCCAAACTAAAAATTAAGAAAAATGTTCTAAATTTTAATTTTGGATTTTTTTAATATACTTCAATTAATTTTTATTTGAAAATTGTATCAAACTGGATTAATAAATGAATTAAGGTTAAATATGTAAAAAAAAATTAAATTCAATACTACCTACATACGTATGTACACTGAGGGAAAAGCCACCATAAAACAACGTGAAATCAATGAAAACCACATTGATTTAACTATGATTCGGAATGATTTTGCGTTGAAGATGAACATTTTAAAATTTAAAATCAACGTGGAAAATAGGTTAATTTTTGATAGTTTCGCATCTTAAAGTCACATAAATCAAAGTAGTTCAACTTTGAAGCAACGACGCTTCAACTTCAATTTATTTTTTCCCTCAGTGTATGTACTAATTTTTTTAAAATTTGAACTCAGCTAAATTTGTTTACGAATGAGTTTGCCCTTCCCTAATCAATATTCTGTGTACGCCCTTGCAGTACAAAAAATATAATGATCGTCAAATTTGACAAAATTTGAGACCTTGTCAATTTTTTCACTTATAAATTACAGACGAAAAACGCACAAAAACTAAATTTTTAACAATATTTGACCATTTTCCGACAAGATGCACAAAGAAAATTTTTTATTTTTCAATTTATAATTTTTTCAAATGACATTTTATGAATTAAAACAAAAACAAATTTCCTGTTTACTGCGATTCAAATATAAAAATTAAAGGCAAACTTGACAGATAGGTCTCTGTTTTTTGACACACAAATTTTGAAAATGTTCGGAAGATAATAAATTTCAAATAAAAACAAATCAGCATTTCATTGAAGTTTTCCGAGATAATGCCATTTTTTTGAGTAAGTTAAGTCCTGCTATGTACATACATAAGTAGAAATTAAGACGAAAATTGCAATTTTGAATAGAAGCTTTTGTGTATTTTTGGACAAGTCCATTTCGACCAAAAATAAAAAAAAGTACGTATACACCACAGTGAACTTTTTTTCGTATATCCTACATTATCAGTTACCTTTCTGTAAAAATGTGTAAATAGCGTTGTTTTACTATTAATATAATGATTAATCAATGCTTTCAATATTAAGACAACAAGCTTCATGCACAAATATCAAACCTTCTATCGTTCAAAGGATTTCATTCATCTATAGCATTCTCATCACAAAATGTATACATAAAAAAAACTTTCATCTAGCTATTTTTAAATTATACTCTTCTTGCTCCTTCATTGGGTACTGTTATGTTCTTGACATGACTTCATCAGAGACCAGCGTCAAGACTCCAAATTTTGGACTGTTTTTGAGGTTGAATTAATATTAACGTTAAGGCATGTCTGTGATATTTGGTACAATTATTTTTACATTTAACTGTTTATTTAAATATTGAAAGGATTGCACTAAATAATTGCATTCACTTCTAATACTGCGTTCAATAGGAAATAAGAATTTAAACCATGACAAAAATTGTCAAAATGTAAATGTCTCAAAACATATTTAAAATCGTATTTCCTGATGCACATCTAGATACATAGTCTATACAAGCTTTATATGTTCCAATCAAATGACAAATTGAAAAACCCCAGACATGCAAATTCAAAAAGAACCCCAAACTATTTTCCACAAAATCTTAATGAACAACATCCTACATATATCAAAAAATAAAAAAAAAAAAACATTCCTAGAGGAATAGTAGTATACACTTCGTTAGATTCACTTTACTATAAATATTCCTTGATACTCTCCTCACACAGGAGTCTACATATGTCCTTTTAATAGAATATATTTTTGTTTCTTTTTTAATTCTATTACACAGGGAAGAGTTTCACACTAACCATCACCATATCGACATCACCACCGCATATAGCCACCTACAATAAGGCGATAAAAGTCACTGTGGACGGACCCCGAGAGCCCCGTTCGAAGACAAGTAAGTAAACAATATCTTATCCTTTTTGGTATAAATCCTTTTGTTTTGTTTGCCTAGAAGGCAATTTAATTTGCATCCATATTTGAGATACGAGTATAGAGTAGAGGCTTTATCACACAGATTGTTATTTCTGGTCTCTTTGTCTGTGTGTGTATAAAATGACAGTTCTAACTTTCATCACCAAGTCTTTGCAAATGAAATATACAAACTATCCTGCAATATCCTACTGCAAACGTACTTAAATGTATTTGTGTGTGCATACCGACCAATATATTCCACAAATGATTTATCTTTGGAAAATATTTAATGTATGAGGACTAGAAAATACATACATATAGAAGATTCCTTTTTGTCTATATAAATTGTATTTATGTATATAACTTAACTGCGTATGGTATACACGATATCTTGCAAAACGATTCAAACATCTTTTGCATTCTAACTATAACAAACAAAAGGGATTGCAAGAGAAGAAAATCCTTGATATTCAACAACTGACAACACTCGCTCAACCTCTTGGACTTTTGGTTGTGGAAAATTTGCATTTTCCTTGATATCATCTACTGTATAACTCCTTTAAGCTTTTTGAGGAAGGATCTGTATGTTGGTAATTGACTTCAAGTCTATTCATCTTCTCTCTTCTTACCACTATACGCGTTGGCCAACTGTAGAATTCTGTAATTAATTGAGGAAGCTTAAGTGCTGGGTATATATATGCAACATAGAGCTTAAGCCTTTCCCCCAATGTCCGATTACATGCAACGAATTCGTAATGAATTGCGTGTTTAATTAATGTCTCCCATTGGATGTTGAAAGTTGCTAGAGTTGTGTTGTAAATTGAAATAATATCTTCTTCGATAAAGCAGTTTAGGTAAATGTTTTGAATTGTTTTTGAAACATTATTCAAGATCGGTTGATTTTAGACAGTTTTAATGAATTTTTATACAAAATCTGTGAAATCAACTCTGGAAATGTCTGTGTCACCTTTCTGTCCAAAAATACTTCTCAGTTTTTTAATACAAGTTTCAAAAATGATTTGAGAGCAGAGTTGTAAAAATATCAATTGCAATGCATTTGAAATTAAAAAATTAAATATTTATTGCAACTGAAAAAAATTTGCATTAAAACAAAAATATTTGTTGCAACTGAAAAGAACTTGCATTAAAAAAAAATATTTATTGCAACTGAAAAACATTTGCATTAAAAAAAATTTATTGCAACAACAAAAAATTTGCATTAAAAAAAAATATTTATTGGAACTGAAAAAAAATTTGCATTAAAAAAAATATAGAGATATTGCAACTGAATAAATTTGCATTAAAAAAAATATTTATTGCAACTAAAAAAATTTGCATTAAAAAAAAATATTTATTGCAACTGAAAAAAATTTGCATTAAAAAAAAAAATATTTATTGCAACTAAAAAAAATTGCATTAAAATAAAAAAAAATATTTATTGCAACTGAAAAAAAATTGCATTAAAAAAAAAATATTTATTGCAAGTGAAAAAAATTTGCTTAAAAAAAAATATTAATTGCAACTGAAAAAAATATTTATTGCAACTAAAAAAAATTTAATTAAAAAAATATTTATTTCAACTGAAAAAAATTTGCATTAAAACAAAAATATTTATTGCTACTGAAAAGAACTTGCATTAAAAAAAATTTGTATTGCAACTGAAAAAATTTGCATTAAAAAAAATAAAAGTATTTATTGCAACTTAAAATAATTTACATTAAAAAAAAAATATTTATTGCAACTGAAAAAAATTTACATTCAAAAAAAATATTTATTGCAACTCAAGGAAATTTTCATTGAAAAAAATATATTTATTTATATTAATAAAAAAAAATTATTGTTATTGAAACTTATTTGCATATGAAAATAAAATTTTTATTGGAAATAATAATATTTTTCATTAAAAAAATTATTGCAAATGAAAAATTTTCTTCGTTGCAAATTAATGCAAAATGTGTGCATTGAAATTGCTAATGTATATGGCCAAATAGCCAAAATTGTATGAAGTTCAACGAATAGCTATTAAAAAAAATTATTTAATGCACACGTTTTGCATTGATTTTTGAACATTTTTTATTTGCAATAATTTTTTTTAATGTAACATATTTTTATTTGCATTTAAAATATTACTTTCAATGCAAATATTTTTCGGTTTCAATAACATTTTTTTATTTAATGGAAATATTTTTTATTTGAAATAAAAATTTTTTTTAATGCAAATATTTTTCAGTTGCAAAAAAAAATATATTGTTTTTATGCAAAAAATTTATATTTAAAATTGGTTAATATTTTTTTAAATTTGTAATGGAAAACAAATGCCTTAAAAAATGATTATTACATCCCTGTTTGAGAGTTAACTCCTTTGAACAGACTTTATAATAATTTCTTCAACTAAAATATAGAATAACTTATATAAGGGCAGAAATTTTAATTAAAAACGCAGTGTTATCACTTTTAGGACAACAACAACAATTCCACTTTGCCTTTGGCCAGCGACCGTTTCATTTTTCTGCCGACCCGCTTTCTGGATTTCGAATGCCGCCCATTGGAAATTGTCAAAGTGAGTATGAATTAATTTTTATATTATTATCATAAATATTTTTTTTTTTTTCAATTTTTTGATGTGTTTTTGGGGATGTTTTTTTTTATTATTATTTTTTGTAACAATACATATTGGTAATTGACGAAACTAACTTAACCAGCTAACCAAGTTGTGAATAGTTGTGGCCCAAATCACGCGCACTAAAAAAACCACAGTGTTTAGCATAAATATTGCAAGTATGCATGTTCTTTTGTGGTTCAGCAAAAATACATTTCAATGAGGAGGAGGAAGGGATGATGCAAATGAGAATTGGGTTAAAAAAAATATGAAAAAAAGGGAGGAGGTTTAGAACAAATTATTGTCATCGTATTCAGAGGTTTTTTTTTTGTACTACGCAATTATTATAAAATTGTGTTTTTTGAATGTATGCATAATGTTATAACAAGGATTATCTATTGAAAAAAATAAATACATACTTATATTTATGCATATTTGTGCAATCATATTAGATACATTTTAGCACTCTAAATTAACACACATTTGGGGTATAAAATAAATCAAATAATGTCACCATAACTATCGATTCAAATTCAATTTTATTTGTATTTTAGATAATTTTTTTTTTTTTTTTTTTTTCTGTTCATCTTAATTGTGGCACAGTTGGACTTATATTAGATCCTGTTTGATAAATTAATTTACTTGTTGGTTTATTTACATGTATGAAGATATCCAATCCATACAATTTTTTTTTTTAACTTTCGGAAAAATTTTTAATGGTGATTATCAAAACAATTCAAATAATTTTCTCTACTACCTACATATAGAGAGCTAGACTTTTTCGTGGAACGAAAAACTGAAAGGCTAAAATCTGAAAGAAAAGAAATATTAGAGTACTTTAAAATCCTTGTTTTCGGGACGACAACCCCTGATAAAATCCGAAACCTCGAAATTTTTTTTTTTCGATTTTTTCTGCCCTGTTCGATTTCACTAGTCAAAAAGTTTTTTTTTATAGAAATTAAAGTATATTTTTCAAATGGTTTTTTGTACGCTGAGCTCGAATCTGAAGTCAGAAAAATTCTATCACATCACGTTTTTGACATATTACCATGCCAAAAACCAGAAAAATAGTGTTTGGGACGTTCAAAATTCAATATCTCAAAAACTTTGCACGTTAGAGCTATTCTAATACTTGATTCAAATTAAAAAGGTCAAAGACCATTAGAAAAGTAAAATTTGGTTTCTATGGAAAATCAAAAAATTTTTCGGTAACTTTTTTGATTGAAAAATAAGCTATTTTTTTAATTAAATTCGTCAAAAATCCAAAAATTAATTTTTTGCTCAAAAAACATTTTTAATACATAGAAAACATAACAAAGTAATTTTTAACCAAGTTTTGTTAAAATCCAACAATTTTTGTAAAAGATAAAAATAAAAAATCAAAAAATCGTATTTTTGCATTTTTTCAATATTTTTGAGGTTATAGAAAAAAATTGTTTGAGTAAAAGTTGTAGACATTTATACTACCTACAACTTTTGCATTTGACTTTTTTCGATAGGACGTCTAATTTTGACAGAAATCGTAAAAAACCATGATTTTTGACACCCACCCCACTTTTTCGCCCACCTACCCCCTTTCCCCAATTTTTTCCCCTTTCATATACCATTTATCCTAAATTTTCCCACCACCCTTATGCTGCTAATAATTTGTTCAACTTTTGCCTTCTGAAAACCGGATTGGCACTGGTCTATTAACCATCCGTGTTGAAAATTCGTTGTTGCAAAAATAACTCTTTTGCTGGAATATTAATGCAACAATTTTTTAAACACCTGATACGAGTGTCTTGAGTACCAAGCCTAATTTCTTCCAAGACCATCGAATACCGTAATTGAGAACCATCAATTTTCGCCCAGAGCTAGTTTATTGCAACATTCTGACAACGAGAGGCATTCCAGATTGTTTAAACAATAAAATTATGCCTTCTGCATAAAATACGGAAAGGGACAGGTCGTGTAAATTGGCTCAAATCATAAAGGTATTATAGGAGGAGAGTAGTTATTTCCCGGGTTTAATTGGAAGTGGTAATTTTTAATAAAGTTACTTGAAATTGAAAAAAATATTAAAAATCAACCGAAACATTTAAACCACAACTTCAGAATAATACTTTTTTTTTAAGCCAAAAATTAATAACAATAAAGTAAGTTGATTTTATGAACAGTTTTTGAAACATTCGTTTCCAATCTTCAAATTAAAATTTTCTAAAAACTATTCATATAAAAACTTTATTATGCTTAAAAGAAAACTAATGAAAGATATATCTTGGTTTGTTGGTATGGCAGTTGTTTTTAATATTTGTTTTTTATTCTTTTTATTTCAAGTCAGTATTTTTTTTTTTTTTTTTGTAAGAAAATCGATTCTTTCCACTTAAATCAGATTAAATAAATTCCTTCCCTTTTACCATTTTTTTTTAGTTCGAATCTTATGCAAAAAAATATTTTACTGTTTAAACATTGTGATTTTGTTGTTCGATATTTTTGTTTTAATGAGCTCAGAATTTTTGCACTCGACCCAATTTTTTACTTTTCAGATTTCTTGCATTCGTTTTTTATGACGTATGTAATAATTTTATCACCAAAAAAACAGCTTTTTAAATAAATTTAAGCTCCAAAAAAAATACGCAACTTTATGAAAATAAAAAAAAAAAAAAAACAAAACAAAATGCCAAAATTGTTTGAGGGTTTTTGGTTTAATATTTTTATAAAAGCCCAGTTTTTTAAACAACTGAGTATTTACCCATTTTTTATTTTAAATCTGTTCAAAAAACTATTAGGTACTATTATTATTTTGGATGCATCCATCTATTAGCTTGAAACAGTAAACTTCAGGAGCCATAATCTTTTTTTACTGATCCAAACTAGAAACAAAACTAAGGACGTCGTCGGTCGTGTTAAGCTATTCAATGTTTCTGTAGTAGATGTATTAGCCACATCTGTCTGTGTCAAAATTCGTTGAATTTGAATTAGTTCTTTGCAAAAAAAGTCAATTTTTCTCTGTGCATGGAAATGAACATGAAAACAAAAATTAAAAAAAAAACATAAAATTCGTTCTTCCAAAGAAAATAACAGCACCTAAAATAGAATTGAGCTCTAAGAACCATGAAATTAAATTTCTTATTTAGGATACATTTTTTGAAAAAATAATAAAAACCGTTTTCAATAAATGTACCTATGAAAAAAAGAAATTAATTTACAAAGGTTAAACTCTTGGTTAATAAATTTCAATCGAAAAGTATTATAATTGGGAAGAAGTGTTCGATTTAACTTGATTTTTGCAAGCTTATAAGCAATGCTCTCAAATGAAATTTTAATATAAATAGTTCCATATGGATAAGTATTTGATTATATTTTCAGGAATTATTAGATCAATGTAAAGTTGTTATATCCTTCCAAAAATCAATGCAATGTGAATATATTTTCATAAAATAAGTACATTAAGCAACCGGATGAAAAGAAAGAGTTAAAACTATATGATAAATATTTTTTTAAAGTTCAGAATATTTTAAAAATATATATACAAAATGTTTATAAATATACCTGCAGGTGAAGCTTGATGCATTTTACCAAAAAAAAAAAAAGAGACAAACGGTCTTCACTTATGCATTTTTTAATTTTTAAATTAAAAAAGCATAAACGAGCATATTTATATCGGCTGTCCTGAAATAAGTCTACTGCTGTCGCTGCCGAACGCTGGCCAAAGGCATAATTAGGCTTAATTAATAGCCCATTCGAAAATTATTAATTAGTTTTTATAAGCGAGTGGACTTTAAATGGACGGATATTGATTTTGTGGCCGCATTATTAATGCTATTGGCTTAAATTTTCAATGCAATTATCGTGGTCCTTGTTGCAGCGCACAGTTTTACATTGCATGTCGTCCACATGTATGTAGAGTAGATACAGAGTTTTAAATTTTGTTTTTTTTTTTTTTTTTTTTTTTATTTTGTTTTTAAGGACAATCGTGTGATATTGTGGGTGAATTTTATTTTTGGGAACAAATTTTTAGGATGAGAATATAAAATTCGTTATTTGGTTGTACTATATAAATGGAATATAGATACATTTTGCCGATTTTGTGAACTTTATGCGATGATGTAACTCAGTTAGAGCGGTTTTACATTTAAAATAAATGTATTGTCGGTTTGGATAATAATATAGAAAATAGCAAATAACATATAAACAACACACAGAGGATATAATACGAGGAAAAAGGATTTCATTTAAATCTAATTTGTAAAACCCAAACCCATGCATTATATGGGTAGGTATTCTGTTAAGTGATAGTCTTTGATTTTGTAATTTATTATGGATTATTGTGAAAACGTAACTAGTTTAGCTCTTTTATATTTTAATGGTTTTTTTTTTGTGTGTTTTAAATAGGAAATCAATGTGTACGAAAGTACAAAAGTATTGAAAATAGTACTAAAATTATACATTGGGCAATGCTATATAAAATACGTTCCACAATATTGAGCTATTATTAAAAAGATAATAAAATTGATGCAGCGATTGTACGAATCGAGTATATAAATAAAAATTATAACCATTTATACTTTCAAACAAAGTGGTTGAGTTTTTTTATTTCGAAGTATTTTAATCAAACTTTTGTTTACAAAATTTAAGAAATTATTCTGGAGTGATTAAACACAATGAATCTGTTCAAAAAAGTATTATGCTATTTTTCATGGTTCTCAGAAATTATATTTGATTTATTCTGAAGTCTAAAAAGTTTTTTTTATATAAAAAGATTTAAAGGGAAAATAAATGCAATTCGAAGTAAACGACTAATTTGATTTTTAAAATATTTTATAGTCAAAACTAAAATGTAATAATCCATTTCTAAAAATCCATTTAATTAGAAAAATGTTGGTTAAATATTCATTATGACATAAATAATATGTTTTTTTTACAAGATTGGTGATTTATGAACAGAAATCAATCCCAAGATATTGCACAAATGTTGTTTTATCTTTGATTTTAAGTTTCATTTTACTATTGACAGTGAAAAGTCTTCGCCTTGCAATAAAAACACTGGTCCATTATATTCAATTCCTTCTTTTAATGGAAAATGACAGTTCGTGGCTTGGCGAATAGAAGGATAGACTAAAGCCTCATTATTCAATTCTCCAAACTTTAGTTTTGTTTTATTGGCAAATTATAAAATTTAAAATTTTCTTATGTTTTTCAAACAAAATTGCATAGTTTCGTGATTCATATGAAATCTGTTTTTTATTTTTATTTTCTAAACGGTACCTAAGTGATAAAAAAAAAGAATTTCAAAGAAACATTTAAATACAAATTGGCTCAGCATCTACTGTTTTTAACATAGGTACCTTTACAATTTTGTGTCTTTTGACTCTCTGTAACTGGCCTAGCGAATATTTCTACTTTTCACATAATATAAATTTTGTTCTCAAAAATTCATTACCGTTTTTAATAATTTTGAATTTCTAATAAATGGTTCAATTTGTACTAATTTTTTTTTACGCAAAAGCTTTTAAAATAATTCAAAAACTACATTTTTTTGATTTTTAAAAGGGTTTCAATTTTTTTCTGTGAATTTTTATAAAATTTTCGAAATAATTATAATCCAGTCAAATAAGGGTTTCACCTCGGAATGAATGCTAATAGAAATCATACCTTCGTTTTGGCATTCTATAACATACCTCAAAAGTCTAGATTTTCAAGGTCAAAGCGCGAAATGGAGATTTTCAAAATTAGCAATAATAGACAATGGTACTATATACACATGATACATGAATTCAAGGTATTGTTAATGCTGATGCCAAAAAATCTAAAATCAAGACAATCTGACGTCTCTAAAAAAAGTTATACCTGTTTTTCATCTGTCAACCCATATTATTATAACAGTTATAATTAAGAACCAAACAATGCAATGCAAAAAGCACACACAAAAGCAAATATTTCACAGTTAAAACCAGATTTTTTGATAAGAACGTCGTAATTCGCTATGCTTTCAAAGGATTTATTAAGTAGAATTTTTTTAAAAATTTTAAACCTACCCCTATTAAAGGGGTTATTCATGTTCACGCATGCCTCTTAGGGCATATTTTGTAAAATTTTGCATGGCTAACTACTTTTTTGCAAGTTTAGGAAATGATCAAGAAATATCTAGTCGCTTTAATAATTGCTCAATAACAGAGTAAAATGTTTTAAACGACAATAAGAAAATGTTACGCATACACCATAGTGACCCACCACCAATTCAATTGCTAACATGGTAATATTTTTTTTTCACTGAGTTCTTTCTTTTGATAAAATACATATTTGTACTTTTTTGATTCAAAATGGTTGATTAAATCTAGTCTCGATATCAAAAAATTTCTGGAAGTGCAAAAACTCACCACTGACCGAACTACTTGTATTAAAAAAAAGTAGTATTCAGAAAATTAATCGATTTCAAAAAGCGATATCTTTAAAACCATTTATCCCAAAAGTATTATCCCTATTATTGAAACTTGAACATGGTAGACCACTTTTGCGGAAAACAACCCTTTATTTTTTTCTATTTTTAACAATGTTTTTCATGTAAAACTAGGGTCAAACAGAATTTTTTTTTTGTCATAGGCACCTAATAGGGTCAATTTTTTTGTTGTTGTTATGAAAAAATTGATTTTTTCTGTTTAATGTAACTATGACTTGATAATTTGTAATGGTAACTCCCAAGACCCACAGATAAATTCCAAAGCTTTCATATGACGATATCATTATAAAATTCCATTCATCAAACTCGTGCACGAAGAAATTCACCACCTTGCTTGGTGCAAAATACCAATATTTTAACAAAAACATATTGGTAATTCTTTCTCCTCATCCCCACAGTCAACGACATTCATTACATATATACATATTCCAGCATTCACATTTTTGACATGTTATGGAACGTTTTTGAATTGAATGCCAGCATGTCAATAGCAATGACGGCAGTAGACCAAGCCATCATAAATCTCCTGCCAATAATTTCACTCTAAACCGAGTTTCACGCAAAAGATCTAAGGGATGTGGGGGTGCCAGAATGTTGGGGACCCATCATACAACATGGACACGATGTTGTTGGTGTTGATGTAATAACACTTTTGCACCCAGTTTCTATCGAACATCTCTCTGAATCGATATAACCATTTGAAAATTGGTCAACACAATGGTGCACTGGAGAAAAATGGACAAATACTTACATAAAACGGATATTTTGAGCCCACAACGGGTGGGCTGGAAGAACACACATACACTCGGTAAAGGGCAACGTTGTGGGATTTAAAGTATTTGGGTTTGGTTTTAATCACACAAAATAAATGGTCGGATTGGCGGCGAGCCGTTATAAATCAAAAGTGTGTTACCATCCCGCAAGAGGGTTTTAACTTGATATTCTATAGGGAAAGGGTTTATAGCTGCGGAAGGGCTTTCAAAGCATCGCAATGGCTATAGCTGGAATTGTTGGTGGTTTTTTGTTACGTTTTGTGTATTTGGTTTTCGACTATTTTAGCATGTAATTGAAAACACGTTTTTTCTATGGATTTTTTGTTTTTTCTTTTTATTTTGTCTCTACTTAGATATGTCGCAATTTGGATTAGGAGCTGCTAACACACACTGGGGATATGGATCAGCGAGTGCTTATTCACCGTATCTGGCTAGTAGCGGATTATCGTCTTGTACAACGCCATCCTCTGCACAATTTAATAACCCAGCTTTGGGTTTCACCTGCTCCTCCAATGATCAAGCTAATAATCAGGATTTTTCGGGAACAGCGAATCGCGATTGTGTGCCAAGTAAGTATACGTGTAAATCAGTTTTTCTATTTTTTTGTTAAAAATTAACGCATTTAACAGTTTTTGTAGGTAGTGATTTTTTTTTAAATTTTATAACTCCATTACCGAAAAAAAAAACTGTTTTTGACTATATTACCCTATTAATACAGTCAAATAAGGTGAAAAAAGGGGTAAACCTCGGAATGAATGCTAATAGAAATTTTTTTTGCTCAATACCTTCGTTTTGGTATTCTTTAACATACCTCAAAAGTCTAGAAAAATCTCATGTCCGCAAGTCGTGATTTTCAAGGTCAAAACGCCAAATCGAGATTTTCAAACTTAGCAATAATAGACAATGGTATTATATACACATAAATAATACATAACTTTGAGGTATTTTTTAATGCTGATGCCGAAAAATCTAAAATCAAGACAATCTGACGTCTCTGAAAAAAGTTATACCTGTTTTTCATCTGTCAACTCATCTATTATATATATTAAAGTTTGGTTTTGTTTACGTTCGCTAACCGGCCACACCGGCTGACTTATTTTCTTAATTTTTTTTTTAAATCAAAGAGGCATAAGAGGAAAAGGTTTAAGGCTAAAAAATTAATGATATTATAGGTTACATAGGGGTAACACGACATTGAAAATAGAGGTTATTTTCTAAACGGTAAGTTGTAGAGAGTTGAATTTTTTTTTAAATGATAGATAAATTTATTGTAAGGTTGAAAAAGGTATTGCAAAAATTCTAAAAAATTTCAAAACTAAGTTGTGAAGGTTTTTGTGCAGTGAAAACATGTGGTAGAACTTCGACAAAAGGCTTATTAAAGGTAGGGAAAATTTTTTACTTAAACTTGAGTTACACGATTGGAAAGATACTAAGAAAAAAATTTAGGCGTCTTATACGGATTTTTTTCATAGGCCCTGGATTTTGAAATTTGAATTTTTGAAAAACAACTAATTTTTAGGGACATTTTTGAGTAGTTTTTAATATTTTTGTAATTTTTATAAGCCTCCAAAAAATCTCAAGCTTATAGGAAATATAGGCTTTAGTCATGTGCAAGCATTTACAAATTTTTAAATTTTAAAATGATTTTGGACCGAATAACGGGAAAAACAAGTTTTTTTGTCCCAAGTTTTTTGGCCGTTTTTAACATAGGCCATATTTTTCATAGGCCACTTTTGCTAAAAGTTTAAAAGTGAATATTTTTAAACTCATTTTACGAACTTTTCAAGTGATTCCCTTTTTCATTTAAAATGTTAACTAATTATAGAGTCGAAAATTAAAAATAAATACAAAAAATGGCGGAACGAAGTCCGCCGGGTCAGCTAGTATTATTATAACAGTTGCAAACTTAGTACCGAAAAACCCTCAAAAGTTATGGTAGAGGAACCAAATTTTGCATGAGTGTTTTCATATCCATTATGATTAAGAATCAAAACAATGCAATGAAAAAACATATAAATCTATGAATAAATGGTATTTTTTGAGGAGGTATAAATTTTAGAATATGCACAAAAAAACATCCTGGTACAGTCTGGGAATTAGTGCTAATTGGCTAATTTTTTTGGTTTCTATATTCTATAACTCATGTCAAAAATCTAAAAAAAAATATCATGTCCGCAAGTCCTTATTTTCCATGAGATCAGATTTTCTTGAGAAGCACGTTAATCAGTTTGCTTTGGAAAAATGTAGGTATACAATACGTTTTCAATATAAATTATGCAATGAGTGATAACAACTATGTACTAAAAATCTTTAACAAGTAATTTGGTTATTAATTCCACGTGACCATGAGCACACCAGCCAGATTTTTGTGTGATTTATCAATTTCAAAAATAAAAATAATCACGAGTGCTGTGACGTAGTAAGAATATTTCAGGGCCCTATTTCATAAAACTACAAGACTAATAATTATTTGTGAATTTACTTGTAGCTTGTAAATTATCAGCAAATTTCTGTTTCATAAAGAATTTCAATAGACTAATAATTACAAGTAAGTAGACTTGTAGCTACAAGTGAAATTTATAAGTGCGGCGAATATTTCTGTTTCATAAAAGTATTTGTAAAATTTTTATTAGTGATAGACTTGTAGCTACAAGCGATTTTTTTACAAGAGTAGAAAGACTAATAAAAACAAAATATGATGGCTAATTTTGGTTCCTTTGGGTTTTAAATTTAATTGATGGATAACTTTGTATCACTAAAATGGATCTTAAATTATCAAGCATTATAATCAAGAATTTACAACAATTTTTGGGTGTCATGGACAGAAAAAAATATACTAGTTTTGTTGTCCCTTTAAGGAGCGTTAATGGACATCGTTTGGCAGTTAAAGTGCAATACCAATGCAGTCTTTTAAATTTTTATGATATCAAAAATTAGTTGGCACTAAAATCAATCTTCCATTCCTAGTTACAAAAAGTCTTGCCTTTTAAATCATTATGCATTCACCTTCCTGCAATATGCACTCAAAATAGAAGCTTTTGATTGTAAGTAATTGCGGTTTAAGGATATAAAGGAAACGACTTGAATTTAACTTTTTGATATAGTAAGAAGGATTTGTATTGGTGCCAGGCATTTGTATGGTAGAGGAGAGTGGGGCTAAAAGTAACAGGGGTAAGAATTAACAGTTAAAAAAAGCGATGTTCCTTCCAATATTAAGAAACGCGTAAAGGAGAAAAATGCTCAATTTTTCCATATCTACCGGCACATTTTCTTCAGTTAAAGATTAGACGACAGGGTGAGAAGTTATACAAGTGGTGCCCAAAAAAAGCATGTTTGTAACTTTTTTTTTTAATTTTATTTTTGGTCTACCTGTTTACCCGAAAAAGATAGAGTGCTAAGTGTTTTTTTGTTATATGCAATTGTGTTTTGGCTCAAATTGCGTGTATATGTTATGTCTATATCAGTTTCGCTTTTTTTTTAAATTGATTTTGTTTGAAAAAATACATGCTGGGGCTAGTTGTAACATTTTTCCGGGGCAAGTTGTACCATGTAAAAACCTACCTATACTGAAAAATTGTTTACCTTATATAATAAACAACCCTGGATATGAATGCTTGTAATTGAATTTGTATTTCTTTTGAAATTGGAAACACTTTTTGAACCACCACTTGAATTCATAAAGCTTATTAAACAATTTATGAATTCAAATAACTTTAATTTAAGACTACTGTTAAATTTTCTCTGGAAATCTTGGATTTGCTCCACTTTTTTTTAAATTTGCACCAAAATTTCATGACTGAGGTTTGTTTTTATTGTTATTAATTAAAAATAAATAAAAACAAACATAAATAAAGGTATTTTACTCTTATTTTTAGTTCTTGGTACAACCTACCCCGGTATGTGTTACACTTTGCCCCGTATGTGGGGTAAGTTGAAACAACACGATTTTTTTTTGGAAGCTTTATTTTTCAACATTACCGTTATGTTTTGCTGAATTTTTGTGATGGATCTTGCAGATAAAACATATGGGTCTTTAATTTAAAAAAGGTCTGATTGACCCATTTTCAAATTTGTAGGAGAACCATCGGTTTAAGAAAAAAGTGTTACATTTGGCCCCACTCTCCCCTACTTAAAAAAAAATTGCATTGTTATAGCATTGAATTTTCATATGCTCTTGCTGTAGGGATTTCAACATTCATACACAAAATTCGATAGTTTCATTAGTTTAAATTTCTCGTTACCTACTGCATTAGATTTGGAGCGCATGGGTTTGAAGACTATCTAGGAACTTTTGATGCTTAATATAACGCTAAGACCACTAAAATATTTTTTTAGATGGTAAAGAATTTTTTAAACAAAAAGTGCAAAAAGTTCCCGAGGCATTTCCACCCCATAACGCGGAAAAGTAATGAATATTAAATTTGGTTATTTATCCTTAAAGATTTATTTACTTAGAGATAAATATTTACTTCATTATGAGTTTAAGCTTTTTTGACGAAAGTTGCAAAAGATGATTTGTTTTGCCAAGTAATATTTAGTGCATCAATGTTTTAGTTCAAAGGAATTTCACAACATTTTGCCATTCAAAAATCGAACACAACAACACTGATTCATCTTTAAAGCTCGATTTCATTTGTTTGTAGCTTTTTTCTCAAGAAACATAGACTTATCTATAGCCTTATATTTAAACTAAATGTTAAGACCATAATCTACCAAAAACCAATCTTTAAAAATCAAGCTTTTAGCTAATAAAGCCAATAATGTTTATTATATTTCACAAATATTCCTCATAATATTTCGTCTCTCGCTGCTGCTACAAAAAGTTCGAATATTTGTTTATTATTTGTTTATTTTTGTTACCCCTAGTTACACTTGTAGTTTTTTAGAAGCAAAATAGTTTGAATTCGCCAGACTACAAATGAATGAAATTTTTTATGAAACAGAAAAATACAACTCCATATTTTATTTGTGCTTGTAACTACAAGTCTACAAGTACAACACTAATAGTTTTATGAAATAGGGCCCAGAACTTAATTTTAGCTGTCTTAAAATGTGACTAGAAGTCAAACAAAGACAGTCAATAAAAAAAGGAGTTTACACTCAGGTAAAAAAAAAACAACTTTAAATCAACGAAAAGCACTTTGATTTAACTATTTTTCGGAATGATTTTGCTTTGAAGACGATAATTTTTTTTTTCAAAATCGAAGTAGAACGTTAGGATATTTTGAAGTGTTTTTAATCATTACACATTCTTAAATCAAAGTTGTTTCAACTTTAAAAAAAAAACTACAATTTAATAAAACAAAAAAAAGAAGAAAAGTAGCAGCCATTGCGGATCGATTCAACAACTCTTAGGTCCCTAGGCGAGCGCCTTAACATCAAACAATTTCACTTTTGAAAATTATTGGGATAACTGCATGCCAAAGTTGAAGACTGAAAAACATTTTTGATTTTTTACGTTGTTTGTACTTTAATTTAAAAATATTTAATGTTAGTTTTTCAAGTTTAAATAAACGTCGGCTATATTCCAGATAAACAGGTGGGAAAGTATTGTGAGGAATTTTAAAGAAACTTAAAAAAAGCATTAGCTTCATGTTCCCACTTTTCGGCTACAAGATCCTTCTACTCGTATATATCAACCTTGCCTCACGCGTTTCAAGGTCCACTCTGATAAATGCTCCAACTGATCACTAATCAGACAAAACTATAATAGCTTCACTCGAGAATTGCATTACGATATGTTTCCCAAAAACATGCAAAAAATTTGAAATATTGATTTTTCTAAACGTAACGAGTGGTACTTGAAAATTTGAGGTAAAACAGCCTCAGCTACAAGTTTGTAGAACCTACTATCTTTCATATCCACTAGGCCCCTATATCGGGCCTAGTGGATGGAGGAAACTCTAGAGAAATGAACTTTTATAAAGCCAAAACTCTTTGCTAAATGACCAATATGGAAAATATTTTATTTTTCTCAAAAACGGCTTCGACGATTTTGTTTTAACAAAATTCTGCGAGCTTAAGAAAATAAGGTCCTACTATCAAAATATTGACGGTAGGTACGTGTTATTGAATTGTTTTGTTCATTTCTGGCTTCCTCCTAAATGACTTAGAATTAGTTTTTTCATACATGATTGTCTTGGAAAAAGTTGGTGATCATAAAATGTGTTTTCTCACCAAAATTTTAATTAAAAGGTCCATGATTTGGCCAGATAATTAGAGAAATAATTAATGAGCCAATTTAACATGAAATATTCTACAAACAATACCATAGCAACGGCTCTCAAAATTTAGTAGCTTGTTAACTCTGCATCTTAGCAGTTCTTGTGAAATTTCTCAAAAACCCCTACTTTTAACTATTATTTCACTTATGCTGGCTCTTAAGCGATTTTTGTTTTTTTTTTTTACAATTCTTTAAATAAACATGGGCAAAAAATATTATTATATCATTTTTTATTATACCATTTTTGAATTTGAAAGCCATTTTGCTGAAAAATTTCAATACAAAAATTCTAAACATTCTTAGTTTCTTCTTATGATATTTTACTCTAAGAGAATGTATGTGCGATCCAGTCGTTTGTTTGTTCAGATATAATTTTTAGAACAACAAAATGTCTTTTATTACTCTATTTTTTTGTTGGGATTTTTCTTAGTCCCTGGAATAGTTACATAAAATTTTTCGTCTGAAGTTCTTAAATGTAAATTTCGTACACCGAACAAATGTAGCCCTAAGGCAAGGAACTGCACCTCAAATGTACAATTTCTTCTAACTTGTAATTTTACTACACTTAAAAGACCAAAAGAGGAGTTTTTTTTTATTCAGAAATTAGTTTTAAAAGAAAAGTTACTCATACGCCACAGTGATTGTGTAAATTTAAGCTTTAATAAATTGGTATAAAATCTGAACAAATAGGAACAAATCGGATTTCTTTCAGTATTTCATGGTTTTTAAATGATAAAGTGTTGGAAGTGTTGCAATGGGAAAATGTCAAACCAATGAAATAATTTAGTGTTGTTGGGTTTAGAAATAATTCAAATTATTAAAAGTATGCATTTTATACTTCTGACCCCTTGAATTGATTTTAAATAAAACTTGTACTCTTTTATTGGAATATATTACTGAAAACACGCATTTGTATTTTAAAAAAAAAATATTTAGTCAGTAGTACTTATTATTATAATTTTTTATCTTTTTTTTTTCAGTGCTTCCTGACTCAACAGCTACTGATTTGGATCAACATCTTAGCAATCTTGTTGGATCAACCACAGGTCAAATGACACATCACAGCCTGCTAGGTGCAACTGGTCAAACATCCATCTCCTCAACCGTAAACGGTGGTGGTGGTTCAGCTAATACCTCCATTTTGGTGCCAAGATATCATTCGAATTCAAATCAAGAATACAATGTCCATTCAAGTCAAAACGGTCCACGAAGTCTAAGTGATTCATCTCAAGCTGAATCTCCCGTCCAGGAGGACCTTCTAACCTCGAATACTCCCAATCTCGGCGGTGGTGGTGGAGCAGCAGCTGGCAATGGCCCAAACAATGGTGGTGGAACAAATAATGGCGTGGCTGCTAATCAGAACTTTACAGGAATTGTCAATCAAACGCAAAATTCTTCTGTAGCGTACAGTTCTACCGGCGGAAGTGGATGTAATGGCTCATTGTATCCAGTTTTACCAGCCAGTTTGCTGTATTCTCAACTCTATACCGCTGCGAATCAAACTCACGGCTTCCATTCCCATACTCTGCCACCGCATGCTTCCCCAAATTCCGCTGTACACGGCGAACTCCAAAGCGTTATGGACCATATTAGCAATGTTGGCGCCCGCCAACAGCATCATATCATGGCTGGCGGAAACACTCATCCTGGCGATCTAACACTGGTTGGAAACTGCGGAGCATCAGCACGAAATGTTGACGATGGCAACACTAATCGCCAGGTGGCGCTCGCTGCCCATCGTGGCCACCACAATCCAACTGACAATGGGAATTCCGTGTGGCGACCATATTGAGGGTTCGATTATCTGATGATGTAGGAGTCCCAAAATTGTGACTGACAAAGGGGTCAAAATTTCGACACAAGTGAACCTCAGTCAAAAATGAAAAAAATAGAATAATTTCAAATGTAAATATTGTAAAATAAATAAAAAATAAAAAGAAAATATAAATATTTAAATTTAACTAGTTAATTCTATCGTAAAATATATTTAAAATTGAAGTTTGACAGATAACAACTGTCAAATTTATCCCCCCAATACATTTAAATGCACAAAGAAAAAAATAAATCGAAATATGCAAAATGTCATTGATTATAATAAAGAGCGTATATAAGTTCCTAATAGTTTTTTTGTTGTGTTTTTTCAAACCTATACCTACTCTTAATTAATTTTTTTTATTTAATTAATTTTAATTTTAAATTTTTGTAAAATTTTTGTGAGTTTTGTAAATAATTTGTACATTAAACATTAAAAACAAAAAAAAAATATTAATGTTATTTATTGTATACCTATAGGCTTAAGAAAGATGCGAAAATCAAGAAGTTAGTAGTGAACAAAGATGTTTTCCTTTTTTGTCATTCTAAAATTTATAAAAAAAAAAAAATAAAAAATAAATTTCTTATTAAAAAAAAGTATTTTCTAGAAAATATTGTTCTCTATCTGTAAAACTTAAATAGTTAAATTAAATTTAATTGTATAAATAGAATTTTAAGAAAATTAAAATTAAAATGCTATATGATAAAAAATTATATTATAAAAATAAAAACAAAAAAATATAGATAACTAACTGTAAGAAGATGAAATCCCATCAAAAGTTAATGTGCGAAATGTGAAAATTTTTAAAAACAGTATATAATTATGATTAATTATTTATTTATTATTCAGATGTATAAGATGAAGTCCAATAAACAACAAAAAAAAATTATGTAAAAATCTGTAAATTGTTTGTTATTCTTTTGAGATTTTTTTTCTAGCGGATATTTTTGGACGTGATAACGTCTTATAAATCGATGAACCATGGCAGCCACTACAAAAAAGTGGCGACATTTCCTCCCGTTCCACTTGATATTTTTCGCAGTGCGGCAAAAATTTCAATTAAAAATTAAAATACATTAGAGATACAAAAATTCTCTATAACTTATTTGAAAGAAATTAACCTATATTTGAATACAAATGATGGAATTTTAAAAATTCTGTCATTTAATAGGGTAAATAGGGGTAAAACTAAATTGCAAAAAATTGGCTATTTTCTAAACGCGACAATGGGTGATATGCATAAAAAGGTAGTACTTACTTAAAGTAAAAGGTGAAAGTAAATACACTATAAATTCTAGTAAAAGGTAAAATTCATAGTATTTACATACTTAATTTCGTATGCATGAAAAAAAGTACCTGCTAGCAGGCAAATACTTTTAGTAGATATTAAATTCATCCAAGTAAATACTAGAATTCACCCAAAAATGATAGTAAATACTTTTTTTTAGATGATTGGTATTCGTTTTGTATTTAAGCCTAGTGCAGGTATGCTGCTGAAGCGAAACGAACATTTTCTTACAAAACAAGTACAACGAAATTGTAAACGAAAAATTTTATTTCAGCTTGGCCAACGCAATTCTTACCTATGCCCGAACCCTTGGAAAAATTAAAATCATTCGTCACTAGCATTTAATTGTCCAGGGGGTCAATTCCCGACTGTGAAATGATAAAAAATTTATCATTTTAGTTTTCATATGAAAAATTTTTGAAGTTTGTTTTAATTTGTTCATTAGTCTGAAACCGAATTTATTATGAAAACGTGATAAAACTTATCACTTTACAGTTTCACAGATTGGGAACTGACCCCCAGGTCATTTTACTTGCTAAAAAAGTTTTTTGACTTTGGAGACCTAGACAAATTTTCGTTTCGCTTTAGCGAAAAAAAGTTTTACCGTGTAATACAAATTTTTACTGTTTCTTAAATTTGAGTTTATGAACATCTTTTCGTGCTATTTTGCGAGTCAAAAGTAAATTTGACAGCAGCATAAAAAAATGGGTACTTTCAAACACCTATCGGATAGGCTATCTGGGATACCCGTATCTGGAATATTTCTTTGAACGAAAAGCTATCAAGAGAGCTTGCCAAAACAGCTATACAAAAAAATATGCAAATATTGAAAAGAGGAAATTGTTTCTTTGCACAATCGATTTACCTTTATTTCTTGCAAATTTATTTTATTTTCAAGCTGAACAATCACGCAAATAAAATAGACCAGTGCCGATGCCTTCAAAAACATTAAAAAGTACAAAAAAATCATAGTAGGATGAAACCCATTGGAAAAGGAGGGGAATATGATAAGAATGAAAGGAAAAATAAATTACGGGCGAGCCGAGTTCGGGAAGTGGGTGGGTTGAGTTTTTAATGGTAAAAAATGGTATATCTTGATTTCCGGCAAAACTACAAATCCTATAGAAAAAAGTTGTATGGCAAAGTTGTAGATAATAAAAAGATCTTCAACTTTTGTACCAACAATTTTTTCACATAACCTCAAAATTTATGTGAAAAATTCAAAAAACCGAGTTTTTGGTTTTTTATTTTTTCATTCAAAAACAAAAATTTTTCTACGAAATTTGGTGAAAACTTACCTTATTATGTCCCAAATACACTGTAATTTATTTGATTTAAAATATTAATTTGTTCACCTTATTTTGACTTAATACCAAAAAAACACCCTAATTTTCAATCGAAAATTCACGTGTCAAAATATCAGCTTTTTTCAAAAAGTCGGTGGGCATTTCGTTCGTTAAAATGTCTATTTTCTGATGGTGTAAAAAAAATTTTACATTAGTATACTATAGAACATGTTCTAGTAAAATTCAAAAAATGAAAAAAGCTTGAATTCGAAAAAAAAATTTTATCATTGTTTACAATTTTGGCCTATTTATTCAAATTTACACTTTAATTACTCAAAAAACGTAAGATTTCATGTAACATTGATTAACAACAACAACAATGTGGGCGTTGGCAACTCTACACTATTTTCCATGGAAGAACTCAACTCGCTCTGTATGGAGATGATTACAAGTTTATCTGTTTGTAAAACAAAATTAGATCAATTTAATGCGATCGCACGTTTAGCTACTAAGTTTTTGTACTCAAATCCTAATGTTAAGTAAAATGGCAGATACACATATTAAGATAATTACTTGGAATGCTAAAGTCATACGCAATAAATTTTTTGAATTTTTAAATTTTTTGAATAGCAACGATGTTGATGTTGCTTTAATAACTGAAACTTGGCTTAGTTCTGAATTCAAACTTCCATCATCTATTTTCAAATGCTACCGAATGGATAGGATTGATCAAATGGGTGGTGGGGTTGCGATTTTCATACGGAAATCAATTCAACATTCGCTCTTACCTATAGTTCAAACGAAAATTGTTGAAAACATAGGGGTAGAAATTTTGTTACGTAATCAAAGGAAGGTTAAGATTTTCTCTATTTATTTTCCCGGTGGTTCTTCATCTGAAATTAAACGAAAATGGCTGAAGCAAGATTTGAGGAAGTTTTTCACAATGACTGGTGATTTTTTGTTAGGAGGGGATTTTAATTGCCGTCATAGAGATTGGGGTTGCCTAAGAGCAAATGCCTGGGGTAATATTTTGTCAGACCTTTCATTGTCGTTACCAATAAATGTTTTCTATCCACCGTGTCCCACGTATTTTCCTGCAGGTTCCCGTGGAAGTCCTTCCGTCCTCGACCTATTTGTATCAAATGTCTCTAGTCTAATTACAGAACCTACATCGTTTCCTGCTCTCAGTTCTGATCACAATCCGGTCTTTTGTGACGTTTTATGGTCGGGTGAAAAAAAAGTGCAATATTTTCAGGATTTGAAAAATGCAAATTGGAAGTGTTTTAGAAGAACAGTCAATGTCAAATTTGAAAATGATTGCACTCATTTAGATACAATTAACTGTACAGATGCAGTGGATACCCTAATACAAAAATTTACAAAAACTATTCTTCCTTCTATAGAAGAAAGTGTTCCAAAACTAGCAAAAAAAGATACTCATAAGAATCTTCCATTTAACATTTTAGAACTCATAAAAGTGAGAAATGTTCATAAAAGAAACTGGCAACGTTATCGGCAACCCTTTTCTAAAACAATGATTTCCCATTTCAACAAACTGATTTCGAATGAGTTAGTAAGACATCGTAATGATGAGTGGAATCATAGGCTTAGTAGGCTAGAAAAGAATGGTAAACCATTTTGGAACATTGTGAGGGTAATTAAGAGTAAAAACAGAAAAATTCCATTTTTGAAAGATTCATCTTCAGTTTTTTATACAGACACTGAGAAAGCTGAAGAACTTGCCAGAAACTTCTCAAATAATCATCTTGTATCTCATAACTTAGGAGATAGTGAAACTAATAACCTTGTCAGAAACACGATTCAAAACATAAACGTGTCAGTCGAAATGACACCACTAAATGCCTACGTTGACGAAAAGTGCATTAAAAATATTGTTAACAGCCTTCAGATACGAAAAGTTGGAGGATTAGATTTAATAAAAAATGTCTATCTAAAAAATCTACCTCAGAGTGGTATAAAGTTTTTAACAATTATTATTAACGCATGCATTAAACTCATGTATTTCCCTGGTGATTGGAAAAAAGCTAAAGTTGTTCCTATTTTGAAAGCCGGAAAAGCACCAGAAATGTCTGCCAATTATAGACCCATAAGCCTACTAAGCAGCATTAGCAAAATTTATGAAAAAGTAATTAAGGAACAAATTTTAAAGATTGTTTCAAATAATGATATATTTCCTAATGAACAATTTGGTTTCAGAAGTTTTCATAGTACTTCTCATCAAATTAAAAGAATCTGTAACTATGTAAAAATTCATCGCTCAGAAGGACGATCTACAGGAATGATATTATTAGATATTGAAAAAGCTTTTGATTCTGTATGGCATGATGGACTAGTATATAAAATGATAAAACTCAATTTCCCAGTTTATTTGTGTAAAATAGTTCAAAGTTTCTTGTCAGGTAGATGTTTTCAAGTTCATGTTAACTCTGGTGTTTCTTGTTTATATGTTTTTGATTATGGTGTCCCACAAGGCTCAGTTCTTGGACCTTCATTGTACAATATTTATACTTCTGACTTCCCAGTTCTTCCACTTTGTGAATCAGCTATTTTTGCCGATGACACAGCTATATTTTCATCGCATAAGTTTGCTCTCAATATTGAGACAAATCTAAAGTATGCAATTGAAATTTTAGAAAAATATTATACCAAATGGAAGATTAAGCTTAATACTGGAAAAGTGCAAGCAATCTTTTTCACGCGAAAAAGAAAACCTTGCTATCTTCCAAGTACCCAACTTCAAATTAGTGGTGATATAGTACCATGGAAACAGAGTGTAAAGTACCTAGGAGTTTATCTCTACACCAAACTAACTTTTAGGGACCATATTCATAATACGTTAAGGAAGATGAGTATGGCAATAAAACTTCTTTATCCGTTCATTAACCGAAAATCACAGCTAACAAATGAAAATAAAATTATTTTACATAAACTTATCTTTCAAGCTATACTTTTATATGGATGTCCAGTTTGGGAAAATGTTGCAAAATGCTACATAAAAAAGTTGCAAATTTCCCAAAACAAAGTTTTAAAAATGATGCTTAACCTTCCTTGGCATCACTCCACTCTTGATTTGCACAGAAGAGCGAATGTTGAATTGATTTCCGACAGGATTCGTAAGCTTTCAAATAATTTTAACAATAGCTGTGATAACTCTGAAAATCCTCTAGTACGCCAGCTTTATGTACCTGTGATTAATAATAATTGATTTATTTCGTTTGCTTTTTTTTGTTATTTATTTTTCAAATATTGTAATTCATATTGTTCTTTAAAAGTTTACAATATTACTGTATAAATGTTATTTATTTCATTATTGTTACAAGCTCACTAACACACTACTAACGTTATATACTAAAAACTTAATAACACTACTAACCATTATTTCATTATTATTTATTTATATATTTTATTTTTATAGTTTATTCTTTATTTATTTATTATTTGTTATTTATTATTTATTTTTGATTATTTTTTATTTATTTATTTATTTATTTATTTATTTATTTATTTATTTATTTATTTATTTATTTATTTATTTATTTATTTATTTATTTATTTATTTATTTATTTATTTATTTATTTATTTATTTATTTATTTATTTATTTATTTATTTATTTATTTATTTATTTATTTATTTATTTATTTATTTATTTATTTATTTATTTATTTATTTATTTATTTATTTATTTATTTATTTATTTATTTATTTATTTATTTATTTATTTATTTATTTATTTATTTATTTATTTATTTATTTATTTATTTATTTATTTATTTATTTATTTATTTATTTATTTATTTATTTATTTATTTATTTATTTATTTATTTATTTATTTATTTATTTATTTATTTATTTATTTATTTATTTATTTATTTATTTATTTATTTATTTATTTATTTATTTATTTATTTATCTATTTACCAAATAAATTGTGTGATATTTCCTGACGGATTAAAAACAAAGTACATACATATTTGTTATATACTTGCTAAACAATTTTTGTAAATGAGCATTCCTTGTTTTTTCTTTTTTGATTATTTATTTATTGAATATGTATACATTATACATGTATACTTATATATATATATGTATTTACATATATATATACAATTTTTTACTATACATACGTTTTTTTTTTTTTAATTTGAATGAGGGTTTTAAATCGTATTTTTCCCTCAAGTAAATAAATTCATTAAACTAATTAATTTATTCTTTTTATAAATAATGTTTCAGTAGTAAGAAAATGTATTTCAAATCTCTGAATGTAAAACGTGCGGTCGTAGGCTTTGTTGAAAAAATGTTATTACGAAATAAAAATCTAAGAAAAAATAAAAAAAAAAAAAAAAACTTTTTATGAAACTATAATGTATGCTACTTCTTCTAAGCAAAAAAACAAAACACTTTCTGCATTAACATTTTTTATATCTTTTTTTTCAAAATTATGACCATATATAAAAAAAAAATTTTTTTGCAAAAAAAAAAATGTGAATTTCAGTCCCTTCTCTATAAAAAAAATTAAATGTATGATATTTAAGTGACTTTTTGTAATAAAGTTTAATTTAATATTTTTTACGAATTTAAAAAAAAATGTTACATGAGAGTAACGCTGGGTCCGAAAGGGTTAATTTTTTTAAATTTTTCAAAGCCTTCAGAACATGTAGTCTTTGACCGTGCGCATGCATGCGGAAAAAAATTGGTATTTTAAATTGATTTTTGATTGTGCAAAATTTATTAATTTAACTTTATTGAGCATCCTGATAACATTACCTTTTATTTGATGGTATCACACATAACAGTACATTTACTACAAGCTACACAATGTTAAATTAAAAAACTTCAGAAATACCTCAAAACACCTGTGGAGATCTGTTGCCCATGACCATACCAGCCACCAGTGTGGGAAGTACCGTATTGTCAGTTTGAAATTTCGAAATGGTTGGCTTTAAAAAATTCTAACTCGAAAAAAATATAATTGAAGTTTCATATAAAAGGTGAAATAAAATTTAATATAGGTTCTCAGAGAAAAAAAAATGCACGACTGGGGTCGCACGTACTTGCTCTTGTAGTTCAAAGTATCGTTATCTTAAATAGCTATTGGAAATTTAAGATTTTGTTTAGTGTCGAGAAAAAAAAAATCAAAAAAAAAATTGTAAGTTAAAAAAATTAAAATTAAAATTTTTGAAGTTATACTTCTTATGGGAGGGTGGGTATGAAAATTTACTTTTTGACAAGAATGTCAAAGGGATTATGACGCGATCACCCTGGGTAGCAGGGCTGTCGTTTCACCTTTAGAGTACGCAGTACTTTAGTATTTAAAAATGCAGTACGCCGCAGTACGGCCAACATAAAACACACAACACGTAGCAAGTTACATGTTTCATGTGGCAAGTTGCATGTGGCAAGTTGCATGTGGCAAGTTGCATGTGGCAAATTGCGTGTGGCAAGTTGCATGTGGCAAGTTACATGTGGCAAGTTGCCAGGGTTGCAAAAAGCTAACATTTCAGCTCAGCTCACAGCTCAGCTCAAATTTGAGCTAGGTACCATAGCTTAGCTCATTTGAGCTGAGCTGAAAGTGAGCTGAGCTGAAAGTGAGCGCCCCAACTTCCAACGCCTATATCTCGGAATTTTGAAAAAAATGAAAAAAAAATTTTTGATGCCAAAAGGTAGCGGGGACTCTAACCTACATTTGGGTACAACTTCCATCCCTGTAGGTACACGCGTTCTCAAACCAGGAGAACTTAAAGGTAAAAAAAAAGTTAAGCCCGATTCTGAAAAAATAGGCATGATGTGGCGGTTTAACATGCAAGGCGATTTTTTAAAAATCTGACAATGTGCAAAGCGTAGGCCCATGACACAAGCTATCATTTGGCATCACTCCCAAAAATTGCTCTCAAGCGGCTTAGCTTCCAGGAGCGTTCAAAGATTCGGGGATTTTTCGAAAAAAAAATTTACCCCAACTTTCAAACACGATTTTCTCGGAATTTTGAAAAAAATCGAAAAACCGGATTATACCACTATCGGCTAGCTGAGAATATAAGCTTTCATATGGCACCACTCCCCTGTCTCTAGATCAAAGCCTTCCAACGTCTATATCGCGGAATTTTGAAGAAAATGAAAATAAAATTTTTGATGCCAAAAGGTAGCGGGGACTCTAACCTACATTTGGGTATAACTCCCATCCCTGTAGGTCCACGGCGTTCTCAAACCGGGAGAACTTAAAAGTAAAAAAACAATAGACACGATTCTGAAAAAAAAGGCATGATGTGGCGGTTTAACATGGAAGGCGATTTTTTAAAAATCTGATAATGTGCAAAGCGTAGGCCCATGACACAAGCTATCATTTGGCACCACTCCCAAAAATTGCTCTCAAGCGGTTTAGCTTCCAGGAGCGTTCAAAGATTCGGGGATTTTTCGAAAAAAAAATTTACCCCAACTTTCAAACGCGATTTTCTCGGAATTTTGAAAAAAGTCGTAAAACCGGATTGTACCTGATTTTTTTTTATGATTAAAAAAGAAATATTTTACTAAAAAAATAGAAATATATTTACTATTAACCCTAGAAAGATAATCTACGTCTGTAAGACGTATGGCGTGTAAAGAACTGTTTTATCTAATTCAATTCAAATTTCTGGGTTTTTGTTAAATTGATTTGATTTATTATATCATTTCTTTAAAATAATCTAAGTAATGAGTTAAATAAATATGACAAAAAGTGTTAACATAAGACCAAAAATATTTTTTAGAATCATACGTCTCTGAGACGTATATTATGATTATCTTTCTAGGGTTAAAAAAACCAGGAGAAAGATCACGAAAAATTATCTGTTTTATTTATAAAAATATCCATGTGTTAAAATAATTCCATTAATAACTAGAACCAAACATCTTGAGCTATGGTGTTTTATAAAAGTTTAAAATATCTTCATATTTCATTATACTTTCCAAATAAAAATCAATGTATCCTCTCACCCATCACAGCTCAGCTCAGCTCACTTTACTTTAGCTCACCCAACAGCTCAGCTCAACCATCAGCTCAGCTGACTTTCAGCTCAGCTCAAATGAGCTGAGCTATGGTACATAGCTCAAAAGTCAGCTAGCTCAAAATTTGAGCTGAGCTGTGAGCTGAGCTCAGCTCACTTTTGAGCTTTGTAGCAACTCTGCAAGTTCCATATTGCTACTACTAGTGCTGAAGCACACACAATTCTCATAAAATAACCATATCGCACATTTTATGCTCAATTCATTTAGTTTCGTTAAGCGTATACCGTACGTTCTGAACCGCACAACATGTGTAAATTTCACAGAATAAATTGAAAACTACATGGACGCAAGGAGGATGAAAGAATTAATTTATTGTTCACTTGATAAAAATGTAAAAAAACGAAGTGTGGATTAATTAATTTAATAATAGAAATTAAAAATATCAAATGAAATTCATTTACATTAGACTGGGCCAAAAAAATAAAATATTTTTTTTTTGAAAGTTACTTCGAAAATCTTGTTCAGGATGATGGAAAAAAAATTTGGTGAAAATTTGAGCCGTTAAAAAAAATTTTAAGAGGTCTATCATCGGTGTTTTTTATTTTTATACATGATATGATGTTTTACAACAGAACTGCTAGACGATCAAAGTAAAAAAAATTTCTGTTCATTTTTACTTATATAAAATTAAATTTCCTACAAAAAAGATCTAATTGAAAATTTTCGTCAGACGAGCCGTATTCGAGTAATTAAGCTTTTTAAATCGAAGTGTTTTTTCAATTTGACTGTTTCACTTTGGAATTTTGTGATGAGCAAATAAGTGAATAGAAAAATAAAACCTCGACAGATTCTTATAGGAAATTTAATTCTCTACAAAAAAGGTCTCATAGTAATTTTCCTTAAATTGAGTTTTGAAGAAGTTATTCACGATTTAAATCGAGAAAAAAATTAAAAAATCAATTTTCAATTTCAAAATTTTCTAATTCACTGAAAATTCAATATTTTCAAATTAGCAAGATGTTTCCTTGTAGGGAATTAAACGTTCTATAAAAAGTTCCTTGGCAGCAAATTAATTGCTTTAACCGTTTAGAAGATAATCGTATTCAAATCGCAAATGCATACTTATCATAAGAGAACTATTGAAATCAGTGGGCATTGGTTTTGATACGAATATCTTCTTAACGGTTAAAGCAATTAATTTGCTGCCAAGGAACTTTTTATAGAACGTTTAATTCCCTACAAGGAAACATCTTGCTAATTTGAAAATATTGAATTTTCAGTGAATTAGAAAATTTTGAAATTGAAAATTGATTTTTTAATTTTTTTCTCGATTTAAATCGTGAATAACTTCTTCAAAACTCAATTTAAGGAAAATTACTATGAGACCTTTTTTGTAGAGAATTAAATTTCCTATAAGAATCTGTCGAGGTTTTATTTTTCTATTCACTTATTTGCTCATCACAAAATTCCAAAGTGAAACAGTCAAATTGAAAAAACACTTCGATTTAAAAAGCTTAATTACTCGAATACGGCTCGTCTGACGAAAATTTTCAATTAGATCTTTTTTGTAGGAAATTTAATTTTATATAAGAAAAAATGAACAGAAATTTTTTTTACTTTGATCGTCTAGCAGTTCTGTTGTAAAACATCATATCATGTATAAAAATAAAAAACACCGATGATAGACCTCTTAAAATTTTTTTTAACGGCTCAAATTTTCACCAAATTTTTTTTCCATCATCCTGAACAAGATTTTCGAAGTAACTTTCAAAAAAAAAATATTTTATTTTTTTGGCCCAGTCTAATTTACATATGTATACTGAATGAGAAGTATAACTTCAGTCGCGTGTACATGTGTACACACACTCTTTTTTTTTTCAAAAACTAAAAAAAAAAAAATTTTTTTCAAAAACTTTTTTACTTTCGACACTTCAAAATTATGTCTGTTAATTTTGAATAAAATTAACTCATGTTTTGATGAAATATATGAACTTAAAAAATATGTTAATTTTTGAAAAACGGCAACGCCATATTTCCGTTCTCCGCATTTTTTGAGAAAAACTAAAAACGCAGTTTTGTTAGAGCCGTTTTCGAGAAATTTGCAATACCTTGAAAAATTTATATGGGAGATATGCGTTTAAAAGGAGATATTAGAAAAATAAAAAAAACGTGTCTAGGGAATTACTTAAAAATCATGTGTACCAAGTTTCAAGCAAATCCGTCCATCCGTTTAGGCCCTAGCTCGATCTTCTCCATCATCGTAATGTCGGTTTCGATTAAAACCTCGATTTTTTTTTTTTCTACACGAAACCAATACTTGCCCTATAGAGCAAGTAAAAATTGATTTAATGGCATGAGAAGACAAAAAAGAATGATATTTTTGCTTTTTTTGATGAAAACTGATTGGGTTTAAAAAATCCTAGCTCTTTTTGTAGATGTCGCACACCGTCGATATAAATATTTTGATCTGAAAGTTTTCAAAAGTGACGCGCGTCACTTTTTGTAAAACTGACGGGCGTCACTTTTGAAATCTGACGCGCGTGGCTTTTAGTAAAACTGACGCGCGTCACCTTTTATAAAACTGACGTGCGTTACTCTTTGAAAACTGAAGCGCGTCACTTATTGTAAAACTGACGCGCGTCACTTTTGAATGAGCCCCATATGAATCTTTTATTTCAGAAACATCATAAGTCCATGAGCACTAACTTTTCAGGAGCAACAAAAAACTGTTTTTAATGTTAAAACTCCACAACACTTCAAATTTAAAGTATGCCGAGTTATAATCTAGCTAAAGACGCATTTAAAAACCTTCAAAATATAAACCTTTTTTCAAGTCTTAGCGGGTTTTTAAGCCTTTAAAGTCGCTGGACCTATGTCGTTTCTGTTCAAAGTGAATTTTTTTTGGTAGAACTTTTGTTTTCATCTAGCTATAGCTTTTGAACCCTGCTGCTGATTTTAATGAATAAAATAGCAGTAGATAGAGTAAATCTTAACCTCTTCATTGATATAATATATTTTTGATATATAATTTTTCCAGAAGATGAATAACTTAACATAAATGAGAAATTTTTTTGGGGAAAAAGGGACTTATGCTGTTTCTGAAATAAACGATTCATTTCATAGATTGATCAATATCTTATATTTATTAAAGTATAAAATTATTTATTACCAAAAACAGTATAAGATTGTTTTTCATATAAAAGGAAAGTAAAGAATTTATTACAAAAATATTTCGATTTTTAAAATTTGGTTTAGCATTTTTGATATCGGTGTTGTAGCAGAGATTTTATTAAACTGTGGTTCAAAGTAAATTTTTTGGTAAGGAAAGCCAAGTACATAGAACATCAATTAAAAAGAGTTGATTAGTGGACAGTTTATTCGTCAAAATGTAAGAAGAAAGTAAGAAAGAAGAAAGTTAAAATCAAGAGGCTTGGCAAGGTAACTTCAAACAATACAAAGAGTACCTATAAAAAAGTAAAAAAAAAAATTAAGACAACTATTATTTGCTTTAAACCACTTTTTAAAGAAGTTTGGAGATGAGATAAATCAAATAAGGATACAGATGGCACCCAATGCAAAATTGATAACGCGTGACACTCACCAAACACTAAAACAATATTACTTTATTCAAACCGAAAGGATATTTGATTTTTAACTCTCTTATTCAACCATTACCTTAAATTGACTTCTTTTATGACTGAGCCTTTTTCCGCTATCGTCCTGTGGTTATCCCATTTCTAAACAACAAAATCCAAGAGAAAATGCAAGAAAATTGTCAATCCTTAAATTACGTGTAGTTTAACATCCATCGATATAGTGCGGGACCGAAAATAATGCCCCGACCAAGAGTCCTCAGCGCATAACATAACACTTGGTATTGTGTCGTTACCATTCTCCAGATATCCGTTAAATTGTCCACCATATCACATTTGTGACCGTTCATTTGGTTCCTCCAAAGGCAATAGCACGCTTCGCAAACTTGTGTCCCGGTCTTCGTGTGTCGTTCCAACTTAATTGGATGCCACAATGTGGAATAAATTGAGCAGAAAATTACTTCATATTCACCTATATGTTCCCCCAGGCTGTATCGCGGCCGGCAGCAGGGCGGGTGTTATTTGGATACAGCCAGCGACGCGGCAGGAGCAGTAGCAAGCAAGCAATGTGCGAAGGCTAAGGACATTAACTCGAATGCCATCTACACTTTGGCATTTAGAGTGGAGGAGTCGGCCGGTTGGTGGCGGACGGCAGCGGCGACGACGTGGTGCGCTGGACCGTTCACGGTGAGCCACCAAGTGGAAGGTCCTTTAAATGTGTTATTGGCGGTGTACTTTGCCTAAGGACTTCAGAATCACACTGACACTCTCTGGAATATACAACATACAACAGGGGTGGGAAGCTTTAATTATGTAATTCATTGCACGGATTGTGTTTCTGTGGACGATATGCAGACCATAGACCAACGCAATGAATTGGAGATTTCCGTTCTTCAGGCAGCAACAATGAATATACTCTCTCAACTCGCTATATAGTAGCAGGGGCGATTGGATATAGTAGTCGCTTTGGAGTCGAGTCGAGTAGTCATGCCGCATATATGCGACAATATTGCAAAGAAGTCCTCTTGGGACACACTACGTATATCTATTTCTATTCTGTGATTTGGAGCCTCAACATGGCAAGTTTTATGCTCTTTATTGAAAATAAGGCGCTAGGATTAGGTTCGTTTGTTTTGAATCGGCTCATTATGAACACTCCAGTGGATGTTCTCTTAATTAGGGATTTGGTTAGTTTGAAATTAGAAATTGTCCGGAAAGTTTGAGACTATGCGATTCAATTCGGTTTGACGATATGGTTTTAGTTTTAGTTTTTGGGTGAAATGTTATGCAGTATTTTACAGTGTAAGAGAATTTTGAAAACCTAATTTTTTGGTGACTAAAATTTATTTATTCTAGTTTCAGAATATAGTAGGTGACTTTAGTCGCCGACTTTAGTCGCAGACTTTAGTCGCCGACTTTCTTCGACAAAAGTCTTCGACAAAAGTCTTCGACAAAAGTCGTCGACAAAAGTCGTCGACAAAAGTCGTCGACAAAAGTCGTCGACAAAAGTCGTCGACAAAAGTCGTCGACAAAAGTCGTCGACAAAAGTCGTCGACAAAAGTCGTCGACAAAAGTCGTCGACAAAAGTCTTCGACAAAAGTCGTCGACAAAAGTCTTCGACATAAGTCGTCGACAAAACCTTCGACGACTTTTGTCGAAGACTTTTGTCGACGACTTTTGTCGACGACTTTTGTCGACGACTTTTGTCGACGACTTTTGTCGAAGACTTTTGTCGAAGACTTTTGTCGACGACTTTTGTCGACGACTTTTGCCGACGACTTTTGTCGACGACTTTTGTCGACGACTTTTGTCGACGACTTTTGTCGACGACTTTTGTCGACGACTTTTGTCGAAGACTTTTGTCGAAGACTTTTGTCGACGACTTTTGTCGACGACTTTTGTCGACGACTTTTGTCGACGACTTTTGTCGGCGACTTTTGTCGACGACTTTTGTCGACGACTTTTGTCGACGACTTTTGTCGACGACTTTTGTCGACGACTTTTGTCGACGACTTTTGTCGATGACTTTTGTCGACGACTTTTGTCGACGACTTTTGTCGACGACTTTTGTCGACGACTTTTGTCGAAGACTTTTGTCGACGACTTTTGTCGAAGACTTTTGTCGACGACTTTTGTTGAAGGCTTTTGTCGAAGACTTTTGTCGACGACTTTTGTCGACGACTTTTGTCGACGACTTTTGTCGAAGACTTTTGTCGACGACTTTTGTCGACGACTTTTGTCGACGACTTTTGTCGACGACTTTTGTCGATGACTTTTGTCGACGACTTTTGTCGACGACTTTTGTCGACGACTTTTGTCGACGACTTTTGTCGACGACTTTTGTCGAAGACTTTTGTCGAAGACTTTTGTCGAAGACTTTTGTCGACGACTTTTGTCGACGACTTTTGTCGACGACTTTTGTCGACGACTTTTGTCGACGACTTTTGTCGATGACTTTTGTCGACGACTTTTGTCGACGACTTTTGTCGACGACTTTTGTCGAAGACTTTTGTCGACGACTTTTGTCGAAGACTTTTGTCGACGACTTTTGTCGAAGGCTTTTGTCGAAGACTTTTGTCAACGACTTTTGTCGACGACTTTTGTCGACGACTTTTGTCGAAGACTTTTGTCGACGACTTTTGTCGACGACTTTTGTCGACGACTTTTGTCGATGACTTTTGTCGACGACTTTTGTCGACGACTTTTGTCGACGACTTTTGTCGAAGACTTTTGTCGACGACTTTTGTCGATGACTTTTGTCGACGACTTTTGTCGACGACTTTTGTCGACGACTTTTGTCGAAGAGTTTTGTCGACGACTTTTGTCGACGACTTTTGTCGACGACTTTTGTCGACGACTTTTGTCGACGACTTTTGTCGAAGACTTTTGTCGAAGACTTTTGTCGACGACTTTTGTCGACGACTTTTGTCGACGACTTTTGTCGACGACTTTTGTCGAACACTTTTGTCGACGACTTTTGTCGACGACTTTTGTCGACGACTTTTGTCGACGACTTTTGTCGACGACTTTTGTCGACGGCTTTTGTCGACGACTTTTGTCGATGACTTTTGTCGACGACTTTTGTCGAAGACTTTTGTCGACGACTTTTGTCGAAGGCTTTTGTCGAAGACTTTTGTCGACGACTTTTGTCGACGACTTTTGTCGACGACTTTTGTCGACGACTTTTGTCGAACACTTTTGTCGACGACTTTTGTCGACGACTTTTGTCGACGACTTTTGTCGACGACTTTTGTCGACGACTTTTGTCGACGACTTTTGTCGACGACTTTTGTCGAAGACTTTTGTCGACGACTTTTGTCGACGACTTTTGTCGAAGACTTTTGTCGAAGACTTTTGTCGAAGACTTTTGTCGACGACTTTTGTCGACGACTTTTGTCGACGACTTTTGTCGACGACTTTTGTCGACGACTTTTGTCGACGACTTTTGTCGACGACTTTTGTCGACGACTTTTGTCGACGACTTTTGTCGACGACTTTTGTAGAAGACTTTTGTCGACGACTTTTGTCGACGACTTTTGTCGACGACTTTTGTCGATGACTTTTGTCGACGACTTTTGTCGAAGACTTTTGTCGAAGACTTTTGTCGAAGACTTTTGTCGACGACTTTTGTCGACGACTTTTGTCGACGACTTTTGTCGACGACTTTTGTCGACGACTTTTGTCGACGACTTTTGTCGACGACTTTTGTCGACGACTTTTGTCGACGACTTTTGTCGACGACTTTTGTCGACGACTTTTGTCGACGACTTTTGTCGACGACTTTTGTCGACGACTTTTGTCGACGACTTTTGTCGACGACTTTTGTCGATGACTTTTGTCGACGACTTTTGTCGACGACTTTTGTCGACGACTTTTGTCGAAGACTTTTGTCGACGACTTTTGCCGAAGACTTTTGTCGACGACTTTTGTCGAAGGCTTTTGTCGAAGACTTTTGTCGACGACTTTTGTCGACGACTTTTGTCGACGACTTTTGTCGACGACTTTTGTCGACGACTTTTGTCGAAGACTTTTGTCGACGACTTTTGTCGAAGACTTTTGTCGAAGACTTTTGTCGGCGACTTTTGTCGACGACTTTTGTCGACGACTTTTGTCGACGACTTTTGTCGACGACTTTTGTCAACGACTTTTGTCGACGACTTTTGTCGACGACTTTTGTCGACGACTTTTGTCGACGACTTTTGTCGACGACTTTTGTCGACGACTTTTGTCGACGACTTTTGTCGACGACTTTTGTCGAAGACTTTTGTCGACGACTTTTGTCGAAGACTTTTGTCGAAGACTTTTGTCGGCGACTTTTGTCGACGACTTTTGTCGACGACTTTTGTCGACGACTTTTGTCAACGACTTTTGTCGACGACTTTTGTCGACGACTTTTGTCGACGACTTTTGTCGACGACTTTTGTCGACGACTTTTGTCGACGACTTTTGTCGATGACTTTTGTCGACGACTTTTGTCGAAGACTTTTGTCGACGACTTTTGTCGAAGACTTTTGTCGACGACTTTTGTCGAAGACCTTTGTCTACGACTTTTGTCGACGACTTTTGTCGACGACTTTTGTCGACGACTTTTGTCGAAGACTTTTGTCGACGACTTTTGTCGACGACTTTTGTCGACGACTTTTGTCGACGACTTTTGTCGACGACTTTTGTCGACGACTTTTGTCGACGACTTTTGTCGACGACTTTTGTCGACGACTTTTGTCGACTACTTTTGTCGACGACTTTTGTCGACGACTTTTGTCGACGACTTTTGTCGACGACTTTTGTCGATGACTTTTGTCGACGACTTTTGTCGACGACTTTTGTCGAAGACTTTTGTCGACGACTTTTGTCGAAGGCTTTTGTCGACGACTTTTGTCGACGACTTTTGTCGAAGACTTTTGTCGACGACTTTTGTCGACGACTTTTTTCGACGACATTTGTCGAAGACTTTTGTCGACGACTTTTGTCGAAGACTTTTGTCGACGACTTTTGTCGACGACTTTTATCGAAGACTTTTGTCGAAGATTTTTGTCGACGACTTTTGTCGACGACTTTTGTCGACGACTTTTGTCGACGACTTTTTTCGACGACTTTTGTCGACGACTTTTGTCGACGATTTTTTTCGACGACTTTTGTCGACGACTTTTGTCGACGACTTTTGTCGAAGACTTTTGTCGACGACTTTTGTCGAAGACTTTTGTCGACGACTTTTGTCGAAGACCTTTGTCTACGACTTTTGTCGACGACTTTTGTCGACGACTTTTGTCGACGACTTTTGTCGAAGACTTTTGTCGACGACTTTTGTCGACGACTTTTGTCGACGACTTTTGTCGAAGACTTTTGTCGACGACTTTTGTCGACGACTTTTGTCGACGACTTTTGTCGACGACTTTTGTCGACGATTTTTTTCGACGACTTTTGTCGACGACTTTTGTCGACGACTTTTGTCGACGACTTTTGTCGAAGACTTTTGTCGACGACTTTTGTCGAAGACTTTTGTCGACGACTTTTGTCGAAGACCTTTGTCTACGACTTTTGTCGACGACTTTTGTCGACGACTTTTGTCGACGACTTTTGTCGACGACTTTTGTCGACGACTTTTGTCGAAGACTTTTGTCGACGACTTTTTTCGACGACTTTTGTCGACGACTTTTGTCGAAGACTTTTGTCGACGACTTTTGTCGAAGACTTTTGTCGACGACTTTTGTCGACGACTTTTTTCGACGACTTTTGTCGACGACTTTTTTCGACGACTTTTGTCGACGACTTTTTTCGACGACTTTTGTCGACGACTTTTGTCGACGACTTTTGTCGACGACTTTTTTCGACGACTTTTGTCGACGACTTTTGTCGACGACTTTTGTCGACGACTTTTGTCGACGACTTTTTTCGACGACTTTTGTCGACGACTTTTTTCGACGACATTTGTCGACGACTTTTTTCGACGACTTTTGTCGACGACTTTTGTCGACGACATTTGTCGACGACTTTTGTCGACGACTTTTGTCGAAGACTTTTGTCGAAGACTTTTGTCGAAGACTTTTGTCGACGACTTTTGTCGACGACTTTTTTCGACGACATTTGTCGAAGACTTTTGTCGACGACTTTTGTCGACGACTTTTTTCGACGACTTTTGTCGACGACTTTTTTCGACGACATTTGTCGACGACTTTTTTCGACGACTTTTGTCGACGACTTTTGTCGACGACTTTTGTCGACGACTTTTGTCGACGACTTTTGTCGACGACTTTTGTCGACGACTTTTGTCGAAGACTTTTGTCGACGACTTTTGTCGACGACTTTTGTCGACGACTTTTTTCGACGACTTTTGTCGACGACTTTTGTCGACGACTTTTGTCGACGACTTTTGTCGAAGACTTTTGTCGACGACTTTTGTCGACGACTTTTTTCGACGACATTTGTCGACGACTTTTGTTGACGACTTTTGTCGACGACTTTTGTCGACGACTTTTTTCGACGACTTTTGTCGACGACTTTTTTCGACGACTTTTGTCGACGACTTTTGTCGACGACTTTTGTCGACGACTTTTGTCGACGACTTTTGTCGACGACTTTTTTCGACGACTTTTGTCGACGACTTTTGTCGACGACTTTTGTCGACGACTTTTGTCGACGACTTTTGTCGAAGACTTTTGTCGACGACTTTTGTCGACGACTTTTTTCGACGACATTTGTCGAAGACTTTTGTCGACGACTTTTGTCGAAGACTTTTGTCGACGACTTTTGTCGACGACTTTTGTCGACGACTTTTTTCGACGACATTTGTCGAAGACTTTTGTCGACGACTTTTGTCGAAGACTTTTGTCGACGACTTTTGTCGACGACTTTTATCGAAGACTTTTGTCGAAGACTTTTGTCGACGACTTTTGTCGACGACTTTTGTCGACGACTTTTGTCGACGACTTTTTTCGACGACTTTTTTCGACGACTTTTGTCGACGACTTTTGTCGACGACTTTTTTCGACGACTTTTGTCGACGACTTTTTTCGACGACTTTTGTCGACGACTTTTGTCGACGACTTTTTTCGACGACTTTTGTCGACGACTTTTGTCGACGACTTTTTTCGACGACATTTGTCGACGACTTTTTTCGACGACTTTTGTCGACGACTTTTGTCGACGACTTTTGTCGACGACTTTTTTCGACGACTTTTTTCGACGACTTTTGTCGACGACTTTTGTCGACGACTTTTTTCGACGACTTTTGTCGACGACTTTTTTCGACGACTTTTGTCGACGACTTTTGTCGACGACTTTTGTCGAAGACTTTTGTCGACGACTTTTGTCGACGACTTTTTTCGACGACATTTGTCGACGACTTTTTTCGACGACTTTTGTCGACGACTTTTGTCGACGACTTTTTTCGACGACTTTTGTCGACGACTTTTTTCGACGACTTTTGTCGACGACTTTTGTCGACGACTTTTGTCGAAGACTTTTGTCGACGACTTTTGTCGACGACTTTTGTCGACGACTTTTTTCGACGACTTTTGTCGACGACTTTTTTCGACGACTTTTTTCGACGACTTTTGTCGACGACTTTTGTCGACGACTTTTGTCGAAGACTTTTGTCGACGACTTTTGTCGACGACTTTTTTCGACGACTTTTGTCGACGACTTTTGTCGACGACTTTTGTCGACGACTTTTTTCGACGACTTTTTTCGACGACTTTTGTCGACGACTTTTGTCGACGACTTTTTTCGACGACTTTTGTCGACGACTTTTTTCGACGACTTTTGTCGACGACTTTTGTCGACGACTTTTGTCGACGACTTTTGTCGACGACTTTTGTCGAAGACTTTTGTCGACGACTTTTGTCGACGACTTTTTTCGACGACATTTGTCGACGACTTTTTTCGACGACTTTTGTCGACGACTTTTGTCGACGACTTTTGTCGACGACTTTTGTCGACGACTTTTGTCGAAGACTTTTGTCGACGACTTTTGTCGACGACTTTTTTCGACGACATTTGTCGAAGACTTTTGTCGACGACTTTTGTCGAAGACTTTTGTCGACGACTTTTGTCGACGACTTTTGTCGACGACTTTTTTCGACGACATTTGTCGAAGACTTTTGTCGACGACTTTTGTCGAAGACTTTTGTCGACGACTTTTGTCGACGACTTTTATCGAAGACTTTTGTCGAAGACTTTTGTCGACGACTTTTGTCGACGACTTTTGTCGACGACTTTTGTCGACGACTTTTGTCGACGACTTTTTTCGACGACTTTTGTCGACGACTTTTGTCGACGACTTTTGTCGACGATTTTTTTCGACGACTTTTGTCGACGACTTTTGTCGACGACTTTTGTCGAAGACTTTTGTCGACGACTTTTGTCGAAGACTTTTGTCAACGACTTTTGTCGACGACTTTTTTCGACGACTTTTGTCGACGACTTTTGTCGACGACTTTTGTCGACGACTTTTGTCGACGACTTTTGTCGACGACTTTTTTCGACGACTTTTGTCGACGACTTTTGTCGACGATTTTTTTCGACGACTTTTGTCGACGACTTTTGTCGACGACTTTTGTCGAAGACTTTTGTCGACGACTTTTGTCGACGACTTTTGTCGACGACTTTTGTCGAAGACTTTTGTCGACGACTTTTGTCGACGACTTTTGTCGACGACTTTTGTCGACGACTTTTGTCGACGACTTTTGTCGACGACTTTTGTCGACGACTTTTGTCGACGACTTTTTTCGACGACTTTTTTCGACGACTTTTGTCGACGATTTTTTTCGACGACTTTTGTCGACGACTTTTGTCGAAGACTTTTGTCGACGACTTTTGTCGACGACTTTTGTCGACGACTTTTTTCGACGACTTTTGTCGACGACTTTTGTCGACGACTTTTGTCGACGACTTTTGTCGAAGACTTTTGTCGACGACTTTTGTCTACGACTTTTGTCGACGACTTTTGTCGACGACTTTTGTCGACGACTTTTTTCGACGACTTTTGTCGACGACTTTTGTCGACGACTTTTGTCGACGACTTTTGTCGACGACTTTTGTCGACGACTTTTGTCGACGACTTTTTTCGACGACTTTTGTCGACGACTTTTGTCGACGACTTTTGTCGACGACTTTTGTCGAAGACTTTTGTCGACGACTTTTGTCTACGACTTTTGTCGACGACTTTTGTCGACGACTTTTGTCGACGACTTTTTTCGACGACTTTTGTCGACGACTTTTGTCGACGACTTTTGTCGACGACTTTTGTCGACGACTTTTGTCGACGACTTTTGTCGACGACTTTTGTCGACGACTTTTGTCGACGACTTTTGTCGAAGAGTTTTGTCGACGACTTTTGTCGACGACTTTTGTCGACGACTTTTGTCGACGACTTTTGTCTACGACTTTTGTCGACGACTTTTGTCGACGACTTTTGTCGACGACTTTTGTAGACGACTTTTGTAGACGACTTTTGTCGACGACTTTTGTCGACGACTTTTGTTGATGACTTTTGACGACGACTTTTGTCGACGACTTTTGTCGACGACTTTTGTCGACGACTTTTGTAGACGACTTTTGTCGACGACTTTTGTCGACGACTTTTGTCGACGACTTTTGTCGACGACTTTTGTCGACGACTTTTGTCGAAGACCTTTGTCTACGACTTTTGTCGACGACTTTTGTCGACGACTTTTGTCGACGACTTTTGTCGATGACTTTTGACGACGACTTTTGTCTACGACTTTTGTCGACGACTTTTGTAGACGACTTTTGTCTACGACTTTTGTCGACGACTTTTGTCGAAGACTTTTGTCGACGACTTTTGTAGACGACTTTTGTAGACGACTTTTGTCGACGACTTTTGTCGACGACTTTTGTTGATGACTTTTGACGACGACTTTTGTCGACGACTTTTGTCGACGACTTTTGTCGACGACTTTTGTCGACGACTTTTGTCGACGACTTTTGTCGACGACTTTTGTTGACGACTTTTGTCGAAAACTTTTGTCGAAGACTTTTGTTTGTTGTCGCAGATCTGAGTCGTACGTTATATACTTATATTTTTGAAACTAGAGGTGGTATAGTTCCCTAGGTACCTAAATGATTCCTACAAACATTCGTTTTTATTCTAAAACCGATTTCTACATTTACGAATCCGTCAATGCTCTGAAAATCAAGTTCATTGAGCCCATTAAGTAAAATTATGTAAAAACTTTATAATATCAAACCTCAATAAAAGTATTCTCTGCGACTTTGCACAAAGTTCTTCACATTCTACTACCGCACTTTTTACCGCGTTAAGCAAAAAAATACCTTCAGCAATAATCCACAAAAATTTGCAAATATTTGCACTTTGCCAACAATACTGGCAATGAATTCCTATACCTTACACCCCTCAAGAATGAAATCACTGCATTATGAAGCCCTCTAACCCTCCAATAAATACTTATAACCTCCTCTATGGGGGTACAAATGGCGCGATAAAAAAACTGAAACGGCTGCGGTCAACCCCAGAAGACTGCAACTGAATATTTTCACGTGCCGCAGAATTGCTGCTTAAGCAAAATTTAAACAAAATATAACAAAATAGTGTCAGTTAGCTATAGCGCGCCTCTTGCTTGATATTTCATAGTGTTCACTCAACGTCCGCATATCGTCCTCTTATAATAATGCCCAAATGCTATTTCAGCTCTCTGGGACTATGCTGACATTCATTTTTGGCAAATTCTATTTATATAATTTTTTGGAAAGAAAGGTTCATCTGTTCTACGTTTCTACGAGTGTACCATTCTGAAACCGCATTATACAGATATTCGTATACGTTAGGAATGCACCCTCTCTCTCTCTCTTCCATTTTTGCCCAAAGTTAAACCAACAAGGAGCAAAAATAATAATGCTCTTTCACCAGCACCCGGATAACTGCCAATTTTATTTGCTTTGTTATGGAAAATTCGGTTGGATTTTTTTTGTTTTAGTCAAATAGTTTTCAACATTTATGTGAAAATGCTAATGTTTATATCGTTTCGGGCTAAAATAATGGTGTTTGAGTATTTTATTTGTATCTGTATGCTCACCACTTTTTCATATCAAATTGTTAAACAAAAATCTTTATTTCATACCTGACAGACCATTGAAGTTATGTTATTTTATTTTGAAAATAAACCTAACTTTTCAAATTGTTTTATTTTGAAAAACGAAATTGTTTTTTAAAAATTTGTGTTATTCGAGTATTTTAAACCCCTTGCGAAAAAATGTGTTTTAGAAAATTTCCTCCAAATTTATCGAGTGAGACATCAAAAGGAAGGACGTCTCTTTAAGCTCTACTCATAAATGAAACCCAAAAAGTACGAAAATTACAAACATTTATTTTTTCGGATTTTTGAAAAAAAAAACCAATGTTAACCCCTTGCCGAAAAAAATGGATTTAAAACAAATTTCCTCCAAGTCCATTGATTTACACGTCAAAAGAAAGGGGTCTTTAAGCTCTACTCATAAATGAAACCCAAAAAGTACGAAAATTACAAAAATTTATTTTTTCGGATTTTTGAAAAAAAACCAAAACTTGGCGAAAAAAAAACGGATTTAAAAAAAATTTCCTCCAAATCCATCGAGTGAGACATCAAAAGAAAGGCCTCTTTAAGCTCTATTCATAAATGAAACCCAAAAAGTACGAAAATTACAAAAATTTATTTTTTCGGATTTTTGAAAAAAAAACCAATGTTAACCCTTTGGCGAAAAAAATGGATTTAAAAAAAATTTCCTCCAAAACCATCGATTGACACGTCAAAAGAAAGGTCTCTTTAAGCTCTATTCATAAATGAAATCCAAAAAGTACGAAAATTACAAAAATTTATTTTTTCGGATTTTTGAAAAAAAAACCAATGTTAACCCTTTGCCGAAAAAAATGGATTTAAAAAAAATTTCCTCCAAATCCATCGAATGAGACGTCAAAAGAAAGGTCTCTTTAAGCTCTATTCACAAATGAGACTCAAAAAGTACGAAAATTTCAAAATATATTTTTTCGGATTTTCTATTCACGAATGAAACTCAAAAAGTACGAAAGTTTCAAAATATATTTCATTTCACAAATGAAACTCAAAAAGTACGAAAATTTCAAAATATTTTTTTTTTCGGATTTTTGAAAAAAAACAAGGTTAACCCCTTGCACAAAAAAATGGATTTAAAAAAAATTTCCTCCAAATCCATCGAAAGAGACGTCAAAAGAAAGGTCTCTTTAAGCTCTATTCACATATGAGACTCAAAAAGTACGAAAATTTCAAAATATATTTTATTTCACAAATGAAACTCAAAAAGTACGAAAATTTCAAAATATTTTTTTTTTCGGATTTTTGAAAAAAAAAACAAGGTTAACCCCTTGCACAAAAAAATGGATTTAAAAAAAATTTCCTCCAAATCCATCGAGTGAGACATCAAAAGAAAGGCCTCTTTAAGCTCTATTCATAAATGAAACCCAAAAAGTACGAAAATTACAAAAATTTATTTTTTCGGATTTTTGAAAAAAAAAACCAATGTTAACCCTTTGGCGAAAAAAATGGATTTAAAAAAAATTTCCTCCAAAACCATCGATTGACACGTCAAAAGAAAGGTCTCTTTAAGCTCTATTCATAAATGAAATCCAAAAAGTACGAAAATTACAAAAATTTATTTTTTCGGATTTTTGAAAAAAAAACCAATGTTAACCCTTTGCCGAAAAAAATGGATTTAAAAAAAATTTCCTCCAAAACCATCGATTGACACGTCAAAAGAAAGGTCTCTTTAAGCTCTATTCATAAATGAAATCCAAAAAGTACGAAAATTACAAAAATTTATTTTTTCGGATTTTTGAAAAAAAAACCAATGTTAACCCTTTGGCGAAAAAAATGGATTTAAAAAAAATTTCCTCCAAAACCATCGATTGACACGTCAAAAGAAAGGTCTCTTTAAGCTCTATTCATAAATGAAATCCAAAAAGTACGAAAATTACAAAAATTTATTTTTTCGGATTTTTGAAAAAAAAACCAATGTTAACCCTTTGCCGAAAAAAATGGATTTAAAAAAAATTTCCTCCAAATCCATCGAATGAGACGTCAAAAGAAAGGTCTCTTTAAGCTCTATTCACAAATGAGACTCAAAAAGTACGAAAATTTCAAAATATATTTTTTCGGATTTTCTATTCACGAATGAAACTCAAAAAGTACGAAAGTTTCAAAATATATTTCATTTCACAAATGAAACTCAAAAAGTACGAAAATTTCAAAATATTTTTTTTTCGGATTTTTGAAAAAAAAACAAGGTTAACCCCTTGCACAAAAAATGGATTTAAAAAAAATTTCCTCCAAATCCATCGAAAGAGACGTCAAAAGAAAGGTCTCTTTAAGCTCTATTCACAAATGAGACTCAAAAAGTACGAAAATTTCAAAATATATTTTTTCGGATTTTCTATTCACAAATGAAACTCAAAAAGTACGAAAGTTTCAAAATATATTTTATTTCACAAATGAAACTCAAAAAGTACGAAAATTTCAAAATATTTTTTTTTTCGGATTTTTGAAAAAAAACAAGGTTAACCCCTTGCACAAAAAAATGGATTTAAAAAAAATTTCCTCCAAATCCATCGAAAGAGACGTCAAAAGAAAGGTCTCTTTAAGCTCTATTCACATATGAGACTCAAAAAGTACGAAAATTTCAAAATATATTTTATTTCACAAATGAAACTCAAAAAGTACGAAAATTTCAAAATATTTTTTTTTTCGGATTTTTGAAAAAAAAACAAGGTTAACCCCTTGCACAAAAAAATGGATTTAAAAAAAATTTCCTCCAAATCCATCGAGTGAGACATCAAAAGAAAGGCCTCTTTAAGCTCTATTCATAAATGAAACCCAAAAAGTACGAAAATTACAAAAATTTATTTTTTCGGATTTTTGAAAAAAAAACCAATGTTAACCCTTTGGCGAAAAAAATGGATTTAAAAAAAATTTCCTCCAAAACCATCGATTGACACGTCAAAAGAAAGTTCTTTTTGATCTCTATTCATAATGAAAGCCAAAAAGTACGAAAATTACAAGTCAATTTTTGGATTTTTTGAAAAAAAAAATGCATTTTAGGTGTCTATTCATAAATGAAACCCACAAAGTACGAAAATTACAAAAATTTATTTTTTTCGGATTTTTGAAAAAAAAACCAATGTTAACCCCTTGGCGAAAAAAATGGATTTAAAAAAATTTCCTCCAAATCCATCGACTGCGACTTCAAAAGAAAGGTCTCTTTAAGCTCTATTCATAAATGAAACCCAAAAAGTACGAAAATTACAAAAATTTATTTTTTTTCGGATTTTTGAAAAAAAAAAACCAATGTTAACCCCTTGGCGAAAAAAATGGATTTAAAAAAATTTCCTCCAAATCCATCGACTGCGACTTCAAAAGAAAGGCCTCTTTAAGCTCTATTCATAAATGAAACCCAAAAAGTACGAAAATTACAAAAATTAATTTTTTCGGATTTTTGAAAAAAAACCAAAACTTGGCGAAAAAAAAAAAAACGGATTTAAAAAAAATTTCCTCCAAATCCATCGAGTGAGACATCAAAAGAAAGGCCTCTTTAAGCTCTATTCATAAATGAAACCCAAAAAGTACGAAAATTCCAAAAATTTATTTTTTCGGATTTTTGAAAAAAAAACCAATGTTAACCCTTTGGCGAAAAAAATGGATTTAAAAAAAATTTCCTCCAAAACCATCGATTGACACGTCAAAAGAAAGGTCTCTTTAAGCTCTATTCATAAATGAAATCCAAAAAGTACGAAAATTACAAAAATTTATTTTTTCGGATTTTTGAAAAAAAACCAATGTTAACCCTTTGCCGAAAAAAATGGATTTAAAAAAAATTTCCTCCAAATCCATCGAATGAGACGTCAAAAGAAAGGTCTCTTTAAGCTCTATTCACAAATGAGACTCAAAAAGTACGAAAATTTCAAAATATATTTTTTCGGATTTTCTATTCACAAATGAAACTCAAAAAGTACGAAAGTTTCAAAATATATTTTATTTCACAAATGAAACTCAAAAAGTACGAAAATTTCAAAATATTTTTTTTTCGGATTTTTGAAAAAAAACAAGGTTAACCCCTTGCACAAAAAATGGATTTAAAAAAAATTTCCTCCAAATCCATCGAAAGAGACGTCAAAAGAAAGGTCTCTTTAAGCTCTATTCACAAATGAGACTCAAAAAGTACGAAAATTTCAAAATATATTTTTTCGGATTTTCTATTCACAAATGAAACTCAAAAAGTACGAAAGTTTCAAAATATATTTTATTTCACAAATGAAACTCAAAAAGTACGAAAATTTCAAAATATTTTTTTTTTTCGGATTTTTGAAAAAAAACAAGGTTAACCCCTTGCACAAAAAAATGGATTTAAAAAAAATTTCCTCCAAATCCATCGAAAGAGACGTCAAAAGAAAGGTCTCTTTAAGCTCTATTCACATATGAGACTCAAAAAGTACGAAAATTTCAAAATATATTTTATTTCACAAATGAAACTCAAAAAGTACGAAAATTTCAAAATATTTTTTTTTTTGGATTTTTGAAAAAAAACAAGGTTAACCCCTTGCACAAAAAAATGGATTTAAAAAAAATTTCCTCCAAATCCATCGAAAGAGACGTCAAAAGAAAGGTCTCTTTAAGCTCTATTTACAAATGAGACTCAAAAAGTACGAAAATTTCAAAATATATTTTATTTCACAAATGAAACTCAAAAAGTACGAAAATTACAAAATTTATTTTTTTCGGATTTTTGAAAAAAAAAACAAGGTTAACCCCTTGCACAAAAAAATGGATTTAAAAAAAATTTCCTCCAAATCCATCGAAAGAGACGTCAAAAGAAAGGTCTCTTTAAGCTCTATTCACAAATGAGACTCAAAAAGTACGAAAATTTCAAAATATATTTTATTTCACAAATGAAACTCAAAAAGTACGAAAATTACAAAATTTATTTTTTTCGGATTTTTGAAAAAAAAACAAGGTTAACCCCTTGCACAAAAAAATGGATTTAAAAAAAATTTCCTCCAAATCCATCGATTGACACGTCAAAAGAAAGTTCTTTTTGATCTCTATTCATAATGAAAGCCAAAAAGTACGAAAATTACAAGTCAATTTTTGGATTTTTTGAAAAAAAAAATGCATTTTAGGTGTCTATTCATAAATGAAACCCACAAAGTACGAAAATTACAAAAATTTATATTTTCGGATTTTTGAAAAAAAAAAAAACAAGGTTAACCCCTTGCCGATAAAAATGGATATAAAAAAATTTCCTCCAAATCCATCAAGTGAGACGTCAAAAGAAAGGTCTCTTTAAGCTCTATTAATAAATGAAACTCAAAAATTTCGAAAACTACAAAAATATATTTTTTCGGATTTTTTGAAAAAAAAAAACAATACTAACCCCTTGCCGAAAAAATTGGATTTAAAAAAATTTCCTCCAAATCCATCGAGTGAGACGTCAAAAGAAAGGTCTCTTTAAGTTCTATTCACAAATGAAACTCAACAAGTACGAAAATTACAAAAATTTATTTTTCGGATTTTTGAAAAAAAAAACCAATGTTAACCCCTTGCCGAAAAAAATGGATTTAAAAAAAATTTCCTCCAAATCCATCGAGTGAGACCTCAAAAGAAAGGTCTTTTTGATCTGTATTCATAAATGAAAGCCAAAAAGTACGAAAATTACAAATCTATTTTTTTCGGATTTTTTTAAAAACAAACAAGCCTAACCCCTTGCCAAAAAAATTGCATTTCAAAAAATTTCCTCCAAATTCATCGAATGAGACCTCAAAAGAAAGGTCTTTTGATCTGTATTCATCAATGAAAGCAAAAAAGTACGAAAATTACAAATCAATTTTTTTTCGGATTTTGGGAAAAAAAATCTCTTGTTGAAAAAAATGCATTGCACCTAGGTGTCAAATTTAAAAAAGTTTTGTGATAAATTTTTTAATGGTATCAAACATCATGTTGTTTCTTTCACACATTGAATGTACTTAATTCTGCCCCATTAAAAACTCCGGACATCCGTTCTTTTTGCTTCACATTAGCAAGTTTAAATTATTGACAGACACATCCTTCCGACTTAAGAATTGCACCTTTTTCACGTGTAGGCAGAGGAATAAACAGAAAAATAATTCTACACTCTTATCCATTACATTTCTTCATACTCCCATGCATTACACATATATGAAAAAAAAAACATTCGAAGCACTTAAAACTTTATTCCTCATCCGCTTAATTAAGTTCAAAATATTGGAATGTTACGGATGCTTCCATTTCACTCTGCTCTTATACCTACTTTTGGAAGTGCGTTAAACTTCTTATATTTTCTTGTCAGAGAAGAAGAAACACATCTCAAGTGGGTTCATATTATAAAGACAAGTGCGAGCACTTGAAATTATCACATCATCATGTTAACAGAGACTTTTGAACAATTCAGCTAGCAGAAAGTATAGAGAGCCACCTTAATTATGGAACATATCCTTCATAAATATATGAAATGGTTGCCATTACTTTGAATAAGGCAATTATTATGGCTTCCAATGATACCCAAGATCCGGATCGACTAAAGAAGTTTTCCCAAAAATCCTTGGATACGTGTGTGTCACATTTGAATGTTGTAGGCATTCATATGTGGTCTCTTGAGGATAACGTTGATGATGTGAGAAAGGATTAAACTGGGGAGTTTTTTTGTTTTTTATTGTAATGAAATCCTTATGTCTGGCGGATTTTATATTAGCTACGTAAATTACATGCGTGATGGTAATGTTGAATGTTTTTGATCTGCTTAAGATGCTGAAAAAAAAGGCTCAGCAATCATCCATGGCAAATTATCCTGAGTATCAAGAATGCTATGCTGAGAATTTTTAATTAGTTTGTTTGGTATAAGGATGTGCATTTTTTTTTTTTATGTTTTTAATTTTAATTTGTTGGTGCTCTGTGCCTTTTGGGAGATATACAGCGTGGAGAATTTAATTATGGATACAGTCTTACACGAGGTTTTCTAATTTTATATAGGATTTTGCTCTGTTTTAATTGAAGATTTTGTGAAACAAGAAGATTCTCTTAAGGATATTTATTTTTGTACAATATAAATAAATGGATTCAAAAGCTGTATAAAATCATAAATCATAGAGAACCGTTTCATTCTAAAACTGGGGTTTTAGAGCCAAAAAAAAAACGTTTTCGATTAAGCCGTTTTTTTTTTTGGAAATTGAGTTTTTAAGAGTTGTTCGGGGGGTTTTAAAAGTTGTTCCTAACATTGTTACGACCTCTTATAGTTTAATAAGAAAGAAAACTAAAATAATGAAAATAAATTCATTGTTTATGTTTTGTGGACTTGATGAATATTATTCAATTAAATAAAGTTTTTATGACCTGTAGTCCAAAATGCTTTTCGCCCAGGTACAACAGTTGTTGGACTCATCAGTTAGATGCTGTTGTGTACCCTTTCTAAGACGCAAAATTTTTGGTCGATGATTACCGACACTCTTATTAAAATTACAGCATAAAGATACTGTGAATTTTAATATTTCTAGGGGAATTTGAATAAATTCGTGCACCTAAAAAATTCACACGATCTTTATACAAAACCTTCAAAATTTAATTAGTTGAATGATCTTTTTGCGGTCAATAAGGAAGAGACTTATCAATTTTCAATATAATCGAGACCACAAATTTTGTTCCTTTTAACAGATTAACTTGTTAATAAAAAATTTCGTTTTGTTAGACAACTCCAGGTTGTCATATGCGCTAGAGGAGACAATACCAAGTATTGCATACAATTTTTGGAAAGAACTGTAACTTGAAATTTTTTTTCTTAAAAAACAAAAATTATTTAATAGCAGTTATCAGACTTTGAATTGCTAAATTTGATAATACTGTTGCAGTTCAGCATTTTTTTGACTTGCTAAACAGTAAGCAAACACAAAAAAATACACCAAAGAATTTCAAAGCCATTTTTTTTTTTTTTTTTGGAAAAACAATTTTTTTAAACTTTTGACTATTTTTGAAACTCTTCTTGGTCGAAAAAACTTTTCCGTGCTATTACGATTTAAAAAAAAAAGTTTTTCCGCGCACTCTAGTGAAGGGTGATTTTTTTTATTAAACTGAATTTATAATGAATTTTAAGGATGATAGCTATTAGTATCCGGGTAATGATTACCCTTAAAGACCAGTGAAAATTTGTACCTATTGCACTGAAAATAATAACTACATTAAAAAGATTTGTACAGTCACTTGTAGTAGTAGTATAAATTTTGTTAGATTCAGCATAGGTACAAATAACCTTGTTTAGGCACTTAAATGATGTTTCGAGAAAAAATAGTTTCAAAGATACATATAGCACAATTAGGGTTGCCAATTTTTTTAGGAAGGAATAGAGTATATTTGATTTCAGAGACGAAAAAAAAGAGTACATTTGAAAAAAAAGAGTACCATTTATTTCAAGTCCTGAAAATGTATTTTTTTTGCTTCTTACAGTACATAACAATTTTTTGTTGTTTTTTAAAATATGTGTATCGTGTATGACTAAACGTTCAAATTCAAAATTCATATACATTAAGAGCTTATTTTTGATCAATTTCAACGAAGCCCTATTCCTCTCCTCTCGCCATTTCATATTCAAGACCGAAAATACTCTCTCAGTGAATGCTGAAGTGGCAACAACAGATAGAATATGGCTTACAATTTTTGCAGTTATCAATATAATTCATCGAAATAAAAATATATAAGAAGGTTAACTCAATTTTAAATACCTTGATATTTTACAAGAAAAAATCTAATATTTTGAGGTCTTAAACAAAACAAAGTAAAATAGAGAACAAAATTTGAATTAAAAAAAAAATTAAAATTTTAGTAAAAAAAATAAATTTTAAGTTTGACTAAACACAAAACAAATAGGTCGTACTAAAACAACGTAAAAAATTAAAGTGTTTTGTACTCTCTAAATTACAATTGTTCAAATTTGGAAATTATAAGGTCGAATGTTTTAAGCCTCGTTTTTTTTCATTCAATTCTATCTTTAGAAATATGAAAGTTATCCACCAATTTGTAAACGTTAAGATGCTTAGTATTTTGACGTACTCTATCAGAGATATAGATTATAGAGTACACATACGTTAAATAGAGTACAATACTCTTTTTTAGAGTACGGTTGGCAACCCTAAGCACAATCTTAAAATGCATTATTGATATCTTTTGTTGGCGCACAGTGCTGTCTAAAACCTGGCCAAAAATATTTGGGCACATTTTTCGCTTCAAATAGGTACCAAATTACTAAAAAGTTATTTGTAAGGAAATTTTTCATTTTCTTGGTACCTACACAGAGAAAAAATAAGGCAGGGATGACTATGCTTCTGGTATATTTAACTTTATTTCTGGTATATTCAACTTTATTCTGATTAAATATACTAGAAGTAAAGTTATCCCTGGCGTTATGTTTTCTCCGTGTATAGTCCCACTTAAGTGCTAAACTCCCGATTAGCCGTGAAAAAAAAATGATTAAAAAATCAAAAAATGCACGTACAGTCTTGTGCTATAATTTTTCTTAAAGCTAGTAGTTTATTCTTTATTTTGGCTTTTAACTCAAGTTGTTTCATTAAGTAGTAAGTAAGAAATTAAGTCTTAAAGATGAAATTTAGAAAAACATTTTTTTCTCTTTTTGTTAACTAATTCTGTATAAAATTTTGCAATATTATGGACCTTTTTTATCATTATTTAATGACATGGTAGTTTTTAGTCAAATACTAAAGAATTCATTCGAATAAATAACAAAGTTCCTAAGATAATTTTTTCACTGAAACCCAGTTTCTTTTTTTTTTTATTTGCAATACAATTTTGTATTTTCATTTTTTAATTTTTAACTGATTTTAAGAATATTGTGTTAAAATGTAAGGTCGATTGGAGCTAAATTGACCAAGTTATGAGTATTTTATTAAAAATCTTTTACTAAGGGTCGTTTTTGAGGAGTTTTTTTTTTTCAAGGGGCTTTTTTTCGGGGAAGCAAACTCGGGAAAACTTTTGTAAAAAGTTGACATGTTGAGGTTTTCTTGTCAGTCTTGGAAGAGAATAGTTATTGATGGTCTGAAAATTTTTTTAATCACGATACTCATTCAAACAATTGAAAAAGCCGTAATGTTGGGGCTAAATCCAAACTAAAAACAGTGTTTCTGGTAAATTTACCCTCATTAGGAGTCCTCTATAGCACCTACAATTTTTTTTTTTTTCATATACTTTGATAGGTTTTAACTTCTCTTTAAAAAAATTGGTGAAATTGGTTGACTCGTTATTGAGAATGTCAAACAAATATCAATCAATCTTCGGATAGAAATTAAACAGGACAAGAAATTTCCGCGATTCCCTTTAAACTTGGTAGTTATTAGTATGAGGAGGTTGTTTGATTTGATAGATTTACCTATCTTATTATAAACTATTAAGAGGTTTGTTATGAAATGGTGTTAGACGTTGAAAAATATTTTCAATAAGTTTGTATTAGAAATCACACTACGATAGTGAAGGACCCTGACCGTATACATATGTTTTGTTATTGTTCTATATCACAAAAAATACTAGTTCTGTGAAAAATGTATACATCCATGCATATATGAAAAAAACCTAATACTGAATCGTTCAAAAATTAATTTGTTTATTAGTTTTTGAATAGTTTTGCTTGGCCATGTTTGTGTTTTTGTTGCTTTGTTGCTGTGCGCTGCGCTCATCAATTATGTCGAATTAAATTCAATTTAGAAAATAAATTTGCAATTCTCAAAAAGAATTCAACATCACATACAAATGTGAACTAACACATACTCATTGATATTCTAAATATCACACATTCATATAGCAAAAGACATATGCTTTAGGTATATTTATATTGGGAAAAGCACCAGGAACAGTTCCTGCGGGTCAATTTAAGTATACACGCACACCACAGCCCGCACTGGATGGTCAAAAATGCCAACGCATATAGTTTTAGACGCCACTTCCTCGCAGGCTCTCTCTAGGTAGTTGCATGCGATTGCATATAGTCAGTATAACATCAGGACATACTATGATTCGGTCACCCCTATATGTGCCCGATCACACTATCACCACATTCAATATGTTTGCCCAATTTTAGGATATTGATTTGAATCAATTAATTCATGCGGTAACCATAGTATTACTCCCTCGAATCTAATTAATTTTAATACTCACACATACTCACGCATACTGCTCACACGCACTATCCACATATTATATCTAATTCCCACCGGAACAAAATGGCTGGCACTCCCGCACTTATACCGACCTCTATACAGCTTTGATATGGGGAGTCGAATTTGGGGGGAGATATTTTTTAGTTGGTGATCCCATGCCATTGCAATTGTCCCCATTTTTGGGTAGATTTTGTTGAATAAAATAATATTTGCCTATTTTGGCTAATCATTGGAAAATTTTAGAAATAACCTTCACAAGTGACCGCATGAATGTGCTGCCACCCTATAAGCAATGGTGTTCGCGCTACCGCGCCGCCACTGCCGCCATGCCACCACACAACACCGCTCCACCCTTTTATGGCAACAATGTTGGGCAATAAATCCGCGGTAATAGGATTTTTAACATCTATTCATACTCATGCTTGTTTTTTGGAAGCGCCCGCGCCCCCCCCCCCCCCCCCCCCCAAGCCCCAACATCTAAACCAATGCGTGTTAACAAATGATATTCAAAAACCGGGCTCCAACTTTATTCCCAACATATAAAATACATATCGCAACTGACCAGCAGTTGTTGTTGCTGTTTATACAGTGATTGTAACAGATTTTAAAGGATATTGATTGAATTAGATAAATGATAAATTTGATTTTTACAAAAAAAAAAAAACGAGTGGAACAAGTTTTGAAATAAATAAATTTAAAATTGCATTTTAGTATTTTTTTTTCGACGCATTTAGAAGAAGATTTACTGGAATTAATGCATTGGCATTGGAACTCAAAATAAATGAAATTTGTATTTTTTGTATTTTTATAAAAAAAAAAAATTACTCATACGCCATACACATTTTTTTTTTGTTTTTATGTCTTATGTGTTATATTATGTTATTGAATTGTCTGCTGATCCCGGATATTTTTTTCATTTGCCTTTTATCAAAATTCGGGGCAAAAAATGTGTTTGAGACATTGGGTGGAATTCATAGTCGTCACTCAAGTTGAGAAATATCTTAAGCATTCGCTCAAGCGAATCTTTATTCACAGTCATCACTGGAGTCGAAATTTGTGAACTTCTGAGGAGGCTTTTTTATTTGAGGAAACGCTTAAATTTTTTCAGCGGTTTGTATTTATTTATTTTTAAATATTGTTTAATCACGACAAATCAAACCGATGTCGAATTATTAAAAAAAATGTTTTTTTTTGATGACAGTTCATTCAAATCAGTCAAATTTTAGAGTTTGAGAAAAAAATTTCCTCAAAACAAGATTTTTACATGCGATATACATAGGTACTATAGGGGAAGTTTAGGATTCGTTGAAAAAAATGACATTATGATGATGGAGAATGCCAAAAAAGTGGGTCCGGCAATTCTATCTGTCTGTCTGTGTGTACCTCGAGCTACCGCCTAATAAAGCGATTTCCTTTAAACTTGGTAGTTAACAGTTTTGGGTAATTCTCTAGAGGAAAAATTGAAATTTTTTTAATACTAAAACTAACGGTAATTGTCATATAACGGAAATAGAAAAGTTAATTTTTTTCAAAAACGGCTCTAACGATTTTGATTAAAATTTTTGTTTGTAGTGAGCACATAAAAGCTTCCCTTGGAAATAAAAAAAATATTTTTTGAACCGTTATTAACTGTAACGGCCATAGAACGTTTTTTTTTATTTTCTCGTAAATGACAAAACATAATTTGACAAAAAATTTTGTACATTTAAACTATCGTTATTTAAAAAAAATTTTAATTTTTCAAAAAACACATTTTTGAATTTTTAAAAAATATTTCAAAATTTTTTTTGAAAAATCAATTTTTTGGAAACGGGGTTGGTAAAAAATTTTAAAATTCCATTTTTATGTTTAAATTAATTGTTTCTTCAAAATGGGATACCAACTTTTTTTTTGAAAAATGTTAGAAATTTTTTATATACCTATAAAAAATTACTTTTTTAAAAACGGCTCTAACGATTTTCCACAAAAAATTTCTAAAAATTCCTTTTTATACAAGAAATAAAATGGCATACTTTATTTTTTGTAAAAGGTCATTTGAAACGGTATTAAATTATTTATAAAAAAAGATTTTATTTTTTTTTTTTGTACCACTTATGAAATTCCGTTAAAATATCAAATTTTAACTTATTTAGTTCAATGAAAAGCTTTAACATTAGTGTAACTTTTACCATAAGAGCAAGTTCGTGCGACCCCAGTCGTGCAATTTATTTTTTATTCAAGTGACAGCAATATTTTCAATTCCCTTGAGCAATTGCTTGAAATTTTTCTCAACTTACTGGTGTTGAGAAAAATCTTATTCGAGTAACGACTATGAATTCCGCTTTAAATGCTATCGAAAAGTTTTGAATGTGTAACTTGAAGATCATACAAACCCTTACAAAAATTTGTTTGTTAATTTTTCACATCCAAATGATCATTTAGATCTTGGGTGATATGGATAAAAAATAGCAAATGCTTTTTTTTTCAAAGTTTTAAAACATTTTACAAATTTATTTTCTTACGACCATATATTATTTACTAATTTCAAAACAAGTCTTACATATATCAAAACATGTCTTGTGAATGTTAGAAGTTGCAAATTTTCAAAAACTCGCCTATTATCGAGAGATTTGACATCTAAAAAAACAAAATCCTAAATAAAATTTTGGTTTAATTAGCAATTGGTCGAGATATGTATTTCAAATTTAAGCAGTCACAAAACATGTTTTTTTCTATAAAACTTGTTAAGTATGCTCTTACATCTTTGACAACATGTTTTTTTTTTTATAAAATGTTCTATTAGCGAGTTATTTGAATAAATGCACTTTGGTACATCTTTGTTTTAAAATGGTGAATCAAGTCAATATTAAAACAACATGTGCAAAAGAGTGAAATTCAAAACTCACACTGAAGAAAAAAACGCAGCGTAAAATGTAACGGTCAACGTTGATTTAATTGAAACATCTTTAAATTAAAGTTGAAACAATGTAAAAAAAAAAATTAAAAATTTTTGCCAGACTTCAGTTTTAGCTGAATTTTGATTTGATTGAATAAGTGAAATAGCCTGATGGTGAACCACTCGCATAGTAATTCAATAGTTCTTAGATAGATCCATAGTGGCTGCAAGTTTTTTCTTTTTTTTATTTAAATAGGTGCTTTTTTTTTTCAAAGTTCAAACAACTTTGATTTAAGAATGTTTTAATTTTAAAATTATCGTGTTCAAAGCAAAATTATTCCGAAAAAAAGTTAAATCAAAGTGGTTTTTGTTGATTTTACGTTTTTTTTCCCCCTCAGTGTACGGGACTATGTACTTGTAAAACAATGTTGACAAAATTAATCGATTTCTGCAAAACTAAGAAAAATTGAAAATCAATATCTCTGAAACCATTAGTCCCACAGAGATGATTTTTTACTCCAATCATTTGAAATTAATTTTTGCAGCTTTAAGGCCGATTTTTGAAAAAATAAGTTCTGTAGTTGTAATATCAAGAAAATCTGAAAATTTGGGTATTTTTGATATTTTTTGCATTTTTGACAATGTTGAGTTCGACACTCATATCAAAAAACTTACGACGGTCATTGGTCTATTTTTATTAAATGACTGTGTCAAAAATCAGAACTACCACCAAATTTTACGCACGGTCTGATATGTACGTACGGATACTGTTCTATTACACACATTCGATTTTTCTTATGCGAATCCAAATGTTTTTGGAGTACGGGAGCATCTAGGGCAGTTATTATTATTTTCTCGATTTTGTATGCCATTAGAGTAGATCAGAATGTCTGATCCAAATTTCAGGAGCGACGAAAATGTCTCACGGAGCTTTTTTTAACTAGGGTTACCATTCGTCCCCTTTTTTGGGGGATTGTCTCCCATTTAAATCTCAAGAACTAATTTGTCCCCCATAACTAAAAATGTGAAAGAGGGACGCAATGTCAAGCATCCGTAATTTGTTTCTATTTTAGAGCAAAAACATTTTAGAACTGAATACATCCATCTTAGCAATTCAAATTTTCACAGCTGGATTAGGGTTATAAAAACTATTATTACTTGCGATATAGGTACTACAGGGCAAGTTTAGGATTCGTAAAAAAAATCGAACTCGAGATAACAATTTTACATGACATTACGATGATGGAGAATGCCAAAAGTGGGTCCGGCAATTCTGTTTGTCTGTCTGTCCGTCTGTCTGTCTGCCTGTCTGTGTGTACCTCGAGCTACAGCCTAAAGCGATTTCCTTCAAACTCGGTAGGTAAGAGTTTTGGGTTATTCCCTAGAGGACAAACTGAAATTTTTTTTTTTTAAGACCAAAACTAACGGTACCTGTCATATAACGGAAATAGAAAAGTTAATTTTTTCCAAAAACGGCTCTAACGATTTTGATTAAAAATTTTGTGTGTTGTGAAGCACATAAAAGCTTTCTTTGGAAATAAAAAAAATATTTTTTGAACCGTTATTAACGGTACCTGCCATAGAACGGTTTTTTTGATTTATGAATTTCTCGTGAACGACAAAACATATTTCGCTTTTAAACTATAGTTATTTAAAAAAATTTTAAATTTTTCAAAAAAACACATTTTTGAATTTTTAAAAAATATTTCAAAATTTTTTTTTTGAAAAATCAATTTTTTTGAAACGGGTTGGTAAAAAATTTTGAAATTCCGTTTTTATGTGTAAATCAATTATTTCTTAAAAATGGCATACCAACTTTTTTTTTGAAAAATGTTTGAAATTTTTTATATACCTATGAAAAATTATTTTTTTTTTAAAATGGCTCTAACGATTTTGGAAAATTTTTTTCTAAAAACTCTTTTTAATACAAGAAATAATATGGCATACTTAGTTTTTTATTAAATATCATTTAAAGCGGTATTTAATTATTTACAAAAAAAAAGATTTTTTTCTGTACCACTTATGAAATTCCGTGAAAATATCAAATTTTAACTTATTTTGTTCAATGCTTTAACATTAGAGTAACTTTTACAAAAAGAGCAAGTACGTGCGACCCCAGTTGTGCAATTTATTTTTTATGCATTTGTTTTCCATTACAGATTAAAAAAAAATATTTATTGCAAACTGAAAAAAAATTGTATTAAAAAATTTTTTTTTTTGAATAATACAAAATAATGTGTTTAATCTAAGAATGTTGTTAAAACGAAACATCTTATAATACCTATCTACTCTTTTTATTGCCATATGAATTTTTTTCTGAAAAAAAATTTTAATCACAGAAGTGGTCCCACAATTTTTTTTTTAATTTTGTTGGATGTTAAATCCGAATTTTATAAAAATTTTATCTGATTTAGACTTCAGATACTTTTCGTGTTCAGTCGAGAATTCATTTATTAATAAAAAAAAAAATAATTAAAAGTGGTCACAAAAAGTGTCTTTATAAGGGTAATAATACATTTTTTTTTGAATTTTGAATACAATATTCGAATTCCTCGGAATATTCTACATCAATTTCATATATGATTCTCTATAAGATAGTGGGATCGAAAAAAGTTCTAGCGGCATGAAAAATTATGAACCAAATTCGCAAAAAAGAGGTGTGCCTACAGAGGGTTAAAAAATATTAAATGCGTTCAAGAATTGTTGGTTTAGTTCTTTGTTTGAAGAAAAAATTGTATTTTTTTATTTGTATTAACTTTTCAATAGGTACCTACCTATTATTGAAAAAAATTAAGAAGCTTCAATGTTAAAAGCAAGTTAAGGCGTTCCAGTAATGCATTTTTATTTGTTTACTAAATTTTTGGTATGCTTCGGAGATAAACATAGGGATGTAAGAAAAGATAATTAAAACACATTGAAAAACTAAGATTTACAAAAATGCGAATCACTGTAGTTTTCCTAAATTTTTTGAACTTCTATGAGGTCCTCCCAATCCCATCAGCCTATATCAAATTAAAAAAAAAAAAAGAAAACTCCACATCAGAGAAGTATCGCTATATACCACAATCTATAACTAAAGCACACGTAGGTATAATTGAATTATTTTGTTTTATGAAATGATTTTTAATTCGTCCGCTTTTTGGCTGAGGTTTAGCGTTGCAAATCATTTAATTAAAATGTTAAACATATTTATTAGTTTTTCTCCAAATGTATAGAAATGTGAAATGTTTATATAATTGCACTATTGTGTATTTTCATTCCTATTTCATTTTATTTCAAACAAAGGATGATGATTTCAATTTTATAATATCAGCATGAATTAGAAATTAAGAACAAAGTACATCTGAACGCCATCTATTGCAATTTTATTCCGTTTTTTTTTTTTTATAAACGAAACAAGAAAAAAAAAACTCAAGAAAAAAAAGAGTAAAAAAGAATTTCTCAAAAAAAAGAGAGCGAGAGAATATTTTCCAAGAAAAAATCGAAAAAGAATTCGCTCTTAAGAAAAATCCAGCAAGATGATTGGAATATAAAAATGGGAGAATTAACAATCCACCCCCATGAAGAAGGGTGTATTTTCCAAGGCGAACGCGAATCGTCTTTACCTTAACCCATTTCCTCCCCCATTTTCTTGGCAACTTGTAAGAAGAAAAACTTTCGGATGTCTTCGAAGGGTTTTTCTTCGTAGAAGAGGGAAAGAAAAAAAAACTTTTTCCTTGGCTAGAGAAAAATATAAAAAGCATAAATTTGTGTCTTGGATATTTTCTTGAAAATAAAAACTCCACGGACATCGTGAGCAAGGATTGTTTCTCAAGTTTTCCGCTGTTTGGCGTTGGTGTATTGGCGGATATTATAATTTCAAATCTATAAAGTGTTTGAAATTTAATACAGGTAGGAATTTCATTTTTTTGTTTGGTTTCCTTCAATTTGATTGATTGGACAGGGAAAAAAATATTACAGGGATGATGATGATGAGTAAGGGATTACGAATAAAAATAACTTATATATGATAAAAAGTCCACCCACAAAAACAACCGACAAACACAAAATAAAATGTAGACATGAGCAGTAGACAACCAATTACACTTTGCGGTTAACCGCAAAATACATATTCTGGAGTAAGATTTTCGATTGTGCGTCACATAAAGGGGATTTTTCATCCCCTATTTTTTGAATTATAATGTCTTAAGGTGATTTTATTGTTGATTGTCACATTTATAGGGTAGCCAAAACAAGATAGCTCCGCCTTATTGTATTTGTAAATGGTTTTTTAAGTTTATCTATAATTTTTACAACTGTTTACTGTCCATCTACTAACGTTGTTTTATTACGAAATTAAACATACTCAAGTCAAGTTGGGAATAACCTGGAACTATAGGAAGCTATTTCTATTTCTCACAGTTGATCTTCAAGAAATAGAGAAATGCTTACTTGTGTATTAAACTAGTTTAGTTAGGGGAAATTCAATACTTTTATGAACAAAATGCATCGTACTTGCTATATGACAAAAACGAAAAAGCTTATGTTTCTCAAAAACGGATACAAAATATTTGTCTACTATAGCAAATAATATCCTTCTTTTAAATAAAAACAAATATTTTTTGAACTGCGGTTTCTTCTGAGATTTAAGAAAAAAAGAAGTTGTCTGTAAAGCCGGTTTACGGACGATGATTTTACGTGATAACGTCGTAAGAAAACAGGTTGTGTGCTTTTTAAATGAGTCAATTGAAGCGTTTATTTATTTCAAACAATCATAATTTACAAGAAAAAGCTAAAAAAAAATTACCTTTTTTTCTTTTCTCATTATATTAATTTTTTTATTTTAAAAGCTTACAAAAAAAATTATACTATTAAAAAGCTAAATATTTCTTCTAAATAATAAAACCATTTTTAGATTTTTACAACACGCAAAAAGTATTAAAATAATTTATTATTCTTATGAAAAAAATTGAAAAAAATCATTTCTATCACCCAAAAATTCATTTTTTTGATATAACAACCTATAATACATTTTATACCACCTGAAAGCTTATTGCTTCAGCTCATAATACATATATCGATCATGTCTATTAGGCATCTCCAAAAAGAGCTAGAAGTTTTTGAACTCGATCAATTTTCATCAAAAAAAGCAAAAATAACAGATAATTTTATGTTCTCACGCTATTGAATCAATTTTTTTTGATAACCTATAAAAAATTTGATATTATGTAAAAGCTTATAATTTCACCTTTCATATGACATTTCAAACTTATTTCTGCGATGCCTAGAAAAAAAGTTTGAATTTTTTAAAGCCAACCATGTCGAAATTCCAAACTGAGATTACGGTACTTCCCACACTGGTGGCTGTTTATTATCAACAGATCTACAAATGTTTTGAGGTATTTCGCAAGTTTTTTAATTTAGCATTTTGTAGCTTGTAGTGAATGTACAGTTATATGTGATACACCAAATGAAAGGTAACATCATCAGGATGCTCAATAAAGTTAAATCAAATTTGTATTTTGTTTAGATCGAAAGATAGAACCTGTTGAAAAATAAAACTTTATTTTACCCTTATCTCAAAATTGTGGCTACAAAATTGATTGAAATTTTGCACAGATATAGTCCTGTCTATCTACAATATAAATTTCATTTATTTATCTGTTGAAGAAAAAAAGATAAAAATAAAAAACGGTTAAAAAAGGTCAAAAAACTTGGGGCAAAAAAACTTGTTTTTCCCGTTATTCGGTCAAAAACCATTTTGAAATACCAATTTTTTGCACATGTTTGCGCACAGTCATATACTTCACGTTCTATCAGCTTGAGATTTTTTTTTTATATTACAAAAAATTAAAAAAAATAAGTAGGTGTTTTTCAAAAGTTCATATTTCGAAACGCAGAGACTTAAAAAAAATCCGTATCAGACCCCTAATTTTTTTTTTATTACCTTTCGAATGACGTTTTTCAAATTGTCAAAAAAAAAAATACCCCTACCTATAATCACTACTTTGTCTACCTCATGTTTTAGTTTTAGGTCTACCTCATGTTTTAGTTTTAGAAAACCATTAATAGCTTGGTTTTGAAATTTTTGAGAATTTTTTCAATACCATTGTCAATCTTGCAATAAATTTTTTTATTGATTAAAAAAAATTCAACTCTTTACATTGTCGCGTTTAGAAAATAGCCAATTTTTTGCAATTTTTTTTATCCCTATTTACCCTATTAAATGACATAATTTTTAAAAATCCTTCATTTGTATTTAACTTTAGGTTATTATCTTTCAAATAAGCTATAGAAGATTTTTGTATCTCTAATCGTATATTTTTAATTTTTAATTGAAATTTTTGCGGCACTGCGAAAGTGCGAGAGTGGAACGTTAGAAAATGGCGTCACTTTTTTGCGGTGGCTGCCATGGTTCATCGATTTATAAGACGTTATCACGTCAAAAATTCAAAGCAAACATTATAAAAAAGTTTATTTCAAAAAATTCAAAAATTTGATTTTTATAAGTGCAAAACTATATAAATGAAAAAGAGCGCTAAGTGGGAAAAAAACTCAATTATTTATATTTTTTAATAAATATATTTTATTAAAAATACAAATGATTCATAACTGCCCTTGTAATAGAGTTTCGACATTCCGGAAATTGCTGTCGTATGGTTAGTTATTTAGCGAAAGTTGAGAGGCAATATTTTGCAGAAGCGTGTTCTCAAAATGTAAATTTTGACTTATTGCTGTTTTGCATTGAGGGTGCGATATATTTATGTGCGACCAAGTCATGCATTTAATATATATTTTTTTTTAATGATTTCTAAAAAAAATTACTTGTTTTACAAAATAACACTGGTCTGCAAAATTTAACTTTTTTTTTCTCCTTCAAATAATTTTTTGATATTATGAAAGATTAGACTTTCCTGAATCTAAATCTGGTTTCAGAAAAATTCTATCAGGTACCATTTTTGTAAAAATGATTTTTTGAAAAATGTGGGTAGTTTCTAAAAAATCAACCTTTTAGATTTATTTGAACTCGTCCTAAATTAAAACTATTTGTAGCATTGATCTCAAATTTGGAGGACTTATTCCTCGTAATATGGCCTATCGATTGACACCAAATATGTCATTTTACATTAATGTTTACTCATATTTTAAAATACTGATTTATAAAAAAAGCAGAAATATCGAAATCCTTTACTTTTTAGTAAATCCAACATGAACAAAAACACCTTAATTAAGGAAAATGTAAAATATCAACGCCCATTATATTTAAAAAGTCAAATATGTAAAGAAAACCATAATAAAATACATTAAACAACATTTTTACGTGTTTTGTAATTTTATATACTATTTATCTATTTAGAAATATCTTATTTGTAATAAACCATTCAATAAACTGCCTTGTAAAGCTTCAGATTTGTTTCTCCTAAAACAAAAATTATACTTTTCTTATAGTTTTTGATGTGCTGAGTTAGAATCCGAAGTCAAGAAAATTCTATCACGTGAGGATTTTAAGATATTCGCATTAAGGTATCACAAAATCAAGTTTTTTCTTAGAAAATCTCAATAAAAACTACTATATTTCACAAACCAGAGCTGACCGAAATTTTTTGAGTTCGGATTCAAAATTAGCACACTAAAGTCCATTAGAAAAGTATATTTTTGTTCTAGGGAGAAAGTTATATTAATTTTTAGAGATCAGTTTTTTTTATGATAAGATATGCCAAACCTACTAAACTTATTAAATTAAGATATCTCGGAGAAGAAAAGAGATATTGAGAAAATTGAAACTGAATTTGAAAGAAAAAAATAAGTTCTTTCATAAACCGTAACAATTTTAATTGAAAAATATTACATTATGCTAAAATATTTCTTCGAAAACAGCAAAAAAATGGGTTTTTGAGATTTTCTAACGGGAATATCTAAAAAACGTGACGTGCTAGATCAATTCTGACTTCGGATTCGGAATCAGCATACAAAAATCCTTTAGAAAAGTATAGTTTTATTTAAAGGAGGATTTCCTTGCAGACCAGTGTAATCAAACGCCATACATCGTTTTTGAAAAGAAATTAAAAGATTTTTTAATAATGTCTTATCTCATTTGTGCATTTTATTTTTATAGGTACTTTAACTTGCTCTTTTGAGAATGCACTTTAATTTTATATTGTGATTTGATAAAAATATCGTTATCTTATTTAACATCTTATAAAATGCAATCGTGCAAACTTAATCGAAAGCCCTATCCGCACTTGACTTGGTACAAAGTGTTTGTAATAGCTTCCGGACGTAAGATAAGCTTTATATAGTCTAGTAGTATTGTTTATTTTATTTGTTCTTTACATAACGCATAAAATATACTTATTTAGCTACTTTAGATGTCTATAAAAGACTCAAAACATTGAACTTACATAAATTGCTATCAGTCTTTGGTTTTTCTTAAAGCTATTAAATTATCAAGAACCATAAATTTTGTTTTCAGAGCTTTGGCAACTTTTGTGGTTATATGATTAAAATCATAAATAAATAATCCAAGCGCAATAAAAGATAACATTTTTTTATTGCAACACATAAATAAATAAAAAGTATTTCAAAAAAAATATCAACACGCTTTCAATCCATTTCCCATACAAGCTGCATAAGCATACAAATGTGGAATTGTATTTTGCTCATAAACTCCAGTAAACAAATGAGACCATGGTCCAGATGCATAAACTGCAACATCATCACCACCATGAGTTTCTAAATCAAGTTCAACGGTAGTTGGGTAGGCAACATGTGGATCAGTTTTGTCCACTGAAGTGGGATCAATTCGATCGTTCTTTTCAGTATCATAATAGGTCTTGAAACCAGGTCCATTTGCATAAGACAAAGTTAAAAGTGGTTTACCATCATCAGCTTTGTCTTTTGTTGGTCCGAAAATCGAAGCACCACGTTTCTGTAAGAAGACTTTTTTAGCAACAATATGGAAAATATAGATTTTAAACTTACCGCATAACCTGAGTATGAAAAGGCATGAGAATGATCAGCTGTAACCACAATTAGGGTATCCTCTTCACTTGTCATACTCCTAGCCATTTCGATGGTTTTTGAAAATTGAAGAGCTTCATCCAAAGCCAATTGTGGCTGGTTCTCATGATGTGCCAAATCGATTTTGCCTCCTTCCACGAACAAGAAATAACCATTTTTCTCCTTCTGCAAAAGTTCAATGGCCTTTTTGGTCATCTCTTCCAAAGTTGGTTGATTTGTTTCGGGTGTGACTTCAAGATTATACTTTAAGTGACTATCCTGAAACATTCCCAATAGTCTATCGGTAGTTCTAGTGCTAACTTTCAATAGTTGATCTCGTGTTTCGACATAAACATTGCGACTACCTTGGCTGGTATATTCTTCGATCAAATTTCGGCCATCTGATCGTTTGCCTCCTTTTCCCAATGATGCATCAGTAAAGTGCATTCTACCACCTCCCAACATTACTTTCAGCTTACTTCCAACGTCTCCATGAATCAGCTGGTAGGCAATATCTTGAACTCCTGATGCAGCTCCACAGGATTTCTTAACTTCTGAGTCATTTTCCCATTCACGATCGGCGGTATGGGCATATACTCCCGATGGAGATGCATGAGTCACACGTGTGGTTGTCACAAATCCAGCCGCCTTTTCAGCATCTAGAGCCCATTTAGCAGCTGAATAAACATAGTTTTCAGTTTTCTTGCCAGCTTCACAATTTTCCCGATCGACATTGGCATTTACACCGATCGTGCCATAGTTGGCTTTAATTCCACACAAATAAGCCGTTGCTGTATTGGCAGAATCTGGAACGATTCTGTCCACAGAGTATGTCTTCGACAATCCAGTGTAAGGGAATTTTTCAAATGATAACTTTTGTTCTTCACCTCCAGCTGAAACTCGTGCAGCGGCAATTGTAGTTAGTCCCATTCCATCGCCAAGAAATAGAATAACATTTTTGGCCACGTTGGTATTGATCTTTTTGGCTTGTTGTTCAAGGACGAAACTTTTACCAGATTCTATCCAAAAGTTTGTTTTATCTTCTCCCTCGAGTTTACGAGAGTTTATGTCAGGAGTATCTGTTAGATCTGGATGCAATCGTGTCTCGTAACAATCTTCATTCTCCTGACATCTTTGTGGTAAAGCACTTATTGAAAGTATACAGAAACTTAGAGCTAATAGAAGTCCAGAATTAATTGACCTCATTATGACTTCACTTGACAACCGTACCAACGGAACTAATTTTCAGTTAAATTTCTTGTGAGTTAAAATCAATATCGTATCGTCTTTTTTTTATTGCAGGTCATAATTTTGAATTTTGATAAGCTTGAAGCTTATCTATGAAGGTTAAGCAGTTTGATCAGAATTTGCTGGTCAACTTGTGTGAATTATAATCTAATCGTTAAGTTTTCAAATCCTGTTTGGTTATGCTAATGTCACGTTTTCTTATTTGAGGTCTTATCGTAATGACGATTTAGATAAGATCATATTTTTGACAGAAGTACAGTACTACTTGTCACAAATGACTGATATAAAGAAATTTGTTTGATATAGGTACTCATTGAATGAGGAAATATTTCGGGACAGTTCCGCAGATAATTATGTGAAATGTGGGTAGCACTATCTACTTGAGATTTTTTCAAGTGCGTAAAATTCAAACACCCAAATTTTATCAGAAATCATAATGATACATTTATGACAGTGTAAACACATATCAATACAAAAATACGTTTGTCATTTTTGAAGATTAAAAAATAGAGCATTGGATTCCAAGCTATCGATGAAATTGGAGGTGTAAACAAATCGTGAGCACGCAATTTTATAGATACATAGCTCTGCTATGTATCTATAAAAGATAGTTCCATAATGAACTTATGTTCGTACTAGAAAGTCTTGTTTTTTTTAGCAACAAGGCTATAATTGCGGAGTTATGTCCTCCCTTTCAACAAAAAAAAATTATGGACTCATATCCTACAAGGGTCACATGTCCCAATGATGTGATCCACAAGTTTTTCGGTGTAAAAATTGTCCTTTTTACACTTTTTCTGAAATAACCATATTAATTTCAACAGGTTTAATCGCAATTTTTACACTGAAAAAAAAAGAAAAAAAAAATTGATTTTTAAGAGGTTGATAATTAAAAAAAAAATGTTTGTCATAATTTTTACGAAAAAAATTAATGAAATTTATTGGAATTACCATGGTTAGTTGAGAAAGGCTTCCATTGTGCTATTCGGGTATGTATACTGAAAAAGAAATCACCTCACACACCATTTTAGATGTTGTTACTTCTAGGTGATAATAATGGCAAACCAAAAAAATCAATAATTTTTGATCTTGAAAAAATATTTTTATTTGAAATAAAACAAATCAACTTAAGCTTCTTAACAGGATTGTTATATGAACAACATTCAATGAAGTAAGAATTATTCTAAGTCAAATAAATAACATTTGAGGCTCAGTGCGCACACCAGTGGATTTACTGTTTCCAAATTATAAATTAAAAAGGTCACTGTGGTGTATGAGTACTATATTTTTTTTTTTTTACAAAAATAAAATTTTTGTAACCAAGTAATGTTGGGATGACGAAAATAAATGGTGGTTTAGCCTGGGCTAACCTTGGGCAAATTAATTTTTACACTGAAAAAACAAAAAATTTTTTGTGATTTTTATGGTGAAAAAAAATTAAATTTGTTATAGGTACCTAATTTTAGAACTAAGGGTGGGCTAACAAAAAAAAAAAAAGTTTTGCTGTGCTGGCCTAAGTCCTAACCTTGTGAAATCGAACCAGGTAGGTTTGAAAAAAATTGCATTCACGTTGTGACATTACACCACCTTAAGTGATTTTACCTGTAGGTATACTTTTTTCAGGGAAGTCAGATTGTCTTGGTTAGTTCCATGAGATCCAGCGTCAAAAAAAAAAAAATACATTAAGATCATGTCCCTTAAGCTTATATTGTATTATTTAATAACATTTTTTGCTTGTTTTTAGGGTGAGAACATTTAATAATTATTATTTTGAATGGGTCTTTAATTTAAATGTAAGATGGGGAATTTTTGCAGTAGGTACCTTGTGGGCTAGTTCCAAAAATAAATAAGAAGGTGCAAAAATTATGCAGTTTTGCAAATAAGGTTGAAACGCCAAGACTCTGCCTTCTTTGAAAATAGCTTTGAAAACTTTTGACTTGAAATTGAGAATCGAGTTCCGGGGATGGGTTTTTGAAAAAAAAAAAACATTATTTTTGTTTCAAGCCATCTGAGTCTTATTTTAATCGATGATTGATATTTTTCTGTACATTCCCCTGTGTGAGAAAAGTCAACATAGAAATAGTTGCCGCATAAACTTTTCATTCCTCAATTTGTGTTTGCAAAAGGAAATATAGCCCAAACGGATGAGTCAATTATTCTCTTCAAACTTAATTTTTAGAGATTTTTTGAATTAGTTTTTCAGAACCAAATACATATCACGGAACAAGAACAAAATCTAATTTTCAATAAACTATCGGGGCAATTTCATGAAGGAATACTCCTCCAAACAATAATTTTGAAACATTACATTTTTCCCTTTTACAAAATTATATTGAAATTCTGCAAAAGCTTATCTAAAAATGAATTTCAGAGCTCAATAAAAACAACAAAAAACTTAAAGAATATTTTTTTTTCTTAAATATTTATTTATTACTTACAACGCGAATGTGTTCGTTCAATGGTATACCACTCAAGTGAATTTATTACATCGTTCTTATCAAAAGGTTCATTTTATCAATAACCAAAGACTACATAGGAGAACGAGATTGCAACAAAATCTTAGATTGAAAAATTCCAAAATATTCTTCCATCCCATATCGCCCAGATTATCGCGTCCTTTTTCGGAATTCCCATCGGAAGAAAAATATTCGTTTTATAAATAAAGTGTATCCTATGAATTTGGTGGCTTGGTATTTTGTATAAGAAAAAGTATATCCAAGCAAGACAAAAAAAAAAAAAAAAGAAAATAACACAAAAATTACGAAAGCAGCAAGCATTTTCATTAACATTTTTACTTTATTGTCCTGATAAATTTTAATCTAGCATCCTCCATGCTCCGCCATGTTAACTTTGTATGTGATGGAAAAATTCTATATACTTTAACTTTGCCTGGGATAGCTGATGTGCATCTAAGAATACCACCATCAAGTAAATCGCAGCATACTCATGTATCCTCTGGTAAAATTCCATTTTATACTATTTTTGTTTCGTCCTTTGCTTCTATGTTGTTGTCCTCATTCTTCCTTATAAGTTTTCTTCTATCATCATCGGTAACGTCGCATCGTCGGTCGTCGGCGTCGTTTCGTTCCGTCTGTCTTGGCCGCGGTAGTGGATATAAGTTCTTTTGTCGGTTTAGCTTTGTACTTTGAAAGAGTTGCTATTTTTTGTTGTTATTCTTCTTCTATCCTTATCCTTTTTTTTTTCAAAATTTCTTCTCTTTCTCTATGTGTGTTTCTCCACTTTTAATGGCGTCCTAGAGTTTCTTATTCCTTTCATTAAAATATTGTTGGTGGTTTTTTACTTGAAAGGCGATCCTTTCAATTTTGCGTCTATTAATTTAATGAGAGCTTGTCCGGGGTGCCAAGGACAAGAGATATAGACGATGTAGGTATATGGATAGGAAAGACTTAAAAGCTATAGCATTTTGATACATTATTTTATTTTCTTAGAGTTTAATTCATGTACGAGTATGGCATAGACTGCTAGTGGGTGGGTGGGTATAAGATGGATCTTTAATCCTTATTTGTGGAATGCGATTTTCACAATAAGCAAAGAGAGAGAATGTATTTATTGCATGTGGCTATTGAAGTTGTATGTATTTCTTAGAAGGCAGGTTAGAGAATGTATATTGTACCTACTTGACTTTGAACAAGAGTGATTAGCATTCCTCTCGAGAAGCATGAATTAAAATATCACGGAAACAGAATAAGACATTTGACTCTCAAATACAAAGGAAAAAAAGTGTGGATCGAAAATTAACAAACAAATATTTTTGTAAAACTGCAAATGAGGTTAAACTTCTTATTTAACATGAGCCCGGTGTAAGATCATAGAAAACCATTTTTTCAATCATTTGAAAAAATATGCCTTAAATTCAGTGTCTTGGAGTCTTTTGAGCTTCCTTTAAGTGGTCCGTCGATATCATCGGAATCACCCTATTTTAAGTGATAGCAAAAAAGTGATTGCATCATCATTATTCAATGTGTAAACTTAAACGGTCACTGTGGTGTATGTGGAATATTTTATTAAACAAATTTACTTTTCACCTATGGAAAAAAAAATACAATAAGCGATTTTTTGATCCATTAACAAAGACAACAGAAGCACTATTACCAATTTGTTAGGTACTAGCTGGATGGGTATTGGATGACGGGGGAACCTAAAGAATTCATCAATTATGTAAAATTTGATGCTCATCAACTACAAAGAGATAACCAAATCATTTAAGGTACTAGCAGCCACTAAAAACTCCGGAAAGAGTGAAAGAGCTCGATAGGACATATCAAGATTTTTTTAATGTTAATTCAAAATCGCTACCACCATTTATAGAGATTTTTGGAAGCAGCAGCTGCAAAAGATTCAACAAGATAGTTTAACACCAGCAATAAAACAACCAAGCAGTGTTGAGTTGGCTGAGGAACTTTGAGCAATGAGCAGTATTTCAATGATGTAAAGTATGTACTAGAAAGGCTCTTGTTCACTAATCTAGGAACAGACGCATTCAGAATAATCATTTTTATCATAAACAAAAAAAAAAGACTTCTATGGATCGAAATTTGGATTTATGAATTTTATAATCAGAACTGGAAGAAATTGAAATGCGACCACACTTTTCAGCTTTTCAAATACAAAAAGAACTATCAAAATTAGTTCACCCAGCCCAAAGTTATGAAGTAAAAATTAAAAAAAAAAAACTTAATTTTTGGAAGTCGGTTAAAAAAAAGGTTGAAAATAGACCTCCTGTGAAACTAATAAGGACAAGAAAAAAAGAAAATCCTAGGTTGAGTGATAACACCAGCAAGCGATTGCTTTGACAATACCGAGCTTAAAACTCCTCAAGAAATCACTGGAGTCACCCTTAGATAAGATATTATAAGAACTTTTTCTTCAACTACTGAACATTTTCTCTAAATTTGAGCAATTTTAATTTAGAGAGTATAAAAACCGATAGTAATTATTAGTAGAGTAACTAAAGCAAATTATTAGGAGGGAACCTGGCCGAACAGCTCTGATTTTGACGATTTTTTTTTTTTCAAACGTAGGTAATAAAAAATACTTTAAAGTCTATAGATTAAAAATTGCCGGTGTTGCCGTATTGTTTTTTAAAATTAAAATTAATTTTTTTTTTAACTAAACCATTTTTTTTTTGCTTAAATTTCATAAAACAAATGATAGCAAAAGATTCTCTAGGTAATTTAAGGAAAATATATGTATAAAAGGCAGTAAGGGACAATCTTCCATCGTTTAAGCGATAAATGCAATTTTCCAACATTCTGACCTCAAACACAAAAAAAATATTTTGAAAACAACGGCAACACCTACAATATTTTAAAATACATTTTTAAAAAGCCAGAAGCTCATTCTTATCTCTTAAATTTAAATCTACTTAATTTAATCAAGACTTTTTGAAAAAATGGTCCTCAAACTCAGAATTAAAAAAAAAAAATGTTACTAGAAAAATTTAAAATGACTTTTTTCCAAACTTTTTCTAATAAAATATGAATTTATTTAAAAAAAATGTTTGGCCATAAATATTACCAGTTGAATTTCGAAGCAAAAAAGGTAAAATATATCACACTTTTGAAAAAAAAATGAAAAATTACTTCAATTTCAATGGTTTTTTTTTTTATTAAAACTGAATGTTTGCATTGAAATAATTAATTTTCTCAAAGACTGTGGTAAATAGGAACTTTAAATTTTTGCTATTTAACTTTCAACAGTAAGGGTTATTAAATGAATAAAAAATAACTTTATGTTTAAATGTTGAACTTTAAAAAAAAAAGAGTGTGTGTACACATGTAGACGCGACTGAAGTATACTTCTCATTCAGTATATATGTATAAATGAATTTCATTTGATATTTTTAATTTCTATTATTAAATTAATTAATCCACACTTCGTTTTCTTACATTTTTATCAAGTGAACAATAAATTAATTCTTTCATCCTCCTTGCATCCATGTAGTTTCAATTTAATCTGTGAAATTTACTCATGTTGTGCGGTTCAGAACGTACGGTATATGCTTAACGAAAGTAAACAAATTGCGCATAAAATATGCTATATGGTAATTTTATGAGGATTGTGTGTGCTTCAGCACTAGTAGTAGCAATATGCAACTTGCAGGGTTGCTACAAAGCTCAAAAGCTAGCTGAGTTCAGCTCGCAGCTCAGCTCAAATTTTGGGCTAGCTCACTTTTGAGCTATGTACCATAGCTCAGCTCATTTGAGCTAAGCTGAAAGTGAGCTGAGCTGATGGTTGAGCTGAGCTGTTGGGTGAGCTGAGCTGTCGGTGAGCTGAGCTGAGCTGTTGGGTGAGCTAAGGTAAAGTGAGCTGAGCTGAGCTGTGATGGGTGCGAGGATACATTGATTTTTATTTGGAAAGTATAATGAAATTTGAAGATATTTTAAACTTTTATAAAACACCATAGCTTAAGATGTTTGGTTCTAGTTATTAATGGAATTATTTTAACACATAGATATTTTTATAAATAAGACAGATAATTTTTCGTGATCTTTTCTCTTGGTGTTTTTGATAGTAAATATATTTCTATTTTTTTAGTAAAATATTTCTTTTTTTATCATAAAAAAAAAAATTCCGGTACAATCCGGTTTTTCGACTTTTTTTAAAATTCCGAGAAAATCAGTTTTGAAAGTTGGGGTAAATTTTTTTTTTCGAAAAATCCCCGAATCTTTAAACGCTCCTTGAAGCTAAACCGCTTGAGAGTAATTTTTGGGAGTGATGCCAAATGATAGCTTGTGTCATGGGCCTACGCTTTGCACATTGTCAGATTTTTAAAAAATCGCCTTCCATGTTAAACCGCCACATCATGCCTATTTTTTCAGAATCGTGCCTATTTTTTTTTTACTTTTAAGCTCTCCCGGTTTGAGAACGCGTGGACCTACAGGGATGAGAGTTGTACCCAAATGTAGGTTAGAGTCCCCGCTACCTTTTGGCATCAAAAAAATTTTTTTCATTTTTTTCAAAATTCCGAGATATAGGCGTTGGAAGTTGGGGCGCTCACTTTCAGCTCAGCTCACTTTCAACTCAGCTCAAATGAGCTAAGCTATGGTACCTAGCTCAAATTTGAGCTGAGCTGTGAGCTGAGCTGAAATGTGAGCTTTTTGCAACCCTGGCAACTTGCCACATGGAAATTACCACATGCAACTTGCCACATACGACTTGCCACATGCAACTTGCCACATGAAACATGTAACTTGCAACGTGTTGTGTGTTTTATGTTTGCCGTACTGCGGCGTACTGCATTTTTAAATACTAAAGTACTGCCTACTCTAAAGGTGAAACGACAGCCCTGCTACCCAGGGTGATCGCGTCATAATCCCTTTGACATTCTTGTCAAAAAGTAAATTTTCATACCCACCCTCCCATAAGAAGTATAACTTCAAAAATAGGTTACATTTTTTTTTTCAAAACTTTTATTAAAAAAAGTTCTTCGAAAATGAAATACTTTTTAATTTTTTTCATAAACCGTAATACATATTGACATTTCCTTTTATAATTTGAAATCATAATAAATGCGGCCAAAAAAATTTGAAAATAAATGCATTTTATATTACGACCAAGTTTAAAAAACGACATGTTAAAATTTTTTCAATAATTTTTTTTTTTTTTTTCAAAAATCTGAGTTCAATTACCATTCTTTCAAATGCCGTTCATTCAATTAACTTAATTTTAATTTTACATATATGACTAAGCTTCTAGCTTTTAAAAAATGTTTATGTGAATATTGTAGGTGTTGCCGTTGTGTTCAAATATTTTTTTTTGTGTTTGAAGTCAATTAATAAGAAAATTGCATCTATCGCTTGAACTATGGAAGATTGTCCCTCACTCCCATATATTTTTTTTCCTTGAATTTCCTAGACAATCTTTTGGCATCAATTAATTTATGAAATTTAAGAAAAATTTTTGAAAAAAATTTGTTTTTGTTCACAAAAATCTTCAATTAAATTTAAGAAATCAAAACGGCAACACCGGCAATTTTTAAATCTATAGACTTTAAAGTATTTTTAATTACCGACGTTTGAAAAAAAAGATCATCAAAATCTAAGCTGTTCGGCCGGGTTCCCTAATATTGCCAATTTTTGAGCTTTAGTTACTCCACTATATGGTCGTTGTTTTAGTACGACCCATCTTTTTAATCTTTTTAATTTATTTCTATTTTGGATTGAGATTGAATCAAACTAACTAGTAAAGCTATTTTAAAAAGCTAAAAATTTGGTTTTTATAGAAAAAAATGAATCGGAACTGATGCTATTTTTCTGGGTCTCTATAATGTTTGAACATGGTGTAACTTCTACATACATCAATATAATTTACCAAAATAAAAAGTAATAAGAATATTTTTTATGACCTTTAAATTTGCTAAAGCAACCCTTCTTAAATAAGCTTTAAGTTTAAAAAAAAAAAAAAAAAAACGATTTATTCTTATTTTGTTTTCTTTGCTTATTTGCCATTTATATTCAGGCAATGTTCTATATAGCGTCACCACCAACACAAGATTTAATTAAAACCAGAGACTTGATTTACGATCGACGAGTGTCTAGTCTCTTCGAATGGAACAGCAGTATAATACTATACAGTTTTTCCTGCTATTCTATTACTATGTTCTTGAATTTTACACAACACCCCTTTTTTATCGATTCTATTGGAATTTGGTTTTTTTTTATGTTCCACAATTCTTTCTTTTTTTTTTAATGTTTCTTCATACTTTTATTTTAATGTACTGTGTAAACCCAGGAATTTCGATTACACGATTTCTTCTTATATTCTGGTGTACCAAAAAAAAAAAAGAAGGTTTTTCCGGTCGATGATGGGTTTAACTGTGCGGCGATGCTTTTAAGTAACTAATAATCTTTTATTTTGAGGGTTGTAATCGGTTTAATAAAATACGTGTCAATGGAACAAAATTGTTAGAAATATCTAGAAAGGGTTGGATTTTTGGTTGAAACGTTATGGAATTTGCAGATTAAGAGTTTTTTTTTTGTGGTGTTTTTGTTTCTACAGAAAAAAATAGAAAGCAATATTAAAAACAGTAAAGAATTGTGCTCCAGAATTATTGTTTGTGACAAACTGACTGACCAAATTTCAATACACAAGTTTTGCCTTCGACCTCTTGAAGTTTGAAGTGTTGCGACCAAATATAAGTTGGATTTATTAATATTTATCTTGAAATTCCTTGCATCCTTAACACGCACTAAAGAACAAACTAAGTGCCTCCATTGACTTCTTGTCTGCTTACTACTTTTCTTCAAACCCCTTCTGCCTATTAGAATAAAGCGATTTAATTAATTAATCCATTCCATCATGTTGGTCCAAGTCTCTACCCTATCCCAATTCCAACAACAACAAACCTAATAACTCCCCCGACTCATCTTTATCAATTTAAACACCAACTTTACAAACTTTCAAAGTTAAGAATATTTTCTCTCCACCTCAGCAATTGCGACCCAAAACAGCCAAAATATCTACAATTCCTGTTGATGGTTAACAAGAAAAGCATAATCCCTCTGCTCTTTGCAAGCAAATATTTAAGTCCAATACATGTTTTGAGTGGTGACCCTTTGGGTTTTTCTGGGCAATTTATGAAAAGAGCCAAATTAATCAGACTAATAACTATGGAAAAAGTTTTCTTAATGAAAAGATTTACGAGGATACGCGTCGGTCGTCCCCCCATTTTCAGCAGGTTGCTGAGATTTAAATGAATTTCTTTTCCTCGCCAAAAGGTTTTGAGAATAAATAAGGAAAAAATAGATGAATGGAGAAAAAAACACACCATCCTTATGCCAAGGAGAATCTACGCCATCAATTGACCAAGAAAACAAACCAAGTTGGCAAACCTAAGGATGAACTTTTTTTTCGAACATCTTTGCATACACAAAGTCAAGGAAACTTCTTGAAAACGCATGAGTCTTGAGGAAGGAAAAAAAAGAACGGATCTGAACCATCATTTAAATGAGAGAATATGGAATGGGATGGATATTAATTAAAAAAATTATTGAAATAATTAAAAGGACACTGCCAAGGAGTCCTTTGGGAGGAATTTGAATTATTTTTCTTGAACCCGTGTCATACAATAAGGACCATCTTCAGTTATGACTGAAAGGAGGCTGTGGTGATGGGGTGGCCATGGTATTAAAGTCAAATACCTACCTATTTTGTGTTCTTTTTAAACACCCTGCGATATTGTTAAGGACTTTTCAAGTTTTTTTTGCCGCAAAAAATGAGAAACGAAAGAGAAAAAGGACAGAGATAGTAGGTCGGTCGCCATGGTGGCGCCGCAATTTGGGGGTAACCCTCAAATAGACATCATAAGAATTTTTCAAAAAACATCAAGGTTGAGAATCAAAGATTCAAGGTGAAGAACATTTTTGCTGTTTTGTGTCGTTGAACTGTTCGGGTTAGTTAGGGTGTTTTTTTTTTCTTCGAGTCAAATATTTATCAATAAGTGGCTAATTAGAAGAGAAGAATTTTTATTAAATTAGAAAGCCAAGTATTTATGAATTAAGGAAAAAAGGTGAATGTATAAGACATCCATTTACTGTTAATTTATATAATTCTCATTTCAATGTTTAATATTATAAATTAATACTTCATGTTTAATACCTTTAAAATACTTTATATTTGAAATCATAGATTTCATCATATAAAAGGCAGAGCTTGATTTAAAACAAATCAATCTTGTTTGATACTTCGTTGAGCAAAGGTTGCCTAGCGCTAACGTTCTCAAAAAAGTATCACACCAGGGGGAGTGGCTTTGATTGTAAGCCAACCTTGAATAGTTTACCTAATTACACTGCCGGTCACTTGAATACGTCCACATTTTAGTTTATCTTATTTTTAGCCTGGCTTGGTATTTATTGCAATGGTACATTTTTTTTACATACGTAACGAGAGAACATCTTTATGCGCTTAGCTTAGGAGAAAAAAAATTGTCTTGGGACCTACCGTTCTTCTCACACGGTAGCTAGACAAAATCTATTCATAAAAACAAGTAATATTTTTTGACTCATCTGAATAGACTCAAAAGCAAAAATGTTAATAAATGATGAGTTGCATGGGTCAGTTGGACTCAAAATTGTGTCTGTCAATAAATCTGATTGTCTATAACCTATAAGGACGAAAACGGCTCGAAAAAAAACATTAGGCGCGGGAAAAATGGCGAAAATAAAAGAAGTCTTTGAATTAGGCCGAAATCAACGATGCATTGGGACAAAAATTAACACAAGTTAAAATTTAGTATGCAGTTATGCGCGCAATATCCAAGGGTATAGAAACAACATTTACAATCGAAGTTGCTTAGCCACAACATTGGCCGATAGATGTGCAATGATCTGAACAGCATGACTTCGCGCTAAAAATTAAGCTGAAAACCGGTATGAAATGCAGTTTAACGACGGCAAAACGGGTTGTCAGAAGTGGTAAACATTTGAGAAGAACAAATCTTCGCAAAATCTACCACTTTACAAACCACGAAAAGAAACTCGCCTCCAATAGTAAAAAAACTGTGTTAGAAATTGCAGATCGAAAGTTTTGTAGAAAAAAATAGCTTGCACTTAATGACACTCCCTTCACAGTTATGCAGACAACTTAAAATAATCCTTCTCTCTACGAAGGTCATACTAATAGGAATTTAGACCTCAGGGTTAACTTAATTCATTTTTTTCCTTTGTAAAATCACCGGTTGGAAATTCGACTTTCACGACATGTTTTTTTTTTACTATTGGAGGCGAGTTTCTTTTCGTGGTTTGTAAAGTGGTAGTTTTTGCGAAGATTTGTTCTTCTCAAATGTTTACCACTTCTGACAACCCGTTTTGCCGTCGTTAAACTGCATTTCATACCGGTTTTCAGCTTAATTTTTAGCGCGAAGTCATGCTGTTCAGATCATTGCACTTCTATCGGCCAATGTTGTGGCTAAGCAACTTCGATTGTAAATGTTGTTTCTATACCCTTGGATATTGCGCGCATAACTGCATACTAAATTTTAACTTGTGTTAATTTTTGTCCCAATGCATCGTTGATTTCGGCCTAATTCAAAGACTTCTTTTATTTTCGCCATTTTTCCCGCGCCTAATGTTTTTTTTCGAGCCGTTTTCGTCCTTATAGGTTATAGACAATCAGATTTATTGACAGACACAATTTTGAGTCCAACTGACCCATGCAACTCATCATTTATTAACATTTTTGCTTTTGAGTCTATTCAGATGAGTCAAAAAATATACTTGTTTTTATGAATAGATTTTGTCTAGCTACCGTGTGAGAAGAACGGTAGGTCCCAAGACAATTTTTTTTCTCCTAAACTAAGCGCATAAAGATGTTCTCTCGATACGTATGTAAAAAAGATGTACCATTGCAATAAATACCAAGCCAGGCTAAAAATAAGATGAACTAAAATGTGGACGTATTCAGATGACCGGCAGTGTATTTTGTTATTATTTACGACGTTTTCTTCAAAGCGCCTAGATAATTTTATAAAAAATAGTTCAACGAAGTTTATGGTTGCCAATTTAACTTCATTTAACGTTATTTAAATTACTCAATTATTTTATTAATAAAATTGTTTGTACATACGTATATATATTTGAAAATACAACAAAACGTCTTTTCATTTATATTTGTTGTTGATTCAGTTTTCTTTTGTTTAATACCTTTGTTCGTTTATCTGTTCAACGTTTACTGCGGTCTTCGGACAGTATAAGCGCCTCAGAATAAATAAACAAAGCTGCGATTTCTAGATTTGTGACAGATAATTTGAGAACTGATACTACACAATAGCGTGTAGTCACACCCACAAACATCAAGGACGAAAACCTGGTCCTACAAATGGAAATAATTCAGAAACTTTGACTGAGATTTTTCAATTGTTAAAAGTACTTTGTTGCGTAAAAGTTTTTCAATGTATCAAATTTCCTTTTATTACTAAATAAAAACATCCTTTTCAAATTCACCAAACTTTTGTCTTTCAACTTTCTTTCGCCAAAAAATGGCCATGTAAATTAGGGTATGTCAAAAAAAATTTAAATTCTTTTTTTTTGATTTGGTACTCCGAAAAATCGATTGCTAGACACCTCTAGAATATACACACCAAATATGAGCTAATAATATTAATGAGGAAGGTCCTCCGCTTCGCAATTTTCCATTTTTACATCAAGCTTCTACTAAAAAAAATTATTTTTTTTTTAAATCGATGTTTTAGCAAATTTCTTTACAAATTCTTGTAGTAAATTTAACGCTCTACAAAAAAGGTCTTGTACACTTTTTTTGTTAATCAACCGTTTAATAGATATTTGAGGTCCAAATATCGAGAAAATCTTTAGAAATTCGTTTTTTGTTCTTAATTTTGTAACAACTTGAAAAATTATAATAAACAAACGCGCAAGACATATTCTTGTAGGAAAAAGATTGTTTCACAAAAAAATCTTATTTACTTTTTTTATTAATCTAACCATTCTAAAGAAATTCGAGGTCAAAGTTATAAAAACATTTTTTACTTTTCAAAATTTTCGAATTCAATAAAAATTCATTATTTTCAAATAAGCAAGATATATTCTTGTAGAAGCTTAACCCTCTACTGCATGAATTATGAACGAAATGAAATAAAAAAATTTTTAACAACTTTTTAGGTTTATTAGGAGTTGAAAAAAGGTATTACATAATTTTTTTTATTTTTTTACATATATATAAATTTTTAGAAACATAAACCATATATGGGTTAGTATGCAGCAAGTCGATTTCCAGCAAACAATTAATAACCCATATATGGATTAGTATGCATTCAAGGTATATTTTGTAAAGTATGTTTTTATTACATTGGACTTTCCTTATTCATCGAATTTATTCAAAGTCTTTCTTTTATCATTGTTGCAGAAGAACACCTTCCATTTTCTACACGCAAACAAAACGTTTTCAGTCCGCAAATTTGACATATTGGTGTTTTTGTTTGCCATTCAGGGATATGGTCGATGTTTTCAGTTAGCATTGAATTCAACGGCTTTTTCCCTTGGTTGTTGTGAGTGAATTGAAATTTCGGGATTAGATGGGGCTGGACTTCCGTGACTTGTATATAACTCCCTCAGCTTTGTTTTGTTCCATCTCTGCTTTGATCACCTGCCAAAGCTGAAGGGCCTCCCTTTTTTCGTGACATTGTAGGTGTTACAGATTTGCAAAAATGCTCGGAAATGGCTTGTTTGATGTTAAAAAGGGTCAGAATCTGAAGCTAGATCGTCATCACTTCGAAAGCCATCACCAGTTTTAGCATTATCACACTTATTTTTTCCATAGAAAGTCTTCGAATTCATTTTACAAAAAAAATTAAATTCCCACAAAAATCAGTAATGTAAGTCGCCAACGCATGATAACCCATATATGGTGTTTTGGAAAAAACGCAAAAAAAAGACAAAAATTATTAAAAAAACAAAAAACAAACTTCGTAAACATATAAAAGTATAATAAATTCATACGAAACTTATTTTTAATTGGATGCAACTTACTTATTTATTATAAAAAACACTTGAAAAGTTCACACTTTTATTCAATGATTTGCACTTTAGACATGCTCTTGAAACAATGAGTTTATTTCAGAATCACGACTCTCTTACTGATAATAAAAACCGGTTAATTATAAAAAAATAGGCGTAGTTTTATTAAAGTTTTTTCTTTTTGACATTTGGTGCAATATAACGGGAATAAATCGATATGAAGTCGATAAACCATATATGGGTTAGTATGCGGTAGAGGGTTAATCGTTCTATAAAAAATTTCTTGCAATCAAATTGATTGCTTTAACCGTTTAGAAGATATTCGTATCCAAACCAATGCCCACTGATTTTAGTAGTTTTCTTATGACTCGTATGCATTGCGATTTGGATACGTCAAGTAGCGTAAAAGGCACCACTATTCCACAGTGTGCTGACCCAGAGTCAGTACAGAATCGGATGTCCTCTTTGTTATTAATGTTTATCAAGTCCTCATAGAGTAAGTCCTTAACAAAGAAGTATCGAAGTCCGGGATGTCTTCATCTTACTGTGTTAAACAGTAGCAAGCTAACTAGTTTTTGATTTTTTCAAAGATAATTTTAACATTCGGGAAACGTTCGGGACGAGTTCGGGACACTTTTTTTTTGAAAAATTTGAAGTTTAGTTACCTTGTTACTATCTTTTATTTTGTTTTTACTAGTTTTATAGCCTTGTTGTAGAAAAAATATCAAATTCCTTTTGCTGTGTAAACCTTCACATAGAATCAATTCAAATACCAAAAAAAGGTAAATTTGGCAACCCTTTACCCCAAAGGTATACATGTTATTTTAATCAATGACTAGCTTAACCCCCAAAAACTACCCCACAAATAATTTCATTTTCACCCTTTTTTTCCTTATAAACGATGACACTGCACAATTTTCCTATTTCCATCTGCTTTCAATTTTTACCATTTTTTTCTCTTCAATTTTAATTGAAATCTCAACATGACGATGATTATTATCGCCCGTTCCTGATCAATTATTGACATCTCAATTTCACGTCTCTTTACACACAATCTCCAAATGAAACTGTCAAAGTTCAAAGTGAAAAAGAAAAAAAAAAGTCTCTCAATGACAAGTGCTTTTTTTTGTTATTTCTTAATAGTTTTTCTTTCTTTAATTTCTTCTTCCAAAGGTGTTAAGGGGCGATATACTTTTCTTTTTCTGTTAAGTCATTCTAGAAGAAGACTTGCAACCAAGGAAAAAAGATTCACTCTTTTACTGTCAAAGTCAGCAAACGTTAGAAGACATTGATGAATTGAATTTTTCTCCATTTCGCACATTAATTTTACTGCGAATATTGACAAGAATGGGAAACGTTGCAAAAATAAAAGCTGTCAATGATGTGATTTGGTATTTGACCAATGATTTAAGATTGTTTTAAGTCTGTTTAAACAGTTGTAAGGTGGAAAGTAAAATCTACCCAATTTTTACATTTTCACCCAAAACTTAATAAAACAATTAAGTCCCTTTTCGTCCTTTAAGTATACTCGAACTTTTTCAACTTCATACAACTTTCGGACCAAAAAGAAGCTCCTGAAACCTTTGTTGCTTTCGAAATAGTAATTCCTCCACATAAAGCCAAGTTACCACCGCCAGATTGTGGCGGTGATAATGCCGAAACGCGAGATGTAATTAACTGCTTGGTGCGTGTTATGTCCAACCGAGCATAACCGGAATGGTCACCTTCAACGATCCCATTTTCTGAATATACACCAAGGCTCGCCCCAAAAGTCCGTCCGTTCCGATACGAAACGATATAAATTGAAAATTTTCCAGCCGAGAATATTTGAATTCTATACAACACCATCAGGTTCTAGGTCCCCCGACCGACGCGACATCTACCGACCCCAACCCGTTTCCCTAGGTCGCATGTTCAACTTGAAACACTTTTGATAGTCTACTTTTACATTACACTAACGGGAAATCTATCCCCAACAGACAAAAGTCAGTTTTTGGCTGCCCGCCCCTGCTGTGGCAACTGACGACGACGACGACGGCGATGGTTTTTAGCCGCGGTTTGTGTATGCGTTGAGATTTTTCACCGCACTAACTTCATTCTCATTCCCGGCCACTTGGGCCATTGGAGAAATCTCGTGTTTATGTCGGAGCCCTGCCGAACCGAAGAGAAGGTGTCCATGCTACATAACAAAAATGTTACATAACAAAAGGACAAGCGACCGTGTACTACCAGCTCCGTTTTGACTTTGAGGATACACTCTCACATGACCCGCATCCGATCTGTAGCTTCGCATAACCGCGGAAGAGTGAACCCAGCTAAAAACTAAAAAAAAAAAACTGAAATAAAGAATTCGGGTACAAACACCATAGCGCTCGTCTATCCATTTATGCATGGTCCGTCGTCGTCCTGGATGCTGGACTGGACTCTAGTTCTCCAGGACAAAATAAACGGTAAAACACAATTTTGTAACCGAAAATTGGATACTCACTGAGCGTGTATTTTTGAGCGGCGTGTGAGGATATGACGGTCACTGGGGATATAATGGGCCCGCAGTTTAGGTTTGGTGCCTTTGCGGCGGTTCATTGAGTTTTTTTTTTCGTTTTCTTTTTTTCTGTTGATGTTGTTGTTGCTCTCGTTTAACGTGTGTCGTTTAGAGGGAAGGAAGGTTTCATGTTCGGGAATTTAATTGAAGTGTGCCCCCAACCGGCAATCAGGTTCAATGCATTACAAAAACGCTATATAGCAATGTGCTTGTTTCACATATTATAAAGGCTATCTAACGCCGCGTTTAGTTAAGGTCCTGTTTTCTGGGTGGTTTTAGTGGAGTTCGTATATATTTTTTAGACGTGTAACATTTTGTTAAAGTATGAAAAGTTGTTGGTTTTTTTTTTTGTTTGTTGGAATTTTGTTGTGTTGTGCTTTGGTATGGCCAAGAGCCATATTGAGAGAATTATTTATCGCTAACCCGAACACTGGGTGATTGTGTTAACATGGCATTTTAGATCCAATCAAAATTTTATAAAAAAAAATAAGACAAAAAAAAATAATAAAAACAAAAAAGTAGCCTGTTGTTGGAAATTTAATGGATTTGTGCCAATCTCATATGGATTATATGGTTGGTTGAGTTTTGGTAAAAGATTTAACAAGAAAGGTTACTTGACATTTCAAAAAGCTGATTCAGATTGTTACCAAATTGTCCTCGATTTTATTCAAAATACATATGATTAAATATCATATACCTATGTACATATTTTGAAAACCAAAAAAATTTAGGCACCCGTAGGTACTTTTCTATTGTTCAAGTTTTAAAATTCTTTGCTGTTTTTTAAAAAATGTTCACTCATAATAAAAAAAAAAAATCTGCCTTTTGAAATCTTCTAAAATTAAAAAATCTCGTTTGTTTAGATAAATTTCAAAAAATGGATTTGAACACGAATCAATTCACACCGGCTATTACACTGGTCAACAAAAGTTTTTTGATGTGCTCAACTCGAATCTGAAGTCAGAAAAATTTGATTGGCCTCCGTTTTTGAAATATTATACCGTAATAAAATGTTAAAAACCGTCATTTTGGCTGTTTTCGAGGTTGTGTTTTTATGTGGGGTAAATTATTATAAACAAATTTGTAACGGTGATTATAACAACAGATATTCTTCTTTAAAAAACTGTTTAAATTTTCCGATATTTTTTCTATTAGCCAGCAAACGAAAAACCTCTTGAAAAGTATATTTTGGTTTTTGTGGCAAATAAAAAGTTCAATTTGGTTTGCCAGTGCTGTTTCTAAGTCAAAGACCGCTACTTAAACTTTAAATATCTCGGGCAGTAATAGAGATATTGGAAAGATTTAAACATTTTTTGGAAGAATAAAACCAGTCCTTATAGGCAATGTTAAAAATGTATTCACAATAAATTAACCCACATAAAATCATAACCTCGAAAACAGCCAAAATGACGTTTTTTGGCATTTTCTAACGGTAATATTTCAAAAACGGAGGCCAATACAAATTTTCTGACTTCAGATTCGAGTTCAGCATATCAAAAACCTATAGAAAAGTATATTTATGCCACTGTGGCAAAAACCTTGTTGACCAGTGTTATTAATCGTGTATAGGTATTGTATATACATTAGGGTGTGCTAAAGTGCTCCACTATGGAATTTTCAAATATAATAGCTTCTAAAAGTAACATTGCTTATCAAAATTAAATTCTGCGTTTACAACTTTCATTTTAATTGGTTAATATCTTTGGCTCGCTCTAAATATAAGAAGAAATCGAAGAAATTTGGATTTTTAGAGATTTTTTAAATATATGTTTTTTGGATACAAAAAAATGTATTGAAAAATAATTCAAGAAAAAAAGTTACACTTATTTTTATTGAAATTGAACACTTAGTTAAGAAGCTGCGCAATAATAAGCGAAGGAAAAAAAACGTTTTTTCATATAAAATCGTTTTTTTTTTTTTTTTTTTTTCTTAACAACCAAACCGATTGCGAGCCAAAGACGAATGATTTTATAATTTTTTTTTAAATATTTTTAAACCTCATCCCCAAATACAACTTTTGACTACTATTACATTGCAAAATTAGAGTACTTTTTTTCACCCATACTATAGTGACACACCCTAATATACATGTGATGAACAATGAACGGTTCCTGTATTCTTACAATATCGTATCTACAACAGGGTTGTAAAAAATATTTCATCAAAAAAAAAAAAAATACTAACAGCAACTGAAAAAAAAAATTCAATGTTGAATGTGCATTAAATTTTTCTTTTTTAATATTTGTCGAATTTTCTACAATTTTGACTATTTGACCATACATTAGGTTCAATATTATAGTTATACCAATGCAAATATTTTTCAGTTCCAATGACTTTTTTTTTAATGTAAAATATTTTTAATTGCAAAAAATATTTTTTTCTAATAAAAATTTTTTTTATTTGCAGTAAATATTTTTTTTTTTGTTCAAATACATTTTTCTTAATTCATATTTTTACAACCCTAACGTACAGTTTTTTACATTTTTCAAAAAATTCTCCCTCTGTCAAGGATCTGAAACGGAAACATCTTAACATGATTTTTCAACAAATAGTGAATATTTAAAAAGACTAAAAACTTTTTGAATTAAAATGATTATTTCTAAAATATTTTTTAAGGACATTTTTGAAATAATTAAATAATTAAGAACAATTAAAGATTTTTTTCCATTTTGGAATCTGGGGATTTTTTTTATGTTGGGGGTTTAAACATACTTGACTAATCATAAGAATAATTTTTCATAATTTTTTTTCTGATTTTGATTTTTTAAAGTGGATTTCGGTATGGTTTTTAGCCAGGATAACTTCCATATTAAGCGGAAATCCACTAATTTTAAGATGAAAATCTTCGTATTTTTGTGTCTCCACATCAAAATGCACTTATTAAGTTAGATTGAACGACATAATTATGAAGGTTTTATAGTTTTTCGATTTCGTGTGAAAAAACACTCATATGCCATAAAACGGTTTTTTTGACGTGATAACATCTTATAAATCGATGAACCATGGCAGCCACTAAAAAAAGTGACGCCATTTTCTCCCGTTCCACTCTCGCAGTGCGGCAAAAAATTTCAATTAAAAATTAAAAATAAACTACATATTAGAGGTACAAAAATCTTCTATAGCTTATTTGAAAGAAAATAACCTAAAGCTTAATCTAAATGAAGGATTTTTAAAAATTCCGTCATTTAATAGGGTAAACAGGAGTAAAACGGAAAGATGAAGTTTGGGCTGAAATCTAAACGCAAAGTCGTAGAGAGTTGATTTTTTTTGTTATAGATAGATAAAACTAATTTAAGAATAACTGCATTTAAGAAAAAATTCTAAAAAAAATTGAAACTAAGCTACAACGTTTTGTTTGAACGTTGTACACGTTTTGGGGCTATGACAAAATGATGATTTTAGGTAGGGGAAATTTTTTTTGACAATTCTAAAGGTGCCAGGTGAAAGATGAGGGAAAAAAAGTAGGCATTTAATACGGATTTTTTTCCAACACTCTGCGTTTCGAAATAGGGGTATTTTTGGGTAGTTTTTTGATTTTTAGCTTTTTTTTAGCTTTCAAAAAATCTCAAAATTATTAGGACATGTAGGTTTTGGCTTTATGCATACATGTGCAAAAATTGTAATCGTTTAGTGAGTTTTGACTGAATAACGGAAGAAACAAGTTTTTAAAAAACACGTTTTTTGACCGTTTTCAACCGATTTTCATCGGTTTTTATTTGTATCTTTTTTATTTAATAGATACAGGAATAAAGTATATGGAGTAATGATAGACCATGGCCACGACTCAATGTGTGCGAAGTTTCAATCATTTTCGTAAACACAATTTTGAGATAACGGTAAAATAAAATTTTAGTATTCAACAGGTTATAACTTTTGACCAAGAGCAGATAGAAATTTTATTAAACTTTTATGAGCATCCTGATACAATTAAATTTCATTTGGTATATCAATATAGTCACGTTAGACTAACTACAAGCTTCACAATGTTAAATCAAGAAACTTGCGAAAAACCTCAAAACACCAGAGGAGATCTGTTGCCCTCCGAACAGCCACCAGTGTGGGAAGTACCGTAATCTCAGTCTGGAAATTCGACATGGTTGACTTTAAAAAATTCTAACTTCTCTTGTAGGCATCTTTGAAATGAGATTGATAAGTCATATGAAAGGTGAAATAATAAGCTTTCTCATGGTATAACATTTTTTATAGGTTGTTAAACAAACAAATTGATTCCATAGCGTGAGGACATAAAAATAAATGTTTTGTTTTGCTTTTTTTAATGAAATTTGATCGAGTTCAAAAAATTCTAGCTCTTTTTGTAGATGTCTCATAGACCTGATCAATATATATATTTTGATTAACTATCAGATGGTATAAAATTTTTTATAGGTTGTTAGGGAAAAAAATGGAATTAATGACGTGAGAAGATAAAAATTCATGTTTTTTTTTTTCCAATTAAGATTTCGATCAAGAAGACACAGAAGAAGAACCCAAGCATTTATTGATGATGTTTCAAACGATGAAACTTTTGATTGCGGTTTCAAACCCAAAAAGTTAACATGAAAGTTAAAAACGTGTAATAGCAGACAAAAAATATAGAGGTTACAAATGATGTCAAATGAAGTCTGTAGAAGTCTCAAGCAACATAACATACTTGGGGCAATAGAAGTTCAAGTAGTGTAGTGTATTTCAAAACTACCCTCCATCCCTTATTTTTTTTATCAAAATAGGTAGGTATATACGAGTATCATTAACCTGATTTATTTTCTAACAAAAGAAAATTTATCTTTTCTTACGGGTTGCGATCTTTTTCATATGAATCAATCCTACGCTCCAATCAATGACCTATTGATACACTTTTTTAAATAAAAATAAATCTTACAAATTGGCCGGAACACCTCCCGCCCCCGGGGTCGATAGATACACCTTTAAGATACTTCCGACCAACAACCAGCCATAAGGTTAACTATACTTCTCGTTGCTAATCAACCTCGACCCGGTTGTAAATAATCCGGAACTGTATTTTCTACCTTCGCCCTTCTCTTTGTTTGAAAATGTTTTTTTTTTTTTTCTCAGAGGGTTACCCCAACATCAAGATGTCTAGAAATCGATAATTCACTTCGATAAGGCGGTAACAAATAAGTCTCTCACCCAATATAATCACTTATTAAGGAACTGAAGTTGACAGGAGGAATAAAAAAAAGAAAACGAATCCTCTTCCCTACGGGCTTTCTCGGGGGCCAAAAGACCGTAAAAAAACAATTTGTTCAGATCGTGTGGGATTAGAAAAGGCAGTTCGTTAGCAAACCTTATTTCAAGTAACCGAACCACCTGATGTTCCAATTGATTCATCTTATTGGAAATAAAATGGCTCCCGGTTTCGAACTCACTGGACTCCTTCAGATATGCAATGTTTTTTTCTATTTTGTGTGTGCGTGTGTGTAAATCTTTAAGAACCATTAATCTTATCTAGAGTTTGCTTGTAACTTCGGTTGAGGCAAACACAACAAGTGCAAATGATAGGTTTATGAAGATTCCGTTATATGAAAGGTTATATGAAAGAGGTTAGAAAGAAAAGAGTTCGTAAAAAGATTTTAGTGGAAAAAAAGGAAGTTTTCGAGTTAAAAGAAGATTCCATGACAAGCGAACCGATATGTAAGACACGTCGTAGATTTATGCGAGTTCATTTGTTTCATCGAAGTCTTCGGGGAAATATTGTTGTTCAAGACAACTACTTGAGAAAGTTAGTTTCTCTATAACGTCTTTTTGAGACACTATTCCACATGCTAGTTACGTACAACACAAACATGCCCAGAAAAAGTCCTTTTCTTTCGTTGTAATGGATGATTTATAGTTTTTCGGGGTTATTTTGTGAATGCGGGTGGACAATGTGGAAGGGTTTTTCTGGGTATAGAATTTGGGGCGTGTGGATTAACACTTCATATATCAAAATGCTGTGGCCAACTTTAGTGTGCGGACAAGGGCTTTGAGAATCATAAAATACAATAGCTGATATATAACTTGGAAAATGAGAAAATTCAATTTTGTAACCGATTTGCTCTATACAAAACCTTAGTTGGATGGAAACTGAAACTGTTTTCTCTCTGTGGAACAAAAGGCTGAACATGCGAATGGGTTGATTTATGGCCGACAGATATACTTGGGGTTAGTTTTTGTTTTCTTTCGAAATTTACCCGTTTGGCTGATTGGAAATTAGTTTTCACTATTTGAATGAACAAATACGAGCGTATAGTGGCGTCGTCGTCACAAGGGATCGGTAAGGGAAATTATAATTAATCAAGAAATGGTGAGTGGGAGGGAGAATATAGGGTTTGAGACTGATGAAAGACATGAAATATAGGTTTTCGTTGAAATACTAATTGGGGGGGAAAACAATTATAGGAACACAATATGTAACTTAAAGTTCCGAAATATTAAACTTTCATGCATATGAGAACTTTTAACCTAAACTAATTCCTTAAAAGAGATCAATCTATCCTATGGTCTATTTCAATTTTGAAGGTAATTTTTGAAAACAAAACTTCAACTCTATAAGATATTTCTCTGTTTTGATTTGGTAAAAAATACCGACCTCAAAAGAATGTGTTTGCTTGGATTGTTTTAACTTGATAGTATCCCATTGATTCAGTTGAAGACAAATTAAAGATTCTTGTCTACTTTAAATTCTCAATGAGGGAGAAATTTTTCGTTGTATTTTTCCATCATTCGAGTAAAGTTTTAACTCGCATCTTTTTCGTGCTATGTACTCTGTGATATCAGCATAGCCGTATTTAGGGGGGGGGGGGGGTGTTATGGAGTTTAACCCCCCCCCCGAAATTTTTTTCAGAAAATCAAAAGATATATATTATAAACAAATATAAGTCTAATATGTGCAGAACTAAATGGTTTGTTTTTGTATTCTAGTGATTTGATTACCTATCTGAAAATCTCCTTTAAAGTCTCTACCAATTTTGTATCGTTAAAGAAGTCGATGAAGTTTTATAATGGAAAACAAATTTTTTTGGACCATTACAAATTTTGGTCAGGGATTTTTCAAAAAACGAGTTTTTGTCTCTTTGACCATTTCCTTAAGCACCATGCTAACATCTTAAAATGCTCTTTAAAGAACCCTTTAAATACCACAAGTATTTATGCAAGATTTTTGGTTCCCAGACTAAACTATACTTTTTCAAAGGGTTTCGGTGTGCCGAACCCGAATCCAAAGACAGACATAAATGTCCGACCGAAGGTCGATTTTCAGCCGAAGCCGAAGCCTAAGCCAAATTATTAGGCTGAAAGAAAATGTTCGGCCGAAGCCTAAGGTTGAAAAAAAGTCAAGAATTCTCCTCCAAAATTCAAAATTTGAAATTTTGTTCGGCGGCTACTATGATGGCACACATTTGTTTTGAAACTTTTGAATACCTACCGAAGAAAAAATTGCAATCTTTTCTTAGATATTCAAAAATTTCAAAAATTGAAATTTTTTCCAGTGCCTAGTACGATGCTCGATATAATAAACAGAACCTTCGGCTTCGGCCTAAAATAGCCGAAGCTGAACGTTTGGCCGAATGTTGTCTTTTCTACTGTCCGAGATATCTTCAGTTGCTTGTTACCCACTTTTGACCCGTATAAACTTAGCATGACAACTTTTGAAAAGTTAATTTTTTTTTGGCTCAGTAATTGCCGCATAATTGCCGTGTTTATGCCGTGAAGTCAAAAAAATTGCCGCGCGCTTAGTTTGGTCAGAATCAGTAAACCAAGTTTGTCATGCTAACTTTATATAAAGTTAGCATGACAACTTTTAATTTTTGATCAATTTCAATTTTTTTTTCGCTAATTATTTAAAGTTTAATTGCCGTAATTATGCCGTGAAATCGAAAATAAACTATCTCTTTTGGTTTTCTCAAAAAAAAAAATAAAATCTAGTTTTTGTTAACCCTATTCCATATAAAGTTAGCATGACAAACCATCTATTTCTTAAATCCTTGGTCAATTTTTAAATTTTTTTGGCCAATTAATTGCCGCATTGGGTTAATATAAAAACTGCAAACTCAAAAAAATTGCCGCGCTTTTGGTTTTTTCAAAAAAAATTAAAAACTGTTTTTGGCCTCATATCGTATAAAGTTAGCATGACAAACCATCTATTTCTTAAATCCTTAAAAAAAATTTTTAAATTGACCAAGCATTTAAGAAATAGATGGTTTGTCATGCTAACTTTATACGATATGAGGTCAAAAACAGTTTTTAATTTTTTTTGAAAAAACCAAAAGCGCGGCAATTTTTTTGAGTTTGCAGTTTTTATATTAACCCAATGCGGCAATTAATTGGCCAAAAAAATTTTTAAATTGACCAAGCATTTAAGAAATAGATGGTTTGTCATGCTAACTTCATACGATATGAGGCCAAAAAGAGTTTTTAATTTTTTTTGAAAAAACCAAAAGCGCGGCAATTTTTTTGAGTTTGCAGTTTTTATATTAACCCAATGCGGCAATTAATTGGCCAAAAAAATTTTAAAATTGACCAAGGATTTAAGAAATAGATGGTTTGTCATGCTAACTTTATACGATATGAGGTCAAAAACAGTTTTTAATTTTTTTTGAAAAAACCAAAAGCGCGGCAATTTTTTGAGTTTGCAGTTTTTATATTAACCCAATGCGGCAATTAATTGGCCAAAAAAATTTTAAAATTGACCAAGGATTTAAGAAATAGATGGTTTGTCATGCTAACTTTATACGATATGAGGTCAAAAACAGTTTTTAATTTTTTTTGAAAAAACCAAAAGCGCGGCAATTTTTTTGAGTTTGCAGTTTTTATATTAACCCAATGCGGCAATTAATTGGCCAAAAAAATTTTTAAATTGACCAAGCATTTAAGAAATAGATGGTTTGTCATGCTAACTTTATACGATATGAGGCCAAAAAGAGTTTTTAATTTTTTTTGAAAAAACCAAAAGCGCGGCAATTTTTTTGAGTTTGCAGTTTTTATATTAACCCAATGCGGCAATTAATTGGCCAAAAAAATTTTAAAATTGACCAAGGATTTAAGAAATAGATGGTTTGTCATGCTAACTTTATACGATATGAGGTCAAAAACAGTTTTTAATTTTTTTTGAAAAAACCAAAAGCGCGGCAATTTTTTGAGTTTGCAGTTTTTATATTAACCCAATGCGGCAATTAATTGGCCAAAAAAATTTTAAAATTGACCAAGGATTTAAGAAATAGATGGTTTGTCATGCTAACTTTATACGATATGAGGCCAAAAACAGTTTTTAATTTTTTTTGAAAAAACCAAAAGAGATAGTTTATTTTCGATTTCACGGCATAATTACGGCAATTAAACTTTAAATAATTAGCGAAAAAAAAATTGAAATTGATCAAAAATTAAAAGTTGTCATGCTAACTTTATATAAAGTTAGCATGACAAACTTGGTTTACTGATTCTGACCAAACTAAGCGCGCGGCAATTTTTTTGACTTCACGGCATAAACACGGCAATTATGCGGCAATTACTGAGCCAAAAAAAAATTAACTTTTCAAAAGTTGTCATGCTAAGTTTATACGGGTCCACTTTTGTTCTATGTTAAGCTTAAATCCAGTATGTAAGCGAAAATTAATGTATCCATTTATTCAGTATTGTAATACCTATGTTCTATGTACAGCATTTAATAACGAAGAAAAATAACAAAAATAATAAAAAAATTATTAAAATTATTTTTATTTTAAGTAGGCGAAACGCTTTATAAATTTGGAATTGAGGTCACTTGAACTTTAAAATTGTATGTACAACATTTCGTTATTTTTTTGTTTCAAATTATAAAATTGAACAATTTCAGTTTATTGTTAAATTTCAAAGTGAAATATAATTAGCTCATGCCAAACAACTTGGATTATTTAAAATTTTTGTTTTTAAGTATTGCCAATTTAATTTAGAACTCATCACATAAAATGTTTTATATATAAAATTGTGCGAAATAATTTTTTGTATAAAGTCTAAGAATGGTTAAAATTTGTTTCTTCACAAAAATTTTCTTGCTCGTTAACGTTCGCAATTCCTATATCAACCAACTTATTCGCTCTTTGTACCAATTTAAACTAGACATGCCGTTGAATATTCGGCCATTTTTTAATTCGTTTACGGTAAGCAGAACTATTTTAAACTTTTAACTACGAATACTTGAAAAGGATATTGACAAGTTTTTCGCTTCGACACAGTTCTAATGACCATTTGCTTTACACTATTAAGAATCGACTGCAGTTAAATATATGTATATGATACAAAGTATTGTGATTCTTACGTCGTTTTCGATTGGAATCACTCAAGGATTCACTTATTCTGAAATCCAATAAAACAGTTTGAATCGCTTCCACTCACTTCTATTTTTTTTGTGTTTGTGTTTGTTTTTCTGTGAAATTTAAAATGTCAAATATGGCATAAGACTTGAAAAATAATTAATATGTGAAGAAAATAGTACCTAATATTCAACTAATTAATCGGGAATTCGTTTTGCAAAATATTTTAAAAGCTTAATTTATTTGTTTGAAAATAAATAAACAAATTAATTTCAGAAAACGAAAAAAATTTGAATGAAAAATAATAATAAACAATGATTGAGTGTATCTTTGACATGTGAGTATTCATGTATTAGTGCTTCTTGATTTGATTCTGATTTGAAATCGAGAAGAGAATTTCTCTTCTGAGAAGCGTTGTGGCTGTCATTTTCATGCCAATAAAACGGTTTCAGAAGTCTTCTGAATGATTCCGGACGCTTCCGGGGAGCCAATCGAAAACGACATTAAAAAAAATTTGTTTGGTATGAATATAAATTTTCTTTGGGCGTTCATTTTTAAAGCGTTTTTCCCTCCCCAATAAACTTAAAAACTAGTTACGCTAATGATTCAAATCGAACAAAACATTTGGGATATATCGATTTTCAGCGATTTTTCAAATAGCAGTATCTTTTTTTAAATTGGTCGTATTGGAATATTAGAAACGTCAGTTTGAAGCTTCCAGTCTATAATTTCTAATATCGAAACATTTTCAAAATGGCGTGCATCGGGCTATCTTGAATACATCACTTTGAACAAACAACTTTAAATTTTTTTTCTTATTAACTTGAGCCGGCCATATTGGTACGGATAACATGTTAACTAAGAAATTTTTTCTTTTTATAAAAAAAAAATTAATGAATAAAATCAGTTGTTAAAAAATCCATAGGTATTAAAATACCATTTTTAATAATATTATTATGGATCACTTAATTTTATTTCACCAGTGTCCATACAAAATAAAACAAAAAAACTACATTTTTATATCCCATAAAATAAGCTCAATACCTTAATTCTTTAATAATTTTTAGCAGAGACCAGAAATAACAGTCAACCTTTATTTTCAATCGGTTTCTTTCTGAGAGTTACCACATTACTGTAAATAGTTTCGGTTAAGGTTTGAGATTTATTTAAAAAAATCAAAAATAAAGGTTATCGATCGAGATTTATTTTTAATTTTGAGATTTTTACAAAAAAATAAATGGAAAAGGTCAACATTTAACCGTTTTCGCTGCAAATAAATCAAAAGTGGTCAATTCAAAGGAAAATGTCGAATTTGCCAATAATGTCTTTATATTGCAAAAATAAATATGAAAAGGATGTTTTTTCTAAGTTTATGTATTTAATAATGTATGAACTAAATAGACTCTCAAAGTTCTTTAGACCCAAGATTATATCTCTTTTCGTTTAAAGTAGAATCTAAAGACGAAAATGTGTTTTCCACTGTGATTTGAGTCGCTGGGACGACAAGCATAACCAATGCAATTTCGAATATTTCAGGAGACCGATGTTCTAATATCTAGGTCAAAGCGTTCAGCTTCCAGAAGCGTTTTCGCCCGCCCAACATCAAATCTCGGAATTTTGAAAAAAAAAAAAAATGAAAAAAATTGTTTTGATGCCAAAAGGGGACTCTAACCTACATTTGGGTACAACTCCCATCCCTGTAGGTGCAGACGTTCTCAAATCGGGAGAACTTAAAGGTAAAAAAAAAGTTAAGCCCGATTCTGAAAAAATAGGCATGATGTGGCGGTTTAACATGGAAGATGGTTTTTTAAAAATCTGACAATGTGCAAAGCGTAGGCCCATGACACAAGCTATCATTTGGCATCACTCCTAAAAATTGCTCTCCAGCGGTTTAGCTTCCAGGAGCGTTCGGGGATTTTTCGAAAAAAAAAATTTACCCCAACTTTCAAACGCGATTTTCTCGGAATTTTGAAAAAAAAAATCCAAAAACCCGATTATACCACTATCGGGTAGCTGAGAATATAAGCTTTCATTCATATGGCACCACTCCCATGTGATGTCTCTAGGAATTGATACATTTGCAGATGAGATTTATTTTTTTCTCTCAGCGATAAATCTCACTGGTTGACCGAAACATAAAAAAATACAAAATAAAGGTTTCTCTCAGACCTTGACCGAAATTTTTCTTTTTTAAAAATAAAAGTTATTTTATGACCTTTATTGAAAATATCGATAAATAAGAGTTATTAAGGAACCTTTCAAAAGGTTGAGATTTATTTCTGATCTCTGATTTTTAGGTTTTTTTACGAACTTGAATCTAAATAATGCATTAGTTTTTGTTGTTATAAATAAGCAGGAGTCAATACAAATGTTTTACTTGATTTCCGCAAAAAATCAGAGTCATGAAAAATAAAAAAATAAAAAAAATTCTAAAAGTTTTATAGAACTTTTTTCTACGCAAGTAAAGTATATTGTCAAAAGAAAAGGTATCTCCCCCAGAAAATCAAAACAAAAAAAAACCTCTTTTCGAATTTCTTTCATTAACATAAGATTTCACAAAGAAATGGAAAAACTTTGTCAAGACACAATTATTTATTCAAAGGTATCATCCGTATATACCCACCCACTCCCCCTATCCTCATTCGCCTGTTTTCTCTCCTATATAATTGTGCATTCGAATTGATTTTTTAGTTCCTTCGGATCCGGTTTGCCTTTTCCGCATTTTCCTTCTTTTGCATAAATACTTATTCATTATGCCTTAAGCTCGAGTAGCAATCGCAGGGTTCTTCTGACCAAAGTATACTTTTTTTTATTTTTGAAAAGACACAAAGACACAGACAACAACCTACCACCAAAGTAAAAAAAAAAATATAAAAAAACACAGAAACAGAAAAACTTAGATGCACATTAAACCCATACCTACCCCTTTTTTTTCAAGACTCAACCCAAACCCTTTAAAGCAGAGTGAGGAGAGCCAAAGTAAAGTAATTTCACTGAAAGCATCTGATTATCATGGAATAAATCTAAATGGTTAAAACAAAAGACTCTGAAAGATGTGGGAGATCAAAAAGGGGTAGAGGGTTAAGGAGATCAAGTATAGAAGAACGAGAAAAAGTATGCCAGAAAGACGTATACTACGAGTATCTGGTGAAATACGGCCCTTTAGGGTTTATCTGTGGAAAAGTAAGTAAATGGCTAGCGCTAATACCGTTCACAGCACCAAATCCCCTTTGTCCATTTTTCTTAAGCAAATCACACAAATCCTAAGCCCAAGAAGGATGACCTTTTTTTTTTAACTTTGCTTTCATGATGGTTCCACTATGAGAAGAAGCTTGATATAGGAATGAGAAGGGGAAATTTTGTTTTAAAGTTGTTTTGTCTGTGTTAGCCACTTCTTAATGGTATTGCTTCAATAAGTTTTATGGTACTTAGCCACATTGTTCCATTTCGGGTAAATTAATTTTAATTAAAAATATGTCGCGGATGTCTGAAAAGATTTGTTTTCATTAGAATTTTTTTTGTTTTTTGAAGATACTCGTTTATTTTGGGGGTCGGTATAGAATTTGAATGGTTTTAGCGAAATAAAACCAACTTAAATCCTCAATCTAGTAAAAAAAAAAAAAAACTATAAAAAAAACTAGAAGGATTTATTTTAAAATGCTCATTTATGTTTTGAGAAAAAAAACACCATTGGCTAATGTATAAGATTGCCTTTTAAATTAAGAAATTTAAAAACTCTCAAGTTCGTTTACCATACTGCCATCTAAAATAAAGTGTACAGATATATTCAGGATGTACCAAACCCACCGTCACTAATGAAAACCTTGAGTTCCAAGTCGAGAAATCTTGTTTTTTTCATTAAATAAACATTATATGTGCAATTCCATGGTAACTCACGTTACATTCACAAAAATTTCCAACACATAAATAATTTTTTTTAATTTTTAAGAAATTACTATCCATGAATGGAGCATAACTATTACTTTCATAATTAACTAAAAAAATTGTCTTTATTTTTAACATTTGCTTGGGAAAAATAAAAGTTTGATGGTAACTCACGTTACAAAAATCGGACACGAATTTTAAGAGTATGAAGTTTTTATCTGAAATTAAGAATCTTAATTTGTTTTCAATGAAGATTCCATACATACAAAATTACAAGCTTTTAATGTGAGTGACAAAACCAAACATTTTTTCAATATTTCGAGGAAAAATTTTAAAATATTTAGGTAACTCACGTTACATTATTTTGGTAATTCATGTTACCTGCGATTTGTGGTTCCAAAAGTAAAGAAAAGATGCATTTTCACTCAAGTTTTTTTTTAACCGAATAGTGTGTAACGAAGCTTGCTTAAATGTTAACTTATTTTAGCACTCACGAGGGGATATTGTCATCGTCACTATTAGACTCGTCATATTTTCAGTTTGCTTGTTTTTCCGTCATTTTCATGTGAAATTCTTCTGTTGTTGGCAAGCTTATGCTATAAAAATGCTTTAAGATTATTAAACTCCCTGAATTTTATGTCTATCCATAAGGGAATACAACAAAGAATCTTTTCTTGCAACTTGCATAAAGAGTTGCCGTTTGTAATAGGAATTTGCTAATAAAAAAAGTAAAAAAGACTACATAATTTGTTCAAAATTCGTGTCCACTTTTTCATGGAATTACCCATATTTTTCATGTTCTTAGGCCAATTTTTGTATTTAAAAACTCTGCATCCCTCTAACATTTAATTATAATTAAAATAAAAAAATTATTGTTTAAAAAATTTATATATATTTTTTTTTTTTTTAGTTAAAATTATAAAATATTCATATTTTCCCAAAAAATGTTTAAATTTACGGAAAACAAATTGGTCTTATTTTTCTGAATAAAATAATGTCAAATTAAAACATTTAGAAAAAAGAAGTTGTCTGTAAAGCCGGTTTACGGACGATGATTTTACGTGATAACGTGTCGTAAGAAAACAGGTTGTGTGCTTTTGAAATGAGTCAATTGAAGCGTTTATTTATTACAAACAATCATAATTTACAAGAAAAAGCTAAACAAATTTACCTTTTTTCTATTCTCATTGTATTAATTTTTTTATTTTAAAAGCTTACAAAAAAAATTGTATCATTAAAAAGAAAAATATTTCTTCTACCTAAATAATAAAACCATTTTTAAATTTTTACAATACGCAAAAAGTATTAAAATTATTTATTGAAAACAATCATTTCTTATGAAAAAAGTGAAAAAATCCATCACCCAAAAATTCATTTTTTTGATATAACAACCTATTGTAAATTTTATACCCCCTGAAAGCTTATTGCTTCAGACTAAAATATATACAGGATGTCCCACAGTCACCGCCCCAAATGAAAACCATGGATTCCTGAGGTCATTTGAAGTCGAAAAACTTAAGAGGTAATTTTCTCGTTTTCGTCCCGTTTTCGAGTTACCACGGTTTTTATGATTTTTGCTCTCTTGTCCTTTAACTGGCTTTATCTTTGCCAAACTACGTTTAATTTGAAAAAATTTTTTTACAACCAATTAAGAATTTATTACAGTTTTAGTTTGTCTCAAAACTTTTTTTTCTGCGGACAACCGTTTCTCCACAATTTTGCATCAAATACAATTTTCTTCGTTTTTTAAGTTGTTTTTTACACTTTCATATCATTTAAGTCAAAAAAACACGTTAATGAGTATTAATTTTTTGTCATTTTTCTTAAAGTACAGTTTATTTTCATAAAAAAAATAAATTTTATTTCATAAAAAAGGCTACTGAAAGTAATTAAAAAAAAAATAAACAAACTGAGTGAATTAAAAAAAAATAATTTTTAAATAAAAAATTGATTTAAATAAATTAAATTTTTTTCTGAGCTTTATCTATTTAGTCTTTTTCTTAATCACAATAGCTCAAAAAAAGTTTTTAATTCATTTAAATCAATTTTTTATTTAAAAATTATTTTTTTTTTTAATTCACTCAGTTCGTTTATTTTTTTTTTTAATTACTTTCAGTAGCCTTTTTTATGAAATAAAACTTATTTTTTTTATGAAAACAAACTGGGCTTTAAGAAAAAGGACAAAAAATTAATACTCATTAACGTGTTTTTTTGACTTAAATGATATGAAAGTGTAAAAAACAACTTAAAAAACGAAGAAAATTGTGTTTGATGCAAAATTGTGGAAAAACGGTTGTCCGCAGAAAAAAAAATTTGAGACAAACTTAAACTGTAATAAATTCTTGATTGGTTGTAAAAAAAATCTTTCAAATCAAACTTAGTTTGGCAAAGATAAGGCCAGTTAAAGGACAAGAGAGCAAAAATCATAAAAACCGTGGTAACTCGAAAACGGGACGAAAACGAGAAAATTACCTCTTAAGTTTTTCGACTTCAAATGACCTCAAGAATCCATGGTTTTCATTTGGGGCGGTGACTGTGGGACACCCTGTATATAGATCATGTCTACAAAAAGAGCTAGTATTTTTTGAACTCGATCAATTTTCATCATAAAAAGCAAAAAAAAAACATATAATTTTATCTTCTCTCGCTATTGAATCAATTTTTTTCAACGACAACCTATTAAATATATATATCATGTGGAAGCTCATTATTTCACCTTTCATATGACGTTTCATTCTTATTTCTTTCGAATGACGTTTTTCAAATTGTCAAAAAAAAAAATTCCCCTATCTATTATCACTACTTTGTCAAAGGTCTACCTCATGTTTTAGTTTTAGAAAACCATTTATAACTTGGTTTTGGAATTTTGTAGGATTTTTTTCAATACCATTGTCAGTCTTGCAATGAATTTTTCTATCGATTAAATAAGAATTCAAATTTTTACAATGTAGCGTTTAGTTAGATAATAGCCAATTTTTTCCAATTTTGTTTTACCCTATTAAATGACGGAATTTTTAAAAATCTTTCATTTGTATTTAGCTTAGGCTATTATCTTTCAAATAAGCTATAAAAGATATTTGTATCTCTAATAGTTTAATTTTAATTTTGAATTGAAATTTTTGCCGCACTGCGAAAAATTTCAAGTGTAACGGGATAAAATGGCGTCACTTTTTTGCGGTGGCTGCCATGGTTCATTGATTTATAAGACGTTATCACGTCAAAAAGTTGAATTTTTTTTATAATACAAAACTGAACATTTTGAAACTTTAAAGATAGTTTAATATTCCGGCTACTAGACCAGTGCCGAAGCCTGCAAAAACATTAAAAAGTAAAAGAAAATCATAGTAGGATGAAACCCATTGGAAAAGGATGTGAATATGATAAAAATGAAAGGAAAAATTAATTACGGGCGAGCCGAGTCCGGGAAGTGGGTGGGTTGAGTTTTTAATGGTAAAAAATGGTATATCTCGATTTCCGGCAAAACAACTAGTCCTATGGAAAAAAGTTGTATGGCAAAATTGTAGGTAATAAAAAGATCTACAACTTTTGTGAAAAAAATTAAAAAAAATGAGTTTTTGGTTTTTTATTTTTATCTTTTTCAAAAAAAAAAGTTTTTTTCTACGAAATTTGGTGACAACTTACCTTATTATATCTTATCTTATATCTTATTATATTATTATATCAAATACACTGTAATTTATTTGATTTAAAATATTTATTTTTTCACCTTATTTTGACTTAATATAAAAAAAACACCCTAATTTTCAATCGAAAATTCACGTGTCAAAATATCAGCTTTTTTCAAAAAGTCGGTGGGGATTTTGTTCGTTGAAATATCTACTTTCAGATGGTGAAAGAAAAAATTTACATTATTAAAAAAAAGCTTGAATTCGAAATTTTTTTTTATCATATTTTATAATTTTGGCTTATTTATTAAAATTTACACTTTAATTACTGAAAAACCGTAAGATTTCATGTTGCATTTATAAATCGTATGATTTTTTAGTAATAAAGAATTCTTACAAAAATGTACCTTTCCTTCTGTAAAGCTTTATAGAAGCAAAATTATAAGTAGTGATGTGCTTTTCAGCTTCAATCGTCACTTAAAGAAACAAATTTTCAATCAGGTTCATGTCAGGTGATTGACGGATGTTTTGAACACACTTGGAAGAAAAGCCAACGCAAAAGCAATTCTTTTTCTCGTATGGAATGATCAATAAATTCGTTGATTTGTTATTTGTTGTCTGTAAATTAAAAAGAAACCATCACCGATTCTCCTCCAGCCGTGCTTCAAGGTTGGGAGCAAATTTTGTGGAATTAAACGTCTCTCATTTCACAATGGGAATAAAATAAAATAAATTTGCTTTTTTCACTGAAAAGCACATTTTCGTAGTTAATTTTGCATCAGTATTTTATTCGGAGATTTGCCGATAACGTCTTATAAATCGATGAACCATGGCAGCCACCACAAAAAAGTGACGCTATTTTTTTTTAATTTAAAAAAAAAAACTATTAGAGATACTAAAATCTTCTATAGCTTATTTGAAAGATAACAACCTAAAGTTTAATCCAAATGAAGGATTTTTAAAAATTCCGTCATTTAATAGGGTAAACAGGGGTAAAACGGAAAGATGAAATTTGGGCTAAAATCTAAACGCGAAGTTGTAGAGAATTGATTTTTTTTGCTATAGACAGATGAAATTAATTTAAGAATAACTGCATTTAAGAAAAAAATTCTAAAGAAACAAAGCTATAACGTTTTGTTTAAACGTTGCACACGTGTTAAGGCTATGACAAAATGATGATTATAGGTAGGGGAATTTTTTTTTTTTTGACAATTCTAAAGATATCAGATGAAAGATGGGGGAAAAAAAATTAGGCATCTAATACAGATTTTTTTAATGCAGCGTACATTTCGAAATATGATTTTTTGAAAAACACCTATTTTTTAGGGGTATTTTTGGGTAGTTTTTATTTTTAGCTTTTTTTTAGCGTTAAAAAAATCTCGAATGTATAGGACATGTAGGCCTGGGCTATCCGCATACATGTGCAAGAAATGGAGTTCTAAAATTAATGATTTTTGACTGAATAACATTAAAAATAAGTTTAAAAAAAACAGGTTTTTTGAGCGTTTTTAACCGATTTTCATCGTTTTTGATTTTTTTCAGATAGAGAAATAATGTATAAAGAGGGTTGATAGAATATAGCCAGGACTATATGCGTGAGAAATTTCAATCATTTTTAAAAACACAATTTTGAGATAACGGTAAAATAAAATGTTGGAATTCAACAGATTATAACTTTTATCTAGAGCACATAGGAATTTGATTAAAAATTATTGAGCATCCTGATGGAATTACCTTTTATTTGGTACATCACACTTCACACATAACGGTAGACTAACTACAAGCTACACAATGTTAAATCAAGAAACTTGCGAAAACACTCAAAACACCAGTGGAGATCTGTTGCCCCATGAACAGTCACCAGTGTGGGAAGTACCGCAATCTCAGTCTGGAAATTCGACATGGTTGACTTTAAAAAATTCTAACTTTTCTTGTAGGAAACTTGGAAATAAGATTGAACCGTCATGTGAAAGGTGAAACAATAAGCTTTCACGTGTTATAAAATTATAATAATTTACCTATAGTTTGTCATTGAAAAAATTGATTTTATAGCATGAGAACATAAAAATAAATGTTTTTCATGCTTTTTTTACATGGAGTTCAAAAAATTCTAGCTCTTTTCGTAGATGTCTCTTAGGCCCAATTTATTGACTCTCCATTAAACTTAAATCGCCATTAAAAAAGGGAATTTTAAAATTAAAAACCAATTTCGTTTAATTCAGTCTCTTTTAAGGATTTTTTTGAAGTTTGGCATCATTAACTAATTGAGCATTAAATTTAAAAGTAGTTTTAGTTAAAACACCAAATTCGACCTTTTAAGAGGGATTTTTAGAGCTAATGGAGGTTTTAAACAGAATTTCTATTTATTCACTCTCCATTATTGTCAAATGTCATTTCATTTATTTTTTTTATTTGAATTATTATTTTATTTGAAAAATGTCAAATGAGCTAAAGAATTATTAAAAAAACATCACAATTATGAAAAAAGTCCAGACTAGAATTTTTTGTAGGTATACACACATGCATTTGTACCATAAAAAAGAACAAAATTCAAAGAAATTAATGCATTTCTTGTCTACTTCGCACAGATAATACTAGATCTACTAGATTATATTCTCTACTTCAAATCATTTTTGAGATGCTGCATAATACATACATAACATTGCAATTGAAGCCATGAGAAGAAGAGATATAAAGCTTACTTCTAAACCAATGAGACGAGATGAATGCCGATAACACTTAAATTTAAGTTGTTATATTGACACCGATGGCAAAAATTAAAAATTTCACTTAACTCCTTCTTCTTCTCATGGTTTCAATTGTAGGTTGTAGCATTCTTTGGTTACCACTGGTATATCGTTAATCTCTTGCATTTTCTGGCGTTTTCAGCTGCAAAATACTTACGGGTCATAGTTTTTTGGCTTTTCTTCCAATTCAAATCTATTTGATTTGACAAAATTGTAGCTTTTGACAGATTATTTTTCAAACAAAATAAAAAATCCCTAGAATATTTTTAACAGAGTTTTAAAATTTAAAGTTTCCATTAAAAGTAAGGACTTTAACTAAAGAAGAGTGAATTAAATGAATTTTTAGGTCCAATTTATTCACACTCCATTAAATTTAAAGTCGCCATTAAAAAAGGGAAATTTGTATGCGATTTGACAGTTTTATAATTTTTAATGGAGCCTTTAAAAATAATGGAGAGTGAATAAATTGGGCCTTAATGATGTATACTTAAAGGCGACAATAGTTTAACGAGGTCGTTAACTAAAGCGATAAATTTCAAAATTTAATGGAGGCTCAATAAATTGGCCCTTAGACCTGATATATATACATATTTTGAGCTAAGACAATAAGCTTTCAGATTGTATAAAATTTTGTATAGGTTGTTAGGGAAAAAAATGGAATTAATAACGTGAGAAGATAAAAATTCATGATTTCTTTGCTTTTTTTGATGAAAATGATTGTTTTCAATAAATTATTTTTATACATTATAAAAATTTAAAAATAAAAGAAGAAATACTTGGCTTTTAAATTGCATAATTTTTTTCTTGTAATCTTTTAAAATAATAAAATCAATATACCTAATGAGAAAATAAAAAAGGTATTTTTTTTAGCTTTTTCTTGTAAATTATGATTGTTTGAAAAAGTAAACTCTCATTTTAAACAAAACCACACAACCTGTTTTCTGACGATGTTATCACGTAAAATCATCGTCCGTAAACCGGCTTTACCGACAGCCTCTTTTTTTTCAATTTTTACAATTAAAACCAATTTGTCAAGCATCTTTACTTGATCTTCCCGTATGAACTTTTCGATTAAGATATCCGAAATAAAAAAAAATGTACAATTGAAAAGGCTGAAAATTGAGGAATTTTAATACTTATAGCTGCTTTCAGAGAACTTATTTTCTTACATCACAAAATGTACTGTCGTTTTTCAACACATTGCTTTATTTTCAAGAAGAAAACTAAACTTGAATTTATGTAAAACAAACCTAATGGTTTCATTAATCAAATAAATGAAACTTCATTATGAAAATACTTATTAACCGATGCGGTTCACATTTAATAAAACATTATTTTTAATTATTATTATTATTTATTCCTAATTGCATGCTATATGTGAGTCTGTCAGAAGCAAAATAACATATATCCCAAATCTTTCACCATCTCCTGTGTACATCTCAAGACTATATACACTGGAAAATCAATAGTCGCTTCTCAAACTGCCATCCACTGGTCCAGTCTTAGAGAATATATACGAGTTCAAAACCATACCACACCATACAACAAATCCTCTTTAGTTTTCTTCAAAACAATGCTTCCATACAGAATATATCGGGATGAAGTGAATATAGAACGTAAGTGCGGCATGGAAAAGGCACTCGAAGTTATTAAATCAGTGATGCTTAAATTTGAAACTCCAGCCCCGACCCAAACCAAAACCAAGCCAGGCCAGGCCAGAAGTTAAGAAGAAGAGGTCCAGAGACGAAGAAGTCAGTTACCATCCAAGCATTAGTATATATTCGCCTAATGATGGCTCTCCATAATGTGTCACCGGGGTTACAAAGGACAATCGATTTCTCTTCAAGTTTACACTCCGTAGTTACAGTATTCCTTAATGTATTTTATAAGTATCTGCAAACACGTCGTACCTACATAGTCTTCATCGTCCTTATATAGATAGAAAATGTGCATAGATATAGACAACTTATAAACCCAACGAACATGGCTGCCAACGACAACGACTGATATCTTCTTCCTGTATACAACCCGGGCCGGGCTGTATCCTCTTCTTCGGCCTCCTTGTTTTGTGTATGTTCCTTAGAGTCATTGCCGCCTTTTGCTATACTCGTATCTCGCCCAACAAACACCATCTCACCCACTCAGGAGTATTATTCTCGTTGTACTTATAGTATCTACCACCCTCTCAAGCTCACAGACGGGCCACAACGTAAATAGTAAATTCTTATTATACGGTTGAGAAGAATCTCGGTTACCCGTAGAGACTCCACAAGGTTGGTTGGACATCTTTACAATTAGACGTCGGTGTCAAAGGTGAAATTGGATCTTTTGTTATTGTCAGACCCCGATGACGACAACGCACCCAAACTCAAACCCAATTTCAAACCCAACCAAACTCGAATGGACAAATTGGCAAAATTAGTGATAACTAAAGAATTTCAGGTGACTATTGAACTGGTGATCTGTGTGTGCCACCTACGGAAATATGAATTTATGCTTCGATGGTTCTGCTTATTATCCTCAGGCGAGAATTTTAAAAATAAATCATTTCAAAAATATTACAAACGTATGGCAGGAGATTTGAGCATTTGTATCTTCCGTAGAAAGTTCGTTTACGTTTGTAGCATATTTGTTGTTCGATTTGATTTTGAAAAATCCATTGAAAGTGACTCTTGTGTACGATACTAAATTTTACAGTCATATATATTAAAAATATTGACCAATTTAAAAGCTATGAACGAAAAAGTGAATCGTCTGTACCAAAATGTACGTAAATAGACAGACGATTTGAAGATTTTACAATATTATCCGATCTGTCAAAGCTGTGACAATATAGAAGCCATATTCAACTTACATTTTTCTACTAGGTAGAGTCGGTTGAGGTAAGTGCGCGCACTTTTCACTTTAAGGCAAAATTGTGAAGATTCTGTAAGAGATATCAGCATAAAGTTTTTTTTACATTTGATAAACCTATATTTTGGGAACAAGAAAACACAAAAAAAAAAGTTTTTTAGTTTAAATAATTAATATGATTCAAAACAAAAACCATATGAAGTCAAAGTGCGCACTGTTGCACCTAAGTCAAGATAAGATCACGCAAACTCTTGTGTAAGAGCGTGCACATAATTTTAATAGGAATCTTGACAGTTTACAGCTACTAAATTTCTAAAAACTTAATGTAATACAAAGTTAAACAAAACGTTCTTTCAAAAGTTCCAACCTTTCACTAAAATGAATGAACATATTAAAGAAAAAACAAATTAAGTTCAAATACAAAAACTGAAACTTTATTTATAAAACAAAACAAACAAAAAATATTTCTAATTAATAGTAGAGTAACTAAAGCAAATTATTAGGGAACCCGGCCGAACAGCTCTGATTGTGACGATTTTTTTTTCAAACGTAGGCAATTAAAAATACTTTAAAGTCTATAGATTAAAAATTGCCGGTGTTGCCGTATTGTTTTTTAAAATTAAAATTAATTTTTTTTTTAACAAAACCTTTTTTTTGCTTAAATTTCATAAAACAAATGATAGCAAAAGATTCTCTAGGTAATTTAAGGAAAATATATAAAAAGCAGTAAGGGACAATCTTCCATCGTTTAAGCGATAAATGCAATTTTCTAACATTCTGACCTCAAACACAAAAAAAATATTTTGAAAATAACGGCAACACCTACAATATTTAAAAATACATTTTTAAAAAGAAAGAAGCTCATTCTTATCGCTTTAATTTAAATCCACTAAATTTGAAAAAAAAAAAACTTTTGAAAAAAAATGAAAAATTACTTCAATTTCAATGTTTTTTTTTTTATTAAAACTGAATTTTTGCATTGAAATAATTAATTTTCTCAAAGACTGTGGTAAATAGGAACTTTAAATTTTTGCTATTTAACTTTCAACAGTAAGGGTTATTAAATGAATAAAAAATAATTTTATGTTTAGATGTTGAACTTTAAAAAAAAAAAAATAAGTTACATTTTTTTTTAAACTTTTATTAAAAAAAGTTCTTCGAAAATGAAATACTTTTTAATTTTTTTCATAAACCGTAATACATATTGACATTTCCTTTTATAATTTGAAATCATAATAAATGCGAAAAAAATTTGAAAATAAATTCATTTTATATTACGACCAAGTTTAAAAAACGACATGTTAAAATTTTTTCAATTTTTTTTTCCAAAAATCTGAGTTCAATTACCATTCTTTCAAAAGCCTTTCATTCAACTAACTTAATTTTAATTTTAAATATATGACTAAGCTTCTAGCATTTAAAAAATGTATATTTGAATATTATAGGTGTTGCCGTTGTGTTCAAATATTTTTTTTTATGTTTGAAGTCAATAAATAAGAAAATTGCATCTATCGCTTGAACTATGGAAGATTGTCCCTCACTCCCATATATTTTTTTTTCCTTGATTTTCGTAGACAATCTTTTGGCATCAATTTATTTATGAAATTTAAGAAAAATTTTTGAAAAAAATTTGTTTTTGTTCACAAAAATCTTCAATTAAATTTAAAAAATCAAAACGGCAACACCGGCAATTTTTAATCTATAGACTTTAAAGTATTTTTAATAACCGACGTTTGAAAAAAAGATCATCAAAATCTAAGCTGTTCGGCCGGGTTCCCTAATATTGCCAATTTTTGAGCTTTAAGGCTTGGCCACACTGGAGGGTATGCGGTAGCGGTACGGGTAGCGGTGAGGGTACTTGTATGAAAAAAATTCCAAACTGACACATCAACGTTCATTTGTGGAAATTTTTTAGTACAAATATCGTTACCGCTATACCGCATACAATCCGGTGTGGCCAAACCTTTAACTGCACTCAGAGCCTTTCTTTTTTGGAATTCATGAATAACAGCCTTCGTTTCTCAAGATTCAAGTTTAAAAATTCTCTGTACTGTAAATCAGATTAAAAAAAGAAAAGTTTAATATGGGGAGAAGTGCGCGCTCTTACCCACAAAAGGACTGCGCGATTTTACCCACAAAGGTACTTTTTTTTATTTATCAAATTCATAATAAAATAAAATATGCACTATTCAAAAATATATGCTACTCTTGGTATCTAATGCTGCCACGCCGACGACGCCACACACTTTTCCAGCACAACTTTTTTTTTGTTTTTAGCCGGGTTTTTTCAATACTCTTTTAAAATAAAATGGAGCTGGGAACACACTCGCGAAGATCACCACTTATTGACGCCTTACTAAGCGCTGATTTCCTCATTTTTCGTTTTAATTTTTTTTTGACACAACTCGAGAAATAATAAGGAGCGCTTGCTCTTACCCACTGCGCAATCTTACCCCAAATGACTCTATCTACAAATACTTTATTGACGATGATCACATTACTCAACCAATTTATTTTGACGTGAATTCATCCCGTAGTTTCTAGACACAACACGCAACGATATTTTTACGCGATATTTTTACGCGGCTCCAAACCAAACACCAAATGTCAAAACAGCAAAATGTTAAAAAGAGTACAAACTGACTCAATTCACACCATAGAGAGCGAGTGAGAAAAAAAAACGTGAACATTTTCTAAGTAGGGGAAGGTGGCCTAAAATGGCCCCCCTAAGAATAATGTCCCATATCTAGAAAAAAAGTAACATTCAAACTTAAATTCTATATAATTTTCAGAGTTTAATATATGTATTACTCTCACATTTTTTTGCTTTGAGAGTTAAAAAAAATTCTAAAAAGGATTTTATTTTTTTAATTTTCAAGACGTCTACAAATTTCACTGATCAAATTTACCTGAGTAAAATGGCACACTGTCTAAACATACGTGATTTTAAATGAAAAATCGAGTCAAAGGGCTCGTTTTCCATTTTCTTGGAACAAGTGGTGCTTAATCCCCCCCAAATCTTTCTGCGAGTCATTCAAAACCCTGTTCGTTCACGTTGGTTTCTTGTCTCCGTATTGTAGTTTTTGGAACTTCGAATGTTTTTCATGCTTTTTTCCAGAATTTGGATGGAATCAAGGACTTTCCTCAGTGCAGGACTTCCTCTCATCTGTGGATCGTTTATGTTTAGCAACCATTTTCACTATCAAAAAATGAAAATGTGAAAGTAAGTATGCCATTTTACCCGAGAACAAAGAAGCCATTTTGGCCATTTTGGTTTTTTTTTAATTTAAGTTTTATACCGAAAAATCTAAAATCGTCCTAAGCTGACTTATTACAGTGAATTATTAAGAAATACTTCATGCATACATTTATTAACTCCTTTTTTTTTCAAAATACAATGTTTTTTATCCTTTTTTTTTTCAATTCACAAAATTTTAACGAGTGTACTTTTTGAGTTGGTTAGAGACAGTTTGACCTGTCAAATTTCAAATAATAGCTAGAAAGTTGCTAAAATTTCATATATGTCGGTTTTGCCAGTTTAACTTAAGAATCGCATTCATAAAACTTTCTAATTATGTTCGATTCTACGATTTCTAGCAAGGGGTGCTATTTTGGGCCACTTTCCCCTATGTTCACATTGTTAGTAGATTTTTTCCCAGCGCAGTGTCCTTATTTGACAATTTTCTGACATTGAAATTTCGGAAAATATTCTCAAGCTAAATTGTAAGTTCAAAAGCTAACGTAAGTATTTCCATTGTAACGGGTGTGACTTCATTTTTTGTTACTGGCTTGTGTACTAATCACTTAACAATGTATTTAATAATGTATTTAGTATAAACATTAAAGAAAAAAATCAATATTTTCAGTTTTCAAAAATTTAAGCACTTTTTACATAATAAATATTTTATTACTGTTAGAATCCCAGTATACACCAGAATAATTGACCCGAGATTTTTTTTGACAAACTGTCAATACAGTTTATTCTAGTGTTTTTAATATAATCCTTGCTTTGAAAACTTTTAGAATGTTAATTTTTTTTATATTTTATTAAAAAAATTCCTCATTTTTACTTGCGATATACATAAGGTACTATATACATATCAAGTTATTCGTACAAAAAAAAAAAAAGTTGAGATAACATTTTTCCATGACATTACGATGGTAGAGAATGCCAAAAAAGTGGGTCCGTCTGTCAGTCTGTCTGTCAGTCTGTCTGTATAAGGAGCTACAGCCTAAACGGATGGACCGATTAATGTCAAACTTGGTATGTAGCGTTATTTGGCTACTCTCCAGAGGTGGCTTTGGAATTATTTTTTTTGGACCAAAAATAACGGTACTTGTCATATACGGATTTTAGTAAAATTGAAATATCTCAAAAATGGCTCTAACGATTTTGTTTTAAAAATTCAAATGTTAGTTTAGAGCTAAGGTCTATTTTTTAATGAAAAAATTTTTTTTTGAAAATCATTATTAACGGTACCTACCATAGAACCGTTTTTTTTTTTTCAAATCCGTTTATCTCCGAAACTACTTATTCGATTTCAACGAAACTTTTTGTGAAGAAGCATTTATACAATCTCAATATTAAATTTCCAAAAAAATAATTTTTGGATTTTTAAAAAAATTTTGAAAATTTTCGAAAACGGAACATTGAATTTTTTGAAATATTGTTTTTAAGATTTCTACAAAATAGCATACCAATTTTATTTTAAAACTTTTTTCCCAAAAAATTATTTATAAAAAATTATTTTTTTTAAAAAAACGGCTCTAACGATTTTGAATTTTTTTTCTAAAAATGCATCTTAATATATCAATCAAAACTGCATACTTGTTTTGGAGGGCAATTTGATTTCAGATTTTATTTTATTTTTTTTAAAACCGAATTTTATTTTTTTTTTCCAAATTTCTAAATAAAAAGTCTTAAAAAATTAAGCAACTTTAACCGTAAGAGCAAGTACGTGCGACCCAGTCGTGCATTTTATTTTTTTAATTTTTATATTATGGTAGGTACCTATGTATATGTATATACAAAAAATTAGATGAATACGAAATTATTAAATATTGGTCCGTTGGTCCGTGCGTGTCGATTCATCTTTGCGTCCATCTGAGATTGGATTCAATATAAATTTGGTACAGATGACTTTTTTGTAATTTCCAAGATTTTTTTTTTTTTAATTTTTTTAATATATCGTTTTGGAAATTGTACCTCACGCTCACATGGGAGACCGGGGACAAAAGTAACATTGTTTACTTTTTGTTTAGTTGACGGGTTCAGATTTTATGGGCGGGTACAGCTTAAAAAACTGTGCACCCCGCCTTTTTGATCGATGGTACCATGACCTTTCGGCACCGTGGACTTTTCGAAACCTTAATTTCATGGAGTAAAAATCTCTATGCGACACTTTCATCTGTCAAATGCCCAAGTCACCCAAAATCCACCTAAAAAGACTAATCAGCTTCTAAAAGCCAAATTATAGGTACTAGTCAACATTGACATTTGCAATGGAATCAGATGTCCTTCAGTTTAACGAACACTAATTTATTCCAACTAACATCACTCTAACAAGTTGTTCCCAACCCATCCAGCTCCAATAGAAAAAAAATGCTCCAAAATATCGAAAAAATTGTTCAACATAACCCCACTTGATTATATGTATGATAAAATCCACTATTCCCATCACATCCAGTCGACCATTCCCTAGGGCATCGTTATGGAACAAATGCGAACAGCAAGTAGTCCTTTGGTTTTATTACATTACAGTCTCTGTGTTCTTCGAGGACCGCCAATCAATTCGATTCCATTTTGCCGAACCGTACTTAAGATGTCAAAGCTGAGTCCATATCCATCCATGTGGGCATCATATGCCTCTTCACACACACACACATGTGTGTATCATGATGATCCATAAAAAAAAAAAAAAAAACTCGAAAGAAACGAAGACCATCGATGTAATGGTCATGTTTATCGTTGGACCATTATCATCAATGGCAGGAAAGGACAACGTGCATTATGGTCTGTCGAATTAAAGGACATCCCTTTAGGAGATACCTTAGGCAGATTTAGGGTGATTTTTTGTGTTTTTGTCGTTCTTTTTTTTTTATTTACTTTGTGTGTCCTTTTTCGCTGAAGAAGCACATTTTTTCAATCGAAATATGATATTCAGGACTATAAAGGAGCAATACGTTTATGGCCCATCGATTCTATAAGAGTGAATCCATAAGTGTGGCATTAAGAATGTCCTCCTTCGCTGCCGGATGACTTATTACATTTCAATGCATTAATTTACAAGGAGAAGAAGAAGGCAATCAAGCAATTAATGACATAATTATGGCGCCCTTATTTGTCGTCAAGCCTAAGGATGTGTATACGGTGATGGAATAGCTGGTATGTTCACCCGCACTTGAAGTGCTGTATGGTAAAATCGGTTCACTCTCCTGCTCTCACTTTTATTGCTGCTGCTGTGGCAATTTATGTTAATTGAACGCTTCCGAGAATGCTTTGATCTTGTCAAATTTGTGACTAATTGCGACACCTTCCACCTCCATCATTCGTCAGGGACCCTCAGAATAATACCTACTTCCATTCTGGATAATGACACTTATATGTGCGTTGACGGGGAACATCTTGTTGACATTATAGAATATACCTTCATATGAATGCTTATGAGAGAGAGATGTTAGAAAGGACAAGGACGAACGAACGATATAAGACCCATCACCTCTCAAACTCGAGGTGAAGACAGGTGCAATCTCTATAGGCAGTCTCAGAGGAGATTGCCAAAGGATGTGCATGGAAAATAATTAATAGCATTCTCCCTCTTCTCACACAACACAAACACATTCTGGGGTAATGCATGTGCGTTGCGTGCCTATTTGATTAAGTGATGTGAATTTGATCCCGATGGGGATGTAATCAATCGTCTCGCAGATTGAATGGTTTTGTTTTAGAATTTATGGGTTTGAGAAGATTTAAGGCTGTGCAATTTATGCTTTGGATTTGTTTTAGAAATGTATATATACGCATTCATATATGATATGCATTTTAAAGCTTTTAACTTCATTTATATTGTAGGCGTGCACTTTTCTGTTGCTTAAGTCGCTCTACTTTAAAAAAATAGTAGAATCATTTATAGATCCTATTAATATAGTTTCTCGTCTTTGTTTTGTAAAATTCTAAATTTTTCCGTGAAAAAAATCCTGAATACTCGTATTCAATTTCTGTTTAATTTTATTATTTTTAGGTGGCATAAAAGAATACTTTAAAGGAGGACCAATACTTTCTTGTCACTTTGACGAAAATTTTTTTTCAGAAAATACAATTTTGTGTGTTGAGACTTCTGAAGTGCAAAAACTAAAGGAATAATATTCAAAACTATCCATATTGTGTTCACAAAAGGAAATTTCCTCCTCAGCACAGCTTGCACAGGAAGATATGTATGGAAACTTACGAATCAATCAGTTGCAAATCAAATCATTTGTGGAAGAAAATGTAGAAATATAAATTTTTGTTAATTTTTACTTAAACATCGTAAAATTAGACATTTTTTGATTTCTTGTATGAAAAGAAGTTTTACTGAAAAACGAAACCCGTTAAAGTCATTAAAAAATAATGTTTTGTGTACATATAAAAATTTTATATCATTTTTCAAAAAAAAGTTGTACACAGAGAAAAATATGACCCGCTAAAAACTAACCGATTGCCATATTGTTTTACCGTCCATACATTTCATAAGGAAACGATTAATAAGGTTTTTTTTAAAGAGATTTCTTATTATTTTTATAGAGAAAATCTTATTAAAATTTGACTGAAAAGTTGCAACTTAGCACTAGAACAAAAATCGCCATCATTTTCATGGCAGGTTGGTTCAGGTGGTAAGGTGGGCGACTAATGATTTGAAGTCTCCAGTTCGATTCCCGGCCTCGTCGTTTTTTTTTTTTTTCTTTTCAAAACCCTACAAGTGCAGATTTTAAAACAATAAGGAAAACCCGATTGTTTTAATAAGGTTTCCTTCTTGGATGAAAACCATAGAGAAATCTTATTGTTTTTGTTCTATTTTATGTGGTCTATTTTTCTGTGTGTAATTTCAAAGAAAATATTAATTAACACTTAAAAACGAAATTAACAAAAAAATATTGAAACTTTTTTTACATATCCAAAAATCTGTTTTATGGACACTTTTTATATTAAGAGTTACATAAAGAGTGTGTGAAGCTAGTCCCCTTTTTTTGACATTGTTATTTTTGAAAGTTGTTCCAGGTTGTTCCCGATTCGTTCCGGAATGTTCCAAAATTTTTTTGAAAAAATTTCAAAAATGGGGGCTTTAGGCCTAGCCCCCTTTTTCCGAAAATTGAAATTTTAAAAGTTGTTATAGGTTTAAAAAGTTATTCCGAACAATGTTCCTAATTTTTGGACCTTTAAGTTCAATATTACGAAAGTTATGGGCCAAAAAGTTTTTAAGTTTTTATATTTTTTTTCTTTATTTTAAAAAAGTGTTCTACAGTAAGAGTACCTATCAACTCGAAAATACACTTTCAAAACAAATCGTTATGTTTTCAAATTTTCAAAAATTGCCATAGGCCCCCTTTTGAAAAATAAAATTTCAAAAGTTGTTCCAAGTTGAACTTTAATATTTCTTTCTTAAGCCAAACCAAAAATCGTAAAGAAAAAGAAACAACTACTTATTTCAACTCCTAAAAATTATAAAAAACCCCCCACCACCCCCAAATTCGAAAACCGAAAATTGAAAAAAAAACACTCATTTGTATTATTATACAAACCAAAATGTTCCCAACTTTTATCAAAAACTAAAATTTTCAAATATTAAAATTTAAAAAACAATATTGTGATAATATATTCCCTTCAAATTAATTGCACTTGAAACATAAGAAAAAAACCGTATTTAAGTTTTTTTTTGAAAACGTTCTCCCCAGACCCCCAGAATTTCAAAAATTGATTTTTAGTATGAAAAATTCGCCCCCTTTTGACAAATTCAAAATCTTAAAGTTGTTCCAAGTGCAAAATCACTCAAATCCAAATGTTCCAAAGATTCATTCATTCAACCGGAGGCAGAAGATAAAGTCTGATTATAACCAAACTTAATATTATTGTTCTATTCATAGTTTAACACCATTTTATCACTGTGTCCGTAAAAAAAATCAGCAAAAAAAATGTCTCCATACCTTTGTGACCCAGCCTACACGTACATGTCCCTGAATCATGTTTTCAGAGTTATAAGTAGTTTTTGCAACTGCACTGAACTTAACTTTGTTCAGAGGACTGGGATTGACTTTGAAGTTATGGGTCAAAGTATTATATTTTAACAAAAATATTTATTTATTTAAGCTTAGTACAAGTAGACCAGTGCCAATAACACGGTGTTACAAAAATGAGGTTTTAAAATATACGCGGGCGGAGACCTATCAGGTTTTGTAGAGCTAGTCGCACTGAATACGAAACGGTATTTGAAAATCCCCTAACACCCCCAAAATCTGGAGTTACGGGCAAAAAACGGTTTTTTGGACCTTCACCCATTGAAAAAATTCTAGCTTCGACAATTTTTTACCCATTTTCGATTTTTTTACAGTTTCTGATAGAAGATAAATATACCTTTTCAACAATGTATAAAACATGTAACTCGGTTAAACCACTTAGAATTTATAAGATGTCAAAGTTCAAAAATTCAATTTTTTTTGTCATTTGCCCAACTTCGGTATCAATTTAAAGTATATGTTTTCAAAACAACATGCAATTTAAAAAATATATTCTAAAACTATATCTATTTCCCAATTGATCGAGGTATTTTTTATGAAAATCACTTCAAAATTGGCTTAGAAAAAAAAATTTTTCGATTTCAACCCAGATACAGAAATTGGAACTTTTAGGTATAGAACAAAAATGTTGTTTCGGCACGTAGTAGGATAAGTTGGGCGCCAGGATTTGATGAAGGGTTTTTGTAGAGGAGCTCAATACAAACATTTTTTTTCTTTGGAAGGGGGGTCTATCTCCCCCCGTTTAGGTGGGAGGGGCATTTTTCTAAAAAAAAATTATCAAAATAAAAAAAATTATTAAAAAACAACGGCAGCACTTACAGTAATAAATGATACCATTTCCAAAAGGCAAAATTGTGCATTTGATTCTTATTTTTAAATCAATATAATATTCCCAATAGTTTTTGAAATAATCGATTTCAAAGTTAAAAATAGGGGAAACAAATTTTTTTAAAACTCATTTTATACTATTTTTGTCCAGACTGTGAATTTTAGTAAATAAATTACTTAAACAGAAAACTGCCTCAATTGATTCCTTATCGAACCGTGAAAACTATATGTTTCTATGTCTTCTAGTTTTTGGGAAAATTGAAAAATTATTTTATCAGATTTTTCTTTTTTCAAAATATTTTTTGTTTTTATTTGTTTTTATTTTTCAATTTTCTCAAAAACTAGAAGACATAGAAACATATAGTTTTCACTTTTTGATAAGGAATTAATTGAGGCAGTTTTCTGTTTAAGTAATTTATTTACTAAAATTCACAGTCTGGACAAAAATAGTATAAAATGAGTTTTAAAAAAATTTGTTTCCCCTATTTTTAACTTTGAAATCGATTATTTCAAAAACTATTGGGAATATTATATTGATTTAAAAATAAGAATCAAATGCACAATTTTGCCTTTTGGAAATGGTATCATTTATTACTGTAAGTGCTGCCGTTGTTTTTTAATAATTTTTTTTATTTTGATAATTTTTTTTTAGAAAAATGCCCCTCCCACCTAAACGGGGGGAGATAGACCCCCCTTCCAAAGAAAAAAAATGTTTGTATTGAGCTCCTCTACAAAAACCCTTCATCAAATCCTGGCGCCCAACTTATCCTACTACGTGCCGAAACAACATTTTTGTTCTATACCTAAAAGTTCCAATTTCTGTATCTGGGTTGAAATCGAAAAATTTTTTTTTCTAAGCCAATTTTGAAGTGATTTTCATAAAAAATACCTCGATCAATTGGGAAATAGATATAGTTTTAGAATATATTTTTTAAATTGCATGTTGTTTTGAAAACATATACTTTAAATTGATACCGAAGTTGGGCAAATGACAAAAAAAATTGAATTTTTGAACTTTGACATCTTATAAATTCTAAGTGGTTTAACCGAGTTACATGTTTTATACATTGTTGAAAAGGTATATTTATCTTCTATCAGAAACTGTAAAAAAATCGAAAATGGGTAAAAAATTGTCGAAGCTAGAATTTTTTCAATGGGTGAAGGTCCAAAAAACCGTTTTTTGCCCGTAACTCCAGATTTTGGGGGTGTTAGGGGATTTTCAAATACCGTTTCGTATTCAGTGCGACTAGCTCTACAAAACCTGATAGGTCTCCACCCGCGTATATTTTGAGTGTTACACCGTGTAATTTAAAAAAAAATATTAGCAGCATAGGTATGGCTGATTAGAAAAATAAATAATAAATTGCCCACACACAAATTAGGGGAGAGGTGTTGGGTGTCAAAAATAGTGTTTTTTTACGATTTCTGTCAAAAGTAGACATATCGAAATGAGTTAAATACAAAAGTTGTAGATAGTAAAAATGTCTACAACTTTTACTCAAACCATTTTATTATATAACCTCAAAATTATTGAGAAACATGCAAAAAAACGTTTTTTTTATTTTTTATTTTAATCTTTTACAAAAATGGTTGGATTTTAGCAAAACTTGGTTAAAAATTGCTTTGTTATGTTTTCTAACTATTTTAAATGATTTTTGAGCAAAAAGTTTATATTTGCATTTTTGACGAAAAAATAGCTTATTTTTCAATCAAAAAAGTTACCGGAAAAATGTTTGATTATTGAAAAGTTTGGAATGCAATTATTTAGATCAAAACCTTTTATTTAAGATTGTGCGGAAAAACTACACTTTTGTTTAAGAAAATATTCAGAAAAATTGAAAAAACCAAAAAAACGATTTTTAAGATCGATTTTTCCGTAATTGACAGTAATATTGGAGAGAAATACTTTCACATAGAAACTAAATTATATTTTTCTAGTGGACTTTGACCTTCCTAATTTGAATCTAGAATTAGAATAGCTTTAACGTACAAAGTTTTTGAGATATTGAATTTTGAACGTCCAAAACACTATTTTTGTCATGTTTTGGCATGGTAATATCTCAAAAATGTGAAGTGATAGAATTTTTCTGACTTCGGATTCGAGCTCAGCGTACAAAAAACCATTAGAAAAATATATTGACTAGTGAAATCGTACAGGGCAGAAAAAATCGAATGCCATGTTCGATTTCACTAGTCAAAAAATTCTTTTTATCTAAATCGAAGTATATTCTACTAATGGTTTTTTGTGCGCTGAGCTCGAATCTGAAGTCAGAAAAATTCTTCATTGGGATTTATTGGGTTTATCACTATTCACTATTATTTTGTTGATTTGTCGTTTCTTAAAAAAAATTATCAGGCAACTTCAAATTCATGATTCTTAATAACATGATAGAAACACTAGAATTTTTCTCTTACAGTCCCTTTAGAACACAATTTGATTCAGCCTAGTGATTTTTAGTGATTTTTTTTTTTAAATATTAAAAGCTTATAGTGGTGTATGCGTTTTAACACACAATTAAACCATTTAGCCATGGAATTTAAATTCTATTAAAATCTTAGACTTTGCTGCTCTCTTCAATATAGATATAAAGCTCCAATTAAACCCTCCGATTTAACTAAATACAAAAAAAAAATTAAACCTATTGCTTGTCTCGACACATTTTCAATTTTCACAAATCCAATATGCTGCATAATTTAACATTTTCGTCGTTTGTGATAAAATAACATCCCCTTGTTCACCATGTCCTTGCTATTGTTGTTAATTTGTTCTTTGTAGCTTGATGAATTCTACAAAATGGTCGTACATAAAATAGACCATATAGCAGTAACAAAAAGCATCAAGAAACAAGAACGAAAGAATATACATTTCATTGGACTATTAATCAAATCAGTCGCATTAAATTAAAAGTAATTGATTTAACACCAATACCGATCCGAAATATACACCACCACGGTCTGTCGACCGTTTGGTTTCCCGTTTCAATGCACACACAACATATCCTTCATCCTGACTGAACTTTGTGTGGGTTTTCTTTTTTGTATGTTTTTTTTTTTTACTTTGAACAGAGGTCAGGCGGAGTTCCGTCTGACAGCCTCTGACACCACATCATATGCCCAACGATCACTCAGAAATTTTTTCGTATTTCTTCGACTTTTGGTCGTCCTTGTCAGAAGTTGTGTTTGATCCCTGATTTTGATGGACCAGTTCTTTGGCTCTGAACAGAAGTCAAATCAATCATTTACTTTCGAAGATGGGTCGAGGAAGTTGCTCCTTTTGGATTTTGGGTTTTTTGGATGGAAGGAAAAACAAATTCCCTTAGTGGATGAGGTGGAAAAGTCCCACACACACATACACACTGAACTATTACCAAATTCAAACAAATTATTCATTAGTCTTCAGTATTTCGGTTCATTTTCTCCCATCGTCTTGGTCTTGGTTCTGTGTATGATTTGTTTTCGTTTTCGAACATCCTTCCAAGTCCATCCTGTGTCTATTTTCTTCATTACAAGTATTCCACAAAAGTCAATGTGGGGGAGGAGGAAGGAGGAAAATTTAATCAAGTTACTACAGCACGTTCCAATGAAAGACATCATTAATTTTGTGAGATGGTTTGTGTATAGTTTGTTGTTGTTATTGTTCAGCTTGGGATATATAGGTTTCGGTTTGATCCAAGTGTTGGCCACATGACGGCCAAAACTAATATCCGTTGGTTCGCCTGGCCTTAATATCATCCCCCTCTTCTCAATTTCAAATTTGATATGTCAACCTTTTGGACAGAGATTTTTAAACAAAATCAAAGTATTTTTGTTTTTTTTTTTGTGTAGGTAAAGGTTAAGAAAGGAAAGTTTGTTAAGGTATAGGTAGAGAAAAGCCTTGACCAGGTCCAGTTGGGTTTATGAATGAAGTGAAAATTCGAAAGCAATCCTCGTCAAGTTAAAGTGTCAGATAAAGATGTGAAGAAGTTTGATGGATATATTTAGTAATAATACCTACATCATAGAACAGAATTATAGCATTTCATGTCTTGATAGAAACATATCTTTAACACTTACTTATTTAAAGTTTGAATTGAAAATGAAATCGATTTTCTTGGAAGACACTTATTACTTCTTAAATCCTAAACTTTATTTGACCTAAATAACATACATAATTTTAATTCTCAATTTATATAGCCTTTAATTTCATGTAAGGGACATTTTATTTGTTATTGAATAACTGAAATTGGATAGTTGAACAATTTGGAGACAAATATTTCATGAAGTTAAATGTTAAAGTTTTAAGTATGGTCATTTTTTTCAAAATTACAAAAGTGGAACTATTCTTTTTTTCAAAAGTTAAACAAAAATAAGGAAATTAAATAAAGATATTATTCAATAGAAATAGAAATAATATCAAGTGTATTTTATTTATTAATATAAATGGGTTCTTACTTCATTTTAACTATTATTACTTGGATTTTAACCAAAAATTATATATTCTACTCTACATACATATTCTTCCTAATTTTCATTTGAAAATGAAAACCATTTGTGAACTATCGAAAATTTTTTTTTTAATTGCAAAATCGTAGTATTATTTTTCTGAAAGAGCATGATAAAATTTAACATACCCACTTTATTTGATTAGATCTTTAACTAAATCTTTTCAAATAACTTGCCTCAGATATATCACTATTCTTAAAAAACTCGTCCTTATGATGAATTCTATTCGTATTGTAGAAATGTTATCATCGTAGTGAAATGTCTTATAAAAATAACGGTTACGAACGTATTCTGCAACTATTCTTTCAGTATTTGCAACGATATATACGATATGAATTGAAGGGTTCATGAGGAAAACAGCTTAAGGTCCATTTTCTTCACTCGGAGTTGAACATAACTTGAGAATTTTTAATATAAAAATTCTCAAGTTTTGTTCAACTCCGAGTGAAGAAAATGGACCTAAATCCATTACAACTCATTCCGAGAAATACAATACAAACACAATTTATAATTTTGTTCTCCATACAATTTAGTACTAAAGGCACATGTATTTATTTTTTGAGCACGACTTAAATTTGTTTTCTAAAAGTAAGAATGTCATTAGAAAGTGCTACAAGACCTCATCCTCATCATTAGTTTATTTTTGAGTTAAAGTATACACGTGTCCTTTTTCCAGTTAGTAAAAACAACGTTTACCTTCTTTAAGTTCTGAACATTTTTTCATCGAAAATTCCTACAATTCGAATTTTACCTAACTGAAACTTTCTCAATGGGAAATATGTTTTAAGGGCTAATTAATAAGTGTTTTATTTTTTTCTTTAATATGTAATTCAAAAAAATAAATTCATGGCAAATTGTTCATAAAACAAAATTGTTCATAAAACAAAAGTTAATTTATTTTCTAATTATACATCTTCTCAAAGTTCTGTATTAAATTTGAATACAAACTTTATTCAAAAAATTCTCTATTCTACATTATAATAATTCTTCTATAGAAAAATAAAATTCGATTAAACCGACTATGGACCGACCGAATTGGAATAAATTAGCGTGAAACAAGACATCTATTATATATATTAAAGTTTGGTTTTGTGTACGTTCGCTAACTGGCCACACCGGCTGACTTATTTTCTTAATTTTTTTTTTTTTAATCAAAGAGGTATAAGAGGAGAAGGTTTAAGGCAAAACAATTTAAGATTTTATTGGGTAAATAGGGGTAACACGACATTGAAAAAGAGGCTATTTTCTAAACGGTAAGTCGTAAAGAGTTGACTTTTTTTTTAAATGATAGACAAATTTATTCAATAGTTAAAAAAGGTATTGAAAAAATTCAAAGAAAATTTCAAAACCAAGTTGTGAAGGTTTTTTTGCAGTCATAGACCTTCGACAAAAGACTAATTAGAGGTACGCAAAATTTTGCACAGAAATTTGAGTTACACCATGAGAAAGATATTAAAAAAAAAAAAAATTAGGGGTCTAAAACGGATAGGCCCTGTATTTTGAAATAAAATTTTTTGAAAAACAACCTATTTTTTAGGGACATTTTTGAGTAGTCTTTTATTTTTTTGGAATTTTTCAAAGTCTGCAAAAAATCTCAAACTTATAGAAAATATAGGTTTCAATCATGCGCATGCATGTACAAAATTTTGATTTTTGACCGAATAACGGGAAAAACAATTTTTTTTGTCCCAAGTTTTTTGTTCGTTTTTAACATAAGCCATATTTTACATAGGCCACTTTTGCTAAAAGCTTAAAAGTGAATATTTTTAAACTCATTTTACGAAATTTTCAAGTTTTGATTCCCTTTTTCATTTAAAATGTTAACTAATTATAGAGTCAAAAATTAAAAATAAATACAAAAAATGGCGGAACGAAGTCCGCCGGGTCAGCTAGTAAGATCTATAAAATAATATTTCTTTCGTCTTTGGTTTTATCTATGTATGTTTGTTTTTATGGAAAATGGTTATCAAACAATTCCAATTTTGTACAAAAATGAATGTGTTTGATTCTAAAAACTAAGAGAGAAAACGAAGAAAAATCTGTAGAGGAAATGGTTACATATTCATTTCCTAAAAATCTTAAAAAGTAATTTTTTTCCCTCTTTTCTCAAATAAGTGTAGCGAATGAATAGCAATAACGCAAAACTATTAAAGGGAATTTAGAAATGTTTGTATGGTGATGTGGTAAAAATTAAAATCCGAACCCAATTATGACTTCGGTATTTGATAATGGATCAGTACACGAGCCAAAAACCACACTTTTCACAAGTTCAACTAGTGTCATATAGTCACCATTTTTTTTGGCGATTAATTTGATTTTCGTTTATAACTAGCATGTTATTGGTCCTAGAATATTAAGTAACAAACTTGTAGCAAATTTAGTTTTTTTTGGTGCTCTGGTTTTTCTCTGGATTGTCAGTACCCAATCCAAAAACCACAATTTCCATAACTACACCTATTATCATAAAACCGACATGTAACTTCTCAACCATAGAAATAAGTTGAAAAAGAGAGGTTTTTGAACACTCTGCTGCCTATTTCAGTTCTTGTTTTGGTAAATCTGCTTGAAAGTAAAGTGTATAAATTCAAGTGCCCAATAAGCCAAGACCCTATATCCCCGCAACGAGCGCGAGCGCTTGAAGTAAAGGCTCTCTTCCCTGGTTTTGCATCTAGAACTTACATACAGTTCACAATATTGGCCAATTTAGAGATAGTATGAGAGAAATTAAACGCAGCTGAGAAGAAGATGATTCGTATGACGATAGGAGTTACAAAATTTGAACCAATTAAAAGTACGAATATCTAAAGCATATACAAAAATTATTTTCAAAATGCAGCAAATGTATTTTTAGCAAGCATAAATTTAGGTATGTTGCATATGTACTAACTTTCAAGCAGCTGAGCATTTTAAGATACTGGTCGTGTCATAGAATTGTTTGTGTCATATTCTAGAAGACTTAAAAAAGGTATCTTTAACGCTAGGAAAATTGTATATTGTTGAAAATATTAGCTCAACTTTTTTGAAAAACTTAAAATTATTCAATAATAGAATCAGGAATAAACTTAGGTAGATGCAAATAAATAAAAACAAAATAAAATAATTAAACGTAAAGGAATGGTTAATAAATAACACTGGTTAACAAAATTAAACTTTTTTTTGTTTTTGCCGAAACAAATATATACTTTTCTGAAGGTTTTCGGTGTGCTGAGCTCGAATCCGAAAAAAAAATTAATCAGCTCATGTTTTTGAAATATTACCGTTAGAAAATGCTGTACTTCGTGCCTTATTCTTTTATATAAAGAAAATTGTTTGAGCATATTTAGTAACGGTTTTAATAAGAACTATTTTCCACCTTTTTAAATCTGTTTAAATATTTCCGACTTCTTTTTTACTGCCCGAGATATCCTCAGTTGTTTGGCATATCTCATTATCATTATCTCCTTTATGACATATTATGAAGCCAAACCCACTGACTTCATTTTAAGATATCTCGGGCAATACAAACGATATTGAAAATTTTCCTTATACAAAATAGTAAGGTCCGAAGAACTCAAAAAACGTTTTTTGCATTTTCTAACGGTAATATCTCAAAAACGGGAGCTGACTAGTTGTTTCTGACTTCGGATTCGAGTTCAGCACACCAAAAATCTTCAGAAAAGTATATTTTTATTTTGGCAACAAAACCCTTGTAAACCAGTAAACACTTTTGAAGGAATAATGATTTTCTTCGAGAATTTGTCAGTTCCTCACAAGAGGCAGTACCAATGAAAGAATGTTTTTAAGGTGATCGAATAGTAAGTCGAGAATGCAGTAAAAATAGAAATCGTCACAATTCAAATCATTTAAATTTTTTTTTTCTGGTTGGCACGTTCTTGTTTTTAAGGTTCAAACTGCTTAAAGTTTTTACCTACCATTAGTAATTACAGGAGTACTTAAATAAAGTTTTAACTTTGTAGATAGAGCGAGAATCACTCCTTTTAGTTTTTGTATCTACTTTTGTCTAAACCATTGATCCAAAAATAATAAACAAAAAATATTAAATTCTACAATGATTTTTAATTTTCTTAACATTAATATTTACATTTTTATAATACATTTTTAAATTTTATTAATTAACACGATCTTTTTTTTTACTTAAAATGTAATGAAGAGCCGAATACAAAAAAAAAAAAAAAAAAAACAAAACATATACAAAAAATAAATGTATAATTAATATTGATTGAAATAATCTTTACAAAATATTAATTTTATTTTATTTTGATATTTTTGTTTATTTTTCAAAAAATTGATACAAAAAAAAAAACGCGAACAAGTAAAATTATTTATTTTGAACAGAAAATAGGAGCATTACAAACTTGTTTGAAACTATTAATTTACAATTATTCATAGAAAAATTAACTTCAGCTCTTCCGTTCATTAATTTGGATTTCTTTAGTTTTTAAATATTTTTTTCTTAATTATATTAAGTTCCTTGTTTTTAAAAGTATCTAAGTTTTTTTTATACACATCGCAATAATTTTTGTTAAACTCATTTATCTATTTTTTTTTTTTTTATTATTATTATTATTAATTTTCTGTTTTTATCTTTAAACAAAATCATCTGCTGTCTCTTTCTTTTTCTTTGTTATTAAATTAAATTCGATATGTGTGGCACAAATACACTGCGCGATTCTGTGCTTGGGGGATATGAAAATTCACAACATTTTATATCTAAAAAAAATATCTACGTGCAGACAATCTCTATACTAGTACGGTCTCCAGACATCAGACTGTTTTGGCGTTCTGCAACGCATCGGTCCCAAGCTACTTCCGCTGCGATTACTTCGATCGTCAACTATGTCCGCTGGCGAGGGTGATCTTCGTGTGGAGGTGACCGGAGGCGACGCATTTGGATTTGCATTTTCACTGTCTTTCTCGTCGTTGGAATGTGAAACTAAGGTGACACATCTCTTGACCAAATTAACACCCGCTACAGCATCTTGAAGACTCCCATTCGATGTGGCATTACTACTGTTAGTACTGCTAGTCGATGTGCCATTCCGAAACCAAGGAAGATCATGATAGTTTCCATAGAGTTGAGTATATAGCCATTGACTTGGTTGTGGAATGAGTGGATTTTGGAGGAAAAGTTGGGCGGCTAAGGCTGGATTAAATCCGTGTGGTTGTTGGAATTGCGAAGCAAATCCAGAAAATAACTCATTTTTTCTCAGGGATGGATTACGTTGAATTAGGGCTGTAAATGCACCGGTTTGTGGTGAGGGCGTCCTTCGGTCGTCATCTTCATGTGGCGAGGTGCTTTTTCTAGGCGATCCGGTCACAGATATGCTATCACTTTCGAAACCGGCGTCGATGTTGTTGTTGTTATCGTTTTCACTTGTTAACGGCGAGGAGGCAGAATTTGTATTATGAAGAGCTGAATTGGCTGTTGGAGGACACGTGTTCGGTGATCCTTCGGGACTGGTTGTACTGTGTGGATTACATGATGCTGATAATTGACTAAGTTGAGCTAGATGGTGATTTTCTAAAATGAATTAAATGTTTTAAATTGGTTTAAAAACTTTAAGAAAATTAGAAAATTGTACCACTTATTGATCGAATTCCTGGCCGATCTAAACGTTCTAATGTATTTGCTAGGACATGGGGAGGAAATCCAGGATGTTGGTGATGGAAAAATGCCGCACCATGAGGAAAGCCAGGACGACCTAGGGCTGGATTCGCACCTAATGAACGCCAATCTGGAGCGTGCAAATGACCGTGCATGCCAGCTAAATGGTGGGCAAAACCTGAAAAGAAAAGAGGATTAATAAAAAAAATGCTTTTTAAGTTTCAAAGTTTTTTTTTTATAAATTGATATGTTTTAATGTTAGAAATTCTATAATAAGGGTATTGAATTATGTCTTCAAAAAGGAGCTAAGACGTTCATGTGCTTTTATTGCAGAAATCGTTACCTAAATAGGTTATAAAAGAAGATAAAACAGCAGAGGGATTTTATATTGGCGTTACATTGTTGCTAACTATGTTTTTTTATGAAAATAAATCGAAAAGAAGTTTAAAATGTGCTACCATAAACAAAAAATCCAAGAAATATCATAAAAAAAATTCAAAAAGTGGAAGTTTTTGGTGTTTGTTCTAAAATTTTTCAAATTTTATTTTCATTAAAAAATATGAACAGTTCTACAAAAATCCAAGAGCGAATATCTTTTCGGCATCAATTTAGCTAAATTTCAATCTTATATATAGTTTTGAAAAAAAAAATTCTATAAACGCTTATTATGTCCAGCATTTTGGAACCATCATTTTGAAAAAATAAAAGTTGTAAGATTTTTTGTATTTCTTATACTAATATGCTTCGATGTTCTAAATTGCATGACTTTTCCTCAAGAAATGGTTGTGTAAATGATTTTTGACCCCATAAAGCACCAAATGCACCACTGTGCGGCGGTGGCAAGGAGACTGATAAATAGTCAAAGCCATCTTGGACGACAGATTTTTAAATCTTCAGCGAGTTCATGACTTTCACTGATTGTGTTAACTTCATTTCTACTTCTTATTTGGTAAAAATAATAATATACAAAAAAAAAAAAAATATCGCAAAAAAATTTCGACAAATTTATTTGGTCAATTTTTTTTGTTTTTCTAAAAATACATTTTTTTTAAATTTTGTTCTAACACCTATTTAGATTATTTTTTAAACCCTTCTCAGTGTTCACCATTCTCAACTTTTTCGCGCTAGTTGGTTTTGAAATTCGAAAAAAAAAACAGATTTTTGACCCACCCTATTATAAATAGTATTTTATTAATTAATTTTTATGAAGAAAATAATAATCAATAAAATGTTCAAAAGATAGCCAAAAACCCATTACATTTTATGATATTTGGAAAAACCTGCAGCAGGCAAAAAAATATTGAATATTTCGATGTTTCGAAGCGGCAAAAGTCCCGCTACAAAAAAAAGCATTTTGAAAAATAAACACCTAATGTCTCAAAGTTAGTTAAGTATAGAAAAATATTTCTGAAACAAATTTTTATAGACAGTGTAATATGTATCTTTCATTTGACAGCTACATACATGATTTTTTTACGTTATTTATTATGCATTTTACGATCAATTGTTTTAAAAAAAATCATCTAAAATCTTCGTTTTGAGATCAGCAACTTCAACCTTAAATATCCCGACATTCCCATCGATGATTTTGAAAATATTTTATATACATAACAAGCTTAACACCACCTTTCATTCGATATTGAATTCACCCCCGTACACGCAAAGCTATGACTCTATTGTAAAATGGACATTTCCTTTGTAAAAACCCATAATATACAATATGCATAATAGATTTGTAATTTTGTTTAATACTTATTCAGTGATAAGATTAAAGAAAACTTAACGGGTCACTATGGTGTATGTGTAACTTTTTTTTAAATAAAAAATTGCACTAAGCTAATTTTTTTACATTTGAGCAATTAAACTAGATAACGCTGTTATCTGGTCAATCATTGTATGAAAACAAACCGTTTTGACGTCTGTTTCCAGGACAACTTATCAAAAAAATTAGTTTATTTGTAAAATTACTCTTTTTTGGAGTAAATAAAAAAAGAACCCAAAGTACCTATTTCTTAAAGAATACCAAAACTATTAGAATCTTCACAACTGAACTTACACATACCAAAATGTCATTTAATAAAAAATATTAGAGTACGTTTGAATTTTGAAGAAAATAAAGCAATTCTTTTTTGTTAAAATTCCAAAATTTATAAAGCTCCTTTATCAATTATCCTCCAAGATTAATTTCAATTTAAATTTCAAAAGCCTCTCAAAATCAAATACTTCAAATATAGATAGATACCAATTTACTACATATATTTCTTTAAAAAATAATATTCTTCCAAAATAAATTGATAAAACAAAAAGAAAAAAAAAATTTCGACATTACAGACTTGTAGGTACATAACCCAAAAGTAACCATCTTTGGTGGTAACCTCAAACTATCACCCGCATATAGTAGTAGTGTCTCACTTATACGTCGGTCTTTGGTCTTCTTCTTTTAGGTATATGACCTTATTTGAGTCCATGAATGTTGCTAAGAACCAAAAATACACACTCAACCAAACCCACCTAAATAATCATTATAATTACACCACCAACAGCAAGTAGTAGCAGCCATCAGCTAGCAAGATATTTTGCCCATAAGGCACAACCTACTTCTCTTTATATGTGCGGTTATTTATGTTGTACATGTTTGTGTGTGTGTGTATGTGTGTTAAAGGAATGTAAATGTATCTAACAAATTTTCCTTCCAAATTAAGAAGAAGACTACTCTCTTCCCTCTATTCTATACCAACAACAATTCAGGGAATGTATAGCTAAAACAAGACACAAGATACACAAAGCTGCAGAGTTTTGATCCTAAGCAACCATTACTTGGTCACCATTTTAACTTGCACCTACAACACTTATGCCACCCACAATAACGCGCAGCAGCGGTATCATTTATGATCACAATCAACAACAGCACAGTTTTGTTGGGCTGAACCCCAGAACCCAGTTACCAGTTACTCTCTTGACTTGAGAATCATCATTATTATCGATGGCAACATACATTACCAAGGTATACCGTCGGCATCAATGCAAAGACGAAGGATTATCCCATGGTGGAACCTACTCCTTTTGCTTGACAAGAAGACGACGACGACAAACCCAATTGACATTGCTCCCGCACAGTTCTAAGCCATATTCCAAGCTGAACAGAGCATCATCACAAGTCGAAATATTAAATGTATATTTGTATGTGTGTGTTGTTAGTTCTGCCGCAAGGATATACTCTCCAGAATTGAACAGAACCTTTATATTCTACTACAAATGAATTATAGGAAAAGATATACCCCCGAAATGAAACGCAAAACAAGGACACACGACGACACCGACACGAGACTATGCGGATATCGTCGTCGTCGTCGGTGGTGGTGGTCGTCGTCGTAGTTCAGTGGCTTGCTTCACTCCCACTAAAACCTAAATATGCGGTCCTGTAAGGAAACCCTATGTGCGATAAAGGGTTAGCCACTCTGGGTACGGTGAAATCGTTGTTATACCCGTTTGCCAGGAGTGGGGCATAACGTGGTGCCATTGGTGCGCCGCAAAAAGCTTTTCTTCTTCTTCTTCGAGTCTTCATCTGGGGTACTTTAGTCATAGACCTACCCACTGTGAGCATTAATATAGTCTCTCTCTTTGCCCCCCTTTCGTGCTCCATCTCTGTGAAAATGAAAATTGCAAAAAAAATAAACCAAACCAAAGCTGCCTCTATATTAACGTCGTCGCCCGCTTTTCTATACCGCCACCAGAGTGTCCTTATGTTGGCGCAGATATTTTCTTGCTATAGAGTTTTTGGGGCACACCTACACAGAGAATGAAAATAATAAAAAATCATCGTTCTTTTCTCCCAAGAATAACGGCGTACCTACGACGACGAAAAAAAAAAAAGCTGAGGAAATAAAATTGAGATTTTCCTCTCACCAACACATTCTCACAAAAAAAGGTCCTGAGAAATCTAAAATATTCTATACTCAACCTCACACACACACAAACATTTGTATCCTATGAGACTTTAATGGGGATTTGAAATATTTCTCCATGAATGTGGAGCTGGGGTAGGTGATAGCTTGAGGGTATTTCAAAGGCAGCAACGTCTTACAAGGAGGTGAAATTATCGTTGTCGTCTTTGGAATATGAAAATGAGTCTGCAGCTTGAAGCTTTCCCCATCTGCTGCCACATTGCCAAGAGTCTCAGTCTCAATTTTACAGACACAGAGATTCTCTCTAATGTTGTAGGGATGCGCAAAGAGAGCTCTATAAAAGCCAGCCAGCATACCAGCCATCATCTCTAGCTAAGTACATTTTTGCCTTACATTGTGGGGATTTTTTTGTTCCTTTTTTTTTTTTTGGTTTATTTTTTTGTACTTTTTTTTGCGTTTTGCCAACCACCATCATTCTTGGTCTCGTATTTACTTGGCTAGAAAATAAAAATACCCAAGAAGTACATAAAACTGCTCTGCACCACCTACAACATTGATGGGTGGCAAAGGCAGTGTGGTAAATGGCCACCCTAACAAATTTTTAGGGTATGGGTGAAAAAAAGGACGTCCTTGCTTCTTGATTCCCTCCGCAGAAGAGGGTGAGAGGGTCTTAGAGAAAAAAAAAAAAAGAAAAAAAAACTCCAAGTATCTAGAAGAGAAAAAGGATTATTTCTATGTGCTTAATGCATATGGTGTCGTTGTATTTTTTTTTTTTTTTTAAGTGCCATATGGGAATGGTTACACTAAGGATGCAGGACTTATAGAGAAGAGCTACAGCTACCCAGAGAGAGACTGGGGGTCTCTATTTTATTTACTTGTCGGAATTAATTGAAATCTGTTTTCGTGGTGGTTTAAGGTCCTGCTATAGTTTTTTTTTTTTTGCATTTTTTTTGTTGTAATTTTCCATCTTCTCGGCTTCTTTGTTTATATAGAAGTTTGCATTTTTTTTTTGTCAAGTCCATATCCCTTGCCTTTTTTTAGATATCTAACTAAGGAGATGACGTTTTTTTTTTTTTTTGTTCATTTCTTTGTCCTTTCATTTTACGCTTTTGGGTTTTTTAAGGTAGATATGTATGTATATTCCTGTTGGTTAGACTGGTCGGGACATTTGTGGGTGGGTTATGAGGTTATGACACTTGCGGATGCCGACACCATCGACTATAACGACGACCGTCGGTCGTCGTCGCCATATTGGAATTTTAATTTGTGGATTTTCTTTTAGTAGAAGAAAGTATACAAGGAAAATATGTGTACCTAGTACTACATAATAGACAAGAAATGGAACAATGGAAAATTCAATGAAGGTATAATATCACAGGATCCTAAAGGTAAATATGCTTAAGGAAAGTTTTGATTTTCAAAAACGGTTAATAAGAAAAAATTACATTTTCTTGAGAACAGAAATCTCGAAAGTTTTAAGAAGGAATTTTTAATTGTTTAACTACAATAAAATAAACTTCACTCGTTTTAAAATTTTAGATCAAAACTATAACAGTATCACTCAAGAACAGATTGTAGCTATTGTATTCAACTTTTCCATAGTCATAAAATATGACTTTGCTCTAAATCTGAGCTCTAAAAAAATGTTTTTAAAATTTCGATTTCCAAAAATATTACATTGGAAAATTGAACTTCTAACTTTTTTTTATTCTGAATTAAAACGTCCTACAGGAGTATTTTTGAATTTTTTTTTATCCAAAACCTTACGCTCTACAAAAAGGTGCAAATAAAGTATCCTAATTTCGAGTGATAATGGATGCTACAACGGAGCTACTATATAAAATGTTCATCAAATTTCAGAAAAGAGCATTAATATATCTAATTTTCAAGAGCTGTTGACCAAATATTGTTGTACAATAACAAATAAAATGCACGACTGGGTCGCACGTACTTGCTCTTGTAGTTCATAGTATCTTTATCTTAAATATCTATTGGAAATTTAAGATTTTGTTTAGTGTCGAGAAAAAAAAATCAAAAAAAAAAAAAAAATCGAAAGTTTAAAAATTAAATTAAAATTGACTTATGCTTTGATGAAATATATGAACTTAAAAAATATGTAAATTTTTGAAAAACGGTAAGGCCATATTTCCATTCTCCGCATTTTTGAAGAAAAACTAAAAACGCAGTTCTGTTAGAATCAATAAGTCTATTACGTATAGGTAATTACCAAATTTAATCAAAATCGTTAGAGCCATTTTCGAGAAAATTGCAATACCTCGAAAACGTTATATGGGAGATATGCTTTACAAAGGAGATATTAAAAAATAAAAAACGGGTCTAGAGAATAAAGTAAAAAGCATCTGTACCAAGTTTCAAGCAAATCCATACATCTGTTTAGGCCCTAGCTCGATGTACAGATGGACGCACAGGCGCAGAGACGCACACACGCACAGACCGACGGACGTCATGACGAAAACCACTTTTTTGATTTTTTAAGTAGGACCTTTTTTAAAATTTGGTTATATTTAGGAAGTATACTACTGCCATTTGGCGCCATTGTACCTTTGATTGCAGAGGATGTGTAGGTGTACCCTGTTAGTAATAATTTTCAGCAATAAAATAATCTGAAACCCTCCAGATTTTCTATCCAAATCCATTGGAAGCAATTTCTACTTTGCAAAAATACAACTTAATACAATAAAATAAGGTGAAAAAAGAGGTAAATCTCGGAATGAATGCTAATAGAAATTGTTTTTGCTCAATATCTTCGTTTTTGTGTTCTATAACATACCTCAAAAGTATAGACAAATCTAATGTCCGCAAGTCGCGATTTTCAAGGTCAAAGCGCGAAAGGAGATTTTAAAAATTAGCAATAATAGACAATGGTATTATATACAGTATACACATATTATAATACATGTCTTCGAGGTATTTTTAAATGCTGATTCCAAAAAATTATAAAATCAAGGCAATCTGACGTCTCTGAAAAAAGTTATACCTGTTTTTCATCTGTCAATCCATTTTATTACAGGTAACAGTTGCAAACTTACTACCGAAAAACCCTTAAAAGTTATGGTAGAGCGACCAAAATTTGTATGAAGATTTTCATATCCATTATCATTACCTAAGAATCAAAACAATGCAATGAAAAAAAATTCATATCTATGAAAAATTGGTATTTTTTGAAAAAAGGAGAAATTTTGGGATATGCACTAAAAAACATCCTGGTATAATCTTGAAATTAGTGCTAATAGGCTAATTTTTTTGTTTCTATCTTTTTTTTGATATTCTATATCTTATGTCAAAAATCTAAAAAAAATCTCATGTCCGCAAGTCCTAATTTTGGAGGTTAAACTAAGTTAGGTGCAGACTTAAAGAAATAAATAAGAAAAGTTTAAATTTGTATGTACATACCTATATACCAACATAAGCGACATGATATAAAGGTATTTTTTAGCACTTATTCCAATAAAACTCACAACACAATAAGTTAACCTGACCATCCCTGAAAAGTGATGCACCTTATTCATGTTGATCTGACACAAATATCTGAAGTGTTGTTTTTCATTTTCTTTAAATCTGCACCCTATCTTCAAACCAGGAAAATTAGGACTTGCGGACATGAGATTTTTGTAGATTTTTGACATAAGATATAGAATATCCAAAAAAAAAAATAGAAACAAAAAAATTAGCCTATCTGTACTAATTGTACTAAGAGACGTCAGATTGCCTTGATTTTAGATTTTTTGGAATCAGCATTAAAAAATACCTTGATATCATGTAGCATATGTTTATATAAGATCATTGTCTATTATTCTAATTTCGAAAATCTCCATTTCGCGATTTAATCTTGAAAATGGCGACTTGCGGACTTGGGGTATGTTATAGAATGCCAAAACGAAGGTATTGAGCAAAAAAAAATTCTATTAGCATTCATTCCGAGGTGAAACCCTGAAACCCATTAACTCAATATTCTCGTTTCAATTTTATATTTGGTAAACGGTGTTCCTAAAATTTGTAAATAATTTTTTTGTCACTGTTCATGGTTGTTAAGATACATAAGTATTTATTAAAATTGAATTTTTTTTTATCAACTTTTGATACTTTCACCCAATTTTTTGTAGGACCTACATATATTACCTACATTATAGGTAGGTACTGTAAAACTACTTGTATTTTTTTATGAATTTTGTTTGTAAATTTCATGTAGATTTAATAAATTAAGTCGCCACTATTTAATATTAGGGAATATTTTTTTAAGCGTTTTTGGACTTTTGTATATATTTTGTATAGCATCGACTTTTTTAGCTTTGAAAAATATCCACTTTTTAATATTATGTATACCTAACTAAACATTTTAAAGCTTTTATTCTTAAAATTTAAAGTGATTTTAGCCAATTTATATATATAAATTATCGATATAATTTTCTTAAAAAGCTTATCATTATATTTAGTCATATATTCAATTTTCTTTTTTTAGAAAATCGTACCTATAAAAAAATACAATATTGAAACAACCACCTGTTGCCTTCTGTAATCCTCCATAAAAACAATATAACTCGAAAAAAATCAAAACACTGTTTTGTATACCTATTTAAAAAAAAAAATCCAACAAGGGTTTACGAAAAAAAAAATACGACTTCCCTTTCCACCAACCGTAACAATTTTTCAACATCAGCCTTTGCACAATGACTCAATTTAAAAATGTTTAACTTAAAGTAAAAACCTTTGGCAGGACCCCTTGGGACATATTACATTGATTCAATTTTATGTCAATTTTCTTGTCAATAAGAGAAATCCCAATCCACATAGCAAACCTCCTTCTGCCATATTTATAGGGTACGCATGTTGTAAACCAAGCAATTTATTCCGTAAGCATAACAACACAATTCATACAACATCTATAAGCTGGATAAGGGTAAGGTAAATTCTGTGCAAATTTTTTGAAACAGGGGTGAGCAAAATTTTGCACTTGATACTTGGAATTTGACATTATTGCCATCACACCACCACACATACCACCGCTATCGTTTGTAGTCATCGGCAACGCGGCGTTATTGTCACCCTCGGATGAAGTGTGAACGTGTCAATATTACTACACCACCCTTACCATAACCAACAACAACAACAAAAAAAACTCACCCCCATGCAATGGTATTCAATTGACACGGAGACACCTCATGTCTTATTTATTAGTTATTGATACAAGCAAGTGTTTTTGATAACACAAAATATTGACACTATAAAATGTCTCAGTCTCAGTTAAATTGGTGAAATTTTTTAATGGATATAATTTGTTTTATGGATACGTTTTATTTGTTGTTACCTGTGTATGTGATTTCTTTTTAAAATTATTGTGATTACCAAACTTAATTTTCGAGCTAATAGCTTTTTTACAACGGATCATAAATGCATTACCCTTAAATTGAGACTTCAATTTTTTCACTATCAGATTTTGAGTGGTTTTATCCAAAACTTGTCATTAACGAAAACCTATAGCTAAACAAAAATGTATGAGAAACCTTGTCTTTTGGGTGTGTTTTTTTTTATTTTCTTAAAACAGAGTTTTTGTTCGTAGAGAATCGTAGAGAAAATGCTTTTTGAAGTTTAATTTTAATAAATTTATATATTTAACTATTATAGTGTATTTATTGTGATTGATGTTGTATTTAAAAAAAAAAACATAAAAGTCAGTTGAGTCCATTAAAACAATGTTTTTTTTATAAATATGAAATAAAACATTTCAAAAATTTTGTCAAAAAAAAAAAATTTGGTACGCCATTATATGAATGATATCAACACATAAAAACAAAGTTCCAATAGAATTCATTTGGCCTTTTTCAAAAAATTGATTTTTCAAGAAAACATTTTGAACTTTTTTTTAAATCCAAAAATAATATTTTTGAAAATTTTTCTTAATTTTAATATTAGAGTTAATAAAACTATAACAAATTAATTAAAATCAAACTTCTCGACATAACAGTTAAAAAATTAAAAAAAAAAAGCTTTAAGAAAAATTTTTTAAAGATAGACCTTATTAAAAAACTAACAAATATAAAAAAGTCGGGAGCAAGAACTCTGTAAGGTGATTTTTATTAATGAGTGAGTGTGCTGAATTCAAAATTGTTTACCTACAGATTTTTTCCATCACGTCTAGTTTTTGAGCTCTACTCATCAGTCATCAGTTTTTTCGCTAAAAAGTCTCAAAAACTAGTTTTGAATTAAATGCTTTTTGATGTTCGGTTTGAAAAAAATATGTAGGTATGTATTTCCGTATTATTTTGCTTTTTTTATCCAAATCAGTAGTCGAAAACTGGAATTTACTTCAAATTTGCTTCAAAAAACATTAGTTACTTTAACCACTAAGATTTTGATATATCATAAATTTATATTTCAAATATCTTTTAGAAAAAAATAATATTGTAAAAAGACAAATATATTTAAGGCGATAAATTATAGCTTTTAGAAATTGCATAAATAGTTTTGCGATAAAAAATTTAACGGTGATGTAATTCGACGCCAAAAGTCTCAAACAAACGCGTTTTTGACCTGTTAATATTCAAATATTTCAAAAATCTGATGTGCCAGTGTAATTTTGAATTCGGATTCGGAATCATCACATGCAAATTCTTTGGAAAAGTACCTTATTTTTTTTTTATTTTAAATAAATTCTTATACCCGTGACAAAAAAAGCTTTCCAACCCTTAATATTAATTACTTATTTTTTTCTATATAAAACAATCAATATAAATTATTTTGTGTTTAACACAAAATAATTTTTTTATTTTGTCTAACCCGTGATAATTAAAAAGGCTGCCTGATTTTTTAAATATTTTTTTTTGCACAGATATTGAGTTTATTTTGAATTAGTTTAGTACTAGCAACTGCCACATAGTGTTTTATGAAAAAACAAAGTAAGAAATTTCGACATAAATCTTGATCCGAGGGGGAAGCAATGCATAAAAAAACAGCTTTTTAACGCTTTTTTCCATTTTGGTTATGTTTATAAATTAATTTTAGCAAAGTATAGCAACATTTTTAGTTTAATTAATATTTTACTTTGCGGAAATGTAAAGTTTTCATGCTAATTTTTGCTAACCTTAAAAATTTTCAACATTTCTAGGACAAGGTCAAATCTTTAAAAATTTTACAAATTTATAAAAATGGATTTCTTTTACAAAAAATCACGAATTGAATATGTTAATAATTATTCTGTATGAATTGAAGATAAACAAATGTTCCATACAATTTAAAAATTATTTAAAATCCAAATTAAGTTTTTTGACTCAAACCTCGACGATGGGAACAATATTCATGTTTTCTTCGAGAAGCGTCATGAAGTTAACCTATCTGCAAAATCTATCCCCTCTTGATGAAGGGGGAACTAGTCGTGTAAGACACAAACACTACATTTAGAAGCGTTGTCAAAGACGAAAAAAAGGAAAATTTGTAATCGATTAGCCTTTAGCCACTAAAGTGGGCGTGGCAGAGGGCGGAAAGGGTCAAAACTATTTATATTTTTGTATCTAGATAATCAAATTTCCTAAATTTTGTCCAAATGGTGCACGCCGTTTTTTAGATATAAATAATCATGTACAAAACTGGGCGTGGCAGGGGGTGTGAAAATTTCGTTAAGTTTTTTAGAATTTTTCTTTATTACATCTACAACATTTTTTTTTTTGCAAAATCAATTGCTTTTTGGAAAATTGATTTTTGTCCACCATCTCCATACAATCGCCGTTCTGTAACCCGTGAGGATGAAATAACTCTTAAGTTTTTTTTGTTTTTTTTTTTTAAATCAAGATTTATATGTATTTTAACCCTCTGTCGGCACACGGGTGCGAATTTGGCAAGACAAAAATTAAAAAATTACGATTTTTCAAAAAAGTGGTCACAAAAAAGTCTCTTTATAAAGGTGAAAATATTTTTTTTCGGAATTGTGAATACAATATTCAAATTTCTCGAAATATTGTACATCAATTTCATACTTGATTCTCTATTAAATATTGTGACCGAAAAAAGTTCTAGCGACATGAAAAAGTATAAACCAAACTCGCACCCGTGTGCCTATCACGTCACAAAAAAGAGGAATGTCTACAGAGGGTTAATTCACAAATTTATTGCTAAACATCTTTAAAATTTTGTCTAAACACAAGGAAATTACAAACGAAATATTTTCTAATTAATATCTTTGAGTTTTCCACATCTATCTGGCATTTATCATCATAATCTTATTCATCTTCTTAACCATAATCTCTTTTTTTAATCTAAACATATTTCATGAAATAAATTCATTGCTTGGTATAAATAATACTCCTCATGCATATGTTCATGCTTCAAATGTATTATAATTTCAAAATAACTCCTTAGATCCGCACTTCCCATCCAATCTCATTAGAAAACATTCTTTGATACTTTTTTTTAAGTTATAAAACATCTACTTTTCTTGCCTGCCTGTTCTCATTTCACTAATTTACCTGTTTTTTTCAACCCCTAAACGCAATAAGTCTAAAGCAGCAGTAACCTTCATTATCATCACCGACAACGACAACGACGACGCCATCATCATCACCAATGTAATTACTCTTCAGGCAAAAGTCCTTCCGACTTAAAAACCCAAATCAATTTCACAGGCTCCACTCGGCTTCACTTTTTCCACATCTTCTTCATATACCAACATATACTAACATATTTTTATCTAAGTACATATAACTTCCTTTTCTTCTTCTTTTGGTATAGTCTTCATCTCTTTTATACTTACATACATCGTGTGATGATATTTTAATGAAATTTTTCTACCTCGTCACACACTCTCATGATGATGATGATGGTAGTGCTAGGATGTAACACCAGGATGACAGGTGCCTTTAATAAGATACACACATTTGGGGTATGGGGTTGTTCTGGGGGGGTCTATATGCGAGAGACTTTGCTTTGAAAAACATCACCTTCCCATAGCAGAAAAACCCTTCTCATCGCTGGCAACACAAAATAAAGAGAGCAAGAGGAAACCCGGTTCCGTTCGGGTTTCTTTCACTTAGAAAACATCAATCAGAACTCTTTCATGAGCACATCCTTTTTCCTCTATAATGTGTGGAAGTGCTCTTATGCTGATTAATTTCATATCCTTGTGTGTTCCATAACCCTTTTAACCTCTGCGTCATCATATCATTTCTCGACAACGCCAACGCACCATCATACCATGTTTATACCTCTAGAACCTGTTATGATTTTTAATTCATTATATACATTTTTAAATTATTAAACAAGAGAGTATGTTGGAGCTGGAGGTGATCCTTATTATACAGGATGTGAACAATTTCCACATTATAACAAGGTCACACGCACTTACGCGTTTCATTGCCTGATGTACCCCCCTTTTTCACCCACATGTCAGTCTTTTATAAAGTTTTTCATCATACACATTTTGTATGCATGTACGAGCCCTATTTTGGGAAATTTTATAACTCTCGCATGTCCTTTTTTAGTCCTGGAAAAGTTTGGTAAAATTAATTTTAAGTTGAAATTCATTTAGTTTCCTTATGCTTGGCGCTCTCTCGATCTACTTGTCGACACGTTGTGTGTATTTCAAGTGAGAATAAATTTATTCTAATGCAATTTGCATGAGAGATAGAAAAGTTTAGCATGTTGAGTGCGGAATAAGTTTTTCGTGTGTCTGTCCGAAAGCCATGTTCGATGTGGGCAGGGAAGTAGAGGTATCTAGGGGATTCAGTAAAAAGTTTATATATGCGGCATTTATAAAAGTCCCTTTGGATTACAAAATGAAAATCAGTTTAACATGTTTTTTTTACTTGCGATATAGGTACTATAGGGCAAGTTTAGGATTCGTAAAAAAAATCGAACTCGAGATAACAATTTTACATGACATTACGATGATGGAGAATGCCAAAAAAGTGGGTCCGGCAATTCTGTCTGTCTGTCTGTCTGTCTGTCTGTCTGTCTGTCTGTCCGTCTGTCTCTATCTATAGCTACAGCCTAAACGAGTGAAGTGATTTTCTTCAAACTTGGTAGTTAGCAGTTTTTGGTGATTCCCTAGAGGGGAAATTGAAATTTTTTTTTTATGACCAAATCTAACGGTACCTGCCATATAACGGAAATAGAAAAGTTAATTTTTTTCAAAAACGGCTCTAACGATTTTGATTAAAATTTTTGTGTGTAGTACTACACATAAGGTCCAACTTTTTAAATAAAAAAAATATTTTTTGTACCGTTATTAACGGTACCTGTCATAGAACGGTTTTTTTCGTTTCTGAATATCTCGTACAAAATTAACCCGATTTAAATGAAAATTTGTATACAAAAGTGTGTAAGTAAAGATAATATTAAAATTTTAGAAAATTTTCAAAAAACGCATTTTTGGTTTTTTAAAAAATATTTCAAAATTTTTTTTTGAAAAATCAATTTTTTGAAAACGGATCAATGAAAAATTTTGAAATTTAGTTTTTATGTGTAAATTAATTATTTCTTCAAAATGGCATACCAACTTTTTTTTTGAAAAATGTTAAAAAAATTTTATATATAAAAAATTATTTTTTTAAAAAACGGCTCCTACAATTTTCAAAATTTTTTTTCTAAAAATACCTTTTTATACGAGAAATAAAATGGCATATTTGTTTTTTTTTTTAAGATATTTTAAAACGGAGTTTTATTAATTATAAAAACAGATTTAATTTTTTTATACTACCTATGAAATTTCTTCAAAATATCGAATTTTAAATTTCTTGAATAAAAAGCTTTAACATTATAGTTACTTTAAGCATAAGAGCAAGTACGTGCGACCCCAGTCGTGCAATTTATTTTTTTTTGTATTCTGTTCGATTGCAAGGACATACATAGTTGAAAAAAATAGAAAATCCTCATGTCTTTTTATACAAATAGAATTTGGGTGTTGAAAGGCTTACACATGTTCTTGTTGCTTTGGATAAGAGTTTTGAATTTACATCCGGCGGAAGAGTTGCTTCACAAAAAATGGGCGTTTCAATTTTTCAAAAAGTTGTCACCAATATAAATTGTCCTTGTTTCCGTTATACAAGAAGCAATGAATTTAAATGTATATTCAATATAGATGTAGTAGTTTTTTTGAGAGGAAATTGGCAATTTGTGGTAGAACTTTGGCTGAACAATGACTTTTATGCATTGGAATTTCATTTCTGAAATTTTGAATTTTTGCATTGCCTTGCTAGCTCTATGAAATTATTTCTTATTAAAAAAAAAAATTTTAAATAGAAATGGAATAGGTCCCAAATTTATATTGAACATTTGTTTTACGGTGTAGTATAGACTTATAAACAGGTTTCTTTTCAAGTTAGAAAATTGCCCTCAACAAAGTCCCAAAAGAACAGAAGGAAACTAGTAAAAACGATCCGAATACAAACATAAAAAAAAAACACGTATACACCCTAGTGTCCCATTGTTGCACAAAATTACAATCTTAGGTATTATCAAAATGTTTACCTACTGATTTTGCTATGAGAATTAAATAAATATGTTTATGTATAATATAAGCATGCTTCTGTTGGACATTTTAACTTTATCCAAATTAAGGCCAAGAATGATAAGAATAATTATAAAGAAAGCTTCAAATTTTTTGTAAAATCAAAAAATTAATCGGGAAAATTTAAACAGGTTTTGAAAGAAAAGAAACAGTTTTTATTTAAACCAATTTATAGAATGACCACAAAAAAAGTCAAAAACAGTTGTTTTTGCATTTTCTAACGGTAATAATAATTCATAAACGGTACGTCAAAGAATATATTTGACTTCGGATTCCAGTTCAACACACCGAAAAAATATATGTATGTCTCGGCGCCCAAAAAAAATTGAATTTTTTAGATCTGTGTAATTTATGGAAAAAAAAATTACTGTTCGAATTTTTCATAACAAATTGGTATGACGTCTAGAAAAAAATAGTGTCTGACACAAATGGAAAAAAAGTTTCAAGAAAATTAAAAAAATAATAATTATTTTTCAAAAATTATTTGAAACTTAAAAAAAAATCAAAAAATTTATATTTTCAAAATTTTGTTTTTATATTGGTCACGTTCAGGAAACATTAGGGACTAACGCGAGTTGGGGAGACTTTTCTTGCTTAACTTTCCAGTCAACTTTCCAATTTTTTTTTACAGCTAACCAATCAGAGAAGCGAAGGTTGACTAAATTTTAAGTTCCTAACGTTTCGAAACCTGCCCATTGAGACTAATTAAAAGTTACTTTATATTTTTTTTAATGAGTTGAGTCAAGAAACTAAAAAAATAAGAAAACGATTTTATGATAGCTTACGAAACTTTTGTGTCTACAAACAAAAAAATTTTCCTGAGTTGATCTTTTTTTAAATCAAATTTTACATATTGTTGTTTTTGGATATGTTTAATTTTGAAAAAAAACGCGGTGTTTTCATATTCAAAATAGTTTTAAATCTGAAAATAAAAGTTGAGCCTATCGATTAGCTTTGCAAGAAAGAATTTCTACTACTTTTTGAAAATTTGGTTTTGTATTCAAATGAGAAACACAAAACCTTCTTCTGAAAAACTAGAAAACAAAAAAAACATTTGTTGAGTTTTGAAAAAAACGTTCCTCAATAATTATTTTACATAAAAAAACATGTTTTAAGTGTTAAAGAGATTCATAGAGATTGTTTGCCTAGTTAGATGAGAGATCAATTTTTAATTTTTGTAAGGACTTAAAATACCTAGAAGTCTTAATCCTATCTAGTTCCGAATTTCATAGGAAATTGAAGATGTGTTTGTGACCACAGTCCTCAATGGACCGTTTAGAAGGCATATCCTAAACTAAAAGTTAGTACTGCCAACATATAATACAAAATATTTCTTAATCACGTGAGGGGACCTTATTCATTTACTCTCAGGACTGAATTTTTCTATAGTCAAAAATTATATTCATATATTTGAGGTTTATTCTATTGATGCTTTACTAAAATCTTTGTTTTTATCGAACTATAAAAACCTGTCAATATGTACATAAGTATTCATGTGATTTTAAATTATTTCTATGGAAAAACAAACATAATTACAGGCTCAGCACAACTAGCACCACCGTTCCTACCCTAAGGATTGTTTATTCTTGTTCAATGTTAAAATATTGCTCCCCTTTTGGCTCTGTCATCACTTCCGTCAACATTTTCATAAACACATCAATAACAAACAACATTAAACCCCCAAACTCTCTATCCCATCTCCTGCGATATAGCTTGTCGCTATTCTCGTTGTCACCCAATTATCTAGAATAAAAGATGAACGCGCCTCCTTCGCACTTGGCAACCAACAACCCACACCATCTTTAGATTCTATAAAGCAGAAGATTAAAATCCATTAAACACTTAATCTTCTAACGAGAGTTGAATAAATTCTAAAGAACATTCGAAAGAGGTTAAGGCCGAGATGACACCCAGCATAGTCAGAAATACCTACGAAAACAATATCCAACAAAAAAAGGGGTGCATTAGTGAGTATATAGAAGAGATAAACTTTCACCCTGTAGCGTTTTTCTGTTCACGTGACACTGCTGAAAATTTTAAACCGCGAGGTGTTGTTGTGAATAAGTAAATTTTTTTTGTCTGTCTCACTAACACACTGGTATAATATAATCTCGCTTTTCGCGATTTTCAAATTCCATCGCCAACCCCTCTCAAGTATTTCTTTATTTTTCAAATACAAACAGACAATGCAAACCAATACAATTATGCGGTAATTTAAGCTCCACAATGGCTTAGAGCTTCAATAAGCCCCCAAAACAAGACAAAAATAGGACTGTTTCGACGGATTTTATACACACACAATCGTATGATTAAGCTGTCTCCTTTATTTCGAAAGAGGATTTACAAAGCCCTCTCAACAAAAAAATAAACATAGTCTAAGTAGATCAATTTTGTAAAATTACCTGGCAATTTGAACGATAAGCCACCCATAAGTGGATCCGGACCAAATCGCTGCGGGCCAAATGCAAACGGATGAAATCCTTGATGGCGCACTTTTGACCTTGGCTCACGGGGACCATCAACTGTCACTTTGATGGCTTTAATATAAGTTGCTACTTGGACGGGGGATGATGATATCACGATGGTTAGACTAAAACTTTTCCCTGAAATCAATAAAAATATATATACATAAATCAATTAAGGTATGTTTGTCTGTGTGCATATTTATAAGTAATTTTTGTAAGTGTTTTAATTAACGGTTCATTGTCTGGTGCATATAATTAAATTTTGATTAAGTCATTGAGAACAAAAGATATTTTGCATAATACCATTTATTTTAGAAGGGATGCAACTTCATCAAGATATTAATCAATACCCTTATACTCGTACATCTACACAAGATAGGGTCTTGTGAGTGCAACTTGAGTGCATTGATTCCGGTGATTATCTTGAGGAATTTTAACTGATTCTCAAAAGGAGTTATTTACAGTGGATTGCACAAGGGTTAATTTTGAAAAGAAAATTGGAAGGGTATAAGATTAATAGAAGGAATGGTCAGTCAGTATCAGTAGGAAGGAAGAAAATATTGACACCATTTCAAAAAAAAATAAATTAATATCTTTAAGTGGAGTTTTTTGTTTAAGATTTATGCATAGTATTAATTCTTTAGTGTAGGATAATAACCTGGCAGAATGTTTACTTCTACTTTTCCCTCAAAGTAATATCATTCAGACACGCTAAATGTAAACCAATATAATTTTTTTGTCTGAATACCATGAAGATATCTACCAAAATACCCAACAGTATTGACAAAATTATTTCCAATTGTATCTTTTTCATTCAGTTATCAATTTCAAAAAGTTAAAACTATTAATTTTACTAATAAAAGTCGAAGGAAAAGTTAAGTTCCCGCATAAACAACATATCATAAAAACGTAAAGATTGCCTTAGTTAGGCAAAAAAAAAATGTTTTTGAAGCTTATAGTTTCCAATTAGTTTCACAGAAATTAAAGGACACAATTCATAATATTCGAAAAAAAAAGATTTTGTCTGTAAAGCCGGTTTACGGACGATGATTTTACGTGATAACGTGGTTAGAAAACAGGTTGTGTGCTTTTAAAATGAGTCAATTGAAGCGTTTATTTATTTCAAACAATCATAATTTACAAGAAAAAGCTAAAAAAAATTACCTTTTTTCTTTTCTCATTATATTAATTTTTTATTTTTAAAGCTTACAAAAAAAATTATACCATTAAAAAGCCAAATATTTCTTCTAAATAATAAAACCATTTATAAATTTTTACAATGCGCAAAAAGTATTAATATAATTTATTAAAAACAATCATTTCTTATGAAAAAAAGTGAAAATATCATTTCCATCACCCAAAAATTAATTTTTTTGATATAACAACCTATGATGAATTTTATACCACCTGAAAGCTTATTGCTTCAGCTCAAAATATATATATCGATCATGTCTATTAGGCATCTACAAAAAGAGCTAGAATTTTTTGAACTCGATCAATCTTCATTAAAAAAAGCAAAAAAATCATATAATTTTATGTTCTCACGCTATTGAATAAATTTTTTTTTTAGACAACCTATAAAACATTTTGTATCATGTAAAAGCTTATAAATTCACCTTTCATATGAGGTTTCAATCTTATTTCTACGATGCCTAGAAAAAAAGTTAGAATTTTTTAAAGCCAACCATGTCGAAATTCCAAACTGAGATTACGGTTTACGGTACTTCCCACACTGGTGGCTGTTCATAATCAATAGATCTCCACAGGTGTTTTGAGGTATTTCGCAAGTTTTTTAATTTAAAATTGTGTAGCTTGTAGTGAATGTACAATTATGTGTGATATACCAAATGAAAGGTAACATCATCGAGATGCTCAATAAAGTTAAATCAAATTTTTATTTGCCTTAGATCAAAAGATAAAACCTGTTGAATAATAAAACTTTATTTTACCGTTATCTCAAAATTGATTGAAATTTTGCACATATATAGTTATGTCTATTATCTATCTACAATATAAATTTCATTTATTTATCTGTTGAAGAAAAAAAGAAAATATGGTTAAAAAAGGTCAAAAAACTTGGGACAAAAAAACTTGTTTTTCCCGTTATTCGGTCAAAAACCATTTTGAAATACCAATTTTTTGCACATGTATGCGCACAGTCATAGACTACATCTTCTATAAGCTTGAGATTTTTTGAATGCTACAAAAAATTTAAAAAAATAAAAACTCATCCAAAAGTACCCCAAAATAAGTAGGTGTTTTTCAAGAATTCATATTTCGAAACGCAGTAACTTAAAAAAAATCCGTATTAGACCCCTAACTTTTTTTTAATTATCTTTTGACTGACGTTTTTCAAATTGTCAAAAAAAAAAAAAATTCCCCTACCTATAATCACTACTTTGTCAAAGGTCTACCTCAGTTTTTAGCTTTAGAAAACCATTAATAGCTTGGTTTTGAAATTTTTTAGAATTTTTTCAATACCATTGCCAGGCTTGCAATAAATTTATCTATTGAATAAAAATAGCCAATTTTTTTAAATTTTGTTTTAACCCTATTCACCCTATTTTTTAAAATCCTTCAAATGTATTTAACTTTAGGTTATTACCACGTCAAAAAAATGTAATCACAATAAAGGACTAGAGAATCCATGAGCAAAAATTTAGAGCTCAACCCTCAACCGATTTTTTTAAGCATTTTATATAAACTTAAAATATTAAAGTGCATATAGCAAAAACAATTCGAATGTCAATGTGATGAAATAAAATTGCATTTTATCAACAAGAAGAGTTACTTAACACCATCAACTCTAACAAAGTGCATCCTTTTGTAAAGACATAAATTCAAAATTGTCAAAAGTCATATATTTGTTCGCAAAATAAAATCAGTACAAGAAATTAGACGAACATTCACCCTTGCCAACTGCCATTTCATCGGGCTTAGAAAATATTTATGCAATGAAGGCCACTCTCAAAGTTATAAGGTAATGCTGTCCACTTTATTGTGCTGAGCCTGCTGCATGTGTCAAAAACATAAACATTGTCAAGATCGAATGAAAACCAGATAGGTTTTTTTGAAGAAAAGATTCTTCGGGTGATTTTGGGTCCAGTGTAGCCATCTCCACGTTAAGTAGGTCGCACACGCACGTAAAAATTCAAATCAGACTGTACCGATAGAAAATTCTCATACTTTTTTCTTGAGTTAATCCACTAAGCTTTTATTTCAATATAAACAAAAAAAAACTTAAATAATAATTTTCTTGTCCAAACAAAATGTCACCAATCTCCTTTAGACAATAAGGCATTGTTGTGCATTTTGGGGAATAAAGACAAACCCCAGATGTGGCACCAAAATGTTTGCATTCTAAGTTGCAAGTGTAAATATATTTACAATGCGCCACCAATGAAGGTGAACATATATGTGTGTGTGTGTATGTGTATCTGTGTTTGAAACATTTAATCCTGGAAAAGCATCCCAATATCATATAGGCAGTGTTAGTGGTGTAGGTATAATATGTGAAATAGTATGACAAGCATAATACCCTACTATCATTACCTAGGGCTTATACTATATGGGGAAAATGCAAAAGCGCATTATCATCATCATCATCATCACCATCATGAGGGTATTATTAATGCGAAATAATCGGGCAGATGTGTAAACAAATTTCGATTCCCTTATTAATTACTTGTCAAGGCACCTTGCCAAACATAGCAAACGACTAGAAAATCAGCCGCATGCACCGCCAGATGTTTGTTTTGGGGATAAAACTATATCTACATACAATTTGTGTGTATGTGTGAGTTTATGCTGAAACACACGGATTGCCCAACTTAGAGGTGGACAATGGGCAAATAGATTGTAATATTTCCGTATAGCATTTCGGATTAGATCCTAACCCCAACCGACCCGACCGATTGTATGCAAAGATGTCACCTCTCAAACACCCAAACTTCCAGCTTTCGAAGCTCATTCATTAAACTCATTATTGCTCCGAATGTCCGGGTGTGTAGTTCGTTTTCCTGGAGGGCAAGGACGTGTGTGTGGAACATACCATGCTTCTGGTAATAAGACATTTCCTCTCCCATGTCCTTTTGCATGTTTGCTAGTGTAGGCTCATGTATATTGTCGTCAGCGTCATTGTCATCCTCTCATTCGGATCCCAGGATTCGGTATTAGTTGGAAGGAAGGAGTATACCCAGCGGCAGCGTTGGGAGACATCGCACGATATGTCACTATAGGTTGTGTGTTGATAATTTTCTGACTTACTTTAGGCAAACAACAACAAAAGACGAATTCTCTCAGATACTTCAGAGGGTTTGTATTCAGATTTGGATATGCAAGCAATTGTCAAGAACCCTAATTTTTCGGAGAGAGTGGAGAAACATTCCAATGTGGACAGTTATTGGTGTTAAATGCGTTTTAAGTGGATGACAATTGTTGTCATCTGAGGCGTTGAAACAACGCCCTTAGGTATATATCACCTTTATCTTATTCGGACTGTGCCTTCAAGCCTGATGGTGGTGGCAAGTTGATGATGACCGGTGTGTTTGGTTTTGATAATTGCCTTGTTCGCTACGACACACGATTTGGAGTTTGGAATGCTATTGACCAAACAAACGAGCTTTGACGTAGTCATCATCATCGTGAAACACTATTTGTTGTGGTTTGTTTGATTGTGTGGAGTTTGAGACGTGTAATCGAGAGAATGTTCGGTGGTTTTTTGGTTAATGGGGGAACTTTAATTTATTAGACTTTATTACTGTTTTTTAGGTGGCTTTTTTGAGTTTCGCACACCCAATTGGTGGGAGGTCAATCTTCACTTATGTGCATTATTTTAGGTTACATCTTCCTGTATACCACGTGGTCAAAAAGCAGAGCACAACAAAAGAGAACAACCCAGAAACCAAGAATAGAATAACCTTACTAATAGCTGTTTCTATGAGCTGAGAAAGTAGTTAAGGAATAATGGCTTTTGTAGAGAATTTAAGAAACGCTTTTTAGAACAGTCATTATCTCTTTTTTATCATTTTTAATGCATTAAATTAGATATAAATGTCAGCTTTGTGTGAAATATTCTTCTCTTGAAGTTCCTAAAATGCTTCTTCTAACGGGTTTTATTTCAACTCTTTTGACATAATAATGCAAATCATAGTGTGACGTTTTAAATTTGGCATTGAACTACGTTGGGCTTGAAACCACTAGTGCCTAGAGCTCTGAACTAAGGAAGACCAGGGCCCTATTGCACCAACCACTTTGCACTTTGCATTTTGCAACTTTGCAAAACAATACTTTTCTGCAAAGTAAAAGTGCAAAGTGTTGCACCAAAAATTAAAAGTTCCCTACTTTGCACTTTGCAATTTTTGATTTTTTTTGTAAAGCAAAAAGTGTGTGCGTTGCACCAACTAAAAATTGAAAAATTTGCAAAGTAAAGCAATAAATAGTTTCAACTTTTTTTCGTTGTTAAAAAAAGTTTAAAGAAGAAAATAATAGAATTTTTAATATCAATATAATTTCATTATTTTAACTATAAATTGCAATCATTCTTTGAATGACGGATAATTTTGAATAAGGTGGTTGGCAATTCTAGAAAAGGCTATGTGGCCATGAAGCAGAGGGCAGAGGTGCGTTCTTTATTTTACCATACTTTACTTATGTTTATATTATCGAAGTAAATGGTCTATTGTTTAGTTACAATTTCTAACTATTTGAAATGGTTCCTCAACTCCTTTTGAAGTGTCAAATAGTCACGATTCGTAACTTTATCCAACTCACTTCCATGATACGAGTTTAGTGAGTTGTTGATCTATGAAATAAGATGTTTGGTTTTCAAGACAATTCAAACATTTGTATTACTTTTATTAATCAGCGGAAAAAAAATTCGTTTGACAGTTTATCATTACCTAACAACAAATCGTTTCTAAATGATTTGTAAAAAGAACACAACAAATTCGAATAATGCCACTTCAACTTCTTTTCACATAGTAACCATAGTTAAATATTCCCAATAGTATTATTCCTATAATTTCAAAATTCATTCTTAATTTTACATCACTCACGTACCTACTTTTACTATACTCTATCTTCAAAAAGTCATTCAAAGCGATTCATTTTTTATTTCATAGATCGATAAGGGTATATTTAAAAGGCTTAAACCCAATTTCTCACCACCTGATCATTCTTTTTAGCGGAGTTATTCACAAAAATGCATTTTTTGGGATATTTTACTTCTAAGCTAATATCTTTGCTCCAGTTTGTCGTAGACCAAAAAATAAACATACATTCTCTTCCTTATAATATTTTCTATCGTTGTATGTAATTTCATTGTATTAAAATGAGTTACTACAAAATGGCAGCCAGTTAAAGTCAAATTCTAGTTGTTAAAAAACACATTTTCATTTTTATTTCGAAAAAAGCTTATGTTATGGTCAATATTTTTCTAACTTATTTTGTAGCCCTCTTAATTTTCTGCATTTTACGTGGGTCGTAGGTCAAATGACGCTTTGACTGGAGTAGAACTATACACGAGAAAAAGCCATCCGCAAATGAAATTTTGTCTTTGCATATTATTGCAAAACTTTGCAGAATTTGATATGGAAAGTGCAAAGTTTTTTTGGTTGGTGCAACGAAATCGAAGAATTCCCTGCAAATTGGCAAAACTTTGCACTTTTCAGAAAAGTACTTTGGGCTTTGCAAGTTTGTGGTTGGTGCAACAAAATTTGCAAAGTAGGAATTTTTGTTTTACTTTTCAATAAAATAATTTCCTCTTTGCAAATTGGAGTTTGGTGCAACAGAATTTGCAAAGTTAAAGTGCAAATTTGCAAAATGCAAAGTGCAGGTCTTTTAATGAGCCCTAATTAGAGATGCTAATTATAATGCACACCTTCGGCCTTTCACAAGTACAAAGCTGTACTTTTGTTCTAAATCTTCTCAAACTCATTTTGTTAGGCACTTGCACCTTTACGCACAGAAAGAAAAACTACAAAATTTCAATTAACAAGTCAAAACCACTTTAAATAAATTTTATATCATCATCCAACAATTACTTCTTTTGACTTCTTGCCAATATTACGTAGTACATTTTTGTGTGTCGAATTTTCCACATCTACACACACAACCAAAAATAACCAACAACTTCGCTGCTACACCATAAACATACTATAGTTGATTTATAGCAAATCCTTTGCCAGACTAAAATCAATTACATCATACATCGTGTTTTCACATGTTTTTTTTTTTCGGTGTGAATGGCAGAGAAAAAGCCAAAAACAACCTGTGTGCGGTGTCAATGTGGCCACCAGCCAATGGTTTCCATCCAGCACACAAGTCTCTGAGATTAGAAAAGGAATTCATTAAAGCGAGTCCTTTTCCAACAATATAATGGCTTCACATTACAAGGCTCTTCTCATACAGTTAAAATATAAAAAAAGAAGAAACAAACAAACAAAAAAAAGAATACGAATTTAAACACTTTAACAAAAAGCTTAAGTCTCCCATGTGTAGAGTGTATGGAAAGTGCCAACGATAAAAAAACAAGAACCCTGACACTCGCTGTTGTCCTCGTCGCCATTGCCATTGCCACCATCGACTACACAATCATAAATATTGCTCCCAATGTTGTTTGGGGAATTTCATTCTTTCATGAGCAAGCTCCCCTCCCAACTTGCCATTCATCATAAATTCAACCCTTTTTTTTGTGTCCTTGCATCCATTTAACCTTTTCTTTTACATTTTCCGTCGTCCCCGGAGCTCGCAACCACTATATACCAGATATAGCTACCAACCATAGCCTCAAGGCTTTGGCGTTTTGTTTCAAATGTGTTGACATTAAGGATAACAATAAGCAAAAGGAAGCTCACAAAAATTGTTATATCTAAATTCTAAGGGTTGCTTGCTCCAAAAAATATATCCCCCGTTTATCATAAACCTTCAAGCAAGGCAGGGTGCGGTGGAGGCAAACACAATTGCTTCAAAAGTCATGAATCAAAAAATAAAAGGGCTACCTAACTCGCGTTCTCTGCAGCATCCTCCTCCTCGTCGTCCTTTTCATCGGGAATATCAAAAAAGTTTATTTCTTAAGGGTTCGTTCGAATGAGACCACGTTTAGACCCACACTCTAAACAAAAGTGATGAAAAATATCACTTTAAACTTTTTCGTTGACAAAAAAATTTTCTATAAAGCCAACAACCCCTGTTGTGCACCAAAAAGGGGTTAGAATTATGACAGACTGTTGCATGCTTGTGGAAAGGGGCATCAAGCTTAACTTTTCTCGACCAAAAACCAAACCATAGACGACGGGACCAGAAAAGCAGCGTTGACACTTTGCCTCAAACCCTACCGCCGCCGTGTCGTCGTGTGCTACTGTATTACCCACCGCTCTTGATGCCTCACCTCGCCGATGGTTTTACCGAACGAGTCGGTTGCCTTCGAAAAATGACGATGATATGAACCGCCCGAAGAAGTCATTTAAGCATTTGTCAGAACTGTCAGCTACAATGGCACCCCATGAATTTCTTATGCTCTCTCTGCATTTCACACCCACAGGACCAAAGTAGAAACCTAGGTACACTCTGTACACGCATATATGAAGGCACATTTGTGCAGTGCGTAACTTTAAGCAGGGGCACATTTGAAAGTAGGGGCCTTTTGCACTGATTCTAGCTTAAAAACTTGATAACCCGAGTAAAAATAGAAATTGAATTTTTAAATAAAAAATAGAAAAAATTCTTGCCCGACGCCGCACTACAGTCGCACGAACTGGCAGTTTGTTGTTTAAGTCAAAATAACTTCGAAGACGAATCAAACATTTGTATATGTACGAGAATAGAATTTTTGATCATGGTGCAGCGCTGGTGCATCGAATTTCTTCATACTAAATCAAATGGTGCGGAGGTGGTGCGGCGGTGGTTTAGAAATTTAGAAATTTTTAAAATTGTGCGGTGTTAGTGCGGCGAAATAGAAATTTTTGATAATAGTGCGGAGGTGGTGCGGATGTGGTGCGGATGTGGTGCGGAAGTGGTGCGGCGGTGGTGCAGTGGTAGTGCGGTGGTTTAGAAATCTAGACATTTTTAAAATTGTGCGGCGGTGGTGCGGCGAAATAGAAATTTTTGATAATGGTGCGGAAGTTGTGCGGCCGACGCTGTGGCGCAATTCCATTTTGATGCAATATATGATTTTAAAGTTCCTAGCAAACTATTTTTCACTAGACTTTTCCTAATAGACCATCTTTTCATCGGATCAGGCCCTCAAGATAACAGCTATGAGCCTGAAAAAATCACTTTGGCACGTTAGTTTAATGGTACTGCAACAAGATCGAGTATTACGGGGCAGTTGTTGTTGGTGGACTTGACTAAAAGTGTGTACATTCTGGTTGGGTACCCTATCCACCTTCCAACAACAACATCAAGTGGACATTAGTCATACAACATGAAGCTACTACACATACGAATAGATAAGAGATAACTTTAGATTTGGGCATACCACACTGAGCCTTAGGCATCAGGGTTTGGACTAACATCATTCCGCATCCTCTGCCTTTGCTCTATAAAATCGAAACAATGCGAATTAAATTGCAGCTTCTCTCTCCCCCTTTGCACTTTGTTTCTTCTTTAACCCTAGAGAACTCAACTTGAATACAATGATGGTGTAAAATATAAATGTGGCGCCGCCACTACCACCACTATACACCACCATATCAACCCCCCACAAAGAGAGTTGGGGGGGAGATAATTGTTTTTGTTGTCGCCTTAGCACCCAATGATGTCAATGTGGCGCATTTGAATGTTGTGAGTCTGCGAGTGAGAGTTAAAAGCAGGGGTGGGTTGAGTAGGCATGTTGCACAGCATTATAACCTAACAAGAAATAAATTGTTGCTGCTGCTACTGATGCTGATGATGTTAGCAAAAGTATGCTGGAATGAGTGAATAGTAGTAGAGGGTTGAAAATTGCGTTGCTTAATGGGATTCTTATTAGAGAGGTTTGCACCAAATTCGGGAATTTTCGTTTTGTGTTGCTGTTGATGCGATAGAGAAACAAAAAGGAAGCACGCAAAGTTCGCTTAATGGAGGTATTCCGACGATATAATTAAAAAAAGAAAAAAAAAAAAGTAATAGAGAGCACGATGATGATGATGCGGTGTGAAGCAAGAATTTAATTTTAAATATTCTTTCATAGTAAAAGTTACTTAAAGTTATTTCTTAGGGGCGTCCTTTTTTAAATCAGTATTCATTTTAAGAATTAATAAAATTGGTTCACTCAGTCAAAAGTTATGAGGTAACAAACACAAAAAAAAAATAAAAAAAAAAATACAGGCGAATTGAATACCTCCTCCTTTTTGGAGGTCGGTAAAAAATATGATTTTTGTTCAGTATAAAAATTTTCTTTTTCACTTCTTACCTCAATTAACTAATTTAATCACTTTTCACTTGCGATATTGGTTTTTGACAAAAAAAAATTTATTTTTTTATTTCGATTTTTTAAATTTTCTTTTGAAAATTGTAAGAAATTCGACTAATATTTAAAAAAAAAAAAAAAAAATATTTGATGGACACGTATTCCATTGATTTTTTTTCAATGCAGAACATTTTTTATTTGCAGTAAATTTTTTTTTTTTAATGCAAAATATTTTTATTTGCAATATAAATTTTATTTTTAAATGCAAATATTTTTCAGTTGCGATACATTTTTTTTTTAATGCAAATATTTTTCAGTTGTAAGAAATATTTTTAATTTAATTTCAAATGCATTTTTTTTTTTAAATTGATATTTTTACAACCCTTTTTAGGAGAAAGTCAGAAATTAAGAAAACGGTTCTATGACAGAAAATTAAAAGTTGGACCTTATTTGTTAAAGGGCAGTTTTTTTTTGACGTTATAACGTCTTATAAATCGATGAACCATGGCAGCCACCACGAAAAAGTGACGCCATTTTCTAATGTTCCACTTGAAATTTTTAGCAGTGCTGCAAAAATTTCAATTCAAAATTAAAAATAAACTATTAGAGAAAATCTTCTATAGCTTATTTGAAAGATAATAACCTAAAGTTAAATTCATTTGAAGGATTTTTAAAAATTCCATCTTTTAATAGGTACGGTAAATAGGGGTAAACGCGACAATGTATAGAGTTGATTTTTTTTAATCAATAGATAAATTTATTGCAAGACTGACAATGGTATTGAAAAAATTCTAAATATTTTCAAAACCAAGCTATTAATGGTTTTCTAAAACTAAAACATGAGGTACACCTTTGACATGGTAGTGATTATAGGTAGGATCATTTTTTTAGACTATTTGAAAAACGTCAATAGAAAGATAATAAAAAAAAAGTTAGGAGTCTGATACGGATTTTTTTTAAGTCTCTCCGTTTCGAAATATGAATTTTTGAAAAACACTTACTTATCTTAGGGTATTTTTGGGTGAGTTTTTATTTTTTTTAAAATTTTTTGTAGCATTCAAAAAATCTCAAGCTTATAGAAGATGTAGTCTATGACTGTGCGCATACATGTGCAAAAAATTGGTATTTCAAAATTGTTTTTGACCGAATAACGGGAAAAACAAGTTTTTTTGTCCCAGTTTTTTGACCTTTTTTAACCGTTTTTTATCTGTTTTTCTTCAACAGATAAATAAATGAAATTTATATTGTAGATAGATAATAGACAGGACTATATCTGTGCATTTCAATCAATTTTGTAGTCACAATTTTGAGATAACAGTAAAATAAAGTTTTATTATTCAACAGGTTCTATCTTTTGATCTAAAGCAAATACAAATTTGATTTAACTTTATTGAGCATTCTGATGATGTTACCTTTCATTTGGTATATCACACATAACTGTTCATTCACTACAAGCTACACAATGTTAATTTAAAAAGGTTGCGAAATACCTTAAAACACCTGTGGAGATCTGTTGATCATGAACAGCCACCAGTGTGGGAAGTACCGTAAACCGTAATCTCAGTTTGGAATTTCGACATGGTTGGTTTTAAAAAATTCTGACTTTTTCTGTAGGCATCGCAGAAATAAGATTGAAACGTCATATTAACGGTGAAATTATAAGCTTTTCCATGATATCAAATTTTTTATAGATTGTCAAAAAAAAATTGATTCAATAGCGTGATAACATAAAATTATATGTTTTTTTTTGCTTTTTTTTATGAAAATTGATCGAGTTCAAAAAATTCTAGCTCTTTTTGTAGATGCCTAATAGACATGATCGATATATTATATATATATATATATATTGAGCTGAATCAATAAGCTTTCAGGTGGTATAAAATTTATTATAGGTTGAGTTTTGAGTTATTAATGCAGAAGTTATTGGAATAAAGTAATCTTTAATCCTGCAAAAACTTATTTCTTTACATTATAAATTGACGGAGAAGGAGCTCTAGTTTTGTTTTAGAAACTAACTTTTTGCATACAAAAATAGATCGATACCAATTTTAAAACTCGTTTTTTGAAAAACAATTTTTTTTTTGGAGTTATGTCTTTTCAAAAGTTTTTTTATTTTTTGTTTTATACTACCTTTTTCATTCAAAATAGATCGATTTTTATTGCATTCAAGCCAATTATAAAAAAAAAATCATAGACGTTCAGGTTTTCAAAAACATATTTCTAAAAACGTGAAAAAAATTTTCAATCATTTCAAATAAAAACCAAAAGAATTATTCTACCCCCACAAAACCTGTAATCTTAGGTAAGTTTATGAAATTTCTACTTGAATCAACTTCAACATTTTAAAATAATACCACGTTACCAACAGCAACTCATAACGACGCGCCGTATTATCTTCAAGTGAACATTCAAATCCCAGAGGCTATAACCTTCCATACTCTCAATCAGCACCCAAAAAAATATAAACTTCTCAAGAACTCTTCATACACGAGTTTGAAAAGAAGATTGCGGATAATGAGGCCTGGTGGGCCGGCGGCAGTTTGGGAAAAAGCGGCTAAAAAGTCGCGGGTTAATGACTTCAATAATCCGAAAAGCGATTTGCTCTTTCCAAAAAGATGCCCCAAGGTTATGCTTTGTGTTTAAAGAAGGAGAACATTATACAACATAGGTACAGGGGGAGATTTACAAACAAAAAAAAAAAAATACCCAAAAAAATACATTGTTGCTGAAATATCAAACGACAGTGGGGTCTTCGTCTTCGGTCGGCAATGCCGATGATGATGGTGGAAACAAGATACAATGAAGACTATAAATTGCTTACGGATTTGGGTCCTTTATTAAAGATTATGTGACATTTATTGTTCACGCTGTAATTGTGATTGTGTGTCGCATCCTTGTTGCGTTCAAAAGTTATTTTTTGTTGTTTTTGTTGTCTTTGGTATTTTAGTTGTTTGAAAACTCTTGTTTTCATTTCAACGCCTTTGGCTATTAGTAGGTACTGTTTGAGGGTGTGGGTAAGACTTTGCTCTGCTTTTTAACGATTTCATCGTCGTCTGGTACGTAGACATCAATTTTATATTCAAAGCAACCCTCAAGCTCCAAAAAATAAAGCAAAAGAACCATATTATATGCCAAGGACAACGACAAGACGAAGAAGCATCAGCACAGAAAAGAATAAACTTTCTCCTGAACAACAGGAGTCATTGGCAATGTAATTTTGAACTTGTGAAATTTAATTTCCTTTTTCCTCACAGCTCCGCAGTCTTATTAAGTTGGAGTCAGATTCAGATGGGAATGGGTAACAGCAGAGGGTTGTAGTAAGAAACCCCTGACAAAAGGCCACAAAGAGCATACGCCAAACAACCGCCAAAGAAAATGAAATCCCAAAAAAAAAAAATATCTACAAACTGCAAACAAGAAGAAGAAAAAGTCAAGACCTTGTTGTTTATTTTTTTTTGTTTTCTTTTTATTTACAAACGAGAAAAGAAATTAATTTTACATTTTTAAGTAGCTCCTTGTGCCAGGCTGTAGATGGCGCTCTCGAAGGAAATAAAAAGGAATTCAACAGACTGTGAGTGTGATTGTGAATGTTTTTTAGTCGGCGGCAAAGACGCATCAAATCGTAAAGCTATTCAAGTGGTTGCTTTCTAATGATATGGAGAGGCAGATTTGTCTGCTCTCTAGAATAGGTGGTCGAACTTACATAATATCGTATTCCTTTTATTTTTTTTTTATTTTTTTGCGTATAAGGACGATTGGAGAACGTGACTTCAATTAAATTCCTTCGATTTACTTGATGCATCATAAGAATGTGAATCCACTCTCGCGTCTTGTTTGCAATGTTTGTGTGTGTGTGTGTTTGTTTGTTTGATTTAATTGAATATTTTATATATTGATGTAAGTTTGGATTTGCCATTATATAAGATATCCTTTAGACATTTGGAATTCAATTGATATTTTATCTACACACACATGATTGTTTGATATATAAGATACACATTTTAGGATGCGTTCGCTTTTTGCATAAATTTCTTTGATTTAAAGGAATTTGATTGTTTGCATTTTGGTAATGTTATGGAAATTATATAGAGGATTTGGAGATTTTAGTGGTTGGCAGTTTCAACATGAAAATATGTTAACTATTCCAGGATTTGTAGCTGGTCTTTGATAGAATTTGGTTGATTATTTAAACATTAAACTTGGTCACTCTTAGTGGCCACTTTTTTCTTCAAAACATTAAAAAAAAAAGTACTGTACACAGGAGAAAAATCCTTTCGATGTTCATTTAAATAACATATGATACTAAAATGATAAGGTCTTCCGAAAGAATTAAAATTAAATTTACTCAACGTACAGATATTTTATGCTAAGGTCCTTAAGGGATTTTTTAAAGAGTACAAAACATACCCAACAGCAAATAGAAGATCATTTGGAGTGGACCTGCAAACTGACAAACTCCAATTCTGAAATTTTTGGACGGTGTTTATGAATTTACAAAGTAATCTTGAGAAGTTCAGTGATATTATACACCCAATATTTTAGGTCAGTAGTGCAGAATCAGATGGATTTCCAATTTCGATCTGAATAGACTTTCGCAAACCAAGATGATTTTTTTTCTCAATGAATTGCATTTATTACTATTTTAGAAGTAAGAGTAAGAAAAGCTTTTGGCAATTGCAGAAAAAAAAAAAACATTTACAAATCATAAAAAAAAATTGATACTCCAAGCCAATTTACAAGGTTCTGCAAGGAAAATGATTGATTGGATTTTACCCCGCGCCACAGTGCGTTGACCAGTGGACAAAAATAAAAAAATCAAGTCTATTATATGATAAAAAACCGGTGCTTTATGTGTAGGGCTTATATTCAACAATAATAAAACACAGTTTTTCACTGCTTAAATATAAGATTCAATAAGATTAGTGGTGTTTTTCATGATATTTTGATTATTCAAGCTAAGGTTCAAATTGATATTTATCATTTTTTTTTTAAGTGAAAACAAATGTTCTTGACTTTTTTTTTGTTAATTATCAAAATGATTATCTGAAGATCATGTGTGTATGTCAATTTGTTTTTGTAAAGTGAAATTAGTATTTAAAAAATATAACCAAAAAAAAGTCTGTTTTTTGTGACTCAAAAACTAAATTTATATCAGACTGTAGCAAGCTGTAGCAGAATCTTGTATGCCACAAGGTTCCCTTATATTTCTACTTTCTTATCATGCTCACCTTTTTTGATCATACTTGCTCATCTTCAAAATATTTACATTTTTGTTGACTCATTTTCAGTACTAAAAAGTAAGAACTTTTTCGAAAAATTGGCTTAAATTGTAAAATTTTCAAACATAAAGGTGCTTTATGAATTTGTTTTAAGAAAACAAAAAGCTGTGGATACTAAAGCGCCTTTCAAAATATTTTGTTCCAAAATATCAGGGAATTTAATTGCACTTTTGCCATTTTTTGGACAATTTTCTCATTTTGCCTGCAGAGTTAGCTCTCATTCGATATTATTTAATTGTTTATTATTTTTTTGTGAAATTTATCATTACTTTGGTGAAATATACCATAAATATGTGTTTCTGAAGGTTTTCTTATTCAAAGAAACACAAATTGTTTATATTCTGATTTTTGTCCACATCCCCCATACACTCGACACACTGTGCGCGCTCTCATTCATAAGCTTTTTTTTGTAAAACTTACTTTGCCACTAAGAGAGTTTGAATAACAATAAAGTCGGATTCATCCAAGGCTTTTGAACAATAACGCGTTCTTAGCGATCAGGGCTTTCGAAAAAACCAAAGCTATCCAACAATCTAGATTCTAAAAAGAATAAGCTCTTGTGACTATTGATTTCTGTACCAACAATGTCAACCAGATTCTATTATGGACAATCTAAGCTGGACGTAATGAAGGTTACAAACACCACAATTTAAAAAAATTTCCAAGGTCACTAGTATTTATTACAATTGAAAACACTTGTTATTTTTAGTTTATCCTCTAAGAAATAAAGCATTAATATAATTATAATAAATATTTAAAAAAAAAAATATTTTTAATCAAGTTTGATGCTCAGCTCTTTCGTTTATAATTCAATTGTCATTTTGCATCCATGAATTTACACTTTCAAGTAAATAACAATAGTAGAGTAACTAAAGCAAATTATTATGGAACCCCGCCGAACAGCTCTGATTTTGACGATTTTTTTTTCAAACGTAGGTAATTAAAAATACTTTGAAGTCTTTAGATTAAAAATTTACGATATTGCCGTATTGTTTTTTAAAATAATTAATTTTTTTTTAGCAAAACCATTTTTTTTTGCTTAAATTTCATAAAACATATAATAGCAAAAGATTCTCTAGGTAATTTAAGGAAAAAAAAAATATAAGGGAGTAAGGGACAATCTTCCATCGTTTAAGCGATAAATGCAATTTTCTCATAATCTGACTTCAAACACAAAAAAAAATATTTTGAAAACGCTACAATATTTTAAAATACATTTTAAAAAAGCCAGAAGCTAATTCTTATCTCCTAAATTTAAATCCACTAAATTTAATCAAGAGTTTTTGAAAAAATGGTCCTCAAACTCAGAATTTTAAAAAAAAATGTTATAAAAAAAAAAGGTAAAATGACTTTATTCCAAACTTTTTCTAACAAAATATGAATTTATTTTAAAAATTTTTTTAGCCATAAATATTATCAGCTACATTCCGAAGCAGAAAAATTAATATATATTACACTTTTGAAAAAAAAAAAAAATTTAAAATTACTTCAATTTCAATGGGTTTTTTTGATAAAAACTGAATTTTTGCATTGAAATAATTGATTTTCTCAAAGACTTTGGCAAATAAGAACTTTAAACTTTTGCTATTTAACTTTCAAAAATAAGAGCTATTGAATGAATAAAAAATAACTTTATGTTCAAATGTTGAACTTTAAAAAAAAAATAAGTTAAATTTTTTTCAAAACTAAAAATTAAAAAAAGTTCTTCGAAAATGAAATACTTTTTAATTTTTTTCATAAACCGTAATACATATTGACATTTCCTTTTATAATTTCAAATCATAATAAATGTGGCCAAAAAAAATTTGAAAATAAATAAATATTACGAAAAAGTTTTAAAAACGACATTTAAAATTTTGTCAATAAAGCCCTTCATTCAATCAACCTAATTTTAATTTTACAAATATGACTAAGCTTTTAACTTTTTAAAAATGTATTTTTAAATATTGTAGGAGTTGCCGTTGTGTTCAAATATTTTTCTTGTGTTTGAAGTCAATTAATAAGAAAATTGCATCTGTCGCCTTAACGATGGAAGATTGTCCCTCACTCCCATATATTTTTTTTTTTCCTTGAATTTCCTAGAAAATCTTTTGGGATCAATAAATTTATGAAATTTAAGAAAAATTAAAAAAAAAAATTTTTTTTTGTTCACAAAAATCTTCAATTAAATTTAAAAAATAAAAACGGCAATTTTTAATCTATAGACTTTAAAGTATTTTTAATTACCTACGTTTGAAAAAAAAGATCATCAAAATCTAAGCTGTTCGGCCGGGTTCCCTAATATTGCCAATTTTTGAGCTTTAGTTACTCCACTACTAGTTTAAGCACTGAATATTGAAATATTTAAAATATATTAAATCTTATGAAACTATATTTAAATAAAAATTTATAGCTTTGGAAGTAAATTTGAATTAACTAAAAATTTAATCTTTTAGCAAATTCGTTTTACTTTAACTAAATATATGTACATACCTTCACAGATTGACGAATCTTCTTCAAATTAGGTACCGATGATTTTAATTATATTTATAGTGTTTTTTTTATATTACGCTTATAGATATTATCCTCATCATCTTTATAACATGTTCAAAGTATTACAGTTTTATCGAAATCGGCTATACTTGTATTGATTAAAGAAATTCAAATATAATTTTTTGGGTAAGGTCTGTCTTTTGATGAAATTTTTTTTTTTTTTTTGACTTTCTTCCAAACGACTTATATTCAATTACAATTTTGTTTTAAATTAAAAACAAAAATTTCAGTTTTATTCATAAAATTATGAAAAAACAATTTTTCGAAAATATTGTACATATTAGCGCAAATTTTCAAACATTTTAACCCTACTCCAAATCTACTTTAAAGCGGAGGTCGGATCTAAAAAGAAATTTAAAAGGAATGTCTACTTTTTGATATTTTCGAACGATTTAAAGTACTCTTTATCGTTAAACAGATCGTCTAACTTTACAAGCAGCAAAACGCTTGTTTATCTTTTTAAAGTATGCATTAATTTGTTGATGTTTGTCAATGAATAGCAATAAAAGTTTTAAAAAAATTGGTCTTAGAAGTAAAAATTATTATTTAATAACTGGATTAATCGGTAAAGGTTACTCGAAGTAAAAACAGTAGAGGCAACCAATTTCCAGTAAAATCCTGAATTATTCAATGAAATAATGTCAAAACATTTTCAATTTTCTATTTTCATTTGTTCCCATCGATTAATTTCACTACCAAACACTAGTTCCATGTAATACATTCAACCTTTTTCGTTGAACAAACTCATTAAATTATAAAACTTATTTGTATTTATTTCCACCAAAAAAAACCTTTTGTGATTACTCTCTCTCTCTGTCGTGGGATGGCTTGTCATTTCCAGACAACCCGTAGTCTAATTAAAAGGACACTTCTTCAAATACCGCATCATCTCCCGCGTCTAACCAAAAACTGAATTGCAATTAAAAACTTGTAAACAAAGTTGGTTGAGGGACACTATTCTGCTTACTGCTGTTGTTATTCCCTATCATCTATCCACTCTGCCTACACATCCTGCTTTTTCTCTATATCATTGTGATGTTGGTGGTGGTGCCATCAGGCAGCAGCACCTGCAAAGTGTATAAACCAAACACCATTTATTCCCACTGGCATTTTCAAGCAAACAAGGATAATTAATACTCATCTCTCTCTCTCGAAGATCTTAGGGACTATCACGTTCTATCTTTTCTTTTTCATTTTGTTGTAACCGTTACCAAGAGTGTGGGTGGAAGAAAATATTCGCAATTTTCTGTAATAAGCTTCAAACTGAATAGTTGGCGTTGTATAGAAATTCTCCATCGCCCCCACCCACATTATTTGTATATTGAAAAATCTCTTTCCATCATCGTTCAAAAAATTAATACCACGTCATATATTAAAACCGTTTTTACACAAAGCTTATAGAGCTCTCTCACAGGATATAAAATGTACGAGCAATAAATAGCGACCTGTTTAAAGTAAAAAGATGCTCCGTCTTAGCCGTTATTTATTTACACTCCAGCCATCACATCCGTGTGCATCTACCACACAGAGTTCTAAATTTGTGTGTGTGTGTGTTTGTGTATTTAAGTAAAATACAGTATGGAAAAAACTTAAACCGATTAGATATAAGTTACAGTAAGGAAAAAGGATACAAAATCCTTTAACCCCCACCAACTCATTTTACAAGCGGGCGGGCGGGCATTCTCTGCCTTAAAAAACAAGAATGGCCCCCTAATTATTATTATGAAAAGGAAAAGGCTTTCAAGTTAAAAAGGGGTTAAACATAGCAGCAACGTGGCATCAGCAGCGGCAAACTGTTGTTAAGTATACACAACGAGGTTAAGTATTACGCCCTCGAGCTGCTCCGAAGCCCGAGCTACTCATCTAAATGCAAAGACATCCCCAACAAGCAAAGGGTAATGACGATGATGGGTGTTGGAGTTGGAGAAGTTCTATACTCTTATAAAGTGAATGGTGGGTAAGCCGATGGATATAGATGGAAGGGGGGGAATGGGGGGAGATGATATTTGGATGGTGGCATCCCAGGGAGTTTCATATAAAAGTTTCGGGTTAGATGAACCTTGTTGGTGTGTGCTGTAACCTCGTTAAGCTTAATTAATAGCAGGGAACACCAAGAAACAGGTGCTGGTTGAATGTTTTTCTCATTCTTAACGTTCCTTCCTTAACTTTGGGAGACAGTGATGTGAATGAAGGGAAGGAGAGAGGAAGAAGAACATATTTTGTATATGGGAAGTAAGAAGGAAAAAAAAAACTCCTTAAACAAAGAGAAGACAGATTTTTGGTAGTGCAAACAATTATCGCACTTGAAAATGAGAAAAATTGATTTTTCTCGTCATTTAGCAGCAAAAAGACTGTTAGAAGTTGAATTCATTAAGCGGCCTTAAGGGAATTATTGTTTGGTGAAGGTTTTTGGGGGTTTAAATTGATGTTTATTGTAATATCGCTTAATAAAGTTGATTTTTATAAAAACAGTTCATTCATATCGTTAGTTAATAGCGGAAAACAGCTGACTTGGAACCCTAATAGAGCAATTTCTTTTAACATATCCATCAACTTTAGTGAGTTTATTATTTAACGCAATTTTTTTTTTTTTTTTTTTTTCAAGGAAGTCCAACTTTTTACAAAATTTGAGATAAATTTCAATGTTCTTTCAATTCTCTCCAAGTAAATTTTAAACAAAATGATGAAGTACTCGCACTTGTTTTTTCCTCTGCCCGAATTGATCCTTTTCTTTTTCTTTCGAATTTCCACTTTATGAATATTTTATAGTAAATAAACCTGATTTCTTTTACCAAACAAATTCCAATCACAATTTCAGACAAAATAGCTTCTTTTTTTATCGTTTTTTCTCGTACCAAGAAAAAAATGGTGAATTGTCAAAGTTCATGCAACCGTAAGTCGCATTCTAATTTCCTCGTCTTCCGCAAATGTAAGGGAGGCAATAACCATTCATATTCGTACTATGTCATATAGACTGTATTACAAACGGGATGAAGTTACTCTGTAGAGAGAATACAGAGTTATGAATTTTTTAAGACTCTAACAATACAGAAGGGTGAATGGTTTCGGTATAAATTTGAATTGTATAGAATGGACAATAAATTGCAGAAGAATTTATTGAATCCTGGGCATTTGTGTATAAAGGTCGACTTGGTGAAACTCTATGGCATTAGGTGATAAATGTGTCATGTGATGCGGATTTGTATATGAAAATACAGAGATGGTGATGGTGGTACATACAAATTGGTTGTGCGGTAAAGGTTTAAGGTTGCTTTGAAACATACTCTAAACTCTTTTATGGGTATGCTCGAAGAAGGGTATTCGTAACCAAAAAAAGAATCTTTGAGATATCTTTGGTTACATCAAGACTTATTTTAGAAATTGTAAATGTATAAAAAATTGATAATATTTGAAAGCTTTTTGTGTTTTTAATAGGTATTGAAATCAGAATCCAACACAAGTTTTGGGGCTTATAGATAGCTATTAATTTCAATTTTTACAATTTACATGAAAATGCTAAGTTGTCTTTCACAACAAAAAAAAATGTGAGAAAATTGGCTGGACACAATTCAAAATCATTATGAAAAAAAAATAAAAATATGGGTTTTATTTCATTTTTCAAAAAAAGTCAAATAAAATAGTAGGTACATAAAATCAAGAAATGAAAAAAAAAAAATGTTATACTCATGAAACTTGGCAAAAAGTTTGCTTTTGGGATAAGAACCAAGTACAAAAAAAGTCTATAAAAAAAAGTTGGGTGGAAGGGTGTTTTTTCGCGGACAAGAGGGAGGGGGTGAAGGTCACAAATATACTAAAAAAAAATTGTTTGTCGAATATCACCATATAACACATGTTTTCAAGGTATTTTTTTGATGCTGAATCTAATGACATAAAAATAAAGTTAATACGATTGCTCTAAGAGAAGTTATAGCTGATTGAAAACAAGGGTGCTTGTTTTTTTACTTCAACAGGTAAAATATAGCCGAAACCCATGGCAAAAACATGCTTCACTGATGAAATTCGGGATGAATGTTTTAGATAAAGCAGGGACAAATGATTCACAAAGTTTTTTTGATGGGTTAAGTTGTGTGTGAGGAAGGTATAATAACAGCTGACTTGAATGTTATTAATTTTTAAAACTTGGTGTAAATTTTTTGGTTAGTATAAGAATTAAGAATCTATAAAGTGTACAAAATTATTTTGAGTGAGAGGGTGTTTTTTTTTTAAGAAATGATGAAATTCAGAATTAATACCACAAAAACTAGGAAAAAATTGTTACACCAATGAAATTTGGTAAAAATTTTTCATTTATAACAGAAACCAAGAACCCGAACAGTCTTTACAAATATTTCAGGTTACAGGGTGTTTTTTTTTTTTTTTTTGGGAAATAGGGAAAAATCCGTGATAAGTCCGATAAAATCAATGGTATAAATGTTACCCTTACGAAATTCATTAAATATGATCTCTTTCCAATGGAAATTACGAATAATGTAAGTCTATAAATTATGTGAAAGGGTGTTTTTTTAGAAGTAAAGAAAATATGGATTTATTTGAATAAGTGTGTATAACTAGAGTAATATTAGTGGTACCCTGTTGAAATTTAGCAATTATGTTACTTTTAATATAAGAAACAAGAATTTAAAGTGTCTATAAAAATATCATGGTTAAAAGGGTGTTTTTTTTAGTGAAAACAAAAATGATGGGTCACCCTTATGAAATTTGGTAAAAACATTGATTTTGGGATAGAAAGCAAGAATAAAGAGTTTTTATAAAAAAATTTTGGTGAAAGGGTGGTTTTTTCGAAGAGACAGTAAAATCTGCAATAGGTCCCAAAAAGCCTGTTCAAGTTTCAACCATTTTTTATTGAATTCAGCTCGGCCATTCTTTAACTTATTTATGATATCAGATAGGCTTTCCAAAAAAAAAAAGGAAAATATTTAACTTAAAGTATTAACGCTTTTATTAAATATTTATATATTTTAGGTATATTTTTGAAGAACATTTCTCCTTTATGACTTACATATTTATAATTCGTTAAATATACTTGCTTTTTTCCGTACATAGTTTTCTATTCAGCTCAAAAGTTAGCTTTGCTGATCTTACAATTAACTCAATTGGAGAAATTTATTCCAATAAATAAATTTCCAAGCTCATAAGTGAGTAAGCTTAGCAAGTTATATGAAAATTTCGGTAAAGCTCGAAAAAAAATTTCCAAGTCGGTGCTAAAAACTAAAAAAAAAAAAATATATTTCGTTGCACGATATTTCTGAGATTCTTTGATTTCTGATAATGACTCAATAACTATTTTAGAAATTAGATCACTATAGCTTAAAAATTGTTTTTAATTTCTATAATATCTACTATTTTAACTTAAATATAGCCTCTTAAAAATCATTACAAAATTGTTGAGTTATGACTCTTATCTTTCTTTGCACTTGCGGAAAAAAAAATTTGTAGAACAAATTGTTCAAATATTTTAAAGCTCAGTGTAACAATTTTTTCAAATGTATTTTTAAAACTACAAAAAGGGTTGGGGTCGAAATTCTGTATGGGCCAAAATTCGGATTCCAAAATTCTGTATTCCAAAATTCTGTATTTTAAAATTCTGTAAATTCAAAATTCTGTATTTTAAAATTCTGTAAATTCAAAATTCTGTATTCTAAAATTCTGTAAACACAAAATTCTGGATTTCAAAATTCTGTATTCCAAAATTCTGTACTCCAAAATTCTGTAAATGATAAAAGAAAAATTGTTTTGATAATGCAAAAAGTGCGCACTTTTTTCATTATCAAAACAATTTTTCTTTTATCATTTACAGAATTTTGGAGTACCGATTTTTGATATTTTCTATGCAGAACCTTGAAGTAGTTTGCGTTCGACAGCTTAAGTTAAGTGTTATGAGTTAATAGTGAATAAAATGAAATCAGAAAAATGGAAAATATTAAATTATTAAAACCTAATAAAGGAAAGGATAAATTGTGTGTCGATGGTTTTATGTTTAATAACGAAGAAAGAACAACTTACAAAAAAAAACATGAAAAATGAAAAATTTTTGTTTGGCACCTAAATATTAAACCAAACCCGAATTTTTTACTAACAGTTAAGGGCATTTTCTGGTAATTGCTTTGCTAACTTTAAATCGAGTTAGCAGAACATTAAGTTTTTCCAAAAGTAGGGGAGCACTTGATATAATTTTGGGGTACTTGCTCTGCTTTCTTGAGGGACATGTTTTAATGTAGAGATTTAGAATTACAGAATTTTTAAAAGCAGAATAATGGATTTGCAGAATTTTGAAAAACAGAATTTTGGATTTACAGAATTTTGAAATACAGAATAATAGAAAAGCAGAATAATGGAATACAGAATTATGTTCATACAGAATTTTTTCTTCAGATACAGAATTTTGGTCATACAGAATTTTGGAATACAGAATAACGACCCGTTCCCCTACAAAAACATTTGTTTATTTATATGTTTTGACCTTCAAACGAAGTATGCCATAATTTTTAGATTTCTTTTTAATTTGTAGTTAAAACCGCCTTAAATAAGGTGGTATACCGATTAAAACTATTTATCAGTCGATACAAAAAAAGCAATTTTCAAAAAATTCATTTAACAATCAATTTTTCAATACCTAAATTGATTTTTGTTTTTATTCAAAAAATTTATTTGTATTCAAAGTTTTTCTTAATGTTCACATAATGGGAATTAAAACGTTCTTGTACAAAAATTTTAGTTGTTCACTTACGAGAAATTCGGAAACAAAAAAAAAAACGGTGTTAAGACAGTTACATATACCGTTAAAAACCATTTGGTCATAAGGCAAGTGTACCGTTAATTTTGGTCCTAAGCAAAATATTTCAATTTCTCTCCTAAGATAATCACTCTTAACTATACGAGGTTCGAAGTAAATCGCTTATGGAATAGGCTGCAGCTGGAGATATAGGCAGACAAACAGACTGACGCGTGCAAACAGAATTAGGGAAACAAATGTTTGTTTTGTTTTCTCGAGGTCAATTTGCTTAACGAATCTTAAACATGCCTAATAGCACTATTAAAGCTGCGATTCTAATTTATACAAAATTTACGAACAATTTGTATTTTTATTGAAAAAAAAAAACCATCGAGTAGTAACAATTAACTCCTAAACTTAAAAAAATGTTTTACCTTTCCCCCTCACGAGGTAAATGTCGTTTTCTGAGTAAAAAATAACTTTAAAGATTTGAACAAGTAACTTTATTAAAATGTCCCGCAATTTATTCAAGGCATTAAAAACCAGAACCCCAAAATATGAACTCAAAATATGTTTTTTTTTTTCTTGAACGCAGCAGTTTAATATTAGCAAATATTGAACTTTTTTTCAAAAAAAAAGTACATAGTCAGCAGCTGTTTCAAATCGAGGACATGTTCTAATATCCAAACAGGGACTGGCTTCCATTTTATGAAGAAAGAAGAATATCCTGCAGCAATGCTGCAGTGATATACCAAAAACACCTTCGCCCAAAAAAAAAAAAAAAATCCAATGTCCTCTGAATTGTTTCTATCATTTTTCTCTTGTCCGCAAAAAATCTCAAAAGAAAACGATTTTGTCACCCCAATTGTATCCAATTTTGTATCTTTTGTTCTCTGTTATTTTTTGTCTGCTCTGCAAAAATCTAACACGTCCATCTGGGAATGTCATTTATCTGTGTCGAGAATATTTTTTTCCGCTGTTTTTTTTTTGTGTGTTATTGGTTTTGAAGATAAACCTGCCCAGCAAGCCTCAATGACGACGAGACCATCCTTAAAAATTCTTCCAAGAAAAGAAGATTTTTTTTTTCTAAACAAAAAAATAAAAAATGACAGAAGCAAAATTGCGATAATGACGTGATTTTTCGCCCTTGGCAATCGGATACTCCATAGGCAGTAGTCAGTGGGGATTGGAGGCTGGATTGATATCGAAATGCAGATGTGGATTTTTTTATTTTTCATATAAAAGAGCAACGAAATCAAAAGCCAGGAAAACCACCCTCACACTATTTTTTCTTATATCCTTGAGACTATAATGGAGTTTCGATTATACTAAGTTCTTGTTGTTTGTTCTTTCATTATTCTTTTAACACAAAGTTCCGTTCCCTAAACTCCCCAGGAGTCGTGTATTTTTTCCTTTTCTCGTTGTTAGCTTCCTAACATCCTGTATAAATTATGGAAACGGAAGTTCCATGTTTATCCTGGGCTGGCTTTTTTCATCTTTGCTTATTTTTTTTTTTCTTGGGTTGTTTTTTTTTTTTTTTTTTTTTCTTGAAAACATGTACACATAATTTTTTCTGTTGTTATCTTATTTTCTTTGATACGGTTTTTCCGGTATTATCGAGGGTTCTTGGAAATTAACTTCATCAATTACTTATTAGAAAATACTTTAAACCGTAAATTTATTTCAAAATAATAGAAGAAGAAGAGAAAAAATAAACAATCTGGCTGTCTTGGTGGCGGTCTTACTTTTGGATTGTTTTTAAATTTCATTGAAGGTTTAAAAAAATAGTGGTTTCTATTTAAAGTTAGATAATTTTTTCATCTTCAAAATTCTTGAAAATTTAGCATTTTTGAGCCTTTATTTCAGTCCCCACCCTTCCTCTTTATCTTTAAGAGCTCTTGGATATTAAGTTGTAAATGGAATTCCGCCATTGCCATACATTTCTAAACCACCGCACAACCGTTGCACCACGTCCGCACCATTTTAAAAATTTCTAAACCGCCCGCACCACGACTGCACCACGTCCGCTCCATTCCATTTTGAATGAAAAATTCTATGCTCCTACTTATACAAATGTTTAAGTCGCCCAACGCCGGTGGTGCAGATGTTGTGCGGCGGTCAAGATTTTTTTTTTTATTTTTTTTTTTTTTAATCAATTTTTATTTTTACTCGGGTATCGATATTATCCTTGAAGAAATATGTCCTTTATCGTCAATGATTTATTTTTTTTTTATCATAAACCAACTAAATCCCCACTGAATTGTCTGCAAGCATAATCACCATTATTATCATCGGCATAATCGCCTCGTATACCTATATAAAAAGCATTAAAAACAAGTGATTCCATTAAAAATGACTACTTAAGCCTGGTGACATGACCCAAGACTCTGAGTATATGTATCCCGAGAACGACCCAACTAATCCTTTTGTAAATTTGTTGAAACAAAAAAGGATATAACTTCGTTAGTTGTTGAGGAAATTTCCGTTAACGCTGAATTTTTTTCATCCCTTTATTTTTTTTTTTATTTTTTTGTTACTTCGATTGTTTAAATAAGGCTCAATTTAAATCTTTTCAGTATTATCCCGTTTTACCGCGGAGGATATGGCTGTTATGAAGTCAGAAGTAGAGCAAAAAACAGATTCGGTTTGAAAAATCTTTTTACAAATCTTCCCTTAAAGTTTTTTTGGAGGGAGAAGAAAATCACAAAAAAAAAAAAATCAGACGGGTCTCCCCAATTTCTTTTGGCATTGTCATCCACCATTTGATTTCGTACTTCAGCCGTGATAAATTGACAGAAAGACGTCACATCCGTCCTGCGACTATTCACAATCAATTTAAAACATTTTTTTTTGTGTTCCGTTTTTTGTGTGGAAACATTGAAAAGAATTTAAAAATACAAAAAAAAAAATGAAGAAGTGAAATCTGATTGAATTAAATTTAGAAAAAAAAAAAAAACGAAGAAATCCTAATTTCCCGAATAAACACTTTGAGAAGGACGAAAAAAGGACATGAATTCTGTTGGAGAAAATGAGCAATCATTTGCGTCCACAAAGAAATGGGGGGAGATAGAGTGTAAATAAATTGGATCTTTTATTTTAATACACAGGGGTTGATGATTTTTTTTTTTTTAACTTTTTTTTTTGTTGTCAAATATCCACTTAGAAGAAGAAAAAAAGTAGCCACGGTTAAATTAAGGGTTCGTTAACACCAAACCGTCAATTGCAAACAATTTTTTGTTTGGTAGATGGGGGGAAATTTTTACTTTGTATATATTTGAATTTCTCTTTAAAAACTACTTACCTCGACCACTTCTTCCAACAAATCGCAAATCATTAAATTTCGCTACTTGATTTTTCATTACTGCTGTACAATTACGCAATTCACCACAGAAATTTTCATCATTACCAGCACGTATTGTTACAATTGTTCCATCCATAACATCACCTAGCGCTAGAACTTTGAAGGCAATTGGTAGGGTTTTGTTGGAACGCCAATGGGTTGGTAGCACTGTACATACCTGAAAGAAACAAATTATGAGATGTATTTTTTTGAGAGGTGAAAAGTCCTTGAGAGATAAAATTTCATGTTTAAAAACATATTTTGTAGCTCATGTAAAGTGAATATACACAAAAAGTGATTCATAACAATAAAATACACAATTTTTGAAAATTTTAAACACAAGGTCGTAGTCCTTAAATTTAAAAGGCTGAAAGTTTTAAAAAAATTTTACGAACAACGGACATACACCATCATCGTTTATTTCTTAAACCGTCAATATTGGACTCGGTCATTGTAAAATATTGTAACCAACTAACGAAGGCTATAACCTTTTTATTCAGCCCTGCAAGCGCATAATTTCTAGATAAGAGAAGAAATTTCGCAAGGATTTCAAACTTTAATTTAAGAGATTTCTCTCTGCCTTATTAAAGAAACCTATTTTTTTCTGCAAATGTTTCCATTTCTTCCATATTATCTATTTTTAACGGACTTTCAAAAAGCACTTTGTTATCTCAGAAATTTTAGACTGGGTTAACCGATTTTTATTTATTTTTATTTTAAAGCTCTTCTTACTATGCTATCCATGAGAAAACGGTTTTATTAATTTCGAATCTTTTGCTTCTAAAATTCAGTAATATTTACTACAAAATAGCATACCTACCATTTCATTATTGTGAACATTGTTTTTAAAATTTTAGGGCATCTGTGCACCCTGGATTTTTTCAATAAACCTTGAACTCTAACGAAAATTTAAAAACCTGTTCCGTATCTAAACACTCAAAATTGGCTAAGTTACAGCATTTTTCAAAAAAAAGTTTCAGCCACTGTGGCGGTCGACTTTCTTTATTTTGCTGTAACTCGAAACTATCCATCCGATCCAAATAACCGTAGAGTTAACAAATAGAAATATTTCAGCCTATAGTTAGTTTTGAATTTTCGAACGTTTCGAACTTTCTTTAGAGCCCATATTAATTTTAGATTTTTTTTTTCGTTTGAAATACATACGAATTTTGAGTTGTTAACTTTTATTTCAATTTACGTTTATCAAATTTGTACATAGCTTTTTTTTTTAATTTGAGCAAATTAATTTATTATATTTTTTAGCAAAATTCACGATTAAGTCGCACTTACTTGTTCTTATGCTAAAAGCAAATTCAAAACATATTTTGAAAAAAAGAGGTTGCCTGTAAAGCCGGTTTAAGGACGTTGATTTTACGTGATAACGTCATCAGAAAACAGGTTGTATGCTTTTAAAATGAGTCAATTGAAGCGTTTATCTATTTCAAACAATTTTTAAATTTTTACAATGTGCAAAAAGTATTAAAATAATTTATTAAAAACAATCATTTCTTATGAAAAAAGTGAAAAAATCATTTCCATCACCCAAAAATTCATTTTTTTGATATAACAACCTATAATAAATTTTATACCACCTGAAAGCTTATTGCTTCAGCTCATATATATATCGATCATGTCTATTAGGCATCTACAAAAAGAGCTAGAATTTTGAACTCGATCAATTTTCATCAAAAAAAGCAAAAAAACATATAATTTTATGTTCTCACGCTATTGAATCAATTTTTTTTAAACAACCTATACAAAATTTGATATCATGTAAAAGCTTATAATTTCACCTTTAATATGACGTTTCAATCTTATTTCTGCGATGCCTAGAAAAAAAGTTAGAATTTTTGAAAGCTAACCATGTCGAAATTCCAAACTGAGATTACGGTTTACGGTAGGTACTTTCCACACTGGTGGCTGTTCATGATCAACAGATCTCCACAGGTGTTTTGAGGTATTTCGCAAGTTTTTTAATTTAACATTGTGTAGCTTGTAGTGAATGTACAGTTTTGTGTGATATACCAAATGAAAGGTAACATCATCAGGATGCTCAATAAAGATAAATCAAATTTGTATTTGCTTTCAGATCAAAACATAGAACCTGTTGAATAATAAAACTTTATTTTACTGTTATCTCAAAATTGTGACTACAAAATTGATTGAAATTTTGCACAGATATAGTCCTGTCTATTATCTATCTACAATATAAATTTCTGTTGAAGAAAAAATGATAAAAATAAAAAACGGTTAAAAAAGGTAAAAAAAAACTAGGGCAAAAAAACTTGTTTTTCGTTATTCGGTCAAAAACCATTTTGAAATACCAATTTTTTGCACATGTATGCGCACAGTCATAGACTACATTTTCAAATCTTTACATTGTCGCGTTTAGAAAATAGCCAATTTTTTTTAATTTTGTTTTACCCCTATTTACCCTACTAAAAGATGGATTTTTTAAAATCCTTCAAATGTATTTAACTTTAGGTCATTACCTTTCAAATAAGCTATAGAAGATTTTCGTATCTCTAATAGTTTATTTTTTAATTTTGAATTGAAATTTTTGCCGCACTGCTAAAAATTTCAAGTGGAACGTTAAAATGGCTTCCCTTTTTCGTGGTGGCTGCCATGGTTCATCGATTTATAGGACGTTATCACGTCAAAAACTAGGGAAAAAATCAATACATGTAGATAACTTTATTATAATTAAAAAATATAAAATATATTTTTAAAAATATGTACTTAAACACCATATAAACCGACCAACGAATTATTCCATATAAAGAGGAATTTTAAGAAAAACAATTGAATCGATTATTTTCAAAACATGATAAGCCCATTTTGAATATTTTTTGATTAACCCCCAAAAGGTTGATTTTATTAATCCTTAAGAATTTAAGTCTTAATCAATAGATAATTTGATATATCTATGAGGATAATACTTGCATTTAAAGTATTATTGTTAAATAAATAAAATATTTATGTAGAAACTTTTTTTGAAGAAATGGACTTTTATCATGTTTTGAAAATAAATGATTAAATTTGAAAGTCCATTGATTCGTGTTTAAGTATTTAAAAAAATTCTTACAATGGTAGCTGGGTACCTATTAAATTTTACGAAAATAATAATCATCACTTAAAAACTTAATCTTTAGAATATTAATCCACCAATTTTCGAAAAATTGATTTTTCAAAAAAAAAATATTAAATATTTTGATATAGTTAATGTATAGTCAAATAGCCAAAATTGTAAGAAATTCGACAAATATTTAAAAAAAAAATATATTTATTTGCGCTAACATATTTTTTAATAAAAAATATTTGTCTTTATTTTCGATGCAAATTTTTTTCATTTCTAAAAAAAAATTTTTTAATGAAATAAATATGTTTTTTTTCATGCAAATCTTTTTCAGTTGCAATAAATATTTTTTGTTTAATGCAAATTTTGAAATGATTATTATTAATTTTCATTTTGAAATATACCAAAAGTTAATTTTAACTTAAAAAATAATTCATAAAAATAAATGATCTCAACTTTTCCTTTATCTTTGGGAAGGGAAAAAAGGAATATAGGTAGAATATAAATCTAATTCCTATCTGTATAGAATTAGAGAATCAATTAAGCTTCTTAATTTCTTCTATGAATTAACTTATATCTCTCTTAAACAAAAAATTCAGAACCACTGGGGAACATTTAGCTCCTTCTTTAATTTTGTACCCTCTACTCTAGAAAATAAAACTAGAAATAGTTTTGGTAATCAGTAACTAAGAGGAAGTTGACAGACTTCTATGAACTCAGGAAGCGATTTTTTAGAAGTAATATTTCCACCAAAGAGCTTTAAAAAATATTATTCTTTAATCATCATCTCAACTTCTCATAAACTTAATAGTAGAGTAACTAAAGCAAATTATTAGGGAACCCGGCCGAACAGCTCTGATTTTGACGTTTTTTTTTCAAACGTAGGTAATTAAAAATACTTTAAAGTCTATAGATTAAAAATTGCCGGTGTTGCCGTATTATTTTTTAAAATTAAAATTAAATTTTTTTTTAACAAAAACATTTTTTTTTGCTTAAATTTCATAAAACAAATGATAGCAAAAGATTCTCTAGGTAATTTAAGGAAAATATATAAAAGGCAGTAAGGGACAATCTTCCATCGTTCAAGCGATAAATGCAATTTTCTAACATTCTGACCTCAATCACAAAAAAAATATTTTGAAAACAACGGCAACACCTACAATATTTTAAGATACATTTTTAAAAAGCCAGAAGCTCATTCTTATCTCTTGAATTTAAATCCACTAAATTTGATCAAGACTTTTTGAAAAAATGGTCCTCAAACTCAGAATTAAAAAAAAAAATGTTATTAGAAAAATTTAAAATTACTTTTTTCCAAACTTTTTCTAATAAAATATGAATTTATTTAAAAAAAATTTTTGGCCATTAATATTATCAGTTGAATTTCGAAGCAAAAAAGGTAAAATATATCACACTTTTGAAAAAAAATGAAAAATTACTTCAATTTCAATGGTTTTTTTTTATTAAAACTGAATTTTTGCATTGAAATAATTAATTTTCTCAGAGACTGTGGTAAATAGGAACTTTAAATTTTTGCTATTTAACTTTCAACAGTAAGGGTTATTAAATGAATAAAAAATAATTTTATGTTTAGATGTTGAACTTTAAAAAAAAAAAATAAGTTACATTTTTTTTCAAAACTTTTATTAAAAAAAGTTCTTCGAAAATAAAATACTTTTTAATTTTTTTCATAAACCGTAATACACATTGACATTTCCTTTTATAATTTAAAATCATAATAAATGCGTCCAAAAAAATTTGAAAATAAATGCATTTTATATTACGACCAAGTTTAAAAAACGACATGTTAAAATTTTTTCAATAATTTTTTTGTTTCAAAAATCTGAGTTCAATTACCATTCTTTCAAAAGCCGTTCAATTAACTTAATTTTAATTTTACATATATTACTAAGCTTCTAGCTTTTAAAAAATGTATATTTGAATATTGTAGGTGTTGCCGTTGTGTCAATTAATAAGAAAATTGCATCTATTGCTTGAACTATGGAAGATTGTCCCTCACTCCCATATATTTTTTTTCCTTGAATTTCCTAGACAATCTTTTGGCATCAGTTAATTTATGAAATTTAAGAAAAATTTTTGAAAAAAATTTGTTTTTGTTCACAAAAATCTTCAATTAAATTTAAAAAATCAAAACGGCAACACCGGCAATTTTTAATCTATAGACTTTAAAGTATTTTTAATTACCTACGTTTGAAAAAAAAATCGTCAAAATCAGAGCTGTTCGGCCGGGTTCCCTAATATTGCCAATTTTTAGCTTTAGTTACTCCACTATAAAGTGAAATTAATCTTGTTTCATAAAATAATTAGTGAAAAATAAAAATACTCACAACATGAGGCGATCCAGTTTTAACTAATTCTCCAGGATGTTCAGCCAAAAGTCCATCAACAGTTCGTTCAATAAGATTCTCTGGTGTCAAATATGGACTATTGTCGACAGGTTTTTTACTTGATGCACTATTGTTGTTATTATTTCTGGAACTTATACTATTGCTATTGTTATTGTTGTTGTTGTTAGCACTACTTCGACTTGGGCGACTACCATCTTGTTGCGTTTGTGATGTTGTTGAACTAACTTCACTTGAAATATGCATATCACTTTATTATTTTTTTTATCCTTATTCCTTATGAATGATTTTTTTTTTTAATTTTTTATTATAAAATTTCTTGAAATTTTTATTAATTCGTAATTTTATCACTTCAAGCTATCACAGATGTCAACACATTTCTTATTTTCTTTCAAACTTCCTGTTAAATTTTTAAAATTTAAATTCAAATTGATTCAAAAATATCATCTTTGCAACTCGTGGTGGAAAAAAACCTGTTGATATTCATATTCAAATCAAATAACACAAAAAAAAAGGACAAACTTAATTGAGAACAAGTAAATTTCCTTTAAGAGAATATCCTTGTACACAAAATAAATGGAGCAATTATATTTTCAAACAGAAATATTTTGAATGAATAAAAATCCACTAAAATAAAATTTTTTCCCACACAACTATTATAGAACCGTGTCCGGTCGCTTTTAATTTCAACTTTCGAATAAACCGATAAAAATTAAAAGAGTTTTGGTAAACTTCTCAATATATCTCATAAACGCGTTGAATAATAATTTCCACCGTTAATAATGTCCTTTTTTCCAGGACGTCCTTTCCATATGTGACAGGCCGGCTGGTTGGTTGGTTGGTTGGTTTTTTCTGTGATTCCGTTCAATTCTTTTTTTTTTTTGTTTAATTTTATTCCTCTGGTCAAATATATGTGAGTTGGGTTTCATTTATTAATTCGTATATATTTTTTTTTTTGTTTTTTGCTTTTTTTCTTTTAGCCCAATTTGTATAATATTAAATGGAAAAATAATAATTCGAATAAAAATACAAAAACAAAAAAAAAAAAAAATATTAAATGATGATTTTTGCCGGTGGCACTCTGTTTGTGTGTGTGTGTCAGTACTCGAGCTCCCTACCACGTGGGGATATCCTGAAATTTTTAAGCACACACAAAGTTTAAGCATCGGTGGCTTTTGTGTTCTCGGGCCGCAGACCATACAGTGGTGGGCCACACATGCCATACAACCAAACAAATCAGTAACAATACCGAGTGAAATAAAATCGCTGAAGTCAAAAATAATACAAAAAAAAAAACACAGTGGTGTGTAAAGGTATTCGAACACTTTGAGAGACAAAATTAGATGTGTGATACAGAGTGGCATAAATTTCAATTAAGAAAAACAATAAGATATACAAAAATCTTTTATATCTTTTTTGAATGGTAATAACCTAAAGGTGAATAGGTACTAATAAAGGATTTTTTCTGAACTCAACGTTGTAGAAAGTTGAATATTTTTAATCGTATATAAATTTTTTGTTAGGCTGACAATGCATTGAAAAAATTCTAAAAAATTTCAAAACCAAGTTAAGAACGGTTTTTTAAAACTAAAATTTCAAAACCAAGTTATGAACGGTTTTTTTTAAACTAAAAGATGTGATAAACCTTTTACAAAGTGGTGATTATAGGTAAGGGACATTTTTTTTTGACAAATTGAAAAAATGCCATTCGAAAGATAATGAAAAAAAAATTAGGGGGTAATATGGATTTTTTCTAAGTCTCTGCGTTTTGAAATATGAGTTTTTGAAAAACACCTTTTTTTGTAGGGGTATATTTAGATGTTTTTTTTTTAGTTTTTTGCAATTTTTTGGATTTTCAAAAAATCTCGAACTTATAGGACATCTAAATATTAGCCATGTATGTGCAGAAAATTGGAATTTTAAAATGACCGTTTTTAACCGTTTTTTATTTGTATCTCTTTTTTCTTTAACAGATAAATGAATAAAATTTATATTGTAGATACATAATTAGCAGAACTATATTTGTCAGTCAATTTCGTTTTCACAATTTTTAGATAACGTTAAAATAAAGTTTTTTTTGATTTAACTTTATTGATCATGCCGATAATATTAACTTTTACTTTCACACATAACGGTATATTCACTACAAGCTAAATAATCTTCAATTGAAAAACATTAAAAAAAAAACACAAAACACAGTAAGTACCACAATCTCAGTTTGAAATTTCCACATGGTTTGTTTTAAAAAATTCTTCCTTTTTTTGTAGGCATCGTACAGATATGATTGAAGCATCATATTAAAGCTTAAATAATAAGCTTTTAAATGATATAAAATTTATTATAGGTTGTGATACATAAAATGGACACTAAAATAATGGAAGAAAAAAATTTTTTTATGAAAATTGATTGGGTTCAAAAACTTCTAGCTCTTTTTGTTGATGTTCAGATGGTTTTAAACTTTTTTTGTAAATTTATGATTGGATCCAAAAAAATTTTCCGTTTTTCTACAAAACATACCTACAGATATAAATTTTTTTATCAAAAGCACACAACCCGTTTTTTTATGATGTTATCACGTAAAATTATCGTCCATAAACCGACTTTACAGACACCTACTTTTTTTTGTTGTTAGAGTTACGACCACTTGTAAGTGTCCGAAATTTTCTTCTCCCCACTGTATTTTTCAAACCATCTGACAGTAAAAAAAAATATAAAAAAAAAAAAAACAAATCAACTCCAGAGTTGGTCAAACAAAACAACACAGAGTGTTTAAAAAATATACTCTCATCTCCAACCCCACATTTAAACTCCCTAAAGGAGATGGTTTCGGTGGGTTTTTTAAGTGGAACCATAGAACAACCAGTGTCATGCAATGAACTCCCGAAGTTGGGGTGATTATAATTTTTTTTTTTTACTCTCTGACCATATGTGTGTCGTCATAAAATGTGACAAAGTGCGATAGAGAATCAAAAGAAGAAAAAAGAAAATAAAAAAACTTAAAAAAAAATGATATAGAAAATTTAAATAATTATTTTTCACAGAATATAACGCGCACTTTTCCAGCCAATGTGAACTTTTATAATGACAACGCACGGCCGGCATACGGTTTGCGACGGAAGAGCAACACAAAAAAAAATTATAATATAGAAAATGCCACCACAGATGTGAATTAAATCGCGGGACTAATGTGTTTTTTTCCCAAGGACAATATTTTTTTCTCTCCTTTGGTTATATATATCTCTACTCATATAAATTCATTGTCATTGTCCTGGTCCTGATTCGCTTTTTTTGAAGCTTTGTCGTTTTTTTTTTTTTTTTTTTGTTAATTTTTAACTCAGCGATTTCCGCAAGGATAGAGAGAACTCCAAACAATCTGGCAGTTGATTATACAGAATTAAGGATATGGCGATTTGTGATAAAATGTTTGATGTTTTGTTTGTTTTTTTTTTTTTAAGCTTTTTAAAAAATAATTTTTGTCATTATTGCTGGTAGAAATAAGATAAAAGAACTTCATCGTTATTTGTTTTTTAATTTTTTTTTTGTTAATGAATTTTTAGTAGGCATAGCTGCTTATATTGAGGAATTATAATACAGATAGATGCAAAAGAGTTTGCACAATGATTTAATAAACCAGCTATTTAAAATTCATATTTGTAACAATAATAACTAGGGGAATTTAATTTTACAGTCAGGACTAACGAACTAGGACATGCAAATTAAAAAAAAAAATTATCATATACATATGTTTATGATTTATTGAGTTAAAAACTCAATTAGTGAATGAGAACTGCACATTCAAAATATGTTAGCATTATTAACCCGTTAAAGGATAAAATATTTATTTTTCAAACAAAGATTTTACGTTTTTTCTTAATCCAAAAATTATTTTTTTATATTTTAGTTCTAACAATAAGATCACTAAAACTTTTTTTTTACAAAAGTTTTCTTTGAAATCAGTACGTACTTGGGAAAAGTTTCTTAGAATTTTGAATTTTTTTAGGTATGTAATTATTTATCAAAAACAATACAAAAAAATCAAACATTTAGATTTTGTTTGTATTAATCCAAAAAATATTTTTTTTAGCTTTAACATAGATAAAGATCACTTTAACTTTTTTTTATAATTTTTGTTGAAATCAGAAAGTTGTTCTATGGCAAATGCCGTTAAAGGGTTCAAAAATATTTTTTTATTCGTACGATTGTTAATTGTTAAACAAAACTTAAAATTCGTTCTGCAAAGCAAACAAAATAAATATCTTGTTATAGTGATGAAGATGTTATAGGCATGAAATTTACATCATTGGTAGTACTCAATATAAGAGTTATTTTGAGATATTGGGCCACCTAGTATCCCATCCGGAAGGGTAGATGCAAGAGTTTTTCTATGTTGCACTTGATTTATTGCATATCATAGTATAGGCAATAAAACATTTTTACTAATATGATACATGATTACGAGGTATTTTCTAACGCCCGATAGATTAAAATCAGTATTAAAATGTTTCGACCATCATGTGAAAAGTTATTGGGCTCTTTATGAATTGTCTTTTACTTAAGAGCAAGAATCAGAATATTACCAATTATTTTCGGTGGAAACTTCATGGTTTTTTATAGATTATACTTCATGACTTTTAATAGATTATACTTCATGACTTTTTATAGATTATACAACATCAATACCATCCTTTATACAAAAATATAAGTATACGAGTATTTACTAAGTCAAACGGTGTTAAAGATAGATTAAAGAATGTACCTAAAGTTTTAGTGTAATTTACTTAAGTGACTTATGCTTTGTTATTTGAGGTTATATATGAATATGAAGTTTTCCAATAAAAGGTATTGGACTTTTCTCAAAAACGGTTCTAACGATTTTGATACAAAATATTCAAGCGTTAATTCTTCGATTAGGGCTATCTTTTCGTGGATTTTTTTCTTAATCATTAGAACTTTTTTCCTACTCTCTCCCAAATGAAAAATTTAATTTCAATGAAAGACAAAAAAATGTATAAAAAAAAGCAAAGTTTTGAGTTAAAACAAAGTTAATTTTTTGGAAAAATAAAATTTTTGTTTGATTTTTAAAATTTTGCTTTATATTTTGGTTATTCATTAAAAATGGGTTTAAGTTTTGGTTGTTTATTACCAATTATAATTGGTACAAACTTGTATAGGAAGATAATTTTAAAAAGTTGATTTTTTTACGATTACAAAAACTTGAACTTTTTTTTTAGAATGTAATACATTTTTACAATCGCATTTTTTTGCTGGAAGGAGCGGCTTTCTTGAAACAAAAGCTGGTCCGGATTTCATTGCTTAGCTCATTTACATAAATGTGTACATTATTACGAACAATTTTGTAAAAATGACAAGTTAAATTTTTCAATAATTTTTAAAAATTATTAAAAATCTTAATAACACAATTTCTATATGATTTAGCTCAGATATGTATGTTTTTTATTGCTGTTCGTCTGCTGTTTCGTCTGGAATCTAAGAAGGTACTGTGAACATTTGTTGCTGCATTCATTTGGAATTCGAAGAGCATGCAAAAACTTTCCCCCAAAAGTAACAACTCAAAAAATGTGAAATTAAATTGTTTCTGGTTCAATCCTGTTCACTGGAATAAAGAATTGATTTTATTTTTGTTTTCATTCGCACTACTTTGAAGGTAAAATGCATCGTTGAGGTTCCATATAAATCTACTTTAAAATCTTCCTCTTAATGACAAGAACAACAATAGCAAATTTTATATTATTTGGTCACTCTGGTGTATGCGTAACATTTTTTTAAACTAATTTTTGTTGGTTTAGAAAAAATATCTTTTTAAGCAAATAATGAAACTCTTTTTTTTTATCATAGTTTAACAATTGACATTACAAAGTGGCGTGGTATGAAATCAATAAAAACTATTTGATTTTTTTTTATTATTTAAGTGTGTACTTTGTTCGTACAGATGTCATAATGTGGATTAATTATTCCCGACTCTGACTGTATTCATAATTCACAGTCTAACAAAAATTAAAAAAAAAAAAAATACCAGAGCAAAAAATATATAAAAAATACTGTGCGTGAAAAACATTAAAATGTACACTTTATGATAAAAATTTTCCGCGTTTTCGCACAAATGAATGAAACATGAAAACTCATCACGATTGTCAGTGGCTGAAACTCAAACAAGGTGACCAAATTGGTTTGAGAGCAGAGTAAGGGAAGTGAAGGTAAAGAAAAGCCTGCTATCCGGAGCCCCCCTCATTGTCTGTGTGGGATAAAATTGACGGAAAATGTCATTTATTGGCTGCATGGAAATGCCACTGCTGCAACAGCCGTTAGCATCGCAATATGGTAATACAATAATAAAACAACAACAACAAAAAATATATACAACAAACGCAACAGAGTATGATAAACAAAAACAAAATTGAGAATAAAAGATAAAAAAAAAATAATAAACAGAAAAAAAGTATAAAAACACGGAACGGTATGTGGTGAAGAACTACAATCGCCTGTGAAAACCGCACATATGGCCAAAATAACTCTTCAGGAGAAAACACATACAAACGTTCAAAGTCGTCAACAAAATAGCAACATTATGTGTATGTTTATTAAGCGCAAAAGGAAGTGGATAAATACAATATTTTTTTGAAAAAAAAAAAATACTTTGTTTGCTGAATGTGAGTGAGTAAAAATATTAAAAAGGGAAATAAAATCAGTCAGAATGATAATTTTAAAATATAATAGATTTTAAATTTAATTTTAATAATCAAGCCTTTGCATTTACGCAATTGGAAAGAAAGTTAAGTCAAAGAATACCTTGTGGTAATCAAAAAAATAAATCTTTTGTTGTAGAAATAAACAAAGTTTTAAAAACTAAAAATATTTCTTTTTATTTAAAAAAAAAAAAAAAAAAAGAATCTGGCTTATAGCTAATTTCTTATCATAATACTGAACCGTTTCAAAATTCCGGTGATAAAGGGAATCAATTTAATGATAAGACAGGGTGTCTTATAAGTATTAAAAATGGTGAAAGATAATATTATGGTCTCTTAGAATCGGGCAACTTTTTCATTCCAAATCCTTACAATTCTGATTCTTTGGAATGAATTAGTTATGAAAAAAAAATTAAATTTCCGACTTCCGCACACTCAATCTATTATAATTGTATGGTTTGAGACATTCAGTTTCGCAAAAAAATTGATGTAATTTTTTTTCAAAGTTTTATTTGTGTTTTTTAATAGCTTTCAAAAAACACCTAGAATTTTCAATTTTTCTTTAAAAAGTAGAAGTTTTTTCCAAAAATAATATATATAAAATCTTTATTGATTGTTATGTTATCTTAAACTATTTTCATATTTTTTTAAGTAATTACCAGCCAGAACAGAACTGGCATCTTAATGCTAAATAAATGTAAGTACCTAACATTAGAATACATTTTCTGAGTCACTTCTGAAGTTTAAGTCCAATAAGTTAATACATTCAACAGTTAAAAATATTTAATATCGTAATATCTATTTTAAATAGTTGCGAATGCTTGTTTGTAACTAGTTTAACCCTCTGTAGGCACACCCTACGGGAAAAGCACACGAATGCGAATTTGCTTTGTACTTTTTCATGTCGTTATAACTTTTTTCGGTTTCAATATTTTATAGGGAATATGATATGAAATTTACGTAGAATTTTCCGAAGAATTCGAATATTGTATAATCACAATTTCTAAAAAATATACTGTCACTATTATAATGACATAATGTTTTGCGAAAACCTTTTTAATTTTAAGATTTTGTCCAGCCAAATTCGCACCCGTAATGTGCCAAAAGATGGTTAATACTCGTATTCTCCGAATTAACTATTAAATAGTCAATTTTAACTATAAAAATAGTTATTTTGTGACTATCGAAATAATATAATAAATAAAACCAATAAACGAATATTTAAAATAGTTGTCCCTATTTTAACTATTTTTTCTCTGAATGTAGAGGTACCTATTGAAATTAAATTTAAAAAATTCTTGCTCCGAACTTATTTTGATTTTGCCGACCAGTGCACAGTGTGGTAATTCGCCAATCTGACTGGACAAAATAGAAAAAAAAAAGTTTAGCCACATGATTTTAAATCATGAGTTGAGCTTCTCAATACAATGGGTAACTGTAATTCATGTTTTGTTTTTTTGTTTTCATTTCGGATTAGCGTAAGCTAAGCTTGAAAGTTGGTTCTTGTCAACAGTTGGATGGAGATAATACAAAGTATTCTATTTTTCGCTTGAGTTTGGTTGCCGATTAAAATCGCTGTGGTACTTTTTTTGTTGTAATTGTTTTTTTTTATTGTTAATCTACATTTTGAGGTAAAGTATTATAATTTTTATTTTTTCATTACCATTGCAACTATTTAAAAAAAAAAAAAATTCTGTAAGAAGGCTAGGATGTGCAAAAAAAAATATCTTTGTTTTTCAAATAGAGGTAAAGTTAATTTTTCCGCATTTTTCCGGTCTGAAATTAATTAATTAATGTTTTGTGAAGTGTTGTCATTAAGATTAGCTAGTTACATGTCTCGCGTTTTCTCGACCGCCATACAACTTTTTTCACTTTTCAAAATGAAGTCAAGATTTTCAAAAAAACAAATTTTCGAAAAATGTGTCAAAACTGCCAAATAAGATCGAAAAGACAGTTTTTTTGATCTTTTAATGAGCAGGTATCATCTTTGGAACATTTTTGACGATAAACAAAAATTAAAAACATATATACAAATTTTGTGCTTCAAGTTAAGCGAAAAAAAAGACAAAAAAGGTGGAAGACACATTGGACCGCTCTTTAAACATGAATTTCATTTTACCTGACCAATATTATGTGGTAACTAAATAAACAAAAACAGTAGATAGTGAAACAAAAGTAGAAAAGAATTTTTAAAAATTAAAGAACGGGAAAAATATAACAAACGGAAGGTTAAAAGTCACCTAAGTGCACCTATCCATTAGAAAATAGTTAAAATCAGTAGAATCGCTCTCCGCAAAATTGAAAAATCATATTCCTATAAAACCGTGAAGGATTTATAGAAATTTTCTTTGAGTGAAGGATCAAAATGTATAAAAGATTAAGTTCTGATCCTCTGGAACCACTAAACCACTGGAATTTTCAACTTATGAGGCATTATCATTGATGAATAATGCTTTCCTGTCGGAACATCTTAAACAAGTTCAATCCAAAAAGCAAGCAAGTGTAAAAGGCCAGACATAGGGTCACGAAGAAATTTAGAGAATTATTAGCTTGAAATACATCGAAGGTAATATAAACACAGCTGTTTTTAATAGGCCTTATGTTTCAAGTTTGCATTTAAATTATCTGCAGATATTGTTAAAGGTGATGCCATTTTGTATGATTGTGAAACATATATAATTAAAATTATTGCTATAATTTTAATTTAAAGCATGATATTGAGAAAATAAATCATGTATGTCACCTGTCAAAAACATGTGTAAAAGTTCTATTTCTTAATAAAAACTTATTATTCTGCCTCTCTTTTTTCGTGAATAGCAATAGAGTTTTTATTTATTGAGATTTTTCAAGCTTTTTTTAAAATAATTAAGTATATCCAATCATAGAATATGTTTATGGAAACATAAGTTCAAATACTATAAAAATGCATTTTCTTCATCTATATTTTGACCCACTTTTTGCAGAAATTATAGATTTGTTGTTTTTAAATCTTTCTTTTTTATAGAATTTTACCTATTCACATTCATTTGTTTGAAACTATTTAGAAAAAAAGTCGATTTAACACGAGTTATTAATTTTGTCCAGCTAGATTCGTGATTGGCCACACTGTGCAGTGTCGTGAAAAACACCTTTAAGATTTATGTGATCTTGTTTCGCATATGATCAATAGAATTTGCATGCCTAAATTTAATCAATGTACTATATAGCATCTAATGAGGTTTCGGTGACAATTTAACTGTTTTATTCATAACATGCGATAAAACATTAAATACGACCATAACTTCATTACAAAAAAGTCCAAAAAAGGACCTACTTCGAGTTCATGTGTCGCATTTTGCCAAAACATATTTTTTTTAATTTAATGAATTTATAAAGTTTTTTTTTTAATCCTTTACCGATTTTTTAATTTTTTTTTCACAAAAATTGGTTCAGAAATAATGGTTTTATAAAAAGCTATATTTAAAAAACTAAAATGCCTATAGAAGGAACATTAACTATTAACATTAACATTAAGCTAAATTGATGTAGAATTTTCCGAGGAATTCGAATATTGTTTTCACAATTTAAAAAAAAAATGTATTTACACCATTATAAAGAGACTTTTTAGCACCCACATTTTTGAAAAATTGTAATTCGCACCCTTGTGCAGACAGAGGGATAATAAAGGCGTTCGAAATATTAACAGCATCAAGTGAATGTTTGAGTAGATTTTGGTCACTTGAGCTACTCATTTCGAAAAAAAAAACAAAAGTAGTTGTTTATATATTTTTAGGAAAAAACTAAGTAAATCCTTCAACGTTCGGTCAAAAAATTCTCCTTCAAAGGCATATTTGAGTAAAATTTTGACTTGATCAACAACTTTGAACTACACTCACATATATTCCAATTTTAAATTTATAAAAATAAATACGTTTGTGGAAACAATATGGAGAGAGTAACAAAAGGGTATTTTAAGAGCATTTGTTTCCACAATATGTTTTCCGAATTTTATTTAACATTTAGCGCTTTGAACTGAATACAGTGACTTTCATCAAAAAACACACATGATTCATATTTTTTATAAACACTTTTGTAAAAAATAGACCAAACATTTTCTAAATTGTTTAGTTTTTTTTTCAAAACTTATGAAACGAAGTTTTGTCTGCTTCAATTAGGGTTGCCATGCGTCCGGGTTTTCCCGGACATGTACTCTTTTTTGGCTGTGTGGGGGACGTCCGGGATAGTTTCTATCAATTGTCCGGGATCGTACTCTTTTTCTAGCCTGTAAGTATCTCAGTACTTGTATGCTAATCTAAATTCATTTAGCCCTGATTTTTCAATCGTCAGTTAGACCATCATAGGAATAAATGTCAATATTAAAAAAACTTTTATTCCTAGGAATACGCTCTAACTGAGGTTTATCTGACTATTGAAAAATTGGCCCTTATTATTCAAAAAAACGAATCGAGTTCATTAAAAGCTAGGCGTTTTTATTTTGGTTTATTATCTGCTCAATTCTGTTTTGTATTCTGTTCCAATATAATCAAAACTCAAAAATATAGAATATAACAACATTTTAAACGATTAAGGAAAATCTAAAGCCACTTAAGTAAGTAATTTTTTTTAACTGGAATAGCATTACAACTCTTTTGTAGTATTATAGCTCAAATGTATATTATAATTACGGTGACCATATTTCTAGAAGCGAAACCCGGGACAGATAAAAATTCATTGGATATTTTTGAAAAAAAATGATTTTTCAAAATAAAAAAATTGAATTTTTTTAAAATAATTTTTTATAATGTTTCCTTATTTTAATATTGAATTTCTTAAACTATTTTATAGGAGCATTTTCGTTGAAATCATTTAAATCGTTTACGAAATCAGAAATCTAGAACACGGTTCAATAGGTGATAAATATTGTTAATAACTTCAAAACAAAATATGTTTTAAAAATCTTAAGAGCTGTTTTCTAACATTTTATTTTAAAGATTTGAAATTTTATAATCTTTTAATTCAACTTTTAACATGCTTAAAAGTTTTAAAATTTAGCTAGGTTCATATATGTTGCTCATTATTCGAAAAAAAAAACTTTTCGACCTTTTTTACAAAACCAACTCAACGAAATCATAAACGAAAATTTTGCTTTTCGTTACACATTACGCTGCCTAACCAACGAAATTCTTACCCGTGCTAGAATATTTGGAGTGTATTCAATCGATTGTCACTCACATTTAATTGTCCTGGTAAATTTTTCTGATCCAAAAGAGTTTTTTTGATTTTGGAGAGTTAGAAAAATTTTCGTTTTGCTTCAGCAGCGTATTAGGCTTAATGATTTTATCCGAAAAATTAGAAAAACTTTTAGTTTTTAACCAATAGTTTTTACAAAATAGCTATTTAAAATTTTGAATACAAAAATCAGAGAATTTGCAAATACGTGACAATCACGGGACAAATAACAAAATACGGGACACTTATGAGTCCCGGTTTTCCTAAATAAAAACCCGGGACAAGCTGTAGAAATACGGGACTGTCCCGGGTAAACCGGGACGGATGGTCACCGTAATTATAATACTAAAAATGTGATTTTTAGTTAAATTTTAATAGGATTGTTCGGTTTTTTTTTTATAAAATTATGCATTTTTTTTATCCTAGTTTTGTACTCTTTTTTTTGTCCTTATTTGTCCGGGAAAGTCCGGGATTTTGCATCTCGATTGCTAGTTTCGTCAAAATATATCTGCGAACCCTAGCTTCAATTAGTTATTGAACTATTGAATATAAATGTCCCTACTAACAATTTTGCTTCTATAATGCTTTACAGAAGCAACAATTGCATCTGTAAACCTTTATAGAACCAAAATTGTTTGTCGGGGTGTTTTGTTTTATCTTTTAACGACAATATTAAATAAGTTATATTTAAAAAAAAATTTTGACACTTTTTTAAAAAGTTTTTCTTTCAGAGACCATAGTTTTTTATTCGTTTTTGCAAAAATGAATACGATAGTTTTTCAAATCTCAAAATCTTACTGCAAATTCGGGACTAACTAAGTTTGAGTAAGCATTAACAAATGAGCTAAAAATACAATCTATAAAAATTACGGAAATTTTTTTTTTTATATATGCAAAGTAAGCATTTTTGACATCGTTTTAAACTCAAACGAATTTGATGCGATATTTTGAGAATGACAGTTAAAAAATGCCCCAAAACTATGTATTACAATTATTTTGCATCAAGTCGTGAAACAAACATTCGAGCGATATCATTTCTTCTACTTAGTGTTAACAATTTTACATTTTACAAATTTTGTTAAAAAAATTGATAGTCAATTCACATTCTGAGATTACTTTTCTAGAATGTTTAGGGATCTTGTCGTTAATTGTGTAGGTATTTGCTCTTACGAAATTCTTTTTAATCCATAAGAAGATAAGTTATTTAATCCAAATCTGAAAAATATTAAAATTTCCACTTTTGATTGGTTTTTCCACCACGAAAATGCAAAGATAAATTTTCCACTTTTCTCAGTTCAATTTAATTGAACGTTTTTTTTTATAAAATTACCGATATTGTTATTTTTCTTTTTTTTTTTAATATATTTTTTGAAAAAAAATTAAAAATAACAGTTTTTTATGAATCCGTATTTTTTTGTAATTGTATTAAATGACCGTAGGTATGATTATAAGCCGACGTGAAAATATATTTTTGTTTCGCACTCACAAAAAAAATCCCGAAAACCGATCGAATCGACCGACGCAACGATATTAAACTATTTTTTGTGGTAACCATGAACCCGACCACTACTCGTCATCATCATCATCATCATGGTCGTTGTTGTCGTCGTCTTCATCGTCATCATCATCTCCACCAGCTGATGCTGCTATACTTCTTATACTCTCCATCTCCAAAACCCCATCCACCACTTCCATACCATATCTTCATGGTATAGTCAGTATCTTCGTCGTCGTTGTCGTTTTCGTTACCGCGAGAACCAGTAGCAGTGGTTTATGTGGAAGGCCGTACTACCTTACCAACCAAACGACCGACCAACAACCAACCCATGGATAACTGGTTCACCTATACCTCTGTACTTCTTTCTATAGATATATATTTTATTTTTCCAAAACTTTTTTATTTTTCTTCTTATTTTTTCTCTTAACTGTGTTCCTGCTGCTCCTTATTGTTGTTGTTGGTATGTGTCGCTTTTATGGTATCACGCGAAAATCGCTTCACATTTCCAACCAAAGAAATGGGAATTCCTTCCATCCCCAACCCTTATAATGGAGAAAAATAACAAAAAATAAAAGAACTAAAACTCTCCGTTCCCGCTGTTTTCCAATATCTTGAGGAAAAAGATAAAATACATAAACATAAAGCTATACCCTCGGAAGAGCGGCGATTCTTTTTTTTTCACCACCACCACCCTCTAAAAGAGAGAAAAATATTCATCACGACAAAAAAGAAAAAAAAAAAAAGAAAACAACAACAAAAAAAGAAACTCATAACGACTCTCTGCTGATGCTCCCGCCCGAGTTGAATACTGGATTTGGGATCCATTGTCCTTGTCATCAAAAATCTTCCCGCATTGCTTTGCACTTTGGCGACGAAAATGAGTGACATAAGCAAACAAGAGAGAACAAAAATAAACATCAAAACAATAACAACAACAACAACTTCCAACGAAAAGGAAGACCAATTTCTCTTCTTTTTTTTTTCTTCCCGCTTATTTTTCTTCTTCTTTTCCTTTGGATTTTTCTTAAACGACAAACGCACTCCCATCCACCACACCCACACCCCATCACAGTTGAGGGGAAGGGGGGGTGGTGGAATTCAAATAAAATTCCAAGAGAACGAAGACGACCAGTTTTTCTTGGCCTCTCGCTTACTCACGAAAGCAAATCCTCAGCACCATCTCCATCTGTCTTTTTGAATTTTTCTTAAGAGATTTTTCCACAAAACGGTAAATGGTCGCAGTTACATGTTGGTACATAAACCTTATACACCACCAAATTGAGGCGAAAAGAAAAACTCAAGAAAATTGAGAGAAAAAAGAAAAATAAGAGTTTTTTTTTTGTTGTTGTCCTCCATCAAACGACAGCAGCGACACTATGCCCCGCTGATAACCCTGCAAACCCACAATCATCAACCCCAATGAATAACCACGAAAAGAGAGAGAGAAAGAGAGAGCCATAAAGGAAAGGAGTTTGGGAAATCTTTGAAGACTCTAGCGGGTTTGACAGTGGTAGTGGCAGCGGTGAATACCTCAACTGAAAGCCACCATCCAACACCAAAGAATACATACCGTGTAGACGAGAAGGACTGATGGGGTTGAATAAAATAAAGGGGGTAGAAGGGAGGTTAGTGATTTTCTTGAGTTTCTTTTTTTTATTTTTTTTTTTCACTTTTGCTCTCTTCTGAAGTTTTTTTTCCTGTGGGAAAATCGGTGGGCTCCATCGTGGTGATGTGGTAGTGGTTAAAACTTAAGGGTTGCAAAATTGCAGAATGTATTACCCCGAAATCCAACCAATGTGTTGTGGCTAAATATTGTGGCTGTATTCGACCATAAACGTAGAAGAGGAGTTGACTTAGATATTTTCGGGGAAGCGAAGACGTAAAGCATAGTTATATATAAAAAATAAAAAGCACAAAAATTGCTCGTACCAGCCCACAATTTGGTTTTGTGAATTCGGTGTGTGCTGAGGGGGTTTTCTGTGTTTTTGTCTAAGGAGTCTTAAAAGGAAACCATTTTACCGACGGGAAATTGTAAAAAAAAAAAAAAATTTCAAATGTGGAATAGTTTAAAAATTTGATCGGTATATTTGAACCATAGAAAGATTGTTTTGGGGCAAATGGTGTGTACGGTTCTATTAGAATATCCAATAGGTACCTAAATAGAGACGAAATATATACAAATACTATAGGGCAAGTTTTTAAAGAAAACTACTGCGATAAGGTAGATAAAAAGCGTGAGGACCGCAATCCAATTTATCTTTTTTTTTGTACCTTTTTTCAAGTTATTTCGGTTTTTTGTGAAAATGATGAAGTCACTTAGAATTTTTTTTAAGGAACTACGGCACCAAGAATTCAATGGAGGTGATACTAACCATCTTAGTTAGTAACCGAAAATTTATAGACTCTTGTATATGCCTTCTAAAATAATCTTTTTTATCAAAAAACAAAACCGACTTCCATGGATCAAAACTGGGTTTTATGGTTTTTCTAATAGTTCCTATAGCTATGACTGAACTAAATTGAAATGGGACCACATTGCAGCCACCAGCTTTTCAATACAAAAAGAATTATCAAAATTAGTTCACTCAGTCCAAAGTTATGAGGTAACAAACATAAAAAAAAAAAAAAAACAAAAAAAAAATACAGGCGAATTGAATACCTCCTCCTTTTTGGAAGTCGGTAATAAAAATAAAATTTATGTTGTAGATTTTAATATGGAAAATTGTGTTGCATGCGATTGACGTGTAAAAAAATTCTAAGAACTTTTTTAAAATTTGTTTAGCTGATCGTAAATATTATTCACAAGAAAAAAAAGTTACACATACACCACAGTGACTGCTTAGCTTTAAACTCTTCAATCCGTTTTGAGACTCGAAAAGTATGTATTTTAGTTCAACAAGGTACTTTTAGTCGTCGGCATAATTATTTTGACTAATTTACAATTCTCGATCTAATAAGAATAATTTCTTACGGTTAAACTTTATATAGGTAAAGTTAGTGGTTATTTATTAAGTATGTTATGGTGAATCTCATGGTGGTCAAAGTAAGTCATATAAGTGAAATTTGGCTTTCAGGCAGCTTTTTTTGTATTAGAAGTGCTATTTTTTGAGCGACATACCTAAGTATTTTGACCAGCATTCTTTTTCAGTTTTGGTAAGGTTAAGTAATACCTTTTGCTTATTTTAAGCATGTATCAAGCTGTTGAACATGTTAAGGCTCAGATTCATAAAAAAAATTGGAAACATTTTGCAAATAAATATTGAAATTAGGGCATTTATTGTTACAAGTTAAAATTCCTGTTACCTGTTAAGCAAATCAATGGAGAACTGATTTGTTTGCGTCAAATTATGTCTTAGCTAATAAAGAAACACAAGAGTACGAGTACTGAGTAGAATCAGCCATGAATCTGTACAAAACAAAAAAATACACAAAAAAAAGACAATTTTTTTTTTTGCGTAGTTCACTTTGAATCCTAGATTGAATCCTTATATCATGGAGCTGAAAATGAAATCCCTAGGGAAGAATTCCTCCTCGGAAAGCAAAGATTCCCAGGAGACTTAGGAAAAACAATTTTGGGCCTTATGCAGCAAGAAAAGCACTAGTTAACCTCTTGAAAGCATGTTGAAAACTATGAAATTCGCAAAAAAGCACGTTGAATTTCAATTTCTTGAACCAACTTTCATAATATTCTTTCAAATATCACAATATAATCATAAAAATAAATAGGTCATCTCATCAATAGAAATTTTATATTACCAGTTTCAGTTTTTCAATAGAAAAAAATATTACACATACACCACAGTGACCCACCTTTATAGTCGAAAATTTTCATTCTATCATTCGGTATGACAGAAAAGTAGGTAAATATATACTTGAATTGAATAGTCAATGCTGCAAATAGTCTAAATAGGTATAGAAAAAAATTAGTTATTTAATGTTTTCGTTTTTTTTGTAGTCATGGTATACAAATTAATACCAAAAAATAATTTTGCAAGTGTGAGTCCATCTGTATACATTTGTACTATCTAAACAGGTCGGTGAGTTTTTGACGTGATAACGTCTTATAAATCGATGAATCATGGCAGCCACCACCAGGGGCGTACACTCCCTTGGGGCAAGCGGGGCGGCGCCCCGGGGCCCCCGACCGACCACAGGGCCCCCACTGGAGACAATGCAGAGAATTAAACTGTTAGCATAAATTGAGTTACGAAGTAAATTAAAATGTATTTGAATCACTTCGGATACAAAGGACACAAATTATGTCATTCAGTGTAATGTATAATGCATTGGTAGCCACATAATAATATTGATTTAAAAAAAGGCTTTTTTTAAAAGGAAAATTATAATTTTATCTTAGGGCCCCAAAAAATATTACTTGAAAAATCTTTGCAACCACAAATAAAACATTAGGGGCCCCAAAAGAAAAAAAAGGATTTGTTAATGGCATCCCAAATATTACTTCAAGTCAATACATTAGGGGCCCCAAAAAAGCAAACAACTTCAGACCAGGGGGGCCCCTGGCCTTTACTTCAGGGCGTAAAAAAAATTAAATTAAAAAAAAATTGTTTTTTAAATTAAATTACATTTGTTGATGGATTACTAAATATTACTTTAGGAGCCCCATAAAATATGACTTCGGGGCTCCAAAAATATTATATGAAGGGTCCCAAAAAATAATTTTTCAGGAACCCCGTTAGTTGAGAGGCAATCAAATATTAATTTGGGGGCCCCAAAATCTTTTACTAAGGAGCTCAAAAATATTCATCTATTTTTCTGATGGCATGCCAAATATTATTTGAGGATCCTCAAAAGCTGTTCCGAATATTACTTCAGAACAGAGGCCCCAATACCTATTAATTATTGGCTCCAAAAAAATTATATTATATTTTAGGGGCCTCTAAGCACTTAATTTTGAGGCCCCAAAAATAATTTTTCAGAGGCCCTAAAAGAAATAAACTATGTTTGATAATGGCAAATCAAATGTGTACATATTACTTCAGCACAGAGGCCCCAAGAACTATCAATTCTAAGCTAAGAAAAAATTATTTAAGGAGCCTCTAAAATTTTAATTTTGGGGGCCCCAAAATAATTTTTCAGGGCCCCAAAATAAAAAAATTATGTCTGATGATGGAAAATCAAATAATACTTTTATTACTTCAGAAGAGAGGCCCCAAGAACAATCAATTCTAAGCTTCAAAAATTTTTATTTTAGGGGCCTCTAAATATTTAATTTTGGGGGCCCTAAAACTAATTTTTCAGGGGCCCCACAACATATTACTTCAGAACAGAGGCCCCAAGAACTATCAATTCTAAGCTAAAATACACCTAAAAATAAATAAGCCATACAAAAAAAAAAATAATGGCGTATACGTACTTTTTTTTGTATCTAAGGGGCCCCAAAATTTAGTTTTGCCCCGGAGCCCCAGTGACTCAACGTACGCCATTGGCCACCACAAAAAAGTGACGCCAACGTTACACTCTCGCACTTTCGCAGTGCAGCAAAAAATTTCAATTTATAATTAAAAATAAACTATTAGAGATACAAAAATCTTCTATAGCTTATTTGAAAGATAATAACCTAGAGCTTAATCCAAATGAAGGATTTTTAAAAATTCCGTCATTTAATAGGGTAAACAGGGGTAAAACGGAAAGATGAAATTTGGGCTAAAATCTAAACGCGAAGTCGTAGAGAGTTGACTTTTTTTGCTATAGATATATGAGATTAATTTAAAAATAACTGCATTTAAGAAAAAATTCTAAAAAGTTTTGAAACTAAGCTATAACGTTTTGTTTGAACGTTGTACACGTGTTGGGGCTATGACAAAATGATGATTTTGGGTAAAGGAATTTTTTTTTTGGCAATTCTAAAGATGCCAGGTGAAAGATGAGGGAAAAAAAATTTGGCGTCTAATACGGATTTTATTCAACACTCTGCGTTTCGAAATATGAATTTTTGAAAAACACATTGTTTTTTAGGGGTATTTTTGGGTAGTTTTTGATTTTTAGCTTTTTTTGGAGCTTTCAAAAAATCTCAAACTTATAGAACATGCTTTCGGCCTTATGCATAGCATATATGTATGTGCATAAGGAATTGTTTAGTTGACTGAATAACGGAAGAAACAAGTTTTAAAAAATACGATTTTCATCGTTTTTTATTTTTATCTTTTTTTATTTAATAGATACAGGAATTAAGTATATGCAGTAACGATAGACCATGACTACGACTATATGTTTCAATCATTTTGGTAAACACAATTTTGAGATAAAATAAAATTTTAGAATTGAACAGGTTATAACTTTTGACCAAGAGCAGATAGAAATTTTATTAAACTTTAATTAACATCCTGATACAATTACCTTTCATTTGGTATATCAAACATAACGGTAGACTAACTACAAGGTACACAATGTTAAATCAAGAAACTTGCGGAAAACCTCAAAACACCAGTGGAGATCTGTTGCCCCCCGAACAGCCACCAGTGTGGGAAGTACCGTAATCTCAGTCTGGAAATTCGACATGGTTGACTTTAAAAAATTCTAACTTCTCTTGTAGGCATCTTTGTAATGAGATTGATACGTCATATGAAAGGTGAAATAATAAGCTTTTACATTGTATAAAATTTTTAATAGGTTGTCAAACAAAACAATTGATTCCATAGCCTGAGAACATAAAAATTAATGTTTTTTTGCTTTTTTTAATGAAATTTGATCGAGTTCAAAAAATTCTAGCTCTTTTTGTAGATGTCTCATAGAACTGATCGATATATATATATATTTGGAGCTAAGACAATAAGCTTTCAGATGGTATAAAATTTTGTATAGGTTGTTAGGGAAAAAAATGGTATTAATGGCGTGAGAAGATAAAAATTCAATTTTTTTTTTTTGGTTTTTTGATGAAAATGATTGTTTTCAATAAATTATTTTTATACTTTTTGCGCATAAAAATTTAAAAATGGTTTTATTCTTAAAATGAAATACTTGGCTTTTAAATTAAATTAATATAATGAGAAAAAAAAAGTTTTTTTTTGGCTTATTCTTGTAAATTATGATTGTTTGAAATAAGTAAACGCTTCAATTGACTCATTTTAAACCAAAGCACACAACCTGTTTTCTGACGACGTTATCACGTAAAATCATCGTCCGTAAACCGGCTTTACAGACAACCTCTTTTTTCGAAATTTATTACAGATGGTTTTGATGAGAAATTCAAGTTTTAGTTATTTTAAGAAGATACATTTAAGAAGGGCATCATTTTGAATCTTAGTGATGTAGAAAAACTATCAGATGAAATGACGCAATCAGATGGTTTTTCTGAATCTCTTGTAGAAATCTCATTTGAACCACTTAACTCACAAAACATTAAAAACCTCAATAATTTTTGTTCCTTCTTAAACTACGTATCGGTGTCCGTACGTAAAAGACATCTTCGTAACAAAAGCTTCATATATATAAAAACAAAAGCGCCAAATAGCTTAAAGCTAAATGTCAGGAAACAACAAAAACAATAAAAAAAAAAAACATCTGAATGCATAATAAGTAAGGAAATCCAACCCATTTGGCCATCTGACAATTTATGGCCAATTAAAACATAACCTAAAAACACGCATCCTCAAGAGTCCTTTAGAGTTTCCATCTTTCAAATACAGGGGCTCACCATATGTGCTTCTTGATCGCAAACAGCCTCAAGGTGTTGCATTGCAGCTTCAGCTTCTCCTGTTTGTTGCACCATTCGAGGATGACAATTATTATTGTTCTACTCAACTGTGTGCTGTGTCCTGTGGATTCAAATCCTGACACTCTACACCAACCAAAGAGTTAACCCCTGACGAATGTGCTACTGTACATAGTGACAACAATGTTTGTTCAAGTCCTTAAGTCCTTCCTTTCTGTTTTTTGTTAGATAGAGAAGATGTACATTGTACATATACAATTTATGTTAACACAGGTAACGCAGTCTTCAGAGCATTCAGAAACAATCATAGATGGTATACAAACCTGCCAACCCTCTTGCCACCAACCAACACCACCGGCCGCCTACATGTCGCACACACAAAATGAAATTGTGTCAAAACCTTTGTCAACACAGTTCAAGCTGTCAGACAATTTTCTTTAAGTGCTAAGCAAACAATGCAGATGAATGTGACGAAATCGGAAAAGGAAAGCGACTTCAAGCCAAGTGGTGCAACCTGATTGTTGTTTGGAATGTTTAAGGATTTAAGGTTTTTTTTTTTTGAAGATGGATTGGCTTTTGATTTTTATTCGCTTTTCGTGATAGACTAATTTTTACCAATCAGTGGGTTGTTTAGAAGAAAGTTAAAGAGTGTTAAAAAAGTGACTTGGGGGCACATTCATAAAAGTTTATATTATTTGTCTAACTAAGAAGTTAGTTTGTAAATTGCTTTTCCCCCAATAATAAAAAATGTTAGAGCAAATTCTTTTTTGATAAGAAGCCTAAAAAATGAAAAATCGTCTAAAACGCTCATATTTTGAGATAGACTTATAAAACCAATTGCAGTCGATTGTCCACCTTGAGTTCTATAAACATATTCAAAAACCAAATTTTGCACTGAAAAATTGAAATTCCCATAAAATGTATCGTTTTTAGGAGATATTCAATGATACGATTATTTTTTACTGAGAAAATCACTACAAAAATCATGAATTTCTTTTTTGTTCCTTTAATTTTTTTAGACTACTGTTCATATAAATAGTTTAAGTTAATCTAGTAATTTTTTGAATAAGATTTAGTGCTAAATTACAGTACAAAATTAGTTTTTTGAATATTTCCTGAACGTAGGGTGGTTTGTATGCATTTCTCGAGGTGGACAAACGATAGTCGTTTAAATTTTTGAAAAAAAAAGTAATTTTTGTGGTTTTTGAAATTTTCAGTACATACGAATACACTGGGGTGTATGCGTAACCTTTGTTCGCAATTTTGAAAATTTGTTATTTGAATATATCCTAAACAGAGGGTGGACAAACGATGACTTTAAGTATATTTAAAGAACTCGTGGTGGAAAACGACAGCAGTTTGAATTTTTGAAAAAAATAAGTTTTGGGGATTTTCAATTTTTCTGTTCAAAATTTGTTTTTTTTTAGATTTGCTCCTAAGCGAAGGTTGGAAAAAAGATAATATTTAGTATGTTTATAGAATTCGAGGTGGACAAACGATTGCATTTGGTTTTATACGTCTATCTGAAAATATGAGCGTTTTAGACGATTTTTCGAATTTGCTCTAAAATGTTTTTGAAGGGTGGACAAACGAAAATTTTGGGTGGACAAACATGGACAAAATTTGGAAAAACAAATTCGATAAGTTTGGATCAAACATTTTTAGATCACAGTTCTGGCTTCACGAAGCTAGAGAATCGGTATAAAGCAAGAAAAATCACTTAGCCCAAAATCTTACGATAATATAATTTATAGATATAGATGTAATCTGGCCATATTTTTTTTTTTTTTTTTTTTTTGACGGGAGGAAATCTTCAAAAGACACTTGGCAGTATTCGACACCAAGTAGTGTGGGACTCTTAACCACTAAAACCACCTCTTTATCAGGACCAATCTTGAGAGATCGACATCAGATTTTTCTTTCTTAACTTTGTAAAATCACTTTGGGGGAAGTTTAAACTTTTAATACTTTCCCATGTTTTTTTAGACCATAAGCTCATGAGGCTTGGTTCTTCTTAATCTCCGAACATGGTTTCTTGTATTCAAGACGGACACCATTTCAGAATTGGTATGACATTGCAGTCTCTGATTATGGGATACAGCGTATTTTTTAACAACTTCTGTAACCGTTTCTATTTGTAAGTCACGATGTAGATCGCTATTTCTTATGTACCAAGGTGCATTAACTATTCCACGAAGGACTTTGTTTTGGAATTTTTGGATGATTTCGGTATTTGTTTTCTTTGTACAGCCCCATAATTGGATACCATAGGTCCAAACAGGCTTTAGTACTTGATTATACAGCATTATTTTGTTTTGGTTTGATAAATCAGAGTTATTACCAAGTAACCAGTACATTTTTCTATATTTCAAGTTTAGTTCTTCTCTTTTCTTTTTGATGTGCTCTTTCCACTTTAGCTTTGCATCCAAAGTCATTCCAAGGTATTTGGCCGTATTGGCGTAAGGTACAGCTTGATTATTAATGAATATTGGAATATTGTTTATCTTTTTATTTGTAAAGTTTATATGTGAAGATTTTGTTTCATTGAATTTGATTCGCCACTTTTCGGTCCAATCTCTGACTGTGTCGAGGGCATATTGCAGCTTTACTGCAAAATTGCGGTATCATCTGCAAAAGTAGCCATTATGGTGTGATTCCCAACTGGGATATCCCTTGTGTATAGTAAATACAGGGTAGGACCTAGGACACTTCCTTGTGGTACACCGGATTCTATTTTCTTTAATTCCGAATATTCTTGATCGTACCTTACTCTAAACAATCGGTCTGAGATGTACGATTTTAATATTTCATAGTACTGTCTGGGAAGATCCCTTTGCAGTTTGTACTCAAGTCCCTCATGCCAAACCTTGTCAAAGGCAAGAGCAACATCTAAGAAAATAGCTGAACATACTTGTTTTTCTTCTAATGCTTTTTCTATTACATCCGTTATTCTATGAACTTGGTCTATCGTGGAATGTTTATTTCTAAAGCAGAAGCAGTTTTTCATAAACTTTTGCCATAATTGGTATAAGCGATATTGGTCTGTAAGACGTCACTTCTGTAGGTGGCTTACCTTGCTTGGGTATGACAATAATTTCAGCAATTTTCCAATGGTGTGGGACATACCGTTGCTTAAGGCATGCATTTATTATAATTGGAGTTTTATGAAGGCTTTCAAAGGCATTTCTTTCATAACCTGAGCAGTAATAAGATCGTAACCTGGTGATTTTTTATTTGATAGTTGATGTAAACACATACTTTTTATTTCTTTTAATCTTACAATTGGTATTTCACTTTCATCTATCTTATCAACAAACTGTAAGCTATTTTCAGCCGCGTTTGTTGGGTATGGCTTAAAAACATTCGCAAGATGCTCCGCGAAAAGGTTAGCTTTTTCTTTTGGGTTACCGATCCATTTCCCGTCTTGAGATTTCAAGGGAGAGTTTAGTAACTGCGGTCTTTTCAGGCGCTTGGCTGCTTTCCATAGCGAAAAATCGGTTGAAGCATCAGTCGTTAAATTCTTTAGGAATGTACTGAGTGAATCATTTTTGAATTTATAAATTTGTTTTTTAAGATTGTTGCTTATACGGTTAAACGTTGTTTTATCATCTGGAAATCTAGCATTTTGCCATTTTCTTCGAGCTCTTCTTTTCTCTATTATCAACTCTCTTATCTCTAAAGGATATTTTATTTCATTTTGTCTTCTATTAGAAAATGTTGGAGTACTTTCTTCAGCGGCCTGTTGCACATCAGCAATAAATTGTTCCACTTCATGGTCAATTTGCTCGATTGTATCCATGGGAGATCTTAAATTTATAAAACTTAAAAGCCTTTCTCTAAAATCACTCCAGTTTGTTTTCTTATTTACAAGCTTTGGATTACTTTTTTCTATTACTTCCGATTCACTTAGTGTTAGAATCACTGGAGTATGATCTGATGACAAGTCATAATTACCTTCGAAACTAATGTGATTTCGTTTGATTCCTTTAGCTACGAAAAAGTCAATAAGGTCTGGTATTTTGTTAGTATCGGAAGGCCAGTAAGTAGGCGACCTGGAGGAATAGAATTCGCAATTGTATTTACGGCCTGCTTGGAAAAGTCTTTTGCCTTTTGTTGATATAAGTCTTGAACCCCAATGGGTGTGTTTCGCATTGAAGTCTCCACCAACAAGAAAGTTATGCCCAAGAAGATTTAATAGATCTGTATAGTCTGGCCATATGACATATTATTTTTTAGTTTAAAATTTTTTTACATCGGGGGGAAATGTTTCAATTTTATTTAAACATAAAATCAAAATTTTAATTTCGAAAATGAGGGTTTCATCAGTAATTGATTATCACAGACTAAATGTACCTACATACATTTCGTCAATATCATGGGCACAGTACAAATTTGGCAACACACACTTATTTATTTCAACCCTCAAGTGCAATATAAACTTGCTCGTCCCCAGTTACTTACTTTTCGTCTCTCCAATCTGTTAAAACCAATCTTTCCACGCAATAAATTTAGTGCCTATAAAACAGTATCTACGACTTTAACTATATTCAAAGCTTCAAAGAGCTTCAAAAGATATACCAAACGAGAATATGAATATTTCTTTCTAAACATAAAAAATAAACTCGCCTTATGGGGTGCGACCTCTTGCTAAAATAAATAAACTCACATCCATATCAAAACATATTGTTCTTTTCTTATAATGTTGGCCAAACTAAACGTGATTCTCAATTACATCGACATCCAGGAGGGTTGAAAAAAAAAAAAACAAAAACATAAAAAAAATCGCGACTTTTTCCCATTTGTGTCCTTAAGTCACGGATCGAAGGATATTAGCTTCGTAAAAAAAGCAAACTTCCAACCAAGAAGCATCATCTCATGACTACTACACACATGGGAGCTATAACCACTGTACAAATGTTGCTCCAACCCCTCTCACTTTTGCCACCGGAAATCTAATGGGCCGAACAAATTATCCCCACCCCTTCCCCTCTCTCTCTCTCTCAATGTGTAGTAAATTTAACTTGTCTTGAAATAGAAAAATAAAAAATAGAATACAAAAAATTGCAAACGGGACACCAGCATTCCTGATATACCTACTCTTTTGGTTTTGTACAACTTGTATTCTTGTACCATTTATGTCCTAAGGGTGATGTGCAGCGGATTCCCATCCTTATAGATCGAACTTGAACAGTTAAGTAATTTTTACATCCTTTGCCCGAGTAAATAAAAAAAAATAAAGAAGACTGGAGGTTAAACCCATTTGATCCCGACACATGTGCAAAACGGATAAATAACTAAAAAGCAAAGGGAAACCATTCCCTAAGCAGGAACAGGATTCTGCTCTCGACTCCCCTCCACCCACTCCATCCCATCTGGTTGATGGTTGTGCAAAATTAAAAAAAGGACAAAGTGTGGTCGTGCGTTGAATACGATTTTTCTTCCAAATGGAAATTTGGGTGACACAAGGTGCGCTTTGCTCCGCTCCTTTGCCGTGCCGGCCGGGTCAAATTGGAGGGCACGGATCATCATCATCATCATCATCATCGTCATTACCATCATTGATACCAATAAAAAAGTTGACCGTTGTCATTCTTATCGTTTTCCGGTTCCATTTCAATGGCCTTTGGAACATCGCCTTTTGAATTGAATGACCCATTCAATTAAGCTCTAGAAAGAGGGAGGGTATATCTGTACAAGGAAGAAAAGATGGCAATAAAAAAAAAGGACATCGAAACAGCACTTAAGCCAACCGAGCAACCAATGCCATTTTCGCTACTTTCCGCTATAGCATACGAGCATATACGGAAACTCGAAAAGGTGTAATACGATTTTGTGCTATAATACCCCAATATCCGGTTGACATGTGTGTGCGTGCGTGTTGCTTTCTGTTTCTAACTTTGACACGACGAACGACGACGATAAAAACTTCCACCAAAGTACTTTTAGCCTGAAGGCGAAAACAAAGTTGGTTCGCTTCGTTAGGGTCCTTGAGCGTGACATAAAGTTGCAATTGAGCCAATTTGTAATGTATCCTCTCTGTCGTCTATATCAATGGTCTTTTGTATAAGTATGTGTGTTGTATATTTCAAAGGGCATTTGGCGAAAGATGAACAAGCAAAAAACGATGAAAAAAAATATAACGGAAGCCAAAAGTAATACTGGACACCATTTGTGTAAGTGGAACACATATGGCATTTTATATGAGTTTTTTTTTTTTTTGTTTTTTTGTGAATAACCTTCATACTTATTGTTGGATTTTTGTGTGTTAACTTCGGTTCAACACAAATTGGATTGTTTTACTTTATTGGAGTAATTAAAAGATACACGAGTATCTGTCGGTGTTGGATGCTTTTTCGAGCACTTGATGGATGGGTTTTTATTTTTTTTTTCTGTTTTTTTATTCGTTGTAAAACTCCACCGAAATATACAATAGATTGGGAGATTTCGTGGCTAAGCATTGTGTGGTCACCACGTAAAAGCAAGCTAGTCCTTTTAACTTAAGTAGGAATGTTAATTCGAAACGTTTTCTATTGAAAGAGCAAGTTAGATATGAGTATTTTTTGTCTGCTATGAATTTGTAGAAGCAACTATCTTTACTCACCCTATTTTGGTAAGACGCGTCCAAGACGCGACCAAGACGCGGTAAAGACGTGAACAAGACGCAAACAAGACGCGAACAAGACGTGACCAAGACGCGATCAAAATCCGACCAAGACACGACCAAAACGTGTTTAATACGCGACCAAGACGCGACCCAAACGCGACTAAAAATCTTCCAAGCTTCTCGCAAAATTTGATTTATATTTGATTACTAGACCAGTGCCAATAATTTTTGAAAATAAAAAAATTATTAGCAGCATGGGTGGTGGGAAAATTTAGGATAAATGGTATATGAAAGCTGAAAAATAAATTGCCCACAACAAAATGGGGGGAAAGGGAGTGGGTGGGCGAAAAAGTGGGGTGGGTGTCAAAAATCATGGCTTTTTACGATTTCTGTCAAAATTAGACGTCCTATCGAAAAAAGTCAAATGCAAAAGTTGTAGGTAGTATAAATGTCTACAACTTTTACTCAAACAATTTTTTTCTATAACCTCAAAAATATTGAAAAAAAAATGCAAAAATACGATTTTTTGATTTTTTATATTTATCTTTTACAAAAACAGTTGGATTTTAACAAAATTTGGTTAAAAATTACTTTGTTATGTTTTCTATCTATTAAAAATGTTTTTTGAGCAAAAAGTTAGTTTTTGGATTTTTGACAAATTTAATTTGAAAAAATAGCCTATTTTTCAATCAAAAAAGTTACCGAAAAAGTTTTTGATTTTTGAAAAGTTTGGAATGCAATTATTTAGCTTAAAACCGTTTTTTAAAGATTGTATGGAAAAACTACATATACTTTTGTTTTAGAAAATATTGAGAAAAATTGAAAAAAACAACAAAAACGATTTATTTTTCCGAAAATGACAGTAATATTGGCGATAAATAATTTTCCATAGAAACCAAATTATACTTTTTTAATTTTCATTGACCTTTTTAATTTGAATCAAGCACTAGAATAGCTCTAACTAGGGTTGCCAACCGTGCTCTAAAAAAGAGTATTGTACTCTATTTCACGTATGTGTACTCTATAATCTATAACTCTGATAGAGTACGTCAAAATACTCTTTTTTTTACTTAAGGCTGAGTGTGCCACCACATAAACATAAGCATTTTAACGTTTACAAATTGGTGGATAACTTTCATATTTCTAAAGATAGAATTGAATGAAAAAAAGAATGAGGCTTAAAATATTCGACCTTATAATTTCTAAATTTGAACAAATGTAATTTAGAGAGTACAAAACACCATAATTTTTGTCGTTGTTTTAGTAAGACCTATTTGTTTTGTGTTTGTTTCTTAGTCAAATTTAAAATTTAATTTTTTATTAAAATTTAAATTTTTTTTTTAATTCAAATTTTGTTCTCTATTTTACTTTCTTTTGTTTAAGACCTCAAAATATTAGATTTTTTCTTATAAAATATCAAGGTATTTAAAATTGAGTTAACCTTCTTATATATTTTTATTTCGATATTGTAAGCCATATTATTCTATCTGTTCTTGCCACTTCAGTATTCACTGAGAGAGTATTTTCGGTCTTGAATATGAAGTGGCGAGAGGAGTGGAATAGGGCTTCGTTGAAATTGATCAAAAATGAGCTCTTAATGTATATGAATTTGTAATTTGAACGTTTAGTCATACACATATGTATTTTAAAAACAACAAAAAATTGTTATGTACTATAAGAAGCAAAAAAAAAAATACATTTTCAAGACTTGAAATAAATGGTACTATTCTTTTTTCAAACGTACTCTTTTTTTTCGTCTCTGAAAGCAAATATACCTACTCTATTCCTTGTTAAAAAAGTTGGCAACTCTAGCTCTAACGTGCAAAGTTTTTGAGATATTGAATTTTGAACGTCCCAAACACTATTTTTCTGATTTTTGGCATGGTAATATGTCAAAAACGTGATTTGATAGAATTTTTCTGACTTCAGTTTCGAGCTCAGCGTACAAAAAACCTTTAGAAAAATATACTTTGATTTCTGTAAAAAACTTTTTGACTAGTTATATCGAACAAGGAATTTGATTTTTTCTGCCCCTGGATCGGATACCCACCTGCTTACTTTTTTCTTAAATTAATTTTGTTTTGCTATAAACCATATATTTGAAATATTAAAAAAATGTTTTAATGTTTAATATTTTCGAAAAATAGTTAAAAATGTTGATATCGATAAGTTTTTGAAATAAAAAATAAAAAATTTATAAAAATTTATTAAATTTTAAATAAAAATGAATAATTCAAAAAATTAAATAAGAAACGGAATATTTTGTATCACACAAAATGTAATAAGTTTTCAACAGTTTATTGATGTGAGTTGTATCTTGTATGAAATTCAGAGTATGCAATTTGAAAAATGGTTAGGAAGGTACTAAAGTTGAATTACATTAATGAGGTGTATTTTTGGGGTTGGGGTCGAAATTCTGCTTTTCAGAATTCTTCTTTTAAAATTCTGCTTTTAAAAATTCTGTTTTTCAAAAGTCTGCTTTTCATTTCTGTTTTACAAAATTCTACAAAAAATTAAAAATTTTAAAAAGCGCGCGCCTTTTAACATTTTCCAACCCCTTTTATAAGTTTTTGCAGAATTTTTTTAAAATTCTTATTGAGATTACTTACTAACGATTCAATTTTAAAGTTCAAGTGACCCCAACTCTAAAGCGTTTAGCCCAGGTACGACAGTGGGCTTATCAATTTTGTCAACATTAAAGCTTCAACTTATTTAATCTTTTAAATCAACACTTTACTACTTCTAAAAATACAAATTCAGTTTTGAAAGGGTACAAAAATTAAATAATATGGAAAAATTACCTAATAAAAAAAAGTCGGATTTCTTAAGAAAAACATTTTTATTTCCGTTATTTATGGAATTTTCTCAACAATGTCATAGCATTTTTAAAAGAGAATTGAACACACCAACTTTTAAGGTAACTTGCACTCCTAGTGCATTTTTTTTACACCACGGTTCATTGTATTAGGGTAAAATGTAAAATTTTGTATTACTTAGTTGGGCAAAAAAGTTATATTTGCTTTAAAACTGATGCAGCTGAATTATAAATTTTGAATGCACTTGTTAGCAGAGTTATTCAAGGTTCTGTAGCAAAAGAAAAAATTGAGAAAACTTAAAATTTGTAGTCACGGCACATCAAAGACCGTCACAGGTTGACAATTTTTTCGATTTTTTTTTTTTTTCGAATGCCCATAACTCTCAAAATATATGGCTGCGATTTTTTTTATTATTTTTCTAATAACAGTCATCTACCGTTTTAGTTTCGACGTTGACTTTTGGGACACCCTGTATAGTGTCGGTAAACATCGACCAAAATAAGGCGACAAATCTAATTGATGAGCCCACTGTCGTACCTGGGCGAAACGCTTTGGAGTTGAGGTAACTTGAACTTTATAATTGAATTACATATATTCAATAGCTCCACTTAAAATAAAAATAATTTTTGTTGTTTTTATTTTTTTTCTTCGTTATTAGTTACTTACGAGTAGCATGTCAATTTTTTGTAATATCATTTTTTTTTTTTTTTTTGATAAATCAATAAATTTAAAAATATCGTGAAAAGGTCTTTATTAATAAATATCTTCCAAAAATAATTGAAAATTTTTTTAATTATCAAATAGAAATTAATATTCAAAAAAGAAAAGGAATATTTTTCATCACCCAACATCGTTTCTAATTTGTTTTCAACGGTATACATATAATGTAGATGTGGGTTATAAGAAAGTCAGCCTTCCATACAGTTAGGAAAGTAGGTACCAAACTTAAATTACATGAATGAGGTGTATTTTTGTTTAGTAAACGCATAGGTACCTTAGCTATGAAAAAAAAAAAAACAGAATCAGATGAATTTTTTTTCTTCAAAAAAATTATAGAAGAATTTTGAAAAGCAAAATTTAAAAAGGTAGAATTTTGAAAGACAGAATATAAAACAGCAGAATCTTGAAAAAACAGAATTTTCTTCAAAAAAAAAACAGAGTTTTGGGTTTTCAAAACTCTGCTTTTTTCAAGAAAATTCTGAAATTTTGAAGTCAAAGTTTTGACCCACTCCCGTATTTTTGTTTAGTAAGCGTATACATATGCATCGTCAAATTATATTCTCGCAGAATTCTAAAAAAAAAAAACAGATTTTTCGTTAAAAAGCAAAATTAAATAAATATTTTACACAAGAACAAATAGAAAAACACATAGTTTAGACCAAGAAATAGTTTTCAAACTTAGCGAAAGGCCTTTGATCCTTTTCGTTTTCTTCCGGCGCCCCCGAATATGTGTTTCCCTTTAACAAAAACATCAATATGCGATAGTTTTAATCCCTTTCAGTAAAAGTGATGGAAATTTGATATAAATATGGTATATGTATTCTTATACTTACCTTTATAATAAATATGCAAAATGACAAACTTTCCCAATTTCCCTGCTTCAATACACATGTGCTAAATTTCCCATTTGAACAAAAAAAAAAAAAAAAGATAATACCCTCAACTTTTTGAAAATTCACTGATGTATCTAGTTAGATATCTTTTTTTTTTGTTCCTTTAACAAACCTTTCATCAAACGATACATATCTATTCTTCTTACATACATAAAGAGGTCCATCTTATACTTTATAAAACTTTTTTGAAAAATCAGGTGGCATCTCATAAAATGTAATGTTAAGTGATACAACACAACATCCACACAACATGAGTTTTTAAGTGTATAAAAATCCCATCAGGACCAACCCTTGTCCGTTTTATATGCAGATATTGTGTCGTCGTCGTCTAAAGTCCATTCGCATCATATCCATTTGCATTAACCCTTTTTATTTCAATTTTTTTGTTTCTTTGTTGTTGTTGTTTTGTGAACCCAAACGTAAAGTGCTGAAATGTATAGTCCCCAAAAAAAAAATATACATATTTATACGAGAGCTCCCAGATATATTTCTCATGCAGGACGATGAAAGTCCTTTTCATCACAAAGAAGTTTTTGAAATTCTAAATAAATCCTTTGAATATATACTGGGTTACAAAAGTATAGAGAAGTAGCAGCGTATTCAGCTCAGCAGCAGTGGTATAGTATCACAGGATATACAAAACAAAAAATAAAGAACGGGCTAAAAACCTAAAAGAAAAACGTTGAAAACTTTTACTCGTCCTTTCATCATAGAGTCGTGTCGGTCTAAGGAAGAACCCATGGCAACGACCCACATTATCGTTATACAATAAATATGCAAAACTACAAGAAACAAGTCCAACATCAGGGGACTTTAGGCCAGCAGGGATTGAGAGGGGGTAAGGAAGATCCTTCTTTTTTTTTCATAATGTCCTTTAGCTGTATTTCCATGAAATAAAATGGTAACGGAAGAGTTCAAAAGGATATCCTTAAGCAAAATGCAACACAGAGATGTGTTTGATTTAGCCACCTCTCCTCGTACCTCCTTCGTCCGTCCGTCGTCGTCGCCACCGCTAGTTTTTCTTGCCCGTTGTCTGTCCATCCTTTTGGCCGGATTGCATACATATGGAGATGACGTTAAAAGCATCCTGAAACTTTTGTTTTGTCTCTACCATTGGCATCCGCATCAGTAACAGCAGCAGCTGGAAAGTCCTTTTTGGGTGGCGTATTGAAGTCTCAACACGAAAAAGCAGGGAGGTGGGCGAGAGGAGCTCTATGTTGGCCAGGGAATAAAACCGAAATTGAAATAAAATAAATCTCCAAAAACAAAGTTGCAAAAGTTTTTCAAACAAAATGCACACACTTAGGGGCTTTTATATATCTATATAAACGTATAAGTAGATATACTATGTTTGGGTAACAGAGAGAGAGGACGAATATTTTATTTATTTTATAGAAAGTTGAATTTTATATGTAGCGGTATACAAGAAACGCAATTACGGGACATTAAATATGCTTTTGCATTTTCTACTCTACTATGTGACTGGTTTGGCTATATGTGGCTGCATTTGGATGACGGTGCTATATGGAAAATCATTAAAGCTATGGGACCCTCATATTAAATGGTTAACTTCAAACATTGCATCTAGCCTTGGTATTTTTTTAGACACTTTCTACTTGAAATTTTGTATTTTTATAAAAGGACTTTAAATAGTTCTTACTTGTGAATGGAAAGTTTACTTATAGAATCCAATCATCAGGAGATGGCTATGGCTTAAACCAGGCAACTTCAACAAGATAATGCTCCAATTCATGTTTTCATGTCAAATGTGGTCGGTTTTGAGCAGCTTGAATTCAATATTTTCGCTAAATCGTCTGCCAGATTCCCGGAAATGAATATTATTGATTACCTCTGGTCGATTTTAACATAATAAATCTACAATAGGAATGTCGACAATACAACAACTAAAGGCCTTTTTCTTTTTTCGTTCAGAACAAAGCTCTGATCAGAGCTCAAACATGTCAAATATGCTCTGTACATACTCTGAACTGAACGCGTTTTCTGGGCACTTATGCCAATTGACATGATACTTTTCACCACACTTTTCACAGCTGTATAAAACTTATAAAAATATAAAGTTTTTGTTTGTGACCAATTCTTTATAATTTAAGCTTTTAACGTCTTATAAATCGATGAACCATGGCAGCCACCACGAAAAAGGGACGCCATTTTCTAACGTTACACTTGAAATTTTTCGCAGTGCATTAAAAATTTCAATTCAAAATTAAAAATAAACTATTAGAGATACAAAAATCTTCTATAGCTTATTTGAAAGATAATAACATATAGTTAAATAAGTTTGAAGGATTTGAAAAAATTCCATCTTTTAATAGGGTAAATAGGGGTAAAACAAAATTTCAAAAAATTGGCTATTTTCTAAACGCGAAGATATAAAGAGTTGAATTTTTTTTATCAATAATTAAATTTATTACAAGACTTACAATGGTATTGAAAAAATTCTAAACAAATTCGAAACCAAGCTATTAATGGTTTTCTAAAAATAAAACATGAAGTAGACCTTTGACAAAGTAGTGATTATAGGTAGGGGAATTTTTTTGACAATTTGAAAAACGTCATTCGAAAGATAATAAACAAAAAAAATTAGGGGTCTGATACGGATTTTTTTTTTAAGTCTCTGCGTTTCGAAATATGAATTTTTGAAAAACACCTACTTATTTTGGGGTATTTTTGGGTGAGTTTTTATTTTTTTTAATTTTTTGTACCATTCAAAAAATCTCAAGCTTATAGAACATATAGTCTATGACTGTGCGCATATATGTGCAAAAAATTGGTATTTCAAAATGGTTTTTGACCGAATAACGGGAAAAACAAGTTTTTTTGTCCCAAGTTTTTTTTGACCATTTTTAACCGTTTTTTATTTTTATCTTTTTTTCTTCAACAGATAAATTAATGATTTATATTGTAGATAGATAATAGACAGGACTTTATCTGTGCAAAAGTTCAATCAATTTTGTAGTCACAATTTTTAGATAACGGTAAAATAAAGTTTTATTATTCAACAGGTTCTATCTTTTGATCTAAAGCAAATACAAATTTGATTTAACTTTATTGAGCATCCTGATGATGTTACCTTTCATTTGGTATATCACACATAACTGTACATTCACTACAAGCTACACAATGTTAATTTAAAAAGGTTGCGAAATACCTCAAAACACCTGTGGAGATCTGTTGATCATGAACAGCTATCAGTGTGGGAAGTACAGTAATCTCAGTTTGGAATGGCTTAAAAAAATTCTAACTTTTTTTCTAGGCATCGCAGAAATTGGATTGAAACGTCATATGAAAGGTGAAATTGTAAGCTTTTGCATGATATAACATTTTATGGGTTGTCTAAAAAATATTAATTCAATAGCGTGAGAACCAGGGCCGTCTTTAACTATCCTAGGGCCCTTGGGCACACGAGAATTTGGGGCCCTTTTGGAAAGTAAAATAAGTGCAATGGTTGGCTTCAAAGCAATTGTTGGTGAAAAAGGCGAGTCAATATATCGTTCCATATAAAGTACCTAGCGTCTTTATTATTGGCAGGGGGCGCCAATTATACGTGCATTGAGACATCAATCGTTGCCACTGCCAATAATAACCCTGTATAAGTTATAAGTTTCAGTTTGAAGAATTGAAAAAAAGAGCTCAAACGGATTGATAGATTTGCTAAAAACTCGGTACAGACGATTTGTACGGATTTAACGGATCTCCAATATAAAGTTTTCGAGATATTGCAATTTTCTCAAAAACGGATAACGATTTTAGTTTGAAAAAAAAACATGTAATGCTGCAAATAAGCCGCACTTTTGAAATAAGAAAAATATTTTTTTGGACCGTTATTAACGATACCTACTTGCCATAGAACCGATTTTTTAATGTAAACGACACAATCGATTTTAATGAAAATTTTGACATAAGAAAGGTTTATACTGATATTAAAATTAAGTAAACTTTTAAAAAAAATTATTTTTGGATTTAACAAAAAAATATTTTTTTTGAAAAACAATTTTTTTAAGTTATTTAATGAATTTTATGTGTCAATCTTTAAATACGAGAGCAATTAGCAATTCAAATTAAAAAATGTTTGGGGTTGCCAACCATTGTACCATGGCGTTTTCCATTGAACCAAAACATTGATGTACCGTCGACGAGCCGGCAATAGTTTTTTCTTAAACGTTTTCCAACGGAAAAAGTATTGATGTTTTTTTGCCGACGAATTGATTCTTTTTTCGTCTTTTAATACGAATCTACACATATTTTTACACAAGCACTAAAAATTTGACAGTTTTGCAAACTTCAAACGAAATTATTATTTAAGGAAAAAGATAATGGAAGAGAATTCGTTGTTTTTATTAATAAATAATCCTAGCTACAGTGGAAAAAAAAGATATTTTTCTTGTTTTTTTTGAAAATATTATTGTCTTATTTTTTGGAAAATTGAATTTTGGTTTGGTCGTTTGGATTTAGAATTTTGTCCGCATACAACGCCACATAATTTGTTTTCATTTTGAAAACATATACACTAGCCCAAAAAATTAAAGGAACAAAAAAAAATCGTGATTTTTTTTAGTGATTTTCGATAGGCTGTATCTCAGTCAAAAATGACCGCATCATGATAAAATAAAAAGAATGTGAGAGCTCTATTCTTCTAGTTTTAGGATAAAATATTAAAATATTTTATTTCTAACGGTAAAATAGCAAAATTGTTGGAAATGCTCAAAAACCAAAATTTTCTAATTTTTTTTTGTTTTTACTTCTCTCATAAGGAAGTGGGAAAATTTTTTCTGATAAAATGATTAATATTTTTAGAAAGGCTTTTTATTTGGCTTTAGAATTCCTTTTGTTTCAAACTTCTACGATTTTTTTTACACTGCAATATCAGTCATCAAACCAAAAACCATACTTTTGACTTTGACTATCAATATCTCAACAACGGATCACTAACCAGAAAATTTAAGGACACAATTAAAAACTTCATTCAATTCTCTATAAAGAAATTAAGTTTGCTTTGTAAAAAAAAATGTTTTCTTATTTTTGAGATTAATTTAGGAAAGCTATCAAAATAGGCATTTTGACGGTTTTTTAGAAAATGTACCGCTTTTTAATTTCTATGTGTGAAAAGATTAAACTGAGGCTTAATTATTGAAGTTTAATATACCTGAAATTAATATGCAAAGTTTCAGACTTATTCATCAAGCAGTTTTTCTGTTGTGAAGGTTTGAACTTTTGAGATGAATTAAAACACCATATTTCTACAGTTCTAAATGACTTACTTCTTGTTACTTTTTTATGAGCAAAATCAATTTTTTTTTAGTTTATTTGAACAATTTATTGATAAATATCGTTTAAATTATAGATATACCAAAGAAAAACAAAAAAAAATTCAAAATTAGGAAAAATATACAAAAATGGTATAAATAGCTTTTTTTCAAAATTTAAATTTTTTTGAAAACTTTTAATTTTTTCGTGGTTTATCTTAAATTTAAACGATATTTATCAATAAATTGTTCAAATGAACTAAAAAAAATCGATTTTGCTTATAAAAAAGTAACAAGAAGTAAGTCATTTAGAACTGTAGAAATATGGTGTTTTACTTAATCTCAAAAGTTCAAACCTTCACAACAGAAAAACTGCTTGATGAATAAGCCTAAAACTTTGCATAATAATTTCAGGTATATTAAGCTTCAATTATTAAGCCTCAGTTTAATCTTTTCACACATAGAAATTAAAAAGCGGTACATTTTCTAAAAAACCGTCAAAATGCCTATTTTGATAGCTTTCCTAAATTAATCTCAAAAATAAGAAAACATTTTTTTTTACAAAGCAAACTTAATTTCTTTGTAGAGAATTGAATGAAGTTTTTAAATGTGTCCTTAAATTTTCTGGTTAGTGATTCGTTGTTGAGATATTGATAGTCAAAGTCAAAAGTATGGTTTTTGGTTTGATGACTGATATTGCAGTGTAAAAAAAATCGTAGAAGTTTGAAACAAAAGGAATTCTAAAGCCAAATAAAAAGCCTTTCTAAAAATATTAATCATTTTATCAGAAAAAATTTTCCCACTTCCTTATGAGAGAGGTAAAAACAAAAAAAAATTAGAAAATTTTGGTTTTTGAGCATTTCCAACAATTTTGCTATTTTACCGTTAGAAATAAAATATTTTAATATTTAATCCTAAAACTAGAAGAATAGAGCTTTCACATTCTTTTTATTTTATCATGATGCGGTCATTTTTGACTGAGATACAGCCTATCGAAAATCACTAAAAAAATCACGATTTTTTTTTGTTCCTTTAATTTTTTGGGCTAGTGTATTTTCCGTATAGTAGAAAAAACTTTATTTGATTGTTTGGTTGCCATATAAAAACTAAAACTTTTTTGGTAGATGGTCTACCCGACAAAAATGTTTTGAGAATAAATGTGTGAGAGAAATTTTCGTTCCTTCGGGGCCCCCCTGAGAATGGGGGCCCTGGGCACGGGCCCCGTGTGCCCTTATGGTAAAGACGGCATTGGTGAGAACATAAAATTATATGTTTTTTTTTTGCTTTTTTTGATGAAAATTGATCGAGTTCAAAAAATTCTAGCTCTTTTTGTAGATGCCTAATAGACATGATCGATATATATATTTTGAGCTGAAGCAATAAGCTTTCAGGTGGTATAAAATTCATCATAGGTTGTCATATCAAAAAAAAAATTAATATTTGGGTGATAGAAATGATTTTTTCACTTTTTTCAAAAGAAATGATTGTTTTTAATAATTTATATTAATACTTTTTGAGCATTTTGAAAATTTATAAATGGTTTTATTATTTAGAAGAAATATTTGGCTTTTTAATGGCATAATTTTTTTTGTAAGCTTTTAAAATAAAAAAAATTAATATAATGAGAAAAGAAAAAAGTTAAATTTTGTTTAGCTTTTTCTTGTAAATTATGATTGTTTGAAATAAATAAAGCTTCAATTGACTCATTTAAAAAACCAAAATTTGCACGAATGAACACAAAATTTTTTTTAGAGTTGGCGCATAAATTCTCGTTCCATTAAGCAATATAAAATACTTTAAAATTACATAAACATAAAATTTCTCTCCCCCTCTCCACCACATCCAGTTTAAAAAAAAAGTCAAATAAATAAGTACAAAAAAGAACACGTATACGCCACAGTGCACGTCTATAACGTTTAAATAATGTAAATTACAAATTTCCTAGACGGCAACAGCCAACACACCCAAATCGATATTAAATAACAATTCCATTTAATAATTGAACTACAACATTATCTTCTTTGTCTTTAGTGTTAACAAATAAAGAGAAAAACAAAATCCTTTCTTCTTAAATTCTATTACAAAAAAAAAAAAAAAAAACAAATAACAAAATACAAATTTAATACAAAACAAAACAGATAGATAAAAATTACAAAAATATAAATAGAATTTTTGGTTATAGTTTTGGTTACTTTGTAACCAAAAAGGCCTTTTCTTTCTTTGTTTTTTTTTTGTATAAAACGTAGAAACGAATTCTCATATTATTTTTATTTAAAAATGCTTTTCCAAATGAAACAAAAATTACATTTATTTATTTATATTTTAATAAATTAAAAATATATAAACACGTATACATAATTGTATGAGATTTGTTAATATAAATGAAAAAATTCTTTTGTCTGCTCCTTCATCATAATAGTAATTAAGGTAAATATAAAATATAAATTTTTACCTTTGTTAAAATTTGTTTATACCTACATCCTACATATTTAAAAGGATTCAAGGATGTGTGTAACTTTTTTATAAGGTTTTTTTTTTTTAATATAAACAAATTACAAGTAATGGTGTATCTATTATAATTTGTAAGATTTTACATTACAACACATTATCCTGGTGGCTTCAAAGGTTTTTTTTTTTTTGCTTTGTTGATACAGAATAGTCCTTTCTTCATCGTGTTGTTTGCCTGAAAATGTTGATTGTTAAAAGTAAGGATATGTAAAAAAAAAGGTTAAATTTGTTTGATTTTGGTATGAAAAAAGGGTCGTTCGCCGTCACAGATTCTGAAAGGATATGTAGGCAAGTAATATAATATACAATATACAAACACATATAAATACAAGTACAATAGATAGATATAATTACAAACATATTTTCTTTAAAAAGGATTCCAGGTTCAAGAGTTTTATAATTGTTTGCTTTTGTTTATGTCAAAATTTACCCAAACGGAAGAGAGTGATTGTGATTGAATCTGACAGGACACGAGTGTTACAGGATTGATATCGCCTTATCTTTTATACCCTCTCAAACCGAGGTATGCTATGTATGTGGAAATGATTATTCCCTTCATGTGTGTATTTGGGAATATTAATTATTGTAATTTATTTTTGAATTAGAAACATTAAAATCTTGACACCAGTGGAAGAAAGTGTTAAATTGTTTCAAGGTTTTTGTGACGTGTTTTGGAAATAAATTAAAAAAAGTTATTCAGTTTGGTTACCAAAGCATTATTTTAATTTCAAAACTATTTAAAATTATTGCCCCCACATGGGGGCAAGACCGCCCTATCAAAATCTATTGGCAATAAAATCGTTTCTATCTTAAAAGATGGAATCTTTTTGCAATCATCACAAATGTATGCTATATTTTCATCGCTTCCCAACTTTTATTACAAAAAAAGAAAAAGTTAAAACTTTTAAATATCTTCTAATATATAAAAATCTCATGTCCCAGTGTTTGTTACCAAACTCCCCCGAAACGGCTGGACTGATTTTTATGAAATTTTGTACACATATAGGGTAGGTCTGAGAATCGGCCAACATCTATTTTTCATACCTCTTAATTGTTAGGGTGGTCCAGCCAAATTTTTTCATATCTTCTTGGAACGATCTTTTCGAAATTTTTTGTGTATGTCGGGAAGTCTGAGAATGGCCAATCGACCAACATGAATTTTCATATGATAAATTGGTTAGGGTGGTCCAACTAAAAAATTTTCTATATTTTTTTGGAATGATTTTTATAAAATTTTGTAGGTATATTGGGTAAGTCTAAAAATCGGCCAACATCTATTTTTATACCACTAAGTAGTTAGGGTGGTCCAACCAAAAAAATGGTTAGCGTGGTCCACTCCAATTTTTTTTTTTTATTTAACGATTTTTTCAAGTGCTGGCTTTATATTGTTTTCAATGGGTTCAAAAGAGTCTCATATGAATAGCCTAAAAATTCGTAATATTTCATATTCTTAACCCTCTGTAGGCACACCTCTTTTTTGTGACGTGATAGGCACACAGGTGCGAATTTGGTTTATATTTTTTCATGCCGCTAGAACTTTTTTCGGTCACAATATTTTATAGAGAATCAGGTATGAAATTGATGTAGAATATTCCGAGGAATTCGAATATTGTGTTCACAATTCCGAAAAAAAATATTTTCACCCTTATAAAGAGACTTTTTTGTGACCACTTTTTTGAAAAATCGTAATTTTTTTAATTTTTGTCCTGCCAAATTCGCACCCGTGTGCCGATAGAGGGTTAATAAAGAAACTTAGACCTACAAAAATCAATCTTGATAATGCGGTCAATAGAACTCAAAAAACACATTCTTTTATTTATAAAGACCTGTATTTGATGTTGTGACCCGATTTTTTTTTTTTTTTTGAAAAGATTGACACACTCCAAAATTTAAAGTAAATAGCAGAAGAGGCGTAACGAAGTCCGTCGGGTCAGCTAGTTTTTCATATAAAAAAGTACAAATTTCTTTTCACACGAAACATGACGATTTGATGAAAAATCACAAAATTTTCTATAACTTTTCGGGATTTAAACCAAACTTTCTCATACTTTCAGACATCATCGATCTTACCAGAAGCCATTTATTTTATAATACAAGTCCTGTCAATTAAATTTTTTTTCATACAACATAGTAAAAATAACCCTACTAACAATTTTGCAAAAGCAACAATTGCATCTGTAAAGCTTTATAGAACCAAAATTGTTTGTCGGGAAAACGGTCTGTCCCCCAAAAGCAGTCTTGCCCCCACTTCCCCTACTAATACATACCTCTTGTTCTTGTATGTATAATTAAAAACTAAAATGTATGTATATTATGTAATAGTCTATTTAACAGACAGGAGCTCCAGAGCAGAAATAGAACAAATTCGTTTTTATTGCTAAATATGATTCCTTGGCATAAAAGAATACTACAGCCAAAAGTGCTCTTAAGGCCGTGTGCGAATTGCGTTAAAATGTTGGTTAAATTTTTTACCACGATAAAATTTGACGTTTGGTTAAAAAAGGGATCAAATTAATTTTTTTGCTGTGCGAATTGGGTTAAAATGTGTTAAATGGGACTTTATTTTTGGCACTTCTTTGATTGAAATTCCCTCAAGATAAAACAAAATTACCCCAAAATATGTTTTTTCTTAATATTCATTAATTATTTTTTTTTTTACAAAACCCAGCTGAAAATATATAAAGTTAAATATTCTAGTATGAAAATGAAAGAAATTCTCAATTTCACACACGTTTTTTTTATTTGTATCGATAAATTTCCACTTCATTACGATCAAAAAGATATTATTAATTCAGCCTTCGAACACTAATTCATAGTTCATCAGCTGCCAACAAAATAGAAACATAATAAATAAAAAACAAACAAACAATTCGTACATTTTCAATTTTTTAAGATAAATAATAAAATTTTACGAAGTAGGTTGTTAAAATATATGAATAATAACAGGAAGAACTTGGGTCAAACTCTTGTCTATTTCTGGCTGAAAATGCGAATTTTATTGTTTTTTGCATTCCTTTCCCATGAAAAGCTCCACCTCACAAATAAATAAACGACTATTTGTTGATGGGTAAACACGAATGTTTTTTCGATTTAAAAAAAAGTGAATTTTCTAAGTGTTTTTTTTTTAACTTCAAAGTGATTTTGGTGAAAGATTTTGATATGGACATCGACAATCAAGGTATAAATGGTATTCTAAAAAAAATTAAATATATATGCAACTCTATTTTTTCATACGGAGGGATTGAAGTTCACACCTAAAAAATTTGCACTTTTTTCGTTGTTTTTTTTAACATTAGTATTTTTAAAATAGCGCAACACTCCACAACATTGCGTATATATTATTGAACTGCTGGATATGTAGAACAAACTTGCATTTCAGAAGTTTGCCCAAAATTGCACCCCGAAAATAAAGACCCCTTGAGAAAAACTCTTCAAAAGCGACCGTTACTTATAGATTTTTATAAACATTATGTTATTGAGAAAATTTCTCCAGCGATTCCTTTAAAAATATGTATAAAAAAATAGTGTTCCAAATTTCAAAAGAATCGGTGCATTAGTTTTGAAGTTATGAGGGGCACCGTCTTTGAAATCATTAGTTGTGGGGAGAACGATTTAAAGTTATGAACTCTGGACTAAAACGTTCGTAAGCGAAGTATTTAAATACCCATAACTTGGTAAATTTGGCTCTAATAGACCTACAATTTGAACACAATATTCTTGAGATATAAAAAAATTTTAATGCAAATAAAAAAAAAAAAAACAAAACTGGGTTTCCCGGGAAAAAGTATGTTTCGGTTTTTTTTTCTTTCTTTTAGAACTTTAATATTTATTAGAATGAAGATTTGAGTATTTGACTTAAAACTACTAGGTCATTAAATAATAGTATAAATATGTCCATGATATTGCAAAATTTTATACAAAATCAATTAAAAAATGAAAACATTTTTTTTTTCTAAATTTTATCTTTAAAACTCAATTTCTCAAAAACTATTTAATGAAACAACTTAAGTCAAAAAATAAAATAAGGAATAGATTAGGTACTAACTTTAATATAGCACAGGATTGTACATGCATTTTATGATTTTTTATATTTTTTTTCAGGAGATAAGTAGGTAAGCACTTAAGTGGCTTTTACTGTAACAAGAAAATGAAAATTTTTCCTTCCAAATAACTTTTTTGTCATTTGGTACCTATGTATTTGATACAGAAAATGTGCCAAAATATTTTTAGCCAGGTTTTAGACCAAAATACCGCACTGTGCGTCGTTAGAATACGCTGCTTGTCAGTCAGTCGTCATTTTATTTCTAACTGTTATTGCTGATTTTTTTTGCCAATCCATCCTTTGTTTTAGAAAATATTTTTTTACCAATTTTAGCTGAGAATTTTAACCAGAAAATTTGCAGTTCCAAGCCAACTATAAAATCAAATTTTTCTTATCCAATTGTAGGTACATAGCTATACTCTCGAAGCAGATCAAATTTTGTAAATGCAATTCTTTTGAAATTTTTTAACAGTATTAAATGTTTTTACTACACATTTCTCATCCCTGGGATGTAGAATAAAATAAAATTCCAGTATTCTCCACAAAATGCATTTATGTCAAAATTTATCTAATGCGAACTAGGCTTTAACTCCTATAAAAATTAAAAAACCTAAAGGTATAAACAACTACAATGGCAATATTTTGCAAAATTGGGAAATTTAAAAAGGTAAAAAAACTTTTTTTTTTCATGGGCAATTTTTTTTTTTTTTTTAACTACAAAAATTGTTTTTGAACCAAAAAATAAACTATCTCCATCATTGTTTTAAACTGTGCGGTCGAAAAAATGTCACAAATTGAGTTTGAAATTTTTCACTTTTTGCAAAAAGTTGTAGTTATACTTTAAGGTTTAACTATATTGGGTCAAAAATTGAAAAAGTTCAAAAATGAAAATTTTCAAAAGCTCAGTTTCTCCGTTTTTTTTTTTTTAATATTGATGCAGAAACCCGACAAACAATTTTGGTTCTATAAAGCTGTACAGATGCAATTGTTGCTTCTGTAAAGCCATATAGAAGCAAAATTGTTAGTAGGGAAGCTTATTATTTTGTCTAAAATACAATTTGTATACTTTTTTTATACAAAATAGTGAGAAAAAATATTTGTACTATTTTACTTTCGCAAAAAATGGTGAATGTAGTTAAAATTTAATAATAAATTTTTTTATTTCTCCTGATAAATTCTTTTCAAAAAAAATAATTTCATTTCGAAGTGTGCATCGAAAATATTTTATATACACCCTCTTCATTTTCACACCACAAACACCAGATGGTTTCCGTCTTCGCTACATTTTATTTTACATCTCAATGTTGGCTACCATGACTTTTCTGTCAAAACAAACCTCTAAAAAAAAAAAATTCTGACATTTCATTTGACAGCTGACAGCTATCCGCCACCGTCGATTTTTATCAGAAGATTATATTATTTTATCAACTATTTTCATTTTTTTTATCGCATTTTCTCCTCGAAAATACTTAACTTTTTATCTTTGTAGCAATTCTTTATGAAGCATATTTTCATAAAAATGCTACACCACTATCAATACAAATCAATTTATTGCTAAATAACCGAAGAAAATCCAACAAATGGCTGAAGCCAGACAACCAATTGTAAATCTTCGGCAAATCGAATTCGATGATATTCGTAATCGTGAGGTTTGTAAAAAAAAGAAATATTCAATAACCATTTAGTATATTTTTTGTTTGCTTAAATATTTTTGTTGATAACACAAATTATAACAAACTACGCATTCGAGAACTGCGTCGAGTAAATCTGGACGATAAAAGTGTTGTAAAAATGAAATTGCAGTGCTTTCTTGTGTTTACCACCACAGCACTCCGACTCCATCCCCGACCTAGAAAACACATCCAAAACAAAGGCCAGAGAGCCAAAAGAATTTTTTTGTGTTTGTTTATTTGTTATATAAACAGCGAATAGCGAATCGAAATTAGGTTACCCCAATTCCGTGTGTCTGTTGGGGGTGGATAGGGAACTCGACCACAACGCGATTGACTACGATGCACACACTGGCGATTTTGCGGAAAAAAGTCAAAAATTCAAAGATCTTTGAAGAACATTTTTAATGGTATTTTTGAATTCTAAAATAAAATATGAATCAAAATAAAAAAGAATTATTAAAATCGGACTTTTAGTTTGCTTTTTAGAGCTATGCAAAGGGACAAGTTGTTAAAAGTATAAAAGACGAGGTGAAAATACCCTGAAATTAAAGTTGTGTCAATTTTGTTTGCTTGAGCCTACTTATACACTTTTATTTTTCCGTAAAGAAGGCATCTTTTGTCTATTGTAAATCAAAGAAATAACTAATTTTTAAGATGTAAATTATTTTATATAATTATTTAAAGAAAAGAGATAAAAATAGGTTGATTTTTTCATATTTTTGTATAATATAATTTTAGCTACAAGTTAGAGACTATTAAAAACATTTTCCTTGTGAAATTACCTTTCGATAGAGGCCTGAGTGCTACCAGGTGCCACTGCCTTTAATAGCTTTGTTTTATTTTCCTCGTGATCCAGATGATCATTGTTTTTATTAGCTTTACAACAAAAGCAGGATTTTGTTTTGTTATTGCTTCACAAATAAATACAATGATGCGATCTGGATCACGAGGTAAATAAAACACAGCTTTTATTGGCAATTGAAAACTTCATTTGGTCGCAAAATTAATTTTCTTAAAAATTACTTAAAATTAAAAAAAATATTAAAAATCAATGGCAACACTTACAGTCATGAATGATACTTTTTTCAAAAGCCTGAACATTACGCTTTATTTGAGCCTTTAAATTAAGTTCTTTAAGTCAACTGTTTTTGAAATAATCGATATCATAGTCAAAAATTTTTTTTTAAACACATCCAATACTATTTTTGTCAAGACCGTATATTTCAATACAAAATTGAATGATGAAGAAAACTGCCTAAATTGATTCCTTCCCAAACACTGAAAACCGTATAGTAGGGGAGCCCAGGAGCGCGTCAGAAAATCATATGGGGAGAAAGCTTGTACTCAGTAATGTACTCCTACCAAATAAAAAAGCTTGATACATAGGTGTTCTTTGTATGCAGATTAGTAAAAAAAAATAGATCTTCGGAAATACTTAAACGTGGCATAAAAAAATGGTGGAGGCACAAAGTTGTAAAAAAAACGTCACCTCGAAATACTCGAGCGCGATTAATTTTTTTTTTTATTCCGAAGGGAATTTTATCAGGAACACGAAAAACATATAATATGACTATTTTCATATGGCAATTTAGCCAAAACCATCGATAAAGCATGAACGTACAGTTAAAAAAAAATACAATTTATTGGTTCATGTTGCTGAATTTTTAACGTGTTTGTCGAAATATCTTAATTTACTTACACTTATTATGTGGGTACGGATTGACTTAAAAAAATCTAAAGAATTCATAAAATTTGATAAAAAGAACGTGCGAAAGGGAGAATTTCCAGACCGGTCTAATACTTAAATTTTTGTATATCGAGGAATAATGTGACATTATTAACTTTATGGGAAAAGCCCATCTTTAATAAATATACATAGAAGTTTTGATCGTCTTGTCATTACGTAATGTTCTTGGATTTGGGGTAGTTTTTTTCTTTCGTTTTTACGAAAGACCTGATCTTTTGATCAGACGAGCAAAACTTATGAATTCAATTACGTTTACTTTTTAACAACATAAGGCGTGTTTTTTCTACAACTCAGTAGCTACTCATTTTTTTATTTTATTCGAAAAACAATAAAAACAAATACTTACTTGCGTAATTTTTATTATTGTTTTGCGAATAAAATCAAAAATGAGTAGCTACTGAGTAATAGAAAAAACACGATTATAATATCATATGAAAGAAAGATTATCAAGTAGGTATCATAACCATTCTTGCTTACAGAAACACGATATGACGACGAAGTTGAAGAAGTGGAAACCAACCGGAAGACGAATCCAGTGATCATGAATATTAAATTATTGATCAACCTTTGTATATAATATGTACATATATATGAAAATTTAATATTACATCCAGTAATAACCAGAAGAAACGAAAAAGATTGTTTTATTCAAAAACTGTTTCATTATTTTTTTTTTAACTGTCAGATTAGCAATAATCCTTAACATTATTAGGTCTGTTCCAGACTTTTTGTGCACTAAATTAGGCAGTCTGTCAAATTAATGAGAGTTGGGAGAGAATTCTCTCAGAAGGAAATAAAACTACGAAAGACTGCCAAAAAGTCTGGAACAAGGTGAACACCATTATTCAACACAATTTCATATTTTATGCTTAATTCGATAAACATTAACACTTTTTTAATGCAAAAAACACGTAAACGCAATTCAATTTAAAAATCACTACAATTTGATTTGTTTTCATCTTTATTTATTTGTTTGACATACGTCAACTTTTCATTTGACAGAACTCATATTTCTGCCGGAAGAAATTCTTTGGGCTAAATTTGTCAGGGTGGGGAAATTTTTTACTCTCTCGTGTGCGCTCTCTTCTACACAATTTTTGAAGTTGGGTACAGACTCTGACCAAAAATAACCAAATATAACTAAATTCGGCAGTTGCAAACTGAGTGTGGAACGGACTTATTGTCAGATAATCATTTAGGGTGATTCTGACATCGAGCTGAACCTACAGTAGAAAAATCTGACGCGCTCGAGTAACTTAAGTTAACCAATTTTTTTTTACATTTTCGAAAATGATTCATAAGGGTAGACCACGTGTCCAAATCGTCTGTTTTTCAAATTGAACACTATCTCAAAATCTGACACGCTCGAATAACTTTTTTTTTAAATTTTTTCTACCGCTTTTTTTAGCCACCCACCACTGTCTAATCGTCAGATTAATATTTATCGGTTATCACAAAGTCAATTTTTTACATTTTTTTAAAGTGTTTATAAGCTCTTATCCCCACTTAAATGGAAAACTTCCATATACTATTTTTCGTTTTAGAACCTAATCTTCGCAATCCAATAGGTCCCCATGACGCTCGAGTAACTGCAAATTTAGAATTTCGGGCTCCCCTACTAATATGTTTCTATGCCTTCTAGTTTTCGAGAAAATTGAAAAGTACAAAATCTCCTTTTTGTAAGATTTTTATGTTTTTTGCTGCAAGCTTGTAATCCTTATCCGAAAAGACAAATAAAGAAAGTAAAATAAACTCGCGAACCCATTTTTTAAAAATCAACTTTAATAAAATAACATTTGATTTTCTGACCTTGCTTCAGAAAAATGAATTTTCGTTATAGGTATGTAGCTTAAATGTTTGGATATTGACAACTATACAAATTAAAAACTAGTGAAAAGGAATTATACCACTTTTTATTATACACTTTATAATAATGGCACTTTTTAGCATTTCATACAAAGTTTTAAGCAGTAAGCTCATGGAATGTCACAGAATAGATTTAAATCAGAAATGTCAAACACAATGATTACTAGGGGCCAAAACAGCGATATCATAATTTTTATGGGCCGCAAAAAAAGTAAAACTAGAATTTTTATAAAACAGATTTATAAAAATAAGAAGAATTATAACATTAATGTTTTCTTCCTGATACCTACAATCTCTTCTTTACTTCCAATTTTTTTTACCAGACCAAGGTGTAACTTAGGCTGGATCTTATTTCTTTGAATAATAAAAATATCTGCTTGCATCAGAAGGTTGTGTGAAATTCGCAAGCGATTTTATATGGCTCAAAATTATCATAAATGTCGAGGGCCGCAAAGTTACTCGTTGTGGGCCGCATGCGGCCCGCGAACCGCAAGTTTGACATGCGTCAAACCTTTACTAAGAAGAATCAGAGTCATTTAAGGGAGTAATGGTTCTCTTAACAGAATAAATTCTTGAAAAATTTGTGATACCAATATTTATTTTAAATTATATAAAATGTGATAAAAGTGGTTTTTTGAATATTTTTTAACCATAATTCGGGTTTTTAATATTGCATATTTTGCATGGACGTGGACCTTGACAGCAGAATAATGAGTTATTCTTTTCCATTTAATGTAATTAAAATCGATAAGGTGGTTCCAATAATACAAACAAATAAAAAAAAATGCTTTAGGTAGAAGTAAATTGTAAATAGCAGTTTTAAGATTTTCTAAGAACAATATCTGAATCCTTTTTTACTCTCACAATATTTTTAAAAGGGCGTGGCAGTGGGTAGAAATGAATAATAATAATTTCTTCTTCGACTTAAGCTGTTATCCCTGCAAAATTCATCCAAATCGATTCTGTGGTTCAGTTTTGATTGAGTTTTTTCTGCAATCCCATACAAATTTCCCCAGTGTGCGACGTCGGAGACGACCACGCTCGTTGCAACTAAAAAAATCTTTGTTATTTTTTTAAATGTCTAACTCTTTCTTTCATTTGAAGATTGTTGGCAGAGGATCCTTTGGAACTGTTTACAAGGCTCTGTGGCAAAATCGTTATGTGGCAGTTAAGGAATTTTATGTCACTGCCGATCAAAAGGCAATTCAGACAGAGGTGAGTTCTGCTTCGATAAAAAATAAAGAAATGTGTAAATATATTTGTGTTGTTCCAGGTAAAACAATTGTCTAGAGTTGTGCATCCGAATATCATTGCACTTTATGGTGTTTCAATTAAAAACGAAAGTGTCTACCTAGTAATGGAGTATGCGGAAGGCGGATCACTTTATAACTTTTTACACGGAAAAGCAAATCCATATTATTCAGCAGCACATGCAATGAACTGGGCACTACAATGTGCAGAGGTAAACAAATAATTTTTAACGGTTTGAAATCTGTAAGGTATTTGAGTTTCTCTTTTATGAAATAGTAGATTCATAAAAATGTAAGCTTCAAATTATTAAGAAAAAAACTAGTGCATACTACTTGTTCCAGAGTAATGAAGATTAGGTCAAGTAAAGGTACTCAAACACTAAAGCCTTGTTTCTCCTTTCACCTCCCAAACAACTTAAGTATATTCAAAGTTAAATTCTTCCCACAAAAGAAGTATTCTCACCAATATACCAAAAATAAGTTCACCCACCGCTAAATCCCAAATGAAGGACTAAAAGCTAAAGTGAACCAAGTAAAAAAAAGTGGATTCGGAGTAAGAACGAACTGGATACTTTCTAATAGGAAGGGATGCCGTTCGAATCACCATGCTTTGCATCCATTTAAACAGAGTTGTATAGATGAACATGAAACAATTTCGTATCTTCTCTTATCTGTTTATGCCCTACTCTTTCTTATCCTTTCCTAACTTCTAGCTCGTCAAATCACATTAGGCCTTTATTGATCTTAGAATAGTCTAAGATCCGGCCATAGGACGACCTACCCTCATCGTTATACCAGTTGAGAGTTATATTTTCTGAAAGCTAGTGTCTTAGGAAATAAATTGCACATGGGTTGCCAAGCGATATCCTGTCAAGGCATAGGGTTGCCAGGCCTTAAAGTTCATTTTTGCAAATTTTTGAAAATGCGACCCTGCTTAAATGGCAAGCCTAAGAGTTATAAAAAAAATATAATGTCATAGGAAATTTAATTTAAAAATTTTAATTTTCAGGATTTTTTAAAATTTGAAGTTTGAGTAGGGTAAACAAAGGTAAATTTAGAAAAAAGGCAAAAATCTATTTTCTAAACAAAACGTGATAGAAATAAAATTGAAATTGGAATCGATAGATATTATAAATATATGAAAGCCACACATACAAATAAAAAATGTAAAAAATCTACAACGCGAGATATAGTCTTTTTAGAGTCATGATACTCCAATTCGATATTTGAGAAATAATTCACCAAAAATCAGAATGAAAGATTTTTTAAATAATTTTTATGTGATAAGTTAGGAAAAATAAAATAACTTGACACGTGTCTGTCAAATTTTTAATTTAACTTTCCGTTTTTGCGAGGGGATTTTTTGAAAAGGAGCTTATTTTCGTATTTCAACATATTAAAGGAAAAAATCCCGTCATGGGACGACCTATCCACCTCATTATACCAGTTGAAAGCTATATTTTCCTAAGGGTAGTGTCTAAAGAAACAGTTTGCACATGGGTTGCCTAGCGATATCCTGTCAAGGCATAGGGTTGCCAGGCCTTAAAGTTTATTTTTCATTATTTTTGAATACGCCACCCTGCTTATACCCAAAGCCAAAGAGTTGTAAAAAAAATATTATGTCACAGGAAATTTAATTTGAAAATTTTAATTTTCAGGATTTTTTAAAACTTGAAGTTTGAGTAGGGTAAACAAAGGCGAATTTAGAAAAAGGGCAAAAATCAATTTTCTAAACAAAACGTGATAGAAATAAAATTGAAATTGGATTCGATAGATATTATAAAAATATAAAAGCCACACATACAACAAAAAAATGTAAAAAATCTACAACTCGAGATATAGTCTTTTTAAAGTCATGATACTCCAATTCGATATTTGAGAAAAAATTCACCAAAAATCAGAATGAACGATTTTTTAAATAATTTTTATGTGATAAGTTAGGAAAAATAAAATAACTTGACACGTGTCTGTCAAATTTTTAATTTAACTTACCGTTTTTGCGAGGGGATTTTTTGAAAAGGTGCTTATTTTCATATTTCAACATATTAAAGGGAAAAATCCCGTCATGGGACGACCTATCCACCTCATTATACCAGTTGAAAGCTATATTTTCCGAAGGGTAGTGTCTAAAGAAACAGTTTGCACATGGGTTGCCTAGCGATATCCTGTCAAGGCATAGGGTTGCCAGGCCTTAAAGTTTATTTTTGCAAATTTTTCAAAATGCGACCCTGCTTATATGGCAAGCCTAAGAGTTATGAAAAAAATATAATGTCATAGGAAATTTAATTTAAAAATTTTAATTTTCAGGATTTTTAGAAATTTGACATTTTAGAAGGGGAAACTGAGGTAAATTTAAAAAAAGGTCAAAAAGCTATATCCTTAACAAAGAGTGGTAGAAAAAAGATTGATACTGAAATCGATAGATATTGTTAAATTATATAAGTCACACATACAAACCAAAAATGTAAAAAATCTGCTACTCGAGATATTGACGTTTAAAAGTCAAAACCGTGAAATTCGATGTTTGAGAAATAATTCACCAAAAATCAGCGCGAAAGGTATTTGAAATAATGTTTATGTTATTAGAGAGCATAAATAAAATAACTTGACACGTATCTGCCAAATTTTTGATTTGACTTAGTTTTTGGTTCCTGTGTATTTTTGAAGAATTACAGATTTTTAAAATTCAATTCACTGTTTCGGTGTTATTCTTCAAAAATACACAGGAACCAAAAACTAAGTCAAATCAAAAATTTGGCAGATACGTGTCAAGTTATTTTATTTATGCTCTCTAATAACATAAACATTATTTCAAATACCTTTCGCGCTGATTTTTGGTGAATTATTTCTCAAACATCGAATTTCACGGTTTTGACTTTTAAACGTCAATATCTCGAGTAGCAGATTTTTTACATTTTTGGTTTGTATGTGTGACTTATATAATTTAACAATATCTATCGATTCCAGTATCAATCTTTTTTCTACCACTCTTTGTTAAGGATATAGCTTTTTGACCTTTTTTTAAATTTACCTCAGTTTCCCCTTCTAAAATGTCAAATTTCTAAAAATCCTGAAAATTAAAATTTTTAAATTAAATTTCCTATGACATTATATTTTTTTCATAACTCTTAGGCTTGCCATATAAGCAGGGTCGCATTTTGAAAAATTTGCAAAAATAAACTTTAAGGCCTGGCAACCCTATGCCTTGACAGGATATCGCTAGGCAACCCATGTGCAAACTGTTTCTTTAGACACTACCCTTCGGAAAATATAGCTTTCAACTGGTATAATGAGGTGGATAGGTCGTCCCATGACGGGATTTTTCCCTTTAATATGTTGAAATATGAAAATAAGCACCTTTTCAAAAAATCCCCTCGCAAAAACGGTAAGTTAAATTAAAAATTTGACAGACACGTGTCAAGTTATTTTATTTTTCCTAACTTATCACATAAAAATTATTTAAAAAATCGTTCATTCTGATTTTTGGTGAATTTTTTCTCAAATATCGAATTGGAGTATCATGACTTTAAAAAGACTATATCTCGAGTTGTAGATTTTTTACATTTTTTTGTTGTATGTGTGGCTTTTATATTTTTATAATATCTATCGAATCCAATTTCAATTTTATTTCTATCACGTTTTGTTTAGAAAATTGATTTTTGCCCTTTTTCTAAATTCGCCTTTGTTTACCCTACTCAAACTTCAAGTTTTAAAAAATCCTGAAAATTAAAATTTTCAAATTAAATTTCCTGTGACATAATATTTTTTTTACAACTCTTTGGCTTTGGGTATAAGCAGGGTGGCGTATTCAAAAATAATGAAAAATAAACTTTAAGGCCTGGCAACCCTATGCCTTGACAGGATATCGCTAGGCAACCCATGTGCAAACTGTTTCTTTAGACACTACCCTTAGGAAAATATAGCTTTCAACTGGTATAATGAGGTGGATAGGTCGTCCCATGACGGGATTTTTTCCTTTAATATGTTGAAATACGAAAATAAGCTCCTTTTCAAAAAATCCCCTCGCAAAAACGGAAAGTTAAATTAAAAATTTGACAGACACGTGTCAAGTTATTTTATTTTTCCTAACTTATCACATAAAAATTATTTAAAAAATCTTTCATTCTGATTTTTGGTGAATTATTTCTCAAATATCGAATTGGAGTATCATGACTCTAAAAAGACTATATCTCGCGTTGTAGATTTTTTACATTTTTTATTTGTATGTGTGGCTTTCATATATTTATAATATCTATCGATTCCAATTTCAATTTTATTTCTATCACGTTTTGTTTAGAAAATAGATTTTTGCCTTTTTTCTAAATTTACCTTTGTTTACCCTACTCAAACTTCAAATTTTAAAAAATCCTGAAAATTAAAATTTTTAAATTAAATTTCCTATGACATTATATTTTTTTTATAACTCTTAGGCTTGCCATTTAAGCAGGGTCGCATTTTCAAAAATTTGCAAAAATGAACTTTAAGGCCTGGCAACCCTATGCCTTGACAGGATATCGCTTGGCAACCCATGTGCAATTTATTTCCTTAGACACTAGCTTTCAGAAAATATAACTCTCAACTGGTATAACGATGAGGGTAGGTCGTCCTATGGCGGGATCTCCTACTAGAATGTCTGACGCTATAGCACAAAATCACTTTTAACTTAACCTAACCTAAATTCTGGGCACGTAATTAAAAACGAGCATAATGCCTTGGAACATTTTTTTTTTTTTGTTTCTTGTTTAAACATTAATTTTATTAATTTTTACTCGAACATTACCTAAAAACCAAAATACCAAAAAGAACTTTTGTCTAAAAAAACACAACTACTTTTCCAAAGTTTTGAGCATTTATTGAATAGCATGAAATTGAACAGAAAAAAAAAAAAGATTTTACCAGACTTAACTTAAAAGTGTGAAATTATACGGCATAATATTTCGTCATCTGCCTGAAAAATATGAAAAAAAAAGAAAAACTGTATTACTAACACATTTTATAAAGGAGTGAAAGCATATAAATGATAGATTGTTAAGTATCTCAATTTTACATCATTAAACCCAGTTTCTTAGTTCGGGTTTAGAGTTAACCCTGATTTATCTCACCAATTGTTTTAAATTAAATTATATAAGTTTGTTAGGCTTTTATGTATTAATTCTCAACTGAAACCCCGTTTCTTTAATTCACTGGATGGAAATTCATTTGTAGAATTAACAATGAGTAAACGCAACACTTAATGTGTTTTTTAGCAGCTTTAGTACTAGATATACTATACTACAAATGACACGAAACCAATCATCATCTGTCCACAACTCATACATATTCACAAACTCAAGTCGAGCTTTAATATTTGTCTTCAAAAGCAAATTTTTTTTCTCCAAGTCTCTAAAACCAAAGTTCTGTATCAAAATATGTGATAACTCGTCGAGTATCTACAGAGCTCAGTACCCTAGGTCTTCCTCCAACATTCTTTTACAGCTCATATTTAAATGTATATCTTATTTTCTGTAAAAATTTCTTGCTTACCTTCAATATTTGTGCAATTTTCCTAACGGAATTTTCCTAAACGGACAAAGAGAATTTCTATTCTGAAAAGTGTTGTATCTGTCATAATCAATTAAAAAAAAAAACACTTTCAAAAGGCTTCTGATCGTATTAAAAGCAAAAATCGCATTTTTGAGAACAGTAAACAGCAAAAAAGCGTAGGTATATGGTATACAAGAAAAAAAAAAGCGGAAATAAAACACTGCGTGCTGATCACGATCCTAAACGAAAACCATGAGCTCTTGAGGGGATTCTGAGTCGAACTTATTGGGAAATTTTCTTGTTTTCGAGTTACAGTAATCTTTTGCTAATAGAACAACCCTTGATAATCGCCATAACTCGGTTAAGGCAACTTAAAGTTTCAAACGAAATAGACTCTTTAACCGCAAACTGCAGTCTACTATCTCTAGTTTCGTTTGATGATATTGTAATTTTTCGTTCTACTTTTAATTTAAACAGTCCAATTATTTAACAGCCACTGTCCCGATAACTTCAAATTCATAAATCGTGGTTGATTTGTGTTTTGGTTTTAGTCATAACTTTTCTTTGGTTTTAGACCAAGAAAGGAAGGGACCTACAATTTACATTTCAGTCCGAACGGAGATGCACCTTTTCATGAAAATAATACTCTTTGCGTCTTTGTCAGTTTTTCGCAAGAAGCAGTACCCCTGAAAAGTTTAAGGTGGTGGAGGGAGAATGAAGTTTGAACCCAGACCTCTGATTGTATATACCAAAAAAAAGCATTTTTATTTGGCGCCCGACGAAATAATAGTTTTGGAATAAAATACTTAATATCAAAGTAAATTGTGTGCACATCATACTTTTTTAATTAGACAAACGTTGCAGTTCACGCATTTTCATACTGATTACGAGATAAATATTGCGGGCTCCTACAAAAGACTATGGTTTATTTTACATGATTCGGATCTAATGTAAAATTCTCATTACAAGTTTAAAATTCTTTAAACTCGGTTATTTATTGGGTTGTTTCCTTTTTTTTAAGCCTCTACGAAGAGCTTTATGGAATCCTTTTTTAAGACCAAAAATAACGGCACATGTCATTTACAACAATTTTGAAAAAGTTTAACTTATTATTAAGATAAAAAAATATCAAATTTGTATTAGTTTTCTAGATCCATATGTACTTTAAATGTAAAAAGGTTTTTTTTTTTAATTCGACTTTCTCCCAACTCAAAAGAAATCAACTAAGCCCTGATTTTTCAATCGTCAGAAGACTATCAGAAGAATAAATGTCAATATAAAAAAAAAACTTTTATTCCTAGGAATAAGCTCTAACTGAGGTATATCTGACTATTGAAAAATTGGCCCTAAGTCTTTGATTATTCAAAACTAATATTATTATTTTTTTATCACAGGGTGTAGCCTACTTACATGCTATGAAACCAAAGCCCCTCATTCACAGAGACTTAAAACCACCAAATTTATTACTTGTCAATTTTGGAAGGAATTTAAAAATTTGTGATTTTGGAACAGCTGCTGACAAATCCACATGGATGACAAACAATCAAGGAAGTGCAGCTTGGATGGCACCAGAAGTAAATCAAATATTTTTTCTTAACAATTTACCAAATCATGTTTCTGAAATGTCCAAGAAAAAAATTTCGGGCTAATAAAAGGAAAATCAGAACCTCTTTTTCTTCAGTTAAAAAATGTTTTAAAACATTTGTTTCGGAGTTTAGTGACAGCTCTCTTTTCAAAATACTCTTTCTTCTAGAAATGCATTAGCTCAGTAAAGTTTTCATTATCTGGAAATCATTGTATATCGGTTTATCTTTTTATTTCTTTTCAATTACCTATTTTAAAATTTTTTTAAAACTCGTCTTAATGCTTATTAATTAAATTCGGGGTAAAATGTCTCAGGTATTACACGGATATGTCAGAAACATGATTATAATTTATTTAAATGTTTATCTAATACATTTTAATTAAGGTTTTCGAAGGGTCACACTATTCGGAAAAATGCGACGTATTTAGTTGGGGCATAATTCTTTGGGAACTACTGTCACGACAACAGCCTTTCAAAGAAGTGCAACATGCTTTGACGATATTGTGGGGAGTTCACAAAGGTAACCAAGTGTAGCTATGTCATATCTTAAATAACATAGAAATTTATTTTATTCTTACCAATTCAAGGCAATCGTCCTCCTATCATAGAAGGCTGTCCCAAACCAATTGAAGATCTCTACACGTCTTGTTGGAGTCGTGAACCTTCTGAACGTCCATCGATGCAGCACGTTGTAGAAATCATGACCATACTCTGCGATTACTTCCCTGGCGCCGATCTGCCACTAGACTGTAAAGACCCATTAAATGTATGTTTATAAAATTTATATTGATATTATAAATAATTTACCTTGCGTGTGTATAATTCCAGCAACAACCGTCGAAAGAACATAGCGAAACGGATGCTACCATTGACAACACAAGAGTTAGCTTTAGTCCTTGGTCTTCCTTACATTCATCACAGAAAACACCAACAAATTCAGAATCAGTCCGTCATCTGGCAAATATGTTTAATAATCTTAGCAATGCAAATAGTCCAAATAGTCCTAGCAAAAGATCCCCACGTTTTAGTCCTAGTGTATCTACGTCAACTTTAAATAATAATAATAATAATAATTCTAATAGTAATCGAACCCCGGATGAGAAACCTGATTCCTGGAGTTCGTCGTTTCAGACTTCGAGCGATCCTTTTCGTTTAAAACCATCACAAGAGACTGCCAATAGAAATGAAACAATTAGAAATGGAATTCTAAAAAGAGGAAATCTTCCCATGACTGCGCTCTCAGTGGATATTGATCCAGTAAGTTTTTTTATTTTTTCTTAAAAAAGTAATAAAAAAATAAATATTTTTTTTTGTAGAATGCATGGGCACTGAAAAACGATAGTGTCGTTAACCTTTTTGAAAATACATGTAAGTTTTATCCGTTAAGATTGTAATATATAAAGCAAACATATTTTACATTCAAATAAGGATAATATCTTTTTTTTTTTTTTATTTATTATGTGAAGAAAAAATCGTTTTTTTTTTTCAAGAAATTATTCTTATTTGACAAACGTATCTAAAAAGATCGTCTGAAAATTTCAAACCGATCAGTCCCGTCGCACAGTGGGGCAGCTTCATATAGTGTTGTGATATAAAGGTTATTTTTTAAACTAAAGCTATGGGAAAAAAAGATCACTTAAAAGTAAAATTTATAAGATGAGCATATTTGTTTTGTTCAAAGTCTTTGTTTTATGTTAAGTCATGCGGTTGAAGTTGAGAGTTTAAGAGCAAAAACTCAGTTTTTAATAAGTAATAAAAAAGGTGTTCTTTTATTTTTTTTTTTTTGTTTAAACTCAAAATTATTTGGGAAAAAAATAAAATAAAAATGTCTCGCATAGACGAAAGTATGTAAATTACTATTCTTCTATATAAAAAATGTTTAAAAAATTTCTTATATTTAAAAATTGAATGAGAAAATAATGATTTTTTTGAAACGCATCTTAAAGTTTTTTCTCAAAATCTTCTGTTTAGGCAAATATTTAGCAAGTCTAAAAATGAAGAAAGCATGATAAGTAATTACTCTATAAGCCCAAATAAACACTTTTGCTAAATATTTGCCTAAAATATTTTTAATGATATTTGAACTTCAAAAAACGACTTTTTTTTAAGAAAGTGCTTTTTTGTTTTTATTACAAAATTTACAAAATCATTCTTTTTTGACAATCATATACTGATTACGTAAAACAATTATTTTTTTCTTGTTAAAAGTTGTTGTTTTTTTTATTTTATTATAAGATGTTTCGTGAAACAGGGTGATTTGTTATATAAAGTTAGTGTTTTTTTTTACTTTTTTTTATTAAAATATTTTTTAATTTAATCTATTATTAATTTTTTTCCAATTAAAATTGATGCGGGTTTTTTCAAAAACAAAATTTGAAAAAAAAATAACTTGACATCAAATTTGACAATTTTTTTTTTTTCAAATTTTTGACTTTTATTTTATTTCACAAAAATTATGCTCGAAAACTACTTAAATCGAAAAACATTTGAAAAAAATGAAAAATAAGTGTTCAAAAAAGCTCTTGCAGAGTATTCTAGGTCTTTTTCTTGATTTTATGTATTTTGTTTTTCTTTAAGGTTAAATTTTCAGAAAAATACATACAGCCCCCTTCCCATATAATTTTCTTCTTAGGTTAAACAAAAGAACTATTTCTTAAAATAAAGTTCACTTTTTAAACAAAAAAAAAAAACATACATAATTCAAAATTATAGGTTTTTTCAAATGTATTAGTATTTTGTGCCCTCACTTAATTTCCTGAAGAACAATAAAATTTTAATTGAAAAAAGTTCATAAAATTCAAGAAAACTGTTAACTTAAGTTACAAAACCAAATAAAGTGACAAAAAATGTCTTATTTTATTGGTAGAAGTAATTGATATCACAAATCGACCTATTCTGCCCCACTGTGCGTCGTTTTGTCGAATCTGAAAACACCGTTTCGAGAAAAATACTTTTTAATTTTTGGGAACCATATTAATTAACTTAAGACGTCCTTACAAAAATTCTAATTTCTCCGAAACTTTTTGCCGAATCAATTTGAAATTATTGGTTAATATTATAAATATATGATTAAAGAATAAGAAATAGTTTTTAACAAATTTTGAAGTAAGCCTATTGAACCTTTTAGAATTTAGAAGATGTAAGGAAATGTACAAATGAAAAAGAAAAAACCTTTTTTTGGCGAAAGGAAAAAAATGTAATTATAATTTAATCACATTTAACATTATATTTTCATAATAAGTTAAATATTTTATAGGAAATATCTAAGTACTAGGATAAAATAAATTGGAAAGATAATATTTTAAAATTAATATAAAATTGATTTTCTTGCTCTGATCATGTTCTTGACTAAGCAATTACCATCTAGATAAGTCATGGCTACAATTGTTTAGGATGCAGAACGGAATTTTCTAATCCTTAATTGCAAAAAAATAGGGTATGAATAATACCGGTGTAAACTATACAAATTTACTGCATAAAATGAGATTAAAATGGCCACGCCACTAGTTCACACGAGCCGTGTCTTGACGACTGTGTAAAAAATTCTCAAAGCTGAAAAAAAAACTTCGAATTAAAATGCAGAGGTAAAGTCGGTGATTTCTGCCTACTCTGAAGAACTTCACAAAATTTTTGCACAATGTAGAACTTTTTTTTTAAGGAGAATGGGCAAATTTGTATGGAAAGTGGACGTTGTGCAGCCGGGATTGTATCAATGCTATAACTTCAACGTGCATTATATAGGAAAAAATATGATTCTCTGTCATTTTCTCTGAGTCTGAAGACCTTTATCTTGAATTATCTAACCAATAGAACCAAAAATATAAGCTTTTTAAAACTACAATTTTAAGTCGATTTTGAGAGTTTTGTTATTAAATTTTTTGTTAGTTTGAATCGTATGAAAATTCTCAAAAAAAATCTCAAAGTTATTAGCTTAAAGAACTTATAGTTTGATTTCTATTGGTCAGATATTCAAGATTGAGGTTTTCAGACATAGAAAAATTGATATAGAATTTAATTTTTGATGTTTTAAATAAAAATATAATTCAATTTGTTCTTTAACATTAACAAGACTAATATTGCAAAATCTTACGTTTTAGTATAAGCTGAGTTTGGCAGAACCTGGATTTATACAAAACAAATGTCTAAACAGTTTAGAGCCTTTTAAATACATTAAACCTATGATGTTACAGTTTAGGCAAAATTTATGGCTTGAGTACCTGGGGATTTGTCTAAATTTTTGATTTGTTGTAAATCCCGATCAAAATTATTTGTAGGCTTAAAGTCGAGAAATAGATAGTTTTCAAGATATCAAGGACAGTAAGTCTCAAAAATGGTATATTTTTATGAATTTAACACTTTATATAGTCAAGCTTACGACGTTCCAACGCAATCGCGAAGAAGAGGCAGGCCTAAGAACTCATGGAGAAGACAAATGCAACGACAACTGCATTCAGTTGTGGCCTTAGACATGGAAAAATTCAAAATCGAGAAGCCTGCTGACGTTTCCTGAGGTCAACCCGCCGAACCCCACATGCGGAGTCGTAGTGTGAGGCAGTAGAGTGAGAGAGTTGTGACTCCATCCGAGATCATGACTATCGTCGATAATAGAGGGGAAGAGTCAAGCAAGAGTTTAGAACATTTTGAAGTCGAATTCGGAATATAATGTCAAAAATCTGAAAACAAAATTCTGACACAAATTTTTGGGATGACTAAATCTGTCTTCGTTCTCTGTTCAACTCCATCACTTCTAGATTCTAGTCTAAAATCCATAGAACATATACTAACCTTATCTGTTTTATGAAAACGACAAGGTTTATATGAAAGAAAATGTTCCCAAAAATAATTTGCCCATGGTTGGTTGGTAAAACTTTGGCGTTTTGGTTCAAAATTCATTTTTACATAAACTACCCTCAACTATTAAAAAAAAATTACTTATAACCTGGCTGTAACCGAAAATACCCTTTGATGAATTGAATTTTTTTTACCAAACAGTTTTTCTGACTTCATTAATCATTTAATTTGGCCGTTTTGATGTTTTTGAATTTTTTCAACAAAATAGAACTACGTTACTTTTTTGGTGGATACTTATTCAAATTATGGTTTTTAATTTCTAATCAAGTATTACACTGCCCAACAATTTTCAACTTTTCAAAATTTTCCAGAAAGATTTATATCTAATTTTATAGATTTGGGTTCAGTAAGTTCAAAAATCATATCGGTTTCTTTCTAGCAGCTCTAGTTTTTGAATATTTAATTTTGCATATTTGGGGAATATTCATACAAATTTTTCAGTTTTCCTTATTTTGAGCGTTTATTAGAATTTTCCAGAAAATTTTCTATTAAACTTAATGTATTTAGGGTCAGTAAACCCAAAAATCACATTCATTTATTTCTAGGAGCTCTATTTTTTGAAATATTTAGGTTTTCCAGATTTTGGGGGTAATTTCGTACCAATTTAAAAGTTATGCTTATTTAAACTGTTTGTTAACATTTTCCAGAAAATTTTTTCTCGAATCTAATGCATTTGGATTCACTAACCATACTGGTTGCTTTCTAGGAGCTCTAGTTTTTTAGATATTTTCATTTTTCACATTTTGGGAGTGATTTAATACAATTTTTTTTTAGATTTTATCATTACAGCGTTTTTAAAGTTTTTCTTGAAAAATTTTGTTCGAATATTTTGTATTTTGGTTCAGTAAGTATAATAAAAATACAAAACAAATTTTTTTAAATAAAAAAAAATTAACAAAAAAAAATTTGTATGAATTTGTATGCCTTTTCATGTACATATGAATAATTTAAGAACTAGAGCTGCTAGAAAAAAACTAATGTTTTTTTCGGAATCAGCACCCTAAATTTAGTAAGAAATGATAAACAACGGTCTGGAAAATTTTGATGTGTTGGACAGTGTTATTATTGAGTCTAAGATTAGCAACAAAGATTTTTGAAATTCCACGTAAAAAGTCAAATCAAATAAAAATATTCTGATTCTAAGAATCCAGAAGATAAATTGGAGTAAATCATTTTAATGTGTTTGTTGCTAGAATAAGTTCCAATGAAAATATGTTTTTCCTGAAACTGTTTTCACCCCCTATTGAGTTTAATTCCCAGAAATTAATTTGTTTCTTAAAATTTAACAAAACAAAAATATATAAATTGTGTAAAATTTAACTTACCCATCTCCTATAGTGATATTTCTACGATCAACTCTACTCTATCATGTTTTTTTATTTTCAATGCGATTCCGTTTGGCTTTCCCAAAATAGTGACTCGTACGAATGATTAATTAAAATTTAATTTACTGACTAAATTTCCACTCACTTTGAATTTTTATCTTATTGTTTACAAAAACAAAAAATCAAATCCACATGAAAGTGATTCATTCCATGAGAACGAAAAAAAATATATGCAAACAATTCAAATCATTGAAATGTACAAGCACTCAACGCAAAATGTCATTTTTCACTTTAATTCGAAAGTCGAAGGCTTTTTTCTTCGGCTACGCATATGAGAGAGCGAAAAAAAGCCGATCCCAAAAATAAGTAGAAAATATCAGAATTGGGTGAGTCATCATGATGAGTTTTTTGAGAATGTGGCGGCAGTGGCGAATATTACGGTCCCATATAATACGCGAACAAAAGTAGACTGCTTGTCTTTCGACAAATTGTCGCTTTTGTAGCGCAGCATTGAAAACACGCCCATATAGTTTTCATTTTACAATAAAATTACAATTTGTTTCATTTTTTTGCTTTGTTTTTGTTTAAATATGCTGCGCACTACAGCACAACACAGTGTTGAAGATGTCCCAGGAAGACGGTTGAATAAAAATTCTAGTACAGAAATAAGCAAATTTAATACTTTGAAATTTGAGAATGTTTTCAAATGTTATGAATACTGAACAAACAACAGATGTTGAATTTATTTTGGCATCGATGTAGTTCTAACTTTAAACAAAATATTCCACATACGCCAGAGTGACCCAACTTTCAACAAGTGGTATTCAAATATCTCCAGGCTATTTTTGATTGGGTCACTGTGGCGTATGTGCAACTTTTTTTTTGCAATGTTTTGTTTTGATCATAAATAAATGAATTCAATTATCATTAATCTTGTGGTTAAGTCATGGGTTTATTTCGTTTGTTCCATGTAGCTAAAAGGGTTCAAAATGCAAGTGAAGTTTTAAATCTCTACACTAAATTTGATCATTCTAGTCTCCAGATATAATTTTCTATTGCGAATTGCAGGCGGGCATGAGGGGACTGGTAAATATTAATATGAAAGTAAAGAAACCTATTCATCCCAAAGAAATTTTTTTAGGTTTAGGTTCTTATTTTCCATGAGTGAATTTTTCAGCGCCAAATAATACCAAACGTTGATAGAGAATGTACATAAATAAAGTGTGTCCCGCAAGTCAGTGCGTCGGTCTAACAGTCTGTTTGTGTGTCTGTCTGTGTAAGGAGCTAGAGCCTAAACAGATGGTAAGGGTATAGCCCAACTCAGGACAACACGACTTTTTACACCCCAACTCACGACAGCCCGATTCAACCCATAGCCCGACTCAAGATAACCCGACTCATCGCAATTCGACTCCGGTCTTACCTGAGTCGAGTTGCGATGAGTCGGGTTATCTTGAGTTGGGCTATGGGTTGACTCGGGCTGTCGGTCGTGAGTTGGGGTGTACAAAGTCGTGTTGTCCTGAGTCGGGCTCTGCTTCTACTAAACAGATAGGTCGATTCACTTCAAACTTGGTAACTGCAATATACCATCTTTGGGAAAGTTTAATTTTCTCCATAACAGCATTTACGATTTTTTGTTAGTTTTTTAATGAGATCTGATAACAAAGTTTTGTTTTTGAAAATCATTTAACGGTAGCTCCTATTATGTCTGTTGTTTAAATTTCTGAACTTCTCTCAAACGTCGTATTCAATTTCAACTAATTAAAACACAAAAAATTAAAGAGCTTTAATATAAATCAAGATTATAATTTTATGTATGTATGTTAGGGTGGGTCAAAAAAAATCGAAATTCGTTTTTTTCGATTTTGTACTCAAAAAAATCAATTGCTAGACACCTCTAGAATATACACACCAAATATGAACTCTTAATATTAATGGGAAGCTTCTACTAAAAAAAAATAATTTTTTTATAAATCGACTTTTTTGCAAATTTCTTTACAAATTCTTGTAGGAAATTGAACGCTCTACAAAAAAGGCCATTTATCTAACCGTTTAATAGATATTTGAGGTCCTAAAATCGAAAAAATCTTTAAAAATTCTTAATTTTGTAACAAATTGAAAAATTATAATAATCAAACTCGCAAGGCATATTATTGTAGGAAATAAATTCCTTAGGGTTTTTTTGCGCGATGAATTTTAATTAAAATATTCTACACAAGAAAAATATTAAAAACCTCCAAATTTCGAACTTTTTTATTCTTCCAAAAGTATTAAAACTGCTGAGCACTTTTCTAAAAAGCCCTTAAAACATGAGCAATTTAGGGGACAATTCTAACGGATATATTTATATTTTTTTTATTTCATAGCATCCTTAAAAAAGTAATTTGAGCAAACAAAATCCTCTTTATAGAAAGTTTAGGAATAAAACAAAATGTTTTCAGTGTTGCTTTCAATATAAACGCATTGCATTGTATTCATTAAAAAATAACTGTTATTCGGTGATAACAAGCCTTCGATTGGCGTACCTACTATCGATTCCTTTCTTATCGATGAGGGAACTTGAGAGGTAAAAAAATTATAGTTTGGCCGTCAAGGTCAAAAACGGCTCTAACTTTGCCAATTATGAGGATATAAATCAAATATTTCAGAATCGATCCTAGAAAACTATGTTTTTGAAATCATTTTTAACACCGCTTATTGATTGAATATATTTATTTGAGATAACGAGAGTCCTTTTTTGAATTTCTTATAAAATTTAATTAAAAATATTGTAGGTATGTAGGTTTTTTTTTATCTTTGAAAAGCTTAAATATTCTTAACAACTTATAACTTAAAAGCAAGTACGTAGGTACTAAGCAGTCATTATTTTCAAATGATTTTTCGACTTTTATTTCTGTAAATCTCAAGAACAATTGAAAAGATTTCTTTCAAACTATCCTTAAAAGTTCAACGAAATATTAAAAACATTTCGTCGGCTTCATAAGGAAACCTCGTAACTCCCAAAATCAAAATTTTACATAAGAGACGAAAAAGGAGAGAGACTACAGATAGTACAGGTAAAATACATAGTACATAAAATCAAGAAATACAAAAAAAAATTGTTACACTCATGAAACTTTTCAAAAACTTTGCTTTTGGGATAAGAACCAAGTACAAAAAAAAGTTGGGTGGAAGGGTGTTTTTTTCGCGGACAAGAGGGAGTGAGTGAAGGTCAAAAGTATACTGAAAAAAATTGTTTGTCGAACATCATCATATGACACATGTTTTCAAGGTATTTTTTTATGCTGAATCTAATGACATAAAAATAAAGTCAATTCGATTACTCTAACAAACGTTATTGCCGATTAAAAACAAGGGTTGTTTTTGACTTCAACAAGTAAAATATAACCGAAACCCATGTGAAAAACATGCTACACTGATGAAATTCAGCATGAAGGTTTTAGATAAAGCAGGGACAAAGGATTCATAAAGTTCTTAAAATTATTTTTGGTGAAAGGGTGTTTTTTTTTTATGGGTTAAGTTGTGTGTGAGGAAGGTATCATAACAGCTGACTTAAATTGTATTAATTTTTAAAACTTGGTGTAAATGTTTTGGTTGGAATAAGAATTAATAATCTATGAAGCGTACAAAATTATTTTGAGTGAAAAGGTGCTTTTTCTTAAGAAATGATGAAATTCGGAATTAGTACCACAAAAACTAGGAAAAAATTGTTACACCAATGAAAATTGGTAAAAATGTTTCATTTATAACAGAAACCAAGAACCCGAACAGACTTAACAAATATTTTAGGTTAAAGGGTGTTTTTTTTTGGGAAATAGGAAAAAATCCTCGATAAGTCCGATAAAATCAATGGTATAAATGGTACCCTTACGAAATTCATTAAATATGTTCTCTTTACCATGGGAATTACGAATAATGTAAGTGTATAAATTTTTTTTATGTGAAAGGGTGTTTTTTTTTTAGAAGTAAGGAAAATATGGGTATATTTGAAAAAGTGTGCAATACTAGAGTAATATTAGTGGTACCCTATTGAAATTTAGCAATTATGTTACTTTTAAGATAAGAAACAAGAATCTAAAGTGTCTATAAAAATATCATGGTTAAAAGTGTGTTTTTTTTTTAGTTAAAACAAAAATGATGGGTCACCCTAATGAAATTGATCTTGGGATAGAAAGCAAGAATAAAGAGTTTTCATAAAAAAAAATTTGCTGAAAGGGTGTTTTTTCGAAGAGACAGTAAAATCTGTAATTGGTCCCAAAAAGCCAATGTTTCGTGAAAAAATGTCTAAGAACATAATAATAAACGTTTAATTTGTCATCAAAACCAAATATAAAATAAATCATTTTTTTTTTCATCGAATGTTAACCCCTTCGAATAAATTTAAGTTACGGTAGGTAACCTACTGTTCATAGTGTATACAACTCTGTATATTCCCACTGTTTTGCATTGAAATCGAAAGTTCTATTATTCAAAGTAAACTAAACTTTATAAAAACAAAAACAAAAAAAAAAAAACATTCAACAACAAAAATGCTCTTTTGACTTACTTTATAAATAGCTTGTTTACATTTTGTATACTTACTTTTAATTAATTCCACGTGTCGACTATTTTATAATCGATTGATCTCTAAACTTCCAACTCATTCAAATTCGTTTGTAATATGAAAAAAAGCTAAAGCTTGCGTGCATGCGAGCTGATGAATAATCATTATGATTGTATATAATTCTTTTTTTTTTTTTTATGTTACACAATTTTAATTAATTTTATTCGCACATTTTTTTTTTCTTCATTTTGTTTGCGGTTTTCAAAAAAACATTAAATTGTGTTTAAACACAAATATAATCAACTTTTGTTTACTTAATCGTTCGTCTTTGATTGGAAAATTAAAAAAAAAGATCAATTCCAAACTTACCACAAAGTTAGGGTAAAATAAAAAATTGTTAATAATAAATTAATATCAAACCAAATTTAGAATTTTGTTTAAAAAATATTATCCTTTCAGTTTTTTTTTTTTTGATGTTTTTATTTGTAGGGTAAAAATAAATATTGCCCCTTTTTGCCGGATCACCGGACTCGTTTGATTTATTTATTGTTCGCGCACACACCGCGCGCTCAATGACTAATCATTCCCTATAAAAATAACAATTACCCAGCTATTTAATGCAAATAAAAAGCCCGACAGTAGCGGTGCACTGTTCTGCACTAATTGCACGATTAAAAAAATGCTCCCAAATCTGTCATCCCTGTGTGTTGCTGTATATCTACTCTCTGAGTCTATTTTTAACCCACCATTTCCTAAACAAAACGAATATTTAATAGAACAAACCATCAGAATTCCTCCTCGCCCCCCCAAAACAACCATATCGGGGATTTATCTTTATATCTGATGCGGCAACAAATCAAATTGGTGAATCATCGCGTTCATCCCCCCAAATAAATAATTCGGTTTGGTTGGCGCGCGTCGTCGTCGCTAGTTGATCACATCTATATGATCGCCATTGCAATGCAACAAAGTTACTCACTTTTTTTGAGTGGAATAAAGAAACTAAAACTTATAGCCAGAGGGGGGCTTTGGGGGGAGGGGGGAGGATATCATTTTTAAGGAAAGAATCGCCAAATTCTTTCTCATCACTGCCACCTACTTTTTTGATCATGTTAATTTGGAATAATTGATGCATTGAAAATCAATGAGTCAGAAAAAATGCTTCTTCTACTACAATTTTTGTGCATCAACAATTTAAACAATGATTCATCACCCAAATTAATTAAAAATCATCCCCCTCCCCCAATAAATAAATTCGCAAAAGTTGGCGCGCGTCCTCGCTAATATTGATCTCATCTATACAATAGCAATAAAACTAAATTATACTCACTCAAACTTTTGAGTGAGAATCAATTTCGAATAAATGAGTTCAATTTTGAATAAAATCACATTGCCAGGTGCGTTGGTGGGTGGGAAAAGCCCTCACTTTTGGGGTTGAAAATTCTGTGGTGAGACAATGCCCCCGCGCGTTTTTCTCGTCACTGTCAACCGCCTATTAATCATGTTAAATTGGAATAATTGATGCGTTGAGTGGCAATGAATCAGTCTAAGTGGCAACCTGGTGAATATTTAATTGCAGTGTCGACACTTTTTGGTCGGCAATATTTAAGACGATTCACCTTTGGGGAATTTCAAATATAAAAATGTGATGCTTACTAAATCAAGGTGATCGTAGGTATGTTCTTAATTTTTTCGGCACGATATTATGAATAACTCATATTATATGATAAATTATATTCTATCGCGTGAGTTTTAATATGTTTCATTAATGAGCAATATGTGTCATTTTTTGTTGTTGTCTACGTTATTCTACTTTGCTTATTTAGATATGCGGTTGTTACAACGTTGCCGGCTGTTGTCCCAAGTTTAAACCTATCTAACGAAAAAATTCCTTTAGGGAATGTTGTCGCATCACTTTTTGATTTACACACGTTTTTATAATAGAAATTTAAAACAATTGTACGTATTAGAAGAAACACAAAAATAGGTGTTTTTTCAAGATGTGTAATGTACCTTCAATTGAATTGAAATTATTATTATTGTTGGGTATAGGTAAAAAATGTTTCCCGCTCGATATTCAGTTGAAAACAATAAGTCGTCGGGTTAGTATGTGATTTTATTTGCATTACTATTTTAGTTTTGTATATGTACATATAAGTGAATATAGACAATAATAAGTTTTGTAAATAAAAACATTTTTTTTTTTTTTTTTTAAATGTTTGGCGGCAGTTTGAAAAATAAAATTACGTCATTAAAGATGATTCCCGTTGCAAACATGGGTAATTAAAAAGGTGCTTTTACTATAATATTCAGAATAGATGATCTCACGAATGTTACATTATGTCAAGAATTGTGATTTTTTTCTTTTCTACATGAAATTCAATAACATGTTAGAAAAATTTCAAGTTAAAAACATCGTAACTTTGCTTTGTACAACTTTATCTTACAATGCTAACTGAAAGAAAAACTAAGAAAACATCCTCTGCAAACAACTGAACTTTTTAACTATACTGTTATTTCATAAGTATAGGTAGTTCCCGCTCATAAGTTGTGATAGTTCAATGTCCTGGTAATAGTGTTTTGTGTTTTGCTTGATTAATTTCAACTTATTGAAAAAAAATAATTACGACAAATAAGCGATAAAAAGCCACTGCTGTCACTGTTTTCAATTTGACTCTAGAAAATCGCTAGTAAACTACTAAAAGTACTTTGCCACTTCTCAAAGGAACAGAGCTATTATAAAAATCAAGAATTACAGCCATGGACAAAGAAATAGCACACTATTGAGAAAAATCATGCGAATCGAATTTTAGATATTAGGAACAGAGACCAGAAATAACAGTCAATCTTAATTTTCAATCGGTTTCTCTCTGAGAGTTATCACATTACTTTAAATAGTTTCGGTTAAGGTTTGAGATTTATTTTTAAAAATCAAAAATAAAGGTTATCGGTTGACATTTTTACAAAAAAAAATAAATGGAAAAGGTCAACCTTTAACCGTTTTCGCTGAAAATAAATCAAAAATGGTCAATTCAAAGGAAAATGTCGAATTTGTCAAGAATGTCTTTATATTGCAAAAATAAATATGAAAAGGATGTTTTTTCTAAGTTTATGTATTTAATAATGTATGAACTAAATAGACTCTCAAAGTTCTTTAGATCCAAGATTATATCTCTTTTCGTTTAAAGTAAAATCTAAAGACGAAAATGTGTTTACCACTGTGATTTGAGTCGCTGGGACGACAAGCATAACCAATGCAATTTCAAATATTTCAGGAGACCGATGTTCTAATATCTAGGTCAAGCGTTCAGCTTCCAGAAGTGTTTCGCCCACCCATCTTCAAATCTTTTTTGATGCCAAAAGGTAGCGGGAACTCTAACCTACATTTGGGTACAACTCCCATCCCTGTAGGTGCACGCGTTCTGAAATCCGGAGAACTTAAAGGTAAAAAAAAGGTTAAGTCCGATTCTGAAAAAAATAGGCATGATGTGGCGGTTTAACATGGAAGATGATTTTTTAAAAATCTGACAATGTGCAAAGCGTAGGCCTATGACACAAGCTATCATTTGGCATCACTCCAAAAAATTGCTCTCCAGCGGTTTAGCTTCCAGGAGCGTTCAAAGATTCGGGGATTTTTCCAAAAAAAAAATTTACCCCAACTTTCAAACGCGATTTTGTCGGAATTTTGAAAAAAATCCAAAAACCCGATTATACCACTATCGGGTAGCTGAAAATATAAGCTTTCATATGGCACCACTCCCATGTCTCTAGGAATTGATACATTTGCAGATGAGATTTATTTTTTTCTCTCAGCGATAAATCTCACTGGTTGACCGAAACATAAAAAAATACAAAATAAAGGTTTCTCTCAGACCTTTATCGAAATTTTTCTTTTTTTTAAATAAAGGTTATTTTATGACCTTTATTGAAAATGGCGATAAATAAGAGTTATTAAGGAACCTTTCAAAAAATGGTTGAGATTTATTTCTGATCTCTGATTATGCTTTTTATATTTTTTTTTTTCTTTTGGTATATTGTCAAAATAAAGTGGATGGAGACAAAAATATCTTAAAAGTACCGTTATTTTCTATATTTATTTGCACTAGCAATATAATGCTTTTCCTGTCTCTTTCGCTATAGTGGACACAGAAATAGCACATATTTGTTTAACCGTTAAATTTTTATTCCGCGTTTAAAAGTTGCAAACGAAAATGCATTTATTTTATTGCTACTATTTAATAAACAAGTATTTTTGACTAAAATAGGCAGAAAAAATCATTACTTTCGATTTTCATAGTCAAGGGAAAAATCCTTCTCAATTAGCTTAAACTCTAATTTTTTCGAATAAATGATGGATAAAGCCATTTATTTAGAAAGAACAAATAGAAATTTAAACTCTGAAATTAAATTGCGTTAACTTCTTCCCCGCAAAACTTCCATATACGAGTGGATAGAGCGATCACAAAGAAACGCAAATGTGGGCATTTTAAGTCATTTCCCACAATTTTGCCCGAAGTAAATATAGAATTCGGTGAAAAAAGTGTCAAGCAGACTTTTTAGAAGGACACTTAATGATGCTGAGTTGTATAGAAGGGTAAGCAAGAAAAATCCGATGATAAAAAAGACACATCAAAGATCGCCTAACATTAGCTAAAAAAAAAACACATTTGAATAAAAACATTCAGTTTTGAATGAGAATCTTTCCATCGCCCTAAATGTTAAAAAGACAAGCCAAAGTACTATCTCAAGACGATGAAACTAGGAGGATAAGATTTGATGATTTGGGGCGCATTTTCCTGGCATGGTAAGGACCCATTGGTTAGGTGTATGGCAACAATTGATAAATTCTTTTGTCTTAATATTACATTTGAATACCAAAGAACCATATTTCTTGCCAGTTAATTAGATATTCATACATGACAATGACTCAAACATGCATACAAAATAGTACAAGAAAGGTTTTCGGACGAAAAAATGGATGTTTGCACTTAGCCATTTCAAATACACGATCTTAACCCCATAGAAAATTTATAAATTGATGTCAAGGTTAAGCTTGAGGAAACAAAATTCGAAAATTCAAACGATCTTTGGGCCAGAATCAAAGAAGCGTGGTACCGTAGGTACTCCATAAAGTGGATACCAGACTTTAGTTGAAAGTTTACCAATGAGGTGCAAAGGAACTTTGAAAAACCGTGGTCTACTAACAAGTTACTAACTTAGTAGTATTGAATTTATTGGAAATTGTACGAATTTTTGCTTGATTATTTTTTTTATGATTTTCGAAATGTGTGCTATTTCCTTGTCCACAAGAAAAAAGGGTATTCTCTACAAATCATAATTTAAAAAAAATTGAATTGAAATGAAATAATTTATAATTATTAATTTTATGAATCCCCATAAGCTAATGCATGCCTTGATATAAAAATTATAATATATAAGTTAAAAGGTCCCAAATTAATCCAATTTTTGTAAGAAAAATCAAAAGTGTGCTATTTCTTTGTCCATAGCAGTAAATGTCAAGTGTAAAAAAACATAGCAAAAAAAAAGTTGTACCTTAAGAGCACAAGTAAAAGTTTTACAACACACTATGAAATATGTAGGCTATTGATTATGTAGTTTATGTAGCGAAAAAAAGATAGATTAAAATGGCCATACTTCGGTTAATTTTCAATGAAAAAAATTAGTGAGTAGGTACAGCATTTTGAAGGAAATTTAATCTTCTTTTTTTGTTTGAAGCAATGTTTATGTCTATCTCAACCAAAAAAAATATACAAGTAAAAAAGCAAAAAAAACTCAAAAAATCGATTTTTTAGATATTTTTTTTATGATTGTTTCGACTATTTTGGTATGGAAATTTTTTTTTCAAATTTTAAAAAAACATTATTCCAATAGGAAATTTAATTCTCTACAAAAAGTTTTATGTGCAATATATCAAAATTTTGCTTGGTTTACGAGGTATATTGAAAAAACCAAAAAGGGGGCTTTTGCACCCCTATCTTCAGTTTCCACCCTCTCATTTAATAGCACTCCGCGGTTTTATCTTCTTTTATAACCGATTAAAATAACTTCATTTTAAAATTAATATTAAGTTTATAATTCTAGCTTTTGAAAAAAGTATCAATCAAAACTGTAAGTGTTGCCGTTGTTTTTTAATAATTTTTTTTAATTTTAAGTATTTTTTTTAGAAAATTGCCCCTCCCTCCAAAACGGGGGGACATTGACCCTCCCTCCCATAGTAAAAAATGATTGTATTTAACCCCTCTACAAAATCTCATTATCAGTTCTTGGTGCTTAAGTAATCATACTTTCCCCTCAAATGTTTCTGTTTTACTGAGTAAAACTAAAAATGCGAAAAAAAAAGATAGATTAAAATGGCCATACTTCGGTCAATTTTCAATGAAAAAATTTAGTGATTACAGCATTTTGAAGAAAATTTAATCTTCTTTTTTTGTTTGGAGCAACGTTAATGTCTATCTCAACCCAAAAAAAATGTACAAGTAAAAAAGCAAAAAAACTCAAAAAATCGATTTTTTTGATATTTTTTTTATGATTGTTTCGACTATTTTGGTATGAAAATTTTTTTTTTCAATTTAAAAAAAAAAAACATTATTCCAATAGGAAATTTAATTCTCTACAAAAAGTTTTATGTGCAATATATCAAAATTTTGCTTGGTTTACGAGGTATATTGAAAAAACCATAAAGGGGGCTTTTGCACCCCTATCTTCAGTTTCCACCCTCTCATTTAATAGCACTCCGCGGTTTTATCTTCTTTTATAAATCATTGAACGATTCCTGCAATAAAAACCCGTGAACGTCTTAGTTCCTTATTACCCTGTTTTTTTCGACATAATCAACATAGAACAAGGGTATATCATAAATTTATTTTACGAAAATTGTTAGTTCCACTAGATTTTTATATTATTTTAAAATTAGATAGTTTACTATTAGTGCAGGAATTAAAAATATTTGTTGATAGATATTATTGAAGCCTTACTGCTCAAGCTCTGCAATGCATTGATTTGCTTTGGCAATATAAACCAATTAAGTAATTTTTTAGGCAAATTTAAAAATAAATTTTATATTGGCCCTGTTTTATTTTGAGTAGTCTACTAAAGTCTTTCTAAAACAACGTTATTAGAGTATCGTAAGGTTTTTTTTCGGGATTTGAATTTATTTGGTTTCGACATTGTGACATTTTTACACTTGCGCACGGCACACATTTTTGGACCTTAACTTGAAAATTCGAAAGTAATTTTCCGAAAATCAATTTCTTTAAGTCTAACCGAATTTTTGGTCTGTGTTTGGTTCGATTTTATTTGTTAACATTTTAATTAATGTTTGAATTAGAGTTTAATGTTTTCAAAACAGTTTATATCAGTCTAATAAATTAAAGACTAACAAATTTATAAAAACAATAAATAAAACGAACAAAATACAATGAAAAAACTATTTTAGAGTGATTTTTGTTGCGGTAAACTAGATCCCATGTAGTTTATGTGCGGGCTGTATTTCGGCACTTTAAACTAAGTGCAGGTCAATTTGAATCATCTGACAAATAGTTTCTAAGTGAAGCTTCAATATAAGGTATAGGTAGGGGAAAATATTGTTTATGTAATTTGGAATTGGCATTTTTCATCGTATTGTCTGCCAATATTTCTAGCTCGATTGATTACAACTCTTTCCTTGTTTCAATAAATTTTAATCCATATCGAAATAGACCGGAAAAGACTAGGAAAAAGGTTTCCAAACGCTTTTCGTTTTTTTTTTCTCAACTATGTATTGTGTAATTATTAAGATTAAAAATTTAAAAAAAAATATATATAAAATTTGGCATTGTTTTTTGAAAAACCACTTTTTACACACTTTTTCGAATTTAAATTGTATAGAAAATAAAATGCACGACTGGGTCGGAAGTACTTGCTCTTGTAGTTCACAGTATCTTTATCTTAAATATCTATTGGAAATTTAAGATTTTGTAGAAAAAAAATCAAAAAAAAAAAAAAGCAAAAGTTTAAAAATTAATTAAAAATTTTTTTTTTTAAATGTTTTTAAAAATATTTTTTTTAACATTTTATACTTAATGATCTCTGTAAATTTTAAATAAAATAACTAATGCTTTGATGAAATATATGAACTTAAAAAATATGTCAATTTTTGAAAAACGGCAACGCCATATTTCCGTTCTCCGCATTTTTTGAGAAAAACTAAAAACGCAGTTTTGTTAGAATCAATAAGAGTATTCCGCACACCAAATTTGATCGAAATCGTTAGAGCCGTTTTCGAGAAATTTGCAATACCTCGAAAACGTTATATGGGAGGTATGCGTTAAAATGGAGATATTAAAAAAATAAAAAAAATGGGTCTAGGGAATTACGTAAAAATCATCTGTACCAAGTTTAAGCAAATCCATCCATCCGTTTAGGCCCTAGCTCGATGTACAGATGGACGCACACACGCACAGACGCACAGACCGACGGACGGCATGACGAAAACCACTTTTTTGATCTTCTCCATCATCGTAATGTTGGTTTTGATTAAAACCTCGATTTTTTTTTCTACACGAAACCAATACTTGCCCTATAGAGCAAGTAAAAAAGGTTAAAAGAAAATTACAAAATTACAAGGATCCGTATCGGCCAGTATCCATAATAATCAGAATTTACAGCTTAAAAAGCACCCTTGTGTAAAAGAATGATTTTTTTCCTTCAAATCAAAAATGTCATAATTTCCCATAATGCTTCCAAATAAAATAAGTCCACCTTACCCATAAATTTCAAAAAAAAAAAAGTTCACCAACCTCACCTTTAAATTTAAATTTTCCATAAGAAACAAAAATATTTTTTTACTTACAAAAAAATGTACACATTAAATACACCAAAGTTTAAAATAAAATTCTATATACATACCTTCACTCAAAATAATAAAAAAAAAAAAAAAAGTATTTCTTACTACATATCCCCTCGTATATCCTCTGAATGGCTGGCAGCAAAAATCGCGTGAAAGCCAAACGCTTCGTCATGTTCATGATGATGATGATGACTCATCGCTTGGCCAGAATTACGCACTTTTCAGCACTGATGTCCGTCCCCAAAAAAACATCCAACCCAACACCAGTACCACATCCAGATCTTGTTGTTTTCTGTGCGAATAATTATTGTAGTTTAATCGCATCGGACCGAATAGTAAACAGATGCACGCCTAAAAACATAAATTTAATTTTTTCGTTTTGCTTTACGAGCCAGCTAAAATAAAAATCTAAAAATCAACTCAAGGAAGAACATTTTCTTTTTCTTTTTTTCTGAAAGAAAAGTGACTTTTTCTTCGGTCTTCTGTTTTGTTTTGTTATTTTTTATGTGACTATCCTTTTTTTTTTTGTTATTTCAGATAAAATTTTGTTTTTAAATAGATTTTCAAATAAACAGGGTGTTCATTGTTCAAACAAACAAAAAATAATTCTTATATTTTTATATCAAATAAGGTTTTTTTGGTATATTAGGGCTCGCATTGGATTTTCGCAGAGAAACGTGTATAACTTTTAGTTTGACAAGAGTTTATTTAACTCCATAAGTCTTAATATTTATTTAAATCAATCAATCTATGAAACACCCTGTTAAGATATTTTTTTGCCGACCATTATTGATTTTACAGTTTTATTTCTTCAACAAAATTTAATGTTTCCGTCTGGTGTCTTTGATAAAAAAAAAAAAAAAAACAAACAATTTCTATTTGTTATAGCAAAATGTTTTATATCTATGTATAAAATTAAAAACATAATCTTGTATATAAAAATAAAAAAAAATAATTCTTAAAATTTAGGTCAACACAGCTGAGTGAATCATTCTTTTTTTCACGTCCATCGTACACTTTTGAAGGCCAAAATATGTATTTTGTTGATGTATCTTCCTGATTTTAATATGCTGTCGTGTCTTTATCTCAAATAATAATCTATTTTGAAATGATTTTAAGATTAATATTTATAAATGTTTTCTTTTATTATATAGAAAAGGCTTATCTTTATATTTTATATCTATTTTATTCACGATACTCAGTTGCGTTTATTTTCTTTTTGTTAAGATTTACGCTACTTAGCCATCCCATTTCTTGTGGTTGATATTTTTTTTTATTAGAATTAAAAAATATATTGCTTTATTTTCATTTGATTCAACTAAAGTTTCAGAGAGAAACAAATTGAGTTTTAAATAAAATCTTTAAACTTAATTAAGATTTTAATTTAATTTTATATTTTTTTTTTAATATATGTGAAAATTTTGTTTTTTTCATTTTAAAAATTATTAGACTTTGAGACAGATTAATAAATAACCTATGATTATAATTCAAAAGATGCCAACAACCATAATTATGGTGTTGAGTCTTTGATGTTTAATCTTTAATTGACCATTAAGGAATTAATTTTTCAAAAAAAGAAATGTCATAAAATTCTGTGAGCAATCGGTTTTTTTTTTTTTTTCTTTTTTCATACACTCATCGATGTCATTTTAACAAAAAAAAATTCAGACAGTATTCAAACTGAAATCAAATTATTTGAATATTTCTTCTTTTAAAAATATATAAATTTGAAATAATGTCATAGAAATTTGTGCCTTTTTTAAAGTCAAAATATATAAAATTACTTGAATTATGCTGCGTGCAGTTTTTTTAAAATTAAGTGTTGAGACGCCTTTTTGTATTTTCTTATGCAGATTTTTATAACTACACTTAAATATCAGCTTGAAAAATTTTTCGCTACCACATTTAGGTATGGCAGTTAAATTTTTTTTTATAATAATGTATTTGAAAAAAAAAAACCTAAAAAATTGAGTATGTATATTTACGTTTTCAGGAAAATCCGACTAAACTGCAAATACATACATATATTTGTCAAAATAAACACCACTATTGTACACTCTAAATAAATTGTGGTGAAATATTTTGTGAATTTTTTAAAGTTTAAAGTTTCACAGTCACTATGGTGTATGTGTAACTTTTTTAGACAGAGAAAAAGTATATAAATTTTGATATGGCCAAGCCAAATAATGAAATCAATCATAACTAAAAAATACTTTTTGACCTTTGAAAACCTTGTACCCAGCCACAGCTAAAACTGTGGCTTGTAAGACTTTATATGAGAAAAAATATTATTCGGGTAGTTGAACTTTTTTCCCCAAACTGCGTGTAGTTTAATTTGATTGTATGTACCATTATTTAATGTTGAGACTTTTTCTATTCTCACCTTAATATTTAGGTAAACATAAGTTAAAACTTAACTGTAATATCATTGATTTTTGCAGTAGAAAATCATATATTAACCTTTCGTACACTTTCAAATGGAAACGGGTCCTTATTCTATATTTCTCTCTATATTCCGTTCTATACTCTATTCTAATTTTCTAATTTAGGAAAAAAAACGTTAGAGCTTCCAAAATTTTGAATTTTTAAATTTTGTAAATTTTTAACGCTGATAACATAGCAACACAAAAAACTCTTTTTTTTTTCAAATCAAAAAATTATTTTTTTTTAATTTTCTTAGTTGGGAAAAATCCAAAAAAAGTCGTGACGTCAGCTAAGTTTGGATGCAGTATTGAAGAGAATTTTATCTTGAGTAAAAATCTCAATTTGCGTATTTTTTTGGTCTTTTGAAAAACGCATTAGTCTCAATATCTCGAAAACGACTGGTCGAACAGAAAATTTGCAAGAACTTTTTAGATTGGATATATAACTACCTTTCTTTCTCTAGTACACAATATTTTTCTCTAGGAGTTATACTTTCAGAGTTACAGTACCGCAAATAGTGCATTTTTTGATATTTTATATTTTTATAACAACCCTTAGAGAAAAGTGGGAAATAACTGAAAATGAGATATTTTGTGGTACTCTTACTCTGAAAGTATAACTGCTGGAGAAAAATGATGTAATTAAGAAAGATAGTTATATTTTCAATCTAAACAGTTCAAGCAATTTTTCTGTTCGACCATTCGTTCTCGAGATATTGAGACTAATGCGTTTTTCAAAATGGCGGACGCCCCACAAGAGCAAACAATACGCAAACTGAGATTTATACTCACGATAAACCCCACTTCAATACTACATCCAAACTTAGCTGACGTCACAACTTTTTTCAGATCCCCTGCATTTGACTCATTGACTGAACTAAAACTGCACTGGATAGACTCAGAACCACCAGTAATTATTTTGACCTAGGTGATAGCCAGCGTTGCCACAAAGTGCCCGATCGGGCCATTTGGCCCCCTGTTTTATATTTTGGCCCTTTGCCCGGCCAATTAGAAATGGCCCACGAATCAAAATTTTAGTACATTTATCTTCATATCGTGCTTAGTTATAATTAAAAGGCTTTACAAAATTAAATATAAATCATCGCGATGCATTGCAACTACAATGTGTTTCCACCACAAATAAATAGGTAGGTACTTATGCATACTGAATTCATTAATTTATCTCGTTTAGTAATTTGATTTTTCTCACGTCAGTTCTTTTTATTTACATATTTTTAATGAGTGGCTCAAAGCTAAAAGATATCTGTGAATTGCAAGTTTAAAATTTATATCTGTGATTTTTTGAAGTGAAAACTTCTTTAGCATCGTAGTGATTTGAAACACGATGAAACGAAAAAGCGACAGAAAAAATCAATTCATTATAACTTTTTTGTTTCTATAGATAAATTAATGAAATTTATACAGTAGATAGGTAATGTAATAAACTATAATTTTACAAAATTATAATTAATTTGATATTTAAAATCTTGAGATAACGGTGAAAAGATGTTTTTTCTTCTAAACACGTTATAACTTTTGATCTAGAGCACAAGATTTAAGTTTAATTCGCTTGTTGATAATATTACCTTTCATTTGATATATCAAACATACATACATAACTGTACGTGCTCTAAAAGTCACACAATCTTAAATTGAGAAACTTGAAAAATACATCAAAATACCTGTGGAGATTTGTTGCCGATGACCAGTTTGAAATTTCGAAATGGTTGGCTTTTAAAAATTCTTCCTTTTTTTGTAGGCATTGTAGAAATATGATTGAAGCGTCATATAAAATGTGAAATAATAAGCTTTCATTTAATATAAAATTTGTTATAGGTTGTAATTTAAAAAATGGATTTAATGGTGTAAGAAGAAAAATAAAGATTATTTTGATTGGTTTATTCCTTAGGAACATTTTTAAGCTTTTTAATGGTGTAATTTTTTTTTTTTTTTTCAAGAAAAATTATTTTTTAAATTTTCACTTCTACCACGTGTGAATTGCACACATGATTTTTTTAAATTTCTTTTGTAAATTAAAAAGATTTAACAAATTTGTGGGCAATAAAGCCCTTTTAAATATTTATCAGGCTTTAAATCCTAAAATGACGTTTGTCCCATATAAAAAACGTCATTTAAAAATTTTAAAAGCCTGTTTATGAAATCGGCCATTAATGCATTAAACAAATAAAAAAGAATAAATACAATTTTTAATAAATTGCAATTTTAAATTGCCCACACTTTTGTCAAATGGCCCTCAAAAAATTTCGAAATGGCCCTCTCTGCTTTTTTCTTCGCTGCAACGCTGGTGATAGCATTAAATGATTAGTTTATTAGTATGGGATAGTTAAGACGTATAAGATGTGAAATTCTTGCAGAGCATAATAGGATAATTTCAAAATATAAAGTGCATTAACAATGCAATTTTTTTTTTAAATAAGGATTATCATGTACTCAAACTTGCTTCTATAAATCGAACATTGAACTTTCGCAATTTTTCAATTTTCTTCCGGAAAAAATAAATCATATCTGCGTGTATCATAATTTATAGCAAAATTTTAAAACAACTTTGTTGATTCATCGAAAAATACAATTTTGTAAAAAAAAAAAGAAAAAAAACAAACAAACATAGAATTAATACATTAATAGCCCATAAAACTAACTTAATTTATATATTTTTATCTAGATAGCATTATATTTAAAAATAAAAGCTTTTGAAGTCTACATTATTTATATTCGATTTTTGTGGTGTTCTTTGAAATTATATAAATATACTTTACATACATACAAACATATATTTTGTACATATGAATATATTCTTATAATCACAGATGTCACAGTACGATTAGGTTTTTATTAATTGCATAGTTAAATTAACTCGACTTTTATTGCTGCAATAACTGACAGACAGCAGCTGACATTTTAAAATTATGTCTTACCTACTGGGTGGAAATTATTATTATTTATTTTTTTTTTTTTTTATTTTTTGTGTATGAGAAATAGTATTCGATTCAAGCCATAAAGGCTAAAGAAATTTTTTTTAAGTGACATTAATAAAACTAAGCTAACCTTGAATAATTTTCAGTGAGTAATTCAGCGAGGAAAAATTCAGATCAAAAAAGAAAAGTTAAAAAAAAAATATCAACAAGTTTGAAACACAATTTTACATGACTATGACAAATTATAATAATTTTTTGTCAAAAAATGATGAGAGAAGATATCTAATGGATTGAGTTAATCAATTAATAAAAAAAAAGTCCAAAAGTTATTAACCAATTTCAAAAATTTTCTATAAGATTTTGTAGGTTAACTGATTTTTTTTTTAGTAAAATACTTGAAATAGACCAGGGTCGATAATTTTTGAAACCAAAAAAAATCATAGTAAAATGAAACACATTGGAAAAGGAGGTGAATATGATGAAAACTAAAGGAAAAATAAATTACGGGCGAGCCGAGTTCGGGAAGTGGGTGGGTTGAGTTTTTAATGGTAAAAAATGGTATATCTCGATTTCCGGAAAAACTACAAGTCCTATAGAAAAAAGTTAAATGGCAAAGTTGTAGGTAATAAAAAGATCTACAATTTTTGTATCAACAATTTTTTCACATAACCTCAAAACTTATGTGAAAAATTCAAAAAACCGAGTTTTTGGTTTTTTATTTTTATCTTTTTCAAAAACAGAAATTTTTTTACGAAATTTGGTGAAAACTTACCTTATTATGTCCCAAATACACTGTAATTTATTTGATTGAAAATATTAATTTGTTTACCTTATTTTGACTTAATACCAAAAAAACACCCTAATTTTCAATCCAAAATTCATGTGTCAAAATATCAGCTTTTTTCAAAAAGTTGGTGGGCATTCCGTTCAATAAAATGTCTATTTTCTGATGGTGTAAAAAAAAAATTTACATTAGTATACTATAGAACATGTTCTCGTAAAATGCAAAAAATGAAAAAGCTTGAATTCGAAAAAATTTTTTTATCATTGTTTACAATTTTGGCCTATTTATTCAAATTTACACTCAAATTTACTCAAAAAATCTAAGATTTCATGTAACATTGATAAATCTTACGTTTTTTTTAAATTTTTTCACATAAATTTAGAGGTTATGTGAAAAAATTGTTGATACAAAAATTGTAGATCTTTTTATTACCTAGAACTTTGTCATACAATTTTTTTCTATAGGACTTGTAGTTTTTCCGGAAATCGAGATATACCATTTTTTACCATTAAAAACTCAACCCACCCACTTCCCGAACTCGGCTCGCCTGTAATTTATTTTTCTTTTCATTTTTATCATATTCACCTCCTTTTCCAATGGGTTTCATCCTACTATGATTTTTTTGTACTTTTTAATGTTTTTGAAGGCATCGGCACTGGTCTAAAAACTTGTACTTGTAATTTTGCTCGTTTTTATGATTCCAAATAAAGTTGGCTAGGGTAAATATAAAGTTAAAGACTTAAAACTTTGGATCTTCTTTTGTATTTATTAAAAAACTTGAGCTCCCATGCGTATTGTAGCTCAAAATTCCCTTCGTTACGGGTGTGACAAATACATTTTTTTTTTTTTTTTCAAAATCGTTATAGCCGTTATATTACTGAAAAAAATTTTCATTATATTTAATAAGTCGTTGATGACAAATGATTGTCTTATAATAAGAAACAATGTATTTTTGGTGACAGAAAACCACCTTAAAAGAGTAACGTTGGTGGATAAATCTATTTAATTTATTAACCCACGATTCATCAAAGATTCGTTTTTATTTCTTGTGCTTTGACCATTGTCGTTATTTTGCTTTTATTTTCCTGTCACACTTTATCATTTGTTATGGTGATTTACGTTTTCCTTTTTTGTCAAGTCAAGACGAATATAATATCTAATAGTATAAAGTTAAAATATTGAAAATTTGGTGTCACATTTTGAACACACACGACATTTGTTTCGAAATCCTTAGATTTACATCCAGAGCCATCCATCTTTAATATAACTGTGGACGTTTTGTGGGTATTTGATAGATTTCATTTTGGCAATATGCTGGCACTGTTTATTGCATGCGTCACTCAATAAAAATACGTCAAGCCAGGTAATGGCCTCACCTTAGAGGTTTATAATGTATAGAATCTTGTTGTGATGTTTTTTTTTTTTTTTTTTTTTCGTTTTAACCTATTTTAAGAAATCCAAGTTATCGTAAATGTTTAAAAATTTGTTTTGGCCATATTCCAATGCGATGTCCTACTTTGCTTAGATGGCATGTGATGGCATTAAACAAAACAACAACCACCAGGTATTAGCGTGCAGCAAAACACACTTCAAAGACCGAAACAAATATGCAAAACCAATCAGCAATTTGAATCAAAATTTATAATGATGAATGATTACTTGGAAAAACATTTTTGTTTTTTTTTTTTTTTTCATAATTTCTTCGAAGACTAGTGTGACTCAGAAATAGGGAAAATTCAAGTCTAAACTGTCTCCATCGCAATTCAAGACATTCAGGAGTGGATCAGACATAATACTTTATTTCGGAATCCCTGGAAAATTCATTAATGTTTGTTTTGCTTTTCAAAATTTATTTAAATATAAAAACAACAAAGTTGCAACTTGTGTGATCGCATAAACAGAAAAAGAAATATGTGTCTCGGGGTTCTTTAGTCTCGTGGTGATGAATGATGATGCTGTTAGGCGACTTGGTGTGCCACTGCCATAACAGATACGAAATCTTGTTAATTGGAAAATACTTGTTGTCTTGGCTATGACTGCCAAGAATTTTTTTCAGTTTTTCATCTTCCCCGCATGTTTTGGGTTACCGGATTTGAATATTATTATTATTATTTTTTTTTTTTTAAGAAATGTGTGATGTTCTCAATATGTGGGTGAATCATCTGAAACTAAATTGATGATACTTTTTATTTGATAAACTACAATATTTTAATTTATTTTTGAGCTTTTTTTGTAGGTTTTTGTTTTGTAAACAAACTTCTATTCCAGAATCTTAGTTGCCAGAACGAAGTAGATCCAATATTTTTCGAAAATTAATTTCTAATTTCAAAAATTGTTTTCGTTGTCAAAGTTACAGACGGTGATAAGTTTCGGATTTTTGGATACAAAAAAGTTACAAGTTTGTTAAAAACTTTCTTTCAAGAATGGGCACTTTTCTGAAATATTTGTGTAAGATAATAATATTAATAATAATTACTAAAGAAGTTATACCAACTTTACCAAAAATTCTTTAATAAATTATAAAAAAAAAATTTAAAAAAACGAAAGAATTCTAGGTACTAAACAATTTTTGTTGCAAGTAAAATTTATTTTCCAAAAACTTTACACGGTTAAAAATTCTGGAGTATTTATTAATATTTTATGGGTTACATATAGGTCTACAATATAATAATGGTGAATTGGTGATATGTGTTATAGTCTCTATTTTATCTGTTTAGCTTACTGCCGATCAAAATTCATCTGCAATGTATGCATTTTGCTTTGAAAAAAAAAAAACACAAAGCGCCTTCAAATTAGTAAAAATTTACAGTTTTTGATTTAATTTTTTTTAGAAATGGTAGGTACCTCAAACAATGGATTTTTTCTTTTTTAAAATTGCTGCTGGCGTCGTTTGATTAAAACTTAATATTCTTGTATTACAATTTAATACTTTTTATATTAGTTTTTAATAAATTTATATTACATTTTAATACAATAATATTAAAATGTAATACAATTATATTAAAATGTAATACAATATATTAAAATGTAATACAAAAATATTAAAATCTAATACAGCGGTATTAAAATTCAATACAAGTTTAGAATTTAACCAAGTTTATTTTCTAATAATATTTTCTAATACTTACATAAATATTGAAATTCAATACAAAATAGATAAAAAATAATTTTAATATTTTGGAATTATTAAAAATTTGCTTTAATACAAGAGCTGTATTATAAAATACTCCAGAATGAAGTCTGAAATTTTGTTAAGACATTCATTAAATTTCTAAAAAAAATCTAGGGAAAGTTAAGTTCTGCGTTAGGAAGGGAAACAACACAGAGAAATAGTGTCTTTGGTACCATTATACATTAGTAGTTTTCTGGGAAATATTTTGTACCTTTTCTTTACACGAAATATGATATAAAATATTTTTAAAACAAACTTAAATTTTTGAAACTTGTTTTGGAAAATTTACATAGTTATTGAAATTAAAAAAAAAACATAATACTCGGTTTTCAAAGATAAAGAAAACCTCTAAAATGAATTTAAACTACAAAAAAGCCTGATTTTTTTTAATCACGATGTGTTTTCATAAAAAAATAAAAATCGTTCAAGTAAATTTTTGAAAAAAATTGTTTTTTTTTTGTAATATGGTTATTATATTTAACACCTTAATCGAAAACTCAAAAAAATTCCGAAAATTGATTTTTCAAAACAAAAAAATATTAAATTTTGTTGTTGTTCAAAGATTATAAATATATATTTAAGTTAAATAAAAGCTTTCACGCATAAAAAAATTGTTAAAATCGAGCTACTTATTTGAGAGAGAGTCAAAAAATTTAAAAGAAAAATAGTCCCTGCCTATCCAAAAAATAAAGTTTTATCAAAATCGTAAGACCCAAGAAAATTTAACACATCGAGTTTAACATGGAAAATATTTATTCCAGCGAGATATTAAAAAGCCAGAATTGTGTAAAAGTTATCTGTAACAATTTTGAAGAAAATCCGTCCACACTGAAAAAATATCGTTTAGACAGTAAAAATGTTTAGAAATTGACTCACAAAAAAAAACCGACAGACTGCATGACAAAAACCACTTCCTTGATTTCTCTATATTTTTCACGAAACAAATAAATGTGCTTTAGGGTGTCCGTTATTTCCCAAAGTGATGTTTTCGGAGGACCTAAAAAAAGGGAATTTAGCAAAAAAAAAATTTTGAGAGGTCATTAACCCGTGCCTCTAAGCTCATACTTTCCCCATACAAATTTGTATGGGAAATTTTTAACGTTTACATACAATTTTTTTTCTCTCGAGTTCAATCATCTATTTTTAAAATGTTTGTTGATTCTGGTTGGAAAATAGTTCCTTTAAAAAATCACCTTCAAAATTTCCCGCTAAAAAATTGTTTTATATTTTATTTCGGTTTTTGAAATTATTAGCTGTTTTCGTAGTTTTTGCTTTTACGTTTTATTTTATTCTTCTTAAAGTACACCACCTATCACACAATTTTTGATGCCGTTTTATTGGTTTTCAATTCTTTTCAAATATTGCATTCAAAATTCTTTGTTAAATTCACCTTATTTAGTTTATAAACTTTCGATCTAGGGGGTGTCTACCCCGAAAACATCACTTTGGGAAATAACGGACACCCTAATGTACCTATATATGTTAGTAAAAATATTCGCTGCAAGACAATTCTTACTCTAATAATGACCAATCAGAATCTAGAGTTCCATTAAAAGTTTAGTGGTACTTTAAGAATAATGATTGAATAAATACAATAATTAAATTTTGTATATTTATCGGAGAGTATTTAAAATTCATTTAAGGATTTATGAGGACCATTCAACTCGTGCTCGCAGATCTGTGAGGCTCTTACTACCTCTCCCTATCATTTGCAGCCCTAAAAACTTTTTAGTAAATTAGAAATTAGTAAGTTTTTTAATTTTTTTTTTTTTTTAATTTTAAGGAAATTTCAATCAAAATTTCGATTACGATGGAATTTTCGTTGCGTGCAAACAGCCAATGTTTATGCATACGTTATTAAGCCTTACAATTAAAAAAGAGACTGTTGAATATTCCTTTGGAATATCTTTCATAGAATACCCTAATTTTCGCCCAATAATACATCCTGAAAAGATCAAAAGTGTATTCGAAGTCACTAAATGTACGCCGAGTGAACGTACGATTGCGGTTGCATAAGAGTGATCCACACAGAAAAAAAACATTCTTGTCACGCTTTTTAATTATTAGATGAGATAATAATCGCTAATCTCTATTTGGCTCTGCAAACTCTGAAAACCCACATTTCCCATCAAATCATTGCTTTTAAACGAACAACTCGCTCAACCAAATCAACATTTTGTTAACTTTGCTTAATGACTTGTGATTTTGTTTGCGTCTAATTATTTTAAGAAAACAATATTTAAACAAAACAGATGTGTACGCTTTCTATCGTAAAAATCACAATCATGAGTCACTCTCACTCACAGATTCATATAAAGAAAATTCTTCTCTATACAATACTTCCACTTTATGTACGAGTAGTTTCCGAACATTATTTTCATTTAATTTTTTTGTTTTCGTTCCTCTTGTAGTTTTGGTCTCCTTTCTATCACAATTTTTGTTTTAATTTTTTAAACATTTTCAATGAGTTTGCGCAATCATCGCGCATTAAAATCATCTCTTTATTCAACCAGACAAAAGATGATTCAATCGAAATATATGGTTCTGTTTCGGCTAAAACGTTTAAATTGGTAATAATCTTATATACAGAGGAGAGAGAACATGTGCGCCAAGATGTACGGCTGACATGTGATATAATTAGAAATCCAGAAATACTCTTCTAACAACATGCTGCTAGCCGGCAAGATAAAAAGGAATGAAAATAAAAAACAAAATAAATAAACAATGAGTTGAGCAGTATTTCGCAGAAGAACATCTTGGCTCCTCTTTTGGTCACGGCAGCATTCGATTTGAAACACCTCGTTCGTAGGTCGTTGTCGTCGTGAGTAATTATAAGTTAAATTCTCCAAAATTGGAAAACACCCAGGGTATCCCCAGAGTTTAGTCACCGCATTAAGGTGAGATACACTTTGAACTCCATAACTAATACCTAATTTGCTATAGAAATTCATACAAAGAGAGATTGTAGAACTATAATTTTTATTTTTACAGTCGGTACTGAAAGTATTCAAACAGTTATATTAAAAGTTATTTATTTTTATTACATTTGTACTTTTTATTTATGTTGTTTTGGATGTTATTGCTCATTCAAAACCTGTCAACTTTTGATAAATATCTTTCTTACTTAGTACTTCGTTTCGAAGTCAGCTCAATGCGAGTCAGTCGAGAATTGCCCTTCTTTATTCTCGCATTAAAATCGTCATTAGAGGCGATTTAATCTTCACAATTCATGCCAGTTTCGTTTTTTTAGCCAGACAACATTCAAAAGTATGTATATTAGGTTAAATTATCCCTGTTTTAATTCACCCAATTTTTAAATTTTTAAATATTTTGACGATTCGAACTGAGTTTCGAAAGTTCGAAACGGAAAATTATTCACACCACACCTTAAATATTTATGTTCGCAAGAATAAAAGCTATTTCGAATATCACCCGACTGTAATGTCAATTGTTTAGCAGTTATCCCCAAAAATTCACTACCATCACGGGAAAAGAGAAATCAATTTTTCTCGTACTGTATCCCATTCGCTCTCAGTGAATGTCGCGAATGTATTAAAAGTGTTACGTTTTTTTTTTTCAAAGTTTACTAAGTTTGTTTAATAATTATCTCAAAAATTTAGCCGACCTTAAATTTATTTAAAAAATTTAGCTGGATTGCGAGCAGATTCAGCTTTAAAATCACACATTCGTTTCCGAATATACATTTTTTATATGTCACAATTTAGCAGACGAAAAAACGCAAAAAAAATTAAAAAAAAAAGCGAAAAAAAATGTCACCTAAAATTTAGCGCGATCTGCGTACTAGGCTTGAAAAATGATAATGTAAGTGTCCAATTGCAATTCTAACCTAGAAATATTTTATATGTTTATATGCCTTCTAGGTTTTGAGGAAATTAAAAAATAAAAACAAAAATAATTTGAAAAAAGAAATATCTGATAAAATTTTTTTTCAATTTCCTCAAAACATAGAAGGCATAGAAACATAATAGTTTTCACTATTCGATAAGGAATCAATTGAGGGAGTTTTCTGCATGAGTCAATTTTTTATTAAAATTCACAGTCTGAACAAATATAGAAATTAATGAGTTTTTAACAAAAAATGTTTCGACTATTTTTAACTTTGAAATCGATTATATCAAAAACTATTGGTTGAAATATATTGATTTTAAAATTACAATTAAATGTACAATTCTCCCTTTCGGAAATTGTATCACTTATAAGTTATAACTGTAAGTGTTGCCGTTGTTTTTTAATATTTTAATAATTTTTTTTATAAAATTGCCCCTCCCTCCTAAAAGGGGGACCACCTCGTTTGATTTGAAAATAAATATTATTTTAGAATATATTTTTAAAACAGCATGTTGTTGTGAAAATATATACTTTAATTTGATGTCGAAGTTGGGTAAATGACGAAAAAAATGGAATTTTTGAACTTTGACAGCTTATAAATTCTAGGTGGTTTAACTGAGTTTTATACATTGTTGAAAAGGTATATTTATGTCCGATCAGAAACTGTAAAAAAATCGAAAATGGTTGAAAATTTGACGAAGCTAGATGGGTGAAGGTAAAAAAAACCGTTTTTTGCCCCTAATTCCAGATTTTGGGGGTGTTAGGGACTTTTTACACACCGTTTCGTAATCAGTGCGACTAGCTATACAAAACGTGATAGGTCTCCACCCGCGTATATTTTGAGTGTTACACCGTGTAATAATGGTCATCTTTGAACATTGAAAAAAAAAAAACATTTTGGAAAGCAAAAATATTTTTTTTTTATTAAAATAAATTCAAAGGGTGGTCTAAAAAAGTTAAAGAATGATCAGTGATGTATATCAGTGTATTAATCGAATACAGAAATAAAATTATCAAATAACATTGACTAAATGTTATACAAAAAAATGTAAAAACTAATTCAAACTGAAATGTAAGAGCAAGCTCATGCGACCTATTCATGTACATTATTTTAGTGCAGTTAGGACCAGGGTTGTAGAAATATCAATTTAAAAAAAATACATTTGAAATTTAAAAAAAAATATTTATTGCAAACAAAACAAATTACATTAAAAAAAATATTTTTGCTACTGAAAAAAATTAGCATTAAAATAAAAATTTGTATTGCAAGTGAAAAATATTTGCATTAAAAAAAATTTTTGCAAATACAAAATTTTCTGCATTGAAAAAAAAAATCAATCCAAAATGTGTGAATTAAATATTTTTTTTTAATATTCGTCAAATTTTTCTTACAATTTTGACCATTAGGCCTTGCATTAGGTTCGATATTATAGAAAAATTGGAAATTGCTAATGTATGGTCAAATAGCCAAAATTGTAAGAAATTCGACGAATATTAAGCAAAACATTAAATATACACAATACACAATTTGCATTAAATTTTTTTTCAATGCAGAATTGTTTTATATGCAATAAAATTTTGTTTAATGCAAAAAGTATTTTTATATTTTATTTACAATAAACATTTTATTTTCAATGCAAATATTTTTCAGTTTCAATAACATATTTTTTTAATACAAATTTTATTTGTTTGCAATAAATACTTTTTTTATTGCAATATTTGCATTATATTTCAGTTGCAATAAAACCAGTAAATTTGTTTTTAATGGTTTGTGAATCTATAACCACGAATGATTTATTGTGGACTATCGATCTTGATTATTCTTGTTTAAATTAATGATTGTAAGACGTGCAGTTCAGCTGTTCTAAAAAAAATCCACTAACTAATTGGCAATAGCTTAAAAAATAAAATGCACGACTGGGGTTGCACGTACTTGCTCTTGCAGTTCAAAGCACTTTTATGTTAGTCTACTTGTTGATTTTAAAAGCAAGATCTAAATTCTAAAAAAATTGATATTGGGGAAGAGCCGACATTAAGGGCAAAATTTTGTTAAATGAAAAAAATTTTTTTTTGTTAATTGACTTTTTTGAGAAAAAATAAAAATGCAGTTTTATTGCCACTGCTTTAAATATTACATATACAAAGTTTAATCAAAATCGTTAGAGCCGTTTTCGAGAAATTCGTAATATCGTATTTTTTGTATGGGAGGTATACGTTCTAAACGAGATATAAAAAAACAAAAAAGAAATTAACTTTCAGAATTCCATAAAAATCATCTGTACCAAATTTGAAAAAAATCCATCCACTCGTTTAGGCTGTGGAAATGTGTTCAGATGGACGCACAACCGCACGGACGGAATTGCGGGACCCACTTTTTCGGAATTCTCCATCATCGTAATGTTGGTTTTGATTAAAACCTCAATTTTTTTTCGACACGAAACCAATACTTGCCCTATAGAGCAAGTAAAAAAAACAGAAGTACGCGATAATTGATAATTTTTTTTTTTTTATTGTGTTAAAACTTTTGCTTCCCACTGTGATCTGAGTAAAAGTAATTCTCTAGAAAAGCGACCCAAACACCCATCAAGCTGACGACAAAATAAGGTGCCTCACTTCTTGTCTGCGTTTGTTTTTTTTTTTTTTTTTTTTTGTAATTTTGTTTTTGTCTTAAACAATTTGCCGTCCGTAAAAGCATATTTCCATTCGTTTTACATTCTGAGTTCTGACGATGTGAGTTTATTTCTAGCCACAAAATGCCATAAGTTTTTCGGAGAACAATTTTCGAAAGATTGCGGAGGCGAACACAGCTGCTAGTTAGTTCGCATTGGAGTGCTGCCGAGTGAAAATCAAAATCGCCTCAATTCGGAATTATTTTTGCTTGTCTCTTTTTTGCTGTTGTTCAATGTTTATTATTGAATAGTTTTTTTTTTTTTTTTGTATCTATGATCTACATATATTTTATATAAATTGTGTCATAAAGATTGATTGAAAAAGAATTATTATTATATACCTACCGGGATTTGTGTGTATTTGTTTTGCACAACAGAGAGACCGATCTAAATAAAAATAAGTAAAACCTATTACGATCAGAGTTTTCAAGGATGAACTAGAATTAGTTTGATAGGATATCTTTTTGAACTTCACTTTTGAAGAACATTGAAAAACAGAATATTGAAGTTTGTTGTAAGATTCTGCTCCAATCCTTTTTACCTGAATTGTTCTTCCATTTGACATGAGAAAAAAGAAATTTTCATTTAAACATGATTTTGTTTTTGTTTATATCAAATAATTTAAAATGACATAATAATAAATGCACCGATGACCAATGAGCCTGGTTATGACTCAAGGATGCCAAACAAGAAAATAATAATTGAATTAAAAACATTTTGTGTTCTGTTTGTGTACACGAACTACATTCAATTGAAATGACATTGAAATGAATTTTGGGGGGATTTGTTTGAATGTTTATAATTACGCTTGTGTTCATGTATTTAAGCGAAACAATGACAGTTGAAATATTTTTACATTAAATAAATCAAAATATCATTGAGATTGAGGTTTAACTGCAGTTTAAGTGTTGTGTTTTTTAAATGTGGACTCAACAATTACTGACTTAATTGAAATAAAAATGTAAAAAAAAACTCCTTTAATTGCTTTAAAATAAGTTTTTCAAAGAATTTTATTAAAAATATATCATTTTGGATGCTTGCAAATAACACCCTAAATCTGTCTGGATTTTAAAATAACTGACCTACTCAACGGCTAGACTTGCTGTAGAGATTTGTTTTAATTTTAAACAAATAATAAATACAATGGATAAATACAAATACTTACAAATTAAGGTTTTTTAAACATTAAGAATTATATATAAAATTAAAAGTTGATTTTTTTTTCAAAATTCCCTGTGAAAAGCTACAGAGTGTCTTCCGAAATTCCAAAAAGAACTGTCTGTTGAAAAATGTATCCAAAAATGTATTAGAACTATTTGTCTTTGTTTCTGAAAGAGTACCAAGTTAGTCAAAATTCACTCGTAATTATAACAATATTATCAATTCTTTTTACAGCACCGCACAGTGGTCGATTTTGAGTCACTAGGTGGACTTAATTCTTTTATATGTCTTATTGGCTTGGAATATTATTTTTAAAGTGATAACGTCTTACAAATCGATGAACCCTAATCTCCCGTTCTTCCCGTGCCTGTTAGCAGTTTTTTTTCACCTTAGCTGCTATATTCATTATCAATGTACACCTTAAACTATTACAGAGGTTTATTTTGTTGCCGAAACAAAAATACACTTTTCTGAAGGTTTTCGGTGTCCTGAACTCGAATCCGAAGTTAAAAAAAATTAATCAGCTCCCGTTTTTGAAATATTACCGTTAGAAGATGCAAAAAAAACGTTTTTTTGGGTACTTCGGACCTTATTCTTTTATATAAGGAAAATTGTTTGAACATATTTAGTAACGGTTTCTATAAGAACTGTTTTCCATCTTTCAATGCCTGTTTAAATCTTTCTGATGTCTTTTTTATTGCCCAAAATATCTTTAATGGGAAAAAATATTTCTTTTTCCCAAATCTTTGACCGTTTTCGAGACCTTTTGACCGTTTTTTATTTATATTTTTTTGATAGATATATTAATCAAATTAACAGGAAATATAAATAAAAGCCAGAACTATATTTGTGCAAAATTTCAATCTTTTTCATAGTCACATTTTTGAGATAACGGTAAAAAGATGGTCTTTTTTTGACACGAAGTATCTTTTTATATAGAGCATTTGTAAATTTGATTTATTTTAATTTTGAAAAGAGATAATATAACCTTTCATTTCATATATCACACATAACAGTTCATGCTCTACAAGCTAGACAATCTTGAACAATGTCCTTCCTTAATAAAAATGGTCACCTTAAAAAGAGCGAATTGGTACCTGAAAAAGACGAAAAAAATAGTTTGCGGCGGTTTTCGGCACTTAATTTTAGCATCAAATTAAAGGTAATGATTCAAACTACAAAATATAAAAAATTCACGATGGCACTCTTCGGCACTTTTTTTTAATCGTCCAAGAAGTAAAAAACAAACATTTGAAAACTATCAAAAAAAAGCCTTACAACATTAACCCTCTACTGCATGAATTAATATTAGCGGACGAAAAAATTAAAAAATGCTTTACATGGGTTCATTGGGTTGTTTCAAAACGGTTTTCATTAAAAAAATTTGTTTAAATTAATTTGTTTAAAAAATTTGTTTATAAGCCAAATTTGGCTTCGTATGCATTAAGGGGTAAGAAGTTTTACTAATTTAATTTATTCAGATTATGTAAAGAATACAATTAAAAATATCAAAAGACAAATATTTATCATTTAAAAACAAAATAAAGTAAAATAAATACATTGCATTACAAAAGGTGAAGATTTAATTCAAATTTTGCTCATTTTAAGACAATGAACCGAAAAAAACAATTTGTTTTTGTCCCATATAAATATTTTTTCTTGTTCACATTCTTTCCACTGTCGAAGTAAGTCTTGCTCCAACATTTTCACCCACTCCCAGATCTTACAAAAACTAAAAAGTAATAAAATTATTGAAAAATATTGTAGGTGAGCCCCCCTCCCCCTAAAATTTTTGTGGTTACGCCGCTGGAAATGGGGTTAACATGAGAAAAATGTCTCTAAAAGCGAAGCGTCTCCATTTCTGAAGTAAAACATAGCTTCCAAGCAAAATAACAATGTAAAGAAACAAAATTTTCCAACAAAAAAACTTAACAAATTGTGTAGATTTACAACCCTTTAATGCATACGAAGCCAAATATGGCTTCCGTACTTTTTACCCTCCCAAGACCAGGCCAATAATTTTTTTACAATAAAAATTGGTTCATAGCATACACAATTAGACAATCGATCAAAAATAAATTTTTAATTCCACTTTACTTTCCAAACAAACGCAGTAATTAACACTTAAAGTATGAATATATTCTACACTTTCGATTTCAATGCACACGACTGATTGACTCACCTGTGATCATAAAATACACCTTTATTTTGGGTCGGACACACGAAAAAACTATCTCAATGGGTTCTTAGGAACACAAAGAAGAGGATTGTATTTAATCTTTACCATTTTTTTGTGACAGATAAGAGAAAAGTGCATACAAACAGACAAAACCATATTTGGCTTCGTATGCAGTAGAGGGTTAAGTTAATAGAAATAGAATTCGACTTTTTTTTTACAAAAAACAAATTGAATTTAAAAATGCATACCACTAGCATTTTCTGACATTTTTTTGTTCAACTCAATTACTCACTTTTATCATAAACTATCACTTTGTAAACACTTGTTAACTCTCGGACGTTAAAATAGAGAGTGAGCAAATCATGAATGATTACATTTAGATGCTTCCCATGAATAAAATAACGGCATCAAAAAATTATTTTTGTTGTTTAAGAATATTTACTTTCGGCCTAACGGTATTTTTTATGTTGATAACAACTTTTTTTTTCGACTTTTGACCAGCTACGATGTACTGAATCGACCAGTGTGCACCGCTGCAGTCCTGCATTTATGAACTCGCCCAAATATAAAAAAAATTGTTTTTTTTTTTTTTAATTAACAAAACACAAAATCAAATGATTTTGACCACAAAATAGATTTTTTGTATAAAAAGGAATTTTTAGAAAATAAATTTTGAAAATCGTTAGAGCTGATCCGAACAAAAAAATTGTAAATGTTTTTTTTTTTTAATCCAAAAATAAATGTTTGTTTTTGTTAAATTTTATTACGATTACTTAAACGCTTTTGTATTCAAAATTTCGTTGAAATCAGATTAACCCTGTACACTGAGGAAAAAAACAACTTAAAATCAACGAAAACCACGTTGATTCAACTATTTTTCGGAATGATTTTGCGTTGAAGACGAAAATTTTAATATCATAGTAGAACATCGTTAGTTAAAAGTGGTTTACTGTTTTAAAACATCTTTAAATCAAAGTTGTTTCAACTTTAAAAAAAAGCACCAATTTATTAAAAAAAAATAGAAAAAATAGGCAGCCGCTGGGGATCGTACCTACAACTCTTGGGTTACAAGGCGAATGCTTAACCAACGTGCTATCTCACTGTTGAAAATTACAGTGATAAAATGCAACAAAAGCTGAAGTCCGACAAAAATAAAAAAATTTCTTACGTTTTTTCAATTTTATTTTGAAGAAGTTTCATGTTAATTTTTTCAACGTTGAACATTTTACATTTTACGTTGCGTTTTTTTCCCTCAGTGTACGAGATATTCAGAAACCAAAAAAGCGTTCTGTGGCAGGTACCGTAAATAACGGTAAAAAAAATATTTTTTTTATTTCAAAAGTTGACTCTTATGTTACTGCTCGCAAAAATTTTTATCAAAATCGTTAGAGCCGTTTTCGAAAAAAAACTAACTTTTCTATTTCCGTTATATGACAGGTACAGTTAGTTTTGGTACTAAAAAAAAAAAGGCAAAGACTGTTTACTACCAAGTTTAAAGAAAATCACTCCAGTAGTTTAGACTGTAGCTAGAAGTGCATATGTAGGTACATACGGAAAGGCAGACAGAATGGCGGGACCCATTTTTTTGGCATTCTCAATTATCGTAATGTCATTCCTGATTGTTATGTATCTTGATTTTGATTTTTTTGCAAGAAAGAATTAATTTAAAAAAAACATTTTTCAAACATTTGTGTCCATTGCATTTTTATTATATTCTGCGATAGTGTTCCTTGACTTACAAGGTTACAAGTAACACGTATAAGATGAATATTTTCGTTACACTAATCAAATGAAATAAAATGTCCTTGTTAAAGCTTATTTTTTATCCTACTCACTTTCTTGTCCCTGGCGTACTACAAATAGCAGAAATATTGATGATATCATCTATCAAAAACTCAAAAGAACTTTGATAGATAGGTTAAAAAACTCCCCCGACATGACATTCTGAGTCGTACTGAGTTGAGAGCAACTTATTAGGCTAACAGCTTTTTTGCGTAACTTTGATATAACATTTTGACTATAATGCAAAATGATGCGTCAAAGAGCTCTGCCACTTCCACACTTGGCACTTGGGTCTGTCGATAACCAAGCGTCAGCTAGATAGCCTTGGTTCTTCTGATTGAAAATAACAATTAGTGTAAAGTTTTGTATAGTGTCGAGTCATGGATCTGGTTAGGGTCCATAAAAGTAAGCCTTTTCTTAGTGCAAAACCATTTTATTTTCTTAGAACACACTTATGAAAAATTTTGTAAGCCTTAATGCAGGAATAAGGAACACTTTCTTTCTTATTTTAAAGTTTGTTTTTAAAAACGGGAAACTATTTTTTGGCCATAAATGAGAAGAGCTTAATGAAATTAAATTAAGTATTGAAAAATTGGGCCTAAATATATTTTAACTTCCTGTTGTTTCAAATCCGTTAAACAATGTGACCTTGGTAAACTAACTCCCATTTTGGAATCTTCCGAACATTGATTGATGATTATTTTTTGGTGTTCTTTTGTCAAATGGAAGAATATATAAAATAGATACATAGTTTCGTTCAAAATAAATCTAAGACTCCGTTTTAATTCTTTAGATAATAAAAGAAAAATTTAAACTACAATAAAATGTGTGACACCACTGCCCTTATTCCAAAACAAAGCGAGCTACGTAGCTGCTGGATCATTTACAGTATGCATTAAATTTCTCTTTATATTAAATTTTAATAGCTTATTTTAAAATTCGTCATGTTCAAAACCTATATCTAGATTAAATTTTGTATTTCTTCTCTTCTCATTTTAGCAAAAACTGATAATAAACAACGTTTAACTGTCACAGAAACAAAACCAGTGATACACGAAGACGATGATGACGAAGACGATGATGATGACCGCGAAAATGCCTGCTCAGTCGACGACGACTATGCGGCCGATCAATCGTTACATCAAATGCTTGATCCATCACTGCAACCAGAGCTTCCAATACCAAATAATAGACTTTCACAAGAGATTTACCAGGATCACACTAGACTAGCCAAAGAATATTTGCGAGTTGACACAGAACTGTACTATGCAACAGACCGGCGAGATAAATATTTGGCATCGCTGGATCCCATAGAAAGGGAACAAAAAATGATTCTTATGAAAAAATTAGAAGAGAAGGTTCGATCTTGTAAACTGATATTTTTAAATTTTTTTATTTTATAAAACTTTATAAAAATTCCAGGAGGAACTTCTTGAACTGTACAACGATTTGAAACAGCAATTAGAGCGTATTCGTGCTGCGCAAGCTCAACAAACGACCTCCTCCACCTCAGCTCAAATAACGTCATCAGCTGATCCCCAAACATCACGATCAGTTAAAGTTTTACAATCACAAATAAGTAGTGATAGTCTTGCCGCCGATCCTGCTGACGATGGCTGGGTCCTAATTCCTACAAAAGAAAGCAATACGTAGCAATCGCTTAAATTACACATTACACATTACTTTATAATGCAGCAAAACCTATATACTTGATGCTAAGTCATTTATTTTTTTTTTTGCTAGAGAACTAAGTTTTATTAGCTTTGTAAGTACTTAATACAAAAAAAAAACATTTAACGAAAGTGTGATCGTGATGTGCGTGCTCGTTGAACTGAATGTTGTTTATATTATACATACATATTATATACACTACACATACAATACATTATATACATTACATTACATATACCTATCTATACCTAAACTATTATTGTTATTTGTTAGAAAATAAATAAAATGAATAAAGAGTTGCCATATACATAAGAATTTACCTACTTTTTTAGTTTTTAAATTTAAATTTTTTTAAAGTGCTTTTTACGTTCCTTAAATAATATCAGGGCCCAGCTTCAACAATCTAAAAAAAAATGTCCTTCAAAAACAAATTAGACAGAATTTTGAATTTGCTGGCAAGAGAAGTAGTCTTAGATCTCTGAAACCCGCTGTTGGAAAATGGTTGCATTTAATCGTTTTTTTTTTTAGCAAACGTACGAAAGCTTAACTAAATGAAGGTTCTTTTCTATTTCAATAATTAATTTCTTAAATTCGGAAGCAAATTGTACTTTAAATTGAATTTTTACTCGAAACTAAAATCTTACATTTTCTTCCTAAAAATGTTTAGTCTACGCAGAAATTTTCTTGTTAAAAAGGTTGCGTATACACCCGAGTATTTGATTGAATTATTGCTTAAGACTCATAACTACGGGGATCACCCGTCTCGATTTTCTTGGGACTGTCCCGTAATTCTATAGCTTGTCCCGGGTTTTTATATAAGAAACCCGGGAAGTATAAATGTCCCGTATTTGCAACTTTAAAACTTGTTGAAAATTATACTATTTCAAAATCTTAAACACCTAAACAACTTAAATGTTTAAAACGAAAAAAATCTAAATTAGGATAAATTATGAAAACTCATTTTTAAAAATAAAATCAAATACCTATCCATTTTTTATTTGTTAAAATTTTTTTAAGGCAGCCTAACAAATTTTGTTTTTAATTTTCTTGAAAACAAAAATGGCGCCAACGATTGTAATTTTTATTATGTGTACTTCGTTGAATGCGAAAATCATTTAAAAAGATGTTTTTGCAACTTTAAAAAACAAATTTTATATCATTTTTTAAATTCTTAATAGATTTCTTTAAACATATTAAATTTTTTTTGTGTGAATAAATATATAAAAAGCTTTGATATTCTAAGCATCTCTAATCAAGCGATCCAGTCTTGTATTTTGTACTCCATAACCCATATTTTCTTAGTAATTAAAGTTACGTATACGCACTAGTGACTTTACTTATGTTGTAGGGTAGAGTTGCTAGTAGCCGGCCCCGTAAGGATTTTTTTTTCTCATAAAATAAAGCACAGTAACGTCAAATATCAACATTTTCGAATAATTTTTGAAGTAAAATGTACTTTATTTATTTGTTTTTCGGTATAGTTAAAAAAAAAAGTTAATAATTGTTCCAAAAAAAAATCATTTATTTAAGTTTTTGTAAAAAACAAGCTCCGATTTTCCTAATTCCGGCCTTTTTTTCCTATTTTCGGCCATCTAGTGTCCCATCTCCGGCCATTAGGTCAAGTTATTTTTTCTAAGAAGACTGACTAAAAAGAATAATAAGAAATGTTGTAACTTTAGGAGAGGCATTTAAAAGAACAGCATAAGAGCAAAAATTTGGGACAAATCCCACAAAATCACGAGTTATAACGATTTTTCTGAAAGGTGGCCGGCTACTGGAGACGGCCGGAACGAGGTAACTCTACCCTATAACTTCATAGAAAAGTTATGTATACGCCGAAGTGCATGACGGCGATCTTGCCAGAAAATTAAAATACTTAAAATTACCACAAGCCCAAGTATCTTACAGAATTGACGTTAAATTTTTCAATCGTTACGTACAGTTGTGTTCAAAATAATAGTAGTGCCTGCAAAAAAATAACATTTGTTATATATACGGTGCTTCTATGGTTAAAAATTTAATTTCTTTGATGTCAAAGTTTGTAACGGTCAATTACTAATAAATGTATCATAATTTTAAAATGAAAAAGAAGGTGCCAAATAATTTTTCATTGATTTTTGGTTGTTCTTTCGAATTTGACCTGTTCAAAATAATAGTAGTTAAAGTTATTTTTTTAAGAATTTAAAAGCGGTTTATAACTTAGAATATTTATTTTTGGTTTAAAAGTAAGTACTCATATAATTTGAACAATTTTTCAACAAAAAAACGGTTTGTTTCGGTTTTAATCTATTTAAAGTTTGAAGAGCAAAACACTGCAGTTCGGATAACGGAAACTTATACCAAAGCTGCTTGAAGAAGGGAAAACCTGCTTGGGAATTCATGTTTATATTAGGATGCTACCCTACAATGGTAGCCAATGCAATGAAGTCAACGAAAGACCCGAAACGCGCGGTAGAAAAAGAAAAAAGACCGCCGTAGATGACAGGCGTACTGTCCAGACGAGCAAAGTTGAGCCTTCTGCATCGTTGTTTCACATCCAGAAGGCTTTAAGTCTGGATTGCAGTGCAGTGAACATTCGGGGGCGAATGTTAGAGACTTATTTGTATGCTTGAAGTCCAGGAAAAATCCCGCTGTTAACAAAGAAATATGTTAAAATACTTAAATTTTCGACCCTCCATGTTTAACTGTTTCCATCTTATACTTTGGAACATATTCCGTATTGGGTGGACGTAGGACGTATTGTGGAGATCCAGTACCACCAAAGGGGACAAATTTGCTCTCATCAGTAAACAATATGTTACGCCATTACTTTGCTGGCCAGTTTATGTGGTCTTTTACAAACTGGATACGCTTTTTAACATGTTTCGCTGAACTTTTCGTGGACTTCAAGCATACAAATAAGTCTCTAACATTCGCCCCCGAATGTTCACTTCACTGCAATCCAGACTTAAAGCCTTCTGGATGTGAAACAACGATGCAGAAGGCTCAACTTTGCTCGTCTGGACAGTACGCCTGTCATCTACGGCGGTCTTTTTTCTTTTTCTACCGCGCGTTTCGGGTCTTTCGTTGACTTCATTGCATTGGCTACCATTGTAGGGTAGCATCCTAATATAAACATGAATTTCCAAGCAGGTTTTCCCTTCTTCAAGCAGCTTTGGTATAAGTTTCCGTTATCCGAACTGCAGTGTTTTGCTCTTCGAACTTTAAATAGATTAAAACCGAAACAAACCGTTTTTTGTTGAAAAATTGTTCAAATTATATGAGTACTTACTTTTAAACCAAAAATAAATATTCTAAGTTATAAACCGCTTTTAAATTCTTAAAAAATAACTTTAACTACTATTATTCTGAACAGGTCAAATTCGAAAGAACAACCAAAAATCAATGAAAAATTATTTGGCACCTTCTTTTTCATTTTAAAATTATGATACATTTATTAGTAATTGACCGTTACAAACTTTGACATCAAAGAAATTAAATTTTTAACCATAGAAGCACCGTAAATATAACAAATGTTATTTTTTTGCAGGCACTACTATTATTTTGAACACAACTGTATATACTAAAGTGCCTCAATGCATGCAGTTTGCCAGAAAAATAAATTTCTAGACAAAAAAATTGCGTATACGCCCGAGTGTCTGAAGATTTGAATTAAATTATGCAGTCAAAATATAGCAGAAAAAAAAAAGAATTTTCGACAAATAAAATATAAAAATAGGTATGTTCTCTTTGCTGAAAAAAATATACTTTTAAAAAATGTACTCCAAATCTGCGAGTGAATAAAGTAAGGCCTCTTTAAGCTCTATTAATAAGTGAAACCCGAAAGATCCTTTGAGGTCTATTTATTTTATATGTTTGATTTGGACAGATTTTTCGATACAAGTGTTTTTGAAAAACTTTTTATTTGATCCAAAAAAAAGTTAAAAAAAAAAGGTCTCTTCTATGAATCGAAACTTATAATACGGTTTTATCATCGATGCCTTGGTTAGAACTGAACCAAATTGAAAACACCAGCTTACAAATAAAAAATCATTAAAATCGGTTAACCTAGACAAACCTTCTGGGTAACAAACATAAAACAAAATTTAGACGAATTCAGAACTTCCTCTTTTTTGGAAGTCGGCTAAAAACAAACCCATTTTGTTATAGAATTTCACTATTTATTTTAATTTTATATAAAAAAAATAAAACTTTTTACATTTATAATTAGAAATCTTCCCTAAATATTATTATTTTAACTACATTTTTACAATAAGTAATCTTAATTCATTTAATTTTACATCAATGATGAGGTAAATATTTGCTTAAGGATCTGTGGCAACGTAGATAAATCCATACAAACATAACTGTGTCCAGCTGGCATTTGTGCATTTATACTGAAAATAAATGAAACAAACAAAAATTTTAAAATAATTAAAATTAAAAAAAAAACTAAATAAGTTTCTTACAAATCAGCTTCCTCTTCTAAACTGCCAATAAATATCACATGCCCTCGCACCTTCGGATCACCCTTCTTCAAAGCGTTAGCCAAATCCTTAGGATGAATACCATATCTCGAAAGATTGGCATCACTCAATACAATTACTATTGAGTTATCATAATCTTCTTCGGCCAACGATTCGACAGCTACTTTCGTTGCCTTAACGGTGTTATCACCAGACCAACAAAATTGTGAATGTGCATGCATCATTCGAAGCGTTTCCAGACGCTCCTTGTCTGTAGCTGGTGGTTTGCCAGCCAAAACGAATGGAACTTCCCATCCCTCACCACTATGACCAACAATATCGTAAACGATTTTTTTTTCATATCCTTCGAAGGCTTCCATTACCATGACAACAGCTTCTAATTCTCGGTCCAACCGCTGATCGTAGCCATTAAATCTGAGAAAGAAATCATTATTATCAAATCTTGACAAGATGAATTTGTATCTTCTTACCTATACATGGAACCAGACACATCTACAACCAACTTCAATCGATTTGGTTTTTCTTGAACATGATCTGCCCAAGGATTAGCCTCCGCACGCCTCCTATATATATTTTTCTCCCCAGTTATTCCCTCAATCAATCGAGTATCATCCAATTCCCCATGTGTTTGATACTTCTGCCACTGACGTTCCTTGCTCTTAGTTTGCAAAGCATCCATAATCGCTTTCAATTGCTGCACCTGCTTCCGAATTGGAGCACTAAACTGAGCATACATACTATAATCATGTTTGGACATTTTAATTTCTTTCAATTTTTGTTCAAAAGCTTTTCTATTCATCTCCATGGCCGCTCGTTTGACTTCTTCAGGAATATCATCTTTCTCCTCATCTGACAACTGATGAACTTTATGACCAGCATCTAGACGAAATGGACCACCTTTTCCACCCAATCCAGCTGTATCACGTCCACCAGTACCACCAGCCCAAGTATTACCACCAACATGCGGTTCATTCTTTGGATCAACTTTACCATATTTTGGCGCAGACACATCCAAACCACTTGTCCGATTAACAGTCAATTGAAGTTCCTTCTTCTTTCGCAATGCAAACAGTTCATTCTTAGCATAAGATTCAATTTGAAGACCATGTTTGGCCAACACTGTTGTAACTTGTTCCAAAGCTTCTGGAGAATATCTATCGAAATCGAGAACATTTCCAACCAACTCTGACATGGATTCATTGGGAAATCGTTCCAAATGTTTGACAATATTTACAACTTCACGAGTGGAATAAGGATAATTGAGTAATCCCTCATCAGCCATGTTTCTTAATTCACCAAATGCATTGACTAAAGTTGATAGAGTTTTTTTAGGCACCGATGGTCCGTATTGTTGAAGAAGGAATATCTCAGAATCTGGAGATGGATTATCAACTGCATGGCAACTAAATACATCTCCAAGAGATGCAAAGAAATCATTGCCCAAAAATGGAAAACCAGGTCTATTAGCCAAGACAATTACTCTAAAGTTGGGATGAGTTTTAATGATTCCAATATCATTTGAACCCCTTCCTGAAGGAACTATCTTTCTTCCATCAGATAAAATCATCTCTCCATTCTCGACTAGAGTTCGAAGAATACAGGTAACATTAACTGGAGCCTTGTCAGCTTCATCAATGACCAAGATATTCCCGTTTTTCACTGCCTTGACCAAAGGACTATCTTCGTAGACCACCTGTCCATCGCGTAATGTCGACTGAACAGTCAAACTATGAACGGTTGTGTCTCTGTGCAACTGAAGATACTCTCTTGGCTTGTTCATAAGTTGCAAAAGCTTGTCAATGAGTTTATTTTTGCCTACACCTTGATTACCAACCAAAAGAAGATGATCTCCAATTAAAAAGTCCTGAAGCAATCTCTCGAGAAGCTCAACATGCTGTGGAACATCATAGAACAAAGTGCTTGGAATTTTACTCTCGTCTTCAGTTGCAACTAATTGCATTTCTGTTTTTCCAATTCGTAGAACTTTGTCATCCACAACAATGGACCGTTTCTCTCCTGAAGATGTTCGTTTTGGTTTCTTGATTCCTGCTTCTCGGATGGCATTTTCTAACGCTGATCGAGGAAGTGCAGGTAGAAATTTCGCAAGGAATGTATTCTGAATGATATCGTAAACTGAATTGACTGGATTTTTAATATGATCGTCTGTTGGATAGATGGACATGCGTCGGGCGATTTTTAATAGCTGCCTAGTCGACAGGGTTCCAGAGAGATCTTTCAAAATCGGATCGGAAGCTTCACGAAGAATATGTGAGAGTTTGATAACTTTGTGAATATTTTCATCAATATTTCCATAAAGTTTAGAGATAATCTCGTATTCCTCACTCTGATGCAAGGGTCGAACTTCTTGAAATAGAAACAAACTAAGCATTTCTGGAGTAAGCCAATTCTGTCCACTGGCATTTAGATTTGGTGGTTCAGCTAAAGCAATTAGACGGAATGAATCATGAATTTTAATAATATTCTTTGATTCAAGTTCGGCTTGGGTAAGGCCCTCAGCAAGTAGTGATTCATAGCGATCGCTTCGCAGCATCATAGTTCCGTCGCAAAGTTGTAACTCACGATCGTGAATTAGTCTAGAATTCGAAAATAAAAATAAATAAAGAAAAAGTTAAAAAAAAAAATCAAGAAAGTTCAAACCTTTGTATCACAGAAGCAGTGCTCTTGTGAAGCCTTTGAATGCCATTTAAGATCGCGACCGATCCAGTTTTTGCAGCTCTCACCAAAGGAGAATCACGCCAAACGGTATCACCTTCGGCTGTTGTTATTCGTTGTTGAACAAGATCGCGGGAGGTCATATCTTCGTAGAGAACCATGGGTTCGACTGATTGATTAAGCAGGTGCATCATTTGATTTGTCAGAGTAGCCTTGCCAACACCTTTTTGTCCTGAAGAAACAAAAAAAAAAAAAAGAGTTAAGTTTATCTATTGTCTTCTCAATCTTAACTCACCAATTAAACAAACATCACCCACAGCATATTTTTGTATCATTGACGAGAGAATTCCTCTTTGATGATCTAAATTGACGAAACCTTTGAATTCATGAGGTTTGCTTCCACCTGGCACTGATATTTGTACACTATCAATGTTCAAATCAACAGAATCACCTGAACTTGTTGCAACATTAATTTCTTTTACACTTGCAACTTTTCTGTTAGAAATTTTAAAAGAATCAAGTAGATTTATAACACGATCGTTAAGTTCTTTTTTTAGTGTTGTTTGATATGGATAAAGTGCTGTAATACATTCGTGGACACTCAATGTAGGATTGCTGTTCTGTAAAGTAATTAAAAGATAAATAAGGATCCATTTTTGTTCTTTTTTGGAAAAACAAAACTAACCAACATTTTAGCAACTAAGTGAAGATTATCTAAGGGAAAATCTGGAAGATTTACTGATGAATCTGCTGAATGTATTGCTAAACCGAATGAAATTAAGGATTTCAGTTTCTCTTCATCGGCTTTAGGTGAATGGTTTTTGAGAGAAGAAAGCATTTCCTATAAAAAAAAATGAGATAGAAAAGAACACTTTTATTTAAAAAGAATCAACAATTGTGTGTAATATGTACTTTTAAGAACTTCTAAAGGAAACTATCAACTTAAAAGAAATATGGTGGTAATGGTAATGTCTCATTATAATAAGATGAAAAGCACGCCTTGAAGAGGAATAGAAATTTGGAAGAAAGAAGGAACAAGGCTTATCATAAAGCAAAAAGTACGAAAACAATTTCTAGCGAGCTGGAAGAAATATCTGAACTGGCAACTGATGCAATCCAGGTTATTCAAAAACTGCAACAAGCCGATATGAAGAAATCCACCCTTGTTTAAAATTGCAGCTCAGTTCGCTTAGCAACTGATTACACTGCCCAACACTCTAAAATTTTCCGGACCCTTGTTAATCATTTCTTACTAAATGGAGGGTGCTGACTCCGAAAACAACATTATTTTTATTTCTAGCAGCTCCAGTTTTTAAATTATTCGTACCTTAAAGGTATACAAATTTATAGAACTTTTTTTTTTAATTTTTTGTTTGTAAAAAAAAAAATGCTTGTATTTTTATTTCACTTACTGAACCGAAATACATAACATTTGAAATAAATTATTCCAGTAAAACATGTAATAGGAAAAAAAATAACATTAAATTACCCGCAAAATGTGAAAAATTAAAATATCTCAAAAATAAAAGCTCTTGGAAAGGAACCAGTATGATTTTTAGGAGGCTTACTGACCAATAAGTTTTGTATAAATTTTTCTGGAATATTATAATAAACTGAACCCAAATCTATAGAAATGGATATTATATAAAACTTTCTGGAAAATTTTTGGAATATACATTCTCTATCTATGATTGAATTCAAAGTGATGCTATAGCATCAGATCACTTCTCCTCATTTCTTGTTGCCATCTGGAAAATGTCTCACTTGATAAATTGATCAATCGATTCCCAAAAAGCAGGGCTCTCATCACTTAAAATTTCAATACAAAAGTGGGGCTTTTCTACTTACCTCAAATGTGAAATGTGTCACATTTCTAGATTGAAATCGTGATCTCAGTGGCGGATCTAGAGGAGTCCCTTTGTATTTCTGAGTTGGTAAGCCAAGTGCAATAACTCTGAAGTTTTCGGAAACTCGCAACAGTCCCAATTCTTCTAGTTGTTTTTCTGTGTATGTCTTAAGTTTTATTTTTATTTTTTAATTAAAATAGAAAATGTAACCATATTCAACTTACTTCTCGTAATGCATCGTACCGCTCAGGTGCCATTAAAAATTTTCCATTTTCCAAATGCATTTCCCGATTTTCAAGCAAATTGTTCAAAATTGGAAGAACATTTCGTTCGGTGTGCTCAACTCCATCCAGAATAAGTAGACGACCATTTAAAGCTGCTCTCACAGCACACTAAAGTTATTCAAATACATTTATTAAACTCAAATAATTTTGTAATCATTATAAGCTAGGTTTGTAGCTAGTCAATTAAAATGGATAATTGATACTCTTTCTTACAATTCAATTCAATTGCTTCGGATTTTCTATAAAAAAAAGTTCTTTTCAGTGCTTGTTGTTTGTTCATGATGTTTTTTCCTATCGAATTAAAAGTTTGAATATTATGCAAATTTTTGAAAAATATGTATCAGAAAGAAGAATGCGTCACATGATTTTCATGTCCCTAGACACAGATTTAACTGTGGTTGTAATGAATCTTTCACTAGATGCATTAAGCTTTATAATAACTTCTGTAATGAAATAGATAATTAATTCCTCCTTTCTTGAAAAAGTTGAATTTATTGTAATGAAATAGATTTGGCTATGAATAGAAATGATTATAAAGCACAAATATTGTATTTATTGAATTAATTCAGCTTAAAATGAAATTTGTAAGCATTCTCTGTTTTTACAAACAGAAGGAAAATTCCTCTTTTTGTAATGCCAATAATTGATGGTACCCCACTTAAGATCTCAGATAGGGCGAAATATCTCGGAATGATCTTAGATGAAAAAAAAAACTTAACTGATGAGGTCCTAACATTCAAGAAAGATATAAGAAAGTCACGTTTGCACTTTACTCATGTAATAGGATTCTTGTCAGAAAAAATGGGGGAGCAAATCTTAAAATAATAATGTGGATGTATAATGCCATTGTTAGACCCATTCTGACTCTTGAGAAATCCACGAACTTGAAGACCCTAACCAAAGTATGCATTAGTACTACGGGGGTGATGAGGTACACTCCAACCGCAGGTTTGTCCTAAATCTCATTCTCATAGATCTATTTGTACAAGAATTAGCAGCAACAGTGCCCTACGACTCGGTCAAACCAAAATTTGGAGTACTAGTCAAATCGGCCATACAACGATGCTTTCTTACTACGTTGGCAACAACGTTGGTACAGATTACATTACCCCTTACCTAGACTTCAACAAGTCTTTTAATGCCAGCTTCTCTTACAGACAAGATTCAGAAAACAGTGTACCTTACTCTAATGAGTCGAGTATCGCCATCTTCACTGAAATAAACACTGGGGTTGTTGTAGGTTTCTACTCAGAAAACCTCAACCTTGCCAGTTCTTTCAGGCTCCCTAATTATAGCAGTGTTTTCCAAGCCGAGATCTTGGCAGTGAAAAATGCTGCTAAACAAATATCCATGATGTTGATATCACCTGCTGACATCACCTTTTTCATTGATAGCCAAGCGGCAATAAAAGCGATTTCTGCCACCTTAATCAAGTCAAAGCTTGTTTCTTGCTGCCGCAAATAGCTTAGGGTTCTTGGTATGCAGCATAATGTAAAAAAAAATTTTAATGAGTGAGAAAATACAGAACGCCTTATTTCACTTTCGGCAAGTGAATGCAGGACGTGAAAGTCTCAAAAACTAATTTTCATTGAAATTCTTATTGATGTTTAATGTTGACCACTAAGATTTTGAGATATAAAAAAAAAATTTTTTCCAATATCTTTGAGAAAAAGATTATTTTTGAAAAAAAGTATATATAAGGTACTCAAGACAATAAAATACGGCTTGATTCCATAAGAAGCTTCGCAAAATTTAACGGTAATATAATTCGACGTCAAAATACCAAAAAAATAATTTTAAGCATTCTGAATTGGACTAAAATCCTAAAAAAAATGATCACAACCCTCAACGGCAACTAAGGCACTTACGCAAACAAACACAAACAACCATTTCGGAATTTGGAGGGGGCTCGATCATTCAAGATTCAGTTAATCATGTAGATTATGATGAATTCAGCTAAATAATAACATGATTTTGGAGGATTGGGGGGGGGGGAGGGGCTAGACCAATTCTAAGTCAGCAACGAAACCTAGTATTAGATTTTTTTCATTAAACAGACCTAAGATGAATAAAGAATATATAAATAAATAGTAGCCAGTTGGATTACCTGATCAAAATAAACAGCGCCTTTGTTTTTTATTTCTCGTCTTTGCTTGAGATCACTTTCTGTTGTGTCTCTACTCAATGCAATATATTCCAATTCCCTTTGTGTCAATTCAGAAAATTGCATTGCAATATTTCGACGCAGTGGTCCAGGGTAGCCAAGCAAAAACATATCTTGTTTAAGGGCATCCTTTTGGAGCATCCATCGTAAATGATGCAGAGCTGATTGAGTCAACTGAATGGATCCATCTTTATTATATTGCACTACAAAAATCTAGACATGACAAATGGATAGTTCATAAATAATAACAAAGAAGTTTACCATATTTCTTTGGAACCAATTCGGGATTTGCCGGAGTTTGAATGTCTTTGGTTACATCACCTATTGTAATTTGACCTTCGATCTTTTGTGCTTTTGTAGAAAATAACAATGATTTGTAGGACTTAAAGTTATGTTGGGAGATGGAAGTAAGGTATCGTCCACTTTTGGACAAAAAACGAGAAGGATTTAACATAATTGCGACTACTTAAAACTAAATATAAAACAATTAAACTCCAAACAAATCGACGCAACGCACTACAACACCACACACGTTATCAGAATGGGAAGTAAAATGACACAAAACAGCTGACTGATAAAAATTTGACAGAACAGGTGGAAAACATGAGAAAGAAGTATAAACAAAACAGATGTAGTTGTGTGAGAAAAAAAGAGACAGAAGAGGTGGTTAGTAATATAGTACTAGAATACTAGAACAATTGAAAATTGTACCAAATTAGTGGAAGGCAAAATTAACCTACAGTACGAACCAAAAATGTTAAGTTTGATTTTTTAATAAATTTTAATAATCCGATTTTATGGCTCTAAAATTTTATGAATTTTAAATTTCTAAGAAATATTTTTTCTCTTGAAGCCTAGTACGCAGATCGGGAAAAAACAAATTTTATCTCTACAATTTTAATCTTTTCAAAACATTTTTTTATCCCGCGCAAAATTTTGATGTTGAGGAAATCAATTAAATTCTATCAAAATTTTTTTCTTCTTTCAAATTAAATTAAATTTTTTTAATTTGATTCTGAGCTTATTTACATATCTCGTCTTAAAGCCTAGTAAGTAGCTGAAGCGAAACGAAAAATTTTCAAGTCTCCAAAGTCGATAACGAAAATGTTAACGAAAAAATATCATCGATTATTCTGTAAAAGTCAAAATAAAAAAATTCCAAAATTAATTAAAAATCAAGAAAAACAACTGAAAATAATTTTTAACACAAGAAATAAATGTATTAAAAGTGATAAAACCGTCAACACTGCTGTTGGACTCAAGAAAAATGCACAGGACAATAAAAAGTAGATGACAAATGAGTGAAAACTCTCCAATTTTTCGATAGAGTGGCGCGGCGTACTGAAAAACGAAAAGCAAAACGAAATTTTCCGTTCAGGATTTCGTTAACGAAATTTTGTATGGAAAATTTCTTTTCGCTTTAGAAGCGTACTAGGCTTCACGTATTAAGTATTTTATTAAAGAGTCCCCAAGTAGCAATTTTACTTGCATAAGGTCCATTTTGTTCGATTCGACGTTTAGTTTATACGATTCTTATACGTTTAGTTTAAGGCTTACTTACGCAAGTCATCCATTTTGGAAATATGTCGTGTAACGTTGTGTCGCATTGTGTCGCGTTGTGTCACGTTGTGTCGCAATGTGTCGCGTTGTGTCGCAATGTGTCGCGTTGTGTCGCTTTGTGTCGCTTTGTGTCGGAATGTGTCGCATTGTGTCATGTTGTGTCGCATCGTGTCGCGTTGTGTCGCGTTGTGTCGCATTGTGTCGCATCCTGTCGCGTTGTGTCACAATGTGTTGCGTTGTGTCACGTTGTGTCGCAATGTGTAGCGTTGAGTCGCGTTGTGTCGCGTTGTGTCGCTTTGTGTCGCTTTGTGTCGGAATGTGTCGCATTGTGTCGCGTTGTGTCGCGTTGTGTCACAATGTGTTGCGTTGTGTCGCGTTGTGTCGCATTTTGTCGTATCCTGTCGCGTTGTGTCGCGTTGTGTCGCGTTGTGTCGCATTGTGTCGCATCCTGTCGCGTTGTGTCGCGTTGTGTCACAATGTGTTGCGTTGTGTCGCTTTGTGTCGCTTTGTGTCGCATCCTGTCGCGTTGTGTCGCGTTGTGTCACAATGTGTTGCGTTGTGTCAAGTTGTGTCGCAATGTGTCGCGTTGTGTCACGTTGTGTCGCGTTGTGTCGCTTTGTGTCGCTTTGTGTCGGAATGTGTCGCATTGTGTCGCGTTGTGTCACGTTGTGTCGCGTTGTGTCGCTTTGTGTCGCTTTGTGTCGGAATGTGTCGCATTGTGTCGCGTTGTGTCGCATTGTGTCGCGTTGTGTGGCATCGTGGCGCGTTGTGTCGCGTTGTGTCGCGTTGTGTCGCGTTGTGTCACAATGTGTTGCGTTGTGTCACGTTGTGTTGCAATGTGTCGCGTTGCGTCACATCGTGTCGCGTTGTGTCGCGTTGTGTCGCGTTGTGTCGCATTGTGTCGCATCCTGTCGCGTTGTGTCGCGTTGTGTCACAATGTGTTGCGTTGTGTCACGTTGTGTTGCAATGTGTCGCGTTGTGTCACGTTGTGTCGGTTTGTGTCGCTTTGTGTCGCTTTGTGTCGCTTTGTGTCGGAATGTGTCGCATTGTGTCGCGTTGTGTCGCATCGTGTCGCGTTGTGTCGCGTTGTGTCGCGTTGTGTCGCGTTGTGTCGCGTTGTGTCACAATGTGTTGCGTTGTGTCGCGTTGTGTCGCATTGTGTCGCATCCTGTCGCGTTGTGTCGCGTTGTGTCGCATTGTGTCGCATCCTGTCGCGTTGTGTCGCGTTGTGTCACAATGTGTTGCGTTGTGTCGCTTTGTGTCGCTTTGTGTCGCATCCTGTCGCGTTGTGTCGCGTTGTGTCACAATGTGTTGCGTTGTGTCACGTTGTGTCGCGTTGTGTCGCTTTGTGTCGCTTTGTGTCGCTTTGTGTCGGAATGTGTCGCATTGTGTCGCGTTGTGTCACGTTGTGTCGCGTTGTGTCGCTTTGTGTCGCTTTGTGTCGGAATGTGTCGCATTGTGTCGCGTTGTGTCACGTTGTGTCGCGTTGTGTCGCTTTGTGTCGCTTTGTGTCGGAATGTGTCGCATTGTGTCGCGTTGTGTCGCTTTGTGTCGCTTTGTGTCGGAATGTGTCGCATTGTGTCGCGTTGTGTCGCGTTGTGTCACAATGTGTTGCGTTGTGTCGCGTTGTGTCGCATTGTGTCGCATCCTGTCGCGTTGTGTCGCGTTGTGTCGCATTGTGTCGCATCCTGTCGCGTTGTGTCGCGTTGTGTCACAATGTGTTGCGTTGTGTCGCTTTGTGTCGCTTTGTGTCGCATCCTGTCGCGTTGTGTCACAATGTGTTGCGTTGTGTCACGTTGTGTCGCAATGTGTCGCGTTGTGTCACGTTGTGTCGCGTTGTGTCGCTTTGTGTCGCTTTGTGTCGGAATGTGTCGCATTGTGTCGCGTTGTGTCACGTTGTGTCGCGTTGTGTCGCTTTGTGTCGCTTTGTGTCGGAATGTGTCGCATTGTGTCGCGTTGTGTCGCATTGTGTCGCGTTGTGTGGCATCGTGTCGCGTTGTGTCGCGTTGTGTCACAATGTGTTGCGTTGTGTCACGTTGTGTCGCATTGTGTCGCGTTGTGTGGCATCGTGTCGCGTTGTGTCGCGTTGTGTCACAATGTGTTGCGTTGTGTCACGTTGTGTCGCGTTGTGTCGCGTTGTGTCGCATTGTGTCGCATCCTGTCGCGTTGTGTCGCGTTGTGTCACAATGTGTTGCGTTGTGTCACGTTGTGTCGCAATGTGTCGCGTTGTGTCGCGTTGTGTCGCGTTGTGTCGCATTGTGTCGCATCCTGTCGCGTTGTGTCGCGTTGTGTCGCATTGTGTCGCATCCTGTCGCGTTGTATCGCGTTGTGTCACAATGTGTTGCGTTGTGTCACGTTGTGTCGCAATGTGTCGCGTTGCGTCGCATCGTGTCGCGTTGTGTCGCGCTGTGTCGCGTTGTGTTGCTTTGTGTCGCTTTGTGTCGGAATGTGTCGCATTGTGTCGCGTTGTGTCGCATCGTGTCGCATTGTGTCACGTTGTGTCGCATCGTGTCGCGTTGTGTCGCGTTGTGTCGCGTTGTGTCGCGTTTTGTCGCGTTGTGTCGCGTTGTGTCGCATTGTGTCGCATCCTGTCGCGTTGTGTCGCGTTGTGTCACAATGTGTTGCGTTGTGTCACGTTGTGTCACGTTGTGTCGCAATGTGTCGCGTTGTGTCGCTTTGTGTCGCTTTGTGTCGGAATGTGTCGCATTGTGTCGCGTTGTGTCGCATCGTGTCGCGTTGTGTCGCGTTGTGTCGCATTGTGTCGCATCCTGTCGCGTTGTATCGCGTTGTGTCACAATGTGTTGCGTTGTGTCACGTTGTGTCGCAATGTGTCGCGTTGCGTCGCATCGTGTCGCGTTGTGTCGCGTTGTGTCGCGTTGTGTCGCATTGTGTCGCATCCTGTCGCGTTGTGTCGCGTTGTGTCACAATGTGTTGCGTTGTGTCACGTTGTGTCGCAATGTGTCGCGTTGTGTCACGTTGTGTCGCGTTGTGTCGCTTTGTGTCGCTTTGTGTCGGAATGTGTCGCATTGTGTCACGTTGTGTCGCATCGTGTCGCGTTGTGTCGCGTTGTGTCGCGTTGTGTCGCATTGTGTCGCATCCTGTCGCGTTGTGTCGCGTTGTGTCACAATGTGTTGCGTTGTGTCGCTTTGTGTCGCTTTGTGTCGCTTTGTGTCGGAATGTGTCGCATTGTGTCGCGTTGTGTCGCATTGTGTCGCGTTGTGTCGCATCGTGTCGCATTGTGTCGCATCCTGTCGCGTTGTGTCGCGTTGTGTCACAATGTGTTGCGTTGTGTCGCTTTGTGTCGCTTTGTGTCGGAATGTGTCGCATTGTGTCGCGTTGTGTCGCATCGTGTCGCGTTGTGTCGCGTTGTGTCACGTTGTGTCGCGTTGTGTCGCGTTGTGTCGCAATGTGTCGCGTTGTGTCGCATCGTGTCACGTTGTGTCGCGTTGTGTCACAATGTGTTGCGTTGTGTCACGTTGTGTCGCAATGTGTCGCGTTGCGTCGCGTTGTGTCGCGTTGTGTCGCAATGTGTCGCGTTGTGTCGCTTTGTGTCGCTTTGTGTCGGAATGTGTCGCATTGTGTCGCGTTGTGTCGCATCGTGTCGCATCGTGTCGCGTTGTGTCGCGTTGTGTCGCGTTGTGTCGCGTTGTGTCGCGTTGTGTCGCGTTGTGTCGCGTTGTGTCGCGTTGTGTCGCATTGTGTCGCATCCTGTCGCGTTGTGTCGCGTTGTGTCGCATTGTGTCGCGTCGGAAGAAGACCATGAGTAGATGATAGTACTAGATTAACCAAAACATCTACTTTTAGTAGACTACCACCTCCAATGGAACAGGGCTAATTTTTGCAAATTATCTCATTTCGAATCTCAAATCGTATAGAAAAAAAAATAATTTGGAATCTGAACTGACTGAATTTGTGAAATTATCTCATTTCGGGTGAAGTGAAAACAGACTATTAAATCCCCAAAAATTATTACTTACATAATATGAGCGTTCAAAAAAGGAGGTATTGCGTATACGTACTTTTTTTTATTTTTTCTTATTTGATATTAAACTGGCCCAAAAATTTAATCTTGCCCTAGGGCCACGGAAACTCAAAGTTCGCCTCTGAGTCCATGAAATATTTTTTCTCCAAGTCTCTCCAAATCTTTAAAAATCTACATATATACAATGAAAATAAAATGCACGACTGGGGTCGCACGTACTTGCTCTTATGATAAAAGTACCTTTTATGTCAAAGCTTTTTTGGAAAAATATTTTGAATTAGTTATAATTTGATTTTTTTAAGGAGTTTCATAAGAAATGCAAAAATACCTATGTTATTTTGTTTTTTATAATTTCTTATGCCATATTTCCGCTACCCGCATTTTGTGAGAAAAACTAAATATACAATTATGTTAGATTTACGTAAAATATGACGTGTGTTAAAATTAATCCAAATCGTAAGAGTCGTTTTCAAAAAAATTGCAATAACTCATTAACGATGTACGGGAAGAGCCGACATCAGAGATTTAAAAAAAAAAAATTATTATCATATTTTCACTATCTGTATTTTTTGAGAAAAACTAAAAACGCAATTATGTTAGATTTACGTACAATATTACGTGTGTCAAATTTAATCAAAATCGTTAGAGCCGTTTTCGAGAAAATCGCAATACCTCGAAATCTTTGTATGGGAGGTATATGTTATAAGCGAGCTATTAAAAAACAAAAACAAAAAAAACCAACCTTGGAAATTACGAAAAAATCGTCTGTACCAAATTTCAAGAAAATCCGTCCACCCGTTTAGGCTACAGCTTCATGTACAGCTTTTTGTGACGACGCACCGACGCACAGTGTGGCCAATCACGAATCTAGCTGGACAAAATTAATAACTCGCGTTAAATCGACTTTTTTTTCTAAACAGTTTTAAACAAATGAATGTGAATAGATAAAATTCTATAAAAAAGAAATATTTTTTAAAAAGAAATCTATAATTTCTGCAAAAAGTGGGTCAAAATAGTGATGAAGAAAATGCATTTTTATAGTATTTGAATTTATGTTTCCGTAAACGTATTCTATGATTGGATATACTTAATTATTTTAAAAAACGCTTGAAAAATCTCAATAAATAAAAGCTCTATTGCTATTCACGAAAAAAGAGAGGCGGAATAATTAGTTTTTATTAAGAAATAGAACTTTTACACACGTTTTTGACAGGTGACATATATGATTTATTTTCTCATTATCATGCTTTAAATTAAAATTTTAGCAATGATTTTAATTAAAAATATGCTTCACAATCATAAAAAATGGCATCACCTTTAAAAATATCTGCAGATAATTTAAAAAAGTAACTCCTTTTTGTGCGATGCAAACTTGAAACAGAAGGGCCTATTAAAAACAGCTGTGTTTATATTACCTTCGATGTTTTTCAAGCTAATAATTCTCTAAATTTCTTCGTGACCCTATTTCTGGCCTTTTACACTTGCTTGCTTTTTGCATTGAACTTGTTTAAGATGTTCCGACAGAAAAGCATCATTCATCAATGATAATGCCTCATTAGTTGAAAATTCCAGTAGTTTAGTAGTTCCAGAGGATCAGAATTTAATTTTTTATACATTTTGATCCTTCACTTATTTCAATAAATCCTTTCCGGTATTATTGGAATATGCTTTTTCAATTTTGCGGAGAGCGATTCTGCTGATTTTAACTATTTTCTAATGGATAGGTGCACTTAGGAGACTTTTAACCTTCCGTTTGTTATATTTTTCCCGTTTTTTTAGTTTTTAAAAATTCTTTTCTACTTTTGTTTCACTATCTACTGTTTTTGTTTATTTAGTTATCACATAATATTGGTCAAGCAAAATGAAATTCATGTTTAAAGAGCGGTCCAATGTTTCTTCCACCTTTTTTGTCTTTTTTTTTCGCTTAACTTGAAGCACAAAACTTTTATATATGTTTTTAATTTTTCTTTATTGTCAAAAATGTTCCAAAGATGATACCTGCTCATTAAAAGATCAAAAAAAACTGTCTTTTCGATCTTATTTGGCAGTTTTGACACATTTTTCGAAAATTTGTTTTTTTGAAAATCTTGACTTCATTTTGAAAAGTGAAAAAAGTTGTATGGCGGTCGAGAAAACGCGAGACATGTAAATAGCTAATCTTAATGACAACACTCCACAATACATTAATTAATTAATTTCAGACCGGAAAAATGCGGAAAAATTAACTTTACCTCTAATTGAAAAACAAAGATATTTTTTTTTTGCACTTCCTAGCCTTCTTATAGAATTTTTTTTTTTTAAATAGTTGCAATATTAATTAATAAATAAAAATTAAAACACTTTACCTCCAAATGTAGATTAACAATTAAAAAAAACAATTAGAACCAAAAAACTACCACAGCGTTTTTAATCGTCAACCAAACTCAAGCGAAAAATAGAATACTTTGTATTATCTCCATCCAACTGTTGACAAGAACCAACTTTCAAGCTTAGCTTACGCTAATCCAAGATTAAAACCAAAAAACCAAACATGAATTACAGTTACCCATTTTATTGAGAAGCTCAACTCATGATTTAAAATCATGTGGCTAAACTTTTTTTTTTCTATTTTGTCCAGTCAGATTGGCGAATTACCACACTGTGCGACGCACAGACCGACCGACGGACGTCATGACCAAAACCACTTTTTCGGACTTCTCCATCATCGTAATGTTATTTTTGATTAAAACCTCGAATTTTTTTTTTGACACGAAACCAATACTTGCCCTATTGAACAAGTAAAAATACTGTTAAACAATTTAAAATCGGAGTCGTTTAAAAATCATAAAGGTTCAACAAAAGGGCAACAACATTAATTTGAACCTTCGTTCGTGTGCCTTAAACCATCGTGATACCTAACTGTGGAATATTGCAAGTTGACAGTCAAAAAAACTTATCATATCAATAACACGCTGTAATAACATTCGAAACTACAACACTATAGAACTGGTCAAGAACCTATTTATTTTTGTAAGCTAAAGAACACTTCAGATTACAGAATAATTGAAATTGGCTTTAGATGTATGTAGCGCATACATTAGTCTTTTCACTTTCATTTTCTTACAAAACATTATAAACCGTGGGATTAAATGATTCCCACAACTGATATTACAATTCCAATTTAGTACAAATTTAATTAAGGAATACTGCTTCGTCGCACGAACTTGCTTTAAGATTTATTAAAATATTTGTTATTATATTAGTGTTTTTTAATACATCAACCAGGGGCGTATACAGGTTTGCTTCTTGGGGGGGGTCATGCCAATTTTTTTTTTTTTTTTTTTTTTTTTCAAAAGTTTTGATAGCAGGCATAAACCTGGAAATGGGCTTTTTGAATTATTAAACATTAAAATTTGTGAGTCTTGCATTTCGAATCGAAAAGTTCCGAATGTAGTTCTAAAAATAACCAAACAAAAACGGCATGAGATTCGTTTAAGTTTAGCGTTAAGCCTTAAAGCCTAGAACGCTGCTGATGTGAAACGAAATTTTTCGTCGGTCTCCACGAGGACAACGAAATGCTTGCGAAATCTTTACCGAAAAATACTCAAAAATTGCAAAACATAAATGAAAAAAAAGCAAACACGCATCGCAGAAAGACATGCAATGACAAAATGAACAACAAAAACAAACAAAAAACTCAAAATGTCATTTTTCCACACACAATGAATGTCCCCGGCAATTGTTTGTGTGCGAAAAAGAAGTTTAGACTTTCAATTTCGTTGTGCCGAACAGCGTACTACAGAACGAAAAGTTGAACGAAATTTAAATTTACCATTTCGTTGTTTCATTTTTGTATGGGATAATTCGTTTCTTATCAGCAGCGTACTAGGCTTTAATTTTGACCAATTGAGGCTATCCTCTCCTAAAAATAAAATGTACTGTACGAGTACTTCGATTGAATAATTTGACTTAAAACAACTGTTCATTGTTTTCCGCTAGCCCAGAAAGTTAAAATAAAAATCGTTTTTACTTAATAACAGTTTTAACTTTTGAATTAAAAGTCTTCCTAACCTCAGGCAAACGAATCGCAAAGTTTTGTAAAAAAAATTGCATTGAAAATATAATTTTTTTTAAATTTTGTTTTAAAATTGTATGGGAATTTAAAATACCTCTATTAAAATAGTAAAGACAAAAAAAATAATTTTGGCGATATTTTGGAATTCGTCCGTTTTCAGGTATTAATCAGAGGTTTACAATATAAAAAACATTCAGTTGTATTTATTAGATTAAGCCCTGCTTTTTCAATCGTCAGATAGACTATCAGAAGAATAAATGTCACTATAAAAAAAAAACTTTTATTCCTAGGAATAAGCTCTAACTAAGGTTTACCTAACTATTCCAAAAATTAGCCCTAAGTGATATTTAATAATAATATTTAAATTGCCTTAGATAAGGTTGCTTACATTGCTTCTATAATTGGCTGGCCATTGATGATTAACAAAACGATAGTTGTTTCAAAAAATGCAACAGATCTAGCAAATTTAGTTTTTACAAAATACTGTTATATTCTGTAAGCAAACAAAATTCACCAAATTTTATCAGACGAATGTATTGAACTGGAACATTGCAAAAAACTAAAAAGATTTGAGAAATGATATCCTTCTTTAACATTTTGCCGATGACGAATTTTATCAACAGAATTGACCTCCACACAGCAAGGCCACAGAAAGCTTCCCTATTTAAAACATATTTTATTCACTTCATCATATAAAAAAATAGAAGATATGCCTGCTTCTTTTATTTGCTGGTAAGCAGTGTCTTGCCCTTAAGATATTATTTTTGTGTACCTACTAGATTCAATTTCTTTTAAAAAGCTTTGAATATAATACTTATCCGGATTTTGTTTCCATACAAAACTCTACAGCTCAACTAATATTATCGAACGAATAAAAATAATCCTAATCCAGCATAGCGTTCGCTAAAAATATGACCACATCCCCAAAATATGGTAAAATAGTTTGTTTGAATACCAAAAATTTTGTTTAATTTTAATTTTCGTTCATGTTCTAAAACTTCAACATTTTGAAAATAATCTTACTCAAGAGATTTCAGTATCACATAACAAATTCTTTTTTAAGTTCTGAGTTCTTGGGGGGGGTCATGACCCCGTGACCCCCCCCTTGTATACGCCGTTGACATCAACCTTAACCTCAGTTTCATGCTTATAAAATGCTTATAATGCAAATACAGAAACCTTTGCGAAGAAATATAATTTTTTTTTCACTGGCACTGATAACGATATTTTCCCACCACAGAAAAAAAAATAATAATTTTTGTTATTGTTTTGATATATTTCTTTCTTGTTCTGTCTGAAACCACTTCTACTTTTTATTCTTCAGACAGGGTATAGCTGATAAGCCACCTAATCGTTAAAATGAGAATATTATTTTAAAGTTAGTTATTAGAAAATAGGACTCCTTAAAGGAACAATTTATTTTTACTTACTAAAAATAATAATAATAAATGAAACTGTTTGTTAGTTCTCACGGATATGAGGTTTACAATATTAATACTATCGGATAAGTTTTAAGATATATTATTAAAAACCAAAACATATGTCATTTTTATGGATTACAATTTGTGCGGTTTTATTGTTTTTTTACTTGTTTTTTAACCGTACAGTAAAAGTGATAAATATACATTTATTTTGATTAGATAAATATATAGTAAGGGCAGTTTAGCTTAATTAAAGTAGTTGTGTTATTAAAATAGTTCGTCTTATAATATTTGAATTCAGAAATTGAATGGATCAGGGATGGGTTCCTATTTATTTTATAAAGAAAAGACCTTGCATAAATTTTTCACTTTATTTCTTTGTGATGCTTTTTTATCAAAGGCTGAGGTAAGCTCGCCGGTTCCAGGGTTTTGCCGAAGAAAGCACAGTAAAACTCGGCTATAGAAGAAACCAAAAACTTAAATTCTTTATTTTCACTATAGAATCGTTCTTTATTGTTCTCTACTTTCTTTAAATAACAATTTTATATAAAACTTATATACTACTTATAAATAATGCCCAATACTCTAAGAGAGCAGGGGATCTCGGACGGAGATAAAAGGAATAAATCCTATGGTGACCAAAATATGCTATTATGACCAAACTCAGAGTGAGATGGTGGTTTCGGGAATTATGACCAAACTCCAAATGAGATAGTGGCTTCGGATAGAGACGGGTATTATGACCAAACTCCAAATGAGATGGTGGTTTCGGGAATTTATGACCAAACTCCAAACGAGATGGTGGCTTTGGGAATTATGACCGAACTCTTAATGAGATGGTGGTTTCGGGAACTATGACCAAACTCCAAACGAGATGGTGGCTTTGGGAATTATGACCAAACTCTAAATGAGATGGTGGTTTCGGATAGAGACGGGGATTATGACCAAACTCCAAATGAGATGGTGGCTTTGGGAATTATGACCAAACTCTAAATGAGATGGTGGTTTCGGATAGAGACGGGGATTATGACCAAACTCCTAATGAGATGGTGGCTTCGGATAGAGACGGAAATTATACCTAATGGTCGGATGTAATGCCCTTAACTCAAGGTGAGAAGGGGGACTCGGAAAGAGACGCTAAATCTACCTACCTAACGTCAAAACGGAAATTTGCCAACATTCCAAAAATTTACAACAATACGGTATATCTATTATGGCTTAAATAGGTGTACTGAGGGAGAAATCGTCTACTCGAAGTAGATTCAAAAGATCTCTGGTTTATTCGGAAATTCTTACATCTACTTAGTAATATTTTTACACAAAGCAAGTGTGAACTCTATAAAATTAAACGGTAAAATTAAAGTTAAATTATTAATAACAATAGTTTTGAGTATAAAACAAAATGTATGTTGTCGTGTTTGTGTTGTTGCTATTGATGGCATAATCCGGGACGTTCAGTTGTTTCGGTATCGGTTTTATAGTCCGGGATGGGCGGTTACCAAATAGTTTTAATTAATTTGATTTCTTTTTGTTGCTGTTGATGGCATAGTCCGGGACGTTTTATTATTTTGGTTTCGGGTTTATAGTCCGGGATGGTTGGTTTCCATACAGCTTTAATTAAATTGGTTTGCGGTGGAAAGGAAAGTGTGACGCTTCGTTACACACCCCCCTTTCTTTGGAAGACGAGAACCTTCTCGTCTCAAACTCTTAATGGCGGTAGGAGAAAAAAAAATAAGAAAAGGAAAGGAAAAAAAATGATTAGAATAAAAATTAAAATTTGTTTTGTTTTTAATTCAAAATAACGGTTTTTTTTTTTTTTTGTTTATTTTTATTTTTATTTTTTTTTTATTTTTTTTTATTTTTTTTTTGTGTGTTTTTTTTTTTTTTTTTTTTTTTTTTTTTTTTTTTTTTTTTTTTTTTTGTTGTTTTTTTGTTGTTTTTTTTTTTTTTTTTTCCAGAACTTCAGATTTTATTAAATAAGTACAAAAAAGTAAAAGAAAAGAAAAATAAGTAGACTTCATTAGGTATAACACAAAAAAATAATTAATTCAGGATGCGGTAATGTTTACATGGGAATGTTGATAGTTTTTTTGAAGTTCCCGAAACGGAGAGAAGCGCGGTTGTTGCCTCTATTTAACATTACCAAAACAGGCCCCCAGGGACACTGAATTGTAAATCTTCTGTGTGGGTAGTACCCGCGGTTCAGGTATATCCCTTTGAACGGGTCGAAAACAGGTGCAGTAGTCGGGTCGGTTGGTGGTTTTGCACCTGGTGGTGTTGCTGCTGGTGGTAAAGTGGATGGTGTTGATGGTGCTGGTGGTAAAGCGGATTGTGGTAATGGTGCTGGTGGTAAAACGGATGGTGCCGGCGGTAAAGCGGATAGTTGTAATGATGCCGGTGGTATTGGCACTACAGCGGGTGTGGTTACTGCTGGTTGTAGAATTGCTGGTGTTGGCGGTGCAATCGCGGTTTGTTTTGAAGATGTTGCCATTGCTGCTACTTTTGGTACAGCATAGAAATCGTACAACCCAGCTGCATCTTCCGGTAGGCAGGCGCTTAAATTTAATGCACCAGATAAATAGGCAATCTGGCCGGTTGTCGCTACGAAACCTCCTCTGGATCTTGGTAATGGCGGGTTTAGCTTGCACCAAGCTTCCTCGGCTGCATTCCTCTGCTCCCGAATCTCGGCCATCCTCTGTGCAACTGGAATTTTCGGGGGGATCGGCTTCGCAGCTTCTTTTGCGCGGTTCTCTACCCGGTGGGTTTTGACGGTGATTTGTAAGGGTGCATCTGGTCGCGGAGGAGCGCGTACCTGGCTTGGAGCCGTTCGTTGGTGGATGCACGGGTCATTTGGTACAGGAGCACGGCTTTCAGGTAGTGGCAGTTGTTTGCTGTAAACCTTTGTCGGTTGGCTGGCGGATTGCTGGCGGCTCGGTTCGGCGATTGGAGGGACTCCACGGCTTGGCTGTGGAAGCTGTCTCTCTGGAGAAGATAATCTGTGGAATCGTCGTCCTTCTTCCAAATCGGCCTGGTTCGGGTGGTCTTTGCGTATATTCGTTCTTCCATACGGCTGGGTACGAGAACTTTTGCTAATTTTACTGGTCTTATGATTCATATTCATTTTTTCGGCGGTGTCAATGGCTTGAGATAGAGGTCTGCTTATCTCGGCTGCTGCTACCTGACTGACTGGAATGTCTGGATAATGAAGCTTCTTGATGCGGTTCGGTAGGACATTGGAAATATTATTTATTTCCTTGAATTTCGGTAAATCTTTATTCAAAACTTCGTTAAGTTTTTGCGGTTGTTGGACAAGGAGATGTGATGTAACATGGCAAACAGCTGAGTTTTCGGTCTGGATCGGTTTACTTCCGGTAATGGGTTTCCCCGCTATGTAAAGCTGAATGTTTGCTTGTTGCATTAAATCCATTCCTAGGATTGCGTCTTCTGCAAGAGCAGGTAAATATGTTACATCTCCTGTAAGTTCAGTGTCTCCAATGATGAATGTGGTGGTGAAGTGTTCACTCGTAGCAACTGGGTTTCCATTGGCCATATGAATCGGTTCGTAATTAATCCGCACCGGTAAGTCAAGTTCTTTAAACTTTTGTCGTACCTCTTTGCTTATAAAAGTTTTTGTAGAACCGGTGTCGACCAATGCTTGGAACGTGCGGTCGTCCACTGTTATAGGGACGAAATATCGGGGATCTCGGCGGGGCGGGCAGTAAACAACTGCAACGGGGTTTCGGTGACAAGGACAGTCCTTGGTTAATTTTCCATCCTCGCCGCAGAACGAGCAAAAGAGACGGAACGGTCGGTTGCAAGTTTCTTTACGATGGCCTCTTTGCTTGCAGTTCCAACAATGGGTATCCCTATTATATGGAACGGTTGCTGGCGGATCGCGGGGAAACGACTGTGCAGGGGAGGCTGCAGAAACTGTCGGTCGGATATTTCGTTCTTCGTTTTTGACAAACTCAAATTCCTCTGCGAGAGTCATCAACTCGTCCAAGGTATCAAAATCTCGGCGACGAATGTAGAACCTGTATTCAGGTCGCATGTGGTCAAAGATTCTGTCTAAGTTTTCGGCTATAGACATACGAGGGTGTTGTCGTATGAGGTATTGTACAGCTAAGATGTACTCCTTAGCACGCTCACGGGGACCTTGGCGTTTGCGAAGTATTTCCTCTTCTAATTTATGAAGATAGCGGGCCGGTAAAAAATAACGTATGAAAGCCTCGCGAAAGTCTTCCCACTTTGTGAAAGTTTCGCTTTTGATACGTAACCATTCTAATGCAGTACCCCGGAATAACTCAGGCAGTGTTCTTAACATATCATTTGGAGGGATGTTATAGCACCGTGTTAGTTCTGTTACTCTTTCCAGGAATTCAAGGGGGTTCCCAGATGAATCAAATCGCAGGCCCCACTTGCGCACAGTGTTCATCACCTCAGCCTCGTAACTCAGAGTGAGTCGATTTGAAGGTCCAAGTGGTGGTGCTTGTGCGGAAGTAAATTGAGTCTGGTCTGGATGAGAGATGAAACTCTGCTGGAAGGGTGCTGGATGGTTAGCGGAAACAACGGAGTTGTTTAAATGTGGTTGCTGGTGGCCGGGTATCACAGTCGGAACTTTGAAAGAAGTCTGAATATATAAAGGGGTTTTTAAATCTTTTTCGAGACTTGTCGGACTGGTATCGGGTGCCTCTTCTTTGGAAGCGTCTTCGGCGTCATTTGCTTCATCGGATAGCGCGGCGTCAAGCCTTTGCTGAGTGAGATTATTCCATTTCTCGCATAAATTTTGAGTAGAAGCAAGTGCACGAACTTGTTTCAAATGCTGACTTAAACGTTGCCGCAGGTCCTGCATGTTTCCTGCAGTTTCTAGATCACGGGCTTTGAGCATTTCGATTAGTTCGGTTTTCTTCATCAAATAGATGAAACCAAGATTCCTGAACGGACTTGACTCTTGGTCATCGTCTGGCGGCGGTGAAGCGTTTGCTTCGGGCATATCGGGGCAGTGAAAAACGGATTGTAAAGAACTAGTGATTTGGAGTTAAAAAAGAGCGGAAAGCGGAGGGCGGCGGAAGGCGGTAGAAGACGGTTGAACCTTTAAAAGATTCCGGGTCGGTCGGCGGAAAGAATTCGGAATGAATCTTCTAAAGGTCCCTGCTCGGGCGCCAAAATGTGATGCTTTTTTATCAAAGGCTGAGGTAAGCTCGCCGGTTCCAGGGTTTTGCCGAAGAAAGCACAGTAAAACTCGGCTATAGAAGAAACCAAAAACTTAAATTCTTTATTTTCACTATAGAATCGTTCTTTATTGTTCTCTACTTTCTTTAAATAACAATTTTATATAAAACTTATATACTACTTATAAATAATGCCCAATACTCTAAGAGAGCAGGGGATCTCGGACGGAGATAAAAGGAATAAATCCTATGGTGACCAAAATATGCTATTATGACCAAACTCAGAGTGAGATGGTGGTTTCGGGAATTATGACCAAACTCCAAATGAGATGGTGGCTTCGGATAGAGACGGGTATTATGACCAAACTCCAAATGAGATGGTGGTTTCGGGAATTTATGACCAAACTCCAAACGAGATGGTGGCTTTGGGAATTATGACCGAACTCTTAATGAGATGGTGGTTTCGGGAACTATGACCAAACTCCAAACGAGATGGTGGCTTTGGGAATTATGACCAAACTCTAAATGAGATGGTGGTTTCGGATAGAGACGGGGATTATGACCAAACTCCAAATGAGATGGTGGCTTTGGGAATTATGACCAAACTCTAAATGAGATGGTGGTTTCGGATAGAGACGGGGATTATGACCAAACTCCTAATGAGATGGTGGCTTCGGATAGAGACGGAAATTATACCTAATGGTCGGATGTAATGCCCTTAACTCAAGGTGAGAAGGGGGACTCGGAAAGAGACGCTAAATCTACCTACCTAACGTCAAAACGGAAATTTGCCAACATTCCAAAAATTTACAACAATACGGTATATCTATTATGGCTTAAATAGGTGTACTGAGGGAGAAATCGTCTACTCGAAGTAGATTCAAAAGATCTCTGGTTTATTCGGAAATTCTTACATCTACTTAGTAATATTTTTACACAAAGCAAGTGTGAACTCTATAAAATTAAACGGTAAAATTAAAGTTAAATTATTAATAACAATAGTTTTGAGTATAAAACAAAATGTATGTTGTCGTGTTTGTGTTGTTGCTATTGATGGCATAATCCGGGACGTTCAGTTGTTTCGGTATCGGTTTTATAGTCCGGGATGGGCGGTTACCAAATAGTTTTAATTAATTTGATTTCTTTTTGTTGCTGTTGATGGCATAGTCCGGGACGTTTTATTATTTTGGTTTCGGGTTTATAGTCCGGGATGGTTGGTTTCCATACAGCTTTAATTAAATTGGTTTGCGGTGGAAAGGAAAGTGTGACGCTTCGTTACATCTTAACTGACCAAACTCTACTGCCCCGCTACCAAACCCTCTGGGAAGCCACCATATTAGGGGAAAGTGGCCTAAAATGGCACCCCAAGGTAAAATGGCCCCCTTGCTAGAAATCGTAGAATCGAAAATAATTAGAAAGTTTTATGAAAGCGATTCTTTAGTTTATCTGGCAAAACCAACATATACGAAATTTCAGGATCTTCAAGCCATTATTTGAAATTTGACAGGTCAAACTGTCTCTATCCACATCAAAAAGTACACTCGTTAAAATTTTGTGAAATTTTTTTTGCAAAAAAAAAGTATAAAAAACATTGTATTTTGGAAAAAGAAGTTAATGTGTGTACGCATGAAGTATTTCTTATTAATTAACTAAAATAACTTGGTTTAAAACGATTTTAAATTTTTTGGTGTAAAAATTAAATTGAAAAAACTCAAAATGGGCAAAATGGCCTACTTTGTGCTCGGGTAAAATGGCATACCTATTTCACATGTCATTTTAAATTTTTTTTTAACATTTTCATTTTTTTAAAGTGAAAATAGTTGCTATTTATGAACGATGTACAGAGAGGAAGTCCTGGACTAAGGAAAGCCCTTGATTCCGTCAAAAACCTAGAAAAAGGCTTCCAAAACACTCAAAGTTGCAAAAACTACAAAAAAGAGACGAGCAACCAACATGAACTGGGTTTTGAATGACTCGATAAAAGATCTGGGGGATTAAGCACCACTTGTTCCAAGAAAATGGAAAAGAAGCCCTTTGACTCAATTTTGCATTTAAAATCACGTATGTTTGGACAGTGTGCCATTTTACCCGGTCAAATTTGATCAGTGAAATTTGTAGACTTCTTGAAAATTAAAAAAATTAAATACTTTTTGGAATTTTTTCAACTGAAATAAAATGCACGACTGGGTCGCACGAACTTGCTCTTAGAGTTAAAGTTGCTTAAATTTTTAAGACTTTTTATATAGAAATTTGAAAAAAAAAATAAAATTCGTTTTTTAAAAAAAATTAAATAAAATCTGAAATTAAATTGCCCTCCAAAACAAGTATGCAGTTTTGATTTTTATGTTAACATGCATTTTTAGAAAAAAAATTTTCAAAATCGTTAGAGCCGTTTTTTTTAAAACTAATTTTTTATAAATAATTTTTTGGAAAAAAAGTTTTAAAATAAAATTGGTATGCCATTTTGTAGAAATCACTAATCAACATCTAAAAACTAAATTTCAAAAAAATTCATTGTCCCGTTTTCCAAAATTTGATTTTTCAAAAAAAAATTTTCAAAATTTTTTTAAAAATCCAAAAATCATTTTTTTGGAAATTTTATTTTTGGTTTGTATTTAAATTATATAAATGCTTCTTCAAAAAAAGTTTCGTTGAAATCGAATAAGCAGTTTCGGAGATAATTGGATTTGAAAAAAACAGTTCTATGGCAGGTACCGTTAATAATGGTTTTCAAAAAAAAATTTTTTCATTGAAAGATAGACCTTAGCTTAAAACTAACACTTGAATTTTTTAAACAAAATCGTTGGAGCCGTTTTTGAGATATTTTAATTTTACTAAAATCGTTATATGACAAGTACCGTTATTTTTGGTCCAAAAAAATTAATTCCAAAAACCCCTCTGGAGAGTCGCCAAATAACGCTACATACCAAGTTTTACATTAATCGGTCCATCCGTTTAGGCTGTAGCTCCTTATACAGACAGACAGACAGACAGACTGACAGACAGACAGACAGACAGACAGACGGACTTCCGGGACCCACTTTTTTGGCATTGTCTACCATCGTAATGTCATGGAAAAATGTTATCTCAACTTTTTTTTTTTGTACGAATGCATAACTTGATATATAGTACCTATATCGCAAGTAAAAAATGTGAGAGTAATATATTAAACTTTGAAAAGTAGATATATAGCATTTAAGTTTGAATGCTACTGTTTTTCGAGATATAGGACATTTTCCTTAGGGGGGCCATTTTAGGCCACCTTCCCCTACTTATTTCTATTAAGCACTTATTTTTTTAATCAGCGAATTCATTTGAGAAATAACTGAGTGGCGGCATCTGCGGATAAGGGTCGTTACAACCATCAAGCAATGCTATATGAAAGCAATGCAAGCGGTTTCATATGAAAGCACAATGCACAAGCATGTAATCCAACTTTAGGGAAATTATTCAAATGGGTAAATGACCGAACGACTTTTATCAGCAAGACTTTCCTTTTCCTACATTATTGAGGTAAAAAGATACATTTTCAGCAGTCAAAAAGGTATCATTCTTTGGGGAGAGGTTTTAATTCAGAGGATAAATTTGTGACAGATTGATTTGAGTTTTTTTTTTCAATAGGTACCTACATGATCAAAAACTGAAAATAAAGAATGAAAATTGAAGAAGTACCTAATACACCAAATATGAGTGCATTGAAAGAAAACTAATATTTTTAATATATACATATACATTAGAGGGTGTCCGTTATTTCCCAAAGTGATGTTTTTGATGGAGACACCCCCTAGATCGAAAGTTTAGGGCCTAAATAAGGGGAATTTAGGAAAAAAAAATGTTTGGAGGTCATTAGCCCGTGCCTTTAGGGTCATACTTTCCCCATACAAATTTGTATGGGAAATTTTTATTTCATATATACAATTTTTTTTCTCTCGAGTTAAATCATATTTTTTTTTTTTAAATGTTTGATAATTCTGGTTGGAAAACAGTTATTTTAAAAGATCACATTCAAAATTTCAAGTTAAAATTTTTTTTTATATTTTATTTCTGTTTTTGAAATTATTAGCTGTTTTCGTAGTTTTTGCTTTTACGTTTTATTTTATTATTCTTAAAGTACCTACACCTGCTATCACACAATTTTTGATGCAGTTTTATTGGTTTTTAATTCTTTTCAAATATTTTGTGTCATTTTTTAGGTGGATAAATGTTAAACAAAATTTAATAACAATATTATAAACAAATCTTTTTTATAATATTATCTTTTGAACAAAAATAACGGTACTTTTTATATATCACCGATTTTAGTAAAATTGAAATTGCTCAAAAACGGCTCCAACGATTTTGTTTAAAAAATTCAGATGTAAGTTTAAAAACAAGATCTATCTTTTAATAAAACTTTTTTTCTTCAAAATCATTATTAATGGTACCTGCCATAGAACCGTTTTTCCGATTATCTCCGAAAGTGCTTATTCGATTTCAACGAAACTTTTTGTAAAGGAGCATTTATATGATTTGAGTATAAGCCAAAAATAAAATTTCCAAAAAAATAATTTTTAGATTAAAAAAAAAAATGTGAAAATTTTTTTTTGAAAAATGAAATTTTCGAAAACGGGACATTGAATTTTTTTGAAATTTTGTTGTAAGATGTTGATTAGTAATTTCTACAAAATAGCATACCAATTTTATTTTAAAACTTTTTTTCCAAAAAATTATTTATAAAAAATTAGTTTTTTAAAAAACGGCTCTAACGATTTTTAAATTTTTTTTTTTTTAAATGCAACTTAATATATCAATCAAAACTAGATACTTGTTTTGGAGGGCAATTTGATTTCAGATTTTATTTTATTTAAAAAAAAAAAACGAATTTTATTTTTTTTTACTTTGTTTTGTATCCATTTTAAAAATTTAAGCAACTTGAACTCTAAGAGCAAGTTCGTGCGACCCAGTCGTGCATTTTATTTTTTTCGTTTTCGACTTTCGACGGTAAGAAAATTAGGTGTTCTGTCTGCATTTTTTGATCGAATTAAATTCAACGTGTTTCTGTTCATGAATTTGGTGCCTTTTTGATTGAATCTGAAATTTTTGGACAAAATATTATCAAAATTTATATTTTTAGTATTTTGTGTTTATTTTTTTGTTAATTTAATATAAAATACACAAAATACACATGAGGCATGAAATATAAAAATTCATCACTGCCTGTGTTTGCAGTGCGCAATTCTACAGGGGAGAACTGCACCCTGTGTTTGCAACCTCATTCGCTTTACACTTGACCTAATTCTTTTTTCTTTTAAAATTTGCAATATTATCGCCCATGTTCTGCATTTCATTCTCATATTTGTTATTTGATCTGTCTCCCAAAATATGTATGTCTTCTTGTATCTTATTTTTCTTTCAAACTCTGCTTTTTTCATTAAAATTACCAATGAAATTTCATCCATGTTCAAAGCAGCAATAATTTCACTTTAGAAACAAAATAAAAATGGATGATCCTCCAGTTCAGAGATCGAAATGAAGAATATGATATTTCATTCAAGTGATTTTAATTCACTTTCGGTCGAATCGCGGAACATGGACGTTTATATCGAAAATAGTGATGAGTATACCTAGCTCAAAAACTAAAGAAATAAAGTGTTTTTTTTTTAAAGAAGTATGCCTCAACTCCTTACTGTTTTTGTACAATATTTGGGATACAAGAACTTTGATGAAACATGAATTTGAATGTGAAAGGAGCAGGCAGTAGTACCAAGCTGTATGTCGAGAGCAGTAAAATGCTTCTATACCACTTTCAGTACCGTAGTACTTCACTCTCGATCAAAGATGGATAAAAAAGAGAGAACATTTTTTCGTACATTTACCCTCAAAAAATTTTCCAGTCCCTCCAAATTTTTTTCGTGATACGATCTGGAATCGAATTACCTTACCAACATACTCTTAACGTATTCAATTCTAATTTTTTTTCGTTTTTTACCGGAATAATCAATGGATCGATTTCAGATCCTTTGATTCTGTGTCGATTAAATTCTATTGCTTGTAAGTTTAGTTTCAGAAGGCAGTTTTCGATTTCTAACACTAACAGTAGAGTTCATAGAGGAAGTATTTTCCCTTCTAATCAAATATCTTTTCTGAGTTTTTAATTCTTCACACAGAGAAAAATATGACCAGGACCACCCAAATACCAACAGATTTCCTTATTGAACTGTTTTATGAAGAAACCTTATTAATATCAACAATTAATAAGGTTTTTCCATAGAGATTTCTTATTATTTTCATGTACAAAATCTTTCAAAATTTTTTTGTAAAAATTTCATATTTTTTCTAACTTGGCACTAGAACAAAAATTGTGACCAATATTTCTATAGTAAGTTGGAATAGGTGATCCCGTACATGATCGTATTTTTTTTATTAAAAAAACAAAACCGACTTCCATGGATCAAAACTCGGTTTTATGGTTTTTCTAATGGTACTGAACAGGCACCAGCTTTTCAATACCTACAAAAAGAATTATCAAAATTGGTTCACTTGGTCCAAAGTTATGAGGTGACAAACACAAAAAACAAAGTACAGACGAATTGAATAACTCCACCTTTTTGGAAGTCGGTAAAACAATTAGGAAATCCCGATTGTTTAAATAATATTTCCTTCTTGGATGAAAACTATAAGGAAATCTTATTGTTTTTGTTCTATTTTATGTGGTCTAGTTTTTGGTAAAACTCAACAGTTTCATTAAATTTTTTAGTTGCTTTGTCTATTTCAGACGAAGAATCCTTAGAAAGAACCGGAAACCCTTCTAGTGTGTTTTCATGGTTTGTACATTTTTCTCCAAGGCCCATTACATAGAAATCGAGAAAAAGATTGAAAACAGTAACACGAAAATATTCTTTGCTGTACTTTGAACCGAAGGGTTCGAACGATTCTTTTGTCGCTTCACTTTTCACTTATGTTTAACGCCTATGTCAAGAATTTCAGCTAATTTTTCCCATATACAAAAAACTTTCGAAAATGAGTCGTCTTCTGCCCGTTTAATTTTTAGTTGATCCCTTAAATCTTTAGCGAGCTCCATTGCTTGGACCAAGTCTAAATTCACTCTTTGAAACACCTACTTAATAACGAAAGTTGGTAAACCATATTTATAACCTTTAAGCTAATCAAGAACTCGAAATCCATAGCGTTTTTTTCAAAGTGCGCTTCTTCAACTTATTTATTCATGACTGTTTATACTGCACAATTATCGATCCCAATGGGGGGGATATATCCCCCTGATCCCCCCCTATCTACAGTAAAAATAGGTGTGTTTTTTATTACCACCGGTCTTAACTGGACAAAAAAAAAACGCCTCGGGGCTTAACTTGAAATCTTGGCAGCACTGTATATTAAATGTTCCGAAAACAGCAGACACAACAAAAATTTAGAGTGGTCATATTTTTCGCTTTCGTCATTTTCTTGTATTTTTCATGTATGTTTTACAAAGAGATACAAAAATGTATGCTAGCAAAACTGTTTTAATACATTTTGACCTTCCAAACGTGAATTTTCACGTTTTTAAACAAATTCTAAACAATTTATGAACAAATTAGTTTGGTAGCACAGATTTAAAACTCTTCAAAAAGTTAAGCCCAGAGAAATCTCCGGGCTAAACAACTAAGCCCAAGGGGCTAAGGTGTTGTTGTATTTAACATGTAAATTGCTTAGCCCAGACTGCGTTTTTTTTGTCTAGTTAAGACCGGTTGTACCTAATAAAAAACACACCTAATGTATACCTATATAATTTACTCCCACGATGATACCAAATGTAAAATCACTTAAAAATATTTTTTATTCAAAAAATCCATAACGTATAGTGTATTGTGAAGGTACAAGTTGTAAGTATAAGTCATTCTTCTTTATTTTTTTTTTTGTTATAATTTAAAAAATTGTAACTACATGCACTAGGTATCGCTAGTATTTATCGAAATAAACTAAATTGTGTATTATCATATCAATACACATAAGTAACTCCAAACACTAAAATTCCGGCCACTTATTTAGTCAACTTAGTATTCACTTGTTGACCACCATTAGAGGTGAATTTTAGTAAACACACCCAGTTGACAGCAGTGGCTACCTCAAAATGCGGTAAGCAACCATTGGAGTATGACCCACACTTTAGAAGCAAATTTTCCAATATAAAAATGGCGCCCAACGGAAACATTTTGGTACTAAACCGTGGTATATATTTATCTACCTCCATATTTGGTTCAAATCTCACGAAGTGAATTAAACATTTAAAACTTTCAATGGCGACAAAATATTACAATAACAAAGGAAAAAACTAAACTTGCAAAAAAGGTATGAGACTGCCTACACCGTTAATGAATCCTATGTACCTATTTCACTGTTTTGCACAAATAAAGTCCATTAACAGGCTCTTTTTTAAGCTTGCCAACATAATTATTTCACATTTTCTTTTTTGACCTTGACAACATTTGATCCACTTAACTAACTTAAAAAAAAATAACTTTTGTATCGACTTCATTTTCTCACATTTCCGTAATCCGAGTATAATGATGTTTCCACAAAAAGTCAGTTTGCCAAATTAAAACAAAAAAAAATTCTGTCAGTTTTTATCGTTTTCTTCATAACTTCCATTTACCCCCTCTTAAAAACAATCCCCGCCTACTGTGAGGGTAAAAAAAACCGTTAAACGTCTTCTACCAATCACTGCGCATGAAATCACCTCACATACACATAAATTAGAAAAAAAAAACTACCACTTCCATAACCACCACTCCTTATATTTTTTTTTGTACAAAAGAAGAAAAATGTAAAAACCAACAACAAGAAAAAAAATACCAAACAAGATAGGTACCCAAACACTATAGCAAATCCACAAAACGAACCACAAGTAGTTGGGTAAGAGAGACCAACCACTCCGTCTTAACAATGTCGACCAACCCTCGTCAGCTAATCACACTGCAGCTGGAGAGAACACCTCACATCACACAAAACCGAAACCATCATCTGTCACAGGCGGTCTTTTCATAACCAGCAAGTTATATGGGGAAATGTATTGTAAGTAATCGCTGAATTCATGCTGACTCTCTCATTCACACTCCAGTTCATCCAAAGAGGCGTTTCACACTATTAAGCTTCTCCAAGTCACCGCCGCCGTATTCACGTCTCGAAGCCACTCGTCGTGATTCGAAATACCAGTTAGAACTGTGAGCCGAACGCAAATACACAGCTTACAGCTTGAATCCGGCGCAGCGGTTGTTGGAATAGTATTTTGTGAATCACTTATAGGAGTGTTATAGTGTGACAGAAGTTACGTCAAAAAAATTGCGGGAAAATCCAAACTTTTGACGTTTATGGTAGAAATTGCAAATTACGTTGACCAATTGCCAATTATATCTTAATTTTAGTTCTCAGCTGATCAATATTAACCGGAAGCTTTATTTGTTATGACGGATTTGTGTCTGGGTTAAAAATTTAAACTTCCCAAAAGTTTAATATACACACCGCCGCTGTGCAATACCTATACCGGTTCGGTTGGAGTTAGCGGTTCCGCGAATTTCATGAATCAGTTTATACTTATTTCGTTTAGGTCTGAATAAAAAAAAATAAATAAATAAAATGTCGTTGCTAACATGAGTGTTGTTGTTGACGTTTGTTGTATTTTGTATTGTCTTTTGTTTTATTTGGAATCACGGTGAGAACCTGTTAGATATGACTAGTTACCTGCTACGCCTGGTAAAGTTTAATTGTTTGTGTTATTTTCTTTGAGAAAAAAAAAGAATTAAATAAGTCACCCACTTTGGCCTGTCAAATTTATGTCTTGCTGCAATTCTGTTTGTCAATTTAATGTTTATATCTGTCAAATTAAAAGAAAACGCAAGTGTATTAACCTGAAAAGAGTGTATAGTGACTAATTGGTCGACATTAACCAATATTTCTTGACCAGTGTAATAAAACAAAAAATAAAAAAAATATTAAAGAAGAATCAAAAAGTCAAGAAAAAAAAAATTTTTTTTCAGTGTAGTGGTTAGAGTTTGAATAATTTTATATTATATTGCCATATCAGATATTAAAATAAAACCGTCAAAATAGCTCCCAAAAATTATTATCATCGAATGCATCTGCCTACCGGTACAACGACGGCAGTCTACACTGGCTCCACTGCCGGACCGGTAACTTCGACATCGTCCGTATCATCGGCGGCAGATTGGAGTGGTCAGTCCAGTGGCGGTGGTATTTATAATAAGGGGGGAATGATTGACCCCCCAAGCAATAATAGTGGCAGTAGTTCACCGCCTTCATCATCACAAGAGCTTTGGTGGACGGAACGATTGATATTGGATGCTCAACAGGAGTATCCTGGTGAATTGGGTGAGTTCTCAAGAAATGGAGAGATTTTATGAGTTTGGCTATATTTTTCTATGATGGAACATTTTGAAAATTTCTTATGCCTATACAACACGTCGGTATTGACAAGTGATATCAGTATCAGTATCAAGTAAATGTTTTGTAAAAATGCGAGAATTTCTATCTAATTATCAAATTTAAAAAACAATTTAATTATCTGTCACTAAACGATTTTAAAGTGATTCGTATTGAAATTCTTCTATTTTTCAAGTGCACGGAATTGGAAGTTATTTTGAAAATTATACAAGATGAGTTTAATAGCCTGTTTTCACTAGAGTCCGAATGAGGAAATTTCCTAAATTTTCTCATTTCGAATGTCAAATCGCATAGGAAAAAAATTATATTTTAAAATTTGAACATACCTAATTTGCGAAATTATCTCATTTGGACTCTAGTGAAAACAGGTTATATCTAACTTTTTAGAACATTTTCTTGAGATCGAACTCCATAAAACCTACTCTGAAAAGTGAGAAAAAAGCTTGATCTCTTGACCCATTATGATCGTTATTTTATGTTTCGATACTATATCCCAAAGGTGAAGTCACTCTTATTAGCAAAACGAATTTTCATTAAATTTGTGTGTGTTCAGATATTGCCGCGAATTAACTAACTTGGGAATTTAATTTGAAAATAACAGTGAAATAAAACTATAACAAATAATGTTATCAGAAGAAATAAAATATACATACAACATTTAAGCCGATATTTAAATATAATTTTTTGAGACTTTTTCACTTTTATTATAAAGAAGCATTAAAATAAGGCTGACATTTTCAAACAAAATGCTCAAATCTCAATTAATTTTTATAGTAAGTTGTTCCTGCAAAATTGGTTTGGAAGGTTTTTTTTTTTAAATTGTTAGGTAGCCAGGACGTGTTATTGTTCCTGTTGAATGTCAGTAAAATTTCAATTTTTTATTCAAGTGCCATTTCACTGTCAATAAGATGGAACATTTGCAACATTTTTCGATCTTTACCGGTTTCAAACGGGTAGCGTTCATGTCATGGAAAGTTGAACAGCGCTATTGATCAACACGTCCTCATTTGATCCACTTTGATGATCAAGCGTGTTTATTATCACAACTTAACATAATGTGGACGCAGCTTAAAAATAAAGTTTTTGTAGAAAATTTTGTTTGGAGAGTTTGCCGTGCGGCGAAGCTTTTCGACTCGTGTGAACGTAAGTCGCAGGCGACTAAAGTGACATTCCCTATAGAAAAATCCAAGTCGACCGACATATCGTGCGGCTAAAATAGACTCGTGTAAAGTCGGCATTAGCGCTAGTTTGCCAATTAGGTACACAAGCTTATGAAAAATTAGTGCGTTCAGCTAATTTTCTAGTTGGATGTCTAAGAGCTGAAGTGAACCAAGTCACAAAAGCGAATCCGGAGCTATATCGAGTTTAAGTAAATACGTTTCCATTGAATCTTATGGTGAATATTTTTTGTTTTTCGAACAAAATGACAATTTTGGATCAAACTAATGAAAGACGTTAGTAGAGTCAAACCTTGCCTAGATTTTGGCACTAGATTTGAATTTTTTTCTTCTTTTGACTTGGTAGGTTTCAGCTGTGAAACCTCCAGTCTCTACTAACAATTTTGCTTCTATAATGCTTTACAGAAGCAAAAATTGCATCTGTAAAGCTTTATAGAAAAAAAAATTGTTTGTCGGGGTTATTAGTCGGCTTCCATTAGATATGTGAAATACTCATGAGTATAATTAAGTACTCTTCTCCCCCAGTAGATGGGAATAGAATAGTGGTTTCATTGAAATAGCGATCTATTTAAAATCGTATTTGTATTTAGTCCTTAGTAAGTCAGTAAAATGTAAATATTCATGGTGTTTTTTTAACCTGTAAAAATATCATGTCTGCTCCAGAGAGTTTTTTAAGAATAATAATATTAGTTTTAAGGTTAACATTATCTATCCGATAGTACAATAAATATAGCGCAATGTGCTGCTTTTTTTTCAAAAGTGGTATTATTACAATTTTACTATTAATAGTCGTGTGCCTTTGGAAGTAGACTACACATGAATTATTGAGTTCGAACAATATGCTGGTAAAGTACTCATGAGTAGATCATCTAGAATATTTACTACTAGATCTACACATGATCTTTTGTCCTAGTAGAAGGATATTGCATTGAATTCGTTGAAAATAAAGTAATTGCGAGTTTTTTACTACCTCCATTTGGGAGCCCTATTAACAATTTTTCTTCTATAATGCTTTACAGAAGCAACAATTGCATCTGTAAAGCTTTATAGAACCAAAATTGTTTGTCGGGAGTTATACCCAAAGTTGTAATGTGCTAACAAACGAACAACAATTGACGCATTAGAATTAGAAGTTAGCAATATTCGTCTTATAGAAGACATAAGCAGAAATGCCGAAAAGTAGGTGAAACCCTTTTTTCTAGGATGTTATTTGTGCCACCCAACTCTTTTGGTTATTTACGCAAAGTTGCATATGAAAATTAGTTAAAGAATATATGCCCTTAATTATAAAAGTAGACGAAGTAAATTTTGCATTGATTCGATAAAAAACTAACTTAAAATTTTTTTAGAAGGAATTAATTGTATTTCTTTGCTGGAATAATTGAAAGAGTAATAAACAAGTCTATTTATTGTAATTTTGCTTTCAAAAACGGAGTTCAACGGTTAATTTATAATCAGTTTTTTGCAAGTTTAAATTGTTTCTTTTAGCAGTGACCTTTACGAAATACAAAATTTAATGAATTCAAATTCTTTTTTTTTAAAGTGGAGGGCATTTTTCTGGGAGAAAGGTTTTCAATCGGAAAATTTCGTTGAATTCTGAAAAGTTAATCAAATTCCGGGAAATTTTTGATTTGATGATAAGGTTGTATTTTGCTTAAACCCAAAGTAAGTTTAGATAAGCTTAAAAAATACAATTTTTTATAGGCTTGTATATTTTTGGAACTATGGACATTTCTTTTTATTTTTTTGAATAATGAAAAAGGCATTTTCTTCGTTGAGTGAGGACAAAATTGAAGAACTTATAAGTAAATAATTAAAATTCTTCTCTTTGCATTTAAGACTGAAATCCAACAAGAATGAATAGCAAATTCTCATGAGCAATTTTTTTTTTTTAATTTTTGAACAAAGAAAAAAACCTCAAACACTTGCTGATCTTATTGTTCTATATAAAAAAAAAAAAAAATAAGTATGTTAACCTAACATCCGGTATGTTCCATTTCGATAGCATTTAAATACCAACGATAAGACTATTTTAGTAACTTTTTCTTGAATTGTCAGCAAAAAATGAAACATAATTTGGTGGCTTTAGGTTATGAAATATCAAAACTACAAATTTAAAATGGTGTTCCAGTGGCGGTTCGATTAATTAATCATAAAAAAACATAGACCCCCACACCCCACATCGTGCTATCAAACATAAATTACAAAAATTGATTGAATTGACAGAGATAATCGAAAATATTCGTGGCAAGTTGAATCTTTGAAAAGTCTTTCTTTTATTATTTTTGAAGGCAAATACAAAAAAGGATTGCTTACAAACAAGTTGAGCCCAAAACTTTACAAATATGACTACCACTGTCTTTCAACAAATATTGTGGTTTTGTACAATAACATGCCCTTTCCGACAATGTGTCGTAAGCGCTAAAAAATAGCGAGGTATAAACAACATTTATTTGTATTTTTTTTTTTTTTTTTTTTAATTTTGAGAGTGAAAAGCATCTTTGTTTCATAATTTTATCATCAATTGTCCAAGAAATCATTAAAATTAATATCGGCTTAATAAAGGCTAAAAACGATAAGCAATAGAAATTTTGCTTTAAGATCTGTTGTCGTTTACAAAAAATGACTTAGGTACTATAAAATGGAAGGAAGTTACTTCTTCTAGGAAGGTGGATTAGCACATATTCAAAGTCCAAGGTACTCCTAAAAAATTGAAGAAATTATAACCGTGTTGGTTGGTATTGGATAATATCAATAACTTAAATAAAAAAAGAATAAGGCCCGTATTCTTCAGGTGCTCATAGCATGAGTGGTTGATAAGCCTTTTCACCACAGACCACACTATTCTGTTATGATCCCTAACTTTTAAAAAATAAAAAACTATTAAAACCTAATTAGCTTTTTAGTTTATGTGCGCTGAGGGAATACCAACCTAAATCTAGTTATATCTAAGATAATCTAGTTCATAGGTAACTTATACTATGTATCTATCTTTTTCAATAATTAAGTTTCAGAAGTTCACACCACAAATGGTATAGTTTAGTTTGATAGCTTCTTAGAACACATGCTGAAAGAGAATACAGTCAGTTGTATTTGCTTATACTTAACAAAATTGTCCATAAATTATTAAAAAAAAAATATAATTTTTTCCAAATTTAATGGGAATTGATTAGGAGAATAAACTTTTTAAATAAATTTTATTTTACTTAATTCTATTCAAAAGCATTCTCTAATAAATTATCAGTTTTGAAACAAAATATTCCATTTCTTCAAATTTGGCAATAAACCTTAAATTTGATTAGCTAGTACTTTTTCGTTGTATCAATTTTTTTTCCATTACATTTGCAAAATTTTTATAGCCAACCAAAGCAAGAAAATATTTGTATCAGTTATAAAACAAAGATCTTCACTTACTTCATAATGTAGTACGTACCTTTCTAGTAAATTCAGATGAATCAAATATTTGGTAAATTTCTTTCTCAAAAAAAAAAAAAAAAAATTATCAGTAATTTCAAAATATTACGAAATTATGATACCCAAAAATGTTGTTCAATATATGTACATTAAAATCATGTAACAATAAATATTCAAACTCTTAAAACAAGTTATATCTATTCATACATACATTACGAGCATCAACAAAGCTTCTAAAATTTAGTTGACGGCTTCCGTGGCAAGTTATAGTAACAAAAAAAAAATTCCAATTATACATATTCAAAAGATGTGGTTTTTCATTTTGCATAATAAAATTGAGGCCAAAAACCTATTGACATATCTTGTTTGTTTATTTTTTTTTTTTTATAATGGATTATTTCTATAAATAAAAAAATAATTTTTATTCATTTTCTTTTAATGTGCCGCTACTGAAATTGAAATTTAAATAGTTTCTTTTTAGGGTAAATTGATATCATTATTTTCTGCGTACTCGAGAGTTCATAGAGTTTTTCTTAAACGAAAGCGAGTCATTGTGTTATTTTAGTTTCACGAGATCGGTCAAGAAAAATGATAAACAAAAGTGCCTTCGGATCATTTAAGGAATAGTTATAGTTTTTTTTTTTTTGAACATAACTTGAGCGCGTAAAAATGCAAATGAAAAAAAAATTAAATTTTGAAGTTTTTAAAAGTGCACCAATATTTCAATTGAATCTCTTCAAAAGTTATCCTTTCAACTTTGTATTTTAATTCCAATTCGATCATGTTCTAATAACAAACACAACAACTGAAGACGATACAAAATTCCTCTGTGAATTAACATAAATTTATCTTTCAACTTAAAATTATACCAAACGATCAAAATTTTTATTTTTATTTACATCCAAAAGAATGTTCACTGTCAGAAGTCATGATTTATGTGATAAAATTTTTATGGTAAGAAGATAAATACAAAATTCTTGCATTTATTCAGTAATTATAGCTCAACTCTGTTAAATACTTTGAAATTCAATATGTTTCTACGTATACATTTTGTTACCGACGCCGTCGGCGCGCCGACGGGATCAGTAAATATTTTGCAGGTTATGTAAACCCTTGAAGAAAGAGTATCAGTTTCGACAAAAACATATTTTGTACTGCGAAAAATGCAATTTCATTTCCTATATTTGACTCAACCAATACATTTCTGAAAGGTTAAATCCTCTGAATTCACTTGTTAGTAGAAAAGGTAATTTTTGGTAATTTCAATTCTGTACTTAAACTTGAATTCATTTCAAGGTCTTCTATTGAACTTGCTATTTACCATTATGACAAAAAAGCTACTTGTAGATCAAGATTTTCGTTGATTGACTTAATCCTGTTCTTCTTTTCATCAAAGGGTTGATTGTTCAGGAGCTTGTTAAAGTATGCGAAGCGACGGTAACTTGATGGTTGTTTAAGGCTGAATTGATGCCTTGATGAATCTTCCTGATGGGCTGCAGTGTGTAGTGTAATTCTCTTGAAAGCCGAACTGAATGCAAGGCAAATGACCTTGTTAAAAAATTGATTGCAACACTAAGAAAGTTCCTTGATTGCCACAAACTTGGCTTAAAAAAGCATTAACTTGTAATAGCTCAAGTCTCGAAAAAATCATGCATCTCAAAGAGATGGAAACTAGACTAGAAATTATCAAAATGGTTGCAGCGGATGAAAAGATACGGCATTCCCAAGAACTTTTGGTTAACTGCATTGTTTGCAATGGCAACATGGCGTAACTTTTGAGCAGTTAACCATTGGAACTTCTTTAATGTGTTTGTCTTGACGAAATGTGGAGTACTTACGGAATTTCTTTTTGTTGGACGACGGCCAAGCTTTGAATTTGGATGTTGGATTTGGTCTTTACAAGCTAATAAATGGAGACCATATTCTGATGAATTAAGTATTGGGTAACTCTCAGCTGGTATAGTTGTTTTTTATACACAAAAAAAATGTGTTGTAGAAATCGCAATGAATTCGACCCGATAACCAAAGTTGTCAATTTAATTAAGAAATGGTTGTGGATTTGATCACCAAATCGTATATTTAACGACTTGGTTTTGGTGATAGAATCCACAACACCTGTTATTATTTTTATTATTTAGTGATCCAAATCCAAATCAATCCATAACCAACTGGTTGTCTGGTCGATTTCTTTGTTATTCTACAACACATTTTTTGGGTATAAGGACCGTTATTAAAATTAAACATCGAACTGCTTCAACTAAAGTTTCAGATTGTGTTCCAAAAAAGTTGCTTTGCTTTAATCAAGCAGGTCTTAAAGCGTCTTCTGGGTTTTGTATTTAGTCAAGTAGGTAATGCACGAATGCATGTGCATTAAAGGTTCTTGAATATTTGTTTTGGATAACTTTCATTCTAAAAACAGATCCCAGAATGAAAATGAATCAATATTTAGAATTATATTTGTTGATTTAGCTCGCTTTCTTTTTTTGTCCGAAAATGTACAATTTTGTTAAAATTTTATTGAACTCATCAGTTACACATTCATTCCCAAAACAAATCGGGAACCAATGACAACTACAACGTAAAATAGCGCACTTTGCGTACCTACATTATTTCTCCAGAAGCGCAAATTTTGTAGAAGCGCACTGTAGCCGTTCTGACTAGGGTTCCCAACCGTACTATAATATATAGTAGCTGCGTTTCTTTGGAAATATTTATCTACTTTTTAGAACTTAAAACTACTTTGAATTACTTTTGCTATACTGAAAAAGTAGTTCAAAGCAGCTTTAAGTACTAAAAAGTAGATAAATATTTCCAAAGGAACGCAGCTAGTATTGTACTATATTTGAGCTTTACGTACTATATACTGTTGAAGAAATATATAGTACGCAAAAATACTATATTTTAATGAGGCGAACGAAATTAATAACAAAAATATTTCTTATGTTGATTGAACTTTATTGCTTTATATTTTCCATGTATCTTAACTCTCCTAAGCCTAGCCTACTAAAGCCGTGTGTCGATTAAGTTAGTATTTGGGTTAAAGTTTTTATCTTCGTTAAATTTAAGCTTTCTCTACAGGAGAATACATGTAAACCTGTTTTATTCACCATCATGCTAGTGTCAAAATTTAACCAAGGTTAAAATTAAAACACCTCCCAAATGTTTTTTTAAGATATCACACTACACATAAAAAGGTAATATCTTCCGATCTTATGCTTTGACAATTTGGCGACCAATGTCAGTTTGAATAAAAGTGACAGCTACCGTTATTCTTAATTGTTTTAAATTACCGATGAAACGCACACAACTAATTTTTTAACAATTATTGACCATTTTTCGACAGGAAACACAAGGGAAACTTGTTACTTTTCAATTTATAATTTTTTCAAATGACATTTTATAATCAAAAACAAATTTCCTGTTACTCCGATTGATATATATAAAAATTAAACGCCGACCTGACAAACAAATTTTGACAATGTTTGTAATTGGGCAGGTTCAGAAACGTTAGGGACTATATATTTAGGTAATTTCTCGTTCTCTGATTGGTCAACTGTCAAAAAAAATCCTTCCAATTTAGGTAATTTTATTGGAAATCTGACTGGAAAGTTAGGCAAGAAAATTCTCCCTAAAAATTTAGGAAAGTTTTTTTTGTCAACATGACAGCTGATTGTTTTTAATTCTAGAATTATGTTAGCAAAATTGTATCTATTTATGTGAAAAACGAGTAAAAAGTGCATTATCGGTTATAATTAAAATTATTTATTTATTAAAGTTAAGTGAAATTTGGTTTCTGCCCCATGCGATCTATAAAATTATTCAATAATTTTAGAAGTTTGACAATAACATCAGATCCAAACAAATTTAGTCAATTTACTCAAATCTCCGTTCAGAAGATGACGTTATACCTAAATATCTAGTCCCTAATATTTCCTGAACGTGCCCATTACCATTATTATGTGTACTGTGATCAGATATTCCATTTCTGCTAAAATTGAAATTGAAATATTGAATGTGAAAAACATTATGATAATTTTTTGTCTACAAAAAACTTTTGAATAATGCAATAAGTGCAAAAAATACAGGTTTTACAAACATTAATATGCAAAAACTTAAACAAAAATTCCTTGACTTCTTTATGTTCTTATAAATACTATATTTGCTTGGAAAGTACTATATTTTTTTACGGTTTTTCTTCAAAATACTATAATCGGCACCAAAAATGTTGGGAACCCTAGTTCTGACTGAGGTGAATCTAGTTGGTTATGATGTTTAATCGTTCACTGAAGTTTAGTAGATTGTGAGTCTAGTTTGAGGTACGATTAAGAGGGTCTATCTCTTCAAGGACTTAACCAGAAAGCGTAACATCGTGTAATGTTAAAAGATTTTTGCTGGATCAAAGTTCAAATTCTTCATGGAAAACCGACTTCTGATTCAGCTTCAGATTAATATGCATACTTTGTAGAATAAACTTACCTTGAAATAGTTTAAGTTAATTCAGCACAAGATGGTCCTTATGAATAGATACTGAGTTCTTATGAATGAAATAACAATAAATTATTCACACACTAAAATTAAGAACAAAAAAAATCCAACGAAACAGTTTGGAAGCTTAAAATTGAAAGACAAGCATAAATGAAATAACGAAATGTGGATCGAAGTGTGTCCTCCTCATATTAATGTTCAATAGAGGAGCACTAAAAAATCAATAGGTATATCATTGTGCATTGTGAACACTGATTCATATATCAAATATCACCAAAAATCAAAGTCAAGAAAAAGTATTTTTATTGTTCCAAAAATATCAGATTCTGTTTATTTCTTCTTCACTGATTTTTTTTCAACATGCGATAAATTTTGCACACATAAGAGAAAGGAAAAATAGGATATAATACACACTTAAAGCAGGAGAATAATAAGCTTGGGAAAAATATTAATGAAGCCACATATAAGCTAACACAAAAAAAAAGGATCAATAACAGTATCATATCAATATCAATTTCATGTCGTGTGATCAGCAACCCGGTTATGTTTTTGGATTCACGCGCCAGATTATTTTTTTGTGGGTTAGCAAGCAAACATGAAGATGGTAAAAGAAGAAAAAAACAAAAATAGTTTGCAAAAGGAATTCATGACAAAACAAAGACTAAAAAGTTATCACGTCCTTGTTCTAATATTTAAAATTGAATTACTAAAAGCAATACAAAATTTATTGAACTTCTTCTTCTTTGGCTGATGATTGTTATGATCTCTGTTAGTATCACAGCTTCCTGACTTCATAACTTCATCCTATAAGGCTCCATTAGTATGGTGTTCGTCGTCAATTCCCTACCTTTCGAACCGCATGTAAACTAAACGAAAAACTGTTCTTCAGTTTCAAAAGTCTTATTTAATCATAGAAGATAGCCAGCTCACAATTTTGCTTGCTTTACAGAAGCAGCACTAAACTAAACACAAAAACTGTCCTTCAGTTTCAAAAACCTTATTTTTTGATAGAAAATACCTAACTCACAATTTTGCTTGTATAAGACTTTACAGAAGCAGCAGAAGTATCTGTAAAGCTTTATAGAAGCAAAGTTTCCCGTCAGTTCATTAATTTCCCAAATTGTTGACTTTGTCTTCTACCATAACCAAACTAATTAATATAATATTTTCATATTTTCAGTTCGAACGGGTAGTCCTTATTTCCTTTGCTCCGCCTTGCCCACCCATTGGAGATCCAATAAAACACTTCCGCTGGCCTTCAAAGTGGTTGCTCTAGTCGATGTCGGTGACGGCACAATAGTGACGATACGTGCTGGTAACGACGAAAACTATTGTGCCGAACTAAGAAATTGTACAGCGGTAATGAAGAATCAAGTTGCCAAATTCAATGACCTGCGTTTTGTCGGACGAAGTGGACGAGGTAAGTCTTCTTTAACAAGCTTAAAAAAAAAAATTCTACCTTTTGCCATATGTGATGGCATGCGCCAAGACAGACCATCATCTTCGTCATCATTCATTTGCTGGGTTAATTATCTCATTTTTATATTTGCATTGTTTATACGCCTGATGCCACCATATTCTTACTTCGAAACATTTGTTTCATTTTAAGAATATATTGTAGGAGAGTTAAGAACTGGAAGAACTGGTGCGTAATTGCACAAACACAAAAGAATAAGAGCAGAAGTCATCTCCACATTTGTTCGATGAACTGCTTCTGGCGATCATGCAATTTCTTCCTTACTTTTGACGAAACGCATAACAGCAGTTCGTATATAATTCTGACACGCAAACGACAATATAATCAATTTTTTTTTAAATGCATTTCTGACTTCCAGTCGTACTTGGGGAAATGAGGTGGGCGTGATTGTGCGCATGCGCACTGTGTTGAGCTTGCTTATTTCACACGCACTTGTAATTATTTGTTTAAGGCACTTCGAACTTATACTGTGACAACTCGTGGCAACTCTTTATCATTATAAGAGTAGGTTTATATCTGTGACTATGAGTGTACCTTATTCAGTTGAAGTTTTGTGTAATTTTTATGACATTGATGATTATACGTCATTGTTTTTTGTCTAAATTTGCTTATCATCAGAAGTAATATCAATTCCGCTAAAATTTAATTTTATTAACCATTGATTCATCTCAGTTTTTGAAGTGACTCAGAGTTAAGAGAGTCAATGATTAAATTAAAATCCCCCGCACTTGTGCGTTGTTAATAATAAAATGAGTGATGTGTATATATCAAGTTATTTCGGTTTAATTTAGTAGATGCAAAGTGGCAAATAATGTAGCTTGAACAGAGTTCTGCAGAATTTTTTTTTCTGTGCGATAACCGTGCTATTAGCTGTTTCTTAAGAGTTTAGTATTCTAACCACAACGATGAAAAACTTTCAGGAAAAGAAAATATATAAATTATAAGTACATAGATGGCTTAGAAATAGTGATATAAAACTTTCACGAAGGAAATTTTCCAATAAGATATTAGATACTCCTCTTTTCAAGAACAATATTGAAATAGAAAAATGATAGAGTATCATTCTTCCGTCCTTTTTTGATCTAAAAACTTCAGAAAGCTCTCAGTGTCATCGGGTACATAAAGCATTCTTCACAACTTTTCTAGATGCGTACCAGTTTTTCCAGAATACAAAGATTGAAATGTGTTTGTAAATAAGTAGGATATCGTAAATTAAAATAAGAAACAAATTCACAGACAACACACAGTCCTATGGCCGCCAGAGCCGTACGTTGAGTTGCCGGGGCCTCCTGGACAAGACTTAATTTTGGGGCTCCTTTGGTATTTGAGGGCCCCTTTGATATAGAATGAATAAGAACAAATAAAAAAGTACGTATACGCCCTACTTTATTTTGTTTTGGGGCTCTTGATAATCATTTGCTGGTTACTAAGATTATTCAAGTAATATTTTTTGGGGCCCTAGAATAATATATAATTTTTCTTTCAAAAAACTGATTTATTTTTTAGGGCCCCTGTGAATTTTTTATGTGAAATATTACATATGACACTGAAGAATATAATTTTTCTCTCTTGTGCCCGAAGTGATTTATGTCAAATATCTTATCTGTTTGCTTTCCCTACTAACAATTTTGCTTCTATAATGCTTTACAGAAGCAACAATTGCATCTGTAAAGCTTTATAGAACCAAAATTGTTTTTCGGGTCGTTACTTTTATAATAAGTTGCCTTTTCTGCTTTATCTCCTGTCGGGCCCGTGGTGTGTCAGGGGACCATGGGCACCGCCCCACTTGCCCCAATGGTGTGTACGCCCCTGCCTGTGGTACACCAGCATTTAATTTTTGAATCTTTAAATTTATTTAATTTTAAAACGTTTAAAACCAGGTGATCGCTTATCCACTGATGAAGTAGGTACCTAACTCATCGGTTCTATAAGCAATCTACTCTAATTCTAAACTCTATTTTTTTCATTTTACCATCATCAAATCACCGGTAGACCTGTTGTATCTAACGAAAGCCGAACGTGATGGCCATTGATAATACTTTATTCATCAAGATATTTCTTGACCTGATGATTCATTAGTAAATACTACTATCGCAGAGTTAAAGTCTAAATTATTCATGTGCAAGGGCGCAAGGTGTTTAATGATAGTTTAAAAGACATTTGTGTTTTCGAATTCGAACACAGAGAAAATTCATTTGAATGACTCAGACTGCCCCAACCGTGACAAAAAGATGTCTAACCCGTGATATTAAAAACTTTTTTCTTTAATGTTAGAAGAATGATTTTTATGGTAATTAGAAGCTTCGAATGTTTTGAATAGGAAATTAAAGGATTTATCGAAGCTTTGTTTTGTGTTGCAAGTTATGTCTTGAGTCTTGACATACTCTTAAAAAATTGTGCTGATTGTTTGTAAAAGATTTTGTAGTTGAAACATGGATTTTAAAACCCTTTTTTTAATTCCAGTACGACCATTTGTAAGAGAAATACACTCACTCGAAAAACCTCAAAAATTGGGATTTTTTTGATCCCTAATAATTTTTACTTGCGATATAGGTACCATAGGGCAAGTTTAGGATTCGTAAAAAAAATCGAACTCGAGATACACCGAAAAAAAAAATTGATAATAACAGCTATCAAATTAACATTTTTCAGTGACAAAAGTCGTCCAACAATTAAAATATCAATTTTGATATTTTATCATATCATTTTGACATTTTTTAATTTCAGGTGGAATAGTGAAAATTTCACTTTGACAATTAAAATATCATTTTGACATTTTTTTAAGTTTAAGTGGATAGTGAAAATTTCACTTTGACATTTAAAATGTCAATGTTGACTAGATTTTACGTTTTAGTTTGTTATAATGAAACCTATTTCTTTCCTTTTCATTTTTATTATTTTTATTATTTTAAGAATTTTCTTTCTTTTTTCAAAACATTACTGAAAGGGAATATTCTTTACAAAATAATGGTGATATTATTTTTTCTATTATAGGTGATATAATTGTTTTGTTATTTTCTCCCAAACTATGTGAAGTAAAATCTTAGTGCCGATCAAATTTTCTCAGTAAATCATACATTTTACTTCGAAAAAACACAAAGCGCCTTTAAATTAGTACACATTAAGAATATTTTATTTAATATTTTTCAATAATTTGGAATTAGAAATTGATATGAAAAATTGATAATAAAATATCAAAAAAAATTTCCAAAATGTGACATTTAAATATCATCCTGATAATAAAAATGTTGTTTTAACATTTTAAATATTATAAAACAAATTTAATAGAGCATTTTTGGCTGATATTTAAAAAATGTAAATTTGATATTTAAAAAATGTTAAATTGATATTGGTTTTTTTTTTTCGGTGTAACAATTTTACATGACATTACGATGATGGAGAATGCCAAACAAAGTGGGTCCGGCAATTCTGTCTATCTGTCTGCCTGTCTGTCCGTCTGTCTGTCTGTCTGTCTGTGTGTACCTCGAGCTACCACCTAAACTAATATAGTGATTTCCTTAAAACTTGGTAGTTAACAGTTAATAGTTTTGGGTGATTCCCTAGAGGACAAAATGAAATTTTTTTTAGAACCAAAACTAACGCTACCGGAAATAGAAAAGTTAATTTTTTTCAAAAACGGCTCTAACGATTTTGACTAAAATTTTTGTGTGTAGTGTAGCACATAAAAGCAATTTGGAAATAAAAAAAATATTTTTTGAACCGTTATTAACGGTACCTGCCATAGAATGGTTTTTTTGAATTATGAATTATTAAATTTAAATTATGAATTATGAATTTTAAATTTTTCAAAAAACACATTTTTGAATTTTTAAAAAATATTTCAAAATTTTTTTTTGAAAAATCAATTTTTTGGAAACGGGTTGGTAAAAAATTTTTAAATTCCGTTTTTATGTGTAAATTATTTATTTATTCAAAATGGCATACTAACTTTTTTTTTGAAAAATGTTAGAAATTTTTTATATATAAAAAATATTTTTTTTTAAAAAACGGCTCTAACGATTTTCGAAATTTTTTTTTCTAAAAATTCCTTTTTATACAAGAAATAAAATGGCATACTTAGTTTTTTGTAAAAGATCAATTAAAAATGGTATTTTATTTTTTATAAAAAAAGATTTTACTCTTTTTTCCACTTATGAAATTCCGTGAAAATATCATATACCTTATTTTGTTCAATGAAAAGCTGTAACATTAGAGTAACTTTTACTATAAGAGCAAGTACGTGCGACCCCAGTCGTGCAATTTATTTCTACTAGTGTAGAAAGACGTTATTATGCTCTTATAAAAACACAAAAAAAAAAAAAAGAAAATAATGTAATTTACAAATATTAAAATAATGACCACTGCGGCTTTTCTTTATCAAATAAAAGGTTTCGTAGCTACATAATAAAATAAATGAGTTAAAGTTTCCAAAATTGTACATTTTGCTAGATCCACAACATCATTGTCATAAGGTCGTTCTTTAAGTTTTTTTTTTTCTCCCCCAAAAGACCAAAAACAAAAAAAAGGTTGTTGAAATGACCGACACGCGTCATCAATAAGCGCCTTTCATTCATGTCCCTACTTAGGAATGACTTACTTACAACTGATGATGACTAATTTAGATTAACTGGGTGAAGACCGCTTATAAGAAGAGTTCGTTCATCAAAGAAAAGAAGACATTTTTACTCGACAATGGCATTGCTTTTGATGAATAAAAAGCACAAAGCAATGAAAACCTTTTCGACAAAAAATTGTTTTTTTGTTTTTATGTTTTTTGTGTAAAATTTAGCAGGTCGCTTTCTATATAAAGAGCACAAACCAAACACCGCGCATCGATTATATCGATGAAAAGAAGGATTGTCGAATGGTTGTGTTATAGTTCGGGATGTGATGTTACCACGGATGTAAGGTACAAATTTTTAGCCACAAAGGATGCAAGTATTTATTTCAAAAATGTTTAACCAGTAAATTAACTGTTCCAATTTACTTAGGTTCTATCTTAAATTGAATTTCGTTTTGTTTAAAAGATTACGTGTTTTATTAAATATTTCTATATTTAATAAAACACGTAATATTTCTTCTCAAGAAGAAAAATTGTTCCCTTAAAAAATATTGCCTTGAAACACTTTTAGCTTTTACCAAATTTGTCTTAATATTCCTAAAGTTAAATTAGTTATATGTGTATATCCACTCGGAGTTGTAAAATAAATTATTCCTCCAAACACAACTTTATATCTCAAACTATGACCCCTTACCACCACTGACTCGACTCAGAGTCTGATGGGTATTTTAGATTCGAAATACCAAACTTAAGTGATTTATCTGCGCTGCTTGATATTAATCATAACCACGGGCACACACCGCTTGATGATGGGGACGCTGATGATTCCATTATTATGAAAGAAAGACAACAACCAACACCGCGTATTGAGATGTTTATATGATTAACGGATAAGTAGTTTTGATTTTAGATACTAAAGGTTTGATTTTTTGTAAGTTGTTTTTTTTTTTTCTTGTTTTAGGGCTTATATAAAACGTGCGTGAGCTAAGTAAATTAAAGGTATTAAAGAGATTAGACTTGTACCCATGCTTTCATTAAACTCTTATACATACAAATTATGAGAATTTAGGCTTTCGATAATCAGAAATCTCGAATTTTTATCATTGATGTCCTTAATTAGATCTTCAAGGTGGTTTTGTTTTCATCTCCCTCCCTGTGTTAACCATCGTAGGGTTCTGTCCAAATAATATTGCAAGGACAATTGTATATAATTTTTTTGATCAATTTATAATAATCGAGCGTAGATTTGACAAGAGACGATTTATTGACGCACTAAAAAGGAAGCTATTCAATTCAATGCAAAAATTATGGTTCATTAGTCTTAAACCTCAAGAGGGCTTTAAGAGTGAAGTTGTTCGCTGAAGTACCTACTGAGTAGACTAGTTTACAAGGTTTTTGTTGCCGAAACCAAATTATAGGGGAAGGTGGCCTAAAATGGCCCCCCTAAGGAAAATGTCCTATATCTCGAAAAACAGTAGCATTCAAACTTAAATGCTATATACAATTCAAAGTTTAATATATTACTCTCACATTTTTTTCATTTGCGAGTTGAAAAAGTTCCAAAAAGTATTTAATTTTTTTTAATTTTCAAGACGTCTACAAATTTCACTGATCAAATTTACCCGGGTAAAATGGCACACTGTCCAAACATACGTGATTTTAAATGCAAAATTGAGTCAAAGGGCTTCTTTTCAATTTTCTTGGAACAAGTGGTGCTTAATCCCCCCAGATCTTTCATCGAGTCTATCAAAACCCAGTTCATGTTGGTTGCTCGTCTCGTTTTTGTAGTTTTTGCAACTTTGAGTGTTTTGGATGCTTTTTTCCAGGTTTTTGACGGAATCAAGGGCTTTCCTCAGTCCAGGACTTCCTCTCAGTACATCGTTCATAAATAGCAACTATTTTCACTTAAAAAAAAAATAAAATGTGAAAAAAAATTTAAAATGACATGTGAAATAGGTATGCCATTTTACCCGAGCACTAAGTAGGCCATTTTGCCCATTTTGAGTTTTTTCAATTTAATTTTTAGGTACATCAAAAAATTTAAAATCGTTTTAAACCAACTTATTTCAGTAAATTAATAAGAAATACTTCATGTGTACTAGTGTGGTCCACGTTATAAGGCAAAAAAATAAACCATATAATTCATTAGTTCCCCACGCATTATTTTGCTTCAGACATCAATACCAACACATGCTGAAAGTTTTAGCCCTCTAAAGTAAAAGGAAGAGGGCGCTCATCAGCTTTGCAATATTAGACTTTGTTACCCTTACCTTACCCTTAATATCTGATTATATTGTATTAGGACTTGGCTTGAGGTTGGAATTTGGCTTAAACATGATAAGCACGCATGTTCCCGACAACCATGTAAATGATTTTCATGTTTCTATAATCAATGAAATACGAGCTAGTGACTCAAAACCAAGTCACTAGCTCGTATTTCATTGATTAATTCTGTTTTGTTAACTTTAAGCAAAAAATACTTACAGACGAATTTAAATGAACAAAAATTATTATCTGTGAAAATATCACTTAACTATTGGTTTTTTATGAAAAACTTTACCACATCATAACTTAATCCACTTGATAAATCAAAACAAGAGTTAATTACTAGGCATGAGGACCCAGCTATAACAGCATGTGAGCAAAAACTTTGAGCTTGTTGAGCGCCCACTTACACTTCACCTAAAAAGCTGAAATTTCACGTGTGTAATACAAAACACATATGCAACCAATTTTTGAGTGGGGAACAACGGAAATGTAAAAACCAAAAAATTGGACCACCCTAATGTGTACACACATTAACTTCTTTTTCCAAAATACAATGTTTTTTATACTTTTTTTTTGCAAAAAAAAATTCACAAAATTTTAACGAGTGTACTTTTTGATGTGGATAGAGACAGTTTGACCTGTCAAATTTCAAATAATAGCTTGAAGTTCCTGAAATTTCGTATATGTTGGTTTTGCCAAATAAAGTAAAGAATCGCGTTCATGAAAGTTTCTAATTATTTTCGATTCTACGATTTCTAGCAAGGGGGCCATTTTACCTTGGGGTGCCATTTTAGGCCACTTTCCATTACTTTTCCAAAAGTTTTCTGTGTGCTGAATCCGAAGTTATAAAAATGCAATCAGATCCCGTTTTTAAAAATATATATTTCCGTTAGAAAATCTAAAAGAAAAATATATACTCTTCTAACGGTAGTATTTCAAAAATGGGAGCTCATTGAATATTTCTGACTTCGGATTCGAGTTTAGCCTCCCGAAAAACCTTTCGAAAAATATTTTTTATTCTCGGCAACAAAAAAAACAAAAACTAGTGTTATGAATCATAATATTATAAGTCCAGAAAAGGTAGGAGCTAAGGTCGAAAAAAATGAACTCATACATTTTTAATGATTGGTATTGACGCAGAATTTCCTCTATAGATAATTCGAAGAACCCGAAATCCACCAATTGGTGTTTTTTTTTTAAACCCACAAGATGACAGCTTACATTTATTTTTACCTGAGAGCGTATGTAATCAGTAAAGTAAGATGTTTCTTCATACTAATTTAACATTAAAAAATACTTTTAAATCATGCTTGCTCCAAAATAAAAATTTTCTCGAAAAAAAAAACAATTACATTATTGAGCCGTTATTTTTGAAATTGGTAGGTATATTAGTCCATTTTTTCATGTTTCGAGATATTTAAGGGTTTGCGTTTAAGGTTTTAAAAATATAGCTAAATGTTAGGAAGTTCAGGTGATGCATCTCCGATTCATGAAATGTCTTATTTTAAAATGCAATGAAATTTATCAAAATTCTCAAAGAAAGTTAACGGTTTTCTACCCCCATATGGACTTATACCACTTTCATTAATAATAGAAATTTTAAAAATAATAAAAATTAAATTTAAAAATTAAAAAAAAAATTATACATAAGTCCATTTTTTGTATATAAATTTTTTACTTTAAGTGGATTTTAGTAGGATTAAAAGTAGAAATAAATATTAAAAACAACTTACTTTTATGAATAATCAGGTTTATTAGGAACTGATTTATTTCTTTAGTAAATGAATTAAATCAGGTGTTTTTTTTTATTTGCTGTGATTTTTTTTATTAATTAAAAAATAATCGCCAATAACCAATTCAAAAGAAGGAGGTATTCAATTCGTCTGCATTTTTTTTTTTTTTTATGTTTGTTACCTCATAACTTTGGACGGAGTGAACCAATTTTGATAATTCTTTTTGTGTTGGAAAGCTGGTGCCTGCAATTTCGTTCTTTTTGAACCATAGGAACTATGAGAAAAACCATTTAACCCAGTTTTGGTCCATGGAAGTCAGTTTTGTTTTTTTTTTTTGATAAAAATGATTATTGTTTGTTCTTATAAAATTTCTCATAAAAATAAATTAAAATTATTCTTATACCTATGAACTTTTACCCGATTTTGAAACTGATGTGAGGTGGGCTCCTGGTATTTGTATGATATTCGCTTTGTTTTCTTGACAATTACACATAACAACGCGAAAGCTTTTCTCAAAGTCAGAATAGAAAATTACAGCATGTTTTCACATCAGCTAAACATATACCTAATAAAACAGCCCAACAAATGAATCTGAAACCCATTTTAAAATTTTCTATTTTCATTAAAATCCTATTATTAAAAAAAATGTTCAGTATGTCAGCAATGATTTAATCCTGTTAATGATGGCTCCACAGTCACAAAAAAAAAACAATAATTAGATGTTTTGTATTTGTACCAAACAACACAGGGTTCCAAATTCATTTACACTGTTATGTCAACAACGCGAAAAAATAAAAAAAAATATTCAAAAATTCCCATCGTTCTTTAAAAAAAATCCAATCATCCCACTCTCACTAATATCTAATATTCTTCCCAAAAAAAAAAGGTCATCGTAATATTTTGTTTCCAGCAATCTAACGTGTCCTTCCGCTCAAAACGTGAAACAATTAGCCCACCAACGACTATGTTTTTCGTCCGCCCATTTTTTTCAATTTACTCGTCAGCGATCAGATTCCAAATGTTTCCTGTAACTGACAGCTGAAGAATCAGTTAATACATGGTCCTAAATACAAAAAAAGGACACTTTTAATGTACTGTTCTATGGTTCCTGATGGAATCATAGGAGTTCCCTTTTGAATGGGAGACATTTATCCTTCCGCGAAGAGTTGTTATTATGTATATGATGGAGCATGCTTTTTGTGTTTGGTTCATTCAAGCTCCGGTGTCCATCAGTGAATGAGGAGTCCTTTGTTGGATTGTTAACGTATAATTGACCCACCGTGGACAAGTATTTATGTTCTGGTTCCTTTATTTTTTGTATTTTTTGTTGTGCAGAGTCCTCCACCCACAAATATCAACGTTTTTTTGATATCCTTGCGCGCGCTCTCTCCATTGCAGTTTTGTTATTTCTCTCTCCGACTGAGGCTTTTGCGGTTTTGTGCGGACTTTATTTGTCGTGAGTGTGGCATTGGGCGGGTGGCAGAGTAGCAACAATACCCAGCAATTGCTTCAAAAAACCTCCCCTTTCGTTTGAATATTTATGTAGTTTGGCGAAACGTTTTGTGGTTTTATTATTTGTAAATACTGGAATTAATGTCCTTAAAAATTCGAAGAAAGGGAAAGAAAGCCCTTTCAACTGTGTTACTGCGTTGGTTGTTACCAGTGCATTGTGTCTGCATTGTCATATTATACTATAAAGAGGATAATGAAGTTTTTTTTGTGTGTGGGTCTCTATTTGTTTGAGGCAATGTAAAGCTCATTAAAAAATATTTAACTTTTGCTATAAAGGAAATGCATTCAATACACGGGAGTTAATTACTACCAAAAGGACATGAAATTTTTCTGCAACAATGTATATTGGGTCCCACCTTTTTGCCAATAATAACTCAGGAAGGCCATTTTTTTACGTACCGTATCGTTTCTGACATAAATCCTTTGAATGATCACATAATTTGTTGCAGTTAATGTCAGAACGGAACTGCGAACTGTTCGTTTGTTGTAAATGCCGCCGCAATGCCAAACGCGTGTTGCTGGCAACTTGCAAATCTACCGCTCTTTCTTGACAGGTAGAATTTTAAAAATTAATTTGAATGAGAGAATCGGTGAGATGTGTATAGTGACTGGAAAAGATTTAAACAGACGGTAGACGTTTGTTTTACGATCGACATGGTTATTAACACTTTTGGTGGTCTTATTTTTTTTTTTGGTGTTTCGAAAATCATATGATTTATCTTCCACTTTAAAGTGTATCTTGTTTTATTGTTTTTTTTTTTTTTTTTTGTTTTGTTGCAGGGAAGAGCTTTACTCTGACGATAACAGTGTCAACCAGCCCACCACAAGTAGCCACATATGGAAAAGCCATCAAAGTGACAGTTGATGGACCAAGGGAACCAAGGTCTAAAACAAGTAAGTTTAAACTTTTTCTTTCTTCAGATTTAATCGGTCATTTTTATGTTGCTTAGTGAAATTGAGATTGATGAAGGTATTACTCACGAATAGTGCCATTGAGTTTTCGAATTCTTGAAATTTACTCGGTTTATAATACTTCCATTATTTAACAATGCTGTCAAGATAAGATTTCAAGAAACAATTCTAATCTCGGTTGCAAAATAACCAAAGTTATAAAATAACTCAGAGGTTTGTTTTGGTGTAAAATTATATATAAAATAAATTTTTTCGTCATAAATTGGTTAAAAAAATTCCATTTTTAAACTAAGGAAATATTATGGGTATAAATTTACCTTTATTAAACACAGATTATATTTTGGTAGTTTTTCAACGCATTTTTATTGGTTAAATAATAACCTAAGTTTTAATTTGGTTTTTTAAATAACCGAAATTCTTCAAAAGTTTCAGAAAAGTATTTTAGAAACACTTTTTTGATACAAAGTTTTAAATAAGTTTTTATATAACTTATATATAACTTAATTTTGAATCCAAGTTTCAAATAAGTATTTTAATAAAACCTTTTTTACAAAAAAAAAAAACTATTTATAGGCTATAGAATGTTCTATTTAGTTCTAGATTTGAAGGGCAGGAAACGAAATATATGGAAAGGATTTAAAGTCTTTGAATAGAAGTCATTTCTGATTATAAGAAAAGACAAGACAAAACTCCTTCCCCATAGGGCACACTAGAATTTATATAATGAATATGAGACATAAAACTATCCAACACGACTTGGCCATTCCAAAGTCAGGGATGAAAAGGCTTCACTTTTTGGTCAGATATATTCCATCAGATCACCAGTGTATTTATTGGTCCTTAAGCCGTACTTTCGGTCAATATAAGCTTTCGTTCTTCTTCATTATATTTTAAATGAGTTGACGTAAAAAAAGGGATATTAGCGCAACTGGGCCGGAATAAATCACTAAAAACTTTTAAAAAACTTCCTTCATGGTAAAACTTAGTCTCCCAAGGTCGGAGGTCAAAATTCTGTTTGAAAGCGAAGTATTTGCGAAAAGTTGTGTTCCCAGCAAATTGAGGTTTTCGATGAAGTTATGTAACATATCAACTGATACATCATCGTACACAGTGAAAAGTTAAAATCACAACAAAAACATAAATGTCAAAAAATGAGCCAAGATCTCCTATGTTAAAATTATGCTTATACACAAAAAGTACTGAGATGTAAAATAACCTTAAAAATCGATACCACTGGTCGGCAAAAAAAAAAACAAAAAAAGTCGGGAGCAAGAACTCTGTAAGGTGATTTTAATAAACTTGAGTGTGATGAATTCAAAACAGTTTACAGATTTTTTTTTTCCATCAAGTCTAGTTTTTGAGGTCCGATGCTCATCACAATTTTAGTTATAAAGTCCCAAAAACTAACTTTAAAAGAAATGTTTTTTGTCATTTGATCTAAAAATATTATTTTTCCGTAATATTTTGCTATTTTTTCAACCGAATCAGGAGTCGAAAACTGAAATTTACTTCAAATATGCTTCAAAAACCATAAGTTACCTTAACCACCAAGATTTTGAGATATCATACCTTTCTATACCAAATATCTTTTAGAAAAAAAATAATTTTGAATATAAAAATAAACGTTTTTAAGACGATAAAATATGGCTTTTGAATATTGCATACCTATGTAGTTTTGCGAAAAAAAATTTAAGGGTTATGAAATTCAACGCCAAAAGTACCACAAAAACGCGTTTTTGACCTGTTAATATTTAAATATTTCCAAAACTTGACGTGCCAGATTCGGAATCAGCACACAAAAGTCCTTTAGAAAATGCTTATGGTATGGTTTGGTTCAAGCTCCATTTTCGTTGCCGACCAGTGTAATTAAAAGAAAAATTGTCAAGTAAACAAACAAAATTTAATTGATACAAATTTGAAGCCAAACTTAAGAACTTGGTACACTTTTACATCTCAGTACTTTTTGTGCCAACATATACATTTAAACATAGGAAAAAATGTTTTTTTTTTTAACATTTATGTTTTTGTTGTGATTTCACTACTTTTTGCAAGGTATTGCTGTAAAATTTATATAATCTATATAGTCCAGTCAAATGAGGGTTTAACCTCGGAATGAATACTGATAGAATTTTGTTTTTGCTCAAACAAATTCTGGAATTCTATAACTTACCTCAAGAGAATATGCTTTTCGACTAGGAAATTTGGTTTGACGTTTAATTATTTAAATATTAGTGATTTTGAGTGAATTCTGTTTTCAAATAAAGAAAAGAATTTCGCTTCTGAGAAGCGTTCTCTGTCATTTTCGTGCGAATAAAACACTTTCACAAGGGTTCTGAATGAATTCGGATATGCTTCCGGACGGCCAATAAAAAACGACATCATAATTTACATAATTTTGTTTCAAAATGTCAAAATTAAGTGATGGTATAAGCAACTCAGTATGATTGCACTGTTGTACACATCCAATTATTGTCAAAACTTTTTGTGCGCCTTTTCGCACTTTTGGTTCTTGATACCAAATGCAACACTTTTCACTTTTTCTGTACTAATCCAAAATCATCAAATTTTCCTTAAAGCCATTTTATTAACAAATAATTTCTTTACACGTTTGACTTGCTGACATCAAAAAACTATTCATATTGTTTTTTTTTTAATAAAAAAGTTAAACATTTTTAAAAGGTGGTCGTTTCGGAATATCGTCTCGTCGTCGGTCTCATTCACAATTCACTTTTAATATTTTTCATTCTCAGAACATAATGCCTTGTAGTTTGAATTTGCTCCAGACGTACACTTACTTGCACTTTTTCCAGATGGATAAATTTGGCCATTAATAATATTTATCTTCTTAAAATTGCAAACAAAATAAAATGCATAGTTGTTATTGAATTGTGCGGATTTGAAAGTAGCACCATAGCACCCCATTAAATTATTAGATGCAATTGCCATTTCCGTAAAGTGACCAATTACATTTCTATAAATGAAAAAAAAAAGAATAAAAAAAAATCATAAATTTTGATATGAAAATTTTTTACAAACTTTGGATTTTCAGGATATTTGTTGATATCATTCATTGTTGTGTCTTTATTTTCTGCCCACCAATCGTCAATAATACCAAGCATCATGGAAAGTGGTGAATTAGTAAGTGGTTGATCAGAAAATACAATGCCAATATTTTGTCCAGATTGAGGACATGTTTTGGTATTGTGACATGCGTCATGAGCGTATTTGCAAGTTTGACAATTATATTTGGCAAGTGTGGATAGTTCAGCATTCCATTGGACCGAAGCCATTCTTGGACATGGTTGGAATTTTGTAATATTTCCACTTGCCAATGTGTTTCGAAGCTTATTGACTCGTGCCAATATAGCTTTGATTATGTCTGGAGTCATTTCGACAAGTTTTCTATCTGAGGAGCAAGTTTTCGCAAATTGCTAAAAATATAAAAAAAGAAAGTTAATTAATTTTGTTTTCAAAATATGGTCAAAATATATTCAAAACATTACCCCTGTTGCATTGCAAGCAATGTGCTTTGCAGTTCCACAAAGCTCCTTATCACAATAGTCGGTAGCAGCTTGAGAAACAGCTACAAAGGCAATAAGTCCAATGAGGACCAAAAGGAATTCCGTCGACTTCATTCTGATTGAGATATGATTTGAGATTGCTCTATTTCAAATTGAAAACTTTTATTTATAGAAGAAAATAGAGGCAACAAATATAAAAATTCATTTAATCATGTTCTTATCTTTCCAGATAACATTTTTCATAAATCATTTTTTTAGGTAATAATAAACAAAAAAAACATCATAACACTAGTTATTATTCAGCTTCTCAGTGTTATATAGAAGAGCAAATATTAGAATTTATTACCTGAAACATACTAATATTTTGTATCTTTAAAAAGTAAGACATAGATAGAAGAGCGTCAATGTCAATGTCAAAGTCAAATAAAGCAAATAAAACCATTATCCTAATAATTTCAACGTTCAAACACGAAAAAGTTATTATTAACTACCTTGTAGTTATTAACTACCTTGTAGTTAATAATAATAACCATAGCTTTGTGTTAGGTTAGAACTTTGAAAACAGAACAATAAAGACGCGCGATTCTCAGAAATGTATGTTACTTAGTTATGCGAGATCATATAATTATTTAGCAAATAATAACAAAGTGACTTGGCAACACTAATCTGAAAGATTATGAGAGTTTTATGATATTTGTTTTAAAAATAATTTTAAAACAAAAATTAAACTAAAATAAAAGCACATTTTGTGTATTTAAACTGAAGCCAGTCGAACTATGTGCTATTGAACTATTGAGTTCACAAATTTTTATTATTAATAATATTATGTTTTATTAATAATAATATTGTAAAATAGTGGGATCTTAGTATGTCTAAAACTTTTCTTTCAATAAATTCTCATATTGAATTTTTGAGAAAATGTCTATAATGGTCACTTTTAAGCTGGTTAGATTTTCATTAAAATTATTACCTTAAAAAAATGTATAAAAAAAAAACTAAAAATTACTACCTACTTTTCAAATCTTAAAAAACAAAATGCACGACTAGGGTCGCACGTACTTGTTCTTATGGTAAAAGTAACTCTTATGTTAAAGCTTTTTACTAAACAAAATTAGGGAAATTTATAATTTTATATTTTAATAGTACACAAAAAAAAAAAATAAAATCTATTTTTTAAATTAATTTACACCGGTTTAAATAATTGTTTAAAGAAAACCAAATAATGGCATTTGATTTCTTGTATAAAAAGAATTTTTAGAAAAAAAATTTCGAAAATCGTTAGAGCCGTTAAAAAAAAATCTTTTATATATAAAAATTTTCTAAAATTAAAAAAAATGGTATGCCATTTTTAAGAAAATATACACATAAAAACAAAATTTCGATAAAATTCATCAACACGTTTTTAAAAAATTGGTTTCTCAAAAAAAAATTTAAATATCTATATGTATTTTTTTTAAATCCAAAGATGTGTTTTTTGATTATAAAAAAATACATATAACGTTTTTTTTACCTTTCTTTTGGTTGAAATTGGCTAGGCCGTTTACGAGAAATTCATAAATAAAAAAACATTAAAAAAACATTGTTAATAACTGTACAAAAAATATGTTTTTTTATTCCATTAGACGGCTCTTATGTGAAATAATATACACACAAATTTTAAAAGTTACTTTTCTATTTCCGTTATATGACATTGTTAGTTTTGTCCTAAAAAACAATTTCAATTTCAACTCTACGGAATCTCTCAAAAGTGTTTACTAACAAGTTGTAAGAAATTTGCTCCAGTAGTTTAGGTTGTAGCTCGAGGTACATACAGACATTCAGACAAAATTTCCGGAATCTTTTTTTTGGCATCACCGTAATTTCATGTAAAATTGTTATCTCAAGTTCGAATTTTTTCCCGAATCCTAAACTTGCCCTATACTACCTACCTACAATCGAAAATAAAAAAAACTGACAGAGGTTCAGCCTTTTTAACATACCTAAGATTTTTTACTTTTTTGACAGTTTTAGCTTGCAATCCTCTTTTTTTTTACTTTCAATGCAATCATAACATATGCAAGTTTTCCATTCTCGATATAATTCGTAGTCCATTTTTTTTAAATCAAAATATCGCGTCAAAAAAGATTCGAGGTTTTGTTGAAAGAAACTGCATAAAGTGCTTTCCTTGCTTTAAACCACAGCACATTTGTAAAATATAAAATATATTTTTGCCATGGAAAAAGGAAAATGTTTGGTTGGAAATATATCAGGAACAGTGGCGTAGTTACCGCTGTATCAGCTGTATCCATGTAACAGGGCCCCCGAGATATAGGGGCCCCCAAAAAATTGTGTATTAAAAATTTTCTGATAACCAGTTTTTGTACATTGTGTCTTTGAGATGGATTTTTTTGTGTCTCAAAAAAAAATAATGTAAGTAACATTTTACAAACCTATGATTATTGTGTTTGAAATAATTATAAATCTTGTTTCCAAACTCCTTCAAAATCAGAATAAACACAATGACTAAGAGAAAGAAAAAATTTTCTTTTGGGAAGTGAGACATGTTTTTAAGGCCCATTTGCTGAAACGAGTCTTAAATATTAATGTGAAACATAAACCTTTAAGTTCTACATAATGGTTTGCACGAACTTCAAATTGTGTCATAAATTCCTTTAAGTTTAATATAACTTAGGTGGAAGAAATTGTAGAACTTAAGCAGTTTAGGTTTTACTTAAGCAAATTTATTTTACAAAATACGAGGGAATATGGCTTAAAAAATGCCACGGGTAGTAAAAAAGATTACTTTAAATTAAACTTAACTTACGTGCAAACATATTTTCCATATTAAACATCCGTGGAGGGTAAAATTTTCTACACAAGATTTTGCAGCACACAAATTTGACGTTCATCCAACTTATTCACAATTTTAGGTTTATGTGACGTTTTTAATTTTATTCTTGTGTCAAATAAATTTTTTTAAATTTTCGAAATATTAGTAATTTTTCCAAAAAAGATAAAAGGACACACACAAACAATTCAATATATAACTAGTATTTAATCCAAAAAATTGAGAAAACATGAAAAATAATTGAATTTAAAATTTATTTGACATTTGAATTAAAATTCCCAGGGATTTCTAGCATGAAACTTAATCATTGCTAGGTTGAACATAATTATTTTTTTGAAAACTTGGAATAAACTAAGTAAAAAATAAGACCTATGTTTGACCTAGCTATGAATCAAATTTATGATCCGTATGAGCAAATGGGCCTAAAAGTAAAAGCAGGAACATAACATGAGTTGGCAGAAGTAATAAAGTAAGAATTTCAAATTCGGAATCGTATTTTAAAGTCAACGCTTACTATTGCCGCCTGGATATTTCGATGGGTCAAAATCAACAATGATTTTAGTGCCTTCGTGACCTGAATATTGTGTTCGACACATTAGAAGCAGATAAACTATTTCCGTTGATTTAATAAAACAAGGATCAACTAAATTGGTAGAAAAAAACCTCCTGTTTTTAATTTTTTTTGTTTGTCAGTAATTGTAGCTTTTACGATGCGATTTTGTAGCTCAAATCTTTTTGAAATATTTTAGGTTTTATAAATTCAAGTTAGAGCTCAAAAGTAAGCTTTCATAATACAAAAAAACTCAAAATTCTAAAAATTTTTACACCGAGATTAATCGCTTACATCCCCGATTTTGTAGAAAACTATCCGAGCTACAAAATCGATGTTTTAGCATTTCATCTGGATCTCAAATTCAAATTTCTACCAAAACAATTTTTTTTAATTTCGCATTTTTTGGACTTTGAAAGGTGTCTTTTGAGCTAACTTTTATTAACAAAAACATTTTATGCAACAAATTCTCATTTAACTAGCTACAATTCCTGGGGAAATGTTTTTTTTATTCCGCCATAAGGCTAAATTATTGGTTATCGAAGTGTATATTCTTGTTAAAAATTTATCTGAGGTTTGTTGACCCTTCCGGTTACTAGGACAATTGAAAAATCATTTTTCAAGCCAAAATAAAAAAATATCTCATAACATCTATGGGACATTGATGGTTATCGGACTTATCGATTTTATCCATAAAAGCGAAAAATCTTGATCTTGTTCAGCTATGGAAGATTTAATCAGCGAATTTGCTGAAAGACAAGGAAAGTACTACTTTGAAAAGTTTTGGTGCAATGAAAATTATTAAACTAAGTGTTTTAGTTTAAAAAAAAAGCTTGTTAAGCTGTGTCCAATAGCCCAGTAAGAGTAGATGAAAAATTTTCAAAGAAAGGAACAAATTTGTAACAGGCTGATTTTTGGTATACAACTTGGTATTAGGATGTTTTACAATTTGTGAAAAGTCCTGAAGTTTCCTTTGTCTGCTAGTCCCGTTATAAGGAGTCAAAGCTCCCTACATTTTTTATTTAAAAAAACTGTAAGTTTTAGACAAAAATTACGTTCTACAAAATTGTAGCTGAGGTTATTTTATAAAAAATTGTCTTATAAAGTTTTCTTTGTATCACCTACCGTTTAGAAATAACAACATGTAATTTGATTAAAATAACAAATGTAAAATATCAAGAAAAACATATGAGAGTTTGGAGTGATATAATTTCTAAACGGTGCGTGATACAAGAAAACTTTATACGGCATTTTTTTGTTAAATAACCTCAGCTACAATTTTGCGGAACACAATTTTTGTCGAAAACCTACCGTTTTAAAAATAAAAAATGCTGTGACCTTTTATTCCTTATAATGGGACTATAGGACAGACGAAACTTCAGGACTTTCCACAGATTGTAAAACACCCTAACACCAAGCTGTATAGAAAAAATTAGCCTGTTACAAATTTTTTCCTTGAAACAATCTATTTCTCCGGGGCTATAAGTCTGAGATGGAAGGGCCCCCAAAAAAATTTGGATACAGGGCCCCCAAAGGGCTAGCTACGCCACTGATCAGGAAAATGCAACTTTTGGTTTTCAGTTATGAAAAAATCACATTTTTTAATAATGTGACGCGTCATTAAATGAAAATCATGTCATAATTTTTTTTAAATATAAAAAGGATTCTTTTTCAATATAATTTCTCAATTCTCCTGAAATTCTTCAAATAATTTCAAGGTTTTCCAACAATCTCAGCAAATTCTGGTACTTTTCAAACTTAAATTCTTTAATGTCCTGATTATTTTTTCTTCTTCCTGATTCCTGCTGTTATACTCGACATAAATATTAACATCTCCTTCATCCTTTTCTTTTTTCTTGACATCAAGCATGTGTTTGATGCAGATCATCTCAATAAATACCCTATTAATGCCGGTTTCCTTCATATCATAACTACCAATTATGAAAATTTTATTCTCAAAAAAAAAAAAACAAATTATACTTAAGGAGGTGGTTTCCTTATTAACTTCAATGTCAAAACATTAGAATGTCTAAAATGAGTGAAAAAAAAAATATTTTATGTAATTGGATACCATTATGCGACCTTTTGTTCGTCACATGTAACAACCCTAGTTTTCTTTTTTCTTTAAATTTATTCTTCGTGTTATGTCAGCGTGGTACTAGCTGGTGGTAGGTATGTTGTGGGTTAGTGTGTCAGGATAACATCAAAGAATTGCACTATATTTTGCAGGAATTATATTTTTTTTTGTTTGTAGCCACATTTTTAATTTCATAGAAACTGATGCAGAACCTCATTGTTTGTTGTTTATTGTGGTTTTGAAAAGAAAACAAAAGAAACTATACAATTGCAACAGAGCAAGTGCAAGCAAATTTTACAAAGATAAGGGAAGGTTCTTTTATTCGCCTTTTTTCATAAAAAATAAAACTTTTCCGGAATTTTATAAAAAATATTTTGAATTTTATAACGTCCACAAAAGTACTTACAAAAAAATAATATTCCAAAAAAAAAAAAAGACGATAAATTGACCTCATTTTTCACATTTATTTACGGTTTTTTGTATTTTTTGTATTTTTCCTTTTTCATAGGTCCGACCGGTGGTCATCAATATCGAGCAGTGGGTTTGGGTCAACGACCCTTTCTCGATCCACCATTCTATAGTCATGTTCGTGAATTAGAGACATTAAGACGTAAGGCTCCAACTACTGGTTCATCGCTAGCACCATTAGCCAGTAATCACTCATCCTCCAATAGTACAATGAATTCACCCGACGGACAGGGTTACAAACCAAATGCACCGCACATACAAGGTAAGAAAAGATTAAGATACAAATTTTTTGATTTTTTTTTTGTTCATATGATATTATTTCGTTAATAGAGCAATTGTAAAAGTACCAACCTTCTTTTTTATTTGATTAATTTCATTGATGTTTTCGTTTTGTTTTAAAAGAAAAAAAATAATGGTATCAAAGTGGATAAATGCGGTTCGTTTATTCTTAAATTACTGTTTTTGAGTCTTATAAGAAGGGGTACAAAACTGACAAATTTGGTACTATCGGAGCTTAGAGTGTAATAAGTTTGAATGAAGATAGGTACAAATGTGTGTATATTTGAATCTTGAATTTATAAAGCAATCGTTAAAACTGATTTAAATACATACATACTTCAACTATTTTAAGTGAATTCAGGAAAATCAGAATTGTTTCCAACACGTAAGGGAACGGGAAAAAGGGAAGATCTATTTGCAGTAATTGCTTTAGATAAAAAATATCACTGATAACAAAATGAACAAAATATGTCTAGTTGAACGCAGTAAAACCTCATATTTAGTTTTTCCCCCCAAAAAAACATTCTTTTCAAAATATGTAGGTAAAAACACTTAAATCGGTAAAAAATTCACGACACTGCCACACAAAAATTTAAGGCAAAAAGAATCGTTTTTTGCCCCTAAATGAAATTTTACCATTGCGTGAACATTGCGGGAAGCTCAACATAGCAAAGTAAACTTTGATGGTATATAATGTTTTACAGTTTTCCGCCTATAAAAACAGTGGATAGCTCTTGATATAGAGATAAATAAGTTTTCTACAAATTGATTCCAAAAATTAACCCAAAAGTCACACAAAAAGGAAAAAAATAACTAAACGTAATATTAGCTACTACGTAATATTAGCTACTTGATATAATTTCTAATTGAATCAATATTGGTGATTGTGTGTTCAAATGAAACAGAAGTTCACAAACGGTGTATACAATTAACCTGTATACTAAGTTGGTGACTACTCCCAAGCCCCAATCGTATTAACTAACTATGTTATAAGCCCAGGCAAAATATAAATTTTCCGCGGAAAAAATGCAAGTGACGACTTTAAAAAATATGCGTTTTTTTGCCATAACTTTTGAGCTAAGACAAATAAAAAAACTAAAAATACCACCCCTACGTTTTTCGAAAATCCCAAAAAAAAAAGTTTTAAAATCCCGTTTACTAAAATACCGCTTTTTTAAATCCCGTTTTCTGAAATCCCGCATTTTAAAATCCCGTCAAATCCCGAAAATCCCGATTTTTTTACAAAATACATGCTTAATTCACAAATAAAAAAATCATGAGAAATAGACAAAAAATTAGTAAAAATGATTTTTTGAGTTGTAAAGCCCACACAATTATGTACCTTCAACACATTATGAAAACGGAATTTCTTTTATAAAAACATAAAATGATTAAAGCCTTAAATTGAGTTCTCAAGTAAAAGAAATTTTATTTAAATATCAAAATTGTTGAAATGCATCCAAATGTAAGTTGAAATATATTTAATGAAATTTCTTTTAATTATGTAGTGTGTACTTAATTTAAGGTGTTGTGATCATTTAATGTTATTATTAATCTATGGGATTATCATGATTTGATTGTTCTTCTGAAACTTTAAAGTAAATATTAGTTTGTTAATTGATTTCTTTTTAGTATCACATTTCTTGCTTTTTCTTATTTTTTTTATAAATTATATTTTTTGTTAAAGGTTTTAATTAAATGCGTTTAGAACAATCTCTCATTTTTTAATTTGTTTTAGTATCCCGATCGCGTGATTTTTTAAAATAAAACAACTAGTTTTGCTTGCAAAATCGGGATAGTAAAAAACGGGATTATAAAAATCGGGATTTTAAAAAGCGGGATTATAAAAAGCGGGATATCGAACCCAACCCTTTTTGGAGAATCTTATGATTTACCTACGAGTTGTGTTATAATAATTTTTTTTTAACCCTATGAAAGTTATATGCTAAAAATCGGACATTTGACCTTGAAAACGTATGACCACTGTTCTTTAATGGACCCTCAACTACATATTCCTTTTGGTAAAATAAACGTAATTTCACTTAAAAAATCTTTACTTATTCTTATTCCGTTGTTTCTCTGTTTTTGCACTTATTGAGTGCAAAAACAGAGATGATGTATTCAAAAACAGATTCCGAGCAAATACATTCATTTTCTACTTTCACTGCACTCTGTGAATTCATATTTTTAAGTAAAAAATAAAAAGTAATTAAAAAAAAAATTAAAAACAAAGTTCGCTGCTCAGCTCTTTTGTATAAACGAGGTCAATTATAGTGCTTGTTAAAGTGCTTATTTTTCTAAATATTTCCAATCGAACATTATTGATAGAGCTTTTTCATATCGCAATAAACAACAGAAAGATTTTTTTAATGCATGTAAATTAAAAAGTTTAAACAAATCTTTCACTTTTACTTATTGAGTTAAAAAAACACTCAAAAACGTTACTCATTCAAAACAAATATTTTTTTTCTGAAGGTTGGCCAGTCATGCTTAAAACGTCAAAAATATTCAAATGCAATACATTTTGTTAACCTTCTCATGACTATGACTCTTCAAACGTCTATACGAAAGTCAAATCTTCTCTTATTCTGACTCACTCAATTTCTTCGCAATCAAAGTACCAATATCAAACCTGTTAATTTATTCAATCAATAAATTGTTTAAAAATTATAAACTATGGGCTACCCCATCATGACAAAGTATTCCATGAGCCATCATATTATTATGTTGGTAGCTTAAACAATTCCCCCTATACTAAAGTCATAAAATCTTCAACTTCATTCATAAAACTCGTATTAACACTCATTTGATAATAAGAATTATAGGTCTATGAGTAAACAACATTCAAATTATTATTGAATTTGGTTATAAATGCGATATTGCCACCTTCAACTCTTCTTCACGGGTACCGGTACGAAAATGAACCATTGTCAAACGATTAATGACCGGAAATGCTTCAATCTGGGCATCATCAACTACGATGGGAAAGGCGCTAGCAATATCAGGTTTTTTTTTTTTTATCAAAAAATCAGAACGATGACAAATATTTTGTTAGTCAAAGAAACAATCATTGTGTACTGAAAAATGGTTTGGAACTTTAAAATAACGGTTTAAAGTATTTATCCAATTTAAGTTTTTCTTGCACAAATTTATAAAAAAAAAATGCAAATAGAAGTCTGTATTGCGGACATCCGCAAATCAATCAAAATGTGGTTACACAGATGCCTTACCTTTTGCAAGTCTTTGAACTTAAGGTGCACAAGAAGACATCTCAGTAAAAGAAGCTATTTAAAGCAGCTTTATCAACCTATCACTCTTTCATTTAAGATTACAGTTAAAATATTAAAATGAATATATCCCACCATTATAGTGAATCCTTTAAACTAAAATGCAATACAAGTCTTTATGCAGCAGGTTTCTATAGAAGGTAGGTAACTTCTATATTCCAAACCGACAAAAATAAATACAAACCACATCGTTCTGGCCCCCGAAACGAAGTTGTGGTGAAGCCCAAAACCACATCGACTTCCGTCTTCGTCGTCGATTGCCTTGCCGAAAACTTAATTTTCCAGGAGTTTTGCATCAATTGATGGCAAAATAGCATTCATGTGTAAGTTTGCAACAAGTTGACCTCTCTTTTCTGGGAATAATAATAGGGACTCCTTTTCTCAGCTCACAGAGAGTGTGAGAAAAACGTCAAGCCCCAAGAAGTTTGGCAGATAAATTCCGTTTTTTTTATTGAAATAATATTGTTTCATGAACTGTATTCATCATCACACTATATTGCCATCAATAAAAGACGATGACCATCAAGGATGTGTACAAGCACGCATGATCTACACATTCAAAGATGCAAAACAGTTTGACTTCAAGTCCCCTTTGAATCCCGAATTGTAATCAAATACCTGCGAGCAGAGGCAGAAAAAAAAATAAGAACTCATTTGGATTCGACGACCCCTTCATTGCATGTCAATCTCATTCTTTTTTTTTAACCAAGTTCAGTTTGATAGGTTGCCCACTCCTGTGTGTTAAGAGTTTGTTCTGCTATAACATTGCTGCTGATGCCGCTGCATTGTGCTTGCTGCTGCCAGAGTGACAAAGAGCTCGTGGAGCGGTAGAATTCCTTATTTCCAGGTTGCAAATAGTTGGAGTTAATGTACATTTTTTTCTTAGTCTTGTAACATTTTCATTGTTTTCGCTCCAACGAGTATCGCTCCGATTTTGACTAGCTTCAGAGAGAAGCAGGCAAGGAATACCTTCGTAGTGTGATGATGGACAGGAGGGCGAATATGTATAGGTTCTCTTGATAAAGTTAAAAAAAAGGAACATCGCATGCTGCTATTTTTATTGTAGTTATATCGACGAGGTATGCAGAAAGGTGAAATTAATATTGCGACAAAATATTATTTTCCAATCGGTAAACATACACTTTATTGAACCGATTGAATTTCAATTGTTGTCTCGAGACGCGTTGTTCTTGTTGTCGTCCAATATATTGTGTAGAGAGCATCGTTATATGAACGTTATAGAAGGGTCTTATTATGTTCTGATTCTTGTTTTATGATGAAGCTGTGTTAGGGTTTTTAGGTATTGATGGATTTTTTCAGGCTTCACATTGGCAGATTTATATTTTTATTTTCGCATCAGCTCATCATTACAAAGAACGCACGTTGATGGAAAAAGAAAGCGTGCGCCAGCATCTCAAACTGTGTACATAGTATCTTCATAGAGAAGATGTAATTTGATGATGAACAAATACTGTTTTTACCTACATTTATATTGTTAAAGAGTTACTTCAGAGCTAAATTTAGACAAAAATCATGACACAACGATGCTATTGAGTGAAGCCACATAGGGTCATTTATGTCGTTTTGTTATAGGGTAAATTAGGGCATTATGGCATACCTAAGCACAAACTCAAATAACTTTTCTACGGACAACAATTTTTACTTTAATCATTTTTTTTTAATTAAATTTCATAAAAACGTAACATATATAAATTATTAAAGAATAAAAATTCAAGCTTTTTAACAAAAAATAAATTAAGTTAAAAATAGTCCAAAAAAAACCATATTGCCCTATGAACGGGCAATATGGCGAACCCCATTTACTTCGGAGCCCTTTAGTTTTTTTTTACGTATATTCGGCATTTCTGAAATATAATTGTAAATAAGTTTCATAAAATTAACGTTAAATTGATGTTATTTTCAAATTTAAAAAAATGCAGAGACATAATGTAAGTTACTTTTGAAATTAGTTTTACATAAGGGCAATATGGCGCAGTCGGGTATAATGTAGCGCCATAATGCCCTTATTGCGTCTGCGCCATATTGCAAAATATACACATATTCACAAAACTCCAAAAACTAAACACAATTCTTACTTCATTTAAAATATAACAAGTGATATAACCAAATCAAAACTGTACTCTGCATTTCACTTCTTACAACAAACACGTTGACTGTATACTTACCGAGATACACACAAACAAAAACAAAGCGATATTATATTGGAACCCAGAACCGGTATATTTTTTTTGTTTTGTTTTTTGTTTGGTACAAAAATAATAGCACTGACCTGTGATCGTCACAAGGCTAGTGTTCGACGAAGACCAAAGTTTCTGCATTGGTTTTATTTAAATACGAGTATTGGAAGTATGGTAGTTGAATGGTGCGCCATAATGCCCGAAGTTACCCTATCTCTTTTTTTTTTTTTAAACCTCACATCAATTTTCTTAAAAGCTTCATACAATTTATACAATTCAAAGCATTTATACAATTTAAATATAAACCATAAAACATATTTACAAAAAAATAATTTTTGGATTTTTAAAAAAATTTTGAAATTTTTTTTTTGAAAAATCAAATTTTCGAAAACGGGACATTGATGTCGATTAGTGATTTCTACAAAATGGCATACCAATTTTATTTTAAAACATTTTTTCCAAAAAATTAATTATTTATAAAAAATTTGTTTTTTTTAAAAAACGGCTCTAACGATTTTGAAAATTTTTTTTCTAAAAATGCATGTTAATATATCAATCAAAACTGCATACTTGTTTTGGAGGGCAATTTGATTTCAGATTTTATTTTATTTTTTTAAAAAACGAATTTTATTTATTTTCCAAATTTCTTTATAAAAAGTCTTTAAAATTTAAGCAACTTTAACTCTAAGAGCAAATTCGTGCGACCCAGTCGTGCATTTTATTTTAAATAACCTTGAATCCTTAACTCTGTGAAGCCAGAACTAGAAATGAGCCTGCTTTTGCAATAGCTGCTCTCAATCACTCTGCTATTTCACTGAGCAGAGAACAGTTGCGAATTGCGATTGCTCTGCAAATTTCAATGTAGCGTCCTCAGTGTAAGTCTTGCAAAAATCAAACCCAATCCAATTTGCTGTGTTTTCTTTTTTCGCATACCGACAATGATTAACATAAAGCGATCAAGTGAACAGAGAGAACAATGCTCTTAAAGTTTTCAATGCTTTTATAAGTCTAAGAAGGCTCATATAAATGTTTCTATGTAAAATATTAAGTGTTCCAATATGTTAAAATGATGGTTATATACAATATATACATTGTAATAACAACGCTATAATTTGATTCTATTATCACAAATTTTCATACTTTTACTTTAGCACCTCAAAGTTAAATCAAAATCGATAGAATGTTTTTTTGTGAAAACTGCAATACATTGAAAATGTTTTTGAAAAAAATAGTTTTGGCATGCTTACAATTTGTTCAATAAATCGTTCAGAAATCCCTCCTGCGTCTTAATTTGAAAGTAAAAGCTGTATCCTATGACTATTTTTATGGAACGTAGAAATCAACGAATTAATAGAAACAGAGGGATCCAGAGTGATGCAGACAGTAATATACCCCATGCTTACCACTTTTTACAAGTTATTCAAATGGGCAACAAACCCTGGACTGGGCGTGAGCCCCCCAAAAACTGTCATCACAAAGAAATCAAAATAAGACCTTCCTTAAATCAACGGGATGCTGATTACTTTTAAGAAAAATATTTTTTTAAATTTTAATTTAATTCAAAAAGAAATTGCCAGAAATAAAATATTAAAGTTGTTAGGACCTCTGATTTAAGATTTCTAAGATACAATTTCAAATCAGGGGCATAAAAATTCTAATTTCCAAAAAACTTATTTTTAATTTTTGGCAGATTAGCACAAACTTATTTCCCTCCTCATAAAGCAAATATAATTATTAATCCTTCTATAGACATATTTTGAGAAAATGTTCACATACGAATATAAAACTAATTAAAATTTTAACCTATATGGTGTCAAACACATGTCATCTGGTTAAGCCTTACATTGACACTTCATCATGTTTCATATTTTAGAAGTCTAATTAAAAAACAAAACATAAAAAGATTCAAAATAAACGATACACCTTTTCATGTGTGTTTAAAGGGTTGAAAGAAATGCCCTTACCATGCCCTATATTATTTGGCGACAAGCTGTTTTCTTAGTTCTTAAGAAAATATTTTATTTTATAATAAATCGAAGTATTTTCTAATGTAGGTACGCGATTTCAACAAAGTCATTTCTATCTTCAAAAACTCTTTCGCAACATATTTTGATTAATTATACCTTTTCGCTGTAAGAGAATGTTTTCATTATTTTAACTAATTAGTTCTATATTCGCACGATGTTATTTTTGGAATCTATAAGGGTTGTCAAAGTTGTGTGTCTTTGAAAAATTAATTAAGAAAATTCTTTGAACAATATGCTAAAATTAAAGAGTAAATGTTTTTCCAAGAAGATACCTACTAGTCTTAAAAAAAAAAGAAATTTTTGTTTGAAATGTTTTAAAGATGTCTTGTATCTTAAGGAAAAGAACAAAATATTTCTTTAAGGCAAACCGATTATTTAATTATAGAGATTAGGATCCATCCTAACCCAGGATTCCTGGGTTTGTGTTTGGCTTATCCGTGCAAGAAAAGACAAAACATTATAAAAAAAAATTGAGGCTTAGTTCCATATACCTACATAAGTATTAAAAACCGTAGCTTTAGTTCTTTCTTCCGAGATATCCACTTATTTTTGAGAACCTTGGTATAGATTTAAATAATGACGAAAATTAAACGGATTTTCAGTAATAAAGGGCAATGATATAATTTATGTATGGGAGTTGGCCCTCAGACCAAAAACGATAAGTCATATCGTCGGTGAAACCAGAAAAGTGTGTAACTCCATTTTAGCAAATTTTATAGGAGAGCAAAAAAAAACGGTTTGAAGGCATTTGTATGAGTTTTCATTTTCTAATTTGCTAATAAAATAAAAACTATGAACTTTAAGGGGATTCTGAGTTTAAGAAACGGTAGATATTAGGTTTGTCTAACAGATGGCATTCAAATCTAATTTTCAGAAAATTTGGAGTTACACACTTTTCTGGTTTCACCGACGATATGTCACAGAAAAGATATTTTTGCCTAGATTAATTGCTATTTGGCGACAAGCTTCAATTCGCTGTGGGAAAAAAGTTATAGATATACAAAATGTAAAACAGGGTAAGGATATGCAATAGTCGGAGGGACGGTGTCAAATGAAAGTTAAGTTGATAGAGACAGTAAAAACAAAAAAAAGGGCTACCACTTATAATATGGGAACCCTGCCTAAACCCTATTTTAAAAGAATGACAGGCATATAACTAATACTATCATATCTTTGTAGTATGATCAAATAAGAACATTTTGGAAATGCCAAACAAAGCCTAAATAGTTAAAAAAAAAATTAATAATATAATATAATGTTCAAAGTAATACCGAAAATATTGTAGGAAATGATAAACTGACCCGTTTCGAAGTTATTCAACTTTCAAATATTAAATGTAATTTTCTCTTCATTTTTTTGCCAATTTTTTGACGAAAAATTTTTCAAACTTTTCCAATATTTGTATTCTATGTTGGTTTTTGGTTTCACAGATCTTTTTATTTAACTCTCAAACTCCTAATACTATCATATTAGAATTTTTCAATAAATTAGAATTATTCATTTTTTCAACTAAAAATTATTTTCATCAATTTTTCGCGTCTGTTTTTTTAAAAATTTTATAAAAGCAGTTTTGTAGAGCTTTCAATTTTATAATTTTATACAAGAAAATGATTAAATTTAGCCTTTTTGGTGAACCATCAAAAAGTTATAAATTTCCAAACTCAAAAACACAATCTTTCCCATGTAAATCATACCTATGGGAAATAAAAATTTGCGACGCAGCGGTACTTAATAGTAATATTAAGGGCTGAAACTTTTACAGAATTTTTTTTTGGTCATTTCCTAAAATATTTTCGGTATTACCTTGAACAGTCTAATAAGGATTTACAAATATGGCAACCATATTAAAATTAACAAAAAAAAGAACTTAAAAAATCTTGTTTAAACAACAGAGTACAATTTTGTATGCACTTAATGGCTAAACTATACCTTCTTCATCAAACTTTAGCTCACAAAAATGGGGGCACGTACTCGGCAACCCTATGCAAATGCTAAGAAACACTAAAAATATAATTTTTTCCACCAAAATGTGTGATACCATATGTTATCTTTTGGACTTTAACTCTATTAAATATCATACATTTTTGTTGAAAAAATAGTTTTTCTGCTTTTTTTAGCATTTTCGAAGGGTTGCCGAGTATTTGCCCGTTATTTTTGAAGTTGTCAACCGACATTTTTAAGGTAGAAGAGAATGTCACCAAAAGTTTGTACTCTATTGCTCAAAAATGATTTAGTTTGTTGTAGGTTGACTATCAGATATATCAGGATTCTCCATAAATCCCATCCCTTTACTTGTCTTAAGTAATTCGTTACTAACAGATAAACAGAACCATCTTTAAATACTTTCCATTTTGCTCAAAACAATATTTTTATTATTTGAAACCTGACTGCTTGTAATTTATTTATGTAATAATAATAAATCGAACAAAAATTTTACAAATAAATCAAGACTCTATCAATTTCAAATACCTTTCGTTTTACGTACATATTCGAAATCAATACTTCAAGTTATTACTTCACCCTAAGATAATTTTAAATATTAAATTTGTCTGGTGATATTTCAATTTGTCGCTACCTTTTGCCAGTCACCCTAATTCAAAATATACACAAAATACAACTTACAACCTATTTTGCTAGAAATAATAGATAATGACTCTATTTCTTGTTGGTCTTTCTAGAAGACAAAAACAAAAACAACTCTTTACATTTACTGTCGTGCGATTGCCATTAATTTGCCCTCAATTGACGTTTGGTAAATTGCAAGGGACTTGTCATCGTTCGATGACAATCCCATTAATTATACCCCTAATGAGAAATACCCACTGTTAATAGCTCTATTAAAGTCCAAGCCAATAACAGTCTACTCTACACCCTTCTACACTTTTCTTCGCCTTGTACAAAATTATACGTTTGAATTAATAAATATTTTTCAATTTTTCTGTCTTTGCAGAAAATAACTTGATGGGTGCTGCCGACTGGACGGGCTACACGCCGAGCACAACAACGACGCCGGGTATTGGTTCGTATCATACATACCAGCAACTGCAAACGAATGCATCAAGTGCAGCGGCAGCGTATGGATATGATAGTCACACAGCAGGTAATCCTCCGCCAGGGCCACCACCTCCACCGCCAGCCCCAGATCATCATGGTAATTTCCATCTGCCAACTGTGTTGACAGACATGCAACCCTTTTGTGCCGGCTCCGAATACCACCACACGGGAATCGCTCCAACTGCAGCGACAAGTGGAATTATGTCTCACACCCAACCACCAATCTGTAGCCCAACCTATGGATCCACAAAGCCTGAAATTGATTCTCTCAATCCGTCGTATCCATCGTACAACAATTGGTCCAATGGCTACAATAACTACCAATATGGAAGCTGTGCGGCACAAGCTCAGTATCCTGGACATACAGCCCCAACTATGGTTCTCTATCCTCAGCTCTACTCAACTGTCAACCAAAACCAAATCCACCTACACCTGCATGGCACCGATAAGCTTGAGCAATACCTTGGTCCTGAAAACTCCCTAACTATAAGTTCAATTGGTGGTAGTCGATCGGGGATTGAAATTGGAATTGGAACATCAGATCATGAATCGGCGATGATGAGCAATGAAGGAGGAACTGAAACACAACAACAACACCCGCAACACGTACAAGTACAACAGGAGACTGAAGTTCCACAAGACCATCGAACCGATGAGGATGTTGTGGATCCGGGCAGTGTGTGGCGACCTTACTGACCGTCAGTCAATTATTTTGAAATCGAACTGAATTAGAATCTAAATTTTTTGTTGTTGTTTGAAGAGTGTTTATAAAGTGTAATAAGTTTATAATGATAAGAATTTAGTTTTTAAGTAGGTAGCTAGGAGAGATTATTTAAATGTTTAACATTAAATAAAATTAAAAACAAAAAAAAAAAACTATATAAATATTTTAGTTGAATTTTATTTTTTTATTTGAATATTTCATTAAATTGTATGTGAATAGAAGCGAAAATTTTGTTTTTTTTTAAGATAAAAGTGTAAATAGTTTTCATATAATTTATACATAAATATTCAATCAATTTACTTAAAATTTATAAATTAAAATTTATAAAAATATTAAAAACATGTTTTTTGATATTTACGGTTGGTACTATCGAGATGAAAAGAGAACAGTAAATAAGTGTAAGTATTCTCGTTAAATCGGTTAACGATAGAATAAGATTTTTAATTTGAAAAAAATTTCGATTTTGAAAAGATTGAAACATTTTGAAAAGTGATATCTCGAAAACCTTTTCGACCCTCTGAGTGGAGACACCTCCAGCGCCAGAGATTTTGTTTAAAACAGTTGTTGCTTGTGGTTGTACGGAATTTAACAATAGTAGCATTTTGTTCACTGATCCTTTTGATACTTATTTGCAGTTCGTGTACTAAATACTCCTCATTAAAAACACATTTTTTCCTTATATTTACTCTAAGATTTGTATGAAATATTTTAGATCTTGTTGCCTTTAAACCAACAAAGTATTCATTTAAAATGAAATTAACGTACCATAGCATCTAATGGTTTTTCTGTAATAATTTAACTTTTATACAGCTAACATACAATAATACATTACTTGCGTTATGGTTGTCCGTTCGTAATTTTGATCTAATCAAGGGGCACGGTAGTGCCCAGCCAAGTTCTCTAGCAACTTTGGCACTACACCCTTATTTACAGGAAACAACTCAGGCCATTTTCGACCCCCCTTTAACTTCCACACCAAAGATGCCAGAAATTTCAAACTCGCTACATTTGTTGAGCTCGCCGAACCTCACAAAATTTCAGCTTCTTACGATGAGTAGTTTCTGAGATAAAGGACTTCAAAAATCGCGAAAACCGTAACTGACAATTCAGGGGGCGTGGTAACCGCCCATTTTCGCCGAATTTTCATCAATTATTATAGAGCACTTCTGATTATCGTAGAATCTTGAAATTTGGTAGAATGGTAGAGCTGATAGTTTATACAAAGGAAAAAATTTAAAATTTGAGAATTTTAGCCAGGGGGCGTGGCAACCGCCCATTTTCACTGAATTTTCATTAAATATTATAGAGCACTTCTGATTATCGTAGAATCTTGAAATTTGGTAGAATGGTAGAGCAAGTAGCTTATACAAAGGAAAAAATTTAGAATTTGAGAATTTTAGCCAGGGGGCGTGGCAACCGCCCATTTCCGGTGAATTTTCATCAAATATTATAGAGCACTTCTGATTATCGTAGAATCTTGAAATTTGGTAGAATGGTAGAGCTGGTAATTTATACAAAGGAAAAAATTTAAAATTTGAGAATTTTAGCCAGGGGGCGTGGCAACCGCCCATTTCCGCTGAATTTTCATTAAATATTTTAGAGCCCTTCTGATTATCGGAGTATCTTGAAATTTGGTAGAATGGTAGAGATGGTAGTTTATACAAAGGAAAAAAATTAAAGTTTGAGAATTTCAGCCAGGGGGCGTGGCAACCGCCCATTTTCACTGAATTTTCATCAAATATAGAGATTTTCAATTCTACAGCCATACCTTGCAAAAAGTAGTGAAATCACATCAAAAACATTACTGTTAAAAAAAGAGCCAAGTTATCCTATGTTGAAATTATGCTGGCACAAAAAGTATTGAGATATAAAAGTGTACCAAGTTCTAAAGCTTGGGTTCAAATTCGTATCAATAAAATTTTGATTGTTTACTTGGCAAATTTTTGAAATAACTTTAAAAATCGGTATTTAAAACAAAAATTGTCAAGTAAGCAATCAAAATTTTATTGATATGAATTTGAACCCAAGCTTTAGAACTTGGTACACTTTTATATCTCAATACTTTTTGTGCCAGCATAATTTCAACATAGGATAACTTGGCTCTTTTTTTAACAGTAATGTTTTTGATGTGATAGGTTTTTCATTAAGAAGTACCTTGTGTCATGTTTTTAAAAGATGTTGGCAATCGCGACTTTGCTACTCTAGATTTTTCTCGACTTTTATTGTAAGTAAACAAAGTCTATTAGCATTTATTCCAAGATTATTATTATTATTATTTTATTGTACTATAATTCGTAAGTTCGTTGTTGAAGAGTCAAAAATTTAAGTTAAGCCTTTTGTGATCAGCAGTCGAACGTTCGACTCAAATCACCTCGTAATGCAGTCAAAATAAAGAAAACGGCCTGCCAATAAAATTTTTAAAAGTTGTGGTTCAAAATCCTAGAATTCTAGTCCGTATGATATCGTTCTCTAAAGTTTTTATAATTTTGCATGGTGTATAAACAGAATAACATCTTTAGTTCGAGCTACTTTTTATAAGCATACAGCATTCTCAAAATCGTTATTCGTTCTGTTTTGGGATATGGATATTAGGGTGGGTCAAAAAAATCGAAATTCGTTTTTTTGATTTGGTACCTCGAAAACTCGATTGCTAGACACCTCTAGAATATACTCACCAAATATGAGCTCTTTATCTTAATGGGAAGGTCCTCCGCTTTTCAATTTTCCATTTTTACATCAAGTTTCTACAAAAAAAATATTTTTTTTATTAATTTTTAGCCAATTTCTTTACATATTCTTGTAGAAAATTGAACGCTCTACAAAAAAGGTTAAATACACTTTAATGAATTAACCGTTTAGTAGATATTTGAGGTCCAAAAATCGAGAAAATCTTTAAAAATTGGTTTTGTGTTCTTAATTTTGTAACAAATTGAAAAATTATAATAATCAAACGCGCGTGAAATATTCTTGTAGGAAACAGATTGCTCCAAAAAAAAAAGGTCTTATTAACTTTTTTTATTAATCTAAACATTTGAAAGATATTCGAGGGGAAAGTTAAACAAAAATATAAAAACTTTTTTTACTTTTCAAAATTTTCTACTTAACTAAAAAGTCATTGTTATTAAATTAGTAAGATGGATTATTGTAAGGGCTTAAATGTTCTACAAAAAAGTTCTTGGCCTCAAATTGGTTGTTTAACCGTTTAGAAGATAATGGATATGGTTTTTTTTTTGTGACCTTCACATAATCTCAAAATATTTTGTACTAATCGTAATAATGCCAACTTTTAACTTTCTTAAATTGACAAGAAAGATGATGGGCAAAATACTATTTAAAATAAATACTGGGGTCGAACTACGGCATACGTATACTTGAACGTATTGACGCTTTATGTCTCTATCAATACGTCAAAACGTTAACGAACGTATGCCGTAGTTCGACCCCTGATTTTCAGAGAGTGTATAAAAAACTCATAATAGCTATCAAATGTAATATTTTTTAAAAATTGAGGTTAAATTTGTTTTCTTTTTCATATTAGTTGCAAGAATCCAGCTAAAAACGCCATTTAATCGCTTAACAAGAAGTGTTTTACTGAAGCAACGATAAAATGTAAAGTATGTATATTTTAAACCTAAAAACGACTCGCAAAATAGAAGAGTTCAACGATTACCTATAGGTACACGTTTTTCTTATTCTTTTATGATGAATGTAAAGATCTTGTTTTATCAAATCAAACAAATAACAAAAAATGTATGTATTTATGTTATATAGTCTTGAATGCAAGAATCAGCTAACTCGATTTTTTTCGTTTTTGATATACCTTGGTTTTCTTCTTTTTTTTACCGATTTGCTTTAACTCCAATAAACGAATAACTAATTTTCCGATTCTAGTGTTGTTATATACTATCGTTTTATCAGTATTTTCAGGAAAAAAATGAGTCTTACCAGCCAGGTGAATGTGTTTTATGCAAATTTTCTCAAAAGTTTGAAAATCAAGATAGCTGGTTCTTGACGATATAATATAATAATGCCGACTTTTCACGAGTCGATTTTAACAGCACTTTAAGTCGCACGCCGAAAAGTTTTGCCGCACGGCAAAAACTGACTCGTGAAAAGTGAATATAGCAAAACAACGCGTGTCGTTGTTGCAACACGCGTTGGAAATTAAAAATTTGACCCATTAAGAAAAGAAAAAATAAATAGTACGTATACGCCCAAGTGTACCTAAAACTGTGTTTGGAGCTAAACCCTTTCAAAGTTTTTAATAACAATTTAGACAGGACCTTTAAATTAAAGGAAATTGAAAACATAAAAATAACATATTACAACTTAAAAATGAAGCGAAGACAAGAACCATATCTTTTTGGGCTTAGAATTATTTAAGGAACCAATAGATGGTGACTGTATAATACCATGTTCAAACAATGCGTGTTTTTTTCTTAGATCAACATTGCATATGTTTTCAGTCGCAAAAGCAATTGAGATAGGTAAAATGTAAAGACACTTTTACGTTATTTCTTTTGAAAAGAAGTTGGGCTGAGGTCAACCCCATGAATTCCTTAAACAGATACCTTGCTAGTGCAAATATGTGAGATAATTACGTTATTATTTGTGATACTTGAGGTGAAAAACAAGTACCTTCCCGATATTTTAAATAAGGTTTGTCTATGAACAAAAGCTGTGCCAACCGCCAACCTAGTGTGAAATTAACCGGAAACAAAATATAATTTTTTCGACAGCATGTCGAACTTATGCCAAGTAAAACCCTGAAAAAATATAACTTTAAAATTAATGCCTACCTACGATATCGTATAAGTAAGTAACGTATACAAACAAAGGTAGTAGCTGTGCGATCAAATTTTACTGTCAGTAACAAAATAGTTGAGTGAGATGATATTAAAAAAAATAAATTAGAATTTCTTAACCAATAATATAAAAATAAACTTATAATTTTTTCTGTTAGTCTAGACAGCTAATGAAAAATAAAACACATGATCACTAAATGCAGTCTCCATCAACAATCGTTGTTTCTTTATATTCACAATCATTGAAAACACCTACCCAAAGCTCCTAACTATACAAACATATCTCCACAGCCTCAGACCCAATCAAATCTATAGATTTAAAAAAAAAACCCAGTTATACGTTCATCGAATCGAATATGGAGTGCAATTATAGAAGCATACTACGCGCCACTTAACGCACCGATCTGTCGCAAGTATCGATTCGATCGATACGTACAAGCCTCACCAGTCGCATGGCGACAGTGAGACAACCCCTTGTCAGCAACTGAAGCCAAACGAAAGCCGAAAGTGCATGCCATGCACACACCACTGCCAAGCCAACTGCCATGCCTTGCGCACTCGGACAGACATGCATCATCATTCGAGCGCGAAATCGACAGCGACATTAAAATGTTGGCGTGATATCAAGTTCGTCGTTGTTGTTGTTGTTATTGTTGTCTTTGTAGGAGCGTACTACAGCTCGCAGAACGATGAAGAGCAATCGATCGCACGCTTGGAGTTGGAGCGGAGGCCAATCGTCAGCAGCACACGTATTTTTATCTAGACATTCTCGATGAGCTATAAAAGCCAGTGCCAGAACAACACAAAAAAAAAAATAATACTCAAGTTCTCTGTTTTCCAGATTCTATTTCACTTTATTGGATTTTCCTGCATTAGAGCTGTTTTATCGATCGATACGTTTTTTGTATATCGATTCTATACTGATACTCCTTGCCTGCATATAAAATGGGTGTAGGTATCGGAAAAAATATTTGATCACCTTGCGGTAGAAACTTTCTAATCAAAACGTGGAATGTATTACCTTGGTGGCAAACAAAATAAAAAAAAATATCAACAAGCTAAAACAAGAGGAGAGGTATTGTGATATCTTTTGGAGGCAGCCTGGAGTGCTGACAGAAGCCCGATCGATGGTGACGGATAAACACTGTTTTGTTCATCTTCTTTATCGTCTTCTTCTTCTTCTTCATCATCCACGATGTTACTGTCTTATTTTGTACTGATGATCAGGGCAAGCTGCTTCTATTCGGGACAAAGAAAAAGACTAAACAGAAACCTGCAATGGAAGGAGAGGACAGAAAAGATTGTTACGACTACAACAGCAAAGTCCAGTGGCTCATGCGAGTCGGAGGGTCCATCAGATTTTTGAACGATAATTAAGTTCTACATCAAGGAGTGAAATGCATGTGCACAGTAACGTGGGTGGTTCAAATAGGTAAAAATAGATACAAGTTCTTTTTGACCGGGTGTTTCGTTGGTAACCGGTATAAGCAAAACATTTTAAAGTCTTAATACTCCAAACGAAGCTTTGATAAAGATATGAACCCAGTTTTCCTTAAGGATAGAATTTTGATAAACTGGATTTTGTGGATGGTTCTAAGATATGGATGTAGGACTAGAGTTTAGTCTCTTTTCAGCTAACTCATCAATAAATAGATCGATAAACCTTCCAAACAGTGGTGCTTGGAGTTTGCAGGTCCTTTGGACATACTTCCATAAGAAGCTTGGCTTAAATGGAACAATTTTAAAACGGGACGTTTGTCATCGCTTTCTGAGGTGAACCCAATGAGTCTAACAGGTGGATTACTACTTTTCCTAGATATCTTAGTAGCCGTGTCTGCAACTTTTTGCTCAGATCAATTTCCTTGCAAAGCTCTTGTAGACAATAGTTAAATCCTCGCCTTCCACTCAATGACAAGAGAAGGTCCAATCCATCGCTGATCTTAAGTCGGTACAAAAGAATTGCTAACTATGCAAGGAGTTGTTTTGAACGGACTTTAGAAAAAGTATGTCACTTTCGTTAACTTGATTTCCTTATAACTGTTATCTTCCATTTTGGTCAAATAAGCTGTAGAAACAGTTTATGTCAAAAAATAGAAATGTAAGCACTGAAATCATGGACTTTTGCTTTTGTGATAGCTTCTAATGTAGCAACTTTGGCGCTTCATCCTTATTTACAGGAAACAACTCAGGTCATTTTCGACCCCCCTCTAACTTCAATACCAAATATGCCAGAAATTTCCAACTCGAATTTTAGCCAGGGGCGTGATAACCGCCCATTTTAGTTCTGAGCTGAACTGTCTCGAAATATTATTGAGCACTTCTAATAGAATCTTGCATTGCTTATATTATATTTTCTAGGGAAAGGTGCTGGAATGACCAAATAATATAGATTTTAAATTTTATTGCAAAATAACTTGCAAAAAGTAGTGAAATCACCACAAAAACATAACTTTTAACAAAAGATTAAAGTTCTCCTCCTAAAAGTACTGAAATGGTAAAGTGTAACAAGTTCTAAAGTTTGGTTTTAAATTTGTATCAATTAAGTTTTGATTGTTTACTTGGTACTTTTACCAGTTACCTTAAAAATCAATAAAATTAAAAGAAAAATTGTCAAGTAAACAATCAAAATTTAATTGATACAAATTTTAAAGAACTTGGTACACTTTACCATCTCAGTTCTTTAAGGATAGGAGAACTTGGCTCTTTTTTTTTTTGTGATTAAATAATAACTAGACAAGATTATTAGCTACCGTATTTATTACTTGGTTGCAAAACTTTTAAACACTTTTTTACCGATTGTCAAGGCACTTTTTTGTGTGTTTAAAAGATTCATGTTTCATTTATCATCAATTTCGTTGTTAGCAGTTTGCCAATGGATATTTAACTAACACTAATACAGACTGATTTTTTAACCGTTTAAATAGCTTTTTATAAGACTTGCAAAGGACACGTAAGCATAAAGTTCAGTTCGATGAATTTCAAGATAACGTGACCAAGCTCTCTGATGAAATTTACAGACTCAGAGTTACTATTTATTAAGTTATTTCCAAAAAAAGTAACAAAATAAAGTCCTACAAATTTCACCAACAGCTCTATCCGATATAATTTCAAATATATGTAGCTGTTTTAAAATATTGTAGGCCGCGATTAAGTGGTACGGATCGAAGTATCACATTGATACTTCTTGAAGGAACTTAATTGCAGACCAAACGCAACGCCAAGGTATACGAATCAACTTTAACAAGCTGCGATTCTACCCACATTTTTGTTAAGTTCTAAAAAAAAAAAACAAAACAATCCAACCATTCCAAGTAACAACAATAACATTCCATTCCTTTACTCTCAGATGAAGAGAAAAAGTGAATAAAGCGAGTCAACGAAACTGCTGATCTACAAACAGATTCACCGACATTACATTGCTACTAGTGATGGGAACTATCGAATAAAAACTATCAAACTATCGATAGTTGTAAAATATTCATTCATTCGATAGTTTTAAATCATTTATTCATTCATTTAGTTACTATTTTCATTCGAATAGTTTTTTCATTCGATAGTTTTTTATTCGATAGTTTTTTCATTCGAATTGTTTTTTTTTTATTAGATAGTTTTTTCATTCAAATAGTTTTTTTATACAATAGTTTTCTCATTCGAATAGTTTTCTTAAACGAAAGTTTTTTCATATGAATAGTTTTTTATACGATAGTTTTTTTCATTTGAATAGTTTTCCTAAACGATAGTTTTTTCATTTGAATAGTTTTTTTTATTCGATAGTTTATTCGATAGTTTTTACCCGATAGTTTATTCGAAAGTTTTTTCGAATGAATAAATGAATGAACTATTCGATAGTTCAAATCATTCGATAATTCCCATCACTAATTGCTACATGTACAGGGGGCTACAAATGGTTGACAGAAAAATCCTAAGGATTTGCATCGGTTCGGTGGCGGTGATCTACGCAAAGCAAAAACCTGTTTACTTTGATACGCGGTCGTAAAATTGTTAATAGCAAGTCCATTGTCCAAAATTAAAATGCTATCAAAGTTATCCAAAAAATTGAGTTTGTCGATAGTCTTTGCAGAAGTTTATAAAATTAAAAACGATTACAATTTTGTTCGTCAAAGCTAGAATATTTTTTTAAACTTTAAAAAGAGTCCTTATAGTCTATTTAATAGACCGGATCTCCAGAGCAAAACTAGAACAAATTCGTTGAAGAGTTTTTATTGCTGATTTTGATTCCTTGGTATAAAAGAATACTCCAGCCAAAAGTGCTACTAAATCCATTGGTGCATTTCTGAGAAAACGGCAACACTGGTCGGTTTTCAGTTTTTTTGATTTAACTCGAAAACCAAGCCTAACTTTGAAATGGTTAAAAAATTTTAAAAAGAAAAATTCTTAAAGAAAATTCAAAACAAATCAAAAGTTCTTCAGATATTTAAAGAAATGTCTTACTGTCCTAACCTTGCTACAAGAACCCGGACTTTGACTGACTATAAAATTGAATTTAACTAACTGACGGAATTCATTTGTATATCATTTTTTAGATAATTTCATTGTGAATAAGTTTGTCCTTGGACATTTTTGGTTTAAATGAGTAAAAATGGAGCTATGAAATAGAAACGGCACCGACCTCTTTTCCAAGATGGTGGCTGTTCCCGATGTTCTACCATCCCAAAAAATTCCTTTTTACGATAAGGATATAAATCCAAACACGTTCCATGAAAAAAATTTGTCCCGCGAAAAATGCAATTTGATTTACTAATTTGCCTGGCCTATTTTGTTTAAAACTCATTTGAATATTTTTTTCGTTTTTCAAGAGAAACTTTTCGTTGGTGGCTTATTTTACAAGAATTGTTTTTCAAGCCATTGAAAACAGTGAAAGAGTTGGTATTAAATGTTCTTCTATGCAATAGACCAAAGCTAATGGCTCTCCGTCGATCCATTCGATCTGTATTTATAAAAATGCACATACACAAAATTGCACACAAGCCCATAAGGATACAAATAAATTTGTTTGTTGTCATATTTAGTTTATATTAAATCAATCCCTCTAAGTATGCTTACTTTAAAAGCCTAAAAGTTACCAATTTATACGATTTTATCGAGTTTTAAAAACTTGCTTTTAACTAAAAAAGTCAAAAATTTGGAAAAATAGAATAGGTACATTTAAGTTGTTTCTTGAAAAAAAAAAATTGCATATTATCAAAGGATTTTACCTCTACTTTATTTCATTAGTACAAAGTTTGCACGTACCGGCTACATACACAAAATGCCCCTTGCCTTGATTTAGTAAAAAAAATAAAATCGTCAATTTTTTAATTTTTTTTTCTTTGATTTTAGGTTAGAATTTTAGTCAAAAATAATTTTAAAAATTTTCTAACCATCTTAACTTGACAGAAAATTTAATTTGCTACGAAAAGTGTTTTTGAACCATTTCAAAGTTAGGCTTGGTTTTCGAGTTAAATCAAAAAAACTGAAAACCGATCAGTGTTGCCGTTTTCTCAGAAATGCACCAATGGATTTAGTAGCACTTTTGGCGGGAGTATTCTTTTATGCCAAGGAATCATAATCAGCAATAAAAACTCTTGAACGAATTTGTTCCATTGAAAAGGGTCTATTCAATAGACTATTAAAAGCAAATTTAATTAATTAGTTTTGCTGAAAATTATAGCTTTTGTATATATACAGTAGGGGAAGTGGGGGCAAGACTGCCTCTTAAGTATTTAACCGTCGTAAAAACCAATAAAAAAACATCTTTTAATTGAAATAAAGTGTTTATTCATTGATTTTAATGTTTTTTTTTTGTAGAAAATCTCATCATTAAAAAAATATAAAAAAATACTGAACAAAATATAATACGTTTTGAAAAAACATCAAACAAAAAACGCCTTGGAGCCATGTTTTGATAATAAAACCGTTTCTATCTTAAAATATGGAATTTTTTGCAATAATCACAATCGTATGCTATATATTTTAATCGATTCCAAACTTTTATTACATAAAAAGAAAAAATTTAAACTTTTAAATATTTCATTTAACAAAGTACAAATTTCTTTTCACCCAAAACATTACGATTTGATGAAAAATCACAAAATTTGTTATAACTTTTCGGGATTTCAACAAAACTTGCTCACACTTACAGACATAATCTATCCTACCAGAATCCATTTATTTTATATTAAAAGCCCTACCAATTTAATATTTTTTCATACAACATACATAGTACAAAAACGGTCTTGTCCCCATAGGCAATTGTAAAATAGCGATTTTGAATTCGAATTAAAGTTAGATATTTTTTTTTTGTTTTTGTTTGCTTAGTCAGTGGATTGTTATTTTAAACATAATTTTCTATTATGTTTACTTTTTATAAATTGAAAAATTCAATTGTTTTATAGGTAAGTGTTTGGTAACAACATGTTAGTGGAGACTGTTTTTATTTTTTTCATTAGTAGTTAAATAATGGAAACAATTTTTGTTTTAATTTTGTTTAAAAACTATACAAAAATCCTTTAAAATACTATGTATATTTTGCTTTATGGTTCATGTCAAGAGACTGAGGCAATGAGGAGAATAAGTTAAAAGTAAGCTATATTTCAATTTCAAATCTATCCAATGCCTACTTCACGTCAGCAATCAATTTTTAATTGTAAACTTCTTCTGGAAACGATATGTAAACATATGATTAGGAATCTTATTCCTTTTTTAGATTTCTAAAACTAATTGGCAATTGTGAACTGAACCTTTTTAAATCATGATTAGTAAATACCTACAAAGTGGTTAAGGATCGTTAAAATGTTTAAAAAATAAAAAGGTCAAGCACATGTAGATTTATGTATGTACATAAGAGCAGGAGATATGTTTAGGTAGTACTTACATTCATTAATTTCATAAACTCACAAATTCTGATAAATATCTAATTATTGTTAAGCTAAATATTTATAATACACTTACAAATTTTTATTTATATACTGTACATAGATTGCTATAAAATCTTTTATGTAAATATATCTTAATCAAAATGTATGTACATATCTATCCTACATAACTATGTAAGTAAATATTCCCTTACACATAAGCCCACTTATTTCTCATATTTATTTACATACATATTTGTATGTAGGTATATACAAACATATTTATCTAATGAACTTTAAAATAAAATAAAAATATTTTTCATTCAAAAATAAACCGATGGGCGTTATTTTTTCAATCTTACTATACTCAAACAAGAAGACACGCCCGGGCGCCTGTTAAGCGACACTGCGCAGTGATTATGTTTCTCACTACTCCTTTTTTTTTTATTGTACTCTCTCATCGCCTTAATATGACGGTGACGGGTTGATAAAAGCATAACAAGAATTCAGATTCGTAATTTCATTACAAAAACAAAATCAATTGAGTTAACATCTCCAAATTCAGCAAACCATCTCGCTCTCAAATTCCCCATTTAAAATGAATTTTATATTCAGCTTCATCGATTTTACTATCAAAACCAGAAAAACTTAAAAGCTTTTAATACCTAATAAAATCAATAAAGTTTTTGTTTTTATTCAAAGTTCATTAGAAATCAGCTGTTTTGAATCGAACAAAAACCTACGTCATTGCAGAGTGAGCGAGATTATGGAGATGACCCATGATTACCACTTTGGTAAAACAAAAATTCATCGAAATCGGTTCGTTCGTTTTAGAAGAATTTTTTTTACCATTTCTAATGGAGGTTTTTCTATAATCTACAGAAGCATTTATTTTCGGAATGAAACGTACACAATATTGAATGTCTAAAAAAAAACCCTTTTGAAAAAATTTCAAGCCGTTTTCATATCATTTTATTCAGCTATTCAGCATAATTTGGTATTCAAGCTGACTAGATTCTTACACAAAATAGAAAAGTTTACGTCGTCTTCTAAAATTTGAAAACAGTATGAAAAGGTGCAAAGGATTTAAAATTCTTTGAAAAAAAAAAGAGAGATTGGATAAGACAAGAGTATGAGCTGAGTCCTATTTTATTTACTTTTTTTACAGAAGGTTTACTCGATTTTTTTTAATGGGATATGCAGAAAATGCTAATCATTGTCCTTCTCTTTGCAGAAGTCAATCTTGTGGAAAATCATGAACCGTTTGAGTTTTGAAAATTGTGAAATATTTTATAAAACTCGACAAATTAGAGGCAAAAGACCGAACAAGAAATGCATCTTTAACAATTACCTCATATTGGCAACCGTTAATAATAATCAGAAGTGAAAATTCAGTGTTGTCGACTACCAACGTCATCATTCATTTCATTATGAATCAATTTATTCCAACTAAAACTAACTTACTTAATAGAAAACTATAAATAAGTTCACATTGAACTTTCAAAGACGTCAAAGTCCATATTAAAGGGGGTTCCATTTTTTTTTTTTTCAATAATATATTCACGCGATTAGATTAAATTTTGAATAAATTAAAATAAAAACTTCTAATATTTTTTTCGTATTTTTTAACCAATTTTGTTGTTGTCATTTGATCTTGCGTGTGTCTACAATTTTGGGGAAAAGAAAATACCCATATCTATAATTTTTGGCTCAAATATGTTAATATTGTAGGCTTGTGTTGATGCTAATAAAAATTTGTTCATACCCATTGGCTTAGAAAACAGATTAATGTATTCAAAAAAAAAAAAAAATAATTCCCTGACGTATTTTTTTTTTGTTGTATAATTAATATTATTTTCATAAATTTAAACAATATACTTGCGTCTATTTTCATTGTTGTGTTGCCCCAGGTTCGGTTATTTTCGCATACACCTGCTGGACATCATGATGACGCATTTGATTTTTGCGGTGTGGTTTTTGTTTTACTGTTTTTTCTTTGCGCAATGAATTATTATTAATGTTAACAAGTTTATTAAGTTGATTCCCATACGTCATTGAGTAGGGTTTTAAATCTTAATAACTAGGTTTCTCCGTAACAAAACGTGTTTTGTTTATAATCAAATCAAACAGACTTTAAATATTCGTGACTTAAAACATCAGCAACAAAATGATTGTGTCAATGATATGTATTTTGCCAACACTTTAGAATTTATAATTGATTATTGTCATATAGTTAATTAATACAATAATGTTAAATTGCTAAAAAATAATGATTTTAAACTTTCAATTTTATAAAAGGCCAATAAACGGTGCATTATGGAAGTTAAGTGCAGTTTTCTTCCAAACAAAATTTGAACTGGTCATTTGAAAAAAAAAATAAAAAATAAATAAATAAAACAAAAATTAAATATTCATATGGGTCGCACGTGTATGGCCTTAAGGTTAAATATTTTGAAGATTTGACTAATAGCATTAAAGTGGCAAGTCAGTGACGGATCCATGATTTCTTTTTTGGGAGTAGGTACTAATTACAAGTTTTAGCAGATGATGAACGATTTCCTGTCTGACTTTTTTCTGCAGGTAATATAAATTTGTGCAAACAGTAAAACTGCAAATCGAGTCTTTTCCTGACTGTTTGAAAAATTAGTTACAATAGGTAATAAATAAATAAAACCCAACTAATCTAAAATTAGGCTTCAAAAAAATGGTAAATGGTCAACAAAAGTGAACGTGTTAAACTATACTTAGTAAGTAATAAAATCAAAGGGAATTAATACGGTCACTGTGGCGTATCTCAAGTAGCACACTGGTGTATAAATTGGTGTAAATTCATTAATTTTAATGTAAAATTGAGAAATTTGAATAAAATGGTGTATTTATCAAAAAAGATGGTATACAAATTATACCATCATCTTTTCTGTGCAAAATTTCAACATTTCTTTTAAGATTCCGTGCCAAATTCAATTGTTTTTATAATACACCATTATTGGTGCATAAAATTATTCGATTCTCAAATGAACCGAAACGGTATATTTTGTACACTCTATTTGGTGTAGAAAGTACACCCTGTGGACATAAAATTCACCAGACTGCATAAGTGGGAGACGTCATATTTTTCCATGGCCGCCATTTAAATAATGAAGTCAGCGATTAATTATTTTACTAGTACTAGTACTATAGTAATTATTTTAATAGTACCTACTATATCGGCCTATTTATCCCGCATTCTTACTTTTTTTCGATTCGTTTAAATTATAATAAGAGAACGCTTCTAAAAAAATGTAAAAACAACAAAAAAATTATTATTTTTGAAAAACTGATTTTTAAAATCGAAAAAAAATCATTAATTCATTAAAATTTTTGAGGCGATCGATTTTTAGACGGGGTAGTATCTAAAATCAGTAGATGGAATTTGTTTCATTCTTAAATTAGGCACTCAAATTCATATTTAATCATTAGTTAATTGTATTGTGATAGAGAATAATTTATTTTCATTTATTTCATAAGAAATAGTGTACATTTTAATTCATCAAACTATTTAAGGTTAAAAAATAAACTTTGGTTCAAATTATAAATCAGAATAATTTATTTATAATGGTGTATTTTATCCATAGATTTATTGTGTATTTTTCAATTTCAAAGGAATAATTTTTCACCAAAAACCAGTTAATTTTTTATACCATTAGCTCTATTTATATACCAAAATCGGTTTAATTTTTTAACCAGCGGAGTTTATTATATACGAGAAAATGGTATATTTTTATATTCAAAATGCATATCACGAAAGTGCAAAAAATACTCCAAATATTTTGGTGTATTTTAGACTTTTGTGCTACTTGAGATGTGCAACTTTTTTATGTAAAATTTGTAATGCAAGTTTTTTCTACTCTTGAAGCATGCGAAGGTTTTTAAATAGGATACAGCACTTAAGGTCTTGCAAGGGCTTGCAGTTTTCTGTCTTTTCCATAGGTATATGAATTTAATATTTTGATCACCAATTTGATTGGTTCTGGCTCAAGGGATTTTGAAAACATTTTCTTATTTTCTGTTTAATTTTAATTGTATAACAGAGATTACTTACCTACTTAGTTCCTCGGACCTATTACATAAATGAGTAATCCAAAGGGGAACATAGAGGTTGTCAAAAATCGAAAAAAGATTAAAGAGAAAGATATAAGAAAATAAAATATTGTAACAACTGCTACCCTGAATAAGCAGCTCACCGTCTAGTTAACTACGGATGGGTTATACGAATTTATTATGATGATAACAAAAAAAGAGAACGAATTTATTATGTAAAACGAATATTATGAAAAGAGCGAAATCGAAAGGAGACTAAGTACAGGGACGTATTAACGGGGAGAATGGGCTCCAGAAACTTTTTTTGTAGGATCATTTACAAAACAGGGAGCTGAAAATTTTCTTCAAATGAGTTTAAAGAAAACATATTGTTTTAAATCCTTGATGGGGAGCTTAGTCATTTTACTGAATGGTATGTATATATATTGTATAGTAAATCCAAAGCTACAGACACATGAAGATGAACAATTTGTCACAGCAGGGTTAAAAAATATTGTGAACAAAGAAACATTGAACTTTTTCAGCCGATTGAAAACAGACACAAGTTTTCTCAAAGAACCTCCAAATCTTTGGCCCGAAAACCCGCATTTTAAAGAAGGCTTTAAAAAAGTGCAATCACTTAAAGTCGTAAATGACTCGACAGAAAGAGGAGTCAAATTAATAACGGATTTTAATAACCTTTTAACTGAAGATGAGGAACAAAAACAATATGTCTTCAAGTAGTCAGTGAGTGCCGAAAATTGTATCCTGATTCTTCCAAAACTACTTTGTAAATCTGTTGATTAAATTTTTTTAGTATTTACTTCATTACATCATTGTATAAGAAATGTAACACGATGTTATTTTTTTTGTTTTTTAGGCCGTGTGTGAATTGCGTAAAATAGTTCACATAGTGTAAAATATTTGACACTGTTGAGGTGAATAAAAAATTTGCAGCTGTTAAAAATTTATTGGGCTCTGGGACCTGGTTAAATTTGAGTTAAATTTTTTTGCAGATGGTTTTATTTTGTTTTTTTTTTTTTTATTAAAAAGGAGTTTCATAGCAGAAAAATATTAAACAATAAGCCATACAGCTGAAATTTTTTTGTTCACCTCAATAGTGTCAAAAATTTTACACAGTGTTAACTATTTAACGCAATTCACACACAGCCTTAGAATTCTGTTAAATGTTTCGTTTTTTTAAATAAAACAGTTTAAAACAAAGTTTCATTTTAAATCGAGTTTGCATTCAGCTCTTTTTGAGGTAAGTACTGAAAATTTAAATTGATGACAAAATTTTTCTTTTTTAGTAAAACTAAACAAATTTAGCATCTGAATTATGTGTAGCAACACTACCTTTAATTAAATATATAAAAAGTGAAAATAACCCGATCTGTTTCGGAGCTAGAGCTAATTTTCTTCGAAAAACAGTGAAAAAACAGAGATTTTTGATACTTTGAGCGAGTGTCGGCACCATTTAGAGTTATCCAATCGAGCTGAAATTTTGGCTATCTAAAAATCTGCAAAGGCGGAACATTTTATGGGGTTCCCCCGACCAAATTTCGAAAATCGATTTCTTGCGGTCACTCTATTGTATACATATCAAATTAACAAAACTAAGCAAAAAAAAAATTAAGATGAAAAGCACTAAAAGCAAAGGCAAAACTTATTATTAAAATTCAAAATTTGTTATTTTTCTAAATATTCTAAATATTTATTTTACATAATATTTTTTTCCTGTTTCTTCGATATTCTAACTTTCTTTCGTTCCTTTCAGGTGATTTTCGAACACTTCTCTTTTTTCACTCGGTTTAACTCTTTTTCACTTATAAAAAAACACGTTTTCAAAACTCGCTTATAGTTACAATTTCTTTTTCTTTTCTTTATTCTCTTCAAAATGTTATCAAACTTCTATCAGCTTTCGCAGTCAACCAAAAAAAGGTTAACACATACACTCTCTCCATCTCAAAATTTCGTAGAATTCAAGTTCGGTGCCACTCCAACCAACTTGGAGTCTCCAAAATCGAACGAACCTCTCACACTCAAACACATTACTGTACCTATGGATTCCACTTCTAGTAACTAGTAAATTAAAATTTTAAGAAAAGAAAAAAGCAAAGTAATAAGAATACTCTTCTATTTATTTATGTTATACTCGTATTGAAAGTGCGTCGAAGAAGAAGCGCATCCCAAATGACCAAACTTTTGTAAAACCATTTTTGAGAAACGAAGAAAAAGGAAAATTCTTAAATTATCAGCCCTATTCTGCTATTCATCGGCGGGGTATCTAAACTCACATCGATAATATCAGTAGTGTTGTTCGGTATTCCACTATTAACGTGAATGAACTTGATCCATACATTTGCAATCCGCATAAAAAATGCAGCCGATCTGTCACTTTTGGTTGTAAAAATAAATTCACAATCGTTTAAATTATGCCACACTTCTCATAAATTTTTTAAGTATTTTTTATTATACAGGGTGTCCCAAAAGTTAACGTCGAAACGAAAAAGGTAGATAGGGTAGGTGGTGACAGTTATCAGAAAAATAATTAAAAAAATCGCAGCCATATGTTTTGGGAGTTATGGGCATTTGAAAAAAAGTCGAAAAAATGGTCACGCTGTGACGGTTTTTCATGTGCCGTGACTACAAATCTTAATTTTTCTCATTTTTTTCTTTTGTTACGGAACCTTGAATAACCCTGCTATCAAATGCATTCAAAAATTTTAACTCAGCTGTATCAGTTTTATACCCAACTTAGTACTAAAAAATTTTACATGACTCTAATTCAATGAGCCGTAATGTAAAAAAAAATGCACTACAATGTTTCGGTAGTTGCCTTAAAAGTTGGTGTGTTCAATTCTCTTTTCAAAATGGTATAACATTGTTGGGAATATTTCATTAATAACCGAGATAAAATTTTTTTTCTTAAGAAATCCGACTTTTTTTAGGTAATTTTTCCATATTATTTAAGTTTTTGTATTCTGAAAGGTTCTGAAAGGCGCCATTTTTCTGTTTTAAGTTCACGTTAAGGCAGACGTCAAATAGGGGTATGACAATGCAGTTCCCGATGGATAGCAGAATGACAAGGTAGTGTAAGATTGGATCCAATGTTTTAATGGCATCTGAGATTCACGTGAATAGCAGACTAGGGCTGTTTGAAAATTTAAGATCTTAAAACTAGAATTATTTATTTTTTAAAAATAAACAAATCATTCGGGCAAGAACTTACTGTCATGCAGATTTTTTCGTTTGCAAAAGAATTTTCAGAAGAACTATGACCCAACAATTTTACCAGCTCTCAAAATCATTGTTAAAATTTAATTAACTGCTAATCATAGATCCTACAGATGTTTTTGATCATTTTGTAAGTTAAGTCACAGTTATTTAGTTAATAAATATGCTAAATCATTAATTTCGTCAAAACCAATATTTGATAGTGAAATTGCCACAGATACTGTTAAATATATTACTACACCTCCTGGAACAAACCTCAAGGCAATCAATTCAAACGTTAAAACGAATCCACATTAAAGTGTTTTTATATAAAAACAAACAAAACCTCTAACAGTTTTCTAACCACTTTTAACCCCATAATCAGCGGTTAAACGTTTTTCGTCTATGTGTCGGTTCGTCAGCCTCAGCTTTAGCCTCGGTTTGGAAGAGATGTAGAGGTATCGTTTCAATGTTTCAATATAACAAAACAATTTGTGACCACAAAAATTTGGCAAAAAATAAAATTGATTAGGTTTTATATACATGTTTGTTGTTGTTGTTGTTTTCATTTTATTGAATATTCGTATATTGCATTATGAAATTTTTAGGGCCTAACGCTCAATGTGTACGGAATCGCAGTGAGGGACGCTACTTAACCATATACACCGCGTCATTATATCCAGGTTTAAATTAGGACGTGTGCCTTTTGCGTGCAGTGGCATCGGCATGACAGGTGTCCGACGAAGTGGTTTATAGCCATGCATCAAAACAATGTTCCTTTTACACTCCTATAACACCTATACTTTCACTCCAACAAACCATCCGTTTGAAGCTGGCAGTCAAAGTATGTGTTAGGAACGAACAGTATTTTGTGTACGTTTTAATTCGCGGGATTTGATTGAAAATTTAACCCCAACATATCGCCGCTATACCTCATTGTTGCATATTGGCTCTGGCTATGGATGAAGAAGTGACAGATGAAGCTGGCTATGTTAGTAAAAGAGCTCATGCAACTATATGCAAAACGGTTAATAGCTGTGCCGCGTATCCGCTAATTTATTTCCGAATTCCTAAAGCTTCATCCAGCGAGTGCGAGATTCAGACGAAGCGACGCGACACGATGATGATGATGGGGGACCATCTGAAGGGGGGCTTACACTAACATGATGGGAATGTGGGTTATTTTCATTGATTGACCTGTGAACTTGATTAGCGGTTTTGATGAAACTGATTGTTTTTTAGTAGATTTTTGTTTTGTTTTTTTGTTCTCGTGATGTGGTGCGGTAGTCCTGTTTTTCGTTTGGAATTTGGCGCGCGAAATGCCAACGCGTCATTGGACGTGGTTTGCATCCGGTATGTGTAGTTTTGTTTGGGCTCTTCCGACCGCTAATTAGAAGTGTTTAGGGGGCACAAAGTGCGTGTTTTTCCCACACAATAATGATGTTAACCAGCGTATACCTTTATCTACCTACCTATATACATAGCCTACCTACTTTGAATGCTTGTTTAGCTGTTGATTGATTGTAAAGTTAAAATTTTATTATTGCTTTTTCGAATTAAATAGTTGAATTAGTGATTTTTGGAATTGTTTGATGGGTATAGGTAAGGTACATACATAAATAGCTTTCAACTTTTGTGCAAAGACTTTAATACGGTATCTATATTTAATTTGGTTTGGTTTTAAGGACATAATCAGAATCGAATCGATTTGAACGCAAATTAGTGGAGTAACTAAAGCTCAAAAATTGGCAATATTAGGGAACCCGGCCGAACAGCTTAGATTTTGATGATCTTTTTTTCCAAACGTCGATAATTAAAAATACTTTAAGGTATATAGATTAAAAATTGCCGGTGTTGCCGTTTTGATTTTTTTTAATTTAATTGAAGATTTTTGTGAAAGAAAAATTTTTCTTAAATTTCATAAATTATTTGATGCCAAAACATTGTCTAGGAAATTCAAAAAAAAAATAAATTGTAAGACTGGGGTCGCACGTACTTGCTCTTATGCTTAAAGTAACTATAATGTTAAAGCTTTTTATTCAAGAAATTTAAAATTTGATATTTTGAAGAAATTTCATAAGTAGGTAGTATAAAAAAATTAAATCTGTTTTTATAATTAATTAAACTCCATTTTAAATTATCTTAAAAAAAAAAAACAAATATGCCATTTTATTTCTTGTATAAAAAGGTATTTTTATACAAGATAATTTTTTATGTATAAAAATTTTTTAACATTTTTCAAAAAAAAAGTTGGTATGCCATTTTGAAGAAATAATTAATTTACACATAAAAACTAAATTTCAAAATTTTTCATTGATTCGTTTTCAAAAAATTGATTTTTCAAAAAAAAATTTTGAAATATTTTTTAAAAATCCAAAAATGGGTTATTTGAAAATTTTCTAAATTCTTAATATTATCTTTACTTACACACGTTTGTATAAAAATTTTCATTTAAATCAGGGTTAATGTTGTACGAGATATTCAGAAACGAAAAAAACCGTTCTATGACAGGTACCATTAATAACTGTACAAAAAATATTTATTTTATTTTAAAAGTTGGCTCTTATGTGTAGTACTACACACAAAAATTTAAATCAAAATCGTTAGAGCCGTTTTTGAAAAAAATTAACTTTTCTATTTCCGTTATATGGCAAGTACCGTTAGTTTTGGTCATAAAAAAAAAATTTCAATTTCCCCTCTAGGGAATCACCAAAAACTGCTAACTACCAAGTTTGAAGAAAATCACTTCACTCGTTTAGGCTGCAGCTCCAGATAGAGACAGACACACAGACAGACAGACAGAATTGCCGGACCCACTTTTTTGGCATTCTCCATCATCGTAATGTCATATAAAATTGTTATCTCGAGTTCGATTTTTTTTACGAATCCTAAACTTGCCCTATAGTACCTATATCGCAAGTAAAAATATATGGGAGAGAGGGACAATCTTCTATCTATAAGAATGGTAATTGAACTCAGATTTTTGAAAAAAAAAATTACTGACAAAATTTTAACATGTGGTTTTTAAAATTTTTTCGTAATATAAAATACATTTATTTTTCAAATTTTTTAGGCCATATTTATCATTATTTGAAATTATAAAAGGAAATGTCAATATGTATTACAGTTAATGAAAAAAAATTAAAAGTATTTCATTTCCAAAGAACTTTTTTTAATAGAAGTTTTGAAAAAAAAATTTAACTTATTTTTTTTTTTTAAGTTCAACATTTAAATATAAAGTTATTTTTTATTTATTCAATGTTTAAAGTTCTTATTTGCCAAAATCTTTGAGAAAATCAATGCAAAAATTCAGTTTTTATCAAATAAACCCATTGAAATTGAAGTAATTTTTAATTTTTTTTTTCAAAAGTGTGATATATATTACATTTTCTGCTTCGGAATTTAACTGATAATATTTATGGAGAAAAATTTCTTTTAAATAAATTCATATTTTATTAGAAAAAAATTTGGAAATCTTTATTTTAAATTTTTTTAATAACATTTTTTTTTTTTAATTCTGAGTTTGAGGACCATTTTTTTCAAAAGCTCTTACTTAAATTTAGTGGATTTAAATTAAAGAAATAAGAATGAGCTTTTGGCTTTTTAAAAATGTATTTCAAAATATTGTAGGTGTTGCCCTTGTTTTCAAAATATTTTTTTTTTTGTGTTTGAAGTCAGATTATGAGAAAATTGTATTTATCGCTTAAACAATGGAAGATTGTCCCTTACTCCCTTATATTTTTTTTTTCCTTAAATTACCTAGAGAATCTTTTGCTATTATTTTTTTATGAAATTTAAGCAAAGTTTTGTTCAAAAAAAATTTAATTTTAATTTTAAAAAGCAATACGACAACATTGGCAATTTTTAATCTATAGACTTTAAAGTATTTTTAATTACCTACGTTTGAAAAAAAAAATCGTCCAAATCAGAGCTCTTCGGCCGGGTTTCCTAATAATTTACTTTAGTTAGGGTAAGGTGGTATAAGAGTGCGCATTTTAGACAAAATACCAAATAAAACAATAACAAAAAGAATTTAACTACTTTTTTTATATATAGTTTTTAGTTTATAATCAAAACAACGAAAAAAACTTAAAACTGGTAACAAAAATGTATTAATTCAAAAGTTATAAACAAAATACCACATTAGGAAATTTGCGCACTCTTATACATCCTATTGTGTAAGAGTGCGCGGCTTAGTTTGTAAGAGTGCGCAGCTGCGCACAGGTGTAAGTTCGCACAAAAGTCGCAAATAAAATTGCCTATCTTTAAATAAACAGAGTATTTTTCAACCCATCACTCCTTGCACGAGGAACAATCAATTTAGTCTCCGATTAGTGGTTCCGAGAAAATTTCAATATTTCCTAGTTACTTTCATTCGCTTGTTTTTTGTAAAACTTTTATTTGGTTTCTTTTTGTTTGGAATTGCTTTTTCTAGCTGCTGTTTGCTGGTATATGGACAAATGCCAGTTATTTTGAAGCCTTGGATAGCATTTACTGCGCTTATAACCCGCGCACTCTTATACATCATCATGGTGCGCACTCTTACACGCTCAGACATGTAATCGAAGAATATATATATATTTCACAATGCACTTTATGACCAGTCTTACGTGTTCCTCAAATGTTTCTTTTTGTCGACTTTTTAATGTCCCATACTTTGTTTATTGTTATTTTTTGTTGTTAAGCGGAAAATTTAATTTGTTTGGCAAGAAATATTGGAAAAAAAAGTGCTAAAAAACTTAAACTTAACTAGCACCTCTGTTTACAAGCACATTTGCATGAAATTTTGACAGCAGATCAAACTCATTTAGATCTTTCCAAAATAAGTGCATTCAGTCTTACATTCCCTTTCAAACAGTAGAAAATGGCCTTGCGCACTCTTATCAACCGCGCACTCTTATACCATCCTACCCTACTCTACTAAATTACACTTCAAATGAGTATATTTAATTTTTTTAACAATCATGACCTGCTAGAACTTTGCTTTTCTGTCACAATTTCGCTGAGGAAATAGGATGAGAGTATCTAGTTATTTAATTAATTTCCTTTGGAATTTCCGATCTAGCCCAATAGGTGCTGGGAAAATAAAATGCAAATGCAAAACATTACCAACGACTAAGAAAAAATTCCCAAGAACAAAAAAATACTACTGTCGATTGGATATAAGTATTGCTACAATTCAACTTGGTATTTCCATGCACCATTGCTTGTTTTTTGCATCTTTGGTGGGATCTACAAATAAAAAAAACCTTTTTTTCACGTAGCCAGGCCCTCACATTATACTTATTGCTATCAGAGTCTACTATTGTGAGTCACTTATATTTGAGCGTATAGTTTATTTCTGCACGTATCACTTTCCATTCAATCTAATTAGTATTCCAGACAGACTCTACGCAAATCAATTTAATCGTCAAAATCACAAACGAGATTCGTCAGCAAAGCTACAAGTGTTAGCTTTGCATGACAATATCTATAGATAGATTACCTTTACACTTCTTTTGTAAATATCCAAAAGTTGTCATTTATATGACAATGCCTATAATATCTCCAACGAAGGTGTTCTTTATGCAAATTTTTCTATGGTGCACTATAATTGGTACTCAGATGCAGCATTTAGTAGAACAAGGCAGAAAAGTCACTTTTTCAGATAGAAAAGATGCAACAAAGAACAAAATGCATCGGTTCATTGAAAATGTTAAAACAATTTCACTTTGGACAGGAGGTCTTTTTCTGATACGATTGGTGACAATGAACTTAATCAATCGAACAGTGGGTTCTCGTAAGCGTTTAAGTAATTTTTCTTCATTCTACATCAAGCTTGCGTTCGGCTAACAAGTCAGGTAAGTTCATGTCAGCTGCCAGGTGTGTGAAAGCATATTCGACAGTTTTGTCTGAAATGGGCCAAAACTGCTAAAGCGATTTTCCTACAGCTTAATTGTAAACAATTTGGGTGCTTTTAATCCCGCGTTTTTAAATCCCGCAAATTTAAAACCCGAAAATCAAAATCCCCTGTAACGAATTTCCGCTGAAAAAAAACTTTACTTAAAGCGACGGCTCTGTAAGCCATTACAATATTTATGAAAAATGTCACTCGATTTGATGAGAATCCACAAGAACGAAGTTTCATACTATTTTTTTGGTTTTAGAAGCCAGTGCTTCTTTTGTAAATAAAAAGTAAAAAGGCTTGTCTTTTTTGAAAACAAAATCTTCAGTTACGTTAAAACTTTCCTCAGGACGGGTTGGTCAAGATTGTTAACATTTTTTGTCAATCAATTGATTTTATGAAAATGTGCATTATTGAAATGTCAAAATTCGATTGTTAATTTGAAAAAAAAATCCAAATACGAAACTAGCGGGTTCGGTATTTACATAATGAAACGGATTTTTGCATGGGATTTTTTCCAAGATGACTTCCGTCTTAAATTAAGCGAACAAATCATCTTAATTTCTGGAATGTGCGTATTTAACAGAAATCCACTTAATTTAAGAGGAAATCATTTTATTACTATGTGGAAACAATTTTATATAGAAAATAAACTTGTCAGCCATTACTAGGGATCCATCCTACAACTATTGGGTTACTACGCGAGTGCTATAGCATCAAGCTATCTCACTTATTAAAATAAATAGATAAGCTGGAATTAAAGCTGAAGTCTGACGATAGTTATTAAATTTTTATTTTAAGTAAAATTTTTAAGATGAAAATTAATTAAAATGAAATGAAGATCACCTTGCTTGAATGAAGCTCACCTTAAATTTAACAGAATTTAAGCGGATCCCGCTTATTTTAAGTCGAAATCGTATTGTTTTAAGAGGTTGGGATTTAAATTGGTTCTCCTCTTCATCTAATTTTAAGGTGCCCTTTTTCTGCAGCATTGATTTGGTTTTATAATATTAATAAAAATAGTGACTGATGTCAGCCTAAATAGCTGGCAATGAATAAAGTTCAAGCTCTCTACATTCCTTGGTAGGGATGGCAGTTGTTAGTACAAAAACCGGTTTTTTTCCTTTCGGTTAAACGGGCCGGTTTTAAACCGCGGTTTTTTTGCTTGATTTGACAGCCAAAAACAAAAAATTAAACTAAATTATTTGTCAACCAAAATAAAAAAACTTTTAAGAAAATCTCTAAGCAAATCATTTTTTTGGTTGATTTCGTTATAAGAGTTCTTAACTCACTCCTAGTAGCAGTTTTGAGGAATTTTTTAAGCTGAATATGAATGAAAATTTATAATAATATGGTTAGTTAAGAGAGGGAATGAAAGTTTTGAGGGTTTTCAGTTTTTTGTCTCGTCGGTTTTTTTTTCGAGGTATTTTTTTCAGCCGGTTTTTTCGGTTTTTCAGTTTTTTCGCAAAAACCGGTTTCAACCGGGAGAACAAAATAACCAAAAACTGTTGACGGAAGCGAAGAAACCGAAACCGGTTTAAAGCGGCCGGTTTTTCCCATCCCTATTCCTTGGCAAAAGCCATAGGCTGAGGTCGTACCTATTTTTTCCACCACGGAACTGAGAAGTTTGTTGCTCTATCTTTTTATTTTTCCAATGAAAAACCGTCCATCTTCTGATTCCAAGAGTGTTTAAAAAATTAAAATCAAAGCCTTGAATACTCTGAAAATAGTGTCAAATTTATCGAAATGATAAGTAAAATCTTCTTGACAACTTTTCTTCCTCTTGATGTCTTAGCAATTGCAGAAGTCACTAGGCTATTTACTAAAACTTTTTTCTCAGCCAAACTCAAAGCCCAAAATATGAATGCTCTTATTCTTTGAAAATTTCAAACATTGCATTGCCCCTTTTTCAGAATTTTTGCATTGTTGTTCTTCGTTTTTCTATTTTATTTTTAACTTATAATAATTCCATTTTTCATCCTTCTTTCTTCCAAGTATCATTTCCCAGCTTAATAATAATACTTAGTTCAATCGAACACGTCAATTACAGAATGCAACTAGGCTCTTATTCACACTGACCTAATATTGCATAAGGTTTTTTTCATCACCTCTGTCAGCCTTATGTCAACTAATAACTAATTTCTTATTTATTAATGAGATAACTATTGATTTATGGCGTTCTGATGGAGTTAGAAGGGGTTTGCGAGTATGGATTTAGCTGTTTTACTCATCAAACAATTTGGCCAACTTAATTGAACGTAAATTTTCATGTCAGACGATGTCCCTTCTCTAGACCTTTCAAACTTCATTCCTAACTCAAATTAGCCCAAAACTAGAGTTTCTTTTAAAGAATGATAATTTATTTTGTTCTACATTTATTTTGAAACAAAACAAAAACTCCTTTTTGCCACCACTGTGCACTAGACTTGAAACAATTCAAAGAAATCAACCATCAGCTTCTATTGTTCCACTTCCAGTGCAATGCAATTCAATCATTTAATCATATATTCTGGGTTTCACTGTGAGAAACCTTTCTATCGAATGTCCAAAAGAGTTAAGAGTATATCCTTTCCTACTGACATGACGTACATATCAGCTACTATCCAAATTCACCGTAGGCTATTGCAATGACCAACCAAAAATCGTATGTCCATCAGCATCTTCCGTTAGACAGAAAATTGCATCTGAATTTTGGGTTGGTATAATTTTTTTTTTTGCTGCCTCCGGTATCCCTCTGTCAGTTGTAAGAATATTCATTGATCTTGATCATAATCTGCTCCTACCTAATGAATATCCTCCTCCCCAAAGGCATTGTACTGTGCGAACCATTGCAAGCAATTATAAGATAATATTTTCCCAAAAAAAAAATAAATGTTTACCAAGAACGAAAATTGTTTCCAATCACTTGACACGCATGTAAGTAATTCAAGCATTAGACCGAATGAATAACACGATGAAGAAGAAGAAAAAACAAAAACACAAAATTTTGAAAATGTCAAAATATTTCCAAAACATCAAGGATCAGGGAAATTTTGTTTTCGGTTGTTAGACAGGATAACACCTGATTAATTGGTTTCGGACACGCATTTTGTGTACGAAATTTTAAAAAAACATTGCACTCTGACTCTTCATCTTACACACAGAAGTTTGATTGAATGCCAAATTCAAAGTTAAAAGAAAATCCTTAGGAGGATGATACCTCGAAGGATTATATCGGAATATTTGATGCTTCTTTTATGACCGGAAGGATAATTGGTATAATCCAAACACGAACATTTTAGGTTACGCTGAAATGAATACCTACATAAGTAAGGTTGGTAGGTAGGCATTCACAACTTGAAAAAAGGATCTCATCTGTGTTGGCGAGTGAGTGCGCCAATCAAATTACAGATGTCTTCTTAAATTTGCATCACAATTTTAACTTCCGATAAGGTGCATTGCTCGAAGCTGAAAAGGACATTGTATTCATTCAAAAAAAAAAAAAACAAAAGAGAATTGAATTAATATCCAAATAATTTTGACGAAGCCTTAAACAATTTATGAAAACCAGTATTTATTATGTTTCAAATGTTTTTTTGGCCCTTAAGATTTTTCGCTTGAAAAGTGTTAAATGATTTTTAATTGAATAAAGTAATGTTTCGAAAATTGCGTTAAAATATTTAAAAACACTAAAAATTCTAATTTGACAAAAAAATGTTTGCGTTATAGCTTTTTTATGAAATTTGTGGTAATGAAAAATACTATTGGGCTTTTTAGGCTTTTAAGTAGCAATTATTTGTACACTGAAAAAAAACTGTATATTTGTGATGTGTGTATGAAACCACATAAAGTATAACGACAAAGAAAATTTATTTGCAATATATTTAAAGGATCAATAGAATCTGCACAAAAATGCTGGGTGAAAGCGAGAGAGCAAGGTAATGAAGGTCAACAAAACCGTAAAGAAAATGTTTGTCGAATTAAATAATTGAGGAGTGAAGCCGTATTTCTACTTTGTAAAACTTAAAAACAACTACAATTCATACAAACCGGACATATTTTGTCTGATTTCTGAATAATTTGTTTAGATGTTAATACGTCCTTATTGTTTATTTACTCCTCAATTTTATAGTACATTTTTTTTTCATGCTGAATCTATTGACACTATTCTAGGAAAAATTAACTACAAAACTACAATAGATAAAACATTTACGAAACCTCAAGTGAAAAAACATGAGGCAGTGGTGGAATTCGAAGTGGGAGAGTAAGATTAAACAGCAACAAAGACAACATCTATAAGGTCCTTTAAAATATTTAAGGTGAACAAGTGCCAATACATCAATGGTATAAGTGGTAACTTTACCAATTTTATTTAAAATGTCTTTGCCATTAGAATAATTAATTAAATAAGTTTATACACTTTTCATGTGAAACTGTGTTTTTTGAGGGAGCAGATCAAACTTCGACTTCAAAAATATGATTTTCAAAATTGTTCTTTTTAAACGAAAATTCAGTTTTTTAAAATCCTATAACTAGTTTTTTTTTTGTTGTTTACCATTTTGTTGTTTTTTCTAAATGCGTAGGTTGGCTTTCATAAAATTCACATAGCTGTCGACAACTAATTACAAAAGACTGTTAATATTCGTTTTCCTATTCAATTTATGTATTTGAATATTCCTTTTTACGTAATTTATTAATTAATATTTTTGTAATTATTTTAAATTTAAGATTTAACAGAACTGTATAATGGTCAGCATGAACCCGTCTTTGCAGCATGTGTCGATTTCAATAATAAATTATAGTGATTATATAAATGTTAATTATAATTCAAACAATCTAAAAATATTGTTGAAAATTTGAATTGAATGAAAAATTGTAAATCTAAAGGCTAAGAATATATTTTGTAGCTAAATAAATAAATAAACTTTAAAAATAAATTTATAAATTTATTAAACAATACAATATTAAAATAACAAAATTTGAAATTAAATCCAGAAATAGCAATAGTTCTTGCTTAAACCAACAAGAGAAAAACTTTACAAAATTCTGCAAACAAACTTAAAACATTTTAAAAATTGAAAAATGTAGGAGGCTTTTTAATATTTTCCAAACCTTTCTTTTAGCAAAATATTTTTAAACAGAATTATGAATAGCATAATTTTGAAGAGCATAATTATTTAGTAAAGGAAGCTTATTGTAATAATAAGCCTAAAATTTTGGTAATAACGTTACAGTTTTTGGTCCCAATCCCGAATATTGAAACCAAAAATTGTTGTTTTTTTTCGAAGTGGCAGTTTTTTCTGCAATATGTCAAAATAAGCCAAATATTCGTGTAGTACTTATATGAAAACTTAATGAGAAAAGTTATACTTGCCCTGGTAATTATCAGGGCGAGGATTCTTATGTGAATACATATTTTTACTTGCTCAATAGGGCAAGTATTGGTTTCGTGTCAAAAAAAAATTTCGAGAATTCCAAAAAAGTGGTTTTCGTCATGACTTCCGTCGGTCTGTGCGTCGGTGCGTCCGTGCGTCCGTGCGTCCATCTGTACAAGTAGCATAATACAGCATTTTTAGTTTTTCTCAAAAAAGTCAAATAACAAAAAAAAAATTTTATTTAACCCTAGTTTACCGCACGCAAAATAATGCAATAACCAAACTTGGGGGTTCGCGCGAACCCCAAAGCTTTTATGCACCTCTAATTGTTCATTATCAACAATTTGATGTAATGTCTCTTTCTTTTATTGATTAAGGTGACAGTTGCGGTGTCTTTTTATGATAACACGTATATATAACAGGTATATTTTTGCCAAAATATACCTAATAAAAATTGTTGAAAATAGTCCATTTAAAGTCTTGGGGTTCGCATGAACCCCAAGTTTGGTTTGTGACTTTTTTTCAGAAAAAAATTCCAGAAAATTATATAAAACCGCTTTTATGGAAAAAAGACAAAAAACGTAAACAAAAATGAATTCCGTTCACTGAGTTTTCATCCCAGGTCGAAAAAACGATTTAGAAAAAAGTTAAACATGCGTTGGGGTTCGCACGAACCCCAAGTTTGGTTTGTGACTTTTTTTTCAGAAAAAAATTCCAGAAAATTATATAAAACCGCTTTTATGGAAAAAAGACAAAAAACGTAAACAAAAATGAATTTCGTTCACTGAGTTTTCATCTCAAGTCGAAAAAACGATTTAGAAAAAAGTTATAACCATTTAAACATGCGTTGGGGTTCGCACGAACCCCAATTTGTAAACTAGGGTTAACAAAAATATGGTCTCCATGTCGGCTCTTCCCTCACATAAACCAAATTTCTTAAAAATTTATGTAGAGGCAGCTCTTATAATCTACAAAAAACTAAACTAACATAAAAGTGTTTGGAACTGCAAGAGCAAGTACGTGCGACCCCAGTCGTGCATTTTATTTTTTCCGCATTAATAGAAGTATTGGAATAAGACAGTTCTTCGAATCAAGTAATTTCCCTTAAAATGGAATTTATTTGTTAGTGCATATTTTTGCATATTTTGCTTTAAATATTTCGGTTTTTAGTGCATATTTTAATGATAAACACATATTTCTGCGTCATATTTTTGAAAAAGGGAAGAATTTTTTTTTTCGTTTCACTTAATTTTTAATTTGATTCAAGGGTGTAGGTATACGCAACTTAATCATTTTAATTTCAACATCCATGAAAGAACGCAGCACTTTACACAATTCCAACCGTCACAGTTTCTAGTTTTACTACAATAAAAAAAACCTACTTTGCAAATAATTTTGAAAATTTTGAATAAGTTTTCCATTAATTGGATGACTCTATAAATAAAAAAAAACTAAAAAAAAATGTGAAATAATGCTGAAAAATCGTTTCGTCAAAACCTAACGAAGAAGAGGTAATTTATTTTAATGATTTGTTTGCATGTACACATGTAATTTAAATTTAATGTTTTGTGTGTTTTATTCTTTTGTTTGTTTTGTTTTGTTATTATGTTTAAATTTTGGCGGAATTCAGTGAATTTTTTTGGTTTTTAATGTGGTTTTTTTAATGCATATTTTCATTGTCTTAAGCGCATATTTTCAGATTTAAGATTTATTTTATACACATATTTTGGGTTTTTAAGTGCATAAAAATCCTTGCCCTGGTAATTATATTACACTTTCATAACACATATGTAAACTCTTTATACTAGCTTACCAAGAACTATTTTTAATAATTTTGATATTGACTTGTTCAGTTTTATACTGTATTCTTGTTTTTTCTTAAAAATAATATTTTATTATCAATAATATTAATTTTACTTTTTTCCTTGAAATTTTAAGAAACAAAACGTTTAATCCAGTTAATACCTTTTTGTAACAATTTTTGTCAAAAACCACAAGTAATTAAATCAGATTATACTGATGCGAAGAATATTCTTCATATAATTTAATTACTTGGCGCCATTTAGTTCATCAAATGATTCTTCAGGGACGAAAATAAAAACTGTGAAGGAATGTACCCAGTTGCTAACACACTCTTATTTTGTTCCAAACAATAAAAAAAAAAAAACAAAAGAATTTCAAATAATGATTGAGTAATCAATTTGTGAAACAAGAACTACCTAAGTATAGTAAACGTAATATTGGATGTTTAACTCGTTATAGTGGATGTAGGTATTTCCGGTGTCGACATTTGCAAGAATCAAATTATATTATCGACACCTGTTTCAGAGTGTTTACCCAGTAATAATCTCTTGAGTCTTTTTTTTGTTATTCTTCGTGGGAAGAACAGAAATAAAATCACTTTCTCATAATGACTGTTGAGAGAGTGAATACAACAAGATTGATTGAAATGATAATTTTATTTTAATCATTTTACCTACGTAAACAAAAAAAAAACAACCATAACAATAAGCATTCATTAAGATCAATAAATAACAAATTCTTTAAAAGCATTGATAGTTTGACAAAACTAGCTAACTTTTCTATTGTGTATTTTGTATGTTATGTAAGTATTCAATGAAACGATAGTTTGTCTCCGTTTTGGAATTTCAGTAGTGAACTAATTCTCACAGATAAGGCGTAGGTAGATTTTACATACAAAACAAAGTTGATTTGTTTCACCTTAAAATTTATATTAGTGTATCGGGTGCCGTGGAAGTGAAAAAATTGCCTGGATTGACATTTGGGCCATTGGATAAATTTCACTTCATATTACTTTGAATAAGTAATTAACAATCATGAGCAAAATTGTAGATGAATATTTTATTAGAAAAAAAGAGAGAGAGGAACACAATCTGAATTCAATAATTTAATAAAATAACAATTAGATAATGGAACCATGGTCAAACCTCACTTTAATATGCTTATATCGCATTATTAACACCTTTAAATGGTCGCCAAATGAAAATTAATCTTGTTTGTTTTTGCTCAAGTTTGGAAATCATATAGTCGTAGTGTAACTAGGATTTTCTTTCGGAGGGGGGTTTAACATTTCAAGTAAGTGGGCATTATAATACATTTTTGAGCATTTTAATTTCTTTTGTACAGAGTTTGTATTAAAATTGAGAGTTATTTTGGAAAATATATGGAAAAAAATAATCTGGAAATTACCTACTATTCAAAAAATTGAAAAAAAAAAATCGAAATATACATTATGTAGTTTATAAAAAATTGAAAATAAGAACTTTATAATACATAGTACCTACAAATAAAAAGGAATTTTTAGAAAATTTTTGCCCTCATGGTACTTGGCAAAAACAAAAGTTTCCTTCAGGCCCGTAGCCAGAGTTGATTTTAAGGTAGGGCATCGGTCTTATCCGGCAGGGCATTGGCAATCGCTTAAATTTTTTTTTTCTCAGTCAGTTCTCAGCCTATTCTCATAAAAAGTACCTCGTTGAATTTTAAAATATAGAATAATTATAGTATACAAATTAAAAATTACATATTCTTTTAATAGTGTATGGCTTAAATCGATAGCAAAGTTGAAAATATGTAGTTGAAAACAGTGTTCTTGAAATTCTTGATCTTACAAGGTTACAAGGTCAAAACCACTTGTATAATATGTTCCTGAAATGGAAATTGACAGCACTCAGATTTTTGCAATTTCTGTCTTCTGGACGAAGGTAAAACAATTAGGGGTATTCTCAAGATCCGATGCAAAAAAAAAGTGTAAAATTGGTAAATTTTGTTTTTCTACTACTTTAACTACATAGACAAATTTTTTTTGCAATAGGGTTAGGGTATATAGTCCAGTCAAGTTATACTTTTGCTGAGAAATAATTCGCAACTGCAATTCGTACCTAAAATATGAAAGTACACTAGTACAGGAACTAAACCCCCCATTTTCCACACAAATGTCTGGACGACTTTGGCCGCCATTTTGTTTTGAACAGTTTTGCGACTATCGCTTGTAGTTCGGCTAGTTTTGGTGTTAGAGAAAAATGTTATGAGACAAACTTGTAGTAAATTTTATTTTCCACAAAATATATTTTATAACTTTTTACTCTAAAACCCACCATTTAGGAATTATAATGATTTTCGTAAAATGCTATGCTATGGTCCTGACAAAAATAGTATTGAATGTGTTTTTTTTTTAATTTGTTTCGTTAATTTTAACTTTGAGATCGATTATTTCAAAAACTATTAATTTTAATAACACTATTTAAAAATTAAAATAAATCCTTTAATTGTGGTTTTTGAAAAAAATATCCTTCACAACTCTTAGTGTTGCCGTTGTTTTTTAATATTTTTTTTAAATATTAGGTTGTTTTTTAGAAAATTTCCCCTCCCGCCTAAACGGGGTTAGATAGACCCCCCCTCCCAAAGTAAAAAATACTTGTATTGAACCCTTCTACAAAATACAGTTATCAAATCTCAGCGCCATAGTTATCGTGCTCTCCCCTCACCCTGTTTTTTCTAATTTTTTTTATTGATTTTTCGTTCTAGTGAGGGAACGGTACGTCGGAGAAAAAAACCTTATATGAGAAAAACATAGTTGGTTAATAGTTCTTCAATTTTTATAACAACAATATTTTGATAAAAGTTTAAAATAAAAAGTTATGGTGCATATAAAAAAAAAGTGAGCATAGCATTTTACGAAAATCATTATAATTCCTAAATGGTGGGTTTTAGAGTAAAAAGTTAATATATTTTGTGGGAAATAAAATTTACTACAAGTTTGTCTCATAACATTTTTCTCTAACACCAAAACTAGCTGAACTACAAGCGATAGTCGCAAAACTGTTCAAAACAAAATGGCGGCCAAAGTCGTCCAGACATTTGTGTGGAAAATGGGGGGTTTAGTTCCTGTACTAGTGTACTTTCATATTTTAGGTACGAATTGCAGTTGCGAATTATTTCTCAGACCTCCATACAACCAAATATAATTTGACTGGACTAATAGCAAATGTATAAAAGTTTAAAAAATTAATTGTAGTCTGTATATTTGGTTGTTTTAGTGTGAGAAAATGTTACACTTTTGCAACGATACAAGGCCATTTGCATCGAATCGATTTTCGAGGTTTATTGAAATTGAGTTAAAAAAATATACCTCTTTACTATGTTTGGAAAAACGTACTAAGTCGCCACTAAAGTAATCTTTAAAAAAATGTTAGTTTTTGTCACACAGCCCCAAAAGAAAAAAATGAAATAAGGCCCCAAATTGGAGTATTTTTTCAAAATGAAATATGTCCCAATGAAATAAGGCCTTAACTTCCTGCCGGTTATAGCGATCAGGAAAATGAATCAGGACAAAGTTCAAATAAATATTTTGTGATGTTTTAATTCGATTATAAATGACTCAAAGCATTTTTTTCGAAAAGAAAATTTACAATTTGTTTAAATTGTATTTATTTGTTTTCCTGATGCAAATTCATTTTTCTTGCCAGCTGATTGATTTTGTTCGTCTGCATTTCGATCAGGAAAAGAATAGAGTAGGTAGATTTTGTGTGTGTGAACTGACGCAAGTTTTCCTGATCGCTATAAACGAAGTATCAGGATAAAATATTCAATTTCTTAGTGTTTCTTATTTCTAATGCATTTTCCTGATCGCTATAACCGCCGCCGCCTAGTTTTAGCCTTTTTTTGAAAATGCAATAGAACTCCAATTTTTCTATTTCATAATGAACTTATTTTAGATAAATCGCGCGATTTTGTCAGCTTTTCTCTTACTTACTAATGCTTTTCAATGTAAAGATCTGTACTTTGAGTATTCTGGGTCCTTGATTAGCGGAATTTTACAAATTTTTTTTTTTTTGATAACTATTTAGTTTAGCATTTTCATGTAAATTATGAAAAACGAAATATCTAAGGCATTTTTGAGACAGGGATTTTTTTAAGTTGGAGCATTTTTGATGCAAGCCATTTTTATAAGAAGGGTATTTTTGGAGGTAGGGCATTTTTAAGGGTAAGGCCTTTCTAATGGTAGGGCATTTCTTGTAAGAAATGTAAGGCATTTTTCAAGGTAGGGCAATTTTAAGGTAGGGCATTTTAAATTTAAGGTAGGGCATTGCTTTTCAATGCCCCCCCTGGCTACGGGCCTGGTTTCCTTTTGAATATACAAACATTTTGGGTGGAAGGGTGATTTTTCGCTGAAATGGAGGAGGGGATGAAGGCCAAGAATTTGGAACACAAGTTTTAAATGTATATGTATTGTTGCTGAATCTAATGACTTCAAAGTCAAGTCAGTAATTATTATGATACCCTATCGAAACTCAGAAATTATTTTATTTTTGAGATTGGCGCCAAGAATCTACAGTATCTATAAGAATGTCATGATTAAAAGGGTGTTTTTACATCAACTTTTCCAATTTGTACCCCTTGGTAAATTCAGTCAAGGTCATCAATTTTTTTTTTTTATTTTTTCTCACATTATAAACCAAATTATATAATTTAAAAGATAAAAGATACAACCCAACCAAAATTATCTGTGTGACTTAAAATTTTCTCTAAAGGCGATAAGATAGCGTTTTCAAGTTTCAACAAGAATTATTATTATAATTTTAATTAATCCATGTCACAGTCCACATTTCTGGTTGACCACAACATATCGTGGATTTTTTTTTTTTGTTTTTTTATATTTTTAAATACGTGTGCTTCTTATCAGCTATAACTTTTTATTAATTTTATTTTAGATTTTTTTTTTCCTCATTTGTTGTACATGATTCAAAAGCAAAACTTTCTTATTTATCTAATGTGTATCTAGAAAATTCTTAATTTTTGTGCATTGGTCGTTCATCTTATATTTAATCTAAACTTTCACATTTTCGTTCAATCGATAAACTTGCAAATACGTAATTTCAAGCAAAAACACAGTTAATTCTCTTTTTACCGGGATTCTTTTAATCCAAATTGTTCTTAACTACGATTCTTTTATTAAATAACTATATCAACTATGTAACTGCAAGATGTTTATATTTATATCAACTCTGTATTCGGTTCCAGCTATGCCCCATTAAACCGAATTTCGACTGTGATCAAAAAATTCAAAAATAAAAACAATCATCGCAAACGTGCTTGGAAATTTAGATAACGCCTGGAGTTTTATCTGAATTGGATTGGATAATTTATTTATCATATAAATGAAACAAGGGTGGGAATTCTAAATTCTTACAAATATGTATAAGAAATAATTGAACAAAAAAAAATCCCATAAATGAATCTACACTTGGGAATCATTCAGGTCTTTCTATTCCGCTATAGGAACACTTTATTTATACCTATGTATTTTCTAATATTATAAGTACCTACCTAATAGAAACTAATTTTTAAGTGAGTTTAACGTTATCATTATTATGCATATAAGAAAATAGTTAATATCACTCAATATTAATTTTAAATTATGTAGTGCAATCTTTTGAAAATAAATAGAGCGACTGATTCTTCTTATGGCCACAATTGCTCAAAATACTTCAGCTTAGACAACTTTTTATATGGTTTTAAGATCAGCTCTTTTGATTTCTTTAACAAAGAAAAGACTTAATTAAAAAAAAACAGCTTCTACGAATTAAAAAATAAAAAATAGATTTTTATTACAGAGTTTAGGTCAATTTTGTATTTATTCTTATTTTCGGCTCAACGTTTTGAAGATAGTTATCCCCTTCTTCAGGACTTTAAAACAACATTTAACATTGAATTACTTATCTAAATAACAGACATATTTATATGTTATAATAAATACTTACCAAAATTTATCTTACCTACGTTGCGGACAAAATAAGAATTTAAAAAAAATAGACTACAATAAAAATCGATTTATTATCAAAAAGGTCACATAATAAGGAAATAAAAACAAAATTTGCGATTGGGTCGTACAATATTGCATTCAGATGAAATGAATAGTTAAGCTGTTTGTTTAAAATAAGAGGTTTGTCTGTAAAGCCGGTTTACGGACGATGATTTTACGTGATAACGTCCGTCGTAAGAAAACAGGTTGTGTGCTTTTGTTCAAAATGAGTCAATTGAAGCGTTTACTTTTTTCAAACAATCATAATTTACAAGAAAAAGCTAAAAAAAAAAATAAATTTTTTATTTTCTCATTATATTATTTTTTTTTTTATTTTAAAAGCTTAGGTACCTACCTACAAAAAAAATTATGCAATTTAAAAGCCAAGTATTTCTTCTTAAGAATAAAACCATTTTTAAATTTTTACAATGAGCAGAAAGTATAAAAATAATTTATTGAAAACAATCATTTTCATCAAAAAAAAGCAAAAAAAAACATGAATTTTTATCTTCTCACGTCATTAATTCCATTTTTTTTCCTAACAACCTATACAAAATTTTATACCACCTGAAAGCTTATTGCTTCAGCTCAAAATATATATATATCGATCATGTCTATTATGCATCTACAAAAAGATCTAGAATTTTTTGAACTCGATCAATTTTCATCAAAAAAACCAAAAAAAAACATATAATTTTATGTTTTCACGCTATTGAATCAATTTTTTCTGACAACCTATAAAAATTTTATATCATGTAAAAGCTTATAATTTCACCTTTCATATGACGTTTAAATCTTATTTCTGCGATGCCTAGAAAAAAAGTTTGAATTTTTTATAGCCAACCATGTCGAAATTCCAAACTGAGATTACGGTACTTCCCACAGGTGTTTTGAGGTATTTCGCAAGTTTTTTAATTTAACATTTTGTAGCTTGTAGTGAATGTACATTCATGTGTGATATACCAAATGAATGGTAACATCATCAGGATGCTCAATAAATTTAAATCAAATTTGTATTTGCTTTAGATCAAAAGATTGAATAGTAAAACTTTATTTTACCGTTATCTCAAAATTGTGACTACAAAATTGATTGAAATTTTGCACAGATATAGTCTTGTCTTGTTTTTTCCCGTTATTCGGTCAAAAACAATTTTGAAATACCAATAGACTACATGTTCTATAAGCTTGAGATTTTTTGAAAGCTACAAAAAATTTTAGAAAATTAAAATTCAGGTGTTTTCAAAAATTCATATTTCGAAACGCAGAGACTTAAAAAAAATCCGTATCAGACCCCTAACATATTTTTATTATTTTTCGAATGACGTTTTTCAAATTGTCAAAACAAAACACTACTTTGTCAAAGGTCTATCTCATGTTTTAGTGCAATAAATTTATCTATTAATAAAAAAAAAATTCAACTCTTTACATTGTCGCATTTAGAAAATAGCCAATTTTTTGAAATTTTGTTTTACCCCTATTTACCCTATTAAAAGATGGAAGTTTTTAAAATCCTTTAAATGTATTTAACTTTAGGTTATTATCTTTCAAATAAGCTATAGAAGATTTTTGTATCTCTAATAGTTTATTTTTAATTTTTAATTGAAATTTTTACCGCACTGCGAAAGTGCGAGAGTGGAACGTTAGAAAATGGCGTCACTTTTTTGTGGTGGCTACCATGGTTCATCGATTTATGTATAAGACGTTATCACGTCAAAAATTGTTAATGTAAAGAAAAAAAAAAACATTAAATTCGACTTTTAAACGTATTAACAAGTTTTCAAATTTTGTTGAACTCCAAAAGAGTTTTGGAAAAGTCCTACAAATATTTTTTTTTTTTATTTTTGTCTGATCAATGTAGATCAAAATATATTTTTGAATTAAAAATAAAATGTTCTACTGGGTACTTGCTCTTGTAGTTCCAAGCCGATTGTTTTTTGATATTTTTTTTTGCAATTTCTGCATTCTTCTTCTACAAAAATGAAATATTCTTGAATCCATGAGAATAAAAACAACTACGTGCAACCAATCACACAATCCAAATTCTATATTTAAAATGTACACATTTAATTAAAAACATAATTTAATTAAGAACAAAAATTACTTTGATGAATTTTTAAAACCTCTTAAAAACGATAAGCTAACACCCAAAACAAAAACGAAACAATAAAAAATAATAAAACATTGTCTGTTCTTATCAATGTGGTTTTTTTTAAGTACGGTTTCTGCGTTTCGCACCACATGAATACAAATCAGATTGGAAATGTGCAAGAAAAAAAAAAAAAACTACAACTAACTTGCAATTATTCTGAATATTATGGAAACTAATTAGATTCAAACTCGGATGTGGGAAAATCCAAACTAACTTCAAGAAGGAAGTTAATAATGGTACAAACCCATCGTATAACAGCACGTAGCACACTTCTCAAGACCATCACATGCAGGTATAGGCTTTACTTAGTTAGCAAATGTCTGTCTTCTGATTCTGATCCCAAATAACGATCCATTCAAAAATATTTCACAACATATGAAGGAATACTACTTATAGGAATAAATTAAACACATTTCGTCTGTTTGCAACACCAGATAGTGCATGATTGCGAGCAAGCTCTGTGGTCAGTGTTTTACTTTAAAAATTTATTATTTAAAAAAATATGTTTGTAGTGTATGCAGGTAAGAAAAAAAAAACGTTACTCAACTTAAATTGTATTTATGCAACAAAGAAAGACAAAAAAAAAAACAAAGTAAAATTTTTATGGTTTGTGGCTTTACTTTTAACCACCGAAACTATACCGGTGCCGCCATCTGGGTAAAAGGACTCCATCATACAAGCGAACTGTATTGCTCTACAAAAGTTTTATTCTTTATGGAAAGCCATTTAAATCATGACACCCGTAGGAGTAGAGAGATATAAGTACTTGTGAGTTTGAGGTGAACCGACCCTTAAAGTGTCTCTCAGTGGTCAAGTGTGTGACGTTTGGTCAATCATTGTCTGCTATACGTACCTCATACATTTTATGAAGGTAAAAGTATATCGTAGAAATGATGAATGGAGAATTTAAAAATTCATGATGATTATTTTTTTTCAACTTTTTTTTAAAAAGTTTATTAAAAATTTAATTCCCGCACAATAACCAGAAATAGTTGTTATTTATACAAAACGATTTTATATATCAATGTGTTCGCGCACCAAATGCATCACGGACGTGGTTTGCATGCAACATTAATGAGCCAAATCATTGCGGGAGACAAAATAATAATTATTAACTTGGCGAATATAGTGGAATTTATGAAGTGAGTATATTTGGGTGTTAATTCAAACGGAAATCAAAATAAGTTCCGTCCGATTACTATGTCGAATTAATAGAGATGGAAACAGAGATAACATCGGTGATGGCATGTTGAATTTAGTTAATGTAGTTGGAATGCTCATAATTGTTAGAGGAAATCGATTCGGTGATTGTAAATTACTTTTAGGTACCTAGAAACGCAGATTTAGTCCTATACGAAAGCAATCGCTTAGTAATTATTGTTGCAAGAAAATATTGTACTAGATTTAAGTTACATTGAGGATAGACATCGTGTATTAAAAAAATTAAGGAAAATATAAAAAGGCAGTAAGGGACAATCTTCCATCGTTTAAGCGATAAATGCAATTTTCTAACATTCTGACCTCAAACACAAAAAAAAATATTTTGAAAACAACGGCAACACCTACAATATTTTAAAATACATTTTTAAAAAGCCAGAAGCTCATTCTTATCTCTTAAATTTAAATTCACTAAATTTAATCAAGACTTTTTGAAAAAATGGTCCTTAAACTCAGAATTAAAAAAAAAATGTTATTAGAAAAATTTAAAATTACTTTTTTCCAAACTTTTTCTAATAAAATATGAATTTATTTAAAAAAAATTTTTGGCCATAAATATTATCAGTTGAATTTCGAAGCAAAAAAGGTAAAATATATCACACTTTTGAAAAAAAAATGAAAAATTACTTCAATTTCAATGGTTTTTTTTTTATTAAAACTGAATTTTTGCATTGAAATAATTAATTTTCTTAAAGACTGTGGTAAATAGGAACTTTAAATTTTTGCTATTTAACTCTTAACAGTAAGGGTTATTAAATGAATAAAAAATAATTTTATGTTTAGATGTTGGACTTTAAAAAAAAAATAAGTTACATTTTTTTTCAAAACTTTTATTAAAAAAAGTTCTTCGAAAATGAAATACTTTTTAATTTTATTCATAAACCGTAATACATATTGACATTTCCTTTTATAATTTGAAATCATAATATATGCGGCCAAAAAAATTTGAAAATAAATGCATTTTATATTACGACCAAATTTAAAAAACCACATGTTAAAATTTTTTCAATAATTTTTTTTTTCAAAAATCTGAGTTCAATTACCATTCTTTCAAAAGCCGTTCATTCAATTAACTTAATTTTAATTTTACATATATGACTAAGCTTCTAGCTTTTAAGAAATGTATATTTGAATATTGTAGGTGTTGCCGTTGTGTTCAAATATTTTTTTTTGTGTTTGAAGTCAATTAATAAGAAAATTGCATCTATCGCTTGAACTATGGAAGATTGTCCCTTACTCCCATGTATTTTTTTTCCTTGAATTTAACAGACAATCTTTTGGCATCAATTAATTTATGAAATTTAAGAACAATTTTTGAAAAAAATTTGTTTTTGTTCACAAAAATCTTCAATTGAATTTAAAAAATCAAAACGGCAACACCGGCAATTTTTAATCTATAGACTTTAAAGTATTTTTAATTACCGACGTTTGAAAAAAAATATCATCAAAATCCAAGCTGTTTGGCCGGGTTCCCTAATATTGCCAATTTTTGAGCTTTAGTTACTCCACTATTGGATGAATATAAATAACAATTGTAAATAAAATTTAAAATTTAGAGAAGCCTAACTGTCTTACTTTAAGTTTAGGAGCCAGAGATATAATGAATAAAGTTATCAAAAGAATGTTGTTAGGCATATCAATAGAAAGCCTTTTGGGAGTTACCTATGCAAGAATCATTTTTTTCTGGCTGGATTTTGGTGTGACCAACATTGGTTGAATTTGACCCAAAGTCTGAAAAAAATCAAAAAAAGAAAGTAATTTCCATAATTTATTTTTTGACGCCATACTCTCAAACTCTCAAAAAGTCAGACCAAATTTCTGTGACAAATACCTGGCACACATCTTTAAATGTCGAAAATTCGAAATTTTAAAATCTGTTTTAGTTTTCAATTGTTTAGGTAAAGTCATCTAAAGAATGTTGTTGGGTAATGGGTATATCAATAGAAAATTTTTTGGAAGTCAGACAGGAATAATTTTGTCTAGCAGCATTTTGGTGTGACCAACATGGTTATATTTTATATACGACCCAAAAGTGTGACAAAAATATGAGAAAACATACATATTATTTATATTCATTATACAGTGTGATTTAGGAAGAATGTTCCAAAAAGCTATGGTGTGTAGGTTGAATCAAGACAAGAAAAAAATTGTATGGGAGGGAGTGGTGTGTTTTCTTAATTTGGAAAAAAATTAGTAAAAATCAATGGTAACACCTACAATAACAATCTATAACCTTTTATAGAGCCGAAAACTTCATTTTTTATTTTGGTTTTAAATAAAGCTCTATTATGAAAAGTTTTTGAAAGCTAATATCTTAATCTAAACAATGGCGGCTATATGAAAAAGCACATATTAATATTTTTTATGAAAAACATCATGAGCTATAAAATAAATTTAAAATATTTTTCAAAAACTGGAGTTTAGTATAAAAAACTATTACATATTTTTGATTTTTGTCCAAATTAAAAATAAAATTTTGTTTTTTAATAACAGCTCTGAGAAATAAAAACTGAATTGAAATATGTGAAAAACACACATAATACACCCATTCTATGCAAATTTGTTTAGATAACATTGACCATTTGACGAAAATAGAAAAAAAAAGATATTTTCTATATATACCACTCTTTTGAGTGCACTACCTTTAAAACGATAAGTGTTACTAAAGCATATCTTAAGCTATTTTGTGGAAAACGTTATAGTCTATGATATGAGTTAAAAATATCTGTCAAAAAACTCATATTTTAGAAGTTAGGAACAAAATTTTTGAATTTTGACCAAATCAAAAAATTTTTTTTTTTTTTTTTTGAAAGACTACTTTACCAAAAAACAAAAAACATGGATATAGAGAAGCATATTATCTACTAGTTTTTGAAAGACAACTTTTCGATAGGACTCATCCTTTAAGAGTAATAGGCAAAAAACCGATATTTTCGACATTTGACACATTTTAAAACCACCATATCTTCTAAACGATATCTCGTAGAAAAAAAAGTGTCGTAACATTTTTTGTAGGAAATTACAAAACCTACAAGTCAGCCATATACTTTTTTTGATAGCTTCTCCCGTTACCCGTTTCAAAGTTATATATGAAAAACTTACATTTTTGACATTAAAACTTGAATAAAACCCACACATGGGAATTTTGGGAATTTTTGACATTTAACTTTAATCGACATTTTAGTGCTCTGTACCAATTTTCAGTTCTATGCGAATTATTTCTGGGTTTGCCTTTTTTCTGTTTATTTTGTCTGGACTATTAAGCAGTCTTATTAAGTTTAGAGAGTAGAAAAGGAAAACATCGGCGGAATCAATACAGAGACCATTTCAGTCAGCTGTTCTAATTCCAACAAAAATATACACCAAATTTGTAAAATATGGCAAACAAAAGAGTAAGCTTGATTGAAACCTTAGTACCGTCTACCGATTCACAACTCTGCTTTTAATATAGAGGCATAAGTATCTTGAAAAGCTACGCTTTAAACAACATCCACGTGTCAGTCTGTAAAATTTTCAAAACCAAGCCAGAGGGAACACGAAATTCAGAAAAGCCTATTAGTCTTCGATGAATGCAGCCTTGACACACACATAGTGCTGTAATACCATATCGTTAGTAAATAAGTAAATATTATCTCATTAGAGACTTGAAACAGCACAAGAAGTAGGGAAAAAGTCTTCTGCTCAATGTTCGTTTTGTGTCATTAGATAAGCTCTCGAGTGTTCCGCGTGTTTTTTCAACACTTTAAAGCGATCAAAATATTTATTCAAATTAATTTCACTGTTAATACTTTTATTGGACCCACCATACTCAGGAGCCATTTTTATTTATTTTATATTCAACTATCCGAGAGTTTGCAAGGTGACAAATAACTATCATGTAGCATCGGCTGACCACCAAATAATGCCCACGAAACATATGTAATGGGCTTTCCGACACGCACACCCGCCACGCCACCACCATGACCGACAAGCAAAAAACAAAAACATGTCCATTGGCCTTATACCTACCTCTACCATCCAGAGCTGAGAGGAGGCATTATAACAAAATATATTTTAATTTTATTTGCTCATAATGTAGCTACTGGATGATGGTGAACTGCTGCAATATTATAGCCAGCATGCCAGACAACTCAAGCGAATAGAGTTCTGGTCCTACCAGCTACCACCAGGCGGCTCGACCATTGTGTGTCGGACCAAGCCAACAAAACTCCCATCATCATTTATACCTCCAACATGTGCTTTCGTAAAACGTAGTCATCGGAAGCTGTCCTGCAACAACACACCAGTGGCAGTGATTCGCAATTTTGTTGCAGGAGTCATTTTTAACGACAGGATAATAGACCCATACCGATATGGCTAAAAATATAACAACTCCAACAACGAACGACGGACGCGACGGGTCGCGCGCTAGATGGTGACAATTTTATTAAATATGGCAATGGGACGTCGCATGGTTCTGGCATATTTACACACTCCACACCCATTGACATATTTAGTAGGTATATATTGGCTTCAAGGGCGCGGAACTTTCAAGCGTGTAACCTAACCTAACCATAACCACCCTTATAGCTTGCACATAAACCACTTTAAGTCTTTAAAAAGGCTCAATTAAGTTTATGGTATGTAAATACCAGATTAGTCTACTACATTACAATCCGTCATTGAGGATGGTTAGGTGACAAAATAAATACATGCCTTGGACATGGGTACTTAGACACTTACAATAGGATTATACTCAAATCAAGTCAACACAGAAAGTCAATTTTTCATTTCCCTTCTTACTTACTATTGCTTGCCTTGCATGCAAGTGGTTAAATGCGAAAGCTGAACCATCTAGAAGCAAGCAAGCAAGCAACTAGTGGGCAATTTACCATAAACACACCAAAGGCAATGAAAGTCATTGAAAGGCGTAATAATTTTCGAGACTTTTGACATTTACGACACACTTTATGTATAGTTTTGCATTTGTAAAGAAAATATGTTTAGTTTTTTTTTTTTTTTGGTTTGTTTTGTTTTACACACTAGGACCTATAGGAGTCGGAGTAGACATAGATGCTCAGTATGAGGAGTGTAAGTAAAACGACTTCGCAAGGAAAACCAGAAGCAAAGACTAACTACATTATACAAGTCAGCATCTGGAAGTAATCGCTGTTTAGGTCTACAAAATTGATTCATTCTTGGGATTTATTTTACGCAGCATAAGGCGTTTATGAAAGATGGACAAAGGCATCAGAAATATTTTTTATAACATTTTGTAACAATTGATACAACAAAACCTCTTTTATAGAATCGTTCTTATCCCTGAACCGGGATGAATAAAGATAAAAATTGCATTTTCTCTGAAGTAATAAAGTTACTTGGCCTTCAAGAAAGTCTTCAATTTAAACCGCTAGTCGAGTCAATGAAGGTTTTTCCTTTAAAGTTTTCAGAAACAGCTCCGATTTTGGTAATTGTTTTCTACATTAATTTTTTCATAATTCGTTATGGCCCAATTTATTCACTCTCCATTATTATATTATTTAAATTGTCAAATCACATTCAAATTTTAAAAGGAGATGGCACATTTTTGGGCCCAGTGTGTTCACTAACGAAATGGGTATCAAATGAAAGGTGACGGTAAGCACATTACGTGGGTAAAATATTTTCAAATTCGTTAGTGGGATTTTGGAGATATTTGAGTTTGAAGTTTCGGATTTCAAAATCAAGATTTCAGCTATTTTTTCGAACAATTAATCGTAGAATGCGTAGAAAGGACTTTTTAGATTGGAAATTAGTTAATCTTTCTTTTTCTAGTACATCATTTTTCTCTAGGAGTTATACTTTAAGAGTAACAGAACCGCAAAGTATCTCATTCTCAGTAATTCCGCACTTAACTCTAAGGGTTGTTTAAAATATTTAAAATATCAAAAAACACACAATTTTCGGTAGTGTAACTCTGAAATTATAACTCCTAGAGAAAAATGATGTACTAGAAAAAGAAAGATTAACTAATTTCCAATCTAAAAAGTCGTTTCTAGTTTTCTGTCCGACCAGTCGTTCTCGAGATATTGAGACATATGCGTTTTTCAAAATGGCGGTCGCCCCACAAGACCAAACAATACGCAATCTGAGATTTGTACTTGGGATAAACCCCTCTTCAATACTGCATTCAAACTTAGCTGACGTCATAGCTTTTTCCAGATTTTTCACCATTGACTGAACTATAGTTTCTATTCTTATTATTTAATAGGCATATTTCAGCGCGTTTTTGTGTATTTTGCTTATTATAAGGTTTTTGTATGTTTTAAAGAACTATTTTATATACAGAATTAAAGGTAACACATAAAGCTATCGAAAAATTGCAAAAAAAAGTGCATGTCACCACTGAATATTTTGATATTTCGATGTGCCAAATGCCTCGCTTAAAAAAATCACCTTTTGAGAAGTAAATACCTAATATGTATTATTTTTTTTTAATAAAGAAAAAAACTTTTGATACAGATTTATAGACAAGAGAAATACCTTTCATTTGATACCAATATTATTTCTGTACACCCATTATTACGCATTCTACGATTAATTGTTCGAAAAATTAGCTGAAATCTTGATTGTGAAATCCGAAACTTCAAACTCAAATATTTCCAAAACCCCACTAACGAATTTAAAAATATTTTACCCACGTAATGTGCTTACCGTCACCTTTCATTTGATACCAATTTCGTTAGTGAACACACTGGGCCCAAGCTCCATAGAAAAATGTGCCATCTCCTTTCCCGTTTTTAATGGAGATTTTAAATTTAATGAAGTGTCAATTGGGCCTAAAAGTTGGTGTTAGCTTGCCATCTTAAATCTTATCTGGCAAATCGCAAGAATGAATTTAAATGGGCGCTTCGACCAACGAACGTTGCGATATTAGCATAATCCGATCGAATAAAACGTTTTACAGGTCACCGTGGTGTATGTGTAACATTTTTGACGTGATAACGTCTTATAAATCGATGAACCATGGCAGCCACCACAAAAAAGTGACGCTATTTTCTAACGTTACACTCTCGCACTGCGGCAAAAAATTTCAATTCAAAATTAAAAATAAACTATTAGAGATACAAAAATCTTCTATAGCTTATTTGAAAGATAATTACCTAAAGCTTAATCCAAATGAAGGATTTTTAAAAATTCCGTCATTTAATAGGGTAAACAGTGGTAAAACGGAAAGATGAAATTTGGGCTAAAATCTAAACGCGAAGTCGTAAATTTTTTTGCTATAGATAGATGAGATTAATTTAAGAATAACTGCATTTAAGAAAGAATTCTAAAAGATTTTAAAACTAAGCTATATAGTTTTGTTTGAACGTTGTACACGTGTTGGGGCTCTGACAAAATGATGATTTTTTGTAAAGGAAATTTTTTTTTGATAATTCTAAAGATGCCAGGTGAAAGATTAGGGAAAAAAATTAGGCGTCTAATACGGATTTTTATCAAACACTCTGCGTTTCGAAATATGAATATTTGAAATACACCTTGTTTTTTAGGGGTATTTTTGGGTAATTTTTAGCTTTTTTTTGGAGCGTTTTAAAAATCTCAAACTAATATTATTTTTTATTTATATTTTTTTTCTTTAACAGATACAGGAATAAAGTATATGGAGTAATGATAGACCATGACCACAACTAAATGTGTGCGAAGTTTCAATCATTTTCGTAAACACAATTTTGAGATAACGGTAAAATAAAATTTTAGAATTCAACAGGTTATAACTTTTGACCAAGAGCAGATAGAAATTGTATTAAACTTTTATGAGCATCCTGATACAATTACCTTTCATTTGGTATATAACACATAACGGTAGACTAACTACAAGCTACACTATGTTAAATCAAGAAACATGCGAGAAACCTCAAAACACCAGTGGAGATCTGTTGCCCCCCGAACAGCCACCAGTGTGGGAAGTACCGTAATCTCAGTCTGGAAATTCGACATGGTTGACTTTAAAAAATTCTTACTTCTCTTGTAGGCATCTTTGAAATGAGATTGATACGTCATATGAAAGGTGAAAAAATAAGCTTTCACATGGTATATATTTTTTATAGGTTGTCAAACCTATTTTTTTTTTTTTTTGCTTTTTTTTAATGAAATTTGATGGAGTTCAAAAAATGTTGGCTCTTTTTGTAGATGTCTCATAGACCTGATCGATATATTTTTTGAGCTAAGACAATTAGCTTTCAGATGGCATATAAGTTGTTAGGGAAAAAAATGGAATTAACGTGAGAAGATAAAAATTCATGTTTTGTTTGCTTTTTTTGATGAAAATGATTTCAATAAATTATTTTTATACTTTTTGGGCATTATACAAATTTAAGTAGATATGGCTATATGAAATGAAAGGTGAAATATATCACATGACAAAAAAATTTGTATAGGTTGTCATTGAAAAAAATTGATTCAATAGCGTGAGAACATAAAATTATATGTTTTTTTTGCTTTTTTGATGAAAATTGATCGAGTTCAAAAAATTCTAGCTTGGAGATTCATTGACTCTATTTAAAAGCACACAACCTGCTTTCTTGCGACGTTATCACGTAAAATCATCGTCCGTAAACCGGCTTTACAGATAACCTCTTTTTTTTTTGTAGATATTTTAAGCATTTATTACAAAAGAAAAATAAACTTTTTCGTGGGACGAAATACAGAAAGTATGATGTTTGATCATAAACAACAAATTATTTAACTTTCCCAGGGACTGAGAAACTTACCAAAAACTAAATAAATAAAATGACATACCTACATAGATTCCAAAATATTTTTCCCAAAAAAAATTATGTACAAAAAGGTTAAATTATATTTCCTACAACTTTGATCTAAATTTTTTTCGGTTAAAATAATAGCTACAGAGATAGAGCTTTGGCTGCTATTATAACAGCTGCATTCAATCACTCTGCTCTTCCATTAAGCAGAGAACTGTTGCGATTGCTTTTCAGTATCGCTGGTCAGTGATTTAAAAGCAGCTAGTAATATTATTATATGGAGGAACAGCCTTTCCGTATTTCGTTCCGCTATAAAATCTATTTTTCCTGTACTATTAGAATTTTAGGTTTATGTATCAAAAACAAATGAGTTAAGTGTTGTGCAATTTTAGCTCCGTGAAATTGTAACGAAGCGTCACACTTTCCTTTCCACCGCAAACCAATTTAATTAAAGCTGTATGGAAACCAACCATCCCGGACTATAAACCCGAAACCAAATTAATAAAACGTCCCGGACTATGCCATCAACAGCAACAAAAAGAAATCAAATTAATTAAAACTATTTGGCAACCGCCCTTCCCGGACTATAAAACCGATACCGAAACAACTGAACGTCCCGGATTATGCCATCAATAGCAACAACACAAACACGACAACATACATTTTGTTTTATACTCAAAACTATTGTTATTATTAATTTAACATTAATTTTACCGTTTAATTTTATATAGTTCACACTTGCTTTGTGTAAAAATATTACTAAGTAGAAGCTAAAAATTCCGAATAAAACAAAGATCTTTTGAATCTACTTCGAGTAGACGATTTCTCCCTCAATACACCTATTTAAGCCATAATTATTTATTTATTTAGCTTATTGCAAGCGGATAACTTAGATTCTATTTACAAAGTAATTATTTACAAATTAATAATTATTAAACAAAAGCAGAAAAGAAAAAAAAAAAAAAAGATAAATGTATAAGAAATATGTACATTTTTGAAATAAGTGTATACAAAAAATATACTCGCTAGTTGAAAAATTAATTAATTATATAGATTGATGAATGGGAGGTAAATTGTATAGTCTTCTCCTGAGGGAAGGGGAGCTAAGGGAAAAATCGAAAATATCTTGTACTGCATTGGCAAGCCGAAGCATTCTGCTCATTGGATTAAAATGGCCGTAGTTAGTGCGGTGAATAGGGAGGCGGAAAAATGGGACAGCTCTAAGGTTTCGTGGGTTGGTATTAATATTAATAAATTCAAGTAACGCCGGAGAATCTATCGCTCCAATGATAAGCTGATATACGAAGATAATGTCAGCGATACGACGACGTTCAGAAAGGGGGTATAAGCTAATAAGTTGCAAACGGTCTTCATAAGGGGGTAAAGAAAAGGGGTCGGACCAAGGTAAATTACGCAAAGCGAACCTGAGGAATCTCCTCTGCACAGCTTCAATTCTAAGGGATTGAGTGATTTGGAAGGGAGACCAAACCTGGCTAGCGTATTCGAGGATAGGTCTGACGTACGTGATATAAAGCGATTTGGTAACATGGGGGTTAGAAAATTCTTTAGACCATCGTTTGATAAATCCGAGGGTGGAATTTGCTTTCGCGATAATATTGTCAATATGACAGCGAAAATTTAACTCTCTATCACATGTTACCCCAAGATCACAAATTGAGAAAACGGTAGGGACAGGTATATTACGGAAGTGATAGATTCGAGGAGTAGAAGGTGAGCGTTTACGCGAAAAGGTCATGGATTGGCATTTATTAACATTTAGTTCAAGAAAGTTTTTGCTACACCAGGTAAGAAAAGAATTTAGGTCTAGTTGAAGCAGCAAAGAATCATGAGATGATGTAATTACTTTTATTATTTTAATGTCGTCTGCGTAGATGGAAAGATCTGAGAACGAAAAGATTCTACTGACGTCATTAATGGCTAGTACAAAAAGAAGAGGACCGAGATGGCTACCCTGGGGAACACCAGAGGAGGCGAGGATCGGATCAGACTCTTCGTTTCTGAAAGCAACCTTGTAAATACGGCTCTCGAGGTAAGATTTGATCCACTTGATGAACGATGGTGGAAAACCGTAGGCTTGTAACTTTGTGTAGATGATTTTGTGACTGATCTTGTCGAAGGCTTTACTGAAATCAGTAGTTATAACATCAACATCGTAACCTTTTTCCATTGCCATGAGTGTTGAGGAGACGAACTGAGTAAGATTAGTCGTGGTGGATCTTCCCTTTAAAAAGCCGTGTTGAAGTGGAGAAACAATTGATTTGGAGTGGAAATAAAGGGAGTCATACACTATACATTCAAAAAGCTTGGGGATAGCGGAGAGTTTAGCAATCGGTCTATAATTTGAGATTTGTTTCTTACAGCCCTTTTTGAAAATTGGAAAAATAAAGGATTCTTTCCAAAGACAAGGAAAGACAGACTGAGAAAGCGAGAGTTGAAAAAGATTAGTGAGGGGTTCGCAGAGTGCAGTAGCGCATTTTTTAAGTAATATTGATGGAATGCCATCGGGGCCAGGAGAAAATTCATCATTCAGTGAGTTTAACTTTTCAAGGACGGTCAGGGGACAAATGTTAACGGAAGACAGAGACGTGTGAGGACTATCTGAAAGAAATTTGTGGTATTCGAGGTCGGGTTCTTTAGGATTTGTGGTATAGGATTGACTAAAGAAGTTAGCGAAGAGATTAACAATTATTTTGGGATCAGAGGAAGATGTGTCAAGGAAATTAAATGTTGAAGGAAGACCATCAGATTTTCTTTTTATGTTTATAAATTGGTAGAAGCGTTTTGGTTCAGTGATGAGACAGGTTTGCATTTTGTTGAGATAGGTTTGGTAGAGAGATTGGCAAAGAACGGAAAAGTTAGAGGAAGCTTGTTGGTAGTAAAAATAGTTTAAAGGTGTTTGGAATTTAAGGTAAGTTTTCCATAACTTGTTTCTAGTATTACGGATATGTCGCAACTCTTTTGTGTACCAGGGAGGGGAAGATATGCAAGATTTTTTAACTGTATGAGGGACACATTGAAAGATACAAGCAAAGATAGCGTTATAAAAGAAAGAAAGCGCTATATCGATGGGAGTAGAGGGGTTTAAGAAAAGGTTGAAATTAGTGTTGAGAAGCAGGTTATTAAGTTTATTGAAGTCAGCCTTTCGAAAGTTAAAACTGGAAGAGTTCTCAGACTCAAAGGTAGGATTACTGTCATCAAAACCGAAAATAAAAGAAAGAGGAGGGTGGTAGTGATCTAGAGTAGAAAGAAGATGGGGGCTTTCAGTGACAGTGGAGTTAAATGGATCAGTGCAAAAGGCGAGATCAAGTTGTCTACCTAAATTGTTACAGACACCGCTTATTTGGAAAAGCCCCAATTGAAGTAAATTGTCTGTAAAAAGAAATTCTTTTTCTGAAGAGGGATTAGAGGGCACAAAACACGATTCATCTTCTGATGAAATCCATTTCAGATCAGGTAGATTAAAGTCGCCTATTATAATAAAATCAATATTGGAATCTGCACCCTCGACTAAGGAACTAAGAGAATCAATAAATTGTTGATAGACAGTGCTGGGTTGAGAGGGACGAATATAACAACAAAGGAGATAGAAACAATGTTTAGAGGCACATAATTTTATACATACAAATTCAAATAGAGGTGACCTGGAAGTATCGATAAGTGATGGGTTAAGACGATTATGAACGGCAAACAAAACACCACGCCCATTGGGTGCAGTGTCATTAGTGAGACCATCCGCACGAAAAACAGAAAAGTCTGATGTAAATAATTCGCTATCGAGAAAATCAGGGCATAGATTTGTTTCTGTAAGAGCAAATATATCATAAGGGAGATTTTGGGAGTTGAGATAGACATTAGGAGTTTTGGTTCGAAGACCTCTTACATTCTGATAATAGAGGGTAAGGCGAATAGTAATTAGAGATGCGCAAAACAGTTCCAAAGCCGGAACGAACATGGAACGGTTGTTTTTTCGGTCGGAACTAGTTCCTGGAACTAGTTCCGCGGAACTATCAAGAATTTGAGTTTTTTTAAAGGAAAATGCATCAAAAAAAGAAATAGTATAATATTGAATATTTTTTCCTGATGGAAGACATGGAACTGGAACTATTAATGTAGTTCCATGTCCGTGAGCATGATTCATAAGAGTGTAGTTGTGGATTGTGGTTTTGGTTTGTGAATGTTTGGCACTTAGCTCGTACGCATCCATGTGTATTGGCTTTGGATGAGAATTCTATGACATGCCTGTGTGTATTGTGTATTCCAAACAGAGACATGTTCGCTTTCGTTTTGTTTCTTGTTCCTCTTCTTCTTTCTTTCTTTCTTTCTTTCTTTCTTTCTTTCTTTCTTTCTTTCTTTCTTTCTTTCTTTCTTTCTTTCTTTTGTGTGTGGCTGTGTCGGAACGATGGAACTGTTTAAATTAATTTTGTGGAACGAGTGGAACTAGTTCCGAGTGAGGAACTAGTTCCAGGAACTATTTGGCTCTGGAACTACCCATCTCTAGCCATAATAGTTGGAGTTTGGTCATAATCCCCGTCTCTATCCGAAACCACCATCTCATTTGGAGTTTGGTCATAATTCCCGAAGCCACCATCTCATTTGGAGTTTGGTCATAATTCCCAAATCCACCATCTCATTTGGAGTTTGGTCATAATTCCCATTTCTATCCGAAGCCACCATCTCATTTGGAGTTTGGTTATAATTCCCGAAACCACCATCTCACTCTGAGTTTGGTCATAATAGCATATTTTGGTCACCGTAGGATTTATTTCTTTTATCTCCGTCCGAGATCCACTACTCTCTTGGAGTATTGGGCATTATTTTTAAGTAGTATATAAGTTTTATTTAAAATTGTTATTTAAAGAAAAAAGAGAACAATAAAGAACGATTCTATAGTGAAATAAAGAATTTGAGTTTTTGGTTTCTTCTATAACCGAGTTTTACTGTGCTTTCTTCGGCAAAACCCTGGAACCGGCGAGCTTACCTCAGCCTTTGATAAAAAAGCATCACAAAATATTGACGTTTAAATATTTCAGTTACACTTTTTAAAAAGCATTTGTATGGGACATAGATCATAAAAGACTCAGGTGTTTTTCCATACCACTTATATGATTAGTTTTGTAGATGGTACATCAGGCATGTCAAACTCAATGGTTACGAGGGACCAAAACAGCGAGATCAAATTTTGTATGAGTCGAACAAAAAAGTAAAACTAAAGTTTATAAAAATAAAATCATGAAGAATGATAACATTAATGTTTTCCATTTACCATTTTTTTCTCAGACCAAGGTTAATTAGGCTGGATCTCGTTAGGTAACACTTTCCTCTTATTGTCTGAAATAACTGCACGCATCGACAGGTGCCTACTTTGAAATTCGCAAACGATTTTATATGGCAGTTTTACTGTGTACAAAAATCGGGGATCGGACATACCAACTTCAACGAATTACTTCGGAGTCACACTAGAAATCGCTTGCCTCCATATACTTCATTTCCATATGATTCGGCATTAATTCTATGTTTATGGAAAAAAAATCGAAGAAAATCAAGAGAACTTGTCTTTCAAAGACAGAAGGAAGCCTTTTTCATAATTCAATTTTAAATTTTTGATTTTTTTCTTGCGGAGAATTTTTGATACGGCTGACCGACTATGAAAATTTACCTAAGTTTGAATAACCATAACTTTGCCCAAAGAATTCTCTATGCCCTGTCTTACCGTTTAATTGTTTCATACCCTGGGTCTGAGGAGGTTTGAAAACTGCAACAAGTACCTAAATTGAGTCTTTTTCCAATTCCAGGCACCTTAATGAGATTAGTTTACATTAATTGAGCTTATCCCAGAATATGTGTACTAAGTTTCACACCTTTCCTACGTTAAAATCAACAATCTTCCAATTTAAGTAACTCAAACCATTTTGATCTGAAATTGCAAAACTGCACCTGTATATATAAAACGGTTCAATTGAATATCAAGGACATCCTTCTAGCATACAAATTATGTGCTTAGATAAAACTATATATATGTAAATACATGCAAATGTAATGGTATGGAACTTCTTTTTCATACCCATTTGTAAATATTTCCTCCTTCAACTGCAAAACCCAACAAACGCAACAGCATCATCAACGGATATGGAAGGAAAAACTAAAAGTCATTTCCTTCGTAGTCAGAAAATGCATTTCCTGTTTTTGAATATTTGAAAACTGCATGCGTACCTACTTTATCGTATTCATACCCAAGCTGGACATCAGCATGTCCTGCACAACAAACATATATGTTCCTACCATCTAACAGTGTTGTAAAACTTGCATGTTACACATTCCTATACATATAAACGAGTGCACATCCAAAGACTAACAAATTGTCCATTCTGCACGTTTGTTTTACAACAGAACAACATCTGTTAATGATTAGGGCATATTAATCGCGATGCTAGATAGAATAGGTACTGTTTGGAATACGGTGCCGTATGTGGACAAAAATTGTCTTCGCATAGAATTTTACTTTGGTGATATATGCAAAAGGATATATAGAAAAGAGGTTGGGGAATATTTCGTGAAACCATAACAAGGTCGTCTTTTAACCAAAGAAATGCATACGAACAGCACCGAGTGAGAATGAAACACCGTATCTATCTACGGACAGGAAATTTTTCGGTGATGACTTTTGTGACTTTACGTCTGCGACAAGAGAACATGAAGTCGTTGTGTCGTATAGTAGAACAGTGTATATCCTCTATATCCGACAATGCTAGGCAGTTATATTTTACGTCCTCTAATCTAATTGTCAGGACATTGAAATTTTAAGGAAATGACCAGTTGACTCGTTCCATATTGTATATAGCTACGCTGGTTGCAGTTGCAATGTCACTATACCTACTGTCACTGATGGGTGGTGGTGCGTATTGCGTATAGCAAGTATACCTACAGGTTAAATAATTGCGTGTACCCAGTGGATGTGAATGGCAGCCATTTTTAGCCCCTTGTCTAATGTATGACCATTGAGTACCGGACGTTGCACAGCCAGTTGACAAGTTGAGTATATCTTCAAAACATTTCCTACTTTTCTAAAATTAACTGGCTGGAAGTGCATGGCAGTGATTTTTCTTCAAAAATAAAGAAATTTTTATCTGGGGGAAAGATCAGAAATATGTATGAACAATCTCGTGGTTTAAAATTTTGTATAGGTCATCTATACAAAAATGTTTGCATTGGAAAAGTGAGTCACTTACATTTAGTATAATAGCTCTAGTCTTTTGGGGGTAATGTATGAAGTAGTTTTTTTTTTTTGGGCCTTTTCCTTATCCGACAGTGTTTTTAACACTATTTTATTGGGATTTTTTATTTGGATCAAAATAAGATAAGTTGAATGAAAGTTTTGTTTTATTGGCAACTCCAGTACTTAACTCAATAAATTCCTTTAATGTAAAGGAGGAAATGAAATTTTAAGGAGCGGGTTGTATGATTGTATTTTAAAATTCTGTGTGATCAAAATTCTGTAGAATGATACTGTATTACAAAACTCTATACATGAGTGGAGTAACTAGATCTAAAAAAATTGTAATATAAGGGAACCCGGCCGAACAGCTCCGATATTGATGATCTTTTCTTTTAATCATCAGTAATTAAAAATACTTTAACCTCTATAGGTTAAAAATTGAAGCTATTAGAGTATTGATTTTTTTAAATTTAATTGAAGATTTTTGGGAACAAAAACATAGGTATTCAAAAAAAATTTAATTTGTGCTTTGAAGTAGTGTAATAAAAGAAACTACCAGAAAAAGAAGATTAAAACACGTTATGTCGTCAGATACGAAGACGGAGTAAAATTTCTATGATAACTAATTCGGTTTTTTAAAAATGCTCTAACTGAAAAATTACAGCATTTTAAGCTTGTTTTTCTTAAACACGACTCTAACGATTTTGATTAAAACAAACTGTATAGTTAAGCAAAAAATGTCATATCTTTCATAGAAATAGCTGAAATATTAAGAATTGAAATACGAAAAAAAAAATAGTAGATATGTGTTTCAAGGATTTTTAAAAATGTTTGAATATTTTAATTTTTAAATGCTTGAAAATTTGTTTACGTACAAAAATTTAAAAAAAATGCTTCTTAAGATTAAAAAAAAAATTCATTCTAAAAACTAAAAGGCGTACTTCTCTTGGATGTCAAAACTATGTATTTTAAAAGATGTTTTTCAATTTTTTTTTTAACTAATTTAAAATAATCTGTTTCTATAAAAAAAAACTTCAATAATTTTAAGCAACTTTTCCAACAACTTGCCACCCAAACGTGCATTTTATTTCGGTAAAGCCATCGTAGGGGCACAACGTGCATTTTATTTTTGCTAATATTGACCCATGTTTAAAAAGTGTATTCTTAATAATGAAGGCACTTATTGTACAAAAAAGGGAAACATACAACATTTCCAAAAAACGTAGTTCCCCCTTTTGCATAATATTTTTTATCCCAATGTGTACATTTTTATTTTTTTTTTGGTTAATTCGTATTTACGTAATAAGATAAGTTAATAAAACTAAAAAAATTTAAGCTACTTCGATAAAAACCTCAAAAATCAAGCAAAATAAACCAAAAATATGTATTTTTTCGTATGTGAGTGCAATCTAGTCACCTAGTTGGTTTTGGTTAAAACCTCAAATTTTTTTTCTACACGAAACCAATACTTGCCATATAGAGCAAGTAAAAATCACATTTAAATAAAGCAGTTTTAAATTGTTATAACATCAGATTTCAAACCTGTTTGTCTTCAATTGAATTTAATTTCATTCAAATCTGAAGCAAAAGTGAATAGTTACTCTCCAATACTAGGCAGAGCGTTAAAATGCTACCACAGGGCTACGAAGGACCGACTTCTGCAAATATAATATCCAATTTTTAACCATCATTTCACAAAGGCAAAATACATTCCCGATCTTCCCACCGCCATTACCATTCTCCTGCTTTCTTTACTTCTTGTTTCAAGCAAAAAAAAACAAAAAAAAACAACAAAAATGCAAATGCACCTGAACCTTTATTTATTTAATTTCAAGTTCAAATTGAATACGCGCGCGGAAGCACTCAATTGCCCCTTGAAGGTGAGTTTCTCATTTGCTTCTGATTTTGATGATGATTTTGATTCTGATGCTGCTACTTCTGCTGCATCTTTCGTTCATAATGAATGCGAACACACGATCTCCAGATCGGATCATCAATTTGATTGAATTGTGAATTGAGCTGCTCTCTCTGACGTAATTTAGCATGGATCATGATCATAACTGTGTGGTAAATTATGTTTTGCCAATTTCACACCTCAGAATTGAAAAAAAAAAAAAGAAATTTCGCTTCCAACATTGATGCAGATTCCAGTTGCGAATCACCTTTGGGCCATAAATCAAAGCCAACACCAATAAATGGGTCATTTAACACTTTGTAAAGGAAGCTCGCGCCTTCTTATGACGACGACTCATTAAATCTGTCAAACATAACTTTTCTTTACGCTCTGCTTCGATCCAAAATGGAAGTTCGGAACTAATTTTAATTAGTGCGGCTTACTTCTCTTGTGTAAGGTAGGAAGTTAGGCACAAAAAGTAGGTGTGCGGTTTTTGTGGGCAGTCCAAATTTAGTCCTGTACGTCGTAGGTTGTTGTGGAAAATAAAAATGCGTATTGTTAAAAGCTGAATGAAATCTTGAAACAACTTCCATAAGGTGTTGGTAGGTATGAATGGAGGATGCTGGATATGAAGGTTTGCTTTGGAATTACAAAATGCGGTTCACCTTCTGATGGATTTACGAGCACACGATGAAATTTGATTTTAGTAAGATCGTAAACATTTTCCTGTTGGTAAGTATTTTGTCATTTATTTTGTTATTACGGTCATGAAGTGTTGAAGTTACTGTGCTAAGTTTCGTCTGGATAATAGGTACCTACTAAATATTCAATAATGCTTTTGCTGTACAGGTTAACATTTAGTGGAGTATTTAGACCTTAAAAAACAACAAAACAACTTTCGCAAGGTTTTTTTTTTAATTTGAGCATTACTAGTATGGAAGTTTCTCTCTGAAAAAATGGTAATACAGGTACAGCTATTGTTATAAAGTAAGTTAATGGCACCTCTGAGATGAAGATGGTTCCACATAGCGGGAAGAGTAAGAAAATTTGATTGTTCGTTACAAACACTATTTCCTAAAAAATAGAGCCAAACCGGCTCACGCAAATAATAAATAATAAATAATAACATTATGACACTTTTAAATTCATATTTTTTTCAGTCTTAAATTAGTTTACAATTTATGGATCCTTAGTATTTATCATAATTTTTTCTTAAAATATATACATATTTCAAAATCATATACCTACTTAAGGCATACTTTATTACTTCTTTATTCGGTATTTCTTCTGTTTTTTTTTTTATTTCTTACCCCTTTACTGCTCTTAAAAAAGTATCATTTATACCCAATTGAAGAATACCGTTGCCTAATGGTTAGCACAATCTAGTGTCAAGCTAGAGGTTCTGAGTTCAAATCCAGTCATGCGTCCTTGACTTTTTTTTTAAATTTATTTTTTGAAAATAGTAAATAGAGTTTATCTATAAAGTGGAACCTAGATCGACGGAGTCATTTAGTACCTTGAATTTATGGCTGTCAATGTTGACGTTTTGTCCAATACGTTGATGTTGAGCGTCCTTGGTTTTGACCTCATTGACCGTTCAACTTCTATATTAAGTTGGCACCCCCAACTGCCTGGTTCGATTAGCCTAGTATAGCCCAAGATTTTTTTCCTTAACCCACCCTTAGTTTTAAAATTATAACGGAATTATTTTGTTTTCTCCTCAAAAATCACAAAAATAATTTTTTTTATTCAGTGTAAAAATTGTTGGTTTTGCACTCTGGTTCGCTTGTCCAACGTAAGCCCAGAATAGCCCAATTTTTTTTTTCTTTATTCCTTCACTTTGTCAAAAGATACAACAAAAAACTTTTTTTTCTGTCAGAAGCCAAAAAATTATGATTTATGTTTGTTAATTTAACTAAACTAGTTTCATTAATTTTTTAGAGAAGATAAAAGAACAAAACAAAAGTAGTACGTATACACCAGAGTGACCTTTTTAAATTTATAATTTGTAAAAAGTAAATCCACTGGTGTCGTTACTGCGCCTTAAATGTTATTTATTTGACTAAGAATTCTTACTTGATTAAATGTAGTCCATATCGAGGGCTCAAAGCTGAAGTAAATCAAATCACAAAAAGTGAATTCGGAGATATACCTAACGTGTTAAAGTAAATACGCTACCATTGGGTCTTATGGTGAATATTTTTTTCCAACAAATGACAATTTAAATCGAAACATTTTTGGAACAAACGAATGAGAAACCTTAGAATAGTCTAGCTTTACGCTGATTTTTGTATTTTTTTTTTTTTTCTTCTTTTTTGACATGGTCCGTTTTAGCTGTTAGACCTCCATATAACATTCCTGTTAAGAAGCTCAAGTTGATTTGTTTTATTTCACCTTAAAACCCACAAAATACAAATATTTTTTCAAGTATAAAAACCATTGTTTTTTTGGTTATTTATTTGAGCAACTAGAAAAGCTACATGCTTAATACAATCTATACAAACTTTTTTCAAAAGAATCAACAAATATAAAGTGATGTGTGAGGTGATTTCTTTTTCAGTAGGTACACGAGTAGTTCTTTTTAAACCTTTCAAAAATTATGGGTGGGCTAGCGAAAAAACAAATTGATGTAATTCGGAAATACCATGCTCAAAACAAATACCCTGAGAACCCCGTCGAAAAAGCTAAATCATAGAATGCTCTAAAAGGAGAGGAACATTTTCTGCGTTGGTTCCTGAAAAAGGTCACAGTTACTAAAGACTTTAACTGAACACTAAGTTGTTGTTCTTATATAATTTCTTTTAAAAGATCTTTTGTTTGTGGTTCAAAAAAACAATGCACCTAATGATTAAAATTTTTCATGTGTCCGTCATAAAATAAAATGCACTACTGGGGTCGCACGTACTTCCCGACTAACAAATTTGCTCCTATAAAGCCTTACAGGTGTTAATGTTGCACCTGTAAAGCTTTATAGAAGGGATAATGTTTGTTGGGTTGCTCTTATGGTAAAAGTAGCCCTTATCTTAACAGTTTTTATGAAAAAAAAAAAAAACACCACTAACGATTTTAGAGCCGTTTTTTTGAAAAATTATTTTTTTATATGTACATACAAAAATTTATGTTGAAATCGAGTTAGTCTTGTAAGAGATATTTTGAAACGTTAATTTTGATCCTAAACAAAAAATTTCAACATTGCTCTAGAGAATCACCTAAAACTTTTAACTGCCACTATTTGAAGAAATCGCTTTACTAGTTTAGGCAGACAGACAGACAGAATTCCCGGACTCGTTTTTTTGGCATTCTCTATCATCGCAATGTCATGTAAAATTGTTATGTTCGATTTGATGATTAAACTCGCCTTAACTTGTAGGTACCTCATATCGCAAGTAAAAATATTAAATGACTCCCGAGTCGTCTATAAATGTAAAATAAAAATGCTCATATTCGCTTTAGTAGCAACAATTTAACATATCTAAACCATGTTTGCGTGTGTAAATTGTACATACTTTCATTACAAAAATTTAAGACCAAGAAGCAATTCAGAAGTGCATCGTCAAACAAAAATAATAAAAAACAAAAGTATAAAACAATGCATCATGCACCTTTGCTCTTGTTTTCAATTTTCTCATCATAATTGACTTCTGACAAAGGATCTGCCATGGCTTCATATTAACCTGCCGTCCATTATCATGTCGAAGTTCGCAGCACACGTAGGGCACGTAGCTATAATGATGATTGCGTCTTATACGCGTTTCCTTCGAATCAACTTGCAAAAAAAACAAAAAATAAACCAACAAAAAATATACCCACACTTCACTGCGCCAGCTATCCCCGGCGATAAGCTCTTTAGAGCGCATGCACAACATGCAAAATTGAAAGGTATTACCAGAAGTTTCATGGTCTGATCTGTGAAGAAGAACTGGAAGCCGAAGTTCATTGAAAAATAAATTTCTGGATCAAATCCGTGATAAATCTGCGAGAGAGGCCAAGCACCTAAAGAAAAAAAAAAACATGGCTACCGAGATTTTCTTGTGGTTTAACACTTTTAACCAAATAATCATGCGAATCTGCTCCTGTTGCTGGTTGCTTATGAGATCAGGTTGATGATCAACTTTTAAATTATAGTCAGGCAAGAAAAAGAAACCTTAAATACATGGGCATTAAACACTAAAAATGTGTTAGAAAGGTGATAGAGGTTAGAAGTGTTGATTCCATATTGTAAACTAATTTTAAAGAAGTTCTAATAAAAACATGCTTAGTTTGTTGTTAGCCAAATTAAAATTCCAACAACTTTGGCTTTCCAACTTCCTCTTTCTTCACTTAAAGAAAAAACGGTTTTTTTGGAATTCCAATCGTCAGCAATCAGACCAATCATGGCTGACAAGGGCAATTGTGCATATCCGGTGCGTTATGCTTATGGTAGGGGAAAGTGGCCTAAAATGGCACCCCAAGGTAAAATGGCCCCCTGGCTAGAAATCGTAGAATCGAAAATAATTAGAAAAATTTATGAACGCGATTCTTTAGTTTATCTGGCAAAACCAACATATACGAAATTTCAGCAACTTCAAGTCATTATTTGAAATTTGACAGGTCAAACTGTCTCTATCCACCTCAAAAAGTACACTCGTTATAATTTTGTGAAATTTTTTTTGCAAAAAAAAAGTATAAAAAACATTGTATTTTCGAAAAAGAAGTTAATGTATGTACGCATGAAGTATTTCTTATTAATTTACTGAAATAAGTTGGTTTAAAACGATTTTAAATTTTTTGGTGCAAAAATTAAATTGAAAAAACTTAAAATGGGCAAAATGGCCTACTTAGTGCTCGGGTAAAATGGCATACCTATTTCACATGCCATTTTAAATTTTTTGTTCACATTTTCATTTTTTAAAGTGAAAATAGTTGCTATTTATGAACGATGTACAGAGAGGAAGTCCCGGACTGAGGAAAGCCCTTGATTCCGTCAAAAAACCTGGAAAAAAGCATCCAAAACATTCAAAGTTGCAAAAACTACAAAAACGAGACGAGCAACCAACATGAACTGGGTTTTAAATGACTCGGTGATAGATCTGGGGGGATTAAGCACCACTTGTTCCAAGAAAATGGGAAAGGAGCCCTTTGACTCAATTTCGCATTTAAAATAACGTACGTTTCAACAGTGTGCCATTTTACCCGGGTAAATTTGATCAGTGAAATTTGTAGACGTCTTGAAAATTAAAAAAATTAAATACTTTTTGGAACTTTTTTAACTCGCTAATGAAAAAAATGTGAGAGTAATATATTAAACTTTGAAAAGTATATAGCATATAAGTTTGAAAGCTACTGTTTTTCGAGATAAAGGACATTTTCCTTAGGGGGGCCATTTAAGGCCACCTTCCCCTACATCTTTTTTGTGCACCTAGTTTAAATATAAATACACGCGTCCAAAACGCGTCTGAAACGCGTCCAAAACGCGTCCAAATCGCGTCCAAAACTCGTCCAAAAAGCGTCTGAAACGCGTCCAAAACGCGTCCAAAAAGCGTCTAAAACGCGTTTAAAACGCGTCCAAAACGTGTCTGAAACGGGGCCAAAAGGCGTCCAAAACGCGTCCAAAAAGCGTATAAAACGCGTTTAAAACGCGTCCAAAACGTGTCTAAAACGCGGCCAAAAGGCGTCCAAAACGCGTCCAAAACGCGGCCAAAACGCGGCCAAAACGCGGCTAAAACGCGTCCAAAATGCGTTTGAAACGCGTCCATAGCGATGTATGAAGGAGAGGCATTCGTAGTGATGGGTAGGACACGAATTTAAAATGAGTTTGTATGAGGTACTCATTTTTCGAAATGAGGTCGAGGTGGTACTTTGTCCTACCTCAAATGTCCCATAGGACAAAAAAAAATTTTTTAAATCAATTTTTCTATTCTGCTAAGCATGACATTTTAATAAAAAGCCAATTAAAAAAGAAATAATATTATAATCAATAAAATATGAGAGTGAATTGATATATAGATAAAAACTCCTTCAAACAACAACAAAAATCCTTCTCCTTCAAAAAAAAAAAAAAAAAAAAAACTATAACAATAACAAACCTCATCCAATTTTCAACTCTTTCGTTGGATGATTATCTGCAATTCCGCATAGGTACATATTTTTATTATTTGTTACATTTTAGTACATATTCGTATGTCCCCCTCATTTTCTTTCCTCAAAAAAAAAAAAAGAGTGTGTGTACACATGTACACGCGACTGAAGTTATACTTCTCATTCAGTATATGTAAATGAATTTCATTTGATATTTTTAATTTCTATTATTATTAAATTAATTAATCCACACATCGTTTTTTTACATTTTTATCAAGTGAACAATAAATTAATTCTTTCATCCTCCTTGCGTCCATGTAGTTTTCAATTTATTCTGTGAAATTTACACATGTTGTGCGGTTCAGAACGTACGGTATACGCTTAACGAAACTAAATGAATTGAGCATAAAATGTGCGATATGGTTATTTTATGAGAATTGTGTGTGCTTCAGCACTAGTAGTAGCAATATGGAACTTGCAGAGTTGCTACAAAGCTCAAAAGTGAGCTGAGCTCAGCTCACAGCTCAGCTCAAATTTTGAGCTAGCTGACTTTTGAGCTATGTACCATAGCTCAGCTCATTTGAGCTGAGCTGAAAGTCAGCTGAGCTGATGGTTGAGCTGAGCTGTTGGGTGAGCTAAAGTAAAGTGAGCTGAGCTGAGCTGTGATGGGTGAGAGGATACATTGATTTTTATTTGGAAAGTATAATGAAATATGAAGATATTTTAAACTTTTATAAAACACCATAGCTCAAGATGTTTGGTTCTAGTTATTAATGGAATTATTTTAACACATGGATATTTTTATAAATAAAACAGATAATTTTTCGTGATCTTTCTCTTGGTTTTTTTAACCCTAGAAAGATAATCATAATATACGTCTCAGAGACGTATGATTCTAAAAAAGATTTTTGGTCTTATGTTAACACTTTTTGTCATATTTATTTAACTCATTACTTAGATTATTTTAAAGAAGTGATATAATAAATCAAATCAATTTAACAAAAACCCAGAAATTTGAATTGAATTAGATAAAACAGTTCTTTACACGCCATACGTCTTACAGACGTAGATTATCTTTCTAGGGTTAATAGTAAATATATTTCTATAAATATTTCTTTTTTAATCATAAAAAAATCAGGTACAATCCGGTTTTACGACTTTTTTCAAAATTCCGAGAAAATCGCGTTTGAAAGTTGGGGTAAATTTTTTTTTCGAAAAATCCCCGAATCTTTGAACGCTCCTGGAAGCTAAACCGCTTGAGAGCAATTTTTGGGAGTGGTGCCAAATGATAGCTTGTGTCATGGGCCTACGCTTTGCACATTATCAGATTTTTAAAAAATCGCCTTCCATGTTAAACCGCCACATCATGCCTTTTTTTTCAGAATCGGACTTAACTTTTTTTTTACCTTTAAGTTCTCCTGGTTTGAGAACGCGTGTACCTACAGCGATGGAAGTTGTACCCAAATGTAGGTTAGAGTCCCCGCTACCTTTTGGCATCAAAAAATTTTTTTTCATTTTTTTCAAAATTCCGAGATATAGGCGTTGGAAGGCTTTGATCTAGAGACAGGGGAGTGGTGCCATATGAAAGCTTATATTCTCACCTACCCGAAAGTGGTATAATCCGGTTTTTCGATTTTTTTCAAAATTCCGAGAAAATCGTGTTTGAAAGTTGGGGTAAATTTTTTTTTCGAAAAATCCCCGAATCTTTGAACGCTCCTGGAAGCTAAGCCGCTTGAGAGCAATTTTTGGGAGTGATGCCAAATGATAGCTTGTGTCATGGGCCTACGCTTTGCACATTGTCAGATTTTTAAAAAATCGCTTTGCATGTTAAACCGCCACATCATGCCTATTTTTTCAGAATCGGGCTTAACTTTTTTTTTACCTTTAAGTTCTCCTGGTTTGAGAACGCGTGTACCTACAGGGATGGAAGTTGTACCCAAATGTAGGTTAGAGTCCCCGCTACCTTTTGGCATCAAAAAAATTTTTTTCATTTTTTTCAAAATTCCGAGATATAGGCGTTGGAAGTTGGGGCGCTCACTTTCAGATCAGCTCACTTTCAGCTCAGCTCAAATGAGCTAAGCTATGGTACCTAGCTCAAATTTGAGCTGAGCTGTGAGCTGAGCTGAAATGTTAGCTTTTTGCAACCCTGGCAACTTGCCACATGTAACTTGCCACATGCAACTTGCCACACGCAATTTGCCACATGCAACTTTCCACACGCAACTTGCCACATACAACTTGCCACATGCAACTTGCCACATGCAACTTGCCACATACAACTTGCCACATGCAACTTGCCACATGAAATATGTAACTTGCAACGTGTTGTGTGTTTTATGTTTTCCGTACTGTGGCGTACTGCATTTTTAAATACTAAAGTACTGCGTACTCTAAAGGTGAAACGACAGCCCTGCTACCCAGGGTGATCGCGTCATAATCCCTTTGACATTCTTGTCAAAAAGTAAATTTTCATACCCACCCTCCCATAAGAAGTATAACTTCAAAAAATAACATAATATACCTACTTCAAATGCCACATTACGTCCTCATTACTTCTAATTTTCTCTCCTCAAAATAACGTACATACCTCAAATGTCACATAACACAAAACCTCACACATTCATTTATTTTTCAATTTAAAGCAATGGTACGCCTGGTTCTACACGAAGACGTAGTCGCACAAGATGCACATGAGAACAAGGGAGAGGGAAAGATCGATTTCTCCTTTACTCTTAAGTGCATCTAGTGCGTCTTAAGAGTAAAGAGATAATTTTTTGTTGTTTTTACTATGAGGTGTGAGGTAATACATTTTTTTGCTTTGAGGTGATGGGACATTTCTGAGTGTTGTATGGGACATTTGTATTGCCTCATGTATGAGGTACCCATCACTAAGGCATTGATGAAGACGAACATGTTCGTCTTCTCCATAATCCTCCTAAACGATTATCATGCTCTTCTTTGCTACCCATAAATTTCAATCTTCTCCCAAAGAATAAAAAGCGAATAAAACGCGAAATCATTTATTTCCAATAAGTTACTAGTACTGAATGCTTTCATTAACTGACACACCTCCATTTTCCAAACACTTCCTATTTTTTGACTTCTGAAACGTCATTTTTGCATAAAGAAAAATAAATTTGTCAACATCAAACTAGAAAACGTTTTCTCTTCTTTCTTTGTTAAAAATTAATAAAATAAATTTTGTTTTTGAGTTTAATAAATATATTTAATCTTTCACAATGACAACAGCTGCTCGTCCAACCTTTGATCCAGCTCGTGGTGGCACTGGCCGAGGTGAAAAAGATTTAAGTGCTCTCAGCAAGCAATACTCCAGTCGTGATTTGCCTGGACATACTAAACTCAAATACAGGTAAACTGCGTGCTTTGGAATTCATATATTCAATTTAATCGTTTATTTTATTTACAGAGAACCTGGACAAGGAACATCCGATGAACTCCGCAACCGTGACTTCCGCAAGGAACTCGAAGAAAGAGAACGCGAAGCCCGTCCTTCAAAAAATCTTCCACCAATTGTCCGCAAGGCTATCGAAGCCAACAACGCCAGCAGCAATAAACGTGCTAAATTAGACAATGCTGCCCCGGCAAATCTCGATGCCGATGATCCAGTTGACAATGACAGTTCCGATGAAGATTCTGATTCTGAAGATGATACTGCAACTCTTTTGGCTGAATTGAATAAAATCAAAGAAGAACGTTTGCAAGAAAATGCCCGCAAAGAACAAGAAAAGAAACAAGAAGACGAACGTATTCGAATGGAAAATATTTTATCAGGAAATCCACTAATTAATTATGCAGCTGGTGGTAATAAAGCTGCTGGTGATTTAAAGGTAAATAAGTTGTTGTTGTTTTTTTTTTTCCAAAAGAAACTTATGAATAACGGAATATTCTTTTGTTACTTAGGTCAAACGACGATGGGATGATGATGTTGTATTTAAGAATTGTGCCCGAACTGAACCAGAAAAGAAATCACATTTTATCAATGATTCACTTCGTTCGGAATTCCATAAGAAATTCATGGAAAAATATATTAAATAAGTTTTTCAGGAGATTTCTTTTTTTTTTTGTGGATTTAATGATAAATGCTAATAAGTACAATTTCTTAATTAATTAAATAACTGTGTAAACAAATAAATATGTTTTCTTTTAACTTTTTGGTAACTCAATCTTCATTGAGAAAATAATGGATGGGAATTAATCCAGTTAAATAAGGGTTTAACCTCGGAATGAATGTTAGTAGAAATTTTTTTTGCTCAATATCTTCCTTTTGCCATTCTATAACATTTCTCAAAAGTCTAGAAAAATCTCATGTCCGCTTGTCGCGATTTCAAGGTCATATCGCGAAATGGAGATTTTCAAAATTAGCAAAAATAGGCTATGGTAGTATATACACATATGATACATGATTTCAAGGTATTTTTTAATGCTGATTCCAAAAAATCTAAAATCAAGACAATCTGACGTCTCTGGAAAAAGTTATACCTGTTTTTCATCTATCAACTCATATTATTATAACAGTTGCAAACTTACTGCCGAAAAACCCTTAAAAGTTATGGGAGATGAACCAAATTTTGCATGAAGATTTTAGAATCCATCATTATTAAAAATCAAAACAATCCCTTACAAAAAATATATATACCTACGATATAATGGTATTTTTTGATGGAGGGGCAAATTTTAGGATATGCACTAAAGAAGATTCTTGTTCATCTTAGGAATAAGTGCAAATAAGCTAATTTTTTCATTTTAATCTTTGTTTGGATATTCTTTAACTACCCTCAAAAATCTAAAAATATCTCATGTCCGCAAGTCCTAATTTTCTTGGTTTGAAAATAAGGTGCAGATTTTATTTTTTTTCCAGAGACGTCAGATTGTCTTGATTTTAGATTTTTTGGAATCAGCATTAAAAAATACCTTGAAATCATGTATCATATGTGTATATAATACCATAGCCTATTTTTGCTAATTTTGGAAATCTCCATTTCGCGATTTGATTTTGAAATCGCGACAAGCGGACATGAGATTTTTCTAGACTTTTGAGATATGTTATAGAATGGCAAAAGGAAGATATTGAGCAAAAAAAATTTCTACTAACATTCATTCCGAGATTTACCCCTTTTTTTCTCCTTATTTTACTGTATTAAATGTATATTTAGACATTCGGCCTTATCACAAAATCCGTTCGTAGTGACGATTTGTATGAAATCTTCCATTACGAATGTATTCTGTGATTGTTTTTTCGGGAATCGTAGAAAATTTCCGATACGAATGGAATTCGTGATAAGACCGATTCTAAAGAATAACCTACTCCAGAGTGTCGAAAAATTAGTCTTACAATTAGTTTATCTTCCATATAAGTAACGAACCCTAAACACAACTCGATATTATTCTCTGAATTATTGCTCAGTCGCTTTTAAAACTAGATCCAAATATTCCTCAGTCGCTTGATTTTAATGCTATTGCGCACCTATGAGACTATTTGGCGCAAAACGCTAAGAAGCAATCTTATAAGAAAAGTGGTAAAGAATATGCCCAAATTTTACATCAAGTCTAGTAAAATCATGGCGCAAAATTTTAAACGATTTAGTAATATGCTTTAGCCGTTTTAGTTATTAACTAAGTTAAAAGCCAGTCTGCTAGGTTCTTGATTGAAAATTTATGAAAAGGGCACTCTCCCAGCGATTCAGTATCGGCCGAATAAAACGTTTGATATGCTATAAGGTTTCATATAAACTTAAGTACGATCTATGAGAACAACTATTTGGTCATAGCCGAGTAGTACCTATGTGTTCAAATTTAAGCCCAACAAAAGTTTTCGAGCTTTCTAAAATCTTATGAAATAATCACATTTATTACAATGATGGAGAAGTCCGAAAAAAAGTGGGTCTCGCAATTCCGTCCGTCCGTTTGTTTGTACACATTTCCACAGCCTAAACGGGTGGAAGGATTTTCATCAAATTTGGTGCAGATGATTTTTGTTTTGTTTTGTGTACCTCCCTTACAAATTTTTCAAGTTATAGCAAGTTCCTCGAAAACGGCTCTATCGATTTTGATTAAACTTTGCGTAATAAAAACAAAATCTTTCCCTGAATGTCGGCTCTTCCTCAACATCAACAAAATTTCTTAAAAATTTATATAGAGTCGCAGCTCTTTAAAATCTACAAGTAAATTAACATAAAAGTGATTTGAACTGCAAGAGCAAGTACGTGCGACCCAGTCGTGCATTTTATTTAAATTGTTGAGACAAACATGTTGAATAAGTTTCTTGTTTTGAAAATTATGTTTTAAACCCATTAAATCGCTAAAACCGAAAAAAAAAAATGAGTTTCGAGCATCAAAAATAAAAAAAAAATTGTGACGGGTGGGACACTTCTTCAGTTAATTTGAAGTTTAACTTTCAAATTCTAAACCTAATTAAACAATTTGTATAGACGGAGTTGAATTTGTTATTTAATTAAATAATTAATAATTAACATTTACTTTAGGTAAATAAAATAGGGTACAAATTTGGAATCTGAATCATTCAAAAAATCGATGACAACATCGTTTTTTCATGAAAAACGCCGACCAAAGCCACAGTATTTTAAACAATTAAGTAAGAATTCGGTAGCTGACATTGGTCGCCAAAGTGTCATGTTTTGACAATCTGGCGACCAATGTCGGTTCGGAATATATTACCTTTTTATGTGTACTGTGGACCAAAGCATTGTTGGCGTGGGGAGGGGACTTTTTTAAAAATTGTTGTGATCCCATACCTAAACATATACCTATTGAATTACGTTGTACTACGATCATATGTCAACATTTTGACTATTGCTGACCCTATTTAATCAGTAGAAAAAGATAGAGACATACTGATTTGAACGTTGACTATAAAATTAATAAAAAAATCCTCGTTCTTTGTCGCGTGTCGCCAGTTTTGTTTCGTTTGGGATAGCCTTTAGAACTTATCTTAAACCAACGATTTTCTGTATTCGCTACAACATGGCAATCAAGTGCCAAATTTGAGTTAAAAGCGTCTTATGGGAGGTTTTTCCGCTGTCGGTCGTCCTTAATTATTCGGAGCACTTTCTTCTTCATCATATTGCATGCCCTCCCAAACCAACACGTTTTTGTCGTTGCGACAGCGTTTTTCATGCTGTCGCTCATTAAATCGGAACTAGTCTATTTTGCACTTTTATTTCTAGCAACTAGATGTCACCACCAGTTACTTCAAATTTGACAACACCAAACTGTCACTTGCCAACAAAATATTTTTGACAAACCAATTTTTTTGTATTTGTTTTCGTATATTTCTTTGCAGCCTTTGTGTGTGCGACGTACGTAAAATTTTTGTTAAAAAAAATAAATAATTAATCACAGTAAAAAAGTGTTAAATAAAAGAAATAAATCTTAATTTCTTATCTTAAAATTGTAAAAAATGTAATAAAAGAGTTTGAATTAATTAAACTTGAATCCAAAAACCTAATAAAAAGACTTTAAAAAAAAGTAATTTTCCAATCTTCGAAGAATTGCGTTTTGTAATTCGAAGTAAATGGAAAGTAGAAAAAAATTAAAACCAATATAATTTTTATTTTTATCAACAAAAGTGCATAGAAAGAATTCATTCAAAGAAAGAAAAACAATTTGCATAGAAAGAAAATAATTTAATCATGATGGATTCACAAAGTTCAGCTTCGGGCGGCGATAAGACAATTTTAGAAGGTAAGCTGGTTTTTATCTTTCAGAGAAGGTTTATCTTTTTCCAAAAATTATAAATAGAACAAAGTCAAAACATTGTTAATAATCCACCTTTGTGAAGGACGACGCAAAGAGTGCAAATTTAAAGATAAATATATGCACTTTTGCTACGTGTACCATAACGTAATTTAATTAATTAAGGGGTGGTTATTTATCATCGGCATTGGTTGCGGTTGGTTGGTTGACTGTTTTTTTAAAGTTGACCTGATTGTTTAGCGATCTGCATTTTCATTCTTGTACACGCTTCAGTCTTAAAGCTTTAATAAAATGTCTATGTCTAGCAAATTAAATACAAAGTTATCGCGAATGCGTGTTGGGTTGAAGAATATAAAAACACCGACTTGTTGATTAATGTTTTAATGATTGGGTTTGTTATTCCTCGACACCGACTTTTTTTTGATAGAGAAAAGGAGAATAAATTTTCTTCTTTTTTTTCGTGTGACAACGTCACCAAAGTTCATTTGCATATAAAAAAAAAGAAGTTACTTAAATTTCATGTTTTTTTTTTTACTGATTGTCAACTTGAGATAAGAAATTCACTGAATTGGAAACATTTTATATAAGTGGAACGATTAGGTACCTACTTACTTACATATGTATGTATGATGAACAGTATCATATTAATTTTAGAGTATGCATTGAATTTATTAAAACGTAATTTTTACCACATCAACAAAGAAAGGAAAGAACTTATTTTAGAAAAAAAGTACCTAGGTGATTCTTATAAGAATTGTATTCTTATAAGTTTCAAGACGGGTTCAAGTAATTTTTTGTAGCTATTAAAACTATGAATAAATGCTTCAGTTTTAGATAATGTTAGCTTCGATGCATACAATTTATTGATCGTACAGCGTTCATTTTTATAGACGTGTTAACGAGTGTGGAACGTGTTGTTAAAAATGAATTTAAGATTCCATCGTAATAAGGAAGTTGAAAACTAGGTAAGGGTTTTCCAGAAAGCATACCCAAGTTCAATCACTATTTTCGATTTGTTTGTCCGAACTAATCTATCCAAGTAGGTTTTGTACACTTGTTAGATCGATCCTAATCAATGAAAAGAAAATTCGTCTAACCACTTGTTCTCAAGAAACATTCCAATTAAAAGCCTGCTCCTGTGCAATACAACACGAAACATATTCCGAAGAACTGAAATTTGGACTAGGGTGATCCTAAGATCAATATTGCGATGGCGAAATTTTGTTTCTGACCTAAATTTTATTAAAGTAGTTTTCAACACTCTTAATGACAATCACTGTGCTTGAAATATGTACATTGAATAAATAGGAATTCCATATCGGTTTTACACATTTATGAATTCCGAATTAAGATTGTTGGGCGAAAGTCTTCTGAACAACAACTTTTAAAATTGTAGTAAAACTTAAGATATCAGTTTGTAGCCAAAGAATGCTATGAATTCCATTTATATCTGCAAAACGTTTTTATATTGCATTAGCAGTCTGGAAAAGATTTCTCATTCTAATATGTATTAAAAAAAAAAACGATTTTAACATAACAATATTTCGTCGATTTCCATTTGAAAAATTGATCTCTGATGGCAAATTAAAATTCACATTAGAATTGCAAGGCTATTTTTTTTTTTTTTTTTTTTTGGTGTATAGAACATTATGTTATTATCCTATATACCCTGGAAAGTAAGCGCCACCTTAAGTAATAGCGTTTTCGTTTGGGAATTCTTAGAAGCGTCCGGGAATGTCCGATCCGGAATGCCAAACGATCAGAGTTGGATACTTTTTTTTATTCTGAAGTTTGGGTTTCATTGTATTTGTGAAACATCAAATGCGAACGTCTGATGAAAGTTTTGTTTTGTTTATTTTTTTTTATTATCATTAAGTTATCTATTTTTGTTTTGTTTTCTTCACATTATTTTAATATAGTTTAAAGTTTGTGCATAGTTAAAAATCTTGAAATTTAAAAATGAACAACAAAGAATGACATTTCATTACTTTGACGTCTTAAGTGTTAACATGTGTGCGTGATTCTGGTTTTGATTCTGCCTCAAAATTCGGAATCGATTTTCTCTTCTTTCCAGAATTAGAACTGTCATTGAGTGCCAAACGATCAGTTTTAGAATCGTTCGGGAGAATTCCGGACAGTCCCGGACGACCAAACGAAAACGCTATAAGTAAGAAAAACATAAATAGTTTTGAAATGGGTTTAAAAAGTCGCAATCTAGGGACACACTTCACATGCGATTTTGGTCGCGACATAATTCTGTCGCAAAAATGGATCGCAAGAATTTCAATAACTGTAAACACATATGCTTCCAAAAAATAGCCGCGATTAAAAATTTGAAAATTTTCCCAACAGTCATTGGTATATTGGTAATTTGTGATTGAATAATCGCGCGACCAAAATCGCATGTGTGTTCTTATCCTCACACTGTTTATAACCTCAGAATTTTAGTTGGTACAGTGAATTAAAAATTAAGATGATTATTATCACATAAGTCAGATTGAAATTTCATTTTTTTTTTTTTTTTTGTAAATCTGGATATTATTATTTCGAAAAAGTTATGATGCAAAAACGTTGTCTACTAAGTGTTTTTTCAATATCCATTTGCTGATGACTAGAAATTTAAGCACAAAGTGTAAATTAATACTCCACTTTACAAAAAAAAAAAATTAATTCTTTACATCGATTAGAAATTTGAAAATAAAATGAATTGCAAAGAAAGAAAGTCTAATCGATTTTTCAAATAGTATGCAACTGTAAACAAAAAATGTAATTTACTCAAAAAAAAAATAATATTCTCTCTTTTTCAATATTTACATTTTGTTGCTACTTTGTCAAGATATCTAGATACAAGACATCTGTGTTGTTCAAAAAGATATTTCAGAGTGTACAAAATAAGCTGTCTGTACTGTCTTGTAGCTCATTGAAATTAAAGCATAAAGTTTAAATTATTACACTTTACAAACAAAAAAAAAAAAAACAAATAAATTCCTTACATCAACTAGAAACCGATCTGATATAGAACAAACAACAAAAAATAATAACAATAATTATAAAGTATTAGTTTTGAAATCACCTACATTTTGCAGTATGAGTCAACATCTAACTCATTGGTATATATAAAATGTTGAATTATCTTGCTATATTTGATAAGGCATTTCAACAAGTTGTGTTTTGTTTTTTTTTTTTTTCTAATAGAAAACTCAAATAAAAAAAAACACAAAACAAACAACTATGAATTGAAAAATTGAAAGTGAATCATTCTGCAGTCAGATTTGAATTTTGTTAAAATTAAGGTGATAACAACTACTGCTCCTGATTAAATTCGATTGACAAAGGTCATACAAGAACTCAATTAACATGTATTTCAAACGATTTCAAAGTATGTTTGTGTTACTTAAAAATTATAATAACAGATTAGTGTGTCGCGAAGCTAATCTGCTAATCGGACGTCTATTTCCGCCCTTCGTTCCGTCTATTTCCGTCTTCTGAAAAAAAAGACTTACTTGAACATTTTTTTCCTACCATCATCCATTGTCTATTCTTTCATCTTTTCATCGAGCTATGGTCCAATCTAAAAGGATAGATGAATTTGGTTGAAGATGTTTCTTACGCAATTTTAAAGAACATTTTTTTTATTCTTTCTTGATTCTTTAATTCTTTGAATGTTTTTAATTCTAATAATCAACGAATTAAATGAAACTTTATTTTTTTTTTTTTCAAAAATAAAAATCGGGTAAAAGAAGCTATACTGCACCATGTCACAAAAAGTGTATTCAAAAAGATAAAGTTAATACGTTGCCTTTAATTTTTTAATGTCTTTATTTTTTTATCATTATCTTACAAAGTAAACACTTTTTGGTTTTTATTGGGGTCTGCTTTTGCAAACGCAAGAATTCTGCATTAAGTAAAAGTAAGATAATATTTTCGTAGGTAGGAGGTGATTACTGAATATTTTGCGTCATAAAAAATCCAAAATTACATGATTACTGAATATTTTGCGTCATAAAAAATCCAAAATTACATGATTACTGAATATTTTGCGTCATAAAAAATCCAAAATTACATCTGAAGAGTTTCCAAAAACAGCTTGATACGTGATACCAACTTTAAAGGAAATCGACCCACGCATTTATTCTATAGTTTTTAATACAGGCACACAGTAATCTAAAATCAAACGACATGTCCCATAAAAGAGCTATTGGCAAATAGATGAAGGTCTATTTTGGATGTAAATTGCCATTCGGCCATAGTTATAAGCATGACGATTTGCTTAAGAGGATGTGACTTACATTTGTAATTATTCAATTCCTTCTGCTTGAAAAAAAATAAACTTGACGAAAGATAGCTTACTTAGGTATCATAATCTCTTAAACTCTTCGTTTCCAATTTTTAAGTAATTGAATAAACATTTACCTGTTGTATTTACTTCCAGGCATTTTAACAAATTTGTTCGATTGTCTATCCGATAAAGATGAAACCGTTCGCTTAGCTGTACAAAATTCTTTGGTTAAAGTATATGAAAAGAATCCAGACAAATGTACTGTGATCTTGGCAGACTATAGATCTGCACATCCAAAATTAAGTGATCAATCTATAACAATTCTACTGCGGTAACTACAGCTTAAAAAATAATAAACTATTAATTTCTTTTAATTTAAATAATTTAAATAAAATTCCAGAGTTCTTGAATCCGTTGTAAGTTCAAATGTATCTATAAAAGCCGAAACATATCAAAAGATAGTTTCATTCGCCATTGATGAATTAACTAAATCAAATGAAAATGTACCAACAATACAAACACATGCCTTGGCGATTCTTGTCGCTATTGGTAGACAAGACTGCAAAATGGTAAGTTTATAAATCAGTACACTTAAAAAGTTATTCTAACTTTTATCAATATTTTTAGGTCATGACAGCCTTAATAGGTCACGCAAAAGAAGGTACTGTTTTGCATTTTATGGTTATGCAATGCATGGGCACTTTAGCTACAGCAAATGTCTCTGGCACCCTACCATTTATCAAACAAATTCTATCATCCATTTTACCAAATATGGGTGGCATTAAACAGGATCATGTCAAGCAAGCACATGCTTTTGGTAAATCATGAAGGTTTACACTTTTTTGAAAACAATTTGAATATTATTTAATGTTTTTTTCAGCAATTGGTCGATTTAGTGAAGCTCTTCTCGAGCAATCTTCTGATGATAAAACCGATTCTGAATCAGAAGTCGAATCACCTGATATTCTCTGCTCAACTGAAATCTCTGTAGCCTACGATGTTCTCTTCAATCAATGGCTACAATCTCGAGAGCCAAAAGTTTGTGTTGAAATACTTCAAGCTCTATCCAGCATGTATCCACTCTTACCAAACGAGAAAATCCAAGATCAATCACAACGCTTAATTCCCAGTATTCTTAATCTCTATCGCAGATCTATTGAAAGAAACTCTGTAACACAATTTCTCTCATCTGTTCTACGCACCACGATTAAAATCCAACCGAATATCCTCGACCCTATTGCGGATTCTTTGGTAACGAGTCTTTTTGACTTGGTTTGTGTATATCCTGATTATGAAAAACCACAAACAGTCAAGGGTCATTATGAAGTACTTCGTTGCCTCCATCTTTTGTCAAATGTCTATGCAGCCAAAATAATGGATATGCTATTGGCTCATTTAAGAAACAATAGTGAACGTGAACGAATCAAATCTCTTCTCATTCTCACACACTTGACAAATGCTTCACCGGAAAATGTTGAAAGTAAAATTCCTGGCTTCATGGAAGTCTTGAAACATATGATTTTGTCAGAAAAGGCAATCAAAATGAAGATGACTCTTCTTAAAGCGATTGTTGCTCTTGCCCAGAAGTCTATGATTAAAGAAAAGGAATTCGTTTGGTATATTGTTCGGCATTCTTGCAGATATACCAAAATAAACACTGAACATGGAAGCGCAGAGGAACATCAGGATTTCGTACAATCATGTGAGAATTCTCTATTCATGTTGTCCTCGACTGTAGGCACAATGGATGAGCTTCTAAAGCGAGAGCTCCTAAACTACTATGTCCTCTTGGACTTCTCGGATATTTGTTCAAACATCACAAAGTGTATGGCTAGTTTATTTGCTAAAAATCCAAACATTGAATTCGAAGTTAACGATGAACCGGATGACGAAGCGGGTGGAAATACAAAATCAAAAATTACAGTTCCCAGTCCAGAGACTGTATTTGCAAGAAGTATTGCACTGCTGGGAAATTACGCCAATATCAAGCGTATTTCAAATGTTCTCTCGTTCCTTAAGTTTTATTATCCACATCTTAATCCGGAATTGGCAAGTCTTTGGGATAAGAAAATTCCTGAACTCCTTTTGTACATTGGAGTTGAGAAAACTTTCTACATTTTTTTGACAGGATTTATTAATGACACTGTAGAGTTTCTACAGCGAAATGATGAGAATTTCGCCGAACGCTTGGTAAACAAAATGTCGGATCAGATGCTTAATTATCCTATCCAAGTTCCAGTTCATGACTTTTTTATACCCTCGTTGAGTGAGGAACGTGGAATGGTATTAAAAGCAATCGGTTTGACTCTATGTCACATTACAGAGCAACAAACAGTTTTGGCCAAGATTGATATGATAATTGGATGTGGAAAACAAGAGAAGCTTGACAAACATGTCACACATGCTGATTATGAAAAGAAAATATCAAGTGCTGCACGAGCTTTGGGTTATGTTTCCAAAGTACATTCAACATTGGTCATTAAAAAACTATCAGAATTAGCAAATTTGGGTGCTCGTAAGCATTCAACAGGTTTCTTTAGCAATTTACATTTCATGAAGGACACTCATAAGGAGATTGATATGTACAAAACGAACCTACTCCTAGTTAAATCTTATGGTCATATGATGGAAGATGATGAAGAAGGAAAGACACAAATTGATGATACTATCTTATCGTTCCTAATTCAACAGATAACCGAAACCAAAGATCACACCATGATGAAGGTAACACTGAGAACTCTGCTGTCAATTTGCAATCAGATTCTAAGATTCAAAGAAGTCTATACAAATCCGTTGAAATTTCGTAAGCCTATGATGGACGCTGTATTTAGTATACAAATTGAGGCTCCTTTTGATGAGCTACCATTGTTACCTACAATTCTTAAACTTGGAACAAGTTTTGTTCGTATTGACACTGACAATGGTGGTGAATTTGATGGGGGTATAATTTTTGAAATCGCCTGTAAGAATTTCTTCACCTGTGCACGGTTTTTACGAACTAAATTCGAATCCACTGAAGAAGATAATAAAAATAGCTTCTTAGCAAAGCATTTAAATGAATCTCTACCTGAATTGAATTCTCTTGTTAAGGTTATTATTGAAAATGATCCATCGCCAGCTACTCTAGATTTGATAATATCAATTCTAGAATGTTGGACAAGAGATCCAAATAGTGAAGTTCGAATTTGTGCCAGTCATGTTTTGAATAATTCACTAGAAGTTTATATAAAATCGATGAGACTAGGCTGCGAGGCTCCATCCAAGTTCAATCAAACTGGGTCAATGTTGGGAAAGATTGTACCTAGATGTATTGATTCGAATGCGACTGTTCGGCAGGTTTCGGTGGAGATTTTACAAAAGACCCTGGAGATATCGTGTATTTATGAGACATTGACAATAGCTGATAGTAGTGTTGATTGGGTAAAGGAGATTGAAATGGTCAAAGAGAATATTATAACAGATGACCCGAAGAAGATCTATCATTTGGCTGGTAATATTGCTAAAATTATCGCCTTAAGAATGTCCAATTTTCAGTACTTACAATTTTGGTGAGTTACCTTCTTTTAAGGTTTTGAGTTAGAGCACAGTTTTAATTTGAGTTTGTTTTCAGCAAAACTCTTCTCAACTGTTTGAAGGATCCAGAGCAGAGCTCAGCTATAGGTGCGTCTGTGGTTTTGAAGTTTTTCATACAGCAAAAAGGTTCCGAGTTGTTTCATGCAATTCCAGATCTTGTCAAAGATTGCTTAACGGTAAATTAATTTTCATTTTTTATTCTTCGTCTTTTTTTCTTAAATTTGTATTTAAAATTACAGGCTATCAGTGATTGTGATATCTCCAGAGCTAAGTCTGGTGCAATAAAGGCTATTGCTGCATTAACCAAACATCATCCAAAATTAGTGTGCTCTGAAATACTATCTCAGCAACTGCCTTTTGAAGAGTGAGTATTCCTTTGTCCCTAATACATACTTTGCTATTTGTTGACGACAGCTTTAAGGTGGAGCTTTTAGTGTATTCTAGTGTATCACCTTTAACCCTTCCCCTATCAATCATTAGCAATTACCATCCACCTCTCTATCTCTCAATTTTTCAGGATTGTCCTAACCAGAACTTAAAAATTTCAATTTTCAACTTTCAAACAGGAAAATTTAGAGAAATTAATGAATATTTTAGTAGAGACCCTTTTAATTTTGCAAACCAATCTATAAAGAAGCCATTGCTAAATTTTATAAAGAAGTTTATAATGCTATTTCACTCTACCCGACATAAGAAAAATAAGTTGTGAGAAACTTTTCTTCGTTCTCGATCAACTATGGATTATTCTAATTACCTCAGAACTTATCTTGAATGTACTGAACTTAACACGAGCGGTTTCTAGTTAAAACTCAAGCATACCTCCTAAGACATTTTATCAGTTCGTCAACTACAAGAAAAAGTCTAATGGGTAATCAACATATCTTTCCCTTAACAACGAAATTGCAAGCGATCTTCAACACATCTCCAATTTTTCATACAGCCCATTGCTAAATTTTATAAAGAAGTTTATAAAGCTATTTCACTCTACCCGACATAAGAAAAATAAGTTGTGAGAAACTTTTCTTCGTTCTCGATAAACTATGGATTATTCTAATTACCTCAGAACTTATCTTGAATGTACTGAACTTAACACGTGCGGTTTCTAGTTAAAACTCAAGCATACCTCCTAAGACATTTTATCAGTTCGTCAACTACAAGAAAAAGTCTAATGGGTAATCAACATATCTTTCCCTTAACAACGAAATTGCAAGCGATCTTCAACACATCTCCAATTTTTCATACAGCCCATTGCTAAATTTTATAAAGAAGTTTATAATGCTATTTCACTCTACACGACATAAGAAAAATAAGTTGTGAGAAACTTTTCTTCGTTCTCGATAAACTATGGATTATTCTAATTACCTCAGAACTTATCTTGAATGTACTGAACTTAACACGTGCGGTTTCTAGTTAAAACTCAAGCATAACTCCTAAGACATTTTATCAGTTCGTCAACTACAAGAAAAAGTCTAATGGGTAATCAACATATCTTTCCCTTAACAACGAAATTGCAAGCGATCTTCAACACATCTCCAATTTTTCATACAGTCTTTCTTTTATTTATATTACGTTATATCCTAACATTAAATTTATATACTAAAAACATTAAATACAATATTACATATTTAGTACATTAAAATTGTGAATTAAAGAAACTTTGTTTGAATTTCTTACTTTTAAAATTAACATTAAATGAAGAAAGTTCAGTTGATTTAATAGACTATTTACACTATAATTTGTTCCGCAAAATATTGGACATACATATAATAATTTGTCTACGTAAATTAGCTTTCAGCGATGAGTTTTTTTTAATTAGATGAAGCATTTGTTTTAATTACTTGTCAAATTTTTCATTCAACCCTTTTCTTCCTCATCGAAAATAAATTGAGTCAACTTGTCTCTCCTGGGCCAAGTAACCTCTTTGCCATTCTTCTTAAAAAATATTTTCAAATACTCTCTTTTCAGCCTTCACAAATATTTAAGTTATCTTTATCCGAGGTAGAATTCCCCCAGTAATGGAAGACTTCTTTTATAACTCTAATTCACAAAAAAATGTGCAAAAAATGACTTTAAGAACAACCGCCAATTGTCAAACTCTTACCCCAAATTTTTGAATGTATCCTAAACGATTTCATAAGCTCCCGCTGTAAATCCCCTAGACAACATGGGTTTCTCATGTATAAGTCCACTACTACTAACCTCTTTGAATTTGTATCCTTTACCATTTCAGCATTTAGGCCTTTGACATAACTTCCCATAGTCTGATAGTCTTCAAACTTACGGCACATATTGACATCGAAATGATCATAAGGCACTCTTATATCTCATTAAATGCTGACGATACTCGGCATTATCGTGAACTCCTTTCGTATCGAAAAGTTGCTACGATTCCCGAAAAAACAATCACGAAATGTGTTCGCATTGGAAAATTTCATACAAATCATTACACCGATCGGATTTTGTGATTGCTTTTTCAGGAATCGTAGAAAATTTCCAATGCGAATGGAATTCGTGATAAGACCGACTGATATTTTAAAAACAAACTTATTCAATCAGACCTTGACAACTTTTCAGTTTGCTGTCCTTAAAATTGTCTAGAATTGATCGTTACCAAAACCAAAAGCCAATCAATGACCCCTTCTCGTAAGCGCATAATATCTCCTCTCCGTTACAACTTACTCTACAACCCATCGATGAAACGATTCGAAACCTTGGTCTCATTACGTAGTCGAGAACTCAATTTTCTAATGCACATCGATAACATAATGCACAAAGCCATCTCAGCTCTCGGTTAAACGATATTCCAAAGAATTTTCTAACCCTTTTGTGACTCGTTCCCTTTTTCAAGTCACCATATCACCATTTCCATATAGTCAGAATTAAAAGCATTCAAGATCGCGTAGCTTTCTTCATTTTGATCCTCGTTGTTATTTATTGCTTTCAATTGACGTGTTCAAATTTAAAGATGTATTTTATTTTTTCCTTAACAGAAATGTTGTTGAATACTGGCACACGATATGTCTCGATCCAGACCTAACCGGATTGATTTTGGATAATTTCTTGGGAATCCTATCATCGTCTTGTCTCTATGAACCTAATGAAGGCTCAGGAGATAGACAGAAGATTGCAAGTGTACCACCATTTGCTATATTCTGTGCAATGCGTGAAATGTTTCCGTGTAAGGAAATTCATGAGGTAAGTAAAGAAGAATGATTTTTCAAATTTTGGAACTAATATTTTTCAAAATTTTCATTTTCAGCAATTAAAACAAAAATTCCCTGAAATATTCACCATGCTTTTGACTTCTCTGGCAACATATACCAACTTAGCCCCGCCAATGCTAATGGCAAAAGCATCCCCAACATCAGGCAAAGCTCCACCACCACCATCGGGAAAAAATAAATTTGGATTCATTCCCAACAAGGAATCAATAAAACTAAATCCATGTCAAATAGTATTGGAAACCTTCCAAGCATTCCTGAAAAATTTAGAAATGGAACAAATATCCACCGTTTTGACTGTTTGCAATAACTTGTCCACCAGCACAGATTTGAAAAATTTCATTGAACTTCTAACACCAATGGCCATTGGAGTTTCAAATCAATTTTCAATTGGTTCGAGTTCAATGAAACAAATTATAACAGCACTGAGCAAATATGTTTCGAGTCCTTATGATGGTCAGCGAATAGCTTCGATTGGTTTGTATTCGAAATTGGTGCCATTGAGACCATGTGGTGAAATTTCGTCGGTAATAATGCTTCATTTGAGTTCGGCACTGAGTGATCCAAATCCAGTTGTAAGGGGTTTGAGTATACAGGGATTAGGTTATGTTGGATATTTGACTGAACACGACATAGATAAGTATACGGAGACGGCAATTACAGCTCTTTTGAAAGGAATCGATGATACAAATAGGTAAAATATTGATAACTGTTTTATAACAGCTATTCATTTAAATTGTTATTTTTATTCATAGTGACTGCCTTATTAATATACCTTTGGAGAGTAAACGTGGACTTTCAAAAATTCTTCAAATGCTGCCAAGTGATCGAGTGGAATCTTTCCATGTCTCATTGGCCATACGCATTCGACCATTCTTTGGGAGTAATTCAATTGAAATTCGTGAAGCGGCTATAATTCTTTTTGGAGATTTGTGTGAATCAAAGATGGGCAATAACGATGGAAGCATGACACCAAATTATTCATCGGAAGCCTTGAAGGAACAACTTTTTGCAAACTTTTTCCCACTTATTTTGCATTTGAGTGAGAGTGAACCAACAATTATAAGGGTAAGAATTATAACATTTTGATTTGATGCAAATGTGTTGCAGGTAGTTTAGGTCGTGAATTGTAGTAATTTTTTGTGCATATGAGTTAACCTAGTCCTGAATTGCCGAATTTGCAAGTTAGTATTTGGTCAATTTTAGTCTGATTTTGTTCCAAAATTAAAAAGAATGATTTCTCACATTTGCGAGAGTAAAAATTTGTCACTTTGTAACATGTCTCATGAACCATTGTAGTTTATTATTATCGTTCACAATCGTTTTAGATTGTTGAGCCTCATTTGGAATTTTGAGATTTTGGATTAATCGTTCTAACTTATTCACAGAATGTGCCCAAGGCAATGACAAGTCGACGTGTATAAGATTTCTGGTTGGTTTTAGCCATATCGTTTTCTTTATTTTAAATCAAAATGTTGTGTTTTTTAAAATTTCTTAAAGCTCTCCTTGGCACCCTGTCCCTTTGAGAATTTAAGCACGTTGAAACGCACAGTCTTTGGCAATGGCCGGCATTCAGCAGTGATAACAATGTCTCCTGCTTCAACATCCCTGAAGGCTGGTAAACAATGGACACTCATGTTCCTGTGACGCTTCTCAAAACGACTGTATTTGCGAAGAAAGTGCAGATAATCCCTACAGATAACGATGGTCTTTTGCATTTACGGACAACTCCGGCTAAAATACGTTCACGAATCCTCACATTGCCGGTGAAGGGGCATTACTTGTCAGTGTAGGTTCGATAGCCTCACGTGAGGTCTTGAAGCCAAAGCCAATTTCTCGGCAGCGACGAAGAGACTTCTTCTTGGCCAAGCCAGGCTTGTTCTTACAGTTTAGGTTGCTACCAAACTGTTTTTGGAAGGCGTTCTCGTTCTGATCAGCCATATTGATGTAAAGGAAAAAGTGAAGCTAATAGAGTTAAATCTCAAGTTCAGAGTTCAATTCTTCCAATAATACTCTATACAGTGAGGAACTGGATAGAGTATTCCCCAATAATAACTTATGGCTGGCATATTAAGTTTTTTGTTGAGCAAGCGTTTTATTTGATCGAAGTAGCAGAGTAGCTCTCTAATTTTTTACTACCTCGCTAATATGTGAGGCTTTCAGAATAATAATGGGTCAAGTCCATATCTCTATAGGTTGGATGTTTTAAGGTCTTAAAAATTTAGGGTTGCATTTTGGGTGTTTTCATAAACGTCTGCCTAACTTAGGCCTGCGTTAGTCGTGTTCATAAAGTCAGATCTGCGATCGGACTAACTTAGTCCAACTGCAGTTCTGCTGTTCATAAACGTCAGTATGTCGTCAACATCGGGCAGATTGCGCAGCCAAAATTTTATTGCTGCAAAACTCAAGAAGAAATTTATTTGACTCTCGATTCGATTTTTTTTTGTTAATAAATGTAAATATTGTTGAAAAAAATGAAAAGCAAACATATTAATTAGGGTGGTGCAAAAAATGTTTCTTTTTGCATTTTTCGAAAAATTTAAATTTTAATGACACAGAAAATTTCTAAATCGTGTTTTTTGAGATAATGAGTTTATATTAATTTTTTTCGTATTAGGGTGGCTCTAAAAAATGTTATCTTCCACAGTTGCTTGAAGAATTCCAAAAAAATCAATGTGGATATTGTTTTGACCAAATTATCGAAGAAAAAAAAATTTCCATTAGGGTGGTTCAAATTTTTTTTTTTTAATTAATTACAAAAAAAATTATTTTTCACTGCAGAGAAATTTTGTAAAACATGGTTTATGAAATATAATGTAAAATTGGGGTAGCTCAGAAAATAAGGGGGCTCAGAAAAATGGTATATTTAACATTTACGCTTGGAATTCAACCAAATTCAATTTAATTAATTCGGCATGAATTTAATATTTCTATAGCAAAAACGCACTTAACAAACTTTCTGTGCACTAAAAATCATTTTTTTTTTTTCAAACGCATAAAAAAACTTTCTTGAACACCCTAATTAAAAATATTTTGTCCATAGATAATTTGTTTTAAATGTGAACTCCTCGGTGTTTTTATTATTTTTTTTTTTTGAAGAAAATATTTTTTTTAGCCACCCTAATGTAACACGGTTTACAAATTTTTCGTGTTATTAAAAACAATATTTTCGGGGACTGAAAAAGAAATATTTTTTTGCTTAAACAAAACTCATTCTGTGGTAATTTAAAAAAAATTTTTTTTCTGACGTTTATGAACACTCTAGTCCAGTAAATAAAGGAGTTTTACCCTACAAAAGGTCCGGTAGTTCTAAATTTTTGATATGTTGTTAGGTATGGTTAGTAGATAGAAAAACCAAATTTCCACAACCACGCCCCCTCCGCCCCCTTCAGCATCACCGAAAAACCATAGAAATCTAGCACTTTTTTCACTTTTATGCCCATAACTTTCTTCTGGTGCATTTTATTGAAAAAAAGTTGTTGGTAGACTTGTAGAAAACATAATTTCCTACGAAAATGACCTTGGTAGTATTTTTATACATCCAAAAACAACGAAGTTATGAAGCTTCCAAAAACATGTAAAATTTCGGATTTTGCAAAATTTTCAGTTTCTTGTCACTTAATAGTGCTATAACTCTTTAACAATTGACTTTTACGCAAAAGTCTTCATAATCAATCTTATAGACAATTTAATTACCTAAAATAAAATGTAACCCACTTTGATTTTGTGAATCAAATAACCGAGTTAGGGCTAAAATAGTAAAAAAGTATTTTTGATAGTCTACCAACAACTTTTTTTCAATAAAATGCACCAGAAGAAAGTTATGGGCATAAAAGTGAAAAAAGTGCCAGATTTCTATGGTTTTTCGGTGATGCTGAAGGGGGCGGAGGGGGCGTGGTTGTGGAAATTTGGTTTTTCTATCTACTAACCATACCTAACAACATATCAAAAATTTAGAACTACCGGACCTTTTGTAGGGTAACCCCCATTTTTTTAGCTTCATTTATTGGACTACTCAGTGACTGCTGAAAATTGTACCAACGCAGGCCTGCAAACATTCTGCAGAATTGGTGTGTTCATTAATGCAGAAAAGCAGAAAGACGATTGGACAGACGCAGATTTCCGACGTTTATGAAAACACCCTTTATATCAAAAAATATGAAAGAATGAAATTCTAAAGGTATAGAGCTATTGATGTGTGTAACATTTATTTCAAAAGTTTTTTTAGTTTCTGAGAAAAAGCGTCTCAAAGTTCAAAACAATGCTAATGCATTTTCAAATGAACTTGACCCATTATTATTCCTTATGTGTCGATTCAAGTGATACAGGATGGCTTTTGACGTTCAAGCAGAAGGTGGGATTGTCTTAGTGGAAATAACTCAAAAGCTTGTTTTTTTGATTATAGAACTACTAAAAGTACATGCGTTTCTATCGATTCCTGAATGTATAACGAAGATAGTTTATATTTTGTCAGTTGACCACGAATTTTCATTTGTTCAACAAAAATGTTTCCTATACTTTAGCCATAATCATTCGAGATGACTTAAAAAGCCCACACCACATTCGCGAAAAATGTAAGGCCTTATTTATAGTTCTTATTTAACTTTAACTGGAGTATATCCAATGCAATTCAACTCGAGTTTTCCTTAAAAGCAACTTAAACAGTGTCTGTTAATACGCCCATTACTGTATAGCTATTTTAGCAACATTTTTTCCTTGACTGTAGAAGTCGAAAAAAATTCTCCGCAGTACAATGAAATTTTATGACCATTTTTTTTAACATTTACACTTGTAAATTAAATAGTAGCAATAAAAAAAAAATATTCTCCAAGTTCATTTGGAAGAGCCCGACTGCGGCTGCTACCGATTCGCACAGCCTCTTATCTCACACTGCTTGAACATTTGTTTCTTTTTCGCTTTTTTTTTGTCGTTGTAAACCAAAAAAGGAACGAAATTAAACATTTTCACTGGAGTTTTTATTTGGAATAGTGCTGCCTTTCAAGTGTTATTTGCAAATCATTTACCTTAAATTCCTTGTACTTAATAATTTTGATTTCATTTCAGGCCTGCAAAGTAACTTTACGGAAAGTTGGCGCTCTTTTAAATGCTCCTAAGGTCAACGAGATGGCGCAAAAGCATTTAATAGATCACGGTCAGCTGAACTACAATGTCTTTATTTTGGACTTTGTCAAAGTTATAGTAAGAATAATTAAATCAAACAACTTCTATAGAATAAATCTAATACATTATTATTATTTTATAGGCTGCAGACCTGCCCGATTCTATTCAAGATTTTATTGAATCCTGCATACCAAAATTGCGTAGTCAATGGCCTGAAGTACGAGGCAATGCAGCAATTATAATTGGTAAGTAAATAACCGGTAGTATATTTTTAACTCAAGAGAACTAACATTAATCTATTTTTAACTTAAGGAATTCTTCACAACTATTTAACTGAAAAGAATCAACAAACTGAATCTGTAGGCAATAAAATTGCCGTCCTACTGAAGGATGAAAATCACACAGTGCGTTATAAAGCAGCAACAGCCTTGGGATATTTTTATGGAGAAATTTAATACATTTTTTTTTTTTGTTTATAAAAAACTTAAGACAAACTATAATAACCCTAGATGTGATGTTAAGTATTTACACCCATTAAAATATTTATAATTTAGCCTCGAAATTGATAATGGTATAAAGCGATAAAAGCAAATTTATATAAACATGCCTATAATCTATTATGTTTGTTGACCAAAAAAAAAAAGAAAAGTAGAGCTGCTTTATAATTATTTTGCATATTATGCACTTTTTTTTTTTCTTTTGAAATTATTTTATTTATAAAAAAAAAAATTATATTAAAAAGTAAAAGAACAAAAATCTATATAAAAACAAAAATATTTATGTATACACAAAGTGATAAAAATAAAATGAAAAATTATTTAAGCAACATTTAATAGTTTTACATGTTCACAAATGGGAAATATTGAATTCGTCCGCTGGACCAGCCTATGGTTAAAACACTATCCGAATTCTTTCGATTTTTGCTTTGGAAACAAATAAACGATGGATATTCGGTGCCGATTCCTGTTAAAAAGCATGAAGGTGAAATACTTAGATTATGCTTGCTGATGCAGGTGGAGAATATCGCAATGCAGGGACTGTCTTTGAAAGTTATAGCCAGGAAGTGACCATTGGGGTCCCAGGCTAGAGATTGTGGTTGACCACCAACTTCACGATGTCCAATTGTGAATTTTGTCAAATCAGCAATGGGAAGAGCTTGCTTTGGTAGGTTGGATGCTAAAATAAATAAAAAAAGAAAACAAAAATTGATATGTAGTTTCTTAGACTGATTGCTTATAGATTGTGGGAAAATGGAACCGGAAAATTGAAAAGCTTAGAAGCTAAAAGTGTTAAATAAATGCATAACTTTAAGTCCAATCTATCCTGATGAAGCACAATTTTGTTTAGTTTAAAAGATGTTTGAATTTATGAACAATGCCCTTAAAACGAGAAAGAAAAGAAAGTGTTCGTTCAAGTAACTTGGCGGTCGTAGAAGAACATCATAAGGAACATATGTATGTACGTATTTCAAACAATTAATAATGATAAAATGAAGTTTTTAAGCATCTCGACGAGATGCCACAGTCAATTTATAAATATTGCATGAAACCTTAATTTAAGAAATGGGTCAAAGGAAACTGGAAACCCTGTTTCTAAACAAGCAACACACTCTTTATTTTATACATAAGATTTGATTTCGGTACTGAAGAAAAGAAGTATACGTTTTTCCACACATTAAAAAATAAACTTAATAAATCCAGATGTCATTTAGCTGGAATATTGGAAATATTCGCTTCGAATCCTATTATTGAGCTTTACAAGACGAGTCGAAATGGATACATAGAATCTTAAACGATCGACTTCGTATTTTATAATTAGGCCACTGGGAACGTTTCCCTTGTTTAAAACTTGGGAACAAAAATGATCATGAAAATGTTCCCCCGTATTTATTAGTATCGGCAATAAAACTTATTGCAGGATTTTTTCGTTCTTGAAAAAAAAAATTAATGTCGGCAGGATTATACAAAATATTCCTGAGCTTGTGGAACCTCTCACCTGTGGCTTGCCTTTTTTGTCTAGGCTTTTTATTTACTAAAATAAGCACATTATTTCATGCTTTTAGCAAATATCAGCCATGGGAATTTTTCTTATATATTTTTTTTATGCCAATAAAGGTATATATCGGAAATAAAATTTTCGCACCCTAGGACCGAAATTTAATGTTTGGGCGAATCGATTTCGTTGTAATGGGAAGAACGATATGATTTTTGCTTTACATGAGCGACAGTTATAGCTTTCAGAGGTTAAAGGTTTCTCGACTTTTTAGTAAGTACAAGCTTTTTACTTTTCTCATTTTGATTTAATTTTTAGATTGAACAAATATTGCATTGTCATCAGTTTTGATGTGAAAAACATTTGTTTTACCCTTAAAAAATATTTAAATGTTGGCAGCATTATACAAGACATTCCTGAGCTTGTGGAACCTCTCACCTGTAGCTTGCTTTTTTTGTCTAGGCTTTTTATTTACCAAGAGAAGCACTATACATTTGTCGTGCTTCTGGCAAATTATAGCCGGAAATCCTGTGTAAATAAATGTTCTCATTAAAAAAAAAAACTTACTTGCAAATAATTGTTCCTCAAAGAACTGCAATCGATAAAGAGTCGACTCATCCGAAGTGACAAAAAGCAAAAATGAACTACACGGTGACCAGCATGCAGATTGGATATATCCATTCGCAACTGTCCAACGTTCTGGCTCCCAATGTTTTTCAGCCGACCAAACACGAAAAACGTTCCCAACTGTTGCCGAGAACAAACACGAACCGTCTGGAGACCATTTGAGAATAGAACATGGTGGGCCAACACGTTTGAGTGTACTGCTATTAGATTTATCAACATTCCAAATAACGACATCAGTGTCTCCAATGCTGGATGTGGCAAGAAGTGTGCCATCCAAATTCCATTGAACCGAAGTTATTGGACTGTGATTGGGACTATTAGAAGAAAAGATATATTTTAATAATAATTAATAAATGTTCAGTTTAATAGATCTTACTGATTAAGGAAAACTGCTTGTGATGAAGATCGAGTTATGTGCATATTACTGTCCATTGTCCACAGACAAAGGCCTTTCTGACAACCAACTGCTAGTTCAGCTGCACTATATGGCCTCCAAGCCATGGAAGTGATGCCTTTTTGAAGAGGATTCTAAAACAAAAAATAATTAGAATACAAGACTATGTGAAATAGGACTTTTCAAAAGGAGCTTACTTTAAGAACAGGCACTGCAGCTGGCTCGTCAGTGTAGATACGAATTACATCGTCCGACCCGGCAACTGCGATTTTAAAACAATTCGGATGCCAGACTATATATCGAATGCAACTTCTGATCCAATCCCTACAAACGAAAAAAAGAATGATTCCATAAATTGATTGAAATAGGTATATGTATGAAGCGAAGCACTTTTCGTAAATCGAGTTGGGAGTAGTTTGTTATTTTTTTGCTATTCGTTTTGGTAGAATTCTACATGCTACCAAACTTGGTAGGTTTTTTTGACTGTTGTAGGTTTAAACTCGATTTGGTAGGTTTTTAGATTAGCTTAAGGAAACAATTTTCTTTAACTGAAATTATTCAACCTTATCACGAATTCTATTTGTATCGGAAATTTTTTACGATTCCCGAAAAAAACAATTACAAAATCCGATCGTAGTGACGATTTGTATGAAATTTCCCATTACGAACGGATTCCATAATTATTTTTTCGCGAATCGTAGCAAATTCTCGATACGAATGGAATTCGTGACCGATTTCATCAATTATTTTACAATTTTTTGAACGACTATATTAAACGCGTTATTCTAGTTCATTTGAATTTTATTTATTTATTTTATGGATTGCAATCTGTTTCAAAATGTTTCTGTTTGAAAGAATAAGCAAGAGAAAAAATAAATGTAACTTTAGAAGGTAAATGCTCAAGAAACTCTTAAAAAAAGTCTTTCTGGTTTGAAGAAATCGGAATTTAACTATTTAAGTAGATCGCCATTACTCTAGGTGTTAGCTTTTTTCTTCGTTTTTTTTTTTCATTTTTATTCCTGCGCTAAATAATGACAAATATATTGTAGTTGGAAACTAAAATTAATTCTCTAATAAAACTTAGCTTTGCTAAATTTGGTGTGAATTTTGTATGGGAGCTAAAATTTAGCTCAATCTGCATAATCTGCTACTCTGAAAAATATCAAATAGCTCGTGTTTTAAGGTATAACTTCAATGGAAAATAGAAAAAAAAACTACTTGTCTTGTTTGTTTGCGAAAAGTAGTACAAAAATTGTTTTCTTAAGCCAAAATCTACATCATTTTGAAAATTTACACTCTACGAATTGTTGCAAAAATAGCTCAAATAAATGTAGATATATCTTTCGAAAATTCAATAGATAGCACAAAAACCTGTTGCAAAATAAAAGAAACAGATGTTTTAAATTAATTTTAAGAAATCATATATATTATTACGGTTGTCGAACACCCTTTACCGGGACTTACACCGAACAGATTTTAATAAATTATATCTTAAAAAAAGGCGAATTTCTGCCGCCAGAATCTGGCAAAATATAAATATTTAAATGTTTATAATTTTTAAGAAATCTTAATTTGTTTAAAAAATAATATTCCAGCCAAAATGAATTTTAAAATGACTTTTTACCACTTTCCAATGAATTTGGAAATGTTTGACATGGCGTGTTCCTGTTCACATTAGGGGTGTTCGTATATCATTAGTTCGTATCATCAGGGGCGTTCATTAGGCGAGTAAATTCTCCGATTTGCTTAAAAATTCTGATGGTTAACATTTTAAGCATTATTATACAAACAAATTGCAGATAAGTTTGGACAAAAATATGAAACCTGTCAAATTTTAGAAGTGGGGATGAAATCCTCTCAGAGAAAGAAAAAATTGTGCAAAAGTACGCAAACTCTTTTAGGACAAAATTATCATTTATTAAAAGAAAAAAAGAAGGCACTAGCTTTTGAAAGATTTCAGACTTTTGTCCGAAGAAATTTTTGGGCAGAAATTTGCAAGAGGGGCTCTCTTTTTTGTAAAAAAAAAACTACACAGTTTCAGTCTAATCAAACAGGAATTGGGTTAAAAAAGTTGAAAAAAGGAGAATTATTTCTGTTTTAGGCAGTACCTAAACAGCCCTGTTACATGTAACATTAGTTATACATTTTTCTTTCATTTTTGGCACACAAATTGAAAATGCCAACTTTTGAGGTTCTGGGTAGTCAAATCCGTAAAAAAAATATCACTCAAAAGTTTTATTTTGTATTTAAGCCCTGATTTTTCAATCGTCAGTTAGACTATCAGAAGAATAAAAACTGCCAAATGTCAATATAAAAAAAACTTTTATTCCTAGAAATAAGCTCTAACTGAGGTTTATCTGACTATTGAAAAATTGGCCCTAAGTGCCTTATATCATGTTTTCACTAAAATCCAAATAAGATATTTTCGTAAACTATTTCATTTTGAATGTCAAATGGTTAATGGTAAATTGCTAATCCTCATCGAGGTAAAATGGATCGAAAGATTAATTTGAAATTAAAGGCCCCAACCCATAGAATCCGTTCCACCCGTTGTGTCAATTAATCCGTTGAAATTGAAGGATGGGACAGAAAGGGGTGACCCAAAGAAAACGTTGCATGACGGATTGCTTTTTGACAGCTCACTTTAAATTCCAAGGTGTGTTCGATATTTTCTCGATGAATGTGCACTAAGGAAGTTCTGATGCAAGAAATTGTTAACTATTATCGTTGTTCTTTTTTTTTAATAAAATACGCTACTAGACTTTATGTATGTACTTGCTCTTCAGTTAAAAACAATTTTTAATAACAGATTATCATTTGTAGATATGACTTTGGCATAGTAAAATTGAACTCTACAACAGAATTTTAGTATTTAATTGATATAATTTATTAGATATATCATTAAATGTTACTTTTATTACATTTTCTTCACAAATAAACAACTAAAGTTCACAATTCATAAAATCAGAAAAGAAAAGAACACAGTTCTTAGTTCTGAAATTCCCCGGTGTGCACTCCGAAACAGAAAATCGAACTGATCTATTGTTGACAACCAATGTCAAAGGATACGACAGATGAAAAAGTAGAAAGTTGGGCTATTTCTTCCGTCGAATTCGTCAAATACAAATAATTGATTTATTTTATTCATTTATCACATAATACGATATTTTGATAGGAATAATTATATTCCACATAGTGTAGTTCCGATAACCAATGAAAGATACAAAATATTTTGCTTATTTTTTACTTTGGTGTACTTAGCGTAGTTCCTTCAACATCAAGTGCGGTCCTACCTTTATTTTAATTATTCTTTCAGATCATTGAACACTTCTACATAAGATGTTTCCAAAATGATTGGAAAGTGGAAGTGTTCATCGCTTTTGACAGGATCTTTGGAATAAGTTCAGTGGGGAACTTCCAACGATTGTCAGTATAAGAAAATAGTCAAAAGAAAACAGAAAAAAAAGAAAAAAAAATGTACAGCTATAGCTGGGATGGTGAAGACATAAACAAACAAAAGGAGGCGCGAATTGTGATAGAGTTTTGTGAATTTAGTTCGTGTTTTCCAAAATAAATATGTAAAATTAATTAATTTTTTTTAATTAATCGGAAATAAAAACTTTAAATTTGAAAACAATCGCGAAATATAAAAGTTTTTGTGGTTAAATGATTTCGAACACACAGTGTTTGTTGTAAGTGTGTGTGACAATATGTTTTTTGTTTACATTTTCCCTGCCGAGATATGTCAAATTAGAAAAGGAAAAGACAAAGATAGTTTTTGGAATTTCCCTTTATGAAAAAAAAACACCGCCAGAAACAAAACAATAACAAACGTTTAATGGCGTTTTTAATTGGCAATCCGGAATTGTTCTTCGATTCAGATTTCAGAATCCCAATTGAACAGTTTTTTTTTATTCCGAAGAATCTGAAGTTTAACATGTGCCACATATATGTGTAATCGCACCAAACTTCATTTGTTTTTGTGCTGCAAACATTTTGTACTGCTAACATTTAAATCTATGAATGTGTGAGTGATTCTGCTTCTGATTCTGTTTTTAAAACCAGAAGAGAAATTCTGTTTTTTTCAGAATCAGAACTGTCAGTTTTGATTTTTGGTTTTTTGTGAAATTTTTTGAATCCAAAATGAATGCCATGCTATGGTTTTTGTTTTTTTTTTTGTGAAAAAATTTGTTTGCATCCATCATGGATGTAATGGCCTTCCACTGCGGAGTTAATATTAAAAAAACAAAAGCAACTTTTCTGACAGACAGCTGCCAAAGTTTATGTACAGTCGTGCCAAATATTTGCATGGATTTCAAAAATCAACATAGATAAACAAAAAAACACACCTATGGTTTTGTTTCAAGATTTTTTGTAAGTAGGTACATATATGTATGAACATATTCCGTAGGAACATTTCATCTTCCATTTGCCAGGAAAAGTCTAGGAAGTGTACCTTTGTATGTACATATATAGTATATACATAATGTACATAAGAAAAAGGCCGTAATATTTGAAGGCTCCAGGGGAAAAACAGCACAAGTCCGTTCCAACTCATTTCGAGAAAAATGCATTTTTAAATTTTGTTCTCCATACAACTTAGTACTTAAAGCACACAATTTATTTATTTTTTCAGCAAGGCTTAAATTTGTTTTATAAAAGTAAGGATGCCATCAGATAGTGGTCAGTAAATACTACAAAGACCTCATCATTCGTTTATTTTTGACAAAAAGTGGACATGTGCCGTTTTTCCCCTGGACCCTTCATTTGCTCTTTGCGTGCTATAGGGGCGTAAGTGTTGCACCCCTATTACGATTGTCAACTATCAATTCTTTGCCCCTGGGTAAAAAGGACTTACATAAATGATAGTTTACCAGAAAATCCGATTGAAGTTGAAAATCGATGAATTTTTGAGCATTGATCCTCTTATTTTTATAAGAAAGAGTTACTCTAAATTTATGTTTTTGATTCTCTTTTCATCAAAACCCGAAAGTGCAATTTTGTGACTTAACCTCTTTGTAGCCGGAAGCAAAGAATTTATAGTTGTTAAAAAAAAATTCGATCTCTTATTTGCTTTGAAAAAAATTTGAAAACGAAGAATGATGCTAACCGTGAAATGTAACTGAAAAGATCCATTAAAAAAATGACCAGTTTTCCCCCATTTCGATTTTAAAACATCAAATTTCAGTATTTATCAACTATCAATTGATAGTTGACAATCGTAATAGGGGTGTTAGGTCCGTTAAGGTACTTCCTAGGCTAAAATATGATAAGTGGCTATTAAAAATGAAAAACAATTAAATCACGTAGGTAGATACGAATTTTAAAATTTCCACTTTTGAATAGCGATATAAAATTTAATGGAGTGTGAATTAAATGGGTCTAAGATAATTTTTGGAAAAGCCCAATACAACAGCAAAGAAAAATCGTCAAAGGAAAAATTGTCGGATGTAAGAATCAGACAGAAACCTTACGTTCAACAATTTTTTTATTGACGATTTAAGGTGGTGAATGCGTGATTCAACATCGGTTCAAGTTCTTCAAATTGACCAAGTTTGAGATATTAGTTGCGGCAACCTGTTTGAAATAGAGTTAATTATAAAATGTATGTACAACTTAGGGAACCTAGAAGCCGTGTTTTATTGGTAACTCAGTACTTAGCTCAGTAAAATTTAAGACGGTAAACAACAACAAATGATTGCTAAGGATAAAAAAAAGTTTTTTATTTGTTGGTTTACAGAGAAAATTTTTTTCTTAACATATACATTTTTTACCCTTCAACAATAAAGGATTATAAAAAATAACTAAAAGTAATCGTTTTTTGTTATTTAGAGCATAAAATGTTTACTCAGTAAAATACTGAGTACCAATAAAACACGGCTAGAATTGCTAAATTTAATGTGCCATATTCATAGCTGTTTAACTTAAACTGGGGCTAATCCAATGTATTTTAAATGGGATAAACACGAGTTTTTTAGTAATTCTCGACTTTTTAAAAAACACACTCTGCATTTACATTTGTACCTACCTACCTATACTTTCTTTTTATTTAAGCATGCGAGAAGTCTCGCACGGGTAAGCTAGTATTTACATATTTATCAATTAAAACTTCAATGTGCGCTTTGGTATGTTTTTGCTTAGCTTGGTAGGATGTTTGGGGAATTTTGGTAGGAAATTTTTTTTTGACGACAGGCAACCATAAGGCAATTTTGATTTTTTTGCTACTGTAATTTTTGCGTTTTAGGTATTTTGCTCAGTTTATATGAACATAGCGAATCTAAAATAAGTACATATTTTGTTGCTGGATAGTAAATTTTGATTTTGTTTCTGCTATAATTTTTGTTTTTTTAGTGCTTCGCTAAGTTCATATCAAGTTAGCGAAACGACTCAAATTGCAAAAATAATAAAGCAACAAAACTAAAGTAAATCAATTAACTAGCAATAAAATTTTAACAAAATACAAACCTAATTTGAATGCGCTAAATTGATGTAAACTTAAAGCCCTATTCTGCTATTCGATTCACGTGAAAGTCTAAAATAAAAAACGATTAAAATTAAACTCAAGAAATTTTTTTTCTTTAGAATGTCTAAAACTGGCGGCAACAACTCTTTGCTTTCGAAAGTAAGAAGTTTTTTAAAGCCATTTTGACGTGATAAAGGAAGAAAATCTTTCCATTTAAGTGAACTATCGGAGCAACAAAATCAAAATTGACGTTACTACTCAGTAGGGATGTTGCGAATATTCGCATCCGCAACCGCAAATGCGGAACTGCCGCATGAATTAGGACATCCGCATCCGGCTAATGGCGCGTACTAATGGAAGTCACACCGAGTAATGGTCTATGACTGATTCTTCTAGGCAAAACACAGAAAAAATGCAAAAAGTCTTAAATTTATAGCCTGTTTTAGAGAAAATTTTGCAAATTATCTTATTTCGAATTTCAAATCGTATAGGAAATTTTCAAATTATCAAATTTGGGATGAAAACATTCTTATATAAAAGGTCTTTCTTTCCGGACAAAAAAAAAGGAGTCAATGTGGAGGAAAACACTCTTCATAAAGAAGACTTTCCTAACAATTTCTACCCACTCCACAAGGCAGTGTTCCTAGGGAACAATTTTTTTAGTAGCGTTGGCTTAATTAACCAACTTCTGTGAAACCGACATGATTTTTAATTAAGTCTTATTAGTCCATTGAAATGTTACAAAAATTTGACCGAACCTTGCATTAAGGTACTTTTTTCTGTAAAATTGCAAATAAGAAAGTTATACTTGAAAATAGATGTACATTTTCAAGAAAAAATTCTTTGAACGGCCGTAGCTTTTTTTTTCCAATCAAAATTGTAGAGAAATAAATCATCTACAAAATCGCTTTAGACATTTTTTTGTGGGACTAACGGTTCGCAAGATATCGATAAAAAATAGTTTACACCCCTTTTTCTAAGATGGCGGCCAAATGGGGGGGCTTTCAACCCCGAAAACTGGATTGTATACTCACATTAACCTCCCCTACAGATCAAAACAAAAAAATCTCCTACCCAAAATGCAAGGTTAATGTAACATTTCAATTGACTATATGCACTTTTTTTTTAATTTCTCTAATAAATACAAATAAAAAAATGTCAATAATAAGTGTATCATTATTTTAATTCATTTATCCAGCAACAAAATATAAACTTATATTGGAATCGGTAAGTTCATATAAACTGAGCGAAATATCCATAACACAAAAACTACAGGATTGCCACAACTAATTAGCAACAAAATATGCACCTAGTTTCGATTATATTTAGGGGGGTTGAGGGGGAGGGGGGGTTCCCTGATTTCTGAGTTCACTCGAACTGAGCGAAAAATATCAATAAAACTGAAACTAACGGAGCAACAAAATAATAAACTACTCCCAATTCGATTTGCGAAAAGTGCTTCTCTAAATTAATACTCATGAAATAGTTTCTTGGGAACTTGACTTACCTAGTCTCTGAGTATTTTGCAATACTGGCAATACCATGCTCTTTGAGATAAGGAAATACCATAAGTTTGATTTTTCCTATAAATTCCAAAGCCCTAGATGTGTATTCAGCAGCAGATGATATAATCGGACTAGATGCAGCTGTAGCTGGATCTTTTGCCTCATTCAAGGCCTCCAAGAACCCACTTTCAAAGAAAGTTCTTGTGATACGTTTTATAACTCGTTCATTCACAGGAACCATTACAGTTCGATATGAATCAACTGGTTTTGCTGCAGCAGCACTGAAGATTTCGCAATTGATATTTATTTCTGGATAATATTCCAACTAAATGGGTTGGTCTTTATAATGAATAACAAGGACAATGAAGAAGGAATGACTTACCACATATGAATTCCCTTTGACTTCGACTTGTGGCACCGTACAAAGACGGCCACTTCTTTCGCAAACAGAAACATTGCCTGGTGAGGCCATAGTGGAGAGGTCTTGAAGCGACACCATGCTTTAAGAAAATAATATTTATTTTCTTGCAAACCTAAGATTGTGCTTATTATTTGTGAGATTATTTTTTGTTGTTTTGCAAAAATTTAGTAAAAAGTTTAACAAACGGCTGAAATCTACAAAGTTTGAAAAAAGAATAACCGGAGAATTGAAAACTGTCAAATAAGAAACGCGCTTTTCTTTTTCTGTTTTGATTTTAAATTCGTGACAGTTGTTAGCGTTCAGAGAAAAACTTTTTTTGTGACAGCTATAAGGGCGCCTTCACACGAACGCGACAGAACGATACAAAACGCTAGCTATAGATTTTCGATATGAAACGCTCCGTCGCGTCGCTTCCGCATGAAGCCTGGTACTCAGATCGAGCTAAATTTTAGCCGAGATAAAGTTTTTACAAGTTATCGATAATTTGTATAGGATAAGTTTTAGATCGGATTATTTTTTTTCGATAATTTGTATGGGAGCTAAAATTTAGCGCGATCTGCGTACCAGGCTTGAGGCATTTTTCTTTTTAAAGCCTAGTACACAGCGTAAGCTAGCTGAAGCTGAAGAAAAAACATCAGAAAATAAGTTTTAACCCAAAAACAAAACAAATTTAATTTCGTTCAAGATTTCGTTAACGAAATTTTGTATGAAAAATTTCGTTTCGCTTCAGCTGCGTACTAGGCTCAAAAAGTGAAAAAGTACAAAAGTGAAAATTTTCAAACAAATTTTTGTATAGTTTTTCGAGCTGGAAAATTAAAACAAATCAGAAACAAATGCAGAAAGCTTATTTCTTGGCCTAAAAAACAATTTGTATGCTCTTTTTTACAAAACAATTGGGCTAGCCAGAAAAAAAATATTTTCACTTTTGTACTTTTTCAAAAAGTGGTGTATATGTAGTTAAGCCTTTAAGGTCTGAGCAGGGTACTGAGCTGTCAAAAAATAACCCGTATTTCTTATTAAGCTTAGGCATATATCTGAGTGCTCAGCTTTTGTTTATTTGATCAGAACATGGTCAGAGTGCGATCTACGAGTTTAAGCCTAGTACGCTGCTGAAGCGAAAAGAAATTTTCCACACAAAATTTCGTTAACGAAAACCTGAACGAAAAATTTCGTTTTGCTTTTCGGTTTTCAATACGCAGCTCTAGCGAAAAATTGGAGAGTTTTCACTCATTTATCACTTACTTTTTACTTTACTGTCCTGTGCATTTTTCTTGACTCCAAGAGCAGTGTTAACGGTTTTTCCACTTTTAATTCATTTAAATCTTGTTTTAAAAATTATTTTCTGTTGTTTTTCTTGATTTTAAATTAGTTTGGAATTTTTTTATTTTGACTTTGACAGAATACTCGATGATATTTTTTCGTTAGCATTTTCGTTGTCGACTTTGAGGACTTGAAAATTTTTCGTTTCGCATCAGCAGCGTACTAGGCTTAATTTGTGAAATTATCTCATTTGGGATTTAGTGAAAACAGGGGTCGAATTACAGCATACGATTACGATCATTCGTTAACGTTTTTACTATTTGTGTCTCTATTTATTTAGTAGAAAAAGATAGGGACACAAAGGGCCTTACCAATAATCAAATTTAAAGCTCAGTTAAATATTTAACTGAGCTTTAAATATTTATCCATACCAATAACCAATTTAATAGTCAGGTTAAGGGTTAACGCCACGTTAATTTTATAGTTGGGAAACTGAAATATAAACGCACGGTTAAATGTAAACGCACGGTTTGCACTGTCATTTGACAGCAAAAAAAAAAAATTGTCAAGTCACGAGTTGTTGAGAAAAATTAATAACATTGGCGGCAATTTATTAAATAAAGCCTGGTACGCTGCTCGCGCTAAATTTTAGCTCCCATACAAATTATCGAAAAATTTTATCTCAGCTAAAATGGATCCCATACAAATTATCGATAACTTGTATGGGAATTTTATCTCAGCTAAATTTTAGCGCGAGCAGCGTACCAGGCTTAAGAAAATGGAAAAATGTATTGTTTATAAATATTTATATTTTTATTAATAAATATTCATTACTTTCAGAAAAGGCTGAAAAAGAAAACTAACCCCCTGAATACAATGGTGTAGCTGTGGCTGTAGCTTGTAGCGCAAGTTCAAGAATTCTCAACTTTTTGCTCAGCTGACGCCATTGTTGTTTCCCTCAGTAAAATTTTGGCAGTACTACAAGCCACAGCTACACCATTGTATTCAGCAAGTTAAAAAGAAATAGAACTGCAAATTTTCATCGTCGTACTTCACGACACGATAGAAGAACTTTTTTTAAGCACTTTTGGCTTCCTTGCTTGGGCTCCATTTTTTAACTTTTACAACCAAAATAAAAATATATGAAGATATGTAGGTATTTTGTAGTTATGTTTGTGTTCATTATTACATTACATGCATAAAATGTCACTTCAATGATGTCATTTTGACAACAAATGTAATAGATCTGGTAATAGAAGCACAATTAGTTAAACGTGTGTTTATTTTGATTATTAGTATACACTCAATTTAACGCGACGGTAAAATTTAACCCGACGATACTTAAACGTGTGTTTAGCGATTCATTATTGGTAAAGCCTGGTACGCTGCTCACGCTAAATTTTAGCTCCCATACAAATTATCGAAAGTTTTTAGCCGAGATAAAATGGATCCCATACAAGTTATCGATAACTTGTATGGGAATTTTTTCTCAGCTAAATTTTAGCGCGAGCAGCGTACCAGGCTTAAGGCCCAAAGCAACCATACGTTAACGAACGTATGCCGTAATTTGACCCCAGGCTATAAATAAACGCTGAAATGTGTACGTACATATCTAGTACTTCCCTTCTACTGAAAAATGATAGGCAGAGGTTATCAACAACTATCTATTTCTAGCACGAACAAAATTGTGAATTTCCCTGCCATTAAAGTAATGACAAAAATAATACTTCCAAAGCTCATAAGCGAAGTGGCAAGGTACTATTAGTAATTTACTCGCGATTTTCAATGGAATGCACTTTCAACGAATTCAATACAAATCGTATCTACTCGGGAAGAAGAGCATGAGTAGATGATAATACTAGATTAACCAAAACATCTACTAGTAGTAAACCACCACCTCCAATGGAACAGGGCTAATTTCTTTTAAAAAAATTCGCTGAATGCAACCAGTACTTCTACTTTGCAAGAAAATGAACACACCATTTATCAATTGACATTCGTGTAAAAATTGTTGTGAAACAGTTCAAATCTGTACAACAAAACAAAAACAAATTCAATCCATTTTTAATTCAAAAAGATCGATTTTTTTAGCAGCAATCAGAGAAATTCGGCATAAAATTCCAATAAATATGCGAATGAGTCCAAGTATTTATTTGTTTTGTTGAATCTAGTGTCTATCTAAGAGATACGGAAGCGTATTATATCCCCTTCACCAGATTTCAGGTGTCTACACCAAATACTCTGGATCATAAAAGAAAAAACAAAAAGAAAAAATGAATGATCATTGAACAGCTGCTGGTCATGATTGGGCACATCCCAATCCAAAGAGTGCAAAGAAGTCAACTTTATTTTTTGTACTTTGCACCACATTAAAATCAATTTGCTTATCAATTTTACGCTAAAATTACGTTGAATCAACTAACAACAAATAAAACAAAATTGATAAAAACGGATTCCCTGACCTTCAACCAATCCAATCAGTAAAAGTATAGTTTACTTCACTGATAACTCTGAGCCAAAAGAAAGATTGCAAAATAATAAAAAGGCAACTAATAGAAGATAGACGAAAGAGTTCGGAGAGTGGAGGAAAACAAAAAGACAACTCGGTTCGTAATTATTAAACAGGTTTTATTGATATATTTTTATTTTTATTATTTGTTTTCTGATGTCTGGTGTTCTTATTAATTCTAGAATCTAGGGCTAACTAAGTTTTATTAAGTGCAGGTGAAAGAGAGACGGCCATTCGATTTGGAGTTGCTTTGGAATGTTTCCAATGATTATGAGCTTTTAAAGAATATTAAATCATATTTTTACTATCGCCCTCGGCCTCTGAACTACCTATCATTAGTTTTTGTATCAAAAAATTGTTCCTCCAAGTAGATTGAAATTTTGTAGGTAACTTGTTTTATTTGATTACTTTTGGCTTCTATTTAAAACTTTTTTTTTTTATAATAAAGAAACATAAGACGTCTTTGTTGAAAGAGAAACCATGGCGGACTTGAACGCCGAAGTTAACACAGTGATTCATTCAAAGGCTCTTATGTTGGGATTAAATGAACTGCGGAAGGCCAACAAGCTACTGGATATTACTTTGTTGGTTGAAGGATCGTCTATGAAGGTGAGTTCCTGAGTTAGATTTTTTTTCAATAAATCTCTCAACAAACAAAAAATATGGTTGGAAATAGGTCATTTAAAAACGGTAACATAGCTGCTGTATAGCTGACATAAAAATAATTTATTGTGATAAAAGTCTACCGCCGATTACATGATTATAGCAGCAATTATCTTTCTTTTGTCTTTGAAGCTTTTCCTTATTTTATGACGGATGTTGTAATCATTTTATCTCAATTATATTTTTGCGTCATGACCACAACTAATTATGACGGCGCTTAAAATCTATGTTAGATTACAGTCAAGAGTCAACTAGCAAGACTGCCCATTCAGTCCACTTCTTAGTTGGCTAGCTGCCATCAGGATAGTTCACTTTTTGGTTTTTTTTCTTCTTGAAGGGGAACACTAAAAATGAGGTTTTCTTGTGTCATAAAAGTTAAGATATATAGAAAGAAAAATTATTTTTAAAAATTGTTGGTAAGGAGTTATGGGGGTGTACTTTTTTTAGTACAATGGGATCATGCATATCATATTAATTTTCATAAATATTAGAATTTTTAAAACACTCTTTTGCAATGCATAGTGTAACATTACACATTATTCAACAGCAACATTTTAACCATAAATGACATTTGCGACACTTAAGTTGATTAGGCAGTTTTTTTTTAAGAAACTGCGCTCTCTATAATGCGATTTTTGAGATATTGGAGTGTTAGTGCTTTTGTAATTTTAAGTTGAACTTTACGGTAGCTCTATTATTTTTATGTTGTCATCATCGATGTCTTCTTTATCTGTCATACTGTCCAATGGTCAAGAAATCAGACATATAAGGCCCAGGGACATAACCTCGCACGTACCACAAATCCAATAGTGTGTCCACCATTGTTTACACACCATTATTGCTTACATATTATAAAGTGCTTGCACTCAGTATTAGTGAAATATGTTTAGGAGGGGAAGGAGGACACACTATTGGATATGGGTTAGGTGCGAAGTTGGTTGTATGCAAAGTTCCCTTGCATTAAGGAATCCTTTTGTTGGATACCTTTTGAAAACAAATATGCTAGGTGGGGTATAACTCCATAAAATTCTGGTATGGACTGATGTCCCAATAAGGTGGGGCATAAGTACAAAATCGATTTTTTTTATTTGTAACTAATGTCCCACTTGAATGGGTCATAAGCCCCATAAAAGTGGGCGTAATGTCCTTGAGCCTTATTTTCCTGAGCCAACTATATAAGTGTTGACTACTTCCGCATTGTTATCAACTTGTTCTAGGGCAGCACCAAAATTTTGGAAAAGTTTTTCATACAAATTTATACTGGGGATAGTTATAAAATCCATTCAAAGTACTTGAAAGAAAAATGTATGTATGATCCCACTGTACTTTTTAAAGTACATTTAACTTTAGCTTTGCTTATCTCCGTATTTATGCATAAAAATATGATAACATTTATTATTTTCTTAATGTTGGGTTTATTTCCAATTGATTATTGCAGAAATAAGCAAAACATTTGGTCTAATAACTGTTTTTGCATGCACAAATTGTCAATGCATTTTGCTGTACTTTAAAAAGTACAATGGGAGAGAATGGGTTAAAGAGTTCGTAGCAATACACATTGAAACCATAAATCTTTCCAAAAATCTTTCTCTCTGTAATTTTGAAAACGTTCAGTAGAGTAATTGATAATTCTTCGTTTAAACTTATGCTTCAATAGCATTTTGGTTTTTGGCTACATTTAGGGCCATTTTTTTCACTCGGAGTTGAACAAAACTTGAGAATTTTTAGTATAAAAATTCTCAAGTTATGTTCAACTCCGAGTGAAAAAAATGGCCCTTAGTGTGTTTTTCTCAAATATTAATATTGAACAAAAATCAAGGAAAAAAAGAAACCAATATTTTTTGTAATAATTTAATCCGCAGCTGGAATTAGCTTCTATTCTTATCGGCAGCTGCGTATTGTTTTTGTAGTCCATGTAACTTCAAATGCAAATACGGATAGCAACGAAAAAAAAATACAAAACTAATTTTTTCCAAGTCGATGGAGTTTTGGCTTCTGTTTTTTTTTCCTCTTGAAAAATTATGAGCCTGATGTTGTATTGCATTAATTACAAATGTATGTTACAACGGTAATAACGCATTAGGATATCTTAAGCGTTTCCCAAAGACACGAGTTAAGTCAAAATGTCGAGATGTCTTTCAAAAGTTTGCTTAACATTTTTCAGTCGTATACTTTTTGTTTGCAATTACTTCACACCAATTTATTTATCCTATTTTTTTTTTTTTTTTCAAATATAAAAGGCATTTGGGGTTTGAATCTATTTAGTAAGAATAACTTTAAACGAGCTAAACTTGTTTATATACATAAAACAGGGTTTCCGGAAACAACTCTAACGATTTTGATGAAAATTTCAGGGATTTTGTCGTTAAGGCGAGTAAAAAATTTTAGCCGTAGTTTTAGATAAATCCTCCCAAGCCCTTTTATCTCATGTATTGTTTTTTTCGTTCGGTTACTGCTGTAAGGATTTCTATTAAAATTTTTGAGATTTATTCCTTTAGGTGAGTCAAAAATTTTGGAAAATCGGCCAACATTCTTCATACATTTCCACTTAATTTTATGCAGAGTGTCTCAAAAATCAACGTCGACACGAAAACGGTAGATGGGGTAGGTAGTGACAATAATCAGAAAAATAATAAAAAAAAATAGTAGCCATATATTTTGTTATTTATGGGCTTTCGAAAAAAAAATTTAAAAAAATGGTCACCCTGTGACGGTCTTTTATGTTCCGTGACTACAAATAATAAGTTTTCTCAATTTTTCTTTTGCTACGGAACCTTAAAAAAAAATGCATTCTAAAAATTGAACTCAGCTGCATCAGTTTTGAAGGGATAAAATTGTTGAAAATATTCCAAAAATAACGGAAACAAAAATAGTTTTATTAAAAAATCCGACTTTTTTTAATTAGGTAATTTTTCCATAGTATTTAATTTTTGCACCTTCTTAGAACTGAATTTGTTTTTTTTTTGCAGTAGTAAAATGCTGATTTTTTGAAAAATAAAAGAAGCTTAATGAATACTCGAAAGGTAATAGTTATTAGGCTCATTTTAGCATAGGTTTTTGATTGAAAATAGTGGAAAAACCTATCCTTTCGGTCTTTTGACCGGAAAATGACGACCTTAAAACACCGCAAACCCGTTTTGCTCTGAAATAAAAGTAAGAAATTGAGTTTTTATGAAACTTTGAACTGTTAATTAATTTGCAGCATTTCGTTAGATCCATTGCTTTTGGGACACCCTGTACAGACAGTTCTTATAATATTTTAATAATATTTAAACTTTTCATTTTGAAGGGATAACTAAGGTATATATGTAGCTACTACAAGAGCATGTACTTGTACGAGCGAATTAGTCGTGCATTTTATTTATAAACCGTTCCGCTTTTGTAAAGCTTTAAGTTATACTGTCCATAATCTCCTTAGAGGATATAATATATGGAGTGCTTGTGCTGTTAGTTCCATGAAGCTTTTATAGAGGGCTCTAGTTTCTTTAAGTTTTTCGATGAGTGCATGCCTCCATTTTATTTTCATTTGATGGCTGTCATCAACAAGCGTGTTTATTTACAGCTGTGGAACCGGACTCTCATTGAAAAACGAAGGCAGCGACCCCTATCCATACATATGGCGTTACAATGTATTAAGTATAGGGACAAGCACTCCATATATTATATCCTCTAAGATAATCTCGTAAAGGCCCTAACTACAAAATTTTTGATTTTGATTTGTTTTGCATATTTGGAGTTAAGGCATTGTCTCCGATTTATTCTCATTTAGATTTTTAACCTAGGTCTTTAAATAAGTCAGAAAATTCCAAATATTTTTGAAATTTCGGTATTTGATTTTGTTTTTTCCTCTTTACGAAATTATGTGCAGTATAGTAATTCATGTCGCAAGAAGAAAGAAATGTCATAAAGAAATTACTTTTAGTTCCTTGCATTTTTTTCATGCATTAGCTTAGATTCAAGAAGAACTTTTCTTACTACTTCCATTAGGGTGGTCCACTTTTTTGGTTTTTACATTTCCGTTGTTCCCCACTCAAAAATTGGTTGCATATGTGTTTTGTATTACACACGTGAAATTTCAGCTTTTTAGGTGAAGTGTAAGTGGGCGCTCAACAGGCTCAAAGTTTTTGCTCAGATGCTGGTATAGCTGGGTCCTCATGCCTAGTAATTAACTCCTGTTTTGATTTATCAAGTGAATTAAGTTATGATGTGGTAAAGTTTTTCATAAAAAACCAATAGTTAAGTGATATTTTCACAGATAATAATTTTTGTTCATTTAAATTCGTCTGTAAGTATTTTTTGCTTAAAGTTATCAAAACAGAATTAATCAATGAAATACGAGCTAATGACTCAAAATCAAAGAAACGTGAAAATCATTTACTTGGTTGTCGGGAACATGCGTGTTTATCATGTTTAATCCAAATTGCAACCTCAAGCCAAGTCCTAATACGATATAATCAGATATTAAGGGTAAGGTAAGGGTAACAAACTCTAATATTCCAAAGCTGATGAGCGCCCTCTTCCTTTTAGTTTTGAAGGCTAAAACTTTCAGCATATGTTGGTATTGATGTCTGTAGCAAAATAATGGGTGGGGAACTAATGAATTATATAGTTTATTTTTTTGCCTTATAACGTGGACCACACTAACTTCCATAGTATTTGACTTTTTATCAAACAATTTTTTATTGAATTCAATTACAGGCTCATCGTGTAGTTCTTGCCGCATGCAGTGATTATTTTGCCGCAATGTTTACAGATCCCATGAAAGAAGCCCAACAATCTGAAATCCAACTAATAGGCATACCAGCTCGTGGTATGGAAAGTTTACTCGAATATGCTTACACATCGAAATTAGATATAGATCGTAATAATGTCCAAGACATTCTATCAGCTGCCACTCATGTTCAAATGAATGCCGTCGTTCTCTCCTGTTCGGCCTACTTAGAATCTCAAATAGACATGGAAAATTGTGTCGACATAGCTACACTATCTGATCTCTATTCATTAAGTAATCTCAAGCACAAAACCTATCGATTTATATGTGCTCATTTGGAGGAGTTCTCAAAAACTCCAGAAAGGGATAATCTAAGTTGTGAACAGCTTGAATATATCCTAAGCTGTGACTATCCTGTGGATTGTTCGGAAGTCACAGTTCTACAAATTGTAGCTGAGTATTGTGTAAAGAATAAAGTTACATTGGAAAATGCTATAAAACTTTTTACAAACATTCGTTTCGATCAAATCAAAACAATTGATCTACACGTTTGGCCAAGGTTTGATTATATTGATGAGTCTATTCATTCGCCGTATTACAATGTTATGCGAACGGCGGGTTTTCAACAAAAGAAATCCTGCAAGAAAAAGTATATTAACTCTGATCTACTCAGGAGCAATATTCTGACAAATACTCGAGGCATGGAGTTGGCGCTAGTCAAAATTGGAGGTTTCTATATAAATGGAGTACACAATGGTCTGAGTTTTGCTTTGCCCGATGAAAAGAGATGGCACCCGTTAACTTGCATTCCACACATCGAACAATGCAACTATGGAACAGCCGTGTTAGGCAATGACCTTTTCGTGGTGGGTGGCTCTTACGATGTTTGTCTGAAAGAATACATTCACGGGTTTGGTTTTCGATACAGTGCAGGTAAAGACAAATGGTCAACGATATCACCAATACAATCGGAAAGATGTCGATTTTCGTTGAACGCAGTTGGCAATTTTTTATATGCTGTGGGAGGTGTTTGTGACCAAATCGAAGGAAGTGAAGAAATCTGGGAGGAAGGCCGACGAGAGTCGAATTGTGAGAAATATAATGTAGCTGCTGATACATGGGAATATATAAAACCGTTGAAAGAGAATCGAAGTCAGCATGCTGGAGCAGCTCAGGGTCACTTTTTGTACATATCAGGTAAGCTTTAGAAGTTAAAGGCCTTTCTTTTATAGAATTCTAAATCTTGTGTCTTACTTGCAGGTGGAATTGATAGACACTTAGTTCTGCCTTCGTTTTGGCGATACGATACATTTGGCGACAAATGGCATCAAAAGAGTCCTATGCCAAAACCAAGAGCGGATCACGTACTCCTTGCAATTGATGACAAGATTTACGCTTGTGGCGGATGGTTTGAAGACCCTCATACTGGAACACGGGTCCTAATTAGTGACATCGATGTTTATGATGTTGCCACAGATAGTTGGTATTTGGAGACAAGGAATCCAGTTCCTACATTTCATGCTGGTATAACAGCGGTGAAAAATAAAATCTACTTTGTTGGAGGGCTGCTTTCGGATGAAACAATAAATTGTTCGTCAAATGTTCAAACTTATGATCTTTTAACCAAAGAATGGTCAACACAAACAGAATGGGAAGGATCCAAACCTACTTGGGAGTGTACGTGTGCTACATTTTATGTGCCGCGTTGTCGAGAAGGTTTATAACAAAGAATAAGAAATGATGAAATTACTCAACGATATGTTTAAACTCTAACGTCGAGCTGCCTTATACATATATGTTTTTGTTCTTGTTTTTATTTTTTTTATTTAAAAATCTGAGATTGTTGTAAATAGTATTTATATTGTAGTATACAAAAATAGTAATTTAATTTCTTTGTATGCTTAGAATGTGTATCGTCTGCTGTTTTACCAGTGAATTTCGAAAGGAAATAAAATATAAATTATAAATTGTCAATTATACTTACCTAAGGCTTTGTGTGCTTTTTTTTGTATACCAAAGAAATGAATTGGAATCTTAAAGCTTGGATAATTATTGTACATTAGGAAAATCCATAACGAATACTATTCGTATCTAAAATTATTTGCTTCCGTACTGAAAAAAAAAACATTCATCGAGTCCGTCCGTAGTGACAATTTGTATGGAACTTTCTATTACCAACGGATTCTGTTATTTTTTTTCTGTATTTTTTTATACCAAATTAATAGATTTCGTGATAAGGCCGAATGTAACCCACATGCAATAATGGACTCATTGATTTTGCGAACTTTTGGACTTCTTCATAGTAGCTGCGATCCTTTGGGGGCATTTATCTTTTGTACTTAGTACTTAAAGTTGCTTTCAATTACTACTTCTCTATTGAAAAAGTAGTTCAAAGAAGCTTTAAGTACTAAGCAGTAGATAAATGTTCCCAAAGGAACGCAGCTAGTGTTTGAGATTTACTTTTTTGCTCTAATCTTCACGTTCAAATGTTTTGGGATATGCTCTATGGTTTTTAGAAAAAAAGGCAGGCTTGTTCAAAAACGTTTTCTTAATTAATACTTAATTAAAACAAAAATAGAAAAAAACATTTTTTGTAAAGTGAAACCCAATACTCCGTTATAAGGACGAAAGAATGAATTACAGACACTTCTAGTAATTTTTTTAAAATGTGTTAATGGGTTCATGTAAAAAAATCGAAGTTTTATGGTTTTTACTGGCTATACATATATAGGGTCGTGTCAAAAAATTAAGGTTTTGATCGAAATCAAATGACAATAATGAAGATGTTCAAAACTGTGGGTCTAGTGCGTCCATACTGTTCGTAGGTCTGAGATCACCTGTACATTCAGATTTGGAATAATGGCGCGAAAATTTAATATAATGTAGTGTAGGAACCCGGGCTAACGAGACATTTATTTTTTTAAATATTTTATTAGCCGTGTTTTATTGGTAACTCAGTACTTATATCAGTAAAATTTTACACCGGAAACAACAACAAAGGATTGTTAAGGATTAACAAAAGTTTTTTATTTGTTGGTTTATAGAGACAATTTTTTTCTAAACTTATACTTATTTTTTACCCTTCAACAATAAGGATTATTAATAAATAAATAAAAGTAAACAATTGTTGTTGTTTACAGCATAAAATGTTTACTCAGTTAAATACTGAGTACCAATAAAACACGGCCATTGTAAAATTTCCTTTGCAACTCTGTTATATTAAGCATGGTTAAGTGAGTGATTTGATTTATCTTGTTGAGACAACATAGAACTTAAAGGAACCCTTTTCCGCTATATTTGTGGAAAATGTTGAACCCTTTAAAATAATGTTCACCAGAGACGTGTCAAGAATTGATTTCTCTGTCCGAATTGGAAGATTTTCTTCAAAGGGGTGGTGCCAAACCACCATCGATACTCCCTTAACGGAAATTATGGACTTTATTATAGTGCAAATCTGACTTTCATCATCCCAATTCTTAATTTTTATTAAATGTAATGGTCTTCAAGCCAAAATAAAAAATAGAATCAATATGGAATTCCTGATTTTATTCCAATTTTATTAAAAACCGTATTTTTTCTGACTCACGTGACCATAATTCAAATAAAAAAAATTATGTTATTTTTCAAATGCCACTCTTATCTATTTTTCTCCTATGTTGGAAAACCTTATTTTTTATGAGTTCGCTCTAAATTAAGTTTAAAAAATTAAAATCCACACATAAAAAGAAATATATATACATTTTATTGAAATTGATTAAATAATACAAAACGATAAAACAAAAATTATTCATTGTGCCAAATTGTCAAAAAAACTGCAACAAAAAATCACCTCTTCTTTTTTTGTGAAACTTGCATCCAACTTGGGAGAGCTCTCTTTTTCGGCGAAGTGATCGGTTTTGACTCAGTGTCAGAATCAGAATCATCTTCATACTCAAAAGCATTTGTTACCTTCTTCTCTATAATACGTGGCTTTCTTTCTTTTTTAACCAAATTATTTTGATAAATATCACTGCATGAAACTTCTAATTTAACAGTAACATCATTGAGCTTTTGTTCCATCGAATCAATAGAAGATGCATTCGATGTACTGGCAGTTACTTGTCCGCAATCATTTTTGAATTGATCCTCAGCTTGTTGTGAGATCATAGTTAAATCAGATTCATCGATTTCTAAATCCCAATCCTCGTTGAATAGATCATCATCAGATTCATAGTCTAATGTATTGGATGATTTTTTATCAATAGTTCGTGGTTGTTTGAGATTTTCTGTTGTTTTCTTTTCTTTTAATTCATCTTCTTGGAGAGCATCAATTAGTAGATCCAAATCGATGTTTTCATTTGATGATGGTTTACTAACGCTGGCGTTGAGTTGTTGTTCAACTTTTTTTCCAACCTGAGTCAACTCGGAATCATCTGAATCCCAATCAGCGAAGATAGCATTTTCAATGTCAGATTCGATTTCTATTATTTGTTGCGGCTCAGGATCGATAATTTTCACTGATTCTTGGGTAGACACCAAAGATTGATCTTCGTTTTCAGCCTGAGATGGTGGGTTATCATTAGAAGCTAAAAATAAGATAAAGATGGATTTTGTAGAAAAAGTATAAGTTCTAGTTTAGAGGAGAGGCGGGGCAGAGATAGATTTTGAATTGGGTCAGAATTTTAGAATGATTTGTATTTAAAAAATATGCAGTTCAAAGTTTATAAAATAAAATACACGACGGGGTCGCTCTTATACAATTGGTTCAATGTTACAAAAACATCCATTTAAAAGGTTTTGACCATCAATCGAAGTATGTCAATTAATTTGTTTTATAACAAAGAATTTTAAGAAAAAAAATTTGAAAATCGTTAAAGCCGTTTTTTTTAAATATTGTTTTCTTTATATAAAAATTTTCAAAACAAAAATTTGGTATGCCATATTTATTGATTAAATAAAAACAAAGTTTCAATAAAATTCATTATGCATTTAAAAAAAATTGATTTAAAAAAAAAAGAAAATACAGCTTTTTTAAATTCCAAAAATAATTTTTTTAAAAAGTTTATTTAATTTTAAAAATAGTAGGTATAAAATATTTTAAATAAAAATTTTCGTTGAAATCGGTTTTGTCATTTATGAGAAAATCACCCTCTAAGAAATCGGTTCAATGGCAAATACCGTTAATATCGGTCCAAAATTTTTTTTTCTTATTTCAAAAGTGCGGCCCAAGAGAATCTATCAATCGGTTTGAGTCTTGTTCCATACAAAAATTCGATAGCGAAATCTTGAACGAAATTAAATATGTTTTGTTTTTGCTTAAAACTTATTTTTTGATGTTTTTTTCTTGAAATTTGTATTTTAATTATTTTTACTTTGCTATAAAACCCGATAGTGTTTTTTCGTTAACATGTTCGCTGTTGACTTTGGAGACTTCAAAAAATTTTCGTTTCACTTCAGAAGCGTAAAATCCAAAAAATTCAGTGTCCTTAGCGGGAACACATTATTTTTTTCACTTTTTTCACGAACATAAAACGGGTTAAATTTTTCAGTCATTAAGAGAAACTGAGAATGAATGAATGTATAAAAATTAACACTGGTCGACAACGAAAATGGAGCTAGAACCAAACTAAACTTTTCTAAGGGATTTTTGTGTGCTGAGTCCGAAGTCAAAATTTCACTTGCAGGTTTTTGAAATACTTGAATATTAAAAGGTCAAATACTCGTTTTTTCAGTACATTTGACTTCGAATTACACCACTGTAAAATATTTCTTTTTGCGAATCTTATGCATCACAAACCGCAATATTTTATCGTCTTAAATATACCTTTTTTACCTTTTTTTTCAAAATTATTTTTTTTCTCAAAGATATTGGAAAAAAAAAAATTAATTATGTCTTAAAATCAAGTAACATATTAAGGAAAAATGTTTTTTTTTTTGATTAAACATTAATAAGAACTTCATTGAAAATTAGTTTTTGAGACTTTTTAGTGAAAATAGTGATGAGTACAGCTCAAAAACTGGACGTGATAGAACGAAACTGTAAATACTTTTTAATTCAGCACACTAAAGTCAATTAAAATCACCTTATCTTGCTCACGACTTTTTGTTTGTTTTTGCCGACCAGTGTCATTAGTAAAAAAAAAAATCGGGGGTGCCATTGTACCCGTTCGTTAATTTTTGAATTTAAAAAAAAAATTTTTTTTTTTTGAAAATTTGAGATGGAATTTTTTGAAATTTTTTAGATATTACTTATTATAATTGCTACAATAAAGACTAACACGTTTATTTTAAATTTTTCGGTTTCAAAAAATTATTTGTAAAAAATTATTTTTTTTTAAGAAACGGCTATAAGAATTGTGATTTTTTTATAAAAATGTAGTAATTAACTTACAATTAGAAACGAAGATTCAAAATATTTCACTAACCCGTTTTCAAAAAATTAATTTTGTTGAAATACAACACTTAATATAAATCTACTGTGTGTTTTTGAATCTAAGTTAGCAATTTATTATTTTGTTTTTTTAGCTCTGATTTTTCAATCGTCAGTTAGACTATCAGAAGAATAAATGTCAATATAAAAAAAACTTTTATTCCTAGGAATAAGCTCTATCTGAGGTTTATCTGACTATTGAAAAATTGACCCTTAGTCAATAATTTTCTATTTAAATTTTCACTTCTTGTTAAACTGCGAATTGAGTTGGATTGTTTATTTATATTAAATAAACTTAATTATATTTATTGTTATTATCTGGAATTGGTTTTAATTCAATAAGAGAAGTCAACATATTTTTCAAAAAAAAAAAAAAAATTGAAATATTTTTCAAATATCCAAAAATATGTTTTCTTAATTTTCTACAATTTTAGTACATATTACAGTTATTTAAATGTTTTTTTATAACAACATTAACATTGTTGAAATAACAACGTTGAAACATTACACACAAAATTTTAATCCAAATCGTTAGAGCCATTTTTGAGAAAAATTAATCTAAGTCAATTTTCAATTTTTCCTCTAGGAAATTAACAAAAACTGTTAACTACCAAGATTGAAGAAAATCGTTTTACTATTTTAGGCTGTAGCTCCAGGTATATACAGAAAGACAGAATTGCCGGTCCCACTTTTTTTTGGCATTCTCCGATTGTTATCTCGAGTTCTATTTTTTTACGACACCTAAACTTGCCCTATAACTAAAAAATCAAAACTAAAAAAACTCACCTTCAACATCTGGTTCCTGCTTTATAACAGTCTGCCCCGGATCTGTATTTTCAAGTGTTTCTTGCAGTTTCTCAGTATCTTTTTCCGGATCAGTTGTCTTCTTGAACTTCGCCTGATGATCTCTGATCACTTTCAAAAAGACAGGTCCAAAACGTTGCGTTTTCTCTTCCGAATAACCATCCAATCGAATATTTCTGAACTCCTCCATTGTTGTTGGTTGAATTTTAGCCAATTGCTCTAGAGCTTTTGTTGATGCAACCAAATAAGGCATAACATCAAATAAACTGGCTAACTTCGATCGAACTTTCAGTAATGGTCGATATATATCAGAATTTATTGATGGCGATGATAATGTCGTGTTCTTGGCTAAAATGATTGATGGAGCTGGTGTAACAGAAGGCTTAGCTGATGTGGATGGTTGATTTTGTTCTTTCTTTTCGAGAAGTGGGAATGTAATTTTTGGAGCACTTACAACTCTTGGATTTAGTAGTTTTATAAATTCATCATTTGGCATAAATTTAATGGGAACCTGACCCAATATACCACTTAACCAGACTTTTCCCTTGCTGGTTATCACACATTTAGTGTATGAGAATTTTGCGTCGTGTACTTCTTCCATTGTCAATATATTTAATTCGACTAAACTATTGACGACAGCTTGAATCCACTTATCAGAGCGATGTTTTAGTTTTCCATATGTAAAATGGTGGTTATAAGCTGCTGGTACGTCTTTACTCTTTGACCCGCGTAGCACAAGAATCGCTTTTCTAAGACCAAAACGAGAATTCATATCCTGCAAAAGTCTAAGTAGTAATTTACTATCTTCTGTTATATCTAAACGCCCATCCACATCTAAGCCTTGATATTTGCCATAAAGATTTATTGATTCTTTAGGACTAGAAATGGCACGCTTACAATTATCACAACAATCTGGACGTTTAATTAAATTCTTGCAATCATCTTGGAAATAATTTAGAATAAAACGTCTGCGACAATCTTTTATTTCGATATATTCTCGAATTGCTCTCATGAGTTTTTCCATTTGTTCAATTGATGTTTCTGGTTTACTTCTTTGACGAATCATTCGATGAAGTGCCCAGTCTTTGGGTCGATGGAAGAGCAAACATTTAGCTGGCAATCCATCACGACCAGCTCTGCCAACTTCTTGGTAATAACCTTCAATGTCTTTGGATACACCATAGTGAATGACAAGTCGGACATCGGGTTTATTAATACCCATACCAAATGCTATTGTCGCAACTACAACACGAATGCGATCATGGATGAATTCATCGTGGATTTTATTGCGATGTTTTAGGGGTAAGCCAGCATGATAGACACCACAGGGAAAACCATGTGAAGATATAACACTAGCAACTTCTTCAGTTATTCGTCGCGTAATGCAGTAGACAATGATGGAGCCGATTTTTACATTTTTTATATGTTCTCCAATGTCTGACCAACATTCAGTTTTTGGTTTAACTATGAATTCTAGATTGGGACGATCGAAGCCGGTGGAAATAATCTTAAAGAAAAAAGTATAGATAATTTTATTGTGCTAGATTTTATAAAAGCTTTCTTTAATGAGAATATAAAACAGAATAGCAAAATTAAATATGCCCGATGACTGGGTCAACAGTCCCATTTGTCCCATCTTCAAAAAAGGCGATCCTGTGCTTGCTAAAACTACCGCTTAAACTACCAAAACATATTTCTTCTAAATTTAGAATAAAAGATTCTATCCAATGTACTGTGTAATAGTTAATTGTTCTACTATAGACAGGGCGTTCGACAGGCAAATCTTCACTCTTGGAAAAGTTAACGAATTTGAAGGGGAGACACATAAAATTTTCATGTGCTTTGGAGTCGCAAATTATGTTTTTGCTAACAGTTATTTATGGCTATGGCTGAATTGACGATAGTGATGTACTTATCATGTGATTTCTTCAATCTTGTTCTGGAAAAGGTAGTGAATAGAACGGGTGTTAATACTGTACAAATCAGTTAAACTGATTGGGTAAGCGGATGACATCGATTTAATCGGCCACTTGCACAGAGGTTTTTAGAGAAATTAAAGAAAAGGCGTATGGGACACCGATTGATGTATATTTGGAAGTACATTTTTCATACATACTTTACAAAAGTCAAAAATATTTAATTTACAATTTTAAACATTTTAGGGGGGTGTTGCGGAGCGTACTACATCATTTATGCTAGCTACATTAACGACTTAGGGCCAATTTTTCAATAGTCAGATAAACCTCAGTTAGAACTTATTCCTAGTAATAAAAGTTTTTTTTTTTTATATTGACATTTATTCTTCTGATAGTCTAACTGACAATTGAAAAATCAGGGTTTAAAATCAGGAATTGAGTCCGATTTAACTCCAGGCAATGTTTTTTATGGCCGAAATAACGGAAATGTTCTAAAAAGAGCTTCGTCCAATAGGCCAAACTTTTTACTGGTAGCTGATGTAACTAATTTAATTTGCTGAGAAACAGGTCCAGGTCTCAGGTTCGACATCTTTATGTGATCAACAATAAAGATAGAGACCAACAAAATTTTCAGAAGTCAGTTCATTATCATCTATAGTCATGTCCATAAAATCTATAGGAATTAAAACAAATGGACTTGAAAAATTGACAGTGAGAAATAAAAGTGAAGCGCGGTGAGGTATTTTTATAGATTAAATTTCAAAAATCTGCAAGAATTCCAAGGAATAGCCATCATATGTACATCGTGGAAGGATCGGCCAAATCTAGATACTATATTCTACATCAGCAACAATCTGGAGGAATATGTGGTTGCATTTGTACCGTTTGTTAGACAAAACTTTTTGCTCATGCAGGTACCTACTTCCGAATCTAAAGAACTTTTGTATCAATTCCAAAGACTTTCATGCCCCTAAGTAGTAAAAACTAAATCTTAAAAATATGTTTTCAACCCGTTCTATAATAGCCCTGTTCCTTTGGGAGGTGGCAAAGTACTACTAGTAGTTAACTAGCGATTTTCAATGGAACGCACTTTCAACGAATTTAATACAAATCGTATTTACTCGGGAAGAAGAGCATGAGTAGATGATAGTACTAGATTTACCAAAACATCTACTATTAGTAGACTACCACCTCCAATTGAACAAGGCTAATACATATAGTGATGACACAAAGTGGTCAAATGCTTTGCCTTTTTTGAAAAAGTTCTTTAAATTAAATTTTGTTTACATCAATGAAATCGTTTCAATTTTTTAAAATTTTTGAATATGCCACCATTTGTTTTCTTTATTTTAATTTTAAATTTTTACCACTTTTAAAAATGCCTCGAAATTCGATCTACATATCAAATTATGGAGAAATAATTTCAAAATTCGGTCGTATTTCATCTTAATACAATTCCAAAGCTCATGACTAATTTTGTAGTTTTATTACTGTCCTAACAATTGTTTCAAGATTTTCAGAAAGGTTGAAGTTAGGTCCTTGTGTTTTTCTGTTCTAGTTTATTTTCATAAAAACAGACCTCATATTAAAGAAAGCAAACACAATTTTTTTTTTTTTCAAAATCGTTAAAGCAGTTTTTGCGAAACATAAGATTTTCCATGCACGTACGAACATGGGCGCAGATATAAAGAAAATATACAGACAAATTGAAGATCTATTTACCAGGGTAAGGTAGTTTTGAGAGCAAAACTAAAACTGTTTGAAATCTTAAAATGAAAAAATGGACAATTTCTGAATTTGTATATTTCTAAGCATGAATATAACATCAATTGCAGGAAAAAGTTAAAGAAAAATTGACAACAAGACGTACTCAGGGAAAGTTCTGGGATATTAAAAAACATACAACTCAATAAATAAAGAAAAACAAAAAATTCGGAATAAGGAATAGACAGCAAATAAGTATTCAGAAACAAAACCAATCTTATTGAAAATCTCGCCAAAATTACGATTACAATTCGTATCGAAAAGTTTCCGGAAATCTCGCAAAAACAATCACAAATTCCATTCGTTATGATACTTGGCATGAAATTTTCCATTGCGAACGGATTCTGCGATGTTTTTTGGAATTCTTAGCAAATTGCCAGTATGAATAGAAATCGTGATAAAGCCGATTAAAGAAAAAAAAAACTGAAAACTCGCAAAGGACCCCGCACTATTTGTATGATAAAGTGGTTTCAGTCAAATGCTCCAATTTTTGGCACAATGCTTGCTTTTGACATCTCGAACTAAAATCTCATAGGTCACCACAAAATTTTATGACCAGATTTTGAGTTTTCGGTCAGTAAAAGAGTGCCTTTTCGTACTTTTATTTTGGTATACATTTTCTTATCTTATCTTATCTCTGTTAATACTAACAGTAGAAACTTGATAGAGGCCTTTATTTTTAGAAGAAATGTTAATCTTTATAACTGCGTTTACAAAATGTTGATATCTTTTTTGGTTGGTCGATATTAATTCTTTTTGACTTTGAATCCAATTTTCTTCGAAAATGTGTGAAAAACATAAGTGCTTTATTTATAGCTATATTTTTATGAAAAAAAAAACAATATGTTATAAAAAAAAGTGAACTACAAGTTTATCAGAAAACTTATACATTTTATGATAATTGGGAAAAAAATAGGAATTTGGAATTGTGGAATGTGATAATTTGATTAAAGGAATTTGACTCTTTTAAATATACTTTATACAAAAGAAGGAGAAAAATTTATAACTAGCATACTTCGGAAGCGAAATGAACTTTAAATTTTTGTATCTATCCTTGGGAAGCTATTTCAATACAAATATTCCTAAAAAACGTTTTTTAGAAGAGAAAATTTAATAAAACAAATATACTATTATAGTCTATTGACTTACCTGTGGATTCCTTAAATCCAAACTTTTTATAATATCATCTCGAACTTTGGTAGTAGCTGTTGCAGTCATTGCAAGAATAGGCACCGCTGGACACCATTCCCTCAAAACATTGAGATTCCTATAGGCACTACGAAAGTCATGTCCCCACTTACTAATACAATGTGCCTCATCAATTGCAATTAAACTGAGATCATCTTTAATTCTTCCAATAAGAAAAGAACCACTCTCAGAAGTTATATATTCCGGAGTAACATAAACAATATTATATTGTCGATCAATTACTTCATAAACAGTGTCCCGATTAGTTTGGGCTGATCCAAGGAAACAAGCTTTCAAATTGTAAAAACACATTGCAGTAACTTGATCCTGCATTAAAGATATCAAAGGCGACACAACCAAAGTAATTGTATTGCGATAAACCGAAGGGAATTGGAAACAAAGAGATTTGCCATAGCCGGTTGCCATTATGACGCAGTTATCGCGTTTCTCATACAAAATTGAAGATATTATTTTCCATTGCATTTTACGGAATTTTGAATGACCAAAGGAATCTAGTAGCAATTTAATGCAGTCATCGGGTATATTTTCAGATTCTTCAGTTTTTATATGCAAATCAATTGTTGCATCGAAAGGTTCACTCCAATTTATATCTTGAATTTCGCTATCTTGTGCCATGTTTTATATGGTTTTAGTTTTTATTTTTGCATCAGCAAAATATTTATTCAAAGTTGTAAGAAAAAAGCCGATGTTAGCGGAATAAATAAACAAAATAGTCAAATACAAAATTTGAGTTTAGAGCGCAAATACAAATAGTTAAACAAAAAAAAAAAACAGCAAAAAACAAATATGGAGATCTGTCAAGTTAAACAGTTGTACCAACTATAAGAAAATAAAAGATATAGGGTATGTTTGCATATATATGCTGAATATGTTCATGGTTGGTTTTCCATTTGATACTTCAGATTTTAGTCTGAAATTCAATATTTGAAGTTGATATGAGAATTTACTTTTTGAAAAGAAATAATCTCTTTCGGCGAGTTAATTTAATCTCCTATTCTGTTATTTTGCCATAAACAGGGACTTCTCAGTCTGTCATGGGTCCATGGATGGGACATGAAAAAGAAGAGATTTTGAGGTAGTGGAAGTTCCTACAAAATGTCTGCATATTTATTTCAAATTTTAAAAATTTGGAAAAATATAATATTAATCAAAAATTATAAACCTACGATGCAACAAACAATTTTTAAAGTAAAAATTTGTTTGATTATTAAAAAAAAAAAAAAATTTATATTATAAAAAAAATTACTAGTATGTAAATTTTATGACATACTTCGTAAATAAATACTTTTGAAAAGGATAGATACATTTTTTTGAAGCTTTGTTTTTGTTAATTTAATGAATTATTTTATGTGAATGACAAAAACCTACATACCTATTAATTTTTTTTTGAAAATGTTTGTCATTTTTTTAGATATTATGTAAAATTGTCAAACACTCTCAAAAAAAAAAAAAAAAAAAAAAAAATCGAAGATTTTATTATTGATTTTAAGGTTAATAAAACGCTTGTATAATAATATTTTCGGTTGATTTTGATTGGTCAGAAATGAAGAAAACGGTTTTATGTTACGGGTATCGTTAGTTACGGTTCCCGGAAAGGGCTGTAATATCAATTAAAAAAATGAACTTGAAATTAAAAAAAAAAATATTTATTGGAAATAAAAAAAAAATTGCAACTGAAGAAAATTTGCATTAAAAAAATATTTATAAACACTAAAATTATTTTAGATAAAAAGAAAATGTTATTGCAACCGAAAAATATTTGCATTAAAAATAAATGTGCCCTTATATGAAAGTGGACTAAGTCACTCCTTAAAATGCCATCAAATCTAGCCTAAAAATAATTATTATTTAAAGGGTAAAGTTTATTTGAAAACGAAATTGCAAAAAATTAATTTCTGTATTGCTCCTTCAGTGATTTCATAAAAGAAATACAATTAAAAAGTTATAAGTTATTTAAGTTTTTCTTTAACCAATGCAAAAAGTGACATTCACATTCAAGGGCACAAATGTTTTATTGCAAATAAAAATATTTTGCATTGAAAACAAATTTTTATTGCAAATCAAAAATTTTCTGCATTGAAAAAAAAAAAAAAATTCAATGCACTGCATAGTCGAATTTCTTACAATTTCGACTATTTGACCATAAAGAAAAATTTTTAAATCGTTAGCGCAGTTTTATTATTTTTTTATTTTTAATTATTATTTTTTGAAAAAAGTTATGAAAAAAAAAATTAAATATCCCGTTTTCATAAATTAATTTTTCAAGAAAAAAAATTTACATTAAAATAACGGTTTTTGAAAAAAAAGTTTTCAATAATTTTAAAATTCAAAATTAAGGCCGTGATTTCAAAAGTGGAGTAGGTACCTTTTTCAAGATGAGATTTAATTAAAAATACTTTTAAAAAATATTTATTTATAAAAAAAAAATGGAAAACACTTATGGTGCGGCGTGCGGGTGGTCACATGCAGAAACGCTGGTACTCATGAAGCTAAAGAAAATTTCAAATTGGAAGTGAAATATGATTAGGTATAAGAAAACTTCAGATTGCTTTAAGTTATATTAAGCACATATTATATCCGATGTGCAAACATTCTCACTATGCTTAAATTTTAACTTTAACATTTATATTATTAAAAACTCCACGTTTAGTAAAGTTTAAGCATTATTCATAATAAATGCATATTCATTATATTTAACCTGAATATTTGCACAGTTCCATTGGAGGTGATAGTTTACTTATGAGTAGATCTAGTACTACAATACAACACATGATCTTCTACTCGAGGATATAGGAATGTGTAGTTGTTGTACTAGATTTCTACTGAAGAGTAAATTACCACCTCCAATGGAACAGGGCTATTAATTTATAGTTCAATTAGAAATTGAAGGACCCAGTAAGGATATCTAGACCCTAATGAGAATAAAAAGGGGCTAGAGAATTCTTAGAAATAAGTAGAATAAATAGGACTCAGGTCCAATTTATTCACTCTCCATTATATTTAAAGGCCCCATTAAAAACAAAAAATCTGTCAAATCACATACAAATTTTAAAATTTCCCGTTTTTAATGGAGACTTTAAATTTAATGGAGTGTGAATAAATTGGGCCTCAATGAGTTTTTGTAGAATAATTAGGTTTTAAAAAAGATTTAATCATATTTTTTTTGGTCCTAAATAACTACCCAAAATGGGATTTTTTCCGATAACCGACTATTTGCGGTCTTAAGTAGAGGTTATTTCCTTTATAAATCTAGTGATATTTATGACCTTTTTAAGCTACATTTTGGTTTTTTATTTTTTTTTATAAACAGTTTAGTTGTTCTATTTATGCTGAATCAAATAAGTTTTTAGTCATCAAAATCAGTAACAAATTGTGGAAGTTATGATTTTTTACTCTCTAGAAAGAAATTTCAATTTGGAACACTCGAACAAATGAAAAACTAATTTCTCGGTTCATACTAATGGTAGAAAATTTGTTATAGTCTTAATTTTTAGAAGAAATGTTATTCTTTGTAACTACGTTTAAAAAAATTTCCTATCGTTTTTGGTTGCTCAGATATAAATTTTAAATACTGTTCATTTTTTCTTGCCCATGATAACACAAGCTCAAAAAAAGTGCCATTACTTTTGATCGGACCTGCCTATCTTTATTTATTTTGTCTTGCTGAACCCGAATCTCAAGTCAGTTTTACCCAAGCACCCTAAAAATTTTGAGGAAATTGCAAAAAATCATTGGTTTTGTGCAATAAGTTGAAATTTTTTTCTCAATTAAAAAAATCATAACTTCCACTATTTCTTACTGATTTTGATGACTAAAAACTAATTTGATTCAGCATATGTAAATAGAACAAACTGAACTGAAGTTGACCGAAAAATGACTGAGTAAAAAATCGTAGAAATATGAAAACATTGAAAAATGGGTTTTTGACGATAACTTGAAATTTAAAGTGCCGAAATATGATGTACTAAGTAATACCTACAACTTCTGCTAGGTCACTTCCAAAAAAATTAACATGATTTTAATTTTGTACCACAGTGTTATTATGATCTCCTTGCTAAGAAAGACCTAGAGCCCTCTTAGGAGATCATAATAAACTTAAATTATGTTCAAAAGACTGTTGTTACAATGCTTGATCGTATCTTTTTGATGAGTTTTCATTATTTATATTTTTTTTGTAGGTACCTCTTGTCACCACCCGCAATAAGAAAGTTTGTTTTATTTATTGCTTGCGATTATTAATTGTACTAACAATAAACTGTCGACTTTGATAACATTATCTTGGCTATGATTAGGAAATTCGATTAAGCGACTTTTATCAGCGAAACATTAAATCTTAAAACAAAACCTATTTTATCTAATTAAAAGTTCATTATTGTCAAGTTGATTTACGAGATGCAGTCTAGTTTGCTTATTTTAGTGATTTTAAAGCTTTATTTGTTCTCTGTATGTGCGAAAATTCGACCGAAATCCGACTTGAGTATTATCGACGGACAAGGATTTATTACATACTTGGAAGTAGAAGAAAGTTTTGGGGAAATAAGTAAATGTTGGTTCAAATTTCAAGGTAACCACAGTTACAATAGTTTGTAGTGAAATCATAAACATTTTTCGAACTTCAGATGAAAATCAGATCGAAATTGATCTTACTTCAAATGATGTCATTGAAACCGTTCGTGGAGAGAAAGTACAAAAATTTTCGAAAACAGAATGTGGAATTCGTGTTGAAAATATAAATAATGCTTCAATTGGTACATGGAATTTGCAAGCAATGAATTTTTCTGAATCTTACACCAACGATTCAGTTAGGATAAGAATTTTAACAGCTCCAAAAATGATTCTAGACACTATATTAGAGAAACCATTAGGACTTAACACGGTCTCTTGCACTAAACAAGATTACACCAGAGCATGTAGATTAATTGAAACATCGACTAAAAAGTCTTGGGATCAGTGTGAATTGTTTAAAAAGATTAACAATGAAAACAATTTTGAATGTCGTACTCTATCTTGGGGCAGTATGGATGAAAGTGTAGAAAAGATAAGCGTTCGAATTGCGCCAATCACTCAATACTCCGAAGCAAGTATCGAGGAAAGAGACGATCACATTGTCTTGCGGTGTTTAATGAAATCGGTTTCGGTGCAAAGTTGCAGAGCTGAAATGCCAGACAGGACAACACAGCTGTATATTGCTGATGGATTATACAATGGAAAATACTCTTCATACGATACACTGTAAGATTTAAGAAAAAATTTGAGTGGTTTTGTTATAATTTTTATTAGAATCAGTATCAGTGAAAGTAGTTTTTTTTTAATAATTTTCGAAAATCCTAAAAAAAAATTGTAATTTTCTTGCTCACCGTGATCTCATATCTGTTAACCAAAACTTGTTTCGGGTCTTTGATCCGAAAATATCTGCTTCCGAATGAAAAAAATACCTACAACCTCGATTTCGATTGCAAAATAATTCAACAACCCGAACTCCTACAAACTCTTGGTTTTCAAAAAATATGAAGAGCCCTTTCTTTTGATCTCTCATTCGATGGATTTGGAGAACATTTTTGAAAATTCTGAATTTTTAAACAAAGGGTATCTACCTACTTCCAGGGATGGTTTTTAAAAAAATATTGATATTTGTTATTTAAGATCAATGTCCTTAAACACAACATGAATGTGTTTGATTTGAATCAATGCTGGGCTCTTATTTAATTCGAATCAATGCTATTGATCTATTTTCTCAAAATTGGCAGTTAAAAATTTATTCACAATAAATATAAAAAAATGTTGCCCTTCTGTTAGGCGGTAAAAATTAAATTTTGAAAAGCTTTCTCATCGAGAGATAGATCAAAGTGAATCGAATAGCAGAATTGGGCTGAAAATTTCACAATCATTTTCTTAGAGAATATATTCATTCGTTTCACATGTAGGTAATCTTTTTCTTACGATATTAATGGAAAAGGAAACGCTTAAAATTCTTAACATTCTATATTTTGGATAAAAAGTTTACGCATACGCCCTCCTTACCACCCGAGAAACAATTTTGATTCTATAATGCTTTACAGATGCTACTGTTGCTTCTGTAAAGTATTATAGAAGCAAAATTGCTAAAAGGGCAATGCCATCAAAGGTATTAGTTTGTAATGATAATGGTTGGTTTCAATGGTTTTAAAGGAATTTCTTGTGAGATTATAAAAATACTTTGCAAATTTTTATAAGTTTTGTAAACTTGAAATCAACTACAAGTCCAAAAAAGATGGTAGATTTTTTATCTTTATAGAATTTTACCCTTACTCGAAGATCCACGGTCTCCTAATTGGTTTTTTTTAACAGATTTGGTTTGCAACTGTCATGAGACTTTGATATTTGTATCGAAATCATCAGTTATCATTATCATATTTATATTGAGTTATTTCTTCGAAAATTGGTCCACGTACTTGACCAATTTTCGAAGAATTTTTGATATGTTGGATTTTCGGCTCCGAATAGCAGAAAAACTTATTGAAACTTGAAACTTCTTTCTCTAGTTCATCATTTTCTTATGGGAGTAATATTTTCAAAGTTAGAAATGGTGTTCTTTTATGATTTTATTGTGGTAATAACTGAAAATGGGGCTTTTATAGAAAATGATGTATGAGAAGAATAGAGATAATAATTATATTTCCAATAAGAAGAGTCTCTGCAAATTCATTCATTCCTTATTGAATGAACTAATAATAGTTCTAGAGTGGTTTCAAAATATCTTCAAGATAGAAAGGTTTAAAAAAAAAAATGAATTTTTTTTTTATGAAAAAGTCAGTCGTTTACGAGAAATTCAGAAATCAATAGAAAGGTTCTATGGCAGGCACCCTTAAGAACCATGAAAGGTTGCAAAGAATGTTTTTGTCTTGTCTTTTCCATGGGAATTACGAATAAAACTATACATTTTTTTCATCTGAAAGGGTGTTTTTTTTAGGTTTAGAGAAAATATGGGTATATTTGAAAAAGTGTGTAATACTAGAGTAATATTAGTAGTACAATATTGAAATTCAGCAATTTTGTTACTTTTAAGATTAGAAACAAGAATCTAAAGTGTCTATAAAAATATCATGGTTAAAATGGTGTTTTTTTGAGTGAAAACAAAAATAATGGGTCACCCTAATGAAATTTGGTGAAAACATTGAATTTGGGATAGAAAGCAAGAATAAAGAGTTTTCATAAAAAAAAATTAGGTAAAAGGGTGTTTTTTTTTCGAAGAGTCAGTAAAATCTCTAATTGGTCCCAGATTCTTAATTCTTATACCAAACAAAACTTTTTCACCAAATTTTAAAAATTAATAAAATATAAGTCAGCTGTTATGATACCTTTCTCACACACAACTCAACCCACCAAAAAAACACCCTTTCGCCAAAAATATTTTTAAAAACTTTATGAATTCTTTGTCCCTGCTTTATCTAAAACCTTCATCCCGAATTTTGTCAATGTAGCATGTTTTTCATATGGGTTTCGGTTATATTTTACCTGTTGAAGTCAAAAAACAAGCACCCTTGTTTTTAATCGGCAATAACTTTTCTTAGAGCAATCGTATTGACTTTAAATTTTATGTCATTAGATTCAGCATCAAAAAATACCTTGAAAACATGTGTCATATTTGACAAACATTTTTTTCCAGTATATTTTTGACCTTCACCCCCTTCATCTTGTCCGCTAAAAAACACCCTTCCGCACAACTTTTGTTTATATACTCTTTTGTCCTTGGTTCTTACCCCAAAAGCAAACTTTTAGCCAAGTTTCATGAGTGTAACAATTGTTTTTTTATTTCTTGATTTTATGTACTATTTTACCTGTACTATAAACATCCCGAGTCGAACATTTGGTACTATTTAAAACATATTTTAATCCGAAACATTCTCTATTAAGATTAAATAGACCATAAATATCACTTAATTTCTAAAGAAAATAACCTCTACTTAAGACCTCAAATAGTCGGTTATCGGAAAAAATCCCATATTGGGTAGTTATTTAGGAGCTAAAATATTATTATTAAACACTTTATAGAACCTAAATATTCTACATAAACTCATTAAGTCCTATTAGTTCTACATTTTAAGACTTCTATAGGTCTTTTTGATCTCATCAGGGTCTAAATATTCTAACATGGTTCTACAAATTCTAATTCATTCATAATATATTTTCAGGTTAAATAAAATGAGTAATTTACAATGCATTATTATGAATTATGCTGAAATTTTACTAAACGTGGAACGTTGAAGTGCAAATTTAGATTTAATTCGTAATGATATGTGATTTTAATGTTGTTAAGCTATAGAATAAAAATAACACTGTGTTCGAAAATGGAACTTTTTTTTCCGACAGAGGGCTCTCATATCTACTAAAGATAATTTGAGTATGCTGAACACGATGACATTCTTAGTTTTTCTGGATTAGGTCAAATAAGAAAGATTTTTGCGTTTGAAATTTTGTTTGCACATGCCAAAACTGAGGGTATAAAACACCATATATTTTCCAATTTTTGATTTTTTATCAATGAAAAATGATGGAAAATCTATTTTTTTGGAAGTATTATTCGTAAAAGAAGTTATTTGAAAAAAATTTGTCGAATGACATTTTAAATCATTATTTTATGGCAAAAAAACGTCGATTTTTCTTCAGTTTTTCTAATATTTTTCGTATTACTTAAATTAAAATGCAGCACTCGGTGGCAACGATTTGATCTTGTATTTCAGGATAGAATATGGATTTGTTCACAAATACGAATAGGCAGTACCTATCTATCTACAATATTGGTTAAGCTTAAGAGTGAAAAAGTAGCAGTAAAACACTGTTTTTTTTTTTAATTTTTTAGTTTATATAATAAAAAAAATTACAAAAAGTTTAAATGCAATACATATGTAGGGGAAGTGGGCTCAAAATCGTTTTCTTACTATGTTGTATGAAAAAAAAAAATAATAAAACTGGCAAAACTTGCAATATGAAAAAGTGGCTTTTGGTATGATCGACCATGTCTGAAAGTATGAGCATGTTTGATTGAAACGCCGAAACTTTTGTGATTTTTCAACAAATCGTTACCGTTTATGTTAAAAGTAAGTTTCACTTTTAACCGTGAGATAGTTAAAGTTTTTAACTTATTTTTAATAATGAAAGTTGGATATTCAAGAGTATTTTCTTGTGAAAGAATGAATTTTAAAGGTTTGATTTAAAACAAATTGAAAGAAAAATGATTTTTTGAACTTAAAAAAATTAAATAAAAATATTGATACTATGCCTGATTTTTTAATTAAATATCTACATCTAAATATGTATAATATTCCAGAGTACTAACACATAAAAGGTGTGTACAAAAAAATGTTGATTTTTCGCATACATTTGTACCTTTATAGTTAAAAAATGCAAGAAAAAGTGAAAGAAAAGTCGTCGTTTTTTGCCATAAAATAATGATTTAAATAGTTATTCGACAGATTTTTTTTCAAATAACTTCTTTTACGAATAATACTTCCAAAAAAATAGATTTTCCATCATTTTTCATTGATAAAAAATCAAAAATTGGAAAATATATGGTGTTTTATACCCTCAGTTTTGGCATGTGCAAACACAATTTCAAACGCAAAAATCTTTCTTATTTGACCTAATCCAGAAAAACTAAGAACGTCATCGTGTTCAGCATACTCGAATTATCTTTAGTAGACATAAGAGCCCTCTGTCGGTTTTTTGAACTATCACAGTGTAATTATTGTTTGTTGCTACACATAGCTACATATTATTAATATAAAAAATAAAATCTAGTACTGGGTCACACTTACTTGCTGTTGTAGTTCTAAGTATCTAAATAACTATCGGAATTTGAAGATTTGGTTAAGTTTTCCGAAGAAAAATAAAAAAAAAATGTTTAGGTCAAAAATTAATCCTTTTTACAAAAACTAAATATTTTTCTGAAAATTTTATCATATTTTAGAATACAAAATGATAAGAAACATCTGAATAAAATTGGCTTATCCGTTGAATTAAATTCACTCAATAATGTAATTTTTTGGTAGGTATACTTTTTATAAGAGATACACATACCTATTACAAAATAAAAAAAAAACACAATTACAAAATTACAAAATTACGAAAAAATCATCCATACTAAATTTTAAGAAAATCCCGTTTAGGCAGCATGTACAGATGCACCAACGACCGACTCACCGACAGAGGAACGCACCGACACGCACAGACGGATGTCATGACAAAAAGCACTTTTTTGGATTTCTCCATCATCGTATTTTTAGTTTTGTTTAAAATCTCGAATTTTTTTAACGCGTGTTTCGTACGAAACTAATAATTGTCCTGTACAGAGAAATTAAAAAGAACACGCGACACGAATAATTTTGAACACTAAATTTACTTTTTGAAAAATAAAGAATACCTAACAAGTGATTTTAATATTGCCGAAATGATACTATTGTAAGCACCAACTCGCCATTTTGACCGAGTGCCGCAATCATCAACACTTTATCTCTTTCTTTTATATATAAAAAAAAAAAAAAATAACGCACGAACAATTTTTTCTTGTAAATAAAACTTGCAACTAAGACCGAGATTGAAATTGGTCAACACGCGGCACCGACCCGCACTTGCCAAATGACCCACTTCGAATGCCCTTTTTAAAGTGACAAGTGCACGAGACAATGACCAAGGTGGTTTCCTGTCTGAACTTGTACTTTTAGGACCTAACTAGAAATTGGAGTTTTGATAGTCTCAACCTAGGTAAAAGAGTACATATTTAGGGGTTAATATTCTAGACACCTGAAGAACATTTAGCACTTACAAAATGTTTGAGTTTTAAGAGTCTCAACTATAAACAAAAAATACCAAGACTGGAAAATTTCCTACGTCTTCCCCCCCAAAACCCTTTTGTGTTCAGTGTTGTCTGTGAATATATGTGAAAGCCACCACGTTGGTAAATGACGTTAACACGCACACATTTATAGATTCACGACATTCACCACACATCCAACACGAACACAACGATAGGTTCACGACATTCACCACACCTCGCAGCTTGTAGGCAAACGTCAGTTGACCGCCGAGTTTCCAGTCTTGGTATTTTTTGTTTATGGTCTCAACCTAGCTTAAATAGTGTTAATAGTGTCTACCAAGCTTAAAGAGATTTACAAGTGCATAGTAAGGTCTAAAAATTCTGGACACAAATAGATTATTTAGGACTAAACAAGTGTTTTCAGTTTTAAAAGTCGCTAATTATCCGCCGTGAAGGTTTTTTAGGAGTTACTGAGTTTACTAAGTGTACAAAGTTCATATTTAGGTCTGTTTTAAAACGAAAAGTACTTAAATAGATTATATTAATTACTTTGAGTACTAAATTCGTACATAAAGTTCGACTCGGGATTTTAAGTTACTTTTATCAGTAGAACAATACAAGTATGTACGACTCAGTGATGCTTTTTCAGCTTCGGAGAGAGTTTTATCGCTGTTTAACGTTAGTTCGAATTCTAAACCTATTCTCACACACATTTTTTTCAAACCAAAAACATAATGGGACGAATTATTCATTGATTAATAACTTAAACTGACGGTCACCTAAGAAAAATGCATCAAACCACGACTTTAATGCTCGTTTTAGATTAAGTTTTATGTAACTTATTGAAATTCAAATTTAAATTCTATAATCCTCTTTTAATCCTTGCTAGTTTTTTTTTTCGTAATTGATTTTTTTTCCATAAAATATCAAAATTCCTGGTTGCATTTATAATTAGACAGTTCTTCTTATAATTATTTCAAATAATTATTCCAACAACAGCTTTGAGGTTGTCGGTTCCTTGGCTGATACTCATCAAGGAAGAAATTGTTATCCTAACCTAAAACCCATAAATACAATAAAAGAGATTACTAAAAACGCTTATATTTATATTTACGATTATAACGAATAAGTAAAGAACACAAACTCACTAGCTTAAACATTTTAAAATAGCACAAAAACAAATTAAATATCCATTCCCACAAAATATTAGTAGAAGTCTATTCACACAAAACTACAAGCATCCTCCTACTGTTTATTAACTCCTTTTTATAAATATCATTGCCTTGGTATTTCAGCTATTCACTTCATCAAATAAAATTCTGAACATCTATAACTAAATTACCTTTTGTGTTAGTTAGTGTCTATTGTACTACTTTGTCTTAAATATAATTATTGTACTCCAAAACGTTTTATTCTAAATTAAAAGTTGTTTGTGTTCCTCCTTAAGCTTCTACTATATACAAGTACTTACTCTCAGTTTATCCTTACAACTGACCTATCTACCTCTGTAAGTCAAACACACAAAAAAAAAAGAAGTTTTTTGAACTGGCATCGAATCCACCTGAAGCCTTTTGAACGCATTCTTCAAATTTAACAGTTCAACCAGCAGAGTCAGACTTGTTTAATTAAGAAATACACAACCCCCTCTCTGCCACCCCCTTTTTCAAAGGATTCAAAGGCAAAAGCATTCTCTTTCTCTTCTGGTATATTTCACATTTTAAACTTCCGCCTCTTTCTCTCTTGAAGGTTATCTCAATCTAAATGCGCATTAGAGATACCAAAACCCCTCGAACAATCTGAGAATGGCCTTTGGAAAATAATTCAACATTCCGATTCGACTGGGTTACTACAACTTGGTACTGGTTGTCTCTTTTATGTCGGTACTTCAAGTAAGGAAACCATCATCAAAGAGGAACTCAAACGCCAACAAGATGAGGATAATAGAAGCAGCAGTAGAATCAGTAGCATCAGTTACCACTACCAGAATCTGAATCAGAATCTGAAACTAGAAAAGGACGATGACGACAAAGACGACGACTCAACCACTCTACTTCGTCGACGAAGGATTGAATTGTACTCGACCGAAAGTACAATTTCCGAAATAACGTGCACGGTACCGTTTGTTGTGGACGATTGCTATCTCAGAGATTCCAAGAACACTCTCTATTTTCCGGATAGTGGAAGATTTCAACGGTCCCGTGCCCTTGGCATTTGTACATTCATCAATGTGCAAAGCATGCCCGGTATATGGTCGTGTGGTCTGCGAGGATCCGATTACAAGGGTGATGTTGTCCAGGATATTGAGGTAAGCTATATATAGAACCCTAACTATCGGGTCTATATACGTATGCGTCGTCATCGTCATAGTCATTGTTATAGAGGACAAGTTACATTCCTCCTTCATAGTCATAGTCAACCGTGTGTGTATGTCCTGTCCATATGTTTTTTGTTCTTGTTTTATTAATTAAAAGCCATCCAGCAGAGAAGAGACCTTCTTGCTTATATTCCCACCCACATTTGTATAGGTTTCCATTGAATCGAAACTAGGTCGGGTAGTTACGGGCAGTATTAGGATTGCACAGCATGAGCCTCTGGAACTAATGTGTAAGTCCCCGTTTGAAGAACCAATTTCTAGATGCGTATATGTTAGCCCGAATAGTCGTGTACACTTGGTGGCTAGCACAACTGGAGGCACAAAGATGACAGGGTATATTCATGATGTCTATTCGACCATATTCTACCATGGCTTTTTTCATTTTTTTTTTTGTCGTGTGTATGTTTTGTTTCTTTTACGAACACAGACATGTCCAGTACTTTGGTGAAGGGATTGATAAAGGATTTTGTGGAGTGCGTATCAATGCAGTTAGCGCAAATGATTTCGGAGAATGGAGCTGCCAGTTTCAGAATGTGAACAATGGAGCGACCTTATCAAATTTCACTATCATCGTTAACGAGAAGACTGGTATGGAGACGATGCATGTTCAAAAATCAATTAAATTAATGTGTTTCTATTTTTTTATGTTAAAGTTCAAGCTCAGATGTCGTGGTTGGTTATACTTGGAATCGTCCTGGGAGTTGCATTGGTTGCAATAATAGCAACTGTTGGAGGAATTTTTGGATATAAGAAATTACGACAAAAACCAGAAGAAATAGAGGGCATTGGCATGTCGGGAATTCGGGAATAAAGGAAATAAACTTTTTAAGTATATATATCCTTTATTTGTGTAGTCTATATAACTGACCTATCGTCATGAAAAATTTAAATCCTTGAATTTGATCCGCTTTCAGCATTTACACCTCGAATAACTTCCCCAGATTTCTTTGTATTTGAAATTCACCTTTACCTCACAGAAATTCACCTCACCACAAAAAAAAGAGCTTTTGAGTGAATTGGATCCTGGAATGAGTGACATTTGAAATAGGGGAAATTTGAAGAAAAACTTTGACTACAGCCTTGCCAAAGCTCAAGGACGAAATGAAATTCTTCTATTAAGCAGTTTATGAAAATGTATAAAAGGACGATGACTTTATGTCTTTTTTTTTTGTATATTGGTTACCTAGTATATTCCCCAAAAAACAGAAACAGAAGACAAGAAAAAAAAAAAAAAAAAGAAACAGTCCATCTCTATCAAAAGGATGTGAGAATATAAATCTAGAGCGTGGTGTTTCGTTTTTAAGGACGAAAAGGATGACACAAAAGTTCTACTCTCTTCTTGTATATTTGCCTTTTTTGTTGGAGGGCGAGCGAAATGATGCTACGATCTAGGATGTAAATGTGAAGTATTTTTGGGTCGTTAAATCAATTGCTATTGTGTTGTTATTGTTGTTGTAAGTTTCAGTTGTTGTTGTTCTTATTTTTTGTTGACATTGCGAGAGCAAGTCGACAATTGAGTTCTTAATGACCCTTTGTAGTTTTCCTTATATACCTACATTCCTATTATTTTTTTTTTCTTTTATTTTAACTTGAAGCCGGGAAGAGTTAACAAGATTTTATCGTTAAGCATAAAAAAAAGGAGCAGCCATAGAGAACAAAATGGGCAAACGGACTTTAATGGATGAATTGCTTTTTTTACGAAGCCAAGTAGGCTTTGCGTGACATTTTAGTGAACAACGGTGTTGTTGTTGATGGGCTTTTTTTTTGGGAGAAAATCCTTTTTAATTTATTGTATACGATGCGAAGCGAATTTTAGGGGCTGAAAAGGAAGTTAAAATGATGAAGAAGAAAAAAAAAATGGTGTGTGCCATCTATTATTAAAAATGAGAAATGTGACAGTTCTTTGGAATGAATTGTGGGTATAGGTTAGGTACATAGGGGGTGACATTTATGAGGTGTTTTTTTTTTTTTTTTTTTTTTTATTTCGCAAATAATAATGTTTATTTAACCTTCATAGATTTAGAAGAAAAGTCTGACAGAATGACAGAAAGGTATTTTATAGATCAAAAGTAGGTAGGTATACCTATAACCTATATGTGTTTTATAAGCTTGGTCTCTTTAATGGGGGCTATATAATAGATTCCGTTTTGATTTCAGATTTCAAACAATACAATTTATTTAAGTAATTTTTTTTAACGTTTTATTAACTGGAGTCACCTGCCTGTTATTTTTTGAATTTTTTTTTTTTGTAGGGGCTTCAAAGTAAAAAAGTTTGGACGGTAGGTACTGACAATCTTTCATACCATTATTTAATATTTTAGTATGTGTGGGAGTGTAGGTGTATAAAGATATGTATAAGTACCTAAGTTAGAAATTAATAATATTTTCGCCAAAAAGTAATTTTTGTGATTAGAATTTGTGAGAAGGGCAGGTGAGTAATTTTGTTTGATGCCCAGTTTTATTGTCGGTAGAATAGTGGTTAGGTTTTTTGGTATTTTTTCAGTCACTCTATCTCAAATAATGCTTTAAAAATGATACATACCCGACTAACAATTTTGCTTCTGTAAAGCTTTATACATGCTTCTTCTGCTTCTATAAAGCTTTATAGAAGCAAAATTGTTAGTTGGGTAATTATAATTCTTAAAAATAAGTTCAGCATTTTTACTAACTCAAGTTGGAATATTTTAAGTTCTTTGGTCACGCCTTAAAGATGTTGATTTACAAATAAATAAAACAAAATTTGTTTGAATACATTACGTGCTTTGCCTCGCATGAAGTAGTTAGCCAATTCATAAATTTAATTATTTGTGCTGTACTTAAAAAAAATTTTTCCTCGTTTAGTTTCAAATGCCAACGGAAAATTTTAGACACGCATTGTAAGAAAAATGAATAACGTTCTGAAAATTGTGTATAACATATTCAAGAAGGAGTTAAGAATTCTAAAGTGCTACTGACGTTCTCCTTTAAGAAACACTCAAGCCCATATTTAGAAAATGAAACGCTCGAGCGTTCAGAAAGAAGAAATTAAGAAAGAATATCGAATATGATTTATTAAGATGAACTTTAAAAATTTTTGCTCTCAAATGATTGCTTTTTAGAGCACTTTAATATTACAAATTTACCTCATTTGACCCCACTTTTCTATTAGTTTTAAAAAATTGTCTACTAAGGTCCAATTTATTCACTCTCCATTATATTTAAAGGCCCCATTAAAAATAAAAAATCTGTCAAATCACATACAAATTTTAAAATTTCCCGTTTTTAATGGAGACTTTAAATTTAATGGAGTGTGAATAAATTGGGCCTAAGAGTGTTTAATATTAAACTTCTTTTTAGTCCAAACCATTTGATTGTTTTTTTTTTATCAATCAAAAAGTAACAAAACAAAATTGAATGAATGCTTTAATTTTATAAACAGTCTGGTTCTATGGTTTTACACCTTGCCTGTAAATTTTTGAACGAACAGTTATGGACATTATTTATAGAATTATTAAATGAACATAAGAACTGAATGGGTAGATTATTTGGTCGCTGACAGAAATTTGTATATATTAAATTTTTCAAGTCTAAACAGAATATTACGCATACGCCATAGTGACCCAGAAAATCGTTTGAATTATTTTCACTTGAACGTTTAGACATGTTTTTCAAAATATTAATAAATACAATATAAAGTCTATTTACACATTAAAAACAGCACCCTATCGGTTTTGTTTTTTTTGGAAAATATTTTCAATTCTCTTTTTTTATGATAAACACACAATTTGATCACTTTACTAAAAATTAAGAGTTGCCAAATGATTTTGATTTAAGTCTCCTTGGATTTAAACTATGTACAAATTAGTTTGTTGTCTTTGAAAAAGCAAATCCAAAGCAGAAATTCTATCAGGATTGTAGTTAAATGGGATTTGTGCGACTTTTTGTCAATAAAGAAGAAAACTTCTTCTTTTCTATTCGAGTGAAATATGTATCTTTTGAACAATTTTTTGTTTGGAAATTTCCTTTAAAAAGTTTGTTTTGCTACTCGATTGCCTTCAAAATAAATAAATCGGTAAACTATTGGCTGAGTACTTAGTCAGTATAGGGTTTACGAGCGTCCTCGCCAATGTTGTTGAATTATAGTAAAATACGGATTTTGGAACCTAACCAATTTTTTTTAAACTTTTTATAAATTTTTCACTTGCGATAAACATTTTTGAATGATATAAAATCTATTTTATTCATAAAAATGAAAAAATTTTAGCTCAAAACTATATTTTTATGGCTCAAAAATTATGATTTTGAAAGAAATCTTTTCGTATTTATGAAATAAAATGTATTTTATAGCCATTCTAAAATTGTAGTGTTTAGTGAATATTTTCTTATTGTACGTAGTGAGTTTTTTTTTTAGAAAATAATTGTAGAAAAAACGATACAATTGTAATAGGGGGGGGCAGTACTTGGTTCTCAGATGCAGAACGAATACACATACATTTATAAGGATATCATTGTTTGTAATATTGTCCAATCATGACATCAGTGTTGATGCTGATGTTGTATTTTAATAAAAACTCCGCATTGTAATTTTCAAAAGCAGAGTCAGATAGACAATAATGGCGTTTTCGATTGGCTCTCCGGAAGCGTCCGGAATCATTCAGAAGCCTTCTGAAAGTGTTTTATTCGCACAAAACTGACAGACAGAACGCTTCTGAGAAGAGAAATTCTCTTCTCGATTTCAAAACAGAATCCAATCAAAAAGCACTAATACATATATACTCACATGTCAAATAAACACTCAATCATGTTTTTTATTGTTTTTCATTCACTTTTTTTTTATTTTTTGAAATTAATTTGTTAATTTACTTTCAAACAATTCAATTAAGCTTTTAAAATATTTTAAAAACGTTTAAAAAACGAATTCCACATTAATTTGTTGAACATTAGGCACAATTTTCTTTTATGTCGTTTTCGATTGGCTCTCCGGAAGCGTCCGGAATCATTCAGAAGCCTTCTGATAGTGTTTTATTCGCTCGAATTTGACAGCTAGAACGCTTCTGAGAAGAGAAATTCTCTTCTCGATTTCAAATCAGAATTCAAATCGGAATTCACTCACATGTAAAAAAAAAAACACTCAATCAATGTTTTTTGTTTTTGATTCAACAATTTATTGTTTTCTGAAATTTAAATTAATTATAAATCAAAAATTCATACAATAAGGGATAAATGACCACTTTTTTCGAACATTAGTTTATAATTTTCAAACTCTAACGCCATGATTTTCATTTGCAAGAAAAAAAAAATATAGGTCGTTTCAAATCAAAAGTCCTGACTCTGAGTTTATTTTCTCCCTTCCCATAAAATTGAGAACAAATAAACAAAAAACTCAATTTTATTGGCTCATTGCGACAAATCGACTCAAAAATAACAACAAATCATGCTTGTTTGAATGAAAGAAATGCCCGCGAATATGGAGTGATGCAAGCCCGGGAGACTTGCCTCCGCATTCTGAGGCTAATCCAGTGAATCTCACATACGGATCAATTAATTTAAATAGGGATATCAAGAACTGTTCTTCATTATTTTATAGTAATTTTAGAAAAAGTTGAGCTGCCTCATAAATGCTTCCTTCCAGTAAGCGTATGAGTTTTTTTTTATTTTTGCTCAGTTTTCCACGGGACTTTTGATTTGAAACGACCTATAATAAAATTAAAAATATTTGACATTTGAAATTTCACAGAAATAAAATAAAAATAGAATTGAGTGGAAGCGATTTGACCTGTTCTATTCGATTTTAGAATGCGTCAATTCTTGAGTGAAACCAATCGAAAACGACATTAGCTGCGTTCCTTTGGAAATATTTATCTACTTTTTAGTACTTAAAACTACTTTGATCTACTTTGCTATACTGAAAAAGTAGTTCAAAGCAGCTTTAAGTACTAAAAAGTAGATAAATATTTCCAAAGGAACGCAGCTATTAATATAAATTATTTTTCAAATCCTATGCCATATTTGACATTTTGAATTTCAAATAAAAACAAACATAAACAAAAAAAAAAAAATTGAGTGGAAGCGATTCAAACTGTTTTATTGGATTTCAGAATGAGTGAATCCTTGAGTGTTTCCAATCGAAAACGACATAACTAGCTCCATAGTCTTCACATAAGTAATTCTATCTATGGCCAGAGATTTTTTTAAATTTACTAGCATTTCAAAAAATATAAGAACTTCTAACATGGAAAGGCTTGAAGGAAGGAACTATACACAAAGATTTAATTTGACAAAGGACAATGTTATTGGTCAAAACTTTTCATGGGTCAGTCACAATATCGACTCAAAAATTCAAAAATACACTTCGAAAAAAAAAAAAATCACTTCTCCACGATGACGAACAATGCAGACAATCTTGAACGAGCCAACCAACAAAAAAGAACCTTCTTTACAGCCAAAAGCATAAAAAACGCACAACATAAATTTTATTATCTTCAATATTCTTTTCTCATTTCACAAGATTATAATACAAGAAGAAAAAAATTCTATTTACATTCAACTTATGGTCGCAAGCATCTGCTGTATTAGCCATAAAATTGTACCTCTACATACATATACAGTCTACTGCCCTTCTCTCTTTCTCTCTATTCAAGGGCTCTGGCTGCAATTCAATTGAGCAGTCTTCGATCATAATATTGTTTGTTCTCCGGATACTCATCATCATTTTGATAACGATAACGATACGCGCAGCAATTTGCTGCAAGTGGCCATCCGCTCTACTTTCAAATAACCAACAACAACAACAACAACAAAAGAAAAAAAAGAAAAGCCTGCAAATTGCAATAAGAAAACCACGACCACCATATACATAGAAAAAAAGTCATAAAATTCAATATAATATCATGCTTCTTAGGGGGCGTTCGCTCCTTCCGGTTCCGGCTAATAAAATGAAAATTACAATATTTTCCTCATTTTTTTTTTTTTTGTGGAATCTTATCCTTCGATGTCGGCGGCGGTGTCGTTGGTTGGTTTGGTGAGGTTGTCTTGTCGTGTCTCCATAATCGTGGTCCTTATCGGATCCTTATTGTTATCCTTTTGCAATGTGTGTATGGATGGATGTCATTGTTTTTGGTTTCCTTTCAAACAACACAAGCAACAAAAATATAAAAAAAAAAAAACACTTCAAACTTCAATTTATTCTCAGTTGAGGTGGGTGGCGCCCAAGTGAAGTGCCCAGCCATGGATAAATGTGAAGATGAAAAGATGCATCTAGTTTCCAAATCGAGTGGTTTGAGTTTTTTTTTATTTTTCAGATTTTTTTTTTTGTATGTTGGCGTTGAATTTTTCAATTTATAGCATGTAAGAGGTTCAATTCGATTTCAAACGGTTCCTGTTTTTTTTTTTTTTTATTTTTCATTTTTTTGTTAGGAAAGGATATCCTTTTGCAGTTCACCCTCTCTATTCATGAAAGCTGTTTTGATTTGTTTCTTCTTCTGGGAACTTCAAGTCGATGGATTTTTTTTTTTTTTTTAGTATTTGTTTTCGCAATTGAAATTTGTTACAAGGTTGTTGCCGCTATAAATCTGCATAGCAGTATTTATTCTTGAAGTATTTTTTTTTAGTTTTTTTTTATTTTTAGAAAAAAAGAAGAAATATTTCTGTTATTTTAGTTAAGTCAGACAAATACTGCATAGCACAATTTTAGTTGAAGAGTTGTTAGTGCTTAACGAAGTGTAGATAGTTTGTTGGATTTTTATTTTGTTCAATTAATATGTAGGTATAGGTTTAGGGTTAAATTCTAAAGTTTAAAGATAGTGATAGGATAACGACTTCGTTTAAAGGTAGTTCTAGATAAATGTTGCACTTTGTGATTTTTGGCTTAAGTTATATAGTTTTATAATAATGAAAATTCGACCAAATAAAAATACTCCTAAGGATCTACATAAGACCTATAAATCTATTATCCTTTTGACTCTAAACATTAGTTAAATCGGTTGAAACTTTACCTAAAGTAACGTAAAGTAACCTAAACTAATGTTACGTAACGTAAGGTAACGTAACCTAATGTAACCAAACCAAGCCTAACATAACCTAACCTCACTCAAGAAGGCACAAGAGTCGGAAGACCAAGAAGTTCATGGCGTTGAATAGTCGAAGAAGAGTTAGGTACCTCAAAGATATATGCGGAAACTGTACACGATTGCTCCCAAAAGCGGTTGCCCCCTAAAAGATCACCAACGGACGAAATAGGTCTGAGGACCACCGTTACCACTTGCAGAAAAAAAAGTCTGAGCAGATTTGAAGAAAAAATGGAAGTAGATTGAGAAAAATCGAAATAGATTTCAGATTTTTTTTTATAAAAATAAATGTTTAAAAAGAAAATAATTCTCTTAAATTTATTTAAGTTAATTTAATTAACTAAAACCAAAAATTTAAATTCTTTCAAACTCCATATTTTCGGTATAAATATATTTCTATACAATTCAATATAAGTTCAAGTGACCTCAACTCCAAAAATTTATAAAGCGTTTCGCCCAGGTACGACAGTGGGCTCATCAGTTAGATCTGTCGTACCCTTACTAAGACGCCTTATTTTGGTCGATGTTTAACGACACATGAATATACTGTGAATTATAATATTCTAAGGGAATTTGTTTAAATTCAGACACTTAGAAAATGTATGCCCGTGGTCAGGCTTATATAATAACGAAGAAAAAAAATAACAAAAATAATAAAAAATTATTAAGGTCCATTTGCTCATACTAGTCATAAATTCTAACCTTAGTTAGGTCAAACATATCTCTTATGTTTTACTTAGTTTATTCTACGTTGCTAAAAAATATTTATTTTCAACCTAGCAATGATTTACTTTCATGCGAGAAATCGCTGAGAACTTCAAATAAATTTGTCAAATCGATAAAAACGTCAGTTAGTTTTATTTGTTTTTTGAGAAAATTTATCAAAAATATCGTGAAAAATGCCTTTAAATTAATAGAATATGGTGAAATTAGTGAAAGTCTAACAAAATTGGTGTTAAGTTTAATAAATGGCTTAATTTTAGTGAATGTGTATGTGTTTTGTGAATGTATGTGTGCGTCAAAACTAAAATTGAGAATAAAACAAAAAAAGGGTTAACATTCCCTTAAAATTTTGTTCAGTGAATTTTTGCGTTTGCAGATGGTCACTATTTATAAAAGTAAGTTAACTGATATTATTTTATTTAATTTTTCTCAACTTTTGTACCATGGCATCATTTATTGAGCTGGATTCTCCCTTTTTTACCAAATAAATATGCTTAAGTAGAACGTAAACTACTTATGTTCTACTATTTCTTCCCCCTAAGTTATGTTAAACTTAGAGGAATTTATGACTCAATTTGAAGTTCGTGCAAACGGCTGTGTAGAACTTAAGGGTTTATGTTTCACATAAATATTTAAGTTTCGTTTCAGCAAATGGGCCTAAAATTATTTTTATTTTAAGTGGAGTGATTGAATATAATTCAATATAAGTTCAAGTGACCTCAACTCCAAAAATTTATAAAGCGTTTCGCCCAGGTACGACAGTGGGCTCATCACTCCACTTAAAATAAAAATAATTTTAATAATTTTTTATTATTTTTGTTATTTTTTTTTCTTCGTTATTATATTTCTATACATTATTTTATAACAATTTTTAGTCAAATATTTGGTTTTCTAAAAAAAGAAGTAGTTTTGGCTTATGTTTTGATAATTTGAAGTAGATTGGAACAGAGATTTTAAAATGAGGTAGATTTCGATATTTTTGTGATGGTGCGAAGTAGGAAGTAGATTTTAATTTTTTTTTTTGAAAAAAAGTAGATCTACTTCAATTGAAAGTGGCACCACTGCTGAGGACCCAAGTAAGAAAGTAAGAAAATTGATATTGAATTAGAAAAAAATGGGCTGTTACCTACAAAGACATATGATCAAGTATTTTGACGTGATAACGTCTTATAAATCGATGAACCATGGCAGCCACCACAATAAAGTGACACCATTTTCTAACGTTACACTCTCGCACTTTGGCAGTGCGGCAAAAAATTTCAATTCAAAATTAAAAATAAACTATTAGAGATACAAAAATCTTCTAAATATGAATTCGAAACAAAAGCATACAACCTGTTTTCTGACGACGTTATCACGTAAAATCATCGTCCGTAATCCGGCTTTACAGGCAACCTCTTTTTTTTTTCAAAATATAAGTCTCGTTTCTTTGAGGATCGGAATTTCAAGATTACTTAACAACCGCACTTTCAATATAGTCAATGCAATTACCATCTACTCCAGGGCAATTCCATGGTAACTCACATTACATTCACAAAAACTTCCGATACATAATAGATTTTTTTTTGTCAATTTTAATATAAATTGATACAAAAATATTGTCCACGAATTAAGCATTTACATTATTTCAAGCATTTGTTTGGGGAAAAAAAAATCTGTTGATAACATATTGTCGGAGAGTCCGACAATATGAAGTTTTTTAAGAAGATTCCATGCATACAAAATATAAGCTTTTAAAATTAGTGACAAAACCAAACATTTATTCAATATTTCGATGAAAAATTTGAAAATATTTAGGTAACTCACGTTACATAAATTTTGTAACTCATGTTACCTGCGATTTATGGATGCAAGAATAAAGAATAAATGGATTTTCTTGAAGTGATATTAAAATCGGATATTGCTAAAATGGTTATTTATTTTAGCAATCAGAAGGGGATACTGTCATATCGTCACTATTAGATTCATCTTGTTTTCTGTGGGCTCTATTTTCCGTCACATTGCTTTTAGATTATTTATACTCCTTGAATTTAATTTCTAGTCATAAGGGAATATAACAAAGAATCTATTCTTGCAACTTGCATAAAGAGTTGCTGTTTGTAAATAGTAAATTGCTATTGGAAAAAGTAAAAAAGTCTGCATAATTTGTTCAAAATTAGTGTCCAATTTTTCATGAAATTACCCTCCTACATGTTCTGCAGAACAGCTCTAGTAGTAATTTACTAGTAATATATTAAGCAAATTTGTTTAATCCTTAAATTACTTCTGTTCTATTGAGCAGTGGAATTGCCACAAAATAAATTACCGTTAGGCCACCATTATAAGTAAAATGCTACTGCATTGACATTTCATCTAGTACGTTATTATATGTAAGTATCGTGGTAATTAAAAGGACTCTGATCATTGAATTGGTTTGACCGATTAGGTATAGTGCGATTAATATTTCAGGTTACGGTTCCATTTCAAAATAAAGATTTTTTTTGTCATTAAAAAGAGTAACCCAGAATTCTAAACTCTTCACAAATAGGGATCTCTAATTTTGTTAACGTAAAAACAAATCTTGTTGTTGCCTACATTTTTGATTCTTTAAAGTTCAAGTTCAAATTTCTCTTGCAATGTCTGTTTCTATCTTTGTAAGCTAATGTAATATGTTATTTCTAATTGCCTCATACATTTCTTTTGCCTATATTGAAAAAATATTGCAAAACAAAGCACAATGTAAAGCCATTAAAGTAAATTCCCTTTGAATAAGTACCTAAATTAGTTTTAATGCAATGGCTTATAGTTCTGGCAGTAGGTAATATTTTTTTTTTTTTGGTGTGTTTTTGCTCCATTCTCTAAGAACTGCACATCCTTCCTCTGGGTATTCTATTCGTTTGCAAAAGGATAACACAAAAATAGAAGAAGAAAAAAAAAAGGACAAATCCTCATAGTCATCCACTGTTGCACACCGAAGGGCATACACGCTATATTTTCGCCTTCGAGGGTGGTGTTCTTTAGTTGGCTCTCTGTTCCAATTTTGTATTCCTTTTGCTTGCTATATATAGTGTAGTTGTAGTTGTATAGTCCTTGTGTGTGCCTGTGTGCTATATGTGCATTGCCATCGTATCTTGTGGCCCGTAAACATTTAAGGAATTTTTATCCCCTTTCCTTCAATTTTTATTGGCTACCGCGCCCCGTTACGTTTGCTTCGTTTTTTTTTTTATATTATACTCTTGCCATTGCCATGCCAGCCACTATTCATTCTGCACTGCTACATCCTGACTCCGAACTCGACTAACATATCATCACTTCCGGGAGTGTTTCCCCGGCAATTGGGCATTCAGGTCACGTAGTATTGATACGTGCCGATACATGGTAATTTTTCCTGAACGAATATGTCAGTGTTATGATTATTATTAAAAAGTATCGCAACTCTGTAACGGGTGGGAAGTTAGGTGGGTGTCAAAGGGCTGATGAGATATCTTATTGTTGCAGAGCGCTGTTATCCTTTATTGCGACTCAAAAAAAAATCATAAATTTTTTGTTTGTTAAACTCACTCAGATCCTCTGTCCTTTAAAAAAAAAAGAAAGCTAAGCTCTTATCCGGTACAGAATTGTAATCGGATATGAAGAAGAGTGTTGGAAAACTTTACGAATGTTGAAAGTTTAATGACTCCATGAGTAGGTACTTTTGGTGTATTTCAGTTTTTTTTATAGAGCTTTCACTTAAGTTTTGTGCATTTATTAATTCTTCTTAAAATATATAATATATAAGTGCTAATAGTTCAAATAAGCATCCTATAGACTAATATGAGAAAGTATGTTTGAGTGTATGCATTTTTGGTCTTATATCGCTGGTATAAATTGTGTAAGGAAATATGCTATGACTTAAATAAATGGTGCTTACAGTTAATGGCGGATTGCTCACTCAAAAACCTCCTCTCCAATTTTTGTTTTCTATTATACTCACCGACTTAATTCTGCAACTCAATTCAAGTGACTCTGCGGATTTTATTCTTAGACTTGGAGCGCAGATTTGAGCCGAAGACTTGAGTCGCAGAGTCAAGTCGGCTGTTTGAGTCAAAAATTCAATAATTAGATTTGTGCTGCAAACTTGAGTCAGAGATTTGAGTTAAAGATTTGAGTCGTTTACCTTCTTAAATCATAAGTTTGAGTCACTGACTTAAGTCAGAAATTTGAGTCGCTTACTTGAGTCCAAGATTAAGTTTTCAGACTTGAGTGAAAAATTTGAGTTCCAGAATTGAGTAGCAGATTTGAGTCCCAAATTGAATCGGAGATCTGAATTGCAAACCTGAATCGCAGACTTGAGACGCAGATTAAAGTTTGTTAACTTTTGGACACAATATACTTTGAAGGAAGCAGTGCAACTTCCCCACATTTATTTATACATTCAGAATTGAGTCAACAATTTAAGTGTCAGAATTGTCTAGCAAATTTGAGTCGAAGATTTGAATTGAGTCGCAGAATTGAATTTGAGTAGCAAATCTGAAACGAAGAATTGAGACGCAGATTTCAGTTGCGAAAATAAAAGTCACACAATTGTTTCGTTTCGTAGAATTGAGTCTCAAATTTGAAATGAGTCACAGATTTGAATTTAATCATAAAATTGAGTCATAGTTCTGAGTTGCAAACCTGAGCTGCAGACTTGAGTCAAAAATTTGATTTCTAATATTTTGACACAGATTTGAGTCCCCAATTTGAAGCGAGTCGCAAATTCAAATTGAGTCAAAAAATTGAGTTAAAGTTTAGAGTAGTAAACCTGAATCGCAGACGTGAGTTGCAGATTTAAGTTAAAGACTTCAGTTTCGAAAATTTGAGACGCAGAATTGCGTAGCAGATTTGATGTTTTAAATTTGAATTGAGTCGCAGAATAGAGTCGTTGATTTGAGTTCAAATTTGAAATTGAGTAGCATATTTGAATTGAGTTGCAAACCTGAATTGCTGACTTAAGTGCAGTAAGTTTAATGAATAAATTTTTCTAACCCTCTCGGTCCTGAATTTTCTAAATTTCCTAATTTCATTGAACTGCAACGATTTAAAAAAAAAATTGCAGCTTTGATGAAAGTTTCTGAATTAAACAATTTAGCTTGAATTTCCATTTTAATTTTCTTACCTCATATACCTATCATATACCACAAATAACTACCAAGAACATGTCATACATTTATTTAGGTAAATGTGTGTTTGTGTAATTTAGGTAAAAAGTTAATACTCTTCCCTATAGAGAAAAATACAAACTACGAGAATCGAGAATGGTAAAAGTTTTTGTCCATTAGGGAAAAAATATGTGTCACTGTCTAATGTCATGTTGTCAAATTTATTATTTATTATTATGAAGAGTGCTTCAAGTTGGACTTTTAAATACATAGTTAGTTTAAAAACCATTAATAACTTAATGGAAATGTAACTGTTTTCAAAAAGTTTGTTTTGATTGAAAAACAAAAAAAAAAAAACTAATGAAATTAATTTTATTTGTTTGTTGAAGCAAGTCTTTCATTGTTGTACGAGTTTGGACATTTCCTTTGTTTTAGGATTTTGCTCAAATTATAATCAAAATGTAGACGTCATTCATGTACATAATATTTTGACAATTTTATTTCATAAAATATGAACAAAAAAAAAAGACACTATCAAACTGCATAATTTATATTATAAACATCCTTTATTCCATTGTTATTGGTTACATAACTAATTCCCTAATTTAATTTGATTACAATAAAAAAAAATATTAGCTTTGCTAATCTTTAACCGCTTGATTTCTAACCACAAAAAAATGGACCAGTAATTTTGGTTCTATTCAAGCCAAATAAACAACACAACAATAGCGCTTTGTTTATCCTCATTAAATAAATTAGTGTTTTTTATAGTGGATGCAACAACTATATCTATGTATGTAATATTTTTATATAATTTTAATAAAAAAATTAAAAAAAATTTGAACACATAACAAAAAAAAAAAAAAATCAATAACAAAAAAGAAAATCGATAAATTTACACAAAATCCCACTAGCAAAGCTTCAACGTGCTATTGCGTGTCCGTGTAGCTTTTACAAATATATATAGCGGTTTTCAAATTTAACCAAAAACGCAATTAAAATTTAACTCGATTTCTCTTTGATATTGAAATTATATCTTGCTATTGGTACACCAGAAAAAATATTTTTTTCACCAATTTTAGCAATGGTTATAAAATTTAAAATGCACTAGTGAATCGAAAATCCTGAATTTTATAATTTATTAAATTACCTACATTAATTAAGTCTTTTATTTAAAATTTTTGAAAAACTGTTTTTCAAAAAAATTCATGAAATTCGTTACTATAACAATATTTTAGGTATCAGCCCTGCAGAAAAACATTTAAACAAAATTTCGAGATGATTTTTCAATTTTTGTTCTGATTTTCTTATAAGGCCAGGTAAATTAGTAAATCAAATCGCATTTTCGCGGGACAAAATTTTTTTCATGGGATGTGTTTGCGTGTATGTATGTCCCTATCATCTTGGAAAAGAGGTTGGTTCCGTTTTTATTTAATAGCTCCATTTTTACTTATTTTAACTAAAAATGGCCTTAAACGGTCTTATTCACAATAAAATTATCTAAAAAATTGCATTTTTGACTTCTCCAGGTAAAATATAATCAAACCCATGTGAAAAACATGATAGATATACTGATGAAATTGTGGGACCACACAAAGGATTCATAAAGTTCTTAAAAATATTTTTGGTGAAAGGGTATTTTTGAAGTTATACTTCTTATGGGAGGGTGGGTATGAAAATTTACTTTTTGACAAGAATGTCAAAGGGATTATGACGCGATCACCCTGGGTAGCAGGGCTGTCGTTTCACCTTTATAGTAGGCAGTACTTTAGTATTTAAAAATGCAGTACGCCGCAGTACGGCAAACATAAAACACACAACACGTTGCAAGTTACATGGGTAATGTGGCAAGTTGTATGTTTCAAGTTGCATGTGGCAAGTTGCATGTGGCAAGTTGTATGTGGCAAGTTGCGTGTGGCAAGTTGCATGTGGCAAGTTGCATGTTGTAATTTCCATGTGGCAAGTTGCCAGGGTTGCAAAAAGCTCACATTTTAGCTCAGCTCCCTAGGTACCATAGCTTAGCTCATTTGAGCTGAGCTGAAAGTGAGCGCCCCAACTTCCAACGCCTATATCTCGGAATTTTGAAGAAAATGAAAAAATTTTGATGCCAAACGGTAGCGGGGACTCTAACCTACATTTGAGTACAACTCTCATGCCTGTAGGTCAACGCGTTCTCAAACCGGGAGAACTTAAAAGTAAAAAAAAAAATAGGCACGATTCTGAAAAAATAGGCATGATGTGGCGGTTTAACATGGAAGGCGATTTTTTAAAAATCTGACAATGTGCAAAGCGTAGGCCCATGACACAAGCTATCATTTGGCATCACTCCCAAAAATTGCTCTCAAGCGGTTTAGCTTCCAGGAGCGTTCAAAGATTCGGGGATTTTTCGAAAAAAAATTTTACCCCAACTTTCAAACACGATTTTCTCGGAATTTTGAAAAAAATCGAAAAACCGGATTATACCACTATCGGGTAGCTGAGAATATAAGCTTTCATATGGCACCACTCCCCTGTCTCTAGATCAAAGCGTTTCAACGCCTATATCTCGGAATTTTGAAGAAAATGAAAAAAATTTTTTGATGCCAAAAGGTAGCGGGGACTCTAACCTACATTTGAGTACAACTCTCATGCCTGTAGGTCCACGCGTTCTCAAACCGGGAGAACTTAAAAGTAAAAAAAAAAATAGGCACGATTCTGAAAAAATAGGCATGATGTGGCGGTTTAACATGGAAGGCGATTTTTTAAAAATCTGACAATGTGCAAAGCGTAGGCCCATGACACAAGCTATCATTTGGCATCACTCCCAAAAATTGCTATCAAGCAGCTTAGCTTCCAGGAGCGTTCAAAGATTCGGGGATTTTTCGAAAAAAAAAATTTGCCCCAACTTTCAAACGGGATTTTCTCGGAATTTTGAATAAAGTCAAAAACCGGATTGTACCGGATTTTTTTTTATGATAAAAAATTAAACATTTTACTAAAAAAATAGAAATATATTAACTATTAAAAAAACCAAGAGAAAAGATCATGAAAAATTATCTGTTTTATTTATAAAAATATCCATGTGTTAAAATAATTCCATTAATAACTAGAACCAAACATCTTAAGCTATGGTGTTTTATAAAAGTTTAAAATATCTTCATATTTCATTATACTTTCCAAATAAAAATCAATGTATCCTCTCACCCATCACAGCTCAGCTCAGCTCACTTTACCTTAGGTCACCCAACAGCTCAGCTCAACCTTCAGCTCAGCTCACTTTCAGCTCAGCTCAAATGAGCTGAGCTATGGTACATAGCTCAAAATTTGAGCTGAGCTGTGAGCTGAGCTCAGCTAACTTTTGAGCTTTGTAGCAACCCTGCAAGTTCCATTTTGCTACTACTAGTGCTGAAGCACACACAATTCTCATAAAATGACCATATCGCACATTTTATGCGCAATTCATTTACTTTCGTTAACCATATACCTACGTTGACCATATTTTTAGAAGCGAAACCCGGGACGGATAAAAAATTTGTTGAATCGCTTTAAAAATAATAATTTTCAAAAAAAAAATGTTTTTTAATGAAATTTATGTAGCTTTACTCTTCCATATGTCTGTGGCAACAAGGAATAACAACATAAGTCAACTTATGTCGAAATTGAGATTTTCACAAAATCTGATGCACAATAAGCGATTCTATCTACCATATTTTTTTCATATTTTTATCTTAAGAGGCTTATGAATTACAGGTAAAAGAAAAATGACATTAGCATTGACTTCTTATGGGAAGCCAAACTTTCAAAACGCTCTCCTGAAAAGTTGTAAAAACTGACTTATGTTGTTTTTCCTTATTGCCACAGATGTATGTTCTCCATTATTCGAAAAAACTATTCCTGGTATAGCTTTTCAACCCGAAAAATACAGACTGGAACTAAAAAATTGAAGAAAAATTTTAAAAACTAAAGCCTAGTCTAGAGGCGATACGAAAATTTTCATATAAAACCAGCGCAACGAAAATTTTGCTTTTCGTTGCACTTTACTACGCAGCTTAACCAACGAAATTCTTACCAGTGCTAGAATATTTGGAGTTTTCTGTCGTTTGTCACTCACATTTAGCTGTCCAGGTAATTTTTCTTACTCCTACAGAGTTTTTTCACTTGTTAAAATTTTCGTTTTGATTCAGCAGTGTACTAAGCTTTGATCCGAAAAATTAGAAAAACTTTTAATTTCCAACCACTGTTTTCTTGTTCTTGTTTTCCATATAATTTTGTTTTTAATTTTGAATTTAAAAAAATCGAAGATTGTGCAAATACGGGACAATCCCGGGACAAATTACAAAATACGGGACACTTAAACGTCCCGGGTTTCTAAAATAAAAACCCTGGACAAGCTGTAGAAATACGGGGCAGTCCCGGATAAACCGGGACGGATGGTCACCGTATACCGTACGTTTTGAACCGCACAACATGAGTAAATTTCACAGAATAAATTGAAAACTACATGGACGCAAGGAGGATGAAAGAATTAATTTATTGTTCACTTGATAAAAATGTAAAAAAACGAAGTGTGGATTAATTAATTTAATAATAGAAATTAAAAATGTCAAATGAAATTCATTTATGATGAAGATGATGAAGATGAAGATGCTTCGCATGACAGCAGGAGTAACAAAGCTTGATAGAATTAGAAGTACAAAGATCCGAGGAAGCCTTCATGTTAAAAATACCATCTCCCAAAAAATTGAACACGACCGACTCAGTTGGTATTGCCATGTTCAAAGGAGAGATCCTGAGAACCCCGTCAAAAAAGCAATATCATATAACGTTCCAACACGAAATAAAAAGAAAGGTAGGCCTAAAAACTCCTGGTACAAGCAAATGCAAAAACACCAGCATTCAGTTGGCCTCAGAAACGGAACAATACAAAACCGGGAGGCTTGCCACCGATTTCTGAGGTCAACCCGGCGAACCCCACAGGCGGATCACTAGTGTGAAGCAGTAACGTGGGAAGGTTATGATCCCCTCGACATCGAGATCATAACAGCGCCGAGAAAAAGGAAGAAGAAGAAGAAGAAGAAATGAAATTCATTTACATTTACTGAATGAGAAGTATAACTTCAGTCGCGTGTACATGTACACACACTCTTTTTTTTTTTATGGTTTGAGTTATTTGTGACAAATGTATCATAACAGCTGACGTAAATTTTTTTAGTTTTTTTAACTTGATGAAAAAGTTTTGTTTGTAACAAGAACTAAGAATCTACAGAGTTTACAAAATTATCTTGAGTGAAAGGGTGTTTTTTTTTTTAGAAATAATGAAATTCGGAATTCGTTCCACAAAAACTCGGACAAAAATGTTACACCAATGAAAATTGGTACAAATATTTCATTTATAACAGATACCAAGAATCTAAGCAGTCTTTACAAATATTTATGTAAAAGGGTGTTTTTTTTTTTTTTAATTCAAGGAAAATCCGTGACAAGTCCGATAAAATCAATAGTATAAAAGGCACCCTTACGAAATTTATTAAAAATATTGTCTATCCCATTGAAATTACGAATAAAATAAGTTTGTACATTTTTTTCATGTGAAAGGATGTTTTTTTTAGGTGTAGGAAAATGTGGGTATATTTTAAAAAGTAAGTAATAATAATGGTATCCTATTGAAATTCAGCAAGTCATGGTCGAAATAGTGTTTTTTTTTTTGGGCCACCTTAATGAGAATAGGTAAAAACGTTGATTTTGGGATTGAAAGCAAGAATAATGAGTTTTCATAAAAAAAATTTAGGTGAAATGTTTTTTTTTCGAAGAGACAGTAAAATCTGTAATTTGCCCCAAAAAGCCATGATGACAAATTTTTTAAGTTCTTAGACTTTTGAACGAGCTATTGGCTTTTTGGGACCAATTACAGATTTAATGGTCTCTTCAAAAAAAAAACAAACACCTTTTCATAAGATTTTTCAACTAAATATTTTTATTTAAAGATGGGTCATGGGGGTGTATGCGTACCATTTTTTTCTATACAAAACCCTAAACATCAGTTAATAAAGAAAAACTATCACTGACCAATTAAACTGATGTCACACACCATGAAGAAGGCAATTTAACAAACATCGCATAAATCCTGACGGGGATGGCTTCTAGAAAAAAAAAATGCAAAAATAAAGTTTATTTTATTCTGTGTACTTGTAGACAAATAATATAGGAACGAGGCATGCACAACTATGTTTGCTGAAACAGTGAAATGGGAAAGATGTAGTACTGCGGCTGGATGTTCTCTAATTCACGTCATGAATATCTAATTAATTCCCAGAAGTATTACATCGGCACGTCCCCAAATTGCCTTTCAGACTCTCAAAATGGATAAAGTCAGTCTCCAGCAGGAATGTTGTTGTGATGCCTGTGAATATCATGAGAGAGAGAGAGAGAAAAAGGATTCGCATGAGTGATCCTGAGTGGGTTTTTATATATATAAAGAGGAATGCCATCTCTATTGATGAACTTATCTTAAACAAAATCAACAAAAAGCCAAACACAAAGTATTCGTCGTTGTGTGGTGGCACAGTGACAAAACTCAAAAGTAATTCACCCTTTTGAATTGTTTTGGCTATTTCGGGTGGTCGTTTGTTTTTTTTTTTTTTAACTAACTATACTCTATACTCTTCTATACTACTTGGAATTTGTTCAGCTCATCTGCAAAAAAGGACACTTTATCAATTTAACTGCCGCAATATGTAAAAAATGTTTTTTCTGTTGCTGGTGTTCTGCAGGCTGCCGTAGTGTTGCCTGTCGTAATCGGCTGTAACTGAGGTTTGTTGCAGTTGCAGGCGCACGAGGAGCGCTTGAAAAAATAGTAAATTAAATTCGTTTTGTCTCTAAATTCAGTGTGTTTTTTGTTTTGTGTCATTTATTTATTGTTTTTATTTTTTTTTGTCCTGTCCTAACTGCAGTTGTAGTGGCTGCTCAGATTGCAGCAGTAGTTGGGCGTGCGTGTGTCATTTTGATGGTGTCTCTCTGTCATAAAAGCGGGAGATATGTTTGGCATTCAATGTGAAACAATTAATTATGTGGATTAAAATTTTTGAATTGGCTAATGTCATGAAGCGTATAAACTTTGGTTTGAGATTCGGTGTGGTGTTAATTGGTGTTTGGATTTATTGATGTTTTTGGAATTAAATTTTTTGTTGCGATTTAAGCTTTGAAGTGATTGTGCTGTTATTAATTTGATAACAATGGAATGTAGTTTGTTGTTTTCAAATTATTTTTGAAAATCGTTGAAATAGTCACTTTTTTAGCTTAAATTTATTCTAAAAGTGGATATTTTTTTTAAATATTAATGAACATTAAAAAAAAATCTTTGCATAACTTTCTAAAATGGTGACATAAGTTGCTTCCAGTTTCCATGATTTTTACAATTTTACTAATTTCAAATTGTTTTTATACATTTTTGTTCTAATTAATACTGCCAGTAAAAATTCATGGAAGACGACCAAAGGAAACTATCTGAGTCAATTTTTTTATTAATCTTGGAAAGCTTTCAATAATACATTCTGTTTGGATAAATTGCCCTAATTTGATATCTTGGAGATCAAAGTTGAATTGTGAACTATCTTGTTTTATGTAAAGTTGGGTAACTATGGCGTATACGTAACATTTTTTTCAGAAGAAAAAACAAAAAAACTGTTTATTTATTTTGTTTTAACATAACTATATTAGGGACTAGTTTATGAATTTCACAAAGGTGTAAGTTAAATTAAGTTAAATTTACATGAATTAATTAACGTTTTGTCAAACTAATTATTATGCAACTATATGATTTTTTTTGAGGAATATAAATGTTAATACGAAACAAAGAGTCGGTAGAAACATTGATTATCTACTCAAGGGTTTTGTTGTCGAAACAAATATATACTTTTCTGAAGGTTTTCGCATTGTGAACTCAAATCCGAGGTATGAAAAAAGTATTGTTGTTTCTAAAACGATGTAGTTTCTGGATCATAACATTAAATGTCATTTAACTTAAAAAAAAAAAAACTGGATAAAGATAAAGACAAAATTTTCTTTTGCTATAAATAAACGAAGCTTGTTGGTTGAGTCCCAAATCCACAGAGGATTGTAGCCGCCTTACGGCGCTGGTCACACTAAGTAAGTAATAAACTTCCAAAAATACTTTGGATTAATTTTTATATCTCTTTGCACATTCCGAATCTTATTAAGATACTTTAAGCTCTTGGTTTTCTATTAAAAATATTCCTCTGATTCTCAGTACTTTTTTGAGTTGATTTCGGTTGGAGGTAGTTGAAAAGTTGATTTTTTAGGCTTTTTATTTAACTATCATACTATACTCTAGAAAACAGTATCGTGATTTTACAATTGCGATAGGAACAGATATAAGAAAACAATCAAACAAAAATATTATTAAATTGAAACTATTTGGTTAAAATTTAAACAATTATTTAAACAAACCAATCAAATTGTGACAATAATAAAATTAAGTTTTAAAAAAATCAGTCTTTTTAAAATTAAAAATATCCTTTCTTATCAAAGTTATTAAAGTTTTTGAAAAGTTAACAGATAAATTATGGGTGATGATTTATTTTCAGGTATTATAAGTTCGTTATTTAAAACATTGAAGAACTACCAGTAGGTAGCACAAAATTTGTTTCAGGACAGTGTGGTTGAAATAAAATATGTATTAAAGACCAATTAATTTAACCAGTTGATTAATAAATATTTGTTTGATCTTATAAACCTACACAATTTAGGCGCTGCTGAGTAAACTCAAATGTGTAAGCACTATGTTTAACAATTTTTTACAGGACATAAATGACGTTCAATTTAAGAAGAAGTGTCAGACACATTCGGGAAGATGAACAGCTTCATAAAAAAAAAAAGGTTTTCTATGCCAACAACTATTTCTATCCCTAATAGCGATCTTACATCCAGCGAGGACAAGACCAAAGCTTTCGTATCAAGTTTACTTTGAAGACCATTTCCAACCATTCCGGTAGACCTAGGATTTTTTGATGAAGAATACTTATCTCTTCGGCAAATTTCTTATCAGGAGAATGCTAGATTCAGCGACAACAGGCCACTTCTGAGAAAAAAAAACACTGTCAGCAAGAGGACGCACAATCCTCGATAGATTGTAAGCTAAAACCTTAAACCGTTGTGATAAATGAATGTAGACGTCAAATTTTAGCAGCTTTTCCATTTTAACCCACATTTCAAAGCCGTTTCGAAGAAATCTAATTTTGTTTTCTACCACATCAAGACCGGATACGGAGAAAGTACCTTATCACCAAGAAGCTCTTTGAAGAAGCAAAAATTCTACAAATCGGAGTAATCTCCTCTTATTCGTAAAGACTTCTCTAGAATCCATTGAACCATCCAAATTCAATGAAAGGAAGTATAACTAGCAGCCCAAGACATGGCGATCCCATCAATGACGAAGAATATATCAGATTCTACACTAACCTTGACTATCTTTCCAAAAAGACAGTCATTAAAAATCATGTATTCACATCTAAGAATAAATCACATAGTTTAAATAATGTAACCCAACATAATTTAGTTGAAACAACTTAATAAATCTTGAATTCAGATTAACTTTGTGTTTATTAAAAAAAATTATTTTAATTAAATTTTCTACAAACTTTTTTTGCCTTCCTCATCTGTCTACTTCCCTATTAACTTCTTCACTCTATACATTTTTTTAACTAACTTTAACTTGTCCTATTTCAAAATGTCAAATGGTTTTAAATGTTCATAAAATTATCTTAACTTTTCTAAACTCATATAAAATTTGTCTCTATTAAAAATTAATGATCAACAGCTGTGTCGACAAATTAAATTATCTTTGACCGCACATAAATGAGGTTCAGGTTGAGGTTGTTATTTTTTTTTTTTTTTGACCTTTTGCATATTCAATAAAACACAACAACAACAACACCAACCAACCAACCTCAGCAATTAAGATACTTTCTTAAACTTGAAAACAACTTTTTTTTTAAATGAAAATAGATACAAATCATATAGCTTACCTATACCGTTTAAGAAGGGCCACATTGAAAAATAAAAGCCTTCATAGTATTTTTTTTTTTTTTTTTCATTTTGTACTAAATATCTTGTAGAAACCTTCCATCCCTTATGATACACGACCTTCAAGTAAAACATAAAAAACCTTTTATTGCTCCACGGGAGCTCGAACACCTACTTTCACCTGGGCTATCTAAGAGGAACAACTTTGTTGTTGGTTGGTATGGTTCTTAGTTCCGCTTCCGCCGATTTGGTGTTAGCACTGTGGTTTTTTTTCTTCTTTAGTTGCATTAACTTCGCACATAAAAAAAAACCTGTTACATCCTGAGGTCATATCTACGGGGACCTCATCGCGCCAGGGACTTCAATAAAAGAAAAAAAAAAAATAACCTCAAAACCCACCACCCCATGAAATTGTGTGGTTTCAAAAAACAAGACCAAACCAAACGAACAAAAAAAAAAAAAAAACTCCAACCGCCAGACTTACAATTTCAATAACCATAGAACAATTTCTTACCGCTTAAAAGTTTTCAAATAATGTTATTTTGATAGGACAGGAGGAAAAAAAAATATAACTGGGATGTGTGTTTCCCAGTGCCATCGTCTTCGTCGTCCTCGTGTCGTTTTGTGCGAAAAAAAACTTTCATTCAGATTTTCTTTTCTTTTTTTCTATTTTTTTTTTGTTGGTTATATGCGTCTCTACTTAATGTCGTTTTCTATATAAATTTTCTTTCAAGTTTTAGACGAACGAGAATCCCCCCTCCGCACACAAAAACTTTTCTATTTAATGTCTTCCAGTCTAGCCCTCTATATGGCTGTCACTTTTGAAGGAGTAAAAAATAAGTTCTATTTCTAACTTTTCCATTGACAAATATTCTCTCATTTTTGTTTGAATTTTATTTTTATATAAAGATGAAGTTCAACCACAATTTTTTTTTTTTTTTGAAAAATAAGATAAAACTAAAAAATAAATAAATAATTATAATAAAAAAAGGACAAAAATGCATTTTTAGCTGACTTTTAGAGACAAAAAAATAAATAAATATGCAACATCTGCATCATTGTTGTATAATCATAAGAATAACCATCAGCGTTATCATTATTTTCAAGGCAGACTTAATGAAATGGAAAATTGTATTTATCATTTGCAGCTTTTTACTTAGTTTTAAGACATAATAAGATAGTGTGACCTTTCTGTTTGTACTTTTCTTTAAATTCGTTAAAATTTTATACTTCTCACATTTAAGGGAATTTTAAGAATCCTCGAATCTTCAGGATTGGATATCGGCCTGGCGATTTGCATAGCCTCAACGTAACTCTCAGCAATCTTAGCCGCTGTTTTTTTTCAGACCAGGTCGAAATTTCATCTTGTCGTGGTTGCATCTTGTTTTTCACACCGATAGACACTGGAATAATGTTTAACGGTTAGAAAAAAATTAAATTGAACTAATTAAAGTAAGTATAGCCATATCTCACGACTATGATTTGCAAGAATAGAAAAGACCAACAATTTACCGCCGACTCCGAACAGCAGTGAAGTAAACTATCGCCATTAAATAATAAATCTCCTGTAAAATATCGTGAATAAACTATTGCCAGCAAGGTATCGCCAGTTAATTATCGCAAATAAGGTATCGCCAGTAAATTATGCCTTGTAAGACATTGCCAGTAAAGTTTCCAAAGTAAGCTATCACCAGTAACCTTTAACCAGTTAGCTATCCCATGAGACATGTCCGATAAGAAGTGTTAAAGTATTATTGTGTATTTTCATAACCTACGTACAATAAAAATTACATGTAGATATGTACGACTGGATTGCACGAAATTGCTCTTGTGGTTAAAGTTGCTTAAAATGTTAAAGATTCTTATAACCGTCATAAAAGAATAATTTTAATTTAATTTTATAATTAATTTTAGAAGGAATATAATTAAAATGCAAGACTGGGGTCGCACGTACTTGCTCTTGCAGTTCAAAGCAAGTAAGTCTACTTGTAGATTTAAAAAGCTGGATCTAAATTTAAAAAAAATTGATATTGGGGAAGAGCCGACATTTAGGGCAAAATTTTGTTAAATGAAAAAAAAATTTTTTTGTTATTTGACTTTTTTGAGAAAAAATAAAAATGCAGTTTTATTGCCACTGCTTTAAATATTACGTATACAAAGTTTAATCAAAATCGTTAGAGCCGTTTTCGATGAATTCGTAATATCGTATTTTTTCGTATGGGATGTATACGTTCTAAACGAGATATAAAAAAACAAAAAAAAAAATAAACTTTCAGAATTCCATAAAAATCATCTGTACCAAATTTGAAGAAAATCCATCCACCCGTTTAGGCTGTGGAAATGTGTACAGATGGACGCACAGACGGACGGACGGAATTGCGGGACCCACTTTTTCGGAATTCTCCATCATCGTAATGTTGATTTTGATTAAAACCTCAATTTTTTTTTCGACACGAAACCAATACTTGCCCTATAGAGCAAGTAAAAAGTATTAAAAAATGGTTTTAAAATTAAGAAAACACGTAAAACGTAACCGCGTTTCCCCTACTTTTCAATTAAATGAGAAAGCATTTTTTGTTGTGAATAAAATACTAATCACATCATGAATGTGTACTCTTGTACGTTGTTTTTAAGAGGCTAAGAAAAAAAAATAAATTAAGATTTAAATCAGTTGTTTAAAAAAAAAATCATGTGTGCAATTCACACGTGTTTGAAGTGAAACCTTAAAAATCATTAAAAAAAATCGAAAAAATATAACTTTTTTTTATTCCATCACTTTTTTTATATGACAACCTACAATAAATTTTATACCATCTGAAAGCTTATTGTTTCAGCTCAAAATATTTATATCGACCATGTCTATACAACATCTACAAAAAGAGCTAGAATTTTTTTAACCCAATTAGTTTTCATAAAAAAAGCAAAACAATCAATCTCTTTTCTCTTCTAACACCATTAAATCCATTTTTACTTGCTCTATAGGGCAAGTATTGGTTTCGTGTAGAAAAAAAAATTTGAGGTTTTAATCAAAACCAACATTACGATGATGGAGAAGATAAAAAAAGTGGTTTTCGTGTTTTCGTCATGCCGTCCGTCGGTCTGTGCGTCTGTGCGTCCATCTGTACATCGAGCTAGGGCCTAAACGGATGGATGGATTTGCTTGAAACTTGGTACAGATGCCTTTTAGGTTATTTCCAAGGACCGTTTTTTTTTTTTATTTTTTTAATATCTCTTTTATAACGCATATCTCCCATATAACGTTTTCGAGGTATTGCAACTTTCTCGAAAACGCCTCTAACGATTTTGATTAAATTTGGTATACGTAATAGACTTATAGATTCTAACAAAACTGCGTTTTTAGTTTGTCAAAAAATGCGGAGAACGGAAATATGGCGTTGCCGTTTTTCAAAAATTGACATGTTTTTAAGTTCATATATTTCATAAAAGCATAAGTTAATTTTATTAAAAATTTACAGACATCATTTTGAAGCATAAAATGTAAAAAAAATATTTTTAAAAACATTTTTGAAAAAAAAAAAAATTAATATAATTTTTAAACTTTCGATTTTTTTTTTATTTTTTTTTCTCGACACTAAATAAAATCTTAAATTTCCAATAGACATTTAAGATAAAGATACTGTGAACTACAAGAGCAAGTACGTGCGACCCAGTCGTGCATTTTATTTAAAAGACAACCTATAATAAATTTTATATCAATATTATATCACCTTTTATATGACGCTTCAATCATATTTCTACCATGCCTCCAAAAAAAAAAAGAAAGAATTTTTTAAACCCAACCATGTCGAAATTTCAAACTGAGATTACGGTACTTCCTCTACTGCTAGCTGGTCATCGGCAACAAATCTTCACAGGTGTTTTGAGGTGTTTTTCAAGTTTTTCAACTAAAGATTATACAGGGTGTCCCACAGTCACCGCCCCAAATGAAAACCATGGATTCCTGAGGTCATTTGAAGTCGAAAAACTTAAGAGGTAATTTTCTCGTTTTCGTCCCGTTTTCGAGTTACCACGGTTTTTATGATTTTTGCTCTCTTGTCCTTTAACTGGCCTTATCTTTGCCAAACTAAGTTTGATTTGAAAGATTTTTTTTACAACCAATCAAGAATTTATTACAGTTTAAGTTTGTCTCAAAACTTTTTTTTCTGCGGACAACCGTTTTTCCACAATTTTGCATCAAACACAATTTTCTTCGTTTTTTAAGTTGTTTTTTACACTTTCATATCATTTAAGTCAAAAAAACACGTTAATGAGTATTAATTTTTTGTCCTTTTTCTTAAAGCCCAGTTTATTTTCATAAAAAAAATAAGTTTTATTTCATAAAAAAGGCTACTGAAAGTAATTAAAAAAAAAATAAACAAACTGAGTGAATTAAAAAAAAAATAATTTTTAAATAAAAAATTGATTTAAATGAATTAAAAACTTTTTCTGAGCTATTGTGATTAAGAAAAGAACAAATAGATAAAGCTCAGAAAAAAATTTAATTTATTTAAATCAATTTTGTATTTAAAAATTATTTTTTTTTTAATTCACTCAGTTTGTTTATTTTTTTTTAATTACTTTCAGTAGCCTTTTTTATGAAATAAAACTTATTTTTTTTATGAAAATAAACTGGGCTTTAAGAAAAAGGACAAAAAATTAATACTCATTAACGTGTTTTTTTGACTTAAATGATATGAAAGTGTAAAAAACAACTTAAAAAACGAAGAAAATTGTGTTTGATGCAAAATTGTGGAAAAACGGTTGTCCGCAGAAAAAAAAGTTTTGAGACAAACTTAAACTGTAATAAATTCTTGATTGGTTGTAAAAAAAATCTTTCAAATCAAACTTAGTTTGGCAAAGATAAGGCCAGTTAAAGGACAAGAGAGCAAAAATCATAAAAACCGTGGTAACTCGAAAACGGGACGAAAACGAGAAAATTACCTCTTAAGTTTTTCGACTTCAAATGACCTCAGGAATCCATGGTTTTCATTTGGGGCGGTGACTGTGGGACACCCTGTATAACTTGTAGAGCACGTACCGTTATGTGTGATATATTAATGAAAGGAAATATTATCAGCATGCGTATTAAAGTTAAATAAATTTGTTATGTGCTCTAGATCAAAAGATATATAACGTGTTTAGAAAAAGAATATCTTTTCACTGTTATCTCAGAATTTTGAATATGAAATTAATTGAAATTTTGCACAATCATAATTTATTTAATTACTTATCTACTGTATAAAATTTATTCATCTATCTATTAAAACAAAAAAGTTATGATCAATTGATTTTTCGTTTCGCTTTTTCGTTTCATCTTGTTACAAATCACTACGATTCTAAAGAAGTTTTCACTTCAAAAAACTCAAACAAAAATAAGCAAAGTAACCTCGATTTACGGGATGCCATTTGTTTTCATATGTACCTAACAAACAATTTTTGGAGTTCTTTTTTTTTTTTTTTGAAAATTGTTGGAGCCGTTTTTTTTTTTAAATAATTTTTTTTTTAATTTTTAAAAATTAAAAAAAAATCCATTTTGAAAAGAAATATTTTTTCAAATACATTTATGTACATATTCATACAAATTTTCAACTAAATTTTTAATATTTTTAAAAATCCAAAATTAACTTTTCTGAGTTTCGAATAAATGGTTAACAAGAAAGTCAGAAATTTCGAAAACGGTTCTATGACAGTTAGGTATGGTTAATAACGGGATTGGGGTCAAAATTCTGCCGAGGTCAAAATTCTTATTTCAAAATTCTGCTTTTCAAAATAAGTTTGACAAGATGGTTTTATTGTTAAATCAGTTATCAGTTTATAACGCAATATAGATGTCAGTTGCAAGAAAGTTTTGTAAGTTCTGATCTTGGATTACATTAATGAGGTGTAGGTATTTTTGTTTATTAAGTGATGCTATGAAAAAATAAAAGAATTAGCAGGATTGTTTTGTTCGAATATACATATATGTCGAACCCAAGCAATTTTTCGAAGTGAAATGCTTTTCCATAGAGAAACAAGAAAAATAACCACACGTTTTGAATAATTTTTTTTGCTGATTCTGCTAACATCTAAACAATGACTTGACATCAAAAAATTATTATTTTTCCTACACTGTGAGAAAAAAACGAATACTGAACATTTGAAAAGTTGTGTACCTATTCTGATGAAAAGGAGTGTATGTAGCCAGAATTTTGAGAAGCAGAATTTAAAAAAGCAGATTTTTGAAAGATAGAATAGAAAAAAAAGTAGAATTTTGACAAACAGAATTTTCGTAAATAAAGCAGAATTTTGAAAACCAGAACTTTGAAGTCAGAATTTTGACCCGCTCCCTTAATAACGATCAAAAAATATTTTTAAGTTTTTCTTTTACTCAGTAATTATTTGGCTTAAAAGTAAGGAAAATAGCGAACTTTTTAGCTTGTGAACGCATAATATCTTAAACAAAAAAAAACGACTTTATACAGTACAAATTAAATTGCAAAAATCACAATAGTAAACAAAAGCAAAACTAAAGTCTTAATTTGATAATTTTCTTTTCGTTGACGTTTCGCCGTGTGGTTGCACGCTTTTTCATGACTCTAAGAAAAAATAGATCTAAAAATTAATAATATGTATAAAATTAATACTCAGCTTTAAAATTGTATCTTAGTACATCAGCTACATGAGCGACTTTAAACTTCAATATTTCCGACCCATCGAACCTCACGTATAAAATATTAGTATTACTGATTTATTTCGACCACAAACAATAGATAAAGATTCAATGGAGTTTGATTATTAATTTGTAGGGTCGTTGATAAAGCTCGACAGAAAATAGGCCCCTGGTCACTTTAACAATGTTCAAGAAATACAACAAACACAAGAAACTCTTGATTCTGTGCTTGTCTTTATCTAATGATGTTGCACACAGGGTTGGTGTGGAAGTATGAAACCCATTTTACAACGTTGTATGTACATTTGTACACATTTCGACTGTGCGACTGTTATTTTAATTGAATTAATCATGCAATACTCCCGCCAACAACAAGGTTAGGTATGAACTCTAAATTTTGGACTTATGGGCGATGCACATGGAACGCGGAAAATCTGACAGCTTCGCTGAAACTGACTATGGTTGCTACTATATATGCATAGGAAATAATGGTAATATGGTTCGGTGCTAGCTTCATTGAGGTAGGTTTATAACCGTATTACACCCGTGATTTTCCGCTGACTAAAAGGTGTTCAAAAAGGACGACTATTCGTGTTTAACCTTTGCCTTGTGCATGAATATTTCACAATTTTCCAAGAAAGATGGAAAATTTTCAGTGAGGATAAAATCCTTGAGGGTAGGGTAACAGCAGAAGCAGCAAAACAACTTTATTATACATACACACTATCATAATGTTAGACGTCTCGTCTGCAGGATGGAAACATTTGTAAATCTGGCAAAAACGGAATGTATAGTATAGGTACACGGAGTATATAATAATAGTAAATGGTAGAGTAAGAATGTTATAGTACATGTTTGTATTATTATGCTTAGTAAAGGCAAAGGAGTCTGGAATTTAGTTGTTATTTTTTTTTGGGAAGGGGAAAGGGTAAATACGTAATAGTTGGTAGGGTGTGGATACCCACAATGAGGTCGCAACAGATTCGGATAGAATTCTGATATGGTTTTTAGAATATGTTAATGTGGTAAGCTGATTTTAGTTAGCGAATTACAAAGACAATACATATTGCTCAAAAGTGGCAAGAAAACAGTGTTTGTTAATTTGGTTATATTCCATTTTATGAAGAAAAAAGGCTAATGAGTGAAACATTATTTAATAGAGTTGGAATTATTATAAGGTAAAGCTTTTTATGATAATGTATTCTAATGTGTGTGTGGCTTGAGAATCACCTTGTATTAAGAAGCGATTGAAGGATCTTAAGTTTAAAGACTAGTTTAGGGATATAAATATATAGGAACTTTTATAAGAAGACATAAGTTGTCTTTAAAGGACACTTGAACAAAAATAATAACGAAGCTTAGTTATCTATTCCCTTAAGATCCTTCAAGAGACACAGGACTTATACTTTCAGGTCGTTTTTGCCTTAAAATTGAAAAACAAAATTTAGTCTTTATCAATATTCTTCTATAAACGAATTACTAGGAAATATTCATTCGTATGATATTTTCTGTTTGTGGTTTTGCGAACAATAAAAGTAATTTCAGAGAAAATCATTTCAGTTTAAAAATGTACATAGCCCTTTGTTACTTTCCAGTCGCACTGTTGAAAATATTTATTTTGGTTTTGATGGATTTAAAATGAAAAGGACATTGAAACTTTTAGTAACGGTTATACATTACATTATAGTTATACTTATACCTTAGAAGTACACATGTTTTCGTCTACTTTAACTTCCTACACATGAAATATATATAACATTTAAATTATTATTATTTTCACAAACCATTACCAAAAAATATTTTCAGAACAAAAAGATTGAAACATTAAAGAAGCAATCATAGGTACCTACATGTGTTGTGCACAAAAGACAAAACAAAGGAAAATTCATATGTCAAAATGAAATGTTGTGAGATCCTTGTAACTTAGGTTTGAAGAAATGTAATTTTCTTTTTACTTTAGGTACGGTTGTTATATAAATGAAAGGTTTACATACATCTGGCAGTGAACTTGTTTTGGTTAGAAAAGTGTTAACTTTTTCTTCAAATTTAAATCTATTAATTTTAGGTACATAGCTGTAATCCTTATACCGTAGTAAAAGTTAGTGCTACACTGAGGGAAAAAAAACTTAAAATTAATGAAAACCACTCGCATTTAACTATTTTTCTGAATTTGAAAAAAAGCAAAACTGGCGGCCTCTGGGAATCGTTATTGCTTTCTAAGGATATTGGCTGAATACTTAACGATAAGACCAAATGAATTGAAAATTTTTGAACACTGAAGCTCTGTCACAAAACTTTACTGGTTGAACAGAATGCAAATTCGGTTGTAGCAAAGAAAAACGCGGTAGCACAAGATGTCTAATAAAATAGCTAAAAATGTTGAAAAGATGAACAGAATACATATGTGGCGCACTAAAATGTCCATTGCCTTGAAAAAAAAAAATAATTTTGAATGAGAAACCACATTAGAAACGTCAAAAGTCATTGCGCTTGTAGCTTGAAGTAAAAGTTGACTCGACTTGTACCACAGCGAATTTCCTTGCCACAGCTATGTATTGTGACATTAATATACAAATGTCATACTTTTTAACTTTGACAGCGCCACAAGACATAGCCACAGCTACATCATTCTGTTCCACCAGTTAACGGTCACTGTGGCGTATGTGGAACATTTTTTTTAATATTCTTGGTAAACATAACAATATTTTTTTATTTACCAAAAAATCGTACCAGTTGACTTTTTTTTGACCATTTTCGAACTTCGAAACATTTATAGAGTGGTCATTTGAAATTTTACATATGAAGTGCTAGTCTTAACGGACATATCGCGGTTATGGTCTTACGTATACTAATTAACTAATTGATAAAAATGCAAATAAAAACAATAAAATATTATTGCAACTGAAACAAAATTGCATTACAAAAAAAGTGTATTGCAACTGAAAAAATATTTGCATTAAAAACAAAATATTTATTGCAAACAAAAAATTTTGCTTTATTGCAACTGCAAAATACATATGTAGATAGATAGATAGATAGATAGATAAGTTCTTTATTTTTTCAAATTTTCTTATAAGTACAATATTTCATAATAAAAGAAATACAAAGCATGGCTTTATAAGCCGTCTGCCGGAAAAAAAAAACTAATTAAACAAAAAAAATACAATATTTGAGTAAAAAGAGATAATATTTCACAAAATAAAGTTTCATAGTTAAAAATATGTAAATATAAATATTAAAGAAAAGAAAAAAAAAAATTTTTTTTTTTTAATTATTATTTTCATCATAATGTGACTTTTAGTTTAGTCAAAACAAAAAAAAAGAAACTTTGAACCATACGGAATAATGCCCATCATAAAAGTACATTTTGATATATATATAGTATACAAAAGCAATAACAGGTAGTTGTATGTTCATGTTCAATTTAAAGTGTAACTTTTAGTTTAGTCAAAACAAAAAAATTAAGAAAAAAGAAATATATTGGTGGTGGGCTTTTAGTTTAGCTAAAACAGATAATAATTTATAAGTGAGAAAAAAAAGCAAAAAAAAATAGGAAGAAGAACTGCATATTTCTCATTTTTTTTTTTTTTTTTCTAATTTAAAGGGCTTTTAGTTTGGCTAAAACGAAAAAAAAAGGAGATGATACAATTACTTTAACATCTTGTTACAACTCAAAACAAATTCAAACACTCGTTTCGATACTTTCTTGCGTGTGAGACATAGCGTATAAGAGGCTTCCAGCCACGATCTCCGTTTAGTACACCGACACATTCCTCTTGGGAAAGAAAAACTAGAACAAAAATAGAGCCTTCGGATTTCCTGTAATATTGGACAGAGTGCTAAAAAATGCAAAACATCTTCGTTTTGACCAAGGTTGCAAAGGGAACATACAGGGTTTAAGTCTGTTCTATGTGGTCTATAATTCAAATCGACCATTTCCGTTCTGATCTTGAAGATCAAGCTCATTTCAGAAACTGTAAACTCTTCTCTAAAATAGTTTCCTTCACCAAGTTTCAGATTAAGTTGTCTGTATATATTCCTGGATGTTGATGTAGTTCCTCGTGCAACACAAAGCCTATACAACGAGTCATCTATGACAGAGATACATTCATATAATGAATTTTTTAATGCTTCCACATTGTCCACTGGCAATGATATTGAAAGGTTATGTGCTACAGCAAGATCATACCAGTTTTTGACCGGACTATATCCACAACTAAAACAAATTTTAAGGAGCCTTTTTTGCAAGTTTTGGTCTGACCGCTTCATAACTTTGATCATAAAATCGGCGTTAGCCTTTAAGTTTTTCAAGAAAATTTGAGGTAAGCCTGACTCTAGGTGGATAGCATAATTAGGAGTGTTATTAGGCAACCTAAAAATTCGCTTGAAAAAATATATGTATATGTATGGAACTATGTATTTGCATTGAAAATAATATTTTTATTGCAAATAAAAAATTTTCTGCAAAATTTTTTTATTTACTAAAATATTTTTTTTTTTCTTAATAAAAAACTTTAACTTAAAAAAAATGTTTTTTACAACCCTGCAGCCATCCATTGTGGATAGATAGATGATCGTGAAATGCGGCCATGAAGAAAATTTGGTAGCAATAACACTTGTTCAAAACAAGAGTCAAATTTTCAAGAGAAAAACTCACTCCAATAAATGGTTAGATGTTTATAAATAAGAAAAATCATGCAATTTACACGTGGTAGAAGTGAAACCTTAAAAAATCATTTTTTTAGATGTTTATAAATAAGAAAAATCATGCAATTTACACGTGGTAGAAGTGAAACCTTAAAAAATCATTTTTCGTGCAAAAAAAAAATCGAAAAAATCTACCTTTTTTTATTCCATCACCTTTAAATCCATATTTTTTATATAACAACCTATAATAAATTTAATATCATCTGAAAGCTTATTTTTTCAGCTCAAAATATTTATATCGATCATGTCTATACAACATCTACAAAAAGAGCTAGAATTTTTTGAACCCAATCACTTTTCACCGAAAAAGCAAAAAAAAAAGCATCTGAAAGCGTCACCTTTTATATGACACTTCAATCATATTTCTACCATGCCTACAAAAAAAGTATAAGAATTTTTTAAAGCCAACCATGTCGAAATTTCAAACTGAGATTACTGTTCTTTCTACACTGGTGGCTGGTCATAGGCAACAGATCTCAACAGGTGTTTTGAGGTATTTTTCAAGTTTTTCAATTTAAGATTGTGTAACTTGTAGAGCACGTACCGTTATGTGTGATGTATCAAATGAAAGTTAATATTATCAGCATGCGTATTACAATTTTACAATATTACATTTTTTATAATATGCTCTAAATCTAAAGATATAACGTGTCTAGAAAAAGAACATCTTTTCACCGTTATCTCAGAATTTTGAATATGAAATTAATTAAAATTTTCGACAATTGTATTTTATTTAACTACCCATCTACCGTATAAATTTCATTGATCTATCTGTTAAAAGAAAAAAGTTATAATCAATTGATTTTTCCTGTCGCTTTTTCGTTTCATCTTGTTTCAAATCACTACGATACTAAAGAAGTTTTCACTTCAAAAACAAATACAGGAGAGAAAAAACTTCACACGAACTTAAACCATACCAATTGATTGATTTCCAATAAAATAAAAAGACCAAATTATTATTTCCCAAAAAAATGTCTCATGCAAATTGCAGAGCAATTTTATAATTTACAACGGTTTTTAAAATCCTTTTTTAATTTAATCATATTTTTTTTCTGTATTTAATTTTTTAATTGAAATATTTGTCTACGAATAAAAAATACTTAAAAAAAAAGAAAGTATATTTTTAAACAAAAACTGTCCAGCCAGTGCCTCAAAAAAGGGAAAATGATAAAAAGTCAAACCATGCCAAGCATGATGAAAATCCTGTTAAGTATAATCCTTTCTTTGAGTTTTCGTTTCCGCATTTTACATTGACAATCTTTTTCGTAATAATTTATTTTTTTACCATTTTTTTTTTTTTTCTTTTTATTCTGAAATGTCTTTTAAAATAAAAATTGTATCATGGACAGAATGTATTTTTTTTTTCTTTTATGTTTTTTGGTAACTCTGTGAGAATATTTCCTTATTTGCTTTATACTTAAGTTCGTTTCGAGTGTGTTCTTTTATGAAGCTTCAACGTTAATCTGATATTAATGAAGTCCTCGGTAAGGTCGCGCTTACTTACTCGAATAATATAAAATTATTAGATACACAATGAAACTATGAAAAGCTAAATTTGCTTACTTTTTACGAAAAAGGATCTTTCGTTTGCCTTTCAGGGGAAAGAAAACTTTTTAGTAATCTTGAATTTAATTTGAACATATTTATTTTTATGATTGCATACGTTTCCCTTATAGAAGCGAAATGACAAGTAAAAATTAAAAAAAAAAAAAACATCCTTGGAGCTCCCATCTCACATCCATCTTTTAACTCTCGCACAATACCCATATCCAAAAAAAAAAAAACTACTTTCCTCGTCGATAATTTCAATTCCCTTAACGAAAAACCACCGACTCGTATAAACAAAACGCTCGGGCGTACAAAAATAAATATTTCAATCAAAATGTGATGAATTGATTCATCCGCAATAATAATGTCCACCACCCTCGCCATGATATATATAGCAAACCTACTCATATATTTTCACTCCTAGGACTTGTAGAGTATAAACTGTGATTCATTTCCGATCATATAAAATCATCATCGTCCTCATCATCATCCTATACTCGCGCGCGCGCGGGGGATGAGGTGAAGATGAAATAAAAAACGCATCATCGGTTCTTAATTAAACGATGCTGGGGATGCTGCAAAGTATCTTTATAGCTTTAACATGGCTATATCCTAATTGGGATTGCCGGGTATATTATATACTCGTGTATGTTTGTGTGTGTTGGTTAGTTTGGTTGGCCGTAGAGTGCTTCAACATGCTCATCATCATAATCAACAACTCGCGTTTTTTGTTGTCGTCATCGTGCTGCTGCGACTGACTGCCTGCCACTACTACAACAACAACTGGTTGGCCACCGCTGAATGCACTCAAACTATAGAGTGGGTTATTTATTAATATCAGGGCTCCAATTAATGTTTCTGATTGCAACAGTTAACTCAATTTGTCCGAGTAGTCCCCGAGGTGCGATAAATCGAAAGCTATTGAAAATCAATAACTTTGCTCTGCTAAGGTGTACCTGCCTTTCGGTGTTGGCACAAAATATTATGCTTACCCATATCCTATATCCATATACTGTGCCCTCTTTAATAAAAAGTGAAGGATGTCATAGTGTTGCCGTCAAAAATTTTTAAAATCAACGAGGTGGGTTTCTGATTAACCTTTTTAACAAAAAACAAATGCTTTTTATTCTCGAAAATTGCTTTTATGATTTCGATCGTAATTTTTGTAGTATAATTAGACTCAAAAAATTTTATTAACGAAATCTTTGCATAAGAGAGTGCATTTTTACTTGCGATATAGGTATAGGTACTATATATCAAGTTATGCATTCGTACAAAAAAAAAAAGTTGAGATAGCATTTTTCAATAACATAACGATGGTAGAGAATGCCAAAAAAGTGGGTCCCGGAAGTCCGTCTGTCTGTCCGTCTGTCAGTCTGTCGGTCTGTCTGTCTGTAAACCAGGCTACAGCCTAAACGGATGGACCGATTGATGTCAAACTTGGTATGTAGCATTATTTGGGGACTCTCCATAGGTGTTTTTGGAATTAATTTTTTTGGACCAAAAATAACGGTACTTGTCACATACCGATTTTAGTAAAATTAAAATTGCTCAAAAACGGCTCTAACGATTTTGTTTAAAAAATTCAAATGTAAGTTTAAAGACAAGGTCTATCTGCTAATAAAAAAAATTTTGTTGTATAAAATTAGACAAGCCGTGAGCGAGATTTACTTTTGAGCAAATAAGTTAAAAATAAATTTTTTTTTGAAGTTATACTTCTTATGGGACGGTGGGTATGAAAATTTGTTTTTTGACAAGAATGTCAAAGGGATTATGACGCGATCGCACTCTCCGAGATAATTGGGCAGCCAGGGCTGTCGCTTCACCTTTTGAGTTGGTAGTACTTTAGTATTTAAAAATGCAGTACGCCGCAGTACGGTAATAAAAAAAAAACAGACAACACGTGGCAAGTTGCATGTTTCATGTCGCAAGTTGCATGTGGCATGTGGCAAATACCATGTGGCATGAAACATGGTGCAAGTGCATGAGGCAAGTAGCACGAGGCATGTTGCATTCAGTATGCAAAATGTGGCAAGTTGTGTGTGGCAAGTTGCGTGTGGCAAGTAGCATGTGGCAAGTTGCATGTGGCAAGTTGCATGTGCAAAATGCATGTGGCAAGTTGCATGTGACAAGTTGTGTGTGGCTTGCTTCAAAAAAAAAAACCAAAATGTAAATAGGTACTCAAAAATAAAAGGAAAAGAAAGCAATATAGACTAAAACTAAACCTGTATTGATATAAAGGCCATCAATCGTAGATAAAATTTAGTTTTTTTTTTTGAAAAAATTAGCCCCGGAAATTGGTATGAAGATTCTTAATTTCCAATTATAAAGTTTTTTCATGCATAACTATATTCAGGGAAGTCCTGGTTTAAGGTACGGAGATAGTATCAACAAATTTCCTAAGATCACCATAAGCTGAGATCGTTGAAAAAATACGCTGTTTGACTATTCGAATAATAATATAAAACAAAAATAATAAAAAATAAAAATATGAAATGAAATTCATTTAATATACTGAGTGAGAAGTATAACTTCAGTCGCGTGTACATGTGTACACCCAACACCCACTCTTTTTTTTTAGTATATCAGAAATCTTTTCCAGAAATTTGCAATTACTCGAAGATGATTTTTTGTTGGTTACATTAACATACTATTTCGAACGCTTCACATATTCAGTTAAATTGTTTCAAAGGTCATGAAATGGTCAATTCGTCTGATTATTGCTTATGACTAGGGTAAATGGTATTAATGGTCACCGGAAAATTTATCAAATTACAATTCGTCGAAAACAATTTATCGAATAACAATTCATAAAATGACAAATTCATCGAATAAATTATTAAAAATCATAGGTTGTCACCACAATGTCGTGCCATATCTTTTTGTAAAGCTAGTAACTTTTACTCTAATTTTGCATTTAAATAAAAACGTTTTATTGAATCTTTTTTCCAATTTTTTTTTGCAAACACAAAATTTTGAAAAAAAAAAAACTAAAACAAAAATTTCAAACTCCTTTTTTTTCAAAATTTTATGTAATTAAAAGCTAATTTTGTTTTGAAAGATAAATTTTGACATTTTTTTTAAAGAAACAAAGAAAACCCGATGCAAAAATATCTTGTCGTTTCCGAGAAATTAATAAAAAAAAAAAAAAACAACTTTTTTCTAAGAAAACACTTAATTATTTGTTTTACGTTGTTGATTTAGTGTTCATTTCCTTGTATTTTACGGTGAGTTTGGATGCATTTTCTTCGAATGACAATTCCTCAGACCAAACAAAAATTTTTTTTTTAGAAATCACAATACTTTGTATCAACTATATGTAACTGCAATCGATACTAAATCCCCCTAAATCAAATAGTCATTTGAACTGTGTAGAAGCGAAAAATTTGCCAATATCATTTTTAAGTATTTTTTAGGAGAGGAATTCGTAGTTAAAAGTTTAAAAAAGCCCTGCTTACGGTAAACGAATTTAAAAATGGCCGAATATTCAGCGGCATCTCTAGTTTTGTAGGTACAAAGAGTGATAAGTTGGTTGATATAAATTGCAAGCGTTAGCGAGCAAGAAAATTTTTTTTAAGAAACAAATTTTAACCATCCTAATAATATATAAAACATTGAAAAATGGACTTTTTCTTGCACAGAAATTTTGTAGCAGAAAATTGACAGGTACATTCTATCTATTGAGTTCTAAATGAAATTAGCAATACTTAAAAACCAAAATTTTAAATAATCCAAGTTGTTTGACATGAGCTAATTACACTGGTCAACAAGGTTTTTGTAACAGAAACCAGGGTATAATTTTCTATAGGCTGAGCTCGAATCCGAAGTCAGAAAAATTCTATCACATCAAGTTTTGGAGATATTCCCGTTAGAAAATCGAAAATGCCGATTTTTACCAGTTTTCAAAGTTATTTTTTAGCGTTTACTTATTTTTTTTTTGAAATTAAATTTGTAACAGTTTCTAAAAGAATTATGCCAAAATTTGAAAGCGATATTTGCTATTAAAAGCAAATAAATATGAGATGCCCCAAACACTTTGATTTCAAGTTATGATTTCTCGAGGAAGAAAATAGACATTTAAAAGATTTAAACGGATTTAGAGAGACAAAACTTAATTCTTTTAAAAACTGTTACAAATTCAATTTAAAAAAAATAAGTAGGTAAACGCTAAAAAATAACCCTGAAAACTGGTAAAAAGCGGCATTTTCGATTTTTTAACGGGAATATCTCAAAAACGTGATGTGATCGAATTTTTCTGACTTGGGTTTCGAGCTCAGCACACAAAAAACCTATAGAAGAGTATACCCTGGTTTCTGTAACAAAAAAGAAGTTTAATTTTGTTGACCAGTGTTATACTTCACTTTGAAATTTAACAATAAACTGAAATTGTTTAATTTTATAATTTGAAACAAAAGAATAACGAAATGTTGTAAATACAGTGCTTTGCAAAAGTATAATCGCACCATATATATAAAACCGAGTATTGCAGCGACACCCTACTATTTTTTTTATTAAAGGGGATCAAAAAACAAGAATATTGAGAAGAACAAAATGTCCCGTTACTTTCTCTTATAATTTTTAGAAATAAAAACAAGTTTTTCTTCCATTGTAAAAGTATAATCGCATTTTTTTATATTTTGAGTATGGCCAACAAGGTTTTTGTTACACAAACCAAGATATACTTTTCTAAAGGTTTTTTATGTGCTGAGCTCGAATCCGAACTCAGAAAAATTCTATCACATCGCGTTTTTGAGATATTCCCATTAGAAAATCGAAGATCCCGCTTTTTGCCAGTTTTCGAGGTTATTTCTTAGCGTTGGTAGGTACTACAGTCTCTGAATAAATCGATACATTTATTTTCGCTTACATACTGGATTTAAGGTTAACATAGAACAAAAGTGGGTTATAAGCAACTGAAGATATCTCGGACAGTAGAAAAGATGTCTGAAAGATTTAAATAGATTTAAGGGTAATATTTCAAAAACGAGATGTGATCGAATAAGTCCGTCTTTGGATTCGAGTTCTAGCACCGAAACCCTTTGAAAAAGCATAGTTTAGTCTCGGCACCAAAAACCCTGCATAAGTACTTGTGGTATTTAAAGGGTTTTCAAAAGAGCATTTTAAGGTGTTAACATAGTGCTTAAGGAAATGGTCAAAGAGATAAAAACTCTTTGTAATGGACCAAACAATTTTTGTTTTCCTTTATACAAACTTCATCGACAGCTTCTGCAACGATGCAAAATTGGTAATGATTTTAAGGGAGATTTTCATATAGGTAATCAAATCACTAAAATACAAAAACAAATCATTTAGTGCTGCACATATTAGACTTGTATATGTTTATAATATAGGTATCTTTTGATTTTCTGAAAAAAAATTTCGGGGGGGGGGTTAAACACCCAAAACCCCCCCCTAAATACGGCTATGGTCGCACGTGCGGGCAGGTGCATTATATTCAGTATAATATATCCTTATGTACAGCAAAAAAAAAAATCGCAAAAAATAGAACCGGATCCATTTTTTTAAACTTTGCGATTTTAAAATCGCAAGTCTGTGCGCTCTCATTTAAAATAATGTGTTTCATTTCTTGCGTCTGAAAAATCGAGTGGTTGAAAATCGCATGTGTGCGCATGATTTGGCCTCTTTGCGACTGCTACTTTTTAGTCGTTTTCGGTTTAGTCGCAAGTGTGTGCACAACTATACTGGTCCATTTGTTCCATTTTAATTTACGACAGTCGAGTCGCCAAAAAAAATGGGACAATTTTCAATTTTTAAATCGCGGCTATTTTTTAGAAGCATGTGTGTTCACCGGCATTGAAATCCGTGTGATCCATTTTTGCGACTAAATAATCGCGCGACTGAAATCGCATGTGTGCGCCTAGCCTTAGTTTGCATTTAAATAAAAGTCCCGAAAAAAAATTTCTTAGTCCAAAAATATGAACAAAATTTCTATTTCATATTTCACGACTCAATAAAATTTTTCACATACCTATTAGGACTTAGAATAACTTTTTATATTTTTGGACTGCGAATAATTTTTAATATTTTAGGACATAGAAATATTTTCAAAATTTTTAGTTTGGAAAAAAAAAATCCCTCAAACATTTTCCGCAAATCAAAATTTATACCTATTCTTTCAAATAAAAGTTTAGTAAGATTGAATAGCTTATGCAGTATTTGTGTTTGAGCTGAAGAACAGTTCTTCGAAATGACCAACATAAACAAATCAAACTTTCAATAGGAACAAACATAGGCGATAAATCAATAAAGCACTCAAACGCAATTTACCTTAAAACATCCCATATTTACAAGTTCAGGTTTCAAAAATCTTCCATTACAAGTGGGTTTTGCATAATCGTAAAAAATATACAATGTGTAATAAAAGAAGTGCAAAAATGTTTAAAATATGAACTGCGACTCAAACCACGGAAACCCTAACGAGTACTCCCTTAGTTTGACTGAAAATAGGAGCATCACGCACCCTCATATCACCCACTCTATTTGAGCACATCCTCTCTCTGATGGATAACCGGCGCCAGGAAGGAGATAGATCGTATTAAACATGAAATTTATTTTATTTTTATTTGCATTTTTTTTTTATTTTGTAGGCATTATTTAATTTTTTTTTTTTTATTTGAGGGAAAAACAAAAAACCTCAACCAATCTGAAAATTGTATTTACGGGCAAACATAGCCGCATTATCATGGTGCTTCATTGCTTGCCGGGGAATCAGGACGAATTAAAAATTCAACAATGAAACAGTTTTCTATTGTTTGAATAATAATGTATTCGCGTTATACACTCGATTTCATTTTAGTATTTGTCAATTAATGAATTCATATAGGAAAAAGCTTCGTGTAAGGCTCGGTGGATAGGTGGGTATTATCAGTTAAGAGGATTCTTTTTTTTTTTATTATTTTTCATTTATTTTTTGTAATTTTATTTGTTTTTTTTTATTTTTTATTTTATTTTATAAATGTTGGTAGGTAATCAAATTTTGCCTAATAAAGTTGTGTTATACGAGCAGCGACGGCGGCGAATAAACTTGCGTGGGGGAAAGGTAAGACCGTGTGCAGTGAATGTGCACAAAAGTTCGCAATGGCGTGATTAATTTTTGCGCAGTCAATGTACAATATAATTTGCTGAATTAAATTTCAGGATGAACTAATACAATAATGCCAATTAATACCTCCTGGGTGTCATTCAATTTGCATTAAACAATTAATGACGATTAAGTTTATACTTTTGTTTTACAATTTTACAAACATTCATCTACTCGCCTCGTATAGATTATTCGAGCGATATAATGTTCAATTCAACGGAAATATTATACATAAATTAATGACTTCCTATAAAATTTGTTTTTGGTTGGGGTGGGGGAAATTCTTGATGTGTGTTAGAGGATATAGAGGTTGGGTATTTCAGGTATTTTTAGTCTTTGGAATAATTAATATTTTAATGAATATTTATTTACTTATTCAATTTTATGATATCAATTTTTTTAAAATTAAAGTATGTATTTCCATAAAGTGTTTGTATTTATTGAGGCAAAATGGAAAATGGGCATAATTTTGAATAAATTCATAACATTTTGTCTGTAAAGGACTTTAATAACGTCAAGAACTAAATGGAACAAACAAGGAGCAGACACATTTAGGAAAGTTAAAAGCTTCACCAGAAAATGTCTAAAACCACTACGATTGACATTGAGGTAATATCAAACGATGACAGCTCCAAAGGATTTGCAAACTAAATGCAAATCCACCAATGACATCAGGATTCTAAGATAGAATAAGCTTTAATAATAAATCAGCGAGTGGAATCGTATCAGAAGCATTAACGACGACTTCTTTTTCTGCACCGTCTGTACATTTTTGAAAGGGAAAATGCCAAAGATGGAGCTGCGGCCCGCTGCACGTATTTCTTCTTCCCCGTGTGCCAAACTCTCCAATTGATTTCAACCTTGTAATAGCATACCGGTTACCCCTGCAAATCTTCTTCCAGTTCTGTTCGTTGGATATCATATTTTCGACAATGTTTTCTGCAGTGATAATGCCGATATAGGTATGTCTCCAGTTCTTCTCTTCCGGTTTTCCTTCTGCTGCAGGCGAAAAAGGAATGCTGCGCGTCTTTTTCTTCAAAGTCTCCGTTAAAGTAGACGGGTAATCGTTTTTCCTAACCTGTAGAGAAATACGTTGAGTATCCGTGTCCGGTGAGTAACTGGAGTGACGTAATAGTTAACCTCACTCCGTTTCAAGTCCTTTCACTCAGCCACAATTCTGATCAGCTCCGCCGTTCGTCATCCTCTGCTTTATGAGCTTCAACGCTCTTCCCACTTCTGTTCCTTCTGACGCTTCCACTTCCATTTTTTCCTTTGCGCCATTAGTAAATCGATTGGGGTCACTCCAGCAGATGTCGCCATCTGTTACCGGTATTTCTCTTGCATAAGTGCGTACGCCCAGTTTTCACTAACGTATACAGAAATGTGTTTTCGCCATCGGTGGTCTTCGCTTACTGGGCGTTGGTCCCCCACGTTTGTCATCAGGCTGCTCAGTGCTCTGTGATGCTGTTGTTTGGCTGTATATGTTACCAGTAGATTAGCTAAGTATCAAGTTCAAATCCCAAGTGCTTCACCGCCACTGGCACTGCTTCTTATAACTTTATGCCCTATGTGGAAGTCGTTTTGTCCAACTTTAATCAACGTACCCGACCAGAAATGCATCGTCAGACATCTCCATGCGAAAGATATCGTCGTAGGATCAGAGGTCTGGTTCTAAGATTGATCCCTACGCTGGGCCAGATGTGACTTCTGCAACTCTCGATATAGTCCTTCACCATCCGTGCTGGTATTTGGAATTATTTAGTATATTTTCCACCTTGCCAAGTTGATCGCATTTGGTAGGTCTTCCTCCTAAAGTAATGGTTTCTTTGTTGGGCATTTTTTGTGGCGCGCACTACTTCTTCTATTGATTCGATCATACATCATAGAACGGTCTCTCCGGAAACCGTATACTGCCTCTCTAATAGATCGCCCAACGCTTGTACTGCTGCCATAAGCCATTATTTCAATAGATTTTCCAAGAGCTTCCCCACGGTGTCTAGCATGCATAGAAGTCTATATTCCAATGAGTAATCCGGATCTCTTTAAGATTTGCTGATGAACACCAACCGTTCTTCCAGCTATTGGGAAAGCCTTCTTCCTCGAAAAAGATGTTAAACATTTTCAGCAGTGGGGACATGCTTGGGCAGTCTTTTTCAGGACTTTTATGGAAAAAGACTTATTCTATTTGAGAGGTTTCTAATAGTGCTAAATAACTTTGATTCATTAATGTTAAGTCGCATACCTCTAGATTACATGACATCAATTGATAACACTGGTTAACACAATTTAACTGTTGCCGAAACAAAAATATACTTTTCTGAAGGTTTTCGGTGTGCTGAACTCGAATCAACATTACCGTTAGAAAAAGCTGAACTTCAGACCTTATTTTTTTTAAATAAGGAACATTTTTTCAGCATATTTAGCTACGGTTTCTGTAAGAACTATTTTCTATCTTTCAAGACCTGTTTAAATCTTTTCGATATCTTTTTTACTCCCCGAGATATCCTCAGCAGTGTTGCCAGCGAATTTTAGAGGCAAGGAGCCGAATTTAAGAAGTCTTGGAGCCAAAAATTGCCAATTTCAAAAATTGTTCTTAAAAACTCATAATATGTATTTTGTATCATTTTTTAAATTTTGTTTTCAATTTTTTTTTTCAAACTTTAAATTAAATTAGATTTATGATAATATAAACAAAAACTATAAGGTTTAATGGAATAAACGCATTTGTCTCATCATGATCAATAATATCTAGAATACTAGCTGTGTTTAATTTTCCTCGTGATCCAGATCAGAAACATATGAATAATATGGAAGAAGGTAAATTCATAATTGCGCTATTCAGCAAGATGTCAGATTCTACTTCGAAGAAGTTTAGTTAAACTTCGAAGACTTTTAAGGTGCGATCATAATAAAATATAAATAAATCAAGTTCTTTTATTATAAAAGTTTTAAATTTTAAAAGAGCCAAAAATCGCCAAAATGAAAACTTAAGGAGCCAAATTTTGATAAATCGGAAATCAGAATTTGAAGTAGCCGGAGAAAACTTGAAGGAGCCACCGGTTTGGCTATAAATAGCCGGTCCTGGCAACACTGATCCTCAGTTGTTTGGCGTTTTATATCTACCTTAGAAATTTTATAACGCCATTATCTCCTTTATTATATATGAAGCCAAACCCACTTACTTCATTTTAAGATATCTCGGGCAATAATAAAGATATTGAGAAGATTTAAACAGGTTTTGAAAGATGAAAAACAGTTCTTTTACTAAATATGCTATAACAATTTTCCTTATATAAAAGAATAAGGTCCGAAGTACTCAAAAAAACGTTTTTTTGCATTTTCTAATATTTCAAAAACGGGAGCTGATAAGTTTTTTCTGACTTCGGATTCGAGCTCAGCACATCGAAAACCTTTAGAAAAGTATATTTTTGTTTCGGCAACAAAACCCTTGTAAACCAGTGTAATAATTGATTTGTTTAAATAGAGTTACCATATTTAATCCTTAATCTTCAAAGTAGAAACTTCATGTTTGAATCTTCTGTCTTCACTAATCTTTCATATATCACTAAATTTTAATAAATAGTCGTATAAGGTCTGTTTCGCGACTAACCAAAAATAAACATATTCTTGTCGAATTCGATGATGCTGATAATGATTTTCATCAGTCATCACTCATTGCTCGCTCAGCAGCAGTCCACAAGAGTTGTGTGTGGGTTGAAACAATTTGTAAATACAATTTGTTACATTTGTCAATTCCGATGTCGAGGACAACCATATTAATCGCTCGATTGAGTCACGCTGTCATATCCGAATTGATTTATCTCTCTTAAAATATTAAATGTGTCAAAACGGATATAAACTGTATACTGTCATTTCAGATTATTATCCACAAACCAATTATCAAAAAAATAAAAATAAACACTTTGAAAATAATTCCGAATTCTGTCTCTGCGTGTAACATGTTTGTTAATGAAGTTCTATTTCGAACTTTTAGTTTGCTTTTTTTTTAATTTTCTCGACACAATTCAAAGGAAGAACCTATATAAAAACCTAACTCTTGTATCCTCGCACATCCTCCAACCAATGCGCTTACTTTACTTTTGTATTTCTGCAGGTGGTTGCAGATTATAATTGTTATTGTCTATTGCACCGCACGTTAAGGTGCCACACAGCTTCTATATATGCGGCAAAAGTCTAATAACACAGCACATCACAGCCCCTCTGGTGTTGCTGACCTTGCTTTCTATACCCTCTACACCCTCTGCCACTATACTTTCTCTTGGTGGCATGGTGCACCTCAATGCGGATACACCTGATGCTTTGAAGCACGTCGTCGTTCGTATACCTACTATATAGATTTATGTTTTATAGCTTTACACCAGAGGGCTCAAGGGGCACAACATGTTGTCGGAAAGGGTTGTAATTGTACTGCAATTACCAGTGCATTCTGAAATTACAATACGTGTACGAAATGCTCGAGAGTTCTTTGGGTTTGCACAATTTGGAAGAAACAACAGAAAACGAACTATATACGAGCTATATGGTTGGTAATGGTTGGTGGGTGTGATGTGGTTTGGATCTTGGATGTGAGACACAAAAGGTAGGTAGGTACATGTGTGTGTTGCTAAATTAAAATCAACAGTTTTCATTTTGGGTTTTTCTTTGTAACGCTGCTGAATGCTGCAAATGAAAAGAAAAAAGCATAAAAAATGTTGAATAAAGGTAACCAAAAGTTATTAGTTTTTAAATGAAAACATGTATAGTATTTTCTTCTTTTGTTTGGATTTTTGCTTGAAGGTGTTGTTTTTTGGCTTCTTTATTTGTGGTTATAAAAAAAAAAACATGAAAAAGTTAAAAGATATTTGTACAGACAGAATGCGATTGAAAAAAAAGAAATTGCGAGTTAAATTTGAAAATATTGATTAGTAATGGTTTCGTGAGAATTTTGAAAAGTGACGTAAAAGCTTTTTACGAAAAGGAATCAAGACAAGAAATAAAGAAGTTTACATCTTCTGAGCCAATGCAATGTGGCAGATTCTAAAACTAATTATTCATTTGTTGAACTGGGTGAATTATTTTAAGGTCTCAATTGATATTTTTGATTATGACTTTTCAGGGTTAAGAGTTTAGCAAAGTTCGATCCAGACGTACATTAACTGAATAATCGTCGTTTCTCCAAAAACACCAGTTTATTTATTTGAGTGAATTTTTTTTAAGGTCCCGATTGATTTTTTTGATATTATGGGGCTTGGAATTCTGCAAAGTTTGACTCCAAAAATACCCTTATTAAGTTTGTAATCGTAGTTTCTCCGAAAACAAAGTTTATTTTTTTTTTTGATTTTTTTTTTTTTTTTGAAAAATTCAAATTTTGACCCCAAAAAGACGACTGAGTAATCCTCGCGTCGTTTCTATGAAAACAGAGTTTATTTTTTATGTGTGAATTTTTTTTTAAGGTCCCGATTGATCTTTTTATTTAATGAGGTTTGGAATTTCGCAAAGTTTTGACCCCAAAAAGAAGCATATTAACTGAGAAATCGTTGTTTTTCCGAAAACATAGTACCTACATATACAGGGTGTCCCAAAAGTAATGGATCAAACGAAATATGGTGATAGGGGATCTTAAGGGCTCTCAGAATTTGGTAACTTGTTCATCCCAAATCCTTACGGTTTTCGACTTAATGTAATTCTTGTGAAATTTCAAAAAATCCCTACTTTGCAACTGTATTTTGCTTCCTGCGCCCATTATTGATTTTTGTTTTTTAAAATTCTTTTACAAAAACAGCCAATAATTAGGAATAATTAATTAATCAAAATATTTTTTATTCAATACGCCATTTCGCTGCAAATAAACTAACAGTTTCAAGTTTTATAAAAAATCAATTTCTAACTTTCATTTGAGAGCAACACCGCAAAAAAAATGTGTACGGTGTGAGAATGGTTTATTATTTTAAAAAGTTGCCCTGTTATTGTAGTTTTCAAAAAAGTATAAAAGTTTTCAAAGTTGCAGTTATATCGCATAATATTACAATTTGAATTCAACAAAACAGGGTTTTATTGAATAAAAAATATTTTGATTAATTAATTATTCCTAATTATTTGGCAATTTTTTTTGTAAAAGAATTTAAAAAAAACAAAAATCAATAATGGGCGCAGGAAGCAAAATACAGTTGCAAAGTAGGGATTTTTTGAAATTTCACAAGAATTGCATTAAGTCGAAAACCGTTAGGATTTGGGATGAACAAGTTACCAAATTCTGAGAGCCCTTAAGATCCCCTATCACCATATTTCGTTTGATCCATTACTTTTGGGACACCCTGTATATTATTTCGGTGAATTTTTTTAAGGTCCCGATTGAATTTTTTGATTTTATGAGGTTTGGAATTTCGCAAAGGTTGACCACAAAAAAACGCATATTAACTGATTACTCGTCCCTTATCCGAAAGCAAAGTATATTTTTTTGGGTGAATCTTTTTAAGGTCCCGATTGAATTTTTTGATTTTATGAGGTTTGGAATTTCGCAAAGGTTGACCACAAAAAAACGCATATTAACTGATTACTCGTCCCTTATCCGAAAGCAAAGTATATTTTTTTGGGTGAATCTTTTTAAGGTCCCGATTGAATTTTTTGATTTTATGAGGTTTGGAATTTCGCAAAGGTTGACCACAAAAAAACGCATATTAACTGATTACTCGTCCCTTATCCGAAAGCAAAGTATATTTTTTTGGGTGAATCTTTTTAAGGTCCCAATTGAATTTTTTGATTTTATGAGGTTTGGAATTTCGCAAAGGTTGACCACAAAAAAACGCATATTAACTAATTACTCGTCCCGTTTCCGAAAGCAAAGTATATTTTTTTGGGTGAATCTTTTTAAGGTCCCGATTGAATTTTTTGATTTTATGAGGTTTGGAATTTCGCAAAGGTTGACCACAAAAAAACGCATATTAACTGATTACTCGTCCCTTATCCGAAAGCAAAGTATATTTTTTTGGGTGAATCTTTTTAAGGTCCCGATTGAATTTTTTGATTTTATGAGGTTTGGAATTTCGCAAAGGTTGACCACAAAAAAACGCATATTAACTGATTACTCGTCCCTTATCCGAAAGCAAAGTATATTTTTTTGGGTGAATCTTTTTAAGGTCCCGATTGAATTTTTTGATTTTATGAGGTTTGGAATTTCGCAAAGGTTGACCACAAAAAAACGCATATTAACTAATTACTCGTCCCTTATCCGAAAGCAAAGTATATTTTTTTGGGTGAATCTTTTTAAGGTCCCAATTGAATTTTTTGATTTTATGAGGTTTGGAATTTCGCAAAGGTTGACCACAAAAAAACGCATATTAACTAATTACTCGTCCCGTTTCCGAAAGCAAAGTATATTTTTTTGGGTGAATCTTTTTAAGGTCCCAATTGATTTTTTTGATTTTAAGAGGTTTGGAATTTTGTAAAGTTTGACCCCAAAAGAAATAATTATATAAATATAAGAAAACAAATTATTTTTCTTTTTATAATTTTTTTTTTTGATTTTATGGGGTTTGGAATTTTGCAAAGTTTGATCGCAAAAAGATGTATATTAACCGAGTAATCGTCGTTTTTCCGAAAACAAAGAATATATTTTTAAGGTGAATTTTGTTGGTCCTTTTTTATCCTATTAAAAGGGAATTGAATAGCAGAGTAAAAAAAGGTAGATTTTATAATAAATGTTTTTTTTTTTTTATATATCAATTTCTATTAAATTCAATCAAAATGGTTTTCCAATCATACAAACCTACACTTTTTCAACAATAATAAATCTCACTTTCCGAATTCAAATGGATTTAAATTTTGCAGCATTTAAGTGTTAATCGATAGTGTTCGTAGCATGAGTGGGTATTTTATTAGCTGGAATGAAGCCAGACAGCAAAACTTTCTATACAACAGGATAGATACAACAGGAATATCACTACTACCATTGGTGAAATTCAAAGCCACATACATATATGTACTCGTATGAAATTCAATAGCTTGTAGATTCGAGTATATGGGACGAGAAAATAGCAGAATCAAACAACCGAACCGAATATGGGAACCGCTTTCGCTTTAGAAGACGAAATTTCTCCAAAAATCGAATCTATGCGGCTCAGCATAAATTTCTAACAACTGCTTTTCGGCATCGCCATCGCCAATGCTATTGCATTTAAAGTTTCGAAATCCCTCTTTTTTAGTTTGAATTCCATGGAACAGCGCTTTGGGATATAAAATTTTAGCAAAGCACAGTCATCTACTCGCTATAGTCATTCAGTCAGTCAGTCAGTGGATGGTCTCCAAGGATACCCATTACTGAAATATCGGACGTGTTTTAGCATACAATGAGAATATGTTGTTGTTGTAGTCATAGAATATAGCGTATGGTACAAAAACTCACTATACACTATCACTACGCGACAACAACGCAAAGACACGGGACGGACAGTAACACGACTGACAGTTGGATTTTGGATTGTATTATCCTGTGTGTTCAGCGTTCAGCGCAACTATGCTCTATCCACAGTTATCTTGTCATGGCCTCGCACTGCACTGAATGCACCTCAAACACATATGTTTGAACAATTGCAAATGTACATGTGTATATTGTAGGTATATATGCATTGTCGTTACTTCATTTGAGGCTCGTTAATCATTGGGAGGTGTCGCGAGGGGTTTGTTGACACAGAAGCCCATTGTGTCCTTTTTGGTGTTTCCGAATTGCATTACCAGACTTCTGCCACACATACACTATAACCCTATATCTACATTCAACTGTCCATTTTTCTGTCACACAACAAAATCTGTGTGGATATCAATGAAACTGACAAAATGGCGGAACAACATCAACTATACTGCTGAAATGGTGTTATATGTGATGTGTTTCCGGAGGAGACAGAGAGTACAGTTTGAAGAAGCGAGCAAATTCACTTGAATAATGACCAAAACGTGTGTTTTGCGGCGATGATGAACATGAACCTCATGGTTAAGGTGTACCTAAATACCTATATTTTATCTACCGACGTACACGTCACAGTAAGTCATATATATTAAATGGGATTTATCCGGATAGGAATGAAATGTTAAATCGTTGTTACGGATTTGTTTTAAACGAGGTTTTTGTAGGATCTCAATTGCATGAAAGGTTTTTAATACGTTATAGTTTTGATTTTAGAGGATACCAGATATTATCAGTAACAATTAGCAAGTTTCGAAGGAAACTTTAAATCCAGCCAATATTTTTAGATAAAGTCATTCTGAAAGAAGTCTTAAGAATTATAGTTAAGAAAATGCAGTTTCATTTTTGAGAAACATAACCCACAACACATCCGTTAATAAAATTTGAGGCTGACAAACGTAACCTAGGTTAGGTTAGGTTAGATTGTAGTGGTTGTCAGGCAAATTACCCGACACACTTAGACACTTATGGATCCATTGTGATACCACCTATGTAACCTATGTCAAGATATGAATATCACGTTGCCATTGGATGCTTTTTTGACGTCAAAAAAGTATTCGATAGTGTAGGTATAGATTAAAGACCTTAGCTGTAAATTCCGAGTATTTTCCTTTCTTTCTTATAGAAAAATCTACGTTGAACTCAAAAACTACAATTCATTCATCTGATTTTATCAAAAACGGAGTCGATCGAAACTTTAACAAATTCTATTGAAGTCAATGCGAGATATTTTTTGAAAACCAAAAAATATCTCCAAATGCTAATTTTTTTTTTCAAACCAGCCTGGTTCGATTGCCCAAGGTTAGCCCAGGATAGCCCAAGATTTTTTTTCGCTAGCCCACCCTTAGTTCTAAACTTATAACGGAATTATTTTTTTTTTCACCTCAAAAATCCCAAAAAATATTTTTTTTGTAAAGTGTAAAAATTGTTGGTTTTGCACTGTGGTTCGTTTGCCCAAGGTTAGCCCAGGATAGCACAAAGTTTTTTTCCTTATTCCACTTTTTTTACTTTTTTTTCATATCAGAAACCGAAAAAATTATGATTTTTTCTTCCTGTGAAAAATTGTAAGATTAAAACCGTGGTTTGTTTGCCCAAGGTTAGCCCAGGATAGCACAACTTTTATTTTCGCTATACTACCTAGTTATATTCACCTCACAAAAAAAAAAAAATAGTACGCATACACCACAGTGAACTTTTTTAATTTATAATTTAGAACAAGTAAATTTACCGGTGTGGGCACTGTGCGCGCCTCAAAAGTTATTTTTTCGACTTAGAATTCTTACTTGATTAAATGTAGTACATATAAAATTTCTGTTAAGTAAGAATTCTAATTCTAATAAATGACATTTGAGGCGCAGTGCCCACACCAGTAAATTTACTTGTTCTAAATTATAAAGTTTTTATAAGTTGATTTAAAAAAACCCACTAAATACAAATATTTTTTCAAGTGTAAAAATCATTGATTTTTTTTTTTGGTTAGCCAAATGAGCATCTAGATTCAAACTCGCACATGATCATTGAAGTCATGTTTTTAATGAGGTTGTAAAAGTCTAGTCAGTATGCACCTTTTTCTATAATAATGTTTTACAACTTTCCTTGCATCATCAGTTTTAGAGCCATAAAATGGTCAATAGACTTCGAAATAACCAAAAATTTTCCAAGTACCTGTTCCGAAGGGTTGGTACTGATTCCGTTGTTTACTTTTTCTAGTAGTAGAACATCTTCTCTATGCTTTTGTCTCATCTATCATGAGTGTTTCACGATTTGCTTTCTTTGCATTATTTTTCCAGCTTAGAGGTTCAACCCTCCATACATTCTTTCAACTCTTGACTCTGAATTTTCTTCTAATTTCTATTAGAGAGTAGAATTTAGAATATCTCGTATTATCAAGTCCTTATCTTGTGCTTTATGCTTTAATTTGTATGAAAAAAATTCGCTGGTTTTCGACACTGGAATGCTACTCTTTTAGTAGTTTGGTCTTTTTTTTACTACGCTTCATGACCTCTAGTTCTTGGACCAACTTTATGGAAAGTTCTTGGATTGTATTATGTATTTGTAAAAAATTATTTTTTTATAAATTGATTAAATATAAAAAAAAAAACATGTTAAAAATATCTACATCTTCTGCCATAACAGCACTACTGTCTATCAACAAAAACAACTATAAACGTATGTAAGTTAATTACTTAAATTTTTTCACCATCCCACAAACTCAAATTGGGGGGTCTAATTAAAATACATGCCAAACAAAAATGCCAAAAGTTCTATTTTGGCAAATAGAATAGAGTAAAGCACCAACTTTAGGGCTTACCAAAATTCATCACCCACTTTGAAACCAATCAACAAACTAAAATATCTCACACTGGTTGTTGTCTCATTGTTTTTTTGGTGCCATCCCTTTGTGTTATTCCCATCATCATTGTCATTGTCCTTGTATATATAGCATCTTACACCCGTCTTCAGTCGTGTGTCTTCGTTTTTGTGATTTTTTTCACCCTCTCGTGCCTCTTTCAAAAGCACTCCCATAACACATAATACACATAATACTCTTTCCATTCTTCTTACATCTCAATTTATATTCTTATATTCCTTGGCTGCCTGCGAAGAAGAAACGGAATACGGAACCCGGTGATGACACATCTAGGTACGTGATTCCAATATTAAATGCCAGCGAGCAACGTATAAAAGTTCAATTCCTACTTCGAGAGATCTTATACTCCCAACCTCGCTCGAGCTGGGAGCGTCTTCCTTCATCCTTCGCTGGATGTCCTTGTCGCTGTTGTCACACTGTGTCGTTCTCATCCTCCTCGATTCCTTCGTTGCCATCATCATCGTTTGAAGCGCTCCAAACCAACTAACACACACACAAGGTGCAATTACCCGCTTGACTTCATTTCCAGGCGACATGCTAGAGTACAAATTAAGACTTCCCTGCTGCTGCTGCTTCCTCTGGATTCTGTTTATTCTTCTTCTCGCTTTGCTTCGACTTTGGGATTCGAGTGAAAGAAACATACGAAAGTGTGCAAAATTGTTTTTATTATTCTTAGTCCTTTATTCCCTGTCTTTCCTCTATAGTGTATAGAAAAAAATTGGTCCTTTGTGAACTTTTGAATTTGTTCTAAGAGGTAAAATATATAGATGCAGCCTCCCAAGCGACAAGCGAGAGAGAGGAAGCCATTTCGAAGAAACACCAAAAGGCGTCCTTAACTTTAAAGAACACTATATGTTCTTCTATATTCCTTACAGATGTTCTCTTTTTTTCTTTTGTTGATAGACAAATCAAAGGTGGTGTACGTCTTAGAATCTATATAGAACTGGATTTTTCGGTCTCTAACGCAACCGACATCTGTTGTCAAAGAAAAAACCAAAGAATGTCAACAAAGAAAGGTTTTTTGGTCATTGCTCATTCAGCCGATGGTGACTGAGTGGTCAAAGGCAAGTCTAAATATTTATTGCAACGATAAAACGCTTTTCTGCCCTACATTTTCCAAGGAATGTTTAACCAAACATTTAAATCTGACTTTGCAAATAATGAAAATGAATTAAGCTGGAGATTTTGTTTATAAATATACAGTCCATTTTTTTTTTTTTTTTTTTTGATTAAACGCAAAGTTTCCTTCAAGGAGAAGAAAAACCACCTTAAAACAGAAGGATTCCGCTTTAAATTAAGCGGATTTCTGCATGGTTTTTTGCCAAGATGACTTTCGTCTTAAATTAAACGGACAACTCTTCTTAATTTCTTGATTGTGCTAATTAAAACGAAATTCGCTTAATTTAGGCGGAAAATCCTCTTATTTTTATGTGGAGACATTATAATAACAAAAAAAAAACTGACAGCCACTGAACTACTACTTTTTGGGTCACTATTATTTTTAGTCGTTTTTTTTTAAGATGAAAATTCATATTAAAATGAAATAAAGTTCACCTTTAATTTAACAGATTTTAAGCGGATTCCACTATTTCAAGCGGAAATCGTATTGTTTTGAGCATCAACTTATTTTAAGGTGTTTTTTTGTGTGTAAAAGGTGCTAGTTTTTTTAACCTTAGCAACTCAGTTTAACTCTTGGCCACTATCGAAAACTTTATCGATGTTAAGAGAGCGTTTTGTGTTGAGTGCTTAAGTAATGTTGGACAGCAAGTTTAGTAAAACGGAAGCAGTGCTGAGTTGTTCTCGAAAGCCAAATTCATGTCCGGACTAATTAAAGTTCTTTATCAGTAATTTCTTAAGACGCATGTAAATGACTTCTTCAAGATTTTTGCTAATTTTGTTGAAGGGGGACATTGAACTTAATTAAGATTTCAAGTTGTTAACACATGCTCCCGGGGCTAACAATCGTAAGAAGTATTTATGACTGCACTTTTTAGTACCAAATACAAAAATACCGAGTCGGCACGGCATGCATTGCAAAGACTCCTATCAGCGCTTATCCCGACAAACAATTTTGATTCTATAACGCTTTACAGATGGTACTATTGCTTCTGTAAAGTATTTATTATAGAAGCAAAATTGCTAAAAGGGATGGGCAAGAGGGACGAGGAATAAACTTGAATTTTTTAGGGCAAAGTTAAGAATTCCTAAACAAAATTGAACTCGAGATAACAATCAAACATGACATTACGATAATAGTGAATGCTAAAAGATGGTACTTCAATTCCTTCTGTCTGTATGTCCGTCTCTATCTTGAGCGGCAGCCTTAACTACTTAAGTGATTTGCTTCAAACTTGGTAGATAATTTAAATTTTTTCTTAGGACCAAAATTAACGGTAGGTATGACCAAAATGGAAAAGTAAGCTTTTCTCTCAAATGGTTTTAAAGATTTTGATTAAAAAAAATAAGTGTGCATTGGATAATAACATCCTCCTTTTGAAATAAAAAAAAAATATTTTTTGAACTGTCATTTATATCCATAGAAACACTAGCTGACCCGGCGGACTTCGTTCCGCCATTTTTTGTATTTATTTTTAATTTTCGACTCTATAATTTGTTAACATTTTAAATGAAAAAGGGAATCAAAACTTGAAAAGTTCGCAAAATGAGTTTAAAAATATTCACTTTTAAACTTTTAGCAAAAGTGGCCTATGTAAAATATGGCCTATGTTAAAAACGGCCAAAAAACTTGGGACAAAAAAACTTGTTTTTCCCGTTATTCGGTCAAAAATCATTTTAAAATTTAAAAATTTGTAAATGCTTGCGCATGACTAAAGCCTATATTACCTATAAGCTTGAGATTTTTTGGAGGCTTATAAAAATTACAAAAAAATTCAAAACTACTCAAAAATGTCCCTTAAAATTAGTTGTTTTTCAAAATTCAAATTTCAAAATCCAGGGTATATGAAAAAAATCCGTATAAGACGCCTAAATTTTTTTCTTAGTATCTTTCCAATCGTGTAACTCAAGTTTCCGTAAACAATTTTCCCTACCTTTAATAAGCCTTTTGTCGAAGTTCTACCAGATGTTTTCACTGCACAAAAACCTTCACAACTTAGTTTTGAAATTTTTTAGAATTTTTGCAATACCTTTTTCAACCTAACAATAAATTTATCTATCATTAAAAAAAAAAATTCAACTTTCTACAACTTACCGTTTAGAAAAAAGCCTCTATTTTCAATGTCGTGTTACCCCTATTTAACCTATAAAATCATTAATTTTTTAGCCTAAAACCTTCTACTCTTATTCCCCTTTGATTTAAAAAAAAAATAAGCAAAATAAGTTAGCCGGTGTGGCCGGTTAGCGAACGTACAAAAAACCAAACTTTAATATATATAAAAAGCAAAAAGAACATTTAATTTTATTTTTTCACGCTTAAAATGTGTTATCAAATGAAAGGTAATATTATCAGGATGATCAATAAAGATAAATCAAATTTTTATAAGCTCCAGATCAAAAGATGTAATATTTTGAAAAATAGAGTTTTATTTTACCGTGATTTCAAATTTGTCATTACAAAATTAATTGAAACTTTGTACAAATATAGTCTTGCCCATTATCTATCTACACTGTAAATTTTATTCATTTATCTATTGAAGAAAAAAAGATAAATATATAAAAACTGTTAAAACGGACAAAAAACTTGGGACAGAAAAAAATTGTTTTTGTACATGCATGCGCATCATTGAAACCTATATTTTCTATAAATTTGAGATTTTTTGCAGACTTTAAAAAATTCCAAAAAAATATAAGACTACTCAAAAATGTCCCTAAAAATTAGGTTGTTTTTCAAAAATTTGTATTTCAAAATACAGGGCCTATGAAAAAAATCCGTTTTAGACCCCTATTTTTTTTTTATATCTTTCTCATGGTGTAACTCAAATTTCTGTGCAAAATTTTGCGTACCTCTAATTAGTCTTTTGTCGAAGGTCTATGACTGCAAAAAAACCCTCACAACTTGGTTTTGAAATTTTTTTGAATTTTTTCAATACCTTTTTTAACTATTGAATAAATTTGTCTATCATTTAAAAGAAAAGTCAACTCTTTACGACTTACCGTTTAGAAAATAGCCTCTTTTTTCAATGTCGTGTTACCCCTATTTACCCTATAAAATCTTGAATTTTTTTTGCCTTAAACCTTCTCCTCTTATACCTCTTTGATTTAAAAAAAATTAAGAAAATAAGTCAGCCGGTGTAGCCGGTTAGCGAACGTACACAAAACCAAACTTTAATATATATAATAGATTTTCTTGATTTCTGACTTTTTCATAAACGACTTAACAGATTTTTGTACAAAAACAATTATAAACTTAAGAAAAAATTTCAAAACAATTTTTTTTTTTTTTTGATTTTTAAGAAAAGTTTCAAAATTTATTTTTGAAATATCGATTTTTTGAAAACGGGTTGATAAATTTTATGGAAATTTTGTTTTATGTGTTGAATAATAATCTCTTTAGATAAGCATATTAAAATTTGTATTTGCTAAAAACTATTTTTTAAAAAGTTTTCTAACTTTTTCAAAACAAAAATTCTAAAAATTTTTTTTCTAAGCATAGTACGTACCTGAAGCAAAACGAAATCTAGAGTGGAATCTATTTTTGTTTTTGTTTTAAAACTTATTTCATAATGTTTCATCTTGAATTTTTGTATTTGTATTTTTATTAAGTTGTGACGGATGTCGGCTGGGTGGAACTTTCGACCGATTTCGAATATCTTTCAGTATTCATTATTCAATGGGTTTAATCGTAATTGCAGTGGACTGTCACTTTAGAGGTTCTGGGTTCAAATCCAGCCTCCACAATATAGACTTTTTTACAGGGGTAGAGTCTCTTGCGAGTAAATTTGTCAGGAAGAATTCACCTAACCATTTACGTTCAGACTCTGCAGGAATTTGTATGGCACCTCCAGTCTACAAACTAGTTAAACGCACTCAGAAATAGCTAGAAGTTGTAAACTACTTAGCATTTATCCTTCATGTGCTGATTTGAGAAAAACTGATAGTTCGCAATTCGAAGTTAACCTAGCAGGAGAATCAGCTTTTCTAGCTTAGTTCTGGTTATGGCAAAAACAAATTAAGAGCTTATACAACTTCTATGAATATAAGGCAAGGGTTTTGTTATGGTTTATTTTTATAAAGCTGATGTTTGGGTTAATAATGTCGACATCTAGTTACTAAAATGTTTGAGATGCGGGTCTTTGTGGTCACTAAAATATCACTCATTGTACAAGTAACATATATAAAATTGCGACCTTAAAAATATATAAGTACTATAGTACATATAAGGAAAGAGGTCCTTTATTTTTCAATGAATCTATCCACATAATCTCCACAATATGTGTATAAAGGTACTACTTCGATAACATACCAAATGTTTGTGTGTATACAGGGTGTCCCACAGTCACCGCCCCAAATGAAAACCATGGATTCCTGAGGTCATTTTAAGTCGAAAAACTTAAGAGGTAATTTTCTCGTTTTCGTCCCGTTTTCGAGTTACCACGGTTTTTATGATTTTTGCTCTCTTGTCCTTTAACTGGCCTTATCTTTGCCAAACTACGTTTGATTTGAAAGATTTTTTTTACAACCAATCAAGAATTTACTACAGTTTAAGTTTGTCTCAAAACTTTTTTTCTGCGGACAACCGTTTCTCCACAATTTTGAATCAAACACAAATTTTTCGTTTTTTTAAGTCGTTTTTTACACTTTCATATCATTTAAGTCAAAAAAACACGTTAATGAGTATTACTTTTTTGTGCTTTTTATTAAAGCCCAGTTTATTTTCATAAAAAAAACAAGTTTTATTTCATAAAAAAGGCTACTGAAAGTAATTAAAAAAAAAATAAACAAACTGAGTGAATTAAAAAAAAAATAATTTTGAAATAAAAAACTAATTTAAATGAATTAAAAACTTTTTCTGAGCTATTGTGGTTAAGAAAAGAACAAATAGATAAAGCTCAGAAAAAGTTTTTAATTCATTTAAATTAATTTTTTAATTAAAAATTATTTTTTTTTTAATTCACTCAGTTTGTTTATTTTTTTTAAATTATTTTCAGTAGCCTTTTTTATGAAATAAAACTTATTTTCTTTATGAAAATAAACTGGGCTTTAATAAAAAGCACAACAAATTAATACTCATTAACGTGTTTTTTTGACTAAAATGATATGAAAGTGTAAAAAACAACTTAAAAAACGAAGAAAATTGTGTTTGATGCAAAATTGTGGCGAAACGGTTGTCCGCAGAGAAAAAAGTTTTGAGACAAACTTAAACTGTAGTAAATTCTTGATTGGTTGTAAAAAAAATCTTTCAAATCAAACGTAGTTTGGCAAAGATAAGGCCAGTTAAAGGACAAGAGAGCAAAAATCATAAAAACCGTGGTAACTCGAAAACGGGACGAAAACGAGAAAATTACCTCTTAAGTTTTACGACTTAAAATGACCTCAGGAATCCATGGTTTTCATTTGGGGCGGTGACTGTGGGACACCCTGTATAGTACGTTTTTCTTTTTCCCAATGGAATTCGATTTTCTATCTTCAATTTTATTGACCCTTTTTTTGTGTGTGTAGTTAAGCCTGTTCGGGTTCAATTTCAGGTTTTCTTTAAGTTTAACTTTATACCGTGAGCCTTTAAGGCTTAAAGCTTTAAAGGGTTGCTGCCAAAGCAAAACAAACAAAATAAAGTTACAAAAAAAAAAAAAAACAAGCAAAAAAAAAAAAGCAAAACCAGAAAGAAAGTAAACGACACGGCACAACCATAAAGTAACCAAGGCTGAAGTGAAAAGGGCAGCCTTGGGACACATCCAGAGGTAGGTCTAGAGGTATCGTACGTAATGAATAAATATATGTTAGTATGTGTGTATGGTTCACTGTGGGTATCATATATGGGTTAAAAAGAAAAAAAAAAAAACAAAACTCAAAACGATGCGATGGCCCCAATATAACTGAATTTGTTTTTCTATTCCGGCAAAAAAGTACCCCATGAGGATACGATTAATCTGGTATTTAAAAGTTGCTCGAGTGTAAAAATGCCAGTGTATACTATATATTTAGAGTGTGTAGCTGTTAAATGGTAACACATACATAGACACACACCCTGTTGTTTACAGTAAGGGAAAAAAAGATCATTTTGGAGGAATCTAATGGGGTTTTCAATTTGGTGGATTTCAATATTTGAAAAAGGATTTTTTTTCGCAGCGAATTCAATACAATGCTGAATTGATTTTTTTCTAAAATTTATGAGGATGGTCCTTTAGCAAATATTTGTCTTAATTTTGGCAGAATACAACCTTATTTTAGGGTTTCCGAAATTCCTGGTGGTCCTGACCCTCAACTTAACATGTGTTTTTTTTTAATAAAAATATATTTTTTTTATAAATTTGTTAAGAAAATTATGACGAAATTCAAAACATGATATAAATTATGGTTCTTTAACTTTTATATAAACACGTTAGCACGAGTTCTTTCTTTTTCACTGATTTTACAGGAAATAGTAACGAAGTTATGAATACTGGAGTTATGCGCGTAAAAGTAATGAAAACCGATGTTATGAAAGACGGAATCTTCCCGTATATGGTTCCCAACCCAAAAACTTCGCTTTTTTTTTAATAACTTCGGTTTCTCATAACTTTGACGCGCATATTCTATCGAGCACAACTCAGGTACCTATTTTAAAAAAAACTCTTTGGACGCGTATCCCGGCAGAAAATTTGAGAGGGAACCAAATGTATGCATAGCATATACAAAAAGTCGGAAGACACTGTATTCATTCAGAAGATGATATCAATGCCTTACTCATTTTAATTTATCAAAGCTGGGAGAAATTAAGTAATCTTTCTTGATGTCGAATTTTAAAATGTATCCTCAAAGCTCGATACTAAGCCGGTCTTCAAAATTAATACTGCCTAAGATGGGGATCGAACCCACACCTCTAGGTAAGCAGTCAAGCACTACATTCACTGCACCATTGCCGCCCAGAATACAAAAAAATATAAGTAATCAACATTCAAAGGACAACATTAAATACAAAATTAGAATATCGTTTTTAATGACGTAACGTTTTAAACAATCATAATCTTAAAATTAAGTTAAATTTTCAAATAAATCATTTTTTGGTTTAAGATTAAGATTTCAAACATCGATTTCTTGCTTAAAGGGTTGATGAATACATTTTAAATTTTTGTTTTTTTTTTATGTTTATTATGAGTTTCGTTTCTTAAAAATGACACCAACTTTTTTTTATCAAAAAAAATCTCAAAAGTCTTCTTTAAACACAGAACAAAATAGGGCACCTATAATCAAAATGATAATCTTCTTAAATGTAGATATCTGCTCAAAATAATAAGATTTCTTATTAAAACACATGGAATCCATTTCAACTCCGTTAAAATAATGGTATATAAATTGTTTTGTTCGCATTTTTTTTAGATGGACCAATACAGCCTAATCAAAAACAGTGGAATAGTTACACAAAAAAATTGGTAAAATTTATCAAACAAAGGGAACTTTAAAATTAAATCTAAAAATGAATTGATTTATCATTAATTTAATATGCATTCTTATTGAAATTAAAAGATTAAACAAAAATGAATGGCTGTTAACCTTAATTTAAAATGATTCTTTTATTTTAACATAGATTTTATACGGTAGATGCTTTGTTTAGATATATGATATTTAAAAAATTGTCAGCTTATCTTAAGATGACTGTCTTCTTCCAAAAAGCATCTAGAAATTCGCTTAATTTAATATGTACATATTCCATTTGTTTTTAGCATTTACTTTTTTTTTCCAAGTAACAAAAATCAAACTACATCATTCCTTCCTTTTAAAAATTTGTTTTAGAATTTTAAAAAATAAGGCTATTAATCATTGTTTAACTTTAAATAACTGCTTAAATTTGGAAAATGTGTTCAAAAACCATGTTTGTATTTAGTCTTATAGCTGTCAAACTTGTGTCTAAGTATAGATTGTCTTAACTTCTAATAGTGTGATATTTATTTTTATTAAATGAAGCATAATTCCACAGTTTAAAAAAAATTTAAGCAGTGTTTAAGTAGGCAAAAATCTACTTTGTAGATAAAATTAAATTTATTGTTTTAAATTCTTTTAATTAATTACATTTTAATGAATTTTTAACCCTAAAGCAAGTCCATGCCATCCTATCGTACATTTTATTTCTTCTGATCATGAAATAATAAAAGAATTGCATGATTTTTTCACAAGAAAGGCTTAAAGCCTGAACTACATCAAAACACAAAGTCAAAAAAGTACAAAAAAGTAAACACGATGTTTTTTCTAATTCCCTCTAGTAGCTTGTTTGTATATCTCTCTATCATTTTAAAAAAGTATTCGATTCAAAAAGCTTGAACAAGACCAAGCTTTCAATTTTCACAAAGTCTTAAGAACAAATACACTCAAACAATATTTTTTGTATCCTTTCCGTAAGGTAGCTCTTCGATCACATAGCTAGTTCCTGTAATTTTGCGAAAAAAAAACTTTTTTGACAAACAATTGAAATTTGAACTACAGTCGATTCCCTATATGTCGTACTTCCTTTAGGTCAAATTTTCCTCTAACTCAAATTTTTTTACCGTTTTTAATGAAACCGCCTACAGCAAAAAGATTAAATAGATTCCTCTTAGTCGAATTTCCCTCTAACTCGAACCAAATTTCGTGTCCTGTGACAATTCGACTTAGATGGAGTTGACTGTAATTTGTTTACTTTTTCAATTTTTTTTTATTTGAAATTTCAAAACTTCAAAAACAAAAGAGCTTTGTTAGTTAATTTTTTCCAATAGATGTCAGGTAAATATACATGTGATTTTTATATTTTGAGCTTTTTTTTACTTTTTTGTACTTTTTTGACTTTGTGTTTTGATGTAGTTCAGGCTTAAGTAAATGAGACAAAAAAAATGTAAGATATTTCGACAAAAACTTTAAAAAAAATTCAGCAACATGAAGAAACAAATTGTATTTTCTTCGCTTGGGCCTAATAATATGGCAAGGTACTGTAATATCTAACTTGGTCAAATCATCCAATTCATGAATTAAACGAAGTAGCAATAACTTATATTTTTGAAGAACCAACAAATTTAAGTTCATTTTCCTTCCAACAACATTATTACTTACATATTGTACAAGTACTTACTTTGAATAGTATACAAAATGTAAACTTACCTAAGTGCTTTGAACATAATACACTTCTATTGATACGATTTTTTTTTTTTACAAACAGAAAAACGTTTATAAATCAAATAGCTTTTTGTTGCCACTGTGTGTGATGACATTGGTGTGATATACAAACACTATTGGGTCAACAAATTTTATTTACTCAGCTATCTCTCAAGCAATGTGATGGCATCCGGATCTAATCCATTGATATTTTATCCGATTTCCAGATTCCGGAGCATCTCTAAACTGTTTTATTTTTTATATTTTTTTTTTCGTTTGTGTCCTTTTTTTATCTTCGTATCCTTTCGTTTATGCTATGCTTTTTCCTTTGACATTGGAGTCTAGAGAGATAAATATAAACGAATTGATTTGTTCCAAAAAAAAAAAACAATGTCACAAGAGACGATGGTCTTTTTTTTTTTGTTGTCAAAACCTGTTTGAACATATAAATTTGATAAAAAAGGGTCCTGGTACTAGGACCTATAGGGTTTTTCAAATTTTAACCAAAACTGATTGATTGGAAAACAACGAAGCCATTTTTATGAAATGGGAATTAGGATCAAACACACACATGCAAACATGCATGTCCATTTATCTATTAAACCTTTTTACGACTTTCCCTTCAGTGTTTTAGTCTCATGCTAGATTCATGGAGGAAGATAAATTAACCTTCAAATTCTATAAGAGACTTGAACCAATTTTGTTGCCTACCCTTTAGAGACGAGAAACACTATTATTTTGTATTGGAAACTTGTTGTATAAAGGACATCCCCCGATACTAGTCATGGAGGAGGTTAGGTATGAGAAAAAAATTGCCTCCATCCTCGTCGACATAATATTTCAAAAATTCAACCTCGACATGCCTTCATGGTGGTGGGCATTTCGCATAAATTTCATTCTCTGTCTCTTGTACTATGGCACTTGTTGCTGAAGCCAGTTATTCCCATGGTAATTGACCTGTTGATATGCTAAATAAGGCATGCGACTCGCCTCGGGGATAAATGGCTCCTTAAGCCCTCCAAACGAGTTGATGCTTGAGTGCTCGCTTTTGCCTCTGAGTAGTGAGTATATCTATTTCATAATTCCTTCCATCGTCGTCGCACCGTGTTTCATCTCATCAGGCTATGTGAAAATGGGGAAGAAGGTGGTGAACATAAGATGGACTTGAATGGAATGGAATGGAATATAAGGGTTGTGTTTGTCGGTTGTCGCCTCGAGTGCGGTTACTCAGAGATGCCATCAACATCGTCATCAACATCATTAAGAGGGTGCTATATTGTTATTTTGTCGTGAAGCATCTATAAATTAATTTGTAGATCTACCTTCTCTACATCTGCGTGAATTGTGAATCTTTTGTTGAAAAAGAAGACATTGGCGCCTTTTGAAAGATGATATCCTCAAGGTAAGACGGTTAATTCAAAATAATATTAAAAAATTGTTTATGCAAAAAGGTCTCTCTTTTTAAAAAGTTTAGACAATGGAATTATAAACGTTTAATAGCAGTGAGAGATTATTTTAAATGCGCAAAACTTAATAGGTTGTATCTTTGTCGTCTTTTATGTAAAGCTTAGAAATATTAACTTCAACGTGTTCAATGTCAGATTCAATGAGGTTTTGAGCTTGTTTTCAATTTGAAATAAGTAGCGGGAGCACTTAAAGAAACTGAAAACTGAAAAATTTTATTCAAATGAAATTTTTCAAAAAATTGCATTTTTAACACTTTTGATGGGGTTGGGGTCGAAATTCTGTATGTTGCAAAATTCTGTATTCAAAATACTGTATGCCAAAATACTGTATGTCGAAATTCTGTATGTGCAAAATGCTGTAGGAACAAAATTCTGAAAGTCAAAATTCTGGTTGGTCAAAATACTGTATTTCAAAATTCTGTACATCAAAATTCTGTAAATTATCAAAACGATATTTTTTTACAGCATTTTTACAGAATTTTGATATACAGTATTTTGCCGTACAGAATTTTGCATGTCAGTATTTTGTTGATACAGTACAGAATTTTGTATTTACAGTAAATGACGTACAGAATTATGGTATTACAGTATTTTGACCCCACAGAATTTTGTCGTACAGAATTTTGACAAGCAGAATTATGACCCGCTCCCCTTTTGATGCAATGTCAATGTACTTATTAACCCAAAAGTTATGGTGTTGAACTGTTTTAAACATTTTTGGGAAAAAGTGCATTATTTTTACTTTTATAAACAACGCCAATGCACTTTTAAAAGCAACGCTAATGCACTTTTGGACCCAAAAATGATGATCTTGAACTGTTTTGAGCATTTTTCAAAAAAGTATTTTTTTTAACACTTGACCCCAAAATGATTGTGTTCTACTGTTTTCAGCATTTTTGGTTAAAGTGTATAAGTGCTTTTTTAAGACTTTTAATGCAACACAAATGCACTTTTGGACCAAAAAATGATAATTTTGAACTATGTTGAGCATTTAAAAAAAAAAAGTGCATTTTTAGCACTCTTGATGCACTTTTTGACCCATTGAGCATTTTTGAAATAATTGAATGCCATTGAAAAGTTAATAAAAAAATTAGGTGTCTATCACAGTTTTTTATCTAAGGCGCGGTGTTTTGAAATATGAATTTTTGAAAAACACCAATTTCTTGGGGGGTATTTTTGAGTGTTTTTTAACCGCTTTTTATTTGTTTCTTTTTTTTTAAAGATAGATCAATGAAATTTATGCTAGAGATTAATAGTACAGGTAAAATAGTACATAAAATCAAGAAACAAAACAAAAATTGTTACACTCATGAAACTTGGAAAAAAGTTTGCTTTTGGAATAAGAACCAAGTACAAAAAAAGTCTATAAAAAAAAGTTGGATGGAAGGGTGTTTTTTCGCGAACAAGAGGGAGGGGGTGAAGGTCAAAAATATACTGAAAAAAATTGTTAGTCGAATATCATCATATGACACATGTTTTCAAGGTATTTTTTGATGCTGAATCTAATGACATAAAAATAAAGTCAATACGATTGCTCTAAGAAAAGTTATTGCCGATTCAAAACAAGGTTGCTTGTTTTTTGACTTCAACAGGTAAAATATAACCAAAATCCATGTGAAAAACATGCTACACTGATGAAATTCGGGATGAAGGTTTTAGATAAAGCAGGGACAAAGGATTCATAAAGTTCTTAAAATTATTTTTGGTGAAAGGGTGTTTTTTTTTGATGGGTTAAGTTCTGACTTAAATTTTATTAATTTTTAAAACTTAGTGTAAATGTTTTGGTTGGTATAAGAATTAAGAATCTAAAAAGTGTACAAAATTATCTTGAGTTAAAGGGTGTTTTTTTTTAAGAAATGATGAAATTCGGAATTAGTACCTACCACAAAAACTAGAAAAAAATTGTTACACCAATTAAATTTGGTAAAAATGTTTCATTTTTAACAGAAACCAAGAACCCAAAAATTCTATACAAATATTTTAGGTTAAAGGGTGTTTTTTTTTTTGGAAATAGGGAAAAATACGCTATAAGTCAGATAAAATCAATGATATAAATAGTACCCTTACGAAATTCATTAAATATGTTCTCTTTCTAATGAAAATTACGAATAATGTAAGTCTATAAACTTTTTTTATGTGAAAGGGTGTTTTTTTTTAGAAGTAAAGAAAATATGATTGTATTTGAAAAAGTGCATAATATTATTAGCTTTTTGGGACCAATTGCAGATTTTACTGTCTCTTCGAAAAAAAAACACCCTTTCACCAAAATTTTTTTTATAAAAAGTCTTTATTCTTGCTTTCTATTCCAAAATCAATGTTTTTACCAAATTTCATTAGGGTGACCCATCATTTTTGTTTTCACTCAAAAAAACACCCTTTTAACCATGATATTTTTATAGATATTTTTTTTGATGAAAATTGATTACATTAAAACAATTTCAACTCTTTTTGTAAATGTGGTACATACATGATTAAGGTGAATATTTTGACCTGATATAATAAGCTTTCATTTGATATAAAATTTATTATACAAAAATGGATTTAAAGGTGTTGGAAAAAAGTAAGATTTTTTCGATTTAAAAAAAAAATTAATTTTTGAGGTTTCACTTCTACCATGTGTGAATTGCACACATTATTTTTTTTTTAATTAATACGATTTTTCAAGATTTATAAAAAAACAAAATAATTTCTTAATTGCATACAATAAAAAAAAAAACTAGTTCGAAATTTGTAGATATGTATTTATAATTTTTTTAAAATTATTATGGCATTGTGAGTGTAACCGTTGATTTTTAAAATATTTTTTTTTCCAAGCTACCAAAGTTAAGTTTTAGAAAACTGTCCCTCTCAGCAAAATAGTCCTGCTCTTTATTTGTATTAAAATAATTCACGAAATAGAATAGAAATAGAAAGAAAGGTAGGCCTAAAAACTCCTGGTACAAGCAAATGCAAAACCACCAGCATTCAGTTGGCCTTAGAAATGGAACAATACAAAACCGGGAGGCTTGCCGCCGATTTCTGAGGTCAACCCGGCGAACCCCACAGGCGGATCACTAGTGTGAAGCAGTTACGTGGGATAGTTATGATCCCCTCGACATCGAGATCATAACAGCGCCGAGAAAAAGGAGGAAGAAGAAGAAAATAATTCAAATGAATTTTCGTGATTTTTCAATTCAATTAACTGACCAATTTTCAAAATCTAGCAAATACAAACATACGAAATGATAATGTATCTCACAAAGCTTATTGTTATCAGACATCCAGAAATAATAGATTACATTATTTCTTCTTAAAAAAAAATATATTATTTTTCCTTATAAATTCCATCTGCTATTGTTCATCAAAGATTTTCTTATACAAAAAGGTTCAAAATTATTCAATATACTCGTACATCCAGAACATGATGTTTGCCCTTGGCTAGATTTAAGACTCATTAAATAGAAAACGATTTTAAAATTTACGAACTTAAGCTCCCATTCATGGATATTGACAACGGCAATGTATATGTAAATGGGAAAAGCTTATAAGCCGATTTTAACTATCTTTTATACCCTTTTAACTTTCAAAGCCTTATACGAGTAACATCGTCAAACAGACACACTCGCATGAAACTTAATTTATTACCAGTAAGCATTGCATACGTATATACTTACATGTGGATACTGTTTGGATGTATAAGTTGACTCCATTATATCAATTTGATTCCTTTTTTTTTTTTTTTTTGTTTAATTTTGATCAGACTATATAAGAGCATCATTGAGCTCTTTCTCTCTGTAGACATGTATCCATCAGATTGTCATTACTCTGGGTATCCATTTTTACTACAGTTTCGAGTTTCAATTTTATATATCTTAAAGCAAATTAAAATGCTTTTTAAAGAATCTCTGAGCACCTACATGTTTTTAAACTTTGAAAAATACTTGGTGCAATAATCAGTTAGCTGTAAGTGAATCCTCCTATCTCGGATATGGTCTTGTCCAAAGATTTTCACATCATCTTTAAAGCGTATCTTATAGATGACACTTGAATTCACTAAGTTTTTTCCCCCCTCTCAATTCAGTCAGCAGGATTCCGTAGGGCGGCAACAACTATACTCTATACTGGCTTCATCAAAAAAAAAAAAGGACGATGTGGCAGGGCAGGAAGCACCCAGAATGAAATAGATTTATTTGCTTCCTCTATGCTTAACAAATTTGGACATTTCCATATATTTTATTGGATATTACCAGGAAACGAGGAACAAGGATGTGATGGGACCAGGGAATAATACCGAGAGACGATCAAACTGACGACGACGAACGGACACAAAACCAACTCAACTCTCTATGGCAGGATGAAGTGGACCCAAAGCTTACCTACCGAACCGACTATATTCGCTTCTCGAGCATACATGCTTTATGTAAGTGGATCAAAATACATCGTATCGGTTCGTTTAGGGTTTGAGATTGGGGAGGGTACGGGTGAGTTTTTGGGGGGGGGGGGGGGGGGGCGATGTATAGTTGTTTGCATCACTTTTTGAAACTTTAACCCTTTTCATTCCTTTATGGTAGAAAGGACATATTTGTAGTGGTGATGTGGTAGGGATTTCTACTTTTCTGTTGAACAGCTTTTAGTGGAATATTAGCCATATGTGGAGGCAGTGGGAAGATGAAGATGGTTATAATACGGGATAGGAGAGAGAGAGAGAGAGAGGTGTTGGTTGGTTGGTGACTTCAAAACCCCCGAACGGTCAACTGCTTAGGGTTTTGTCTCCAATCTGAAAGTTTGAGGAGGCCACTTAAAGCTGCCCGAGGGCGGATAACGTGTAACCCGAGAGACTTTAGGGCGGGCAGCAAAGGGAATATCTGGTTTCGGTTCGGTCCGTTTCTGGGAAGTTTATCGAGAGAGCATCAGGAGCCGAAAGCGGAAGAACATTTTTCATTTTCTTGGATATTTATTACTTTGCTCTCTGACATTGTGGTGTTAAATGCTATTTACGTGTGAGTGTGTGTGTTTGTGTATATAATAATGTGTATGCAAACTCTGCATGAATTTTTTTTTTGAACTCTTTTTTTTTATGTTTTTTTTTTGTTTTTTTGTGAAGTGAAGCACACTCTTGTTCAATCGAAGAGTGAAAATGGATTTTTTTTTTTATATTTTTTATTTTTTTGACTGCAGATGTTGTTGTTACATTTTTGTCTGATCCTGGCTTGCAGTGCAAAAGTTTGATTTGTGTTGGAGTTGGTATAGTTTTTTTTTTTTTTTTCTTTAATATATTATTCTTTCATAGTTACAGATGCTGATGAATGAGTTTTTGGACAAAAGATGGCGGGCATATATAAATCAGATTTTGGCAAGAGTATTATTTAAATTTTTGTTTTTTTTTTTTTTGGTATTATAAGTAAATCGAAGTACACTTTTGAACTTTTGAAGATTGAAATCTTTTTGGACTATCTTTCGTATATACGTTAAAAATGTTTTTATGATGAATGAGTATTTGCAAAGTGCATCAAAGTAGATTTTATAATAAATTTATAGAGACTGTTTTTTTTCTTCAATTTCAAAGCGATTTTGATTTATTTTTTTATATAATTTGTGGTAAAGAAAATTATTTCCTACCTAAATAAATTCTGAAAATTAAAGAAAAGAGGATTTAAAGAACCTGCTTGCTTGTGACAAGGCGATAAGGTAGCAATTCGACAACTCGTCAATTCGACTGTACTTTTTATTTAGTTGTTAATAATATAGTACCAAATAGAATGTGAATTAGATTAGAAAATATTTGTTAGAATTCAAGAAAAATAGCTGATGTGCACCATCAGGGCTCTGTTCAATATCCGACTCTCACTTATGATAGTGTTCTCAGAAATATTACATCTATTTAGCACAGACGTAATGCGTTTATCTCGAAACTATGTATATTTATACACGATTCTGCATACTATGAGCCATTACATTTTCGAAAAAATTACTAAATTTTCTTCGGCAATTTTGCTTAATTTCAATACCTTGTACAATGTTTAGTGTGTTTTTTTAATTTTAAGTGCTTTTTAATTTTCTATGAATGCAGGGGGTATTTTTTTGCGTTTTAGGAGATTGCGAATAGCTCCAACCCTCGAATTTGTATTGAAAGAGCATGAGTGTATCTGGATATGGAGCACCACCAGTGCTAATGACTTAGGAGATATTCTTTAGAAGTTATGAGGATTTAAAGCTTCAATATGATTATTTTCTTTAACAGGGATTTTTTTGCAGAAAGCACAAATATGTACTTTTTTAGTTAAGTTTTTGTTACATTTTGAATTTGGGAACTTTGGGAGATATAACGGTAAAAGCATTGAGAATTGTGTTTTCTACTTGTTGAAAATTGTGATTTTTACTTGTGGGTACTATAGGCAAGTATAGAATTCGGAAAAAAAAAATCGAACTTGAGGTAACAATCACACAATAAAATTTTGAACATTTTTACACAAAAGCGTTTAAGTACCTAACCCTAATATTAAAATTTTGGAAAATTAAAAAAAAATAATTTGCAATTTTTTTTTTGAAAAATAATTTTTTTTGAAAACGGATAGGGGAAAGTGGGGCTAAAAGTAACAGGGGTAAGAAGTAACAGCTAAAAATAGCGGTGTTCCCTTTAATACTAAGAAACGCTTGAAAGAGAAAAATGCTCATTTTTTCCATATCTACCGGCACATTTTCTTCAGTTGAAGATTAGATGGCAGGGTAAGAAGTTATACTAGTGGTGCCCAAAAAAAACATGTTTGTAACTTTTTTTTTTAATTTTATTTTTGGTGTACCGGAAAGAGATATAGTGCTAAGTGTGTTTTTGTTAAATGTATTTGTGTTTTGGCTCAAATTGCGTGTATATGTTATGTCTATAGTAGTTTCGCTTTTTATTCAAATTGAATTTGTGTAAAAAATTGCATGCTGAGGCTAGTTGTAACATTTTTCCGGGGCAAGTTGTAACATGTAAAACCTACCTATAGATCCGTTCGCTTATATATTTATGTTAACATAAACTGTAAAATTAATTTTAATTTCTATTCATTCGACTATTATTTTACTTTTTACTAGTGAATTGTGATTTTTCGTTTATTTTATTATCATTTATTTTTCATTACAACAAAATCTGTTTGTTACCAACAAATAATAATAAACTACTTTTTTGTATAAGTACCAGAGTTCAAACCTTGCTCTGTTCGTAGCATATTTGTAATTGAATTTGTATTTATTTTGGAATTGCAAACACATTTTTGAACCACTACTTGAATTTATAAAGCTTATAAAGAAATTTATGAATTCAAATGACATTCATTTAAGACTACTGTCATTTCTTCTCCGGAAATCTTAGAATTGCTCTACTTTTTTTCCAATTTGCACCAAAATTTCATGACTGAGGCTTGTTTTAATTATTATTAGGTACTTATTGAAAATAAATTAATATGCCCCGGTATGTGTTAGGTACACTTTGCCCCGTATGTGGGGTAAGTTGAAACAACACGACTTTTTTTTTTGAAATCTTTATACATATTTCAACAGTACCGTTAGGTTTTGCTAAAATTTTGTGATGGATCTGGTAGCTAAAATATGGATCTCCAATTTAAAAAAGGTTGGATTGACTTATTGTCAAATTTGTAGGAGGAGCATCGGTTTTAGTAAAAAGTGTTATATTTGGCCCCATCTCCCCTAATTAAAATATTTCGAAATTTCATTTTAAGTGTAAATTAATTATATTTTCAAAATGGGATTTAAATTTTTTTTTTGCAAAATGGTTTTTATTAAAAAATTTATTTAAAAAAAAAACCGGCTCTAAAAACTTCTTTTCATACAAGTACTTTGTTTTATGATCAAAATCATTAAAAACGATATATGTCATTAATTATAAAAACAAATTTAATTACTCCAGTCAAAGCGTCGGAAAAAAGGGCCTAACCTTGCGCACAGAGGCACTGTCAGTTTTTATTTCATGAATCGATAGGGGTATATTTAAAAGGCTTAAACCCAATTTCTCACCACCTGATCATTCTTTTTAGCGGAGTTATTCACAAAAACGCATTTTTTTGGGATATTTTACTTCTTAGCTAAAATCTTTGCTTCATTTTGTCGTAGACCAAACAATAAACATGTATTCTCTTCCTTTTAATATTTTCTATCGTTATTTGTAGTTTCATTGTAATAAAGTTAGTAACTACAAAATGGCAGCCAGTTAAAGTCAAATTGTAGTTGTTAAAAAAAATTAGCTTTCTACTACCCACGGAAGCCGAGTTATTATAATTTTAAGAAAGCATTAATTCGTAACAAAATTCATACATACGATAGGAAATATTATAAGGAAGAGAATGTATGTTAATTTTTTGGTCTACGACAAACTGGAGCAAAGATATTAGCTTAGAAGTAAAATATCCCAAAAAATGCATTTTTGTGAATAACTCCGTTAAAAAGAATGATCAGGTGGTGAGAAATTGGGTTTAAGCCTTTTAAATATACCCCTATCGATCCATGAAATAAAAACTGCCTCTGTGCGCAAGGTCAAATGACGCTTTGACTGGAGTAAATGTGTTTTCGTACATTATAAGAAATATGCTTGAATAAAATAAAATTAAAATTTTTTTTTTCTTTGGAAACATTTATCTACTGCTTAGTACTTAAAACACCTTTGAACTACTTTTTTGAATATAGCAAAAGTATTTCAAAGTACTTTTAAGTACAAAGCAGTAGATAAATGTTCCCAAAGGAACGCAACCTAAGTTTACGTATACGCTTGAAAAAGCAAGTATACGCCATAGTGAACAATATGTTTTAAATATTTTGTGTAGTAGGCAGTTTGAAAATTAAATATTTTTGGATGCATAATTTTGGATTCACATTTTAGTTCTCTTTGCTTTCTTGTGTTTTTGAAACACAGTTTTTGTTGTGTGAACCTAAGAACGTTAAAGGTAAATTGAGAAATTAAGTTGTTCGTTTAGTAGTGAGGAAACAGCATTTCAATCCTACTTTGCAAAATCCCTTCTCGAATACATTATAAAAATTATCACCTTTTGATTTTTTGTATATGATACATTCAAACTTAATTTTACTGAAATAAATCATTTTTGTTAAAGTTTTAAACGACAAACTGCATCTTAAATCTTTTTAAATATATCAGTATTTTCAACTTTTGATCAATTTGTTCTGTTTGTTTTTGCCTTTTTATTTTCCAAACTTGAAAAGACATTCATTTTCAATATGGACACAGAACCAAACCTATAAAGATACGAGATGATGTTACTCGTAGATGTTACTTCACAAAACTGAAAAAGATGTACACACAAAAAAAAAAAAGCCAAAGTAATCTCACCAACAGCATCACACATTCATCTATGGTGACATACCGCACGTGCTTTTCCATATTTATATGTAGTATTCCTGTGCAGGAGAATATGTATGTTTCAAAATAGTTAACATTATTCGACATTTCGAAGTGAAAGTAAAATTTGAGTTATTTCATTGAAAGAAATATGCCATTAAATTAATGTCACACAGAGCAGAGAGAGAGAGAGGCTTGAAAGTTGTATAAATAGTTTATAATATTATAGAATTATAGAGATGTGCATACACACTTTACAGTGCTATAAGCTATAAATTATTTAAACTGAAACGTGATGGGTTTTGAAATGGAATTTTAATTTCAAACAGAATCATTTCATATAATAAAACATATGTTTTAGGGTTTTTTTTTTTTTGTGTAAATTGAGTTGGAAAAATATGTCAGCTTGAATTTGACGTGGGAAAGGTTTTTTTGGAAAATAATTTTGGGAACGTGTTTTTCTTTCAAAAAAATGCTTGACTTTTCTTGTAGAATATTAAACCATTTTGCTTAACAATTTTATATATAGTTTATTACACAACTCAAAAGAAGTCTGTTTGAATGCAACATACATATGTTTTTATTATTTTTTTATTTAATTTTTTTTTATGAAATAAAAAAGTTTCAAGTATCCAAAATTGCACTGCCGGGGTTGATGGAAGGTTTTTGCACCGGAGTCAATTCAATTAAATGGCTTTTGCTATATTTTGTTGGCATCCTATCACCACCACAACCACATCAAGAATACTGAATTATAAAAATAAATATATACTCGCATAAAAAAGAAACTTAAATACAAAATGAAAATAATTAAAATTAAGTAGTTATGCCATCGATTTAAATGGCAGACAATGAGAACAAAAATTAAAAAAATATACGCACCTTTTTTCGGGAGAATTGAAAGGATCATTATAATTTTCTCCTCAAATGAATGTTTGGTACGGACAGGAGTCAAAAGTTAGGTCAATGGGCAGGAATAAGAGCTATTTGAGCCTTGTTTTTTAATTGAAAATTTAAGGGGGGAAATCCCTCTGGAAGACAGCTTTTCCAATAATTTTTTTTTTAAAACCAAAAGCATTTATTGAAATTTGGAAAAGTATATGATATTATTGACATTATAAAGTATTGATACAATTTTTTTGAAGTAAAATAAGAACAAAATGGCGGCTCTACAGCTCTTTAAAGATGGCGTCTACAGTTTGAGCCGTGCAATGCCCAAATCCAGAAAATTATTTATAATCAAAAAAGAAATTTTTTAGAGACAAAAAAAAACGAAAAAACACAATGTGTTTTTATAAAAAAAATTGTTAAAGAAATTATTTATTGTAAAAATTATATTGAACTTTTAGGTTCATGCAATGGCCAATAAGTTGACGAGTAATTTTTTTTTATTTCAAGTCGATAGCTTCATTAGTTTTTGAGTTACGTTGCACGGCGCGGAAAAAAACGCGTTTCGAGAAAAATGCGTTTAAAGTTTTCGTTTTCGTACTGTGGTAGGTTCGAAGCGCGTAGGTTTCGGGACTTTCTAGGGACTTTTGAGGCTTCATTTAAGGCTAAGACCACTGAAAATAGTTTCTTCGGTTGATAATTGAATTTATGTATTAAGCAAAACAAAATAATGCAAAAATAAAAAAAATCCAGAGGGATTTCTCCCCTTAAGAGAGAAAGATGTTTTCAACTTCGTTTTTCAGTGATTTGCTACATGGAAAACGAAAGTTAATAAAATTTTATTAATTTTTTTTAAATGAAAGTATAAGAAACATCATAGTTACTAAAGAAGTTGGTTTCTTTTTTAACTGGTTGTATATGGTCCTGTAACGAACATGACTTTTGTACAAACCTTCAAAAAAGGAACAAAAGCGGCCTATAAAAAAGAGTGCTGCAAGCAGTTTTTAAAGTTAATTTTATATAGATTTATCATTCTACACCTTTTTTATGGATAAATATATAAAATGTATGTTAGAAACTAGTTTTAGTTTCATTTTTAAGTACCGTAGATCAATTAACCCTCTACTGAAATTTAAATTTGTTGGTAATATTATGACCAAAAATCGTGGCCACTGCAATATAATCTCAAAAATATTTCGTTTTACTTTGTTACGTAAAAAATAAAAATAAATTAAGTCATTTCCGGGAACGCTCTTAGAATCTGAATAAATAATTTTGCATTTTTTTGGGTATTTTTACTGAGTATCCTATCTAAATATGGCTGTAATAAACAATTTTATCAAAAAAGTTACAACAAAAACAAAAGAAAAAATTACTTATGGCCTAAGTGTTTCGGAGGTGCATAAAAGAATTTTTTTTTTGTAAAAATCGGTCTCTGCCCCAAGAAATAAAGTTATATTTGATTTATTTAAGACCTACTATCTTAGTATAATAATTATCATTTCCATTGATACTATTTCTAGACCCCTAAAGTCGTTTTGAAAAGATCACCACCATTTCGAGGAACGTTTTTCTAGTACCTACTAATTTTTGGGGTTTTGCGGTAAATTGAAAAATATACATTTTTGTGCTCTGCCCGTTTATGAGCCGACAAATTAAGGCTAAAGTGAACATTTGAGCATTTGAGAATTCGGTCATCGAAATTTCCCACCTCCATGATTTTGACCCATAAAGGACCATACAAAATATAATAAAACCATGAAAAATCATTAGTTTCGTCATAAATGTGAGCATTTTTCAAAAGCAATATAGAAAAAAGTTTGTAAACTCAAATTATGAAAAAGATTCTATGTTCTAGAATTCTTTAGTTCTTAAGCGAGCTGATATGAAATAAACGGATTTTCAATTTTATATCGAAAAAATGGTAGGTACATTTCATCATACATCTTTAAGGTTCACAGTATCTACAGAAATAGTTTTATTATAAAGTGGTCGTGCTATAATGAACAGCAAGCACTTAAGACAATAGACAACCATCGATCGGGTTTCCAAAAACAAATTTATATTCTATTTTCGAAATCACTTTAGCCGCATGGGCTTCATATCGTAAGATAGCTTAATGGCTTTGTTACTTCTGAACAATTTTATAGTTCGTTTTCAGAACAAAAATAATCTATTTGGTAAATGATTTTATTTTTAGTGTTTGAATACTAATAACAATAAGGTATAAAAAATGTTTACAGTCAAAAATTGTGAAACAAATTCTCAATAATACTGCAAAACTATAATTTGTATCTGACTACGCGCAATGTATTTACATAGGTTAATCTTTGAAATCATAGGTTCTAAACTACTTATCTCAATTTGACAAATGAGGTGTCGTTGGAAGACGTTGAATAAGACGTCACCAGGGTTCGGACTATAGTTTCAAAATTTGGAAGTAAATTTGAAAAAAAAGTGATGATCAAAATTTCGGAAATACATTTCAAAATTATACTTTCAGAACATTTATTTACAAAAATGTATTCTAAAAAAATTATTTTTCAACAAAATTATTTTTCTTTACTTTTTTTATTATGATCTTTTCCAAAAAAAACCTTTCTCATCTATCTAGTGCTTGTAACGGTGCTTTGGGGTAAAACAGTTAATTCAGCATAATCTAACAAATTTTTGATCAGGAATTCTTCAAAATCAGTAAAAATTACTTTGATAAACTTTAGAATAATTGATCTCCATTCATCTTTTGAGATTTCAGTTGAGTTTTATTTCTCAATGCCTCGACCAGATTTAAAATTTAAGTTAAATCCCTTTCTCTAAATTTATTATTTGAAAAATATTTTTCAATCAAGATATAGAAGTAGATCCTGAAAAAGAGAAGTAGGGAAGTAGATTTTATTTTTTTCCCAAAATCGAAGTAAATCTACTTCGATCGAAGTAAAGTCCGAATCCTGGACGTCACACAAAATCGAAAATAGTGCCCTCTAGAGGCAAATATCATTAATAATTTGTATTTCTATTTGCATTTAGGTACAGATGCTTTATCAGGAAATCTTAACTCCAACATAAATCAATAAAATAAGTTCAAAAACTAAAACCGGGGGTCGAATCACGGCATACGATATCAAACGTTAACGTTTTTCTTATTGCTGTCTTTATTTAATCAGTAGAAAATGATAGGGACACAAAGCGACCATACGTTAACAAATTCGACGTTATTCGACCCTTAACCTCAGATTAAAAATTAATTCCTGCTGCAGGAATATCTCGCCAAAGCGAATCAATTATTGCGAGGGTGTTAGTTTAAATTATCACAATCATCAAAAATCTTTCTTATTTATTAAAAGCCATGTAGTTTTATACCACCAAAAACATAAATAGATCTTTTACTTTCGCTTTCATTAATAGAAGTTCATTTTCATAAAATTACGTGATGAAAGATATAATCAAAAAAGTACTTTGTAACCTAAAGCTAAATCTGAAGCAGACAAGTGTTTTTATATTGAAATTTGAACATCTTAGAACCTACCTAATTGTAAAAATGAATCTGCGTGGGATATTATAAAAGTTCTATATCTGTTTTGTTACCTCTAGCATCGCTTTTATTAATTTTTTTTTTCAATATTTCATTAACTTTAACTGATTTTCTTTTTATGTGGTAGACTTGATATTTTAGGATATCTTAACACTAAAGCAAATATCGAGTATCATCTAAGAAAAATGTTTTTTTTTAATCCTTCAACCCGTTTCCATCAAAAAGAATTGCTTCTTTCTTGCGGTTAAAATTATTTATAAACGTGTTTTTGTAATTTTAAAAACAACTTACAAAGCTAATTACAAAATAAAATAAATAAAATGGACGACTGGGTCGCACAAACTTGCTCTTAGAGTTAAAGTTGCTTAAATTTTTAAGACTTTTTATATAAGACTTTTTATATAAAAAATTCGTTTTTAAAAAAAATAAAATAAAATCTGAAATTAAATTGCCCTCCAAAACAAGTATGCAGTTTTGATTGATATATTAACATGCATTTTTAGAAAAAAAAAATTCAAAATCGTTAGAGCCGTTTTTTAATAAACTAATTTTTTATAAATAATTTTTTGAAAAAAAGTTTTAAAATAAAATTGGTATGCCATTTTGTAGAAATCACTAATCAACATCTAAAAACAGAATTTCCAAAAAAATCAATGTCCCGTTTTCGAAAATTTGATTTTTCAAAAACAAAATTTTCAAAATTTTTTTAAAAATCCAAAAATTATTTTTTGGAAATTTTATTTTTGGCTTATATTTAAATTATATAAATGCTTCTTCACAAAAAGTTTCGATGAAATCAAATAAGCAGTTTCGGAGATAATCGGATTTGAAAAAAACGGTTCTATGGCAGGTACCGTTAATAATGATTTTCAAAAATAAATTTTTTCATTGAAAGATAGACCTTAGCTTAAAACTAACATTTAAGTTTTTTAAACAAAATCGTTAGAGCCGTTTTCGAGATATTTTAATTTTACTAAAATCGGTACATGACAAGTACCGTTATTTTTGGTCCAAAAAAATTAATTCCAAAAACCCCTCTGGAGAGTCGCCAAATAACGCTACATACCAAGTTTGACATTAATCGGTCCATCCGTTTAGGCTGTAGCTCCTTATACAGACAGACAGACAGACAGACAGACGGACTTCCGGGACCCACTTTTTTGGCATTGTCTACCATCGTAATGTCATGGAAAAATGTTATCTCAACTTTTTTTTTTACGAATGCATAACTTGATATTGTATAGTACCTATATCGCAAGTAAAATTGTTTTTTTTTTTTAATTTTGAACATTTTATGAATGCTAAAAAACCTTAAGCTACTTTTTTTTATAAGAGAAAATACGTTCATTCTAATTAAACATAAATTATTTGGTTTTATGGTAAAAAACAAAGCCATATTAAAAAAAAATTAATTTTATAACTTACTCGAAATGTGCGCCTGTTTTTCGTAACTCAGAATATAAGTTGGCATATGCTCCCTCTTTCCCCATTCCCTTCTTAATTTTTTCAATCGATTTATTTAAATTCTGAAATCAAAAAATAATCACCTTCGAATTTCAAACTTTGTAAGTTTAAAATTCAAAAATAAGTCACCCTGGGCCGGATGCACTTGATTTCTGAGCTTATTGAAAATCCGGTCCAGTCGAAAATACTACACTGCAAAGCGGTAGTCGCAAATTCATATCTGAACAATAACAACAACAACAAAAAAAAAAAACACATTATTTTTTTTAATTGTTTTCTTTTTGTTTTATTATTGTGACTGTCATGCATAATTGCGATGACAATGTCATTGTTATTTGCATACTTAAATTAAGTTCGCCATATCAAATAGGGGTGGTGCAGGCATGTTATCCTGTTGTCCCGGCGCTGCATTGGGTGTTATTTGCGCTATAAACGGGTTTAAACTATCGATGGGTTGACGCAGGGCTTATGTTTTATTAATTGTGGGATTCTATGGAATGCGGATGGTTAAAGTAATTATCGTCATTTTCATTTTTCAATTATTAAGGTCTTTTGTGGAAATTATGCACCTTTTTTTTTTTTTTTTTTCGTTTATTTTAATATTATAATTTTTTTTATTTTTGTTTGTTTGTTGTACGAAGGGAGTCTTTGTTGAAAATTGAAAATTGTGATGGAAATTTTAAACGGTGGCACAATACCACACAGGTAGATTTATATTCATTTAGATTAATCGATTATCGAATTACCAAAGATATGATTGAATTTCGAAATTATAAAACGTGATCTACTACCACAATGGAGGTGATGTTGTGGATAGAATATTTGTGTTTGACATTATTACACTCACACTAAAGGATATTATTTTAAAGCAACATTCTTTATCATGTCAAGGATAAAGTTGAATTTTTTTTATTTTCATCGGAATTTTAAAGTATATACTTTTACACAATTATCTGAAACAGTGAAAAAAAAAATCCCGACTAAAGCTTAACAAATATTAACCAAAAGACCTCTTGGATTTAAATTTCAAGTACCTATAGTGACCTTTACCTGGTCAAAAAGCTGATAATATTAATTAATTCAATTTTAAAATTAAACTATCAAATTTTGTTTCGTTTATGAATTTGTATCCATAAACCCTAATTCTTTAACAAATCAACTTTATAGCTTCAAATTATTCCCAATAGCCCACACTTAGCTTACCTGAAAACAAAATGTCACCTTATAGATTTTTTTGACCAACTTCAATACCTACCTTTGAGCTTAGACGATATATAATTTATCTTAATATGATTGTTCCCATTTTCCAAGAAAAAAAAAAGATACCGCATAAGTCCCAATTTGGTCCACACAATTAAGTCCTGTCACTCGTTCATACGTTTTTATCCACATATTGATATCGAAAGGAGAGTATCAATTTAATTTATGAAGGTCATCCCCTTTCGAACGATTGATATTATTTCACTCAATTTCAATGAGTACAGTAGACCTATACCTATCTATCCCTTTTCCCCTTTTTTTTCTATTTTATTTAGCCACCCCAACTTAAAGCTAGGGGGCTTCCTAATCATATCCTTTCGTCTTTATTTGCTTTCATAAGCAGTGTGATCACTATTATCTACACACAGACATTATTTACTTTTTTTTAAGACGCCCGGCAAAACGGATTGTATAGTCTGGGATCATAAAGTTGGTTTTTAGAATAATGTTAGTTTTTACTTTTTTTACCTATCGATAACTTAATCAAAACTTATATTTTTTTCTTTTTCGATCGCCTTGATCTAGCAGTAATTTATTTGGAGTTCACATTTTTTTTTTAAGCCACAATAAACTTGAAACTTGAACTGCAAAAAAATGAAATAAATGCAAAAACAACTGCAAACTGTTTAAAATTTGAATAGATACTTCCATTGCAAGTTTCCATTTAGAATATTAAACACAAACAAATGTTACCACAATTCGAATGCAATAATTAAATACCACAGACCACAATTGCACTCACGATTCACGAAATGAAAAATGTACCAACTTTTAAATTATTTTACCCAAACACGTGTTAAGAAACAAATAAAATGCATAACGAACATACTTGACCTTATGAAAAAAAAATAGGCTTAAAATTGAAACTTCTTGTAAAAAAAACTTAAGGAATAAATTTTAAGGGGAAACCGACGAAGTTACGAATACCAGAGTTACGGGCGACAGAGTTACGAGCGTCAAAGTTACGCGAAACCGAAGTTACGAAAAACTAGAGTTACGAATTCTAAAGTTATGTTAAGCTATGACATGTGATTTTTGGGTTGGCAACAATTGCGAGGAACGATATAGAATTATGGAAATACAAACAAGAGATTAACATTTTTCTCAATGGTCAGCGAAAATGGGTGTTATTTAATCTTGTAAAATTTTGATTGGATAGGTCATCCATATTGCAATTGTCAGGTATTAATTGATAATAAATACTGAAATTCGTTGTCTTTTTAAACTCAATTATTAAATTTTAATATACATCAACTATAGTTGACAATAGCAATTGGGGTGACAGTCTTCTAACAAACCAAAAAAAAAACATAAAATTCTGATAGTTGGGCAGGTACATAAATATGACACAAAAGACCTGCCTATATGGCAAATATATAGGTATATTAGAATTCTTTTTATTAGGTGGGGTTTTTGTTTCATTTTTAACTTATCCTGTTTCAAATAAATAAACAAGGAATAGGGTTGTTGTTTGTATAAAAAGATTAAACCACACCCATTTTCGTTAAAATCTATTAAAATAACCAATGAGAATCGATATTCTCTTATTTATGTTTCCATAATTCCATATCGTTTTTCGCAATTGTTGCCAACCCAAAAATCACATGTCATAGCTTAACATAACTTTAGAATTCGTAACTCTAGTTTTTCGTAACTTCGGTTTCGCGTAACTTTGACGGCCGTAACTCTGTCGCGCGTAACTCTGTTATTCGTAACTCCGTTACCATTTCCAAGTAGTTTCATAGAAAAATGTAATAAAATATAATATTTGTTTTTATAAACTCTCAAACATTTTTCTTAATGGTTTGCCTTTTGGTTTCTTGTAAAATAAAAAATAAATATATATGTAAAAACAAATAAAAAAAGATTAAACAAATAAAATTAGTATGCCATTTTTAATAAAACATTAATCAACACTTAAAACAAAGTTTCGGAAAATTCCCGTTTTCAAAAAATTGATTTTAATCAACATAAAAAAATTAAACTTGCTTAAAAATCCAAAAATGTGATTTTGGACATGCTTTATTAAAAAATTCGTTTTTGGTTCAATTGTTTTCGAGAAAGCGATAAATGAAGAAGAAGGTGATATGAAATGAAAGGTTCAATGAGAGGTAAAATATTTTTCAACTTTAAAACTAGGACCATACTAGTACACAATAAAAAAAAAACAAAATGCTCTATCGGGTCGCATGTACTTGCTCTTAAAAGTTGTTTACAGTATTAAAGCTTTTTAAAATCATAAAAGAATATTTTTAATTTAATTATGTATATAAAAAAATAAACAAAACCTAAAAAATTTAAATTAGCAAATTATCTTTTTAAAAGATTTTGACCAAACAAAGAAACCATTTAATTTCTTATATACCTAACAAAACATTTTAAGACCAAAAAATTGAAAACAATTTTTTTTATATAATTTTATAAACATTTTCAAAAAAATTGATATTCCATTAGAAATACAAAATTTCAAAAACATTTCTTTTTTGAAAAAATTGATTTAAAAAAAAAAATAAATACTATTTGGTTTTAAATTCAAAACAATATTTTTTGAAAATATTCACAATTTTAATAAAATGTTTTCGTACTAAAATTCTTAATGTCATGTCTAATTGTTATCTCGAATTCAATTTTATTTACGAATTCTAAACTTGCCCTATAGGCAATAGCACCTAATCGCAAGTAAAAATAAGTCAAAATCGAGCAACTATACCGTTAATTTAGTGATGCCCTAAAAATAAAATTACAATCGATACAAAGAAAATCGCTTCAGAAGTTTAGGCGGCAGCACTTCAAGATAGATACAGACTACCAGCAGTTTCAAAAATTTAATCCTAGTTTTTCGCACCAGTGAAATTCACCTGTTTGATTCCATCTTGGATTTAAGAAATCCTGTAAAAATATGTGTAAGCAAAAAAATCAAGCAGTATAAAAAAATGTAGGTAAGACAAAATAACGTAGGTAATAAATTAAATATCCTATGTTATGAGATTATTGATATAGGGGAAATTGGCGCAAGACCGTTTTAGTAAAACCTATGTTGTTTAAAAAGAAGTAGCTTCTGTAGTATGAGCAAGTTCGGTTTAAACCCCGAAAAATTATGGTTAATTTTGTTTGCACTATAAAAATAATATGAATGTTTTTTTTTTTTAAGAAAAAACTCATCTTATTATCCTAAATGCTATTCCGCATTTTAAAGCATAACTTATTTGCAAGGCCTGATATGTATGATGAAAAACTGATCACAACAAAAACATTACTGTTAAAAAAAGAGCCAAGTTATCCTATGTTGAAATTATGCTGGCACAAAAAGTACTGAGATGTAAAAGTGTACCAAGTTCTAAAGTTTGGGTTCAAATTCGTATCAATAAAATTTTGATTGTTCTCTTGACAATTTTTCTTAACCATCGATTTTTAAAGTTATTTCAAAAATTGCCAAGTAAACAATCAAAATTTTATTGATACGAATTTGAACCCAAACTTTAGAACTTGGTACACTTTTACATCTCAGTACTTTTTGTGCCAGCATAATTTCAACATAGGATAACTTGGCTCTTTTTTTAACAGTAATGTTTTTGTTGTGATTTCACTACTTTTTGCAAGGTATGGCTGTAGAATATAAAATTTCTTTATTTGATGAAAATTCAGCGGGAATGGGCGGTTGCCACGCCCCTGGCTAAAATTCTCAAATTTTAAATTTTTTCCTTTGTATAAACTACCAGCTCTACTATTCTACCAAATTTCAAGAATCTACGATAATCAGAAGTGCTATATAATATATGATGAAAATTCAGCGGAAATGGGCGGATGCCACGCCCCCTGAATTGAAAATCACAAATTTTTTCCTTTGTATACACCACAAGTCCTATCACCGTGTAAAATTTCAAGTTTCTACGATATCGGGAAGTTCTCCATAATTTTGATGATCTGTCAGTGAGTCAGTGAGTCAGTTACGGTTTTTGCGATTTTTGAAGCCCTATATCTCAGAAACTACTCATCGTAGGAGGCTGAAATTTCGTGAGGTGTTTGGTTTTGACGAGCTCAACAAATGTAGTGAGTTTGAAATTTCTAGCATCTTTGTTGTGGAAGTTAGAGGGGGGTCGAAAATGGCCTGAGTTGTTTCCTGTAAATAAGGGTGTAGTGCCAAAGTTGCTAGAGAACTTGGCTGGGCACTACCGTGCCCCTTGATTTGAATTTGAAAGTATGTACTAGAAAAAAATTAATATTTTTCAATTTTTTTTTATTAATAATAATAATTAAATAATAACAAATAATTTTTTATTATTAATTATAATTAATAATTTTTCATACGAATTTTTCTAAATTAAAGATTTTGACTGCTTTATCTTTTGGTTGCTTTATCTTTGTTTTAAAGTCAAAATGATGATATAGATTTAGCCCAAAACTCACTTTGCTATGTTCTTGTTCAAGCCATTTTGTCATACATCCATTGGCTTAATAGTGTATAATGAACTACTCTCCTCATACTGTGTCAGTTTTTAAGAGCAAACGCCTGCAGGAACCCAGCTTGCAACAAAACTACCTGTCAGAAATGGAGCGTATCGGAATCAAGCTTTTTAAAATCCCGTTTTTCGAAAATCCCGAAAAAAAGTTTCAAAATCCCGTTCACTAAAATACCGCTTTTTTAAATCCCGTTTTCTGAAATCCCGCATTTTAAAATCCCGTCAAATCCCGATTTTTTTTTACAAAATACATGCTTAATTCACAAGGTGTTGTGATCATTTTATATTATTATTAAGATTATCACGATTTGATTGTTCTTCTGAAACTTTAAAATAAATATTAGTTTGTTAAAGTATCACATTCCTTACTTTTTCTTATTTTTTTTATATATTATATTTTTTGTTAAAGGTTTTAAATAAATGCGTTTAGAACAATGTCTCATTTTTTAATTTGTTTTAGTATCCCGATTTTGCAAGCAAAACCAGTTGTTTTATTTTAAAAAATCGCGCGATTTTTAAAAATAAAACAACTAGTTTTGCTTGCAAAATCGGGATAGTAAAATACGGGACTATAAAAATCAGGATTTTAAAAAGCGGGATTATAAAAAGCGGGATAATGAAAAACGGGATTTTATAAAACGGGAATATAAAAAGCGGGATATCGAACCCAACCCGTCAGAAATATCTCAGAAATAAGTTATGTCAATTATACATATTTAATTTAACTATAGAATTTTTGAAAATCAAAATTACTACCTACAGTAAAAAAAAAAAAAGATAGAAAAATGAATCAACTGCATTGAACCAAACTATAGAAAAGTGTATTGACGGAAGAAGAGTATATTGGGGCATATGGGGGGTAAAATATTTTGCTTCATAGGGGCATATAACGTATTCAAAACGCAACCCAAATACAATTTATCTAAATGGTATTGCGGTATGGAAGGCGATGAAAGGACGTGTGAGCAATTCTGCCCTCTCCGAACTCCGATGTACTTTCGCTGATTTTTTTTTTGTATTTTTATTATTTTTACTTCTTTTTTTTATCCTATATTGCTATATGCTTTGGTTTAGATTCTGTCTGTATCCTGTGAAAATATCATACACACAATATTGCTTTTTTATATGTTAGCATCCTTTTAGGAAATTTTATTGCAATCCGCAAAAGCAAAAAAAAAATTACCAACCAGCCAAAGGAAGGAGTGCAACCAAAAAGGATATCCTTTAAGGGTACCATACCAGCCAAGCTATCACCTAACCTCCCCATTCCCATCTTCAACAGTACCGAGTCCTAACAAAAGAATAATAACAATAAAAACAAAACAACAAACAAAAAAAAAACAATCTGTGTGAAACCATCGTTAGAGGCAGGAGAGGCTTAGAGAGTTCAGAGTGGAAATATTATTCCGCTTGGAGAGTTATGAAAAATTGACCAAAAACAATAAACCCCTTAATTTGGGTGGGGAATTTAGCAATTTGCAGATGGTAAAGACAGCCAGGCAAAATTTGTTGAGAATCTCTCTTATTATTGTGGGTTGGTTGGCTGGCACAACAACGTTTGTTAGATATATATACGGGTCATCATAACCAGAACCGAAAAAACCTAAACCACCCTTTTTGGTTCTTATTGCCAATGAACCGACAAAAGATGTCTTTCAAAGGCAATTTTCATATCCCCGACAGAAAAAAATTTATCGAAATCATTTTCAATAAATTGGTGAAGTGTATTTCAAAGATAGTTTAGAATAAGAGGTATTGGGGAATAAATTATTTTTAGGCAGACGTTTAACCTTAAAGATATAATAATAGTGATGGGATATAATTTAAAGGTACCACAGATATAGATAAATACAAATAAATTTTGCTGATGGCTGTTTAAATAAAATTTTATGGTCAAAGATTAATTAGATACCTATACGTTTCATAGCCCCGTTAAATTAGAGCTTTTAGGAGCATGTAGGTCGGGAAAGGAAGTCTCTTATAACACCTACAATTACTACTGCAGTGTCAGGAGTGTTTCTACCAAATTAGAGAAGAGTAGCCTAAAATGGCACCCCAAGGCAACATGACCCCCTTGCTAGAAATCGTAGAATCGAACAGAATTAGAAGGTTTTATGAATGCAATTTATAGTTTATCTGGCAAAACCGACATATTCGAAACTTTAGCAGCTTTAAGCCATTATTTGAAATTTGACAGGTCAAAAACTCTCTAGCCACTTCAAAAAGTTCACTCCTTAAAATTTTGTAAAATGTTTTTTGCAAAAAAAATGTATAAACTTAAATTCAAAAAACCCAAAATGTGCTAAATGGCCTAGGTGCTTTACTCGGGTAAAATGGCATACTTAATTTCACATTTTCATTTTTTTTAATAGTGAGAATGGTTGCTAAATATAAACAATCTACAGAGAGGCAGTCCTGGACTGAGGAAAGCCCGTCCAAAATCTGGAAAAAAGCATCCAAAACATTCGAAGTTGCAAAAACTACAGTAATGAGACGAGCATTACCATTAAATGAGTCGTAGAAACATCTGGGGGGATTTAGCACCACTTGTTCCAAGAAAATGGAAAAGCAGCGCTTTTTTATTTTTGGACAGTGTGCAATTTTACTCGATAAATTTGAAGACATCTTGAAAATTAAAAAATTAAATACTTTTTGGAATTTTTTTAACTCGCAAAGCAAACAAATGTGAAAGTAATATATAGCATTCGCACTTTTATTTAAACTAAACACAAATTATTTAACCTTTTCACAAATATATTTCACCTTTTAGCAAATATATTTCACCTTTTAGCAAATATAATTAAACTAAAAGCAAATCAAATAAACCTAAAAGCAAATATAATTAAACTAAAGCAAACTATTTAAACTTTTAGCAAATCTATTTAAACTAAACGCAAACTGATTTAACCTTTTCAAGAAAAAGCTTTTAGTATCGAGCCATGAAGAAGGGATTAGGATTTAGAAGCTGTCCGTAGCAATAAAATCAACGAAACACTCCAAAAACCACAATAAGACATTTTAAACAAAGTGTGATTTTCAGTTCATAGGGTCAAATCTAACAAAAAAAGAAACTTCACCTAGGATTTGATGCAGTTTTGAAGAAAGGTTTATTTTTAGTATAAATCTCAGTTAATGTAATTTTTTCTTAGGTGGGACATCCGCTATTTAAAAAATTGCGTTACTCTCAATACCTCGAAAACGACTTGTTGCACAGAAATTTTTCGGTTTGAAAATACAATTATCTTTCTTTCTCCCATATCTCATATCCTCATGCGAGCTATACTTTCTGAGTTACATCGCCGTAAAACCTGTGTTTTGTAATGTTTTTTATATTTCCGAAAAAGTTATAAATTAAAAGTAACATACTCCAACTCTTATATATAGTATAGCTTATTAAAACAAAACATACTCACGACCAGTTCTTAATAAGATTAGCATGGACCATAACTTGTTTGCAGTTATTGAAGTAAAATTGATAAAAGCAGATTACCCTATCAGTGTTACTGACATTATTCTACATATTCCAATGTCAGCAAACGGACTAACGTTATTAAAAAAAATATTATCACTATCATTTTTCATTTTAAAGGTGAAATAAATTTGTGTTTTGGTTAAATAGATTTGCTAAAAGATTAAATAGTTTGCTTTAGTTTAATTATATTTGCTTTTAGGTTTAATTTATTTACTTTTAGTTTAATTATATTTGCTAAAAGGTGAAATATATTTGCTAAATGTGAAATATATTTGTGAAAAGGTGAAACTAATTTGTGTTTAGTTTAAATAAAAGTGCGAATGCTATATAGCATTCGCACTTTTATTTAAACTAAACACAAATTATTTAACCTTTTCACAAATATATTTCACCTTTTAGCAAATATATTTCACCTTTTAGCAAATATAATTAAACTAAAAGCAAATCAAATAAACCTAAAAGCAAATATAATTAAACTAAAGCAAACTATTTAAACTTTTAGCAAATCTATTTAAACTAAACGCAAACTGATTTAACCTTTTCAAGAAAAAGCTTTTAGTATCGAGCCATGAAGAAGGGATTAGGATTTAGAAGCTGTCCGTAGCAATAAAATCAACGAAACACTCCAAAAACCACAATAAGACATTTTAAACAAAGTGTGATTTTCAGTTCATAGGGTCAAATCTAACAAAAAAAGAAACTTCACCTAGGATTTGATGCAGTTTTGAAGAAAGGTTTATTTTTAGTATAAATCTCAGTTAATGTAATTTTTTCTTAGGTGGGACATCCGCTATTTAAAAAATTGCGTTACTCTCAATACCTCGAAAACGACTTGTTGCACAGAAATTTTTCGGTTTGAAAATACAATTATCTTTCTTTCTCCCATATCTCATATCCTCATGCGAGCTATACTTTCTGAGTTACATCGCCGTAAAACCTGTGTTTTGTAATGTTTTTTATATTTCCGAAAAAGTTATAAATTAAAAGTAACATACTCCAACTCTTATATATAGTATAGCTTATTAAAACAAAACATACTCACGACCAGTTCTTAATAAGATTAGCATGGACCATAACTTGTTTGCAGTTATTGAAGTAAAATTGATAAAAGCAGATTACCCTATCAGTGTTACTGACATTATTCTACATATTCCAATGTCAGCAAACGGACTAACGTTATTAAAAAAAATATTATCACTATCATTTTTCATTTTAAAGGTGAAATAAATTTGTGTTTTGGTTAAATAGATTTGCTAAAAGATTAAATAGTTTGCTTTAGTTTAATTATATTTGCTTTTAGGTTTAATTTATTTACTTTTAGTTTAATTATATTTGCTAAAAGGTGAAATATATTTGCTAAATGTGAAATATATTTGTGAAAAGGTGAAACTAATTTGTGTTTAGTTTAAATAAAAGTGCGAATGCTATATTAATCTTTGAAAAGTGTATGGCATCTAAGTTTGAACGTTGCTTTTTTTCAAGATATGGGACGTTTTCCTAGGGGGGTCCTTTTAAGCAACCTTCCCCTACATATTATATATGTTCTACACCGTAAATATGCTGCCAACTCTTAAACAATAGCGCAAAATTTTAAACGATTGAGTAAATTGCTAAAGCCTTTTTTTTTAAGTTAGGTACTAAGCCAAAAAGCAGACTGATTTTTAACTTAGTAACTTACTAAATGGCTTTAGCAATTTTCTAGAACGTTTAAAATTTTGCGCTAATTTCTTTGTTAGCGGCAAATTCAAACTTAATGAAATTTCCGTACAAAAAAATGCGTCATGACATGAGATAACTTTATTAAAGTTTTCTAAAGGTTTAAAGTACTTGTCTATTCAGAGTGCACGGTTAAAACATTTCGTGTAGATTCTACAAAAGGAATCGTTTCCACGTACCTCCGCATACCAGCGCAGCTCTCTACCAGTAGACCATGCTCGAACATTAAAGATGAGTGGAAAATAGGGAGCTAATTGATTCCTGGCATTGAAATGCAATATTTTTTTTTCGCATGCGTTAGAAAAATTGCATAGGTACTTTTAAGAAAAAACATTGCATACTTAGGTACAAGAAGAAAATATTGCATACTTAAAAGATAAAACCATTGCATACTTAAGAGAACCTCTTGGAACAGGTCTTATAGAGGCCTTCTGTCACTTAAAAATACGACGCTTCCTTAGGACGGTTCAAAATGTTCTTAAAAAAGTCTTCTTAAACTAAAATTTACAAGGCTTCCTCTAAACACTTCTTGGGAGTCTTTTCTTTCCAAAATGGTTGACTTGCGTAATCAAGCCTTAAACTGAACCTATGTATACAAACTAAAGCTTGTCGAATCGAATTTAAATTGGACCTTATGCAAGCCAAATTGTTACTTGGGTAGACTGTATACATTTTTAAGTCTATTACTAAATTTATTGATATTTGATTTATTTTTTTAATTTAAAGTTTCAGTTTATTATAATGATATTTCTTTCTTTTTCTTTTTTTTTATTATTTTAAGTGTTTTCTTTCTTACTTCTTTAAAATGAAACAAAACATTTCTTAAAGTTAATACTCATCATAAATATAATAATGGTGATATTATTATGTCTTTTATTTTTTTCACAAACTATGTGAAGTGAAAAAACACAAAGCGCCTTCAAAATAGTGCAAATTCAGATTTTTATTTTTTATCAGGAAAAGGTTACCAAATGCATTTTCCGAACCAAAATAGTTTTATAAAAGTACTTTTTTAGGTAGCGATAACCCTAAATTCAGACACAAAAAATTATAGGTATTTGTTTCTTTTTTTAAAATGGCTTCCATTTTTGTTAACATTTTTTAATACAGTTTGATTTTTTCTCAAGACAATTCATATGAATTTGACTTTAGGAGAGCTAATTTTCATCAGTTATCTGATAAACTTAGTGCATCGGGTATTGTAAATATTCCAGTTTCGTGTGACGTTGAAAACGCGGTGTCATATTTTTATAACGTTTTAAATAGTTGTATAGCGGAGATAGTTCCATTGAAAAGATCCAAATACACAAGCATATGCCATCCATGGTATACCAAAGAACTTAAAACTCTCCGAAACAAAAGAAATAAAGCATGGAAAAATTATTTGAAAAATATGTCCCCGGAAAATCATGATTTATACATCTCTCTTTTTGATGAGTTTAAGACTCTCTCTAATAATATTTATGCAGAATATCTTGAGTCGATGGAGATTTCTATCAAACAAGACCCTAAAAGTTTTTGGAAATTCGTCAATTAAAAAAAAAAAGTCTGACGGCTTCCAGTCAACTTTAATTATAACAATAATATCTTAAAAAGTACTATTGAGATCTCTGACGCGTATGCAAATAACTTTAGTCAATCTTTTATTGATACCCCCATCGATATAGATGTAGATTACTTCCATTATTTACGTGATTACCCCCAAGTTACATTTAACAGTATTCCATGTTGAGCTCGATAAGATCTCACACTGTCTTTCACTTCTTCATGATGATTGCTCTCTGGGACCTGATGGAATCCCTCCGATAGTTTTGAAAAACTGTAGATCCGTTTTAGCTCTCCCTCTTCAACACATTTTCGTATTATCTCTTAAATCGGGTATATTTCCAAACATATGGAAAAGCGCATATATTACTCCTGTTTTTAAAAAGGGAGATAAAGCCCACATAACTAACTATAGGCCAATATCTAAACTTTCATGTATTCCAAAGCTTTTTGAGCAAGTTATTTGTGATAGAAATATTATTTGTAATCAACAACATGGTTTCATGCAAAAAAGATCAACGGTTACGAATCTAATTTTATTTTTGCAAAATTGCTCCTTCGCTTTAGAAAGTGGACAGGAACTCGACTGCATTTATACAGACTATTATAAGGCTTTTGATCAACTTTCTCATGACATCATAAAGTTTAAATTAAAAATGTTTGGTTTTCCTATAAGTTTTATCACTTGGATTTCTTCTTACCTTAAAAATAGATCATATCAGGTGAAATTCAGAGGGACCTTCTCAAAATCGTTCATTGCCAAATCGGGCGTCCCGCAAGGTAGTCACCTGGGACCTCTTCTTTTTATTTTAGCTATTAATGACGTACCGTTATGTTTACGTAAGAGTGAAATTCTAATTTTCGCAGATGATATGAAAATTTACAAAAGCATTAGCTCTGTGAATGACCGCATATCCTTGCAAGATGATCTTGATAGATTTGCTATTTGGTGTACAAAGAACGGTTTAAATCTCAACCCGACTAAGTGTCAGACGATGACCTTTTCAAAGAAAAAAACTCCTAGTCTGTATGATTATAAGATATCTCATCACACTTTACTCCGTGTGCATAGCTTTAAAGACCTTGGTGATAACTTTAACTCCAACCTCGATTTCTCAGAGCACATAAACCTGATTGTAAACAAGGCCAATTCTATGTTAGGTTTTGTCAAGCGTTGGTCAGGAACTCGACTGGACCCTTACGTTACATTAGCTCTTTACAACTGCTTAGTTCGCCCCCACTTAGAATACGCATCTCAAGTTTGGACACCTTTTTACAGCATCCATATAGAAAGAATAGAATCAGTCCAACGTAATTTTATTCGTTTTGCCTTAAAAGGCTTACCATGGACGGACCCTTTTAACCTTCCTTCCTATGAGCATCGAATCAACCTACTGCAGATCCAAACCTTGTCGCAAAGGAGATTAAATAACGACCTTGTATTTATTCATCAACTTATAACGGGTGTAATTGATGGCCCGGATCTGCTTAATTCTATTAATTTTAACTACCGGAGAGGTGCTTATAACTTTCGTAGCTTAGATTTAATAAAATTACCCCAACACCGTACTAATTATGGTATGCATGTGCCCTTAACTCGCATGTGTAAGCTTGTAAATTTGAATACTAATCTGTTTGATTTTAAAATTAATAAAACTAGTCTGAAAAAAATACTAAAAACCAGTGTACCACGCTCATAAACTTTTTTTTTGTATTTATGTTCAATGTTTACTGTTTCTTTTCTCATTTAGGTCCAATTTATTCACACTCCATTAAATTTAAAGTCGCCATTAAAAAAGGGAAATTTTAAAATTTGTATGCGATTTGACAGTTTTAATGGAGCCTTTAAAAATAATGGAGAGTGAATAAATTGGGCCTTAATGTCTTTATACCTAATTGTATGTAGGTACATGTGTATATTGAATTATTTTTTTATCAACACTCTTGACTATTAAAACATTTTTGTTTTAAAATTTTGATACTTTCTGAAAATTAAAATATTAAATTTATTTTTTTTGTTCATTTTAAATTTTTTTTATTTTGCATAGATATACAGTCGTCGGCATAATTATTTTGACTAATTTACAATTCTCGATCTAATAAGAATAATTTCTAACGGTTAAACTTTATATAGGTAAAGATAGTGGTTATTTATTGAGTAGTTATGGTGAATCTCATGGTGGTCAAAGTAAGTCATATGATTGAAATTTGGCTTTCAGGCAGCTTTTTTTGTATTAGAAGTGCTCTTTTTTAAGCGGCATAAGTATTTTGACCAGCATTCTTTTTCAATTTAAGTAAAATAAAGTAATACATTTTGCTTATTTTAAGTATGTATCCAACTGTTGAACATGTTAAGGCTCAGATTCATAAAAAAAATTCGAAACATTTCGCAAATAAATATTAAAACTAGGGCATTTATTGTTACAAGTTAAAATTCCCGTTACCTTGTAAACAAATCAATGGAGAACTGATTTGTTTGCGTCAAATTATGTCTTAGCTAATAAAGAAACATAAGAGTACGAGTACTGAGTAGAATCAGCCATGAATCTGAACAAAACAAAAAATTACACAAAAAAAAGACAATTTTTTTTTTTTTGCGTACTTCACTTTGAATCCCAGATTGAACCCTTATATCATGGAGCTGGAAATGAAATCACAAGGGAAGAATTCCTCCTCAGCAAGCACAGATTCTCAGGAGACTTAGGAAACACAATTTTGGGACTTATTCAGCAGGAAAAGCACTAGTTAACTTCTTGAAAGCATGTTAAAAACTATGAAATTCGCAAAAAAGCACGTTGGTAAGCCTAATTCTTTCTGGATCAAGGTTTAATGGACCGATGAAAGTTTTTTTGCACTCCATAAATCACCAAGAGTGAATTTTGTTCGGATGCGGTCTAGAAAACTTTGTTCAAGAAAAAAAAAATCTTACCAACATGCTTTTTTGCGAATTTCATAGTTTTTAACATGCTTTCAAGAAGTTAACTAGTGCTTTTCTTGCTCAATAAGTCCCAAAATTGTGTTTCCTAAGTCTCCTGGGAATCTTTGCTTTCTGATGAGGAATTCTTCCTTAGAGATTTCATTTCCAGCTCCATGATATAAGGGTTCAATCTGGGATTCAAAGTGAGCTACGCAAAAAAAAAATTGTCTTTTTTTTGTGTAATTTTTTGTTTTGTTCAGATTCATGGCTGATTCTTCTCAGTACTCGTACTCTTGTGTTTCTTTATTAGCTAAGACATAATTTGACGCAAACAAATCAGTTCTCCATTGATTTGTTTACAAGGTAACGGGAATTTTAACTTGGAACAATAAATGCCCCAATTTCAATGTTTTTTTGTGAAATTTTTCAAATTTTTTTTATGAATCTGAGCCTAAACATGTTCAGCAGTTGAATACATGCTTAAAATAAGCAAAAGGTATTACTTTACCTTACCAAAATTGAAAAAGAATGCTGGTCAAAATACTTATGCCGCTCAAAAAATAGCACTTGTAATACAAAAAAAGCTGTCTGAAAGTCAAATTTCACTCATATGACTTACTTTGAGCACCATGAGATTCACCATAACATACTTAATAAACAACCATTAACTTTACCTATAAAAAGTTTAACCGTAAGAAATTATTCTTATCAGATCGAGAATTGTAAATTAGTCAAAATAATTATGCCGACGACTGTAATAAATGCTTGTACTAAGCAGTCCCAATCTTTGACCTTCCTTTGATATTCGTATCACCATTCTCTTTACTTATTTAGTTCTTTTTAATTTGTTTTTACCTTCAAAAAACACTAAAAAGTGCCGATACGCTAATCATCCGCAAATGACTTCGTACTCGGTGAAAATGGACCCCAGCGCGTGCGGTATCTGGGGGGGAAAGAGGCTTGGGAATTATAAAAAAAATTTATTTTTTTTTTTTGTATTAAATAAAGAAGACGAGTATTTAATTTCAATTCTTAACCAGATAAATTTATAAATTAGGTGCAAAGGAATAAGCTTTTAATTAAAATTGTCTTATGTTTCAATACTTTTGATTACATTTGAATGTTTTGTATTTGAAATTAATACATTTCACTACATTTAAATTAATTGTATTTGAAATTAATAAAAAATTTATTAAAAAACTGTGTTATAAAATCGCAATATTAAAAACTAATTTTTTTTTGTAGGTATTGAAAAAGGTGTAATTCCAAAGGTTGTCTTAAAAACTACGACAGAATTTTTAACCGTGTACGAATCCCTTTTACGTTTTGTCAAATTTAGTATTACTGTCACAATCTGGGAAAAATTTTGTAATCATCCGCAAAAAATTGGCCTTGAGTATTTTGTTAATGAACTTTGGTGAGCAAATCTTTATATGAGTGGCAAATTTGAAGATAACTGCGTCCTTGCTCACAATGATTTTTATTTTGAACCAAATTCTAGCTTGTGTATGAGGCGTACATACAATATATGAATATACATAATATGATGTTTGTACATACATATTATGTACTATACTATATAGTATATATGTATGTCTTCCTATGATTATCTACATATTTAATTTTTTTAAGAGAACACCTGCTAAGCACTACACGACACGATGCGACGATCGACGCTCTAACTTTAAAAATGTAATTGATTTCCCTTTCCTTTGTTCTGTGAAAGCCGGTATCAGCGTTGCGTTGCCACAAAATGCCCAAATGGACCATTTGGCCCCCTATTTTATATTTTGGCCCTTTTCCCGGGACAATTAGATGGCCCACAAATCTAAATTTTGTAAGATTTAACCCTTTCGGACCCAGCGTTACTCTCATGTAACATTTTTTTAAAAATTCGTAAAAAATATTAAATTAAACAATTTTTTAGGTTACGATGGCTTTATTGAAAGATAATAATGCCTAGTTACTGGATTATTACAAAAAGTTAGTCAAATATCATACCTTTAATTTTTTTTTATCGAGAAAGGGACTAAAATTAACATTTTTTTATATATGGTCATAATTTTGAAAAAAAGATATAAAAAATGTTTATGCAGAAAGTGTTTTGTTTTTTTGCTTAGAAGAAGTAGCATACATTATAGTTTCATAAAAAGTGATTATCTCAGTTCTCCGACTTTTTTTGGTGGTCATAGGCAGTGCATGTTGCTTACATGTAACATGGGAAAAACACATTAGTTTTGCTATTTATTATTTTGGAAAAAAAACTTTTTGCTATTCATATTTCTTAGTTGTCATGTTTTTGACCCAATAATACCGAAAAAAACATTTTTTAATATTGATTTTCATAGCTTGGGTTCGAAAGGGTTAAGGGGGGAAATCCCTTTGAAATTTTTTATTTCAGAATTATTTTTTTTGTCTAATATTCATTTATCAACCGAAAAAACTATTTTCAGTGGTCTTAGTTTTAAATGAAGCCTCAAAAGTCGGTAGATAGTCCCGAATCCCATGCGCTCCGAATCTACCACAGTACGAAAACGTAAACTTTAAGCGCATTTTTCTCGAAAAGCGTTTTTTTCCGCGCCGTGCAACGTAACTCAAAAACTAATGAAGCTATCGACTTGAAATAAAAGGCAAATTACTCGTTAAAAAAATTGGCCATTGCATGAACCTAAAAGTTTAATAAAATAATTATAATAAATATTTTTTTTAACTATTTCTTTATAAAAAAACATTGTGTTTTTTTTTTTGTCTATAATTTTTATTTTAGATTTGTTTTTACTAAATTTAGGTTCATGCAATGCGTATAAATATATTTTATTGGAAAAAAATTTCTTTTTTGATCATAAATAGTTTTCTGGACCAGGGCATTGCACGGCGCAAACGCGAGGCGTCAACTTCAAAGAGCTGTAGAGCCGCCATTTTGTTTTTTTTCTTACTTCAAAAAAATTGTATCAATACTTCATAATGTCAATAATTTCATATACTTTTCCAAATTTCAACAAATGCTTTCGGTTTTCCAAAAAAAAATATTGAAAAAGCTGTCTTTCAGAGGGATTTCCCCCCTCAACTTCATATCGTGCTTAGGAATTTATTAAAAAGCTTTAAAAAATTAAATTTAAACCATCCACAAATAGATATGTAGGGTAGAGTTGCTAGTAGCCGGCCCCTTAAGGATTCTGTCTCATAAAATAAAGCACAGAAACGTTAAATATCAATATTTTCGAATAATTCTTGAAATAAAATGTACTTTATTTATTAATTTGTCGGTATGGTTTTTTATCAATAAAAGGGGGCCGAATACAGGAAACTCTTGAATTTCAAAGCTTTTTTTGTGTTCTATCTTCGGCCCCCCTTAAAATTACCAAAATTCACATCTTTTTTCCTATTTAAAACCTATTTTATTTGAAGAATAATATACATATATTTAATAAGAAAAACTGCATTTCAAATCATTAGCTCTGAAATTGTTTCCACAAAACACTAATTACGATAGTAGGTTTTTGGCAGTAAAATTAAAAAAAAACCATATCCGATTGGATTACTTCATAAAAAGTTATTTTTTCTAAGAAAACTGAATAACAAGAATAATAAGAATATTGTAATTTAAGGAGAAACATTTAAAAGAACAGCATAAGAGCAAACAAACAAAATAGAGTACGTCAAAATACTCTTTTTTTACTTAAGACTGTGTGTACCCTTTACCATCACATAAATTTGTATTATTAAGTTTAAAAAAATGAGGCTTAAAAATTCGACCTTATAATTTCTAAATTTCAACAATTGTAATTTAGAGAGTACAAATCACAATAATTTTAAATATTTTTCCAAGTATTTTTTACGTCTACTGGAAAGGGCAGGGCATGAGCAGAGAAGATGTTGGATTGTTTCTTCCTCTTCCTCATCAAGGCAACTTCTACAGAAGTCGTTAGAGACTACGCCAAGTCTTATGGCGTGTCTACCTTTGAGGCAGTGTCCTGTTAAGACACCTATTACAGAGCTGATATGAAACCTGCTTAGAGACAATAAGTTTTTTGAACGTTTTGGATCTAGGTTAGGCCTGCTTGATATTAAATAAAGAAATATGAGTTTTGAATTTGAAATTTTGGAGTCATACCAAACACGTAATGTTAAAAACAACAAAAAATGTTATGAACGCCAAGAAGAACAAAAAAATACATTTTCAAGACTTGAAATAAATGGTACTCTTCTTTTTTCAAATGTATTCTTTTTTTTCGTCTCTAAAATCAAATATACTCTATTCTTTCTTTAAAAAGTTGGCAACCCTAACTCTACCCTATATTTAAAATATAACTGAATTTAATTTATCTCATTAAGTCATTTGACTTTTCTCTCTTCAGTTGTTTTTATTTATTTTTACTCAATGGCTCAAAGCTAATAGATGATGGTGAATTAAAAATGTAATGTGTACATCTATGATTTTTTAATTTCGTTTTGTAAACTAATTAGATTTAAGAAATTTATTGCATTAAATAAATAAAAAAAAAAAAAATTAAATTTTTAATAAATTGCAGTTTAATGTTTTAAAGAAGAATTCTTTAGTAAAATATTTGGCCCCAACTTTTATCAAATTGCTCCGCTTTTTTCTTCACGGCAACGCTGGCCGGTCGGTAGTCTGCCAAGACAATCCTTGAAAATTATAAAAAATAAAAATTCCCGTTATTCGATTGGTTGACAGAGAAAAACAAACACTACGCAACTTTTATTAGTTGAAGATTGTACTTTGCCTTGAGTGATTCAGTTTTCATTGTTTTTTTTTCTTTAAAATCTTTGTGTTTCTCAAAAATTTGTTGAAACAAAACTATTTTTTATCAAAGTTAGAATTAGTTTATATAATACAGTGATTGCAATAATTATTTTGACAAAATGAACATTTCTCGATCTGATTAGAATAATCTGTAACGGTTAAAGATAAAAGAGGGTAAGTTGACTGTTATTAAATACGCACACATAAGTATGTTATGATGAATCTCATGAAGGTCAAAGTCAGCCATATGGGTGGTATTATGCTTCGAAGCTTTTTTTGTACCTATGTATTAAACTTTTTTATACTTCGATTTGTAAAGTGAACAAAATGGCAGAACTAAACATTGAAATTAGTGCATCTTTTGACGTAGTTTGAATATATCGCGGCATACTATAAATAATAAAATTAAAACAAAAAAACTTAGCAAAAAAACAATAATTTTGGAGAAAGCAAGATTGTTGCACTTGATATTTCAAAAGCATTTGATAGAATTTGGCATCATTCATCTTTCGTGCTATTGGCATCGATGACGAGTCTCTTCTTCGCTGGATTAGAAACTACCTTTTGAACCGTTCTATACAAGTCGTATCGAATTCCTGAAACTTCTAATCCTCACAATTGTTTTGTTGATGATAGAAGGTAAGGTACCCCCAATCCTTCATATTCGTTTCCTGATTCTCGCACATATTCTTCGAAACTGGATCTTGACTCTTGACACCGCCAAAAGCCGCTGCGAAATGTTTATAGGTTTCCTCCAAATATGAAAGAAATTTTTCTCCCCGTATGATTAAGCAGTAGGTAATTTATAATTTATTTCATAAAATTATTAAGTCTAATACACTGTGCAAGTCGAAATTCTTGACAGGAGCGCGAATAACTGTTTCGCCCTATTTCGGACCCGAAAAATACATTGGCATCATTAGTTTTTCGATTTATCGGTACGATTTCGAACAAATTTTTTTTTGAAAGTTTTTTTTTTTTCAATTATTTTGAGAGTTTCCCACTGTTTTTAGTCATTTTTCAACCAAAAACAATATTTATATTGCTAATAATTCTGCTCAAACGTTATTTGCTACCAGTAGAAAGACATTATAAACAATTTTGAACAATTTATTTGAAAGTTTAGCAATTTTCTTGGAAAAAATTAAAACAAAAATCGAAATTTTTTACATTGTTTATCGTTTTTTCGCTGTCTTTGTTCTCTTTTGCACAAATACATTGCATGTTTTCCATTAAAAATTAATTTAACTGTTAATTTAGTGTTGGTTAAACTTCGGCAGTCTATCGATATCATCGATAACAAAAAAAATATCGAGTATATCGATACTTCACAAAACTATCGATAGTTGCAATACTTCCAAATTAGTTTAATACAAAAGAAAACCGATATTATCGAAAGCTTTGAAATTAATGAAACACAATTTGAACTACAAGTTAAGTTTTCGTATTTATTATTATTTATTTACATAGTATTTGGTAGATATCGATAGTTTCCATTGTCGATTGTATCGATAGTTTTAAGAAAAATATCAGTAGCCTTGTGGTTAAATAATTTGGAAGTATTGAAACTATCGATAGTTTTGTGAAGTATCGATATTTGTTTGTTATCGATGCTATCGATAGACTGTCGAAGTTTAACCAACACTAAATTCACAGTTAAATTAATTTTTAATAGAAAACATGCAATGTATTTGTGCAAAAGAGAACAAAAACAGCGAAAAAAAACGATAAACAATGTAAAAAATTTCGATTATTTTTTAATTAAAAAAAAAATCACTAAATTTTCAAATAAATTGTTCAAAATAGTTTCTAATGTCTTTCTACTGGTAGCAAATAACGTTTGAGCAGAATAATAAGCAATATAAACATTGTTTTTGATTGAAAAATGACTAAAAACAGTGGAAAATTCTCAAAATAATTGAAAAACTTTCAAACAAAATTTTGTTCGCAGTCTTACCGATAAATCGAAAAACTAATGACGCCAATCGATTTCTCGGGTTCGAAATAGAGCGAAACAGTCAATCGCGCACCTGTCTCAAAAATTTTTTTTCAAAAAACTTGCACAGTGAATAGGTGTGTTTTTTTTTGTTTATCTATATAGATTTTGTGCAAAAACACGACATCGAGATTTTTGAAATCGAAACAATTTACGTGTTAAAAACAACAAAAACTTTATCTGTATAGATTTTTGAAAAATCCAGATAAGTATCCAGATTTTACTTTCTCTCGATAAAAACAGTGGTGCCAAGTACTTTATTTGTTGTGTTCATACACAAATATCTGAAAATATTAACAAACAAAAAAGTGGAGAAAATGAGGTTTGAAAAAAGCTCTCATAGAAAAAAATAATCAAAAATTTGTTTGACATGGTTGCATTGAAATGTGAATATTTCGGTAGGTATATACCCAATGCACTTTTCAGATAAAAGTCTTAAATGGGTCCTGATAAGATTGTTAAACAAATATATACATAAAATTACCAAAGTTTTTTTGAAAAGTTACAAATAAAAATAAAAAAGTTTCCACGTTTGATTTTAAAAAATTCGAAAAAAAAATAAATATGGCTACCTTCAAACGCTTATAACACAAGAACGACGCAACCAAGGTTAATGGTCATGGTCTTAAAATGTAGCTAAGAATATAGAGATGATTTTTGGTTTTTTGTGAAAAAAAAAATTTTTGTGAATCCAACATGGATGCCATGGCCATACAAATGGTTTTTGTTTTTGTTTGTGAAAATTTTTGTTTGCATCCAACATGGATCTAATAGCCTTATTCCCACTTCGAAGTTCATATTTAAAAAAAAAGTAGTGATGGGTAGGACACGAATTTAAAATGAGTTTGTATGAGGTACTCATTTTTCGAAATGAGGTGGTACTTTGTCCCACTTCAAATGTCCCATGGGACAAACCAATTTTAGTGGACAGTTTCGATTACAAAAAAAAAAAAATTAAAAATAACAATAACAATAACAAACCTCATTCAATTTAAAACTCTTTCTTATTCTTCTTTTTCTTTTTTTTCTTTCTTTTCTTTCTTATCTTTTTTTTCTTTCCTTTCTTTCTTTTCATTCTTCTCTTTTTCATATTTTTATTATTGGTTTCATTTTAGTACATTGTCGTATGTCCTCCTCGTTTTCTTTAAAAAAAAAAAAACAAACGTCACGTCACGTCCTCCTCCTCATTATTTCTAATTTTCTCCCCTCAAAATACGTACCTACTTCAAATGTCCCATAACACAAAACCTCATACATTTATTTATTTTTCATTTTAAAACATTGGTACTCTTTACTCTTCATGCATTTCTTCATTCACATACATTAGGTGTGTTTTTTATTACCACTGGTCTTAGCTGGACAAAAAAAACGCAGTCGGTTCTAAGCAATTTACATGTTAAATGCAACAACACTTTAGCCCCTTGGGCTTAGTTGTTTAGCCCGGAGAATTCTCTGGGCTTAACTTTTTCAACAGATTTAATTCTGTGCTACCAAATTAACTTGTTCGTAGATTGTTTAGAATTTGTTTAAAAACATCAAAATTGATGTTTGGAATGACAATTATTGTTTTAAATATTTATTTAATAGTTATTTAAACTTTTTTTCTTCAAAATCACACAAGAAACCCCAAAAGCGAAAAATATGACAACTTTATATTTTTTGTGTCAGCTGATTTCGGAACATTTAGTATGCAGTGCTGCCAATTTTTCTCGCTAAGCCCCGAGGCGTTTTTTTTAACCAGTTAAGACCGGTGGTAATAAAAAACACACCTATTATGTACATACATTTCGTGGCGCGGTACATTCATGATTTTCCTTTTCCTCATACACTCAATTTCATTCCTCATCTGCTCATCATCATGAGAAGAGACAGAGAGAAATACGAATACGTTTTTTTCTGGAGACGAAAGAGTAAAGAGATATTTTTTGTTTTTGTGGTGAGGTGTGAGGTAATACATTTTTTTACTTTGAGGTGATGGGACATTTCAGAGTGGTGTATGGGACATTTGTATTGCCTCATGTATGAGGTACCCATCACTAAAAAAAAGGAACATTTTTGACAGACAGCTGCTAAAGTGTATGTACAGTGCCAAATATTTGCATAGATTTCAAAAATCCCGATGTAAAAAAAAACGACATCGGGATTTTTGAAATCCGTCAAAATGTTTGGCACCACTGTACATACACTTTGGTAGCTGTCTGTCAAAAATGTGCCGTGCTCATATTTTTTTTAAACCCCGGTAGTAGTATAGCCATTACATGTTACATCCATGATGGATTAAAAAAAAATTTTCACAAAAAACCAAAACCATTCATATGGCCCCATTACATCCATGTTGGATTCAAAAAATTCTTTTTTACAAAAACACCAAAAATCTTTTGTATATTCTTAGCTACATTTTAAGACCATGACCATTAACATTAGTTGCGTAGTTCTTGTGTTATAAGAGTTTGAAGATAGCCATATTGATTTTTTTTTTTTCGATTCTTTAAAAATAAAACGTGGAAACTTTTTTATTTTTATTTCTAATTTTTCGAAAAAAAAACTTTGGTAATTTTATATTATATATTTGTTCAACAATCTTATCAGGATCCATTTAAGACTTTTATCTGAAAAGTGCATTGCGTATATCTCGAAATATTACCGTTTCAATGCAACCATGTCAAACAAATTTTTGATTATTTTTTTCTATGAGAGCTTTTTTCAAACCTCATTTTCTCCACTTTTTTTTTTTGTTAATATTTTCAGATATTTCTGTATGAACACAACAATTAAACTACTTGGCACTACTGTTTTTATCGAGAGAAAGTAAAATCTGGATAATTATCTGGATTTTTCAAAATCTATACAGATAAAGTTTTTGTTGTTTTTTAACACGTAAATTGTTTTGATTTCAAATATCTCGATGTCGTTTTTTTGCACAAAATCTATATAGATAAACAAAAAAACACACCTAATATCATTGAATTTAAGCCTAGTACGCAGCTGAAGCGAAACGAAAAATTTTCAAATCTCCAAAGTCAATAGCGAGCATGTTAAGGCTTGGCCACACCGGAGGGTACGCGGTAGAGGTACAGGTAACGGTACGGGTATTTGTATGGAAAAAATTCCAAACTGACACATCAACGTTCGGGTGTGGAATTTTTTTAATACAAATATCGTTGCCGCTACCCGTACCGCTACCGCGTACCCTCCGGTGTGGCCAAGCCTTTAACGAAAAAATATAATAGGGTATTATATAACAAAGTAAAAATAATATAAATAGGCAGGTAAAAATCAAAAAATTAAAGAAATAACATCAGAAAATAAGTTTTAAAGCAAAAACAAAACAAATTTAATTTCGTTCAAGATTTCGTTTACGAATTTTTTTTCTTGAAATCCTCTTTAAAAGCCTTTTTTCAAAATCTTTGAAGGTAGCCCTGCGACCGTGCGAGTAACTAAATGTTCACAATTAAAATTTCACATTTCTAAGAATAATGAAGAAAACAATTTATTTTATAATTAAAAGACCGGTGCAAATCCGAAATTCACTGTCCTCAATTCGTTTGTAAGATTCGTCATCAGTAAATTTGTCCACATCCGAGGCTTCCAGGGAAATTCGGCTGAATTATAAATCGAATCATATTCACAGTCATATTTTAAAACCAAGTATAACTGTACTGTAGAATATTCAAAATAAAAATTGTAAGTGATATTTTTTTTTTTAATTTATAGAAGATTATTGAACTCACTTTCATCAAACCGTAATCAGAATTATCGAGTTCGGCAATCGAGACGAGTTATCGACTCAAATAACTTAATTGACGTCCTTTCTTCTTACTCCCAGACAAACATTTAATCTCAAGTACTGCTAAATGTTAAATGATTAAATGAGTAGAAATTAGAAGACTAGAAACAAATAAATTGAACAACGAACGATTCTTCAGGAAAAATTAAAAAAATTACTGACGACGACTAAAAGAACGTAGAAAAAAGTTTTTGCAAGTTGTTCAAAGTAGAAGTTGAAAAATATAGCGGGACACTCGAAATTTCGTACCGTTAGATTATTTTTTTTTTGTAAAATGAATATTCGAGAAATTTTTGAAGTAGGAATTTGGTATCACTTAATTTTCGGTAAAAGTTGAAGATAAAAAGCAGTGCTTTCGAATATTCTGTTTTTTTGCAAAACTATAAAATTTTAACTTTGTTATATTTTGTATTTAATTTGAGTGTGTTTCTTTATTTTTTTTCCAAATATTCCAAAAACGTGGAACATCATCACGCCTTTTGTGTTTTTTTATTCCTCGAAATATTACCGGATAAACTATTTTGTTGTTTATTTATCCATTAATGAATATTTGGATTTTTATTCCAAATCAGACCTGGAATTTATGGAATATGACAAAAGAAGGCCGATTTCTTAGCGCAAAAGATAAGCCTAGTAGGTATACCCTACGATTAAAATGCATGACATGGGCCCGTAAGCATAAAAAATAGTAAATACTAGCAATATGAAATTAATAAGTATAAACTAGGCTTGCTATGCACAAAATGTGGATAAAAAACGTTCATACTTTACAATTTTTCAAGTAAAAGCATTTATTTTTTTTATGCATATGACCCATGATTGCCTCAAAACAAAGATTTAAGGCCACTTTTTGCAGAAAGTCAAAAAGTGAAAATTTTCAAACTCATTTTGTGACAGTTTTTCCGACCACAAAATTAAAAATAATAGGGGTATTCACGATCTGGTGCAACAGGCCTAGTAAAAGTGTAAAATTTTATTTTTTTACAATAGATCGTGAACGCACCTCTTCTTATCTATAGTAAATATTGAAGGGAACCCATGATATGATTTATATCAGCTTCACATTTTTTTTTGCGGAGTTGTCTTTCCACCGATGCTTCTTCTTTTTTTTCAATTTTTTTATAATTTCATTCTTTGTTGTGTTCGGGTTAATTTATTTTCACAAATTACATCAAAAAAAAAAACAAAATAAAAAAGAATAAGAATAAAAAAGATAAACTGTTCATCATGGGCGACACGCGACGGCGAGCTGCCATCTGTGAAAAAATTTTACACCATTGTATTTTTAATTTGCAATAGGGTTAGGGTATAGCAAAAGTGCAAGACCATTGTAAAATTTCAATCCATATATTTTGTTGTTGTAGTGTTGTAAGATTTTACACTTTTGCACTTTTGCAATGATACTAGACCAGTTGCATCGGATCGTGAATACCCCTAATGATGCAAAAAGCTTATTTTTTGGTTTGAAAAAAAACAATTTTTTTAGTTTTTCAAACAAAAAAAAAAACAGATTTTTACTTTTGTAAATAATTAGTTTACATAGCTGAAAATTCACAAAAAGTATAATTTTGTCATCAAGAAGTATATAAATTCCAATCCGATTTTTGTAGAACTGTCAAATTAAATCTTCTCATGCCAGTGGAAAACGTCATTTAAATCTCCTAAATTTGTGTCAGTGAAGATATGAGGCATAAAACAGAAATATTTCTACTTTTTGTCAACATTTTTAACCCAATTTCTGTTTGGGTAATCTGAAACAGAAACTGTGTAGTTTTTCACAAAACAAGATGGCCTCGAGAGAGAAAAACAATAACCTCGTCTTGCGAATTTTTGACAAAAATCTGAAATCTGTCAAAAGGTAGTATAATATCTTTCTTTTTCTTTATTTGTTTTTGTCCCACTTCCCACAACATAAACAAACCAAACTACAAACATGGCGGTGTGGCTTTTTTCTTCAATTTTTTTTTTTTATTTATTGCGTTTTATTGGTGTAATACTCATAATAAATTAATATTTTATGAAAAAAATACTTAAAAAGTGTTTCAAAAACAATACAAAGTAGTTTTTATATTTTTTGTTTCTTTGTTTTTTTTTTTTTTTAATTGCTGTTGTTTACATATGATTGTTGGTATTTAAAAAAGCAAAAAAATTTTGTGTGTTTGTGTACTTTTGCTCAATTTTTCTTTCTCTGAGAATTTGATAGGTTTCATTTTTTTTTCTGTCCAAAAAGAACCCAAACAAGTAATTTACTCAACAACATTTTTGGAGACTTTTTTTGCTTCAATAGCTGCGTTCCTTTGGAAATATTTATCTACTTTTTAGTACTTAAAGCTGCTTTGAACTACTTTTTCAGTATAGCAAAGTAGTTCAAAGTAGTTTTAAGTACTAAAAAGTAGATAAATATTTCCAAAGGAACGCAGCTAATATGGATGTACAAACGTTTAATATTTTCAAACAAATTGATCGAAAATTACTATTAAATTTGTGCTACAAATAATTTTCTACGTATAAATACTTCTTTACGAATACTACTAAAATTAAGCATAGTACAATGTACACAAAATATGAATTTGTATGGATTCACAATTTGCTTCACAAGTATGTACTAGGCCTTAAAAGCAGTCTAAAAAAAAAGTCTCCACAAACCAAAAAACATCTTTCATCAAAATAATGTACACCTGGCATCACTATTGACCAAACATCTGTTTATTTCCAGGGCATCACTTTTCAAATAACAAACCGCAAGTGCAAGCAAGACAAAGCAACAATTTTTACAGTTGTTTTCATTAATTTTATGCATCCATCAGCATCGGCGTCAAGACAAGAACATTCTTTTTTTTTTTGTTGTTGTTTCGTTTGTGTTGCACTTTTATTCAGGTTAGTCCCGTTAAATTTTCATGTTTTCCATAGAAATTAAAATTTTATTTAATTTTATATTTATTTCTAGTTGATTGTTATTTTTAAATCAAAAACAAAACAAAAAATGTCTCGTGGTGGCTTTGGACGCGGCAAGCGTCTCTTCGAAACAACACCAAACGACGAACAAACAACACCAATCTCATCATCACAAGAATCATCAAATTCCAGCGGCGGCGGTGGTGATAAATCTATTCGAGATAGTGGAATAGCATCACGCAGTCCAACATCAAGTTCTGATAATCAACAACGTTTAGGAAGAGGTAAATTATTACAACAACTTTCTTTATCGTCAACTGTTACCCATGAACCAACTGGTCGAGGAAGTGGTCGCGCTTCTGTCATTGCAACTCTATTAAATTCATCCAATTCAACTTCGGATAGTATAGTTTTTCCTGGCGCTGCCAGAGGTCGTTCACGTGGTCAATTATTTGCTGGTTCCTCACAAACTTCTGATTTACAAACAAAAACTTCCGGCTTATCAGGAAGTGGCACTTCATCGTCACCAGAAATTGAAAAATTAACACAAAATGTAAGTAATTTACAAGTATCTTCTGTTCAATCTTCTTCAGCTAGAGAAATCAATTCACCCAATTTGCCTTTGCCTGAAACTGAACAATTGGCTGTTTTAAAACATGGCAACAAAGGCAAACCTGTCCCCGTTGTTTGCAATTACATTCGATTAAAACAATTAGACCCGAATAAGGGAGTCTACGAGTACGAGGTTCGTTTCTTTCCTGACATCGATTCGAGGTCGATTCGAATTAAACTTTTAAATGAACAATCGGCAAATTTTGGCGGTACTAAAACTTTTGATGGTGTTGTCTTATTTTTACCAATTCTTTTACCCGACAAATTAACAACTTATATTGGAAAAAATCCAGGTGACAACTCTGATATAGAAATCAGAATTATGTATAAACGTAAAAAGTCATTAAAAGACTGTATAAATATGTACAATATTCTCTTTGATCGAATTATGCATACTTTGAATTATATTCGATTTGATCGTAAACAATTTGATCCATCGGCTCCGAAAATCATTCCACAACATAAATTAGAAGTTTGGCCAGGTTATATCACAGCTGTTGATGAATATGAAGATGGTTTGATGTTGTGTTGTGATGTTTCACATCGTCTATTGTCTCAAAAGACTGTCTTGGACACTCTTAAGCAAGCCTATCAGGCGGGGGCTAATAAATATCAAGAGAATGCTAAAAAAGCACTTCTTGGTTCGGTTGTTTTGACGAGATATAACAATAAAACCTATCGAATTGATGATATCTCGTTTACTTTGAATCCAATGTCGACTTTTAGTACAAAAACCTCTGAGATATCGTACCTTGAATACTATCGGGTACATCATAATATCGATATTCGAGATAAGGGACAGCCTTTATTGATTAGTATCAAGAAACAGCGTGTTGTTAATCAAGCTGAGCCACAGGAACTCGTTTTCTGTCTCATCCCAGAACTCTGTTATATGACTGGTCTGCGAGATGATATGCGCTCTGACTTTAAGATTATGCGAGATATTGCGACAATTACACGAGTAACACCGAATCAGCGTTCCCTTGCCCTTGAAAAATTCTGTCGTAATGTAAATGAGAACCCGGCTGCGAGACAAATCCTTGAAAATTGGGGTTTACAATTGGCAAATGCTCCCCAGGAAGTTACCGCTCGTCAATTTGAAGAAGAGCAGGTATTCTTTGCTCGGAATAAATTCTCAGCTGGAACGCAAGCTGATTTTGGTAAATATGCTACAAATAATGAACTTATTGATGTAATTCATCTACGAAATTGGTTGGTAATTCATTGTCAGAGTGACAATCGAGTGGCAAAGTCTTTTATGGATTTGATGGAGAGAAATGCTCGTCCAATGGGAATTAATGTCCAGAGACCGAATGTGATTGCTCTTCAGAATGACCGTATAGAGTCTTATGTGGGTTGTTTGAGAGAGAATATCCGGCAGGGAGTTCAAATTGTCGTTTGTATATGTCCGACAAGTCGAGATGATCGTTATGCGGCTATCAAAAAAATCTGTTGTGCTGAGATGCCAATTCCATCGCAGGTAATTAATGGAAGGACATTGGCAAATGATGCCAAGAATCGATCGATTGTTCAAAAGATTGCCTTACAGATGAATTGTAAATTAGGAGGAACTCTATGGAGTGTTAATATTCCACTTAAAAATGTAATGATTTGTGGTATTGATTCCTATCACGATGCCAGTCAGAAGGGTAACTCTGTGGCGGCATTTGTTGCCTCGATTAATTCGAAATTCACTCGCTGGTACAGCAAAGCTGTAGTGCAAACGAAGCGAGAGGAGATTGTTAATGGGCTGTGTGTGTCTTTAATTGCGGCTTTGAAAACTTATGAGAAGGAGAATAATATGCTACCGGAGAAGATCATCATCTATCGAGATGGTGTTGGCTATGGACAGTTGGATTTGGTGGCCAATTATGAGATTCCACAGTTTGAAGCAGCTTGTGCAAAAGGATTCCAAAATTACACAGCCAAAATTACTTTTGTTGTGGTACAGAAGAGAATAAATACAAGAATGTTTGCTACGAATCGTGGAGAGTTATCGAATCCAATGCCTGGAACAGTGTTGGATCACACAGTTACACAGCGATATCTGTATGACTTCTTTTTGATATCACAAATGGTTCGACAGGGGACAGTGAGTCCAACACATTATATCGTTGTGAGAGATGATTCTGATTTTGCCCCAGATATTTTGCAAAGATTGAGTTATAAGCTGTGTTTCCTTTACTACAATTGGCCGGGTACGGTTCGTGTGCCGGCCTGTTGTCAATATGCTCACAAAATGGCCTATTTGATTGGACAGAGTGTTAAGAGATCGAGTGGCGAAGAGTTGGCTACTAAATTATTCTATCTTTAGACAAATAATATTCTTATTTTCATAATAATAATAGATTTATCTTTGTTTTTTTTTTCTTATTTTTTATTTGGTATGACTTTGTGCCCCAATTGCAATAATGTATATTTTGAATTCACACTACTTTTTGGGGAGCACGCTTTTTTTTCTTTTTTTTTTTTTAAGTTTTGTTTGTTCTTAATTTTTAGTTAAAAATAATAATTAAAAAAAAAAAAAACAATTTTTAAAGTTTATGTTTTTTGAGCCTTTTCATAACATTGTTGAAAATTGAGCAATAGGGAAATAATACATTTTGAAGACAGTTTATATCTCAAAGATCTTAGGAATGTAAACTTGACCATAAACTATATATTAGGGTGGGTCAAAAAAATCGAAAATTTTTTTTTTGATTTGGTACTCCGAAAAATCGATTGCTAGACCCCTCTAGAATATACACACCAAATATGAGCTCTTTATATTAATGGGAAGGTCCTCCGCTTTGCAATTTTCCATTTTTACATCAAGCTTCTACTAAAAAAAAATAATTTTTTTATTAATTGACTTTTTAGCAAATTTCTTTTCAGATTCTTGTAGGAAATTGAACGCTCTACAAAAAAGGCCTTATGCACTTTTTTCGTTTATCTAACAGTTGAATAGATATTTGAGGTCCAAAAATCAAAAAAATCTTTAAAAATTCGTTTTTTGTTCTTAATTTTGTAACAAATTGAAAAATTATAAAAATCAAACGCGCAAGACATATTCTTGTTGGAAATTGATTGCTCCACAAAAAAAGTCTAATAACTTTTTTCATTAATCTAACCATTCTAAAGATATTCGAGGTCAAAGTTAAAAAAAATTATGAAAACATTTTATATTTTTAAAAATTTTCCAGTTCACTGAAAATTCATTATTTTCAATTTAGCAACACGGATTCTTGTAGGGGTTTAAACGTTCTACAAACAATTCCTTGGCATCAAATTGATTGCTTTAACCGTTTAGAAGATATTCGTATCCAAATCGCAATCCATACGGGTCATAAGAAAATTATTGAAATCAGTGGGCATTGGTTTGGATACGAATATCTTCTAAACCGTTAAAGCAATCAATTTGATTCCAAGGAATTTCTTGTAGAACGTTTAAGCCCCTACAAGAATATATCTTGCTAATTTGAAAATAATGAAGTTTCAGTGAACTGGAAATTTTTTAAAAATATAAAATGTTTTTATATTTTTTTTTAACTTTGACCTCGAATATCTTTAGAATGGTTAGATTAATGAAAAAAGTTATTAAGACCTTTTTTGTGGAGCAATCAATTTCCAACAAGAATATGTCTTGCGCGTTTGATTTTTATAATTTTTCAATTTGTTACAAAATTAAGAACAAAAAACGAATTTTTAAAGATTTTTTTGATTTTTGGACCTCAAATATCTATTCAACTGTTAGATAAACGAAAAAAGTGCATAAGGCCTTTTTTGTAGAGCGTTCAATTTCCTACAAGAATCTGAAAAGAAATTTGCTAAAAAGTCAATTAATAAAAAAATTATTTTTTTTTAGTAGATGCTTGATGTAAAAATGGAAAATTGCAAAGCGGAGGACCTTCCCATTAATATAAAGAGCTCATATTTGGTGTGTATATTCTAGAGGGGTCTAGCAATCGATTTTTCGGAGTACCAAATCAAAAAAAAAAATTTCGATTTTTTTGACCCACCCTACTATATATGCTTTTTTTTTTTATTAAATAATAAAACTTTAACAAAGAATGTATTCTCTAAGTTTTGTTTTTGTTAGAAAAAAATAAAAAAAATATAAAAATAAATAAATGCTATTTTGTTATAACAAAACCATGTTTTGATAGAAATGTTGGAGTTTTTATTTAAAGGAAGATGTTTTTTTTTTCAGAAAGACATGATCGAAAGTTAGTAAACTTTCATTATTTTCAAATTAGCAAGACATATTCTTGTAGGGGCTTAAGCGTTCTACAAAAAATTTCTTGGCATCAAATTGATTGCTTTAACAGTTTAGAAGATATTCGTATCCAAATCGCAATGCATACGGGTCATAAGAAAACTATTGAAATCAGTGAGCATTGGTTTGGATACGAATATCTTCTAAACGGTTAGAGCAATCAATTTGATTCCAAGGAATTTTTTGTAGAACGTTTAAGCCCCTACAAGAATATGTCTTGCTAATTTGAAAATAATGAAGTTTCAGTGAATTGGAAATTTTTTAAAAATATAAAATGTTTTTATATTTTTTTTTAACTTTAACCTCGAATATCTTTAGAATGGTTAGATTAATGAAAAAAGTTAATAGGACATTTTTTGTGGAGCAATCAATTTCCAACAAGAATATGTCTTGCGCGTTTGATTATTATAATTTTTCAATTTGTTACAAAATTAAGAACAAAAAACGAATTTTTAAAGATTGTCTCGATTTTTGGACCTCAAATATCTATTCAACGGTTAGATAAACGAAAAAAGTGTATAAGGCCTTTTTTGTAGAGCGGTCAATTTCCTACAAGAATATGAAAAGAAATTTGCTAAAAAGGCAATTAATAAAAAAATTATTTTTTTTTAGTAGAAGCTTGATGTAAAAATGGAAAATTGCAAAGCGGAGGACCTTCCCATTAATATAAAGAGCTCATATTTGGTGTGTATATTCTAGAGGTGTCTATCAATCGATTTTTCGGAGTACCAAATCAAAAAAAAGAATTTCGATTTTTTTGACCCACCCTATTAAGTATGCTTTATATATTTTTTATTACAATCCAAGTCATTAACCTAGAATAGAGTTGGGTCTAAGTTAGTTGTGTCCTGTTATAGACCCCAAGCTATTTGAAGACATTTTCTATATTTGGATGTTTTTGCCACGTCTAAAACATAATAATAGGGTCCCTGAGCTTGGATAAGACTCGTTGAAGTTGTTGGGTCGATATTTATATGCTTCACAATGTAGTGTCCACAAGCACTTGCCATCTCAATTGGTTTATTTTTAGCTATTTGACTGGGTCGGTGTAAAGCCAGAGAAGGTGTGAATCTTTTTGCTTTCCTCAGACGATATACATATCGATATATCGTCTGAGGAAAGCAAAATTGCTCTAACGCCTTAGGATTTCTTAAGGACTTCGTAGAACTTTGCTTTTCGCTGACGATATATTGGATACCAATTTGGATAAAGTGTGTGCTTCATACAACAGGACTGCGGGAATGTAGGTTTTATACAGGGTCTTTCTGGCATTTTGAGATAAAATATTGGATGTTGAAATACAAACAGCAGAGATAAATTGCTTGAATTCGATGATTTTTTAATATTTTCTTTTTGAATGAGCAGTTGTTTAGGCCTAAAGGGATTCATGAATAAAAAATTTCCCCTAAGAATGTTATCCTTGTTTTAAACATGGGAACGAAAACAATCATCAAAATTTTTCTTCCCAATTGATTTGTATTGGAAATAATTTTTCATAGCATTTCTTGTTTCATTCAATGAATTCCGAGGAAAAAGTAGTTACAGTGAAAAAATTCGGTTTTAGATTCAAGACAGGACTCATTATGTTGTCGTACTAAAGGGAGGTGACCATAATTGCAACTAGGATAGTAAGTTGAGCCTAGTTTAGTGTAGAAGATGTTCTATTTGTCGTTGGTTGATATCAAATACTCATCCACAAGTTTCTTAGCTCCAATGTAAAGCTGTTTTGAATGTCTTGGATGATTTTTTACTTCTTTTATGAGGGGGTTGGCCTGGTTCTGTAGGCATCTTAAACTTACTGTTAATAAATTAGGTTTTGTACAGGGTCTTCCTGGCACTTTGAGACAAAATGTTGGCTGTTTAAATTCTAACAGCAAAGGTAAGCAAAAACAAAGATGAGCATTAAATATTTTTCTTATGATTTTCAACGATTAATTTATTGAACAGTTGTTTTATATATACAATTTCAGGATGCCTGGTTTATGACTTATATTTCTATATTGGGTTCAATTGGTTGGTTAGGTTCTGTAGACATCTTCTGGTGTATTAAAGTTTTATAATTTTGGCTTTTTTTTTTACAGAGTCTCTTGTTTCTGTTGGTGTGGAGGCCCTTCCTCTCGAAGATTGACTTCTTGTTATATGGAATTTTGTAGAAGTTAACCACAAGAAAACATTAGGTGATGATAGGCCTAAAGAGCTGCTTGTACAAGTGAGACTTTGTGTTTTGACTGAGTCCATTTCTTTTGCAAGTCAAAATGTTGTGATTCGTAAGAAAATTACTTATTTGATAAAATGTAAGATGAGGTCGAAAGTTTGAATAAAGCTCGATACTGAGGTTGACATGAACAATTTATTTCTTTACTCCAGGTCTTAAAGGTATTCAGACAGTTGTTGATTTGTGCGAATTAATTCATAATTTTATGTCAAAACTTAAGAAAAACAAACAAATTATTGAATAAAATGGACTCGAAAATTGAAGGTAGACTTAACAAAAGGTTAATCATATAGGAATGATAATAGAATATGATTATGGATCTTTAAAATAAGGAAATATGCACAACAATCACATGAGTCATATAAATAAATAAATTTCCAAGTGTAAATTTCAGTAATGAGCAAGAAATATGTAAGAGATAATTTCAGTTATCCTTTTCCTTGCAAGCAACTTAAGTCGAAAACATTTTTTTGGGTGTATTTCATACTTATTTTTAATAAACTGTAATGATTACACTGGTTTACAAGGGTTTCGTTGCTGAAACAAAAATATACTTTTCTGAAGGTTTTCGGTGTGCTGAACTCGAATCCGAAGTCAGAAACAACTTATCAGCTCCCGTTTTTTAGATATTTCCGTTAGAAAATGCAAAAAAACGTTTTTTTGAGTTCTTCGGACTTTATTCTTTTGTAAAAGGAAAATTGTTTGAGCATATTTAGTAACGGTTTCTATAAGAACTGTTTTCCATCTTTCGATACCTGTTTAAGGCTAGGCGCACACATGCGATTTTAGTCGCGCGATTATTCGGTCGGAAAAATGGATCACAAGGATTTCAATGCTTGTGAACACACATGCTTCCCGCGATTAAAAATTTGAAAATTGTGTCTACAGTCATTGACAGTGTTGTCATCTAATTTGCGACTGAATAATCGCGCGATCAAAATCGCATGTGTGCGCCTGGCCTAAATCTTTTCAATATCTTTTGTATCTTGAAATGAATTAAGTGGGTTTGGCTTCATATATCATAAAGGAGATAATGACGTTATAAGATTTATAAAAATACAAAACAACTGAGGATATCTCGGGCAGTAAAAAAGATATCGGAAAGACATAAACAGATTTAAAAAGGTGGAAAATAGTTCTTATAAAAACCGTTACTAATATGCTCAAACAATTTTCCTTATATAAAAGAATAAGGCCCGAAGTACTGCATTTTCTAACGGTAATATTAAGAATTCGTTTAACCGAACAGTTTTTTATTGGTTTCTGAATAGGTAATTCAAATTGTTGGACTTAAGTTGTATTTTTAAAAGACCGATTCAAATCTATTGCAATGGTATTTTCTTGCGAATATAACGGTTTATATAAAAGAAAACAACAGGATCTTAAATTCATTACGGAAGTAGTTTATTTTTAGAGCAAATTATATGTTTTAATTGCTGTTCGTCATTCTTTAGACAGAGATGTTTATTTATAGACTGATAGACAGAATTGAAAGACTATTTTTTTTTCATTCGCTTATTGTAATGCATAAGATAATTTTTTTGAAAGCGACAAGGACTTGAGTGGATACAATATTAAACATTTTGCAAAACATATAACATTACTAAACAAAATAAATAAAGCGAAATAATTACTGGCTTTTTTTAAACACAATTTACGTTATGAAATTGAACACTACATTATCGACATCATGTTTATTCAAAATTCGTCTTTTTTATCCAGATAGGATATTTTATGGAATCCCTTAAATGAATTCTTATCATAACCGGTACAAAATTCCTTGCAGTGAATGTGGAACTTGTATGTAGAGTTAATACATTTTTAGAAATTAAAAACATCCCTTTGGAATTATATGGCGCTAGTACCTAGCTGCTATAATCTTAATATCCTTTTTATAAAGATATACAGTAGACTCTCGCTAACTTGAACATACGATTACTTGAACAATCCAATAACTTGAACATGCTATTTTCTTCAACTTTTGTATTGTTGATTCTATAAGTTGAACAATTAAAATATTTGAAGCTCTATAACTTGAACAAATAAATTTTTTTTCAACAGCAATTTGAATTTCCTCAATTTAGTAGGTAACTACGTTTGTAATTGCGTTTTGTGTTATTTACATTAATTTATAAAACAAATTGAATTCATACAAAAACGAAGGCTTTTTTTAATGTTCCAGTTAGTTGAACAATCCAATAACTTGAACAAGCCTGGTTTAGTATGTGTTCAAGTTAGCGAGATTTTACTGTACTTGATATAATGTAGGATTAGGTACATATAAAGAGAATGTAGATGACTCTGTTATTTTAATGTGTTGAGACTGGGTTCGGTTTTCTGTTAATTTTTCGTGCAGGATAGGTAACATTTTATCTGAAATCTGAATTATCTGTTTATTATTAGTTTGCTGTGATATACTAACTACATAATAGGTATATTACAAGTTATGCATGTATGTATTCGATTTGGACTTTATAATAAAAATCAAATATGATGATTGATAGTGATAGAAAATGCGATAATTTTTGAAACCAAAAAAAATCATAGTAGAATGAAACTTATTGGAAAAGGAGGTAAATATTATAAAAATTAAAGGAAAAATAAATTACGGTCGAGCCGAGTTCGGGAAGTGGGTGGGTTGAGTTTTTAATGGTAAAAAATGGTATATCTCGATTTTCGGCAAAACTAAAAGTCCTATAGAAAAAAGTTGTATGGCAAAGTTGTAGAATAAAAAGATCTACAACTTTTGTACCGACAATTTTTTCACATCACCTCAAAATTTTTGTGAAAAATTCAAATAACCGAGTTTTTGGTTTTTTATTTTTATCTTTTTCAAAAACAAAAATTTTCTACGAAATTTGGTGAAAACAAATACACTGTAATTTATTTGATTCAAAATATTAATTTTTTCACCTTATTTTGACTTAATACCACAAAAACACCCTAATTTTCAATCGAAAATTCACGTGTCAAAATATCACCTTTTTTCAAAAAGTCGGTGTCTATTTTCTGATGGTGTAAACTTTAAACAAGATTATCTATTTATAAAACCTTTATAAATTGTTTTCATAGTATTCAAGGAAGAACTATTGATATGGACAGAAAATCGTTTTATGACTCAGTACTTTCTGTTTTTGTCATCTGTAAAGTAATAGCCTCACCTTAGAAAACCTAATTTAAATGGACTTAATATTCATGCCAGGAAAATATTAAAGTCCAACAAATCATTTTTTAGAAGGAAACTGTCCCGTTTCTCACAAATTATGGATAAAAATGTGGAAAGAAAGCCAAAGTTTAAAAGACTAAGTTAACAATAGTGTTCAATCGCTTCAAATGTAACGGTAAATGTGTGAAATCAACTAAATTTGACCGTTTATGAATATAGAAAGCTGTATCTAAAGAACAAGACGTCAAATGATGGCATCCAAGCGCCGTGGGATAACTTTTCAGCAGATCTGTTAAAATTTCTTAATTATTCTTTAAATAGTCATATTTCTCATAAATAGTTATTTAGGGGCGTTAGAAGCTTTAAAATTACTTGTTTAAAGCCTAGTACGCAGCTGAAGCGAAACGAAAAATTTTGGAGTCTCCAAAAGTCAATAGCAAACATGTTAACGAAAAAAATACCTTCGATTAAAAAAACTTACTTCGAAGATAATCAAAAAAATTTTCAAGTACTCAAAATATATGCTTAATTTTGGCTAACATACAAAATTCTATCCAAAATCTTAGATCAAATGTATTTTCCAGAGAATTTTGTTTCGGAGCTTAAATTAAGCTCAATAGGTAGGTACTCTGCATACCTAAGTAGCCAACTTGATTTATTTCATTAAGAAGTGTTTTTAGAAACATACATGGGGCATTCCATGAAAAATAGTAACTTTTTATGATTAGAAAAAAGAGTAATAGATGGGATTTATTGCAATGAAAAACTTCTTTAGAGGCAGAAAACTCTTTATAAAGAGTTCAAATCGATCTAAAAACTGTTACGGCACTTAAAATCTATTTCAAACACCAAAAAACATGGAATGATTTCATATAGGTACCTACGTTACAATGGAAAGCTCCACATACAAAATTAAAAAATTACGATTCAAAATATAGTTGGCATAGCATTTGTTGTAATTGTTTTCACACTACATTGTGAATTGGGTTAAATATTTAGCCGAGGTTAAATTTTTGAAAATACATTTTGGAATACAAAAAAAAATGTTCAGCTGTCAAACATTTACCCTGCTCTGGGACCCTGTTAAATTTTTATCTTCGGAGAATAAATTATTTGCAGAAGGATTAATGTAATTTTTTTAATAAATAATCAAAAACTGAAAATAAAGAAATAAAATTGGGAAAGTAATGCAACATTATTAGTGTGTATTAAGGAAAATCAATATTTTTCAATATATTTCACTTTAGCTGTGTTTTATTTTCCTCGTGATCCAGATCATCGTTTTTATTAGCTTTAAAACAAAAGCAGGGTTTTGTTTTGTTATTATTTTCCAAATAAATACAATGATCTGATCTGGATCACAAGGAAAATAAAAAACAGCTCTTATTGATGATGAAAAAAAAAAAATTGTAACTGAATGTAAACGCAAAAATTAAATTCAAAGTTCAACGCTTGGTGGAAGTTTGTAAATTGTAAATATTTATAAATGTTTTAAACACCATTAATTCTTTTGTTTTGCAACTTTTCATCTATTTTCAAAGATGTGCTCCAATTCTCACAGCTAAATAAAGCCCAAAATAAATTCTTTATTCAACAGACAAAGATACAAATGTCAAATACTTATCCTCGGCTAAATATTTAACCAAATTAAAACTAAGAAAAAAAAAATGTCCCGTTTTGGTAAATTGATATTAAAAAAATAAATATATTTTTCTTAATCCAAAAAATAAATTTTTCTATATACTAAATTTTTAATTAATACAATCAAAGATTTTGTTTCAAAAAGTCTGTTGAAATGATTAAGGTTGTCATTTTAAACAAAGTTAGAAGTTAATAACCGTTCTACACTGTGTGAAACTTCAACCTAGTTGAAATAAACGGAAACCATTTTGATTTAACTGTTTTTCGGAATGATTTTGCGTTGAAGACCATCATTTAAAAATGTATTTTTATTCGAAATTGATTAAACGTTGACCATACTACATTTTACATTACGATTGCAGTTGCATGTTTTTATAAAAATCGCAGGGACCGGTTTGGAAAAAATTACCTATATTTTTACAAAATTCTGTTCAACTGCACTAAAAGTACGAAAATAATTCAGGCAAGGTTTGAACTCATAACCTAGCGATGGGGGGCCGAGACGCACTACATACATCGCATCACCACCGCTGCCACTTGATAAGTTCCAACCTTTAACAGGTTTTCCAATTTTCAAATTTACTTCAATCGACTAGCATTTTTACTAACCACACCAGTCTGTTGTTAAGAGTTATTAGAATTAAGAGTTGGTGGTTCCTGCTAACTTTTATCAAAAACGACTTGAACTATTTTTATTAAAAAAAATCTTCGGACTTTTGCTACTTTAAAAATTAAAAAAAATATTTTTTGAACCATTTCACCAGCCACACACAAAAATAAAAAAGTTCTCATCTGGGGGTGCGACTAGCTAAATTATAAGATTTCGAGCTCAAAAAAGATGTTCGTTCGCACTTTTTTTGATTATCTAGAAAAAAACTGACGTGATCGAGTGAAATGAATTTCGGATTGATTCGGATATTTTTTTTTGGTCTGAAACTCTAGTCTCTTGTTCTGAACTAATATGGCTTAAACTAGCTCAACAAATGGGTGAAGCAAAGCAGCTTGCTTTGGTATGGAATGGCCTTTTAAGTTTCCTATGTATAAATATTTTCAACGGCGAAGTTAATTAAAAAAATCAAATGAAATTCAATAAACTGATAAACTCAATGTAATGCCTTACTTTTATGAAACTTGAACTTCTTCATTACCTAATTACTTGAATACCAAACGTTGTATCGGTAACATTGTGCTAATTGCTCATACTATAGATTTATTACATGATATTCATCATAATATGTGTTAGAACGTAATAGAATATGTGTATTTTTAATGAGTTTCATAAGCATCATATTTTCATTTGCATATATAAAATAGAGTTTACCAAAAAAAAAAAAACAACATTTTTCACCCGCGAGATAGACTCGCGCTTTTAACTTCCTTGTTTGAGAGAGAAAAAACTTTCAAGAACTTCTCATCTATATTGACATATAAATCCAGAGCGTAATTTCAATCAACAAGGAGCACTTAAAATCCTTATCTAGGCCCTGCCATAATTCAACATTATTCAAAATGCACAATACTTTTTCTACGCAACAGCGTTCAATATACTTCGTAGCTTCCCTCTGATACCTGCCTCAAAATTTTTCCCAACAAAAACTGCTCATGCGCTTATCTATTCAAAACAAAGCAAATATACACCATCCCGAGGAAAACTTTTTGTTGGAAGGAGAAATAAAATGCATCGCATAGAAATGTTTGGAAAAGGACGAAGCTATAGAATTTCAGTTCAAAAATGGGGAACTTTATTTTCGAAAAATTGGGGAAATCTGTGTTAGCGAAACAACTCTATGACCATTCCGCTTTCTTTCATTTAGCATCCACAAAATACCTATCCCGCTATGAAAAACCTTTTCACACAAAGGAGCTTCTTCTTCAAACAAAAAAAAAACTGATAACGAACGCTTGCTAGTACTACATCCTTATCATCGAATGTGTGTATCCTACGCTCATTATGTATTCCACCGAATATCCTTCCATCTAACGCCTCCTGAACATCATCAGCATCTATACACCGCACTTATCACCCACAACTCCACCCCACCCCACCACCCACTATATAGCCCATTTTCGCTCACCAAATAATAGTGTAGAGAATTTTCCTGTTTGAAAACTGGGATAAAGTTTTCCAGTTCGTCGTCCTTTTCTGGAGTTTTGCAACTTTTTTTTTCATGTTTTCTTTTTTCTCATTGATTCCTCTGGGGGCAAAGTGAAAATGGTTGAAAAAAAAACAGAAAAAATGGGAGGAAGAATGAGAAATCACAAATAAACTTTTTTTTCAGATTCGCTGAGCTTCTCCGGACGAAGATGAAAAAACAACAACAACAACATCGATGGTAGAAAAGATATCAAGCTAAAAAGTATAAACAGGTACATGGAAGGTATACGTTATCCTTAACAGTTGTATACACTTGACGATTTATATAAATATGAAGGAATATTTTATTTTAGTTTAGTTTTTTTTTTGCATAGGTACCTTTATTGTCAAGTCTTGTCTTGGTGTAGGTAAAGAATTTTTGTTTGACTAATTGAAGTCAGGCGAAATTCTTGTTGTTGTTGTTGGAAAGTGGGTGGGGTGGCAATGATGCTCTTTAACTTTTTATATTCCTTTCGATGAGGATCAAAGAAACGTTCTTAAACGAATCGGGAGCAAGGATGCCTATAAGAGGACCTTATGAGGATTTACTTTGTTCATTGAATTCTTTCTCTGTCGTATATATTTTATATTTACTTGGATTGCTTGTGGCACATTTACTAGACATCGACGAAAATTCCCAGTAGGCATAACAAACAAAAAAAAAAAAAATAAAGAGACAAATGCAATTTTTGTATTTTTTACTTGACCGAGTATATACAAAGTTATGGTATATATAAATGGTGTTAATCATACAAAACGACCACAAAAAAGGATTCAACTGACCCACACAATTTGTATGGCACTTTTGAGAAACATTGAATTTCTCTAGGTAATAGATATGAATATAATGTTGGTAACGAGTGAATTTATTTTTTATGATATGATAACCTACGGTGTTTCAAGTCTTTTACATCCAAAGTTGAATAAAAGTACCTATATATCATTTCTGTGTTGATTTAAAATTCGTATGAATGTTATATAGGACAAACCTAGAGTCAGTTACTCAGTTGGAGTGCCGTAGGTACTACCTAAGGCTAAATTTTGGCTATTGGTCAATTTTCACTTTGAAATGTGAGGTAAGATCAAGTGTAAAAATTTAACTTGTCAGAATTTCTATAAAGTGTCTCATTAAAGACTTTTAAACTAAAACAGATTGGACTAAAAGTCGCTTTCTTATGGGCGTTACCATCGTTACAGTTGTGACAATTAGGATAATACAGATATATATGAAAAACGTTTAATTTGGGATAGAAAGCAAAAGAGTTTTTATAAAAAAAAAAATTAGATGAAAGGGTGTTTTTTTTTCGAAGAGACAGTAAAATCTGTAATTGGTCCCAAAAAGCCAATGATTCGTGTAAAACGTCTAAGAACTTAAGTATAAACGTTTAATTTGTCATCAAAACCAAAAATAAAATGAATCATTAGCTTGTTGGGACAAATTGCAGATTTTACTGTCTTTTCGAAAAAAAACACCCTTTCACCTAATTTTTTTTTTATAAAAACTTTTTATTCTTGCTTTCTATCCCAAATTCAACGTTTTCACCAAATTTCATTAGGGTGATCCATCATTTTTGTTTTCACTAAAAAAAAACACCCTGTTAACCATGAAATTTTTATAGACACTTTAAAATAAAATATTTGTATAGACTTTTTGGGTTCTTGGTTTATGTTATAAATGAAACCTTTTTACCAATTTTCATTGGTATAACAATTTTTTCCCAGTTTTTGTGGTACTAATTCCGAATTTCATCATTTCTTGAAAAATAAAAACACCCTTTCACTTAAGATAATCTTGAACTTTTTATAGATTCTTAATTCTTATACCAACCAAAACTTTTTCACCAAGTTTTAAAAATTAATAAAATTTAAGTTAGCTGTTATGATACCTTTCTCACACACAACTTAACCTTTCAAAAAAACAAGCTTTTACCAAAAATAATTTTAAGAACTTTATGAATCCTTTGTCCCTGCTTTATCTTAAACCTTCATCCCGAATTTCACCAGTGTAGCATGTTTTTCACATGGGTTTTGGTTGGTTATATTTTACCTGTTGAAGTCAAAAAACAAGCAACCTTGTTTTTAATCGGCAATAACTTTTCTTAGAGCAGTCGTATTGACTTTATTTTTATGTCATTAGATTCAGCAACAAAAAAAAACCTTGAAAACATGTGTCATATGATGATATTCAACAAACAATTTTTTTCAGTATATTTTTGACCTTCACCCCCTCCCTCTTGTCCGCGAAAAAACACCCTTCCACCCAACTTTTTTTATAGACTTTTTTTGTACTTGGTTCTTATCCCAAAAGCAAACTTTTTGACAAGTTTCATGACAATTTTTTTTTTTATAAATGCCTATTTTACCTGTACTATAACTTCGAAACATGGTAGTTTATCAAAAAAATTACTAAGAGCTTTTTTGTAGAGCGTTCAATTTTATACAAGAAGAATAACAAATTTTTACAATTCAATTTACCGAAACAGTGAACTGAATTGTAAAAATTTGTAATTCTTCTAAAATACACAGGAACCAAAAACTAAGTCAAATAAAAAATTTGGCAGATACATAAGTGTCAAGTTATTTTCCTTTTGCTCTCTAATAACATAAACATTATTTCAAATACCTTTCGTTCTGATTTTTGATGAATTAGGGTCAATGTGGGTAAATGTAAACAATTTCATGTCTTTTTTTTCTTTCGACTTTAGATTTTTTTATGTTTTCACGGAACAACTTGAATGGTATCTTCAAATGCAAATATGAAATGATGGCAATTCTTCTTTATAAATATAAACAAATATTTCCCAAATTGTTTACATTACTGTCAAATATGGCATGTTTACAAATACCCCACCATGTTTGTGTTTTTTTGCAAATTCGGGGTAAATGTAAACGGTGGTATAAAATTTAGAATTTCCTCTTTATCATATGGATAACAACTTGAAAAACGTTCAAGAAGGTATTTGACAAAAACTTTTTCAAATTCCAATAAAAGTTTTTGTTTTCTTCCTTTGATTCTTTATATAGGCGCCCAATATGCATCCTGAGCAGCTCTGAACGTAATATTTTTTGTTTTTTTACGTCAAAGGCCGATTTTGCAACATCATCCACTGAAAATGATGGTGTTGGCTACTTTAAAATGTGACTCCGCGGCACTTTAGCAGTAGTAATTGACTTAAAATATGTTATTTTTATTAAAACCAATAATTTCACCAAAAATGTATGTTTATATTTACCCCCAGAATACGTTGTTTACATTTACCCATTATGAAAAATATTCTGGGGTAAATGTAAACACATGCAAATCGACATAAATGTCCTGTATTTTAAAATTTGCTTGTATCACATAGAATCTACATCAAAATTAAAAACAAAAAAATATTTGCAAATTATACTGACTTTATTGAATCTGCAAAAATATTTAATTTTTCTGAAAGACTAACGACTTGTTTGGCACTTTAAAAAATTATCTTTCACGGAAAATACGCTCGTCGAATGAATTCTCTCTTGACAGCAATGAGCTTGACGTATAAGTTAAAAGATACATGCGTCCGCGATTTGTACTTATGTATGCATCAAATAGATTTAACTGAAGCTTGTTATGAGCCATGTTTTCATTTACCCCTGTTTACATTTACCCACATTGACCCTATGTCTCAAACATCGAATTTCACGGTTTTGACTTTTAAACGTCCATATCTCGTGTAGCAGATTTTTTACATTTTTGGTTTTTATGTGTGACTTATATAATTTAACAATATCTATCAGTTCCAGTATCAATCTTTTTTCTACCACTTTTTTTTAAGGAAATAGCTTTTTGACCTTTTTCTAAATTTACCTCAGTTTCCCCTTCTAAAATGTCAAATTTCTAAAAATCCTGAATATTCAAATTTTTAAATTTAATTTTCTCTGACATAATTTTTTTTTACACCTCTAACACTTACCATATAAGCAGGTTGGCGTTGTCGAAAAAACTCAAAAAATGAACTTTAAAACGTGGCAACCCTATGATGCCTTGACAGGATATCGCTAGGCAACCCATGTGCAATTTATTTCCTTAGACACTACCTTTCAGAAAATATAACTCTCAACTGGTATAACGATGAGGTTAGGTCGTCCTATGGCGGGATCTTAGACTATATGGAGTTAGAACAATTTTGATTCTCGTTATGTGTTTGTTATATCATTTCCTTTAGGTAAAATATATACCTATACATTGGAAAAAAAGGAAAGAAAGAGTAAATATACACCCCAGTGAACAAGAACATATGTAGGGTAAATTAGGGCATTATGGCATACCTAAGCACAAACTCAAATAACTTTAATACGGACAACAATTTTTATTTCAATCATTTTTTTTAATTAAATTTCATAAAAACGTAACATAAATAAATTATTTCAGAATAAAAATTCAAGCTTTTTAACAAAAAATAAATTAAATTAAAAATAGTCCAAAAAAAACCATATTGCCCTATGTACGAACCCCATTTACTTCGAAGCCCTTTACTTTTTTTTACGTATATTCGGCATTTCTGAAATATGATTGTAAAAAACTTTCATAAAATTAACGTTAAATTGAGGTTAATTTGAAATTTAAAAAAATGCAGACACATTATGTAAGTTACTTTTGAAATTAGTTTTACATAAGGGCATTATGGCGCAGTCGGCTATAATGTAGCGCCATAAATTGCATTTGCGCCATATTGCAAAATATACACATATTCACAAAACACCAAAAACCAAACAATTCTTACTTCATTTAAAATATTACAAGTTATATAACCAAACCAAAACTGTACTTTGCATTCCACTCTTCACAACAAACACGTGCACTGTATAGTTACCGAGATACACACAAACAAAAACAAAGCGATATTATATTGGAACCCAGAACCCATATTTTTTTTGTTTTCTTTTTTGTTGGACACAAAAATAATAGCACTGACCTGCGATTTTCACAAGGCTAGTGTTCAACGAAGACCAAAGTTTCTACATTGGTTTTATTTAAATGCGAGTATTGGAAGTATGGTAGTTGAAAGTTGCGCCATAATGCCCGGTGCACCATAATGCCCGAAGTTACCCTATGTTGTTTATATCTACCTAAAATGCTCAGCTTCTCATTGTTTTATATCTTCTAGTTTAAAAATAACCCTTTCAAATCGATTAATAATGTCTTTTGAATATTCTTAATTCAAAAATGTTTGAAATTTTTATATAAAAAACTATTCGTTTAGAAACGGTTCACACGATTTTTAAAAAAGTTTTTTTTTCAAATTTTTTCGGTTTACAAAAAATTGAATTTCTTTGGAGTGATCAAAACCATTTTAAAAAGATTTAATGACTATGTAAGTAAAATGCTAGAGCAGTTGTAGTAACTTACCAAGTCAAAAGCAGACTATTTTTGAAGTAAGTAACTTACTAAATCGTTTAAAATTTTGCACCATTCCATTTTTTTTTTAAATTTCCTATGCAGTTGAAAAAACCACTCTTTTATACATTTTTAAATGAAATGACATTCAAAGTAATTTACTTGAAATAAAATCAGATGCTGTGAAACAAACTACAGATTTTCAATAATGTTTAGTTATAGCCGTGTTTTCGTTATAAAGGCTAGTGCGCTGCTTATGCAAAACGAAACATTTTCAAGTCTCCAAAGTCGACAACGAAAATGCTAACGAAAAAAAATGATCGAGTATTTTGTCAAAGTCAAAATAAAAAAATTTAAAATTAATTTAAAATCAAGAAAAATCAACAGAAAATAGTTTTTAAAGCAAGAAATAAATGAATTAAAAGTGAAAAAAAACCGTGAACACTGCTCTTGGAGTCAAGAAAAATGCACAGGACAGTAAAAATTAAGTGACAAATGTGTGAAAACTCTCCAATTTTCGCTAGAGCTACAGCTTTTTGCTTTTTTCAGTTACAAAATTGTAAATGGATACAGAACATTGTTCTCCACTGATAACTATGAAATTTTGTTAAATGTCTCTGAGCAATTAAGCGTGAATTTCAATTAAAAAAATTGCAGTTTGACTAAAGTGACTACCAATTATAATGATAAACGAAACATTTTCTTCAGAAACGAATTCGAATAGAACACCCTCTAATTAGTGTAACTGCATTATTATCTCATTTTTGAGTGCCATAGATAAAGAAATAAAACACATTTTTATTTAGTTTTTGATTGTTTCTATTTTGGAATTTATTTTATTTATTGTTTAGTGATTTTTTTTTTGTTTTCATAAATATTTTCATCAAATACCTACATTATACATTGTGTAGAATTAAAATTATTCTACATTGTCCAAAAATTGTTAGTTTTAATTAAAAAACTTATAGTATTGCTTTGGAAAAAAATCTAAATTACTAAATCGATTTTAAACAATTCGTTATTATACATTTTATTTTTATTAATTAAATTCATTAATTTGCATAATTTATTCATTGTTACAGTTGTGTTTTTTTTTTTTTTTTTTAATACCAAGAAACTAATTCTGTAATATATAATATATAATTAATAATAAAGTTTATTATATTTCAATTTTTTTCTTTAAATTAGTTATATTATAATATAAAATACCTTTGTGTAATAACAAGTTAAATAAATAAAATATTTCACTGTAAAACTTATTAGCTATTAGAATTTATATTGTAATTTTTTTTCTTTAATTTTCTTATTAAAATTGATTACTCTTAAAATGTTTAAATAAATTTATTTGATTTTTATTTGTGGTAATTATAAATGTTTGAATTAAGTTTAAAATAACGTGAAATCTATAGAATTGTATTTTTTTAGTTTTTAAATAAATAAATTTTCTTAATATTTGGCAACTTTTGTTTTATCTATTTTTTTCTTTTCATTTCGATTGTATCACTGTTGAAACGTGTTTAATTTTTTCCATTAAAATTTTTAGTTATTTTTTTTGTTGATAAAATGACAATTTATTGATATAATTTTTTTATATATATTTTTTTTTGTTTCGCTTTGGTTATGAATTTTTATAATATACGTTTATAATCGAGTTTACAATTTTTTATATATGTAAAAGAAAAATGTTTATTTAGTTTTGCTGTTAAATGCAATTTTGCGAATTACAGTTGACAAATTTTAAATTTTAATTTTTATATGTATCTCAAAATTATCACAAATTAAATTTTAACATAATTACATTCAATTGAAAGACAAACAAATACCTACGGCAAGCAGAGAAAAATGTTTAAACAATTTTTTTTTTAAATTTTACGATTCTTATAACAGCCTTAAAGGAAACAAATATAAAATGTAATAATTTATTAATTGGTTATGGCAATGATGACTGATGAGATTAATTAGTTTAAGGGATGAGAAAAACGTTTTGATTGTTTTATTTTTTTTTTTTTTGTAAACACGTACTTTTAATTTTTTATTTATTAATACTCAAATTATTATGAGAGCTTTTTCAGTCTATGCAAGATTTTGATTTATTTGGAATGGAAGTTTTTGAAGATTTGACGTATTGTTTTGGAGTATATTTTGAATTTCAATAGAAAAAGGAGATCTTAAATATTCTCAACGATTTTCTAACTGCTTCTACGATTTCAATTTTTACCAAATTATGATTATCAGAAATGTATGCGATTTTTGAAACGAAAATGAAAGCCACTGTATGAATTAAAAATTGAATGCCACTGAAATTTATTACCGTTGTTTGCAAAAAATTAAAGAATTACTAACCTTAATACAGTTAAGGTAAGATGTTAAACTTCAAATTTAAGAAAGTTGTATGATTTAAAAGTTACGATTGAGAAAGATCATGCAACTTAATGAACGAAGACTTAACCTTAATTTACCGTTACCAACAAATATGTTATATCTTATTAGTTTCAAATGAGATATAATAATCCATGTGAATGAGAAACTGGCAATAGTAGACCGTCTAAACGTTCCTAAAACTGCAATGTGAGTGCGGAAAAGCTTCTGTTTGTTGTTCAAATTCTCCCCAAAAATAAGATAAGATTAACTATGCAGTAAAACCTAGCTTTAAACTTACAATTGGATTTGTATGGCTTTTGGGCATGCCCAAAATGTAACCCATCAGCTACATCACAGAGGAAAGTGCTCCAAAGTATATTAAATTAGTGATTCAATTTATTATTTTTTTATCAATTTCCTACTTCAGATTCAATTATTTTAAATAAATATTGATTAATATCTACTTAGTCATAGTTTGAAAGTCGTAACATTACCAGTCAATATAGACTTGAACGATTTTGATGAGAGATATCAGAAGGCGATAGTAATTAATTTATAACTACTATTAACTGTTTTATTACACTTGTTAATCTCAATTTTTTTTTAAATACCTAAATTAAAAACAATTTGTTACTGAAAACAATAATAATCTTAAGAGTTGTTGAGTACCAAAAAAAAAGTTCGCTGCTGAGCTCTTTTATTTCGAGTAAAGCTGGCTGGGGCATTTACTGGCGGTTTATCCATGTACTTCTATAGTTGACATCATTAGATATTTAATGTAATAAGTGAAAACATACGAAATAATAAAGTTTCAGTCATTAAAACAGTCAGCATTATTGTGAGTTTCACGTGAACAAGATTCCAACCGAAAAAATTGAATTTCACTTTTTACCTATTGTGAGTTCCGGGCGGAAAGTTGTTCACGTTCGGACATCTCCTTGTATTTTCAACTTTTTTTTTCAGGTAGTTTGCAAGATATTCAACATTGCTTCACTAACTAAAATTTTGGTGCTGAACAAGAAACTAGTTTAGCGGAAAATGTAAATATCCTTCAAGTGAAACTCATGATAGCTTTTAAATTTCCGGGCGAACAAAAATATTCACTGTGGAAAACATTCCACGTGAAACTCACAATAGGGCTGAGTAGGTATTAGTTTCGTCGTTTATCCCATTTACTATATCGTACCACTGTGCAAGGTAGGCAACACAGACATATCAGACAGAAAAATCTGCAAATACCCCTGAATACAAAAGATTCAAGCTGTGCCAGTTCAAACTATAAGCAGCAGCTGTCTTAAAAAGAGCACCGCTCACAGCACCCATCCACAGAAAAAAGTACGAACTTAACCTAAATTATGGAATACGAGAAATATCACACTCTATTTACGGAATCTGGCCAACTTACCGAAACCTATATTTTTATTAAAATCATTCTGCGCTCAGTGCTTGACAAAAACCTAAGAACAAAAAAAAAGCGGATATCATTTATAGTAGAGTAACTAAAGCAAATTATTAGGGAACCCGGCCGAACAGCTCTCATTTTGACGATTTTTTTTTTCAAATGTAGGTAATTAAAAATACTTTAAAGTCTATAGATTAAAAATTGCCGGTGTTGCCGTATTGTTTTTTAAAATTAAAATTAATTTTTTTTTAACAAAACCATTTTTTTTGCTTAAATTTCATAAAACAAATGATAGCAAAAGAGATTCTCTAGGTAATTTAAGGAAAATATATAAAAGGCAGTAAGGGACAATCTTCCATCGTTTAAGCGATAAATGCAATTTTCTAACATTCTGACCTCAAACACAAAAAAAATATTTTGAAAACAACGGCAACACCTACAATATTTTAAAATACATTTTTAAAAAGCCAGAAACTCATTCTTATCTCTAAAATTTAAATCCACTAAATTTAATCAAGACTTTTTGAAAAAAATGGTCCTCAAACTCAGAATTTAAAAAAAAAAATGTTATTAGAAAAATTTAAAATGACTTTTTTCCAAACTTTTTCTAATAAAATATGAATTTATTTAAAAAAAAATTTTGGCCATAAATATTATCAGTTGAATTTCGAAGCAAAAAAGGTAAAATGTATCACACTTTTGAAAAAAAAAATGAAAAATTACTTCAATTTCAATGGTTTTTTTTATTAAAACTGAATTTTTGCATTGAAATAATTAATTTTCTCAAAGACTGTGGTAAATAGGAACTTTAAATTTTTGCTATTTAACTTTCAACAGTAAGGGTTATTAAATGAATAAAAAATAATTTTATGTTTAGATGTTGAAGTTAAAAAAAAAAAATAAGTTACTTTTTTTTCAAAACTTTTATTAAAAAAAGTTCTTCGAAAATGAAATACTTTTTAATTTTTTTCATAAACCGTAATACATATTGACATTTCCTTTTATAATTTGAAATCATAATAAATGCGGCCAAAAAAATTTGAAAATAAATGCATTTTATATTACGACCAAGTTTAAAAAACGACATGTTTAAATTTTTTCAATAATTTTTTTTTCAAAAATCTGAGTTCAGTTACCATTGTTTCAAAAGCCGTTCATTCAATTAACTTTATTTTAATTTTACATGTATGACTAAGCTTCTAGCTTTTAAAAAATGTATATTTGAATATTGTAGGTGTTGCCGTTGTGTTCAAATATTTTTTTTTGTGTTTGAAGTCAAATAATAGGAAATTGCATCTATCGCTTGACCTATCGAAGATTGTCCCTCTCTCCCATGTATTTTTTTTCCTTGAATTTCCTAGACAATCTTTTGGCATCAATTAATTTATGAAATTTAAGAAAAATTTTTGAAAAAAAATTGTTTTTGTTCACAAAAATCTTCAATTAAATTTAAAAAATCAAAACGGCAACACCGGCAATTTTTTATCTATAGACTTTAAAGTATTTTTAATTACCGACGTTTGAAAAAAAAGATCATCAAAATCTAAGCTGTTCGGCCGGGTTCCCTAATATTGCCAATTTTTGAGCTTTAGTTACTCCACTATTAAGTTATTTCTCATATTCAGTTTCGTATTGAGCACCGCAAAAAACACAAAGTAAATCATTAAAACCATTGGACTGTATTGCTAGTTTAAATTTTAGTTTTTAGCTAATCTTGTTTGTCCCAAAATTTGAGAAAAAGTCAATAATTGCTTTCCATTTTAGGTAACAAAAAAAAAAGTAAAAATATTTTAAATAACGGAAATTTTCTTGAACATAAAAACTTTTTCGCATCCATAACATATCTAATATGAAGGAAAATCAAGAATCGCTGCAAGCCAAAAATTAGATTTAGTTATTTTTCTCGGCCCTCGCTGGTGTTTCAGTGCATCAATCAAAAGTTAAGAAAAATAGAAAAAATACTGTTAGTAATGATGAAAATATGTAAGGTCTCAAGACACAAATTGATAGAAATACTGCTCAATACTTAATAATTTAGGTTTTTGATTTTAGTTACTTGAAAATTTGTTAAAGGATGTTCAGGACCTTGAAGAAAAGAAAGTGTGTTCCTATGTATTTACAAACTATTAGAAGCTTGAATGCAAGTTTAACCTTAAATTAATGTTTTAAGAACCTCAAATCAAATCTCCAAAAACTCTTACATTCCAAAATTATCAATTTAAAAAAAAAAGAAAAAATGTTCCTACAGCTCCAGAGTATTCTACTTTTAATTGGAAAATGTCAAAACCTCTATCTACGTTTAAATATTTCGAAAAAAAAGGTTCTTGTATTTCTTTTTGGTTGTTTTTCTTTTGTTTAATAGTGTATGTTTATTTTTTGTTTTTTTTTTTTGTTTTGTATAATATAATTAGACTTTTACAATATACAAAAATAGTATGCAAGTTTGTGTATATTTTTTATTTGTTTATAATAACCTCATTTGTGGCTTTTGTTTGGTGGGTATAAGTTGAGTATTTTTTTTTTTTTTTTTATTTACTTTTTTGATCCAAAAAAATGTTTCTATAAAACAGAGAGATGATGAAAACTTATCAGTGCGAGTGTGTCTCCTTTTTAGATAAAATGCGAAATATTTTCGATTTCTAGAGCTCTACTACAATATTGTTATAATGTCGAGGTGTAGGCTTTTTTTTGTGTATTTACAAAATAATTTCATATTTTATTTGTGTTACATTTTTTGTTTTATTTTTCTAATTTATTTATAGGGACAATGTTTTGAGGATATGTTTTCATCTCTAAAAATTACTATTTTCATTTTAATTGTTTATTGTTTTTTTTTTTTGTTTTGTTTTGTTTGATCTAAAAATTGGTCATTATTAATTGATTTCATTTTTTTTTTGTCATAGGGGGGACTGGTTTAATTATTATTTTTGTTTAAATTAATTAATTAAATTTAAAAACAAATTTCAAATCCATATAATTAATTATAATAATAACTTAATTCTAACTAAAAGATCTGTTTTTTTATAATATAAATTTTAAAATCTCAAAAAACATAGAACCTAACATTTTTTCCTTATATAACTTAGTTGGCATCCGAAATAACGAAAACAGGATACCGATCCGCTTGCTCGCTAATACGCGTCCTCGTCGACGAACACAATTCTTCACGATAATCTAAATCAGAGTAACAATAACAGCGCCCCCTGGCACATTCTCACATATAAGTAGGTTTTAGTTTGTACGCCCTCTTCCAGATTTCACATAGACAAACGGTGCTATGAAAGCGATAGAAGATCGCCAAAGGCATCGATACATGTGTGATTATCGTCCATGCCCACAGACCGTAGAAATTCAATTGAATAGGGTGCGATTCGGCACGCGATTTTTCCAGCGTACTAATTGCCCACATTGCCAGATTTACCACAAGCATGAAAGTGACAATTTCACGGCCAGGTTTCTTTCGAATGTGTTCGGGACTGACGGCTTGACGACGACTTGCGTCCAAAATGAACATCGTTTGGCATGCTGTTTGAACGATCGACGCTAGAGCGTTGATCAGCACAAGGATTGTGTCACGACGAAGGGTGAAATGTCCGGCAATGACGGTAAAGATGTTGTAGAGGAAAGATCCGGTCTGTGCACCGACTAGCAAAATATCGTCCAATTGGAAACTTCGAGCTGCATCGTATTGTAAATGTCTAATCTGGATCATTCCGACGAGAGTTGCGATCGTTGCTGTTCCGTAGATGAGAAGTTCACAGATTGTCACTTCTGTGACTGCTAAGCTGACAAAATCTGGTCGGGAAATGAGGACAAAGAATAGGATCAGTGAGATGATTGTCAGGACGAGGATTAGAATTCCCACAAAAAGACCTTTATGAGCACGAGCACAATCGACAGAGTAATGATGTGGGGATCGTTTGCAGGGCGAATTTACTGCTTCAATGCGTTGAATCGGAGGGGCTTGTGGTCGAGATATGCTGCGCCACATGACGTACAAAATGGCGGCACATATAAGTGAGTATTCGATTGTGCAAGGGAAGAGGAAGGGTGAGGCATCTTGGACCAATGTTCCTATAATATTTGTACGACGGCACTCGAAAATTTGATAGGGTCCCTTGAGACCACGGGGTACACGAACATGTGCCATTGCGTCTATATTGTGTTGAGCTCGATGTCCTTAAAGTTTGAAAAGAAAGTTTTAAGTTAAAATTGCATCTTTTTGATAGATTTTAATAAAAAAATTTACCCAATCGATGAGCTATTCTTAAAGTTCGATTTTCTGGATTATAAAATGTTAAAATTTCGTGCTTCGTTTCTTGAATTAGTACATTTAACCAAACTGCCAAATTTGTTCCGATCATATGCATTAGACCGAATCGAGCAATTATCTTGTAGCGATATACTTTAATTTGCTGTAAGAAAAAAACGTTAGTAAGTTATTTAGTTTAGGGAAAGAGTTTTCATATTTACCTCATTGTTCAGAAATATGAAGTACATTTGTATAAAGATAAATGCCATTCGAGTTGCTGGTGTTAATGCCAGCATAACATTATGACATTTTGTATCGCGTTCTAATTCAAAATATTGACCGAATTCGAGGCCTGAATAGATCATACTTCCAATTCCAAAAGCTAGAAATAAAAATTGTATGGTATTTATAAAAACTTTTTTTGAAAACTAGAATGTAAAATATAATATCCACCCAACTAGTAAAAGGGAAAACGACGTAAGTCTGCAAAACGAATAGAAGTAAATTGGTTAGCTAAAAAGCTCGAAAGAAAACAGTAATTTTGTAATAAGGTAATCATCAATTAAAGATCTGCTTAGTTTTCATCAGGTGCTTAATATGTTATCAACTACAGTCAAGACCAAAGATTACTTCCGGGTACACGGGCCGAATTTTCTTTTTGCAATTTTTGAATAGATTTTTTTTAAAACAACAAAAATCCATTTTTTTTAAAATTCTTTTTTTGGCTCTCTCCAATTAAAAAAAATCATATAAAAGTATTTATATAACCTTAATATAAATCAAAACCAAAATTTTGTAAAAAAATGTTAGGATTAAAAAATATGCATTATTGTTTTTGAAAAATCAATTTTTCGAAAACGGCACATTGCATTTCCTTTTTGACATTTTTGTTTAAGGTCTGATTAATAATAATTACTACAAAATTTTTTCTTATTGATTTTTTTTTTCAAACAAAAATATTAATAAAAAAATATTTTTTTGAAAAACAGCTCCAAAGATCAGATTTTTTTCTAAGAAACAGCTCCAAAGATCAGATTTTTTTCTAAGAATAAATCTTTATAAAAGAAGTCTAGCTATGTACTTTTTTCTAGATCAAATTCATTAAGGAACTGTTTTTTTTATTGATAGTTTTTCATTTATTTTATTACTGAACACCTTAAAAGAAATAAATTGCACGACTGGGGTCGCACGTACTTGCTCTTATGCTTAAAGTAACTATAATGTTAAAGCTTTTTATTCAAGAAATTTAAAATTCGATATTTTGAAGAAATTTCATTAGTATAAAAAAATTAAATCTGTTTTTATAATTAATAAAACTCAGTTTTAAAATATCTTAAAAAAAAAAACAAATATGCCATTTTATTTCTCGTATAAAAAGGTATTTTTAGAAAAAAAATTTTGAAAATTGTAGGAGCCGTTTTTTAAAAAAATAATTTTTTATATATAAAATTTTTTAACATTTTTCAAAAAAAAAGTTGGTATGCCATTTTGAAGAAATAATTAATTTACACATAAAAACTAAATTTCAAAATTTTTCATTGATCCGTTTTCAAAAAATTGATTTTTCAAAAAAAAATTTTGAAATATTTTTTAAAAAACCAAAAATGAGTTTTTTGAAAATTTTCTAAAATTTTAATATTATCTCTACTTACACACTTTTTTATAAAAATTTTCATTTAAATCGGGTTAATTTTGTACGAGATATTCAGAAACGAAAAAAACCGTTCTATGACAGATACCGTAAATAACGGTACAAAAAATATTTTTTTATTTAAAAAGTTGGCCCTTATGTGTAGTATTACACACAAAAATTTTAATCAAAATCGTTAGAGCCGTTTTTGAAAAAAATTAACTTTTCTATTTCCGTTATATGGCAGGTACCGTTAGTTTTGGTCATAAAAAAAAAATTTCAATTTCCCCTCTAGGGAATCACCAAAAACTGCTAACTACCAAGTTTGAAGAAAATCACTTCACTCGTTTAGGCTGCAGCTCCAGATAGAGACAGACGGACAGACAGACAGACAGACAGAATTGCCGGACCCACTTTTTTGGCATTCTCCATCATCGTAATGTCATGTAAAATTGTTATCTCGAGTTCGATTTTTTTTACGAATCCTAAACTTGCCCTATAGTACCTATATCGCAAGTAAAAAAATCAATATCCGGTTTTCGAAAATTGTTTGAAAAAAATTTCAATTCTTGTTTTTTAATCCAAAAATTAATTTTTTTATATCGTTTTGGTGAGATTTCATTACTTTTTGAAAAGCGTAGTATACATCTTACGCCACTTAACAAATAACCCCTTTTTTCTACTCTCTTTAAATTTAAGTTTGACATACAATTCAAAACTCAATTTTGGAGTTTTACTGAACCATTACCACATGCGTACGTTGAGATGCTGGGGCCCCGGGGTAAGATTAGACAAGAATTTTGTAGCCCTTTGATTTCTTATATATAAAACATAAGAAAAATAAAAAAGTACGTATACGCCATAAATTTTTTTTTTTGCCCCTGATGTACCTATTATTTGTGTATCAATAAAATTACTCAAGTAATATTTTTTGAGGCCCCACGATAATATCGTGGGCACAACGCCAAAACCACGAATCTGCAAAATTGTTGTTTTGAGAAAAACGGCTTCAAAGTTTTGGAAACTTATGCAATCTTCTGGATAGTTTAGGCTTCTAGGCAACAGATGGAGGATCGGTCGGTGGTTAGAGAAATTTCATATGGCCCTTTCTTAGAAAATTTCTTTTGATCAATACCGGTCTTATAAATAAGGCTGTGGTACCAAAAATCATACTAAAAATGAACTTTGCTGGTCACTACCGTGCCAAAAGATAAATAAGAAGTTGGTTTCAAAATGGTTTTCTCAGAAAATCGAAAAAAAAAATTAAAGCATAAGATTTCGACTTTACACCTGTTTTCAAAAATCGATTGCAGGGTTAGTTTTATTTGCTTTACGCTTGAGCTGCCTCAATAGAGAATTTTTTGTTACACAGAAATGTCGATAGTATTATGTTATTGATTACACTGGCCAACAATTTTCAACTTTTTAAAATTTTCCAAAAAGATTTATATCAAATTTTATAGATTTGGGTTCAGTTTGCTCAAAAATAATATTGGTTTTTTTCTAGCAGCTCTAGTTTTTGAAATATTTAATTTTCCATTTTTGGGGAGATATTCATACTGATTTTTATGTTTTTTCTTATTTTAAGCGTTTATTCAAATTTTCCAGAAAAATTTATATTAAATTCAATGTATTTTGGATCAGTAAACCTAAAAATTCTTTTCTAGGAGCTTTATTTTTTGAAATATTTTAGTTTTTCACATTTTGGGGGTAATTTCGTACTTATTTTAAAGTTATGCATATTTTAACTGTTTGTTAACATTTTCCAGAAATCATTTAGTTCAGTAAAAATACAAAAAAAGAATGTTTAAGTAAGAAAAAATTTAACAAAAATAAAAATTGTATAAATTTCTATGCCTTTTCATGTATGAATAATTTAAAAACTAGAGCTGCTAGAAAAAAACTAATGTTATTTTTGGAATCAGCACCCTAAATTTAGTAAGAAATGATAAACAACGGCTGCTTGCAGGGTTTTCTTTTTGGATTTTCATGAAATGTCTAAAAGTAAATATCTAATAAATTTTCACATTTTTGTACTTGAAAACAGGTATAAAAACATTTTATTTTGACCTCTAAATATCGAAATATATGACTAAGGGCCAATTTTTCAATAGTCAGATAAACTTTAGATAGATCTCATTCCTAGGAATAAAAGTTTTTTTTTATATTGATATTTGTTCTTCTGATAGTCTAACTGACGATTGAAAAATCAGGGCTAAATAATAAAAATACGTGTTTTATATTTATTAAAGGCAAGTGCTTACAGGTGGTTAATTTTAAAATACAGCATGCTCTTGAGTTATAAAGGGTTAATGGTAGAATTAAACAAATTAATAAAACAATCTTAAATCAATTCAATCTATTACACCGGCACACAAAATAAAAAAAGTGTCATGTACCAGGAACCAGACCTATCTTTCTATATGTTTTTAGGCACGCTGAATCCGAATTTTAAGTCCGTTTGGCCCGGTCACCCTCCTTGGATTTTTAGGACTTTTTTTTAGAGTTTTTTGCATTTTTCTCAAAACTGAAGGGTGTTCGTGCAAAACGGACTTGAAATTCGAATTCAGCGTGCCCAAAAACATATAGAAAGATAGGTCTGGTTCCTGGTGCATGACACTTTTTTTATTTTGTGTGCCGGTGTTATCAATAAATTGTTCCGAATATGTGCATATTATGTGTATTTGTGCAGTATGCGATTTGCCAGAATTTCCTTGTGTACATTCTTTCAATCGCAAGGCATTTCAAAAATTTCGACAAGAAAATTAATACAAATTTGCCCAGTAGCAAAACGTACCCTTCTGCTTCTTAAGGTTGAAATTTTAATATCTGAAATACTGAAATACCATTGGTTTGAAATTTTTATTAAAATTTGAACTCGAGATAGCAATTACTATGATAGAAAATAGAAATCTAGTTAGTCCCAAAATTCTACATTCTACAAAAACTAATTTAAATATGAACAACAAACCAAATCAACAAACATAAAAACCATTTAACAACTTTCTAAGTTAACCACTGTAAACTCGCAGATATCCCCAGATTTAGCAATTTGTCATATCAAATTTTATCTGAGTTAGAGAATATAATTGTCTTCTCGCGGTTAAAGTTTCAACCAAACACACACTATATGCGTTGTGTATATCAACAACCAAGAGTGGTTTTAAAGACTTTTAGAAACTTGAAAACATAAATCGGTTTCTTCTTCTTTTTTTTTTGTTAATTTTCCGCGAAGCTATTAATCCAAAATGTTCACTTAGAAACTTGATCCTTTAAAACTTTTATCTCTGTTTTTTTTTTTTTATTTTCTCACCCAAACGAAAAAAAAATGAAGATTCGCTGCCGGCTTTCTTTATATGTATAAATGTAAATATAGAACTGCTTTTGATTCTATAAATCACAAAACTTTTTCAAGTATGAAATCGGAAACATAATTAATTATATGCCACACTACCACCATCCACCACCAATCGTACTCCCTAAGGAGCTTTCCGCAACAAATTTACATTTCGTTTCCGGCTTTGACTTCCTCTGTTCTGTTCTAAGTGTGTTATGAGTTGTGGTTATGATGGCTTTTGAAGGAAGGAAAGGAACCTTTGCGATGCGAGGCGCTTCTTTAACAAAAAAAAAAACGAAATTAATGGAAAAAAATCACTTTTTTAATTCAATTATACACAAAGAACAAAGACACAAGAACCAGAAAGAGAAACAAAAAAAAATTCAGTTTCTTGGGGAAAAAAAACCAGTAGGCAAGGAAAGAATCTCATTTTGTCACCTTCTTCATTGCTTATTTCTTATTCAGGAAGTGGAAGGATCCTAGAATATAAGGTTCAAGTTGATAATCACACCGTGGAACACCTAATTTGTCAGTGCAGAGAGGGTAGGTATAAGTACCTAAGGCCATGCCAAGCGAGCGAGAGACTTTGGCAAAGGCAAACTTTAACTCTGGAAGGAACTCATTAGCACAAATTTTGTCCTTATTCTTAAACTATTCATTCAACGGAACACTTCAAACGTGTCCTTTTATTTTTATTCCCCCCCTTGTAGATGGTTTAAATGGTATGTATTGGTTTCTTGAAAATATGATCATTATTGACTACCAGAGTAAAAATATGTATTGTATTTTTAGATAAAAGAAAAACATTCCTTGGCCGCCGCACCACCGCTTTATGGCGGAAAATTTCGCCGCACCACCCGCCGCTGGATCTAGCTTTCATTTTATATGGAAGATTTCCCCACGCCATTTCTTTGTTTGTTGTTAAAGTCAAAATAACTTCGGAGACGATTAAAACATTTGTTTACGAAAAAAAAAAACAAGCGGATTCCGTATTGAATTAAGCGGATTTCAGCATGGTTTTTTGCCAAGATGGCTCCCGTCTTTAACTAAGCAGACAAATCTTATTAGTTTCTTGAATGTGCAAATTTAAAAGAAATCCACTTAATTTAAGCGGAAAATCTGAAAAAATAAAGAAAACTGCAGCTTAAGCTTAAATCGGACAATAGTTTTAAAATTTTTATTTTTTGTCGATTTTCTAAGAAGAAAATTAATTTTTAATTGAATTCAAGCTCACCTTAAATTTAACAGAATTTAAGCAGATTCCACTTATTTTAAGCGGAAAGCGTATGGTTTTGAGCGAATGAGATTTAATGTGGGCATCATCTTATTTAAAGGTGACCTTTATTCTCCGTGTATAAGTACGAAAATCTGGTAGTGCGGCTGTACTTCGGCGGTGTGGTGTTGCGGAAAAGAAAAAGACCATGATGCAGCTATGGTTCGGTGGTGCTGCGGTGGAATAGAAATTTTTGATAATGGTGCTGTTGTGATGCAGCGGAATAAACAACTTTTGAACATAATGTAGCTGTGGTTTGGCCGTTGTGCGGTGAAATAGACATTTTTGATCGTGCTGCAGCGGAATAGTAATTTGTAAACATGGTTCGGCTGTGAGTCGACTGTGGTGCGGCGCGTATAGACATTTTTGTTTTATAGTGCGGCTATGATGCGGCGGTGTGGTGCAACTGTGTTTTTGGTGCTGCGGAGTAGAAATTTTTCATCATAGTGCGGATGTTGTGCGGCAGCATAGTAATTAAAAATTAATCTATTCCACAAGCAAGCAGTCACAACTCATTAGAATGCCTTATAATCTGCAAGACCCAGTGAGGTGTAGTGTTTTCATAGTTTTTTTTTTTTTCTTTCTGTTTGATGATATTTTTTTTATGAGAGAGTAAAGGTTCTTAACTTGGAAGTTTACACAACCTCTCGTTGATCCTATATACTCGTACTAAGTTTAATTCCCAGGCTTGCATATTCATAATTATAATTCAGAGAACTTGAAGCGATGTAAATAGAGGATAAGTAATCCCCTTTTGATTTTTATCATGAAGACTAGAGAGAGAATGAGTTCGTGCACTTGCATATGTAATTTGCAGGATCATATACTATAGTACTGCCATTAAAAGGGCGACTTAGACGGAGAACTTTATATAATTTTTTTTTCACATTGAAAAACTTACCAACAGCACCCATTCTTAAGTAGAAACTTCCGTAGTGATGTTGACGTCCCAATGGGGCCAACAGGGATGGCCTACGCGCTGATGGTATTGTACTTGGAATCGGCTTGCTATCTGTTGAGTTGCTACTTTCCGTATCTGATTCATCCATGCTCTCCGATGAGGCACTAGTTGAGGTACGTTTCTTCGAGGATGAAGATTTCGTTGGAGATCCTGTGTGAAAAAGAGAGAGACAAAATAGGAGACAGTTGAAAAATTATAAAATAATTTAATTATGCGCTACTGAAAGAGCTCTTCTGGCCGACGACGAACGACAACGAGGACGGAAAAAAATAAAAGGACTTTGCCAGTGACTGGTGTTCTTCTATATACCATCAAGTTGAGGGTTTATTAAATTTCAATTTAAATTTTAAAAGTTCACATAACATGAAGTAGTCATATAACTCTCTATAAATAACTCTTCAACATGAAAGTGGTTCGAGAGTTTCAAAAAGTAGGTAGTGGTTACATTATTTTGTATAAACAAAATAGGAGAATAAGTAAAAAGTATATGCCTGCCCGAAAGCCTCCCTTTTTGGTTGAGAGTTTGAGAGGATATATGCACATGTAAATGAGCTATACCTATAGCTATAAAAGGATACAGCATGATATTAAATCTGTTTTGTAGGACACTATAATGCAATATCGTATAATTTGCAATTTTCTCAAGAATGAAGGAAACAAACAAAATTAAATTCAAATGTAGGTCGTTTAAGTAATTTAAAGCTGGGAGTTTTTATAACATTAAAGCTGTGTGCGAATTGCGTTAAAATGTTGGTTAAATTTTCTACCACGATTAAAATTTGACGTTTGTTTGAAAAAGGGATCAAATTTATTTTTTTGCTGTGCGAATTGGGTTAAAATGTGTTAAATGGGACTTTTTTTGGCACTACTTTAAATAAAATTCCCTCAAGATAAAACAAAATTACCCTACAAAAATTGTTATTTTTATATTGAATTAATTATTTGTTTTAACAAAACCCAGCTGAAAATACATAAAATTACATATTCTAGTATGAAAATGTAAGAAATTCTCAATTTCACATACTTTTTTCTATTCTTATTTCACCTCATTCCGATCAAAAAGACATTTTTTATTCAGTCTTCGAACACTAATTCATAGTTCATCAGCTGCCAACAAAATAGAAATATAAAAAATAAAAAAACAAACAACCAATTCGTACATTTTCAAGATGAATAATAATTTTAGGAAGTACATTGTATTAATACTTTTACATTTCATAAAAAAATCAACGCATTATAAAAAAAACAATTTCAAATCTATCTTGATCTTTCTATCTTGAGAAACGTCAAATTTTAACCACTAGTGTCAAATTTTACCCTGCTCCGAAGCTGGGTTAATCTTTAAGATAGAGTTATTTAATTATTTCACGTTTAATGAGAATAGTGATTTATGTCTTGCTATCGGGTATTTGTATCCCATATGACGAAATAGAATTAGCATTTTCCGCTATTTGCAATATGAAAGAATCTTCCAATAGAATGGTGATTGTTGATCTCTGGATTTACTATGTGAATTTGCAGTATCGCAACAAAAAACTTTTTTCTTCACCTTATCTGGACAAATATCCTTAATTGCAAATATTAATATGTACAATAATTTCTGAAGATTAGTTGATTTTCAATATAAACAAAAAATGGTACTGGGTATATGAAATGATACAATTTTCAACATTTTTTTATTGCGTTTTTCAATTTGAAATTTGATGGTGTTATTTCGATCTGCCTTATATATATCCTGTCATTCAATGCTACATCATTTTTCAGTGTTTATAACAACTTAATTTTTCTTAACTTTGTTTTCATAATAATCTATTATTCTTTTATATTTCTTTTTTCATTTTATAAGGATTTACTTTGTTTGTTTGTGAGAAAAATTGTGTACACTGTGGCGTATACGTACTTTTTATTTTTTTTTTATTTAATTTTTGTTAATCAATTTTGATATTCTCAGTTCAGATTATTTAACAATCGATTTTCTAAGTAAAAAATGTATGTAGGCCAAAAAACTGCTTATTTCATTTTTATTTGTAAAATCATATAATTAGGTTCTTTCACTAAGGGTCAATTTTTGAATAGTCAGAAAAATCCCAGTTAGAGCTTATTGAATACATTTTTTTTTATATTGACATTTATTCTTCTGATAGTCTAACTGACGATTTAAAAATCAGGGCTAAATAGTATTTTGGTCCATGTATATATTTTTTTCGTATATTTTCAATGCAATTTAAAAATATTTGCATAGAAAATAGTATTTATTGCATATAAAAAAATTTTACTTTAAAAAAAATGCAAATATTTTTCAGTAGCAATGTACTGAAAAATATTTACATTGAAAATAAAATTTTTATTGCATTTAAAAATATTTTGCATTAAAATTAATATTTTATTGCAAATACTAAATTTTATGCATTGAAAAAAAATCAATGCAAAATGTGTGTATTAAATATTTTTTTTATATTCGTCGAATTTCTTAAAATTTTTTTGTATTGCAAAATATTTTTATTTGCAATAAAAAATTTATTCTAAGTGCAAATACATTATTTATATAAGATTTTTTTTTGCAAATTTTTTTATTTGGAATAAATTTTTTTAATGTAATTTTTTTTTCAGTTGTAATATTTTTTTTTTACTTGCGATATATTTACTATAGGGCAAGTTTAGGATTCGTAAAAAAAATCGAACTCGAGATAACAATTTTACATGACATTACGATGATGGAGAATGCCAAAACAGTGGGTCCGGCAATTCTGTCTGTCTGTCTGTCTGTCTGTCTGTCTGTAAGAACCTCGAGCTACAGCCTAAACTACTGAAGCGATTTTCTTCAAACTTGGTAGTTAACGGTTTTGGGTGATTCCCTAGAGGAGGAATTGAATTTTTTTTTTAGGACCAAAACTAACGGTACCTGTCATATAACGGAAACAGAAAAGTTGATTTATTTCAAAAACGGCTCTAACGATTTTGATTAAAATTTTTATGCTTACTGTTATTGATAAGAGCCGCCTTTGATAATACAAAAAATATTTTTTGTACCGTTATTAACGGTACCTGCCATAGAACGGTTTTTTGGATTTATGAATTTCTCATAAACCGACAAAACAGATTTCGACCAAATTTTTAATACAAAAACGTTTAAACAATCATTATTTAAAAAAATTTTTAATTTTTCAAAAAACACATTTTTGGATTTTTAAAAAATATTTCAATTTTTTTTTTTTGAAAAATCAATTTTTTGGAAACGGGTTGGTGAAAAATTTTGAAATTTCGTTTTTATGTGTAAATTAATTATTTATTCAAAATTGCATATCAATTTTTTTTTTTGACAAATGTTAGGAAATTTTAATATATAAAAAATTAATTTTTTAAAAAACGGCTCTAACGATTTTCGAAATTTTTTTTCTAAAAATTCCTTTTTATACTAGAAATAAAATGGCATACTTAGTTTTTTGTAAAAGAGCATTTAAAACGGTATTTAATTATTTATAAAAATAGATTTTATTTTTTTGCACCACTAACGAAATTCAGTGAAAATATCAAATTTTAATTTTTCCCTTATTTTGTTCAATTGAAAACTTTAACATTAGAGTAACTTTTACCATAAGAGCAAGTACGTGCGACCCCAGTCGTGCAATTTATTTTTTAATGCAAACATTTTTTATTTGCAATACCTAAATATTTTTTCAAAATTTTTAATGGAAAACAAATGCATTATAAATATAATAAATAAATTTTTTACAACCCTGATTTTATTTATGAAAACCACAAACTAAACAGAAATGAGATTTAGGATTGTATTAAGCTGAAATACTTCCTAATTTCTTATTATTTCTTCACAATTTGATGGATAGTAGGTCAATTAATTGTAAAATAAATATTTGACAAATTTTGCTCGTCACTGTTATACACTTATAAAAACAAAGCTCAAATACTTTTTGTTCACATGGTCTATTATTTTTCGAAACTAATGCTTTCTTTTTTCTAAGGGATTACTACTTTTGTTTCTAACAAAATCGTATGTACACTGTGGTGTATACGTATTTTTTTTATTCTAGCATTTCTCGTTTACTCTTTATGCATATTATAAATGTTTATTCTATTCATTATTACTTTAAAAAAATATAAGCATAATAATAATGTATTAAATTCTATTTTAAAGAAAACTGATTGTAGCTGGGAGTTTAAAAAATGCATTAAAATTTGATTTTTGTGTTGAGCATCAGTTGCGTCATATTTCTTTAAAAATTGGGTTCAAGACATTGATGTAGTCATTTTTTTTTTTTTTATTATTTAAGATAACATTTCTTATGAATTATTATATTTGTTTAAAATTTAAATCGATTCTCAGGGTTTATTTCACAAATATCTATTTTTCAGGAAGGGACTTCGGACTGTTCAAACATAAATTCGTCGCCCTAATATTGGAGTGCCGTACCAAATTGCATTTTTTGAACTAGGTTTGCTGTCTTATGTTTTCGAAGTTGCTCTTTTCAAATCTGCTATCCGTTATTTTCTATCTTTTTTCGTTGAGATATTCACTATTGTTTTGACAAAAACAACAAATTTTGGCATTAACGTCAAATTTTTCATGCAATTTACGAAAATTTCATTTATGTATACCATACTAAAAATCAAAAAATGCCAGCGGTTAGTTCTTTCGCAATAATCTGCCGAACATTTGAATGCGATTTCCCAAAAATGTAAAAATGGCGTATACGCACGGCACTTCAATGCTAGGGCGACGATTTGTTAAACAAATTCTTAATAAGATTCTTTATACAAAATCAATTGCTTAATTTTTCTACGAGTACCCACATTCATATGTATGTGTGTACTTTATGCATACCTCTCAAGTAAAATTATATATAAAAAAAAAAACAAAGAAAACTATGAAAACTAATAAAACGAGTTTCTAACCTTCAGTGTTATATCCATGGCATCAACAACTTTTCTTAAACCCATATTATGTTACATGAAATAAAACTATTATAATTTGTTACAACAGACATTTCCCCTATTATTTCCTTTTGTCTAGAAGTGATGCCAAATTGTTAGGTTGCCAAATTACTTCATAAACGTCAAAAACATAATGTTTCCGACGTTCTAAGAATGATTTCATGTAGTTACTCTGAAACACCTTTATATTTTCTTCTTTTTCTACAAAAAAACAAACTGCACAGGAAATTCTGCTTTATTTTTTTTTTTGTATTTAAAATGAATGGAAACATAATTACAGTTACATTTTCCCTATTAGTATATCATGTTTGGGTTTCAGAAATTTCCATCTGGCACAAATTGTAGTCATGTGAAATGCAATTATACACCATGTACTATGGCATTTTTTGTTCTTTAAAAAACACGAATGAATAATAGTTTATATACAGTAGCGGATTTGGGAATTTTAAGGGTAGGGCCTTTCAAAATAAAAAGGGACTATACTCTATAAAGACCTCTGTGCTGAGTATTTTAACCTCCGTAAACGAAGAAAATCAGACAACTTTGCATAAATTACAACAAATTGATACTGTTTAGCTGGACTGTTGTCGTTTTTGCAAGAAATCTTTATCATAGCTCCATCTTAACCTAACTGAAGGTCATAAAACAGTTGCTCGAAATTTTAAAAAGGAGAAAACTAAGATTTTTAATTCCTTTGAATCAAATCTGCAAGGCCCTTTTTCCAATTTTCTATAAATCCAGCCCTGACACACAAGTTCAAACATTTTACACCACAACACCCATAATATTGGCAGAAGAGCATTGCTCTAGCTACTGGAGATGGAAACTGATCTAAAGTACGTTACGTTCCGCGTACCAAGCGAACCATCCTTTAATGTTATAACGAACTCAACTCACCTATACTTAATGGAATTTTCGGTCGACCCCAAAGCAATGTGGCGTACATGAAGAACAGAAACAGCATACTTCCAATATACAGATACAGATAGTACACCTGAAAAGATACAAACACACAAAAAAAAATATAATAAAATACCGTAATTTGTAAAATGCATCTCTGCAATATATTCAGTATAGATTTTTTTTAGGAATGTATTAGTGTGAGTTTCTATAAAAAAAGGATATAAAAAAGTAAACAAAAATGTTGAGGTTAGGAAAAAAAGAAGAAGAAACAAAAAAGATTGGTAAAAGTTTGCCAATTTTGTGTTTCTGTTTCTCAAGGGTAAAAGGTAAATATCCTGGCAGTGTGTATGATAGCGTTGCCAACTTCATGTACATCAATAAACCCGAAGCAAAGTGAAAGTGTTATATCCAGTCGAACGACCCAGACTATGGTACTTTTTTGGTATTTCGGTTTGTATATTTTGGAATGGAAAATTTGTCTGCAGTTTTCCTCGTCTCATGTCCATCCGTGCAAAATTTTCTATGTGTTTGTATTGAAGCTGCAAGGACAACGCAGCAGCAGCATCCCAAAGGTGGAATAAACTGTCTATGCACACCAGGGGGACCCATGCACATGATTTACTGACTCGAACACACCCTCTTTCTCACGAAAGTTTCTATACATTTTCGAGGTATGTCTGCCAGGTAGTCAGTTTTAGCTGAGATGTTGTTTTCGCTAGAGAAAAGGTGGAGGAATTAAAAGGTAATAGGGTAAAAGGTACAGTCGTCCGGTTGGTATTGGGGGAGGTAATTTGACTGTGGGGCTGTCTGAGATTTAAATTGATTCCAAGTGATTAATTTCCGGCGCCAAGTTATGTTCGTTTTCAATTGAGGATAGAAACCCGAACTCTACGCACGCATTTATGCCTTTAACCAGTCGAAAGCTATTCTCTGTGTATGTCTTTATATATAGATTTTGAAAATTGTTGAGATTTTCGTAAATGTTCCTAATAAAACAAACCAAATGTAATTTCAGGGGGATTTAAAATAGTTTTGTAGGTATTTCAATTTTGAAAAGGTAATTTAGCAGAGAAATGGAAAAGGTTTATCCTTTCTATCTTTGGATATATCTATCTAGGTAGCTGTGTGATTATTAAATAGCTTTCTTATGTTGGGTTGGTTTATTTGATTGTGGGTTAGGTATACATAAATATTTGTATTTATATTTAGTTTAAATCAATAACACGTCCTCTAAAACAACCAAGAAAGAACATTCATAAACAAAAAGCGGAAAATATATTTGAATATATTTTTGCAGTTAATTACTTAATCCTTTTAAATTTAGATTCAGGTAAAAAAGTCACAAACAAATTGGTACGCCCTTAGGCAGTGTAGCGCACAGTTAAGATTGATCAGGTATAATATTTTTATATTTTTACCTTCAAAAAACACTACAAAGTGCCGATACGATAATCATCCGCAAATGACTTCGTACTCGGTGAAAATGGACTCCAGCGCGTGCGGTATCTGGGGGGGGGGGGGGGGGGGGAAAGAGGCGTGGGAATATTAAAAAAAAAAAATATTGGTACTTGATTGTAAAAAAAAAAAAAAATCGTATACGAGCCAGTTTGACAATTGATATTTTTAGAAGTTGTACAAGAGATACTTTTTAAACAAAGTTTATATGTAATTTAATACTTTGTTATTTTTTTTTTAGTGGAGTAACTTATTCGTATTTTTAGAAAACCCGTCCGAATTAAATTAAATTTTGATGATCTTATTTTTTTTTTTTTCAAAAGTCGTCGGTCTTTAAAAATACTTTAACTTCTAAAGGTTGAAAATTGTCGATGATGCCTCATTGTTTTTTTTTTTAATTAAAATTAAGCAACGGTATGTCCCACACCATTGGAAAATTGCTGAAGTTATTGTCATACCGAAGCAAGGTAAGCCACCTACAGAAGTGACGTCTTACAGACCAATATCGCTTATACCAATTATGGCAAAAGTTTTTGAAAAACTGCTTCTGAAGAGACTTAGCAAAATTATAGAAGAAAGAAGGTTAATCCCAAATCATCAGTTTGGCTTTAGAAATAAACATTCCACGATAGACCAAGTTCATAGAATAACGGATGTAATAGAAAAAGCATTAGAAGAAAAACAAGTCTGTTCAGCTATTTTCTTAGATGTTGCTCAAGCCTTTGACAAGGTTTGGCATGAGGGATTTGAGTACAAACTGCAAAGGGATCTTCCCAGACAGTACTATGAAATATTAAAATCGTACATCTCAGACCGATTGTTTAGAGTAAGGTACGATCAAGAATATTCGGAATTGAAGAAAATAGAAGCCGGTGTACCACAAGGAAGTGTCCTAGGTCCTACCCTGTATTTACTATACACAAGGGATATCCCAGTTGGGAATCACACCATAATGGCTACTTTTGCAGATGATACCGCAATTTTGGTACCCGACAAATGTGTCTCTAGGGGAGCAGTAAAGCTGCAATATGCCGTCGACACAGTCAGAGATTGGACCGAAAAATGGCGTATCAAACTCAATGAAACAAAATCTTCACATATAAACTTTACAAATAAAAAGATAAACAATATTCCAATATTCATTAATAATCAAGCTGTACCTTACGACAATACGGCCAAATACCTTAGAATGACTTTGGATGCAAAGCTAAAGTGGAAAGAGCACATCAAAAAGAAAAGAGAAGAACTAAACTTGAAATATAGAAAAATGTAGGTACTGGTTACTTGGTAACAACTCTGATTTATCAACCCAAAACAAAATAATGCTGTATAATCAAGTACTAAAGCCTGTTTGGACCTATGGTATCCAATTATGGGGCTGTACAAAGAAAACAAATACCGAAATCATCCAAAAATTCCAAAACAAAGTCCTTCGTGGAATAGTTAATGCACCTTGGTACATAAGAAATAGCGATCTACATCGTGACTTACAAATAGAAACGGTTACAGAAGTTGTTAAAAAATACGCTGTATCCCATAATCAGAGACTGCAATGTCATACCAATTCTGAAATGGTGTCCGTCTTGAATACCAGAAACCATGTTCGGAGATTAAGAAGAACCAAGCCTCATGAGCTTATGGTCTAAAAAAACATGGGAAAGTATTAAAAGTTTAAACTTCCCCCAAAGTGATTTTACAAAGTTAAGAAAGAAAAATCTGATGTCGATCTCTCAAGATTGGTCCTGATAAAGAGGTGGTTTTAGTGGTTAAGAGTCCCACACTACTTGGTGTCGAATACTGCCAAGTGTCTTTTAAAGATTTCCTCCCGTCAAAAAAAAAAAAAAAAAAAAAAAATCTAGTTTTTTGTGAACAATAACAATTTTTTAAATGATACTTTAAGATTTTCTAGGTAATTTAAAGAAAAAAACTGGAGGGACAATCATCCATCATTTGAGCGACAGATGCAATTTTCTCACAAATTGATTTCAAACACTAAAACAAAATAATTTGAACAAAACAGCAACATTTACAATATTAAAATGCACATTTTTAAAAAGTTAGAAGTTAATTCCTATCTTTTAAATTTAAATCCATTTATATGAAGGGTTTTCGTAAAAATGGTCCTCAAAATCAGAATTTTGAAAAAAAAAATTTAAATGACTTTTTTAAAACTTTTTCGTAATATAATATGAATTAATCTTAAAATTTGTTTGGCCTTAATACAGAAGAGGAAAGGTAGTATACATTTTAGTATTAAAAAAAAATAAAATGCACGACTGGGGCCGCACGTACTTGCTCTTGTAGTTCAAAGTATCTATATCTGAGATAACTATTGGAAATTAAAGATTTTCGTTAAATTTTGAAAAAAATAATAAAAGTAAAAAAATTCCATTAAAATTTTTTTTTTTCAAAACTTTTTAGAATTTTTTTTACATTTTACACTTCTAAATGACAAGAAATATCTGTCTGCAAATTTTGAATAAAATTGGCATAGCCTTTGATGAAATATACGACATTAACTAAAAAATACATCAATTTGGCAGAAAACGGCAACGCCATACCGTTCTAGGAAATTTTTGTGAAAAACTAAAAACGCAGTTTTGTTAGACTCATTAAGACTATAACGAATACCAAATTTAATCGAAATCATTAGAGTCGTTTTCGAGAAAACTGCAATAACTCATTAACGATACACGGGAAGAGCCGACATTAGCGATTAAAAAAAAAGAAATTGTCATATTTCCACTATCCGTACTTTTTGAGAAAAACTAAAAACGCAGTTATATTAGATATACGTACAGCATTACTTGTGCCAAATTTAATCAAAATCGTTAGAGCCGTTTTCGAGAAAATTTCAATACCTCGAAAAGTTTCTAGGTGGGATATTAAAAAACCAACCTTGGAAATTACGAAATAATCATCTGTACCAAATTTCAAGAAAATTCGTCCACCTGTTTAGGCTGCAGCTTCTTGTACACCTTTTTTTGACGACGCACAGACCGACGCACGTCATGACGAAAACCACTTTTTCAGACTTCTCCATTATCGTTATGTTAGTTTTGATTAAAATTCTTTAAATTGAACTGGAATTGTATATTTTTGGACTGTAGATTTCCGTTAATAACAAATAAAAAGACAAACACTTTTAGAGTCGGGAAACCAAGATGGAGAAAACCCGACTATAGTAATAAATTTATTTATAACAAGAATTCTGTACATTAAACGTTCTTAATCAAATATTTTATATTCTGTACGTTAATTCACATTGTATATTCTCTACTCTATTATAATCTATATCTTCTTTTATTCTATTAACTTTACTACGTTTACACAATTATTTATTTAGAAATAAATACTCGACCGACATGCACAACAACTGTTCTGTACCGGGTTATAGAGAGAACTGAACTGTGAACTGAACTACTTAAAAGCAATCAAAAAGAGGTAGATTTACCAACATTAACACAAACCAAAATGGCAGACATTATTCTATACAAATACAAATACAAATACATTCACAAATACGCTTACAATCTTTTGTATTGCATGTCGGTTCGATACAGTGCCAGCAAAAATTAACAATTTTTATATTATCCTCTAAAGTTAAACATTTATCATTTTTCCTTTTGAATTGTACATAATTTATATAGTTTTAGTCTGTTCTTATTTATATATTATTTCTTTTACATTGTTATTATTATTATTTTTGTTATTCATCTATTGTTTCGTTTGAATTAAATTTGATAAAAAATATAGATTACATTGGTTAGTATACATAATGCTTTCATTTCCTTACAATTAACTTTTACATTTATTCTGACCTTCAAAGTATCTTAACTCAATCTTTACATATATTTCAACATTATTGTGTACATGTGTTATTACGCAGTATTTTATTTTAATTTCGTTATACCTTACTCTTTACAACGTGCTTATCTCTTTACGTTTACATACATTTCAAACTTATTCTGTACAGTGTACATATGCTATTACATAGTGTTTTTATTTTAATTTTACTGTACTTTTTATCTTTACAACATGTTTATATCATTACTTAAAAGTTTTTCTGATTCTATTGGAATTACACAAATTTTTTGTACTGGTCGGCTAAGCTTACCTGTTTCCGTCTGCACAACTACAGATCTTACCAATCCGTCCTTGCTAGTTATGAGCTCATGGATTCTGCCTAACGCCCAGTGCGCTGGTGGAAAGTTTTCGCTAGCTATGGTCACCAGTTGCCCAATGCGGAGCTTCTCTCTTTCTCTACGCCATTTCTTACGCTGTTGGAGAGTGACGAGATATTCGGTGCTCCATCTATTCCAGAAATGCTTGAGCATCATCTGGCGCTCCTTCCAGAGTCTAACTCCTGCGGTACCTGGCTGGTCGCTGACATCAAATGGAATCGGTAATATGGTTGGCTCACCTACGAGAAAGTGGGCAGGTGTAAGAGCCTGTACATCTGAAGGGTCATCGCTCAGTGGATGGATTGGCCTCGAGTTGAGTATGGCTTCGATTTGCGTCAATAGAGTCGACATTTGCTCATAGGACAGTTTCTTTAGCCCAACGACTCTCTTTAGATGATACTTCATGGACTTTACGGCTGCTTCGTAAATACCGCCTTGATGAGGAGCGGCTGGCGTCATGAAATGCCATTCAGTGTGTTTGCTGTTTAGATGCGATATTGTTGCATCTCCTGTCCATTTATCTATAGCTCTTTTTAGTTCGTTGTTGGTACCTACAAAGGTTGTGCCGTTGTCACTATACATCCTTTCACATCTGCCTCTTCTGGCTATAAAACGTTCATAGCATGCTATAAATGATAGCGAGGTTAGATCTGTGACGAGATCTATATGCACAGCTCTTGTTTTGAGACATACAAAAATTGCCACCCAGCACTTGCTTCGTGTTATCTGTTCGCCCTTTTTGTCTAACATCTTGATCTCAAAGGGTCCTGCGTAGTCTACACCACAATGGACGAACGGCTTGCCTATTTGTACTCTATCTGCTGGTAGCTCGGACATCAACTGTTGCCCCAGTTTGCAACTGTACCTTGCACATACGACACATTTGTGCAAATAGCCCCTTAGTTCACTCCTTAGTTTCGGGATCCAGTATTTCTCTCTTACAAATTGCATCATAACCTGTACTGCACCATGTTTTGTGTTGTGGTGTGCGTGATTTACAATTAACCATGCTAGCCTTGATCCATTGGGAACGATTGCAGGATGATTCATCTCGTATGAGTTGCTGCTTCTGTCTAATCTACCACCTACTCTAAGTATGTTCTGTGCATCTAGAAGTGGATTGAGCGGTCCCAGATCACTTCCTTCTGGGAGACCTTTCCTCTTCTTCAGCCATGTTATCTCCTTACCATAGCGTTCTTCCTGTGACTTGCGCAAGAGATATGCCATTGCTCTTGCTCTTTCTGCCAAGGTTGGCACCTGTACTTTGCTTTTGCGTCTCTGTACTCTAATTTTAAAGGTTGGCTTTTTGGACCAATTATCTATGAAACGAATCATATAGCTAACTATGTTGACTAACCTTTCTAACTTATCTGTATATTCAAAAAGTGGAACATTGTAACCCTTTTTCTTTAAACCTATGCATAATTGTGGTTTCAATTTTACTACTATACAAACTTTAAACTCTCTCTGTACTTCTATTGATGTATCTGTACTAAGGCCTCCATCCGGCCAACCTGTACTTAGGCCTGTCTCTGGCCATTCTTTACCAAGACCTGTTTCAGGCCAATCTGTACGTGGTTGTTGGAGCCACTTGGGCCCTTCCAACCATAGTTTATTGTCTGCTAACGCAGACGTCTGTACACCTCTACTCAGTAAATCAGCTGGGTTTTCTTTTGTATTGACATAGTGCCAGCATTTAGCCTGTGTGTTCGACTGTATGGACGAGACACGATTGGCAACATAAGTTTTTAGGTCGCATGGAAGCTTCCTTATCCAGTGCAGTACAACTGACGAGTCTGACCATAGAAAGCATGGCGTATCTATCCATTCCATGGAATTTCTTACTTCTACTAACAACCTTGATAGCAACTCTGCAGCTGCTAGCTCTAACCTGGGAATCGTGATGGTCCTTAATGGGGCTAAACGCGTCTTTGATATGAGTAACCTCCCTTTACCTGTGCCATTTGTGTTTTCTGTACGAACGTAAATAACTGCACCGTAGGCTGCACTTGAGGCATCTGAAAAACCATGAAGTTGTATACCTGATGCACCAGTGGTGCCTAGCCATCTGTCTATACGAAAATTCTCTAGGCCCATTATCCCATTCCAGTACTCTTTCCATCTTTCTTCTATACCTGACGAGACTCTTTCGTCCCACCCTGTACCTAATCTCCAAATGTCTTGAATGATTATTTTCCCTATTACTGTGACTGGGGAAATATAGCCGTTTGGGTCATAGAGCTGTGCTACGCAGCTTACTACTTTTCTTTTGGTGAGAGTCCCTACTAGACGTGGTGTTTTCACCTCATAAGTGAATTGATCTGAAACAATTAGCCATTTAAGGCCTAAAATGGATGATTTCTCTTCCCCCGAAAACACCATGGTGGGGTCAACTGTGCCAGCGTGAAGTTCTTCCATGAATCTCTTGGAGTTTGATTTCCACTGACATAATTCGAAACCAGCTCCCTTTAATATTTCATACATCTCCTTTGCTAACTGAATGGCTTTCTTATCGTCGGTTTCACCAGTGGCACAATCGTCTATATAAAAGTCATTCTTAATTGCGTTGGCTGCTTCTGGGTAGTTGTGTTGAGCTTCTTTGGCTGCTTGTAGTACTGAACGCACTGCCAGGTGTGCTGACGAAGTCAGACCAAATGTGACGACTGTTAACCAGTATTCTTTGAGTTGTTCATACCTGTTTTCTCTCCAAAATATGCGTTGTAGATCCCATTGTTCTTTGTTAAGCCTGACTTGATTGAACATCTTCTTAATGTCAGCGCAAATTGCTATACGATGTCTTCTGAAGCGCATGATTATCTCATGCAAGTCCCTTTGCAGTTTCTCACCTAACATTTGTATTTCATTCAATGATATACCTTTATTCGTGCGACAGCTTGCATCATATACTATACGGAATTTCTTTTCTATACAATGATGTGGTATATAATAGACTATATTGCTAGCTCTAGGGCTTCTATTAGCTACCTGTACATGACCTAGTTGGATACTTTCTCTCATTTTCTGGACGTAAGCATTTTTCATCTGCTCATTTTTCTCTAATCTTCTTTCTAGATATGTGAACCTACGCAAAGCTGTCTCTCGTGAGCTGCCTATATCTTTAAACTCTTCTTTGAGTGGCATCTTTACCACAAATACACCATCTTTGTCACGATAGTGGTTTTGTTGGAAGTGTTGTTCTACCAATTCTTCTTCTTCTGTTCTCTGAGAACATGACTTGATTTCATCCATTTCCCAGAGTCTCTTTAGAAGATTATCTAACTGGTCGCTTTCTGAATATTCTACAGTTGAACAAACATTTACTTGATCATTGTACCTGAACAGATTTGAGCCTAGTACTACTAAACCTAGCGTCGTCTCTAATAAAACTGTACCATCTTCATTTTTCTTAAATACTGATTTTATGGATTTTGCGAAAAAATCTACTCCCAACAAAATCTCTATTTGCCTTGACTTATAATATTCTGGATCTGCATATTTATGTGGGTCTATGTTGCCTACTTCAACAGCCTCTGTCGTACGTGTAGGTAGAATGGGATTCCATTGACTTTCTTCTGGAAGAAACCAAAATGATTCGCTTTCGTGGCTTTTGAAAGAGTCTGTACTGTACCACGGTAATATCTTGACCATGGCTTGTCTTGTTATTGTAAATGGACTACCGTTAATACCTACTAGCTTTCCTGACGCCTGTTTCGTTTGTACCTTTAAATCTCTTCTCAACCTGTCAACCATCAGGTTGATGTGAGCCCCTGTGTCTAACATTGCCCTATATGGACCATAAATAAATCCATCGGCTTCGATTCTTACCATTGCTGTGGGAATAAAATCTGTCTTAATTTCTAAATTGTGAACAACATGCACATAATTTTCATCATTTATTGAGCGAAATTTCTTTGAAAATACCTTACATTCTACATTTTCTTTGCTGCATCTTTTATTTGATGCTTTATCTGTACCGAACTTTTCATCTTCATATTTTATTCTTTTTGTTTGATTGTTGTTTCTCATGTTGTCTATACGATCCTCGTCTTTAATGTTGACTGTACGAATGTTGTTGCCTGTACGATTATTAATTTTGATATTGTCTGTACGATTATTAATTTTGATGTTATCTGTACGATTCTTGTTTTTGATGTTGTCTGTACGATTATTCCTTCTGTTGCCTATACGATTGTTTGTATGTTTGTATCTTTTAGCGCATCCAAGACCTTTATTCTGGCGTCATTCGTTCTTCGCCTTGTAGACCCCCCTTTTGCGCATTGCACCTCTGGTTCCTGCTTTCTCCTCTTCATTGCGTATCAATGGAAGCATTGGTTTTAGGACTTCTTTCATTGGGCATAAAAATATGTTATGCTTGGGTGCCCCTGGACATCTTGCGCAGCCTCGCATGAAACAATTATTTTCCTTATGCCCATGTTTTAGGCAATTCGGGCACAGCGCTCGCCTTTCTATGAAGTCTCCTTTGCCTCTGAATGATAATGATGCGAATTCTGGGCACTCCCAGATCGGGTGCCAGGAGCCACACACCTCGCAGGCTTTCCTTAGTGGCTGGGGTCTGCCGCTTACAGCGGGTTTTGTGTCTTGTACTTTAGCTGTCCTTTGCCTTTCTTCTTTATAACTTGTGCTGGCATTTCGTGCTTGCTGTTCCACTGTCACACTGCACAGTGCAGCTGCCTGTTTATCTATGAACGCTAATAGTGTTGACAATTTTGGCTGCTCTGATTCCCGCTGCAGCTCCCATTGCCTGGCTGTCTCCTGGTCAAACTTTTCGCATAGCAAATGGACTATAAAGAAGTCCCAGAGTTCAACTGGCAAGTCAAGTGCTTTTAGTTGCCTCAAAGCTTCGTGTGTCGCGTCAGCCATTCTTTGGAGCGTATTGGCACTTGGACGGCCTCTGATTTCGGGAAGCGAGATGATTTGCCTTAGATGCTCGCGGCCTATGAGGTACCTCTTGTTGTACACCTGATTTAGGCGGTCCCAGGCTTCGTTATAATTTTCCTCAGACAATTGCCACTCGCCAAGTGCTCGGGCAGCACGACCAACAAGTGAGTTCTTTAGATACTGGAACTTGAATGCTGGAGATACTTTCGGATTGTCGTGGATGGCGGCCTTGAACCTGTCGTGGAAACCTATCCACTTGGTGTAAGCCCCATCGAAGCTCCCCCACGTGTTGTTTAAGTCGTGCTGTTGGAAAGGCATATTGACTTCTACTTGGATTTGTCTGTTGTCGCCTTCCGACAACGTTGACCCCTGTACTGACGATGATGGTATCGACTCCTGTACTTTTTGTTGGAGGGCAGCCCCGGCAGTGAAGTAGTCGTTGCGAACTGCCTCGATTTCGCCCAAAATCTTGGGTAGATCTTTCTTGCTGACTACGTCCAAAGAGTCGTCGGCCAGATTCTGGTACTTTGCCCAGTCACCCTCCAAGGTTGCCAGTCTTAGCTTTGCTTGGTATAGCGTCAGCGACTGGAATTCCTCCGTCTGTACAAAAAGCTTGGCGCTTTTGATGGCATTCGCCGAAGAGCGTGCCCTGTTCGTCGCCATTTCTATACAATTTCGAGGTAAAAAGAAAAAGAAATTACTAAAAATTCTCATTTGTGTTTGTAGATTTGTAGATAATATGTATGCATATCCCATGTCATGTCTTCCCCTACGTTTTTTTTTTTTTTTTTATAAACAATCCACGTTAAGTGGCCCGAACAAGCAACCTGTTACTAGGACTTTCTGTACTATCAAGATCCTGTACTACTATACTGAAATACTGAGGTTTTGAGACATGACAACTAAAACCGTGCATTCTTGTTATCAATTGGAGAGAGGTTGAGGACATCTGACTGTAAATACGAACGAGCATGAACTTCTTATATGGCCAGTACAAATCGTCCATGCACGCCCGTACAACAGTACCGACGCGGCGTATGAGCTTCTAATGAGTAGATTTGGGCTTTAAATTCTTCCCCCGTGCCTGACTACCTTAACGATCTTAACGATCGGCTATCATACATATTTGTAAATGTCTTCAACCTTGAATCTGTTTGGTTGTATTCTTTCTCCCCATTTTTAAATGGATTTAAGTGTTTTTCTAACTGTACTGCACGTATCTGTACATTTTCTTCAATTTTGTCTTACTGAATTCGTTTTGAAATATAGCACTAGTACATTTTTAATCTGACTGTGCTGCGCGCATCTGTACTTGTTTAAAAAATTTTAATTGCTAAATTCATTTTCGAATAGTAGCATCTATACTTAATTTTCTTTGCTTAAATCTACTTGCTAAATTCATTTTTGAATAGTAGCATCTATACTTATTTGAAAATGATTTCTTATTACGTAACTGTATTCAATTTTATCTGCCAAATTCATTTGAATTATAGTAATTAAATACAATTGAATCCAGTTTTACTGAATCTGTATTTTGAAGTCCCACACCCGCCAAACTCATTAACTCGAATTCTGGCGCGTATGCAACCTCAAACAAGACCCAGCTGCGCTACGCGCATATATATTTTTTATAAAAAAATTTAACTGCTGGCTTCATTTTTTTTTTTTGAGCATGTAAATGTGTTCAAATTTCATTTCGGCTTGCGCGTCTATACTTTACATTTACTATCATCGGATTGCGTCCTGCGCATCTGCACCTTTTTTTTTTTATAATTTTATACCGTTGTAACAAAATATTTTTGAAGCTGATTGCGCTCCGCGCATCTGTATTTTTTATTTTATAATATATATTTTGATTTTAAAATGCAATGATTAAATACAATTGACCTAATCTCCCTAAACCTGTTTTTTAAAGTCTCACACCTGCCAAACTCATTAACTCGAATTTTAGCACGTACGCAACCTTAACAAAAACTAACGGCGGTGCGTGCATACGCACCCTTATTAAAAATTTTCCCATGTTTTTCATTCTCGAACAGCAGCATGTAAATATATTCAACTCTAATTGCGTCCTGCGCATCTGTACTTTCATTTATCTATTTTTTTTTTTTAACTGCTAAATCATTAACTTGAATTATAGCGTATAACTTGTAACTTAATCTGACTGCGCATCTGTACTGTATATATGTATTCTATTAAATTCATTTTTTGAATTGTAGCCGCTAATACAATTGAATCTGATTTAGTTAAATCTGTATCTTAAAGTTTTATATTTGCCAAATTCATTAACTCGAACTCTAAGCACGTATGCAACCTTAACAAAATCTAACTCCGTTGTGTGCATATGCATCTTTATTTATTTACAATATATATATATTTTTACTAAATTAATTTTTTTTTTTTTTTTTTTTTGAATTGTAGCAAATAAATGTAATCAAATCTAATTGCGCTCTGCGCATCTGTACCCGTATTCATGTTGAATCTATTCAACTTATATTTTACTAAATTCATTTTCGAATTGTAGCAAAAAAAAAAAAAAAAAAAAAAAAAATTAAATCTATGAAATTAATATAGCTAGACCTACTCTGAAACTTATATTTGCTAAATCCATTAACTTGAATTAGCATTTAACCCTAATAAAGCTTAACTGTGTTCCGCGCATTCGCACTTTAAAGTTTCACAGTTGCCAAATTCCTTAACTCGAATTATAGCATGTGCTCCTATTAAAGATACAGCAGCGCGTCGCACATAATACCCTACAGTTTTAGTTTAAACGGAAAGAAAAAATCTCAATTTGTTTCTTCTGTATGCATCTGTACATTTTGCTTAATGTCAACATTCGTTTTCGAACGGTAACTACATTTTTTCTTTTTATATCTATACCCCTTTTTTATATGCGCAATTGTTCTGCGCAGCTTGTTATTTATTTTTCTTTTCACATGCTGTGTGTTCTCTCTTAGTAGTAGTTACATTTTTTCTATTTATATCTATACCCCTTTTTTATATGCGCAATTGTTCTGCGCAGCTTGTTATTTATTTTTCTTTTCACATGCTGTGTGTTCTCTCTTAGTAACCAGTGCCCGTTTCAAGTTTCGTACCTTCGTTCTGTACACTGTGCTGCTTCTTCCACATATACACGTGCATGCCTCACTGCAAATACGTGAGAGAGAAACAGGCACCGCCCTTTTTTAAGAGAACAACCCGTTCTTATTCTTTCTTATTTTCTATCCACATGAGCATGTGCATACGTGTTTTAATGTATGCTCTTACTCATGCTCGTCTGTACAAATTTTCTTTCTGTGTGTATTCTCTCAGTTGTCAATGTTTTGTTTAAGATATACCGACACCCTTATCTTGGTGTGTATACTATGCACTGTCGCTTCAGCCAAGCAGACATATAACTATGCATAGCAACCATGGTGGTTGGTGGCGTCGCCATTATGGCAAAGAAAAAAAGAACGCCGCTACATACGACAACCGAGAAAAAACACAATATTCTGTGCACGCTCAAACATGTTCTTTGAGCATGCAAACACTAATGATAAAAAAAATTTTAAAAATTGTTTCACATACCTGAATTTTTAGTTTGTAAATTTCTTTTCTGGGCTTTCTGCCGCACTTTCTATACTTCTTTGTATGCTTCTTCTGTACACTTTATATATATATATTTTTTATTATATTTTTTACTTTCTGTACACTTTATTTCTATGTTTTATTTATTATATTTTACTTTCTGTACACTTTATTTCTATGTTTTATTTATTATAGTTTGTAAGTTTTTGATAGTTTTTGTTTGTTTTGTTTTTTTTTTTTTTTTTTTTAAATAACTACTCACTTCCGCACTGTCTGGTGCACGGTTGCCACTCGCATAAAAAATTTCCTACCAAAGTTTCCAAAAAAACCTACCAATTCAAAGAAAAACCTACCCATCGAAAATTTTCGATTTTAAGATAATAAATTCTTGTTAAAAAAAACAACAGCAATTTCCTACTGATATTTTATTTAAAAAAATAAAAACATACATTTTATTGATTAATATTAATACTAATTCACAGTTCGTTTTTTGACGTGATAACGTCTTATAAATCGATGAACCATGGTAGCCACCACAAAACGTGACGCCATTTTCTAACATTGCACTCTCGCACTTTCGCCAGTGCGGCAAAAATTTCAATTCAAAATTAAAAATAAACTATTTTAGATACAAAAATCTTCTATAGCTTATTTGAAAGATAATAACCTAAAGCTCAATCCAAATGAAGGATTTTTAAAAATTCCGTCATTTAATAGGGTAAACAGGGGTGATTGGAACAGACATTTTAAAATAAAGTAGATTTCGATATTTTTGTGATGGTGCGAAGCAGGAAGTAGATTTTAATTTTTTTTTGAAAAAAAAAGAAGTAGATCTACTTCAATTGAAGTAAAGTGGTACCACTGATGAGGATACTGCGTTTACATACATTAGTTAATATTATTACTCTCGGTTTAGATGGGCACATTTGTTTGGCACAAATATTTTGGGTAGATTTGACATAATTACAATTTTTGTTTGTCAATTATTAAAAATAAAATTATTTTAGAGAAAGAACTTGGAAAAACCTACCAAATTGACTTTAAACCTACCAACCTACCCAAGGTGAAAAAACCTACCCAGTTTGGTAGGATCCTACCCACTCCGGCAACCGTGGTCTGGTGTTCGGTTATCAACTGAAGTAAAAAGAGCAGAAGGCATAAACGAGAGGTAGCTGCTGAGCGGTTGCTACCTAGCATGAACCTATACTATGACACACGTATGTGTTATTTTCTTTCTCTGCTTCTTTTTGTGTGCACTGAATTGTGTTTGTGTAACGATCCACTGTAACGGATTTTATACAGGATCGTTACTTTTTAGAATATTTGTTTTATGCGCGAGTTAACTATATCCGACTCGACGTGGACCAATGTATATTTTTGGACTGTAGATTTCCGTTAATAACAAATAAAAAGACAAACACTTTTAGAGTCGGGAAACCAAGATGGAGAAAACCCGACTATAGTAATAAATTTATTTATAACAAGAATTCTGTACATTAAACGTTCTTAATCAAATATTTTATATTCTGTACGTTAATTCACATTGTATATTCTCTACTCTATTATAATCTATATCTTCTTTTATTCTATTAACTTTACTACGTTTACACAATTATTTATTTAGAAATAAATACTCGACCGACATGCACAACAACTGTTCTGTACCGGGTTATAGAGAGAACTGAACTGTGAACTGAACTACTTAAAAGCAATCAAAAAGAGGTAGATTTACCAACATTAACACAAACCAAAATGGCAGACATTATTCTATACAAATACAAATACAAATACATTCACAAATACGCTTACAATCTTTTGTATTGCATGTCGGTTCGATACAGGAATATTGAAACACCATCATATTCAACAAGATGCTTGCTTTTCAATGTTCAAACGCTTGATTTAAGAAGAAAATATTTTTGCATAATGTTTATCAAAGATTTAATCAACTTCCATTCTAATTGTCCTCAGTTGTTGGAGCGTATAAATTTCTATTTTCCATCTAGAAATCTCCGAGTTAACTTTCATTTTCGTGAAAATTTTTACAGAACCAATTATGGTAGAAACGAACCTCTTGCACGTTGTATAAGAGAAACAAACCTTGCAATTGATAATATTGATATTTTTGGAAACATATCCAGGGAATTTTTCAAAAAGAATTTGATGATGGTCTTACAATATTATCAATAGTTTTCTTTAAATTGATGTAATATTTATTGTTATTTATCTGCTTCACCTCAGTTTTCTAATAATTGTATGTATTTGTATTTGTATTTTTAAATTTTAAATTTTAAATTATATTTATAGTTGTATATATTATCATTATTTACTTATATTATTTAATATTATTTACATTAATTTGTTAAAAATTAGTCTATAAGAGATGTTACTCTGCTTGATGAAATAAACAAATCAAATCAAAAATAAAACCTCGAATTATTTTTTTGACACGAAACCAATACTTGCCCTATAGAGCAAGTAAAAATTAGGTAGGTACTTCAAGTATCGATATAATTCATTTTTTCTAAGACTTTGGCAAACAAGACTTTCAAACTTTCTCTATTTAACCTTCAACAATAAAGGTTGTTGAATGAAAAAAAAAAATAACTTTATATTCAAATTTTGAACTTAAAAAAAAAGTTAAATATTGTTTCAAAAACTTCTATTACAAAAATTGCTTTGAAAATTAAATACTTTTTAATTAATTTTTGTAAACTATTATAAATATTGACATTTCATTTTCTGAATTCAAAAAAACAATAAATGTGGCCAAAAAATTTTGAAAAATAAATCCATATTATATCACGAAAATTTTTGAAAAAATAAAAATGTTAAAATTCAAAAAAATTTGAAAAATAAATCCATATTTAATCATGAAAATTTTTCAAATTCAAGGACCAGTTTTTTAAAAACTTTTTGTATTGAAGTCAATTTGTGAGAAAATTGCATCTATCGCTTAAACGATGATATCTATTTGTTGTCCTTAAATTATTTAGAAAATCTTTTGGTACCTATCATTTAATTTATGAAATTTAAAAAAAATTTTCGAAAGCAAAACATTTTTGTTCACAAAATTCTTCAATTGAATTAATACAAAATAATACGACAGTGGTAATTTTTAACCTATAGAGTTTAAAGTATTTGTAAATACCGACGCACGTTTGAAAAAAAAGATTATCGAAATCGGATCTGTTCGGCCGGGTTCTCTAATATTGCCATTTTTTGAGCTTTAGTTACTTCGCGTTACTTCAAAAAGCGTAGAGTGCTTTGTTCAAATTTTATCAAAAAATACACACAACCAAAATGCGCTTTACGTTTTTTCAATCTAACCATATTAAAAATGAATTAAATTATATTAAACATAAAATCGTCAAGCTAAAAACATTGAGTGCCAAATATTGATAAATTAGAAATCAAAATTTTAAAAAGCAAGTGATATCCTCAAAAATTTTGATTGGTGGTAAAGAGTTGGCCATGACAAAACTAATATGCAACCAATAACAAGGTTTTTGTGTTTTTAACTTTACAATATTTGACTGCCATCAGATATTTGAGGTAAAAAAATCGAGAAAATCCTTAAAAATTCGTTTTTTGTTCTTAATTTTGTAACAAATTGAAAAATTATAATAATCAAACGCATATGACATATTCTTCTAGGAAACAAATTGCTCCACAAAAAAGGTCTTATTAACTTCTTTTATTAATCTAACCATTCGAAAGATATTCGAGGTCAAAGTTAAACAAAAATATAAAAACTTTTTTTACTTTTCAAAATTTTCTACTTCACTGAAAAGTCATTATTATTAAATTAGTAAGATGGATTATTGTAAGGGCTTAAATGTTCTACAAAAAATTCCTCGGCATCAAATTAGTTGCTTTAACCGTTTGGAAGATATTAAGTAAAGGCGACAGTGGCACCATAAAGCCGAAATATTTTCATTTTAACTGCGCAAATATTGACATTACTGATGCTTATCATTTTACGAACTGTACAATGAATTCCATTATTAGTATTATTTCAAATAAAATAATACCCACAGCAGCTATAGTTGATTGCTTCAATTTTCATCTGAATTTTTAGTGAAGCGTTGGTATACATTCTTTATAGGACAGAACAGCTTAATCAATGGTCATTAAAATTGTAATTAAGCTTATGAATAAAGAGAGTTGCTTTTTCAACGATTTTCAATAGCCCAACTTTAGTGCTTTCTTTAATTACTTTCTGCAAAAATGCTCCTAAGCCCTTTGCTCAATGCTGCCCCTCAATCAACAGTAATCTCTGGTCATATAAAATGTTGCGATGTTCCATTCCGATTAATTGCTCATGATGAAAAGCATCATCTACGTCAGTATCACGTCACGATGATAATAATCGTCCTTTACTGATGTCTATCCTATAACTCTGCCAAGCTTCACTTTCCATTCCAACACTTTCGTCGAGCATCCGGACGATCATCATCATCATCAGCGAGATGTTCCATTATTTTATGGAGCGCATAAAGTACTTATTTAAACAAATATATTTAAGTGATGGTGTTGGCTTTAAAATATATTTACATACAATCTACTCGAATGTGGATGCTACAGCAGCATCACATAGTGCCAAAACATAAATATAATAATATTTTATATATACACAGGAGAAATACATACCTCATAGAATGATGGCGGGATGTACGTTGAGATGACTTCAGCCATTGGAAAAGCAATTCCCATCACTACCAATAGTTTTCCATAGAGCGCAGAGAAGAGTGTTGCCAGTGCATCCCCACTGTAAAAATATTTAAAGAAACGATAAGGATATTAATTTAAAGAAAATACATACAAACACACAGAAAGATAGAAATTTAATGAAAGAGGTAGCTTTAGTCTTTAAAGAAAATATATGTAAATACAGATTATGAGGAAAAGCAATGCTGGCTTAAATATTTCCGGAAAACTTTCGCTGACAAAAAATTTTTCCATTTCTCCTTATATTAGACCAGTGCCGATGTCTTCAAAAACATTAAAAAGTACAAAAAAATCATAGTAGGATGAAACCCATTGGAAAAGAAGGGGAATATGATAAGAATGAAAGGAAAAATAAATTACGGGCGAGCCGAGTTCGGGAAGTGGGTGGGTTGAGTTTTTAATGGTAAAAAATGGTATATCTCGATTTCCGGCAAAACTACAAATCCTATAGAAAAAAGTTGTATAGCAAAGTCGTAGGTAATAAAAAGATCTACAACTTTTGTACCAACAATTTTTTCACATAACCTCAAATTTTATGTGAAAAATTCAAAAAACCGAGTTTTTGGTTTTTTATTTTTATCTTTTTCAAAAACAAAAATTTTTCTACGAAATTTGGTGAAAACTTACCTTATTATGTCCCAAATACACTGTAATTTATTTGATTTAAAATATTAATTTGTTCACCTTATTTTGACTTAATACAAAAAAAACACCCTAATTTTCAAACGAAAATTCACGTGTCAAAATATCAGCTTTTTTCAAAAAGTCGGTGGGCATTTCGTTCTTTAAAATGTCTATTTTCTGATGGTGTAAAAAAAATTTTACATTAGTATACTATAGAACATGTTCACAGAGAAAAATATGACCCGCTAAAAACTAACAGATTGCCATATTGTTTTACCGTCCATATATTTCATAAGGAAATCTTATTAAAATCAACGATCAATAAGGTTTTTTTAAGGAGATTTCTTATTATTTTTATAGAGAAAATCTTATTAAAAGTTGACTGAAAAGTTGATTTTTTTTGCAACTTAGCACTAGAACAAAAATCGCGATCATTATTTTCATGGCAGGTTGGTTCAGGTGGTAAGGTGGGCGACTAATGATATGAAGTCCCCAGTTCGATTCCCGGCCTGGTCGTCTTTTTTTTTTTTTTTTTTCAAAACCCTACAAGTGCAGATTTTAAAACAATAAGGAAAACCCGATTGTTTTAATAAGGTTTCCTTCTTGGATGAAAACCATAGAGAAATCTTATTGTTTTTGTTCTATTTTATGTGGTCTATTTTTCTCTGTGTTTTAGTAAAATTCAAAAAATGAAAAAAATGAAAAAAAATTTTTATCATTGTTTACATTGTTGGCCTATTTATTCAAATTTACACTTTAATTACCCATAATCTCGTAAAGGCCCTAACTACAAAATTTTCGATTTTGATTTTTTTGCATATTTTGAGTTAGGGCATTGTCTCTGATTTATTCTCATATATTTTTTTTAGTCTAGGTCTTCAAATAAGTCAGAAAATTCAAAATGTACTTTTGCTTTTATTCATTTTTATATGCAAATTGCGATATTAGATTTAGTGTTTCCCTCTATAACTCAGAAGTAAGAAAAATGTAGTTAGGGCCTTTACGAGATTATGGGCAGTATAGTACCTACCTACATTTCCCAAATTTCTATATAAAAAGTCTCAAAAATTTAAGCAACTTGTACTCTAAGAGCAAGTTCGTGCGACCCAGTCGTGGATTTTGATTTTCAAACCTACCTGGCTCGATTACCGAAGGTTAGCACAGTGTAGCCCAAGATTTTTTTCACCCCAAAAATCACAAAAAGTTAGTAAGAAATAGATAAGCTAAATTTTTTCAAAAACGGCTCTAACGATTGTGATTAAAATTGTTGTGTATAGTATTACACATAAGAGCCAACTTTTGAAATAAAAAAATATTTTTTGTAGCGTTATTAACGGTACCTGTCATAGAACGATTTTGTTGGTTTCTAAATATCTCATACAAGGTTAACTCGATTTCAACGAAAGTTTTACTATGAAAGCATTTAAGTAAAAGTAATATTAAAAGTTTTTAAATTTTCAAAAAACACATTTTTTCAAAAAAAATTTTTCTAAAAATCAATTTTTTGAAAACGGGTTGGTGAAAAACTTTAAAATTTCGTTTTTATGTGTAAATAAATTATTTCTTCAAAATGACATAAAATTTTTTTTTTAATGTTAGAAATTTTTTATAGATACATACATACTTATATAAAAAATTATTTTTTAAAAAGAATAAATAAAATGGCATACTTGTTTTTTTTTGTAAAAGATCATTTTATCATTAATTCGGTATAAAAACAGATTTTACTTTTTAAACTACTTATGAAATTTTTTTTAAATTTCCAGTTTTAAATTTTCCCTAATTTTCTAAAAAGCTTTAACATTAGAGTTACTTTTAGCATAAGAGCAAGTACGTGCGACCCCAGTCGTGCAGTTTATTTTAAAAGATACAATAAAATTTTTTGTTCATATCACAAACCGAAAAAAGTACGATTTTTTTCCTGTGAAAAAAATTGTTAGTTTGTTTGTCCAAAATTTATTGTCACTATCCTACCGTTATTTTAAAAATTATAAAAGCATTTCTTTTTATTCACCTCAAAAACAAAAAAAAATTTTTTTTGTTCAGTGTAAAAATAGTTTGCCCAAGGTAAGCCCAGGCTAAACCACCATTTATTTTTCGTCAACCCAAATTTCACAATCTCTTTATTATTATCTGAGTAATATAATTTAAATCCTTAATAACTTTTTAAAGGATATATGTATATCTAGCAAGGGAAAAAGATATAATCTATCTAGTTGCTAATGAATGATGTATATGTTTAAACTCTAGTCTTAATATATTTTTTTCTCAACTTTAATCTAAATATCTTCTTAAATTCTTGTACATAATTTGTCTTAAATTTATAGCCATGTAAAAAGTAATAATAAATCCTCAAACAAGCTTCGAATTTAATTATTACACTTCAACAATGTTACAAACTATACATAAAACAAAAGAACTTGAGCGAGAAAAACCTTTGATTTACGAAGAAACTAACTGCAAGTCTTAAATATTTATCACCCTCAGGGAATCTCTTTGCAAGTCTTCTTCTAGTTTTGTTGAAGTTTATTGTAAAACTTCTCGTCGTAATAAGTGCTGTTGCATATTTCTACCACCTAAATAGGTAAGTTAAAAAAAAAGAGAAAAATAAACACACGACAGGTTATAAAAAAAAAAAAATAAAAAACAAGAGAATGTTTTTAGAGGATGCAACATTAGCAGTATATCGTGTGCCATATAATTAAGGCAGGCTGCTATTATTATCCTGCAATCATCACGAAATACACACAACAACTAATACAAACAAAAAACAACAAGCTCCCACACAAAGGATAAATGCACGCAGTCTTTGTGACACTTGGAACAAGTCCCCCTTCTGACTGCCTCCACACTGCAACCGTCTAAATGACAATGATGCATGATGGGGTTGTTGCACGCGCACTTTAATAAACTAACTAACTGACTGTGTTTTTCAACTTCATCAGCAGCAGCGTAAGCCTCAGCTTTTTATATACATACTCAGCATAACTTGTTGTATATTTCCAATTTGCAACAACACTGGCACTCTCAGAAAAAACAACGCCCTACCGTCAAAGCGTCACTGTCGTGTTGAGTTGAAATAAGGGATGCATTCACCCCTTTTTGCTAATGGAGCAACAGGAATTCTGAAAATAAATCACGTATTCCTTATACGTGGATTGTTTATAGTGCGGTTGGTTCACTTGCATTTGAAGCAGGCTTATACAACCGAAGAGAATGTCAATGCAATTGAAAGGATATATCACTATAGGATTAATTTTCACCTCACCCAATCCACTTTGAGATAAAGGACTATAATACACACGCATATAGTTATCCTCTGATGCTGGCTTACAAGTTAGAAGACGAATGACAGTAATTGGATGTGAAAACTTGGACATCTGTGTGATATCGTCTTCCTTGAATTGAAGTTCATTAGATTTTTCGATGAAGGGACATAAAGAAGAACTATAACAAGGTTACTTAGAATAGTGGAGTTGGTAGAAATATAAGGAGAATGATTGCTATGAAACAGACATAGTTTTTAAGAAAATTTTCAAAGTTCTAACAAAGTTGTAACATCCAACTTTCGTACAAAGTACAGTAAGTGACTCGGAAGCTGTCCTAAATCTAACTTTTATGATTCTATGTTTTGAATGATTTATGTTTCGAATGGTAGAAGGTTTTTATCAAAACCCACCAGCTTGTTTACCAAATCCTCCTCTCACCTTTTCGTGGGGAATTCCCGGCACCTTAACTCGATGCAACGCCAATGCACTTTTGCTTACAATCGATCCAAAGATATTTGTTTTTGACGGTTTTGAAATTTTTTGAAAAAAAAGTTCCATTTTTTAGAAAACCCATGGAAGAATGATCCTAATGTGTTGATCGCTTTTCCATGCGTGAGAAATAATAGAAAGTTTTCTTCCACCATATTGAGCTTTTGGAGACTTTAAACTATTAAGATAGGATTCTTGTGAGCGAAGATATGGCGGAATCCTTATGTTCTCCTACTCTGAACCAAAAAACAGTCTGTCTATTATAGTTACTGTGACCATATTTCCAGAAGCAAAACCCGGGACACATGCAAAATATTTCGGATCGTTTTGAAAATATTGATTCTTTAAAATGCGTTTTCATAATTTTTCTTCATTTTGATATAAAGATTTCTTAAACGATTTAATGGGAGCATTTTTGTTGAAATCATTTAAGTCGTATACAAAATAAAGAAAGCGTTTTTATAATTAACTAGCTAACCCCACCCGCTTCGCTGAGTGCATTCGAAACATTTATTTTCAAAACATGATAAGTCCACTTTTTTTCAAAATTCGTTTTTTTGACTAAATTGTTACTCTAAGGATAACCACGTCTATCTTCAAAATAATGTAGTATCTACTCCAGGCATGTCAAACTTGCGGCCCACAACGCATAACTCTGCGGCCCAGTCCACATTTTTTATAATTTTGAGTTTAAGTCTATAATTTAGGTCCATTTTCTTCACTCGGAGTTGAACAAAACTTGAGAATTTTTATATTAAAAATTCTCAAGTTATGTTTAACTCCGAGTGAAGAAAATGGACCTTAGATTTTTTGCTCCCAGCTTTCGACATACATGCACCTCCTTTTTTTTTTAATCTACAAATAAATAAGTATGGAACATGTACTTAAAAACAAAATTATACATTTTATAAAATCTCGGTGCGTAAATTAGGGGAAGTTCTGTGATTTTTTAAAGTGAATTAGAAAGCGAATATTATGATTGAACCTAATGAACGGCTCTGGGTCTTTGCAATTTTTTTAGGTTTTGATGATAAAAACCTTAACACCTGCATGCAATATGTCAAATTTAGGAAAGTTCGCATCGGTGGTCGGTCGTATCAAAAATAATCCACAAAAAAAAGTCTAAACTTTAATACTAAATATGAAAAAAGGCTTGCAGATTTATGGCATTGAAAGACAAGTTCTCTTGCTTTTCTTCGCTTTTTTTCCTGTCAAATGTACCTAACTAACCTTGGTCTTAGAAAAAAGATGATAAATGGAATACATCAAACGTTATCATTCTACCTGTTTTATTTTTTATAAATTTGTTTTAAAAAAATTTTAGTTTTACTTTTTTCTGCGGCCCATACAAATTTTGATCTCGCTTTTTTGGCCCTTTTTAAGCATTGAGTTTGACATGCCTGATCTACTCCATCTATATCCGATTTTACAGCTAAGCGAAATATTTTTTTAGTATCAAAAACAGGATAAGTCCCGGACTTATCATCTTTTGAAAATAAACAACAGCTTTTTTTATGTGTAAATGCTATATTAAGTTACTGGCTGAAAATCTTAAGTTTAAAGCTTCTTTAAAGTTAAAGAAGCACTCCGGACATTATATATACATTATATTTTAATCTCAAATACAATTTTGTGATAGACTGGAGATGAAAGCAAAATTGTGTACCCATTTTAAAAATAATTTCACATCCGTATATTTTCAAAGTATGATAAGTCCAAAAGCGTTTTTATTTTTTTATCTTTGAACTATCGCTCCAAAAATTAAAAACGAAACGGTATTTTGTACCTAGGCAAAAGTTCTACAAAATATATTTTTTATAAATTTTGCTACACACATCAAAAGAAAATAGAACGTTTTTTTCTTCTCCTGCAAAATTTAAAATCATGGACTTATCATGTTTTGAAAATAATGATTCATTTATAAAAAAAATTTAACCTGTGTGAAAATATATTCAAACCGAAAAGTGAATTTATATTCATTGCAGTGAACATTTCTCAATTTATTCTAATGTTTTTTGGTTAGATCAATACCTAATATTTTCAACAATGGACTTTGCGCTTTATTTGTGGTTTAAGCGAACGTAAGATGAACACAAAATCAAAAAAGCAAGTCTGACGGAATCATTTAACATCTTTGTCTTTGAATTTTCCACAAAAAATGGTAGCGTCTATTTCGAAAACGGTTGATTTTACAGAAAAATGCATAAGGCATTTGTAGATAATTTTATGACAAATAATTTTACTACAGACCCCTATTGACCTTTGAGCAACACGTCGCGAGATATATGCGAAAAACTGATTTTCGTGACCTTTTGACCTCTATAACTTCTAACGCCGCTACGATATCAATGTCCATTTTTCACATCTTCATTACAACGTCGTAACGAAGGTGTATACCCAAATTCGGCCCAGTAGGAATTTTTCCCCAGATTGGGGTTAAAAATGCCTAAAATTACTGGGCTATCGCATCGTGCTAAAGTTTACTATGATTTTTAGAAACTTTTTGCTTTTATTGCTTATTCATTTAACGAACCGTGATTTTTGTAATTTTTATGCTTGGACACTCAGTTTGAATCAAATCATTCCTCGAACTTGCATTTCAAAAAAAATTCGTTCGTATTGTAGTTTGGCCTTCAGAATCAAGTGGCATTATTGTCCAATAACCCTACTTAGAAAATTCTGCCGCTGATATATAGATACTTTTACCAGATAAGCCAGATCCAGTGCTTTTTATTTTTAAGATGTTTTCCCCGTACCATCAGAAACCAGGTGCATATGAAAAACACAAACCTAAACACTGAATGACCATACCTTCTTTAATTCTTAACTTTTGGTACTGGGAAAACATCTTAAAAATAAAAAGCACTGGATCGTGCTTCTTCTGGTATAATGTATCTACCTATATATCAGCCTTCACAAATCAGTTGACACAATTAGAAGTGAAAACGATGTAGTTAATTACCCGACGGAGTTATTGAATTCCTTCGATTAACCAGGAACTCCGCAATAGGAGCACCAAATATATTGCTCCGAAATATCAACCTACCTAAAACTTTGTAATAATACCAGTTTTCCCGTAAGGAATTTAATGGCAGCTCTGATTGAAGCTACCATTTTTTGTGGAAAATTCAAAGACAAAGATGTTTTGCTTCATCGAATTTAAATGATGACGTCAGACTTGCTTTTTTGATTTTGTGTTCATCTTTCAAACAAAAACAAAAAATACCAAAATCGGACCAGCCAAACGCGAGTTTATCGGTCACACACAGTTAACGAACTCTTTTTTATATAAGATAAGTACTGTTAATCACTTCTAAAACAATATTTTTTCAACCAAAATCGTAAGAGCTATTTTTTAACAATTTAATTTTATTTAAAATGATTTTAAAATATGTATAATCTTTAAATAAACTTCTAACATGTCCTTAAAATTTTTGAAATTTAGCCGGGTTCTTTACTCTTCTGTCTTTTATTCGAAAAAACTTTCCCTTTTCAACCTGGCAAATATAAACTGGAGTTAAATAATTGACGACAAATTTTAAAATCTAAAGCCTAGTCTAGAGGCGAATTGAAAATTATAAAACCAGCTCAACGAAATCGTAAAAGAAAATTTTACTTTTCGTTGCACATTACGTAGCTTAACCAACGAAATTCTTACCTGTGCAAGAATAATTGGAGAGTTTTCAATCGTTTATCACTCATACTTAACGGTGGAGGTAAGCTCCAAAAGAGTTTTATGACTTTGGGAGACTCAAACAAATTTTCGTTTTGCTTCGGCAGCAAACTAGGCTTGACGCTTTTATACGAAAAAATTAAAAAAAAAAAACTTTTATTTGGCAACCACTGTTTATCTTGTTTTTCGTACAAAGTTTTTGAAATTTTGAATGAAAAAATCAGAGAATTTGCAAATACGGGACAATCACGGGACACGGGCAACAGGCAATATTGCCGATAAGCAATCAGAAATGTTGCCTCTTAAGTGATGAGTTTCTCTGTTGGAGAAAAATAAGGCACTTTGAAATAAAATGATGCCCATTATAAATCCCATATTCCTAAAACAATAAGATTACTTAGGAAAATATTAAAAATGTTTTAATATACTTCTAAGAAAAGATGTTCTCATAAAAATAAATAATTCGATCCTTAATGATCACTTTAATTTTCATCGAATTAGATAAAAATAAAAAAAAAATTCTTTTAAAATTGAATGGATTGTTCTTGTTTTAAGAATGTCTCTGCGCAGGAAGCTTTATCCAAAAGAATGATAAAAACCAATTAGGGAAGGAAAAAAGAAGGCCGAAGAAAAAATGGAAACCACCCAGGCAACAGGAATGCCACTAATCTTCTGCTATTCCGGTAACATCGTGGAAATTAGCAAATTCTCCAAAAATAGAAAGCTCAGGGTGAAATTCAAAAACTGGACTATAATTTCAACTGAAAACATCTAATTCTTTGAATATATCAAAAACTTCCTGGAAAACTGGAAAAATCCAGTTTAACACTTTCACACGAGCTTTGATTGTATACACCATTCTACCTAAAAATAGGAATCTGCAGAATGCTGAAATTGATGCTGCTATTGATTCCCTAGAAATGGCGATCAAAAGTGCACAGGATAATCAAAAAACAGCCAAAGACATCATAGGACATCTACCAGAATCTTCCAGAATAGGTGCAAAAATTTAACACATCAAACTTCAACTGCCGGACAGTGTGGACTGGGCTTCATTGCACCAACATCATGTCTTGTAACTCTTTTCACAGTACAACAACAAACAGTTCTAGAAGAGACTGCAGTCAATAAAGACCGGACTTGATGCCTTCAGAAATATTAACTGAATTATTGAACAGAAGTCACCAATACTGGAAATTATTAACGCCAACAATGGACAAGAAACAACATCGGAGGAAAATCAGAGGCATTCGCAGCCTATACTTCGAAAGGTTACTTCAAACCAAACCCTTGCACAGGCCTGCTTACAGGTCTGCTTACAGGAATTCGAAGCATCCACCCAAAGGACCTTACTATCTAACATGGATAAAGCAATATTCAGCAACACCAATCCTGCAAGTAATCCAATTGATTTTTCGATCAACGGGTAAAATCAAGGGGCACGGTAGTGCCCAGCCAAGTTCTCTAGCAACTTTGGCACTACACCCTTATTTACAGGAAACAGCTCAGGCCATTTTCGACCCCCCTCCAACTTCTATACCAAATATGTCAGAAATTTCAAACTCGATCCATTTGTTGAACTAGTCGAAAACAAACTCCTTACAAAATTTCAGCTACCTAGGATTAGTAGTTCCTGAGATATAGGGCTTCAAAAATCTCAAAAACCGTAACTGACTGACTGACTGATTCACTCACTGACAGATCATCAAAATTATGGAGAACTTCCCGCTATCGTAGAAACTTGTAATTTGGCACAGTGATGGGGGTTGAGGTGCATACAAAGGAAAAAATCGAAAATTTGAGATTTTCAATTCAGGGGGCGTGGTAACCGCACATTTTCGCTAAATTGTCATCAAATATTTTAGAGCACTTCTAACTATTCTAGAATCTTGAAACTTGGTAGAATGATAGAACTGGGGGTTTATACAAAGGGAAAAATTTTAAATTTGAAAATTTTAGACAGGGGGTGTGGTAACCGCCCATTTTCAATAAATTTTATCAAATTTTTTAGAGCACTTCTGATCATCGTCATAGAACCTTAAAATTTGGTAGAATGGTAGACCTGCTTGTTTAAACAAAAGAAAAAATTTAAAATTTGAGAATTTTAGACAAGGGGTGTGGTAACCGCCCATTTTGTCTGAGTGTGTATCAATAATAGAGATTAAAAGTTCTACAGCAATACCTTGCAAAAAGTAGTGAAATCACAACAAAAACATTACTGTTAAAAACAAAAGAGGTTGTCTGTAAAGCCAGTTTACGGACGATGATTTTACGTGATAACGTCGTCAGAAAACAGGTTGTGTGGTTTTGTTTAAAATGTGTCAATTGAAGAGTTTACTTTTTCAAACAATCATAATTTACAAGAAAAAGCTAAAAAAAAAAATACCTTTTTTATTTTCTCATTAGGTATATTAATTTTTTTTATTTTAAAAGTTTACAAAAAAAAATTATGCAATTTAAAAGCCAAGTATTTCTTCTTTTATTTTTAAATTTTTATAATGCGCAAAGAGTATAAAAATAATTTATTGAAAACAATCATTTTCATCAAAAAAAGCAAAGAAAACATGAATTTTTTCTTCTCACAACCATTTTTTATACCATCTGAAAGCTTATTGTCTAAGCTCAAAATATATATATATATATCAGGTCGATGAGAAATCTACAAAAAGAGCTAGAATTTTTTTGAACTCCATGTATTTTCATCAAAAAAAGCATAAAAAACATTTATTTTTATGTTCTCTATCCACATATATCGATGGATCGATAGATAAATGTCGATAGATAAATGTGGATAGATAAATGTGGATAGATAAATGTGGATCGATAAATGTCGATAGATAAATGTCGATAGATAAATGTGGATAGATAAATGTGGATAGATAAATGTGGATAGATAAATGTGGATCGATAAATGTCAATAGATAAATGTCGATAGATAAATGTCGATAGATAAATGCGGATAAATAAATGTGGATCGATAAATGTCGATAGATAAATGTCGATAGATAAATGTGGATAGATAAATGTCGATGATAAATGTCGATAGATAAATGTCGATAGATAAATGTGGATAGATAAATGTCGATAGATAAATGTCGATAGATAAATGTGGATAGATAAATGTCGATAGATAAATTTCGATAGATAAATGTGGATAGAATAATGTCGATAGATAAATGTCGATAGATAAATGTGGATAGATAAATGTCGATAGATAAATGTGGATCAATAAATGTCGATAGATAAATGTGGATAGATAAATGTCGATAGATAAATGTCGATAGATAAATGTCGATAGATAAATGTCGATAGATAAATGTGGATAGATAAATGTCGATAGATAAATGTGGATCGATAAATGTCGATAGATAAATGTGGATAGATAAATGTGGATCGATAAATTTCGATAGATAAATGTGGATCGATAAATGTCGATAGATAAATGTCGATAGATAAATGTGGATAGATAAATGTGGATCGATAAATGTCGATAGATAAATGTGGATCGATAAATGTCGATAGATAAATGTAGATCGATAAATGTCGATCGATAAATGTCGATAGATAAATGCGGATAGATAAATGTGGATCGATAAATGTCGATAGATAAATGTGGATCGATAAATGTGGATAGATAAATGTCTATAGATAAATGTGGATAGATAAATGTCGATAGATAAATGTCGATAGATAAATGTCGATAGATAAATGTGGATAGATAAATGTATATAGATAAATGTCGATAGATAAATGTGGATAGATAAATGTCGATAGATAAATGTGGATAGATAAATATCGATAGATAAATGTCGATAGATAAATGTCGATAGATAAATATGGATCGATAAATGTCGATAGATAAATGTGGATAGATAAATGTCTATAGAGACATTTGTCTAGAGACATTTGTCTAGAGACATCTGTCTAGAGACATTTATCTAGAGACATTTATCTAGAGACATTTATCTAGAGACATTTGTCATGAGACATTTCTCATTTGAAATTTGCAATGAGACATTTCTCAAAAGACATTTCTCATGAGACATTTTCCATGAGACATTTCTCATGAGACATTTTCCATGAGACAATTCTCATGAGACATTTCCCATGAGACATATCTCATGAGACATGACCCATGAGACATGGGTCATGACATGTTTCATGGGATTAGTCTCATGAGTAATGTCTCAATAGAAATGTCTAATGGGTCATGTCCCACGAGACAATTTCTTTACGCACCAATTTCCAGGAGCTGGTCTCCGATGTTGACTCGACGACGCACACTGGGGAAATTTGTATGGGAGTGCGGAAAAAACTCAATAAAAAACTCAATAAATAATTTTTCTTGGAAAAACAAAATGGAAAACATCTAACTTTATTTCCCATCACCTTTAAATCCATTTTTTTTTTAAATGACAACTTATAATAAATTTTATATCATCTGAAATCTTATTATTGTATCTTTTATATGACGCTTCAATCATATTTTTACGAAACCTACAAAAAAAAGTAAGAATTTTTTAAAGCCAAAGCCAACCATGTCAAAATTCCAAACTGAGATTACGGTACTTCCTACACTGGTGGCTGGTCATCGGCAACAGATCTCCACAAGTGTTTTGAGTTATTTTTCAAATTTTTCAATTTTAGATTGTGTAACTTGTAGAACACATACCGTTATGTATGTTAAATCAAATTTTCTATATCTATAAAAACAAAAAAGTTATAATCAATTGATTTTTCCTGTCGCTTTTTCGTTTCATCGTGTTTCAAATCACTATACGATACTAAACAAGTTTTCACTTCAAAAAGTGTTGCGAATTAATCAAGGGGCACGGTAGTGCCCAGCCAAGTTCTCTAGCAACTTTGGCACTACACCCTTATTTACAGGAAACAACTCAGGCCATTTTCAGCCCCCCTCTAACTTCCACACCAATGATGCTAGAAATTTCAATTTCGGTACATTTGTTAAGCTGGTCAAAACCAAACACCTCACAAAATTTCAGCCTCCTACGATGAGTAGTTTCTGAGATATAGGGCTCCAAAAATCGCAAAAACCGTAACTGACTCACTGATTCACTGACTCACTGACAGATCATCAAAATTATGGAGAACTTCCCGATATCGTAGAAACTTGAAATTTTACACGGTGATAGGACTTGTGGTGTTTACAAAGGAAAAAATCGAAAATTTGAGATTTTCAATTCAGGGTTCGTGGCATCCACCCATTTCCGCTGAATTTTCTTCAAATATTATAGAGAACTTCTGATTATCGTAGAATCTTGAAATTTGGTAGAACGGTAGAGCTGGTAGTTTATACAAACGAAAAAATTTTAAATTTGAGAATTTCAGCCAAGGGGCATGGCAACCGCCCATTTTCACTGAATTTTTAATCAAATATAGAGATTTCCAATTCTACAGGCATACCTTGCAAAAAGTAGTGAAATCACAACAAAAACATTACTGTTAAAAAAAGAGCCAAGTTCTGTTATGTTGAAATTATGCTGGCACAAAAAGTATTGAGATGTAAAAGTGTACCAAGTTCTAAAGTTTGGGTTCAAATTCTTATCAATAAAATTTTGATTGTTTACTTGGCAATTTTTGAAATAACTTTAAAAATCTGTAATTAAAAGAAAAATTGTCAAGAGAACAATCAAAATTTTATTTTGGTCTGGCACCACTTTCCATTTTCAAGCAAAAAAGATCGACAAAATTAACGTTTTTCAAGTCCACAAAAGTACTCGGTACCGATGTACCAAGATCTACTTAATCCATATCGATTGTAAGAAATATAAAAAAAATATAACAGTACTTACGCTTTAATAGGAGGATACCGATGCTCTGGATAACTTAATCGACGTGGCGGTCGTTTAATCGCCGGCAGGACTGGAAAACTTGTTAACTGATGATGATGATACATCAGTGCCAAGTGTCCTGTCTGTCGATGATCACCACCAATATTGGCCAATTGATTCTGTGACGAGCCGCCAGATGGCGGATCCTTCGAAGTAATCGCCAACAGCTGATGGTGTGTCGATGAGGCTGAAAGCGGTAAATTAGATTCATCGATAGTCACTCGATGATGTGAATGAGAAGTCGATTGGAGGCGTGACGAAGATTTAGCTGGTGACGAATTATGACTACCAGTCTCCGAAGATAGAAATAGGTTAGCGGAAGACATTGGAGATGGCGGTTGTGGGGCAGTCGGCGGTATTGGACTGCGATCCATGAACGGCGAATGCTGAAGGTGGTAATAATGTTGCTGGGTTTGATGATGGTGTTGATGATGCTGATGATGGTGATGTTGATGATGGTGGTGCAGATGATTGCTAGGAGGTGATTTTATGTGTTCATCGTAAAAGTTGATGTGTGTTGCTGAAGCTGGGGCTGTTATCGTTGTTGCAATTGGTGATGGCATATCTGTCACTGAGCTGCAATAAAAAAAAACGAAAACAAAAGTTAATATAAAATAACGAGAATCAAGAAAACTTTTACAATAACATAAATTTGTTAAACAAATTTTTAAATTATATTATGCAAAACAATGGTTAAAGTAGATTGGCAAAAAAAAAAACAAAATAAAAACAATTCACCAGGAATACGACGACCCTACTTAGCGCTTAATACTATGCACACCAACTGGCGCAAATCAAATACTTTTGATGCATATTCGAGAGAACTTCCTCCTCAAATTGACTAGTCACTATGCCATCGCAGGCAGCCATCAGTGGTGGACTTTTTGATTCAACAACACTTTAGCCATATATACGCTCGTAGTTAATCAAGTCAATTGTCAAGCACTCGTTTTTGATGAGAGAGAAGACTGAAATGTTGTTTGATTGTGAGGCGTCGTTATTTAATCTTTTTTTTTCAACTTTTTGTTTGGTTGGTTGTCGTTGTTCAGTAGTTAAAATTTACTGTCGGATTGAGTTTAGCTGCACTTGGAATGATTTGTTGTGAAATCAAATTTCTTTACGCACGTGGAGAAGAATTTTGAGATGAAAATCAATGGATTAGGTATTTTTTAAATGTTGAAAAACTTTTGTAAACTTGTGTTTGCCAAAGGATTTTCGGGAAGATTTTTTAGAAATATAGGTATCATATTTTCTTTGAAGTTTTTTTTTTTGTTAATTACCATATAATTCATGTCAATGAATAAAGAAAAAAGAGAACATTAGACTCCTCTACGAGAATCCGTTATCAAAATTTTTGTTATACTGACATCAATATTTCGTTCTATGGCCAATTCAGTACCACTGTGCAATGTATTTTGGTATTCCAAAACAGCATAAGACTTGTTTTTGTTTTTCAAACTAAAAGCTAAATGAGAAAAAAGCTGTTTTAGGCTGACCCTGACAAAATAAATTACATTGTTTTGCTAAAAAATGCATTTCAAAATTTCAATGTTTTATATTTTCTTTTAATTTTCATTCATAAAATAAAAAAAAAATACTAAAATAAAAAACACTTTTATACGGCTTTGAGCTCAAAATGATTTATGCGTTTTATTTCTTTTATAAATAAAAAAAATTTAATTTTGTTTGTGTTTTTATCAATTTTACTGAAGATTTTATGGTTGACTTATAGTTTCATCAAATTCACATTTTTTTTAAGAAAAAAATAATTCGGCAACTTTTTTTCTGGGGAGAAAGGTCATAAAGACAAAAGACAAAATACAGTGAAATTTGTATTCGGTAACTGTTTTCATTCAATGCAATATACTCTAATTTAGCACTCTAAACAGACTTGCTGGCTTTTTTCTCCCTTAACCCATCCCAGGACCTGCTTGGGTAAATTTTTGAATGCAAAAAAATACATTTTTAATACTATGGAGAAGCTCAAAAGTGTATGAAACTTAATACCTCGATATTGGACCTCTAGATTTATTGCAGTAAGGTACTTAAACTTCTTGCAGTTTTTACAGCAGTTTACAATCCAAATTTTTAAGAAGCGCTAAAACTAAACCATCTAATAGACATCAGTGTTCAAAGCAAATTTGTATTTAATTGATGCGAAATTGATCAAATTATGTAGGGGAAGTGGGGGCAAGACTGCCCCTTTAGTGTTTAACTGGCTAAAAAAACCACTTAAAAACATCAAATTGATGAAAATAAAGTCTTTATTTATTAAGTTTAGAGTTTTTAGTAGGCACTTTCATTATTATAAACAAAATAAAAAATACTGAACAAAAGATAATACGGTTTCCACCTTTTATTATAAAAGAAGAAAAAAAAAAGAAAAAAATATAATTTTTCACATAAAAGATAACGAATTGATGAAAATCACAAAAAATATACAGGTAATTTTCAGGGTTTCAACCGAAACTGCTCATACTTAACTTACATACATGATCATGATCAATCATACCAGAAGTCACTTATTTTACATTACAAGTGTTGTCAATTTAATTTTTTCAACATAGTACAAAAACGGTCTTTGCCCCCACTTCCCCTATATACAAAAATGCAGTAAATTAATAAAAATACCAAACAAAATTTTAATATCATTACATATTCAAAAACACATTATTAAAATGTTTTTTTTTATTTTTGAAAATTTTTTGCTGACTAGTTTGTATTTTACTAATTTTATGTGGAACACAAAAGTTAAAAAAAAAAACAACATGAAGTTCCTTTTTTAAGAAAAAACCACATCTTAAATCAAACTGCATTTATTTTATTAAGATGTATTTTTAGAAAAAAAAAATTCAAAATCTTCAGAGCCGTTTCCTACCTTTACTTATTTTTTACAAAATATAAATGAAATTGATATGCAATTTTGTAACCAACACCAAAAACCGAAATTTAAAAAAAATCACTGTTATGTTTTCGAAAATTTAATTAAAGAATTCAAAAGTTATTTTTTTTTTTAAAATTTTTGATTTATTTTGAAGTTATAAAATGCTTTTGATTAAAAAAAATAAAATGCACGACTGGGTCGCACGTACTTGCTCTTATAGTTCAAAGTATCTTTATCTTAAATATCTATTGGAAGTTTAAGATTTTGTGGAGAAAAAAAAAAAAAATAAAAACAAAAAAAAAATCGAAAGTTAAAAAAATTCAATTTTTAAAATATTTTTTGAAAAACTTTTTTTTTAATTTTTTTTACATTTTACACTTCAATACCTATGATGTCTGTAAATTTTGAATAAAATTGACTTATGCTTTGATGAAATATATGAACTTAAAAACGGCAACGCCAAATTTCCGTTCTTTTTTGAGAAAAACTAAAAACGCAGTTTTGTAAGAATCAATAAGTCTATTTCGTATACCAAATTTAATCAAAATCGTTAGAGCCGTTTTCGAGAAAGTTGCAATACCTCAAAAACGTTATATGGGAGATATGCGTTAAAAAGGAGATATTAAAAAAATAAAAAAAACGGTCCTAGGGAATAACCTAAAAAGCATCTGTACCAAGTTTCAAGCAAATCCAACCATGCGTTTAGGCCCTAGCTCGATGTACAGATGGACGCACAAACGCACGGACGCACAGACGCACAGACCGACGGACGGCATGACAAAAACCACTTTTTTGATCTTCTCCATCATCGTAATGTTGGTTTTGATTAAAACCTCAAATTTTTTTTTCTACACGAAACCAATACTTGCCCTATAGAGCAAGTAAAAATGGTTCTATGAAAGTTATCGTTAATAATGGTTTCGGGAAAAAAAATTTCATTGAAAGATAGACCTCTTCTAAACAAAAATCGATTTTAACAAAAAATTATTAATAAAAGGAAAGAAAACTGAAAACTAAAATAATGAAAATAATTTCATAATTTATGTTTATGTTTTGTGGATTTTGTAAATAATATTCAATTTAATAGAGTTTTTTTTTGACCTGTAGTCCAAAATGCGTTTCGTCCAGGTACAACAGTTGGGCTCATCAGTTAGATGCGTCTTAGAAAGGATACAACAACATCTAACTGATGAGCCCAACCGTTGTACCTGGACGAAACGCATTTTGGACTACCTTCAGATCAAAAAAAGTCTATTAAATTGAAAAAAATTAGTAGTCTGGAAATTTCACAGTGTCATCAAAAACATTTTTGATTTCAATCTCAAGTCTTAAATTATAATAATAATAATATATATTATATATATATAATAATAATTACACAGAGAAAAATAGACCACATAAAATAGAACAAAAACAATAAGATTTCTCTATGGTTTTCATCCAAGAAGGAAACCTTATTAAAACAATCGGGTTTTCCTTATTGTTTTAAAATCTGCAAAAAAATAAAAAAAACGATGACCAGACTGGGAATCGAACTGGAGACTTCAAATCACTAGTCGCCCACCTTACCACTTGAACCAACCTGCCATGAAAATATTGATCGCGATTTTTGTTCTAGTGCTAAGTTGCAAAAAAAATCAACTTTTCAGTCAAATTTTAATAAGATTTTCTCTATAAAAATAATAAGAAATCTCCTTAAAAAAACCTTATTAATCGTTGATTTTAATAAGATTTCCTTATGAAATGTATGGACGGTAAAACAATATGGCAATCTGTTAGTTTTTAGCGGGTCATATTTTTCTCTGTGTATTTCTGGATTTTAATCGGGTTCCATTTCTCTTACTGATATTTCTAATACATAGTGTCGCACAATAGCTTTCCTTTTAGCGCAAGCGTACTACTTAAACCACTGATTTTTGAAACTTCGCTCTGATTTCCCTCTTGATCAAAAAATCTATACACAATGTTGAAGTTCATGGTTTCTGTACGACATGAAACATTCTAATGACATGAAACATTTTTACTTATTTTCATTGGATTACCATTTTCTGGATTATACATCTTTTCTTGCAAAGAAAATACCCTTTAACTTAAGATAATTATTAAATTAAATATATTTTTGATGAAAACAACTCTTAAAACCCCCAGTACCTTAAGAACATAAGCAGTGGCGTATTGAGGGGGGGGCTCAGGGGGCTCAAGCCCCCCCCAAGCCTTCCAGATCATGTTATTTTTTACATAATTTCATTGTAATGTATATGCTTCACTGAAACTTGTTCGTAAATCTTATAGATTTAGAGGCAGCTCACATGCTCGAGCCCCCTCCAAGTTCTGAAACGGCTATTTGTGTTTGTTTGAGTAAGAGCCTTAGCTGTAGCTGGGGGTTGGGTGGTTTTTTTCGGATTTAAGTCCAATTCGAAATTCTTCAGATCACTTTTTAATATAATACGTACGTCGAATATCATCACCGTGTAATTTTGCAAAAGTTCTTATGCAATCTCGATAAACACTTTTTTCAAAAATTATATACTTCTCAAAGCTATTGGAAATAGAAATATTTGATATCTCAAAATCTTAGTGGTCAACATATGTAACTAATGGTTTCTTTCAGCAAATGCCAGTTTGGACTTCGAATTCGGATTATAAAAGCAACATATTACGAAAAAATATATATTTCGAATTAAACATCTAAAATAATTTAATGGAAAATTAGTTTCTAGGCTTTCACTTTCTGCATTTTTCACTCATTTAGATTTTCTGATCGAATTCAATTCACATTATTTCTGTTTGTAAATTTGGTGCCTTTTTTAATGAATCTATAATTTTTAGACAAAATATTATCATAACTTATTTGTGTCTCCTTATTTTTTCTCTTGAATTCTTCTTTTTTTTTCATTAAAATTGCCGATAAAATTGCATCCAGCAGTAATAATTTAACTTCAGAAACAAAATTAAAAAGGATGATCCTTCAGCTATGACAGTTCGAAGCAATTTCGAAGTTTTTGAAATTGATCCAAATGAAGAATATGATATTTTATTTCACGTGAAATCTAAAAGTGATTTCAATTCACTTTCGGTCGAATTGCGGAACAAGAACTTTAAAAACAGGAGACAGCAGTACGAAGCTGTCGACGTCGAGAGCAGTTAAATGCTACTATACCACTTTCAGTATCGCAGCACAGCGCTTCACTCTCGATCAAAGGTGAATAAAATAGAGAGAAAAATTTTTCGTACCCCTCTAAAAAATGTTTGAAAAATTTTCTAGCCCCCTCCAAATTTTTTTCTGGATACGCCACTGAACATAAGTCATATGCTTATATTTCACGTATTTTTTAGGTTATGATAAGTTCACTTTATCCCTCTTTTACTTAAAAAATCAACGTTCCAACCAAAAATTTTGTGTATACTCTTATGATCTTTCTTCATTGCATGTTAAAACTTTTTGTTTTGAAAGTAACAACATTTTAATATTATATTGTAGGACCAGGTTTTCGTCCTTGATGTTTGTGGGTGTGACTACACACTATTGTGTAGTATCAGTTCTCAAATTATCTGTCACAAATCTAGAAATCGCAGCTTTGTTTATTTATTCTGAGGCGCTTATACTGTCCGAAGACCGCAGTAAACGTTGAACAGATAAACGAACAAAGGTATTAAAATTGAGTCAACAACAATTATGAATGAAAAGACATTTTGTTGTATTTTCAAATATATGTACAAACAATTTTATTAATAAAATAATTGAGAAATTTAAATTACGTTAAATGAAATGAGTTGGCAACCATAAACTTCGTTGAACTATTTTTATAAAATTATCTAGGCGCTTTGAAGAAAACGTCGTAAATAATAAAAAAATAATTAAACGATTCAAGGTTGGCTTACAATCAAAGCCACTCCCCCTGGTGTGATACTTTTTTGAGAACGTTAGCGCTAGGCAACCTTTGCTCAATGAAATATCAAACAAGAGTGATTTGTTTTGAATCAAGCTCTGCCTTTTATATGATTTTTTGAAATAATTTTAAATCAATGAAATATATGATTACAAACATAAATTATTTTAAAGTGATTAAACATAAAGTATTAATTTAGAATATTGAACATTTAAATGAGAATTATATGAATTAACAGTAAATGGATGTCTTATAATATTACTTTTTTCTTATACTACTTTACCTATACTATTAAATATATGTTCTCCTTAACCCTCTACTGCATGAATTATGAACGAAATGAAATAAAATTTTTTTTAACAATTTTTTAGCTTTATTAGGGGTTGAAAAAAGGTATTACATAAATTTTTTTATTTTTTACATATATATTAATTTTTAGAAACATAAACCATATATGGGTTAGTATGCAGCAAGTCGATTTTCAGCAAACAATTAATAACCCATATATGGTTTAGTATGCATTCAAGGTATGTTTTGTAAAATATGTTTTTATTACATTGGACTTTCCTTATTCATGGAATTTATTCAAACTCTTTCTTTTATCATTGTTGCAGAAGAACCCCTTCATTTTCTACATGTACACAATACGTTTTCAGTCCCGAAATTTGATATATTGGTGTTTTTGTTTGCCATTCAGGGATATGGTCGATGTTTTCAGTTAGTACTGAATTCAACGGCTTTTGCCCTTGATTGTTGTGAGTGAATTGGAGTTTCGGGATTAGATGGGGCTGGACTTCCGTGACTTGTATATAACTCCCTCAGCTTTGTTTTGTTCCATCTCTGCTTTGATCACATGCCAAAGCTGAAGGGCATCATCTTTTTCGTGGCATTTTAGGTGTTACAGATTTGCAAAAGTGCTCGGAGATGGCTTGTTTGATGTTAAAAAGGGCCAGAATCTGAAGCTAGATCGTCATCACTTCGAAATCCATCACCAGTTTTAGCATTTACACACTTATTTTTTCCATAGAAAGTCTTCGAATTAATTTTACAAAAAAAAAAAAAAAATTCCCACAAAAATCAGTAATGTAAGTCGCCAACGCATGATAACCCATATATGGTGTTTTGGTAAAAACGCAAAAAACGACAAAAATTATTAAAAAAAACAAAAAACAAACTACGTAAACATATAAAAGTATAATAAATTCATACGAAACTTATTTTTAATTGGATGCAACTTACTTATTTCTTATAAAAAAATCCTTGAAAAGTTCACACTTTTATTCACTGATTTGCACTTTAGACATGCTCTTGAAACAATGCTTATTTCAGAATGCCGACTCTCTTACTGATAATAAAAACCGATTTATTATAAAAAAATAGACGTAGTTTTATTATAGTTTTTTCTTTTTGACATTTGGTGCAATATAACGGGAATAAATCGATATGAAATCGATAAACCATATATGGGTTAGTATGCGGTAGAGGGTTAAAAAAAAAAAAAACATCCAATTATCTTCTTTTCAAACATCAAACATCTAATATACAAAATTCTGAGTTTAAATTTATGTACTCCTATTGTCCTTACCATCCAGTGATGTCCCACATACCCAAATAAATTACAACAATCAATGCTTCAAAAAGGTAACCCAATTTCGAAAACTAAGCCCCTTGACGATGTATATCATGTGCTTAAAAAAACAGTGTCAATGCAACAAAGTTTTTAATAAAAAAGAACTTTTTCCAGCCGCTCTTTTCAGCAAACAAGTTTTACATTTGAAAATACAATAAAACACAAAAAAAAAGAATGTATTTCCACGTTTTAGGTTAAAAACTTCAAAAATCGAACACAATGTCACTCTAAGAGAATGGGGGAGATGGTTACCTCAAAATAAAGTTTTTGAAATTGATGACAATAGTCTTTTGTCATTTTGCTTTTGTTTTATATATTTTTTTTTTTTGAGTGAACACTGAACAAGTTCAATTGGCTTTGGCATTGTTCTGTTTCTGTATATTTTTTTTTATAAAATGAAATGGCTTTAAATCTTTAAAGAACATTATACTTATACACAGAGACCATCAAGCAAACCTACCTTCATCAAGACATCATTAGATCTTTGGTTTTTTTTTTCAATTTATGTAAAGCCTACGAGCTTTTTATTGTAATATGAGAAGAATAGAAGCAAGAAAAATAATGTGATTCTTTTTTAAAAGATACACCAATGATGTAAAACATCATCTCATCATGTCTTGGGCAATCTGTAAATGACATTCTAGCTTTCAAGAAGTCTAAAGCCAGTAATAGATTATATATGGCTATGGGGAAGGAACGTGCGGACTTAAAAGTGTGGCACAAAATAAAATGAAGAACAACACCAAGATACACGGACATGGACACGAAACACAAGAACACATTTTGTTTTTTTTTTTTTTTGTTGTTGTTTTGAGAAAATATTAATGGAGTTTGCTTTCCGTCGCATCGTCCTCGGTACAATCTTAATGCAAGATTCAGTGCTATTCCTTCTATATAAAGAGGCACTATCCTTGTGCCACTTAAAAGAAATCCCCTTTTCATCACCACCCCCTTTTTCAATGCATGAAGGCTCTCTCGGGCATCTTTTTACTCATTCCTACAAACTAATATGCTAATAGCATTTTTTATGAGCACCTCTACATGTTCGGGGGGATTGTTGATGTTGATGTCGTTTGGAATAGTGTAATTGTCTGGGAGTCCACTTTAAGTTTCATCCAACCTGGTGCTACTGCGATAGCTAACGTTGGCGTTGTTGTTGTTGTTGTTGCACCGTCTTAGGTCGGTTGTTGTCTATAATGACATCACATACTTAGGTATAGTGTTTTTCTGCAGCTAGCAAGCAAGTCGGTTCGATAAGACTTTGAGCATGATGCATGCTTGGGAAAATGGGAAAATAACCATTGACTTAAATGGTCAAAGGTTTTTTTTTTCTTTTTAGTGATTTGAATTTAAAAAGCTATATAAGAATGGCATTAAATTTAAGTTTGGGAAAACCAAAAATATTAAATTCAATCTTAAAATTTCAAATTTAAACTATACCTATTATCATTTAATCTCTGTTCAGGTTTTAAAGATATCTTTCATTGAGGAAAATTTGATAAATTCTCTTTTTCTGATTTTCAATTTATCATCTATTTATCATAGAATATTAAATGAAAAAATATTTTAATAAAAGAATTGCAAAGCGGACTAATTGAAGTTATCGTTTATTAGATTGAAGTATTATCATACAATTATTTAGCTAGTGAAAAAGACAAGTTAAGTTTTTATATTGAACCAAAAAAAAAAAAAAAAATGGTAAGCATACGCCCCAGTGACCCGAAAAATTTCACTGGATTTGTGAAGTAAAATTTTTAACTTAAATATAAACCAACTACATTTTGTTAGCCTTTATTAAATAAAATCCGTTCACTTTTTTGCTGTTAAACTTTGAAATACAATCATAAAAGAGAATGGGAACGTTTGTATAAGTTATATGCCATCGGTGTGACACATAGTGACTAATTTAACTTGTTTTTTTGTGTAGGCTATAGGTCGTAAAATTTTGGCAGATATTGTAATGGAAGCTCTATTGGATAACGTCTTTGATAATATTCCTTATAAACCTAAAATTATTACAAAATATGTGGATGACATTTTTGTTATACTTAAATCTAGTCATGTCAATTCAATTCTAGATGCATTGAATGGTTTTCATCCAAAAATTCAGTTTACAGTTGAATATGAAAATAATGGAAAACTTCCATACCTTGACGTGCTCGTTATAAGGAAAAATAACCATTTGATATTTGATTGGTATAAGAAAGCAACATCATCAGGTCGACTTATTAATTATAATTCCCAACAGCCAAAACAGATTATTGTTAATACAGCCAAAAATTTTATTAGCAGAGTATTAGATATTAGTGACATTGCCTTTCGTCGGAATAACATTAGTAGAATCATGGATACTCTGCTTTCAAATTCTTTTCCCATAGGTATAATAAAAACATTATTGAACCAATATTTTAACCCATTAGTTCAACCAAATTTAGTGAATAATAGAACGCAGTTTTCTTACAGAAGTTGTTTGTACATTCCTAATCTTTCGAATCGAATTTTAGATGCTCCTATTAGAAACAAAGATAGTGTTCGTTTAGCTTTTAAGTCAGTAAATGTTTTAAGAAATTCACTTTTTTCGAATTTAAAAAGTGAACTTTCAAAAAATGATAAATCAAATATAGTTTATAAAACCCCCTCGTCGGGTCTCCACCTTGCTGTTGGTGAGGGGGCTTACGCTCAAACCTCAAGCAGGCTAGTTTTCCCAGCTACCAGCTAGGGTTTGAGCAAACTAAGAGAGGCCCACCCCTATGAATATATGGAAGAATTAACTAAATGAATACAACCATAGCGGGGATATACGCTAAACGGTCGGTAGAAGTCACGGCTGCCGGCTTAGGCTTTGCTTCACGGTCTCAATACCGAGAGGAGGAGTCGCCAGTGACAACATTTTTTCATATTAACTTTTACTTTTTATCTTACCTGCTTATATCTTTTCTTTTATCTTTTTCTTTTTTCCTTTTTTGTTTTCTTTTCTTTTCTTTTTCTTTATTTTCTTTCAGAACTGAAACATATAAGCAGAGAAACGAATTTTTAACTGATAGTACCATGGAAAACACTAAGAAACTTCAGCTAACTGAGGAGGAGGAGAATTTACTTCTCGATCCCTTCTCAAACCTAGACATGGAGGACGGAGCCAGCGCGATAGACGTCGATGATAGCGCCAGCATGATATCATCCGTTGCGAGCTCCAACTTCTCTAACTCGTCAAGGCGGAGTAGAATCTCTACCTGTAAGAGAACAATCCGGAGGTTAGGAAAGCTGGACTGGGACCAGATGTCCGAGGATGACAGAATGAGGCTGCACAATGCTCGTGCCTTTATGGACAGGGAGGGCTTGGGAAAAGCTAAACTTATCCCAAACCCCCCCTCTTCAGAAATTCCGAGTAGTAAGACCGTGATGGGACCACCCGCCCCCCATGTTTCAAAACAAGGGAAAGGGAACTTCCCATCTACGTCGGGTGCTACTGCCTTGATAGCAAACGAGCAATCGTCTGAAAAGGACACTACCGACCTGAGCGTGAGGACACACGGCGTTGCGTCTGACAACTCATCAACCAAAAAGGTCGTATCGTCTGGCGGTGCGAGTGTTAAAGCAGATGAGAAAGGCACAAATGGTGAGGGGACGGATAAGATGGGGTGCAAGGATAACTTGGTGGGCCTTAGCCCACAGGTTACCCAAAACACCACCATCAAATCTGTAACCGAGGGGACGGGTTTAATGGGGTGCATGGATAACTTGGTGGGCCGTAGCCCACAGGTTACCCAAATCACCACCATCAAATCTGTAACCGAGGGGACGGGTAAGATGGGGTGCAAGGATAACTTGGTGGGCCGTAGCCCACAGGTTACCCAAAACACCACCATCAAATCTGTAAACGTAAACCGTAACCTTTCTTCTGCCAAATCAGTCCTACCGCCTGGTGGTACGACTGGTAAAGTTGGTGAGTTAGACAATACTGTCGAGGGAAAAGGTAAGGTGGGGTGCGAAGCTAACTTGGTGGGCCGTAGCCCACAGGATAACCGAAACACTACCACCGAACCCGATCCCGCAAACCAATCGATCAATTCGACGTTCCAGAGCCTAGCTACGGTCATACGCAAAAAGACCAGGGCTAGACCGATCGATGAAAGCGAGATTCGCCGCCGTCAGAATCGAAACGCTGAGAAGATTGTCCGTCGCTTTGCTAAGAGGACTCCCGAGTCCCTCACGGCAAAAGAGCGAGTAGCACTGGACAAATCACAACAGCGTTTACGTGCAGTGGCAGAACAGGGAATTGAAAGCACACCTAGCACCTCCAAAAGAGCTAGGAACGATGCTAATTCACCTACCAGCTCTTCGCCTAACAAGACGAAGAAGAAGTATAGAACCTCTCAGGATAACGTAAAAGGTCACCACGTCGCTATAGCTGACTATGGTAAGCCTACACGTAAACTGACTGAAGACGAATGGCATCTCCTTGAACTAAGAATCCTGGAGCAAGTCAATGAGGCTATCGTCAAGAGCTGGACGGTTCCACTCTTCGGTAACCTCAAGACTGTCCATGGTTTCAAGGTGATGTGCTGTGAGAATGACGTGACTCTCGAATGGCTTCGGGAGTTCTTGCAGAAAACATCAGCTCCATGGCAAGGCGCCGAACTACGTCTCATCGACGTAAAGGAGATAAAAGATCTCAACAGACCTCTTGGAAGGCTGTTGGTCAAAGGCCCGGCCCTTCCCAGCGAACGGCTTGAGAGATACATCCTATCCCTGAATAGTGATCTCTTAAGCAGAGAATGGGAATGGGTCAAGTGTGAAAGAACGAATGATGGCACCGAAGTGGTGGTGAGATTGAGTCACAAATCTTTACCACTCCTGAGGAAGGCTGACTTTAAGGTACGCGTTGGGATCACTAGGTGCAAACTTAGATTGATTCGCAACGAGAGAAAACAGGTTAGTAATGCGTTGAACTTAAACTTTATTATATAAATGGAATTGAAAATCTTACAAATCAATCTTCATCATAGTAAAGCCGCAACTGCTAACCTTGTCTACCTCATGGAGAGTAGACAATACGACGTAGCCCTGATACAGGAACCCTGGGCTGTAAGAGGGAATATCAAGGGTCTACAATCTAAAGAACTACTGTTGTACAAGTCAAATCTTGACAGTCAAAATAGTAACCCTAGAACATGCATAGTAGCTAAGAAACAGTTTAATCTTTTTCTTCTAACTACTTACAGCAACATTGACCAGACTACGGTTAAACTGGAACGCGATGGGCTTCCAACGCTCATCTTATCTTCCACCTACATGCCGTATGATAGCATAGAAGGACCACCGGCAGATATCACTAAAACGTTGATATCTTTTGCAAGTAAGAACAAATTTGATATCATTTTAGGTTGTGATTCTAATTCACATCATGTGCAATGGGGAAGCACTGACATAAATACTAGGGGCGAGTCCCTCTTTGAGTATATTATCGAAAATAACCTTGTGGTAGCTAACAGAGGCAACACCCCCACCTTTGTTACAAAAACACGTGAAGAGGTTCTTGATATTACTTTGACGAATAACTCAGACACTTGCCTATTAGAAAAATGGAAGGTTTTAGATGAAATCTCTTTTTCCGATCATAGGCTAATAGAATTTTATATCCCTGATGCTGATAGGCACAATAAGCCCTTTAGGAATAATAGGCGCACCGATTGGCAGGTATTCAATAGGGAAATAGTTAAGAACCTCAGTCCCCTGAGGACTGATAATAATCTAGACCCAAATGGCTTAGATAAATTGACAGAGGAATTCACAGGAATTCTACGCGATGCATTGGACAAAAGTTGTCCTCTTATTACCGCGACGAAGAAAAACAACAAACCACCCTGGTGGACAGTTGAGCTCAGTAACTTAAGAAAAGAAACTAGAAAACTTTTCAATCGTGCTAAACGCACTAGAGCTGAAAGTGATTGGGAATCCTACAAAACCAGTCAAAGAAAATTTAAGACAGAAACTCAACGGGCCAAACGCTGTTCTTGGAGAAACTTTTGTAGTACTATCGAATGTACAAATCATTCGGCAAGACTAAGGAAGATCCTCTCCAAAACAGTCACTCCTATAGGCTCCCTAAAAGGGCCTGATAACCAATGGACTGAATCTTGTCAAGACAGCTTAAAACTCCTGGTGCAAGCTCACTTCCCAGGTAGTAACTCTGAATTGGAAAATGTTTCCACAAACTCTTTGCACTCATTTTGTGAAATTCCTAGAGAAATTATTACGAAAGAAAAGTTGATCTGGGCCATCAACTCCTTCTCTCCTTATAAATCTCCAGGCCTAGACGGCGTCTTCCCCTTGATGCTGCAAAAAAGTAGTGAATTCATTATTCCATACCTGATCTCAATATTCCAAAATAGCCTACAACTGGGATATGTCCCTAAAACATGGCGTGAAGTCAAAGTGGTCTTTATACCTAAAGCTGGTAAATCCAGTTACACAGAACCAAAAGATTTCAGACCTATCAGTCTAACTTCTTTTACACTCAAAACTCTTGAAAGATTAATCGATATACATATCCGCAGTTATTTAAGACCGGAGACTATATCACCCTTTCAGCATGCATACACAAAAGGTAGAAGTGTAGAAACAGCCTTACACTGTGCAGTCAGAACAATAGAAAAGTCACTTGTGGTTAAAGAATATACCCTCGCAGCATTTCTAGATATAGAAGGAGCATTCAATAATGTTCATAATAGTGCAATTGAAAAAGCACTCACTGATCTTAAAATAGAAGACACGGTCATAAAATGGATCGTGTGCATGTTGAAAAACAGACAAATAAATAGTGAATTAGGTGGGTCACATTTAAAAATGTACGCATCTAGAGGAACTCCGCAAGGCGGTATTTTATCACCTCTTCTTTGGATTTTGGTGATGAATGAGATTCTCATCAAACTGAATAACAGCGGTGTCAAGGTTATAGCCTACGCAGACGATCTAGCTCTTCTAGCGACAGGTAAATACCTAACCACTGTAAGCGAACAATTAGAAAGCGCATTATCCAAGGTCAGTAACTGGACCAGGAGATGCGGTCTCAAAGTAAACCCCCTTAAAACAGAAATGGTACTTTTCACAAACAGAAGGAAAATTCCTCCTTTTGCAGTGCCAAAAATTGATGACACCCCACTTAAGATTTCGGATAAAGCGAAATATCTCGGAGTGATCTTGGATAAGAAACTTAACTGGGGTCCTAACACTCAAGAAAGATATAAGAAAGCCACGTTTGCACTTTACTCATGCAATCGAATTCTTGGCAGAAACTGGGGACCAAATCCTAAAATAATCATGTGGATGTATACCGCCATTGTCAGACCCATTCTGACTTATGGCAGCTTAGTCTGGTGGCAAGCTCTGGAGAAATCCACGAACTTGAAGACCCTAACCAAAGTACAGAGAACAGCATGCATTAGCACTACGGGGGTAATGAGGTCCACTCCAACCGCAGGGCTGGAAGCAATCCTTAATCTCACTCCCTTAGATCTATTTGTACAAGAATTAGCAGCAAACAGCGCCCTACGACTCAGTCAAACCAACATTTGGAATACTAGTCAAAACGGCCACACTACGATCCTTTCTAACTATGTTGGCAACAACGTAAGTACAGATTACATGACCCCTTACTTAGACTTCAACAAGTCTTTTAATGTCAGTTTCCCAAACAGACAAGATTGGGAAAATAGTGTACCTTTCTCAAATGAGTCGACTATCACCATCTTTACTGATGGTTCGAAAATGAATACTGGGGTTGGTGCAGGTTTTTACTCAGAAAACCTTAACCTTGCCAGTTCTTTCAGGCTCCCCGATCACAGCAGTGTCTTCCAAGCCGAGATATTGGCAGTGAAAAATGCTGCTAAACAAATATCCATGATGGCGATATCACCTGCTGACATCACCTTTTTCATTGATAGCCAAGCGGCAATAAAAGCGATTTCTGCCACCTTAATCAAGTCAAAGCTTGTTTCTTGCTGTCGCGAAGAGCTTAGGGTTCTTGGTATGCAGCATAATGTAAGACTCTGCTGGGTTCCCGGCCACAGTGATGTGTTCGGCAACGAAAAAGCGGATGAGCTTGCAAGGGAGGGCTCAGTTCTTGATCCCTCTCTCATAGACCATAACATCAGAATCCCACAATGTGAAATAAAACGAAATATTGTCAACAATATTTCACAAAAAACAAATGAAAGATGGAACCTCCTAGAATCCTGCGGTCACACCAGGAAACTATGGCCGAACTTCGACGAGAAAAAATCAAACAAGATCTTACTACTTAGTAAACCGTCCTTAAGATCACTAATAGGCATCTTAACGGGACATAACCTACTAGGATACCACAAAAAGAAAATGGGGCTTAGTACGGATGATCTATGCAGAGGCTGCGGCAATGAGGACGAACAGGAAAACACTGTTCACTTCCTCTGTCACTGCCCAGCACTCTGTCGCACTAGGAAAAAATTCTTAGGAAACTACTTCTTTAATGAATTAGAAGAACTTTCGGAACTTTCAGGCAATAGCCTACTGAACTTTGTAAAGTCCTCCAAATGGCTCGAACAACCATAGCATTCATAGGTTATCACTTTTTCAGGAAGTTACAATACTTCAGGGTATCACAAGGGATCTACATTGATCTAAGTGTGACGGTAACAAGATCAACTGTCAGCCCATTTAACCTAACCTAACCTAGTTTATAAAATAAAATGTTTAGGTGATGGAGCAAACAATTGTCCATTAGTTTATGTAGGTACTTCCATGCAGAAGCTCAAAAATCGCATAGCTGGTCATAGATCGGATATTAACAACGGACATTCACAAAAAACTGCTCTAGCTTTACATTGTGTAGATGAGGGACATAGGCCAGATTATAACAATGTAGATATTTTACAAACAGAGAAGCATTTTAATAAAAGAATGGTTTTAGAAATGCTACATATTTTAGATACAGACAATACTGTAAATAGGAGATCGGATTGTGAAGGGCTTAGTAGTATTTATAGTCAGTTTGTTAAAAGGAACTATTTCTCAAGGTGAATTTTATAATCAACTCAATTTCACTTAAATTTGATAACGAAAAAAATTTTTTGAATTTCTTATCAATGAATAAAAAATTTTTATATTTTGAAAATTCAATGATTACAAACGTCTTTTTCAAGACATTTTTATTGAATTTTAAAATATTTGAGCGATTTAAGAAATCTAAAAAACTTACTGAGAACCATAACAAAGAATTTAAGAAAAGAAAAGTTTAAGATAAGTATCTATTATAAATATATTATAATTTTTTTAGAATTATTTTATTATTATAGTCCTGAAGAAGAGTGTATTCACACTTGAAACGTCGACGAAAAATAATTAAATATCAAAAACGACCTATAGCCTACACAAAAAAACAAGTTAAGTTATTTAACAAAGGTCACGAAGAAAGGAATAATAGTTCATAGTGACTAATATCACTGATAAGATCTCGATACTTGTATCTCGTGCAGGAAAAGTTCTATAGTTTTTTAAATGGACGATGCATAAAACGGTATTTCGTTAAATAACTGAATAGCATTTCTTTTAATAAAAAATGTCAATTATAGAGGACACAATTCCGTAACTCTCTTATATATAAAGATTTTTTTTAATTTTATAGAACAAGATTATTACATAAAAAATACGTTCTACTTTCTTATAGAACAATAAATACTGACTTGATATCTATTAAAATGCAGTCAACTTTTTTTCTCGTCATGATAAGTGGCTATGTTGTACTTTTAAAAACATAAACTTTGAAAACCTTTAACTTAAATAGGATTGAAACTGTTTCAAGGACTTACATAGCATTGTCGATAGGATAGAAGTCAATATTTTATAACTATCATTACAAAAACAAATGGCTCTATAATTTGTTAACGCACAAAACAGACAACTTCCTTTTTTAGAAATTCGAAAAATAAAATCTTCTTCATCTTGGGAGTAACTAAAGCGCAAAAAAAAAAACAATGTAGGAAACTGAGATTACGGATGTTTGCAACAAGGTAGTGGGAATTGGAGTTTAAATTCCTGATTTTTACGAGTAAATTTTTCCATTCAAAATCTTTTTTTTCTCCCACAATTGAAAAAAAAGTGAGAGAAGAGTAGAGTAAAGTGAAAATGTCCAAAAATGCAGATTCGCGGTTTTGGCTTTGTCATTTTTTAGAATTTTTTTTTTAATAGGTCTTATCTCTGTCATTTTTTGTTAAAATGAATAACATTGGAGCTATTCAATAAAAACGATACCAATCCTTTTTCGAAGATGGTGGCTGCTCCCGACCGACAAATTGACTTTTATGACAATGACAATCACCCGAACACATTCAATGAAAAAAATTTTGTCCCCCAAAAAATGCTATTTAATTTACTAATTTTCCTGGGCTTAGTGGAGTATCTAAAGAAAATTACTTCTTTATTTTTTTTTCAAACATCTTTAATTCAAAATATTTCTGCTTTTACATTTCATCAAAGTGACACTGTTGCCGTATTGTGTTTTTTAAATTAAAATTATGATTGAGTAATTTTTAAAAAATTGGTTAAAATTGTATAAATAATTAATAATTAATTAAACTATCCGGACTTGAACTACCTAATGGATTCAAAATACTGTCCCCAAATACGATAATCCATAAATCTAGGGGTGATATTTTTTAGTTTTTTTTATTTGTCTTAACAAAAAGTTATATTTTATGAAAATGGGTCCATTATTAAAGTGGTGACGAAATTAATATTAAATTAATTTATTTGTGTTTTTTGGCCATAACTTTTTTGTTAAGACAAATAAAGAAAAACTAAATAATATTGCCCCTAGATTTTTATTTAACGAAGCGAATGCCGTTTAATTTTTCAAAATCAGACGAGTTTTACTACTTTGGTGGCTGTCCAAACCTCAGCAGACAAATTGTCTGCAAAGTTCAGGATCATTATACGTAACATTTAACACACTCAACTGACAAGCCATAAATCTTTAAACTTAACCACATGATGGTTACGATGTTGAAGGATTAAATAAAACTTCTATAGTCCAGTGCATTTATGATGTTCATATATGGGCGACCCAGCAGTTTGTACCACCCCCAAATTTTTTTTGCTTATTTCGCACTCGTGAAATTCACCTTTCGGCCGCTATCTTGGATTTTAGTTTTTGTTGAATATCTCGATTTCTATTTATCCTACATAAAAGTTGTGTATACAAGAAACGCAATTTAATTTCGCGTCTTTTATGTTAAAAACACTTTTTCGATATTCTGAATATTAAAAAAAAGTTACAAGCCAAAAAAGTAAAAAAAAAAAAACAGAAAAAGTGACAATTTTAAAGTTTTGAGCACTTTTTATCAAAATTATGAAAAAAACGTATCGAGAAAAGATTATTCGCCTTAAAATTCTCTACAACTCTGCTATACAACTTTTTTTTTATATCGCTATAATTAAAACTAACAACATCTAAATTTTGATCCTTTTCTTGACTACTCTGGAAAAGGTCGATTTAATGGCAGTCAGAGATGACTTCCAAAAAAAAATGTAAAAAAAAATTTCTGGCAAAACCATGTTCTTTTAACAAGAGACAAATCTATAAATAGGTTATTAAGGTAGATGAAATAAGTCCTATAATTTCTTGCTAGAGACTTCACTTACAGAGTTCAAAACTCTACAAAGCTCGTACCTAGTTATTTTCAACGATTACAAAATATTCTTTTCAAACAAACATTTTTGTGAATAAACACTCAACACTGTTTCGCCTAAAGTCTGGCTATTCATCTTCTTCTCATTTTAATAAGAATTTTCTATTTTACACATTGCACCGACAGACAACAAAAATGTGAGACCACATTGTAGGTTAATGGGTCATTATTTTTGTTTTTTTTTTTTTCTTTTTTATTCAATTCACTCTCTCTCATGCAACCGGTGATATTAACAACATATCACATACAATTAACACTTTAAACCACCTTTTAAATAGTTGCTCTGTATTACCAATTTGTTTCAACAAGCACACTTAATAAGCTAACTCTTCTTCCTTAACCTCAATTTATTAACCAAGTGGTTACATATTTTGTATATGCTACTTAACATCACACACAAATTAGTTATTCAAATTTTCCAAATGAATTTTTTCAATGACGCCTCATAAGTATCCAGCCAGCCATAACATTTAGGACGCTCTGCTCTCCGACCAAAAAGACTCAATAAAAAAACAGAATTATATTTTTTTGCTTATCCTTTTTTCTGCTATTTTTTTTGTAATTGCACTTAAATATGCTTCCCCAAGTATAAATGGAAAAAATCTGTGCCTGTATATACATTGGCAGATGACAGAAAACGAAAAAAAAAAAAAAAAAAAATGAATTATCTAAGAAAAAAAAAGAGGGTCAAGATGCAGTTCATCCTTCTAGCCAGGAGGATATTTACAAAACCAAGCTCAGCACAGTTTTGTGTAAACTTTTTCATTTTTTAAGTACAGAAACCTAGTTTTTTTCGCCTTTGAAAAGGAAAAAATAAAAAAAAAAAAAATATATTAAACAAAGCAAAAAAAAAAAAAAAAAGTATCTACGAAGCAAGAAAAGATACAAAATTGTATGACGGAGAGAAGATGGGTCTCCGGGGGCATGTTGAAATGCTTACTCTAAGTAAAATACTCTTAATCCGAGCAAAATCTCATCTTCACATTTAATTCAGCAGATCATGGTTGGTGGGGTCCGTGCGTCGGTCGCTCGGTGTTGGTCGGTCGTCTTTATCACGTTGTTGTGGTTATAAGAATCGTTTAACTTTAATATCTCACTTAGAACGATATCGTGACGACGACAACGACACGGACTCTGGGGCGATAAAAAGTATGTATGTGGGTTCATCTAAATAGGTCATTAGACGGCAGATGAGGTATTTTATTTATTTTGATTTTTTTTTTCATTTTTAATCAGATGGGAGACATCATGTTTTAATTTTTATTGATTAACCTTGACAGAGGACAGTGACTTGATGATAACAAAAGATTATGGACTTGGATATGATTTTAATTGATTTGGGCGGACAATTTAATATTTATTGTGGGCGTTGTAATTTTTTTTTATCTTTCAAATTATGGAATGAATAAAATGCAATCTCACAACAAAAAAATAAGAAGAAAGAAAAATAGTACTTGACACCGGAAAAATCTTGACAGATTAAGTGAGAGAAGCATATATATCTTTTGTAGGTTATGTGGCTCCCTCTATAAAGCATTTTTTTCTCTCTTCTTCTTTTTATATTGCTTTTGAAGATCCATATGGAAAACCTGCATTTTATGGGATACTTAGCTTGACATTCTCCTACTAGAATATGTGGGACACAATGGATTATGAATGTTAAGAGGAATGTCAGAGTCATATGAAGGGTGTATAGTATACCTTTGAGGTTAAAAGATGATTGAGAGAATGTTAATACGTTCTTGTTCTATAAAAGGATTTTTTTTTTTCTTTGCAAAAGAACTTAAGATATTGTGTCATTTTCAAAGTAAAAAAGAGTTGATAAATCAAACAAAAAAATGTCGATGAAACAAAAAAGATTGCTTTTTTTCATATCTATAAAATAGAGTAAGAAGTTTCTTTTCACAAAGTCAAGTATTTGAGGTTCATTTACAATTACATACCATACCTAAATATACACACTTATGAACTTAAATAAAAAAATGTGCCCAACTTGAAAAATTATTGCAACCCATTTTAGCAAAAATAAAATGAAAACGAATGAAAGTACTTAATTTTTGCTGTTCAGTTGAAATTAGAGCAAATAGAAATAAAGACTGTTTATAAAGTGTAATTTGAGCTCATAATTCTGTGTACGCAAATAAGCACAATATCAACAAGTACTCTGTAACTAATCACATAATTTTTAAAAGTTTTTTCAAAGTTATAAATAGATTGAAAGTAGGATTTGGTGACACAAAATATTAAGTCCGTACACGGAAAAAATAATCACGGATTTGCATAAATTATTTTTTTGAAGTGAAAACTTCTTTAGTATCGTAGTGATTTGAAACAAGATGAAACGAAAACGCGACACGAACATTCAACTTGTTATAAGTTTTCTGTTTTAATAGATAAATGAATGAAATTTGTACAGTAGATAGGTAATTAAAGAAACTATAAATGTACAAAATTTCAATTAATTTCATATTCAAAATTCTGAGATAATGGTAAAAAGATGTTCTTTTTCTACACACGTTATATCTTTTGATCTAGTGCACATACAAATTTAACTTTTATACGCATGCTGATAACATAACCTTTCATTTGATATATCACAATTAACTGTACGAGCTCTAGAGCTTACACAATCTTAAATTGAAAAACTTGAAAAATACATCAAAACACCTGTGGAGATCTGTTGACGATAACCAGTGCAGGAAGTACCGTAATCTCAGCTTGAAATTTCGACATAGTTGGCTTTAAATTTTTTTTATTTTTTTTTTCTAGGCATGGTACAAATATGATTCATACGTCATATAAAAGGTGATATAACCTTTCAAATGATATAAAATTTACTATAGGTTGTCATTTAAAAAAATATATTTAATGGTGTTAAAAGAGAAAAAAGATTGATTTTTTTTTGCTTTTTTGATGAAAAGTGATTTGGTTTGAAAAAAATAAGCTCTTTTTGTAGATGTTGTACAGACATGGACGATATAAATATTTTGAGCTGAAACAATAAGCTTTCAGATGATATAAAATTAATATAGGTTGTCAACTTTGTAGTTAATAGCAAACAATTCGAAGGAGGAAAGATCTGAGGAGCAAAAAATGAAATTAAAAAAACTAAACTGGTTAATTTTTTTAAACGGAGCCTTTTTGAAAGTAGGTACGTCTATTTTTTAAGAAAAATTTTGAATCTACACTAAAATTCTTGCCTCATAACTACCTTAGACTTTTTTTTTTTTAAATAAACGTTATACTTCCGACTTCCGAGAACTAAGATTCAATATTTTTTTTTTTTTATAAATGAGTTTAACCATTCCTAAGATTTACAGAAAGAAAAATGTAGTTTCTAAATTTTGAATGACAATTTTAAATATAGTATATGTATTAGGCTTTTATTTGTTCAAATTAATAACCAAATATCATTTGATTTTCCTTAAAAAAAATCGGGGTCCCGCGGTCATGGTTAAACCCCTTATCCTTTTCAAAATCGCTTTGGCACTGAGTACTTTTTGTAATCCTAATCGAATCGCGTAAAACGTGTAAGAACTTATTTATAAATGTTTAATTTGTCATCAAAACCATAAATAAAATGAATCATTGGCTTTTTGGGACCAATTACAGATTTTACTGTCTCTTCGAAAAAAACACCCTTTTACCAAAATTTTTTTTATGAAAACACTTTATTCTTGCTTTCTATCCCAAAATCAATGTTTTTACAAAATTTCATTAGGATGACCCATCATTTTTGTTTTCACTCAAAAAAACACCCTGTTGACCATGATATTTTTATAGACACTTAAGATTCTTGTTTCTTATCTTAAAAGTAACATAATTGCTAAACTTCATTAGGGTACCACTAATATTACTCTAGTATCCCACTTTTTCAAATAAACCCATATTTTCTTTACCCTTTCACATAAAAAAAAATTATAGACTTACATTATTCGTAGTTCCCATGGGAAAGAGAACATATTTAATGAATTTCGTAAGGGTACCATTTATACCATTGATTTTATCGGACTTATCGCGGATTTTTCCCTATTTCCCAAAAAAACACCCTTTAACCTAAAATATTTGTATAAACTTTCTGAGTTCTTGCTTTCTGTTATAAATGAAACATTTTCACCAATTTTCATTGGTGTAACAATTTTTTCCCAGTTTTTGTGGTACTAATTCCGAATTTCATCATTTCTTGAAAAAAAAAACACCCTTTCACTCAAAATAATTTTTTACTTTTTATAGATTCTTAATTCTTCTACCAACCAAAACTATTTCACCAAGTTTTAAAAATTAATAAAATATAAGTTAGCTGTTATGATACCTTTCTCACACACAACTTAACCTATAAAAAAAACACCCTTTCACCCAAAATATTTTTAAAAACTTTATGAATCTTTTGTCCCTGTTTTATCTTAAACCTTCATCCCAAATTTTGTCAGTGTAGCATGTTTTTCAAATGGGTTTCGGTTATATTTTACCTGTTGAGGTCAAAAAACAAGCCCAACAATCAGAAATAACTTTTCTTAGAGCAATCGTATTGGCTTTATTTTTATGTCATTAGATTTAGCATCAAAAAATATCTTGAAAACATGTGTCATATGATGATATTCGACTAACAATTTTTTTCAGTATATTTTTGACCTTCACCCCCTCCCTCTTGTCCGCGAAAAAACGCCCTTCCACCCAACTTTTTTTATAGACTTTTTTTGTACTTGGTTCTTATCCCAAAAGCAAACTTTTTGCCAAGTTTCATGAGTGGAACAATTTTTTTTTTTTATAAATGCCTATTTTACCTGTACTATAATGCAATAATCTGTATTTCAAAATTATAGGTCGTTTCAAATCAAAAGTCCCATGGAAAATTGAGCAAAAATAAAAAAAACTCATTCGCTTACTGGAAGGAAGCATTTATGAGGCAGCTGAACTTTTTCTAAAATTACGATAAAATAATGAAGAACATTTCTTGATATCCCTATTTAATTAATTTATCCGTCTGTGAGGTTCACTGGATTAGCTCCAGAAAGCAGAGGCAAGTCTCCCGGGCTTGCATCACTCCATATCCGCGGACAATACAAAAAAACATATAATTATTTAATTATTTATTATTTGAAGGCAGTTGGAATAACTTTGCCGAAGATATTATTATAGGACTAGGTGAATATGGACCAGAAATGTCCAGTTTATATGATAGCAATTCATAACTTAAAATTCTATTCACATCTTTTCATTTGTATAATTGCGCAGTAAATATCTTATTTTTATTTTTCAATTATTTTGGAGTCGTCACCATAGAAATCATAAATAAACAAATTCAGATTTTTCATTTGCTTATTTTTTTCTCTAACATTTCTTTCATTCAAACAAGCATGATTTGTTGTTATTTTTGAGTTGATTTGTCGCAATGAGCCAATAAAATTGAGTTTTTTGTTTTTTTGTTGTCAATTTTATTGGAAGGGAGAAAATAAACTCTGAGTCAGGACTTTTGATTTGAAACGACCTATAAAAGGATATTCATCCTTTTGACAGCATTTTAAAGTTAATGGCTACGGGCCTACAAGTTATTATTTAAATATTAATAACCCTGTGTTACGAAATATAAAAAATCATGTTACTTACTTTGGAAGTGACCTACCAGAGGTAGGTTGAAATTGTTGAAATCTGAAAACAATGAAAAACGGTGTTTTTGACGATAACTTGAAATTTTTAGTGTCTATGAAAAATTTCAGAGTGCCAAACTTTTAACATGAAATATTCGAAATTACAACGTGAATATTTTTTTTCTCCCACATATTTTCTTCAATATAAATGAGGCTATGAGTACAATAGTTGCGTACCCCACTTTTTTCAAAAATGAGTTTTTCATATAAATGGATTTCTTAATATCTATTTTAATACAAAAAAAAGGTTTATACAGCTTGCTACACTCAAAAGTAGACGGCCCTCAAACAAGTGTTGTTTTAAAAAACCCTGTTTCTTAAATCTCTCGCAGCTCAAAACTAAATCTTATGGCCTACGCCACTATCATAGGCTTAAATAAGAAGAAAAAAATCGATTGAAAAATTTGAAGTTGAAAATACGTCAAGGAGAAACACGCCTATTTGAATTGTCCAAGGAATAATAAATTGCGGAGGAAATTCTGTTAATAATTTTAACCCGTTATAACTTCAAAAAATATTGGTCCTTAAGAAAAAAAAAAATTGTAAAAAAAAAATAAAACTTATAGTTACTTAAAATTTTTTTTGGTACAAAAGATCAGTAGGTCACAGTGCATCTTATAAATTCAATATTGTCATCTTTTCCAATAATATTAAAATTTTATTTCGGCATTCCAAAATAGAATAGATTGACCATTTCTATGTTGTCCTGATGTAAAAAAAAACTAGCAGCTTCTTAGAGGCTTTCAGGTTTAATAAAATCACCTATATGCACTTCCTTCAACAAAACGGCTTATACTTTCCTGTAATATAGGGCATACGAGAAAATCCCATTCGATTCAAAAGTCACAACATTTTTTTCCTCTGTATACGATATTTATGCAACGAGTAGATATAGTATCTGTAATCATACCTTTTTTTTCTGCATGCAAATTGTGGCTGTGAAGTACGCAGCACAGCTCGGAGCTGTTAAGGATTCCATGCAATATTTGTGAAACTACTTTACAAATAAAAAAAAAACGACAAAAATAGATTTGCTTCAATCCGATTTCCGTTTGAGAGCAACAAAAAAAAACAAAAAAAACAAATTTAGGTTATACCAGCAATCAGCGTAGTGCCTATCCTTCGTTGGCTGTTGGGTTGTTATAGAGTATCTTTTTAAAGGATTTTTTTTCTGTCTTTTTTTTATTCAACAGTCAGTACTGCGGCTTGACCGAATTCACAAATTCGTTAGTGGGAGTTTGTGTTTCGTTGGATTTTTCCCTTTCTCGGTCAGGAAAAAAGCCTACATTTTGAATGACTCCGTCTGGAAGTTCTTATATTTCGAGAATTTATTCCGCTTATAGGTTATATTCAAGGAAGAATAAGAACTCTGCAAAATCGTTTCTCTGAACACAACAAATATAAAAAAATTGAAATATTTTTTTTTTTTCATTGTGAAAATGTGTTAAAAATGAGGAAAAGAAGAATACAGAAATTGAAAAAAAAAAAATGGAGTGAGACCGGACATTCCTCTCGTCAAAGTGATGGAAAAGTTGAAATAGGGAATGTGTATCCTTGGGAAGCTTTTGTTTGAGGGTTGTTCTTATATATTTGACTGGGAGCTTGGTTATTGGGAGTCTGGTAGAGTTGTGAAACTCTTTGTTTGATGGAGGTGGAGGTTTGTACGCTGCTGGTATCGAGCAAACGCTTCATTGATTCGTGTTTTTTTTTCTTCATATTTTTTTTTTCATTTTGTTCGTCCTTCTTTTTTGTTCTTTTAGCTGATGGTTCTTTGGCTTTATGAATTGAACTACCAAGTGCTTTTATTTTCGTTTCTTTAGGATAAATTTACAATTTTCTATTTCGTCTTTTAGCAGAGTTTTGCTCCTTTTTTTTTCACTTTTTGATTTTTTTTTTTTTTTAACGTAAACACAAAAGAGTTATGAAAAGTGGAAAAAAGAAAGTCAGAAAGAGATGAAAATGGAAACAGTGAACCCATAGTCGCCCAATAACCACAATTTATGGTTGAAATCTTTTGAGTCAGTGACCTGAAACCTCCTCTATAATAAAATTGCTACTCTGCAAAGGAAATTTATTTTTTTTTGTTCATACATATACAGGGTGTCCCATAGTCACCGCCCCAAACGAAAACCATGGCTTCCTGAGGTCATTTTAAGTCGAAAAACTTAAGAGGTAATTTTCTCGTTTTCGTCCCGTTTTCGAGTTACCACGGTTTTTATGATTTTTGTTCTCTTTTCCCTTATCTGGCTTTATCTTTGCCAAACTACGTTTGATTTGAAAATTTTTTTTTTCAACCAATCAAGAATTTATTACAGTTTTAGTTTGTCTCAAATCTTTTTTTTTCTGCGGACAACCGTTTCTCCACAATTTTGCATCAAACACAACTTTCTTCGTTTTTTAAGTTGTTTTTTACACTTTCATATCATTTAAGTCAAAAAAACACGTTAATGAGTATTAATTTTTTGTGCTTTTTATTAAAGCCCAGTTTATTTTCATAAAAAAAAATAAGTTTTATTTCATAAAAAAGGCTACTGAAATTAATTTTAAAAAAATAAACAAACTGAGTGAATTAAAAAAAAAAAATACAAAATTTATTTAAATGAATTACAAACTTTTTCTGAGCTATTGTGGTTGAGAAAAGAACAAATAGATAAAGCTCAGAAAAAGTTTTAATTCATTTAAATTAATTTTTTATTTAAAAATTATTTTTTTTTAATTCACTCAGTTTGTTTATTTTTTTTTTAATTACTTTCAGTAGCCTTTTTTATGAAATAAAACTTATTTTTTTTTATGAAAATAAACTGGGCTTTAATAAAAAGCACAAAAAATTAATACTCATTAACGTGTTTTTTTGACTTAAATGATATGAAAGTGTAAAAAACAACTTAAAAAACGAAGAAAGTTGTGTTTGATGCAAAATTGTGGAGAAACGGTTGTCCGCAGAAAAAAAAGATTTGAGACAAATTAAAACTGTAATAAATTCTTGATTGGTTGTAAAAAAAATTTTTCAAATCAAAAATAGTTTGGCAAAGATAAAGCCAGATAAGGGAAAAGAGAACAAAAATCATAAAAACCGTGGTAACTCGAAAACGGGACGAAAACGAGAAAATTACCTCTTAAGTTTTTCGACTTAAAATGACCTCAGGAAGCCATGGTTTTCGTTTGGGGCGGTGACTGTGGGACACCCTGTATATTTTTTAAGCTTAATGTAATCAAATGAAATAAAGCGCAAAGAGTATATAAATTGAAAGTGGTGACTGGTGTTATAAGAACTTATGAGATGGAATATTATATTCTTGTTTAAAAAAAAGGAGATATTTCCTTCTGTTTCTTTTTATTTTATTTTATTTTTTATATTCTGTTATAACTTAGAAAAAAGACGATAAAGTAAAGTGACAGCAAGTGTCCTTTTATATCGAAGAGACAGAACAAGCTGAGCTTTCAACGACAATATCCTATTGTGTAACATAATTGAATTATTGAATTGTGCCAATTTGTGTCTCAAGTTGATATGAGAATGAGACTTTTATATATTTTTCTTTTTGTGTTTTGATATCTCTGATGATATCAGATATTATTAGGAGTCATTTGTTATGTGGATAAAAAGAGATATAGAAGTTGGGAAAGTATTGTTAGACAGAAGTCTTATTTGAAAATACAAATGAATAAGTTTGAATGGAGAGCTTTTTGTATTAAATGAACTAGATTGTTAGAAAAAGTTTTGAAATTGTTATGAAGTTGGTTTAGTATTTAGTTTGAAACCAGTATATTTTTGAGGAGATAAAAGTTATCCTAGAGAAGATAGTTTCCTTGTTATGTAAGAACTTTTACAAATCTTGCTTGGACATACAAGAAAGAACCTTTAAGAAATGAACATATTATTTCGAAAATTAAACCTTTAATTAAGAACAATAGTTTGTAAACAAAAAAATTTGAGTACTCGTTTCTTGAAGAAAATAAAATTTTGTACACAATGTGCTAATGACATAAATGGAGACCAAAATTTCATAAAAATTTTAAGCTTTAAATTTTGCTTTATTAGTAACTAAAAAGTATTTACATTTTGACTTTAGTGTTAGTATCTATGTTCAATAAAAACAAATTAGTAGATTTATTCAAGAAAATTACAGTAAAAACATTACTTTTGGAGCAAAAGCTCTTCTTTAATTTTGTTTTAATTAAAGAAATTGCTCTACAATTCTCATTAAAATTTTGATACTTTTTTATCTAATTTATCTATTAAATTACACTGGTTAGCAAAATGAAACTTTTTTTTTTGTTGCCGGAACAAAAAAATACTTTTCTGAAGGTTTTCAGTGTGCTGAACTCGAATCCGTAGTCAGAAAAAATTAATCAGCTCCCGTTTTTGAAATATTACCCCTTAAAAAATGCAGTAGTTCGGGCCTTATTCTTTTATAGAAGGTAAATTGTTTGAGCATATTTAGTAACGGTTTTTATAAGAACTATTTTCCACCTTTTTAAATCTGTTTAAATCTTTCCGATATCTTTTTTACTTCCCGAGATATCCTCAGTTGTTTGCATATTTCATAAATTTTATAACGTCATTATCTCTTTTATGATATATGAAGCCAAAGCCACTTAGATACTTCATTTTAAGATATCTCGGGCAATAACAAAGATTTCGGAAAGATTTAAAAAGTTCTTGAAAGAAGTAAAATAGTTTTTATAGAAACCGTTACTAAATATCTTCTAACAATTTTCCTTATATTGAAAAATAAGGTCCGAAGTAGTCAAAAAAACGTTTTTTTTGCATTTTCTAACGGTAATATTTCAAAAACGGGAGCTAATCAATTTTTCTGACTTCGGATTCAGCACACCGAAAACCTTCAGAAAAGTATATTTTTGTTTCGGCAACAGAACCCTTGTTAACCAGTGTTATCTATCTATCCGCTATCGTCAAGATCGTCATAGAAAATTATAAATAATGTAATATATTTATTTGAATAATAATAATTTTAACTCTTCGGTCTTAAGGAAAAAAAAAATTATGGAACTTCTAGTAGGGAATACTTTTGTCTTTAAAATGAGTCTTATTTTTTTTCGATAACTGTTCTACTTTGGAATTAGCTAAAAAAAATTATATTTTTAAAATAAAAAAGAGTGTGTGTACACATGTACACTCGACTGAAGTTATACTTCTCATTCAGTATACGTATATAAATGAATTTCATTTGATATTTTTAATTTCTATTATTAAATTAATTAATCCACACTTCGTTTTTTACATTTTTATCAAGTGAACAATAAATTAATTCTTTCATCCTCCTTGCGTCCATGTAGTTTTCAATTTAATCTGTGAACTTTACTCATGTTGTGCGGTTCAGAACGTACTATATATGGTTAACGAAAGTAAATGATTGCGCATAAAATGTGCGATATGGTAATTTTATGAGAATTGTGTGTGCTTCAGCACTAGTAGTAGCAATATGCAACTTGCAGGGTTGCTACAAAGCTCAAAAGTGAGCTGAGCTCAGCTCGCAGCTCAGCTCAAATTTTGAGCTAGCTCACTTTTGAGATATGTACCATAGCTCAGCTCATTTGAGCTGAGCTGAAAGTGAGCTGAGCTGATGGTTGAGCTGAGCTGTTGGGTGAGCTAAGGTAAAGTGAGCTGAGCTGAGCTGTGATGGGTGAGAGGATACATTGATTTTTATTTGGAAAGTATAATGAAATATGAAGATATTTTAAACTTTTATAAAACACCATAGCTTAAGATGTTTGGTTCTAGTTATTAATGGAATTATTTTAACACATAGATATTTTTATAAATAAGACAGATAATTTTTCGTGATCTTTTCTCTTTGTGTTTTTGATAGTAAATATATTTCTATTTTTTTAGTAAAATATTTCTTTTTTTATCATAAAAAAAAAGGTAAGAAATTCAAATTCCGGTACAATCCGGTTTTTCGACTATTTTCAAAATTCCGAGAAAATCGGTTTTGAAAGTTGGGGTAAATTTTTTTTTTTTCGAAAAATCCCCGAATCTTTAAACGCTCCTGGAAGCTAAACCGCTTTAGAGCAATTTTTGGGAGTGATGCCAAATGATAGCTTGTGTCATGGGCCTACGCTTTGCACATTATCAGATTTTTAAAAAATCGCCTTCCATGTTAAACCACCACATCATGCCTTTTTTTTCAGAATCGCGCCTATTTTTTTTACTTTTAAGTTCTCCCGGTTTGAGAACGCGTGGACCTACAGGAATGGGAATCGTACCCAAATGTAGGTTAGAGTCCCCGCTATCTCATGGCATCAAAAATTTTATTTTCATTTTCTTCAAAATTCCGCGATATAGGCGTTGGAACGCTTTGATCTAGAGACAGGGGAGTGGTGCCATATGAAAGCTTATATTCTCAGCTAGCCGATAGTGGTATAATCCGGTTTTTCGATTTTTTTCAAAATTCCGAGAAAATCGCGTTTGAAAGTTGGGGTAAAATTTTTTTTCGAAAAATCCCCGAATCTTTGAACGCTCCTGGAAGCTAAACCGCTTGAGAGCAATTTTTGGGAGTGATGCCAAATGATAGCTTGTGTCATGGGCCTACGCTTTGCACATTGTCAGACTTTTAAAAAATCGCCTTCCATGTTAAACCGCCACATCATGCCTATTTTTTCAGAATCGTGCCTATTTTTTTTTTTACTTTTAAGTTCTCCCGGTTTGAGAGCACGTGGACCTACAGGGATGGGAATTGTACCCAAATGTAGGTTAAATTCCCCGCTACCTTTTGGCATCAAAAAATTTTATTTTCATTTTCTTCAAAATTCCGCGATATAGGCGTTGGAACGCTTTGATCTAGAGACAGGGGAGTGGTGCCATATGAAAGCTTATATTCTCAGCTACCCGATAGTGGTATAATCCGGTTTTTCGATTTTTTTCAAAATTCCGAGAAAATCGCCTTTGAAAGTTGGGGTAAAATTTTTTTTCGAAAAATCCCCGAATCTTTGAATGCTCCTGGAAGCTAAACCGCTTGAGAGCAATTTTTGGGAGTGATGCCCAATGATAGCTTGTGTCATGGGCCTACGCTTTGCACATTCTCAGATTTTTAAAAAATCATCTTCCATGTTAAACCGCCACATCATACCTATTTTTTCAGAATCGGGCTTAACTTTTTTTTTACCTTTAAGTTCACCCGGTTTGAGAACGCGTGCACCTACAGGGATGGGAGTTGTACCCAAATGTAGGTTAGAGTCCTCGCTACCTTTTGGCATCAAAAAATTTTTTTTCATTTTTTTTTCAAAATTCCGAGATATAGGCGTTGGAAGTTGGGGCGCTCACTTTCAGCTCAGCTCACTTTCAGCTCAGCTCAAATGAGCTGAGCTATGGTACCTAGCTCAAAAGTGAGCTAGCTCAAATTTGAGCTGAGCTGTGAGGTGAGCTGAAATGTGAGCTTTTTGCAACCCTGGCAACTTGCCACATGGAAATTACCACATGCAACTTGTCACATGCAACTTCCCACATGCAACTTGCCACATACAACTTGCCACACGCAACTTGCCACATGCAGCTTGCCACATGCAACTTGCCACAAGCAACTTGCCACATACAACTTGCCACATGCAACTTGCCACATGCAACTTGCCACATACAACTTGCCACATGCTACTTGCCACATGAAACATGTAACTTGCAACGTGTTGTGTGTTTTATGTTTGCCGTACTGCGGCGTACTGCATTTTTAAATACTAAAGTACTGCCTACTCTAAAGGTGAAACGACAGCCCTGCTACCCAGGGTGATCGCGTCATAATCCCTTTGACATTCTTGTCAAAAAGTAAATTTTCATACTCACCCTCCCATAAGAAGTATAACTTCAAAAACTTTAATAAAATATGTTGTTCATACACGCTGGTTTTTTTTATTGAATGTGAAATTTATCACGAATAGAGAATAGAATAGAAATTTTCCTACAAATTGGAAATCAAGGGAGAGTGCACTATTTCATCTCATCGGTGTAAAACTTAGTGACATATAAAATTGGAAAGGTCTCGGGGAGTGTATGGAAAGTCTGTTTTTCATTCAGGGGAATTTTTACTGTGTTTTGTAAAAGAAGAATATAACTGCTTTACGTTAAGAAAACTTCATTTCAGTTTAATTTTTAAAACTTTCAAGTAAAAGCAGTTTTGCCTTTTTCCCAAATTTTACTTAGGTAAAGAAGTATGAAATTAAAAAATTTACACTTGTAAAATTACAAAAAAAAAAAACTCTTCTTTAGTTGGTCGCTAGCCGGAGTATGCCATTTGATTTTTTGAAACACGTAATTTTTAGAAAATAAATTTTATAATGTTGTTTTCACTTTCACACACTTTCAGAAGGCTTCTGAATGCTTCCGGGTGCTACTGGACGGCCAATCGAAAACGACATAAATCGATTAAGTCTTTTTTACATATTTTTTTATCGTTATATTTGAAAATCGTATAAGTCACATTTTGCTTTTTTTTTTTTAAATGCGAATTTATTCAACCAAAACATCAATATTAATTACACATTTATTAGCTACATATATCAAACATTTTCAAAAAAAAAAAACAAAATTGGTATACCATTGTTACTACTAATAAATTGTTACTAATAATAAATTTAATCAAAAAAATTGCATTCGGTTTTTCAAAAAATGATTTTTTTAAATGAAAACACACACTAAGGTTTTTTTCAAAATAGTAGGTAAACAAAAAAAAGTTGTGTAATTTGATTTAACAAATTAATGCAAAATATTTTTGTTTGCAATAAGTTTTTTTTTATGGAAATTTTTTTTTTATTTTCAAAAAATATATTAGATATATTGTTTAAGTCTGAAATACATTTTTTTAATTGATATTATAACTAACCTGGAACCAAACTATGAAAAAATATTATTCGAAAATAGTGAAATCGAGTGAAATTTTACACAATGGTTTATTTTAGTAAGAAAAATAGAACCACCGATTTTTTTTGAAGCTTTCAATTTTTTCGGTAGCAGAGAACTAAGAAAATTAAACCAAATAACGAATAATACCCGAGATGAGACAATAAACTCATTTAAAGAACTCATCTACTTTCTGGCGATATACAATAAAAAAAAGTACGTATACACCACAGTGACCGAAAATTAATTTATTTGCTTCCCTTGTTCTCACTGTTCTAAAATTTTTGCAAATAAAATGTTCTTCATTTATTAATCAAATTTTACCACGGTTAATCTAAAAATATCACAAAAGTCTTGGATTTCCACGACTTTTCATAAAAATGAATCAAACAATGTACAAAACACAATATTCTGCTAAACCTCCATTTGAAATCAAACAACCTTATATAAATAACATCACACGGCATAATAATATGTCTTAAACAGATTTTTTTTTCATGATTATGATGATGACGATTAAACATTCTACAAATATTCAGTCTCAAAGTCAACCGCAACTATGTTCTTCACACTGAACTTCAAGAAGAACAACATAAACGACAAAGTCGCCCTTGGAGCGAACTTCAAAAGCATCTGTGTGTTGTGTATACTTTTAGAACAAACGTTACCGCTTTCCTTAAAGCGATCGTCGCATCTTCTCATCTCTATCCCAAATACATACACACAAAACAAAACACAAACATTTACACACAAAAATAATATAATCTCAACACAGCCATCAGCATCACCCATCAAATAGTATCAAAACTTGAGATTTTCTTAATCCTTCCATCATGCATAATATTCCATTAAGGCTAACGCATGCATCCATCGCCTGCCCGATCTTAATCCTGTTTTCCCATGATGATGTTGATGATGATTCTCTACTCTCTTCTTCCATCATTATCATCATCGTCACCAAGCTTCTGGGTCTGACTTTAGTTTTTCTGTCTCTCATGTTGCTTATGTTGAGTTGAGGCTAGAGGAGCTATTTAGGGACTCAAAGCAACAATGGATATCACGTTTTCATCTAACTTTATTTTTATTTTATTTTTTGTTGTTGTATATATTATATGTATGTATGTGTAGGTGCTCTAGGTATACGATGGAAAAGGATTCATCTCATATTGCTTAATGCCTTACCTTCAGGTGCAGTACCATCCAGGACCATCCCATCTGTCAGTCGGCCATTAACCTTTTTTTTTTTGTTGCTTTTGCACAAGGGATATATTACAACAACAAACTATAACTACAAGAAATAAACAAAAGAGCAAACAAAATCAGAAAACCAGGGGATTCCCTTGGTGTATCCTTTATTTACAATGTTTATAGCCTTTTTTCGCTTCTCGTTGTCTACTATTTTTCATTATTTAATGTGGTGACATTTTTTCGTTTTTTTTTTTCTATACTGAATTCATTTTTTTTTTTTTTGATAAAATTGTGTGTGTATTGTCCTCAAGCTATCGGGAAAGTTTAAAAAAGTGTTCCAAACTGCTTTTTTTTTGTTCAATTATGTTAAGACAACATTGCACATAAGGGTTGTTTGATTGAAATATTGGCCAAAAATCTATATAAGGATATATTTAAAGTTAAATGAAAATAATAAAATTTTTGGAGAAAATGTCATATTATTTAAACTCAAGAAACTATGGAATTGAGTTTTGATTTTGAAATCCACTAAGACTGTTTTTTTTTTTTAAATGATGAAAAATTTGCATTTTACAAGATCAAAAAAAAAAAAAAAAAAAATAAATCCTAGCACATTTTTATAATCCAAATTTTCTTTTTACATTACATTTTTCTAATTCATATTTTGGAGCGCGTCTTGAATTTAAGTTTTTCCAAAATATTTTGGTTTTTATTAATAGTAAATAATATAAAATAATAAATATGTACATTCAATGTATTTTTTCTCTTTGTAATTCTACAAATAATTTTAAGCAAAATGTACATAGACAAAACCTTAACATTAAAATATCTTGATTAATAAATTAATCCGTGAAAGGCGCACGGGTAGACCAGTGCCAATAATTTTTGAAAATAAAAAAATTATTAGCAGCATATGGGTGGTGGGAAAATTTAGGATAAATGGTATAGAAAAGGGGAAAAATAAATTGCCCACAAAAAAATTGGGGGAAAGGGGGTGGGTGGGCGAAAAAGTGGGGTGGGTGTCAAAAATCATGGTTTTTTACGATTTCTGACAAAACTAGACGTCCTATCGAAAAAAGTCAAATGCAAAAGTTGTAGGTAGTATAAATGTCTACAACTTTTACTCACACAATTTTTTTCTATAACCTCAAAAATATTGGAAAAAATGCAAAAATACGATTTTTTTATTTTTATCTTTTACAAAAATTGTTGGATTTTAACAAAACCTGGTTAAAAACTACTTTGTTATGTTTTCTATCTATAAAAAATGTTTTTTGAGCAAAAAGTGAATTTTTGGATTTTTGACGAATTTAATTTGAAAAAATAGCCTATTTTTCAATCAAAAAAGTTACCGAAAAAATTTTTGATTTTTGAAAAGTTTGAAATGAAATTATTTAGATTAAAACCTATTATTTAAGATTGTGTGGAAAAACTATACTTTTGTTTTAGAAAATATTGAGAAAAATTGAAAAAAACAAAAAAACGATTTTTAAGATCGATTTTTCCATAAATGACAGTAATATTGGCGAGAAATAATTTTCCATAGAAACTAAATTATCCTTTTCTAATGGCCTTTGACCTTTTTAATTTGAATCTAGCATTAGAATAGCTCTAACGTGAAAAGTTTTTGAGATATTGAATTTTGAACGTCCAAAACACTATTTTTGTGATGTTTTGCATGGTAATATCTCAAAAACGTGATGCGATAGAGTTTTTCTGACTTCAGATTCGAGCTCAGCGCACAAAAAACCATTAGAAAATTATACTTTGATTTCTATAAAAAAAACTTTTTGACTAGTGAATTCGAACAAGGCATTCGATTTTTTCTGCCCTGTTCGAATTCACTAGTCAAAAAGTTTTTTTTATAGAAATCAAAGTATAATTTTCTAATGGTTTTTTGTGCGCTGAGCTCGAATCTGAAGTCAGAAAAACTCTATCGCATCACGTTTTTGAGATATTACCATGCAAAACATCACAAAAATAGTGTTTTGGACGTTCAAAATTCAATATCTCAAAAACTTTTCACGTTAGAGCTATTCTAATGCTAGATTCAAATTAAAAAGATCAAAGGCCATTAGAAAAGGATAATTTAGTTTCTATGGAAAATTATTTCTCGCCAATATTACTGTCATTTATGGAAAAATCGATCTTAAAAATCGTTTTTTTGTTTTTTTCAATTTTTCTCAATATTTTCTAAAACAAAAGTATAGTTTTTTCACACAATCTTAAATAATAGGTTTTAATCTAAATAATTTCATTTCAAACTTTTCAAAAATCAAAAATTTTTTCGGTAACTTTTTTGATTGAAAAATAGGCTATTTTTTCAAATTAAATTCGTCAAAAATCCAAAAATTCACTTTTTGCTCAAAAAACATTTTTTATAGATAGAAAACATAACAAAGTAGTTTTTAACCAGGTTTTGTTAAAATCCAACAATTTTTGTAAAAGATAAAAATAAAAAAATCGTATTTTTGCATTTTTTCCAATATTTTTGAGGTTATAGAAAAAAATTGTGTGAGTAAAAGTTGTAGACATTTATACTACCTACAACTTTTGCATTTGACTTTTTTCGATAGGACGTCTAGTTTTGTCAGAAATCGTAAAAAACCATGATTTTTGACACCCACCCCACTTTTTCGCCCACCCACCCCCTTTCCCCCAATTTTTTTATGGGCAATTTATTTTTCCCCTTTCATATACCATTTATCCTAAATTTTCCCACCACCCATATGCTGCTAATAATTTGTTCAACTTTTGCCCTCTGAAAACCGGATTGGCACTGGTCTAGGGTGCGAATTCAGTTTGTACTTTTTCATGTCGGTATAACTTTTTTCGGTTTCAATATTTTACGGGGAATATGTTTATGACCGTAGAATTTTCCAAAGAATTCGAATATTGTATTGACAATATCTTAAAAATATACTGTCACCATTATAATGTTATTGTTTTGCGAACACTTTTTTTAATTTAAAAATTTTTTTTTCTTACAGAATCTTTTATGGAAATCTTTTATGCATGAGACACTAGGGCATTTAAAAAAAAATTGTTTGATTTTCATGGAACCAGGCTCAAAAGTTTTGTTTAGACCCGAAAATGGGTCCCTGAAAATTTGAGCCCTTAATATTGTAATTTTAAGTACTTCCGATTATATTTCCCATAAGAATAGCACAGGAATTTTTTTGTTTACTTCTAATCTTTATAATAATGGATGAATTCATCTGCCATAGGGATCATAGATTTTTGAACGCTCTACAAAAAAGGTTTACAGTGATTTTTCATTTAATCAACTCAGATAGAAGTTATTCAAGGTCAAAGGTAAATTTATTCTTAATTCAACCTTTTTTTTACAATTAAAAAATTTATTTGCACACAAAGTCAAGGAGGTTAATTAAAATATTTGCTGTAGCTGCATTGTAAATGAAAATTATCTTAAACAACAAAAATTAATTTTTATTCTTACATTTGAAGACTAAAGAAAAAAAATTATTTTTTTTAAATTTTAACTGGTGCAGGTCCAAGTATCATAAAATTTATGAGTGTTTTAACAAGCCTGTAAATCACTTTTTTGCTTATATGTTTATCACACATTTCTCAAAGAAAATTGGCCTCAAAGTCAAAAATAATAGACAGGAAAAAATGAATAGCTTAAAAAATTAATATCTCAGTAACCAAGAATCATATCAACATTTCTTAAAAGTTTTTATTTATTTAATAATTGTAAAGTTTTTATTTAATTAATAATTGTAAAGTTTTTATTTAATTAATAAGTGTAAAGTTTTTATTTAATTAATAATAGTAATATTGTTTTATTAGTTGGTTAGACTCAAGACTATTTTTAAGTACAATTTATCAGAATAATCTTAAACTTTGTATTAAATTCAAATAAATCTTAAATTTGTAGATTTTATGTAGGCTTTTCGTGACTTATTTACCCTTCCCTTCATCCAACATTACGAAAGTTCTCTAGGTTGGCCAATCATTTTTTTTTTTTTTTTTTGTTTATTAAAAAAGAAACACCCTTTTAACCATGATATTCTGTCATTAATTATTTATTACTTTAGATTCTTGCTTCCAATAGCAAAAGAATCATTATTGCTGAATTTCAATAGGGTACCCAGAGCCGGATTAACCATGTCATGGGCCTCTAGGCAAAATAATTCTTGGGCCCTTTTCCTATGCTTTTTCAATATCATAAGCTATTTTTAAGTTAGGTTAGAAATTTGTGCAGGTAACTTACTAGAGACTAATCGGATATAATCTGGTGTCCTATCATGTCATTTTATAAATGTAAACTAAAAGTTTTTGAAATAACTATAATAAATATTGTAGTGATATCTCAACAAAAAAATTTAAGCAACTTGATGGTTCACAGATAATTTTTATTAACGATAAGTTATTAGAAAATATATTAGATTCAAAAGGTATAAGTAGGTATACCTATCCCGACTTTTCACGAGTCGATTTTAACCACATGATATGTCTCACGGCTTAAGTTGACTAGGACTCTAGTATGGGGATTGTCACTTTAGTCGCGTGCGGCTTACGTTCACACGACTCGACTGACGCCAAAAAGCTTCGCCGCACGGCGAAAATCGACTCGTTATAAGTCGGCATTACGGTTTCATTATAAAACTGGAAAGGGAAATCATACGAAAAAGTTTCAATTTTGATTTTATTATTATTATAGACAAGGCAAATTACACAAAACAGAGATCCGCAAAACAGTTCCAAAGCCGGAACGAACATGGAACGGTTTTTTTTTCGGTCGGAACAAGTTCCTGGAACTAGTTCCGCGGAACTATCTCGAATTTAAGTTTTTTTTTTTCAATAAAATGCATCAAAATAAGAAATAGTATAGATTTGAATATTTTTTCCTGATCCTGGAACTGGAACTATTAATGTAGTTCCATGTCCGTGAGCATGATTCATAAGAAAGTAGTTGTGGTTTTGGTTTGTGAATTTTTGGCGCTCAACTCGTTCGCATCCATGTGTGTTGGCTTTAGATGAGAATTCTATGACATGCGTGTGTGTATTGTGTATTTCAAACAGAGACAGAGATATATTCGCGTTCGTTTTGTTTCTTGTTCCTCTTCTTCTTTCTTTCTTTTGTGTGTGGCTGTGTCTGAACGATGGAACTGTTTAAATTAATTTTGGGGAACTAGTGGAACTAGTTCCGAGTGAGGAACTAGTTCCAGGAACTATTTGGCTCCGGAACTATCCATCACTAGTCTGAAACGCGTCTGAAACGCGTCCGAAACGCGTCCAAAACGCGTCTGAAACGCGTCCGAAACGCGTTTAAAACGCGTCTAAACTCGTCCAAAACGCATCTGAAACGCGCCTAAAACAAGCCTGAAACGAGCCGAAAACGCGTCTGAAACGCGTCCAAAACGCATCTGAAACGCTTCCACAACGCATCTGAAACGCGTCCAAAACGCATCTGAAACGCGTCCAAAACGCGTCTGAAACACGTCCGAAACGCGTCCAAAACGCGTCTGAAACGCGTCCATGCGTCTGCAACGCGTCCGAAACGCGTCTGAAACGCGTCTGAAACGCGTCCAAAACGTATCTGAAACGCTTCCGCAACGCATCTGAAACGCGTCCAAAACGCATCTGAAACGCGTCCAAAACGCGTCAGAAACACGTCCGAAACGCGTCCAAAACGCGTCTGAAACGCGTCCATGCGTCTGAAACGCGTCCGAAACGCGTCCAAAACGCGTCCAAAACGCATCTGAAACGCGTCAGAAACGCGTCCAAAACGCGTCAGAAACGCGTCCAAAACGCATCAGAAACGCGCCCAAAACGCGTCCAAAACGCGTGTGAATCGCGTCCGCGTCCAACACGCGTCTGGAAACTTGTCCAAAACGCGTCTGAAACGCGTCCGAAACTCGTCTGAAACGCTTCCACAACGCGTCTGAAACGCGTCCTAAACGCGTCCAAAACGCGTCTGAAACGCGTCTAAAACGCGTCTAAAACGCGTCCAAAACGCGTCTGAAACGCGTCTGAAACGCGTCCGAAACGCGTCCAAAACGCGTCTGAAACGCGTCCGAAACGCGTAAAAAACGCGTGTGAAACGTGTCCAAAACGCGTCTGAAACGCCAAAACGCATCTGAAATGCATCTGAAACGCGTCCAAAACGCGTCTGAAACGGGTCTGAAACGCGTCTGAAACACGTCTGAAACGCGTCCAAAACGCTTCTGAAACGCGTCCAAAACGCGTCCAAAACGCGTCCAAAACGCGTCTGAAACGCGTCCGAAACGCTTGCAAAACACATCTGAAACGCGTCCGAAGCGCGTCCGAAACGCTATTTGTTATTTGTGAAAACTATTTTCTCTAAACAATATCTACCACACAAATTCTTCGGCACGCCACAAAAATTTATTTCCACCATCAAAATGCACAGCCTCAGCCTTGTGCATTTAGAAAAAAAAAGTAATACAAAAATGATACAAAAACAACCACCAATTGATTTGGAAAATAAAGGTATGCTGATTATAAAATTGATAAATTATAAAGTTGTTGATTTTTCTGTCTTTTAGTGGCGATCAATTCCAGACATCATTGACTGAGTTTACAGCAGCTTCAGCCTTGAGCATTTAGAAAAAAAAAATCAAAACAAGATACAAAAACTACCACCAAAGTGCAGACTGCAGACGCAGAGTATTTTTTTCTTTTTCATTTTTTTCAACTGGCCAGGCCACAGTCGCGTGCCCAAGGATCTTTTTTTTAAGTGTAGGTATTTTGTTTTCAAAAAAAAAAAAAAACTATTTTGTGTTTTTCCAATAAAATATTAAATAATAGTTTAAAAGAATTGTTTGTTTGTTTTGAAGATTTTTTTATTTTCAGATGAAATTAAAATATGCATTTTAGCAGTACGGATATAAACCCATGAAAGTGCTCCAAAAAAGTACTTTAAAAGTACAAGTTTCAGTGCTTTTTCTGTAGGTAAAAAAGTACTGGAAAATGTACATCAGAACCACTTCCAGAAGTGCTTCGCTGATGCACTTTTGAAGTACATTTGTCTGTACTATTAATGAAGGGGAAATTTATTTCATCTTTCATGCAAGAAAGAGATAGCTGCTTCACGTATTCTTATATACAGAAAGTATATGACTGAGTTTTTTCCCGAGCTCCTATCTTTTTTCAGTGGAAAAGAAGTACTTCTTTTACGTACATATTTCACCGGTTTTTTCTGTAGTTCTGCGTTTGCTGGGAAAACACATCTGAAACGCGTCAGAAACGCGTCCAAAACGCATCCAAAACGCGTTCAAAACGCGTGGGGGTGGTTTAGTTTTTTTTTTAATTGATAACACTGGTCAACAAGGTTTTTGCCACAAGAACCAAAATATACTTTCCTAGTAGTGTTGGATGTGTTGAACTCGAATCTGAAGTCAACATTTTTTTATTGGCATCCGTTTTTGAAATATTACCGTTAGAAAATGCTAAAAAACGTCATTTTGGCTGTTTTCGAAGTTATGTTTTTATTTGGGGTAATTCATTACACAGAGAAAAATAGACCACATAAAATAGAACAAAAATAATAAGATTTCTCTATGGTTTTCATCCAAGAAGGAAACCTTATTAAAACAATCGGGTTTTCCTTATTGTTTTAAAATCTGCAAAAAAAAATAAAAAAAACGATGACCAGGCTGGGAATCGAACTGGAGACTTCAAATCATTAGTCGCCCACCTTACCACCTGAACCAACCTGCCATGAAAAAATTGATCGCGATTTTTGTTCTAGTGCTAAGTTGCAAAAAAAATCAACTTTTTAGTCAAATTTTAATAAGATTTTCGATATAAAAATAATAAGAAATCTCCTTAAAAAAACCTTATTAATCGTTGATTTTAATAAGATTTCCTTATGAAATGTATGGAAGGTAAAACAATATGGCAATCTGTTAGTTTTTAGCGGGTCATATTTTTCTCTGTGTATGAATAAATTTGTAACGGTGCCTATATTAACTTCTAACTTCTCTGCATGCACAATCTCAGATTTTTCTGACATATTATCTGATTGCAACATGAAGAGCTTTAATGGCACCATCTCGTTACTAAACTCTGGTTCGATGTCGTTGGAATAATATTCGAATAGTCCAGTATTTGTCTTGGTATTTAAACGTGATATATTTTGAGCTGACTGTTCTGGGTTGATTTTCCATTTTTCCCTAATCAAAAATACCGAAAAAAAAAAACAGGAAAAAATCCCTCAATCTGGCATCGCTGGGTTGGGCCCTTCAGGATGGGATGGGAGTCATAATTCATTATAAACACATGTATATTAAGGGTACCCAAAACCCCTTTAGTGCGCGCTCATTATAAAAAAAAAAAAAAAAAAAATAGAAGATCAGTGGTAGAAGTAGAAGATCATGTGGTAATTATAGTACTAGATCAACTCATGAGTAAACTACCACCTCCAATGGAACGGGGCTAATGTTTAATGATTTGCAAACGTTTTTTTATTCTTCTTTTTTCTTATTTTTACAAATACAAATGTAATGCTGTTTTTTTATTGAAGGTACAACTCCAAGAAATTTTGTTTGTTCGTAGTCGGGGCGAGGGGCCCCTAGCTGAAGTGGGGCCCCTAGGCAGCTGCCTAGTTTGCCTTGAGGCTAATCCGGCACTGAGGGTACCATTATTATTACTTAGTTTTTGCATTATACCCACATTGTCTCTGCACCTCAACAAAATACACTTTTACATGAAAAATTGTTTGGACTTATTTTATTCGTAAATAAAATGTTCGTAAGGGTACCATTCATATCATTGATTTTATTGCTTATTGGAATTATCGGAGATTTTCCTTATTTCTCGAAAAAAAAAAACTTATTGACCTAAAATATTTTTAAAGACTCTTTAGATTCTTGGTGCCTATATTAAATTTAAACAATTTTACCAATTTTCATGGGGGTAATATTTTTGTCAAATTTTTTTTTCATCGTTTCCTAAAAATTTGTTTTATACAATCATTTTTATCATTCACCCTTTTTGCATAGGGAACCTTATTGCCAAGTTTCATGAGAATAATAATTATTCTATTAAATGTCTATCCATTTTTGTATTTGTTTTTAAAAATTATGAACCATTTTAGAAAAGATGTGTTTTAGATTCAGTTACCTTGGTGAAAAAAAACTAAACTTGTGTACCATTATTCAATAGCTTTGAGAACAAAATTAATTCCAAAAGAGAAGAAATCGGATTCACAAGCTAAACAGAGTTTAACGTAAGTCTAAATAACGTTTTTGACCTGATGAAAACGTGATGTGATGCCGAATCGGAATCAGCACAAGAAAATTTATTGAAAAAATATGGTTTTGTTAAAAGCCGATTTTTAATACAGACCAGTGTTATTTGTTTAGTTTTATGTGTTTTTAAATTGAATCGTATCTCTTTTGAACCATAAAAAACCCAATCTCACTGACTTAAAAAAAGGCTCTATTAAATTTAAAGTCTTTTATAAAAAAAAAAATTGTTCCAGTTTCTCGATGCAAATATTGCACTGTATAACTTGTCCAAGGCGACGACCGCTTCACAAAAAAAAGGATAACAAAGACAAAAAAAAAAAATAGTTTTCTCTGTCCCAACAACGATATGGTGGCAATTTTATTATATGCTCTGGCTCTTCATTTCCAAAGAGAAGAGGATTAAGGATCAGAGAATATAAGGATATTCTAAGGATAAGTTTTAGTTGTATATTTTATATATTGCCATTTAAAACATCTGATGCAAAAGTTGAAAACCTCCCCGAACAAGGACATTTTACACCAAACTCAATGGGCTTTAGCTCCAATATAGATTTTCCAGAAATTGAAATTCTTTCCTCTATGAAAGAATGGACCAAACAAAATATTTTCGTTTGACGTTAAATCCTCATGAAAATGGAAAATTGTATAGTAGTTGTTAGTGTTGGTATAGAAAAAGGACAAAAATAGAAAATGCACTATCAAAAAAAAAAAAAAGGAACTCAGTATATATTTTTTGTGGACATAAATGAACCACTAAACTGGGCAAAAATTCAATTTTGTCCATTAAGATCCTGTTTCTTTTTTTTTTTGGTGTGTTGTCCTTTTTGATAGACGAACGAAGATAAATCGATTCGCTGTCGTCGTCATTGCTCACAATAGAAACAAATTGAACAAAAAGTTAAGTTTTGGACATTTTGTGTGTGTGTTTGGGTAAAGTAACAGAGAGGTTCAGTACCCCAAAAGTTACTATGACTGAAAGGAACTGCCTGACACATTTGGCAGCAGGTCTTTCGTTTTTATTACTTTAAAAAGTGATGGGTAGAAGTGTAAACAAAGAATGTCATTGTGTTCGAGATTGCTCTTCCAGACAAAGTTTTTTTTTTATATTTTAAGTAACTTTTATCACAAGAAAAGGAAAGTTATGCCAAACTTAACAAAAATTCAAGAAACGTTATCTTGTTTCTTTTATTAGCAACTCTTTTGTTTAGGAAATATTTTTCCAGGCATTAACCTATGACGGAGCATTCAAGAATTATTTATGGAACTCTCCATCAAATCTACACTGAAAAAATTATTATTCTTAAAAACTATGAATCTCGTTCATAAACCGAAATTCTTAAATTTTTTAGAAATATTCATTAAATTTAAGCACGAATTCTTAAAAAAAAAAAATAGTTTTAAGAACTATTCATAGAATTTAAGAATAAGTTTTCATAAAAAATTTCCCATGGAAAATATTTTTATGAATTTTTTTTAAGAACAAATACGAAGGTTTATGAATAAATTCATAAACTTCTAGCTCCAATTTGAAAGAATTTTTTGCTGAATCTTAGAATCTGGACATACTTTTATGATTGAAATTCACTATTATTTTCCATTCAGTTGTATTTTGAGTTAAAATAGTTTTTAAAATTGACATTTTTCCCTTCTAAAATTGAAAAAAATCTATTTTCAAAATTACATTTGTAAGAAGTTCATAAATTTTGTGTTTTTAAGTATTTTTCTTAAAATGAATGTATTTTTCTTAAAATGAATGTATTTTTTCTTAAAATGAATGTATTTTTTCATTAATCGAAAAATAACGAATATTTTACCGTTATCCTGTATTCGGTATTAAGAACTTATTCTTAAAATTTAAGAATCTGTTCATACTTTTTAAGTTCGAAATTCATATTTTTCCAAAATTTAAGAATTAATTCATTAAATATTATGAAAGTATACATATAATTTATGAAAAAAATCTTACGTTTTGAGTTTTTAAGTATATTTTCTTAAAGTCTATGTACATTTTCATCAATCTAGAAAATAATAACTGTTGTTCTGAATCTATGCTTTAGAAAGATTTTTTTGAGGATTTAATTTAAAATCTGATATTCAAAGTGGACGGTCGTTGCCGAAACAAGTTATAAAAGTTTGTGAATAAAAGACAATATTTATTATAAACAGTGTTAAGCATTTCAACCACGTAGACAATTTTGTAGAGTATAAGTACATTTAACAGTGTAAAATATTGGTGGTTCCCGTTGCCTCTTTCCCATATATTCAGATAAGTATAAAAACATAGAATGTTAAAAATTGCTTATTTTATATATTAAACATATTTTATTCTTTTTTTATAGGTGCATATGCATATTTTAAAATTAAAAATCGTGATTTGATTTTTTTGTGAAATAAGGAGGCACATACGTATTACGTAATCTTCAACTTTGGACCGGCAAATGGAAAAAATCAACACAAAATAAAAACCATATTAGAGGCGATTCTAAACTAATCATGTACACTTGAAATTGTCATTGCAAACTAAAGCAAAACATAGAATTAAGTAGGTAAGTGTTGAATTTTATTTTATTTCTCTATATATTTAAATTTTGTTTTAACTTAATATTATCAACATTTCTCAAATTATTCTATATGATGTAGATACCTACCTAAATTCTTTATATTTTTATTTTTCCCCAACTTATTCAATTTTGTATTGTTTTTTTATTTCAGCTCCAGAGTCTAATGCTGCCGATTACAATAAGGTAAAAGATAATTTAACCGTCTAGCTATATCAATTTTTTAAACCAAATACATATGTAGTACATATTCATTTTACAAACAAACTTTTTTCTATCTTTCCAGATGATGCATCCATTAAAAAAGTAAAATTAAATTAAAAATTAACTTTATAGTGAAATTTATAGTGATAATGATCAATTAAACATTTTTATAACGTTTAAACTTAATAATTTCTTTTATTTTTAAAAACAATTTTCATTTTTTTGTTTTAGATTTTGGGTTGTTTTCTTTTGCTGTTTGTTTGTTTGTTTTGGGATACAATTTTTTTTAGGAACAAATTAAAGGCTTGGAATGGAAATGGTAATGTATTATATGCATTTATATAAATAAATGCATACATTTTAATGAAAAGCGTTTTATATTTTATGAAAACAATCATACAACTTTAAGAAAAATTCATAGTTTTTATGATTTTTTTCATAAAATTTAAGCAACATTTCATTTAAATTTTAACGAAATTTATGAAAAAAATCATAAAATTTAAGAAATAATCTTAAAATGTAAGAAACTTTTATTAAAATCTAAGAAACTTTTCTTAAAATCTAAGAAACTTTTCTTAAACATGTTCAAAAATTTTCGAATTCGTTTATGAACAGATTTCTTAAAATTTAAGAATTTATTCTTAATTTTTAAGAAAGATTCATTCCCTTGTGAATTTGTTCATAAAAAGATTCTTAAATTTAATAAATTTGTACATTGGCTCATTTGCCATGAATTTTTACATTAATTTAATGTACAAATTCATTAATTTTATGTACCTTTTTGCTTCAGTGTAAATACGAGTCTGAAAAGGTAAATATTCTATTTTTAAACAAAAAGATACTCTTTTCCCACTCCTGTCACTGCCAAGAGTAGGTAGTTATTTTATATGCAATTTAAACAAAGGATTCATTAAATCAGAACACAATGATCGCGGTATTTCCATGCGGAAAATTATTATCGCTTGTCTAATTCGCACACACTCGCGCCCACACCAGAAAAATGTGCGAGCATAACTTCGTCGTACAACAATTATTGTTTTGCGTGTTTTAGCATTTTCTTTCTACTGCTATACCCTCAACAAAGGATACAAAAGTCTAATATAAAAATTTTGCAACCACAGCAGCAGCTATAAGTTTAGCAAAAAAAAGCCACTCCTTTTGCACATGGGCGAGTAGAAGGATAATAATAGTGAATCTTTCTCTATTCTACAGTTGCACTACTGCTCTATTTTTATCGCACGGCATAGTTTTTGTACGTATGAATTATTATTATTTTGCTCGTCCTTTCAGAGCTTTCACTTCTTTCTGAGAAAAAAAAAGAAGAAAAAAAAAATATTAATATGTTCATCACCACAATGGCTGTCAAATTAGTGTATATTTTTTTTTTTTTAGTTTTCTTGTGTATGCAATTTCTTTTGTTTGGGCTATTTTTGCGTTCATTGTTTTCTTGAATGTTCCTGGTTGATAAAATGGACGAAGAAATATACCTACCTACCTCTCCTTTAAGGCAAATGTGTATATTTTAAGGAATTCGTTGTGTTTTCACTTGACTTTTTTTTGTTTTTTTTTTTTACTTGCGTGATAGATAGAACAAGGGAAAGTCAGGAAATCATGCACTTTGGCGAAGAGATTTAAGTCAAAAGGCAATGACCAACAATGAATGCAAACAAAAAAGGTGCAACAAAAATAGTCTACCCACACATATATACCACCAATTTAAATTTATAGGCCAAGAAATTTTATGTTTTTGTATTTTGTATTTTTAAAGCATTCCTGTGCCATTCCTAATGTACTAGGAATGGTACTAAAGTGCTCTATAAATACTTTATTAAATTTTTAACGTAGTATTATAAATTGATAACATTCCGAAAAAAGTCTCAAAAGAAAGTTTATACTTTTAGTAAGGCACAATTTATTCATCCATTAAAACCGGAAATTATAAAAATTTGTATGCTATTGGACAGATTTTAAATTTTTAATTGCGACGTTAAATTATAATTATAATGGAAATTGAATAAATTGGGGCTAGCTTGAGTTAAAAAGTTGTAAATAAGCAAATTCGACCAGTGCGTACTTTATTTTGTTCAGTATCTACTCTGTTTTTTTTTTCTCAACTTACAGGTACAGGTTGATTGAAAATTAAATTTTGGGCAGAATTTTGTTACTCCTGACTTTTTATTTTCTTACAGTAGGTTTGCTTTTTTTTGCCCAAAATAAACACATTTCAATTTTGAACGAAAAAAAAAACTTTAAAATTATTCCTATTTTCAAAAATGAGATTTAGATTTGGATTTATTTTTATCCTAAGTTTTTAGCCTCGAATGTCGAACGAATTACTAATTTTCTTAATATTTTAATAGTTTCGAAAAAATTGCAGCACGTTTATCAGTTTTGTCGAAATCGAATAGTTTTTTAAGTATTACACGGTGTTACAAAAATGAGGTTTTAAAATATACGCGAGTGGAGACCTATCACGTTTTGTAGAGTTAGTCGCACTGATTACGAAACGGTATTTAAAAAGTCCCTAACACCCCCAAAATCTGGAGTTAGGGGCAAAAAACGGGTTTTTTGACCTTCACCCATTGAAAAAAATCTAGCTTCGTCAAATTTTCAATTTTTTTACAGTTTCTAATAGAAGATAAATATACCTTTTCAACAATGTATAAAACATGTAACTTGGTTAAACCTCCTAGAATTTATAAGCTGTCAAAGTTCAATGTTTCTATGTCTTCTGGTTTTTGAGAAAATTGAAAAATTATTTTATCAGATTTTTTTTTTCAAAATATTTTTTGTTTTTATTTTTCAATTTTCTCAATAACTAGAAGACATATGTACATAGAAACATATAGTTTTCACTGTTCGATAAGAAATCAATTGAAGTAGTTTCTTGTGTGAGTATATTTTTTTATTAAAATTCACAGTCTGGACCAAAATAGTATAAAATGAGTTTTTAAACATTTTTTTTCGCCTATTTTTAACTTTGAAATCGATTATTTCAAAGACTATTGGTTACAATATATTGATTTAAAAATTAGAATTAAATGTACAATTTTGTCTTTCGGAAATGGTATCATTTATTACTGTAAGTGTTACCGTTGTTTTTTAATTTTTTTTTTATTTTGATAATTTTTTTTTAGAAAACTGCCCCTCCCACCTAAACGGGGGGAGATAGACCACCCTCCCAAAGAAAAAAATGTTTGTATTGAGCTCCTCTACAAAAACCCGTTATCAAATCCTGGCGCCCAAGTTATCCTACTACGTGCCGAAACAACATTTTTGTTCTATACCTAAAAGTTCGAATTTCTGTATCTGGGTTGAAATCGAAAAAAATTTTTTTCTAAGCCAATTTTAAACTGATTTTCATAAAAAAATACCTCGTTTGATTTGGAAATAAATATTATTTTAGAATATATTTTTAAAACAGCATGTTGTTGTGAAAACATATACTTTAATTTGACGTCGAAGTTGGATAAATGACGAAAAAAATGGAATTTTTGAACTTTGACAGCTTATAAATTCTAGGAAGTTTAACCGAGTTACATGTTTTATACATTGTTGAAAAGGTATATTTATGTTCTATAAGAAACTGTAAGAAAATTGAAAATGGGTAAAAATTTGACGAAGCTAGATTTTTTCCAATGGGTGAAGGTCAAAAAAACCGTTTTTTGCCCCTAACTCCAGATTTTGGGGGTGTTAGGGACTTTTTAGGTCTCCGTCCGCGTATATTATGAGTGTTACGCCGTGTTATTTTTGATAAAAGTAATCCCTACTGTGGGGAACATTGCACTTCGGTGAACTCGCTCCAATTTTGTTTCCATGTTGTTTGAATACAAGAAACATGGGTAACAAAAATCGGCCTTCTAATACAAATTAAAATAAAATATTTATTGCATGCTTAGAATTTTATGCATTTAAAAAATATACAGTAAAACCCGGATAAGTACCTTACCTTAAATGCTCCATTTTGATAGGCACTAAAGCGGGTTAGGTACTTACAAGAACCCGCTTAATTGCTCATAGGCACTTATCTCATTATTTATTCAATAATAAAAAATAACATGTTTGATAACTAAAAAAATAATCTTCACAAACAAAATTTTCTTTGAAAGTTTAATATAGCTAACTTGTTAGTTTCTACCTTTAGTAAATTTTTTGAATTTTAAAGCGCTAGAGCAAACGAAGTTTTTCTTATTGTTGAAACTTGTTTCAAATGTGTAGGTACTTAAAAGAAATTTCTGCATGTAAATTCAATTATAAGTATTTGAAATAGCAGGTAATTAAGCGGGGAAGGTAGTTAAGCGAAAGGTACTTAAGAGATGAGTTGTATATGAAAAAATCCTTAAAATTTTGGTTCTAAAAAACCAAAGGAACTTATGCGGGTTAGCCACTTAAGCGAGAGGCACTTATCCGGGTTTTACTGTAATTTTAATTCGAGCCTTTTTCGAATTAATAAAAACTAAATGCGAATCGAAGATTATTGAAAAGTATGAATTAAATGCAAAAAAAATTCAATTTAAAATATTTTTTTTATTTCAAATGCATTTTCTTTGTTTGGATATCGACTCTTATACATTTTTTGATGTCCAGCTTAACGAATTTGGAAGCAAATTTTCAAAATGGATTTTTTTTCGAAAATCCAAAGGAGCAATTTTGTTATTCTTTTATCTAAATGCATAAACCTTTTCACTGTGAACTCATATTTTTAAACCAAAATTTATTTCAAGACTGTGGTCCGAAGATATCTATCCCGGTAGATTAAATTACGCCCTTGTTCTTGGTTCTTATAAGAAATAAAGCTTTACCACCAGGTCGAATAAATAAACTTAAATTTTATTTTACAAAAAAAGCAAATTCAGGGGTATTAGTTCTGTTTTACCTATACATATATACACAGAGAAAAATATGACCCGCTAAAAACTAACAGATTGCCATATTGTTTTACCGTCCATACATTTCATAAGGAAATCTTATTAAAATCAACGATTAATAAGGTTTTTTTAAGGAGATTTCTTATTATTTTTATAGAGAAAATCTTATTAAAATTTGACTGAAAAGTTGATTTTTTTTTGCAAGTTAGCACTAGAACAAAAATCGCGATCAATATTTTCATGGCAGGTTGGTTCAGGTGGTAAGGTGTGCGACTAATGATTTGAAGTCTCCAGTTCGATTCCCAGCCTGGTCATCGTTTTTTTTTATTTTTTTACAGATTTTAAAACAATAAGGAAAACCCGATTGTTTTAATAAGGTTTCCTTCTTGGATGAAAACCATAGAGAAATCTTATTGTTTTTGTTCTATTTTATGTGGTCTATTTTTCTCTGTGTATATTCACCTAAAATTGTTAAACGCTTTGCAGTTATTGCTTGAGAAGATAACGAAAGCAGCAAAGTTTTTTTTTTTAAGTTTGAAAAGATGTAATGATAGTCTCACACTTTTAATGCAAATGTTGTAAAAATCAAAATAACTAACTAACTAAACTAAATTTTAGAACCGTTCACTAGAAAGTGTAACCCTTTTTTCCTATTTTGAAATTATTTCAATTTCTGTAAGTCAGAGAGTGAAGGCGTGTTTGCAGGTTAAAAACTTTTAATTTCTCCTTTCAGTGACTACCAAAAAATATATAGGTAAAAAAAGTTAATAATACACGAACAGACTTCTAAATTTAAAGCTAGTCGCTTTTAAAAAAAACGGACTAAAGCACCTCTTCTCAACTTATTCCCCCCTTCATTGTAATTTTGTTTATTAACTTTGCAACATTTTCCTTAAATATTAAGAGTGAAAAGATATTATGGCACATAAACTTAAATAAAGTCAACAAAAATATGAAAACTTTATAAAGAAAGACACCATAGTTAACTGTACAATACAGTTGTGCCTAATGGCGTTTCAACAATAACTTAACCTAAGTCTAACATTTAATTTTTTTTCTGTTGTTATTACATATACATTATAGAACATAAAAAAAAATACAAGAATACGTATATTTATGGCATACCACATACTCAAAAAGTCATAAACTATACTCCAAATCTCACATTATTGTTCATAATGTCTTATTAATATATTACCTTCTGCTGTTAATGGTTCTATCTTTCATTATATAGGATTCATTAGTTTCTGAATTGATATTTTCGCATTAACTTAACTATGCAACCAAACATCCCTGCAGAAAAATTCATCAGAAAGTTCAATCACGTAGATCTTAATTGCTTTATCGTTATTGTTTGGTTATGAATGGGTATAATTATTTCTTAACAAATTCTTAAAGAATGTTTTGTAGGAAAAAAAAGGGAAAATGTATATAGATTTGTTAAAGTTTTTTTTGGCAGAAGAAGAGGAAGATTATTGAGACTGTATGCGTTAAGATGATGTAATTAAAAATTGAGAATAGAATGTGACATAAAGTTATAGTGTTACTGTTAGTGTTTATTTAAAGCAAAATAATGCTTTTTAATAATTATTATTATTTACATACTTTAAAACAGTTGAAAAATAAATAAGCCATTTTTTCATCATTTCGACCATTATTGGTCCCTTATTTTTATCTCACAATTTATATAGACCAGTGCCAATAATTTTTGAAAATAAAAAAATTATTAGCAGCATAAGGGTGGTGAGAAAATTTAGGATAAATGGTATATGAAAGGGGAAAAATAAATTGCCCACAAAAAAATTGGGGGAAAGGGGGTGGGTGGGCGAAAAAGTGGGGTGGGTGTCAAAAATCATGTTTTTTTACGATTTCTGTCAAAATTAGTCCTATCGAAAAAAGTCAAATGCAAAAGTTGTAGGTAGTATAAATGTCTACAACTTTTACTCAGACAATTTTTTTCTATAACCTCAAAAATATTGAAAAAAATGCAAAAATACGATTTTTTGATTTTTATCTTTTACAAAAATAGTTTGATTTTAACAAAACTTGGTTAAAAATTAATTTGTTATGTTTTCTATCTATTAAAAATGTTTTTTGAGCAAAAAGTTAATTTTTGGATTTTTGACGAATTTAATTTGAAAAAATAGCCTATTTTTCAATCAAAAGTATAAGAAAAATTTTTTGATTTTTGAAAAGTTTGGAATGCAATTATTTAGCCTAAAACCGTTTTTAAAGATTGTGTAAAAAAACTATACTTTTGTTTTAGAAAATATTGAGAAAAATTGAAAAAAAAAAAACAAAAAAAACGATTTTTAAAATTGATTTTTCCGTAAATTACAGTAATATTGGCTAGAAATAATTTTCCATAGAAACCAAATTATACTTTTCTAATGGCCATTAACCTTTTTAATTTAAATCAAGCACTAGAATAGCTCTACCGTGCAAAGTTTTTGAGATATTGAATTTTGAACTTCGCAAATACTATTTTTCTGATTTTTGGCATGGTAATATAATAAAACGTGATGTGATAGAATTTTTCTGACTTCAGATTCGAGCTCAGCGCACAAAAAACACTTAGAAAATATACTTTGATTTCTATAAAAAAAACTTTTTGACTAGTGAAATCGAACAAGGCATTCGATTTTTTCTGCCCTGTTCGAAAAAAAATTCTATCACATCACGTTTTTGACATATTATCATGCCAAAAATCAGAAAAATAGTGTTTGGGACGTTCAAAATTCAATATCTCAAAAACGTTGCATGTTAGAGCTATTCTAAAGCTTTATTCAAATTAAAAAGGTCAATGACCATTAGAAAAGTATAATTTGGTTTGTATGGAAAATTATTTCTCGCCAATATTACTGTCATTTACGGAAAAATCAATCTTAAAAATCGTTTTTTTGTTTTTTTTTTCAATTTTTCTCAATATTTTCTAAAACAAAAGTATAGTTTTTCCACACAATCTTTAAAAAACGGTTTTAAGCTAAATAATTGCATTCCAAACTTTTCAAAAATCAAAAATTTTTTCGGTAACTTTTTTGATTGAAAAATAGGCTATTTTTTCAAATTAAATTCGTCAAAAATCCAAAAATTAACTTCTTGCCCAAAAAACATTTTTAGTAGATAGAAAACATAACAAATTAATTTTTAAACAAGTTTTGTTAAAATCCAACTATTTTTGTAAAAGATAAAAATAAAAAATCAAAAAATCGTATTTTTGAATTTTTTTTAATATTTTTGAATTTATAGAAAAAAATTGTCTGAGTAAAAGTTGTAGACATTTATACTACCTACAACTTTTGCATTTGACTTTTTTCGATAGGACGTCTAATTTTGACAGAAATCGTAAAAAACCATGATTTTTGACACCCACCCCACTTTTTCGCCCACCCACCCCCTTTCCCCCAATTTTTTTGTGGGCAATTTATTTTTCCCCTTTCATATACCATTTATCCTAAATTTTCATACCACCCTTATGCTGCTAATAATTTGTTCAACTTTTGCCTTCTGAAAACCGGATTGGCACTGGTCTAATATAGAAGTATTGAGTTTTTAATTTTTGATAAAAATATCACCAAGAAATATAATTCATCTACAAGTAAAATTCATCCCAAAACTCACTCATAACATTAATTTTATTTATTTATCCGTTGAAATATGTAAATATGCATTGAAAAGGCTTTATTCACCGTAGAACGTTTCCAGGACCATTTTGCCGTTTAATGACAATGATAGTTAAAGACGATTTGATACAGTAAGTCAAATTTCTTCGAACAACTTACATTACTCAATTTTGTTTGTATGAAATGCAGAAATTCTTGAAGAATATTGTTCATGAATGCTGTAAGAAAAAAACGAAACTTAAAATAATGATGCTTTGAATTTCAGTTTTTGATTTATGAAAATCTTAATGGAACGTTTTTTTTTCTATTTTCCAGTCTTCAAGCCTATATCAAGCTATGTTTGTATATCTTTACGTATAATTAACAAATTCAACGGGCCGAAATAAAAAAAAATTAGAAGTGTATAACAAAAATAGTATTATTAATTTTTTTTTTCTGTGTACTGTGGTGTATACGTAATATTTTGTTTTATAGGAAAAATTATTCTAGTTAATATAAAATTTCCATCACTGAGAAAATAATATTAATAAAATATTATGTGTTTTCATTATCTAACCATTAAAATTAGCTTCATATCTAGTCGAATGAAGAGATAGCATTAAAATAATTTTTTTTTAATGAAAAGTCTCGGAAAATTCTCCTTAACTCAAATTAGTCAAGCACTTAATTATTCAATTCGAATTTTGTTGAAAAAAAGAGGTTGTCTGTAAAGCCGGACGATGATTTTACGTGATAACGTCGTAAGAAAACAGGTTGTGTGCTTTTAAAATGAGCCATTTGAAGGGTTTATTTATTTCAAACAATCATAATTTACAAGAAAAAGCTAAAAAAAAATACCTTTTTTCTTTTCTCATTATATTAATTTTTTTTATTTTAAAAGCTCACAAAAAAAATTATAGCATTAAAAAGCCAAATATTTGTTCTAAATAATAAAACCATTTTTAAATTTTTACAATGAGCAAAAAGTATTAAAATAATTTATTTAAAACAATCATTTTCATCAAAAAAAGGAAAGAAAACATGTGAATTTATCTTCTCACGCTATTAAATCCATTTTGTTTTAACAATCTATAACAAAAATATATATATAGATTAAGTCTATGAGACATCAATAAAAAGAGCTAGAATTTTTTAAACTCGATGAAATTTCATCAAAAAAAGCAAAAAAACATTTATTTTTATGTTCTCATGCTATTAAATGAATTTTTTCCCTAACAACCTAAACATTTTATACCATTTGAAAGCTAATTGTTTCACCTTTCAAATGACGTATCAATCTCATTTCAAAGATGCCTACAAGAGAAGTTAGAATTTTTTAAAGTCAACCATGTGGATTTTCCAGACTGAGATTACGGTACTTCCCACACTGGTGGCTGTTCGGGGGGCAACAGATCTCCACTGGTGTTTTGAGGTTTTTCGCGAGTTTCTTGATTTAACATTGTGTGGCTTGCAGTTAGTCTAGCGTTATGTGTGATATACCAATTGAAAGGTAATTGTATCAGGATTCTCATAAATGTCAATCAAATTTCTATTTGCTCTTGGTAAAAAGTTATAACCTGTTGAATTCTTAAATTTTATTTTACCGTTATCTCAAAATTGTGTTTACGAAAATGATTGAAATTTCGCACACATATATTCGTAGTCATGGTCTATCATTATCCATATATAATATTCTTCTATCTATTAAAGAAAAAAAGGTAAAAATAAAAAACGATGAAAATCGGTAAAAAACGGCCAAAAAACCTGTTTTTTAAAAACTTATTTTTCTCGGTATTCAGTCAAAACTCTTTAACGATTCCAAATTTTTGCACATGTATGCGCATTTATCAGCCCTACATGCCCCATATAACTTGAGATTTTTTGATTGCTCCAAAAAAAAGCTAATAATCAAAAACTACCCAAAAATACCCCTAAAAAAGTAGGTATTTTTAAAAAATTCATATAAACGCAGAGACGCCTAATTTTTTTTTCCTTCATCTTTCACCTGGCATCTTTAGAATTGTCAAAAAAAATTTCCCCTACCCATAATCAACATTTTGTCATACCCACAACACCTGATCAACGTTCAAACAAAACGTTATAGCGGAATTCCAAAATTTTTTAGAATTTTTTCTTCAATCCAGTTATCCTTAAATCAGTCTCCTCTATCTATAAAAAAAAGAATCATTTCTCTACGACCACGCGTTTAGATTTTAGCCAAAATTTAATCTTTCCGTTTTGCCCCTGTTTACCCTATTAAATGACGGAATTTTTAAAAATACTTCATTTGGATTAAGCTTTAGGTTATTATCTTTCAAATAAGCTATAGAAGATTTTTGTATCTCTAATAGTTTATTTTTAATTTTGAATTGAAATTTTTTCCAGCACTGCGAAAGTGCGAGAGTGGAACGGGAGAAAATGGAGTCACTTTTTTGTGGTGGCTGCCATGGTTCATCGATTTATAAGACGTTATCATGTCAAAAAATTTATGAGAAAATCGAAATTTAAGCTAGCAGAACACGAATTTGTATGGAAAATGACATTTTGACATCGGAGAATGGAGCACTAAATTCAAATTAGTCGAGCATTCACTAATTTAAGTCCAATTTAAATGGAATTTTTTGAAAAAAACGAAATTAAAGTTAGCAGAGCACGAATTTGTGTGGAAAATGAAAATATTTTTTTTTATGGAAAATCCCTGAAAATTCTTCTTAAAATGGGGTACTTAACGTTAATTAGTCATCAAGCACTTAATTATTCAATTCGAAAAATTCGAAATTATTTGTCGAAAAAAAATTAATTTTTTGAGAAAATCGAAATTCGAGCTAGCGGAACAAGAATTTGTATGGAAAATGACAATTTTTTTTTTTTTTGAAAAATCTGGAAAAATTTTTTTCGGAAAATGGGGTACTTATCTTAAATAAGTTAAGCACCTAATAATTCAAGATAATTTGAAAAAAATTGAACATTAATTTTTTCCAAAAGTAGTGAAGCACTTAATTTAATTTTGGGGTACTTAATTAGCACTAAAACATCCAATAACAAAACTTATTTTCTTCTGACCTTGCTCAGCTTACTTGAGGGACATCATTAATACAACAGAGAAAGACAAAGAATAAAAAGAACAACAGAGTTGGAGGCTGGAATTAGAACCCAGACCTTTGGCGTAATATTTCATCGCATCCATCCATTTCACCACAAAGCTCTTGTATCAACCCTTTCTGATCCAATCGAATGTGCCCTAATATCTCAAAATTATTTGTTATTTTATTTATTCTCCATACTTTCGCAGTTTACTTTTTTTTTCTGCTTTTATTATAAGTAGCACAATTTTTTCCTGAATCAACTTTCTTACCAACACCTTCTTGATTTTCAAAGCTATTCAATTGTGAAACTAAAAAACATTTCCAAATTAAAAAATGCAGATTAATTAAATCTACATTTTGTTACGAAACAAAAAAAAATCTTAAGGAATTAATTAATTATGTCTTTCCAAATTATAGTGTAATTATATTCGTCCTGTTACAGAAATGCACTAGATCCACAGTCACTAATTACAAAAAAATCTAAGTCGACATTAAACGATGTCACCATGCATACATTTCTAGCAACCCTCTTAACTGCAGCAGACCGATTTAAAATAGTACCTACCTACTCGCTGCTATAAAGACACATTCCAAAATTGCAACAAAATGGCTAAATCCAAATTAAGATAAATAACACGTTTGTAGGTGTCACACATTCACACAGTCACCTCCTCATCAATCAGCCAAATGTTTGCTTAAATTAGCCTCGCAAATTACTTATAATTCACAGTCATGGACTTAAAATGAATCTGTTTTAATTACAACCATTAATTCACTCAATTGCAGAAGCCACAAGCAAACATAATGTGTTGCAAAATTGTTTGGTTTAAGTCTGACACTGACAGTTTTTTAGCAATTAAATTCCCAGTTCTAACAATTACCCACTAACTTTATTGACAAACAAAGTCAAGGTTTCTAATTTAGTCGTCGGTAGATAGATATAGCATTTTTCATTTTGTGTTGAATTTAAAGCTTATAAAAATCATTAAAACAAAAAATCAACAAACCCACACACACTCGTGAAGAATTTTTACTTTTTTGCCCTAAATCTTCAAATTTAATATTCATTTGTTATGTACACACCAGCTGATGATTACCCTAACTGACAACAACCCCTTAAATTCCAAACAAACACTCAACAAAATGAAGCCGGAAGATCAGTCTAAATTGAACAAAACCATTTCTGTTCGTTTGGTCGTTGTTCCATGGGCTTTGTTCTAAATCAAAAACACTGTCAACTAAGTTGAGAGACCGACCGACCGACCGGCCTGGTTTTTGGATTTTGTAGAACCGAGTGCCAGTGTACTCGTCTAATTTGACGTAAAAGTATACACAGAAATATGAAATACTGTAATTTAGGGTGAATTGGGGTATTTTTAGATTTTTGGACAAAATATTATGTTTGAGAAACAAATAGAAAATAATTACAATCAAATGAAATGAAAATACCCAACCAAACAAAATGTGTATGCTGTCAGTTTCAGTTGAAATTAATATTGGCATATGAATCATTGCTTCACAAACTAAAGTTTACGATACTTAGGGCCAATTTTTCAATAGTCAGATAAACCTGAGATAGAGCTTATTCCTAGGAATAAACGTTTTTTTTATATTGACTTTTATTCTTCTGATAGTCTAATTGACGATTGAAAAATCAGGGCTTAATGAAACTGTGTCGTAAGGAGCTCCACTAATGAATAAAATATTTACAATTCAAAAAGTCATCATCACTAAAACTCAAATCCCCAAACCAAAAACACTTTACCCTACCCTAAAAAATCAACCTGTCTCTCAGGGGCTGTCAAGTTAAATTGTTAAATAAAAAAAAATAAAATACTCAAACACACATACAATTGAATTCCACCCAAAACACGAAATCTAAATCAAAAACGATATGTCCACCCTGACCCACCTGTCAAAGTGACAGATAGGAAGAACAACTTATTTCACATACAAACAGAGTTTAGGGGTTACAAACAAAACGAGAAAAAGATTCTCCAGAGATTTAATTGGACGTTATGAAATTTTATCATCATCTCCGCTCCGCTTCGCATCAAAAGCAAAACATTCCCTCCCCCTACATGTGACTTCTAGTACTAAAACACACAATAATAATAATTGTAGTTTGACATTTATTGGATGTCATGCAAATTGAGCTCCATGCTGTGTCTGTGGTTGTTTTGCCATTTGGAGTGCTCTTGGGTGCTATATCTACTGGCTGTTCAGTTCTGTTTGTTTTTGATTGCTCTACGAGTTATGTCAGTGTGGTTTGTATATAACAGTAGTTGGTTTCAGTTTTGTGTTTTAGTCTGTTTTTTTTTGATTAAGAGATCATTAATTATGGAATTCAATGATCCGATTTGAGGCACAGGTATTCTAAATATAGAAATGTTTTTGAAATTACTTTTATGAGTGGCAATTTAATAATGTCAGGGAATTCCTCAAATTAACCGTGAAAATTGCGTCTGGCAGAGATAAAGATGCAGGAGATTAGGTATTTGAAATTTTTCAGCTTTTTTTGTTTAATTGGAATGAGGAGTCTTTGGGTTTCATTTCGTCGTTGAAAGAATATTCACAAGAAATTGACGTTTCAAAATGTGAAAGGAGGGAGTTGGATGGCGGATCTCGTTTGTCATTATTCATCAAAACGACAGACACATCAGAGTTCAGAGATAGCAGAGATAGGTTATATTATATGCACAAAAAGAGTTTTCTATACTCGTAGCAGGAAGCAAAATAGGAAAATCGCATCAATATTATAGAACCGGAATCATCGAGTTTAATAATGTGAGACGAACGTGAGAATATTGACGATTGGATTTCATTTTGAATTTTAAATGAGAAATGAGTTGATGTTTTTGGTTTGGGGATTTGGGTTTTAGTGATGATGACTATTTGAATTGTAAATATTTTATTCATAAGTGGAGCTCCTTACGACACAGTTTCCTTAAGCCCTGATTTTTCAATCGTCAGTTAGACTATCAGAAGAATAAAAGTCAATATAAAAAAAAACGTTTATTCCTAGGAATAAGCTCTATCTGAGGTTTATCTGACTATTGAAAAATTGGCCCTAAGTATCGTAAACTTTAGTTTGTGAAGCAATGATTCATATATTATTGAAACTGAGTAGTTTTCTTCGATCAAATACAAATCGAAGAAATTGGAAATAGTACTTTACTACATACATAAAGTCGGTGGCCACATGATTATGACCGATGAATATTTCCCACAAATTTGTTATGCTAAAAACTAATTTAATTTTATTTTTTCTGTACAGTAATTATTATTACAGCTTTCTACTGTAACGCTTAGAGTGTCACATCTTTCCTAAGAAAAAAAAAATTAAAGAATAAACACGCTTAATAATTTTCCGGGGATGAATTCCACAAATAACGCTCTTTGGGGATTCTTAGCGAAATGCTGCAGAAAACCTTATACCAACTGTTGGAAAAGCTTAGTGGTGAGTGGCTGAATCATTACAAGCAAGGAACAACCACTCCATTGAGGTAAAAACAGAGTTCCCGAAAGAATAAAGGCATTTTGCAACAAAAGGAAAACACATGAAATATTGAAAAAATTGTGGTCTCCTTTATCTTCATCAATTTTTCTCACTTTCCCTCTTTCAAAAAAAAAAAATCCGTACTGGCATAATGTAATGTTTTATACAACCGTAATAATACTGTACTGTACAGAAAAAATAAAATAAAATTAGTTTTTAGCGTTCTAGTTAAAGAATTAGTGACAAATTTTTGAAAATTTTCATCAGTCATAATCATGTGGCCAGCTGCTGTAGAAGTTGAAAGTTTATTTAATAGCAACATCACAAAAAAATCATTAAATGAATTTGCAGATCATTAATGTTCTAATTTATTATATTAAAAAATTATTTTTTTTTTAGCATAAGAAAAAACTTTTGTTCTTGAAAATACGTTTTGATTACATATTGGCCAATGGCCAATTGAGTATTTTTTTTAGAAACGAAATAAAGTTGCCATTTCAAATGTTATATTTTGTTGATGAATGGGCTTCAGGACATTACATTACATTTTTACATTATTTACTAACAGAAAAATAAAAATATCTTCACAATTCAAAAAAGACCTACACACAATAAAGAATAATAAAATTTTGAAGTTTTAGAAAAGGTTGTTTTTCTCAAATCCGACTCTAACGATAAAAAAAAATATTTACTTGGCCAGAAATTTTTGAAATTTTTTAAAAAGGTCTCAAACGGGTGAATGACTTTTTTTAAACTTTGTATTTTTATGACGATTAATACTTCATCAGCATACCAATTTTTTTTTAACTTTTGAAAATTTTTATTTACAAAAAAAATAATTTTTATAAAACGGCTTAAATTGCATTGATTCTTGGGTATGTTCTAAGAAAAAAGAAACTGTTTTATAGTAAATTGCAAATTTGATATCTTTTAGCAATATGAAAATTTTTTTTAAAGTGTGGAAGTCATAGTATTTAGTTAATCCTGAATTCAAAATTCAAAACCTTTTTATCTTAATATGTTCTATTACATCAACCCTGTCTTCTATCGACTCTATATTTAGCTATCAACCCTATTCCGAATGAAAACTCCCGGAGGAATGTGTTCGAGAAATCGCTCCCAATCGTAAGATACCCTGGATATTGTTCCTTTTAATTTTGTTCTCTTTTCGTCAATAATCATGAAAAAAAAAAACGAAAAAAGAGCAAAATTTATAAAAGTGTTTTACTTGTGAGATTTTTTCACAAAGCATTTTCCTCTTTAGATTTCATTCAGTATAGGATCGTATAAATATCTTGAGAAATCTTCCTATGCAGGTAATTAAACTGACAAATCGAACGATTTTCAGGAATGCCGAAAAAAAATGAAGGTATGTTTTGCAATTATGTATAATATTTATATTTTTTTTTTCGTATACTGTGGCGTATACGTAATATTTTTTTCTATAGAAAAACTTAAAAAGTTGACACAAAATTTCTATAGCTGACTAAATTATTTTAATTTATTTTATACATAATTATAGGCTCTGTGACGTTGTATGAAAATAATTAAGATGCTCTGGTTGCAAGTCATGAACTGTTTTTTTTTCAATTTACAGAAACTATTTAAATATCTTTTAACGAAATCAAAACCTCAAAATAATTTAAAAAGCAAAAAAAAAAAAGTAAAACCCAACTACTCTAACAACAAGTTTTAAAATAAATGAAACATTTACTATAATTTTAGCTACCATGTGTGTACGTTCAATGTTCATACAATTAAAAATACCCTTAACGCAATCCTTTTTGTTACCTTTTTAAATAAACTGGTTAGGTACTATTTCATAACGGTTGATACTACGTATAACTTTACTGCAACTAGGGTTGTACCTACTTCCCTTAAAAAAAAAGCTAAACACAATTCTTTAAAACTTTTAAACATACAAGTGAGTGATGTAAGAATCATGTCCTTTTTTAGAAACTTTTGGAACTTCGTGAAAAGCAAAAGAAATTCTGACGACTACCCTAACTCTATGGCATATAACAACACATCAAGTCATGACTCAAAATTGATTTCGAACATGTTTGCTAGTTTCTTCAAAGATGCTTTTGATGTTCCTTCTTCTTGTCAAACTACCCCTCCATTCTTTCCTTCCCAAAATTTTCCACACCTTATCTCACTTAATTTTACCATATGTGAAGAATTAATTATTCGAAATGTCTCAGAACTTGACGACTGTTTTAGCCCTGGCCCTGATGGTGTACCATCATCCCAACTAACAATTTTACTTCCACAAGGGTCTAACGAAGCTGTTTCGATTTTAGAAATATTGCTTGTATACGACCATAGAGAAGCCCTTTTGGCCCACCCGAGAAGCTTGATAGGCTTTAGAAGAGTCATATGCAAGTTGATTAGAGAGACTCAAAACATGTGTTTAATGCCTTATAGAAACAAGCAACATTCAAGATTTAAAAATCTGTATTACTGCTACAGGCTTTTAATTTTATTTAGAAGCTCGGAGCAGACTTGTGGAAGGATTGTGAAAGTCTAAACGAGGTATATCCCAAATAGAATAAAGAAAAAAAAATATTTTTTTTTCATTTTTTTTTGTGTACCTATTACATTTTATTTTTTCATTTTATTCTTTGTTTTCCATCCAGACAAGTTTTGCTTCTGAAATTAAATTTCCAAACACAATTATATTAAGAAAAAAACTTCTACTTACTTGACGCATTTTGCTGGATTTGAACCTCGTACATCCTGGTTGAAAGTCCGGTATCTTAACCATCAAGCTACTCAGGTATATAATAAAAGAGTTTCAAATTTGGACTAGTTGAAACCAGAACTTTCTAAGGGCTTCGACTTAATTCCTGATGAGTTGCACTATCTTAAAGAATATGGTGACCATTTGTGTTTTTTTTTTTTCAAAGTTATTATTTTTGGTTAGGTATTTTCTGATTTTTTTTTTATCTTGTAAAAATTATTTAATTAAGATAAAGATAAAAAATAATATTATATTCTGGATTGTCAAATCTTATCATTATTGAGAAGATGAAAGAGAATAACTTTTTACTCAAGAACAATTTTTCTGGAGCAGAAAAAAATATCTGAAAAATTCGGTTTTTTTAGACTTTAGAGGTTTCACCCGGATGCCGTCAACTTGCATTTTTCCGAAGCAGAAAAAAATTTTTAATTTTTTTGGGCTTTTGGCTTTTTCTTAAAAATAAGAGAATTAACTTTGTTTTGAACTTAGATAAAAAATCTAAAATGTCCATCACTATTTTATATTTAAATAAGTGGAGAAGATTAAGATCTTGTTTTCCTTTCTTCTCTACTTACTTGAATATGAACTCCAAATTGGTCAGTAAACCATTTTTAATATCACTATTTTAAACCAATTACCGATATGAAAAGATTCATTTTTTTATTTATTTCTTTATAACAATGAATAAAAAAACCAAAAATGGTCACCATAATGGCACTTATCCAAATATTTCTTATTCTCATGAGTTTGCCTGACAGTTTAAAAAATTTAGCTTGTACTCACTTTCACAGGGCTTCTAGAAATAAAATTAGTTCGCTTAGGCAAACTTATAAAATTAAATGCTTTTTACAATGTTTTGCTTGTACTTAAAGGATCTCTACAAATATAAATAAATGTCCCCTAACTTCGCTAAGGCAAACATATAAAACTAAAAGCTTTTCGCGCATGCGCCTGAAATTGAACTTCTTTTTTTCTCATACAGATATACAAAATAAACATTTATGTAAGTCGTTATTATTTGAAAGTAATATAAAACATACTTTGTAATATTTTCAATCAAAAACAATGATTCAACAATTTTTTAATTCAAACATTAAAATGCAGTAACTATAACACATCTATTTTGTGGAATATTTGTTTAAAACGGCAAAACCGTTTAATGCGGTTTATTTGAAATTCAACGTAATGTTTTTTTTTATTTAATGAATATCACGACTCATATACTATTGACATATAATTTCGGTAATATAAAATTATAATAATAAATGCATTTAAGGCAATTGTATAAGTTGTAGGTACTTCTACCATACTTAACTACATACCTAAGTCATTTTTGAGTCTAATAATTTTCGAATTGGATAAAAAAAATACAAAGCATTCATAAAGATTTTGTAAGCAGTTCTAATACAATTTCTTTTGCAAAGCCATTTAAAAGAAGTCAGTTATTGGCTTTTATTTCTTGTGCTTCTACAATGGAATTTCATGTGGCCGTATTGAAATTTAAACGAAATGTTTACATTAATGCTTGTAGAAATTTTTAGATTCCACTTGCACTAGGTTTCTAGGAAGCGGTTAACGAAAGTTAAGCCTCGAAAGTTTGAATTTTCGATTCACAAACTAAATACAAGCCCTGTAGAGATAATAGCTGCAAGAAATTAAAAATCTTAACCTCGTGGAAGTAAAATTGTTAGTTGGGATGTGTGTTAAAAAAATGCGTATCGTATTTATCCTATCTTCTTTATGTTTTATTCAACGAATCTCTGAGGTGCTCAATCTTTCCAGTACTATGGAAAAATGCTTTTATAAGTCCAATTCACAAAAAAGGGTCAAAGAACGAAATCACGAATTACAGACCCATTGCCAAACTTTCTGTTATTCCTAAACTATTTGAGTCCTTTATCTGTAGCATGTTATCTTTTAACTGCAAGTCAATTATTTGCGACAATCAACATGGCTTCGTCCAAAATAAGTCAACTATTACTAATCTGCTCCATTTTACTTCTTTTTGCCTTGATTCCTTTGAAAACCGGAAGCAAGTAGACTGTGTGTTCACAGACTTTAGTAAAGCCTTCGACAAATTGAGCCACAAGACTTTAGTCCACAAACTAAAGGCCTTAGGATTTCATGACAAATTTTTACTGTGGATTTCGTCATATTTAAAGAATAGAAGTTATACTGTTACTTTCAGAAATGAGCAATCGGACCAATTTCATGTCAACTCTGGTGTTCCACAAGGTAGCCATTTAGGTCCCCTTTTATTTATTTTGTACATAAATGACATAACATCCATTATAAAAAACTCGTCTGTTTTAATTTACGCTGATGACATTAAAATTTTCAAAATTATAAACTCAATTAATGACTGCTCACAGCATCAGGAAGATCTACATAGATTTAGGGAATGGTGCAATATTAACCGATTTTATTTGAATATAGACAAATGTAAAACTATGTGTTTTTCACGCAAAAAAACAATTATAACTTATAATTATATTTTAGATTCTTCTTCTCTCTGTAAACTTTCCGAGTTCTCTGATTTAGGAGTTATTCTTGACACTAAGTTGACGTTTACTGACCATTATAACTTTATAGTAAAAAAAGCTAATAAGATTCTTGGTTTTATCAAACGATTTTCTCGTGATTTCTGTGATCCCTATGTCCTCAAGCTTCTTTATATTTCTTTTGTTAGACCTGTACTTGAATACGGCTGCGTAATATGGGCTCCTTACTATTCTGTTCATATAAATAGACTTGAAGGTATACAGAGGAGGTTTTTGCGTTTTTGCCTTCGTTTTCTTCCATGGTCCCAAAGATCCATACACCCACCCTATTCTCACAGACTCTTACTTATAAATCTCCCTTCACTTTTACAACATAGAAAATATATTCAGCTTTGTTTTATTGTCAAATTAATCAATGGTTCAATAATATGTCCATCAACTCTGTGTCGTCTAAATTTAAGCTATAGTCAAACTAGCATAAGAAGACAATTGCCTTTATGTCCGATTTTCAGCAGAACAAACTATGGTGTGAATAACCCATTAAATCAATTGATTTCAGTCTTCAATAAATATTACTTTTTGATCTCATCTGTAAACGACAATGTCAAAAGCAAAACATTTAAAGAAAACTTTTTTAACATATTATAGTTATTATTTATTTTTTAGGTAAACATTTTATTATTAAAATTGTATGTACATAAATAGTTTTAAATTCTAACGTTAGGCTATTAACGGATTAAATAAATAAACAACAAATAGAAACTATATTTTTCGTTAATGATTTGTTATTGTGATCCATTCATGAATTTTACTATCCATATAATGGAAGAGTGAAATCAAATAAAAAAAAAAGTGATTCATGTACCAAAGCCAATTAATTAAAAACAATATTCTCAAATATGACCTACCTACTTCCTATTTTCTGTATCATTTATTTTATGTCCTGGAATATCCCTTACACCTATTTCTCATTCCAAATTTCAAATTCCAAATCATCCCTTGATGTACACCATATTTATTGAATAAAAGTCAAATTAACCAAGACTAGACAATAAAAATAGAAGAACGACGACAAAAATATAAATCGAAAAAAAGGACCATCCTTTTATAGGATCTATAGCTTAGACAATTTGAAAACAAATATGTTTATTGTCCCAATTACATATTCAGTTGGCATTACTGTTTCTTTCCAGATAATATGTTAATAACTTTTTTTTTGCATCCCTTTGAAAAAAAAAAAATATATATAAAAAAGTCTAACATTAAATCACCAAAAACAAACAACCCTATAGCTTTCTTATTCAGTTTTGTAATATAAGAAAGAAAAACATATCCATGATATATCCTTTATAGTTAGATTAAAATAAACAAAATATTTACACAAACTCAGTTCCTAACAAAAAAAAAAACCCTGAACTCAACCCACTTTTTCAATAAATAAGTTGAAAAATAAAAAAAAAAAAAAATACATCCTTCCTTTCTAGGATCCCATCATAACTATATGTGAAAAAAATAAACAAAACTTACAAAACTATGTACGAAAATCAGGTCACCACACCAAACACAAGAAAATTCTTAACGACCATTAAAGGATTTCAATCCTTAGCCAATTTCTAACGATTTACTTAAGTCAGCTTAAGGCCGCAGTAAAAAGAAATAACGAATCAAAAATCTTTCACAAACATTCTCTCGATACTGTTTGTATGTGGTATGAATGTGTTGATGGTTATAAACAAATACCAGACAGAAAAAACGACAAAAACTGAAAGGATCAGTGTCACATCATGTTATCATTTCAAAAACTGTGAAAAAATATACAAGATTTTTCTTCAAATTCTCATGTGTCACTCGTTCTTTGCTGGTATTGCTTTTGATAGAAAAACTCTACACGCTCACATCAACACCACACCCATTTTGGAGCATGCCAAAGGGGTTTACTTTATTTTTTTATTTCCTTTTTTTCTCTTCTTCTATAAATGGAAAATATTTTCATCTTAGTTTTATTTTTCTGCTAGGAAAATATATGTACCTACTTCTTGCAAGGATTTTTTCCCCCTTATCACCAGTTAAATTGTTTTACTTTTTCGCTTGCTTTAATATAATAATATAATTTTTTTTTTCTCTACGTTGGGCGCCATTTAACAGTATGTATGGTAGATGGGTTTTATTACACATCTCTCCCAATTTCCAAGCAATTCACTAAATAGACGATGGTGTGTACTCGGCTTTAAGTTGATTCCTTAAATTGTCTATAACTTTTTTTTTCGGTTGAATATTGCTCAGTCATCGTGATTGTAGAAACAGAGGACTGACGAATGAGCTTTGAAAAGAAGAACAAAAACCATAACTGAAGACGGCAAGCCTCTAGGCTTGTTTGTTGTTGCTATTTTCTTTTTTGTTTTTGTTCTTATAACTATACTCTGCCATTTCATAGAAAGTTTTTCATCTCTTTCTTTATTTTTTCTCTATATTTTCCGCCAAGCCAACCATCTTACATAAATTTCTCAATGGAATTCCTAAATGCCAAAGGATATAGGAATTCAGCTTCACTTCCCAACACAGAACGAGTCACACACACGGCAAGTTTACGAATACAGCTAAGAAGGAAGGAAAGATGCTGCTAAATTGCAATGTACTTGAGATTGAATTTGGTATGCTGGTGGACGTCTTTTATGGGAGGGGGGTTTTGAAAGTAGAAGAACCGTCAGAAAAAATAAATAACATTTCTTCGTGTTCGTTCAGGTAAGAAAAAAAACAGTAGAAGGCCAACAACAACAAATGTACCATATATCCCGCAGAGAGAAAAGGAGGTAGGTTTGTATTTATTCTTAAAGAGGTGTGATGGTTTAATTAAAGATCCTTTTGGAATGGGACATACAGGACGTGGTTGTAAAACAAATTTCAGCCTCTTTTAAAAGACCTATTCGTGGGGATAAAGTTTTTTTCGAAAGTTAAAGAATGATTTAAGTTTGAATGATTGCCTAGATAAAGTTTTATGAAAAGTTTGTGTTACCTACAACCGCGCCGCACTTGTTTTTATGGAAACAAGTAGAAAGTTTAATGAGGCGCGCACAAAATACAAAAGAATTTATGCCTTTTTCTGATGGTTTTTTCTCCTTTTTTTTTGCACATATACAGACGCGTATCATGGTTGACCTATATTTTTCTATTTGAATCGACGATTATGGTAAAGTTGATGGGGAAAACGCCAAGTGAGTGAAAAAATTGAAGTATTTTTTTTTATATATAATTTTGAGATAAACAACAGGAGTTGAATTGGGGTGTGAAAACTATTTTGATGTTGGTAGTAGATTTGATTCCCTTGAAAGGAAGTTGATTTTTTAGCTCTCAAAAATAACAGTAACAATGAGGGAAAGCAGTTTTGTCAATTATGATAATGGTTTTCGGTAGATTGTAACAAGTTGGTTGATGGATTATGTTAAAAACCAACCATTAGTTTGAACAAACTTGCTGTAATAGTTAAAGCTTTATTTGAGAAAAAAAGGGTTTTCACTTTATTATCAAAGTGATATTTTACAAATTGTATATTTTCTTAAAATGCAAAATAAAATCCATAGTAATTTTTTCGGGAATGCAACGATTCCCTCCAGCAAAAATGGATTTCGATTTGCGTACAGAGGCGCACGTTGAGTTGCCGGGGCCCCGGGGCAAAATACAATTTTGGGGCTCCTTTGATATTTGAGGATCCCTTTGATATAGAAAAGAGCAAATAAAAAAGTACGTATACGCCCTACTTTTTTTTTGGCATCTAATGTATCATTTGTTGGTCGTTAAGATTATTCATGTAACATTTTTTGGGTCCCCAAGATAATATATAATTTTTCTTTCAAAAAACCGATTAATTTTTTTGGGGCCAGCATTACACTAAAGAATATAATTTGCCTCTCTTATGTCCTAAGTGATTCATGTCAAATTCTTATCTTTTTGCTTCGTTACTTATGTGCATTGTCTCCGATCCGATAATTTCTTTACGGAAATGAATCAAGGGAAAGTCAATCTATATGTTTTCATTGAAAATTGATTTTTGAAATGAGTTTCTCTATTACAAAATTGTATCTGAAGTCTCCACTTGAAAATACTTTGTGACTCAAACAAAGTATTACAAAATAAAGCAATAATCCAGTCAAATAAGGGTTTAACCTCGGAATGAATGTTAGTAGAAATTTTTTTTGCTCAATATCTTCCTTTTGCCATTCTATAACATATCTCAAAAGTCTAGAAAAATCTCATGTCCGCTTGTCGCGATTTCAAGGTCAAATCGCGAAATGGAGATTTTCAAAATTAGCAAAAATAGGCTATGGTATTATATACACATATGATACATGATTTCAAGGTATTTTTTAATGCTGATTAAAAAAAACCTAAAATCAAGACAATCTGACGTCTCTGGAAAAAGTTATACCTGTTTTTCATCTGTCAACTCATATTATTATAACAGTTGCAAACTTACTCCCGAAAAACCCTTAAAAGTTATGGTAGATGAACCAAATTTTGAATGAAGATTTTAGAATCCATCATTATTAAAAATCAAAACAATCCATTACAAAAAATATATATACCTACGAAATAATGGTATTTTTTGATGGAGGGGCAAATTTTAGGATATGCACTAAAGAAGATTCTTGTTCATCTTAGGAATAAGTGCTAATAGGCTAATTTTTTCATTTTAATCTTTGTTTGGATATTCTTTAACTACCCTCAAAAATCTAAAAAAATCTCATGTCCGCAAGTCCTAATTTTCTTGGTTTGAAAATAAGGTGCAGATTTTAAAAAATTAATAAGAAAAGTTTAAATTTTTATATGTATACCAACATAAGCGACATGATTTAAAGGTATTTTTTAACACTTATTCCAACAAAACTCACAAACAAGTCAACCTGACCATCCCTGAAAAGTAATGCACCTTATTCATGTTGATCTGACACAAATATCTGAAGAGTAGTTTTTCAATTTTTTTCAAATCTGCACCTTATATTCAAACCAAGAAAATTAGGACTTGCGGACATGAGATTTTTTTAGATTTTTGAGGGTAGTTAAAGAATATCCAAACAAAGATTAAAATGAAAAAATTAGCCTATTAGCACTTATTCCTAAGATGAACAAGAATCTTCTTTAGTGCATATCCTAAAATTTGCCCCTCCATCAAAAAATACCATTATTTCGTAGGTATATATATTTTTTGTAATGGATTGTTTTGATTTTTAATAATGATGGATTCTAAAATCTTCATTCAAAATTTGGTTCATCTACCATAACTTTTAAGGGTTTTTCGGGAGTAAGTTTGCAACTGTTATAATAATATGAGTTGACAGATGAAAAACAGGTATAACTTTTTCCAGAGACGTCAGATTGTCTTGATTTTAGATTTTTTGGAATCAGCATTAAAAAATACCTTGAAATCATGTATCATATGTGTATATAATACCATAGCCTATTTTTGCTAATTTTGAAAATCTCCATTTCTCGATTTGACCTTGAAATCGCGACAAGCGGACATGAGATTTTTCTAGACTTTTGAGATATGTTATAGAATGGCAAAAGGAAGATATTGAGCAAAAAAAATTTCTACTAACATTCAGTCCGAGATTTACCCCTTTTTTCTCCTTATTTGACTGTATTACAAATCTTCACGATACGTTTTCAAAACTATATTTGAATAAATTATATAAGTGTTGTATGTCGTTGGAAAGCTTATTTTAACTGCTATTTATATCGCTGAAAATAAAATTTTTTTAAAATATATTTTTAATTAATATAATTTTTTCACACAATAAGCTTTTATTTGCAGTTATTTAATTTCGAATTGAGTTTTAAATGTTTCCGCTGTCTTCCGCTGTCTACTTTTTTTCACAATTTTGTTCTTTGGTTTATGTACTACTATGTACAAAAAGAATTGGCTGCTTTTATTTGCTTTTCTTTGATAGAGAACGATATTTCTGTCGAAAGACATAGTAAAAAAACGTATTTTGGTGCATCCTTACCTGTTTCAATACATATCTTGAGTTCTATTGATCGCACTGTCAAGATTGATGTCTTCAGGTTCTAAGGAAATGACAGAGCATCAGTCCTTATATTCAGAATGTGATTTTGTGTTAATTTAGCCTACTCACATTATTTGGTAAACTCGCGATATTTAACCCCTCGGAAACCATATAAAGCCGCGATTTAAAGGTGCCAGACTTTTGAATTCGTTATTAAAACACATAAGGCTATAAAACTGCATACTCACATTTTGGTTATACCTCCACAAAATTTGCTCTTAGACTTAGTATATGCACCCGAAATTGAAGATATTTGTATTTTGAACAATGCTGTCATTGTACTATTAAAAAAGTCTAAGGTAGCAGAAAAATGATAGAATTTAATATTGTAATTGTTGAAAAAAATTTCATCCATGGAAAAAGTTACATAGAGATTTTATTTACTGATTTTGATTTTACTCGAAGATTTTCAAAAGAGCCGTTTAAAGTATTTAATTAAGAAGGATTTTCGTGAAAATTGACAACTAGTTTTTTTTTTGTGATTTCTTTTTTTGCTCTTTTCTCAAAAGCGTAGTTTTTCGCCTATTTCACTTTGCCTTACAAACGACTTTATTTAAGATGATTATAATCAATATTTTTTTCTTATAATTTTTCAAAAAAATAGCTTTAATTTCAAATAACGTAACACAAACAATCTACATTGAAATGTATTTTTTCTTTATTTTATACTCATAAAAATAATTAAGTAATTTTAAGACACGAAAGGAAGGCCTTTATAAAATTAAGAAACCAGTTTTATCTTATTTTGCAAAATTTGAGAAAATAATCTTTTAAGATACAAAAGTTAAAGATTTTTGAGACGTTCTAGCCTAGTCAAAATCGTATTTTTTTAGCTTTAAATAGACGTTTAATACTTAAATAAAAATATTAGCTAAAAAAACAGTGTGTCAAACAAAATTGTACTTTTTGAACTTTGCCTAGCTTTTCAAAGCTCAAAAAAAAGTTACATAGAGATTTTATTTATAATTTGCATTTAAAAAAAAACTACGCTCAATGATTTCTGATACATTAAAGATTCCAAGATACATTAAATGTTCCAAATTTGGTTTAATTATTTCAGGAGACAAAAAAGTTACAGATATTTTTAAATACCCTAATCAAGCGAAAATCGTACTTTTTGAACTTTGACTAATTTTTAAAAGCTTAAAAACAATTTTAATTTTAAAAAAAGTAAGTTGAATGATTCGTTATATATCAAAGGCATTATATTCCAAATTTGAAGCAATTATCACAAAAGACAACAAAGTTACAGATTTTTGAGACGCCTAAGGCCATATGGGCCCACTGTGCACCGCCCCGTTTGCCCCAATGGTGTGTATGCCCCTGTTTGCGTACATGTACTTAAAAGATATGCGTTCATTGTTCCATTCATAAAAAGTCGAAATGCATCAAAATGAAATTCCACCAAATGAGTTTTATAATAGCCTTTCGATAGACAAAATATTACCTTTTATTAATAAACTGCTACGAGCTCTTCGACACAATTGATGAGAAATGTACCTAAAATGGATTTAAGAAGAAGGGAAAATCTCCTTGATATGAAAATTGATTACCAGAGCTTGCACGGCATGACTTCCTGAAACGGACCAAGCTTATTGATTTCGTAGTAGGCAAGAAAATACTTTTAAGTATCAAAATATTCTCCCGCCTAACAGCAAACTGCTACAGGGTTGCTGCCAGGAGTGTCTTTCTTTACATTTATGGGCACCGGGCCTTTGAGGATGTGAGGCCTTCTGTAGGAAATAAATTAGAAGCTTTTTAATTAAAATACTTACTTAAATTTCACTGGACTTTTTTCAAATATTCTTTAACATTTTTTATACACACGACAGTCAACATTTCTTTCTCTTTGAAACTTTGAAAATTCATAAGAAAAGTACTTTTTTCTCACTTGCGCAATTTGAATGTAAATAAGAGCGTATTAATTGTTTTTTAAACCAAAATCTAAAGTTTCTGCATCATTTTTTTATTATTTTTCTTTCGGGCAAGGCTTTAATAACATGTTTAAATATGAAAATATTCAGTTTTTCTTTTTCGCGTCTTATGTATAGTAGCTTTTAACCACAAACGAAAAAGTTGGATCGTTTTATTTTGCAGGATTTTGTTGGTACTAGAGATATTTCACATTTTTCAACAGTAATCCTTTGGCCAAATTGTTTGACAATGATTATTTGGAGCCTTTGCCAATTTCTAGAAAGATGTAGTACCCCTGATTTTTTTTTACTCGCGATATAGTAGGTAGGAGAAAAATGCGAACAGTGAGATACTTTTTTTCAAATTGTTATATTTCAGAAAGTTTCCAAGCTATCTCAACCAAACTTTGAGGTCACTTTAAGACATATTTTATCTTAATATTGCAGAAAAAGTTATAATTATAATTATAGAATGAATGAGAGCATTACAATAAACTAAAATGTAGAAAAAGTAAAACCGTCTCACTGTTGTCAAGGGTTGCTATCAATGCGAAAGGCTAAAGTGAACAGTGAGACGGATGAATAAAATAGAAACAAATTAACGAAAACGTCCAATAAGTAAGTAACTAGTAGTTAATTTATTAAACTATGTTACTTCAATTCATTACTTCAAAAAGGTTACAAAAAACAGGAAATAAAAACAAAAGCAAAAACACCACAAAATATCTAATACTGGGTCTGGGGTCTCAAAAGTCCGTTTGTCAGGTTGTCTGTCGGTCTAGTCTGTCGGTATAGCCTAACTGGATGGCCGGATCCACTTCAAAATTGTTATGTAGCAGTTTTTGGGCCTGTAAAGAGAGGTTTTTGAAATAAGCTTTTTTCTAAAATTGTTATTAACGGATAGAACCGATTATTTTTAATCTGATTTTCTCCAAATGTCTTGCTTAATTTCAACGATTTTTTTTTACACAAAAGCACTTAAATAGTTTTTATATGAATACAAAATACAATTCTGAAAAAATTATTATAAATTAAAAAAATTTTTTTTTTTTGAAAAATCGAATTTTCGAAAACGGGATATTGAATTTTTTTGAAATTTTGGCTATTTAATTTCTACAAAATGGCATACCAACTTTATTTAAATACTTAAAAAAAAATATTTACCTATAAAAATTATTTTTTTTTTTTTTAACGGGTTTAACGATTTTGAAAATTTTTCTTCCAAAAATCAACTACAATTTAATAACAAATAACAAAAAAAAAAAAAAAAATCACATAAGAATTCACGATTTTGTTTGATAATTTGAATCCAGGAAACTGAATTTTGAAGTGAAATGGTGTTTTTTAAGATTCTAAAAGAATTAAGCTAGTTTTTGCCTTCTTTTTGATGAAAGTGGGATTTAATTGCACATCCAGATGGAAACACATCTTTTTTGAAATTATATTTCCACCTTGCACGTTAAAAGAAACCAACTTTTCTAATGTGCATTTTGTCCCCACTGAGTGAGAACTTTGAATAATGATTCGTTTTAAGATTTTAAAACTAAAGAGTTTAAGTACCTAATTACTTTTCTGGGCTTTGATTTAGAGTCCAGAGAGTGTAAGCAAATTTTTGCAAGAAATAATAATTGTAACAGTGTTGAAAAGTTGGAAGTATCCCCAAGAGTCAAAAGTGTCAATAAAAATAAAAGTTTTTGAACTTGATGTTGAAAAACACATTTTTACAACAAAAAAGGGCAGAAAAAACTTGAAAAAGTTGATACCTTAACTTTAAGTAGATATTGTTTGTCTTTCAAGAATAAATGCTCGAAGTAAATTTTAATTTTTGTTTTTATGTATAAAATTGTTAAATATATGAAAATTTTAATTTTTTTTTCATTAAATAATGCTAAATTACAAAATAAGCACTCAGTTTTCCTCGCAATTTTTGCCTTTTATTATAACGCAATTTTGTATCCCCTAACTTGAAGCTGCAAATACATATACTTTTCCAAGAACGTTTTCCCCGAAAATCACTAAAAATAATCAAAATATAAGATAAAGTTAAAGCCTTTTTAAATCATTAATCATTCCTTGCTTTACTATATTTCCTTCAACATTTCCAAACTTTGCCAACTCAACCAAAAAATTGGCATACATTTTTTCTCTTCAATTATAATGAATGAAGTGAATAAAAAATCACCAAAAAAGTAAAAAAAAAAAAAAAAAAAAAAAAACTTTTCAAATAATAAACAAAGTTCATTCACTTGTCAGTTAACCCATTTAAATACTTGATCCTTAGTGCCCAAGCAGACTTCACTCGGCGACCAACCAGATACAACGACTGTAAATACACCTGTAGTAGTCCTGCTGTTCCTGATGCTATAGTGCACCGAAAAAAAAAATTGATAATAACAGCTATCAAATTAACATTTTTCAGTGACAAAAGTCGTCCAACAATTAAAATATCAATTTTGATATTTTATCATATCATTTTCACATTTTTTAATTTCAGATGGGATGGTGAAAATTTCACTTTGACAATTAAAATATCATTTTGACATTATTTTACGTTTAAGTGGACAGTGAAAATTTCACTTTGACAATTAAAATATCAATGTTGACTAGATTTTACGTTTTAGTTTATTATAATGAAACCTATTTCTTTCTTTTTCTTTTTTATTATTTTTATTATTAAAAGAATTTTCTTTCTTTTTTCAAAACATTACTGAAAGGGAATATTCTTTACAAAATAATGATCATATTATTTTTTCTATTATAGGTGATATAATTGTTTTGTTATTTTCTCCCAAACTATGTGAAGTAAAATCTTAGTGCCGATCAAATTTTATCAGTAAATCATACATTTTACTTCGAAAAAACACAACGCGCCTTTAAATTAGTACACATTAAGAATTTTGTATTTAATATTTTTCAATAATTTGGAATGAGAAATTGATATGAAAAAATGATAATAAAATATCAAAAAAAAATTCCAAAATGTGACATTTAAATATCATCCTGATAATAAAAATGTTGTTTTAACATTTTAAATATCATTAAACACATTTTATAGAGCATTTTTGGCTGATATTTAAGAAATGTTAATTTGATATTTAAAAAATGTTAAATTGATATTGGTTTTTTTTTTCGGTGTGCAAAACGTTGTCGACCCAATTTCCGGCAATTGTGCGGTCAACATTATTTACTAAGCCTACAATATAAAACGGTTTTTCCTCGGTTCGTTAGGTAATAAAAATAAAATACACCAATGGAAAATCCTTTTTAATATTACCAAACAAAATCTCCAGAGCCAGGTTCTCTACTAGAACTTCCCTCTTTAAGGCTATATAACGGCAGAGCTAGAATACGCGAAGGGTAACAACCTTTCGCGTATTGATTCCATTGAAAGGCAAAGTGCGCGTAAAAAAGGAAAAAAAAAAATAAAACACCACCTCCGTGCCATTTTACAGCATCCACCTTTACCATCCGGGCTTTCGTAAGCCTCCAAAGGGAGCTATGATGAAGAAAAAAAAATTAACACAAAATTTATGTAAGGACGTGATGTTTTTTTTTTTTTTTTGTGTTTATTAAAGAACGATGGGGATGTATATTTTATGAGAGGATATGCACTTGAATTCTTTTTTTTTTTTCTTTCTTCACAACTTTGAATTGGAAATGCACACATGTATACGATACGAGCCAGGTCCTGGCTGCCAGGATGCGGGTAAAGGACATATATAGAGAAAATGATATCTGAATTTGTACCAACATCAGTTTCAGTATTGAGTCAGAGCAGAAAGAGTTCCTTTACATTTGAGCATCTGATCCTGCAGTGCAGATAAAAAAAAGCATATGTTCCCATATGCTAAACATTAGAATTGAGTTCTTTGCCGAGGTGTTTTTGTTTATTGTATATATTGAAGGGTCCTTAAGAGGATTAGTTGGGTTAGGTTATATTTTCTTTTGAAAACTGCCAGACCTGCTGGGCGTGGCTGTTACACTAATTGAAGTGTCTGAACTTTGTATGGATTTTTATTTTTGTTGTTTTAACGAAAAATGGCAAATGTAAACAGCATTTAACTGTGGAACTGGAATTTTACAAATAATTTGAAAGTGGTTCAAAGGGTTATTACAAATACCTACATTTTTACAATCCATACAAACGTAAAAAATAACTACGAATGACTTTCAAAGTAAACAATGTGGTTAATGATTCGTAAAACTGTTTCATAGATGATTTTCAAAAGGCTTTTGTTACTTTTTGATGCTGATTATTACTAAGAATTTAAAACTGTATCAAAATAAGTGAAAAAGTAAAGTTTTTTTTTAACTTGACAAAGTTTCAATAGTTTTTGTAGTGAATTAAACAAAGTGTTTTAGAGAATTATCATTCATACAGTCAAGTTAGTTTTTGCAACAACAATTTTTTTTTAACAGGTTTTACATTTGTGCATTTAATTGCTTCTCGATACTCCTAAACATAAGAAAATAAAATCCTGCATATTTTCACTTTGAACCATTACATTGCTGGCAAAAATTTAACTTCAAAATATTAATTTTTTTTATTAAAATATAAGAAGGATGTCGAAATTGTGCCAATTTAAAATTTAAAAAATAGGTTGTCTGTAAAGCCGGTTTACGGACGATGATTTTACGTGATAACGTGGTAAGAAAATGTTTAAAATGAGTCAGTTGAAGCGTTTATTTATTTCAAACAATCATAATTTACAAGAAAAAGCCAAAAAAAAATTACCTTTTTTCTTTTCTCATTATATTAATTTTTTATTTTCAAAGCTTACAAAAAAAAATTTATACCAATAAAAAGCCAAATATTTCTTCTAAATAATGAAACCATTTTTAAATTTTTACAATGCAAAAAAGTATTAAAATAATTTATTAAAAACAATCATTTCTTATGAAAAAAGTGACAAAATCACTTCCATCACCCAAAAATTCATTTTTTTGATATTACAACCTATAATAAATTTTATACCATGTAGCTTATTGCTTCCGCTCAAAATATATATATCGATCATGTCTATTAGGCATCTCCAAAAAGAGCTAGAATTTTTTGAACTCCATCAATTTTCATCAAAAAAAGCAGAAAAAACATATAATTTTATGTTCTCACGCTATTAATTCAATTTTTTTTAGACATTCTGTTAAAAATTTTATATCATGTAAAAGCTTAATTTAACCTAATTTCACCTTTCATATGACGTTTCAATCTTATTTCTGCGATGCCTAGAAAAAAAGTAAGAATTTTTTAAAGCCAATCATGTCGAAATTCCAAACTGAGATTACGGTACTTCCCACAAGTTTTTTAATTTAACATTGTGTAGCTTGTAGTGAATGTATAGTTATGAGTGATATACCAAATGAAAGGTAACATCATCAGGATGCTCAATAAAGTTAAATCAAATTTGTATTTGCTTTAGATCAAAAGATAGAATCTGTTGAATAATAAAACTTTATTTTACCGTTATCTCAAAATATCTACAATATAAATTTCATTTATTTATCTCTTGACAAATAAACATAAAATAAAAAACGGTTAAAAAAAGGTCAAAAACTTGGGACAAAAAAACTTGTTTTTCCCGTTATTCGGTCAAAAACCATTTTGAAATACCAATTTTCTGCACATGTATGCGCACAGTCATAGACTACATGTTCTATAAGCTTGAGATTTTTTGAATGCTTTGAATTATAAAAAAGCACAACAATTTCATACATAACGAATCCACTTTAATAAATTTTCTACTAAAACAATTTATCAACAAAAAAATATGCATATGCTTAACTTTGAATACCTATTCAAGAAAATTTCATCAACTTTCCGTCATGTTAACTTTTTTGTAATTTTATTTTTTCGTTTGTCGTCGTTGTTTTCAAGGTGGTTTTTTTTTGGATGAGAATACTTAATTACTTTTCCGGAAGGTAATAACTTCTGAAGTTGATGTAGAGGATCAACTTTTCACTTTCAGGGTTAATTTTCTTTATATATACATTTCTAAAGTAACTTTTTCAAGATAAGGACTTAGGATATTAATAGGGACAAAGGATACATATTTCTCTTTTGCTATGCAAATTCATGTAAAAAATAAAGTTTAACAAAAACCCCCCAAAAATTCCTTAAAAATTCATCTAAAATAAGAAAATTAAAATTAATCTAAAATTGTTTAACTTAATTCTCAATTAAGTCAGTTTAAGATTAAGTGACTCAACACCTCCCTCAATTTTCTTTTCTTTTCAAAGAAAATCTCTTTGCCTTTAGTCAAAATTACAAAAATTAAAAATTTCCTAATCACAAAACTTCTTCTAAGAATCATCCTTGACATCATTTGATTTTAAGTATTTAAAAGTCTTTATGAAATTCTTTGACCCAAGATGCTTAAAATCTTCCCCAACGAAAGTCTCTATTTATTTTTATTTTTTTGATAACAATCTGTTGACAAGAAAATCTCCCGCCAAATGAAAAGAAATGGCAACAAAAAACATCAAGAAATTCTACCCGACACGACGACACGGACGAACGATAGCAAAAATATAATTTGTATAAATAATTTATGCGCCCTCATTCCACACCAAATGTTATGACTACGTCTCTGTGTTCAATGTTCATCCGTTTCATGGAGATGTTGCTAGCTAGTTGGTACATTATGCATAAGGGAAATTTATTTCAGCGGTGACACTAATGTAAATCCCAATAAAACTCACACATATTCACAGGCATCTTTCTATGAAGGAATAGCTCCTTTTTTCTAGGAAAGGGTCGAACTTTCTTTTTTCTGAGAAAGGGCCGCATACTTCACTACTTTTATATGTATGTCTAAATACAATTAATCTGAAAAAAGTACTAGAATCCGTAAAAAAAAAACAGATCTGTTCCTGTGTTGGTACCAAAGTTGAAGCAAACCTTAGACGCACTTTATAAAAAAATGTACCAGAAGACTAGTTCCTGGACAGAAAGCCTTTGTGTTAAAAAGTACTTTTTTTTCACAAAACGAAGATTTGGCATATTCTGCACACAAAAAAGTACTAGAAGATCAGTTCTTGTGTTACAACCAAATTTGAAACAAATGCGTTCTGAGTTATTCACACAACCTAGTTTGATTGAAAACTCAACAAAACTGGAAAAAAGTACTAGAAGCCAAATTCCTGTGTTGGTATACACAGGGATACTTCCTAGAAGAAATAGCTCCTTTTTCCTAGGAAAGGGTCGGAATTTCTTTTTCTAGGAAATTGCCGCAGTACCTGTTACTTTTATATAAATACAAAAAATTGAAAAACAGTACTAGAATCCGTCAAAAAAACAGATGTGTTCCTGCGTTGGTATCAAAGTAGAAGCTAATCCGTCAAAAACAGGTGGACAGAAAATATTGTTATAAAAGGTAATTTTCCATTTTATTCATAAGAAGTTGATTAAAATTTTAGACACACTTTAAAAAAAAAAAATTGTACTAGAAGACCAGTTCCTACGTTAATTTTAATTTTGAAGCAAATGCGTCAACAATAGTTTTAGGGAAAATTAAAACAAAAAAACGACTTTTTCATACTTAATCACTTAATCTAGTTTGATTAAAAGCATTAATACATTATGCAAGATAGTACTAGAAGACTAGATCTTCCGCTAGTAACAAAATTGAAACAAATTCTTGAACAATAGGTTGACGGAAAACTTTGTGATAAAAAGTATACCTATTTCAGATTTATTCGTAGGACCCAGTTTGTTTGAAGTCTTCGACAAAGTCAGCAAAAAAGTACTAGAAAACTGTTTTCTTATTTGTCACCTTATTTGAACAGGGCTTGTGATAAAAATCACATTTTTTCTGACTTTCTCACAAAAATAAGTTTGATTTTCAGGTATTTAAGAAAAGTACTAGAAGACTAGTGCGTTGATACTAAATTTGAAGCAAATGCGTTTACAACAAACGGATAGAAAACTTTGTGGAAATTCTTTTTTCTGACTTATTGACATAACCAAGTTTGATTTTTTTTAAATATTCTGCAAAAAAAGTACTAGAAGATTAGTTATTTTGTTGGTACCAAAGTTGCATCAAGTCAATCAAAAACAGGTTTGCTGAAAGCATTGTGATAAATAGTAGGTATATTTCAGACTTATTTTTCCAAGGTTGATTGAAACCTTGGAAAAATTCTCCAAAAAAGTACTAGAAGACTGGTTCCTGTTATGGTACAAAATTTGAATTAAATGGATCAAAACAGATAGACAGGACTCTATGTAATGAAAATTACTTCTTCTCTGACTTATTCTAAAAACGAAATTTGATTTTCGAAATATTCTGCAAAAAAGTAGTAGAAGTCTAATTCCTGTGTTGATGTTGACACGAGAAAATGCGTCAACACCAGATAGAATAAAACTTTATTTTAAAAAGTACTTTTTCGGGCGTAATCACAGAACTAAGTTTGAGAAATTCTGCAATAAAAAAAAGTACTAGAAGTTTTTTTCCAGTTTTGTAAGAACAGATAAACAAAAAGCTGATGATAAAAAGGAGGTACTTTTTTGTCTTATTAAAGAACCCGGATTGATTGAAGTCTTCGACATATTATGAAAAAAGTACTAGAAGAATAATAATTAATGAATAAGTACAAAATTTGAAGCAATACCTAATTCTTTGAACCTATTTTGATTGAACCCTGGACATTTTTTTATGAAAGTAGCAAGAACTTTGGTTCTGTAAATCTCAATATTTATCGAACTTAAAGCTTGAATAGCATTTCAAAAACTAATTACTTCCGTTCCGTGTTTTCTATTCAATGTTCGCTAGACCATATACTTTTATGACTTTATAGCCGTCCCCAAAACTTCCCAATCCAAGTCCACATACAAAAAGCTGTTAACTATACCAATGCGAGATTCCTAACTTGTGTAACTCCGCTCGGCTCTTACAGATGTCAATTATTATTTTCGTCTGATGTTTTTGTGTCCCAAATACATGCCACTGACGACGAGCTATATGATATTGGATTTTCAGTCAGTATTGCTGCGAAGTTTTATTATACCAACACAACAACACTAGCAACAAACCAAAACACATTTTTGCTTCTGCTTCCATTTTATGGTTATGACAAGGAAAACACCCTCGTCATTATTTCGTTCGTTCGTTCGCATTTGAAGTATTTGCCTTGTTGAGCTTCAATCAGGTGCTTTTAGAGCTCCAACTCTACAGCCTGTGCCATGCAATCAGCTGGCATCAATCGTCACGCAAATGATCAGGTACACACACACAATTTGGAGTATAGGATATCTCATCATGAACAGAACAAAACTCCATCACTGCCTATTAACTAAATATCCTTTGGAACAAGTGAAAAGGAGCGCGCGAGTGTTGTTTATGGTGGGTTTGCTGTTTGTTGGCGTACAGAATTGACTCCCAAATGAGAAAGAACATGGATTAAAGGTGATGGAAAGGTATTCGCAGTTGTTTTTATACATAAAAAAACCCTTGACTTTCGCTTTCGCATTTTATTGCCGACAATCAGGCATCACCAAGGTACACTTTTGTAGAATAGGAATGTTTCCAGGGCCCTATTTCACCAACTACAAGTTACAAGCACAAATTTGTAACTTGTAGATCACAAGTAAAAATTTGTAGAATGGAATTCTGTTTCACAAAGTACAAATAAGTAATTCACAAATTTGTGATTATCGAAAAAAAAATTACAACTAACTTTTGAAAACCACAAGTTTGTAGAATTACCGTTTCACCAAATATATTTTATTCTTGTAAACAACAAGTTTATCTCACAAACTTGTAAAGCTCGTTGTAGTCTTAGCGGTGACCGTTGAGTTACTTAACTCATAACGACATAGGTTAAAATTGGTTTCAAATGAAAACTAAGTTGATAACGAGTATGAAAAAATAGGATTGCCATTTTTAAAACTTGAGCTCTTATTTGGCAAACCTATTTTAAACGGAAAATTGTCAAATTACTAATACTGTCATATCTTAGTAGTTTGATCAAATAAGAAAATTGTTTGGGCATGACAAACAAAATTGTAAATATATATTAAGATTTTTTTTTTGCTGGATTATTTTTATATTTATTATTTTATAATCCATATCCATGGATTTATAAAAGTAAAATAAAAATATTGTTAATCGTGAGGAAAATTAATAAAATAATTTAAATAATGAAGAACTACAAATTTGAGAAATAAAAACAAGCCTCTTTGATCAAAAGAGAACGAATTTTTACATACTTAAGAGGCAGGTTATAGCGATCAGGAAAATGTTTTCAACAGATATTTTGCGATTTTTTCATTCGATTTGAAACACAAATGCTATTCCAATTTTTAAAGCATTTGTTTTCCATTACAAATAAAAAAAAAAACAAATATTTATTACAAATAAAAAAAAAATGCGTTAAAAAAATATTGATTGCAACTGAAATAAATTGAATTTAAAAAAAAAATATTGCAACTGAAAAATATTTGCCTTAAAAAAATATTTATTGCTTTTGAAATTAAAAAAAAATCATTTATTGCAAGTAAAAAAATTTTATAATGAAAAAAAATTGCATTAAAAAAATTTGTATTGCAACTGAAAAATATTTGCATTAAAAAAAAATATTTATTGCAAATAAAAAAATTTGCATTAAAAAATGTAATTGCAGCTGAAAAATATTTGGATTGAAAATAAAAATTTTATTGCAAATTAAAATATACTAAAAACAAATTGTATCGCAAATTTTCTCAATAGAAAAAAAAATCAAGGCAAAATGTGTGTGCATTCAATATTTTTTCTTAATAATCGTCGAATTTCTTACAAATTTTGGGTATCTGACCATACCTACATTAGTTATTTCAACTACCTATACTATTGAACCTTATCCAAAGCCAAAAAGTCGAAACTGTAAGGGATTCGACGAATGTTAAAAAAATATATTTAATACACACATTTTGCATTTATTTTTTTTTTAATGCAGAAAATGTTTTATATGTAATATAATTTTTTTGTAATGCAAAATATATTTATTTGCAATAAAAATATTATTTCAATGCAAATATTTTTCAGTTGCAATAACATTTTTTTTAAAGCAAATTTATTTATTTGCAATAAATATTTTTTTTAATGCAAATATTTTTCAGTTGCAATAAAAATTTTTTTAATGCAATTTTTTTACTTGCAATAAATGATTTTTTTTTTAAATTTCAAATGCTTTTTTACAACCCTGAATAATAATAACATAGCTTTTCTAAAAATAATAATAATGGCCTTCGGCGTAAGGCCATTTAAAACACTTTAATCACTCTAAATACGGTTTTTACAAACTTGTAACAAAAATGACATACGTCTTGACTCTTGTAGAAAATTTTCACAAATAAATAGAAACTTGTAACTTTTTTTTTTTTGGTGAAACAGAAACCCACAAGAAACTTGAAAGCTCACAAATTTGTTACTTGTAAAATACAAGTTTTGGTGAAACAGAAAATTGATTTTTTTCACAAATTTAAAATTGTAGATTACAAGTACAATTTTGTGATTACAAGAAACTGGTGAAACAAAATTAATCGATTTTTTCACAATTATTGTGAAAATTACTTGTAATTACAAATTTGTAAGTTGGTGAAATGGGGCCCAGGAATCATGATAAAAACAGAAATAAGGGAGCAATATCTATGGCCGAATAGGGTAGATTAAAAAAAACAGTGAAAAAATAACCACCACCTCCAGTGCTATCGCCAACGAAACGGCGACGCTACGCCACCTGGAAGGAAGAAATGTGCGCTGCTCTTTATTCATATTGAGGTGTCGGATGCACTGTGATTGTCTTTGTTTGCTTCGACAATGACTACTATGATGGCGGAATGTTTATAAGGACGACGACGGACGGGAGAAACGACATTCAATACAGGCAGCAAGCAAAGGTTGTTGGTATTTCCACAACGATGAAGCCTCCAACAGGATTATTTGTTTTTATTTCACTTTTCCACGTCTGTCCGTCCGTCCTTGGGGTGTAAAGGTCACATCCACATAAAGAACGAAACGAGCAATGAAGAGTTGCCTTTTTGTGTTTTTGCACATTCCTGGGCTTTTAATGAGATTAGGTGTCGTGTAGGGTACTATACTTGTATATAGTTGGAGTCAGTTAATTGCGAGGCAATTCAGGTGCGTGGGAGTATAAAACTGTATAAAAGGAAAGCCTCAGTCGTAAATAGATTATATCCTATAATGGTTTTATATCTATGTATTTATATATGTTTTGTAAAAGCCATTGCGCTTCATGGGATAGTTTTATATAACTTAAATATAGATGTCTACATGAGATAAAATTTAAAGCTTTAATTTTAAATACTTAAATATACTTCATTTTATTTTATATGTAGTTTAAAGTGAAATAAATGCCAGTGCATTTCCACTCGTGGAAAGGTGAGCTTTTCTACTATTTTTTCATTAGAATAAATATCATTTGAAGCTGTTATTTTTATTGATTATATTTTTGTTTTGAATGTGAATTTCATTGAAGGTTGATTTATAAAATTAACTTAACAAAATAAAGATGGTTAAAAATGGTTTTGCGTTCGGGTGTTCAACGCAACATTGTCCAAGAATCCAAAAAATGTCTGAAAATATCCTACCTAAGCCTAGCATGCAGCTGAAACTAGATGAAATTTTCCATACGAATTAGCACAATGAAATCTTGAACGACAAATTTCCATTTATGCTCTTCTTTTTTCAGTACGCAGCTCTAGAGAAAAATTGTTGAGTTTTCACTCCCATTTGTCACATACTTTTTATTGTCCTGGGGGTCAATTCCCGATCTGTGAAACTGTGAAGTGATAAGTTTTATAACGTTTTCATAATAAATTCGATTTCGGATTAATAAAAAAATTAAAACAAACTCCAAAAATGTAATAAAAAAATTCAAAAATTAAAACAAACTTCAAAAATGTTTCATATGAAAACTAAAATGATACATTTTTTTATCACTTCACAGTTTCACAGATCGGGAATTCAATTTGTTAATTTTTTTAGGTTTTTTTTAGGTTTAGCAACGATTTTTTAATCATCAGGTTAGACTATCAAACGAATAAAGTCAATATCAAAAAATAGATATTTCTAGGAATTAGCACTATCTGAGGTTTATCAGACTATTGAAAAATTGGCCCCTAAATAAATTGGGAATTTTTTTATTTTGATTTTGACAGAATCATATTTTTTCGTCAAGCAGTTGAAACGAAACGAAAAATTTTCAAGTCTCTAAAGTCAACAGCGAACATGTTCACGAAAAAGTATTATCGAGTATTATGTCAAAATCAAAACAATAAAAACGCAAATCAAAAAATTTAAGAAATAACAGCAGAAAATAAGTTTTAAAACAAAAACAAAAAAAGTAAAATAAATTCGGTTCAAGATTTCTTTGTGCTATTTTTGTATGGAAAATTTCGATTCGCATTTTCGCTGTCGACTTCAAATAGTGAATTTGTAACAATCTTTGTATAAGTTAATTCGCTTTCGAATATGATAACAGCAATTTTTCATATGTTGAAAGCTCCCGGTCCACGATTTTAAATTAAAGATGCATAAAACTCATTTTTTTTTTTAAATTAAAGCCTAATACGCAGCTGAGCTAAAAGAAAAATTATAAGCTAAGTCTCCAAAGTCGATTGCGAAAAAAATTTTAAATTTTCCCCCAAGGGAATAACCTTAAACATTTAAGTGCCAAGTTTAAAGAAAATCACTTGACAATTGTTTTTCATTTAGCATATCGAAAATTACCTTAAAAAAAATCACGAATTTGTGTACTTATTTTCAAGATTTAAATTTAAATTTCACAGTCATTCGATTTTATTAAATGGAAGCAGTAGACGAAGTGATTCAAAACGAAGACACTCAACGATTTTTTGATAGATGTGCTGTTTTTAAGAAATTTAGAAAAATATTTTATAAAACCAACTATACCTAAAAATGAAATGATGATCTTAAAAATGTTTCAAATGTTTAAAATTATCGTAGTAATGGATCAAGTTTATCGCATTTAAGAATTCATAATATTTTCTTTTGTATGAAACAAACTCAAAAAATAATTGAATAATAAAATTGAAACACAAATAAAAATGGGTGTTATTTTTTCAACATTAGCGATTTTATTTAACTAATTTCTAGTCATTTTTATTCAAAAACTTACAGCGGTAGTCAGTTATGTGCTTATTTACAAAATTAAAAATTACTCGGTCACTATGGCGTATGTGTAACATTTTTTACTGAAATTTTTTTTTGTATATTACAAATTTTTCTATTGCTAGACAAATCATATGAAACTATTTCTTTTATTTAAAATACTATTATTTTATGGACTATTTTTGTGTAGTCGCAGAGAGAGGGAGTGTGTTCGAGAAAAATTACAATAGCTGCATTTTTTAAAAGAATTACACAGGTTGACAATAATAAAAATATTTTTTGTGCTTGGGTTTAATTTGCACTTTTTGGGTCAATGGTAAACCAAAACAATAGAAAATCACCCTTTCCCTTCCTAAGATTTGCTTTTGTAGTGTTGGAAGCAAAAATACAATTTTCATACCCTGTGAGCCTAATTCCAGTTTTATGAGCTATAGTGCAAAAACCGTGCATTGTACAAAAAAAACTGTTAAGGTATAAAATGTAGATAATTTAAAGTCCTACGTTTTTTCTAAAGCACTCTATCCGACTTAAATTATAAGAAATAAAATGCACGACTGGGTCGCACGTACTTGCTCTTGTAGTTCAAAGTATCGTTATCTTAAATATCTATCGGAAATTTAAGATTTTGTTTAGTGTCGAGAAAAAATACAAAAAAAAAATGAAAGTTAAAAAAATTACATTTAAATTTATTTTTTTCAAAAACCTTTTAAAAATTTTTTTTTAAAAACTTCTTTTTAATTTTTTTTACATTCGCCAGTTCAAAATTATGTCTATAAATTTTGAATAAAATTGACTTATGTTTTGATGAAATTTATGAACTTTAAAAATATGTCAATTTTTGAAAAACGGCAACGCCATATTTCCGTTCTCCGCATTTTTTGAGAAAAACTAAAAACGCAGTTTTGTTAGAATCAGTAAGAGTATTACGTACACTAAATTTAATCAAAATCGTTAGAGCCGTTTTCGAGAAATTTGCAATACCTCGAAAACGTTATATGGGAGATATGCGTTAAAACGGAGATATTAAAAAAATAAAAAAAAGGGGTCTAGGGAATTACGTAAAAGTCATCTGTACCAAGTTTCAAGCAAATCCATCCATCCGTTTAGGCCCTAGCTCGATGTACAGATGGACGTACAGACGCACAGACGCACAGACCGACGGACGGCATGACGAAAACCACTTTTTTGATCTTCTCCATTATCGTAATGTTGGTTTTGATTAAAACCTCAATTTTTTTTTTCTACACGAAACCAATACTTGCCCTATAGAGCAAGTAAAAAGTTATGATGAATACAAGTGTTCTTTTGCTCCTAAAAACTCAGTTTTGTTGAGTTCAAACTGAATTTTTTTTTTGATCTAACTTCAACTTTTGAAACTTTTATACTTTTTTGAAAACTGCAATGCCGGGATATATTTAAAAAAAAAAAATAAACCAGAGTCACATAATACAAATTTTTTCGTCTTGTTGTTCTGAAATAAAAGTAAGAAATTGAGTTTTTATGAAATTTGGAACTGTTAATTAATATGCAGAAAAATGGCGTATGAAATAAAAAATATTTTTGTTAATTAATTGTTTCTTATTGTTAGACAATGTTTTAGTGAAAGAATAAAAAAAAAAACAAAAATCAATAATGGGCAGAGGAAGCAAATACTGTTGCAAAGTAGGGATTTTTCGAAATTTCACAAGAACTGCATATTTAATCGAAAACCTCAAGGATTTGGGATCAACAAGTTACCAATTTCTGAATAATCTAAAGTTGGCCTATCAGCACATTTCGTTAGATCCATTACTTTTTAGAGACCCTGCATATGCAACAAAATAATAAAAATACTATGCAAACAAATTAATTTAATTTTTCAATAAATAAAGAATTTCAATATAAACTATAGTAGCTAATTTTTGGATACAGTTATTTTTGTAAATAATTATTTTTGTTTAATAAAAATACCATCGGAGTGAATTACTTTTACCGTTAATATTGAAAATAGAAGGCTCCCATCTGACAAAAATTCGAATAAAACGAAAATTTCGATTTAATTTTTCTTTTTTCTTCTTAAATTTCCTAATTTCTTTATTTTTTCTGAATATGAATATGAAAACAACATTAAAATGAAGAAAACAAAACAAAAATCAGCCAAATCGGTTAAGACGTTCTCGAGTTTTTGCCAAAATTAAGCACGACAATTTTTGTAAAAGACAGATTTACTTGAATACTGGAAATTGCTCTGCTGACTTGAAAAGCAAATTAAAAAAAAAAAATGTTTTCCAGATGAGAATCAATATATCATAATTTCATAGTCACAACCCAAGCACAAATTTCGTGTTGACCTGTGTTATAGAACCAACACAAATTGTATGGGCAATACAAAAAATGTTTCATCCCTCATAGCAAAAATATATTATATCAAATTTTAAATGAGCACAATATGCATTCAAAGATTTTTATTTTAAACTTTTCTATTACATTTTTTCTAAAACGTTTTGCATAACCAATTTATTTTGTAAAAAATAGTACCCTTACATGTGAGCAGACTTACTTATTTGCTATCGCTGTGAATGGGCAATATTTTTAAGATTATTTTCACCTTGCTTAATATTATTAACTATTTTACCATTGTAATCTAAATTTTAACGCGTTTTAAAATGCCTCGTAGATATTACAGCGTTCTGAATTCAAAAGTCATGCCAAGTTTTAAGAGAATTGAAAACGAAAATTATGTTGGTGTTTAACAATTCTTATTTATAAGAGACTATAAGTGCAGATTAAGAACTTATTGCGTATAAATATAAGTACTGAGAGTGATTCTTGTAAACTGTTTTTCAACATGGTCGTAATACGAAGACGAGGAATATAAGTTAGAAATTATGACAAAAAAATAGATTTTCAATAGTTTTCTTTTATTCTTATTTGATTTAAAAGTTCTTGATAAAGAGTTTTTAAGTTATTCACTGCTTTCAATAGATTTGCGGAGAGAAATTAGTTTGAAACCTTCAGAAGGATATTAATTATTACTCCAAATAGAGTTAAGGGAAAAAGCTGCATGCTTTTATTATTGCGGAATACTAAAAATTCATATTGCAAATTCATTTAAAAATTACTCAGACTACTACTATTTCCAGGAAACAACTCTAAAACTCTATAAAACTACCCGGTTTTTGCAACAATTTTCAATATTTTGAAAAATTTTTGCAAAATGTATGGGAGTGTCAAATATCGTCAAACGTTTGCTGTTCATAGTGACAGCCAAAATCTAAACCCAACAAACCTAATAGAAAACCAAAGCTCTTTAAAAAGAAGACAAAGTATTTTGTCTTCTAAATTTAAAGACAAAAGTGTTGGAAGTATAAAGTTACTTTCTAAAAACACCCTTAAGGCTGTTATCACAGCTTTTTTTGATTGTGATCTGCAACAACTCAAAGGCCTTATTTTACTTCCAGCTGAAAATTCAATCGAACAAAAAAACATATGTAGGTTTTTGCTTGCGATAATATCAAACTACAATATTCCTTCTAACCGCAAGCCTCGATAAACTTTTTCTTCTTTCCACCTAAAAAAAAACTTTTTCATATTCAATATCTATGCTCCTATATATGTACATATATAAACTCCCAAACACACACACAAAAGGATATTAATCTTCAGCAGAAGCAAAGCCCCGCGGCAGCTATCAACTTGAAAGTCCTTTCTTCTTTTCTCTGAAAATGCATTCAACGAACGTTTGTTGCACAATTTAGGTCAGTCTTTTCCAAATAAAAAAAAAAAAAAAAAAAACCCATCATAACCACATTTATACCCGGTTATATTTTCTAACAATGGTTATGCGATGGGCTTGTTTGGTTCAGTTATGGTTATGATGATGTTAGGTAACCCAATGCAAAACTGTAGCGGCACGGTCGGTGCAATAACAAAGATAGGTACTATATTCAAATGAAAGGTACTTGAGAATACTAGGTTAGTACCGTCACATTAATATTTGATTAGATTGGATGTGAATTCGAAGAGAATAGAAAAAAAAAACAAGAAAAAAAAAGGAAACAAACGGAACTTCCTTATTTACCAACCTCAAGCTATTATATGATTGCCTACCCTGCCTCCTGCCTGGGTGGAAATTTTATAAATTTTGTATGTGCACCAATTAGCGGAATATCAAATCACAGTGGTGCGGTCTCGAAAAGTTCAACGAACTTTCTTTGTACATATATTTTAATAATTAAAAACTATAAAAAGTTAACGTCTGTAAAGAGTCTTAAAAACAAAACTTACCTCTCCCTTAATGACAATGACTTGGGCTGAATGAGATGCGGAGCAGCTGATTTCGGAACAGTTGGTCCTGGAACTGGTATTGGCATGGTTCGGTGTGGATGTGTGGATGATGATGTTGGCACAATTACCACCGGTTCAGATTCAATTCCTGTTAAGTCCGTTGCCATGGTCATATTACTGCTAGCTGCCGGTGTTAGAGGCAACGAAGTCGAAAATCCATTACTCGCTGGTGTTGTAATTGTCGTTGAGGAATCATCGTTGTTGCCTCCGCCAATGCTTTGTGTTTCTTCTGGATGTAGTCCATTCATTGCAATAGCGCTAGCTCCGTTACCATCGCTCTGTTGGTCTACGTCATTATCGTCGTCTACTTCATCAGCTTCGTCGTCTGCTTCAGCTTCTTCTTCGTCTTCTTCGTTGGCATATGTCTCATCTAATTCGGGAACTTCAGTTGAACCTTTGGCCTCTTCCAGATCATTGAATGCTGGTGGTGGTGTTGTTGGACCGTTGTTGCCACTGCTACTAGCACCACCAGGCGGATGTGGTTGTTCCTGATGCATCATTAGTGACATTGGTGGTGGTGGAGAGCCTGCAGGCGACATTGGCAACGGTGGCAATGGTGGCGGTGGTGGAGGAACTATGGATAATGGTGCACATGGCGGTGGAGTTGGTGGTGGCGAGGGGGATGACGAAGAAGGAGTAGTCTCCTCCGAATCAAGGACATAGTGCATATTTGGGGGTAGTGGGGGTAGAGGTGGTGGCATCACCGCTCGATCTGCATCGTCATCATCATCGTCGTCGTCCTCATCATCGCCTTCGGTGTCAGTTTGTAGGTCCGCATCGGACGGTCCAGATCTATAGTGTGGTGATGGTGATGGAACTTCGGGAAGTGTTGGTAAAGGATGCGAAGATCCTGATGAACAAATTGTTATCGTAGTTGGGACACTAGTAACTATTGATTGTTCTGTCGATTGTTGGGGTCCTTGAGGAATAGGGGTAGGAGTGGGTAAGGTTTGAGGAGGTGGCGGTGGTGGTGCCGGAGGTCGTGCTATAACAGTTGTATCGACTTCCTCAATATCAGAGTCAATTCCTTGAGCAAAATCCATGTAAAATGAATCTCGTGAATCACTAGAGCCACGACGGAGCTTTAACGAAAGATCCGGTGAGCTATCCATGATTGAAATTTAGTTAGTTTTTTTTTACTATTTTTTTTCTTTCTTTATAGAAAAAATTGAACACCTTTGGTGGTTGTTTGTTGTTGTAAATTTTATTTAATTTAAATCTTTAATGATTTTTTTTTTTTTGACACATTCATAATTTTTTTTTTTTTAATTTTCTGATTAAACTCACAACGACTACGTCACGACATAAATTTTCATCACATTCATTGTAATCATATATCCGAAGCGTTCAGCAGGGTTTGGGTTCTAGTAAAAAAAAAGAAAAAAACAACACAGACATAAAAATACACACACACACACAGAAAGACAGACGAAAATATAGGGATTGAATTCCTGCGACGAAGTTTACCGAAAATTTGGTGCAAAATTTCAACTACTTCGTCTTTCTCTTTGGTTTTTTCTATATTTTTTTCCAACCCCCAAAAAAACAGAAAACGCAAAAAAACGGATCGAGCGGGGGGATGGAACGAATAGAGGCTCTCTAATGCGTTGCACTTTGATTATATTCAATTTTCAGTTAATTTAATCTTTTTTTTTTTTTTTTTCTTCTTGAATCAAGAGAATACAGAGAACATAGAAAATGTATCTTTAATTTGGAACTCGGTTTTCAAAGTTAGATATTCACACTGAAATGCCTGGCGACGAACCTTCTGCGACAACACTCGCCCGAGGAATAGCGTTTTGGTGGCGATATACTATAGCGGCTGCTGGCTGTGATTCTCATTCGTATCCGAAAACGAAATTCCGAACCGAAGTAGAACTTCGATGTGTATAAAAGCGTCGTGTCGTCGTTGTCCTAGAGGAATATCACGAGACACACGAGAGTGCGACGATAAATTTTGCACCCTTCTCTCATGGAATGTATCTGGTGCAATTTATTTTTGTTGTGATGTATGCTCTGGAGCTGGATGATGATTGTCGCTGTTCGAAGAAAATCTCTTCTAACAATTCTGAAATGTATCTTTTGGATACTACACGCCTGAACTGACTGAACCAGCAGACAATATTGCTGGGAGATGGAATGTTATGATGATGATGGTTTGTTTTCACACAAGTTCGGCAAAGAATCTCTCTCAAATATGTATATATACACTTGTTTTTTGTTTTCATATCATTTTATGTGTGTATTTGTGTGTGGGAGAGAGTTTACTATGATAGTGGCGGAATTTATTTTGTTTTTTTTTTATTCGAATTCGCGCAGACCATACCGCTATTTTTCAGTCATGTTGTCGTGGTGATTCCATTCATAGCGAGTAATAAATTTCCAATGAATTTTTGCGTAGGTGTGTGTTTGTCTGTCGGTTTTCCAGGCATCAACCCTTATGGAAAGTTTATTTTTTTTTCATGTTGGGCGCCCGTTAAGAATGAACACTCTGAACAGGAAATGTGTATTTGGTATATTATTTTTTGGGGTGGTGTGGGGTTTGTGTATTGTGTGTTGCTTAGCGACCGTGTTCATTTGTTTTTTTTAACTTATGTAAGATAAAGAGTGATTTATGCCTCCCTAACTGATTCATTTTGGTTTATAGTTGTTATATATAGGGGATGTGAATTTTGATGCTGTGTATAGGGATGCCAAAGAGTAGATATTCATATCATAGATAAAGTAGCTATATACAGGGTGTCCCAAAAGTAATGGATCAAACGAAATATGCTGATTGGGGAACTTAAGGGCTCTCAGAAAGTAGGGATTTTTCGAAATTTCACAAGAATTGCATTAAATCAAAACCGTATGGATTTGGGATTAACAAGTTACCAAATTCTTAGAGCCCTTAAGTAGGCCAATCAACATATTTCTTTTGATCCATTACTTTTGGGACACCCTGTATAAAATGTTTTATATAATTGATTTTTTGAGTTTTAAATCTGACATCATTATAATTGAGAAGTAAATATTTGAATGTGGACTTCATTTTTTCTTACATTATATTCGTAACCAAAAGGTTTCTTAAAATACTACCCATTGTTATAATATTAGAGTATTTTGAACTGTTCTTAAATTCATCAGATATTGAATTGAATTTAACTTTATTTAGCTTAATAAGCCATTTAGTTTAGATTGTTTACATTTTTTTACCTTAACTTAATTTAATATCACAGTTACTATGCTTCGTATTAATTTGTATATATCATTTGATAATAATTTATATTTATATAGTTATAGTTTGAGCATATTCTATAATTTTGCGTTTAAATTCGTTTATGTTATTAATATTTTTTATTTCTTGAGGAAGATTATTAAAGCTATTGAACCCCATATAAAATATTGTTCTCTGACCTCTGGATGTTCTTGATCTTTCGATTCTAAGGTCACCACTGTTTCTTAAATTGTATTCTATATCTTCATTAGTACGAACATTTTCACATAAATAACCGGGATACATATTGTTTTTAATCTTAAATACAAATATCATACTTAACATAAAAAGCCTTTGATTTACATTTAACCACATCAACGTATCTAACATATTTTGTACTGGTGTGTATCTATTACATTTCAATATTATTCTCATGACTTTATTTTGCTGAAGTTGCAATCTATTTTTGTGACTTTGTGGACACATATACAATAAACTAGAACAATAATCAAAGTGAGGTTTAATCAATACATTACATAAATTTACAGCAGTGTTCATAGATATATTTTTTCTTATTTTTCTTAATACACCAGTTTTTTTTGCCACTTTTTTGCATATATAATTAATATGTTCATTAAAGCTAAGTTTTTCATCCAGAATAACACCAAGATATTTTATTTGGTTGACTTGTTCAATTTGCTCATTGTTTATACATATATTAACATTTATTGACAAACTTACAGGATTGGACTTGAAAATCATACATTTAGTTTTATTAACATTTAACACTAGTCTATTCATTTTCAGCCATATATTTATCCTCTCCAGATCTTGATTTATTTTCTCTAAACACTCCGCAATGTTTTTACCAGTAATGTAGAGTAAACCATCATCAGCAAATAAAATGAGTTTTGACGAATTTATTATTTTGGATATATCATTTATAAACATTAGGAATAACCACACTCCCAGTATTGTGCCTTGTGGTATTCCTACACTGACATGAATTGGTGATGATATTTTTCCATTTACAGAAGTACGTTGGGTTCTTCCTTGCAAAAAAGATTTGAACCATTTAAATTCCGTTGATTTTATACCGAAATATTTTAATTTCTTTAGTAAAATGTCGTGATTGACTGTTTCAAAAGCTCGTTTTAAATCCAAGAAAACAGCAATCACAACGTTTTTGTCATCTATTTCTTTCCTCCAATCATTAATAACAAAATTCAAACAAGTTTCACATGAGTGATTTGCGCGAAAACCGGATTGATAATTGTCCAGGAGGTGTTGTTCCTCCAAGTGTTGTTGAAGTTGAATCACTACACATTTTTCTAAGATCTTTTCATATAATGGCATCATGTTTATTGGTCGAAAGTCACTCAAGGTTTTTGGATTTGTAATTTTTTTTATAGGGACTACAAGGGATTCTTTCCAAGATTGTGGGAAAATACCTGCAGACAAGGATATATTTATTATTTTTACAATCACAGGGCCAACTATAGACAGAGAATCTTTAAACATTCTAACATTCATGAAATTATAGTCACTTTTCTTGTTTATCATATCTATTGCACAAATTATAGTTTCTATGTTGACTAGACTAAACTTAAAATCTATATTGCACTCCTCCAGTAAATTTTCATAATCACAGTATATCACAGATTGGGTAATTTCATTTATGGACTGGACAAAAAAATTGTTAAATTTAACACTTAATATTGCACTTTCGCTTATCACAGAACCATCTTGTATTTGTACATCAGATATTGTATCTTTATTTTTCTTAAGCACGTATTTTTTTAATTTCTGCCACATGTCTTTTTGGGTGCTTGCAGTCTCAATTTTATTTTTAATAAAATTCGATTTTGCACTGCGAATGTTTCTTTTAAACTGATTTCTAAATTGCTGGTACATACGCCAATCATTTAGGTCATTGCTCAGAACCGCCTGTCTATAAAGATTTATTTTTGTTGATTTTTCTATGTTAAGTTCGTTATTAAACCATTCTGCATTGTTATATGGAACAATTTTCTCTTTGATCATAGGATTGATCACATTTTTCAGATTCAACACATCCAAATTCAACATATCCAAACTCATCGGATAGCCAATATTGAATACTTAAAATAAATAAATTGAAAATAAAGCGTTTAATTTAAGGAAGGTGAATTTGATTTGCAAAAGGGTTAATTTTGTTTCACAAAATATGAATTAAATTGTAATTGATACAGAATTGATTGATATCGACGAAATTGATACATTTTAAAAAGTAATATCTTAGAAACTATTAGCCCCATAGAGATGGCTTTAGACTCCAATTATTATGAAATTCAATACATAGCATAAAAACACTTTGATTGAATCCCGAAATTGTGTTGTTTTATTAATTTTGACTAAAATTTTATTTAAATATAATTTTTTTAAAACATTAGTCCCACTAATTTATGGAGGGTGAGAAATTATAATCATCCCTTAATCGTTTATGTCTCATGGTCAGGGCCAATAGCTCAAGGTCCGAATGTGGCGAGGATGATCTATGTCGCATACTTAAAAGTTTGGTTCTAAATTTGAGTTTTTTGACCGGCAGAATGTAGAATATTGTGGGAAAAGTAATTAATTTTAGAAAGTGGATTTTCAGCTCAACGCCAAACTTAAACTCAATTTAATTCAAAACATTTAATGAGTTTATACTTTGTGCTGCTATTATTTTTTCTGTACATATGTACATACATATGTACGGGAAAGTTGCCTAAAATGGCACCCCAAGATAAAATGGCAACCTTGCTAAAAATCGCAGAATCGAACATAATTAGAAAGTTTTATGAACGCGATTCTTTAGTCAATCTGGCAAAACTGACATTTCTGAAATTTTAGCAACTTTAAGCCATTATTTGAAATTTGACAGGTCAAACTGTCTTTTACCACCTCAAAAAGTACACTCGTTAAAATTTTGTGAATTTTTTTTTTTTGCAAAAAAAGTATAAAAAACATTGTATTTTGGAAAAAGAAGTTAATATATAATTTACTGTAATAATTTGGCTTAGAACGATTTTAGATTTTTCGGTATAAAACTTAAATTCAAAAAAACCCAAAATGGACAAAATGGCCTACTTAGTACTCGGGTAAAATGGCATACTTACTTTTACATTTTCATTTTTTGATAGTGAAAATGGTTGCTAAACATAAACGATCTACAGAGATTAAGTCCTGGACTGAGGAAAGTCCTTGATTCTGTCCAAAATCTGGAAAAAAGCATCCAAAACATTCGAAGTTCCAAAAACTACAGTAAGGAGATGAGAAACCAAAGTGAACAGGGTTTTGAATGACTCGCAGAAAGATTTGTGGGGATTAAGCACTACTTGTTCAAAAAAAAAAAAAAAAAAAAATGGAAAAGGAGCCCTTTGACTCACTTTTTCATTTAAAATCACGTATGTTTGTTCAGTGTGCCATTTTACCCGGGTAAATTTTATCAGTGAAATTTGTAGACGTCTTGAAAATTAAAAAATTTAAATACTTTTTGGAATTTTTTTAACTCGGAAAACAAAAAAATGTGAGAGTACCTAATATATTAAACTTTAAAAAGTATAAAGCATTTAAGTTTAAATGTCACTTTCTTACGAGATATGGGACATTTTCCTTAGAAGGCCATTACAGGCCACCTTCTCCTACCTCCTGTATTTCTTAAGGCTTGGCCACACCGGAGGGTATGCGGTAGAGGTACGGGTAGCGGTAACGATATTTGTATGAAAAAAATTCCACATCTGAACGTTGATATGTCAGTTTGGAATTTTTTTCATACAAGTACCGTTACTTTTACACGTACCGCTACCGCATACCCTCCGGTGTGGCCAAGCCTTTAAACTTACCTAAACAATCAAAACAATTGAGGTAAATACATAATGTTGAGTCATGTTGTTTTGATCCTTCTGTTTTTCAAAACAAAAAAATAACAATTTCAGGTAATTTAAAAATAACAATGTCATAAAACTACCTAACAATGTTCTAAAGGTGCATTTTCAAGGTGTTGGTAAATAAATACATAGTTAAATCTGTGTGTTTATGATTCATTTCATTGTTTTCATTTGCTTGCCTAAACGGATGAATATATTTTAATCATTTTAAGTACACATGTAATTTTTGTATATGTTTGTTATTCCAATTTTCATTCATTTAAAATCGAACATAAACCATAATGCTCCTATTAGAGCCACTGACTTACATTGGCATGCTTGAATGACTTAGCTCGTCGTTGGGGAGGGTTCTTGTAAGTTAGTGAAACTCAAGAATAACAAATTATTAAATACTCATGCCAGGACTGGACAAGGACATTCATATACATCCTTTACTTTCTAAAATATTAATGTTATAACGGACGGACATTGTTAGACATTGGCTGGTATATAGATGTTTAATACCGAGTACATTGATCCCACCCTGCGTTATGCCTTGGTAACACTGATACTCATATTTTGTGCTACCCCTGACTAATCATTTTTGACTCACCTCGCTTAACCTATCGACACCCCATCAATCCCCAAATAAAATGATTTAATTTTTCATATTAAATTTTATAAATTTTATTATACTAATTCAAGACATTTTGTTATCATTAAACTAAACCGTTAAATAAAATAATTGAAGGTTGTAACCAACCATAAGAAACTATTAAGACAATGAAACCACAATTGGTTGCGGATATAATTTGTAATTAGGATATTAAGGATAATTATTTAATATTATTGAAAATTGAATAATAGTATTAAGATACGTATTGAAAAGGAATTAAAAGTAATAATGGATATATTTGTTGCGAGTTTTAAAATATAACAAATTAATTAAAAGACACTTACATGACTCCTCGATGATGTGCGCACAAAATCCAGGTCCTGTTGAGCTTGATTTAAATTTAATTAAAAGTTCTCACAACAAACACAACAATTATGATTAGTAAGATAAAGTATTAAAATTCAAGTAACAAAATTAGTAAAATAGATAATTAGATAAAATTAGTAATTAAACAAAAGTAGGAAAATTGGAAATTTTAAGTTAAAGTATTTAAATTAGTCAATTATCAACTATAACAAAGGCAAAGTTTAATATTTCTCGAATTGAACAGGAAACCGGCACTATTTTATGTTCACAATACCAGATTTCGTATTATAAATCTTGGAAGAATTGTTTTTTTTTTTTTTTTTTTTTCCAGATTGCGTTAGCAACTCTTTTCTCAAAGTATTGGCTCTGATTTTGTAACACGCAGTTTTAAAACGATTGTATTTAGTTCTAGGATTTTTTCTCATTTAATAAATTAGCCGATTCACATCAAGGATATCGGATACTGCGTCTGTCGCAATTCTTATTTTTTCAGAACCAAATGAACGGATAATGCTCCTTGGAGCAGCTTCTAAAAAGTCTTCCCTTTTCTTTATTCCTCTCAATTTTAGATTTTTTTTGGGAAAGCTACAGAAAGAATTTCTATTATAGAAATTATGTATCGAAAATAATTCGTATCTTACCTTTATTTTGAAGATTTTATTTATAAAGAAGATTTTTTTCTTCTAGAAAATTCTATTTCTTATTCTTTTGAAAGTATTTAAATTTTCTAAAATGACTGCCACGTTTGAGAATTATTCGAAAAATGAAAATTTTCCATGTCGAATTTATTAAACTGAAACCTACGCCTACTTGATTTTTTTATTTTATTTTGTTTGTATTTTTTTTTTTTTTTTTCAAGTGCAGCAGCAACAGGTGTTTTTTTACGATTTTGTTTTGATTTTTACAAAAAATGAAATCCCATTCACAACAAACCTTCTTTGTTTGTGACTTTAGGGAAGCAAACAAAAAGGAAAAGGAATGGGTATTGTGAAATTAACGTGTGGCTCGACCCACGAATAGCCGGGCGAAATTTAAGTTAAGGTTTAATATCTTTCGCGTGAAATTTACCTATATATTCGCCATTTAACTTTTCTAATTCGTATAGGCAATTTCCAACTCTTTTTCGAACTCTACATTTGAGAAATTTATGACAAAATTTAGCATTACGGGCCTCAACAAAACTGCTTTGTTGGAAATTCCTTCTGTAAACCTCTTGTCCAACTCTGAATTCAATAGGCTTTGACCTTGTATTATACGTTTTGGCCGATCGCAAATGGGCTGCATCTAAATTTTTTGAAATGTTGTCACGTATTTTAACAAGTCTATCTGAATTAGTAATGACATTAATAGAAGGTTCTCTCATACATTCCAGGTCATTTAATATACCATATGCGGATGCATGTTGGATCATATTTTGACCAAAAGTAGCAAAGTAGGGAGAACATTTTATAGCGTTGTGATAATCACTTCTTAGTATAGCCGTAATTTGTGAGAGATATTTATCCCATTTGGTGTGATCGCGTCCAATAAAACATCTTAATTTTGCAATAATTTCTCTATTAGCTCTTTCAGATACATTGGCTTGAGGAGAATATAAAGCTGTTGTAACATGTTGAATGCCAAATGTATTCAGAAAAGCAGCGAAGTCTTTGGATATGAATTGACGACCGTTATCACTGTGCAAATATTGTGGCACACCTACGAAATTGAAAACCTCGGATTGCAGATAGTTAATAACATTTACGGAAGTGGCTTTCTTCATTGCTTTGAGGAAAAGAAATTTAGAGAAATGATCGATGACGATAAAGATAACCGAATTGCCATCTTTAGTCCTAGGATATGGACCAAGGAAATCCACATAAAGCCTTTGGAATGGACGTTCCGTTTTAATTTGGTTTCCCATTGTCGGTCGAAGAACTTTGCACGAAGCTTTTACTCCTTTACACATGTCGCAAGAATCTATGTACTCTCTTACTTCATTAGCCATACCTGGCCAGAAATATTTTTGCCGAATGCGGAAAAGCGTTTTGGCATGCCCGCCATGACATGCAATTGCGGAACTATGCGCATTTTCAATGACCTCTCTAGTCAAGTTTTTCGGAATCCAAAGCATCCATAAGCTATCTTCCTCGTCAATTTTGCCCTCTCTAAATCTAGTTCTTTTATAAATGAAGTTTTCAGATACACATAAATCCGGCAGCATATCACTATTGGCCTTGATTTTTTCTCGTAGATCGACGTACTCTTTACTCTCAAACTCTGGAGAGTTCAAATCAATTTCTTTCGGTATGTCATCGAGACTAAGTTCTTCCATGTCTGCTCTCGAAAGGGTATCAGGCACCACATTGAGAGATCCTTTCCGATGCTCGATTTTGAAAACAAAAGCTTGCAGCTTCAAGCTCCACCGAGCTAATCTACCATCTAAATCCTTAAGTGACATCAGCCACTTAAGGCTTGCATGATCAGTTATAACTCGGAAAGGTAACCCCTCAATGTAGGGCCTAAACCTTTTCAGACAAATCACAGCAGCAAAACACTCTAGTTCTGTCACCGTGTAATTTCGTTGTGACTTATTCAATTTCTTGGAAACGAAAGCGATTGGCCTCTCTCGACCCTCATCGTCTAACTGAAATAAGACTCCGCCAACGCCAACACTAGATGCATCACATTGAATTGTAAATTCTTTTGTGAAGTCTGGTTGTACGAGTACTGGAGCTGAACTGAGTGCCGCCTTCAGTTTATTAAAACTTTCTATTGCAGCTGGAGATAACTCAAATTTCTTGCCTTTCCTTAGACAGTCCGTGAGCGGCCCTGATAGATCCGCAAAATTAGCAATAAATTGCCGGTACCAACCAGCCATACCGAGAAATCGTCGGACCTGGCGGTCGGATTTAGGTAAAGGGAAGTCAGTCACTGCCTCCACTTTAGACGGATCTGTTTTCAGGCATCCATGTCCTACAATATACCCTAAATACTTTATCTCGGTTTGGCAGAATTTACTTTTCTCTATGTTGATGGTCAGCCCAGCATCTCTAAGGCACTTTGAAACCTCTGAAAGTACTTCCAAGTGTTTTTCGAAACTTTCCGAGCAAACAAGAAGATCATCAACATAGATAAAAACAGATTCGCGTAATCGTGATGGTATGACTTTATCCATAAGGGCACTTAGAGTCTGCGACGCATCGCACAACCCGAATGGCATAACGTTGAATTGCATTAGGGGCATTCCTGGAACTGCAAAGGCTGTTTTTTGTTTATCGCTTTCCTTTAATGGAATTTGCCAGTACGCATTTTTCAAATCAATCCCAGAGATAAAGTGAGTATCTTTGACTCTACTTAACAAACCATTCATATTAGTCAGAGGATAAGCACTCTTTCTAGATTTACTGTTTAACTTTCTGTAATCTACACAGAATCTCACTTTACCTCCTTTATTCACAAGAACAATCGGACTGGACCATGGACTATCACTTGGCTCTATAACCTTCAATTTTAACATTTCCTCGATTTCCTTGTATGCCTGTTGTTGTCTCGGTGGTGAAAGAGGATAATATTTAGATTTAATAGGAGCCGCATCACCAGTATCAATCGAATGAGTGATTAAGTGCGTGCGACCTAACCCATGTTTTGTAAATGAAGGAAAACTTTCTACAACTTTGTCGAGTTCATATTTTTGAAATGGGTTTAGCTTATGGAAATTCGTTGATGTCGAAGCAGAATTATCAATGCAAATTTCAGATATAATGTTCGGGGCAATTTGGAAATCTTTCCAGAAATTAATACCTAAATAGACTTTTTGCTGCAAAGACGGTACAACATAAAATAAAATATCTTTGGATACTCCATTGAATGTTACAGGAAGTTCACAAAACCCAACAACTTCCTGTTTTGCACCATCAGCAGTGTTTAAAGAAGATTTGATTTCCGTGATTTTGAAATTATTGCGTTCTATGAATTGGAGACTTTCCTTTCCGAGAGCACTTACTGATGCTCCAGAATCAAGAAGAGATAATATTGTCTCTGTACCGAGTTGAATATTAATAAATGGTCGTACTTCAGTGTTCGTGCAGATTGTTGTTGATTCAATTGTTAAACGATGACTTTTGCGCTTCTTAAATCGTTCGCGAGCTTTCAAAATCTGTTTGGAGGGTTCAGAATTGAAAATTCTCCTACGCACCTTGTCATAGTTCAACTTTCTTTGATGTAAATTAGTATGAAATGCGATTTCGTCCGATGGTGAATTCGTGGGAGGAATTCTTTTTAAAACTGTAATATTTGTATTAGGGAGATTGGAAGACCTATGGTCATCACAACCCGTAATTTTTATCGTTGGCTCGGGAAAGTTGGGAATGAGCGAGTGTTCCCGGCAACCTTCTCGCCCAACAATCGGTTTCCCACCAAATGCCTTTTGCATGTGACTGTCGTCACATTTTTCGCACCGCATTTGTAACAAAAGAGGTTTGCGTTGTTCTACGGGACATTCAAAAAATGAATGTCCAATAGCATCGCAGTTCCAGCATTGGTATTTGGAAGTATCGACTTTCCGTTCATGGCTGAATGCATCTGCATTAGGATCATTATCATTATTTTCTACCACATTTTCATACTCTGTTTCTTCAATTTCATTTATATTTGGTTTAGGTCTATGAGCAGTCGAATTCCCTTGACGCAATAAATGCTTTTCAGCACGTCTTGCGATTTCACGAAGTTTTTGTAAATCGATATCATCATAAGCAAATAACAAGAAACCTAATGTTTCCTTTGCGTTACTTTTAATTAGTTCTATGAGTTTTTTGTCACCCATAGGTTCTTTCAAACGAGAATTCATCGTTACTAAAGCTGTGAAGAAGTCATCAAAAGCCTCCTTTTGACCTTGTCGGCGTTCGAGCATTCGTACGAGTTTGTCATGATCGTTTTCGACGTGACTGAACTCACGTATTAACGCTTCCTTAAATGATTCATAAGAAATGTTCTGATTTTGTCTTTGTTTTGAGAAAAGCCAAAACCATCTTTCAGCTTTATCTTCTAAAAGGAGATGAAAGAATGATAATAAGTGACTCCACGAACATTGAGAGCGTTCTTTTAAGGTTTCTACCTTGAATATGAAGTCATGGACGCTTCCAACACCGTTGTAACATATTTTCCATTTTTCGATGTTACAACTTTGATCATGTCTGGCAATGGAAGGTAACGTAAGTGGATTTGCTAATGGTGATGTTTCAGGAAAACCTCTAAAATTCGGTGAAGAAAAGGAGAAATTATCCTCCCTTGTTTGATTTCGATTAGCGTTTTGTCTAATCGCTTCAACCTGATCGGTTATATTATCTTTAAAACATTTGAACTCGTTCATGACTGTTTGCTGATTACAAATTATAGTTTGTTGAAGAGCTGATATTAATTTATTAATGTCATTTGAATCTAAACTTTTCGATTTAGTTTGGGTATCAGAAGGTTCGGTCATGTTTTGGATTTTGGGTGGTTGAAACAATAGAGAGGTGGCTCCTGATGCGTCGGTCAAATTATCAGTTTGGTTCGGTTGTAATACTGAATCCGATAACTGAACAACAGGAATTTCTTTTGGCGAATGAATTACCTTTGGTATCGCACCAGTATTCTTTGAAGTGGTAATTTTTTCGTTGTTATGAGAACTTTCATTTAAGCTTGCAAGATTTTTCTTTGCAGAATTATTCTTCTTTTTATCAGAACGTTGCATTGTGTAACTAATTTTATGAATTTGTCTTCTGTTCTTCTATTTGAGACTGGGGACGTCCTGGGTGTCGTAAAGGGGTGAAGCGAGTTATTTTACCAATGTCTCAACAATATTTAATTTTCAATTTTAAAAATTTGATTATAGCTACTTTAATACGACTGTTTCGTACTAAAGGACTTATAATCTTAAAACAATAATCTTTAGTTATTTTATTTTGTCGCTATGCATAAACAGCTTGGGCTGTTAACTACAGACTAACAATACTAAAACAACCTGCGCTAACAAAAGGGAACATTATTAATATTACATGCATAAATTCTTCTGACTGGATCTAAAGAGTTTGTTATGGAAATCGACAAATGACTATTCATGGCAACTCGTTATCAAATCGATTAATAAACGGGACTCATGAATGTAAAAAGTTTCTACTAAAAGCCCCACGTTGGGCGCCATATTTGTTATTCCAATTTTCATTCATTTAAAATCGAACATAAACCATAATGCTCCTATTAGAGCCACTGACTTACATTGGCATGCTTGAATGACTTAGCTCGTCGTTGGGGAGGGTTCTTGTAAGTTAGTGAAACTCAAGAATAACAAATTATTAAATACTCATGCCAGGACTGGACAAGGACATTCATATACATCCTTTACTTTCTAAAATATTAATGTTATAACGGACGGACATTGTTAGACATTGGCTGGTATATAGATGTTTAATACCGAGTACATTGATCCCACCCTGCGTTATGCCTTGGTAACACTGATACTCATATTTTGTGCTACCCCTGACTAATCATTTTTGACTCACCTCGCTTAACCTATCGACACCCCATCAATCCCCAAATAAAATGATTTAATTTTTCATATTAAATTTTATAAATTTTATTATACTAATTCAAGACATTTTGTTATCATTAAACTAAACCGTTAAATAAAATAATTGAAGGTTGTAACCAACCATAAGAAACTATTAAGACAATGAAACCACAATTGGTTGCGGATATAATTTGTAATTAGGATATTAAGGATAATTATTTAATATTATTGAAAATTGAATAATAGTATTAAGATACGTATTGAAAAGGAATTAAAAGTAATAATGGATATATTTGTTGCGAGTTTTAAAATATAACAAATTAATTAAAAGACACTTACATGACTCCTCGATGATGTGCGCACAAAATCCAGGTCCTGTTGAGCTTGATTTAAATTTAATTAAAAGTTCTCACAACAAACACAACAATTATGATTAGTAAGATAAAGTATTAAAATTCAAGTAACAAAATTAGTAAAATAGATAATTAGATAAAATTAGTAATTAAACAAAAGTAGGAAAATTGGAAATTTTAAGTTAAAGTATTTAAATTAGTCAATTATCAACTATAACAAAGGCAAAGTTTAATATTTCTCGAATTGAACAGGAAACCGGCACTATTTTATGTTCACAATACCAGATTTCGTATTATAAATCTTGGAAGAATTGTTTTTTTTTTTTTTTTTTTTTTCCAGATTGCGTTAGCAACTCTTTTCTCAAAGTATTGGCTCTGATTTTGTAACACGCAGTTTTAAAACGATTGTATTTAGTTCTAGGATTTTTTCTCATTTAATAAATTAGCCGATTCACATCAAGGATATCGGATACTGCGTCTGTCGCAATTCTTATTTTTTCAGAACCAAATGAACGGATAATGCTCCTTGGAGCAGCTTCTAAAAAGTCTTCCCTTTTCTTTATTCCTCTCAATTTTAGATTTTTTTTGGGAAAGCTACAGAAAGAATTTCTATTATAGAAATTATGTATCGAAAATAATTCGTATCTTACCTTTATTTTGAAGATTTTATTTATAAAGAAGATTTTTTTCTTCTAGAAAATTCTATTTCTTATTCTTTTGAAAGTATTTAAATTTTCTAAAATGACTGCCACGTTTGAGAATTATTCGAAAAATGAAAATTTTCCATGTCGAATTTATTAAACTGAAACCTACGCCTACTTGATTTTTTTATTTTATTTTGTTTGTATTTTTTTTTTTTTTTTCAAGTGCAGCAGCAACAGGTGTTTTTTTACGATTTTGTTTTGATTTTTACAAAAAATGAAATCCCATTCACAATATGTTCTCTAGAAGAACGCATTTCCCCCACATAATGGATCGTATGCAAAAAAAAAAAATTAACTTTATTTCACTGATCTTCCTCATTTTCTTGAGATAGGAAACGTACCTTTTGAAAAGAGAGACAAGAGCTTAAGCTTATATTCTTTTTTGCATAATGATCCAATATTTTTGAGGCACTGCAATTTTTTTTTGAAAACGGCTCTAATTACTTCCATAAAATTTAACGTTCCAAGAACTTTAAGTGATTTTAATAAAACTGCATTTTTAGTTTTTTGTAAAAAAAAAGGACTTTTGGGATTTTGAAGTAGGTATTATCTAACTACAGGCATAAATAAATAGTGTCTTGAAGATTTTTTGTTTATAATAACAGATAAGAACCGTTTATTTTACTACATATAGATTATATTGTATGCTTGTTATGAAAGGTAATAAAGCAAGATTTTGAGTTGGATTAAAAAAGTTTTTTACTTGCTCTATTAGGGCAAGTATTGGTTTCGTGTCGAAAAAAAAAAATTGAGGTTTTAATCAAACGCAACATTACGATGATGGAGAATTCCAAAAAAGTGGGTCTCGCAATTCCGTCCGTGCGTCTGTACGTCTGTGCGTCTGTGCGGTTGTGCGTCCATCTGTACACATTTCCACATCCTAAACGGGTGGATGGATTTTCTTCAAATTTGGTACAGATGATTTTTATGGAATTCTGAAAGTTGGTTTTTTTTTGTTTTTTTATACGATATTACGAATTTCTCGAAAACGCCTCTAACGATTTTGATTAAACTTTGTATACGTAATATTTAAAGCAGTGGCAATAAAACTGCATTTTTATTTTTTCTCAAAAAAGTCAAATAACAAAAAAAAATTTTTTTCATTTAACATAATTTTGCCCTAAATGTCGGCTCTTCCCCAATATCAATTTTTTTTAATTTAGATCCAGATTTTAAAATCTACAAGTAGACTAACATAAAAGTGCTTTGAGCTGCAAGAGCAAGTACGTGCGACCCCAGTCGTGCATTTTATTTAATAGTGATTTTTGGATATATGTGTTGTTTGCAAAAGACTACCCTAACAGATGTTTTTTAAGAAGCTTAGTATAAAATACATTCAAATATTTAACCATTGAATAGTTACCTATATAATTATATATAAGTTTTAACAAATAAACAAAGTAGTTCTTACATGTTTTGAACTTATGTTACAATTTACTCCGGCATACAATTTTACATACAAAAATTAATTAGAAAAACCAAAATTCCATTCAGCATTATAAAATATTTTTAATTAATGTGTAATATGGCCATATGCAAGGCATGAATTTAAATTTTCTAGTTTGATCAACAGTATTTTCTTCCCCTACATTTGCATATGCGGTTTAAAAAACCATTTTTTTAAAAAAGCAAGTATACACCACAGTGCACGTGGGATTTTTTGCTATCGAAAACACAATCCTTTAAATCATAATTTCATGTCATTTATTTAATTTATTTTGAAAAATACAAAATTGCCGCAAAGCGGCATCACTATTCATCCAAGAAAAAAAATACCTTCACTCTCAGATTCATCTGGAAAGCATGAGCTTTCCGGTCTCATGTACACAACATTCCAGTTTCGTATTCCAAAGAAGATATAAACAAATCTGATTTGCATCGCCTGACCCACCCACATACTCTCTCAAAGTTCGTATGTCGTATCCTCTTCTTGGGCGCCAGTCCAGCTATATAACAGCTTTATAAACAATTTATTGAGAGAATTGCATTTCGTCGCAAAAGATGAAGGATTATCCTTGTTTACAGCTTCCTATTATATCAAACTATATAATGTATGATGTGGATATGTTTGTATGTTTCATTTCTATAACAAGATATCAAATAATGCTTTAATAAAAAAAAACAGTCTCTTTTTATGAACAAAAAAACTAAGTCGGGGTAGGAAGAAAAATGTACTGGGTTACAGTTACAATTCCAAATAGGGTGTGGACAAACTTCAAGCACTATGGTGGTTTCATGGGATGGGGATGGGAATGTAACTATGGACCACCACTTGGTCACTTAACTCACAAAAAAAGCAAAAATGACATTCTTGAAATTGTACAAAATAAAATAAAGTAAAAAAAAAATAAAAACGATTGCAGAGAAACTACATCCATAAAGTGAAAAGCGGAAACCCCAAAGCGATAAATCCTGGGAGTAGCAAGAGAACAGTTCTATTTCAGCGGTTTGCAGTTTTGCACTTGAATAGATTACACTTTTGTGTGTGGAGTGGTCAACTGATAAGTTTTGCTTGCCCACTTCATGCACACATGTGTGCAAAATTGTATTTTATGAAGGATTAGCATTTGGGATACAGCAACATGGGAAAGCTTTTGTTGTGGTCGAATCGGTCTCACTTTTTGTCCTTGACATAAAAGGGGTAGTTAACTTTTAATTTCGCCTATCGGTTGAAGTAAAAACTCCTCGAATAGCTATTACTGGTGTACCTTTTTTTTTTTCTTTCTCTCTTTGAGTATGGGAGTCCTTGAATGTTGTATAGGAATTTGATCGGTTTAATTAAAATGTTTTTATAAAAAAACTTGATGGTGGAGGAAAAAAAATTTTCTTTTGTTTGAACTGTTGTAGGTATGACTATTGAATTGGTTCAACAACAAATTGGATGTCGGTTGATGATGGACACGTTTCGAGTGATTTTTTTTTTATTCGTTGATTTATCCAGTTTCATAGAACAGGTTAAAAAAAAAATAAATTGTAGGTGCTAAAAAAACTTGTTATGGGGGTTTTAATTAAATTGGCTAGAAAATAATTTCAAACCCTACAAAAAAAACTTACATACAGCTTATAGCTACAAAAGCTTCCTTTTGAATGAAAAAGGAATCTGTTTATAAGAAAAAGGACAAAATATTCAAAAAAAAAAATTCAAATTCTGTCAATAGTCGTCAATAGTAGTGCAATGTAGAGATAATGAAGATATTTTACTAATATTTTTTCTATAAGAAATACACCCGGGCCCATAATCGTTACACCGTCCTAAATTATTAAAGATCAAATGACGAAATTATCCCTTTTGAGAACAAAACTTTTAAACGATGAAAACTATATAGAAAAGATCACATGCAAACTTTGTAGATCATACAAAATAAAATACTTTTACAGCCGTATTATATTGGTAGCTCAGTAAAATTCTCCACGAAAACAGCAACAAACGATTGCTAAGGATACACAAAAGTATTTGTTTGTCTTGGTTTTTAGAGAAAATTTTTTCTAAACTAAAATACCTACATATAGTAAAAATGGTTAAGAATGTTAAATGTTAAATTGTTTTAATCTTTAAACTAAGAAGGTACCCATACCATTTATTTTCTTTTACAACTAAGAATTTTTAGAAAAAAATATTGTTGGAGCCATTTTTTAAATAAATAAATTTTGTATACATATGTATATACGCCACACAGTTGTGGCGACATTCGCTTAAGGTGTCAAATGATTGTGGGGTTTACCCTACATAAAAACAAACATTTGGCATGCCATCCTTAAAAAATCATTATTCGACACACAAAGTCCAAATTTCAAAAAATTACTTGAAACATTTTCGATAAAAAAAAAGTGAAAAACTAAATTTAAAAAAAATCCAACAGTGGCTACTCAAACGCTTCTGTAGAAAAAAAATCATTTAAATTGGTTAAGTCACTTGGGAGAAAATAAGAAGTCAAGAAAATGCTCTTACACGCATGTTCTGCATTTCGGTCGAAAGTGAATTGAAACCACTATTTTTATTCGATCGTAATAAAACGCCCTGTTCCACATTTCCTAAAGTTTTGAAGAATGTGAAATTTTTTCGAAATGTCGTTACTATAGGTAAATCTTTTTGTAATAACTACACTGACACACAAATGGCATGTACTTTGGACCAGACCACCTACCGATGTGTATCTGGACCCGCTGAATCCGAATTTCAAGTCCGTTTGGCGAGGTCACCCTCCAGCAAAATGCAAAAAAAAGCAAAAATGCGATAACGTTTCGTGAAATTTTGGCGAACCCCACATGCGGAGCCGTAGTGTGAAGCAGTAAAGTGGGAGAGCTGCGATCTCATTCGAGATCATGACTGTCGTCGACAATGGAGAAGAAGATTAAGAAATAAAAAAAAAAAAAATGAGCATCGGTAGGGATCGAATCTCGGTCTCCAGTGAGTGAGTCGAATACTCATCAAAATGTTTGCACCTGTAGGGTTTTGGTGATCACTTTACGCAGAGCAAAGAATAGGTGATGGTCGGCCTACTGCTTTTGAAAAAGTCACCAATTTCACGAACACAAACAAAGAAAATCTGAAAAATCCGAAAAATTCGATCAGAAAATGTAAATTAGTGAAATGCGAACATGTAATTTCATTTCGAGTAAATGAATTAATGTAATGCAGAATAATTAAAGTTATCGTTATTACTTTTTTTTTATTTAGTCACATTTTATCTGCCGAATTCCATAAAAAATAATTCAATCAAAGGCGTTTTTGAGAAAATTATCCTTTTCTACAATGTTCATATGACAAGTACCTACTGTTAATTTAGGTCCAATTTTCCTTCTAGGAAAACTCCCAAAACTCAACTCTCTCGAGGCAGAATAGGTACATGGATCCACTTTTTCCGAATTCTAGTTTTCTTCCCATTTATTTTGAATTATTTTTTGTCAGATGTGAAGTCTTGCATTCTGAAAATCTTTTAAAAAATCTATTCCTTAAAATAAAATACAAGAATCGGAGACCACTGAAAATAGTTTCTTCATAAATGAATTTTTTAGCAAAGAAAAAAATAAAATCCAGAGGTATTTCCCACCTTAAAAGAAATTTAAATAATTAATAAAAAACCTTGTGCTACAATTAGTTCACTTTCCATTTATATTTTTTTCCATATATGTATTTTTAAATAGATATACATTAATATTTTTTAATTTTTTTTTTCTTTTGTTAAATCTAGTTTTCAATAAATCATCTTAAATTATTAAATAAAGAACTTAAACTAAAGTTTTTAAAAAATATATGAATTGAAAATAATAATAAAAAAATTAAATATTAAAAAATATAACTAACAACTATATTGTATTGTAATTAATTATTGTAAGTTTTTTGTTTCAATCAGTGCGGTTCATATAACACTCTTTTTTTTTCTGTTGTTGTTTTTTTTTTTTACTAAAAGTAGGCTTACATTTAGATCGAAGTTCAATATAAAACCTTTGAATTGTTTTGTTATTAATTTTAAAGTTAAAAACATTTTTTCTTTTTCGTTAATACAATAACTACTTTTATACTTTGATTTTCTTTTTCAAAATTATGTGGTTTGTGATAAGGAGATGGGTGGGTGGGGAAAAAGTGTAGGTAGTTAAAAAGTTAATAACAGAGATTCTGAGGAACATGGCGCAAAGAACTTGATCATTTTGATGGGTGGGAATTGCTTGCGTTGCTTGTGCTACAGGAAGTTTTTGTGTTTTAAAACAGTTTACATTACATTTTATTATTTTGTAGGAAGGATTTTGTTATTTCTTTTTGTTTTTTGTATAATTTTGAAACATGAAACTTATACAATTAATAAAAATTTAATCAGGTAAATCAATACTTATAATGGGAACAACAGGTTTCATGCTGTCATTCTTGAGACCTTTTTTACTCTTTTTATCGTGTTTTTCGTACTCGCTGAGGTGCACATTGGTCGAGTCGAGAGGAATCGATTGTCCACCGTTGTCGGTGTGATAAGATATGTTACCGTATTCTTGAAGGAAAGGCATGGTTGAGAGTAGGAATTGGCTGAAACTCTTACGAATTCCAAACCACCATTTGTTGCCTCCTTTGGCGCTAAAACTTAGAATGATAAGCGTAAAGATGGCCACTAGCAACGGACTAAAGATGACAATGTAGGGAAATTTCAATTCACCTTCGAGTTTATCAGCAATTATAACCTATAATAACAAAAATGGTTAAGATTAATATTTGACAAAAATCAAGTACAAAGAGCTTCATTAAGGGTAACTTATTCCTCGTTTTTTTTTTTTTATTAATTTAAGATCCCATCCCAAGTCACATATTAATTAAAAGCGTTTAAATGGCAGCAAAAACTAAATTTTAAGAAATCAGTCGACTACCTCTAAGTTTAATATTTACGGGATACGAAAATTGGTTCCAGTTAAAGGGGAAATTCGACTAAGAGGAAGTTCGACTTAGAGGGAAGTGACCTGTGTAGTTTTTCTTGAAAATTTCAAAAACAAAAGGATAGAAGTTTTTCAAAACCAATTTGATGTTTTTAATCAAGTGAATCATTCGATTAACGGGAATCGAATTAGCAGAATAGGTGCATTTGGTGCTTTATGCATCAAAAATCGTTTGTCATGAAATTTAGGACACTGATAAATACGAAAAATCTTCCAACTTTTATTTTTTTCAAAATGGTGGTTCCAAAAAGGCGGACAGAATAAACGTTAATAGAATTAACTTTTTCAAAACTAGAAATCTAACTAAATGAATGTCAAAAAGACGTTCGCTCTTGCATTTATGTAGAACTGTTCATATTCAATGAAAAATTAAAAAAAAACACCAAAAAGTAGTAAAATACAATTTTAGACCTTTATTTATGCTATTTCTTGGATTTTTGCTTAAGTTTGCACTTTTGTTTATTTCTCCTCACTTTTTCCCAAAGGTTTTACTACTAATTACTACGTTGGGCAAGTTTAGCTTCCAGCATATTTAATAGTGGAGAATGCTAGCTAAATACTTTGTGCTAGAGAACAGCGGCTTTGACGATGCATACCACAGTTGCTTACTTATCTATAGAATTCGCTCTAAGGTTTTAAGTACGAAAAGTTCATCGTTGGAAAATCCTTTACGGATTCGTGCCATCTTCTACATACTTAAGGAATGAAAATCCTTTTTACCTTTCTCCACGACTTGAGTTTATGATGGGAAAAAAGTTCCTTCAAAATAATTTGAATTAAAGGTACTCTGCTGTCTTTTGTTGATTTTGAAACATGATAGGAGTTTACCATCAGAGAATGAAGACTTACATATACGAAGAGAAAGTGCTTATAGGGGAGCTTGGCTTGGTCTGTAGTAACTCACAGCATGATGAGATTTATATTCGGCTGGGGAGAGCTTTCTTTGCACCCTGGAAAGTGAGTTTAACACCAATAATTCCATGGATTCATCTGGAAATAATATACATGGTCCATCAGGCTATTTAAGAAAAGCAGAATTAGAATGTTTTCTCGATATAAATTTACTGAACCCAGCGGATTAATACCTATCAGTTTTTTTTTTCTTTTTGGATGATACTATGGACGCTAAACTCGTTCGGTTGTGGAGAATAAGACGATGTGACATCGTATTTGAATCAAATGTGTGCAACTCAGAAACCAACACCAGTTGCACAATTTTTAAAAAGTCCGTTCATTTCCTGGGTTATATGTTATTTTCGGAAGAACGAAACAATGTGTTAGTGGTGCATTTGCTGGTATCCAGTATCCAGAGAAGACAGCTCAAAAGGGTTTTGAATGAATAAAACAAAAACGAAGTGCAGATATAATTTTAAAGAAGTCCGCGTATATCGACATCGACCATGAGTTGGTGAAAACCTTTTGAGTTGCTTTGGGAAAATTATTCTTCTAGTAATGTTTAATCTAGTGTCTATCAGGGTAAAATATAGGAGAAGATTCAACCAGGAGCTATACGCAATTTACAGCGACAACGGTGTGGTCAGAAACCTGAAAATACCTGGGTTAAGATGGCTAGAGCGCCATGGAAAACGGCATTGGAAAACCTCATCTTAGGTGGCAAGCCAAACTAGGTACAGAGACTGTGACCGCCACTTTAAATGGTGAAGAGGAAGAGGGAGAATACTTCTTTTCTTTTTTGAGAGAAAAATACTTCGTGTAGTTTTTGTTTCCGTCTGTATAAATGGAGAAGGTCGTCCCAAGAGTCATAAGTTGCTGATCACGCAACAGTTTCCAGCCTTTATATTAGAGAATCATAGAGTATGGAACTCAAACTGTAAACAAAAAGTTCTTGCAAGCATGCAAACATTTCGACACAACTTAAGGACTACAAAAACGTAAATACGTGGTTTGAATCTTCCCGAATATTTTCCCGGATAAGTCAAACATAGAAAATTAAGTTTTTTTTTTTAATACATTTTTGAACTTCGAAATTGATGAACAAAAAAAAACTAACTTACCTGAAAGCATAACAATGGCAGTACAGTGCATGCATTGCCAATGGCAGAGTTAAGAGCCGCTTTCTTCTGTTGCAATGATATTTCTGGAGTTCTCATCATGATTCCACAGAAAATAATGTTGTAAAGGACACCTTAAATAAAATTATTATTAAAAATCAAACACACATCCAAGTCTTATCTGTCTTTAACTTACTAACTAAACTCAAACAAACAACAATCCACATTGGAACAATGACAACTTCCCAACTCCAATAAACAAAACCATCCAACTTCAAGGGCAATGAAACAAACAGCAAAGCATTTACTGCAAGGAATAATTCCAGCTCAAATGATCGATCGTGTTTAACAGCCCAAACACAAGCCCCAACACTGGCCACACTGCCAAAGATTAGCGGTATAAAGACCAGAACCCAAATATGACGACCCGAGGTGAGTTTGTCACATGCCAATAGTTCGAACATCAAAAGTATCAAATGAAGGGAAAGAGAGATCAACATTGCCTTGAATTGTGTGTAGGAATCACCTTCTAATCTGTGGAATATAATTAATAGTGATTACGTGTTCCAAGTTGTTAATGGAGAGCCGTAAGATTAATATCTCGGAGTCAAGGGAAAGTCAATGAAACTTTATATAACGCAGGCCTAAAGGCAGATTTATAACACTAGTTTTCAAAATTATACTTTTTTTTGCCCAGACTAAACTATACCTACTTTTTAAAAGTATAGTTAAATCGTTTTTGGTGTATTGAATCAGAAAAGTCCAATCAGCTCCCGGTTTTGAATTATTACCGTTAGAATGTTAAAAAATTTTTTTTACTATTTTTCAGGTTATGCTTTGTGAAGAAATTTGTTTAAACACTAATCGTTCTAAATCGTTCTTTGAAACAGATTATCAATTAAATTGGTATGCCATTTGTATAAATCACTAATCAACACCTATAACCAAAATTTCAAAAAAATTCAACGTCCGGTTTTCGAAAAAATGATTTTTCAAAAAAAAAAAAAAATTTTTTTTTTTTAATCCAAAAATTATTTTTTTCAAAATTTTTTTTTTTGATTTATATTAAAATTATTTAAATGCTTTTTAACAAACATTTCGTTGAAATCGAAAAAGTAGTTCCGAACAAAATCGGGTTTGAGAAAGACGGTTCTATGGCAGGTACCGTTATTAATGATTTTCAAAAAATAATTTTTTCATTAGAAAAAAAAACTTTGCCTTAAAACTTACATTTGAATTTTTTTTTAACAAAATCGTTGGAGCCGTTTTTGGTAAATTTTAACTTAACTAAAATCGGTATATGACAAGTACCGTTATTTTTGGCCCAAAAAGATAGTTACGGATAGTAGAGTTTATTACGGATAACAGAATTTCAATAAATACATTGTCTTTATTGTCGAGATGAATGTCAAATATTTTCATCACGGATAAAATAGGGCGTTTCGGTTAATCGAACCCCGGGTAATCGAGTTTCAACTGTAATATGTACATATGTAAATTTAATATTTGATAAGTATCAGTCAAGTACACATAATATCCGAAGTTTTGGAGTAAGTCAAAACCCACAAAAATACAGTAAAATTACCAGATTTTAAAATTTGTTTTAAATTCAAGGATAAATGATACATGATTTTTTAATATATATTGTATATACTCAAAACTATTATTTAGAAGCAGAGATCGGATTTCCATGCAAATACATATTTTTTTAGAAACACATTCAAAGCATTGTAACGAATTATGTATACGAATCAGGAGTTTTCCTTTAAAATGGAATTCAATCGTTAGTGCATATTTTTGCATATTTTACTATAAATGCATATTATTTTGCATTTATTTGCATATTTTAAAAATAAACGCATGCTTTTCGTGCATATTGGCAACAAAAACGAAATTCAGACTTGAATTTGTTGATAAAAGTGACTGAATGCCAATCGTACAAAGGATCAAAAACTTAAGCAAATACTAATACAAAAATTAATTTTTTTTTAAAAGCAAACCTTAATAATTATAAAAAGTTACATCTTTCAACTCGGAAATGGTTTCGTATGTAAATTTTCATAAAAGAAACATAAAATGATTTTAAAATCTTACAGAAAAAAAGGAGAATGGGCAAATTTGTATGGTACGTGGACGTTACGCGGCCAGGAATGAATTTGTTATTTTTTGATGTAATTGAGTCCTACATACATTTTACATAAGTTGTATCCTTGTGACGCACTTCAAGAATGGATAAAATGCATTTTGCATTTAACACTTTATGTAGATTGTCTCAATGTTGTAAATTATATATATGTTTTAAGTGCGAAATATGATGCTCTATCATTTTCCCCGAGCCTGAAGACATTTATCTTGAATATTCAACAAATAAAACCCAAACTATAAGAACAGATAATAAATTATACGGATGTCTTAATCATACGGAGAGAAATGATATATGAAACTGAAATTGACCAAAAAAAGCTTTTCCAAAAGCTTTAACATATTCAGTAAATACACACAAAATCATCTCGCTCATCTTCTTTCTTGAAAAAAACCTCTTCTTTCCTATGAGAGTGAGTGAGAAAAAAATGTCCAATTGAAAAAGAGCTTTTTCAGCTTTATTTTTGAAAGCTCCTTGTCTGGTAAGGCTTGTCTGGTAAGGAAAAAAATGATTCATATTTTTTTGAGCAGACAAGATTGATTACACTGGTCAACAAGGTTTTTGAAACAAGAACCAAAATATACTTTTCTAGTAGTTTTTGGGGTGCTAAATTCGAATCTGAAGTCAGAAAAATTTGATTGGCCTTCGTTTTTGAAATATTACCGTTAGGAAATGTCAAAAAACGTAATTTTGGCTGTTTTCGAGGTTATGTTTTTATGTGGTGTAATTCATTATGAATAAATTTGTAACGGTGCCTATGAGAGCTATTTTTATTCTTTCAAAAAATGTTTAAATCTTTCCGATATCGTTTTTATTGCCCGAGATATTTAAAATTTAAGTTGCGGTCTTTGAATCAGAAACAACACTGGCCAACAAAATTTAACTTTTTTTGCCACAAGAATCAAAATATACTTTTCTGAAGGTTTTTGGGTTGCTGACCTCGAATCCGCAATCAGAAAAATTCTATTAGCCTTCGTTCTTGAAATATTACCGTTATAAAATGGAAAAAAAGGTTTTTTTTTTATAACGGTTATATTTCAAGAACGGAGGCTAATAGAATTTTTCCGATTGCGGATTTGAGTTCAGCAACCCTAAAACCTTCAGAAAAACTACTAGAAAAGTATATTTTGGTTCTTGTGGCAAAAAAAAAGTTAAATTTTGTTGACCAGTGTTATCTGTGCTATAAGCCTTTTAAAACAACGATTTCGAGTCCATTTTGAGAGATTTGTTATTCAATTTTTTGTTAATTTGAATCATTTGAAAACTCTCGAGCTAAATCTCGAAGTTGTTGTACTTATATTATGAGTTCTTTGTGTCTGATATTAAAGACTTATGTCTTCAGGCTAAATGAAAATGATTGAGCATCATATTTTATATTTCAAATAAAAATGTAATTCAATTTCCTGGAGACTACATGAGTTCTTTAAAAATAATAGATAAAGAATATTTTCTTATACTCATATAAATGTTGTATACAGTTCTTTTTGATAAAAAAAAATAAGTGGTGAAGAAAAAAATGTTTTTCTTGAAAAAAAAAAAAAAATATCTATCGTAAACAGATGAGGCTCCGCGAAATTAGGCCCCAGGAAATAGGGCCCCAAAAGAAAAGATGAAATAAGGCCCCAAATTGGGGTATTTTTTCATAATGAAAATATGCCCCAGTGAAACAAGGCCCCATCGAAATGAAAAAATGCCCCAAAAATAAATGAAATAAGGCCCCAACTTGTTTTGAACTTTTGTAGAAAAATGAAATAAGACCCCAATTTTTCTTTTTCATAATTAATTTATTTTTGGTAATGAAATATCACCCCAAACCAACAGAACCATCTTTATGGACGGAACTTTTAAAATTGCTCCTCAAGGATGTTTCAAACTGTTGTTGTGTTTTTTTTTTGGTTATTCTGTTACTTATTAATGCTGTCCAATGTAAACATCGTACTGCAAATCATCAGGGAGTAACAGAATAGCTGCAAGAAATCGCGCGATTTCTTGTAGCTATTCTGTTACTCCCTGATGGTTTACTACACGGTCTTAACATGAAAAGGCATTAGTTTGCAGCACGATCTTAACATTGAAAAGCATTATTAAATAACAGAATAGCTGAAAAAATTCAGCTATTCTGTTATTTAATAATGCTTTTCAATGTAAAGATCGTGCTGCAAACGAATGCCTTTCAATTTCTTGCAGCTTTTCTGTTACTCGCTGTTGGTTTGCAGCAATACTTTACATTGTAAAGCATTAGTAAGTAACAGAATAGCGCGATTTTTTCAGCTATTCTGTTACTTACTAATGCTTTTCAATGTAAAGATATTGCTGCAAACCAACAGGGAGTCCACAATATGCGGTACTTTGCCAATTCTGGGTCCTTGATAAGCGAAATTTTACAACAGTTTTTTTGAAAGATAATTTAGTATAGCATTTTTATGTAAATTATGAAATATGAAATAAAGCTCCAAATTGTTTTTAAAATAAAATGAAAGTAAGCCCCAAAATAAGTGTTGGGGTCTAATTTCATGGGGGCCTTATTTCGTAATGAAATTATGCCCCAAAATCAAAATGAAAAAAGGCCCCAAAAAATGAAATAACACCCCAAAATTTGAGAAATTTCGTTGTTGTTGTTGTTTAGTGTGTATTTTTTTGGGGCCTTATTTCATTTTTTTATTGGGGCCTTATTTCCTGGGGCCTAATTTCGCGGAGCCAACAGATGACAGTTGTAAGTTTGGGCTGCATATTGTTTTGCGAGAAAAAAAAATCGTAGTGAATATAATTTTTTTTTTTAAATTTTGGTTTACTTTACAGCTATGGTGAGTTAAAAAATATTTTTTTTCGGAAAAAATCTAAAAAAAAATCCCTCCCATAGGAAATACATTGGTTTTTTTTTTTTTGCTAGAAGAACTGTTTACTTAGCTTAACAAAAGTTTTCGAGAATTCTTCTCTTTTAATTTAAACCTGAAGATGAGAAGAATTCTCGAAAACGTTTGTTAAATAAAACAACATTTATATGAGTATAAGAAAATATTCGTTATCTCTTATTTCTTGAAGAAATATTGATATTTTATAAAATTATGTGGTTTTTTATACATATCATGCATGCATATTTTAAAAACTTATTTTCTTTTTTTAACCCTCTACCGCATATTAACCCATATACAGCCATGGACAGAGAAATAGCACACTATTGAGAAAAATCATGCGAATCGAATTTTAGATATTAGGAATGCTTTTTATAAATTTTTTTCTTTTGGTATATTATCGAAATAAAGTGATGGAGACAAAAATATCTTAAAAGTACCGTTATTTTCTATATTTATTTGCACTAGCAATATAATGCCTTTTCTGTCTCTTTCGCTAGTGGACACAGAAATAGCACACATTTGTTTAACCGTTAAGTTTTTATTCCGCGTTCAAAAGTTGTAGACGAAAATGCATTCATTTTATTGCTACTATTTAATTAACAAGTATTTTTGAAAAAAATAGGCAGAAAACATCATTAAACTGCGAAAAAAGGGAGAATTACTTTCGAGTTTCATAGTCAAGGGAAAAATCCTTCTTAATTAGCTTAAACTCTAAATTTTTCTAATAAATGATGGATAAAGCCATTTATTTGGAAAGAGCAAATAGAAATTTAAACTCTGAAATAAAATTGCGTTAACTTCTTCCCCGCAAAACTTCCATACGAGTGGATAGAGCGATCACAAAGAAACGCAAATGTGGGCCTTTTATGTCATCTCGCACGATTTTGCCCGAAGTAAATATAGAATTCGGCGAAAAAAGTGTCAAGCAGACTTTTAAGAAGGATACTTAATGATGCTGAGTTGTACAGACAGGTAAGCAAAAAAATCCAATGATATAAAAAGACACATGAAAGATCACCTAACATTAGCTATAAAAAATCTGAATAAAAACATGCTGTTTTGAATGAGAGTCTTTTGGAGTGATGAAATAAAGGTTAACCGCATTGGAACCGATAACAAAACATTTGTCCATCGCCTAAAATGTTAAAAGGACAAGCCAAAGTATTATCTCAAGACGATGAAACTAAGAGGATAGGATTTGATGGTCTGGGGCGCATTTTCCTGGCATGGTAAGGACCCATTGGTTAGGTGGATGGAAAAATTGATAAATTCTTTTGTCTTAATATTACATTAGAATACCGAGGAACCATATTTCTCGCCAGTTAATTAGAGATTCATACATGACAATGACCCAAACATGCATCAGAAATAGTACAAGATAGGTTTTCGGACGAAAAAATCGATGTTTGCACCTAGCCATCTCAAATTCACAATCTTAACCCCATAGAAAACTTATAAATTGATGTCAAGGTTAAGCGTGGGAAAAGGAAATTCAAAAATTCAAACGATCTTTGGGCCAGAATCAAAGAAGCGTGGTGCCGTACTCCACAAAGTGGATACCAGACGTTAGTTGAAAGTTTACCAAAGAGGTGCAAAAGAACTTTGAAAAATTGTGGTCTACTAACAAGTTACTAACTTAGTAGTATTGAATTTATTGGAAATTGTAAGAATTTTTGCTTAGAAATGATTATTTTTATGATTTTCGGAATGTGGGCTATTTCTTTGTCCACAAGCAAAAAGGGTATTCTCTAGAAATTATATTTTTAAAAATTGAATTGAAATAAAATAATTTATAATTATTAATTTTATGAATTCCCATAAGCTAATGCATGCCCTGATGTAAAAATTATAATATATAAGTTAAAAGGTCCCAAATAAATCAAATTTCTGTAAGAAAAATCAAAAGTGTGCTATTTCTTTGTCCATAGCTGTATGGTTTATCGATTTCATATCGATTTATTCTTGTTATATTGCACCAAATGTCAAAAAGAAAAAACTTTAATAAAACTATGTCTATTTTTTTATAACTAACCGGTTTTTATTATCAGTAAGAGAGTCGTGATTCTAAAATAAAGTCATTGTTTCAAGAGCATGTCGAAAGTGCAAATCAGTGAATAAAAGTGTGAACTTTTCAAGTGTTTTTTTATAAGAAATAAGTAAGTTGCATCCAATTAAAAATGTCAAATATTTTCATCACGGATAAAATAGGGCGTTTCGGTTAATCGAACCCCGGGTAATCGAGTTTCAACTGTAATATGTACATATGTAAATTTAATATTTGATAAGTATCAGTCAAGTACACATAATATCCGAAGTTTTGGAGTAAGTCAAAACCCACAAAAATACAGTAAAATTACCAGATTTTAAAATTTGTTTTAAATTCAAGGATAAATGATACATGATTTTTTAATATATATTGTATATACTCAAAACTATTATTTAGAAGCAGAGATCGGATTTCCATGCAAATACATATTTTTTTAGAAACACATTCAAAGCATTGTAACGAATTATGTATACGAATCAGGAGTTTTCCTTTAAAATGGAATTCAATCGTTAGTGCATATTTTTGCATATTTTACTATAAATGCATATTATTTTGCATTTATTTGCATATTTTAAAAATAAACGCATGCTTTTCGTGCATATTGGCAACAAAAACGAAATTCAGACTTGAATTTGTTGATAAAAGTGACTGAATGCCAATCGTACAAAGGATCAAAAACTTAAGCAAATACTAATACAAAAATTAATTTTTTTTTAAAAGCAAACCTTAATAATTATAAAAAGTTACATCTTTCAACTCGGAAATGGTTTCGTATGTAAATTTTCATAAAAGAAACATAAAATGATTTTAAAATCTTACAGAAAAAAAGGAGAATGGGCAAATTTGTATGGTACGTGGACGTTACGCGGCCAGGAATGAATTTGTTATTTTTTGATGTAATTGAGTCCTACATACATTTTACATAAGTTGTATCCTTGTGACGCACTTCAAGAATGGATAAAATGCATTTTGCATTTAACACTTTATGTAGATTGTCTCAATGTTGTAAATTATATATATGTTTTAAGTGCGAAATATGATGCTCTATCATTTTCCCCGAGCCTGAAGACATTTATCTTGAATATTCAACAAATAAAACCCAAACTATAAGAACAGATAATAAATTATACGGATGTCTTAATCATACGGAGAGAAATGATATATGAAACTGAAATTGACCAAAAAAAGCTTTTCCAAAAGCTTTAACATATTCAGTAAATACACACAAAATCATCTCGCTCATCTTCTTTCTTGAAAAAAACCTCTTCTTTCCTATGAGAGTGAGTGAGAAAAAAATGTCCAATTGAAAAAGAGCTTTTTCAGCTTTATTTTTGAAAGCTCCTTGTCTGGTAAGGCTTGTCTGGTAAGGAAAAAAATGATTCATATTTTTTTGAGCAGACAAGATTGATTACACTGGTCAACAAGGTTTTTGAAACAAGAACCAAAATATACTTTTCTAGTAGTTTTTGGGGTGCTAAATTCGAATCTGAAGTCAGAAAAATTTGATTGGCCTTCGTTTTTGAAATATTACCGTTAGGAAATGTCAAAAAACGTAATTTTGGCTGTTTTCGAGGTTATGTTTTTATGTGGTGTAATTCATTATGAATAAATTTGTAACGGTGCCTATGAGAGCTATTTTTATTCTTTCAAAAAATGTTTAAATCTTTCCGATATCGTTTTTATTGCCCGAGATATTTAAAATTTAAGTTGCGGTCTTTGAATCAGAAACAACACTGGCCAACAAAATTTAACTTTTTTTGCCACAAGAATCAAAATATACTTTTCTGAAGGTTTTTGGGTTGCTGACCTCGAATCCGCAATCAGAAAAATTCTATTAGCCTTCGTTCTTGAAATATTACCGTTATAAAATGGAAAAAAAGGTTTTTTTTTTATAACGGTTATATTTCAAGAACGGAGGCTAATAGAATTTTTCCGATTGCGGATTTGAGTTCAGCAACCCTAAAACCTTCAGAAAAACTACTAGAAAAGTATATTTTGGTTCTTGTGGCAAAAAAAAAGTTAAATTTTGTTGACCAGTGTTATCTGTGCTATAAGCCTTTTAAAACAACGATTTCGAGTCCATTTTGAGAGATTTGTTATTCAATTTTTTGTTAATTTGAATCATTTGAAAACTCTCGAGCTAAATCTCGAAGTTGTTGTACTTATATTATGAGTTCTTTGTGTCTGATATTAAAGACTTATGTCTTCAGGCTAAATGAAAATGATTGAGCATCATATTTTATATTTCAAATAAAAATGTAATTCAATTTCCTGGAGACTACATGAGTTCTTTAAAAATAATAGATAAAGAATATTTTCTTATACTCATATAAATGTTGTATACAGTTCTTTTTGATAAAAAAAAATAAGTGGTGAAGAAAAAAATGTTTTTCTTGAAAAAAAAAAAAAATATCTATCGTAAACAGATGAGGCTCCGCGAAATTAGGCCCCAGGAAATAGGGCCCCAAAAGAAAAGATGAAATAAGGCCCCAAATTGGGGTATTTTTTCATAATGAAAATATGCCCCAGTGAAACAAGGCCCCATCGAAATGAAAAAATGCCCCAAAAATAAATGAAATAAGGCCCCAACTTGTTTTGAACTTTTGTAGAAAAATGAAATAAGACCCCAATTTTTCTTTTTCATAATTAATTTATTTTTGGTAATGAAATATCACCCCAAACCAACAGAACCATCTTTATGGACGGAACTTTTAAAATTGCTCCTCAAGGATGTTTCAAACTGTTGTTGTGTTTTTTTTTTGGTTATTCTGTTACTTATTAATGCTGTCCAATGTAAACATCGTACTGCAAATCATCAGGGAGTAACAGAATAGCTGCAAGAAATCGCGCGATTTCTTGTAGCTATTCTGTTACTCCCTGATGGTTTACTACACGGTCTTAACATGAAAAGGCATTAGTTTGCAGCACGATCTTAACATTGAAAAGCATTATTAAATAACAGAATAGCTGAAAAAATTCAGCTATTCTGTTATTTAATAATGCTTTTCAATGTAAAGATCGTGCTGCAAACGAATGCCTTTCAATTTCTTGCAGCTTTTCTGTTACTCGCTGTTGGTTTGCAGCAATACTTTACATTGTAAAGCATTAGTAAGTAACAGAATAGCGCGATTTTTTCAGCTATTCTGTTACTTACTAATGCTTTTCAATGTAAAGATATTGCTGCAAACCAACAGGGAGTCCACAATATGCGGTACTTTGCCAATTCTGGGTCCTTGATAAGCGAAATTTTACAACAGTTTTTTTGAAAGATAATTTAGTATAGCATTTTTATGTAAATTATGAAATATGAAATAAAGCTCCAAATTGTTTTTAAAATAAAATGAAAGTAAGCCCCAAAATAAGTGTTGGGGTCTAATTTCATGGGGGCCTTATTTCGTAATGAAATTATGCCCCAAAATCAAAATGAAAAAAGGCCCCAAAAAATGAAATAACACCCCAAAATTTGAGAAATTTCGTTGTTGTTGTTGTTTAGTGTGTATTTTTTTGGGGCCTTATTTCATTTTTTTATTGGGGCCTTATTTCCTGGGGCCTAATTTCGCGGAGCCAACAGATGACAGTTGTAAGTTTGGGCTGCATATTGTTTTGCGAGAAAAAAAAATCGTAGTGAATATAATTTTTTTTTTTAAATTTTGGTTTACTTTACAGCTATGGTGAGTTAAAAAATATTTTTTTTCGGAAAAAATCTAAAAAAAAATCCCTCCCATAGGAAATACATTGGTTTTTTTTTTTTTGCTAGAAGAACTGTTTACTTAGCTTAACAAAAGTTTTCGAGAATTCTTCTCTTTTAATTTAAACCTGAAGATGAGAAGAATTCTCGAAAACGTTTGTTAAATAAAACAACATTTATATGAGTATAAGAAAATATTCGTTATCTCTTATTTCTTGAAGAAATATTGATATTTTATAAAATTATGTGGTTTTTTATACATATCATGCATGCATATTTTAAAAACTTATTTTCTTTTTTTAACCCTCTACCGCATATTAACCCATATACAGCCATGGACAGAGAAATAGCACACTATTGAGAAAAATCATGCGAATCGAATTTTAGATATTAGGAATGCTTTTTATAAATTTTTTTCTTTTGGTATATTATCGAAATAAAGTGATGGAGACAAAAATATCTTAAAAGTACCGTTATTTTCTATATTTATTTGCACTAGCAATATAATGCCTTTTCTGTCTCTTTCGCTAGTGGACACAGAAATAGCACACATTTGTTTAACCGTTAAGTTTTTATTCCGCGTTCAAAAGTTGTAGACGAAAATGCATTCATTTTATTGCTACTATTTAATTAACAAGTATTTTTGAAAAAAATAGGCAGAAAACATCATTAAACTGCGAAAAAAGGGAGAATTACTTTCGAGTTTCATAGTCAAGGGAAAAATCCTTCTTAATTAGCTTAAACTCTAAATTTTTCTAATAAATGATGGATAAAGCCATTTATTTGGAAAGAGCAAATAGAAATTTAAACTCTGAAATAAAATTGCGTTAACTTCTTCCCCGCAAAACTTCCATACGAGTGGATAGAGCGATCACAAAGAAACGCAAATGTGGGCCTTTTATGTCATCTCGCACGATTTTGCCCGAAGTAAATATAGAATTCGGCGAAAAAAGTGTCAAGCAGACTTTTAAGAAGGATACTTAATGATGCTGAGTTGTACAGACAGGTAAGCAAAAAAATCCAATGATATAAAAAGACACATGAAAGATCACCTAACATTAGCTATAAAAAATCTGAATAAAAACATGCTGTTTTGAATGAGAGTCTTTTGGAGTGATGAAATAAAGGTTAACCGCATTGGAACCGATAACAAAACATTTGTCCATCGCCTAAAATGTTAAAAGGACAAGCCAAAGTATTATCTCAAGACGATGAAACTAAGAGGATAGGATTTGATGGTCTGGGGCGCATTTTCCTGGCATGGTAAGGACCCATTGGTTAGGTGGATGGAAAAATTGATAAATTCTTTTGTCTTAATATTACATTAGAATACCGAGGAACCATATTTCTCGCCAGTTAATTAGAGATTCATACATGACAATGACCCAAACATGCATCAGAAATAGTACAAGATAGGTTTTCGGACGAAAAAATCGATGTTTGCACCTAGCCATCTCAAATTCACAATCTTAACCCCATAGAAAACTTATAAATTGATGTCAAGGTTAAGCGTGGGAAAAGGAAATTCAAAAATTCAAACGATCTTTGGGCCAGAATCAAAGAAGCGTGGTGCCGTACTCCACAAAGTGGATACCAGACGTTAGTTGAAAGTTTACCAAAGAGGTGCAAAAGAACTTTGAAAAATTGTGGTCTACTAACAAGTTACTAACTTAGTAGTATTGAATTTATTGGAAATTGTAAGAATTTTTGCTTAGAAATGATTATTTTTATGATTTTCGGAATGTGGGCTATTTCTTTGTCCACAAGCAAAAAGGGTATTCTCTAGAAATTATATTTTTAAAAATTGAATTGAAATAAAATAATTTATAATTATTAATTTTATGAATTCCCATAAGCTAATGCATGCCCTGATGTAAAAATTATAATATATAAGTTAAAAGGTCCCAAATAAATCAAATTTCTGTAAGAAAAATCAAAAGTGTGCTATTTCTTTGTCCATAGCTGTATGGTTTATCGATTTCATATCGATTTATTCTTGTTATATTGCACCAAATGTCAAAAAGAAAAAACTTTAATAAAACTATGTCTATTTTTTTATAACTAACCGGTTTTTATTATCAGTAAGAGAGTCGTGATTCTAAAATAAAGTCATTGTTTCAAGAGCATGTCGAAAGTGCAAATCAGTGAATAAAAGTGTGAACTTTTCAAGTGTTTTTTTATAAGAAATAAGTAAGTTGCATCCAATTAAAAATAAGTTTCGTCTGAATTTATTATACTTTTATATGTTTAAGAAGTTTGTTTTTTGTTTTTTTAATGATTTTTGTCTTTTTTTGCGTTTTTTCCAAAACACCATATATGGGTTATCATGCGTTGGCGACTTACATTACTGATTTTTGTGGGATTTTTTTTTTTTTGTAAAATGAATTGGAAGACTTTCTATGGAAAAAATGAGTGTGTTAATGCTAAAACTGGTGATGGCTTTCGAAGTGATGACGATCTAGCTTCAGATTCTGGCCCTTTTTAACATCAAACAAGCCATCTCCGAGCACTTTTGCAAATCTGTAACACCTAAAATGTCACAAAAAAGATGATGCCCTTCAGCTTTGGCATGTGATCAAAGCAGAGATGGAACAAAACAAAGCTGAGGGAGTTATACAAGTCACGGAAGTCCAGCCACATCTTATCCCGAAACTCCAAGTCACTCACAACAACCAAGGACAAAAGCCGTTGAATTTAGTACTAACTGAAAACATCGACCATATCCCTGAATGGCAAACAAAAGCACCAATATATCAAATTTCGGGACTGAAAACGTATTGTGTACATGTAGAAAATGGAAGGTGTTCTTCTGCAACAATGATAAAAGAAAGAGTTTGAATAAATTCCATGAATAAGGAAAGTCCAATGTAATAAAAACATATTTTACAAAACATACCTTGAATGCATACTAAACCATACATGGGTTATTAATTGTTTGCTGGAAATTGACTTGCTGCATACTAACCCATATATGGTTTATGTTTCTAAAAATTTATATATATGTAAAAAAATTAAAAAAATTATGTAATACCTATTTTCAACCCCTAATAAAGCTAAAAAATTGTTAAAAAAAATTTTTATTTCATTTCGTTCATAATTCATGCAGTAGAGGGTTAAGTGCTTGAAAATTGTATCACTATTTTAAAGATCAAAAATGTCGTTGGTATAGAAAAGATTAGAAAAGTTTTCAGAAGAAAAATTATTGTAATAACATAAAAATGAATGCGGGTAGCGGGTAAGCGACGCAACTTAAAATTAAATCCCCATAGATTTATTTCCCTACAGTCCTAGAAAGCATGTTTAAAAAGTTTAAGCAAAATCTAAAATGAGATAGCAATTCCAATTTTACGTTTTTCAGTAAATTGTGGTTAAAAATTGTTGTAATCGAGAGCGGTTTTTTTTTTTAACTTTGTTTAGCTATTTAGTAATGCAGCCCAACACTCTTGTTGTACAGATTCATTGACTTTCCTAAATTCCTAGATCTTACAAATATTATGCTTTACAGCACTTCACTATGAATGAAATAATAGAATTTACCTATAATGTGGATATCTACACCAGACAATTGCTCCAATTGATGCACCCAAGGCGGCAATGCCCTTCCATATCCAAAGTGGTGTAAATATTGCCCAATAAGGCCAATCTTTTTAACAAAACAAAGTAGATTAGTTACAATTATAAGAACCTTGTTTGAACTAACCTATATAACCATCTAATCGCAAGCAAAAGAGTGTTATGAATGTGAACAAGCTGCAGTGGACAATGAATTTGCTAGAAAAAAATAATTCCAAATATTATTAATATCAACTGGTACAACATTTCTTTGTTTTCTTTCTTTTTTCTCGGCACATACCTGGGATTAAAATCCCGAAATAATGATTGTAGATTCATTGTGTATAACTTCTAATTGTGCATTTTGATTGCAGATAATTCTATCTGGCAAAGAAGTGTTTTGTTTTTTAATTAAAATGAAAGAAAATACTAAATTTTTTTGTATTTATTTTGAAAGAGAAAATTTATGTGTGAATGGAAAAAATGCAAAGAAAGATGAATTATGATTTTTGACAGATTATTATGGTTGTCAAATATTTGACAGATTAACAAAAAAAAAAAAAAAAACAATTTTCACTCAAACGATTATGGCGGTACCTGGTGGAAATTATTGGAAGAATACAAATAACTTGAGCTGTGATTACATTAGGTCTTTTTTTTTTATATGATTATGGTTTTTATGCCGAACAAAAATCTAGATTTTGTGTAAAATGTTCAAAATCTATTTTCACGATTCATAATCTAGGTTTGAATATAGATTACCGTGACATCTACTGAAAATCCTCTTGGTTTTGTTGACGAAAATGCATTTATAACACATTATACTCTTTTGTATAACAGTTAAGCATAAAGGCCGAACTATAATAGTCGAAAGAGTGCGTACGTTGACGTACGAAAATTCCCAAATACATGCAAATCACATGTCACAGCCATAATAGCGGATTGCTCGGTTTCGATTCAGTTTTGTTTTCGGACGTAAACTCACTTTCCTTTCTCAATTTACGTCCGCAAATTTGACATTTCTTAAAAAAGAAAAAACTTTTAACAAAAAAGTCAAGTGAATTCATTTTTAAGTTTTATTATTTTATCAAATAAACTTATTTAAAATATTATAAAAAAAATTTGTGTGATAAATTTCTGCTGTAAGCCTAGTATGCTGCTAAAGCGAAAAGAAATTTTCCATACAAAATTTCGTTAACGAAATCCTGAACGAAAAAATTCGTTTTGCTTTTCGTTTTTCAGTACGCAGCTCTAGCAAAAAATTGAAGAGTTTTCACTCATTTGTAATTTATTTTTTTATTTTTCTTGACTCCAAGAGCAGTTTTGCTGGTTTTTTCACTTTTAATTCATTTATTTCTTGCTTTAAAAATTATTTTCTGTTGATTTTTCTTGATTTTAAATTAATTTTTAATTTTTTTTATTTTGATTTTGACAGAATACTCGATGATATTTTTTCGTTTTTTTTTTTTTTTGGCTCATTGGAGAGTTTTGGGGATTTGGAGAAAGTGGAAGAAAAAATTATGTATTTGAGATTTTGTCCATTGGGTGCCTTTTCTCATGGGGATTTCACCCATGGGGTCAAACATTTTCTAGAGGTTTTATCCGATTGAGATTTATCTTGGGAGATAGTGTATGTCTCGAATCGATAACATTTATGGGAGCTTTTAGCTCGACAAAAATTTAGGAAGTCGACTAATGTGAATTTAAGCCGCAGGTGACTAAAGTGACAACCTCATAGAGCATAGAAGAATATCAACTCGTGAAAAGTTGGAATTAATCGTATGTCGCAATTCGACCCAACGGCGGATCCAGGGGGGGGGGAGGGGCACGGGGGCACGTGTATAGACCTACAATAGACCTACAATTTGAACACAATATTTAGACCTACGCAACTAATAATTTTGCTTATATAATGATCCAGAGAAGCTTCTCACCATGATTAATTTTATCTCTATAAAACTTTTACCGCACCTACAAGAAGTATAATCAAGTTCTAAGGTTATACAAACCAAATTGTTACTTGGGTAACGAAATTTTTCGTTCAAGATGTCATTGTGCTATTTTTATATGGAAAACTTCGCTTCTATTTCGCTGCATATACCTAAGAGTAATAAAAAATAAACACACTATCCGATTACAAAACATATAAACAATTTTTATTGACATTACAATTTCTAAGATATTCTGTTATAAAATTTTGAAAACTGTTCGATCCACATATCACAAATTGCTTTGTTTCAATTTTAATTTCTTCAAGAAGAGTGGAAATAGTGTCTTTATCTAAACGTTGTAATTTTATTTGCTCTTTATATTTTAACTGTCGTTTGAAGTTATCACAATCAACACTACAATCATTACCACACTCAGTGCATTTCTGATGTGATAGAAAAATCTTACTTGAAAAATTCCAAAACTTATTAAATTCCAACAGTTTTTGTCTAAAAATTATGTTATCGATATTTTCAAAGCATGAATAATGGTAAATTCTGCATATATCATCTTCATTTTCAATTATATTTTCTATAATTGGAATTGTTGGTGCAATAGCAACACCTTGACAAAATATAAATAAAGCTTTTTCAACCTTAAAACTTGGTTCATACACAAAAACCCCGATAGGTCCTCGAAATTCAACTTCATCGTTTACTTTCAATTTTTCGATATATTTTGTCATTTTTCCATTTGGTTTTAAATTTACCATTATTTCAAATTCAAATTCTGTTATATCCGTCCAAAATGGTGAATATGGACGTAGAACAGTTTTGTTATCAATATTTTCCACATCAGCTAATAGTGGCGCTCGCATCATTAGATGGTGGCCTGGAGGGCAATCCAAAATAAATTCCGTCAGCTGTTTCTTGTCATCGGCGATGGCAAATTTTAATTGAACAAGATGAGGTTGGTTATTTGGTTGAATTCTTTTGATTAGTTTATATTTGCGATATGTGTGAAGGATATTTATTTTGTTAACAAAATCAACTCGTTTGGTTGATAAGGGCTTGGAATCAAGAATACAATTAGCACAACCATTTCCACAACAATCACTTTGGTTAATATCACACATTTCTGTACCTCAGAAAGTAAACAACTAAAAAAGGTATGTTCGATTGAATAATCGAAATGTCAAAATTTTAGGGACTAGTTCAGAGAAGAGCATTTTTGAAGGTTATACTTTGGAACAAGTGTCTAATAGCATCTGCATGAGATAACTTTGGAATTTGGGTCAGTTCAAATTTTAAATTAATTTTTTTTCCTAACGGTTTGACATTCGAAATGAAAAAAATTTAAAAACTAGGTGTGTTTTTTGTTTATCTATACAGATTTTGCACAAAAAACGACATCGATAAATTGAAATCAAAACAATTTACGTATTAAAAACAACAACAACTTAATCTGTATAGATTTTTGAAAATCCAGATAATTATCCAGATTTAACTTTCTCTTGATAAAAACAGTAGTGCCAAGTCCTTTATTTGTTGTGTTAAAAAAAAGCGGAGAAAATGGGGCTTGAAAAAAGCTCATATAGAAAAAAATTATCAAAAAATTTTTTGACATGGTTGCATTGAAATGTTAATATTTCGAGATATACGCAATGCACTTTTTAGATAAAATTCTTAAATGGATTCTGATAAGAAAATCCCCCACGTGGGGCATCTGAAAATGCCCCACGTGGGGCATTTGAAAATGACCCACGTGGGGCATTTGAAAATGACCCACGTGGGGCATTTGAAAATGACCCACGTGGGGCATCTGAAAATGCCCCACGTGGGGCATCTGGAAATGCCCCACATGGGGCATCTGAAAATGCCCCACATGGGGCATCTGAAAATGCCCCACGTGGAGCATCTGAAAATAACCCACATGGGGCATTTGAAAATGACCAACGTGGGGCATTTGAAAATGACCCACGTGGGGCATTTGAAAATGACCCACGTGGGGCATCTGAAAATGCCCCACGTGGGGCATCTGAAAATGACCCACGTGGGGCATTTGAAAATGACCCACGTGGGGCATTTGAAAATGCCCCACGTGGGGCATCTGAAAATGACCCACGTGGGGCATCTGAAAATGACCCACGTGGGGCATCTGAAAATGACCCACGTCTGGCATCTGAAAATGACCCACGTGGGGCATTTGAAAATGCCCCACGTGGGGCATTTGAAAATGCCCCACGTGGGGCATCTGAAAATGACCCACGTGGGGCATCTGAAAATGACCCACGTGGGGCATTTGAAAATGACCCACGTGGGGCATTTGAAAATGCCCCACGTGGGGCATCTGAAAATGCCCCACGTGGGGCATCTGAAAATGACCCACGTGGGGCATTTGAAAATGACCCACGTGGGGCATTTGAAAATGACCCACGTGGGGCATTTGAAAATGACCCACGTGGGGCATCTGAAAATGACCCACGTGGGGCATCTGAAAATGACCCACGTGGGGCATCTGAAAATGACCCACGTGGGGCATCTGAAAATGACCCACGTGGGGCATTTGAAAATGACCCACGTGGGTCATTTGAAAATGCCCCACGTGGGGCATCTGAAAATGCCCCACGTGGGGCATCTGGAAATGCCCCACGTGGGGCATCTGAAAATGACCCACGTGGGGCATTTGAAAATGACCCACGTGGGGAATTTGAAAATGACCCACGTGGGGCATCTGAAAATGACCCACGTCTGGCATTTGAAAATGACCCACGTGGGGCATTTGAAAATGACCCACGTGGGGCATTTGAAAATGACCCACGTGGGGCATTTGAAAATGACCCACGTGGGGCATCTGAAAATGACCCACGTTTGGCATTTGAAAATGACCCACGTGGGGCATCTGAAAATGCCCCACGTTGGGCATCTGAAAATGACCCACATGGGGCATCTGAAAATGCCCCACGTGGAGCATCTGAAAATGACCCACGTGGGGCATCTGAAAATGACCCACGTTTGGCATTTGAAAATGACCCACGTGGGGCATCTGAAAATGCCCCACGTTGGGCATTTGAAAATGACCCACGTGGGGCATTTGAAAATGACCCACGTGGGGCATTTGAAAATGACCCACGTGGGGCATCTTAAAATGCCCCACGTGGGGCATCTGAAAATGACCCACGTGGGGCATCTGAAAATGACCCACGTGGGGCATCTGAAAATGACCCACGTTTGGCATTTGAAAATGACCCACGTGGGGCATCTGAAAATGCCCCACGTTGGGCATCTGAAAATGACCCACATGGGGCATCTGAAAATGCCCCACGTGGAGCATCTGAAAATGACCCACGTTTGGCATTTGAAAATGACCCACGTGGGGCATCTGAAAATGCCCCACGTTGGGCATCTGAAAATGACCCACATGGGGCATCTGAAAATGCCCCACGTGGGGCATTTGAAAATGACCCACGTGGGGCATTTGAAAATGACCCACGTGGGGCATTTGAAAATGACCCACGTGGGGCATTTGAAAATGACCCACGTGGGGCATCTTAAAATGCCCCACGTGGGGCATCTGAAAATGCCCCACATGGGGCATCTGAAAATGCCCCACATGGGGCATCTGAAAATGCCCTACGTGGAGCATCTGAAAATAACCCACATGGGGCATTTGAAAATGACCCACTTGGGGCATTTGAAAATGACCCACGTGGGGCATTTGAAAATGACCCACGTGGGGCATTTGAAAATGACCCACGTGGGGCATCTTAAAATGCCCCACGTGGGGCATCTGAAAATGACCCACGTGGGGCATCTGAAAATGCCCCACGTGGAGCATCTGAAAATGACCCACGTGGGGCATCTGAAAATGCCCCACGTGGGGCATTTGAAAATGACCCACGTGGGGCATTTGAAAATGACCCACGTGGGGCATTTGAAAATGACCCACGTGGGGCATCTTAAAATGCCCCACGTGGGGCATCTGAAAATGCCCCACATGGGGCATCTGAAAATGCCTCACATGGGGCATCTGAAAATGCCCCACGTGGAGCATCTGAAAATAACCCACATGGGGCATTTGAAAATGACCCACTTGGGGCATTTGAAAATGACCCACGTGGGGCATTTGAAAATGACCCACGTGGGGCATTTGAAAATGACCCACGTGGGGCATCTTAAAATGCCCCACGTGGGGCATCTGAAAATGACCCACGTGGGGCATCTGAAAATGACCCACGTTTGGCATTTGAAAATGACCCACGTGGGGCATCTGAAAATGCCCCACGTTGGGCATCTGAAAATGACCCACATGGGGCATTTGAAAATGACCCACGTGGGGCATTTGAAAATGACCCACGTGGGGCATTTGAAAATGACCCACGTGGGGCATCTTAAAATGCCCCACGTGGGGCATCTGAAAATGCCCCACATGGGGCATCTGAAAATGCCCCACGTGGAGCATCTGAAAATAACCCACATGGGGCATTTGAAAATGACCCACTTGGGGCATTTGAAAATGACCCACGTGGGGCATTTGAAAATGACCCACGTGGGGCATTTGAAAATGACCCACGTGGGGCATCTGAAAATGACCCACGTGGGGCATCTGAAAATGACCCACGTGGGGCATCTGAAAATGACCCACGTTTGGCATTTGAAAATGACCCACGTGGGGCATCTGAAAATGCCCCACGTTGGGCATCTGAAAATGACCCACATGGGGCATCTGAAAATGCCCCACGTGGAGCATCTGAAAATGACCCACGTGGGGCATCTGAAAATGACCCACGTTTGGCATTTGAAAATGACCCACGTGGGGCATCTGAAAATGCCCCACGTTGGGCATCTGAAAATGACATACATGGGGCATCTGAAAATGCCCCACGTGGAGCATCTGAAAATGACCCACGTGGGGCATCTGAAAATGCCCCACGTGGGGCATTTGAAAATGCCCCACGTGGGGCATTTGAAAATGACCCACGTGGGGCATTTGAAAATGACCCACGTGGGGCATTTGAAAATGACCCACGTGGGGCATTTGAAAATGACCCACGTGGGGCATTTGAAAATGCCCCACATGGGGCATCTGAAAATGCCCCACGTGGAGCATCTGAAAATAACCCACATGGGGCATTTGAAAATGACCCACTTGGGGCATTTGAAAATGACCCACGTCTGGCATTTGAAAATGACCCACGTGGGGCATTTGAAAATGACCCACGTGGGGCATCTGAAAATGCCCCACGTTGGGCATCTGAAAATGACCCACGTGGGGCATTTGAAAATGACCCACGTGGGGCATCTGAAAATGACCCACGTGGGGCATTTGAAAATGACCCACGTGGGGCATTTGAAAATGACCCACGTGGGGCATCTTAAAATGCCCCACGTGGGGCATCTGAAAATGACCCACGTGGGGCATTTGAAAATGACCCACGTGGGGCATCTGAAAATGACCCACGTTTGGCATTTGAAAATGACCCACGTGGGGCATCTGAAAATGCCCCACGTTGGGCATCTGAAAATGACCCACATGGGGCATCTGAAAATGCCCCACGTGGAGCATCTGAAAATGACCCACGTGGGGCATCTGAAAATGACCCACGTTTGGCATTTGAAAATGACCCACGTGGGGCATCTGAAAATGCCCCACGTTGGGCATCTGAAAATGACCCACATGGGGCATCTGAAAATGCCCCACGTGGAGCATCTGAAAATGACCCACGTGGGGCATCTGAAAATGCCCCACGTGGGGCATTTGAAAATGACCCACGTGGGGCATTTGAAAATGACCCACGTGGGGCATTTGAAAATGACCCACGTGGGGCATCTTAAAATGCCCCACGTGGGGCATCTGAAAATGCCCCACATGGGGCATCTGAAAATGCCCCACATGGGGCATCTGAAAATGCCCCACGTGGAGCATCTGAAAATAACCCACATGGGGCATTTGAAAATGACCCACTTGGGGCATTTGAAAATGACCCACGTCTGGCATTTGAAAATGACCCACGTGGGGCATTTGAAAATGACCCACGTGGGGCATCTGAAAATGCCCCACGTTGGGCATCTGAAAATGACCCACGTGGGGCATTTGAAAATGACCCACGTGGGGCATCTGAAAATGACCCACGTGGGGCATTTGAAAATGACCCACGTGGGGCATTTGAAAATGACCCACGTGGGGCATTTGAAAATGACCCACGTGGGGCATTTGAAAATGACCCACGTGGGGCATCTGAAAATGCCCCACGTTGGGCATCTTAAAATGCCCCACGTGGGGCATCTGAAAATGACATACGTGGGGCATCTGAAAATGACCCACGTGGGGCATTTTAAAATGACCCACGTTTGGCATTTGAAAATGACCCACGTGGGGCAACTAAAAAAGCCCCACCTGGGGCATCTGAAAATGACCCACGTGGGGCATCTGAAAATGACCCACGTGGGGCTTTTGAAAATGACCCACGTGGGGCATTTGAAAATGACCCACGTGGGGCATCTGAAAATGACATACGTGGGGCATCTGAAAATGCCCCACGTGGGGCATCTGAAAATGACCCACGTGGGGCATTTGAAAATGACCCACGTGGGGCATTTGAAAATGCCCCACGTGGGGCATCTGAAAATGACCCACGTGGGGCATCTGAAAATGCCCCACGTGGGGCATTTGAAAATGCCCCACGTGGGGCATTTGAAAATGACCCACGTGGGGCATTTGAAAATGTCCCACGTGGGGCATCTGAAAATGACCCACGTGGGGCATTTTAAAATGACCCACGTGGGGCATTTGAAAATGACCCACATGGGGCATCTGAAAATGACCCACGTGGGGCATCTGAAAATGACCCACGTGGGGCATTTTAAAATGACCCACGTGGGGCATTTGAAAATGACCCACATGGGGCATCTGAAAATGCCCCACGAGGGGCATCTGAAAATGACCCACGTTGGGCATTTGAAAATGACCCACGTGGGGCATCTGGAAATGCCCCACGTGGGTCATTTTCAGATGCCCCACGTGGGGCATTTGAAAATGACCCACGTGGGGCATCTGAAAATGCCCCACGTGGGGCATCTGAAAATGACCCACGTGGGGCATTTGAAAATGACCCACGTGGGGCATCTGAAAATGCCCCACGTGGGGCATCTGAAAATGACCCACGTGGGGCATCTGAAAATGACCCACGTGGGGCATCTGAAAATGACCCACGTGGGGCATTTGAAAATGACCCACGTGGGGCATTTGAAAATGACCCACGTGGGGCATTTGAAAATGACCCACGTGGGGCATTTGAAAATGACCCACGTGGGGCATTTGAAAATGACCCACGTGGGGCATCTGGAAATGCCCCACGTGGGGCATCTGGAAATGCCCCACGTGGGGCATCTGAAAATGACCCACGTGGGGCATTTGAAAATGACCCACGTGGGGCATCTGAAAATGACCCACGTGGGGCATCTGAAAATGCCCCACGTGGGGCATCTGGAAATGCCCCACGTGGGGCATCTGAAAATGACATACGTGGGGCATTTGAAAATGACCCACGTGGGGCATCTGAAAATGACCCACGTGGGTCATTTTCAGATGCCCCATGTATGTCATTTTCAGATGCCCAACGTGGGGCATTTTCAGATGCCCCACGTGGGTCATTTTCAAATGCCAAACGTGGGTCATTTTCAGATGCCCCACGTATGTCATTTTCAGATGCCCCACGTGGGGCATTTCCAGATGCCCCACGTGGGGCATTTTCAGATGCCCCACGTGGGTCATTTTCAGATGCCCCACGTGGGTCATTTTCAGATGCCCCACGTGGGGCATTTGAAAATGACCCACGTGGGGCATCTGAAAATGACCCACGTTTGGCATTTGAAAATGACCCACGTGGGGCATCTGAAAATATCCCACGTTGGGCATCTGAAAATGACATACATGGGGCATTTGAAAATGACCCACGTGGGGCATTTGAAAATGACCCACGTGGGGCATTTGAAAATGACCCACGTGGGGCATTTGAAAATGCCCCACATGGGGCATCTGAAAATGCCCCACGTGGAGCATCTGAAAATAACCCACATGGGGCATTTGAAAATGACCCACTTGGGGCATTTGAAAATGACCCACGTCTGGCATTTGAAAATGACCCACGTGGGGCATTTGAAAATGACCCACGTGGGGCATCTGAAAATGCCCCACGTTGGGCATCTGAAAATGACCCACGTGGGGCATTTGAAAATGACCCACGTGGGGCATCTGAAAATGACCCACGTGGGGCATTTGAAAATGACCCACGTGGGGCATTTGAAAATGACCCACGTGGGGCATCTTAAAATGCCCCACGTGGGGCATCTGAAAATGACCCACGTGGGGCATTTGAAAATGACCCACGTGGGGCATCTGAAAATGACCCACGTTTGGCATTTGAAAATGACCCACGTGGGGCATCTGAAAATGCCCCACGTTGGGCATCTGAAAATGACCCACATTGGGCATCTGAAAATGCCCCACGTGGAGCATCTGAAAATGACCCACGTGGGGCATCTGAAAATGACCCACGTTTGGCATTTGAAAATGACCCACGTGGGGCATCTGAAAATGCCCCACGTTGGGCATCTGAAAATGACCCACATGGGGCATCTGAAAATGCCCCACGTGGAGCATCTGAAAATGACCCACGTGGGGCATCTGAAAATGCCCCACGTGGGGCATTTGAAAATGACCCACGTGGGGCATTTGAAAATGACCCACGTGGGGCATTTGAAAATGACCCACGTGGGGCATCTTAAAATGCCCCACGTGGGGCATCTGAAAATGCCCCACATGGGGCATCTGAAAATGCCCCACATGGGGCATCTGAAAATGCCCCACGTGGAGCATCTGAAAATAACCCACATGGGGCATTTGAAAATGACCCACTTGGGGCATTTGAAAATGACCCACGTCTGGCATTTGAAAATGACCCACGTGGGGCATTTGAAAATGACCCACGTGGGGCATCTGAAAATGCCCCACGTTGGGCATCTGAAAATGACCCACGTGGGGCATTTGAAAATGACCCACGTGGGGCATCTGAAAATGACCCACGTGGGGCATTTGAAAATGACCCACGTGGGGCATTTGAAAATGACCCACGTGGGGCATTTGAAAATGACCCACGTGGGGCATTTGAAAATGACCCACGTGGGGCATCTGAAAATGCCCCACGTTGGGCATCTTAAAATGCCCCACGTGGGGCATCTGAAAATGACATACGTGGGGCATCTGAAAATGACCCACGTGGGGCATGTTAAAATGACCCACGTTTGGCATTTGAAAATGACCCACGTGGGGCAACTAAAAAAGCCCCACCTGGGGCATCTGAAAATGACCCACGTGGGGCATCTGAAAATGACCCACGTGGGGCTTTTGAAAATGACCCACGTGGGGCATTTGAAAATGACCCACGTGGGGCATCTGAAAATGACATACGTGGGGCATCTGAAAATGCCCCACGTGGGGCATCTGAAAATGACCCACGTGGGGCATTTGAAAATGACCCACGTGGGGCATTTGAAAATGCCCCACGTGGGGCATCTGAAAATGACCCACGTGGGGCATCTGAAAATGCCCCACGTGGGGCATTTGAAAATGCCCCACGTGGGGCATTTGAAAATGACCCACGTGGGGCATTTGAAAATGTCCCACGTGGGGCATCTGAAAATGACCCACGTGGGGCATTTTAAAATGACCCACGTGGGGCATTTGAAAATGACCCACATGGGGCATCTGAAAATGACCCACGTGGGGCATCTGAAAATGACCCACGTGGGGCATTTTAAAATGACCCACGTGGGGCATTTGAAAATGACCCACATGGGGCATCTGAAAATGCCCCACGAGGGGCATCTGAAAATGACCCACGTTGGGCATTTGAAAATGACCCACGTGGGGCTTCTGGAAATGCCCCACGTGGGTCATTTTCAGATGCCCCACGTGGGGCATTTGAAAATGACCCACGTGGGGCATCTGAAAATGCCCCACGTGGGGCATCTGAAAATGACCCACGTGGGGCATTTGAAAATGACCCACGTGGGGCATTTGAAAATGACCCACGTGGGGCATCTGAAAATGCCCCACGTGGGGCATCTGAAAATGACCCACGTGGGGCATCTGAAAATGACCCACGTGGGGCATCTGAAAATGACCCACGTGGGGCATCTGAAAATGACCCACGTGGGGCATTTGAAAATGACCCACGTGGGGCATTTGAAAATGACCCACGTGGGGCATTTGAAAATGACCCACGTGGGGCATTTGAAAATGACCCACGTGGGGCATTTGAAAATGACCCACGTGGGGCATCTGGAAATGCCCCACGTGGGGCATCTGGAAATGCCCCACGTGGGGCATCTGAAAATGACCCACGTGGGGCATTTGAAAATGACCCACGTGGGGCATTTGAAAATGACCCACGTGGGGCATCTGAAAATGACCCACGTGGGGCATCTGAAAATGACCCACGTGGGGCATCTGAAAATGACCCACGTGGGGCATCTGAAAATGACCCACGTGGGGCATCTGAAAATGCCCCACGTGGGGCATCTGGAAATGCCCCACGTGGGGCATCTGAAAATGACATACGTGGGGCATTTGAAAATGACCCACGTGGGGCATCTGAAAATGACCCACGTCTGGCATTTGAAAATGACCCACGTGGGGCATTTGAAAATGACCCACGTGGGGCATTTGAAAATGACCCACGTGGGGCATCTGAAAATGACCCACGTCTGGCATTTGAAAATGACCCACGTGGGGCATCTGAAAATGCCCCACGTGGGGCATCTGAAAATGACCCACGTGGGGCATCTGAAAATGACCCACGTGGGGCATTTGAAAATGACCCACGTGGGGCATCTGAAAATGACCCACGTGGGGCATCTAAAAATGCCCCACGTGGGGCATCTGAAAATGACCCACGTGGGGCATTTGAAAATGACCCACGTGGGGCATCTGAAAATGACCCGCGTGGGGCATCTGAAAATGCCCCACGTGGGGCATCTGAAAATGACCCACGTGGGGCATCTGAAAATGACCCACGTGGGGCATCTGAAAATGACCCACGTGGGGCATTTGAAAATGACCCACGTGGGGCATCTGAAAATGACCCGCGTGGGGCATCTGAAAATGCCCCACGTGGGGCATCTGAAAATGACCCACGTGGGGCATTTGAAAATGACCCACGTGGGGCATTTGAAAATGACCCACGTGGGGCATTTGAAAATGACCCACGTGGGGCATCTGGAAATGCCCCACGTGGGGCTTTTTTGCGGCTGATCGCGCAGCCGCAAAAAATATAAATGTAAAAAGAAAAATGATGTAAGAAATAGTTTTTGTCTTTTTACATGTTTTATTTTTAATTCATGTGTAAAAAAATAAAATAAATAAATTTTCCATTTTTTATATTTTGATTTAATAAATTAGTGCACACTTTACGTTTACATAGATTAAATACATACAATGTAAAATCAGCGAAAAAAATTATAACATGATATCTATAATACCTTCAAAAAATTTTGCTTCTTAGGCTCATTTCACACATAGCCAGCGACTATCTAGCGGGCCCGGGGAGCCGGTTTTTCTTTACGTTTTCAATTTAATCGTATGAAGGCGCCCATAAAAACGTGTATCTAGCAACCGGCTATCCGGGACGTTTACCCGGTTCCCTATGTGTGATATGGGCCTTAGTATTTTGCAATTACCTATATTGAAAAGATTTCATTTCTGTTTAAACAACATTAAACTCGTATTATTTTTATTTAAAAAATATTTTAAAAATTCTCCAGATTATGCGTTTAACCAAAAATGTTTGGTTACATTTATGTATCAGTAGGTGTCGGGAAAATTTCTGTATACTCCTAATTAATTAGCAATTAAAAAAAAATGGTTTATTATAACTCAGTTGTAAAATCTTACTTTAACCTAAGTTTTTCCGATTCCCGGAAGTAAGCCAAACAATTCCATAATATTCAACACAAAACTATGTTAAAAACTTTTTAGGTTTATTTAAAATTTTTTGTTTAGATCTTTTTGTTTATATAATTTGATCAATTATAAACAAAACAGAAAAAAACTATGAATTTCAATACGAATAACCACAAAGCAACCGTTTCTTGTAGTTCGTGTTGGCGTGTGTTCGGTGTTCCTTCTTCCTAAATTTATTAAAAATATTATAACTATGGCGCTCTCTGGCATGGTTCCGCTAACACCGCAATATCACCTTCAGTGGGCTATCATCATTTTCATTCACTATGTGTTGTTTTTTCAAAAACAACAAAAAAAAAGACGATGCTAATCCCAATCCCAACCTAAAAATAAATTTCAAAAACAATATAGTTCTCCAGACCGCACGATAGGAATGAAATATTGACATTTTCTCAGTTGGAAAATTGTATTTACATGCCACGCGTATTATTGTCTAGGAATATTCTGTGGGTCTGGGAGAATTTTAAATTTTAGGTGTTCAGTGTAACGTGTACTGCCGGAGGATTAAGACGAAAAATCGAAAAAAAAACAAGGTTCTTTGAAACGTTCAGTGCTTCAAAAATATTTTCGAAATCTAGAAGTTAGAGCAATTTTTGTTCCTTGGTCGAAATAAGACAAAATTTTTATTTTAAGTCTTGATCTAATTGAATTTTTAGGTTCTTGTATTTGCTAAGTTTAAAAAAAACTTAACGAGTAATTTAATTGTTAAAAAGTTAGTGTTAAAATTTTACAATTCATTGTGAATAAAAATGGCTACAAATTCATCGAGAACTCATCAGCAGCGTCCACCAGCACATATAAATATGTTTACTGATAGAACGATTCAAGCCATACCTGTGCCACCGCCACCAGTACAACATCATGTCCATCAGGTTTATCAAGGACTTAAGACTTGTAAGCTTCTTTTGGTTTAAATGTATAAAAATTGATTTATTAAAGGTATCTTTTATAAAACCGTTTAACTAATTTCTGACTTTTTCGTGAACGCCTCACCCGATTCCAACACAAATTTTTATTAAGAAGCGTTTTTTGGTTTTGAAAAAATCAATTTTTTTGGGAACAGCTCAGTGATTTTTTTAACTTTTGGTTTTTTGTTGTCGATTTTCGTATTTCAAAATTTAACTCTACACTTTTCTTCCCACTGCCCATTTTAAGTATTAGTTACATTAATAAATTCATCTAGATTTTAAATATTTTTAACATTTTCTTTCTAGTTGAAATAATCACTTTTGAAAATAAACGTTTATTTACTTTCTAACAAGTGTTTTGATGGGCAATGTCAAACAAAAATTCTGTTCAACTTATTTATTTTGAAAAGAAAAATAAAAACACAAAAGGTGAATAATTATTTACAAAATAGTTTTTCATCAAGTTTACTTAGAAGATGCAATTTTTGTATATTTACACAAAAATGATATCTAAATAAATTTATGTTTACATAAATCTTGTCTCGGAGATCGGGAGATAGTCTATGCGAAATCTAGAGCACATGTTCTTCTACATTTTTCAATATTTAAGAATTTATAAAGGAAATTTAAATTTAATTTCACATAACGAAGATTAAACGATGCATTTCTTTTGTAATTTTAGTTGGGATTTGATGCATCCATATTATGAGGGAATGATTGATTGCCGAGCGGAATGTTTTCCTTACATAATAGCCTGGGATATCTATTTTTAAACAGATTGCATTTAAAACTAATCAATTTAAGTTTTGAATGTTAAGGATCAGTCATTTCACTACAGTGTTTTTAAAGTAAATTGTAAAGCTAATAAAAACAATGATCTGATCCGGGTCACGAGGAAAATAAAACACAGCTAAAAACTAGTGGTTTTTAACACTCTGTAGGCAAACCTCTTTTTTGCGAATTTGGTTTATACTTTTTCATGGCGCTAGAACTTTTTTCCGTCTCAGTATTTTATGGAGAATCATATATGAAATTGATGTAAAATTTTCCGAGGGATTCGAATACTGTATTCACAATTGCAAAAAAATGTATTTTCACCCTTATAAAGACACTTTTCTGTGACCACTTTTCATTATTGTCCTGCCAAATTCGCACCCGTGTGCCGACAGAGGGCTAAGCTCCATTCACTCCATTCATTCTAATACGTAACGTTAATTAGAGGAGCTCCGTGACACCAGAACTGAGACCTCAAAGTTTTTAAAGCAAACTTGTCTAATTCGTTTGTCCGCCTTTTGTCCATATTTTTTCATCCAAAATTTTCCTTTTCCCACCCTACAAAAAAATTTTGGACCAAATTAATTTTTTTTGTAGATGATAGATACGTTTAGATGGTATTCAAAAAGAAAAATTTTGTACGGAAAATTTCAAAGTTCCATAAAATCCACAAAAAAATTTTTTTCCAAAAATTTTAGCAAAAGAATCTTATTCAAAAAAACTAAGAGAAGGAAACTGTTAGCATAAATTGAGTTACGAAGTAAATTAAAATATATTTGAATTACTTCAGATACAAGGGATACAAATTATGTGATTCAGTGTAATGTATAATGCATTGGTAGCCACATAATATATATATATTGATTTAAAAAAAATGTTACCCCAGGGGCCCAAAAAAAAATAAACTGTTTTTTTAAAAGAAGAATTATAATTTTATCTTAGGGCCTCAAAAAATATTACTTGAATAATCTTTGCAACCACAAATAATACATTAGGGGCCCCAAAAAAGCAGAAAAAAGTTTTGTTAATGACATACCATGGCGTACCAAATATTATTTAAAGTCAATACATTAAGGGCCCAAAAAAAATATTAAAAATTTGGTCGAAATCTGTTTTGTCGTTTTTGAGGAATTCATAAATCCAAAAAACCGTTCTATGGCAGGTACCGTTAATAACGGTACAAAAAATATTTTTTTTATTATCAAAGGAGGCTCTTATCTGTAACAGTAAGCAGAAAAATTTTAATCAAAATCGTTAGAGCCGTTTTTGAAATAAATCAACTTTTCTGTTTCCGTTTTATGACAGGTACCGTTTTGGTCCTAAAAAAAAACTTCAATTTCTCCTCTAGGGAATTACCCAAAACTGTTAACAACCAAGTTTGAAGAAAATCGCTTCAGTAGTCTATTGCTGTAGCTAGAGGTTCTTACAGACAGACAGACAGACAGAATTGCCGGACCCACTTTTTTTGGCATTCTCAATCATCGTAATGTCACGTAAAATTGTTATCTCGAGTTCGATTTTTTTTACGAATCCTAAACTTTCCCTATAGTACCTAAATCGCAAGTAAAAAATTGTTTTTTAAATTAAATTACACTTGTTGATGGATTACTAAATATTACATTATTAAGGAGTTCAAAAATATTCATCAAATTTTCTGATGGCATGACAAATATTATTTGAGGATCCTCAAAAGCTATTACTTCAGTGGTTCAAAACAATCAAATGGAAAATTAAATATCAATTCAGGGGCCCCAACATAAATACATCAGGGCCCAAAATAAAAACATTACGTTATTGGTGGCATTCCGAATATTACTTCAGAACAGAGGTCCCAATACCTATTAATTCTTGGCTGAACTATCAGTTCTAAGCTAAAATAATTTTTATTTTAGGGGTCTCTAAATACTTTAGTATTGGGGGCCCCCAGCACAAGTATTTACTACATTTATGATAGACATTTTAAGTAAGTATAGCAAAGTGCATTACGAACATATTAAAACATTAAAATAAACCTAAAAATAAATAAGCCATACAAAAAAAAAATGTATGGCGTATACGTACTTTTTTTTGTATCTAAGGGGCCCCCAAATATCAAAGGGGCCCCAAAATTTAGTCTTGCCCCGGGGCCCCGGCGACTCAACGTACGCCACTGGTGAAAGCTTTTTTCAAATTAAGTCTGCATTAAAAAAAAAAAAAATATTCTTACAGAAAAATTAAAATTTTTCAAAAAAGGAAAAACATAAGGTCGAATTACGAAAAGGGGATATTGAATATTTTTGAAATTTCGATTTAAGCTGTTGATTAAACACTGTGGTTGTTCGATTCTGTAGCAGACCGGATACCTACCTTTTCTAGTAAAAAAGATGGGTCTTCACTTTTCTTCAGATAAAAATAAATTAAAAAAAAAACTATCATAGGGTTTTTATTAGAAAACGCAAACGGCTTTTCTTTCTATTATTTAAAAAAAAAATTATGCTAAAAAAATAGTCGATTAAAAACGGGAGGTTTCAAGTTAAAAGGAAGTAAACTTATCATTTACCCTGTAGTATCTTATCCACCCAGGCTACAAAATTTTATAAAGTAGATCCAAAATGTTTTGAAAATATTTTCAAACTAAATTATTGCATTTAAAACTAACTTCCATTTAAAACTAACTGCCCGAAATTATATTCCTACCTAATAAAGTCTTAAAATTACTTCAACAGATTTCCTAAACGAGAAAAGTTCCCATCAAAATCATGACATGATAATACCCACAAAGCCTATCGTCAACTTTGCCAAACAATTTATCACTCATGTTCATATTAATCTATCCTGAAATGTCCTCGTATTTCATCAGTTACAATGTTAAAAAAGCTATTAATGGATATCCATTATAAAATTCCACCATCTGACAATGAATTACACAAAAAAAAAAAACAAAGACAAAGTGAAAATACAGACCCATCGTCAAGAGTGTTCCAAAAATTCTGGGCCACAATCAATCAACAAGATGTCAAGATCAAAAAACAACACCAGCATTCGAATAAACATGTCATTCGAATTCGAATATATCGCGCGCTTCTGATCTTTTTTTCCTCCGTAAAGTCTGTGTGAAAAAAATCAATTTTATTATTTAATCTTTCACACCATGGAGTTTTGATGAACGATCTGAGCGGAAAAAAATACATATACCTCCTGTCTCGATGTGATTTATAAGGATTTTATGAGACTTGTCTTGTTGAAAATTAAACAACCTAAATGGCACGATTTTTCAAAATGAAATATGTCCGACATTTCTCCAGGAAAATATTTTGAGAAATGTCTTTTTATCTTTTTTAAAAATAAATACTTTGTAACGAGACAGGTGCGGATACATAAATTGAGTTTTGGGAAAAGGGGGAGGATCATGTTGTCTTAAAGTCAATAAAGCTCCTTGAAAAAGGAAGGTGCCTCTGATCAAAAGTTAATGACATCTTAAAGAAAATAAAAAATCATCTAAGCAAGTAATTTAAAAAACGTTTCCGAGATACAAGAAGTTTAATATTCTTCCCCTCCACATTCGCGGACATGCCTTGGCACGAGTAAAATACCGGAAAACTATAAAATCTACATTGCCTCTTCTCAACTATTAACTTAATAAATAAAATTAAAAAATAAAAAAAGTAATAATAACGAATCGCCAGCATTCAATTTTCTATTGTTCACACCTATCGAATGCTAATTTTAGGCCTCATCGCACTATAAACTTTATTACTTTGAGCGATTCCGAAAATTGCTCTAAAAATTTTTCCGACCAATTAAATGTTCAGCTCTTTTTGAAATTAAATTGAAATAATTATTATTACGCCCGAAACTATTAGTAGCTGTGTTGTTTGCATTTTATCGGATCGTTATTGATCTACAAAATGTTCCAATAAAATTACAAACAACGTGCGATCTGTAAACAGACTGTTTTGTTATATTCACTGGATTCTTGAGTTTTTATTTGATCTGCCGATATTCGTGTCTGAGAATAAGTTTTATTTTTGATTTTTTTTGTTTATCTTTTATAAATCGAGAAAAATTTGGCAAATTTGATGTTTATTGATGGAAGATTTATGGGGTGATTAAGAGATATTCAGATAGTTTGGATTTTTTTTTGGACGTTTGCAGGTTGTCTGGTCTGGGCAGTTTGAATTTAGTTCAGGGAAAAATGTGTCATGAAATTAGAGAAACTCAAAAGAATATTACAAATATTTTTATAGTTTGTCTCGATGGAGAAATGTGCAATCAATCTCATGAAAAAAAAAGAAATTTGAAGTGAAAAGTATGTTTGCTTCGTATGTTTCAGGTAAAATCAGCAGATTGGTATTATTGGTTTTTCGTCTACTCTGTAGTTAACGTTTGAGAATGGAATATAAAATTAATAGCCATATAGGTGCTCAATAATAACATAAACTGGGGAAACCGACGAAGTTACGAATACCAGAGTTACGGGCGACAGAGTTACGAGCGTCAAAGTTACGAAAAACTAGAGTTACGAATTCAAAAGTTATGTTAAGCTATGACATGTGATTTTTGGGTTGGCAACAATTGCGAGGAACGATATGGAATTATGGAAATACAAACAAGATATTAACATTTTTCTCATTGGGCAGAACTAAATGAGTAAAGCGAAAATGGGTGTTATTTAATCTTGTAAAATTTTGATTGGATAGGTATAGATATACATAGAATACATATATGGTTTTGTTTTTGTGAGAAGATCGCAAAAACGTTGAAATAGAAAAAAAAACATAAGTATACTTACTTATACTTATGTAAGTTTGGGGGACATAATTGAAATTAACTTCTTATTTGTCCAACTAATATTGCACCTACGTATCGATATTCTCTTATTTATGTTTCCATAATTTCATATCGTTCCTCGCAATTGTTGCCAACCCAAAAATCACATGTCATAGCTTAACATAACTTAAGAATTCGTAACTCTAGTTTTTCGTAACTTCGGTTTCGCGTAACTTTGACGGCCGTAACTCTGTCGCTCGTAACTCTGCTATTCGTAACTACGTTACCATTTCCATAAACTGAAGTGATACCGAAATTTTTCTTTTGTCATTTAATTAGTTAATCTAATATTTCAATTTCGAGTTGGTACTAATGCAAAAAAAAAGTTTTTTTTTAAATTTTAATAATCGAATTAAAAATAAAATGCACGACTGGATTTCAAAATAGTTTAATATCTCGTTTTCGAAAATTCGATTTTTCCAAAAAAAAAAAAATTTCAAATATTTTTTTTTTTTTTTCATTCAATAAATATTTGAATTTTTTTTTGAAGTTATACTTCTTATGGGAGGGTGAGTATGAAAATTTACTTTTTGACAAGAATGTCAAAGGGATTATGACGCGATCACCCTGGGTAGCAGGGCTGTCGTTTCACCTTTAGAGTAGGCAGTACTTTAGTATTTAAAAATGCAGTACGCCGCAGTACGGCAAACATAAAACACACAACACGTTGCAAGTTACATGTTTCATGTGGAAAGATGCATGTGGCAAGTTGTATGTGGCAAGTTGCATGTGGCAAGTTGCATGTGGCAAGTTGTATGCGGCAAGTTGAGTGTGGCAAGTTGCATGTGGCAAGTTGCATGTGGCAAGCTGCATGTGGCAAGTTGCGTGTGGTAAGTTGCATGTGGGAAGTTGCATGTGAGAAGTTGCATGTGGTAATTTCCATGTGGCAAGTTGCCAGGGTTGCAAAAAGCTCACATTTCAGCTCAGCTCACAGCTCAGCTCAAATTTCTAGCTCACTTTTGAGCTAGGTACCATAGCTCAGCTCATTTGAGCTGAGCTGAATGTTAGCGCCCCCAACTTCCAACGCCTATATCTCGAAATTTTGAAGAAAATGAAAAAAAAATGTTTTGATGCCAAAAGGTAGCGGGGATTTTAACCTACATTTGGGTACAACTCTCATCCCTGTAGGTCCACGCGTTCTCCAACAGGGAGAACTTAAAAGTAAAAAAAAAAATAAGAGTGTGTGTACATGTACACGCGACTGAAGTTATACTTCTCATTCAGTAAATGTAAATGAATTTCATTTCTTCTTCTTCTTCTTCCTTTTTCTCGGCGCTGTTATGATCTCGATGTCGAGGGGATCATAACCTTCCCACGTTACTGCTTCACACTAGTGATCCGCCTGTGGGGTTCGCCGGGTTGACCTCAGAAATCGGCGGCAAGCCTCCCGGTTTTGTATTGTTCCGTTTCTGAGGCCAACTGAATGCTGGTGTTTTTGCATTTGCTTGTACCAGGAGTTTTTAGGCCTACCTTTCTTTTTATTTCGTGTTGGAACGTTATATGATATTGCTTTTTTGACGGGGTTCTCAGGATCTCTCCTTTGAACATGGCAATACCAACTGAGTCGGTCGTGTTCAATTTTTTGGGAGATGGTATTTTTAACATGAAGGCTTCCTCGGATCTTTGTACTTCTAATTCTATCAAGCTTTGTTACTCCTGCTGTCATGCTATTATTAAATTAATTAATCCACACTTCGTTTTTTTACATTTTTATCAAGTGAACAATAAATTAATTCTTTCATCCTCCTTGCGTCCATGTAGTTTTCAATTTATTCTGTGAAATTTACTCATGTTGTGCGGTTCAAAACGTACGGTATATGGTTAACGAAAGTAAATGAATTGCGCATAAAATGTGCGATATGGTAATTTTATGAGAATTGTGTGTGCTTCAGCACTAGTAGTAGCAAAATGGAACTTGCAGGGTTGCTACAAAGCTCAAAAGTTAGCTGAGCTCAGCTCACAGCTCAGCTCAAATTTTGAGCTATGTACCATAGCGCAGCTCATTTGAGCTGAGCTGATGGTTGAGCTGAGCTGTTGGGTGAGCTGAGCTGTCGGTGAGCTGAGCTGAGCTGTTGGGTGAGCTAAGGTAAAGTGAGCTGAGCTGAGCTGTGATGGGTAAGAGGATACATTGATTTTTATTTGGAAAGTATAATGAAATATGAAGATATTTTAAACTTTTATAAAACACCATAGCTTAAGATGTTTGGTTCTAGTTATTAATGGAATTATTTTAACACATGGATATTTTTATAAATAAAACAGATAATTTTTCATGATCTTTTCTCTTGGTTTTTTTAATAGTTAATATATTTCTATTTTTTTAGTAAAATGTTTAATTTTTTATCATAAAAAAAAATCCGGTACAATCCGGTTTTTGACTTTTTTCAAAATTCCGAGAAAATCGCGTTTGAAAGTTGGGGCACATTTTTTTTTTTCGAAAAATCCCCCAATCTTTGAACGCTCCTGGAAGCTAAACCGCTTGAGAGCAATTTTTGGGAGTGATGCCAAATGATAGCTTGTGTCATGGGCCTACGCTTTGCACATTGTCAGATTTTTAAAAAATCGCCTTCCATGTTAAACCGCCACATCATGCCTATTTTTTCAGAATCGTGCCTATTTTTTTTTTTACTTTTAAGTTCTCCCGGTTTGAGAACGCGTGGACCTACAGGCATGAGAGTTGTACTCAAATGTAGGTTAGAGTCCCCGCTACCTTTTGGCATCAAAAAATTTTTTTTCATTTTCTTCAAAATTCCGAGATATAGGCGTTGAAACGCTTTGATCTAGAGACAGGGGAGTGGTGCCATATGAAAGCTTATATTCTCAGCTAGCCGATAGTGGTATAATCCGGTTTTTCGATGTTTTTCAAAATTCCGAGAAAATCGCGTTTGAAAGTTGGGGTAAAATTTTTTTTCGAAAAATCCCCGAATCTTTGAACGCTCCTGGAAGCTAAACCGCTTGAGAGCAATTTTTGGGAGTGATGCCAAATGATAGCTTGTGTCATGGGCCTACGCTTTGCACATTGTCAGATTTTTAAAAAATCGCCTCCCATGTTAAACCGCCACATCATGCCTATTTTTTCAGAATCGTGCCTATTTTTTTTTTACTTTTAAGTTCTCCCGGTTTGAGAACGCGTGGGCCTACAGGCATGAGAGTTGTACTCAAATGTAGGTTAGAGTCCCCGCTACCTTTTGGCATCAAAAATTTTTTTTTCATTTTCTTCAAAATTCCGAGATATAGGCGTTGGAAGTTGGGGCGCTCACTTTCAGCTCAGCTCAAATGAGCTAAGCTATGGTACCTAGGGAGCTGAGCTAAAATGTGAGCTTTTTGCAACCCTGGCAACTTGCCACATGGAAATTACAACATGCAACTTGCCACATGCAACTTGCCACACGCAACTTGCCACATACAACTTGCCACATGCAACTTGCCACATGCAACTTGAAACATACAACTTGCCACATGCAACTTGCCACATTACCCATGTAACTTGCAACGTGTTGTGTGTTTTATGTTTGCCGTACTGCGGCGTACTGCATTTTTAAATACTAAAGTACTGCCTACTATAAAGGTGAAACGACAGCCCTGCTACCCAGGGTGATCGCGTCATAATCCCTTTGACATTCTTGTCAAAAAGTAAATTTTCATACCCACCCTCCCATAAGAAGTATAACTTCAAAAATTGGCACGATTCTGAAAAAATAGGCATGATGTGGCGGTTTAACATGGAAGGCGATTTTTTAAAAATCTGACAATGTGCAAAGCGTAGGCCCATGACACAAGCTATCATTTGGCATCACTCCCAAAAATTTCTCTCAAGCGGTTTAGCTTATAGGAGCGTTCAAAGATTCGGGGATTTTTCGAAAAAAAAATGTACCCCAACTTTCAAACGCAATTTTCTCGGAATTTTGAAAAAAGTCGAAAAACCGGATTGTACCGGAATTTTTTTTTATGATAAAAAAAGAAAAAGCTATTTTACTAAAAAAATAGAAATATATTTACTTTTAAAGAAACCAAGAGAAAAGATCACGAAAAATTATCTATCTTATTTATAAAAATATCCATGTCTTAAAATAATTCCATTAATAACTAGAACCAAACATCTTAAGCTATGGTGTTTTATAAAAGTTTAAAATATCTTCATATTTCATTATACTTTCCAAATAAAAATCAATGTATCCTCTCACCCATCACAGCTCAGCTCAGCTCACTTTACCTTAGCTCACCCAACAGCTCAGCTCAACCATCAGCTCACTTTCAGCTCAGCTCAAATGAGTTGAGCTATGGTACATAGCTCAAAAGTGAGCTAGCTCAAAATTTGAGCTGAGCTGTGAGCTGAGCTGAGCTAACTTTTGAGCTTTGTAGCAACCATGCAAGTTCCATATTGCTACTACTAGTGCTGAAGCACACACCATTCTCATAAAATTACCATATCGCACATTTTATGCGCAATTCATTTACTTTCGTTAACCATATACTGTACGTTCTGAACCGCACAACATGATTAAATTTCACAGAATAAATTGAAAACTACATGGACGCAAGGAGGATGAAAGAATTAATTTATTATTCACTTGATAAAAATGTAAAAAAACTAAGTGTGGATTAATTACTTAATAATAGAAATTAAAAATATCAAATGAAATTCATTTACATATACTGAATGAGAAGTATAACTTCAGTCGCGTGTACATGTGTACACACACTCTTTTTTTGTCAAAATCGTTGCAGCCGTTTTTAAGAAAATTAAACTTTTCCAAAATTAATATATGACAGGTACCGTTATTTTCGTGTACTATTTTGTTTTATGGAAGCTCCGTGAAGCCAGAACTGCGACTTCAAAATTTTTGAACCAAAATTATCTCATTCGTTTATCCACACAAAATTTTTATCGACGATTTTTGGTGTATGTAAATAACTCGAAATGGACAAACCCCAGAAAGTTTGAATAAAAAAAAAAAAAATTAATAAATTTGGGGCATTTTAAGGGACTTTGAATTTTTCAGTATAAAATTTGTTTAATGAATATCTCTTAAACGTAACACAAAATATGATTTTTGTTTGTATCTATTTCCTAGGTGAACAAACAATTGGCGGTTCAATATTTAAAAAAAAAAAATTTGGGGATTTTAGGGACTTCGAAATTTTCAGTATAATTCACTATGGTGTATGAGTAACTTTTTTTCGGAATTTTGAAAATTGTTTTTTTTTTTAATATCTCCTAAACGTAAGTTGGGTGAATGATGATTTTTGGTTTGTATCCATTTCATAGAAATCATAGAAGTACTTAAATAATACAAATAAAAAAGAGTTAGTTTTACGACCATAATTTTAATTCTTTTTAAAGCTTTTATTTTTAAAGCTTGGAAGTGACCAAAAAATTAATAGGCTGCCCAAATAAGGTAATTTCGCAAATTAGGCTAGTAAATAAAAAAATTGTTTTTTATAAATAAAAAAATTCAAAAAAAAATTGAACTTAATATTCCCTAAAATGTTTTATTTTATTTTTTTCAAAAATCCAGCTCAGATACGGATAATAAGGGTTCAACAATTTTTTTCTATTTTTAAAGTAGGTACCTACGATGTTACACACAACACACACATGTTTTAACCCTTTCGGACCCAGCGTTACTCTCATGTAACATTTTTTTTAAAAATTCGTAAAAAATATTAAATTAAACAATTTTTTAGGTTACGATGGCTTAATTGAAAGATAATAATGCCTAGTAACTGAATTATTACAAAATGCTAGTCAAATATCATACCTTTAATTTTTTTTTTATCGAGAAAGGGACTGAAATTCACGTTTTTATTTTTTTTTTGCAAAAAAAAAATTTTTTATATATGGTCATAATTCTGAAAAAAAGATATAAAAATGTTAATGCAGAAAGTGTTTTGTTGTTTTTGCTTAGAAGAAGTAGCATACATTATAGTTTCATAAAAAGTTATTTTCTCAGTTCTCCGACTTCTTTTGGTGGTCATAGGCAGTGCATGTTACTTAAATGTAACATGAGAAAAACACATTAGTTTTGCTATTTATTATTTTGGAAAATAACTTTTTGCTATTCATATTTCTTAGTTGTGATGTTTTTGACCCGATAATACCAAAAAAACATTTTTTAATATTGATTTTCATAGCTTTGGTTCGAAAGGGTTAATCAATCAATCGTTGGAGATAATTATGCTTTTTTTTTCATTTTAGTTTTATAGGTAGGTAGCGTTAATTTTGGCCCTATAATAAAAATTCACTTTCGGGAATCTCAAAACACTCACAACTAGCAAGTTTGAAGAAAATCTCATAAGTTGTTTAGGTTTCAGTTCAAGATTGAGAGTATTGACTCTTAGGCGTCTATAAAGTTACAAATAACACATGTTGAGTAAAAATTTTTAATCAACTCAATTTGATTGAATAAATAAAATGCACGACTGGGTCGCACGTACTTGCTCTTGTAGTTCAAAGTATCTTTATCTTAAATATGTATTGGAAATTTAAAATTTTGTTTAGTGTCGAAAAAAAAAATAGAAAATAAAATCGAAAGTTAAAATTGAATTTAAAAATTTTGTTAAAACTTTAAAAAAATTTTTTTTTTACATTTTACACTTCAAAATGATGTCTGAAAATTTTGAATCATATTGACTTATGCTTTGATGAAATGTATGGACTTAAAAAATATGACAATTTTTAAAAAACGGCAACGCCATATTTCCATTTTCCGAATTATTTGAGAAAAACTATAAATGCAGTTTTGTTACAATCAATAAGAGTACTGCGTACACAAAATTTAATCGAAATCGTTTAAGCCGTTTTCGAGAAAATTGCAATACTTCGAAAACGGTTTATGGGATATATGTTTAAGAAGAGATATGAAAAAAATAAAAAAAAAACACGGACCTAGGATATTAAGAAAAAAAATCATATGTACCAAGTTTCAAGCAAGTCCATCCGTTTAGGCCCTAGCTCGAAGTACAGATGGAAGCACTAGCACAGATGCACAGACCAACCAACGGACGGTATAACAAAAACCACATTTTTGATCTTCTCCATCATCGTAATGTTAGTTTTGATTAAACACTCGAATTTTTTTTCTACACGAAACCTATACTAGCCCTATAGAGCAAGTAAAAATGGAGACATTATTGTATAAGAGGCTTAGTTAGTCTTAAGAGACAGTGAAAATCCAAAAAAAGTTGCATATATTTTTTTTCAAAATTTTTGCAAAAGATAAAGTTATTTCTATTCATATTCAAACCTTGTTTTTGCCTTGTTTGACTCCACGTACAATATCCCATTAAGTATTCAGTGTCCAAATAGTGTTAGATGACCTCGTTAAAGGACAGTTAAATCTTGAAGAGTTACGAATATTAAATACTCTCAATTAGTATGACCCATAGAGCACATTACCATGCATGTTATACCTAGTTAAATTACCCGAATAAAAATAATTTCCAAAAAATAGTACTATTTTTATTTTTTTTGTACTTACAGCTGAAAATGATGAAGTTGGATGTGTGGAAGCTATTGCAATAATTGTCTCACTTATAATAATGTTCCTTACATTGCCCATCTCAATTTTTGTTTGTTTCAAAGTGGTGTCGGAATTTGAGAGAGCCGTGATATTTCGAATGGGCAGATTAAGGTTTAAATTCTGAAATATATATAATAAATAATATTCTATAAATAATTTTTTTTGGTTAATCTTTTTTAGAAGTGGAGGTGCTCGAGGTCCTGGAGTATTTTTTGTCTTACCATGTGTAGATGATTATTGTAAAGTTGATCTTCGAACTGTTTCATTCGATGTTCCACCACAAGAAGTCCTTTCGAAAGACTCAGTAACAGTTACAGTTGATGCAGTAGTCTATTATCGAATAAGTGATCCTTTGAAAGCAGTCATTCAAGTATCGAATTATAGTCACTCAACAAGACTTTTAGCTGCAACGACACTACGAAATGTCTTGGGTACAAGAAATTTATCTGAACTTTTGACAGAAAGGGAAACTATTTCACATACGATGCAGGTTTCATTGGATGAAGCTACAGATCCGTGGGGTGTTAAAGTGGAAAGAGTTGAAATGTAAGAAAGAAAAGAACGAATAAGAAGAAACTTTAAAATAAACTTTATGTATAACATTGAAATTTTAGAAAAGATGTTTCACTTCCAACAGCTTTGCAAAGAGCAATGGCCGCTGAAGCTGAAGCCGCTCGTGAAGCTAGAGCAAAAGTCATTGCGGCAGAAGGTGAAATGAAATCATCACGAGCACTTAAAGAAGCATCAGATATTATTTGTGAAAGTCCATCAGCTTTACAGGTTGGAATAAGATTGTATATGAAACTTTTTTATTATTAAAATTAATATTTTTTTTTATAGTTACGGTACTTACAAACATTGAGCAGTATTTCAGCAGAAAAGAACTCAACTATTATTTTCCCACTGCCAATGGAATTGCTAACACCTTTTCTATCGAATTGCAACAATTGTACTTTTAAGAAATGTGGAACATAGTTTAAGAAAACCATATCATTCTATCCATTTATTCTTGTAACAGGATCGAAACTTTATTAAAAACCAGCAACTTTGTAAACATACTCGAGTTTATAAAAACTGAACTTGATTTTATAAATAAATTATTGCGATTAAAAGGTTGGAACATCAGGTCTTTTGTTTTCAGTTTTTATTTGTTTGATTGTTTGTAAACAATAATAACAAATTCTTGCAAATTTTTGTCTGATAAATTTGAAAAATTATCTTAACCGCAAAGAATTAAATTTAACTTATGAATCATTCCTCCTTAACTTAAAACATAAATAAATCATTCTTAAAGATTTAATTTGATAAGTTTACTATAAGTTTAAAAATACATAGATATCTACAAGGAAATTCCCGCCAGTCTATTTATCTATTTGTCTTTTTTTTTCTGTGGTTTTTCGAAAACCTGCTGTGAATATTAAAACCATTTGTATGCGGTTAATTTAATTTTTGATAGCTTTTAGGTAATTGTTTTTTTTTTGTTTTGTTTACGAAAATAAAGTGATGGATTTGTTATTGAACCAACTTTGTTTTTTTTTTCGAACGAAAACTACGCAAATTCATACAGAGGTACCTTTCTTAAGTTCTATTCATTAAATCTTCAATAATGTTCGGTTAAAAAAAAGAAGTCTTATAATATTGTTCGTATAAAAAGTGAATTGGTTTTCTGATTTTGTCTTTGAGAAAAAAAATATAGAATCATAAAAGTAATAATAACAAATGAGTTCAAATAAATATCAATTCGTCGATCGAAATTAAGTAGCCAGATTGAAGTTGTAACATCAATTGACAGTATTGATAATAGTACCACGATTAATTCAAATTTAATGACTATAGGTCTGTTTTCAAACCGAAAAGCTTAGAAAAAATCATTTCGTCTGCTAGATTTCGTCTAAAAGTAGGACGAGAGAAGTTATATGGAAATATATCTGTAGTCTGCCCGCTAAGTGTGTATACTATACAAGAATATGAAAATGATTACCAGTGCACATTGGCTACCGAAATATTTAACTATAGAAGGCAAGCAATTTAGAGGAAACAACTGAGCAATAAAAAAGAATTATGGAAGTTAGTTAAAAATTGGAACAAACGTAAATATTATTGAACAGTGGGTCTCACAATATTCTGTCTGTCTTTGGCTACAATGAAGCTATTAAATAAAATCGGTACATACCTCTTTTCCAAGATGGCGGCTGCTCCTGACATCGTATCATCCCAATCAATCGATTGATTTATGATAAGAACATTCCATTAAAAAAATGTTGTCCCACACAAAAATGTGATTTCATGACTAACTTGCCTGGGCTAATATTAAAATTTAGAAATATTAAAAAAAATCAAAAATATCGAAAACGGATCAATGAATTTTTTTTTCAAACTTTGTTAATAGGTATAAGACCAGGGGTCGAATTATGGCACACGATTACTATCATACGTTAACGTTTTGACTATTTCTGTCTCTATTTAATTATTAGAAAACGATAGGGACACATAGCAACCACTCGTTAACGTATGCCGTAATTCGACCCCAGTTTTTTAGTAGTTACTCATTTTTTTATTTAATTCGAAATATAAAAACAAAACAAATAGTTGTGTAATTTGTTTTTGTTTTACGAATAGAATACAAAATGAGTAGCTACTGAGTATTAGAAAAAAAAAATGGCCATCCTTTAGCTATTTTTTTTTTAATTTTTTCAAAGTTTTATAAAAAAAAACAATTTTTCAAAAAACGGATCTAACAAATAAACAAAAAATTTTATAAATTCTTTCTTATGTTTATAATAAATTTATGGCATACTTCGTTTGGAGTAAAAAAACCACTTGAAGAGACGTTTTTGTAATTTTTAATTTTTAAATCAAGTTAAAAATCTGTTATCATTTAAAAAAATTTTTTATTGTAACATACGACAATTTTTCCTATATAAAACGGAAAATAATTTTGTAATATTTCTTTGACAAACTGAAACGCGCAGACCGAAGGATGTCATGATGAAATCCACTTTTTTGGACTTCTATATCATCGTTATGTTAGTATTGACTAGAACCTCGACTTTTTACTTGCGATATAGGTTCTACATAGGGCAAATTTAGGATTCTCAAAAAAAAAAAATCGAACTCGAGATAACAATCAGACATGACTTTACGATGATGGACATGGACAATGTCTAAAAAGTGGGTCCCGCAGTTCTGTCTGTCTGTATATACCTCGAGCTACAGACTTAACTACTGGAACAATTTTCTTCATATTTGGTAGTTAACAGTTTTGGGTGGTTTGGATTAAAAAAAAATATTTAAAATTTTTTTTTGAAAAATCAATTTTTTGAAAACGGGTTAGTGAAATATTTCCAAACTGCTTTTTTTAAAGGTTAATTAATTATTTTTTCAAAATGCCATAGCAATTTTTTTTTTTTTTTTGAATAATGCTTGTATTCATAAATTATTGTTTTTTAAAACGGCTCTAACGATTTTCAATTTTTTTTCTAAAAATTCCTTTTCATACAAGAAATCAGTTGGCATACTTCGCTATCAGAAATACCTTAGTTATAATTTAACCTAATTTTTTTTGTCATAAAAATCTATAAAACAAAAGCTACTTTTATCATAAGAACAAGTACGTGACACGCAGTCGTGCATTTAATTTTAACACGAAAACAATATGTGATAAATCCCTTAGAATATAAGGATTTTTATGTAAAAACCCATTAAAGGATATCATTTGATTTAATTTTCCGAAAATTTTTTCAAGTTACAAAAACATATTTTTTAATATTTTGAACTCTGAATCAAGTGTGCAATTTTGAAATAATTTATTTTTCACAAACATGTTCAAAAAAAAAAAAAATTGTATGCCATTAGAAGGTAATTTTTATCGACGCTGATTTTCAAAAAAAAAAAATTGTATTTAAAAATAAATAAGAATACATACCTTAGTATGAAGTATCAAATACCTCCTATTCTCTAAATCCATTTCCAGTCCAGTTGTTATTTAAATTAAATGCCCTTATCTTCTTTTCGACATCATTTATCCACCATATTTTTTTTTAACCAGTTTCAACATAATAATTATTTGAACACTCTTAATTGAATACACTTCATCTACGAACTAATTACATCAATCTCTAAACAACACGCAACTTCCACAGGGTAAACCGTTGTGTCCCACCTATTTTTCAATATAAAATTATTTGAAAGCCGCTTAGCGCTTACGTATTTCCCAACGAAGAAACCACTAACAAAAAAAAAAAAAATGTAACAGATGAATCATAAACTCCAAACGATACTCATTAGGGTGTCCCTTATTTTGCAAATGGCTGAATTTAAATACGCATACGGGCTCAAAAGTTTCGCAATAAATAAAAAAAAATATTCCCAAAGTTTCAAGTCCCTATCTCAAAGCTAAGTGGACGCGACTTAATTTTTAATATTTCCATACAAAATATCGATAAATTACAGGTAGTTTTGAAGTGGTTTACTCAAAAATTCGGTAAAACTGTAAAAGTTGATAGAAAATTTTGAAAATTTGCAAATATCTTCAGCACTATAAGGAGTGTACGAAAAAATTATTTATTTTTTTAAATAATGCTGAGTCAGTAAAAAGTAGGTAACCGTTAATATCACTGTTCTTATGATATTTGCGGTTATGTTTTACTTACTAAGCATTGTTTACAAAAGAAAAATATTTTTAAATATTTTTTTCGTACACTCCTTATAGTGCTGAAGATATTTGCAAATTTTCAAAATTTTCTATCAACTTTTACAGTTTTACCGAATTTTTGAGTAAACCACTTCAAAACTATCTGTAATTTATCGATATATTGTATGGAAATATTAAAAATTAAGTCGCGTCCACTTAGCATTGAGATAGGGACTTGAAACTTTGGGAATATTTTTTTTTATTTATTGCGAAACTTTTGAGCCCGTATGCGTATTTAAATTCAGCCATTTCCAATATAAGGGACACCCTAATACTCATCAATCATCTTTATGAAAAAAAAGAAATACAAAAATTATAAAATGAATAGCAACATCGAACAACGAAAAACCGGTGTTAAGTGACTTGCTTAATCAAATCTTTGGGTTTGGCAGATACATTCTCCAAATCACCATCATGATCCCATCCAAAGTTTTATTTCACTTTTTCACTTCATTATAACAGAAGCTTGTGAATAGTTTGGTTCCGTAGTGATCTGGCTGTAGTAGAAAAACGAATGATCAAGTCTTATGATTTTTGTTTGGGTTTAAACTTCCTGAATTATAGAGATGAACAATTTGTATGTACTAGATTCATATTATACTTTCCTTTTCCACCTACCTATATAGATTGTGAGACACCAAAGACTTCCTGACAAGCAACTTGGAGAATTGTGAAGTAGACAAAAAATCCAACAAAAGAAAATTCGTTCCACTAGTTGCAACGTTGTGCTGTAAGTCCTTTTAGTGAAGATTGTATCACTTATAAAAATGATTCATCGTTATTAATGGTCTTTTGTGAAAATGTTTTACAGTGCTGGATTTAAGACTCATGGTGCCTCACAATTCACAAAGCTCAACAAAAAAGGGTTAAAGGGAAAATTTAGCAAATACTTAGTTTTTAAACGATGGAGTTTACAATAGTACTATAGAAACTACTTTATAACAGTTAATGAAATGGGTATTAATACAGACGTTTGATTTTATAACAGTTATAACAGTTCGTGACTGACTGGTCTTATTTGTTTTGGTAATAAACAAACCGACATAAATTTGAAATCTCCTTAAATTTCAGTATTTTTATGATGAAATGTGCATACGATTAAATTTATAACATTTATAACAGTTTGTGGCTTAAAACCAATTTTTATTTGATTTGGTAATAGACTTGTAATCTCTTCTTTTTATAATGAAATGGTTGTTCCTAGAAACGATTCAGTTTATAACAGTTATAACAATTGATCACTTAAAACTCGGTCTTATTTATTTTGCTAATACACAAACCGATATTAACTCGAAATCTCTTAAAATCCTGTCTATTTATGATGAGTATTCTTAGAGACAATTCAATTTATAACAGTTATAACAGTTCGTAACTTAAAACACAGTCTTATTTGATTTTGGTAAGACACAATTCGATATAAATTTGAAATTGCTTAGAACTCAGTCTTTTTTAAATTACATTAGTATTCATAGAAAAGATTCAATTTATAACAGTTATAACAGTTTGTGACTTAAAATCCGGTCTTTCTTATTTTTATAATACAAAAAACGATATAAACTAAAAATCTCTTGAAATCCGTCCTTTTTATGTTGAAATGAATATTCTTAGAGAAAATTCAATATATAACAGTTATAACAGTTCATGACTAAAAACTCAGTCGTACAGATATTAACTTGAAATCTCTTCAAATTCGGTATTTTTATGATGAAATAGGTATTCCTTGAGACGATCGAATTTATAACAGTTATAACAGTTCGTGACTTAAAACCGGGATTTATTTATTTTCGTAATACACAAACCGATATTAACTTGAAATTTTATAAACAACCAGTAATTTTATAATGAAATGAGTATTGCTGGAGACGATTCAAACACACAAACCGATATAAACTTAAAATCTCTTAAAATCTGTTTTTTTTTTATGGTTAAATGGGTATTCCTAGAGACGGTTCAATTTATAACAGTTATAACAGTTCGTTACTTAAAAACCGGTCTTATTTGTTACGGCTAAACATAGCGATATAAACTTAAAGTCTCTCAAAACCAGATCATTTTATGATAATATAGTAATTCGTGGAAACGATTCAATATATAACAGTTATAACAGTTCGTGACTTAAAACACGGTCTTATTTGTTTTTGGAAGGACACAATTCGATATAAATTTGTAATCTCTTAAAACTCGGTCTTTTTAACATTAAATAAGTATTCATAGAAAAGATTCAATTTATAACAGTTATAACAGTTTGTGACTTAAAATCCGGTCTTCTTTGCTATGGTAACACAAAAATTGATATTAACTTGGAATCTGATAAAATCCGATCATTTTATGATGAAATGGGTATTCCTACAGACAACTCAATTTATAACAGTCATAACAGCTCTTGACTGAAAAACCGTGTATTTTTATAATACACAAAACGATATAAACTTAAAATCTCTTGAAATCCTTTCTTTTTATGTTGAAATGAATATTCTTAGAGAAAATTCAATATATAATAGTTATAACAGTTCATGACTAAAAACTCAGTCGTACCGATATTTACTTGAAATCTCTTCAAATTCGGCATTTTTATGATGAAATAGGTATTCCTTGAGACGATTGAATTTATAACAGTTATAGGAGTTCGCGACTTAAAATCCGATCTTATTTGTATTGGTAATACACAAACCGATACATACTTGAAATCTCTTTAAACCCGATTCCACTAAGAAATAGTTAGCTCCAAGAAATATCAGTTTATAACAGTTATTTTTGTACGAAAAAGAGTCAATAGAATCACAGCCAAATATAAAATTTTGAGCTTAAAATCAAGAGCCCTGTATAACAGTATCACAATTAATCCACCACTGTATGATGACAATAACCATGGAACACCGTTAACTTTTGTTAGTCAAGTTCAATATGATAGTAAAACAAAACAACATAACTCATCCGAAGTAAATCCAACTTCCTCCAGCTTCAGGGGAAGCCAATAAATAATTCGATTACGTATAAAAACCGTCTCGTCGAGTTGCACGTTTTGCTGTTGATCGATGAATACCATTATCATGGCGATGTATCTCTGCAAAATGTTACATAAAATTGACTTCTCGATGTGAATTTTGGATTAAAAAAAAAAAAATAAGTAACCCAATGAATCTTTATTTGGATACAAAACAATGTTGACCCAATTAGTTTTCCCAGTGATGTGTTACAACAGCAAAACAAATCATCATTTGATTGACAATCGAACTCGTTGGTTATATGTTTGTATAAAACAAACGAGAGAGTCTTGAAAATCTTGTAAAGAAATGTAAACAGATAAAATTGATTACAGAAAAACATTTATCTGCATGATGACTCTTTAAGCTTAGAGGAACTAAAGACCCAAAGACGAAACGAAACTGGTTGGATTTGAATTTTTTTAAACCAAATTAAAGAGCCACTGGTTTAGTTTTGTTATCGTTGTCATTCCCCCAGGTGAATGTCTTTCGGTGGCTTAGAAAGAACTGAGGGCATTAAAGCGTTAAGCTGTGTTATTACATATTCACGTTTTTCTAAGCCACAATGTGACATGAGGACTTATACTTCAGCTAGTTATTTTATGCACAATATCTTGTATATAGGCTTTTAGTTTACTTCCAAATATTTATTTTTTGCTTTCTATAATTTTTGCTTCATGCACCGTTTATCTTCAATAAAATTGCTATAATTTTTTAATAACTAACATGTTAGACATGCCGGTGGTCATGCAAAATGTACACCAGTTGTAGTTGTAAGTGGAGAATGATTATTTTTGTTTAAGATGCAATTTGTATCATGTATCTTTCAGTTTGGTTATCAATTTAGTAGAATTTTTGAATGGGAGTTCCAATAACCCAAACTCTATTTTTACAGTCTTTTCCGTCTGTCATACACAATTAGGTACATGTATCTCGAAACTATAACAATTAAAGTAAACAAATTGCACCAATCGCACAATTGAATTATTATTTATTGCTAGTGGCCATTTGGAACAAGTTTCACAATATTTAATAGTTACAGCTGGATGGTGTGTGACAACAAAATTGGAAGGGTGCATTTTTTTTTGAACAAAAGTATTTTAATTGACAAAATATATTTTTGTCTGCATTTTGTAAATAACAATGATATTGGAAAGGGAGGTACAAAATGTAGAAATAACTTCTGCATAGTACAATTATGTAGTTAAAATAACTGATAAGATAAGTCTCTATCTAGCAATTGAACATACCTGGCAGGACTGGTAGCAGGACTGTTAAAACAAGTCACATACATTTTGTTTTCTTCGGATGGTATTACAGTCCTGGTTTCAGTATAATTTGTATCCAGTTTGGACTTTTAGATAGTCTCTATCACAATGTTACATTGTAAAACAGATGTTAAATTGATAATGTTTGAAGAATTCTCAAGTCATCTTTGAGCTCATTTTTGATATTTAGATATTGATCTGGTTTAACAGAAGGGGGGTGCCAAAAGCCATCAGACAGGAAATGTGTACCTATCCACTTTTTGAATACTTTCATACCAATGAAAATGTTATATCGAGAAATGGTACTGTCGATTGGCTGCCTGAACTAAATCGTGGGATTAAACATTTCTAACCTAACCTAACCTAACCACTTTGCTTTGATTTCATTAATTTATTTAATGCTCCTTTTTTTATTCGTAAATTTAGAATGTACGTTAGTGTTGTCCAAAACATATTTTTTTTCGATTTTCGGTCGGGCCACCCGCTAAATTTGTTCTATTTATCTATAACATTAAAGTTGTGAAATTTTCGGATTGGGGACAAAATCCCGAAAACCTGAAAACCCGAAAACCCAGAATCCCGAAAACCCAAAATCCTGAAATCCCAAAATCTCGAAAACCCAGAATCCCGAAAACCCAAAATCCCGAATGGGATCCCGAAATCCAGAAAAATTATATAAAATGAAAAATTTGCGCAAATTTTTCATTTTATATAATTTTTCGGGATTTCGAAAACAATCCTAAGTGTGAAATTAAGGTGTTATTACGTAAAAAGCAATATAAGTTTATGATTCCGTTAATATCTCTTTTTTACATGATTCTTATTGTGATTTCAGCAATGTTTTGTAATGATTGAGTTATGTTGGAAAATCGTTGAACTAAAATCAAAAGAATTATTAGTTTTAATATTTAACTTATAATAATTGTATGTTTAAATTGTTTTTAATTGGTTTTAATTTTATGTTTCAGTTAAAATTTCAATGAAACACAGTTTAGAAGAGTTTTTTATTTTTTCTGTTTTTTTTTCGGGATTTTGGTTTTTCTGGATTTTGGGTTTTCAGGATTTTGGTTTTTCGGGATTCTGGGTTTTCGGGATTTTTGGTTTTCGGGATTTTGTGTTTTCGGGATTTGGGGTTTTCGGAATTTAGGGTTTTCTGGATTTTGGTCTTTCTGGATTTTGGATTTCGGGATTCTGTCCGTCTCCCCTTTATCTTTTGGTGTGGATATGTAAGTATATTTAGTTGTTTATTTAGTTTTGATATTTTTATTATTCGTCGAATTTCTTACAATTTTGACTATTTGGATTTACATTATTTGAAATAGCTAATTTATGGTCAAATTAGCCAAAATTATAAGAAATTCCACGAACATTAAAACAAAATTTGAAATGCACACTTTTGCATTGTATTTTTTTCTATGCAGAAATTTTTTTAAATACAAAGAAATCTTTGTAATACAAAATTTTTTATTTGAAATAAAAATTTTATTTTCAATGCAAATATTTTTCAGTGCAATAACATTTTTTTTTTAATAAATATTTTTTTTAATGCAAATATTTTTCAGTTGCAATAAAACTTTATTTATTGCAATTTTTTTCAGTTGCAATAAATATTTTTGCTTGGTGATTTTTTTTTTATTTTTTTTTTGTTGGAAAAGTTTAAGTTTCTCAAAAACGGCTCCAACAATTAAGTTAAAAAAATTCATGTTAGTTTTTATACAATTTCTAAGAATGAAAAAAAAATAATCGAAAATCATTTTTAACGGTATCTCCCATAAAATGTTTTTTTTTTAAATTCTAAACAAATAATTTGATTTTAAAGATTTTTTTACACAATTTTAATATAAGTTCAAAGTAAAATTTTGAAAAAAATAATTTTTGGATTTTTTAAAAAGTTTTGATATTTTTTATGAAATAATTTAGTTTTTAATTTTTTTTCAAAAAAATTATTTATAAAAAAACGACTGTAAGGATTTTGTTTTTTTTTTCCAAAAATGCATTTTAGTAAAACAAATGAAATTGCATTATACTTGTTTTGGAGCACAATTTGATTTCAGATTTTATTTTATTCCTTTGAAAAAAGAAATTTGTTCTTTTAATTTTTGTTTTTTTGTTTTTATATACCTACAATACCTACTTGAACCCTTAGAGCAAGTTCGTGCGAACCAGTCGGGCATTTTATTTTTTTCGTTCAATTGATATATTTTTACAACCCGGTTTAAACTAGTTGGTGTTCTTGAAGTAATCTCATCATAACTAAATAGTTTGCAATTTAACAATCAAAATAATAGATTGAAAATATTATATATATAAAATAAAATTTTTGCTTTCTTATGGAATGCCCAAAAGGTAAACCAAATCAAAAAAGTAATTGCAGGTCGACCCACGAAAGGACTTTTTAGACTGTTTAACTAATTGTTAAAAACATTGGGGCTACTTGGAAATGGAAGAAATAGATTAAGCAGAATAAATAAAGATATTTTGAGATGTTACCAATTTCCCTTTATCCTCAAACAGGATTATTTCAAAAACAATTGACAAAAACCCAATTGTTGTTTCAGGTGGTAAGCTAAAACTGTTATGGAGCTATTACCACAGGGAAGTGTACTAGGGTGGGTCAAAATACAATTTTTTGGATTTTCAGCGATTAAAAGGTGACAAATGGTTCGGTTAGCTTATAAGTAAAATTTCATTTAATTATTTTAAGCCTAAGTGTTCCGGATCGAGGTTTCATTTTTGAAAAAAGCTGATTTAAGCCTAAAAACCACACATGCTTTGCTTAATTTATTATTATCTCATTCATTATACAAGCTAATTCAGGAGGTTGGGTCGAGACAAGAACAAAATCGTATTGGAGAGGGTTAATATTCGACCCCGTTTAGCCAGGAGGAGGGGCAATTTAAAAAAAAAAAAATGATTTATTTAAGAAAAAATATTATTAAAAATCAACGGTTATACCTACAACAAAATGTTATACCTTTTTGTTAAGCCCAAAATCTATTTTTTTATTTTTCTGTCAAATAAAGCTGTTTTATAAAACAGTTTTTAAAAAATTAATTTTCAAAACCAAAATTTTGAAAAAAAAAATTTATGTGATTAAGTAGGTACTATTTAAGTTTTCAAAATTCAATGCTCTTATTTGTTTTTAAGCAAAAATAGAAAACCGGATGCAAAAATGTTTTGTCGTTTTTGAGAAATTAAAAAAAAAAAAAAAAAACTACATTTTTTTAAGACTTGTTAATTAATTTATGAAACATTTCTTTTATCATTTTTAAGGGGATACCACGCCTCCGAGATAGAAAATCTTTAGTTTGAATATGTTTCCTTTGCATTAACTACAATTCTACCAAGTTTCAAGATTCTAGGATATTCAGAAGTATACTTTTTAATAATTGATATTAATTCTACCAAAATGGGCGGTTACCACGCCTCCTAAATGTAAAATTGCAATTTTTCGATTTTTTTCCTTGTATGTACTTCAAGATCCATGACCATAACAAGTTTCTATGAAAACTAGAAGTTTGCCATAATTTTTATCATATCGCTGGCTGAGAATTATAAGGGTGCATTTCCTACAAAATACAAAAAATGAGTATTTTGTAGCAAAAAATTTTTGTATCTCGTTCTGTACTCTTTAAACCAAAATAATGTACTATCCAACCTTAACTTTTGCAATAATTAATTCAATGTTTTTTGTGTACCAAGAATTGGAAGTGATTTTTTGAAACATTTTTTTTTATAATCGAGGTTGGTTCAAAGTTCGTTTTAATAAACCAAAAGTTAAAGAAACACTTAGATTCTTTAACTTAAAACAAAACAAGTCAAAACTCAAAAAGTAACAAAAAGGTACCTTCGGACAAACCTAATTCCGATGGCAAGATATACTAGGATAAAGCAACTGCAAACGAGAAGATGATACTCCTCTAAAATCCAATCCTCTTAAATTAATAAGATTTCTAATAACCATAGGTAAAATTTGTTTAAACTTTGTTAAAATCAAAGTGAACTTCATTTTAACAAGAATTTTCTCCTTAAGAAAATTAAAGTGTAGATACCTGCTAAGATTGAAATGATTTTTCATTAATTTTATGTGCATTCTTATTAAATTAAAAGAATAAATGCAACAACGTGATTTGTGGTATTTCTTTCTGTTATTTAAAAAAGAATTTGACTATTTTGTGCAAAACTTGAATAAAATTAAATTAAATAAAAGCAAATTTCACGAGGAATCACTTTTTTTCATATAACATCCATTTATTACATGTAAGCTCTTTATGTTGAACATAGAACCTTTTTCAAATTTTTTTACAAACTTTTTCATAAAAAGGTTCTATGTAATTTTTTAAAAATGCTTATAGAATCTTTTTTTGTGGTGAAATTAATGTTTTTTTTTCATGGTTTTATGATTTTTTTAGGGTCCTTTATAGGATAGCATAAGTACTTTACTGCTATGTAACTATTTTATCCAAAAACCAGCCTTAAAAAACTTTGAGATCGATTTTCTCAAAACTAAGGTGAGTTGACATACAACCCTATAATTCTCAGCCAGCGATATGTTAGTTAGAGTGTGAGTGAGTAAATCAGCTACTCTTTTTGCGATTTTTGAAGGCCTTTTTCTCAGAAACTACTAATCCTACGTAGCTGAAAGTTTTTGAGGAGCTAGATTTGGACTATATTAACAAATAAAACGAGTTTGAAATGTTTGACATTATGAAAACAACAGTTAGAATGGTTCGAAAAAGGCCTGAGTTGTTTCCTAAGGGTGTAGGATAAAGATAAAGTATGATTATAACCAAACTTTATAGTTTGGCACCTGTTCATCACTGTGCCCGTAAAAAAATCAGCAAAAAAAAATGTCTCCATACATTTGGTGACCCAGCCTAATGTGTACTAGGACCGATTCGTTTTTCCTTGTTCTTTGTCTGTCTTTTTAGCAAACTAAAAACATTTTTTGCATAACTTGTTTCCTTTTATGCACAAATGCAAATTTTTGTGCAACTAGTATCTAGCAGTAGATTTATTGCTTTCATATGACTTTGTAAAAAAGTTCAACAAACAATGTCATAAAAGGTTGATTCCTCTCCAAGTTGAAGAACATGTTTAAAACACCTCATCAAGCTGTCATAAAAGTTAAAACTTTTTTGTTGTGAAAAATTTAGTTAGTAACTTTTTGCCTTAAAGAATATAATTTGTCGACACCATCAAGCCAAAATTTTAATCTTGATCGACGATTTTTATGGTTAAATTGCCAAAATAACCCTCCCAACCCAAATCATAAGTCTATTGTCACAGTTTAATCTTTCTCACACTTCCAACTTCCATCACTGACACATTAATCTACCTTCAATTTCCTCACTTTCTTCGAAGAATCATTTATTATGCGAGTATCGCTAAAAAAAAACTATATTTCGATTATCTAACAGCTGTTGATTGTTATCTCTATTAATTGACCTAAGGCGGTACAGTCGGGTATAACTTGTTGCAAAAAAGTAAAGCAAACGACTCCGACACAGGAAAGCCAACAAAAAAAAAAAACTCTTCTCTTCTCTTCTCTTTTTTTTTTTTTTTCATTTGTCTACTACTTTTTTCCTTTACTTTGTTCACTCTAAAAAAAATCAAAGAAGAAGTGAGAAAACAACACAATTTCGATTGTGGGTCAATTCTCTTGTATGTTGCACATTCGATTCAAGTAGCTTTAGCTTGCCACAAAAATCCGCACGATCCATAAAACAGGTATAAAAAGATGGTTTGCTTTAAGCTAAGACATCAGTATCTGCCTTCCTTTTCCCAGCTTGGTTAACATCGTCTGAGTTAACTTTCAACAAAAAAAAAAATAAGCCTTGTTTGTGATTATAATGAAGGTAGGACGATTTTAAAAGGATTATTCAAAAGGATATCGAAGCTAAAAGTTCTCTTTTTTTGTACGTTTTTTTAGGTCTTTGTTTGCTTATTTGCCTCAATGGCTGTTGCTTCAGCCGGCTTCCTTGGTGGTAGCAGTGGTGGCGGTGGTGGACATGGCGGCGGCGGTGGCGGTGGTGGCTACAGCTACGGTGGCGGCCATGGCGGTGGTGGTGGCGGCGGATACAGTGGCGGCCATGGTGGCGGTCATGGAGGCGGCAGCTCCATCTCATTAGCTCCTGTCAAAGTTATCAAAGTTATCAGTGACGGAGGCTCCATCGGCGGAGGTGGTGGTGGCGGTCATGGTGGATGGTCCAGCGGCGGTGGTGGCGGCGGATATGACAGCGGCATTTCTCTAGGCGGCGGTGGTGGTGGCCATGGAGGGTGGGCCAGCAGCGGTGGATACGACAGTGGTTCGTCCTTTGGCGGTGGTCATGGCGGCGGTATCGGAGGTGGAATCGGAGGTGGTGAAGTCAAGATTATCAAAGTCATCTCGGAATCATCAGGATCTTCGCTAGGAGGAGGCCATGGCGGTGGCGGTGGATGGTCATCAGGTGGCTCCTCTGGAGGATATGGCGGTGGTTATGAAAGCATCAGTCACGGTGGAAGCTTTGGCGGCGGTTATGAGGGAGGTCATGGAGGTGGTGGTTACGGCGGCGGCGGTGCTCAAGAAGTTAAAATCGTCAAGATCATCAGTTCTGATTCCGGCATTGGAGGAGGACATGGTGGAAGTATCGGCGGAGGAAGTATTGGAGGAGGACATGGTGGATGGTCGTCCGGAGGCAGCATTGGTGGTGGCGGCGGTGGTTGGTCTTCAGGAGGCAGTATTGGCGGAGGTGGTTGGTCATCCGGCGGATCATCCGGTGGATGGGATTAAATTATACTGCAAAAACAATTGATCACCGAACTTTAAGCAAAGACCTTTATGTGATAGCCCCTTTAGAAATCTATTATGAATGTTGAATACTCTCTATTGTGTGAATGAATATGAGTGAATGTACCTGAAAGCAAAAAAGATCAGACGTTGTTAATGTTGTTAATAAATTTTTTTCTTGTTACCAAAAAATAATTCTCAAAAAATGTGTTTTTTTTTTATTTTTAAATTGCCATTTAAATGTGGTGCGTGGGACTAGATTGCTCTCCTTATTCATTCAGTTTCTGCACATTTAATTGATATAAAAATTGTTATGTCATAGAAACTTTGAGGTTGCTGATTTTTTTGTACCTAGTTGTGTAAAGAGTAAGAGTTTTATGTCGTTTCGGTGTTTCCCCACATTTACTTTCGCTAACTTTGAGATTGAAGTGAATTTGGTAATAATGTTTGAAAGTGAAGTTTTATGTAGGTATCTTCTGCTTTGTATTGGTTTTACTACTATATAATTATTCAATGGTTTTAATTTATAAATATGTAGCCACTTTTGAGATTCCGGATCCGCGATTAAAGGAAATTGGTCGTTTTAAAGACGTTTTTCGAATATTTGATTTTGATGAATAAAAACTTATTTTATCCAGCATAAATAGAATAATAAAACTGTTTGTAAAAAAAATTTTCAAAACACAAAACGTCGCTTTAAACGGTCTCCTAATTCTAAAAATGTTGTACTTTGAGATTCAGTACATACAACCTACTCCCAATTTAGTGTTGGAGCAAAATAAAAAAGTATTTTCAAAAAGAACAAGTACTCCTTTGTTTAGAACTGTTAAAAAAATGACTGAGTAAAAAATCGTTGAAATGTGAAAACATTGAAAAACGGTTTTTTGACGATAACTTCAAATTTTGAAGGTCTATGAAAAATTTCAAGTGCCGAAATACATAATATGATGTACTCAGTAATGCCTACAACCTCTACTAGGTCACTTTCAAAGTAATTAACATGATTTTTGTTTTGTAACACAGTGTAATAGTTTGTGCGAAGTTTCTTATTATAGACAATATTGAAAAGCCTTAACATATTGAGTTTTTGCTATTTAAAAAAAAAAACGGGTTAGGTAGAATAGCAGGAAAAAATAATAAAATAATTAAAGTAACACATCATTTCTAAACGACTCATATAAAAAGATCAGCTTTATTGTCATTAAGTACCAACTACTTTTTAGTTTAATACTCAATGCTCTTAGGTAATAATTTGGAAGTGTAAAAGGAAGAATTTCTGAAAAAAGGGTTTCTTCTCCCTAAACATACAAGATTTTACATAGGTAGTAACTTTCGGAAACTTTTAAAAAATAAATATTTGATAGTTTGTTGTTAGAGGTCTTGCATTTATATACGAAGAGATCAAAACGACTCATTATTTGTTGAAATAAATCAGTAAATAATAAAAATATTGATATTAAAAAAAAAAAAATACGTGTTTTATTGTACACTCCTGCTCAAATTTAACGCACATCATATTTATTTTACAGAAAAGTCCTATTATTACTTTATGTCACAGTATCATGGTTATTTTCTCAAATGAGACTGGAGTGACCTTAAATTGAAGGTATAGAATAAAATGTGTGTGGGGAAGATTTGGGGAGGTATGCTGAAGTCTATTTGTCAACCTGCGAACCTTTTAGAGAAGAGTCATTAATTTTCATGAACTAAAATCTGCTTGACAACACTTACGGCGTTAGTGAGCTCTCCTAGACCTACGTTAAGTACCCAAAGATACTTGACAGATATCCGCGAACAGCATGCGGTTCCAATCATCAATTGATTTGGCCCACAGTTTAGTCTGATGTACGATAATGTATGCTAGAGTGGTTTGAGATTAAAATATGCCACCTTTGAATTGGCCACACAGATATCAACAGAAAAGTGCAGTGAAAGAAAAGTTTCAACAAAACCTTCAAAAATTAATTCGTGGAACGAACAGACGACTCCAAGTTATCACATGCGCTAGAAAGGACAATACCAAGTATTGAATAAAATTATTGGAAAGAACTGTCACGTGCTTCCATTTTTTTAAATTTTTTTTCTTAAAAAACAATAATTATTTTAATATCAGTTTTCAGACCTTGAATTGATAAATCTGGTTCATCTTTTTTTTTTATTGATAATATTGTTGCAGTTTAGCAGTTTTTCGACTTGCCAAACAATAAGCAAGCACAAAAAAATACAACAAATAATTTTAAAGCCATTTTAAATAAGATGCAGGGGTATAACTAAAGAAGAAAAAAGAGTGCGTTAATTTTGAGCAGGAGTGTAATTAAAGGAAAGTGTTTACACGTTCCTTACTCTAAAATTGATCATCTTGGGTTACAAGGGGTTAAGACCAGATCGTTGCCATTATCTTTTAGCTCTTGGGGATAATTGATTTTAAGCATTCAATTTACATACGCTAGAGTCGTTCGTGGTAAGTGTGCGCAGCCGATAAGTGTGCGCATTGCTATTTTCTCGAAACTAGTGTAAAAATTTAAATTTCTGCTGATGCACAATTAATTAGATATCTGATCTTTGTCGAAGTCCGTTATATTTATGCTTCTGTTGTTTTTAATGTTTCGAGAAAAAGCAAAAGAAAAAAAAGCTAACTTTCCTTAAAATTTTTCACAATTTTCAAACTCTGACAGTGACCTGTCTTTGACTTAAAGTGAAGTCAATTGATTTTTTTTATTGAGCTTACTATTTAAACTTTATGTTCCAATTAAAATGTTATTGTTTTTACTATTTATTTATTAATATTTTATCAAAAACAATAAAAAACTGCATTTGGGGTAAGTGTACGCAAAAATTTGGGGGCAAGTGTGCGCATGCAAATGCATGGGATTTCACTGAAAATATTTATATTTGCATAAAATGCTTCAAAGTGCATCAAAATTTCACAATGTACAGAATGGATCAAAATAATGAGAAAATCGTATGGGAATGGGGGTCTTAGACCTCTCGTTTGTCTTTAATATTGAAAAAAAGGAACAATAGTTATTCATTAAGATTACTAAGCAAAAGTACCTGCGCACACTTACCGTACACCCTGCGCACACTTATCCCTTCGAAGGGGTAAGTGTGCGCAATATGACCTGTTTTGGTTTTTTTAGAAAAACATAATTAATTTTATAAATATTAGTTATATTTAAATTGAATTTAAGAAGTCAAAACATGTATCTCTAATAATCAATTTACTTTTTGTATGTACATCCTTTATTTTGCTTGTAATACATCTTCAAAGTCTAAAGTGCGCACACTTACCACAAACGACTCTATTTGTAAATGTTGTAGTAGTTTAATTTTTTTTTTTCAAATTTAAAGTCAATTTTTAAAAAAATTATGGCTTAGTGATTCTTAAGAGCCGAAATTAAAGTTTTATTTTTATGACCAAAATAAACGGATTAGCTACCTACTCGCATATAACCAATATTAAAAAAATACTTTTCTAAGAAATGGGCCTTACGTTTTGATTTAGGAAGTAATATTTTCAAAAAACTCATTTTTGGATTTAAAAAAAAATCAATTTTTGTTTTTGAAAAACCCGTCGATGAATATTCTTGAAATTTTGATTTTCATTTGAATTGCTTATAGGTACCTACATATTTTTTTTTAATGTTTGATTTTTAAATACAAGGTGTCTGTTTATAAGGAAAGGGTGCGATTCATGGAAGGACCTACATTCAAATCCATGAACTTGTTCTAAAAGTTCAAGTTGTTAAAATTTCTAAATACAAACTTGGTAAATGTATAAAAAGTCAGAATCGTTAGAGCCGTGTTTTAAAAAAGTATTTATCTATAAGCTGTTTTTTTGGAAAAACTATTTAAAATTAAATTGATATGCAATGTATGTCATTTTGCAGCAAGACTTAAAATCAAAAATTCATAATGTCCATTTTTCCTTTCCTTTTTTTTGAAATCCAAAGTTATCAGTAATTAATTTTGAATACCAAAATATTACACTTTTTGTCCTAAGTGGTTATATTCAAATCATTTTCGTATTACAAGTAGTTAACTTAAAACCTTAATATTTACCCCTAATACAATATAAAATAAATTTAATATTTTGCCTATTGCTGTAATACAAGATCTGTATAAATACTCCAACATTTTTAACCGTGTTGTAGACTTTTGAGATCATTAGTTTTTATTATAAACAATTAAACATTATTCCTTAGATAAAAACAAATGAAATGTATGTCAGATAATGTGATACCATTTTTGCACACCTCCATATTGCACAACCTTGTACAAAAAAAAAAAACAAAACACGCTTTACGAAAAAAAAAAACACTTTTCCTTAAAAATATTTTTAAGGATTTTAGATGTTATGAATAATGAATACAAATTTATAAACCGAATTTCACGTTACCTATCACATTTTTCACATAGGCTTAAATTAGGTAGTAAAAATTGGTAACACTAGGGTAAAATGGTATAGATAACTTTCCTAAGAGATGTTGTTTCTTATGTTATTCAGCATGAAACAACAACTGCTCAAATTTTCACTTAACAAAAATCTCGGTTTGAGTGGGAAAAATAAATTCCACCCCTAGACTGAAGCTACAAACAATTTTCCTTAAGGGCCAATTCATTGCATTTCATTTCATTTACGGTTTGTTAAAATTTATTTGTCATTGAATATTGATTTAAATTTTTTTTCTTTTGGGTCAAATAATATGTGCAAATGCTATAATTTGTTCAGCTTAGTTATGGGAACTAAAATAACATCGCCTTAAGGTTAGTATAAGCTGGTGTAAAATCATGCTTTAATAGATCATCACGCTAGATTTATCATAATATAAATTAATAACATTAACACATAATCCATGACCTTCCGCAATAGCCAATTTTCTTAACAAGTTATAAAAGTTTGTGGTCAAGATTTTTGGATATTCCCAAATTTTAATAAGCCCATGACTAACCATGGATATAATCATAACATAACCAAGTTTTAAATCATAAATTCTGACAAATTGCGTAAGAACACAAGAACACTTTTTTTTGTTAAAGATTTATTGTTTTTAAAGATAAAAAAAAATTAAAAAATTAATAAAAAAACTCACTTTATAGTGGAAGCCTTGAAAAATTAGTTCTTGAATGGAAAAAAAAAACTTATCTTCACTTAGTTTTATTTTGCGGTAGTTTAATACCAATCAATTTTGATAAATCATCAAAATCTATTTCATCTTGTTTAAAAATAGATGCAACTAAATTTATGTATATTTTATTAATAGAAGATCGAATTCGCCACCTCCGGGTATAGTTTGCGGTATACCAACTAGACTCAAGTAACTAACTTCTTTTACTTTTTGGACATAATCTTGAAATAGTAATTAACTAACCAAAAAAAAAAAAAAAAATCGCCGCAAGATGGTTATAAGTTTGCTTTGTTTTGTTTTTGTTGGTGAGTAGCCACAACAATCATATTTCTGAGCCAAAAAAAAAAGTTGGATACTCATTGTTTTTCTTTGGCATGAAACTATTATTTTTAATGTTTTTTTTTTTCATTTTTTATATTTATATAATATTTTTTTGGAGTGGGGACGAAGTATAAAAAAGATTCAATTCTGAAGTTCATCACTGCAGTTTGATAGAATATTTCTTTGAGTTTATAGCAGTTCCGCGGATTTTTGGAACATGAGAGTAAGGATTTTGAAGGATAAACGAACTTGAATTGGATAAATTTATTTTTATATTTTTTTTACAGGTGTTCGTTTGTGTAATTTTTGTGGCAACAATTGCCCTAGCCCAGGCTACGTTCTTTAAGTCTCTTGGAGGCGGTGGTGGTGGCGGAGGAGGCCATGGTGGTGGCGGTTGGAGTGGCGGTGGTGGAGGTGGCCATGGCGGTGGCGGATGGAGCGGTGGTGGCGGAGGTGGCCATGGAGGTGGTTGGAGTGGCGGTGGCGGAGGAGGTCACGGAGGTGGTGGCGGTGGAGTACAAGTCATCAAAGTGATCCATCAATCTGGAGGAGGCGGCGGTCATGGTGGAGGCGGTGGCGGCTGGAGTAGTGGAGGAGGTGGAGGTGGATGGAGCGGTGGTGGTGGTGGTGGCTACGGAGGTGGCAGCGGATGGGGAGGTGGTGGCTACTCAGGAGGCGGCCATGGTGGAGGTGGAGGTGTTCAAATTTATAAAGTAATTTCTTCTGGCGGTGGTGGTGGACATGGAGGTGGTGGATATGGAGGTGGATATGGTGGTGGCGGAGGTGGCGGCTGGGGAGGAAGTTCAGGTGGCTCCAGTGGATGGTGGAGAAAATAAATGTTTTCCACTCTCAGAGTTTTCAAAATTTTCAGTGATTATATTTGTACAAAAATAATAAAATTATTCTAATTAATTAAAAGTTCACATGTTTAAATACTGATTTAAGTGAAAGCGAAAACGTTTTTAGTCAAGTCACCGAAGGTTAACATAATTGCTGTTTTTATTTTCAGCAATCGACGATCTCATCCATTGTTTACTGTACAATTAGCTATTCAACTTTTATGCTGATTGTGTATCGGGATAATTAATGTGGTCGTTTTCATGGTGTACACAACTATTATTCTAAGCAAAAGAGATCTTATTTTAAAGGTATCTACTGCCAGCGATTAAGTTTTTTTTTTCTTATTTTCAGAACGGTTTTAAGTTTACTTTAGGTGCAGCATTTCATACCTGTCAATGTCAAATATGTTTATAAACATAAATTCAGTGAAATATTGTCTCTTACATCGCGATTCATTACAAATATCAGTCTTTTATCAATTACTGTTTGAATCGGTCACTATGGTGTACACGCAACTTTTTACTTTCGACACATTTGAACGGATAATAAAACACTATCACTGACCAAAGATAAAAAAAATCCCATTTGATGCTACTGTGCAAAGCACACATTCAGTGCCCTCAACTAAATGGATATCATTATTATTGATTACTAGACTCATTAGGAGAGGTCTGAGCGTCTTGAAGCATCGCAAATGTTATTGTTTTCATAGCTCGTGAATAACTATGCTAAAAATTATTTTACCCAAGACCTCGATGATCCATATTCTTGAGTGTGCACAACGTTATAGTTATAAGTGTACTACGAAAATAAGGAGTTTATTTATTGATTTTTACGATATAAAAACACGATACTTGATTTTTACGATACACGATACTGGGATCGACGGATGTCTTTTGGAGTTGCTTTAAATTGAAATAAAGATAGAAGCAAAAAATTTTGATCGACAGGTATTTAAGTATAGGTAAGTAGTTGAAAAAAATTGTATAAGAAAAAAATATTACAAAACAACTACTCTTCTGTGAATGTCTGTACGCGCTTTGTAAAAATTTCAACGCAACATTACTCAAGCAGTTTTCAATATTTTAACTTGAAATATGGTACGAACCATTATAAAAATAATCTGCACAGAAATACTAACGCTATTTTTGAGAGGGCTCTAGCAACTTAAGTGAATTTTTACAAGACTGTTATCATTCCGATTCTGCTTTACGCTACAGAGGCGTGGACTTAACGAAGACGTATTTAAACTCTTTATATTGTTTTGAAAGAAATCTTTTTCGAGGAATTTTCGTTCCCGTCTGCATTAATAGTGATTGCTTAGAGGATACAATAACGAACTGTACTAATTTAGTCTAAATGTGCAGCGACTGAGATGTTAATTTCAGTTGCTTATAAGTTGCATTATCTGTTTAACGAAGACAGAGAGTCAATTGAAGATCCAGTTATCTCGTTGAAGAAGCAATCCATTTTTTTTTTTTAACTTGGTGAGTGTTAAAAGCACATGGTAAATTTTGTATTGTAAAAGTTTTACGAAAAACTAATGAAACGTAGTCAAATTATTCACATATAAAGACGGTAGCAGAGAAGATAGATGAATAATATGGCTTTGCTAATTATGTTTTTCGTGAAACTTCAAGAACACTGACTTTATGATGAGCCCTTTTTAGTCTTAAATTTAAAAATAATTTTTTTTTCATACTTCTCTTAATACAGTAAATAAAAATGTATCTTTTGTCTTTTTTTACATGAAAATCTTTTAACTTACACACTTGGTAATTGTACGTAATATAAGAGGAAGAATTTTGGCATGAAAAAATGGTTCATTTTCATTCAAGCTCTTCCCTTTAATTGGTTGAGAAATTAATCACTTTACGTGTTAGCTTTCGTAGTTCAAGGCTAGGATGTAATAAAAAAAAAACAACCCATAGAAATGTCACAGAATTGTTTCTAAAATTATTGTTTTTTTAATTTTTAAAATACTCTTAGTGAAAGAAAATAAAAAAAATCTGTACCAAAGTATATTATGTACTTAATTGGTAAAAAAATCATAATAGCTAATACGATTTCATAATTAGACATTGTAAGTCAAATAAAATACATTCTTCTTTTCGTGTACTATTGTTCCGTTGTGAAGTTTCTCATAATTTCAATGTTCTCTTATATTTTTTCTTTCAAATACAAAATGTGAAAAAAAGAAGACTTCATGTTTTTTTTTTTAAATAAAAAAACAATTTTGATGGCAATTAATTAGCATCTAATTATGATTTTCATCAAAATCTAATATTTTTCAAGTTGTTGAAAGTATTGTCCGATGGATTTTAAGCTTACCTTACATATGTAAGTGTAAAAACTTAATTTTTGCGAAAAGTGCACTGGAACTCTTAGTTTTATTTGTACTAAAAGTACTTATCTGTTCTGTTCATCTTTCTTATGAATATATATGGAATATGGAAAACAATTAGGTAGGTAAAAATAAAAGTAGGTAGGTACCTACAAACAAAAACCAAATTAAAAGTAAGCAGATGCAAACAGACAAACTATATTATTTAATCCAACATATTAAATCTTATCCAAGGACACATCGCAATTATTATTATTAGCCAATCACTTTCACATTATATATACCTATTGCAGAATCATACAAATTGATTCATTTGCAATTAGAGAGTTCAAGTTCAATGCTGTTTTCAATACCAGTTTTTATCTTAGATATACTTATATTTTTGTCTAAAAAAATGCACCCAAACAATATCATTCAAACTAGTTTAGTGAGATATTCTTTAATGAATCGTCTACTTTCTTTCACTTTGGTTGAGAGAATAATTGAATAATTTTATCAATTTCGTGTCAATGTACTGATGCCATTTAAAATTGAAACACACTTTCCAAAATATATAACACCATTAAATACATTTTATCAAAGATTGGGACTAGTTATTTCAATAAACAACACAGAATAATCTATAAAAGAATTATATTGTCCGAAAATGAAACAGTTCATTTCTTTATTTAGTTCTGAAATCATTTAAATGAAAGTAAGTAGACCAGAAGTTCGAGTTAATATAGACTTTCACTGATATTGATTTATTTAAAGGCTACTTTTTTAGTTTTAATACTTGCTTTTGTGGCCTACACCTATGCTGCTAATGGTGTTTCAAGCTATCAAAGTACATTGGGATCGAGAAGATCCTCCATAACCTCAGGATCTGGAGGTCTTGTCCAATCAAGTGGAGTAAATCAACGACAAAATGTTCAACAAATTTCAACAGCTCCTCAAATAGCAGCTCGCGGTCCAGAAGTTGCACAGAAAAAATCTGGTCGTGTTATAATAATTCCGCAATCTGCTCCAAGCCCTACAGTTCGGCCTTCCTCACAAAACAAAATCAGTGTACAACCTGTTCGAACAGTTCAAGTTGCTCCCCAAAAGATCAGCACGCCTATCAATCTAAATCAAGGCCAGACTCAAGTGAATTACGGTAGCAATAGTGGTATCAGCAAACAACAGAATGTCCGTCCCGTTTCCTACTCACAGCCACCTGTTGCCACTGCTCAGCCCGTTCGAAATGTTCAAGTTGTTCCCCAAAGGATCAGCACATCTATCAACCAACAACAAACTTCTCGCCAAGTGACTACTGGTATCAGCAACCAACAGACTGCCCGTCCCGTTTCTTACTCACAGCCAATAGTCGCTGCCCAACCGGTCCGAACGGTTCAAGTAGTTCCTCAAAAGGTCAGCACACCTATCAATCTCAACCAAGGACAGGCCGTTCGCCAAGTGAATAGTGGAATCGGCAATCAACAGAGTGTGCGACCCGTTTCCTATTCACAGAAACCTGTTGTCACTTCTAAACCTGTTCAAACTGTTCAAGTTATTCCTCAAAAAATCAGCAGACCTGTCCGTCCCGCTTCCTACTCACAGCCAATAGTCGCCGCTCAGCCTGTTCGAAATGTCCAAGTAGTTCCTCAAAAGATCAGCACTCCTATCAATCTGAATCAAGGCCAGATTCAAGTGAATAGTGGTATCAGCAAACAGAAGAATGTCCGTCCCGTTTCCTACTCGCAACCTACAAACACAATCCAACCTGTTCGAACAGTTCAAGCTGCTCCCCAAAAGATCACCACATCTATCAACCAACAACAGACTGCTCGCCAAGTAAATACTGGTATCAGCAACCAACAAAATGTGCGCCCCGTTTCCTACGTCCAACCAACAATCACTGATCAACCTGTTCAAAAAGTTCAAGTTGTTCCTCAAAAGATCAGCACACCTATCAATCGTAACCAAGGACAGACTCAAGTGATTTACGGTAGCAATAATGTTATCAGCAACCAGCAGAATGACCGTCCCATTGCCTACTCACAGCCAACTGTTCGTCCAGTCAGCAATCAACAAAATGTGCGCCCAGTTTCATACTCACAGCCAATAGTCACTGCCGAACGTGCTCGAACCATCGAAGTAGTTCCCCAAAAGATCAGTACTGCACCTATTAATCAAGGTCTTGGGTTAAACCAAGGACAAACTATTCGCCAAGTAAGTTACAGTAACAATCAACAGCAATTACGTCCCGTTTCCTACTCACAACAACAAGTCACTGTCCAACCTGTTCAAACCGTTCAAGTTGCTCCCCAGCAGATTGTTTCTAGTTCGCCTATAAATCTTGGTGGAGTAAGCTATGGATCAGGACTTGGGCTTAATCAAGGACAAGTTGTTCAACAAGTGAATTACAATCAACAAACTGTTCGTCCAATTTCCTACTCACAACAAACAATCACTTCTCAACCCATTCAAACTGTTCAACAAGTTTCTCAACCAATAGTTTACACTCAAACTCTACCAATTCGTACTATCAAATTGGCTCCTCAACAAATTATTTCCCAGTCTTTCCCTCAGCAATATCAAATTTCATCTCAACCAATAAATCTTAACTATGGACAACCAATTCGTCAAGTTTCACTTTTGCAACCACAACTTGCATCTAATCTAGCAGGAACCAATTACGCTTATTCTCAACCAACTTATACCAATAACGGTGGTAATATTGGACAAGATCAATATTATATTTTAGGAAAAAAGAAATGATACTTTTAATGAAGATTATAAATTAGGTTAAGTAATAAAATTGTATTTTTTAACATTGAAGATTTGATTCTTTATTTTTTACTTTTAAAAAATCTGCTTACAACGTGGCTTACTCCACCAATTGGATAAGAGCTAGCGTATCTGGTACCATAATGAAGTCCGTATGAAGTAGAGAAAATTGGACTTGAAACAATTGGGGTGGAAATAATTGGTGTAGAACGGAAGATGGGTGCTGAATGATAAATTGGTGCAGGAGCTGTGTAAACTGTTGATGAAACAGTATGGTAAACTGGTTGTTTGACAACGTGTAGAGTTGTTGCTGGTTGAACGTAGGTTACTGGTGATGAAATGTAGCTTCCAGTACTGAGAACTCCACTGCCATATAAGCTATTACTGAGAAGGACACCAGCATTTGCAAAGGCAAAGACAGCAAACAAGCAAATAAAAACCTTTAACAAGTCCAACAAAATTTAATAGTTTTAAAGTTTTCAATCTTGTAATTTTAATCAAACTTACTTTCATGATGATTGATAGTTGAATAGATTTTCTTGTTGCTTCGAATGAATCAAATAGAATGCTTTTGTTTTGAAAATTATCAAGAATTTATACCAAAAATTTGAACAATGATCTCAAAAATTTTAAATTTAAACTGATAGGCCTTGATAGCTGAGGAAAAGTTTATTCTATAAAAGCCTATTTCTACTTTACATCTATTTAGCATGATTGAGCTCATAAAATTTACGAAAACTGAATTTAAAACCATCTGCGTTTATCCAATTTGCATTTTGGTATCTTCTTCGTATGTAATTATATACTTATCTATATAAAGCTATTTGGGCTAATTATCTCAGATAAGAATGTTGACATGACCTTAAAGAAGATTTTACCTTCTTTTACCTACCATCATTATTTTGAGTGATCACTATAACCAAGCTGCAACAGAGATTAAGAACATGAAATGGAAGGTGCGTATAACGCAACCTAGTTGTGTTAAACGTTTAAGATTGAGAATGGAAGAAAAACAATTTTATTATTAAAATTTGAGGATATTGTGTTCCTCCATAAATTTAAGTTTATTTCAAAGACTTTCCATATTTTGGAATTTTAAATTTTACTGAACTGAAGGGTATATTTTTCAAAGCTTAAGATTTGTGTTACCCATCAAAAATCATTTTACAATGCAGAAAATTAATGCTATGGAATTTAGGCTTAATGGCCATTTCACAGTAACATATTTAATGTTTCCCAAAAATTTTAAAGAGTAAATTTCGAAATGTATTCTCGCGGAAAAGGCATTAATATGGGAACTAAATTGATGGTTTTTCTTTATTAAAATGAAAATTCTGTATTAATATAATTCTCTATACAATTTTTCTGCTTCCAAAATTTAGTAAATTTTGAATTCGGTATTTCAAAATTCTTGAAATCCTATGGTTCTGCTTTCCAAAATTCAATTTAAAGATTTCAAGACATCAGGACTCTTTATATGTATTCTATAAAAACTGGTAAAAGAAAAATTGTTTTTCATAATAAAATTGCACACTTTTTCCACAATGCATTTTTCTTTTACCATTAACATTTAAATGAAATAATTTTTTTGTATAGATGTAAAAATTGGTAAAACTCAATTTTAACTAAAATTGTTTTTATACGTGTTCAAAACTTAATTTAGACCGCTGAGAAAAAATAAAGGATTGAAGAAAAATTGCAATTTTTTTATCTTTTTTTAAATCTTTGTTATAAAAATTCATATTGGATTAGTAAACGGACATTTGAAGCTAAACTTGATAGATAGTTTGTTCTATATATTTTTTCTTTATTTACACTATTTGATCATTGATTTGATAAGAACCAACAACCAACCAATCTTTAAACGGAAATTTTAGGTAATTCTTTTAAAATTTTTGTTCGCATTTTTTTGTTTTTTTTTTCTTCGAAAAATCAAGCTCTAAATCATGAATATTGAAAAAGCACAAGGCTATGGCTATAGCTTCACTTTCTTCCAAAAGTCTTAAAATTTTACAACCTTGAATTGTAAGCTTAATATTTCCATTTTTAACAAAGATACAGGATTAAAAAAAATTTTTTTTTAAATAATCAAAATTTAATTAACACAAATTTAAAACCAAACTTTAGAACTTGGTACACTTTAACATCTCAGCACTTTTTGTGCCAGCATAATTTCATACGAGAACTTGGCTCTTTTTTTAACATTAATTTTTTTTTTTGTTGTGATTATTCATTAACTGATTTTATTGAACAATGAGAAAAATCTAAAAAATGTCAAATAATAACCGACACACAAAAAAACAGTAGCTGAAATTTTATGAGAAGTTTGTTTTTGACTAGGTCAACAAATGAAGCGAGTTTAAAATTTCTGGCATTTTTGGTATAGAAGTTAGAGGGGGGTCGAAAATAACCTGAGTCGTTTCCTGTAATTTAGGGTGAAGTGCCATAGTTGCTAGATAACTTGGCTGGGCACTATCGTGCTCCTTGATAATAATAAATTCTTTCTATTTTGTTTGTGCATATACATTTAGCATCTTAGATGATATAAAAAAAAAAATAAAAAAAGAAACGATTTCCAAAAAATCACTTCGACTAAATTTAATTATTAACCATCCGATGTAATATTCAAACAACTAATTACCTTGCGAGAAAAAAATTAGTATTCTGTTTGGTGATCTTATATTGGTTTATCTCTTCATCTTTAAATGTGGTACGTATCTAGAAGGTCAAAACTAAAGTTTAAGTAGCTTCAACATTGAAAGAGAGTCGTTTTTTTTATGATTAAACAAAACATTTGATCAACTTGAAATTAAACCTCTCAAAAAAAGACTCTCCAATTCCAGTCTGTATATATATATACCCACCGCCACTACTTTTTCCATCACTAACGTTTATCTTATAGCCCAGTCTGATATTGATCAAACAACTCTATTAAAATTCTACCGCAGATGTACAGATGGATTACTCAATGCCGAACTGCCTTCGCACACTCTCCTCGGGGCCAAATTGCTACTTCTCTGTTTTTAAGATTGGGGATTCGAATTGCAATATCAAAGCTTTTGCTGGATTCACTCTAATTATTAGACTAAAATTGATTCAAAAGACATTGCGCTGAGTAAATGTGTTCATTTAGTTTGTGTCTGCGTGTAACTATTTCCTGCCTGATACTTGTCTGCAATTCAATGATAATTATGGTGGCACTCTTATAGATTAGCAGCTCAGTCTCTTGTGCAACAATCCTTTGTTGCACATTCACAATTATTTGTGTTAGACAATGTTTCCACGAGCATATGTGGTCTCTTTTTGCACTCAAGTCGACAGAAAGTGCTGCGCGATTGCGTCCACATTATAGATAAAGGTTTACAATGAAATGAGATAAAAATCAGTTTGCTTAGTCATGGTTACCATTGTGTTGGTTTACTTTGTAGTCGCGAATTTTTACTTTTTCCGACACAAATGACTAGGGTTTTTTTTGTCGATTTTTAAAAAGACGTTTGAAAACTTTGTACCAAAAATACAGCGTAACCTTATTTCTTTTCCGTTCTATAGAAAATGTTTTTATTTATTTAAAACTTTTCACTGGCAACCCTGTTTTGACATCGATCGAACCGTTTTAATTGCCATCAATCATTCTGTCGAGATGGGGCTATTGCCAAAATGGCGAGGGTGATTCACCACAGTTTTTTCAATAAGCCTGGTTCGGATCAAGGATGACACAAATTGAAATGCTTTGGACAGATAAGTCGGTTTATATATCATTGTTTATTGATTTTTATTCATACTAAAGGTATAAACATTATTGCAACCCAGCTGCGGTGTCACGTCTTTGGTGGTGGCGTGTGTCGATTTGTTAACATAACACACAACAACACACAACAGCAATTTAAATGACAATTTGAAAAAAAGGTGCAATTTGAAGTGTGCCGCTTTTTTTTAAGAGTTTGTGACTTATAGCGCCATGTTGCCAATATGTGTGGCTGATGGTTGTGGCTGGGAAAAGACAAAGTGTACTTGAGGAATAATAAATTACACCAATTAGGAGATTATTTGATTTGATAGTTGCAAAAAAAACATGAGTCTTTATTATTGTTATTTGTTTTGTTTTTTTTTTTTTCTCTATTTTTTGGAAAATGAAATAAAACTGAAATGTGTGTTATGAAGCAAGTATGCACAAATGAATAGGTATACAAAAAAACCCAGAGATGATGTTTTGTAATATCGTGCGGAATTATAGGTTTAGTTAGACATTGTTAGCCTAGATATATTATTATTCAGGAGCGGTTATTGTGTTTGGAGATTTTGTTTGGATTTCTTTGTGCAAGCTGAGCTTAGATGTTATTTAGGTAAAATATAATTTTATTTTAATTGCGTTATTAAAAATCACTTTTAAATCTAAAGGTCTTGTGTTCATTAGAGGGAACAACCGAAGCCGAAAAAATTAAATAATAATGTGAAAAAAATATGTTAATGAAGTTTTATTGGGGTCGAAAAACAAAAATTTCGAATTTGGCAGGACAAAAATTAAAAGTGGTCACAAAAAAGGGTGAAAATAAATTTTTTTGAATTGTGAATACAATATTCGAATTCCTCGGAATATTCTACATCAATTAAATATATGATTCTCTATAAAATAGTGAGACCGAAAAAAGTTCTAGCGACTTGAAAAAGTATAAACCAAATTCACAAAAAAGAGGTGTGCCTACAGAGGGTTAATATAGCTAGTTTTTCATTTGAAGAAATAGTCTCCAAACATCAAGCAATAACGTGAGTTCGTATTTTTGCTTGCAAGTAAAGTTATACATAATCTTGGGGCATTTATTTAAAAACAATTTTTTGTTCTTGATTTTAACACATTTGCGCTAGCATTGATTGGCGACAAAGTATTACATAAGGTTTTATTTTTGCTAAACAGTGAAGAAACACGGTACTTGCTCTTGTAGTTCAATGTACATAATACATTCATAAGTATATTAATTAAGCATTTAAACTGTTAAATTTTAAAAATTCAAAATATTAAACTGAAATTTTCACAGTGTGTCGAATTTACTCATGTGGACCATCTAAAATCGACTTCTTGAAATTGGTACCTACTTTTTCTTGCATATATCTGAAGATTTATATGTTAAAAATAATATCAAAAATTATTTTTGAAAAAATATCAATTTAGCTAAAATTTATAAACAAATGGAAGTTTTTACTTTATCACAGAAATGAAAAAATTTAAATTAATAAAATTTGGTATACTTATTACCAGATGCAACACAACAATTTACTAAAAAAAATAAAAAAAAAAAAAAACAAAAAACAAAAAATTATTTAAAAGTAATTTAATTTGCAATAAACTATTTAATTTTTTCTTACTTCTGGGGTATGTAGGACAAATATTTCTCTTATATTCGATTTGAATTTTAATTAGCTTTCATTATCTGCAAGAAAATTTAAGTACAATTTATTAGAACGAAAGTTATGGATGTTTAAACTTTGCAAAATATAATTTTTTTTTTACAATGGTACGATTTGACTGTGTAAAACTAAAAATATACGCTAGTGAAAACCTATAACGTTTTGATGAGTTTGTTACACTGATTACAAAAAGGTATTTAAAAAATTCCGTAACACCCCCAAAATTAGAACTTACAATCCGACTAACAAATTTGCTTCTATAAAGCTTTACAGGTGTTACTGTAGCTCCTGTAAAGCTTTATAGAAGGGATATTTTTGTTTGGAATCTAGCTTCGTTAAATTTTCACCAATTTAAGATTTCTTGGCTTTTTTTAGATAGAAGAGATTTATACCTTTCGAATTATGAGTTTCACAAGTCGGTAAAGATTTTGTCCCGATCGAAACCTTATTGCAATGAAAACAATTTTTTAGTTGACATTTTATTATTTCGACTGCTAATTGGACATCTAGGTCATCAAGTTCCTATATTCTTAATTTGGTTATTCAGAAAAGATTAGTTTCCACCATAAATATCTTGTTGTGGAAAACTTCGCTAAACATATACTTTTTCAAATACCTTTATAAGAAAACTGCGATATTCGTGACCTGATGGTATTTAATTATTTTTAAGAATTATAAATAACGCTGATTTAACTCATTAATCATTGAAAAATTGTCCATTAGAAAATAAAATTTAATTTCCTTCAATTAAAGTAATTTTGCATTCTTGAATCAAATTAGAATGAATTTGATTTAAGAAAACAAAAGAGCTGAGCTGCAAACTTGATATATATTATTTTTTTATTTCTAATAATGTAATTATTTCGATTTGTTAACATAAAGAAATTAAACCTAACATTTATAAACGACTACTTTTAAATTTTATCAGAACTTATGACAAAACCCGATGAGATATTGAAGGATTTTTCAATAAACTTTTCCCACCATTTTCAGATGAATTTTTTTAAACACTTTAATTTTTGTCTCTTTAAAAACTCTCTGAAAATATTACCAAATTTCAACCTGAATTTCTTATTTCTTCTTATTGACTGGACTTAGGTATCATTGAAAGGCATTCAATTTAAATAAAAGACTAATTTTTATCACACAGTTTTTTTTTTATTTATTTTCGTTTCTTATAACTATTTTGTTTGTGTTTTTTTTTTTTTTAAGGGAGGGATCAGAATAACAACTTCCTTATGAATAAGGGATAACAATTGAATGGTCACACACATATTTACAAAAAAAATCTCAGTGGTTTCACTCTATAGGCTTCTTACCAGCCACCGCCGCCGCCGGATGACCAACCGCCACCACCACCTCCGCCGGAGGACCAGCCACCACCTCCACCACCACCGGAAGACCAGCCACCGCCGCCGCCGCCACCACCACCGGAGCTACCTCCATCGATGATCTTAATAATTTTTACGGCACCTCCTGAACCACCTCCGTGGCCACCACCTCCATGGCCGCCGCCTCCGTATCCTCCATGGCCACCGCCGCCACCACCACCTCCATGTCCGCCGGAACTTCCACCGTGGATGACTTTGATAACCTTGACTTCTTCACCACCACCTCCGTGGCCACCTCCTCCACCACCGCCAGACCATCCGCCGTGACCACCACCTCCACCGCCACCGCCGGACCATCCACCACCACCACCTCCGCCGCTGGACCATCCACCGCCACCACCTCCTCCTCCTCCACCACCTCCTTGGCTAATAACCTTGATAATCTTCACGGAGCCACCTCCACCGCCACCACCTCCATGGCCACCACCTCCTCCGCCGCTAGACCATCCACCACCTCCACCACCACCGCCACCACCTCCAAGGAAGCCGGCGGAAGCGATTGCCGTAATCGACAACAAACAAACGAAAACCTACAGACAGGAAGAAGAAGAAAAAAACCGTTAGATAATCCTTAAGCTTTTGTATATCCAATAGAGTGTATGATGCACCTTCATATCGTGTTAGTCCAAGTGTAAAGCGAACGATAGCACAAACTAAACTGATGTCTTCCACTGTCACTTGGGCATCTTTTTATACTAACTTTTTTGGAGTTTTCCCTATACTTCGGCCAGATACAATAACTCTATGGAAAATGATAGTGGACGACCCCACTTTTGGTTTTTGGCCCATGTCCGCTTCAAATCATTTCCATACTCGACTTTAGAGTTGCCCCTCCATTTCTATTGAGGCGCAACGCAAACTCTCTTGTTCATGACACTCAAAAAATAATAATAATCAACCAAAGCCTCTTTGTCAAAACCTATGGCGAGCGAGCCATTGTGTAACCTTGTTAACAATTTCTTCTTTTTTGCCTTTTGTCTTAAAAGTCTGTGTTTCTCTATATTATCTGTTTTAACTGCACGACTTCTTGTATTATTGTTTACAACTTAAAGACACTGCTACCATCAGTCACCATCACCATCACCACCAACGCAACGCTAAATAAAAAAAAAAAGATAACCATTTTTCTGGCCAAAGACCGTTGGCAATGGATTTGAGATGTTGCCATCATTATAGTCATAAACATGATCCAAGGAACGCGAACGGTAGATCTATAGGCGAGGATTGGGTCATTTTAATTTGGTTGCATGTAGATTTTATTTTTTTTTTTTTCATGTAGGTCAAGTCCCGCAGGCCCAACAAAAAAGAAATTAATTCCTATTATATACGAAAGAAATAACTTTTCCGCAAAAAATTATCAGAATTATAATTCCCATGACATCGAACAGTCAGCGACTGTTTAAAAAATATTTGCTATATTTTAAAAGAAAATATTTTCAAAAAAGTCCGAAAAATACTCGCAATCAAGTATTATTGCATTTTAAGTATGATATGAATTGAATATATTTCTTTTAGATAAAAAATTGAAATATGTTACAAGAATGGGATTTTTTAAAAAATACTTTATTTGTTTGGAGAAGAATATATTGTACCTATATCATTTCTTTCTGGTCTGAGCGCTGCGGGAGCTATTATTTTATGCTATTTTATAATTGAAGATCTCTCAATACTAATAGAGAGAATAAATTCTGTTTAATAGAAAAAAAAACACCCTTTTACCCATAATATGCTTTCTTTTTATTTTTGAACATTGAAGTATTTTAACCATTTTTTCAAAATCTACCATTATTTAACAGAGTGATTTTTTACTTTTTGCACAACGTTTTTCCTCTCTTAAAAAAAAACACCCTTTCACCCAAAATATTTCGGTGCATTCTCTTCGTTCTTGATTCTCATTGCAAATTAAATGTTCAGGCCGAATTTTATCTCTGTACCATCATGGGAAGTGGGTTTTCTAAAAATATACACCTGTTGCACTGAAAATAGTACTTCCAAAAATTTTGATTTTCAAATAGAGATTATAAAATTTACTGAAATTTAAAATACAGAATTCTTGTGAACGAAACAGTTTTGTTTGTTAAACTTGTTTGATAAACTTGTTGGAAAATTGCAGGAACATACCTTTTTTTTAATGCAGAAAAATAATTTTTAATTTTCTAATGAACAAAAATAATTTTTAATTTAATTCACTATTACACGCTCTGCAAAAAGTGGTTTTAAATCAAAATCAATTGTAAGTGTAGGTAAGTTTCACATAAAAGTAAGTAAGTTTTATATTCAAAATTCTGGTTTTCAAAATTCAGATTTTTTTTTTACGAAAACTGTGTTTTTTAAAGTTATTCGTCCGATGATGGAACATTGTTTCCAAAAATAAGTTTTTATAAATTAAATATTTTATTAAATAAAAAAACGTTCAAATTAAATATAAATAATTTTTTATGTTTTTTTCTTTTATTTTACATACACAAAACAACTTGGAGACTGAACACAAAAAAAAAAAAATTATATTTAAAGTTCTGCTTTTCTTCTATTCTGTCTTTTAAAATTCTGCTTTTCAAAATTCAGCCAGCATAATATTTAAACAAAAAATGTCTGCTAATTCAGTTTTTACTATTACTCAACGAAAATACAGAGGAAATGTAATTCCACCTTAGTACTTTCCTAATATTTGTTGTTTAACAGTAGCAAATATTTTTTTTAATGCATAAAAATGACTTTCTTGCAATTCAAATCTCTACATACCTACCCTTGAAAACTTTTCTTATTCAATTTTTTGAATATATTATTTTATTTGATAAATTAGGTAGTAAATGTTTAATTATTTTTCGAAAATATTTATTTTACATAAAAAGCTAAACAAAATTTTCGTACATAATAAAAGAAGCAACAAATTTTGTGAAAACATGATTTTATAAAATTCTGCAAAAAATAATAGTTAAATTAGGTAAGTGGCATTTTCCAAAACCCTTTTTTGCACAATGTTGTAAAATATAATTTTAAAAAGCAGAAAGCAAAAAAGTTTGAAAGCAGTGATAGACATGAACGTAGAATTTGCGAAATAGTTTTCTCGTTCGTGCATCTTCTGCACTAATATTTAAAAAAAGCAACACTGTTCTGTTAAGCAACTTCATGTTAGGGCACCTTAATTTTTTTGTAGATACAAATTTTCTAACATATTATTCCGAAAAAAACTGATATGTCATTTTAGTTTTCCAAAAATTGATTAAAGCCTGAACTACATAGAAACACAAAGTGAAAAAAAGTAAAAAAAAGGTTGGGGTCGAAATTCTGTATGTTGCAAAATTCTGTATTCAAAATACTGTATGCCAAAATACTGTATGTCAAAATTCTGTATGTGCAAAATGCTGTAGGAACAAAATTCTGAAAGTCAAAATTCTGTATAGCAAAATTCTGGTTGGTCAAAATACTGTATTTCAAAATTCTGTACATCAAAATTCTGTAAATCAAAATTCTGTAAAAATGCTGTAAAAAAATATCGTTTTGATAATGTAAAAAAGTGCGCGCGCACTTTTTTACATTATCAAAATGATATTTTTTACAACATTTTTACAGAATTTTGATATACAGTATTTTGCCGTACAGAATTTTACAAAACAGAATTTTGCATGTCAGTATTTTGTTGATACAGTATTTTGACGTACAGAATTTTGTATTTACTGTATAATGACGTACAGAATTATGTTATTACAGTATTTGGACCCCACAGAATTTTGTCTTACAGAATTTTGACAAGCAGAATTATGACCCGCTCCCGTAAAAAAAGTTTCTTATTTTTCAAATATTTTAAATTTTTAAATATCACATCAATGAATTTAGTACAGGTAAAATAGGCATTAAAAAAAAAAATTGTTACACTCATGAAACTTGGCAAAAAGTTTGCTTTTGGGATAAGAAACAAAGTACAAAAAAAGTCTATAAAAAAAAGTTGGGTGGAAGGGTGTTTTTTCGAGGACAAGAGGGAGGGAGTGAAGGTCAAAAATATACTGAAAAAAATTGTTTGTCGAATATCATCATATGACACATGTTTTCAAGGTATTTTTTGATGCTGAACTAATGACATAAAAATAAAGTCAATACGATTGCTCTAACAAAAGTTATTGAAGATTAAAAACAAGGGTGCTTGTTTTTTGACTTCAACAAGTAAAATATAACCGAAACCCATGTGAAAAACATGCTACACTAATAAAATTCGGGATGAAGGTTTTAGATAAAGCAGGAACAAAGGATTCAGAAAGTTCTTAAAATTATTTTTGGTGAAAGGGTGTTTTTTTGATAGGTTAAGTTGTGTGTAAGGAAGGTATAATAACAGCTGACTTATATTTTATTAATTTTTAAAACTTGGTGTAAATGTTGTGGTTGGTATAAGAATTAGGAATCTATAAAGTGTACAAAATTATCTTGAGTGAAAAGGTGTTTTTTTTTTTTTAAGAAATGATGAAATTCGGAATTAGTACCTCTAAAACTAGGAAAAAATATTACACCAATGAAAATTGGTAAAAATGTTTCATTTATAACAGAAACCAAGAAAAATATTTTAGGTTAAAGGGTGTTTTATTTGAAAAATAGGGAAAAATCCGCGATAAGTCCGATAAAATCAATGGTATAAATGGTACCCTAACGAAATTCATTAAATATGTTCTCTTTCCCATGGGAATTACGAGTAAAAGAAATTTATAAATTTCTTTCATGTGAAAGGGTGTTTTTTTTTTAGTGTGGAGAAAATATGGGTATATTTGCAAAAGTATGCAATACTACACAGAGAAAAAATAAGGCAGGGATGACTATGCTTCTGGTATATTCAACTTTATTCTGATTAAATATACTAGAAGTAAAGTTATCCCTGGCGTTATGTTTTCTCCGTGTAGAGTAAAATTAGTGGTGCCCTATTGAAATTCAGCAATTATGTTACTTTTAAGATTGGAAACAAGAATCTAAAGTGTCTATAAAAATATCATGGTGTTTTTTTTATCAGGGTGTTTTTTTTGAGTGAAAACAAAAATGATAGGTCATCCTAATGAAATTTGGTAAAAACATTGATTTTGGGATAAAAAGCAAGAATAAAGAGTTTTCATAAAAAAAATTTAGGTGAAAGGTTGCTTTTTTCGAAGAGACAGCAAAATCTGTAATTGGTCCCAAAAAGCCAATGATTCGTGTAAAACGTCAAAAAACTTAAGTATTAACGCGTAATTTGTCATGAAAACCAAAAATTTAATGAATTAATGGTTATATTTTACCTGTTCAGGTCAAAAAACAAGCACCTTTGATTTTAATCGGCAATAAATTTTCGTAGAGCAATCGTATTGACTCTATTTGTCATTAGATTCAGCATCAAAAAATACCTTAAAAACATGTGTCATATGATAATATTTCACAAACAATTTTTTTCACTATATATTTTTGAGCTTCACCCCCTCTCTCTTGTCCGCGAAAAAACAACCTCTCACCCAACTTTTTTTTATAGACTTTTTTTATTCTCGGTTCTTATCCCAAAAGCAAACTTTTTGCCAAGTTTCATTAGTGTAACAATTTTTTATTTTTTAAATGCCTATTTTACATACCTGTATTATAAGTAATTAGGGCCTTAGCTTGAGGTGTATGCAAACAGACAGTCAGAATTTCGGAACCCACTTGTTTGGTGTTTTCCATCATAGGAATGTTATGTCATTTGTGTCTCGATTTGTATTGGAATTCCCTATAGCTAGTACCTACATACCTTTATTGCAAGTAAAAACGAGAACATTTTTCCTTACTTTTTTATTTTTCAATGAACTTATGTTAAATCCCCTCAGTGTATTTCATTTACATTTAAATTTTCTCCGCATTTCTCTTAGATTTATGTTTTGTGAATTTTCGTTGATTGCATTTAGATATACCTAAATCATTTTTCTCTACAAAATGTGTCTTGGAGGTACTAGATTAGGTAAGAAGATTCGTTTTACATAAATACCTAATTTGATATTAAGAAACCTTAAACCGTGTTTTTGTTTTTAATTTTTTTTTGTTGGGTATTCATATTTTTTTTTTTATTTATGCTTGAAATTATTAATAGAATTTAATAGACCGAGATAAAACCACTTGCAATGCTGGGTTAAAATAATTTCAATGTCAGACACACGTTTGTTTACATTTTTGTTTTGGCTCCCTTTAGTCCGGATCTTCCTATTGATGCATTCAAGATGACTCAAAACTGTCTAGAGTTGTTTTATTTTATTCATAAGAAGTAGCATGCCACGAAATAATCATATAAATTAATCTTCTAATAAATAACACTCAGTAGCCTTTGTAACACATTAACAAATTTAATTAATTTTATACGTGTAAGACAAAAAATTAAAAATTCAACTTTACATATTATTTTTTTTTGTTATAAATATTGTGAAATTATGCTTATATTTTAATCTTGAGTTCAATACTACTAAGTATTGTGGTTGACATTAGTGTAAAAGACCATTCACTTTTTGGATAAATTTACATAATCAAATAATTTTATGGTTCAAAATATGTATTTGCATTCAAAACCTGTGATCAGAAATAAATAACTTTACAAAGTAAAAATTAATACAAATCTAAACTTTTATGTTACTATTCAGTGATTCCCAAACTTGTTGGTAGAATCCTTTTGAAACCTTATGGAATTTTTTTTATGAAAAAACATATACAAATATTTTTAGGAGGTTTTCCGTGGTAAAGGTCTTTCAAAGCTGCACTTTTTTAACAATAATAAAATACTTTCCTTCCAACTTTTAAGTTTTAAAGATTTCACACTTTATTGCCCCAAAAGATGAATCTACTGCGGTGGTGAAATCTAGAACTCGATGCAATTATGACTCTACCTATTTAATTGCAGAGAATAATGCAATTTCTATAACAAAAACTTCTTTAAGTTTCTTGTAGGTACCTAGGTATATCGCAACGTATTTGAAATAGATTAATATCATCCTTTTGATTAATCGCAAACCAGTAAGATTATAGAAATGTTAACTTGGTATATGCATTTACTTCGCTCTCTTACTTGAACAAAAGTGGAAGCCAATTTCAATCAAATTTTGAATTTGATTGATCGCAAACAAAAAAAAACAATGTTTCTATGTAAATTTTTTTGTTACAAAATTATAATTGCAAAATTATTTACAACATTTTCGCTAATTTACATATATCATTAGTCATTTGTTTATATCTCTGATCTCTTATGGTAGGTTATACCTACTTTTCATATTTTATTATTACAATATTCGTGTGGAAAGTCTTAGTTTTTTTTTTTTATGGAAGTTCATTCATGACGGAATGATTAATTATTTTCTGCAAAATTTATTTACCTTGGTAAATTTATAATTGAGACCATAATTTGATTAGATTTTATGTTTTTTTTTTTTATTAATTTATTGATCTTGAGCATGAACCTCTAAATCAATATAATAATTATGTGTAATTAGGCTGTGGTGGTGTGTTTTTTCATTTCTTTTTAGGCTTAAGGTTTATGCAAATAAATAATAATAACACATATTGATGACGGGAGGCCTGAAAGTATGAAAATAATTACCTCCATTAATTTATGTAATCCGCTTTAGGAATGAAAGTAACTTGTTTATTTTCTTAATATGGGTGAAAATGCATTTATGTTTATGATTAGAACAGAGCTTAAGAAATTTTTAGTCTGCTTTTATTTTCCATGAACTATAATGGCAATGCAAACAATAATTCCAAAAATCTGCTTATGAATTATATTCAAAACTAATTTGTTTTTTGTTTCCTCTATAACTTGTATAAGCAATTTAGTTCAAGGAATTTACCACTTAGTTTCCATCATACTCAATAATTACTGCACTCTCTTTAACTCATTAATTTATTCATCATTTTAAAAAAAATCGAAATGAATCAATCTTATCATCAGGAAGTCCAACCGACTCGAGGGTTTGTTGAATATTAAAACGTCAATATATTGGTTCATCAATGCTAAAAAAAAAATACCAATTACATTTTAATGTATCTTAAAAATACTTTAATGCATTCAAAAATTAATGAGTACAGCTGATCAGAATAATATTTTAAGAAAAATAAGATATCCAGAATAAACTGAAATTGATCCAGAGTTTGAAGCTTAGCATTGTAGATATCCGCATAGTATTTTACTCATACTTGCCAATTAATTTATGATTGCCAGTTAAGCAACATTAAGCACCATTTTAACTTGGCATATTGCCAAAATTAATCAAGGCTGCTGCGGTGAGAGAGACTTTACTCATTATAATTTTTGTTTCTTCACAATATGATGGTACAGTAAATTTGAAATTTAATTTAATTTTTTTTTTATACAGTCAAATCTCATTAAACCGGAAAGCATTGAGATGGAGTTTGATTCAGGGTTATTTTATTATGATTCAAGATGAGCTACTTATTCTATTAGTATAAAAAATTCCTGATGTTTTTACTATAACTAAAGTTTTGATAAGCCTTACAATTGAATAAAAAAAATAATCATATAAAATAGATTAAGTTGAGATTAGTGGCTATATAATTCTCCAAAAGTAAAAATGCTCAGTTATATATACTACCAGTTAAAAAATGTGTGACGAAATTTACCCTGAATGAAATACTAAACGATAAATAAAAATGAAAAAAACTCAGTCAAAATTTTGTATACTTCTGCGCAGATCATTTTGTTTGATTACAAAATGTTATGTAAAATTGCATCATTCCCCCATAATATGGAATTAGCGGCAAAACACTCTTCTTCGAAAATTTTACACTAATTTTATTGATTTCACCTAAAATCGAAGTCAAAGTGAAACAAATGTAAATAAAAAACAGTATTATCGAAATTATTGAGCTTTTTAAGCCTAGCTTTAAAAGGTCATTCTTTCTAAATCCTATTCCCATGACATTGTATGCATATTGTTTTCGAAAGAACTTCATCTGCTGTCCGGAGTACACAGTAGCACGAACTTGCTCTTATTTTTAAAGTTACTTAAAACTATAATTTACCAGCCATAGCATAATAACACTGGCTTATAGCCAAAATGGACACTCAATCCCACTATTTTTTTCTTACGTACTGTGACCTCAGGGACTCGGAAATTACTTTAAAAAAAATTACGATGGATACGTTTTCGAGATATGATTTTTCAAAGTTTTTTGTCGTTGTTTTTTCCAGCATTATATTTTGAGTAATAAACGACTAATCTGAACCGAAAAGCTGGCGACTGAAAGCTGAGTAAATAAGCAACAAACGCTGGAATAACTTTTCTGGGTCACTCCAGATGTAAAAGTGCAATGTATTAAAACATTTTTTAAAAAATCGAGTTTTTAAAGAAAATTTCTGCAAAATAAAAATTATTACTGAAAGAAAAAAACCAAAATATTTCGAATCCTCATAGTTTAAAATTTTTTGTGTATAATACACTTACTGGCAAATACACTTACTTCAAAATCTATGGATAAATTATAAAGATAATATGGCCATTTTTGTAACGATCAGTATTTTCGAATTTTTGAGTTTTTGTCGAATTTGAAAATTTGTATTAAGTAATTTTTAACTTTTTCGGTTTAATGATAAACGAGAAAGTCAGAAACCAAGAAAACGGTTCTATGACGGTTCAAAAAATATTACTTTTCTTTCAAAAGCAAGACCTTTTGACCCGCAGTAGGTATTCGTTTTTTTTTTAATCAAGATAGTAAGAGGTTTGGCTTTAAGGTCGGGATAGATACAGACAGACAGAATTGAGAGAACCACCACCATTATACCTCATTGCTCACTGTTAGCTATCTCGAATAAAAAATTCAAATTTTTGATTGGGGGCTATTTTTAAGACTAGCTACGTGGTTTTTAAAAATATTCCACTTAAAGATCTGAAATATCTAGTAATGGAGCTTTCAAATTCTTTTATAAATTTTAAATTTGAACATTTTTAACTGGAATACTGTCCCTCAAAAATAACTAAATAATACGAAAATTTCCTAGATTCGTTCTTTTTTTCCCCCATAAGTGTATAGGAATATGAATATTTTTCAGAAAAAAAAAGATTAAATTAAAAAAAAAAATTAATATTTCAAACGTATTATCTGGACTGAAGTACCTAACTGTCCACAAAACAGAAATATTTTTTTATGTTTTCTTCTTATTCTAAAATTAATCGACAGCAGAAATTTATTTTTGTCTAAGAAAATGTTCCACATACGCCTTAGTGACCGTTTATGTTTGAACTATACAATTGGTAGAAATGTTTTACCACCATTTTAAAATAAAATGCACGACTGGGGTCGCACGTACTTGCTCTTGCAGTTCAAAGCACTTTTATGTTAGTCTACTTGTAGATTTTAAAAGCTGGCTCTAAATTAAAAAAAAAAATTGATATTGAGGAAGAGCCGACATTTAGGGCATGAAAAAAAAATTTTTTTTGTTATTTGACTTTTTTGAGAAAAAATAAAAATGCAGTTTTATTGCCACTGCTTTAAATATTACGTATACAAAGTTTAATCAAAATCGTTAGAGTCGTTTCCGAGAAATTCGCAATATCGTATTTTTTTGTATGGGAGGTATACGTTCTAAACGAGATATAAAAAAACAAAAAAAAACCAACTTTCAGAATTCTATAAAAATCATCTGTACCAAATTTGAAGAAAATCCGTCCACCCGTTTAGGCTGTGGAAATGTGTACAGATGGACGCACAACCGCACAGACGCACAGACGCACAGACGTACAGACGCACGGACGGAATTGCGAGACCCACTTTTTTGAAATTCTCCATCATCGTAATGTTGGTTTTGATTAAAACCTCAAATTTTTTTTTCGACACGAAACCAATACTTGCCCTATAGAGCAAGTAAAAATGAAATATAAGTTGTCTTTTATTGTAACAGTTTTATTATTTCATAGGTGATAAAACGTTTTATAATAAAAGACAACTTATATTTCCATGATCATGGCCGTGTTAAAAATTATTTTGGAGTGTTAACACACCGTTTTTGTATATCGTCATAAGAGAGGTTTCACTGTATCTAAGACCTTAAATTAAGCGATTGTATCAATAATAGGATGCAATTTGATACAATAGCAAAATAAAATAGTTCTTTTGTCTTAATTGGTTCGTGGGATTTCCCTGGGCAAAAATTAATGAGTAGTTATGTTCAAATTTATTGTTGCGAATTTAATTTTCGTGGTCAAAAAATTTAGAACTAAAATAGTTTTCAGAAGATTGAAGATATTTTTCATTTTGATATAAAAGCAATTCCGAAATCCAAAATTGCCAGCAGTCATCAAAGATTCTTAAAAATCATAAAAACTGTAGAACTCTCAACATGAAAGTAAGAATTAACTCTAAGGATAATTTCAATAAACTTATTATTTGTTTTCAATTATTTCACAGGCATTCATTTGTTTTTTGGCATATTTAGCAGTTGCTAATGCTGGTGGACGAGGATACATTCCTTCAGGTGGTTCGAGCCATGGACATGGGTCTGGAAACTCTCATGGTGGATTTGGTGTTGCCCAATCTTCTGCATTAAGTAATAGTGGAAGTTCTATTGGATTTGGTGGAGGATCTTTCAGTGGATCACTGATTGGCTCTTCAGGAGCAGCTTCTCATGGCAGCGGATTTGGGGGAGGTCATTCTATTGCATCTCCAAACCAATTTGTAGGCTCATCAGCTGGAATTGGAGGATCTTCACATGGAAGTGGCTGGAATTCTGGACATTCTGGTGTTTCCCATATAGTTGGTGGAGGTTCTTCATCTGGATTTGGAGGTTATTCTCATGGCAGTGGTTCAAATTCTGGATATTCCGGTGTATCTCAAGGACCCGTTAGGGTCATTTCTTCGGGATCTGGATGGAATGCAGGACAATCAAGTATTTCCCAAGGATCTTCTCATGGTAGTTCATTTGGTGCAAGAAATTCAGGCTATTCTCAGGGACAAATCAGGGGTCCATCTTACTCAGGAGCTTCTCATGGATCAATTGGTTCATCTTACGGTCAAGGACATGGACAAGGTGGATTCTCATCAGGTCTTAAGACCTCTTCTGCTATCAGTTATAGACCTAGTCACGTTTTGAATGTTGGTTCACATGGAGGAAGTTCTTCTTTTGGTCAGACACAAGGAAGCTTTTCATATCCACAAGGAGTTGCTGCTGGTTATGGTTATGGTCAAGGTCAAGGCCAGAAATATACCAGCATTTCACCAATCTCAAGTGGTGGATCCCATAATTATCATCAAGGACATAGTGGCAGCATTGGAGGCATAAGTCGATCATCTGGTTACCAAAATGTGGGTAGCTTTGGTGGCAGCTCTTCTAATCATGCACCAGGTTTTGGAAGCGGGTTATCAACAGGAAGTGGTTATAGTTCTGGATTATATCAAGGTGGAAGCTCTTCTCATGGCATTAGCGGGGGTTCAGGTTATGGAAGTGGACGTTATGCTGGTGGATCACTTGGTGGATCTTGGGCTAGCAGCTCTGCTAATACCGGATCACAATCTGGCTGGGGAAAAGGTGGGTGGTAAGAGTTCTTAAAAACATTTATGTTTGAATTAAAAAAAAATAATTTCAATAAAGCTTAAGAAATATAATTTACCTTCACACTAAATTAATTTAAGTAAGATGAAAAGTGATTGTATCTACAAACTCATTTGGTGTCATTTTATCTGTCTTGAATGGTTTTTAATGATGGGAAAAATAAATTTTTCTTCTCACGCGACATTTTTTGTTTTATTTTATTTTGTGAAGATAAAAAGATGTTTGCAAAAATATGAAGGTATTCTCTGGCTTTTGAAAAGGAAAGTAAAAGAATGTTTTATTTTTGGAAGTTATGACAAAGTTAGGTTTCAAATGACATTGTAAAATATTTTTAAAATAATTAAATAGATAAGAAGACTATTATGAAGAATGTTTAACTTTTAACAAGTCCTACAATGAGAATTACCTATCTTTTGGCAAAATAATCTAAGAATTTCTCATGAAATACCAGCTTAACAATAGAAATTCAAAAAAAAAAAAAAACAAGAATGAAATTATAAATTTGCATCTTCGTAAATTCGTAGGCAAATTCATTAGCAACCCAAAAGTTTATCGAAGCAGAGTCAAACTAAAAAAGGACTAGATTGAAGTTAAAGAAAATGTTTCATCCTTTCTTTTTTATTGAAGTGAAAACTTCTTTAGTATCGTAGTGATTTAAAACAAGGTGAAACGAAAAAGCGACACGAAAAATCAATTGATCATAACTTTTTTGTTTAAATAGATAGATGAATGAAATTTTTACAGTAGATAGGTAATTAAATAAATTATGATGTGCAAAATTTCAATTAATTTCATATTAAAAATTCTGAGATAACGGTTTTCTTTTCAACACGTCATATCTTTTGATCTAGAGTACATAACAAATTTATTTAACTTTAATACGCATGCTGATAATATCACCTTTCATTTAATATATCACACATAACGGTACATGCTCTACAAGTTATATAATCTTTAATTGAAAAATACCTCAAAACACCTGTGAAGATTTGTTGCCGATGACCAGCCAGCAGTAGAGGAAGTACCGTAATCTCAGTTTGAAATTTCGACATGGTTGGCTTTAAAAAATTCTTATTTTTTTGTAGGTAGAAATATTGTATGGTAGAAATATATGATTGAAGCGTCATATAAAAGGTGAAATAATAATGATAAAAAATTTATTATAGGTTATCTTTAAAAAAATGGATTTAATGGCTTTAGAAGAGAAAAGAGATTGATTGTTTTGCTTTTTTTATGAAAACTAATTGGGTTAAAAAAATTCTAGCTCTTTTTGTAGAGGTTTTATAGACATGGTCGATATAAATATTTTGAGCTAAAACAATAAGCTTTTAGATGTTATAAAATTTATTGTAGGTTGTCATATAAAAAAAGTGATGGAATAAAAAAAAGTTATATTTTTTCGATTTTTTTAAAATGATTTTTAAGGTTTCACTTCAACCACGTGTGAATTGCACACATGATTTTTTTTATTATTTTGTACAAGGATATTGATATTTGAAGACAAACGTGTCATTTTGTGTTCAAAGTCCTCTAAAAAAAAATTGCATACAAATTTTGTAAATTTGAAAGTATAGTTGAATGTATAGTCTTTTGAATCTTAATAAAACAAAATTTTCCCAGGTTGTTGCATCGAAATCGAAAAACAAAACAAATACAAGTATGTATTAGTAAATTTTTTGCTAATTTTGTTATTTCTTAGAAGTCATCTGAATACCAGAATATTGGAAGTATTTTAATTTTTCCTTTATGAATTTTCAATACGTCCAAGATCCCAGGGCCGCCAGACATTACTTATTTTCTCAAGAAAAAAATGTATGGAATTACGTAGTGCTAGGACATACTATTAGTGTATGGATACTGGCTATCTTGTGCCGACGGCCATTTTACCACTAACAGGTGCTAAAGGTACGAAATATACGTAGTTACTTTTCTTATTTTCTCAAGGCTGATTTTTATATATGATACTCAGGGAACTAATACATTAATTTTTGTAAGCTGCCAGACCCGTCGGATGGGCCTAACACCTTGCCAGACACGGATTTTAGTATACGGGAAAGTTAGATTTTGTTATATGGAGGTCTGGGAAAAAATTTATAACACATTTTGACTTCAGGGCTCGAAAGAGTATCAAGACACGAGTCGAAAACCACATTTTGAACAATCGCATCTAGAGTCATTTGGACGTGTCTGGCAAGGTGTCAGGCCCATCCCACGGGTCTGGCAGCTTACAAACATTTATTGAATTAGTTCCCTGAGTATCATATATAAAAATGAAGCTTGAGAAAATAAGTAAAGTTAAACTATTTTTTTCAAAGCTTTAAGGTGTCTGGCAAAAAAAATGGCTGTCGGAATGGGTCTGGCAGTGTTAGTTATACGATTTTGTTTTTGTCTGAGTGCAACCTACACGCCTAGGTTGTTGTTACATCTAATGCAAATTACCCTGTACTAGAATATTTTTCCTATATTCAAAAATTGCAACCTTTTTGAAGTTTTTTTCCTGCAGATCAAAAACGGACTGTCAAATCGAAAAACCGTTAATGTAATAATTGAAGGTAATAAAAAGATCTACAACTTTTACTTTAAGTTAATTTTCAAAAAATCTCAAATAAAAGAGATATGACGAAAATATGGTTTAAAAAAAAAACCACCCTAACTCTTAAACCGAAGGTATAATCGAAAAAAGTAATTTAACATATACTGTAGTAAATTAAATTATCTTCAAGTTTGCAATACATTTTTTTTCTGTAGATTCAAAAATACATGAGTTATGTGAAAAATTGAAATTTTTATTAAAAAAACAAAATGGCGGCCAAATGACTCTAGATGCGACTGTTCAAAATGTGGTTTTCGACTCGTGTCTTGATACTCTTTCGAGTCCTGAAGTCAAAATGTGTTATAAATTTTTTCCCAGACCTCCATATAACAAAATCTAACTTTCCCGTATACTAAAATGCGTGTCTGGCAAGGTGTTAGGCCCATCCGACGGGTCTGGCAGCTTACAAAAATTAATGTATTAGTTCCCTGAGTATCATATATAAAAATCAGCCTTGAGAAAATACGAAAAGTAACTACGTATATTTCGTACCTTTAGCACCTGTTAGTGGTAAAATGGCCGTCGGTCGGCACAAGATAGCCAGTATCCATACACTAAGGTCCATTTTCTTCACTCGGAGTTGAACATAACTTGAGAATTTTTAATATAAAAATTCTCAAGTTTTGTTCAACTCCGAGTGAAGAAAATGGACCTAATAGTATGTCTTAGCACTACGTAATTCCATACATTTTTTACTTGAGAAAATAAGTAATGTCTGGCGGCCCTGGGATCTTGCTCAAAGTAAATACTTGTCAGGATTAAATATTCAGCTTTAAATTTTAACGTGACTAATTAAAAAGACAAAAGTCAACAAAAATCTCGAAAACCAGTTTTATGATCAACAAAAATTGAAATCATTTCAAAAAGTGTAAAATATCTGAAAATTATTGCGTTCTCTCTCTTGCACAGACAACTTATCAAAAGAAGATAGAACTAGTGTGGTAAAGAAATATAAACACACACATAAAATCCATTTCGAGTCATGATCTCTTTTGTAACCAGATTCATCTTTCTTTTTCTTCAACCCTTTTCAGACTAACCCCTTTTGAAATCCATTGGTGCCTCTAATTGAATGGAATGAAATAGGTTTTCATAGAAGCTAGAGTATCACAATGCAAATGCGTAAGATATTGACAGATGTGCTGTTTTTTTAAACATTTTTTTTTTTTCTTAAATACGGTCCCTCTTTAATCATATCAGTATCATTTGCATTCCGTTGAATATTTATTCAACTGCACTATATTTGATTTGATAATAAATATGCGAAACAACCGCATTTAAAAGATTTTAATATTAATATTTGTTTTATTTATTGACTGCAAAAACTCAGACCGGCAAAACCACAAATCTGCCATTAAATTAAGTCAATAGATCACCACTCAATATTAACTGTCATAAATCGTGCACAAATTAAAAACTTACAATTTTTAATTATATTTGCATAAGTTTCACACGAAACCATGCACAGTTACTTTTTTATGATAATAACTCATTCACCACTAAAAATTAGCGCTTCTTCTTACAGAAACCTAACACATTAAAATGTAAATATGCATGCATAACATAACATTGAAGACATTTTTCATATTGAATTTTTCACTTCTTCTTTTTTCTTTTATAACAATATTTTTACCTTTTACTCTATACTTATAGTTAAGTGTTAATTACTTCCCTACTCGTGCATATAATTAATAAAAAAAAAACAAAAACTAAAACTGTTGACTGGGTTTTTTTTATAATAATAATAATTGTTTGAGTATATTTTTATGGTGCAACTTTCAATGGATCTAAATAAATGAAAACATAAATCAAAAATTTTGGTATCTAAATTGATATTATGCAAATGTTTATTTTTATCGTTAAATTATGTTAATTTTAAGATTATACAATTTGTTTGTTTTTTCCTTCTTCATTTGATGAGAAAAAATAAAAACAAAAAAGTAAAACCACAAATATTTTTGAGAAGTATTGATGAAACATAATCTTATAAATTTGCATATAAATTTATGTTACTTCAGTAGAGTAGTTGTGGTTTTTTTTTTACCTGAGGCAGAATCGTTCTCTAAACTTAAATAAAAAAAAATTGAAAGTTGATTTTTTTAGAAAAAAAAAAAATAATGGTGCAAAAAGAAGCAGAAAGCGAGGCTTTTAAATCGAATCTTATTGTTGCCCCAAGGTCTTCATGGTCTTTCCTTCTTATTTATTATATATCTTACAAAAAAAAAACCTTAATTTAAAATCTACCGATGCACTTGCAACTTTCTTTAACTTCCTCTTCTTCATATTATATCAAACTCATTTTTCTTCATTTCTCATTTTTTTGTCAATCTTGATAAGAAAACAAATATAAAATAACAATAAAAACCTTTTAAAACATAAATTTATTACAACTGCATTATGTTATTTTGAAAAATTTAAATGACCTAATGCACAATTAATCATTTTATCAATGAACATCATAAAACCGGGTTCGGACGTCAGCTCTTTTGTTTGTAGTGATTTCCTATTTTCGTTTGGTCATTTTTTTACAAAACAAAAAAAGTTTAACATAATATACCTCTGTGAATATTTTATGGAACTAAAATAAGCTTTTGTCAGATTGTTTCATGACATTTAGTATAGATGGCGTTACTATTAAATGAAGTTTTACCGGCAGAAGAGAGCTTTCACTTACTGAATGTTTTGTGTTTGTTTTGATGTCTGGCGCATAGCTTAAGTATCTTATTGACAATGAAGAGATATTTCTGTGGTTTGTTTGTCTTGACTTTCATCATAGAAGATATTGAGCATGCGATGAGAATGATGATGCAATCGGTGGGGGTAGGTAAAGTTAGTGTTTATAAATAAAAAGCCTGTAAGTGGGAGAAAGAAAGTGAATTCAAGTTCAAAGTCGTGGGATTTAATTAACTGGTTTTGAAGTTGTTTATTTTTTTTTTTTTCAATTTTTGTGTGATTCTTATTTTTACTTTTGTGGCAGTCTCACGTTTTGTAATGCAAGTATGTATATGGAGACAGGTAGATTTTGTAGATAATAATATAATTGCGAAGAATACAGCTGGGAAACGGAAAACAGGTGCCGGTGAATTTATAAGAAAAGTGAAGAATTTTTCTTTAAAACGGAAATAGTTTTTGGGCGTACAAATGTTTAAATTCTAGGATTTCATATTATTGCAAGTTTTGTGGTATTTTTTTATTTTGTTTTTGTTTTTTTTTTTTTTTTAATTTATTACTGAATTAGTTTTAAGTCCTTATTTGTAAGTTTATTTTTTCTTTCGTTAATAAAGAAGTGGTCTCACATAACAAGAAAAACTCAATCAGTAGTGACTAATAGATATTGAAACAAGTTTCTGACGCGTGTTAGTTAACTGTATTTTAATCTGTATTTTATATATATATTTTTTTTTTTTTTTTGACTTTTAAGGCGGGCATTTAAAATAATTTCAGTTTTGGATTCATCAAAACAACAATATTGTATGATGATGTTGGGAGTAATAAGGAAATATAAGAATTTGTATCGCATATAAGGAAAGACGATGAATGAAAATTTTGTTTAAATTTATTTATATATAAATTTAAATCTCCAATTTCAGGTGTTCACAAATTATTATTCGAAATGTTTCTGAGTATTTCTGGTTTATTATAAATAATTTTTGAAATATTCTTAAACTACTTTTCATTAAACATCCCTTACTTAAATTTGTTATTTCCATACATTTTCGTTTCTTACTCAGACAATTACACACTCAGTATTATGGCTAAAACTATTATTATTTACATTTTGAATGAAAAAAAAATCCTCAAAAATAAAATACGAATATTATTTAAAAAAAAAATGCCAAAATAGGTATGTAATATATGTAAATCCATCGTTATTTACTAGATTTCTTGTAGTTCTGGAAAGAAAATTAGTTACCGCTGAGTTTGGTACATGGTTAAATTCATACCGAAATATTTTACAAAAAAATCTGAAGGCCAAACAGAAATTGCATAATATACAAAATCTATCTACAAATTGAAAAAACATAGTCATCAAATGGGTTCTATCTAGAAGGTTACCAAATAAACAATGATGAATAAATTAATATGTAAATTCTGAGCTTTATTAAACAGCTTTGTTGCAAAGAAAAAAAAAATTAAATGCGTTTCTTAATTGAATATTATTTCGGATCAATATTGTTTTGTCACTTCATCTTGAGTTGATTGACCCATCACCTCGCTTGGGTAGGCAAATCTGGCACACGGTTACGATCATATGTTGAAGTTTTGACTATTGCTGTCTCTATTAAATTAGTAGAAAAAAAGAGAGACATTTATATCGACCATATACGTTAACGAACGTAAGCCGTAATTCGACCCCTGTTTTCTGTTTATTGTTTTGATAAAATGCTATTTCCTAGATTAATTTTTAAATGAAAAATATAAAATTTTGTTTGAAGCTTTGACACCAATATTCTTGAGTAGTAACTAGGTATACTACTCATGAATATTGGTATCAAAGTTTCCGAAAGTCGTTTTTCAAAGCAATTTTTAAAGCAAATTAATTACTATAGGTTTTTTTTTCAATTCATTAAAGAATTCTTTTAATTTCATCCTACAAGGTTTTGCGAGCCAAGTATTATCCCATTCTCCCTATAGCACTATACTAAGTGTATTTGTTAATATAACTTTAAATTTGTGAATGTTAAGTCTAGATGTCAGCAACAATATAGCCACATCGGTTACATCTATTAGCTATCAGTATATTATTGCAAATATATTTGTTTTTTTTTTTTTTTTATTTACATTTGGCCCAATATTTATGTGAGTACAAAAAAACCTCATTAAAAAAATTAAAAAGTTACACAAATTAAGAAATACTTAATTTCACAAGGTCATTCTTAAGATTTATATCTTTAATTTCAAATCTTGAAAAATCAAGTCTTAAAGGTAGGTACAATGTTAAAAGTGTTTTTGAAAACCTTCATACATTTATAAAATAATCCTGAAAATGGAAGAGTGACTTGCGTGGACGAGACAATGTAGTATTTTGAGCTAGGTATAGTATTGAAATCTCAAAATAAATAAAATAAAATTAGAAATTTTAAAAATCTGAGTTTAAAATAGTTTAAATACCAGCAACAAGACATTAAAAATAATTAATAAATTTATAATAGCAACTTCTTCCTTTAAATATGTAGGGTAAGAAGGGGGAATATGCCAGTTTTGGGTAATATGCCACATTTCAATATTTTACACTACAAAGCTCATATTGGCAATTCTGACAATGCAGTTCGCTCAGTAATGCTGAGTTCACCTGACACACGAACACTCAAGTCATTTGTTTATTTATTTTTGAAAATATTCGAGAAAATATAAATCAAATTGTATTTTTATTAAACTTAGTTTGCTGAAAAACGTTATTTTTTTGGATTATTCAATTAAATATATGAAAGTTACTTCAAAAAAGGTAAGATTCGACCTAGACATGATATTTGGCGTTAATTTTTGTTCAGAGATGTTTTATTATCAACAACAAAAAAAGCAGAATTAACAAAAAAAAAAAAAGGAAAACGAAAGTGAAAATGACACTTCCGAGGAAGGACTACCAGCATTTTATATGATTCCTCAAGTGGCGACGAGGACACAGACAACTTTTGTCCAATTTGTGACCTGTGCTTCTGAGACAAGTTCGGATCAAGATGTGACTGTATTTAATGATCTAAATGAGCACTACCCGAGTGTAAAATTACCAAGACAAATAAAAAGTTCGGTAACAACGTGCCGAAATAATATCATCATCAAAATAAACCAAAGTTCTACCCACAACAACAACAAAATCAAACAAAATTGGCTTGTGGTGGAAATTCCAAATTGCCACCTCAAGAGACAACGATTTCCTCAAGCAGCCCATATTGCTCATGGCTATCTAATTGAAAATGCAAATTAGTACAACCTCTGAGTTGAACTAATCCGAGAATCGTGATTCTAATTTTTTACGCGATAGACGCAAAAAAATATTGACAAAGGCACAATAATATAACGCCACTCCCAATTTTGCAATCAAGTTTATACTATTGACTTCCAGCTTCAACAGTCTTTGCCCTTGTCCCAACCAAGACTAGTCATAAGCATCTGGTAAAAATACAAATAACAATCAAAATTAGTCAAAAAAAAAGATATATTTTCATTTTATGATTTTTTTTTTTTTTTTTGAAATTTTATTAATTTTCAAAAGCCAAGAAGTCAATGGTTTATTATTATGCTACAGGAGTTCCGATTCTGATGCTTTATACCTGTGACACTTTGAACGCATTCGGAATAGCTAATTGTCGCTTTGGGTTTTCGTAATTGTTTTTATGTGATCGCTGATCGCTTAAAAATAGCTCCTTGGTTTGAAAGTGTTTGCGGATAAAGCTTATGTATGATGGAAGACACATACTTTTACAAAGATGACAGTGTTAATGGAGGCAGGTATAAATGTTGTGATGTGACTGATTAATGACAAGGATGTTGCTGTGATTGAGTCAGAAGACTTTATTTGCAAAACTTACCAACTTTATAAATCAAATTGAACTGTCAAATCAAAGGTAGACAGAAATTATTTAGAACTCGATATAGGTTTCAATTAAATTTTGTGATTCATTGCAATATCTCTGAATTTTGTACACGTGCTCTTGTGGTCGAAAACAGAAGCTGGAATATGGGTGGTATGTCAACAATTTAAGATAAGATGATGGAACAATTATTGTGTGCATGGTATTTTTTTATTTAATCAAAATAAAAGATTATTATGATGACGTTTCGGTTTTTGTGCATAAGATAGTTGTTTTGCTGTTTTTTTTTTTAACGAAAAATAATGACACGTTAAATTAAAGTTGTTAAAATTCAATATTGTAAAAGTTTGGAAAAGAGTTATAGCTGAGCTTCTTTTATAAGTACATAAGTATTAGAGATCATTTCAATAAAATATACATGTTTTTGTTTTTCGAAGAGAAATTCAAGGCTAAAATTCAACTTACCCTAAATTCATGAGTGCTCTAATGCGGAAATATTACACAAAGTGTGCCCAAAATTTTAAGCAAAACATGAATTTAAAATTCAAGAGTTGTAAACTAACAATTTCTATTAAATAACTAAAAACTGAAGCCATGAGAAGAAAAGGTGAAGTTGGATGTTTTAAGGTGTTAAAAATTAAGGATTTCGTTTTGTATCAATTTAGATGAAAGAAATTCTGAAGGTATAGAGCTATTAATCTGTGAAACAGGGGTGAACGCAAGGGGGAGTTTTGGGGGTTAAACACCCCCCCCCCCCAAATTTTAAGTTTTAAAGAAAAAACAAATATTAACTTCCTGCTGATTGGTGGGTCCTGGATGAAAACAAATCGAAAACTGAGGGACTCAAGCCATTTTTTACTTACAAAATACAAATGTATGTTTATTGTTTCAGTAACAGTTATCAACCAATTTTTTGCTGTATAAGGAATCTAAGTGATTTTTTACAAAAAAAAAAAGAGTGCGATCTTAGCTATTGCATAGATGTATGAGAGAAATTAAGACATGTCTCTGCGACAAGTCGTTCTCGAGATATTGAGATTTATAATCAGAAGAAACCCCTCTTCAATGCTGCATCCGAACTAAGCTGAAGTCACAACTCTTTTTTTTTTTCAAATTTGTTTCCCATTGAGTGAACTATTTTACAAAGAATGATTTGGAAGCATATTTGCTGCACAGTTATGGAAATTGCTAATAAGATGAAATTGCAATTGGCAATACACAAATTATCGCAAAACAGAGGAACCGAGACAATTATGAAGGTGGTCCGTGTGAGTATTTTTCTCGGGCGGTCTATGTTCCGTTTTTGAAATATTTATACAATTAAAAAATTGACAAAGCTTGGTTTGTTTGTTGAGTCATTCTGGTGGTCAACCCCCACTACTTTAAGGCCCCCCTCGCTCTAGTTCCGAATTTAGTTGGCAAAAGTCACTTTGCTTATCTAGCGACGACATATTCAGCCTTATTGTGAGTTTTACGTGAACAAGATTCCACCCGAATATATAAAATTTCACTTTTCTTCGTCACGAGCGTCACGAAAACTCGAACTTTTTTTTCAGTTAATATGCAAGGTAAGCACTTCACTTAAATTTTGGTGAAAAAAAAAACAGTTTAGCGGAAAATGCTCAATTTCTTCCGATGAAATATTTCGAGCTAAAAACTGTCAACGTGAAACTCACAACAGGGCTGGTTAATAATACAAAAAATATGGTAAGTCAGTCAAAACGCGAATAAAGTCGCAAGACGGCATAATTGTCTACAGAAATAGATTATAGATATTTAAGTCATTATATTTGAAAGTGGTATAAGTCACATTTTCCATGCATTTCAAAAAATGGCAATTTTTTTAATCAAACAACAGTTTAACGGATTTTTTTTTGTAAAAAAATGTATAAAGTGGACTAACTCATATACACCTAATGGATGCAATATTTTATTTAGAAAAGAGAAAGACGATTGGTTTGAAAGTCAATTTAGTCGTTTTTTTACATGGACTTAAACCAATTTCAAATATAACGACTTATTTATCAAATTTCGAAAACTCTTTTTGGAGTCAGAAAATAATTTAGTATATAAATGTTCTTTAAAAAAAGTAGACATTAATTTAATTAATAGACATTAATTCTTTTTGATTTTTTTTAATGAAGTTGTTCTGATTTTTATTTTTTGAAAACTTAACTTTCTAACTCAAAGTTTTGAAAAAAAAAGAAATTTAAACAAATATTCCTGATAAGGCTTAACCTACAGAAGTTAGAAAATGTAATGCTCATAAGTCTCAAAAACATAATCATTTTATTTATCTATTGATTTTAAGACCTAAACAAACTATGAGAGAAGATGTGTTTTTTTTTTAGAATACAGTGGTTTTTGTTATTTTGGATTTTCTCAAAAACTGTGAGACAACCATCTGGTTTAAAGCATTTGATTTCGAATGGGATTACTGCCTCTTGCTACTTTACTGCTTGATAGACATTGGCAGGCCTCCCGGTTTTGATTTGTTCTGAGGTCAAATTAATGCAGTTTTCGTTTTTCTTCTTCACTATATTATTGGAATGTCGTTTGCAATTTGGTTTTGAATTGGATTCTCACGACTTCTGTTTTATAAATATAACAGAGTTAGTTTGAACGGTTCTACTCTATTTTATCAAAAACGGTGTACGAGCGACGTGAAGGCTTCCTAGGATTTTTAGCTTCTGATTCATCAGCTGTTGTCATTTTAGTCTCATCTTTTTTATACATTGTCCAACCTTGTGAACGGTATATAAGTCCTGGGGAGAAGAACTTTCTGTCCTTTGAGTTAAACCCCAACCAAATCAAACCAAAACTGCTATATTATTATTCATAACTATATAACCATAAAATTCATCCATTTGGCTAACGAGCAAAAGAAGTCTGTCTTAGTTTGCCAAAAATACTGCAAGCGCCATCAGAAATCAATAAGCAAACATGACATGAATAAGAAATTTTACTTAAATATTTGTACCTACCAATCTTAGTAAGGAATCTTTCATTTGGTTTTTTCCAAAATAACTTTAAGTACGTACTTAACAAAAAATTATAATAAACCTAATTATCAAGACAAAATCATCCCAATTATCAAAACATTCCAAATGAATAAAAGGTTTTTCTTAAGTAAAAAAAACACCTTTTCTTTAGTTACATCTGCAATATGTTATGGAATCCCCCAGATCTCATCAACCGTAACCCTCTCTACGCCATTAGCCCTTACAACTTTATTAATTAATTAATTCACATACCAATGTGATTTTTTATCACTTTTCTGTTTCTATCAATCCACCTGGTTTATGTGTTATTACAACTTTTTTTAACAATTATTTGCGTGCCATGATGATGCATCTACAAAAAAAATAAATTAAAACTATACTTGACTCCCACCAAACCATATTTCTATACTTCCTCTATCTCTTTTACAATGAGGTAATTCCAGGGAGAACGAGCAATGACAAAAGAAGATAGCTTCATGTGGAGTTGGGTTGATAGCCCGCGGAATTCCCAGTTCATATCGTGAATATACTTAATTGCCGATGATGAGAGTTGGAGACGTTGTTGTTTCGAGCCATCTGGGTTCTATAATATTGTATGCGCCTCTATAATAATTCCGTCTGTCTGAGAGTGTAAAATATATTTTTTTTATTTTGAATATTCGTTAAGCGTTTTTTAGCGGGACATGATTGGAATTAATTCCCACCCTATCGAGGTATAAAATAGATTGTCAACACTATGAAGGAACTCAGTCTAATAGTTCATCTCGAAATCAGTCAAGCTTCAAGAATTTTACTTACACCACACTCGAGAATTATTTTTTGAAAAAAAAAATGAAAACGGTAAAGAAGATTAAGGATACGCGTTCAAGTCGTCCCGGAAAACTAATTTTGTTTTTTGTTGTATTTTTAGGTCGCGATTATTCTGTTACTAAGCTTTTCGGCTGCGATGGCTACACCCACTTTCCATAAGTTAAAAAGTGTTCTTGGTGGTGGCCTGGGCCTAAATATCGGACTGTCTAAACACATTGGAATTGGCGGTGGTTATGGAGGCGGATATGAAGCCGGTCAGAGCTCTGGTGGATATGCATCTGGTTATCGTGGTGGATATAGTGGAGGCGGTGGAGGATACAGCGGAGGTGGTGGAGGATACTCAGTTCCACAAACCGTTCAAATTCATACAGTTGAACATGTCCCGGTGCATACGATTAAGACCGTTCCAGTGCACACTTATAAAACTGTCCCAGTTTATACCAGTGGATATGGGGGTGGTCAAAGCGGATATAGTGGTCATCAAGGTGGTGGTTATGGTGGTCAAACTGGTTATGTAGGCCAAGGCGGATATAGTGGTCAAGGTGGACATGGTAATCAAGGAGGATATTCTGCTCCTGGAGGATATAGTGGCTCCGGTGGAAGTGGATACAGTGGATCAAATGCTAATGCTGAAGCTAGTGCTAATGCAAATGCAAATGCTGGTGGCTCTGGATGGGGAGGAAATGGTGGTAATTTAGGATACTCAAATAATAATGGTGGAAATTGTTGCAACAACAACAATCTTAATAATGGAGGAGGAGGAGGTGGTTATGGCCAACATGGAAGTTATTCAACAGCCAATGCACAGTCATCAGCGTCAAGTAATTCTCGTTCCGGATCTTGGTAGTGTTTAGTTAAGTAGTTTAAATAAATTGATTTTTTAATTAACAATAAAAGAAAGAAGAAAAACGTGTTTAGTTGGTTTTTGTTATTATGCGAAGAATTCGAAATCAAGTAAAGTGAATTATAAATCACAAAAAGCTAAGCAGTTTTGTAGTATTTCTTAGATGCGGTTATTTAAGTTTGCTTTTTTGACAAAAAAAATGATTATATGTAAAGATCGAAAATCGTAGGTACTACGATTTAACATTCTTTTTCTACATTGTATATTAGTTATTGCAATATGATGGGTAAATTAAAAAAAAAAATCATGTGTGCAATTCACACGTGGCAGAAGTGAAACATAAACAAATCATTTTTCTTGCAAAAAAAAATTTAAAAAAATCTACCTTTATTTTTAATCCATCACCTCTATACTCGTTTGAAAACGTATAATAAAATTTTATATCGTCTGAGAGCTTATTATTTCACCTTTTTTATGATGCTTCAATCATATTTCTATGATGCCTACAAAAGAAGTAAGAATTTTTTAAAGCCAACCATGTCGAAATTTCAAACTGAGATTACGGTATTTCCTACTCCTACACCACTGGTGGCAGGTCATCGGCAACAGATCTCCACAGGGGTGTTTTGAGGTTTTTTTCAAGTTTTTCAATTTAAGATTGTGCAACTTGTAGAGCACGTAGGTAATATTATCAGCATGCGTATTGAAGTTGAATAAAGTTTTTATGTGCTCTAAATCAAAAGATCGTGCTTAGAAACAGAACATCTTTTCACCGTTATCTTACAATTTTGAATATGAACATAACTAATTATTTATATTTTATTTAATTAGCTATCTACAGCATAAATTTCATGCATATATCTGTTAAAACAAAAAAGTTATAACCAATTGATTTTTCCTGTCGCTTTTTGGTTTCATCTTGTTTCAAATCACTACGATACTAAAGAAGTTTTTACTTCCAAAAAATTACATCATTAAAAAGCTTAAAAAATTTCTTGAAGAATCAAGACATACCTACTTAAATTTTTATAAGGCACAAAAAGTATAAAAATAATTTATTGAAAACAATCATTTTCATTAAAAATAAATTGCACGACTGGGGTCGCACGTACTTGCTCTTATGCTTAAAGTAACTATAATGTTAAAGCTTTTTATTCAAAAAATTAAAAATTTGATATTTTGAAGAAATTTCATAAGTAGTATAAAAAAATTAAATCTGTTTTTATAATTAATTAAACTCCGTTTTAAATTATCTTAAAAAAAAAAAAACAAATATGCCATTTTATTTCTTGTATAAAAAGGTATTTTTATTATACAAATTTTGTTTATAAAATTTTTTTAACATTTTTCAAAAAAAAAGTTGGGATGCCATTTTGAAGAAATAATTAATTTACACATTAAAACTAAATTTCAAAATTTTTCATTAATCCGTTTTCAAAAAATTGATTTTTCAAAAAAAAATTTTGAAATATTTTTTAAAAAACCAAAAATGCGTTTTTTGAAAATTTTCTAAAATTTTAATATTATCTTTACTTACACACTTTTGTATAAAAATTTTCATTTGAATCGGGTTAATGTTGTACGAGATATTCAGAAACGAAAAAAACCGTTCTATGACAGGTACCGTTAATAACGGTACAAAAAATATTTTTTTTTATTTAAAAAGTTGGCTCTTATGTGTTGTACTACACACAAAAATTTTAATCAAAATCGTTAAGGCTGTTTTTGAAAAAAATTAACTTTTCTATTTCCGTTATATGGCAGGTACCGTTAGTTTTGGTCATAAAAAAAAAATTTCAATTTCCCCTCTAGGGAATCACCAAAAACTGCTAACTACCAAGTTTGAAGAAAATCACTTCACTCGTTTAGGCTGCAGCTCCAGATAGAGACAGACGGACAGACAGACAGACATACAGACAGAATTGCCGGACCCACTTTTTTGGCATTCTCCATCATCGTAATGTCATGTAAAATTGTTATCTCGAGTTCGATTTTTTTTACGAATCCTAAACTTGCCCTATAGTACCTACATATATCGCAAGTAAAAAAGCGTAAAAAAAACACATAATTTTATCTTCTCACGCTATTAAATGCATTTTTTGCCTTAAAACCTATAAAAAATTTTACACCATCTGAAAGCTCAAAATATATATATCGATCAGGTCTATGAGACATCTACAAAAAGAGCTAGAATTTTTTAAACTCGCTGAAATTTCATAAAAAAAAAGCAAACAAAATATTTATTTTTATGTTCTCATGCTACTAAATTAATTTTTTTGTTTGACAACCTATACGATATTTTATACCATGTAAAAGCTTATTGTTTTACCTTTCATATGACGTATCAATCTCATTTTAAAGTTGCCTACAAGAGAAGTTAGAATTTTTTAAAGTCAACCATGTCATAACAAGTTATAACAAGTTGAATGTTCGTGTCGCGTTTTCGTTTCATCTTCTTTCAAATCACTACGATACTAAAGAAGTTTTCACTTCAAAAAAACATTAGGTATAATTTTAAATGGGACTTTCCAAAAATGGCCTTTTCAGAAATAATAGCAAAGTTACTCAAGATTTATTGTATTAGTCACTCCTCACTCACTATTATTATTGATTGAAAAAAAAAAAAAAATTGAGCTAGTAGGTACATTTCGTCGATCCAAAGAAAAAACTCACAGAGTAGGTACATACGATAGCAGATAGTGAGTTTTCCTTTGAATCGACGCGACGATTTTTTTTCAAAGCCTAAAAAAGTAAACAATGTATTTTGAAATATTGAAACCACAGTCTTGACAAAAATAGTATTCAATATATTTTTTTTAAATTATTTTTCTAAAATGTTGATTTTGAAATCGATTATTTCGAAAACAATTGATTAAAATAACTTTTAAAAATTAAAATTAAGTGTACAATTCTAGCTTTTGAAAAAGGCATCATTGATAACTGTAAGTATTGCCGTTGTTTCTCAATATTTTTTTTATGATTTTAAGTAGTTTTTCAGAAGATTTCCCCTCAAACCTAAAGAGGAGTAAAGAGCCAACCCTTCCCATGAAAAAATGAATGTATTAAACACCTATACAAAAAACCGTTCTCAATTCTCGGCGTCTAAGTTATCGTACTCGTGACTTGCGTTGATATGAATTTTTCATGAAGAAAAAAAAGAATCATTTTTATTTTTTTATCGTCATTTTAAGTCAACCTTAAACTTGTTCAGGATCACTGTGTAACGTATACAGTACTACCGATTTTTTGATTAAAAACTTCAAAGCCTGTAATTTATCAATATCTTGTATGGAAACATTGAAAATTAAGTGAACTTTAGATACTTTAGGAATATTTCTTTTTATTTACTGATAAAATCCAAAGTCAGATACATATGTTCAAAATAAATAAGACACACTAATATAACTATTAAATTCTCTTGTTTTCTTTTTAAAACTTGGCTTTTAAAGATTTAATCTAATAATGATTGAATATTCTTTTGTTTTCGCAGTGTCTTTTTACCGACTTCCAAAAAGGAGGAGGTATTCAATTCGTCTGTATTTTTTTTTTTATGTTTGTTACCGCATAACTTTGGACTGAGTGAATCAATTTTGATAATTCTTTTTGTATTGGAAAGCTGGTGGCTGTAGTGTGGTCCCATTTCAATTTCGTTCACTTTTAGCCATAGGAACTATTTTAAAAACAAAAAAACCCAGTTTTGATCCATGGAAGTCGGTTTTGTTTTTTTGCTAAAAATGATTATTTTTATATAAAATTCGAATAATTTTTATTCATTGATAATAAAAACAAACACCAAACAATCAATATTGCAATAAAATCATCTACCCTACCCATCTCTATTTAATCTTGACATTTTAAATGAAATATGATATCACACTATAGACATTGATATAAAATCAACACTTATAATAGTTAAGTTATGATACTATAACTGTATTTGCTTAAACAGATGGCATTTTTTTATGTTTTCTATTTTGCTGTCATTGATCAACATCATACCTATTAACATTTATTTAGTTATAAAAATTATATTTTACCATAATTTGTTTTCGCATAGTTTTGTATGCTTACGCTTAATTTAAATACTGATTCCAGTTTAACCTCTCAATCTTTTTGCAAAAAAAAAAAAACATAAATATTATTATTATAAAAGCGTGTTTTCTATATTAGTCAATTCATTCTATTTTGTTTATTAATTTTATGGTTTCAGACTTTTCAAATATTTATTGCGATTAAAGAATCTTTAAACTTTCAAATAGATGCGGTCAAAATACCTTAAATATTCTTGTGGCTTTTTAGTGGATTGAAAAATTTGACTAAAAAGTAGTAAAAAAAAGAAGACGAACTAAGAACATTCATTAAAATAGAACCATTTTGATCACATCTTACTTAAACCCACTGTGGATTTTTAAAGTTCTTTTTTAAAGATATCTTTAGAGCCATTAAATTTCAATCTTTATATGAAATTAATTACAACAACATAAAATAGAACTTGTTTCTCTCATAAGCTTACAATTAGGGATGGGAAAGATCCGGTTGCCAAGTTGTCATAAATAAGTTTAAATTCTTTGTAAAGAAAAAACTAACTTTCGCGTCTGTATGTCTGTGGTATTCAAAATAATAAACGGGTTATCTCAAAATGGTGGTTAAATAACCGTTTTGTTGTTCATACCAAAGGAACCTTAAGCATGTTTTTCTGGTGCCTGTTTTTTGCTTTAGATCTTCAATTTTTTTTTCTGAAAAGTTTATGTTCCATACTAAGGTCTATTCAATTATATGATTCGTTGATAAATTTTAGACTATATGGCTGGCTGAATAAAGGGCTTCAATATGTGTGCCAAATGTCTTTCACGAGAACAGTTTCACTCCCACAGGGATGTAATGAGAATATGGACCAGTTGATTATGACTCCAAAGTCTTTTATCATAAAAATGAGATAGAATCCTACTTTATTGATTTTTTATAAATTTTAAAAGTTTTTTTTTTTTTTATTTTTAAATCTTAATTATTACTAATGTTTATTTTTGAACCACATATAATCACTGGTGGATGATAACTAAACTGGACTCTTAAGTTTAGTCAAAAGCCATTACTAAATAGTAAAAATCAAGAAACTACAAATTAGGAAATAAACACGTTTCTATTTGTATGTAAAAATAAAAAAAAAAAATACTCATAAAAAAGAACACAAAGTAGAACCTGTTCCTTTCCAAAAAAAAATAATAAATGTTAACTTTTGGAGAAAGAATGAAAAATCAGGTTTATTGGCATTAGCATTTTCTTTAAATCAAAACTTCCCGTTAAAATAGATCTTCTTTTGTTTTCAAATAGTATCTTCACTATGAGCTTCAGATATTGTTATGTTGCTAAAAATTAGCACATTTTATAAAATGTGCCTCTTATGGCCAGTTGATGTGAGCGAATTAGATTTTGTGTTTCGTATTATATTTATCTCTAACTTGAAATCTGAATCGCTGAAGCCCCGAGTCTAAGTGATATAAAACATATATATTTCAAATTTCAAGAAGATCGGACAATGTTTAGAGGTTCCGCATTTTGGTCACTTTTTTTTAGAAGAAGGAAGAAATTTCCCAATGTTAGAAAAAGTGATCAAAGTGCCCAAACACTAAACATCAACCGATCTTCTTGAAATTTGGTATAATATAATTTTTATATCGCTCAGACTCAAATGTAATAAATTTTGTTTGATAACTGAAACGATATATTAGGAGGTTTAATATTTAAGACATTTAATGAACTTTTTCTTATATCTATTACAAATTTAAATATGAAATAAGTTGTATTTAATACTTACCAGCAAACACAAGACTCTGCTCTTTGTTAAAACTTATTGTAATTTGTCCAATTTAAATTGGATTATTATCAAAAAAAGGTATAGAACCATGACACAAACAATTGGAAAAAGGTAGACTGTACCGCAAAAGCCTTAAAATTAACATTATGTATGATTGGATTAATCATTTACTAATCATATAAATATACAATCAAAAAGCTGAATTCAAAACTGCTTACAGTTTTGTTCTATCACGACTAGTTTTTGAGCTATACTTATCACTATTTTCACTACAAAATCTCAAAAACTAATTTGTTTTTGATGTTTAATCACAAAAATGTATTTTTCCTTAAAAACTTGCTTTTTAAAATCCAAATCAGAAGTCGCAAACTGGAATTTGGATTTAAAAAAAAAAAAAACATTCATTATGATAAATGTACTATGATTTTGAGATATCATAAATTTCTTTTTCCCATATCTTTGAGAAAAAAAATTATTTTGGAAAAAAACGTAAATACATTTAGGCCGAGAAAATATTGCGTTTTGAGATTGCATAAGAAGATTTGCAAAAAAAGACTTAATGAACCCAAAAAACGGGTTTTAATATGTTAATATTCAAGTATTTCAAAAACTTGATGTGCTAGTGAAATTTTGACTTCGGATTCGGACTCAGCGCACAAAAATACTTTAGAAAAGTATGGTTTTGTTCTAGCTCCATTTTTGTTGCCGACCAGTGTTATCAAAGATTAAAACAAAATGCTGCTTTCTATTGTACCTAGCCGTGTATAAGTGATAGGAAAAAATGTATTTAATTTCATTATGTTGTTTCTTTTAATTATTTTTGTCATCATTTTTGTCATTTTTCAAGAAAAGAAAAAGTACCAAATAAAAAAAATGAAAAAAAGTTCGCTGCTCAGCTCTTTTGTTTTTATGAAGCTTAATATTTGCTTTCTAAAACGTGAAGATATATCAACAATAATTTTAAGATTACTAGTAAAGAAGGAAAAATAGCAACAAAATATATAAGTTTTTTTTTAATAAAATGAGAATATAGAGCATATTAAGCATCGTATTGGGCGCTGTAAAAAAGATTAAAATTGATTTAATGAAATTTGTGATAATACACACAAAACGTTACTTAACTTTTGATTCATTATGATGATGATCAAAATTTGCTGAAATGTGCTTTTAGCAAAACCCTTAATCTGTCATGAAAATACTAATTCAAATTAATTGTTTCGACCGGCCTAACGTTTAGATTAAAGGCAAATATAATTTTTTGCATGTGGGTTTTCATAGATTATGTTAGTTCATGAATTGATAAGTTTGTGGTTACCTAATAGAATTATAATCAAATACCGCTTTTACATCCCCAACGCGTCCGAACCCCTGCCGGCCGGCAATATCAACTCATTTATTGATCGAGCGACCTTAAACCACAGCTCTATTGTATTGATTCTGAATAGGTTTTTATTTAAAGTACGTTGACAGAACATAAATTTAAATATTTTGAAATGCAAAATCTGCATGACAACACTATACAAACATACATTTAGACTTGAATTTATAGATTTAGAAGAGTGCTTATAAGCCACCACCCAGTTTGGCAAGCTTTATATGGGAATTCACACGACATGCGAAAAAGATACACACGCTTGAAGATATTCTTAAGGAAACTTGTGTATTATGTTAATGTAAACAGATTTTTAGTTATAAAATAATCTGTCTAGCTGCTTTGAAGATTAGTTTTCGATAGTTTCTTGGACCGAATCGTAAAATGAAGTCCTTCTCTGTGATCTTAGTTCTTGCCGTCGTGGTAGCTGTATCTGGCAGCGAGCGTCCAAAGCGTTCTTTGGATGCTTTGCTGAGCCTTAAATCGAGCCTTTTGGGTTCTTTGGGAGGTGGTGGCGGCGGTGGCGGCGGCGGTGGTGGCGGCGGTGGTGGCGGCGGCGGTGGATACTCTGGTGGATCATCCGGTGGATACTCCGGTGGTTCATCCGGTGGATACTCCGGTGGTTCATCCGGTGGATATTCCGGTGGATCATCATACAGTGCTCCTTCTGTCGTCTACGTTAAAGAAGTTAGCTCCGGCGGTGGATCATATGGAGGTGGATATAGCGGCGGTCATCAATCAGAAGGCTACTCCGGTGGATACTCCGGCGGTTACTCCGGTGGTTCAGGAGGTGGTTACTCAAGCGGAGGCTACTCAAGCGGTGGCCACTCAGGCGGTGGTTACTCAAGCGGTGGCTCAGCTCCAATCACCATTGTTAAAGTTATCGGTTCCGGTGGTAGCGGCGGTGGATACTCCAGCGGTGGATACTCCGGCGGTGGTTACTCTGGCGGCCATGGAGGTAGCTCATACGGTGGCAGCTCATATGGAGGCAGTTCATATGGAGGCAGCTCATACGGCGGTGGCTCCCATGGAGGCTACAGCTCCGGAGGTTACGGTGGCGGCAGTTCCAGCCCTAAATTATCTATCATCAAGATTATCAGCAGCGGAGGAGGCGGTGGTGGCTACTCAAGTGGAGGTAGTGGCGGTAGTGGAGGTGGTTACTCCAGTGGAGGTTACTCCAGCGGAGGAGGATACTCCTATGGTGGTGGTCGCGGTGGTTCCTCAAGCGGAGGCTGGGGTAAATCAGGATGGTAGATATAACAACGAAAACGACCGAAGTTTAATTTATTAAAATTATTTCCTGCGATGAAGTGCAAATAAATATAACTTAAAATTAATGAACGAAAACTAATTTTCTTGTTGTTTTATTTAATTTTTATGATTTCTGTAGCTGCAAAAGAAGATTAACGATAGAAGGACAACATTTTTTTTTTTTAAGGAAATTTTTTTTTAAATTGATAACATTCAAAATATGATTTTGAAAATTAAGACAATATTTCAGTGGCATGACCAAAAGATTGTCCGAAAAATTTAGAAAATTTAAATAATTTCTTAAAACTTTTTTTTTAGACTTGGGTGGGTGTGATAATATAAAAACCAGTTATCCTTTTCAGGTCAAGCTTACAGCATTTTTCATTGTAGATTGTAGTGTTTGCTTTATAGGATCAATTCTATTTTTTTTTAGAAACAATTTTTTGAAAAACTTCCACCAAATTAAAAATTTTATTTAAAATTAAATTCAAGGGTTCTCAAGCCTTGGATGTCCTTTTGCTTAAAAAAAAAAAGTATTTTTTCAGCTTTAAGGATATTTTTTTCTGACTTCTTTTTATTTTGACATCATTTTATTTTTTATAAAAAAAATTATATTTTTAAACAAAAAATGTATTAAACATGTTTCAATTTTGCCAAAAATAGTAAAACAATTTTAAGAAAATTAAATGTTCTTTAATAAAAAAAAAAGCATTTTTTTGAATAAAATAATGAAAAAAAAATTAAAAAATAGTTTCGTTATATCAAAAAAAAAAAAGAAACAAAAATATGACACAAGTTTAAATTGTTATTAATTCTTGTCCAAATTAAACTAAATTTATTTTAGATTAGTTGAAGTTTGGCAAAAATATTTATACAAAACAACATCGAAAAAACATAACGGAAAACTAGGAAATTACCCCCATGGTTTTCATTTGTGGCGGTGACTGTGAGAAACCCTGTGAAACAATGGAACAGTGAACAGACTGTTGTCAGAATCGCCTTAAATATTTTTTTACGATCACATCATGAGTACATGAGTACAAAACCTATTTAGCCCAGTAAAAATAGAGTTTTTCAAGGGAAAAATTGTAACAGGCTGATTTTTGGTATACAGCTTGTGAGAAGTCCTGAAGTTTCCTCTGTCCGCTAGTACTATTATAAAGTGTCAAAGGTGGCAATAGGTAGGTTTTAGACAAAAATTATGTTCTACAAAATTGTAGCTGAGGTTATTTTACAAAAAAATTGTCATAAAAAGTTTTCTTGAATCACGCATCGTTTAGAAATCATATCACTTCAAACTCGCATTATATTTTTCTTGATATTTTTGTATTTGTTATTTTAATCAACTTACATGGGATATTTTGAAATTTTGTAATGTCTAAACAGTGCGTCATACTAAAAAAAACTTTATATGACAATTTTTTGCAAAATAACCTAAGCTACAATTTTGTCTAAAACCTGCGGTTTTTAAAATAAATACAATGCTCGACTGTCGTCGTACGTACTTGATATTGCAGTCCAAAGCACTTTTATGTTAGTTTACTTGTAGATTTAAAGAGCTGGGTCTATATAAAAAAAAATTATATTGGAGAAGAGCCGACATTTAGGGCAAAATTTTGTTAAATGAAAACATTTTTTTTTTATTTCACTTTTTTTGGAAACAATAAAAATGTAGTTTTATTGCGTATTACGTATGTAGTTATATTACGTCTGTAAATTTTAATTAAAATCGTTAGAGCCGTTTTCGAGATATTTGGTTTAAATTGAAAAATTTGTATGGGGGGTACACTTTCTAAGCGAGATATAAAAAAACAAAAAAAAAACCAACTTTCAGAATTCCATAAAAATCATCTGTACCAAATTTGAAGAAAATCCATCCATCCCTTTAGGCTGTGGAAATGTGTACAGATGGACGCACAGACGCACAGACGGACAGACGGAATTGCGAGACCTACTTTTTCGGAGTTCTCCATCATCGTAATGTTGGTTTTGATTAAAACCTCAATTTTTTTTTCCACACGAAACCAATACTTGCCCTATTGAGCAAGTAAAAATGTTGTGACCTTTGACCCCTTAGCTGTATACCAAAAATCAGCCTGTTACAAAAATGTTTTCCTTTCTTTGACAATTTTTCGTCTTTTCTTACTGGATTAAAAACCTTAAATAGTCTGCCGATTTGTTTGTTAAATTAAATCTCTCTTGTTACATAGTTACGAAAAAAATATATATACCTATCTTGGAGCCGTTTTTTGACAAATATTTGTTTTTTAACTAAAAATGTTCATACATTTTTCAAAAAAATTTTTCTTTATCATTTTAAATAATTGTTAATCTTCGCAAAAAAAAAATAAGTTTGAAAAAAACATTAATTTTCAATTTTCGAAAACAAAAAAAAAAAACATTAATTTTCAATTTTTTAAAATAAATTCAAAAATATTTTTTTTTTTTTAATTAAGAGAATTACTTTTTTCTCACTCTTCGTTTGATTTTTATTTAAAGTTAGATTTTTTTAAGGAATCGAAAGGAATACTACCTACTCTGGAAAAAAATTTAAGATTTCGATTTTTTTTTCCAGTGGTTAATCCAAATTTTATTTTAGATTTACAAAAAAACTGTTTATTTTTTTTTTTTTTTTCAAATTTATTAACAAAAAACATAATCAGATTAAACAGATTAAAATATAAAAAAATGTCGTTAAAAAGTCCTTATCTAGTGAATCAAAAATATTATAGTCATGTTATTTAATGAGATCCCTGTTTGTCCCAGCTTTTTGAAATTCCACTCGAACTCTTTTTCCAACCATTTTCTACCTCAGGAGTTCCTTGTGACCAACCATTTACTGCGCCATGGTTTTGTACATTTGTATTCGAATCTGTCCAGCCATTAGTTTCTTGCTGCCATGTTTTGAAATCAGAAGAACTATCCCAACCAGTTGAGGCCTTTTGCCATCCTGAACTACCACTAGCTGACTTCACTGGTGCATCATACAAAGCTGATGGCATAGAATCTTTTTTCCAGCCATCAGTAGTTGGTGAATTCTTATCCCACCCGTTATTGGATGGTTTTTCCTGCCAAGCACTCATACTAGTTTCTTGACCATAATGAGCTGGTCCAGTGGCTGCATATCCTGCTGCTGATTCTCTATCATTTAGAGCACTGCTTTCCCAGGTGGTGACAGGAGAGGAATTTTTATTCCACAAGGATGCGGTAGATGCATCTTCAGGTTTTTCCCAAGCAGACTTTGAATCCCAAGAAGAACTTGCACCAGGAGTTTGATTCTCCTTCCATTGATCTGTGGCCTTTTCCCAACCAGCTGTTGATGGAGATTTCTTATTTGCATCTTCTGGCCAGAATGCATCAGTGTTCTGCTTATTCCATGGTTCTGATGGAAGTGGAGATTGATTCCAAGGATTTGTAATTGGAATAGGATGATGTACAACAAATCCATTAGCAATTTCCTGAGACGGAGGGTTGATAGCTGCTTTCTGTCCTACATTTGTCCATCCACTGCTTTTAACTGATGATCCATGATGTCTATCTACTTGCTGCCAACTTGTAGGGATCGCTTTGGGCTTTGAATCCGTGCCACTTTCTGACGATACCCAACCTTTTCCTTGAGAATCATCGCCAGTAGCTTGTTTCCAAGCATCAGAATGTTGCATTCCTGTCTTATCCCAACCTGATTGATGACTTGCTTCAGTTGTCCATCCGTTAGAAGAAGCCCAAGTTTTCGAAGGAAGTCCTACCGCCAAGGATATCAAACAAACAACAATCGAAACACAAAATAATTTATTTCCCATTTTAGTGGATTCTGATTTTTCTCAACCGATCGGCTATGTGGATCAATGTTATCTTATGCTTATTCAAGCTTAGGACCGCCATATTTATAGGCGCAATCCAGTGTCACCCTTGAGATGCCTTTGTAAGCTCATTACCCATTGGACTGTAACAAAAGCTTAACAACATTGATATCAATTTTTCACGTGTTTGGCAATTTGTTTTGATGGATTTTTGTTTTGAACGCAGTGTAATCTTCACCTCTTTGGGTGATACTTAAGGTGCTGAAGCTGATCTCTTGAAAGGTACTTTACCACACCTAACAAAAGAGTATCAAACACGATTGATGGTTTTAGTAAAATCGTTTTTTTTTTTTTGTTTTTTGTTTTACTTGAAGTTCAATTTTTGTTGAAAGATTGTAATCAATGAAGATTATTATAATCAAAGAGTGTGGATGGTTAAAAATGCGGGCAAAAGATATGGATTTTGTTAACTTCAAGGTATTATCGTGACTTAGAGCCATTTAATAATAAATAAGCTATGAATTTAGGTTTAAGTGAAGACAATTTAGGTATTTATGAAAGAATATAGAAACAAAATGGAGTTAAAACAAATCAGCAGCTTTTAAGACTTTAGTTATATCTGAGGTCGAAAAAGTAATTCGTCTTTATTTTTTAAGCCAGACGCATGGCCACTTCCGAGGAGTTAACGTCATCGCCAGAGTTTAAATCATTTTTTGTTGTCCATTAAAAAATATCAATAACTTGAAAGCTTACTTTCATACCAATTTTGTGGTTAAATGTTGTATTAAGAAAAACCAAACACGATAGATTTCATTAATTTGAAAAATATTGTCCAATAATTCACAGTAGTATTACAAGTGAAGTTGAAGAAAACCAAAGTGAATAATATTAGTATATTAGTATCCCAGCCATTTTTTCAAGTTCAGATACTATCAAATCAATGAGTTTGAAGTGTTTTTTTTTTTACAAAAATTAAAATTGTTCTAAGTACAGCACATACGATTTGTTAAGGACCTTTTCAATAAAATTGGTCATGAATTCGAAATCAACATTTATATTTAGAGTTTCACATGCTAAAAATCTTGAAAATTGTATGTAATATAAAATTGCTTAGAATTTGAAATTTTAAACTTTTTTTAAACTATCAATACACAGTGAAAACAATAGGGTCATGAGGTGCTTTAAATTCTAAAATTGATAAACAAATATTTTTAACTTAATTTTAAAAGAAATTTAATAAAAAGTCTAAAAATTATATAAAAACTTGTTTTAATATTACAAAAACATCACTTTAAATAATTTTTACCTCCAAAAACAGTACATCCAATTTAATGTTTTGAATAAAAATTTTCAAATATTTTTGGAAAAAATAAATTGGTATATCCAGTGGCGTACGTTGAGTCGTCGGGGCCCTGGGGCAAGACTAAATTTTGGGGCCCCTTTGATATTTGGGGGCCCCTTAGATACAAAAAAAAGTACGTATACGCCATACATTTTTTTTTTTGTATGGCTTATTTATTTTTAGGTTTATTTTAATGTTTTAATATGTTCGTAGTGCACTTTGCTATGATTACTTAAAATTTCTATCATAAAAGTAGTAAATACTTGTTCTAGCGGCCCCCAAAATTAAATATTTAGAGACCCCTAAAATAAATTTTTTTGAAGCTTAGAATTGATAGTTCTGTTCTGATGTAATAAATACATATTTGATTTTCCATCATCAGACATAATTTATTTTGGGGCCCCTGAAAAATAAAAAAAAATTTTAGCTTAGAATTGATAGTTCTTGGGGCCTCTGTTCTGAACTAATGTGTACACATTTGATTTTTCATCATCAAACATAGTTTATTTCTTTTGGGGCCATTTAAAAATTATTTTTGGGGCCTCAAAATTAAGTGCTTAGAGGCCCCTAAAATATAATATAATTTTTTTGGAGCCAAGAATTAATAGGTAGTGGGGATTCTGTCCTGATGTAATATTCGGAATGCCACCAATAACGTAATGTTTTTATTTTGGGCCCTGATGTATTTATGTTGGGGCCCCTTAATTGATATTTAATTTTCCATTTGATTGTTTTAAACCACTGAGGATCCACAAATAATATTTGTCATGTCATCACAAAATTTGATGAATATTTTTTTCTCCTTAGTATCTAATAGATTTTGGGACCCCCAAATTAATATTTGGTTGCCTCTCAACTAAAGGGATTCCTGAAAAATTATTTTTTGGGATCCTTCATATAATATTTTTGGATCCTCGAAGTCATATTTTTTGGAGCTCCTAAAGTAATATTTAGTAATCCATCAACAAATGTAATTTAATTTAAAAAAAAAAAAAAAAAAAATTTAATTTAATTTTTTTAGGTCCTGAAGTAAAAGCTTGAAGTTGTTTTTTGCCTTTTTGGGGCCCTTAATGTATTATTTGTGGTTGCAAAGAATTTTCAAGTAATATTTTTTGGAGTCCTTAGATAAAATTATAATTTTTCTTTTAAAAAAGCAGTTTATTTTTTTTTGGAGCCCCTGCGGTAACCTTTTTATCAGATAAATATATATTGTGTACCAATGCATTATACATTACATTGAATGACATAATTTGTCTCCCTTGTATCCGAAGTGATTCAAATACATTTTAATTTACTTCGTAACTCAATTTGTACAGTTTCCTTCTCTGCATTGTCTCCAGTGGGGGCCCTGAGGTCGGTCGGGGGCCCCGGGGCGTCGCCCTGCTTGCCCCAAGGGAGTGTACGCCCCTGGGTATATCATTGAAACGGAAATATTAATCGACAAACTTAAAATAATTTTTTAAACAAAAATTGATCACTTGTAAATCTTCGTTTAACATTATTGTTTCTTCGTTTTCAAATCAAGATTATTCAAACTTTTCTGAAATATTTTTTTTTGTTTTCAAAATTAGAACCTTTTTCATTTTTCTTAGTTCAAATTTTTGGAGCATATTTTAAAAAAAAATTTTTTGTTTCTATTTTGCTCATACATATTACGTATGGCAAGAGTACCCTCAATTTTGGCCCGAAAAAGTGTTAAATTTTTCTAATTCTTTCCTACAAGATGACCATTTAAATGACCACATTATTTAAAAGGAGTTTTTTTTTTTTTTTTATATAATTGAATTTTGTTTATATTAGGCAATCTTTTTCTTTGGAAATTGGAAAACAAATATTTTTGATAAAAAAAATATATATTTCTAGGGGTGGTCAAAAAAACTTGAAGACTGGTGATGAATAAATGGAGGCCTATCTAACACAGTAACAAAATAATAAAAAAATTCCCCAGATTTACAAAAGCTACCATTCACGATTTTTTTTTCAAAAACTGTGTTTTGACAGAAAAAAGTGGTCAATTCAAAATTTAACACTTTTTGGTAGCCAGTTAACACTGCTTTAATTTCTGTCATTACAAAAAGTAATTTTCTCTCTTTGGGGGGGGGGGGGGGGTCAATCTTTTAAAGCCCTAAACTCTTTACTTTGAAGGAAATCGCTCCAGTTTTTTAGCCTGCAGCTGAAGCTAAAGACTGACCGACAAAATTGGGAGACAAATTAGTCACCAATGACAAAACTTTTTAATGGCATACTACTGCAAATTTAGCAAGAAGATGTTTCAAAACTGCATCTTAATAAAAGAAACCAAAAAAAAAATTATCACACTAATGAAGCCTAGCAAAAAGTTTGCTCTTAGGATAAGAAACAAGGATAAATAAAATGCACAACTGGGTCGCACGAACTTGCTCTTAGAGTTCAAGTTGCTTAAATTTTTAAGACTTTTTATATAGAAATTTGGAAAATGTAGGTACCTACTATATATGTAGGTACAAAACAAAAAAAAATAAAATTCGTTTTTAAAAAAAATAAAATAACATCCGAAATCAAATTGCCCTCCAAAACAAGTATGCAGTTTTGATTGATATATTAAAATGCATTTTTAGAAAAAAAAATAGTTAGAGCCGTTTTTTAAAAAACAAATTTTTTATAAATAATTTTTTGGAAAAAAAGTTTTAAAATAAAATTGGTATGCCATTTTGTAGAAATCACTAATCAACATCTAAAACCAAAATTTCAAAAAAATTCAATGTCATGCTTTCGAAAATTTGATTTTTCAAAAAAAAAATTTCAAATTTTTTTTAAAAATCCAAAAATTATTTTATTTCTAAATTTTATTTTTGGCTTATATAAAATTATATAAGTGCTTCTTCACAAAAAGTTTCGTTGAATTCGAATAAGCAGTTTCAGAGATAATCGGATTTAAAAAAAAAAAAACGGTTCTATGGCAGGTACCGTTAATAATGATTTAAAAAAAAAAAAATTCATTTGAAGATAGACCTTGTTTTAAAACTAACATTTGAATTTTTTAAACAAAATCGTTGAAGCCGTTTTTGGACAATTTCAACTTTACTAAAATCGGTATATGACAAGTACCGTTATTTTTGGTCCGAAAAAAAAAATAATTCCAAAAACCTTTCTGGAGAGTCTCCAAAAAATGCTACATACCAAGTTTGAAGTCAATCGGTCCATCCGTTTAGGCTGTAACTCCTTATACAGACAGACAGACAGACAGACTAACAGACAGACAGACAAGCGGACTTCCGGGACCCACTTTTTTGGCATTCTCTACCATCGTAATGTCATGGAAAAATGTTATCTCAACTTTTTTGTACTAATGCATAACTTGATATATAGTGCCTATATCGCAAGTAAAAAGTTAATACAAAAATTTGAGTAGAATAGTGTTTTTTCGCGGACAAGAGGCAAAAATACAGTGAAAAAAATTGTGTGTGGAATATCATCATGTGACACATGTTTTTAGGGTATTTTTTGATGCTGAATCTAATGACATAAAAACAAAATCTATACGATTGCTTTCAGAAAAATTATTGCCGATTCAAAACAAGGGAGCTTGTTTTTTTATTTCAACAGGTAAAATATAATCGCTATAACATTTTTTTTTTGTTCGTTGATTTTATGTACTATTTTACCTGTACTAACGATGTTCTACTTTGATTTTAAAATTATCGTCTTCAACGCAAAATCATTCCGAAGAATAGTTGAAGCAACGTGATGGTTTTGTTGATTTAAAGTTGTATGTATGTAACGCCGCAGAAAGTGCAACTGGATCCATTGTCTAAAATAAATTATCCAACCCCGACTTAAAATAAATCTTCTTATAGTAATTGCTTACCTTGTTAAAAATGTATATCTTGCAGCATTGCGAAGAACAACTAAAACAATTTTACAACTTTCATTCTTTTATATAAGTAAATTTAAAAATTCCACCAAGGTCATCTAAGGTTTTATGAATCTGGGTAGTAAATCATCTTCAGAAAATCTTAAGAGTGTAGGTACTTATCAAATCCCCATAAAACTTAAATCACCATAAAACTACCATAATCTCGGCAGATGTTCAAATAAACCCGTTGCATTAATCATAACAGATAATGTAGGAAATTACTTGACATATGCACCGTAATCAATAACACTCTTCCCAGGTGTATTATTTTCTTGACGTTTTTTTTTCTGCAAATAATCGTGAGAAGATGTTACCTAAAAAAGCAAGCTTATATATATGACACCATAAGCATTTCGATTCAATATCCTATTGGCAAAAGCAATTTGCAATTTGAATTTTATGTCGAACTCGAACAAATTAAACAAAACATTCTAACAGGCATCTATTAACTAAATCATTAAACTACCCTCGATCAAAGAACGCCAACATCGCGCATAAAGTCATCGGTTAAAGTCAAAAGCATATGGGTTATGGGAAGATATGATGCAGTGAAGTGTAAAAATGCAACTTGTGCATACTTAAGAAGCACAAGCTCAAAAATCTAATTATACAAGTTTTCAATATGCAAGTGCCAAACGACTTTTGCGGCTTTTAATAGTCTCTTGAAGAAGAGCCAAGTAATTATCTTCATGATATTCAAATGGTTATAAGCTTATGCATAGTGGCTTCTGGGCACTAATTCACTAATTGCAAAGAAGATACAATGTTTGAGTGGCGGCCTGTTTGGCTACCGATACTTTAGGCTTGATCGATCCGCAAGTTGAATGTCACTTACCTATGACTTGTAGTGCTGATTAATTGTTGCATTGACCATTGAATGAGAGTGAGGGCAACTTGTTCTTTTTGAATTGGAATTGGACAGAAACAAAAAGAGACTGCCTTTGTTTAATGAAAAAAAACTGGCATTCATTAAAAATGCATGTTTTTTATCTTTTTAATTGCATGTTTGCAAAAAAAAAGTATGTACTACAGTGCATCTTTATATCATCTTTGCAGAAAACATTACTTGGTAGTTTGGATATGCAAGAAAAAAACATTGCACACTTACAAGGTATGCAGTGTTTCTAATGCATTTGAAGAAACATTGCATACTTAAAAGAAACGTCATAAATAGATCTAAACGATACCTTCTGTTATACTTCAAAATACAAGACTTCCCTGTAACGATTCAAACAGGCCTTAAAAATGCCTTCTTAATTTACAAGGCTTCCTACGAACACTTTTCGAAAGTCTTAAAGAGACCTTCTTTTTACAAAATGATTGAGTTGCGTAAGCAAACCTTAAACTAAACCTTCTTATACAAACTATAGCTTGAAGAATCGAAAAAAAAAATGAAAAATGGACCTTATTCAAGCCAAATTGTTATTTTGGCTAAATCCTTAGTCTTTTAAAAAAGTCAAGAAGTATTTCTTACACTACATCCGGTACAACTCGATTTTAGTCGGATTCTGTACGGTGGTGTCTTGTATGTTTGTGAAAGAACCAGATGTGAATTATAAAACACAGATAAAATACATTACTTCTTGACAAATTATTGATAGTCGCCAATTAATATTGGCTTTTTACTATAAGGACATAAACAGTGTTGGTAGAAGGTTTAGCTGGAATTTTTTGTATTCTGCGGTCACTCGTGCAAGGATACATGCGGACATACATTTATAAATTCAAGCATATATTTGTTCATGCATACATTCGCCCATGCGGACATGCAGACATCCGGGCATACCAACATGTTGACATACGCACATCGCACATACATGCAGACATGTACGCATATAGACATGGGTACATGTGGAAAGATTGGCATGTGTACATGTTGTAATTTGAATATGCTGACATGCATACATAACTTACATGTACACTCTTTATAACTGTTCGCTTCAACCAAAACTTGAACAGCTTTCAGAATCGAAGAGCAAAGACTTGATCACTTTCCCTAATGTGACGAAATGATTATAAATTGTTTTCTTCTACAAAAATAACAGCACTTTATAGACTACGGCATATGTATGCTCAGTAGGTTAACATCCTTTGAATTAAAAACTTTCTTCCCAGCGCTTATTGCGTCATCGAACCCATATCTTCATGAGTGCCATTTCTACCCTTTTACATTTTGTGCCACCGAAGAGTTCATAATCCTGAAATGATTGATTTTTACAATTAATGAATACCATGAACCCAACTTTTTCCCCAAAAAACATTGAAAAAAATACGCACTCATATTTAATTGACTTCTCACTCTATGTGGTCGGGTACATTTAATATATATGTATGTAGGTCAGGCCGGTTTAAGACGTTTATTGTTTCAAGAAACTACATAAAGGTTTCGAAATTACAATTCCAATTAAAGCTAATTCTTTAGCTAAGTTGTACATTAGGGTGTGTCAAAATGCTAAAGTATGGAATTTTAAAATGTAATAGCTTTTAAAAGTTGCATTGCTTATCAAAATTAAATCATGCGTTTACAATTTTCATTTTAATTAATATCTTTGGCTCGCTCAAAATATAGGAATCGAAGAAATTTTTAGAGATTTTGAAATATATGTTTGGATACAAAAACAAATATATTAAATAATTTTAGGCTTTCACGTGAAAGATTATTCCAAGAAAAAACTTTTAAGCTTATATTTGTAAGAATTGAACTCTTAGTAAAGAAGCTGCCAAAAATAAAGCGAAGGAAAAAAAAAACATTTTTTCATATAAAATCCTTTTTTTCTTAACAACTTCAACCGATTTGAGCGAGCCAAAGACGAACGATATTATACTTTGTTTTTACATATTATGAAACCTTAGACCCTAATATAACTTTTGACCACTATTTCATTGCAAAATTAGAGTACTTTTTTTACATTGTATTTAATTACTAAAATTATCCTTGAAAACATCGTTAAAAGTGCTTGGTTACAAATAAAAATTCTTAGACTCCCAACAATTCAATTAAGATCGGACTTACCATATTAAATGTTATAAAATCTTTAATGAATAAGTATAAAATTATGGAAATTAAAGCCTCTGTTACCTTTAAACTAAACCTTTTCAAAGGTCAAGCCCAGTTAAGATACTATTTCAATATTATTAAACCACATTACATCCATATTCGTACATAGCAATGAGTTTTAATGATGATGCGTCAGTATAAACTCTTGGTCAAACTCCATTCGCATTATTCAAGATTGAACACATAAAAAACCGATTCGGACCAGTGCCACTGGCAAACGTACCATCATTCAAAATGAGAATCCAACAACCAACAAAATGCGCCCCAAAAGACAAATGTACTCGTCGTGTTAATGATCGTGAATACGATTGTGCGATGATGAAATTTTCCAAATGAAAAAATCTTCAAAATCTATTGCAAGTTCTTCAGGTGTGCGAGTGCAATGTTAAGTTGCATACAATAATTAATTATAATAAATTGCAATAGAACTATAAGTAAGTTCAACAAAAACATATTTTTTTTTCTCATAATTCTTCCATCATGAGTGTTTTGTTGAATAAGTTTAATATTTTATTTGCAAACGCAATGAGTTTTTGTCTGGGGCAATAAGAAGATTCAAGTCTCTAAAATAATATAATCTTCACATGGGTAGGTATTCGCACGTCTCTATTTATGCGAATGCAAGTATGATTTTGCATCGCATTTAAATCTTCTTCGGTTCGATGGCTAGATGCACCTTGTAAACACAACAAAAAGACTAACTAACATTTACAAATTTGTAATAATTTTTAGTTTTTTTTTTTTTTTTTTTTAATTTGTTCATCTTTCTAGCTAACGAACAGAGTGTCACTAATGAGCGATTTTCAAGGCACTTTTGACTTTGTATTTGAAAATAATGTTTAAACGTGCAAATTTATGTTGAAATAATTTGTAGATCTCCGCACAAACGCATATACATACCATGACTTTTGAGGTTAACAAAGAACATATTTGCAACGTAATGTTTTGGAACAAGCTCAGTTAAACATCGCAGTGACTCAGATGGCTTCAGCAAACATTAATTTTGGTTGGTTGTCATAGGCTTACTCCTCCATGGAGTAGCCTTGAAATTGAAGATGTTGGACTTACGGCCACCTCTACTATAAAGCTTATGTTCGAACACCCTTTTGCAGAAGAAACACTCAAATTGGAGGATCAATCTTGAGTAGTTTTCTGATACTGGTTTTCCTCCCTCCAGGAAAGAGAGTTTTCAGGGAAAAATTTTCTTCATTAAAAAAAAAAAGTCATGTGTGCAATTCACACGTGGTAGAAGTAAAACCTTAAAAAAAAAATTTCTTACAAAAAAAAAAAAAAAAAATCTACCTATTTTTTATTCTATCCCCTTTAAATACATGTTTTTTTATATGACAACCTATATTAATTAATGAAAGCTTATTGTTTCAGCTCAAAATATTTATATCGTCCATTTCTATACAACATCTACAAAAAGATCTTATTTTTTTTTAAACCAAATCACTTTTCATCAAGAAAGCAAAAAAATCAATCTTTTTTCTCTTTTAACACCATTAAATATATTTTTTTAAATATCAACCTAAAGTTAATTTTATATTATCTGAAAGTTTATTTCACCTTTTATATGACGTATGAAACATATTTCTACCATGCCTAGAAAAAAAAATGTCGAAATTTCAAGCTGAGATTACGGTACTTCCTTCACTGGTCATCGTCAACAGATCACCACAGGTGTTTAAAGGTATTTTTCAAGTTTTTCAATTTAAGATTGTGTAAGTTTTAGAGCTTGTACAGTTAATTGTGATATATCAAATGAAAGGTTATGTTATCAGCATGCGTATTCAAGTTAAATAAAATTTGTATGTGCACTAGATCAAAAGATATAACGTGTATAGAAAAAGAACATCTTTTTACCGTTATCTCAGAATTTTGAATATGAAATTAATTGAAATATCTATATCTATCTACAGTACAAATTTCATTTATCTATCTATTAAAACAAAAAAGTTATAACAAGTTGAATGTTTTCACTTAAAAAAAAAATTCAAAATTAATTTTTTCCAGCAATTTTTTTTTTGAAAAAAAAAACGAAAAACAATTGATTTGTAAAAAAGAGTAATACTCGTTCTTCAAAGAAAAAAAAAAATAATATCACAAATGAAATGCATCTTTACAAATTTTACGCCATTTAATTTCTTTTGTTAAGACTCAAACTCAAACTTATTAATTTTATTAAATAATATTGGTATGAAATTTTGTACATGGTTAAAAATGCTGTCGTAGTTTTAAGACAAAAAATAATAATATGTAACTTTATCTTGGTAAAAATTTTAATTACAGTACCTTGCCATATTATTAGGCCCAAGGGAAAAAAATACAATTTTTTAGTTCATGTTGCTGAATTTTTAAAGTTCTTGTCGAAATATCTCAAATTTTTTTTTGTCTCATTTACTTACACTTATCGTTTAGATACGGATTGACTAAAAAAAAGTTAAAGAATTGATACTTTTTCATACAAAATAACGTACAAAAGAGAAAAGCTCCAAAAGACGTTTTCTATGGAATTCATGCCTAGAAAATTACCCGACCCGTCTAATACTTAAATTTTTGTATCGAGGGATAGCGTGACATTCATAACTTTATAGCAAGGACCCCATCTTGCATAAATATAGAAGCTGGTGGCTGCAATGTGGTCCCATTTCAATTTCGTTCAGTTATAGCCATAGGAACTATTAGAAAAACCATAAAACCCAGTTTTGATCCATGGAAGTCGGTTTTGTTTTTTGATAAAAAAGATTATCAGACAAATTTGGAGATTTTATCAAATAATGCCAACTCCTTCCTTGGGAATGTTGCTAACCGGATCACTGGCTAAACTTTGCAATGTCCTTATACAACTGCGTTTCCTCTAGTAATCCTGAGTCCACTGGTGTATCTTGTCGAAGCTATTAATTTTCCTTTACGCATCTGCTTCTGGTTTAATACCTACTTCAAGTCCTGTATACATTATTAATTAATAAACATTATGTCTATACATTCCTTACACATAAAATATTCTTCGGTGAATTCCATCAAGGTACTTTCTTGGCCTTTGTCTATGGTGGTCAAGATTCAAGACCGGAAGATGATGTTGATATCTGTCCCGTGAAGTACTTTCGGGAACGTAACTCAGAACCATCACTTCTAAATGTAGTAATACAAACCTTTTGTAGGTTTGAAATGTTCATATTTCATCTAAAATCTTCTGTATCTAAGCTCTTGAATCTTAGTTAAATTCAAGATTGTCATTGTAAATCTATTCAATTGTTCATTTCAAATTATGTGTGAATCCAAAAAGTTTGATTAACTTCATAATTCTTTTGTTCTTATCTTGGAGGTCTATTTTGACAGACTGCGTGTTGTTTGAGGAGCTTTTTTTTTTCTTAACCTTTTTGCAAAACAAGTTGGAACAAACCTAACTAATTCATTGGAAGTAATGAACTTTGAGATTGGATTATCATCAGTTCAAATGTTGTTGACAGCAAAAGCTTATTACTTTATGACTACCACACCACAAGATATTCACTAAGAAAAAAATCCATTAAACCATAGCCAAAAACAAGAGAACTTTTAAGCCATCAACCATGAGCCAACGGAAAACGTCAGTCTGCACCGGTGTTTCTGTGATGTTGCAACCAAAAATAAAGTTAACATGAGATCTTGAATATTACAATTACATGCATTACCAAGTAAAGGCATACATAGAACTCGTAATTCAGTGACGACTTTTGGCGCACATTAGATGATCTATGAATGGGTTTGGAGAAGAAGACTTCCACCGGACTATACAGCGCGTGATTATTACTCGTGAGTATGTTCTGGTGTGGCAATTAAAGCTAGCTTGATGAGACCACACAATTATTTTAGTGACTCGATGTTTTGGAATATAAATAGAAGATTCCCTTCTCAGTAAGGTATCAGTTAGAACTACGCGGTCTTGAGTGCAAGATGCATACAACGGTTTTGATCCTTTTGGGAATTGTTACAGTGGCCACTGCTGGCTGGCTTGGAGGAGGTGGAGGTGGAGGTGGATATGGAGGAGGTGGTGGCGGTGGATATGGTGGAGGTGGAGGACACGGCGGAGGAGGAGGCGGAAAAAGTGGTGGATGGTCAAGTGGCGGTGGAGGAAGCGGCTGGAGCAAAGGAGGCGGAGGAGGTGGAGGAAGTGGTTGGAACAAAGGCGGAGGTGGTGGTAGTGGAGGCTGGAGTCTAGGCGGTGGATCTCTTAAAGGATTACTTGGAGGCGGTGGTGGTGGATTCAATTTGGGTAGTTTGAAGCTCGGTGGAGGAGGTGGTGGTGGAGGGAAGAGCTATGGTGGTGGCGGAGGAGGCTGGCAAGGAAGCGGTGGAGGCAGTAGTGGCTGGTCCCAGGGAGGGGGAAGCAGTGGATGGTCAAAGGGAGGAGGAGGTGGTGGATGGTCAAAGGGAGGAGGAGGTGGTGGCTGGTCTCAAGGAGGTGGTGGTGGAGGATGGTCACAAGGAGGCGGTGGAGGTGGTGGCTGGAAGAAAGGTGGAGGTGGCGGAGGATCGGGATGGCAGTCTGGCGGTGGAGGAGGCAGTCGAGGATGGTCAAGTGGCGGTGGAGGTGGTGGTGGTTGGAAAAAAGGTGGCGGTGGTGGAGGAGGTGGATGGAAACAAAGTGGTGGCGGTGGCTATGGAAGTTGGTAAATGCTTGCAATAATAATGTGTGACTAGAAAAATTTTGTGAAATTGTAAAAATGTATTATAGAAGTTAGTAATTTTTGTATCAAATAAAGCGCTTTCAATATTTTTTATTAAAAAATTAAAAAAAAAAAAAATTATTGTAAAAATTGAAATAAATTAATGTGATAGGCTGGTTCCTGGTGTCAATCCGATTAAGTTGAACAATAATCATTTTTATCAAAAAACTAAACCGACTTCCATGGCTAAAACTGGGTTTTATGGTTTTTCTAATAGTTCCTATGGCCAGAACTGAACGAAATTAAAATGGGACCACATTGGTCCTCCAGCTATCCAATACAAAAAGAATTATCAAAATTGGTTCACTCAGTCCAAAGTTATGAGGTAACAAACACAAAAAAAAAAAAATAAAGGCGAATTGAATACCTCCTCCTTTTTGGAAGTCGGTAAAAATGGAGGTACATAAGTTTAAAGTTAATATCGATTCTCTTATTCACAGAAGAATCTGGTAAACATAAAAAGTTTAATTTTTTATGCAAACTAATTTTTTTTTTGGAACAGGCTCACGAAATTGATGTGACAAAACTTTTTTTTTGCAGTGTTTTACATAGGGCCTAATAGTTCTCAAAGATTTTAATCAAATTCCGATCAATAACTGAAGAAGTAAGTGTTCAGTTAATAAAACCAAAAACTTGATTTCTATCAAGATAAATTTTGTCAATTTATGTAATTAACTGACTCGGAAATTTTGGACTTTATTTGCTTTGATCTAAAAATTTTGAAAGCAATTTGCCAAACAAAAAAATAATAATAAAGTTGAACATTTAAAAAAAAATTTAATTCAGTTTAAGTATTGATAAACATTTAAATATATTTTAGCTCCAAATACATCAGACTGTGCTTTTCAATTTATTTTGTAGTTAGGCACAGCTTGCCTGCTTCAACTAACCTACTTAAGCTGGTTTTCAATCAAATGTCCTATTAGTTTATTTTAAATTCAAAAACAAAATTTTACAACTAAATTGCCAGTAATCTTTATCAACCTAACCTAGCTACCTTACCTAGCCTATTAATTTACATTGATTTTGGTTCACTGTTAGTTTGTAGGTGGTGCCTTTCAAGCCAAGACTTTACCAGCCTATCTGGAGTTGTAACGTCGTCTTTGCGTACTGAAATATTTGATCTAATTGTACCCGTAAGCTATAACATCGTCGATGAAAGGTAAACATGGAGATTACTTGTTGATTAGAAATATTTTTTTTTATTTAAGGTAATTTATTTAATTGTTGATGATTTGCTTTAAACATTAATATAGTACTAGATTTTTTGGTCATAGCAGTTTCTCTGGAGCGATCACTGTAGTTAAAATTTTCTATCAAAATAAGATTCTTTAGATCCGCTTTGATTTGATAATAAACTCTGTTTTACAATAGCATATAGCCCTGGTAGTTTTGTATTTGACTGTGAAAGGTTAAGTAATACATATTTTAATTAAAATATGAAATAATTGAAAAATATACCAACAACGTTTATAGCAAAAAATTATTTTTTTGTTAACCAAAATTGTGTCGTTTTAGCCATTTCTAAATTAATAGGAACTTTACCTACAACCAACTATCCCAAACTCTATTTGCCAGAAAACAATTTTTTTTAACGTAGAATAAACTAAGCCCGCCAAGTATTTTTCACCTTTGAATTTAAAAATATTCACATGGAAAATATCTGGTTGTTAAGGAAATTTTGAAACGCAAAAAGTAGAAATCTTAAAAAAGCTAATAAAAATTTTTGCAATGAATAATCCAAAAATTTACAATTCACAATAAAAAAAAAAAAGTCAAGTTAGAAATTTGGCAATGTCGAATTGAGTAAAGCCAGAACCATAATTGGCGAATGGAGTCGGAAGCTACTGTCAATTGTTGTTGTTTTATTTGTATTTTCTATAAGTTTTCATCCGGCGAGTGCGGTTGCGAGCGCTGTTCCCCTCCGTTTCATCCGACAATTATAATTCTGACTTAAGCGTTTGCAGTCGCGCAATGGTGTTGGCAGTTTTTTTTTTCGTATTCTCTTTACTAATATCCTTCAGTTTTTCATTTATTCAAGAAATAGGTAGTCGTGCAAATGAGTTTTGACGCCAAAAAGCATCAAAGGCACCACTGTGCGGCCGCAACCGTGCGAAAAACGCCCAATTTTCGCAACTAATAGTATTTTTTTTTACAAATAAAAAAGAAAAAAAAATGTCTATGGTGAACAAATGGGGAGTATAATTTTTTTTCGATTTTGTTTTACAGCTGTGGTGAATTAAAAAATATTTTTTTTTTTTCGGAAAAGTCAAAAAAAAATCTCCCATAAGAAATGCATTGTTTTTTTTTTTTGTAGAAGAACTTATTCCAAATTCCAGCCTCTTTTGATGTTGAAGCAAAAAAACACATTTTTTTAAATCTTCAATTAAAATCTTATTTTTGTTGCATAGCAAAAAAAAAACTTATTTTTTTAGTTTTACATGGTGCAGATTTTAACAATCATAAAATAAATATGTTTTTTTTGCAAAACTGAAAAATTATGGGATTGAACTTGTTTTATTCGCATTTTCTTTATGTTGACCGAAACAGCCTAATAACAGTGGAATATTTACACTAAAAAATTGATCATATTCAACAAATAAAAAAACTTTTTTGTTTGTTAAGTCAAATCTAACGCCGAAATTCTCTATATGCAGTGAGTCAAGGAAGTGCAACATCTAAAAATATGCTAGGACCAAACCTTTGCTCAAACATCAACAACAGCTACTTCCCGCAGAAATGGAAAACTGCAAGAATCGTGGCAATTCATAAAAAAAGGTGCGAGGAACATTATATCTAATTACAGGCCAATTTCTCTTCTCAACAACCTAAGTAAGCTCTTGGAAGAGCTGACACTGAGGAAGCTCAAGAAGTTTTGCAGCGATTTCTACATTATCCCAGACATGCAGTTCGGCTTTCGGGAGAAGCACTCCACACTGCATCCGCTCATGAAGTTCCACCAAGACATCACCTCAGCTTTGAACAACCATCAAGTTACCGTCGCATGCTTTCTGGATGTCGAGAAAGCATTTGACAGCGTATGGATAGAAGCCCTTATCCATAAACTTCATTTACTAGGCTTCCCTGTAGCACTAATAAAAATCATTTTTTCTTTTCTTTCTTCTAGGAACTTCTTCGTACAAGTGGAGGATAGAAAATCAGCAATGAAGTGCATTAGAGCTGGAGTTGCCCAAGGATCAAAACTTGGACCAGCCGAACAGGAGGACGAAGCATTCGGTCAGCTGCAAACTGTAGGAGCATCACACTTACACTACCTGATGGTACTAAATTGGCAGCCAAGCGCAACGCGAAGTATTTAGGGATCAACTTTAACGAGCTCCTGAGGTTCAACCTTCACTCTAAGTCTGTCCTGAAAAAAGCCAACTACGCCTTCCATCGCCTTCACCCCCTGATGAAGAGAAGAAACGGATTAAGCCAACCAACGAAACTCCTGATCTACAAGCAGCTTCTTCGACCTGTCATCGCCTATAGCTTTCCGGTATGGTATACCATTTCCAAGAAACTTGTCGGAAGCATCGCCAACCACCCCAATCAGCTGATGAGAAGCATGAGAACCCAACAACGACATCCCGAACCCAGATACCTTAGTGCTTTGGATATTCTGGATGAGCACATAATCCCAACCGACAACGAGGAAGTAGTTTACTTTTACGCCGATACGCAATCGGCCTACTACCGCGGCTAAATGCCATACCACCCAACCCACCATAATCAATACCACAACTGGACAACCGAGACGGAACACCCCGAGGATAACCTAGTCAGCAGACTTGTAAAATTAAGCCTATTCATGTACTATATTTATATATTTTATCTTTTATACATTGTATAAGGTTAGGCCCCATATGTGCCAACAAATTTTATATCAACCAATGTATCTTATTAGAAATAAGTTAAGCTTAAGTCAATTGTATATAGTATGTTCAATAAAACAAAATTGAATTGAAAAAAACTTTGCTCAAAAATTGGTCGAATTTCCAAAAAACTATTTAACCGAAATTAATGTTAATTTTGTATGAGTGTGACACAGAAATTTCAAATTTACACTTTTTGCTCAAATAACTCTTTTACTTAACGTAATTTTTGAGTCAAAGGACATACAAAATCACAATAAAAGTTATGAAGCACTTCTCTTTTCTAAAGGCACTTGAAACTTTGTACAGTTAAAAACTTTTTGGTCCTTATAAAGGAAAACATTGTTGCCGATCATACACAATAACCAAATTTAACCTGTCCTGAAGTTATACGAGCATAAAAGTAATTTAATACAAAGTATATTTTCTTAAACTTTTAAAACTGACTTCTATACCCAATCTGATTCAAAACTATATGTCTTTAACAACACAAACTAATCAATCGATCGAACAAAAATTTTGCAATAAAGTGAGAAATATTTTCCCAGATCAGCGCACTTTTAAACAATTTTTTCTCAAGGTAAAAACTGTCACCTCAGCGAGAACACTTGTATTCATTATAATGTTGCTTTAATGAAGCTCATTTCATTTAGAAAATTAATGATTTTTATACCGCGACCCAAACGATCTCAAATAGCTCAAACACTATTAATCCCAGAATCAATCACAATAGCAATCAATCTTACTATAAAGCTTACACAGTATACAAAAAAAAACAACCACAATATTTATGATCTTCCTCGGCGGTAAATTTGTTAAGTTTTTTTAAGAAATCAACAACAACAACAACAAACATTAAAATAAAGCCGTGCGCTAGTAAGATCATGAAGATATAAAATTTTTAGAATTTTGCACAGTGAACGTTTCGAACGCTTCAAACGCATATAGATTCCATTCATACTCCCCTTTTTTTCCAGCCTGAGACAATAAACGCAATGATTAGTTCATGATCATTGATCTTTTTACGCAGCAGAGGTTTTTTTGCGAAACCTAGTGTGTGATCGTTGGAACATGACCTCCTCCTTCACTATCGAACAAGTTAGGTATTCCTCTCGTCCATAATCGTAATTATAACGTTCACTCTCTCGGTGCGGATCGGCTAAAGGTCAGTTTTGTGGTCAAATTTAACTACTTCCCGTTGAAGTACAGCAAGATCGCTCTTAACTTGGCTAGACTAAATCATGTCCAACATAAAAAAAGCAGATATAAATACAAGGAATGGTCTTCTTCTTCGCCATGGTGTAATTGATGGCTCGCCTTAGAAAAATGATTTTAATTGCACGGCTTGAGCAGACCGCGCGTGCCCGCCCTCTGGCCTCCATACCACCTCGTAGTCGCATTTCAAATACAAAACAAAGTTATACTTCAATCTAAAAGGTGGGAGTTCGATATTTGGACCAATATTCTTTTTCCAAACGCTTGGGATATAAATATGCCGCCAGGCAGTGGATCAGGCATCAGTCAAGTGGATTCTATCGTTTCGCAAAGATGCAAAAGTTGTTGATTGTTGCTTTGGGCCTTGTGGCTGCTGTTAATGGAGGAGTTATTGGAGGTGGTGCAGGTGGCTCAGGAGCATGGTTGGGTGGTGGTTCGGGAGCTGGACGAGGATGGTCATCGGGTGGTAGCGGATGGAATGGAGGTGGTTCTGGATGGTCAGCTGGAGGCGGTAGTGGAGGTTGGCCAGCAGCTGCTGCTCCATTAGCTAGCAGTGGAGGATGGAAACTTGGTAGCAGTGGTGCAGGAGGTGCTGGTGCATGGCAAAGTGGTGCAAGTGCTTGGCCAAGTTCATCCGGTGGTAGTGGATGGAAAAGTGGTGGAGGTCTTGGATCGGGATGGCAAGGAGGTCTTGGAGGAGTAGGAGGTGGAAGTGCTTGGCCAAGTTCATCTGGTGCAAGTGCCTGGCCAAGTTCATCTGCAGGAAGTGCCTGGCCAGGTGCATCTGTAGGAAGTGGCTGGAAGAGCGGAGGTGCAGGATCTGCTGTGTCTGCTTGGCCCTCTGCTGGTCTCAGTGGTAATAGTCATGTATCTGGAGGTTATGGAAGCGGCAGTGGATGGCCAAGTGTATCCGGAGGAAGTGGTTGGGCCAGTGGAGTTTCTGGTGGTTCGACTGGTGGATGGCAACAGGGTGGACAAGGTGGTCAAGGTGCTGGATGGTGGTAGAGTAAAACTGTGTTTTGGTACAAATATAACACAAGATGTAAAATAATAAAACAATATAATTATTTTCTTAACAAAAATAAAACTTTTTTTATTTGCAATTGCTCTTACGATTAGAAAAAGACATAATTTTTCATATTTTTGGGGGAATATTCATACCAATTTTAAAGATTCCCCTATTTTGAGCGTTTATTAAAATTTTCCAGAAAAATTTATATTAAATTTGGGGTCAGTAAACCTAAAAATCACATTCATTTATTTCAAGGAGCTCTATTTTTTTAAAAATATTTAAGGTTTCCAAATATTGGTAATTTGAGTAATTTCGTACTAATTTAAAAGTTATGCTTATTTTAACTGTTTTTTAACATTTTGAAGAAATTTTTTATCGAACCTAGTGCATTTGGGCTCACTAAGATTAAAAAAAATCATGTGTGCAATTCACACGTGGTAGAAGTGAAACCTTAAAAAATCATTTTACTTGCAAAAAAAAAAAAAATAGAAAAAATCTACCTATTTTTATTCTATCGCCATCCATGTTTTTTATATGACAACCTATATAAATTTTATATCATCTGAAAGCTTATTGTCTATGATTAAAATATATATATATCGATCAGGTCTATGAGACATCTACAAAAAGAGCTAGAATTTTTTGAACTCGATCAATTTCCATCAAGAAAAACGAAAAATCACGTATTTTTATCTTCTCACGCTATTAAATCCATTTTCTTCCCCAACAACCTGTAAAAAATTTTATACCATCTGAAAGCTTATTGTCTTAGCTCAAAATATATATATCGGTCAAGTCTATGAGACATCTACAAAAAGAGCTAGAATTTTTTAAACTCGATGAAATTTCATCAAAAAAAGCAAAAAAAACATTTATTTTTATGTTCTCATGCCATTAAATCAATTTTTTCGATGACAACCTATAAAAACTTTTATACCATGTGAAAGCTTATTGTTTCACCTTGTATAATGATTTATAAATCTTTTTTCAAAGATGTCTACAAGAGAAGTTAGAATTTTTTTAAAGTCAACCATGTCGAATTTCCAGACTGAGATTACGGTACTTCCTACACTGGTAGCTGGTCATCGCCAACAGATCTCCACAGGTGTTTTGAGGTACTTTTCAATTTTTTAAATTTAAGATTGTGTAACTTGTAGAGCACGTACCGTTATGTGTGATATATCAAATAAAAGGTTATGTTATCAGCATGCGTATTAAAGTTAAATCAAATTTGTATGTGCACTAGATCAAAAGATATAACGTGTGTTGGTAAAGAACATCTTTTTACCGTTATCTCCGAATTTTGAATATGAAATTAATTGAAATTTTGTACAATTATAATTTATTTAATTACCTATCTACAGTACGAATTTCATTCTTCTATATCTATTAAAACAAAAAAGTTATAACAAGTTGAATGTTCGTGTCTCGTTTTCGTTTCATCTTGTTCCAAATCACTACGATACTAAAGAAGTTTTCACTTCAAAAATCACACTGGTTGCTTTCTAGGAGCTCTATTTTTTAGATATTTTCATTTTTCACATTTTGGGGGTATAATTATTTCTATTTTTTTTTTTTATCGTTTTTAAAGTGTTGCTGGAAAAATTTATTTCGAAAGTAGTTAATGTATTTCGGTTCAGTTAGTAAAATAAAAATACAAAAAAAAAAATTTAAATAAAAAAAAAAAAAATTATACAAATTTCTATGCCTTTTCATGTATGAATAATTTAAAAACTAGAGACCCTAAATTTAGTAAGAAATGATTAACAACGGTCTGGACAATTTTTGTGTGTTGGGCGGTGTTATCTATCTGAAAATATTTTTTTTTTTTTTAAATAATATTTGAAAAAATTAAGTACAATTTTGAATGACAAATTATGAACATTATTCTAAAATTCATAATAATATTCTTATATCAATTGTTTAAAATTTTGTATAGACAAAATGATACGCATACACCATAGTGACCCAGTAATCTTTCAATTTGTTACTTAACTGACTTGCCAAATTTCAAACATAGTATCTATTAGTACTAGTATGGGATGAATAAAGACATTAATAATATTCCGAAGTAAATGACATCATTTAAAATTTAAAGTAGTTATTTGAATAACTTGTATTTATAATTTACCTATGATTTTCTGTTTTTCATGTTCAAATTTGACTACCCAATTTTTAATAGAGTTTAGTTAAAAAAATTGTTGCTATCAGAAATCTAAAGAAATAAAATTCGGAACTGCTTTTATTCACAGCAAATTTTCAAATTTTAACTTTTTACATTTAAGAAACAAAAAAAAGTCAAAAAAATCATTCAAATTAATTATTATCAAGTGATTCAAAAATTAGTACTCGCTTTCAGGCGATTGCGATATGACAGCTGCACTGTGTGAAAAATCTCGATCTCTGGATTATAGCTCTACTTTTTATTTGAGGTTATCCAACATGATCATTTTAAGAAAGCAATTTTTATTGTTAATAAAATGGTCATAAATGTTCAGAGGCACATTTTAAGAGATAAACTGATATGAACCTTAATAGTATAGTTTTCAAAACATTGACATTTTTCCAAACACACTAATTTCTATTAAAATCCCAAAGTTATAATCGCATTCCTAGATTTTAATGAAAATCACATAAAATAAAACGTAGTAGATTATTGAAAGTTCTATACGATAATCATCATTAATTATAGGCTTAGCAGTAGAATATTATTCAATTCACAAAGAATTTTTTTTTTTTTTTTTTTTTCAAATCATATTCAAAGAAAAACTATCAACTTGATTCGAGTATATTATGAAATGATGCATCCAAGATGAATAACAATAAATTGAAATAAGAAGCTTCTGTCATATAGAAAATAGGGGATGGTCTTAATTTATTATTATTATTTTAATCGTCTATCTGGGAGGTAAACTACATGACTCGTTAATCAATTGAACTTATTCACACAGTAGTTTCATCAATATGAAGATATAAATTGTGATTGAGTGACATAATTATTATTATCTCTCTCTCTCTCTCTCTTTACCTCCAGGCTAAGAAGCATAGAAGATAAAGATTTATGGAATTTATTTGAAGAGAAAACTATACATAATAATTTATGACACTTGCATCGAAGTAATTATTTTAAATTCTGTTTTACAACCAATCGATTAATTATTTTAAAAGAGTACCTTACTCAAGGTAAAATTGGTACTTACCCATCTTTGATATGAAACATTAAATGTGAAGATGATCTCAACATTCATGTATAATACTGACATTTCTGTTGGCTTTTTACTTGCGATTTAGGTAGGTACTATAGCAAGTATAGGATTCGAAAAAGAAAATCGGAGTCGAGATAACAATCAGACATGACATTTTCTAGAGCTATTTTCTTCACTTTCAAATTAACAGTTTCCCTAGAAGAAAAATTAATTTTTTTAAGACCAAAACTAACGGTACCTGTTATGTAACAGAAATAGAAAAATTTTTTTTTTTTTTTAACGGCTGTAAATATTTTAATTAAAATTTTTGTGTGTAGTGTTACACATAAGAACCAACTTTTGAAATAAAAAAAAATATTTTTTGGAACCTTATTAACGGTACCTGTCAAAGAAAGTTTTTTTTTTTATTTATGAATTTCTCGTAACGGACAAAGCCGATTTTAGCCAAAATTTGTATACGTTAAAGTAAACGTTAGGTATATACATTTTTCTTAAATTTTCAAAAAACACAGTTTGGATTTATAAAAAATTTTTGATTTTTTTTTTTTTACGGGTCGATGAATTTTATTAAAACTTCGTTTTTATATTTTAAATATTTTTTTTTCTAGAAATGACATACATACCATCTTTTTTTTAAAGTTAGATAATGTTTATATAGGATAAAAAATTATTTTTTTATAAAAGGACTCTAACGATCTTCGAAATTTTTACTTTAGTATTAACATTTTATATTCATTCAACAATTCTATCAGAATTCATTTGAGACTTTTATATTTAAAGTGCATTGCGAATATATCGAAATATTAACATTTCAATGCAACCATGTCAAACAAATTTTCACTTATTTTTTCTATGAGAGCTTTTTCAAATCCCACTTTCTTCGCTTTTTTTTGAAGTTATACTTCTTATGGGAGGGTGGGTATGAAAATTTACTTTTTGACAAGAATGTCAAAGGGATTATGACGCGATCACCATGGGTAGAAGGGATGTCGTTTCACCTCTAGAGTAGGCAGTACTTTAGTATTTAAAAATGCAGTACGCAGTACCTACGGCAAACAAAAAACACACAACACGTTGCAAGTTACATGTTTCATGTGGCAAGTTGCATGTGGCATGTGGCAAGTACCATGTGGCATGAAACATGGTGCAAATGCATGTTGCATGTGGCAAGTAGCACAAGGCATGTGGCATTTAGTATGCAATATGTGGAAGTGTATGTGGCATTTGGCAAGTTCCTTGTGGCAAGTTGCATGTGGCAAGTTGCATGTGGCAAGTTGCATGTGGCAAGTTGCATGTGGCAAGTTGGGTGTGGCAAGTTGCATGTGGCAAGTTGCGTTTGGCAAGTTGCATGTGGTAATTTTCATGTGGCAAGTTGCCAGGGTTACAAAAAGCTCACATTTCAGCTCAGCTCACGCTCAGCTCAAATTTTGAGCTAGCTCACTTTTGAGCTAGGTATCATAGCTCAGCTTATTTGAGCTTTTTTTGATGCCAAAAGGTAGCGGGGACTCTAACCTACATTTTGGTACAACTCCCATCCCTGTAGGTCCCCGAGTTCTCAAACCGGGAGAACTTAAAAGTAAAAAAAAAAAAAGGCACGATTCTGAAAAAATCTGACAATGTGCACAGCGTAGGCCCATTACACAAGCTATCATTTGGCATCACTCCCAAAAATTGCTCTCAATCGGTTTAGCTTCCAGGAGCTTTCAAAGATTCGGTGATTTTTCGAAAAAAAATTTTACCCCAACTTTTAAACGCGATTTTCTCGGAATTTTGAAAAAGTAGCTGAGAATATAAGCTTTCATATGGCACCACTCCCATGTCTCTGGGTCAAAGCGTTCAGCTCCCAGAAGCTTTTTCGCGCCCCCAACTTCCAACGCCTATATCTCGGAATTTTTTTTTATGATAAAAAAAGAAATATTTTACTAAAAAAAATAGAAATATTTTTAATATTAAAAAAACCAAGAGAAAAGATCACGAAAAATTATCTATTTTATTTATAAAAAATATCCATGTGTTAAAATAATTCAATTAATAACTAGAACCAAACATCTTAAGCTATGGTGTTTTATAAAACTTTAAAATATCTTCATATTTCATTATACTTTCCAAATCAAAATCAATGTATCCTCTCACCCATCACAGCTCAGCTCACTTTACCTTAGCTCACCCAACAGCTCAGCTCAACCATCAGCTCATCTCACTTTCAGCTCAGCTCACTTTCAGCTCTTGTAACTCTGGTTTTTAGCAACCGTGTAGTTAGCATACCCACATTGCCATCAATATCAGCAATTTTAACTTTTAGAATAAAACATTTTCTTGCTACAAAAACACACAACTTTATTTTTTATTTCACAAAAAATTCGTGAGTGTTTTACATTTCATTTCAACATTTCGGATGAGTTTAAAATTTCATCTAAAACTATTTCACCATCCACTGTGATAATCAGAATCCCATCCTCCACTGCTGTATCTACTTGGACCCCAACCACCACCACCACCACTGTAATATCCACCATTCCATCCACTTCCACTGCTACTGACAACACGAATAATCTTAGATCCATATCCATTTCCATATCCTCCTCCATATCCACTGCTGTAGTATCGGTTTCCATAGCTAGGATATCCTGATGACCATCCACTTGAGTATCTGCTTCCATAGCTCGGGTAACTGCCTGACCATCCACTACTCCATCCAGCAGAGGCAAATCCAATCAAAACCATTAAAACCACAAGGACTTTCATTTTAAAATTTTTTTTTTCAAACACTCAAACTAAATTTGTTAACAATTTCTAGAAATACAATTCAATTACTACCCCAAACTTGAATCTGGACTTGATATTTATATCAAAAAAACCAGGTTGATTGAAGTTGACAACTTTACCCAATGACACACTCTTTAAAAACGACCAACGCCTGCCGCCAATAAAAAACAAAAATTAAAATTCTTGTTTTTACCACAAAACCAAAATAAAAACATAAAAAAAACATAAGTGTGTCGTTAAAAACGCAAATAAAATGCGTGCATCTGTTTGTTGATGCATCTTTGACTGAGATGGGCGGAGGAGATGTGTAATATCTGTCAAATCGTGCATTGATTGCAGATTGCAATTTAAATTAATTTTGTTTTGGTTTTTTGGATAAAATCCAAGAATCGCCCATAAAACACCGAAAAAGATCTGATAACACAAAATCTGGTATAATAAATGGCGGTTGTGATGTTTGTTGTTCAGAACGTGACTACAAAAAATTGAGATTTATTTGATAAAAGATGATTAACCATTGGCTTTACACAATTCTTCATATAATGTTGAAATAATTTGTGATAGGTATTGATGTTTTAAAAAATGTGGCGTAGGTTTAGTTTTTTTTTTTTTTTTTTTAAGAAAAAAAAAATACAAAATAAAGTGTGAATAGTTTTTTAATGAGTATTTTACTTAAAAATATAAAAAAAAGACACAGCGAATTTTAGGTATTTATGTTAATCCAGTTAAATAAGGGTTTAACCTCGGAATGAATGTTAGTAGAAATTTTTTTTGCTCAATATCTTCCTTTTGCCATTCTATAACATATCTCAAAAGTCTAGAAAAATCTCATGTCCGCTTGTCGCGATTTCAAGGTCAAATCGCGAAATGGAGATTTTCAAAATTAGCAAAAATAGGCTATGGTATTATATACACATATGATACATGATTTCAAGGTATTTTTTAATGCTGATTCCAAAAAATCTAAAATCAAGGTAATCTGACGTCTCTGAAAAAAGTTATACCTGTTTTTCATCTTTCAACCCATATTATTATAACAGTTGCTAACTTACTACCGAAAAACCCTTAAAAGTAATGGTAGCGGAATCATATTTTGCATGAGGGTTTTTATATCCATTATCACTAAGAATCAAAACAATGCAATGCAAAAAAACATTTATATCTATGACAAAATGGTATTTTTTGAGAAAAGGGGAAGTTTTGGGATGTGCACTAAAAAACATCCTGATACAATCTTGGAATAAGTGCTAATAGCCTAATTTTTTTGTTTCTATCTTTGTTTGGATATTCTATAACTTATGTCAAAAATCTAAAAAAATCTCATGTCCGCAAGTTCTAATTTTCCAGGTTAAACTAGGTTAGGTGCAGATTTAAAAAAAATAATAAGAAAACTTTAGATTCTTATATGTATACCAACATAACCCATATCATTTCAAGGTATTTTTTAACGCTAATTCCAACAAAACCCACAAACAAATCAATATGACCATCCCTAAAAAGTAATGTACCTTATTCATGTTGATCTGACACAAATATCTGAAGAGTAGTATTTCATTTTTTTCAAATCTGCACCTTATCTTCAAACCAAGAAAATTAGGACTTGCGGACATGAGATTTTTTTAGATTTTTGAGGGTAGTTAAAGAATATCCAAACAAAGATTAAAATGAAAAAATTAGCCTATTAGCACTTATTCTCAAGTTGAACACGAGTCTTCTTTAGTGCATATCCTAAAATTTGCCCCTCCATCAAAAAATACCATTATTTCGTAGGTATATATATTTTTTGTAATGGATTGTTTTGATTTTTAATAATGATGGATTCTAAAATCTTCATGCTAAATTTGGTTCATCTACCATAACTTTTAAGGGTTTTTCGGCAGTAAGATTGCAACTGTTATAATAATATGAGTTGACAGATGAAAAACAGGTATAACTTTTTCCAGAGACGTCAGATTTTCTTGATTTTAGATTTTTTGGAATCAGCATTAAAAAATACATTGAAATCATGTATCATATGTGTATATAATACCATAGCCTATTTTTGCTAATTTTGAAAAACTCCATTTCGCGATTTGACCTTGAAATCGCGACAAGCGGACATGAGATTTTTCTAGACTTTTGAGATATGTTATAGAATGGCAAAAGGAAGATATTGAGCAAAAAAAATTTCTACTAACATTCATTCCGAGATTTACCCCTTTTTTCTCCTTATTTTACTGTATTATGTATTATTTAAAAATTTCTGGCAAATGAAGACATTTGATTCTATTTCAACTAATATAACAGGGAATTGGAGGTTCCTTTTTGAACTGATCGGACATGTCTCATCGGGCACCTTGCATCGATTTGTATCCTATTCGAAGTATATCGACGCAGAAGCACTTATAAAATTTTTTTTATAAGTTTTGGACAAGTCGTTTTGTTATTGGAGAGTTTTGAATGTGGCAACTTTGGAGCCATTCGGAGGCTAAATAGAGCCACAAAACGAATTTGAAGTTTTTAAATGGTGAATTTCTACAAACGTGAATATTTTGAATAGATTTGTATTCCATACGAAGGTTATCGAGCATGTCCCGAATTTTCCCCAGGATGTCCCGAGCATGTCCCGAAGATGTCCCGAAGATGTCCCGAGCATGTCCCGAGCATGTCCCGAAGATGACCCGAGCATGTCCCGAAGATGTCCCGAGCATGTCCCGAAGATTTCCCGAAGATGTCCCGAGCATGTCCCGAAGATGTCCCGAGCATGTCCCGAAGATGTCCCGAAGATGTCCCGAGAATGTCCCGAAGATGCCCCGAAGATGTCCCGAGCATGTCCCGAAGATGTCCCGAAGATGTCCCGAGCATGTCCCGAAGATGTCCCGAGCATGTCCCGAAGATGTCCCGAAGATGTCCCGAAGATGTCCCGAAGATGTCCCGAAGATGTCCCGAAGATGTCCCGAAGATGTCCCGAGCATGTCCCGAAGATGTCCCGAGCATGTCCCGAAGATGTCCCGAAGATGTCCCGAGCATGTCCCGAAGATGTCCCGAAGATGTCCCGAGCATGTCCCGAAGATGTCCCGAAGATGTCCCGAAAATGTCCCGAGCATGTCCCGAAGATGTCCCGAAGATGTCCCGAGCATGTCCCGAAGATGTCCCGAGCATGTCCCGAAGATGTCCCGAAGATGTCCCGAAGATGTCCCGAAGATGTCCCGAAGATGTCCCGAAGATGTCCCGAAGATGTCCCGAAGATGTCCCGAGCATGTCCCGAAGATGTCCCGAGCATGTCCCGAAGATGTCCGGAAGATGTCCCGAGCATGTCCCGAAGATGCCCCGAAGATGTCCCGAGCATGTCCCGAAGATGTCCCGAAGATGTCCCGAGCATGTCCCGAAGATGTCCCGAGCATGTCCCGAAGATGTCCCGAAGATGTCCCGAAGATGTCCCAAAGACGTCCCGTAGATGTCCCGAAGATGTCCCGAAGATGTCCCGAAGATGTCCCGAGCATGTCCCGAAGATGTCCCGAAGGTGTCCCGAAGATGTATCGAGCATGTCCCGAAGATGTCCCGAAGATGTCCCGAAGGTGTCCCGAGCATGTCCCGAAGATGTCCCGAGCATGTCCCGAGCATGTCCCGAGCATGTCCCGAAGATGTCCCGAAGATGTCTAGAAAATGTCCCGAAGATGTCCCGAGCATGTCCCGAAGATGTCCCGAGCATGTCCCGAAGATGTCCCGAAGATGTACCGAGCATGTCCCGAAGATGTCCCGAGCATGTCCCGAAGATGTCCCGAGCATGTCCCGAAGATGTCCCGAGCATGTCCCGAAGATGTCCCGAACATGTCCCGAGTATGTCCCGAAGATGTCCCGAAGATGTCCCGAAGATGTCTAGAAAATGTCCCGAAGATGTCCCGAAGATGTCCCGAGCATGTCCCGAAGATGTCCCGAGCATGTCCCGAAGATGTCCCGAAGATGTACCGAGCATGTCCCGAAGATGTCCCGAAGATGTCCCGAGCATGTCCCGAAGATGTCCCGAAGATGTCCCGAAGATGTCCCGAAGATGTCCCGAGCATGACCCGAAGATGTCCCGAAGATGTCCCGAGCATGTCCCGAAGATGTCCCGAAGATGTCCCGAGCATGTCCCGAAGATGTCCCGAGCATGTCCCGAAGATGTCCCGAAGATGTACCGAAGATGTACCGAAGATGTCCCGAGCATGTCCCGAAGATGTCCCGAAGATGTCCCGAGCATGTCCCGGAGGTGTCCCGAAGATGTCCCGAGCATGTCCCGAAGATGTCCCGAAGATGTCCAGAAGATGTCCCGAAGATGTCCCGAACATGTCCCGAGCATGTCCCGAAGATGTCCCGAAGATGTCCCGAAGATGTCTAGAAAATGTCCCGAAGATGTCCCGAAGATGTCCCGAGCATGTCCCGAAGATGTCCCGAACATGTCCCGAGCATGTCCCGAAGATGTCCCGAAGATGTCCCGAAGATGTCCCGAAGATGTCCCGAAGATGTCTAGAAAATGTCCCGAAGATGTCCCGAAGATGTCCCGAGCATGTCCCGAAGATGTCCCGAGCATGTCCCGAAGATGTCCCGAAGATGTCCCGAAGATGTACCGAGCATGTCCCGAAGATGTCCTGAGCATGTCCCGAGCATGTCCCGAAGATGTCCCGAGCATGTCCCGAAGATGACCCGAAGATGTCCCGAAGATGTCCCGAGCATGTCCCGAAGATGTCCCGAAGATGTACCGAGCATGTCCCGAAGATGTCCCGAAGATGTCCCGAGCATGTCCCGAAGATGTCCCGAAGGTGTCCCGAAGATGTCCCGAGCATGTCCCGAAGATGTCCCGAGCATGTCCCGAAGATGTCCCGAGCATGCCCCGAAGATGTCCCGAAGATGTCCCAAGTATGTCCCGAAGATATCCCGAGCATGTCCCGAAGATGTCCCGAAGATGTCCCGAGCATGTCACGAAGATGTCCCGAGCATGTCCCGAAGATGTCCTGAGCATATCCCGAAGATGTCCCGAACATGTCCCGAGCATGTCCCGAAGATGTCCCGAGCATGTCCCGAAGATGTCCCAAAGATGTCCCGAAGATGTGCCGAGCATGTCCCGAAGATGTCCCGAAGATGTCCCGAGCATGTCCCGAAGATGTCCCGAGCATGTCCCGAAGATGTCCCGAAGATGTACCGAGCATGTCCCGAAGATGTCCCGAGCATGTCCCGAAGATGTCCCGAGCATGTCCCGAAGATGTCCCGAAGATGTCCCGAGCATGTCCCGAAGATGTCCCGAAGATGTCCCGAGCATGTCCCGAAGATGTCACGAAGATGTCCCGAGCATGTCCCGAAGATGTCCCGAGCATGTCCCGAAGATGTCTAGAAAATGTCCCGAAGATGTCCCGAAGATGTCCCGAGCATGTCCCGAAGATGTCCCGAGCATTTCCCGAAGATGTCCCGAAGATGTACCGAGCATCTCCCGAAGATGTCCCGAAGATGTCCCGAAGATGTCCCGAGCATGTCCCGAAGATGTCCCGAGCATGTCCCGAAGATGTCCCGAAGATGTCCCGAGCATGTCCCGAAGATGTCCCGAAGATGTCCCGAGCATGTCCCGAAGATGTCACGAAGATGTCCCGAAGATGTCCCGAAGATGTCCCGAGCATGTCCCGAAGATGTCCCGAAGATGTCCCGGGCATGTCCCGAAGATGTCACGAAGATGTCCCGAGCATGTCCCGAAGATGTCCCGAGCATGTCCCGAAGATGTCCCGAAGATGTCCCGAAGATGTCCCGAATATGTCCCGAGAATGTCCCGAAGATGTCCCGAGCATGTCCCGAAGATGTCCCGAGCATGTCCCGAAGATGTCCCGAAGATGTCCCGAGCATGTCCCGAAGATGTCCCGAAGATGTCCCGAGCATGTCCCGAAGATGTCACGAAGATGTCCCGAGCATGTCCCGAAGATGTCCCGAGCATGTCCCGAAGATGTTCCGAACATGTCCCGAGCATGTCCCGAAGATGTCCCGAAGATGTCCCGAAGATGTCCCGAGCATGTCCCGAAGATGTCCCGAAGATGTCCCGAAGATGTCCCGAGCATGTCCCCAAGATGTCCCGAAGATGTCCCTAGCATGTCCCGAAGATGTCCCGAAGATGTCCTGAGCATGTCCCGAGCCTGTCCCGAAGATGTCCCGAGCATGTCCCGAAGATGTCCCGAAGATGTCCCGAGCATGTCCCGAAGATGTCCCGAGCATGTCCCGAAGATGTCCCGAAGATGTCCCGAGCATGTCCCGAAGATGTCCCGAAGATGTCCCGAGCATGTCCCGAAGATGTCACGAAGATGTCCCGAGCATGTCCCGAAGATGTCCCGAGCATGTCCCGAAGATGTCTAGAAAATGTCCCGAAGATGTCCCGAAGATGTCCCGAGCATGTCCCGAAGATGTCCCGAGCATTTCCCGAAGATGTCCCGAAGATGTACCGAGCATGTCCCGAAGATGTCCCGAAGATGTCCCGAGCATGTCCCGAAGATGTCCCGAGCATGTCCCGAAGATGTCCCGAAGATGTCCCGAGCATGTCCCGAAGATGTCCCGAAGATGTCCCGAGCATGTCCCGAAGATGTCACGAAGATGTCCCGAGCATGTCCCGAAGATGTCCCGAGCATGTCCCGAAGATGTCCCGAAGATGTCCCGAAGATGTCCCGAAGATGTCCCGAATATGTCCCGAGAATGTCCCGAAGATGTCCCGAGCATGTCCCGAAGATGTCCCGAGCATGTCCCGAAGATGTCCCGAAGATGTCCCGAGCATGTCCCGAAGATGTCCCGAAGATGTCCCGAGCATGTCCCGAAGATGTCACGAAGATGTCCCGAGCATGTCCCGAAGATGTCCCGAGCATGTCCCGAAGATGTTCCGAACATGTCCCGAGCATGTCCCGAAGATGTCCCGAAGATGTCCCGAAGATGTCCCGACCATGTCCCGAAGATGTCCCGAAGATGTCCCGAAGATGTCCCGAGCATGTCCCCAAGATGTCCCGAAGATGTCCCTAGCATGTCCCGAGCATGTCCCGAAGATGTCCTGAGCATGTCCCGAGCCTGTCCCGAAGATGTCCCGAGCATGTCCCGAAGATGTCCCGAGCATGTCCCGAAGATGTCCCGAAGATGTCCCGAGCATGTCCCGAAGATGTCCCGAGCATGTCCCGAAGATGTCTCGAAGATGTCCCGAGCATGTCCCGAAGATGTCCCGAGCATGTCCCGAAGATGTCCCGAAGATGTCCCGAATATGTCCCGAGCATGCCCGAAGATGTAACGAAGATGTCCCGAGCATGTCCCGAAGATGTCCCGAAGATGTCCCGAGCATGTCCCGAAGATGTCCCGAGCATGTCCCGAAGATGTCCCGAAGAAGTCCCGAGCATGTCCCGAAGATGTCCCGAAGATGTCCCGAAGATGTCCCGAGCATGTCCCGAAGATGTCCCGAGCATGTCCCGAAGATGTCCCGAAGAAGTCCCGAGCATGTCCCGAAGATGTCCCGAAGATGTCCCGAGCATGTCCCCAAGATGTCCCGAAGATGTCCCTAGCATGTCCCGAGCATGTCCCGAAGATGTCCTGAGCATGTCCCGAGCCTGTCCCGAAGATGTCCCGAGCATGTCCCGAAGATGTCCCGAGCATGTCCCGAAGATGTCCCGAAGATGTCCCGAGCATGTCCCGAAGATGTCCCGAGCATGTCCCGAAGATGTCTCGAAGATGTCCCGAGCATGTCCCGAAGATGTCCCGAGCATGTCCCGAAGATGTCCCGAAGAAGTCCCGAGCATGTCCCGAAGATGTCCCGAAGATGTCCCGAATATGTCCCGAGCATGCCCGAAGATGTAACGAAGATGTCCCGAGCATGTCCCGAAGATGTCAAGAAGATGTCCCGAAGATGTCCCGAGCATGTCCCGAAGATGTCCCGAAGAAGTCCCGAGCATGTCCCGAAGATGTCACGAAGATGTCCCGAATATGTCCCGAAGATGTCCCGAGCATGTCCCGAAGATGTAACGAAGATATCCCGAAGATGTCCCGAGCATGTCCCGAAGATGTCCTGAAAATGTCCAGAGCATGTCCCGAAGATGTCCCGAAGATGTCCGGAAGATGACCCGAGCATGTCCCGAAGATGTCCCGAAGATGTCCCGAGCTTGTCCCGAAGATGTCCCGAAGATGTCCCGAAGATGTCCCGAAGATGTCCCGAGCATGTCCCGAAGATGTCCCGAGCATGTCCCGAAGATGTCCTGAAGATGTCCTGAAGATGTCCCGAAGATGTCCTAAGCATGTCCCGAAGATGTCCCGAGCATGTCCCGAAGATGTCACGAAGATGTCCCGAGCATGTCCCGAAAATATCCCGAAGATGTCCCGAAAAACTCCCGAGCATGTCCCGAAGATGTCCCGAGCATGTCCCGAAGATGTCCCGAAAGTGTCCCGAGCATGTCCCGAAGATTTCCCGAAGATGTCCCGAGCATGTCCCGAAGATGTCCCGAGCATGTCCCGAAGATGTCCCGAAGATGTCCCGAGCATGTCCCGAAGATGTCCCGAGCATGTCCCGAAGATGTCCCGAAGATGTCCCGAAGATGTCCCGAAGATGTCCCGAGCATGTCCCGAAGATGTCCCAAAGACGTCCCGTAGATGTCCCGAAGATGTCCCGAAGATGTCCCGAAGATGTCCCGAGCATGTCCCGAAGATGTCCCGAAGGTGTCCCGAAGATGTATCGAGCATGTCCCGAAGATGTCCCGAAGATGTCCCGAAGGTGTCCCGAGCATGTCCCGAAGATGTCCCGAGCATGTCCCGAGCATGTCCCGAAGATGTCCCGAAGATGTCTAGAAAATGTCCCGAAGATGTCCCGAGCATGTCGCGAAGATGTCCCGAGCATGTCCCGAAGAGGTCCCGAAGATGTACCGAGCATGTCCCGAAGATGTCCCGAGCATGTCCCGAAGATGTCCCGAGCATGTCCCGAAGATGTCCCGAGCATGTCCCGAAGATGTCCCGAACATGTCCCGAGTATGTCCCGAAGATGTCCCGAAGATGTCCCGAAGATGTCTAGAAAATGTCCCGAAGATGTCCCGAAGATGTCCCGAGCATGTCCCGAAGATGTCCCGAGCATGTCCCGAAGATGTCCCGAAGATGTACCGAGCATGTCCCGAAGATGTCCCGAAGATGTCCCGAGCATGTCCCGAAGATGTCCCGAAGATGTCCCGAAGATGTCCCGAAGATGTCCCGAGCATGACCCGAAGATGTCCCGAAGATGTCCCGAGCATGTCCCGAAGATGTCCCGAGCATGTCCCGAAGATGTCCTGAGCATGTCCCGAGCATGTCCCGAAGATGTCCCGAAGATGTCCCGAGCATGTCCCGAAGATGTCCCGAGCATGTCCCGAGCATGTTCCGAAGATGTCCCGAAGATGTCCCGAGCATGTCCCGAAGATGTCCCGAAGATGTCCCGAGCATGTCCCAAAGATGTCCCGAGCATGTCCAGAAGATGTCCCGAAGATGTTCCGAGCATGTCCCGAAGATGTCCCGAAGATGTCCCGAAGATGTCCCGAAGATGTCCCGAGCATGTCCCCAAGATGTCCCTAGCATGTCCCGAGCATGTCCCGAAGATGTCCCGAGCATGTCCCGAAGATGTCCCGACGATGTCCCGAGCATGTCCCCAAGATGTCCCTAGCATGTCCCGAGCATGTCCCGAAGATGTCCCGAGCATGTCCCGAAGATGTCCCGACGATGTCCCGAGCATGTCCCGAAGATGTCCCGAGCATGTCCCGAAGATGTCTAGAAAATGTCCCGAAGATGTCCCGAGCGTGTCCCGAAGATGTCCGGAAGATATCCCGAGCATGTCCCGAAGATGTCCCGAAGATGTCCCGAGCATGTCCCGAAGATGTACCGAGCATGTCCCGAAGATGTCCTGAGCATGTCCCGAGCATGTCCCGAAGATGTCCCGAAGATGTCCCGAGCATGTCCCGAAGATGTCCCGAGCATGTCCCGAGCATGTTCCGAAGATGTCCCGAAGATGTCCCGAGCATGTCCCGAAGATGTCCCGAAGATGTCCCGAGCATGTCCCAAAGATGTCCCGAGCATGTCCAGAAGATGTCCCGAAGATGTCCCGAGCATGTCCCGAAGATGTCCCGAGCATGTCCCGAAGATGTCCCGAGCATGTCCCGAAGATGTCCCGAGCATGTCCCGAAGATGTCACGAAGATGTCCCGAGCATGTCCCGAAGATGTCCCGAGCATGTCCCGAAGATGTCTAGAAAATGTCCCGAAGATGTCCCGAGCGTGTCCCGAAGATGTCCGGAAGATATCCCGAGCATGTCCCGAAGATGTCCCGAAGATGTCCCGAGCATGTCCCGAAGATGTCCCGAGCATGTCCCGAAGATGTCCTGAGCATGTCCCGAGCATGTCCCGAAGATGTCCCGAAGATGTCCCGAGCATGTCCCGAAGATGTCCCGAGCATGTCCCGAGCATGTTCCGAAGATGTCCCGAAGATGTCCCGAGCATGTCCCGAAGATGTCCCGAAGATGTCCCGAGCATGTCCCAAAGATGTCCCGAGCATGTCCAGAAGATGTCCCGAAGATGTTCCGAGCATGTCCCGAAGATGTCCCGAAGATGTCCCGAAGATGTCCCGAGCATGTCCCCAAGATGTCCCTAGCATGTCCCGAGCATGTCCCGAAGATGTCCCGAGCATGTCCCGAAGATGTCCCGACGATGTCCCGAGCATGTCCCGAAGATGTCCCGAGCATGTCCCGGGACATCTTCGGGACATCTTCGGGACATCTTCGGGACATGCTCGGGACATCTTCGGGACATGCTCGGGACATCTTCGGGACATCTTCGGCATATCTTCGGGACATGCTCGGGACATGCTCGGGACATCTTCGGGACATGATCGGGACATCTTCGGGAAATGCTCGGGACATCTTCGGGACATCTTCGGGACATGCTCGGGACATCTTCGGGACATGCTCGGGACATCTTCGGGACATGCTCGGGACATCTTCGGGACATGCTCGGGACATCTTCGGGACATCTTCGGGACATTTTCGGGACATGCTCGGGACATCTTCGGGACATGCTCGGGACATGCTCGGGACATCTTCGGGACATGCTCGGGACATCTTCGGGACATGCTCGGGACATCTTCGGGACATGCTCGGGACATCTTCGGGACATTCTCGGGACATCTTCGGGACATCTTCGGGACATGCTCGGGACATCTTCGGGACATATTCGGGACATCTTCGGGACATGCTCGGGACATCTTCGGGACATGCTCGGGACATCTTCGGGACATTCTCGGGACATATTCGGGACATCTTCGGGACATGCTCGGGACATCTTCGGGACATGCTCGGGACATCTTCGGGACATGCTCGGGATATCTTCGGGACATGCTCGGGACATCTTCGGGACATCTTCGGGACATGCTCGGGACATCTTCGGGACATGCTCGGGACATCTTCGGGACATGCTCGGGACATCTTCGATATATCTTCGGGACATGCTCGGGACATCTTCGGGACACCTTCGGGACATGCTCGGGACATCTTCGGGACATGCTCGGGACATGCTCGGGACATCTTCGGGACATGCTTGGGACATCTTCGGGACATGCTCGGGACATCTTCGGGATATCTTCGGGACATCTTCGGGACATCTTCGGGACATCTTCGGGACATGCTCGGGATATCTTCGGGACATGCTCGGGACATCTTTGGGACATGCTCGGGACATCTTCGGGACATCTTCGGGACATGCTCGGGACATCTTCGGGACATGCTCGGGACATCTTCGGGACATGCTCGGGACATCTTCGGGATATCTTCGGGACATGCTAGGGATATCTTCGGGACATCTTCGGGGCATGCACGGGACATCTTCGGGACATCTTCGGGACATCTTCGGGACATGCTCGGGACATCTTCGGGACATCTTCGGGACATGCTCGGGACATCTTCGGGACATGCTCGGGACATCTTCGGGACATGCTCGGGACATCTTCGGGACATGCTCGGGACATCTTCGGGACATGCTCGGGACATCTTCGGGACATGCTCGGGACATCTTCGGGACATTCTCGGGACATATTCGGGACATGCTCGGGACATCTTCGGGACATATTCGGGACATCTTCGGGACATGCTCGGGACATCTTCGGGACATGCTCGGGACATCTTCGGGACATGCTCGGGACATCTTCGGGACATTCTCGGGATATATTCGGGACATGCTCGGGACATCTTCGGGACATATTCGGGACATCTTCGGGACATGCTCGGGACATCTTCGGGACATGCTCGGGACATCTTCGGGACATGCTCGGGACATCTTCGGGATATCTTCGGGACATGCTCGGGACATCTTCGGGACATCTTCGGGACATGCTCGGGACATCTTCGGGACATCTTCGGGACATGCTCGGGACATGCTCGGGACATGCTCGGGACATCTTCGGGACATCTTCGGGACATGCTCGGGACATCTTCGGGACATGCTCGGGACATCTTCGGGACATCTTCGGGACATGCTCGGGACATTTTCGGGACATCTTCGGGACATCTTCGGGACATGCTCGGGACATCTTCGGGACATCTTCGGGACATGCTCGGGACATCTTCGGGACATCTTCGGGACATGCTCGGGACATCTTCGGGACATCTCCGGGACATGCTCGGGACATCTTCGGGACATCTTCGGGACATCTTCGGGACATGCTCGGGACATCTTCGGGACATGCTCGGGACATCTTCGGGACATCTTCGGCATATCTTCGGGACATGCTCGGGACATGCTCGGGACATCTTCGGGACATGATCGGGACATCTTCGGGACATGCTCGGGACATCTTCGGGACATCTTCGGGACATGCTCGGGACATCTTCGGGACATGCTCGGGACATCTTAGGGACATGCTCGGGACATCTTCGGGACATGCTCGGGACATCTTCGGGACATCTTCGGGACATTTTCGGGACATGCTCGGGACATCTTCGGGACATGCTCGGGACATGCTCGGGACATGCTCGGGACATCTTCGGGACATGCTCGGGACATCTTCGGGACATGCTCGGGACATCTTCGGGACATGCTCGGGACATCTTCGGGACATTCTCGGGACATCTTCGGGACATCTTCGGGACATGCTCGGGACATCTTCGGGACATATTCGGGACATCTTCGGGACATGCTCGGGACATCTTCGGGACATGCTCGGGACATCTTCGGGACATTCTCGGGACATATTCGGGACATCTTCGGGACATGCTCGGGACATCTTCGGGACATGCTCGGGACATCTTCGGGACATGCTCGGGATATCTTCGGGACATGCTCGGGACATCTTCGGGACATCTTCGGGACATGCTCGGGACATCTTCGGGACATGCTCGGGACATCTTCGGGACATGCTCGGGACATCTTCGGGATATCTTCGGGACATGCTCGGGACATCTTCGGGACATCTTCGGGACATGCTCGGGACATCTTCGGGACATGCTCGGGACATGCTCGGGACATCTTCGGGACATGCTTGGGACATCTTCGGGACATGCTCGGGACATCTTCGGGATATCTTCGGGACATCTTCGGGACATCTTCGGGACATCTTCGGGACATGCTCGGGACATCTTCGGGACATGCTCGGGACATCTTTGGGACATGCTCGGGACATCTTCGGGACATCTTCGGGACATGCTCGGGACATCTTCGGGACATGCTCGGGACATCTTCGGGACATGCTCGGGACATCTTCGGGATATCTTCGGGACATGCTAGGGACATCTTCGGGACATCTTCGGGGCATGCACGGGACATCTTCGGGACATCTTCGGGACATCTTCGGGACATGCTCGGGACATCTTCGGGACATCTTCGGGACATGCTCGGGACATCTTCGGGACATGCTCGGGACATCTTCGGGACATGCTCGGGACATCTTCGGGACATGCTCGGGACATCTTCGGGACATGCTCGGGACATCTTCGGGACATGCTCGGGACATCTTCGGGACATTCTCGGGACATATTCGGGACATGCTCGGGACATCTTCGGGACATATTCGGGACATCTTCGGGACATGCTCGGGACATCTTCGGGACATGCTCGGGACATCTTCGGGACATGCTCGGGACATCTTCGGGTCATTCTCGGGACATATTCGGGACATGCTCGGGACATCTTCGGGACATATTCGGGACATCTTCGGGACATGCTCGGGACATCTTCGGGACATGCTCGGGACATCTTCGGGACATGCTCGGGACATCTTCGGGATATCTTCGGGACATGCTCGGGACATCTTCGGGACATCTTCGGGACATGCTCGGGACATCTTCGGGACATGCTCGGGACATGCTCGGGACATCTTCGGGACATGCTTGGGACATCTTCGGGACATGCTCGGGACATCTTCGGGATATCTTCGGGACATCTTCGGGACATCTTCGGGACATCTTCGGGACATGCTCGGGACATCTTCGGGACATGCTCGGGACATCTTTGGGACATGCTCGGGACATCTTCGGGACATCTTCGGGACATGCTCGGGACATCTTCGGGACATGCTCGGGACATCTTCGGGACATGCTCGGGACATCTTCGGGATATCTTCGGGACATGCTAGGGATATCTTCGGGACATCTTCGGGGCATGCACGGGACATCTTCGGGACATCTTCGGGACATCTTCGGGACATGCTCGGGACATCTTCGGGACATCTTCGGGACATGCTCGGGACATCTTCGGGACATGCTCGGGACATCTTCGGGACATGCTCGGGACATCTTCGGGACATGCTCGGGACATCTTCGGGACATGCTCGGGACATCTTCGGGACATGCTCGGGACATCTTCGGGACATTCTCGGGACATATTCGGGACATGCTCGGGACATCTTCGGGACATATTCGGGACATCTTCGGGACATGCTCGGGACATCTTCGGGACATGCTCGGGACATCTTCGGGACATTCTCGGGACATATTCGGGACATCTTCGGGACATGCTCGGGACATCTTCGGGACATGCTCGGGACATCTTCGGGACATGCTAGGGACATCTTCGGGACATATTCGGGACATCTTCGGGACATGCTCGGGACATCTTCGGGACATGCTCGGGACATCTTCGGGACATTCTCGGGACATATTCGGGACATCTTCGGGACATGCTCGGGACATCTTCGGGACATGCTCGGGACATCTTCGGGACATGCTCGGGACATCTTCGGGATATCTTCGGGACATGCTAGGGATATCTTCGGGACATCTTCGGGGCATGCACGGGACATCTTCGGGACATCTTCGGGACATCTTCGGGACATGCTCGGGACATCTTCGGGACATCTTCGGGACATGCTCGGGACATCTTCGGGACATGCTCGGGACATCTTCGGGACATGCTCGGGACATCTTCGGGACATGCTCGGGACATCTTCGGGACATGCTCGGGACATCTTCGGGACATGCTCGGGACATCTTCGGGACATTCTCGGGACATATTCGGGACATGCTCGGGACATCTTCGGGACATATTCGGGACATCTTCGGGACATGCTCGGGACATCTTCGGGACATGCTCGGGACATCTTCGGGACATGCTCGGGACATCTTCGGGACATTCTCGGGACATATTCGGGACATGCTCGGGACATCTTCGGGACATATTCGGGACATCTTCGGGACATGCTCGGGACATCTTCGGGACATGCTCGGGACATCTTCGGGACATGCTCGGGACATCTTCGGGATATCTTCGGGACATGCTCGGGACATCTTCGGGACATCTTCGGGACATGCTCGGGACATCTTCGGGACATGCTCGGGACATGCTCGGGACATCTTCGGGACATGCTTGGGACATCTTCGGGACATGCTCGGGACATCTTCGGGATATCTTCGGGACATCTTCGGGACATCTTCGGGACATCTTCGGGACATGCTCGGGACATCTTCGGGACATGCTCGGGACATCTTTGGGACATGCTCGGGACATCTTCGGGACATCTTCGGGACATGCTCGGGACATCTTCGGGACATGCTCGGGACATCTTCGGGACATGCTCGGGACATCTTCGGGATATCTTCGGGACATGCTAGGGATATCTTCGGGACATCTTCGGGGCATGCACGGGACATCTTCGGGACATCTTCGGGACATCTTCGGGACATGCTCGGGACATCTTCGGGACATCTTCGGGACATGCTCGGGACATCTTCGGGACATGCTCGGGACATCTTCGGGACATGCTCGGGACATCTTCGGGACATGCTCGGGACATCTTCGGGACATGCTCGGGACATCTTCGGGACATGCTCGGGACATCTTCGGGACATTCTCGGGACATATTCGGGACATGCTCGGGACATCTTCGGGACATATTCGGGACATCTTCGGGACATGCTCGGGACATCTTCGGGACATGCTCGGGACATCTTCGGGACATTCTCGGGACATATTCGGGACATCTTCGGGACATGCTCGGGACATCTTCGGGACATGCTCGGGACATCTTCGGGACATGCTAGGGACATCTTCGGGACATATTCGGGACATCTTCGGGACATGCTCGGGACATCTTCGGGACATGCTCGGGACATCTTCGGGACATTCTCGGGACATATTCGGGACATCTTCGGGACATGCTCGGGACATCTTCGGGACATGCTCGGGACATCTTCGGGACATGCTCGGGATATCTTCGGGACATCTTCGGGACATCTTCGGGACATGCTCGGGACATCTTCGGGACATGCTTGGGACATCTTCAGGACATCTTCGGGACATCTTCGGGACATCTTCGGGACATTTTCGGGACATGCTCGGGACATCTTCGGGACATGCTCGGGACATCTTCGGGACATTCTCGGGACATCTTCGGGACACCTTCGGGACATCTTCGGGACATGCTCGGGACATCTTTGGGACATGCTCGGGACATCTTCGGGACATCTTTGGGACATGCTCGGGACATCTTCGGGACATGCTCGGGACATCTTCGGGACATGCTCGGGACATCTTCGGGATATCTTCGGGACATGCTCGGGACATCTTCGGGACATCTTCGGGACATGCTCGGGACATCTTCTTGACATGCTTGGGACATCTTCGGGACATGCTCGGGACATCTTCGGGACACCTTCGGGACATCTTCGGGACATGCTCGGGACATCTTTGGGAAATGCTCGGGACATCTTCGGGACATCTTCGGGACATGCTCGGGACATGCTCGGGACATCTTCGGGACATGCTCGGGACATCTTCGGGACATGCTCGGGACATCTTCGGGACATCTTCGGGACATGCTCGAGACATGCTCGGGACATCTTCGTTACATCTTCGGGACATCTTCGGGACATGCTCGGGACATCTTCGGGACATCTTCGGGACATCTTTGGGACATCTTCGGGACATGCTCGGGACATCTTCGGGACATGCTCGGGATATCTTCGGGACATCTTCGGGACAGCTTCGGGACATCTTCGGGACATGCTCGGGACATCTTCGGGACATCTTCGGGACATCTTCGGGACATCTTCGGGACATCTTCGGGACTTGCTCGGGACATCTTCGGGACATGCTCGGGACATCTTCGGGACATCTTCGGGACATGCTCGGGACATCTTCGGGACATCTTCGGGACATGCTCGGGACATGCTCGGGACATGCTCGGGACATCTTCGGGACATCTTCGGGACATGCTCGGGACATCTTCGGGACATCTTCGGGACATCTTCGGGACATCTTCGGGACATCTTCGGGACATGCTCGGGACATCTTCGGGACATGCTCGGGACATCTTCGGGACATGCTCGGGACATCTTCGGGACATCTTCGGGACATGCTCGGGACATCTTCGGGACATCTTCGGGACATCTTCGGGACATGCTCGGGACATCTTCGGGACATCTTCGGGACATGCTCGGGACATCTTCGGGACATCTTCGGGACATGCTCGGGACATCTTCGGGACATCTCCGGGACATGCTCGGGACATCTTCGGGACATCTTCGGGACATCTTCGGGACATGCTCGGGACATCTTCGGGACATGCTCGGGACATCTTCGGGACATCTTCGGCACATCTTCGGGAAATGCTCGGGACATGCTCGGGACATCTTCGGGACATGATCGGGACATCTTCGGGACATGCTCGGGACATCTTCGGGACATCTTCGGGACATGCTCGGGACATCTTCGGGGCATGCTCGGGACATCTTCGGGACATGCTCGGGACATCTTCGGGACATGCTCGGGACATCTTCGGGACATCTTCGGGACATTTTCGGGACATGCTCGGGACATCTTCGGGACATGCTCGGGACATGCTCGGGACATGCTCGGGACATCTTCGGGACATGCTCGGGACATCTTCGGGACATGCTCGGGACATCTTCGGGACATGCTCGGGACATCTTCGGGACATTCTCGGGACATCTTCGGGACATCTTCGGGACATGCTCGGGACATCTTCGGGACATATTCGGGACATCTTCGGGACATGCTCGGGACATCTTCGGGACATGCTCGGGACATCTTCGGGACATTCTCGGGACATATTCGGAACATCTTCGGGACATGCTCGGGACATCTTCGGGACATGCTCGGGACATCTTCGGGACATGCTCGGGATATCTTCGGGACATGCTCGGGACATCTTCGGGACATCTTCGGGACATGCTCGGGACATCTTCGGGACATGCTCGGGACATCTTCGGGACATGCTCGGGACATCTTCGGGATATCTTCGGGACATGCTCGGGACATCTTCGGGACATCTTCGGGACATGCTCGGGACATCTTCGGGACATGCGCGGGACATGCTCGGGACATCTTCGGGACATGCTTGGGACATCTTCGGGACATGCTCGGGACATCTTCGGGATATCTTCGGGACATCTTCGGGACATCTTCGGGACATCTTCGGGACATGCTCGGGACATCTTCGGGACATGCTCGGGACATCTTTGGGACATGCTCGGGACATCTTCGGGACATCTTCGGGACATGCTCGGGACATCTTCGGGACATGCTCGGGACATCTTCGGGACATGCTCGGGACATCTTCGGGATATCTTCGGGACATGCTAGGGATATCTTCGGGACATCTTCGGGGCATGCACGGGACATCTTCGGGACATCTTCGGGACATCTTCGGGACATGCTCGGGACATCTTCGGGACATCTTCGGGACATGCTCGGGACATCTTCGGGACATGCTCGGGACATCTTCGGGACATGCTCGGGACATCTTCGGGACATGCTCGGGACATCTTCGGGACATGCTCGGGACATCTTCGGGACATGCTCGGGACATCTTCGGGACATTCTCGGGACATATTCGGGACATGCTCGGGACATCTTCGGGACATATTCGGGACATCTTCGGGACATGCTCGGGACATCTTCGGGACATGCTCGGGACATCTTCGGGACATTCTCGGGACATATTCGGGACATCTTCGGGACATGCTCGGGACATCTTCGGGACATGCTCGGGACATCTTCGGGACATGCTCGGGACATCTTCGGGACATATTCGGGACATCTTCGGGACATGCTCGGGACATCTTCGGGACATGCTCGGGACATCTTCGGGACATTCTCGGGACATGCTCGGGACATCTTCGGGACATGCTCGGGACATCTTCGGGACATGCTCGGGACATCTTCGGGACATGCTCGGGATATCTTCGGGACATCTTCGGGACATCTTCGGGACATGCTCGGGACATCTTCGGGACATGCTTGGGACATCTTCGGTACATCTTCGGGACATCTTCGGGACATCTTCGGGACATTTTCGGGACATGCTCGGGACATCTTCGGGACATGCTCGGGACATCTTCGGGACATTCTCGGGACATCTTCGGGACACCTTCGGGACATCTTCGGGACATGCTCGGGACATCTTTGGGACATGCTCGGGACATCTTCGGGACATCTTTGGGACATGCTCGGGACATCTTCGGGACATGCTCGGGACATCTTCGGGACATGCTCGGGACATCTTCGGGATATCTTCGGGACATGCTCGGGACATCTTCGGGACATCTTCGGGACATGCTCGGGACATCTTCTTGACATGCTTGGGACATCTTCGGGACATGCTCGGGACATCTTCGGGACACCTTCGGGACATCTTCGGGACATGCTCGGGACATCTTTGGGAAATGCTCGGGACATCTTCGGGACATCTTCGGGACATGCTCGGGACATCTTCGGGACATGCTCGGGACATCTTCGGGACATGCTCGGGACATCTTCGGGATATCTTCGGGACATGCTCGGGACATCTTCGGGACATCTTCGGGACATGCTCGGGACATCTTCGGGACATGCTCAGGACATGCTCGGGACATCTTCGGGACATGCTTGGGACATCTTCGGGACATGCTCGGGACATCTTCGGGATATCTTCGGGACATCTTCGGGACATCTTCGGGACATCTTCGGGACATGCTCGGGACATCTTCGGGACATGCTCGGGACATCTTTGGGACATGCTCGGGACATCTTCGGGACATCTTCGGGACATGCTCGGGACATCTTCGGGACATGCTCGGGACATCTTCGGGACATGCTCGGGACATCTTCGGGATATCTTCGGGACATGCTAGGGATATCTTCGGGACATCTTCGGGGCATGCACGGGACATCTTCGGGACATCTTCGGGACATCTTCGGGACATGCTCGGGACATCTTCGGGACATGCTCGGGACATCTTCGGGACATGCTCGGGACATCTTCGGGACATGCTCGGGACATCTTCGGGACATGCTCGGGACATCTTCGGGACATGCTCGGGACATCTTTGGGATATCTTCGGGACATGCTCGGGACATGCTCGGGACATCTTTGGGACATCTTCTGGACATGCTCGGGACATCTGCGGGACATCTTCGGGACATGCTCGGGACATCTTCGGGACATGCTCGGGACATGCTTGGGACATCTTCGGGACGTCTTCGGGACATCTTCGGGACACGCTTGGGACATCTTCGGGACATCTTTGGGACATCTTCGGGACATCTTCGGGACATGCTCGGGACATCTTCGGGACATGCTCGGGACATCTTCGGGACATCTTCGGGACATGCTCGGGACATCTTCGGGACATCTTCGGGACATCTTCGGGACATCTTCGGGACATCTTCGGGACATCTTCGGGACATCTTCGGGACATCTTCGGGACATGCTCGGGACATCTTCGGGACATTTTCGGGACATGCTTGGGACATCTTCGGGACATGCTCGGGATATCTTCCGGACATCTTCGGGACACGCTTGGGACATCTTCGGGACATCTTTGGGACATCTTCGGGACATTTTCGGGACATGCTCGGGACATCTTCGGGACATGCTCGGGACATCTTCGGGACATCTTCGGGACATGCTCGGGACATCTTCGGGACATCTTCGGGACATCTTCGGGACATGCTCGGGACATCTTCGGGACATGCTTGGGACATCTTCGGGACGTCTTCGGGACATCTTCGGGACACGCTTGGGACATCTTCGGGACATCTTTGGGACATCTTCGGGACATCTTCGGGACATGCTCGGGACATCTTCGGGACATGCTCGGGACATCTTCGGGACATCTTCGGGACATGCTCGGGACATCTTCGGGACATCTTCGGGTCATCTTCGGGACATCTTCGGGACATCTTCGGGACATGCTCGTGACATCTTCGGGACATTTTCGGGACATGCTTGGGACATCTTCGGGACATGCTCGGGATATCTTCCGGACATCTTCGGGACACGCTTGGGACATCTTCGGGACATCTTTGGGACATCTTCAGGACATCTTCGGGACATCCTCGGGACATCTTCGGGACATGCTCGGGACATCTTCGGGACATCTTCGGGACATGCTCGGGACATCTTCGGGTCATCTTCGGGACATCTTCGGGACATGCTCGGGACATCTTCGGGACATGCTCGGAAATGCTCGGGACATGCTCGGATAGATGGTACAAAGGCAAGGGTTTGAATATTTCAATGTTTTTGAAAGCTATGAAAATTCTATTAATTTTTATTATTTTGCTTTCAATACTCTGGATAATTTTTGCCTATTAATCTGTCGTCGTCGAACCATGGGTCTAACAGTCCGATTAATCAGTTGATTAATATTTTCAATAAACATTATAACTCTGTTAACGTAAATTTGAAATCAAAACAGTTTAAAATTAGATTTTTCGTTAATTTTGTAAATTAGAAATTTAATTGTGTTATCTTTTTTTTTTATACATACATTCATTTTTTATTATTATTGTTATTTATATTTATTTATATTTATAATTACCTGTAACGTTAGGAATTTAACGTGCTCAATAAATCAAATCAAATCAAATGTGTTGGGTCTTTGTTTTTCTTTAGACGCGATGTTCTCGTTATTAAAAAAAAATGCATTGCTGGATCACTTTAATTTAGAATAAATTCACTAGCGGCTACAAGAATTACACATCTTAGGGCCTTAGTCTCAGCCAGATTATAGCACTTCCGTTAAAAAAGGAAATAATTAACTAATCTTACATAAACATGAAAAATAATACTCGTAAAATAAATTTATTTAAATTTAAATAAAACAATCTTCATCAAACATCATCAAATATTTGGCGTATTTATTTTACAGAGAGGAACTTGAAACAAAACAATTTGTCTTCAGTCCCCCAAAAAATATTGCACATTTTTTTTAACACAGATAACTTACAATACCATAATACACATCTTTAATTCTCATTGAGCATCTTAAACTATGATCTATATAAACTACTGAAACTATAACCCCCCTTGCCGTGGTTAATTGTCATAATATTTTTCTGCAATGGCCCATGGAAGTCCTTCAGCCCGGAACTTTTATATTTGTGTAAACCTTCAACTTTAGATGGAGCTTCTTGTGCTGAAGCATGATGATATTTAATGCCATAGCTGCCCAAAGAGGGTTCATGTGATGACAAACTTGGAGTCTTTGATGGTTCATACGAATGACTACTTGACAATTTTGTTGATTTCGTACCATCATAGAAATGACTATACGAAGAAGCTGAAGCCTTAGAAGGTTTTGGATCTTCATAGGAATGACTGTAGGAAGGTGCTGGTGCTTTAGAAATCTCATAAGAATGACTGTATGATGGAGAAGATGAAGCTTTTCCTGAAGATTCATATAATTTTCCTGAAGGTTCGTATGATTTTACCGAAGATTCGTAGGACTTTCCTGGAGCTGATGGTGCTTCATAGGACTTTGTTGGCGCTTCATAGGATTTACCTGGAGCTTTTGATACTTCATTTTCTTCAGAATGTTCATAACCCGAATATTCTGGTGACGATTCTTCATGCTGTTCCTCCTCTTCACTTCCACTATATGGAACTATCTGAGTCCCCTCAAAGCTATGATATCCCTTAAAATCTGAATTCTTCACAGGCTCATCAAATTGATAACTATTATGATGACTTTCAAACCGATGTTGCTTGTGATGATGATTATCACTTCCATGTCCACTATCCGATGAAACACCTCCACTATAATGATGAGCTTCAACATCTTGAGGGAACTTCAAAGACTCAAAGCTATCACTGTACTTTTCAAAAGGATTACTATCCTCCCCATCACTTTGTTCTCCAAATGATTCACTAAAATTATGCGATTCACCTTCGTCAAATTGATGATGACTTCCGTGTTCCGGGTGTGACGATTCACTAAAGCTATGATGAAGTTCACCTATTGCCTTTCCAGCACTTAAATGGCCAGCATATTCACCAAGATAACCATTGTACGTGCTATCGAAACTGGACTTTTTGGCGAAACCATCTTTACTTCCGGAATATTCTGCTTTTGTAAATGATGTTGATATTATCCCGAGGAAAAGTGTGGCGTGATAGAGAATAATGATGTTTTTCATTTTTTTTTTTTGCGTTTGGGGAAGTTTTGCCGGGAAATAACGATGATACACTAAATTGCTGCTTTCTTCGTTATAAGCTTATATATCGACAAAATAGGCAACAGTTTGGTGTGTTTTTCATTTGGATGCCCCTCTTAAAGAAAAGCGTTGTTGCTGCTGTTGATGGACGTGCTTGTTGGTCGTTTATATCATAGTCTGCTTATGTCGATTGTTTTTGCACAAAAAAAAAACAGTTTCGTCGCGTCGTCGCCGCCGCTGCTAGCTACTGTCTTGTTGATCCACTGTCATCATGTTACGGCTAGGTGGTACTGCTTCACATCACTACCAAAATACATCTACAATAAACTTTAAATCATAACAATGATCCACATTATTTAGCGGGTTGGTATACAAATCTCATTGGCAATTGTATATATTCAGTTAACAGTGAGGCCACAAATCTCTTGAAAGAAAGTTAAAAATGATTGATTAGTTGATGGTGTTGTTAAAGTATAACAAATTTATTGTAATTTTTTTAGCTTTGTGATCTTGTCCCAATTAGTAGATAAATAAAAATGATTGAATGTAAAGTACCACAAATTAGCATTTAAGAAGCATAACAAATCAAAAAGTTACCACAAAACATGTAATATGAGCTAATAAAACATTTCTTGAGTTGAAAAATTTGGAGTGCTAAAAAACCTGTGACATAAAACAAGTCCATAAAATTTAAATAAATTGAGTAAACGTGTTTACCATATCTCAAAGCATTTTTTATTTGTAACTGAACTCGCATCCATCTAATTTTTGACATCTAGTTTTGGTTTGATGGTTTCTAAATGCATGTAATTTTTTACCATTTTCAAAATTTCAACAGCAATTAAGCTTGCAAACACCAATTTATCATGAATTTTTCTGAATGATAATAATTGGGCCTAGGGGCAGCAAGACCAGTTTATTCAAATAGTGAATCACAATAGCAGTTTCAAATACGAAGATGTAGTGTTAAGAGAGCCCGACAGGACAACACGACTTTGTACACCCCGACTCACGACAGCCCGATTCAACCCATAGCCCGACTCAAGATAACCCGACTCATCGCAACTCGACTCATAAATTGAAAAAAATACATAAGCTCAAAATTAAAACCTGACTACTCCAAAATCACTCTCTAAAAAATGAGGAACAATATCTTCTGAGATTGTTATATGATGTGCATTGGATATTTAAGGTCATTATGTAACCAACCCATTCACTTAAAATTATGCCTCACTTGAAAAAAAATTATGCCTTTTCAAATAAATTATGCCTCAATTTAGATTTCTTAGTTTTTGTTTCAAAAATTATATATAAAAAGTGCAAGTACACAAAACGAAATGTTTAAATAATTAACTTATACATTTATGCTACTTATTTGTCACGAAACGGCAACTTATTTTCTTCGAAAGGAATTTTTCAAGAGAACTAATACATTGCTTTACACAATAGGAAGAAATCAGCGACCATTTTTTTTTCACCAATAATGTTTGCAAGCGTTTTAGACCTTTTTATAGCACCAAAATCGCTTTTTGCATATTCTTTTCTAGTAAAATTGGTTAAGTGCGCACAAAATTCTTCGAAAAATTAAACACTACCAAGAGTTAAATGGTAAAAACGAATTCTATAAATAAAATTTCGAACAACTTTTATTTAAAATATATGTATGTAGGTAATATATTAATTTTAAGTTTTTTTTCTATCAAAATATTCAAAAAATTATAAGAAACTTTTTAAACACAAATCAAGAGTGGAATGAAAAAATTATGCCTTTTTGTCAAAAAATAAGCCTCAATGCCTAAGCTAATAAAATTATGCCTAAAAGGCATAATTATGCCTCAGTTGGCATCGCTGGTCGCACGTACTTGCCCTTGTAGTTCAAAGCATCTTTATCTTAAATTAATTTTTCCTTATTTCCTTTCTTTATTAAATAAATGTTATCTTTTGCGTTGGCTAAAGGCTATAGACCTATAGCCAACCAACGGCGTATACAAGGGGGGGGTCATGATATTCTGGTATAAGGAGAATATTTTTAAGAAAGATGGCCACCTAGGTTTCTATAGATTTATTTTATACCACAGGTGTTTAAAATTTTTCATAAAATACTTTTTTTACATTTTGCATCAAAAAACAGATTTCAAAATTTTTTTTACGAAAATGTGCAATAGCTATGAAATTTTTAAAGTGTTTATGTACTCATCCAATTATTGTAGAAAATTATAAAAAAAAGAAATAAATAAAATTCATTCATTCGTGGTTGTAGTGAACGAAAACATAAGATGATAAAATTTAAAATACACTGAAAGAAAAAAAGTTCATATTTTATGAACTGGTTGCGATAGAACTTTTTTCTATCTGTTTTTAGAACAATCATAAGTGTAGCTATAAGCCGTTTTAGGGTTGTCCATTCTCTATTGCACACCCTGTATATTTTGAGACATATTCTAAACAAAAATTCCCAGGGCAATGGTTTCGGGAGAAGAGCCCCAATCGGAAAAATGGCGAAAATTTCCCCATATTCTTAACAGTTGAGGAACGAAATTCAAGCTAAAAAATAATGTAATTTCAGGAACTTTTCAGTTAGGAGTTTTTTTTTTTCAGGAATAGGATTATGACGATTACAACTAAACTTCAACTTTTTGAATCGTTATACCTAAGAAACGGTGGGTCTTAGGAAAAAAAGTGCCATGACACTTTTTATATATAATAATCTGGTCTACAATTCTTGCATTGAATATTTTTTGATAAGACTTACCGTTTTGCTGAAAATCGTGAAATTGTGACCTTTTGACCCCTATAACTCTTAACGCGGACACGATATCAATGTCGATTCTTCACATCTTCATAACAAAGCCGTCATTAAGCTGTATACCAAAATTCAGCCCAGTAGGAATTTTCGTTTTGTAGTACGCTGTTCGGCACAACGAAATTGAAAGTCTAAACTTCTTTTTCGCACACAAACAATTGCCGGGGGCATTCATTGTGTGTGGAAAAATGACATTTTGAGTTTTTTTGTTTGTTTTTGTTGTTCATTTTGTCATTGCATGTCTTTCTGCGATGCGTGTTTGCTTTTTTTTCATTTATGTTTTGCAATTTTTGAGTATCTTTCGGTCCAGATTTCGCAAGCATTTCGTTGTCCTCGTGGAGACCGACGAAAAATTTTGTTTCACATCAGCAGCGTTCTAGGCTTTAAGGCTTAACGCTAAACTTAAACGAATCTCATACCGTTTTTGTTTGGTTATTTTTAGAACTACATTCGGAACTTTTCGATTCGAAATGCAAGACGCACAAATTTTAATGTTAAATAATTCAAAAACCCCATTTTCAGGTTTATGCCTGCTATCAAAACTTTTGAAAAAAAAAAAAAAAAAATTTGGCATGAACCCCCGCCATATTTCCGTTCTCCGCATTTTTTTGAGAAAAAATAAAAACGCAGTTTTGCTAGAATCAATAAGACTATTCGAACACCAAATTTAATCAAAATCGTTGGAGCCGTTTTTGCAATACCTCGAGAACCTTATATGTGAGATATGCGTTAGAAAGGAGATAATAAAAAAATAAAACTAATGGGTCTAGGGAATTACGTAAAAATCATCTGTACCAACTTTTTTGATCTTCTCCATCATCGTAATGTTGGTTTTGATTAAAACCTCAAAATTTTGTTCTACACGAAACTAATACTTGCCCTATAGATTAAGTAATAATAGCTAGAATGTTCTCTTGGCAATTTTTCTAAAAATAATAAAAAATTGTTAAAAATGCTTTGTAAAAATAGTTTTCAAGAAAATCCAGAATCGCTCTTCTGTGTGACCCCACTGTTTTTAAAAACGACGTGACTTTTGTTTTCTCTGTGACGTTGCCATCAAGTAATTCTTCAATCGTCAAAGTAAATGCTCCACATGTTACTTCAAAAAATAAAAACAAGATATCTATTATTCCGTCTTTCTTTTTGCATCGTATTTCTATGTTTACAAACTTAATGATGGCTACTGCAAGTAGTTTGGTTACATGCGGAAGATAAACTCATTAGCTATAGTAAAGACTGGATTTTTATTAAGAAGGCTACAGTACTTCTTCACCCAATCGCGACTAATAGGAGGAGTGTCATCTCTGTTCAATAATAATAAATTATACCGGCAACCAGTGACTTGATGTTTAAGTATGTTTGTTGTTGGTGCGTACATAGCTGCAGAGCTCAGGGCAGTGATCAGTGATCACTGATCATATTGCAGTAAAACAACTCTCCCACTTTTTCAAAATCCAAGAAAGTCTGACTGATTTTCAAGGAAAACTCTTTTATCATGAAAAAGCTTAAAGTGTGTCTTTGGATCGCTAGCTGCTGTTGATGTTGGTTCAAATAATACAGAAAAAAGTAAGAAAGAAGAAACATGATGGCTCGCGAGTGCCACAAAGAAAAGTAGTTTATTGTCGGAACTTGAAACGCATAAAATCGAACAGCGTGTCTGAGGCCTTTATTCATTCGGTGTTAATCGAACAACCTTTTGTTTTGATGATTACAATTATTTGGTAAGATGGTTACCACTTTCTGTTAATTCCAATATAGGCCGTCGCGTCGTGGTCTTTTTATTTCGTTTCAGTTTCATTTTATTATAATTTCATTTCTTCTTCATTTCAGTTTCACTTTTTCACTTGATTTTCATTACAGTTTCAGTTTTACTTTTTCACTTGATTTTCATTACAGTTTCATTTTAGTTTCACTTCAGCTTCATTTCAGTTTTATTTCAGTTTCATTTCAGTTTTGTTTCAGTTTCATTTCAGTTTCATTTTAGTTTAGCTTCATTTCAGTTTCATTTGAGTTTCATTTCAGTTTCATTTCAGATTCATCTCAGTTTCTTTCATTTTTATTTCAGTTTCATTTAGGTTTTCATCAATTTTTGTAAAGGATTTTTTTCATGTCTTGGAAGAAATCCTTCCTGGCCTTTATGTAAAATAGCTTTTGGTTGGCTGTTTCTTATTTTATTAAAAAAAATTCTTAGTAGGTTTTTGCCTTAGTGGCAACCATGAATTATTAGAAATGGTCAGTAATCCATTTGTGCAACACAAAAAGGTGATAATGAGTGAGTGAGGTAATGAGTAACCGTATATTAAAATAGCTCGAATTGTTTTGTGTATCTACCCATTTGGCTTTTGTGGATGCCATCATCAATTGAAGAAGAGTGCGATTGCAGAGCAAAGTTAACATAAGTTTTATGTTATTTAATATATTATTGGCTTTTGTTGTGGTGAAATTATAGGAAATGATGAGTCTTTTTGATTCATAAGATTGCAGTAGCAAAGTTTTTGTTTGTTTCAATTTATCAGTGGGTGGAACTGGAACGGTTTCGGTTCAGAGCTTAAAACATTTTTTATTATCTACTTGATTAAGATTGCTTAAAGAATATGAAGCAAGTGTTTTCAAACTGTCTTAGAAATTGTCCTTCAAATGTAACACATTAATCAGGAAATTATAAATGTATTATTTCCATCAAGTCAACAAAACCAGATTGTTTGATATGGTTAACATTTATCTAATTAAACGCTTTATTTAGCATTTGTTTCCGTTTTTTTTTTCGATTTAAGACATAAATTAAAGTCCAATCAATGAGGATAATAAATGGCATGTAGTTTTTGTGTTTAAGAATTACATCACCCATTGCAATAGTCTTACACTTAATGCATTGAAAACAGTGTACGTATGGTGAAACAACCGATCCTGATTTTATGGAATTTTTTTTCTCGAAGTAGGTAAGTTAACAAAATCTTACAAAGGAAGCAATTGAATACTGACATGTATTCGTAATTGCAAAGGAAATTCCAATTGATTCCTGAGTGAATAATTTGTAAATGGGAGATAGATTTTTTATTTAGATAACGTGTTTTAAATAATAATATATTCAGATTGAATTTTTAAAAATTTCATGTTTTAGGTGTAATTTGGCTAACGAAACAGATAGAAGACAACAAAAGTTTTAAGTCAGTAGGTACCTACTTGAATGTTGCATGTTTCGACTTTCATGATTTGTATAGTCACTTAAAGCAATCTAACCCAAGACTTGAAATGTTTAAAATTTTAATATTAATGTTAATTGCATACACACATCAACCCTAACTTTTGCACTCTTACAGGGGATTAAATTTTTGAATGTAAAAACTTAAAAAAAAAAAAGAATTTTTAACGTAAGTAAAATGTTGAATAATGTATTTTCAATTTTCCTAGGTATCATAAATACGAATTGACATAAATCGATTTGCAATAAAACGTAGGTAGGTACGTCCTTGCTTTTATGACAAAAGTAGCTCTAATTTTAAAGCTACAAAAAAATTGGGGAAAATTATGATTTATTATTAAGGAATTTCATAAGTAATGTAAATTCAACTTGAACTTGAGTAATGTAAACAAAAAATATAAAATCTGCTTTTACAATAACTGAAACACCCTTTTAAGCGAGTTTATGACCACGAAACCAAGTATGCCATTTGATTTCTTGTATAAAAAGGAATATGTATTTTGACAAAAATTGAAATTCCATAGAGCCGTTTTTTTTTAAATAATATTTTTTATTTAGTATCCCATTAGGTAGCAGAATAGACCAAACAAAAAAGTTGGTATGTATGCCACTTTTAATAGAATATTAATCAGCTCTTATAAACAAAACTTTGGAAAAACTCACCAAAAACTGATTAAATAGGTAAAGAAAAATGTTGACTTTTTTTTAATCCAAAAAAGTGTTTTTGAAAGTTTTGCATATTGCTGTAACTATGTTAATGTTTTTGTATAAATATTTTCGTTGGGCAAACACAAAGAGCCTTGCCACCCGCTTGAAAGAGCACATAAGTGCGGTCAGCAAAAGTCAACGGAAAAAATCTGCAATTTGCGAGCACTTGTACTGGGTACACTTCGACCAAGCGAAAGTGTTAGCTCAAAAACCGCACGACTGGTACGCGAGGCGATTGAGATAAAACGCTTCAAAAACTTCATGACGATAGTTTCGTGACGATAGTTTCAAGCTTTCGTGATCATGGGATACCGGCATTAACATCTCACGGTCATCCCAAGTTGAAGTTAAAACATTCTGCGATGTAGTGAGCATTGTTTGCTCCCAACAAGCTTAACCTCAAGAAGGTGAAAGGGTGTTTTTTTTTCGAAGAAACAGTAAAATCTGTAATTGGTCCCAAAAAGCCAATGATTCCTGTAAAATGTCTAAGAACTTAAGTATAAACGCTTAATTTGACATCACAACCAAAAATAAAATGAATCATTGGATTTTTGGGACCAATTACAGATTTAACTTTTTTTATGAAAACTCTTTATTCTTGCTTTGTATCCCAAATTCAATGTTTTACCAGATTTAATTAGAGTGACCCATCATTTTTGTTTCCACTAAAAAAAAAACAACCTTTTCACCATGATATTTTTATAGACCCTTTAGATTCTTGTTTCTTATCTTAAAAGTAACATAATTACTGAATTTCAATAGGGTATCACTAATATGACTCTAGTATTATACACTTTTTCAAATATACCCATATTTTCTCTACACCTAAAAAAACACCCTTTCACATGAAAAATATTTATAGATTTGTTTTATTCGAAATTCCTATTTAAAAGAGAACATATTTAATGAATTTCGTGAGGATACCATTGATTTTGTGGGACTTATCGCGGATTTTCCCTATTTGCACAAAAAAAAACACCCTTTGACCTAAAATATTTGTATAGACTGTTTGGATTCTTGGATTCTGTTATAAACGAAACATTTTTACCAATTTTCATTAGTGTAACAATTTTTTCTCAGTTTTTGTGGCACTTATTCCGAATTTCGTCATTTCTTTAAAAAAAAAAACAACCTTTCACTCAAGATAATTTGGTACACTTTAAAGAAGTCAAAAAACAAGCACCCTTGTTTTTAATCGGCAATAACTTTTCTTAGAGCAATCGTATTGACTTTATTTTTATGTCATCAGATTCACCATCAAAAAATACCTTGAAAACATGTGTCATATGATGATATTCGACAAACAATTTTTTTCAGTATATTTTTGACCTTCACCCCCTCCCTCTTTTCCGCGAAAAAACACCCTTCCACCCAACTTTTTTGTATAAACTTTTTTTTGGGTTCTGATCCCAAAAGGAAAATTTTTGCCAAGTTTCATGAGCGTAACAATTTTTTTTTTTTTATTTCTTGATTTTATGTACTATTTTACCTGCGTACTAGTAGGTATTCTTTTGTTTTTAGACTTATTGGAGAAAATTTTGATGTAAATATATTCTTGAACAATTGTTGATAACATTAGCACCAACTAAATTATATCTTATTCGTTCTTATAGTGTTGGAAAAATACAATTAAATGTTGTCATAATTCAAAATTTAATTTGGTGGGTCGATATGCGAGCTTTGCATTTTTTGTTTTGCCAAGAAGACTGCCGTCTAAAAATAAGTGGACAAATCTTCATATTTCCTTGCACCTTAACAAAGCATCTACGGTGAGAAAAATATTCAAAAACAAAATTTAAAGAAAAGAATCCCCTCTTAAAATAAGATGAACATTAACATCCAATTATTTTTGGTTGTGAAGTCGGTTAAAAAATAAGAAAATGTTAAGGTCTTTTTGACGCTCGATGGCACAGCAAATTGATGACATTACTCACTGTAAAATTCACTAAAAATCACAGTGAAGCTACGGCATCGTACAAAAAAAAAAGACTCGCAGGTTCCCGAAACACATGCCCACTGCCGTTGAAATGGTTACATCCTAAAAAAATAAATATTTCAAAATTTTTTGAACTATCAAAATTCAAAAACAACAAAATAATTTTTTTATATTTTCAAAATGGTATCACATGTTATTGTCACAAGGGTGCCAGGGGAGGTCAGTTGCTCCCTTGAATTTGTTGGTCGATTCAATTTTTAACACCCTACAAATGCAAATAGAGCCCCTTTCCAATACAATTTGTCTCTTGTCTAAAGGACATCTACACAATCAACATTATTTGTAACACCAAACTACGATTGTGCATAGTCATTTTTCTTGACTTGTCATTCTTCTCGCTTTAACCTTTCTCTAATCCCTAGGTACTCTCAAAAAGATTTGTACATCATTCTTTTACCTTACCAACAATGTTGTTATCTAATGTTTTCAATTCAAATAAACGTTATAAAATTTATCGGAACTGGTCTAGAGAAAAATAAAAGAATTTATTACACGGTTAAAAATTCTGGAGTATTTTTTAATACAGCTCTTGCATTAAAGCAATTTTCAATACAAAAAATATTACATTTTAATACTTCCAAAATATTAAAATTATTTTTAATCTTTTTTGCATTAAATTTCAATATTTAAGTACTAAGTTTATTTTTTGCAATACAAAAATTATTAGAAAATAACCTCCGTGGGTTAAATTCTAATCTTGTATTGAATTTTATTACCACTGTATTAGATTTTAAAATTTTTGTATTACATTTTAATATAATTGTATTAAAATGTAATATAAATTTATTAAAAACTAATATAAAAAGTATTATATTCAATTTTAATCAAACGACGCCAGCCACAGTACACGTATCAGGTCTGCCTTTAGTTTTTATATTTCAATCGCAGTTAACAGGAAATTTTTTGTTTTTGTTTTAATTTATAAAATGTCATTTGAAAAAATTATAAATTAAAAATAAACAAATTTTCTTTGTGTTTCTTCGCGGAAAATAGTGAATAATTTTTTTAAAAATTAGTGGTTTGCGTGGTTTTTGTGCGTTTTTCGTCGGTAATTAAAATAATTACGGTAGCTGACATTGGTCGCCAAATTCATTTTTTCCATGTTTTGACAATTTGGCGACCAATGTCATTTCGGAATATATTACCTTTTCATGTGTACTGTGGACGCCAGCAGCCATTTAAAAAAAGAAAAAAATCCATTGTTTGAGGCACCTTTTCTAAAAAAAATTAAATCAAAAACTGTAAATTTGTACTAATTTGAAGGCGCTTTGTGTTTTTTCGAAGCAAAATGCATACATTGCAGATGAATTTTGATCGGCAGTTAGATTTTACATGCCACGTTTGTGAAACAGATAAAATAATAAATATCACCATTAATATATTATTTATGATATTTATTTTCAGTAATGAATTTAGGAAAAGAATACATATATTATAAACTTTAAGTACATTTGGTATTGAATTGAAATATTTTTGTATTGACTTTTAATAAAATTCTTATTAGAAATTAATATAAAAAGATTAAATTTTAATATGCATTACTTAAAATTTAATACATTTGGTATTAAATTCTAATATAAATTGTATTATGTTTTAATACAACTATATATTAAATTTTAATACATTTTGTATTAACTAAAAAATTTTAATATTTGTCATGTATTAAATTTTAATACATTTCTGGTGTAGACCTATATGTAACCCAAAAAATATTAAAAAATACTCCAGAATTTTTAACCGTGTATTACCTCAAAATAAAATCAGCCGAAAACCTAAACAACGTTTTTTATCGTTTTTATTTATTACTAAATAAATACACACAAATAAGTTTACCAATTAGATTCATCAAGCACACCATCGTTAATATTTTTTAAATTTTTTTCCGAATTACTTGGAATGTAAATATGCCCACTTCCAACTACCCCAGCAAATTGGAGATATTCATTGCTTGCAGCAACCAATTTGTTAGGAATCTCCGAATTATTATTTGTCCATTCACCACTTGATTTATATTTTCCATCTTGTTTCGTTTCTGTCGATGCTTTTCTTTCAGTTTCTTGTACACTGACAACTGCAGATGAAACTCGAATTGATGGGGCATATTCTGGACAAAAAATATTTAAAAGCTCTTCATAATTTAAATAAAAAAAAAAACATTCAAAATCTCTTCATAATTTAAATTTGCGTATTTTTGCAAACGCAGAATATTTACCTTCAATGTTGTGTGGCTTTGATAACACAATACATTTTTGTAAACTTAAAATTATAAGACAAAATATCGAAAAATTGAATTTACTGTTCATCTTTGGTTCTAAAATTCTTTGAGAGTGATAGAAATATTTTTGAACATTCTTTATTTATAGAAATTTGAAATTTTTACTCTTTAAAATGATAAAGATCATTTTTATTAAAACATCACGCAATTGTTTTTTGTTGATTTTATGGTGGTGATTTGTATTGAAGACTTTATAACAAATATAGTAATTGTTTTTTTTTTTACTTAATTACTACAGCTATTTATTCTCAATTTCAATTCAAGCCAAGTAAGCCCTGACATAAATATTTATGAACGAACATATTGAAAGACATATTGTCTTAGAACTTTAATTGAACAAACAACAATGCAAGGCTCTAGTACAAATAAAGTGCAGTAGGTACATAATTGCTCAAATTGATATAGATAGGTATCACGCATAAAATTATGCTTTCTAGGAACGATTTGCATAATAAGCATTTAAACTTGAAAAACCTTGATAAATGTAAATTTTAACACAATGCAGAATGAAAATTGCTATTTTTTTTTTTTTTTTTCAAAATAAAACCCTGAAATTTTTTTTGTTGAATATGATCGTTATGACACATGTTTTAAATCTACTTTTTGATGTTAAATTTAATGACATCAAAACAATGAAGTAGTTAGCCCTTTGGAGGCATCCGGGACATAAGCAAGGGATATATCCCGGAATCCAGTACTGCGACCTCAAAAGTTTTGAACCAAACATGTCTGATTAGTTTGTCCATCTTTTGTTCATGTTTGTTGACCAAAAATATTCGTTTGTGCACAATTCAAAACAAAATTTGGAGCAAATTCTTTTTTTTTTATTAGTAGGTAGTCTGAAAAATTAAAAATCGTCAAGACCTTGAGTTCTATATACATTAGGGTGTCCGTTATTTCCCAAAGTGATGTTTTCGGGGGAGACACCCCCCAGATCGAAAGTTTAGGGCATAAATAAGGGGAATTTAGCAACAAAAAAAATTTTGGAGGTCATTAACCCGTGCCTCTAAGGTCATACTTTCCCCATACAAATTTGTATGGGAAATTTTTAACTCATACATACAATTTTTTTTCTCTCGAGTTAAATCATCTATTTTTAAAATGTTTGTTGATTCTGGTTGGAAAATAGCTCCTTTAAAAGATTACATTCAAAATTTCAGGTTAAAATTTTTTTTATATTTTATTTCCGTTTTTGAAATTATTAGCTGTTTTACGTAGTTTTTGCTTTCACCTATCACATATGTTTAAATGCAGTTTTATTGGTTTTTAATTCTTTTCAAATATTGCATTCAAAAATGTGTGTATAAATCAAACATTTTAATTTTTTAAAATTTCTATTTGAAATTTTTGCCGTTTTTATAATAAATAAATATTATTAAATACTTTACCCTTTCTTGTTTGCAACTTTTTTGATGTCATTTTTAAGGTGAATAATTTTCAAACAAAATTCAATAAAAATATTGTAAACATATCTTTTGTAGTTCAAGAAAAATAAATTTAAACGTATAAAAACGGCAAAAATTTCAAAAAAAATTTAAAAAAAATTAAAATTTTTGATTTATACACAAATTTTTGAATGCAATATTTGAAAAGAATTAAAAACCAATAAAACTGCATTTAAACATATGTGATAGGTGAAAGCAAAAACTACGAAAACAGCTAATAATTTCAAAAACCGAAATAAAATATAAAAAAATTTATAACCTGAAATTTTGAATGTAATCTTTTAAATGAGCTATTTTCCAACCAGAATCAACAAACATTTTAAAAATAGATGATTTAACTCGAGAGAAAAAAAATTTTATGTATGAGTTAAAAATTTCCCATACAAATTTGTATGGGGAAAGTATGACCTTAGAGGCATGGGTTAATGACCTCCAAAATTTTTTTTTTTGCTAAATTCCCCTTATTTATGCCCTAAACTTTCGATCTGGGGGGTGTCTTGCCCGAAAACATCACTTTGGGAAATAACGGACACCCTATGTACATACATACCAAATGTTATCGTTTTTCCACCTCTGTTTAGGAGATATTCAAAAAACAAATTTTGCACCGAAAAATTAAAATTCCCTTAAAATTCCCAAATTCAATTTTTTCAAAAATTCAAACTGATGTCATTTGTCCCTCTCAAGTTCTTTACGTATACCAAAAATCATCGTTTTGTCCTCCCTACGGATATATTCAAAAAACAAATTTTGTACTAAAAAAATTAAAAGTCCGCTAAAATCCTTAAACATCCCCAAAAATTACATTTTTTTCGTTTTTTCCATCTCGAGTTCTGTACATATACCAAACTTTGTCGTTTTTCCAGTGTCCAACGTACGTTTAGGAGATATTAAAAAAAAAAATAACTTTTGTAGTGAAAATTCCCGATAAAAGTTACGCATACATACGTTGACCATCCGTCCCGGTTTACCCGGGACTGTCCCGTATTTCTACAGCTTGCCCCGGGTTCTTATTTAAGAAATCCACGACGTATAAGTGTCCCGTATTTTGTAATTTGTCCCGTGATTGTCCCGAATTTGGATATTCTCTGATTTTTGTATTCAATATTTTAAATACTTTGTACGAAAAACAAGAAATTAAAATTTTTCTAATTTCTTGGATAAAGCATTAAGCCTAGTACGTTGTTGAAGCAAAACGAAAATTTTTCTAAGTCTCAAGTCAAAAAACTTTTGCTGCAAGAAAAATTGCCTGGACAAATGGGAGTGACAAACTATTAAAAATTCTCCATATATTCTAGCACAGGTAAGAATTTCGTTACCTAAGCTGCGTATTGTGCAACGAAAATCAAAATTTTGTGCTGGTTTTGTATGAAAATTTTCGTTTCGCCTCTAGACTAGGCTAGTTTTTTTTTAAATGTTCGTCAAATATTTAGTTCCAGCTTCTGTTTGTCAGGTTGCTTCAGCAAGTAAAATGTTTTCGAATAAAGAACAACATATGGAAGAGTAAAGAACCCAGATAAGTTTCAAAACTTTTAAGGACATGTTAAAAGTTGTGTTAAAGATCATACAATTTCAAAATCATTTAAAATAAAATTAAAATGTTAAAAAACAGCTCTCCCGATTCTGATTAAAAAAATATTTAGAAGTTATTAACAGATATTATTATAAAACCATTTTCTTGATTTCTGATTTCGTAAACGACTTAAATGATTTCAACAAAAACGCTCTCATAAAATCGTTTAGAAAATTTTGATATCAAAATAAAGAAAAATTATGAAAACTCATAAATTTTTTTTGAAAAATCAATATTTTCAAAACGATCCACTGTCCCGGGTTTCGCTTCCAGAAATATGGTCCTCGTACGCATACACCACAGTGTATGTACAAAAAATTTCAAAATCACCAAAAATTACTTTGTTTTTTCAAAAATTCAAACGGCAATAATTGCAATTATTTGTTTGTCCACCTCGAGAAATGAACACAAACCAAAAATGATCGTGTGTCCACAAATTTTGTACTAAAAATTCAAAGTCCCTTAGAATCCTCAAAAATTACCTACTTTTTTCAAAAATTAAAATTTCTTTCATTTTTCCATCTCGAGTTATGTTTCAGCTTCTGATAAGATTTATAATTGGTTCGGCATAATTCATATTATGATCCCGGATTCTAGGTTTAACACTCCTTAAAGATTTAATGTTTTTTTTTACTTTATTTAATAAGTATGTACTTAAATAAACAATGAACATATCTCCAATAAATCATACTCGTAATAATACTATGCTTTTAAATTAGACATTCAAATAATGTTCATCTCCATTATGTGTAGGTACCGAAAATTATGAAGCAAACTTATCATACTTAATAGAATACTTGCTCATAAGATTTGAAAAAAAAAAAAACACCATAGGCTTTGCGAATTTCAATAATTTTATGCAGGGTGAGTCAAACTTTGACAGTTATAGATTCTGGTAGTTAACTCCAGAGATGTCAAAATGTAGGAAAAGAATAAAATTCAATTATTTTTATTTATTAAGTTTTCCAGAATAGGTATCAATCTGGGGTCGAATTACGGCATACGTTCGTTAACGAATGGTTGCTATGTGTCCCTATCGTTTTCTAATAATTAAATAGAGACATAAATAGTCAAAACGTTAACGTATGATCGTAATCGTGTGCCGTAATTCGACCCCTGATTTTAATTAAAATTGTTGGAGATTTTTATTTCTGTTCGAAGATGAATATGGGCTCAAAATGTAAGCTCGCATTCAAAAAGTTTGCAAAACATGAGAAACAACGCGTGTGCGATATACATAATTGTGAAATGAACTCAATATTATTTTAGAAACTCAGAAAATGACATTTTCGAGTAACATAAATATATTTTGAATCGAAATAATATTCAACTTCGAACTCACAACAAATGACGAATTAGGACTTGATGTAGATAAATGTATGATGCGAATTTATAAAAGAAAAAATTCTTCATAACGAATCAGGCCTTCACAAAGCAAAAAGTTAGACTTTAAGACCGCTTTTAAAATGTGAATTTATGAAAGAAAAAGGTCTTCATGTTGAATAAGTGCTTCGCGAAGCAAAAAGTATAACTTTAAGACCTCTTTTAGGATACGAATTTAACAAGTCTTTATGAAAGAAAAGTCCTTATGAAAGAAAAAGTTTTCATGATGAATCAGTACTTCACACAGCAAAAAGTATGACCATAGGACAAGTTTTAAAATGCGAATTTATGAAAGAAAAAATATCTTCATAACGAATTAGGACTTCACGAAGTAAAAACTATGACCTTAAGACCTCTTTTAGGATGCGAATGAATGAAAGAAAAAAGTCTTCAAACTGAAGTGATAACATATTTCAATTCAATTTTATTTTGAAATATGAATCACCCTGTGCACTTGTTCATTCGTTTTAATTATAGAATTTGGTATATCAAATTTGAATCTGCTTACCATTAAAAACTAAAATTAGATGCTATACTTGAATTTTCAATCTCAAAATTCCATCATCCATTCCAATAATGGGGCAAAAACCGTCACGCAGAAGCCTAACCCATAATACCTTTAAGTCTTTTAACCAATTTATGTGAAATTTTGTAAGCTTCTATTTGTCTTTTATTTTGTTCGAACTTATAAGTTCAAAAGAGCAAACATGGGTAAGAAATAATAATCTAGCACCTTACGCTTCATTGGCGGGAAAAATTGAGATTCAAAAAAAGTATGGTCATTTCAATGTCAATATCTATTATTATGTCATATAAACGTACATCAGTGGCGTATTGAGGGGGGGGCTCAGGGGGCTCAAGCCCCCCCCAAGCCTTCCAGATCATGTTATTTTTTACATAATTTCATTGTAATGTATATGCTTCACTGAAACTTGTTCGTAAATCTTATAGATTTAGAGGCAGCTCACATGCTCGAGCCCCCTCCAAGTTCTGAAACGGCTATTTGTGTTTGTTTGAGTAAGAGCCTTAGCTGTAGCTGGGGGTTGGGTGGTTTTTTTCGGATTTAAGTCCAATTCGAAATTCTTCAGATCATATAATACGTACGTCGAATATCATCACCGTGTAATTTTGCAAAAGTTCTTATGCAATCTCGATAAACACTTTTTTCAAAAATTATATACTTCTCAAAGCTATTGGAAATAGAAATATTTGATATCTCAAAATCTTAGTGGTCAACATATGTAACTAATGGTTTCTTTCAGCAAATGCCAGTTTGGACTTCGAATTCGGATTATAAAAGCAACATATTACGAAAAAATATATATTTCGAATTAAACATCTAAAATAATTTAATGGAAAATTAGTTTCTAGGCTTTCACTTTCTGCATTTTTCACTCATTTAGATTTTCTGATCGAATTCAATTCACATTATTTCTGTTTGTAAATTTGGTGCCTTTTTTAATGAATCTATAATTTTTAGACAAAATATTATCATAACTTATTTGTGTCTCCTTATTTTTTCTCTTGAATTCTTCTTTTTTTTTCATTAAAATTGCCGATAAAATTGCATCCAGCAGTAATAATTTAACTTCAGAAACAAAATTAAAAAGGATGATCCTTCAGCTATGACAGTTCGAAGCAATTTCGAAGTTTTTGAAATTGATCCAAATGAAGAATATGATATTTTATTTCACGTGAAATCTAAAAGTGATTTCAATTCACTTTCGGTCGAATTGCGGAACAAGAACTTTAAAAACAGGAGACAGCAGTACGAAGCTGTCGACGTCGAGAGCAGTTAAATGCTACTATACCACTTTCAGTATCGCAGCACAGCGCTTCACTCTCGATCAAAGGTGAATAAAATAGAGAGAAAAATTTTTCGTACCCCTCTAAAAAATGTTTGAAAAATTTTCTAGCCCCCTCCAAATTTTTTTCTGGATACGCCACTGACGTACATGGAATATATTTGTTTGAACAACAAATTGTCACATGTCTTTGGGCTTTTTCGGCAGTTGCTATAAAATGAAGATGATGCCAAATTATTAGCATCAGTTCGATAGCATCCTATTCGTGGATTAACGCGTCCACTGCCGAAAAGTATTTCTATTTTTGCCAATTTTTTTAATTCATCATGAAAGCATTCTTGTGCGTTCTGGCTGTGGTGGCTGCTGCTTCACCTTCAGCTGCATTTCTTGATAAACTCCTGGGATTAGGAGGTGGAAGTGGATTAGGCGGTGGTGGAGTTGGATACAGTGGAGGCAGTTTCGGTCGTAGTAAATTTGGCGGTGGTGGTGGCTTTGGAGGCGGTGGTATTGGATACGGTGGAGGAGTGTATAGTGGTGGAAGCAATATTGGGTACGATAGTGGATACGGAGGAGGATATGGGGGAGGATATGGTGGAGGATATGGTGGTGGAGATATTAGAGTGATCAAAGTGATTATTCCAAGCAGTGACGGATACAGTTCAAGTGGTGGATATGCCAGTGGTGGATATTCTAGTGGAGGATCCTACCAAGTCTCTGCCCCAGCTCCTGCTCCTATTTCATACTCTCCAGCACCTGCACCGATTCCAGCACCAGCCCCAGCACCAATACCAGTCACTTATATTCCAGCACCAGCTCCAGCTCCTGCACCAATTCCAGTTCAAGCTCCAATAATCTCCCAACCAATTTCAACTGGAGGAGGTTTCTCAAGCGGAGGCTATTCAGGTGGAGCTTACAATAGCGGTGGTGGCAGTATTGTCAAAGTTATCAAAGTGATTATTCCCAAGACTGTTTCTAGTGGTGGATATTCATCTGGTGGGGGATTTGCATCCGGTGGATATTCTAGTCAAGTAGCTACACCTGTTTATGTTAACAGTGGAAACAGTGGTTATGCTGGTGGGTATGCTGGTGGATATCAATCAAGTAACTCAGGTGCTGTTGTCAGTCAAGTATCTACTCCTGTCTACAATATTTCACCGCCTCAAATAACTCCTGGATACGCTAGTGGCGGTGGATATCAATATGGTGCTCCATCAGTAGGATGTTAATTAAGAAAATCTAAAAGTAATTAGATTTGTAAATAAAAAATACTCCAATTTCCTTTTAATGTTAATAATGTAGGTACGAACGAATTAAAGAATTGTTAATTTTGTAATTGAAAATAATTTGTAAAATAAATCGAAAAACTATGCGAAGAAATATAAAATTTTAGCTTTTTTATTTAAAGAATCTTAAATAAACCCGATGTGCAGATTTGTGAGACCTTAGCAATCTTAGGTAGAAGTTAACCAGCTACCAATTTCTTGACAAAAAAAAATCCATACAATTTTTAGTGTTTTCGGTTGAAGTGTTGGAAAAAACTAAACAATCAATAAAATCAGAGGTGGAAAAAGTAAGATGTGGTAGATAAAAGACAAAGAAGAGTAGAAGCTGATTTCAATGTATGCGAGGCCGAATTTAATAATACCATTCTTTGTTTGCTTCGAAAAAGCACAAGTTACAGTTTAAAACACTTTTGAACCGGTGAAATAGTACTCAGACATGCTTTTATTTGACGATATATTTCGGTCGCATTGGTGAACACTCTTTTCCAGCTCCATTCCACCGCATCGTATTTGAATAGCACTGCATTTAGTATGTGAGTTCCATATGGTTTTTTTGGATTTAAGTCTTTACTTTGGACAGGTGGTTTTAGCTCTTGACTATAATCCAGGTTGACTTACTCTGACTGCTCATAACCATTTAGCAACTGTTAGAAATTGTATCTCTAGAGTCTTACGGCTCGCGTACACCAAATCCGTCATCGGCCGAATTATGCTCGGGCGTTGTCGGCCGAACTCGGCCGATAGAACCAAGCACATAGAAAGAAAAGAGAGTGCGTACACCACTGAAAGTGACATCGTCCGTTGACGTACGTTGACGCCCGATAATAACCGATCAACCAGCATAATCCGAACTTGTTTGGATTTTTCGTCCGTTGTCGGGTTGATTTATACATAGATATTGCTAAAAGAATTTTCTTTGCAAAAATTGGCGGTATGAACTTTCAAAAATATAAATTTCTTCAAAATATTCCATATAAAACAATTATTATATGCACTTCAAGTTTCACAAAGTCAAACTACAGACCGGCAGCGACATCCTAGATCGGAAGCAGTGTATGCAGACGATCGTCCGAGAAAGTCGTCCGAGTAGTTCCGACCCGATGTCGGCCGATAATTCGGTTCGCGTACACTAAAACCGAATTATCGGCCGACATCGGGTCGGAACTACTCGGACGACTTTCTCGGACGATCGTCTGCATACACTGCTTCCGGTCTAGGACGTCGCTGCCGGTCTGTATTCTGACTTTGTGAAACTTGAAGTGCATGTAATAATTGTTTTCAATGGAATATTTTCAAGAAATTTATATTTTTGAAAATTCATACCGCCAATTTTTGCAAAGAAAAGGCTTTTAGCAATATCTATGTATAAATCAACCCGACAACGGACGAAAAATCCAAACAAGTTCGGATTATGCCGGTTGATCGGTTATTATCGGGCGTCAACGTACGTCAACGGACGATGTCACTTTCAGTGGTGTACGCACTCTCTTTTTTTTCTATGTGCTTGGTTCTATCGGCCGAGTTCGGCCGACAACGCCCGACTATAATTCGGCCGATGACGGATTTGGTGTACGCGAGCCGTTAGTGTACGCGAACGGTTAGAAGAGCAAAAAGTGAATCTTGTTGTTGACTTTTTCACTCTTCTTTTAAAATTTCATTAATGGAGTTCTGCATCTCTTCGATTTCACGTTATTCTATCTGGAAATTTTTCTTCTTTCCTTTACTTTACTTAAGGTTTCTGAAGGTTTTCGGTGTGCTGAACTCGAATCCGAAGTCAGAAACAAATCAGCTCCCGTTTTTGAAATATTACCATTAGAAATGGCAAAAAAAGTTTTTTTTTGAGTATTTCGGACCTTATTCTTTTTTATAAGGAAAAATGTTTGAGTATATTTAGTAATGATTTCAATAAGAACTGTTTTCTATCTGTTTAAATCTTTTCAATATCTTTTTTATTGCCCTAGATATATTAAAATGAACTAAGTAGGTTTGGCTTCATATATCACAAAGGAAATAATGACGTTATAAAATGTCAACGGTAGATATAATATGCCAAGTAACTGAAGATATCTAAGGCAGTAAAAAAGATATTGGAAAGATTTAAACAGGTCTTGAAAGATGGAATATAGTCCTTTTAGAAACCGTTACTAAATATGCTCAGACAATTTTCCTTAGGTATATATGTAAAAGAATAAGGTCCGAAGTATTGCATTTCCTAACGGTAATATTTCAAAAACCGGAGCTGATTAATTTTTTTTTTTACTTTGGATTCGAGTTCAGCACCCCGAAAACCTTCAGAAAAGTATATTTTTGTTTCGGCCACAAAAAAAAAGTTTAATTTTTCTAACCATCGGGAGGAGTTCCTTTCGTCTATTGCAGTATGCTCCATTTGGTTTCAATTTAACTATCAGGCGATATCCAAATATCGGTATACCTATAGGGTAAATATCGGGATGGGAGAATCTAGCACTGCTAAGCAGCATGCTCTTCTCACCTACAAATTCCATAAAACTGAGATTGATACAGGAGCTTAAATATTCTCAGGCAGAGGAATGTTGAGATCTTGACAACGTTAAACTATCTAGCTCAGCTTGTTGACAAACCGAATCGACATTTATTACCCTTACATATCTCTTCGTATAGGCTTGCTTTGTGCAATGGAATACCTACCTATGATGAAATAAATTGACATACGGAAATTCCCCGCCCCAGAAATTATCCTTCTCATATCGTTTTTGAGAGATGTTTCCGTTTGCTTCAGCGCTGAAATGTAAATGTTCCACCTCTCCCAATCTACTGGATTCTAGTCCCTACGCTATCGACCAATTCCAATTATATCTATTTTGTGCGTTTTCTTCGGATTTGTAACTTCAACGTCAAAATTTGATGAGTTAATTGAATTCTAATCTCAAATGATTTGTTATCACGTAGAATTTAATGCATCAGAATACAATGCTTCTTCCTGCCGCATTAATTAGCTTTTCCCCTATGCATCTGTCCAGAAGTATTTAACATTTTTCGATTTTGGGAATTCGCATTAACAACAACCTATTTTGTTATGAGCACATATTTGACGTAAAACGGAAAATGCTGTGAAATACTTTTCTCATTTCTGGAAATCTCAAAACCCTCAGAGCTTTAAAAATGACAGCTATAATTTTAAAAGAATTTTCAACTGAAATATCCATTTCGTTCCTACCTTCAGTTTTACCACGTGTTACTCTGGTTATGTAACTACCTAAAGGAACAAATTTATTGATAAATTGAGTTTAGGCAAAAGCACGTAAGTGTACCAATAGTGTAACCAATAGTGTATAGAATAATCATTTTTATCAAAACCGACTTCCATGGATCAAAACTGGGTTTTATGGTTTTTCTAATACTTCCTATGGCCAGAACCGAACGGAATTGAAATGGGACCACATTGCAGCCACCATCTTTCCAATACAAAAAGAATTTTCAAAATTGGTAAAAATAAAAATACAAAAAACAGACGAGTTTTAATACCTCCTCCTTTTTGGACCGGAGTTAGAACTGCGAAGTAGTAACACTAGCCGATCGATTCGAAATAATGCTCTTGAGAGCAGATATAAGTAAAAATCAATCCATTTGGCATGGCTTTCATAAAAAAATAAATGTTTTCGTTTTATTTTTATTTAAAAAAACATAATCGTATACTATATTTACATTTTACAAAAAAAAAAGGAACTTTTATTGCAATTTAGCATGGAACAACACCAGAACTGATTCCATATCCACCTCCATAACCGGCACCATATCCACCAGAGCTGTATCCTCCATACCCGGAATTAATTCCATATCCACCACCATATCCACCTGATGAATATCCTCCTCCATAACTGGCAACTGGTGTGGCAACTTGTGTATAAACAGGAGTAATCACTGGACCAGCAGAATAAGTGCCACCACCGGAATAACCTCCACCATATCCGCCACCACTGTATCCACCAACACCATATCCACCACCGCCATATCCACCACCACCACTACTAAATCCCCCTCCACCAGGAATAATCACTTTGATAATTTTGACATTTGCACCGCCATATCCTCCTCCACTGTATCCTCCACCACTTCCGTATCCTAGTCCTCCAAATCCACCACCACCATATCCACCACTATATCCACCAATATTACTTCCACCACCTCCTATAAGTTTATCGAGGAAAAACGCGTTCAATGGTGCGGCTGCAGCAACTAGTCCAAAAATACACAAGAAGACTTTCATGATAGGTCGAGTTTAATGATAAATATTCCGGTGTTAAACTTTTCGATAGGAAGGATGTTGTCAAACTGATACTTATTCTGAAGTCTTATCTACATTTTATACCTTAAAAACTTATTAAGTGCCATTTTTTGTCATTCTTCATTGCTCGCTTGGTTAAACTATGGATTTATTGTTAGCACTTTGGCCATTGATTCTACTGAAAAAAAAAACTGTCCATTAGTTTGTACGGCTTCGAGAAGCTTTGATGTATGAATTGTTTGCTTTAATGGTTTGGTTTATCCCCAAAAAGCTAGGTAAACAAAAGTGTGGGTACCTAAGGTAAAAAAAAAAAAAACGTTTAAAGGGGATCTACGTGAGACTATTGAATTTCTCACACCTTTTTTTCAAAAAGTCAATAACTATACAACTTTGGACTTCTAGATAGTAAGTAAGCTAGTTTTGTTCTTCTTTTGAAAACTTTATTTAAATTTTATATTTGATTCTAATTGACTGCTTAGTGATAAACGATTTAGAATTTAACTAAATATATTCAATTCAAAATGGTACAAGAAACATGTGCAAGCAGCAAACGCAAATGAAAGTGAAAAATTATGGTTTTAATTATAATGATAGCGTGACATATGAATGATTTGTTTAGGTTTTTTCTTAAATTTGCAAGTTCCTACTGCTTGTTTCCAGGTTTTAAGGTTGTGACCAGTATTTTATTGATAAACAAAGATTTTTGAAGATCTAATATGAAAAGAATCTGTTTATTAGACTGGGCTCTTTGGCCTTTGTGCATATTAAAGATGGTACGAGAAATAATCACATGTTTTTCTTATTTTCTGATAAAAAAAATCCACTATTAAAAACAAGTGTGGATTTTTATTTACTTATTTAAACTAATCTAATAACAAGATCCGCTTGCTTTTGCTATTTCTGTGATTGCTAATTGGTTCTCAAACAATTCGTCACGCATAATGGATGCTTTTTTTTCCAAGATTACTCCATGCGCTTAATCATGTTTGGAAAAATATCATTACCTATCAACACGACTTTTAAGATCTTAACTAAAATCGAAAGAAATATAATCTGGAAGGTACTGTTGTATAGGGCCCTATGTAAGTATATTTATTGAGACTTCTGCTTCAGTTTTTACTTGCGATATATGTATGTAAAAAAAAACGAACAGTTAATAGCTTTATTTTTTGTCGTAGGACACTCTGAAGCCGAGTTATTCCCAAAAAACGATATTTTTGGGTGTTTTCGCACCGGTTTTGCATGCGTTCATTTATCAATTGCTCGGCCATCTTTGGTGATAATGAGCTGATTTTTTCTGTCAAATGCAGGACATGAATAGGACTACAAAATAGGTTCGAAAAATGTTAATCATGATAAAAGCTTTTTTCGAAATAATGACAAAAATGTGTTTTTTAACAACAAGAATTTGACTTTAAATGGCTGCCATTTTGTTTTTAATCACTCAAATACAATGAAATTACATACAACAATAGAAAATATTATAAATATTATAAGGAAGAGAATGTATGTTTATTTTTTGGTCTACGACAATCTGGAGCAAAGATATTATAAAAAGAATGATCAGGTGGTGAGAAGTTGGGTTTAAGCCTTTCAAATATACACCTATCGATCCATGAAATAAAAACTGACAGTACCTCTGTGCGCAAGGTTAGGCCGTTTTTTCCGACGCTTTGACTGGAGTATTATTAACGGTACCTTCCATAGAAGGGTTTTTTTTTTAATCCGATTTACTCTGAAACTACTTATTCGATTTCAACGAAACTTTTTGGAAAAAGCATTTATATAATTTTAATAATAAAATGAGCCAAAAATAAAATTTTGAAAAAAAATAACACCGGCACACAAAAAAAAAAAAGTGTCATGAACCAGAAACCAGACCTATCTTTCTATATGTTTTTGGGACCGCTGAATCCGAATTTCAAGTCCGTTTGGCCCTGTCACCCTCCAGTTTTGAGTAATATGCAAAAAACTCAAAAAAAGGTAGTTTTTGGGGTCTTTTTCTCAAAACTGGAGGGTGACCGGGCAAAACGGACTTGAAATTCGGATTCAGCGGTCCCAAAAACATATAGAAAGATAGGTCTGGTTTCTGGTTCATACAACTTTTTTTTTTGTGTGCTAGCACTGTCGCGACATGTCGCTGTCATACCCGGCACACAAAAAAAAAAGTTTCATGTACCAGGAAGCAGACCTATCTTTCTATATGTTTTTGGGACCGCTGAATCCGATTTTCAAGTCCGTTTTGCCCGGTCACCCTTCAGTTTTGAGAAAAATGCAAAAAAACTCCAAAAAAGTCATAAAAATTCAAACAAAATGCACTCACAGCTCAAAACTGGAGGGTGATGGGGCCAAACGGACTTCAAATTCGGATTCAGCGTGCCCAAAAACATATAGAAAGATAGGTCTGGTTTCTGGTTCATGACACATTTTTTTTTTTGTGTGCCGGTGTAATTTTTGTATTTCTAAGAAAATTTTGAAAAATTTTTTTTTTAAATCAAATTCTCGAAAACTGGACTTAGGATTTTTTTGAAATTTTGTTTTTAGATGTTGAATAATTCCATTACTAATAAAGCTAACTCAATTCTTAGATGGATAAAGAGAGAGTCGAAACAAATTTCCGATCTCTACGAAATGGCATACCAATTTTATTTTAAAACTTTTTTTCCCAAAAATTATTTTTAAAAAATTAGTTTTTTTTTTAAAACGGCTCTAACGATTTTGAAAAGTTTTTTTTTTCTCATGTTAATATATCAATCAATACTGCATACATGTTTTGGAGGGCCATTTGATTTTAAATTTTGTTTTATTTTTTTTTTTTAACGAATTTTATGTTATTTTTTATATTTATTTTTTTGTATCTAATAATACCTACATTTCCCAAATTTCTATATAAAAAGTCTTAAAAATTAAAGCAACTTGAACTCGAAGAGCAAGTTCGTGCGACCCAGTCGTGCATTTTATTTTTTTGTCTGCTAATGCTGAAATACTATCTCGAATTTAATAACACAATTTCGTGACGGTATTTAAACGATATACAAATAAAAATTGAAGAGGAATTGTTATTGCAACAAAAAAATATAATGTTTATGTAAAATATACATATAATAAATTTAACTCTTTAAAAAATCACTTTGAGGCTGACTATTGTAAAAGACTTATTTAAGTCAAATTGAGCAGTACACTAGGGCGTATGCGTGTTTTTTTTAACAAATTAATTTTTTTTATTGTCAGTTAAAATTATTGCGTTTGAAAATAAATTTTATACAAAAATGTGGATAATATACATAGATAATTATTACATAGATAAAATTGAGCAAATAACACAGGTCAACAAAAATAAAAATATTTTTTTGTGCTTGGGTTTAATTTGCAATTTTTGGGTTCATGGTAAACCAAAACAATAGATAATCAAACTTTCCTCTCCTAAGATTTGCTTTTGTAGTGTTGGGAGCAAAAATACTATTTTCATACCCTAATAGCCTAACTCGAGTCTTATGAGCTATAGTGCAAGAACCGTGCATTGTACAAAAAAACTGTTAAGGTATAAAATGTAGGTAAATGAAAGTTCTACATTTTCGCTAAAGCACTTTATTCGACTTAAATTATAAGAAAAAAGTTATGATGAATACAAGGGTTTTTTGCTCCGAAAAACCCTGTTTTGTTGAGTTCAAACTGTAATACTTTTTTAACTAACTTCAACTTTGGAAACTTCTTATTGTTAGGCAATGTTTTAGTGAAAGAATTGTAAAAAACAAAAATCAATTATGAACAGAGGAAGCAAAATACTGTTGCAATGTAGGGATTTTTCAAAATTTCACAAGAACTGGCGTAAGGATGGGATGAACAAGTTACCAAATTCTGAGAGATCTTAAGTTAGCCTATCAGCCCATTTCGTTTAATCCATTACTTTTTAGACACCCTGTATATGCAACATAATAATAAAAAACTACTATGCAAACAAATTAATTTAATTTATCAATAAATAAAGAATTTCAATATGAACTAGTTTGGCTACAGTTTGGATACAGTTATTTGTGTAAGCAGTTATTTTTGTATAATAAAAATACCATCAGAGTGAATTACTTTTACCATAAATATTGAAAATAGAAGGTATGAAATATGCCTCAAACTCCCATTTGACAAATTCGAAAAAAAAAAAAACGAAAATTCCGATTTAATTTTTCTTTTTTCTTCTTAAATTTCCTTTTTTTTCTAAATATGAATATGAAATCTTATGTTCGTTTCATGGTGACATGGCAAATCTCAAAAAATTCTTAGCCGATCGCTTTCAAATTTTGACATAATATTCTATTTGCATTCCTTTAAGTTTTTTCGTTAGTTTATAGGCATAGGCAAGGAAATTTTGAAGATTTGCCAGGAAACCCAAACGAACATAAGATTTTTTTGCAGAGAGGAAAAGAGATATTAAAAAGATTTAAACAGATTTTGAAAGAAGAAGTTTAGTTCTTTAAGAAACCGCCACAAATTTAATTATAACAAATTATCACGCAAAAGGACATAACCTCAAAAACTGTTGAAAAAAGAGTGTTTTTGATTTTCTAACGGTAATATCTCAAAAACGTGATGTGATAGATTTTTTTTGACTTTGAATTCGAGTTAAGCATATGAAAAACCATTAGAAAAGTATACCCTGACTTCTATAAAAAAAAAACTTTTAGAAAAGTGAAATCGAATAGGGCAGAAAAAATGAACGGCCATAAATTTGAATATCTGAAGATTAAAAAATGATATCAGTTTAATTGAAACGCAGTTAAAAAGAGACATATTTCTTCTAAAAATAGAGCCATTGTTTAAATTTTTACCGTTATTATTAACAGAGTTATGAGCCAAAACATGAGGGAGAGTACGTAAAAGTTACGTTTTTTTCATAACTATTAAGCTCGCAAAAACGAATAGCTCGATAAAAGATTTTAAAAAAGCTTTTTTCTTACTATTTAGATCCCAAGGAACATTTCTGCATGAAAAAATCTGGAGTGCAAGACACTTCGAGTAGTGGCGTGTTCAAACGACCCGTGCTATCATAATTTCATAGTCACAACCATAAACAAAAAATACCAAGACTGGAAACTCGGCGGTCAACTGACGTTTGCCTACAAGCTGCGAGGTGTGGTGAATGTCGTGAACTTATCGTTGTGTTCGTGTCCTATGTGTGGTGAATGTCGTGAATCTATAAATGTGTGCGTGTTAACGTCATTTACCAACGTGGTGGCTTTCACATATATTCACAGACAACACTGTACACAAAAGGGTTTTGGGGGGAAAGACGTACGAAAGTTTCCAGTCTTGGTATTTTTTGTTTATGGTCACAACCCAAGCACAAATTTCGTGTTGACCTGTGTAATTTTTAAATGTTATTTTATTTTTTCACATAATGTTGATGAGCCCCCGGAATGTGATATTAATTAATACTACTACTTTTCTTAGCCGCCGAGGACATTCCTCTTAGGGATCATCCTTGAGCATAAAAGGTCTGAGGACCTAAAAACTATTCCAATCACTACTTATAGACTTATATCAATTAAGCGTCATGTAAAGAACGACAGTTTTTGAATGAATTTAGAGATTAAAATTTTTTTTGGTTAATAATATAATAAACAACCGAAACAATAAAACAACAAAGAATTGCTTTTCAAGTTAAATAATTTTAAGTAGGTACCTACAGATAAAATAGAACGAAAAATAACTGTATTAGAAAAAAATGAGACTTGGCAAAAAAACTTCTTTTGTAATAACGATGAAGGATCAAAAGAGTAGGTATATAAAACTAAGTTTAAATGGAAGAGTGTTTTTTATGTGGAAATCGCTCCACTTAAAAAACACTCTTCCATTCAAGTGATAAAGTTCAACAAAACAGTTAAAGAATTGTTTGTGGAGTATATAATCATATAACACATGAATTTATTTGTTGGTACGTTAAGGAGAAAATTGCAATATCTCAAAACCGTCAAATGGGAGGTATAGGTATATTGTATGTTCTTAAGGAGATTAAAAAAACAACCTTGGAAATTACAAAAAGAATCTCTATTCGTCTAACCGTTTACACAAAACCATTTTTGTGGACTTCAACATCATTTCTAATGTTAGTTTTGATTAAAACTTAGAATTTTCGCATGAAAGCAACAAATAATCTCTATGAATTATTTTTCTATATATTAATTGCATAGGTTTCTGGAACTATGCTATACTTTTGTAAAGGTGTTTAATGTGCAGAACTAGAATCTGAAGTTAGAAATAAATATTTTATCTTTTTTTTTAATATTTCTGACTTCAGATTCGAGTTCAGCATACCAAAACACCTTTGGGATTGGAAGAGTATAGCTTAGTCTCAAAAAGAAAAAAGCTTAATTTGTTTTACTATGTATTTAAAAAAAATTATTGTCCAGTTTCCAAACCATTTCTTTTTCAAAAAAAAAAAATTTTGTTCCTTGATTCAAAAACCTATTTTTTTGAAAATTATAATTTTGGTTTATATTAAGGTTTTATAAAAGCCTTTGTGTGAAACAATAAAAAATTGAACTCGTCGCGTCGTCATTTGGGAGAAGGTCAGAAAAATAAAGAAAACAGTAAAGATACCCTTAATATCGATTTTCGAAATAATAGACCCATAAAATTGACTTACCTCAAAATTATTATATTAAATTAAAATTTTCAGAGTTCCATAAAAATCATACATTCCAAATTTGAAGCAATTCTGTTTTCCATAGGCCGTTAAAGTCTATATGGATGAACGGACGTCATGATGAAAACCATTTTTTGATAAATACTTCGAAATTTTTTTTACACGAACCCAATAATGCCCTAGCTGGTAAAAATGTATTTGGACTCAATATCATTGATCGTTCCCATGATACCTATTTAGTCTGAAAATTTAGCATCTGCAATTTTTCGTTGTTCTAAAGATATTTTTTCCAAACAAGATTTATTTTTTGTTAAAAATGGAATTATTTTTTAACAACATACAATGCCATATTTTTGTAAGTGATTCCATTGATTAAAATTTTTTTTTTGATATTTTTTTTGTATAATTTTGTTTTTAATTTAAAATAAAAAAAATAAATATTTAAACAAAACGATTTTTTACACTCAAATTTATACTCAACATTAAAAAAAAGAAGATTTTACTAAATTGAGAATATTTGAGGAATATACATATGATTTTTTAAAAGAAGACAACAATAAAAAATCTAAAAGCCAAATTGTGATTTTTCAGTTTTTCCAATTTTCAGAATTCGATTTGTTTGATCAATTAGTTTGATTAAACGTTGTAATGTGGAGAAAAGAACTGTATACTCAGTTTGAAAAAAGTGAACAGTGATTTTATCCCTCTATGAAAAGTCACTCCTAGACACACTAGACCGTGAGTTTAATCCTGTAGTTTTTTTTTTTTCAGATAACCGAATTTTGTGGTCTTTGGTGATTTTAGCATTGGTGACGAGCTGTTTACAAGAAATATTTTATGCTCTAATGAACTCCTACCGATATATAAAACTAACTTTTATGCATTTTTTATTTGAAACGTTTGAATCGAGGTGGCATTTTGTGTAGAAAAATTGCAATTTTTACTGGAGAAATTTTGGTGAGGCTAAGACTTAGAATATTCATTGGGCTAAAACTAAGGACAACACTGCCGAAAAACAGAGCTACCAGATCAAATGCACTCCGCACAGTCTTACACTATCCAAAATTGACAAGGTTACTCTACTATTCTTTGATGTTTTCTTTTTGCAGGGTTTTTATAGTCGACATAAAACATAATTCTTCTTCTACAACTCAACCACTCAAACTATATTAAATTTTTATTTTCATGTGAACTTGAAAATGTTATGAATTATAATTTCATATTTTCCCTTTCGTTTCGTTTTAGCGTTTTGTTGTAGCTCTGTGTGGCAGAAAATTAGACACTTTGATTAGTGTTTGCATTGCACTGCGTGTATTAACAAGCTTTGGGTGCGGTTGGAAGGTGTCAAGTGTAAATGCAAACACTTATGAATATACCGTGAGGAAGATAACAATTTGTTTAAAGCATTTATTTTCGGTTTCGATATAATGTGTGATGAGGGCAACGAAATGGATAGATGTTATTTTGTTAGATTTATGTTATATTTTGTTTTCGTTAGAAATTACGCAATCGATATAATATTGGTCATATGAGGGAGCGTTTATTTCATAATATTTTAACATTTGATAAAAATTATTTGCAAAATTCTAATATTTTTCGTTTATTTTGTTGTCAACTGCGGGCATCGGAAGTTATTTTTATTTGGTTATTTATTTATGGAAGTTTGTACCTCAGCTCTTTTGTTTTCAGTGGTTTTTGTTTGTTTTCGGTATTTGTTTGTTTGACAAGACTCTATTTACATAGCTGAGGGCTTCAAGAAAAAAAGTTTTAGACTTAATTGGTCTTTTATTAGTCTGGTTATGCTTGTGTGACAGCAGATGCTTTATTTAAACATTATACCTACCCAAGTGTTAAGGTAGATACTTCGACAGGTAACGTGACGTGCCTCCAATTATTACATCTTGCTCAGAAATTTATGTGTGTTTAGTTTATTATAGTTTCCTAAAATTTTAGCAAAATTGTGTTAAATAAAAAAGACAACCTTCAAAAACCATCACCTTTTTTAAACGAAGGTGATGGAAAACAAACAAAACCATACAACAAGAGATAAAATATCTTCACGAAATGCTTACCTTTAGGTGAGTATTGGGTGCTTTTAACCTTCAGCTACTTTTATCTTTTGAGTGTACAAAGGCAAAGCTCAAATTTATGAATGAAACTGCAGACGCATGTAGCATATATAGTAGAAACCTGCGAGTATAAAAACACGTCATACTCACAGGTAGATGTGACATGATAAGTTCGATAAAATTAAATGTGATATTTTTTTTAGATAAGTATGTGGAAATTTGTTTATTTAGATATTTGGAATCGCTTCATTTCGAATTTTTTTTTCCAGTCAAAAGAAGAAACGATTAAAAAAAATAACTATTTGCCACGTGTTTTTAATTCATTAGTATTTCATGCGATGTAATAAGGTCAGCATTTGAATTAACTCCGAAATCTTAGAACCAAGTAAATAAATCGATTTATGTAAGTTTAGTAGTACTAGACGAACGTTCCCCCAAATGGCGCTGATCCTTTAAATCGGCTTTATGAATCTTTATCAAGTATCAACTTGAATCATATGCATTATTGGAATAAGGTAATAGTTCTCAAATAAATTAAATATGAATTCATTCATTCAAAAAAGAGAGGTCTGTAAAGCCGGTTTACGGACGATGATTTTACGTGATAACGTCGTCAGAAAACAGGTTGTGTGCTTTTGTTTAAAATGAGTCAATTGAAGCGTTTATTTATTTCAAACAATCATAATTTACAAGAAAAAGCTAAAAAAAAAATCTTTTTTATTTTCTCATTATATTAATTTTTTTATTTCAAAAGCTTACAAAAAAAATTATGCATTATAAAAGCCAAGTATTTCTTCTTAAGAATAAAACCATTTTTAAATTTTTATAATGCGCAAAAAGTATATAAAATAATTTATTGAAAACAATCATTTTCATCAAAAAAAAGTAAAAAAAAAACATGAATTTTTATCTTCTCACGTCATTAATTCCATTTTTTTCCCTAACAACCTATACAAAATTTTATACCATCTGAAAGCTTATTGTCTTAGCTTAAAATATATATATCGATCGGTCTATGAAACATCTACAAAAAGAGCTAGAAAAAGAAATTTATTTTTATGTTCTCACGCTATGGAATCAATTTTTTTGTTTGACAACCTATATTTATACCATGTAAAAGCTTATGTATTATTTGACCTTTCATATGAAGTATCAATCTCATTTCAAAGATGCCTACAAGAGAAGTTAGAATTTTTTAAAGTCAACAATGTCGAATTTCCAGACTGAGATTACGGTACTTCCCACACTGGTGGCTGTTCATGATCAACACATTTCCACTATTGTCTTGAGGTTTTTCGCAAGTTTCTTGATTTAACATTGTGTAGCTTGTAGTTAGTCTACCGTTATGTGTTATATACCAAATGAAAGGTAATTGTATCAGGATGCTCATAAAAGTTTAATAAAATTTCCATATACTTTATTCCTGGATCTATTAAAGAAAAAAAGATAAAAATAAAAACCGATGAAAATCGGTTAAAAACGGTCAAAGACGTGTTTTTTAAAATCTTGTTTCTTTCGTTATTTAGTCAAAACTCACTAAACGATTCCAAGTTTTTGCACATGTATGCATCTGAGCAAAAAAAAAGAGCTAAAAATCAAAAATTACCCAAAAATACCCCTAAAAAATAAGGTGTTTTTCAAAAATTCATATTTCGAAACGCAGAGTGTTGGAAAAAAATCCGTATCAGACGCCTAATTTTTTTCCCTAATCTTTCACCTGGCATCTTTAGAATTGCCAAAAAAAAATGTTCCTTACCCAAAATCATCATTTTGTCATAGCCCCAACACGTGTACAACGTTCAAACAAAACGTTATAGCTTAGTTTCAAATTTTTTTAGAATATTTTCTTAAATGCAGTTATTCTTAAATTAATCTCATCTATATATAGCAAGAAAAATGAATTCTCTACGACTTCGCGTTTAGATTTTAGCCCAAATTTCATCTTTCCCTTTTACCCCTGTTTACCCTATTAAATGACGGAATTTTTAAAAATTCTTCATTTGGATTAAGCTTTAGGTTATTATCTTGCAAATAAGCTATAGAAGATTTTTGTATCTCTAATAGTTAATTTTTAATTTTTAATTGAAATTTTTTGCCGCACTGCGAAAGTGCGAGAGTGTAACGTTAGAAAATGGCGTCACTTTTTTGTGGTGGCTGCCATGGTTCATCGATATATAAGACGTTATCACGTCAAAAAAAAACGATTTCTGATCTTATTAATTTATTTGCCAATTTTTTAAATTTTTTTTTTTTTTTTTTTTTTTTTTTTGACGGGAGGAAATCTTCAAAAGACACTTGGCAGTATTCGACACCAAGTAGTGTGGGACTCTTAACCACTAAAACCACCTCTTTATCAGGACCAATCTTGAGAGATCGACAACAGATTTTTCTTTCTTAACTTTGTAAAATCACTTTGGGGGAAGTTTAAACTTTTAATACTTTCCCATGTTTTTTAGACCATAAGCTCATGAGGCTTGCACAGAGAAAAATATGACCCGCTAAAAACTAACAGATTGCCATATTGTTTTACCTTCCATACATTTCATAAGGAAATCTTATTAAAATCAACGATTAATAAGGTTTTTTTAAGGAGATTTCTTATTATTTTTATAGAGAAAATCTTATTAAAATTTGACTGAAAAGTTGTTTTTTTTTTGCAACTTTGCACTAGAACAAAAATCGCGATCTATATTTTCATGGCAGGTTGGTCCAGGTGGTAAGGTGGGCGACTAATGATTTGAAGTCTCCAGTTCGATTCCCAGCCTGGTCATCGTTTTTTTTATTTTTTTGCAGATTTTAAAACAATAAGGAAAACCCGATTGTTTTAATAAGGTTTCCTTCTTGGATGAAAACCATAGAGAAATCTTATTGTTTTTGTTCTATTTTATGTGGTCTATTTTTCTCTGTGTGGTTCTTCTTAATCTCCGAACATGGTTTCTAGTATTCAAGACGGACACCATTTCAGAATTGGTATGACATTGCAGTCTCTGATTATGGGATACAGCGTATTTTTTAACAACTTCTGTAACCGTTTCTATTTGTAAGTCACGATGTAGATCGCTATTTCTTATGTACAAAGGTGCATTAACTATTCCACGAAGGACTTTGTTTTGGAATTTTTGGATGATTTCGGTATTTGTTTTCTTTGTACAGCCCCATAATTGGATACCATAGGTCCAAACCAGAGTTGTAAAAGATTGCAATCTTTTTTGAATGCAATCTTTAATGACTTCAATCAAAAGATTGCATTCATTGACTTACATTTGAGACTTAGACTTCAAATTTTGCAATCACCAATCATTTTCCTTGAAATGATTGCAATCTTTTTTTTTTCCCAATCAATTGACTGCATTCAAATGATTGCAGTCTTTTGGGACTGCATGCAGTCTTTGCATTCTTTTTGCAATCTTTCCATTCCTTGGCAGTCTTTGCATTCCTTGGCAGTCTTTTGCATTCATTTGCATTCCTTGGCAGTCTTTTGCATTCATTTGCATTCTTTTGAATTCTTTTGCATTCTTTTTTAATTCTTTTGCATTCTTTTGCATTCTTTTGAATTCTTTTGCATTCTTTTGCATTCTTTTGCATTCTTTTGAATTCTTTTGCATTCTTTTGCATTCTTTTGCATTCTTTTGCATTCTTTTGCATTCTTTTTGCATTCTTTTGCCACACCCACACCAAACGTATGGATTTCACAAAAATTTTAACATTTTTTTAGTTCAAGGATGAACTATAGTATCATTGTCTGTGCAGGAGTAATAGTACAGTCAAATACAGTGAAAAAGGGGTATGCCTCGGAATGAATTCTAATAATAATATTTTTTTTTGCTTAATATCTTCGTTTTGGCATTCTATAACTTACCTCAAAAATCTCATGTTCGGAGGTCGTGATTTTTAAGGCCAAACCACAAAATTAAGATTTTGGAAATAAGCAATAATAGACAATGGTATTATTCAATGATGAAAAAAAAACTAAAATTAAGGAAATCTGACGTCTCTAAAAAAAAGTTTTAACTCTTTTTCATCTTTCAACCTATATTATCAAAACACTTGCAAACTTACTACCAAAAAACCTTTAAAAATTATGGTAGAGTAACCAAATTTTGCATGAAGGCTTTTATATCCATTAATCATTAACAATCATAACAAAAACATATCTCTGAAATCATGTTTCATATGTTTATATAATACCATTGTGGTTTGGCCTTAAAAATCACGACCTCCGAACATGAGATTTTTGAGGTAAGTTATAGAATGCCAAAACGAAGATATTAAGCAAAAAAAATATTATTATTAGAATTCATTCCGAGGCATACCAGTTTTTCACTGTATTTGACTGTACTATTACTCCTGCACAGACAATGATACTATATTTGAACTTAATTCTTAAAACTATCAAATTCATCCTTGAACTAAAAAAATGTTAAAATTTTTGTGAAATCCATACGTTTGGTGTGGGTGTGGCAAAAGAATGCAAAAAGAATGCAAAAGAATGCAAAAGAATGCAAAAGAATTCAAAAGAATGAAAAAGAATGCAAAAGAATTCAAAAGAATGCAAAAAGAATGCAAAAGAATGCAAAAGAATTCAAAAGAATTCAAAAGAATGCAAATGAATGCAAAAGACTGCAAATGAATGCAAAAGACTGCCAAGGAATGCAAATGAATGCAAAAGACTGCCAAGGAATGCAAAGACTGCCAAGGAATGGAAAGATTGCAAAAAGAATGCAAAGACTGCATGCAGTCCCAAAAGACTGCAATCATTTGAATGCAGTCAATTGATTGGGGAAAAAAAAAGATTGCAATCATTTCATGGAAAATGATTGGTGATTGCAAAATTTGAAGTCTAAGTCTCAAGTGTAAGTCAATGAATGCAATCTTTTGTTGGAATTGAGTAACTGAATGGCAATGACTGCATTCACAAAAGATTGCATTCTTTTACAAGCCTGGTCCAAACAGGCTTTAGTACTTGATTATACAGCATTATTTTGTTTTGGGTTGATAAATCAGAGTTGTTACCAAGTAACCAGTACATTTTTCTATATTTCAAGTTTAGTTCTTCTCTTTTCTTTTTGATGTGCTCTTTCCACTTTAGCTTTGCATCCAAAGTCATTCCAAGGTATTTGGCCGTATTGGCGTAAGGTACAGCTTGATTATTAATGAATATTGGAATATTGTTTATCTTTTTATTTTTTAAAGTTTATATGTGAAGATTTTGTTTCATTGAGTTTGATACGCCATTTTTCGGTCCAATCTCTGACTGTGTCGACGGCATATTGCAGCTTTACTGCTCCCCTAGAGACACATTTGTCGGGTACCAAAATTGCGGTATCATCTGCAAAAGTAGCCATTATGGTGTGATTCCCAACTGGGATATCCCTTGTGTATAGTAAATACAGGGTAGGACCTAGGACACTTCCTTGTGGTACACCGGCTTCTATTTTCTTCAATTCCGAATATTCTTGATCGTACCTTACTCTAAACAATCGGTCTGAGATGTACGATTTTAATATTTCATAGTACTGTCTGGGAAGATCCCTTTGCAGTTTGTACTCAAGTCCCTCATGCCAAACCTTGTCAAAGGCTTGAGCAACATCTAAGAAAATAGCTGAACATACTTGTTTTTCTTCTAATGCTTTTTCTACTACATCCGTTATTCTATGAACTTGGTCTATCGTGGAATGTTTATTTCTAAAGCCAAACTGATGATTTGGGATTAACCTTCTTTCTTCTATAATTTTGCTAAGTCTCTTCAGAAGCAGTTTTTCAAAAACTTTTGCCATAATTGGTATAAGCGATATTGGTCTGAAAGACGTCACTTCTGTAGGTGGCTTACCTTGCTTGGGTATGACAATAACTTCATGATGTATGATTTGAACACAAGCAGAATAGTGATCAGGTAAGCTACAGATTCAAAGAGATGTGTTGACGGGTTTTTTTTTTATTTTTATTTTATATACCTACTTGTTTAAGAACTTATTTTCTAGGGTTTTTTTCGATTTGGAAAAAATTTGAAATCAATGAAATATTTTTGTTAGAATTTTCGGTGTCAACATTAAAGACTTTGTGCCAGTTGTACAAACGCGGATCAGCCTTGGTTCAAGAATTTAACTCGCCGATTTCGGCGGATTAGCTGAGGGTCAACTTCGGCTCAAGCATGGCCCGACTAACAATTTTGCTTCTGTAAAGCCTTACACATGCTTCTTTTGCTTCTATAAAGCTTTATAGAAGCAAAATTGTTAGTTAGGGGATGTGTCTATTTTTACATGTATGGACCTTAAACCAGTAGATAATATACCTCTGCTTTATTACCGATTTCAGAAGATAAAAGTTGCTGAACCACGGATTAAAAATAAATAAAATAAACAAAAAAAAATCGTTCAAGATTTCGTTGTGCTATTTTTGTATGGAAAATTTCCCTTCGCTTCAACTGCGTACTAGACTTTAGTTAATTAAGTAAGTTATTAAAAAAAAAAACTGAAAATGACATACTTTTCAGTGCCTTTATAGTCTATTTAATAGACCGGAGCTCCAGAGCAAAAGTAGAACAAATTCGTTCAAGAGTTTTTATTGCTGATTATGATTCCTTGGCATAAAAGAATACTCCAGCCAAAAGTGCTACTAAATCCATTGGTGCATTTCTGAGAAAACGGCAACACTGGTCGGTTTTCAGTTTTTTTATTTAACTCGAAAACCAAGCCTAACTTTGAAATGGTTCAAAGACACTTTTCATAGCAAATTAAATTTTCTGTCATGTTAGGATGATTAAAAAATTTTAAAAATTATTTTTCACTGAAATTCTAACCTAAAATCAAAGAAAAAAAAGTAAAAAAATTGACGATTTTATTTTTTTTTTACTAATTCAAGGGGCATTTTGTGTATGTAGCCGGTACGTCAAAACTTTGTACTTATGAAATAAAGTAGAAGTAAAATCCTTTGATAATATGCAATTTTTAATTTGTTTTGTCAAGAAACAACTTAAATGTACCTATTCAAAAATTAGCACTTTTTCCAAATTTTTGACTTTTTTAGTTAAAAGCAAGTTTTTAAAACTCGATAAAATCGTATAAATTGGTAACTTTTAGACTTTTAAAGTAAACATACTTAGAGGGATTGATTTAATATAAACTAAATATGACAACCAAACAAATTTATTTGCATCCTTATGGGCTTGTGTGCAATTTTGTGTATGTGCATTTTTATAAATACAGATCGAATGGATCGACGGAGAGCCATTAGCTTTGGTCTATTGCATAGAAGAACATTCAATACCAACTCTTTTACTGTTTTCAATGGCCTGAAAAACAATTCTTGTAAAATCAGCGACCAACGAAAAGTTTCTCTTGAAAAACAAAAAAAATATTCCAATGAGTTTCAAACAAAATAGGCCAGGCAAATTAGTAAATCAAATTGCATTTTTTTCGGGACAAATTTTTTTCATGGAACGTGTTTGGGTGTATATGTCCGTATCGTAAAAATGAATTTTTTGGGATGGTAGAACATCGGGAACAGCCACCATCTTGGAAAAGAAGTCGGTGCCATTTTTATTTCATATCTCCATTTTTACTCATTTAAACCAAAAATGTAAAAGGACAGATTTATTCACAATAAAATTATCTAAAAAATGATATACAAATGAATTCCGTGAGTTAGTTAAATTCAATTTTATAGTCAGTCAAACTCCGGGTTCTTCTCGCAAGGTTAGGACAGTATGACATTTTTTCAAATATCTGAAGAACTTTTGATTTGTTTGGGATTTTCTTCAAGAAAGAATTATAGCACTTTTAATAAATTTGCAAAATTGTTATTAGGGTGTGGCGCTGTCAAAGTAAAAAAGTATTAAATTAGTATATTGGTGCCACAATACGTAGCTGTGGCTGTGGCAAGGAAATTCGCTGTGGTACAAGTCGAGGCAACTTTTACTTTAACAACCTACAAGCGCAATGACTTTTGACGTTTTTAATGTGATTGCTCAGTTAAAATTATTTTTTTTTTCAAGGCAATTGACATTTTAGTGCGCCACATATTCTTTTCATCTTTTCTACATTTTTAGCGATTTTATTTGACATCTTGTACCACCGCGTTTTTCTTTGCTACAAGCGAATTTGCATTCCGTTCAAACCAGTTAAACTGTTCTTACTTAAAAGCAAGAACAGAAAATCCTGTTCTAAACCTGTTCTAGACAGCGCCAATGAACAGGAAACTAGAACAGTTGAGAGCAGAAAAACAGCGTTGTTGAACACACATAATACTGCATCCAAACTTTTCTGACATCAAAAGTCTAAACTTTTTCAGATTCTCTGAATTTTAACTCCTCCTTGGCATTCTTTCCAACTTCTCCAATACCCAAAATCATAAAAGTACCAAATAGTACTAAGCTGAGCCCTACTTTTAATACTTTATTCTCTCTATCTACCTAAGCGCTCCCTACTGCCAAATAGCGTTTTTCAGCCATTTCTAAAGTCAGCTGTTATTTGACATCAGTTGTCAAAATTTTTCAACCGACTTCACCGCATTTTTCATTACACAAAAAATTTCTCATAAAAAAAAGTAAAAATCTTGTTGATTTAAAATTACATAAACAAATAAAATAAACTCACCATTATTTATATTTTAGCTTCCACAATGTTTATTCGTCAAATCAGTCGCTTGCCACCAAAATCAATCAAATTATATAGCACCTCCGCTGAACCAGCAATATCTACAAAAATCCCAAAATCCTCTGAAGTTCGTACTAACGAGGGCAATACTTCCAAGCACTCTAGTAACAATCTTGGTAAATATTATCAAATTCCTAATGAAGATAAGAAAATCTTATTCAGTCACGGAGGATTACCAAAATCCTTCGAAAAACAAGCCAAAACATTTGGTGAAACTTGTTTAATGGTTCGTCAACCTGCGTTGGAAGTAATTGATTATATTAAATCATCTAATTTAAATAAACCTACAGTCCGTTATGTTCTTTATGGTGACGATGGTGTTGGCAAGAGTCTAACAATGGCTCACATTATTCACTATGGTTATCAGAATGGTTTTTTGCTTTTACATGCTCCATGGGTTGCAAATTGGTACAAAAGACCAAAAGAAACTGCCAATTCCACGTCAATGGAAGGTTTCATTGATCTTCCATTTGACGCTGCTGGCTGGTTGGTTCATTTTAAGACACAAAATGCAAAGCTTTTACCTACTTTAGATTTGAAAACGACAAAAGATTATGTTTGGAGTAAAAGAGAGACTACTCCAGCTGGTTCCACACTTTTGGAACTCATTGAACATGGAATTGCTAGAATCAAATTCGCCTCTGATACAATTGCCGCTCTTATAAGCGAACTTAAACAACATGCAACTGGTGGCAAATGTAAAATTATGGTTGCAATGGATGGTTACAATGCATTTTTCCATCCTATTACTCGTGTCATTGCTGACAATAAAGCTAAAGTTCATCCAAGTAAAGTAACATTGACACAACCATTTTTGGATATTACCAATTATGATTGGTGTAATGGTGTTTGTATTCTTTCTGTGGACAAACTAGCTGCCTCTGAAGGTAATAGGGAATCGTATTTGCCAAGATATTTATTGGAAAAAGAAGGTTTTGAACATTTGGATCCATTTGTCCCGATTCGAGTGGATAATTTTAATGAGAAGGAATTTAAAAGTTGTATTGATTATTATTTGGATAGAAGATGGATACAAAATAATGAACCGGGTTTTGATCAAGAGTTGAAATATTTGAGTGCATCGAATCCGTTTAGGCTGATGAATATTTGTGCTCCGTTGTAAAATTGTTGAAAGATTAAATAAAAGTAGAAATAAAATTGTAAAAAAAAAATTTTAAGACTTGTTTATATTTACTTTTTGGATTTGAGTTTCTTTTGTTTTCAGGTTCCCTGCTAAGCCAAAAATTAGAGGAGTGACAATTCAATCTCTTATCATTTTAGCCCAATACGCAGATGTGGCTAAATTGTAGCTCTCATTCAAAATTCTCTAGAAAATCTTGGATCAATAATTACACTGCCCACCACACAAAAAATTTCCAGACCGTTGTTTATCAATTCTTACTAACTTTAGGGTGCCGATTCCAAAAGTAACATTAGTTTTTTTCTAGCAGCTCTTGTTTTTAAATTATTCATACATGAAAAGGCATAGAAATTCATACAATTTTTTTTAAATTTTTTTTTATTTATTATTTTTGTATTTTTATTTTACTAACTGAACCGAAATACATTACATTAGAAACAAATTTTTCCAACAAAACTTTAAGAACGCTTGTAATAATAAAATCTAAAAAAAATTGTATGAAATTATCCCAAAAATGTGAAAAATTAAAATATCTAAAAAAAAAAGGGCTCCTAGCAAGCCACAGTACACGTATTATGTGTACTGTGCTAGAAAGCAACTAGTGTGATTTTTAGGCTTAGTGAACGCAAATGCATTGATCTGGAGCCTGCATTAAAGTTTTTCATATATATACTATTTGAAGAAGTCACTACAAAATTCCTATAACCAAATGCATTAGGTTCATCAAGAAAATTTTTGGAAAATGTTAACAAACAGTTAAAATAAGCATAACTTTAAAATTAGTACGAAATTACCCCCAAAATGTGGAAAACTCAAATATTTCCAAAAATAGAGCTCCTAGAAATAAATTAATGTAATTTTTAGGCTAACTGAACACAAATACAATAAGGTCCATTTTCTTCACTCGGAGTTGAACAAAACCTGAGAATTTTTATATTAAAAATTCTCAAGTTATGTTCAACTCCGAGTAAAGAAAATGGACCTAAGTTTATTATAAATTTTTCTAGAAAATTTTAATAAACACTGAATATAAGCAAAACTTAACTGAAAAATTTAATATTTCAAAAACTTGAGCTGCTAGAAGGAAACCAATATGATTTTTGAGCTTACTGAACCAAATCCATACAACTTTCTGGAAAATTTTGAAAAGTGGAAAATTGTTGGCTAGTGCTTAATTTTAGCTCTCATACAAAATTCTCTAGAAAACCTTGGATATTTTGGAGAGTAATTGTATTTTTTTTTTTTTTTTTGTTATTTAGAGAGGTTATGGCTTCAATTGAGCTTCTTTAGGCTCAAGAATACTATCAGAATTTTTCAGATTTTTAAATTTAGTCGCGAGCATGGATTTCATACAAAACAAAACCATTTTGGAATTTTTAATTTGTTAAAAATATAAATAATGGAGCACAGAGCCAAGGATTGGGATTTTATGTTCACGAATTCATCGAACATGCCTCCGTTATGAATGAGGTGTGCCGCAACAGGATGAATTTTGAAAGTTTTGAATTTGTTGTTTATTTACTACGCCTAACACGCAGATCACTTTAAATTTTGGCTCTCGAGTCACAAAATCATATTTTCCAGTTGTACATTTTGTATCTCCAACAAATTAGCTCATTCAAAAAAAGAGCAGGAAATGAAAGGACACTAAGTGAATGGCAATAGCACCAAAATTTAAAGTTTCTTTTGATCCCTTTACTGATTCGCTGGAAAAAATAAAAAAAATTTCGAAAATGTCACTTGTCTCTTCACATTCTCAACGCTTCAATAATGAGTGTCTTGTTTCGTCCCGCATTTGTGCTTTGGTTACAGTAGTTGTGGGTTCATGTGAGACACGTGTGAATTTTGGTTTTTCGTAAATTTGTTTTTATGTAAAATAATTTCAAAAAAATTCAACTTCAAGTCCGTTAAAAATAATAAGTAAAACTTATTAGCAATATTGTCATCAAATATATACATACATAGGTTTCAACAAAGAATCTTGTCTGTTAAAAATCTACAGTGGGCAGTGGGCCCACGACAGTGGGCTCATCAATATTAGGCGTCTTAGTAAAATTTTTATTTTGGCTTTTTAATAAATATAAGGGCAAACACTTACCTGAAGAGTAGTTTTATTTTCAAAGCTGTTAGACTTTCATTTCAGTTAAAAGAAACAAGAATTTGCTCGTACAATTTTTGTAGTTATTTTTTTTTTCATCTATGTATTTCTCTAATTAATGTGTGATATTGTTCAGTTAAATATTTTTTTTCTACATACTTTTTTCCTTATGAATAATAAATAACTTTTTTTTCCACAATGAATATGTTTGCAATCCAAAAAAAAAAAGGATTTGTTCACAATACAACTCAAAACTCATATTCAGTATTCATATTCTATTTTTCGTACGGATACATTGATTAAAACAAAATTTCCACACACAATAAACAATCCAAAAACAACAAAAACAAGGAACAAACAAAATCATAAATTTTTAAATAAATGAATCTGGCTATCATTAATACATCTCTGGCATGGAAGTTGTGGCCTGGTTAATTTGGTTTCTTATGTTTTTTTTTTTTAATTTAATTTAATTCGTGAACTCATTTTTTAAAGAAGTTGACATTTTTCAATCTATCTACTTCTAATTGAGCTGCATAATTCATTAATTCAAGCGGATTGGAGGCCGTATGTTAGGCTTCGATTTTGAATGGTGGATATAATCGTGGCCAATCAACGAATTCGGTTCCATAGCGGAAGATACCACTTGTAGTCACACCAACCATTGCGCCCCAGAAAAGTAAAAAGAGAAGATTTTCGGTTCGCATTTCGGTTGGGAAAATCACAGATGCAAAGAACATAGAAACGGCAAATAGCAATACAGGAGGGAACTGAAAATAAAAACAAAAAAAGTCATTAGATTGAAAATTGAATTCAAAAAGCTTCATTCTACTCACCGTTCCATACTTCCAGCCACGATTCTGTGTTAATGGAGATCTGACAAGAACTCCTTCACCTTCTTGAACAATATAATTACCCAAAAAGAGATCAATAGCATCCTTTAAAGAGAAATTTACATTGATTACTGAAATTATTTATAAATTTTGAAGGTTTACCTGTCTGAAACCATCGCAGAAATTATTTAAATAATATCGAGTCAAAGAATTTATTCCATCTTGTATTAGGCCTGCTTTGGTTCGCTTGCCTGTGCGTGTAAAATCTGTTTTCAAGGCACCAGTACCTGAGTATTGAAGGGAGATCATATCAGCATGATCTGCCCAAACCTAAAAAGAAATCAATCAATTCAATTTTATGTTGGCTATCAATTAAGAACGTACCCCTTTGAAAATAGCTTCAAAATTTGGAGAAACCGTTTCGATTTTTTGTCCAGTTCTTAGAATTCCCAGCTTTACCAGTACTTGGTTGAGTGATCTACGCGCAAGCATACTTTGTACGACATTTGTCCGATCCAAACAATCGATGCAATTCGTGCGGAATGTTCCATCTTGAGATGATACTAAATTACCATCGTCACGAAGATGAAACACAGAGAATTCATCTTGCTCGTAGGCAAGACGATCAATTAAAATATTTAATCGATCGTAGCGCATTTTTTTGCACTCGAGATGAAAATCAAACGATTCGTATCGAACAAGTGGATTATTCATTTGATTGACGAATGTCTCAAAGGCTTTTTCGAGAGTTCCTTCGGCTCCTTTATGATCAACCTGATAAACAACAAAATTTTTGATTATTCTTCAAAGAAAATAACTTCAAAAATGTATTTTTACCAAATTAACTAAAACTTGTTTTCCATATGATTGCAATTGCATATCGAAATGCTTCATGCAGGCGAGAAGATGATCTTTTCCTGATACCAACTCTGGTGGTGGTTTGTAGCGGAGATTTGGAGTTTGACGCCAATAGAATGGCATACTTCCACGTGTTTGAACGAATGATATCCGTTGTCCGTTGTATTCGACCAATTGTTCGGTTTCAACAAAGTTGGAAACATTTCCATTTTCATCGATGCCTCGACTGAAATGACGAGTTCCAGCTCTTTGAATTGATCGACGAGAAATGAGTGACCAATAGAAAGTATGGCCGTTTATGGTAACTTGATTTACAGATACAACTAAAAGATGAAAATTAAAACATATAAGTAAATTAAAATTCTCTTGAAAATTTTTTAACGCGTGGGCTGTTTTTTTTTTTTTTATTTTAGTTTTCTGCTAGAATCAAAATCATATTTTTTTGTCGTATTACAGATTAAATCATAGATCCTCACTATAAAAAGATCCTCACCACACAATACGGTGAACATATTAACAGGGAGGCTGAATAAAATTCATTTTCTGTGTGTATGGTAGTCACATAAAATCAATATTTTTTTTATGTAGAATATAATAGAATTTTCCTTCAGGTTTTTTACAAACCACGAAATATTTATTTAAATCTGTGCTTGTACAAAGTTAATTCTTAAAAGATGGTGTTTTTTCTGATATTTTAAGCTGTTTTAACAATAGTGACAAAATTCAATTAATTTAGGAAGTATAAAATATTAAAATTAATGCAACTTTTTGCTCATTTTAAGTTTGATCTGTAACCTTGTTCCTGATTTCTATAAAACATCACTTGGAAAATTTAGTTTATTTTTTATACACTTTTTAAGAAGATAAAGTAAAGTAAATTAAATAAAAGGGTCAATAACAGCTTTATTAAAATAAAAAGCATTTTTAATACCCTCTAAAGGAAATACTAAAAGAGAAACATTTATTTGTTTTACTTTGTTTTTTTTTTTTTGAGTAAAAAAAAAAAGTTCAAAATAGGCATTTCATACCGTCGTCGTCGTGCCTTTTTCGTGATATAACATATCGTCGGTGAAACCAGAAAAGTGTGTAACTCCAAATTTTCTGAAAATTTGATTTAAATGCCATCTGTTAGATAAACTTGATATCTACAGTTCCTTAAACCGAGAATCCCCTTAAAGTTCATTGTTTTTATTTTATTAGCAAATAAGAAAATGAAAACTCATACAAATGCCTTCAAAACGATTTTGTTTTTTTGCTCTCCTATAACATTTATCATTCATAAACTATCATAATGCTTGTCATTTTTATTGTTTCTATACCACAGCAAAACACATTTTTTTTTACCCATTGATCAGTATTTAAAGTACCTTATATTTTTGCAATAGTAACTTGCAGCGTTGGAATAGTCATTTCGACCATTTTTGAGCACAATCTAATGTGAAATATCAGGACACTAAAAAGATTGGAGTTCTTTTAAAATAAAAAAAATCGAATTAAAAAATCCTAAACCTTAACTTTGGAATAAAATTCATATCTTTTTTCCTAAGTCATACGAATAATTATTTTTATATGTATCTGTACCATTTCTTTTGCCCTTGTTAATTTTTGAATTTGGTTACTTTTCTTTAGCAAATAGTTAAAACTGAAACAGGAACAAATTATGTAAATTTTTCTTGATATCTTTAGCACTAAATAAAATATCAGTTATTACAGTGATGACTTAACTCAGAAATTTAGTTACAAAAATTGGGAAGTAAAATAAGATTTAGTCAATTCAAGCCTTAGTTTTCTAAAGAGCATACGTGCAGGTGGATGAAAAACCAAGCATGATACAAAGTCAAAGGCTTCGGATATAGCGGAATAGTAAAAGCCAATTTGAAGTGATTTGAATCGATTCTTTCGATTCATGGAAATCGAAACGCATAATATGGCTGATTTTCTTATGAGATCGACTTGGTTGCACGAACTTGCTCTTTTGGGAAAATGAGCTTTTAGGTCCATTTTCTTCACTCGGAGTTGAACAAAACTTGAGAATTTTTATATTAAAAATTCTCAAGTTATGTTCAACTCCGAGTGAAGAAAATGGACCTTAGAATATTAAAGCTTTAAGGAATTCATAACTGAATATTTTTAATTTTTATATTAAAAAAAAAAACATAAACAAATGTTTTCAACAACTTTGAAAATGTTTTAACACCTCCAACACCGACACATAACAAAAAAAGTTTCAAAATTTAATAAAGCTAAATTCGGGACATTTCAACAAAGAATAATTGTATCCCAAGCCATATTCAAACCCAACTAATGATCAACTATTGCCACACGAAGTTAGTTGCATTCTGTACCAAGTAAAACTCCAGAAAATTCTTGTATTCAATCATTGTGTTGAAATGTTACAGTATATGAAACGAAATTCCTTAAGTTATGCACAGGCAAGTTTAATGAACTTTTTGTTATTTTATTTTAAAAACCCATAACAAAAAGTTGAGAAATATTAAATTTATTACTGAATCGTGTCTCCACATAATTTGCATTATTCTTGAAGCATGCAAAAAAAAATAAAGGAACTGCTAAATTCAAATAATGTAGTTACTTAGATTCCGCAGAATCTTAAAATCGGCTCCTACAATTATTCAACGACACGGCGCTGTTAGTTGCCAAGTTCCTTTATGTGTTGGTCTGGAGTTATTGTGTTTTTCACAATAGCGATACCTTCCCGTAAGAATGTATCAAGCGAAATTTTTTCGAAAATGACTTTTTGATGTGAAAATATACTATGAGTTAAGCGCCACGTTCTATCATGTATGCAAATGAATCTAGACAGAAAATAAAATTGTGCAGCCCATACATTTCCTCACTAGAATAATGTTGTTTTTTGCGTTTCCAAAATGAGATAGCAGAATAGTGCATAATGATCATTGGATGTTTAGTTATTGGAATAACGTACTGTGGATAGCTCTGCTCTTCTGGTCTTCTACGAAAAAAAAAGTACCCCAAATCTAACAACATTACGTAATGACCAGACGATCAGAGGTTCTATATTTATGAATTTTGCCATAAAGTTAAGAATGCCACGTTATTCCTCGATACAAAAATTTAACTATTGGACCGGTCTGGAAATTCTCCGGTCATCAATTCCATAGCAAACGTCTTTTGAAGCTTATTCATTTTTGCACGTTATTTTTTATCAAAACTTCTTGAAAACTTCTTTAGTATCGTAGTGATTTGAAACAAGATGAAACGAAAACGCGACACGACTTCAACTTGTTATAGTTTTTTTGTTTGAATAGATAGATGAATGAAATTTGTACTGTAGATAGGTAATTAAATAAATTATAATTGTACAAAATTTCAATTAATTTCATATTCAAAATTCGGAGATAACGGTAAAAAGATGGCCTTTTCCAACACACGTTATATCTTTTGATCTAGTGCACATACAAATTTGATTTAACTTTAATACGCATGCTGATAACATAACTTTTTATTTGATATATCACACATAACGTTACGTGCTCTACAAGTTACACAATCTTAAATTGAAAAAAATTAAAAATACCCCAAAACACCAGTGGAGATCTGTTGGCGATGACCAGCTACCAGTGTAGGAAGTACCGTAATCTCAGTCTGGAAATTCAACATGGTTGACTTTAAAAAATTCTAACTTCTCTTGTAGACATCTTTGAAATAAGATTTATACATCATTATACAAGGTGAAACAATAAGCTTTCACATGGTATAAAATTTTTTATAGGTTGTCAAACAAAAAAATTGATTTAATAGCATGATAACATAAAAATAAATGATTTTTTTGCTTTTTGGATGAAATTTCATCGAGTTTAAAAAATTCTAGCTCTTTTTGTAGATGTCTCATACACCTGATCGATACATATTATTATTATTATTTAGACAATAAGCTTTCAGGTGGTGTACAATTTTGTATAGGTTGTTAGGGAAAAAATGCATTTACTAGCGTGAGAAGACAAAAATACTTGTTTTTTTCGCTTTTTTTGATGGAAATTGATCGAGTTCAAAAAATTGTAGCTCTTTGACAATAATATATAATAATATATTTTGAGCTTAGACAATAAGATTATATAAAATTTATATAGGTTGTCATATAAAAAACATGGATTTGAAGGTGATAGAATAATAATAGGTAGATTTTTTCAATTTTTTTTTTTGCAAGTTTTTTTTAAGGTTTCACTTCTACCACGTGTGAATTGCACACATGATTTTTTTTTAAGTCAATTCGTATCTAAATGATAAGTGTAAGTAAATGAGACAAACATTTTTTTTAGATATTTCGACATAAACTCAGGAACATGAACCAAAAAATTGTATTTTTTTCGCTTGGGCCCAATGATATGGCAAGGTACCGTACCTAATTGAAATATTTTGCTCTTACTTCGTTATAAGTGCTCATGGCCAACATAATGTTAATGTCTACATTGTCTACTTATAAGTATATTTATAAAAATTAAATACTTACATCCCAATATCAATGGTAAAGCAAACTTCTTCATGTCAGGACAATTAAAATTGCGAAGTAGTGTGCCATTCCAAACGAATCGACTATCAGCTCGATCCAAGAGTCCATTCTAAAAAAAAAAATCATTAAATACATTTATCTTTTCTCTTCCTATATAAACAAACTATTTATCTTACTTTCAAAAACTCTGGCGGCATGGAATGCAATCGTTGTTGAGTGTGCGTCAAATCATACCAATATGAAAAATAAAAATACTGTGTGTCCAGAGTCTTGCGAACCATATTCAAATAAATTTCATTTTGTTCGCGTTGCTGCTGCCTCAAATGTGTTATAGATGGAATGTATGGAATCACATCGAATCCGGCTAACCGCCAGATTATTGCACCGTTGACTATGCCAACAAATAGCCGATGAGTGGCAACAATTAAATATTGTCCACCCAAAAGCCGAATGGTTCCAAGAATACCACAAACCCGTCGAATTGGTATTTGATTATCTAATTGATTTGATTTAACTACAAACACACAAAAACAAGGGAACAAAATAGGATGATGAGGTCAACTACAATGTTTTTTTTTTTTTTTGTGCGCATTTCTCTACTCACCTTGGACTTTGACAAAATTCGAGACCCGATCGATGATAAGTAATTCATCTTTGCCATTTGGTTCAACGATAAATCTTTCCGGTGTTATATATCTGTGAAAAGGGAAACAAATCGAATTAAAAATTGTTATGAAACGAGAGTAAAAGTGTTACAAATTCATATCGTCGTAAACATCCCAACCAGACATGATGATGGTGATTTTATTTTGTTTTCGTTTTTCCTGAGGTAAGTTTTTCTAGGAGCATAAAATTAATGGAATTTTGTGGGTTCTTCGCCAGATAAAAGGAGTTGTTGGTTTGTAGTGTGTAAGGATGTAATTTAATTTCTTACACAACAAAGTATTTTTTTTTTCTTTCTTTGGGATTACACCGATAGAAAAAAATTAAAATTACAGAAGAAAAAAATTTTTTTTTGGACTCGAGAAAATGTATGTTGACAGAGAAGTGTGTATGGAAAAAAAAAAGATGACAACATGACATATGGAAGGTGACAGCTGGAATGAAATACAGATAGCGCAGCCAAGCGGTTGGTAGAAAATTGAATTACAGTACCGGATTGAAATAAATTAATGTCGTTTTCTATTAATTTGCTTTTGAGATTTTTGTGTAAAAATCTCAAATTTTTCACTGCAAATAGAATATGAATGAAATATAGTTTTGTAATTGTGTACGAGATTTGTGCGTATAAAAAAAACCTTTTTAAATAAAACAACAACAAAAATGTTCAGACAAATGTCAAACAGAGGAGTGTGTGTGAAAGTGCGTGTGCTTGTATGCGTAAATCTTGATAAAAATCCAGATTCAGATTTTTGAATCTCAGATTAATTTTTTTGAATCTCATGTCGTTTTCTATTGACGAATCTCAGAATGAGATTTGTGAATCTGACAGCTGAAAAGGGGGGGGGGGGGTGTAGAGGGGGAATAGTGGAAAAATCTCAAATTTTATGATCTATAAGTCTTGAGATTAAAAAAAATGAAAAAAAAAATGAATCTGAGATTCAAGAATCTGAATCTGGATTTTTTGCAAGATTAACGCATACAAAAAGACGCACTTTCACACACACTCCTCTGTTTGACATTTATCTGAACATTTGTTTTTGTTTTATTTTAAAAAGTTTTTTTATACGCACAGATTTTTCAACGCGTTATGGACGCGTTTCAGAAGCGTTTTGGACGCGTTTCAGACGCGTTTTGGACGCGTTTGGACGCGTTTTGGACGCATTTTGGATGCGTTTCAGATGCGTTTCGGACGCGTTTCAGACGCGTATTGATCGAGTTTTGGACGCGATTTGGACGCGTTTTGAACACATTTTGGAGACGTTTTGAACGCGTTTTGGACGCGTTTTGGACGCATTTTGAACGCGTTTCAGACGCGTTTTGGACGCGTATTGAACGAGTTTTGGACGCGTTTTGGACGCGCTTGAACGCATTTTTTACGCGTTTTGGACGCGTTTCGGAAGCGTTTTGGACTTTTCTGTTACCTCACTCATCAAATAAGGAACTTGAATTTTGTTTTCGATTCTCTCCAAATTACCATAGTCAATAATATTCTCTACTTAACACCAAAAAAAAAATTATAATAGATAACAGCTATCAAATTAACATTTTTGAGTGACAAAAGTCGTCCATCAATTTGAATATCAATTTTGATATGATTATCATATCATTTTGACATTTATTAATTTTAGGTGAATAGTGAAAATTTCACTTTGACAATTAAAATATCAATGTTGACTAGATTTTTCGTTTCAATTTATTATAATGATGCATATTTCTTTCTTTTTCTTTTTTATTATTTTAAGTATTTTCTTTATTTTTTCTTTAAAATCAAACAAAACATTACTGAAAGTTAATATTCCTTATAAAATAGTAGTGATATTATTTTTTCTATTATAGGTGATATACCTAAATGTGAAGTAAAATCCTATTGCCGATCAAATTTTCTCAGTAAATCATACATTTTACTTCGAAAAAACTCAAAGCGCCTTTAAATTAGTACACGTTAAGAGTTTTTTATTTAATATTTTTCAATAATTTGGAATGAAAAATTGAGAATAAAATATCAAAAAAAATTTCAAAAATGTGATATTTAAATATCATCCTGATCATTGACCTATTATATATGGACTGCTAGTTGATTCTCGTTTCCATACAAAATTTTTGAAAATGTGGTTCAATGATTACTAGCGCCTGTGGAAGAAAGTGGTAAATAGAACTCAGTTAGTGTAGCGACATCTTCCGTCAGATGGCTTGAACTACCATTTTTGTACATAGAAACTATGGCCATCTACATATTTTTGTTATAAAAATGAGTAGCACCTGTCTTTTTTGAAGTCTACTTTTTGACGTTTTGGAAGAAAAGAATTCTTTCCGAAAAAAAAAGTATTTTAAATAGTGATGGGTAGGACACGAATTTAAAATGAGTTTGTATGAGGTACTCATTTTTCGAAATGAGGTCGAGGTGGTACTTTGTCCTACCTCAAATGTCCCATAGGACAAAAAAAAATTTTTTAAATCAATTTTTCTATTCTGCTAAGCATGACATTTTAATAAAAAGCAAATTAAAAAAGAAATAATATTATAATCAATAAAATATGAGAGTGAATTGATATATAGATAAAAACTCCTTCAAACAACAACAAAAATCCTTCTCCTTCAAAAAAAAAAAAAAAAAAAAAAACTACACTCCTGCTCAAATTTAACGCACATCATATTTATTTTACAAAAAAGTCCTACTATTACTTTATCTCACAGTATCGTGGTTATTTTCTCAAATAAGACAGGAGTAAGCTTAAATTGAAGGTATGGAATAAAATGTTTGTGGGGAAGATTTGGAGAGGTATGCTGAAGTCCATCTGTCAACCCGCGAACCTTTTAGAGATGAGTCATAAATTTTCATGGAGTAAACTCTGCCTCACAACACCTACGGAGTTAGTGAGATCTCCTAGACCTAATTTAAGTACCCAAAGATACTTGGCTGATATTCTCGAACAGCATGCGGTTCCAATCACCCCTAGATTTGGTCCACAAATCAGTCTGATGCACGATAATGCATGCTAGAGTGGTTTGAGAATATCTTCATGATTAAAATGTGCCACCTTTGAATTGACCACACAGATATCCGGATGTAAATTCAATAGAACATGTCTAGGAAATGTTGAAAAAAATGCATTTGCGGCCGAAATCCACCTCCAAGCATTCTTGATTAACAGAAAACTGCAGTGAAAGAAAAGTTACAACAAAACCTTCAAAACTTAATTCGTGGAATGAATAGACGACTCCAAATTACCATATGCGCTAGAGGAGACAATGCCAAGTATTGAAAAAAATTATTGGAAAGAACTGTCACGCGTTTCCATTTTTTTTAATTTTTTTTCTTAAAAAACAAAAATTATTTTAATATCAGTTTTCAGACCTTGAATTGCTAAATTTGGTTTATCTTTTTTTGGTTAATAATACTGTTGCAATTTAGCATTTTTCTGACTTGCTAAACAATAAGCAAACACAAAAAAATACAACAAATAATTTTAAAGCCATTTCAAACAAGATGCAGGGGTATTACTAAAGAAAAAAAAAGTGTGCGTTAATTTTGAGCAGGAGTTTATAACAATAACAAACCTCATCCAATTTTCAACTCTTTCGTTGGATGATTATCTGCAATTCCGCATAGGTACATATTTTTATTATTTGTTACATTTTAGTACATATTCGTATGTCCCCCTCATTTTCTTTCCTCAAAAAAAAAAAAATAACATAATATACCTACTTCAAATGCCACATTGCGTCCTCATTACTTCTAATTTTCTCTCCTCAAAATAACGTACATACCTCAAATGTCACATAACACAAAACCTCACAAATTCATTTATTTTTCAATTTAAAGCAATGGTACGCCTGGTTCTACACGAAGACGTAGTCGCACAAGATGCACATGAGAACAAGGGAGAGGGAAAGATCGATTTCTCCTTTACTCTTAAGTGCATCTAGTGCGTCTTAAGAGTAAAGAGATAATTTTTTGTTGTTTTTACTATGAGGTGTGAGGTAATACATTTTTTTGCTTTGAGGTGATGGGACATTTCTGAGTGTTGTATGGGACATTTGTATTGCCTCATGTATGAGGTACCCATCACTAATTTTAAAATGTTTGTTCGAAATAAAATATCGAGGTAAAATAATTGAATCGTGTTGGAAAATGTTTTTTATTTCAATTTATTATTAATCGAAATTATTAAAAAAAATTAAATGTTCCTTTTTCAATAATTTTCATTTTGTTTTTTTTTTTCAGATGCAATCGTGGAATCGTTTTGGATGGAAGGACGTCAAAATGCCCTCGCCCGAACAGCCAAAAAGTTTTTGTGGTGTGGAGCCTGGAGCGAAAATCGGAGCTAATCATCAATTATCTTGGGTTCGGTGGTTGGCGATGGTTGTGTTATTCCACAGAAGTCGAATATAGAGAAAGTTCTTGTTAAAAAAGCTCATGGGGAAAATGGTAAGTTATTAAAAAAGTATTTATGATGAATTGAATCATCCATTTAGTTTTTACACAGATGAAACAGAAAAAATCGGAGTCAAAGCTTACATCCTCAACAACGACACAGAAGAGCTCTTCGCATCCGATTCAGAAGATGAATTACCAACGCAATCGACAAAAACAGAAATTCCAAAAATGATGAGACTATCACATCTAATCAATGCGGACGAAAGCGATTACAATTCAACAACCAGTGACGAAGATGATGATTCACACCAAGGCTCTCCAATACCTGATGATGCAAATAGTAATCACCTTGTACCAATAGAAACTATATTCCTGCTAATCATAGCGTGGCTCCTTTCTTGCATGCACCTCATCTACAGTATTTTTATCCGAAGTCTTGGACTCTTTGGTTCGTGGAATTCAACTCAAATCCAATCCGGATTTCTTGATTCTTGAAATCAACTCATCTCGCTATGCCTACAATATGTCTTTAAAGGAAGTAAATTTCAATATCGTCAAAGCGGTATTCAGTTTAGATCCAATTAAAGAGGCAACAACAACAAATGTCTTCAGTGCCAACAATCAGGTATTGGGTCGCTTGGGTATGGTTGTTTCAAATAATATAAAAAGCGATGATACTATGTTGGATTGTTTGAAGGCAATTCAGGTAAGTCGTGTGTGAAGTTTTTGTATTCTTAAAAAAAGATTTTGACCTTTTTTTCTTTTTATTGCTTTTAAAACTTTTAGGAATACTGTGAAGAACAACCAGCTCTGAGAGCCAAGGTTGCCCAGATTATTCATTATCTCTATGATAAGGAATTTGTGTCTGAAGAAGCTATCCGCATGTGGCACAATGAGTTGGATGATGATTCAGAGTGGTTGAAAGCACCATTGCAGAAACTCATAGAATGGCTAGGTCAATCCAGCGAAGGCAGCAGTGAAGAAGAAAACGACGATTAAATACTTTTTCTTTTCTGCTTAACTTAATGATTCTTCAATAAAAAAAAAAACTTTAAAAAACTGCCTCTTTGGGGATAGAAAAAAAATATGTTTAATTCAATAGAAAATTTGAATATACAACAAAAGTAAAATTAAATAGATTTTGGTTAGTTAAAGTAAAGTTAAAGTCAAAGTTGCATTGTGCTGCTGCACATTTATGCTCGGTGACATAGCCAATTGATTAGTGCCAAGTCGAATATGGTGTAAATGGATTTGAACGTGTTTTTGAAACACTTCAACATTATCGCTATCCAACAGACCAGCTTTCACCTCTCCGGACGATGAAGAAGATGATGCAGCTGCTGCTGCATTTTTAATTTCTGCTTCTGAATTCATTTCTTTCAGTCGATTTAGTTTAGATTTCTTTATAGCAATTGCTCGCTTCAATCGAACAATGGTCTCTAATAGCTTCACTAGGAAGCCACCGATAGTATCACGTTCAATAACTGGATTCTTGAACGGACTGTCGTATTGCTATTGGCCCAACAATGGATCACTGCGATTCAAAGAGTTTCGACTTCTTGTGGGAGTGTGTATGAGATTGCCATTTAGATAACGTGGTCGGAAGTCTTGCATGAGGCTGGTCAACGGCAACATTTCAAAGAAGTTATCTGATACAATTTCAAAGTTGGGGATTGAGTGAGTGCTTAAGCCGAGCTGAGAGCTGAGGGAGTCGAATGCATCAACGCTACCACTACATCTTGAGGTACACGCAGGCGAGCTGTTACTTTTGTACATTCGCACCTTTTGCCATTCGGGGCGTGTAAGTTGTCTTGTTTTCAGATTTGCAAACGATTCGTTAAGACAAATCTGGAAATCGTTCTCACCTTGAAAAAGAGGCTTATCTACAAATGAGTAGAACCATTCGAATATAACCCATTTTTGGGCTTTGGGTAGCTTAAGCAAATTTCGTAAACGTAAACCGATTTGTTGTTGGATGGGTCATTGGTAGAATTTCACGAGTTTCTTGTGGCGTCGTTGTTGTGGTTCTTGTTGCATCTTCCATTTTAAACATTTCCTCGTCAATATCTTCATCATCATCCATGTCGTCTTCGTTTTCTTCCTCAAATTCAGCTTCTTCAATTTCACTTCGTGGTGCATTCACATCAAGAATGAGCAGTTTTTGAACCAACACCTGTATCAGGTGTTCAGTTAGAGCTGGTTGGTATTCCATTAGCCACAACACATTGTGTATATATCCAGCCACAACATGAGCAGGTTTCATTTTGCCCAAGGTTATTTTTGATGTTCCAATGATGTCCTCCTGGCATTGCCATCAAGAGTAACTTGCTGCAGCCGATGATCCAAGATGGGTACAACGACTATTCCTGCTCCTGGAATACCAGATGAATTGATGTCTCATCGTTTCACGTTTGATGTAAAACTCATCCCGTAATTCGGGTGTGGCTTATTCTGCATATTCGGTTTGGAGTTCTGCTGCCTTTGGAGAGTCCGATTTTCTTTTGAGAGATTTAGAGGGTTCCTATTGAATTGCTGCTGGTAAAACTGATTTGATTGTCCATTTTTGTTAAATTGTTTTCTGAAATGAAAGAATAGAATAAAAATTTAAATTATAAAACTTGGAATAAAACTCTGAAAAGAATATATTAATATATTTTTAATTTTTTGTTACCTTTTTATTCTTGGGAAACAAAATTCCTTTGACAATTTCTGCAAATAATTAAATTGTTGTTTTTTTTTTGACAAGCAAAAGTCACAAAACTAGATGTCAAATTACTATTTCCCGCTGCCCTACCAAGCGGCGCCACCATAGCTTGAACCTGGTCCTGGCAGTCCATATATAATAGGTCAATGATCCTGATAATAAAAATATCGTTTTGATATTGTAATTATCATTAAACACATTTTATAGACCATTTTTTGCTGATATTTAAAAAATGTTAATGATATGCAAAAAATGTTAAATTGATATTGGTTTTTTTTCGGTGTAGATACTCGAATTTTAGTTTTTTAGTTATGGAAATGATATTCGCAATTCAGGAACAAGTCTTTTTTATGTCATTTTGAAGCGCCCGTAAAGCTAGTTCAACTTAGCGTATACAAAGCTGAGGTCAAAGCAGGCATTAAAGGATAAATAAAATAAACTAAATTAACAACCACATTAAATAATCGCAATTATTACAACTCATACAAATTAAAATTGATTATATGTCCTAAGACTTAATTTTGATCCTCCATGTTCTGTGATGTTAATGCACATGAATATGCTGTACTTAAACAGAAAATATTTCAAAACCCTTTTTTGCTTAGTACCTTATAAAGCTACATCTTGAGTTAAATCAATCGCATTTTTTTTTTATTTCGATATCAAGGGCCTTGTGTGTAGGAGAAGACTCTTATTTTCTCATAGCATACTTTCATAGGGAATAAAAAAGATATAAACTCTAATTGGATGAGCACATCATAGGACCTTAATGATTTTTTTATTTTATGTGTACCTACTCATATAAAAAAAATTAATACAAAAAACCGCTCATACAAAGTATACAGTAAATTAAGACTCCCATTAAGCGTAATATGGCTTACAGACAAAGCATTATAAGTTTCATCTGTTATAATATGCAGATATAAATTAAAATCAGACAAAATTTTGATTATTATATTTCTCTCACATCCATTATATCCCTTTAATTGATTACCTTGAGTTCAACTAAACAAATTAATGTTTAATTGTTTATAAGTTCAAGTTCATTCACTCAATATCTAGTGTTACATACTACCTCATAAAATGACCATTACGAAAAACCTCTTAATTGTAGGTACTTAGTTGTTTTGTTTATAAACTTAAAAGTTTGTGAGAAATATAGCTAACAAAATAAAAATTAAGAAACAGAACAAACGAACATTTACATTTCCATTATGTCACAAGAATATAATAACTTTTTACCCATAGGTAAACATTTCGCCAAAAATAACCATCAGTGAGCAGTGGCGTATCCAAAAAAAAATTTGGAGGGGGCTGAAAAATTTTCAAAAATTTTTAAGAGGGTAAATTAACGAAATATTTGTCTCTCTTTTTTTAACCAGAGTGAAGCGGGGATCGGGTCAAAATTCTGGCTTCAAAATTCTGCTTTTCAAAACTCTGATTTTTTAACGAAAATTCTGTTTTTCAAAATTCTGCTTTTTTTCTATTCTGCTTTTCAAAATTCTGCTTTTTAAAATTCTGCTTTTCAAAATTCTGCCAGCATTATACAAAAAAATTCTGCCAAAAAAAAACAGATTTTTATAGCATATGCGCTGACTAAAGAAAAATACACCTCATTAATGTTATTCAACATTAGGGTAATTCCATGAAAAAGTGGACACGAATTTTGAACGAATTATGCAGTTTTTTTTACTTTTTGTAATAGCAAATTACTATTTACAAACGGTAACACTTTATGCAAGTTGCAAGAAAAGATTCTTTGTTGTATTCCCTTATGGATAGAAATTAAATTCAAGGAGAATAAATAATCTTAAGGCATTTTTAAAGCATAAGCTGCCAACTACAAAAGAATTTCACATGAAAATGACGGAAAAACAAGCCCACAGAAAATTGGATGAATCTAATAGTTACCATGACAATATGCCCTCGTGATTGCTAAAATAAATTAACATTTAAGCAAGCTTCGTTACACAATATTCGATTAAAAAAAAACTTGAGTAAAAATGCATCTTTTCTTTACTTTTGGAACCACAAATCGCAGGTAACATGAGTTACCAAAATAATGTAGCGTGAGTTACCTAAACATTTTAAAATTTTTCCTCGAAATATCGAATAAATGTTTGGTTTTGTCACTAATATTAAAAGTTTGTAATTTTTTATGTATGGAATCTTCATTTAAAACAAATTAAGATTCTTAATTTCGCAGAAAAACTTCATACTGTGGGACTCTTAAATCTCGTGTCCGATTTTTGTAACGTGAGTTACCATCATACTTTTATTTATCCCAAGCAAATACTAAAATTAAAGAAAAATTTTTTTGTTAATTATTAAAGTAATGGTTATGCTCCGTTCATGGATAGTAAATTCGTATCAATTTATATTAAAATTAACAAAAAAAAAAATTATTTATGTATCGGAATTTTTTGTGAATGTAACGTGAGTTACCATGGAATTGCCCATTAGTACTTTCCTAAATTTTTTTGTTTAAGTGTCGCAAATATTTTTTAAAATGCATAGACTGACTTTCTTTCAAATAAAATCTATAACTTATTGGAACCGATGTTGTTTGATACAAGATATTTCTTTTCTTATTAAAATTTTTGAATATTCATCTTTATTTTACAAATTAAAAAAATTTTGAATTATTTTCGGAAATGTTTAGTACCTTTTCTTAATATTTTCAAATTCATTCATTTATAAAAAATAAATTGCACGACTGGGGTCACACGTACTTGCTCTTATGCTTAAAGTAACTATAATGTTAAAGCTTTTTATTCAAGAAATTTAAAATTTGATATTTTGTAGAAATTTCATGAGTAGTATAAAAAAATTAAATCTGTTTTTATAATTAATAAAACTCCGTTTTAAAATATCTTTAAAAAAAAAACAAATATGCCATTTTATTTCTCGTATAAAAAGGTATTTTTAGAAAAAAAAATTTTGAAAATTGTAGGAGCCGTTTTTTAAAAAAAATAATTTTTTATATATAAAAATTTTTTAACATTTTTCAAAAAAAAAGTTGGTATGCCATTTTGAAGAAATAATTAATTTACACATAAAAACTAAATTTCAAAATTTTTCATTGATCCGTTTTCAAAAAATTGGTTTTTCAAAAAAAAATTTTGAAATATTTTTTAAAAAACCAAAAATGCGTTTTTTGAAAATTTTCTAAAATTTTAATATTATCTTTACTTACACACTTTTGTATAAAAATTTTCATTTAAATCGGGTTAATTTTGTACGAGATATTCAGAAACGAAAAAAACCGTTCTATGACAGGTACCGTTAATAACGGTACAAAAAATATTTTTTTTATTTAAAAAGTTGGCCCTTATGTGTAGTACTATAGGGTCAATGTGGGTAAATGTAAACAATTTCATGTCTTTTTTTTCTTTTGACTTTAGATTTTAATATGTTTTCACGGAACAACTTGAATGGTATCTTCAAATGCAAATATGAAATGATTGCAATTCTTCTTTATAAATATAAACAAATATTTCCCCAATTGTTTAAATTACTGTCAAATATGACATGTTTACAAATACCCCACGGTGTTTGTGTTTTTTTACAAGTTCGGGGTAAATGTAAACGGTGATTTAAAATTTAGGATTTTCTCTTTATCATATGGATAACGACTTGAAAAACGTTCAAGAAGGTATTTGACAAAAACTTTTTCAAAGTCCAATAAAATTTTTTGTTTTATTCCTTTGATTCTTTATATACGCACCCAATATGCATCCTGAGCAGCTCTGAACGTCATATTTTTTTCTTTTTACGTCAAAAACCGATTTTGCAACATCATCCACTGAAAATGATGGTGTTGGCTACTTTAAAATGTGACTCCGTGGCACTTTAGCAATAGTAATTGACTATAAATATTTTTTTTTTTATTAAAACCAATAATTTCAGCAAAAATATATGTTTTATTTACCCCCAGAATACGTTGTTTACATTTACCCATTATGAAAAATATTCTGGGGTAAATGTAAACACATGCAAATCGACATAAATGTCCTGTATTTTAAAATTTGTTTGTTTCACATAGAATCTACATTAAAATTCAAAACTAAAAAGTATTTGCAAATTATACTGACTTAATTGAATCTGCAAAAATATTTAATTTTTCTGAAAGACTAACGACTTGTTTGGCACTTTAAAAAATTATCTTTCACGGAAAATACGCTCGTTGCATGAATTCTCTGTTGACAGCAATGAGCTTGACGTATAAGTTAAAGGATACATGCGTCCGCGATTTGTACTTATGTATGCATCAAAGAGATTTAACTGAAGCTTGTTATGAGCCATGTTTTCATTTACCCCTGTTTACATTTACCCACATTGACCCTACACAAAAGTTTTAATCAAAATCGTTAGAGCCGTTTTTGAAAAAAAATACCTTTTCTATTTCCGTTATATGGCAGGTACCGTTAGTTTTGGTCATAAAAAAAAATTTCAATTTCCCCTCTAGGGAATCACCAAAAACTGCTAACTACCAAGTTTGAAGAAAATCACTTCACTCGTTTAGGCTGCAGCTCCAGATAGAGACAGACACACAGACAGACAGACAGACAGACAGACAGACAGACAGACAGACAGACAGACAGACAGACAGACAGACAGACAGACAGACAGACAGACAGACAGACAGACAGACAGACAGACAGACAGACAGACAGACAGACAGACAGACAGACAGACAGACAGACAGACAGACAGACAGACAGACAGACAGACAGACCCACTTTTTTGGCATTCTCCATCATCGTAATGTCATGTAAAATTGTTATCTCGAGTTTGATTTTTTTTTAAGAATCCTAAACTTGCCCTATAATACCTATATCGCAAGTAAAAATGGATATGCATTCAAAGAATGACAAATTATGTAGGTAGGTAATCAAAGAAGATTATTTTACAGAATTTTGCAAAATTAAAAATTCTGCAAAAAATTTGACGTAATTCGACGTCAAATACTAAAAAAAAACGTCAAAATGAACCTAACTCAAACCTCAACGTCAGCTAAAGTCTTAACTTAAACAAACACAAATAGTCGTTTTAGAACTTGGAGGGGGCTCGACCATCTGAGCTGAATCTAAATCTCTAAGATTTACTAAAAAGTTTGAGTTAATCATGTACATTATGATGAAATCAGCTTAATAATTACATGATCTTGAAGGCTTGGGGGGGGGGGGGGGCTTGAGCCCCCTGAGCCCCCCCCTCAATACGCCACTGTCAGTGAGGTCAAGATATCTTAAAGAGCTTGTTATTCTGGTTTTATTTTAAGCGTATTTGTTTTTTTTTTTTTTGTTTCTAACTTCATAGCACCAATAAGAAGTAGTTTCTCGTCTTCAAAGACAGAGGTATACTTTTCACACCAATTCGAGAATTTAACATAATAGAGATTCAAAACGTTCACATTTTCATTATTCAAAGCACAAAACGTATTTACTCTTTCGTAATGCCCCATTAAATTTCACTAACGTTCTCTCAAACCAAATGAAGAAATCATACCAAAGCAGTGGCGTAATGAAGGGGGGGGGGGGGGCTCAGGGGCCTCAAGCCCTCCCCCCCCCCAAGCCTTCAACATCATGTTATTATTTAGCTGATTTCATCATAATGTACTGAAACTTGTTCGTAAATCTTAAAGATTTAAATGCAGCTCAGATGCTCGAGCCCCCTCCAAATTCTGAAACGGCTGTAGGTATATAAGTATATTTACTTTTTTTTTCAAAAATAATATTTTTCTCAAAGATATTGGAAATAGAAATTTTTGATATTCCAAAATGTTAGTGGTCAACATAATTAATGGTTGCGCTTCTAATTTGTATTAAAAAAACAGCACGAAAAATATATATTTCGGATTAAACATCAAAAAGAATTTCATTGAGAACAAGTTTTTGAAAATTTCAGTTTCAGCATTTCACTTTTTGCGCATTCACTTGCCGAAAGTAAAATTAGGTGTTCTTCATTTTTTCACTCATTTAGATTTTCTAATGGAATTCAATTCACTTTGTTTCCGTTCGTGAATTTGGTACTTTTTTTTAATAAATCTAACTTAACCTAATTTATTTTTCTTTTGAAATTTGCAATAATATCGCCCATGCTCTGCATTTCACTCGCAAAATGTGACTTCTTATTTTTTCTTTTAAATTTTGCTTTTTTTCCATTAAAATTGCCAATAAAATTGCATCCATGCTCAAAGCAGCAATAAATTCACTTTAAAAACGAAATAGAAATGGGTGATCTCAACTCCTTGTGGTAGCCGTTTCTGTGAAATGTTTGGAACTTTGAAAAAAAAAAACACTAGGATCTTTAAATGTAAAAGGAGGAGATAGTAGTACGAAGAACAGTAAAATGCTACTACACCAGTTTCAGTACCGCAGCACAGCGTTTCACTCTCGATCAAGGATGAATAAAAAAGACGTCTGTCTTGTCATCCTTGACATTTTACATATAAGTAAATTTACCCTCTAAAAAATTTTTGAAAAATTTTCCAGCCCCCTCCAAATTTTTTTCTGGATACGCCACTGTACCAAAGGTGTAGCACTTTACTGAAGAAGACTGAAACTGATCCATAGATCAATTTGAAATCAATTAAATTGTAGTTTGGCTGGAAATTTTCTGCATTATTCAAATAAAGAATACAAAACAACAATTATAATTTACAAGGTGTTTCTTCGGTTAAAACCAAATTTAAATCAACTTAAAAATGATATTCGGGTCTTTAATAAATTGCTAAGATTTAATCCCTAATCCAATTTATATTGAAATAGCTAAGTACTTTGTTTGAATTAGACTTGAACCATACAATAAATTTAAACAAAGACAATAAACAAAAGTTAATCAACCGGCATAAAAATAAACACCTTGTGTGTATACTGCATATATGAGTAAGTTGTTATACCTGTCCTTGACAGGTCTTTATGAAAGATGACAAGTTCAGATATCATGTCAGACTTGTTTATTCCTACAACTACAATATTTATCTACCATACCTATCTCCTTTTGTGCGAATTTTTTTCTTTGTACTCATAATCCCCTCAGTTGCTTGATAATAAAATAAAAATAATAAAATTTTACCCATCACATAATAAAAAGTTGGATTCTTAAAAATATAGATTTAAATTAATTGTTTTAGGCCTTAGGGTTTTCAGAGGAAACATCCATGGAAACGACAGGTTTCTTGGCATGTTATGTATATAATTTATAGATTATGTTATTTGTTCTGCTTTTGATTTTAAGCAAATGTTAACTTTGACTTTGGTTTTTTTGAAGAAAAAAGAAGTATTATAATAATAACAATAATTATAATTATTGTTACTGCCACTCTAAGATGTAGTTTAAATAATTGTGCAGATTAAAAGATTAACTGATCTGATCACAGCAATTTTATGCAGATGGGTGAAATAAAATTATCTCTGTCACTTTCTTTTGCTGTTTATTTAAATGTGTCATTGATGTGGCTCATTTTTAAAATAAAAAGAGGATTACTTTTGCTTGCTTTAATTTTAAGAAAGCAAAACAAAAGATTTAGGTTTCTCATGTCTAATTAAGTATCCAATGAAAATAGGGAATGTTTGTGAGCTGGCTGAAAGGGGTTGTTAAATGAGTGTGCGAGTGTTCTCAACTATTATTATTATTTATTATATATAAGCCTTACTAATATTTGATAACTTTCAACAATTTTCACGTGTGTAAAAAATTTAATTTTTTTTTTGCACTGTGTTCAAATTTTTAGCTGGGATATGTCTTCACACAATTTCTTGTTGAACTTATTTCTCAACTTAAGTGCGAAATAATTACACCAGTGAAGAGTGATATTATTTCCCACTAGAGCTTAAACTATTTCCCATTTAAAGGTAGTTCCCATAAACTTAGTCCCCTGCAACCAAAGTAAAGTGGACGACTGGGGTCCCACGTAGAGCTGTAGCAAATCGTATGTATTCGTTACTAAAATGCGGGTATTCACTTCAGTAACGAGTAACGAAACGTTACTTTCTAAACAGTATCGTTACTCGTATGTTTCGTTACTGGGTACTGAAGTAACGAAACATACGAAACGTACGAGATACGAAACATACGAGTAACGACGCGATTCCAGTTTCAATACTAAATCCGATGTAAGAGATACGAAATGAAGTGATACACTCAATTTGTCGCATTTCGCATCTCGTGTCAATATCGTAACCATAGTCAGAATGCTAACTGCAGATAATTATCTGGGGTTTACTTTTGTCTCGATTAAAACAGTAGTGCCAAGGTTCAATATCATTGTGTTATCGATAATTTATACAGAAATATCAAAAGAGACGTTTTCGTATTTTCTCTATTTGGCCAAAATATGTAACAACGCAACCAATCTGTTTATGGCCTTGGTGTTAATGGTATTGATATTTAGCTTAAGAATGTACAAAAGTTTTTTGGTTTTTCAAAAAATTAGTTTATTTTCGGTGCAAAATTTTCAACACAAAAAAAAGCAGAGAAAACGAGGTTTGAAAATCACTCTCAATAGAAAAAAAAAATGAAAAATTGTTCGACATGGTTGTATTGAAGTGTTAATATTTCGAGATCTGCGCGTTGTCCTTTTGAAATAAAGGTCTCTAAAGAATTGTGATAAGATTACTGAACGAATATAAACAAAAAATTACCAAAGTTTTGTCTAAAAAATTGGAAAAAAATCAAAAAAGTTTCCACGTTTGATTAAAAAAAAAAAACGAAAAAAATTTAATATATCTACCTTTAAACTCTAATTACATGAGAATGCCGCAACTAATTTTAATGTTTTTGACCTTAAAATGTAGCTTAGATTATAGAAATTGTTTTTGGTTTTTTCAAAAAAAAAAAAATTTTTACACCGTTATACCAATGTACGAAACATGCTTAAAATACCAAACATACGAAACGTATCAAATACATGAAATATACGAAATGTACGAAAAACACGAAGTATGCGAGAGTAACGAAAGTAACGAAACATGCGAAACACACAAAACATACGAAATGTGCGAAAAATGCGAAACATAAAAGTAACGAGTAACGATATTATTGATGCGGGTACTAGTATCAAAAGTAACGTATACATGCGGGTACTCATTTTGTCGTTACTTTTACAGCCCTAGTCCCACGTACTTGCTCTACTGTTACTGTAATAAAATAAAATTTGTTTTTATATTTGACTAACACCGTTTTAAATGCTCTTTTACACAAAACCAAGAATGCCATTTAACTTCTTGTGAAAAAAAGAATTTTTAGAAAAAATTTTTTTTTAAATCATCAGTGCCGTTTTTTTTTTAAATAATTTGTTATAGGTATATAAAATTTTCTAACATTTTTTCAAAAAAAAAAGTTGGTATGCCATTTTGAAGAAATAATTAAATACATATAAAAACGAAATTTCAAAATTTTTCACCAACCCATTTTAAAAAAATTGATTTTTCAAAAAAAAAAAAATTTGAAATAATTTTAAAAAATATACGAAATTATATATTTTTTTGAAAATGTTATAAAATATTTCTTTTACCTAAACGCTTTTGTACAAAAATTTTCGCTGAAATCGGGTTAGTCATGTACGAGATATTCAGAAACCAAAAAAAAAACCGTTCTATGGCTATGTACCGTTAATAAAGGTACAAAAAATACTTTTTTTGTTTAAAAAGTTGGTTCTTATGTGTAATACTACCTACACACAAAAATCAAAATCGTAAGAGCCGTTTTTGAAAAAAATTAACTTTTCTATTTCCGTTATATGACAAGTGCCGTTAGCTGTTTACTACCAATTTTGAAGAAAATCGCTCCAGTAGTTTAGCCTGTAGCTCGAGGTACCTACCTACGTACAGACAGACAGACAGACAGACAGACAGAATTGCCGGACCCACTTTTTTTCATTCTCTATCATCGTTATGTCATGTTAAATTGTTATCTCGAGTTCGATATTTATTTCGAATCCTGAACTTGCCCTATAGTACCTGCATCGCAATTAAAAAACGACTGAAAATGAAAAAAATAGTTAAAACTATAGGTAGTTTTTTTTATATTAAGTCATTTTTTATACAGGGTATCCCATAAAACAGAATATGCTGATTGAAAAACCCACTACTCTCGGTCTTGTATTCGCACCTTTGCTTCTACAAAATAGTAGCTTTTAAATTCTTTGCTGTGGCATGTGACTATTGTTTTTTTTTTTTTTTTTGAATGCTAGTGTTTTTGAATTTGCTTGTACCAGGAGTTTTTAGGCATACCTTCTAACTTCGCGGTTGTATTGGAACGTTATATGATATTGCCTTTTTGACGGAATTCTCATAATAACTCCTCTGAACATGGCAATTTTTTTTCGCAAAAACAGCTTACTCAGAATAAGAGAAGAGACAATTAACAACAATTTGTGTCTCTTTTAATTTTGGTCACTATTATGACCTCTACAAAAAAAAGATGCACAAATTTTACCAATAAAATACTAATTAAATGGATTTTTCAACACTCTTATGAATGAAATTCATGAGTGGTACTCAAAATTGATATAAAAAACATTAACTACTATAGCAGGTCATTTTTCTTTGGTTTTTTTTAAACCTGTGGATGCGCATATTAATTTATATTTATTATAAGAGAAATCTCGCAATCCAAAATACTAAAATTTGGATTTTCTGAGCTCCCAATTAGACATTAAAGAATATATGAAAAAAGAAACAATAAGGCTTTGTTTTAAGAAATAATTTAAAAAACGATACAAAAATTAAGGATCTAGCTAAATTTAATAGCTGAGCTGAATAGAGCTGATTTCGTTATGATTTTTGTCCAACCCAAATTTTATTCTGTTTTATGTGTATTTTATCTATATTCTCTAATTTTGTGTTTTTAGTTATTAGTCTTTTTCCTGTTTATCCACCTGAATTATTTCCACAAATGGATTAAAATATAATAAAATATAGGTACATTAGGTGCAAAATATTTTTTCAGACTAACTGATCATCAACATCTGAAGTTCAATAACATGTGTTATAATGCACAAGTAGTACCTATATGACAAGATAAAAGTTATAGAAAGTTTCATCTAAATGTATATTTTAGCTCAAGCTCACAGCTTGATTTTTATCAATGGCTCATATAAGCGAGTATTTAAAGAATTTTTTTTTGTAACCAACTTAAAGTAGAGAAAAAAACCTGTTACTTTTACGTCTCATAAAATTGTGTTCATAACATCGTGTGCCCCTGAAGGCCACCATGGTATCTGGTAGTTTTTTTTTTTGTTTTAAATTTGCGCTTCTTATAAGTTCGGCATTGGTTTTTTTTCTCATTAATTTTTACTACAAAAAAATGTTGTGTACTATGCGATATCATGTTTTTTTTCTTCTTCTTCTAAAATGTTAAGCGATCATTGGAGAACAAAAAAATATGCTAGCACGAGTTCATATGTACCTGTATGAAGTTATAAGACAAGCTTTTTGAGGTGTGGTATTGGTCATTAAATAGTATCTTCAGGCAATTTATATGAATTGATTTCAAAAGGAGCATACATAAGCACAGCAAATGGAGTGAAAAAAAGAAGAAGACCTGAAATCTTGTATTGAAAAATGGAATGCAAATTAATTGGTAAAGGTGTTCTTCAACTATGTAAATAATAAATCGATCACATCATAGTATAATAAGATACAAATCGATTTTATGGAAAACAAAAAATGTAAAACAAATTATTGGAGCTTTGAATTAAAAAAAAAAACATCTACAACTGGTGTAATTGAGCTCAACTGGTATGAATTTTATGTTCACTGTGGTGTATACGTATTTTTTTTTTTAATTTTATTATTTAATATTTTTGCACTCCATTTGTTTAAAAGGTTCAATGGTTTTGTGTCCTTTAATTGAAATTTCCATTTTCTTTGAGTTTGGCTATATTTGGAGTTGGCCGACCTTATGGTGACTTGAAAAAGTGATTTGTTCATGTATTAAGTAATGAATGAATGATTTTTTTTTTTTGGATCCTAAATATTTTTACTTGCTCTAGGTATAGGGCATCAGGCATTAGTTTCGTGTCGAAAAAAAAATTTCAGGTTTTAATCAAAACCAACATTACGATGATGGAGAATTCCAATAAAGTGGGTCTCGCAATTTCGTCTGTGCGTCCATCTGTACTCATTTCTACAGATGACTTTTATGGAATTCTTAAAGTTGATTGTTTTTTTTATAACTCGCTTAGAAAGTGTACGTCTCATACAAATTTTTTAATTTATACCTAATAACTTGAAAACGGATCCAACTTTGCTGACGTAATATTCAAAGCGATTGCATAAAACTGCATTTTTAATTTTTCTAAAAAAAAAGTCAAACAAAAATATTTTTTTGCCATTTTACAGAAAAAATTATTCAACACATAAAAAAGAAATTTGATTTAATTCCCGTTTTAAAGAATTTGATTTTCCAAACAAAAAAATAAAACAAAACATAAAATATTTTTTAAAAACCAAAAATTGTCTTTTAAACGTTACTGTATAAAAATTTTGGTTGAAGTCTATTATCTCGTTAATGAGAAATTTAGTAATAAAAAATACCGTTCTATCGCAAATACCATTAATGACGGTACCAAAAATATTTTTTTTTTATTTCAAATGTTGACTCTTATATGTACCTTATACTTGACACAAAAATTTTAATCACAGCCGCTAGAGCCCATTTAAAAAAAAAGTAATTATTTTCTTGGTTATATAGGGTGTCCCAAAAGTAATGGATCAAACGAAATATGCTGATAGGCCTACTTAAGGGCTCTCAGAATTTGGTAACTTGTTCATCCCAAATCCTTACGGTTTTCGATTTAATGCAATTCTTGTGAAATTTTGAAAAATTCCTACTTTGCAACAGTATTTTGCTTCTTGCGCCCACTATTGATTTTTGTTTTTTAAAATTCTTTTACAAAAACATTGCCAAATAATTAGGAACAATTTATTAACCAAAATATTTTTTATTCCATACGCCATTTCGCTGCAAATTAACTAACAGTTTCAAGTTTTATAAAAAATCAATTTCTAACTTTTATTTGAGAGCAACACCGCAAAAAAAATGTGTGCGTTGTGTGGATGGTTTATTATTTTAAAAAGTTGCCCTGTTATTGTCGTTTTCAAAAAAGTATAAAAGTTTCCGAAGTTGCAGTTAGATCGCAAAATATTACAATTTGAATTCAACAAAACAAGAATTTTAAAAAACAAAAATCAATAGTGGGCGCAAGAAGCAAATAAATAAAATAGGGTGTCCCAAAAGTAATGGATCAAACGAAATATGCTGATAGGCCTACTTAAGGGCTCTCAGAATTTGGTAACTTGTTCATCCCAAATCCTTACGGTTTTCGATTTAATGCAATTCTTGTGAAATTTTGAAAAATTCCTACTTTGCAACAGTATTTTGCTTCTTGCGCCCACTATTGATTTTTGTTTTTTAAAATTCTTTTACAAAAACATTGCCAAATAATTAGGAACAATTTATTAACCAAAATATTTTTTATTCCATACGCCATTTCGCTGCAAATTAACTAACAGTTTCAAGTTTTATAAAAAATCAATTTCTAACTTTTATTTGAGAGCAACACCGCAAAAAAAATGTGTGCGGTGTGTGGATGGTTTATTATTTTAAAAAGTTGCCCTGTTATTGTCGTTTTCAAAAAAGTATAAAAGTTTCCGAAGTTGCAGTTAGATCGCAAAATATTACAATTTGAACTCAACAAAACAAGAATTTTAAAAAACAAAAATCAATAGTGGGCGCAAGAAGCAAAATACTGTTGCAAAGTAGGGATTTTTCAAAATTTCACAAGAATTGCATTAAATCGAAAACCGTAAGGATTTGGGATGAACAAGTTACTAGATTCTGAGAGCCCTTAAGTAGGCCTATCAGCATATTTCGTTTGATCCATTACTTTTGGGACACCCTGTATAGCAGGCACTGTCTTCAAGAAAATCACCCAAAAATGCCAACTAGCAAGTTCGAAAAAATTGCTCTTATGAAATTTAGACTGTATCTCGAATTGCGGAAAACCCACTTTTTTCGTACGATTGTTATCTCGCGTTCGATTTTTTTTCGCTAACAATTTTGGTATTATAAATATTAGAAATTTTCGACTCATCAAGTAGGTAAATATAATATTATTGACATTCAATAAATGGTTAAGAAAAGTCAACTTATTTCAAGATTTCATCAATGATAAAAGTTGAATGAACTTGAGGGGTCACTGTGGTGTATCTGTAACTTTTTTTTTAAAGAAAAGTATTAAGCATGTTCTTTCCTTTAATTATTCAGACGAGTTGATCTTTCTTGATCATAATGTGACTATACAAATGATGAAATTGGTAATACGAATTATTTTGCATATGGAATGCAATACAAAAGATCCGATAAAGAATTTGTAAGGTGATATAAGCCAAAAAAAATTGTATTTGCAACAAGGATGATGGACACCAATTTGGGTATAAGGGTGTTTTTTCAATGGAGAAAGGTAGAAGGGGAAGATGAAATTGTTCATGGAAGCTTAAGATGAAACTGAAACAAAGAATGCACAAAATTTTTAAATGTATTTTTGGTGAAAGGTTGTTTTTGAGGTATGTGAGATAGATATCGAAAGAAAGAGGGTGGTAATTTATCTTTTTAAAAAAGTGGTATAGGTAGGTACCTAGACATAAAATTGTATCTCCAAAAAATATGGTATCTATAATTTTATTGACACTTACGGTATTATATCAAAAAGAACTAACAAAAACTCCTGTTTTGATTATATCTCGAAAACGCCTTAAAAATACTTTTTTATTCAAAGCAAGAGTGTGTATCTAATATTAATGTGAATAAAATGAATTCACTTTTTTTTAATTGAAGTGAACCTATATCTGCTAGAAAGTTTCTATTAAAAAATAAATGATTACATATATTTTTTTAAAATTGGAAAAATAAATATTTGAAAAAAAAAACGAAATCTTTAGGACGTTTCTAAGTGAAATTTATGTAGGTACTTAGATTTCTTACCACACATCACACCCATCATACCTGTTTCCATAAAACATACATAATTACCCATCAAACCGAAAATACCACACAAAACTTAACAAATTCCACATATTGAATTGAAGATACAATACCTACCTACCAACCAAGAAAAAAAAAATACAACAATTCTATTCAAACAGTATGTCAAAAAAGTAACATAACACTTCACAATAAAAACAAAGCAAACAAATAAATATAAATAAAATTCCACTCAAACTCAAGACCCTATATTTATTTACCAACAACATACCTACTCTACACTGACTACACCCGCCAAAAAAAAGTAAAACCTTATCCACAGTATATTATCATACCTACTCAATAAAACGTTCGTTCCACGTAGGAACATCTTCACTTCACCCAAAACAAAAAAACAACAACACAACACAACCTGCCCACACCTCAAACAACGCAAAACCTCACTCATTGCGATCTTACCTACCTTATAGCCGCAAATTAACATTGTTGTGTTGTTTTTTTTTTTTTTTTTGTTCAAGAAATTATTTTATATTTTTTTCCATTCGTTCCAGAGAGAAACAAAAAAATGGCAAAACCTCAAGTCGACTGTTTAGTCTTTAGTTACCTTCGCGATACTGTTAAGAGCTGTAGTGTATGTACACCGCAATGCGCTAAGGCAACAACTTCTCCATACCAAAACCGTTATAAGTCGCCGCGCAAATAAAGTACCTATACCTACCTTACTTATATCTACCTGTTCGTCCGTCGTCGTCATTCGTTTTTAGAGAGTGAGATACAAGTTCTACTGTTAAAAGATACTTTTTTTTTCTTGTTTTCGTTCTTAATAGATGCAAAAGATATTTGTATAAGCATCTTTTCTGTGTGCTTCAAAAAAAAAAAAATAATAATAAACAACCAACTTGAATTCTAGTTTTGCACAAAAAGTCAGTGTCGTGTTGTTCTAAACTTGCATCTCTTGAAAAAAGAATTTTTAAAGAACCAGAAAGTATCTTTTCTTATAGGCTGATCCCGTTTTAAAAGCCGGTATCCTTATATACTCTCGTATATATAGTGAATGGATATGAACTTGACTAAGTTTAAACCACAAAACTGGGCCAATTAAATCAAGACAGAAGAGAGAAAAAGAAAGACCCACCGCGAATCTATATCTTCTTTGATAAATCTGCACTACCTACTTTTTTTATTTTTTGCAAAAAAAAATCAAATCAAAGAGATACCCACTTTATAATATGCTTGAATGTATCTATGAGCGATTGAATTTCCTCATTTCATAATCTAACATATCATATAACGGAAGGCACAAGACGCATCTTTGACCAAAGTTCGTCATATACTCATACTCACATCAAAACAAACAGGAAATCTTTGATTGAATTTCGCATCCATCGAATCGTATTATCATTAATAAAAAAAAAAATGTTAGTGATATACAAGATCTAAACCAAATATAGAAAATTTTATATCGTTTTTAAATCCATTAGATACGAAGATACACGCAGTGAAATTTTATGACGTTGAAAGTATATTTTTTGAATTTTGTTTTGAACTTTTTGAAAATTTCCCACCTCGTTTTGTTTGTAAACTCTTGAGACAATAAAATGGAATCGTTAGATTTTTCTTGAAAAAAATCATATTCAAAGTGCGAACCCAATCAATCTTATTCATATAGATACTTTTTGTATCTTTTTGACTCTATACTATCTTTTTGCTCCCCTTTTTTCTATACTTTATCAATCAATAATGCCATCGACAACTTCTACAACAACAACAACAACATGCATCGATATAAACGGTGGTGTAGCTCTACTTACAACAAACTCCAAAGATATCCCAAATGAAAACCCCAAACGGTACAACATTTTTAGTGAAATGCCTTCAAAGACCATTTCTTTTACAAATACATCAACAACACCAAATAGTAGCCCCACTTTATTGCGAATGCAAGTTGAGAAAGAAAACTTTAAAGAAAGAGAAGAAAAAGAAAATTTTATTCGACCATCATCATCATCATCGCCGACGACGATGAAAGAAGAACGTCGAACGATGGAATACGGAATTGTAGTTGAAGATGATGATGATGAAAAAACTTTGGCGACAACTACTACCAAGACTACAACTTCTTCAACTTTAACGAAGACGACGATGAAAGTGGAGCCAACAATTATTAGTGTTGGTAAAAATATAACCAACGATGATGATGGTATAGATGTTGATGAAAATAGTATTAGTTGTATTTTACCATCTCCATGCAACACTACTACCACTAACGAAGTTACTTCTTCTTCTTTTTCAACTATTGCTACTACTGAAATTTTCCCAGTTTCAAAAATCGAGATTATTAACCATAGTGAAGAAGTTGTAGCAGATTGTTCAAGTGCACTGACCGAATCAGTTTCATCGACGGTAAAAGACTTTCATGTTGTTAAGATAAAAGTTTCGCCGGAAATACAACAAAATAATAACATTGAATCTGTTAATAATAACAATACGAGTATTAACAATAAAGTGACAGTTGTTAATTTAATAGAAAATAAGAGTGGCGGTGAAAACCAAAATCATCACCTAAATCTTAATATCGATAAGGATATCAGTGAAGAAAAAGAAAATTCTGAAACTATTAACATGGTGCAGAAGTCCAATAACGGTGGTACTTCGGTAACCGATTTGAATGTTAGTAATCCAACTTATTTGTATTATATGATGAGTAGTGGACAATTTTCACCAAGTGACACTTTGGATAGTGGCACTTGTAGTGATATGGATAATGGTAGTTCGACAGCGAATTCGACAACACCGCCGCCATTGCCGAAAAAATCGGCTCCAAAGTTGGAAATGCACTTAAAGACCACTAAGATTATGATGAAGGATAATCATCGGCCGCGGAAGGTTCATCATGAACATCAGAGGGCTGGGTCACTTACTGATAGTGAAGAAAGTGAGTCAAGTTTAAGTTGTGAGTCGTTGAGTTTGTCGGAAGGACTTCCGTCGAAGTTGTCCTTTTTACCGGATTCGCTTTTACGAGATATTCGTGATCGTAAATTATCGAATTTACCATCGGTACCATCGTCGTCATCGTTAATACCATCAAATGGAAGTGGTAATGGATTTTCGACAAAAATCGATTTCAAATATGCCGGCTCCGCTATGAATGATAACAATAATGATAAATTAGTGAGTGAACGTAATAATGCCAACAATAATAATAATAATATCAAATTCGACAACATTGCTAATAGTAGTTATCGAAAAGATAACATTAATAAGAGTTGTGTTTTAATAAAAGAAGGTTCTTATTCGTCTTCATCGTCGTCGTCGGTTGGTTCAATGGAATCGCGTAAATTCGAAAATGATAAATATTATACATTTCATGTGAATGAACATGATTTCGGTAATGGTAATCTAGTCGATGAAAATGATGAACCAAAAAGTTTAAGTGATGATGCATTTGCCGGTTATAAGGATATTCGTAGTCCATCGTCAGCAACATCAACTATAAGGAGTTCGAAGGGTACTGTAAGAGGTGTTAAGAATCGTGTGCGTAATGGGATTGCGACTTTTTTGCAATTGCAACAATCAAATGTTAGGGTGAGTTAAATTGATTAATTATCAAGAATTTAATAAGAACAGTATGTTTGTTTTGTGTGGATTATGTTATCGCAATCAGTTGCATAAAAATAGATAAATTTTTTTTATCTATTTTGTGTTTTTGGAGGTAAAACTTGGATACAACAATAATATTCAAAACTTCTTCAAATTCATTTTTCTATACGAATTTCTAGATTTTGAATGATGACTAATACTTAAAACACTTTAAAATATTTATTGACTATAATAATGATTGCAATCTGATTAAATAGGCTATTACCTACAATAAATTGGTTAAACTTTGGTGGAATACACAAAAGATTGGTGAAGCAAACCAATATTCAGTCAATGGCAATTAAAGAAAAAATCTTCTTTCACTTTTTGAACTTTTTTTTTTTTGTTTTCAGTTATAACATAAGTTAAATGGAAAAGGTTTTATCAGCACCAGAACATACTCTTAATTTCTACGCCCATTGGTTTATTACTGAGCTTTGTAAGTTATTTAACTTTTCATACGAATTTTTTCACTAGAGATAGGTAGATACGATTTAGAGCAATGGTACCTATGCCATTTTGATTTCTCGTATAAGACAAAATTTTAAGAAATTTCCTAACATTTTTCAAAAAAAAAAAAAAAATGGTAGATATGCTATTTTAAATATTGATATTTAGTATTGAAACGAAATTTCAAAAACATTCATCATGAAAAAGTGTGACTTTAAAGCTTCTGTACATTTTCTGATTGTTATTTGAGTTCTATTTTTAAGCTGTAGCTACTTATTTTTCGGCGTTTGTACAGGGTGAAAATTTACAATATTGATTTAAACACCATCTAGTTGTCATAACTATAAAACAATTTTGTTTGTTTTAGTGTGAACCTACTAAGTAAATTTCTGTGAGTGAGAAAGAAAATACTCTAGCGACATCTTTTGGTAGATCTGCATTTCAATTTCCTGCATAAGGTTCAAATATAAAATAAACTAGCGATCCCAGCGGTGGCGACGCAAAACAGAAAATTCTACTTCATGAGAGTACTATAGGAATATATATACAATGAGTATAACTTCAATTGCGTGTTCATGTGTACATACACTTTTTTATGAATCGCAAGTAAAAAAAAAACAAATCCGTCTTGCACAAGAGGATCGCTCGTCCCCTATGTTGTATTCTGATCTGTCGTGTCCATAGCCCTAGCAGATCTATCATTGTAATATTAACAAAGATAGATCCTCAGTATTTAAATCTCTAAAGGAATTTGTCGAAACGAAACTTAAATATTAAAGTTTAACATAAACTGTTATTTTCTACTGCTGTAGCATAGGGTAATTAAGGTTTTATGTAGAACCATTTAATAAATATAAGTATTGAATAGATACTAATAGTTTCTCAAGTGCTACAAAATTAATTTTGTTCGGTAGGTACGCCTGTACTAAAAAAATCCCCTAAGAGAAGCGAGCTTATCCTAAATAATGTTGCTTCCAAAAGTATATGTCATATGGTCAGATTGCATGAATCTGAATTTTCTATCTTGATGCACCGTCTTCTCCTCCCTTACTCTTGCATATCGGTAAAAAAATGCCAATAAAAAAAAAAGCACGTATACGCCATAGTGCACTTGGACAACGTGCAAATAATATGAACTTCAACAATACCCAAATCAAAATTGAATAATCACTTGCACTCTAAAAAAAGAAGATCAAAATCCTTTCGAATAAGTATCAAAAATTTAAAAATATTTCTTCAACCTAGTTAATTTAAAAAAAAAATGTACTATAAAAAAAATACAAACCTAACATCTATGCCTCTGGACCATATAGAAAAACTGGGATGATAAGTGTCTTGAAAAGAGAGAGAGGGACACTTTAGTTGCTCGAGAAAGGGGTTTTGATAACTTAACTACAACAATAAATAACAATTTTTTTCTTAGCTGCACAACGTCCATTTTGACCTTTTCTCAGGAAAAAATAAGGGAATTAGTCATATTTATTGCTATTTAGAGAGATAGAGAGACCACCTTAATATCTTTTTAAAAAATAAATAAAAACGTCGTGTTGGTTATATCCAAGGTTGTAAAAAATCATTTTCTTAATGCATTTGTTTACCATTACAAATTAAAAAAAAAAAATTATTAACCATTTACAACTAACTGACAAAAATTGCATTAAAAAAAATTTATTGAAACTGAAAAATATTTGCATTGAAATATAATTTTCATTTCAAATAAAAATATTTTGCTTAAAAAAAATTTTTATTGCAAATAAAAAATTTTCTGCAATGTAAAAAAAAATCAATGCAAAATGTGTGCATTAAAAATTATTTTTTTTTTAATTTTTGTCGAATTTCTTACAATTTTGTATATGATAGACAAAATGAGTTTTGGTGGTCAATAAAACTTTTTATTTTTAAATTATCGTTTTCGTGCCAAACATAAATTTCGTTGTTTTAATCAAAAACTAATATTATGATGATGCAGAGGTAAAAAAAGACGATTGCGCCATAATATCCGTGTCTGTTCATTTGTCGTCGAAATGGGTGAATGGGTTTCGTTGAAGTTTTGTAGAGTTTTATTTGATTTTCAAGGTAATTTGTTTGTGTTTGAATACCTTAAGGAATAACCCGTAATCCCAAATATAATTTTTGATTAATAAAAGATTTTTTGGAAATAACTTGGGTTATTTTGCTTATTTTTGTTTTTTGATTTCTTATTTGTAGAGAAAGAAACTTCCCAATTTAAATAATAGTTACTCCCATTATTTCTCATTTCAAAACATAAATGGAGAAATAATTTACCCTGTTTAAATTCATTTCTAAAATATTTCTCAAGCTGAAACCAGAATTTGGCAGTTTTTAATGGGATTTAAAATCGTTAATATTTCGCATGTTGACTGAAGAAATTAACCTTATCCTCAATCATACAATGAAAAGAAATAAAAATTTAATTTATAACCAAATTTCCATATCTATAGCATGTATGAATCTATAATAGTCTTTGACCACAATCATTCATCAAACTTGTTTATTTACTTGTGGACTTGTGGTATTATCAGATTTGGCAAATCTTAAATATGTGTCTAGAAATAATATACCTTCCAGGCATTATAGCTTTTGCCAATGAACACAAAAATATAAAAACAGGCTGAATTTAAATGACATTATTAATCAAAAGTCTTGTCGCAAAAATTACATGTTAAATGAACCACATATCTATAAAAAGAAATATTAATGCCAAATGAGAGAGATATTAAAATTATGATCAAATGGGACCGATCAACTGCTTACTATCTCTTCATTAATCACATTTTAATTGATCCAAAACCAAGAGAGACCAGTTTCCTATTTTACATTTCCCAGATAAAAGTAGTAGTCGTGGTCGTAGATAGTTTGTGTACCTAATGCAAATAATAAATTTTTTTAATCCTAAGAGATGTTAGGTGAAAAAACAACAACCATGTGTAATACCCTGAATGTCAAGATGTCCATATGGACACATCAAGAAACACTACATCGTTTATGAAACATTGACCTTATAATATTACTCTCTATACAGATGCGGATAGTTGAATTGATGAATGTACGTAGGCAGATATACGCAATAATGACATTTCTTTTGCATGCACGATTTTTATTTAGTTTTTTTTTTTAATAAGTTTTCTAATAAATACACCAAGCGTGTAGGTTTACCATACAGTAATAATTACACTCAGCAAAATAAAACAATATTAATGAAGTCAAGGTTGGTGGGGTGTAGTTGTGGGTTGATGTCGAAACGTTTTCTTATTGTCTAAAAGATTTCTTTTCAATTAAAAGTTGAGAAATCTTTTTTAAGTTTTTACATTTCTCATGGACGTCATTTTTAGTAATAATTGAACTATGAAAATTTTTAAAATTAATTATTTCTCGAATTTGTGTATTAAAAGTTTTTTTTTTATTATAATTTAATGTAAGAAACTTTTTAAGTCTGCAATTGTAATATTGTTACAATATTAAATTTTCCATCTAATGAAAAATGTAAACTCCTACATTTAATGTTTTTTAATCGATATTAGTTAAGTATAATTTGATCGCGATTTTATTTATCTTATTTTATGATAAAAATATATGATAAACTAGTTTTAATATTATTGCTGCACATAAATATAACATTTGAGCTCCTGTTTATTAATAAATGTGGCTGAATGATTTTCTTTCGTATATTTTTTTTTTGTTTTTTTCTTACTCACTTCATTGGTTTATTTCGAGATGTATGTGATTCGACATTTATCTTCATCAACTAATTAGTGATTAACATGATAAAAATTAAATTAAACTTTTTTAACTTTCACCTAAAATAGGTGCTAAAATACATGACTTGGTTATTTAATAATAAACATTTTACAACCCAAGATGATAGGAAATTTTCCATATAGTCACAATCATACATAATATTAAAATTCAAGTTTTTTCTCAGTTAAAATATCAATATCATCAAGATTTCTCTGGAATTTTCCTACCTTGATTTTTTCTTTGTTAGTTTGTTTAAATCTACTTACGTAATTCTAAAATGCAGAAGATGAGAAAATAATAAAATTTTTCCACAAAATAGCTATTTACTCAAAGTTATCAGGTTAAGATTTTATGAATTTTTATTCTTGGATTTCGTATAAATCAAGATCAAGAAGCGTAGAGATGTTACTTAAGACATTAGAATTGGAACACCATGAAACTAATTAGGAAGCAAAGTTCTAGAAAGTGATAGTTGGTTCAAAACGAAATTTATTTTTATATGCTACTTTCGAGTATGTTATTGACAGTGAAAATATTATTTGTATACTTTCTTTACATCCATAAAAAGTTGTTTCTAATAAGTACACTGCGTATCAAATTTGTTTTTGGTGTACCTATCCAAATTTATTCATAATGTTGCCAAGCTCCAAAAAAAAATAAATGTATTTCATATAAGCCCTTTGGAATTCTTTTTTTTTTGTTATTTGGTATTCTACAAATAGAATTCGGATAGATTTATGTTGACTGAACAAAATTAATATTATTTAAATCAGTTTCGAAAAGACATTATGTACTCACTTCGAACCAAAGTTATGATTTTATGTCTTGCAAACCCATAAACAAATAGAAGTAAAATCCACTGGATATCATAACGAGTATGTAGCTCCTTTGGCTATAGTTAATGGAGTCGGTGAAAATAGCATTGGTCCATTTTTGGCAATATTTTGTGTGAGTTGTTTTATGTAGGGGAAGTGAGGGCAAGACCGCCCCTTTAGTGTTTGACTATCTTAAAAACCAATAAAAAACATCTTTTGATTTAAATAAAGTTTTTATTCATTAGGTTTATTAGTAGAGTAACTAAAGCAAATTATTAGGGAACCCGGCCGAACAGCTCTGATTTTGACGATTTTTTTTCAAACGTAGGTAATTAAAAATACTTTAAAGTCTATAGATTAAAAATTGCCGGTGTTGCCGTATTGTTTTTTAAAATTAAAATTAATTTTTTTTTAACAAAACCATTTTTTTTTTTGCTTAAATTTCATAAAACAAATGATAGCAAAAGATTCTCTAGGTAATTTAATTAAAATATATAAAAGGCAGTAAGGGACAATCTTCCATCGTTTAAGCGATAAATGCAATTTTCTAACATTCTGACCTCAAACACAAAAAAAATATTTTGAAAACAACGGCAACACCTACAATATTTTAAAATACATTTTTAAAAACCCAGAAGCTCATTCTTATCTCTTAAATTTAAATCCACTAAATTTAATCAAGACTTTTTGAAAAACTGGTCCTCAAACTCAGAATTAAAAAAAAAAAATTTTATTAGATAAATTTAAAATGACTTTTTTCCAAACTTTTTCTAATAAAATATGAATTTATTTAAAAAAAATTTTTGGCCATAAATATTATCAGTTGAATTTCGAAGCAAAAAAGGTAAAATATATCACACTTTTGAAAAAAAAATGAAAAATTACTACTTAAAATAATTTTATGTTTAGATGTTGAACTTAAAAAAAAAAAATAAGTTACATTTTTTTTTCAAAACTTTTATTAAAAAAAGTTCTTCGAAAATGAAATACTTTTTAATTTTTTTCATAAACCGTAATACATATTGACATTTCCTTTTAAAATTTGAAATCATAATAAATGCGGCCAAAAAAATTTGAAAATAAATGCATTTTATATTACGACCAAGTTTAAAAAAACGACATGTTAAATTTTTTTCAATAATTTTTTTTTTTTCAAAATCTGAGTTCAATTACCATTCTTTCAAAAGCCGTTCATTCAATTAATTTAATTTTAATTTTATATATATGACTAAGCTTCTAGCTTTTAAAAAATATATATTTGAATATTGTAGGTGTTGCCGTTGTGTTCAAATATTTTTTTTTGTGTTTGAAGTCAATTAATAAGAAAATTGCATCTATCGCTTGAACTATGGAAGACTGTCCCTCACTCCCATATATTTTTTTTCCTTGAATTTAATAGAAAATCTTTTGGCATCAATTAATTTATGAAATTTAAGAAAAATGTTTGAAAAAAATTTGTTTTTGTTCACAAAAATCTTCAATTAAATTTAAAAAATCAAAACGACAACACCGGCAATTTTTAATCTATAGACTTTAAAGTATTTTTAATTACCGACGTTTGAAAAAAAAGATCATCAAAATCTAAGCTGTTCGGCCGGGTTCCCTAATATTGCCAATTTTTGAGCTTTAGTTACTCCACTATATACTTTTTTATAGAAACTCTCATTATTATAAAAAAAAAATAAAAAATACTGAACAAATGATAATACGTTTTGAAAAAAAAAAAAAAACATCTAACAAAAAACGGTCTCGCCCCAGTCATATCATATCTGATGTTCTGGATTTTTTTTTTTTTAATTTTATCTTTACTCCTTCTTTCACAGAAAATGCTTTTGAATATTTACTTTCTATTAGGTATATAAAAATAAAAGCTAAAAATTTTAATTTTTCCAGTGTTAAAAATACTACGGACTTTTCACATGAACGATAAGAATTTGATGAAAAAAGCGAACTTGCTCAAACTTACAGACGTGATAGATCATACCAAAAGGCACTTATTTCGTGTTGCAAGTGTTGCCAATTTTACTTTTTTTCATACAACATAGTACCTACAAAAACGGTCTTGCCCCTACTTCCCCTATATGTATGCAGAAGTATTAAAAAAAATGAACCTGCTTTCGTTCAGTCTTAAGAGCATTATTAAATGAATAGTTTACGGGAAGAAGTGTATAGAAAACTACATTAAAAAAAAAAAAAAACAGCCAAAAAAGTTTGAATTTTTTTAATTCCAAAAATCCTTCCTTATCAAAGAATATGGAACTAATTTATTCAACCAAAAATAATAGTGTAAGATCTGCCAGTAAATTTTTAAGTTTTTGCGCTAAACGTAACCTATTTTTGTTTATGTTGCAATCAGTCCCAGTCATGGTGATGAAGAAAACAATCATTGCAAACTGCATCATAAGTACCTACCATTTTTTTTACTTGCTCTATAGGCAAGTATTTGTTTCGTGCCGAAAACAAGAGAAATCCAAAAAAGTGGGTCTCGCAATTCCATCCTTCCATCTGTGCGTCCCACAGTGGGGCAGAAATGGTGGTTTCGTGATATTAATTATCACAAGTCAACAACGTTCTTGGTGCCGAGACTAAGATATACTTTTCTAAAGGTTTTTGGTGTGCTGAATTCGAATCTGAAGTCAAAAACATCCTATCAGCTCCCGTTTTTGAAATATTACCGTTAGAAGTTGCAAAAATTACTACTTTTGAGGTTATGCTTTTATGTGAAAAAAATAATACAATTTATTACGGTTTCTGTAAGAACTATTTTCCTTCTTTCAAGAATTTTTTAAATCTTTTCGATATCTTTTTTATTGTTCGAGATATCGTCAGTTTTATGGCTTATTATAATGTATCACATTTTCATCTCCTTTTTTGATAAATTAAGCTAAACAAACTTATGTACTTCATTTTAAGATATCTCGCACAATAAAAAAGATATTGCAAAGATTTAAACGGGTCTTGAAAGAATAAAATAGTTCTTATAGAAACCGTTATGATTTATATTTAAAAAAAATTCTTCAAATTAAAGCATAACACCAAAAGTAGTAAAAACACGTTTTTTTGAATTTTCTAACAAAAATATTTCGAAAACGCGATTTGCTAGGATATTTTTGGCTTCGGATTCGAACAGTCAGTTCTTCGTAAATGTGCAGTTCGCTTCCGTTTTGTCTACAAAGTGCTTGACTCAAAATCAAGTGAGGGGCGTCCAACAGGTGGACGGTATTTTTTGAAATTATAATTTCATTGAGCCAGTTTTTTTGTTGGGCTAAAAAATTTGTTTTGTTCGGTTTGAACGAGTCCATTTTGTTTTAAATTGGTGTTTAAAATTTCGTATTTTGAAAGTTAAATTATTGGTATTACTAGAAACACAAAAAGTTTTGTTTTTTAAATAGCATTCAATGTCTTTGAATTTATCATCGAAACTTTTTTTGTTGCTTGAAAAATAAAGTTCAAACAATTTTTTTCTTGAAATATGAAATTCATTAAAATCTAAAAACAAGTAGGAAATTACAAAATGAAAAATTGGTTATAATAATAAAATTAAATAGTTAAATCTATTTAAACTCCTATAAATAGCAAAATAAAATTTAGCAGGGGTTATACTATGTTTTCATTTCGAATACTTAAACAAAAGAAATAATTCGTTTTTAAACATTTTTAAACGGTTTTTTGCTTCACAAATATTGCTAAATGATGTTTACGAAACCAACTTCGTGACTTAATCATTATTGCAATCAGAGACTATGCAAAAAGAGACTATGGACTGTTTCTCATAAATAAAAGCAATTTTTTTTGTTTAAATGACGCATATAAAATTCAAAAATAAGTTAATCACTTTTAAAACAATAACAAAAGTAAGAAAAAGTGGCTACCATTAATTTTTACGAAATAGAAATTATTTTTAAAATTTTTTTTTCACTTTAATTCCTTCAAAGTCGATTTAAAAAATTAAAAAAAAATATTTAAGGCAAACATTTAGCAAAGGTGTTTATACGGGCTAGTAGAGTTTTTACTGATCATGATTTCTCCATTTTTAGACCTGCTAAATATTTGCCTAAACAGAAGATTTTGAGAAAAAACTAAAAAACGATTTTTTAAGAATTCATTATTTTCTGATTCAATTTTTTAATATAAGAAATTTTTTTTTATTTTTTTTAAAGAAGAATAGTAATTGACAGACCTTCGTCTATGCGAGACATTTTTATTTTATTTTTTTTTTTTTCCCAAAAACTCTTGATTTTAAACAAAAAACAAAAGAACACCTTTTTTATCACTTATTAAAAACTGAACTTTTCTTCTTTAACACTCAACTTCAACCGCATGACTAGTAATAAATTAAAGACTTTGAACAAAACAAATATGTTCATCTTATCAGTTTTACTGTTAAATATAGAACACGTGATCTTTTTTCCCCAAAGCTTTAGTTTAAAAAACAACCTTTATATCACATCACTCTATGGGGCTGCCCCACTGTGCGTCCGTGCGTCCATCTGTACACATTTCCACAGCTTAAAAACGTGGACGGATTTTCTTCAAATTTGATACAGATGATTTTTATAAAATTCTGAAAGTTATTTTTTTTTGTTTTTTTATATGTCACTTAGAAAGTGTACCTCCCATACAAATTGTTTAAAGTCATATCAAATTACTGGAAAACAGCTCAAACGATTTTTATTTAACTTTGCAGACGTAAAATTCAAGGCAATTGAATAAAACTGCATTTTTATTTATTCTCAAAAAAGTCAAATAACAAAATAAATTTTCATTTAACAAAATTTTGCCCTAAATATCGGCTCTTTTCCAACATTGAAATTTCTTAAAAATTTATGTAGAGCCAGCTCTTAAAATCTACAAGTAAACTAAACTAAGTTAGCTTTCAGCTTGTATAAAGCTTTATAGAAGCTATGGTAAATTTTTATATTGTTGGTTAAGAAATGCTCATCTATTCTAATGCGTTTCACTATTTTCCACTATTGTTACATTGATCACATTAATTTCAACTCGTAATTTTTTCATAATCATTATATGATCCATTATTGGGGTATTTTATTAGGCTCCAATATCTTCATTACTAAGTAATTCTCTCTATGTAATGTTCAAGTCTCTTTCAAGTAGCTTAGTAGATCTCACCCAATTTATTCCGTTTTTTTTTTTTTTTTTGGCAAATTGAATAAATGAATTTTCTATGAATTTTCTTAGTGTTGTAAATAACTTTCTCTCTCATAATGTACTCCATGTCTAAATTCAAACTTTTAATGTATGCATGTAATTCAGACTCGCCTGTCAATGCGAAATTTGTACCATCCACACAATAACTTGACATTGTTAAGTTATGACTTTGACATATGATAACTAGAGTTGCACCCATATTAAAGCTTCTACATCTGCTTAATAATTTTCTCCTTGTTAAAATGCCTTCTGGTGGTTTATGTATTGACAGATTCCCATCCAATTAACATCAAAACACAAACAAACATGTGAGTTTTTGATTTCAAAATTTTTGACATATTACTGACATGCAAGCAAAAAGCAAATTAGAAATCAAATCCCTCGCAAAAAATTGTATATACACATCTGTCAGATGGATGACAGATTGTTGTAGGGTGGAGACTTAGCAGATACCTATTGGAAGATCATGGATCGTATTGTGTTAAGTATTTTTTCTGTTTTTAATTGTGAGTAGGCGCACAACACTTTGTCAGACTTAGACTCTGAAAGATAAGCATACATTTTAAGTTGTGCATTGTCTTTGGATTAAAATTTCAAATGATTCAAAGAGAAGCGTGGTAAAAAAAAGGTTATGTGCGCCATGACAAACATAGAGTCGTGATATGATGCCATTCTGAATTTCATGACTTTTATTCATTCATTCAATTAATTTGCAAAGAGTTTCACAATGTTTTTTTTCGCAAAATTGAAACTGATTGATGTAATAAACCCAAATACTCCCACACATTACGGTGCGATGTTGAGGATTAGTATTTATTTTAAACACAAATGAATCTCGTGCTTGCTTTAAAACTCTTTAAATAAAATAGGTAACAATATGTTACCAGCTTTAAGGTCAAGTCTTATGAGAGCATTTCAACAATTTGTACCGAAGTCATGGCAATATTTAAAGTTAAGTATGACATTTGTTCGTTTGTTGAAGGTGTTACTCATAGCTTTCCATTAAAAACAATAAAATGAAAGTACAAAAAAAAAGAGAAAGGATTTGCTAAGATTATTTTTTGGGAAAATTCAATTATTAATTCAATTTGCCTCAAATATCGATTTATTCGGCTAGACAATTTAAGTCATTTAAGAAGGCGTTTTTTTATTTCACATTTTCATTGACAGCTTATTTTACTGGTGAATAAAAAAAAAAAAAAAACAAATTACTTTCGAATTTGATTTTGTGAAACTATTCACTTGGAAACTTTGTTTTAATGTTCCCACTATGAGTGAGTACATGGCTGGTATTAATACTTAATAGCGATTTCAAAACTTGTTCACATTTTGTTTACATTAGGTAGTTTTGATAGCCAGTGGCTACAATTAGCTATTTAAAAATAGTGTAGAAATATTTATGTAAATTATGACAAATGACCGTGATTTTATTTTAAAGAAGTTAATAGAGAGAAGAACACGTTTTAACATAATAAGTACGTTTGCATTGACATTGATATTTTGTCTGAGAATGTAACAAAATGTGGAATGCAGACAAGGCCGTAAATACAAAAATTAGGAAAAAAATATAGATAGAAAAATAATATTGTTAGTATACCTTTTTTTGGATCTATTATTCTTCTCATCTCATACATACCTAAAAATATCGCTTTTTTCAAAACGTTTTCTTTAACACAAAAATATAGTTTTTAATTAATCAAAAAGATCTGTAAAACTGTCTAGCTTATGTTAGCTAGTAGTTATAATATATTAACGTTGACCTCAAATTTCGCATCCTTTTATAAGAATTAAGGTATCAGCTGACCCTGAACTGTAACATATTTTTAATTGCAATGAAAGTAGATATGCATTTTAGAAGAAAAACTACCCAAAAGGTACAATCATTGGCATCCAATTGTTGGCACCCGAGGGTACAATTATTGGCACCCTCAAAATTGAAACTTATAACGGATACACGGTATAATTATTGGCGTCTTAAAGGTACAATTATTGGCAGTGCCGACGATTGATGTCCCAAAGCACGCATTATTGGCACCCCCCTGCCAATAATAAAACCACTACTTTATATGGGACCAATTATTGACACCCCTTTTTAAATAATTTGAACATACTTTTTATATAAAAAACAATTAAAAACATTTAATTTATGGCGTTTTCGATTGGCAGTCCGGAAGCGTCCGGAATAATTCTGAAAAAATTTTATTCACACAAAACTGTCAGTTTTGTACGAATAAAACGCTTTCAGAATGATTCCGGACGCTTCCGGACTGCCAATCGAAAACGCCATTATTATATTGTTAAGCTAAACAAAATTAATCTTCATCCAAAAATTCAAAAAATAATCAAAAACGGACAGTTACCAAATTCAGTGTCCTTAGCGGGAACACTGTATTTTTTGCACTTTTTTCATGAACTTAGGACGGCTTTATTTTTTTACTAATTAAAATTCACTGAGAACAGTGAGAACGAAATAGACCTACCTAAATAAAAATGTAGAATTGTAGAGAATTAATACAGTTTATGAAAACAACATGATTTTTGTTCCTGGGCATAGTAGTTTTTGTGAAATGCTTTATTGCATGAAGGGTGCCAATAATTGTGCTCCTTACGCTAATAGCCCAGTCATTTTAGTCATTTTTAAGCCCAATCTGCGGAAAAATTCCTACTGGGCTGAATTTTGGTATACAGCTTAATGACGGCTTTGTTATGAAGATGTGAAAAATCGACATTGATATCGTGTCCGCGTTAAGAGTTATAGGGGTCAAAAGGTCACAAAAATTGGTTTTTCACGATTTTCAGCAAAACGGTAAGTCTTATCAAAAAATATTCAATGCAAGAATTGTAGACCAGATTATTATATATAAAAAGTGTCATGACACTTTTTTTCCTAAGACCCACCGTTTCTTAGGTATAACGATTCAAAAAGTTGAAGTTTAGTTGTAATCGTCATAATCCTATTCCTGAAAAAAAACTCCTAACTGAAAAGTTCCTCAAATTTCATTATTTTTTTAGCTTGAATTTCGTTCCTCAACGGTTAAGAATTTTATACCACAGGTGTTTAAAATTTTTCATAAAATACTTTTTTTACATTTTGCATCAAAAAACAGATTTCAAAATTTTTTTTACGAAAATGTGCAATAGCTATGAAATTTTTAAAGTGTTTATCCAATCCATCCAATTATTGTAGAAAATTATAAAAAAAAGAAATAAATAAAATTCATTCATTCGTGGTTGTAGTGAACGAAAACATAAGATGATAAAATTTAAAATACACTGAACGAAAAAAAGTCCATATTTTATGAACTGGTTGCGATAGAACTTTTTTCTATCTGTTTTTAGAACAATCATAAGTGTAGCTATAAGCCGTTTTAGGGTTGTCCATTCTCTATTGCACACCCTGTATATTTTCAGACATATTCTAAACAAAAATTCCCAGGGAAATGGTTTCGGGAGAAGGGCCCCAATCGGAAAAATGGCCAAAATTTCCATTTTTTTTTGGTTTCCCCATATTCTTAACAGTTGAGGAACGAAATTCAAGCTAAAAAAATAATGAAATTTGAGGAACTTTTTAGTTAGGAGTTTTTTTTTTCAGGAATAGGATTATGACGATTACAACTAAACTTCAACTTTTTGAATCGTTATACCTAAGAAACGGTGGGTCTTAGGAAAAAAAGTGTCATGACACTTTTTATATATAATAATCTGGTCTACAATTCTTGCATTGAATATTTTTTGATAAGACTTACCGTTTTGCTGAAAATCGTGAAAAACCAGTTTTTGTGACCTTTTGACCCCTATAACTCTTAACGCGGACACGATATCAATGTCGATTTTTCACATCTTCATAACAAAGCCCTCATTAAGCTGTATACCAAAATTCAGCCCAGTAGGAATTTTTCCGCAGATAAAACCTAAAATTACTGGACTATAAGTATTTTTTTTAATAAACTCGACTAAAAATGAAAACAATAACGAACGTGCAGAATTCCATTCAAACTAATGAAGATTCTTTTTAATGGCTTTTTCCTCAGTGTAATGATTTAATTTTGTTTTGTTCTGATGATTTTCAAAACAAGGCTCATATGGCCCAGCTTCTATATGGTATTTTATTCAATATTTATAGAAAATCTACAAAATTGGATTTCCTCAGTATAGCAAATTTGAGAAACGTTTCTGTTCCTCTAGAGCGACGTATTCATAAATGTCCCCCTTTGAAAAGATATTTCAATATTCCATTCATGTATCTGAACACAAGAAAATTGATTTTAGTTTTTAAAAAAGAGTTAAAAAACTAAAAAAATATTACGCATACGCCATAGTGAACCCTTTTTACATAATATACATATTTCTGTTTGTGTTTTGTGTATATTTTTGTGTGCGATTTTTTTTATTATTTTTCTGATAACTATCACCACCTACCCTATCTACCGTTTTCGTTTCGACGTTGACTTTTGGGACACCCTGTACCTGTATGTGTTGATATGTTTTAGCTGCGTTCCTCGCCGTACTTGAACTAAATTTATTTTACTCAAATAAAATCAAAACACCAGGAGAAGCGACGACTTTTTATCTTTGAAGATTAAATTAAGTGAGTTAAACATCAAATATTAAATTTCGTGAATAAAAAAATATGGATTTTGTTTAATTGCCTTGGAACACATTTTCGCTACTTAAGTTGGTCCATATGGACAAGAAATATTGTTCCTTCAGATTGAATTTCTTATTTCTTATTTCTTAAACCTTCACTTTACTTTAAACTTTTAAGAAAACGATCTTAGAATGGAAAAAGGATGTTTTATTTTAATCAACAATATCATTTCAAACAATGATCGCAAAGAAAATTAAATCAATTTTTGAAAACTGGACCAAATTGCATATAAGAAGTGGCGTAAACTCGGTGTTTAAATAATTTAATCTCTATCGGTTAAAAATTGCAGTTGTTGCCGTATTGTTTTTTTTTCTATTAAAATTGCGATTTTTGTGAGCATTTTTTTTTTTTTTGTTTCAAAAATGTTATTTAAATTTCATAAATAATATTATATCAAAAACTTATCTACTTTCTGAAAAGCCTTCTTTCAATTGACTTAATTTTATACTAAAAGATAGAAATTAACTTCTGGATTTTGAATAAAGTATGTATGTTAATCTAAAAATTGTAGGAGTGGAGTACCCGTTCTATTCAAATATTTTTTTTATGTGTGAAGTTAATTTGTAAAAAAAATTGCGTCTACCGCTTTAGATAATTGTACTTCAGGCAATCTTTTGATATCATTTAATTTACAAAATTTAAACAAAATTATTGTGAAAATATATTTTTTTCACTTTAAATTAAAAAAAAAAACAGCGCAAATTTAAAAACCAAAGAGGATTGGTTTACCTTCATTTGGAAATTCTCTTGAGGAAGTCTTGAAATGGGTCTGGTCGATGTACCTATTTTTTTGTGCATTAGTTGAGTTAGTTGATTTTCGTTGAATTTGTACAGGGTATTTTATTTTTTCCATAGCTCTTATGATGCTGATTTAAAATACAAAAAACAGTAAGGATATTGCATCATTCATTCATAGCCTTAGAACTTTTCCTGAAATAATGTTTTGACTAACATCTTAACAACTGAGAATTTTTCTTTTCAATTGAATAGTGTTAACAAAATTTCCTGGGCTAAGTAATTATTTAACCTAATTCGTACATGGCCTTTAGAATAAAATTATTTTACCCTAAAACTAATCCAAACTGAAGCAGTACAAAATTAATTTATTTGAAGTTCAATAATTGTAATTAAAATTTTTAACCTATTTTATTTCATTCAATAAATAAATTGTTTTTTTTTGTAATATCAGGCCGTTTGCATTAAAATAATTATGAAGATAAAAAAGTGAAAGTACTTTAAACCCTATTTATAGCTGACCTCAAAAAAACTTCCATCCACACAATTAAGGTTAATTCTCTAAATTCTATTCTATTTCAAGTCATCTAAAATTTTGAATATTATTTACTAATAATTTTTGACTTAAAAGTTTATTTAACTTTAAAGTTATGTTAATGCCCATTAAACTCATTTATTAGACAAATTTCAAGCTTAATTTTTGATTCTTCAAACTTCTAAACAATCTAACCGTCACAAAATTGTTTTTTTTTTTTCACAAATAAAAAATAAATATTCATGATTGTTCCCATTCTTCAGAGTCGTCTTATTGTATGTGAAAAAAATGAGAAATAGCCAACATTAAAAAAAAAAACCTATCAATAGGCCATTGAAAACCTCGAAATATGCAACAAGATATAGCTATTAATCTCAAGGCCCCCAGAATAATGTCAAATAAAAACTTAAATTTTATCAGCAATACTCTTGCTTATCCATGTTATTCAACTGACTGGTTTCTTTCAAGCAAATAAAAAATTTTGAAAAAAAGAAATGAAAACAAAAAGACTCATTTAAAAATTTATGAATTACAAAAAAAATGCGTTTATCCCATGGTAGACGCACACTGTCCATATTGGTGGTGTGGTGTCGCTGCCCGATTATTTAAAGAAAAAGAAAAGCAGAAAAAAAAATTATGAAATTAGTTTTGCTCCATCACAGCTTCACGGTTTGAGCAAACCAAATAAACTAGTTGCATCTCTAATCAGCGTCAAACTATCAAAAAACGAACATATATAACATACCTATCGCATAGATTTAGTAACGTATGATTGCATTTGAAGCACGTATATATTCGCACAGTTTCTTTTCTTTTTTTGTTGTTTTTTGTTTATTTTGAATTCGCGCAACTGTTGCGCGAACGCAAGAGATTCCATTTTGACGTGTCGGTTCGTTTGTTTTTTTTTTTTTATTTTTGTTTATAAATTTATCGCTTCCACCTGAGATGTGATCAGCAATATGAGATAAGAATATGCATTCATATGAATAGTGTCATAGATTTATGCAACATGTTTTTTTTTTTATTACCTTTTTTTTCAAAATATGTCTTTTAATTTAAAGGAACCTATAGTAGGTATATTAAAAATTAAGGCTGTTGGAAGTGATAACTTTTTTCTAACCTTTTTAAACTATTTGCTACCATTACTTAGTTAAAAGGTGTGTGAAGCTATGAAAAGAAAGGGTTCACATGCAGACACATTTCAGTCATACCTCTATTGAATACCATAACTGGAAATAAATTAGAAATTGAAATATATTTATACGGAATTACAGATCAGCAAAAAAGTGCCTTTACTTCATGCTGGGTTTGCATTCCTGAAAGCTGGATAATCTTGTGGGCATAAAAAGGCGTTAAGATAACTATTGGTTTCGAAACAATTTAAATGGAATTCATATCCGTTTTATTAAGGAGATGAAGAATTTTAATTATTATCAAGAGTCTTATGAAATTGTATACGTCTGGGTCTCATAATGATTTTCGTTGTTTTATATGAAGCAGTGAGAGCCATAGTGGTCTTACTGATTTTTATTACGTAATTTTTCAAATTGAAAACTTGTAGGTATACCAAATTATCTCATTTGTCCTAGTTTTTTTTTAGAAATCTCAAGAAAAATAAAATGCACTACTGGGGTCGCAAGTACTTGCTTTTGCAGTTCAAAGCACTTTTATGTTAGTCTACTTGTAGATTTTAAAAGCTGGATCTAAATTTTAAAAAAATTGCTATTGTGGAAGAGCCGACATTTAGGGCAAAATTTTGTTAAATGAAAAAAATTTGTTTTGTTTTTTGACTTTTTTGAGAAAAAATAAGAATGCAGTTTTATTGCCACTGCTGTAAATATTACGTATACAAAGTTTAATCAAAATCGAGCCGTTTTCGAGAAATTCGTAATATCGTATTTTTTTGTATGGGAGGTATACATACGTTCTAAACGAGATATAAAAAAAAAAAAAACAAAAAAAAAGAACAACTTTTAGAATTCCATAGAAATCATCTGTACCAAATTTGAAGAAAAACCATCCACCCGTTTAGGCTGTGGAAATGTGTACAGATGGACGCACAGACGCACGGACGGAATTGCGGGAAATGTCCAGTGCAAAGTAGCTATAATAAACAAAATTCTTTATAATTAATATCAAGAATTTATTTATTAAAACTTATCGGAATTATTTGACTTAATTTAAGTATATTTAAGGGTGAAAATCTTAAATTTTTTGAAATTTTTAAATTAAAACAATGGATATTTTAACAATTAATATTTTAACCTACCCAAATTTAAAAAAAATGCTGCCTACTCATAAAATAGAGTTTAATATCAAAAAATATGCCTCAACGCAAAATATTAATTATGACTGACTTTTTCTTTGGAATATCATTGGAAAAGCCTACAAACATTTTTTGTCTGAGCTTAAATCTATTGTACAGTACCTTGCCATATTATTAGGCCCAAGCGAAACAAATACAATTTTTCGATTCAGTTTTTGCTCAGTTTTTAAAGTTTTTGTCGAAATATCTTGAATTTTTTTGTCCCATTTACTTGCACATATCATGTAGATACGGATTGACTTGAAAAAAGTTTAAAAATTTATACTTTTTGATAAAAATAACGTAAAAAAGGGGATAAGCTCCAAAAAACGTACCCTATGGAATTCACGCCCGGATAATTACCAGACCGGTCCAATACTGAATTTCTTGTACCGATGAATAACGTGACATTCTTAACTTTATGGCAAGGATCGCAACTTTCATAAATATAGAAGCTCTGATCGTCTGGAAAGTAAAAAATGATCTTAGATTTGGGGTAGTCTTTTTCTTTTTTATAAGACCCAGATCAGCACAGCTATTCAAAGTACATTATTCCAATAAAAAAACATCCTCTGGTCATTATTGGCTGTTGTACTATCTCAGGGAAAGGATGAGGTTCTTTTTATATTGTGGAAAACGCCATAACTCCAGACCAACACAAAAAAGGAGCTTGGAAACGTTCTGATTCTACGATTTCGGAATAGGCTCGAGGCTCGAAGCTTCTATATTTATGCAAGATTGGGTCCTTGCCATAAAATTAAGAATGTCACTTTATACCTCGGTACAAGAAATTAAGTATTGGACCGGTCTGGTAATTATCCGGGCGTGAATTCCATAGGGTACGTTTTTTGGAGCTTATCCCCTTTCGTACGTTATTTTTATCAAAAAGTATGAATTTTTAAACTTTTTTCAAGTCAATCCGTATCTATATGATATGTGCAAGTACCTACATGGGACAAAAAAAATTCAAGATATTTCGACAAAAACTTTAAAAATTGAGCAAAGACTGAACCGAAAAATTGTATTTTTTCCGCTTGGGCCTAATAATATGGCAAGGTACTGTATACAAGTCGCACAAAATATTTTAATCACGGTATGACACTTTCTACTTAATTTATATTTTCAGTCTTAAATATTGGTATGTCATAAATGAATTCTTTATTAATTACTGGAAAAAATACAAAAAAAATCATTTGTACCAAATTTCATGAAAATCCGTCAACCCATTTAGGCTGGAGCTGTATGTACAGATGCACGCACAGGCTGACGGATCTCATGACGAAACCCACTTTTTGTTAACTTCTCCATAACGTAATGTGTTTTAATTAAAACCTCAAAAAAACGAAACCAATACTTGCCCTATAGTCCTATAGAGCAAGTTAAAACAAGATGTTTTTTTTTTTGAAAAATAAATTTTTTGAAAAAAGCTTATTGATATTTTTACTTGCGATATAGGTACTATAGGGCAAGTTTAGGATTCGTAAAAAAAATCGAACTCGAGATAACAATTTTACATGACATTACTATGATGGAGAATGCCAAAAAAGTGGGTCCGGCAATTCTGTCTGTCTGTGTGTCTGTCTCTATCTGAAGCTGCAGCCTAAACGAGTGAAGTGATTTTCTTCAAACTTGGTAGTTAGCAGTTTTTGGTGATTCCCTAGAGGGGAAATTGAAATTTTTTTTTTATGACCAAAACTAACGGTACCTGTCATATAACGGAAATAGAAAAGGTAATTTTTTTCAAAAACGGCTCTAACGATTTTGATTAAAATTTTTGTGTGTAGTACTACACATAAGGGCCAACTTTTTAAATAAAAAAAATATTTTTTGTACCGTTATTAACGGTACCTGTCATAGAACGGTTTTTTTCGTTTCTGAATATCTCGTACAAAATTAACCCGATTTAAATGAAAATTTTTATACAAAAGTGTGTAAGTAAAGATAATATTAAAATTTTAGAAAATTTTCAAAAAAGGCATTTTTGGTTTTTTAAAAAATATTTCAAAATTTTTTTTTGAAAAATCAATTTTTTGAAAACGGATCAATGAAAAATTTTTAAATTTAGTTTTTATGTGTAAATTAATTATTTCTTCAAAATGGCATACCAACTTTTTTTTTGAAAAATGTTAAAAAAATTTTATATATAAAAAATTATTTTTTTAAAAAACGGCTCCTACAATTTTCAAAATTTTTTTTCTAAAAATACCTTTTTATACGAGAAATAAAATGGCATATTTGTTTTTTTTTTTTAAGATATTTTAAAACGGAGTTTTATTAATTATAAAAACAGATTTAATTTTTTTATACTAAATTATCTATTAATTCGTATTGAATTATATTTGGAATTTCTGCACGAGTTTTATAATTAGGTATATAATAAAACACTTCTTATCCTCGTACAATAGTTGTATTTATTTATTATATACCTAATTTTTTATACTACTTATGAAATTTCTTCAAAATATCAAATTTTAAATTTCTTGAATAAAAAGCTTTAACATTATAGTTACTTTAAGCATAAGAGCAAGTATGTGCGACCCCAGTCGTGCAATTTATTTTAATTGTAGTTGTAGCAATTAAGGGGTTATACTATCTAGTTGTAAGTGCAAAAAAAAACTTTCTTTTTTGTGGATTTTTTGTAAAGAGGCATTTAATTATATAAGCCTAAAGAATACATATCCCTATAGCAAATTTAATGTATAAAAAGAATTCGCTGTGTATTTAAAAAAATATTGGGTTCCGTTATTTTTGTAGTAGATCTCCTAGACGACCTCCAAAAAAAATGTGTCTGGCGGTGAGCACGATTACTCCGGAACGGCTGGACCGATTGGCTTGAAATTTTTACTGAATTTTCTTTGATACTTTTGTCAGGTAATGAACGAAGGAAAAAGGTTTTTGACAGTAATTGGATTTTTTATGCCATTTTAAAGTGTAAATTTTCGTGAAAAAAACGATTTTTGTCTTTGAGAAGCCGCCATTTTGTCTATTCCTTCGTTCATTACCTGCATTTGTCTATCCTGAAAATGAATATTTTGGATTTTTCAATTTTGGGTGATTTGTATCAGAGATATCATGCTCACCGCCAGACAGCTTTTTTTGGAGGTCGTCTAGGAGATCTACTACAAAAATAACGGAACCCAATATTTTTCTAAATACACAGCGAATTATTTTTATACATTAAATTTGCTATATGTGCATGTATTCTTTATGTTTGTATAATGAAATGCCTCTTCACAAAAAATCCGCAAAAAAGAACGTTTTTTCGCACTTACAACTAGATATAACCCCTTAATTAAAAACTAGGTACTAAAGATTAAAAAAATATATTTGCTTTACTGAAAAATAAAATGGCATACTTTTACAAAATCAAAAAATTAGTTTCTTCTTTGAAGAAAAATAGTGCCTTTTAACTTTATAATATGAAAATAGTTCTGATCTACTTTGAATAAATATTGTACAGAGATTAAGTTAAAATGGTCTAATTTTAATGCTATCAATTAAAATAAGTCAATACAAATTTGCCCTTTACATGGAGCATATATGTGAATATCTATTAACTAATGTTTAAACAACTTTTTTATTAAATTTTATCCTTGTATCGCTTTTGCCTTTCTAACTAATATAATTCAAGGAAAAAAATCCTCATCATCAAAGTACCTATGTTACACAGATAAATTACATCACTAAGTTGATATAATAAGGCATTTTTATGATTTATTAAATAGTTCAACACTTTTTTTCTCTGATAATGATTGATATACTTCATCTTCTTCTTTTTATCAGAACTTAAAATAAAATTTTAAAGTTTCAGTAAATCATTTGATCATGCATATATTTCTTATTCTGTTTTAACAGTAGCACATTTTGTATTAATTTTCAAAGTTTAAACTTAACTGGTCACTGTGGCGTATGTGGAACATTTTTTTGTGTGTTTTTTTTTTTTTTTTTTTTTTTTTTTTTGACAAATAATGAAACCGGACATGTTTGTTGGCCGATTTCTGACAGTTGGACATAGTCTCTTTAAGTTTGATTTGATTGAATGGTTTTCTTTTGAGATTATTGAACAAGGGGAGTATTCATCCCTTCATCAAAGTGTACTTGACTAGATGAGAATCAATAATAAATAATTTCATTCTTATAATACTAAAATGATGTTCAATAATACAACGGATTTCATTTATATTTATTAAATATCTTATTTTTTAAGTAGATGGGATTTTAAAAGATCAGGGTTTTAAATGCCTTATTTTTCCCTGTGAAGTCTCTCCTATTAACTAATGACGAATTTAAACACCTATTTTCCTGATTATAAATTTATCTTCTTACTCTTTTTCATAAAATTGAGCTTTCCATTGAAACATTTGAACACTTAGAAATAATTTTACATTATCCCTTCTATGTAATGAAGCGTCCACAAGTCGCAATTTAACAAATATAATTACCATAAATTAGATACATATGTTGCGTAACGTATGCGACATTAATTCCACCACGTTTAAGAGTTTATTTTTACTTAAAGCTTGATGAAAAGTTTGGCTAGGTGAATATCGATTTAGGAGTTAAGTTCGCAAACACTTGTTAACTCTTGATAAAGAGTTTTCTGCCTCTAAAGAAGTTTTTCATTGCAATAAATCCCATTTTTCATGGAATGCCCCAAATACTTCTTTGAGTTTCATGGGTTCATTTTCATTATTTCAATATTACTTAGGTTAATTAAAGCTAGATACATGAAATTGTTCTGATCAGCTTCCTGCATCATATATCATTTAAACATTACCTACATTTCATTAAATTAAAACATTTTCGACACTTTCTTTCCTGAATGATTCCTACCAAATGCACAAGCTTGTAATACAAAATTCAATAAATTAATTCCTCTTCCTAATTCACTGGCTAAAAGTATCTGGCACCTGTGAAGTGTGAAGACAGAATATTTTTTACATTATTTCCATATCCGGATTTTTTTTTTTTTGTTATTTATTTAACTTTTACGGGCATGATTTAAATGCCAAACTATACAATGACGATAGAGTTTGAATACACATCTGCCACTTCCATTTACTCATCGAAAATACATATTTTGTGGTTCATTGCATTCTTAGTTTGTATTGAAATTTTTAAGTTTTCACTTTCGTTTGCAGTTGAGAATTTAAATTCTCTCTGTTGGGCAGGTATTTTATTTTATTGTTTTGTTTTTTCAGTGATTTTTTGCTTTTGGGTATTCAGTCAGTCACGTCTCTCCCACGGTTATTGAATTCGGTTGAAAGTTTCTATTTACACCAATGGAAGGGACAAATTTGTGTAGTTTTCTCATTAAATTTAGTTTGTCCAAAACTATGACGTAATACCAATCAGAAGAAATCGAAAGTATTAAAATAGTTATTGAACTTACTTCTATTTAACTTTTAAATTATCATTAAAATACTAACTTCGAGAATAGTAAAATTAGAAAACTTTTGAAAAATCTGGATTGGTACACAAAGTATGTAATTTAGTAGAAAGCAAATGCATAACAGTTTACAAGATTTTAAAACGAATATTTTGGAAGCCATAAGACCAAAAGAAAAGTTTATATATGCTCCAATTTTCAAAAAATTTTGTTATTTCCAAAGCTGTGGGTGAATGAGAAAATCAAGAAGACTGGTAAGTAAAGGTTTTTTTTGAAAAGCGGTAAAGGATAAGAAATCTAATTTTAAATATTAGATGGTGCGATACTAAAAAAAGTATTCAAAGTGTCATAACTAAATGCAACTCTGCTGGAATTTAGAAAAACATAAAAGATTTGAGGTACATCGTCATCTACAAAATTTTGGAATTTACTTGGTTCTAACGCTAGTTTAATAATTATTAATTTAGAAAGCGTTAGAAGACAGAAATGCATGTGTCATGCGACTTTGGTAGTTTTTCTTTCATTTGTTGACATTTTTACTTGCTAACTTGCACAAGACGGTTAGCGTTGCTAGAATTCACAAATCTTTCGCGGTCGTCATCAATTGCCAACTTCATGGTTTTTCATGAAATGTCTGATCCCTTTGATGTCATAAGGAAATGAATGTTCTTCTGTTCTGAATGTTCTCTTTAAATGGTTTCTCATGATGAAATGTTCCCTGTGATGAATAATCTTATGATGAGCTGTTCATGATGACCTTTCCTATTTTTAGCTTTGCAGTGATAAGTTAAATCCAAACTCTCCGCGTGGTGCCTTGTTGTAGGCGGCACCCAACTAACTATAAAGGGAAAGGCTTCCTTTTCTTTATCAGCAGTGAGCTCTTTTAGAGTGGAACACTGTATGATGGTCAGAAGCTTACGTTTTAAAAAAAAGATTAACAAAATTGCCTCCAAATTCTCCGAGTGAAGCATCAAAAGAAAGGTTTCTTTAAGCTCTATTCATAACTGCAGATATTTCCAACCAATCATTTTTTTTCTTTTTTTTTCTAATATTCCGAAGCCGATATCTTTTGACCAAAGTCTCAAGTTTAAAGTTAAAAGATATGAGAGCCATAAGAATTTGGTAAAAAATTAAAAATCTATTTTATTTTAAGATTTTCGAAAAAAAATTCTTGCCCTTGCCGAAAATAATGCGTTTCTCTAACCATTACAATACCACGTTCACATGCGAAATTTCATTTGCACACCGTCTAAAAGGAGCCCCCAACCAAAAAAAGCATTTTCGTCAGCGTTTTGCATACAAAGTTCATGTCGCTCGTCGCGTCGGTCGTCCAAATCGGTACGTTGACGTTCAGGTGTAGAATTTTTCCATACAAAAACGCTCTCGATAGATTTTTGTGTCGTTGCTCTACGTTTGTTAGGGAGTTGATTTAAGCTTGAAGTAGAACGCTGATGATGCGAAATGAAATATTTATAATTTGTTGTGCGACGAAAATTCCCGGCCTTAGGGCCGGTTTGTTCACACTCGATTATAATCTTATAATCAAGGATTTTTCTATAGAATAATCATTGATTAAAAGATAATCGACTGTCAACGAACTGGCCCTTAGTCAACTTGTCTGAACGTAAGTCGCAGGTGCCAAAAATCGCAATCATAGTAAAGTCCTAGTTGACTCGTGAAAAGTCGGCCTAAAACCTCATGCCATCCGACTTACTTTTGGTGTTAGTCACCTGAACGCAACAGAAAAGTAAACAAAACAAAATTCAAAAACTGATTGAGTCATTAAAAACTATTTAACTGTCAAAAGTCTATCATATTACCAAGTTGAAGAAAGACTTTCTTCAGTCTTCAAACAGACAATTCACAATCTATCTATATGGTAACTTGTATGTCAAGTGCCTGTCACTAAAAAAACACATTTTATCTGTCAAATCAACTGAAAAGCAATACCGAAAATCAATTTGACACAAAATTGTGTGTGTAAACTGAAATCAACAACCAATTCATTCATTAAAATTACATTATATACGACTTGGAACTACCTACAGTCTGTCTATGCGGGAGATCTCTTTGTTGTTAATGTTTTTATGTTTGAGATCATTCAAATTCACCCAAAAGGTATCAATCAGATTGTTGTTGCGTCTCCAGGGGCTACTACCATTTGCAATAAACAACTTAAAAGTTTAATATGAAAATACAACAATTGTATATACAGCATTCAACTAGTCAGTAGTCACACAAGTGACCTGCTTTCTCTTTTCACTCGTGTAAATTCACAGAGAGTAAGGAGAAGATTGAGTAAAAGATCACCGATCAACTCGTATGATGTTGATGTTGGTGTGATTTAATCGGATCGCCAACTTATCTAAATTATATCGTATTGCAATTTTTTTTTTTTTTTTGTTTCTTTGGATGTAAATCTAACCATTCCTTCTTGTTGGATTTAAACCTAACCACCGAGCATTAATCGCTGTTTATTTTCTAGTCATGGGGTATTATTTAGTTTTTGCGCAAACAATTGGTGTTGGCATGAAATGGATAAAAAAATGTGCAATGCTGAGGTTTTTTTTTGTATTTTTTTTTTTTTACCAATTTGTGGTGTGATGAATAATTTGCGATTACATGATGATGCATGAAGAGGTTTCATATTACCTAGTTGCGCCTTTGTCATTCGGCATAATTTCAAAATTCAAATAGAATGTCGGGTGTTTTGGAATTTACGTGAAAGGTGAAAAGTTGACAATAGATTGACTTATGTACAAGTTGTTATATTTGCTACCTCAGATGATGATGATATTATGGAGTGATAATAATTATTCGTGAGATATAAAGGTTTTACAACATGTAAGATGTAACAATATTACTTTTATTAACGGTATTCATGATTTTTATGGAGGGAAAAAGATGTTAATAATAGCATGCCTATGTAAGCTTTATAGGTGTGTGCTGTGTGCTCACAAATGATTTAATGATTTCATTGTTTGTGGGAAAAATTTAAAATTATTATTGAAAATGAAAGTGATACTTCGTCATAACTCACTGAAAAGTATACATCTGTTGGAATTAAAAGATGCTTTTGAAAGGTAAAGCAACTTAAAGTAACATACCTATATAGATCGATGTAAATAAACTTACAAGTTTACAAGTATAACTTTGAATAATGTTTAAGTGTTTGATCAACTTCAATTAAAATCACATAATTCGTCAGATTCAGTAGTTCTGATTATTTCAAACTTTTCGAATTTTTGCACCGAATGTAACAAATCGTTTTCAAAAATTAAAAAAAGCACAAAATTTTGAATTTTTTTCCAGTTTTTTGACATCAAGTCTTTTTTTCAGTGGCGTAGCTATTGTGGCATGCAATATGGTCGGTTAAGGTAGACTCTGTACCTAGGTCAGTAATTCAGTATCCAAATCTAACAGAAAGATGAATAAATTCTCAGAGTCCGAGCTGGACTAGCTTGAACTCACCTGTGACCTCATACTTTATAGGTACATTAGTTGTGAGGGCGTATTTTACTTTATGAGAAGTTATTATAGAAAAAAATTGTTCTTTCAATGTACAGTGACGGACAAAACAATAAGACCACCTCTATCACTCTTAAAATATTCTCTCTATCTCTTTTTAAAATGAAATAAAACGGCTCTTTTTACTATATTCTGCTTAAAATAACAGAACTATTATGAAATTAAAGAAAAAGAACATGCACAGATAATTTGATGCAAAAAATAAATGTATAAACTAAAAAAACTCTCAAATCGTGTGGACAAAACAATAGGACCAAGTGAAGTCATTTATTTTTGTATTACCTAGGATTCAAATTTTAAACAATATTTTAAACAAAATACTCTTGTGAGATCATTTAATATTAGTGGAGCAAAAAAAAAATTGGGAAAACATTAAAATGGGTCGTGGAGTCCATTGTTCTTCAGCCGTGAGAGAATTGATGCATTAACTGACAAGAGAAGGCAAACCAGAACGGGAAATTGCCGAAACTATTGGTTAATTAAAAAAAGCTTGTATTAAACGCACTAGAGCCCCCAACAGAAAATTTTAAAATAGGAACAAAGCGAAAAACTTCACAAAAACACGACTTAGAAAAAATGCGATTTTCATAAAAAGACACTTTCAAGTCATCATCGGACATTAAATTAGAGCTAAAATTGCTAATAAGTGAGAAAACGCTCAGCAGAATACCATAAGAAAAGTACCTCTTCAAAAGAATCCCCAGGGAAGTTTCACTCCTCAGCAAAAGACATCGCAAAAACCGAATCAATTTTGCAAAAAACCATTTTAATTGGATTGGTCCAGATAATGAAGAAAAATGGCGTAATGTTCTGTAGCCGGACGAAAGTAAAGTCAAATTAGTGGGATCACATGGCAAAAGATGGGTAAGGCGCCCAGAGAACGCAGAATTCAAACCGCAATACACAAGACAAACGCTTAAACACGGTGGTAAAAACATCATGGTGTGGAGGTATTTTTCTTGGCACGTAGTAGGTATAATTTTTTGGATTAAAGAAAACATGGACCAGCATTTGTATACCAATTTCTTAGAAGAAGTTTTTCTTCCCTATACGGAATGGAAAATGTCCCTAAAATGGCAGTTTATGCATTATAATGACCGTAAATATACATTGGGTCCAGTTCAAATATGGCTTTAGGAGCATAGAATTAATGTTATGTCTTGGTTTGTCCGATCGTCGGACCCAAGTCCAATTGAAAATTTGTGGGCTATCGTTGAGAAGTCATTGGGTGCAAAAAAGTCGAGAAATAAGGATGAGTTGCGGCAAAAACTTCAAGAGGCTTGGTATGCAATACCGAGACACACTTCTCGAAAATTAGTCGAATTAATGCCTCCAAAAGTATGTGCGGTGATGGCAAATAAGGGCTTTTCGACAATATATTGGTTTTGACCACAAAAAGAATTGAAATATGAAATAATTTCCATTTTTTGAGTAGTGGTCCTATTGTTTTGACCGCTTTAGAAATCAATTTATTTTCGTATTTATTTATTTTTTTTATTTAAACAAAAAATCTTGTTAGATAATGAATTGATTTAAGCTCCTGATACTGTAAATTTAATATTAATAATTTTTTTTCTTTTAAAAACAAATAAAAATATGTGTTTTATGATTTGTTTTTAAAGTAAGACGAAGTGGTCTTATTGTTTTGTCCATCACTGTATATTGAATAATGAATATATAATTAATATGACTCGTTATGTTCTGTCAGATAACTTTTCTTATACAAACCTGAGGAAAATAAAATCTTGTTAAACAAAAGCTATCAATTGTTAAAAATATTACTAAAATGGCTGTTATGAAAATTCTTTTCAACTATGTTTCTTACTGTTGAAACTGTTGATTTATGTACGCAAAGTATGCATCAACTCGATTCAAACCCACAATTTGCTATACCAAACAAAATACCTAACTAAATTGATAACATCCTTCCTAAATGCAAATTTCTATAACATAATTTACCTGAAATTGATATATTTAGATCATTTTATATGAAGTGAGTTAGAGAAATAACATGCTTAACAATTTGTGAGATAAATTGCATGTAGCCATTAGTAAAGCATTTTTTCATCTTTTTGCATATGAAAACAAGTCTTGTCGCAAGGAGAGCTTTCATTGCGAGATCGATTTCATCCCTCTGAGATTGAACTCACACCCTGAGATCTGAAGAAATTTTTTTTTACATACCACCTCAAGAAATTTCTAACGAAAAAGTTAGTAAAGAGTTCGATCTCATCTTTTTTGAAAATCACCCATTGTTGTGAAAAAAAACGATGAATATAAGTTTTTTACATATACAAAGATGAAATCTTCGTAAAAACCGAATGGCCGAATTTGGATAACAATCGACTCATCGCTGTTACTGTTACATTGAGAGAAAAAGCGACAGCAAAAGAACGTAAAATCAAATTAATTACTGGAACTAGATGGTGCTGAGATCTCTACTTTATCCTTTTGAGATTCTTGTCAAAAAGTAAACGCCAGAAAAGGAGTATAACTTCAAAAATATTCACAAAGTTTTAAGTCACTAACATAATATTAAACCGTACCGACTAAATTTCCAATTTTTCCATACAAAATTTCAATAGTAGTACAGGGGGGTCATTCCGTAATTTTGAAAACGATAATCGAATCGATGATAATCGTTTTACAGTTTGAGAATCTTTAAAGCTATTTTAAGTCAATTCTGATTCAATATTTCCTAAATAGTTTATATAAATAAAAGTTTTCGTATCCTTAGAAGTCGTATTAGTCTAGGTGATTTAGTATTTGCCTCTTACTCGGGTGTCCGAGGTTCGATTCCCGAAATTGAAATTGTTTTTTTTTTTATTTTCTCAATAATCGTCAATAAATAAACGATAGCTAAATAGGTCTCGTTTTTGGAGAATTTATTATATTCAATGTATGTAAGTTTTGACTTTTGGGTCATTAAAAAATTCATATTGATCCAGCTATAGCAAAATTTTTCGACGTTTAAACGCATTAATTTTGGAAAATGTAAAATTTTCAAAAATTATATAGGTACGATACGATTAAGAAGGCAACTTAGAGACAAATCAAATCCTTTGTCTCTTCCAACGCATATGTAGGTGTAAATGACCATTTTGATAATAATTCTCACAGATTTTTTTCAAAACTTTCGCCTATCTAAAGAAGCGTTCGTTTTAGTATTGGAAACTATTAATTTAAACAACAGCCGCCGTTCAACATACATTCCGGCTATATCTCCTATTAAAAAACGAATAGTTTTTCGATACACATTAGGGTGGTCCTTATTTGTATGGGAGAAAAAATTTATTATTTTTTTTTACTGAGCACCCGATTTTATTGTTCCTATGCAATTAAAATGTGTACAAAAAAATTTTCAAGAAAATCGGACAATATTAACACGTGCCGCTTTGATTTTGAAGTTTTAAGAATTCTCTTTTAAGGGTTAGTAAATAAGAATCCAAGCAATGTCTAATTTTTCATTATTGAAGTCATATTTTCATAAATAGTGTTAGAAAAACAAATATTATTTTAAATAAATAAATTTTTGGATTATATTTTCATAAATTAATGACATTAAATTAACCTTCGTAACGAGTTTCGAGACTTTCAAGACTACATCCTGGGTATTTTTGGCGATAATTTCGCACAGTCCGAAAATGTTGAATACAAATTACACTGTGCAAGTTTTTTTCAAAAAAATATTTAAGACGTCTGCACCATTGACTGTTTCCCCCTATTTCGGACCTGAGAAACCGATAGGAATCATCAGTTTTTCGATTTATCGGAACGACTTCAAACACATTTTTTTCCGAAGTTCTTTCAATAATTTTAAGCATTTTGCCCTATTTAAATTCATTTTTCTTCCAAAAATAATGTTTATATTATTTCTTTTAATTCTGCTCAAACGTTATTTACTACCATAATAATGACAATATAAAAATTATTTGAAGAACAAATTTATAAGGGAGCAAAGGACAAGATTTTTGAAAAAAAAAAAAAAATAATAATAAAAAAAATTTAATTTGTGTTTTTTTCAATTATTTGTGTAGTAAAATATAAGTTTTAAGTAATTGTTGGCCACATTTACTGTAAGAAAATCAATCTTATCAATTGTTTTTCACTGTGTTTTAAATCTTTTAAACAAAGCAATGTCAGGTCGAGAAAATGGGTCAAATTTGGATGCGTTGAATACCACTTGAAGAACAATTTCGAAAACTTGATGTCTAAAAGCCCAATTTTGTCTCGCCCAATTTTTTTTTTTTTTTCTAATAGAACACAAGCTCCGTTTAAACGCCAAGTGTTAGATGAAGTTGTGTCGAAAGCATAAGCTTGAACTTTGTCATACAAGGACCAATTTTCGAATATATCGTACACTGTAGACAATACTTCAATCCCAGTTCAAGCTGAAAGTTCTGAAATTCCAAGTGGAAGTCTGTCTACTTTAGCTTGGCCAGTTATATCGGGAAGAAGTTTTGAGCCCCAGTGTATAACGGCAAAACTTAAATTAAATTCAAAAAATTTAGTTCTACTTACTAAAGCTGAGTGCCCACGAATATATACATTCTAGAGTCGTATAGAGGAGCGGTTAGTTACAAATTTTGAAGGATCAGTACAGGCTGTCAAGAGGTGAACGGCATTCCTGTCACTTACTTTACATTTATTAAGCACTGCCGATAGCTTAGGATTAAAAATATCTACTCCTGCTCTTTTCGAGCCAAAAGATTCTGGCACTTTAGATTCATAGCTTTGATTTTCAACTTCAACCTCTTCTTCTACTACGAAAACAAATTTTTTCATTTAAATATCGCTCAATTACTTGAACACTTTCATAACTCAAAAAAACTGGTTTTTCAGAAAACGAGTATCAATCTATTTTTCTATGTAAAAACTAAGTTTCTTAAATAAAACTAGTGCTCCTTCACCGTAAATTTTCAAAGAAATGACTTTTTGCAGGATTAAAGATTACTTTATTCAAAAATAACTTCTGCGTTCTGCATTAATAACTCAAAACTCGTGATTTTTTAGTTATAACAGTATTCAAGTAAACGAGCGATATGTATTTATTTTTACTTTGATTTTCAATTCCTTGCTAAAAAAAAAAAAGCTTAATGCATCTCGTTTTGACGACAGTTTCGAGACAAGAATTTTTTTTCATTAAAACCGACTAAAAATAAATTTTCACGAGGCATCTTCATTTAACTTAATTATATTATTACAACTAAACAAAAGCTATTGCAATATTTTATAGCCAGAAGCAATGAACTGCACTTTAAATGACACCTACACTTGCTTGGGGACAACAAAAAAACATTTTCATGAAATTCATAAAAAATTTCATACTGTGAAAGTACTCTCCCAAGAGCGTTAACTTTAAGGTAGGAGCGGCACGTGTTAACGTGGTCGTAAAAAAAAAAAATAGGATAGTGTTTTAAGATGTAAAGGAACAAAAAAATAGGGTGCTCAGTAAAATTGCTCAACTTTTAAAAATAACGACCACCCTAATACACATATTAGAATAATTTTCTCTAACATTATGGTTATTCGTAGAAATTAATCATTAATATTTTGTTTTGTTAGTAGAGTTTGCAAATTATTCGGTGATTGGAATAAATTAATAAACACTTTTAAAAAATCAAATAATGCATCCAAAAACGAATAAATTCTCCAAAAACGAGACCTATTTAGCTATCGTTTATTTATTGACGATTATTGAGTCAGAATTGATTTAAAATAGCTTTAAAGATTCTCAAACTGTAAAACGATTATCATCGATTCGATTATTGTTTTCAAAATTACGGAATGACCCCCCAGGTAGTTTTCAAGTGTTTTCCTCAAAAACTGTCTTAACATTGAAAATTAAGACATTAAACATTGGAAATACTTTTTGTATTTATTCACAGAAAATTTTGAGATCCTACATATTTGCATTAAAAGTGAGCAATGTTCAAAATGGATTCTACGTGACTTATAAAAAACGTCAAAGCTTTATTTTACCTATTAGGTAATAAATCATTTTTATCAAAATAACAAAACCGACTTCCATGGATCCAAACTGGGTTTTATGTTTTTTCTCATAGTTCCTAAACTGAAATTGAAATTGCAATTTTGACTCATTCTGGAAACTTTTTTACTAATCGATAACTACTGACATTTTAATGCAAAACGTCCATAAAATCTAAACAAAAACCAACAATACAATCAGCTTGGTTGTGCATTTTATTCTCTGTCTTATTCCAAAGAATACTGACATTAACACGGAACGAATAACCTGTCGTTCCTAGAAATTAAATATTTTGAACACATACTGAAGGACACAATTAAATTTATGTGTTGAGGGGACAGAAATTTTGATGACTAAGAGTTCTATTTTTGCAAAATGAATGTCTTGACAGAAAAATAAAGAAAAAACCCAATTCACATTTCAAACAGGAAACAGTGAACGACTCTTGTGTCTTGTCTAACAAAGGTTATGTTTAGTGGATTTCTATTATTTTGTTTTAGAGTTGAATTGATTTCAATTGTATTTCTTGCAATTTTGTATATCGAAATTATTAAAATATACCCTCTTTAATCTAATCAATAAATTAAATTTTACACTTTAAACATCATTTTTGTGTAATTTAAAACGGATGTTTAAAACCCAAGGACCAATTAGTTGTGTTTATTTATGTGAAATTTATTTTTTTGGCATATGAAGTGTGTGAGGGGCATTCACATACATATATTGGCACAAACTTTTTAATAATATTTATTTAGCATAATCTACATTTAAAATTTGAATTTTGGTTAAAACTCAACAAGATGACCAATTTAATGGATACGTGAATTCACAAGCAAACCAAATAATGCCCAGAGCATTATCATAATTTAATGTTAATTTAAACTTTAATTAATTTTAAATAAATGTTTAAAAAAACATGTCTTGAATTTGAATGTTTTCTTAAATTTTGAGTTCAAAATACATATTAAAAATAATGCTTATTTTATCAGTCTGTTGTATTATGTGTGTGTAAATTATATAAATATATAAATGAATAGGTACATAAAATGTACTAAATATAATGTTTTTGGTACATAGCTATAAAAATATTCAATTATGTTTGTTTTTCTTGGAACTACTAAAATGTAACAAATTCACAGACAATATATTTTTAATCTTTGGTGGAACTTCCTCTTTCAATAAAACGAGTGGTAACCGCAACTCTTAAGCATCCGGTAATCTCTTGAGAAAAAAAAAAAACAATGGTTTTCTGCATCTGATAAAAAAGGCAATACAACAAAACCGCTTAGTTTGCAAGTTAATTACTTATTAGTAAATTTAATTGCTCATTTTCGGAATTTCGTTGGGTTATAATTATTTATTGTTGAATTGAATGAAATACTTACATAAATTATTAAGAGCATTTTAGATTATAAGGAAGTGTTGGTCTGCAGTAATGTCATATCCGGTCGATTTCAATAATTGAAATTAAGAGCTATTTGATATTATAAAAGACTTATTATTTCCAATTGTGTAACCAAATAAAACATGATTTATAAAGGTGTATCTTTGACTTAACTTTTTCTCTAAAATGATAAATTATGATTATTGGAGCCGCAATATGACTTAAAAGGCTTCGCACAATTTTAAAGTTTGGATGGTTAACAAGGTATTTTACATAAGTTCTTATTTTCCACAACTGTTACTTGCATTATTTTGGAAGTAGATTTTCCATCGGCTATTATTAATCTTTGCAATGAAACATCATTTGAAGCGTAAAGCGTGTAGCGCTTAACAAATGTGGAGAGTGAGAACTTTCTATACTCCAATTTTTTTACCGGGTTAAGCATTTATTTTGATTTCCGATTTGCGGTGTAATCTAACGCATATATTACAAAGTATTCCAAGTTTTCCCTTTTGACTTAATTTTATACACCACATACTTACACTTACCCTTGTCTTTTCAAACTTCACGATTTGTTTATGGGCTTTAAAAGAGCAAACTGTTTTTGTGTTTACTCAATACAGTATTTTGAAATTTTGCGATTTTTGCGATTATATTATGCGACAAGTAAAAATCCGTAAAAAAAATTTAAATCAAGATAAAAATCAGGCATGATAATATTATTACGATGATAGATAAAATGCCAAAAAAGTGAATTCTGCAATTCTGTCTGGGGTCTGTATATATAGGTACGACAGTGGGCTCATCAGTTAGATCTGTTTTTGTTATTTTTTCTTCGTTATTGGGGTCTACATATATCTGTACGTCTGGAGTAGAAATCGCTGTTACTAGAAATCTAAAAACTGTTAAATGACTCTTTTTTTTAAACATGTATTGGGCCAGATTTTGTTTCTGGCATTAAGCTTTCAGGCTCTTTTTTTTCTCTTTTTTTAATGGTCGAAACACCAGAGGTTTTTCGCAAAACACCCTAGAATAAGATTCCAATACTTCAAAACGATTGAATATGTATGCCTTTGTCTCGTCAAAAATGCACGACATTTTAAATTTGTTAAAATTATTGTTATTATTATTATATTATTATTGGACATACATTTTTTTTATAAAATAAGCGCATATAGTCAGCATCGGTTATCTTTAGTTTCATTATTTTTCCTTTGCTATAAAATGTCTTCTTCTATCGGCTGTAATTTGTTTTTAAATTTAAGAAAATATAACACATACGCCACAGTGACCCAAACGTTTTAGTTTAAAAAAATGTATTAAATTTTGCAAAGTCGAATAGAAATAAAAATTAGCTAACATTTGTTTGTCATGCACTCATTCATTTCAAATTTGAGCCTAAGAATAGGCCTTTATTAAATGCTCTTATTGAGTTTTTGTTAGGAGACTTTTCAATTCGATACAAAAACAAGAAATTAGACAGAAAAGTCATCTCTTATACTTAGAATGCAAAATATTGCAAATTTAGACCGCTATAGTATGTAGTTAAAACAATAACGAAGAAAAAAAAATAACAAAAATAATAAAAAATTATTATTGGATTGTAGTTAAAACAGTAATAATGCAATATTTATGTATCTAATTTCGTTTTCCTGATTGAAAATGTACACAAAAATAAACAATATTGTTTTTTTTTAAGTCAAAAATTGTTGCTGTAACTTAAACTAAGTTTAGTAGCTTTTCTCATCCATTTTATATCAATTTATATTTCTGTAAATCTGGTTCCAAATCCATTTTTCTTAATGCCCCTATTAAATTTTCACTGATAGTTAAAATAATATAAAATCATAAATTAACTGGTTCTAACAAAGTATCATCTCAAAATATAATTTCATAATATGAAATTATTATAAAATACCAATCTCACGAGTAATATGTAATTATTCGGGTTTGATTCAAATAGGTATGTTTATTTTTATTTTTGTACATCAACATATTAATTAAAATTTGGAAAAAAAAAATTAAAAAAAAATACCATTCGGCGCTTTGAAGTTTCTTCTCAAACATCCTCAAACATCAAAATCATATATATAAATGTTTCAATACCTGTCAGATGTATCACCAGTTCAGACCCATGGTAATTTATCATAGACTCTAATTCAAGTTAATTGCTATATACCAGTGGATAATGTTTTGCTTTGACTTATTCAATCGGTTTTAAAAGTAGTATTTTTAAGCCCGGTCAAAGTCTGTAAAAATACATGTAATTAATCTCTCTCTTTTGCTTATGAAATTGGCAATTAGTCACTAACATGCAGTTGTTATAGACTTTTAGTACATTTTATCCCAAAAATTAATGTATCTAAGAAAATGTGTGTATAAGAGTTAAAAGAAAATTTTTATTAGGTTACATAAAAATAGAAATTGATTTAATCTATTGAATTGTACCAAACAAGATCTATGCAGCAAACTTTTTAATTAAGATGAATGTACGTACTTTACCGTGAGTTAACTTTTCACGTCGCGATCGCTCCGGTCGTTTAATGAAGTGAATGTACGCTTAGCCGGCTGACACGTGCGTGATGCATTCTCAGGTGCGTATCAAAAGAAGGAATTGAAGGTGACGAAATCCAAAAATATTACTAAAACCTAACCTTACTTCCGAAGGTTTTTTGTCAGAAAACTAACAGTTTACCAGTTTGGCAGGAAAGTTCTTAGTTTTAGAGCCTTTAAAACTTTCAGATGAGATTTACACCTTTTTGAAGTGAAAACTTCTTTAGAATCGTAGTGATTTAAAAAACGATGAAACGAAAAAACCACAATAAAAATTGGTGATTTATTATCAACGCACAACTTAAAATATAAATCGTTGATATCTTATTTGAAAGTGAGCACTAACAAGGGATTTTTCGAAATTCAAAAATGTAAAAGGCTAATTAGGGTTAAAACGACATAGCCAAAAAATGGCTATTTTCTAAAAGGTAAGTCGTAGAGAGTTGATTTTTTGTAATCGATATATAATTCTATTGTCAGGTCAATAAGGGTATTGAAAAAATTCTAAAAAATTTCAAAACCAAGTAGGTAAGAAATATGTTTTTTTTTTTTAATGATAACATGACCTTTGAAAAAGTGGATATTATAGGTAGTGGGAATTTTTTTTCACAATTAAAAAGATGCCATTGAAAAGTAAATAAAAAATATACGGTTTTTTTCTTAGGCGTTGCGTTTTGAAATATGAATACACGGTTGGCTTTAAAAAATTGAAACTTTTTTGTAGACGTCGTACAGATATGATTGATTTGAATAATAAAAGCTGAAATGATAAGCTTTCCAATGATATAAAATGTATTGTAGGCTGTCACATAAAAAATAGACTTTAAGGTGATGGAAGAGAAAAAAGTTAGATTTTTTATTTTTTTCAAGAAAAATAATTTTTAAGGTTTCACTTCTACCACTTGTGAATTGCACACATTATTATTTAACACTTTTTCGAGTTTGATTATCTAACTTTTGACAGTTTTATATTTTTTATTTTATATATAGGTACGTACTATCCCCTTCCAAAAATATTTCCGAGCTACCGCCTTGGTATTAAGCTATAATTATTATCTGCTTTTTTTTCCTGAAAAATATTTATGTATCCTAAAGAAAAGTGTATAAGACTTGTTAGACTTTTCTTTCTTGGGTGCCTCAGCTGACGGGTATACAAAGTATACAAAGTATACAAACATCTTGATAAGTTGGCTTGAATTTGATTCAAACTTGTTTTATCCTAGAAACCGTGTTTCCTCTGCTCATGTACCAGAGTACAATAATTATTTTCTTCGCATGCAAAAAGAGAAAAAAAAACAAAAACAATGTAAAGAAAAGTGCAAATCTTTGTTTAATGTATCGATTTGTTAGTCTGATTTCCTCCCTAAGATTTCAAGACAATATCTTTATTCAATTGACTTGAAAAACAAGGTTAAGCTGTTTGTTAACTTTTTTTTTGATATTTCGTTTTCGTTTGATTTTTTTTTTTTTTGTTTTTTATTAACATCGTATGGGAAGTTCACAAGAGAGTAAATTTATCGTCGTCTTGACTGGTTGACAAACTTTGGAATGTCTTCACTCGCTTAATAGCCAATTAATCCTGCACATACTATTTTGACCAATAAGAGTGTGGTTATTGAACTGTGTGTGCAACATGTCCCCAAGGCCTCATGTTTAATGAAATGCCATTTAGTTAAAGAGCAAACTTAAGTTATTGCCAGATGTATATACGAAATTTATTGATCCTATTTTATTATACACACGACTTGACTGTGTGAATAGTATGTGCGAAATTGGACAAGCAATGCATTTTTAAGTCAAAACTAAATCGTGTAAGAGGTAAATTAGCAAATACTTGAATTGTTTTAGTTAATGAGGCATCATATATTTGTAATTTTAAACACGAATACAGGAGATTTTAGTTCAATGAAAATGAATATGATTTTCTAGTCAAATTTATAAAGCTTAAAAGAAAAATAGAGGAGAAATATATTTTTGAGTATAGTCAGGGGGGTCATTCTGTAATTTTCAAAAAAACGATAATAGTTTCACAGATTGAGAATCTTTTCTACATATTTAAAATCGGGCCTGATTCAATATTTCCTAAATTAAATAATAAAAATATAAATTAAAGTTTTCATATCCTTAGAAGTCGTATTAGTCTAGCTCTAGGTTAGGAACCTAAATAGGTCTTGATTTCGGAGAATTTATTTATTTTTGAATGCGAGGTATGTTTTATGTACAATTCAACTCAAGTTATTAGGAATTTATTTAATCACCTTTTTACCTTTTTATTGCTTTAGATCAAAAGACATAAAGTGTCAAAAAAAGAACATCTTTCTACCGTTATATCTGGATTGTGAAAATGAAATTAATTGAAATTCTGTACAAATATAGTCCTAGTTATTATTTATTTATGTATAAATATAAATAAAAAAAGGTTAAAAAGAGTCAAAAAATTGGGTCAAAAAATTGCACCTACAAGTACATAACTAATACCTATTTGCCTAATAGTTTTTTTCAAACTTTCAGAAAAATCCATAAAAACAAAAATAGGTGTTTTTCAAACATTCATATTTCAAAACCTTCAAAGCCTCAGAAAAAAATCAGTATTAAAAACATGTGTAAAATAACTACTTTGTCACAGGTCTACACTGAGGGAAAAGCCAATGTGAAAACCACATTGATTTAACTACTATTCGGAATGATTTTGCGTTGAAGATGAACATTTTAAAATCAACGTGGAAAAAAGTTTAATTTTTGATGGTTTCGTATCTTAAAGTCACATAAATCAAAGTAGTTCATCTTTGAAATAAAGACGTTTCAACTTCAATTTATTTTTTCCCTCAGTGTATTACATGTTTTCATTTTAAAAATCCCTTAATAAATTGGTATTGAAATTTTTAAGAGTTTTTTTCAATACCTTTGCTAACAAAAAAATTATCTATTGATTTAAAAAAAAATGAACTCTCTACAACTTACCGTTTAGAAAATTGCTATTTTTTTGCTATTTCTTTTTACCCTTATTTACCCTTTTATTTTTGAATGACTCATTTTCAAAATTTTATTCAAAATTCCATACAGAAACTATAATTGTATTGAGACTGTGTCTTTCCTTTCGATAAAAAAAAAAAACAAGTGTTCATTTTCTCTCGGCCTTTGCAAAACAAAAAAAATGTGTTCCATCCACTCATCCAACAATTGAATTTTGAATAATATGTACCAGTACCTTAGGGTGTCCGTTTTTTCCCAAAGTGATGTTTTCGGGGGTGACACCCCCCAGATCGAAAGTTTAGGGCCTAAATACTGTAAACATATCTTTTGTAGTTCGAAAAAAATACAACAGCCGGAAAAAGTATTTTGACAAAATGAACATTTTTCTTACTGATGAGAATAATCTGTAACGGTTAAACATAAAATAAGGAAGTTGACGGTTATTTAATAAGTATATTATGGTGAATCTCATGATGGTCAATGTCAGTCAAATAGTTGGTATTATGCTTCGAGGGTGCATTTTTTGTATAAAAAGTGCTAATTTTTGAGACTTGTTAAGGCTCCGATTTGTAAAAAAGTGGACAAAACGGCGGAACATAACATTGAATTTAGTGCATCATCTGTTGCAAGTCATAATTTCGGTGTGTCTGTTAAAAAAACCTGTGGAGAACTGAATTTATCGCGGGAATCTATAAATTACCAAATATTAAGACACAAAAATATAATTATACTATGGCGGCGCGCGGTGCCAAGGCGGTCACCTCAAACAAAACACAAACACATTAAAAACCCATTAAACCCGCTGTGACCTCAAACGAGTTCAAGGGCATCCACCCATCCAAAATTTTCACACGTCCTGGTCCACCATCTACTACTGAAGCAATTTTGAATTCGCTGTAGCACAAAGTACTCTATCAAAAATTTTTTCCGAAACATGCACCATCTTGGAAGCCAAGCTTTTTGTCCTTTGTAGATTAAATTGGAAGTATCAAATGAGACTAAAATGTTCGAAATTAAAAGTTGGTTCTATCAAAAGTTTTTTTTGCCATGAGGTAGTTCATTTATTACAGAGACATGAAACACATCTTTTTTTGGAAAGGCCGAGAGAAACATGTTTTTTTAATCGACACAGTGTCAATATAATGACACTGAATGGAATTTTTCGCCACCCAAGTGAGAGGCAACTACTAATCATCTAGACCTAGACTATTCTTAAACTGTGAAACCATTATCGTCTTTTTACCGACTTCCAAAAAGGAGGAGGTATTCAATTCGTCTGTATTCTCGTATTTCGTCATAGCTTTGGACTTAGTAAACCAATTTTGATAATACTTTTTGTATTGGAAAGCTGGTGCTTGCAGTGTGGTTCCATTTCAATTTCGTTCAGTTCTGGCTATAGAAACTATGAGTTAAACCATCCCATCCATGGAAGTCGGTTTTTTTTTTTTTGATAAAAATGATTATTATTATTGATTATCATTTTTAAAAATTATGGAATAAGGGTTAAGAGTCCCTATTGAATAAATTAATAAATAATTTCAAAAAATGTTGTGTCGTCACCTTCAACACAGTTAAAGACGGAAAGGCATTTCGTAGTTAAAGTATTTTCTTTTTTATGCTTCCACCCAATTTTCCGGGAATGGTTAGTGTGGAATTTAGGTTACAAAGCATATAACACACAGGTTAAACTAAATCAAGTCATGCATTGTTTTAAAATAATGTTGCTTCACCCTTCAATACCCATCGGCTTACGCAGCAATATTGTTGCAATTGACGTAAGAGTGTAACAACCTCGGAATACTTATACTGCGTGTTGGCTATTTGGTTGGCGATGAATCAAGTTTTCGATCGAAAAAAAAAAAAATAAAAATGCGTGGCTGGGTAGCACGAATTTGGTCTTAGAACTCAAGACTTTTTTTATGTACAATTTTGGTAAATGCAAATGAAAAAAAAAAAATAAAAAATTAAAAAACATACAATTCGTTTTTCAAATGAAAAAAAAAAAACAACTGTTTAAATGATTGAGCTCCAAAAAAAGTATGCAGTTTAATTTCATTTATTAAAATGGAGTTTTAGAAAAAAAAATTCAAAATCATTAGAGCCGTTTTTTAAAAACTAATTTTTTATAAATAATTTTTTTGGAAAAAAAAGATTTAAAATAAAGTTGGTAAGCCATTTTGTAGCAATTATTAATCAAAACCTAAAACCAAAATTGCAAAAAACGTTTTCGAAAATTAGATTTTTTTATCGAAAAAATGTTTGGTTTTGATTTATATTACAGCAATATAAATGCTTTTGCATAAACAAAACCGTTTTATCTACCGTTAATAACGCTTTTTGAATAAAAAACTTTTTTCATCAGAAGATAGATCTATTCAAATAACTATTACTTGAATTTTGTAGTCAAAGTCGTACATCCATTTTCAAGAAATTGCAATAACTTTAAAATTTTGGTAAGTTTTATGCGAGATAATAAAAAAAAGCTTTTATAAAACTTATCTGTACTATTTGTACGAAATTGGAAGAAAATCCGGTGAGCTTAAGTTAATAACAATAAATGTTATATTTTCAATGGTTTTAATAATATATCGTGGGTTAGTGGGATTTATACACAAATTAATTAACACTACCAAAATGTAGTTTTTTAACCTAGTTTCATATCATAGACTTCTAAACTTCTTATCTTAACGCCAATAACAGAAGTTGGACCATTAAAATGATAAACCTCATTACTTCTTAAATAACATAATATTTTTAACTAATATTCAATTTGTTAATTTAAAAGATATCAATTTTACAATTGTCATCATACAGTTATCATCACCACAGATTAAAATCATACTTTTTCAAAGTAGCACAAATGGCCATGTGGTTATTAATATTAAGACCTAGTCAAAATCAAACAAATTTAAGTAAAGAATTTAACATTTAGAAAGCCAAAACCCGATTGACTGACTTTAAACTTCCTGCTGTGATTTAGCCAATAACCGGAATGATTAAAAATAGATACAAATTTGAAACCATCCATATACACAAAATTTCCTCAATAGATTTATCTTAATTCTGATTAATAATGTCGTTGACAATTTTTTTTTTTTTGTATTTTTCCAGAATATAGAGGAATTTTGCATCTAGTTTACTTTCTTTTTTATTTTGTTTTTGTTTTGATGCGGAATAATAATATTTTGCTTTAGTTATAAATGATTTTATTTTATTTTTGCTGATTCATTCGTCATTGCATCGCATTTACATTCTGGACCACTTGATTGAGTAACATTTTTTTTTATTTTTTTTTTACTAAGTCATCAAAAGACAGAAAGTGATCTACTTTAGAAAAGGTTTCTATTGTTACGTCATGTTTTTTATCTTCTTAATTTAAAATAACAATTTTTTTTTATTTTTTAGTTTTATTTTTAATGATAAAATTTAAATTAAAAAATCAGTTGCTATTCAAGTGGCTTATACTGTAGATTTATTAGAAATTCGTTGCATATAAATAGATGGATAAATCAGAATGAAAGGTGCGTTGGAGATGGTTAACGTATAAAACGAGGTCGCAATATAAGTTGAGCTTGTGTGAGATGATGACCGTTAAAGTTGTTGCCAACATTTAAACCTGTCTAGCACATGCTCTTTCTCGCAATTTCTTTAATTATATGCAACCATATGATTATTTAAGATAAATCTTTCTTTTAAAACGAAAATAAGTTGTATGGTTAAAAGTAACAAACACTATCCTTTTAAACTATGAAATGTGATGCTTGGGGTGATTGATCATTAGGAAAGTAAAACTTAACTTCAAGGCACACATCGTAAAAAGTAAAATATGAATTATCTGAGGTGTAAATGTTAAGGTCTGTAGAGCAGTTGGTCAAGGTATTTAGGACTTAAGAAGTGTTTTGTGCTATAAATTTGTTTATATTTCTTTTTTTGTGGCAATTAAGGTCGTGTTAGAAAACTTTCATTGCATTTTTTTTTATAGACTTTTTATTTTTTGGGTCATGATCTTGGACTAAAAGATGAAATAGGCACTCACAAGTTGTAGTATCTTTTGATTCATGATATACGAAACATCTTCAGATGCACAAGAGCTAACATAAAATAATACTTAGTGAAATAAGGGGTAACCAACATTTGTGGCAGATTTACAGAAAACACATTTTTTGAACGCTCCAAAAAAAAAAACTAAAAATCAAAAACTACCCAAAATTTACATTTCGAAACGCAGAGTGTTGGAAAAAAATCCGTATCAGACGCCTACTTTTTTTTTCCTCATTTTTCACATGGCAGCTTTAGAATTGTTAAAAAAAATGTTCCCTACCCAAAATCATCATTTTGTCATAGCTCCAACACGTGTATGTGTTCAAACAAAACGTTATAGCTTAGTTTAAAAATTTTTAAGAATTTTTTCTTAGTTTCAGTTATTCTTAAATTAGTCTCATCTATTTATAGCAAAAACATCAACTCTCTACAACTTAGCGTTTAGATTTTAGCCCAAATTTCATCTTTCCGTTTTACCCCTGTTTACCCTATTAAATGACGGAATTATTAAAAATCCTTCATTTGGATTAAGATTTAAGTTATTATCTTTCAAATAAGCTATAGAAGATTTTTGTATCTCTAATAGTTTATTTTTAATTTTTAATTGAAATTTTTGCCGCGAGAGTGGAACGTTAGAAAATGGCGTCACTTTTTTGTGGTGGCTGCCATGGTTCATCGATTTATAAGACGTTATCACGTCAAAAAAACAATAAAAACTAACGTCGGTCATTCCACTATTATGCAAAACCATTCTGAAAAACAGAAATTATTATGTTGTTCCATCAGTGTGCGATCAAAGCATACTCGTCTTTGATTACCACAGTTTTAATATTTGAGTCGTTATATTTTAATGGTAATATTTTGCATTCTTTTCAAAAATTATCAATTTTTTTCAATCAAAAGCAACAATTAAACGGATTTTTCGTTCAAATATGAAAGTGGAGTAACACGGGAAACCGACGAAGTTACGAATACCAGAGTTACGGGCGACAGACCGTAACTCTGGTATTCGCAAAACCGAAGTTACGAAAAACTAGAGTTACGAATTCTTAAGTTATGTTAAGCTATGACATGTGATTTTTGGGTTGGCAACAATTGCGAGTAACGATATGGAATTATGGAAATACAAACAAGAGATTAACATTTTTCTCATTGGTCAGAACTAAATGAGTAAAACGAAAATGGGTGTTATTTAATCTTGTAAAATTTTGATTGGATAGGTATAGATATACATAATACATATATGGTTTTGTTTTTGTGAGAAGATCGCAAAAACTTTGAAATAGAAAAAAAAAACATAAGTATACTTATATAAGTTTGGGGGACATAATTGAAATTAACTTCTTATTTGTCCAACTAATATTGCACCTACGTATCGATATTCTCTTATTTATGTTTCCATAATTCCATATCGTTCCTCGCAATTGTTGCCAACCCAAAAATCACATGTCATAGCTTAACATAACTTTAGAATTCGTAACTCTAGTTTTTCGTAATTTCAGTTTCGCGTAACTTTGACGGCCGTAACTCTGTCACGCGTAACTCTGTTATTCGTAACTCCGTTACCATTTCGAGTAACACATGCATTTTATTGCGGCTAATTCCAATGTCAACTTAATGTTTTTTTTTCCAAATGGACTTATATCCCTTTCAAATACAACGTCTCATTTATCCTTGTATTACCAACTTTGAGTGAGTGAGTTCTTGAATAAGCTTACATTTCTTAAAGTCGATTTGCTAAAAGTGTTTTTTTAGTATTTTTTTTATGAATTTCTCGCGGCGTGTTTAACGGTATCTAAACCATTTTTGTTATTCTTATTTATATACCTCTGTTTATGTTTTATGTTTTGCTAATTCATATTAAAAACTTTTTACAAAATTCACTATTCACTTCGATAAATCTTAATGGTTAATTCAAGATTGAAAAAGTAATAACTTATTTTTACTTGCTTGCGCATTATGAAATTTGGTAAAACGGCCATTCCAAAGTAACGGAGAAGACATATTGACCTTGTTTAAAGTTTATTTCGTTGAGGAAGCAATATTTTTTCTTGAAACTTGGTAGTTCTTAAGGGCTCATGATAAAGTGGATGTTCTAGAAGTTTCACGAAAAACTAATTAAACGTAACCAAATTATTCACAGATAAAACGGTAACGGAGAAGACGCGTACAATTCTTCTCCGTTACCGCCTTTGTCTGTTAATAATTTAGCTATTTTGAATTAGTTTTTCTTGAAACTTCTAGAACTTCAACTTTATCATGAGCCCTTAAGACCCACGAAGTTTCAAGAAAAAAAATTGCTTCTTCACCGAGGTGAACTGAATAATAAGAGTGAAAATGTCCTAAAATTGCAAATGGAATGACCGAAAAAAAGGTGCATTTTGACATGAGAATCTACAATTTAAACTCGTTTGTTTAAATTTGTTACCTGAAACAAAAAGATGAAATAAAATTATAAACTGTGTATATTATTTGATTATTGAAAATAATATATGTGTACTTATGAAATGTATTCTATTTTTCGAGCTTTTTAAATTTGCAGACAAAAACAAAGCGTAATAATAGTTATTTTTAATTTTTCGTATGTTCAAAGATTAAAACGTGATAAAAGTGATTTTCTTAAATTAAATGGGTGAATTGAAATTCTAACCTTCTACTCTTTGCGTTTAAGTTATTTGCTTCAATTAGAATAATTACAATAAACTTAAATACATAGTTGTTCTTTGTGAAGAAAAGTTTATTTCATATAGTATTACAAATCGTTTAAGGAATGCCGTCAATTGGTGAAGTACTGTGTAGGTTAATCTAAACCAATTAACATATTTCATAAACTATTAAGTACGAATATTGGTACATATAGGTATACCATCTAGGTACTTTACAGTCAAAGTAGTTGTTTAGATAAAATATATTAAAATTTTTAGTTCATACCAAATAGACAAATTGTTTTTACTATGTTTTTGTGGAAGAGAACCTTTATTTGGAAGTTTTAGGAGTCTTATTTGTTCCCAAATGCTAATGCAGGTCAATCTTTTGGTTACATTTTAAAAAATGTTTTCCCATTGAAAAAAAAATCAGTTTTGTATTTAGAATAGAATTCCTTCTTTTTATAAAATAAAAAAAAAAAAAAAACCTTTTGTAGAAAATATATTTTACATACTCATCCAGCATCTAAGACTTTGAAAATAATTTTAAACTATACAACTTCAATTAAAGCTATAGTACATTGTCTAAGCATCTCGAACGAAACAGGTGTAAAACTTGTTTCCTTATTTCACATTAGATTCTCGGAACGTGTTCTAGTTTAAACAAAATACAAAAAACATGAAGCTATGAAACAAGTGGAAAGAGACTTCCCGCAAAGTCAAGGTAAATCCAATTTTCTATTCTGAGGTGCAAATGAGTCACGTTCGTTAGAAATATGATATCAAATACATTTTCTTTTTTTTTTTCTATCCATCTATGCTTCCTTCTATTATATTTTTTTTTAATATATACAGGGTGTTTCTTATAAAAATAGAACAAGACTAAAACCTATTGATATAGTGCATATTTGTATTTCTTCAGATAAAATCACCCTGTTGACTTATTTATGCGTATGAAGAGGTAGAATGTATTTCGTTTAAAGTCGAGTAATTATAAAAAACAAAAACAATTATTAGTGAAGTCATAAAAATGCCTTTGTTTTGAGAAAATATAATCCATCGTTAAAACTAACCATCGGCATTTGTAATTGACATTAGACAGTATTTAATATTATTGTTTATGAAATTAAAAACCTTGTGGTAACAAGAAATTCATACACTTGAGATAGATTACATGCGTTTGTTTCTATTTTTAATGAATCTGTTAGACTAGACAAATTTAATAACAACTAAACATTGAATAAGTCAAGTTTTAACGGGCACATAATATTGTAGACGTACATTTAGAGGTGGAAAAAAAATTAGGAAATAAGAAATAGGTAGGCACCTATTAAACAGAACTGTCTCACATAATATTCAATTATTTAATATTAATCCCAAATTCCAATTCAATTTATAGGCTCCTAGATTTAAGTGGACTAGTTTCTCGGACTAGCTCTGATACCAGAATGTTATTGCCTCGAATAACTTGTTTCCTTTAAAAATTTTATTAGTGAGTTTTAATAAATGGAACGTACTTTCAATACAATCAATGCATTTTCGATCTAGGTACTCGAATAGAAGAACATGAATAAATATAGAAGTAATAATTGTAATACTAGACAATCTACTTATGATAAATTTACCACCTCCAAAGGAACAAGGCTTATAACTGCTTACTAGCCGCGTTCCTTTGAAGGTGTTAGAATACTCAGTAGATGATTAGTAGATTTAGTACTATTTAAAATTAACACATGATCTTTTGTTCGAGTAGATAGGATTTGTAGTTAATAGAACTTCATGACTAGACTACCATTTCCAAAGGAACGCAACCATTTGTATTTTCATATTATGTTCTATTACAATCATACACATCTAGTTCATAAAGTATCTAATTAAAGAAAACGTGATAAAATCCTACTTAAATTAAGCTTATAACAAAAACTAAATCGTTACAGAAAAAAGTTAAGCTACAGAAATAAAATCTTTTCTCTTATTCTACTACTTTCAATGTATTCTATTACTAATTAAATCAAAAACAAATCAATTGAAATTGAAACCACTACAAATTCTAAACTACATTATTATCAATTAGCGAAATTAATAAATTATGCAAAGTAGCTCAGTATGCCAGCATCTACATGACACAGTAACCGAAATACTTCTACATCCATAATTCAATATGAATTAATTTTACTTTTATTTTTTCTCTCCGCGCGCCGCTGGATTAACGGTAACGGTAATCCAAAAATATAACAGTAAGGTACTTAAAGTCCGGAAAAATGTCTATCAAAACAATTTTTATTATAATTATGCCGCCCAAAAGTGCATAGCACCAGTGAAACTCTGGCACGATTTCCTAAACAAGATTATGGAATGGAGCGTGTGCGAGTTCAGTCAAAGTCTTTTGGTATCGATGACGCGGCTGCGGCGCGGTAAATTTAGCATTCGTTGGATATTTTTTGTATCTTTAAAGTAGGCATATGAATAAACTGTGTGTAGGTTAAGTTAAGCAGTTGGACTATTCGACGACATGGCCAATCCATTCCACGAAACTGCTTTTCAGGAAGGAGAAAAAAAAACTAAACAAACAAATTATAAAGAAAAAAAAAACTACAAGCACTCCTAACTCTACGTGAGGGAAAACTTGTAACTTTTGTCGCGCGGAAAAGTCAATGACTGCGCAAATATGAAACAAAAAAGTAGTAGATGGCGCTCTTTGGTGTTTGGTGAACGTGTGCGTTTAGCCGTGATCTTGATTCGTGACTTTTCTATTTGGATGTGAAGTTTGACATGACTGCAGCTGAAATATGTTGTTGCTCAACGAACATACCTCAGGCAGTTTTTGCGGCCGGTAGTTTGTTCACAAATTCAATGTCTAGGACACAAACAAAATAAGAGATTAAAGTGGCAGGGACTAAATCTTGTTTTGCGTGCGAGGTTTATTTTAATTTACAGCAGCTGAGCTGAGGTTTGGACATTTGAACAAATTATCAAAACAAAACAAAAAAATTGCTTAAAATACTTCCACTTTGTAATCAAAAATTGATATTTCAACATGTAACTAATTGGCTTCAAGTTTTAAAACTGCCAAAATAGTGAAATATTAGCTTATAAAAAAACTGTCTTACGGGTGTAGCACTTGTTTAAGGAGGAAAATAATTACATGTTTATACTTATAAATATACTAAAGCTCTTCCTAAACTTATGAATAAAACATTTTTAATTAAAATGTATCTAATCGATGATCAAAGTGCTACAAAGTAATATTTTGAGTTGCGTTGGGATGAAATATTCAAATGTCTTTTATGAATAACAGGTGGATATTAAAGTTGTAAGTTATGAGTTAGATCCTGGGTAAAATTTTCCACGACTATCCTTGCATTTTAATGTGAAATAAGTCATGGAAAATTTTTCTGGTAGTTTGTTTGGAAGAAACTTGTTTAAATTTGAAAGATGGAAAACTGATATCAAAGCGGCTAGTCTAACGATGAAAAATATGTTTGTTATGTTAGCAAAATATTGAGATAAAGCATTTTGTTAACACCTTTTCTTTTCAATGGATATAGCCATGATTTACATCAGTGAATACTTGTAATACAACTTTGAATTTATTGTTATTTAACACTCAATCTTAGAAGGTAATCGCAGGTTAAAGTTAGAAAAATGTACAAGAAGCAAAAACCAAAAAAGCATATTTTTTTGGAAAAAGTGAAATTTTCATACATTGAATTTGTGTTCGCGTAGTTATGTACCTATCTATTATTGGAACTGTTTTTATTATTATATAATTCAGCTTGTAAAGTGTATAGAGAGTTCAAAGTCCCCCATAACCACCGTTTATTTTTTTAGAAATCATGTAGACATCATATGTATGACTAAATTTACATTTTGAAACGCTGAAAAGCCTGTGCTTTGTGCAATACAGTAAGGTGCTTCTATCTGTCTTTCCTTCTGAATATAACATTGAATGCTACAATGACTACTTTATTTTTCCGGCGCTTTGACTGGAGCATCCTTAAAAGACACTGAGGGAAAAAACAACTTAAAATCAACGAAAACCACGTTGATTCAACTATTTTTCGGAATGATTTTGCGTTGAAGACGAAAATTTTAAAATCAAAGTAGAACATCGTTAGTTTAAAGTGGTTTACCGTTATAAAACATCTTTAAATCAAAGGTGTTACAACTTTTAAAAAAATCATCAATTTATTAAAAAAAAAAAAGAAAAAATGGGCAGCCGCTGGGGATCGAACCTACAACTTTTGGGTTACTAGGCAAATGCTTTATAAACGTGCTATTGAAAATTAGAGTGATAAAATGCAACAAAAGCTGAAGTCCGACAAAAATAAAAAAAATCATGTGTTCAATTCACACGTGGTTGAATCGAAACCTTAAAAATCATTTAAAAAAAACCAAAAAAATATAATTTTTTTTATTCCATCACTTTTTTTAAATGACAACCTACAATAAATTTTATACCATCTGAAAGCTTATTGTTTGAGCTCAAAATAATTATATCGACCATGTCTATACGACATCTACAAAAAGAGCTAGAATTTTTTTAACCCAATTAGTTTTCATAAAAAAAGCAAAACAATCAATCTCTTTTCTCTTCTAACACCATTAAATCCATATTTTAAAAGACAACCTATAATAAATTTTATATCATTATTATTTCACCTTTTATATGACGCTTCAATCATATTTCTACCATGCCTACAAAAAAAGTAAGAATTTTTTAAAGCCAACCATGTCGAAATTTCAAACTGAGATTACGGTACTTCCTCTACTGCTGGCTGGTCATCGGCAACAAATCTTCACAGGTGTTTTGAGGTGTTTTGAGGTATTTTTTAAGTTTTTCAATAAAAGATTATATAACTTGTAGAGCACGTACTGTTATGTGTGATATATTAAATGAAAGGTAATATTATCACCGTGTTAAAGTTAAATAAATTTGTTATGTGCTCTAGATCAAAAGATATGACGTGTTTAGAAAAAGAACATCTTTTCATCGTTATCTCAGAATTTTGAATATGAAATTAATTGAAATTTTGCACAATCATAATTTATTTAATTACCTATCTACTGTATAAATTTCATGCATCTTTCTATTAAAACAAAAAAGTTATGATCAATTGATTTTTCGTGTCGCTTTTTCGTTTCATCTTGTTTCAAATCACTACTATACTAAAAAAAAGTTTTCACTTCAAAAAATTTCTTACGTTGTTTCAATTTTATTTTGAAGAAGTTTCATGTTAATTTTTTCAACATTAAATCAACGTTGAACATTTTACATTTTACGTTGCGTTTTTTCCCTCAGTGGAGAGATAGGTATTTAGGGATTTTTTTTTGGATAGCAGATTACCATTCTGCTATTCATCGGGGTGAATCCAAACTCACGTCGGTAATGTTGTTCGGTATTCCACTCTTCACATGAATAAACTTACTTCATACATTTGTAATCCGCATAAAAAATGTTGCGGATCTGTCACTTTTGGTTGTAAAAATAAATTCACCACAGTAAAAATTAAGCAAAAATTCACTTTTCATAATGTTTTAAGTATTTGTTAGAATGTAGTGGGTTGTTTTTATACCTGCTTTTTTAAGGAGCAACTAAGAAATTTGCTTCTTCTTACAAGAGCTTTATCTTTATAGAACCTAGAAAATTTATCTCCATCATCAAATACGTGATTTTTTGAGAGTCAAAAAATATTATTGAATTAAATTCAATGAAATGTCAGAACTAAATGTGCAATTTTTTAAAGTATACTCATCGGCAAGAACAGTTCCTTCAAGTTCAGTTCTAATATGTTGAATAGGTACCAAAAGTTTAAAAAAATCAAGCAGCAATCAAAAATTAATCGTATAAAATGTAATTTTATTTAAATTCAATTTGATCACTCTGGTGTATGAGTAATTATTTTTTTTCTTATTTCCGCATTATTGTATTATTGTAATCTTCACAAAGAGTTATTGAATTCTAATTGATTTTTCTTTTATCTTCCTCTTTTCAGAACTACAAGGAAAAAGATCTCGGCAAAGTAGTTCTCTACACAACCAGCATGGGCATCATACGAGAAACCTACGCCAAATGTTCCAACATGAAACAAATCTTACGAACGCTTCTTGTAAAATTTGAAGAACGTGATGTTTTTATGAGTACAGAGTATCAACAGGAAATTAAAGAACGAATGCAATCAGAAGATATAAAAGTACCTCAGTTATTTGTCGAGGGTCAGCATATTGGGGTAAGTAAAGTCAAAAAAAAAAAAAAAAAAAAACAAAATTCAATTGAAAACGAACTTACTTCGCAAAAAAGAGGTAATCTTCATTCTGAGACAAGTTTGACATTTTGGGTAATATACCAAAAATAATAAAAAAAATGAATGAAAACAAAAAACTAAATGTCAAATTAAAGTGAAAAACCAAAACAAAACGAACGACTAATTGCTTGAAATGGTGAATAAGAAAAAAAAAAAAAAAACGAAGATGATTCACGAGAAAAACAAAAACAATGAAACAAACAAAAAACTTGCTTGATTGCATAGAATAAGCCCTCAAGAATAAGAGATACGAGAGATGAGCCAATAACTTGTGTATAGCGGTATCATGGCATATTTAGGTGTGCATCTCTATGCTGCAGACGACACAAACGTGTTGACAGAGTTAGCAATAAAATTGGGACACATAACCAGTTGCTTGCAACCAACAACGATATGGCTGCCAATAAAAAATACAGCAACGGGTCTTGTTCTCGTTTCGATTCGAGTGTCTTCTTAGACAACACCACTTTTTTTTTGTTAAGTGGTACACCGTGAACAAATTTTAAGAACGGTACCAAGTTATTTAACTGCACTTTTTTTTTTTTCTTTATTTACGTTTCTTTCATGCCAACAATTTGAAATGGCTAATTGAAAAGTAACCGACTTTAGAGACTGCTGCCATGTGTGAGAACTGCTCTCTCAAAAAAGATCTCTGGAACTCTTGGTGACGGTAACATGACAATTATATAGTTTAAGTTCACTTTCATTATTATTTATTTCTTCTTCTCTTCGTTTTTTTTTTTTTTTATTAAAGAAAAATTATAATATTAAAAGATGATGACAATAGATATAAATGAATATGAAGATATTTTTTGAAGTCTCTTCAACGAAATGAAAAAGAAAGTTTTTTTTTCTGTTTTTTTCTTTTGTTATGGTTGTCATGTTGCAATTCGTTGCGTTCCGTTTTTTATGCTGCTCTTTTTTTTTAAACAAATGATGGGAATTCATAGTCATGGAAATTTTTTTGTACAATGAAAGAAAATAAAAAAATTAATATAAATTAAATAAATTGCAATTAACTATGTATGCAGAATTGAAACATGATACATGTTTGCCATGTTCCCGCCACATGCAATACAGATTTTCTTTTTATTAATCTTTGTTGAAAGCTTGCATGTTGTTTATAAGTAGAAAAGTTGAGAGTGCTATCTAACTTACAGAGCTGATTAGTACGTCATTTTTTGTTTGAGTAATGATTTAAAAATTGAACTAGATACTTAATCGCGATGACAGATTATATTTATCATATAACTAAAATTAATTACAAGTTATGTTAGACAGTGTAGCGTAGGACAGCTTGCATAACTTGTCTCATGACAAAAAAAAATCATTTTTTTAATAAGTACGTTGGCCTTTTTGAGCGTGACGTTTTTTTGGATTATAATATCAAATTAAGTAGTTTTACAACCCACTTATGTTTGATGAGTATATTGTAGGTAGGTATAATCATTTACGGTACATTTAGGGAAAAATTACAGGTTTTTTGGATAGTAAACTTTCGAATGTATTTTTTTAAAACCTCATTTAAATAGCTTTAGAGCTTCTGTGCAAAAAGAAGTGTCAGTGGAGGCTCTTCATTAGGTGGAACTTATTGCACTTCAATTAAAAGTAAAATACTTGCTTTTTCGTTGTCAATGAACTCGAATCTAGTCAAAACATTTCAAGACAACTCATTAAAAAAAAAAAAACTCAAATTTTAGAGGAAAATCTGAAAACCGCAATTTTTTACTTCTGCACTTTTACCATAACATCTTCATTTTCATAGTTTTGTTTTATGTTAAGACATTAATTGCCCTTGATGAGTAGTTGACCTGCATAAATATAATATTGTTAAAAAGATTAATTTATAAGCTGTAAATTATGGCTGAAACCATAAGAATCATTTTACGTCGCGACGTTACGAATTAACTGTAAAAGTTGAAACATTTAACAAAAATCTGTTTGAAATTGGTTTTATATTTTGCATTAACACATTGTTTCTTATTATAGCTTTTAATCCATTTTCCATTGACATAATGAGTTTTTTAACGGAGAAAATTCATTACGGCGAGTCAGTCATTCCTCTCGCGGATGTCCAGTTCTTGGCAACTTCAATATTTTACATCTTTGGCACTTTTCAGACTGTAAGGAATTTTGGTCTGTTTCAGCTATATCGAGTGCAAGTTCTTACAAGTGGTTTGCAATTTTTTGATGGAGATGTTTTGAGTTGACTTATCTTGAGTTCAGCTGAGATTTGAGTCGAATTGGAGTAAAGGTATAACCAATAAGATATGAATACGGAATTTAAATGCAGTATGCGTCTTGATAGCGAAATCAAAAGTCTCCCGCTAATGTTAGTACGCTTAATTCATATTTTAATAAATTAAATAGTGGGCACAGAGCCAAAACCACGAATCTGCAAAATTGTAGTTTGGAGAAAAATGGCTTAAAAGTTTTGGAAACTCATGCAAACTCATGGAAACTCGTGCAACGGACATTGGACTTTCTGAATCGTTCGGAACCTTCTGAAACCGTTTTACTGGCATGAAAAAAGTGACTGCTATACGCTTCTCTGAAGAGAAATTCTCTTCTCGATTCCAAAACAGAAGCACTAATACATGAACAATCAAATGTCAACAAAAAAAACTACATCAGTGTTTTTCTGTTTTCATTCAAAAATATATTGTTTCTGAAATTGAAATTAATTTGAAAATCAGAATGGGTACATTAATGCAATACATTCATCGCCGTCTACAGATTTATAATTGAAATTTGACACAAACACAAAAAAACCGAATTGAGTGGAAGCGATTTGAGCTCTTATATTCGATTTCAGAATGAGTGATTTATTGAGTGAAACGTTCGAAAACTACAAGTAACTTTATAGAAAAGTTTTCGAAACAGACCCACTTAAAAAGATAATTATTTACCTTTGATAAAAAGAACCATTTTAAGTTAAGTCAGCACGTCAGACTTTGAACGTAAATGAAAGGTCCAGAGGAAAAAGAGCATTAAATGAGATCAGTTTTTTTTTTGCGAAACTTAGAATCTTCATTTGGCCATAACAATAGACAACTCTGGCAAAAATCAGAATTACCACATTTAACGCAAGGTCTTCTTTTACAGAAAAGACAAGCTTACTCCACTAAAACTTTTTTTTTGCCATTTTGAATTTGAAGCTATTTTTTTTTTTTTTAATACTTTTGATAAACTTGAAATACAACTAAAAAAAAAGTGAAGTGAAGTCAAACAGAGGAAATAACCGCTTCTCCTCCAATTTTTGTTAATTTGTAAAAGACCAAAAAATAAACAAAGTCTTAGGCTAGGCGCACACATGCGATTTTGATCTCGCGATTATTCAGTCGCAAATTAGATGACAAGAATTTCAATGACTGTAGACACAATTTTCAAATTTTTAATCGCGAGAAGCATGTGTGTTCACAATCATTGTGATCCATTTTTGCGACTGAAAAATCGCATGTGTGCGCCTAGCCTTAAGAAGTTCAATTTCTTAATCTAAAGTGAATCCACTAAATCCATTCACGAGTTATAAATAAAAGAATTTACAATTACATGCAATAAAACCTCGGAAAACTATTTATTTCTACACAATTTAAGTTTTGCGTGAGAGGAATATGTGTTTTGACCTTATATAAAATGCTCTTTGTGGTATGTGATGGAAATAAATTAAAACGATCAGGTGCACAGCTTCTTTTAAGAAAAAAAAAAAAAAAAACATCTTTATCATACCTTGAATAAAAAAAAATAAAATAAATAAATACAAAATATTCGTGGCCAGTAGTCAGTCAGACATACAAGATATACGTGACAGAAAAAGTAATATCCAGATTTGGGCATTTGCCGTTAGTATGTGATGTTTGAATTATGCTTTCAAGTGATGATGATGGTGATGGGCGCGAATATGTCGTGCTTGAAATTTCCTTAAAATTTCACTTTCTATGGAATTTGTTTTTTATAAGTTGCTTTTAGGTTGGGTTAAATTTTCCTTAATTGAAATTTAACAATCATATAAGAGTTAGTGATAATGAACCAAGATTTCTTATTTGGACAGCATTTCGGTATATTAAATGACTATAAACGAGTATTTTAATTTATTTAATTAAACATCTTTTTTTTTATCTTACAACGAACAACTAAATCTAAGAAGGTAATTGATTAGACATTAACATCTCATTAATTTTCAAATACATTGTGAATTCAATCTTGGGCAGTTGTTTAAGTTAAATATACTCGTTGGCTTTAAATAATAGTTTTTTTTTTTGTTTTAAAAATAATTAAACAATTTATTTGTTTTAAGATTTCATTTTGTGTGTTTCTAGAAAAAAAACGAGTTATGTTAAGACCGTTTAGAGGGAACGAAATTATAAGAATTGGCTCTTGGCAATAGGAGATACTAGATTTCATTCTTGGTGTTCTAATTTTTACGGTTTTTGAAGACCAATTTGAATGAAGTCAACTCTCGAGAAAATTGTCTTTGCATCAAAAGCCGGTGTTAAAGAGAGGGAATAAACCCCAACTCAACCAGGATTTTAATTATAAGGGAGATTGACGCAAACCCGAAATTCTGAACCCAAGAAAACCCAGAATCCCGAAAATCCAGAATCTAGAAAACCTAAAATCCCGAGAATCCATAAGAAAAAATTGAGATTTTTTTGTAGAACCAAAATTAACGGTTCCTGCCACTGCCATTAAAAATAGAAAATCTGTAAAATGGCTCTAACTTTTTTGATCAAAATATTTGTTAAAGAAAAGTCATTAAAATTATTCAAGAATTTTTAATAAGTTCAAAATTTTTTTTTTAGATCAATTTTTTGAAAACGAATAAATAAAACATTCTTTTTTATGCGTCGAATAAAAAAAGTGATAAATATTATTTTATGAATTGGCATTTAAATCATTTTTTTTTTCCTTTTAGGATGCTGATCACGTTGAACGTTTGAATGAATCTGGAGAACTGCGCCAACTTTTGAAACCCTACAAGGTACTTTTGATCAATTTATATCAATATTTTTAACTTGCAGAATCATATTTTTATCTTTCAGTCAATTTCATCTACATACACATGTCAAACCTGCGGTGGCTATCGTCTTCTGCCTTGTCCATCTTGCAATGGTTCTAAGAAATCTGTCCATCGAAATCATTTCACAGCTGAATTTGTTGCACTCAAATGCATGAACTGTGACGAAGTTGGATTGGTTAAATGTCACAACTGCTAAAACTAAGAAAGTTTTTAAATTTTAAGAAATTTTAAAATATAAATATCTATGGCAATATTATTTATTTAAAAAAAGAAAACTAGTAAAAAGTTAAACTATACGAAATACATATAGACACTAATTAAAAAAAAAAAATAAATAAATATAAATTATATGAATGGATGGTTTTATATGTTGGTTGTGATAATTAAACTAACAAAAAAATTAATATAATTAAGAAATAAAAAAAAAAGATTGTTGATGTATGTGCCTAAAAAAAAAAACGTTTAAACTTAATTTTAAAAAGAAATCCATTTTCATTTACTTTGAACTATTCGAAATAATATATGTAAAATCTATTTTTCTACACTTTTGCTTTTTGTATTGAATAATATGAATTTTTTTTTTGTTTAAGTTTATTAGTTTTTAATGTTTATTACTTCTTTCATTTGACATAAAACATTACAAAAGAAAAACAATTTTTTCTTACTATCAATTTAGTGTATTTTAGTTTTGCATATTTAAATTTATAAAACTACTATTTTCTTTTTAACTTTTATATTGTTATTCAGAAAATCTTATTTTTTATTTCTATTTTTTTAAGACAGCTAATATAAATATTATCAATATTTTATCTCAAGAGCGATGGATTTTGCATTTCCTTATTATACACCTTTTAACTATTAAATGTGTTCACTGTTTAAATGTAATGTTCTTCATTCTTGACAGAAAATTTAAAATAATTATTTCTTGATTTCTTTGAAAAAAATCTCTGGTAAGCCTTTAAATAAACAAAAAGAATTATGCAATCAAAAATGACTTGTTGATTAGACAAAATTATAAACCTTTGAACCTTTTATATCTTTACTTCTTAGATTTTTCTTGTAATTTTAGTTTAAGCCATAAAATTAAATAAAATAAAATAAAAACAAAAAAATATAAAATTAATACATGTATGTACATTTTAAAATATTGCTTAGATAAAATTAACTATAGTAAATAAAATAAAGTTTTAGAAAAAAAAAAGGAATTTATAAATATTTTTTTGTTTAAGTCCTGGAAGTAAATTACATAAGATGATATGGGAAGTACCAAATAGGTAGTTACTTATAAATTTATTGCTGTAGGTAAGATAACTCATCAAAAAGATCCTGAAAATTTAAACCCCTACTAAAACTTTTAGTTTGGCAGTACCTACACATTTCAGACGAAAACTCCTACTACTAGAGAAATCGTAAACGTATTAGTAACCTTTATTAAAAAGTAAAGAAAAATTTGAAAAAAATACTAATTATAGATTTTTTAAAAATCAATCATTTTTTTAATCAATATAATTATATTCAAAAATGTTTAATAATTTTTCTTGACATCTTGTTTAATTATATGGGAAAATAACAAAACGACAAAAAACAATTTTTTTTTTATGAAAATGTTTTGTAAAATTTTGATATACATACAAAATTATGTTTTTTTTAACGACCGACGACGTTAACATCGAGAAAAGAAAGTATCTATCGCTTTTCCTTAAGCCTAGTACGCAGCTGAAGCGAAACGAAAAATGTTTAAATATGCAAAGTCAACAGCGAATATTTTAACGAAAAAAGTATAAGCACATCTCAAAAATAAATAATCCTACTAAAAAATTTGTTTTACGTAAAATTATTTTCAATCAGAAAAAAATTATTTTCGCTCAGAATTTATGGTAGTCTTCTTCTCACATTTATGATATGTTTTTTTTTTTTATAGTTTGAAAGTATTTGAAAGCACAGAGAATGGTCAAAAAAGGACCGTATCGGAAGGAATGCGGCAGAGCGACCCGGGTAGCGGGACGGGTACTTGTACCCGTGATCAAGAATAGAACGTAATTTGTATTAGAACGTAAATTAACTTGTTTTGTTAAAAACAAAAAACATTACACATACACCACAGTGACCCTCGGCTAAAATCGACTCGTGACAAGTAGTCATTTGCCATTCATTGACTGTAGAAAATTATTTATGTTGTTGTTCATTCGAAATTTTACTAGTCAGGTATAAAGCCTAGTGGACTGTTAAAGCGAAACATAGTTGGCAGCTTATTCTGTCAAAGTGAAAATAAAAAATAAAATAAAAATAATTTTTTTAAACATACAAATTTTAAAAACGTCAACAAAACAATTGAATCAAGAAAATAATCGCTAATACGAATCGAAAAATTTCGTTCTGCAGTACCCTGTTCAACAAGAGAAATTGTACTAAATTATCTTTTTCAAACACATAAGAACCTCACAGGGCTAGTTGGATTTGATTTTGTGAGGTTTTGTTTTCGTATCACAAAAACTTTCGAATTTGTGATCTGCTCTGAACTACACAGGTCACAACTCACAAGTTTGGCATTTGTTAATAAGAAGTTTGTGAGAAATAAATCCTCACAAAATCTAGTTATCCTCAACTTGTGAGGTTTTTGTGACTTGTGAAGTATTATAGTGAGTTTTGCCAGAATAGAGTTGTAAGATTTGTGTTTGGATTTTATTTCATTATCACTCTTGCAGAATTGGGCCCCTGGATTCTAGACCATTTCGCCTGTCAGCTATAAAGATTTCAAAACTATTCTTTTTCAGGTCTCCAAAAGTCGACAACGAAAATGCTAACAAAAAATATCATCAAGTATTCTGTCAAAGTGAAAATAAAAAATAAAATAAAAATATTTTTTTTAAACAAAAAAAAAAATTAAACATAAAAAATTTTAAAACGTCAACAAAACAATTGGATCAAGAAAATAATCGCTAATAAGAATCGAAAAATTTCGTTCTGCAGTACCCTGTTCAACCAGAGAATTGAAACACATAAGAACCTCACAGTTGGATTTGATTTTGTGAGGTTTTCGTTTTCGTATCACAAAAACTTTCGAATTTGTGATCTGCTCTGAACTACATAGGTCACAACTCACAAGTTTGGCATTTGTTAGTTAGAAGTTTGTGAGAAATAAATCCTCACAAAATCTACCCAGCAAACATTATCCCTTCTATAAAGCTTTACAGGAGCTACATTAACACCTGTAAAGCTTTATAGGAGCGAATTTTCTAGTCGGGTAGTTATCTTTAACTTGTGAGGTTCTTGTGACTTGTGAAGTATTAGTGAGTTTTGCCAGATTAGAGTCGTAAGATTTGTGTTTGGATTTTATTTCATTATCACTCTTGCAGAATTGGGCCCCTGGATACTAGACACATTTCGCCTGTCAGCTATGTATAAAGATTTCAAAATTATTCTTTTTCAAGTCTCCAAAAGTCGACAGAGAAAATGCTAACGAAAAAATATCATCAAGTATTCTGTCAAAGTCAAATTAAAAAAATTCCAAATTAATTTAAAATCAAGAAAAAACAACAAAAAATAATTTTTTTTTAATACAAAGAAATAAATGAATTAAAAGTGAAAAAAAAAACAGTCGACAATGCTCTTGGAATTAAAAAAGGCACAGGACAATAAAAACTAAGTGACAAATGAGTGAAAACTCTTCAATTTTTTTCTAGAGCTGCGTTTACTGGAAAACAAAAACCAAATCAAATTACACTAAAAAGATTCGCCCCACTGAAAATATCGACTCGTGAAAAGTCGGTTGCGACGCACAGTGTGTAATTTTGCCAATCTAGCGGAACTTTAATCAAAAATAAATGTCTCTCAAATGCGACAAAATTGGTATCATATGAAAGGTAAAACCTCTGGCAATAGAGTGTTAAAAAAAAAAAACAAGAAAACAACTGTATTTACCGTTCAACAGAATCACAAACATCAGCTTGGTTCAAGAGAAAAAAAAATTGAAGCTCATTGCTTTTCTTATGTCAAGTTGATAACAGCGTGGTCAAGTGGAAAATAAGTTGTGTAAATTAAATTTATTTTATTTATTTTTGGTAATATATTAGAACTTCTCAGGGTAAGTAATTTTTTTGTGCACTTACAAATAAAAAAAAAAAAGTCGTTTGTTTGAAGTCCTTAAAAGTGATGTTTTTTTATTGTGTTCTGTAACTTTGTGAAGCGTTTTAAAAATGTATCCTCGTGTATATTTCGTGTTATTGGGTTTAAAATCTCCGTTGGTATATTCTGTGTTAGAATTCGTTTACTTTCCATGCTTTAGACTGCTGACCCCATACAAAATTTTTTTTTTTGTTCAGGTACATAGGCCAAAAACCAATTTTTTGATCTTTTGAAAAATCGCACATCACATTTTTACAAATTGAAAATGACTTTTTTAGATTCTTGTTGGCAAAATAAGACAAAAAGATTAAATGAAATTTTTCGATATTTTGCTTCGTTTTCGAAATAGAGACAGTTTAAGAACCAACTCCCAAAATCGTTTGCTCGATGTCGGCTCTTCCCCACCCATTGTGGTACATTTTGTACTCGTATACCACATATTGGACATATAGTTAGATATATTATTTTGAAAATCAATAAAACCCTTGTAGAAATACAATACTTAACAAAATTAAGCTGGTTTGCATCAAAAAAATTAAGTTTACTTGGAATTAGAATTAAGTACTGCTAGATTGGCAAAGTTGCACACTGTGCGACGACTACTTTTGGAGACACACAAAAGATTTTTGTTTTCATAAAAATAACGAGTGTAGACTCGTTATTTTACTACTTTTTTTCCACTTTTGCAACTACTACAATAATTTTTCCTCACCTGAACGTGAACTGTCATTTTTAGAAATGTCACTAGAACTGTCACTGAGCTGGACAAAGCAACAAAAAAAATTTCAAAAGAACAACACTCTTTCAAGTACACCACCAAAAAATTATCAAAATATACACAAAAAATATACAAAAAAAAAAAGTAAAAACAATTCAAGTTGGAAAATTAAAGGTCAAAGGACATCCTCCATATTAATTCAAGTTCATAATTTCACGACTCCCTGTGTGTATCTACAAAAAAAAAAGACTTTAAAGTCAACAAGAAAGAAAGAAAAATGTTCAATAAAATATAAAAAAAAAACACCTTTTGTGTGTACAAAGTTTATAGTATGCACTTTCCAATAATTTAATTAGTTGAGCTCTTCTACTTGCAAGCTTTTTTAGTTTTGTTATTCATGCTGCAAGCAAACTTAAAAGTTGTTAGTTCACGTCTTCGTTGCTTAGCAAAAAAACCTTTTTGTTGTGCCAAACAATCATTTGGTTTTTTTCAACAAAAAGAATATAGAGCAAAATCACAAATGTAAAGCAAAAAGAGTGTCTCGAAAAAAAGACAAAGAGGAACCCTAAATAGTTTAAACTTACTACTCGCATTTGCCTATTATTAAACTAAAATACTTCCAAATGTCTACCTCTGACGAAGAACCACCCGCTCCAATGGTAAATGACTTCACAGTTGATGGCAGTGCATCGTCAATCTACGACGAGATCTACGATGCCACCGACTACAAGACAAGCTACTATTCTGATGTGCGAGTCAATCAATATGCTCAAGCGGTGATTGACTTTAGTTCACAGTACGGAAGCGATTATAGTATTTCTTATACAGCCTTGAATATTACCGGGCGTCCATCGAAATTTCCCGATTATGGAGATTTCCCAGAAACATTTGCTATGGTAAGTTTACCACAAAAAGAAAACCAACAAATGCAGTGCGTTTTCTTGACTGCATTTTGCATGTGTTCACACCATGTAAACAAACCTCACTTTGTTCTCGAAGCTGTTTGTTAAATTGTTTTGGATTTTTTTTTTTTAAACTTTCCTTTTCTTTTAGCGGACATACGGTGAATGGTGGGACATGGCTCCGTCAAGGGTGCAAGAGATTAAGCCACAAAATCTACCCAGTATACCAGCACATGATTTTATTGGTATGTGCGCGTAAATATAGTTATTGATTTGTTTTTGTCTTGTAAACATAGTGCTTATAGACGTAACTTGATTTGACTGAGGAAACGGGAAAAAAGATTATGTTTGCAAGTTGTTTTTGACGCCGGGAAATGGATAATCTATCTTAATCTAGTGGATTTAAATCTAATATTGTAACCTTGGATGATAGCTAATGGCAATTACATAGCCATTCAATCCTAAATCTGTGCAAGTTTTATCCTTTTTTTCCTAATCTCAATTCTTTTGAGCAACATTTTACTATAAGTTTAGGCAGTTTGATCGATGGCCAACAGGTAAAACCCCAAGTTAGATATTCTGAGATCTTGGTTGAGTTCAAAAATATCTAACTCGGCATCTTGACTGCTCTCAGATCACTAACTTACATCTCAAAATATCTTATTTCTATCAAATCCAGGTAAAAATAGACTGGAACCAAAAAAAAAAAAAAACAATTAGAACAGCCTTAAATAATACTTTAAGAATTAATTTTTGTGATGGACTGATGAGTCTAGTCCAGTGTTACCGCTGGATATTTTTGAAAAGTGGCAAAAAAGGTGGCACTCGAAAAAAAAGGTGGCACATCAAAATAATAATAAAGGAACACCATATTTGTATGAAAATTGTCTTCAGAGAAAAAACATCTCACCAAAATCATAACATTTAAAGAAAACACACAATTTAAACGGATTCCTCCGCTACTGGATGCGATTAATTTTAGGTGGTTACCCCAAAGTCTAAAAACGCCAAAAAAAAACGCATTTTCGGGTCAGTCTGCCGGGGGTTTGACCGCACTTAAAATGTCTGCCATTGGTATATTTGTTATCAGTGAGTATGTGGCGTTGGTTATCTATAAATTTTAAGTGGTTACCCTCACTAAATCGATTTTCAGAAAAATTGTACTTTTGATGCGCTTTTTCTCGACAACGCCCCAAATTAATGCAGGCAGACTAAGGTATTCGTCATCACCATGACCCACGCTACCTCTCACATTCATATGAATCGGTTACCTCTCACGCAAGAAATCTGCTCCCGGCTCTCGGTCTATATGTGGCAAAGTCAATATGTTTGCAACGAATTCATACAAACCAGAAAATAGGTATTCATTCAGACTATTTTTAATACTATCCACTTTAAACCAAAACATTTCAATACTTTCGATTTCGAAAATTGATTTTGATGGTATTAGTATCGTATTTGTATGCATACACGGGAATGGAAAGGAACAAAAAACATAAAAAGGCATGGAAAGGTGTGGTGAATTTCATGTTTTTGTTTTAATTGAATGAAATTATAAAAAAGTGGCACAGACTAAAAGGTAGTGGCTCGGTAGCACAGGTTGAAAAAAGGTGGCATTGTGCCACTAAAGGGGCACAGCGGTAACGCTGGTCAAGTCTAGTGCAATATAAAAGGAAGAGTCTACTTTCTTTGCGAATGAATAGAACAGCATTTGTCCGCATGGTAGTTCACAGAAGTCTTCAATGTTTGTGTGTTTTTCGAGACCATGAAAATCTTGGAATGTTTTTTTTTACTCTAAGGCCCAATTTAAAAGCGTCATTAAAATAGGAAATTTTAAAATTAAAAACAAAATTCATTTGTTCAGTCTCTTTTGAGCATTTTTTTGAAGTTTTACATCATTAACTAATTGAGCATTAAATTTTAAATTCCTTTTGGATAAAAAGCCAAATTCGACCTTCTAAGAAGGATTTTTAGAGCAAATTGAGGTTTTAAACAGGATTTCTATTTATTCACTCTCCATTAGTGTCATATGTCATTTCGTTATTCTTTAATTATTTATTAATTTATTTGAAAAACGTCAAATTAGCTAAAGAATTATTAAAACAACACCACAATTATATGAATAGAGTCCAGACAAGAATTTTTTTGTAGGTACCTACGTATATATATAATATACATATATACATAATGTATAATATATGTATTTATTCCATAAAAATAAGTTATGCATATATAAAATGACTACAGCTCACCAGAAATTCTATCATTGTTATTAAGAGGGGAGAGACAACACTTCTTTTTAGATTTTTAATAGACACAAAATCCAAATTAATTAATGCATTTCATACCTACTTTCCCTGAGCTTAAAAGAGTACATATAGTACTAGATCTCTTGGATTTATCTTCTCCGCTTAAAAAAAAAAAACACTACTACTTAAATCAATCAGGGTTGAGATGCTGCATTTTATAATCATCTCAAAACATTTCAGACCACTTTTGTATATCGTGACTCTCGTCTGTGGGATTTCGTCTTGCGTTTTCGTTTTTTTATTTTTTCAAACGAAATTTTCCATACAAAATTTCGTTAACGAAATCTTGAACGGAAAATTTCGTTTTGCTTTTCGTTTTTCAGTACGCAGCTGTAGCGAAAAATTGGAGAGTTTTCACTCATTTGTCATTTACTTTTTACTATCCTGTGCATTTTTCTGGAATCCAAGAGCAGTGTTGACGGTTTTTTCACTTTTAATTCATTTATTTCTTGCTTTAAAAAATATTTTCTGTTGATTTTTCTTGATTTCGTTAGCATTTTCGTTGTCGACTTTGGAGACTTGAAAAATTTTCGTTTCGCATCAGCATCATACTAGGCTTAAAGCCCAGTACGCTCCTGAAGCGAAACGAAATTTTCCTTACAAAATATCGTTAACGAAATCTTTTGTTTTTACCTTGCTATAATACCCGATGGTATTTTTTTGTTAACATGTCCGCTGTTGACTTTGGAGACTTCAAAATTTTTCGTTTCGCTTCAGCAGCGTACTAGGCTTAAGGCCCAATTTATTGACTCTCCATTTAACTTTAAATCTCCATTAAAAAAGGGAATTTAAAATTTAAAAACAAAATTCAAACTTCAGAATTTTTTTGAAGTTTGACATCATTAAATAAAAGAGCATTAAATTTAAAAGCCCTTTTTAGATAAAAAGCCAAAAGAAGGATATTTAGAATAAATGGGGGTGTTAAATATGATATGAATTTATTCACTCTCCATTAGTGTTAAATGTCATTTCTGTAATTATTTATTTATTATTTTATTTGAAAAAAAAAAAAAAAAAATAAACATCCAAAAATTGGATGAAATGTCTTCAAAGGATTGTTGAAATAACTTTTTAGTCCTAAAATTTTTGTAAATTTTGTGATACGATTTCAATGAAAATATATCTGTTGAATCGGTCTACTTGATTAAATATCGCTTTTATGCACCTGTATCTAATGGGATTTCTATTACAGATTTTGATGGTGTATGATGCCGGGGATTGTTTAGAATCGGTTAAGATTCATACATATTTATGACATACATAAATACCCTAATACGTTAGTCGTTTGTCCTTAAACGACACAAAAAAGAATCGCACCAAAATTGAGCTTCGAGTAAAACAGTTATCGTGCCATAGGGAAAAAGGGCATAGGGCGGAGAGAACCACGAAGTTAAAGTTCTAAATTTGCTATACAAATTGGCGCTCCTAGAACAAGTCGTTTTAATAGAAACCACGTTCTCATTTCATTACAACATTGCACTAAAGATTTTGAATGGACACATATTTTTAACAGAGTTTTAAATTTAAAGTTTCCATTAAAAGTAAAGACTTTAACTAAAGAAGAGTGAATTAAATGAATTTTTATTGGTGTGTACTTAAAGGCGTCGATAGTTTAACAACGCTTTTAACTAAAACGATAAATTTCAAAATTTAATGAAAGCTTAATAAATTGGGCCTAAATAAAACAAACATTTTGAACTTTTTATTATGCAGTAGTACAACTTTTCAGAATATTTTTGTAAAATTTTTAGCAATGCATAAATGTTATATCGGTTAAAAATGTCAACCGTTAAATTGTGCTTAATTTTATCATTAATTTAATTTTTTGTTTTAATTTTGAAGAAAATCGGCTAAGGTTTAGAGGTTGTACGTTACGACAAAATGTTTCATTTTCTCTCGGAAAACCATGCTTTTCTCTAATTTATTCTTGAAATTATATTCGCAACCTGCATCGGTTTTAACGATAACATTAAGATAAACGATGAAAATTTAATGAAGCTCCCCGTATTTTGAGGGTCCCGGACTATGGTCTTATTTTCAAAATCTTCGATTGAAAAGGAAAATACATATAAACAAAATCTCCTCTTGGTTAAGGTTTTCAATAGAGGTCTTCATGAATCCATTAATTTGCCTTCTCAAACGAATACACTACTTCATTACACTCTATTCGTTGTTGTTATACAAAAAAGAGTCTAATGAAAATGAGACTCACTTCAGAAAAATCACCTCTTTATACAGAGACGAATGCTGTTATTTGATTTTCGATTATGATACCCCAGAAAAGGGGAATTGGTCTTACATACAGTACCGAGCAAAAGAAAATGCAAACAAAAGAGGTTAAAAGAGTTTTACACTAGAACTAAGTTGTTTTACATCGTCTTACTACCAAATTTGGCATAAAATATTGAAACTGTTTTATTTCAGAGTCGATTTGTGGAATATCTTACTCCAAGACAATTATTTAGTCAAAAGTTTAACTAAATATGCGTTTTTAGCCGAGCAAAAAAATGTGTAAAAAAAGTGTCTCTTAAATTTGATAGTATTTGTTATTTTTTTTTACGAAACTAAATTCAGTAAATTTTCTTTTATTTAATCATTATAAAATAAATCTACATTTACAGTTATAAGTTTTGAGCAATATGTTATTCCTGAGGAATTGGTTATTTTCGAAACCTATAATCCTGGTGCAATTGTCCGTATTTGGGCTCATACAGCTGCTGAGAAATGGATTTGTCTATGGGAGGTAGCCCCAAAGACTTATTCCAATATAAGTGCCAGTCGATTTTCCCCACCGCTGAAAAAAATACTGCTGCCGACCAAGTAATTTAAATAAAATATATCATCAATTTCGTGCTCATTAATTTTGTCTTCTCTTTTCATATAGCACTATAAGACTGGAATTTAATCACAGCCTGTTACACTATTTCACTGAAATCGATGGTGTAGTATTAGTTGGTAGAAAATCAAGTGTCTACAACAATCAGGATATTATAAACTTTTGCAAGACGCGCCATCGAAAAGGTCGGATTGTTCGTAAGCTGGAAAGCATGAAATTTCGGCCAAATTTCACAGAAAATCCACAAAGTTTGATGGACTTTTTGAAAAATGATTTAGAAAAGTTTATTGAAGAAACAGCCATGATCTCGTTGGGTGACAGTGAATCGAGAGATCAACAAACAGTTAAACTTGGACTGAGTGATATGCCTGTAAGTTATTTTTTTTATCGAAATGATAATGACAATTTTTTAAATTCTGTTTTATTACAGTTTGAAATTTTACTAAATATTTTCTCGCATTTGGATTTAATATCATTGTTTCGTGTGGGCCAAGTTTCGAAATTCCTCTATGACGTGTCCACACATCCATTACTCTACAGTGAATTAAATTTAAAACCATATTGGCATTTGGCTACATCAGAATTATTATGCACCTTGGCCAAAAGATCTACTTTAATGAAAAAACTTGATATATCGTGGTGTGGATTGTTTAATTCAATATCACCAACTGAGTTTAAAAAGTAAGTAACAAAGCTGATATTGCATGACCTGATCATTTAAATATATTTTTGTATTGAAATTAAAGGTTTATTCAACAACGTGGTGATAATCTAACACATTTGAGACTCAACTCATGTAGATTTCTAAATGCAAGTTGTATTGAAACTGTTGGCATTGTCTGTGATAGTCTAAAAGGTAAGTTAGTAAGATACTATGTTATTTTTTACAATTAATTTCTTAAATAAATAAGAAATAAAAAAAGGGCATTTTATAAATAGAAATTTTCAAAAATTTGAATTTCCAAAAAAGATTTGGATTTTTTTTGAAAATTTTTCTTAATTTTAACATTCAAGTTAAAACAGCCATTTCTACCTATTATTTAGATTACGAAAAGGTTTTCGACAAACATTTTCGTTGAAATCAGTTAAGTCGTCTATGAGAGTCAGTTATTAAAAAACTTTTGTGGGCCGTGTTTTTGTGTTAACTCAGTGTCAGTTGTTAGCTGAGTAAACATTTTATACTGTAAATAACAACACACGAATACTTTTATTTATTATACTGCCCAACACAAAACAAATTTCTAGACCGTTGTTAATCGTACTAAATGAAGGGTTCTGATTCCGAAAACAACATTAGTTTTTTTCTAGCAACTCTAGTTTTTTAATTATTCATACATAAAAAGGCATACAAATGGATACAAATTTCTTCCTGCAAAGGAACCAATGTGTTTTTTAAGCTAACTGAACCCAAATACAATTTTCTGGGAAATGTTAAGAAACATTTAAAATAAGCATAACTTTAAAATAAGGATGAAATTAACTCCAAAATGTGAAAAACGAAAATATGTCAAAAAATAGAGCTCTCAGAAAAATAAAATGCACCACTTGGGTCGCACGTACTTGCTCTTATGGCAAAAGTTACTTTAATATTAAAGCTTTTTATTGAACAAAATTTAGGAAAATTTAAAATTTGATATTTTTAAAGAATTTTATATGTAAGTAGTTTATATATAATTCACTAAACACCGTTTTTAATGATCTTTTACACAAAACCAATTATCTTATATAAAAAAAAAAAATTAGAAAAAAAAATCAAAAATCATTAGAGCCGTTTTAAAAAAAATAATTTTTTTACTTTTCTAACATTTTTCAAAAAAAAATTTGGTATGCCATTTTGAAGAAATTAATAAATTTACATATAAAAACGAAATTTCAAAATTTTTCACCAACACGTTCTTAAAAAATTGATTTTTTAAAAATCCTAAAATGCGTTTTTTACCTACCTTTACCTAGACACTATTGTATAAAAATTTTCGTTGAAATCGAATTAATGTTGTAGGAGATATTCGGAAACCAAAAGAAAAACGTTCTATGGCAGGTACCGTTAATAACGGTACAAAAAATATTTTTTTATTTCAAAAGTTGGCTCTTTTGTGTTAGAGCCGTTTTTGCCGTTATATGGCAGATGCCGTTAGTTTTGGTCATAAAAAAAAATTAAATTTCGCCTCTAAGGAATCACACAAAACTGCTAACTAGCAAGTTTGAAGAAAATCACTTCATTCGTTTAGGCTGTAGCTCGAGTTATATACAGACAGACAGACACTTTTTGGCATTCTTCATCATCGTAATGTCTTGTAAAATTGTTATCTCGAGTTCGATTTTTTTACGAATCCTAAACATGTAAAAAAGTAAAAAGAATGTAATTTTCAGGCTTATTGAGCCCAAATACATTATTTTTAATATAAATTTTTCTGTAAAATTTTAAAAAAACTAGTACGAAACACCTACCTAAACCCTAATCTAATATGAAACATTAATTATTTTAAAAACTAGAGCTGGTAGAAAACTGAACCCAAATCCATACAATTTGATATAAATTTGTTTAGAAAATTTTGAAATGTTAAAAATAGTTGGCCAGTGTTATTAATAATTCTTTTTATAACATCAGAATAAATTTCTAGCTTTTTTTCAAACACGATAAGAAAACAATAAACTATATTCACACTAAAAATTTTTAGCTAGAACTCGATGAGGGAGGTCGTAGCATCAAATATGGAGATTTTTTTTACTTATGGCTTTCAAGACTAAAAATGAATTTATTATTATTATTTCCAGAACTTTCTCTGAGAAACTATTCCATAGATCCGCCTATCTTAAACTTTTCCTGTTTGGCAAATCTAAAAAACTTGGAACGACTTGATCTTTTCCGCACTGTCATCGAACCCGATCTCCTATTAACTATGCTGGAAAGCAATCGAAAACTTAAACATCTTAACTTGGGTTGGTACTCTTTAATATTCATAAATCAATTTTTTTTTTAATTCTATATTTCAATTTTCTGATTTTAGCATTTTGTGGTATAGGAGTAAACATGGACGATGTTGCAATACAAATAGCAAAATACAATCAGCAACTGATATCACTCGACATGTGGAAGTCACATTCACTCTCATTCAAAGGACTTCAAGCCTTATCTTTGTGTCATGATTTGGAAGAAGTCGATTTTGGTTGGTGGTAGGTTTGTTTAATTTTTTAGGTAAAATGGAATCCCTAAAAACACTTGCCATTCACAGCTTAAGAGAGGAGCCATTGCCTGGCGAAAGTCTTAAACACTTACTTATTGGTTGTCCCAAGCTGAAAAAACTATTTTTGGCTGCTATTCGAGGTATAACCGATCGTGATGTTGAAAATATTGCCAATTTGTGCCCAAATCTTGAACAACTTGACCTAATGGGGGTATTGGGAATTTCCACTGAGCGGTGTTATGAGTAAATATTATATCTTTTAGCTTAAATTATAAATAAATACATTTTCTTTTTGTTCATTTCTTTCAGAATACTTCAAAAGTGCAAGAAATTGAAGTTACTTGATTTAAGTTTCTGTGACAATATCGATGAAAACCAAGTAAGAAAGACTTAATACCACTTATTTTGTATGTTTTTTTTTTCAACTCTTTCATTTTAGATTGCTAGATGGTGCAATATGTTCAAAGTAGATATCAAGCGAAGCTTTGTTCCACCAGATTTTCTAACACACTACGACTGAAACAGAAAACATCAACAAAAAATCCTCTTTTTATAAAAAAAAAAAAACAAAACAAAAAATACAAAATCAAAACAACCTAGCCAGAAAATATCTATTTTATTACAAAAGAAATACACTATGTGTAGTGGCGATATTTTTTTATTGACAAAAAAAAAGAGAGAAAAAAATATATATGAAAACATATATTTATGTTAAGTTAATGTTGCAATTGCAACTATTGTGTGGAAAACAATTTGATTTCTTTAAGAAAAAAAAAAAAAAAAATAATAATAATAATAAAAGACTTTGTATTTATTGAACAAAAACAAAATTGTATTTGATTTTATTTTAGTTAAAGGCTTAGCCACACCGAAGGGTACATGCGGCAGCGGTACGGGTTGTATGAACAAAATTCCATACAATTACCCGTATCGCTGCCGCATGTACCCTTCGGTGTGGCCAAACCTTAACTCTTTCAGACTGTTTCAAATTCCATGTTGGGCGCCAATTAAATTATTTTATGAAAATTGATTAAGTTATATTAACCACTTAAAACCAGTTGTATCCTGACGCCCTTCTCTCCCTGATTACAGACGCGACTCATGTTTTATAGGCGTCCAAACACCAACAGAGGCACTTTTAAACACGTTAATTTTCGGGAATGCAAGGGTTTGGGGTAACCGGTTGAAATGGGTCTCATGATTGCAAAAATACCCATAACCGGTGTTTTACTTCTGCGCCCAAACAGCCGACAAAAAACACGTTCTTCTCGTGTCTATCAGGTCAGGCGCAGATTAAACGTGTATCATGGATAGTTTTGCAATCAGGAAAACAAGAGCGACAGGATTAATCTAATTTCAAGCGGTCACTCCAATTAGCCCTTACGTCTGTCTGTATAATAGAACCTAAACGGATGAGTAAATATCCTTCAAACTTCGTATGAAGCAGATTCTGGAGATTTTGGACAAAATAACAAGCCTGCCATTTACTAATTATGGAAAAGTATAGAGTAAGCTGGGGTGCATTTGACACCGGGGCACATTTGACTCTGCGTTTTGCGGTATGATCGTGCCCTTAATAAAGAAAAGTTTGGATGCAGAAAGAAGCTTAGTTTTATTTAAAGTAAAGTTATGAAATTTCGCCGTCTTTCTTCAACTCTTCGCGGACTACCACGTTTTTTGACGACAGGTATGTAAGCGATTTATGAACTTAATAAAAAAGTTTTTTTTTATTGTGAATCAATACTTTAATAGAACTATGCTTAAAGTTTAGTAAATTAAAGCCAGGGGTCGAATTACGGCATACGTTCGTTAACGAATGGTTGCTATGTGTCCCTATCGTTTCCTAATAATTAAATAGAGACAGAAATAGTCAAAACGTTAACGTATGATCGTAATCGTGTGCTGTAATTCGACCCCAGCTTTGTGAAAAAATAGTATTAGTTATTGAAAAAAAGGAAAAAACTTATGAAGCTCCTACGGGGTACCTTTGACTTTGGAAATGGGGGCACAGTTTTGTGTTGATTTTGAGAAATTATACAAATAAATAAATTAAATAAATTATTTAAAAATATATCGACATCGTTAAATTTTGATTTAGATTTAAATTGACCGATTTTTTAAAAGTAATTTATGTTTTTTTTTGTAAGAAAATGAATTTATTGATTTATTTTTTTCATTATATTGTTGAGTAAATTGTTTAAAACAAAAAAAAAAATAATTTTTCTCTATTCAAACAGACACACGATGTGGGGTTTAATATCCACCATTGTGAAATGTACCTCTTTTAAAGTTAAATGTGCTCCAGTATCGGGGCACTTTTGACAAAATGACTTTTTTTAGTAAACATTATTTTTTTTAATGTTGTAAAACAAAAAATTTATTGTTAGTATAATGTTGAATAGTCAATCAATAAAATACAAAAGAAAACATTGGACTACATTCACAGTTTTCGAACATACACACTTTAAATATTAAATGTACCCCCTTGTCCCCTAATATTTGCAAAAACGACTTCAATGATTTTGTTAAAAATAGTAAATTTTAGTTTTTGAGTATGGTCAATCTTTTGTTTCAAAAATCATTTATATTAACAGTTCATGCCATAGATCGGTTTTTTATTAATTCCGAATTTCTCCCAGACGACTTTTTCAAATTTCAACGAATTTTTCTATACGTAATCATTTATATACATTATGTACATATATTGAATTTTTGGAAAAAATTTATTAATTTTGATTAGGTATTTATTAATAATTTTTTTTTTGGCAGGATATTGAATATTTTTGAAATTTTGGTTTTAGGTCTTAATTAATAAATAATTAATACAAATTGCAATTCCAACTTTATATTAACTTTTTTTTGTCAAAAAATGGTTTTACAAAAATTAGTTAAAAAAAACCATTAACGGTTCTGAATTTTTTTTCTAAAATTCATCTTAAAATAATATATCAAATTCATTTATAATTTGTTTGTTTTCATACATACACATTTACATTTATTTAAAAAGTTTTAAAATTCTAGCAACTTGAGCTCTAAGCAAGTTAGTGCATTTATTTGTATTCATTCACTTCTTTTAGTTTTCTAGCCAAAACATCCAATTCTCATCGAAATTAATAAATTTGTAGTTCCTTGCTAAGTTATTCAGGTACTAGTACTTGAAAATGCTGTTTCAAGAACTTTTGTACTAAACAGCCCTATTCTGGAAAACTGTCACAAGAAACCTCACAAGTCACAAGGTGAGCTTAATTTGATTTTGTGAGGTTTTCGTATCACAAAAACTTAAGGGCCCAACCCATACAATCCGTCGCATCCGTTACGTCGACGGATTTAACTGACAGCTTTATAAAATATACACGTTCTTATGAGAACCGACCCATAAAACGCATTAGTTGAGTCCGTCATGTATGGGTCGATTTTCATAAGAACGTGTGTATTTTATCGGGTTGTCAGTTGAAAACTTCGACGTAACGCACGCGACGGATTCTATGGGTTGGGCCCTTTATGAATTTGTCGCTCTGAAGGAGGTCACAACTCACAAATTTAGCCTTAACTACATTTTGGCTCAAAAAGTGAAAAAGTAAAATGTGAAAATTTTCAAACGCATTTTTGTATAGTTTTTCGACCTGAAAAATTAAAACAAATGATGCAGAAAGCTTATTTTTTGGTCTAATAAACGATTTGTATAATCTTTTTTACAAAACAATTGCGCTAGCCAGAAAAAAAATATTTTCACTTTTGTATTTTTTCAAAAAGTGGTGTATGTAGTTAAGCCTTTAGACTTTTGCTAGTAAGAAGTTTTTGAGTAATAAATCCTCAAAAAATCCAGTTATGATCACCTTGTGAGGTTTTTGTGACTTGGGAGGTTTGCCAGAATAGTGTGGAACTTAACGGCCATATTATTCTCTAGTTTAAAAAAATACATCTGCATGTAAACAATGTCAAAAATAAATCCAATTCCATAATAAGTCCGTTCCACACTCAGTTTACAACTGCCGAATTTAGTAATATTTGGTTATTTTTGGTCAGAGTCTGTTCCCAACTTCAAAAATTGTGTAGAAGAGAGCGCACACGAGAGAGTACAAAATTTGCCCACCCTGACAAATTTAGCCCAAAGAATTTCTTCCTGCAGAAATATGAGTTCTGTCAAATGAAAAGTTGACGTATGTCAAGCAAATAAATAAAGACGAAAACAAATCAAATTTTAGTGATTTTTAAATTGAATCGCGTTTACGTGTTTTTTGCATTAAAAAAGTGTTAATGTTTATCGAATTAAGCATAAAATATGAAATTGTGTTGTATAATGGTATTCAACTTGTTCCAGACTTTTTGGCAGTCTTTCGTAGTTTATTTCCCACTGAGAGAATTCTCTCCCAACTCTCATTAATTTGACAGACTTCCTAATTTTCACTATCACTACTCCAATCTTAAACTGCTCTCTGGACCCAAGTAACAATTTTACTTGCATAAGGTCCATTTTCTTCGATTCGGCAAGCTATAGTTTGTATAAGTTTAGTTTAAGGCTTACTTACGCAAATCATCCATTTTGGAAACAAAGGAGGTCTCCTTAAGGCCATCTGGAAGTGTTTAGAAGAAGCCTTGTAAATATAAGTTAAAGAAGACCTTTATAAGACCTGTTTGAACCGTTTTAAAGAAGCCTTCTATTTTCAAGTGACAGAAGGCTTTCATAAGACCTGTTCCAAGTGGTTCTTGTAAGTATGCAATGTTTTCATCTCTCAAGTATGCAATGTTTTTCACCAATAAGTATGCAAAGCTTTTATCCTGCAGATATGCAATGTTTGTAACACTTTAAAAGACCTTTATAAGACCTGTTTGAACCGTTTTAAAGAAGCCTTCTATTTTCAAGTGACAGAAGGCTTTCATAAGACCTGTTCCAAGTGGTTCTTGTAAGTATGCAATGTTTTCATCTCTCAAGTATGCAATGTTTTTCACCAATAAGTATGCAAAGCTTTTATCCTGCAGATATGCAATGTTTGTAACACTTTAGAAAAAAACATTGCATTTTTATGTGAGGTTTCAATTAGCTCCCTTTTTGCCACTCATCTTTAATATTCGAGTATGGTCTACTGGTAAGGTGCTGGCTTGGTATGCAGAGGTACGTGGGATCGATTCCTGGCGGGGCAATTTGTGAAATAAAAAAAAAACGTGTTCTTTTTCAATTAAAATAAAATTCTTCCCATTTCAGACAGGAAAAGCATTGACATGGCCAAAAAAGAAGAAAAAACAAAATAGAAAAAAATTAAAAGAAAAAAAAATCAATAAAACCTTTTTTTTTTATTCATAAATTCAACATCTTATAACAACCTCCATAAGGCCTTATTATAACATCCAATGCAAATGATAGTTTCCTTAGCGAAGCTATAGTTTCCCTAAAATGTTTCATTGTTTTGTAAAAAGGCCTGCATAAGGTCGTTTTACGCTGTTCGTCACAAGCTATTAGCTTGTGGATTGCCTGTGGAGGAAGGTCTTGGGGAAATTCGGTAATGTGCAAGTCAAAAAATAGCTTGCATTGACCCTTATGAATGCTATATTGTTACTTGGGGAGGTCTGTTTAACTTTATAAATCCAGGGGTCGAACTACGGCATACGTTCGTTAACGTATTAACGCTTTATGTCTATCATTTTCTTCTGATTAAATAGAGAGAGCAATAGTCAAAACGTTAACGAACGTATGCCGTAGTGAAGGAAAAATAAAGATAAATGCAAATTATACAAAATTTATTGAATAATCAAATAATTTTTTTTGAGTTAATAATATGAACAAAAAATTAAATCCTTCGGTTTATGAAATTCAGTGGGATCGAATTACGGCATACGTTCGTTATCGAATGGTTGCTATGTGTCCTTATCGTTTTCTAATAATTAAATAGAGACAGAAATAGTCAAAACGTTAACGTATGATCGTAATCGTGTGCCGTAATTCGACACATGGATTGGATTTCAAATTAACTTTAATCCAAATTAAATCCAGAATCAATATGGCCGTAACTATCGGTTTTGAAATTTTTCAAGTACCAGTAGCTGGTACTTAATGTAATTGTCTAATGCAAGTTAATAAACACGTCCAATAATACCTCGAATCTTGAAAAAACGAACCCACTGCAAATAAACACACCTAAACTCTACTGTCATTCCCATTCCTCTTTACACCCTCATTCGTATTTTGACAAAATGTCACCTGCTAACCTCTTTAACACACCTGCTTTTTTTTCAATTTTTTGTCTTTCTTCGATAAATATTGTACAAAAATTCCCCACTACAATTTTATCCACCACTCAAAAAAAAAAAATTATACTCCGTGTAATAAAAAACGTGAATCTCACAAAGTGAACAACCCAAAACTCAATTAAATAAAATATTTTCCATAATAAATTCCCAGTTATTGTGAAATTCTACAAGTTAATGCGAAACAAAATAATCGTTTGCGAGGTCAATTGAATACAAAAAAAAAATTTGGCATACAAATTTTTCTCATTTTGCATTGAACAAGCAAAAACGAAAAAAAAAAAAATAAGTTCGTTTGAAAAGGACAAACATATATATCCAACCATCAACGAATGAAGATGACAGATATATAAATTTCTAAATACGTGTTTTCCTTTTTTAACTCCTCCGTCACCGTGTCCAATTCACAATCATCATCAGTTCATCTCACTTCTTCCCAAGAGAAACGAAATTGTGCTACAGTCAAAGCTACAGCTAGTCTGTCGTCATTTTTCACCATCGTTGGTTGTCTTGTCGGTTCGGTGTTATTTCGTTTTTATTCAACACTTTTTTTTTTTTATTCTTCTCTCGTAGCTCTCGTTGTTGTTGTTAAAACTTAATTAATTTTTTTAATAAATAAAAAAATTATTTTCAACAACAAATTTATAATAATGTGAATCCCAGTGCTGTGACCAAGAAGTCAAAAAGTGCATAGGAATTTCTTACAAAAAAAAAGAAACAGCAGCACAAGAAAAAGAAGCAAGCAAAAAAACGACGAAGAAATGTGTTGCCAGTGTTACCATCAATTTCTCACCACAATTATCTGTCAAAACGAAGAAGAAAAGTCAGAAAATATAAATAAAATTTGTTATTTTGTTAAATAATTATTTTTTGTGAAAATTGTAGTAAATTAATAAAATTAAAGAAAAACAAGTGTTTTATTTTGTTAAGGTAATCAAACAGATCGCAGTTTACACCTGCAACTGTTTATTAGAAAGAGAGGAACGCGTGAACCTCTGGAAAATACAAGAAAATCGAAAAAGATCAATTTTTTCCGTGAATTTGTAAGAAAAAAAAAAATTAAATAATGGAATCTAATGATTCAACAAATGAAGGAGGAGGTGGATCAGGAAATCAAGAAGACAATTCAATGGCAAGATCAATGCCATCATCATCCGCATCCTCCTCTTTTTCAACAATTGCTGCAACACCTGTTCCGAGTACAAGTCGTGGCGAATCGGACAGAATTGCAAACATGATTCGTTCGGCTTCGCTTTATAAGCGTCAACACGAAATCGGAGCACTGGTCAATGTGGAATGTTGTCGCAACGGACCTACGCCCGATTTGGATGCTATTATGTATCATTTGTTTAGTCCAAAGGAACCAATTGATAATACAGATAAAATGGATTGGATACGTTGGTTGATAGCCGGTGGTAGAACGCTGGAGGAATTTGTTAAATTTGGTGAGTAATCTTGTGGAACTATGTTCATATTCATAGATATACTTTTGTTTTTAATCGATGTTTTTTTTTATTGTTGTTGTTTTTGTTTGATGAATTTTTGTTATGAAATCATTTTTTTCTGTTTTGTGTGTGGTTTTTTTTTTAGATTTGGGTAAACCACAGACAACAAACACAAGTTCAAAGTTAAAAACCTTTCAGTCTTTGTTGTCATGTTGGGATTGGAAAGGGAATTTGTAGGTGGCATTTCTATTAAATTGAAAGACTGGAGATATGGCATTTGAGTTTGAGGGAATACGAAAAAATTGGGGAGGATAGAGGAGTTATTTTCTTATTTATACAAAAGGTTGTGTGTCCTTGAAGCGATTTTTTTTAATTGCTAAGGTCACCACCAGTGGCCAAGCCTTCAAGATCATGTTATTATTTAACTAATTTCATCATAATGTACATACATGATTACCAGAAACTTATTCGTAAATTTTATAGATTTAGAGGCAGCACAGATGCTCGAGCCCCCTCAAAATTCTGAAACAGCTGTTTGTGTTTGTTTGAGTAAGAGCCTTAGCTGACGTTGAGGGTTGGGGTAATTTTTTTTTGGGATTTTAGTCCAATTCCGAATCCTTCAGATTATTTTTTTTTAGTATTTTGACCGTTAAATTTTGCAAAATTTCTTATGCAATCTCAAAACGTCGTGTTTGATCGTCTTAAGTACATATATTTACTTTTTTTTTTAAATATTATTTTTCTCAAAGATATTGGAAATAGAAATTTTAAATATCTCAAAATCATTATGCAAATTCCAGTTTGCGTTTCTGATTTTGATTAAAAAAGCAATATATTACAAAAAAAAATCATAGGTATATGTACATAGTAGGTATATTTTGGATTAAACATGAAAAAGAATTTCATTCAAAGTTAGCTTTTGAGACTTTCACGTTCTGCATTTTACTTTTTGCGTATTCACTTGCCGAAAGTGAAATTAGGTGTTCTGCATTTTTTCACTCGTTTAGATTTTTTTCTGATCGAATTCAATTCACTATGTTTCTGTAATTTAGGGCCTTTTTCAATGAATCTGCAATTGAAAAAGCAGCAGTTAAACAATATAGTGATATTTCATTTCTCGTGAAATTGTAAAGTAAATTGAATTCACTTTCGGTCGAATTGCGGAACATGGGCGTATATATCGAAAATAGTGATGAGTATAGCTCAGGCACTTTCAGTACCGCAGCACAGCGATTCCCTCTCGATCAAAGATGAATAAAAAATAACAGAAACATTTTTCGTACATTAAGGTACCCTCTAAAAAAAATTTTGAAAAATAATCCAGCTCCCTCCAAATTATTTTCTGAATGCGCCACTGGTCACCACTTTCAGTTAAATGGAAACTGGGTCCCAAATTTTATTAATCTTGAACATTTGCACTATTTAGACTATAACAAGTATTTCTCAACTATTGATTTTTGAGGTTAATGTATGTATGTAGTTGATGTAGTTAGCTTTAAAACAGACCCTAGGAGCACAAGATGACGAAATAAAAAAATTTAAAAACTAAGTATTTATTAAAAAAAAAATTAAGGTCGTGCTTTTAAAATCGTTTTTTCAACAAAGTCTGCCTGTTTTTTCCTTAATGCTTGGTACGTAGATCGAGCTAAATTTAAGCCGAGATAAAATTCCCATACAAGTTATAGTTAATTTGTATGGAATCCATTTTAGCTCGCCTAAAAATTTTCGATAATTTGTATGGGAGCTAAAATTTAGCTCGAACTGCGTACCAGGCTTAAATATCTAATATTTTTATTGTAATTATAACAGTTGTTTGGTTTTATTTATTCCCTGGCACATACATTATGTAAGAAAGGTTGTAACGTTAGCAAATAAAAAGTGTGCGTTTTGGATTTGCTTCATATTGAAAAAAAAACGCTGTGTTTTCGTTTTCAAAATAAATAATTATGAAAGTAAATAAAACTTTCCAAATCTTGAAATAGCAGTTTAATCTACCTATCGATTAACTATGCAGGGCAAAACAACTCCTCGTTGCTACTTTTTGAAAAGTCGGTTTTGTGTTTAAAAAGGAAACAAAAAATTTGTTGAGTTTTGCAAAAACGCTCCGCAATTATCCTCCAACTTTTCAACAAAATTTCTCATGAATACTAATTTAAGCAATAAAATTACACGCTTTTATATTATGGACTGAATCCTTCCTTTCTTAAAAAAAAAACTAAAGGCGATTTTTTTTACGCTCTGAGTGGACCACCGAGCAGAGCCCGAGTTCATCAAGGTCGCTCTGAGCAGAGTATGCTCAGTGCTCTCCGATTTAAAAAAAAAACCTGAGCACGGAACTGTCACACAAAGAAAAAAGTTGACAAGCTGAAAAAAATTGTCAAAAGAAAGTGCCCAAAAAATATGGAGAATAAAACCCAGCACCAATACAAATGAAGCATATATGGCTAAAAAAGGCTATGACGATTTTTAATTTCAAACTATAGTGTTTCTCAGGAAAAACAGATTTACTTGGGATGTAGCATCGAAAAAATGCTCTAAGCTAAGATTGTTTTTTAAATGATGCTGTAAGCTTGCTTTTGGTCAAAATACACATTATATTCAAAGGACCCATCGTAAAATAATTGGTTTAAAATGTGAAATTCCTGCAGACCCAAGTGGAGGTAATTCAAAAATAATATGAATTTCCAATGAAGTTTTTTAAAACATAGACGACACCTAGAAAAAATTGTTGCCACAAAATAGATCTTCTTCGGCTTAAAACAAATTGTCTGGCTTTTTAAAGTTTTTTATGGGTCTGCACTCTGCATTATGCATTTTTTTATTCAGAAGGCAACAATTAAACCATCTTAGACAAACCTTTTTCGTTTTGTGGTACAAAAATCAATGATGGGGTAACGTTTTTTTTTTATGTATAATCCTTATTTAAGAAGCTGCATTTTTGATGCACTTCAGTTACCCCATCAAATCCAAATTTCACCTTTGTCTAAACTGGAGAAAGCACTCTTCTGCAAACTCACAGGCTGGCCTAACATTTGCCATTGCTTGCATTTGTATACAAAATACTTAACGTAATTAAGGATCATGAAAAATTAAAGGCTATTGTCTCACATGTTAGTTACATTACATTACATGTTATATAAGGCTTATAGTCCAAAAAAAAAGTGCAACGCCTGAGATGGCTAGGTCACGTGGAGCGCATGGATAACAATGGTCCGACCCGGAAAGTTTTCGACTCCAACCCAGAGGGACGGCGCAGTAGAGCAATAATACCTCGTTTGAGGTGGCGCAACCAAGTGGAAGGGGACCTCAATCAACTTAGCGTGCGAAACTGGAAGCAGCGAGCTAAGTATAGAGCTGGTTGGCGAAACTTATTGGTTGAGGCCCAAATCCACACCGGATTGTAGCTGCCTTACGGCGCTGAATCGGTCGTGTTCTACTGAGAGATGGTTATTTTTTTAGCATGTAGGCTTTTTCGGATCTTTGCACTTCAAAGTCGATCAGCTTTCTTACTTCTGATGACATACGAAGTATTTTCATCTCAGCTGCCGTTAAAATACTTTCATAATTTCTGTGCATTATCCACGATCGAAGACCGTATGCGAAACACTCTTCTTTCTTTGAGCAACTATATTTAAAATGCTGCGCTTTTATTCGTGTTTAATCGTAGTTATTGAATAGAGTCCGCATTCGGAGAAGAAATTTCTACCAGCTCACGGTACAGAGCCTCCGTATTATTTGCATTCTTCTTGCAGTTTCTGTATTCTCTGGTGCATTTCATATGTACATATGTATGAGTTCTTTAAAAATTCTAACAACTTCCGATGATCAATTTTGTCAGGGTTAAAATACTGAGTTCATAAATGAGTAATAAATTTTTTCCTCTTGAATGATTGTTCCGGAATCCTAATTTAATTAATTTTGAATGTTGTTGGACAATCCTCCAGCTAAGATAGTTAAGACCCTGTTTATATTAGACCTTTATCCTATATCAGACCTTTATATTTTTCAGCTTTTATTTACTATTGATAAGTAATATTCATATATTCTGCCCTGATTCTTAAAAGAATATTTGACTCCAGGGGAGAATGAGGTAATGAAGTAAGGCATATTGTTCTTGGTTATTTCTTACGGTGGTCATACCAAAGAGTTTTCCTGTGAAGGAATCCGATGATGACATCAACAATTGGCGTTGTCATTGAAGAAACCGTGTTACTCATGCGATTCTTTCATAGAAAACCTCTGTGATATGATAGTTGTACGACTATCGACCCGACTTCCTTTTCCGAAGTTTCTATGAAGTTGACCAAAACAATTATCTTGAGTAAAACATGTACTACTTTAAGAATTAATCTCGGCCAATCTTACATTTCTGGATGCAAACATTATGTAATTGATAAGAGTCTACCCTGAACTATTTCTGACTTAAATCATCTCTATCTAATTTGGGATTACAACATTATTCCCAGAACTTAACCTTTGAATCCCTACATACTAAAGTTTCTCGGGAAAAATATTAAAATAGCTGTGGGTAAGAAAGTTTTTGAAGTTAACTATTTATTAGACATGTACCAAAGAAGGTACATTCAAAAACACCATCAATAACAACGACGAAGGCTTATCCATCATATCTACCCAATTGTTTTTCTTCTGCCAGATATGTATAAACAAAATAAATTTTACCAAATGTGTTATTGTCAGTAAAAGAGGAAGTCTATGTAACTTTATCGACAAAAACAAACCCTCTTTTGAACTTCTGTCCGAAAAAATTCTCAAACAACAAATCTCTTGTTACAAGAAAAAAAAAAATTATTAAACTTGTTTGGTTCTGATAGATACCTGCGACGAAGACCGTGGTCGCCGTCACTAACAGAGGTCGTTTCAGTTGCCAAAAAAAATTGTAAATTGCACGTGTTTTGATACCCATACGCATTTTACAAAAGAGGAACAACCTATACATACGAGTATGGAGCTCAAAAGATGTAAAAACCTGTGTGCCCATCATCATCATCAGAGAACTAACAACAACAACAACAATAACAAGAAAAAATGAATTCATAACAAAAATAAGGAAAGAGAAAAGATTTCAACCTTCTTTATACACGTACCTACATTGTATAGGAAACCTGCTGTTGGCTTTAAACAAACAGGGTTGCCTGCATTTTTTTTAAGTAGCTTACTATAGGATTTATAGTTATGGTAACCTGATCTAAAAAAAAAGATAATGCAATTTCTATCGAAATTTGTCAAAAAAACGCTTAAAAAACAGATTGTTGAGTTACTTTTCTGTTGGTGTTCCTTAGGCATCGCCCTTGTTCGAATTAAATTTTGAAAGGAAAAGTTATGAGATTTTAAATCATCTTAATAATAAAAAGAACAAGTCAATGAACGACCAGCACTACTAGTAGGATGGCTAAGCGTTAACAAAAAAAAATTCCAATTCTGAACTTTGTTTTACAAGAGTTTTTCATACAGTGACTAGCAAAGGTGGTCAAATGTTTTAGGTACATTTAAAAAAATAAATATAAATTTCGAAAGTAATGAATTGCTTTTTGGCGATGCTGTTCAACCCCAACCTAAAAAAATTCCTGAGACCAGAGATCGTTGATATAAAAAGTAGAAGAAAATCCTTTTACGCTATCCAGAGACTTGAAAAAACGATATTCCATTTGAACTGAGAACGAAAAAAAAGGTTGTTTTGCTACACAATTGCCTACAGACTAAAATATGTATTTCCTAGCGACCCGACTGTTATGTCGGCTGCCTGTGCGCACACTAGGAGCCCAAACCGACTAAACTATCGGCCGATAGAAAATTTGTAGTGTGCGGGAGCACTAAAAAAATCAAAAAAATCAATGTCCCGTTTTCGAAAATTTGATATTTCAAAAAAATTTTCAAAATTTTTTTTTTAAATCCAAAAATTATTTTTTTCAAAATTTTATTTATGATTTTATATTAAAATTATATAAAAAAAAATTTTGAAATTGAATGAGTAGTTTGGCAGAAAGCAGATTTGAAAAAAAAACCGTTCTATAGCAAATACCGTTAATAAATGATTTTCGAAAAAAAATTGTTCCATGACAAGAAAGACCTTCGTTGGAGCTGTTTTCGAGAAAATTAAACTTTTCAGAAAAAATCCGGTGTTTTTTGTTTGTGGTATTAAAAGAAAAAATCTGTCCCACACTCCACATTCAAGACAGTAAAAAATTGTGGGAAAAAAGAGCTTGACATGTAGGATGTAGCAGATAAGCTTTTTGTCTGCAACGAATCTCACTGAAAAATGGAAGCTTAAATAAATTCGTTAAATTCGTTAAAATTCGCTGCTTTTTTTTACCAATCGGTATGAATTTGAGAAAATCCGTTTAGCCGTTTAGCCTGTGGAAATAGACGTAGAGACCGACGGACGGCATGACGAAACCCACTTTTTTAGATACGTCCATAATCGTAATGTTGGTTTTGATAAAATTTTTTTTGACACAATATTTGACAGTTTTAAGGCTTTTTTTGGGTCTTCATCTTATCAAAAGATTATAACAGAGTCAATGAGTGCATTCAATTTTTTAACTGATGATTTTAAGGCAAGCAAAAACTGCCTGAAAAAGGGTTTGCAATGAAATTGGTTATTTTCTTCCAACATTTCTAATATCCAAGTCATGATATCAAATGGGATCACAACTATCTAGAATCTAAACATTGTTTTTTTTTTTTTTATTTGAATAACTCTAATAATATTTAACGATTGGCAACCCTTCTTTTGTAATACAGAGGCTGGTTTTGGTTCCTCATGGTTTTCTTCATCTTTGACATGGTTAATGGCAGAATTTTCATTTATATGTGTGCTGGAGTGGAGAGTTCTCTAGAGCATTGAACCTTCTGGTAGCTGATTTTCTTTACTCGATTTCTTCTTTTCTTGTTTTTTCTTATCCATATTTGAGTTGAGATTGAGATAGCACCCGAGTATTCTTTTTTTTTTGGGGTCTTCCCATACATAACCAATACACCTTGCTTTAGAAAAATCTCTTTCTCTGTTCCTCTGCACCCGGATTGTATCTGTATTTTATTCTTTATCGTTGTGCCATTCTTGTTTTATCAGTTTACCTATCTGTCCATCCATCATCCAACTAACCAACCATCCGTTCCGTCGTCGTCGTCGTCTACCTGCTGATTGTTTCAAATTTTTTCTAAGCCTTCTTTCGCATGTTGGTATATGCCTATAGTTGGCATAGAACCAACAGAAACCACCTCTCCTCTCCTTTTAATGTTTTGACGAGAAGCGAACAAGAGGGAAGGTGGATTTTCTTTAGTTTCTCTAGTTTCTATGGTTTTTGCGCTTAGATTTTCCAGAAAACTGCAATTGAATTGCCCCGAGTGTTAAGCCTAGGTATGCCATAGAGCCGTGTAAGAGGCAGAGTCGGAGGCAAAGAAGAAGAATCAGGCATACCTATTGATTTCCTTTTGACGACAGTAAGTAGGGTAGTAGTTGATTGTATGTTTTTTTTTAACATTTAAATGGGACCTGTCATTGTCAGTATATTTGAGCTGTTGATGACCTCTTATCCATGTACTTGTATTCCGGTCCGACATGGACAGCTGCTTCTGGGTGATGGTGCTGCTGCTGTTGGTGCTGCTGCTCTGGGAAAGATTAAAAATATATATGAGTGTTTTTGTGAACAGCTGACTTGTGTATGCTTGGGAGTCAAACAATGGGCCATGGTATGAAGAAGTTTTGTATTTGTAATTGTGTTGTCCATTAAAATTCGTAGAGACTTTGGAAGAAAAAGTCAAGGTCATTGATTTTGGCAAACGTTAGTTTAATATAAGGAGGAAAATACCAACGTTTAGAATAGGTATACATACCTACATATATAAATTGGAGAAACAATTTTAAATGCTTGCACAAAAAATTTCAGATAGTTTAGCAGAGTAATTTCTTAAATTTGGCTAAAAGTAAATATTCCGAGAGGTATTACATTTTTGTCAGTCGCAAAGCCATTTTTTAAATTTTGATGTGATTGATTAAATTTTGCTACGATAAGATAAGAGATACAATGAAAAGGGAAAACTAGAAAGATACAACAGTATTCAAAGAAAGATCAATATCTGGAAAATAAATCCTTTGAGAATTTTTGTTTCCCTCAGAAATTCGATAATTTTCCAATACATTGCAATTCAATACTTGTAATGAAAGGAGAAACACGAAGAAAAAATCTTTTATCCGTATTCGAGATAATCGTTCAAAGTGTTAAATTTCATTTTATTTTATTCTGAAATGACGACTTTATTGAATTTTTTTTATATGCAATGCCATCTTTTAAAGAACAATTGGATTTGTGATTCTATAAACGACGTCAGTTAAGAGTGTCTCACTTTGTCGGTAAGAATTAAGAATCTTATAACAAAATATTGTTAGTTAACATAAAAAGAAAAATAGACAACGGAACTTTGGCTTCTTTAATTTGTATTGTTCTAATCCTTAATATTTTCTGCCATCGATGATTTTCTTTGGGGATGCAAATATTTTAATAATCTGTTTTTTTCAACCAAATTTGTATCTTGAGAGAAAATTAAGAAATAAAAAAAAGCAACTTTTTCTTTTAAAATTTATAGGCATTTTTGAATTTCATGTCATGTTATTTTCGTGAAGAGGTGGTAAATTTGCAAAAAAAATCGGAATCTACAAAGTTTATTTTAAGATAAAAAAGATAAATCAATTTGGTACAGTATCTTATTTGCTACCAAAACGAAAAAAAATTCTTTGTTCAGTTATGAGGCATAAAACAGATTAACGAAGAAATAAGCAAAGAGGTGTCAAAGAAAAATAAAACAGAAAAAAATGTGAAATTAAATGGAAAAGTAAACTAAACAGAAGGCATTTATAAGGGGAGTTTTATGAAAACTTCTTGTTAAACTTAAATCTCAAGTAATATAACTTGTTATGCCGGTAGTTCTTCAACAGAATTTACAGTAAACAGACATTATTAAAAAGCTGCTATTTAAACATCTTCTTGTTTGATTGAAACCAATAAAAACAATATTTATTCAATTTTATTGCAATTGACAAATTTCTTAAACATTTCTTAGAGAAATCATTTTGCAAAGCAATAATATAAAAATTATTGAATTAAGTAAAAATGCAACTGTGAAAAAAACGCATCATTGCAAAGACACTGATTCGTTTTGCAACCAGATGATGGATGAGACTGGTCACTACTCGTCTATCTATTGGAGAGAGAGAATTTGTGGTTTGTTCATTGCCAAGACGAGTCATACCTACACTGGTTTTTTTTTTTTGAACAAACTTAATCGCTGCACCAACAAAACATGAAATATGCGCGAGGCCATGAGTGTTTAACGAGTGAAACTTTGTACGTTATGTAGGTTGATTGACCGCAGTAGCATTTCTTTTTATAATCAAGAATCTCTTGTCAGTTTTGATTCAACAGATGTTAATAGTCGGGGTTAGAAGAGTTACATTTTTAAAATTGTGATATTTATTTACACGTTAAAAAATTATATTAAGGGCATAAGTTCTCTTATTCCAGATACAAATCTTAAATTGCAAAAAAATTAATTTAAGTTATCGTCAATGACCTAATACAACAACAAAAAATGCATCAATTTTCACCAAAAAATACTGAACCATAGGAGGAAATTATACCTCTTGGACTATATTAAAAAGAGAAAAAAAAAATAATTTTCTGTGGTATTCAAAAGAAGGAACATTATGCATTATGGCAAATTAATTTTTAAAGATAACGTTAATTTGGTAACTTTGTATGTACCTACTTTTTTAAGTTTTAAAAATTACATAGTAAAAAAAAACTAATTCCACTGGTCTTCAATAAAAATATCTTGTTTGAAATTAGTTTTGTGTGCTAATTCCGAATCCTAGGTTTTTGAAATACTTGAATATTAAAGAGTCAAAAATTCGCTTTTTGGACTTTTACTCTTTAACTGGTATTTTTTTTTTTGCAAATTACGTATAAAATCTGGAAAAGCTCAATTTTCATTGTCTAAAATAATATTTTGGTTAATTTTATTTTTTTTCTTAAGGAAAAAAAAAACAAAATGCTACGGAAACATATCGTCGGTTCAAAGGAAAAACTCACTAACTGCTATTGAAATCCTATGTAGTTAGTGAGTTTTTTCTTTGGACCGACGATATATGTAGTTCTAGACCAAATAAAGTAGGTACGCACTAATCGTATTTGCAAATTTATGCCATTCTCGCTTCCTAAGTCATAAATTATTCTTATGAAGTGACAAAAAAGTCTATTACTATCCTTTATACGTTCTGTCAAAATAATGTAAAAAAAGCTTAAAACGAGAAAGAAAATAGTTAAAGTTCTTAACAAATTGCAATAGGCTGGACAAAAAAAGAGTTCGCACTACAACATTTACAAATTTATTTCACTTCAATTCTCATTTAACGTAGCTTAAAAGTTACCCATAACTCTAATTAAAGCTTCAGATGTCAATACAGAAAAGTTAGTAAAAAAGCAGGCATTTTGTGGAACGAAATATAGGAAGGTCGGATTTTTTCAAATCTGAAAGAAGAGTTTTAGAAAAGCTTTAATCCTGGGTTTTCGAGACCCCACCCCCTAACGTAATCCTCTATTTTGGAAAATGCGAATTGATCTTTACTACCCAAAACTATTGGTTTGACCGAAAAAGTTATTTAATCAAAGTTGTGGGCAATAAAAATATATTTTTCTGTGCATACACCGTTTTTCTGCAAGGACAATAATTTTGAGGTTATAACATTTTATTTTATTTTGTCGTTTTTTTTTTTAAGTTTTTCTTCGTCCCTATAATAGTTACAAAATTTTGTCATATCATCAAGATTGTAGAACATCCAATTTCCAATAATTTGGTATACCTTTGAAGATTATTCGAATTGTCAAACCAAAGCTATGGAATTTAAAAAAGCAATCCAGCTCAATATGCGGTTAAACTATATGAATATGGGTTTTAGTTGCTTCAGTTAAGGGGGTGTGGTTCCTTATGTAAGGACGCGACAAAGTTTTTTTTTTTGGTAAATTTGATAGAAGCCTTCGAGTGGCAATTGTTTAGCAAAAAGCCAAATAAAAAATTTCATATGGTAGTGCTTATTATTTTTGTTTGCACAATTTTTTAAAGTCGGCGAGCACCAATACAAATTGATTATAGGAAAATTTATAGCTAATAGTATAAAAAACTCTTTGGTGAAGGTAATAATAATATAGGAAATTCATTTTAGAGGTCGTTGTTTTGTTTTTGTTTTTCCTACGCCATCTTTCTACGGTTTCGGTTTTAAGTTCGTATTAACATTTTCGAGGAATGGTAGTACCTACTTACTTGACTGTCAAGTTAGTACTGCCAAGGGTTATTAAAAAAAAAACAAGTACAACAATTTTTTCTTCTTTCACGACAAGTTTACGACAGTTAATTCCATATTTTTGAAATTCGAAACTGTTAATGCTAACTAAACGGACAAAAAACATATCGTCCCGTTTCTGCTTGAACCTCGTAAGTACATTTTTGTTTAAGATTTTTTTTTCTGTTAAAATTTGCTCTAGAACTTAAAAAAAGAATAGATACAAAGGTTTTAGTTTAGAAACAACTCAATCAATATGTCATAAACATAACTTGATTTCCTTTTGTTCAATTCATAATTTTAATTTTTAGAAAAATGTATATTTCTTTTAAGAACAGAACAAAATCTGCTATGTAGATACGTGGTTCACGCAGAAACGGGACGATATGTAGTGATACACTGATGAAACTTTAAGTGGGACAAAGGATTCATATTTTTGGTGAAAGGGTGTTTTTTTTTAAGAGCTGAATTATGCGTCAGAAAGGTGTCATAACAGCTGACATTAATTCTGTTTATTTTTTAAACGTAGTAATAAAAGTTTCGTTTGGAACTAAAGATCTAAAGAGCTTACAACATTTTCTTGTTTGAAAGGGTGTTTTTTTAACAAGACATAAAACTCAGAATTAGTACCATTAAAACTTTGATAAAAATGATACCCCAATGGAAATTGATAAACATGTTCCATTTACAACAGAAACCAAGCATCTAAGCAGTTAACAATAATATTTTAGGTTAACATGGTATTTTTTTTTTTTTTCTTAAAAATATTGTTGTTTCCATGAGAATTACGAATAAAATAAGTCTATACATTTTTTTTTTGTGTGAAAGGGTGTTTTTTTTTAGGTGTAGAAGAAGTGTTACGTCAAAATAATGGTATCCTATGTAAATTCTGCAATTTGAGATTGGGAGCAAGAATCTAAAGTCTTTATAAGAATATCATGGTTAAAATGGTGTTTTTTTTTTTTTTTTGAAAAAACAAAAAAAAAATATTGATGGGCCACTATAGTGAAATTTTATTCTGAGGTATTTTTGTTTTCTTCACCCAAAAAAAATCCTTACAACCAAAAATCCATTTTATTTTCAAAACATACGATTTTTTAAATAAAATAAAAAATAATTGAAAATAAACATTTCGTACAAACATTTTGTCTATATAATTTCACATCTATCCATTGCCTATTTGTTAGGTAGTATATTTTTCTAATAGTTTCAAGTCACCCTGCACCACGCAGACACAAGTAGTGTTGTAATCCCCAATGCTTCAAACAAAATTATTAAATAAAAACCAATGCAGGCAGTGACAAAATATAAATAACCTCTCACAAGGGCACTTACCTTTGTAAAAATAATTTGTCTGTAAATTATTGCTAAATGACAGTAGACCATAAAAATATTCCGTAAAACAAAATGAAAGATTACACAAAAACACACACAAACACAAACAAACACAGAGTTTGTGCAGTAGGTACATATGTCCTTAAGTCTGAGCTATATGGCTATAACGTTGGAACAAAAAAAAAAAAACCCAACGTGCTAATTCTCTATCAACCATACAGACCATAAACATTCACTTAATTGTTGTAAACTATTATTTATCTTTTGGTCTCGCACACAGTGGTTACTTGTGGTAAGGTAAGGTGCAGCGTTATAGAAAACGTCACGCGATTTTAGCTGCAAGCCAAGTTGCACTACACAATTCCCTATTATACCTATGTAATGCTCTTATTTTGAAGTGTTTTCTTATGCACTTATCGTCAAACAATATGTACGAGTAGGTACATGAAGTGCACATTGTACAGACCTTAACAAAGCGTGCTCTCAAAACAATAATTATCAGTTTTCAAGAATAACAATTCTTAAGAAGAAAAAAAAAGCAAGCAAAAAACAAATAAATTTTATACACAACATCAAGGTCTAAATTAAAAATAAAAACTCAAAATGTTTACATAAAATTGCAGAGACTATTGAACTTTTGACTGCGTTGTATGCGGGTTTATTTGCTCATCGATGAGACTATATTTGACTTCAGTTATTTTATCCTCAAATTCGTGGACCAAGCTTTGTTAAAATTTCTTGTTGTGGCTTTTGATACGATAAAATAAATAAAACCAAATACCAAGCTCAAAATAAATTCAAGTACAATTCAAGTACCTACAATTTTTGTAAAACTTATTTTAAACTTGAAGTCAATAATAAAAATTGTATTTTACTTGTCATTAAACTAATTTTGGAATAAAACTTGTATATAAATTTGCCAATAATTTGGCTATATAGACCAGTGCCGATGCCTTCAAAAACATTAAAAAGTACAAAAAAATCATAGTAGGATGAAACCCATTGGAAAAGGAGGGGAATATGATAAGAATGAAAGGAAAAATAAATTACGGGCGAGCCGAGTTCGGGAAGTGGGTGGGTTGAGTTTTTAGTGGTAAAAAATGGTATATCTCGATTTCCGGCAAAACTACAAATCCTATAGAAAAAAGTTGTATGGCAAAGTTGTAGGTAATAAAAAGATCTACAACTTTTGTATCAACAATTTTTTCACATAACCTCAAAATTTATGTGAAAAATTCAAAAAACCGAGTTTTTGGTTTTTTATTTTTATCTTTTTCAAAAACAAAAATTTTTCTACGAAATTTGGTGAAAACTTACCTTATTATGTCCCAAATACACTGTAATTTATTTGATTTAAAATATTAATTTGTTCACCTTATTTTGACTTAATACCAAAAAAACACCCTAATTTTCAATCGAAAATTCACGTGTCAAAATATCAGCTTTTTTCAAAAAGTCGGTGGGCATTTCGTTCGTTATAATGTCTATTTTCTGATGGTGTAAAAAAAATTGTACATTAGTATACTATAGAACATGTTCTAGTAAAATTCAAAAAATGAAAAAAGCTTGAATTCGAAAAAAATTTTTTATCATTGTTTACAATTTTGGCCTATTTATTCAAATTTACACTTTAATTACTCAAAAAACGTAAGATTAATCAATGTTACATGAAATCTTACGTTTTTTGAGTAATTAAAGTGTAAATTTGAATAAATAGGCCAAAATTGTAAACAATGATAAAAAATTTTTTTCGAATTCAAGCTTTTTTCATTTTTTGAATTTTACTAGAACATGTTCTATAGTATACTAATGTACAATTTTTTTTACACCATCAGAAAATAGACATTTTAACGAACGAAATGCCCACCGACTTTTTGAAAAAAGCTGATATTTTGACACGTGAATTTTCGATTGAAAATTAGGGTGTTTTTTTGGTATTAAGTCAAAATAAGGTGAACAAATTAATATTTTAAATCAAATAAATTACAGTGTATTTGGGACATAATAAGGTAAGTTTTCACCAAATTTCGTAGAAAAATTTTTGTTTTTGAAAAAGATAAAAATAAAAAACCAAAAACTCGGTTTTTTGAATTTTTCACATAAATTTTGAGGTTATGTGAAAAAATTGTTGATAAAAAAGTTGTAGATCTTTTTATTATCTACAACTTTGCCATACAACTTTTTTCTATAGGATTTGTAGTTTTGCTGGAAATCGAGATATACCATTTTTTACCATTAAAAACTCAACCCACCCACTTCCCGAACTCGGCTCGCCCGTAATTTATTTTTCCTTTAATTTTCATCATATTCACCTCCTTTTCCAATGGGTTTCATTCTACTATGATTTTTTTTGGTTTCAAAAATTATCGACCCTGGTCTAATAACCGTTTTCGAAAAAAATAATTTTTAATTCCAAAAAAGTTATCTTTAAAAACTTGTGCAAACAAACTTGCTTCAAATCGTTGCCAAGAAACTCAACTTAATTTACTAAATAACAAATTGAAAATTTATTAAAAACGGTTTTTCCCATTTTGAATGCAATAGGTATTTTAAAAAAATGTGGTAGAACATTTCGTATTTCAGATTGTAACTCTTCGTAATATCATTAAATATCTAACATTATAGTTGTCACTTTGTCAGTGTCCTTGTAACAGTTTATGTATCTTTCCAAGTGCTGCATCCGTATTACAGTACGGTACAATAGTAATTTGGTCTTTATGCTCAAAGAGTTATTCCTACAAATATTGCACTACATCCTGAACGCAACCTTTTCCTTCCCAATTCGGTTGTTTTGTTATATTACACCTTTGGTATACCCCCAAGGTATTGAAAATTCTCTACTTTCTCTACCGGCTGTTGACAACTATTTATTTGAGAAGATGATTGGGTTCCAAGGCTGAACATCTTTGTTTTTTCCCGAAATGATTTTTAGCTCCACCATTTCTGATTCCCTCTCCAACCCTTATATCATTTGATTGAGTTCCATAATCATGTGCGATAGTAAGCATACGTCGTTTGCGTAATCTAGACGTAAATAAGATGTGAGATTCCATCGAATTCCTCCGTTTCCTGTCCAGGCTGCGCAAAGTAAATCTCTTATCAACAATAAAAACAATAATGGCGTTTGAATCCATCGTATTTTTCTTAATAGCAATGAGCTTATCTGGAATACTCTTCTTCCGTAAAACAAGTCCTGTTGAAGCTGTCAAAAGCATTCTCAAAGTCGATGAACTGCAAATGAAGGGGTGATCGATATTCAAAGCGTTACGTTACAATTATGATCCTCAGGTGTTGGTGTAATCAACACAGAAGGATGCAGTGTGAAATCCTGCTTGTTCGACATCAAGAAGTTCTAAAAACTTTTTCCAAATGTTCTAAAAACTTGAATTTCAGAAACCAAATCTTCGCAATTGAAATATCCCTTATTTTGGTTCACATAACATAAAAATTATCTTGTACACCGTTAAATTTCATGTAAAAAACAACTTAAGTTAGAGCTCCTTTCGGTTTCAATCATTCTGTTAGTTCGCTTAAAAAAAGGAGCTGTATTAATTGAACTTTTTCGACTTTGATCGCCAAGTATTAAGTTTACTCCCACAGTGCGTTGCTTTAAAAACAAGATGAACTAATTTAAAATACTTCTCATATTTTCATCTAATCTTTGGAATCGGTTTTTTCTATTATATTCCTATTTTAAAACTCAAAATTTGTACTTGCTGGGCAAGTATTGGTTTCGTGTCAAAAAAAAATTTCGATGAGTCTGTGCGTCTATGCGTCCATCTCTACACATTTCCACAGCCTAAAATAATATACGAATTTTCTTCAAATTTGGTACAGATGATTTTTATAGAATTTTGAAAGTTGTTTATATCTCGCTTAGAAATTGTACCCATACAAAGTTTTTTTTAAGTTATTATAAAATCATAATCTTAATTGAGAATACAAAATAGTTTTGTTTCTTTTTTTTACCTTTAGACCAAAAACTTAATTTAATTTAAATCAACTTATAAACAAAACAATTAAATTATGTATTTAATAATAAAGGAACAGGTACATTTTTACTGCCATATGAGCATGTGTAAATAAATGTTTCTTTTGTTCATATCAAAGTATTTTTTTTTTTCTTATCGTAAGATTGGAATTTTTTAAATCAAATGTGATTGCAATTTTTATCTTATTTGCAATCTTTAACGGCAATCATTTGGTCATTGAACCTTTGTAACATGGTGCTTTAAAATTGTTAACTGCGCTAAACACTTCTGTAAAAATATTTGTAAAAATGTTGTCTTATTTCATTGTATTACCACAAACAAATAATATTTGATTTATTTATTATTTATTAACAAGCACTTAAAAGTAACTAGCAAATACATAGTGTTAAGAGCCTAGCTGCGAGAACTATTGGCTCTGAGTGTTTTTCAATAACTCTCATGGTTTGTATTCTTTCCGTTCTTTTGTAAGTCGTAAAAATAAACCTTCTGATGTTTTTAATTTTGTTCCCACAATCTGTACGATTAGATTTTTAATATAATAAAACCCTCCCACTTATATAGGGTTCCCCGATAAATTTATTTATTTATTTATTTTTAAGAGTCCTTTTCCTTGAACTCTAACTGTGTAATGTTTCGAAAAGTTAGTTTTTCCACAATACGGGAATTCACATTATATGCTATATTTCCAAAACAAATTCCCATTTGTATTTATTTATTTTCATGTTAACTACCACCCACCTTAAAATATCTATTGATTTTCTAACAAATATCTTTCTTTGTTTTTTTTCTATTTTCAGTTCGAAGCTATGACAATCATGCAAAATGCGGTTTAGTCTGGGTGCCACACGTTGTTGCCTATCGATGTCGTACGTGTGGCATATCACCCTGTATGTCAATATGTCGTGATTGTTTCAAAAAAGGAGATCATACCAATCATGATTTCAATATGTTTCTATCTCAAGCTGGCGGTGCGTGTGATTGCGGTGATACATCGGTAATGAAAGCCGAAGGATTTTGCACCGATCATGGCATTAACAAAGGTGCCAACAAAGATCCAGTTCCTAACAATCTATTGGCAGTGGCCGAAGCCATAATGCCAAAATTACTCTTTCGATTGTTACAACATTTCCGTCAATATAGTGATAATGTTGGTACATATAATATGGCCGCACATGCATGTGAAGAATTTACCAATATGCTCATTGAACTGAATAATATGGGCGAAATAATGCGTAAGGTCATGACGAGAGCTCTTATCAATCCTGAGGTAAAGAATATAAAATAAACTCCCTACCTTGAAAAAGTTTATAATTAAATTATTCTCTTTTGTAGGTATATAAATTTTACAACGAACAACCCTGTCCAGATACTGAACATGGAAATTTCCTTAAAGCCAATAAGAAGAAGTATGAGGATGCGGTTAATCGATTTCCCAGGTTAGAAGAAGAGGAAGCTTATATCAATTGGAATGAGTTCTTTAGTATTTTTTTTATTCCTCTTATCAATAGACCGGAACCTCCTGATGATTATAAACATTTACCAGCATTAGGAGAAAAACTTAATCACACAACATTGTTGGAAGAGTTTATATTTTGGACGTTTAAATTAGAATTTCCACAAAATTTAGTGTGCTTCCTGCTAAATATGCTGCCAGACCAAGACTATAAGGTAATTTTATTTGTGAAGCTATTTGAGGAGATTATTATGGGTTTTATTATTATTCCTGTGTGCGCTATGAATCTTTTGACCCACTTAAGGGATTTATTTTCTCTTCTTTTATGTAAGTCATTAAAAGGAAAAGATAAAATAAGTAAGAAGATAAAAGTAAATTATCTTGTACTGGTATATTTAAGATTTCTACTATATGAAACCTCAAAAGACTTTTTAGATAAAAATTACCCCTGGCTGTTTTAAGTTTAAATTTAATATGAGAGTGGCAATATACGTACGTGATATCTTAAATATTTTGATATTCACATTGGTATAGCAATTTGCAAATTTTAAGAATTAACTGTTTGAATTTCTTCAATTTAACCAGGAATTTGGTTTCTTTTATGTTTTTTTTGGAATTAAGAAAAAAAAGTACATGCGAAGGTCTGACAAAAAACCTCAAACATTAATATCAAGCAAGTACCAAAAAAACATCGACCAATCATGTGCAGGTGAATTGAACGATTTCAACATTTTCATAGATTTACAGAAAAAATCTTAAAAATTAAAAAAAAAAAATCAAAATTACCCCCAAAAAATAGGTGTTTTACAAAAATTTATATTTCAAAACGCAACGCCTTATAAAAATCCGTAATAGATGCTTAATTTTTTTTCATTAACTTTCCAATGGCATCTTTTAAATTGTCAAAAATAAAAATTTCTCCTGCCTAATATCTACTTTGTCAAAGGTCTACCGCATGTTATCATTAATAAAACCCTTCATTACTTCGTTTTGAAATGTTTTAGAATTTTTTCAATACCCTTGTTAACCTAACAAGGGTATCCAATTTTAAAGTTCAAGTGTCCTCAACTCCAAAGCGTTTCGCCCAGGTACGACAGTGGAGTTGAAGTCACTTGAACTTTAAAATTGAAATATATTTAATCGCTCCAGTTAAAATAAAAATAAATTTTATTATTTCTTCGTTAAAATTATTTATCGATTAAAAAGAAATTCAACTATCTACGACTTAACGTTGAGAAAATAGCCATGTTGTTACTATGTCATTTTACCCCTATTTACTCTATTAAATTCTTAAATTTCGAAAAATCCCTTTTTAGTGCTCATTTTCGAGCTTATACCCAACAAATAAGTTATCAACGATTTTTATATCTATAATAGTTTAAGCTGTTGATAATAAATCACCAATAAATTTTTACTGTCGTTTTTTCTTTCATCGTGTTTGAAATCATTACCATATTAAAGAAGTGTTCACTTCAAAAAAAGACTACTTACATATATGTACGTGAAATATAAGTTTTTTTTTAATTCAATTTATATAAAAAGTTTTGTACATATAAAAAATAAAACAAGAAATTAAAATCCTTTTAGAATTACTTAAGGAACCCCTTCAAAGAGAATTTCAGCTAAAATATATAACCTGAATAAAAAAAAAATATATATTAAGGGGCACGGTAATACCCAGCCAAGTTCTCTAGCAACTTTGGCACTACATCTACACAACTCAGGCCATTTTTGACCCCCTTTCATTTATCATTTATGGCCGTACTGACAAGCTGGTAATTAAAATTGCTAAACTTTAAAAACATTTTGAACTGTTCAGAAATGATAATTGAATTTTCCATCCAACTGGTATATTAATATTTCTGTCTGGGTTAAAATAGTTTAATATTTTTTTTTTTTGTGCAAAAAAAAAAAAAATAACTCTTCTAAGCTAAAAAGATCAAAAAGAAAAAAAACAAATCCAATTTAAAATCTAAAAAGTAAAAAATAAAAAAACAATTTTCTTTTGCTGTTAAATTAAACTGGAAGAAAGCTTAATATTTTATTTAAAAAAACTGAAAACCTGTAAATATAAAGAAAACAATTTAATTAATCAATTAAATTAAAAACTATAAAATTGGAGATAATATTATTCCCCTAATCTGAAAATATCAAAAAGAAAAACAAAAAAAGAAAAAAAGTATCCAAGTCTTAAAACTAAGAAACAAAAGACAATTTTGCTGTTGAATAAAACTGGAAAAAATCTTATTTTATTTGAAGAAATGAAACCTATAAATATAAAGAAAAAATTAAATTAATCAATTAAATTAAAAATTATAAAATTATTTAACCCATTAACGTTAATAAAATAATAATAAAATACGGTCTTCTCAAAATCCTCCAACATTTATACTTTAGCCACTCTAAATTATATTCCTGAAAAGAAAAAAAAATCAAAGCAATCATTATCATTGTATAGGTCGTTTCAAATCAAAAGTCCTGATTCTGAGTTTACTTTCTCCCTTCCAATAAAATTGAGAACAAATAAACAAAAAACACAATTTTATTGGCTCATTGCGACAAATCAACTCAAAAATAACAACAAATCATGCTTGTTTGAATGAAAGAAATGCTATAGGTCGTTTAAAATCAAAAGTCCCATGGAAAATTGAACAAAAATAAAAAAAACTCATTCGCTTACTGGAAGGAAGCATTTATGACGCAGCTGAACTTTTATTTTTCAATTATTTTGGAGTCGTCACCATAGAAATCATTAATAAACAAATTCAGATTTTTCGTTTGTTTATTTTTTTCTCTAGCATTTCTTTCATTCAAACAAGCATGATTTGTTGTTTTTTTTAGTTGATTTGTCGCAATGAGCCAATAAAATTGAGTTTTTTGTTTATTTGTTCTCAATTTTATTGGAAGGAAGTAGAGAGAAAATAAACTCTGAGTCAGGACTTTTGATTTGTAACGACCTATAGAGAAAAAAATAAACAAACGAAAAATCTGAATTTGTTTATCAAGCAAAATAGATGTTTATTTTTAACGACACTACAATCATCATAAAAAAAAAATATTAAATAAATGTCAATAAAAAAAAAATACATACATTAAATCGAATTCTTCTTGTTCTTGGCCTTTCTCTTCGAAATAACCGGAAGAACCTTCTGCTGGTAATATTTTGTTCAGCGTCATAAACCAAACCAAGATTTGGCTGAAGAAAAAAAAATTGAAATTATAAGAAATTTCAATCTTTTCAAATATGTACATATCATATATATTATTACGGTTGTCGAACACCCTTTACCGGGACTTACACCGAACAGATTTTAATAAATTATATCTTAAAAAAAGGCGAATTTCTGCCGCCAGAATCTGGCAAAATATAAATATTTAAATGTTTATAATTTTTAAGAAATCTTAATTTGTTTAAAAAATAATATTCCAGCCAAAATGAATTTTAAAATGACTTTTTACCACTTTCCAATGAATTTGGAAATGTTTGACATGGCGTGTTCCTGTTCACATTAGGGGTGTTCGTATATCATTAGTTCGTATCATCAGGGGCGTTCATTAGGCGAGTAAATTCTCCGATTTGCTTAAAAATTCTGATGGTTAACATTTTAAGCATTATTATACAAACAAATTGCAGATAAGTTTGGACAAAAATATGAAACCTGTCAAATTTTAGAAGTGGGGATGAAATCCTCTCAGAGAAAGAAAAAATTGTGCAAAAGTACGCAAACTCTTTTAGGACAAAATTATCATTTATTAAAAGAAAAAAAGAAGGCACTAGCTTTTGAAAGATTTCAGACTTTTGTCCGAAGAAATTTTTGGGCAGAAATTTGCAAGAGGGGCTCTCTTTTTTGTAAAAAAAAAACTACACAGTTTCAGTCTAATCAAACAGGAATTGGGTTAAAAAAGTTGAAAAAAGGAGAATTATTTCTGTTTTAGGCAGTACCTAAACAGCCCTGTTACATGTAACATTAGTTATACATTTTTCTTTCATTTTTGGCACACAAATTGAAAATGCCAACTTTTGAGGTTCTGGGTAGTCAAATCCGTAAAAAAAATATCACTCAAAAGTTTTATTTTGTATTTAAGTGCCTTATATCATGTTTTCACTAAAATCCAAATAAGATATTTTCGTAAACTATTTCATTTTGAATGTCAAATGGTTAATGGTAAATTGCTAATCCTCATCGAGGTAAAATGGATCGAAAGATTAATTTGAAATTAAAGGCCCCAACCCATAGAATCCGTTCCACCCGTTGTGTCAATTAATCCGTTGAAATTGAAGGATGGGACAGAAAGGGGTGACCCAAAGAAAACGTTGCATGACGGATTGCTTTTTGACAGCTCACTTTAAATTCCAAGGTGTGTTCGATATTTTCTCGATGAATGTGCACTAAGGAAGTTCTGATGCAAGAAATTGTTAACTATTATCGTTGTTCTTTTTTTTTAATAAAATACGCTACTAGACTTTATGTATGTACTTGCTCTTCAGTTAAAAACAATTTTTAATAACACATTATCATTTGTAGATATGACTTTGGCATAGTAAAATTGAACTCTACAACAGAATTTTAGTATTTAATTGATATCGTCGGTGAAACCAGAAAAGTGTGTAACTCCAAATTTTCTGAAAATTAGATTTGAATGCCATCTGTTAGACAAACCTAATATCTACCGTTCCTTAAACTCAGAATCCCCTTAAAGTTCATAGTTTTTATTTTATTAGCAAATTAGAAAATAAAAACTCATACAAATGCCTTCAAAACGATTTTGTTTTTTAGCTCTCCTATAAAATTTGCTAAAATGGAGTTACACACTTTTCTGGTTTCACCGACGATATAATTTATTAGATATATCATTAAATGTTACTTTTATTACATTTTCTTCACAAATAAACAACTAAAGTTCACAATTCATAAAATCAGAAAAGAAAAGAACACAGTTCTTAGTTCTGAAATTCCCCGGTGTGCACTCCGAAACAGAAAATCGAACTGATCTATTGTTGACAACCAATGTCAAAGGATACGACAGATGAAAAAGTAGAAAGTTGGGCTATTTCTTCCGTCGAATTCGTCAAATACAAATAATTGATTTATTTTATTCATTTATCACATAATACGATATTTTGATAGGAATAATTATATTCCACATAGTGTAGTTCCGATAACCAATGAAAGATACAAAATATTTTGCTTATTTTTTACTTTGGTGTACTTAGCGTAGTTCCTTCAACATCAAGTGCGGTCCTACCTTTATTTTAATTATTCTTTCAGATCATTGAACACTTCTACATAAGATGTTTCCAAAATGATTGGAAAGTGGAAGTGTTCATCGCTTTTGACAGGATCTTTGGAATAAGTTCAGTGGGGAACTTCCAACGATTGTCAGTATAAGAAAATAGTCAAAAGAAAACAGAAAAAAAAGAAAAAAAAAATGTACAGCTATAGCTGGGATGGTGAAGACATAAACAAACAAAAGGAGGCGCGAATTGTGATAGAGTTTTGTGAATTTAGTTCGTGTTTTCCAAAATAAATATGTAAAATTAATTAATTTTTTTTAATTAATCGGAAATAAAAACTTTAAATTTGAAAACAATCGCGAAATATAAAAGTTTTTGTGGTTAAATGATTTCGAACACACAGTGTTTGTTGTAAGTGTGTGTGACAATATGTTTTTTGTTTACATTTTCCCTGCCGAGATATGTCAAATTAGAAAAGGAAAAGACAAAGATAGTTTTTGGAATTTCCCTTTATGAAAAAAAAACACCGCCAGAAACAAAACAATAACAAACGTTTAATGGCGTTTTTAATTGGCAATCCGGAATTGTTCTTCGATTCAGAATCCCAATTGAACAGTTTTTTTTTATTCCGAAGAATCTGAAGTTTAACATGTGCCACATATATGTGTAATCGCACCAAACTTCATTTGTTTTTGTGCTGCAAACATTTTGTACTGCTAACATTTAAATCTATGAATGTGTGAGTGATTCTGCTTCTGATTCTGTTTTTAAAACCAGAAGAGAAATTCTGTTTTTTTCAGAATCAGAACTGTCAGTTTTGATTTTTGGTTTTTTGTGAAATTTTTTGAATCCAAAATGGATGCCATGCTATGGTTTTTGTTTTTTTTTTTGTGAAAAAATTTGTTTGCATCCATCATGGATGTAATGGCCTTCCACTGCGGAGTTAATATTAAAAAAACAAAAGCAACTTTTCTGACAGACAGCTGCCAAAGTTTATGTACAGTCGTGCCAAATATTTGCATGGATTTCAAAAATCAACATAGATAAACAAAAAAACACACCTATGGTTTTTTTTCAAGATTTTTTGTAAGTAGGTACATATATGTATGAACATATTCCGTAGGAACATTTCATCTTCCATTTGCCAGGAAAAGTCTGGGAAGTGTACCTTTGTATGTACATATATAGTATATACATAATGTACATAAGAAAAAGGCCGTAATATTTGAAGGCTCCAGGGGAAAAACAGCACAAGTCCGTTCCAACTCATTTCGAGAAAAATGCATTTTTAAATTTTGTTCTCCATACAACTTAGTACTTAAAGCACACAATTTATTTATTTTTTCAGCAAGGCTTAAATTTGTTTTATAAAAGTAAGGATGCCATCAGATAGTGGTCAGTAAATACTACAAAGACCTCATCATTCGTTTATTTTTGACAAAAAGTGGACATGTGCCGTTTTTTCCCTGGACCCTTCATTTGCTCTTTGCGTGCTATAGGGGCGTAAGTGTTGCACCCCTATTACGATTGTCAACTATCAATTCTTTGCCCCTGGGTAAAAAGGACTTACATAAATGATAGTTTACCAGAAAATCCGATTGAAGTTGAAAATCGATGAATTTTTGAGCATTGATCCTCTTATTTTTATAAGAAAGAGTTACTCTAAATTTATGTTTTTGATTCTCTTTTCATCAAAACCCGAAAGTGCAATTTTGTGACTTAACCTCTTTGTAGCCGAAAGCAAAGAATTTATAGTTGTTAAAAAAAAATTCGATCTCTTATTTGCTTTGAAAAAAATTTGAAAACGAAGAATGATGCTAACCGTGAAATGTAACTGAAAAGATCCATTAAAAAAATGACCAGTTTTCCCCCATTTCGATTTTAAAACATCAAATTTCAGTATTTATCAACTATCAATTGATAGTTGACAATCGTAATAGGGGTGTTAGGTCCGTTAAGGTACTTCCTAGGCTAAAATATGATAAGTGGCTATTAGAAATGAAAAACAATTAAATCACGTAGGTAGATACGAATTTTAAAATTTCCACTTTTGAATAGCGATAAAAATTTAATGGAGTGTGAATTAAATGGGTCTAAGATAATTTTTGGAAAAGCCCAATACAACAGCAAAGAAAAATCGTCAAAGGAAAAATTGTCGGATGTAAGAATCAGACAGAAACCTTACGTTCAACAATTTTTTTATTGACGATTTAAGGTGGTGAATGCATGATTCAACATCGGTTCAAGTTCTTCAAATTGACCAAGTTTGAGATATTAGTTGCGGCAACCTGTTTGAAATAGAGTTAATTATAAAATGTATGTACAACTTAGGGAACCTAGAAGCCGTGTTTTATTGGTAACTCAGTACTTAGCTCAGTAAAATTTAAGACGGTAAACAACAAAAAATGATTGCTAAGGATAAAAAAAAGTTTTTTATTTGTTGGTTTATTTTTTTCTTAACATATACATTTTTTACCCTTCAACAATAAAGGATTATAAAAAATAACTAAAAGTAATCGTTTTTTGTTATTTAGAGCATAAAATGTTTACTCAGTAAAATACTGAGTACCAATAAAACACGGCTAGAATTGCTAAATTTAATGTGCCATATTCATAGCTGTTTAACTTAAACTGGGGCTAATCCAATGTATTTTAAATGGGATAAACACGAGTTTTTTAGTAATTCTCGACTTTTTAAAAAACACACTCTGCATTTACATTTGTACCTACCTACCTATACTTTCTTTTTATTTAAGCATGCGAGAAGTCTCGCACGGGTAAGCTAGTATGTATGTATTTCGCTTACGAAGACAAAAGTTCCTGGCACATTTGGTAGCCTGTCTTCACCTTCAACAGGAAGCAATGTTGGCATACAAAATTCATACAAAATTGTTCTATATTCTCATCCAAAATCTTGGATTTGTCCATTGTCCACTATCAAACTAAAATAACGGTTTAGTTAATTAATGGTTTAACATTAAAATTTTTCAAAAACTCACATTTCTACAAAAGGCTGGGTCCATTAAATAAGTCATTTTCCAAATTCTTCTTATTTCTTTGCTTCAAATATTTTGATATTTTTTAATTTTTGAAGTTATACTTCTTATGGGAGGGTGAGTATGAAAATTTACTTTTTGACAAGAATGTCAAAGGGATTATGACGCGATCACCCTGGGTAGCAGGGCTGTCGTTTCACCTTTAGAGTAGGCAGTACTTTAGTATTTAAAAATGCAGTACGCCGCAGTACGGCAAACATAAAACACACAACAAGTTGCAAGTTACATGTTTTATGTGGCAAGTTGCATGTAGCAAGTTGTATGTGGCAAGTTGCATGTGGCAAGTTGTATGTGGCAAGTTGCGTATGGCAAGTTGCATGTGGCAAGTTGCGTGTGGTAAGTTGCATGTGGCAAGTTGCGTGTGGCAAGTTGCATGTGACAAGTTGCATGTGGTAATTCCCATGTGGCAAGTTGCCAGGGTTGCAAAAAGCTCACATTTCAGCTCAGCTCACAGCTCAGCTCAAATTTGATCTAGCTCACTTTTGAGCTAATTACCATAGCTCAGCTCATTTGAGCTGAGCTGAAAGTGAGCGCCCAAATTCCGACGCCTATATCTCGGAATTTTGAAGAAAATGAAAAAAAATTTTTTTATGCCAAAATGTAGCGGAGACTCTAACCTACATTTGGGTACAACTCTCATCCCTGTAGGTCCACGCGTTCTCAAAAAGGGAGAACTTAAAAGTAAAAAAAAAAAAATAGGCACGATTCTGAAAAAATAGGCATGATGTGGCGGTTTAACATGGAAGGTGATTTTTGAAAAATCTGACAATGTGCAAAGCGTAGGCCCATGACACAAGCTATCATTTGGCATCACTCCCAAAAATTGCTCTCAAGCGGTTTAGCTTCTAGGAGCCTTCAAAGATTCGGGGATTTTTTGAAAAATAAATTTACCCCAACTTTCAAACGCGATTTTCTCGGAATTTTGAAAAAAGTCGAAAAATCGGATTGTACCGGAATTTTTTTTATGATAAAAAAAAGAAATATTTTACTAAAAAAATAGAAATATATTTACTATTAAAAAAACCAAGAAAAAAGATCACGAAAAATTAACTGTTTTATTTATAAAAATATCCATGTGTTAAAATAATTCCACTAATAACAAGAACCAAACATCTGTGAACTGAGCTCAGCTAACTTTTGAGCTTTGTAGCAACCCTGCAAGTTCCATATTGCTACTACTAGTGCTGAAGCACACACAATTCTCATAAAATTACCATATCGCACATTTTATGCGCAATTCATTTACTTTCGTTAACCATATACCGTAAGTTCTGAACCGCACAATATGAGTAAATTTCACAGAATAAATTGAAAACTACATGGACGCAAGGAGGATGAAAGAATTAATTTATTGTTCACTTGATAAAAATGTAAAAAAACTAAGTGTTAATTAATTACTTCATAATAGAAATTAAAAATATCAAATGAAATTCATTTACATATACTGAATGAGAAGTATAACTTCAGTCGCGTGTACATGTGTACACACACTCTTTTTTTTTTTTTTTTTGTATGGCTTTTTGTATTTTTGATACGTCGCTCGACTTGAAAATAGTCATTATTTCATTGCTTAAGTAAACTTTTCAGCAGCAGCTGGATGTGAATCACAGTACACATAATAAGGTGGATGTGAATTATATGCTTTTAATGTAAATTATTTTTTAGGCATTGTTTAGACTAGTGTGTAAATAATTTCTTAGGCCCGGTTTAGACTAAGATTTTAAAAAGAGTCTTATGAGAGGTTTTGATTCAACGATTGCGGATCTGTTCCACGATTTTAGTGCGCCAAAAATATTGGCAAACATTTAAAAAACCATCCAATATATTTTATACTTTAGGTGTTGCATCTAAAATGGTAAAAGTGCATCCGATGCATTTTTTTCCAAAAATGTTTAAAACAGTACAACACCTTTGTGGTTGTGTCAAAAGTGCATTGGCGTTGCATCAAAACTGGTAAAAATGCATCCAATGCAGTTTTTTTCAAAAATATTCAAAAGAGTTCAACACCATTACTTTTGGGTCAAAAGTGCATTGGCATTGGTAAAAGTGCATCCGATGCAGTTTTTTCAAAAAATATTCAAAACAGTTCAACACCATTGTGGTTGTGTTAAAAGTGCATTGGCGTTGCATCTAAAGTGGTAAAAATGCTCAAAAAGGTTCAAGATAATCACTTTTGGGTCCAGAAAGTGCATTGGCGTTACATCAAATGTATTAAAAATGCTTTTTTTTAATGTTCAAAACAGTTGAACACCACCATTTTTAGGCCAAAAAGTGCATTGGCGTTGCATCACATGTGTTAAAAATGCACTTTTTTGAAAAATTCTCAAAACAGTTCAAGATCATCATTTTTGGGTCCAAAAGTCCATTTGCGGTGCATCAAAAGTGTTAGAAATGAACTTTTCAAGATCATCACGTTTAATTTAGTTAGCCCTATTGTGAGTTTAACCTGAACAAGATTCCACCCAAAAATATTGAATTTCACCTTACCCACTTTTCCGTTACGGTGGAAAAGTGGTTCACGTTTCGAAAACTTCCCGTATTTTTAACTTTTTTTTCAGGAAATGAAAAAGGTCTTTTGGCTGGGAACAAAAAACTAGTTTAGTGGAAAATGTTACTTCCTTGCGGGTGCGACGCGCAATAGCTTTTAAAATATTTCAAGTGGAAGACCGATAATATATGTTCTAATTCAAGTATATTCTTAAAATTGATGTTAAAGTGGAGAAAAAAACTAATTCTTTAATCGATTGTCATCTTAAAATGATTTTATGTTTTTAAAATTTTGCATCATTATCTTAAACTTTATCAATAAAAAATTCCTTTAAAAATTATATACTTAACATAACTTAAAATACATTTTCAATTTCTAGGAACATCTAACCCGTACATTTGTGATGCACTACAGCCGAATACCATGTGTTCTAGAAATGTCTAGAGATCCCGATACGCTTAGCAATCGCGTAGTTCACATGAGTGTTCAACTCTTCTCGAACGAAAGTTTAGCTCTCAAAATGGTCAATGAACTTTCTCTCTTGCACGTAATGATAATCAGTTTAAAACTGATGATGTCCAAAATACTCATTCAAAACACACTTCATGGTAAATTAAACAATGAATTCATTCATTCATCAAAATCAATTTCTAATGAGTTTTATTTGTGTGGCCCCTTTTTCAAGTAGATCCCGTCAAGAACTTCCACTTTGTGATCGACTGCACTCGCAGTGTTATGAAAGAACATTGCTATTGGCCTCTAGTGTCGGACTTTAACAATGTGCTCTCGCATGAATCGGTTGCATTGGTTTTCCTACGTGATGACAATCTAATTGATATGTGGTTTCAATTTCTGTCAATGCTTCAGGGTATGAATGTCAATGTGCGAGAGACAACAAGTCACGTGGAATTTGAACCAAGTTCATATTATGCTGCGTTTTCTTGTGAACTTGAAGCTAGCGCTTATCCAATGTGGTCGATTATATCTCACCTCAAGGATGGCAAACACGCCCCATTGGCAAAGAAGATTTTAACTTATTGTGTAAATACTCTACATGAATGGCTAGATGCAATATATTTCTTGGAACCCAGGTTAAGTAAGGTAAGTTTCAGATTAGTTTTATATAATAATCATCAATGATGAACAAAAATATTGAAAAGAAATTGTTTTTTTTTTATTTCTAGGAGGAAATGATGCAAGCATCATTTCACTTTCCACTTCATCGCTATCTAGCTGCATTCCTGTGCCAAGCTGTCACAAAGATGGGAATGTCTTTGAGTGATATATTACCATCTTCATCATATATATTGCCACTGTTGATGATACATCCATTGAGAGTTCAGGTGAGCAATTATTTTTGTTACGTTTTTAATTGTAAGTTAAACAGAAAATAGGAATGCAAGAGAGCTATTATGTTTCAAAAAATTTAATTGTTAGGAGGTAGAGTCTTAACGCAGCTTGTTATTTTATATGTTTTGTCATTTTGTCTTTGACATATCATAATATTTTCAATCTCAGATCTTATTTTATTTCTTAGTTGTTATTTTTATTTGAAAAGTCTCGAAAAAAGATTCGAATTTTTTTGGTTTAAAAACTTATATCGTTAGTTAGGTATGTTATTAATCAGAGGTTTTCAAACTCACTCAATGACACAGCATTATTTCTCATATGTATTTAAAATTTAGATACAGTTCAATTATTTCTTTACAAACATTTTGGAATAATCACTTTTTTAACATCTTTTAATCGAATCCGGCGCTAAAACAAATCTGACAGACTTTGAATTCGGTATCAGAAGACATGGACATATAAATATGCCTTATCAGATATCGGTTATACCTCCAAAGCAAACATTTTGAAATCGCATTATTTGTTGAGCTAGTCAAACCCAACTTTTTTTTCAGCTTCTTACATGATAAGTCTCTGAAATTCAGAGTTCCAAAAATAACACCAAAATGCACATCCCTTTCTGTTAGGCCAGCTGCCCTTTTGTGGAATTCTTTCAAAGATTACTTTTAAACTAGAATGGTAGAACTGATAATACTCGTATATACAAAAGAACAGAATTGAAGTTCGGGATTTTAAATTCAGGGGGCGAGGCAGACTGGTTGATGGTTTATACAAGAGAACAAATTTTGAGTTTGAAATTTTATACTAAGGGCCGGTTTGTTCACACTCGATTATCTTTTAATCAAGGATTTTTCTATGGAATAATCCCTGATTAAAAGAACAAACTGGCGTATTGGCTATGGCAACCTTTTGCCCCTAAGCAAGGTAGAATCATTTCATTTTCATTTCATTTATTTATTTGACAAGTACAGTAAGACCTAGTCTTTTATAGTACTAACATTGAGTAATTATTTTGAAGTGCTCGTTGTCGTAGTTGAAACTCAGTAGTTTCTGCCCGAGTCTGCCTTCAAGAAAACTTTTAAGGGTTATCAGGCCGATAACTTTTCACCTTGCCTTCGTATTTTGCGATTATTTGGATTCTAAGATTAGCATGGCTTAAAAACAGACGATTCTGATGTCAATTTTTGAACGCATTTTTACTATATTTGCCTTATTTATATGGCAGTATAGTATCGCCTTAATATACGAAAAGATAAGCTAACCTTGGCAATTACAAACAAATATCTGTATCAAATTTCAATGAAATCCGTTTGCCTGTTTGGTCTGGTTCTCATTCATTTTATTGTGGGTTATGAGTTAAATTTCAAATACTAGAGCTATGGAACTTATAGAAGACAAATTGTTATTTTTCTTGACACACTTTGTATTCTCTTACCTAGTTCTTCAATATAGCCCCTAATTTTTTGCTTAAATTCTAAGAATTGTCTTTCTTGCAAACACTTTATTGCACTTCAAGTGGAAATTTCTATGTCATCAAAAAGAATATGAAACCATTTTTCATTCTCTTTTTGCTTTAGTCTTTTACTCAAGACAATAGTTTAAATTTTTGTATTGTCTCACTTCCTCAATGATCTAATTTTATTCTTTTTTGAAAACAAATATTCAAAACAAAAAAGTCTTTAATTTAATTTCTTTATTTATTTCAAGTCAGTTTTTTTCTACATAATCTTCAGTTGTTTTCGTTTATTATTTATTTAAATAAATCAAAAATGAATTCATAGTAATTTATTGTTTGACTGTTTTTAAATTATTATAATTTCTTCACATACATACGTAAGTGTGTTTTTTTTTATTTCATTATTGTAGGTAATTAAAAGTACTACTAAGCGTAATAAAAAAAATAAAAATAATAATAAAAATTAAAGTAACATTTCGATTTTTTTCGTTTTCTGTTTTTTTTTGTTTACTTGGTGTCATTATTTGGCAACCGAACATATGGTGTGAAATCATACGTTATTAATTTTGGTGCTATAAAACCACCATAATTATTTCTTCCTTTATGATATAATCCAACACCAGCCAATGGCACTGGTGGATTTGATGTTACTTCTTGAATATCAATAAAAGGCACTGTTGTTTGTGCCGCATCTCTATCCATACTGGTGTGAGTAAATTCAACATATTGATTATGCCTAGAAGTAGGCAGTGATTGAACTAGAGTTCTTGTTGGTACATCGGGATCTTTTAAACTTATTTGTTCTCTAAAATAACAATAAAAGATTAATTTAAGTTCATGGTTGAAATATGGCATCATACCTTCTTTCACCACTGACATCAGTATTATCATTCGACTTCCAAAAACTGCTAGTCTTTGGATTAACCAATTTTCCATTTTCGAAATTATATTCACTGAGACGTGCTTCAAGATTCAAATGGGCTCCGACTACTCGGAATCGTATACCAGTCACTACATGAGAAACATCATCTCCTTCAATATCATCCAAATCAATAGCTCGCTTATCCCATCCAAGAGTATGATAATCGTATCCATTTGATACACCACGATCAAAAATCTGATAATCCTCAACTGGTTTCCAGCTCAAAGTTGATTGATTAACATTGCCACGTGGCAGGAGTTGACCTTCTTGAATTTGAATATGGAACACACGTTTGTGTTTTACAAATCGAAGACCGGTTACAACTCTGTAAAAATTTATAATTAATTAATTAGTGGGAGATTTTTGAACTGGGTATATTTTATAGAAACTCACTTGTTATCATCGATATTTGAGACAGTTTCACGTAGATTAAAATAACGATCAGATTTAATTCCTTGTTCATCGCAAATACAGAAGCAGTAACTGCAATGCCAGAAAATATAACGCCACCAAGAATCAACTTTTGTGGAACCTCGTGAACAGTAATTTTTCAAACCTAATGTTCGACCACTTTCGTATTCGATGTACTCATATCGTCGAGTACTATTTGAAGGCTGTAAAAAAACATACATTTTTATAAAAGCTTTTAAGTAGTAGATACAGAACACTTACAGATGGACAAATCCACATATCCGAATCAACATATCCACAATTCAATAATCTTCCAGAACATCTCTGCTGTTTGGCACAATATAAATTCTTAAAACAACCATAACTCTTTGTTGCTTCATAGAATTGACAATTTTCTCTGCAAGTCTCTTCAGGATTCAAATCGACTTCATTTTCAATATATCCTTGCAGCAGACGTGTGACTTCATCATATGTTTTACCTTTAACATGTTTAATTGGATCATTTTGCCAGACAATACGATCAGCTCGACGCATAACTTCGCGAAGTTTTAGTAATGTACGTTCAGTACGTTTTGCATAATCTTCACGCATTAAATCGGATTCTTGAGTAAAGTTACCTTAAAACAAAATAGATTTTTTATTTTAGATTAAGTTTATGCTAAAGCGATAGGTACATTTACCTTTGCCATAAATTCTTAGTATCATCCATGAGAATTGCATCATTGTGTAACCTTTGAGTTCGGTTAAAGCGATATCAGCATACAAAGAATAAAGGAATTGTTGACAAGATTGTCTAGTTCCACTAAGATGGTTATTGGCATCCTGAAAATAAATTTAAATATTGAGTTATTAATTCGACAGCCCAAAAGAAAAGATAAGAAGAAAACTGAAAACAAGATTCTTAAATGGGTACACATTAGGAGTCTATGATCATCTTGAGTATTTGGATTCGAGTTTGCATTTAAACAATTCCACCAAAACAGTTTCGTACTATTAAGTGTTTTTGGTGCAAAATGAATAGGAATTGATAAAGCAAACCCAGCGCGTAAAATTTTCAAAAAAAAAAGTTAAGCTTCATGTTTGTATAGACATCATTTGAATTTAAAGCAAAGCCATTATGGCTTTGTTCTGCTCAATATTAATACATTCATTCTACGTGACATTCCGTAATGGGAATTATTTTTTTTATCAGATATACATTTTTGTGGATTGACTGAATTGAATAATTTCAGTGAAATATTTACTTAAAAATTGATTTTGTGTTTAGAGTCAATTTTCACATTGCATTTTGCAATTAAATCAATAAGTTAGGAAAATAAATTGAAAATTAAATTTTTCTATATGATAGACGACAACCATTGAATCATTCTTTGATATGAGTTCTTTGACTTCTTTGAATTTGATTTTTATTTAAATCCGTTTTAATCATTCGGATAGTAAAATTTTAAGCCTATAGACTGACAAAACGCTTTAATGAAAAAATTAACATATTGTAGATGTGACTGGCAACTCCAGCTTATATCGTTTTGACGGTTCTAAATTTCATGAATGCTTTCATTATTTATTTAAACACATGGTTTTGTTAATTCAGTTCATGTGTTTGTTTCCAATCTTTAAAATCGAAGAAAAAAAAGTACTTTGTTTGTTATTAATGACGGCATTTCTTTTTCAATGAAAAGAGTTAGCTTTTTATGTTTTCTGTCTTTTCATACACTTTGCATGACTCTTTCCTTCTTTTCATTCGACAACAGCGTGGTTATTTCGTAAAATATAAAAAAAAACTAAGTCAGAAATCGTCTGAATTTTATTTTATTTTCTTGTTTGTCTGCATTTAATTTATTATTATAAAGAAATATGAATGAGAATGAGAACTATCAAATATCGACTTGAGATCTGCGTTACCTATTTAACACCTGTTGTCTTGATGACTAATGAGTTGAAACCAATTGGCTTTGGTATTGTTTTGCTACATACCTTTGTGCTAAGTAATTAATTTTGTTGGTAATTGAGCTAGAAAATTATGCATGTAGTCAATTTTAGATCTTGATAATTTCATGTATGTATAATTAAATTTGTCAATGGAGGAATGTGTCGTAAAAAACTGTTTTGGAACTGAATGAAATTGTAAACAAATTGAATTTTGTGAAAATAAAGTATATATTGCAACAAAAAGAATTCATTCGCAGTGAAAACCTATTACGCAATTCATGGATTGAAGTATTACTGAATCCGAAAGTAAAATAGAAATATATCATGATTTTCTACGATATCTTTGTTTCCATTTCAAGCATTTAGTAAACACTTTAAATTCCAACAAAGTTTAATCAGACGAAAATAACAATTAGACTTTTGCTAAGCTATTATTGAATCTTTTTAAAGCATAATTTGGAAAACAATTGGGAATAGAAAAAATTATTCAGTTGAAAAAAAAATCGAAAAAAAGAACACAATCAGTTTTAAAACAAGTCAAAGTTTAAGTGACCTCAAATTCATTAAAGTAGTACTGCAGCAATACTGCAAAATTAAATTCGACTTTTTAGAACAAGCAAGAATAAACTCTTAATTTAGCCAATAATAACATTGTTTAATTTATGAAGAAAATTAATTAAGATACACCAATGTTATCGATTACTAAATTATTTTTGAGGTAATATAAACATGCCAACAACGTGGCTATTCTCACTATAACATAATTATAAAAAAAACATTCTGACTTAGATTCTTTTTGCTTTAAGTGGTTAACACTTAGAACCCCAGAGCAAAGAATTGAACAATATTTCCTTCTGAGCTCAGTCATTTGAATGCATATAAGCAAGCTTCTAGGTGCATATTCTGGTACTTCCAGGTTCCTATTCACACCGGTTAAAATTTTTTCATCATCTTCCTTCTAATTCTTAAGAGATTATTTAAAAAGTATAAATAAATTCTTGACTTTAATATTGCATATTCATTTTAACTCACAAATTTATTCCCCCCTTAAGAAGTCACAAAATTTTGGGACTTTTACTTAAAAAGGATAATTATTGGATGAATCTTTTACAATAAGATGCGCCATAACTATTTTCACTTCCTATTTAAATTGTGACCTCTAAAGGAAATCACACGTAGGAAAAAAGTAATGACCCGGAAAACGACTTCCTTGATGTTAATAAACTCTAGATATCAGAGATAGTTAGTCTTCAAAATGACCGAAGTTAGCCGATATGCTTCTTTTGTTTATTAAAAAATGCATGGAGAAAGTTCTTCTAATATTAAAAAAACAAAAAGTAAAACTTAGTAAGCATCTATTCTAAATTAAACTTATCAAATTTGATGATTTAACTCGGGTTTAATTATAATCCTACACTGAAAAAACTGGATCTAAGTTATTTTTTTTTTATCTACCATTATTTAAGTTGACAATCTCAATAATTTCATGTTAAAAAAAATATCAACAACTTTAATCTTTGAAGTTCAATCTTTTGTAATACTCATTTCAATACAACTTAATAATTGCGTTGAATTTCAAAATATAAATGTTTCACATTACTGATAAGCAGCTTCCACCATGCCATGTCTACTCTCGTGTGACATTCAACAAAGCAGAATATCAAAGTAGCATGATATAATACCAAACTTTATCGCAATTTAAAACCTCACTCTTAAACACAGTTGAATAAGTTTGTTATAAAAACAAATCTATTCCGTGCAATAGATACAAAAAACTGCAATCATATGAAAAAATAATTGTTCATTTGTGCAACAAAATTATAGACCCCTGTAAATTACAAAAAAAAAATACAACAACAAAATAAAAACAAAAAAACTAACCAATAAAGCTCGATAGTACGTCGCTTGTTTAACCATAATCAATTCAATTTGTTTAAATATCTTTTCCATTGAGAAAGTACTATCATTCCTCAGTACATTATCACACAAATCCAAGGCCGCCTGTTCATTATATTCCCCATCAATTGGATTCGTATTTAAAAACACCCGGAATGCCTCAAATATACTATTCACATACATTAAATCCGACTTCAACATTATCCATTCAGAATGTTGAACAATTTCATACCGACTCTCATCGAATAGTCGTTGCAAATTGTCTCGAGCAAAACTTCGATGTGTATCGTAGACTTTTTTCAGCTGTGCCTCCCGGGTTATCCGAGGCTTTGTAATGTATTTCCAGAGAGCCTTCTCTATCGAAACATATTCCGCATGTGACGTATCTACTTCTAGAGCCGCCACATTTCGTTTAGCTTCAACACCAACAAAGGTGGTTATTGAGAGTAATACAATGGGAACGACGAAGAGGAAGAGGTACAATGACGACATCACCTCTACTGACATCGATATTGTGCTTCGTTGTAGAAGCATTTTTTATTTTTATTTATTTTTTTGTCAATGGATTTGCTGCTGTCGGGGCATTAATTCAATTTAAGCAAAAACACTGATATCGTTTGTTTTGTTGTTGTTGTTTGTTATTTTTTTTAAATTTATTTCAAAAGTGGTCGTTTTGACGACGACCTTTGTTGGAAATGCGATAATTTTCGTAAAATTTTTTTATTCTTGTGTTACACTTCACAAAGGCTTCAAATATAATTCTTATTTTACATAATCTTTTTAAATTATATAAAATTAATTCAATATAATCTTTTTTAAACAAAGCACGATTATTCTATGTTTTTTATTTGCACAACAGCAAAAAGAGCAATATGCTGCTACACTTTGGTAGTTTATTTATTTTTTTCTTTCTTTCTTTAAATGAATATTAATTTTTGCACAGATTGCTTGCTACCGTCCCGTTCGGTTCGACCACTGCCATTCGATTCATTAGTTAGTATGTACAGCAATATAATGGGGTTGTGTGGTTTTTGGTATTCAGAATATAAGAAGCACAGAAGCCAGTCAGAAAACTCGAAAGAGTGTACATGTTCACCTCTAATTTGTGTGTTGAGTTTTCGCTCTCCTCTTTCTATTTTTTTTTTTTTTTTATACTTTTGTATTGAGTTTAGTTTGTTGACGAACGAATAAGAGATGGAATAAAAAATTTAATAAATAAATAAAAAAACAACAACTATACAAAAGATTTCGCAAAATAAAGAAGAGTATTGAATGCTTTTTTAGAACTACAGAGAGAGAACTTGTTAGTTTAATACTCTTTAAACTGTGTTTTATAGGAACAGGGTGTTTGTGATGGGATACTTTTTTTGATGGCTTTTTTTTATTATCTGTAGATTATGGGAAACCTAAACCGAGGGTAAATGTGTTTGCATGCTCATCTGTTCCATCATAACTTCTAAACTATCATATATATTATTACGGTTGTCGAACACCCTTTACCGGGACTTACACCGAACAGATTTTAATAAATTATATCTTAAAAAAAGGCGAATTTCTGCCGCCAGAATCTGGCAAAATATAAATATTTAAATGTTTATAATTTTTAAGAAATCTTAATTTGTTTAAAAAATAATATTCCAGCCAAAATGAATTTTAAAATGACTTTTTACCACTTTCCAATGAATTTGGAAATGTTTGACATGGCGTGTTCCTGTTCACATTAGGGGTGTTCGTATATCATTAGTTCGTATCATCAGGGGCGTTCATTAGGCGAGTAAATTCTCCGATTTGCTTAAAAATTCTGATGGTTAACATTTTAAGCATTATTATACAAACAAATTGCAGATAAGTTTGGACAAAAATATGAAACCTGTCAAATTTTAGAAGTGGGGATGAAATCCTCTCAGAGAAAGAAAAAATTGTGCAAAAGTACGCAAACTCTTTTAGGACAAAATTATCATTTATTAAAAGAAAAAAAGAAGGCACTAGCTTTTGAAAGATTTCAGACTTTTGTCCGAAGAAATTTTTGGGCAGAAATTTGCAAGAGGGGCTCTCTTTTTTGTAAAAAAAAAACTACACAGTTTCAGTCTAATCAAACAGGAATTGGGTTAAAAAAGTTGAAAAAAGGAGAATTATTTCTGTTTTAGGCAGTACCTAAACAGCCCTGTTACATGTAACATTAGTTATACATTTTTCTTTCATTTTTGGCACACAAATTGAAAATGCCAACTTTTGAGGTTCTGGGTAGTCAAATCCGTAAAAAAAATATCACTCAAAAGTTTTATTTTGTATTTAAGTGCCTTATATCATGTTTTCACTAAAATCCAAATAAGATATTTTCGTAAACTATTTCATTTTGAATGTCAAATGGTTAATGGTAAATTGCTAATCCTCATCGAGGTAAAATGGATCGAAAGATTAATTTGAAATTAAAGGCCCCAACCCATAGAATCCGTTCCACCCGTTGTGTCAATTAATCCGTTGAAATTGAAGGATGGGACAGAAAGGGGTGACCCAAAGAAAACGTTGCATGACGGATTGCTTTTTGACAGCTCACTTTAAATTCCAAGGTGTGTTCGATATTTTCTCGATGAATGTGCACTAAGGAAGTTCTGATGCAAGAAATTGTTAACTATTATCGTTGTTCTTTTTTTTTAATAAAATACGCTACTAGACTTTATGTATGTACTTGCTCTTCAGTTAAAAACAATTTTTAATAACACATTATCATTTGTAGATATGACTTTGGCATAGTAAAATTGAACTCTACAACAGAATTTTAGTATTTAATTGATATCGTCGGTGAAACCAGAAAAGTGTGTAACTCCAAATTTTCTGAAAATTAGATTTGAATGCCATCTGTTAGACAAACCTAATATCTACCGTTCCTTAAACTCAGAATCCCCTTAAAGTTCATAGTTTTTATTTTATTAGCAAATTAGAAAATAAAAACTCATACAAATGCCTTCAAAACGATTTTGTTTTTTAGCTCTCCTATAAAATTTGCTAAAATGGAGTTACACACTTTTCTGGTTTCACCGACGATATAATTTATTAGATATATCATTAAATGTTACTTTTATTACATTTTCTTCACAAATAAACAACTAAAGTTCACAATTCATAAAATCAGAAAAGAAAAGAACACAGTTCTTAGTTCTGAAATTCCCCGGTGTGCACTCCGAAACAGAAAATCGAACTGATCTATTGTTGACAACCAATGTCAAAGGATACGACAGATGAAAAAGTAGAAAGTTGGGCTATTTCTTCCGTCGAATTCGTCAAATACAAATAATTGATTTATTTTATTCATTTATCACATAATACGATATTTTGATAGGAATAATTATATTCCACATAGTGTAGTTCCGATAACCAATGAAAGATACAAAATATTTTGCTTATTTTTTACTTTGGTGTACTTAGCGTAGTTCCTTCAACATCAAGTGCGGTCCTACCTTTATTTTAATTATTCTTTCAGATCATTGAACACTTCTACATAAGATGTTTCCAAAATGATTGGAAAGTGGAAGTGTTCATCGCTTTTGACAGGATCTTTGGAATAAGTTCAGTGGGGAACTTCCAACGATTGTCAGTATAAGAAAATAGTCAAAAGAAAACAGAAAAAAAAGAAAAAAAAAATGTACAGCTATAGCTGGGATGGTGAAGACATAAACAAACAAAAGGAGGCGCGAATTGTGATAGAGTTTTGTGAATTTAGTTCGTGTTTTCCAAAATAAATATGTAAAATTAATTAATTTTTTTTAATTAATCGGAAATAAAAACTTTAAATTTGAAAACAATCGCGAAATATAAAAGTTTTTGTGGTTAAATGATTTCGAACACACAGTGTTTGTTGTAAGTGTGTGTGACAATATGTTTTTTGTTTACATTTTCCCTGCCGAGATATGTCAAATTAGAAAAGGAAAAGACAAAGATAGTTTTTGGAATTTCCCTTTATGAAAAAAAAACACCGCCAGAAACAAAACAATAACAAACGTTTAATGGCGTTTTTAATTGGCAATCCGGAATTGTTCTTCGATTCAGAATCCCAATTGAACAGTTTTTTTTTATTCCGAAGAATCTGAAGTTTAACATGTGCCACATATATGTGTAATCGCACCAAACTTCATTTGTTTTTGTGCTGCAAACATTTTGTACTGCTAACATTTAAATCTATGAATGTGTGAGTGATTCTGCTTCTGATTCTGTTTTTAAAACCAGAAGAGAAATTCTGTTTTTTTCAGAATCAGAACTGTCAGTTTTGATTTTTGGTTTTTTGTGAAATTTTTTGAATCCAAAATGGATGCCATGCTATGGTTTTTGTTTTTTTTTTTGTGAAAAAATTTGTTTGCATCCATCATGGATGTAATGGCCTTCCACTGCGGAGTTAATATTAAAAAAACAAAAGCAACTTTTCTGACAGACAGCTGCCAAAGTTTATGTACAGTCGTGCCAAATATTTGCATGGATTTCAAAAATCAACATAGATAAACAAAAAAACACACCTATGGTTTTTTTTCAAGATTTTTTGTAAGTAGGTACATATATGTATGAACATATTCCGTAGGAACATTTCATCTTCCATTTGCCAGGAAAAGTCTGGGAAGTGTACCTTTGTATGTACATATATAGTATATACATAATGTACATAAGAAAAAGGCCGTAATATTTGAAGGCTCCAGGGGAAAAACAGCACAAGTCCGTTCCAACTCATTTCGAGAAAAATGCATTTTTAAATTTTGTTCTCCATACAACTTAGTACTTAAAGCACACAATTTATTTATTTTTTCAGCAAGGCTTAAATTTGTTTTATAAAAGTAAGGATGCCATCAGATAGTGGTCAGTAAATACTACAAAGACCTCATCATTCGTTTATTTTTGACAAAAAGTGGACATGTGCCGTTTTTTCCCTGGACCCTTCATTTGCTCTTTGCGTGCTATAGGGGCGTAAGTGTTGCACCCCTATTACGATTGTCAACTATCAATTCTTTGCCCCTGGGTAAAAAGGACTTACATAAATGATAGTTTACCAGAAAATCCGATTGAAGTTGAAAATCGATGAATTTTTGAGCATTGATCCTCTTATTTTTATAAGAAAGAGTTACTCTAAATTTATGTTTTTGATTCTCTTTTCATCAAAACCCGAAAGTGCAATTTTGTGACTTAACCTCTTTGTAGCCGAAAGCAAAGAATTTATAGTTGTTAAAAAAAAATTCGATCTCTTATTTGCTTTGAAAAAAATTTGAAAACGAAGAATGATGCTAACCGTGAAATGTAACTGAAAAGATCCATTAAAAAAATGACCAGTTTTCCCCCATTTCGATTTTAAAACATCAAATTTCAGTATTTATCAACTATCAATTGATAGTTGACAATCGTAATAGGGGTGTTAGGTCCGTTAAGGTACTTCCTAGGCTAAAATATGATAAGTGGCTATTAGAAATGAAAAACAATTAAATCACGTAGGTAGATACGAATTTTAAAATTTCCACTTTTGAATAGCGATAAAAATTTAATGGAGTGTGAATTAAATGGGTCTAAGATAATTTTTGGAAAAGCCCAATACAACAGCAAAGAAAAATCGTCAAAGGAAAAATTGTCGGATGTAAGAATCAGACAGAAACCTTACGTTCAACAATTTTTTTATTGACGATTTAAGGTGGTGAATGCATGATTCAACATCGGTTCAAGTTCTTCAAATTGACCAAGTTTGAGATATTAGTTGCGGCAACCTGTTTGAAATAGAGTTAATTATAAAATGTATGTACAACTTAGGGAACCTAGAAGCCGTGTTTTATTGGTAACTCAGTACTTAGCTCAGTAAAATTTAAGACGGTAAACAACAAAAAATGATTGCTAAGGATAAAAAAAAGTTTTTTATTTGTTGGTTTATTTTTTTCTTAACATATACATTTTTTACCCTTCAACAATAAAGGATTATAAAAAATAACTAAAAGTAATCGTTTTTTGTTATTTAGAGCATAAAATGTTTACTCAGTAAAATACTGAGTACCAATAAAACACGGCTAGAATTGCTAAATTTAATGTGCCATATTCATAGCTGTTTAACTTAAACTGGGGCTAATCCAATGTATTTTAAATGGGATAAACACGAGTTTTTTAGTAATTCTCGACTTTTTAAAAAACACACTCTGCATTTACATTTGTACCTACCTACCTATACTTTCTTTTTATTTAAGCATGCGAGAAGTCTCGCACGGGTAAGCTAGTTTATCGTAATTCAACAAATGAGGTATCGTTAGAAGTGTCTTACACGCCCCCAAGTTATAGGATATGAAACGTTTCATTAAATTGAATATTGTTTCATATATAGATACAAAAACCATGTTCTTGGTTTTTTTTTTTAAATGTAAAGCAGACCTGCAAATAGTTTATCGCGACCAAGCTACTTTTAAATCTAAAAATGCTTTAAAAATTGTAAAGAAGAAAGTATTTTCATCTGCAATTGTTATGCGATGTTTTTTTTTTTATGTTTTGGTAAGTCGTACAGCAAATTTACCATATTTTTTCGATTATCTTGTTTTTAATTGGATTTAATTCAAATCTCAAGCTGCTTCATTGGAAGTATTGATTTTTATGTTTTTCAATTAACCATGGTCCCTATAAGAAGAAAACTCAGAATCAGTAATGTGAATGACCTCTTAATTATCAATTTGAGGGAACACACAAATGGCATCTAATCAAAGGTCACGCATGTACTCGTATGTACATCTTATTATATGCTTCTAGCTACATCATTCAAATCTAATGAGGGCACACTCGTGTCTGCAGTAATTTTATCTTCCCAATTTCCTTGACCGCAATTAAACAAACAAAAAAAAAAGAATGAAGCAAAAACAAAATAAATAAAAGCAGTCTCTTATTTGAGAATATTTTTCTTTTCACCATGTGTATGCCATGTGGCAACTCTAAACTATTGTATATCCTCTCTACTTATGTTTTTGTTTCTGACTTTTGAAGTGCATCAACATTGCATGCGCATTGCATGCTTCCATTGTTGTTTTTTTTTTGTTGGTTCGTTTGTTTGAACATATGAAAAAAAAGGTGAAGTAGGAAAAACCTTTCTCAATTTTATTCCCACCTGCTGATTCTTATCGATGAACAATGAACCATGTATTTTTTATTTTGTCTTTCAAAAAAAGGTTAAAAAAAAACATATGATTTTGTTGTTCTAGTAGACGTTCATAGATTCATTTATTTCAGAGAGCAATGACGTTTTAATAGGTTTTATATCGAATGAAAATAAAATTGTTACACATGTTCAAGAGCGTTGCAGCTAGAGATGATGTTGAAAAAGTTTACATAAAAAAAAGAGAGTTTACTAAACGCAATAAAAAAGGGGAAATCAGAATTCAGAGAGTGGGATTCTGTGTACGCAATAAAAAGAAAATCTCATCATTTTTTTTATGAGTTTCGACCAATTATTCTTATTCCATCTCTTTTCAACTTTTAGAAAAGTTGTCACATCTCTTTTGCTTTTTGATTCAAGAATCATGTGTGCTTCAGCCTTCAGGCATGTGTTGCCAGGGTGAAATACAATGAACCTAGGCCCTAATTTTTGCAAGTGGGTTTGATTTGAAAAGGGTAGAGAAAAAATATAGTTTCAAGAACCTTCAAAATAAAAAAATTACATGAAATTGAACGTTTCATTTAAGATTATAGTTTCTGAGAAGTAAATCGTACTATCTTTTATATTTGGCTTGAAACTCTGGAATTTACTAATACAAATTTGTATATTGTATAAATTCCACCTACTGTTTGAAACTACATGACAAGAAATTCTTTCTGAAAAGAAAACAAAAATGAACCTTTCTTGGACATAAACAGATTAAATACGCAAACGTCATTACCTATCGTGCCACAATACCTACAGAAGTTAAAAAAAAAAAACAATTTGAATAGACTTATTCTTTAGATTGCAATATACGTATGATATTAACAATGGTTCAAAATTTCAAGTTTCGAAATCGATTTAGTGCATCTGGCATAAATCCAAAATTATCATTCTCATGCCTTCCGTGGCACTTATAAAAGTAAAAAAATGCTTAGCAGAAGTTAAATACAAATTTTTCGTTAATTTATTTCTATTTTAGTGAGTATTACTAACGTTTACCTGATTACCGAAGATTACATTGAAATCATAGCAAGTGTTACTCAAATTATCTGGAATTGCTAGAGAGCAAAAACAAATTTTTGTGAATTTAACCTTCGATTTACGAATGTTTTTTATTATATAGCTTTAGCGTGACTACTTCCTTTACAAATAATTTGGTACGAGTCAGAAATTTTGTGGTACTTAGGGCGTAAATTAACTTAAATACTTTATTTTTATAATAATTTTTAATTTCCCAATAGTTAAGTTGATCCTAGGGAGTCAAGTGAAAAGGGAGACTAAATAAAAATAGCCATTTTTGTAATTAACACATTGATATTTATAAATTTCCTTAATAAATGTCATAAATGCAAAAAAAATTTTTTTTAACTCAGTCCTTAGAATCAAGTTAAGTAAACAATAACGTCAAGTACAACGTAAAAATATGTTGCTCTGTACTCGTATTTCGTTCTGATTCTATTCGATTCTATCCAAAAGTGTTTCCTGTAAAATTTCGAAATGCAAAAATAGTACTTTATACTTCCTTCAAATGCGACTTCCTTTTTTTCGAGATAAGATTTGTCAAATTCAAAAACAATTTATATAGATTGACAGAAAACAGATGTGCGAGAATCGCTTTTCTTCCACTCTCCATTGTTATCTCCAGTTCGATTTTTTTTACGAATCTTAAACTTCCACTTTAGTATTTATATCGAGAGTAAAAATGAAACACTGTCAGCAGCATTGGCGAGATAAAGTTTATCAGCGATAAGAGCTTAAGCAAATATACGGGCAAGAATGTTAATATGAATTATGATGACAGTATATATAAGTTACCACAGATCGCTTTCAATTTGAATTGCTATGAATTTGCACTCGAAGCAATTTAGCTGAATGGCTTGCAAAAAGAACAGCAACTTCTTGAGCATTATGAGCATATAGCCTTAACCAGCATTAGTTGATACATATGAAGCGTAATCTGAGTATCAAAAACAAACAAACAAACTATTAAAATGAGTATCTTTTTCATTGATGGTTTTTTATTAGCTCTGTTTTTGGATGTTACAAATAATAGGTTATGTTTCTTTCAGTAGAAGCAGTCGTTGTTTTATTTTTCTAGGGAGTTTTTTTTGTAGCAAGTGAAAATCTTTAAATCTGACCATCAAGTGTAACGAAAACAGATCCACATTAAAAAATCGCACCTCACTTAACTCCATTTAAGTGGTGAGTTCAACATTTTGTTTATAATTTTTTCTCAAGAAGATAAAATTCTTAATCAAGAAAGCTATGACGAATACTCGTCTTCTCTGCCAGGTCATTGTTTATATTATGTAAAGTTTATTGCTATTTGAAAAAAAAAACAACTACTTCTTCCGTTCATTGTCATTGTCACCCATTATCGTTTGTTATTATTCATTGTTTGCCCGACTAACGGTATTTTAATTTATAATAATATGCGCTTATTTGATATTTTCCACTTAAGATTTGAATATCCAACAAGAGTCATATTAAAACCTTTATCATTATATCTATACAACGTTTTTGTTTTTAGTAGAAGTCGACAAGTGGTAAATGATCATAAAAAAAAGTGACTCATTCAATTTAAAAATGAATTCGCCAAACGATTCTTAACTTTCCCTCCACCAAAACAAACTTTGAACAGAACACAGACTTTCTGTGGAAGGTATAAAACGCAAACTCTTCTTTAAATATTGACCACTCATGCGTGGAATAAATAAATAAGTAAATAACAAAAAAAAAAAAAAAGAGTCATAACAAAGAAAACCGGAAAACCAGTAACTAACAAGTTGTAATGTTGTCAGTCTGTCGTTAATTTCTGACTTTTTTTAAATGACGTCATTTAAAAAGAGAGATATAATCATTAACTTGAGACCAGACTTGATTAAAATAACAATGAGAACTATACTTAAAAAAAAAAAAACTGGAAAAAAAGTATACTAGTTTAACTCGCTATTATTTATACCTCCAATATCTCAGCAAACATTTCCAACACACTTTTCGATGGGGTTCTACTCTCGGCCTCGTTTCCAATGAATATCAAATGCAATTGCTCCAACAAATTATTTACAGCATAAGCATTTGGCGAAACAGACCATTCAGCAAATGTCACCAGTGTAGTCTGTTCCAATTTATCCTGATTGGCTTCATAGCGTTGCATTTGATTGTAGCGTGTTGCAATTCGATTCATAATGTCGTCGATTTCGTGCATTTGCAACTCCAAGCGTGTGTTCACTTTAGTGAAACTATTTATAGATTCAATCGCCCATTCTATGTTGTTAGCGTACTATTATGGGATATATAAAAAGATTAATTTCAGTTTTACATTATTTGTGTTTCAAAAAAAAAAAAAACATTCTTCCCACCCTGCTTTCAGATAGATCGATTTTTCTAGCCAGTTCCTTCATTCGGCGAAGGACTTTCTTTTGTTTCTCCCGAATAATTGGCAATTCAACACTTTCACCAAAACTTGTCTGTTGAACGAAATCCCATGTTTTGAGAATGCCCGTTGCTACTTCTTTGGTCACATGAATGACATCGATTACGTCTTCGATTAAGGCATTAGCATGTGGAATGTGACCGGCACAAATGAAAAGTAACAAAGTTACTATTGTGAAAAACTTATTTAATTTCATTTTTGTTGATAATTTGTTGGATAATTTAAATTTAATGGCAATGGCACTGGGGTCTGATGATCCCGTTGTGTTTTATTTTTAAAACTATATTTTTTGTTATTTCACTTCATTCTTTTTCGTGCACAGCAGACAACTTAACTGAACAAAGTAGAGATTGGAAGAGATTTTTGTTGTCTGTCGAGTGAGAGTTAATACACAAATGTGGATGGCAAAGCAGACAGACAAAGTAGGCAGCTGGTTTTCTTTGGCTGACTATGATTGCATTTTATTCAGGAGCGCATTCAAAAAATATTGTCGCCCAATGAGCTTTGGCTTATTATTATTATATTTTACTTACTCTATAGCATAGGGCAAGTATTGGTTTCGTGTCGAAAAAAAATTTGAGGTTAATCAAAATGACCATTACGATGATGGAAGAGTACGAAAAAGTGGGTCCCTCGGTGCGTCTATGCGTCCATCTATACACATTTCCACAGACTAAACGGGTGGACGGATTTTTTTCAAATTTGGTACAGATGATTTTTATAGAATTCTGAAAGTTGTTTTTTTTTTTTATATCTCGCTTAGAAAATGTACCTCCCATACAAATTTTTCAAGTTATAGGTAATTACTCGAAAACGGCTCTAACGATTTTGATTACCTAAACTTTGCAGCCGTAACATTCATAGCAATTGCAATAAAACTGTTTTTTTTTTTTTTTTAATTTTTCTCAAAAAAGTCATTTAACAAAATTTTGTCACTTCCTCAACATCAAAATTTCTTTAAAATGTATATAGAGCCAGCTCTTAAAATATACAAGTAAACCAACATAAAAGTCCTTTGAACTGGTAGAGCAAGTACGTGTGACCCAGTCGTGTATTTTATATTAAATAGAATGAATATTTTACTGCTATGATATAAAAAAATATCAAATAGATCGACTACTTTCAATCGACCCTTCCAATAAATGTGGTACTGCAATATTTCCGAATCGAAGCATAGCAAAACCTTCGAAAGTTGGAATATTTTGTTTACCTGCCTAAGGTCTCTTTTTTAAAACGGCCACAATATGTTCCGTAGAAGCAATGTGTGTACCTATTTGATTGCACATTAGGGTGTGTCAAAATGCAAAAGTATGGAATTTTCAAATGTAATAGCTTTTAAAAGTTGCATTGCTTATCTAAATTAAATCCTGCGTTTACAATTTTCGTTTTAATCAATATCTTTGGCTCGCTCAAAATATAGGAAGAAATTTGGATTTTTAGAGGTTTTTGAAACATAGGTTTGGATACAAAAAAAAATATATTAAATATTTTTAGGCTTTCACGTGAAAGATAATTGCAAGAAAAAACTTTTAAGCTTATATTTGTTGGAATTGGAAAACACTTAATAAAGAAGCTGCGAAATAATAAGTGAATAAAAAAAATCATTTTTTCATATAAAATCGTTTTTTTCTTAACAACTTCAACCGATTTGAGCGAGCCAAAGACGAACGATATTATAAATTTTTTTTACACATTATTAAATCTCAGACCCTTATACAACTTTTGACCACTATTACATTTGAAAATTAGAGTACTTTTTTTTTCCATATAAAAGTGACACACCCTATTGCACATGCACATCTTGGATGCTGGTAGGTAATAAAAGTTTCTAAAAATGTTTAGTTGACCTCAGATGATAGTCACCAAGAGGTAAAATTTAAATTAAAACATATTGAGTTTTTTTTTTTTAGAATAATGTGTAATTGTCCAAATTATAGTTCGTCATCATAGAGTTTTTGATAAAAAAAAAATCACTTTGTCAGCGTTCCGCTAATTTTGATGGCCTGTATATCCAATGTAATCCATTCAGTAACGCTAGTCCGCTCCTGATCTGAATTTTATAAATACACAAAACACAAGCAAAACTATTATTACTCTGCTTCAATACAATAACAATTTTGTTACTTTTCTGATTCTCTGTTCGATTACTACCATTACTAGTTGTTCTTTTGTGTTTCAGTTGGCAGAGTTTTTAATACGTTATAAGCGCATATGTGTTCAATCTTCAATATAAAGGCACTTCAAAGAGAAGTGTTAAAATGCGAATAATCTAGTTATGTTGGCATGAGAATGAGAATAAAGTTTAAAATAAAATGATGAATTGAGTTAAAAATTAAGAGACTGATCGTTAAAGCATTTCTTGAATTAAGAAATCAGAAATCAGAAATCAGATGTCAGAGTCAGTTTTATATAGTCAGAACAGAGAGCACTTATGTATGTAGAAATCTCAGCATATAAAGAAGAAACAAAATGAGAATATATTATTATTTAATAAACAATACATTGGTTATTGTATGAACGAGAAACGATAAGAGGGCAAACTCTAGAGTTAAATAAAAAAAATATTATACTGAGTATTATTCGAATCGAAGAGATTTAAAATGATAATGGTTTATATATGTTTGCAGACAAAATATGTTTGGGGGAATTCCCGAATAAAGACACTGATAGTATTGCCAACGTTTCGCAATTATTCTTTTTCTTTTGATATGCTTAGAAAAAAAAAGAAATGATCAATTTATTATCATTAACACTAATATAATTCAAATTCGGGCCAATTGTTAAAAAACTCGAAGAGGCCAATTTTCGTTGAACAAAATCTTCAAGGGCATTCTATCATCAGGGGTAGGACACTTGTACAATTTATTGTTGCCCTTTCAAATTCTAAAAATAATTAGACAAAATTTTCAGACTTTCATACTTCCAAGAGTACAATTTTTTAATTAATTAAAATGTGCAAGGAAAAATATACCTACGTAACATAAAAAAGATTATCTTTATATTCAAAAAAGTGATTTATTAATATCACGGGTCGGACAAATTTTTGTCACGGGTGGAATAGTGAACATTGTTCTTAAAGAAGAGAGTTTTTATGGTTTTAACCTAAAAATATAACAAAGTTTTACTAGTTGGCGTTCTTGAATGGGTTGAAAATATTGAGTGTTAAATTCTTAATCCAAAATAAATTTTTGTCTACAATTTTTTCAAGGATCACTTTCTCATGGAATGCTCCTTCTAAAAAATGTAACTGGGCAGATATTTAAGTGATATTTCAAAAAAATTATAGAACTTTATTACAATATGGCGTAAATGCAGTGGTTAATTTCTGCAAAAAATGTATCTCAACGGTACGCCGCCGCAAACTCAAGCACTTTTGTATATTTTCCTTTGAAATTTGGTACAAATTTTGAAAACATTTTTCCGCACGGGATTTTGAAAATATTAAAATATTTATATTTGGCACGCATTTCAAGTTAATAGTCGATTTTTTACTCAAAATTAGGAAACTTAATTCCTTATAAATAATCCGTATGTATTTCTAGCAGAATAATGTTTTAAAGATTTGTAGGTACCAAATTGCAAGTGAAAAAAAAATTTTTTAATAAATAATTTTCTAAGTGCACTAAATACCTGCCTTCCCAACAAACAATTTTGGTTCTATAAAGCTTTACAGATGCAATTGTTGCTTCTGTAAAGCATTATAGAAGCAAAATTGTTAGTAGGGTTAGAACATATTTAAGAAGGAATTCTGAAATTACAAAAATGGTTCTATGAGAGGTACCATTAATAACGGTTATTGAAAAAAAAATATTTTCGAAAATATGAACCAAGATGCATGATTTTTTATTGAAGATTCCTTTGACTTTGAAAACATGTTAAATGCTTTTTATCTCCTAGATTTTGTTCAAATCGTTCGATTTTATTTTATTATTTTCATTTACCTGATTCTTACATATGTTTGCCATTCTTTTCTCTTCTTACAGAGTTTCTTCTACGAAATCTTAGCTGGCAAATGGGTTCGCAATGGCCTTCAAATAAAAGGACAAGCAATGACATACATCCAAGCGAATTTCTGCAATTCAATGGCCGATATGGATTTGTTTTTCCTTCAAATATGCGCCACAAATTTACCCGATTACTTCTTTCTAACCAATGCTATCGATCTATTTAGCGTTGGTCAATGGCTAGAAATGGCTCCACTTAAATCACCACAAAAAATGGAACAAGCCTCAATGTTGGAAGGATTTTTAACTTTCCTAGCCACCTTAGTAACATCACGTACAAATCTGGGCAACGATGAAGCCACTCAATGTATCATAGAAATCAGTGCATTATTGGCCACTGAAAACAAAACGCACAGTCAGTTACTCGAACTTATGCCAGAACGTTCCGGCAACGTTCATACAAAGAATTTTGAAACTTTCCTCAAACAGTTATCTGTTTATAAGGCACCTTCTTCGGGCTCCGATAACTTGGAACAAGGATTGTTTACACCCATTGACGAAGTTTGGGAAAACTACTATGATCCATTGCATGTACTGTTGCGTGCTGTACATCGACGAGATTTCCAAAGCTCACTTGATCGATTCACGAATTTTGTAAAGTCTAAAGATAAGATGCCTGCAAGTGGGAATCTCTGGCCACCATTTAGACTTCCGAGGCCAGTGGGAAAGGCTTTCGGTGATCCATGCCGAATTTTGAATTCGAGAGTCTTTCATTCGACAATTCTTTCGATATTCTTCCGAGCGGTACATTCAAGAGATGTATCTGAGCACTTACTAGCATTGGCTGTTTTCCTTTTGGAAATTGCCGTTGAAGTAAGTGACGAACCAAGCAATGGAGCCATGGTAGAATGCGAATCAGCATACCAACAACAGTTTTATACATTTTCACGTAGAGATCCACCAAAGCTATTACAATGCTTTCCCACAGATAATCTCTGTGAGAACCTACGACATGTTGTTGATAAGTTATCACTTAAGTCACAAGAGCCACAAGTATCGCCAGCCAACTATCGTTCGAATCCATTTTACAATGATATTGACTTTGATGTTTCCGACAGCGAAACGTTGCCTATGATTGTCGGAGGAGAAAACGAAAGAGGAGCATCAGCATCGAACACTAATAACTCATTGGCTGTTCTTTCTATGGAAGTGGCATTGCCTCAGGACCTTTCTGTAGTTCCTGAAACTTCTCTTGTCATCCGCAGCATTGATGACGATAGCGATAGTCAAATCGAAGACAACCACTCCATGGCCCTACAGACAATAAACAATATGCCACCAAGGTATACATTACAACCAATAGCTCCACCCGAATCAGGAATGGAAGTGGTCATTCGTCGGGATCTGGGTTTAGCTACAACAAGTGATGGAGCTCAAGTGACTTCTACGACTGTAGCAAATCGTCAGCCAAATGAAATGTTTTCCCCAACTTCGCACATTGCTGGTGGTATGTTGTTGCCTTTCCAACGGGTCCAACCCGTTGCAGTGCCAAGTAGCAATTTGGACATTGTTCCGTCGAATTCTCTTGGCGCTGGCAGTGGAAGTAGTGGTTCCCGTCGAACCTTCGATTCCAGCAGCCGTATGAGAAATGTAGAGCACGCAATCGGACTAAATAAAGATGAAGTTGTCATCGAGGAGAGTATCCTGTCGCTGCTGTTGAAGTTGCATTCGCAACTTAGCGGTACGCTGGATAGTTTCTCGTTGAAAGACGTCGATGATGACAAGGCTTCTTCATCATCAACAATGGATGTTGATTGTGATGAAGCAGGTCCATCGCCGTCATCTTCATCATCGTCCTGCTCATCATCGTCATTTAGTCATCATCGACAAGGGAATACACGAAATATTCGAATATCTGATTCCCGAATCGGTGACGGACCATTCTTCATTGGCAATCTTCTCCGTAAAGTCGCCAAGCGAGATGAAAAATGTGCCCAAAACATCGAAGAAATTCGAAGTCGATTGTGGCCGAACCAAAGAGAAAAACAGGCCGAACAAAAGGCCCGCGAAACTAGAGAAAAAGAAGAACGTTCCCGCAGAGCCAAGGAGAGGCAACGCAAACTAATGCAAGACTTTGCCAATAAACAAAAAGAATTTATGCAAACAGCAGGCCAAAGTATGGAATGTGGCGATGACGAAGATGACGAGGAGTACGAACAACCTCGTGAAAAAGAATACGATTGTATTATATGCAATTGTACAAGTGCCAGTACAGATGCAAATCCCATAGGTTTAGTAGTTTTGGTCGAATCAAGTGGCATTGTTGGTCATCGTCGAAAAGTCGCCGAACGACTACCACTTCCATTAAATCTTGAAGACGAAAAGAGGCTTAAAACCAGCAGTATCTTAGCAACTGACTTCAATCGACGCAATCGAATTTTAAGTGAGAAATTCGGTGAGGAGTCATGGTATTTGTCCAATAATTTAGGTTACGAAAACGGAGTATATGTACAGTCGTGTGGTCATCATGTTCATTTGAGCTGTCTCGACGCTTATCTCAAAACCCTCTATGCCACCCAACGACAACATCTTCACGATCGCGGCGAATTCTATTGTCCCGTTTGTAGACAACTCTCGAATTCTGTTCTGCCACTGAATCCACAGTTGGATAGACCAGCGCCAGTTGTGCGATCCGGCACACAATCATTTGGACAATTGGTATTTGAGCTAATGAACTTAATCAAAGAAAATGAAAGACCACCACTGAGAGTAAGTTCTGACCGAATATGAAACAAAATTCATTCATTTAAATTTGATTTCAGTCTTTAAACACGTTCCACTCTTTTTCACAGACGACAACAAAGCTCTCGGAAGCGATGGGTCGTGCCATGGAAGACATGACGAATATAACACATCGCAAGATTAATCGTTTCCCCCCAACGTTCCGTAGTTTGTTTCTATTTGTGACGTCGATAGCTCGAACAAATTTAGAATCGGAAATAATTCAACGTGGTGGGACTCTGTGTTCGAATCAAGCGACACGTTACAAGCCCAAGCGGGAGTGTATAGTTCCATTGCTGCACGTCCTTTCTGTCCATGTACGAGTACTGGTGGAATGGCCATTGTGGCGATCCTGGGCATCGCTGGCCGGTATGCCAGTAATTGACTCAGCACCCGTGCCTTCCCATTGCAAAGAGTTCATCCCTAGTCTTTTCGCTGACCCTATAGCGTTGCTCTTGAAATTCATCCTCTTGGCACCGTTACACTTAGACCAAGGTAAGCAACAAAATAAGTAAAATACTAACTCTTACTTAATACTTGTCTTCTTTTGCAGTTTATTTCAATTGTATAGTGAAAGTTATGTACAATCTTTTGTACTATCAAATCGTTGTTAAACTATGCGTTGCTCTGACTGACATCGAATGTGACTTCATTATGGAAAAATACAAAGCCACCAGGAGTACAAATACTCCGCACTTGGGCAGAGCAATGGCTCTTGTTCTCAGCCACACCGATAGACTACAAAGACTGCGTCGTGATTGTCTACCGGCTTCACTTGATCAATCCGGACCCATTGAAGTGAACCTTAAATCGATGGAAACACAACTGCAGACTTTGTGTTTACCATTTCTACGCATTGCTGCTCTGTTAAGACATCATTTATATCGCCATGAAATGCCAGAGATCTCAGCTCCGCCATTGGAATTCGTACGATTGGTTTACTACTTGGAGTTGGTTACCGATAGTATGGATTGGGAATGTTTTAATGCATCAAAAGGATTATCGTTTATTCCCGGTACCGAGGAATCGTTGCCACAGTTCTGGTGTGAACAATTAGTAGATGTCCATCCACCATTAGAAGCCATTCGTGATCTTGTGATAGTTAATCAAAATATTGCGTGGCAACAGCCAAAGTTGCTTGGTCTACCTAGAGAATATGAGCGACTTTTTACGGTAATTGATAGAATTTTATGAAATTTTAATTGTTTATAATAAAAAATCCAAATTTTTAGTATTACCATGAAAGACCATGTGAAAATTGCAATAAAGTGCCAAAGGAGAGCTCCATTTGCCTGCTGTGCGGAGCAATTGTTTGCCTCAAACAAAATTGCTGCGCTGAAAATGATTGTTGTGAAGCAGTTAGAGTAAGTTTTATTTGAATTTTTTATTTATTTTTATGATTATTTTTATTAATAATCTTCTTAATTTTTAGCATACAATTTCATGCGGCGGTGGTATTGGCATCTTTCTAGTTGTCACATCGACATACATCATTGTTATACGAGGTCGTAGAGCGTGTTTGTGGGGTTCGCTGTATTTAGATGATTTTGATGAAGAAGATCGCGATTTAAAGTAAGTTTAAATTTGAAAATTAATATATTCACATAATAAGCACTTAAGAGCTATCGTTTCGGAGCAATTTCCGATCGATACGTTGTCTTTATTTTCGTTTAAAAAACCGAAGTTTTTCTTGTCGGAGAACACACGAAGAAATATAACGTCTAGCTATCCAAAATTCATATTTTATCAAAAGATTTTCATCAAATTCGAAAAGAACTTCTTTGTAATGGATACCTTCTTTCTATCCTAATAAATCGAAAGCCGTAGCATATTTTGGAGTAAGTGATAGCGAAAAATGCTCCTAGTCGAAAAATGCGCCTAAGTGGATAAATCCATCTTCTACGATACAAGAATTGACGTCCATATAGAACGTTAAATGAATTGTTTCTACTATACTATTGAATATAATCAAAAGCCTTTCTTCGCCGGTGCTAAGTTGCTTTATAATCGTTTCTATTGAAGACAATTTATCCCAATTTTCAATTGAACAATACAACCCAGTGTTTGCGTTCTACTCACCACATTGTACAGGTCTAATGGTTTATGAATTGCATTGAACCGTTTGTCATTTTTGCTAGATAATCAGACTTATCGTGAGTTTCACGTGAACAAGATTCCACCCGGAAAAATTGAATTTCACTTTTCCCCTATTGTGAATTCCGGGCAAAAAGTTGTTCACGTTCGGACATCTCCCTTTACTTTCAACTTTTTTTCAGGTAATTTGCGATATATTCGACAGCTTTTCTCTCACTTAAATTTTGGTGCCGAACAAGAAACTAGTTTAGCGGAAAATGTAAATTCCCTTCGGGTGAAACTCATGATAGCTTTTAAAATTCCGGGCAAACAAAAATATTCCGAGCCGAAAACATTCCACGTGAAACTCACAATAGGGCTGAATACCAGTTTGTTATTTCTTGGTTGTTCGAATTTCCAATTCAATTTATTTGCTGAACTCGAATACGAGGTCAAAAAAATGTATCAATGCGTGTTTTGGTTAAAACGCGTTTTGAAGTTATTCAGCCCTATCACACACAGCAACGTAATAAATTCGTTTTGGAGTTTGTGAAAGTGATATCAAAAGCTCCAAATTTTATATTTTAATTATGACGAATGAAAACGATCATGAAAAGTTTCCCTCAGAATTTATTGGTATCGGCATTTTCCAGGGAAATAAAACTATTGGGCCCTATCGTGAATCTCCAGAGGAATTGAAACACAATTTATTTCCAGGAAAAAAAATCATAATAAATGAAAACTTAAACAAAAAATCCAAGAAAAAGATCTAAAAGTGTGTTTTTGGTCTTTGTTTTAAATATATTTTTTTTTTTTCATTGAATATGAGCAATTATACAGTATAAATCCAAGAACGAACATCTTTTTGACATCAATTTAACTAAATTTCTAGCTTATTATAAAGATTTTTACGTATTTTTACTAATACGCTTCAGTTTCCTAAATTTGATGACTTTTCATCAAGAAATGGGCGTGCAACTGATTTTTGGCGCCATAAAACACAAAATGCACCACTGTGCGGCAAGGAGAATGATTAGTCAAAGCCATTTTGAACGACATAGTTTAAAGTCTTCAGCGAGTTCATGACTTTCACTGATTGTGTCAACTTCATTTTACTACTAATTTGGTAAAAATAATAATCTACCAAATAGTCTATAAAAATTAAAAAAATATCGTAAAAATAGGAATTTTGCTTACCCAATTTGAACAATTTTTTTTCCTACTTAATATTGAGCTCATAAAAGAGTTGTCTAAATCTATTATATTAAAAAAAAATAAGATGTTAGGGTGGTCAAATTTGTTTTCTAAAAATACAATTTAAACAAGTTTTTTTCAAGCTTTAACGCTGAAGATATTAACCGATTTTGAATATTTCTTAAACTCTTTTAAGTCTTTACCATTTGCAACTTTTCCGCGCTATTAGGATTTGAAATTAAAAAAAAAAAAACAGTTTTTTTACCCACCCCAAACTCAGTCTAAGACTGCCGAATTTAGTCATAATGTATTTGGTTATTTTTATTGAATAAAAAGTTTGTTACCTATTATTTGACTATCTATCTTTTTTATCTGTAATTAATTTCGTTTTGTCATGTTTAAATCTAATTAAATATTTTTGTTTTGTTTTTTTTTTTCAGACGTGGTAAACCATTATACCTCAGCCAAGATCGATTCAATCTTCTAGAATCTCAGTGGCTCTCACATAAATTCGCTCACACAAAACACACTTGGGTGTTCCATCGTGATCTATTGTAAATAATAAACAAACACTACAACAACAATCACATGTAATATAGTGATTGAGTTTTTAAATCAAAACGTGGATTTTATTTTTAAATTATAATTACAAAATAAACTGAAATTTAAAAAGAAAATATAAATATATAAATATTGAGACATTGGGTTTTACCTATACAGACAAAAATATATATGTATTTACTTCTTATCTCACTATTAAAAGTTACTTATTCCTCAAAATACATCGTTATAATAAACACTAAACAACAAAACCTACCCCGCCACTTGTTCGAAATGAACTGTAAATTTAACAACAAAACCAATCAAATTGACAAGAGTGTAATGAAAACTTGAATCAAAAGGTCATACGCAATAATGTAACTCTACCAAAATGTCAAAAAATATTCCTCCCTTCACACAATGTAGTTTATTAAAAATCCATTATTGATGTCACAAAATCTAATCTCTAAAGCAAATAATAAAAATAGATAGAAAACGAAAATGAAAAAAAAAATCATAAAATTATATAAATAAAATCAGGGATTAATTCCCATTTATTTATTTATTAATTTATCAAAAAAAGATTTACCTTAAAAGGTTAAATCTAATATAAAAAAAGATGAATAATTGCTTATGGCTCTTAATTAATTAAGTCGAGTTGTATTTTAATTGTGTTTATGTTTGCGCGAAATTACTATATTCTGGCTATTCGTTGTTTTTTAATTAACTGGCAGCTTATTTAAATTATTCTCAACGCAATCGAAATGTTGGACTCGCTCGCCAATCATATTATTAATTTAATAAGGGCCCATAATAAATAATAACAAGCATAATAATAAAAGTAATAATTGTTATTCCTCTGTGTGATATTCGATTTAATATTAAACAAAATACAAAGACTTTTATTAAACATTTATTTCCAAAAAAAAAAAAAAAAAAAATAACAAAAAAAGGAAGATAAAATATAAAAGAAAACAAAAAATAATATCCCTCTATATCACCGATTATTTAATTTAAAAAAAAATATTAAGTTTCATTTGTTTAAAAAAAATCTAATATCAAAGTTTTGTTCGTTTCTTTCTATTTTTGTAAATTAGTTGAATTTTAATTTACTTAAATTTAATACAAAATCAAAATAATTTCGCATGATTTTTATTTTTCAAAAATGTGAATTTAAAAAAAAACGTTATATAAAATTTTTTAAAAATCCAAACAAGAAATACAGATTTTTTTTTGTTTTATTTACATTTTAAAAGAAAAGAATTAAAAAAAAAAAAACTGAAAAATAATTTTCCGTTACGTTAATTTAAAATAAAATAAAAATGATGTAGCAAAAATATAAATATATATATTTACATTATATAAAAATAGAAGTTAATGCAAAAAAAGAGAAATATGTATACAAAACACACATTACAAAATAATAATAATAATATTATTATATTTGATGTATCTACGAGAATTATGCCTAAGTATATAATAATAATAACTAATAATAAAAAAAATGAAATAAAGTCAACAAAACAATAATATTGTTACTCGCTTTAAATCGTGTTTTTGTTTTTGTGATATGTTTTATTTTTTTTTTTTTTCAGATTAAGATTAGTTTTTTATTGTACTATTATTGTATTCTGCCGTAGCTTACAGACAAATCTGCAGTCACGTATAGCTTAGGCAACTGCCATATTATTGCTCATATTTTCAAATTGTCTCAATTGAACAGTTGCTACATTCAGTCTTTTACGACATTTACAAGACTGGCAACTTTCCAGTATTTTTGCCATTTTGTTACCATTTTTATTTTCGTTGTATAAACGTTCAGCCATTTTTTTTTTTGTAATAGGGTCGCAAGACCATATAAATGAATGAACCTGCTCATTCTTTGTTAATATTATCGGGTAATGGAGAGCATATAGTTATTTATTTGTATGTTTTTCGCTCTTATTAAATAAAGTATTTTAATACATACTTACTCTCGTATTTATAAACGTTGTATAACTTTATACAACTGTTAAATTTGGAAAATGTAATCAAAAACCTTCTTAATTGTTGTCTTATAGCTGTCAAACTTATACACAAAGGTAGATTGTCTTAGCCGCAAACAATGTGATTATTATTTTTATGAAATAAAGCGTAATTTCCTACAATTTGAAAAAAGTTCTGCAGTGTATAAGTGGACAACAATCTAATAAATACGACTGTAAAAGTATATTATTTCTAATATCAAAAGTATTCAAACTATTTTGCTGTCTGAGAGTATCTTCAAATAAGATGTAACGGGTGTGACTTTCGTCTGTCACACTTGCATCTGACAGTTGCGAGACAAAATTACTAGCAAGTTGCCAGTCGTCGTTTAGCCAGGAGGGCAATTTTCCAAAAAATTGACTTTATTTGGAAACAAAATTATGTATTAAAAAATCAACCGCTACACTTACAATAACGTGCTATAATTTTTTGTAAAGTCGTATTTAAATACATTTTTTTTATAACATTATATTTCTGAAATATCAATTTTCAAAATCAAAATTTTTAAAAATTTTATGTAATAATTTAGTGTTCAAAATTCAAAATTTGTTTTTAAACAAAAACAGAAAATAGTATGCAAAAATGTTTTTTCCGTTTTCTAGATATTTCAGAAAAATCTTTAAAAAAAACACCTGTATTTTTTTTGTTTAACGTTTTTTGTTTTAACGTTTAACCCAACCTACACGCTCTATTTTGGTAGATCTCTCCCTGATATGAAAAAGTCAGATAAAGAAATTTGAAAACACTGCATAATTTCAGAAATTCAGCCCTATCGAGGTATCCGTTTGGAGATTTTTTTTTTTCGATTTGTTCGAAATTGGAGAATTTTCTGTCGTGGTATCCGTTCCGATTGACAAAGCCTCAGCAAGAGATTGAAGACTTTTGAGCATCACAAGGATTTTGATAAATAACGTGTGAAATGAATGCGATTGTATACTTTATTTTTTTGTTCAGAAGTGGATACAATGAATGAAATGTGAGTTCCGATCGGAACGGGCTATCGTTTCGGAACTTCCTCCGAACGGATACTTTGTTAGGGCTGATTAACTCATTTGGTTCCTAGTCGTTAATTACTCTGAAGTTTGTTTGAAACCACTAACAAAAATCTATTTTGTAAATGTGTTGCTTTATTAACCAACAACTTTCTCTTCGAAAAATAAATGAAAGAAAGAGAACCGTGTTATTTGATGCAGAAAATACCTTCTCTTTTTTCTTGTTTAAAAACTAACAACATCAAAATTCAAATAAATAGTTGACAGAAAATATATGCCCAATATTATTACAATAAAAAACATGTATAATATTTGTATCAAAGCTCATGTCTTTAAACATGCGATACGGAGTGTATTTACTCTGTGACAAACATAATTTAAATTTAAAAAAAAAGTTAGTTTCCGGTGGCCATTTATTCTTAATCTTCTTTTTCTCTTAATCGACACTACCGTACCTTTGAGTTTTTGTAAGAGCGCATATTATCTCAGTAGATGGCACTAGCATCACATGAGAGCGTTTAGATTTAAAAAGAAAGCTCTTTAATTTCGCTAGATGTCGCTAACAACATATGAGTGAGCTTCACTAAAAAGCTTTTTAAATTTTAAACTTCCGAAACGTAACGTAACAGTATCTACTTCATTTTTTTTTAATCACAAATCAAATTGCAAATCATTTGGTCTCGAATTTTTATAGAAAACAGTCATGAATCCCACAAATAATGAAAATATCTCATCAATTTCTCGTCAATACATTTATAATTTTCCATTTCCATACAAACTCTGGATAGCTGTGAATTCAATTTCATGCAAATTCATTAAATGGAACATTGATGGGACACAAATAGAAGTCCAATTAGTTGCATTGGACAGCTATCTCAATAGTCCAATGTCTATTTTTACAATCAAAAGTCGATCTACTTTTGTCAATCATTTGCGTGGCTATGCATTTCAATTGATTAAAACTGAAGTAAAAGATATTCAAAGAGACCAACAAGGCTCACCTACTGGTTCATTGTTATCTCCAATTTACAGTGAAATTGTAATGCATTTTAATCATATGCATTTCCTTCGTCATCGAATCCATTTGTTGGCTAACATTAGATTGGTTAACAGTATTCCATGTCCTTCGGTTTATGAAGGAGACCATCAAACCACTTTCATGGACAACAATCGATTGGAAAATGATTTGTGCTTCAAACGAATGGGATCAGGTTCCCAATTGTCCAAAGCACAATTAAAACATCAATTGGTTTTGAATTTTCTATCGGAAGTTAAAACTTTGGAGTCCAAATTGAAAGCATCCGAATCAAGATCTAAAGCCATGGAACAAGAAGGCAATGAAGAGGATTCTATGATTGAATTGTCAGCTGAATTATTTGAGAATCCACATGATAGTGTACTTTATATGGGTGATGAACATCGTACTGCTTATGCTGGATTTTATGGCAACTGTACCAATGAACAGGTTTTAAAATTCTTTGGACCTTATTTACCAATGTATGAGAATGATAATAATGATGAAGGAGAGAAGCGAATTGCAAATTTGAAGTAAGTTCTTGGGTGCTTTCATAAATGCATGGTCGCGCAAGTCTGACCAATGCAAAGCTTTCATTAATGCAAATGACAAATGTCAGGTGTTCATAAATGTAAAACGCAAATATTTGCAGCGCAAATGTGCAAATGAAAAAATTCCCATGCGCAATGAATTTAAACTCAAAGAAAGAAGGAAAATGCGGTAAAAATGATACAGCTTTTCTTTATTTCTCAATTTTGTCAAAATATTGATTGGAAATTCAAAGTTCAATTAAAAATAACAAAAATAGCCGCGAATTTCTTGGATATAATAAAATTGTAAATATTTAGAGAAATGTTAAAAAAAGTTGTTTTTTCTTCTTAAAGAAGATATGATTGTTTTGGAGAAGAGGCTGAATTGAAACTTAAAAATTTTGCCAAATGACGCAAATCAGAAAAAGTGTTCATAAATTCAAAGTAAAATACATGCGCAAATAGTTTTTCTGACATTAGTCTGATCGCAAATGACCGCATGTAAACAAAGCAACCATGCAATTATGAAAGCACCCCTTGTTTTTAATAATTAAATTGGTATTTATGTTATGTTATGTTCTGATGGTGCTCCCAGGACTACTTTTGCGGTCATTATAGTTCTTATGCTAAAAGTTTTCAAAAATAAAAATGGTAGATAGAACAACGCTCGTCAAAAACCGAAGGAAGGTAGGTATAGGTACCTAGTCTGAAAATTCAATGAAAAATTTCAACCCTTTTAAATGATAAAATAAGTTTGTTAATTGTTTTGAATCTTTTTTTCTGTTTTATCTTCTGCTAACCTCATGTTTTAACAAGTGGATCCCACTTTGAAGCCAGGTCCTCACAAAAACAAAAAGCAGATTTTGTTAGGTAGGTACTTTGGTCTTATGTATTTCTTTCCTTGAATCTAATAGCAATTCTTGATTTTATTTTTCAATGTAGAAGAAGCTTCAAGGAATAGAGTACCCACATTCCAGGGGCCATACTCTGTATTTTGTTGGGAAAGTACATCCTTTTCGACAGTGCTTTCCGTTCCGTTTTCGAATTGGTACCTAATTAAATTACTCTTTAAAATTTTCGGTTCTTTGGATTTAGATTCTAATGCAAATTTCTTTCATTAATTGTTGAGTTTTATTGGCGTTAGGAATATTCAATTTTCTCTTTGCCACATCAGTTTGCGAACACTTGAGTTCTATCAATATATATTTTTGTTGTTGTGTTTTATCTTTCCTCGAATTTTTACCATCACTAAGATTTTCTTTCAAAAACTAAAATGTTAAGAGATTCCGCTATCACATTTTTTGTAAAATTTTGTAAAAACAATTTTTTTATATTCGAATGGTTTTGCCATTCGGAAACGAGGAACGAGGTACAAAAATTCTATTTTCGAAATTATTATTTCGAAAGAACATTGTTGGTTTGCTATGCAGCATATTAGTGAAACGATAACATTAATTTTATTTAATAAAAAAGTCTTACGGCCGATTTCTTCACAGAGTCCTAGCTGTAATACCGGTTCTAGTCCTAATGTTAGTACTCAAATCGGTATCAAAACTCATTTCTTTACTAAGGTTCTAAGGCTTAGAACTGTTCATTTACAACCGAGTACTAGTTAGGACTCGGTATTAGCTAGTTCCTCAAAATCAGCTAGGACCTGGTTATTATTCCAATCGTTAGTACTCAAATCGATACCAAGTGATTTCTTTACAAGAGTATTGAGCTATAGAACTTACAAATTGGTACCGAGTATTAGTTATGACTCGTATAGTTAGGACCTAAAGTCCTAACTATACGATGAATGAATTTGAAATTTTTGTCTAGATATGTTCTTTTAATAGAAAATATGTACATATTTTCCCGTAATATTATGTTATGTATTCAGTAAATGACAAGTCACATATTGGCAGTTCCTTAAATCCCATGGCACTTATTGTCGTTCAACTATCTATGCGATACAAGTCGATCGAATCAATAAAATGTCTGTTTTGGTATTGTGTATCTCTTTCGACAAAAATATGTATTTGCTATTGTGAACTATGAACTTGATTTAAGTCGATAGCAAAATTTTAAACGAAAAAGATCGAACGATAAACAACGTTCACAACAAAATTTCATAACACCAAAATTTATTTTCGAAAAACATCAATAAAAGTCGTTTTCGATCATTGACTTTCGAAAAAAGTCGTTTATCGATAGACAAACGACACTCGCAATAAAGGCCCATATGTTATGTTGACCATTATGAAATATCTTAAATCTCTATTTCCAATAAGATTTTTGAGAAAATTCCAATTTTTTCTCATCGTTTCATAAAAAAATGAGAAAAAACTGGAATTATCTCAAACACCTTTAATTAAGTACCTAAATACTTGTCCAAATAACTACACACATATTTCCAATATACATAGGTACATATTTGAAAAAAAAACTAATTTTGAAAAAATAAAAAATTTTATACGATAAAAAAATGCTTTTGGAGTGTGGTTTTGTCCAAAAAAATGTTCGTTGCAGTTCTCTTATTACTCAAAATTTAAATCGTAAAATAATTTTTTTCAAAAAAAAATTATTTATCTTTTTTTATAATTCAAAAATTTATTTTTTTTTTAATTTTACGTTTGATTTTAAAATATTTGGCCTACATAGGTATCCGTCTGAGCCCAAAATTTATCCGATTTCATACGAATGGGGAAGTTTTTACCTGTCGTAAGCTCACTTGGAAGCATAGTTCGTATGAAATCGGAGAATTTTCCGATCGAATAAAGCTATACAAATGTTTTTGTATTAAAAGTGAAAATTTAATTAGTTGTTTGACAAAAATTCTAAAATTTAAAAAAATCGGTACCGTCAATAATAATTTTCGAAAAAAACTTTTTTCATTAAAAATACGACATACATTATTTAAACTAACATTTCAATTTTTTCATCAAAATTCTTTTGAGTCGTTTTTGATCAAATTAAACTTGTATGGGAGATACCGTTAAATGTAGTCCTAAAAAATGTATTCCAAGAACGCTTCATATATGATGTTAATAGGTCTATCTATTTAGTAAAGGCTGTAGCTCGTTATACAGACAAATGGACAGACAGGCAGACGGACTTGCGGTACCCACTTTTTTTGCATTCTCTATCATAAGCTGTGTTTTTTTTGACATTGCTATCTATATCCGCAGTTTGAGTTTACATGCATTACGAAAACATAATACATACATGTGTGGATCAAAATCAAAACCCATTATATCCACTTTTCAAAAAAAATGACTTAGGTATGAGGTTTTGTTCTTATTATTCAAATGCATACGTGGGCCAAATTTGAATCCCAAATTGTATTTTAAGATATCAGACCACAAAATATGTAGAAAATAGCAAAATCCATACATTTTTTGATTTTCTAATTTTGTTTTTCTCGATTTACTCGAAATCTCTGAAAGTGGATAAAATGGGTTTTGATTCTAATCCACACACATGCCCTATAGAGAAAATAAAAATGAGGAAAGTGCAAAAAGGTCCCACTGCAAATCAACTCAATGAATAACTAGAACACGCGCCTCATGTCCTTTTGGCTTGAACGAAATGAATCCCTATTAAAATTAACTCAAATAAGTCGTATCATTTTTATTTTCTTTATAGTTTACCGGGAAAACCCACCTCACAGTCAAACGGTTTTGAAATAAATTATTCGGTAAATGAAGAAACCACAATTATTCCATCTGAAAATGTAGCCCAACAAAATGGTCCCTTGCCTTGTACACCATTGCAACCACCACTGCAATTTCCACAACCAAATATTTCACTACCAAGTGTATCATCTTCACTTGAACCAATTTTCATAACAGAAAATGAACAAAATGATGATGAAAAAGATGAAGACATCTTGATGGATGAATTTATCAAATTCAAAGAACAAACTGAAAATCAGGAATCCACAACTGAGCCTATTGAAAAACCAGATATAAAAATGGAACAAGTCCATAACGAACATGAGAACGAAGAAAATGAAACTAATTTTAAAAATTTCTTTAACCAATATCGTGAATCTTTAAGTTTACTTTATGAAAAACAGTAAACTATTTATTTGTTTTTGATTTTTTTTTATCTTTTTCGTTTGTTTTTAATTTTATTTATTGAAGAAGTAATTGTATCAACATTGTTCCTGTTTTTTATTATTTTTTGTTTTCTTTTTTAATGTACAAACATAAACATCAGTCATAAAGCGCTGTGTGGAAGTTTGCTGATGTTGCCTCGTTATTAACGCCTCGTGTGATATAATATATTTAAATATAATAATAATTCATTGATGTTATAATATTGAGTTGTGTTTTGTTGTTTTTTTGTTGTAATAGTTTTATTTTTTTTTAATTTATTTAATTTGTTTAAAGAGTAGCCATTTGCTATTCACCGCTTACTGAGCCATTGCTGCTTTAGACTGTTGCTTCTTTACGGCGGTAATACACTTGGCCATTGTTGGAGATGCCCTTGAAATTGCATCTGTCATAAAGTAGTCCTGTAGAACCTTCTTTTTGATGTCAACTTTTGTGTTGTCTACTGTTTTTGCCTAGAAAAAAAAACGAGTTTCATTAGAAATTGAGAATTAAATTAAAAATGTTTGTCTATAATACCGCAGCCAATTGTTCGGCAAGAGCACCGAATGCTGAGCCTTGTAGTTTTCCATGTCGGTTAAGATGTGGAGCAATGTCTTCAATGCGATTCCTTAGTTCGTCGAGAGTGTCATAGGGGAGGGGAGTTCCTAAAAGAATATTAAATATTTATAAGCTAAGCTTCAAAAAGTCTTTATGACCCATTTTCTAGTCAGCAAACTTACCAACAACTTCAGACAAAGCCCTAAGAATTTTCCAATCTTCACGAGCATAACCAGGAGGTGAAACAGCAACCAGAGTCTGTTGGGCACGTCCTTCAGTATTCACATATGTTCCTTGCTTTTCTGTGTATGCGGCTCCAGGAAGCACAGCATCGGCAATTGTTGCACCAGCATCACCATGATGTCCAATATAAACAACAAAGCAATCCTTTGGCAATTGATCACGTTTAACAACACCAGCATCGGCACCAAGCAAGAACAATACTTTGGGTTGGGCTTTGATTGCTGCATTTACACCAGGTTGGCATCCAATATCCAAAGCCCCAGCTTGTGATGCATTTGTTTGCAAAACATTGAAGGCGTTCCAGTTCTATTTAACAAAACAAAAATGTATTCTTCTTTGGTTTTATCATTATAAAAAGGTTATTTACTGGTTTGCTCAATTTCTTGGCATAGGAATGGATAGTAGCATGAATTCCAGCGCCATCGGCACGTTCCAAGAGTTCAGCACCAACAATGATAGCTGGCTTCTTAGCGGCTTCCAAAGTCTTTGAGAATGGATGAGTTCCATTGCATACTTGTGTAATCAAACTAGCATCGTCTCCCAAATGTTCATGTTTGTAAGACAAATCAACTTTGGGTCCAATCAGAGCAATATCGAGTTCATTATGGACATAACTTTTACGTAGACGAGTATTCAAGAGTGGAGCTTCATAGCGGGGATTGGTACCAACCAACAAAACTGCATCGGCTTCCTCCAAAGCTGTTCAAAATTTTCATTTTATTTACTTTTTTTCAAACTTTTTTTTCTCGAACTCACCAGCAATTGTTGAATTCAACAAATAATTCGATCTCAAATCAGTGCTGGAACCCTTAGTGCAGAAACCTTGTTCTGTGCAGAGTGTCTCTGAGCCAATACGATTGATGAGATCCTTCAATGCAACCATTGATTCAACATCAGCCAATTGGCCAACAACAGCAGCAACTGATCCCTTGGGTGCCTTTTGTAGAGCCTTGGCCACAGAAATTAAAGCGCCTTCCCATTCAACGGCTTGTAGCTCACCATTTGGCATACGAACCATTGGGGCGACCAAACGTTGACGTTTCAAACCATCACAGGCAAATCGAGACTTATCGGCTAACCATTCTTCGTTGATGTCTTCATTTTCACGGGGTAGAATTCTTAGAACCTCATTGGTACGAGTGCTTACAACAATGTTGCTGCCAATGGCATCCAAAACATCAATGCTGCTAACCTTGCGAATTTCCCAAGGACGAGCGGTGAAACTGTGGACAAAGTTAACAAATTATATTATATAAGTTATTTATTGGCTACAAGAAACATGGCTTAACTATATGTATGTTAAGAATAATCACAATGGGCCCATCAGAGGCCGCAGTGATAAGGCGAATTATTCCCACCTCTCACCCTAATCTTAATATGTTAAGAAACTTTTTCTTAAATTGGAAAACTATAATAAGTGAATGAAGAGCTTAAAGCCAAACAAGCCCCAGAGTCAATGCTCTAGTATCTGTGCAACTGATAGCACCTTATAATATCCCAACTGAATAGGAACATTTTACTCTCTACTGACTATTTCCTCATTTAGCACGCAGAGTCATCCCAAAAATATAGGATTTCCGAATGAACAACCAAAGGACGTTAGGCGGCCATTAATGAAATTGGTATCAAATGAAAGAACTATAACGTAGGAAAACCTTTTACTATGGCCTTTTTGTTATCTTGTATTTAGATTGGAAGATATTCCAATATAAGTGTTGTTAATCCTGTGTTATATGCGAAGGACAAATTGAATTATATTTTTATTTTATATATGAAATAAGATGCTATGTAATTTTGTCTAAGTCTGAAAACCTCAATCTTGAATATACGACCAATAGAACTCAAAATATAAGCTTTTTAAGCTAATCAATTCGAGATTTTCTTTGAGAGTTTTAAAACGATTCAAACTAACAAAAAATTAAAGAAAAAACTATGAAAACAATCGAAATTGTTGTATTAAAAAACCTTTATTTTAGTTTCTATTGGTTGGGTATCCAAGATAAAGATCTTCATTCTCAGGGAAAATGACATAGCATTATATTTTGCACTTAAAATACACGTTAAAGTTATAACATTGAATTAAAAAGTTTAAGTGACCTCAACTCCATATGCGTTTCGCCCAGGTATGACAGTGGGCTCATCAGTTAGATGCTGCCATTCCCTTACAAGACGGATTCAGGTTGTGATTTGTATAAGTGTCTGTATTCATGGACCACAATTTTGCGTCTTAGTAAGGGTATGACAACATCTAACTGATGAGCCCACTGTCATACCTGGGCGAAACGCATATGTAGTTGAGGTCACTTAAACTTTTTAATTGAATTATATCCGCTTAAAAATAAAAATATTTTTCATTATTTTTTTCCTTTGTTTTGTAATAACATTGAGATAATCTACATAAAGTGTTAAATGCAAAAATGCTTTTTATCCGTTTGAGAAGTACATCAGAAGGACAAAATTTCTGCACAATGTATGTAAGACTTTATTGCCTCAAAAAATAACAAATTCATCCTTGGCCGCGGAATGTCCACATTCCATATAAATTTGCCCATTCTTCTTTGAACTTCACTACTTCAAAAGCATTTAATTGGTAGATTCAATTGGCTAGTAGTCAAATGCAGAAAGATTACACTGAAAACTCCAATAGCATCGAATTAAACGACCACTGAAAAAAAATGTGCTTAAAGAAAAAAATGTATTTGAATTTTATGTTTTCATTTTGGTTTTCAAGATAACCTTGATTGAGCTTAAACGTTTTCTAAAGAAAAACGCTAAGAAAAAGTACCAAAGAATACTTTGTTTGGATGACTACATAATTTTATTGCACTAAGTTATATGAAAATTCGTCAACGTCTAAGGGCCATTTCTTATCAAGCTACAGTCAACTACATCAGCAATATTTACTACATCAATGTCCACAAAAACCAATAGTTAAGTCCCAATGAATCTTGGTTACTCAACTAAGGAACGATGTCAAAATTAATGGTGTGAGGCATACGTCCGCACGTTGACATTGTCAACTCCAGCAGCTTTATTTGACTCAAGTTTGAATATGACGTTTTTCACTTCAGCAAGGTGAAGGGGACAAAAATATTGGCATACTTCGCTAAAGTTGGTTAAAGTTTCAGAAGCGGGATGGTGCAATCAGCCTCTGGACGGTGTTTTTCCATCATCGCCAGTTTAGGGGTTGCTGAAGTGATTTCTCTAAATTCTCATCACTAATTGCGACTCTGCTACGGTGTTTCCTTGTTCGTCTTTGTAGGCTTCAGTTCTAGGTTTATAACCTTGAGATGTTCGTTTAACCTTTTGGTAAAACTTCCGAACCTTATTCCTTTTAATACATTCCTCTATTTTCTAGACTCCTTTGTCGTGTTGCCTATATGCGTTCTTTTTTGTTTGTAGATCTCATTGGCCACTGGTCCTTCTTTGCAGTGTTGCTTTGTATGATTTCTGTTTAGCTGCATGTGTTGCCGGCATTATTATCAAACCAGTGAAACCCAGCAATTCACAGGAGGCATCTGGATTCTTGGATATCATGATTTTTTAATTTTATCAATTATATTTCATGGATGGCAGTTATAGCAGGTGAAAATTATTAGACTGCACGTGGTCTTTTACAGGACCTGAAATTCTACGTGCAGGTCCAAAATTCATTGTCCTTATTTCGTTTTCCTTCTACTTCTGGCCGAACTATTACCGCGACAACACGAACCACCAACTTGGAGTGTCAGGAATAATTTCAAGAACGTGAAGAAAGTCTAGACGTTCGTTATTGGAGTTAGCTCTGAATATGTTGAAGTAGCTTATATAAGGTGTTCACCAAGTTGTTCGTCCTAACTGTTATTGTAGACCCCCCCCCTTGATGAGATTTTTTTACTTCTCCAAAAAAAAGTGCCTAAGTGAAGGGTTCATCATCATTAAATCTGCCCTGGAAATTGTTTAACTTTTTACTGGCTATTATCTGTATTGACGTTAAATCTCAACTGACCAGAACTTTAATAAAATTTTAAGTTATTGGCCTAAGCTCCTAATTTAAAGCAGTTTATAGTTCTTGACTAATCGATCAAATAATCATAGCAAATGAAGGGTCCAGGAGAGAAACGACATATGTCCACTTTTTGTCAAAAATAAACTAATGATGAGGTCTTGTAGTATTTACTGAGCACTATGTGATGGCATTCTTACTTTTATAAAACAAATTTAAGCCTTGCTGAAAAAATAAATAAATTGTGTGCTTTTAGTACTAAGTTATATGGAGAATAAAATTTTAAAATGTGTTTTTGTCGAAATGAGTTGGAATGGACTTGTGCTGTTTTTCCCCTGGAGCCTTCAAATTCTTCAACACTTTAACTTAAAAAAGTTGCCTTCCGTCTTTGAACTTTTTTATTTTATAAAATATTAAAAAAGACATACAAATATTAATATTCACTTCTTGATAAATATTAAACATCAAGCTTATCGCAAATTTTCTGTTACTACAACAAATCATTTCAAATGGGAAGTGAAAGAGGGCTATTAGTAGTTACGAAAACCACAGGTCTTCCCGTTCGCATCCTGGCACGATTGGCGTGGTAAAGTGCAATGTGCATCTCATAGAGTTAAAAGACAATATTGGTGTCAAATTAAAGGTGATATTGTCAGCTATCAAAATTCAGAGGTCTTCCGGGCGAAAGTCTGGCAGTTTTGTCATGCAGCCCGTTTTAAGGTTAGAAGCGATGAAAGTGAGTTTTTTCATAAAGTCTTGTTTTTTGGTATTTTGGTGGATGAGTTAAGGAGTTTTTCACTATAAAATAAAAATATGAGTTATTAGCATTTAAATATAAAACGATGTTTTGGAAAATGCTTGGAAGACCTCTGGTTTTCAAAAAAAGACATTATTAGCTTTAATTTGAAATTAAATTCGCCTTTTAATTCGGTAAGTTGTAAGGGGCGCAGCGTATTATTTGAGACTTTTTCGTGAATTATTCGTAGTTTTGCATATACTTTGGGTCATTGTTAATAAACTATCAAGCATTTTCCAAAACATCGTTTTATATTTAAATGCTAATAACTCATATTTTTATTTTATAGTGAAAAAACTCCTTAACTCATCCACCAAAATACGAAAAAACAAGACTTTATGAAAAAACTCACTTTCATCGCTTCTAACCTTAAAACGGGCTGCAGGACAAAACTGCCAGACTTTCGCCCGGAAGACCTCTGAATTTTGATAGCTGACAATATCACCTTTAATTTGACACCAATATTGTCTTTTAACTCTATGAGATGCACATTGCACTTTACCACGCCAATCGTGCCAGGATGCGAACGGGAAGACCTGTGGTTTTCGTAACTACTAATAGCCCTCTTTCACTTCCCATTTGAAATTTTCTTTAGCTCGATGAGTTGAGCGTTTCTGCAGTGGCCGCCCGGACTAATTCACAAATTTATAAAACCAACATTTCAAGAATGCTTCAAATAGAATAAATTTGTTTCTTTTGTTGCACATTACGTTTGTTCTGTTTACCAAAATGCGCATAACCTTTTAAAATTACAAATCAATAGTTCAAGGCCATTTCATCAGCCACATTACAACAAAAACAACATTTTTCTTGTTTTCCTTTCTAAAATCGTATTGCACTAAAAAATTTAAATAAAAAAAAACTCACCTATATGGCTTATTAGTCAACGCCCCAACTGGACACAAATCAATAACATTCCCAGACAACTCAGTCAAGAATAACTTTTCAACATAAGTTCCAATTTGCATATCATTACCACGTCCAGTTGTACCCAAATCATCAACACCAGCAATTTCCGATGCAAATCGAATGCAACGAGTGCAATGAATGCATCGAGTCATAATTGTTTTGACCAAAGGACCAATGTCTTTATCTTCAACAGCTCTAAATAAAGAAAATAATAAAATTCATCTATAAAATGGGTATACAATTTAAAGCAAACCTCTTTCCAGTATGATTAATATCAACAAATCGTGAACGATCTGAACCAAAAGCCATTGCTTGATCTTGCAAATCACATTCACCACCCTGATCACAAATTGGACAATCCAATGGATGGTTCATTAACAAGAATTCCATAACACCTTCACGAGCTTTGCGTGTGAGGTCGGAATTGGTTTTAATACGCCATCCCTTCATAACGGGCATAGCGCAAGCTGCCACCGGCTTGGGACTCTTTTCAACTTCCACCAAGCACATGCGGCAATTGCCAGCAACAGCCAAACGCTCATGATAGCAGAATCTTGGAATTTCAACACCAACCATGGCAGCAGCCTTAAAATAAGGAACAAAATAGAAATTTTTACATAATTGTCTTTTTCTAAATTGCGTATTAACTCATTTACTTGTAAAACAGTTGTACCAGGCAACACATGCACGGGGATATCATCAACAAAGACTTCAATCTTTTCGGGAGCCTTGGCTGGTGTTTGGGTGACTGCAGCGCTAGTGCGTATCGCCGCTACGGTGGCTACCCGATGAACGGGTGAGCCAGAGCCTGCAGCTAATGCTTTGACAAGCGGCGCACGAAACATTTTACTCTATAAAAAATATTAATTGTTTATATAACAAATTTAAATGATTCAAATAAATTTAAATTAGTAAATCCACTTGGTATTATTTTTTTTTCATTACATAAGCAATAATATAATGAAGAACGAAGAAGAGGACTTGATTTTCTAACCTAAATTATAGTTGTTTTGCGTTTAAATTTTAACAAGCAATGAATTACTGGTGGTAAGTGAATAGATTGAAAATATAAATTTGTTATATTATTTGATGATGGTGTATGAATTTATAAACAAATTAAGGAATTAAAGTACCTTAAAGATGGGATATAATTTACAGATACCGATGAAATCGGATTGGAAATTTTGACAACTTGCAACGAAAAATTTTATAACTAGAATGACAGATGTCAGATTTGACGTTTTTGTAGTGATGTTATGATTTAAAGGGGGAAACATAAATAAAAAAGTTGGGATAGAATTCCGGAAATGGAATTTTAGACATCAATAGGGGGGTTCACATTGACCAACTTACCGGACAGACCAGCCGCCATTTGGTCTGATCTGATGTTGTTTTGATAATGTGAACACCCATCCGACAGCCTGTCCGGTTTGCCGGATGGTTTTCAAAAAATTTTGATTTTTTGGTGGTCGGACGGACATGTTAGTCGATTAAACGACATGTCTGTCCGGCAGACAGTGATAATCCATTTCTCTAATTTTAGAGCAGAATAGGGTAAAGATACATTAAAAATAAGCTGAAAAATGGGTTTTGATAAAAATTATCTGATGAGTGTGAACGAAAAATATAAAACGGCCATCAGGTCAAATGACAATCGGTCTGTCCGGTAAGTTGGTTAATGTGAACCCCCCTAATGGAATTCAATTAAAAAGAATTTTATGATTTTAAGCCTAGTATGCAACTTAAGCGAAACGAAATTATTCCATATAAAAATAGCATAACGAATTCTTGAACGAAAAATTTCGTTTTTCAGTACGCAGCTCTAGGGAAAAATTGGAGCGTTTTCACTCATTTCTTACTTTACTTTTTATTGTCGTGTACATTTTCCTTGATTGCAAAAGCAGCGTTGACGGTTTTTTCACCTTTAGTTCATTTATTTCTTATGTTAAAAAATATATTCCGTTGTTTTTTCTTGATTTTAAATTAATTTGATTTTTTTTTTTATTTTGACAAACAAATAAGTATTTGTATCAACTTAGCGAAACACCCATCACCGATCCAAACGGGACTAGATGCATAATTTGACGTTATTTGGTCGTTAATTAGTTGTGGTAGTTTAGATTTTGTTGTTCATTGTTTTCATATATATGTTTGATGTTTCGCTAACTTGATGTCAACTTAGAAAAACACCATCTCTTGTGCCAATTTAAATTTTGTCACTCACTGTTTTCATAAAAATTAAGCGTTGTTTCGCTAACTTGACACGAATTAACCAAGTTTCGCTTAAAAAGTGGGTTAGACTTAACGGATCAAAACGTGCCTTACAGCTGAATTTGTCATTCGGGACCCTAGAATTAGTTGTACCAATAAGCACAACGCTTTGATACGCTAAGTCTAAGTCACTTTTTCAAGCGAAACTTGGTAAATTCGTCTCAAATTAGGAAAATGTCAAAAATTTTAATGAAAACAGTGAGCGACAAAATTGAAATTGGCACAACTAGTTAACGACAAATTAGCTGCAAATTTTCTCATACTCAATTTTTCAAAAAAAATCTTTTTTTTAGTGATGTTGTTTCGCTAAGTTGATATCAGGTTAGTGGAACAACACATTTTCATGGAACGACAAATTATCACAACTGATTAACGACACATTAATGGCAAATTCCGACATACTCAAATTTTCAACATCAAAATATATATGAAAAAATGAACGACAAAATCAAAAGTACCACAACTAATTAACGACTAAGTCCACTCTTCAAATAGTAAGTGAAAAATTTTTTTGGTCTTTCAAGCGCGATTTATTTTTGGGAAATAAAATAAAAAATAGTAAAAACGGCTATTATTTTGAAGTGTCACAAAATGTTTGAAAATTTTCACTTTTTGCAAAATGTGGCCGATGTAGATATGTACATATATCTTATACCAGTAACAGCATCAACGCCGGTCGTCGATCGCCTGGGCTGCCTTGAAGTGGGGTTAAGAATTTAAAATAAGATTGTAATGATGTTAATTTATATTTTGCTTTTAAAAATCCACTAAGGCCCATTTGGTGATACGATACTTAAACTTTAAGTGGAACATAAAGTCCTAAGTTACACCTAACGGTTTACACGAAATTCGACCTGCTTCATAAATCCCTCTAAGTTGAACATAACTTTAGGGGAAGATATAGTAGATCATAAGTGTTTATGTTCCACTTATGCATTTCTTCTTTTGGACAAAAGAGAGAAACCAGCTTGAAAAATTTTGAATTGGATTTAAAATGGACATAATAGTTAACTAACATTAATTTACCATTTACAAAACAAGTCATAAATATTTATGTGAAACATAAACCCTTAAGTTATACATAGCGGTTTGCACGAAAATCAAATTGTGTATTAAATTCCTCTAAGTTTAACATAACATAGGGGGAAGAAATAGTAGAACTTAAGGATTTTATGTTCTAATTAAAGTATTTTATTTACCAAAAAAGAAAAAACGCGTCTTAAAAAATTGATGTACATATGTGGTAAAAAAGGAAATAAATTATCAATTTAATATAAATTTACTCAAATTAATTAGCATCAACCATCTACAGATGGTAAAATTTACAACACACATTTTTGAAACAATGTTCACTTTTTGCTTTTATGTATATTTATCATACCTATTATTTTTTGACAAACAAAAATATTTAGAAGACAAATTCTGTCAAATGAATATTTTTTTTTATTAAATTAAACACACTTTTATTGCCACTTTCAATATTTAACACGTTTTTTCTGCAATAAAAATTGCCAAAATAATAAATTTGTTGAATTATTCCCGGTAAATTGCTCAAAAACAATTCAAATTATATGACGTTTGTGTCGTTTGACATTTTAATTTGAAATTCTCAGCGATTTCACGCATGAAAGTAAATCGTTGCTAGGTTGAACATTAATATTTTTTAGAAACTTAGAATAAACTAAGTAAAACTCAAGAGCTTTGTTCGACCTAGCAATGATTCAAATTTATGATCCGTATGAGCAAATGGGCCTTAATTTGTTTTATTTTTAAAATCAACAAGTAACACTATTAACTAAACTACTGCTGAACTCGTTTTTACTGGAAGGAAACAATTTTTAACTCCAAGTAAGTTTTTGTTGTTAGACTTTGTAATAAATATTTACAGACTAGTATCGAAACCGCACACTGCAAATAAATAAGGATTAACAATATTACTCATATCCTAAGCACTTTATTAAATTAATAAATTAAATTTTGATCACTTTCAAGTTCTCATTAATAAACCCAAAGTTGTACCTACTTCTCAAAACCTCAATAAGTCTTCCAGTTTCATAAAGAATGAATGAATGTTTCATATAAGTAGTACTTCTTTGCATTAACAAAGGTCACAGAATGGTCATTTGAGTTGAATTAAATACTCAAGAATAGAATTAAGAAATGTCTATAAAAAAAAGTTACGCATACACCACAGTGACTCTTAAATTTAATGGCTTACCAAATTAATGAAACGAATCGCCTCTTGTTGAACATTCATCGAATGTGAAAATTATAAGCTGTAGTAATTTAAGATGTGGTGGTCTTCTAAGATTTCAGTAACTACAGTTATCAGTATCTTTGGTAAAATAAGGAAGTATAGCTAGTTTTCAACAACTTACGGAAAAAAAGTCAAAAACAAAATTGCGAAAATTTGCTGAACTGGAAACTTTAAAGCCTTAAAAATGCTCCGATTACATATTTGTATAGAAATCTGCTTGTCTCTAAGCAGAAAATCGTTGATACTTACAATTTTTGTCAGTCATTTTTTTCAACCTTTCTAACCTCCAAATTTGTAAGTAATACTTTTCCGCAACTTTAGAGCCAGTACCTTAAGCGTGATGCAGGAATATTTATTTTTTATTCCGTACTCATAATATTAAAGGTTTTGAACCCATGCTGAACCAGATTTGTCCAATGGTTTTATTATTATTATTTTTGAAATTGAAAAACTATAATAAAAAAAAAAACTATTTAAAAAAAAAATAAGAGGTAGAAATAAGGACAATTCGTTTTATTTGTTTTTATTTTTTTATTTTTGCAAATATTCTTAAGTATGTATATATAATTTTGTTTTTGTTGTTTTTGCTCTACTTTGTTGATGTTTTCTTTTTCATTTTTAATTAGGTTTATACAATGTGTGTAACTTTTACTTAATTAAACTTATACAAATAATAATTGTTTTTTTTTTTTAAGTTTTTCTAAACTAATTTAATAATTTTACTATTTCTTTAATATTCCTAAATGCAAGAGTGCATATTTATACAAAATTAAACAAATAATTTAGAATATTTATAATTAATAATAAATTTATCTACAAATAATAATTTTTGTTTTGTGTTAAAAATTTCTATTATGTAGGTAATTCATTTTTTTTTCATTTTTTGTTTTGCTTTATTGCAGCTATAATAATTTACTATTTAGTATAATATATTGCTTATAATATTTTTTTTTTATATTATTTAGGTCAGATGACATAATAGGAATGTTTTGTAAGTATACCAAAAAATGTAGGTAAACATAAAATATAAATTATGTTTTTACTGCATAAGATTTGTTAAGAATTTGACTTTTATTTTATTTTTTAATGTTTGTTGTTTTATGAATGAAAATATTTACACCTTTATTCAGTTTTAAATTATATTGCTAAGCATTGCATTGTCAAAATGATAAATTTTCCTGAATATCCAAATCTAAACCCATACAGTATAAGTTTCAAACACTTTTCCAGTTGATGCAGTAAAAAGTTCATTTCTGTTCCATTCTTATTTAACTTCTTTTTATCATTTAGAAGAATCGGTGTTGTTATTTTATCCATATTTATTTTTTCTGTCATAATTTTTAAATGATCATATTTTTAAAAATTTATTTTGAATAATTAATAAATAATATGTTATACGTTGGCTGCGTTTCCTACATTGGTTAGTAACATAACCAACTACCAACCAAAGGTACGCGGCTTTTGTAAACGATTCTCAATGGGAGATTTGAGAGCTACATGTGGCGCCGCCTGTTGAATTTAAATTAAAAGTAAAGTAGTGACTGTCGAAATTGACAGTGATAAAATATGTTTAAACGTTATTTTCATCGTTGACATTCACACCACATGACACGGAACCCTTTGTAATGGTTTCTGTCGTCGTTTTTACGTCAGAGAATCAACGTCAACGCTTTGACTATATAAACATTGACCGTCTAGTCCTGTCCTTATTAACATAACACTTTCGATATATTAACTATCCTAGTGGTGATAGATCAACTTTATTTGTCTTGTTCGAGTATCGAACGAAGTTTTGGTGTTTTGTGCTAAATGTACGACTGATCATGCTAGAATGGTGTCAGTTGTCTTAGGCGGTGGCTACAACAGTGTTGTATCCAATCACGTTCCAATTTATATTTTCTAGGAGCAAATGTCAAAAAGAGGAAAATCCTCATCCCTCTTGCCTGCAACGATTGGCGATCAGAGATGGCAAAAATTGGATTTTTTTTGATTTCCTACATTTGTTACGTCTACTACATAAATGAGGTAGTTAACGTAGTTTAATGTAGTTAACGTAATTAAATGTAGCAGACGTAGCGCTAGACGTCAAAATGTAGTTTGAAATGCCAATTTTACCACCAAATTGTCAAAGTCTTATTCAAATCGAAATACATAGCTGTGATAGTGTAAATAGTCCAGTAATTTTAGGTTTTATCTGCGGAAAAATTCCTACTGGGCTCGATTTTGGTATAGACCTTCGTTACGGCGTTGTTATGAAGATGTGAAAAATCGACATTGATATCGTGTCCGCGTTAAGAGTTATAGGGGTCAAAAGGTCACAAAAACTGGTTTTTCACGATTTTCAGCAAAACGGTAAGTCTTATCAAAAAATTTTCAATGCAAGAATTGTAGACCAGATTATTATATATAAAAAGTGTCATGACACTTTTTTTCCTAAGACCCACCGTTTCTTAGGTATAACGATTCAAAAAGTTGAAGTTTAGTTGTAATCGTCATAATCCTATTCCTGAAAAAAAAACTCCTAACTGAAAAGTTCCTGAAATTTCATTATTTTTTTAGCTTGAATTTCGTTCCTCAACTGTTAAGAATATGGGGAAACCAAAAAAAAAAAATGGAAATTTTCGCCATTTTTCCGATTGGGGCCCTTCTCCCGAAACCATTTCCCTGGGAATTTTTGTTTAGAATATGTCTAAAAATATACAGGGTGTGCAATAGAGAATGGACAACCCTAAAACGGCTTATAGCTACACTTATGATTGTTCTAAAAACAGATAGAAAAAAGTTCTATCGCAACCAGTTCATAAAATATGGACTTTTTTTCGTTCAGTGTATTTTAAATTTTATCATCTTATGTTTTCGTTCACTACAACCACGAATGAATGAATTTTATTTATTTCTTTTTTTTATAATTTTCTACAATAATTGGATGAGTACATAAACACTTTAAAAATTTCATAGCTATTGCACATTTTCGTAAAAAAAATTTTGAAATCTGTTTTTTGATGCAAAATGTAAAAAAAGTATTTTATGAAAAATTTTAAACACCTGTGGTATAAAATAAATCTATAGAAACCTAGGTGGCCAACTTTCTTAAAAATATTCTGGTATAAGGAGAATATTTTTAAGAAAGTTGGCCACCTAGGTTTCTATAGATTTATTTAATACCACAGGTGTTTAAAATTTTTCATAAAATACTTTTTTTACATTTTGCATCAAAAAACAGATTTCAAAATTTTTTTTACGAAAATGTGCAATAGCTATGAAATTTTTAAAGTGTTTATGTACTCATCCAATTATTGTAGAAAATTATAAAAAAAAGAAATAAATTAAATTCATTCATTCGTGGTTGTAGTGAACGAAAACATAAGATGATAAAATTTAAAATACACTGAACGAAAAAAAGTCCATATTTTATGAACTGGTTGCGATAGAACTTTTTTCTATCTGTTTTTAGAACAATCATAAGTGTAGCTATAAGCCGTTTTAGGGTTGTCCATTCTCTATTGCACACCCTGTGTATTTTTAGACATATTCTAAACAAAAATTCCCAGGGAAATGGTTTCGGGAGAAGGGCCCCAATCGGAAAAATGGCGAAAATTTCCATTTTTTTTTTGGTTTCCCCATATTCTTAACAGTTGAGGAACGAAATTCAAGCTAAAAAAATAATGAAATTTCAGGAACTTTTCAGTTAGGAGTTTTTTTTTCAGGAATAGGATTATGACGATTACAACTAAACTTCAACTTTTTGAATCGTTATACCTAAGAAACGGTGGGTCTTAGGAAAAAAAGTGTCATGACACTTTTTATATATAATAATCTGGTCTACAATTCTTGCATTGAAAATTTTTTGATAAGACTTACCGTTTTGCTGAAAATCGTGAAAAACCAGTTTTTGTGACCTTTTGACCCCTATAACTCTTAACGCGGACACGATATCAATGTCGATTTTTCACATCTTCATAACAACGCCGTAACGAAGGTCTATACCAAAATCGAGCCCAGTAGGAATTTTTCCGCAGATTGGGTTAAAAAATGTCTAAAATTACTGGGCTAAAATTTGAATAGAATATTTGAAACCAGATGGACTTGGGGTGGTTTCTTTGAAAAGGTTTTACTTTACGAAACCAAATTCTCACGAAAACACAGCTATTTATTTTTTAATATTTTTGAAATATAACGTTTTTTATGTAGTTATTGCACGTAGCAAATGTAGGTAGTACATGAAACAAATCAAGCGAGTAGTTTATTCGATTAACTACGCGTAGTTAACCGAGTAGATTACCTGACGTAATCTACTCTGCCATCTCTGTTGGCGATTGAAAAATGAACGTGTAGCCATCACGCATAGAATAGGCGCGTCCCACCAAGAAGAGATCTCTGAGGGCTCAATGTCATTTTGGAAGAGAGGAAAATAATTTTGTGGGACAAGTTTCTCAAATGCGTCCGATTTTTTTTCAAATCCAACACTTCAACTGCCACTTCACACAACTGCAACTTTTCTTCAAATATTAAATTGTTATAAAAAATTATTTCAAAATAAGTTATTTCGTTTAGCAAGCTCAAAATAATAACATTTTCTTTAAAAAAAAACTAAAGAAAGAGAAAGAAAACTGAGAAATTGAATCCAAAAATTTTCGTCACAGAAATCTCAGAAAAAAAAAGTGAACTCTCAGCTGAGATTTTTTGTCTTATGGGGACTTTTCACTAGTCGATTTTTGCGGCGAAGCTTTTCGACCCGTGTGAACGTAAGTCGCAGGCGACTAAAGTGACAATCCCCATAGAAAGATCCTAGTCGACCGACATATCGTGCGGCTAAAATCGACTCGTGAAAAGTCAGCATTACTTGAGCGCTTAGAGATCTCCCTTGGTGAGACGCACCTATTGAAGCTTTTATAAGGTTTCTGTTAAGCTTTCTTTTACTAAATAATTCGTTTAGAGAAGGTGTAACTTACTAAATAGTTTCTTTTAAACTTCTTTATGAAGAAATTTACTTCGTTAACAGCTTCAAAATTGTTAAAAAATAATAATTTCATTAACATTTATAATAGCTTCTGTTGAATTATCTAGTTAACCCTTTCGGACCCAGCGTTACTCTCATGTAACATATTTTTAAAAATTCGTAAAAAATATTCCATTAAATATTTTTTTTAGGTTTCGATGCCTCAATTGAAAGATAATGATGCCTAGTTACTGGATTATTACAAAAATTTAGTCAAATATCATACCATTAATTTTTTTTCATCGAAAAAGGAACTGAATTTCACATTTTTTCTTTTTTTTAGCAAAACATTTTTTTTAATTTATGGTCATAATTTTGAAAAAAAGATATAAAAAAAGTAAATCCAGAAAGTGTTTTGCTTTTTGGCTTAGAAGAAGTAGCATATATTATTGTTCCATAAAAAATTATTTTCTCAGTTGTCCGACTTTTTTTGGTGGTCATAGGCAGGGCATGTTACTTACATGCAACATGAGAGTAACATATTAGTTTTGCTATTTATTATTTTGGAAAATAACTTTTTGCTATTCATATTTCTTAGTTTTGATGTTTTTGATACGATACTAAAAAAACATTTTTACTTGCGATATAGGTACTATAGGGCAAGTTTAGGATTCGTAAAAAAAATCGAACTCGAGATAACAATTTTACATGACATTACGATGATGGAGAATGCCAAAAAAGTGGGTCCGGCAATTCTGTCTGTCTGTCTGTCTGTAAGAACCTCGAGCTACAGCCTAAACTACTGAAGCGATTTTCTTTAAACTTGGTAGTTAACAGTTTTGAGTGATTCCCTAAAGGAGAAATTGAAGTTTTTTTTTTTAGGACCAAAACTAACGGTACCTGTCATATAACGGAAACAGAAAAGTTGATTTATTACAAAAACGGCTCTAACGATTTTGATTAAAATTTTTCTGCTTACTGTTACAGATAAGAACCTCCTTTGACAATAATACCGTTATTAACGGTATCTGCCATAGAACGGTTTTTTTGATTTATGAATTTCTCATAAACGACAAAACAGATTTCGACCAAATTTTTAATACAGAAACGTTTAAACAATCATTATTTAAAAAAAATAAAAATTTTTCAAAAAACACATTTTTGGATTTTTAAAAAATATTTAAAAATTTTTTTTTGAAAAATCAATTTTTTGCAAACGAGTTGGTGAAAAAATTTGAAATTTTGTTTGTATGTGTAAATTAATTATTTATTCAAAATTGCATATCAATTTTTTTTTTGAAAAATGTTAGAAAATTTTTATATATAAAAAATTATTTTTTTAAAAAACGGCTCTAACGATTTTCGAAAATTTTTTTCTAAAAATTCCTTTTTATACTAGAAATAAAATGGCATACTTAGTTTTTTGTAAAAGATTATTTAAAACGGTACCTATTTAATTATTTATAAAAACGGATTTTTTTTTTTTTTTGTACCACTAACGAAATTCCGTGAAAATATCAAATTTTAAATTTTCCCTTATTTTGTTCAATGAAAAACTTAAACATTAGAGTAACTTTTACCATAAGAGCAAGTACGTGCGACCCCAGTCGTGCAATTTATTTAATATTGATTTTCATAGCTTGGGTTCGAAAGGGTTAAGATTAAAGATACGCGCAGGTAGCTTTACATTAGTAGGGATAGATAGACTATGTGTGTCGTGCTGATCCTTTGTATACCACAATAAAAGAACGCATAGATTGGGTTTATGACTCATATCTGCAAGCAGCATGTTGTGTTTATAAGGTATGCGGCGCGTCATACAGTCGATATCCCAATTCAAATAAAGATAAGATAGTTTAAGAAATATATGTGTTAGATATAGCCATAGATCTAATGTAGTTTAAGATTTCCTATTAATAAACAGTTCATTTTTAGACACGACGATGAGCAGTCGTTTTTATTTCATAATAAATGGTGTTAAATTCTTGAACTTCTTTAACAGCTTCTCTAAAGTTGTCTAGGGGAAATTACTTCGTTAACAGCTTCTTTAAAGTTGTTTAGAAGTATTTCAAAAAAATCTAAGCAATAAAATTAGATCGTTAAAAGCTTTCTTCACGTGACGGTGAAGTATACCACAGCTATTTGTTTTTTTTTTTTTCAAAAATCTATGTTTGTGTGTTTTGTTCTTTTGATGTACCGTATTGCCCCTAAAAGTGCCCCTTCGCTGGGTATAGCTTTAAAAACGCACGACAATTCAGAAAATGTTCTTAAAAAAATATTCAAAAAAATGTATCATATTGACAAAACGTACCATTTAAAAAAACGTTGCATAAACATCTTCTTTAAAGTTTTATCACAGAGTCCTAAAACTAAACTGCAGTAGTTGTACGAAGATTTTAAAAATGTTAAGTTTTGAAAAGTGCCAATGCGTTTTTTATTTACTTCTTTTTTTATGCATTTTTGTTGTTTTCATTTGCTTCTAAAAAATTTCTACTACATTTAATATTTATTTGATGAGTGTAAATTAGGTGTAGGTACGAATATTTTTTTTTTTTTTTAAGTTTTCTTCTTTTTGCAAATATACCGCTATAGTCGAAAAATATTTAACATGTTGTGCATAATGATTTTAATAAAAATTTTAATTTTAATAAAACATACATATACAATTATTATTACCTACTATCTGCCATTTAATAGATAGATTTAAGTTTTTTTTTTTTTTGAATTATAGTAATTATTTTTTATTAATTTTTTTTTTGTTTTTCTTTTACAATTTTTACAAAATCAGTCTCAATACAAGCCATTTAAATCTTTCTTCGCCTAAAGTTAATGCGATTTATATATAATATTTTTTTTTATATCAATTTTAAATATTTCTTTCCTCCAGTTTTTTAAATTTTTTTTTCTATTTAATTTATTTTTATTTTTTTTTAGTTTTTTTTTTCTTAATTTAATTCGATGGGGTAAGCAGTAGAAAGGTTGCCGATGATTTTCTTGTTTTTGTTATTTTGTTGTGTTAATGCTTTTGGAAGGAACTGTCCTATAATTACAATGTGATTTTGGTTTTTTTTTTTTTTTTTTAGATAAATTTAATATTTTTAGTGAATGTTAATTATTATGGTGGTAAATGGGACAGTATTTATTTTTTTTTTAATTTACATTAATATCTTTGCATTAACATTTTGTTTGAACAATTTTTGTATTTGCATTAAATTACTAATATAATATTCAAAAAGTAGTCAATGTTTTACCCGTTTTGAAATTTGATGATTTTCTTTGTACACCAAAATTATGAAAGATGACTTCTACTTGATCTGACAAGGGGATCGGGGATAGTTAAAAATAAGGCAAGAAAACTCAAAGCTAAGGCCGTTATAACAAAAAATTCTTAAAATAAAATTTAAAACATGTATGACGCCTTACCTTGCGTCGGAGCTCAATAGAAATTTGATTTAAGTATGTTAAACGATTCTGGCTGATGAATCCATTCCACCTGTAACACACGGTTTGCTTGTTTGTACGTTTATTCTGAACGATTTATGAGTTTTTTTTGTATCTTTTCCAGAGAATATACCATAAGTGTAGATTTAACACACTTCTTAAGACATCATAACAATTAGTTTACAATAACTCTTCGATTTCTATGTTTGATTGAATGTCTGTACGTGACGTTCCCAATAAAATAGCAAACGTCTGCAAAAAACTACCTCTGCCGGTTATTAAATTAATTAATAAGATTAAAGTCTCATATGTGATAGCGTCTATAATGTTTCTGTAAGGCTTTCCTTTAAGAAGCAATTTGTTGATAGAAGATATAACTTCGTAAATAGTTTATTTAAGAAGCAATTTGATTCGTTTACAGCTTATTTGCAAGTACAACTCCGAAAACAGCTTCTTTAAAGTTGCTAAGAAGCAATTTGGTGAGTAAATTTTCCGTTAAAAGCTTCTGTAAAAATGTTTAGAAGTATTTAAAGAAGTCTTGAAAAAAATAAAAAATCGCTAAGTCGTGTTTAAGAATGAAGCATTAACCCAGTTCTTTTAGGAGGTGGCAAATAGTTATTTACAAAATCAATGCAATTCACATCCCCACGGGCAGAAAAGCATGAGTAGTTCTAGTAGCAAATGTACTTAACTAAGACCTCCAAGGGACGAGGCTATTGGCCAACATTTATGCGTATGTAATAGAATGAGCAGGTTCTTGGAAGTTTTTAAAAACTGGGCATATTTTTTTTATTTACAATTATCCATCGGAGAAACCTTATCGAAGCTCTACCGAAGTTAAATGTAGTCTCACTATTACTTTATAGAAGAATAAAATGTAAGTTCGACTGCAATGTTTAGTTTGGGATCAAAGGTGAAAAAACCTCAATCTGAGCCCTGAACAACGAATTGACCAAGCTATTTTAAGCAATAATTTGTATAGAATGAATGTAGTAGATCATACTCACGCTATCCCGCACGGGATCCAGGTATGGAAAAGAAAACTTATTTCGAGACTTTGGTCTGCAAATATCTGCATCCGAATGTAAGAAAAAATATGTTTGGATGCAAATAACACAGAAGCCAAAACTCCAAAAAACTTTTTGTTTTCAGTTATGAATAGAGCTTAAATAGACCTTTCTTTTCATGTTTAATTTAATGAATTTAGAGGAAATTTTTTAAAATCCATTTTTTTTTCGGCAAGGGGTTAACCTTATGAAGTTTGACCAAATAAGTATGTATAAGTTTGCGATGTTAAAACTTAAAATAAAAGTTCTCCAATTTTCTGAACTTTTCCACTGAGTAAAGCTGTATCAATGTTTGCTTCAAATGTTGAAAATATTGAATTGTTTGAAAATAGACTTTTTCCAGAATAAAATACTTTAGCGTGACAGGTTCACGCAAATATATAATTAAATATTTAAACTTTTTTTAAAATTAAAGACAAATAAGTTTAATTTCTTGTCTAAAATACTTTTAAAAGATTTAAAGTGGCCAGTGTTATTAGTTCAATTATGACACATTATTTTTTTATTTAAATATAAACATCCATTTTGTTATGTATTTATTTTTTTTTTAATTAATTTTAATTAAAAAAACATCTAACACTGAAATACTGCAACAAAAAATTATTATGCACGCAAAAGCGAAAATATTAATACGTGACTAAACGATTGTCCTCATTTTCCCAAGGTTTATTATTATTTATCTTTTTTAAATAATTTTTTTTTTTAATTTTATGTTACGTCAAAAATGTTTTTTTATAGAAATTAAAAATAAAAGAATGAAAAAAAAAGATGTAATTTGTTTTTAATAACGTGATGATGAACACATGTTTAGTAGACCATTTTTTTTTGTATAAAGTTTTTTTTATTTATTTTTATTTTGACAAAACTCAAGAAAAAAAACAATTTTTTTATTTAACTTTAGTTCAAAAATAATATAATATATTTTTTTTTTTGTAAAGTGTCACGAATTTTATGCTATTCAAGCGCAGAGATTCTTATCACATATCACGTTTAAGTTTTTTTTTTATATTGCTTATTCTATACTTTTTTATTTACAAGTTTATTTTTAATGTATGTTTCGAAGAATTTATATAAAATAATGTTTTAAGTTTTCGTGCGATGTGCTTTATTAGTTTTTAAGGTCTATGTTTTTTTTTTTCCAAAAAAAAGTGTCTATTTACACTTATGATGATTTAAAAAGTGCTCAATGATTTTTCTAGTTTATAATATTCCTACGTATACTGATAAAAAAAATCTAACACTGAGTTTTTTTTTAGGTGCACTTGTATAGAGTTTTATCGCAGATGGTTTAATACATCTGATATAGTGCAGTAAACTTATTTTTTTATTTTAGCGTTGGGCGCCATTTTTTTTTTTTTAGAATAGCTTTGTTTTCTTTGTTTTTGACTATTGAACTATTGCCAAAATTTAATGCTCACAAATTAGCTGGTAGTTAATTTATTCTTCTTTTTTTTTTTTGACAGTACTGTTATATTTTTTCGTTTATTTATGTTTTTTTTTTTTTGTTTATAGCATTAAATCAGTTTGAGTGTTTTATTATTTTATTTGCCTATGCTACATTACATACATCGTTTATATTCGCTTCAAAAAATTCAACTATCGATTGAAAAATATTGGAGAATGTGTGTGTTTTAGTTTTCTATTGGGCGCCATTTAGAATAAAATACATATAACAATTACCTATTTTTTTTGTTTTTGTTTTATAAAACAATATATTAATCACTATTAACATCATCTGCAGTAATAATACCACGATCTCTTGTTTTCCAATTACTTGGATTGAGAACATTCGAATTTGATAAACTATACGATCCGGGAGGAATTCGATTTTGACGACATAATGCCACTTTAGTTCGATTTGGTGATGTTGGTTGTAATAGAGGTGACGTAGCTTGGGGTGAATCCAAGTCGTCTGTGTTTTCCTCCGCACAACTATCCGATGGTGATACAAGACGTTCACGTGTTTTGATTGATTTTTCAAGGCGTCTTAAAAATCTATGAATAAACAGAATCATTCAAGACTCGTTGATTGATAAAAAAATAAATATAAACTTTACCTAATTTGATTTCCTATTGCCCGAAGGCGATTTATTTTACAACGTGGTTGTGATTGATTATTATCAGCGACAACAATACTTGGTGATATTCGTCTTAGCAGTGCCTAAAAAATAACCTCTTATATGACATTAAGTCATTCAAAAAACTATTACAATCTTACGTCAGCGGCATCATCCTCACTATTGCTATCGTGTTTTCTGAGTCTTTTCTCCCTGTTTGGTGAATTCAGTCCTTATAAAAAGAAAAAGTACAAAATGACGTTTTGAAATGACAAAATGAGGGATTGACAGAGTTGAAATGCGCTAAAGGTGGTCAGAATTTGAACTAAACGTCAAATAGTGACGCCATTTTTTGTGCATTAGAAACGTTATCACATTGGTCTTATTCCGCCCACTCATTTTGACATTTCTGTTGCGTTCTCACTTGCACATCATGGAAAAAAAGAGATAGCCAAAAGAGGCACATAGTTTTAAAATCTTTAGACTCATACAAATGTCAAAATTAATCGGCGGCAAAGTGAGGCCAATGTGAACACTGTCTTGGACTGACCCCTCCGATTTATTTTCACATCTCTCTGTTGATTTCTCATTTACACTTTATTGTTAGAAAGAGATGCCTCACTTCGCTATTTCTTTCTCATCATTAGCTCCAAGTTATAAAGTAAAGAAATGCACAGAACGCTGAGCCCTCAGCGACTAGCATGACAGCTGTCAAAATTGTGAAATTTGTATAGAAGTCGCCCATCGGCAACAGAATGCAGTCGCTAAGCGATTCGCTCAAAAGTTGAACATTTTTCAACTTCGTCGCGTGACGAGTTTGACGTTTTTGTTTTTTTTTTCACGAGCTGCTTTTTGTTTACTGTTTCTTATTTTTTTGTATTCTTCTCAAGTTTTTTGACAGCTGTCATTTTAGTTGATGAACGCAGAGTGACGCATTCTGTTCAACTCTTAACTTAGAGAAATCCAAGTGAACCGGAGGACTGAGTACAATGTAAACACAGTCAAAAATAATAAAAAATTTTTTCTTCCAATTCTGATCACTAGATGGCGTTAATGTCACTATTTGACGTATAATTTTAGTCTTGATCACCAGCAGCAACTAATTTATTTTAAATCAACTTACGTCTAGGCATCGATCGGACTGTCAAGTCCTTGGTAGATGTCAAACTTTCCGAAGAACTACTACTACTTGCCACCGTATGCCTATTCACCGGTCGTCTCTTCGGACTTTTTCTCGCTGTCACTGCATTAACGGGACATGAATGATGATAAGAACGACAGTGTTTCGAGCAGACATGACTACTTGTAGTCGGTGTACTAGAATCTTTCACCGACACATCATTTTGTTGATTTTTCGTTGGTGACTGAGTGCAGCTTGATTTGGAAAGTTTACGTTCCCGCTTTTTACTACTACTTCTACGTTGGTGTGTGTATGTACCAGCTTTTCCATCAGACGATGGAAAGTCATACAAACCATCTGAATCAGTAAATGGCAGTTGGTCTTTGCGACCATAGAAATGTGGAGAAAATCGACCCATTCCAGCACGTTCACTCAGTGGGCTTTCGGAACGTGACGAAACCGGTGACAGTCCCTTGTCAGTACCATCTATCTGAATGACAATCGATGGAAGTTGTAGTTGTGCCATTTGAACAGCTGGAACTGGAGCCGGACTAGGCTCATCTACCTCAATCAATATTTGTTCTTCGACAAATACTCCCAATTGTTGGCCATTACGATTGCCAATATTTCGGTTATCATCGATTTTCTCATCAACATGATCCGTTCCAATTCCTTCGTCATTCGATTCGAGTAAAATATCGTCTGACATAGTTTCGGAATCAGATCGAGCTCGTAATCTTTCTTGGTGATCCTCATTTGCCGCTGAGTGTTTTCCATTTGTAATGTTCTCTTTACAGCTTGCTAAAGCTGCATTTTTTCTTCGACTCAGAAGACTGGCATGAAGTGACAAACTCGGTCCCGAATGCCCACTTCCCGGTTCATCCATTTCGTTCGGACATAAGGGATTACTCGATCCACAGCGACTTGGCCCTGGGCTAGCCATGCTTGAATACCCCGACGAGCTTAGATTACTTTCCGATATAGTACGATCGGCTCGACTGCACATGGTAAACGGGCTTAGATAGCACATACCGACAGGGTTGCCAGGTGCCAGTAGTGACCCTGGCCCACCTGCCTTTGGAGCTGGTGAAAGCGGTTCCGTATCAGACTCAAGCTCGCTCATATTTGAGGTAATTGTAATTGTCGGTGGCACAAACTGCAGGTCAAGAGATGTAGGCTTCTCGAATTGTTTCAACAATCTGTAATAAAATTCAAGGCTTGTGATGTTGATCTAAAGCTACATTACTAAATTTAAAGTATCAATATAAAGGTTCCAAATAAGGCTACCAGTAATAATAAAGCTTTACATAGATAAACGACGAAAAACAAACTACGATATAATCAAGAGGCTCTAAAAGACTTAATGCCACATCAAAAGCATAAATAGAAAACTAAAGATAGAGAAGGATAATATAGTTTTTGTTTTGACAGATAAGAACAAACTAACACTTTACAAGATACAAGGAGGGTATAGGTTTTTCTTTTTTTTTTTTTAGATTGGAAAATGGAGGAGGGATATGTCAAAAAAAGTCGTGGAAGCTATTATAGTTTTGCTGTGAATTTTGATACCTTTTTTGTTGCTGTTTGTTGGGAAACATGAAGCTAGTCTCGCCGATGCTTGCTCGTTGGGGAGGTGGTGACCCTGGAAAGATTATCATTGGAAAACGATTTTTCGTTGGACTTGGTTGTTCCACTGTCAATGTTGGTATAACTAAATCTCTTGGTCTAGGTTGTTTCTCTTCGGGTGTTGGTGGTTCTATATCAATTGTGATGCTAGGCATTAGGAATGTTGATGATTTTTGTTGCTGTTGTTGTTGTTGTTGCTCTTGTTGCTTAAGCGTTGGCATAGATGACTGTGGCAATCGACATTTATATGACATTTGATTATGCACGTCCGCCTTGAAAGTAGTGTTGTACATTTCAGTTGGTGTGTTATTCTCTGATTCACGTAAATGGCTCATGAAGTTTTCGTTCTGGCCAAGGTCCAAGAATATACTTGCCTTTAGGGAAAGAATATTTTTTTTATAGAAAAAAATAAAAATAAAATGCAATAATTTTGGAATGAGCCCGATTTTCTTGTGAATGTGTGTTATTTTTGTGTTCATTTGGGTCAATATTTATGTGCTATCTAATATGATAAAGTTACACTCTTCTTGTAGTTACAAAAAAATTTCATTGTCAAAGCCTGAGGGGATATTTCAAATGCACATGAAATTGATATATCTCGATTGCATATATTCATATGGGAATTTTGACGGTGAAAAGGACTTAATATCTAGCCTAAAGGAGTTGTTTTTGATTTTATTGCATACTTATATGATTTGCAGGTAGGAAGGACCTCAAAGCTATAATATAGATATATTTTTTCTAAACATTCAATGAGAAAATTGTTACATCATGATATACATGAAACATAAACAATTTCACTGACCATAATACAAGTGCATCGAGTAGTCAATCAGTGCAATATCCTTGAATCATCGTATCCAGTCTGACCTAAATTATTGGTATATATTATATAAATTTATTTCAATATTGAGCGCCTGTTGTTTTTTTTTGTTTTTGTTTTTGAAAATGGAATTGATTTAGACAAAATACATTTTTTGATGGAAATCAAATGCTGGAATCTGTATTATTAATATCGATTTCGCTACAAAACAACTAATATTCTAAAACTATGAATTCTTTTAATTGATATTTTGTCCTAAATGTCCTATAAAATCGCAAAAAAAAAAAAAAATGGATTTACAATTTTTTTTTAAATTGATTAAACACACAGTCTTTCAATTAAAATAATAACAAAATAAAAGGATTAATCGTATCAAACTTATAATGACCACACTCAGAAATTTTTGACATACCAACACTATTTAGACTTGATTTACCTACTTCAGACCGTTGGAGAAGAATACGCATGCAGCATTGCATGCATTTGAATTGATTTCATATATGTTGTACCTACACACAAAGTTTACCAAAAATTGATTATTGTAATAGTGTACAAAAAAAAAAAACCTTACTAAGAAGACTTTAAACCTGTATTTTAATTAGATATGCGGGTATTAAGGCCTGTAAGCTAATAAGGCCTAAGTAACAGGAATGCAACTTAAAACGTTCGCATTAGCTAAAGGTCATAGTGGAATGTAGTTAAAAATAATAAATTAAAATTATTATTTAAATTAATACTAGAAGGTTCGTATAATAAGGCCTGTCTGACGGTGTCGACTTCTAAGGCATACAGATCAAGAAAAAACTTTAAGAAATGCGATTTCTAGGGATCCATTTTGAGACCGAATTACGGCATTCGACTACGATCATACGCCAATATTTACCTCTATCGTTTTTGCTGATATTAATCAAGTCAGAATAGACGAAAAATTGTCAAAGAAAGGAAAAAATGTGTAACAGGCTGATTTTTGGTATAAAGCTTGGTGTAAGGATGGTTTACAATTTTTAAAAAGTCCTGAAGTTTCCTCTCTCCGCTTGCCCCATTATAAGAGGTCAAAGGTCACAAATATTTTTCGTTTAGAAAAATACATTGAAATACATAAAAAAATATTTTTAAAAACTCTTTTTTTTTTCAATCCACATTTCGTTTATCAATCTTTTTAGTGAAAAATTTAATTCACCATTCAGGTGTATACCTTTTTATACAAAAACGCTGTGGGCAGTGTTTTTGTCGTCGATTTTTCTTAGTTTAGGAGATGCTTAACATTTATCAAAATTGCGAATAATTGCTGCAGGAGATCCACGGAAGAATCGAAATTCTGAGACTCTTTTTTGACGTTTCTTTTTCCAGTTTTCCTTTTTTCAACATTCCCTTTCATTTTTTTTTCGCTTCTTGGTGCGATACAACAACAAGAATCAAAAGAGAAATGTTGAGTCACTGACTCAAGAGGCATCGTGTAATAATTCGCGCCTCACAGAATGATTATTATTAAAAGAAAAGTCAAAAAAAGAGTCAAGCCTCTTGAGGCTTCGTGTAATAGCTGACTTCACAACAAAGAATATTAGGAATGGGAAAAACCGGTTTCGGTTTTTTTGCTTCGGTTAACTGGTTTTTTTTTCGGTTTTTTTGTCCTCGCGGTTTGAACCGGTTTTTACAAAAAAACCGAAAAAAAACGGCTGAAAAAAACGTCCAACAAAATGAGGTTCGACGAGACAAAAAACTCAAAAACCCTCGAAACATTCATTCCCTCTCCCAACTTACCATACAATTATAAATTTTCATTCATATTCAGCTTGAAAAATTCCTCAAAACTCCTACTTAGAGTGAGTTAAGAACTCTTATAACAAAATCAAACTAAAAAAAGCTTTGCTCAGGGATTTTCTTCGAAAAGTTTTTTTTTTTTGGTTGCCAAATAAGGCTACATTTTTTTTTTACTGTCAAATCAAGCAAAAAAAAAAACGAAAACCGGTTTTTAAAAAAACTGGTTTATTGGCCCGGTTTAAAACCGGCCGGTTTAACCGAAAGGAAAAAAAAAAAAACGGAAAAACCGAAAACCGCCATCCCTAAAGAATATCACAAAAAGAAATGAGCCAATGCAATTCCGAATTTACTGTAGAAAATCGATTTCAGTGAATGTTGGAATTTGGAAATTTTCCAAAATTTGGTTTCATTATCGTGAGATTTGTGGTGTATAGTAGGGCTCTTGATACCCGCATGCCCGGGTAACTACCCGGGTACCCGGGTACCTGCATTTCCGGGTATTACCCGGGGGCCATAAATTGGGGTACCCGTTATAATACGGGTACCCGGTCATATTCGGGTAGCCGCAATATTTTCGTATCTAGGCATAAATAATGTGATTGAAACAGATTTAAGAACATTTCTCGGTCTTTGCTGTTTACCACACTGTAAAATCAATAAATGTATAGTTGGATTCCATCGATTCGACTATAGTCGAGGTTAAAAAAAAACATAAACAATATTATAAATTTAACATAACTTTATTTCTTTTTGACTTTAAGACTTTTATATAAAACAGTAGTATAGTACAGTATTTATATAAACAACTAGCTGACCCGGCGGACTTCGTTACGCCTCTTCTGCTATTTACTTCCAATGTTGGAGTCAATCTTTTCTTAAAAAAATGAAATCGGGTCACAACATCAAACATGTGTTTTTTTAGTTCTATTGACTGCATTATCAAGATTGATGTCTTCGGACTTAAAGTTCCTGTATTTAGAATATGATATATTACGAATTTAGGCTATTCATATCAGCTGGAAAACTAACTTTTTTGAACTCCTTGAAAACAATATAAAGCCACGACTTGATGTTGCCAGGCATTTTAATTCGTTATTATAACGCATAAGGCTATAAAACTTCATAGTTCTCCCATTCGGGTTAAACATCCACTCCTAAAATATACTATCAACTTCTTAAAAGGTGGACGTTCTAAATTCGACTGTATTTCTTTTTAATGTTTATTACCTCATGACTTTCGACTGGGCGAACCGATTTTGATAATTCAAAGCATCAGTGCAGTCCCATTTCAATTAAGTCCATTTCTGATTAATATATATGTATTTATGTCTTGAAAATGTTATTTCCACAAATAATAAAACTTTCCAATAGAACTGATGAAATGCTCAGTCAAAATTCAAATTACTAAGACTAAAATTTGTAATTTAAATATGTACTGTCACGCACCATTTAGTTTTATGAAAATAAATCTTGGTAGATTCTCAGACTTAGCCGATAGTACAAAAAAATTCATAAAAAAATCGTTGGAAAAAAATTTAAAAATTAAATTTTGAGTGGACAACCCTAACCATGTAGTGGTATGAAAGTAGATGTTGGCCGATTCTTAGACTTGCCCGATGTACCCACAAAATTTCATAAAAATCGTTCCAAAAATATATTAAAAAAATGTTAGGTTGGACCACCCTAGCCATTTTATGATATGAAAATTCATATTGGCAGAATGGCCGATTCTCAGACTTCCCGACAAAAATTGTTACACTCGTGAAACTTGGCAAAAAGTTTGCTTTTGGGATAAGAACCAAGGATCAAAGAAATAAAAAAATAAAATCCACGACTGGGGTCGCACGTACTTGCTCTTATGTTAAAAGTAGATCTTATCTTAAAGCTTTTTATCAAAAAATGAGGTTTTAAATCATGAATTATATCTTTTGATCTGATATTATATACAATATTCCATTAATTTTTAGTTAATCTATTAAGAATAATTTTAAAAGCATATAATTTTTTACCACACCCGGGAATCGAACTTCGTATCTGCTTGGTGGTAGTCCACCACTCTACCCACTCGGCCATCCTAGTATATTCATTAATGAAATCAAAAACTTAATCAGTTCAAATAGCAAAAAAATTCAAACATTATTCAATGTCAAAACCCAAAAGAGTCCGAGCTATATTATTTAATATCAAAACCAAAAAACAAATACAAAACTTGGTAATTTCTGTAAAGCTCCTATAAATTCATTAAACAGACTTATCCGAAAAACAAGCTTTCTTCGTGTAAGTTTCTTTAACAGTATTTAAACAACTTATTAGAAGTTGTTAAACAAGTCCGAACTTCTATAAGCAGTTAAATTCTGAAGCAAGCTCAATACAAGCTGTATACAAAGTAGAACCTGGAAGATTTCATTTTACAGAAGCTGTTGTGCTAGTTGGGATGTGTACATTTGTTAGCATTGATGAGATTATGTAACATTCGCGTATCAGAAATCAGAATACAATGCTGGATGCTTATAAGAAACATCAAAGTGTAATATGTATTCTTATGAAGGAAAGAAACAACTTTCTTCAAAATAAACTTTTTTTTGTTAAAACCTTACCAACGCATATATGGTTCTTTTGAGAAATAGAAAATTAATTTTATAAAAACGTTACAATTATTATTGTTTAAACCGTGTTTGTTATGGGTAATTTTTTAAAGGCTCATAACGAATTTTTCTTATGAACGACTAATTACTTATAAATAAATTTAACTAGATTTCTCTAATATTTTCTCTCATTTTATGCTATTAAGAACACGTTACCTGGTTTGTCGGGTACCCGCCACTTAAAATACCCGGGTACCCGCACATTTGGGTAATACCCGCATATTCGGGTACCCGGGTATTTATTGAAACGGGTATTACCCGGGTAATATCAAGAGCCCTAGTGTATAGCACAAAACCTTAAATTAAATTTCGGTTAAATTACCAAATTAGTAGAGATATTTCAACTTTAAAGCCAAGTATGCAGATCGAGCTAAATTTTATCTGACATATTTTATTTCTGGTTTTCTTCACTTTTTTTTTTTGTGACAGATACAAAATGTGCAATTGAAAAGGCAAATGTAAATTTTGAGCTAGAGCTGCGCACAACTTGGATGAAATATGATGAAAAATATTAGGTCAGCTAAATTTTGAAGAGAATAGAGTTAAAAAATTTCGTTTTTTTTTTAAACATATTTGCTTCCCTTTAGGTTTCAGTAAAATATTAAAAATATTCATATTGATTTATGTTGATGGATTAATAATTTTTTAACGATGCCTAACACCTGGCTGAGACCTTAAATTTTTACTATTATTATTTTATCGATAATTTTGTATATTTTGTTTAAATTAAGCCAATTAAAGCAAATAAAAAATGTTAAGACAACAAAAACAAGACTTCTTTTAGATATTATTATAAATTAGACAAAAACTTTAATAGCGGGCTTACACAAAAAACGATTAGTTATACCATATACATAAAGTTACATTAAAAAAAAATGGATATTAATAAAAACCAATATTGTTCAAGCTTACTTCATATAGTAAAATATTTATGTATAATATTTAAAAAAAAAAAACACCCAATAAGTCATGATAGTTACCGAAATTTGGTTGTCACTGCTTCGATCGTCATCATCGCTACAACTTTCTGACATTTGATCGTCCTGGAATATTGGACTGATCGAACGTTGTGGCCTCGGCATGATTGGTGTCAATGCTGGTGACGGTATCGGCGTTGGCATCTCACGAATTGGCGATAGGCACTTATTGATTCCATTGCTAGGGATTTCCAATAGAATTGTCGGTGGGTGTAGAAGATTCGAATTAGTCGGACTGCTCTTGTGGGCGCTTAGGGCATCGAGGACAGGTACTTCGATAGTTGTTTGTCTATAGAATACTGGCGAATCGGGTGCACCGCTCGAGAAGCTAACGGGTGTGTGCATTGAGGATGTAGTTGTAGAAGACTCATCGTCACCGGGTACATCATCCTGGGGACTAGAGGCAGTCGGTGTAGTTGATGGTGATGCAAACATTGATGAATTGGATGGTATTGTTGCAGTGTTTGAGGCAGTTGTTGTTGTTGAGGCAAAATTTCGAAACATCGCAAGTATTGAATCCGCACTCGAGACTTTTGGCCGTGTTCGATTGCGACTATTTTGGAATTGCATTATATTTCGCATTCCGATATCGGTTAGTGCTAGATCGGAACTGGATAATGAATCGCTTCCCTGATTTGATGAGGTGCTGTGCGGTGAGCGCATGTCATTTGTGCATGGTGATGGGGGCATTGAACTAGCTCGGAATTGGATGTCTGTTGGTAGACTTAGGGCGCTTGAGTTCCGTGTAAACTTTTGTATATATGAGGGATTTTTTTGGATTTTGTTTGTTGAATAATGCAGACGCAAGACACACATGAGCAAGTGCAGCAAAGATGAAAGAAAAAATAGAAGCAGAAATATTTTTGTATATAGAAAACATATACATAGAAACTATTGGTAAAATCAAGATAAAATTATGGGTATATTATAATATGTTAAAGGAGTTTTGGATAACATTTACAAGGGGTTTCTATAAATGTTGTTGTTAAGCTAATAGCAAAATTGTTTTTTATTTTTTTTTTTTCAAAGTTCTACGCACAAAAAAAGTAAAAGTCAGTTTTAAAAGATCAAATTATAAAATTGTTTTTCTAATAAAAAAGGTACGACTTTAAAAATTAAATAATCTAATTGTCTGGTTAAGAATTGTATACCCAAGGATTTGCTTTGTCATCTTTGTAAAAAAAAAAAGTATTGTAAATTTGAAGAGATAATTTTAAGAAAAATCGGAGTCATATACTTTTCAATTTTCATGGATGATTTTAAATTTTATCCGTTAGATACGTAAGGCTTATCACTTGACTATATTTCAGAGTTGTGCAAATATTAAAAAAGTGATTCAACAGTCTTTCTTTAACTCTCTTCTGATAAAATACCCTGCCTGATCCCGAGTTAAAACACAACTACTGATCCTCCAAAATTGGTGAGTTAAAAACTTGAACCAAGACTTAAAACGTTTGTAAAATTGGCCCTTAACCCAATTAAATAGACTTAGAATTAAATTTAAGCCAGCTAAAACGTACGTCACTTACAATAATGAACGTTCTACTCAGTTTCGTAAACTTTCGTGAGCCATTTAAACGGCTAAATATTACGTTAATGTAAATTTTTCTTTTGATGATAGCCTTAAGCAAAAAATAGAAATAGTGGAGTAACTAAAGCTCAAAAGTAGCTAAAGCAGTATTAGGGATCACGGCCGAACACGAACAGCTCCGATTTTGATGATCTCTTTTTCAAACGTAAGTAATTTAAAAAACTTTAACCTCTAAAAGGTAAAAATTGCCGATGTTGCCGTATTGATTTTTTACTTGCTCTATAGGGCAAGTATTGGTTTCGTGTCGAAATAAAACTGCATTTTAATTTTTTATCAAAAAGTCAAATAACAGAACAAAATTTTTTCATTTAACAAAATTTTACCCTAAATGGCGGCTCTTCCCCAATATCAATTTTTTTTAAATTTAGAGTCAGCTTTTAAAATCTATAAGTAGACTAACATAAAAGTACTTTGAACTGCAAGAGCAAGTACGTGCGACCCCAGTCGTGCATTTTATTAAATTTGACTGAACAACAAAATTTTTGAACAAAAAAAAATTGTTTTCGAAAATTTTGTTTAAATTTCATAAATAAATTGATTCCAAAAGATTGTCAGGGGCATTAAAGGAAAAAAAAAATTTATGTTGGAGTGAAGGACAATCTTGCATCGTTTAAGCGGTAGATGCATTTTTCTAACAAATTGACTTCAAAAACAAACAAGTATTTGAATTTTGAAATAAACAGAATTTTGAAAAAAATTTTAACATGTCATTTTTAAAACTTTTTCGTAATATTTTTTCATATAATTTTTCAAAATTGTTTGGCCATATTTATGGTTATTTGAATCCATAAAATTAAATGTTAATATGAATTACAGTTTATGGAAAAAATTAAGAAATATTTCATTTTCAAAGAACTTTTTTTAATACATAGTTTTTATAAAGTTCAACATTTAAATATGAAGTTATTTTTTCTTCATTCAACAGCCCTTATTGTTTAAGGTTAAATAGCGAAAATTTAAAGGTATTGTTTTTCAAAGTTCAATTTAATTATTTTAATACAAAAATTCAGTTTTTATCAAAAAAATTCAATTAAATTAAAGTAGGTAATTTCTAGTTTTTTTTTTCAAAACTGTTATATATATTACCTTTTCCTCTTCGGAATTTAACTAAAAATATTTATGGCCAACAAAATGTTAAAAATAAAAATATTTTACTACGAAAAAGTTTGAAAATAAGTCATTTAAATTTTTTTTAATAATTTTTTTTTTCAAAATTCTGAGTTAGAGGAAGATTGTTTCCACTCCCATATATTTTGTTTCCCTAAAATTACCAATAGAATCTTTTGGTATCATTTAATTTATTAAATTAAAGCAAAAAAATTGGTTTTGTTCAAAAAAAATTAGTTTTATTTAAAAAAAAAAAAAAAAAACAATGCCGCAACATCGGCAATTTTTAACCCATAAAGTATTAAAGTATTTTTGATTACTGACGCCGACGTTTGGAAACAAAAGATCATCAAAATCGGAGCTGTTCCGTCGACTCCCTTATAATTTACTTTAGTTACTCCACTAGTAAAGTGATCTAGTTTTTGTTTCATTTTGATAGGGTTGCCATACAATCTTTTTTGAAAGTAGAAATTTTATGGTTTGAATTTTCAATTTCAACTGATTTTCAACTTGACACCTACCATTTATGTTTTAGGTGTAGTTTGGGATAGAGACATATTGGAACGTTGGAAAAAAAAGAAGACAAAAATACTTACATGTCCAACATCCATTTCCGAACCGGAACTCATTTCAGCTGAAACTTTATTCAGCAATCTAGCAAATGTCACTTTTTTCTCCAACTTTGGATCACTAATAGCACTTGTAACAGCTACCGCTGCCGATGACGATGCAGCTGATCCAGAATTTTCCGAAAAAGTCGTTTCTTTATCACCACTCTCTGAGTCCTGAGTGCTGGCAGCACGCAATCGATTTTCTGACATTTGTATCAATTCGCCAAGGCTAACTTTTGGTTTTGGTGGATTTGCTGCTGGCGAGACTAGCTGCTGAAGAATTTGTTTCTTTTCGGCGGCATTCTTTTTCACTGGTGTTGAATTGTTGCGTTTCTTTCGGGGTGACGGTGAACCTATGCACACATAAAAAAATTGAGAAAAAAAAAGAACAAAACAATTAAATATTAGAAAGAGTTGCCAAATGTCAACAATTCATACAAATAATTTAACATTGAACTAAACTATTTAAAACTACTAATAAATAAGGAAGCGATTTTTTGTGATTTTATTTTTTTAAGGAAAATACATTTTTTTTTTATATAATAATAATTGAACTATAGGTTATGAAACAATTATTTACTGTGAACTACTAATAGAAGAAAACACTATATAACAAAATGCTTAAAGAAATACAAAAACAAAAAAATGATGTACATAATGAAGAAATTTTGACGTGGAAATGAAACGATAATGTTTTTTTTTGTTTATATTATTTTTATTTATGCAACAAAATATTCTACAAAGTAAAAACAAACAAAAATAAAAAAATAATAAATATAACACAACAATTTTATCAGTATAAATATATATATAGTTAAAAAACATTTATTAAAAAACATTTATAGTGAAATTGCCCACCAGCAGCCACAAAGAAATTCATTTTTCAAGTCCTTAAAAATTTGATAACATAAAAAAAATATTTATTAATTGTATAAGGTACACGTGATTTATTAAATTTTAAAATTAAAAAAAAAAAAAAGAAAATTTTAAATTTTTTATTTCATTTTTTTTATTCTTTTTTTCTTTAAGGAGGGACGGGATATTTTTTTTTTGAATTGTGACTTAATTTTACTTGGATTTTGGTGCTAACATTGACACAGTGCTATATAATATTGAGCTTGTGGAAAAATATATAGCATACGTATTTACAGACACATAATTAATATTTATTTGCAAAGGATGGTGCTTTAGGAGATTATGTCCTTTATTGATATTTTTTTTAAATGACGTTATAGTTTTATACAGCTTTTTTGTCAGACAACATAATTTTAAGTCAAGATTGTTGATCTCCGAATTTTCTAAATTTTATTTTGAAGGTTATAACAAACACTCTACCCCAGGGTTGGTCTTTATTTCAAAGCTTCTTATTTAAAAAATACATATACCTACAATAATTAAAATAAAATAAAGAAAAAAACTATCTCGGTATGAAGCTTGGTAGAATGTCAACTTCAAGAGGGTCTGGCTTTATTTCCTGCTTGAACAAATCGATATCGAGTAACACAAAGTGGGTAGCTTGAGTTTTAAAAAATAAACTCACAGTTTCATTAAAGCTCCTTCCATCCTTCGTTTAGGATTTATATAGACCATACCAGAAAGACATTGTTTTATATACTGAGACTTTAATAAGACTTAACGTTAACAATGTGAATTCTAAAGTTCTAAAATTTACCGCATATCAACACGCATTTTCTTTTTTAATGTTGCAGCAATTTTTGTTTAACGTTATTGACTTTTTTGATTTAAAAAGCTGTTATTAGTTAGCACTCTATTTTATCAGATCAATAACGGATTTAACAAGATAAAAGATAAAACTATAGTATGAACTAATTGGTATTGTTTTGAGTATAATTTTGTCATTACTTTTTGAAATTATTTTGTTGAAAAATATTTCATAGTTTTCTTTTTAAACCAAAATTCTTTACTGCAACATTTTTAAAAGCTCAACCATTTATAAATTTTGAAAAAAAAAAAACAATTGTAAAAAAACTATTTATTTGTGTTTTTGAAAATATAAATTTGTTTTATTGTAATAGAATATAGTATCTTTTTAACAAATAACTTTTTTTGTATATTTATTTTGTACATTTGAAATAACAAGTTTGAACACTGACAATAAAAATAACAATAAGTTTTTTTCCAATAACTCTTTATAGCAAAAAACTGATTGAATGTTGAACTTAACACATGTTTAAATCATAAAATAATACAAAATTATAAACTGTGGAAAGATTTGAAAATAATTTTTGAAGAGCAGAGTTGGACCTATCGTTTATGATAATCATTTTACACACTTTCTTTTTATTTAACTTTTAGAATTGGCTAGGTGCACCTAAACTATAGTCGGAAGCTCGGAGCTTGAAGAACGTAGAGATGTTTATCGAAGAAACAAATGTAGGTACGAGTACAAGTCACCCATAATATACAGAATTAAAACCACTATTTTTGTTGACATTTTTTTTTTGCATGAGATTTACTTATTTCTATACAATTTTGAAAGTTGTATTCCTTACGTTAAAAATCACGAGTAGCTGAAGTAAATCTTAGGCAAAAAACGTATGAGGTAATATTTTCATTTTTGCATCGTTCATGAGTTGTAACGGTTTATATTCATTTTGATGTCGTTTTTCTTAAATAGCTCTGTTTTGGAAAAACCACGGACGCTCTCAATGTGTCAACTATTACGATGCTTTTTCCCGAGTGGGGTACTGTCAGTAATTTACATAGGGTTTCGACTTTCGAATGCTTTAGAATTACAAATGACATTCAAACCTGCTTAATCTATAAACTTTACATCTCTTCCATCTCTAGAATCCTTTGTTACCGAATGATTGGACATGGAAATTCATTTTGTGTAATTTTTTTTTTAGTTTTTTAGGAAAAAAATTGTAAGAGTTCTGCATTTCGAAAAAATTACTTAATAGTAGTTATTAGCATAAGAAATAACGTCAAAACTGAAATTTAAGAGGAAGCAATTACCCAACTTTTTCTTATATTGAATTTTAAGAAACCGAGTTACACTCTAGGTAATACGTAAAGATTCTCGAAGCTCAATGGTCAATTCAATAAAAGTGCTCATTCTCCTATGTTAAATATTCGTAAGACTTAAGCTATGATTACACGGTCAACGAAATCGGTCAACGCGTTGACTCTCTGACGTAAAAATGACGTCACAATCTGTCCCAATAGTGTCACGTCGTGTGATCGTCAACGAAAACTCCTGTCATTGCGTTGACGGGTACGATGACTCTCGCGTTGACACACATTTTTGGGTCATCGCATTGACTATTTTCGATGACCGTGTAATCCCTCTGTCAATGCTATTGAGACGCGTTGACAGGATTTTAGGACTGGGTGTCATCGCAATGACCCTGTCCGAGCGCTGACGGGGCAGAATTTAATACCGTGTCATCGTTTCAGAATGACATTGTTTTTTTGTATATAAATGTGATGAAAGTTGGATTGGGAACATTTTTTGTAGGTCGATTTTTTGAATGATGTACCGTTTTTGAGGGAGGGGGTTCTCATGTCATCATTTCATCATTTCACCTTTTTGTTTTTTTTTTACAAAAAAAAACTTTTCGGTGTGGCCATGGCATCCATGTTGGATGCAAAAAAATTTTTTTTTACAAAAAACCAAAAACCATTTGTATATTCTAAGCTACATTTTAAGACCATAACCATTAACATTGGGTGCCGCGTTCCTATGCTATAAGCGTTTGAAGGTGGCCATATTGATTTTTATTCGATTTTTTTTAAATCAAATGTCGAAACTTTTTTATTTTTTTTTCTAATTTTTAGACAAAACTTTAGTAATTTTACATTTATATTTGTTCAACAATCTTATTAGAACTCATTTAAGATTTTTATCTTAAAAATGCATTGCGTATATCTCGAAATATTTCAATTTCAATGCGACCATGTCAAACCAATTTTCGTTTAATTTTTCTATGAGAGCTTTTTTCAAATCTCATTTTCTCCGCTTTTTTTGTTTACAAAATATTTTTAGAAAATTTAAATTTTTGCTTTGTGTCAAACCGTGTGATCAACAAAGTTTTGTGAGCCAACGCGTTGACACTGCTAAGTAAACGTCACGTTGACACACCTGGGGATCAACGTAATTTAGGACAACATTGACGCAATAGTGTCAATCGTGTGATAGTCAATGTTTTATGCATTGACACTGTGAACGTTGACGGTGAGATGACAGAGAGAATATGGATTTTTTCTTGACGTCAGAGAGTCAACGCGTTGACCGATTTCGTTGACCGTGTAATCATAGCTTTAAGGCGTTCGCGTTTTTCTTTTTTAGTTCAGAAAAGAGCCTGAACTGTCAAACGAAAAATTGTATTTCTTTTTTACCTCTGAGCATTTCGAGCTTCAAATTTGTGTTTCTTTTTTTTTGTTCTAAAAGTGTTCAAAGCGCGATTGATGGACTCAGAACAAAATAACTGAGCAAACAGAGTTAAGTTCTGAACACAACCATTTGACAAGTGAAATTGAAAAAAATTGCAAACTATTGAAATAATGGCGCAAGAGTGCAGTAGGCAGTCTAATTTTTTTTATTTTAATTTAAGTTTTAAATCTTATTTCTTGTTTCTGTAGAAGAAAATGGCAAGTAAATAGACAAATGTTGAGGTGTGTTTTAAAAATAATTCTGAGCGCTGAGAACAAGCTTTGTTCAGAGGCTGTTCAGAGCGTGCTCATAATGTTCAGACTCTGTTCAGAGTTTTCTTCTAAGCTAAAAAATAAAAACGACTTTAGTAATTTTCGATTGATCCTTTTAGTACTTTATTTTTTTGTGAGTTAAGCCTAGGATTACAGTTCTTTTTGATAAAAAAAAATAAGTGGTGAAAAACTTATTTTTTCTTGAAAAAAAGATGACAATAATTGTAAGTTTTTTTTCGCAAAAGCAATGCGATGTACATTGTTTTGCTAGAAACAAAATTTGTGGTAAGTATATGTAAATCTTTTCGATTTTGGTTTACAGCTGTGGTCGATAAAAAAATATTTTTTTTTCGGAAAAAATCTAAAAATCTCTCCCATAAGAAATGCATTGGTTTTTTTTTAGAAGAACTGTATATACTTAGCTTTAACCAGATCTTTTGTAAAAGATTTTTACAAGACGTGTTAATGAAACGAGTGATGTAAACTTTATTATTGAACAAACAAAATTTACGACGTGAATATTTGCATTATCCAATGACGAAAAAAAAATTTAATAACCGTCAAGGCAGGCATATTTTAAAATTAAAAATTTTTAATTTGCCACTTCAAATGTTTTTTTGATAAAAGGTGGTCAACCGACATCTATTTCTTTAAAGAAAAAGGTAAATATTTGAGTATCGTTAATAATCGAACTAAAGTACAGAAAGTGGCATTATTCATTAATCATTAGCATGCTCCCGAAAACGATTGCCAATTGAAATTTAAAATGACAAATTAAACATTTTCAGACAGTTTCGACCTGATTGTTGGTGCGATTGTATAAATTATACTATGGGTATTCGATAATAAATCCCTAACATAAAAACACCTTAAAAATTCTTATACCAAAAAAAGTTCTAAAAATAACATTTTTTTTTGCTTTCAAAAAAAATTTACTCAAAATAAATTAAAACGTTTTACTATAGATACGTAAAATTACAAATTATAAGAGCCTAAAGAAATATTTTTTTTTTCTTTTGAATGACACTTTTTTTTGGTGTTTTTACTTCGTATAACATTCGTCTACTTTATTACAAAACTGCAAGCTTTAACAATAAATTCCACTGTTTTTACGACAAGCCTCAAAGCAAAGCGGAAAATAATGAAAAAACGACAGGAAAAAGCTCAGTGAAATTTTCATCTATAAATGAATATTATTAGCTACGTCTAAGGGAAGAGAATAGTTTTTTTTTTTTTTTTTTTTTTTTTTGTTAAAATGTAGATACTTATTGGCGAAAGTTCCAAGGTAGCCGTTGCAAGTTTTTCTATTGGATGAATTTTTTGAAGAATTTATTGTTTTGTTTTTTTATATTTACACTTTAGTAGATGTATCTACAGATAGTTATTGAGGGGAAAATAAAAAAAATATAAAACAAAAAATTATGTATCTACATTTTTTTTTTAGCATTTTTGTATAAAAACAATAAAAAACAAATCGAAATAATAAAATTAAATATATGTAGAGGGAAGAGTTTGTGGTGTGTGTTGAAAGGGGGGTGGGACCTTTGCCAAAGCAACAAACTACATGTGCTGACCATCGAAAGAATCAAAATAAAATGTTGCAAAAAAAGGGATATTATTTTATTTTTTAATTAAAAAAGGAAACCGCTTAATATAGTTGATTATTATTTGAGGAAGTGTACTTTTTTATGAGATTTGTATATAGTTTGTGTGTGGGTTAAGATAGGAAGGATATAGATTGCAATAAAATATTCAAAAGTATCTACAAAATTTGTCTGTATGTTTATCGAGAATAAAAATTGGATCAAGGAAATGCCACAACGTATAGCGTATAAGGAGAGATAGTGAAACACACTTAGAGGTAGAGAAAAAGAGAGATAGAGATTGATTAGGGAATAATGTTTACTAGTAGAGTCAATGGAAATTTAAACTGATGATTTCTAGATTGTTTTTTTTTTTTTTTTTTTTTTGGTCATTGTGGAAATCAAAGAGTCAACTTGAAACCGAAGAAAGAATTTTGAGATGGTCTAAACTAGATTTTCGATTGTAATTGAGTATGTATTATATTCGTTGATTTTTACACAAAAGTTCTTATTCGTATACAGACACGCAAGCCTAGTATACTTTTGCCACAAATTTACTTCTTAGTTTACCAGTAAATTTTAAAGAAAATGATCAGACTAGTAACGTTAAAATGTTTTGAAGTGAAAACTTCTTTAGTATCGTAGTGATTTGAAACAAAATGAAACGAAAAAGCGACATGAAAAATCAATTGATTATAACTTTGTTTTGATAGATAAATAAATGAAATTTATACTGTAGATAGGTAATTAAACAATCTATAATTATACAAAATATCAATTAATTTTATATTCAAAATCCTGAGATAACGGTGAAAAGATGTTCTTTTTCTAAACACGTTATATCTTTTCATCTAGAACACATAAAAATGATTTAACTTTAATACGCATGCTGATAATATATTACCTTTCATTTGATATATCACACCGTACCGTTATGTACGTGCTCCAAAAGTTACACAATCTTAAATTGTGGAAGCAGGAAGTACCGTAATCTCAGTTTGAGATTTCTACATGGTTAGCTTTAAAAAGTTGTAACTTTTTTTTCTAAGTGTCATACAAATATGATTGAAACATCATATTAAAGCTTAAATACCTAATAAACAGATGATATAAAATTTATTATAGGGTGTCATATAAAAAAATCAACTTTAAAGTGTTGAAAGAAAATAAAGATTGATGTTTTAAAATTTTTTTTCAAGAAAAATGATTTTTTTAAGGTTTCACTTCTACCACGTGTGAATTGCACATATGATTTTTTTTTTTTTTTTTTAAATTCTTTAAGTGAAAACAAATTTTCTTTCAGCCGAATAATACCCCGGCTCTTTAAAGTAAGTAACTGCTGTTTTCTTCACTAGTTTCTTTTCGAGTGGAAAAAAGCGAATGTGCTTTATAATCTTTCCTTATTTAAGTAAAACTATTGAAATTATACAGCCGTTTTTGTATACGAAATCTAACAACGTTTTGGTGCCCAGTGGCGTATCCAGGAAATAATTTGGAGGGGGCTGGAAAATTTTTCAAAAATTTTTTAGAGGGTAAATGTACGAACAAATTTTCTCTCCTTTTTATTCATCTTTGATCGAGAGTGAAGCGCTGTGCTGCGGTACTGAAAGTGGTATGTATTATATACAGCTTCGTACTACTGTCTCCTCTTTTCACGTTCAAAGTAGTGTTTTTTCAAAGTTCTTGTATCCCAAACATTTTACACACACAGCAACATGTTGAGCCATCCTTAAAAAAAAATTTTTTTCGTTCGAACTTTGTCTGAATGTCTTTGTGCTGAATTCAAAACTGTTTAAAGATTTATTCTTATCAATTTTATAGGAATGGAAAAAAGCAGTATTTAAAAGAAAAAATAAGAAGATACATTTTGCAAATTTTTAAAGAAAAATGTTTTAGGTAAAGCGAATGAGGTTGCAAAAACATAGGCAGTGATGAATTATTATATTTCATGACTCATGCCTCATGTGTTTTATGTTTTTTGGTATTAAATTAACAACAAATAAACATTACAAACCAACAAAAATATAAGTTTTGATAATATTTTGTCCAAAAATTGCAAATTCATTGAAAAAGGAAATTCACGAACAGAAACAAAGTGAGTTGAATTCGATCAGAAAATCTGAATGGTGAAATTAAATGAGCAAAAAGTCAAATGCAGAACGTGAAAGTCTCAAAAACTAATTTTCAATAAAATTCTTCTTGATGTTTAATCCGAAATATATATTTTTTCGTAATATGTTGGTTTTTTAAATCCAAATCAGAAGCGCAATCTGGAATTTGCTTAAAGAAACCATTAGTTATGTTGACCACTAAGATTTTGAGATATACAAATTTTTTATTCCAATATCTTTGAGAAAAATATTGTTTAAAAAAAAAAGGAAATATAACTTCTTAAGACGATTGCATAAGAAGTTTTGAAAAGTTTAAGTTTGATGTAATTCGCCAACAAAATACTAAAAAATTGATCTGAAGAATTCTGAATTGGGCTAAAATCAGAAAAAAAAAAAAATACTCCAACTGTCAACGTCAGCTAAGACTCTTACTCAAACAAACACAAGTAGCCTATTCAGAATATGGAGGGTGCTCGAGCATCTGAGCTGTCTCTAAATCTCTTAGATTTTCTAATAAGTTTCAGTTAATCATGTACATTATGATGAAATCAGCTAAATAATAACATGATCTTGAAGGCTTGGGGGGGGCTTGAGCCCCCTGAGCCCCCCCCTCAATACGCCACTGTGGTGCCTGATTTCAAACATTTCATCAAAGCAAAACAATTTAAAAAAAAAAAATGTTCGGAGGTTGCAAGTTAATAAATTATTACCTTGGAAAGCCTTTTTATGATTTTTAAATAATAAAATTCACGTAAGAAGCTGTTTTTCATTTAAAAAAGTAAAGTTTATGTAGTTTTTCAAAACTGAACCATTTTCAAAATTAAATAAAAAAGCTTTCAAAAATTATTAGAAATTTTAATTAGATACAAATGCAAGTTTGTGCGATCCACTCATGCATTCTAATTTTTTTGATTTATGTGTTTAAAAGTAATTCAGGGTTTATGCGGTGAATTGTATGTGTTATGTATTTGCTTTTGAATGTTTCTGCGCTTTTGACACCAATCAATAATCTCAGAATTCACCACCCGTAAACTATATTTGGTTTGAAATTTTTCGTTTTTTTTTTGCTAAAAGATCCACTCGTAAAAAGATCTAAATGCAAACAGCATCACGTTTGTTAACCAAATATCCCGTTTCTACACTCAGAGAAAAAAAAGTCGGTGTAACTAATTTAAATACTTAAAAATGGTTATTGGTGACTATTTTATTAGTTAATCGAAGTAGTCTCCAAATAAACTATTAGCTAATCAATTTGAACTATTAAAATAGTTAGAATTGTTAAAATTTACTATTTAATCGTTAACTTGGAGAACACTTCAATTGACTATTAAAATAGTCACAAGTAACTATTTTCAACTTATTAAAATAGTTAGATATTGAGAGAGAGAGACAACTAAGCGACGTTACGTCAGTGATTCCAGATTTAATCAAAAGCAGAAAAAACATTGAATTTTTAGTGAAGTACCCTCATACATCAGAATTAAATCTTTTTGTAGCTAGCAGAGTAGTTCATTAGTTAAAAACGTAACATTGTCAAAAATGCATAATAGGTATGTTAAAAAAAAATAAATGAATTGTTCAGTTGTTTGAATATTAAAGTTTATGAAAACTAGAATTTTTCTTCATCGAGGTTGAGCTCAGAATGTTAAATTATAATTGATAATTTTAATTAGGTAATTGGATAAAACCATGTTGTGTGTTGAATAAAAGAAACGTGCTTACAAAAAGTGTAAAAAATGTAAAGTGTAAACTGTAAATAAACGCGAGTGTCAATAGGGCATTACTTTTTGGTTGTAACATGCTTATGTAGGAAAATGACGTAAGAAATAATAGGTAGGTACTTCTTCATCGTGAAGTGGTAAAAAATGTTTTCCATTTCTTATTTCTAACTTTAAAGCAAAATGTTTTGGTCGAAGAGAAAAATTAGCACTATACATCAAAGTCTATTAAAAATATTGAAACCACAATTTTTTCAGTAGAATTAAAACTGTTTCGCTACGAGTGTGTAGATGAAAAGAAATGAAAATTTGGGGGTCATCGAATTTTTGTGTGATTTCTTTTCCGACGATTGTTTTGAAATTAAACATTTTAAATTTCAAATTCAAAATTAATGCCTTTTTCTTTATCTTAAAAACTTTTCGCTCCGCTCCAATTTTTTTTTGAATTTCAGGTTTCGCTCCACTACATTTTTTTTTTATTTTAGGTTGTTATTCCAAAATTAAGGGAAGAAAAATGGACGAAAAATTTCGTAGCCTTACGAAAAAATTCGTAGGCTTACGAAAATAAAGTAAGTATAATCTACCAAAAGAATAATTAATACAATCAAAAGTTTCTTTAGCTAACGTAACTTTTTTCGTAAACTAATTAAAGTTTTCATAAAAATTACGAACAAAATCGTAAGCAAACGAATAAAATTACGTTAATTGATGAAAACATTTATAAAATTAATGAATAGTTTCGTTAGCTAGGAAATATTTTTTCCGAAATTTAATTAAAATATTCGTAAAATTTACGAAAAAATTCCTTAGCTTACGAAATTTTTTTACATAAATTAATCAAAAAATACATTAACTTACGAAAAAAAACACCTGAGTTTGATTAAGTCTTACGTTAATTGATGTAAAAATTCATAAATTATTGATCGAAAATTTTTATGAAAATTTTTATAAAAATACGACAGTTTTCGTTAACGTATGAAAGTCTTTTCGTTGGGCCAGTTACATGAATTTTTTCGTTGTATTTACGTAAGGGTCTGGTTCAGTGTGTACAATCATTTGAAAAAAAAAAAAAAATGTAGGTATATCAATCTTTGTTTGAATTTATATGTTGTTAAAGTCAGGGTCTCCTACTTGTTGATTAAGGTATCACATCGATATCGACAACCATGTTTAATGGAATTTACAAACAAACTCTCTTAGAAATCATCAGTTTTGACAATCAGTTCCTATTGACTCTACTATACGAGTATTTAATATCAAATTTTGTTGTTTTCCAATTGCAAACAAAATAGTTTTAGAAAATTAAATAAAAAAAAAAAAAATGTTCACATGTGTGTGTGTTTTTTTTTTTTGTTGCATTTTTGAAATTCAATTTAGCCTATCTTACGTCGGGGAGGCGGTCGTAATAAATCATCTAGCGAAAAAGTACGGGCTGTCGCCCCTCCGGTGGGATTGGGGCTGCTGAGGCTCAAAAGAGACGGTTTTCTTATACCCAATCTGTTGAATATGGACCGTGGCGCCCCCGGTGCGATATTTGTTGTTGTCTGAGGTATGGCTGTAGTAAATTGCAATTGCTCTCGAAGTGATGTGTGATGATGATGTCCATGTACTGAACCAGGTGCTAAAGTTTTTTTTTTTATAGATAGTAAAGTAGTTATAAGAGAGAGAAAGAAAAAAATATGATGAATAATTTTTTTGTTGTTTCGATTGTGGGAGAAAAAAAGGTTATAGAAAAAGGGAAGAAATAGAAAAAAGAAGTAGAAAAATATCATGAGCGATTATAGAAGAGTTAAAAAAAGGGGAAATATTTAAGGGGGAAACAAATGCCTGACAGAGGAGGTGTAAGAGAATTCATAAATTCATTAAAAATAAATTTGTTAAGTAAAAAAAAAAAAATTATAAAATAAAAAAAAGATTGTTTAAGAAGAAAAAAAAAAAACAAATTTTGGATGAGCATACGTCTGTTTCGGTCGGCTTCCTCAGCGAGAAGTTTTTCAATTTTCTCGGGGAAATGACGTTTGGCACACCATACTAAACCGATGGCCAGCAGGACGACAAACACTGTGATGAGTCCTAGCCAAAATGGCTCTTGGAGCATTCGTTCAGACAGCGGTTTGTAGGGGATATGCAACATGCGACGTTCGCATCGATGCCCTTCCCACCATGCATGACAGCTAAGAGATATTTTATTTTTATTGTAAAATATTTTGAGTAAATTTGACATTTTTTTGTTATTACTTACCGGCAAAAAAATCCACCATTTTTTTCGAAACACGCACCACGTCCTTCACAAGGATTGTCAGCACATGGTCGAATTTTGTGCTCACAAGTGTTTCCTTGGTAACCCGTTTGACAGTGACACTAAATTTGTATTGTAAGTTTTGTGTAAGAAACAGAATTCAATTGATAATAAATTAGTTTTGAATACCTTGAAGTTGGTAGCAGTTAATTCGCACTTTCCAAAAACACAGGGCTCTAATTCGCAAGAATTCAATCCGCAAAATCTGAAATGTAAAATTTTAAATTAACTCGAAAACATGGATCATTGAGAAAAAAATATTTAGATAAATCAATCATCATAAAAAATGGCCAAGTTATTCATTTAAACTTCATTTTCGTTAAATCCAACAAGGGGTTAAAATTGGATATTTTTTCAAAAAAACTGGAAAAAATGGATTTGTATTTTTTGGGTTCCATTTATGAATAGAACTTAAAAAGACCTTTCTTTTGATGTCTCACTCGATGGATTTGGAGAAAATTCTTCAAAACGATTTTTTTTTTGGCAAAGGGTTAACCTTGGATATTTTTTCAAAAAAGAACTGGAAAAAATGGATTTGTATTTTTTGGGTTCCATTTATGAATAGAACTTAAAAAGACCTTTCTTTTGATGTCTCACTCGATGGATTTGGAGAAAATTCTTCAAAACGTAATTTTTTTTGGCAAAGGGTTAACCTTGGATATTTTTTCAAAAAAGAACTGAAAAAATGGATTTGTATTTTTTGGGTTTCATTTATGAATAGAACTTAAAAAGACCTTTCTTTTGATGTCTCACTCGATGGATTTGGAGAAAATTCTTCAAAACGTAATTTTTTTTGGCAAAGGGTTAACCTTGGATATTTTTTCAAAAAAGAACTGAAAAAATGGATTTGTATTTTTTGGGTTCCATTTATGAATAGAACTTAAAAAGACCTTTCTTTGAATGTCTCACTCGACGGATTTGGAGAAAATTCCTCAAAACGTAATTTTTTTTGGATATTTTTTCAAAAAAAAAAAAAAAAACTGGAAAAAATTTGTTTTTTTTTTGTTCCATTTATGAATAGAACTTAAAAATACCTTTCTTTTGATGTCTCACTCGATGGATTTGGAGAAAATTCTTCAAAACGTAATTTTTTTTGGCAAAGGGTTAACCTTGGATATTTTTTCAAAAAAGAACTGAAAAAATGGATTTGTATTTTTTGGGTTCCATTTATGAATAGAACTTAAAAAGACCTTTCTTTGAATGTCTCACTCGACGGATTTGGAGAAAATTCCTCAAAACGTAATTTTTTTTGGATATTTTTTCAAAAAAAAAAAAAAAAAATGGAAAAAATGGATTTGTTTTTTTTTTGTTCCATTTATTAATAGAACTTAAAAAGACCTTTCTTTTGATGCCTCACTCAATGGATTTGAAGAAAATTTTTCAAAATTTATTTTTTTGGGCAAGGGTTTAAACTTGGATTTATTCAAAAATTCAAAAAAGAAAAAAAAAATATATATATGTTATTTTTGGCTGTCATTTTGAATAAAAAGTTTAGGAAATAAAAGCTTTTCAAAAATCATACTTTTTGGAAAGGGGTTAATGTTGCATTTTTGTTTTTTTCAAAAATCTCAAAAAATAGATTTGTAATTTTTGGGATTCATTTTGAAAACTCTCTTGATGCTTCATTTGATTCTTCTTCCGACTACAAGAAAAAAAAAAAAATATTCGGTGACAGTGACGTTGCATGCATTCATGCAACGTCACTGTCAATAACCTTTTTTAAGTATTGCATATCAAACAAATATTGATTGAAATTACGAAATGGTAACGGAGTTACGAATAACAGAGTTACGCGCGACAGAGTTACGGCCGTCAAAGTTACGCTAAACCGAAGTTACGAAAAACTAGAGTTGATGTATATAAAAATTTAATAATTGAGTTTTAAAAGACAACGAATTTCAGTATTTATCATCAATTAATACCTGGAAATTGCAATAAGGATAGGTCATCCTTCAATCAAAATTTTACAAGATTAAATAACACAATGAGAAAAATGTTAATCTCTTGTTTGTATTTCCATAATTCCATATCGTTCCTCGCAATTGTTACCAACCCAAAAATCACATGTCATAACTTAACATAACTTTAGAATTCGTAACTCTAGTTTTTCGTAACTTCGGTTCCGCGTAACTTTGACGCTCGTAACTCTGTCGCCCGTAACTCTGGTATTCGTAACTTCGTCGGTTTCCCATTTTTTAAATTTTGTGAAATACTTTTTATAATATTACAGGTACTAACTACTAAGCGTTTTATTTTCTTGATTAAAAAACTGAGAAAGTACAGTTTTGATGTTGAAGATTTCAGTTTTCAGTTTTCTGAAAAAAAATTATGCTTTCACAATGAACTCTTCTGGTTCTGCTGATTCAGTTTTTATAGAAAATGCTATTGCTTCGAAAAACGTTTATATTTGAGCAGTCCGTATTTTTTTCTGAACGTTGGTTGTGAAGAACTGAAGCCTATTGTTCAATTGTTTATTTCAATTTTTCTGGTTTGATATACCAGATGAGTTAGCCGATCAATGTACAATCGACTCATTCTAAGTCGAACTTTAACAGGACTCGATTCAAGTTAGAAGGAAATTCGAGTTAGAGGGATTAATTTTATATTTTTTTCTTCAAAATTGTTCATTCAAAATGGTGAAAAAGTTCGACTTAGAGGAAAACTCGACGTAGAGGGAGTCGACTGTATTTTGGAAGCCACTGCCTAGTTCATTTATTTTAGTGAACGTGAACACTAAGTTAAAGTCGGCAAACTGTTTTCCTTCCAAATGTCGATAGCCTCAATAAGAGCATTGACATTGTCTCTTTTATAATGTACGTTGGTATAGTTTGCAATGAATAAAAGCTTTTCCAATATAGGCAATTTTCTTTGCAGACATTTGTTGATCGTCCTCCTCAAAACGCTTGTTCTAGATCAAGTTAGGAATTTGCCAATCAAAGGTTTCACCAAACCTTTCTAATTTCTCGAAAATTGTACACTTTTTAAAAGGGGCTTTGAGTCTTTTTGTTACTCACAGCAATTCCCATTTCGAACCAAAACATTTTTTATAGAAGCCACTCTATACACTCTGATAATCCTTGATATCATCGAAAACAAAAAAAAAAAAAACAAATTGAATCAAAATAAGTTCATTAACTTACCTTCCCGTATAATGCCCTTGGCACTGGCAGTGATTTTTTCCATTTTTTGCAACGCATTTCCCATTAAATTGACAAGGATTAAGCTGACATGACTCCACTGACTTGTCGCCAGAAGCAAGCTTTAACTTGTAATTATTATCTAAAAAAGGAAACAAAAAAAAAAATGCTTTTAAAAAATTTATATCAATGAAACAAAATTTATATTTTTAGCCCAAAATAATCCTTTATACAATCCATCACAACACATTATACTCGCATATACAAACACGCATTTGAAATGACCTATATTTTACAGGACAATTATCACATTACAAGCTTTCTAAAACAAAACCAAACAGCCTGGTGATGGTGATTGTTGAATGCGGTATGTTTTAGGGCAACAACAAAAACCAAAGGATTATCCCATCTGTTAAAAAGGACATAATTAATTCATTACCTTGTTGGATCCTTACAGTTCCATTCAAATTGATATCTGATTTGGAATAAGTCCTCTGCCGGATGTGTAATGTATTCAGGTATGATGTTATGTAGACTGGAGCCAATTGTGGTTCTAAAGGATAATCAGGATTTTGCTGTTGTTGTTGTTGTTGTTGATGCTCCTGATGCTTGTTGCCAGTACTACTAACATATTGTTCATCATCTAGCTGAGTCAAATTTGGGTATTTGCATAGTTGCCACTTGGTGCCATTGTAGTCGGCATAGTTATCATATATCTATGCATAAGAACAAGAGAGAAAGAGAGAGAAAGTTATACATATTTTCAATTCAGAAAACCACTATAGCAGTGGTTTACAACGAAAATTGGAGTCCTTTACCTCAATTACATTATTGCCCGGGCAACCGTTGTCACTGAACTCAACGCCATGCAATTCGAGTAGTATATTGTCACCGAATGGGGCGACCAGGTGCTGAGTAAAATCAACGTTTTCCGGTGAATTGTGCGGATAGTTCAATTGATACAAATAGCCGGTAAAATTGTTGGTAAGGTTTATCACACGGTCCTTTTCCATTTGGGCAACTGAAATTATTTTTAATTGAAAAGGATTATTACTTTGTGTTTCAGTTTTTTTTTTTTTTGTAATTAATTAAGAATGGTTAATTGGAAATTTGTACAGTTATTCATTAAAGAACAGCATTAAATGGGATTTTTTTTGAAAATATAATTGAAGAATGCTTTGGCTGAATTGACTGCTTTATTTCATTATTCCGTTTTATTTCATAGGAAGAAATACTTTCAATTTTTCATTTAAACCTGCCTTGGCAAACGATAAAAGGGCGAGTAATTTGTGTAATAATTCTGTCAATTTCAAACAATCAGCGATTTTTTCAGAAACATTAGAGAAATATATATTTCTACCCGATAAATTTGAAAGAATTTCTTAAAATGCATTTTCTTTGACAGGAAGATTGTTTTTTTTCAAAGTTTCTAGAATTTGATTCAAAAATAACTGCTTCCGTAGGTATGTATACCTACTCGTAAAAAAAAAATTTCGATTGAAAATTAATCAGCAACCAGACATTAAAGAAACTTTTGGGTTTCTATTTTTATTATGATTTAAGCTTAAAGAGATCTTTTTTTTGTGTTTCAATCGAATTAAAAAAAAAAATTTTCGAAATAAAAAAAAAATAGATTCGCTGTTTTTCGCCTGGATGCTTACGAAAGTAAAAAACAAAATATTGCAATTGCAAATAATTCAGCAATTTATAAAACCGAAGAACAAGTAAGCGTAATGCATATGTCAAAAGCATTGAGAAACGTTTACAACCGTCTTCTTGGGAAAACTATAGGATATCCAAAAGCTGGATATACCTTTGTAAAATTGCTTTGAAAACAACCGCGGGTTTGAAGGCAGATACTCTTATCATTTTAAAGGATTATGTATTATTTAAAATTAAAGAAAATAAGATTGAAAAACAAAATTAAGATAATTTTTTTGTTTTCCCTAAAATGGCTGTCCATATTTCAAATATCCGAATATTTTAGAAGAAACAAAAATGCAGTTTTGTTAGCTATAAATATGCACTAGGTATAATAATATTTTCGTATCCTGTCGGATAGACGAGTTACTGTCAAAAGTGCTTTTTAGTACTTTGGCACTTTTTGAACTTTTCTTTAAAAATTTTTGAATTTTAAAGGTCGAAATCTTTTTCACATCAATTTAGCTAAATTTTTAGCTTATAAACAGTTTCGAAAAGAAGATTCTATAAACGCTCATTTTGGAACTACCATTTTGAGTAAAAAAAAAGTTCGATTCTTTTTCGTATTTCTTGTACTAATATGCTTCAGTGTACTTAATTTCATGATCTTTCGTCAAGAAATAGCCGTGAAAATGATTTTTTACGCCAAAAAGCACCAAAGGCACCACTGTGCGGAGAAGAGAATCATAAATAGTCAAACAGTTCTTGACCAAGAGAATTCATTTTTATCAAAAAAAAAACAAAACCGTCTTCCATGGATCGAAACTGGGTTTTACGGTTTTCTCATAGATTCTATAGCCAGAAATTAGACGAAATTGATATGGGACCACATCAAAAAAAAATTATCAAAATTGGTGCACTCATACCAAAGTTATTAGGTAAAAAAAAAATACAGACTAGGATTTTTGCCATTTTTCGACAAATTTCGAAACGCATGCGCAACCGGAAATCCCTAACCGATTTGAACCAATTTTTTTTTCTACTTCATATTGCGCTCATAGAAGAGTTTTCTGAAGCTATTATATTCAAGAAATAAGATGTTAGGGTGGTCAATTTTTTTTGTAAAAATCTACGCTTTTTTAAATTTTTTTTTTCAAACTTAAGAGCCGATGGGCGACTGGAAGATATGAACCGATTTTGATTATTTTTTAAACACTTCTAAGTCTTCACCATTCGCTTCTTTCAATTTCAAATTCCTTTACCGTTACAATTCGTGTTTTTTAATAATAAGTACAAAAGGTTCATAGCTGGACTTCTTAAGAACTTTTCTACAATTGTGTGAGACTTTTCGCCTAACCATTTCTAAAAAAAAAAAAAATGATGATTGTATCTTTTCAAACTTATTTAGAAATTTTTTTGACTTATTTTTATATCATGTCATAACTGTCTCATTTTGTTTGTTAAAAACTTATTTATGACTAAAAAGTTTGTCTCTTATTTTTCGCCAGCCACGGTTAACATTGTTTGCTTCTTTCCAGTCTTATTTGATACGTACTGTTATTATTCCTGATGGCTGCACTCGCAGATGTAATTTCCGAATAATACAATTTTGACCTGTCTTTAAGGTACAACAAATCAGCGAACTTACCAATAATTCTATATACAAATATTGTTACGACTAAAAGGTTTTGACCAATGGGAAATTTTGTCAGCACTTTTTTCCACATTTTTTTTCCGATCAATAACCGCGATTAAAAAACCAAAATAGTAACCTATTCAATTCAAAAATCCATTATTCCCTGAACCGTTAAGTCAGCCTTATGTTTTAGATACCCTCCTCCAAGACCTAACCGTCAAAAGATACCCTTACCCATTCAATTTTCCTAAATTAGAAAACTTTGGTTTTTGTAAAACTAGAATATTAATTTTGAGATTAAAAAAAAAAAATGTTTAAAAATGCAATGGTCAATTCAACACATGCAAACTAAAATAGTTTTCAATTCCTCCAAGATAGAATTTTGTTTTTTATTCAAATTTGCAATTTTTAGTCACCCTTTACCAGTGCGAATAAAATTTCCCATATTCAACTCACCTGTATGATAAACAGCCTGAAATCCCCTTCCACGTGGCCTCTGTCCCGTTCGCAACTGAACTCTTATTTGCTCCCTTATACTCACAAAAATCCCTTCATTCACATGATTTCTTGTGCGAAACGGACGAAAATACCCATTACCAATATCCACCTCCAACAGAGTATCGCTCAACAAATCATACTCAATAAATTCCAACCACACACGTCGACCCATTGGCGCCTGAATGACATACGCACAATTTAAATTGTTCAACAAAAAATGCGGATAATTTGGACTCAAAACTGTGCCTTCGCGAGAGGTCAAAGTTTGCATAGGACAACCGGACATATCGATTGCTTTCCATACAGCAGCAAACCCTAGGCCCGTCACCGAGTAGTCACTATGGAAATTCAACACAACCTGATTCGAGCTGGACACAAAATCGAATTTCGACATATTCGAGTCGTGTGATCCACACCAACGGACGTAGGGCAAAAAGGATTGTGCATTGTCAGCGGGCGGAATTGACCGCAAAATAGTGCTACGTTTACTCAAATGATGATGATGATGGCGCTGCTGTAGCTCTTCTTCTTCTGATGCTTTTGCTTTCCGTTGTTGTGGCAATTTATTTTCAATATCCTGATGATTTTTTCGACGATGTCGTTTCGGATTTAATAGCACTTTATTTGCGTGGTTTCCATTGTCGTTCAATGACGCTGGTGGAGGTTTTGATTTTTTCCAGCTATTGTCACTGTCAGCTGCTGTTGTTGCAGCCGAGTTGAAGGTTTCACTGTCATCTTGTTGCAATCTGTTGTTGCGGATATCCGCGACTGACGCCACCACCAGCGTATCTAGGACAGTTCTCATTTGCATATCGGGTTGTGTCATTAAATCCTCATCGGTGGATTTAGTAGTTACACTATGAACCTTTGCTCCTGTTGACGACAATGGTGGTAAACTTCGTGTTTGTCTGGTATAGGAGGATGAGGAAGCGATGTGATTACTTTCATAGTGAACTTCATTAAACTCTCGTTCATCAGCGAACATGGCCATCGGGATGGGATTTGTGCCCGGTTCGAGAGAGATTTTCGATACTAACTCGTAGTTTTGAATGCTAATGAAGTCGTAGAGGCACTCATCCTGTGCTTCTAGGTCGATCTTTTGGAATTGCACTATGATGCGAGTTCTTTCAGGTGCTCTGATGTGTATCCAATAGTCGATGTTGTGCGGATATGCATTTGGGTAAGCTTAAAATTCAATTAGTTAAGATTAAAATTGTTAAAAAAGAGGGTTTATTTTTTTTTTTCTATTTAGTATTTTTTTTTTTTTTTGTACCTGGTGAGATGAGTCTTCCTTCAGTACCCATTACTGTTGAGTTACTTAGTGCATACTCACTGAAGGATTCTTTGGGTTTCTTACAGACATAGCCACCCACTCTGTTGCATTTTTGTGATTGCCAGTAGAGACCAGATGGTAGCATGGGTGTTGGAGACATTTTCCATTGCAGACCCAAGCATGTGGCATCATGTGGGATTTCATCAAATTGGCCTTGTCCTGGTAACCAACCCTATAAGATGTTAAGTGAAAATTGTAAGATAAAGACATATAAACAAGGACGTTAAGTCGTCCAATTTATTTTCCACAAACTGTAATTTTCAATCAAGTGAGCTTAAATTTTCTTGTAGTAAAATGTCATCATATATGTATATTCCTCTAAACGGGATTTTGAAGACATTTATTATTTGATACTTTGGTTGTTTAGGAGGTAAGCTAGCTAAATCCATAACTTACTAACATAAAACCGTTTACTAAAAATTAAGAATTTTTTTTCAAAAATTATTATTAAACTCTTTTTTTTCATTGGTGTATCAATTTTTTCCTAGTTTTTGTGGTACTAATTCCGAATTTCATCATTTCTTAAAAAAAACACCCTTTCACTCAAGATAATTTTGTACACTTTATAGATTCTTAATTCTTGAAAAGAACCAAAGCATTTACACCAAGTTTTAAAAATTAATAAAATTTAAGTCAGCTGTTATGATACCTTCCTCACACATAATTTAACCCATCAAAAAAACACCCTTTCACCAAAAACAATTTTAAGAACTTTATGAATCCTTTGTCCCTGGTTTATCTAAAACCTTCATCCCGAATTTTATCAGTGTAGCATGTTTTTCACATGGGTTTCGGTTATATTTTACTTGTTGAAGTCAAAAAAACAAGCACCCTTGTTTTCAATCGGCAATATTGACTTTATTTTTATGTCATTACATTCAGCATCAAAAAATTCAGTATATATTTGACCTTTACCCACTCCCTCTTGTCCGCGAAAAAACACCCTTGCACCCAACTTTTTTTTATAGACTTTTTATGTACTTGATTCTTATCCCAAAAGCAAACTTTTTGCCAAGTTTCATGAGTGTAACAATTTTTTTTTTTTTAAATGCCTATTTTACCTGTACTAAAGTTAATTTTTGGAAAACAGAAACAATGAATTTTTTTTAAGCTTTTTTTTCTATGCCGCTTTTAAAATTTCTTTTAAGTGGCTTTCAGGTCTTTAAAAAAAATTTGTATTAATATGCCCGTGCATTTTGTTTATTTATTGACATTCAAATCAAATTTTGTATGACAAAGTTATGAACAATTTGAAGCTTAAATTACGTTCACTATATCGGTCATTCATAGAGTGTCTGGCACCTTACTAGGTAGCAATTTTTAATCTAACTAAATCCGGAGTAAGAGTTTTAGGTTTATTTATGTAGTATGTATGTATATCCTTAGTTTATTTCAATATTTTGATATTTAGTTTGACTTATTATGTTTTGAAGAAAGAAATCTATTTTTTGATTGATTTTCCAAATTAGTTTAAGAAAATTGATTGAGAAGTTATAAGGAAAAATGAAACAATTTTGAAAATTAACCAAGAACTAAAATGACGAAAAAACAGGTAACTGTAAGCTAGGGTGTGTCAAAATGCAAAAGTATGGAATTTTCAAATATAATAGCTTTTAAAAGTTGCACTGCTTATCAAAATTAAATCCTGTGTTTACAATTTTCATTTTAATTAATATCTTTGGCTCGCTCAAAATATAAGAAGAAATCAAAGAAATTTGGATTTTTAGAGGTTTTTGAAACATATGTTTTTTTTTTTAATTGCGCCCGTTTGGATACAAAAAAAATATATTAAATATTTTTAGGCTTTCACGTGAAAGATAATTCCAAAAACTTTTAAGCTTATATTTGTTGGAATTGAACACTTAGTAAAGAAGCTGCGAAATAATAAGTGAAAGAAAAAAAAACAAAAACTATGTGAAAAAATTATTTTTATGAAAAAAGGCTCTAACTACTCTTATTTTGATTTTTTGACAATAAGTAGGCATTTGAAAATATTTTTTTTTGGTAATATAATTTATTTAGCCCTGAATAAATGTCAAAATAAAAAAACTTTTATTCCTAGGAATTAGCTCTATCTGAGGTTTATCTGACTATTGAAAAATTGGCCCTTAATAAAATAAACAATAATAAATTTAACGAAGAAATAATAATAAAAATTATTTTATTTTAAGTGGAGCGAGGTCCACATTTTTTCTTCGTTATTATATCAGCATACATTTTCTAAGTGTCTGAATTTTTAATACTGTGAATATTAAAATTCACATTATATTCATGCTGTAAGTTTTATAAAGTGTCGGTAAACATCGACCAAAATAAGGCGTCTTAGTAAGGGTGCGACAGATCTAACTGATGAGCTTGCTTTCTTACCTGGGCGAAACGCTTTATTTGTAAATTAAATACTATACGTAGTCTTCATATTTGTTTGACTGTCTTAAAAGTCGGTGACCACCTTAATTCAAAAACTCCTCGTTTCATTTGAATGATATTTTAACATCTTCTTGAAACTAAAGGCCCAACTATGACATGCATAATAAAACATAAGCGAATGTCAAAAATCTAACAAAAATTTGCTTATGTTTGCAAAATTAGCGCGCATAGCCATAATTGACTTAAGTGAACAGAGCCATCAACCAACAATCAACCGCACGAACCACAGAATATTTTTTTTCGCTTTAACTTATGTTTGCTTAAGTCAATGAATCTGAGAAAAAATTAAGGAAACGGAGCTAGACTCGATTATGGCTATTCAATAGAGCGTGTATGTATTTGAAGGTATGCTTATGCGCGCATAAGCTAGCTTATATGTCGATTATAGTTGGGCCTTAATGAATTACATATGTTCTTGATCGAAGAGTTTAGTTTTTGTACAACAACTTCTATTTTTTACTATAAATAGGGAGTGCCTTAAATCTTTCTTTAACAATTCTCAGAAAACCGAAAAAAAATTAAGGGAAAAATTAATTAGTTGATTGTTAAGAATTTTCAAAAAAAACAACAACAAAATACGCATACGCCCCAGTGACCCTCTAATTTTGTCTCTAACCTTATCATAATTACTAACAAATGAACAAAACTAGTACGAATAATTTCTAATATCACATTTCGAAATATGCATACTCTTGGGTGGTTCTTATCAGTGACGTGAAGTTGTATAATCGCCATCCGGTTGGAAATGTTGAAAAACAATTTCAAAGATTCAACGTGAAATTTTCATGTCAAACTTTTCCTTCGATTTTTAAAGGTGATTTTATGTTATGTATTTCATTACTGGTAGACTTAGCAGTTAAAATAAAATCCGCAAAAATTAGAGTAGGTATTTTTTTTTACGTTATTTAGAACAAATCGATGATCATCACCCGTGATATTTCGTAAAATAAGGACCACCACAGTATTACACAGGACTGCTATATAACTTTATTTTATTAATTTGTTAAATTTTTAATCCCTTTGTATGAAAAAGGCCTATACCCTTTTTAGAACCATGGATTTTTATTAACTTAAAAACAAGTAGATAGTGCTTTTAGATTTTTTACTTGCGATATAGGTACTATATATCAAGTTATGCATTCGTACAAAAAAAAAGTTGAGATAACATTTTTCCATGACATTACGATGGTAGACAAAGCCAAAAAAGTGGGTCCCGGAAGTCCGTCTGTCTGTCTGTCAGTCTGTCAGTCTGTCAGTCTGTCAGTCTGTCAGTCTGTCAGTCTGTCAGTCTGTCAGTCTGTCAGTCTGTCAGTCTGTCAGTCTGTCAGTCTGTCAGTCTGTCAGTCTGTCAGTCTGTCAGTCTGTCAGTCTGTCAGTCTGTCAGTCTGTCAGTCTGTCAGTCTGTCAGTCTGTCAGTCTGTCAGTCTGTCAGTCTGTCAGTCTGTCAGTCTGTCAGTCTGTCAGTCTGTCAGTCTGTCAGTCTGTCAGTCTGTCAGTCTGTCAGTCTGTCAGTCTGTCAGTCTGTCAGTCTGTCAGTCTGTCAGTCTGTCAGTCTGTCAGTCTGTCAGTCTGTCAGTCTGTCTGTCAGTCTGTCTGTCAGTCTGTCTGTCAGTCTGTCTGTCAGTCTGTCTGTATAAGGAGCTACAGCCTAAACGGATGGACCGATTAATGTCAAACTTGGTATGTAGCGTTATTCTGCGACTCTCCAGAGGGGTTTTTGGAATTAGTTTTTTTGGACCAAAAATAACTTGTCATATACCGATTTTAGTAAAATTGAAATATCTCGAAAACGGCTCTAACGATTTTGTTTAAAAAATTCAAATGTTAGTTTTAAGCTAAAGTCTATCCTTCAATGAAAAAAATTTTTTTTGAAAATCATTATTAATGGTACCTGCCATAGAACCGTTTTTTTCAAATCCGATTATCTCCGAAACTGCTTATTTGATTTCAACGAAACTTTTTGTGGAGAAGCATTTATATAATTTAAATATAAGCCAAAAATAAAATTTTGAAAAAAATAATTTTTGGATTTTTAAAAAAAATTTGAAAATTTTTTTTGAAAAATCAAATTTTCGAAAACGGGACATTGAATTTTTTTGAAATTTTGTTTTTAGATGCTGATTAAAGATTTCTACAAAATGGCATACCAATTTTATTTTAGAACTTTTTTTCTAAAAAATTATTTATAAAAAATTAGTTTTTTAAAAAACGGCTCTAACGATTTTGAAAATTTTTTTTCTAAAAATGCATGTTAATATATCAATCAAAACTGCATACTTGTTTTGGAGGGCAATTTGATTTCAGATTTTATTTAATTTTTTTTAAAAACGATTTTTTTTTTTTTCAAATTTCTATATAAAAAGTCTTAAAAATTTAAGCAACTTTAACTCTACGACCCAGTCGTGCATTTTATTTACAACACACATAGTTTTTATTTTAGGTACCTGAAAACTCATTTTTGTATCATCGGTCCATTCAAATTGACCGCTTTTCTCCAACTCAGCTCCCAGCCAATAAACAAGTTGTGGAGAATAATCGATGTGATTTCGTATATTGGAAGTTATGAATCTGTAAATAATAAAAAAAAAATATTATTAAATATTACCAACTGGTTCTAAAGGTATTAAAAAAATTCTTCCATTTTTGTTTCTTATTTTTTTTTTAGTTTATAATTATATTCAACTTACTTATGCTCATCAGCTGATGAAACCGATGATAATTTAGCACCCATGCCGCGGCAGACTTGTTGCGCTGTCCACCAATCAGCTTCTGGATATGATACGAATAGATAACATGAACCATTATATGGTCGTAGTCTTTCATTGGCACACTCCGAAGCACCTTTAAAAAATTAATACAAAAAAAAGTTTATTAAATAAATTGCAATGAGATTTAAGAAACAACAATAAATTGTATGCAATACTATATTTCATAATTTTGTTAGCTTCTAATGGCTTTGTAACTACGTTCTAATTGCGTTCAATCTACTACTACGTTTTCATGCAGAGCAGATTCAAGAGATTGAGTTTAAATTTGGAAAGAAGGAAGGAAGCAAGATTTCGATAAAAGGTCTAAATAGATTCTATTAATGCAATTTACAAAACAAAAAAATTAACTACATAAGTGATCTATTTGGAGAGGATACTATTCTTTAACATAAAGGAAAAACACTTTTTGCTAAGGACTTTATTACTAAAACGGACAAATCAAATTGTGATTTGGATAATAAAGTGTATTACAAAAATTATAATTTATTTTTTTTGTATTTTTTGATTGATTTTTTTGTATTATAAAACACACATTTAGTTTTATTTTTATTAAACTAGTTAAGCTAAACTAAACATTTATCAAACTTTAATTCATTTCAATTGCAGCAGAAATCCTTTAAGTATTTCAAAAAATTAAATGTTAGTTTTTAAGGTCTTATTTTATATGTATTTTCATATTAAAAAATTAAATGTCCTCATTGTTTTGCACAGCCAACCTAGTTTCACAAAACAATATATTTAATTATACTTATGGGGAAATAAAATTGTCATTGTCACGATAGTAATTTGTTGATGAAATCTCGATGGTGCTTAAAAAATCAATTTAATTTAATTTGATTTTTTATTATCTCTTGTTGCTTTTAAACTGATTTGATATATTTATTATTTAAAAGAACCGAGCTTTTTAGAAAGTTGTTTTTTTTTTTTTAGAATTTCACCTTAAGCTTTTATTTTCATTCAATTTAATTAATATTCTGATTACACTGGTCTGCAAAATTTAACTTTTTTTTTCTCCTTCAAATAATTTTTTGATATTATGAAAGACTAGACTTTCCTGAATCTAAATCTGGTTTCAGAAAAATTCTATCAGGTACCATTTTTGTAAAAATGATTTTTGAAAAATGTGGGTAGTTTCTAAAAAATCAACCTTTTAGATTTATTTGAACTCGTGCAAAATTCAAACTATTTGTAGCATGGAGCTCAAATTTGGAGGACTTATTCCCCGTAATATTGCCTATCGATTGACACCAAATATGTCCTTTTACATTAATGTTTACTCATATTTTAAAATACTGATTTATAAAAAAAGCAGAAATATCGAAATCATTTACTTTTTAGTAAATCCAACATGAGCAAAAACACCTTAATTAAGGAAAATGTAAAATATCAACGCCCATTATATTTAAAAAGTCAAATATGTAAAGAAAACCATAATAAAATACATTAAACAAAATTTTTACGTGTTTTGTAATTTTATATACTATTTAGCTATTTAGAAATATCTTATTTGTTATAAACCATTCGATAAACTGCCTTGTAAAGCTTCAGATTTGTTTCTCCTAGAAACAAAAGTATACTTTTCTTATAGTTTTTGATGTGCTGAGTTAGAATCCGAAGTCAAAAAAATTCTATCACGTGAGGATTTTAAGATATTCGCATTAAAGTATCACAAAATCAAGTTTTTTCTTAGAAAATCTCAATAAAAACTACTATATCTCACAAACCAGAGCTGACCGAAATTTTTTGAGTTCGGATTCAAAATCAGCACACTAAAGTCCATTAGAAAAGTATATTTTTGTTGTAGGGAGAAAGATATATTAATTTTTAGAGATTAGGTTTTTTTAATGATAAGATATGCCAAACCTACTAAACTTACTTAAATTAAGATATCTCGGAGAAGAAATGAGATATTGAGGAGATTGAAACTGAATTTGAAAGAAAAAAATAAGTTCTTTCATAAACCGTAACAATTTTAATTGAAAAATATTACATTACGCCAAAATATTTCTTCGAAAACAGCAAAAAAATGGGTTTTTGAGATTTTCTAACGGGAATATCTAAAAAACGTGACGTGATAGATCAATTCTGACTTCGGATTCGGAATCAGCATACACAAATTATTTAGAAAAGTATAGTTTTATTTAAAGGAGGATTTCCTTGCAGACCAGTGTTATGGATTATCCTGATAATCCTCATTATATTATCCTTGTTTTATGTTTATGTAAAGCTGAATATTATTTGTTTAACAATCCCCCCTAATAACTCTATTCTAATTTTGAATGTGTCGTACTCATACCCAAGTCTCTTAGAATATATTATTCTAATAACCACAAAGTGTCATATAATATACAAATGCAGTTGAATATATGAAAATTATTGCTTTTGTTGAAAATGGCCTTAGGCCACATTCATTTTAATTAGACCATTTAGTAGATGGTGAGAATTAATCTTTTGTAAGTTAACCAGAGTTGCCGTTTTTGTATGTATTTCAAAACTAATAAAAATGCAATAAAGAACATTTATAGGAGTGGCATAAAGTCCAAAATATTAAAAAAGTAAAAAAAACACCACCCTAACTCATAGACAATAGTTTCTTTTTACCTTTTTCATATTTTTTTTTGTATAAATGGCAACCTGTTAAATAGATAGTCAAATGGTCATTGGTCACAAAATTCACATACATATTGATTTTTAATAGGTATTCATTAATTTTCACCTCCTTAAAGCTTAATAGAACGCAAACAAAACACAAATAAATAATATAAATGAACATAGACAAGATTCAAATCTTCTGCCATTATCGTAATTATTGTTTAGGTGTGGTCTCTGTGTGTGTCAGAGAGTTTGATCTTATTTGCGTGTTGGTTGTCATTTTGCAAAATAACAAAAAAAAAAGAAACACAGAAATAATTTCAACAGTTTGGCAATAAAATCTATAGTTTCGTTTTGAAAACTTCAAAGGCTTACTTTTGATAGAATTGGATTATATTAATTTGATTAATTGTGTTCACGCATCCAATGTTTTTTTTTTTGTAAGATTTTATTTTCATTTATTTGCCCTATTCAATATTAAATTGTATTTTAGTATAAATGATGCGCAGTTTTATTTCAAGAAGATTTTAAAACCTTTTCAATAATCTCAAGTTGGAGAAATCAGCGCATACATTCTAGTCTTTGATAAGAAGTTGCACTCACAGAAAAAATAAAATATAATATGGTGGTTCAAAAAAAAAAAAAATCAAAATTCTTTTTTTTATTTTGATTTGGTACTCCGAAAAATTGATTGCTGGGCACTTCTAGAATATACACACCAAATATCAGCTCTTAATATTAATGGGAAGGTCCTCCGCTTTGCAAGTTTCCATTTTTAAATCAAGCTTCTACTAAAAAAAATCAATTTTTTAAAAATCGACTTTTTAGCAAATTTTTTTACATATTCTTGTAGGAAATTGAACGCTCTACAAAAAAGGGCTTGTATACTTTTTTCGTTTATCTAACCGTTTAATAGATATTTGAGGTCCAAAAATCGAAAAAATCTTTAAAAATTCGTTTTTTATTCTTAATTTTGTAACAAATTAAAAAATTATAATAAAATCAAACGCGCAAGACATATTCTTGTAGGAGCTTAAACGTTCTATAAAAAATTCCCTAGAATCATATTGATTGCTTTAACCGTTTAGAAGATATTCGTATCCAGCGAATTCAGCGAATTCGAAAATTTTGAAAAGTAAAAAATGTTTTTATAATTTTTTTTTAAATTTGACCTCGAATATCTTTAGAATGGTTAGATTAATGAAAAAAGTTAATAAGACTTTTTTTGTGGAACATACTATTTCCTACAAGAATATGTCTTGCGCGTTTGATTATAATAATTTTTCAATTTGTTACCAAATTAAGAACAAAAAACGAATTATTAAAGATTTTCTTGATTTTTGGACCTCAAATATCTATTAAACAGTTAGATAAACGAAAAAAGTATACAAGGCCTTTTTTGTAGAGCGTTTAATTTCCTACAAGAATGTGTAAAAAAATTTGCTAAAAAGTCGATTTAAAAAAAAAATGATTTTTTTTAGTAGAAGCTTGATGTAAAAATGGAAAATTGCGAAGCGGAGGACCTTCCCATTAATATTAAGAGCTGATATTTGGTGTGTATATTCTAGAATTCATATATTTTGCACTAAATACCTATTTAATTTCGGATCAAGCGCTTAAAATTACATATTACGCAAGTATTTTATTCAAATTTATGATTTTTTTGGATAAAGTTTTTTTCCCCTGTTGTCACTTGAACTGGTTTAATTTGTTAAAAATACATAACACATATGCCAGCAAATATAAACAAACCTCTCCGCAATGTTATCCTTTTTTAAATAATTTAGTTATTTGCATTTAATTAACATCAACTATTATTTAATTAACAACACAAACATTTGCACAACATCAAAAAAAAAAAAGAAAAATTATTACACAAATTAAAAACAAATATAATTTTTATACAAACACAAAAACAAATAAAAAAAAATAAATAAGAAAAACAAACACCATAAATTCATTAACTTACCACGCAGGTGACTTCCTATCGCAATATTCATACATATAATAATATAAAGCACAACATTAAATTTTATTTTATGTCATTCCGATGACATAATCAAAATAAATAATTGCCCAGTAATTTTAGGTACAAAATTATCAAATCTATCTAATATAGATATTAAATTCCAATATGGACGAAAATAATGTGTTGAAGGCATTAAGTCACAATTAAAAGTCCGTAAAAGGACTATTATAAGAAGGCTAACTTTATTTTCCTGTTTAATTTGTTTTTGTAGTCGAAAAACACATTTTTTTTTAAATAAAAAGTGAAACCTAAAATTACTGGGTTAATAGTTAATGTGAAGTGACAACGTTAAATTGAAAACATGATGAATGTTTATGTCATCAAATTGTGCTCATTTTTTATTAATTTTATTTTGGCAAAACCAATTTTATGCGCAAAAGTCGAAATAAAAACAAAAAAAAAACCTGTTCAAAAATAATCCTTTTTTTTTATTTATACATAGAATATTAGTTTATTTTTATATATTGATGTGGTAAAAATAAAGGATAACCAATATGTGCAAAGTGAATTTGGTTGATTTTATGGAGGGAATAATGATTATATAAGCAACAAATGCGAAAATATGCTTGGGGTCATAAATCAAAATTATTTACATGGGTAATAATGTTTGCAGCTTAATGTGCTTAAGGCAAAATTATATTCACTGTGGTTTTAGGTGATAAATTGCATAAATGTTGAAAATTTGTGGTATTAAATTATAATTATATTTTTTATTGGGGTTTTAGGTTTTATTACAAGGTAATGCACGGTAACAGAGGGATTTTTGAAGTTTGGAAATAATATTTAAAATTGTTTGAAAATTTTACAACCTAAAAAATAATTGTTATCAGATTAAATATTCATTTGATTTCATATTCATACTTTAGCAAATTTGTTTAAATACAAATTTATATAGGGCGGAATTGCTCATATTTTTACATTCGGCTTCAATATTTTTTAGCAGACACTTTGTATTTTTGTAAGCAATAGGGACTTAATCTAGCAGGGCATTCATCAGAAAAATGGAAAAGATGAAATTTCAAAAGTCCCTGTGACAAGAGTTTTATTGTAGATTGACGAATGACGATGCATTTTTTGCACAAACTTATTTTATTTTCGATAGGTGGCGTTTTTCTTCTCAATTTTTTTTTTTGTTATTTTTTTTTTATTATTTTGGGAAGCCTTTCAAATGACCAACGCTTTTTTGTACAGTTACCTTGTACATCAGACCGTGCGTCAAATTTGGTAATTAAAATTTTTGGCACAGCTATTTATACTTATGGTTCACTGAAAATCCTAAATTTTTGAACACGAGTGTCGAAAGCCGCAATGTCAAAAATGCAAAAAATGTCAAAATGCACTCAAATTTTACAGCATTTGTTGAACTTAGCTCCTTAGGACTTATTTTTGGCGAACATGATATGTTACTCCATCATCTCTGTTTGACTAACGATTTTGCAAATATTTCTTTTCAAATTTCTTCGAAACCGATCAATTTTTTTCAAAACTGTTACTAGTACAGAATCCGGTCAGTCGTGAATTTTCCCATTCAAAGGTGATTTCGTTACAACTTTGATATTGACTCTTATTAAAATTGGCCTTTTTGTTAAAGAGACCTCGATCCACCGTTATGAATCAAAGATGCACAGAAGTGTATTTTATCAAATATCTTTGTTCCAATACCTTCATATTACGAAAAAAAATTGGACAAAGCTGTGCGACCATAAAATATATCTTTTGATATCAAAATTATGTTGGAAAAAAATAATAAAATTGACCATTTGGAATAAACGATAGTGTAATGAAAATAAGGGATCTAAAGGATTCATAACAAATTCTTTCAGTGTATTACTATCTTTCTACTACGCTTCTGTCAATTTGTTACTTTTTATATTTTAAATATTTTCTCAATATGGAGGTTTCACAGCTGAAACGGACCAAGTCAAATATAAAAAAAGGCCAAATCTTGTGCCAAAATCTGCGCAATTTTTGTTCCTACTAACGTCTTTCATTAGTTCGATCAAAAAAAAAAAAATATTCATCATAAGATTCAATGGAAACGTATTTACTTTAACTCGTTATATCTCCAAATTCACTTTTTACCGACTTCCAAAAAGGAGGAGGTATTCAATTCGTCTGTATTTTTTTTTTTTTTTTTTATGTTTGTTACCGCATAACTTTGGACTGAGTGAACCAATTTTGATAATTCTTTTTGTGTTGGAAGCTGGTGGCTGCAGTGTGGTCCCATTTCAATTTCGTTCACTTTTAGCCATAGGAACTATTTTAAAAACCATAAAACCCAGTTTTAATCCATGGAAGTCAGTTTTGTTTTTTTACCGACTTCCAAAAAGGAGGAGGTATTCAATTCGTCTGTATTTTTTTTTTTTTTTTTATGTTTGTTACCGCATAACTTTGGACTGAGTGAACCAATTTTGATAATTCTTTTTGTATTGGATAGCTGGTGGCTGCAGTGTGGTCCCATTTCAATTTCGTTCACTTTTTGCCATAGGAACTAGTTTAAAAACCATAAAATCCAGTTTTGATCCATGGAAGTCGGTTTTGTTTTTTTGCTAAAAATGATTATTGCTAAAAATGATTATTGTGACTTGGTTCATTTGCATTTAATTGTGTCAAGTTTAAAAGTCTTGTCTCATTAGACTTTGGTGACTTTTGGCAACTCTTTCGTACAGCCATTTTCGTTCCATCAAAGATTCGTACGAGATATTATAAATACCAATTTTAAGCTTCGTTACCTTAAGGTTTTATGTGAGCATTAATTTGAATTTTTGATTAACGTTTTTTTTAAGATTAATAACTCTGGCAACCCAAAGGTTATTATTGAACTAAATTTCAACTTATTTAAAAATATTTGTATACATTATTTTAGTTTTTAGTTCATGAGAATGCTGGCAACTCTTCACCTTCGCTTTTACTAATTCCTTATCGTTTTTGTTTTAATAAATAATTTTTGTAAGTAATCGACTTTTTCTTTTATTAATAATTTTTTTTTTCTTTTTTAGACACCTGGCAACCCTTTGTATCCACATTATTTTTTGGTAAAAAATTTTAATCTCAGTAAACAATAAGGGTATATGTATTATTTATCCATGGATTTTATGACATTGATTTTTCGAATATTGCTCTAAGACTAATCTTTTTGGCTTTTTATTCATTTCCTTATTTGAGTAAAATTATCAATGGAGAATGCAAACAAAAAACCAGCATCGATCAAAGTAAGACATATGTGGCTTCAATAATAAATAAGACATTTTTTTCTCAAATTAACATCCCCGGATGGTTAGAAATAATAAACAATCTAATAGTTCACTATGGTGTATACGTAACTTTTTATTGACTATTTTTGTGTTTTTGATTTTTTGTATTGATTTTTATTATTACTTTATCGAAAGTAAAAAAATCGTCCACATGAGTTTTCGTAAATGCATTTGAGTGCGTGAATTTTTTTATCAATACAAGTGTAAACAAAAAAAAATCATGTATGCAATTCACACGTGGTAGAAGTGAAACCTTAAAAAATCATTTTTCTTGCAAAAAAAAAAATTGAAAAAATCTTCCTATTTTTATTCTATCACCTTCCAATCCATGTTTTTTATATGACAACCTATATAAATTTTATATTATCTGAAAGTTTATTGTCTAAGCTCAAAATATACATATATATCGATCAGGTCTATGAGACATCTACAAAAAGAGCTAGAATTTTTTTAACTCGATAAATTTCCATCAAGAAAAGCGAAAAACACGTATTTTTATCTTCTCACGCTATTAAATCCATTTTCTTAACTGACAACCAATAACAGCCTACACCATCTGAAAGCTAATTGTCTTAGCTCAAAATATATATATCGATCAGGTCTATGAGACATCTACAAAAAGAGCTAGAATTTTTTGAACTCGATCAATTTCCATCAAAAAAAGAGAAAAAAAAACACGTATTTTTGTCTTCTCACGCTATTAAATGCATTTTTTCCCTAACAACCTATACAAAATTTTATACTATCTTAAAGCTTATTGTCTAGGCTCAAAATATTTATATCGATCAAGTCTATGGGACATCTACAAAAAGAGCTAGAATTATAAATCTTATTTCAAAGATGTCTACAAGAGAAGTTAGATTTTTTTAAAGTCAACCATGTCGAATTTCCAGACTGAGATTACGGTACTACACTTCCTACACTGGTAACTGGTCATCGCCAACAGATCTCCACAGGTGTTTTAAGGTATTTTTCAATTTTTTCAATTTAAGATTGTGTAACTTGTAGAGCACGTACCGTTATGTGTGATCTATCAAATAAAAGGTTATGTTATCAGCATGCTTAATCAAATTTGTATGTGATCAAAAGATATAACGTGCGTTGGAAAAGAACATCTTTTTACCGTTATCTCCGAATTTTGAATACGAAATCAATTGTACATTACATTAATTTTGTACATTTATAATTTATTTTATTACCTATCTACAGTAGAAATTTCATTCATCTATCTATTAAAACAAAAAAGTTATAACAAGTTGAAGTCGTGTCGCGTTTTCGTTTCATTTTGTTTCAAATCACCACGATACTAAAGAAGTTTTCACTTCAATAACAACATTTTGTTGAAAAAAAAAATAAAATATATTTTCAATAACGCTTTTAAATGATAAGGGTATACTAACTTTTCACTAACGTGTAGCTTTCCAAAATGATTACAAAATACATTATTCGAAGCTACTTCCCTGAAATAAGTTTCAAGATACTAGCAAAAGGCGTCTTTACACCATAATAATATTTTATTTAATATTATTTATCAGAAAAATTAAATGAAAATAATAAAATATGTACACGATTAAAAACAAAAATAAAAAATAAAAACCATGCAGTGAACATCATGAAAACAAAGTGTGCAAATAAATTTTTGGTTAAAAATTAGAACAGGAAATGGTTATATTAGTTTTGATTATAATTTTATAATAGTTTAGTTTTATAGTTTAATTGAAATTTTTAATTTCTAATAGAATTGATACACACAAAAATTGATGATTACAAGATTTTTTTTCGATAAAAGAAACAAACTAAAGAAAAAAACGAAAATTCAATTTTCTTATACAACATTCATGCAACTTACTATTTTCCATAAAAGCTTTCGCCTTATATCCCCCAAAATGATGTGAATAATCCGACACAAAATGCAATCCCAAATACGAGCCACCCGATATGTGACGTAATAATTTCAATTTAGAACTCCAATCACCACACAATCGCTTTGGCAGATCATCGTTTTTGCTATTCTTCCCCGTTGGATAGTAAGTATTGCCTTTGGGATAGTCTGGAGTTTGTATTAAAAAATTTGCATGCGGTTTGTAGAGATTCGAAAAGATATTCAACAAGTTTTGGTAGTTAGATTGAGCGATATTAAAATTGTTAAAACTATTTGCATTCATGCTACTAGAAGTAAAACTAAGGCTAGGGTTTTCATAAGAACTTCGCTTCTGAAAGTCTCGATTGCTGTTTGTGTTTAAAATACCACTGCTGGCGAATGGTGGTATTTTTAGTTTGTTGTTATTGTTGTTGTTGTTATTATGTCTGCTGGAAGATTTTGTAAATTTTTGTTCGATATTAAAATTGCCTAAATGTGGATTGCTAGTGCCGCTATTGATGGTTGGTTCGGTTACTTCCAGATAATCGTATGTACAACTGTGAAAGAGGAATTTAAAAAAAAAAAAAAAAATGGGTCACTATGGTGTATACGTTACTTTTTTTTTAATTTTTTTTTTTTTGTTATTTTGTTGTTTGAACATACCCTGGTTCATTTTCGATGACTAATTCCTCAAACTCCAGGACTATTCTATAGCCACTTGGTGCTGTTATTGTGGTGAAACAATTTGCATTGTCTGGATATTGGCGAGGAAAGGAAGGACTCCATACCGCCGCTCTGGGATGCTCTTTTGTGAGAGATACGGTTTTGTTACAGTCATTTACCCAGTTCTTCCGAAATGTTTCTAAAATGGGGACAATAATAGGAATAATTTACTTTCAGAAACACTGAAAAAAAATTAAATTAATTTCGTTTAAGGAAAAAAAAATTTTTTTTTGAGGAGTGTTGAATATTTAATTTTGATAGAACATTAAAAACTGCTCTGTTGATTTTTTAAAATTCATTAAGGTTTATAAGGAAATTAAACAAAAAAATTAAAAACTCATCAACTACATTTTTTCGATGAGTGTATTTCTCATTTTGCCAGAATATTAAGAACATCTTTTTATTTCATTTTATAATTTAAGAAGATTTTTAAGAAAATTAAAAAAAATTAAAGCTCATCCCCCACATTTTTTTGAACAGTGTATTTCATACATACCATCACTCATTGGTCTCTCGCAGATGATAAAATTATTTGCATTGCAATCTCGATCGTTCCACATAAAATTATTCGTCATAGGACTTCGAGTTGATTGAATTCCAGGGGGAGTCCGAAAATATCGTCGCAATTCAATGCAATCCTGGCTGCTTAGGCCATCATCATTTGGTTGTTTATTATAATTACCATGCTGGGACCAGCCTGGAAACCAGTCTGTCAAGTAATAATAACAAAAAGTAATGGATTTCGGTTAGCTAAATGTTTCCACAAAAACCGTTCCAATGGGTTTGTTTTAAGTGTGGTAATAGATAGAGTCTAGAGATAGTTTATAAAACAACTTACTTGTATACTGAAATGGAAGTCCATCAGTCCATCGAAAATCGCCTTCGAAATTTTTATCTGAACCTCCTACCCAGTAGGCAAAGTGGTCATGGTATCCAGGACTAAAATGAATTAAAATTCCAAATGTACTTGTTTGTAGTTGTTGACTAGAGGTAAGTTTTATAGTGAGTATGTGTGTAATAGAATCTCATTCAATTAGTTTTGCTTTCATCAATAGGAAGTTTTGTAAAGGAATTTGTAAAGTTAATGGACATTTTGATCATCAAAAGCAAATTTGCATGTTGAGTTTTGTTGCAGAAAATTAAGGAGTTTTCATACGATTTTAGAAAATGTTCGTAAACTTTAAGGTTGATTTGCCTACAGGATATTATATTGTTTTTCTCTCTCTCTCAAAGATGAAATCATGTTTTAATTTAATTAAATTGTATGAGATGAAGTTATAAAGAACATAAGATATTGGTTACGTTTTAAGGGTTTTTGATAAATAAATCTGTTATGTTGGGAAATTAGAAAATTTCAAAATAGTTATCGGCAATATGGTAAAATTAGTATTGTATGCAATTAATAAGTTTAAATTTATAGATGTTGTTCATTTTATTATCAATTATAGAGATTATCCAGTTACTTTTTATCTTTTGTAAATTTTATTGGTTAAAGTTTAAAATCTTTTTGCTAAATTTTTTGAATTTCTTAAATTTTTTTTATTTTAGCAAAACTGTAGAAGAAGAAGTCAAATGGTGTAATAGCAAAATAATTAGAACTACTAAAAACCAAAATTTTCCAATTTTTTTTTTGTTTTTATTTTTTTCTAAGAAAGTGGTAAAATTTTTTCTGATAGTAAAATTTTTGTTAAAAAAAAATGTTTTCCTACATTTGAGATCAATTTAGAAAAGCTATCAAAATAGTCCTTTTTATGGGTTTTTAGAAAATTTACAGCTATTTTATAACTATGGTTGATGAGATTAAAATGAGGCTTAATTATTGAAACTTTAGATACTTGAAATAAATCAGGCTCCCCTAAATTTTTACTTGCGATACAGGTACTATATATCAAGTTATGCATTCGTACAAAAAAAAAAGTTGAGATAACATTTTTCCATGACATTACGATGGTAGACGATGCCAAAAAATTGGGTCCCGGAAGTCCGTCTGTCTGTCTGTCAGTCTGTCTGTCTGTCTGTCTGTATAAGGAGCTACAGCCTAAACGTATGGACCGATTAATGTCAAACTTGGTATGTAGCGTTATTTGGAGACTCTCCAGAGGGGTTTTTGGAATTAATTTTCTTGGACCAAAAATAACGGTACTTGTCATATACCGATTATAGTAAAATTGAAATATCTCGAAAACGGCTCTAACGATTTTGTTTAAAAAATTCAAGTAGTAGTTTTAAGCTAAGGTCTATCTTCCAATGAAAAATTTTTTTTTTGAGAATCATTATTAACGGTACCTGCCATAGAACCGTTTTTTTCAAATCCGATTATCTCCGAAACTACTTATTCGATTTCAACGAAACTTTTTGTAAAGAAGCATTTATAATAATTTAAATATAAGCCAAAAATAAGATTTTGAAAAATATAATTTTTTGATTTTTAAAAAAATTTTGAAATTTTTTTTTTTAAAATCAAATTTTCGAAAACGGGACATTGAATTTTTTTAAAATTTTGTTTTTAAATGTTGATAAGTGATTTCTAAAGAATGGCATACCAATTTTATTTTAAAACTTTTTTTCCAAAAAATTATTTATAAAAAATTAGTTTTTTAAAAAACGGCTCTAACGATTTTGAAAATTTTTTTTCTTAAAATGCATGTTAATATATCAATCAAAACTGCATACTTGTTTTGGAGGGCAATTTAATTTTATTTTTTTTAAAAAACGAATTTTTTTTTTTTTTCAAATTTCTATATAAAAAGTCTTAAAAATTTAAGCAACTTTAACTCTAAGAGCAAGTTCGTGCGACCCAGTCGTGCATTTTATTTTTAAAAACTTTTAAGTTTAAATGTATACAATTTTAACTTATTTTTAGCATTTAGGTATGGTAACCGAGTATTTGTTCTTATTTTAGAGATGGAAACCGACATTTTAAAATAGAAGATGATCTTACCTAAAATCTTTTGAATGTTTTAGCCTTTAGATTTATAAAATATCATAAGTATTTTCTTGCAAATAAATGTTTTTGGTGTGGTTTCAGCACTTGAGTAAGGTAAGGTTACCGGGTAATTCCTCAAATTTAAGAGATTGCATTTGACAATTTTAAGATAGAAAGATTTTCAGGTAAAGTTTTTGGTGTATTGTTTACCCTTTTAGTGTATAAGAAATTATACTCGGTTGTTCAAGGAATAGTTTTTGTTAAACAGAAGTTCCCATTTTCAAAGAAGCAAAGCAACCCTATTTTTGCATATTCGGTATCATTTAATCTTAAATTTGAAACCAATTTTAACTTCTTACTTTATGAGCTAAGTAATTCGACGGTTGCTTGCACTATCACAACATTTATCATAATCGTGCCACAAGATACGAGAAACTGTCAAATATAAAAAAAATTGAAATTGGTCAAGCTGAATCGAATTATTTTAACCACAATCATTTTTATACGCAAGTGGAAAAAAAAAATACAAAAACATTTTCATTTCTGAATTGATTTTTAATAATACAGAAAATTAGAAATGGAATTCGAAAGTTCTAAAATTTTTTTTTAATTTTTTACAAAAAAAAAAAATTGAAAATCACTGTAAACACGTAGGTCTTAGAAACAGATCGGAACCATACATTTAAAAATAATTTATTCTTTTTTTTTTGGTCGAAAAGTTTCGCTACAACATTATTAAGATTTCAAATTCTGCGTTTATAACTTATAAAATTTGTATACAATTGTTTTCTAACGCATTTATTGGACATTGAATAGAAATTGTATCACCAAAGGCAGTTTTAAGAACTAGATCAATTTTTAGTAAAAAGAATTGTTACTTTGAATTCGATCAACTAGTCCTTCCGTTGTGTCACACCTTTAAACAAAAAAAATAATCATGATTCAATTAAAAGAAAATTTTTGAAAATTTTTCGAAAACCGTTCTAAGAAAAACCAGAATTTATGATCTCATTTAAAAGCAACAAATTTGTACATGGATATACAAAATAAGAAAAAAAAAAATTTTGGTCATAGGTACTTAAGAAACTTAAAAGTTTTTATATAAAAATCGTAGAACAAATTTTAAAAAATTATTTTATAAAAAAATTGTAAAAATAATATAAAATAAATAAGAAAACATAAATAAAAAATATTTAAAAAATATATAAAATGGGTTTGACATCTAAACGAAGTTTATTATGCTATTCAAAAAGAATTTTTGAAAAAAAAATATTATATTTAAAAAAAAGTTTTTTAAAATAAAATTTTTTGGTATTTTCTTAAAACAAAATAAAAATAATTTACACATTAAAATTCATACGTTTTTCAAAAAAAAAGTATAAGGAAAAACAAAATAAAAAAATTGGAAATTTGATTTAAATTAAAATTAAAGTTTTTTTTTTTTTTGGCAAAAATGATCATTGAAATCTGTTCAGTCACTTAGGTGAAAGTCAGAAATCATAAAAACGGTCTTATAGCAGGTACCGTGAATAAAGGTTCAATACACTATATTTTTTTTAATCAAAATTGTCTGAGCCATTTTTGAATAAAACATCGTTTTCCATTTTGGTTGTGTGGCAAGTACCTACCACTACTTTAGGTTAGACTGAATTGATAAAAAATTAGATTTAAAGGTAAATTTGATTTGCAAAGGGGTTAAAATTGTTTGAAATATGATGAATTCATTTCGCAAAAGTTTTAATTTAAGTTGCAAAAAAATAAACTCAATGTTAAAAATCATTGTCTACTTCAAGACTGTTGAAAATAATTCTTAAACATTAATTTAATTTTATAAAATTAAAACAAAATTTACTGAACTTACCTATTTATCAGCAAATTATCAATAATGCTTTGTTCTAATTTGCTGCGTATTGACGCCAGGTGTCCCCCTAAACTAGCGCAGTGTTTCTCCCCCTCCACCCATGGCTGAGGCTTCTCTATAGCACACACACAGAATTGTTGCAGAGCAATCCAACCGAAGGCACAGTCTGCAACAATTTCTGCAATAGGTTTTGTCGCATACGACAAATAAATCGACGGCAGTTGCGCAAGTTCATTCGTATCTTTCTCATCCTGCTGACCAGAAACACTTGCTACTTCCGGCGGCACCATACTAAAAACTTTCAGTCGAACCGGCCGAAACAAATGAACATTCAACGTATTGCCCGATGATTCAACAAAGAATCCACTCACATCACTTGTACTATTTACACAGTGCGTCCATTTGGCGGAATCGTTTTCGAATATTTTTATCACAACCCCGTGGCACTCGGCCGGTATTTTGCCCATCAACGAGCTCTCATCCGAGGCAAATCCAGTATTACTATTGTACAGATTATTTATATTTGAGTCCGAAGGACTGCGCGACAAAGACTCTGGCATCATCGTTCTATTATCAAATACTTCGTTCTGCGAACTTAAAGATAGATTAACAATATTATTTTCGATACTTAGACCTAGGCTCGTGTAAATCGTGGTGGCGTCACGGTCGTTAGCCGCCATTTGTGTTGTCGTTGTGGTGGTTGTGGAGGAAGAAGTGGTGATTGTGGTGGTGGTGGTGGCGCCCTCTGCTGATGGCGGGCTAGGATTTGAGTTCGAATTAACTACGTCACTATCATTATTCGTAACTAATTGTAATTGAATGCGGTTGCCGTACGGCAAATGAATGCGAAAATAACACTCGAATGTGTCGGGTCGCGTCGGACGAACATAAAATTGGCCGCTCTCGTTGTTCAACGAAACGTTATAACAGAAATCCACTAATTTATAATTTAAGCTAAACATAGGATTTTTATAAATCTTAACACTAGTTTTTCGTAGCACATCAAAGTGATACGTCCGTTCGGAAAGTGTGAGCTCTTCGAGCTTGCCGCACAACTGTGAACGGTTGCTGAATTTTAAGTAACCCTCATTGTTGCATGGCACATTGAGGCGTGTCAGCTCGACAAGGATACCCGGTGGTAGTTGGCCCAGGGTGGCCATCTGGAAGGACGGAAAGTGCACCGTACAATCGGTGCTGTAGAGTGGTAACGTTGTGTAGTCCAATGTACCTGACGTTTCTCGAAGTGTTAGTTGACAGTCTGACAACAAATTTTATTTAGAATATTATTCCTTAGTAAAATATGGAATTAATTAAATTACCTTTTACAATCTTTAATGAGAATACAGTCTTAAAAACGACCATATGCGATGATGGGGGAACTTGTCGTCTGTTGATATTGTGGTTGATAGTCCCTCTTTTTGCAGGGCGAAAAAATATTCTGAAATAAAGTAGAAGAAGAAACGATGAAATGATAAAGTTTTTACTGTATTTTATCTTGGAGCTTCATAATGAATCTCAGAGATATTAATAAATGTCATTATGTAGTTTAATTAAAAATATATAACAAACTAGGGTAAAAAGTTGGAAAGGAAAATTTAATTTAAATTATTTTCTTATTTTAATTAAATTAAAAAGAATGGTTTTTTAGACTCAAAGATGAATCTTTAAACAAAGGCTTTCTTTTAATGTATAGAGATAACCTTGTGACAAAGACCAAATTGAGCATAACAAAAACTAACATAAACATCAGATAACCATCAGTAATGGTTCTTCGTATGAGTAACCTATTAACCCTCTGTAGGCACACCTCTTTTTTGCGAATTTGGTTTATACTTTTTCATGTCGCTAGAACTTTTTTCGGTCTCACTATTTTATAGAGAATCATATATGAATTTGATGTAGAATATTCCGAGGAGTTCGAATATTGTATTCAAAATTCAAAAAAAATGTATTTTCACCCTTATAAAGACACTTTTTTGTGACCACTTTTAATTTTTGTCCTGCCAAATTCGCACCCGTGTGCCGACAGAGGGTTAATTGAAATGCAAATATTCACAGACAAAGAAAACAAAGCACTACAGCCCATAAAATTAGAAATAAGATAAACAAAATTTATTGAAAAGTACTCTGTACGTCTACGTGTCCCAAATGTATCTCGAATGTGTCCCGAACGTGTCCCGAAAATGCCCCAAATTTGTACCGAACGTGTCCGGAATGTGTCCCGAACGTGTCCCGAACTTGTCCTAAATGTTTCCCAAACGTGTCCTGAATAAGTCCCGAACGTTTCCCAAACGTGTCCCGAATGTGTCCCGAATGTGTCCCGAATGTGTCCCGAATGTGTCCCGAATGTGTCCCGAATGTGTCCCGAATATGTCCCGAATGTGTCCCAAATGTGTCCCTAATGTGTCCCGAATGTGTCCCGAACGTGACCCAAACGTGTCCCTAATGTATCCCGAACGTGTCTCGAATGTGTTTCGAACGTTTCCCGAACGTTTCTCGAACGTGTCCCGAATGTGTCCTGAATGTGTCCCAAACGTGTCCTGAATGTGTCCCGAACGTGTCTCGAAAATGCCCCAAATGTGTACTTGTCCCAAACGTGTCCCGAATGTGTCCCTAATGTATCCCGAACGTGTCTCGAACGTGTCCCGAACATGTCCCGAATGTTTCTCAAACGTGTCCCGAATGTGTCCCGAACTTGTCCCAAACGTCTCTGGAATGTGTCCCAAAAGTGTATGCAATAGAAAAAATGAAACGTACAAGCTTATTCTGTTATCATTATTTTCTACCAAAAAAAAAAGGAAACAGAAAGAAATGGAAGGTCCTAAACAACAAAAAAGTAATCTGACCGGTTCTTGGTACTTTGCCAATGAATTTTAATTAATTTTCTCCATGTTTCGTATTTAAACATTGTCTAACACACCTTTTAATAAAATATTCATTGTTACTTTTATAAACACCCAAATGTATTTTTAAGTAGATTGAAGGGAATATGAAACAGCCTTTTAACCACTCATAAATCCTGTCACTTACCTGAATTCAACAATATCGTCCGCCTGGTCACAAAACTCATTTAGAATCCATAAATTCTGCGACTCAGTCACTCTTTGTTTGTCTTTAGCTAGAGTTGAGTAACCACCATTCCCCACATCAGCTATTTCATTCTTCCCATGCCACGTGTTATCACCCGAACACTTTGTGTCTCCTTCCATTCCACTATCTTCGTCTAAAGAATTCCTTACATTTTCTGTCCACTGACTTGCAAATGGCTGAAAGGTATTCGTCACACCTTGGCTACCTGTGATAAATGTTGTTCTACTTCTACTGCCTTCGGCGACGGTAGCGCCTCTATAATTCTCAGAAGCCCAATTTACACCAGCAGCGCCAACGCCGCCGCTGCGGACATTTTGTTGTGGTGCTTTCAGCCATGAAATCGGCGACTTGTTGCCGCCTAAAGAATGCTCAACAAAGTGTCCTCGTTTCTTGCTATTGGCACCTTCTGAAAGGGTTTCCGCAAAAAACTCCCCAGCTAAAGGTGTGCCATCTACCAGTGATGATCTCAATCGAACTAGAATTAATTAAAAAAAAAAAAGGAAAGAAAAGCGTTAATATAATGAAAAACCACAAAAGATAACAACAAAAATGAATTTCCATTATCAAATGTTTGCGTTATAAAATTTTAAATCTCCTCCCAACCAATCGCTTTCTCTCCTTTCTAAGGAAACAAGAATAACAATATACATAAAATTTTATATATGAGTGTGTGTATGTGTGTGGGTTGTTGTTAGATCCTTTCGTTATTGGGACTTAGTTCTTTTGTTGAACCCATAAAAATGCACTCCTTTGGCGCAAACAAACCCAACCAACAAAATAAAAAAAAATATATATAAGGATAAAGTACTACAAAAGGATACAAAAATAAAATGCAGAATGCTCTTATGGTCGCTATTATGTTTTTTAAGAGTGCTCTTATCCCAGCTACAAAATAAGCTTCTAGTTTGCTGCTTATCCTTCAGACAACTTCTCTTAATCTTTTAGAATGGATAAAGGATATATATCAGAACGTGAGGACTGACTGGGACCAGGGAACTAGACTAGCCATACCGGAGTCAGAGTCGAGTCTATCAAAAGAAAAGAATGAAGCCAGAAAAAAAAGGATGTGTGTGTGTGTGTTTACGCGAAACGATTAACTCGATGGAATTTTCTTGGAAATTATTGTTCGAGATTTGCCAATATAAAGTAAGTACTATAAAGGTGAATTGAGGATTTATAGAAAAAAATTAGAAATTATCTCGAGGATTGAAAAATGGTAGAAAATCCCAAACTACTCTAAGACCGTTCAATATTGATTATAGTCTTAGAGTGACTTTGGATTTTTGTACCTACTTATTTTTTCAAAGATACTTTTGAACATTAAGTTAATTAACAAGTCCTTTTTTGCCAGGAAAATATATATTGACTTTTGAAAGTAAACTTAACGTCAATTGTTTGAGTACTTTTTATCTTTTATCCTTAAAAAAAATCTTCCTTAATGTGCAATCTTTTTTCAATGGATTTAAATTTCTGAGAATTCACATCTTTATTTCTTATAAAAAAGATCAAGTATCTACGACTTGAATGAGATTTCTATTATATTTTCTTTTCTTATGCACTAAAAAAAAAATTTACGCCACATGATTCACATTATAAAGCACAAGTAATTTGATTTCTTACAAATGGCTCTCTGAACTGAAACATTAAATGGTGCTTTGAATGGATTCAATTGTGAAATTGATAAATAATGGCTTTGGATGTGTAAATAGAAATGAAATTATTATAAAAAAAAAATGAAAAAAAGAAAATCGATGCAAATTGCGCTGAAAATGTTGTTATTTATTAAAGATAAAAATTATTGTCGATGCTGACAAATTTTCCAAAAAATTGAAAACTCAATTGGGTCTAAGGTTGAATTTGAAAAATTTTAAATCATGTCTGAGAAAAATGAAATTAATTTTTACACATTTTGGTAGAAAATTTTCAGTAATTCGGCTTAGATTAGGAGTTTAAATATCTAAAATCCTTTTTTTTTTTTTTATTTATAAACAGGGTGTCCCGGAATAAGATAAGAACATATATTAAGGGTTGATTTTTTAATATATGCCAAGAAAAAAAAAATTCTACATTAACTCTATCGCAAAGTTGATACGACTTAGAGATGATTTAGGAAAACGCTAACTTTTGTATTTTAATGTTAATTTCTCCCTTAATACTAGTGATAGAAAATTTGTTAAGATCTTGATTTTTAGGAGAAATGTTTTTCTTTGTAACTCTATTTAAAAAATATTAATATTTTTTTTTTATTGCACAGATACTGGATTTTTAAAGGCTGTTAATTTTTGTATACCCATGATTTGATTTTTGAATTTAAGACAAATTTTCTTTGATAAATGTCTGATAAACATAGACTATAATTATTAATTTATTCTAAAAAAAAAAAAAATAATGAACAAAAAAGTTCTTCACTTACTTGGAATAATTTCAACAGGTAAAATCTTAAAAAAATTATGTTTTTGCTTTATTCAGCAAGGGCAAGAATAACAAATTTATTTTTGTAGTTTAAAAATTGGGGGAAAGGGGGTGGGTGGGCGAAAAAGTGGGGTGGGCTTCAAAAATCATGTTTTTTTACGATTTCTGTCAAAATTAGACGTCCTATCAAAAAAAAGTCAAATGCAAAAGTTGTAGGTAGTATAAATGTCTATAACTTTTACTCAAACAATTTTTTTCTATAACCTCAAAAATATTGAAAAAAATGCAAAAATACGATTTTTTGATTTTTTATTTTTATCTTTTACAAAAATAGTTGGATTTTAACAAAACTTGGTTAAAAATTACTTTGTTATGTTTTCTATCCATTAAAAATGTTTTTTGAGCAAAAAATTAATTTTTGGATTTTTGACGAATTTAATTTGAAAAAATAGCTTATTTTTCAATCAAAAAAGTTACCGAAAAAATTTTTGATTTTTTAAAAGTTTGGAATGCAATTATTTAGCTTAAAACCGTTTTTTAAAGATTGTGTGGAAAAACTATACTTTTGTTTTGAAAATATTGAGAAAAATTGAAAAAAAAAAAAAAAACAAAAAAATGATTTTTAAGATTGATTTTTCCGTAAATGACAGTAATATTGGCGAGAAATAATTTTCCATAGAAACCAAAAGGAAAATAAGAAAATTGCAATACCTAAAAAATGCTACACCAGTGGTAAGGCCATTTTCCTGGGCCAAGAGTTGGAATATAATTATTAGCAGAAAAAGAGCGATGAGAAAATTGATACATGACAATAGAGGAGGGAAAAAAAGGGACGGGGTTTAAAGATGGCATTTTAACGATATCTTTTTTGAAAAAAATTATTGATAAAAGTTTTTAAATGTGTAACAAATTTACAGCTTTTATATGGATAACTTTTTTTACGTGACCTGAAAAATATTTGAAAAAAGTCAAGAACTAATTTTTTATTTTTTTTTTTTATACAACAAAAACAGTTGAATTTTAATAAAATTTTATTAAAATGTATAAGTTTTCATGTTTCATTTACTTAATTAATTTCTATTTAATTTTTTTTAAGACTTACATATTTCTAACAAAAAAGTTGGTGAACAAATATTGAGTTTTGAAAATATCAATGCAACATTTCGTTGGTTGATTTTTTTTCTTTAAGATGAGTACAAAAAAACTTTATCAACTGCAGAACAAGTAAAAACTATTTTTTACTTTAAAGCTGTTACTAAACAAGGAATAATAATAATAATTTCAAGCAATTTCCCAAATCGTTTTTGAAAACTACAACAACTTTTTTATTGCTTAAAAGTTTATTTATTTATTTAATGCGTTAAGGACTAACGTTAAACACTTATTATATGTCTTAAAACTAGTACATTTTAAATTTACATTACATTCTCGTATTAAAAAAGATTTGTTTGAATTTTATACTTTTAAAATTATCATTAACAGAAGAGATCATAAAGTAATATTTATTGAATACTGAAATCAACTGATTAAGAGGACTATATAATCCATAATTTACTCTACTGAAAGATGGGCATAAAGGTATTTGTCTTCTTATGTTAGCTTGGCTAAAACTGAAATGTAAACGATCCAAAGTTGATGGCGATGTTATAGAACCGTTTATTATTTTAATGATGTAACAAAGCTGTAAGTATTCTCTATGCTTTGAGAGTAGAGGGAGATTTAGTAGCATAACTCTTTGATTGTAGGGAGGTAGTGAGATTTCGGGGGACCATGGTAGAAAACGGAGAGAAAATCGCATAAATCTTCTCTGAATACCTTCTATTCTGTCAATATGTATTGAATAGTATGGTGACCATACAACACATCCATATTCAAGTATAGGCCGAACAAATGACACATATAATAGTTTTAAAACGTATGGATCATGAAAATCACGAGAGAACCGTTTGACGAATCCTAGAATTCGATTAGCCTTATTAATAATATAATCATAGTGATAAGTGAATGTTAGTTTTGGGTCAAGTATAATCCCCAAGTCAGAAAAAACGGATGGTCTAGTTAATGGGCAAGAGTCAAACATGTAATTATACATGACTAAATTCTTTTTGCGTGTAAAACTCATTGTTTTACACTTGTCAACATTTAAAAATAAGCGGTTTGTAATGCACCATTCCCTGAAGTTTTGTAGATCTTCTTGAAGTTGTAGACAGTCACTAACTGAAGATATTTCTTTAAATATTTTTATATCGTCTGCATATATAAGAAGAGAAGAGTTTTTAATAATTGTTGTCACATCGTTTATATATAAAGTGAACAATAAGGGACCTAAGTGGCTTCCTTGTGGAACACCAGAATTAACATAAAATTGTTTGGAACATTCACTACGAAAAATAACGGCATAACTTCTATTTTCTAAATAAGATGCAACCCACATTAAAAAATTTTCGTTGAAACCTAAGGCTCTTAGTTTTAGTAATAAAGTTTTATGACATAGTTTGTCAAAAGCCTTACTGAAATCGGTAAAGACACAGTCTACCTGCTTCCGTTGTTCAAATGAGTCAATGCAAAAAGAAGTGAAATAAAACAAGTTTGTAACGGTAGACTTATTTTGGACGAAACCATGTTGACTGTCACTAATAATAGATTTACAATTAAACGATAAGACATTACATATAAGAGACTCAAACAATTTTGGGATAACAGATAGTTTAGCGATGGGGCGGTAGTTGCTAACATCATTTTTTAGTCCTTTTTTATAAATAGGTCTAATGTAAGCACTTTTCCACAATATGGGAAAAACTGAAAATTTTATAGATGTATTAAATAACAAACATAAGGGATAAGATAGTTGGGATGCACATTTTTTTAAAACACATGACGGTACACCGTCTGGACCCGGACTATAACTATTTTCAAGGTCAAATATATTTCGAGCAATTGAATCTTCTTGAATAGTAAAATCTATGGAAGTAAGATGTGAGTAATTTAAGTGCGGAGCGTAATTATTGACAGGTTCATTAGAATTACAATCCAAATAAGCATCTTGGAAGAAGTTAGCAAACATATTTGAAATTTCGATGGAGTCATGGCTAGTTATGTCTTTGAATGACATAGAGTTAGGGTAATCGTCTGTGTTTCTTTTGGAACTCACAAAATTCCAAAAGTTTTTTGGATTATGCTTTAATTCACTCTCAACCCTCAATACATAGTTTGAATACAAGGTATTCGAATATTCAGTAAACATATTTTTAAGTTCAGAATAGATTCTATAATCTTCATCATCCTTGGAGTTACTAAAAGTAAGCCAAGCCTTATTTCTTCTATTTTTCAAGTTTTTAATGCGATGATCAAACCATGGTGGGTTGTTAGATTTAATATAGTTATTCCGTAAAGGCGTCGTTTTATAAAAGCATTCAAAAAGTAAGTTATAGAATTTTGAACACATCTCATTCACATTACAGTTAAGAAACAGTTGATTCCAGTTTACATTACACAACAAATTGACTAGAAGATTAAAATTACATTTTTTGAAATTGAACTCAAGTTTTACATTTGATTTTAAGGATTCATTAGACATGTTCATGTTCAAAGATATATCTATTGCTGGATGATGTCTATCTTCGTTTAATAATATAGTGTTAGCCGGAGTTACAGATATGTCAGAGTGTATTGAATCCGTAAAGAAAACAAGATCCAGTATTTTATTAAAAGCGTTACGAATTCCATTATATTGATTTAACCCGCATGAGGTAAGTCCGTCGATGACTGAAAATTCATTTGAAGATGATAAGTTTGATGGAGATAAGATATTGCAATCGTCTGGCCGTATCCAGTTCAAATTTGGGAAGTTGAAATCGCCTACAATCAAAAGTTCGTCGTTTGGTTCCATTAAATTGTGTATAATTTCAATGCAATCAACATATTTTTCATATACATTATTATTGGAGCTTGGTGGTATATAAGTGCAGATTATATATAGGTAGCCAGTTTCGAATTTTATTTTAATAGCTATTATTTCAGCGTCTGTAGAAGTAAAATCGTCAACGAGTGTGCAGATATAATTGTTTTTAACAGCTAGCAAAATTCCACCGCCAACTTTTTCTAGATCATTTGAGTTATGCCTATCACGTCTAAAGATTTGATATGACCCGTCAAAAAGCTCAGTGCTCAGAAAAGAGCTGTTTAACCACGTTTCAGTAAGAGCAATAATTCCATGAAGGAGGTTATTTATATTTTTATAGACCGTATTGATCTTTGTCCTTAACCCGTTTACATTCTGATAGTAGAGTTAAAATCTTTCATGTAACAAAATTGTCGAAAAAAACTGTTCCAATTTTTTGGGAACCAAAATTAATTTGTATCCTAGATTCCATGTACCCTATAGACTATCTATTGACCGACAGTTTATTCGGTTTTCTAATCTGCTTAAAAATGGAAAGGAAAGTGTACAAACCTCAAAAATGATTATCGGCCTATTAAAACGTTTGAAGGACAAACAAATGTTGTGCTAAGCAATTGCATTCAAACTAAAACATTTCGAGTATGCTTTTCTTAAAAAAATCTCAACTTTGTCACACGAATTTGCTTTTAGAATTCAAGTTATTTAAATTAAAAAAAAAATTTTATATAAAAATTTAGTAAATGGATACAAAAAAAATTATCCTTAATCAATTTGAGCTTAAAAAATAAGAATGAAGTTTCTTTAATTAAAATGCATTTTTAAGAAAAAAAAATTAAAAACGTCAATTTTCGTATGTTATCCATCGTATTTTTGTATTAATAATTTTTTGAAAAACAAATTTAAAAATAGATTTTGTATGCCATTTTGTGGTTTCTACACCGACACAAAAAAAAACAAAAAGGACCTGTACGCTTTGTATTCGAATTTAAGCCCTATTAGGTCCTGATTTTGAGTAAAGTGTTCTCGTGAGCCGGAACAAAAAGATGTCTCCGAATTTGACCAAATCCAACTTGGGTTATTTATTTCGAAGCGCAAAATAAGAATCAGAAGTCTATTTTGCCCCAGCAGGTGGTCCTTTGCAATTTATGGTATTTTGCACCATACTCAAAACCTCATGTACGGATTCAGTGCACCGAAATAAAAAAAAAAATTCAATGGTCAATTTAAAAAAAACTATTTTTACTTGCTCTATAGGGCAAGTATTGGTTTCGTGTAGAAAAAAAAATTCGAGGTTTTAATCAAAACCGACATTACGATGATGGAGAAGATCAAAAAAGTGGTTTTCGTCATGCCGTCCGTCGGTCTGTGCGTCTGTGCGTCTGTGCGTCCATCTGTACATCGAGCTAGGGCCTAAACGGATGGACGGATTTGCTTGAAACTTGGTACACATGATTTTTACGTAATTCCCTAGACCCGTTTTTTTTATTTTTCTAAAATCTCCTTTTAAACGCATATCTCCCATATAAAGTTTTCGAGGTATTGCAAATTTCTCAAAAACGGCTCTAACGATTTTGATTAAATTTGGTGTAGGTAATACTCCCATTGATTCTTACAAAACTGCGTTTTTAGTTTTTCTCAAAAAATGCGGAGAACGGATATATGGCGTTGCCGTTTTTCAAAAATTAACATATTTTTTAAGTTCATATATTTCATCAAAACATGAGTTAATTTTATTCAAAATTTACAGACATAATTTTGAAGTGTCAAAAATAAAAAAAAATAAAAAAAGTTTTTGAAAAAATTTTTTTTTAAGTTTTTGAAAAAAAAAAATTAATTTTAATTTTTTTAACTTGCAATTTTTTTTTTGATCTTTTTTTTTCTCGACACTAAACAAAATCTTAAATTTCCAATAGCTATTTAAGATAACGATACTTTGAACTACAAGAGCAAGTACGTGCGACCCCAGTCGTGCATTTTATTTTTTAAACTATTTATTTTTTTTAAATCCAAATTTTTTTTTTTTTATGGTTTTTGATTTACATTATATTGAAACTATACAAAAAGTTTTATAAAAGAAATTAAATTTAAATTAAACAAGCGGTTTGGGAGAAAGTTATATATTAAAAAAGCGGTTCTATGGGCGTACCAAATTATTTTCGAAAAAAAAGCCTTTTTTTATAAAAAGCTAGACGTTTCATCAAAATCTTTGGAGCGTTTTTTTAGATTAAAACTTTTTCAAAATTGTTATACCTACTACAATTTTTAAAATTCAAGAAAAATAAACAAAATCTACTAAACAAATCTATAGAGAAAAACCAAAAATTTCGTGATTTTTTCCACAAAAACAACTTTTTTATTAATAAGATCTCTGTCACGATGATTGGCAATTTCACAAATTTAACCTGAGAAATTTCACAAACATTCCTCCCTCAATATTTAATATTTTACTCCCCATCAAAATTTTCACGGTTTGTTTAGTTTAAAAGTTTTATAAAGTGAATGTTTTCCATCCGGTGGCTTATTGTATTATTTTCCATAGCTTCTTTTGCTGCTGCGGAAACAATTAACAATTAAAAATAAAAAAAAAAACTTTCCGTCAAAGGTGCATCATCAAAAGTAAAAAAAAAAAAGAAAATGTGCGGGAAATTGTGTTCTTTAATTTTCTGTGTATATTTCTCTTTTGTATTTACCTTTTACGGGAAAACATCTTTGTGACGTTAGATAATTTTAGAAAAACACAAAAACAAAAATAAAAACCACCACAATCTACACCAGAGGCGGTTTTATCTTCAAAGAAATAATTTTCCAAAAGGATGAAATCTGTTTTCACAGGCATTCCATCGTTTTTTTTTTTTTTTCTCAAGACAAAAACATGCCAAAGACTGCCATTTGAGGTTGAAAAAGTGTTTTTCTTCAATGAACAAGAAGTCAGTCAACGACCCATCAGCTACAACAATTTTCTATTATTTTTCAATGATCTATTGAAACAATATAAACTGTATACTTTTTCTTTTTTTATAAATTTTATAGCAAGGACAAAAAACCGAGATGGTGCCTGTGTGGGATTGAGTAGGATTTCCGAAATCGAAAATAGCCTTGGAACATTTTTTGAGAACTCATAAATAATTGAAAATTCTATCAAAGACAATTGCTAGGGGTATTATATTGTGTGTAGAAATAGAATGGAGGTTGGAAGTTGGATGGTTGATGTGGGTAAAATGCTAATACCCAGGCTTTATATTACCTTCCTCTGAATTCGATCTGCCTTCATTTGCTTAATGAAGCTTTGGCAGGATTCTTCTTTGAACAGTCCTTTTTTTTTGGTGCAGATATAAATCTTAAGTATAATGAACTTGGGTTAACCAATTTCGAGGTTGTGCAATGGCAAATATTCAGAGCCAACCCCTTTTTGTGATTTAAACGGATTTAGCTATTAGATATAATTTGGCTTATCAAAATGAGAATTTGCACAGTGATTATGAGGTGAATGATGCACGAATGGGATATTAGATTTTATTTCAAATTTAAATTGAGTTTTTATAGCGAATCAAATCAATTGTTTTCATTATTACTTTAAATGAATTTTAATATACCTATTATTTATTTGCCATTAAAGTTTTGAGAAAGATTGTATTTTATTTTATAATGACTCTAACGGCCATATTATTCACTAGTTTAAAAAAATTCATCTGGATGTAAAGAATGTCAAAGGTCAAAAATAAATCCAAATCCATAATATTCACTTTTTAAATCCAATCTTGAATCCAATTTTTTAAATCCAATCTCGTTAAATCCAAACAAATTTAAACTGCTCTCTGGAGGTTTGTTTAACTTTATAAATCCAGATGTTAAATTAATTTCCTGGTCTGCAAGGAAATCCTCCTTTAAATAAAACTATACTTTTCTAAAGGATTGTATGCTGATTCCGAATCCGAAGTCAGGTTTGACCTAGCACATCACGTTTTTTAGATATTCCCGTTAGAAAATCTCAAAAACCCATTTTTTTTTTGCTGTTTTCGAAGAAATATTTTGGCATAATGTAATCTTTTTCAATTAAAATTGTTACGGTTTATGAAAAAACTTATTTTTTTCTTTCAAATTCAGTTTCAATCTTCTCAATATCTCTTTTCTTCTCCGAGATATCTTAATTTAAGTAAGTTAAGTAGGTTTGGCATATCTTACCATAATTAAAGAAACTGATCTCTAAAAATTAATATATCTTTCTCCCTAGAACAAAAGTATACTTTTCTAAAGGACTTTAGAGTGCTGATTTTGAATCCGAACTCAAAAAATTTCGGTCAGCTCTGGTTTTTGAAATATAGTAGTTTTTTTGAGATTTTCTAAAAAAGAACTTGATTTTGTGATACTTTAATGCGAATATCTTAAAATCCTGACGTGATAGAATTTTTTTGACTTTGGATTCTAACTCAGCACATCAAAAACTATAAGAAAAGTATACTTTTGTTTCAAATCTGAAGCTTTACAAGAAAGTTTATCGAATGGTTTATTACAAATAAGATATTTCTAAATAGAAAAATAGTATATAAAATTACAAAACACGTAAAAATTTTGTTTTAATGTATTTTATTATGGTTTTCTTTACATATTTGACTTTTTAAATATAATGGGCTGGGCATTGATATTTTACATTTTCCTTAATTTAGGTACTTTTGTTCATGTAGGATTTACTAAAAAGTGAAGGATTTCGAAATGTCTGCTTTTTTGTCAATCAATATTTTAATAAATGAGTAAACATTAATGTAAAAGGACATATTGGTGTCAATCGGTGATTTTTTAGAAAGTACCCACATTTTTCAAAAATCATTTTTACAAAAGTGGTGCCTGATAGAATTTTTCTTAAACCAGATTTAGATTCAAGAAAGTCTTCTTCTTCTTCTTCCTTTTTCTCGGCGCTGCACAGTGGTACCGGTTTCTAAGAAGGGCGGCCATAGGGGATTATGGTTAGGATAGCAACAAAATATACTTGAATATGTGTGAGAATATATTTTTTTATCAATAAAAAATGAATTAATTTAAAAACAATTGTTTTATAAAGAAATCTTGTATATATTTAATAACAAAATGTAAAAAGAAGCCTTGAATCTACATACAAACAAATGATAAGTTATTTTTTCAAATTATTTATTTGGTTTTTTTTTTTCAATTTCAGTCATAATTTTTATGTTACATTTCAGATTTAAAGCTTGCTTAATATCATATATTTTTATAAAAATATGTGCAAAAACTTAAGGAAAACATAAAAACTTAAAAAAAAAAATTTTTTTTTGAAAAAGTTTTAAATATGAGAAATATGGGTAAAATTGAAACAATGAGTGTGAAAGAGTCAGTCGTAGCCCGTCGCACTTATTCGCAGACAGATTCAATTGTTTAAGAAACTACACGTGCTAGAGAAAATTTATGTATATGAATTATGTATTTATATTGATGACAACATAGTTAAAAGTTTCGGTAAAGTGAGAAGAAAAACAAAAGTATGGAATTTAAACCTGTAATTTTCTAGTCCGTTTTTTATTGAAAATTTTAAATAAAATAGAATTGTAAACTCTTTAAATACAGTACATACTTTCAACTTTAAGTTCCATAACAAAAAAAAAACTTTAAAAATAATTTTAACCGAAAAATACACTTAAAAGTTAAAGTTGATTCGGGACCAAAAATAAAGCATTGAAATCAGACTTTTTTCGACAACTTTTCATGGTCGATATGAAAAGTTCCGTTATTTTCTCAAAATGTCTGTTATGCTATCTTAAAGAATAGGCTTTTTATAACAAATATAACGAAAAATGACGTCATTTTATTGACATCGATATTTCGGCCTGTGGCCTACTACGGAACCACTGTGCGCTGTTATAATCTCGATGTCGAGGGGATCATAACTATCCCACGTTACTGCTTCACACTAGTGATCCGCTGGTGGGGTTCGCCGGGTTGACCTCAGAAATCGGCGGCAAGCCTCCCGGTTTTGTATTGTTCCATTTCTAAGGCCAACTGAATGCTGGTGTTTTTGCATTTGCTTGTACCAGGAGTTTTTAGGCCTACCTTTCTTTTTATTTCGTGTTGGAACGTTGTATGATATTGCTTTTTTGACGGGGTTCTCAGGATCTCTCCTTTGAACATGGCAATACCAACTGAGTCGGTCGTGTTCAATTTTTTGGGAGATGGTGTTTTTAACAAGAAGGCTTCCTCGGATCTTCGTACTTCTAATTCTATCAAGCTTTGTTACTCCTGCTGTCATACGAAGCATCTTCATCTCAGCTGCCGTTAACTTACTCTCATACTTTTTGTACATTGTCCAACATTGTGAACCGTATGTGAGTGCTGGACGCACAACTGCGGTGGAGAGCCTTCCTTTCAGCTTAGGGGGCATTTTTCGATCACAGAAGATAGCAGAATTTTCCCGCCACTTCATCCACCCTACGCTTACGCGATGATTGATATCGTCATCACAAGTACCTTCGTTATTTATCATAGACCCCAGATATTTAAACTTTTCACACTTGGGAGGAACTACACCATTCAAATAAATGTCAGGAATAGGCCTGTGTGGAACAGATTCAAGAAAGTCTAATCTTTCATAATATTAAAAAATTATTTGAAGGAGAAAAAAAAAGTTAAATTTTGTGGGTATAACACGCAGACTGCCTCAGTTTGAACATAGAATTTGTTTTATTCATATCACAGATTAGTTTGGTAAATTATCACGGTTTCCCTATAGGTAATTCTTATAAATATTGTTTTTAATAGAAATTTTGATATTTATCAAGGGTTACTCTGATAAATATCACAGTTTGAATTAACACCAACTTAATGGGTAAATCTGGTTACGATTTATCACAGAATACTTCAGTATCACATAATGCTCCAATGTGTGCGATGAATTTTAACTTTACGTATCACAGATTCCTCAGATCATGGATTACTCTATCGCAAGTTTCCAATGCTTCAATGCTTTATCTTGGGTTAGTTTGGTCAATAAAACGGGTTTTGTAGCTAAGTATCATGGTTAACTTTTATAATATATTGCAAGTTTTGTCGATATGGAAATGTTATTTCGGTATATATCATGAGTTAAATCTAGTAATAAATCAAGGTTTTATCCATTTTATATCACGGAATACTCCAATAAGTATCATTTTATCATTTAGTACCTATGTATGACAAAGTTTTACTTTACGTATCACAAATTAATTCTTTAAGGGCCATTTGCTGAATCGAAACTTAAGTAATATATGTTGAGCATAAACTCTTATTCCCTACTTTTTCCTCTGCGTAAACTGTCACATAAGGATTTATGTAAAACTTAAATAGGTACTTAAGTTTCGATTCAGCAAACGGGTCTAAGTCTCCTTAGTGAAAATCTTGAATTATTCCAGTAATTTGCAATACTGCAATAAAATGCAAGTACTGACATTAAAGAATATCACTGATAACTCCTCCTGCCAATGGTTGGCACTGTATGTATCACAAATTACTCCTGAACATGTCACAGAGTGCCCTGGTAAGTATCACAGGCAGAGACCAGAAATAACAGTCAACCTTTATTTTCAATCGGTTTCTCTCTGACAGTTACCACATTACTTTAAATAGTTTCGGTTAAGGTTTGAGATTTATTTTTTATTTTCTTAAATATCTCTCAATGGTTGAGATTTTTACAAAAAAATAAATGGAAAAGGTCAACCTTTAAGCGTTTTCGCTGAAAATAAATCAAAAATGGTCAATTCAAAGGAAAATGTCAAATATGTCAAGAATGTCTTTAGGTATATTGCAAAAATAAATTTGAAAAGGATGTTTTTTCTAAGTTTATGTAGGTATTAAATAATGTATGAACTAAATAGACTCTCAAAGTTCTTTAGACCCAAGATTATATCACTTTTCGTTTAAAGTAAAATCTTAAGACGAAAATGTGTTTTCCACTGTCATTTGAGTCGCTGGGACGACAAGCACAACCAATGCAATTTCGAATATTTCAGGAGACCGATGTATATCTAAATCAAAGCGTTCAGCTTCCAGAAGCGTTTTCGCCCGCCCAACTTCAAATGGCTATATCTCGGAATTTTGAAAAAAAAAAAAAATGAGAGAACTTAAAGGTAAAAAAAGTTAAGCCCGTTTCTGAAAAAATAGGCATGATGTGGCGGTTTAACATGGAAGATGATTTTTTAAAAATCTGACAATGAGCAAAGCGTAGGCCCATGACACAATCTATCATTTGACATCACTCCCAAAAATTGCTCTCAAGCGGTTTAGCTTCCAGGAGCGTTCAAAGATTCGGGGATTTTTCGAAAAAAAAAATGTACCCCAACTTTCAAACGCGATTTTCTCGGAATTTTGAAAAAAAATCCAAAACCCGATTATACCACTATCGGGTAGCTGAGAATATAAGCTTCCATATGGCACCTCTCCCATGTCTCTAGGAATTGATACATTATTTGCAGACGAGATTTATTTTTTTCTCTCAGCGATAAATCTAACTGGTTGACCGAAACATAAAAAAATACAAAATAAAGGTTTCTCTCAGACCTTGACCGAAATTTTTCTTTTTTAAAAATAAAGGTTATTTTATGACCTTTATTGAAAATGGCGACAGATAAGAGTTATTAAGGAACCTTTCAAAAGGTTAAGATTTATTTCTGATCTCTGATCACAGGATATGCTTGAATACGTATCACGGCATAGTTTTAGTTAAATGTTGTTTGAATATTTTATAAGGGCTTCAGATGCCTTTATGATCGTTTGCATAAGCTTTCCAGTCTTAATGCTTACTTACTGTGTGATATTTTTTTAACTTAAAGCCCTCAGTTTATTTATGACTTTTCACTTAATTGTAATCCACAGCATTTCCAGTTTTAATTAAACTTTTTTATAAGAAAACAACTTCATTTGGATCGTTTAAGTTTTTTTTATTCTTCAAAAACTCAGTTCTTTTCTTTAATTAGTTTTTCAAAATCTATTTTCTTCTGTTTTGTCTGTAAAGTTTTTGTTTGTATGTGATTTATGGTCCATAAATAAGCAAAACAAAAATAAAAAAACAAAAAAAAAACAAAACAACAATGCAATTCCTTCCAGCTTTAAATTGATTACCATATCTACATTCCTTCTGTTTTTGGTGGATATAGGTACTCGTACAAATATGTAAATTGGAAAAAAATTTCCCAAAACATAAATCAGTTGAACATGAAACAATCTCTGAAACAACATTAATGAAACCACATCTCATCGTCTTGTCTCTCTTGTCTTTATTTGTGTAACACACGGAATTGCAAGTTGCTTGTTCGGATAGTTAAGTACAAGACTCACCTTCTTCGTTACATTCGTTGTCATCGTGTCGTCCTTGGCTAGACCAAAGTTTATACAAAGGTGAGGTGGGAGAGAAACGAAGATTGATTGGGCCATCTATTGAGAGTGAACTTTCAAGTTGAAATGATACGTGAACGTACCTACTAGATGCTGGGTGTTTAGAGTGGTGTGACCTGGCATCAATGAAGCCCGAATGATTAATTGATTGCACGTCAACTTGGAAATTAGGTTTTTTTTTTCTTATTTTGTTGGGTTTGCCACACTTGTAAAAGGTCGATTGGTGGATAGAGGGTAATACTACATCCCTTATTTTAAGGAAAACGAACAAAGTTGTCACTATATGAATGAATACTTGAGGGTATTGTAGAGGATTTGAATGGAAAACTTGTGGTAGCTATAAATTTTGTTTTATCCTCTGATTGCATTCAATCTATCTTTTTTTTTTTGAGTTATGATTTTGTTTTTGTGTTTAACAAAAGTTGCTACAAAATTGAGATATCCACGGTCAGATGGTGGAGGTGGGTAATTGTATTCATGTATGAAGTATTTAAAAACATTAATTGCTTAATGACGACTTTTTGATGGATTTCTAATTTTATAGATTAGAATTTAATATGAGTAATGTCACATTTTTATTGGTTGAATTAAAAAGCTTATAACGATTCAAGAACAATCATAACTTTTAAACGACTTATAGTAATTTGACAAATGTGGTATTGTAAGAAGCGTCTTGCTTGTGATAGTCCTTGATTAAGAGATAATAGTGTGAACAAACTGACCCTAAATGTTCTGTTAAAATATAATGATATATACATAATAGACTGGGCCAAAAAAATAAAATTTTTTTTTTTTTGAAAGTTACTTCGAAAATCTTGTTCAGGATGATGAATTGTTAAAAACTAGTAGCCATACGGTTTCTGTTTTGGGTTTTTTGTTTTTACAACATTGCTTGTTAAAAGTTCCTCTTTGAAAATGCAAAACCAAAAATCTACTAAGTTACCTCACAAAAGCGCCAATCGCTATTTTCTAAAGAAAAATTGTTGTTTCTATTCAAGTGACGCGCAGTGTTATCCGTACGATGCGACGGTTACAAGAAATGTTAACTTTTTTACAGTTAACCAGGTAAAAAGATATAAACTGTCAAAAAACGATCTTTTGTTTACCGTTATCTCTGAATTCTGATATTCCTCCCTATTGTTTATCTACTGTATAAATTTCATTTGTCAATCTTTCAAAATAAAGAAGATATTAATAAAAGAAAAATGTTTAAAAACTGTAAGAAAATCTGGGTAAAAGAAAACGTTTTTCCCGTTTTTCATTCAAATATGATTTTAGAAAGCAAACATTTTGTGTTAGGCACACCAATTTTTTTTTAAATAAAAACTCGCTAAGAAAGTAATTAGGTGTTTTTCAAAAAATTAATTTCAGGTATCTTAAGCTTTAATTATTATTAAGCCTCATATTAATCTTATCATCCATAGTAATAAAAAAAGCGGTAAATTTTCTAAAAACCATAAAATGGCCTATTTTGATAGATTTTCTAAATTGATTTAAAATGTAAGAAAACATGTTTTTTTTTCCCAAAGTAAACTTGATTTTTTGTTCAATTTAAAAAAAATTTAAATTTTAATCGTTTACTTAACACACTATAAAATAAAATATCTTATAAGCTATTGTGAAGCTATTATAACAAATAAAGGATAATACAAAATAGTCAAAAATTTTCACAATAATAATCATTTCATCAACAAAAAAAAATTTAGCACTTTTTATTATATTTACTAGCTGACCCGGCGGACTTCGTTCCGCCATTTTTTGTATTTATTTTTAATTTTCGACTCTATAATTAGTTAACATTTTAAATGAAAAATTGAATCAAAACTTGAAAAGTTCGTAAAATGAGTTTAAAAATATTCACTTTTAAACTTTTAGCAAAAGTGGCCTATGTAAAATATGGCCTATGTTAAAAACGGCCAAAAAACTTGGGACTTGTTTTTCCCGTTATTCGGTCAAAAATCATTTTAAAATTTAAAAATTTGTAAATGCTTGCGCATGACTAAAGCCTATATTTCCTATAAGCTTGAGATTTTTTGGATTCTTATAAAAATTACAAAAAAATTAAAAACTACTCAAAAATGTCCCTAAAAATTAGTTGTTTTTCAAAAATTCAAATTTAAAAATCCAGGGCCTATGAAAAAAATCCGTATAAAACGCCTAAATTTTTTTCTTAGTATCTTTCCAATCGTGTAACTCAAGTTTCCGTAAAAAATTTTCCCTACCTTTAATAAGCCTTTTGTCAAAGTTCTACCACATGTTTTACTGCACAAAAACCTTCACAACTTAGTTTTGAAATTTTTTAGAATTTTTGCAATACCTTTTTCAACCTTACAATAAATTTATCTATCATTTTAAAAAAAATTCAGCTTTCTACAACTTACCGTTTAGAAAATAGCCTCTATTTTCAATGTCGTGTTACCCCTATTTAACCTATAAAATCATTAATTTTTTAGCCTAAAACCTTCTACTCTTATTCCCCTTTGATTTAAAAAAAAATAAGCAAAATAAGTTAGCCGGTGTGGCCGGTTAGCGAACGTACAAAAAACCAAACTTTAATATATATATAAAAAGCAAAAAAAAACATGTAAATTTATTTTGTCACGCTTAAAATGTGTTATCAAATGCTCAATAATGCTCAATAAAGATAAATCAAATTTTTATAAGCTCCAGATCAAAAGATGTAATATGTTGAAAAATAGAGTTTTATTTTACCGTTATTTCAAATTTGTCATTGCAAAATTAATTGAAACTTTGTACAAATATAGTCTTGCCCATTATCTATCTACACTGTTATTCATTTATCTATTGAAGAAAAAAAGATAAAAATAAAAAACTGATAAAAACGGACAAAAAACTTGGGACAAAAAAAATTGTTTTTCCCGTTATTCGGTCAAAAATCATTTTAAAAATTCAAAATTTTGTACATGCATGCGTATGATTGAAATATCCCTAAAAATTAGGTTGTTTTTCAAAAATTTTTATTTCCAGGGCCTATGAAAAAAATCCGTTTTAGACCATTATTTTTTTTTTAATATCTTTCTCATGGTGTAACTCAAATTTCTGTGCAAAATTTTGCGTACCTCGAAGGTCTAGGTCTATGACTGCAAAAAAACCTGCACAACTTGGTTCTGAAATTTTTTTGAATTTTTTCAATACCTTTTTTCTATTGAATAAATTTATCTATCATTTAAAAAAAAGTCAACTTCTTACGACTTACCGTTTAGAAAATACCCTCTTTTTCAATGTCGTGTTACCCCTATTTACCCTATAAAATCTTAAATTTTTTCTGCCTTAAACCTTCTCCTCTTATACCTCTTTGATTAAAAAAAAAAATTAAGAAAATAAGTCAGCCGGTGTGGCCGGTTAGCGAACGTACACAAAACCAAACTTTAATATATGTATATAATAGATTTGTGTAAATGCTTCTTCACAAAAAGTTTCGTTAAAATCGAATGAGCAGTTTCGGATATAATCGGATTTGAAAAAAAAAACCGTTCTATGGCAGGTACCGTTAATAAGGATTTTCCAACAAAATTTTTTTCATTAAAAGATAGACCTTAGCTTAACTAACATTTTAAATTTTTAAACAAAATCGTTGGAGCCGTTTTCGAGATATTTCAATTTTAATAAAATCGGTATATGACAAGTACCGTTATTTTTGTCCAAAAAAATTAATTCCAAAAACCCCTCTGAAGAGTCGTAAAATAACACTACATATAAAGTTTGACATCAATCGGTCCCTTGAAGGTTTTCCAAAACAAGAGCTCTTTTAGATTTTGAAGCATTTTTTAGTTTGAAATTCACTATGAAAAGCTTCCTTCAAACTTAAATCGATTTCGCTTTGTACAAAATTTCTGAAACTGAAATTCTTGTATAGCCAAAAGGAATAATTGCCCTAGTCTATTGCAGCAAAATTTCACATCATATCATCATTTAACTATACTGGCATTTGATTGGGAATATTGGAGCACAAATCAGTCTTTCAAATGAGTCGTTAACATGCATTTAGCATAAGCAAAGCCTATATAAAGCCTGTAGAGTATGTTACAAGTTTCAAAATGTTGATAAATTTCCTTCGAAACATGATTTCCTCTGGCTATAAAATTCTTCTCAAACATAGTTACCTAATTTATAGCTCTGGGAAGGTTTCTATCGTTTATAAGTGAATGAGATGATGAAAGCAAGGAATATGTAGGATGTAGGATAGTTTGCTAATTGGGAATCGAAAAGGAATTATATTGAATGCGAAATTGCATGAAATAAAGTATAGTCGATATCAGTACTTTTGGGAACTATAATGACAAACCCAACTTTCATATAACAACTTAAATTCCTTCCCCTTTAAGAGTTCTTAGTACGTTCTTAGGATTGTTCTTTTTCGGTTAAAATTTTTTAATTTTCTAAAGCAAACAACAGTTTTGACAATTTTCCTTCCAAAAAAAAGAGGCGGCCAAAGCTGGGACTCGAACGAAGGCTTCTTCCATTAAGGTCTTTCACAACAAATTTATTCATCTCGTTCAACCACACACTTTTCATTAACCACAAAAACAATTGCGTGCAAACACTAAAATGTTACAAATTCTAAGTTCAAGACCAATTTTATTTGTTTGACCTACAAAACAATAGCATAAAACCTACTTCTAAGAAAAAACCAAATATTCAGTAAAAAAAAAAAATCCGTCAAGGTGTCAACCAGTATGTCAAAACCCACGAACAAAGTATGCATATCGTGAACGCAAGACGTGGCTCTCATAAAAAATCACGCAAAAAAAAATATAAAAAAAAAAAAATAATAAAATCCCTTTCAACAATGTTCTGAATGTTTAATTTACTGCTTGCCCCTTAATAGCGCAACTTATTTTAAATTGCCACCTTTTTCATTATAATCGCGAACGTTATAGGCGAGAAAGCTGTATTAAATGCATTAACTTTATCGGAACTTCTCATCTAATCATTTGCATTAGTATAAATAGGCAAAACAACTATATTCCACCTCCCCTTCCAGTTAACCTCTTATAAGCTCAAGTGGCTACAGGCTACTGCTGGGTTTAGTATCTTGCATAGAAAAGATGACGTCATTCAGTCAGTATAGTTGTTGCAGTTTTTAACTGATTTTATGGAAAATCTCCACACTCCACACGAATATAAGAGTCCTTGAAGTTGCTCATTTGCCTGGCTGCACACGATGATGAAAGGACATCACTGTATAAATGCGGTCTTCAGCCAGTAGCTGTGTAGCAGCACGAGCAAGATTTCTCGGAATAATAATAATTGCTAGCACAAGTTGGTTCGTGGTATAGACTGTGTATAGGCAAAGCTCTACAGGCTTCTCCAGGTGCACCACACAGAGGCTATTGTAGTGCGCTTGTTGTGCGCCTTTGAAATTTCCTTTTTTAATGAATTCCTAGTGTATGCGATGGTGGTACCTAGAAGGTACCTTTCTGTACGTTGTGTTGTTTTTATTTAAGTTCATTTTGCATATGTGCGTTGAGTTGTGGGATTTGGTCGTTTCACAGGTCTCTTCTCTCTTTTGAAACAGCTTTTATGAATATGCTGCAGCATGTTTCTGAATTTCATTAGATTTTTTTTGTGTGTGCAAATGCAAATCATTTGATTTGAATTTTTAGTTTTTTTTTGTAAGGTTTCTTGAAGAATAATTTTGGTATATTTTTTGTATGTCGTTACCAAGGTAACGCAACTACAATAAAGTTGTCATGGCAATCAGGGTAGAATGACATAATTTTCAATCAGATCTTTGAGGCTGGGTATTGTAATTTGAACCCAAAATATTCCTTAAGATGGTTAAATAAGATGTGTGAACACAATTTGAACTTAATTGGTTGAATCTTTTGTGAGATATGCATAAGAAAAATATAATGTCAATTTAAGCAGTAAACCAAAACTGCATTTTTCATTTAAAAGACATTTTTTGAGGAACTAAAAATGCAATTTAACATTAAAACCTTTTCTGGATTTTACCATTTCGTAATGAAATGACGTATACCAACAAGTACAAATTATATCTCTTGAATGACCATCTCAAGATTTGTTGCAAAATTTAATTAATTAATAAAATATTTTTAATTTAACTAAAAACGAAATTAATCAAAACTTAAAATATAATAAAAAAAATTACAAAAAAGCAAAAAAAGCTTGCCCTTATGTTAAAAGTTGCTTAAGAATTCATAAAAGAATTATTCTAAGAAATTAAAAAATAAAATATACAATTTGGTTTTAAAGCTCCAAAAACATCCTTTTACCTCCAAACGAAGTATGCCATTTAATTTCTTGCAAAAAACTTTGAGAAAAAAAATTTTAAAATCGTTGAGTGGTTTTTTTAAATAGTGTTTTTTTTTTGTATATAAAAATTCAAACTTCCAATAAAATTCATTGGTCCGTTTACAGATTTTAACTTTTTTTTTTTAAATCCAAAAATGTTTTTTTGAAATTTTCTTTATAATTGCAAGAGCTACTTACATTTTTTTAAACACATTTTCATTGAAATGGGATGTGTCTTTTGTAAGAAAATCGAAAATTAAGAACACGGTTCTATTGAAAGTAACGGTAAAAGCGATCCAAAAAATATTTTTGTCATTTCAAATTGACAAATTACATATATGTATCTTTATCATCGCTATGTTATGTTTGATTGTTATCTCGCGTTTGATTTTTTTTGACGTGATAACGTCTTAAATCGATAAACCATGGCAGCCACCACAAAAAAGTGACCCCATTTTCTCCCGTTCCACTCTCGCACTTTCGCAGTGCGGCAAAAAAATTTCAATTAAAAATAAACTATGTATTAGAGGTAAAAAAATCTTCTATAACTTATTTGAAATGAAGGATTTTTAAAAATTCCGTCATTTAAAAGGGTAAACAGGGGTAAAACGGAAAGATGAAATTTGAGCTTAAGAGCCCCCGCACACTACAAACTTTCTATCGGCCGTCAGTTTAGTCGGTCTCTTAATCAGTATCAAAATGTATGAAAGTGCGCACACTACAACGATTAAGTATCGGCCGATCAAAAAGTTTGTTTGATCGAAAAAAAAGTTTGTTTTGCTACACAATTGCCTTCAAACTAATATGTTTCCTAGCGACCCGACTGTTTAGTCGGTTGCCTGTGCGCACACTAGGAGCCCAACCCGACTAAACTATCGGCCGATAGAAAGTCTGTAGTGTGCGGGGGCTCTAAATCTAAACGCGAAGTTGTAGAGAGTTGATTTTTGCTATAGATAGATGAAACTAATTTAAGAATAACTGCATTTAAGAAAAAATTCTAAAAAATTTTGAAACTAAGCTATAACGTTTTGTTTGAACGTTGTACACGTGTTGGGGCTATGACAAAATGATGATTTTGGGTAGTGGAAATTTTTTTGACAATTCTAAAGATGCCAGGTGAAAGATGAAGGAAAAAAAATTATGCGTCTAATGCGGATTTTTTTCCAACACTCTGCGTTTCGAAATATGAATTTTTGAAAAACACCTTGTTTTTTAGGGGTATTTTTGGATAGTTTTTGATTTTTAGCTTTTTTTTGGAGCGTTAAAACTTATAGGATATGTAGGTTTTGGCCTTATGCATACATGTGCAAAAAATTGGAATCGTTTAAAGAGTTTTGACTGAATAACGAAAGAAACAAGTTTAAAAAAAAAACACGTTTTTTGACCGTTTTTAACCAATTTTCATCTTTTTTTATTTTTATCTTTTTTTCTTTAATAGATACAGGAATAAAGTATATGAAGTAATGGTAGGCCATGACCACTTCTAAATGTGTGCGAAGTTTCAATCATTTCCGTTAACACAATTTTGAGATAACGGTAAAATAAAATTTTAGAATTTAACAGGTTATAACTTTTCACCAAGAGCAGATAGAAATTTTATTAAACTTTTATGAGCATCCTGATACAATTACCTTCATTTGGTATATCACACATAACGATAGACTAACTACAAGCTACACAATGTTAAATCAAGAAACTTGCGAAAAACCTCAAAACACCAGTGGAGATCTGTTGCCCCCCGAACAGCTACCAGTGTGGGAAGAACCGTAATCTCAGTCTGGAAATTCGACCATATGGTTGACTTTAAAAAATTCTAACTTCTCTTGTAGGTATCTTTGAAATGAGATTGATTCGTCATATGAAAATAATAAGCTTTCACATGGTATAAAATTTTTTTATAGGTTGTCAAACAAAAAAATTGATTCCATAGCGTGAGGACATATAAATAAATGTTTTTTTTTGCTTTTTTTAATGAAATTTGATCGAGTTCAAAAAATTCTAGCTCTTTTTGTAGATGTCTCATAGACTTGAACGATATATTTTGAGCTAAGACAATAAGCTTTTAGATGGTATAAAATTGTATATGTTGTTAGGGAAAAAAATGGAATTAATGACGTGAGAAGATAAAAATTCATGTTTTTTTTTTGCTTTTTTTGATGAAAATGATTGTTTTCAATAGTTTATTTCAAAATATTTATTTGAAATTCAAAAATGGTTTTATTCTTAAGAAGAAATACTTGGCTTTTAAATTGCATAATTTTTTTTGTAAGCTTTTAAAATAAAGGAATTAATATAATGAGAAAATAAAAAATGTATTTTTTTTTAGCTTTTTCTTGTAAATTATGATTGTTTGAAATAAGTAAACGCACACAACAAAAGCACATATGTAGCACACAACCTGTTTTCTGACGACGTTATCACGTAAAATTATCGTCCGTAAACCGGCTTTACAGACAACCTCTTTTTTTTTTGAATCATAATCTCGCGCTATATTACCCATATTATAAGTAAAAATGCATGTTTTTACTCTTATGTTGAAAGATGGTTGTTTGTGGAATTTTTTTTTCAATATATTAAAATTTGACGATTTTATTGCCCTTTTTCAAAATTTTTTTTTTTCGAAAAATATATTTTTTATTTTAAATAATTCTATTTCTAAAAAAAAAAACAATAAGCTATAAAATCCTTCGTACTTCACTTTAGGTGTCTACTTTGAGTTTCTCAATTTTAATTATCGATTGGGAATTGCCAACTAGATAGCCTCTAAGATATCTTATACCAAGTTGGGTCACTGTGGCGTATGCGTAACTCTTTTTTCCTTTTTTGAAATAGTTTGTTAAAAATTAAAAATTCTTTGGGTGATCAGTTGAGAAAAGTGATTGAGTTTACTTAACAATTTTGTGGCCTTTGTTTGGATTTGATAATTTTACTATAATAATTGCTTAGTTCATTCGAATATAATGTTTTAAATCATAATTATTACAAATGAAGAGATCTATTCATAGAGATAGCTAAGTAAGTGAAAATTCAATTGTGGTCCAACCCGTTACTTTTATTATTATTGAGTTACAAAATATTTTTAATTAGTTATGCTCGGTTTGTCACAACTTCACAAAATTAATTTTTAGTTTAATTATGACATTCTAGGTCAAACAATTACACGAAATAATTCAATCTTTCCACATCCACACTATCTCATCAGCACCATCGTTTGTTTTTCTATAAAAAAAAAAAAAAAAAAAAAAATACCTCAAACCAAAATAATAACTTCTTTTTTTATTTTTTTCATTCCACGTGTTCATTTGTGTTATATTTATAATTTTTTGCTTTTTTTATGTTTACTACGATGATATTGTATGGATATACCACCAGAAAAGGATGCAACAGAGTGTAATGTTTTGCAACCCACCACAACCCCATAGAGAAATTTAACGTTCCGCATTGCACATTAATTACTCTTGGGGACCGTCTGGCGAACATGTTTTTTGCAAGCTTCATGTTAAGCCATGACATACATAATTGTACTATGTTCTATGTATAGTTGTATGGATGTGTGTATTGTTACATCTGGTTTGTTGCGGTGAATTTTATGTGAGATTGTGTTATACGTATTTTGAAAAGTAACAACAACAACAAGGTAATAGTACCAAGGACATGTGTAACAGTAATAACTACATTTCTAACAACTTAATACTTCCTAATGTGTGACAAACAAGCAAAAACTTTTGGTAATGAAAATTCGTGAGCGAACATAATATGATAAAAGTTTTCTCTATATAAGCTTATTACCCACGAAGACCGCCAGAATCGGTGCCGTTCGGTCGTGCTCGTGACTTAAAACCTAGAGAAACTATTGAAATTGTCCCGGAAAACAGGATTAAATTAAAACGTTTGTGAGCAGAGAAGTTCTCATATTTCGAAATTGAGGTTTGCACACACGAGTCAGTTGGATAGTTGTTAGTCATTCTGTCCAACATACATAACATCAAACCATATTTGGCGAAAAGTTATGCTGCAAGTTTTTTTTGTTGAATCGGAACTCAACTTTTGAACACGCAGTAAATTATCAGTTCAATGTCCTGGCAAATCCGGTTGAACAAGCATATGTTGAATATGCTTTGTGTTTTGTGGGGGGTGGTTTTTTCTATCAAAAGTTACTTGAATTTTTATCCAGAAAGTTTTGTTGAACATTTTGTTTTCGTGTAAAATTTGGTTCGGGTACAGGTTTATTTTTACTTTTTGACATTTTGTTTGATGTTTTAATTAATAAAACAAAAAAAAATCTAGTTTTCGTAATTTTGATATTTTTTAGGGTCCTAACTTTTAGGTGAATATCAAATCGTAAAATTTTGAACTACATTAAAAACTCACAAGCAAAAAAAGTTTTATTATATTTTTACTATCAATGACTCCCCCGATTTCCTGAAAATTAAAATCCGCCGAACAAAATACTTTTCTTAAAGTTTTTATTTTTTTTTTTAAACAAATGAAGCGTATCCTTTCAAACTCGTCCCTCTTTTTTTTTAGTTATCTTATATTCTCTATGGCATTTCCAAAGAATATTTTATAATTCGTTTAAGTTTTTTTGGTTTGATGGGAAGTATTAAAGTTTTGTAAAAGTAAGAAACTTTCATAATGGAGAGAGAAATTACTTTTGGGGATTCTCGCTCTAGCTCCCTTTTATATTCATTTTTCACATACAACTACACTACTTAGGGGAAATAACTTTTGTGCGACAACAATGGAAAAGTTTTCTTCTCTTCTCACGAATTTCAACATGTATAGCGGATGGAAGTTGAAAAGGATTAGCGTTTGTGTGTTTTCTGATCATTATTCGTTGTCATTATTGGAATAAATGGTGTTCAAGCGAAATTTTATATTAAATTAAGTAAATAATGGAAATTGTATGAATATTGAAATTATAGTTGACATTGTTTTTAATTTTTTAATTTTAAAAGGTTATTGTATACACTTTGAAAATTTAACTTTTTTATTCATGGAACTGATTTTTGAAAAGATAAATTTAAGAAGTGGAAAAGTCTAAACATCGATGTTGATCGATGATCGTAAAAAAAAAAAACAGTAATAGAAAAGGCGATAAAGATGTTCAAACAATTCTGTGTTGAACATCTTTGTGTCAATCTGCCTTTATTTATCTTTTTTTTAATAATCATCAAAAATTAAGGGTTCTAATTTGCCTTACCTATGGCCACAACTATAATAGGTTGTTTTTTTTTTTTTTTTGGTTTTTTAATTTTAATAAAACAAAAATGTGAGTCAAACTTTTGAAATAAAAAAAGAATTTTTTAAACCGTCATCAAAGGTACCTGTCATAAAGACCGTTTTCTTGATTCAAATTGAATGATTAAATTAAGAAAATATATAAAAAAAAAACAGAATTTTTGTATTTAAAACAAAGAATATTTTTTTTTATTTGAAAAATTATTTTTCAAGCGGAACGAAAAATTTATTTATAAGTCTTTGTATAAATACTGTTATTTTCATTTCAACGGCATTTGAACGTTTTTTTTTTTTAACATTATGAAAAATTTTAACTTTTTTAATTCCTTTTTTTTAATAAACCCTGTACTGTGACATTTAAGGACTTTTACACTCAAAATTGCTCAAGTTACAAGCATTTCTTCTTTCTTTTACAATTGATTATTTTTAAATCCAAAAACGACCTTTTTTGAATTTAATTCTTAATGTTAAAATATGGGATTTTTTTCACCAAAAAAATATTCGTTGAAATCGATTAAATCTTCTGCGAGGAAGTCAGAACTTAAGAAAACGGTTTTTAAAGAATCTTTAGTATATTTATTGTAACTTATTTTCCACAGTAAGTTTTTTATTTTTCATAATCGTTAGAGCCGTTTTTGAGAAAAAAACTCATTTTAACTTTTTTGTCATATAATATCGGTCCTAAAAAAAATTAAAATTTCTACCCAAAACCGCCTTGACTACCAAGTTTTAATAAAAAAGGCCACACTGATTAGAGCTGTGGCTTAAGATAAAGGCAGACAAAAAGAATTGCAGGTCCAACTTTTTTGGCATTCTCCATCATCATTTCTTATAATTATTACCTTAAAATTGATTTTCTAAAAAAACCTGCCCTATGCTATAGTAGCTATTTGACAAATAAAAAATAATTATAACAAAAACATCAATTGATTTTAAGCCTTATCACAATCACTTAAAAACGAATCGAGGTGGTTTGATTTTTAATTTTGCAGATTTGTGGTTTTGGCGTTGTGCATACATTTATGCACTGAAAATAATAAATTTCGTAAAATTACGAAAATCGTTTCATACACTACATTTTCGTTGGCCCAACGAAACTTTCGTTGGCTCAACGAAAATATGTAATTTTTCGTAATATGAAAACCTTCATCAATTAATGAAAACGTTTCATAAACTTTTTCTCCCTTTTTAGTGCCAAAAAACCCAATTCAATGAAAACATTCATCAATTAACGAAAAATTTCATACTCATTTTAAAGAACAAAAAAATGAATTTTTTCCTTACTTTATCAAAGTTTTAATTAAGTAACGAAAAAATTCATTAACTTATGAAATTCAACATTAACTAACGAAAATCTTCATAAGCTTATGAAAATTCTTCATATACTAATGAAATATTACATTGGCTTATGAAAAAATACATCAGTTAACGAAAAAAATCGTTGCCTCACAAAAAAAACGTAGACTTGGGTGCATTTCTGTTTTATGGATTCAAAATTGTATCTTGCTGGATATAGTTCACATTAGGTTTTTGTTTAAAAATCTATGTAAGTTGAGCTGAATATAACCAATATTTGCGTATTGACAAGGTGTCTCACGGATATGTCAACTGATGAGTCCAAGTGAGCTTCACCGGGTCGAAACGCCAATTTTTTCATTTGGACTCTATTAAATTAATAATTTAACAAGTCCAATAAATATACCTACACTATAATCTACAAAAAAAAAAAAAAATAATTAATACAACGAAAAGTTTCGTTAGCTAACGAATATTTTTTCGTAATTTAATTAAAATATTCATAAAATTTACGAAAAAATTCGTTAGCTAACGAAAGTTCTTTCATAAATTAATCAAAAAATACATTGACTAACGAAAAATATCACCGTGGTTAGTTAAATTTTACGTTAAACTATGAAAAAATTTCGTAAATTGATGTAAAAATTCATTAATTCTCGATCAAAAATTTTTATGAAAAATTTCATTAAAATACTACAGTTTTCGTTGATTGATGAAGTTCTTCATTAACGTATGAAAGCCATTTCGTTGAGCCAATTAAATTTTTCATCGGCTGAAAATTAATTAAATTTTCGTTGCCTCAACGAATTTTTTCGTTGTATTTACGTAAGGATTTGGTTCAGTGTGAAAGGGTGTTTTTTTTCTATTGAAATTAATTTATATCGGATTGATGATCGGAAATATCGAAACGAAATTCCATTACTTGGGATATGGGACGGGAACCGACAACCCTTTAATTTTTTTGTCAATCTCAGTCATTTGTTGTACTGGACACCCAATAATTTCAGAATGGCACTAGAAGATGGAAGGTCGTTCATTTTGATTTAGAAATAGACTAAACTGTCTGCCAACACAAAGCTCTTATGTTTCTCCATGAAATTAAGTTTCCGAAAAATCAATGGCGCCTGTTCAAATCATTTTCAAACAAAAAAAGCATGATTTATTTAAAAATGTATTGGCCAAATAATGCATCATATTTCAGTAAAAAGTACTCGTCAATTCTGTGTGATGCAAAAAAATGAACAAAAACTATAATTTTTCAAACTGATTGTGTTTTATTTTGTATAGATTGGTAGACTTGAGCCCCAACTTTTTAAAATAGTGTTAATATCCTTTCTATTTATATCACAAATAAATTACATACATACATCTTTCAAAACTTACGTTTTTACTTGCGATATAGGTACTATATGTATATCAAGTTATGCATTCGCACAAAAAAAAAAAAAGTTGAGATAACATTTTTCCATGACATTACGATTGTAGACAATGCCAAAAAAGTGGGTCGCGGAAGTCAGTCTGTCAGTCTGTCTGTCTGTATAAGGAGCTACAGCCTAAATGGATGGACCGATTAATGTCAAACTTGGCATGTAGCGTTACTTGGCGACTCTCCAGAGGGGTTTTTGGAATTAATTTTTTTGGACAAAAAATAACGGTACTTTTCATATACGGATTTTAGTAAAGTTGAAATTGTTCAAAAAACGGCTCCAACGATTTTCTTAAAAAAATTCAAATGTTAGTTTTAAGACAAGGTCTATCTTTTAATGAAATATTTTTTTTTTGAAAATCATTATTAATATTACCTGCCATAGAACGTTTTTTTTTTTTTTTAAATCCGATTATGTCCGAAAGTGCATATTCGATTTCAACGAAACTTTTTGTGAAAAAGCATTTATACAATTTAAATATAAGCCAAAAATAAAATTTTCAAAAAAATAATTTTTGGATTTAAAAAAAATAATTTGAAAAAATTTTTTTGAAAAATCAAATTTTTGAAAATGGGACATTGAATTTTTTGAAATTTTGTTTTTAGATGCTGATGAGGGATTTCTACAAAATGGCACACCAATTTTATTTTAAAACTTTTTTTCCAAAAAAATTATTTATAAAAAATTAGTTTTTTAAAAAACGGCTCTAACGATTTTGAAAATTTTTTTTTCTAAAAATGCATCTTAATATATCAATCGAAACTGCATACTTGTTTTGGAGGGCAATTTGATTTGAGATTTTATTTTATTTTTTTTAAAAACGAATATTATTTTTTTTTATTTTTTTTGTAACTAGGTATATAGTAGGTTCATACATTTTACAAATTTCTATATAAAAAGTCTTCAAAATTTAAGCAACTTAAGCTCTAAGAGCATGTTTGTGCGACCCAGTTGTGCATTTTATTTACTCTTGTATTGTTTCGTTAAAATTTTAAACAAATTAAAGATTTTATAATTAGTCAAATTGTTTGAAAACTGATTTTCGGCTCAAGTCTTCAATTTCACCAGAATATGAAAAACATGGCTTTTATAAAAATGTATGACTCTATCCACTTTAAAGTCGTCCTTCAAAAAGTCCCGAATGGTGAACTTTATACAAGAAAACCTTAAAAAACAAAATGTATGCAAAATAGGCGCAACATGAATTTTTTGTAGAGCTTTTTTTTGTCTACCACCTCCAAACTTACTCATTAGATCTTAAAATACGAGATTTTAAGTTTCAAATTGCTTTTTCAAGAAATTCAATATTATCATTTTTTTTTTAAATATGTTGCTATTTCAAAAATCCCTCACAATAATATTCTTACCAAAATATGGTACCTATAGCACTAAAAACTAACAACGCCATAAATTTACTAAATTTTACAAAGTATTTAACAGAGCAATTAATTTATATCTAATTTGAAAATACAATATACCTACACACAAAAAAGTTTATACAGGCCAACAAGTGCTCACTCTTTATGCAATTACTTTATTCAACTTCACAATAAGTACCCTAACTCAATTCGAATGAAGGCGTTGAAACTTTCAACTCATTTTTCAACAAAAAAAAAACAAAAAATCAAAAAAAAATAAACAACATTTAAAATTTGCATCTCTCTCTCCTCGGAGAGCCCTAAATTATACCTTGTGTCTAAGCAAACTGCTTGTTTTTGCAATGCACACAGGCACACAGACTAATTTACTAAATGGCAAGGAAATCCGCTATGATGAAAGACAAAGCTTGCCAACAGCACCGCCATTTGCAAACTGATAATTTCATAGCAAAATAAAGTACGACTTACATTACAAAAAAAAAACTAAAAAAAACGACTGTTCTTTGCCTTAAATATGCTTGGGCAGTTTGAAAAGAACGAAGCAAAAAAAAAAAATGTAGGAAACCTTAACCGAAACATAGGACGACTTTACCACTACCGCCGCCACCTCAGTTTGCATTTGCAGCGAGAACTCAAGGATGTTATATAGTTGAGTTGTATAAGCTGCTGAAAGTGAAGCCTTTTCAAGAATTAGTCCAGGTTTTTCTGGTTCTACTGCTACTGCTGCTTTTTTTTTATAATAAAGCGTAGGGCAATTAAGTTGTTCGGACTTAAATGAAAGGATGTTGTGTTCCGCCCTTCCGCCGTAATTACTATGATAAAATGTGCACCACTACTATCCTTCATCATCATCTCCTTATCCTCTTCCACTCTCACTATTTTTTCCTCCTCATTTGCACACAGCTGGGTTGTACTTGTGTCTGATTATGTGTGAGATATTTAAGGAGTTGCCAGCCCCCTTGGAATAGTGAATTTGTCATTTCAAACTTTTTTTAAGGGAAAGAGAAATAAATAAATGAAAAGTCTGTGCAGTTGGAAATTAATTTCGAGAAATATGAGAGAAGGACCTAGAAAACAAAACGACCGCGTACAACAACAATGTTGCGTTGCGTCGTTATCCGTAGTCCGTAGTCAGTCATCAACGCAACGTTATACGTTACTGAAAATAATTATTCATTTGGAATTTAATGCGAAGGGAAACCAAATGAAAAATTCCATTAAAATATGTTAATGACTTTTTTTTTTGTCTTCTCTTCATAATTAATATCTTCCGCCGGTTAACCGAAGAGGATAGTATTCGTTTCCGTAATAATGACGTTGGCCAAGATGTCGTCTTACATAAATGTGGGAGATCTGAGATGATTGCAACTGATTTTTTGTTTTAAAAGTTATGCGAACTTTGGAACGGATTGTAAAAGTTATATAACTTTCTTATAAACCGCAAATGTTCTTGATGTTCTTCTTATTTTTTTTCATTAAAATTGAAGTCTTGAAAAACGGATTAAGACAGTGAGATAGCAAAATGGCTCATCTAAGATAGTAAAATTAGAATTACTGTGTTAGAATTACTAGGCGTAATAAAATATGATTTGTAAGAGGTTGATGACTTACGTGTAGTTTTTCAGGACTGTCCTAAAAGATTTTTTGCATTTCATTTTTCCTTAAAGTCTAAGATATTAAAGTCCCCTAGATATAAGTCCAGAATATTTTTTTTTCGGGACTTATGTTCCACTTTATTGGGTCATACATAAGTCGTAAATCGAATTCGGGAATTATGTCCCACCCTACTGAAACATAAGTCCTGAATTTTTTAGTCGAAAATGGGACATAAGTTCCGAATGTAACTAAAACTATTTTATATAACCATTTGTACTATTTAATAAGACCAAGTGAAACAGTTGGTTTTATTTCTCTTTCACGAAAAGTAATAAAGCAATTATTCATTTTGAAAAAAAAAATCAAACTGGGTCTTATTTCTCTATATTGAAATGAAATTTTAACACTAAAGTATTTTTATCATTCCGCCATTTAGAAGAATAAGTTTTATTTAAAAGTTGTCTTATTTCAGTTTGCAAACGCCAATGAGTAAAAAAGAGGTTGTCTGTAAAGCCGGTTTACGGACGATGATTTTACGTGATAACGTCGTAAGAAAACAGGTTGTGTGCTTTTAAAATGAGTCAATTGAAGCGTTTATTTATTTCAAACAATCATAATTTACAAGAAAAAGCTAAAAAAATTACCTTTTTTCTTTTCTCATTATATTAATTTTTTTTACTTTAAAAGCTTACAAAAAAAATTATACTATAAAAAAGCGAAATCTTTCTTCTAAATAATAAAACCATTTTCAAATTTTTACAATGCGCAAAAAGTTTAATACTTTTTGCGCATTGTAAAAATTTGAAAATGGTTAATTTATTGAAAACAATAATTTTCATCAAAGAAAACATGAATTTTTATCTTCTCACGTCATTAATTCCATTTTTTTCCCTAACAACCTATACAAAATTTTACACCATCTGAAAGCTTATTGTCTTAGCTTATATATATACATATCGATCAGGTCTATGAGACATCTACAAAAAGAGCTAGAATTTTTTGAACTCGATCAAATTTTATAAAAAAAGCAAAAAAAAACATTTATCAATTTTTTTGTTTGACAACCTATAAAAAATTTTATAAGCTTATTATTTCACCTTTCATATGACGTATCAATCTCATTTCAAAGATGCCTACAAGAGAAGTTAGAATTTTTTAAAGTCAACCATCAGGATGCTCATAAAAGTTTAATACAATTTCTATCTGCTCTTGGTCAAAAGTTATAACCTGTTGAATTCTAAAATTCTATTTTACCGTTATCTCAAAATTGTGTTTACGAAAATGATTGAAACTTCGCACACATTTAGTAGTGGTCATGGTCTATCATTACTCCATATACTTTATTCCTTTATCTATTAAAGAAAAAAAGATAAAAATAAAAAACGATGAAAATCGGTTAGAAACGGTCAAACAGCGTGTTTTTTAAAAACTTGTTTCTTCCGTTATTCATTCAAAACTCACTAAACGATTGCAAGTTTTTGCACATGTATGCATAAGGCCAAAACCTACATGTCCTATAAGTTTAAGATTTTTTTGAACGCTCCAAAAAAAAGCTAAAAATCAAAAATTACGCAAAAATACCCCTAAAAAGCAAGGTGTTTTTCAAAAATTCATATTTCGAAATGCAGAGTGTTGGAAAAAAATCCGTATTAGATGCCTAATTTTTTTCCCTCATCTTTCACCTGGAATCTTTAGAATTTTCAAAAAAAATTTCCTTCATCCAAAACAACACGTGTACAACGTTCAAACAAAACGTTGTAGCTTAGTTTCAAAATTTTTTAGATTTTTTTCTTAAATGCAGTTATTCTTAAATTAATCTCATCTATCTATAGCAAAAAAAATCAATTCTCTACGACTTCGCGTTTAGATTTTAGCCCAAATTTCATCTTTCCGTTTTATTCCTGTTTACCCTATTAAATGACGGAATTTTTAAGAATCCTTCATTTCGATTAAGCTTTAGGTTATTATCTTTCAAATAAGCTATAGGTAAAAGATTTTTGTATCTCTAATAGTTTATTTTTAATTTTGAATTGAAATTTTTTGCCGCACTGCGAAAGTGCGAGAGTGTAACGTTAGAAAATGGGGTTACTTTTTTGTGGTGGCTGCCATGGTTCATCGACTTATAAGACGTTATCACGTCAAAAAACAACTCAAACGTCAAGAAAACTATTTTTTTAGTTTAATGTTGATACACAGCAACAACGGTATGCTTGTGTTACAATTTTTCGCTCAAATTTTTATTTCCATACCGAAAAATCGATTATTCGTTTGGGCTATTAAAATTATAGAAACTCGCATTTAAACAATTTTTTTTCCGCTTCACTCTGGGATGAACTAAAAAAAATGATCACAATTTTCAAGTAAATTCTTATATAAATGTTCATTTTATGTCAACTTACCAATAAATTTGCAAACTTTGCTTTTGTTTTCCAACAGCTTGTATAACTAAACTATACATACTTTGCATTGGAATAGGTACTACCGAAAAAGAATTCAAGAGAACAATACCGGCTCTATTATTTCATCAGCTATGGTCTTTTTTAATTGTGAACAATTATACGTGGGACATAAGTCCCGAAATTAGTTTTCGGAAGTAATGCCTATTTGCTTTCAAATTATTCTCTAAATGGCAAATATCCAAGAGGAACTTCCGAAGATGTATTGTAATATTATGTACAAAATTTTAGATTGGGTCACTGTGGCGTATGTGTAACTTTTTTTTTAATTTAACATTTTGGGTAAGTAAAAAAATCCTGATAATTATTAAGGATTTTTTAAGTATAATTATTGAATTTTCAACATTTGGATAGTCCAAATTCGGGAGTGGTTGTCAATGAGCTATATCATAACAATACGGGAAGATGTATTAAAGCCTCTTTAATAATTTATTTTTAATTGCAAGTTAGATTATAATCTAGAGTTCGATTTAACTAAATAATTCAAAATCATAGAACCTCTAAGCAAATAAAAAGTATAGAAAAGTTATTGTCTAAGAATTTCGCAAAAAATTTACTCAATTAATAATTTTCAAATTTACCTATCGGAGTTTAGTTAAACTTAAATCTATAGATGAATTAGTTTTTCTTCTTAGAAAAAGGGAATAATGGATTTTCATACCCTAAATTATCTCTCAAATTATTGTACTTTAAAAAAGAAAACATTATTTCCCATTTATCTTCAAAATCTTTGTATTTTTTTATCTAAACTCAGATTCTTTTGTGCAGAAAAAAAAAATATTTAATTTATGACTTTATATCCTGCTCTTTTTGCTTGTTTAATTTTATTTTGCCATCAGTTTCTACTTACAAATTATTTCCTTTTGCAGTTAAAAAAGATAAATTGAATTTATTTTCTTGTCATTTTTTACTATTTTCTTGTTGTTGTTGCTTTTGGAATTCAGAGCGCATCCTTTTCTTGCAACGAAATGTCTTCTAGAAATTGAGTTTTCCTGGCGTCATAGAGCATTATACAATAGAAATATCAAAAAGGAAGAGCAGATTTTTCTATATTTGTTTGTTGAAGCAAATGGCAAAGAAGGAGTGCGTTTATAGAAATTAGAAATATTTTATTATTTTTTTTTTCTGTGAAAAAGAAAATAAATTATTGCCAAATGAAAAAATAAATAAATAGAAAATATTATTGCATTTATTTGGTAGAAAAGGAATTTTATTAGTTTTATTTACTTATGTTGAAAAATTTTAAACTCATTCTGCAAACATTCCACGAAAATGCTTTCTACTTCGCTGTTTCCAATGAGGTGGAAGTGGGAGTGGTATTAAGGCTGTTTTCATGGAACAAATTACATTTGTTTGCAAAGGACCATAAAACTAATATTGACGGCAATATATACCTCGTGGTTAAGTTACGTAAGGCAACCAAGCGCACGAAATTATAAACTTAATTAAAATTTATCGTCTCTTTTCGCGAGAGGGCATGTTTTTAACTTTTGCTTTTGGAAAATAAAATATTTCAACCGCAATATTAAATGGGTTAGTACATATAGATAGTTTGTTGAGCAATATTAGGTTTAAATTTTAAAATATTTCTTTTTATAGCAGAAACGACTTGTAATAAATGTTAGGAGTTATATAATACAACTTTGTTTCCACAATAAAATATTGTAAGTCATTTAAGAATCCATGAGGAAAATTGCAAACCAAGTGGTGTTCATTATAGTAATTCTTGTAAGTGGGTTTTGATTTCGCAACAACATTCTTTTTTAACAACTGCACAAAGAGTAATTTTTGAATTAAGTTCTGACGGTTTTTAAAGACCCGAAAAATGTACAACTAAACATAAATAGTAGGTACTGTTCTGAAACCTCATCTGTCCATATTTTGTACTTATAAAATTTATTCATAGTTATTAAATCTTTAGTTTAAGTATTTAATACTTTTTACTCATATATCGTTGCTATGGAGCCAAAATGCACTAAGTCAAAAAACATAGTTTTGAGTAAATCGATTTTTAAGATTATTTCTCTTGTGAAAATTCAATGTTAACTGTTATTTGTCAGATAATCACTTTAAACACAAACTCAACATTTTGACATTAGTTTCCAAAAACTTTTTTGGTTTTTGAATAACAAAAATGATAATTATGTGAACAAAAGTAGAAAAAGCCATGACTTAGTGCCTTTTACCTGTAATGATTTGCAATTATTTGTTCGTAATGAATACTTTTCTGGCATATGAAGTTAAAGGAAACAACATTATAGCACAAAAGTAAAGACAAAATCTCAATTATACCTAGTTAAATCAGAAATTTTACAACGTAGAAGAATTAAAAACAAGTAACTATTAAAAGAAGGCTTTAAAAATGGAAGCAATTTAAAATAATCTCTTTCATCTAATACATCTAGTTCTGGAAGGAAATCTTTTGTCTAACATTGTGATGGTAATGATGAAAACCAAGAATGAAAAATTTCAGGAATAACACCTTTCTTACAAATGAGGCGTTCAGAATAATAAAGGGTGAAGTCCACTTCTCTATACATAAGTCGGATTTTTAAAGGTCTTTAAAATTAAAGGTTTTGTTCTATATAAAATAATATACAAGAAAGAAATCTGTGAAACCTTTATTTCAAAAGTTCCTTTAGTTCTTGAGAAAAGGCTTTTCAAAGTTCAAAATAATGTACAAATTTCAAACACCTCATATATCAATCAGGTCTTTCTCCTAGTTGTGCTAATTTAAGAAGTTCGGTGTACCCTGTACAGTCTTAGCCATTTTTTTACCGGCAGATAATTAGGAACAGGGTTTCTCCCTCTTCGAAAATTCTTAAAAACGTTCAAGTTTCGAAAATTGTGGTCAAATTCATATTAAGTTTGAAGTATTCCCGGTTTATTTTTTTCGTATCGAAAATATTTAATTTGAAGCCAGTTAAGAACGAGAATTCTAATTCATTTTTAAAAGGTTATTAAGATTAATATAGAAAATTCAAGTCGTCTTTACTCGCTGATAAACTTACAATTTGTATTAATCTATTTACATTTGACCGCTTTTTTCTTACATTTACCTCACAAGATACTTTGTAAGTCATTTTTCAAATTTAAAAATGTTGTTTTGAAGACAGGAAAAATGCACTAAGTCTCATTAATGCTTTCTCTTGCTATAAACTGGTACTGATTTAATTTTTCTTGCGTTACAGGTAAAAAGCACTAAGTCAACTTAGTGCGTTGTGCCTGTATTAAAGTTATTTTTTCTGACTTCGTGCAAAAATATACCTCAAATAATTAATAAAGTACGCCAAATATTTCTTAGTGAGGTATTTTACCAGATCGATATCATCATTCTGAACCGTTTTGCATTTAAATCTAAAAATCCTTAAAATATGACTTAGTGCGTTTTGGCAGCATACCGACGATATGTACATTGAAAAAAAAAATAACATTTTGGCATTCGGATGACATATTTAGAATTTTCATAAAAACAAAAGCTGGTAAACACAACAAATATGAAATAAAAAAAAAAAAAAAAACAAACAAAAATCCCTGAATAATGCTATTCCCACAAACAATTTTGGTTCTATAAAGCTTTACAGATGCAATTGTTGCTTCTGTAAAGCATTATAGAAGAAAAATTGTTAGTAGGGATGACTATTCTTAATTTCAAACTATAGTTTTTGCAACCTAAACTTTTTACAGGGAAGTCAGATTATCTTGGTTAAAGTTCCATGAAATGCAGCATTGAAAAATATCCTGATAAGCTTAGATTGTTTTTTTTAATGTTATATCATTGTTATGTTTAATTTTAGAAAAACTTCAAGAAATACATTTTTGGATTCTTAAGAAAAAATAATTTTTTTTTTTGTTCAAAAATCAATTTTTAACTGTTAATCAAACATTATTCTTTAATATAGCATATACCAACTGTTTTTTTTTTTTAATAGTTAGAAAATGTTCATATGTACTTGTAAAAATTATTTTATTTTTAAAGCGACTCTAACAGTTTGAAACTTTTTTTCTGAAAATTTGTTTTTATACAAGAAATCATATGGCATACTTCGTTTTGTGATCAAAATCATAAAAAAAAACAGATTTTATGTATTTTTTACACTAAGAATTATAAAAGAAGTAGCGTAAGGGGTACAATAGCTGGCACCCCCGATTTTTGTACCAATTATTGGCACCCTTCATGCAATAAAGCATTTCACATAAACTGTATTAATTCTCTACAATTCTGCATTTTTATTTAGGTCTATTTCATTCTCAGTTAATTTTAATTAGTAAAAAAGTAAAGCCGTTCTAAGTTTATTAAAAAAATTGTACAAAATACAGTGCTCCCGCTAAGGACACTGAATTTGGTAACTGTTCGTTTTTGATTATTTTTTGAGTTTTTTTATGAAGCTTAATTTTTTTTAGCTTAACAATATAATAAATTAAATGTTTTAAATTGTTTTTTTTTTTTATATAAAAAGTATGTTCAAATTAATTAAAAAGGGGTGTCAATAATTGGTCCTATATAAAGTAGTGGTTTTATTATTGGCATGGGGGTGCCAATAATGCGTGCTTTGGGACATCAATCGTTGGCACTGCCAATAATTGTACCTTTAAGACTGCCAATTACTATACCGTGTATCCGTTATAAGTTTATGTTTGAAAAATGGGGAAAAGAAAGCTCAAAAGGTTTGATAGATTAGCCAAAACCTCGTTACAGACGATTTGTACGTGATTTCCAAGATTGGTTTTTATTTTATTTTAATATCTCGATTTTAACGGATATCTCCTATGTGCTATATAAAGTTTTCGAAATATTGCAATTTTCTCGAAAACGGCTCCAACGATTTCGATTAAATTTGGCGTACGCAATGTTCTAAAAAAAATTCAAACAAAAAAGCGTGTTTAGTATTTCTCAAAAATATTGTAGAATGTACAGCAGAAATATGACGTTTCTCTTTTTTGCGAAAATGACATAATTTTTAGTTAAATTTAATTTAAAAAAAAGATTTAACCTCCGAAAATTTTATCTAAGATAAAGGTATGTGATTTCTAATGCAAGAGCCAGTCATACATTTTATTTACTCTTTTTTTTAATTGCGTTAAATGAAGATTTTTTCGTTATATTAAACTGTTTTTAACTAAACTTTGATAAAAACTATCATGAAAAACACTTGTATTTCTTTCAATTTTGAGGGTGCCAACAATTGTACCTGGATGCCAATGATTGTACCTTTTGGGTAGCTTTTCCTATTTTAATATTTTAAAAATAGTCTTTGTTTTTTAAATACTTTTTTCTAGTAACATTCAAATCAGAAATTCTTTAAACTTTAATTTGACATATAAAACATATTCCTAACTCTTTATTTGCGAGAGTAATTCGCAACTCAAAGTGAAAAAAATGCTTAGGGGTGCCAACCATTATACCCGTTACGCTATTAAGATTCTTTAATAAAATTATAATTTTTTCTTATTATTTTTCAACAAAAAGGTTTAAGATAAGAGCTAATTTTACCATAAGAGCAAATTCGTGCGAAATAGACGTGAATTTTATTTTGTTTCTTTTGCTATCGGCAAATTTTTTTATATGAAAAAGTCTTTTTAAATACAATAACGTTCGTACCATTTTAACCCTTTAGTAAATATAATTTTAAAATTCAAAAATGTTTTTTATAGAAATTAAAAATAAATTAAATTTTTCAGCTTTCCATTCATTTTTCCATACATTTCTAAACATATAAAATTTACTATCATGCATTTTATGTCTGAAAACATATTTGTAAGATTTAAAAAAACGAGATACTTAATATAAACTTAAATGCAATATTACGACCAAAAGGTGAACATAAGTACGTTCGAAAAATTGAGTTTTTGTTTTCGATCAATTTCTGATCGAATTAGAACAAACAAAGTGGAGGTACTAAAAACTGTTATTTCAGATTACAATACACTGCACTTTTAGTCCTCATGAAAAGAGCGTTCCAAGCAGAATAAAATCCAATCATTTAATTTCATTATTGGTTCTTAAAAAATCAATGTTGATTTAAACCAAATTCATAAAAGTGAATTCTAAGAAGTTCAGATGAGATAAAAGTGTCGCTATACAACCACCTTAGATGTAAGAAAAAAAAAAAACTTTTAATGCTGATTACTCCAAACTTTTGAAAACATCCACTTAGTACTTTCATCTTTCCAAACACTTGAAATACTTCCTCGTGTGTCGTTAAGTACAAAAGTACATAAATATTGATTTTCCATAAAATCATCAAACAAATATTTCCTTTGACGAGACACGTTAATTAAAAGTTAAATTTTCTGATATCTGTACCGCCTACTGACGTACGACGAGTCTATGTGTGTATTGAAATTCATCATTATTATAGAAGCCTTATATTAAACTTCATCTGCATCACTGTGATGCAGTTGGCGCCGGAAAGTGTAAAGCAAATATTTTACAAAAGTTCTCCATGTCATTAATAGAAGTGAATTTCCGGTACCTACAGATTGCATTTCCATCTGAACGGAAGAAGGAAAATATTGGGCGGGGGCGATGCAAGAGTTAAGCCTTGCTGCCTTTACATTTTGACAGATGACATTTTAACACAGCAAAAGGATAGAGTAGTATGTTTTAAATTGAATTGCGAAGAAGAGGACACAGATGTGGTGTCGTTTCCGAGTGTCGGGTATTAAAGGAATGTGTCTTGTTTTATATGACAAAGAAGCTTAAAGAGGAGTTTTGTTGGATTTAACTTAAACAAAAGGGTCCTTTTCTATTTTCAATATTGATTAATACTATTTTTTCCACCCACGACGCATACAAAATTCTGTCTGAGATATCAAAGTAAAAAAAAACTTACCACGATAAAGCAGTCCACAATTTAACCCCTCCTTTGTGTCAAATATGTCATGCATGACTTCCAGTTGAATGTGAATTCTCTTCGCTTCGGCAAACATCTCCTCTGTGGTAGCATTCTTCCCATCCACAGACACTGCATCGACATTGTCCTTATCCACGACAATGGCGTCATTCAGAAATTCGCTTAATTCATTTACACAAGGCTTACTGCTACTACTACCATCGTTGTTATTACCGCCATGACTCCAACCATTACCATCGCCACCAGCGCCACCTGTTGGGGATTCATTGTGTACATTTATTGTACCCCCTGAATGATGTATAACCTCATCGTCGTTTTCGTCCTCAACATTTTCATCGTCGTCGTCATCGTCCTCCAGCAGCGATGGTGGCAAGTCGTCTTCGTCGGGTTTTATCTCATTCAATTTACTCAATTCGGAATCACTAGTATATTCACCAGTGGCGTCGCTATTCTCATCATCGTCATCATCAATTTCAGTCGGATCTTTGGTTAGCAACAATGTTGTACTTTTTATATTTCCACTTGAGCCATGCGCATCGTCGTCGATGGTCGTTATACCACCGGGCGGTCCCGGCGATCGACCTGGCGCTGGATCACTGGTCATTTGGCCGCCAATTTGCACCGTATATAAGCCGAAAAATAATAGATAAATAACTAATTTTGTCGCCATAGTCACTACAGCTTTTGTAGTTTCGAATTAAGCGTTTTAGATTGGTTGCCATAGACCATCGATTGGATCTATGTTTGGGGTATTGGAATTATGTTTTAATTTGTTTTCTTTTGTTTCGAAGAACTTTTTTTTGGGGGATTCTATGAGTTTGGTATTTTTTTGAAATGGATGTTGCTATTCTGGTTTTTAATTCTGTAAAGAAAAATAAAAGAAAACTTTTATAAGAAAGATTATATTAACTCAAATATTTTATAGTATGGAAAAGAATATTGGATTGACAGTTTTTACAACTTTTCAAATATACCTATACCTATGTACATACCTGCAAAATACCTTGCTAAACATATTTTGGTGCAAAATTCGATAATGACATCTGATTTTAACCTAGGTATTCATAAGGCTTAATCTAAATACCTACATAAAAATTAGTCAAATGCCCTTAGTGTCCAATTAAATTATCTTGGGTGACAGGGATTTTTTTAACAGGAAATGAACATCAGGAAAAAGAAAAAAAAATCTGTGAAAAAAAAGTCACCTTATGGTTTACCCTCTAACAGGGACAAGTTTTTTTGTCCAGTAAAAAATACGACTTATGGTAAGTCGACTGTACAAACGCCTGAAAATATAAAATTCGAACAGCTTTTTTTGCTCTAGGTATAGGGCAAGTATTGTAGGTCTCGCTATTCCGTCCCTTCGTCTCACAGTGGGGAAAACTTGGAAAAACTCCTATTATGCGAAAGTGACAATTTTAAGGTTAGACCAACAAATAATAACTGTTTGTCAATTAAAATATATTTAAACGTCGAATTAAACACTCAAAGTTGAAAATTAGTAAAAAAAAAATGATAAAAATTCTGGTACTTTTAAATGTTCCGTTCACAGTCTAATCTTAACTTTTTAGACTGATTCTTTTACTAATTATAAATAATTATAACAACTCAAGATATCTAAGGCAGTAAAAAAGATATCGAAAAGATTTAAAGAGATCTTGAAAGAAGGAAATCAGTTATTATGTATATAAACCGTTACTAAATATGTTCAGACAGTTTTGCAATATAAAAGAATAAGGTCCGAAATAGTAAAAAAAACTTTTTTTGCATTTTCTAACGGTAATATTTCATATTTAAAAACAGGAGTTGATAAATTATTTCTGACTTCGGACTTTGGTTACGGCAAGTCACGTTGTCTGTGTTAAATTTCATGTAATAGTACTAGTTTTCGAGTTTTTTCAACTTAAATAGCCATTTTTTTACTTTAATGGGCGTGGCAGTTAGATTTTAGGGAGTTTTTTCCACATTCCCATACAATTTTCCCCACTGTGCGTCTGTGCGTCCATCTGTACACATTTCCACAGTCTAAATGAGTGGGCGGATTTTCTTCAAATTTGGTACCTACAGATGAATTTTATAGAATTCTGACCGTTGTATATGTATGTATATGTATATTTTAAATCAAACGTCAAAAAAAAATTTAATTCAAGATTAGTTTTTGGGAGTTTATAGCGAAAATAGTGATGAGCATAGCTCAAAAACTAGACGTGATGGAATGAATCTGTAAACAGTTTTGAATTCAGCACACTCAAATTAATTAAAATCACCTAACAGAGTTCTTGCTCCCGACTTTTTTTTTGTTTTTGCCCACCAGTTTTTTTTATTATAAAATATTATTTTTTGGCATTGTGCTAGAAATCGCTGCAAATTTCTTTAATTTATTACTGATTAAATTTTTTTTCTGGTCCTTGATGGTTTTTTTTTTTTTTTGAGAGACTTAAATTTTGTATCCTATCTTAAGGTAACTATTAATTTTCTTAAAATTGTAAAAATGGCTTCTTTAATACTTTTTTTTTAAATAAATCTCATATTTAACTGAAAATTTTTTTTAATACTTAGCAAGAATCCGTAGTTAAACACTTGGTCTTGAGTCTTTTTAACTTAGACATTTGTTTTTAATTTTGATTGTTTTGTTTTCTAAAGATGCATCTTCACATAAAAGCAAAGTTGTGTATTTTTTTTAATTTGTTTTTTTTTTTAGCACAATTTACACGCTACTTGCTCTTATAGAAAAGTTGCTTAGAATGTTAAAATTTTATATTGCATTCACAAAAAAAAAAATTGATTTTATCATTAATTTTATAAGAAATGTAACATCTAAAAAATTGTTTTAATCCACAAAGTAATATAATATCAGATCACTAATTAAAATTGATTTTTTGAATAAAAAAGAATTTTTTAATTAAAAATAAATTATTTTGTGTTTATAAAAAATTTAAAAAAATTCATTGATCCGTTTTGGAAATGTTGTTTAAAAAAAAATATTTTTTGAGTTCAAAATTAATATAATTGAAATTTTTCTTAATTTTTAAATTAAGGGTTACTAAAAATTTTTCGTACGAAAATTTGTTAAAATCAGTTCAAGATAAACAGTTCTATGACAAATACCGCTTACAAATAATTCTATTTTTTTTTTTTTTTTTACTTTCTGACCAACAGAAATTGAAATAATTTCAAAAATGGGTAGAATGGTAAATAAGGAGGTATAAGGTATATTTATTCTTTATAAAATTGCACTTAAAGTTTGATGCTTTGATTACATTTTTAATATTAAAAATTTAAATAATAATGAATTTTAGGAACTTTTCTGCCCTATTTTTTGTGGAAATATATGTCTTTCAAAAATTTAAAAAAGAAGGAAATAACTTTAGAACAATAAATAAATAAATTATTCTTATTTTTCTCAATAGAAAATTGTATCGTGACGACATTTTGTTCTCTTTAATTAAACTTGTTCATATGTATATAAAATACTTATTTATCCCCTGTCATGTAATCAACAAATTGTGTTGAAACAATGTAACCGATCTTATTTTGATGTAGTTCCATTTGATTTATATCTAAAACATAGTCAGTTAGTTCGAAAGTGAAATATTCTTTGTTCGAAGTTATTTAACAAAAAAAAAAAAAAAAAATAACAACAGCAAGAATACAAAAAGAAAACAAAACAACAATACACATTCACTTAAGTCCATTAATACTCCTTGGCTATATGAACAACCCTATAAAAGGATATAAAAAACCAAATGGAAAATGATGCCCTTCAAAATGATAAATTATACCCATAGCGCAATTCTATACAATAAAAAAAAAATATAAAGAAAAATAGCAACAACAACAAGAAAAACTCCCTACACTTTGGACAATAAAATGAGAGTATTTTATTGCGATGAGCAGCAATAAAATATACGTACATAAATACAAAAAAAAATGCAAGAGTTTTTTCTATACGCAGCAAAGGAATTTCAAGGACTTTTTATTTTTATTTAGAGCATTTTGCAAAAGCCACTTCGCAATGCAATTGAAATATTTCCAAAAGAATTCACGGATCCTTGATGAAATTGGGATAGCAATTTATTTGTTGTACTGAAACTAATTACTTGAAGAAGGGACAAAAAAGATCAATTTTGATTTTCTTCTATTCAAAAATTTGACATTTTAGATTCAAAATTTGGAGCCTTTTTTAAACAACTTTTACATTTTTAATAATTTTCCTATAAAAGTTGTTCCCGCAATCAGTCATCTAAAGCGGAAAATTCCATCGAACTTTAGAATACAAATATTTTGTATAGTTTTTCGCTTACAACCTCATATCCAAGGACACTCATCTATACAGAAAAAAATCAGATAAAAACACCACTTTCCAAACTAAACTGAGTAAAAACTCTTCATTAAAAAGTAACAAAGGATAAACCATCCTTTTTCCAATAACTCCTGAACTACAATCCAGAATCCATCTATTCAACACAATAGAAGAATTTTTGAACAATTGCAAAAAAACGAAATACTCCCACTGACCACGAAAGTTATTTCTATACAACAGAACCACCACCAACCACCACCTGCTCTGGCAATAGTAGTTCTTGATCCTACCTACTCTTCAGGGAAGGAAATGTATCTCTTGAGTTTCATCAGCACGTTTCATTTTAGGTGGCAGGGTGCATTGAGCTGTGCGTTCCTGCTGAGCATTAGAAATTAGAATTATGTGCTGCATGATATTATACTTGTATAATGCTCCTATATAGCTTTATATATATGAAAGTTCTTTCAACCATCATTGCATCGCGCCACGATATTGATTTTTATTTCGTGCAGAAATATTTTCCTCGCATGGGCATGTATTTTAGAAAATTATATTTTTTTCGTTTTGTGAAATTTCGTGTGTGGAAATATGAAAATTGCTGACCTGCAAAGGTGCTTAAAATGTGCAATAATTGGGTTATTCTTTCAATTTCAATTAAAGCAGTTTTTTTTTTATTTTTGTTTGGAAATCTGCCCCACATTTGTTGCACACACGAAACACGGAAGGTAAATTGAATTTATAATTCAATTGCATTGAGATTTATTTGTGTTTTTTGTTTGAATAAATGAAAATACTAAAAAATATTTGATGTCTTTTTAAAATAGTGGAAACCCGAGTAAAAATAGAAATTTAATTTTTAAAGAAAAAAAAAAATAATACAAATCTTGGCACCACCGCCGTTTGACGAAAAATTTCGACGCACCACCGCCGCACCACGACTGCACCACGTCCGCACCATTTCATTTCGTATGAAAAATTCACTGCACCTTATGTAACTTATGTAACAATAATTTTGGATTATTGAAAAACGAACAAAAACTACTGACAAGATTCGAACTCGACTATCCAGAGCACTTTCAATTAGAAGTCCAACGCCTTAACCACTCGATCACCAAGTCATGTTTGTACAAACTGGCAATTTGTTGCTTAAGTCAAAATAACTTCGAGTACTAGTTAAAATTTTGTATATGTAAGTACAAGAAATGAATGTTTAATCATTGTGGTGCGGTGGTGGTGCACTAAATTTTTTATTCAAAACGAAATGGTGCGGACGTGGTGCAGTCGTGGTGCGGCTATGGTGCACCGAATATGCCATTCAAAATGAAATGGCGCAGACGTGATGCAGTCGTAGTGCGCCGGTGGTGTAGCGATTTTTTTTTTTATAATAGTGCGGACGTGGCGCAGCGGTGGTTTGGCGCAATAGAATTTTCTAATCATGGTGTAGTGGTGGTGCGGCGATCAAAAAGTGGTGCGGAGGTGGTGCAGCAGCGGTTGTGCGGCGGAATTCCATTTTTACTCAGGAAAGTGAGAAAACGAGTAAGATATGGATTTGAAGGTACCAGGCGCTCATAATTCATCAGAAACAGCAATTATCCTGGAATTAAATTTGGTAGAATTCAGAATCAGATACCATTTTGAACTACAATTTGTTTACTTAAAGTATCTTAAATTTATTTAAAGCTCATAACTTCAAAACGACATTAAAAATAAAAATAAAATGAAACTATAAAAAAAAACTTGAACAACCCTTGATTGATATGTTACCCCAGTTTTAAAGTGCTTTCCAAGCGATTACATCGAAATCACAATTTTTCACTCCATGTAACCGATTGTTGTACATTTCCGGCTTCTATCCATGGGCTTGCGTGTGCTTCCTTTTCACGTTTAAAGTAACTGTCAATATCGATTTCAGATAGATGCAAGAGAGTGAAAAAAAAGACTACCCAAAGTATTACCTCTATACACTATAGCTGCAGGCTACAACAGCTTGCATGGACAATCTGTTTTCGATTTATGTTGGAAAAATTAAATATTAAAAAAAAAAGTAAAAAAAAAAATAAAAAGGACTTTAAAACAAATATTGTTCCAACAAAAATGACGTGCTCTGGATATCGATTCTTTAATGTTTATTTTAACGTGCATAGTATTTTTTGAAAGAACTTTACCTCTACAACAATAACAACATGAACGCACCCATTATTATCATTTCCGGCTGCTATATCGATGGGCTTGTGTTTTTATTTTTTATTATCATTTTATTTTTGTTCTTTTTTATGTTAAAATAACTGTCAATATTAACTTTAGATCAATGGAAGTGAATGTGCTGATTCGGGTTTAATAGACTTTCACACACATAACTCGTGTTTTGTTGCATGTTCTTTATAGTTGGGTATATTTTATGGGATAGTGCTACAGCGTGTATAACATTTTTGAAAAAAAAAAATTTAAAAACAGTTTGTACAGATGAAAAATTCATCTATTCAATTTTAGATAAAATGCACGACTGGGTTACACTTACTTGATCTTATATCTCGGGCAAAAAAAAGATATGGAAAGAATTAAACGGATCTTGAAAGAAGGAAAACAGTTCTTTTAGAAACCGTTACTAAACATATTCAAATAAATTTTCTTTTATACAAAAATAGGGTCCGAAATAGTCAAAAAATCGTTTTTTTTTTTTTGCGTTTTCTAACGGTAATATCTCAAAAACGGGAGCTGATTCAGGATTCGAGTTCAGCACACCGAAAACTTTTAGAAAAGTATATTTTTGTTTCGGCAACAGAACCCTTGTTAACAGTGTTATTGATTTCACGAGTTTGAAATCGAGTTTTGAAGCAATATGCTCATACATATATTCTTGCACGGCGGGCTTTCTGCCATAATGCTAAGAGTATCACGTCCTTCCAAAGTAAGGAAAATTAAAGACAGGCTTGGTAATTTTACAGGGATGAATTCCGCAAATAACGCACTTGGGGGATTCTTAGGCAAAAAACTGCAGAAAACCTGAAACCAATTGGGGTAAAAGCTTAGTGCTGAGTGACTGGATCATTACAAGCACGGAACAACAACTCATTCATGTAAAAAGAGAGTCCTCAAAAGAATAAAGGCATTTTTGCAACAAAAGGAAAACACATCAAATATTGAAAAAAGGGTATTCTCCTCTATAGTCATCAATTTTTTTTTTTTACGTGATAACGTCTTATACATCGATGAACCATGGTAGCCACCACAAAAAAGTGACGTCATTTTCTCCAGTTCCACTCTCACAGTGCGGCAAAAATTTAAATTCAAAATTTAAAAAATCTACGTCACGTTTTTGAGATATAAGTAGTTTTTTTCAACTTCAGATTTGAATTTAAAACATTAAAATCTATTAGAAAAGTATATTTTTGTTCACAGAAAAAATAAATTCTCAGTTTTATTGAACATTGAAACTTTTCATTATATCATGTTTTCTAATACTTAGTTAAAAACATAGTTGGCAACCATATAACTGCAATATTTTCAATTTTCTTATGAAACATAAATAGAAGAGATCTTAAATTAAAATATGTTTTACTAATTTGGCATTTTTTGGACTTTGTTTTTAAAATTTTTGATGTTTTTTTTTAAAGAATATGAATCTATGAATCCTAAATCTAAGATCTGACACCTTTTTGTTATGAATTTAGCCCAATTTCTAGCTTATATACTGTTTTGAAAATAAAAATTCTATTTTAACGCCCATTCTTTCCGCCATTTTGGAGCCGCCATTTTGAATAAAAAAAAGTTGGCAGTTTTTTCTTATTCTCCATACTATTTTTCATTCAGTGTACCAAATTTCATAACTTTTCGTCTAGAACTGGCCGTGCTTTAATTCATTATCAAGCTAATATTTTTGAAAGTCAATTGAAAAACTGAACAAAATCTATGAACTACATACCTACCTTAGTTCAGGATAGCCTTAATTTAAGAATAAAAAAAAAAATAAGATTGAAAAATATTAAAAAAAAAAACTTTTTAATAGAGTTTGAAATCAATTTATTTGATTTTTTTTTCAAAGAATCTGATACAAATTATTGGAGTAACTAAATCTCAAAAAATGGCAATATTAGGGAACCCGGCCGAACAGCTTAGATTTTGATGATCTTTTTTTCAAACGTAGGTAATTAAAAATACTTTAAAGTTTATAGATTAAAAATTGCCGGTGTTGCCGTTTTGATTTTTTAAATTTAATTGAAGATTTTTGTGACCAAAAAACATTTTTTTTTCAATCAACTTAATTAAATTTAAGTTGATTGAATGAAGGGCTTTGGAAAGAATGGTAATTGAAAAAAATTATTGACAAAATTTTAACATGTCGTTTTTAAAATTTTTTTCATATTATAAAATGCATTTGCCATTTGTTTTCAAATTTTTTTTTGCCACATTTATTATGATTTGAAATTATAAAAGGAAATGTCAATGTATTATAGTTTATAAAAAAAATTAAAAAGTGTTTAATTTTCGAAGAAATTTTTGTTAATAGAAGTTTTGAAAAAAATTTAACTTTTTTTTTTTTTAAGTTCAACATTTAAATATAAAGTTATTTTTTATTAATTCAATACCCTTATTGTTGAAAGTTAGATAGCAAAAGTTTTAAGTTCTTATCTGCCAAAGTCATTGAGAAATTCAATTATTTCAATGCAAAAAATCAGTTTTTATAAAGAAAATCCGATGAAATTGAAGTAATTTTTATATTTTATTTCAAAACTGTAATATATATTACCTTTTCCTCTTCGGAATTCAACTGATAACATTGATGGTCACACAAATTTTTCTAAATAAATTCATATTTTACTACGAAAAAGTTAAAAAAAGCCATTTAAAATTTTTTAATAACGTTTTTTTTTTTCCAAAATTTTGAGTTGAGGACTATTCTTTCAAAAACTCTTGATTAAATTTAGTGGATTTAAATTTTACAGATAGAAATGAGATTCTGGCTTTTTAAAAACGTGTCTGTAAATATTGTAGATGTTGCCGTTGTGTTCAAAATATTGTTTTTGTGTTTGAAGTCAGTTTGTGGAAAATTGCATGTATCGCTTAAGCGATGTGAAGATTGTCCCTTACTCCCTCATATTTTTTTTGCCTTAAATTACCTAGAGAATCTTTTGCTATCATTTGTTTTAATTTAAGCAAAACAAATGGTTTTGTTAAAAAAAAATTTAATTTTAATTTTAAAAAACAATACGGCAACATCGGCAATTTTAAATCTATAGACTTTTAAGTATTTTTAATTACCTACGCTTGAAAAAAAAATCGTCAAAATCAGAGCTGTTCGGCCGGGTTTCCTAATAATTTGCTTTAGTTACTCTACTAAATACAAAGTCAGAAAAATATAGGATGATTTTCCCGCAAAGTTTTCCTTCTATAATAGAAAAGCTTAAAACTATTTTATAGCCCCAAGCCCCCAAGATATAGACAAGTATACCTAAATAGCTGCACACATATTGTAATGAATTGTTTCCACTTTGGCGAAACCATCAAAAGTTCAAGTTTGATGAGATTTCTTGTTAAAATAAATATGGTTCAATTTTTCAAAAGAAAATCTAAGAATTCATTTGAATTTGTCATAATTTCTTTTTTTTTCATCCCTCTGAAATAACTTTAGAACTTTGCACCTTCCTTAGATACGCTTTAGAAAGTATATGTATGAGTGTTTTTTTATTTATATTTAATACGAATGTTTGTGTATATATTTTTATGATAAGGTAGAATTTTTTTTTTGTAGGTCATATGTACAACATACATCTCAAGCCCAAGTTCCCCAACATGTAAGTGCAAGGCCGCAAAGAAATTAATGACGTTCCTCTTTTCTGTAGAAGGTTTGTTTGGTTTTTTGTTTGTTTTTTTTTTTTTTTTTTCTAAAGGCTAAATGGGGGTTGTCGTTCCGTTAAGAATATATAAAAATAACATTGCGTCACACAGAAAAGAGAGAGAAGAAAAATCTCTAGGTATAGGTATAATTGTGTGTGTATATTTTTTATTTTAAAACTTCAGTTAGATTACCTACTGCTGCTTTATGGGACTACACCCTTGTATAAGTGAACAACGAAGAATACGAGTATAATGGAGCAACAACCGTGACATTGAATCCCCATGGTTGGTTGTGTCATAAAGGTGTAATGAGTATAATGGCGGTGTGAATTATGGTCGTTTGGGGGTAAGTTGTTCAAAATGAGCATATACTCGTACATATGCCTTCAAGTAAAAGGTTCACAATTACAACAAAACGAACAAAAAAAAAAAAAACAGTAATATTATTAAATAATCGATATACATACGTAAGTACCTATACACAAAACGTTAATTTTTTGAGATAATGTTTGTGTTAAAGTCTTTTTAATCATTTATACCTATTTTGTTAAAGCAACAATTGTAATTTATGTCGCACATTAAATTTATTCAGCTGCAATATTAACGATTAATAACTTCTACCTACTGGTTTAATACAGACTAGCCGACCCCGCACTCGAAATTCGAGTGCCAATTGTAACTTTTATTTATGCTCAAATAAGCACACTATATAAATCACTTTATTTACTACTAAGAATATGCAACACTTAATTTTATTCGAAATTCGAGAATGTCTTCGAAGGTTCTCGTCTTTGCTTTTAGAAGTTTCCACTTCCAGAAGGGAGAGGGCGTGGTTCAGCACATTTGTTTTTGTTTTTTTCCTCAATTTTAATTTATTGTTTTTATCTATTTCGGTAAAAAAAAAAATAAACAAAGTATACATTCTGCACATCTAGATAAAATTTCCTATCGTTCGGTATATAATTTATGCCCCTTCGGTTTTTGTGGGCCGCGTATTTTGTACCACAAAATAAGTGTTTGCCGTTTTATTATATATATATTGAAACAAATAGTTATAGAAATTAGAATAGTGGATTACAATGGGAAAAAATTAAATATAAATTTCTAAGGACCAATTTTTTCAACGCATTCCATTGGACTCTGCTTCACCAAAGGCATAAGTTTTTTTGAACAACTTCCCTCATTTCAGGTATATTTGATATCAAAATTAGAAACTACAAATATTACATACTTGGGTAATATTCGAGTATTGACAAGAATACAAAATGAAACCATCCCTCGTAAAAAATGTAATCTAAAAAACCTGAATCTAAAAAATCTTATCCTCGCTACTAACCATTTGATTTTTGATAGTGTCGTGGCTTCAGAGGCGTACGTTCAGTTGACGGGGCCCCGGGGCAAGACTAAATTTTGGGGTTCCTTTGATATAGAAAATAAGAACAAATAAAAAGGACGTATTCAGCCTACTTTTTTTTATGGGACCCCTGATGTAGGTATCATTTGTTGGTCGCTAAGATTATTTACGCAACATTTTTTGTGGCAAATAATATATATATATTTTTTTTTTTTCAAAAAACTGATTTATTTTTTTGCGATCCCTGAGGTATGTGACTGGCTACCAATATAATTTGTCTCTCTTGTATCCAAAATGATTCATGTCAAATAACTTATCTTTTTGCTGCGTTAACCCTCTACTGCATGAATTAATATTAGCGGACGAAAAAATTAAAAAATGCTTTACATGGGTTCTTTGGGTTGTTTCAAAACGGTTTTCATTAAAATTTTTTTTTTTAATTAATTTGTTTAAAAAATTTGTTTATAAGCCAAATTTGGCTTCGTATGCATTAAGGGGTAAGAAATTTTACTAATTTTATTTATTCAGATTATGTAAAGAATACAATTAAAAATATCAAAAGATAAATATTTATCATTTAAAAACAAAATAATTTAAAATAAATACATTGCATTACAAAAAGTGAAGAATTAATTCAAATTTGGCTCATTTTAAGCCATGGAACCGAGAAAAGCAATTTGTTTTTTCCGTTGAATATATTTTTTTCTGGTTCACATTCTTTCCACTGTCGAAGTAGGTCTTGCTCCAACATTTTCACCCACTCCCAGATCTTACAAAAGCTAAGAAGTAATAAAATTATTGAAAAATATTATAGGTGAGCCCCCCTTTCCCTGAAATTTGTGTGGTTACGCCGCCGGAAATGGGGTTAACATGTGAAAAATGTCTCTAAAAGCGAAGGGACTCCATTTCTGAATAAAACATAGCTTCCAAGCAAAATAACAATGTAAAGGAACAAAATTTACCAAAAAAAAAGTTTTACATATTGTGTAGATTTACAACCCCTGAACGCATACGAAGCCAAATATGGCTTCCTTACTTTTTGCCCTCCCAAGACCAGGCCAATAACTTTTTTTCAATAAAAATTGGTTCATAGCATACACAATTAGACAATCGATCCTAAATAAATTTTTAATTCCACTTTACTTTCCAAAGAAACGCAGTAATTAACACTTAAAGTATGAATATATTCTGCACTTTCGATTTCAATGCACACGACTGATCGACTCACCTGTGATCATAAAATACACCTATATTTTGTGTCGGACACACAAAAAACTATCTCTATGGGTTCTCAGAAACACAAAGAAGAGGATTGTATTGAATCTTTACCATTTTTTTGTGACAGAGAAGAGAAAAGTGCTTTCAAACTGACAAAACCATATTTGGCTTCGTATGCAGTAGAGGGTTAAGTAAGTTGCCAACTCTGCATTGTCTCCAGTTAGGGCCATGGGGTCGGTTGGGGGTCCCGGGGCACCGCCCCGCTTGCCCCAAGGGAGTGTACGCCCCTGCGTGGCTTAAAAATGATTTTTGTCAAATTTGCACTAAGGTGCATTAGAAGAGGAATGTATTCCAGAAGTGGTCTTTAAATCATGCAATCATCCCTAGCTAACTGCCAAAACCAAGGTCAACTAGCGGTTTCTTTTTTTTCGGTTTAAACTTTATGCTACAACCTTTTTTAGGATAGCAAAGTTCGCTTTCTACCGTATCCGTCCATTGATAATGAGAAAGAACGCATTTAACCAGAAGACTAACCTGGTATTTTGCAAGCAACTTCTAATGCATTTTATCACTTATAACTAGACCTCGGATTTTGCATACTTTCTTATTTTACATCATATTGATACCAAACGTAAAAAAATATGCCATATGCAAAATATATGTAAAATATGCAGAATATGCAAAATATATGCAAAATTGTATCGAAAAATTCGTCTGTATTTTTTTTTTATGTTTGTTACCTCATAACTTTGGACAGAGTGAACCAATATTGATAATTCTTTTTGTATTAAAAAGCTGAAAGCTGCAGTGTGGTCCCATTTCAATTTCGTTCTAGCCATAGGAACTATTTTAAAAACCATAAAACCCATGGAAGTCGGTTTTGTTTTTTTTATAAAAATGATTATTAACAATAAATATGTAATTTCTTGTTAATAAATAATAATAATAATAATTAAGTACCCCATTTTCTGACGAATTTTCTAATAAAAAAGATTTTTCCTATTTCCTTACAGAACAAAAATGCTAAGTTGATTTTTTTATTTTCAAAAAAAAAAAAATAATAATAATAATCTTGAATAATAAAGTGCTCGAATAATTTAAATAAAGTACACCATTTCTTGAGATTTTGTAAAAAAAAAAAGATTGAGAAAAATGACCTTCTTTTTACTGGAAAATTCGTAGGTAATTAGGGTAGTTAATTAAAATTATTAAAGGATTTACTAGTTCAACATAATTTTAAAACAGTTTTTTCGAAAATAACGAAAACAATTTTTTAGGTAGAGTTTTTGGTATTTTTTTTTTAAACTGCTCTGCAAACCTTGAATCAGCACTAAAATAGCGCTAAAGGATGCACTAATAAAATTTATATTCTGCTCACTTTGCCGTGCTAACTTGATGTTTTTGGAGATAAGCGTCAGCGCCTCTTAATCAATAATTTACGAAAATTATGGTTGTGTATGTTAATGTACTTTCAGTCAAAATTTAATAAAAGGACATCGTTTGCTTAAAAGAAAAAAGAGGCAACACAAGAAAAGAAATGAAGAAATGCAATCGCAGAAAAAAGGATCGAAATGTAGTATTTAAAGAAGATTCTATAAAGTAGAATCCCCAATCTGAAAAACGAAAGAGGGAACTGCGTAGTTAGGCTGCAACTTTTATTTATTTAGAGAAATTACTTTTTCCCTTCTCTTGAATTGCGATGACGAAACCAACCAAAAAGTAGATTGCGCCTCCGACGATAAAGTCCAAATAATTTCGTCCCACCGATCTCAAGCCAACCTTATTGCCAAGCTATTAAAAGCAGCATGGCAGACAATTTAGTCGGAAAAAAGCATACAAGTTGAATTAAACCTCAGTATTGTCTGCCCGATCCTTAAAACAGTACACTTTCTGAACTGCACTAACAACACAAAATATAGACCTTCTCTGCCATATTATGTGAATGAACTATATCATTTCAACAGTTACTAAATGTATGGATTGCAAAACTCAACTTATTTCACAATTTAGTTTATAAATTAGAAGAAACAAGGAGGGTCACTGTGGTGTATGAGTAACTTTTTTTTAATGGGAAAATCTTAGTGATTTTCTTGTGGAATTTCTTAGTGTTGTTAATCATCTCTATTAATCAAAAATGTGGTGGAAAATAAAACAAATAACTTAGTGTACTCCTTGAATTTGGCATACAAAACGTAATGCATTTTGTGAGTTTCAAAAAAGTTTTATAAAAACAATCAGGCAACAAAGTTTTTCAACAACTAAACAACAAAAAAATTTGCAACATCAGCGCAATCAGTGTTAATTCTTCTCCTTTAAGAATTCTCTCTCGAGAAAAACTCGTTAAGATCTCATCATGTCGATGTTATTTTTTTTTTTCTTATTGCAAAAATTGAAACCTCAACTTAAATTTAATTACCTGGTCATCATGTTGTCATAGTCATCATCATCATCGTCGTCATCTAAATCGAAACCGAAACCGGACACCCATCACCCAAACCTATATCTATAAAAACTAATAAAAAACTCAGCGAATTTTTAATGGAAAATCTAAGTACCTAACACAAGATGCTTACACACACACATACAAACACACATTTATACCTACACCTTAGAACATATAACTTCCAAACAAACATAATCTAAAGTTGTGGGGTTTTGAAATAGTTTTGCTGCTTGTGCAGGCATGATTACCCTTGGCAATTTGCTGATGAACCTTCTTTCGAGAATACCTCCCTCCCAATATAGTACCTCAATATCAGCGCAATAAGGTTGGTAAAGACTGATGATGATGACGACGATGACGACTTACCATCCAAAAGAGTATGGAATTTCAATTCTCTACCATCTTCTCAAGCTTTCTCTCGTTCAATCTAATTGACTGATTAATGCTTGATTTTTGAGGCATTTTCCAAGTAGGCTTTGATTGGGGTTGACCTGGATTCGTTGAAATTGATTCGAAAAAATAAAGAAAAAAACAATCTTCCTCCTCGTCATCGTCATCCATCTTTAAACTGCTGAAGGTAATCCTAATTGAAAACTTTTTTTCTTCCTACCTACTCTAGCGCCCTCTTTTGGCACCCATTTGTGCTCATGGTTGCGGTGGTGGTGGTTGGTCTGCATTACAAGTGGTTTGAAGCCGGATCTTTTATTGCAGACGTCATTTCTCCAATTGGATAAAAAAAAAAGTGAGAAAGAGTGAGAAGGGTTAATTTATAACAGGGGTGAATTGAACACAGACCACTTTTGTTGTGTATTTTAGTAAGTTTTCCATTTTTGTATTTCTTTTTTTTTTCATTTTAAATAATAAAGCCTTAGTTGTTACAAAATGTATGTTATTTTTCGTTGGTATTCCTTCTCCACCATTATCGTCGTTTTCTTTTAGAGGTTTATTGCTAGCGCTGAAGTTGTGTGTGTGTGTGTGTAGTGTATAATAATTTTGAGATCAAATTTATTATTTTCAAGAGTGTATCCTTAATCCAATGGAGAACCAAGAGTATTCTCGTACCAATTCGTAGAGTGTTTAATATTTACGAGCTTTGCAATAATATTTTAAGTAAACTTTGAGGATAAAGATTAATATTATTTTTTGACAAATAGGTCCTTAATGGCTGCAAATTATCGACATTAAAACCACACCCCCGGATAGGTTTTTATTATACGTCTGGAAAATTTTAGGTAGGTACTTTAAAAAATTTTTGAGTTTTTTTATAAATTGTGTCTTTTTTATGTATTTTTTGAAGAACACTTAGTTTAAATTCGAAATCAATTCAATTTTTTCATTTCATAGTGTAACAAAGAAAATAGGCTTGAGGCAAACTAACAACTCGATTTAAATTACATTATCACCCTAGAAATTATTATAATTTTCTCCAATTAACGAGAGAAAGTTGAGTGTTCATTTCAGTTTTCTTTTTAATTAGTAATAATTGGAAACAACAACAACAAAAAATGCACAACTTTGTTTTCTAATGGATAAAAATAGCTTAAAGCGTTTTTATCAGAACTTATTAAAGGTTTCGTTAAACATTGTTCATTGGGTTGAAAATTTATTATGAATATCATTTTTTTTATTTAAGTCTTGTTCGTAAAATATTGATTTTGATGATCTTTCTGCTATTTGAATACCAATTTTTTTAGTATGGAATTGTTTACAGATTATAATTAATTGGGAGAAAAAAACCGAAAATTGACAATTTTTTTAAGAAAGGGGTTATTATGTAGAAATATCTTTCTCAACAAACACAAATAAAAAAAAAAAAAAACAGCCAATTTCTCCTGTGTTTAAATTATGTCTCACACAAAAAAAAAAAAACTGAAATATAAGGGAAAAGTAAGTTTTAAAATTCGGTTTTTAATCTGTATCTCTAAAATTTTGATTGTTTTACTTGGAAATTTTTCATTTAATGTTAAACTAAATAATATGTCTAAATTTAGAGGCAAAACCAATTTTTTGGACTTTCAGCCATTGCAAAAATTCTAGTATCGTTAATTTCTCTGTGGAAGTCGAAATCTTTGTTTTTTTGTTTATATTCCTATTTTTTCTGCTCAAACGTTATTTACTACCAGCATAAACTACTGGCTTTGTGAAAATGTATATCTTAGTAACGAATGTGTTGCCGTTGTGTTTGAATACATTTTTTTTACATTTGAAGCCGATTTGTGAGAAAATTGCGTCTACCGGCTAAACGATTTAATCTTATCCTTCACTCCTGTATAATTTTTTTATGTAAATAATCTAAATAATCCTTATACATCATTTTATTTATAAAATTAAAAAAAAAAGCTTTAAAAAAAATGTATTTTTACCAACACCGGAAATTTTTAACACATAGATTTTAAAGTATTTTTCATTGTCGACGTTTAAGAACAGAAGTTATTAAAATTGGATCTGTAATTTGCTTTAGTTACTCCACTAAAACATAATAAAACGATAAAAATGCAAAAAAATCCAAATTTTTTTGAATTTTTTCAACAAAAACTTGCTAAATTGTTAAATAAATTGCATAAAATTGTTTATTTGTTTTATTCTGGTAGTCAATAACGTTTGAGTCGAATAAATAGCAATATAAACAAGAAAAATGTCTTTAAACCGGGCAAAATGCTTAAAATTATTTATGAAACTTCCGAAAAAAATTTTGTTCGAAGTCGTACCGATAAACCGAAAAACTAATGATTTCAATCGATTTCTCAAGTCCGAAATAAACCCCCCATTTCGGACCTGAGAAATCATTTGACAGTCAACAGTCAACAGCGCACTTGTCTCAAAATTTTTTTGAAAAAAACTTGCACAGTGTTTTCATCGACTTTAATATTTTTACCTGTTAAGGTTCGACTTCATAAAACCTGTTCGACTTCATAAAACCTCAAAAATAGTGATTTTAAGTATGCATATACTTGAACATGAGTGTTAGTAAAGTGTTAATATCTTCTTTCTTAAACAGAAAAAAAAAATTTAAATTAGTTTAAAATTGACGAAACAATAATTTTTGCTTCAATTTGCCACCATTGCTAAAATATTTTCTTTAAAAATTCTGAAATGTAAAACTAAAGCAAAAATTAAAAAAAAAAACAATGACATTGTTAACCTGTTTTTGAAAAATTTAATTTTTCAATAAAAATAGGTATTTTTTGTTTTTTTTCTACATCAAAAAAATCGCTTTTTTGGAAATTTAGTTTTGCTTTGAAGTGAAATGAAAATTGTTCTTAATCTCCAAAGTCAACAGCAAAAATTCTAACGAAAAAGTATCATCGAGTATAAGCTGCGTTCCTTTGGGAACATTTATCTACTGCTTTGTACTTAAGGGGTAACAACACTTTGTAGACACGAAATCGTTTCACCATTTTTATCAGTGTATAATACAAAGGAGAAACATTAATTTCTTTTGGAGGTATATCCATAGGTAACAGATTAGGCAAATGTGAAAATTTTTAATGATGTGAAATTTTGTAAATGGCGGCGTGATCGTAAAATCATGTGGTCCCACCGGGCGAACAACTAACTCCTACAGTTTTTAACCGATTTGGCAGAAATTTTGTGTGGAGCTTAACAATACTATTCTCCAGTGAAGTACGTAGGATTTTTTTGAAATATCAAAATTTAACGATTTTATGGTATTTTTTTCACCGAATTTTGTTTTTGGAATAAAATAATTTTTTCAAACTTATGCTATTTCTTTAAAAATCAATATTTAAAAAAAACTGGAGAATAGTATTGTTAAGCTCCACACAAAATTTCAGCCCAATCGGTTAAGAACTGTAGGAGTTAGTTGGTCGCCCGATGGGAGCTCATGATTTTGCGATCATCCTGAACTACGCCGCCATTTACAAAATTTCACATCATTAAAAATTTTCACATTTTTCTATTCTGTTACCTATGGATACACTTAAACAAACTAAACAAACTTCAAAAGAAAATAATGTTTCTCCTTTGTTTTTTACGCTGATGAAAATGGCACTCGATTTCGTGCTTACTAAGGGTTATTACCCCTTAAAGCTGTCAAGTAACATTTTTCGGAGCCCTAAGATAGTATACATATTTTTTCTTTAAGAAACTGATTTATTTCTTGGGGCATCTGGGGTAATATTTTTTTGAGATGAAATATTATGTGGGTGGCTAACATTAGATATGCATTACACTGAAGAATATTATTTGTCTCTCTTGTGTGCGAAGTGACTAGAGTCTCTTTATTGACTCCAGTCGGGACTCCTTGTAAAACGCAGAGCAAATCGAAATTTTTCTTTCAAGATTTCGTTGTGCTATTTTGTTTAAGAACTATTTAAATTAGACAGGTTATTTGAACGAAAGTACACGGAGAAAATAAGACACTTTAAAATAAGATGATACCAACCTTAAATAACACCACCTTAAAATTATGAAGATTTGTCCGCTTAAACATGCAGTAATCCGCTTAATTTAATGTGAAATGTTCTAAGGTGGTCTTTTTTCTCGTCGTCGGAAACTAAAAAAAGTCACAACAATGCTGCAGTGAAAATAGTGTGCCTTTTGTCAACCGAATTGTTGGACAGAACTCCCCAAACGTCCTGAATAATCATCACCAACAGTGAATTGAAATTCGAACTTATCTTTTTTTGAAATGACGATATTTTGTTCATAAAATTTAAACCTGCCCTCAATTTAACTGTAAATTAATATTTAGGGTAATATTCAGCACAATGTACATAATTATAACTTTTTTTTTTACTTAATATCTTAAAACCAGAGAGTTCGAGCTTCAAATTTACTAACGTCTCAAATACCACAAATTCTAAGAAAGATAAGACCATTAAAAAATCCCTTATAATTTTTTTGCCACCCTCTGTAGGCACATTTCTTTTTTACGAATTTTTTGTATACTTTTTCATGTCGCTAGAACTTTTTTCTGTCTCACTATTTTATAGAGAATCATATATGAAATGTATGTAGAATTTTCCGAGGAATTCGAATATTGTACTTTCATCCTTATAAAGACACTTTTTTGTGAACACCTTTTATTTTTGTCTTGCCAGGAGAGGGTTAATTTGATGGCTTAATTTTTGAATAGACTACATATATTAATCTACATAACTTCTTGTCGTTAAGATCAATCCAATTCTGGAGTGACTTGAAATCTGGTTTTAAAAGCTGATATTATTAATTCAACAAACTGCCTCTTTAGCTCTGTTTCCCATTTACATAAAAAATAAAACCTATTACTTGGAGGTCAATAATAATATACCAATATAACAATTAAAACTAATATTTTCCTATAAAAAAAAGTTGCGCATACGCCACAGTGACCCCCTAAGTTCCCTCTTATTTAATCACTTATAAAATAGTGAAACTTCTTAATATTTTAATTTTTCAGTTGATCAGCTATTTACTCAGGAAATTAAACTAAGATAGGTTTAATAATTTCTTTTAAAAATTCAAAAATCTTTTCTTGCATGTAAAATAAATCATAATTGAATAACCTCAAAATTTAGTCAAAGTTGAAAATATTATTTTTAATTCCATTAATAAATATCTAATTTAATTTGATTTAAATGAACTTCCCATTTAGAAAATTAATATAAAAAAAAAGCAATTTTTTATGTCTGTATCATTACTCATCAATAAATGAAAAATCGTATCCGATTTTTCAAAGCAATCTCAGGCAATTTAATAAATTCCATCCCATCCTTCCTGGCTGCTGATAAAAATCCATTGAATAAGCAATCTTTCTGGCGTCTTTCAACTTAAAAAAAAAGGAGAAGGATACAAACAAAAAAAAGGACAAAACCCATTCTTTGATGGGTTTGGGTTTATTTTGAAATCAACAAAAAAATCAGATATTAAATCAATAAATCAGATCTTTCGTATAAAATAATAAAAAAAAAAAAACTCTTACCCTCAGCTGTGATGTGTCTCATAGTATTTTTATTGTTATATTGCCAAAATTAAGAAATCCTCATCACTATCAACAAAAAGCAGATAAATGATGTCTTTCTTTATATGTATTTTGAAATAAAAGATGGCGGATTTGAAAAGTCCGTTTTAGAGTGAAAATAAATTTCACTTAAGGCACACAACCAAAGAAGAAAATGTCAAAACCCATTCCATTCATGAAGATCCGCATATAGAACAAAAGATACAACACTTTGATGGTGAAAGTTAAGAGGACTTTAGAAAACCCATTAATATAGTTGCCATACATAATATACCTTCCTTTCATTTCATATTATATAGGTACTGTTGAACACAGACAAAGGACAACAGACTAACACACATATGCTCTCTGCTGAGGTAACATCAAATAAATTTTAGAAATTTATTAATGACATAGCTTTTATATTGCTTGAAAAGAGACTTTCGGCTTTGATAGGCTATATACTAAGTCAAAAGGGGTCCCCAAAAGATAGACAGGCAAGCAGGTATATGTACGAGAATATGTTGAAGGATATTGATGTCGACTCTATTTACAAGGGTCGACAGCGGTATTTACCACCAACGCCAACGCAGGGGTTTTGTGGTTGTTTCCTTGATTATAAATACGTCTTCTTGGTTATAATAGAAGTACGATGTCCAAATGAAAAAGGAAATTTTCATTTCTAAAGGTCAGTCAATTAGCTTTAGGGTTAAGGAATACTTTTCTTTTAGAACATGTTAAAGTTCGGGTTAGACATTTAAATTTTAATCATTAGATTTCAAATTTTTGGGTTCAAATTATACCAAACGATATACACAGGGATCATGAGAAGTTAAATGAAAATTAATATAAAATACATGCTTGGTCGCACGTACTTCCTTTTCATTGAAAATTATATGATTTTGGGTTAATTCTTTGTTATAAAATAATTATTGGTTTTAAATACCCAGAATGATAATTTTTCATTCAAATTTGAAGAAGCAAAATATGTAAAATATGTACGTACACCATGGAGTAATGGTAAGTGCGATGGACTATAAAGCTAGAAGTTTTGGTTCGAATCCCAGCCTCCACAAAAAAAAAGGGTGCCACACAATTTAGAGGATTATCAATTTTAGATATAAGATCGTTAATGAAAAAAGAAACACAGTTGGAGACTAAATTGAATAATTTTTTTAACAACGGATTTAAAACCATTTTAAACAACTAAATAGGAGCTGTCAGAAAGGTTTTTATTAATCCATTGTTAAAATAACTCATCGGTACCAAAAACTCAAAACTTTGATACAATGACACGTTGTCTGCTTTAGAAAAAGAAAAAGAAGAAAAAAAAAAACATTTTAAAGTTATTTGTAAGCAAAACAAATGTAAAAACAAAAGAAATGTTGGACTGTCTGGGGATTTGAACCTTTAACTTATGGCTGTCTTAAGTTGAACTTGGCTTCATCGCTTCATATGACTTGGTTTTTAAGATGAAATTGCATTTTTTGGCACTTTCTCGTGGATTCCAGTCAGTGTTCATCGATGTGGATATAAGACTTTATCACATCAAAAAGGTTGGGAAAGTGTTTTGCTTACGTGGAAAAAGATTTCGTTAAAGCAGTGAGTTAAATACCATTTAGACCAGGTTATCTGTCGAGATAGTTTTTGGATTTAAATTGTAGATAATTGTGCCCTTAATTATGAAAGTGGACTAAGTCACTCCTAAAAATGGCATCAAATCTAGCCTAAAAATAATTATTATTTAAGGGGTAAAGTTTATTTGAACGCGTAATTGCAGTAAATAAACTTCTTTATTACTCCTCTGGTGATTTCATAAAAGAAATATAATTAAATCGTTATAAGAAAATAATTATTTAAGTTTTTTCTTTAAATAATGCAAAAAGTGACTTAGTCCACTCTCATAATCAAGGACACAATTTAGCAATTATAGAAAACCGTTTTTCTTAAGCCTAGTACATACTTGTGAAGCATACAATCGATGAACCACCACAAAAAAGTGACGCCATTTTCTTCCGTTCCACTCTCGCGCTTTCGCAGTGCGGCAAAAAATTTCAATTAAAAATTAAAAATAAACTATTTTAGGTACAAAAATCTTCTATAGCTTATTTGAATGATAATAACCTAAAGCTTAATCCAAATGAAGGATTTTTAAAAATTCCTTCATCTAATAGGGTAAAGAGGGGTAAAACGGAAAGATGAAGTTTGGGCTAAAATCTAAACGCGAAGTCGTAGAGAGTTGATTTTTTTTGCTATAGATAGATAAAACTAATTTAAGAATAACTGCATTTAAGAAAGAATTCTAAAAAATTTTGAAACTAAGCTACAACGTTTTGTTTGAACGTTGTACACGTGTTGTTTTCGATAAATGAAATTTTTTTTTGAAAATTCTAAAGATTCCAGGTGAAAGATGAGGGAAAAAAAATTAGGCATCTAATACGGATTTTTTTCCAACACTCTGCGTTTCGAAGTATGAATTTTTGAAAAACACCTTGTTTTTTAGGGGTATTTTTGGATAGTTTTTTTGATTTTTAGCTTTTTTTGGAGCGTTCAAAAAATCTCAAACTTATAGGACATGATTTTTGCCTTATGCATACATGTGCAAAAAATTGGAATCGTTTAGTGAGTTTTGACTTAATAACGGAAGAAACAAGTTTTTAAAAAACACGTTTTTTTACCGTTTTTAACCAATTTTTATCGTTTTTTATTTTTATCTTCTTTACTTTAATAGACACAGAAATAAAATGTATTGAGTTATGATAGACCATGACCACGACTATATGAGTGCGAAGTTTCAATCATTTTCGTAAACACAATTTTGAGATAACGGTAAAATAATAATTTAACAGGTTATTACTTTTGACCAAGAGCAGATAGAAATTTTATTAAACTTTTATGAGCATCCTGATGCAATTATTTGGTATATCACACATAACGGCAGACTAACTACAAGCTACACAATGTTAAATCAAGAAACTTGCGAAAAACCTCAAAACACCAGTGGGAGATCTGTTGCCCCCCGAACAGCCACCAGTGTGTTAAGTACTGTAATCTCAGTCTGGAAATTCGACATGGTTGACTTTAAAAAATTCTAACTTCTCTTGTAGGCATCTTTGAAATGAGATTGATACGTCATATGAAAGGTTAAATAATAAGCTTTCACATGGTTTATATTTTTTATAGGTTGTCTAAAAAAAATTGATTCCATAGCCTGAGAACATAAAAATAAATGTTTTTTTTGTTTTTTTTTTAATGAAATTTGTTCGAATTCAAAAAATTCTAGCTCTTTTTGTAGATGTCTCATAGACCTGATCGATATATATATATATAAGCTTAGACAATAAGCTTTCAGATGGTATAAACATTTTTATAGGTTGTTACGGAAAAAATGGAATTAATGGCGTGAGAAGATAAAAATTCATGTTTTTTTTTGCTTTTTTTGATGAAAATGATTGTTTTCAATAAATTATTTTTATACTTTTTGCGCATTGTTTTATGGTTTTATTCCTAAGAAGAAATACTTGGCTTTTAAATTGCATAGTTTTTTTTGTAAGCTTTTAAAATAAAAAAAAATTAATATAATGAGAAAATAAAAAAGGTATTTTTTTTTAAACTTTTTCTTGTAAATTATGATTGTTGACTCATTTTAAACAAAAGCACACAACTTGTTTTCTGACGACGTTATCACGTAAAATCATCGTCCGTAAACCGGCTTTTGCAGACAACCTCTTTTTTTTAACCACGAAGGTTCACAAAAACGTTCACAGTTGACCATAAACAAAAAAATGTATGGATTCACTTCACGACTTGCTTCACAAGTATGTACGAGGCTTAACTTTTAATTAAGAATTGTGCTTAAACATGTCCCAACAAATAGTTAAAATTGGTGAAATTTGGCAACGGGAAGACAATATTTGATCGAATTTGTTTTTATGAGGAAATTGATTTTTATCTATTCAGCACTGCTTCAAATAGCATTCAATAAGTGATCAACAAAAGTCATCAAGTTTCACTAAATAAGTGACTAAATCAGGAACTTACGAGGCCACTGTGGTGTATGTGTAATTTTTTTTTTAATAAAAAATTGTTATATTTTTCAGTACCTAATTGAATTTCAAATAATTTTATTTGTTATGTGAGGAAATGCAATTGGTTGAAATAAAAATATCGAAATTGTCTCTGGGCTGTTTTCAGTGGTTTTCGATTATCCAGAGTTCACTTAAGATCGCACAAGTTCCAAGGATTCAATATCTTTCTAAACGTCCAAAGCATTGTAGATTCTTCAATGTATTGCGTAAACGTGTCTAGGTACATCTAAATTTCTGTATTTGATAGAGTGATTTTATTAAAAATGAATGATTGATTCTCTTTTACAAGTAGTACTCAGAAAAAAGCATAAATGGAGTTCGCCAAATAGAGGAAGGTAACAGAAGTGGCATGCTCTTCCTCTTTGCATCCAATTCTATCAAAAAGGATATTACAAGCAATCACTTTGTATTAAAGGCACCCACATCCATTAAAACGTACGAAATAATTTTAATCTTTTATAAAGTCTTCATGACTGTGACACCACTTTCCTTAAAGTCTTTGATCCGTGTCTAAAAGACAGCTTCAGAAGCAATATAAAGCAACTCATCGTCACGAAAAACATCAAAATAATGCATAAACATAAATAATAATGTCATAGAATCAAAAATAAATGAAATACAAGTTCGGTGGTTGCCATTTTGAAAAATATAGTTTGATCCCATTGATAACATTAATTAGACCTAACATTTTTTCGGGACTTCTTTACGGGTAATACACTTTTTTCGAATTCAGTTAAAAATATGTTTTCCAAGTAAAAAAAGAGCTTTTATAACATTTAAATTTGACAATTTTTTAAATTTGAAAAATCCTTTTCAAAAAGATCAAACAAAAATGTTTCCTATGAGACCTATGAGAGTTTTTTCCTAAACAATGAATTCTGTCTGTTAGCAAAGCCATTTTCATTTCGGCAAAAATAGTTGCATGGTTTCAATTTAACTAAATCAGTTTTAATAGATGAGCTCTATCATCTACAAATCAATTTTATTTTTCTAAAATACACTTTTATTTGAAAATGAGAAAAATAATGGATATTTTCAATTAAATCACCACGATAAATAAATAAATTACGCAAAATCAAAAACAATGAACCCATTTAGCAATATTACACATTCAACATAGTGCAGATTGATTTACGGACTTGACGTCATTACATGTTACATGTAGGTACTTAAAATCACTTGCATTTTATGATAGATTCATTATTATCTTCACATTCAATAGTTCTTTGATAGATTTAAGTTCTATTTATAGTGCTGATTCAGAACTGACCGTCCCGAGGCATCAACTTTCCACGGTTAATGGACGCAGTCCTTATCAACATGTTTTACAACCATCGTTTAATTAAAAACCATTGCACCATCTCATTTCCATTTTTATTATACTCGTTTACTTTCAGATGTTCCACCACAACGTTTATTGAAAGCGATTTTAATTGTCTTTGTTTTCAACAACAGACGCTCTGCTGTCAGCAACAGATTTAAATGAGCCATGCACACAAAATTGCACACACAAACAAAATAAAAGAGAATATTTTAAATTAAATCGCCAAAAAAGGGAGAGATTAATTAAATCTAACATCACCCTCATTCTTAAAGCATAGGTAAATTACGCACAATTTTTATAAAAAAAAGATGCTTTGTTCCAGAGCCACATTAATAATGATTTTAATCACAAAAACTTAGTCCAAAAGAAAAATTCTAAAAATCCAGACTAAAATAAAGAACGTCTAATCATAATCACGACTTTTTAAAATAATCCACCCCTTATTATTACAATTACCTCACTATCCTATTATACTCCTATAACAATGTCTCGAAATGAGGGATAAATGAACCTTGTGCACTGGGGTCAAATGTTTAAGGCTAAAGCTAACTAATTTGGTCATTAGGCTAAACTCTGTTTTCACTCTGAATTCGAACACCGGCCCCCATGATGAACACTTAAACAATCCAACCACACTATATTAGACACCCCAAGGCGGCTGGCATCGGCACCAGCTAAGCAGGAGCCATAGCAAATGCGATTAAGCGGAAATGTTGTTAAAATGACACATTCATTGAAGTCCATAGGAAAATGTCAGCAGAAAGAGAGGGAGAGACAGATATTTAAACGACTTAAATGTTTGTTTTATTATTTTTTTTTTCTTCTTCTTTCTTTTCACCAAATTTTGACACTAAGTCTAAAAGTGACAATTTGATTCTTAAAGTGATGTTTGAATTGGTGACAACGCACAAATCTTAGAAAAAAGGACTTTTTGTATAGAGGAATTTCTTCAGTTAGTTAAATAGTTTTTCGTTTTGATTTTTTAATCATTATTCTTTCAAAAGTTTTTTTACTAGAATAAATATTTGTTTAATTTGTAGATGCACTGGAAGCCAGGGTACTGACATTTGGATCTTATAGTCTTTTTAGTACTCACTTTGATTTTTGAAGAAGGCACATGCAATTTAATAAAACTTGTACTTAGTTTTAAGTACAATCCCAATAAAAAAAAAATGTTTCCGAAAAATTAATAAAAAAGTATTTCATTTTTGTTTTTTAATCTTAACATGTATTTGTTTTTTAATTTTTTTTCGATTCTTGGCAAGACTCGATAAAAATGTTTGTATTAAAAAATGTTTACTTTTGATCATCAAAAGATAGATCTTGTCTAAAAAATAGCTCCTTTTTCATCAAAGTGGTAAAAGCCGTTTTTAAAGAAATTGTTTAGTTTAGCAGTTTTTTTTTTTTTTGCTTATCCTTGATTGCCCTCCTAATTTTTTTTCAACTTAATACATCACAAGTAAAAAATTCAAAAAAGTGTTCGTTCTTCAAAGGAATAAAAATCGAATTTTTAAACTAAGTTGAGATCCATCAAAAGTATGCAACTTTTGTTTATAAAGGCATATTTTTAGAAAAATTAATTCAAATCGTTGCGTTGGAACCGTTTTTATGCTATTATTTTTTTTTAAATACCTACCTAATTTTTTAAAAGAATTCAAAAAATATAATTTGTATGTCGTTGTGTAGAAATATTTAAAATATGTAGTTTTAAAAACAAAATTAAAAAAAAAAAATAATATCCCATTTATGAAAATCTTAATTTTTTGAATATTGAATTATTGGTTTATATTAAGTTAAAGTTTGTTTTAAACCTTTGAAATTGGAAAAAAAAACTGTTCTATAGGATCATGGGAGGAATCGCAATATCTATATAGTTTTGGATTTTTTTTTATTACCTAGATTGGCCTTGTCTTGAAAAGATACTTTATTTTTTTTTTTTTTATTAAAATCACAAAGAAAACAAATACCGAAATCATCCAAAAATTCCAAAACAAAGTCCTTCGTGGAATAGTTAATGCACCTTGGTACATAAGAAATAGCGATCTACATCGTGACTTACAAATAGAAACGGTTACAGAAGTTGTTAAAAAATACGCTGTATCCCATAATCAGAGACTGCAATGTCATACCAATTCTGAAATGGTGTCCGTCTTGAATACTAGAAACCATGTTCGGAGATTAAGAAGAACCAAGCCTCATGAGCTTATGGTCTAAAAAAACATGGGAAAGTATTAAAAGTTTAAACTTCCCCCAAAGTGATTTTACAAAGCTAAGAAAGAAAAATCTGATGTCGATCTCTCAAGATTGGTCCTGATAAAGAGGTGGTTTTAGTGGTTAAGAGTCCCACACTACTTGGTGTCGAATACTGCCAAGTGTCTTTTGAAGATTTCCTCCCGTCAAAAAAAAAAAAAAAATTAAAATCACAAGATCCATTTTCAAGAAAATTACAACATGTATGTACTTCGACATAATGCTTTATATGAGATTTGTGAGATATCCGTTCTAAGCGAGATATATAAAAAAAAACTTTAGAATACCCAAAAGATATTCCGTCAACCCGTTTGAGCAGTGAAAATTTAAATGGACGCAGAGACAAAAAGACTGCATAACGAAAACCACTTTTTTATACTTCCAAGGCATGTAGGTAGGCAAATGTAGGTTTTGATGAAAACCTGGAATTTTTTGGACACAGAACCAACCCGTAAGTAGAGTTAAAACCAAACAAATGTTAACCCTTCTAATACATTTACATTTCCCATACCTAAACGGGAGTTAGTTATTCTTTTTTTTTAATGAGTAACATTTAGGGCTGTAAAAGTAACGACAAAATGAATACCCGCATGTATACGTTACTTTTGATACTAGTACCCGCATCAATAATATCGTTACTCGTTACTTTCGTATGTTTCGCATTTTTCGCATATTTCGTATGTTTCGTGTGTTTCGCATGTTACTTTCGCATGCTTCGTGTGTTTCGTACATTTCGTATATTTCATGTATTTGATACGTTTCGTATGTTTGGTATTTTAAGTATGTTTCGTACATTGGTATAAGGGTGTAAAAAATTTTTTTTTGAAAAAAAAAAACCAAAAACAATTGCTATAATCTAAGCAACATTTTAAGAGTTTAATAAGAGTTTAAAGGTAGCTATATTGAATTTTTTCGTTTTTTTACTTGCGATATAGGTACTATATATCAAGTTATGCATTCGTACAAAAAAAAAAGTTGAGATAGCATTTTTCCATGACATTACGATGGTAGAGAATGCCAAAAAAGTGGGTCCCGGAAGTCCGTCTGTCTGTCCGTCTGTCAGTCTGTCAGTCTGTCTGTCTGTAAACGAAGCTACAGCTTAAACGGATGAACCGATTGATGTCAAACTTGGTATGTAGCATTATTTGGCGCCTCTCCAGAGGGGTTTTTGGAATTAATTTTTTTGGACCAAAAATAACGGTACTTGTCATATACCGATTTTAGTAAAATTGAAATTTCTCAAAAACGGCTCCAACGATTTTGTTTAAAAAATTCAAATGTTAGTTTTAAGACAAGGTCTATCTTTCAATAAAAAACATTTTTTTTGAAAATCATTATTAACGGTACCTGCCATAGAACCGTTTTTTTTTCAAATCCGATTATCTCTGAAAGAGCTTATTCGATTTTAACGAAACTTTTTGTGAAGAAGCATTTATATAATTTAAATATAAAACAAAAACAAAATTTCAAAAAAAATAATTTTTGGATTTTTAAAAAAATGTTGAAAATAATTTTTTCAAAAATCAAATTTTCAAAAACGGGACATTGAATTTTTTTGAAATTTTTTTTTAGATGTTGATTAGTCATTTTTACAAAATGGCATACCAATATTATTTTAAAACTTTTTTTCCAAAAAATTATTTATAAAAAATTAGATTTTTAAAAAACGGTTCTAACGATTTTGAAAATTTTTTTTCTAAAAATGCATGTTAATATATCAATCAAAATTGCATACTTGTTTTGGAGGGCAATTTGATTTCAGATTTTATTTTATTTTCTTAAAAAACTAATTTTATTTTTTTTTTTACCTATAAAGTAGGTAGGTACCTACATTTTCCAAAATTCTATATAAAAAGTCTTAAAAATTTAAGCAACTTTAACTCTAAGAGCAAGTTCGTGCGACCCAGTCGTGCATTTTATTTTTAATCAAACGTGGAAACTTTTTTGATTTTTTTCCAAATTTTTAGACAAAACTTTGGTAATTTTTTGTTTATATTCGTTCAGTAATCTTATCACAATTCTTTAGAGACCTTTATTTCAAAAGTACAACGCGCAGATCTCGAAATATTAACACTTCAATACAACCATGTCGAACAATTTTTCATTTATTTTTTCTATTGAGAGTGATTTTTAAACCTCGTTTTCTCTGCTTTTTATTGTGTTGAAAATTTTGCACCGAAAATAAACTAATTTTTTGAAAAACCAAAAAACTTTTGTACATTCTTAAGCTAAATGTCAATACCATTAACACCAAAGCCATAAACAGATTGGTTGCGTCGTGGATATACATATTTCGGCCAAATAGAGAAAATACAAAAACGTCTCTTTTGATATTTCTGTATAAATTATCGATAACACAATGATTATTAAACCTTGGCACTACTGTTTTAATCGAGAAAAAAATAAACTCCAGATAATTATCTGCAGTTAGCATTCTGACTATGGTTACGATACCGACACGAGATGCGAAATGCGACAAATTGAGTGTATCACTTCATTTCGTATCTCTTACATCGGATTTAGTATTGAAACTGGAATCGCGTCGTTACTTGTATGTTTCGTATCTCGTACGTTTCGTATGTTTCGTTACTTCAGTACCCAGTAACGAAACATACGAGTAACGATACTGTTTACTCGTTACTCGTTACTGAAGTGAATACCCGCATTTTAGTAACGAATACATACGATTTGCTACAGCTCTAGTAACATTTAATAGGTACATCGTTTATAAAGTAAAACCATATAAAATTAAACTATTCTTAGCTAAAAACGAAATGAAAGCTAGGTATCAAAAAAGTTTTTCCGGGTCAGCTAGCTTACAAAAACTTTACTTTAATAACCCTTTTTTCATAGTTTTTACGAGCTCTAAGATTATTTGATGAACGAAATAAAATGTCTGTGAAGCTTTGATAACACCAGTTTTTTTTTTTAAGTTAACGTTGTCTGGCATATGACCAAAATGGAAAAGGTTTTTTATTCTCAAATGACAAAACTTATTTCAACGAAACTTTTTGTGCAAAAACGTTTTAGTAACCTTAATAATAAAAATAATAAAATATTAAAGAAAATTATTAAACTTAAAAACTTAAGTTTTTGAAGTTTGATCAATTTTCTGAAACTTTTTTTTTGTTTTTCTTTTTTATTGGCTACCAAAAAAACTTTTTTTTGGAAAATTTTGAAATTTCTAATCTATAAAAACATAATAAATAATTTTCTCTAACTTTTTATTGAAGGGTTTTAAAAAAGAATATTTTTGGTGGACAAACATAAGCGAACAGTGGACAAACGAATAAGAACAGTTTATCTAAAAAAAATGAGGTCGGAGCTCTGGCTTTACGAAGTTCTTATACAGATATGAAAGTGATAGACAATTTCGGCCCATTCTGTTACTTCTTAATAATTTGTGTATTACTATTTGAAAACTATAATTAGGTACCTACTGTTTTTTGTAGAAAAATTAATTTGTTATAAATACTGCTTCCATATCCTGTATTATGTTTTTTAGAAGTAAGTGAAAAATATAAAGAAAAAAAACTATTTTAAACAAAAGAAAAAAACACTTTTTGATATGTAGGAGTAGGTATTGAAAAATAGTTCTTCTAACTTCATTGAAATAAGTTATCCAAATTAAGAATATTTTAAGAGTTCAACAATTTTCGATTAAAATTTTTCAATTATATAGGTACCTACTAGCTTTTAAGATGAAATTCACCTTTCTCTAAGGATATTCGGAGCATTAGCACACCCCTACATCAGCTTTTGTTGCATAAATTCAAACCACACACAACAACAATAAAAAAAGAAATATGAAAACGATTGGCTTTGCAGCTTTGCTCTTTTCTGAAATTCAGAATCTAATCGATACAATTCTCGAGGTATAAGTAGTATTATGGTCATTTGAACTTGTCTTATTCTAACTCTCTGTCTCTTTGTTGGATTATATTTTCCAACAAACTGAATCAGAATGACAAGCAAATTACGTTCCAAAAAAAAAAATGAGAGAGAATTTCGATTAAATTGCTATGCAAATAACAGAAAGAAAAAACGAAATTGTTTATACCTACAAAAAAAAAAACATATTATACTGGGGGCGTTATTGTCAAAGCTCAAAGATGTCTTTCGGTCGGTTCAGCATGACAAAAAATAAAGCTAGCAAAGAAAAGAGAAATTCTTGACGAATAACGGTGACTATAAATTCATACAAGAATGAATTTTTGTGTGGTGTGAGTTTGCGGTAGCTTATGGGAAAACGATTTTTCTTTCTGTGAAAAAAAAAATCTTCTAAAGAAAAAAAAAAACTTAAAATGGTTCCTTTTCTTTTGTTGCTGGTTCGGTTCGCTGGCTCTGGTGACAGATTCTCGCAACACACACAAAAAAAAAACTTTTTTAATTTATTAGTGCAGAGAAAATACGTTTTTTTGCGCACAATAACCTCAAAATGATTATCCTTAGAGCGATGTGTATATGCAGGAAAGAGAATTTGCAAAAGAAAGGGAAATTAGGAGGTCAGTTTTTTTGATTTTGGAATTTTGTTTTTGAGAACACCGCATTGCATTGGTATCTACTTTATAGAAACTTTACTTAGTTAGGTTGATTAAAAAGAACGAAAAGCTATTTGTCTTTGAGTTGTTTACTCCTTGACGGTGCAGAAATGGAAAGAAAAACTTTCCCCAAACTCCCATGTTTTGAGTAAGAAGAAGGGTAACCACCCTTCAATTATTTAAATGTACTCCAACCAGAAAACGAAAATAATTTTCAAGTCGATCAATGAATGAAATTTCCTTTGAAAAATCATATCCTTTCTTTCTTTTTTTTTTTTGAGAGAAGAAAATTTTACGTTTCAGGATGATTCAGTTTTAATTAAAGTCCCAGAACACGTTTCCTTTGTTGGAGTAGAGAGTAGGTACGTACTACTCATACACAGAAGAGTGTGTGAAATTTTTTTTGTCTGAATTGTGTGTGGGATCTTGGATATGTAATTAAATATATTTCTCTGTTGAATGTCTCACGTTCTTTTAATTATAAAATACAAAAAAAAAAAAAAAACATGTGCATTTTTATTTTTCTTCTCTCACAGGTATGTTGGGGATTTTTAGTTTTGATAAAATGGAAAACTTATTTAGTGACAACCAATAATTATTTTGAACAAATTTTGAAAAGTTTGCAACTTTTAATTAAAATTTGGAAAAAAAACCACAAGTGACAGCAACAGCTTGCAAAATCACAGGTGTAAATTAGTTTTTTATTAAAAATGTATAGGTACAAAACACCAACTTTGTCAATCAGTCAGCAAAATTGTGGAAAGGAGAACACGCAGCTGTGACTTCTTTTATAATACGATCGTGAAATGCATTTCCGTAGAAAACTGTAAATCCTTAAATTTCAAATTATAGAAATTATTAAAATGTAATCCGGTAGTAGAAGCATTCTATAGAAAGTGGAATCAAAGGTATTGTTGATAGTTTTAGCAAGTTATTACTACTTGAAGCTTACTTTAAATTGGTTACTCTAATATATGCGGAACATAATCCTTTAAAGAAAAACGGTTTTAAGAATTTGCACGTTTTGAGTTGATTCAGAAACCGGTTACTTTATTTTCTTAACTCTACAACTAATTTGACAACAACGATCCTCAGATATTTATGATCTACCATTTACCAAACGAAACTAAAACAAAAAATTTCGGACCTTAAAAAATAACACAAGAAAACGGAAAGGAAAAACAGGGGATGATATACCTAATATATTTTTTAAACTTACTGAAAAAATTCAGTTTTTTATTGAACAACTTTACTTTTTTTCAATTTTTCTGACAAGGCGTTAGGTACATCAAAGCTGTCCAACTACTAATGAAACAATTTTTGGTAGTTCCCCAATTAAGATTTATAATACATTTAGGAGAGTAGGCGTCTTATATTTTTCATTTTAATTAAATAATTGAATAAAAACTATTTTTATTTTTTTTTTTTTTATTGGAATAGTATAGGTACCTACACCAAAACCAAATTTGAAATTTTATCATGAACTCTAAAATTTTCTAGGAGTTTAAACCAAACTTCGGATATTTTTGACATTTTTTGCATCAAAACTACTGGATTTTCACATCTGGGCCATTCCGAAGTAACGGAGAGGACATATTGAGACTTATTTCCAGTATATCTCGTTGCAGAAGAAATCTTCTTTCTTGAAACTTGGTGGGTTTAGAAATTTCACGAAAAACTAATAAAACGTAGCCAAATTATTCTCAGATAAAGAAGGTAACGGAGAGGACAAAATGTCTAATATTTGCTTTTGAACAGAGATCAGAAATAAATCTCAAACTTTTGAAAGGTTCCTTAATAACTCTTATCTGTCGCCATTTTCAATAAAGGTCATAAAATAACCTTTATTTTTAAAAAAGAAAAATTTCGGTCAAGCTCTGAGAGAAACCTTTATTTTGTATTTTTTTTTATGTTTCGGTCAACCAGTGAGATTTGTCGCTGAGAGAAAAAAATAAATCTCGTCTGCAAATAATGTATCAATTCCTAGAGACATGGCAGAGGTGCCATATGAAAGCTTATATTCTCAGCTACCCGATAGTGGTATAATCGGGTTTGAAAGTTGGGGTAAATTTTTTTTTCGAAAAATCCCCGAATCTTTGAACGCTCCTGGAAGCTAAACCGCTTGAGAGCAATTTATGGGAGTGATGCCAAATGATAGATTGTGTCATGGGCCTACGCTTTGCTCATTGTTAGATTTTTAAAAAATCATCTTCCATGTTAAACCGCCACATCATGCCTATTTTTTTCAGAATCGGGCTTAACTTTTTTTTACCTTTAAGTTCTCCCGGTTTGAGAACGCGTGCACCTACAGGGATGGGAGTTGTACCCAAATGTAGGTTACCGCTACCTTTTGGCATCAAAAACATTTTTTTCATTTTTTTTTTTTTTCAAAATTCCGAGATATAGCCATTTGAAGTTGGGCTGGCGAAAACGCTTCTGGAAGCTGAACGCTTTGATTTAGATATACATCGGTCTCCTGAAATATTCGAAATTCCATTGGTTGTGCTTGTCGTCCCAGCGACTCAAATCACAGTGGAAAACACATTTTCGTCTTTAGATTTTACTTCAAACAAAAAGAGATATAATCTTGGGTCTAAAGAACTTTGAGAGTCTATTTAGTTCATACATTATTTAATACATAAACTTAGAAAAAAAGAGTGTGTGTACACATGTACACGCGACTGAAGTTATACTTCTCATTCAGTATATGTAAATGAATTTCATTTGATATTTTTAATTTCTATTATTAAATTAATTAATCCACACATCGTTTTTTTACATTTTTATCAAGTGAACAATAAATTAATTCTTTCATCCTCCTTGCGTCCACGTAGTTTTCAATTTATTCTGTGAAATTTACACATATTGTGCGGTTCAGAACGTACGGTATATGGTTAACGAAACTAAATGAATTGAGCATAAAATGTGCGATATGGTTGTTTTATGAGAATTGTGTGTGCTTCAGCACTAGTAGTAGCAATATGGAACTTGCAGAGTTGCTACAAAGCTCAAAAGTGAGCTGAGCTCAGCTCACAGCTCAGCTCAAATTTTGAGCTAGCTGACTTTTGAGCTATGTACCATAGCTTAGCTCATTTGAGCTGAGCTGAAAGTCAGCTGAGCTGATGGTTGAGCTGAGCTGTTGGGTGAGCTAAAGTAAAGTGAGCTGAGCTGTGATGGGTGAGAGGATACATTGATTTTTATTTGGAAAGTATAATGAAATATGAAGATATTTTAAACTTTTATAAAACACCATAGCTCAAGATGTTTGGTTCTAGTTATTAATGGAATTATTTTAACACATGGATATTTTTATAAATAAAACAGATAATTTTTCGTGATCTTTCTCTTGGTTTTTTTAACCCTAGAAAGATAATCATAATATACGTCTCAGAGACGTATGATTCTAAAAAAGATTTTTGGTCTTATGTTAACACTTTTTGTCATATTTATTTAACTCATTACTTAGATTATTTTAAATAAGTGATATAATAAATCAAATCAATTTAACAAAAACCCAGAAATTTGAATTGAATGAGATAAAACAGTTCTTTACACGCCATACGTCTTACAGACGTAGATTATCTTTCTAGGGTTAATAGTAAATATATTTCTATTTTTTTAGTAAAATATTTCTTTTTTAATCATAAAAAAAATCAGATACAATCCGGTTTTACGACTTTTTTCAAAATTCCGAGAAAATCGCGTTTGAAAGTTGGGGTAAATTTTTTTTTCGAAAAATCCCCGAATCTTTGAACGCTCCTGGAAGCTAAACCGCTTGAGAGCAATTTTTGGGAGTGGTGCCAAATGATAGCTTGTGTCATGGGCCTACGCTTTGCACATTATCAGATTTTTAAAAAATCGCCTTCCATGTTAAACCGCCACATCATGCCTTTTTTTTCAGAATCGGGCTTAACTTTTTTTTTACCTTTAAGTTCTCCTGGTTTGAGAACGCGTGTACCTACAGGGATGGAAGTTGTACCCAAATGTAGGTTAGAGTCCCCGCTACCTTTTGGCATCAAAAATTTTTTTTTTCATTTTTTTCAAAATTCCGAGATATAGGCGTTGGAAGGCTTTGATCTAGAGACAGGGGAGTGGTGCCATATGAAAGCTTATATTCTCAGCTACCCGAAAGTGGTATAATCCGGTTTTTCGATTTTTTTCAAAATTCCGAGAAAATCGTGTTTGAAAGTTGGGGTAAATTTTTTTTTTCGAAAAATCCCCGAATCTTTGAACGCTCCTGGAAGCTAAGCCGCTTGAGAGCAATTTTTGGGAGTGATGCCAAATGATAGCTTGTGTCATGGGCCTACGCTTTGCACATTGTCAGATTTTTAAAAAATCGCTTTGCATGTTAAACCGCCACATCATGCCTATTTTTTCAGAATCGGGCTTAACTTTTTTTTTACCTTTAAGTTCTCCTGGTTTGAGAACGCGTGTACCTGCAGGGATGGAAGTTGTACCCAAATGTAGGTTAGAGTCCCCGCTACCTTTTGGCATCAAAAAATTTTTTTTCATTTTTTTCAAAATTCCGAGATATAGGCGTTGGAAGTTGGGGCGCTCACTTTCAGCTCAGCTCAAATGAGCTAAGCTATGGTACCTAGCTCAAATTTGAGCTGAGCTGTGAGCTGAGCTGAAATGTTAGCTTTTTGCAACCCTGGCAACTTGCCACATGTAATTTGCCACATGCAACTTGCCACACGCAACTTGCCACATACAACTTGCCACATGCAACTTGCCACATGCAACTTGCCACATACAACTTGCCACATGCAACTTGCCACATGCAACTTGCCACATGAAACATGTAACTTGCTACGTGTTTTGTGTTTTATGTTTGCCGTACTGTGGCGTACTGCATTTTTAAATACTAAAGTACTGCGAACTCTAAAGGTGAAACGACAGCCCTGCTACCCAGCGTGATCGCGTCATAATCCCTTTGACATTCTTGTCAAAAAGTAAATTTTCATACCCACCCTCCCATAAGAAGTATAACTTCAAAAACATCCTTTTCATATTTATTTTTGCAATATAAAGACATTCTTGACATATTCGACATTCTAATTTGAATTGACCATTTTTGATTTATTTTCAGCGAAAACGATTAAAGGTTGACCTTTTCCATTTATTTTTTTGTAAAAATCTCAACCATTGAGAGATATGTATTTAAAAAAATAAAAAATAAATCTCAACCGATAACCTTTATTTTTGATTTTTAAACTAAATAAATCTCAAACCTTAACCGAAACTATTTAAAGTAATGTGGTAACTGTCAGAGAGAAACCGATTGAAAATATAGGTTTCACTTTTCTAACAATTTTAAAATTTTTTGTTTTTGTGTTTTTGTTTTAGTTGTTAACATTCCTCATTGAATAAAAATTTTAACATTTGAAAAATTGAACTGAAAGAAAAATTGTATCAATCAGTCATTTTATTTTTTGTTCAAAAGGTGGAAGATGTAAGTAAGCTCATGTTCTTGTAAAAGCTATTTTGTCACATTAAGTTTTGAACATAAGATATTTACTTTCTCTTTAATCCTAATAAGTAATAAACTTATTTTAAGAGTTTCGAATTCCTCACACATTAAAAAAAAATGTCAAAACAAATTATCCTAAACCTTGAATCGAAGGACTTTCTTGACCCTTATTTTGGGAAATTTCTTCTTATTAGAGAGTTCGTTTTTACCTTTAATCCCCAGAAGAAGAGATATTTGGTATATGCTTAACATCGTTAAGCTTTGCAAAGATGTGTCTGTGGGTTGATAGTAATCAGTTTGCCTTCATGTCTAAATGATTATCGTTTGCGCTTAATTAACCCCATAGGTTTTGGCCTTTTGGACTTCTAGGATTTTTCCATTTTCTTTTAATAAAAATGAACTTATGTATAAACAAATAAATCCTAGTCGCTGCTTATATTTTTGATTCTTTCACAATTAATTCTCCTTACAGAGCAAATAAATAAAAATAAAAAGATTTCCACATGCAATATTACTACAAACCCGATTGTAGGTTGGGATGTTGAACTCTTGATGTTAAATTACTTTTTGAATTAAAGTACTTTGCTCATTTGTTAAAAAAAAAAAAAAAAAAAATATTAAATATAAAAATGTCATGAGAGAAAAGCAATTTATATGATTTATTGCCACCCTACAAACAATATCGCTCTCTTTTCATTTTAATTTTTCTTATCGTTCAATTCTTATTTTTCTTTTTTTTTTTCATAAAACTGTTTTTACCCTAAAACTCCTTGTCATCGTTCCCTTAAATACGTTACCTATATTATATATTATTTATTTTTTTTTTTTTTTTCATATTTTGATTATTTTCATGATATTAATTTGAATTGTGTCCCTTTTTGCGCTGCGTTCAAAAATAAAATTTACGGTCAACATAATTCATTGATTGGCCCTATCGATATCATTATTTATTAGCGTTCATTGTAAAAACAATTGATAAACATTAATTTTGTTCTGATATATCCACGAGGGCAGTTCATTTATTACAAAAGTTATTTGTAAATAATGTTGAATTCGAATTTGTGTTAATACACATAGAAAGTAGATTTTAGATTAATCTTCTATTATTTTTTTTGATCATTGACTGCAGTGAAATCAATTTCTCAAAATCATTTTCTATTCTTGGAAATAACAAATAAAGAAATAAAAGTCTGCAAAAAGTTACATAATTTGAAGCAAACATTCGGGATTTATTTTGTAAGTACCTACATTACATTTTTTCTTGGCAAACCGAAAAAAAAAATTCTTAAGCGAGTGCAAAAAAAAGAATCGAAAAAGCTTACTAATAAAACCTACTTTTCTCACAAATGCCTATAGGGTTTACCCAGTTGTATTAAGAAGTAGTGGTTCCGATAGATTGGATAAAACTATGATTTTGTGGGGAAAAGTTTTAGCAAAAATGTTTCAAGCCCACTTTTTTTTTTGTGAAATTAATTTCTCAAAAAAGGATCCAACAGTTTTAAGTATTTCTCTTTTAAGCCGTTTTTTTAAAAACTAATTTTTTATAAATAATTTTTTGGAAAAAAGTTTTAAAATAAAATTGGTATGCCATTTTGTAGAAATCACTAATCAACATCTAAACACAAAATTTCAAAAAAATTCAATGTCCCGTTTTCGAAAATTTGATTTTTCAAAAAAAAATTTCAAATTTTTTTTTTTAAATCCAAAAATTATTTTTTTTGAAATTTAATTTTTGGCTTATATTGAAATTATATAAATGCTTTTTCACAAAAAGTTTCGTTGAAATTGAATGAACACTTTCGGTGATAATCGGATTTGAAAAAAAGGTTCTATGGCAGGTACTGTTAATAATGATTTTCAAAAAAAAATTTTTGTATAAAAAAAAGACCTTGTCTTTAAACAATTTGAGTTTTACTAAAATCGGTATGTGACAAGTACCTACCATTATTTTTGGTCCAAAAAAATTAATTCCAAAAACCCCTCTGGAGAGTCGCCAAATAATGCTACATACCAAGTTTGACATCAATCGGTATATCCTTTTAGGCTGTAGCTTCGTTTACAGACAGACAGACTGACAGACGGACTTGTGGGACCCACTTTTTTGGCATTCTCTACCATCGTAATATCATGGAAAATGCTATCTCAACTTTTTTTTTGTACCAATGCATAACTTGATATATAGTACCTATATATCCCAAGTAAAAAGACTGATTTCAAAGAAGGTATGAATCATTTTCGAAATTTCAAAAATAGTTAAGAACAACAAGTTACTTGTACATGTCTTCTGAAAGGTCCTGGAGGGTAAAATATATGTAAGACTACCTATCTCGATCAAACCGAGAGAGTGGAAAAGTCTGACAAACTACAAAATATCAAGGATCTAAGAAGCTATTAGCTTAATCCCGTCCTGAAAAAAACAGGGTTAAAGCTATAATTACAGTGCACTGACCTATAGATGACTACACAACCAAATTTGGTAGATTGTAAAATGCCCATTCTTAAAGATATAAGGCTATACGGGAAAAAGAGACACTAGAACTATCGATACCCAGTCCTATCCCAATCAAGACATCAAGTTTTCGGTGCTATGTGTTAGACGACCTAAACCTACAGAAAAACTGAACCTGATTAAAGAATTTAATTACTCGTACTACACTGGCAAAAACAAAATTGCAATTTTTGTATGTCTTATTAATCGTTATAAAATGCCCAACTGGGGTCAAACGTACTTACTCAACAAAATCAGGGAAAATTTTATATGTTTGAGGAACTTCATTATGTACCTAGGTAGTGTAAAAAAATAAAATTTGGTTTTATAATTAATTAAACACCGTTTTAAATTATCGTTTATACAAAATCAAGTATAACATTTGATTTCTTGCATTAAAAGGAATTTTTAGAAAAAAATTTTCAAAAATCGTTAGAGCCGTTTTAAAAAAAAAATATTTTTTATAGGTAGATACCTAGGTATATAAAAATTTTCTAACATTTTTCAAATAAAAAAGTTGGTATTAGTCCGGTCAATTTAGACATCCGAGGTTACATTAATTCCCAGCAAGCTGAAAATTGGTAGGATTGTTGGAAATACCATCATAAATTAAATCTAAAAAGTCCTCATCGATCCGAGGCCTGGAAAAAAATTTACGGGAGGTCAAAGGTCACAAAAACTGTTTTTTTCACGATTTTCAGCAAAACGGTAAGTCTTATCAAAAAATTTTCAATGCAAGAATTGTAGACCAGATTATTATATATAAAAAGTGTCATGACACTTTTTTCCTAAGACCCACCGTTTCTTAGGTATAACGATTCAAAAAGTTGAAGTAGAGTAGTAATCGTCATAATCTGGCCTATTCTGAAAAAAGAACTCCTAACTGAAAAGTTCTTGAAATTTCATTATTTTTTTAGCTTGAATTTCGTTCTTCGATGGTTAAGAATTAGAGGAAAGCAAAAAAAATGAAAACTATCACCATTTTTCCGATTGGGGCCCTCCTCCCGAAACCATTTCGCTGGGAATTTTTGTTTAGAATATGTCTGAATATATACAGGGTGTGCAATAGAGAATGGACAACCCTAAAACGGCCGATAGCTATACTTATGACTGTTCTAAAAACAGATAGAAAAATGTTCTATCGCAACCAGTTCATAAAATATTGGCTTTTTTCGTTCAGTGTATTTTAAATTTTATCATCTTATATTTTCGTTCACTACAACCATGAATGAACGAATTTTATTTATTTCTTTTTTTTATCATTTTCTACAATCATTGTATGAGTACATAAACGCCTTAAAAACTGCATAGCTATTGCACATTTTCGTAACAAAAAATTTTAAATCGGTTTTTTGATGCAAAATGTAAAAAATGTATTTTATGAAAAATTTTAAACACCTGTGGTATAAAATAAATCTATAGAAACCTAAGTGGCCAACTTTCTTAAAAATATTCTCGTCTAAGGGGAATATTTTTAAAAACTAATGTCATTTTTAAGAAAATATTATTCAACACATAAAAACGAAATTTCGATAAAATTCATCAACCTATTTTCAAAAAAAAGAAATTTGAAATATTTTTAAAAAATCCAAAAATGTGTTTTGGAAAAATTTTAGAAATTTTTACATAATGTTTGTTTCAACGTTTCTGTATAAAAATTTTGGTTGAAATCTGCTTTGTCGTTCATAAATTCATAAATAAATATGGCAAGAAACGTTAAAAACGGTACAAAAACTATTTTTTGTTTTTATTTCCACAGGAAGATTTTATGTTTTACGTTACACTTACATTTTCATAAAAATCGTACCGTTAGTTTTGGTCCTAAAAAAAAATTTCTATTTGTCCTCTAGGGAATCAGCCAAAACTGTTAACTTCCAAGTTTGAAGAAAATCGGTCCTCTAGTTTAGGCTGCAGGCTGCAGCTATAGGTACTTACTAACGAACAGACAGAATTACTGGACTAACTTTTTTGGCATTCTCCATCATCGTAGTATTATGTAAAATTATCAATAATTTTTACATCGTACCTATGTATATCGCAAGTAAAAAAGTTCAAATACGAACGTCTACTGTACGAGATTTTTAAATTAACGGGCTCTTACAACTTCAACAGTATAGCAATAACATAAGGCTTTCGCATAAGGAACATCATGTACCTTTTAAAGCCTTTTTTTTTGTATTTTACTATTGAAAAAGTTGAAGGTTGGTTTTTGATAAATTACTTTTAAAAAGTAAATATTTACTTTCGCTAGCGAGACTGAATGGAGGGCAACATTTGTGTTATTACAAGAGTATGAAAAAGGTTATGCTCTTCTACATTTTATACAAGAAAAGTTTTTATTTTTTAAAAACACTATAAATAAATAAATTTGTAAACTATCAAAACCGGAGAGCAGCAAGTAAAATGGCTTAGATAAAAGAATCATTTTATCCCAGTATTTTTTTTTTTTTAATGTCATTATTAACAAGAAAATGATATAATTTTCAATATATTTTTGTTTTAAAACTAGCAAATTTGTTCAAGAACAATACTTAAAAAGTATCGGGATAACCTTATTTTATTTTTTTTTTAATTTAATTTTCTCAAAAAACATACCAATTTTCCGCACAGCTGAAACAATCCATATTTTCAAAACAATCACATCCTAATTAGTAAACTCAATTCTCAAACGAAAACAAAAAATAAAACTTGTTGAAAACAAACTGAATTAAGGACATTAAAATATGCTACCACTATCAAGCAGAAGGATTCTTCACTGAATGGGAGAATAACAAACTAACAAAAGTAAAAAAACACCTGAGACAAAATTATGAGAAGAAAAACAAAACAAGAAAAAACTTTCCCCAATTCTCAAACAAACACTGACCTATGACCATCATCCCTTATATTTTTTTGGCAAATTCCTTTCAATTACGTCAGCTAGAAAACGGAATTATTACATAAACGATATTTATTCTTCTCTGTGATAATTTTGACGCCTACCTAATTAAGCTCAAGGATGTATTTTCAATATGAATGTAAAAAGTATTCATTTTTTGGCAAAACAAACCAATCTAACCAACGACGACGACAACAACTGATTTCCATCTTATATTTCAGGTTGTGGCAGAACTCCAAAAAATCAAACGATTTATTGAACCCATTCCAGAATGACAATATCCTTAACTTAACCAACTCCGCAAGCATAAACCATATCCAAAGTTGTCGGAAGAGATAAAATTGCATAATAAAATGATGTTTTTGTTGTTGTACCCGTTTGTTCAACAGAAGTCAGAGCTCCTATGAGCCCACATAATAATATAATCATTGCGCAGTGAGTGGCCTTCACTTAAATACCAACCTCAACCCCAAAAATCACACACCCACACTACTAACTCTATGCATATATAAAACCTTGATAGTATGAATGACATTCAGACAAAATAAGACGGCCACAGCCAACAATGACAACAAATCCCCCCACATACTATTATTGTACAGTGGGATGTTTATTTGATAAAATAGGTTAACAAGTTAATTTTTTTTTATTTTGGTGAATACTTTGAATACCATAATAGTAATTAAGGGAATACCAATACATTGGGGGGAGGGTTCTTAGAAAAAAAAAACGAAATTGACGTCATCTCCGGTAGTTTCTGTAAGAGCTTTTGAATTTTCCTTTAGACTTAAATCCTTCAAACTGTTTTGAATTGTTAGTCTAGCTAAAAGATATTTTAAAATTGAAAGTTCGATTTTACATAGAGAACCTGAAAGATCATTTAAAAATAAAAATTAAAAAGAGTTTCAGTCAGAGACCAGAAAAACAGTCAACCTTTATTTTCAATCGGTTTCTCTCTGAGAGTTACCACATTACTTTAAATAGTTTTGGTTAAGGTTTGAGATTTATTTAGTTTAAAAATCAAAAATAAAGGTTATCGGTTGAGATTTATTTTTTATTTTCTTAAATATCTCTCAATGGTTGAGATTTTTACAAAAAAAATAAATGGAAAAGGTCAACCTTTAACCGTTTTCGCTGAAAATAAATCAAAAGTGGTCAATTCAAAGGAAAATGTCGAATTTGTCAAGAATGTCTTTATATTGCAAAAATAAATATGAAAAGGATGTTTTTTTTTAAGTTTGTATTCAGTATCTCGTTTTCATATCTCGGAATTTTGAAAAAAAAAAATTAAAAAAATTTTTGATGCCAAAAGGTAGCGGGTACAACTCCCATCGGTGTAGGTGCACGCGTTCTCAAACCGGGAGAACTTAAAGGTAAAACAAAAGTTTAGCCCGATTCTGAAAAAATAGGCATGATGTGGCGGTTTAACATGGAAGATAATTTTTAAAAATCTGACAATGTGCCAAGCGTAGGCCCATGACACAAGCTATCATTTGGCATCACTCCCAAAAATTGCTCTCAAGCGGTTTAGCTTCCAGGAGCGTTCGGATACGGAATATCATACTTTAATTCTTTTTATTTTCAGTTACAGATCTTTACAAGGACAAACAAACCCATCATCATTATATTTAGTAACTTTAAAGTCTTATGTCTGTAGCTTACGGATTGTTGATTTAGTTTTTTTTAGTCTAAAAAGAGTATTATATCTCTATTTGATGAATGAAATAAATTAATAAATAAATAAATTTGATATAAGCTGAATTTGGGATTCCGGTATACCTATGTGAAGTAAATGACATACCATTTTCAGCAACCGCTCAACTACAACAATATCGATATTATCAGTCATCCCATTGAGATGTATTTGGGTCTCTCACAGCATTTAAAGAACATTTGCTTTAAGAATCAGCTGCTATTTCGGTTCTGTAAACCCATTTGTTCAAACTTTCAAATTGGATTATACAAAATTCAGTAAACGCAAAGAGTACCTACCTAAATTGGTTTGATAGCAAAATAAAGTATGCACTTTTTTTATTATTCTGTCTCAAGAATGAATCACAAGGATCCATGCCTGTAAACACACATGCTTCCAAAAATATCATCGATTCAAAATTTTAAAATTGTCTCCACATTGAAATCATTGTGATGCATTTTTGCGATTGAATAGTCGCCCGACCAAAATGTTGTTGGGTGATATACGTACATAAACAAAACTGGTAAGTTCGACTGATATTTTATCAGTTTCAAAAGAGATTTACCTACCAGTTTCAGATGAGAATAGCTGTATTGAATAAAGTTTGGGCTGAGAACTACCAATTTTAGTTCCAATCGCAAAAATACTTTCGAAAGTTTAATCAGGTGAATCAAATTTGAAGTTAATTAAATTCTAATTTGTTAAGCCAACCAAAAATTTGTAGCTCTCATGGTTTTTGAGTTCTTGAATTTTTCGCTAAGATAAGTTTGATTCTTACTGAAAAAATCGCAAATAATTAAAAAAAAATTAAATGTGTTTAAACTGCGAGAACTTCGTTTTTATAGCTTCAACAGTTTTTTGTCATTAGACATTCCGAAAGTTGAAGTTGACGAACAAAATAAGAAAATTTAGGTCCATTTTCTTCACTCGGAGTTGAACATAACTTGAGAATTTTTAATATAAAAAATTCTCAAGTTTTGTTCAACTCCGAGTGAAGAAAATGGACCTTAGACTATTTTTTGATCGCCGAAATTGTCGCTCCTGTGGGTCATTTTTTTATTTAAATTTTAAGTTTAAAAAGCATTTTCGGTTCGCTCAAAAAACAATATGAACTATTTTGAAAATACCAACAATTAATAGTTTGAAAATCCCTTATAAAAAAAGAGAGGTTAAATGTTTTAAACTTTTTATACAGGGTGTCCCAAAAGTAATGGTTCAAACGAAGGATGCTGATAGGGGATCTTAAGGGCTCTCAGAATTTGGTAACTTGTTCATCCCAAATCCTAACGGTTTTCGATTTAATGCAATTCTTGTGAAATTTCGAAAAATCCCTACTTTGCAACAGTATTTTGCTTCCTGATGCCATTATTGATTTTTGTTTCTTACAATTCTTTTACTAAAACATTGCCAAATAATTAGGAACAATTAATTAATCAAAATATTTCTTATTCCATACGCCATTTCGCTGCAAATTAACTAACAGTTTCAAGTTTTATAAAAAATCAATTTCTAACTTTTATTTGAGAGCAACACCGCAAAAAAAATTTCTAGGGGGTGAGAATGGTTTATTATTTTAAAAAGTTGCCCTGTTATTGTAGTTTTCAAAAATGTATAAAAGTTTCCAAAGTTACAGTTAGATCGCAAAATATTACAATTTGAATTCAACAAAACAGGGTTTTTCAAAGCAAAAATACAAACAAAAATAGAGCCTTTTGTTCAAAGAAAAATAAACAAATAACAGTTCGAGAAAATGTGTTTATTTTTGGTTGTTTTTTGTTCTGAAAAACCCTGTTTTGTTGAATTCAAATTGTAATATTTTGCGATCTAACTGTAACTTTGGAAACTTTTATTCCTTTTTTGAAAACTACAATAACAGGGCAACTTTTTAAAATAATAAACCATTCTCACACCCTAGAAATTTTTTTGCGGTGTTGCTCTCAAATAAAAGTTAGAAATTGATTTTTTATAAAACTTGAAACTGTTAGTTAATTTGCAGCGAAATGGCGCATGGAATAAGAAATATTTTGATTAATTAATTGTTCCTAATTATTTGGCAATGTTTTAGTAAAAGAATTGTAAAAAACAAAAATCAATAATGGCAGCAGGAAGCAAAATACTGTTGCAAAGTAGGGGTTTTTCGAAATTTCACAAGAATTGCATTAAATCGAAAACCGTAAGGATTTGGGATGAACAAGTTACCAAATTCTGAGAGCCCTTAAGATCCTCTATCAGCATATTTCGTTTGATCCATTACTTTTGGGACACCCTGTATGTACCTACCAAATTTGGTACACATAATATCAAAAAAACTTTGAATGAATGTGATTTTTGTTTAGTTCAAATTCATTTACGGCCAGTTGTACAAATATTTAATCCGTGGGTTCAGCAATTTGTATCTTCGGAAATCGGTGTTGAAGGTGCACTTTAGCATTGGTTCAAGGTCCATGTATGTTAAAATAGCTAAAGTCATGCTTGAACCAAACTTGATCCACAGCTAATCAACCGAAACCGGAAAGTTTAATTCCTGAACCGATAGGTTGACCCACGTTTGTAGGTATAACTGGCCCTTAAAATCTAAAGTTGCGATTTGCAAAATATGCAGTTTGGAGACTCAGAAGTTTTTTTTATATTATTTTATATGAAATTTTGTAGAAATTTTTAATCAACACGTAAAAACCAAATTAAAAAAGCTGAATAGAATTGACAAACAATTTTCTGCAAAGTCTCCGAGTTCAAATCGAGTGTTATGCACATCGCAGTGACTTTAGTGGAAGCTGCCTACCTCTTAAAAAAATTAAGCTGATCTGGTATTGGATAGATTTGAAATCAGAATTAAGGTCGTGCCAGTTCATTCGATTGACCTTTACCAGATGAGATACTACAAAAAATATTCGGATTACATTATATTTTTTATCATATTCTAGCACAAGATATCTTCTGTTTCAATATACAATTCAATTACATAAATGTAACTACAAGTCAAGTACAAGTACCAACTTCCTTTTTGTAATTCAGTATTAAGATATTAAATAGTTGCTGTGCATTTACATAAACTAAATAAGCATCATCTTTTAAACATGTTCAAAAAAAACCTAGATTTTTCGTTTAAGTTCTTATTGTTTTCGAAATGGATTAATTAAGTCATTCATTTTAAATTGACTTTTGGCCAATTTTTCAATGAAAAAAAAAAACACTCATAAAGTGCATCAACAAATAAAGCGATAAGCCATATAAACGATGTCTATAGCAGAAAAATAAAAAAAAAAACAAAACAAACCAAAGAGAAAAAAAAAAGAAAAATACTGCTCCATTCTAGCCTCTTCATTCTATTGATTTACCATAAATTTAGATGCAAGACCCCTCTCTACACTATTTGACAACTACCGACTAACCAACCCTTACCCATAACCCACCCCTTCAATCGACCAACGACAACGACGTATGCTTCGCCTATGGCTCACCTTGAAGAACAGGAAAAGATAACAATAAGTCACAAGGTTAACAAATGTGGTTTGCTACCCTTTCTCTTTTTTTTTTTATTTTACTCTCTCTCTATTCTTGTCGTCTCTCTCTCTAAAATATCTGTTTGTACATTTTTAAGGTTCATATATGCTTGTCTATGCCAAATTGGAGAAGTTCCAAAACTTCCTACATTCCAAATTCCGACAAGGAAAAGCTATTGCATAATCCACTTCTGTCCTGTCCTGTCCTGACCCAAACAAAAGAAAATACTTTAAAAACGACTTTCACTTATGTGGCGAATAGAATCCATTTAAACGTTAAGGACTTTATCATATGTTTTTGGTTCTACTCTTTTTGTTTTCATTTCTCTTTTTTGTCTGTCATTTTGAAAATTTGAAAATGGTTTCGTTTCGTTCTGTTTGCTATTCTGTCGATGTGAGAGTGGTGAAAATTCTCTCTGCAATTGAATAATTTCCAAATTAACGTGATTTCAATTCAGCAGAGCGAATTCACTTTATATAGAAGACTCAAACTTAACTCAACTACCAATTCAGCCAACCCTATATTTGCTTTGCTAGTTTATTTTTTTTTTTTTTTTGGCTAAGACTGAAAATAGTATAGTTTCATATAGGTACAATGGTAAAGCCAGCTATTGTAAGGCTTTATTAGACAGAAAGAGAGAGAACTTAACATGGTTTTCTGAATTTGTTGAATGGAATACAGAAAACTATAAACTCTTACTTTGCCAAATTTTTAGCTTTGAAGTCATTATGGCAACATTCGTTTGGTTCACATAATAACTGGCTTTGCTCTATTCCAGAAGGACCATTATTCCAAAAAAGCATTTGTGTGTGGTATTATTCGACGATATACTTCAGCTGAACTGAAAGTGTACGAGTATGGCTTTAAACTTAAAAGGCATTTTTTTGAATTGATATTCAATAGAAATGGCAAAATAATGGCTTCGAAATGTTGTACATGAATGAGGAAACCATTTTTTTTTTTTTTTTTTTTTTTGACGAATGAATAAAATTCAGTTGGCGAAACATATGGATATTGGCAGTGGCAGAGTGTTTTTAAAATTACTATACACTTTGTATGGTTTCACCAAGAAGTGGATTATTGTATTTGGGATTATCCGATGTAAAGGTTTGTGAGTGGCATGACTTTAAGCATTTAACTGGTTCAAACTTTTTTTAGTATTTTGTAACAAATTGATGGTTCTATTAATACAATTTATTAAAAAGATGCAATTTAAGTATTTTTTATGAAACTGCTAAATTTTTTTTGCAAAAAAAAAAACTCATAAAATAAGAAAGATATATGTAGATGGTAACCTGCTCAGTAGGTACACGGAGAAAAAAAAACGCGATGGTTAACTTTACTACTGGTATATTAAATGTAAATGTACCAGAAATTAGTTAAATATACCAGAAAGAATGTTAAATATACCAGAAAAAAAGTTATCCCTGCGTTATTTTCACTTTGTGTAGAAGGAGCAATTTGTTTGGGTTTTAAATTGGGTTTTCGACGAAAATGGTCTCTTGCACGTGAACAAAGCACTAAATAACCAAAATGCGGTGGGATTTGACGGAAATTCTGCAGAACTATTGCAAACATCATCAACGTTTTCAAGCGAATTAATGCAGCCAATCAATTAGACAAACATAATCACCAAATAATTCACCAACGAGTGGAAAAAGAAAATGATCATTTTGAACTTCCTTAAAAAGGAAGACCTGAAGAAGTGCAAAAACTGGAAAAGAATTTGCATTTTTTTTGCAGTTGCCAGATGGCAAAAATTGTTCTGGAATGCATAAGAGAACGACTGGAAGCTGAAATTAATGCTGAAAAAAGCAAAACTCCGCTATGGAGACTTTTCTAATAGACCAACGACAGCCGAACAATTAACGAAGGCCCTCAACTGCTTAAAGGTAGATATAACAGCCATCAAAGAAGTGCGTTAACGAGCTGGGCAACAGAAAATAACAAAAATGGCGACTGCTACCCTAGACAGCTCTTATTTGGATGTATATTCGTTGTTGGAGGCAGATTCAGCGGCAAATTCTTGAACGAACGCCTCACCGCGATCCATATAAAGGCTTAAGTCTCCAGCGTAAACCTGATAAGCGCTTAGGCAATCAAGAGATGGATGATACGAGTAGTTAGGGCTTTTTGAAAAAAACCTATGAGCTAATAATTATCTACGAAATCTTAGTTGTCCTGGGTAATTTGTATGCAAAGCTAAGAAGAGAAAGCATATTTGGAAGTATTTATTGTTGGAAAGTATAGCTTGCACAACACCAAGTCCCTACAAAAAGACCTTATACACTTTTTTCAATTATCTAACCGTTTAGTAGATATTTGAGGTCCAAAGATCGAGAAAATCTTTAAAAATTCATTTTTTGTTCTTTATTTTGTAACAAATTGAAAAATTATAATAATCAAACGCGCATAACAAATTCTTGTAGGAAACAGATTGCTCCACAAAAAAGGTCTTGCTAACTTTTTTCATTAATCTAACCTATATAATCTACATCGAGGTCAAAGTTAAACAAAATTATAAAAACAATTTTTACTTTTAAAAATTTTCCAATTTTCTGAAACTTCATTATTTTCAAATTAACAAGATGTATTCTTGTAGGGGCTTAAATGTTCTACAAGAAATTCCTTGGCATCAAATTGATTTTTTTAACCGTTTAGAAGATATGAATTGGAAAATTTTTAAAAGTAAAAATTGTTTTTATAATTTTTTTTAACTTTGACCTCGAATATCTTTAGAATGGTTAGATTAATGAAAAAAGTCCGCACGACCTTTTTTGTGGAGCAATCTGTTTCCTACATGAATATGTCATGCGCGTTTGATTACACATCCACACAAAAAAAAAAATAAAAGTCCTGACCTGGGGTTGCGATTATGTTTTTCATATAGTTTTTGGGTCGCTGAAACCGAATCCGAAGTCCGTTTTTCCCCATCACGTCAGGTTTTTGAGATAACCTCAAAAAATGTCACGAAAAAAATTTTTTTTCTGATCTGGATGTGCGATATGTTAATCATATAGTTTTTGGATCGCTGAATCCAGATTCGAAGTCAATTTTGCTCTATCACGTCAGGTTTCTGAGATATTCTGAAAAAAATGTGAAAACCAAAAAAAAACAAAAGTTCTTATCTGGAGTTGCGACTAAGTTTTTCATATAGTTTTTGGGTTGCTAAAACCGAATCCGAAGTATATTTTGCCGTATCACGTAAGGTTTTTGAGATATCCTCAAATAATATCAGATAAGAACTTTTTTTTTTTGAGTTTAGACATTTTTTGAGGATATTTCAAAAACCTGACGTGATAAGGCAAAATAAACTTCGGATTCGGTTTTAGCGACCCAAAAACTTTATGAAAAACCTAGTCGCAACTCCAGATGAGAACTTTTGTTTTTTTGGTTTTGACATTTTTTGAGGATATCTCAGAAACCTAACGTGATAGGGCGAAATTGAATCTGGATTCAGAGATCCAAAAACTATTTGATTAACATATTCGCACATCCAGATCAGAGAACAAAATTTTTTGTTTTCGTGACATTTTTTGAGGTTATCTCAAAAACCTGACGTGATGGGGCAAAACGGACTTTGGATTCGGTTTCAGCGACCCAAAAACTATATGAAAAACTTAGTCGCAACCCCAGCTCAGAACTTTTATATTTTTTTGTGTGGCTGTGTTATTATAATTTTTCAATTTGTTACAAAATTAAGAACAAAAACGAATTTTTAAAGATTTTCTCGATTTTTGGACCTCAAATATCTACTAAACGGTTAGAATTCAAAATAGTGTATAAGGCCTTTTTTGTATAGAACGTTCAATTTTCTACAAGAATATTTAAAAAAATTTGCTAATAAGTCAATTAATAAAAAAATGAATTTTTTTAGTAGAAGCTTGATGTAAAAATGGAAAATTGCGAAGCGGAGGACCTTTCCATTAATATAAAGAGCTCATATTTGGTGTGTATATTCTAGTGTCTAGATTTTTCGGAGTACAAAATCGAAAAAACGAATTTCGATTTTTTTTTTTACCCACCCTAATGCCTACATATAAATTTCCTCAAAAGAAAAAACATTAACTGCTGTCGAAATTATCAGTGACAAGTTCTGTTCTTCATTTTAGAGAAGATAATTCATCGGTAATGGTCATTTGCTCATCCAAGTGATAATTTCTAATAAGAAGATTATCTTTTATATAGATTGACTTCGAATATCCTGTGTCTTCAATTTTCAAAATTGTCCAAATCCTTCAAAAGTTTAGAGTTTAATTGAAAACTTGTTAGTATTTTTACTTCAAAAGTTGTTTCTTCATCACTTGTAAATTTAAATCTTCTGCCAACTACAACAACTATAATTCAATGTTTTCTTTAAAACCACACAAATATCCCTAAAAGTCTAACTAAATATATATATTGAACATATTGTAATTGTGCATCTAATTGAGTGTTTTTGAGCAAATAACAATGTTTTAGATTTAAATTGTTTTATTTATCTTAATCCAAAGATTGTTTATATCAACTCAAGTCCAATTTATTCCTCTTTTACACACATATTGACGTAGTCCAACATGCTTTTCTATTTCATATTATACACATGTAGATACATACATTGATTGCATAAGGTCACAGCAATCATTTTCTACACAAAACAATCATACACACTACACAACACACATTCGCATGAAGTTGCAAACGAATTCAAATCGAAGGCACTTCACAGTTCAGATACACAATCAATAATGCACAACCGCACACACAAACCCTTCATTTCCATATACAAAATGTTCATATATGTTTAACATGCATACATACATATACGTGCATCTGAGCTCTTTTTCTGGTTATAGCCAATAATTGAGAAATCAATAGACAGGATACTGTCACTCTAACCGCATGTTGTACGTACACATTGTAGGTTATATGTTGGTATCCGGGGTTCAGTTGCAGTTGCAGTTGTAGACTAGATAACGGTAAATGCTTTTAAGCAGTAACACACACATATTATCTGGATGTTAGCGCCAGAAGAGCAAGAAATGTAGAAATATTCAACTCTAGCCCAGGAACAGGAAGCACAACCTGCATAATCCTGCTGGCAATTTTGATTATATCAAGGAGCTTTGTGTGGTCTTCATATACATATGCGATGATATGCGGCACAATGTACTCTGATTTACTAACGTTATTTTGCAATCCTGCCGCAGGTAAATTTGATTTTTTTAGGAGTTCCTATAGTTCAGTGGGCTTTTGTTAATGCACACATGCAAAAATTATTTCGAGAACTTTGTAACATAACAACGCATATGTTTTGTGTCCTCAAAATTAACAAAAAAAAAAAAAAAACAAAAACCTCTGAGCTATATTTTCGAAAACCAGGCTTGGAGTTGTTGCATACTTTTTCGAGTAACTTGTTAATGCATTTGATAGACATTAGACAGTTTTAAAGAAAAGTGACGAGATTTATTTCTGCGGAACTCTGAAATAGATCAATCAATTTCGGAACTTTTTCTCAATGGATAAAAGTGTGCATACTAGTTTTGTTGGAATAGCAAAAGGATCAGTGAAGGCAATTAGTATAAGAAAATTGAATTCTCAACAGTGGCGTAGCTAGCCCTTTGGGGGCCCTGTATCCAAATTTTTTTGGGGGCCCTCTCCATCTTCTTGAACACAGCCTTAAGCCTTAACATTGGCTCAAAAAGGAAAATTTTCAAACGCATTTATGTATAGTTGTCCGGGCTGTTTTGCAGAAATTTAAAGTTACCCAGACCCAAATTGTTTAAGCATTCCATTTGGGTCTCGATTTTGAAGCATGATTATTTTTCTACAAAATCTGGAATGTAAGCGATTCATTTCTGTCTAAGTTACTTCAAAATCAGCAAAAAGAATTGTAGAATTTTGCGTTTTTTGGTATTTTGAAAACTTACTTTTATTTATAAAACCTTAAATATTTCAAAAAGAGTTGAGCTACCTACAAAATGTGGATTTGCACCATGAAAGCTATTATTAACAACAACAAAATTAAAAACAGCAGGTATTTCAAAAAAATTTTCCACTGGCCGAGCAAACTGGAAGTGCATTTTTTAAACTTAAAATTGAAATATGAAACTAACCATAGGATCTACGAAATTGATTTTTGGACAAGAAATTAGCAATTAACAAGCTTCAATATCCGAGATTAGTTTTTCTTTGATCCACTCACAGGGATCCACCAAATTAAGGGACATAATAATTTAGCTAGTTCTTTTATGGAATAATTTTAAACACATTTTTAAAGCAACTTGTTCCTCGTAGAAACAACTGGAGAGTATTTATTCTACTTTTCTACCAGTTTTGTTGATCCTTGTTTTATTACATCATTTGAAAACGGAAACAGTTTATCTGGTTCTAAGGTCCATACTATTCAGACCATGAAGCATGAAGGCTCTAAAATCCTTGTTTAATTTAACTCATCGAAATTTCCCAGGCGGCAATTGTAAACGTTGACTTCAAAGCACGATTCCAGATTTGAAATTCTTATACTTAATTACTTCTGCCAACTCATCAAAAAAGCGTTTCGTTATTTTCCTGCTTTTATTTTTGAAAACCTTGAAACAGTGCTAATCCGCAACTTTACCACCGATTTCAGAAGATAAAAGTTGCTGAACCACGGAATTAATATTTGTATAACTGGCCCTAAGTGTCTAAGTCATTTTGTTGAAGGACTTTGGAAACAGGATCTATATTTTCAAACACAAAAATCGATACTAACATTTTTACATTCGTTTCGTTGATCTAGATGCAAAGGAAAAAAAACTATCCCAAAGGCACATGTACAAAAAATGGTTATCATAATCAAAAAATGTTTAATACTCAATTTTTTGGGGGCCCCTATATCTCGGTGGCCCTGTTACATGGATACAGCTGATACAGCGGTAGCTACGCCACTGATTCTCAATAATTTACGAAAACATCATCATCATAATCATTTCACCAACATAGGCACATAGGAGTATTTGCAGTAAAAACCTGGTCATAAGACGATTTTCTGAAAATCAAAATTGACACCAAAAAATCTGGCAAAGTGGGTGCAAAATAAAAAAATGTTAAAAAATGAGTTCAAAGTTAACTGTTACATCTACCTAATTTTTATTTGAATGCGAAGTATTTTGGTAAGTGTTATTCTACATGCCATATCGAAGTGTTGTGATAGAAATCTAAAAAAAAAATTAAATGGAGAATTCTTTTTCAATTATTTATTAACGATATTAATAAAGTTTTGGAAATGTTAGATGGTGTTTTCTATTTTAATTCGGGCTAAGAACTAGTATCTTAAAACTTGATATTTTTGTTAAGTTATTATTTAAACTTTAATGATTTTGTTCTGGTATGCCCCGTTATTCTGTGATGAATTGAAACTTATGAGTTAGTTTATATGTTCTTTAACACAATGCAACAAAAATTGGGTGCTCTTAGGTGCTCTTTAGAGAATTGAGGGTCAGTTAGTTTTTCACTTTCTGATAGAAAATACTCCTTACTTTATGCAACGTTTTTTATTTTTTAAATTAAATTTACTGATGTCTTTGGGTGATCTTAATTAAGGTTGGGGAAGAGAGAAAAGAAACTGAGAAATGCGTATTAGGGATGAGAAAAAAAATTTGAGAAAAATAATGTCGACAGGCGGAGTACAGGCCATTAATCAATTTTTTTAGTTTTTGATAAAAAAAAAATAAAAATAACAAAAACTAGGTTTATATTGTATTTTTTTGTAGGAATACTTATTTTAAACAGAAATAATAACAAAAACAACGAAAAATAATTATGGCCAGGTTTTTGATGACAATTATTCATGTGCACCGTATTCAACCGATTAAGCACTATGCAACTGCTTGCTATTCGACAAACTTAAAAGACCTGCCCGTGAACACGAGTGGATAGAGGTGATAAACCGAATTGAAAAAAATTAATTGAATGCCATCCAAGGATAGGAGACTTTTCGTACTGTTTTGGGAATCGAAAAAAAAAACATGGTTGACAAAGGAGGCTGAGGACTACTTTTAACAAACGAATAAACTGGTAGTTTTTTTACCTACAACACAATTAAGCAATCGATTGTTGAACATTTTTTTATTTATTTTTTGTTGCTCCAATTCAAGTATTTTTCCAAATAACAAATATCGAACTAAAATTTCAATAAATCAATATGGATATATCTTAATTTTAATAGAAATTTAATTTACAATTGGTATTTTCTTGAATAAAAACAATTTTCTTGAATTAATCTTGAATATTAAATAATTTAGAAATTAATATAGAAAATGAAAATCAAGGTTTAAATATACCTAGTATACTATATATGAATTTAACTAAATGTTACTTCTGATACGAGATCAATTTGCAAAAAGAACAAGTACAAAAAACGCGCCATTAATTTTAGTTAGGTTATGTTTAATCATATCATAGGTATACTTAAACGAAGGCGCTCTTCTTAGTAAAAAGAAACGAAAGTATTTTGCCAATTATAGCAAGTTACATGATAAAGGTTTGATGAATTGCGACTTTATTGCTAAGCTATGCTACTATGGAAGTTTTTAGGAGTCTTGATGACAATTTTAAAATTTGAAAATGTCTGTATTTGTGGGATTCATAGGTATTGCAGAAAAAAAACATAGTGACGTGCCTTATTTTGGCGGATACTTTGGGGCAAAATAAAAAAAAAATCTCAAAAATTGTAACGGATTTAATGCTCATTTGTTGTGAAATGTGAAACCAAACATTTTAAGCTTTTATGGTTTTTTAGTTATTGAATTTTCCGCTGAAATAAGTCAAGAGTTAGCGGACAAAATCTTAAATGATTTAAACAATTGGATTTGAAGGCATCTTTTTTTTAAGTTTTAATTTTTCAAAATAGCGCTGAAATAACACTGATTTTAACGGACGAAAATATGTATGAAAATTAATATTAATATTTTAAGTGTCAAAATTGTAAATTAAAAATCAACAAAAATTCCAAATAAGTTGATTTAGTGGTATTCGTCCATTTTTTGTGAGCATTTTGTATGGAATCTCAGGAACTTTTAAAATGACTTAAAAACAATTATCTATGTATTTCTATCTTCGTGACCTTAAATACACTTATAAATATAACCTCACTTTATAAAATTGTACTATTTATTGCTAAAAAATAATAAAAGCTTATAAATTTTTAATCAAATTCTTAAATACCTATTTAAAAAGTGTTTGCGCTACATAATTGGGCTGCAATTATCGGCGAAAAAATTTTAAATTGAATTGTAAAATTATTATGTTATCATTTTGTAATATGTATTTTAGGGTGGGTCAAAAATCGCAATGCATGCGGATCCAAAGAAAACTATTGAAATCAGTGGGCATTGGTTTGGATACATCTTCTTAACGGTTATAGCAATCAATTTGATGTCATGGACTTTTTTGTAGAACATTTAAGCCTCTACAAGAATTTAAATTGCTAATTTGATAATAATGACTTTTCAGTGAATTAGAAAATTTTAAAAATTAAAAAAAAATTTTATATTTTTTTTTTACTTTGACCTCGAATATCTTTCAAATGGTTAGATTAATAAAAAATGTTAATAAGACTTTTTTTGTGGAGCAATCAAAAATATGTCCTGCCCATTTGATTACTATAATTTTTCAATTTGTTACAAAATTAAGAACAAAAAACAAATTTTTAAAGATTTTCTCAATTTTTGGAACTCAAATATCTTTTAAACAGTTAGATAAATGAAAAAAGTGTTCAAGGCCTTTTTTGTAGAGCGTTCAATTTCCTACAAGAATATGTAACGAAATTTCCATAAAAGTCGATACATAAAAAAAATTTTTTTTTGTACAAGATTGATGTAAAATTGGAAAATTGCAAAGCGGAGGACCTTCCGATTAAGATAAAGAGCTCATATTTAATGAGTGTATTCTAGAGGGGTCTAGCAATCGTATTTTCTGAGTACAAAATAAAAAAAAACGAATTTTCATTTTTTTTTACCCACCCTAATGTATTTACTTTTAAACATTGTTGAAATAAAGTTACAAAAAAAAAAAAACAAAAAATTACAAAAAGGAATGTGCATTGGTAAAGCGAACCAGAAGTGCATACAAAAACTAATTTAAAAAAAAATCATTCATCCGTTTTTAATTTAATTTAAAAATCCATTTGATTGGATTCTCAATATTTTTGAAAATCCATTTTTTTTTTTTAATTTTTTTTTTAGTCTCCTTTTAGTGAAGGTGTGTATCAGTCAATTCGATCGAATTATTTAATCATAAAGTACCTAATAAAAAAAGGTCTTTTGCAAACTTGTTAATCTCAAACAGAAAACCGAAAATTTAAAAAAAGTAAAGTCTCCAAAGTTTTCACACAAATTACCACGATTCTAAATCTCAAAGTGACCTTTTGTCAAGCTCATTTACAACAATTATAAATTCTACTGGCACAAAGTGAAGTACATGTAGAACGATAGATAACTATCAGCAATTTATAACGTTTGTAAGAAGAACATGAAGCTCATTTGTCAGAAAGACAAAAAAAATCTTAACTTAAAGCTTCGCTGTTTATTCTTTTCATCTTATTTTCAAGCTAAAATCACACACAGTCAAGCGATTTATCAAGAGCTGCTATATAGATTTAACTCTCTTTCATTTTCTGTTTTTTTTTTTCTGTATTTTTTTGTTCATCCTCCTTCAAAGAGCTAAATTTAACTTGGGTTTAGGAGGACTTGGAAATGTCTTTTTCCTGCGAAGGTATTGGTAAAATACATAAATTTCTGGTATCAGGATAAGACTTTGGCTTACACAAAAAACACTTAGGAACTAGAAATGAAAAATTACTCTCTTGTTCAGGAGTGATTCGCCCATCGACCCATAACACGCATCGGACATACTTTTTTTTCCATTCCTATTTCCTGTTTGCTCCTTTTTTTTTCTCTCGTCCTTTTTTTTAGACATCTTTTTTTTTTTTTTTTGTGTTTCTTTGAAGCTCATGAAATATACACTTACTTTATGAACTAGGCGATAATTTAATTTCTTGTCGCAAGGATAACTTTATCCTAGCAAGTCTATACTTCAGGCTCTAGGCTTTTCTCTAGGGTAGAGAAGTTATTAAATTCCATGATCAGACTTTTAGCTTGTAATTAGCTGGTCCATGGGTTCATTTTTTTTTCTGCTCATCATCCTTTTAATGGTTTTTTTTTTGTGGAGAAAGGACCAAAAGAAGGAAGTTATACTCCTAAAAATATGCTTCGCATTTCTCATCCTATTTGTATATTTAATACCGAATGCTGCGCAGTAGAATTGCCAAGAATATCCTTCGTTTTATTGTTTGTTTCATATCATCACCTTAAGCTTATTTAAGATCTGAATAATTTCTACGCGAAGGGACCACCCGAGGGGAGGTGTTATAATAAACTCAAGTAATAATATGTGTTTGAAATGGAAATTTCAACACAAAGATGGCTCTTTTCATTACTCTCTGAAAATGATGAGTAATTTTAACAGGTCGGTGGAGTAGGTATTTTTGTATATATGTACCAAACAAACTGAACTTTCGGCAGCCTTGAAAGTGTATAAATTGGCTCTAAGCAGGTAATGAAATTACACTAGTAATTTATTTTTTACTTTGGAGAGGTCCCAATTCGGGACCATTTCTGTTATAACATGTATTGACATCTGAGACACTATGCTATGATGATTTAGATACGTATATGTATATACAATTTATACAAAGGCTCAAAGGCACCACGCTATTGTGTTAGAGAAGTTTTGTTGGGTAATGAAATTTTGCCTTCGGGTTATTTTAATTAAATTTCCTACAATTGCTTTTGCCGTTTATATTGAGTTTGGGAGAGAAATATGCCTTAGCCCCGTCCGAAGACGTATAGACGAAAATGATGACGATGTTTTTCGTATGACAGTCGTCGTAAAGGAGATACTTTGTCATCCCAGAAGACGCATCAGAATTGATAAAGGTTAACTTTTTGCCTTTTTAGTCGATCGATCGGAGGAAATTAAGTTAGGTCAAAGTTTATGACACTTTTAAAATTTTGCAGATTGCTAAAGGACTCTATTTTGAATTCTTCGAGTGTGGTTAATTAGGTTAGGAAAAAGGGATATTTTTTACTCCCTTCGGTAGGTTGGATTTTTTTGTTTTTGTTGGAAGTTCCTTAATTTCTTTTATTAGAGAAACGGTATAAATGCTGCAAAGCACATAGAAGAATTAGGGAGTGTACTTTATTTTTGAAATAGGGTTAAAATAACCTTTTTTTAAAATAAATTTTTAAAAGTTGTTGGAGAAAAGTTTCTTTAATCATACATTTCGTGGCGAGAATTTTTAAAAACACACTAAGGGCCAATTTATTGAGCCTCCATTAAATTTTGAAATTTGTACTGTTAGTTAAAAGCTTTGTTAATCTAATGACGTGTTTAAATTTCCATCATTAAAAATTCATTTAATTCACTCTGCTTAAGTTAAATTCTTTACTTTTTAATGGAAACTTTAAATTGAAAACTCCATTAAAAATATCCCAGGGATTTTTTTTATTTTTTGAAAAATTAAACTGTCAAAAGATACGATTTTGTCAAATAAAACAATATAAAAACACAAAAATGATGGCCCGTAAGTATTTTGCAGCTAAAACGCCAGACAAAAACCCACAGGGTGTTGCGATATTACCAGTGGAAACCAAAGGCTGAAAATATTGCAATTTCTGAGATGATTAGAATTACGCAGTATCTCAACCCTGATTAGTTTCACTGTTCGTGTAGATATTCTCTAGTAGATCTACGATATATGTGCTCTTCTGCGCTCTGCGAAGTGGATAAGAAATGCATTAATTTCTTTGAATTTTGTGTCTATTAAAAATCTCAAATAAAGTGTTGTCCATTTAACCCTCATACCAAAAATTTCTGGCAAGCCTAAATTTGGTTTTAAATTTTAAAATTCCCTTTTTTAATGGCGATTTAAGTTTAATGGAGAGTCAATAAATTTGGCCTTAAAAGTTTGAATTTGGTGTTTTAACTAAAACGACTTTTAAATTTAATGCTCAATTAGTTAATGATGCCAAACTTTAAAAAAAATCCTTAAAAGAGAATGAATTAAACGAATTTGGTTTTTAATTTTAAAATTCCCTTTTTTAATGGCGATTTAAGTTTAATGGAGAGTCAATAAATTTGGCCTTAAAAGCTTGAATTTGGTTTTTTAACTAAAACGACTTTTAAATTTAATGCCCAATTAGTTAATGATGCCAAACTTTAAAAAAAATCCTTAAAAGAGACTGAATTAAACGAATTTGGTTTTTAATTTTAAAATTCCCTTTTTTAATCGCGATTTAAGTTTAATGGAGAGTCAATTAATTTGGCCTTAGAAGGTCGAATTTGGTGTTTTAACTAAAACAACTTTAAAATTTAATGCTCAATTAGTTAATGATGCCAAACTTTAAAAAAATCCTTAAAAGAGACTGAATTAAACGAATTTGGTTTTTAATTTTAAAATTCCCTTTTTTAATGGCGATTTAAGTTTAATGGAGAGTCAATTAATTTGGCCTTAGAAGGTCGAATTTGGTGTTTTAACTAAAACAACTTTAAAATTTAATGCTCAATTAGTTAATGATGCCAAACTTTAAAAAAATCCTTAAAAGAGACTGAATTAAACGAATTTTGTTTTTAATTTTAAAATTCCCTTTTTTAATGGCGATTTAAGTTTAATGGAGAGTCAATAAATTAGGCCTACGCTATTGAATTTGGAGAAGGATGGAATTATTTACTTAAGATTTTAGGTATATTTCAATAACTGAGTCAAATTAGACTTTTTTTTAATTCTTTTGCAGGAAATAGGTACTAACAAAATTATTATTAAAACCCAAAATTAAAAAAAAAAAATGATATGCCTGCTCTACTTATTTTAAATTATCTTTTTTTTGAAGAAAAGAGAAATAAGATATATATCGAATCGATTGTTTGTGTAACTAAAATTTTTTTCACATAAATTTTCAGCTTAAAAATTAAAAACAAACTCATTTCATAACGAGTTGGTTCGGTGCCGAATTTTCGGTTTGTTGACTTTACTTTTTATTTAAAACGAGCTTCGGGCATTTTCAAGATAAGTGGACGTGCGTTTTGTGACAGTAAGTATTGCAATGCTTTGGAATTAAGTAACATTATCAATAATATAATGGTCCAAAGCTGATCAACCATTACTAACCTTAAACTTTGCTTTTATCAGTATTTTATAACAGATCTAACAAAAACAGCAATACCAATTAAAGACTGAAACCCTAGATTTTTTCTACGAAAAAATGTTACAACATTAAATTTTTACAAACGAAAGAACTTCGTCAATATTTTGTTTGCAAGTTCAAGGAATTATACCAATGCTATAGGTTATTTTTTGTTTTGAAAAAGTATGGTCCACTCATTCATTCATTCTGGGAAAAAATTGAGCATTATTTTTATTTTTCCAACCCCCAATGGAATTTCCATTTTTTTTTTTTTCAACAGAACTATGTAGTAACTTATTTGTTGTTAAAGTTAATGAAAGAAACTTTAACAAATAACATTTCCGCTAACCTCAACGTAACTTTTCACTTTGAATTCATACAGTTTTTTGTGTGTTGTTTTTTTTATTAATTTTTTCAATAAAAAAAAACTTATTTTTTCCAAACCAATAACTTTTTGCTTTTGAACACCCTCACTATAATGTACTCCTGTTGATTTCAAAAGAAATATGTATCTCCAGGAATGATGTGTCATGCAAAAATGGAATTCTCGCGCGTACAGTAAAAAAAAAAGGAAAAACTTTTTGACATTAATGGGTCAGCAGTGTTTTTGTGGTGGGTTTTTTATCCCAGGCTCAGATGGATCGATAATAATAGTATATCCTGGCGCTGCTTCGGCTAACAAATATATTATTCTCTTGGGATTATGAGTATATTCTTTTGTTCTTTTTTTTCTGCACTTTGAAAACCTAAGTTAGAGTTGGAAAATATTCTCTCATAAAATTATATGATACAAGATTTTTAGATAATAAATTAATTTATATTCTCCTGGTTTTCTGACCACACACACGACAAAACTTAAATGAGAAATAATAATTCTGCTTAGAGAAAGAGACACTATGATTATTCTGAATTAGGGATGCATAAAATTTTCTCAAAAGGCCAAACTTATTTCGTTTTTAATTTACACAGTCCTATTTAAGCTCATTTGGTATTCCTCTTTTAATGGTAGTTAAATGAATTAAAAAGAAAAAAAATAGGTTACGTATACACCCGAGTGTCTGGGTGATATGTACTTGTACATTTGTGGAAATGTGGTGAATAAAATATATTATATATGTTTGTATGAAGGAAAAAAATATATTGATTGCAATAAATATAAATAATCGTGGGAAATTCAGAGAGTAAACACATACAAAATAAACCGATACCAGAAACGGAAATTGTGTCTGCATTTATCGCTCGAAATGTCAGTGATAAATTTTGTGGTAATGTGGTGAATGAAATATTATTATTCTTCCAGAATAATAAATTGATTGTAATTAAGAGTCGCGGGAGTTTTCCAAAGTAAAAATATCAAACAAACAAATAAACAAACTCAAAAGAAAATGGCAATTCATTAATGTTGGACTATTGGCTGTCATTAATTTTTTTTTTTTTTGTGTAATGAAGATGTTACACAAATTTCAGATTCAGAAATTAATTTTTCAATTCTTCGATTGTCCCAATAAATTGAAATTTCTTGCTCGAGTAAAAAAATCATAGCTTAAAATGGTCTTCGAATTCTAAAAACGTGGAAAATACATATGCTAATCTTTCTAATCTTTTATAAAAAATTTTATTGTAGCAACGACACTTTTTTGAAAAATTGGTTTTTCAAAAAAAAAAAAATTTAAATTGTATTTTTGGCTTATATTAAAATTATATGAATGCTTTGTTACAAAAAATTTCGTTGAAACCGAATTAGTAGTTTCGGAGAAAATTGTATTAAAATAAATTGAACGACTGGGGTCGCACGTACTTGCTCTTATGCTTAAAGTAACTTTAATGTTCGAGCGTTTTATTCAAGAAATTTAATATTTGATATTTTGAAGAGATTTCATAAGTAGTGTAAAAAAATAAAATCTGTTTTTATAATTAAAAAACAATGTTTTAAGGGCGATTTTGTTCACTATTGCTCAACTTGAAGCAAACTCTCAAGTTAACAAACTTGAGAGTTGACTCAAACTCGAGAGTTAAAACAAAAGTTGAGAATCTATTTTGTTCACTATTTTTTTCTTAACTCTCGAGTTTATAAAACAAAAGTTGGCTAACTTTCAGTTTTAAAAATATCCCTAGGATATTTGTGACAGCTGAAACAAATACTGCCAATTCAATGTCATTTATATCAATGTCATTTATATTTTGTGCATTTTTTGTGTTTCAAATGTGAAATTTGTTTTAACAATCATTTAAAATCGGCATTTAACTTTATTTTGTTTTATTTTAACTCGAATTTTGAGCAAATAATTTTCTTTTTGCAAAAGTTTGAATGTGCCGTTTGACAACAAAAATTCTGAAGCTATATGTGTATGTATATGTGTGTAAATACAAAACGGCGGGAAATGTTAATGATTCATTTGATGAATTATAATTATTTAAACTAATGTTTTGATATTAAATGTAAAGTGCAACCATGAGTGATGTTCGCCTAGATTTTTATTATTTGATTGCTTAATAAATCTGTCAAGTTCGACGCAAGTTCTACGAGCCATTTCAGTTTATTATTTAACATCCATTTTGCCCATAAATAATTTTTTTTACCACGATAAATTGTTTAAAACAAAAATTTATAATAAAACATGAAATTTTTCTATGCAAAACCTCAAGTTTGCTTCATAACTTCTACTTTTTCCGGAAGTTGAGAAAACTGGAAGTTGATAAACTCTCGAGTTGAAAATCTAAAGTTATAAACGTCAACTTTTAGTGAACAAAAGCAAATTCGAAAGTTGAAGATAAAAATCCTCAAGTTATGTTCAACTTCTAGTGAACAAAATCGCCCTAAATGATCTTTTACAAAAAAAAATTTCGAAATTCGTTTGAGTCGTTTTTTAAGAAAATCATTTTTTTTATATAAAAATTTTCTAACATTTTTCCAAAAAAAGTTGGTATGCCATTTTGAAGAAATAATTAATTTACACAAAAAAACGAAATTTCAAAATTTTTCGTGAACTCGTTTTCAAAAAATTGATTTTTCGAAAAAAAAATGTTGATATATTTTTTAAAAATCAAAAAATGTGTTTTTGTTTAGGCTCCAGCTCCAGATAGAGACAGACACACAGACAGACAGATTTGCCGGACCCACTTTTTTGGCATTCTCCATCATCGTAATGTCACGTAAAATTGTTATCTCGAGTTCGATTTTTTTTACGAATCCTAAACTTGCCCTATAGTACCTATATCGCAAGTAAAAAAAACGGTTCTAGGGTACCGTTAGTAATAATAATCGAAAAAAAAAAAAATGTATTAAGAGATAGACCTGGTTTTTAAACTTACACCTAATTTTCTATAAAGAAAATCGTTGGAAACGTTTTCGAGCAAATTCGACTTTAGTAAAATCTGAATATGACAGTTTTACCGTTATTTTTGGTTAAAGAAAAATAATTCCAAGAAAAACCTCTGCAGAGTCGCCAAAAATGCTATACAGACCAAGTTTGATGTTAGTCGGTACATCCGTTGAGGCTGTAGCTTATTTGTATGCTCATTTCAAAGCTTATTTGTATGCTGAATCTAATAATATTAAAACAATGCGCAACAGGTGCATAATTAAAGAAAACCTACTTCCTTTGATGGTAAAAAGATAAATTTCGGCAGGAACGTTTTATTTGCAATGAGAACCAAGAACCAAAAGAGTACATCGAATTATTTTGCATGTAAGGGGATTTTTTTTTTTTGGAAAGAACGTTATGCAACAGGTACCAAAACATCCTGTTGAAATAATGGTAGATTTAAAAAAAATTGGTTAAAATATTTCGATGGTCGTTGACATGAAGAATAGAAATTACAATTACCATATCTTGGATGAAACGGTGATTTTTTCTATTAAACTGAATTTGTATTGAATTTAAGAGCGATAGCTATTATTATTGAAAGGTCTTTAAGGTTAATTCGTTGCCGAGATACTAATAGCTATCACCCGTACAATCCAATTTAATTTCCATTTAATAAACAAAGAGGTTGTCTGTTTACGGTTTACGGACGATGATTTTACGTGATAACGTCGTGAGAAAACAGGATGTGTGCTTTTAAAATGAGCCACTTGAAGCCTTTATTTATTTCAAACAATCATAATTTACAAAAAAAGCTAAAAAAATAACTTTTTTCTTTTCTTATTATATTAATGTTTTTATTTAAAAGCTCACAAAAAAAATTATACCATTAAAAAGCCAAATATTTCTTCTAAATAATAAAACCATTTTTAAATTTTTACAATGAGCAAAAAGTATGAAAATAATTTATTGAAAACAATCATTTCTTATGAAAAAAGTGAAAAAATCACTTCACCCAAAAACTCATTTTTTTTTGATACAACAACCTATAATAAATTTTATACCACCTGAAAGCTTATTGCTTCAGCTGTCTATTTGACATCTACAAAGAGAGCTAGAATTTTTTGAACTCGATCAAATTTCATTAAAAAAAGCAAAAAAACATGTAAATTTATCTTCTCACGCTATTAAATCCATTTTTTTTAACAATCTATTTCACCATCTGAAAGCTTATTGTCTTAGCGCGAAATATATATATAGATCAAGTCTATGAGACATCTACAAAAAGAGCTAGAATTTTTTGAACTCGATCAAATTTCATCAAAAAAGCAAAAAAAAAAAACATTTATCTTTATGTTCTCATGCTATTAAATGAATTTTTTTTCCTAACAACCTATACAAAATAGTATACCATGTGAAAGCTTATTGTTTCACCTTTCAAATGACGTATCAATCTCATTTCAAAGTTGCCTACAAGAGAAGTTAAAATTTTTTAAAGTCAACCATGTCGAATTTCCAGACTGAGATTACGGTACTTCCCACACTGGTGGCTGTTCGGGGCACAACAGATCTCCACTGGTGTTTTGAGGTTTTTCGCAAGTTTCTTGATTTAACATTGTGTGGCTTATAGTTAGTCTAGCGTTATGTGTGATATACCAAATGAAAGGTAATTGTATCAGGATGCTCATTAATGTTTAATCAAATTTCTATCTGCTCTTGGTAAAAAGTAATAACCTGTTGAATTCTAAAATTTTGTTTTACCGTTATCTCAAAATTGTGTTACGAAAATGATTGAAATTTCGCACACATATAGTCGTGGTCATGGTCTATCATTACTCTATGTATAATATTCCTCTATCTTAAAGAAAGAAAGATAAAAATAAAAAACAATGAAAATCGGTTAAAAACGGCAAAAAAAACCTGTTTTTTTAAAACTTATTTTTCTCCGTATTCAGTCAAAACTCTTTTAACAATTCCAATTGTATGCGCATTGATCAGCCCTACATATTATATATAATTTGAGATTTTTTGAATGCTCCAAAAAAAGCTAAAAATCAAAAACTACCCAAAAATACCCCTAAAAAAGAAGGTATTTTTCAAAAATTCATATTTCAAAACGCAGAGTGTTGGAAAAAAAATCCGTATCAGACCCCTAATTTTTTTCCTTCATCTTTCACCTGGCACCTTTAGAATTGTCAAAAAAAAATTCCCCTGCCCATAATCAACATTTTGTCATACCCACAACACCTGATCAACGTTCAAACAAAACGTTATAGCGGAGTTCCAAAATTGTTTAGAATTTTTTCTTGAATGCAGTTATCCTTAAATCAGTCTCCTCTATCTATAACAAAAAGAATCAACTCTCTACGACCACACGTTTAGATTTTATCCCAAATTTCATCTTTCCGTTTTACCCCTGTTTACCCTATTAAATGACGGAATTTTTAAAAATCCTTCATTTGGATTAAGCTTGAGGTTATTATCTTTCAAGTAAGCTATAGAAGATTTTTGTATCTCTAATAGTTTAAATTTAATTATGAATTTTAATTTTTTGCCGCACTGCGAAAGTGCGAGAGTGGAACGTTGGAAAATGGCGTCACTTTTTTGTGGTGGCTGCCATGGTTTATCGATTTATAAGACGTTATCACGTCAAAAAAAAAACACCCTTTCAATCATTTTAAGTTGCTCAAAATTTTTTATAGAAGCTTTAAAAAGAACTTAATAAAAATTTTATATACTCTTTGTACAGCTGGCTAGTAAAAAACACTCACTGAAAAATAACATTCAAAAACTTTCCTTTAAACTATGAAATCAAGATTTAACTGATACAAGAAAGGCATTGTTTTTTTATATATTTAATAAAAGGTACAAAAGATCAAAATTTTGTCACATTTGCTTGTTATCAACTTAAAAATAATACAAGTGACAACACAAACTGTCTTTAAAGTCATCCTTCATCACAATGATTTTCATTTTTGTACGAATTTGTTAATTCATTAAAAACGTTTGCTCATGTGAATAATAATAATAATGAAAAGAGTTAGGTAAGTTTTTTTTTTTTACTTTTTTTTTTATAAAAAAAAGAGCCACTCAATTATGCATGTCTACTCAGATGAAATAAAATGTTGCCACTTGGGGGTTATGTGTATGATGACACCACACATGTTGCTTCTACTTCAACAATTTTTTGGGTGTGTGTGTAGAATAATATAGAATATAAACTCCTCATCATATCGTAGATGAAATAATGGAGAAATGGGTTGACAGGGTAAAAAGCAAGACAAAGTTCCATGAGAGAAATATAAAATGAGAAAATATATCAAACTTTTGAGGTGTGCATTACTTAATTGGATGACTTTTAATTGTCATATTCATTTTGGTAATTGCACCTGGAGGAATAAAAAATTAAAAAAAAAAAAATTAAAAAGTTTTTCTAAGAATTTTGATTTATCATGTAAAAGCTTTTTTGTTTAATAAACTTGAAGTACATTAGTTGTAATTATTGAAAATGATAGTAGAAAGTTTTTAATTATTTGAATATTCATTTTAAGATGAAAATTTTATTTACAAATCAATCTTAATGTATCGCAGAGTCTTATACAGGGTGTCCCAAAAGTAATGGATCAAACTAAATATGCTGATAGGCCAACTTGAGGGCTCTCAGAATTTGGTAACTTGTTCATCCCAAATCCTTACGGTTTTCGATTTAACGCATTTTTTGGACATTTCGAAAAATCCCGACTTCGCAACAGTATTTTGCTTCCTCCGCTCATAATTGATTTTTGTTTTTTACAATTCTTTCACTAAAACATTGCCTAATAATAAGAAATAATTAATTAATCAAAATATTTTTTATTCCATACGCCATTTTGCTGCAAATTAATTAACAGTTCCTTATTTTATAAAAACTCAATTTCTTACTTTTATTTCAGAGCAACACGCTGAAACAAATTTGTATAGTGTGACTCTGGTTTATTATTTTGAAAACTTGCCGTGTTATTGCAGTTTTCAAAAATGTATAAAACTTTCCAAAGTTAAAGTTAGAACTAAAGATATTACAATTTAAAAGCACCAAAACAGGGCTTTTCAGAGAAAAATAACAAAGAAAAATAAACACATTTTCTGGACTGTTGTTTGTTTATTTCTTTTTGAATAAAAGCCTCGATTTTTGTTTGTTATTTTGCTCTGAAAATCTCTGTTTTTTTGCATTCAAACTGTATTATCTTTCGTTCTAATTTCAACTTTGGAAAGTTTTGTACATTTTTGAAAACTGCAATAACACGGCAAGTTTTCAAAATAATAAACCAGAGTCACACTATACAAATTTGTTTCAGCGTGTTGCTCTGAAATAAAAGTAAGAAATTGAGTTTTTATAAAATAAGGAACTGTTAATTAATTTGCAGCAAAATGGCGTATGGAATAAAAAATATTTTATTAATTAATTATTTCTTATTATTAGGCAATGTTTTAGTGAACGAATTGTAAAAAACAAAAATCAATTATGAGCGGAGGAAGCAAAATACTGTTGCGAAGTCGGGATTTTTCGAAATTTCACAAAAACTGCATTAAATCGAAAACCGCAAAGATTTGGGATGAACAAGTTACCAAATTCTGAGAGCCCTCAAGTTGGCCTATCAGCATATTTCTTTTGATCCATTACTTTTGGGACACCCTGTATAAGTCCCACGTTGGGCGCCATTTGACATTTCTATTGTCTTCATTGGAATTTCGAATTGAATTCCTATCTACATTTTGATGATTTTTTATGACTGAATTGACATAGATATCAATAGTCACTTGCTACACAAAATAAAAAGAAGAAATGTGTATTATTTTCGGTTATTTGTTGAAAACAAAAAATAATAGAAATATCTTTCAGTAAAAATTGGCAAATATTCATTTCATTGTCAAAATATCAGCACGCAGTCGAACATACCTATGTTTGTATGCTAACATACCTTCATTGTTAATACACGCTTCGTCCAGGTACATTTATCAATTTGTTATAATTGAATTGTCCGTTTTTTTTTCGTAGAATTTGCTGTTTGCCATGTTTTTATAGATTTTTTTTTTTCATTTGTTATATTTCATTTTCATTCCACGGCAGATAGCTTATTCATTTCCTGGTTTTTATTTTTTATTGAAACAAATTTTAAAAGGTTTTTCACTTTTATATAACCAAAACCATCCCATATACCTTCATACAATATATCAATTAAATAAACATAATGCATGCAAAAAAAATACCTAATAGGTAGCAGGTAGCAATATAAATAAAATGAATATTCAATCGATATAAATAGGTAACAAAAAAAAAAAACAAGCAGAGCAATATTATAATGTCAATATGCTTTTTTCATTTTAATTGAAATATTTTGCATGCAAATTGGTTGAATTAATATAAATTCATTTGTTTTGATTATATCGACATCGACATCGCAAGCTATTATAAAGTATAGAGACAGACAATGCTTTTTCACATACACGGTTACGGTTGGTGTATTTCAATTAATTTGTTTAATGGATATTTGATATTAAATTATCTTTTTTGATCTATTAAGTAGAACAATTTATAATAAATTACAAAATAAAAAACAAAGAAAAAGAGGATAAATGAAGCGTTGATGATGAGAACGAAAAAAGGGTATTAAGTGACATTTAATGGAAGTTAGTTTTTGTTGCTAATTTGTTGCGTAATGAGGAATGATCAGAGAGATTTTTGAATGAATGAAAATTGAGATTTTTAAAAGTGAATTGGAAATATATTTTCTTTCTTTATCTCAGGACAGGTTAAAGTCAATAATTTGAAATACTTCAGTGAAATGACTGAAATATCTTTTGAAGTTTTACTAAATCGCAAGAAATATGATTTCTAAATTTATGTATTTTATATTATTTTCAATTACGAGTACCTACCTACTTATTGAAAATTTTAAAATTTTTCTTTGGATTATTTTACAAAATGTCTGTATTTTAACTGGATTTTTAATGTTTGTTATGGAGTTATGATATTAACTTAAAACTTCACAAAAAATTTGAGAAGTTTCTCAAAATTAAGTTTACAAAATGATAACTTGAATTCCAGCAGAATGATTTTGTTGTTTAAAAACTATGAAAATTTGAAAAATTGTTTTACGGTCTAAGTGTTTTTGTTGTTTTCCTGACAGCCATTTCTACCTAACCTAAGTATATAATAATTTAAGTTATATTCATTGACTATATTTTTCGTTCTAAAATTATATTTTATTGACAAGAAAACATGTATTGATACGTTGGAGAGTTTTCAAAATGTAAACAAAGGCCTAATCCAAAAAACAGCACTTGAAAGTTCTTATCAAAATCTTTTGATCCATTTTTGAAAAAAAAAAATAAAATGCACGACTGGGGTCGTACGTACTTGCTCTTATGCTAAAAGTAACTCTAATGTTAAGAAACACCGTTTTAAATTATGTTTTACAAAAAACCAAGTATGCCATTTTATTACTTGCATAAAAACGTATTTTTAGAAAAAAAATGTTCCAAAATCGTTAGAGCCGTTTTTAAAAAAAAATTATTTTTTATATATACAAAATTTCTAACATTTTTTCAAAAAAAAGTTGGTATGCCATTTTAAAGAAATTACACAGAGAAAAATATGACCCGCTAAAAACTAACAGATTGCCATATTGTTTTACCGTCCATACATTTCATAAGGAAATCTTATTAAAATCAACGATTAATAAGGTTTTTTTAGGGAGATTTCTTATTATTTTTATAGAGAAAATCTTATTAAAATTTGACTGAAAAGTTGATTTTTTTTTGCAACTTAGCACTAAAACAAAAATCGCGATCAATATTTTCATGGCAGGTTGGTTCAGGTGGTAAGGTGGGCGACTAATGATTTGAAGTCTCCAGTTCGATTCCCAGCCTGGCCATCGTTTTTTTTATTTTTTTGCAGATTTTAAAACAATAAGGAAAACCCGATTGTTTTGATAAGGTTTCCTTCTTGGATGAAAACCATAGAGAAATCTTATTGTTTTTGTTCTATTTTATGTGGTCTATTTTTCTCTGTGTATTAATTTGCACATAAAAACGAAATTTCAAAATTTTTCACCAACCCGTTTTCAAAAAATTGATTTAAAAAAAAAAAAATTGAAATATTTTTTTAAAAATCCAAAAATGCACTTTTTGAAAATTTTTATTACCTTTATTACCTTTATCTAAACGCTTTTGTATAAAAAATTTCGCTGAAATCGGATTGATTTTGTACGAGATATTCAGAAACCAAAAAAACCGTTCAAAAGTTGGCTCTTATGTGTTTTTGAAAAAATTAACTTTTCTATTTCCGTTATATGGCAGGTACCGTTAGTTTTGGGCATAAAAAAAAAATTCAATTTCCCCTCTAGGGAATCACCAAAACTGCTAACTACCAAGTTTAAAGAAAATCACTTCACTCGTTTAGGCTGTAGTTCGAGGTATATACAGACAGAAAGACAGACAGAATTGCCGGACCCACTTTTTTGGCATTCTCTATCATCGTAATGTCATGTAAAATTATTATCTCGAGTTCGATTTTTTTACGAATCCTAAACTTGCCCTATAGTACCTATATCGCAAGTAAAAATGCAATACCTATTTACCTATTTAAAACGATCAGAATTGAGTAAAAATCGTTGAAACCAAATTCAAAGAATATTTAAAAAAAAAAATTAAAAAAGCAAAATTCTGCATTGAATATACGTCTTTGATAGGTTAGTATGGTTAAATTGATTTGGTCGGTTTTTTGGTCTACTTAAACTATGGAATTTTCTTAAACTGAATTTTTCAACTGTACCAAATTAATTTTTTTTCAATGACTATTAACAAAATTTGCATAAAACAAGAGGAAAAAATATATGTACATGTAGCTTCAGAATAATGTTTGAAAATAGAAACAATGCTTTTATTGTTTAATAAATTGAAAGTTTTGAGATGAATCAATACCCTCAGAAAAGTTTTTTTCTTCAATCAAAAACATAAATATATTCTTTAAGGCCTAGTTCGCAGAGCATGCTTAATTCTTACTGGCTGGAACTTCTATTCCTAATAGTGTCAATTTTTTTTTTTAAACCAAAATCTAGAGTTTCTACACCATTTTCGTAATTTTATCTACAAAAAGTTTGAAAATTTTCACTCTTGATTTTTTTGAAAAAATAGTTTGCTTAAATGTATTTAGATCAATGTGTGTATATAATGTGTGTATATAAAAACTTACCGATAACCTACCCATATTTTAAAAAATAAAAATTTTGTCGCTTTGATTTTTTTAAAATTACATAATTATGTTAACATTTTTATCATTTTAAATTCAATTAGTGCTTTGCTAGGTTTTTTGTATAATTTGATAAGATTTTTAAGGAAATTTGGTACCAATTTTTTTTTCGAGTGACACCCGTGGTTTGTAAATGCAAATGGATATAAGCCTTTTTATGAGAAGTGGTGACGGTAAATATTATTTCATTACATAAAACAACTTAAACAGCTGGAACAACATATTTGGAGAAATTTCTTCCAAACTAACAAAAACGCTAAAATTCCAAGAAGACAGTAGTTTTTTTCAAGATGGTGTTTAAATATTTGTTAGGCTTTCGAAAGTGGTATTTTTAAAACTATTGGGTTTATTGAGATGATTTAAGACGTAAATGATAGAAAATCCAAAAAATATCCTTCAGTAGGAAAAATTTACACAAACCAAAACTGAATCAACAATATCAACGGTTTTTGATTTTTTTTTAAGTACAAAAATTAAGTTTCATCATATTTTTCAGCTGCGTTAAAAATGATAAAACTCCAATTGCTGTGAAATGTGTAGCAAGAATTTTTAAAGATAACTGGCTAGGTACCTACTTGAATTAATTTAATTAAATATATCAGCAAACGCACAAAATTATTCAAATTCCATACAATTATAAATTTAACTTTTTTCTCTCCCTTATTGCAAAATTATTCAGATGGTTATTATATATTATCCTGATTATCTACGCAGCAACATCACCATACTTCACCACGTATAAATTAAAAAGTAAAATATTTAATTAAAGCCCAATTAGCATTCCTCAAATAAAACGCCTAGTCAACAAAATTCCATTCCATATTAAGTTATCTTTTTAAACTTTCAAAAAATATGTTTCTTTCAATTATCCGCAACAACTGTTTATTCTTTAATCTCAATTTTCATTTTATGTTGATGAAATGTTTAATTTTTGTAAATGCCCCAGGGACTTTGACAAAAAAAAAACACATAGATCCATCAAAACTAGAAGAAAAGATTATAACACCACAGCCACGTCCTTTTTATTTTATCCTAGCGTCAACAAGTTGCATAGAAGAAAGAAAAAAAAAAACCTTTATGGTATATTTTCAAAAAAAAAAAAAAAAAAAAAAAAAAAATATTGTTTACTCAACTGCGTAAAAGTTTTATTATTTGTCTGAAATGCCAGAAGTTTTCGTTTCAGCTTCAGCTGTTGACATTTTCATCTAAAATGTTAACGGCGGCGTTGCGATGACAAAAATGCGGGAAGGTCTTGAAAATACTTACTATTTCACCCCGACCGCACTTTATATTATTATTTACAAAAAAAAAAAAAAAAAAAAAAACACACAAAACAGTCATCCTTTTGATAAACAAAGCTTTGAGGACGCGGTTAGGTGCCAAGCGAGAATGGTGAAGGGCGAATGGTTGCGAATTTATCTCTATAAACAAACACAAAGACACACAAAAAAAAGGATTTGTCGTTTTTCTCTGTTTGCTCGCTGGTTGAAATAAATTGAGCCCCAAGAAATAAACGCTGGTTTTTGGTACTTTTTTTTATGTCGTCATGTATCAAAAACGAGAATTTTTATAACAATCTTGGGAAATGATAAGGCGAAATCTCAGTTTTTTTTCTATGAAAAGAATAACACAATATGCAATTGTATTGTTTTAATGAGCTATAATTATGGATAGTTAAATTAAGACAATTCGCTGGTTACATGGTTTAGAAAATTAAACGAAAGTTTTAGATTTTAAAAGACTAATAAAAAAGGTTGAATAAAAGGTGTATATAGGTAGTTTATAAATTATACACTTAGATAAGGTTAACAATATCTTTCCCATTTTTTTCTCCAGCTGACAATTTAAGCAATTCTGTGCAAATTATGAACTTTTGTGATAGATAAATTAAAATGATGTCAACTTTAAATCCAAACCTCTTAAAACAATAGGATTTCCGCTTAAAATAAGTGGAATCCGCTTATATTCCGTCAAATTTATTTCATTTTAATAATAATTTTCATCTTTAAAAAAAAAACGACTTAGGGTAGAGTTGCCTGATTCCGGCCGTCTCCAGTAGCCGGCCACCTTTTAGAAAAATCGTTATAACTAGTGATTTTGTAGGATTTATTCAAAATTTTTGCTCTTATGCTGTTCTTTTAAATGTCCCTCCTAATATAACAATATTCTTATTATTCTTGTTATTCAGTTTTCTTAGAAAAAATAACTTTTTGTGAAGTGATCCAATCACGTATGGTTTTTTTGTAATTTTACTGCCGAAAACCGCTATCGTAATTAGTGTTTTGTGGAAACAATTTTCGAGCTAATGCTTTAAAATGTTGTTTTTCTAATTAAATATATATTATTCTTGAAATAAAATAGGTTTTAAACAGGAAAAAGATGCTAATTTTGTTAATTTTAAGGGGGGCCAAAGATAGAACACAAAAAAAAGCTTTGAAATTCAAGAGTTTCCTGTATTCGGCCCCCTTTTATTGATAAAAGTTTAAAAAATGGGGGAAAATAGATACATTTTTTAATCATTTAATGTTAAAACTAATTAACAATCAAAATTGTTTCTAAATTCTTAAAACAAATAATTAATTTTTAAAACACAAGGATTTAACTAAAAATAGTTCAATTTATTTAAGCTTGACCTAATAAAGTCAGTGGTCGGAAATAGGACACTAGATGGCCGAAAATAGGAAGCAAAGGCCGGATTTAGGAGAATCGGACTTTTTCAGACAAAAACTTAAATAAAATACTTTTGGGAAATATTATTAACTTTTTTTTGACCATAACGAAAAATTAATATATAAAGTACATTTTATTTCAAGAATTATTCGAAAATGTTGATATTTGACGTTTCTGTGCTTTTTTTTTTGAGACAAAATCCTTAACGGGCCGGCTACTTGCAACTCTACCCTAAATGAAAATATTTCGTCTAAATTCTATGTGCATATACATCTTAGCTCATAGTAATAAAAGATTTTCTTAAAAAAAATAAAACATTTAAAATTCGTCTTAATAATTGGTAATAGTTAAAACCACTTACAAATTTTTAAATTTTTATGAGATCTTGCACTTTATCATACCTTTAGTTCAAAAATTATGACAAAAAACTTTTTGAAGTGAAAACTTCTTTAGTATCGTAGTGATTTGAAACAATATGAAACGAAAAAGCGACAGGAAAAATCAATTGATTATAACTTTTTTGTTTTAATAGATAGATAAATGAAATTTCTACTGTAAATAGGTAATTAAATAAACTATAAATGTGCAAAATTTGAATTAATTTAATTTTCAAAATCCTGAGATAACGGTAAAAAATGTTCTTTTTCAAAATACGTTATATTTTATCTAGAGCACATTAAAATTGTATTTAACTTTAATGCGCATACTGATAATATATTCATTTGATATATAACCCATAACGGTACGTGCTTTACAAAATACACAATCTTAAATTGAAAAACTTGAAAAATACCTCAGCTCAAAACACCTGTGGAGACCTGTTGCCGATTACCAGCCACCAGTGTAGGAGCTACCGTAATCTCAGTTTGAAATTCCGACATGGTTGGCTTTAAAAAACTCTTACTTTTTTGTAGGCATGGTAGAAATATGTTCGAAGCGTCACATAAAAGGCAAATAATAAGCTTTCAGATGATATAAATTTTATTATAGGTTGTCATTTTGTTTTTTTTTTTTTTTCACTTTCTCTCAATTAGTCATGTTATAATTTTGAACTAAGGGTGGACTAACGAAAAAAAGCGAAGTAATTTGTTGGAACTATCATAGTTAAAAGTTTTTTTGTCACTGAGGGTAGGCTAACTAAAAAAAGTGATGCAATTTGTTGGAAATATCATGGTTAGTTGGGAAAGGTTTAAAAAGTACTATTCATGTACTGAAAAAGAAATCACTTCCCACACCATTTTATATTTGTTGTTACTTTTGAAAAACGTTTGGATAAATTATACTAAGCATGTAGCTTTTCTAGGTCCTCATATGGCAAAACAAAAAAATTTAATGATTTTTACACTTGAAAAAATATTTGTATAGGTACTGTGGTTTTTAAGGTGAAATAAAACTAATCAAATTAAGTTTCTTAACAAAAATGGTATATGGACTACATTAAATCAAGTTAGAGTTCTTAGTCAAATAAATAACATTTGAAGCGTAGTGCCCACACCAGTGGATTTACTTTTTCTAAATTATAAATTAAAAAAAAAGTCACTGTGGTGTATGCGTACTATTTTTTTTTTAGGTGAATATAAAATATTTCTTCTATTATTTTTGAACTATGGTAAGGATAGCGAAAATAAGTTAGGCTATCGTGGGCTTACATTGGACAAACAAGCCACAGTGCAGAAGCAACAATTTTCTGAATTAAAAAAAAAAATGTTGTTTGTGATTTTTTGAGGTGAAAAAAAATCTTGGGCTAACCTTGAGCAATCGAACCAGGTGGGTTAAAAAAAAATTACCATTGCGGGGTGCCAACTTCACATAGCCCTCAAAATTGTAGGGTCAATCTCCAGTAGCTGACAGTTTTTATTTTTTTTTATAAAAATGTCTCCACATAAATATAAGAAGATTTTCCGCTTAAAATAAGTGTTTTTTTTTTTTTAAATCAGCACATTTAAAAAATTCAGAAGATTTTTCCGCTTAATTTGGGATGAAACTCATCTTGGCAAAAAATCATGCAGATATCCGCTTAATTCAATACAGATTCCGCTTGTTTTTTAGGTTGTCTTTTTTCTTCTTAAAGATTTATTTTTCTGAATTTTTTTTTATTTAATTATTTTTAAGACAGTTTAACATTTCTATGCGCAAGTAAAGCGACTCAGTAGTCCTCCGATACAATTATAATATAATTATATTTGTTTCAAATGCGTCATCCTTTTTCAGCTAAGTGAATCAAATAATTCAAATGAATTCAGAAAATTAACGAAAATAATAATCATTCTCATCTCCATAACACCAATAGTTATAAACTTCCCAAACCATAACCAAAAATACAAATAGAAAATCATCTTTCAAAACCAGACAGTGATAAATTCTTGCATTGCAACATTAAGTAAACTTTTCAAAACCAACACACAAATTGTTGAAACTCAAAATTTCTCGAAAAATCACTTAAAGTTTGAGGATAAATATCTGGGAAAATTAATTGAATTTAGCAAAAGCATCAAAGCGAAATGAAAAACAAAAAAGTTCTTAGATAAATGAAAACCGGCAACAACTGTCAGTGGCAGTGTCTGGAAAAGTTAGCCCAACAAATAAAATTATATTTCAAATTATAATACCACACCAAACACACTTACAAACATATTTGTCCATTGTCCAATACAACCTTAAAGTTGTTAAATTAATTTTAAAATTAATTCAATTCTTGGACAAAGAAGGGGGTATGTCTATCATTTATTCAACCATATAGATTGGGGATAATGGACCACGTAGATTTAATAAAATTTCAGAACATGATGGTTTTCTGTTGTGGTTTTATTATACCTTATAGTCCCTTTTGCATGGTACTGATATGGCTTAGGGGTAAGAAATTGAAAAAGCTACGTAGTAGGTACGAATATTGTGTCCAAGGAACTTAAGGTCAAATGGAATTTTGACCTTTTGCCTCCTCACACACAACAACGTGAAATAATCCTGATGCCTATAAATGGATATAGACCGAACCGCACCGAAAGCTGTTATGGTTTTTCTTTGTTCATTCATGTCATTGTCAAGAAATTGTATATATTTTGGTTGTGACAAAGCCTTTTTAGTGTCACATGCACACAAAGGTGTTGCTTTTCATTATACGATATGAGCAATATGTAATAATGTAACAGGACATTTTAATACTTGTTGCGCATTTTCCTTGGAAATCCTATATAGAAAGAGATCAGATCTGGATTGTGATTGTGTGTGTGTCACTGTCACACACCTCAACGGCATGTCTGTATGAAATTTAATTTAGGTAGTGCTTGTTTGTGGGTAATTGAACTCTAAGAAACCCTTTACAAATAGATATAAGAAATTGTTATGATTCTTATCATAGTGGACAAAAAAATTAATTCTTAGAATTGGATTTGTTAACTGAAAATAAGCTTAAGCTTATCAAAAAAGATCTTATTTCTTAACTTGATTTTGGATAAGTAGTTCTATTATTATAAGAGTTTGTTTGTGAATATTTTTTTGTAGATTTTCCCCTGTTTAGGAAACCATATCCAATTCTCGAAAAACTAGAATCTTTTAACCAAAATTCTCTGGATATCTAAAAAATCTATAAACTTTAAAGAATTTCTGAGTTCTGTAAAGGAGCATACATTAATCCAGTACTAACTAACTCACAGTGGGCCAGATTTTATTTCTCCGTTGCAAAATTTATAACTTTTCAATGATTTTAGATATTTTAATATTTTTCTGTGTGATTTGTCATATCTTGAAGATTGAATCAAGTTTCTGTTAATTTAACATGGTCTGAAATGTTGACCAATAATTTTTAAAATTTCGTTCTAGAAGAGTAAAAGCCTAGCCAAAACGCATCTTTTTCTGCTCACATCTAATTTGGGTAAAACTGGCATTGATTCATAATCCTTACTATTCACTAATTTAAGAGACATCAAACTTTCACTGGGCTCACGCTATCAAGCATTTCGTCCTCAAGAATGATATAATTTCTATTTTTACCTTGTTCTATCATGTAGTCAAAGATTTTTGGGAAATTTAAATGATTTTTGAAATGATTTGGATGCAAATTTGAAATAACATTTCCGAATTGGTTTTAATATTTTTTGTTTTTTTTTTGACATGATATAGTCTTATAAACCGATGAACAATACCAGCATCCAATAAAAAATTAAGAAAAGCCATTTTCTCCCGTTCCTCCTGAAATTTTTAACAATGTCGCATAATTTGCAATTAAAACTTAAAAATAATTTATTAGAGATACAAAAATCTTTAATAATTTATTTGAAAGGTAATAACCTAAAGAAGAATACTAATAAAGGATTTATAAAAATTCAATCATTAGGTAAATAGGGTAAATAGGGATGAAACGAAATTGCAAGAAAATGCCTATTTTCTAAACGTTTCGTCGTAGAAAGTAAAATTTTTTTTTAATGCTGACAAAATTGTAAAAATTCTAAACAAATTTAAAAACCAAATTATGGACGGTTTTTTAAAACCTAAACATGTGGTAGACATTTCGCTGGAGTTATAAGGGTGTATTTCATACAAAATACAAAAAATGAGTTTTATACACCAAAATTTTCGTAATTTCAACGTCTTTTAGGTAAAATTAAAAAAAAAATTAGAAAAAAATTAATGGCGACGGCACAGGTAAAAAAGACATACAACTTTCATGATTTCACATACATGTATTAATATAATAAGGTTCTATGTTATTCAAATTGCAACATAGAACCTTTTTACTGATTTTTTCAAACAAAAAAATACATTGATTTAAGTTAGATAAAACTTTTTTACGCAAATTTTTCAAAATAAAATCTTATGGAAATGATCTTTTTTCTAACTAAAGTAAAAATAAAAGATCTTTTGATGTTTTTGCTGGTATTGAACAACAGGGATGGAGTCGGCTAACTTGATAGTCAATAAATGACAGTCAAAAACGACGATTTTGCTCCATAATTCGTCGTTTTTGACTATCAAGTTAGCGGACGGGCTTTTGCTTAACAGCAAAGAATTTTTGTATCTCGTTCTGTACTCTTTAAACCAAAAAATTTGTACTATCCAACCTTAACTTTTGCAATAATTCATAACCTAGATATTCTTACATCATAATTAAATTAAAATAATGTTTTTTGTGTGCCAAGAATTGGAAGTGATTTTTTGAAAACTTTTTTTTCATAATCGAGGTTGGGAATTTCATAGTTCTTATTAATAAACCAAAAGTTAAAGAAACACTTAGATTCCTTAACTTTAAATAAAAGAAGTCACCTTAGAACCCAAAAAACAAAAAATTAACTAATTTTTAGTGGTATTTGGAAAATTCAGTATTTTTTTTTCAAAGGTCAATATTTTACTATACTAACCGTAGTGAACTCTTCGTTATTCATCTTTACAATTATATTAGTTTATTTCTATTAATAGTTTCATCGAATAAAACTTTTTTTTAACTTGAAGCAAATTTACTTACGTTATACATGGCGACAAATAAGCAACTTAAAATCAAGATGATACTCCTCTAAAATCCAATCCTCTTAAATTAATAAGATTTCTAATAAAAATAAGAAAAATTTGTTTAAACATTTTTAAAATCAAAGTGAACTTCATTTTAATAAAAATGTTCTTCTTAAGAAAATTTAAGTGTAGATACCTGCTTAGATTGAAATTATTTTTCATTAATTTTATGTACTTATTAAAATAAATTTGTTTGGCATAAATTTTGTACCGTAGATGATTGTTTTAAGACGACTGTAGTGTCTTTCTGGCAAAAAAGCATGCAAAAATCCGATTGATTTAATACAAATTCTAAATGTTTTTAGCATGTCTTTTTTCTGTGTACCTAATTCAACAAAAGTAGGAATTGTTGTTTTCTATAAATGCAACAACGTGATTTGTGGTATTTTTTTCTGTTATTTAAAATAGATTTTGACTGTTTTGTGCAAAACTTGAATAAAATTAAATTAAATCAAAGCCTATTTCACGATGAAGTCACTTTTTTTATATAAAATGCATTTATTACATGTAAGCTCTTTATAAGTATAAGGTTCTATGTTGAACATAGTACCTTTTTCAAAAGTTTTTACAATTTTTTTCATAAAAAGGTTCTATGTCATTTTTTAAAAATGCTAATAGAATTCTTTTTTGTGGTGAAATTAATATTTTTTTAATGGTCTTATGATTTTTTTAGGGTAAGATTGCATCAATACTTTACTGGTATGTACCTATTTTATCCAAAAGCTTTAAAAAACTTTGAGATCGATTTTCTCAAAACTAAGGTGAGTTGACATACAACCCTATAATTCTCAGCCAAATAAATTTTTGAAAAACCTCTACTTTTTTAAGGGTATTTTTAAGTGTTTTTTATTTTTAACAATTTTTTGGAAAAAGAAAATTTTTTTGGCCATTTTTTCTTTTTTTTTTTTTTTTTTTTTTTCTTTAAAAGATAAATAAATAAAAATCATAATAATAGATAATAGGCAGTACTATATATATATCTGCAAAATCAATCAATTTCATATTCACAATTTTGAGATAACGGTAAAATAAAGTTATTTTTTCTTAACACTTTATATCTGTTGATGTAGAGCAGATACAATTTTGATTTACTTTTTTGAGCATGCTGATAAAATTACCTTTCATTTGATATATAACACATAACGGTATATTCACTACAAGCAACACAATCTTAAATTGAAAAACTTCAAAAATTCCACAAAACACCTGTAGAGATGCCGATGACCAGCCACCAGTGCACTGCAGTGCAGGAAGTACCACAATCTCAGTTTGAAATTTCGACATGGTTGGGTTTAAAAAAATCTTACTTTTTTTGTAGGCATCTTACAGATATGATTGAAGCATCATATTGAAGTTGAAATAATAAGCTTTCAGATGATGTAAAATTTATTATAGGTTCTGATATAAAAAAATCTACTTTAAGATAATGGAAGAAAAAAAATTTTATTTTTTTGATTTTTTTGCTGAAAATTGATTAGGTCTTAATCTATAGCTTAATTTCTTTATTATAAGATTAATTATCTTTTACATTTTTCTGCAAGAAAGTTGGCAAAATTATAATTTTTAAATCATTTTTTTTTTTTAACAAACGTAGACAACCTGTTTTCTTATGACGTTATCATGTAAAATTATCGTCCGTGAACCGATTTTACAGACAACCACTTTTATTGTATTCGTTTATTGTCCTTTAGAGTAGACAATATAATAACCCGAAAACCAGATAATGCCGTTGATTAAATCGAAGTGATATATCAGGACTAAAAACTGTGTCACTCGTTTCTCGAATTCCAATATTGAATTGAAAATTCCCAGTTAAATCGATTATATGTATTTTTAAAGAGTATTTCAGGTCCATTTTAATATTATTAATACATGATTGTACTTAACTTAATTTTTATTTAAGTGCAAGCTCAAAAGACTTTTATAAAAAAATTCTAAAGGATATGTCATATGTTATGAAAATAATCGCCTTAATAAAACCAAAGTTTTATAAAACACTTACTTTAATTGAATAATATTTTTAAGAGTATTTTTCCTACTTTTTTATACTTACTCGTAACTTTTATAAATTAAGTAGACTTACACAGATTTCATATACCTACATATTTTGAAATTCCATTAAAAATAAGTACAAAAAAAAAACATCCTTTAAAAACTCAACATCATTTAGCGAGTTTCTGATGGATATGCCATCGGAAGTCTGCATAAATCAGTTGAATAATTTCCGTTTTTACACTGGTTTGGATATAACAATAATTTATACATCCCTTATTATTATTTTTAAACAACACCACCACCATCGTCATGTGTGTGTGCTGTTTACTATATACAATAAACTTGATACAAGTCTATTAAATATTCTCTTATAGATATATACATTATTTTGAATACATTAAATCACTGTCAGTATGCCATAGGTATAAAGATATGAATGATTTCGGGGAGTGCTGATTTATGTGCACATTAAATTTTTATTTTTATAAAATTTTATAGCTTAAATGGAACTTTTTTTTTTTTTTTTTTTTTGTTGATCTATTTTGTTTTTATGACTTTTGAACTTCGTCAAATGACCATACTTTCTTTTTGTATTTTTTAAACATTTTTCATTTTGATAATGGTCTATAACTGCTTGACTAAGGGTGCAATTAAACTTTGTAGACTGAATTAGCTCGAGTTAAAAAAACAAAGAACATAAACATAAAACAAAAAGTAAAAGACAAGAAAAATTAGCATTTTGAATATTATTTTTAAAGGGAAAGCAGGAGTGGGAAACAAAAACATAATAGCTTAATCGCTTTGTTAACATCAGGACTGATATACCTACATTATGTAAATAGAAGTCTTTTTGTTTATATTTTATAAAAGATACTGAAACTAACAGTGTTGTATTATATTTTCCTCTGTTATACTGTCTCTGCTATAGGTACTCGTATACAAAGTTTATGACAGTTATAAATAGCCTCGCAATTCCTTCTTTTGCAGGTGAAAATGCAGTTTTGACAGCAGTAAAATTGCAAAAAGGAAAGGGTTAAAGTTTAAATTGGATAAAATTACATAAAAGTTACTGGGTAACCAAAAAAAAAAAATGTTTCAAAAACAAGAACTTAATTAAAGGCAACAGCCAAAAAATTATTATTTACTTACAATCAACTTTTAAATCCATTTCAATATAATCGTTATTTTGCACCAAAAGATAAATTCAAATCTTATACGGGTAGTCAAAGATTGGTTAATTTTTAAATCCAAGAAAAATTGTTTGTGTTGAGGTCAAAATTCCGAAAACCGAAATTCTAAAAATCAAAAATCCAGGAAACTCTTAATCCAGAAAATCCAAAATCCCAAAAGCTTATAATCTCGAAAGTCAAATAATCCAAAATTCCAAATGAAAACCGAAGATCCCGAATGGGATTCCGAAATCCCGAAAAAAGATTTGCGCAATTTGCGAATTTGCGGATTTCGATTGCGGGAAAATATAACAATACCTTGTTTTTTCTTTAATTAAAGTTTCAATACGATAGTTGGAGGTGGGTCAAAATTTAGTTTCAAGATTTAATTACATTGTTAGTTAGTTAGTTACAAGTGAAGCTAATAAAAGCTATAATTAAAAAATTATAGTCAGACTTTAACTTAAGATGCAGTTTATCATACTTATTTCTAACTGTGAGATAAGCTTATCGTAAAGAACTCGACTAGTGACCCAACCCAACAGTTGCAGGTTAGATCCCCGTAGAGATTTATTTATTTTATTTTATTAAAATGTATCCACATAAAAATAAGATGATTTCCCGATAATATAAAGTAGATTTCTTTTAAATTTGAGGATTCTAAAAATCAATTAATCCGTTTCCGTCCGTTTCAAAACTTCGGAATTGTGTCTCCAAAATAATTTTTTTTTTTTCAAAGATTTGGTGTTTTGGTGTAAAAATCTTAAAACCTAGTTTTAGATCATATTATTTTTCTATTTTAGTTTGTTTAATAATGGAGTAACTTAAGCTCAAAAAATGGAAATATTAGGGAACCCTTTGAATTTGATGATTAAAAATACTTTAACCTCAATACGCTGTTGCCGTATTGATTTTTTAAAGTTAACTGAAGATTTTGATAAATAAAAACAATTGTTTTCAAAAATTTTGCTAAATTTTATAAAATAATTGATGCCAAAAGATTGTCTAGAAAATTAAAAGAAAAAATATATATATAGGTATGGTTCCTAGCTTTTTAAAAATGTATTTTTAAATATCGTTGTGATCAAAATGTTGTTTTTTTGTGTTCGAAGTCAGTTTTTAAGCAAAAGATTGTCCCTTACTCCAATATATTTTTTTTCCTTAAGAGAATCTTTTGTTATCATCTTTTGTTATAAATCAGAAATTTAAGCGAAAAAATCGGTTTCGTAAAAAAATTTAATTTTAGTCAAAAAAAAAAATTAATACGACAACATCGTCAATTTTGAACCTAGAGGTTAAAGTATTTTTAATTACCGACGCGACGAACAGTGGGGTGACCTATATGACAATGTTGGAATTTATTCAAAAAATAAAACAAAAGATATCAGTGTTATTTGCTAATTTTCCGTTTTAAAACATTCCAATGCATCAAAACCACACTTATTTTATCTTGGTGGATGACTTTTCACTCCAAAACGAGCACTTGAAGTTGCCACATTAGATGTATTTTAATTGTGTTGTAAAAAAATTAACAAAATGCTTTGATGTTCAACTAGCTGCCATTTTTCTTTAAATAACAGTACAATTATGATTAAACATGAAATCGAAAGAGTCGGTTGTATATTTTATTATTTAAATAAAAAAATATAAATCAATGAATTATTTTCCTCTATTTTGTATCAAAAGTGAAGTGTTTAAAATTGTTAGTTGGAAACTAAGCTATTTTCTAAAAACTTTAACTTAAAGTTAATTTCCACACACTTCCACATCGAGATTTCAGTATTTTCATATACCTTGATTTATTATCTGTGGAATTCTAAAAAGAACAGGTGCTCATATGTGCTCCATTTTTTGTTTTTGTTTTTTTTTTTTTAAGTACATCCTCAGTATATTTTAAAAGGCTTACTTTTTGATCCAGGTTTATTAGGAAGGTTCTTATTTTTAAAATATTTGTAATTTGTTGCCTCCATAATCTGATATGGTTGGAACAAAAATAAGAATATATTCCTTAATTAAAGTTCCTGACTTAATTCTAACCAGTATTGTAGTTTCAAGGAAATAGAAAGAAAGGTAGGCCTAAAAACTCCTGGTACAAGCAAATGCAAAACCACCAGCATTCAGTTGGCCTTAGAAATGGAACAATACAAAACCGGGAGGTTTGCCGCGCGCCGATTTCTGAGGTCCACCCGGCGAACCCCACAGGCGGATCACTAGTGTGAAGCAGTTACGTGGGATAGTTATGATCCCCTCGACATCGAGATCATAACAGCGCCGAGAAAAAGGAAGAAGAAGATTGTAGTTTCAAGGAATTGTAGTTTCTTATGAGAATAGCATGGGATTTAAGTCCTTGAATAGTAAACTTTAAAATTTAGCGAAACTTATGCATAGTACGACAAACAAAAAAATTATCTCACTTTATCATTAATTTCATCCCTCAAAAAAATAAAAATAAAAAATGTTGAAAAAACGATCAAGAACTTTGGGGCAAAATAAATATTTTTCACTTATATTCGGTGAAAAATCATTTTTGAAATAGAAATTTTTGAACACGTTCGTAAACCTATCTCTATATATGGACTATAAGTTTCAGATTTTTTGCAAGCTTTCAAGAACTCCTAGAAATAAAATACCACTCAAAAATATCCCTAAAAAATAGCAGTTTTTTCAAAAATTCATATTTAAAAAATTAGGGCCTTAAAAAAAATCCGTATGAGAAACAATTTTCTTATTATCTTTCCATTGGAATACTTAGTTCAAATTTCGGTGAAAAAAAAATCTTTCACCTATTTATAACAACCACTTTTTCAAAAATCTACTCCCTGAATTGTTTTTAAAAAACTATTCATAACTCAGAATTCAATTTTTTAAGAACTTTTTTAACACTTCAGCCATTCTTCCAACAATTTTATCCAACAGATGAACAAAAATCAAAATACTTTCTACGACTAACTGTTTAGAAATTTTTTTGTTTACCCTTTACCATGTCATTTTACCCCAATTTACCCTATTTAATGATTGAATTTTTAGAAATCCTTTCTCAGTGTTCACTTAAGGACATAAACTTTTAAATAAACTATAGTAAATTTTGTCTTAAATTGGACTTGGCGTCATATGAAATAAGATAAAATTCCAACCTATACCACATATAGCTAACGGCAAGTGGAACTTGAGGAAGAGTCATGCTTTTTTATGTTTGAAGCACGGGTTCATTGATTTATAACATATTATCACGTTACAAATACAATTCAGCCAACTAAATTTCGCAAATGAATTAATTCCAACTTTCGGGGTATCTTGCCCCATTGTGCGACGTTTGAACAAAAGATCATCGAAATCGGAGCTGTTCGGCCGGGTTCCCTTATACATAATTTACTTTAGTTACTCCACTATTTCTATTACAATTTTAATTTTTACATTTATTTCTTTTTTTTTAATATTTTAAATTTTAAGATTTTATAAAAGCTGTTTTCGACTCAAGCTTTAAAAGTCCTTTAACTCAACTAAGCGAAATTTAATTTTTGAAACTTTTCTGAAACTTTTATAGACTACTGAAGAGCCAGCATAAGACAACGAAGATAACACTGTAAAAGATATAATAAAAGTTTTAGAAATTTAGTATAAAGTTCTCAATTTTTAAGAGAATAGAGTATCAAAACAGCTTTAAAGGTTTTTAAACGCAGGTTTAACTATAGAATCTAAAACCCCTTAAAAAATAAAACATTACATTAGCTAATTAAAATTTTTCGCAAATTTCAAAGGAGGCTGCAGCTCCTCAAGACCCTTCTTTTGCTAATTGCCTTGACATGAATCAGTATTTGTTACACCGCACCGATTGCATGCAACTCATACGAAAACGCCTTTTCTCCTTTGAGAATTTTAGGTTGATTTTTCTAATCCTATCCAGTGTGCCTAAGGGATAGTAAAATATATGGAATTTCAATCGCATATTCACATTCGAGAATACATATACCTAAGTCCGATTTCGAGATTTATCCCTAAAGGGTGCTATTCGCAATAGAAAATTTCCCTGTACAATAAATTCCTAAACAGCTTCATTAAAATTGAGTGCAGATTTATACTCTTTTTGATGTTAAATTCTCCTTTTATTTTTGTACGTCATAAAAAAAGCCTGAGGCAGATAATACTCTACAAAAATAAAGTATCAAGCATATATTTTACTCTCCATTTTCCTCATATGTATATTTATGCAATAAGAAAGCATTTAATGAGTATTATATCTTCAAAATACTTGCTAAGTTAAAAGCTTTTGTTGATGCCAATGCGCTATCATTTGATGTTTTTCTTTAATGTTTAGACAATTTTAGAAGTTTTTCACAAACAAATTTTTCATATAACTTTTTTATCAAGACAGTAGATTTCAGCTATATCCAAGCACATCAAACAATTTATAGATAATTATTGATTTTTCCCCTCTCTCATATATAAAAATAAAAACACGCCTCGCCTCCTCCATCTATTTTTGCATAATTTAAAACATCCCATTTAAAGTTATTCCTTAGATTACTTTTTTTTTAAACCCAGTAAAAACTAACAACCACAAACTTCCAATAAAACCCTAATAAAAAAAAATCCAGAAAATATCTTTTACTAACGATAACTCCACAGGACTACTATACACACATTTATAGCCAAGATATATAGATAAGTAAAATCACTGAAGAAGACCACACAACATGCCACCAAAAGGATTACATTAAGCAAATCAACTCAGTTGCCTGTGAAAAATCAATTAATTGGACCCAAAATAATTTACCCAAAAGATAAAACGAAAAAAAATGAAAAAAAAAAGACTAAATGAAGTTCCTCATATGCAAATATATTCCAATCCTGGCAAAATCGATATAAATAGAGCCAGGAAATGTTTGGGTGAATTAATTTGTTTTTAAATGAAATTGGTCTTCTATACAAAAAAAAAAAGACAGAATAAAATTATATATAAAAAATAAAAGACACCTCTCTCATTTTCAGTTGAAATAAAAAAAAAAATGTATAGTCTTTTGACTTGAAAGAAAAAATCAATTCAATTTGAGTGGCTCTTCATTTAATGGAAATGAAGGACCTTATTTTGATCTGGATGCTGTTGATGAAACTGTGTTGGATAAGAAATCTCAACAAGATACTTTAGCTTCAATCGATTATTTTTTTTTTTCTGTGTTGGCTGGTAGATAATACTCACCCTAATAAATGTTCTTGTCCTGAAGAGGTCATCTATAAATATAAAGAGAAAAAAAAGTCTGTTAAATTAGATGGAAAATTTCAAATATATATTTTAAGTGTTATATGGAATAATTTTATTTAATGTTCCTTTTTTTAGTATCTTTTTTTTGTGAATTTAAAAAAAGAAGGACTGAGATATTTTTAAGTATATATTCGTTATCAACATAATGCCTTTATTGTGATTTTATATTCGATTTATTTTGTTTTTGAGTTTTAAACTTATCTACGGCCTTAAGAAAAAATAAATATTAGACAAAAAAAAAACTATTTAAATCTTTTTTCAAAGTCAATTGAAAATAGATATTCAACTTTAATATGAGGTTCTATGATACTTTCAATCATTAATAGTAAAATTGAATTCCATCAATTTTTTTTTATAACAACAACTTTGCCTAACGACAGGATAATTTGAATTTTTATTTTTGTCAAACTTATTGAAAGTTTAAATAAACAAAAATATTTGTGGCAGTGGCACAGAGCAGTGGTATATGGTGATGGGAACTATCGAATAAAAACTATCAAATTATCGATAGTTGTAAAATATTCATTCATTCGATAGTTTTAAATCATTCAATTATTCATTCATTTAGTTACTATTTTCATTCGAATAGTTTTTTTCATTCGATAGTTTTGTTACTATTTTCATTCGAATAGTTTTTTTTTATACGATAATTTTGTAATTAAAATTGTTTTTTTTTTTTTATTTGATAATATTTTCTTTTGAACATTATTCTTATTCGATAGTTTTTTCATTCGAATAGTTTTTCTATACGATAGTTTTCTCATTCGAATAGATTTTTTTTGTAGGTACGATAGTTTTTTCATTCAAATAGTTTAGTTACTATTTTCATTCGAATAGTTTTTTTTATAGTTCTTTCATTCAAATAGTTTTCTTAAACGATAGTTTTTTTCATTTGAATAGTTTTCTTAAACGATAGTTTTTTCATTCAAATAGTTTTCTTAAACGATAGTTTTTAATACGATAGTTTTTACATTCAAATAGTTTTCTTAAACGATAGTTTTTTTTTTCATTTGAATAGTTTTTTAATACGATAGTTTTTTCATTCAAATAGTTTTCTTAAACGATAGTTTTTCCATTTGAATAGTTTTTTTATACAATAGTTTTTATTCGATAGTTTATTCGATAGTTTATTCGATAGTTTGTTCGATAGTGTTTATTCGATAGTTTTATTCGATATTTTTTATTCGAATGAATAAATGAATGAATGAACTATTCGATAGTTCAAATCATTCGATAGTTCCCATCACTAGTGGTATATAGTTCCATGCCAAAAAATAAATCAACATTTTGTCAAACTATTGGTACTGATTTGTGGTATGGTCTGCATTCAATCACACTCTAATGATTGGTTTTAAGATATAAAGATAGAGCTGACAAAATTTTAATCTATGAATAATGATAGAGTATATTTGTATTGTTTTAATTTCAAGAAATCATTGATTGATAGATGAGTAAAGTTGAAAAAATTTGAGTCTTTCTTATATTATAGAATATTTCTTTCAAAACTTTTTAACAATTTTTTTTAACAAAGCAATCAATTTCACATTTGAGCACATAGGTACCAAAGTTAGGGATGTCATTCAGTAGATTAAATTTGGACGTGTTGAGTAATAGCGCTGATCAACTTTTGTTGACCAGAACACAACCCACAATAATGATGCAAATGTTCCAGCTTGTTGACAGTGATATGGTAGATGAATTCAAAAATGACTTTTCACTGACATTTAACATGAACTACCTCACACTTAACCGAAAGTGTGGACGAGTATCGTGCTCGTCAACAATTAAAAGAAAATATGTTGATCAAAATAATATGGATATTCTATGTATTCATTCTCAGCAGATCTTCAGAATTTCGCTGTCAAGCATTCTTTAAAATAGAAAAAAAGATAATTTTTAAGGTCGAAAAACCCCAAGTCTTATTAAAACCTATATACACGGCTGTTCTGATTTCCGTTCGAATTCTTATTTCTCCCGTTTTCAAATTTTAGCTGTTCCGAAATTCCGTTTTTGAACACATTTTGCGAATTCATAGTTGTTTCGTAAAACGAACGGACCATCAATCCGACAATTTTTTGCCGTTTTCAATTCGGGTAGCAATTTGCTACCGAAAAAAAAATTTTTCAACAAAAAAGTCAATAATGCAAAACAGAACAACCGCTTAAAATCCCTACGAATTCAATTTTCGTTTCCGTTTTCAAATTCGAGCGAATAAAAACAGCCGTAATATATTTATAATAATGGTCAGTTGTCAAAAGAGGGTCTTTGGGAGCAAGATAATTTTCACATACCTCAAATTTTTCTAGGTAAGACTAAAAAGTAAAAATAAAATATCGTCGGAGCAACACCAAAACCATAAATCTGCATTTTTGCACATTTTCACTTTAATGCGTCATTTTACTTGCTATCGGTCCCTCTATTCACTGTGTCTATCGCAATCCTCCATCTGTTGCCTATAAGCCTAAACTATCAATTTCCGTTGCAATAGTTTCCATAGAATTGCATAGAGTTTCCAAAATTTTGAAAGTACTACAACTAGCTCCAGCGTGAAATTTAACAAAGAAAACCAAATTGAAAAAAAGCGAAGCTCATATACACATAACATATACACGCAATTTGAGCCAAAACACAAATGCATGCAACAAAAAAAAAACACTTAGCACTATATCTTTTTCGGAATTTCTCAAGACCTGATCATTCTTTTGATTCTTTTTATCATAGTTTAAAACAAAAAAATGTCTTTGACTTAATATTACTGACTTTTCATTTGTTTCAACAAAAATAATGTGCACCAAATCGATAGAAAATGTTGTAACGATAGCTTTATTTTTTGTCGTAGGACATTCCCAAAAAAAGATATCACAACAAAAACATTACTGTTAAAAAAGAGCCAAGTTCTCCTATGTTGAAGTAATGCTGGCACAAAAAGTACTGAGATGTAAAAGTGTACCAAGTTCTAAAGTTTGGGTTCAAATTTGTATCAATAAAATTTTGATTGCTCTCTTGACAATTTTTATTTTAATTACCGATTTTTAAAGTTATTTCAAAAATTGCCAAGTAAACAATCAAAATTTTATTGATACAAATTTGAACCCAAACTTTAGAACTTGGTACACTTTTACATCTCAGTACTTTTTGTGCCAGCATAACTTCAATATAGGAGAACTTGGCTCTTTTTTTAACAGTAATGTTTTTGTTGTGATTTCACTACTTTTTGCAAGGTATTGCTGTAGAACTTAAAATCTCTACAGTTGATGAACACTCAGAGTAAATGGGCGGTTACCACGCCCCTTGTCTAAAGTTCTCAAATTTTAAATTTTTTCTTTTGTTTAAACTACTGGGTCTACCATTCTACCAAATTTTAAGGTTCTACGACAGTTACAAATGCTCTATAATATTTGATGAAAATTCAGCAGAAATGGGCGGTTGCCACGCCTTCTATCCAAAATTCTCAAATTTTAAATTTTTTCCTTGGTATAACTTACTAGCTTTACCATTCTACCAAGTTTCAAGATTCTACGATACTCAGAAGTGCTCTAAAAAATTTGATAAAATTTAGTAAAAATGGGCGGTTACCACGCCCCCTGGCCAAAATTCTCAAATTTTAAATTTTTTCCTTGGTATAACTTATTAGCTCTATCAATCTACCATGTTTCAAGATTCTACGATAGTTAGAAGTGCTCTAAAATATTTGATGACAATTCAGCGAAAATGGGCGGTTACCACGCCCCCTCAATTGAAAATCTCAGATTTCAAGTTTCTACGATATCGGGAAGTTCTCCATAATTTTGATGATCTGTCAGTGAGTGAATCAGTCAGTCAGTCAGTCAGTCAGTCAGTTACGGTTTTTGAGATTTTCGAAGCCCTATATCTCAGGAACTACTCGTCCTAGGTAGCTGAAATTTCGTAAGGAGTTTGTTTTTGACTAGTTCAACAAATAAAGAGACTTTCAAATTTCTGACATATTTGGTATAGTAGTTGGAGTAGGGTCGTAAATGGCCTGAGTTGTTTCCTGTAAATAAGGGTGTAGTGCCAAAGTTGCTAGAGAACTTGGCTGGGCACTACCGTGCCCCTTGATTTTTGGGTGGTTTCGCACCGGTTTTTCGTGCGTTCATTTATCAATTTCTCGGTCATCTTTGGTGATAAAGAGTTGATTTTTTTGTAAAATTAGGAGGGCTACAAAATAGGTTAGAAAAATGTTGACCATATAAGCTTTTTTCGAAATAAAAACGAAAATGTGTTTTTTAACAACTAGAATTTAACTTTAACTGGCTGCCATTTTGTAGTTACTCATTTTAATACAATGAAATTACATACAATGATAGAAAATATTATAAGGAAGAGAATGTATGTTCATTTTCTGGTCTACTACATACTGGAGCAAAGATATTAGCTTGGAAGTAAAATATCCCAAAAAGTGCATTTTTGTAAATAACTCCGCTAAAAAGAATGATCAGGTGGTTAGAAATTGAGTTTAAGCCTTTTAAATATACCCCCATCGATCCATGAAATAAAAACTGACAGTTTCTCTGTGCGCAAGGTTAGGCCCTTTTTTCCGACGCTTTGGCTGCTTTTTTTGGGAACCACTAGTATAACTTCTCATCCTACCTTCTAATCTTCAAATGAAGAATATGTGACGGTAGATATGGAAAATATGAGCATTTTTCTGTTTCATGCATTTCTTAATATTGAAAGAAACGCCTCTTTTTTTAGCTGTTACTTCTTATCCCTGTTACTTTTAACCCCACTCTCCCCTACATACTAATTTCAAAGTTCTCGAAAACGTTTTCTAACGTACTTGTTCTCATTTTAAAATTTGCGTGCCTTTTTTAGGAAAAAAAAGCATTAGTTCAGTTCACAGTAAACAGGTTCCAAGTATATTTGGAAGTTCGACGTGAGGAAAACTGCGGATTCAAATTTCCTTCTAAAATTCTTAGACTGTATGATTTAAGGATCCAAACATATTCACTTAAATTATTCATTAAACAATAATTTATTATTTGCAGGCATATTCTACTCATTCTTTGCCACAATGTCAAATCACTTAACCTACATACATTAAGATTTCTGTATTTAATTATGCATTGACATTGTTTAAGCCCTTCTGTTATTACCTATTTACATGTACAATGTGCATATATCAGCTTAGTATATTTTCAAAACTATCAACCAGCATAAATAATTCTCCTCTTTTATTCTCTATCTACATTTTAATCATACCTTTCTCCCACTACCTAATGAATATACTTCAGATCCTTTAAATATTTAAGCTTCTCACAACAATAAGCCATTGAAATTGTATGCATGATGCGACTTTATTTTTCAAGAGCAACACAACAGCAAAAAAAAAATAAAGGGTTCAAATACAATTCATAAGATTCCAACAATTCTTTTAATCCAAAAGTCCTTTTCTTTTCTTTCATCAAAGTTATGCAAATTTATTTCCGTATCACTCTCTTTAGAAAAGTTTTGTGTACATTTTTTTTTTCTGTTCAAAGACATTTTCTTCTTTCGATTGTGTGACGCAAGTAAAAAACGAATAGAAAAGTGAACTTCTCCATTTCATTCCTGCGTCACACAATATTCACACAGATGTGCCATAGAATAAATATATTTTTGACAAAGAAACTTTAATTTTTTTTTTTTTTTTTCAAATAAGATATTGTTGAAGACGATGATATTGACGAGGACGAAGACGGTAACATTGACAATCACGAATCATACACATTTTTTGAATTTGTCTCCATGCTTATTTGTATATATCGATGTTGTATGTACATTTTCTTCAAAGACATGGATATAAGAATCAACTAAATACAAATGTTCTTTCGATTTTCGCATAAAAATTCAAAAAAAGATGAAAATCAAATAAAAAATGTCCTTTAGATATAAAAAATGGCATACGTTAAGGATAGGTTTATAGAAATATTATCGATTCGTGTTTTTTGTCACGATGTTCATTTATGACATTTCGTTTCGTTTAAGCCTGTATGTGATAGGAATGTTGAATTTTTGAATTTATAAAAAGGATATATAACTCTAGGCATTTATATATACAAACAATCAAATATGTATCACATTTGATGTAGAAATCACACATAAAACAAAACAAATCATAAAAAAATTATTCCGGTCAACAAAAAATATTCTCACATTGCCAAGTTTACAAATTTTGTTTATTTTGGTTTATTTTTTTTTTTTAGGAAAACTTGTTATGAATAATTTACGAAAGCCTTTGAATAAAAGGCACAAAAGGATACTTTTTTTTCGACCTAAAAATAAAAATAAAAAAAAAATAATGGTATAATCCTCTCTGGGTGATATCGATAAATACTCATATCTACGAGTATATAATATTTGTTGAGGAATATAAAAAACTTTTTTATTTTATCAAAATCAAATTTTTTGCTTTCAAAGCAAATACGAGCAATACGAGGAATTAATTTGTAAGAATGCACGACTGGACCATTCGAATTTTCTTGTATAGCTAGCGTTGATTAAAAAGGTTTAGATTTTTCATATGGACAGTTTTTTAAATGTACAATTTTAGAAGGAGACATGAACAAAAATATGGTTACCATAACTCCTGATATGTTTTTTAGCTCCAAAAGAGCCCCATTTAAATCCCGAAGATTTTTTTTTTTTTTTGACGTGATGACGTCTTATAAATCAATGAACCATGGCAGCTACCACAAAAAAACTGACGCCATTTTCTAACGTTCCACTCTCGCACTTTCGCAGTGCGGCAAAAAATTTCAATTAAAAATTAAAAATAAACTATTAGAGATACAAAAATCTTCTATAGCTTATTTAAAAGATAATAACCTAAAGTTACATAAATAAATAAAAGGATTTTAAAAAATTCCATCTTTTAATAGGGTAAATAGGGGTAAAACAAAATTTAAAAAAATTGATTTTGTTGAGTTGATTTTTTTTTAATCGATAGATAAATTCATTGCAAGACTGACAATTGTATTGAAAAAATTCTAAAAAAAAATTCAAAACCAAGCTATTAATAGAGTTTTCTAAAACTAAAACATGAGGTAGACCTTTGACAAAGTAGTGATTATAGGTAGATGAATTTTTTTTTGACAATTTGAAAAACATCATTTGAAAGATAATAAAAAAAAAATTAGGGATCTGATACGGATTTTTTTTTAAGTCTCTGCGTTTCGAAATATGAATTTTTGAGAAACACCTACTTATTTTGGGGTATTTTTGGGTGTGTTTTTATTTTTTTAATTTTTTGTAGCATTCAAAAAATCTTAAGCTTATAAAACATGTAGTCTATGACTGTGACTGACTCTATTTAAAAAAAAAAAAAAAAAAAAAAAAAAAATTGGTATTTCAAAATGGTTTTTGACCGATTAACGCGAAAAACAAGTTCTTTTGAAGATAGATAAAATAGACAGGACTATATCTGTGCAAAATTTCAATCAATTTTGTAGTCACAATTTTGAGATTATTCAACAGGTTATATCTTTTGATCTAAAGCAAATACAAATTTGATTTAACTTTATTGAGCATCTTGATGATGTTACCTTTCATTTGGTATATCACACATAACTGTACATTCACTAAAGCTACACACTCTTAAATTAAAAAACTTGAGAAATACCTCAAAATACCCTGTGGAGATCTGTTGATCATGAACAGCCACCAGTTTGGAATTTCGACATGGTTGGCTTTAAAAAATTCTAACTTTTTTTCTAGGCATCGCAGAAATAAGATTGAAACGTCATATGAAAGGTGAAACTATAAGCTTTTACATGATATAAAATTTTGTATAGGTTGTCTAAAAAAAATTGATTCTATAGCGTGAGAACATAAAATTATATGTGTTTTTTTTTCCATTTTTTGATGAAAATTGATCGAGTTCAAAAAATTCTGATGTCTTATAGACATGATCGATATATATATTTTGAGCTGAAGCAATAAGCTTTCAGGTGGTATAAAATTTATTATAGGTTGTTATATCAAAAAATGAATTTTTGGGTGATGGAAATGATTGTTTCACTTTTTTCATAAGAAATGATTGTTTTTAATAAATTATTTTTGCGCATTGTAAAAATTTAAAAATGGTTTTATTATTTAGAAGAAATATTTGGCTTTTTAATTGTATAATTTTTTTTGTAAGCTTTTAAAATAAATAAATTAATATAATGAGAAAAGAAAAAAGGTAATTTTTTTTAGTTTTTTCTTGTAAATTACACTGCACAACAAAATTAAGCTTTTTGTATGATGAATTAACCAAACAATACTTTTCTAAAGGTTTTTGGTGTGCTGAACTCGAATCCGAATTCAGAAATATTCTATCAGCTCCCGTTTTTTTAAATATTACCGTTATAAAATACAAAAACACCTGTTTCTGAAGTTGTGTCGCAATGTGTGGGAATTTTTTGCAACACTTTTTGTGAAGGTTTGTATAATAATTGCCTTTCTTTTTAAAAATCTGTTTTTATCTTTGCGATATCTTTTTTATAATCCGAGATATTTTAATTTGAAGTTACTGCATTTTGAAAAAAACGTTATTAATAAAATAAGCAAAAACACACGTACTTAAACTTAAGATATCTCAGACAATAAAACAGATATCGGAAAGATTTTCAAAGAAGAAAAACAGTTCTTATGGAAACCGTTAAAAATTATGATAAAATAAGGTACCTCACATCAAAGCATAACCTCAAAAACAGCCAAAACACGTTTTTTTCGCAAATTCTAACGGCAATATTTCAAGAACTAAGACTGATAGAATATTTCTGACTCCAGATTCGAGTTCAGCACACCAAAAGCCATTGGAAAAGTATTGTATAGTTTATTCATCCAAAACCTTGTGCAGTGTTATGATTGTTTGAAATAAATAAACGCTTCAATTGACTCATTTTAAAAGCACACAACCTTTTTTCTTACGACGTTATCACGTAAAATCATCGTCCGGAAACCGGCTTTACAGACAACCTCTTTTTACAAAAAAAAAAACAAAAGATCTGAGCTCTGCGACAAGTCGTTTTCGAGAAGAAACCGCTTTTCAATGCTGCATCCAAACTAAGCTGACGTCACATTTTTTTCAGATTTTTTTCCCATTAGCTTTACTAAGAACTGATTTGGAAGCATATTTTCTGCAATTATGCAAATTGCTAATAAGATGGAATTGCAATTGGCAGTGCACACATTATCACAAAACAGAGGAACCGAGACAATTATGAAGTTGGTGCGCAAGAGTATTTTCAACCGGGTTGATTAATAATACAAAATAAATAGTTAGTTAATTTTTTGAATTTTTTTTCTGCGTTCGCTCCTGCTCCCACCAACCAATAACAAAATCCAACATAATTCTTAAAAAATTAAACGCGAAAAAATACAAGCCTACCTGAGTCCAGTTTTTGTGGGTCGGGCTATCTATTGTATTGAGTCGTGTTGTCTTGCGTCAGGGTATACTCTTCCCAAAATCAAGAACTATAATAAAAAGCAAAAGACTCAAGACACTCTCCTGGTGCACACCAACAACTTGGGACATTTGACTTATGTTTACTTAAAGAATCACGATGTTATTGCACCTAAACTTCTAAATAGCTTCCAAAGTCACTCACTAGCGTCTCTACTCAGACCTTTCACCTTTCTGAAAATTCGAATAATTTTTTGTTACCTAACACACTAAAAATCTGCTGCGGGCTCTTAGTCTACAAGGGGGTCACTGTGGTGTATGTGTATTTTTTTTTTTTCATTGCAACTCACTTGGACTAACTTATTTACTTTTATCAAAAATTAATAATTTCGTAGCCTTTCCACTACGAAAATTTTGTTTGTGTTCAATAAGTACAATTAAAATATTGCGATAATCTCAAATTAACTGATTTATTTCAATATTTCAATTTCACAAACCTTTTCAGAGTTTTTCCTATTTCTTGCACAACATATATTTATTTAACAGTCCTAATTAGATCCAGGAGAATAACTTTTCTTATCAAGCCTAATTATGTTCAAATTTTAGCTAAGTTGTCAAATGATTTAACAGAATTTTTTGATTGATGAACTCAATATGTCTAAAAACTATACGACAACCCTATACAAATTAATGTATCCTTTCTAATAGCGAAAATAGAGATGAACAAATTAAAATTAATGACATATCCTGTCTTGGAACTCAATTAAATTGAATCATTTATAATAACTTGACGCTATTTTCCATCAATTTAGTAGAATCACTTCTTCTTCTTTTTATAAGAAAACCACAATTGATAATACGATCCTCTTTAGTTGAACGCGGTTTGCTTTATTTTAAGACACGCTCAGACTATCTTAAAAGTGGATTGTGGTTTGATAGAAGAAAAGATTAAGAGAGTAAATAAAATAACCGTTAATTTGAAACCATCAAAGGATTAAAATGAAACCCTCGATACAATATTCTCCAATAAAATCCTTTAATAGGTCCTTGTGAAATCGTTAAAGCATTTTGGTGACATTTTCAAAGGAATTCAAGAGAGTATTTATTGAGCGCGTATTATCCTTGTTGAATGTAGTCGCTTGTCGTGTCGTGGGTGTTATAGTAGTACATAAATATGTATACAATAATATAGTCACTTTGTTAGCCCAGGATATTTTATTACACGTGCACTTATACCTCCTTAAACGATAATACTATACAATACATATCTATATAGATCCTTTATTTCGTCGTTCATATACATATAAAAGTCGGTAGGTATTGCGAGACAATATTGTGTGAATGTATTAGCCCATCAAGTACTTTTAACCTTTAAAATTTTATACTCAAATACAACAACAATATCAAATTCAATTATTTAGAGAAGAACACTTGAAAACGTGTAACTGTGGAAGTGTGTATTGGTAAGTGCTCCTGTATTTAGTCTTTTTTTTTTTTTTGTATTCATTGCCTTTTTTTTTGTCCAAATGCTTTGGAGTGTTAAATTACTCTTGCAAGAGTTTTTAGTTCAGATCAATGGGATTGTGGGCAACATAGTAGTCACTACAGTCAGACATTTCGTTAAGCAAAGAAACATTTAGAGGAAAGTTTTTTTACGCTACTTGCAAGACCCAATCATGTGAAAGTTTGCTCAGAGTCAGAGCTCAGAGCACCACTAAAGCTACACTTACCATTTAATTTTTAAATTCTTTTCGTAACAACAATTTGTACATACTGTCCATCTAACTTTGAGTCCTTTTTTTTTTTTGTTTTGGTGCGTTCTGTAAAAGGTCAGAGGTAACACAAAATGGCGTTTGGGAAACTTGTGTTTCGATTTTGTTTCTTTTTTTTTTTGTTTTGAAGTTGGATTTTGTAAGTTCAAGTGTCACGCCAGAACTTGGGTAAAAGGGTGTGTGGATGCACATATACATTTCAATAAAGTAAAGGTAGAAATTTTCTGTGTGGGGGAGTATGAAAAAGGTCAAAAATGCGACTGTTAGTGGCTGTGTAGAATGGAATATTTTCGTATTCCTAAGTTCAAATACTCATGAGACTAATACACGCAATATGCAATATATATTTTGTACCTGTACATATAGTTTGACAACTTTGTTGTTCGTTGGTTAAGGTATGTAACTATATTGAACTTCCTCTGTTCATAGCAATTGGTTTGTTAAGAGTTTGATTAGAGTTGCGTGTTTTTGGTGAATTTTGCCACGAGCTAAATATCAAATGGCTAATATCAATTGGAATCAATCGCATATAGTAAACTATGGATTTTTGTAGTTCTAAACCGAATTATAGTCAGCCATTTGGACAAACAAATATAATGTAAAATGTTTGTTGTAGTTATAATTGATGTTAACACAGGACTCTTGTTAATTATATGTTTTATTGTTATTACGCAGGATATTGTGTGTGTGTATGTTTTTTGCAAATTGGATTATTTCGGACTAAAACTAAAAGTGTAATTGTTAAGCAAATATCCTTTAAAATGAGAATAGGTTGTGGAAAAGTAGATAAATAATGTATGTTGCGGTAGTAGACAAAATATGCTATTTCCATTTGTAAGTTTGTTATTTTATTGTACTTGTGAATATATAAACTGATCAAATAAAAATGGTTAGAAATTAAATTTTGCTGCCAATATTTCAATTTTAGTACAATTTATTTGATTCTACTCACATATGAGGCCATTAAAGCCATAGTGGCCTAGCTGATATTGGAACATTATTTTAATGAATATTGATTTTGTTATAGGTTATCTTATTATATTCCATTCGCATACATATTTCTTTAAAAAAAAAACTTATATTAAAAACAATAAATATGATTTATGTACAGTACATCCTTTTTAATATGAAAATTTAAAAAATCAGCTAAACCTACACGGTTAAATTGTTCAATAAAAGCTAATTCTTTTTCAATAAAATCTATTTCAAGTAAGCCGAGAAAACGAAAAAAACAAAACAATTGCTTACACGTCTGTAGACTTACACGTTTTGTAAGATATGTAGCATGATTATGAAACGGCATGCAAAAATTTAAGGATAAAAAAAAACTTTTTTGGAACTTTAGACATTGTAAAAACTCATGCATCTAAAATTTTCAAGTATTCTTTTCAATTTAAGGAGAGTTTCAGACCTTTTTAATGATATATAAAATTCATATACATATGTATTTACGTACATGCATATGCATACATTATTTAAGAATTTCAAAAGGGTTCAAACTTGGTAGTTTTTAGTTTTGGTTTAGTGCAGGCTTTGTTTAAAAAAAAAATCTGTAGACATTAACATATAAGGTCCTTCTATTGAAAAAAAAAGTCATGTGTTCAATTCACACGTATTAGAAGTGAAACCTTAAAAAAAATTTTTTCTTGCAAAAAAAAAAAGAAAAAATCTACCTATTTTATATTCTATCTCCTTTAAATACATGTTTTATATAAGACAACCTATACAAAATTTTATATCATCTGAAAGCTTAATGTTTCAGCTCAAAATATTTATATCGTCCATGTCTGTACAACATCTACAAAAAGAGCTTATTTTTTTCAAACCAAATCACTTTTCATCAAAAAACCAAAAAAATCAATCTTTTTTCTCTTTTAACACCATTAAATATATTTGATTAAATAATGACAACCTATAGTTAATTTTATATCATCTGAAAGGTTATTTCACCTTTTATATGACGTACCTATGAATCATATTTCTACCATGCCTAGAAAAAAAAATTAGAATTTTTTAAAGCTAACTATGTCGAAATTTTAAGCTGAGATTATGGTTCTTTCTAAACTGGTCATCGTGAACAGATCTCCACAGATGTTTTGAGATATTTTTCAATTTTTTCAATTTAAGATTGTGTAACTTGTAGAGCTCGTAACCTGTGTAGAAAAATAACATCTTTTTACCGTTATCTCAGAATTTTTAATATGAAATTAATTGAAATTTTGTACATTTATAGTTTATTTAATTACCTATCTACAGTACAAATTTCATTCATCTATCTATTAAAACAAAAAAGTTATAACAAGTTGAATGTTCGTGTCGCGTTTTCGTTTCACCTTGTTTCCAATCACTACGATATTAAAGAAGTTTTCACTTCAAAAATTAATTCTTTTTAAACAATTATTAACGGTACGTGTCGTAAAACAGTTTTATCAAATCAACAGCACGTCAATAGTAGCAAATATAATTATCATTTTTCATATGGTGCGAATTAAAAACCCCCTCTTAGGAAACTCTTCCCCACTTAGATATAGTCACATTTCTTTTATTGAAATTATTCTCTAAAATTTTATTTATAAACGAGATGAAAAAAATAAACTTATTTGAAAAGTAAATAACTTTTTTAAGAGTTTTCTTTCTAGGCTATTTATGTCGAAAAAAACAGGGCAATAAGGAACTAAGACGTTCACGGGTTTTTATTGCAGGAATCGTTCAATGGGTTATAAGAGAAGATAAAACCACGGAGTGCTATTAAATGAGAGGGTGGAAACTGAAGATAGGGGTGTAAAAGCCCCCTTTTTGGGTTTTTCAATATATCTCGTAAACCGAGCAAAATTTTAATACACTTAGGAGCAAAAAAATGGAATCAAACTTTTGCGTTTTTTTAAAACGTTAATTGGCCAGGATGTAATTGACATACATGAATGTTAATTGCACCACACTGAACCAAATCCTTACGTAAATACAACGAAAAAATTCGTTGAGCCAACGAAAATTTAATTAATTTTCAGCCGATGAAAAATTTAATTGGCTCAACGAAATGGCTTTCATACGTTAATGAAGAACTTCATCAATCAACGAAAACTGTAGTATTTTAATGAAATTTTTCATAAAAATTTTTGATCGAGAGTTAATGAATTTTTACATCACTTTACGAAATTTTTCATCGATTACCGTAAAATTTAATTAACCACGGTGATATTTTTCGTTAGTCAACGTATTTTTTTGATTAATTTATGAAAGAACTTTCGTTAGCTAACGAATTTTTTCGTAAATTTAATGAACATTTTAATTAAATTACGAAAAAATATTTGTTAGCTAACGAAACTTTTCGTTGTATTAATTGTATTTTTTTATTGGACTTGTTAAATTATTAATTTAATATAGTCCAAAACCAAAAATTGGCGTTTCGACCCGGTGAAGCTCACTTAAGTCAACTGATGAGTCCGACTTATCGTGAGACACCTTGTCAATACGCAAATATCTTTTATATTCAGCTCAACTTACATAGATTTTTAAACAAAAACCTAATGTGAACTATATAAAGCAAGATTCAATTTTTAATGCACCCAAGTTTGCGTTTTTTTTTGTAAGGCAACGATTTTTTTCGTTAACTGATGTATTTTTTCATAAGCCAATGTAATATTTCATTAGTATATGAAGAATTTTCATAAGCTTATGAAGATTTTCGTTAGTTAATGTTGAATTTCATAAGTTAATGAATTTTTTCGTTACTTAATTAAAACTTTAATAAAGTAAGGCAAAAATTCTTATTTTTATTCTTTAAAATGAGTATGAAATTTTTCGTTAATTGATGAATCTTTTCATTGAATTGGATTTTTTGGCACTAAAAAGGGAGAAAAAGTGTATGAAACGTTTTCATTAATTGATGAAGGTTTTCATATTACGAAAAATTACATATTTTCGTTGAGCCAACGAAAGTTTCGTTGGGCCAACGAAAATGTAGTGTATGAAACGATTTTCGTAATTTTACGAAATTTATTATTTTCAGTGCATTAAAAAGCTTGAAACAAAGGCTTTAAATCAATACTAGGAACTTTAAAACCCGTTCACTTTATAAGGATCCAATCAACATAAATGAAGCATGTAAGCAAAAAAAGACTGAAACTGAAACAGAGAGTATCTGGAAAATTTAACATTTTAAAAAAATAAAGTGCAATTTATTGACAGATAACGTCAATAGTAACGGTAGGAAAAAAAAAACTGAAATTGAAGCAGAGAATATCAAGAAAATTTAACATTTAGAAAAAAATGAAGCTATGATACTATCATATGCATTTTGAAGTTTTTACCAACAATTAAAAGTAAAAAATTCAAGCTTTTAAATGAGACCATAAAACTTGGAGAAACATTATTTTATCCATTGCAATTTTTGTTTTAAATAAAAATTATCTTTTTTGATTCCGTTTTTTTGCTCTTAAGTGTATATTAGAACTTTTTGTAGAGAATTGAATTTCCTATTAGAATAATATTTTTTAAAAATTGAAAAAAAAAAATTTAAATACCAAAATAGTCGAAACAATCATAAAAAAAATATCAAAAAAATCGATTTTTTGTGTTTTTTTGCTTTTTTAGTTGTACATTTTTTTTGGGTTGAGATAGACATAAATATTGCTCCAAAGAAAAAAAGAAGATTAAATTTCCTTCAAAATGCTGTACTCACTAAATTTTTTCATTGAAAATTAACCGAAACATTTGATTGGAAAGTACGATAACTTAAGCACCAAGAACTGATAATGAGATTTTGTAGAGGGGTTTAATACAATCATTGTTTACTATGGGAGGGGGTGTCTATGTCACCCCGTTTTGGCGGGAGGGGCAATTTTCTAAAAAAAATACTTAAAATAAAAAAAAATTATTAAAAAACAACGGCAACACTTACAGTTTTGATTGATTTTTCAAAAGCTAGAATTATAAACTTAATATTAATTTTAAAATGAAGTTATTTTAATCAATTGTTTTTGAAATACCCGATTTCAAAGTCAAAACTTGTGAAAAAAAAGTTTAAAAAACACATTGAGTACAATTTTCACAAAGACTGTGGACTTCAATACGAAATTGATCGACAAAGTAAACTGCTTTAATTGTTTTCTTATCAAATCACGAAAATTATAATGTTCCTATGCCTTCTACTTTTTGAGAAAATTGAAAAATAGACAAAATACTTTCATTATCGGAATCACTCGTTTATTTCAAAAGCAATTGATTAAAATAACTTCATTTAAAAATTAATATTAAGTTAAATTTTAAATTTAAATTTTTACACCATCTGAAAGCTTATTGTCTTAGCTAAAAATATATATATAAATCAAGTCTATGAGACATCTACAAAAAGAGCTAGAATTTTTTAAACTCGATTAAATTTCATCAAAAAAAGCAAAAAAACATTTATTTTTATGTTCTCATGCTATTAAATGAATTTTTTCCCAAACAACCTATACAAAATTTTATACCATGTGAAAGCTTATTGTTTCACCTTTCAAATCTCATTTCAAAGATGCCCACAAGAGAAGTTAGAATTTTTTAAAGTCAACCATGTGGAATTTCCAAACTGAGATTACGGTACTTCCCACACTGGTGGCTGTTCATGGCGCAACAGATCTCCACTGGTGGTATGATGTTTTTCGCAAGTTTCTTGATTTAACATTGTGTGGCTTGTAGTTAGTCTAGCGTTATGTGTGATATACCAATTAAAAGGTAATTGTATCAGGATGCTCATAAATGTTTAATCAAATTTTTATCTGCTCTTGGTAAAAAGTAATAACCTGTTGAATTCTAAAATTTTATTTTACCGTTATCTCAAAATTGTGTTTACGAAAATGATTGAAATTTCGCACACATATAGTCGTAGTCATGGTCTATCATTACTTCATATATATTATTCCTCTATCTATTAAAGAAAAAAAGGTAAAAATAAAAAACGATGAAAATCGGTTAAAAACGGCCATAAAACCTGTTTTTTAAAAACTTATTTTTCTCCGTATTCTCTTTTAACGATTCCAATTTTTTGCACATGTATGCGCATTTATCAGCCCTAAATGTAGCATATAACGCTGAGATTTTTTGAAGGCTCCTAAAAAAGCTAATAATCAAAAACTACCCAAAAACACCCCTAAAAAAGTAGGTATTTTTCAAAAATTCATATTTCGAAACGCAGAGTGTTGGAAAAAAATCTGTATGAGACCCCTAATTTTTTGTTCCTTCATCTTTCACCTGGCACCTTTAGAATTGTCAAAAAAAATTTTTGTCATACCCACAATACCTGATCAACGTTCAAACAAAACGTTATAGCGGAGTTCCAAAATTGTTTCTTAAATGCAGTTATCCTCTATTTATAACAAAAAGAATCAACTCTCGTGGTTGTACCACGCGTTTAGATTTTAGCCCAAATTTCATCTTTCCGTTTTACCCCTGTTTACCCTATGAAATGACGATTTTTTTACAAATCCTTCATTTGGCTTAGGCTTTAGATTATTATCTTTCAAATAAGCTTTAGGAGATTTTTTTATCTCTAATAGTTTATTTTTAATTTTGAATTTAAATTTTTTGCCACACTGCGAAAGTGCGAGAGTGTAACGCTAGAAAATGGCGTCACTTTTTTGTGGTGGCTGCCATGGTTCATCGATTTATAAGACGTTATCACGTCAAAAGTTTCCTTAAAAAAAATTACTCATACGCCATACACTTTTTTTTATTCGGTAGTTTATTGGTTAACAGTTTAAAGTTTTAATAAAACTTAATTTACAATTTGATTTTAAAACAGCACCCTGAAAGAAAAGCTTGAGGTCCATAAACTTGAATCATAAAAGACTAGTATAACTTTTGTATTCATAGAATATAGCAGAAAATATTGCAAAATTGAATGAACTAAAAAGCACAATTTCGGTTCCAATTGGCAAATTAAGAGTTCGCTGAGTAATGATAACTTCCATTAAGAAGGCAAATAGAGCTAAAATATGAATGAACCATCAATTCGGACGGAAAAAATTGGATTTTCGTGTCACACATACATAATATATAAAACAAGTAGGTATGTGGAAAAAGGATATAATGTTTCTAAAATAGAAGAGCTTACAAGTATACTAAATATATGTATCTACCTTTATACAAAAATTATTGACTTCTAAACACTTTTAGATACAAGATTCCAAAGATAGAAAAGATAGATATAGAAATATTTTTATTCTCTTACACTTACTACACAAGAGAGTGTGCCTTTATTTAGAAGAAGAAGAATATTGAATTTATTGTAGACATAATTGCACTTGTCACACTTCGTTTGATAGAGTCTCATCGTCGTCGTCGTCATAGTCATCAGCCACACACTTGAATGAATCTTAATGTGCTGTGAAGTATGTGGTTGGGTTCTTACTTTAGCTTTGACATCAGAATATAAGGATCTCCTTAATCGATACCTACTGATGCTCTCTACATATATAATATCCTTTTTGGACAACACATTGTGTCTTGTATAATGTATGTTTATGAAGGTATGGTTTGTTTGTTGTTACTTAACTATTCAAGTGGAAGTCATGCCAAGGGAATCACTATAATGCTTCTAAAGAAAATAATCTCATGAATTATGGAATATTTTTATACTTATTCAAAGTTAAGACTTGAGTGTAGAACTGTAGAGCTTATTTTTGTCTAGAAAATCTTATTCAAGTTTTACTCTGATTGAATTCTTTCGGATGAAATTTTAAACAAATTAGTCAACTTTGGCAAAGGTATTTTTTATTCAAACACATACAAGACTGGAGAATGCATTTCTTAAAAAAGAAGATTTAAAGCACCGCATCAGTAGTGCTTTCGTCAAAGCCAATTTTTTTTTTTTGATTTTTTTTTTTTTTTTTGAAGATCCTTACTTCTTGGTAGTACCTACGCTTTTTTCCAAAAAAAAGTCAATGGAAGTAAGTTACGGTTCAGCATAGATTTGTTGGTGGGTTTTTTAGTGACGTAAAGTGGAGGTTTATTTAAACATAATTTTAAGGAAAAAAATTCAAGTTGTAGACTGAACAAAATTGAAGTATCTAATCGTAATATCGCAAAAATAGAAAAAATTCTAAACCTATAGTAAACAATTTTTTAAGAATCAATGAAAACTATGTCTTAACTATTGTTACAAAATGAAACAGCTGAAAAAAGCTGTTGTCCTTTGATTGGTGCTTGATTCTAGCGTCTATCAGCATCTTAATTAAATCTTAGTTTGGAATTATTTAAAGACTTCGAACTAAGAAGATTTATTGAATAACCACAAAACTAAATCTCACTAAAGTCTAATATAAATACCTCAAAGAAAGAAGAAAGGCTAGATTTGTTGACTCATGATTTACAATTGACCAGTTTGGGTGTTTTCCGAAGTAATTATGGTTATAAAAATTAACCAATTCGATCTGGGAAAGGACAAACTACTTTTGGACAACCACGGTCATTGAATCATTAAAAAAAAATAAGTCTTTTTTATCAATATTGCAATATTATTGTTAATTTATCGTTGTAATACACAGAAAAAATTGTGTACCACCTGAGAACTAACAGATTTCCTTATTGAACTGTTCTATGAGGAAACCTTATTAAAATCAACGATTAATAAAGGCATTTTTTTATCATTTTCAAGGAGAAAATCTTCTTAAAATTTGAGCAAAAAATTGTGACTAATATATGTATTGTGCAGGGGTTTTGGTGGCAAGTTGTGCGGCTAGAGAGTTGAAGTCTTTATATCGATCCCCGGAATGATTGTATTTTTTTTTTTTTGCTCCTTAGTGAAACTCTACAGGCAGGGCTACCTTTTGCGCCTCTAAAAAGGCGTTTTTCCTCTTTTTTTTAACCTAATCCACTTTCTCTGCACTTTTTAAAAATTTTCAAAAATCCCACTTTTTGATATTTTGGTTCCTCTTTTTCATCTTTTTTTATTTAACGTAGTATTTAACGTATTAAACAACAACAAGAGCCGACATTTAGAGCAAAATTTTGTTCAATATAAAAAAAAAAATTTTTATTTGACTTTTTTGGAAAAAATAAAAAAGCACTTTTATTGCAATCGCTTTGAATATTACGTCTGCAAAATTTAATCAAAATTTTTAGAGCCGTTTTCGAGATATTTGGTTTCAATCGAAAAATTTGTATGGGAGGTACACTTTTTTGACTTTTTTGAGAAAAACTAAAAACGCAGTTTTATTGCCATTACTTTAAATATTATGTATACAAACTTTAATCAAAATCGTTAGAGCCGTTTTCGAGAAATTCGCAATATTGTATTTTTTTTGTATGGGAGGTATACGTTCTAAACGAGATATAAAAAAAACAAAAAAACTAACTTTCGAAATTCTATAAAAATCATCAGTACCAAATTTGAAGAAAATCCAACCACCCGTTTAGGCAGTGAAAATATGTACAGATGGACGCACAGACGGACGGACTGAATTGCGAGACCCACTTTTTCCGAATTCTCCATCATCGTAATGTTGGTTTTGATTAAAACCTAAAATTTTTTTTCGACACGAAACCAATACTTGCCCTATAGAGCAAGTAAAAAATTGAAATTTTTTTGAAAATCAAGGAAAATGTGACTTATACCACTTTCTATTATAACGACTCAATTGTAAAAAAAAAAAAACATACGTTACTGTTGTTTAGTGCTGATTTGATTTCATAGCCGTATTTAGGGGGGGGGGGGTTTTGGGTGTTTAACCCCCCCCCCGAAATTTTTTTTCATAAAATCAAAAGATACCTATATTACAAACATATACAAGTCTAATATGTGCAGCACTAAATGATTTGTTTTTGTATTTTAGTGATTTGATTACCTATATGAAAATCTCCCTTAAAATCACTACCAATTTTGCATCGTTGCAGAAGCTGTCGATGAAGTTTGTATAAAGGAAAAAAAAATTGTTTGGTCCACAAAGAGTTTTTATCTCTTTGACCATTTCCTTAAGCACTATGTTAACACCTTAAAATGCTGTCTTAAGAACCCTTTAAATACCACAAGTACTTATGCAGGGTTTTTGGTGCCGAGACTAAACTATGCTTTTTCAAAGGGTTTCGGTGGCCGAACTCGAATCCAAAGACGGACTTATTTGATCACATCTCGTTTTTGACATATTACCCTTAAATCTATTTAAATCTTTCAGACATCTTTTCTACTGTCCGAGATATCTTCAGCTGCTTATTACCCACTTTTGTTCTATGTTAACCATAAATCCAGTATGTAAGCGAAAATAAATGTATCGATTTTTTCAGAGACTGTAGTACCTACCAACGCCAGGAAATAACCTCGAAAACTGGTAAAAAGCGGGATTTTCGATTTTCTAACGGGAATATCTCAAAAACGCGATGTGATAGAATTTTTCTGAGTTCGGATTTGAGCTCAGCAACAAAAACTCTGTATAACAAAAACCTTGTTGGCCATACTCACAATAAAAAAAATGCAATTATACTTTTGCAATGGAAGAAAAACTTGTTTTTATTTCTAAAAATTATAAGAGAAAGTAACGGGACATTTTGTTCTTCTCAATATTCTTGTTTTTTGATCCCCTTTAATAAAAAAATAGTAGGGTGTCGCTGCAATACTCGGTTTTATATAGCATTTTTATATGGTGCGATTATACTTTTGCAAAGCACTGTATTTACAACATTTCGTTATTATTTTGTTTCAAATTATATATAGGTGTTAAACAATTTCAGTTTATTGTTAAATTTCAAAGTGAAGTATAACAATGGTCAACAAAATTAAACTTCTTTTTTGTTACAGAAACCAGGGTATACTCTTCTATAGGTTTTTTGTGTGCTGAGCTCGAAACCGAAGTCTGAAAAATTCGATCACATCAAGTTTTTTAGATATTCCCGTTAGAAAATCGAAAATGCCGCTTTCTACCAGTTTTCAGGGTTATTTTTTAGCGTTTACTTATTTTTTTTAAATTGAATTTGTAACAGTTTCTAAAAGAATTAAGTTTTGTCTCTCTAAATCCGTTTAAATCTTTTAAATATCTATTTTTTTCCTCGAGAAATCATAACTTGAAATCAAAGTGCTTGGGGCATCTCATATTTATTTGCTTTTAATAGCAAATATCGAAAAGTTCTGTACCAATCGCTTTCAAATTTTGACATAATTCTTTTAGAAACTGTTACAAATTTAATTTAAAAAAAAATAAGTAAACGCTAAAAAATAACTTTGAAAACTGGTAAAAATCGGCATTTTCAATTTTCTAACGGGAATATCTCCAAAACGTGATATGATACAATTTTTCTGACTTCGGATTCGAGCTCAGCCTATACCCTGGTTTCTGTAACAAAAACCTTGTTGACCAGTGTAATTAGCTCATGTCAAACAACTTGGATTATTTAAAATTTTGGTTTTTAAGTATTGCTAATTTCATTTAGAACTCAATAGATAGAATGTACCTGTCAATTTTCTGCTACAAAATTTCAGTGCAAGAAAAAGTACATTTTTCAATGTTTTATATATTAAATTGTACGAAATAATTTTTTTTATAAAGCCTTAGATTGGTTAAAATTTGTTTCTTAAAAAAAATTTTCTTGCTCGCTAACGCTCGCAATTTATATCAACCAACTTATCACTCTTTGTACTATTTGATTTAGCGGGATTTAGAATCGACTGCAGTTACATATAGTTGATACAAAGTATTGTGATTTCTAAAAAAAATTTTGTTTGGTCTGAGCTAACCAATCAAAATCCTCTTTTTTGGCCTCTTTTTGAAAATCTACGAAGATAGCCCTGTTTACAAGTCCATATTTTAAAACAATACCTAAGGAATATCCGATTTTTTTTCTTATAAGTAAGTCAAAAAAAATTTCAATTCTTGAACGTGTATCAGTAAAGTGTTTTGTTTTTAGATTTTATAGGTGTAAAATTCTATTTCTTGTCGTTTATAAGGTTAACTCATTCTATTGGCCGGCATTGCAGTTCTGTTAAGACGATTAACGAATCTAACTTTAAATTGTTCTACATAATACAAATGAATATTCAAAAAAATGGCAAATTAATGATTTAAAATCAGTATGGTGGACTTTAGGTATACGTGTTTTAGTCTCTATGAGGATAGAGTCTTTTGAAGCTTTTCTTTTTGTACACCAAACTGATTTTCCTCATTTTTTTTTTTTTATAAATTACTTCGGTTCGTTTTAGATTTTTTTTACAAGACAATTAACTTTTTATTTATAATAACAATGAATTTTTTGCAGTTTTTGAAAATTTTGCTACCTTGTGCAAAAAAAAACCCTTATCTCTCACGAATTCCAAGAAGTGAGTCCGAAAGGGTAAACAAAATATCTGACCATTTTTTTTTTCGAATAGCACTATACTTTTCTTACTTAAGAGAACATACATGAAATGTACACAGATCCATTAATTTTTCAATATTATAGTCGTTCAATCGAAATATCAAAAGTAAGAATAACTTTTAGCAAACTACAGAATTTTGTACATTAAATAATAAATATAGGTTAAAGGTACCTTAGTAATTTTCAAGAAGTAAGGTTGCCCAATTTCGTATGGGTGAATGGGTGTATATCCTCTGAAAAGGTCAAAAAATCCATGTAAAATTTACAAATTTCACAATCCACTGAAAGGACTTATGGGTCAAAATCATGGAGTTGGAAAATTTGATGTCCAGGCATTTTTTTAAATCAAAATGACATTTATTTAAAATTTACCAATTAAAATAGTAGGCACGCATCTAGGAATATATTTGTTTCGGTTAGAAAAGTTTAAATTTTTTTTAATTGCATCTAATAACCCAAAAAGAGCGTTCCCGGACATGTCCATAACTCAAAAACTGATATTCAAATGACTTAAAAACACAATAAAGTCAATTATTTTTAAGTATTTCTTTTCTTAATACTACATATACACAATACTTTTTATAAATTGGTACATCTCTTACAAAAAAATTAAGTTTTGTTATTTTTTATACATTAATAAAATTTGTCCCAAGAAAAATGACGCATAAAACCAACATTTCTTAATGTATCAATATTTTAATCATCTAACGTACAAATTGTGCTGCAAGCAGTTTTTAAAGTTGAATTTATGAGAAAATTGAAAAATTATTTTATCAGATTTTTCTTTTTTCAAAATATTTTTTGTTTTTATTTGTTTTTATTTTTCAATTTTCTCGAAAACTAGAAGACATAGAAACATATAGTTTTCACTGTTCGATAAGGAATCAATTGAGGCAGTTTTGTGTGTTAAAATTTGTTTTATTAAAATTAACAGTCTGGACAAAAATAGTATTAAATGAGTTTTTAAAAATTTTTTTTCGCCTATTTTTAACTTTGAAATCGATTATTTCAAAAACTATTGGTTATATTATATTGATTTAAAAATTAGAATCAAATGTACAATTTTTCCTTTCGGAAATGGTATCATTTATTACTGTAAATGTTGCCGTTGTTTTTTAATAATTTTTTTTTATTTTGGTAATTTTTTTTTAGAAAACTGCCCCTCCCACCTAAACGGGGGGAGATAGACCCCCCTTCCAAAGAAAAAAAATGTTTGTATTGAGCTCCTCTACAAAAACTCGTTATCAAATCCTGGCGCCCAGGTTATCCTACTACGTGCCGAAACAACATTTTTGTTCTATACCTAAAAGTTCGAATTTCTGTATCTGGGTTGAAATCGAAAAAAAATTTTTTCTCAGCCAATTTTGGAGTGATTTTCATAAAAAATACCTCGATTGATTGGGAAATAGATATTGTTTATGAATATATTTTTTAAATAGCATGTTGTTTTGAAAACATATACTTTAAATTGATGCCGAAGTTGGGCAAATGACGAAAAAAATGGAATTTTTGAACTTCGACAGCTTATAAATTCTAAGTGGTTTAACCGAGTTACATGTTTTATACATTGTTGAAAAGGTATATTTATCTTCTATCAGAAACTGTAAGAAAATCGAAAATGGGTAAAAAATTGTCGAAGCTAGAATTTTTTCAATGGGTGAAGGTCCAAAAAACCAAAATTTTTTCATTGAAAATTAACCGAAACATTTGATTGGAAAGTACGATAACTTAAGCACCAAGAACTGATAATGAGATTTTGTAGAGGGGTTTAATACAATCATTGTTTACTATGGGAGGGGGTGTCTATGTCACCCCGTTTTGGCGGGAGGGGCAATTTTCTAAAAAAAATACTTAAAATAAAAAAAAATTATTAAAAAACAACGGCAACACTTACAGTTTTGATTGATTTTTCAAAAGCTAGAATTATAAACTTAATATTAATTTTAAAATGAAGTTATTTTAATCAATTGTTTTTGAAATACCCGATTTCAAAGTCAAAACTTGTGAAAAAAAAGTTTAAAAAACACATTGAGTACAATTTTCACAAAGACTGTGGACTTCAATACGAAATTGATCGACAAAGTAAACTGCTTTAATTGTTTTCTTATCAAATCACGAAAATTATAATGTTCCTATGCCTTCTACTTTTTGAGAAAATTGAAAAATAGACAAAATACTTTCATTATCGGAATCACTCGTTTATTTCAAAAGCAATTGATTAAAATAACTTCATTTAAAAATTAATATTAAGTTAAATTTTAAATTTAAATTTTTACACCATCTGAAAGCTTATTGTCTTAGCTAAAAATATATATATAAATCAAGTCTATGAGACATCTACAAAAAGAGCTAGAATTTTTTAAACTCGATTAAATTTCATCAAAAAAAGCAAAAAAACATTTATTTTTATGTTCTCATGCTATTAAATGAATTTTTTCCCAAACAACCTATACAAAATTTTATACCATGTGAAAGCTTATTGTTTCACCTTTCAAATCTCATTTCAAAGATGCCCACAAGAGAAGTTAGAATTTTTTAAAGTCAACCATGTGGAATTTCCAAACTGAGATTACGGTACTTCCCACACTGGTGGCTGTTCATGGCGCAACAGATCTCCACTGGTGGTATGATGTTTTTCGCAAGTTTCTTGATTTAACATTGTGTGGCTTGTAGTTAGTCTAGCGTTATGTGTGATATACCAATTAAAAGGTAATTGTATCAGGATGCTCATAAATGTTTAATCAAATTTTTATCTGCTCTTGGTAAAAAGTAATAACCTGTTGAATTCTAAAATTTTATTTTACCGTTATCTCAAAATTGTGTTTACGAAAATGATTGAAATTTCGCACACATATAGTCGTAGTCATGGTCTATCATTACTTCATATATATTATTCCTCTATCTATTAAAGAAAAAAAGGTAAAAATAAAAAACGATGAAAATCGGTTAAAAACGGCCATAAAACCTGTTTTTTAAAAACTTATTTTTCTCCGTATTCTCTTTTAACGATTCCAATTTTTTGCACATGTATGCGCATTTATCAGCCCTAAATGTAGCATATAACGCTGAGATTTTTTGAAGGCTCCTAAAAAAGCTAATAATCAAAAACTACCCAAAAACACCCCTAAAAAAGTAGGTATTTTTCAAAAATTCATATTTCGAAACGCAGAGTGTTGGAAAAAAATCTGTATGAGACCCCTAATTTTTTGTTCCTTCATCTTTCACCTGGCACCTTTAGAATTGTCAAAAAAAATTTTTGTCATACCCACAATACCTGATCAACGTTCAAACAAAACGTTATAGCGGAGTTCCAAAATTGTTTCTTAAATGCAGTTATCCTCTATTTATAACAAAAAGAATCAACTCTCGTGGTTGTACCACGCGTTTAGATTTTAGCCCAAATTTCATCTTTCCGTTTTACCCCTGTTTACCCTATGAAATGACGATTTTTTTACAAATCCTTCATTTGGCTTAGGCTTTAGATTATTATCTTTCAAATAAGCTTTAGGAGATTTTTTTATCTCTAATAGTTTATTTTTAATTTTGAATTTAAATTTTTTGCCACACTGCGAAAGTGCGAGAGTGTAACGCTAGAAAATGGCGTCACTTTTTTGTGGTGGCTGCCATGGTTCATCGATTTATAAGACGTTATCACGTCAAAAGTTTCCTTAAAAAAAATTACTCATACGCCATACACTTTTTTTTATTCGGTAGTTTATTGGTTAACAGTTTAAAGTTTTAATAAAACTTAATTTACAATTTGATTTTAAAACAGCACCCTGAAAGAAAAGCTTGAGGTCCATAAACTTGAATCATAAAAGACTAGTATAACTTTTGTATTCATAGAATATAGCAGAAAATATTGCAAAATTGAATGAACTAAAAAGCACAATTTCGGTTCCAATTGGCAAATTAAGAGTTCGCTGAGTAATGATAACTTCCATTAAGAAGGCAAATAGAGCTAAAATATGAATGAACCATCAATTCGGACGGAAAAAATTGGATTTTCGTGTCACACATACATAATATATAAAACAAGTAGGTATGTGGAAAAAGGATATAATGTTTCTAAAATAGAAGAGCTTACAAGTATACTAAATATATGTATCTACCTTTATACAAAAATTATTGACTTCTAAACACTTTTAGATACAAGATTCCAAAGATAGAAAAGATAGATATAGAAATATTTTTATTCTCTTACACTTACTACACAAGAGAGTGTGCCTTTATTTAGAAGAAGAAGAATATTGAATTTATTGTAGACATAATTGCACTTGTCACACTTCGTTTGATAGAGTCTCATCGTCGTCGTCGTCATAGTCATCAGCCACACACTTGAATGAATCTTAATGTGCTGTGAAGTATGTGGTTGGGTTCTTACTTTAGCTTTGACATCAGAATATAAGGATCTCCTTAATCGATACCTACTGATGCTCTCTACATATATAATATCCTTTTTGGACAACACATTGTGTCTTGTATAATGTATGTTTATGAAGGTATGGTTTGTTTGTTGTTACTTAACTATTCAAGTGGAAGTCATGCCAAGGGAATCACTATAATGCTTCTAAAGAAAATAATCTCATGAATTATGGAATATTTTTATACTTATTCAAAGTTAAGACTTGAGTGTAGAACTGTAGAGCTTATTTTTGTCTAGAAAATCTTATTCAAGTTTTACTCTGATTGAATTCTTTCGGATGAAATTTTAAACAAATTAGTCAACTTTGGCAAAGGTATTTTTTATTCAAACACATACAAGACTGGAGAATGCATTTCTTAAAAAAGAAGATTTAAAGCACCGCATCAGTAGTGCTTTCGTCAAAGCCAATTTTTTTTTTTTGATTTTTTTTTTTTTTTTGAAGATCCTTACTTCTTGGTAGTACCTACGCTTTTTTCCAAAAAAAAGTCAATGGAAGTAAGTTACGGTTCAGCATAGATTTGTTGGTGGGTTTTTTAGTGACGTAAAGTGGAGGTTTATTTAAACATAATTTTAAGGAAAAAAATTCAAGTTGTAGACTGAACAAAATTGAAGTATCTAATCGTAATATCGCAAAAATAGAAAAAATTCTAAACCTATAGTAAACAATTTTTTAAGAATCAATGAAAACTATGTCTTAACTATTGTTACAAAATGAAACAGCTGAAAAAAGCTGTTGTCCTTTGATTGGTGCTTGATTCTAGCGTCTATCAGCATCTTAATTAAATCTTAGTTTGGAATTATTTAAAGACTTCGAACTAAGAAGATTTATTGAATAACCACAAAACTAAATCTCACTAAAGTCTAATATAAATACCTCAAAGAAAGAAGAAAGGCTAGATTTGTTGACTCATGATTTACAATTGACCAGTTTGGGTGTTTTCCGAAGTAATTATGGTTATAAAAATTAACCAATTCGATCTGGGAAAGGACAAACTACTTTTGGACAACCACGGTCATTGAATCATTAAAAAAAAATAAGTCTTTTTTATCAATATTGCAATATTATTGTTAATTTATCGTTGTAATACACAGAAAAAATTGTGTACCACCTGAGAACTAACAGATTTCCTTATTGAACTGTTCTATGAGGAAACCTTATTAAAATCAACGATTAATAAAGGCATTTTTTTATCATTTTCAAGGAGAAAATCTTCTTAAAATTTGAGCAAAAAATTGTGACTAATATATGTATTGTGCAGGGGTTTTGGTGGCAAGTTGTGCGGCTAGAGAGTTGAAGTCTTTATATCGATCCCCGGAATGATTGTATTTTTTTTTTTTTGCTCCTTAGTGAAACTCTACAGGCAGGGCTACCTTTTGCGCCTCTAAAAAGGCGTTTTTCCTCTTTTTTTTAACCTAATCCACTTTCTCTGCACTTTTTAAAAATTTTCAAAAATCCCACTTTTTGATATTTTGGTTCCTCTTTTTCATCTTTTTTTATTTAACGTAGTATTTAACGTATTAAACAACAACAAGAGCCGACATTTAGAGCAAAATTTTGTTCAATATAAAAAAAAAAATTTTTATTTGACTTTTTTGGAAAAAATAAAAAAGCACTTTTATTGCAATCGCTTTGAATATTACGTCTGCAAAATTTAATCAAAATTTTTAGAGCCGTTTTCGAGATATTTGGTTTCAATCGAAAAATTTGTATGGGAGGTACACTTTTTTGACTTTTTTGAGAAAAACTAAAAACGCAGTTTTATTGCCATTACTTTAAATATTATGTATACAAACTTTAATCAAAATCGTTAGAGCCGTTTTCGAGAAATTCGCAATATTGTATTTTTTTTGTATGGGAGGTATACGTTCTAAACGAGATATAAAAAAAACAAAAAAACTAACTTTCGAAATTCTATAAAAATCATCAGTACCAAATTTGAAGAAAATCCAACCACCCGTTTAGGCAGTGAAAATATGTACAGATGGACGCACAGACGGACGGACTGAATTGCGAGACCCACTTTTTCCGAATTCTCCATCATCGTAATGTTGGTTTTGATTAAAACCTAAAATTTTTTTTCGACACGAAACCAATACTTGCCCTATAGAGCAAGTAAAAAATTGAAATTTTTTTGAAAATCAAGGAAAATGTGACTTATACCACTTTCTATTATAACGACTCAATTGTAAAAAAAAAAAAACATACGTTACTGTTGTTTAGTGCTGATTTGATTTCATAGCCGTATTTAGGGGGGGGGGGGGTTTTGGGTGTTTAACCCCCCCCCCCGAAATTTTTTTTCATAAAATCAAAAGATACCTATATTACAAACATATACAAGTCTAATATGTGCAGCACTAAATGATTTGTTTTTGTATTTTAGTGATTTGATTACCTATATGAAAATCTCCCTTAAAATCACTACCAATTTTGCATCGTTGCAGAAGCTGTCGATGAAGTTTGTATAAAGGAAAAAAAAATTGTTTGGTCCACAAAGAGTTTTTATCTCTTTGACCATTTCCTTAAGCACTATGTTAACACCTTAAAATGCTGTCTTAAGAACCCTTTAAATACCACAAGTACTTATGCAGGGTTTTTGGTGCCGAGACTAAACTATGCTTTTTCAAAGGGTTTCGGTGGCCGAACTCGAATCCAAAGACGGACTTATTTGATCACATCTCGTTTTTGACATATTACCCTTAAATCTATTTAAATCTTTCAGACATCTTTTCTACTGTCCGAGATATCTTCAGCTGCTTATTACCCACTTTTGTTCTATGTTAACCATAAATCCAGTATGTAAGCGAAAATAAATGTATCGATTTTTTCAGAGACTGTAGTACCTACCAACGCCAGGAAATAACCTCGAAAACTGGTAAAAAGCGGGATTTTCGATTTTCTAACGGGAATATCTCAAAAACGCGATGTGATAGAATTTTTCTGAGTTCGGATTTGAGCTCAGCAACAAAAACTCTGTATAACAAAAACCTTGTTGGCCATACTCACAATAAAAAAAATGCAATTATACTTTTGCAATGGAAGAAAAACTTGTTTTTATTTCTAAAAATTATAAGAGAAAGTAACGGGACATTTTGTTCTTCTCAATATTCTTGTTTTTTGATCCCCTTTAATAAAAAAATAGTAGGGTGTCGCTGCAATACTCGGTTTTATATAGCATTTTTATATGGTGCGATTATACTTTTGCAAAGCACTGTATTTACAACATTTCGTTATTATTTTGTTTCAAATTATATATAGGTGTTAAACAATTTCAGTTTATTGTTAAATTTCAAAGTGAAGTATAACAATGGTCAACAAAATTAAACTTCTTTTTTGTTACAGAAACCAGGGTATACTCTTCTATAGGTTTTTTGTGTGCTGAGCTCGAAACCGAAGTCTGAAAAATTCGATCACATCAAGTTTTTTAGATATTCCCGTTAGAAAATCGAAAATGCCGCTTTCTACCAGTTTTCAGGGTTATTTTTTAGCGTTTACTTATTTTTTTTAAATTGAATTTGTAACAGTTTCTAAAAGAATTAAGTTTTGTCTCTCTAAATCCGTTTAAATCTTTTAAATATCTATTTTTTTCCTCGAGAAATCATAACTTGAAATCAAAGTGCTTGGGGCATCTCATATTTATTTGCTTTTAATAGCAAATATCGAAAAGTTCTGTACCAATCGCTTTCAAATTTTGACATAATTCTTTTAGAAACTGTTACAAATTTAATTTAAAAAAAAATAAGTAAACGCTAAAAAATAACTTTGAAAACTGGTAAAAATCGGCATTTTCAATTTTCTAACGGGAATATCTCCAAAACGTGATATGATACAATTTTTCTGACTTCGGATTCGAGCTCAGCCTATACCCTGGTTTCTGTAACAAAAACCTTGTTGACCAGTGTAATTAGCTCATGTCAAACAACTTGGATTATTTAAAATTTTGGTTTTTAAGTATTGCTAATTTCATTTAGAACTCAATAGATAGAATGTACCTGTCAATTTTCTGCTACAAAATTTCAGTGCAAGAAAAAGTACATTTTTCAATGTTTTATATATTAAATTGTACGAAATAATTTTTTTTATAAAGCCTTAGATTGGTTAAAATTTGTTTCTTAAAAAAAATTTTCTTGCTCGCTAACGCTCGCAATTTATGTCAACCAACTTATCACTCTTTGTACTATTTGATTTAGCGGGATTTAGAATCGACTGCAGTTACATATAGTTGATACAAAGTATTGTGATTTCTAAAAAAAATTTTGTTTGGTCTGAGCTAACCAATCAAAATCCTCTTTTTTGGCCTCTTTTTGAAAATCTACGAAGATAGCCCTGTTTACAAGTCCATATTTTAAAACAATACCTAAGGAATATCCGATTTTTTTTCTTATAAGTAAGTCAAAAAAAATTTCAATTCTTGAACGTGTATCAGTAAAGTGTTTTGTTTTTAGATTTTATAGGTGTAAAATTCTATTTCTTGTCGTTTATAAGGTTAACTCATTCTATTGGCCGGCATTGCAGTTCTGTTAAGACGATTAACGAATCTAACTTTAAATTGTTCTACATAATACAAATGAATATTCAAAAAAATGGCAAATTAATGATTTAAAATCAGTATGGTGGACTTTAGGTATACGTGTTTTAGTCTCTATGAGGATAGAGTCTTTTGAAGCTTTTCTTTTTGTACACCAAACTGATTTTCCTCATTTTTTTTTTTTTATAAATTACTTCGGTTCGTTTTAGATTTTTTTTACAAGACAATTAACTTTTTATTTATAATAACAATGAATTTTTTGCAGTTTTTGAAAATTTTGCTACCTTGTGCAAAAAAAAACCCTTATCTCTCACGAATTCCAAGAAGTGAGTCCGAAAGGGTAAACAAAATATCTGACCATTTTTTTTTTCGAATAGCACTATACTTTTCTTACTTAAGAGAACATACATGAAATGTACACAGATCCATTAATTTTTCAATATTATAGTCGTTCAATCGAAATATCAAAAGTAAGAATAACTTTTAGCAAACTACAGAATTTTGTACATTAAATAATAAATATAGGTTAAAGGTACCTTAGTAATTTTCAAGAAGTAAGGTTGCCCAATTTCGTATGGGTGAATGGGTGTATATCCTCTGAAAAGGTCAAAAAATCCATGTAAAATTTACAAATTTCACAATCCACTGAAAGGACTTATGGGTCAAAATCATGGAGTTGGAAAATTTGATGTCCAGGCATTTTTTTAAATCAAAATGACATTTATTTAAAATTTACCAATTAAAATAGTAGGCACGCATCTAGGAATATATTTGTTTCGGTTAGAAAAGTTTAAATTTTTTTTAATTGCATCTAATAACCCAAAAAGAGCGTTCCCGGACATGTCCATAACTCAAAAACTGATATTCAAATGACTTAAAAACACAATAAAGTCAATTATTTTTAAGTATTTCTTTTCTTAATACTACATATACACAATACTTTTTATAAATTGGTACATCTCTTACAAAAAAATTAAGTTTTGTTATTTTTTATACATTAATAAAATTTGTCCCAAGAAAAATGACGCATAAAACCAACATTTCTTAATGTATCAATATTTTAATCATCTAACGTACAAATTGTGCTGCAAGCAGTTTTTAAAGTTGAATTTATGAGAAAATTGAAAAATTATTTTATCAGATTTTTCTTTTTTCAAAATATTTTTTGTTTTTATTTGTTTTTATTTTTCAATTTTCTCGAAAACTAGAAGACATAGAAACATATAGTTTTCACTGTTCGATAAGGAATCAATTGAGGCAGTTTTGTGTGTTAAAATTTGTTTTATTAAAATTAACAGTCTGGACAAAAATAGTATTAAATGAGTTTTTAAAAATTTTTTTTCGCCTATTTTTAACTTTGAAATCGATTATTTCAAAAACTATTGGTTATATTATATTGATTTAAAAATTAGAATCAAATGTACAATTTTTCCTTTCGGAAATGGTATCATTTATTACTGTAAATGTTGCCGTTGTTTTTTAATAATTTTTTTTTATTTTGGTAATTTTTTTTTAGAAAACTGCCCCTCCCACCTAAACGGGGGGAGATAGACCCCCCTTCCAAAGAAAAAAAATGTTTGTATTGAGCTCCTCTACAAAAACTCGTTATCAAATCCTGGCGCCCAGGTTATCCTACTACGTGCCGAAACAACATTTTTGTTCTATACCTAAAAGTTCGAATTTCTGTATCTGGGTTGAAATCGAAAAAAAATTTTTTCTCAGCCAATTTTGGAGTGATTTTCATAAAAAATACCTCGATTGATTGGGAAATAGATATTGTTTATGAATATATTTTTTAAATAGCATGTTGTTTTGAAAACATATACTTTAAATTGATGCCGAAGTTGGGCAAATGACGAAAAAAATGGAATTTTTGAACTTCGACAGCTTATAAATTCTAAGTGGTTTAACCGAGTTACATGTTTTATACATTGTTGAAAAGGTATATTTATCTTCTATCAGAAACTGTAAGAAAATCGAAAATGGGTAAAAAATTGTCGAAGCTAGAATTTTTTCAATGGGTGAAGGTCCAAAAAACCGTTTTTTGCCCGTAACTTCAGATTTTGGGGGTGTTAGGGGATTTTCAAATACCGTTTCGTATTCAGTGCGACTAGCTCTACAAAACCTGATAGGTCTCCGCCCGCGTATATTTTGAGTGTTACACCGTGTTATTATTCCACGCTTATTTTTATGGATAAATATATAAAATGTATGTAAGAAGCTAGTTTTAGTTTCATTTTTAGGTAGCGTACATCAATTAACCGTCATTCCGGGAACGCTTGTTTTGGGGTATAGTTAGATTGAAATTTAATTTTTTTTTTTTTGTGATATTATCATCAAAAGTTGAGGCCACTACAATATGATCTCAAAAATATTTCGTTTTACTTTGTGACATAAAAAATAAAAATAAATTTAGGTCAAAACGTCATATCCGGGAAAGCTCTTAGAATCTGAATAAATAATGTAGTCTCTCACTCGTTTTTTACTCAGTATCCTTTCGAATTATGGCTATAATATACACTTTTATCAAAAAAGTTACAAAAAAAAACAAAAGAAAAAATTTTACTTATGCCCTAAGTTTTTCGAACGTGCATATCAGCATTTTTTTGTAGAAATCGGTCCCTGCCACAAGAAATAAAGTTATATTTGATTTATTTAAGACCCACTACCTTAATATAATAACATATCATTCACATTGATACTATTTCTAGACCCCTAAAGTCGATTTGAAGGGATCACCACCATTTCGAGGAACGTTTTTCTAGTACTAATTTTTGGGGTTTGCGGTAAATTGAAAAATATACATTTTTGTGCTCTGCCCGTTCATGAACCGACAGATTATGGCTAAAGCGAACATTTGAGCATGAAATTTTTATCATAAGACAAAGTTGATTATTTAAGAATTCGGTCATCGAAATTTCCCACAAAGTATAATAATATGGCTTGTACTAAGAATTTTTAGATTTTCGGGTCAGAAAGTTGAGAGCACATTTGAACTTAATAGCAGAGACCCCTTTTCGCCTGGCTATCTATGAAAAAGGTTTGTGTTTTATCCACCATTTCTTCTATAACAGCTTTCGTCACGAGGAATTGCATCAATTTTTTTTTAGGCAATAAAAAATACTAATGTTGCTGAAAATTCCTATTCATGTAGATATTGAACATTTAACCCAAACAACTTGATGCGAGATTATCAAAATCATCTTATACCTACATTCAAAGTTTTTACAAAGTCCCAACAGGTAGATATCAATAAATTGTAAACAAAACAAAAAAATTGTCCAATCATGTGAAGTGAAGTTTATTTTTGTATAAAATAAAACACATCTTACGTAACAGTTACGCCATTTAGCTAACCAATTAGAAAACAAAAGTCTAAAAAACCCCACAGAATGACACCGTTATACTTCCGGTTTAATATTCAAATCTAAATAGAACAACCTACTTGTGGGTTAGGTATCTATAGTTTTGCTAGAATAGAAAATCAATAAGTGCATTTAAATTTTCATGACACGTTTAGTACATGAGCGCTCCTTTCTTTTCTCCATCATATCGCTCGTCGTCGTCGCAACTAAAACACATACAGCAAACCCTTCTTTTAAACCTCCTACTTTTTCTGCTCCTTCCATTTTAGTTTCTTGCACACAAATTTAAAGTATGCCTAATGCAATCAACTTAGCACCACCGTTGCCATCGCTAGCTGTCATCGATGACGTAGCGTCCCAACACTGTCATTTTGCAAACTAAACCATTCCTATCCATAGCGAACACAACAACGTCAAAAAAAAAAATAAATAACATTTTCTATCGTCCCCGTCCGTCGTTGATGTCGTTTTCGTTCCTCTGTGAAATACTATGTTAGTTGAAAGTGATGGGTATATAGGGTAGAATAGCGTATAGGGTAAGTGGAGCATATCATAAGCCCTCTATTTATTCCCTCGTTGACTTTGTCGTTCACTGTTGTCGTTCGGTGTTATGGTCTGGGCTTAAGAGCACCACCACACCGACTTTTATTTTTTTTTTTATTTTGGGGCCAACCCATATTCTGTGCAAAATATCAGTGATCAGATATTATTTACTCATGGTGCATTCAGAAGCTAGAGCTATACCATGAAACGTTTATTTATTTATTTATTTTTCTAGTAAAAACCTCCCTGAAACATCAATCGATTTTCCACAGCAACCAGTTATTTAATATCCGGGTGAAGGAGCAGCTCCTTGAATTTATTGGGGGCGCTCATGAAAGACGAACAGAACCAGAAACAAGGGAAATAGTACATATAGAAGCCTAATGCACTCATTCTTGGGGTAATATAGGTGTTATGCTATGAAGCATGCTTGTTCGTGTGGATCAAATTATACATCTTCAGGGATGGATTATTTTAATACAAAGGCCCCGTACGAATTGGTCTTGCAAACGAGATAATTATCCATACGAATTCCAAATTTGAAATGAGATAGGTTCCACTCTATTAGAAATGAGCTTTGATGTGAAAAAAATATTAACGAACGCACCCAATTCTTTATTGTGAATAGGTCACATCCCTACATTCACTTCAATTCTTATCTCATTTCATGCAAAATGATTCCTAAATGATCTCATTTCAAATTTGTACGGGTAACCTGTGTATCATTTGCACAAGTCATTGTTAGGATAGAGGTAGAAGCCGCGAAATTTTCGGAATTTGTTCAGTTTGGCTTGTACTTTCGTACATCAAAAAGGCTAGATTTAATCATTTTCTTGTATAAAATTGAACGCTCTACAAAATTGCATGTATAATATTTAAAAAAAAGTTTTTCAAATTTTTGGAAAAACCTAATATGTAGTTTCGTCAAAACAAATGAACAAAATTGAAGAAAAAATTACATTTTATATTTTAAAGTTGAATAACTTCGAAACGGGGCAGTTTATCAAAAAAATTAATAAGAGCTTTTTTGTAGAGGATTTTATACAAGAAAATGATTAAATCTAGCCTATTTGATTTTTTTTTTTTTTGACGGGAGGAAATCTTCAAAAGACACCAAGTGGTGTGGGACTCTTAACCACTAAACCACCTCTTTATCAGGACCAATCTTGAGAGATCGACATCAGATTTTTCTTTCTTAACTTTGTAAAATCACTTTGGGGGAAGTTTAAACTTTTAATACTTTCCCATGTTTTTTTAGACCATAAGCTCATGAGGCTTGGTTCTTCTTAATCTCCGAACATGGTTTCTGGTATTCAAGACGGACACCATTTCAGAATTGGTATGACTTTGCAGTCTCTGATTATGGGACACAGCGTATTTTTTAAGAACTTCTGTAACCGTTTCTATTTGTAAGTCACGATGTAGATCGCTATTTCTTATGTACCAAGGTGCATTAACTATTCCACGTAGGACTTTGTTTTGGATGATTTCGGTATTTGTTTTCTTTGTACAGCCTCATAATTGGATACCATAGGTCCAAACAGGCTTTAGTACTTGATTATACAGCATTATTTTGTTTTGGGTTGATAAATCAGAGTACATTTTTCTATATTTCAAGTTTAGTTCTTCTCTTTTCTTTTTGATGTGCTCTTTCCACTTTAGCTTTGCATCCAAAGTCATTCCAAGGTATTTGGCCGTATTGGCGTAAGGTTAGGTTAGGTTGAACGGGTTGATAATCCGACAAGTCGAGTTATCCCACTCGGATCTCGATGGATCCATTCTGATCCCCAGGGTTAGGATGGGCAGGAGTGAGGATGGGTAAGGGAAGGGTTTAGGGAATTAGGTGTTGGAATTAGTGTTGTGGGCCTCCCTGAACCATCCTGAAATTTGGATAAATTTCATTATGTTTTTCAGTGGCAAGGACGAGACGTCATCTAACTCATTGAAGAAGTAATCTGCGAGAGTTGTTTTCCTGCTTTTTGCTAAGCTGGGGCATTAACAAAGGAAGTGGTATGAGCCCTCCTCCGCCTCTTCGTCTTGACACCCTCTACATAAGTCTGATGAGACAATACCCATTCTACTCATGTGGGTTCCCATTGAGTTGTGACCTGTAAGGATACCAATCAATAGGGACAACTGAGGCCTGCTTAGCTTAAGTATGGTTTCAGTTTTGTTCTTAGAAATGATCGGCCACAGATTTCTTGAAACACAACAGGTTTCAAGAGCTGACCATCTATCGTTTGCAGAGTTCAAGAAGCTTTGCTTTATACTGCTTTTTTCGTGTTCCATTGGCATAAGCACCCATGAAGCGGTTTGGCACGGATCAAGTGTTGATCCTGTTTTGGCCAATTCATCTGCCCTTTCATTCCCCTGTATATCACGATGTCCTGGGACCCATCGAAGGGTAACTATGTTCGTTATGTCTAGGGACTTTAGTGCCTTACGACACTGGTCAACTAGCTTGGACTTCGTGACAATATTTGCGTAAGGTACAGCTTGATTATTAATGAATATTGGAATATTGTTTATCTTTTTATTTGTAAAGTTTATATGTGAAGATTTTGATTCATTTAGTTTGATATGCCATTTTTCGGTCCAATCTCTGATCGTGTCGACGGCATTTTGTAGTTTTACTGCTGCCTTAGAGACACATTTGTCGGGTACCAAAATTGCGGTATCATCTGCAAAAGTAGCCATTATGGTGTGATTACCAACTGGGATATCGATTGTGTATAGTAAATACAGGGTAGGACCTAGGACACTTCCTTGTGGTACACCGGCTTCTATTTTCTTCAAATCCGAATATTCTTGGTCGTACCTTACTCTAAACAATCGGTCTGAGATGTACGATTTTAATATTTCATAGTACTGTCTGGGAAGATCCCTTTGCAGTTTGTACTCAAGTCCCTCATGCCAAACATTGTCAAAGGCTTGAGCAACATCTAAGAAAATAGCTGAACATACTTGTTTTTCTTCTAATGCTTTTTCTATTACATCCGTTATTCTATGAACTTGGTCTATCGTGGAATGTTTATTTCTAAAGGCCTTTTTGATGAATCATTAAAAAGTTATAAAATTCCAAATTCAAAAAAACAATCTTTCCCATGTAAATCAAATGGGAAACAGAAATTTGCGATGCGGCGGTACTTAATGTATATATTCTTAAAAATTTCAAAGCTTATTTATAAACAGTTTTTTTTGAAACAAAATTATTTAAAAGGCCTTCGACATGGTGATTATTATGGGTAGTCTAATTTTTTTTTTTTTTGCCAATTTGGCTTATAAAAATAGAAATTTAATAAAAAAAAAAAAAAAGTTGGCCTGTAAAACGGATTTTTTTCAAAGGTTCTAGATTTCGAAACATGATTTTTTAGTGTTTTTTTTTTATTTTTAAGAATTTTTCAAAGTACATATTTTAAAAATCTTAAACTTACAATACTTATAGGTATTATTAATGCGCAAGCGGCAAGCATGTGCAAAAAAAATTTTAAAATTATATTTGACTGAATAGCGCAAAATTATATACCTAGGTATAGACCAATTTTTTTTTTTCAGTAACAGTAACAGAACGAAAAGAACGAAAATATCGATTTTTTTGAAAAAGCACTATTAGAACTTAATCAGCAAAAAAAGAAACTAAATACACATAAGAGATTATAAAACTTTACATGAAAAACAGATTTTAGGGTCTGATCAAATTTAAGAAGCTTTGTCATAAAAGTGCTTTTAGTTTTTGCTTATGAAATTGGCCATTAGTCTTTATTGCTTGGAAAAAAAAGTACCGTAAGCAATTGAACTTTTTCAAAGTTTAAATGCAAGTTGTAGATAATTTTCGCTGAAATTTCCTACTATTTAAACGCTTTTTATGGATTTCACAGAGTCACATTCGAGGGTGGATATTCATTTCAATTTCAATTTGATAAATGGTAGATTTTATTTGTATAGTCATTCTTCTGACGAAAATAAGTAGACGAGAACATGGATTTAGATTTTTGATTTTTTACTTGCGATACACAAAGGTAATGGCATGTCTCATTGCTATCTCTAGTTCGGTGTTTTTAACGAATTATTAACCCTATTGTACCTATGTACATTAAGGTGGTCCTAATATTGCTTTTTGCCAAAATTCAACGGTGGATGGACATCAAATAGCGAATAAAAAATCTTTATAATTTGTCTAGTCTAGTCTCCCGGTACATAAAATTAGAAAATTACCTGAAAAAATCAAAGGAAATGACGTTTTACATGAAAATTTCACGTTCCATCCGGGAGAAGAAGGAAGTCAAATAAAAATCTAGAAAAATTGGGAAAAAATTTTCTCAGTATTTCCAATTGGATGGAAGCTATCCAACTGCATGTCCCAAACAAGGACCACCCTAATTTACATACCTATATCGCAAGGTTTCTGGTGATTCCCTAGAGCGAACCAAAATTATCGCTATCTAATTGCAAAGGAACCGTTTACCCGATTTTTTTAAACGATTTAAAAGAAAATTTGTGTTAAAGAACGTTTAAGTAAATTTAGACCCAATTTTATTTTATTTTTTGTAACGGCTCCCACGATTTAAATTTTATATGCATGTTTCTAAAAATACTTTGTACAAAAAATTGTATGGTATGATTTGGAGGTCAAAACCATTTGAATGATTAGAAACAATTGTTTTTCTATTTTTTTTTTGATTTTTTATAAAATTAAATTAAAAAATTATTAGACAGTAAATAGATAATAAGCGAAAAAAAATATGTCAGTTTAGAAAAAGTGGCAATAACATGTTCCCGGTATTCTTTATTTTTTTTTGAAAAAAAAATACAATTTGACTAGTACAAAATAGCAAAATTTCATAAATTTTGCATGCGAGGTATACGTTCTAATCGACACATTTAAATACGAAACAGAATTGCCAGATTTCATGTTTTTTAGCTGTGTCATTTTAAATCAATTTAATGCTATTTGAAGCTCTTTTAAATTTAGATAGCAATTTGATCTTTAAATTCCTATCTTTTATTATCTTATCTCACCTAAAGGCGCTTTAACAAACAAATTCATCTCTGTTAACTGTCTCTTATTTCTTCACACATGAGAATACAAAAATAATAACACACCACACAATATTCTTACGCCCCATCTAAACATTTTGAGGCGTTTAAAGAGGCCAAAAGCATCAGAGTAATAATGTTGAATATGTACACTTTGTTGTTTTTTTGGGTTATATTCTTCTGTTTTCTATGTTTTTCGTTCCTTAATGCCTCGTTTTGCTCGTAGCCATGTCTTCTTTCTCGAGTTAAAGATAGTATTTTTGTTATTCGCAAAACGACAATCCGTGTTTGTAATATGCTAAAGTCATGTGTTTACTTGTTAGTTTATTGATATGATAAAATCCTTAGGAGTCATTTTGTATTGTTGTACTCTTTATATATAATTTTTTTTGTTGTTTTTCTTGTGTTAAGTGTCCATGTTTTAAGAAGAGCCAGTATGACTTTGTGCTACAATATATTATAATGTTTTTGTAGGACGACGATTATGGTTGTAAAAAAGGATAGATTAAAGCTGACACACCTATTCGTATAAACATTATACATTCTTACATGTCCTAGAAATACATAATGTAAAGGGATGAGAATTTATTGATGTAGAATCGTAAACAAAATTTTAGTTTATTCGAATCACAAAAGTTTCTAAGAGAGATATCCTTGAAAGTAAATTACATAAATAAACAAAATGTTTGGATATCGTAAAACTTGAAAACTTTCCTATCACACAATGTGGCATTGGCAGAATATCTAAGATAAAAGTTTTTTTGAATAAAAAAAAAATACGAGTATCTTTTATTTAATTTTTTTTTTTGTTCTTGTTTTTCTTCAAAAATAAATTAATAAGACAAAAAAAACATTAAGCCTTGAAAGTATTTTGACCTCAAAAAAAAAACAATGAAAAATAAACAGAACAACATAAAGAAACTGACATCCAGATTTTTAGGTACCTCTTTAAAGGTCAAGCTTTTGTATCGTTTCATCCTTTTATCGCCCACTGGCATCGGCATATCTAACGATCTGTAAATCGAACTTAAATGCTAATGAAACGAATGGAAGAACCGATTTGTTGGACATGGAATAGTGGTCATATTTTTAAGGAGACAAAGGACTTTAAAATGCCATTTTCAAATCAATAAGACATTTCTTAAAAGAGTTTTATTTTTCTCTTTTTAATTAAAACAAAACTTGAGGAAGAATCTTTTATAAAAATACCATGAAACTGTATTATTTCCAAAATCTTTTGTTTTTTTTTTTTTATTTTAAACATTTCTTATTTAGTTTATTTTAGATAAGCTGAATATTTGTGTAAATAAAAGAGTGTTGGTCAAATTTGTATAGGTCCTATAGGCGTAGAGTCAACAAAAAGGAAATTATGTCTTTCATTCAAATAAAAGCTAGAGCCCATATTCAATTCCCATCAAGTGGAAATTCCTCTGAAGTGGCACTACCCTTGTTCCGAGTTCTCTATTCTAAAGAAACATAAAAAACGAACAGTTTTGCCTGGTGCTCGATGTTGAAAACCAATCATTTGTTTTTATATAATTGGTATGATATCGAAGTAAAAATCTAAGAGAAATAAAATACACGACTGGGGTTGCACGTACCTGCTCAAATTCGAGCTAGCTCAAATGAGCTGAGCTATGGTACCGAGCTCAAAAGTGAGCTAGCTCAAATTTGAGCTGAGCTCACCTCACTTTTGAGCTTTGTAGCAACCCTGGAAAATCGATTGAGCCGGTTTTTTAAATAACACGGTGTAACACTCAAAATATACGCGGGCGGAGACCTATCAGGTTTTGTAGAGCTAGTCGCACTGAATATGAAACGGTATTTGAAAATCCCCTAACACCCCCAAAATCTAGAGTTACGGGCAAAAAACGGTTTTTTGGACCTTCACCCATTGAAAAAATTCTAGCTTCGACAATTTTTTACCCAGAAAGTTGAAAAATTATTTTATCAGATTTTTCTTTTTTCAAAATATTTTTTGTTTTTATTTGTTTTTATTTTCCAATTTTCTCAAAAGCTAGAAGACATAGAAACATATAGTTTTCACTGTTCTTTAAGGAATCAATTGAGGCAGTTTTCTGTGTAAGTAATTTTTTTACTAAAATTCACAGTCTGGACAAAAGTAGTATAAAATGAGTTTAAAAAATTTTTTTTTTCACCTATTTTTAACTTTGAAATCGATTATTTCAAAAACTTTTGGTTATATTATATTGATTTGAAAATTAGAATCAAATGTACAATTTTTCCTTTCAGAAATGGTATCATTTATTACTGTAAGTGTTGCCGTTGTTTTTTAATAATTTTTTTTTATTTTGATATTTTTTTTTAGAAAAATGCCCCTCCCACCTAAACGGGGGGAGATAGACCCCCCTCCCAAAGAAAAAAATGTTTTTATTGAGCTCCTCTACAAAAACCCGTTATCAAATCCTTTCGACCAAGTTATCCTACTACGTGCCGAAACAACATTTTTGTTCTATACCTAAAAGTTCGAATTTCTGTATTTGGGTTGAAATCGAAAAATTTTTTTTTCTAAGCCAATTTTGAAGTGATTTTCATAAAAAATACCTCGATTGATTGAGAAATAGATATAGTTTCAGAATATATTTTTTAAATAGCATGTTGTTTTGAAAACATATACTTTAAATTGATGCCGAAGTTGGGCAAATGACGAAAAAAATGGAATTTTTTAACTTTGACAGCTTATAAATTCTTACTGGTTTAACCGAGTTACATGTTTTATACATTGTTAAAAAGGTATATTTATCTTCTTTCAGAAACTGTAAAAAAATTGAAAATGAGTAAAAAATTGTCGAAGCTACAATTTTTTCAATGGGTTAAGGTCCAAAAAACCGTTTTTTGCCCGTAACTCCAGATTTTGGGGGTGTTAGGGGATTTTCAAATACCGTTTCGTAATCAGTGCGACTAGCTCTACAAAACCTGATAGGTCTCCGGCCGCGTATATTTTGAAACCTCATTTTTGTAACACCGTGTAATTAATTTTTTATGTAAAAAAATTTTCTAACATTGTTCAAAAAAAAATTGGTAGGCATGCCATTTTTAAGAAAATAATATTTTACACATAAAAACAAAATTTCGATAAAATTCATCAAAAAATTGATTTTTTAAACTAAAATTTTGAAATATTTTTTAAAAATCCAAAAAATGTATTTTATTAAAAATTTTAAAATTTGTATATAACACTGGTTTACAAAATTAAACTTTTTTTTGTTGCCGGAACCAAAATATACTTTTCTGAAGGTTTTCGGTGTGCTAAACTCGAATCCGAAGTCAAAAAAAATCTAGCAGCTCGCGTTTTTGAAATATTACCGTTAGAAAATGCAAAAAAACTTTTTTTTGACTACTTCGGACGTTTTTTTTTCATTTAAGAAGTTATTACATCCTCTATGATTTTTGAGCAAAACACACTTACTTCATCTTAAGATATCTCGACCTATACGAAAGATATCGGAAAGATTTAAACAGATTTTGAAAGAAGAAAAAAAGGTCAGAGAAACCGTTACAATTTTAATTTTAAAAAATTTTCTTACATGAAAAAAAAACGTCCGAAGTAGTCAAAAAAACGTTTTTTTTGCATTTTCTAACGGTAATATTTCAAAAACGCGAGCTGCTAAAATTTTTTTCACTTCGGATTCGAGTTCAGCACACCGAAAACCTTCAGAAAAGTATATTTTGGTTCCGGCAACAGAACCCTTGTTAACCAGTGTAATAATTGTTTTAAAGTTTCTATATAAAAATTTTAGTCGAAATCTGCTTTGCCGTTAACGAGAAATTTATAAATACATAAAACAGTTCTTTGACAGGTAAGGTTAATAACGGTACAAAAAATATTTTTTTTTTATTTCCAAAGGAAACTTCTATGTGTTACATTACACACAAAAAATTTAATCAAAATCGTTAGAGCGGTTTTTGAAAAAAAAATTACTTTTCCTTTTTCCATTATATAAAATAAAATTTAACCGTTAGTTAAAATTGTTATCTCGAGTTCGATTTTTTTTTCCGAATCCTAAACTTGTTCTATAGAAGCTTAATCGCAAGTAAAAAGTTGAAAAAAAACGCATTGATTCAATATGATTTTAACAATTAAATAAAAATGTTTCTGATGATTTCTGGTCAAACATTCTTAGTTTTATGACTTCTTGCCTTTTTTCTCACTTTTGACTAGTACACTGTGAAGTTAACCTCGACGTTACAATGTTCTCTTGAATTTAAATCTTAATTCTAGGTGCATACATATGTCTTAATATAAAAATAAAATTAATTAATAAATGAAAAATATTAATATGTATTATTATTAATAAAAAAAATATCTTCACCATAAAAACAATAAGATTGACTTCATAAAATAAGGAATTAAGAAGATTTGTCTGCTTAATTTGGCAAACAAACGTGAAGAGATTGGCTTAATTTAAAACATCATCCGCTTGTTTTTAAGTGGTCTTTTTTACCTTTAAGTGTACCTATATCATTTTTTTGATATTGTAAAATTATAATTTTTGTTTAATCTAGTAAAAATGGAGCTATTATATAAGAGCGATACTACCTATTTTCCAAGACGGTGGCTGCTGATGATATCTTATCATCCCAACAAATTAAAATAAGGCAAACAACTTCAATAGATTGAATTTTTGTACACCTATGACAAATTTTACAATAATTGTTGGCCCTATTTACGGACAGACAGACAGATGGTAAAAAAAATCAAACCTAGTTCATTAAAAAAAATGTTTACAAAATCGTAAAAGGTGCTACGAAGCAGTCATGTTTTTGGAGTGTCTCGGAATGGAAAAAAATTATTCGAAGCAAAAGTTTAACAAAAATTATATTTTCAAATATTAATTATTATTAATTCTTACTACACATATAGTCAGGTCAAATTAGACTAAAATAAGTAGTCCAGTAATTTTAGGTTTTATCTGCGGAAAAATTCCTACTGGGCTCGATTTTGGTATAGACCTTCGTTACGGCGTTGTTATGAAGATGTGAAAATGCATAAGGCAATATTTGTAGATAATTTTATGACGAACAGATTTTCTATAGACCCCTATTGACCTCCGAGCAACAGGTCACGAGATATATGCGAAAAACTGATTTTCGTGACCTTTTGACCTCTATAACTTCTAACGCGGACGCGATATCAATGTCGATTTTTCACATCTTCATAACAACGCCGTAACGAAGGTCTATACCAAAATCGAGCCCAGTAGGAATTTTTTTAAAATTACTGGGCTAAAGGGGGTGAGGTTACATAAATTCCTAGCAAGCTGAAAATTGGTATGATTGTTGGAAATAACATCGTAAATTAAATCTAAATCTCATCGATCCGAGGCTTTCCAATACAAAAAAAATTATCAAAATTGGTTCACTCAGTCCAAAGTTATGAGGTAACAAACACAAAAAAAAAAATACAGACAAATTGAATACCTCCTCCTTTTCGGAAGTCGGTAAAAACTGAAAAAAAAATGTGTTGCAATTGCTTTTATAACTACGTGTTCAAAGTTTAAATCGAATTTTCGCAAAAATAAAAAAACATAAAATATTTTTATAATGTAGATACGAAAATTCGGAATGTCAGTTTCTCACACTGTCTAGGTAAGGACTCATATTCCAACGGATGTATTTTTGAAGTTTTTTGAAACAAAAAATAAGAATTTGCATAATTTCTTCTAAATGAGAATGGTTGCAATTTTTCTATCGTGTAAAAAGTTAAAACGTAAAAAAAAACTGATAATTAATTAAAAATGCTCATTTTATAGATAATTAAAAGAAGTGCTAAAATTCATTCTTAAAGAAAATCCCAAACAAATCAAAAGTTCTTCAGATATTTGAAAAAATGTCATATTGTCCTAACCTTGGGAGAAGAACCCGGACTTTGACCGACTATAAAATTGAATTTAACTAACTCACGGAATTCATTTGTATATAATTTCATTGTGAATAAGTTTGTCCTTGGACATTTTTGGTTTAAATGATTAAAAATGGAGTTATGAAATAAAAACGGCACCGACCTCTTTTCCAAGATGGCGGCTTTTCCCAATATCATCATCCCGAAAAATTCACTTTTACTATAGGGAAATACACCCAAACACGTTCGATGAGAAAAATTTGTCCCACGAAAAATGCAATTTTATTTACTATTACTGAGCTATTTTGTTTAAAACTCATTTGAGTATTTTTTTCGTTTTTTTTTAAGAGAAACTTTTCGTCGGTCGCTGATTTTACAACAATTGTTTTTCAGACCATTAAAAACAGTAAAAGAGTTGGTATTAAATGTTCTTCTATGCAATATACCAAAGCTAATGGCTCTCCGTCCATCCATTCGATCCGTATTTATAAAAATGCACATACACAAAATTGCACACAAGTCCATAAGGATGCAAATAATTTTTTTTGTTTATATTAAATCAATCCCTCGAAGTCTGTTTACTTCAAAAGTCTAAAAGTTACCAATTAATACGATTTTATCGAGTTCTAAAAACTTGCTTTTAACTAAAAATGTCAAAAATTTAGAAAAAGTGCAAATTTTTCAATAGGTACATTTTAGTTGTTTCTTGACAAAAAAAAAATAAAAATTGCATATTATCAAAGGATTTTACCTCTACTTTATTTCGTTAGTACAAAGTTTGAACGTACCGGCTACATACACAAAATGCCACTTGATTTAGTAAAAAAAATAAAATTTTTTAAATTTTTTAACCATCTTAACTTGACATAAAATTTAATTTGCTATGAAAAGTGTCTTTAAACCATTTCAAAGTTAGGCTTGGTTTTCGAGTTAGGTAATTAAAAAAAAACTGAAAACCGACCAGTGTTGCCGTTTTCTCAGAAATGCACCAATGGATTTAGTAGCACTTTTGGCTGGAGTATTATTTTATGCCAAGGAATCATAATCAGCAATAAAAACTCTTGAACGAATTTGTTCTATTTTTGCTCTGGAGCTCCGGTCTATTAAATAGACTATAAGCCGTTTCACTAAGTTAAAAAAAAATAAATAAAATGTATTTCAGCTAGTACACACTTTACTCAACACCTCAAAGGAAGAGAAAATTAAAGAATATTTTTCTTTTTTATCTTTGATACTTTTATTTGAGTACATTTAAAGAAACAACAATCGAACATTAATTCCATTTTCAATTATGTATTATTTTTTTAATCTTTTATTAAAACATTAAACATCATCTGGTCAGTTTGTCAATTTAATTCTGTAACTAGCTTTGCTATATGTAATTCTTTATGTCATATATTTCTATAATTTCTTTTGTGAAATATAATAAAAATGAAACAGGTGCATGTTTGGTAGACGTATGTTATGAGATATATGAGTTATGGACGTGCTGTTATCCATATTTAATGTTCTTCGCAAATTCAATTTTACTCCAGATAAAATAGTGCTATGTGGACACTTTACCAAAAAATAAACAACACAAACTCAGTCGTATGGATTTGTTCTTATTTAAAGAAAAAAAAATACATTTTTTCATTCTTTTCGAATTGCAATATTTTTTTTTTTTTTATAATTAATTTATTTTCCACTTGAAATCTTGAATATTGAATGGTGTTGAAAAAACCGCACTTAACAAATTAAAATTGTGGTTATGAATTAGATATTTCATTTAAATCATTTAAATGTATAAAAAGAAATTCCAGGAAATTATTAAATAAGTAAATTGTTTTGCACCATTTAATAATAATTGTTTTTTAAACAAGAAAAAATATTGAAATTTATCTCACTGACCATTTTTTTTTTTTTTTTTAAATCCATAAATATTCCTTTTGAAAAAATACCAATAGATCTACATACCTACCTACACAAACACATATGCTATAGAATAAATTATAATGCTTGAATGTGTTCCGAGAACAATTTGTGGTCCTATCAAGGACTCTTTCCATACACTGTGCCATCTGTAAGGGGAATACTTCAATTGCAAAAGCTCAGCACATATTTTATGAGAGTAAAGTGCTTTTTCGTGTAATTTTTTTAATAGGTTTTTGCTTTAAGGCAGAAAATATTTCCAGAAAAACAAATACATAATAATATTTGCTATTGTACGTAGTATTTGATAATAATTAATTTTTATTAATTTATTTTGATCTAGATAACTTGCTTTTTGACTTTTAAAAATTTTTTTTTAAATATTTTAAGTTTGGGATAACAAACAAATATGTCATTTTAAGGACTATGTAAGGACCCATTTTCCAACGAATATATTTTTGAAGTTTTTTTTTTTTTTTTGAGACGAAAATGTGCAATTCACACGTGGTAGAAGTGAAACCTTAAAAAAAAATTTTTTCTTGCAAAAAAAAAAGAAAAAATCTACCTATTTTTTATTCTATCTCCTTTAAATACATGTTTTTTATATGACAACCTATATTAATTTTATATCATCTGAAAGCTTATTGTTTTAGCTTTATATTGTCAATGTCTATACAACATCTACAAAAAGAGCTTATTTCTTTCAAACCAAATCACTTTTCATCAAAAAAGCAAAAAAATCTATTTTTTTTCTCTTTTAACACCATTAAATATATTTTTTTAAATGACACCCTATAGTAAATTTTATATCATCTGAAAGGTTATTTTTTATATGACGTATGAATCATATTTCTACCATGCCTAGAAAAAAAATAAGAATTTTGTAAAGCCAACTACACTGGTCATCGTCAACAGATCTCCACAGGTGTTTTAAGGTATTTATCAAATTTTTCAATTTAAGATTGTGTAACTTGTAGAGCTCGTACAGTTAATTGTGATATATCAAATGAAAGGTTATATTATCAGCATGCGTATTAAAGTTAAATCAAATCATCTATCTATTAAAACAAAAAAGTTATAACAAGTTGAATGTTTGTGTCGCGTTTTCGTTTCATCTTGTTTCAAATCACTACGATACTAAAGAAGTTTTCACTTCAAAAAGTAATACTTTGCATAATTTCTTCTAAATTAAATATCAATTTTTCTATTGTATTAGTAGTTTAAATGTATGAAAAAAACCTGGTAAAAATAATGAATAATTAAAAACCATCAGGCACGAAATTCCAAAGTAATTCATAAAAAGTTAAAGCCTATAGCCCCATTCCCCCTAAAAAAATTCTTCAAATATTTTTGCCTATCACATCTGTGCCAAGTGACAACTCAACTTATTCCACTCAAATTTAATGAAATCCTATTTATAAATACGAATACGCATATAAGCAACCAAGGATACTTACTACCTATGTTATTTTTCTTTCATAAGCAATCAATTTCGTATGCTTAACATGTTTCGTTGACTTAAAGACAATTCATTCATTCTCTAACTTCGAAATAATCTTTTGTGAAAGAAAAGAAAAAAAAAAAACAAAAGCAAAAACAAAAATTTGAGGAAGAAAAGTCTGGATAACATAATTGAATAAATTTGCATAAATAGAATAAAACAAATACAAATAAGACTATACAAAAGCTTACGTACATGAATATGTGTGTGTCTATCTGAAAATATTCTATATTTGTATTTAAAATTCCAGATAAATTTTTTATTTACGATTTAAAAATTCAAACTGGTTGTTAGAATTTCGTTATGATATACCAAAAATTTTATAAAATGTTTTTATTGAAATTACGACTTTGTCACACGTACTTGCTTTTATGTTAAGCTGCTTGGAATATTAATATCTACTTTTAAAAAGTTCATACATATTTTTTTTCTGAAATTTAAAAATACAAAGATTTTAAAAATAATATATAATTTGGTTTAAACTTAAAAAAACCATCTACTTAAATGTTTTTGACCTCAAAACAAAATATTACATTCAATTTTAATTTGATAATTATTAGAGCCGTATTTTTAAAAAAAACCTACTTTTTTTATATGAAAATTTTCAAAATTTTTTCTAAAACAAATTTGGAATGCCATTAAAAAGAAAATATTAATTGACGAATTAAAAACTTTCAAAAAAATGATTTTTCAAAAAAAAATGTTGAAACTTTATTTAAAAATCCAAAAATATGTTTTTTAGAAATTTTTTCCTGATTTCAACATTGTGGCTACAACACCAAAAACAAGCTTACAACGTCATTTAAAAATCAACCTTATCTTATAGCACATGAACTAAGGGTATTTTTTAATGCTGCATCTCTTGGAACTAAAACCAAGACAATCGGAAAAAAGTTTATAGTTTGAAAATAAGAATCGTCATAGCAAGTTCCGGGGATGGTTTCTTTTTTTTTTTTTCAATAAATCTAAGCAACTTAAACTCCAAAAGGGAAAGAAGTTGTGACCCATTTGCGATAATGTTTGTAACAAAATTAAATTGATGATGTTTTTGACGTGATAACGTCTTATAAATCGATGAACCATGTGAAATTTTTTTGGACAATTCTAAAGGTGCCAGGTGAAAGAAAAGCGAAAAAAAATTAGGTGTCTGATACGGATTTTTTTCCAACACTCTGCGTTTCGAAATATGAATTTTTGAAAAACACCTTCTTTTTTAGGGGTATTTTTGGATAGTTTTTGATTTTTAGTTTTTTTTTGGAGCGTTCAAAAAATCTCAAAGTTTTTGGACATGTAGGTTTTTGCCTTATGCATACTTCTTCTCCATTGTCTGTGCAAAAAATTGTTTAGTGAGTTTTAACTGAATAATGGAAGAAACAAGTTTTTAAAAAAACACGTTTTTTGACCGTTTTTAACCAATTTACATCGTTTCTTATTTTTATCTTTTTTTTTCTTTAATAGATACAGGAATAAAATATGCAGTGTAATGATAGACCATGACCACAACTATATGTTTGCGATGTTTCAATCATTTTCGTAAACAAAATTTTGAGATAACGGTAAAATAAAATTTTAGAATTCAACAGCTTATAACTTTTGACCAAGAGCAGATTGAAATTTTATTAAACTTTTATTAGCATCCTGATACAATTAGCTTTCATTTGGTATATCACACATAACGATAGACTAACTGCAAGCTACACAATGTTAATTCTTAACTTGCGAAAAACCTCAAAACACCAGTGGAGATCTGTTGCCCCCCGAACAGCCACCAGTGCAGTGTGGGAAGTACCGTAATCTCAGTTTGGAAATTCGTCATGGTTGACTTTAAAAAATTCTAACTTCTCTTGTAGGCATCTTTGAAATGAGATTGATACGTCATAAAAATAAATGTTTTTTTTGCTTTATTTAATGAAATTTGATCGAGTTCAAAAAATTCTAGCTCTTTTTGTAGATGTCTCATAGACCTGATCGATATATATATTTTGAGCTAAGACAATAAGCTTTCAGATAGTATAAAATTTTTTATAGATTGTTAGGGAAAAAAATGGAATTAATGACGTGAAAAAATAAAAATTCATGTTTTTTTTTGCTTTTTTTGATGAAAATGATTGTTTTCAATAAATTATTTTTATACTTTTTGCGCATTGTTTTATTCTTAAGAAAAAATACTTGGCTTTTAGATTGCATAATTGTTATTGTAAGCTTTTAAAATAAAAAAATTAATATGATGAGAAAATAAAAAAGGTATTTTTTTAGCTTTTTCTTGTAAATTATCCCTCTGTAGGCACACCTCTTTTTTGTGACGTGATAGGCACACGGGTGCGAATTTGGTTTATACTTTTTCATGTCGCTAGAATTTTTTTCGGTCACGATATTTTATAGAGAATCAAGTATGAAATTGATTTGGAATATTCCGAGGAATTCGAGTATTGTATTCACAATTCCGAAAAAAAATATTTTCACCCCTATAAAGAGACTTTTTTGTGACCACTTTTTTGAAAAATCGTAATTTTTTTTATTTTTGTGCTGCAAAATTCGCACCCGTGTGCCGACAGAGGGTTATGATTGTTTGAAAAAAGTAAACGCTTCAATTGACTCATTTTAAACAAAAGCACACAACCTGTTTTCTGACGAGGTTATCACGTAAAATCATCGTCCTTAAAACGGCTTTACAGACAACCTCTTTTTTTATACAAAAAAAAAAACACCTATGGAATTACAACTAAAAATTTTGTTTGAAAAATTTTGTAAAGGTAGAAAAAACTATTTATTTAAAAATAAAAAAAGACTAACGATATTCAAAATTTTGTTCCTAAAAAACTTAAAGAGATGTTTTTGTTATTTAAATAAGTTAATTTAAGGTTTTATTAAAGTTTATATAAAATTAAATTAAAAATATTATAATTTTTTTTTAGTTTAAGATGAAATACGTACGTAATTTTTTAAAATATCCACTAAAACTGCGCGATACACTTTAAACAATTTTCGATTTGATATCCTACAACTTAAGAGTTTAAGTATAAATTTTGAAAAATGTTTAATAATGCAGCCTTTGAAAAATCGAAAAAATCATAAAATAATCAACTTGAATTAGGTTATGTTCAGTCGCGTCTCACTTGTAGCATTATTAATTTTCAAAAAATTAGAAATAGATTTGAAACCCAGAAGCATGCTTATTTATGTACATTGTACAGTTCCATTAATATCAAGTTAAATGATTCGTTGTTGGTATTATTCTCAGACAAGCATTGTCAGAATTTAAGTAAGGGCATGCCTACATAATCTGTTTGAAATGCATTTCTCCCAGATTAAATTTTTCATATGAATGTCCTTGCCCTTGAAGATATTATATCCCCTCCACATTGCATTGCATACCTGTCGCAAGGCCAAGGAAAATTCACATTTTTTATTTGAAATTTATAAAAAAAAAAATTAAGGAAAAACTCATAATACTCAGTTCGTTAAATAAATATGAAGACACAGAAAATATTCTCTCATCACAATAGTTTTGTGAAAAAAAAAAAAAAAAACAAAAATAGATTTTCTTATTGTTCATCTGGGTTAAGATTCGCTATGTAATTCACTCAATGCGTGGAATTTTCTTCTTCGTATTTACTTGCATTGTTCTATGGTCTTTATATTCTCTGTGTTTTATAAGAAATGACATAACAAAAGAAAAACTCACAGAACAATTACTACTCACGGCAATAGAATCCTTGCTTGTTCCTGTTTCCATGTGTCTTGTGTTCATTTCATCCATGTTGTGTTACGTTAGACTGAACAAAGGCACACAAATGGCTTTTACCAGTAGTATTTTGTAATAGAAGTAGGACAATTTTTTTTTATATTCGTTTGAAGGTTCAACTTATTTCGTCGTGTAAATGGCAAAAAATGAGAGAAGAAAAAAAAATATTTGTACTTCTTAAGAATTGATGTGGTAATGACCTTCTCTGAGAAGAGAAACAAGAAATCTGATCCAAGAAAAAGAAATGAAGGAGAAAAACAAACACGAGTTTGTATTGATTTTTTTTTTCTTGGCAAACTTTAATTTTTTTTTTGTTGGTTTAATATCAATATTTATGCCAAATAAAATAATATTTCAAAAGAACTCGTAGTAAGAAGTCACCATTTCTAAATTTGAAAAAAAAAAAATAAAACATTATGAAGGTAGCCTTGTTGTGATTTTAACAAATTGAAAATGAGATTGAAGATAATAATGTACAAATATCAAATAATGCGACCCTAACTGAAATGTTGTCCAATTAACAAAGATTCTAGGAAACGACCATTGCCTTTTTCATTAAATTTAAAAAAAAATAATAAAAAACCATCTGGGATTATCTAAAACAATCCTAAAATCAACAATATTCCAAACACCTGGAACATTTTTCACATCCTTATTTAAAGTGTCATAATCATAATATTTTTTTTTTTTTTTTTTTGTCTTTATGAAATAAAAAGAGACTGATATTTTCAAACTTAGCTATAAAGAGATAAATGAGACAAAATTTAATCAAAATCTTCGTCTTTTTTGTTTTTTTTTTTTCTGCTTTAAAATCCACCAATATTTTTCATTCTACGCGCAAGAAGAAATAATATGCTAGAGGAGTTTTGTTTTTATTTCGTGTGCTTTTTTTATTCTGAAAACCTTTTTGAAGATAATTATTCCACTCACGAAAAATTCGTCGCTATTTTTTATTTTTATTTTTATTTTTGCATATTATAATTCTTTGCAAGGATATTTTTTTGTAGACTTTTATATGTTTTCGTTGAGTTATATTTTTTCCTGGTCGCAAAAGAAATTATTCTAGGAAACATGTTTGGTTGGCTTATTTTTCTGAGTAATTATCTACCTAGGATTTCATTTTAAGCACGACTGGGGTTATAAGAACATGATTTATGTTGTTTTATATATTTTGGAAGTTCGTTATGAATACTTTAGTATATATCTTATACGAATAGTTTTCAAGAAAACCAAAAACGATATAAACTATTCTAAAAAACACACTGATATTATTACATAGGGGAAAGGTGCGAACAGTGAGACACCTTTCTTTTAAATTGGTATATCTTGGAATGTTTCCAAGCTAGCTTAACCAAACTTTGAAGTCAGTTTAAGACATATTTTATTTTTGTGTGATATTTTCCGTTGTAGGAAAATGGACAGTTTTAATTTAGTCGGGACAAAATTAAAAGACGCAAATGGGAAAATAAACGTTTTGACCCAAACTAGCGTTACTGTTCTTGCTTTCAGAAAAGAGAAAAATGGACTCACCTTTCCCGTATTTAAAACCCACAATAGGGCTGATTGACACCAAGAAGAATGTATAATACTAATGTGTAGTTCAATCTAACAAGGATTAGTGTCAAATACAAAATGCAACTGGGTACATAATACTATACTTATTCAGACGGTCTTATATTGCATTAAGGTTTTTCATTATTTCTCTCAGCCGAAATGGTAACGGAGTTACGAATACTAGAGTTATGAGCGACAGAGTTACGCGCGTCAAAGTTACGAAAAACCGAAGTTACGAAAAACCGAAGTTATGAAAGACTCTGGTTTTTTGTAACTTCGGTCTTTCATGACTTCGGTTTTTCGTAACTTTGATGCCCGTAACTCCGTCGCGCATAACTCTGGTATTCATTACTTCGTCGGTTTCCCCTCTCAGCCTCATATTAACTGGTGATTTGAAGGTCAACCATATAATCAAGAATGCAGTTGTTCTTACATGTTAAGAGAATAGGTACTCTAATTTCTTATTTATTAAAAAGATAACTGTTAAATTTATAAGTTTTAATGGAGTTAGCAGGAATTATTTGGGAATAATGGAGTTAGCTGTTTTACTCATCACGCAATTTATCTAACTTATAAGTGGAATTGAACGAAAATTTTGATGTCAGACGATGCGCCTTCCTTAGACCTTTCAAACTGCATACCTAACTCAAATCCGTCCAAAAGTGGAGTTAGCAGGTTTACACTCTAAGCCGACGATATGTTGTTATTACAGAAACCAGTATCAATAGGTTTAAATTCAAGTTTGCAGTTTGGAAAAACATAAACGAACTGAGTGGTGCACAAAAAATTGATCCTACAAAGCAGATAAGGCAAAATTATATGAGACTTGCGCCAAAGACGTACAACCATGGCACTGGTGTCAAATCAAACCGAAGACTACTGCATAAAGAATGTGAAGTTTTATGAAAATCGTATGTGTGGTTTGGTTAAGAGATATTACTGCGTGTGAAGTGAATTCGAGCATAAAATAAATCTTTTGAGATAAAAATTATGTTTGTAAACAATAGAACACTGCAAGAATTTGGAATTCAACCTTTATATTATTCCAAATTCTACCACTTTATTATTGTTTGCCAATATTACAAGTAAAATAGTACAAAAAATCAACAACAAAATTATTACCCACATGAAACTTTGGCAAAAAGTTTGCTTTTGGAATAAGAAAGATCATAAGAGTCTATAATAATAAAATTGGTTCGAAGAGTGCTTTTTGAAGAGACAGTTAAGGCTTGAAACACATATGCGATTTGGATCGCGCTATTATTCAGTCGCAAAAAATAGATCAATGACTTTAAACACATGCTTCCCGCAATTAAAAAAAAATTTAAAATTATGTCTACAGTCATTGAAATCGTTGTCATCTAATTTGCGACTGAATAATCGCGCGACTAAAATCGCATGTGTCTTCCTAGCCTTAATCTGTGATCTGTACCAAAAAGCCAATTGTTCATTTTATTTTTTGTTTCGATGACAAATTGAAAGTTTATAGTTAAGTTCTTAGACGTTATACACGAATCATTAGCTTTTTGGGATCAATTACAGATTTTACTATCTCTTTTAAAAAAAAACACCTTTTCACCCAATTTTTCTAATGAAAACTCTTTACTGTTGCTTTTTTTTCCAAATTTAAATTTTTGTTTCACTCAAAAAAAAAAAACAGCCTTTTAACCATGATATTTTTATAGACACTTTATATTTTCGTTTCCAATCTCAAAAGTAGGTATTATAACATAGTTTTTCACATGAAAAAATGTATATACTGATTTTATTCGTAGTTCCTATTGCAAAGGCAACATTTTTAATAAATTTCGGATATTTTATACCATTGATTTTATCGGACTTATCGCGTTCTTTCTTAGTTGTTATTATACCTTTCTAAAACTACATAACTCAAACTCAACCCCTCAAAAAACACCCTTTCACCAAAAATGTTTTTAAGATCTTTATGAGTTGTTTGTCCGTGTTTTATCTTAAACCGAATTTCATCAGTTTATAATGTTTTTTCACATGGATTTCGGTTATATTTTACCTGTTGAAGTCAAAAAACAAGCACCGTTGCGTTTAAATGGAAATAACTTTTTTTAGAGCAATCGTATTGGTTGTGTTTTTTCTATTGAAAAAGGAACATGCACATTTTTTTCATAATTATATTTTTTATTTAATTTTATATACAAATTAAGCTTTATTGTTAGAAATGTCATCGAAACAAAAAAATTGTTGAATGAGGGGTACCGCTTTCGTTAATATGAGAACATAATGTAAATTTTTCAAAAATATTGCTAACGGAGTCACTATGGGTACTACCGGGTATTTTAAAAAACACTGTCATTTATTAACTTAATTTGCATTTATAACTTAAAATATAAGTCATCTCAAACGCTGTTCCTGATAGATTTTCATTTTCATTTTAATTTTTTTTTTTTTTTAATTTTCCTTCCAATCCACTGAATGAGTAAATTCTACCAAAAACAACAAAATAATAAGAAATTTTTTGAAGAAAATTTTGAAAATTTACATTTTTATAAAAACATAATTTTAATACTCATACATATTTTTTTGTTTTAGCTACTTAATTTTATTTTTTGTAGCTTTATTTCTCAACTAAATAACAAACTATTGGAATTTTCAATTGAGAAAAAAATACCTGGTTCAAATGAATCCTTAATCTACTCTACACATATTTTATATCATGATCCAACAAACAAAAAACTTTTCAATCGATTTAAAGAAAACAAAAACTTCTGTTACATAATTTCAAATTCTTACTCCCCATTGTCTGACAGCAACCTGTCAGTTCTGTTCAATTAAAGATTAAAGTTTGACAGGTACCATTTCAAAACAAACCTTACTTTATACTGACGCTTTATTCTTCTTTTTTTTCAAACAAAATACATACATATTCAAAAAAAGGAACTGTTCCATTTGAAAAGACTTAGTCAGCTGACGTTAAATAACAACTACTTTTATAGAATAAAATATTCATGACTGAATTCCTTTCCAACAATTCGAACAATTGTTAAAAATAAAATTTTTATTTATAATTTTTTTTTAATTATTTAAAAAAAACAGCCATTTTACCCAAATCTTATATATAAAAATGAGTTCGTTAAGTGTGTGTGGCCGATAAACTCGCGTTTGGCTGGTCCGATTTTGGCAATTTTTTTTTTTGTTTGAAAGGTATTAATATGTAGATGGTTTGTATCAAAAAAAAATAATACCTTTTCTTCCATCTTTACATAGCTGTCAATTTGTACGAGTAAAGAAACACTCTCGCTTAAAAAAAAAAAAATACTTAGCTTAATGTGTACACAAATTTCAAAATAATTATTAATTATTATCGTTTAAAGCCTTACTTTGGCATTTTTATTAAGAAAACATTACTCAGGATAGCAAATCGAAAGCGTGTCGTGTGACATTACATTTAATGTAAGCTGATGGTGGAATACCTAAACCTAATCAGGAAAATACTTAACTTTATTTAAGTGTTTTTGTTTGGTCAGCAAAACATACTTTAAGTATCAGTGTGACCATTTCTACAAACATATTTCCATATTCAATTCTTAATTTTTTGTGGATTATAACGTAAAATCGAAAACTTTAAACGGTAAACTATATAATTTGTATGCGATTTGACAGATTTTTAACTTTTAATTGCGATTTTAAATATAATGGGGAGGAAATAAATTGAGGTTTTAAGAGATCTTAATGTTGTTTAATAAAATAATAAAAGCTGGTGAATTTCTGATCAGCAAAGGAAAATTTCTTTACACGTTGTTGCAGCTTGAAAATCTCAAGATCAGACTACATGAAATGTAAAATCAAATTCTGATCTTCGGTTTTATTTTTACGAATAAAACACGGGCACAATTTGGAATGTTTGCTCCAAATCGTGTAGAGCACGATTCTTGATCAAGTGGAAGGACGATTGATTGCATTGAATTAAAAATGTTTGCGTAAACTAATGTGCCGAAGTTAAATGATCAACAAAAGTATGTGTACGAAACAATTAAACAAGGTGTGATCATTCAGAGTTTGGGTTTGTTTTTTTCATATGTTCCTGATGGTACGGGGAAAATATTTTTGCTATTATTTATAGCAACATCTAAAAAATAAAAAAAAACTGGCTCTGACTTCTTCTGGAATTAATGCTACGTTATTAAATGGTAACAGTACAGCTCGCTCTGCTCTTAAGTTGCCTTTAAAACACCTATATGTAATAAATATTTAAATTGGCAAAGTTTTGCAGCAGTGTCAGGTTATTGTGTGGATGAGAAAACAATTGTGCACTTAAAATAAGTTGAAGCTTTAGATTTCACCTTGATAGATTTGCGATAAAGTCAAAAAATACTGGAACAATGTTCGTGTATAAATACCCCCATGTAGGGGCAAGAACTTTTTTTGTTAGATGTTTTTTCAAAACGTATTATTTTGTTCAGTATTTTAAATTTTTTTTTAACTATGTACAGTTAATTACCCGACGGAGTTATAGAATTCTTTCGATTAACCAGGAACTCCGCAATAGGATCGCCAATTATATTGCTTCGGAATATCAATCAACCTAAGCTTTGTAATGGTACCAGACTTGCCGTAAAGAAAATTCAAAGACAAAGATGTTTTGATTCATCGAATGATTCCATTAGACTTGCTTTTTGATTTTAAACATTCGCTTTAACCATTCATAAAACGCAAAGTCTATTGTTGAAAATATGAGGTACTGATCAAAAAACATTAGAATAAATTGAGAAAAATATAAATTCACTTTTTCGGTTTTAAATTATTTTCACACAGGTTCAATTTTTTTCATAAATGCACTCAGCGAAGCGGGTGGGGTTAGCTAGTAATATTCTAAAAACCTAGTCTAACAATAATTTTACTTTATTTAAAAATACAAAAAATTGGTTTTATTATTCATGAAAATGTGAAAGAAAACATTTGTTTGAATTCAAAAGGGCTAATTAGCGTTCCTAGATGATGATGTACATAAACAAATGTATTCGTACAATGAGATAAGGCTACGAAGTGAAAATTCTAAGCTCATCAACAGATCAATCCTTTCAGGTAGAAAAACAGGAGGCTAAATGCTTTGCCTTTGAGATAAATTGTCTGCTAATAATGTTGTTTTTGAGGGAAGCATTATAAAAGGTAGATATAGATGTACTCTTTATTCTAATGAATAGCCTAGATAATAGCTTAATCTTGGGCGTTCAAATGAAAATGTTTTTGTTTATTAAATTTAATGCATCAGAAGTTTATACACTTTTGGTGTGGATTTTTAACTTTAGGGAGAAAAATTCTATGAATTATTTATGTTTTTTTGTGAAAGCATTGCAAGGATATGCTAGATTAAATTGACAGGTGTCAAAATCATCAAAATATTATTTCATGTCTTCCAAAACATTTTAAATTATGAAAAACCTAGACAACATTCGAACTGAACCTTTTATTTGTAAAAAAAACTGTTCTCAAAATTGGCTGAAAAATAGCCGTCATCAACAATATTGTTGTGTGTTTCGAATTTAGCCAATTTGTTTCAACATCTGGGTCAAACAAACCATTATACGCATACCAAAAGCAAAACAATTTCCGATAAAAAAGTTCGTTAGACTTAATTTACATCCACAGAAAAGTCAACATTTTTTATTGACACTCGTGTCTCCTCAAAAAAATGCTCTACAAAAATTCCTGATGACGACAAATTTCAAAATAAAAAAAAAAACAACAACATTTTTATCTTCTACATGTGTCACAAAAAATTAAGCTTAAATTCTTTCATAGATATACAATATACATGTTTAAAGCAATATATGGGGTAGCACAAAATTGGCAATCATATAGGCTACAAAACAACAACAACAACAATAATACGCTCGAAAAAAAATCATAAATATTCTCATCAGAGAAATTTCCATAAAAAAAAAATATCCAGAGGTATGGAAATTTTCTAGGAAAATTCTTGGAAGAAAAACTACAACACGATATTAAGTCTGTTTTTTTTTTTTTTTTTTCTTTTTAATTTATTTATATTTTTTGGCAAAAAAAAAGAAATTCAACGTTCGGTTCTCGTTCAAAAGTTGGCTACATTCCAAAATGTCTGCACGAAAGTATGGCTTGTGTTTATATTGACGTTTATGGGAAAGTTTTGTGTGTACCTTCTTTTCGGTAGGATATATGGTAGATAAATCCTTCTCGTGACCTCCCCAACCGAACCCATCATCATGCATGGTATTTCTTTTTTCAGGTGACATGTTTTCCCAAGGAGCACACAACATGGCTGTGTTTTTTTTTCGGTTTCAATAATAATAATGATTATAAAAACATATCTGATATACAAGAACATACACGTGTATACTATTTGCACCGGTTTGCATATACATAAACCACAAGCTTTGAACATTGAAACATATTAGCATATATTTGTCCGGAAGCTAAATCTATTTGTTGGAAAAATTACTTACCCATGTCATGAATCAAATAAAATGGGAAATAAAAAAAAATACTTGGTTGTTTTTTGAAGTAAAGATGTGCACGAAATAGTACCTTTAAAGCTTAAGCCTTCAATTTAGGGAAGGGACACGAAATTAATTTTTTCTATTTTTGAATTAGTGGAAAAATCAGTTTGCCAATTTTTTTTCAACAATTATTTACTCTTGCTACTCGTAACCTAACTTCTAACTAAGAACCTAAGTAAAGATCAAAAGATAAAAAAAAGCATATCTTTTTTCTTCCTGTGACTCAAATTCAATGTTTTCGTTATCTCCTTAAATAATATGGATGTAAGTTCTATGATATGGAACTTGTATATCGGTTTGTTATAGTTTAATGACCAAAAATAAAAATGTCTACTTTGAAAAAAAATCATGTGTGCAATTCACACGTGGTTGAAGTGAAACCTTAAAAATCATTTTAAAAAAATCGAAAAAATATAACTTTTTTTTTATTCCATCACTTTTTTTATACGACAACCAACAATAAATTTTATACCATCTAAAAGCTTATTGTTTCAGCTCAAAATATTTATATCGACCATGTCTATACAACATCTACAAAAAGAGCTGGAATTTTTTTAACCCAATTAGTTTTCATAAAAATTAATCTCTTTTCTCTTCTAACGCCATTAAATCCATTTTTTAAAAGACAACCTATAATAAATTTTATATCATTATTATTTCACCTTTTATATGACGCTTCAATCATATTTCTACCATGCCTACAAGAAAAGTAAGAATTTTTTCAAGCCAACCATGTCGAAATTTCAACGTGAGATTACGGTACTTCCTCTAATGCTGGCTGGTCATCGGCAACAAATCTTTTTTGAGGTATTTTTCAAGTTTTTCAATTAAAGATTATATAAACTTGTAGAGCACCTCAAGTAGCACACTGGTGTATAAATTGGTGTAAATTCATTAATTTTGGTGTAAAATTGAGGAAACTGAAAAAATATGGTGTATTTCTCAAAATTATTGGTATAAAAATTATACCACTGTCTTTTCTGTAAAAAATTTAAACATTTTTTTGAGATTCAGTGCAAAAAATACACCTATTTTCAGTTGTTTTTATAATATACCATTAATGGTGCATAAAATTATTCGATTCTGAAATCAACCAAAACGGTATATTTTGTACACTCTCTTTGGTGTAGGAAGTACACCCTGTGGACATAAAATTCAGCAGAATGCATAAGTGGGAGACGCCATATTTTTCAATGGCCGCCATTTAAAAAAAGAAGACAGCGATTAATTATTTTACTATAATAGTATATTTATCGACCTAATTATCCCGCATTCTTAATTTTTCCGATTCGGTATATTATATTACAAAAGAACTCTTCTAAAAAAATGTAAGAACAGCAAAAAAGTTATAATTTTTGAAAATCTGATCTTTAAAATCGAAAAAAAAAATCATTAATTCACTGACATTTTTGAGTCGCTCGATTTTTAGAGGGGGTAGTATCTAAAATTAGTAGACAGAATGTGTTTCGTTTTAAAATTTGGCAAACAAATTCATATTTAACCATTAGTTTCTTATGGCAATATTATGAAAGTGAATACAAATTCATTTTCATTTATTTCATTACAAATGGTGTGAATTAGAATTCATCAAACTGTTTGAGGTAAAAAATAAACTTTGGCTCAAATTTTAAATCAGAATAATTTAAATGGTGTATTTTATCCATAGATTTACTGTGTATTTTTCAATTTCAAAGGGATAATTTTCACCAAAAAACCAGATCATTTAATATACCACTAGCGCCATTTATACACCAAAATCGGTATATTTTTTTAACCACCGGAGTTTATTATGTACGAGAAAATGGTGTATTTTTTATATTCAAAATGGATATCACGGAAGTGTAAAAAATACACCAAATATTTTGGTGTATTTTAGACTTTTGTGCTACTTGAGACGTACCGTTATGTGTGATATATTAAATGAAAGGTAATATTATCAGCATGCGTATTAAAGTGAAATAAATTTGTTATTTGCTCTAGATCAAAAGATATAACGTGTTTAGAAAAAGAACATCTTTTCACCTTTATCTCAGAATATTGAATATGAAATTAATTAAAATTTTGCACAATCATAATTCATTTAATTACCTATCTACTGTATAAATTTCATTTATCTATCTATTAAAACAAAAAAGTTATGATCAATTGATTTTTCGTGTCCCTTTTTCGTTTCATCTCATTTCAAATCACTACGATACTAAAGAAGTTTTCACTTCAAAAATAAATTTTTACTTACTTGGTTTTAGCAGAGCAATTACAAAAACTTTTTAAAAATAATAGCGATATAAGAAACTTCAATATTTTTAATACCAGAATTTCGTATCACCAAGCAATTCAGGTCACTGCAAACAGAAAATTTTAAATGTCAGTGCAAAAGACCAATATCAAAATTCACAACAAAGATTGTTTGCGCAAACAAGTTTTGGTTAAATTAGCTGCGCTACTTTTTGAACATTTTGCTAAGTACTTTTGCTGTGGTTTTGTGGTTCAAAGCAGCTTTAAGTAATAAGCAGTAGATAAATATTCCCAAAGGAACGCAGCTATTATAATGCTACCTAAGTCATAATTTTTTGAATAATGAACCTGATGAAACCGTTTAAAAGCCAAGTTGTTTTAACAGTTCTTAATTTTTCTATTTTGTTTTTATTTTTCAAACATTAGAAAAAACCTCTATATTGTAACTTAAAGCGTTGAGAAACAAGTGCAAATGATAAAATGTTTGCCCCATTCATTCAGCAGTTTGAAGAAACGAGTCTTACAATTTGCATTTAGAGAAATTACAGAGCGAATCGGTGTCATGTTTTGTAATTGACAGACGGGAAAACGTGGCAGTCTGATTACTTTGAAAACAATCCAGTGAAAGTTAAGCCTTTGGAATACGTGTTTTGAAAAAGATGAAGCTAAACATAATGGCTTTTGTTTACTTGCTTGATTTTTTGTGTTATTTCCACATTTAAATTTGTTTGTTTGGTTTTTCCTCCTTTAAATAATTCAAAATTTGGGAACTTCGTTGCCTTGTGAACAACCTGTATTTCGTTTAAAACATTAACACTCATTTTTCAAAAAATACATTTTTGTCATATTTTGATTTTTGATCTAGGGTTTTTCGTTATTTTTGAGAAGGATTTTTGAGCAATATACATTTTTATAAAAACAACCAAAACATCATAAATCGTAAATTAAAAATTATATCAAAAAATTCTTTCACACAAGACAAAGGCTTGTGCTTCCGGGGAAACGGATGGTAATGTTAAAAATGAACACTCTTATAACCCATTCTGTCAAATGGACAATTTTTTTTTTTTTTTTTTTTGAATAATGAACACATATAGAAAAGTTAAGAGCCCAGCTAAATTTCAAAACTTTTAAAGGCATGTTAATAGTCCAATTAAAGATTACACAACTTCAAAGTCGTTTTAAATAAAATTAAAATGTTAAAAATCAGCTGTCACGATTATGATAAAGAAGTTATTTTCAACAGTAGGTACTTATTACAAAACCGTTTTTTTTTTTCAATTTTGACTTCCTTGTAAACGACTTAAATGATTTCAACGAAAATGTTCCATTTAATCCATTTAAGAAATCTAGACCTCAAAATTAGGAATAATTATGAAAATTCATTTAATAAAATATAATTTTTTAGTCAATATTTTCAAAACGGTGCAACGAATTTTTTATCTGTCCCGGGTTTCGCTTATAGAAATATGGTCACCGTAATAATAACCTAAAATTCGTTGTTACTTCCTTTTTGGATTTTAGTACACTAAAATCTTTAAGTACTTTTCTATGTCAAATTTTATTACTTTGAGTCAAAAAATGGGACCCAGTAACCTATGTAGTCAGACAAAATCATTAATTCTTGATTAGGTCGAATAAATGTGTAGGACAATAATTGCGATTGAACGATTTACGGTCACTGTGGTGTATGCGTACCATTTTTATCTATAGATAACCCTAATCATTATCAGTACGAAATAAAAGATTTTTTCATACCAAACTGTAATTTTAGGGAAACCGACGAAGTTACGAATACCAGAGTTACGGGCGACAGAGTTACGAGGGTCAAAGTTACGCGAAACTGAAGTTACGAAAAACAAGAGTTACGAATTCTAAAGTTATGTTAAGCTATGACATGTGATTTTTGGGTTGGCAACAATTGCGACTAACGATATGGAATTATGGAAATACAAACAAGAGATTAACATTTTTCTCATTGGTTAGAACTAAATGAGTAAAGCGAAAATGGGTGTTATTTAATCTTGTAAAATTTTGATTGGATAGGTATAGATATACATATATGGTTTTGTTTTTGTGAGAAGATCGCAAAAACGTTGAAATAGAAAAAAAAACATAAGTATAGGGGAAAGTGGGGCACATTTGAACACTTTTTGTTTTCGCAGATGCTTGAACGAAATGTGTTCGTTTTCTTGATCTGTAAAATTTACTTACATTGAACAGTAACATTGAACAGTAACATTGAACTTCGATTTCAAATAAAATTTGGTTAGTTAGACGAAATATTTATATTAAATTTTGATGTTTAACCAATATAGGTTCTTATCTTCAAAAGTGCCCCATGTATTGTGTTCAAAAGTGCCCCACTCTGCCCTACTTATGTAAGTTTGGGGGACATAATTGAAATTAACTTCTTATTTGTCCAACTAATACTGCACCTACGCTACGTATCGATATTCTCTTATTTATGTTTCCATAATTCCATATCATTCCTCGCAATTGTTGCCAACCCAAAAATCACATGTCATAGCTTAACCCTTTGCTTCCTAGTGGTTTCAGCATGAAACCACCTATTAATTACTTTGATAGTTTTTTTTTACTAAAAAATGGACTTCTTCTTTTGTACTCTCAGCTCAAAACATTCCTTATACAATGTTATTACTAGTACAATAATTATTTTTTCATTTTAGTGTGTAATTAGAAAATATCAAAACTTTTTTTCAAAATATTTGTATTTTTTGCCGGGAGCAAAGGGTTAACATAACTTTAGAATTCGTAACTCTAGTTTTTCGTAACTTCGGTTTCACGTAACTTTGACGGCCGTAACTCTGTCGTGCGTAACTCTGTTATTCGTAACTCCGTTACCATTTCGTAATTTTAAAATCATGGATATGTAAGCAGATTTTTAAAAGCTTACCTTCAAATCTGAATGTACTTGTACTAGGTACTAGTAAATAAAATTCAAAAATTGTATTTTTAAAGATGACCTCCAAAAATCAAAAGCAAATTTCGATTTTTTTTCATTTTGAGGAAAAGAAATGTTCACGAAAAAAAATCACGTTAACATAAAAATATAATAATGTTCATATCGAAAGAAAACAGAAATCAACTAATATTCGGAATTTTGTACTATTTCATCAACTGTGCGCGACGATCACAATGGCGCGGTTGAATTCAAATCATTTTCGACAAGTCTTTTTATATGCAAGTACAAGAACTCACAATAAATTGAAATTTTATATGAGGTTAACGTTAAGATCTTGTATTAATTTCTAAGAAATTGGATTCAAAAAACTGGAAAAATTAAACTTTGACCAATTTTCTTTAAATACAGAATTTCACAAAAATGACTTTAAATTTAAAAAAAAAATAACATTATACTAAAAAATTTAGAAATATCAATATAATTCTTTTGTTTTTTATCTGTCATACCTAGGAACAACCAATAGAAGCCACAATAGCATCTGAAAACAGCTAGTAACTTTTTTGTAGCCAACTGTATTATATTTTGTTACGACTAAACAATTTTTTATTAAACGTTGAAAATATAATCCTGTTATATTTGATCAGTTTTCTTCAAATATCGGTTTAACATATTCTGTGAAGTGATTTTATGAATTTGTATCATATTTATGATTGTGTGCCGGCGCGTCTGTATCCTTAAAACGTACAAAAAAGCTATACATAAATACTCAAGACATTGTTATTACAAGTAGTCAGTGATAAAATGTTAAGATTTGTTATAAGCACTTTGTTCATAAGATTACATGTAATCATTTATAAGGGTAACTCTTAAACTTTATTTATAGCTTAAGTTCATAATCTTATCTAAGAAACATAAAAATCAAACTTATTTACTAAGACCAATTAAAGGAAAAAAAAACTGAAACTTTTACCTTGGAAAAAAGTTCAATCAGTCGTGTACAACTTAACAATAATACATTTGGACACCTTTTAGAAATGTCCTTTGTTTTTTCTGTACCCAAATACATCACGAATAATGATACAAGAGCATTTAATGGATTCTTGTCTTGAAACAAATTTAGCCAATAACATGACTTTTCTTCTCGACACTTGCCAATTTTGTTGTTATTGTTGTGTGTTTTTTTCCTTTTTTGTGTTTATATAAGGAATTGTGGAGACAAGAATAATTCATAGCACATCGTTCTCTAACTTCACATGTTAAATGAAGTCTTGGGTTGAATATGCGAATAGATATATGTATGTGTATATGAAAAATTTGATCTTAATAGAGGACGATTCAAAGGCAAAGGTTCCTTAATCCTTATCATCCTCCCGTCAATTTGTTTATTTTTGTCTAAAAACAAAGTAGGTAGGTTTACTCATACTTTTATGTCGTATATATTTAGGACGAGAGAGTGATTTTATCGTTTATATCTAAGAATTTAGGTTTTGGGGGGGGGGGTGTTTTATTGTTTATTTTTACTCTTTTTGTGTTTGTATCGATTTTTTTTTTATTTTCCATATATTCGGTGTGTTTTTCTACACACATTCACTTATATTTTATACACACAACTTTTATATGGAAATATTTATGTATGTATATAGAAAAGAAAATACAAAATATCAAAATTTTATGTCTCGGCTTCCGGTCTCCATAATATCGATTGCGATAAAGAATAACAATTTCACAATAAAGGTTTCGATTGGGTTTTATATTTTTGCGCTTACGTTTTGAGTATGTATGTGATCCTTCATAATAAAAAAAAAATACAACGACTTTTAAATTATAGAATTTAAATACCTTCAAATTTTAAATTGATCAGTGTTTCAATTTTGATGGAATTTAATTAAATTTTGAAGACAAATACAATATTCCTACATCCTACATATATGTATAAAATTATAATATCGAATAATCAACCATTTACAATTTTAGTGGAGTATCTAACTAAAGATCATGACATGGTATTATTTGAGACCAAACAGCTCCGATTTTACTAATTTTTTTACCGACTTCCAAAAAGGAGGAGGTATTCAATTCATCTGCATTTTTTACTTGCGATATAGGTACTATAGGGCAAGTTGAGGATTCGTAAAAAAATCGAACTCGAGATAGAAATTTTACGTGACATAACGATAATGGAGAATGCCAAAAAAGTGGGTCCGGCTATTCTGTCTGTATGTGTGACTGTCTCTTTCTGGAGCTGGAGTTTAAACGAGTGAAGTGATTTTCTTCAAACTTGGTATTTAGCAGTTTTGGGTGATTCCCTAGAGGGGAAATTGAAATTTTATTTTTATGACCAAAACTAACGGTACCTGCCATATAACGGAAATACAAAAGTTAATTTTTTTTAAAAACGGCTCTAACGATATTGATTAAAATTTTTGTGTGTAGTATTACACATAAATGCCAGCTTTTGAAATAAAAAAAATATTTTTTGTACCGTTATAAACGGTACCTGCCATAGAACGGTTTTTTGGTTTCTAAATATCTTGTACCAGACTCACCTGATTTCAACGAAATTTTTATACAGAAGCGTTTCAGTAGAAATAATATTAATAAATATAATAAATTTTCAAAAAAAACACATTTTTGGATTTTTAAAAAATATTTCAAAATTTTTTTTTTCGAAAAATCAATTTTTTGAAAACGGGTTCACGAAAAATTTTGAAATTTCGTTTTTTTTGTGTAAATTAATTATTTCTTCAAAATGGCATACCAACTTTTTTTTGGAAAATGTTAGAAAACTTTTATATATAAAAAATTATTTTTTTAAAAAACGACTCCAACGATTTTCGAAATTTTTTTTTCTAAAAATACCCTTTTATACAAGAAATAAAATGGCATGCTTCGTTTTTTGTATAAGATCATTTAAAACTTTATGATTTATTAATTATAAAAACAGATTTTATTTTTTACACTAATTATGAAATTTCTTCAAAATATCAAATTTTAAATTTCTTGAATAAAACGCTTTAACATTAGAGTTACTTTAATCATAAGAGCAAGTACGTGCGACCCCAGTCGTGCAATTTTTTTTTTTTTTTGTTTTTTGTTACCTCATAACTTTGGTTTGAGTGAACCAAATTTGTTAATTCTTTTTGTATTGGAAAACTGGGCATAGTTCTGGGCATAGTTCTGGGCATAGAAACTATTAGAAAAACCATAAAACCCAGTTTTGATCCATGGAAGTCGGTTTTGTTTTTTGATAAAAATGATTTATTTTACAGTCAGGTATTAATAAATATTTTAACCTCTATGGTTAAATTTCCGATATTGCCGTATTGTTTATTGTTTTATTTTTTAATTGTTTAATTAATAATAATTTATCTAAGCATCTGATTTACAACTTAATTCTTGTGTTAAATACTAAACTAAAATACTAAGTAGATAGACGATTTAAAATAAAATTTCGAATTTGTTGGGAAAATTTGATAACTTCAAAGAGCTGTATTTCAAGTCCTGCTTTATTTTTAAGAACTGAGGATGCACTTATATATGCTAGAGAAAATTTTGTCGTCTTAACCTGCTGTCGGGTGAATTTTCCGTTGTAAAAAAAAAGATTCTTCGGTGTACCATGATTAGCAACAAAAGTTGTATTTCATGCATAAGCTCCTTTTCCAAAAAATACTTTTTTGTAAAATGAACTCATTTTGAAAAGCAAAAGCAGATTTTATGCTTCAGTCATGAGCTTTATTGCCAAAGTAATTTTTGCATTTTTTACAATGTTGCGACACTCGTATACGAAAACTAAGGACGTTCATTGGACCATTATTATAAATAACTGTGTCAAAAAAAGTACAATTGTAGTAGATTTGGCACACGGTCTGTACAGAATTAAATATGGGAAATATTTAATTTGTGTCAAAAAATAGGGTATTTTTAATTTTGCATCTAGGTATTTTTTTTTTTTTTTATTCATAAGACGCCTATGCTAAGTAAACCGTACCTTGCTGAGACAAATGAACTAGTAAGTACGTGAAAACGTATTGAACAAAAAATAGATTTTGATAAGATTTTTATTTTTTTAGTAGGCAGGTATATCTTTTTTTGTTCAAAAATTTCAATTGATGAGCAGAGTTAATTTTAAGAATAAAAATTGGGATACAAATTTTCTTAGTATTAAAAAAAGGTACCATCTAGTTTTAATAAAAGTAGATAAAACATTACGACATTTTAAAACCTGCGGAAACCATTAATATTAATTATTATGCACAAAAAATATCTTTTCTTATAAGAAAAATTATTACTTAGTTAAGTAGCAAAACAAATTGGTTTTATATAGTCAGAAGAAAAAAATGCTGCTCAATTACGCATTTGTCTTTATAAAATGATGTCAAAGCTGCTCTTATGGTAAAAGTTGCTGTTAGTTCGAAGTTTTTTTTTATGAAAAAAGCACTTAAAAAAATATTGAAAGTTTTTTGTTTAATTTTGAAAAGTTCTAAGAAAAAATAATTTTAAGGGAATCACCCAAAACTGTTAACAACAGAACAAGTTTGAAGAAAATCACTGCAGTGCCTGGTTAAGTCTGTACTCGAAGTACAAACAAACAGAACTTTGAGATCCACTCCGGATTCCCTATAATCGTAATTTCATTGTGATTGTTGCCTCCAATTCAAGTTTTTTTTAGAAATCCTTAACTTGCCCTACTACTACTAACAACACGAATTTATCCAAGAAAAAAGTTAAAAAACCACTTAAAAATTATTAAAATCCCCTTTTATAAAAAAAATATCCTAACAAAAAGACAAAGGTTGTGTGGCAAGTTTATATGGTTTTTAATTTTTAGTTTTACTTTTTTTTTTATTTCCAGTTATACAAAGACAGAGACAAAGATCCTCTACAATGTTACGTTTTAATGAAATATTTTTTGATCAATTTCAAATCATGTAATAGGGTCAATGTGGGTAAATGTAAACAATTCCATGTCTTTTTTTTGACTTTAGATTTTAATATGTTTTCACGAAGCAACTTCCAAGGTATCTTCAAATGCAAATATGAAATGATGGCAATTCTTCTTTATAAATATTAACAAATATTTCCCAAATTGTTGAAATTACTGTCAAATATGGCATGTTTACAAATGTTTGTGTTTTTTTACAAATTCGGGGTAAATGTGAACACTGATTTAAAATTTAGAATTTCCTCTTTATCATATGGATAACAACTTGAAAAACGTGCAAGAAGGTATTTGACAAAAACTTTTTCAAATTCCAATAAAAGTTTTTGTATTCTTCCTTTGATTCTTTACATAGGCACCCAATATGCATCCTGAGCAGCTCTGAACGTCATATTTTTTTTTGTTTTTACGTCAAAGACCGATTTTGCATCATCATCCACTGAAGATGATGGATTCGGCTACTTTAAAATGTGACTCCACGGCACTTTAGCAATAGTAATTGACTAAAAATACTTTATTTTTATTAAAACAAATAATTTCAGCAAAAATATATGTTTATATTTACCCCCAGAATACGTTGTTTACATTTACCCATTATGAAAAATATTCTGGGGTAAAGGTAAACACATGCAAATCGACATTAATGTCCTGTATTTTAAAATTTGTTTGTTTCACATAGAATCTACATCAAAATTCAAAACTAAAAAGTATTTGCAAATTATACTGACTTAATTGAATCTGCAAGAATATTAATTTAATATTTCTGAAAGACTAACGACTTGTTTGGCACTTAAAAAAATTACCTTTCACGGAAAGGTACTTATGTATGCGTCAAAGAGACTTAACTGAAGCTTGTTATCAGCCATGTTCTCATTTACCCCTGTTTACATTTACCCACATTGACCCTACTGAGGGAAAAAATGCTACGTTAAATTTAATATGGTCAATGTTTATTTGAAACACATGAAATCCGTTTGAATTAAAGTTGAAAAACAAATTCTTAAGTTGTAATTAGACATCACTTTCAGTTGCAGTTTAACACACTAAACTTGTGTCATTTTTTTTTTATTTGATGCTTTTTCAAAGTGGAAATAATTTTTATTTAAGGATGTTTTATGATTGTGATTTTTAAACTAACGTCGTCGCACCGTTATGCTTTGATTTCAAAACTATCGTGATTAAGGCAAAATCCTTCAGAAAAATAGTTAAATCAAAGTGGTTTTCGTTGAATTTAAGATGTTTTCCCTTCAGTGAACATGAGTGCATCGGGTTTTTCCCCAAATTTACTTCGGTTTGTGAAAAAAAAAATAAAAACAATGCCAAAATCATCACACAGCCTGCGGAAAAAGGCTAGAACAACGTAATGCGTACTTAAGTTTGCATTTATTTTTTCAAATCGAGACTACATACATAAATTATATGTGTTTGATATTATTATTAATGGATAATCTTGTTCTATCTTTTTTTCTCGGTGTGTTAATTCAAATACGAACATTTTAAGGTGAAGAAAAGAATATTTGCAGTGACCCATAACTTTTAATATCTTTAAATTCCCAACAAAACATCAAGTTTACTCTTAAAAAACTAATATTCAATTAACACCGGAAATTAATTTTCGAAAGCAAATTGCCCCCAAAAGCTTTAATCAATGTTTTAGACCAACACAAAGCAATACATTAATAGAAATATGTACATATTTGCCAAAAATGACAAATTGTATGTTGGTCCAAGTGAATTGTGACTGCTTGTCATTCCTTTGACACGTAGACAAACTGATTTCCGAGTGATTGATGCAATATTTTTGTACACAATCCCTATATTTTGGTTTATCTATTTTATCCTGCTTACAAGAGTTGGTAGCTGCTGTCATTGCAATTAAGAGGCTTTCACACAAAACGTATTGATTTTTTTGTCATTTCAATTTAATGTTTTCGAAATATTTATGTAAATAATTTCCATATATACATAGATACAATCCATAGATACACACACACATGTGTGTTTTGTGTGTTTGCTTCGTTACATTTTATTTTAATGGCCTTGCACGGATGTACGTTAGTGTTTCTTGATTTTTTTTATTCCAGAATAACATCCAAGCATACATGTTTGTTTATATGTGTACTGACGTATGTAACATGTAGGTTACCCTTGTTTAAATATAGGTATTTTTGTGTTGGTTTAATGTAAAATGGATGTGTCTATTATAATTTGGGTGTTGTGAAAATGTGTTTTTTATTTTTTTATATAGACTTTCAAAAATACTTGAATACAAAATGTAGATAAAACATCTTGAATTAAAGAGCAAGGGACTTAAATGCAAAAAAAAACAAAATATAATGTATCATTAAGTGTGATTAAGTGCTTTACTTAAAGCTTACTTAACTTAAAGCTTATACTTTACTTTTCTCATGACTATTGAAGGACTTAAACATTTGTTTTCTCGAGACATATTGCTTTTATTTGTTCAACCACAGGAATAATTTTCTTAAAGAGGCTTTTGAGAGGGCTTTTATTTTGATAAGGCTTTTCTTTTCAGACAAAATAAAAAAAAAAAAAAAAACAAATATGACAATGGTAGAAAGAGTTTTTCGTTACTGCAAATTTTGGTTTTTCTCTTATACGGGCTCAAAGGTTCTTTTTTTTAAACCTAGGTACTACGATAAAACTTAATAAAAAAACAAAATTACTACTTCTTTGGATTCAATTTAGTGTTCTATTTGTTTTATTTGCTTTTGTATAATTTTTCATTTGATCCTTGTATCTTAGAGACTGGTTGAGAACTGTAAATTAAACAGAGCAGTAAATAAACTTTTCTGAATTGGGTCAATGTGGTGTATACGTAACATAGTTTTCTATTGAAACATAACAAAGTATTGAATACGAGTAGTTAACTACTTTTGTTTTATATTATTTTTTTCTTTCGACATTGTAGTGAAATGGTGAAAATAACAACTGCTTATCATGTCTTCGTTATTTATTTTATTATTGCCTTTTTTAAACTATAGTTAAAACCATGAACATTTCATTCATAATGATGACAACTTACTTTTTATGTAAATATAAACAAAAGTTCAAGCTGTAGTTCTCGTCCTTGAAAAGAAGAGGTCGAAACTGATTTTTTTAAATACAATTATGATATAAAGTTTTATTCAGTTTATTATGTTGAAATATTTAACACAAAATATTATCATCATCTGAAATGATAAGAAATAGTCCTAGAAATGTTTGACATAACTAGACGCCGCACAAGATGACGAAATAAAAAAAATTATAAAAGCTAACAGTTTTGATGTAAAAAATATTTTTAAGATCGTTCTTTCAAAATCAGTTTTTTTTTTCAAAACTAAGCAAAACCCATACAAAATTTATGGACGTTTTGCAAAACTCAACAAAATCGCAGATTTTTGACAAACTCAATAAAGTTAGCCTGTTAAACTGGTCTGCAAAATTTAACTTTTTTTTTGTCCTTCATATATTTTTTAATATTATGAAAGATTAGACTTTCCTGAATCTAAATCTGGTTTAAGAAAAATTCTATCAGGAACCATTTTTGTAAAAATGATTTTCGAAAAATGTTGGTAGTTTCTAAGAAATCACCCTTTTAGATTCATTTGAACTTGTATAAAATTAAAACTGTTTGTCGCATTTAGATCAAATTTGAAGGACTTATTCCTCATAATATGACAATCGATTGACACCAAATATGTCCTTTTACATTAATGTTTACTCATATTTTAAAACACTGATTGACAAAAAAAGCAGAAATATCGAATGCCTTCACTTTTAAGTAAATCCTACATGAACAAAAACGCCTTAATTAAAGAAAATGTAAAATATCAACGCCCATTATATTTTAAAATTCAAATATGTAACGAAAACCATAATAATTTTTACGTGTTTTGTAATTTTATATACTATTTTTCTATTTAGAAATATCTTATTTTTAATAAACCATTCGATAAACTGCCTTGTAAAGCTTCAGATTTGTTTTTCCTAGAAACAAAAGTATATTTTTCTTATAGTTTTTGATGTGCTGAATTAGAATTCAAAGTCAAAAAAATTCTATCACGTCAGAATTTTGAGATATTCACATTAAAGCATCACAAAATCAAGTTTTTTTTTTTAGAAAATCTCAAAAAAAAAACTACAATATCTCAAAAACCAGAGCTGACCGAAATTTGTTGAGTTCGGATTCAAAATCAGCACACTAAAGTCCATTAGAAAAGTATACTTTTGTTCTAGGCAGAAAGATATATTAATTTTAAGAGATCAGTTTTTTTGTATGGTAAGATATTGCGAAACCTACTAAACTTACTTAAATTAAGATATCTCGGAGATTAAAAGAGATATTGAGAAGATTGAAACTGAATTTGAAAGAAAAAAATTAGTTCTTTCATAAACCGTAACAATTTTAATTGAAAAAGATTCCATTATGCCAAAATATTTCTTATAAAACAGCAAAAAAAATGGGTTTTTCAGATTTTCTAACGGAAATGTCTAAAAAACGTGACGTGCTAGGTAAATTCTGACTTCGGATTCGGAAGTTTTAGTTATTCATTGGTCCATTACATTATGCATAAAGGTTCTAAAATAAGGTAGTAAAAAGTGTACGAGTACGTTTGGATTTGTTTCATTTTCAAAAAAATGTGTTTTTTCGTGTTCAAAATAATGGCAAATCGTTCCAAGTCTTAAAATAACAGTTGAGTCTATCGATTAGCTTTACAGGTGAGAACACCTCCTCGTTTCTACTTTTTGAAAAGTTGGTTTCGTATTCAAATGGGAAACCCCTGAAAAATTTGGAAAAAAAAACATTTGTTGAGTTTTTTAAAAACGCTCCTCATTTTCATAGACAAAAATGTTACTCATACACCACAAGAACCCATTTTAGTATAGTTCTTCTTATTCGCTTTGTTTTTTACAATTCTGCGCTGATTTTTAGGAAAAGTGTCTCAAATTAGGCCTAAGTTGCATAGGTACCTAAGATTCTTTTTAAATTACTTAATTTTATAAGGAACTTCTGGAACATGCTATTATTTCGGAATATTTTTTTTTTACAAAATTGTAGAACTCTGAATTGAACACATATAAAGTCAAAGTTGTAAGTAATTCACCTCTAATTAATTCAAAGGACCTTAAATTTTTCTACATCTTTCATCCTTTTAGAACCATTTGTGAAAAAAACCTATTCTTTCTGAAAAAGAATTTAAAAAAAAGCAAATAAATTAGCTATTATTAAATAGTATGAGAATTTTCAGCCTCCTATTTCATATAGAGTGGGATGCTGATCGATATTGAAAAATTGTATTGTTTTCGAAGAAAGTAAAAAACTAAATTTTTTGTTTAGTTCGTTGGTCTAGTCGCTTCGTAGATAATGCCAACAAGGATTGCTTGAAAGTTGTTGTTGTTTTCATTCTGAAAAAATATCGAAATAATAATTTCTGGCGCCACTTTCAAGTCAATTTCGTAACTCATGGCTGTTTGTTCATTTGTTGAGGCAGTAACACAAATATTTAAATTAAATAAAAACAGAAACCAGGAAGACTTAATGAAAAAATAAAAGTTTCTTAGTTGCAGGTGCTTGAGCTTCACATATCGATTTATCTATTTATTTTTATTTCAGCCTAAAGGTCTCCTCTTTTCCACCTTTTCAACAAATTATCACCTTTCCAGACAAAAGAAATAACAAATAAGTAGAAAGTACAAAATAAAAATAAATACACCAAAAGAATGATGTAACTGTAATTGGCTGTTTATATTATAAAATATGTATCTATACATATATTGTATTTGACTGATACAAAATTATTGTTTCGTTCAGACGAAAAATAAATTAAAACACAGAGGCCGCATGTGTGCCCCAAAGGTATTTGTGTTTTTTTATAAAATTGATTATTTTCGCATTGATTTTCAACTTTGAAATATTTAAACTTTGAATTTGTATGAATACGAGTGAATGTGTAGAGTGTTAACCTACACAAGTTGATAAGGATTTTCCATCTTACCATCTATACCTGAAGTGAAAAGAGTTAAGTGCACAAGAATTCTAACAAGTGAAAAAAAGATATTCAACGAGCATGCTCGATTTCTTGTGTTTACCCTCTAGCATTTAAAAAGAAGCACAAGTATTTTTTTTTTTTGTCGGGCTTTTATGCAAATACAGACATACATGTTTTCAAGCCTACGCAAGTTTTATTTTATTAAAGAATTATATGAAAAACCCCTCAAGTGTGGCTTGTTGATTTATGGAGTTGTTGTCGGTTTTTGAACCCACAAACAAGAGATTCATTGGAAATTCTTTAGTTCACACTGAGTTTTAAGAAGAAAATTATTTGCAAAAAATATTCTGAGTGCGTCCCGCAATTCTGGCAAATCTGTCTGATTTCTGTAAGGTTAACAAGCCGCAAATTAAATAATTCTTTACGTCTGGTTGTTAGCAGATACAACTTAATCAGCAGCTGGAATTAGCTTAAAAACAGTTTTTTTGGATTTTGACTTGACAACGTCTTATAAACAATAAATAATTAATAGACAGGATTATATACGAACAAAATTTCAATCATTTTGGTATTCAGAATTTTCAGATAACGGTAAAATATTTTTTTTAACACGTAATATCTTTTGATCTAAAACAGATGGTTGGCTTTAAAAAAAATTTATTTTTTCTGTAAGCATCGTAGGTACAGATATTATTAAAGCATCATATTAAAGCTGAAATAATAAGCTTTTAGATGATATAAAATTTATTATAGGTTGTCATATAAAAAAATGAATTTTTAGGTGATGAAAGAAATAAAAGTTTGATTTTTTCACATTTTTCATAAAAAATTATTGTTTTTAATAAATTATTTGTATGTCTTTTACGCATTGAAAAGTTTTAGTACGATTTCATTCTTTAGAACATATTACGCTTTTCAATGGTATAATTTTTGTGTAAGCTTTTCATATAAAAAATTGATATACCTAATGAGAAAAGAAAGAAAGGTAATTTTTTTTTAGCTTTTTCTTGTAAATATATGATTGTTTTCAAAAAGTCATTCCACTTTTCTACAAAACATACAGTAAGTAAGTACTTTACTATAAGATTTTTTATCTTGAAATTTTTATAATAAGAAAGTTGACAAATAATTATTTTTAAATCATTTTTTTTTTAACAAAAGCACACAACCTGTTTTCTTATGACGTTATCACATAAAATAATTTTTTTTTATTTTTTTAGCGAAAACTAATAGCAATTTAAATTACGTAACGATTTCACGTGAACAATTAATTTAAAACAATTACAAAGGATTTAAAACAGAAGTTTTAACTTGGCTATTGTGTAACTTTTCTATCAAGAAAAGGAAAAAACTTTTTATATCAAATCAATATGAAAAGTTTAAGCCTTTTCAATTCAAAAATGTTAAGAAAACGAAGAGATTTCTTAGGATTAAAACAAACAAATTGAACTGCCTACAATGTCCTTCCATTTGTGTCCTTTCTATTTTATTCTTTTGAAAATAAAGAAGTTAAACAAAAAATAAAATGGACTATCCTTTTATCTAAAGTAAAAATAAAAGAAAAAGAAAGAAAAACATAAAAATGGAAAAAGTATGTAGAAACATTCAATTGAAATCGATTTTCGAAAAAATCATCGATTGTGATTTTGTTGACCGTTTTTTTGGAGAGCATCCTTTAGAATTCATTGATATTGGTGGTGATGAAAAAAAATTCCACCTTTTTTTTTCTTCTAGCAATTTTCGTGCATTTTCTTTCACTCTTCAGGGGAAGGTTGTGTTTGGTTTACAAAGCAAATGGATTCCATTCTAGTTTTTATTTTTATTTTTTTTTTCATTTTTTGTTATGTCATCTGCACATTATTGCGGACGAAGGTGATTTCATTCCAAGGATCTCCTCTCTTTCCATTAAAAGTGAAGTGTTGACGTTGGCATGTGGTTTTATTGAGGAAATTTTCTACTATACACATACGTGAACCTAAGCAAATGTATTTGAAGTATATGAAAAGAGATGCCGACAAAGAAATAAAATTTGCAAGAATTTTCAAAATATATTCTCATCACATATTGTGAATGGTTAGGTTTTGAAAACATTTTTTTTTTTTTTGAAGAATAGTTATTTTTTGGCAGAAGCACATATTCGTTATGTTATGTTTTTGCGTTAATATATGAATAAGTGATTGTAAATATTGTGTGTTAAATTTAAAGACAAACAAAAATTAAAAATGTCTATACATACATTATTTCCAAAAAAACAAAAACAGGTTCCATTTTCTTTTCAAACCAATATCAGAAATTAAAAACTTCGTATTGAATCTGTAACGCTTATTGAAATAAAATTCACTTTGTTTCGAATGGAACTCTGGAAAGTATTTTAGAGTTAGCACTCAGAATAAGTACTTTGTTTAAGTGTTTTACTAATAATTCTAAAAAATGGATTTTTTTTAAGTAAATTCATTTTAATATCAATTGAAATGCTTTTCATAATAATTTCACCGACTCCTATTACACGTTGTAGTTGAATATAAATATAAGTGTATAAAACAAAACTAATTACTAGGTACAAACGACTTATCACAGAAATTTTTTCTTTTACATTGATACCATTATCTTGAAAATTGTTTGAGAATTGTTAATAATATAGCCAATTTTATACAATTGTATCAAAGTGAGTCACTCTGGCGTATACGTAACTTTTTTATTGAATGTTTTTCTGTTTTTTTTTTTCTAATGACTAACTTTATGTGTTTTGGGGTTATGAACATGAATCTGAATTGTCAAAAAAAATTTATGTAAAATATTGGAAAAAGTCTTGTGTTTTATTTTTTCTTAATGCCGTATATTTTGGTGAGCGAGTTTATTTCAGAAAAAGGACATAATTCAGAAAAAAAATACAAACAATTTATCTCTTGTCGAATTTTTCGTCCGACTTACAATGGATTTTGCTGCTCAAACGAGCAACGTTAACTGTTTTGGAGCTTTCATGTGCATTTTTATTCAATAATTTTGAATAATTAGATAAATGTTCTCTTCTACGTTGGCTATAGGTCTTGTTTTGGTTTTAATTTTGAAATTTCAATGATTAAAAAAGGTCACGGAATAATAAAAAAAAATTGAATATCTAATTAGAGTAGGGTACAAGGCATTCGATTTTTTCTGTCCTGTTCGACTTCACTAGTCAAAAAGTTTTTTTTTTATAGAAATCAAAGTATATTTTTCTAATGGTTTTTTGTCAGAAAAATTCTATCACAACACGTTTTTGACATATTACCATGCCAAAAATCAGAAAAATAGTGTTTCGGACGTTCAAAATTCAATATCTCAAAAACTTTGCACGTTAGAGCTATTCTAGCAATTGATTCAAATTAAAAAGGTCAATGACCATTAGAAAAGTATAATTTGGTTTCTATGGAAAATTATTATTTCTCGCCAATATCCGCCGTCCTTTACGGAAAAATCAATCTTAAAAATCGTTTTTTGTTTTTTTTTTTCAATTTTTCTCAATATTTTCTAAAACCAAAGTATAGTTACTCCACACAATCTTTAAAAAAACGGTTTAAAGCTAAATAATTGCATTCCAAACTTTTTAAAAATCAAAAATTTTTTCGGTAACTTTTTTGATTGAAAAATAGGCTATTTTTTCAAATTAAATTCGTCAAAAATCCAAAAATTAACTTTTTGCTCAAAAAATTTTAATAGATAGAAAACATAACAAAGTAATTTTTAACCAAGTTTTGTTAAAATCCAACTATTTTTGTAAAAGATAAAAAAAAAAATAAAAAAAATCGTATTTTAGCATTTTTTTTCAATATTTTTGAGGTTATAGAAAAAAATTGTTCGAGTAAAAGTTGTAGACATTTATACTACCTACAACTTTTGCATTTGATTTTTTTCGATAGGACGTCTAATTTTGACAGAAATCGTACAAAACCATGATTTTTGACACCCACCCCACTTTTTCCCCCACCCACCCCCTTTCCCCCAATTTTTTTGTGGGCAATTTATTTTTCCCCTTTCATATACCATTTATCCTAAATTTTCCCACCACCCATATGCTGCTAGTAATTTTTTTATTTTAAAAAATTATTGGCACTAGTCTATATAATTTTGTATGAACTGATAAATGATTGATAAAATAAGTAAACGCAACAATTCAGGTAATTTTCACTAAAAAATTGAGTTGAATTTTCATAATTTGAACATTAAAATTTCCCACCACCCTGATTTTGACCCTTTTAGCAAATCCAAATAGAAAAATATTTCAGTTGGCAAGCCACTCACAACTTTCCTCTTTTTCTCCTAATTGAAATGCACACTAATATTTTTTGCTTGCATTTACTGGAAATATGATAATTAGAACTCAAATTATTGAAATAATTTTATCGATTTGAATTTGTATTGAATCAGCAAAATATTTACAATATCATAAATGTGAAAACATAAATGTCTATCTGCGATGGTGGTGAAATCAGCTTTCAATACTTGTCTGATTTTGATAAAACTAAGCGGATAATATCTACATTAGGGTGTGTCAAAATGCTAAACTATGGAATTTTCAAATGAAATAGCTTTTAAAAGTCGCATTGCTTATCAAAACTAAATTCTGCGTTTACAATTTTCATTTTAATTAATATCTTTGGCTTGCTCAAAATATAGGAAAAAATCGAAGAAATATGGATTTTTAGAGATTTCTTAAACATCATCATATAATATCATCATCATATAATAAAACGGCGAACATGGTTTTTGTGGTACAAAATACCGGGCCCACAAAAACCGAAGGGGCATAAATTATACACTGAACGATAGAGAATGGCCTCTATCAGTGTAGAATCTATTTATATTTTTACTTTTTTAAACCGAAATAATGAAATTAAACAAATTAAAATTCAATACAAAAAAAAAAACACAAACCAAAACAAAAGCAACTGGAATATCTGTTGGAAAATTTCCAATCGACTGGAATGAAATGTCATTCATGACTGAATGAATGAAAGCATTCAGCGAAAATCATGGTTTCACATTGGTGAATTGTTTTAAGATCGCATGTTAACTATGGTTAACTTTCATTGTTTTAGTTATCTAAGTTTAGAAGTAAGATGTTTGTTTTTTTACCATGAATTTTTTTGTTAAAATCGAATTCTATTAAAATCGAGTCTATTGCCCGACAAACAATTTTGGTTCTATAAAGCTTTACAGATGCAATTGTTGTATCTATAAAGCATTATAGAAGAAAAAATTGTTAGTAGGATACTAAGGTCTGATCTTTTGTAAACACTTTTGATACAAATGAAATCTATCTTCGTCCTTTTCTCTCTTGAAATTTGAATTTAAATTTGAAAGTTCCTTTACCATTTTACCAAGTTTTCACTTTTAGACGTTTACATTTTTGCATAAAAGGCACTAATATTTTATCGCACACCAAATGCCGCATGACAAAGCGTTTTTCTTATGAGGTTCAGGGAAAACTAACAAAAACGTCTTTTTTGTTTCTTATCTACAATAACAATAAAAAAGGGAAATTTGGAATATTAATTTTTTTTATTTCTTTCTAGCGCTATTTGTTTTTGTTTATTAAAGCAAAAATTAAGCTTTCTGCATCATTATTTTTGATTTTAAGGTAAGAAAAACTGTCAAAAAATGAGTTTGAAAATTTTCTCGCTAGAGTAATTTTAAAAAAGAGTTAACAAAAAAAATAAATAAAAAATAAAATAAGTTTTTTTATACAAAAAAATAAGCGAAAAAAGCCATTTTTTGCAAAAAGTCAAAAAGTGATAGAAATTTCAAACTCATTTTGTGACAGTTTTTACGACCACAAAATTAAAAATTATGATGCAAAAAGTTTATTTTTTGGTTTCAAACAAAATTTTTGTAGTTTTTTCCAAAAACAAATAGCGCTAGAAAGAAATAAAAAAAATTAATTTTGTAAATTTCCCACTTTTTCACTTTTTAGGTCATTATAGGTGTGGGTTTAACATCAAAAAAAAAAAAGTTTTCGTGCTACGCAGTTGGTGTGGTAAAGCCTTAAGAATTGATTTGTTTGACTAAAAAATGTCGATTCTCACTTTCAAAGGGATGTTTTGCTTAAAACTTCACTGCCACACAGTACCACGGATTACCTTTTTACTACTGTATACTGTGAAGATCAACACCTGAACGCACCTTTAATAAATGTGAACCTATCTTTAATCTCTTATTAATATCTGACCGCATTCATTAAAATTTTCACAAATATCATTCCAACTTGAAGTGCGATAAATAACGCCCTCTCCTTTCCGGAAATTTAAACTTCTACAAGCTAAGCTAAGACGAGAACCTACAAAGCCATACAATGGTGTGAATGACAAATTTGAGTGAAGTTGGTGGAGGTTGAATGATTGAATGATGGAATTTGAACGAGTGCTTTGTATATAAAATCTAACAGCGCCACCCAAAAAGTAAGCTAGCGAACGAACTAAAAAATATGTCAAATTTCAAACAGAAATGTATATCTCATCTCCTTACTCCCATTATTAATTCGATCTAAGCGCCCTCGCGACCACTCAGGTAACGAACAAACTAAAAAATTGCACTTCATGATAGTACTATAGATTTTATATTCAAAGAACGAGTGGAACATGAAACAGGTTGAATTGAATCGCAAAATGCAAGGTGCAAACACAATGCATTAAGGCGATTACACTTTGCATTTTCTTTTTCGATACTTTTTTTACGTAGTTGAGCGTAGTTAAAACGTAGTTCAACAATATCTAAATCAGGTTTAAAAAATATCAAAAAGTATGTATATTATATATACCTGTGTATTTTGTCTTCAAAAAGTGTAGTTAATAGCAAGAAAACAACAACAAATACTATACAAAATAATGAAACTATTTTGGTATAATTGTGTTTAAAACTGTGCAAATAAAAAAAATAAAGAAATTGGCACTCGAATTTCGAGGGCGGGGTCGGCTAGTATGTTTTTATTTTGATTGCGCCGTTTGGATACAAAAAAAAAAAAAAACAATATTAAATATTTTTGGGCTTTCACGTGAAAGATAATTCCAGCTTATATTTGTTGGAATTGAACACTTAGTAAGGAAAGTGCGAAATGATGAGTAAAGAAAAAAAATAATTTTTTAATATAAAATCGTTTTTTTTTTTCTTAACAACTTCAACCGATTTGAGCAAGCAAAAGACGAACGATATTATAATTATTTTTTACATATTCTTAAACCTTAAAAAAAAATGGAGTACTTTTTCCGCCATACAAAAGTGACACACACTAATGTAGGTACATGTTAATATATCTGTACATTTTATTTCGTCAATGAACCAATTCTTTTTAAGGATTTAATGTTTTAACTATAACTTGCTGCATTAACATAAATGCAAGGTCAAAATACATGTTTTTTATAAAAAAAATTAAATTTTGACAGAAAAATTGAAAACAATCAATACAATTGAAAGCCATCAAAGCAAAGCCTGTTGAAAGTCAATAAGTCCAATCAAAACTTTTTGAAACGGTCTTAAAATTTTTTGATGTTGTAAAATTTGAGTAAAAAAATATCTTCGAAAAAGTGCTATGAAGCTTTTAAATAAATATACCTTTAGAACGACACATATTCCACCTGGAACCATTTACCATTTGATTGAAATTACTCTCTATTTTCAATTTACACCACGATCAAAATTACTTTCAAGTATTAAAACAAATATTTTTCACTATACTTAAAACTAAAAACAAAATAAACGTTAACCACATAAAATAAAGCAACACACAATTTTCAGCTTTTTACCCCATGAAAGTTATATGGTGTTATTTCACAACCAACATTGACATTTGGCAAATATTTGTTAATTTTTCAAATGTAAAACTACAAAGTCATTGGCGTCAAAGTATGTCACATCACAATAACATCATCGGAAAAGCAATTAAAACTTCCTAAACCTCAAATATATATAAAAAAAAAAAAAAACTTAAATTTAAATGTTATACCACTAGGATATGTTTACCATGTCATTACAAACGTTTAAATGTAAACAAAGGTTGAAAAGTTTTTCATTGGTTATTTTAAATATTACATCAACCACAATGCTTAGCACGTATAACCAAAAGCTAACAAAATTCAAAGGACATTTCAATTGTTTTGTCTATGTTGTATATGTGTGTGTGTGTTTTAGTCTATGCTGGAACTATTTTTGTGAAAACATAGGTAAATTTAAAAATTTACAGTAGATGACGGATATGAGAAGATTACACATTTTCCCCCTTAATATTCAAGTTATTTAAAAAAAAACATAAATGTACCTCATTTTCATTGTCACGGGTGGGAAACTTGTATATTTAATTTATTATTCCTTTTTCAAAATCTACTCAAAATTGAACAAAATTTACACAGACTTTCATAGTACCAACAGTTCTTCTTAATAGTTTCTGAAAATAGACAGGGTATTTTTGACTGTTACCGGCGGGACAAAAAAGTACTAATTTTTAGGTTGGGTGTGTTTTTGTTCCTTTTGCTCTAAATAAAAGATCGAATTAACATCAAAGTGACTGTCTTTATATAAAATAATAATGTATTAATGTCATGAATTGGAAATTTTTTTGGCACGGATGGGACAAGATCGTAGCTCTGTAAGGAAAGTTTTTAATGTAAATTTAAAACAAAATAAAAAATAAACAACAATTATGTCATGAATTAAAATAAATAAATAAATAAATAAATTCCTAGTCTGAGCCCAATCATTGTTATCTGTGTTTGAATATACATAAGTCACCTAAACTATAGTTAAATCTAATTATCTCATCTCAAAATTTCATTTTTTTTCTGACAATTTTGTATAAACTATTGAAGGATTTAAAGAAAGAACCATAAAAACATGAAGATGGATGAATATCCGTTTTTTACTGTATTTTAAAGAATAGTTTTGAGCTTTGATGCGTACATTTTTGTGAGTTAGATGTTACACAGTACAGAGTTGACAAACAAACAAAAAAGTAAAAAAGAACTTATTTTATGACACACATTCATATCATGGTCTGGTCTTGCTTGCTGACAGGGTATGTTGAAAAGGGGTTAACAAATGATAAAGCTAGACAATGTATCTTCCTTTATACAGGGTGTCCCAAAAGTAATGGATCAAACGAAGTATGCTGATAGGGGGTCTTAAGGGCTCTCAGAATTTGGTAACTTGTTCATCCCAAATCCTTACGGTTTTCGATTTAATGCAGTTTTTGTGAAATTTCGAAAAATCTCGACTTTGCAACAGTATTTTGCTTCCAACGCTCATAATTGATTTTTGTTTTTTACAATACTTTCACTAAAACATTGCCTAATAATAAGAAATAATTAATTAATCAAAATATTTTTTATTTCATACGCCATTTTGCTGCAAATTAATTAACAGTTCCATGTTTTATAAAAACTCGATTTCTTTCTTTTATTTCAGAGCAACACCCTGAAAAAAATTTGTATGGTGTGGTACTGGTTTATTATTTTGAAAACTTGCCGTGTTATTGCAGTTTTCAAAAATGTATAAAAATTTCCAAAGTTGAAATTAGAACGAAAGATATTAGAATTTGAATGCAAAAAAACAGACGTTTTCAGAGCAAAATAACAAACAAAAATAGAGGCTTTTGTTCAATAAGAAATAAACAAACAACAGTCGAGAAAATGTGTTTATTTTTCTTTGTTATTTTTCTCTGAAAAGACCTGTTTTGTTGCTTTTAAATTGTAATATCTTCAGTTCTAACTTCAACTTTGGAAACTTTTATACATTTTTGAAAACTGCAATAACACGGCAAGTTTTTAAAATAATGAACCAGTGCCACACCATACAAATTTTTTTCAGGGTGTTGCTCTGAAATAAAAGAAAGAAATTGAGTTTTTATAAAACATGGAACTGTTAATTAATTTGCAGCAAAATGGCGTATGAAATGAATAATATTTTGATTAATTAATTATTTCTTATTATTAGGCAATATTTTAGTGAAAAAATTGTAAAAAACAAAAATCAATTATGAGCGGAGGAAGCAAAATACTGTTGCAAAGTCGGGATTTTTCGAAATTTCACAAAAACTGCATTAAATTGAAAACCGTAAGGATTTGGGATAAACAAGTTACCAAATTCTGAGAGCCCTTAAGACCCCCTATCAGCATACTTCGTTTGATCCATTACTTTTGGGACACCCTGTATATGTATAGTTAGTACAAATAAGAATTTTGTTAGACCTGCTGATGCAATAAACAAACTTAAAGATGGCGTTCCCACATTGACATCGTATCTCAACTCCTGGGGATTAGTTTTAAACGCAGGGAAAAGTAGCGTCACATGCTTTAGAAATGTTTATGGAAGAGGGCACCGTAAAGCAGTCAAGGAGAGTAAAACGCTCTCATTAACTATTGATAATGTTTCGATTCCACTGAAAACCGAGCCAAAATATCTTGGCATACACTACAGTCACAAATGAGTTGGAAAACTTCGAGCGAAAACTGCTTAGATTTTGTTGCGGAAAATATAGAAGACCAAATAAAAAATGGTACTCAAACTCAACAATTTACAGAGAATGTAATATTGAACCTCTATTTACACTCCTGCTCAAATTTAACGCACATCATATTTATTTTACAAAAAAGTCCTACTATTACTTTATCTCACAGTATCGTGGTTATTTTCTCAAATAAGACAGGAGTTAGCTTAAATTGAAGGTATGGAATAAAATGTTTGTGGGGAAGATTTGGAGAGGTATGCTGAAGTCTATCTGTCAACCCGCGAACCTTTTAGAGATGAGTCATAAATTTTCATGGAGTAAACTCTGCCTCACAACACCTACGGAGTTAGTGAGATCTCCTAGACCTAATTTAAGTACCCAAAGATACATGGCTGATATTCTCGAACAGCATGCGGTTCCAATCACCCCTAGATTTGGTCCACAAATCAGTCTGATGGACGATAATGCATGCTAGAGTGGTTTGAGAATATATTCATGAGTAAAATGTGCCACCTTTGAATTGACCACACAGATATCCGGATGTTAATTCAATAGAACATGTCTAGGAAATGTTGAAAAAAATGCATTTGCGGCCGAAATTAACCTCCAAGCATTCTTGATTAACAGAAAACTGCAGTGAAAGAAAAGTTACAACAAAACCTTCAAAACTTAATTCGTGGAATGAATAGACGACTCCAAATTACCATATGCGCTAGAGGAGACAATGCCAAGTATTGAAAAAAATTATTGGAAAGAACTTTCACGCGTTTCCATTTTTTTAAATTTTTTTTCTTAAAAAACAAAAATTATTTTAATATCAGTTTTCAGACCTTGAATTGCTAAATTTGGTTTATCTTTTTTTTGGTTAATAATACTGTTGCAATTTAGCATTTTTCTGACATGCTAAACAATAAGCAAACACAAAAAAATACAACAAATAATTTTAAAGCCATTTCAAACAAGATGCAGGGGTATAACTAAAGAAAAAAAAAGTGTGCGTTAATTTTGAGCAGGAGTGTATATACATATATGGTAAATATACTGAAAAACAAATTACAGTCCCTCACTAATCATCCAAGCTCAATTATAAAAGATTTTTGGGACAGAAATATCAATGAAAGTGTTCTAGATAACCACTTCTACTTATCACCGGTAAATATATTGAATAGAAGATCGCAACCATTATTTGAACCTACGTCTAGCTCTAGCTTAAAAGTACCATTTTACGAAAAATCATCACTGCCTGTTCTTAGAGGATAGTAAATGATCTCAATTTAATTAATTATGCCAAAATATAACTTAATTACAACATAGACTTTTGTTTTCAATTAAAATATAATTAGATTGATAGCACAGCTAATTCTTAATAATATATTCTATTTGTTATTATATAAATTTTTGTATACATTTAACTAAGTAGAAATGTTTATTATATGCTGATGCTTATTGAATTGCCATTGTATCTTGTTTTAAATAAGATTTATTTGTGTATTTTCTATATACAATTTTAGTTTGTAAGTAGTTCTAGTCATTAATTTAATTTTGGCCACTTGAGCCATAAAGTGAACATATGTCGGGAGCAAACATATGAAATAAAAAGAGAATTAAAAGTATAATAATTAAAATAAAAACAATTATGTAATGTCTTATCATAAGCATTTATTATATTTATAAACAAAGTTTAACCAGATATAATTAGAAGTCGGTTATCATAAATGAATCGGTGATTGTTAAAACAACATAAGTGATATTTTTTTTTTGAAACCACTTTTATAACTGTTTTGCATTGCTTATGGGTAGAGCTAGCGTTGAGAGCAAAACCAACATGATTTGATATAAAATTTCGAGGTTAAAATACGCATTTAGTGCTAAAACAACATATCTCTTCTGCCAATTTTGAAATTGAGTGTTAAAACACCTTAAGTACTTCATATTAATTTGTTTTTTTTACATTCAACACTGGAAAAACTAAGTAAGTAAACTGTTGTTTCTTACAGTTTTTCGATGATTCGAATGGAATTGCATCTTTCAAAATGTTCTTGTTAATAAATTAAATTGGTACCAAATGAAAAAAACTATATCTTAGGAAAAAGTTTTACTATGAATTTTTCTCTGCATTTGGATTAAGAATGTAAGATATTGCAATATTAGTATTGGTAATGCATCTTGCTGTTATTTTGCCTGAGCCATTAACTTCGACATTTTGTTCTAGAGTTTTCAAGCTATTAATACCAGCAAAGAATTGAAAATGCAAACTAAAAAAAAAAAATTCGTAAATCTTGTCTTAAAGGCTTCTAGTTTGGGTTCTATTAGTTTGATATTCAAAATCAAGGTCTTTAAACTCAGGGAAAATTACAAACCATCATATTATTCACTTCAAATAAACATTAAAATTCAATGAGACAATCAATAAAAAGTGTTAAATGCAAAAATGCATTTTATACTATTTTGAAGTACCCACGTCACAAGGATAAAACTTTTGCACAATATTAGTAAGACTTAACTAACAAATTCATTGCTGGCCGTGGAACGTCCACTTTCGCCTATTTGTTTAATGTTCATGTTTTTTAATGTATGTATTAATAAAATTGCTGAATTATGATGGTCTTTTATTCATTTCCCTTAAATTTGCTAATACATTGGATGTAAAATGAGTGTCAAAACAACAAGTAATTAAGTGGTTTTGACTCCAAACAACATATAAAAAATATTTATTTTTTGTTAAATCTTCTTTGATAAAGATATTTTTTTAAAACTTTTAGTTAGTTTCAACTCCAAACAAGGCCTCTAAACCGAATTTAAAGCTAAAATTGTCAATGCGGCCGCATCGTCAAAAATACAGAGTTTTTTGTCTCCCCTGAAAAAAAATAAAAATGTTACTTATGTTGTTTTAACAATCACCGATTCAAATTCAAAATAATGTAATCATAAATTAACAAATGTATAAAGGTCTCAATAAAAACAAAATGAATGAATGAAAATGAATGTTAATATAATTTCAGTTTTTCGACTTCTGAAGCACAATTAAAATATTATTTCGATTAAGTTCAAGTTAAATATATGGAAAAAATAAAAACTGCAAGAAAAAATAAGTTTTTTTTTTGTACTGCTGTGTATAAAACTTATCGATGTTGAATTTATAAAGAACAACTTTCGTGTGATTATAGCAAGTCTGTTATTTAATACTGTAACCCATTCCATACGTTCGGAAATCCTGAAAAATTTTTGAATTCGTTAAAAAAAAAAAACAACCCATAAAATTTAAATTAATTCTGCATATTTGCTAGAAAAAGTCACTCCTTTGTGACAAATGTAAGCTGCACCTTTTGGAATTATTTTTTTTTTTTTTTTTTTTTTTTTGTTAAATAAAAAACACAGTGCCTGTTGTATACTACTCTTAAAAACGGTTATTTTTTCGCAAAAAGGAATTTAAGAAAATAATATTAAAATTAAAAACACAGTTTTTTTATATGAGTCGTTATAAGTGAAGGTAGTATATATAAGTCAAATTATTATTATTTTCAGAAGAAATAAGTTTAATCATGAATAAAAGAGGAGACATTCACAGAGAAAAATAAAGCACTTGGAATGATGATCTTCTTAAAGATTTCTTATAAAAATAAATGGAGTTCGTATAAATCTGTTAAAATCAAAGTGAACATCATTTTATTTTATATTTTTAAATTAGTCTGAATTCTCATTAATTTTATGTGCATTCTTATTGAAATTAAAAGATTAAACAAAAAAATAGGATGTTCATCTTAATTTAAAAAATTTCTTTTCTTTTGGCATACATTTTGCAACGTGAATGCTTTTTTTAAGGTGCAAAAAATTAAGAATATTTGTCCGCTTATTTTAAGACGGCATCAGCCTTCTTGGCAAAAAAAAATATGCAGAAATCCACTTTAATTAATACAGATTCTATTTGTTTTTATCATGTCTTTTTTCTCTCTGTAAACAAACATATTGGTTTTAATATTTTGGTAAATAATGTGATACCATCCGATTGTGGTTAATTTTAACATTAATTTTGAATTTAAACCGCTTATATACAAAAAATAAGCAAAAATAAACCAAGTATTGTAGATATGCCAGTTTGAAAAAATATTATTCAATACTTAAATAGAACTTGATACAAATTTACTATAGGTTAACTTTTTTAGAAAAATTGTTTAATTTTTCTCATTCAAAAACTTGTTATTTTATATTTTGTTATTTTCCAAAAATTGTAGAGAGTATTAAAAGTAGCATTTTGAATTAGTAATTTATTATAATACATATAATAGCGAAATTGTATTGTTTCCTACCTTAAATATTATTCATTTTGTTAACAATTTTGAAGCAAGCACCACGTACATACTAACTTAACCCTTAAACCCCTAAGACCGTCTACAGATGGTCTTCGCTTAAATCCAATTGTCTTATTACTGAATAATTTTTCCGCTCCCACCTCCAAAGAAGTTCTATGCAGATTGAATTTACCTCTACAACAGTACCAGTTTGAAGCCTATGGGTAGAATAGTTCTATAGATATAGTCAATTCTATCAAGAATTTGATGCGAAAAGGTGTAAAAATTAATTGGAAAATTTGGTCAAATTAAATTATTAAAAAAAATATTTTCCAATAGTTCAATCAACACGGGAATTTTTTGGTAAATAATGAGGTATAATATTTTCCTATATTGTTTTTTATTTGATTTGTGAAACACAAAATTTTTGTGAAAATCGAATTTTTGTGAAGACCGTCTGTAGACGGTCTTAGTGGCTAAGAAGTGAAAAATTGTCCAAAATTATCCACCAAAGTCTTATTGGTTCTTAGTTATTTTGTCAGTGTTATTTTGTTTTGTTTACCAGAATCAAAAGTTTCTATGCTTTTTTTTCAGTAAATAATAATGTCTCGTCGGAGTGATAGAAACAAGGCTTGTCATAGGTGTAAAAAAGTAAATCTATCTGCCTTCAATGATGAAGAAATTGCAGATGTGAATCCGAAGATTATAACAAGGTTTTCAAAAAACACATTGGAGATTTGGGCTATAGTTGTGATGAGCTTCCACCTGAAGACAGCAATTATTCGTGACTGCTTGCAGCTCAAAGACACTTCGTCATTTGTGTTGTTAATTTGTCTTAGAATGTGAGCAACCTCAGCTTGAATTTGATTGACGCATTACCACAAGTGTCAAGAGGAGTTGTAAAAAAAAGTTACACACGATGAAGCTCTAACTTTATCAGAGCTAACTTTATCAGAGCAACAACCAGATGTGGCAACTCTGTTTGAGCCGAAAAAGGACTCCGTCCCCGTTAACTACTGAAGAAGCTTCAGGACCTTCAACTATGCCATCAGCTGGTGGCTTCAATGGAGCTGGTTAGTATTGCACACATAAGAAAATATGCATGTGCAAGAGTAACAACAAGATGTGGCAACGCCGGTTAAGTCAAAAATATTGCTCGGTCATCGCCGAAGAAGGTTCAAGCTTTTCAATTATGATATCAGCTGGTCGCTTCAATTGAGGAATGAAGTTACGTTTAGGGGGAAAGCTGATTTTCCGTCTGAAATAAAAAAAAACTTCAAACACCTTTTAAGTTTTTCTCATATTTCTCCACCGAGACGGTCTAATAGATTTGATATCCTTCGTAACAAATCGGGATGATATAAAAAAAAAGTCTAAACAAAATTCCAGGTTGCCAAACACGGACTCCGAAGGTATATTTGAGTTTTGATTAGTATGTCGATTTTTCCTTATTGCAACATCGAAGCATTGGAGCGAATATGGGTTTCGGCTTATATCTGACTGTTTATCAAAAAACAAATTTGAGCAAATTCACAAAATATTATATCGTTCAACGACAAGTTTTAACTTGTAAAGAAAGGTGATTTGGGGTAAGATGGGGAACGAAAAAAAATTGTACATTGAATAAAATGTCCAAAACACACATTTTGGACCAAATTCAATACGCATTAGTGTTTTTTTCAAAATTAAAGAGCTTTTTATAACATTTCTTAGAAAATAATTTGTAATTTTGAAATGAATAAAACATTTATTTTGGATTTGAATCATTTGTTAATTGTCATATTTTCTTAGTAGTTAACCACTAAGACCGTCTTCCGTTTTTTCCACCTGGCGCTTCCAGGTGACATTATTTTGTAGCCTAAAATCATATAAGAATCAAAATTCCTATAAAAAAATATCTTATATTTTAATGTCAGTGGTTTAAGGGTTAAAGCAGTTCTAATGTTAAAACATTTTATGAATAAATTTAAAAAAAAACTATAGTTTTATTTTTTAAGGAGTTTCAGAAGATATGACAAAATTTTTCTTTTTTTTTTGTAATTACCTACTTAAAAAAAAAAAAATTTTAAATCGTTAGAGTCATTATTTTTAAATAATTTATTAAATAAAAACATTTTCTAACATTTTTCAAAAAAAAATCGATTTAATATATTTAGCATTTGACGGAGAAAACATTGTTTTTTGTTTTTGAACTGTTTGAAATAAACGAAAAAATTGAATGCTGAGCAATCAGACTTTGTTTATTTTTTTTTTTAATAGAATTAATTATAAAAATAATAGATAATTGCTGCAATCCACCACTCTTAAATAAAAAAAAAAAAAATTATTTAAATCTTTTTATTTCAACGCATCCCAATTCTTCAATATCGAATAACTAAAGTCACAAGAATAAAAATTGTACATAGAACCTTATTGTTCTAAATTTAACTGTCGCATCGTTGAGCAACGAAGTCCTATATGGTTTTTTAAAGTCAAATTTAAGGGTTAAAAATGTGTTTTTATTAGTGTTTTAAGCTAAAATCTTAAAGATTTCCTATAAACTCATCGAATTACAAACAAAAAATCAAACTTTTCATACAGAGTTACCGTATAAAGGTGTTTCAATATTCAGAAGCGTTTTTCTCAAAACGCAATGGGTGTACTTAGAACCTTGTTGTTCTAGGGTCGCATGCTTTCCTTTGGAAATAATTATCTAGTGCTTAGTACTAAAAACTACTTTGAACTACTTTTGCTATATTGAAAAAGTAGTTCGAATCAGTTTGTACGAAGTACGAAGGAGTAAATAAATATTCCCAAAAGAACGCAGCTAATGTGGTTTGCAGTGAGTTTTCACTGTTAATTATATATGTGTTGATAATCTCTGGGATTGTAGGTGTAGCTCACAAAAACCAACTTGAAATAAAAGAAAAAATTGTCTAAAAATAAATATTAAACAAAAAAGTACGCATACGCCACAGTGTACCAGAAAATAACGTAACCAAAAGGAAACCTAATTTGGCTTTATACCATCGCGGTCGAAAATGGTTGTATTCATAACAATGATAAGTAGTCATTCAGCTATTTTAAGACCTTTATTGCTTCTAAAGACGAATAAAATACATCCCAAACTCAGGTTAATAAAAAATAAAAGTTTTTTTTTCAAATTTTCATAGGGGTAACAATTTTTCTTTCCTTTGAATAAAAAATACTCAAAATTATTGATTGAGACCCTTGGCTTCTATTTATGTTATGCAGATGACATGTTTACCATAATTTCATAAATAAAACATATTTAAAGTAAGATGCTGTGAAACTTATTGCATTCCCCGTTCCTTAAAAAAAAACTCTTCCACCAAATACATTTGTAATATATGATAAAAAAAAGTATAAAATACAAACTGTAATAAATTTATTAATAAACAAAAACTTACTCTTTTCTCAATCCTTGGCAATAAGATAAATTTAGTCCAGTTAAATTCTCAATGCACAAAAATTCCATTTAAATCCGATTTTATTTTTCCAAAATAATTATTTAGGTAGGTATGTTACACACAAGTATTTTTTAATTGGGTTTATTTCTGCATAACTTTATGTACACATAAAAACTAATACACGAACGCACCTAATCCATTATGCAGGAAGTAGTATATCCACCCATAATAATCTTAATTGAAATTTCACTTTTTTTTTTTTATTTATTTATTAATTAAGTAGGTATTATTATTATATATATTCGTTTTTTTCTACTACTACTATAGTTACTATTATGTATATTAATATTAAAACTAACGATTTTAATAAATTGTATAATCCACTAGGTAATTAGAAACACAAACAAAAACACCAAGAATTTTTGTGTATTTATTTCATCAATCTCAATAATAATACCACACAAAAATTATAACTATGTATAGTCGCGTGCTTTGCTTACATTACTTTGTTTTTTTTTTCCTTTAATTTTGTTTTGTATTTTTTTATTACGAGTATTTTTTCCTTTCACAAAAGGACTAAGATAAAAAGTGAAAAAAAAACCACGCCAAAAAAACATCCAAATTTCCACTTGAACACAAAAACAAAAATCATACAAATAACATTTAAAATGGATCTCAGCCTTCAGCCCTTGCTTTTACAAAAGGGCGCACGAAGCACAAAGAAGACACACAGAGTAACAAAAAAAAAAGAACCGTTAAACGAAGAGAAACACACACAGAGAATTGATGAGGAACCGAAGGAGAAACAAAAACAACGAGAAACGATAATACGAACACACGAATAACGTAAAATTAGGTCACCGTCATCGTCGTTTTCGTTGTCGATAGCAAGTAGTAGAGTATAATATCATCTCACATTTTCGAATACTAAAGGACGAACGAAAAATGAAAGAGAGTACCGAACAAAAACACTTTTCGGTCGGTTTTTATAATATAGTATAGTGGTCGACTTGAAAGGATTTGGTTTTGTGTCCTTTCTTTTATAAGGTATCCTTTTTGAAGCAGTTTTTTTCTTTTCCTCTTTTATTTTTTTTTTATTTATTTTGTTTTATTATTTTTTCACCTTCCACTTTCCTATGTCCATTAAAAGTGGAGACGACTGAATGGGAGCACTGTTGAATCGCATACGATTATCCTTTCTTTTCGACTTGCCCCTTTGTGTTTTTCTGTTTTAGTTTAAAAAGTGTAGTGTATGAACAGGCGTAGTAGGATATCCTCTACTACTGCACACCCTTGGGTCTTATTCTTTTTATGGAATATTAATATTCAACAAGCGAAATGAAGGCAGCGAGATATTCATCATGCACACTACACACAAAAAAAACTGTGTAAGGTCACTAAGGTACCGAAGATAGTTCAAGTAGAGGGATAATAGGGACCCTTTGTAAGGACGAACTTACAAACAAACGAACGAATGTACAATTTACACACACACATATATACACTCACACCGGAAGAAGCTATACGTACGAAAGATAAAGCTCAGATGGATTTTATCATGACATTCATCTCATAGATAGAGAGAGCGAATTATATTGAAGTATACTTTTAGGCTTATTCAAACGACATCAAGTCAAGGCGTACCTTTTGATTAAAGCTAAGATGATTTTTATCCTTAATAATTAAGCAGATAGTATTTTTATTTGTATTCGTATAAAGGAAACACTACCATGTAATTTTTTTCATCTACGTTCTACTTTTTTTTTAATTTTTTTTATTTATTTAATTAATTTTTAATAAAAATCTTTATTTTTATATTTAACGTTTAAGTGCAAAAAACGGCGACACAATATAGTGAAATTAATTACGCACGTACACACATATACACTAACATTTATATAAAAAAATACACTACCAAGTGTAAAAAAAATTAAGGAAAAAGAATCAAAAGCCAAGACTTCTACTTTTAAATGTCTTTTTATACGAAGGATTCTAAGGATGTAAGTTTTGGGTATAGGTAGATATGAAACGTTTGCGTGAAAATAATTATGAACTAATTGTAAGTTGTATATTATCCTAATTATTTTCTTTTTTTTTTTCTTTTTTTATAGATATATTGATTAAAAAGTATTGCTTTTCAGGTGATTAATTTTTATTTTTTTTTTTTTAAGTACACTAGATAGAGTTAGAATTGTGGTTGTAATCTTAATTTTTTTTTTTCTTAAAGAGTTATTTAATCCTTTGCGGGAACAGTGTGTTGTTGTTGTTGGAATTTTGAAGAAAAAAAAAATTGTAAAAGAAAAATTCCTTTGTGTTAATCAATGGTATGATCTAATAAGAGCCAAACGAGATGTGCGGTTATAGTTGTTTACACGAATAACACCTCACGAAGACTGAAGAAATTTCTTCAAATTCTTTTAGAGAAAATGTACTGAACTTTCGTTAAGTTATTGGAAAATTTAGCTCATTTTTGTTTGTTTTTTTTTTGTTTGCATTTGTTTTGGGTAAAAGCTTCATATAATAAAAAGGGGATGTTTTTGACGAAGTTCCTTGTTTGTAATTATAGGGGTATAATATAACTTGTTGGGCCAGCAGCAGGAGCTTTTATTAGGGATAAGCTTTTTTTTTAATGGTATTTAAAGGTAAATGTAAACGGATAAATATTGCATAACATTATCGTCTTGAATATTAATAGGTTTATTAAACATTTTTTTTAAGGTGAGTAGTGCGACTGCAAATAAAATCTTATGCACTTCTTTTTTTTTTCATTTAATCAATATTTTATATATTTGAATTAACTAAAATCAGCAAATTATATAATTAATCAAGAAATCGGTAAGAATATCCTATAGAATCTGTCGCTCAGAAAAATCAAGTCGAAATCAACCAAAAGTATCGTAAAATAAATATTTTTTTAAAAATAGTACGCATACACCACAGTGACCAATGTAGTAAATTCACGAAAATAAACAGTATTTTACTGGCGATCGAAAAATTGTTTATTTTATAAAAATATTACTAAACTTAAGAGCAAAAAAACGGAATCAAATAAATTATTTATATTAAAAACAAAAATTGCAATGGATAAAATAATGTTTCTTCAAGTCTCATGGTCTCATTTAAAAGCTTGAATTTTTTACTTTGAATTGTTGGTAAAAAATAAAAATGCATACGATAGTATCATCGCTATCTGTCAATAAACTGCACTTCTTTTTTTTATAAATGTTAAATTTTCTTGATACTCGCTGGTTCAATTTCAGTCTTTTTTTCCTAACGTTACTATTGACGTTGTCTGTCAATAAATTGCACTTCATTTTTTTTTAATGTTGAATTTTACAGATACTCTCTGTTTCAATTTTAGTCTTTCTTTTCTTACATACTTCATTTATGTTCATTGGATCTTTATAAAGTGAACGGCTTTTTTAATTCTTAGCATTAATTTAAAGCTTTTGTTTCAAGCTTTTTAATGGTACAATTGACATTCATGTATGTCAATTACATCCTGACCAATTATCGTTTTTACAGAACTAAAATTTTGATTCCATTTTTTTGCTCCTAAGTGTAAATAACAATTATTAATATAAACAAACTAGCTGACCCAACAGTCGTTGTTTTACTCATGCTTGCAGATGGAGGGAGTGTTATTCCTTATTACAATTGTGAATAAAAAACAAAATTACAATTTTAAAATTACATCCTTAGCAAGGTTGTAAGAGTATCAATTAAAAAAGATGTAGGTATATGAAATTTCAAAAAAAATTGCTACAAATAAAAGTATTTTGCAATAAAAAAAATATTTTTGAAAATTATAAGAAAATATGAATTCATATACATATTTTATACAATTGAGGACCTTGCATTAAAAGGAGGCCAGGTCCATATTTTTTTATGTGGGCAGATCCAAACTTTAAAAAAAAGCAGTAATTACTAATATTTTTCATTTGACCTTAATAGCATTTAATTTTAAAATATTGATGAAATAATTAATTTTGCAAAGAGTTTTTTTTTTATTTAAACTTGTGCCCCTTTTGATGAAAGGTCCTCTATTTTGACTATTATAAGAAATTTGACAAATATTAATTTAAAAAAAATATTTAGTGTAGGTACATATCTACACATTTTACATTGATTTTTTTTTCAATGCAAAAAATTTGTATATATATGTATTTTTATGACCAAAATGGAAAAGCTATTTTGGTCTAAAAAAAAAAAACGCTTGCAACGATTTTAATTAAATAAAATGCACGACTGGGTCGCACGTATTTGATCTTATGGTAAAAGTAACTTTTATGCTAAAAGCTTTTTATAGAAAGAAGTTAGGAACAATTTATAGGTAATATAATTTTTTTAAGAAATTTCATGTAAAAAAATGTGTTTTTATAATTAAAAATATTTTTATTATTTCAGTAGTTGGCGATTATCAAAAAATTTTAGCCGAGCTAAAATGTCTCTTATAAAAATGATCGATAACTTGTATGGGAATTTTATCTCGACTAAAATTTAGCTCGATCTGCGTACCAGGCTTTAAAAAAAAATCAATTTTTCCCATAGGGAATTACCTAAAACTCTTTTTTAAAAAATTTGAAGAACTCCAGTAGTTTAGACTGTAGCTCGAGGTACATACAGACTGACAGACAGATAGACAGACAGATGAACAGACAGACAGAATTGTGGGACCCACTTTTTTTTGCATTCTCTAATCTCTATTATCGTAATGTCCTGTCATGTCATGTTATGTAGAATTCGATTTTTTTTTACTAATCATAAACTTGCCCTAGAGCTTTGTATATAAAATCTATAGTACTATCATGAAGTGAAATTTTTTAGTTTGTTCGCTACCTGAGTGGTCGCGAGGGCGTTTAGATCGAATTTAATAATGAGAGTAAGGAGATGAGATATACATTTCTGTTTGAAATTTTCGTTCGCTCGCTTACTTTTTTGGTGGCGCTGCTTTTTTTCATGATAGTACTATAGATTTTATATACAAAGCCCTAGAGTCATAGCAAGTAAAATGTATGTAGTCTTTGGTAAATACGGTCCTACTTTTTTCTTAAATATTATTTTTATGTGTTGATTTAATTTCTTCAGAATGGCAACCCATTTTTTTTGAAAATTTGTTTAATGTGTCAAAATTTTATACGAGTTGACAGTTCTATTACTTTATTTACCAGGTTTACCCAGATTTTAAATAAATTCATGAATACCCATATTATAATAACGTGTAAGAATTATTGAGAGCGTTTGTAAAAAAAATTCAAATTTTAAAACTGAATGGAAAATTGTATCACTTCGTCGCCTCAATAAAATAATGTCGTATGTTACATTCGGCTACTTTTGCGAAAACGCAATTAAAGTTCAGATTTTTTTCTCGAAAACTGTACGGTGAATTTTTTTAAAAACATTATGACATATGCAGAAAATATTTGTCTATTGAATTATGTTAGAATTATTTCAATATTCCAATTCAGAAACAAATAATAGTCAATTTTCTCCAATGTCGTATGTTACGTTTTCACAGAAACTATTTGTTAGCCAAACACATACGACAAATTGATGACACATACGACAAAAATAAGCAAAGTTTTATTCGACACTTGTTTACGACATACGACAAATAGATGTCAAATTCAATGCGAAAAACAAATAACTAACGTTAATTTATTAAGTTTTTAAAATCACATTGGCTCTTGGTAATAACCCGAGTTTAGCAAAACTCAATTTTAACAAAAACATCAATGGTAAAATAACATACCTACATCTAACTTCTAAACAATTGGTTTAGAATAGAGTTGGGCACTTTAGTTCATTTGAGTGATCGATCACTTTAGTTCAAATCACGCTACTGAACTAGTTCTGAACTAGTTCATTTTAGTTCAATTTATTTTAATCAGTCCGTTTTTGATAGAATTAAAAAACAAAATTAGTTTGTTCAAACTATATCCAAATTTATGTAAAATTAACGCATTCTACATAATAAAACAAATTCAACTTAAAAATAACAGATACATATTTTTATTTTTTATAAAAATTCTTAATTTCGTTCATATATGTTACTTGTCGAACTTTCTGATTCCTGACGAAAGTCTAGAAGAAGTTCGTTTTGCTCTCATACAATCGAAATCAAAGTAATGCAAGGACCAATATGCTACTTGTTTTTGTTCTTGCTCAGAAATAAGAGTAAGTGGTGTTTGAAGAAACACTGATACTGGCACAAGCGACCTTGTGCCTTTTACATCTAAATCTTGAGGTAGAACAAAAGAACTGATTTCGCTCCACAAAGAATTGGATGCAATTTCATACGTACTTTGGTTTCTGAACCCCTATTCTTTAAACGTCTGTCAGGTTAAAAGGACGCTGTCGGCGTATAAGACAAAAAGACAAGGACCAAATTTGAAAATTCCCTATACAGATGGGACTTACATTCACACAAAAAATATATTTAAAAAAATGATAATGTAAAGTGAGCGCAAGCTGTTTTGTAATGTCATATTACGACTGCTCTAGGTTGCTGTTAAGTTTGTTGAAAAAAATCTTCTTCGCTATTCGCGAACTAATTTGAACTAAGTAAGTGAACTAAGTTCACTAGTTCACCAAGATGAACTAGTTCATTAAACTAGTTCGTTCGCGAACTACACAAGCCTAGTTTAGAAGCAGTTCACCTATAAAATGATTGAACTTTTTTAATTTAGAAGTGAGATGTATGTTTTATTTTTTGTTAAAATCGAGGTTTCGCTAAATTCGGGTAGGTATATTACTATGGGTTATTAACTTCACAACAAAATTCTTTCCCAAAGATAAAATCACATAAATAGAAAAAAAAATAATAGGTACATTATTTTTAAAGCAATTTAAGAATTAATGAGATCACAGTTTACTAAAATTAAGTTATGGGGACTTTTCACGAGTTGATTTTTGCGTGCGGCGAAGCTTTTCGACATTACTATTCAAGTTGAAATAAAATTATTACACGATAAAAGCTTCATACAAATTTCGTAGAGCCAAGTTTTCATTGTCACTGGATTCGAAACATTGGGGGAACCTAAAGGATCGGCATCAAAGAATTCATCTTCCAATATTTCGTTACGTATGCTAAATTAATAAAATCATAAAACCACTATTTTATGCATAAATAATAAAGCTCCTCGAATAAACTTGGCGCAGGTCGACTCGTCCGACCTGCTCGACATCTTGATTGCAACTGAAATTACACTCGTCAGTGTATTTCCTTATGGGACAAACGACAAACGTTTACTGAAATTCCAGTAAAATATTGTTGTACCTATGTGTTGCAAAAACAGCACATACGACAATTATTTACCGAACGAAGAAAAACACAGATTTGTATGAAAAAATTGTAGTATGTGATAATTTTTGTCGTATGTGCACGTTTTCTGTGCACTTACGACAAAAAGCTACTGAAAATGTTTGTAAACCTACACATACGACAAAATGCATAGCGATTATCTCGGAAACGGATACAGATATCGAAAAACGGATTTCACAGAATGAAGCCTGGTACGCTGCTCGCGCTAAATTTTAGCTCCCATACAAAAAAATTTCGATAATTTGTATGGGAGCTAAAATTTAGCGCGAGCAGCGTACCAGGCTTGAAGGAGAAAAAATCAATTAGCAAAACTGCATTCAAATCTCAAAACCTCAATTTTGCACATACGACAATATTTTATTGAGGCGACGACTTGTTACTTCTAAGCTAATTTGCTAATTTCCTTGAAAATATTTCCTTTGTCCTCCTTAAGAAAAATTTCGTTTCACAACAAAATCCTTATTCGCTATTGTGTATTAAAATTTTCTTGTTTCTTGTTTGTATAAGAAACTATTTGTGTGGATCAAAATCAAAACCCATTATATCCACTTTTCAAAAAAAATGACTTAGGTATGAGGTTTTGTTTCTATTATTAAAATACATACGTTGCGCCCAAGTTTGAGTCTCTAATTACATTTTTTGGCATAGAAATCAGACCCCAAAGTTAGAGGTTAAAGCCTGGTACGCTGCTCGCGATAAATTTTAGCTCCCATACAAATTATCGAAAATTTTTAGCCGAGATAAAATGGATCCCATACAAGTTATCGATAACTTGTATGGGAATTTTATCTCAGCTAAATTTTAGCGCGAGCAGCGTACCAGGCTTAATTTCAAAACCCATTTTATCCACTTGAGTTTTTGTTTCAAAACCCATTATATCCAAACAATTTTATTCGCATCAAAATTCATTATATCCATTCAAAATATTATTTCTAAAATAAATTTGAAATTCAAAAACCATTTTATTCATGCGATGAGATTAGATGGGAATATCCGAAAATTTATACGGATTTTTGAAAAAAAAAATTTTCGGAATTTAGGATTGAATTTATTTGTTCAAGAAGCAGGCGTAGTTAAAAAAAGGAAATAAAGTCTTCTCGTTTTTAAATTTTTTTTCATGTCATATTTTCTTATTTTGGTCTGAAATTCAGAGGTGATTTTCAAAATCCATTCTATCCATATTTGTTTTGGGTATAACTCTAAAACTTAAACCCTCAGAGCACGATTTCTGGACTTAAACTGTAGGAAATCCTAATTGAATCCATCCTGCATTTGAAAAAGTACTAAAAAATGTTTCGTTTACGAGATACAAGTTTTTCTCGATTTACTCGAAATCAAAAAAAGTGGATAAAATGGGTTTTGATTCTAATCCACACATTTTATTTTGTAGAGATCCACTTTCAATTTTATTGGAGACCACACACCACATTAGTGCAACACGATCCTTAAGATAATCAAACGACACATCTATACTCTCATTAAAATGTAAACCATAACCTCAAATTTCACCGCCGATTGACAGTTCTAGTTCTAACTTGAATTTTGGTATGATAAAAGTTATTCATGTTTTTGTGTAATACCTTCAATCGAAAATTATTCAATAATAAATAAATTAAACAATGTCAAATTACGATGCATATGATTCCCCATCAAGACCTGACCCTAATTGTCGTTCGTGCACTGATTTCAAGACATGGTCACGGAAACAACGTGAAATAACCAAGACACCAAAAGTATGTACTGCAAATATATCTCGATATTAACTTGTAATCTCTAATGTGATAAGAATTTTATCAAAAAAGAATAAGGTTGTAGAAGGACATAAAGAAGAGAGTGATCATAGTCTAATAGCACCTAACAATTGTCCACTGGACAAAGACAGCTTGGGACAAAGTACTTGGGGACTTTTGCATACAATCGCAGCTGTGTACCCAACAAATCCTACAGACAGTCAAAAACAAGATGTTAAACAATTTTACGATTCGCTATCTCGAATGTATCCTTGTGAAGTTTGTGCCAAGGATTTTCAAAAGGAGTAAGAACCTTAAACTAAAAGATGTCATTTCCATCTATTAACTGAATCCTTTTATTTTTAAGCTTAAAAGACAATCCAGTTAATGCCAATTCTCAGGCGAAATTATCGCAATGGTTGTGTAATTTTCACAATCGTGTTAATGAAAAACTGGGAAAACCCCTGTTCGATTGTAGCAAAGTTAATGAACGATGGAGAGATGGATGGAAAGATGGATCTTGTGATTGAAACTTGATTCAATTTTCATATTGGTTTTTGTAGATTGTTAAAATGTTTTGTTAATTTATGATAAAAAAATATACATATATAATGCAAATGAGCTGGTGCTTTGCAAATCAATTGAATCGGTTATTTCAAAAACCACATAAGTCTAACAATTTGAATTTTTCAGGAACCAATAAAAACTGTTTCATGCTGAAACAAACGAATCTTGATGGAATTTTGTATGCTTATAGTCTGGTAAAAATAGACTAAAATAAGGGGGTGAGGTTAAATTAATCACAACAAAAACATTACTGTTAAAAAAAGAGCCAAGTTCTCCTATGTTGAAATTATGCTGGCACAAAAAGTACTGAGATGTAAAAGTGTACCAAGTTCTAAAGTTTGGGTTCAAATTCGTATCAATAAAATTTTGATTGTTCTCTTGACAATTTTTCTTAATTATCGATTTTTAAAGTTATTTCAAAAATTGCCAAGTAAACAATCAAAATTTTATTGATACGAATTTGAACCCAAACTTTAGAACTTGGTACACTTTTACATCTCAGTACTTTTTGTGCCAGCATAATTTCAACATAGGAGAACTTGGCTCTTTTTTTAACAGTAATGTTTTTGTTGTGATTTCACTACTTTTTGCAAGGTATGGCTGTAGAATATAAAATCTCTATATTTGATGAAAATTCAGTGAAAATGGGTGGTTGCCACGCCCCCTGCCTGAAATTCTCAAACTTTAAATTTTTTCCTTTGTGTAAACTACCAGCTCCACCATTCTACCAAATTTCAAGATTCTACGACAATCAGAAGTGCTCTATAATAATTTATGAAAATTCAGCGGAAATGGGCGGTTGCCACGCCCTCTGGTTGAAATTCTCAAATTTTAAATTTATTCCTTTGTATAAACTATTAGCTCTACTATTCTACCAAATTTCAAGATTCTACGACAATCAGAAGTGCTCTATAATAATTTATGAAAATTCAGCGGAAATGGGCGGTTGCCACGCCCCCTGGCTGAAATTCTCAAATTTTAAATTTTTTCCTTTGTAAAAACTACCAGCTCTACCATTCTACCAAATTTCAAGATTCTACGACAATCAGAAGTGCTCTATAATAATTTATGAAAATTCAGCGGAAATGGGCGGTTGCCACGCCCCCTGGTTGAAATTCTCAAATTTTAAATTTATTCCTTTGTATAAACTATTAGCTCTACTATTCTACCAAATTTCAAGATTCTACGACAATCAGAAGTGCTCTATAATAATTTATGAAAATTCAGCGGAAATGGGCGGTTGCCACGCCCCCTGGCTGAAATTCTCAAATTTTAAATTTTTTCCTTTGTATAAACTACCAGCTCTACCATTCCACCAAATTTCAAGATTCTACGACAATCAGAAGTGCTCTATAATAATTTATGAAAATTCAGCGGGAATGCCGGTTGCCACGCCCCCTGGCTGAAATTCTCAAATTTAAAATTTTTTCCTTTGTATAAACTACCAGCTCTACCATTCTACCAAATTTCAAGATTCTACGACAATCAGAAGTGCTCTATAATAATTTATGAAAATTCAGCGGAAATGGGCGGTTGCCACGCCCCCTGGCTGAAATTCTCAAATTTTAAATTTTTTCCTTTGTAAAAACTACCAGCTCTACCATTCTACCAAATTTCAAGATTCTACGACAATCAGAAGTGCTCTATAATAATTTATGAAAATTCAGTGGAAATGGGCGGTTGCCACGCCCCCTGGCTGAAATTCTCAAGTTTTAAATTTTATCCTTTGTATTAACTACCAGCTCTACTATTCTACCAAATTTCAAGATTCTACGATAATCAGAAGTGCTCTATGATATATGATGAAAATTCAGCGGAAATGGGCGGATGCCACGCCCCCTGAATTGAAAATCTCAAATTTTCGATTTTTTCCTTTGTATACACCACAAGTCCTATCACCGTGTAAAATTTCAAGTTTCTACGATATCGGGAAGTTCCCCATAATTTTGATGATCTGTCAGTGAGTCAGTGAGTCAGTTACGGTTTTTGCGATTTTTGAAGCCCTATATCTCAGAAACTACTCATCGTAGGAGGCTGAAATTTTGTGAGGAGTTTGGTTTTTACGAGCTCAACAAATGTAGTGAGTTTGAAATTTCTAGCATCTTTGGTGTGGAAGTTAGAGGGGGGTCGAAAATGGCCTGAGTTGTTTCCTGTAAATAAGGGTGTAGTGCCAAAGTTGCTAGAGAACTTGGCTGGGCACTACCGTGCCCCTTGATTCCCAGCAAGCTGAAAATTGGTAGGATTGTTGGAAACACCATCATGAATTAAATCTAAACTAAAAATTTGAAATCTTTTGTTCGATGCAAAATGTAAAAAAGTATTTTATGAAAAATTTTTAACACCTGTGGTATGAAATAAATCTATACCTATTTGGCCAACTTTCTTAAAAATATTCTCGTCTAAGGGGAATATTTTTAAGAAATTTGTCCACCTAGGTTTCTATAGATTTATTTCATACCACAGGTGTTTAAAATTTTTCATAAAATACTTTTTTTACATTTTGCATCGAACAAAAGATTTCAAATTTTTTTTAAAGAAAATGTGCAATAGCTATGCAATTTTTAAAGCGTTTATGTACTAATACAATTATTGTAGAAAATGATAAAAAAAGAAATAAATAAAATTCATTCATTCGTCGTTGTAGTGAACGAAAACATAAGATGATAAAATTTAAAATACACTGAACGAAAAAAAGCCAATATTTTATGAACTGGTTGCGATAGAACTTTTTTCTATCTGTTTTTAGAACAATCATAAGTGTAGCTATCAGCCGTTTTAGGGTTGTCCATTCTCTATTGGACACCCTGTATATATTCAGACATATGCTAAACAAAAATTCCCAGGGATATGGTTTCGGGAGAAGGGCCCCAATCGGGAAAATCGTGAAAATTTCCATTTTTTTTTGCTTTCACCATCTTCTTAACCATTGAAGAACAAAATTCAAGCTAAAAACATAATGAAATTTCAAGAGCTTTTCAGTTGTAAGTTTTTTTTTTAAGAATAAGCCTGATTATGACGATTACAACTCAACTTCAACTTTTTGAATCGTTATACCTAAGAAACGGTGGGTCTTAGAAAAAAAAGTGTCATGACACTTTTTGTTTTTATATATGTATAATAACCTGGTCTACAATTCGTGCATTGAAAATTTTTTGATAAGACTTATCGTTTTGCAGAAAATCGTGAAAAATACCATTTTTTGTGACCCCATGTAAAATTTTTTCCAGGTCTCGGATCGATGAGGACTTTTTAGATTTAACTTATGATGTTGTTTCTAACAATCCTACCGATTTTCAGCTTGCTGGGAATTAATGTAACCTCGGATGTCTAAATTGATCGGACTATTAATTTAGTATTTGAGTTGTAAGGAGGTGAAATGTAAAATAACCTTCAGAAATACCTAATAAGGAAAAAATCCGAAAAACTGTTTTGCAAGAAATAGGATACTTACATGGACGTATTATAATAATATATACATAATCGCATTAGTATTACAAGACTGTGGTAAATCAAAAAAATATGATTTCTCGCTGAAACAGCGAAAAACTGTTTATTTACAAACTGTTAATTATAAAAAAATTATTTTTTTATCAAGTTCCTTGATAAAAATAATGCAATTAACTATTCAGCAATTATTTAAAATATTAGATCTATAAAAAAATGTAATTGTGTAAAATATGATTTCACCTCAAGAAAAAAAAAAAAAAATTGAGTTAGGTACTACAGAAGAACGCTTTCACTTTTATTCTATCCCGATAAGTCAGAAATTCATGCAATCATTAAATTCAATATTAAAAAAAAAAAAGTTTATTTCGAACCTGCTTTGGGTACGCAGTGTTTTACGGTCGCCATTTCCGGTCAAAAGACCGAAAGGATAGGTTTCTCTACTATTTTCATTCATAAACCTATGCTTAAACATAGTCTACCAACTATTACCTTCAGAGTTTTATTGAAGATTGATTTATCTTTTAAAAAATCTACACTTTACTACTTCTAAAAATACAAATTCAGCTCTTAAAGGGTACAAAATTTAAATAATATGGAAAAATTAATTAGAGTCGGATTTATTAAGAAAAACATTTGTATTTCCGTTTTTTAATGGAATATTCTCAACAATATTATACCATTTTGAAAAGAAAATTAAACACACCAACTTTTAAGGTAGCTTGCCGAAATATCGTAGTGCATTTTTTTTACACTACGGTTCATTGAATTAGGGTCATGTAAAATTTTTGAGTTCTTAGTTTGGCAAAAAACTGATATTTGCCTTAACTGATGCAGCTGAGTTAAAATGTTTGAATGCACTTGTTAGCAGGGTTATTCAAGGTTCCATAGCAAAAGAAAAAATTGAGATAACTAAAGATTTGTAGTCACGGCATATAAAAGCACAGGGTGACCATTTTTATTGATTTTTTTTTTTCGAATGCCCATAACTGCCCAAAATATATGGCTGCGATTTTTGGGACACCTTGTATATATAGTATTATAATACGTCCATGGATACTTAGCATTAATTTTACCAATATAATAGCTCTAACGGTTTTTGTATGGCTTGTTATTGAAAATGAATCTTAAAAATGTATTTATTTGCATGTCACATGCATTTATTTTGCATGTTTCATCATTTTTAAGGTCCATAATCATCTTCTCTATCATTCTTATTTGTGTTTGGTCCCAAACCTAATTTTTCTCATTTCAACAAAAAAACAACTGTTCTATTTAATATAATTCCTCTATATTTATCGCAAATATTATCAGAAAATTTTATACTCAATTAGATATAACTACACCTGCCATCAAATAATACATGCAAAAACCTCTTAAGTCCCTGGACTTAAGTTGTTTTTGTTTTTGGAATGACCGGAATTATTTAAAGGGGAAGAATACGCATCTCACTTTGAGGGACAATATTCAGCAAAAAACCGACTGAAAAAAAAAATGTGACTTAAGTGGTTTTTGCAATGAGCGATTCAATTTTAAAACGAACTGTTTTTTTTTTTAATATTTTTCTATTTAACTTGGATGTAGTTTTCAAATCTTCACAATTTTTTTTTATTATTTCTGATTGAATTGAAAATTCCTGTTGATAGTTTGTATATTGAAAAAGAAGAATGCCCAAAAAGAAGGAACCAGTTGAAATTAAACTAGGAAGTGTTCCTAAGGACCCTCGATTTCCAAGTCAGAACCAAACACGATATTGTTATGAGAGCTATTGTGATTATTTTCGTTGCATGAAAAAGCTTGAAGTTGGTCAGGATCAAGAGTCATGTAACTATTTTAAGAAAGCTTTTACTGTGATGTGTCCTAACGATTGGATTTCAAAATGGAATGATCAACGTGAAGCTGGAACTTTTCCGGGAAGAATTTAATTATTTTTTTTTTACAATTTCTTTTGATTCAATTAAATAACAAATTATACACTATTTGAAAATAAAAAGAAAAATTACATAATTTGAAGAATTATTATTATTTTGTTTGATTGTTTTTTAACCATGGGAGAATATAATTAATCGGCCTTATCATGAATTCCATTCGTATCGGAAATTTTCTACGATTCCCGAAAAAAACAATCACAAAATCCGATCGTCGTAGTGACGATTTGTATGAAATTTTCTATTACGAAAGGATTCCGTGATTTTTTTTTCGGGAATCGTAGCAAATTTTCGATACGAATGGAATTCGTGACAAGTCCGAACAAATCAAATCTATGCTGTATCTTTTGAAAAAAAAAAATAGCTCCATTCGTCCTTTGAAAAACATTTTTTTTTTTTATTTTGGTATCTCGTTTTAAAGTCAAGTTAGCTTTGTTGCATTTTTTTAACGTTAATTTGTCTGTAAACTTTTCCTTATTATCATTCAGTCCAAATTCAGGAAAAGTTTCAGTACCGTCACTGGGAAGTGCTAACTTCCACGTATGAGGAAATTGGAAAATGGCTTTGGATTGTATTTTGGACGCTGGGAGCTATAAAAAGTACTTCAGAAGTATTCAAGAGCCTCAATCCTCCTCTGACTGATGGCGTACTTTTTTCTCCTAAAACCATCATAGTATAATCAATGCATTTTGACCTGTATGTTACGAAACCAAACGCCCTAGTATAAGAAGGACCGAGAAAATGACGTTTACTAGCGCTAATTAGGATTTTCTGAGCAGTTGCTTTAAAGGCTGTCATTTCTACCTATAAGACTAAGGACCAACAGAGTAAATAAAATAACGCCAAGAATGCTTATTGCTGTGTTTGCAACCATGTTACAGTGCACCAAATTCTTAATCATCCTAAATTTGACAGAACCCTGATCTAAAATAAAACAATTTAAATATGAACATCAAAAGGTTGTAGTTAAATTTGAAAAAAGACTAAAATTTTTCATCTTTTTATTGCGTTCTGATAATTTTGTCGAACAAAGTGTATGAATTAATTTTACTGTAAAGGTTTTCGAACTCATTAAGGTCCATTTGCTGAAACGAAACTTAAATAATTTATGTTGAACATAAACTCTTATTCTCTACTTTTTCTTTTGTGTCACATAAAGATTTATGTCACACAAAGATTTATGTTTAACTTAAATGTCTTAAAATGTCTTCAATTAAATATTAGACTGGACTGATTTCAAAGTTTAGTTCTAAATTAGGCTAAGAGCCCACATTTTTGTAGTGGAGGTATAACCAAAATGTAAGCACGTAGTTTTACTGTATAAGCGTCCTTTTAACGAATTCAAAAATTTGGCAGCTTAAATTTATGGCTTTATAGAATAATATAATTTATGAATAATGAAGGATTTGGCTAGCTTCTTTGTCTTTTGAGCCAATGTGTATTAGCAGACAAATAGATTCATGAATGGTGACTGAACTAAAATGCTCAGTTATAACAAAATGCTATTGTTGTTTCTAGACATATCTCTGTCCAATAAACAATACAAACATTTTTTAAATAAAAACAAAACAAGAACTACAATATTGAGCTGTATAAAGCAAGGTTCCCCTTAACAAAATAAAATTGACAGGAAACGTAAAATTAAAACAATTACAACAGATCATACATAAGTGCTTGTATTGCGGGCTGACATCCACCATATCCGTTCGTCGGATAATTGATAATATGCAAAGTTTCGATTCCAAGGTACTGTAACGAGAAGAGCACCAACACAAAAGAATCATAATCAAAACATTGATATCATCAATGCTGACATAATCCATTGTATTTCTTAAAGCTTTTTGGTACACTTAAATCGAGTTCAAAGACCCCGAAGATGAAAAAAAAGAGAATCATACTTGCCAATTAAACGGGTTCTATACGTAAATCTGTTCTTCAAATACTTACTTTAACCAACATCTTTAGAGCCCTGTCCAAGATTTTAGAACGAATTGTCTCCTTGTCTTGTCAAAGTGTCATCATAAAGCCCTCTTTGTAACCTAATTCTACATAATTTCCAAAACAAAAAATACAAACACTCCAAAACTGTGATACATGTTTTTTTTTTCCCTTTCAGAAAGTAATTCACTTTATTATCAAGTTAATAGCCATTTTAAGGGCATATTTATTTTGTTTTTAATACATTCATACTTTGCTAACACGGTGTTTTTTGTAGGATTATAAATCAAAAAAAGAACAATTTATTTTTGGAAATTTATTTAATTTTTTAATTTAAATCCTGCCTGGGAAGGTACCAGCTTCACGTTGGTCATTCCATTTTTCAACCCATGCATTGGGGCACAATGATGAAAAGGCTTTCTTAAAATAATTGCATGGCTCGTAGCTAGCTCCACGAATACGCTGGCAACGATGATAATCAAGATAACTCTGATAGCAGTGACGAGTTTGGTTGGTATTGGGGAAGCGTGGATCGAATGGAACAGTTTCCAATTTAATTTCGCCCTTCGACATGTTTGTGATAAAACTTTTTATCCGCTAAGAGAGACCATAATATTTTTTTTTGTATTTTTTGTTTGTTAAAGATATACAATATACAAATAGAATATTTATATAAGAATAATGATATAGTTATGAAAGAAATGAGAAAGAGAAAAATTTAAAAAAAGGAAAGAAAAACTTAAAGACTAGAAAAATATATGGAAATAATGAATATTTATTTATAAAACTAAATCAAGTTTTGTATCACTTGTAGAGAATAATAACTGCTAATATTCTACTCTGATGTAATCAATTGAAGAGAGACTCACATCTAGATAATAATCGACAGCTATTAAACTTCTTAAAGACTATACACACTGTGGTTTCTATGCATAATTGTAATTTTAATAAGAAATGGAACTGATTTTTTTTAGTTTTCTATTATTTTCAAAAAAAAAAAGATACGAGTAAAATTTGTAGGGGAATATTGTATTTTGTTGTTGTTGGGATTTTGTAATTTATCGAACAAGAGGTCTCGTTTTACTATCCGATTCACAGGCTGTACTTTTATACTTTTTCACCTCTCGTAAATAAATCGACCAAAAGTCTTTGACATCACCCGTTTCCGAGTCATTCGATGCTGATGGCTTGGCAACTACCCCAGTTTTAAGAATCTTTCCGCCACGTCTTCGACCGAAAATCGGCAATTGGGGTGGAGGATGGTGATGTTGTTGTTGAACTGAAGCAACTGGCATTACAGGAGCCACTGGAGCTGCGGGCACGGCATGAATTTGCATACTTTCGCCAACTTGCTGTTGCACAAATGTCTGTTGTTGTTGCATTTTTTTGAAAATTTCAAGAAATGAACCATCGTTTGCAAAAACCGGGTGGGAAGGCTCTGGTTTAGGGTACGGATATACCTTGCCTTCTCTGGCCAATGCCAAACGGAGTTTTTCTTCAATTTCTTTGTGAATTTTCTCTTTGTCAATTGGAGCATCTGGCTCTAGATTCGAGTACACACCAACTTGATCCACTTTCGCCCTCTTCCATGATGGCGTTTCTTCTCTCATTGGTGGCTGTGGTGGTCTTGTAACAGTCGAGGTTGACGACGACGACGACAATGTGGATGATGTTTGTGGCTCTTCTCGCACAGATGGTAGCCTGCTACTTGATTTGAGTGAATCTTTGTACGATTCTGTGGATAAAACAATCACATTTGGTTGTTTACTTGAACTTTCGGAGGCTTGCTTGCTGCGACTGCGAGTATGTCGTGATCGGTTACTTCTCGAGCCCGATCGTGAACGATTTCTACGTCGTCGAGAGTGTGATCGCGAACGGCTTCTAGATCTGTGCAAAGAAGTCTTGTGTGATTTTGAATATGAACGTGAACGACTTCTGTGAGAAGAACGTCCATGTCTTTCAGTTCGCCCTTTCGACCTCGATGGAGATCGTTCATATCGATGTCTTGATGAAGACCGTTCAACTCTATTGTGTCTCCTGCTGCCGCCGCTGCGATAGCGACTTGTATCGCGACTACGGCTTCTAGAATGTGTTCGTTGCCTATGCCTGCGTTCTCGGTCTGGACTCACCACACGACTGCTGCGACCACGTCCTCCTCGTGGACTACGCGAGCGACTTGTAGCACGATAATCACGAGCCGTTCGATGATGACTCTTGCTACTGCTGTTAGTCCTTTGCTCCTCCTCATCTCGGACATGCCGGGAGATTATGGGTGGTGATGGTGGTGTTGGTGGCGACATTTACAGCGCAGCACACAATCGCCAGAATCTGTAAATTCAGATCTGAACTTTTGAGTATTTTTTATTCAAACAATAAACAGAACAGACTTTCTCATTGAAAGTCGGTTACTTTTTTTTTTTAGAGCAATTACAACAATTATTTTTATGTTTTATGTTTTTCTCGAAATCTACGGTATATATTTGCCTTCAACTTGCAACCGACTGTCTGTTATGAGTGGAGTGCCGTAAGATTTATACCTCGGAATCAAGGAAAAGTCAATGAATCTTTATATAAACTTTGGAAATGTGAAAAAAAAATTTGTCCGCTCTTAATTTTTTTCTTTATTTTTGTATGTATATTAGTTTAAAGTTATTTTTTTTAGAAAGGAGAACTGTTACAAACTTAATCTTGGGTCTCAAAAGACTGCAGGATTTATGATGATGGGTGTTGTTAACGCAGGCCTAAGGCAGATTTATAACACTAGATTTCAAGTTTATACTTTTTTTTTCCTAGACTAAACTATACTTTCTGTTTGTTGAATCAGAAAAATCAAATCAGCTCCCGTTTTTGAAAAATTACTGCTTAATTACTACTTAAAAATAATGTTAAATTTCTTTTTATTACTTTTGAAGTTATGCTATGTGAAGAAATTTGTTCAAACACAAATCGTTTCGGTTTCTAAATTGCTCTTTGAAACAGATTATTAATAAGAAAAAGCTCATAAAAAGGTTTATTACTGCAGATTGTCAAAATTTTGTTTTTATGAATAAAAATTGATTGATATCCATGAATTCATTAAAAAGTTTTTGGTGATTTAATTTTTTTATTTTTTTGGTGATTTACCAGAAAGCTACGAACAAATAATTCACTCGAAATTAACCCTACTTTTAATTTGACATCAATTTTTGAATTACTCTCTGCGATTACTCATATGAATAAAATGTCAGGTCGCATCTCATGAATGGCACTTTAGACAAAGAAGATTTACATATGTGCACATGATTATGAAAGCGGACTAAGAATTGTTTGAAGAAAAACTCACATAATAATTTTCGTATAACGATTTAATTATATTTCTTTTATGAAATCACTAGAGGAGCAATAAAGAAGTTTATTTACTGCAATTTCGCTTTCAAATAAAATTTACCCCTTAAATAATAATTATTTTTAGGTTAGATTTGATGCCATTTTTAGGAGTGACTTAGTCCACTTTCATAATTAAGGGCACATATGTTAATAACAAAACGAAATTTTCAGAATTTATAGTTAAGAATCAGAACTAAGTATAGTGTGAATTTCTTATTTCTATGTGAAGTCTAGCATAGTAAATCATAGTTTTTGTGTTTTTTAAACAAGTGGTCTAAATAAGTTAGCATCAGCTACGTTCAATTAATAGTCTTTTAGTAATGCAGTTCTGGAGTCAGTCAAAAACCACAAAAATTCAGTAAAAGTACAAGATTTTCAAGAATTGTTTTTGAATCAGAAATAAATGATACATAAATTTTTAATATTTACTCAAATAAAATGTTCTTTCAAACGAAAAGATATCTTTAATAAAAAAGTTTTCAGAAGCAAAATTTCAATAACAGAAAAATGAAATTTTTCAAAAGTTCGAATGCGGGTAGCGGGGAAGCGACACAACAGCAATTCTCATTGGACGTTTTCATATGAAATGACTCAGCGGTACTAATTTTTCCGTAAATTGTGGTTAAAAATTGTTGTTATCGTGGTATCGAACTACTTCGAAGACAGGAACTCACGCAAGATGATTAGTATGGTGTTAAAGTCCAGGCATTTGTACGATCAGCAACCTTGATGCTACTGAAAATACCTATCACTTTGTGGGAGTGTTCCCTTGTTTGCGGCAATACAGAATACAGTTTCTTGGAAGCGAAATGCTTATTGCTTGAAAAAACTACAGTCAACTTTATCTTTTCTTGAAAAACGCTCTAAAATACCGAAACGTTATTATAAATGAATTTTCATAAAAGTAAATTTATCGCTAAGTTTTTAATGAATTTATTATAGAAAACTCTTAAACCTGAGAGGCAACTTAAAAAGTTATTGTCATTTAATTTAATTTTAAACATAATGAAAACAAAGCTAATTTTAAAAATAAATTTTTTTATCTATCTATCATCTTCTTGTAATAAAGAGCAATCAAATTGGTAGGTACATCCGATATAGATAAACAAATTATGCATTCAGTCAGTCTGTATGTATAAGCAGCTACAGCCTAAACGGATGAACCGATTGGTATCGAACTTGTTATGTATCATTGTTTGGAGACTCTCCAGAGGGGTTTTTGAAATTAATTTTTTTGGACCTAAAATAACGGTATCTGTCTTATATCAATTTCGGAAAAGTTTAATTTTCTCAAAAACGTCTCCAACGATTTTGTTTAAAAAATTCAAATGTTAGTTTTTAAGGCAAGATCTATCTTTTTATGGAATTTTTTTTTTTTTTTTTCCAAACTCATTATTAACGGTACCTGCCATAGAACCGTTTTTTCAAATTTTATTCTCTGCAAAAAAAAAATAATTTTTGGATTTTTAAAAAAATTTTCAAATTTTTTTTTAAATCAAATTTTCGAAAACCGGACATTCGATTTTGAATTTTTTTTTTTTTCTAAAAATGCATTTTAATAAAACAAATAAAATTTTTTTTATATCTACAATTATATTTACTAAATTTCTAAGTAAAAAGTCCTAACAATTCTAGCCTGAGAGCAAGTTCGTGCGACCCAGTCGTGCATTTTATTTTTTTGTTATTTGAGATTTAAGAAATGCAGACACTCATTGTACCAATTCATTGACTTTCCCTAGATTTCTAGATTTTACAAATTTTAGCTTTACGGCACTCGACTGTTATATGTTTTCCCTGTGTAGCAAGGAAAAAATATAACATTCCAAGTCGTCTTGAGTTGAATTTTTAGAAAAATTTGTTTTTGTATTTTAAAATTTTTTTTGTGGTAGAATAAAAAAGGAAAGATAAAAAATTGATAATAAATATGACATTACTTGTAGGTAGATAGTAGACGAAGTAGACGACGACGTTTAATTACACACAACGGACGTAGATTGCGTGTATGTCCTGTTTTCCTGTGATAATCGGAATCCTTAGTATTTTTGTGTGGAGTGGATCCTATTTTTGGATGGTTTTTGTCTCTTTTCGAGGAGATTTATTTATTGTATTCCTCCCTACAAAATAAGTAACTTAAACGCATGAGATTTTTTTTTGTACATGAAAATTAAATTAATTTTTTGTTGGTGGAAAATACTTAAGTAAATATATTTTTTATAGAGTACACTGTGGAAAAAGATAAAAAAATATATTTTGTTGGCTAAAAAAGAATTTGAGAGACGTAAGGGAGTAAGTAAATAAAATAAAATTAAGTAAAAAAAAATATATAAATGAGTTTTCATTCGCCACTTCTTTTTTGGGGTTTTGGTTATGTAATTTTTTTTTCTTGCTAGAATAGAATTTTTTTCTCTTGTCGGAGACGTCTCATGTGTATTTTGAACTGGGTTTTTTTTTATAGTTTTGTAATATACTCAAAAATCAATTCCATTTCTTAATATTTAACATAAAATATTTGAAAAACAATACACTTAAATGTTTAATAATGATAATTGAAAATGATTTTAGATTTTTGGTAGGAAATTACCTTGAATTTAAGTTGGAAATGGCAAAACTATCACTGTGAGACCCTTGTTCTCTGGCTCTAGCGAAAAACTTGGTAGAATTCAATATGGCTGACAATTTTTTCATATCGATATTTTTTTTTTTGAAGTTGAAATGAACGAAAGGGATAGATGGGCGGTGGATGAGTTTTTTTTTTTTGCTGAATGAGTCTTAAGGGGTGAACAAAATGAAGATGAAGACGTGAACAGAATGCGTCGCGTCGCTCAGTGACTAAAGTGACAAAAAATGTCAAAAATGAGAAATTTGTATTGTAGTTGCTAAAGCCTGGTACGCTGCTCGCGCTAAATTTTAGCTCCCATACAAATTATCGAAAAATTTTAGCCGGGATAAAATGAGTCCCATACAAATTATCGATAACTTGTATGGAAATTATATCTTGGCTAAAATTTAGCGCGAGCAGCGTACCAGGCTTAATCGGCAACAGAATGCTCGGCATTCAGGGGCAGTTCGTCACTTGGATGCTGTCTTTTTGAATGTCCATTTTTCAAAATTTTGGAAAATCGATTTTTGTTTATATCAGAAAGTTTTTGATTGGTATTAATTTTTTGCTGAAAGCCTTGATAATTTTGTTTTTGAAACATGAAACAGAACTTGAAAACTAAAAGATATAGAACAAAATGGTTTGTGCCAAACGTCCCAAAATTATAAAGTCTGCATACTTTACTCAATTTCGTAAAAAATGGTCTTTAGAACAAGGTAGCATATTCAAGCGAAGAGTTTTACAAGTTTTTCAGCCTTGGTTCAGGTATTTAAATTGCCGATCTCGGTGGATTAGCTGTGGTTCAATCATTGAAAAAGCAAAAAATTTAGGAATAGTGTTTCATAGAACCCTTACATGCAATGACCACATTAATTCTACAATTGGCAAAGTTTATAGTAGCCGTGTTTTATTGGTAACTCAGTACTTAGCTCAGTAAAATTTTACACGGTAAACAACAACAAATGATTGCTAAGGATAAAAAAAAGTTTTTTATTTGTTGGTTTAAGCCTGGTACGCTGCTCGCGCTAAATTTTAGCTGAGATAAAATTTCCATACAAGTTATCGATAACTTGTATGGGATCCATTTTATCTCGGCTAAAAATTTTCGATAATTTGTATGGGAGCTAAAATTTAGCGCGAGCAGCGTACCAGGCTTTACAGAGAAATTTTTTGTATAGAAATATAAATTTTTGACCCTTCAACAATATAGGATTATAAAAAATAAATAAAAGTAATCTTTTTTTGTTGTTTACAGCAAAAAAAGTTTACTCAGTAAAATACTGAGTACCAATAAAACACGGCTAGTGTTTTAAGGAAACTTTGGATGTCTCATAATTACACTCCACAAAAAATACGTATGTTGCTGGCAAAAACGCTCATACTTCCCATTCTTTCTTGCGGTTGTGAAATTTTTAGAAATTGCGATGCATCTAGCAAGAGCAAACTTAATGTTGCGTTCAATAATACCGTGCGTTATGTGTTTAACCTGAGGCGATTTGATCGAGTTTCAAACTATTCGAAGTTAATTTTAAATATGCCATTTGATCACCTCCTTGCCTATAGGTTTTACTTTCGAATGTGATTAAAACTCGTCAACCTAGTTATTTGTTTGATAAGCTACGCTTTGGATCCTCTAGCAGATCTCATCAACTCATTTATCCACGATTTACATGTTTAACATCTGAGCGACAATTCCTAGTTAGCTCTATTTGCCTATGGAATTCTCTACCAGGGCAAATTCGGAGGTGCGGCGGGACTGAGAGATTCAGGATCGAACTTAAAGCTCACTACTCTAATTAATATATTTTTGTTTTGCATTTAAAAAAATATTTACTGCAACTGAAAAAAATTTACAAAAAAAAAATTTAATGCAATTGAAAAATATTTGCACTAAAAAAAATATTTATTGCAAATAAAAACAATTTGCATTTGGAAAAATGTTACTGAAGAAAAATATTTTAAATGAAAATAAAATATTTTGGATCAAAAAAATGTTCTGCATTGGAATTGAAAAATCAATGCAATATTTTTTTTAGTTTTTTCAAAATTTTGGCTATTTGACCATACATTAAGAATTTCAACTATAATGTAAGGCCAAAGTAGTCAAAATTGTAAGAAATTCGAAGAGTATTAAAAAAAAAAGTATTTAATGCACACATTATTTGCATTGATTTTTATTTTCTAGAATATGTTTTTTGGAAAAACCAGAAAATAAGCTTTCTGCATCATAGCCGTTTTTTATGTGGGATAGTAAAAATCGGCTATTGTCTTAAATTATGCGTACGAAAAACCGTCTCAAAATTTTAGCCAAGATAAAATTCCCATACAGAGGTTATCGATAGTTTGTATGGGACTCATTTTAGCTCGGCTAAAATTTTTCGATAATTTGTATGGGAGCTAAAATTTAGCGCGAGCAGCGTACCAGGCTTATGCAAAATATTTTTATTTTGCAATACAAATTTTGTTTTAATGCAAAATATTTGTATTTGCAATAAATAATTTTTTTAATGCAAATATTTTTCAGTATCAATTAAATATGTTTTAAAATTTTTTTTTCAGTTGCAATAAATATTATTTTAATGCAAATTATTTTCAGTAGCAATAAACATTTTTTTTTAATTTCAAATGTTTTTTTTTTTTAATTGATAGTTTTACAACTCTGATGTGCACCAGGATTATAGCTTGTTTCGACAAGAACTCAAATAATGGCCTGGGGCACAATTCCGCAAGAGTGAGTTTTTTTGTATGAGTTTTTTTGTGCCTTAAGCCTTAACTACATTGGCTCAAAAAGTGAAAAAGTACAAAAGTGAAAGTTTTCAAACGCATTTTTGTATGGTTTTTCGGGCTAGAAAATTAAACTAAATGATGCAGAATGCTTATTTTTCCGTCCAAAAATCAATTTGTAAACTCTTTTTTACAAAAAAAATCCCGCTAGCGAGAAAAAAAATATTTTCACTTTTGTAGTTTTTCAAAAAGTGGTGAATGTAGTTAAGCCTTTATTGTTCGCCACTTTCGGTCACTTTTTGCAAAAAGTCAAAAAGTGAAAATTTTCAAACTCATTTTGTGACAGTTTTTCCAAATACAAAATTAAAAATAATGATGCAGAAAGCTTATTTTTTGGTTTAAAAAACAATTTTTGTAGTTTTTTTCAAAAACAAATAGCCCTAGAAAGAAATAAAAAATTTTTACTTTTGTAAATTTTCCACTTTTTCACTTTTTAGGTCATTGTAGTTATGGCTTAAAGATAAACAGAAAAATTCACGAATTGGGCGATTTAAATTCCTGATCCGAAGCTCAACCACGTTTGTACAGCTGGAGGTGGCAGTTTACTCGTGAGTAGAAATCTGGTACAACAACTATACATTCTTATCTCCTCTAAAAGAAGATGTGTTAATTGTGGTATTAAAGTACCACCTCCAAAGGAAGGGTTATTGTGAACGTACTAGCTGTAAATAGTAAAAAAAAAAAGATAAAATCTGGGCTCCTGTTCTGTAACTTTTTCACTGGTGATAATCGTTTTTCAACGTCTCTAATATTGTTTTCTATGGAATCAATATTTGATTAATTGTATTTAAATTGAACAAAATATTCTTTATTAAAAATGAACGACAGTATTGAAAAAGATTTGAATCGAGAATAAAAAGTTTTCTAAAACAAGTTTTGATATAAACATAAAAACATTCTCAGTTCAAACATACATAAAGTAAGTATAAATTATACATGCGTTAAAGTATAAATTAACATTAAACATAATTAATTGACGTAAACATCTAAAATCCATTTTCTTCCATAAATAAAGCAAAATTTCTTTCAAATTCAGAATTTATGAATTAAGAAATTATGATCTGGAACAAAATTTCTTTTATTTTAATGAGATTTTATGGATTTTAAAAACAAATATTTTATCGCCAGTGATAAAAGTTATGGGGACTTTTCACGACTCGATTTTAGCCGCACGATATGTCGGTCGACTAGGATTTTTCTATGGAGATTGTCACTTTAGTTGCCTGCGACTTAAGTTCAGACTAGTCGAAAAGCTTCGATGCACGGCAAAAATCGACTCGTGAAAAGTCCCCATTAGTGCCTGGCTACACAGTGATTTTTCAATCGATTGAAAAATCAATCACATGCGGTGGCTACACACTGTTGTGCCCAATCACGTTCCACTTTTACATTTTCTAGGAACAAACGTCAAAAAGAGGAAAAATTAAGCAATGGAACTGTAATGCCCTCAGAAAATTCAGTTCCCTTCGTGAGCATCTTCCCCCTTCAGTCCTCATCCCTCTTGCCTACAAACTCACTGCTTAGGCGATTGAAAAATCACCGTGTAGCCAGGCACTTACAGAACATGAGCACTGCACTCCTGTATTCATAATATGTCTCAACTGTATTCGTTACTCGTTACTTTAACAAAATCACTGAAGTCGTTCATTTCCTATTTGACATTTACCTGACATTTCACTAAAAACTCATCACTCGTTGTATTTGTAGAAAAAAAAAAATAAAAAAATACATGTTTTTGCGCTTTGAAGACCATCAAGACTAGAAAAAAAAACGAATTTGACTCTAGGACGGAAAAGAGGCAATTTAATTTTGAGTGTGCACTTGAAGTGAATAAAGATGATTGTGGTGTGTCGCTAAACTTTAACAAAAAAAAAATTAATAAATTTCCTCAATTTAATAATACATAACAATTTAAAAAGTGCTGCGCGTTTTTTGTTGTACTTTTTCCTTTGTCTTTTATTTTATTTTTTCTTTCGGACACAAATTTAATTATTATCCTTTATAAATTCAATTGAATTAAACTGAGCAAATGCGAAATATCAATTAATTGCTTATCATCCCGGAAGAAGTTATAATATCGTCATCGGGTTACACACAATAAAATACAAAAAAAAAACTGCTCCCTCTTTTTCAATTTATTTTTTTTTTTTGTCAAAACAAAGCGAGTAAGTGACTCTATTCTACACTTGAAACAACAAGGAACACACAAAAAAACGTAGAACTCATCGATAAATCAAATCGAAACGAACAAACCACAGACATGGCACCAGCATTAAGTAAATTGGCCCAACACCAAAGTGCCATAGTCGGTATAACTGGCATTTCAGCCGCTCTATGGATCATTGCTTATGGAAAAATGTCTAACAAAAAGAGGTAAGTAGTAAAGTAAGATCGTTCAAGTGCAATGTGCACACTAAAACACAAGATAACATCGACCATCAAGGTCGCTAACAATGCTCTTGAATTATTGTAAAACCAGTCGATCACCTGCTGCTTGCTGCTGCTGCAAACACTCAGCCCGCAGTGGCGTATTGAAGGGGGGCTCAGGGGGTGCAAGCTCACCCCAAGCCTCTAGGATCATGCTTTTACTTAGGTGATTTAATCATAATGTACATGATTAACAGAAACTTTTTCGTTAATCTACGAGATTTTGAGGGAGCTCAGATATTCGGAAATATTTCCAAAAAAAGCATCAGAAATACGTCTTAAACATTATTTGAATGTTCAACAAACTTTGTTCCTAAACGAACGCCATTTTATTACATTTTACGAAAAATACTTAGTTTTAGTTTTTATTTCGATCAAATGCTTACACATTAAGACTTATGTCGTTTTCGATTGGACGTCCAGAAGCGTCCGGAAGCGTTTGGAAGTCTTCTGAAACCGTTTTATTGAATTAAAAATGACAGCAAGAACGCTTCTCAGAAGAGAAATTATCTTCTCGATTTAAAATCAGAATCAAATCCAGAAGCACTAATACATGAATATTTAAAAGTCAAAATAATCACTCAATCACTAATTTTTTACTTGCTCTATAGGGCAAGTATTGGTTTCGTGTCGAAAAAAAAAAATTGAGGTTTTAATCAAAACCAACATTACGATGATGGAGAATTCCGAAAAAGTGGGTCCCGCAATTCCGTCCGTGCGTCTGTACGTCTGTGCGTCTGTGGGTCTGTGCTGTTGTGCGTCCATCTGTACACATTTCCACAGCCTAAACGGGTGGATGGATTTTCTTCAAATTTGGTACAGATGATTTTTATGGAATTCTGAAAGTTGGTTTTTTTTTGTTTTTTTATATCTCGTTTAGAACGTATACCTCCCATACAAAAAAATACGATATTACGAATTTCTCGAAAACGGCTCTAACGATTTTGATTAAACTTTGTATACGTAATATTTAAAGCAGTGGCAATAAAACTGCATTTTTATTTTTTTCTCAAAAAGTCAAATAACAAAAAAAAAATTTTTTCATTTAACAAAATGTTGCCCTAAATGTCGGCTCTTCCCCAATTTCAGTTTTTTTTTTAATTTAGATCCAGCTTTTAAAATCTACAAGTAGACTAACATAAAAATGCTTTGAGCTGCAAGAGCAAGTACGTGCGACCCCAGTCGTGCATTTTATTTGGTTTTTCATTCAAAATGTTATTTTTTTCTGTAATTAAACAAATAAACGCATTATATACTTACTTAAAATATTCTGCAAACCAACTGTCCCATTTATTAGCTGAATATTACCGTTTTTGAAAATTAATTTGTAATATTTCATTTGAAGGAAAAAAAAATTAATTTATATTTGACATTCAAAATTTCACAGAATAACTAACACAAACACAAAAAACAGAATTGAGTGGAAGTGATTCAAACTGTTTTATTGGATTTCAGAATGAGTGAATCCTTGAGTGATTCCAATCGAAAACGACATTAAATTATCTTATAGCAAGTGAAGCTTAAAAATTTGATTGAGTTGAGCTACAGAACATATATGTGTTTATGACAATATAACAGTATACAAATATAATAAATTAAAAATTACAAAAAATAAAAGCAAAATTGAAAAAAATATTAAACAATTATAACAATAATAATAATAATTTTCAAAAATGTATAAGTTTTTAAACACTCCATTTATGTTTTTTTTAATATAAGAAATAAGAGAGAAGAAAGAAAGAAAAAAAAAGATATATTAATTAGAGTAGTGAGCTTTAAGTTCGCACCTCCGTATTTGCCCTGGTAGAGAATTCCATAGGCGAATAGAGCTAACTAGGAATTGTCGCTCAGATGTTAAACATGTAAATCGTGGATAAATGAGTTGATGAGATCTGCTAGAGGATCCAAAGCGTAGCTTATCAAACAAATAACTAGGTTGACGAGTTTCAATCACATTCGAAAGTAAAACCAATGCCCCATGGGCAAGGAGGTGATCAAATGGCATATTTAAAATTAACTTCGAATAGTTTGAAACTCGATCAAATCGCCTCAGGTTAAACACATAACGCACGGTATTATTGAACGCAACATTAATGGCGTTTTTAATTGGCAATCCGGAATTGTTCTTCGATTCGGAATCCCAATTGAACAGTTTTTTTTATTCCGAAGAATCTGAAGTTTGGTGTGAATGTATTGTTTGAGTTTAAGATGTTTCACATATATGTGTATTCGCGCCAAATTTCATTTGTATTTGTTCTGCAAACATTTTGTACTGCTGACATTTAAATCTATGAATGTGTGAGTGATTCTGCTTCTGATTCTGTTTTTAAAACCAGAAGAGAAATTCCCTTTTTTTCAGAATCAGAACTGTCAGTTTTGCCCAATTGAACGCATTCAGATTGCTTTTTTTTGCTTCCAGATTGCCAATTAAAAACGCCATAAGTTTTCTCTTGCTAGATGCATCGCAATTTCTAAAAATTTCACAACCGTAAGAAAGAATGGGAAGTATGAGCGTTTTCGCCAGCAACATACGTATTTTTTGTGGATTGTAATTATGAGACATCCAAAGTTTCCTTAAAACACCATAAACTTTGAAAATTGTATAATTAATGTGGTCATTCCATGTAAGGGTTCTATTAAACTCTATTCCTAAATTTGTTGCTTTTTCAACATAGTTTATTTTTGAACCTTTAAGATTAATGTCAGGAAAGTAGGAAAGATCCAACACCTTTTCGCTAATAACCTTACCGAAAGAAATTTTGAAAATGTATTCCCAGTTTCATGAATCGCATTAAAACATTTTTTTTTTAAATAAATATAGAGGCGCAAAATTATAACGATTTAAAAAGATTCTAAAGGCATTTTAGTAAGTTACTAAGTTAAAAAGCTGTCTGTTTTTTTAACTCATTACTGCCTAAAACGGGTTTAGCTTCACACATTTTTCTCTGTGGCCCAGGGTATCAGTACAAAATTGTCATTGTGGCCCTTTCAGAAAAAAGGTTGAGTATGGCTGTGTTAGGCCCTTAGCTGACATTGAGGGTTGAACTCGGTAATTTTTTTTTTTTTATTGAGTCAAGCCACTCAATATTATAAATTTTTGGGAATTCCTTATATAAATATTATGCACCCATTCGAAATGTTCGTTACCTTAATTAATTAAGTGTCTTTAAAGAATAAGAACAAGACTTATGTAGGTATTCAATGCGTGATTTGAACAAACAAAAATAGCATAGGATGACAAAATTGGTCAAAACATAAACGTTTTAATAATCACCAATATATTTGCAGTATACTATTATATTTTTGTAAGAAAAAAATCAATTAAAAATGCAAAATATTTAATGTTAACTCAGTAGCTTCAATTTGAATTAAATGAAAACGTTAATTTTAAATATCTTCCATTTTACTTTGAATTTTTGTAATGTACAATTTTTCTCAAATAATAGAACCCTAAATTTGTTGTTATAATAAGGGAATAGAAATTTTTTAATAGTCTACCAAATGATGTTTAAATTGAAAATAATGTCACAAGATTCAAAAGTAAAATATTAACTTTTGTCAAATCTAATTATTTAAAACTTTTGAGTAATTTATATTGTATTACAATTTATAAATATTTATTTATTTTATTCAGCCAAAAAGTATCGACTTTAATAGCGATATTAGTAGTGACTGCAAGTGGTTGAAACGAATTCGACATAACTTTCCAGTCAGCTTTCCAATAAAATAACCTAAATTAGACAGATTTTTTTTTTACAGTTTACCAATCAGAGACCGAGAAATTACCTAAATATTTAGTCAGTAACGTTTCTGAACCTGTCCATTTTAACATTCAAACTTAAGTTTTCAAAACTTCTTTACATAAAAAATAAACAAACCTTTATATCAGCATTTATTTGATACTAATTTAAACGCACTGAGCCCAGCCTCCATAGAAAAATGCGATATCTCATTTTGTTCACAGTAACCGACAAAATTTACAAGTGAGCCCCCTTCAAAATTTTTTCTGGATACGCCACTGACAACCCGAATGGGAAAAGTACTCTGTTCAAGTATATTGTCAATGAAAAAGGCGCAAGATCAATGTAACGCAATTTACCTCTTCCAACGAAATAAAAATTAAAAAAAATGTTTTGATGGGGAACAAAAATGTTTATATTACTATATAGCGCCCTAAATTGTTTATTTCAAATGATTGCTTTTGTGTGCTGTTGCCGTGGTGCGATGAAAGTTGTTGTAGAGAATGAAGATTTGCATTAATTTGGTTCCAGTTCAGTTGGGGTTATGGTTTTTGTTTCTTCAATCAAAATAATTGGATTTGTATTCGACTACACACGTACATACCTACTCGTAAATTAAATAAATAATAAAAAAAAACAGCTTTGAAAAATAAGAAGATTTTTATGAATGGTTTTTGTTTGCTCTCGTGCAGGTTTATTGTCGTTTTATATAATTAATATTTAATTATAGTTGAGATATTAAAAGTCTATAAATAAAGTAGGTATTTCACAATTAAATTATTTTCAATTAGCACCTGTTGTAGGTATATAAAACTTATAAACATAAATAAAATAAACATACAATGCAAATGTATCCAAATGAAAAGTTCAAATTAAGTTTTAGTGAAGTTACGAAACTAGCTCTGGCTGGTTTTCAAAAGAATCCAATTTAGACGTTCCGATTAAACAAACTAAAATTATTTAGTAAAAGATCCCGCCATACGTGGATCTTCCATCATCAAGTTCCAAACTTAAATTTTGTTGAGTCATAAACAAACAAACTAAACAGAATAGTACATATTTTGTTAAGCTCCACACAAAATTTCAGCCCAATCGGCTAAGAACTGTAGGAGTTAGTTGGTCGCACGATGAGCGCACAGGAGTTTGCGAACATCTTGAACTACGCCGCCATTTAAAAAATTTCACATCATAAGAATTTTCACATTACCCTATTCTGTTACCTATTGATATACTTAATCAAACTAAACAAACACTAAAAGAAAGTAATGTTTCTCCTTTAATACTGAAATTACTATTTTGAAACTTAACTTACGGTGAAATTGGTGAAATGAAATTTTGTAATTCTATTTAAACTAATATAACGGTAGGGACAATTTTCTGTTTTCAAAACAGATATAAAGCCAATTTTCAACAGTTGTTTTTATTTACTCTCACGAGTTTAAATAAAAGCCCTGTTCCTTTGGGAGGTGGCAAAGTACTACTAGTAGTTTACTAGCGATTTTCAATGGAACGCACTTTCAACGAATTCAATACAAATCGTATCTACTCGGGAAGAAGAGCATGAGTAGATGATAGTACTAGATTAACCAAAACATCTACTAGTAGTAAACTACCACCTCCAATGGAACGGCTAAAGACAATTTATTTTTGAGAAAAAGGGCCAACTCGGCTTTATTTTTTTTATTATTATAGAAGTTTATATCATTACAGCTTCTGAAAGAATATAATAAGTAAGTTTTGTTTAAAATTGTCTTATACATATTCGTCGGATTTTTAAGTCTTTTTGTATAATACAGATCTTAAATAGTTAGACAATATATCTGTGGTGTTTTGTAATAACAAGATAAATCTGCGTTCAAAAAACTCTTTAAATGAATGAAAAAAAAAATTGACCACGAGAGAGTACATTTTGAGTTTTACATCTTAAAATTGATTCCCCCGTAGTCAATTTTTTTTTTGTCCGCTTCGCGTTTGGGTTGTTATCTTGTTAAAGTTGCAACTTGCAAGTTCAATACAGCGCATTCGTACCCATATGCCGCAAAATAAGGGTGGGTGGTAACATACATAAAATGATAAATTTGTTGGATGGGGTTTTGATTTAGATGCATAAGATTTAAATTTCTTGCAGACCCTAGAGGTGTAATTTCAAAATAAAGTGCATTAACAATTTTCCAATAAAATTACCCAAATAAAAAAAATTTGTTTAACAGCTTGTTTTTATTAAAAAATGTAACTTAACATACTTTTAATTACATAGCAACTAAAAAAAAAATCTTTACCTACAAAGAATGAAAAACATTGTCAGATGAACCAACACTAAACAAAAGTCCCTACTTTCAACAATTTTCCCTCTCACTCTTAGTTTCATTTGGGAAACTATAAATGATTATGAATGATTGCGAGATAAAAACCTACAAGCCGCGCCGCCGACATTATATGATTCAAGATTAAGGTGAACTTTCACAATTGAAAATTTTTAGGGAAAATTCCATAGTTATAGTGTGCAACAAATTAATTTTTAATATAAAAGCCCTACATAATGTTATTGTGTGTCGTCATTATTTCTTTTATTTTCTTTCTTGACCTCGCAGACTTAAATTTTATATACATTTATATGAGGAAAAGGTGATTGCACAATATGCGTGATCGTAAAAATTATCATATTCGTTCTCATTTGCAAGTTGCTTGTTGTCATTTTTCTTCCGCTCCGCCGTTGGTCGTCGTTTGTCGTCGTAGCTGCGCGCCGAAGCTGCCGGCTACGTCATTTGTCTTCATAAATAAAATGCATGTAGAATTTGGTGTTTGGTATTGTATTTATTTGCATATTATAACATATGATAAGGCTTTTGATACACAAGCTACTACAAAGTAAGAATATAGTGAGACGAAAAGATTTGAATTAATTTATAGAAAGAAGTTGATTATATCATTGAACGCACTTAACGTCACTCTAACTGTTTGGTGTCCGGCAAATGAAAAATACCCTTGTTAAGTATTGTAATTATATTAATTATTAGATAATAGTAGATAATTTTTACGTTGACCCAAAGGGGAACATGACTAAGAGCTTTTATATGCGCATTCTTTCGAATAGATACAATTATTGTCTGATGAATATTTTGTTTAAACAAGTCAATCTTGTTTTCTTGCCTACAATTTATTTATATGTATAATATATTTATTATATTTGGTTGTCGAACACAATGACTTGACTATTGATAAAATATCAGCTGAACGAGTAAAACAATTAAATGCCCATAAAGTGCAAGTTGTATAAGTAGAATATTGAACATTGCTATTAAAAAAAATCACACGTTATTCAGGAAGCTTGGTGTATATTAATGCGTACTTTGATTCATTCAGTTGTTTAATTTATATATAAATTCAAAACTTACTAAATTAAGTTGCTTAGAATATTCGAGCTTTTTTTAGCAATGGAAAGCCATTTGAAAAGAATGCAAAAAAGGCATAAAAACAAACAAATTCAAATTTACATTAGGTACGCGATTAGCTATTTTTTTAAATTAAAAATATAAAGACTCCAGGGTTTTCCAATTAATGTGAGTAATCTAAATTCACACTAAATCAATCCTGTTCTGTGTTGTTGTTTCCTTTATGCCATTTATTTAAAGAAAAAAATCTGCATTAATTTCAAGATACAGGGTGTCCCAAAAGTAATGGATCAAACGAAGTATGTTAATAGGGGATCTTAAGGGCTCTCAGAATTTGGTAACTTGTTCATCCCAAATCCTTACGGTTTTCGATTTAATGCATTTCTTGTGAAATTTCGAAAAATCTCGACTTTGCAACAGTATTTTGCTTCCTGTTGCCATTATTGATTTTTGTTTTTTACAATTCTTTTACTAAAACATTGACAAATAATTAGGAACAATTAATTAATCAAAATATTTTTTATTCCATAAGCCATTTCGATGCAAATTAACTAACAGTTTCAAGTTTTTTAAAAAGCAATTTTTTACTTTTTTTTGAGAGCAACACCGCAAAAAAAATTTCTATGGTGTGAGAATGGTTTATTATTTTAAAAAGTTGCCCTGTTATTGTAGTTTTCAAAAATGTATAAAAGTTTCCAAAGTTGCAGTTAGATCGCAAAATATTACAATTTGAATTCAACAAAACAGGGTTTTTCAGAGCGAAAAACAACCAAAACAAACACATTTTCTCGAACTGTTATTTGTTTATTTTTCTTTGAACAAAAGCCTCTATTTTCGTTTGTATTTTTGCTTTGAAAAACCCTGTTTTGTTGAATTCAAATTGTAATATTTTGCGATCTAACTGCAACTTTGGAAACTTTTATACATTTTTGAAAACTACAATAACAGGGCAACTTTTTAAAATAAAAAACCATTCTCACACCATAGAAATTTTTTTTGCGGTGTTGCTCTAAAAAAAAAGTAAAAAATTGATTTTTTAAAAAACTTGAAACTGTTAGTTAATTTGCATCGAAATGGCGTATGGAATAAAAAATATTTTGATTAATTAATTGTTCCTAATTATTTGTCAATGTTTTAGTAAAAGAATTGTAAAAAACAAAAATCAATAATGGCAGCAGGAAGCAAAATACTGTTGCAAAGTCGAGATTTTTCGAAATTTCACAAGAAATGCATTAAATCGAAAACCGTAAGGATTTGGGATGAACAAGTTACCAAATTCTGAGAGCCCTTAAGATCCCCTATTAGCATACTTCGTTTGATCCATTACTTTTGGGACACCCTGTATATGTATAATGGGCTAAGAATCTCCGCAAAAACCGTTTTTTGTGAGGTGTTTTTATTTGAATGGCCAGCTTGTTTTATAGTAGATAAAATCTATGTATGTAGTCTATATTGAAGAAATTGCTAACTTAAAACTTGAAAGTCCATACAATTCTAGCCGCATTCAATTTTGGTGACCGACATGTAAAAAGATGAAGTATCTTATTTTTTTCATTCATGTGTTCAATATCTATAAATGCTCAACAAATAACAATAAGCTATTTAGTAAAAATATCAAAAATGTCGTTTTTTCTCTTTTTTTTTGAATAGTTTTTCTTCAATTTTTTACAATATTTAAGTTTTTAAAAAAGCTCGAAGTTGATTGGAATTTAAATTTTCTACAAAAAGTTATAGACAAAAACTCAAAAAATAACAAAAAGAGTTGAATCGTAACTTTCCATAGATAAAAAAAAAATATCTTGATATCTTTGCTAAAAATTGTATTACACATACGAAATTCGAAAAATCTTGAATTTTTCTTTGAGCTAGAATTTTTTTGTCAATTTCCTGTAAAAATGATTTTTTTAAAAAATGTTTTGATCATTTGACTTAGATATCTGAGGTTACCTCGAAAAATTAGTTTAGTTACCGATTTTTCCGATCAGATTGGTCAATTTATTACTCAAGCTCTATTCCGAATACAATAATATGACCTAATAGCAGAGGTGTGCTAAAGAGCGATTATTTTATGAGCAGTGATAGCAGTGAAAACCATATAAAAAGAGCATCTTGCAATAACTGCTATTTAATCACTCTTCAAATAGCAGTTAACGCCGCAATTTGCTCTTTAAATTTCTTCCTGATTTGATATTTGATTGAAAATATAGAATACAAAATATATGAAAATACACACAGTGAACCTTTTTTACTGTTCTCCCTGTTCACTGCTGAGCACTAAGCAGTGTTGAGCTATGTATATTGAAGAACAATCACAACTTTTCTCTGCTCAGTGGAAAAGCAAAGTGATTGAAAGCAGCTATTGCAATAGCAGCCTCAGTTTTACCTGATAGTATTTATTTTTTGCGGTTGCATAATTATAGCCAACAAAATTTTTGCTGGCGGTGTTTAGAAGTCTTATTATTCTGTAAAATTTCACCCAAATCATAGCGTCTCCTTTCTTGTGGTAAGGTATGGGGAAAGTGAATTTTGCGTTAAATAAATAATCAAGTGTTAAAAATACATTTTGGATAAATGCACCATGCTAACCAATGGTTCTTAGACTTTAAACAGCAGTAAAAAACAAAAATGTATATTTATTTATCCACACCTTTGAAGCATTGAACAAATGCATGCAAATAATCGCTGCTATTTTGGTTGCAGTTTTAAATAGATATCTACCCCCAAGTTAAATGCATTGCAATTTTCTAGATATCAATTTACTCGTATTTACATTTTTGTGTTTACATTCATTACATACATATAGGGCGAGTTTATTATCGTCTGACTAATCGACTTCGGCATTCTCAAAACTTAAAGAAAGGTGCGTTTCTTAAATTTAAATTTATTTAAGATTTTCAACTATTATCGGTATACATAGTAAAATCCATAGCGACTCGTCTATTGATAACCTTTAAAACCTCTTTGTGATTGCAGATATCGGTTTGTCAGACGATTGCTACGAACTCGCCCCTTCTTAGGAATTTACAGTGTGCATATACATTTTGTATTGGCCTTTTAATATGTAAGATATTGAATCAATGTGCAATATTTTCACATTTTCAAGTTGCTATCGATTTACTTTACCACACAAAATAAATAATAGTCTTTCCATGTTTTTTTAAAGTATCTTCTTTGAAAGTGAGTAAAAGTTGCTAGCCTATTTTACACATGTATAATTTTAATCGTTTTCCCATGCTTTTTATAAATTAATTATCAAGTGGTTGTTTTTTTTTTTTTTCATTGGAAAATATAGTTATTCAGCAACAGCATATTGATATACGGTCACTAGGGAAGAATTTAAAAATTCTAGTTAACATATTGCTGCTTCTCTGTTATCGAAAATCGATTAATAGATAAACAACAGCTGCGTAAAAGTTGTATAATATTTTATCTGATTGCACTTTACACGATTCTAACTTTGCAAGTACCTAGTAGTTAATTATTTTAATCATACATACATCAAATTAGAAATAATTGTTTCTAATAATTTAAAACATGTAAAATGTAGATATGAACCAATATACAAATTTATACATCAATACAATTGAAGTTGGTAATTTTGTATAGTAGGTGGAACGAATCGTACTTAATTGTTCTTTTTTATTTGTATTAATTTACACTGCTCAGACAAATTAAGGGAGGAGTAGTTTTTTGAAGAGGTGGTTCTTAGTTAACAATAGCTTGAAGCAATCCTTAACAGAAAGTTTTAAGTTTTGAGACTTTTTGCACACTAAAATTTTTGCTAACGTAAATTAAAAATATGTAAAAAAAAAACAAAAATTCTAAACAAAACAATTTTTTGTATTTTTCAAAAATATCCATGAACTTCCTTAACTTCTTTTTATTAAATTAATGAAAACTTCAAGCTTTAACATTTTTTTGTACTTATTGTTAGTTACAACTCTTTTAAACCCAAAAACATATTATTTATCAAAAAATCTTCACTTATTTGTTTTGGATAGTATATTTTTTAATTTTGACACGGTTACGTAAACTTAGCTATAACATTTTATGCGAAAAGTTCTAATAATTCACACCTTTAGAAAAAAAAATCGTAAAATAAATTAAAACGATTCGTAAAAAAAAATAGCATGTAATTTTTGTCTCAATGAAAATGCTGAGAAGTGTTGATACCTTAAACATTATAAAATTCATTGAAAAACTAAACAATAACGAATAAAAGTCTCCAAACATTATCGTCACTAATTAATAACTTATAGATAATCACGTGTCATGACGCAAAAGAACTGCAAATCTATTAGACTGCACGACATTTCCCCCGCAAAATTGATAAGATTATGTCTAGAGTTTAGTTATTGAGCTGTGTACCTTTTGCAAAGTAGTTTGAATTATTTTCATTTACATACATATGGGGAAATTAGAAATATGTACTTAATATTAAGATTAGTTGAAAAATATTAAGGGCCAGTTTGTTCACAGTCGATTATCTTTTAATTAAGGATTATTCCATAGAAAAATAAAGCGGTGGTGGTTTCCTTCAAGGATTAAAACATGGTGCTGATGGATTCAATTTTGGTGGATGGATTGAAACTTGGTGGATGAGGTGGTGTTGGAAGAAAGAGCCATTGGATGACAACGCAATATTTGGGTAGTTTGGACAGAGGGGAGGGGCACTGGGGGTCCAAAATCAATTTTATCCTACTTCTAACTATCTTATCAAACTAAAACCTTGTACCACAATATTTTGGGACAGATTCGGTACATATTTTGGTTTTTCGAGATTCTCGATTTTCTGGACACTGGATTTTCGGGATTCTTAGTTTTCTGGATTAAAATTTTCGGGATTGTGTCCGTCTCCCATAGTTTTTCCAAATTGTTTCCGTGTTAAGTGTTTGTTCTCATAGCCCCTTAAAAATTAACAGACAGAAAAACTGATTGTTATTTTTTTTTTTTAAACATACATAATACACAATATAGTACAGGAAAGTTAGTAAAAAAACAGGCATATTGTGGAACGAAATACAGGACGGCTGAATTTTTCAAATCTGGAAGAGGGGTATTAGAAAAGCTTAAGTCCTGGTTTTCGGGACGGCACCCCCCTGGCGAAATCCGCCATTTTGGAAAACGCGAATCGCTCTATATCTCCAAAACTATAGGTTCTATAGAATTGGTTATCAGACCAAAGTTCTTGGAAATTTAATTATCTTTTTCTTTGTAATACATTATTTTTCTATGCGGGCAATAGTTTTGAGGTTATGTTGTTTTTATTTGTTTTTCGGCTTTTTTTTTTAAGTTTTTATCATTCCCGGTAATAGTTACATAATTTCTTAAACAATAACAGTTATAGACCATCAAATTTCCAATAATTTGGTATATTTTTTAAAATCATGCGATGTATGAGTTGAAAGTTATTGATCTGAAAACTATAGTTTTAGAACGGGAAAGTTAGTAAAAAAACAGGCATTTTGTGGAACGAAATATAGGAAGGCTGATTTTTTCAGATATGAAAGAAGGACATTAGAAAAGCTTTAGTCCTGGTTTTCGGGACGCCAACCCCCTGGCGAAATCCACCATTTCGAAAAACGCGAATTAGTCCAGTCAAGTTATACTTTTGCTGAGAAATAATTCGCAACTGCAATTTGTACTCAAAATATGAAAGTACACTAGTACAGGAACTAAACCCCCCATTTTCCGAACAAATGTCTGGACGACTTTGGCCGCCATTTTGTTTTGAACAGTTTTGCGACTATCGCTTGTAGTTCGGCTAGTTTTGGTCTTAGAGAAAAATGTTATGAGACAAAGTTGTAGCAAATTTTATTTCCCACAAAAAATGTTAAGTAAGTTTTTATTCTAAAACCTACCATTTAGGAGTTATAATGAATTTCGTAAAATGCTATGCTCACTTATTTTTTATATTCACCATAACTTTTTTTTTCAAACTTTTATTAAAAAATTGTTGTTATAAAAGTTAAAGAGCTACTAATTATCTATGTTTGTCTCATACTAAGTTTTTTTGTCCGAGTTGCCGTTTCCTCACTAAAACAAAAATTCAATAAAAAAATTAGCAAAAACAGGGTGAGGGGAGAGTACGATAATTGTGGTGCCGAGATTTTATAACAGTTTTTTGAAGAAGGGTTCAATACAAGTATTTTTTACTATCGGAAGGGGGGTCTATCTCCCCCCGTTTATGCGGAAGGGGCAGTTTTCTAAAAAAAAACAGCCTAAAATAAAAAAAAATATTAAAAAACAACGGCAACACTTACAGTTATGAATGATACATTTTTCAAAAGCCACAATTATATGCATTCTTGTAGTTTCTAAATGGAGCTATTAAAATTTATAGTTTTTGAAATAATCGATCTCAAAGTTAAATTTAGGAAAAAAAAATTTTTTTTTAATCGATTATTTCAAAAACTATAAATTTTAATAGCTCCATTTAAAAACTACAATAATGCATATAATTGTGGCTTTTGAAAAATGTATCATTCATAACTGTAAGTGTTGCCGTTGTTTTTTAATATTTTTTTTTATTTTAGGCTGTTTTTTTTTAGAAAACTGCCCCTTCCGCATAAACGGGGGGAGATAGACCCCCCTTCCGATAGTAAAAAATACTTGTATTGAACCCTTCTTCAAAAAACTGTTATAAAATCTCGGCACCACAATTATCGTACTCTCCCCTCACCCTGTTTTTGCTAATTTTTTTATTGAATTTTTGTTTTAGTGAGGAAACGGCAACTCGGACAAAAAAACTTAGTATGAGACAAACATAGATAATTAGTAGCTCTTTAACTTTTATAACAACAAGTTTTTAATAAAAGTTTGAAAAAAAAAGTTATGGTGAATATAAAAAATAAGTGAGCATAGCATTTTACGAAATTCATTATAACTCCTAAATGGTAGGTTTTAGAATAAAAACTTACTTAACATTTTTTGTGGGAAATAAAATTTGCTACAACTTTGTCTCATAACATTTTTCTCTAAGACCAAAACTAGCCGAACTACAAGCGATAGTCGCAAAACTGTTCAAAACAAAATGGCGGCCAAAGTCGTCCAGACATTTGTTCGGAAAATGGGGGGTTTAGTTCCTGTACTAGTGTACTTTCATATTTTTAGTCCGAATTGCAGTTGCGAATTATTTCTCAGACCTCCATACAACCAAATCTAAAATGACTGGACTAAATTGGTCTATATCTACTTAACTATTGGTTTGACCGAATAAGTTACTTAACCAAAGTTAAAGGTAATATAAACATCTTTTCTTGTGCATTCACTGTTTTTCAGCAAGAACAACACTTTTGAGGTTATGTCGTTTTATGTTTTTTTTTTCGGTTTTTTTAATTTTTCTCAGTCCTTATGATAGTTACATAATTGTTTAGCATCATAAAAGGTGGATGTTTGACTTAAAACAAAATATGTATACCACAATATTATAAGTTTTACCATTATTTTTTGTTTTTTTAATATTCAATTAATATTTAGTGGAAATTTTCCGACCCACCTAAATAATGGAAAAAACACCTCCTCTAATATCTATTTTTTCTTGTTTTCGCATATCGTACAAGATTTAGCGTTTTTTCATACTTTATGCAAAAAAATATTAGTATATTGTTTGAAAATTTTGAGAGGGATTGCTCTTTAAGGTTCCGTATCTTTGGTTCGAAAAGACATATAATCTTCAAAAGTATACCAAATTAATGGAAATTTGATGCTCTACAACTTTTGTGATGATAAAAAATTATGTAACTATCATAGTGACTGAGAAAAATTTAAAAAACCAAAAAATAAAAAATAAAACGACATAACCTCAAAAGTGTTGTCCTCGCTGAAAAACAGTGAATGCACAAGAAAAGTTAATTATATTACCTACAACTTTGGTCAGGTAATTTATTCGGTCAAGCCAATAGTTAAGTAGATATAGACCAATTCGCGTTTTTCAAAATGGCGGATTTCGCCAGGGGGATGGCGTCCCGAAAACCAGGACTTAAGCTTTTCTAATACCCTTCTTTCAGATTTGAAAAAATCAGCCGTCCTGTATTTCGTTCCACGAAAAAGTCTATCTTTCCTGTACTAATATGCATACATAGAAATTTCATATTATATTTTAAATTTCAAAGAGATTGAAATCATTATTTTAATAATCAATTTATATTTATCAGTATAGACTTTGTTATCTGCAATTGTTCTCAATTGGAAACAAAAAGAAATGTGACCCAGTGCAAATGCACCTTATTATCTTTTATATTTAAATTTGGTCAAAAACGAGCCTGGTTACGTACATTTTAGACTTTGTAAGATAATAAACAAATCAAGTGGCATGATGCATGAACAAAGTTCATTTTCAATTTAATCAATTCAAGTGTCACAATCAACAACAGTCGTTTTCGAAAAGTCCTTATCAAAGTTTATTGTTTATTGCTGTATTTGAAATTTATGTTGCATCAATTGGCTATTGTACTTATTTTCTTTTTTTTATTGTTTCTTATCGTTTAATAAATGTTATAAAAGAACACTATATTTTGTGAGGCTAACTGGTTTCAAATCTTCCACTAAAATTACGTTTTTAATTATTTTTAAAAATGTACAAAAGTTTCCAAAGTTGAAGTTAGAACTGAAGATATTACAATTTAAAACCAACAAAACAGGACTTTTCAGACAAAAATAACAAAGAAAAATAAACACATTTTCTCGACTGTTGTTTGTTTATTTCTTTTTGAACAAAAGCCTCGATTTTGGTTTGTTATTTTGCTCTGAAAACGTCTGTTTTTTTTTGCATTCAAATTGTAATATCTTTCGTTCTAATTTCAACTTTGGATATTTTTATACATTTTTGAAAACTACAATAACACAGCAAGTTTTCACAATAATAAACCAGTGCCACACCATAAAAATTTTTTTTCAGCGTGTTGCTCTGAAATAAAAGAAAGAAATTGAGTTTTTATCAAACATGGACCTGTTAATTAATTTTCAGCAAAATGGCGTATGAAATAAAAAATATTTTGATTAATTAATTATTTCTTATTATTAGGCAATGTTTTAGTGAAAGAATTGTAAAAAAAACAAAAATCAATTATGAGGGGAGGAAGCAAAATACTGTTGCAAAGTCGGGATTTTTCGAAATTTCACAAAAACTGCATTAAATCGAAAACGGCAAGGATTTGGGATGAACAAGTTACCAAATTCTGAGAGCCCTAAAGTTGGCCTATCACCATATTTCGTTTGATCTATTACTTTTGGGACACCCTGTATAAGGCGTAACATAATTTTTCAAAATAATTAACCTTCATTTAAAAAAAATTAACTGTGATTTATTTGTAATACAAATATATTTTTATTTGTAAACAAAAAGCCTTAATTACAAAATATAATTTATTAAATAAGACTGGATATTTTAAATTCCAATCCAGTTCCAATCGTTGAACCGTCTGTCTTACTCATTTACTTGCATTTTTTATTTCCACAAATGTTAATTTAAATTATTCAATTTGCTTACACTACGCGATACTCGTAGTTTCCTTTATTTACAGTCATTATTTTGTTCGAAACTCTTTGACCCTTTTCGTATTTAATTAAATCTGAAGGTAATTTAAAAATTCATCGCTTTTTACTTGAGGGCACAAATTGTTGATAATTTACAATATTTTAGGGATTTAAACAGTTTTCAAGGTGTTTTTTTTTTTTTTTTTATTGGAATGAAATAAATTTTATGATTTGTCATTGTTTTGTAATTTTTATTCAAGTCCCCAGAAACATTCATTCAATCATCATTTAAAGATGTTTCTTAATTTTACTACCCTAATTTTATTATGATGGTTTTTTTCTTTAAGGTAAACTTATAACTGGCCCACTTCCCACATATTTTTTGTGGGTATATTCCTTTTAAGTATATTTAACAAAAAAAAAATACTGACAAATCAAAATAAAATATCTACAGTCTACACGCTCTAGTATTCCTACAATTCAAACTTATTTTCACTCGCTAAATTATAAAGATAATTTTTGTTGTTGTTGATAGTTTCCCCTTATCATACAATTTTGCATACAAAGTTTTTCTATGTACAAGTGCAAGTATGTTTATAAAAAAAAACATGATTTTTTTCGACTTTGGCCCCCAAATACAAATTTAATTAATCTAGTCGCAGATGCTCCTTTGTTATGACTATGAGTGTTGGTTATTTAATGGTGACATTTTAGTGAAGGTACAAACATACTTGTAGAGCTAATAAATAATGTTGATTTTGTTGTCACGTTTAATCAATAAACCTTTGAATGTTTTTTTTTTTTTTTGCATGTAATGCTGACCATGAATTCACCTATGGCAAATTTTATTTATATTTTAATATAAGAAAAAAAAAATAATTTTTCTAATCACAATTATTGCTAAGAGAGGGTGATTGATAATAAATTGTAGCTTTATTTGTTTAGATACTACATAAATATTTATAAGATAACGGCTGTGGTAAATTACACTATATCTTACAATTCGAGGCATAAAAACTAATTACTATTATAGAATAGGAAATGCTAACAGTTAAGTCAATATTTTATGTATCCAAATGCTATACTGAAGATATTCATTCAAAAAATGGGGTAGCTACAAACTTTGATAAGAAATAGATATTATTTCAATAGTATCAAAATCGAATTATACATAAAATCCTTTATAAAGTGTCCCATCGCTCCTGTATTTTACAGAATACTCTTGTATTTTGAAGGTAAATCCTGTTTCTTGTCAATTAGCTTAGAAACCCGTATTTATCCTGTAATTTTGGGTAGAAAAGTTGGAGGAAACGAATAGAAAATTTTGTATTTTTTTTTTTGACATTTTTTCACATATTTGACAATGTTTCTTTCAACACTTTTATCCGAAAACTTAAAATGTTCATCAGGTCATATCTATAACCAACTGTGCCAAAAATCAGATATGACGTACCTACGGTGCTGTCTGAGAATATCGTCAAATCTTACATCTTACATCGTTACATCTTATTTGACGATATTCTCAGACAGCACAATAGTAAGAATACTTTTAATATTAAAAACAATGAAACAAATTAATATACTAAGTATAAATGCATTAAGATACTTATCTTAGTGAAAACTTAAATAAATAAAAGCGAAAACATACAAAAATATGCCAAAAACCTTCCATGGAATTACCCAGTTGTTTTACAAAAATTTAAAAAAAAGAGCAAGTTAACTTCGTAAGTGATTTGAAAAAAATGTCTGACTTTTTGAGATATACTATTTTGAAAATCGAAAATTCCGCTTTTTAACCGTTTTCTTTTGTTATATTACAAATTTACTTATTAGAAAAATACAATTTTTTTACTGTTCAAAATAATATAAAAACATACGAGAATGTAAATAGAACGCTATGTCAAAATTTGAAAGCGATCGGTAAAGAACGTGATGAACATGAAATATACCAAACACGTTGACTTCAACTTAAGATTTGTCGAAAAAGGAAAAAGATTTTGAAAAGATTTAAATGGGTTTAGAAAGAAAAAATTTGGTATGTTAGAAACCATTGCATCAATGTTTAAACAAACTACCACGCGCAAAGAAATAACCTCGAAAACGGTTAAAAAGCGACGTTTTTAATTTTCTAACTCGAACTTTCAAAAACGTGATGTGATAGAACTTTTCTGACATCGGATTCGAACAAAAACCTTGTTGGCCAGTGTTATCTATAAGTAATGTACGTATCAACAGAAATTTTCCAACAATTTTTTTTTAAGAAGTGGAAAGATCGTACAGCTTTGTTCTACTACTATTTCTTACTATTAGAGCACTGTTGTATATTTGGCGCTTAAGACAAAAATTGCGGAGTACGAATTGTATAAGATTTTTTCACCGTAGGCCTTTTCTAACTGTGTCAGTTTTTAGCTTATAACTTCCAAAAAGGCTCATCTTATGAAAACAGTCAATATTCAACAGCAAAAAAAGATAAAATTTGGCTTTATAAATGAAATCACAGCTCTATAGGTTCAAAAGACCTTGAAATAAATTATTTCGAGCAGCGATTGTGCTGAATTAAAGCAAATTTTATGTCTTATGATTATTTTAAACGATGGACCTTTTGTGGCTTATTAGCTAAAACTTTAAAATAATGGAAAACATTTTTGTGCAGCACGCAGGCAGAAAGCTCAGTTTTTTTGGAAGCTGCAAACTTAGTTATATACTATTAGCGCCTATCGATAAAAATTCCCAAAAAATATAAAAGTACAATCCAAATAAAACGAACCTGATTTCTTCTATAGTATAATTCATCAATATTATCTTTTAGTTTAAAATTTATTAATTTGATGTCATTTTCTTTATTTCAGAAAACCACTCCCAGAAGACAAAATATTATATACGATAAATGAAAAGAAAGACAAAAAAGCACCTAAGGCTCATGTTAATTCACTTTTCTTCAAACAGCTAAGACAGTTATTGCGTAAGTTTTCTTTTTTCATATCAATCTATCATCAAGAAAATTATTTCTAACTTACAAAAATCTTAATTTTATTCAAGCTATTCTTATACCGGGAGTATGGAGTGTGGAGAGTGGACTTCTTGTTCTTATTGCTGGTGCACTTGTTGCAAGATCTATAAGTGATATTTATATGATTCAAACCGCCACAGTTGTCGAGAGCACAATTATAGGAATGAATAAGACTAAATTTAAATCGGCCCTTCTTAAGTACCTCGCTGCTCTTCCAATGGTAATTTATTTTTTTAAATTATAAAAAATAATATAAACTCAACTTTTCTTTTATGTTTTCTAGATATCAGTTGTAACAAATGTTCTTAAATGGAGTTTGGGAGAATTAAAGTTAAGATTTAGATCAAACTTAACTCAACATTTGTACAAAGAGTATCTGACGTAAGTCATTAGATTTGTCTCTTAATATGAGCGCATAAATGTTAACAAACATAATTTCTTTACAGAGGTTATACATATTACAAAATGTCTAATTTAGACAATCGTATTGCAAATGCAGATCAACTACTAACAACTGATATTGATAAATTTTGTGAGAGCGCAACTGATTTATATTCAAATATCAGTAAACCAATTTTAGATATTATTATCTATGTTTATCGATTAACAATGAATCTTGGTGGACAGGTGAGTTGAACAAGAAGAAAAAATTAGTATTAATAGAAAAAGAAACGATCCAAATTAATTTATTCAATTATTCTTAGATTTATTAAATTAGAATAACTTTTTTACTCCGGAGTAATTTAGGTACTGCTGAGTACTCCAGATTTACTCCTCAGTAGAGTGAAGAAAAATGACATTAATTCGAGGAATGAAGAAACTCCAAGCTTTAATAGGTTTTACTCCGAAAGTACTTATTCGATCTCAGCGAAACTATTTGTAAAAAAGCATTTATATAATTTTAATATAAACCTACAAAAAAGGCTTAGTTTTTCATAAAAAAAACAATTTTAATGTATAGCGTTTTCGTTTGGAAGAACTTCCTGAAGCTCGAAATGAATAATTCGCAACGCTTTTGTCAAATCTGAAGTTTTTCCCATTGTATATGTTATTCCACATATACAGCCTTCTGGTTACGTAATATTAATCATCGTATTTTATCTCCAATGTTATCAAGCAAAAGAATACAATCAATTTTCTATTATTTTTTGAACAATTGATATCCAAAATCAAGTGTCTTATATTTTTTCATGAAAATCTCGCGTGTATACTTTCCCTTTACGATTGCTTTGTTGCTCCATGCTCCACCTGTCCAATCGTTGGCGAGCCTCTCGGTGATTTAAAATTGATTTCGACCATATGCCAAGACTTTTCGGAGAAATCTACTTGTTTTAGAGTAGAGCTTGAAAGTATCCGGATTCCGGACAGATATCCGAAACAAACCCTGGTCCAAGTGTCGTATAGGAAAAAAATAAACTTTTTTTTTTTGTAGTAGAGAAAAATAAAATCAACATTTTTATAAGATCACTTTATAATATAACCCATCGTATTACATATCAGTTTTTTTCGGCATTTTATATTTTTTAAATTTGATATACCTTCTAAGCTATTTCTAAGCTATACAAAAGTGCCACTATAAACTTTTTATCGGAGTTCTATATGAAAGAATTGTATTTTCAAAATTTAACCCTGAATAACTTCTTTGAACACGCCGAGTTGTTGGGAATTTTTACAAATCATCATCATTTAAACGTTTGTTACAATTTTTAGGAGTTTTCTCTAGGCACTCGGAGGTAAACATTAACATTAACACATATTATTTGTATATTTCTGAGGGATTCATTTTTCAAATACTTATGTCGTTTTCGATTGGCTCTCCGGAAGCCTCCGGAATCATTCAGAAGCCTTCTGAAAGCGTTTTATTCGCACGAATATGACAGGCAGAACGCTTCTCAGAAGAGAAATTCTCTTCTCGATTTAAAATCGGAATTCACTCGAGAAGCACTAATACACGAATATTTAAAAGTCAAATTAATCACTCAATCAATATTTTTTTTATTTTTTGAAATAAATTAATTTTTTTCCGAAATAAATTTTTTAATTAATTTTCAAACTTGCTTAAAATATTTTGGAAACCAATTTCACTATTAATTTCTTGAACATTACCAATTTTAAAAAAATTTAAAACATTTCATTTGAAAGAAAAATAAATTAATATAAATATTTGAAATTTGAAATTTAAAAGAAAATACACAAACACAGAAAAAAAACAGAATTGAGTGGAAGCGATTTGACCTGTTCCATTCGATTTCAGAATGAGTGAATCCTTGAGTGAAACCAATCGAAAACGACATTAATTTCACTTTTAAATGGTTTGGCAGTGTCCGGATACCCGAAACTATCCGGATATCCGACATATATCCGGACACTGAATGGATAGATCGGATCTAGGATCCGGATCTGTTTGGCATAAAACACTATTTCAGAAAGCGCTATCTTTTAGCATACCGTGACCTTTGTTCAAAGCCAAAGCCTACCCTAGCTCTCTGTAGATCTTTAAATTTAAAAATTGTAGTTGGCTCATTCCTTGTCGGAGTAATGTTACAACAGCTGCGTTCCTTTGGAAATATTTATCTACTGCTTAGTACTTAAAGCTGCTTTGAACTACTCTTTCATTATAGCAAAAGTAGTTCAAAGTAGTTTTAAGTACTAAGCAGTAGATAAATATTTCCAAAGGAACGCAGCTAACTTTAGCAACTACTACAGTCGTAATTGTTTCCAAAATGGTGTTGACTAATTATTTGGAATGCGTGACATGAGAAAGATACAACAAATAATAGACACTTTATTTTTATTCTCTGAAAACTAATTAAATTGCCATGTTTTTAATAATTTATTTTTTTTCCCTACAAACTAGACACCATCAATTCTAATGGTATACCTTCTCTTCGCTGGTGTTCTTCTAACACGTTTAAGACGACCAACTGGAAGGCTAACAGTCGAAGAACAAAAATTGGAAGGAGAATTCCGTTATGTTAATAGTAGACTTATTACGAACTCAGAAGAGGTTGCCTTCTATCAAGGTAACAACCGTGAGAAACTAACACTCTTGGCTAGTTTCTCTAAATTACGGTCACATCTGAGGAAATTCTTAGAATTCCGTGTTAGTATGGGAATCATCGATAATATTGTTGGCAAATGTAAAGAACACAAAATATTTTTTTTTCAACAAAAGTTTTTATTTAAATTTGTGAATTTGTAGATTTTGCATCCGTTGTTGGTTTCTATGCAGTTTCACTACCATTTTTCACAGAAAATCATCCACTTCTTTCTGGTGGAACAAGTGCAACTAGATTACAGGTATGTTATTGAAATGTATTTTCTCTTTTTCTTTGAGAAACATGAGTTAACTCTTACTTAGGCATACTACACATACGGAAGAATGTTGGTTAAGTTAGCAGAGGCTATTGGCAGACTTGTACTGGCTGGACGAGAAATGTCCCGATTGGCTGGTAAGAATATCAAACAAATTACATGTTTATTACATTTACTTATGAGAATTTTCTTGTAGGTTTCACTGCACGTGTAACTGAATTGATTAAGGTGTTGGGTGACTTGAACAAAGGTCATTACGAACGCACAATGGTCAACAATGTCAGCAATGGTGAAACTAATTTCGGTCCAAATAAGGGAAAAATTGCTTTCCAAGACAATCTTATTCGATTTGAAAAAGTTCCCTTAGTCACACCGAATGGAGATGTTTTATTGAAAGAATTAACATTTGAAGTCAAGTCAGTTAATTAAACTTAAATTTAAAATCTTATTTTAAATTAACTTTTGTTCCCTTCAGGTCAGGAATGAACGTTCTTGTTTGCGGACCAAATGGATGTGGAAAATCTAGTCTTTTCCGGATTTTAGGTGAATTGTGGCCAACGTGGGGTGGTTTGGTTACAAAACCGCCACGTGGTAAACTCTTTTACATTCCACAAAGGCCCTACATGACTCTAGGAACACTTCGTGATCAGGTTAGTTTAAGATTTATTGATTTTGTTAATTGATTTAATTCCTCTTTTGTTCTTAATTGAAGATCATCTACCCACACACAAAAGAAGAAATGATTCGACGAGGCAAGTCCGACAGTGATTTGAGAAAATTCCTTGAAATTGTCCAACTGACGAACTTGGAACTACGTGAAAATGGTTTGGATGCTATCGAAGACTGGATTGATGTACTATCTGGGGGGGAAAAGCAACGTGTTGCCATGGCAAGACTCTTCTACCATAGTCCACAGTTTGCTATTTTGGATGAATGCACAAGTGCCGTTTCTGTGGATGTAGAAGGAACAATGTATCAATATTGCAGGGAAGCTGGCATAACACTATTCACTGTGTCACATAGGAAATCACTATGGCAACACCACGACTATTATTTGCAGTTTGATGGACGTGGAACATATGAATTTGCGCCAATCGACAATTCCAAAGAACAATTTGGATCGTAGGATAAGTTAATAGAAAATCAAACATCCTTCCCCTTAGATCAATTTAATTGTATGTGTTATAGTTTAACTTACTTTATTCGTATTTTGTGCGAATCGTTGTAGTCGTCTTTTTTTTTTAATTTTATTATTTCTTTATTTTTTTTTTTTTTTGTGGATTTATAATTTGGAAGAAGAACATTTATTAGTTTGGGATTGATAAGTCAATGTTTGATATCAATGAAAATAAGGTGCTGGACTCCTTTATATTTTTATTTTGATGAAAAATCCTATTAGTTTGTAATTATTACTTTTGTATTATCTATCATAGGTTAATTGGAAAGAGTAAAGCAAATAAAAGCTTATAAAAAAACAGTTAATTCAATTAGTAGTAAAATGTTTTTGTGTTCTTTAATAATTCCACTACGCCTAAGAGTTGAAGTTTGAGGCCAACTCTATTGACAAATCTTCAGGGAAGATCAATTATCACGGAGTTACTTATTTGTAATTGGGATAAATTAAAAAAAAAGTTGTTTACGCAGTATTGTAATAAAAAAAGGCAATTTTTAATTGAATTGAGCTTACTTATTTGTTTTGTGAAGCTCTTCTTTTTTTACAAACCTCATTAAATTTCACATACCAACAAAATTAGTAGGTAACTGTGCAATGTGCACAAAAATTTCTGGGGCCCTATTTTGTAAAATGATTATCGTTGAAACTACTTCGTTTTCGTTAAAATGCGACTACGTATTACGATAATCGTTTTACTTCAACGATACTTGTTAATCTTTACGACTGCCATTTACCTATCGTTTAACATTCGTTTTCGTTTATCTGTCATAATATTATTGCTTTTGCTGGTTGAATTCATGTGAGCATAAAAAAAAACATTTTTTTCGGTTTAGTTTGGCCAAAAGACTTTCTTGTTTTACATAATCGCTCTTTATCGTGACTATCGTTTACTTCACTATCGTTGACTTGCCGCTCGTTTCGTATTACTACGTAATAGAGCCCCTGTAAACTGTGAATGCTTTAGTTTTGTTCAGTACCTACAATCCTACATACTTTATATCAAAAGGAGAAATTATTTGATTTGTTATTTATAAATAAATTGTTAAAAATGGACCACAATTGATCAATATATTTATTTGTATGTATTTAACTACTATCTGCACTTGTTCTCAACATGGAATTTTCCAATGTAATTCAAATAGAAAACTCGTTTTTCTTAAAAGCAGCAAAAAGTGTACCTATATGAATACGCTCCTATAGTTTCACGCCAGTGAAGTCTGGGTTAACCCTTTCAATAAAAGTCTCTAATAAAAGAACTGTTGAAATACGTTAAGGTTTAAAAAACCAATGGGAGACATTCTTATTAAATAAAAAATAAATGCGTTTTCAAAAAACTGAGTCGTTTACAGGAAAGGTAGACATCAAGATTCTAGACAGGTATGCATTTTTTTTTTTATCAAAATCGTTAGAGCCGTTATTGAGAAAAACAACTTTTTACATTTTGGTTATACCGTTAATTTTGGTGCTAGGGAATCTTCAAAATCTCATAATTACGTAGATCGTTTCAGTAGTTAAGGCGGCAGCTCGAAATAGAGACAAATAAACATACACACAGACAAACAGATAAAATTGAGATTTTTTTACGCAGCCTAAACCTGCTGTTAGTGTTTTAATGAGAGTTCTTGACAATACTTGATAATTTTTAAAACAGACGGAAATAACTCTGCGATAGAAAGTTAGAGGTTTTCGAAGCCAATTTGACGAGTTAATGAGGTGAAGTTTTTGATTCACAGAATTCGGATAGCGGAATAGGCTTGCAATAAGTTTTCAGCTTGCTCACTTAGGTGTTTCCCCAGCAATAAATCAACACAAGTAAAATCAGTACAACTTTGTGTTTTTATCTCGAGCTAAGAACATCGCACGGCAAAAGATTCTGTGAGTTTTGGTTTAAGAAACACAAAGTTTTCAATAACGATGGAATTCGTTATAACTTATAAGGCTCTGTAAGATTAAAGTCAGAAGTAAAATAATTTCTAAATGAAAGCATAATTTCCTAATTCTTCTTTTATTTCATTAAAATTGGTACAAAATACAATAATCGATAAAAGTATAAGGTATTTTATTTTTACTTCTTGTTTAGAAGATCGTTCTTTTCCAATGATACCCAAATATCTTTAGCAGCAGGTCTATCCTCAGAAGCTTCATTTGTACAACAATAAAATAATTCAACAACTGTATTATATTCAGTTGTAAGTTCGAATGCTTGTGGCAAAGGTGGTCGAGTTCCGTAAGCCCTTTCCACACCCGAACAATCCATCGACCCATCATTATTTTCTTTAGCAGACTCTTCTGAGTCTTCGTCGTCACGTAAGTGAATAGTATGTGGAGGACAAAGTGAAATTGTTTCATAAATAATTAATCCAAAACTAAAGATATCAGCTTTAGCATCAATTATTTCTTCTCTGTCTATTATTTCTGGAGCTGACCAAATATCCGTTCCTTTAAAAAAATAACTTGAATATAAAAAGTCTTAAGAGTTTGAGTTTTGAAATGGAATACATACCAACATATTGTAGTTCGGGATTTTCTTCAAAATTAATAAACCCATCCTCGTCCAATGGAAGACTTACACCAAAGTCACAGAGCTTGCAGATTTCAAAGTCATTTTTAACAAGAATATTGAAGGATTTGAGGTCACCATGTAGTAGCTTTGCTTCATTGTGTAGATAATCTAATGCTTTGGAGATGTCGAAGATCATCTAAAAATACAAACTCATTTATAGGCTTCCTTTTTAGTACAGTCATTTTTAACACCAATCAGAGGAAAAATTCCTAGTGGGCTGAATTTTGCCGGCTTAAAAAGTTATAAGGGTCAAAAAGTCACGAAAATCAGTTTCTCGTGACCTATTGCTCGGAAGCGATCAGAGGTCATTATAAAAATTGTTCGTCGTGAAATTATCTACAACATGAGAAGATCCAAACGACAGTTTCTATGAAATTCATGTTTGGAAAACTCCCAGACCAGTCCAACACTTTAATTTTTTTGAGGAATAACTTGCCACTCTTAACTTTTTGGCAAAGACCCCATCTTCTTGGTTTAGATTTAGAAGTACCAATGTCTGATTTCTGAGCACAAACAAGTTCCTGTTAATCTGTCTTTTCCTAAAATATGTTAAAGCAACATTACTAACTGAACTGTGAACTCCAAATAAGTAAGTTAGAATAAATACAATGGCCCTTAGTAAAAGGCCCAAATTTAGTGAAAGCTCGATTTAAACAAACAAACAAACACTTCCATATTTAGAAAGTGCGATGATTTTAAAATTGACTTATGTCCAATTTCAATGAACCAAAAATTCGATCTGCAGTCGACTTGCTAGTTTATCTTTAAATGAATTCCAATCGCCAAACCAAACAAAAATTTTGTAAAGAAATGAAGAACCAGAGCAAATCTTTGTTTATTTGTGAAATATAAATCATTTTTAGTGAACAAAGTAAACAAATTTTACGTTGTTTTGTTCTTACTATCCACTTTAGAACCGATTTTAGTAGCGACTGCAAGTGGTTGAAAGGAATTCGACATTAGTTATAGGTACGGTGACCATATTTCTAGGAGCGAAACCCGTGACAGATAAAAAAAATCGTTGCATATCGTTTTGAAAATATTGATTAAAAAAATTTTATTTTTTAAAATGACTTTGAGGTCTAGATTTCTTAAACGGTTTTAATGGAACATTTTCGTTGAAATCATTTAAGTCGTTTACAAGGAAGTCAAAAATGAAGAAAACGGTGTTGTAATAAGTACGTTTGAAAATAACTTCTTTATCAAAATCGTGAGAGCTGAAACGATTTTGAAATTGTGTCATCTTTAAATCAACTTTTAACATGCTTTTAAAAGTTTTAAAATTTTGCTAAGTTCATTATTCATTATTCAAAAAAAAAAAAAACTTTTCCTTGGGTAGCTTTTCAAGCTGGAATTAAATAATTGACTAATGCTTTTATCCGGAAAATAAGAAAAACTTTTATTTTCCAACAACTGTTTTCTTGTTTTCCTTACAAAGTAATTAAAATTTTGAATAAACAAATCAAGGAATTTGCAAATACGGGACACTTATACGTCCCGGGTTTCTTAAATACAAATACGGGACAGTCTACGAGTAGCTACATCAAAAATTAAAATTTTAGTATTTTTGAATTATTCCGATCACAAACAATTTTTACCCAATATTAAATGGAGCTTTACTATTGATTTTTAGGTAGTAGGAATAATTTAAAAAATATTAAAATTTTATCCGTGAGGCCCGAAGGGACGGAGATATTGAAGTTTAAAGCCCTTTATGTAGCTGATGTAGTTGATGTAGCACGTCGACAAATAGGCCCCTGATGTTTGGTTTATATGTAGAATGCTTCAATTTTACTTAAATTTGGTAACAGTTTGAATAAGCTATTTTTTGTTTTAATTTTAAGAGTTGATTTTAAGGTAGTGCAACGGTCTTATCATGTAGGGCATTGGTAATCGCTTACATTTTTTTTTCTCAGTCAGTTCTCAATCTATTCTCATTAAAAGTACCTCGTTGAATTTTAAAATATAGAATAATTATAGTATAAAAATTACATGTTCTTTTAATGGTGTATGGCTTAAATTGATAATTGAAATTCTTGATCTTACAAGGTAACAAGGTCAAAACCACTTGTATTATAATATGTTCCTGAAATGGAAATTGACAGCGCTAAGACTTTTGCAATTTCTCTTTTCTGAACGAAGTTAAAAAAATTTAGGGTATTCTCACGATCCGGTGCAAAAAAAAAAGTGTAAAATTGCTAAATTTTGTTTTTCTTCTTCTTCAACTACTTAGACAAATTTTAAACCATTGTATTTTTTTTTTTGCAATAGGGTTAGGGTATAACAAAAGTATAAAAGTTTTTAAAAAAGTCTGTATATTTGTTTGTTCTAGTGTGAGAAAATGTTATACTTTTGCAACGATACAAGGCCATTTGCATGAAATCGAGAATACCCCTATTGTTTTTTTTTTGCCCTAAATCCCGATTTTGGAGGTTTATTCACATTAAATTAAGAAAGTAGGCCTCTTAACTTGATAAGCGGAATTTTTCAAATGTTTTTTTTTTGTTTGATAACTGTTTAGTTTAGCATTTTCATGTAAATTATGAAAAACGAAATACCTAAGGCCCCAAATTGTTTTTAAAATAAAATGAAAGTTAGCCGCAAAATTATTAAGGCAGGGAATTTTTAAAGAGTAATTTTGAAGGAACGGCATCTTTATAAGCTGGGCATTATTAAAGCTAGAGCTCTTTTGAAGGTAGGGCATTTTCATAAGTGCAGCCTTTTTGAAGTTAGGGCCATTTTTTAAAGCTAGAACATTTTATAAAATATGACATTTTCATAAGTAGGGCATGGTGAAAGGGAGGGCATTTTTGAGACAGGGAATTTTTTAGGTTGGTGCATTTTTGAAGCAAGCCATTTTATAAGAAGGGTATTTTTGAAGGTAGGGCATTTTTCAAGGTAAGGCCTTTCTAATGGTAGGGCATTTCTTAATGTAAGGCATTTTTAAGGTAGGGCATTTTAAATTTAAGGTAGGGCATTTTAAATTTAAGGTAGGGCATTGCCCCTCAATGCCCCCCCCCCCCCCTTGGCTACGGGCCTGGACATATATTTGCAAATAACTGATTTTCGTGAACTTTTGGCCCTTATATCTTTTTTAAGTCGCTACGATGTCAATGTCGATTTTTCACATCTTCATTACAACAATACAATTCAGTCCACTAGGTACTTTTCCGCAGATAAAACCTAAAATGCCTGGGTTAATATTTAATAATCGAACCTTTAAGGTATTCTTTGCAGGTAAAGCTCCAAGTTCATCTTCTAAACGATCTTCAAGAATTGTTCCCAAACATGTTTGACAACACTCAAGAGCTAATGAGTCCATGCCATCTTCGGATTTTTGTATTCCACGGAAGCCAACTATATTTGGATGTGAAAGTTTTCTACACCAAACAAATCGTTAGACTATATTTCAAAGAATGTTTTACAAAAGAGTTGTAACTCACCTTAGAATCTCCGCCTCTTCTTGAATTCGTGTATTGTATTCAAGATTTCCTGCACCGCGTGCTCTTCGTGAGACTCGCTTTACTGCCCATGGAGAACGAATTTGTCCGCATCTTGGAGAGCGATCTAATTTATAGACATTTACACAAGTACCATAGCCGAGACTCTTCATAAATGGCGATGGCGGGATTTTCATTGGGGTGCTTTGGCAAGCAACATTTTCCAAATGCAAATTGCGAAGAACTTTTCCTGGAGTTTTGTCCATTGTTGAATATGGATTTTGATGACTTTAATTGTTTAGATTAATACTTTTTTTTTTAATTTTTAAAACCACTTTTCCCTCTTCTTTGTTCTATTTTTTCCGTTTTTTGAAAATTTTTGATTTGAAATTTGAAAAATCATAAACGTCAAAAAATGACATTTGGGTATACACATAAGTCAACGCTTACACTAAAGTTCCACTAATTAGGTAAATTTCCCTTATGGTCTGCTTAGACTAAAGTGAAACGATCTCAGGAACTCTGGTGGTAACTTAAAAAAGCAGAATTTGTATGAAATAAATACACTGAGTGCCACTTCAAAATAGTGGTGACTTGAACTAATACTAAATTCGACTTCATGATAGTACTATAGAAATATATATACAATGGTGGTAATAGCCTGTTTTCACTTAAGCCTGGTACGCTGCTCGCGCTAAATTTTAGCTGTGGTAAAACTCCCATACAAGTTATCGATAATTTGTATGGGATCCATTTTAGCTCGGCTAAAATTTTTCGATAATTTGTATGGGAGCTAAAATTTAGCGCGAGCAGCGTACCAGGCTTTAGAGTCCAAATGAAACAATTACGCAAATTATCTCATTTCGTATGTCAAATCTTATAGAAAAAAAATTTAATGCGAAAACAGGCTGTAGTGAAAACAGGCTATTAACTACATTGGCCACTTTTGGCAAAAGTACAAACTTTGATAGCGTCTATGAATATGGCCCATTGTTCTTAGACCGAAAAATAAGCTTTCTGCATCATTTGTTTTAATTTTCCAGCCCGAAAAATGTGTTTGAAAATTTTCACTTTTGTAATACCCCTGTTTTACTTCTCAACAAACAATTTTGGTTCTATAAAGCTATACAGATGCTACTGTTGCTTCTGTAAAGCATTATAGAAGCGATTGCTAGTAGGGTTCTCAGCAGCGAAAGGTCACCTTATTAACCCTTATGAATCTTATATGACTCTTTTAGGTGTGAAATTAATCATGGCGAGAAGCTCCTCAACATCGTTATAAAAGTGAAATTTATAGTTGGGAGATCATGATATTACAAAGTAAAACGATCTGGATCAATGTGGATGCAGATTTGTATATTCATCTCTTTTTTGCTCATGTTTGTTTATTATCCAAATCATACTCTATTTCTTATTTTATTTTATCAAAATAAAAACTAATTTTTGGTTCAATGAAAATGATCTTGATAAGCCCTGTTCCATTGGAGGTGATATTTTACTACTAGTAGATGTTTTGGTTAATCTAGTACTATCATCTACTCATGCTCTTCTTCCCGAGTAGATACGATTTGTATTGAATTCGTTGCAAGTGCGTTCCATTGAAAATCGCTAGTAAACTACTAGAAGTAGGGTAGAAGGGGGAGGATTTGCCACTTCATATTTTGGTTCTCAACATTAAAAAACTAACACAAGCGTCTAATTTATTTCGTGTCCAGCTAAAAGCTGTCAAACTTTGTGCAAAGTTTTCAATCATAAATGTGCAACAGAAAATGATTTTTCGGTATTTAATATTCTGTTGGTTTGGAAAAAAACCTGGACTGGCAAAGGTACCCCACTGGCAAATATGCTCCCCCTACTACCCTACCTTGCCACTTCCCAAAGGAACAGGGCTATTATCGTTTTCATAAACTTTTTTTTACTTTCATAGGAACAAGGCAAATCTTGGTACGAGTTTTGGAATTTGAACTCGTCTTTTTCCATCTACAGTTTTCACAAAAACTGAACGTGTCTAAATTTTAAACTATTCTACTACAATTAACGTCAATGTCACATTGCTGTCAAAATCTTCCGTAGCCTGCTGAAACACCATCACAGAAGTTATCTTTACGTAATTTCGGATTTTTATACCCGTTTTGTGAGCAAAAATAATAAATATTCAACTAATTTCTAAACAAAATAATCAATAATTGTAATTCAATCCTTCCTACAGGCACACACCACATAATGGGTAACGCATTCGCATTATATGCCCGACCAGAAATAACCCCAGATCCAAGGAATGCACCAGCCTTTGATCCATTAAAAGGTTTTCCAAATGGTCGCAAGGAACGTGTTATGATTGCCACCGAAGAAGAAATGCAATCGGCCAAACTAGCCCAAGAAGATCGTGACTTCTGTGCTCATAAGCTGCTCAAGTATCGTGCATGTCGATCCGATAAGTTCCCATTCGTGTTCCAGTGCCATCATGAGAAACACGAATATATGACATGTGAATATGAAGATTATGTGTTGCGAATGAAGGAATACGAACGTGAGCGACGATTGATGGAACGTGAACAACGTATTCAACATAGACAACAACAAAAAGCCTAATTAAAACACTGCTGCTTAGAAGCTTTATTATATTCTTTTTAGTTTAATTATTAAACAAAATAACTTGGTTGAAACTACACAAATTTTTTGTTGGTGTTTTTTTTGTCTTAAAAGTAAGAATTCTCTTTTTGTGTTATTCTGGGAACCAAAAATAAAACCGAAACCAAGAAATTAATATTGTAAAAAATATAATCGTCTATATTTCAAATATTCTTAACTATTTATACAATAATTAAATGAAAGTAACGTATTCCCTTGATTGTTAGACAATTGATTTCCCAGCATGCTTCTTCTTTTTACCAAATTTCATCTTCTTTTTCGATGGTTGTTGCTCTTCAGTCGTCACAATTGGTTCATCTAGCCTCTTGACTCCACTAAAAAAGAAGAAACAGAATAAATTAATCATAAATAAATTTATTTATTAGCTTAATACAAGCAAAACTTACAACTACACTTAGAACCAAAAAAACGGAATCATATAAATTATGCATATTAAAAACAGTAATTGCAATGGATAAAATATTTGTATTCAAAGTTTCAGGGTCTCATTTAAAAGCTTGTATTTTTTGCTGTGAATTGTTGGTAAAAACAAAAATGCTAATGATAGTGTTAGCTCTATCTGTCAATGATTTGCACTTCATTTTTTTTTAATGTTAAATTTTCCAGATCAGTTCTGTTTTCATTCAGTTTTTTTTTCCTTACATATTTCATTTATGTTGGTTGGATCGAACCAACTAATGAGTTTTTAAGTTCTTAGCATTGACTTAAAGCTAAGAACTTTAACCATTAACATTCATGTATGTCAATTACTTTACGATCAATTATCGTTTTTACAGAATGCAAAGCTTGATTCCATTTTTGTTTGTAATTGTTTACAAAAGCTGTGTTTTATTTTCCTCGTGATCCAGATCATTGATTTATTTGTGAAACAATAACAAAACAAAATCCTGCTTTTGTTGTTAAGCTAATAAAAACAATGATCTGATCCGGACCACGAGGAAAATAAAACACAGCTAAAATAAACTTAAAACTAGATTATAATAAATATGTAGTTTAAAAAACTAAAAATACGATTTTATCACGCACTAAAAACTATAAAATAATTTCATTGCCCTATTGGAAATGGTAAGATCAAAAAGCATCGAGCACTTTGTTCAAACTTTACAAAAGTACACGCAACAAAAATGCGCTCTACGCTTTTTGTTGTAACGATTTCCAACAAAACAATTAAATTATTTTATGTGCGTGATAAAAGCGTATTTTTAGCCTACATTTTTGCATCCATACTTGATTTGAGACGTTTCAGTTCGATACGATAATTGGAAGTATGCTAAAATTGATTTGGTGTGTTTCGACACCAAATGCCCCTCCCCAGGGTCCGGACCACTAAAATATAGTGTAGTCATCAGAGCTACATATATATACAAAGTTTCATTTCGATACGATAATACGAAGTAGGCTAAAATTTATTTGTAGTGTTTCGACCCCCCCCCCCCCCTATGCTCCTCCCCAGGGACCGGACCATCCGAACTACATACATATATGTACAAAGTTTCAGTTCGATGCGATAATTGGAAGTGAGTCAAAATTTAGTTCTAAAATTTTATTACATTATTCTTAGTTAGTTACAAGTAAAGCTATAGGTCGTTTCAAATCAAAAGTCCCATGGAAAATTGACCAAAAATAAAAAAAACTCATTCGCTTACTGGAAGGAAGCATTTATGAGGCAGCTGAACTTTTTCTAAAATTACGATAAAATAATGAAGAACAGTTCTTGATATCCCTATTTTAATTAATTGATCCGTCTGTGAGATTCACTGGGTAAGCCTCAGAAAGCTGATGCAAGTCTCCCGGGCTTGCATCACTCCATATCAGCGGGCAATACAAAAAAACATACAATTATTTAATTACACTGGTCAACAAGGTTTTTGCCACAAGAACCAAAATATACTTTTCTAGTAGTTTTTGGGGTGCTGAATCCGAATCTGAAGTCAGAAAAATTTGATTGGCCTCCGTTTTTGAAATATTACCGTTATAAAATGCTAAAAAACGTCATTTTGGCTGTTTTCGAGGTTCTGTTTTAATGTGGGGTAATTCATTACAAACAAATTTGTAAAGGTGATTATAAGAACAGATATTCTTCTTTCAAAAACTGGTTAAATCTTTCCGATATCTCTTTTAATGCCCGAGATATTTAGAATTTAAGTAGCGGTCTTTGAATCAGAAACAACACTGGCCAACCAAATCAAAATTTGTTTGCCACAAGAACCAAAATATACTTTTCTAGTAGTTTTCGGGGTGCTTAACTCGAATCCGCAATCAGAAAAATTCTGTTAGCCTTCGTTTTTGAAATATTACCGTTATAAAATGCAAAAAAAAGTTTTTTTATAACGGTTATATTTGAAGAACGAAGGCTAATAGAATTTTTCTGATTGCGGATTCGAGTTAAGCATCCCGAAAACTACTAGAAAAGTATATTTTGGTTCTTGTGGCAAAAATTCTGTGACCAGTGACTTAAACTTTAGATTAAATTTAGTTTCTCTTTAGCTTTTTAACTGAAACTTAAGATATCTCGAGCAATAAAAGAGATATCGGAAAGATTTAAACAGTTTTTGAAAGAAGAATATCTGTTCTTATAATCACCTTTACAAATTTGTTTGTAATGAATTACCCCACATTAAAACAGAACCTCGAAAACAGCCAAAATGACGTTTTTTAGCATTTTATAACGGTAATATTTCAAAAACGGAGGCCAATCAAATTTTTCTGACTTCAGATTCGGATTCAGCACCCCAAAAACTACTAGAAAAGTATATTTTGGTTCTTGTGGCAAAAAAAAAGTTAAATTTTGTTGACCAGTGTTATTTATCATTTGAAGGGAGTTGGGATAACTTTGCCGAAGATATTATTATAGGACTAGGTGAAGATGGACCAGAAATGTCCAGTTTATATGATAGCAATTCATAACCTAAAATTCTATTCACATCTTTTAATTTGTATAATTGGGCAGTAAATATCTTATTTTTATTTTTCAATTATTTTGGAGTCGTCACCATAGAAATCATAAATAAACAAATTCAGATTTTTCATTTGCTTATTTTTTTCTCTAGCATTTCTTTCATTCAAACAAGCATGATTTGTTGTTATTTTTGAGTTGATTTGTCGCAATGAGCAAATAAAATTGAGTTTTTTGTTTATTTGTTCTCAATTTTATTGGAAGGGAGAAAATAAACTCTGAGTCAGGACTTTTGATTTGAAACGACCTATAATAAAAGTGTATTAAAAATACTTAAGAACTAAGAATACTCTAGGGTTGAGAGTTTAGGTAGGCTATGGGGTTAAGAAATTATGGTAGAGAGAGGTTTTCAGATAATGTTAGGATGGGTGGAAATCAAAAGAGTTATCCACGCTATCAGTAGCACGTAGCATGCAATTCATGGGTCGTTACATCCATAATTTGTACGGTGATATTCAAGAACAAAAATAGAAACAGATCTGAGATTTCTCGGGTGAGTATACAATAGATTTTTTTGCAAAAGAGCAGGGCAATCGATATTACCAGTTAAAAGTTGATGGATGAAAACAATGTCAGCAACTTTATGGCGTATATCAAGGGGTTGTTAATCTATGAGTTTTAAGCGATCAACGTAAGATTAAATCGATCAGGCCAGGGAAGACCAAAGAGGGCAAATCGAAGAAATCTACGTTGAACGGCTTCTATACGAAAAGAGGTCTAACAAATGTGAGATAAAGGGATTTTGAGACATAGGGGTCGGGGAATTCTTTGGACCAATGTTTAACAATACCAAGTGCGGAGTTAGCTCTGTTTATAAAATTAGTGATGTGGGATTTGAAATTAAGTTCCTTCTCACATAATTACTCCGAGATTACGTATTGAATGAACTAGTGTGACCGGCTCGTTATTAATAAAGTAGGTATGAGGGAGAAATGATGAGCGTTTACGTGAATACGTTATTGCTTGACATTTTTGCTCACATTAAGCTCAAGGAAGTTTTTCGAACACGTAAAAAATCAGTATAGGTCAAGTTGAAGAAGGAGGGTATCATTAAAGGAGGAGATACATCTATATATTCGTTTATCGTCAGCGTATACAGAGATTGAAGAATCTCTTATTACACAATCAAAATCATTGATTGTTAATATGAAAATCAGAGGGCCGTGCAAGATGTTGCAAGAATTGGATTAGATTATGAACCTCTAAAAAGGATTTTATACTGACGTCCATTTAAATACGATTCGATCCATGCAATAAAGAAAGGTTGAAAACCAAGTGATTTTAGTTTGAAGAGAATTAGGGTATGTGAGATTTTATCGAAGGCTTTGCTTAGGTCAATTGCAATAACATCTTTTTCTTTGCCTTTTTTATGGATCGGGATAATATAGGAGTATTTCTAAAGTGAAGGGAAGATTCCTTTTGAAATAGAAAGCTGTAAAAGAGCAGTTAAGGGTTCCAGTAAGTTTGAAGAGCATTTTTTTTTAATTGTTGAAGGATCTCCAGTTATTTTACTTTGAGCTTTTTTATCTTTTCAACAACAACGGACGAGGAAATAACAATGTTACTAAAAATAATCATAAATAAACTAACTTAAATTTATCATAAATAAACTTACCTTTTAACTGAAATTAGCTTTGTTTTACCAGCTCCAGCTGAAGAAAGTGCCTTGGACCAGTCTTCGTCAGTACCTTTGATTACAAAATCTTGTAGACTTTCCTTTTTTAGTTTCTTAAGTTCTTCTTTTTGTTGTTTTGATAAAATCTATAAGAAAAAACATTTTACTATTGTAGCTCTAAATTTCCCGTGGTTTCATGTTACCTTTGCTGTTTCCTCCAATTCGTCATTAAGCGACACTGAAATAGGTACAAATTCTTCCCCATGATTCAGTCGCTTTTCACTAACCATTGAATTCTCAATATGACCTTCAATCACATTGGCAAAGTATTTTGTTGTCTTCTTTATAAGATCATAAAACTTTGCAAGAATCTGACTAGAAGGCATATTCAGTTCAGATGCTATTTCATCCACTGTTTTGCCTTGCACTCCCATTGCAAGAAGAATTGCCTGCAAAGTGGTAAATTGGTATAAAAAAAAAAAACAAATAAAAAGAAATCAATTTTTCTTAACCTTTTGTAAAGAATCAGTCTGGAATCCTTGAATTCGTCCTTGGAAGAATAGAGAACTTATATCGGTAACTAAATCAAGAATAAGCCTGAATTCAACTTGATTTCTTGAATATGCTTCGAGTCTTTGAATGTCGTGTGGGAGGAAATACACATCCAGTGTATCTTTATCCAACTCTAGAATGTCAGTTAGTTTTTATTTTTTCACACAAATTTGGTCATTAAATTTGTACCTTTAGTTTTGACTTTTACTGATTTATTGTCCAGCAACGAAAGCGCTAAGCTCGTTGGGAAATCCTTAAACACTCGTCCACATAGCTTGATAACTCTTCGTCGGAAATCATTGAAATATAAAGCCAACCATTCACTGGTAGCTTTTTTCATGATTCCTTCTTTGTGGAGAGTGTGTAACATTATACAAGAATGCTCTCCAGTTAAATCATTTGCTTTTTGACTGAAAATAAAAAAAATTGATCAATTAATAACTCACTTAGGTGCAACAAGGAAATGGATGCATACCTAACATAAACAGGAACAAAACCTTGATTTTTCCAAAATTTAAGTAAATCTTTCGTTAAACCATATGATGTTCCAATATAGTCGATATTTTCTGGAGAACGTTCATTAAGGCGTTTTAACAAAGTCGGAATTTTACGACGCGGAGCTATGGTTTCTTTGAGAAGACCAACGTCTTCTTCATCTACTTCTTCAATGCCTGTTGGTTAAAATAAAAGTTTAAAAAAGATGAAAATTATGGATCAGAAACTTTTTCATAAATGAAATACAAAAATTAGATAGAGTAGAGAGAAAAAAAAAATAAGAAAGCTATAAAAAAAAAACGACTGTCTGGCACTTTCATGTGGGGAGATCATAGTTAGGGCGCTTAATTTAAATCATCAAAAAAGTATGGGCGCGAGGAAATTGTTGAGTCCGAATTATATTGAACAATAAAATAAGATCATCGAATGAAATATTATAAATACGCTTTGAAAAATTTTAAATGCGACCAAATTGACGCACTCCAAATATGTAACGGGCTATATTTTTAAAGGCTACATTAAGCATGTAAGTATAAGGACCACTTATGTTTTAATCAGCAATAAACGTATTTTGAAAAGTATAATACTACGGGTTCCTGTTACATAAGCAAGCTTTCTTGCTATTTGGCTCTAAGCTATTGTCGAATCATTAAAGTTTAATTACGGAAAATAATCAAAGTCCAAAACTTTTCTTAAAATGACAATGCATTTGGACATCAGTGGATTTAAGAGAATTAATGGTTTTAATTACTTTCCGACCACCGCTTAATGTCTTTCCTCCTGTTGTGATTGGGAGGAAACGGATGGAAGCTGAAAAAACTGCTTTCTATTAGATAGATAAGACGACAGTAAGCGAACTGAAGATGGTGGTAACCCTTATAATGTAGAGAGCTTTTTACACAAGTTGGCATTATCCAGTGTCTAAAGGCTTCGAAAAATCCAGACGCATCAGGAATGATACAGGATCATTATCTAAATCAAGTCTGATATTTTCAACAACATTTTTGAAGATTTTGATTCCCTTAACCTGTTTCCCTGAAATGTTTCCATAATTGACGCCCACTCATTGAAGGACTTAACTTTTTTCTATAAAGGCGAGTCTTTCCTGGGGGGTCAGGCCATTCCGTAAATCGATTATCGAAAAACTACATCGTTTCGACGATGGTTTGATTTCCGTTACTTTACTATCGTCGCAGACGATAACGTTTATTTTGCTTTATGTTACTCGATTTATTATCATAAAAACGATTGTGCTTGCACGATTATTGGACGATAGCTGAGTAAATTTGTAAACAATATGAATCCGTTTTGTTAATCATATCAATTTGTAGAAAATGTATGTAAAAAGTATAAATAAAATTGTCTGAACGGCTTCTTCGAGAAACAGATTGTGCTTTTTTTGTCTGGTGAAAACCATTACTTACTTCAATAAACACAACTATATCCACAAAAAAGAATTGATTTCATGCCGTGGTGTCATTGAGCCGTTTTTTATTAACTATTAGATCGCTACAAACAGAAACCGGCTGAAACAGCTAGGACACATGGAGCGTAGGAAGATCGACACATCTGCCTTGTGAGTCTTTTAATCGAACCCTAAAAGGCAATGAGGAGAAAAATCCTACAGTGGAAAACACAACTAGTGCATGACCTCATTGTAACAAGACAAAAAGCTTGTTATGTGATGAATTATTCGACCAAGTGTTTACTTAAAAGCTTCTTAGTTAAGTCCGTTTCTCAACACTACTTGAAGCAATGGGAAAAAATAGCTCTAGCTTGTTGTACTGTGAAAATTTTGAAGAGCGAAAGAGAACTGAGTCAACTTGCGCTACAAGCTACAATGATAAACATTGCATTCAGCGAGGCAAAGGTCTTTCAAGAAATAATATCCCTCAAACAAAGAGATTCACAAAAGTTCAAATTATAAATTATCGTAATTGGTAAAATAGACAACAGTTTGTATAGAAACTCAATTTGAGTTTACTAAACATTCTTGTGAACTTACCATTTTCGTCTCCATTAGCATTTTCGTTCAGATCAGTAAATTTAAGATCATAGTAATCTTTTAGAAGTTTAATAGCTCTTTTACCATAACCCATCTGAAATGAATCATTAGTACCTAAATAAATCAAAACAAATTAATTAACTTACTCTCTGATAATTAGGATGAGTTGCAATTCGAACAATCCTCAATCCAGATAACTTAGGAAACTCGTGATCACCAAATTGTTCAGAAATATTCCATGGTATTAAATCACCGCTAGCCTTCTTGCCTCTTCCCAATGAACTTGTTATTGTTTGAGATGATATTTCACCTTCTAATGCTACTTGCACAACAACCAATATCTCAGGTAATTGATCTTTTCTTTGAATTGGACCCAATAAACAGAATAAATGATGTGCTGGTGCATCACTTATCATTTGCAAGTCATTTGGACTGTTTTTGTAATGCGAAGCAACATAAATCGATATCACTCGATGGAGAAAAGATTCAGCTGCTTTGTGGTAGGAGAATAATGCATCACGATCAATGTAGTATAATTCACAGACATCAGGAGTTGGACAACCTGAACTAATATTAGGAACTGTAGTTGCATCGAGACAAAGCAGATTGATGAGCCAACTTTCAATGTCATCGCCTTCACGATAACGAATAGATTCTTCCAATTTTATCTGAAAGCAAATTAGATTTGAGAATTGAAAGACATTGGAGAGAAGTTGGGTACACTTACCGGTGGCGGAGCATTGCTTTCCTTTTGAAGCTGTGAAATCAGTTTGAGACTAAGTGATCTTCCAGTTCCTTCATAGCCATTAATAGTCGAAGCCATAAATATAAGATATGGTCCAATCATTTTCTTGACAAGAGGCAGTGGGATGGCAGCCGCTTCATCAATAAGCAAAAGATCGGCAGCATTCAAGAGATGTGTATCGTTGGGCGATATGTATTGAATGGTTTGCCGATTCTGTCTGTTTATATTGATTCGAATGATTGCTTTTTTATAGTCTTCATTGGTTGATCGAATTATTGTGTAGTCAGAGTGTTCTTGATATTCGAGGGCATCAAATCCTTTGAGGACAAACTCAAACAGAGTTATTAAATTCTCTGGATGAGGAGAAGTTACATAAACATTGACATAACCAAAAGATATAGCTGCAGCAATTGAGAGACCCATTGCGGCAGATTTACCACGACCACGTGCTGCTGTCAGTGATGTTGGAGGCCTAGAGATTTATAAAACAAAAAGGGAAGAGTTAGGTTTAGGTTCTGAACTATGCCTGGAACCTATAACATGGTGTCTATCGTTTTTTAAAATAAAGTTACCTGGCGTTCCCTGGCCAATTTCAAAATTTTCCGTGACCAAAAAATTTAAAAAATATTGTTTTGAGTAGGTACGTTTATTTACTTATAGAATTTCATAAAGTGGTAAGAAATGTATATATTTGAATAGAGTTCATTAAATAATGTCAGGCAAAAAGAACAAACCATGTATTTTCAAATATCTATCTACATTATCTATGTTATTGAAATAAAAATGATAAACTTTTTTTTGTTATTTAAAAACAAAGTCTTTTTAATTAAAAATCGTAGTTGCATCATTACTTCGTTTACGTACTGTTTCCTTGCCCTCTTCCGGGTTTCATCGCTTCTACGATTAGAATCATAGAAATTATGAAGAAGGTTTTAATCTCCTTGTTTAAAAATTATTACTTTTTAAAATGTTCAAACATTAACAATTCATTTGCGGCATTCCAGTTTAAATTTTCAAATTTCTTTTTCTTATGTAGTACCTCTTATTTTTTTTAAATGAATTTATTGGCCTTAAAACCATTCTCAACGTTTTTACTTCCAATAAATTGGGCTCATTAGACAGATCAATCGGTAATAGTTAGATATTTTCGTATAATCGTCAATGATTTTTTGGGCACTATGCGTGATAGTAAGTTTTTTAACAATATAATTAAGTTTTCTTATAAGTTTTCCTAAAATTTTGATATAAAATTATAAAAGCATTGAACTACCAACAGATTTTTAAAGTTTTAAAATAAGACCTCTTTACTTGAGCAGAAACGAGTGGACCCGATTTAAAACTGTCGACGTTATTCACTTCAATGTTTTTGAAAAAATTTGAAGTCGATGGGCAGAATTCATTTATAATTTTAGTTTCTGATTTAGGTACAAAATTATTGAATTTTTTTAAAAATTCGTTTTTATAGTTATTCTTTTAAATGGTGAACACTTGCCCAAACAGTATCCCAATTTTATGTATGTTAATGTAAAGTGTGTACAAAAACAGTCACTCAAAACTATCTGATTTTTGCAAGCCTTCGAAAATGTTGATTTTAACTTCGAACAAAAATCAAAAATTTATTTAAACGTTTGAGAAGAAGGAGAATAAAATAAGAAATTTCATTTAGAAAAGAAAAACACCTACTCTATGTTCTTTCTTTCTTTTTCTAATGTGTTCAGTGCAAGCTACGGCTATAATTTTAAGCAAAATAATTTCAACTGAGGTGAAGGAAACGAAATTATACGCTATTATGGTTTGTAGAAATTTATATTCATATTTTATTCGATTTAAAAAAACATTTTAATTTTAAAAAGGCACAAAAAACAAGCAAAATAAGCAAAAAAAGACAAGACAAGACATTTTTACTGATGAGTAAAAATGGCAAAAAAGGCACTAACGGGCAAAAAAACATGTTTTTGAAATGAGGAGGACATGAATCGTGTTTATATAAAGTCTATACTTTCTTACGATACCGCAACAAAAATAGGCAAAGTTAGGAAAATCCTTTCCCTGTTTATTACAGGCCATGGCTTTCGTTTCAACGAAGTCCATTTGTCTTTTTTGAGCTACTTTATTAAGTACCTACTTCATCGAAGCAAATATATACTCTTCAGGATTTATTTACAGCTTCAAGGAGTTTATCGTGAAAATAATGTGCGATGCCCTGATTGATAACAAAGGTAACTATACATTTTGTTCCCATTTAAAAAATGATCAAAATATTTTTACCCGACTTTCCAGTTTAGCGGACACCATACTTGATTTTATTTGTATTCAAACATCTACTTACTTCAGTTGTTTTTCCGCTAAAGCTTCAATAAATTGAGCTACAGCCTTAGCTTGGTCATAAGTTTTGCAAAGATTAACCAATGGTCCAGCTGGAGGAGTGTCTCGTAGGTTTTCTTTTAAATCCTGTAACATTTCATCGTTTTCTGACTTACCAATTACAGCTGGCTAGGAAGAACAATCAATATTTATTCTATTATTTATTAAACAAATATAAAATAAGCTTTCAACTCACATTAACAGGATCAACATTGATAGTTTTAGAACTAAGTGGCAACACAGTGAGATCATCATTTACAACCAAACACCGTTTACAATCAGCCAATGATAGAATTAATCGTTCATTAAACCGACACGTTATTGTTTGATGAGCTTCTGTTCTGTATCGTTTGTGGACATCCATACTCATTGTGTAGAGTTGTTTCAAAGAAGATAGGGACTTTAAAAGTAAAATAATTAATCCACCTCCTTCGACTGTTTCCACAGTTCGAGCAAGTAAATTTGGAGTGAGTGCTTCGAAGTCTTGGAGCACACAAACTCCATAGGTACGACCGAGAACAGCATGAGTCTCGTTATAGTATCGACCATGAATTGTGGTGGAAACTCTAAACGTGTCAAATAGATCAGCATCGTTTACGTCTATTTTACCAGCAGCTATTTTCTTTGCACGTTTCTTTCCATGACTAGAATTTGATTCAAGAGGATAAGCATAAAAACTACTATAATTACTAATTCTAATAGTGGAGTAACTAAAGCTCAAAAAATGGCAATATTAGGGAACCCGGCCGAATAGATCTGATTTTGATGATCTTTTTTTCAAACGCCGATAATTAAAAATACAGTTGAAACTCGATTAACCGGGATGGTCGGGACCGAGCCCATTACGGATAATCGAAAATCCCGAATAATAGAACTTTTTTTTCTAAAAGAAAGATGTATGTGCATTTAAGTTTTTATTAAAAAAATTAAAAAAAAAAACTAAAACAAACATGAGATTCTCGTAAAAAAAACAAACAACAACACATATCCCGTAACTTCTTTTTGCATGTGCTGAATTGAAGTGAAGGAATATATTCGGTCTTATTCTCATTTTACGGATAGTAGAGTTTATAACGGGTAATAGAGTTTAAATAAATACATTGTCTTTGTTGTCGAGAAAAAATGTCAAATATTTTTATCACGGATAATAGAGCGTTCCGGTTAATCGAATCCCGGATAATCGAGTTTCAACTGTACTTTAAAGTCTATACCTAGATTTAAAAATTGAAGATTTTTGTGAACAAACAAATTTTTTTCAAAAATTTTGCTTAAATATCCTTTTACTAATGCCAAAAGATTGTCTAGGCAATTAAAGGAAAACAACTATATGGGAGTGAAGGACAATCTTCCATCGTTTAGGCGATAAATGCAATTTTATCACAAATTGACTTCAAATGCAAAAACAAAAATATTTGAACACAACGGCAGCACCTATATTTAAATATACATTTTTAAAAAGCTAGAACCTTATTCATATTTTTCATTCAAATTAAGTAAATTGAAGAAAGGGTTTTTGAAAAAATAATGGTAATTAAACTCAGATTTTGAAAAAAAAAATTATTGAAAAAGTTTTAACATGTCTTTTTTAAAACTTTTTCATAAAATGCATATATTTTTCAAATATTTTGGCCACATTTATTATGATTTGAAATAATAATAGAAAATTGCAATATGTATTACAATTTATGAAAAAAATTAAAAAGTATTTCATTTTCGAAGAACTTTTTTTTTTTATTAACTTTTTTTTTAAAGTTCAACAATTTAATATATACAGTTATTTTGTATTCATTCAATAGGCTTTATTGTTGAAAGTTAATTAGCAAAAGTTTAAAGTTCTTATTTGCCAAAGTCTATAAGAAAATCAATTATTTCAATGCAAAAATTCAGTTTTTATAAAAAAAAATCCAATGAAATTGAAGTAATTTTTAATTTTTTATATTTAAACTGTAATATATATTACCTTTTCCTCTTCGGAATTCAACTTTTAATATTTATGGCCAAAATTTTTTTTTAAATAAATTCATATTTTTGAAAAAAGGCCATTTAACATTTTTTAATAATGTTTTTTCTTTTCAAAATTTTGAGTAGAGGACCATTCTTTCAAAAACTCTTTATTAAATTTAGTGGATTTAAATTTTACAGATGGAAATGATATTCTGGCTTTTTAAAAACGTTTATGTAAATATTGTAGGTGTTGCCGTTGTGTTCAAAATATTTCTTTTTTTGTGTTTGAAGTCAGTTTGTGAGAAAATTGCATTTATCGCTTAAACGATGGAAGATTGTCTTTTACTCCTATTTTATTCCTTAAATTACCTATAGAATCTTTTTTTTATCATTTATTTTATGAAATTTAAGCAAAAAAATGGTTTTGTTAAAAAAAAACTTAATTTTAAAAAATAATACGGCAACATCGGCAAATTTTAATGTATTTTTAATTACCGACGTTTGAAAAGAAAATCATCAAAATCAGAGCTGTTCGGCCGGGTTCCCTAATTATTTGCTTGTTACTCCACTATAATAAAGAATTATGAATCTTACTTGGAGATAGCTTCATCTTTGTTTTTATAACACCAAAGGACTGTTGGTCTAGTTTTAACTGTAGATTTTGTAAGAATATCATACAAAATTGGTACCTAAATAACCAAAGGTTTATTATTCATTCATTCATTCATAAATATTTAAAAAATATTTTTATAAATTACTTGATCTCTAGCTTTGTCACCAATGATAATAAACATTGTACGATGTCCAAGTTTAACACCATTTTCAATCATGACACGAATACGATTGTCGATCTTCTTTTTCACCATTTTGTTAAGATGTATTTAACGTTCAATTTAAGTTGAATTTATTTAAGAAAAACTTAATTATTTGTGATTTATTTAATAAATTTATTAAATTGTTATTGAATAGCAAGTGCACGTGCACATTCGGTTTTTTGACAGGGTCTTTTCTCTTTCTCTTTGCTTATGACATTTGGTGTCAAATTTGTGCTTGCATGGAGTGATGCCAAATTTTTATGATAAATCTATTACAATTTAAAATTTAAGGTAGAGCTTACATCGTATTGATTCAAGGCCTCTTCCAAACTATCTCACGAAAACGGAATGACCACTCCGGAAAGGTATGCAGGACGAGTAGTTGTGTGAAAAAATTAGAAACTGGAACATCAATATTCAGGTGTGGAATATTTTTCATACAAATACCCGTACCGCTACCGCATATACCCTTCGGAGTGGCCAAGCCTTTAAGATTTCAATACATTTTTTTACTATTTTATTTTCATTAAAAAAAAAAAGTAGAAAAGTGTGGAATGTGCCCCAGCACGGGAAACCTTCGACAGCAACGCACATTGTTGGAAATTGATGTATTATGTTAGTTTTTTTTTTTTTAAATAAAAGTCATCATATACCAATTTTGTTATAAGTATTGAATTCATTTTTTTAATTATTTTTCTTAAAAACAAAACTGTTATAAGAAGGTAGATACAGGCCAGTTGAACAAATATTCAATCCGTGGTTCAGCAAATCTTATCTTCTGAAATCGGTGTTAAAGGTGAAATTTTCTGTTAAAATTGCTTTCAAAAACGTACCTATCTATTAAGACTTAACTGCTTTGAAAAAGTACAAAAGTGAAAAAAAAATTTTCACGTTAGCTCAATTTGTTTCTAAAAGATAGTATACAAATTGATTTTTAGACCAAAAAAAAAGAAAGCATCATTTGTTTTAATTTTCCAGCCCCAAAAAATACACATAAATGCGTTTGCGTTCACTTTTGTACTTTTTCACTCTTTGAACCCAATGCAGTTAAGACTTAAATCATTGGTCAAAGAGAGCAAAAGCTATCACATTTCTAGAGGGAAATCGTATTTGAAATTTATGATTTAATTGAAATTGAAGAAAATTCAGATTTTGATGCTAATTCAACTTTTGACCCAACTCAACTTTTGTATTGTCAAAAGTAATTTGTAGAGATGCCGCGAACATTGATTTGGCCGAATACCGAATATTCGGTCACGCTCCTCGGCCGAATACCGAATATTCGGCCAAGGATAATCAGAAAAAAACGTTGGTAATTTAAAAAATTTTATACTTTGTCTCAAGAATAGAAGAGGCTTAAAAAATTCCCAACAACTTCGTATTGTAACGATGAAAAACTGAACTACTTTTAAAATAAATGTCTGAACAGACTACCTACTACTGCAAAGGTAGACCTAAAATCGAATGACATATGAGATGAGGACTGTTCGCCAAGATCGAACAGCGGACCCATACAAGTGGTGGTCAACCAACACATACTACAAAATTTCCAATTTTGACAACATTTGCTAAAGTCTACCTTTCCTCTCCTGGGACAAGTGTTTACAGTAAAAGACTATTTTTCGAAGCATTTACGAAGATAAACGTAAACGTTTACTACACAACAAATGCGGAACAAATAGTTTTCATTCACCACAACTTGCCTATAGTAGATTATAAGTACTAAAATTACAATTTTTTAATAAAACACACATTTTGGTATAATAATTTATTTATGTCTTTTTTCTTCTCCATTTGGTATTCGACCGAATAGTTTAACTATTCGGCCGAGTACCGAATACCAGAAAAATAGGCCGAATACCGAATAGTTCGCGGCATATCTAGTAATTTGTATTTTATGGAAAGGACCCCGCACATTTTGTATGGGAAGTGGCCCTCGGCGAAATTGTCTGAAATTGTTGTTCTCGTGAAGCCCTTGATCAAAAGTCGATATGGGCAGAAAGTCGAAAAATGGACAGTTTTTAAAATAACGGGTTTTTTCCGATGACCATCTCAAACCTTTTAAAAGGGATAGTAACTCTCTATATTGTGTTTTACGCTATTTTTTTTTAGTGGAAACCATAGGTTTTTAGGGTCGTTGAAACCGAATCCGAAGTCCATTTTGCCCCATCACGTCAGGTTTTCAAGATAACTTCAAAAAATATTACAGCCTCAAAAAATTGCGACTATGTTTATTATTATGTTTTTCGGGTCGCTGAAACCAGTGCCTACGTTCTGTAACTTAATCGAGAACTTCTCGCATCGAAAAATTTTAAAACAAAAATTCCATACGTTTCTCTATTTGGAAAAATAACCTGTGTCTGTATCTCGATGTGAGAAGCAACCTTGTAAATTTTTTATTCCATTGGAATTATTGGAAACTGTCAAAAAAAGGGAAAATATTTGTACCTTTGGCCATCAAAGGTCATATAGACATAGTTTTACACTAAATATCTCAAGGCCCGGTAGTCCGAAGGTAGAGCAGTCGGTCAGCGAGTGGAGGGTACCAAGTTCAAGTCAAAGTTAGGGCATGTAATTTTTTCTTTTTTTTTCTTTAATATTCTTTTTTTTTTTATTTTAAAAATTTAAGTGATACAAAAATAAATTACCGTGAACACTTTTACTTTTAACACATCTCACATTTAATGCAAGATTATCAAATTTTTTTCAAATATCTTACTTTCTCGCATCCTTTTTGATTGTGAGTAATTTTGGCAGTTCAATCGAGAAATTATCTCGATAATTTTCTTACAGACACAGTTTTATTCAAAATTTTCCAGCCTGTCAAGCATTTTGATTCAGAAATGTTTCAAGGCGAGAAAAATTTGTTTATAGAAACAAACGAATGTGAGAAAATGATTTTTGTGTCGATTCACATTATTTTTGTTCCGATTTGCGTGTTTCGTGCGAGAAATTTCTCGATGCGAGAGCGACCCGAGAAACATATATTTAGCACTGTCGCACTCCCAGTTCAAACAAAAATTTTTTTTGGGGCTGTGACATTTTTTGAGGTTATCTTGAAAACCTGACGTGATGGGGCAAAATGGACTTCAGATTCGGTTTCAGCGACCCTAAAAACCTATGGATTCCACATACAAATAGCGGAAAATACAATATAGAGAGTTACTATCCCTTTTAAAAGGTTTGACATGGTCATCGGAAAAAACCCGTTATTTTAAAAACTGTCCATTTTTCGACTTTCTGCCCATATCGACTTTTGATCAACGGCTTCAAGAGAACAACATACTAAAATTTCAGGGCCACTTCCCATACAAAATGTGCGGGGTCCTTTATTTTATAAAGTAGAAACTACTTCCTTTGAAAATATTTTAGGAATCACATAAATAACAACAGTACTTTCAGAAAAACCGCGTTCTCAAGAACGCTATAAAAACTGCCTTTCTGAACAATCGGCCTTATCGTGAATCCCAGTTATAGCTGCGTTCCTTTGGGCACATTATCTACTGCTTAGTACTTAAAGCTACTTTAAACCACTTTCATTCTATTGATAGTAGTTTTAAGTACTAAGCACCTACATAAGCAGTAGATACATTTTCCAAATTGCAGATTTGTTAGAAATACAGAAAAAAAAAAACAAAAAATAAAAAGTTCGTAAAAACAACTTTCCATTACGAACGGATGCTGTAATTGTTGTTTTTTTTTTTTTTAATTGTACCAAATCTACATCAATGGAATTCAAGAAAAGTCCTAATCTTGTAAAACGACCAATTGAAAATTTAAATACAGAGCGGAACTTTCTGAACCAAACATTTTCTATTCTGAGATAATTATTTATTTTTAAATTCCAACAAAATTGAAAATTTTAATGTTATTCCAAGCCAATATACCTTCTCACTTTTTCCTTTCGTACTTAAATTTAATTACAGGTGCGGTATCTTTCGTTCCCGGTCTTATTTGTTTCGGTTTCCTTTTCCTCTTTTGTTGAAGCAAACGCTTCAGCTCTAACTTTTGCTGAACTACACTCAGTTCTTTTTCACGTTCAATTCTCTTGCTAAGTTCCATATAAGATTGTTCCTTTTTTTCATTAATTTTTTTATAATCCTGAAATTTAACTTAAACTTTTATCTTTATATTCTAGAAACTGTTATTCTTTACTTACCTCCTTACTAACATCAGGAATATTAAATTTCTGCAAATCCTCCATCCTTGGTCTATTAGTTTTGCGATCCAAAAGACTTGGATGAGTTTCTAATCTCTTGGCAATATCAAATTTCTTTAAATCCACTTCTTCTCCATCAACAAAGAAAGTATGTTTATTCTTCACTTGATTGGCAAAATCAATCATATGCAATTGCGATTGAAGTCGTTTGATTTTCTTAGTCTCCATCGTTCTTTTCATGTTGATATATTTCATGTCCTGTGTCTCCATAAGAGACAATTGATCTTTAGTGTGTTCATCGGGTTTATCAAATTCGATATGTTCGTCATCCTTAATTTTGGAATTTATCATATGATGATAGAATTCATCAGGATTTTTATTCAATGCACGTTTATGGAGGAATTTTAAGGTTTTCTCTTTGTGATGTGCATTGTTGGAACGCTTTTTGTAATCTTTTTTCTTTTCAAGTATTCCGAGGTGCTCCCTGGATTGAGGTTGATGACGTTCTCTGTGGGTTTTTTGATTGCTTTTGGATGCTTTTTTCCAAGAAGACATTTTTGAGGTATTTATATAAAATGAACTTTGATTGGTTTATTAAACTATTAATTTGTGATTAATTAAAGATTTTAATTTTAAAAACATAATAAGCAAATTTAAAAACATGTGTTACAGAAGGAATACAAAAATAAAAGAAAAACAAACACGATGACAGGAAAAATACTTGACAGATAGTATTGTAGTAGATTTCTTATGAATTTTTCTACAGGGTGATACAATCTCGATTAGGGTATAATTTGAAAAAAATATTTATGCTCATTTGAAAACAAACTAAGGTACAAAAGCGGTTCAGCCTTGGTTCATGAATTTATTTTGCCGATTTCAGCGGATAAACTTTTGTTCAAGCATGGATTTGGTTTTAACATATATGGATCATATGGATTAGGGTATAATTTGAAAAAAATATTTATGCTCATTTGAATAATCATTTTTGGATTAAAGCTAAGCTGAATTTTTGCCGATTTACAAATAACTTTGAAATATTAGTATGGAACCTTCAACTTCGGGTTTGTAGCAATGCGTAAAGCACAAACAAAACAAAAATATGGAAAATTGAGTTGAAGTTCTGTGATCAGTTTTAATATACGCGTTTTATAAGAAATTTCAAAGTCAAGTGGACTAAAAGTTATGTTCATTTAAATCTGTATGTTTTTGTATTTCTGTAAAAAAAAATCGTGCTCGTTTTCTGAACATTGTGTAATATTTCGTTTTTTGTGTGGTGCGTTTTGGTGACATTTTTACTAGCGATATAGGTACTATATATCAAGTTAAGGCCCCAGCCCATAGAATCCGTTGCGTCCGTTCCGTCGAAGTTTTTGACTGACAGCTCGATAAAATACACACGTTCTTATGGGAAGCGACCCATAAGCGACGGATCGGACGGAGACGGACGGTTTCGACGGAAGAAGTTGCCCAACTTTCTACTTTTTCATCCGTCGTATGGTTTGACATTGGTTGTCAACAATAGATCTGTTCATTTTTCTGTTTGAGAGTGCACACCGGGGAATTTCAGAACTAAATGAACTGCGTTCTTTTCTTCTCCGATTTTATGAGTTGTGAAATTTCAGTATTCATAAGTGAATTAATTGTAATAAAAGTAACATTTAACTCCCTATTTTATTTCTGAATTTAATTAGATATGTGAATTCACCATGAATACCCTTAAAATGTTAAAACAAAAATATTTAAACCTTTTGTTTTAAGGAATATATTATATGAAGAGCTTGTGCAAATTTAAACATAAAGCCTATAGTACTCAGCTGAATTTTATTTAATAAAAGAAAAATAATAACGACAACATAGAGTACAAATTGCGCTAGAAAGAATTTTTTTTTTATTTTTGTAAATTTCTCACTTTTTGCAAAAAATGACCATTGTGGTTATAACTTAACTCTTAAAAGTTGTTTACATCAGAAAATATCAGAAATTCCCTTTTATTTTACAAAAAAAGAGCAACGATAATTCTTAAAAATTGTTTCAGAACTTCGTTAGAGCACATTCAGCGAAAAAAAATCGAACACACCTAGGAATTTGAAGTGAGCTGTCAAAAAGCAATCCGTCGTACGACGTATTCTATGGGTCACCCCTTTCTGTCCAAAACTTCAACTTCAACGGATGGATTGACGGAACGGACGCAACGGATTCTATGGGCTGGGGCCTTTATGCATTCGTACAAAAAAAAAGGTTAAGATAGCATTTTTCCATGACATTACGATGGTAGAGAATGCCAAAAAAGTGGGGCCCGGAAGTCCGTCTGTCAGTCTGTCCGTTCCGTCTGTCTGTCTGTAAACGAAGCTACAGCCTAAACGGATGGACCGATTGATGTCAAACTTGGTATGGGTCGTTTCAAATCAAAAGTCCTGACTCAGAGTTAATTTTCTCCCTTAAAATAAAATTGAGAACAAATAAACAAAAACTCAATTTTATTGGCTCATTGCGACAAATAAACTCAAAAATAACAAAAAATCATGCTTGTTTGAATGAAAGAAATGCCAGAGAAAAAAATAAACAAACGAAAAATCTGAATTTGTTTATTAATGATTTCTATGGTGACGACTCCAAAATAATTGAAAAATAAAAATAAGATATTTACTGCCCAATTATACAAATGAAAAGATGTGAATACAATTTTAAGTTATGAATTGCTATCATATAAACTGGACATTTCTGGCCTATCTTCACCTAGTCCTATAACAATATCTCGGCAAAGTTGATTTTAGTAAAATTGAAATTGCTCAAAAACGGCTCCAACGATTTTGTTTAAAAAATTCAAATATAAGTTTAAAGACAAGGTCTAACTTCTAATAAAATTTTTTTTTTGAAAATCATTATTAACGGTACCTGCCATAGAACCATTTTTTTCAAATCCGATTACAACGAAACTTTTTGTGAAGAAGCATTTATATAATTTCAATATAAGCTCAAAATAAAATTAAAAAAAAAATAATTTTTGGATTTTGAAATTTTTTTTTTGAAAAGTCAAGTTTTCGAAAACGGGACATTGATTTTTTTTGAAATTTTGTGTTTAGATGTTGATTAGTGATTTCTACAAAATGGCATACCAATTTTATTTTAAAACTTTTTTTCCAAAAAAATATTCATAAGAAATTAGTTTTTTTAAAAAACGGCTCTAACGATTTTGAAATTTTTTTTTCTAAAAATGCATCTTAATATATCAATCAAAACTGCATACTTGTTTTGGAGGGCAATTTTATTTCAGATTTTATTTTATTTTTTTAAAAAACGAATTTCATTTTTTTTTTATACCTATATAGTAGGTACCTACATTTTCCAAATTTCTATATAAAAAGTCTTAAAAATTTAAGCAATTTTAACTCTAAGAGCAAGTTCGTGCGACCAAGTCGTGCATTTTATTTTTCATTATTTAAGAACTTTCTTCAAATACATTTTTTTTTTACTAGAAGTGAACTTATTTCTCGGAGTGTTATCATAGAAGAATAGTTCAGTTTCTTAAGAGAAGAACTAATTAAAAAGACGAAAAGCACTGCAAAGAGGGAAATTGAGGTTGTAATGAATAAATTTTCCCATTTCAAATCTGATTTCAAAACACGGTGGCTAAAAACTTGCAGGATCGAGGACAGATTTTTTTTATGCTAATGAAAGCTGGCTTAGCACATCTGTTGCATTCTGTAAAGCACGTGGTTGTCCAGAAATAAGTTTTGAGAATTCTTCCAAACGAACAAAAAGGGTCAAAACACAAGACTTGAGAGATTCAGTACCTGTTGATATCCTCAATTATATGCTATACAAATGAACTTACGAGCTTTTGGACAGATCCAAGTCTCAAAACTCATAAAAGAAGTTACTGTAAGCCCCCATAGGGCTGAAAAATACAGGAGTGCATATGAAAAATCGCAGTCAAGCTTTGCTTGACATAACATCAAAAAGACTAATTTCGATGTTGGAGTGTGTTCTTGAAATACTGGAAGACGAAGAACTTGAGAAGTGTTACTTAATATCGATGGTAGCTCGGGGGATAGCTCTTATAAACAAGCATTTGCGTAGGGTAGCCGAATATACTTGTCTGTATTTGCGAGGTGGCAAATTTATACATTTGTTAGTTTTGTGGCGTACCCAAATGGACCTATACATAATTATTTCTTATTTATAATTACAAAAAAGTAAACTGCTCAACAAAAATTTATGGGAAAACTTGTGTTCACACATCCAGGTTTTGGACTTATTTTTCACGAAAACCCGTTGCCGAATTACGGCATACTATTATGATCATAAGTAAAAGTATTAACACCTTATGTCACTATTTTTGTCTTCTGATTAAATAGAGACAGCAATAGTATTGACGGCGCTAGAATTTTTGCAATGGCTTAAGGGCGAAAAAATCATTTTTGTCCCAAATCCAGCTTAATTTTAGCTGATATTTTTATCAACGTTTTTTTTTCCTTTTTTTTGTGTGCTTATTTGTGATCGATATGCAAAATGTACAGTTGGGAATGAAAATGTGATTTCTTAGCTACCAAGAAAATAAATAAAAATAATGCTATACCGTTTCAAAAAAATTATTTAAAATAATATAATTTTTTTTCTTCAATTCAGTTAAAGTTAAATTGCAAACCTGTTTTGGAGCTTTTTTTTTTTGTTATATATCTACATACATTTATTTGTATATAAAAAAAATCAAGCATTTTAGCAAGTTGAATTCTTAGAGCAAGTTCGTACACCGTGCATTTTATTTTTTGGAAGTAATGGTTCAGTCATCTAAGAAAAAGTCAGAAATTAGAAAAATATTCTATGGCAGGTATTTCTAATCAGGTTATATATATTTTGTTATGGTCATTTGTATGTGTATTGCTGTAGGTCTAGGTATGCTATCAGTAATAAGGAATAGCAAAAACTCTTTTAATTCAAAATAATGGTACTGGAATAAAATATGAAATGACTTTTATTTTTTTATAGAATTATGTAATATAGGTATGTGTCAAAAACTAAATTAAATATTTTACTTGTATTTGCTATGTGTACGTTGTTGTACAGTAAATTTTGAAGATTCCTTAAAAAACGAAACGCTTTTTTAAATATCTGTGAGTATGTACATTTTAGGTAGTAGGTACTCTACATTTATGCTTCTTCTTATCCACTATATCGGAAGTCTTCTAAAGATAAGAAATACTTGTTAACAGAGATAAAACATTTCATAAAACTTTAAATTCTTAAACTCTTACTGAAAAAAAAATCTACATAGAATACCAAATCAAATGTCAAAATAAAAATCTTTCTCAATGTCATCTCTTGAAATGATAATGTCCTTTCCAATGCCATTTCATTTTCGTTCGCCCGTGTCGTTATGTTTATCTAAATTACTCGAAACAAAAATTTACCTACCTACCTTCCACCCAAAATATACAAAAAAAACGAAAATAATCTTTCGTTCACATCTTTCCTCCTAGCTGAATAAATTATCATTTAAAAAGATGCGAAAAGTACGCCGCAGGAGTATCACCTTTCAATACCAACATTCTCACACCCAACATTTTCAACACCCACCAACCCACCAGTCAGCCATCATCATCAACCCTCGTGCTCGTATAAAAGTTGGTAATAATCCGTTCAGTTGTTTGTTCCACCTTTCTTCAACATGAATTTTTGTCGGTGGTGTATGATTATATGTATATCTCTGACCCTTGGTACTGCCAACCTACCAACATACCTCTTAACTTCCAACAAAATATCACAGAGGGCACGAGGCAAAATACAACGAGAGAAAAAAAAATTAAGAAACACATTCTGGCAGAAATAAAATGACAGCCTAGAGACACATACGACAACGCACAGATAAGGACGAAAACCAAAAGTGAGCAAAAAAAATATATACAACGCCAATGGGGAATATAAAATAAAAAAAAGAAAGACAAAATAAAAAAAAGAAAAAGAGGGCGCATGTCATGCTGATGCTCCAGGACCTCCAGAGGAGCACAGTAGATACCCATCAAGCGAAAATTCTTATTTTCTGCAACAATGAACGGCACCCTCGATGTCCTCGTTGGGATTTATCCATACGAACAAGTACAACAACTACAACAAACGAAAAGCGACAGAGGAGATGTTGCCCCCACGACACGACGCGACCGACCGACCCCTCTAAATATACACTAGATCCCTTATACAATACCTATGCGCCACGTCATGAATGGAATATTACAAAATACTACCACCTTTTGGCAGAGTCTCAGGCACACTGGGGATGAATGGATGGATAGATGGATGGATGGATAGAGATTGATGCCACCCACCTAAGATTGCCATACAATGAGAGGAGGGTTGAAGAAAAACCACCCTTCTTTTGGAATTGTAATCTGGTATTAGATTACTGATCCATGTCAAATCTTTGGTTTAGGTTTTTGTTTTTTTCTTCTTCTTTGTTTCGATTGATACCTATAATAATTTCACTGTAATGTTGGTTTTCTCATGAAATGATGAAACGATTACTGGATAAAAGATTTTATGCTCTCTTTTTTTTCGAAGCAAAATGATTAAGTCTTATTTCATTGCAATAAAAAGCGCTTCGTTGAGCAGATAACGATTAGGATGATTTCATTGACTTTAGAATCCAATAGATTTGTATAGAATTAAAATACACTTTGAGTAGTAGGTAAACGTCAGGAAGTTGAAGCTATTATTTTTTTAAATGATTTTTTATTGTTTTTGTTTAGATATTCTTGACTGAAAAATTAAGTTAACTTCATTCACTTGTTGAAATCATGAAATATTTTTCACATTGCTTAGTATTCAAAAGGAAATCAAATTTAGGTTATTAACATGTTAGTGTGTATATAAACTGTTTTATCAAATTAAGCAAATCTTCATATTTTGTTCCCTTTTTTATAATTTATTTGCAACAAGAATTTAAACAAAAGAGCTGAGCAGCAAACTTTATTAATTTTTATTTTGCTTTTCTTTCACTTAGGTCCAATTTATTCACACTCCATTAAATTTAAAGTCGCCATTAAAAAAGGGAAATTTTAAAATTTGTATGCGATTTGACAGTTTTATAATTTTTAATGGAGCCTTTAAAAATAATGGAGAGTGAATAAATTGGGCCTTAAAACCGAAACAGAGCGTACTTTTCTTTAAGTAATCTTGGAAATCTTGGAAATTTTGTAAAGAGGCCTAGATATACAGATATACATGAGATAATTATGCTTCATAATCCTGTTCTGTGAGAGTAGTTCTAGTACTAAATGTTTTTTGTAAGTTATACTTCTTTTGCGGTGCACGTTAAGGCATGAAATTTTACTTTTGAAAAAGAAATGTCAAAGTGATTAACATGTAGCACAATCTAGTGCACATAATTGTAAAACAGTTTTGTTATGATACCTACTAGGTGAAGTATAACTTCAATCGCGCGTACATGTGCACACACAATTTAATTTTTTTTTCTCTGCATTATTCTGGAGAATTCTTTTTTAGTCTCAATTTGCTCATCTCCTGCTCATCCCTGAAAATTATTTTTGAGCTTAAGAAGATTTAAAGTTGCTGAACATCAAAATTTCAAATCACATCTAGCCATTTTTAATAAAATTAAAGGCATCCACATCGGGAAAAACCGACGGAATTGGCTCGTGGAATCAATTTGTTTTTAATTTGTCATTATTAAGTAAAGAAATAATTTTTGTATAAGAAATATTTGAATGGATCAAGTTTATTGAATAGAATTAAGCTGTCCAAATATTGCTAGCTACAAATTCCACATGCTACATGCCACATGTAACGTGTCACAAGTTTCATATCACATGCTACTTTCAAACACTTAAAAGTCAAAAGATTAAAAATAATTTTAAAATACATTACATATTGTCTTTCTGATCAAAAATAAACCATAGCCGTATAAAAGGCTACTCATTTAAAAAAAAGTTGGGGACCTTATTTCATTCTTTTTGGTACTGTCGAAGCGCATTTTTTCTCTGAGCAATGGGTGTAAAAATGTATTGACTAATGAGACTCCCATGTACCTACTGTTTTTCTTACTTTACTTTGTTTTAGTTTGGGTAATAAATAAAAATAAAAATCCTCACGCACTTGCTCTTGTAGATGAAATTACATATTACATAGGTATATTAATATTTACCTCTCTGTAGTAAGATAAATATTTTTGTAAAATTTTGAATCCAATTGGATCAACTTTTAAAGAGATAAAAGCGAAGAACTAAAAAAAAATATGACAATTTTTAAAGTTTTTGTATTAGGTACAAGTTTCATGTAACAGTTTCTTATTAAGGGGGGAAATCCCTCTGGAAGACAGCTTTTTCAATATTTTTTTTTGGAAAACCGAAAGCATGTGTTGAAATTTGGAAAAGTATATGATATTATTGACATTATGAAGTATTGATACAATTTTGTTGAAGTAAGAAAAAAAAACAAAATGGCGGCTCTACAGCTCTTTGAAGTTGACGCCTCGCGTTTGCGCCGTGCAATGCCCTGGTCCAGAAAACTATTTATGATCAAAAAAGAATTTTTTTTCCAATAAAATATATTTATACGCATTGCATGAACCTAAATTTATAAAAAACAAATCTAAAATAAAAATTAGAGACAAAAAAAACGAAAAAAAACACAATGTTTTTTTATAAAGAAATAGTTAAAAAAATATTTATCATAATTATTTTACTAAACTTTTAGGTTCATGCAATGGCCAGTTATTTAACGAGTAATTTGCCTTTTATTTCAAGTCGATAGCTTCATTAGTTTTTGAGTTACGTTGCACGGCGCGGAAAAAACGCTTTTCGAGAAAAATGCGTTTAAAGTTTACGTTTTCGTACTGTGGTAGGTTCGAAGCGCATGAGATTCGGGACTATCTAGGGACTTTTGAGGCTTCATTTAAGGCTAAGACTACTGAAAATAGTTTCTTCGGTTGATAAATGAATTTATTAGACAAAAAAAAAAAAATAATTCTGAAATAAAAAATTTCAGAGGGATTTCCTCCCTTAACAGAAAAATAATTTAACTCAGCTTTACAAATAGCTATTTAGACAAATAGTAAAAATAAATACATAATTTGTTTTAACTTCGAAGATAATTTTGTTAAGATTTTGTGAAAATTTACCTATTTTTTTGTATCTATGTTCGTTTCTTTTATAAGCTGACCCAAAAATGACCTTACTTCGTTTGAAATAATTCCACCTTAGTTAACCCTTATCCAACTTTCATTCATCTATTGCCATGCAATGATTTGTTTCCATTGTATATACATAAATAAATATCACTAATTTATTGCTTAAAATTATTCTGACCTCTGAAAACTGTCTTCGTTTAAACAAAAGAGCTGATCAGCGAACTCAATTTATTGCCTTTGATTCTTTTTACTCTTTACTTAAGATAAAAACAGAGCATAGCAAAGCCAATTTGTCTTCTATTTAAGTAAAGTAAGATTCTTGGCAGTATTAAAAAGAGAACTTGAAACACGATAAGCAACTTAAGGCAAAGTTCTAGCGAACTGGTATTTCATTTTATTTGAAATGAATGCCCTACTTGTACACAAGTTTTATGAACCCAAAAACTTACAATGCAAAAAAATGGATCCGTTAACCTAGTCAGTCCAGTCATATACAAGCAGTGATAGTGTGTTATTAAAATATTAGTATCAATCAAAAAAGAATATTTTTCTTGGCATAAATATCTACTCAGCTAATAATAATGTAAAACAATCGCTTAATCATAATGCTGGAGAGTTGCAAAAACTTCAATTATTTACTTATAGAAAAGGGCGTATTTTTTTAAATAAACGTAAGCATCCTTGAGGGCGGAAGTGTACAAGTTTACCTATACCTTTACTTTCATTGAAAAGGGGAATAGAGTAAAATTGTGTTACAGGCTTATCATCCTGTTATTCACAGCAATGCAACACGTGCAGAATATAGTCACGTGTCAGCACGTGGCGTACTCTATCGGTGAAAAACATAGATTACGATGTCATACACATCACTTTCTAGCTCTGATTTCACGGATGTACCATGCTTTGGGCGGAAAATGAAGCTGGTGGTTACAGAAGAAGTAGAACTATGCTGATTCTTTACCCCAGAGCCAGTGATTTGTAATTTTAAAAACAACTTAATTTTCTTTCATTAGACCCACGCGTCACTTCAATTGTGGGCTTAAGTTATGTCACACAGTGAGAACTGAATTGCCTTTTAAGGACAACAAAATGATCCCCTGATGGGAATTATTATAGAAGGTATTTAAAAATCCATTTTTCTTGAAATGTGTCAAAGGCCATGCAAAATGGAATGATTGATGAACGATTTGGTTTGTAGAATATTAATAGTTCATAAACTAATAATTCAGTAACCTTATTATCGTTTTAAGTCGTATTTTCGTCAGAATTATGCAAAGTGAAGCAAACAATTCAAACGAGGAAAACTCTAAGGTCAATGTGACTTTAAAGCACTTTATGTTTGAAAATTCCATAGTTTAAAATTGTTCCAAAGCTTCAATAAAAACATTTTAGCTAAAATCGCGACCAACATCCGATATACGGGTACAAAAACGTATATTTTTACGCTAACTGGGGGTAACCAATCCTGACGTCCTCGTCTCACTGATTTAAAAAAACCTGCAAACATTTTTTATTTGCTCTTTAAAGCAAGTAGGTATTGGTTTCTTGTCAAAAAATTTTGAGGTTTTAATAAAAACTGACATTGCGATGATGGAGAAGTCCTTTGCTTTTCTTAATGACGTGTGAAAATCAGTAAAACCAAAAATCTGATCAAAAGTCTAAAATAAAAATTGAAGCATAACATGAAAGTTTATCCGTTATGTCATTGTTAATAGGCACTGTATCATGTGACAACCATATTTACTACGCCATCGCCACGTCGCACAGTGGGCCCATATGGCCTTAGGCGTCTCAAAAATCTGTAACTTTGTTGTCTTTTGTGATAATTGCTTCAAATTTGGAATATAATGCCTTTGATATATAACGAATCATTCAACTTGCTTTTTTTTAAAATTAAAATTGGTTTTAAGCTTTTAAAAATTAGTCAAAGTTCAAAAAATACGATTTTCGCTTGATTTGGGTATTTTAAAAATATCTGTAACTTTTTTTGTCTCCTGAAATAATTAAACCAAATTTGGAACATATAATCTTTAATGTGTAAGAAATCATTGAGCGTAGTTTTTTTTAAATGCAAATTATTTTTGAGCTTTGAAAAGCTAGGCAAAGTTCAAAAAGTACAATTTTGGCTCGACTATGGCGTTCCAAAAGCTGTCATTTCTTCGAGTCTGAAAATAATTAACTCAAATTAGGAACATATTACCTGAAATGTTTAATAAATTATTTGACACACTGTTTTTTTAGCTAATATTTTTATTTAAGTATTAAACGTTTATTCAAAGCTAAAAAAATACGATTTTGACTAGGCTAGAACGTCTCAAAAATCTGTAACTTTTGTACCTTTAAAGATTATTTTCTCAAATTTTGCAAAATAAGATAAAACTGGTTTCTTAATTTTATAAAGGCCTTCCTTTCGTGTCTTAAAATTACTTAATTATTTTTATGAGTATAAAATAAAGAAAAAATACATTTCAATGTAGTTTGTTTGTGTTACGTTATTTGAAATTAAAGCTATTTTATTGAAAAATTATAAGAAAAATATTGATTATACTCATTTAAAATAAAGTCGTTTGTAAGGCAAAGTGAAATAGTCGAAAAACTACGCTTTTGAGAAAAGAGCAAAAAAAGAAATCACAACTTGTTGTCAATTTTCACCAAAATCCTTCTTAATTAAATACTTTAAACGGCCCTTTTGAAAATCTTCGAGTAAAATCAAAATCAGTAAATTAAATCTCTATGTAACTTTTTCCATAGATGAAATTTTTTTCAACAATTACAATATTAAATTCTAACATTTTTCTGCTACCTAAGACTTTTTCTAATAGTACAAATATCTTCAATTTCGGGAGCATATACTAAGTCTAAGAGCCCACAACAAATTTTGGGAGTGGAGGTATAACCAAAATGTGAGTATGCAGTTTTATAGCCTTATGCGTTTTAATAACGAATTCAAAAGTCTGGCAGCTTTAAATCGCGGCTTTATATGGTTTCCGAGTTTTTCAATTAATGTGAGTAGGCTAAAATAACACAAAATCACATTCTGAATATAAGAACTGATGCTCTGTCATTCCCCCAAAACCTGAAGACATCAATCTTGACAGTGCGATCAATAGAACTCAAGATATGTATTGAAACAGGTCAGGATGTACCAAAATACGTTTTTTTTGTACTATGTCTTTCGACAGATATATCGTTCTCTATAAAAAAAAAAAAGCAGATAAAAGCAGCCAATTCTTTTTGTATCTTTTAGTACATAAACCAAAGAACAAAATTGGGAAAAAAAGTAGACAGCGGAAACATTTAAAACTCAATTCGAAATTAAAAAACTGCAAATAAAAGCTTATTGTGTGAAAAAAATAATATTAATTAAAAATATATTTTTAAAAAATTTTATTTTTAGCAATATAAATAGCAGTTAAAATAAGCTTTCCAACGACATACAACACTTATATAATTTATTCAAATATAGTTTTGAAAACGTATCGTGAAGATTTGCTTTATTTTGTTACTCAAACAAAGTATTTTCAAGTGGAGACTTCAGATACAATTTTGTAATAGAGAAACTCATTTTAAAAATCAAATTTCAATGAAAACATATATATTGACTCTCCCTTGATTCATTTCCGTAAAGAAATTACCAAAAATTAAAATTTCATAAAAACCATTTTTGAGACGCAAATGGTCCTTTGGGCCCATTGTGCGTCGATCCGTTACTTTTCTAAGTCAAAAGTTAGTGCTTGCCGGATCGACTTTTTTTTGTGTGTTTTTGTTTAAAGGTGTGTTTTTATAAGGTGGATTTCTGTGTTTTTTTTTTTTTTATTTTGAAAAGTTTTATTTTGCGCATTTTTGTCATTTTGATCATTTAAGGTGAGAGTTCAAAGTGTTTGTTTCACGAAAGCTGGGTTCGATATCCCGCTTTTTATATTCCCGTTTTTTAAAATCCCGCTTTTCATTATCCCGCTTTTTAAAATCCCGATTTTTATAATCCCGTTTTTTATTATCCCGATTTTGCAAGCAAAACTAGTTGTTTTATTTTTATTTCTGAAAAACAGGCAAAAACGATTTACGAGGCTATGAAGTTTTACTGTCGATATGTAAAATTTTGACATTTATTAAAGTTTAACAATGATGAACTGGTATTGTTTTCATTATTTTGTTTGCTTCCTAACCACAGTGACCTCTGTGGCGTATGTGTAACTTTTTTATATTGAAATATCTTATTAGTTAATACAAATTGTAAAAATTGTAAAATATGGTAGGTACCTAAGTAATTTTCCTATTTTTTAATTACACTTTTTAAGAACCTTTTTCATTTAAAAATTACCAACAAACAATTTTGATCACCTTTTTTGGCTCAAAATTTTGATTAAATTTGGTATGTATGTAAAAAACAGCATTTTTAATTTTTCTCAAAAAACGCATACATAAGTGGAAATATGACAAATTTTTGTTTAATTTTTTTTTTTCATTCATTATTTTATTAAATTTAAATTATTTTTGTTTTCTTAATTAAGGGCCATAACATGGGAAACATGATTATGAGCTTTGTGATTAATGTATTATGTAGGTAGGTGAAACTATTTTATTATAGATGATTTTGAACACTCTTAAAAACTAGAGGTAATAGCTAATCTTCTTCTCCATTATCGACGATAGTCATGATCTCGGATGGGGTCACAACTCTCGGACTCTACTGCTTCACACTACGCATGTGGGGTTCGAGGTAATAGCTAATACCTAAGATATCTTGAAATAACGTTTATCTGATTTGACTAGAGTTTTTTCAATACTCTCAGCAGACGTCTTAAAAATGTTATAAAAAATAGATCTTGGAAATTTAACCTTAACCCTCTGTCGGCACACGGGTGCGAATTTGGCAGGACAAAAATACAAAAATTACGATTTTTAAAAAAAGTGGTTACAAAAAAGACTCTTTATAAGGGTGAAAATATTTTTTTCGGAATTGTAAATACAATATTCGAATTCCTCGGAATATTCTACATCAATTTCATACTTGATTCTCTATAAAATATTGTGACCGAAAAAAGTTCTAGCGACATGAAAAAGTATAAACCAAATTCGCACCCGTGTGCCTATCACGTCACAAAAAAGAGGTGTGCCTACAGAGGGTTAATCTAACTTGAACTTTTCTGCCTTAATACAATAATAACACGGGTCTACAAAATTTAATTTTTTTTGGTGCCGAGTCTATGATATACTTTTCTATAGGTTTTTGATGTGCTGAACTCGAATCTGAAGTCAAAAATATCCTATCAGCTAACGTTTTCGAAATATTACCGTTAGAAAATGCAAAAAATATAAATCATAACGGTTTCTATAAGAACTATTTTCCTTCTTTCAAGACCTGTTTAAATCTTTGCAATATCTTTTTTACTGCCGGAGATATCTTAAAATGAGGTAAGTGTGTTTTTATCAAGAAGGAGATGAAAACGTGATATCTGTTTGATACATTACAATAAGCCAACAAAACTGACGATATCTCGAACAGTAAAAAAGATATCGAAAAAATTGAAAAAGATCTTGAAAGAAGGAATATAGTTCTTATAGAAACCGCCTGTGTAACCGATATTAATGACTTAGTTTTAAAATTCACAAAATTGAAGAAATTTTCTGACTATTTAACACTAACCTCAAGGACGGTTTTGGTTGCATGAAGAAGAGCTAATACTTCCAACAGTGAGGTTATTTATTTCAGAAAAAAGTTTAAAAAAAGAAATTATCTAGTTACTTATACTAGCAATAAGTTTAAGTTATTTTTTCTTTTGAAATTGGATATTATATTTCTTAGTCCTATAAGAAAAGTAGTCTTTACCTAGCAACAGATCTTAAGTCTCTCTTTCACTTTTTCAAAAAAAAAAAAAAAAATAAAATATCCAATTCCAGTCATGATTGCATCATCTATATTTTTCTTCAAATCTACCAGAAAACAAATGGAATTTCTTCGATTTGCCGCATTCTCCGTAAAAGATATCTTAAAGTTTCATTTTTTTTTGTCTCAACAAAAAAAAAAAAAATACCTACCTAATCCTGTACAACAACAAAACTTTGAAAACCGACTTTCATCATCGTAGTACCATCATCTCTCCAATCTTCCTTTTTCTTTGATAGCTTAGTTTTTCTCTGTGGTATCTTCATCTGTAAGCTTACCAATCTTACCATAAAAGCGTAGAAGTATAGATTCATTTTTTTCATTTTTTCTCAGAAGGAGAGTAAAAAAAAAAATTACCCATTTGCCAAACACAATGGTACCTACCTAGGTTAGGTATACTAAAGGTAGGTATACATATATATACAAATAAAAAAAAATACAAGAAAAGTTGAAGGAAAACAATTACCTACCAGCTACCACCCTGTGGGCGTTTTTTTTTGTTTTTTGAAATCTTGTTCGTACTACTCTGCTTTTAACCCTCAAAAACAGCATCCCAAATATTTTGTTTGCATTGAGTTCCCTTAAAGCCTAGATATCTCTCTTATTTTCTCTGTGGAAAGGTACACATACACACTGTCTTCCAGTTCTATACCCCCAAACACAATGGGAAGGAATACTTTGCTTATACCTGTGTAGTATCATCTCATGTGAAATTGTCAGTTCCACCAGATAACGAAAACCAAATCGCCTGAAGGTGTTGAAACGAAAGAAAACAAAAAGTTTTCCAATTTTTTTTTTTTTTTTTGTTATTTTTTTATTGCAATCCTCCCAAATGAGGGTGGTTGTTGGGTTTATGGAAACCTTAACGGTGTTACCAGGTTCCAATGATGAATGTTTTTGTTGAGAACAGTAAGTAAAATTTAAGTGACAACTAGTTTAAAATACTTTGACCTCGGAATAAAAATCAAGAAAGTCTCTTTTATTTTTAAAAAGGTGTTTTTTAAGGAAATAGGAAAATTTAGAACATCTAGGACCGATATACTCTACAAAATTCAGTAAAAGTCTTTCTTAAAGTGTTTATTTGAATATTAGAATTTTTGGAATTTTGATTTTTCTGGATTTTAAGGATTTTCGGATTTATGAATTTTCAGCGTTCTAGGTTTTCTGAATTCAGAATTTCGGTACTGCATCTGTCTCCCTTTCCTTATAGTCGTCCCCTAACTTCAGTTTTATGTAGCTTAAAAAACTTTTTTGTTAGTAGTTTAAAAGTAGCTCAGGATTTTAATCCCTTGAATTATCTATTTGTTTTTTTTTTTTTCACCAGAGCTCTAGGGTTCAAATGCCAAGACAGTCCAATATTTTTTTTTAACTTTTTTTTACTTACTGATTCAACTAGCTACTTCATATTACAAACAAGATGAAGCTCCAGCCCACTAAGGACACGAATTTTAAAATTGGCTGATGAAGAGTTCGGTAATCATTGGATGGGAAGAAATGGACCTGTTCAATGAGTTACAAGATCCCCAAACTGCAAAATGCTGTCTTTTTTATGAATAGGAGTGAAAAACGTTACTATTTTGATATCAATAGCATTTTTTTTAACAAGAAGAATGTATTCTCTGAACCATCATTAAATAAGGGACAATAGATAGAATAAATTAATATTCGCCAATCCAAAAAACGGGCTCTATCAAACACACGAAACAAGGTTTAAACAGAAATAAACTAAAACTACAAAAATAAATTTTTAATTCTTACCCAAAGCAGAAAAACACATTTTTTAAAGATTGTACCTGGTGCAGGTTTTCCTAAATATCATCTATGAGTTTTCGGGCAGTGACTTTTTTGTTCATTATTGTTTTCTTCGTAAGAATAAATTTATAAAACAATATGTTTATTAGACTGATTCGAAAAAAAAAATTTTTTTTGTTCAAAGTAATACCGAAAATATTGTTGGAAATGACGATAAAAAATAATGTAAAAGTTTCAGCCCTTAATATTAACATTAAGTAGCGCCGCATCGCAAATTTTTATTTCCCATATGATTTACATGAGAAAGATTGTGTTTTTGAATTTGGAATTTTATAACTTTTTTATGGTTCATCAAAAAGGCTAGATTTAATCATTTTCTTGTATAAAATTGAACGCTCTACAAAATTGCATTTATAAAATGATTTTTTTGAATCAGTCTAATGTTTATAATACATTTATCGAAGAAAATTGGCCCAAAATCAAAAATTATCATGGGTAAGAAAAAATGAATACATTTAAAAACTAATTTATAATTAAAAAAGATATTAACAATGCAGTTACAAAGTTAGGTTTCTTCTAAAAATTAAGACATTAATGAAGTTTCAATACTTATAATAGTATTAACGGAGAAATTAACATTAATATGAGTAAAAGCATACCAAGGTCCAAGGTAAGCGTTTTCTTAAATCATCGCTAAAGGGTATCAACTTTGCAGATAGAGCGTTACTGTAGAACAATTTTTTTCTTAGAATATACCCAAGAATTATCCCCCAAAATGATCTTTTATTATTACGGGACACCCTGCATAAACAAGGAATTAATGAATTAATTTTGAAATAATTTGAACGTTTAAAATGTTGGTCACTGAGGTGTATACGTACTTTTTTTTAATTTTTATTTAAATTCTATTTTAATGCGTTCCAAACAAGAAAATTTACCAAAAAATATGTTTGAAACTGATTGCATTTTATAAAAGCGCCAGTAGTGCGTTTATATAGCGTCCAAATTTGCAACCACGTCTTAATTTTCAATACGTAATGTGCTGTGTCTGAAAATAAAACCCATTTCCTGTTATCAAAAATCTGTTAGGTTTTGTTTGGCATTGACAGCTTGACCCCCCCCCCCCCCCTCAAATAGCCTACGCTCTAATGTATGTACGTACATACAAGCTTGGTGATAACGCAAATATATAGCAACATCAATATACTCGTTGTCCAGTTAATGCAGTTTAATTTCTATAAAGCTATATTCGTACATTAAACATATGCAGCTAATAAAGTTAGGAAATTATCCTGGATTCAACTGGGTTATATAGCCCAATCTAGAAACGACCTAAAAGTTTTAATTACCTATAATAACTCTTTTACCTTAAAAATTATAGAAAAAATAAAAAATATGTCCTTTTCGTTCTATATTTTTAAATAAAACAAAAAGGAAAATGGCAATACCCTACATACAAAAGGAGTGGGAAGAAATTTCACCATTGCTTTTGAACGATGATGGAAAGAGGAAAATTCAGTTATGAATTCATTTCGAATCGAGGTAATATGATTACCTTTATGCTCGTTCGTAAACAAGGGGGATCGTATTGGATGAGTTTTTCCTTCTATTCTCTTATACCGACTATATAGTATAACTATATCAACATTTTATCCATCCCCACAAAAGCGATCAACGTAAACGTTATGATGGCACCGCCTCGCTAACTTTCACATCATGGTTCTTTCGGACTACATATTCCACAACTCCCACATCCCAGAGCTCAAAACGGAAATAATTTCGTTCGACAATAATACTTATACTGAAGGTAGATATGTTGTTTAAACATTATTCGTATGTATGTACACTTGTTTTTTGGATGGAGGATGGGTGTTTTTGGGCAATTACATTCGAAAATTCATAAATCGAAATGTACCTAGGTAGGTATAGTGTTTCTGTTTGTTTTGAGTAAAAAGAAAAATACTTATCTTATACACGCTATTGGGGTGTGATGACATATCGATGAATTTTTTATAATGTTAGCTTTGTAAATACTTCATTGCGATTTCGAAATTATTGTCTAGAGAGAATTGGAAAATCGATTTACGGAAAAAGCTTAAAATATAATCTATGCACGTTTTCACTGTAGAACAATAATTTAAGTAAGAAAAATTCTAATATTTAATAGGTATTTGTAAAATTGTCATTTGGAAAACTTATGCATATCTCAAAAACCTAAGTTGATAAAGTAAAAGCCCAAATTAGCGGAACTTTTGTACCAAACACAAAAAATTAGTACTACCCGAATGGTGGTAGATCTCGACTTTAGAGATCTAGAAAAAGTATCAATGTTAATGTTGCATTGTTATATTAAGCAAGTAGGTCTTAAACATACCAAATATGATTTTATTTCGATGTTCAAGGACCAATATCTTATATATAAAAATGAGTTCGTTAAGTGTGTGTGGCCGATAAACTCGCGTTTGGCTGGTCCGATTTTGGTAATTTTTTGTTTGTTTGAAAGGTATTAATATGTAGATGGTTTGTATCAAAAAAAAATAATACCTTTTCTCCCACTTTCACATAGCTGTCAATTTGTACGAGTGAAAAAACACTCTTGCTTTTTAAAAAGTTTAACTAAGCTTTATTTGTAAAAAAATATATTTAGACAGGCTTTCAAAATAATTACACTGGTTTACAAGGGTTTTGTTGCCGAAACAAAAATATACTTTTCTGAAGGTTTTCGGTGTGCTGAGCTCGAATCCGAAGTCAAAAACAACCAATCAGCTCCCGTTTTTGAGATATTACCGTTAGAAAATGCAAAAAAAACGTTTTTTTGAGTTCTCCGGATATTATTCTTTTGTATAAGAAAAATTGTTTGAGCATATATAGTAACGGTTTCTGTTTTTCATCTTTCGATACCTGTTTAAATCTTTTCAATATCTTTTGTATTGCCCGAGATATCTTAAACTGAAGTCAGTGGGTTTGGCTTCATATATCATAAAGAAGATAATGACGTTATAAAATTTATAAAAATACCAAACAACTGAGGATATCTCGGGCAAAAAAAAGATATGGGCAAGATTTAAACAGATTTAAAAAGGTGGTAAATAGTTCTTATAAAAACCGTTACTAAATATGCATAAACAATTTTCCATATATAAAAGAATAAGGTCCGAAGTGCTGTATTTTCTAACGGTAATATTTCAGAAACGGAAGCTGATTAATTTTTTTTGACTTCGGATTCGAATTCAGCACACCGAAAACCTTTAGAAAAATATATTTTTGTTTCGGCAACAAAAAAAAAGTTTAATTTTGTAAACCAGTGTTATTATTGTTTATAGTCTGTCTGTGATGCCTGTCAACGTTTGAATTTGCTTGAAGTGGACACTCATTGGGACTCAACGCTTCCTGGCGCATTTGTTTTGTCTTCGCCACATCATATTGTTCTCAGTAATATAATCACATCTAATCCTCCAAATCCACTCGAACTTTAGCATAATTTCCGTGATTAGGATTAGATACACCGAATGCGCCGTGTGACATTAAATCCACATTTGGATTACACAAATAAAAAAATGTATATGCGAACAAAGTATTGGCACAATTAGGATTGGTTGCTCCAAATCGTGAAGAGCAAGATGTTCTTGATCAAGAAATACTACGCGGAAGGCAATACAATTGCGTTGAATTAAGAATATTTGTGCAAACCAATTCCCGAAGTATGACACTATTATGCAAGGTGTCATCAATCAGAGTTGTGTTTTGTATTTTTTAGATGCACCCGATGGTACGGGAAAAACATTTTTGATATCATTACTTTTAGCATAAATACGATCTGAAAATAAAATAGCATTGGCTCTGGAAATTGCAGCCATGTTATTAGATGGTGGCCATACAGCACACTCGGTTCTTAAATTGCCTTTGAATATGCAGGTTAATGAAACACCTACAGTACCTTGCCATATTATAAGGGCCAATCGAACAAAATACAATTTTTTGGTTCATGTTGCTGAATTTTCAAAGTCTTTGTCGAAATATCTTGAATTTTATCTGTCCCATTTACTTGCACTTATCATGTAGATACGGATTGACTTAAAAAAGTCAAAGAATTCATACTTTTTGATAAAAAATAACGTACAATAGGGGATAAGCTCTAAAAGACGTTTTCTATGGAATTCACGCCCGGATAATTACCAGACCGGTCCAATACTTAATTTTTTTGTACCGAGGAATAACGTGACATGCTTAACTTTAGTGGCAAGGATCGCATTTTGCATAAACATAAAAGCTCTGATCGTCTGGATAGTACGTAATTTTCTAAGATTTGGAGTAGTTTTATTTTTTTTCGTATAAGACCAGGCAAGTACGTTAATCAAATAAAATAATCATTTTTAGCAAAAAAACAGAACCGACTTCCATGGCTCAAAACTGGGTTTTATGATTTTTAAAATAGTTCCTATGGCTAAATGAAGATGAAATTGAAATGGGACCACACTGCAGCCACCAGCTTTCCAATACAAAAAGATTTATCAAAATTTGTTCACTCAGTCCAAAGTTATGCGGTAACAAACATAAAAAAAAAAAAAAAAAAAAAAAAAAAATACAGACGAATTGAATACCTCCTCCTTTTTGGAAGTCGGTAAAAACATCCTCTGATCATTATTGGCTGTGCTGCTATTTCAGGAAAAGGATGAGGTTCTTTTTATATTGTGGAAAACGCCAGACCAAAACAAAAGGAGCTTGGGAACGTTTTGATTCTACGATTTCAGAATAGGCTCGAGACTCGAAGCATTTATATCTATGCAAGACTGGGTCCTTTCTATAAAGTTAAGAATGTCACGTTATTCCTCGATATACAAATTCAAGTATTGGACCGGTCTGATAATTCTCCCGGCATGAATTCCATAGGAAATGTCTTTTGGAGCTTATCCCTTATGTACGTTATTTTGTATCAAAAAGTATGAATTCTTTGACTTTTTTTTAAGGCAATCCATATCTACATGATAAGGGCAGGTAAATGGGATAAAAAAAATTAAAGACATTTCGACAAAAACTTTAAAAATTCAGCAGCATGAACCAAAAAATTGTATTTTTGTCGCTTGGGCCTAATAATATGGCAAGGCTTTTTGATACATTATAGTCCTGGTATATCCAATGAATTCAAAAACTCCGTTTGGTAATTTGATACATTGCTTTCATTTGTGATAAGGTCAACCGATTTGTAGGCAAAACATTGTGCATTTATATAGTTTAAAATTGTTGCATTGATTTCAGAAACATTTTTATTTGTACCAGCCATTATTGAACGTTCACTCAGCCAAGTATGATTTTTGTAATTTGTCTTTATACTTGGAAATACATTTTGAATCAATTCATTTTTTGAATTTACATTGAAAAAATTGTTTTGAAGTGTAATTCGGCCTTCCGAATCAAGTGCCGCTATTCCATCAACAATGTCCAATAACTGCATAAATTACAATAAATTGGTTAATGTTCATTACAATAAACCAGTTTTTTTTCGGTTTAAATGTATTTTCAAACAGGTTCTATTTTTTTAAAAAGTACACTCAGCGAAGCGGGTGGGGGTTAGCTAGTTTTTTATAAAAACGTTCAATGCATGTCAGAAAAAACTTAGGGCATAAGCTATTATATTTCTTTGATTATGTTTTTGAGAGTTTATACTCCATACTTTGTATTAGGATTCGGATAGTATTGCGATTTGAAAAACACAAAAGCAGGCAGAATTATGTTGGTAAAACTATAATATTTTTCTAAAGTCCTAAAGCGTTCTCGGAAATGAGGTTTTAATCATAACTGTTTTTTTTTATTTTATTTTTTTATTTTTTTCACCTTACAATATAAAACGAAAGATTTTTGAAATCATAATGAAGTGGCATCGATTTTTGATCCCTAAACAAAAACAAGCGTCAAATATGTCAAAATAAAATTAAAAAAAAAAAATATAATCATACAAAAACAATTTTTTTACTTTCTAAGTTTCATTAAACATAATCCCTTATAAAGAACGGCACTTATTGCATTCTCTATCATCTTACATGATATGTCTGATTGTTATCTCGACTGCTATTTGCTTAAGATATTTATATGTGGGGTACAGAATAATGGTTAACAAATCCACAGTTTTTTGGTTTTAAAAATACTGGTCTAAAAAATTTACCTTTTTTTTTCTTCAAATAATTTTTTGGTTATTATGAAAGATTTGACTTTCCTGAATCTTAATCTTTTCTCAGAAAAACTCTGGCAGTAGTTTGTAGAAAATATATGCTTTTTAGATTCGGTTGACCTTGTACTATTACTAAAAAAGCAAAAAAACTCAAAAAATCAATTTTTTTGATATTTTTTTTATGATTGTTTCGACTATTTTGGTATGGAAATTTTTTTTTTCAATTTTTAAAAAAACATTATTCTAATGGGAAATTCAATTCTCTCCTAAAAGTTTTGAGAGCAATTTATTAAAATTTAGCTCGGTTTACGAGATATATTGAAAAAACCAAAAAGGGGGCTTTTACACCCCTATCTTCAGTTTCCACCCTCTCATTTAATAGCACTCCGCGGTTTTATCTTCTCTTGTAACCCATTGAACGATTCCTACAATAAAAACCCGTGAACGTCTTAGTTCCTTTCTAAATGACATAATCAATAGCCTATGAAGTGCTAGAGCAATTCTGACTTTATGACATTTCGTTTTTCGTTTTATCTTAAATAAAAATAAAGAAAATACAATTTTGGAGGTATACAGCTATTAATTTATTTTGTTATAAACTTTTCTTTCAAAGAGATTTTCAAAGTTCTGCATAATGTACAAATTATTCAAAATGGACTTGACTTGTCCCATTATTGTGAACGTCTCATATATATCCTTGCATCGCAAACGGCTTATCTTTAAGTACTTTCGTTACGTTCGTGATTCGTTACGCTCTATAACTATTGGCATAGCGCATGCATTTAACGTAAGGTTAATACTCACACTGACTGTCTCTTATAGCAAGACCTTAAAATGTATTTTACCTTATGTTATATCTTGTAATTTTTTTCTTAACACCAAAAGCATCCTAATTATCATTATATTTCTAAATAGCCTCATTTTTATAGGTACTCTCTCTCAAAACTCAATGACAATCAACTGATTCAACAAAAACATAAACTATTGTCAAACCCGCAACCTGCCATCTGTGCCAGTGCACTCCCTCGGCCGTCGTCACATATCCGCCCTATGTGCGCGCTAAATATTGTTAACAATCGTGTTCTCATAATTTTCATATTTAAAGGTTTGTGAAAAATTATAATCGGTCATATGCAGTCAACACCCTTCCGTCATCGCCCTTCCAAATTTCTTCTTTTCCTCCTCAATCATTTCAAAAAAGGACGACGACGATGACGAGAACGAGGACGATCCTTCTCAGCAGTCGATAACACGAACAAAAACTTTTATATAGGTATTTTTAGTTTCCATTTTTTCGAAACAGTTGCGAATGTTCATCATCACAGGGCGGGGGTCGTGCGTGACAGATGTGTTTCTCATTCGATTTTTAATATGGCCAATAACGATAATTGGTGCTTTTGAGCATCACCACCGCGGTCTAGTAAACATTTCATCTATAGTCGTGTACCGTGTATAGCCGACAGCAATATCTTCCCATTCTTTTGCCTTTTGTTTGTTTTGTTGGGTTTTTTTTTCGCTTTTGAACCCCCATCAAAGCCGATGAAGTTTTTTTGTGACTGGTGCACCCAAAAAAGTCGACTTGTTTTTCGCCTTCCTAGAAATCGAATCATTTCTTAAATGTCTTTTTTGGCAATCTGTCAAAAATATAAATTAGATTTGAACAGTCTTTTGTCTTAATTTTTTTTAAAAACTTTTATTGCCTTTTTTTGTACAAAATTTATGCTAGACATTGTCTATTTTATACTGGAAGAAAAGCAGGTACAAGATGGAGACAGAGTTTTTTTGAGTGTCAGTGAAAAAGATTGACTTTGGTGGTTTTAAATTTTAATCCAAAGATAAACTTTATGGTGCATTATCTCTAAAAAACAAATTCGATACAGTTAAGGGTTGCTATTCAAAAAAGATTTAATCATTCATTGTTAGGAAGGTAACTCGTGAAATGTGCATATTACATGCATACATCTGTAGTTTTTTTTTTTTAACCATTGTGTGTGCTAGGGGTTGTTGTATCTTCTTGCCAAAGAACAAAACAAAAAATTAACTCGAAAAAAATATTCCCCTATATAACACACTTCGTTTATCACATTTCAATGGCCTGGAGGAAATGCGAACTTGAAACTATTTGACATGCAGAAATTGTAAAATGTCAACACAAACTATTTCACGCTTGATAGAATTTTAGAGGGGAAATTAACTTATATACACTTCAAATAATTGGTTGTTCTTGTGTTAGGTCAAGTTACGAAAAAAAATATAATGGAAACAGATTTTAATCGCTTTTGGTTTTGAATTAAACATGATTGAAGATACCTACATGAAAGATGAACTATTGTAGCATAAGTTAATATAAGAAAAAGTTATAGAATTGTATTACATATCTCTAAATCAGGATCAAAGAATTTTTTTTGTTGAGCCTTGAAATGCATGTAAAGTTGAGTCAATTTTTATACTCAAAAGGCTCTAGTTTCTAACTTTAGTTTTTGGTCAAACCTGAGGAATTATATTTTCACTTAAACACAAGTAGCACAAAATAATACAATTTTGTTATAACACTTCTTAATTCGTACTTTATATCGGTCTTAATTAAGTACATAATTTATGGCTTCTTTATTTAATTTTTATTTCTTCTTTATTGTATATTTTTTTCAATATCTTCTACTCTAAAATATTTATTTGATATTTCATAAATCGGTATTTATTTGTGTCCTAAAAAATTCTTTATTATATCTTTAAAGAGACTACAAATTGTGGAATGAATAATATTCTGCCGTCTTCATTCAGTGGTCATTGCTTGTTGTTATCTTTTTTCTACAACGTTAGGGAAATAAATCATGAAAATAATATAAAGTCAAATAACAATTAACCCTTACTTTAGCGGACACTTTGTGTCGGAATAAGAAAAACATTATCTCATTAACTGTTGCTAATTAAATACCTACTAATTTTGTTGTGCAAACCAAAAATTTGTAGATCGCATGATTTTTGAGTTTTGAATTTTCCACCAAAATATGGCGGAAAAAAATCTGAAATGATTATAATTAATAGGTTTGGCTGACCACCATATTTTTGCACTTCCGTTGTTATCAGGCCAGTGGAGACATTTTCTTTGGTCATTAATTGTAGCTTTTGAAACCAAATTTTTGATGCAAACTCCAATTCAAGATTTGGTTTTAAAAAAGTTAGCTCAAAAAAAGCTTTCAAAATGAAAAACAAAAAATGAGAAATAAAATTATTTTTTTTTTTTTGCAGAAATTTGAAGTAACCTCGATTTTGTAGCTCGATCAGCTTTCTTGTTATTTAAGATTCCGCTTAAGACTCAACTTCATATGTACATAATTATGGTAAAAATTTTCAAAAAAGTTGCATTTTTAATTTTTTTTTCTTTTCTTGAAATTATACATAGCTTTGCAAAACAAAATTTGTTGTAGATCCTCTCAGTCGTGTTCAATTTGAAGTTTAAAAAATGCACTACCGGTTCTCTGCACCAATGCACAAAATGATTGATTTTTTTTGCCACTAATTGTAGTTTTTAAAAACAAATTTTTTTTTTTCAAAAGCTTCAATTACTGTGAAAAAAATTTAAAAAAAATAATTTTTTGAACTTTTGTGCATTGATACTGCGAACCGGAAGTTCACTTCTGAAACTTTAACTTGAAATGAAAAATTACTGGGTGGAAATACAAAATCAATTTTTGAGTAACAAGTGAGCATTTAATTGCTAAAATTTTGGACATCAAAAAAATAATAATATTCAAGATATATGCCATATTTCGTCCACTAACTTCAGTCTTATTTAAGCGAACTTTTGAATAACAAAAACACTTACGTTAGTATTTCAATTCTGCCGTTCGGAACTAATTAGAACAAAAAATTTAAACATAACAGCCAGCGTTGCCAACCCATTCAGTCAAAATTATGCCTCACTTGAAAAAAAAATTATGCCTTTTCAAATAAATTATGCCTCAATTTAAATTTCTTAGTCTATGCTTAAAAAATTATTATATACAAAAAGTACACAAGTACACAAAACGAAATGTTTATTTAATCAATTTATACATTAAGGGCCAATTTTTCAATAGTCAGATAAACCTCAGATAGAGATTATTCCTAGGAATACAATTTTTTATATTGAAATTTATTCTTCTGATAATCAAACTGACGATTGAAAAATCGGAGCTAAGGCAACTTATTTGTCACGTAACGGAAACTTATTTTCTTCGAAAGGAATATTTCAAGACGTTGCTTCATATAATTGGAAGAAATTAGCGGCCAATTTTTTCACCAATAACAAATATTAGCCTATTTGCAAGCGTTTTAGACCTTTTTACAGCAACAAAATTAGATTCTTTTCTAGTAAAAGTAATTAGTGTGAAAAAAATTCTTCGAAAAATTAAACACTGTAGATAAAATTTCGAACAACCTTTATTTAAAAGATATAGAAAATATTAGTTTTTAGTCTTTTTATCAAAATATTTAAAAAATTATAAGAAACTTTTAAAAATATAAATCAAGAGTAGAATGAAAAAAACTATGCCTTTTTGGCAAAAAATAAACCTCAATGCCTTAGCTAATAAAATTATGCCTAAAAGGCATAATTATGCCTCAGTTGGCATCACTGATAAGAGCACTTATGTTGGCCGTGTTTTATTGGTACTCAGTATTTTACTGAGTAAACATTTTATGCTCTAAATAACTAAAAAAGATTACTTTTATTTATTTTTTATAATCCTTTATTGTCGAAGGGTAAAAAATGTATATGTTAAGAAAAAAATTTTCCCTGTAAACCAACAAATAAAAAACTTTTGTTTATCCTTAGCAATCATTTGTTGTTGCTTACCGTGTAAAATTTTACTAAGCTAAGTACTGAGTTACCAATAAAACACGGGCGTTATTATTCCTTAACATAAAAACATAACACATTTGTCGAAAGTTGACTCCTGTAATTTTTTCTTAATTCTTTAAAATGTGCTACAGCAAATCGGTTTTTTTTTTTTTTGCTTTAAATTTGCTTAAAATTATTTTACATCGCTTTGAATATTTATATTTTTACTTACCTAAATACCTATGTTATTTTTTTTTCCTCAGAAGTATTTAAAAAATATGAAAACTTCAAACTAAGCGAAAAATTGACTTATATGCTGTAATGGATTTTTGTCACCATTTGAAAAAATGTGATTTCATGTCCATATTTTAACTAATTTCTCTGGACTACATCATAGAAACGTCATTAAAAAAACGTTTATACTTTCTCTTTTATATGTATTTTTGTCCGAAACCTCTGTAGAACACACCATATGTTTAAGGCACACACATGACATTTCATAGATAAATTGCTCTCAAACTCATATATCCCTTAAACCTAATAGTATATCAAAAAGGACATACAACAAAAGAAGACGAGATATCCACATGCCACGAAGAAAAAAATTAAGAGACCAAAGGCAACATAAAAAATACCATTCTATCTCAAACTAAGTTATTTAGAGCTGTGAATTGACACTATTAAGCCGCACGATTCACACATATTGTGCACCCAATTCACTATGAAATCGATACACACAGGACGAACAGATAGACAGACACCAAATCTTCACCCTGAACCACCACCGACCGGACAATAAAAATCACACAGCTGTGCATGGTCACGCCAGTTTGATGTATGTTGTATATGTCTTCTTGGCAAGTCCAAGTATACAAGGATGCATCTCTCCTTGTGAGTTTCCTATCCGAAAAGGTCATTTTCGATAATGATGATGATGATGCGTCGCTGTCGCCTTCTTCCATGCGATGTCTGTTCGTTCAGTCCTTCCTTCCTTGATTGATCAACCGGGTCATATTTGGTCGTTCTGACACTCTTGATTCCAAAGAACATTATAAACGTCATTAAATTTAATGTTTTACTTTGTAGTTTGTGTATTTGACAGCAGGCGATATGTTCAATTCCAATCAAATGTCCTTGGATTGTTCAAACGAAATCAGTTTGATGAGGAATTTAACAACAAACCAAGTGATAAACAGACAAGACCAACCAAACCAACGAGCAGGATCACGCAATCCTTTCTAGGAAAATAGTAGCTCAAGCTCGTATAAGCGTAACACAATACACACCAATAATTTGGTTTATTAAATATTAATACACACTTTGTGTTCGTGGCTGTTGATGTGCGTGCCATTTTACGATTTCTGTTTTATTGGATTACGACGACGATGACGATGACGACGGACGATGTGTTGGCATGATTTGAATTGTGCTAACCACACACTGGTGCCGCCAATCAATGTTCCGTCTTCCGTGTCCAACAAAGGACACGATAATGGACAAGATGATTACATGCTATCCTCTCTAAGCTCACGAGCACGACCAAACTGAGACAATAATTTATTTATTTGTATTGGTCCTTCCTTTCAACTTACCTGGGCTGGTGATGGTTCTGGTGGCTTCGTGGGATTAACAAGTGATGATGAGTATAAAGGTTCCATTTCTTGATATAAGCTCTACGTCAACACACCAACAGACACCATCGCACCGTTATGAATCAACACCTTTCAACAATGGAATTCGTCGGAGGTTACTGTCAATTATTATATTTTTGTTGTTGTTAAGGGATTTGTTATATGCTTGGTAAATTTTGTGAAATTCAATTTTGATCTAATCACACTGAAGCTCTGGATTTAGTGCAAATGCAGAAATTAAATTCCAGCTTCCAAGTCTAAAGCAATCGATAGCAATATTAAGAGTAAAGTCCTTTACATAAACCTTGTACCCCTACCCAAACACTTAAAAACTTCAGCAGCTTATTTTTCTAGAAGGTCCAAACATAGCAAAAATGTCAAAGAAAAAGTGAGTAAATAAACTCTTTAAATCTACGTTTTATGACCATTATCCAAAAAATAAAGAATTAAGCCGAAACTGACGTTTTTCGCTCTACCTAAAAAAAAGTTTGCAGAACGATATAGACAAGTTTTGACCCGGAAGAGGTCTAAATTTTGAAAGAAGACTGCGTTAGCTTTTAATTGATACCAATATTAACTTTTAACTTGATAGTGCATTTTACCATGGAAAGGTTAGGGTTTGTGAATATCTAATAGTCATATTTCGTAATTTTTTAACTTACTTTGGGGGATTCAGTTTTATATTAAAAAAATAAATAAATAATCACTTCCAGGCACTGTTTTCTGAGTCGAAGTAAGAAACCCTTATATCGATTTCAATTGATAAATCGGAAAAGCTCTTCGATCCACAAATAATGACGTTTGTCGAATTTGACGTTTGGAAAAGTATGAATTTGTGAGTGCTTCTGATTCTGATTTCATATCCAGAATGAAAATTTCTATTCTTTTCAGAAGAAGAACTGTAATCCGAGGCCATTAAAACCGAAAACGACATTAATGAATCGGTTGTACCGCGGGGACCGCGCAGAAACCATGGACTTTGCGATATCAGACGAAAACTTGTTAGGTGACTTGATAGCTTCTTCGAACAGAGCAGTCTTTTTAGGCGTTTTTTAAGAGCTGCCTGGATTGCGATTTCTAAACAAAAAAAAAATAAAAACTATAATAGTAGAGTAACTAAAGCAAATTATTAGGGAACCTGACCGAACAGCTCTGATTTTGATGATTTTTTTTCAAACATCGGTAATTAAAAATACTTTAGCCTCTATAGGTTAAAAATTGCCGATGTTGCCGTATAATTTTTTAAAATTAAAATTAATTTTTTTTAACAACACCATTTTTTTTTTTCTTAAATTTTATAAAATAAATGCTACCAAAAGATTCAAAGATGCAAATTTCTCAAAAACTGACTTCACAAGCAAACACAATATTTTGAACATATATTCTTAGGTATTACAGTTAAAAAAAAAAAAATAAAAATTACTTCAATTTCATTAAATATTTTTTTTGATAAAAACTGAATTTTTGCATTGAAATAATTGATTATCTCAAAGGCTTTGGCAAATAAGAACTTTAAACTTTTGCTTTTTAACTTTCAACAATAAGGGCTATTGAATGAATACAAAATAACTTTATTTTTAAATGTTGAACTTAAAAACAAAATTATTTTTCTTTTTTAAACTTCTATTAAAAAAAGCTCTTAGAAAATGAAATACTTTTTATTATTTTTTCAAAACTGTAATACCTACATAATTTCAAATCATTATCAATTTGGCCAAAAAATTTGAAAAATAAATGCATTTCATAATACGAAAAAGTTTTAAAAAGACATGTTAAAATTTTTTCAATAATTTTTTTTTTTTTTCAAAAAGGAGAATGGGCAAGTTTGTATGGAATGTGGACGTTATGCGGCCAGTAATGAATTTGTTATTTTTTGATGTAAATAATTCTTAAATGTATTGTGCAGAAATTTTATCCCTGTGACGTTCTTCAAAAAAGGATAAAATGCATTTTTGCATTTAAAACTTTATATAGATTGTCTCAATGTTATAACTTAAATGTTTATTTTATGTGCAAAATATGATACTCTTTCATTTTCCCTGAGTCTGAAGACCTAAATCTTGAATATCTAACCACTAGAACCCAAACTATAAGCATTTTAAAACAACAACTTCAAGCCTATTTTGAGAGTTTTGTTGTTCAATTTTTTGCTAGTTTGAATTGTTTGAAAACTCGAACAAAATCTTGAAGTGGTTGTCTTAAAAATCTTATAATATGAGTTCTATAAGTCAGATTTTAAAGATTAATGTCTTCAAACTCAGGAAAAATTACAGAGCATCATATTTTATGGTCCAAATAAAATTATAATTTAATTTGTCCTTCATACATTGAACAATGCATCAACAATAATAATATTGCAGTATCTTACATTCTTATCGCAATACAGCAAAACGTCCATAGTAAAAGTTTTTCCTAAGTTATAGTTCTTTCATTTGATACCAATTTTATTAATGGCCGCTAAACGTCCAAAATGCCCATTCTCCTTTGAGTTTTTTAAAAAACCCTTGATTTAATTTACTTAATTTTAATTTTACAAATATGAATGAGCTTCTAGGTTTTTGAATTTATATTTAAATATTGTAGGTGTTGCCTTTGTGTACAACTGATTGAAGTCAATTTATGAGAAAATTGCATCTATCGCTTAAACGATGGAAGACTGCCCCTCATTCCAATATATATTTTAAATTTCCTAGACAATCTTTTGGCATTTATGAAATTTAAGCAGAATTCTGGAAAACAAATTCTTTTTTTTGTTCACAAGTTTTCAATTAAATTTTAAAAATCAAAACGGCAACACCGGCCGGCAATTGTTAATCGATTGAGGTTAAAGTATTTTTAATAACTGTTGTTTGAAAGAAAAAGATCATCAAAATCAGAGCTTTTCGGCCGGGTTCTCTAATATTGCCATTTTTTGAGCTTTAGTTACTCCACTATAAGATGTCCTTAAAGTTTTCGTCTCAAAATAATCTCAGAAACACATGTTTTTTTTTTGGAAACGTAACGTGATTTCTTTGTATTTAAGGAAATAGACGTGGTATTTATTACCGTCTTCTCATTGCAATACCTTTACCACCTACAGACACCCTAATGACCCGAAAGTATCACAAGTGTCACTTCATAATAAAAGGAATCAATATTTTTCTACACCTTGCTTTCCACCTTTTCTATCTCTCGAATAAAAAGATCCCCTTCTGGAATAATACCTACTATTACTTTTTCAGTCAAATAAAATAAAAGATAGATAGCTCAGTTGAAATCCCCTTTTTTTCTACTCCAAACAAGAAACAGTCATTCATTTATTTCAAATTACACTCATCGGTGTGGTGCTCTTGAACCTGCTGAGGCTGCTTTTGATGGCCTTGCGATATACCTACAACAATCGCTGTGGGAGTTTTAGCCAACAACGATAACGCTCCCCCGGGAATCATGTCAAACAAGGCGCATCTGTTATCATCTATCCTCCTGCTTTTGTTTTCTTTTTTTATATATAGTTTGTGTTCATCCTGCCTTGTTGTTATATAGTCTGTCTTCTGCATTTTGCAATTCCAATTTCAACCCATAAATCGACTTGTAATTGTATCTAGTGTGTACTCAAACTGTGCACACAAAACAGTTACAAGTTTTTTTTTTTTTTTTTTTCTAACCCCTGTGTTGTTCTTTAATGTTACCCTTTATTTTGGCTGATTTTGGGTTTTCCACTTTACCAACATACACAGACGAGTTATGTGTGTTTGCTCTGCAGCAGCAAGGACCCTCATTTATAGGCCGGGAAAATAAAAATTAAAATACAATCATCTCGTGCGAGAACATATGACCAAGCAATCCGGACAAGTGCCCTCTTGTGATGAATTTGCTATACAAAGAATTTAAACGGAAAAAAAGGATCCAGGATATCTATGAAACTGGTTCGTTTTCCTATAATACCTATGAGTCTGATGTAAATCAAATCGTCAGATAATCGCGTTACAAAGGCAACTCTTGCAATCAGATTTCGTGTCAGTCAGGCGAACGCACACTTGGAAGGAAGGATATCTCATATCTAGAAACGTTTGATATCAAAACCACCCTAAAGTTAATGACAGATTTTGGTCTCTGGTGAGCCTTGAATGAATTTTTTTTTTTTATATTTTAATGTCGTCTGTAAAGGGTACAATCATCACGACAGGAGGTTATAAATATATGAAGTGCAGAGAGAAAAACGTATGGGGTGTGAAATCCTGGTAGACTATGCTGTGTGTGCACACACGCATACCAAAAACTCGACCGACACACCCCCAAATTGGGTTAGAATGCTATTTATTGCATTAAGAAGCAAATTGCGGAAAAATTAGCGGCTGATTTTGGGATCATCTAATTATACTCAGTTGCTTTGGTCCTGCTGTCCTCGGGTTTTATTCAAAAAAACATGGTTTTGTTGTTTCTTTATTTGCTTAGAGAGAGAAATGCAATTTGTTCTGATTCAATGATATCGATAGTTTTATTTGTAATACAATATTTTCTGTAAGCCGGGTGTTTGTAAAAGGTTTTGAAGTTAACAAGATGTATTTTTCACAGCGAATTAAAAAAAGTTTTTATAGTTTTGATTTGTAAAATAATTCATTGACACTTTTAAAATAGACTGAATAAATGCAAGAAAATTATTAAAGTTTTCCTCTTTGTAGTCAAAAAATTATTAGCAAACCCAAAACACACTAGCAACATATTTCGTACTACGCATAAACTATGTATTCGGTTCATTTTAAAAACAAGAAAGTCTTATCTTTTTGAAAGAGTAAACATTTCGACTCATCAACAGCCAATAGACACTTTATTCATCAAAACAGAAACTGAATGGTTCATTTGCATAAAATAAGATAAAATTCACCATAAATGCTGGCAGATTTGCCAACAGATTTTCTTTTTTTTTTTAAGACCATATAATTCTGAGATAAAAAAAACATCTCTAATAACGAATTGGCATCGCTCAGATTCAAAACATTTAACAAATTAAATGTGGTGTGAAGGAAAATAATTTCGTTTGGCTCCTTCTAGGATCATTAAGAGGTCGAAGTGAGTCTGGATGGAGGCGCCCGCCGGCTGTCGACGGGCCCCAAAGCAAGTTACAACATCGGCCATCCGTAGATGTTTATGTTAAAGTTAAAAGGAACTTAAAGATTATAACCGAAAAAGTGGAGAAGATTAAAATCTTGTTTTCCTTTGGCTTTCCAAAGCCAAGTTGCACTTAAAGAAGCTAAACTGTGAGGTACCAGAAAGTAATCAAGATCGAAGAAGTCTCAAATATTCCAGAGTTTCATTGAAACGAGTTGTCAAAGACTCTGAAGAATTGTAGTCGCATTTCTTAGAAGAAGAGTTCTATATTTTCGATTACTGTCTTTGGGTCAGTTGCAATTAGTTTAAATAAAACTTAAAAGTCTGTATTTCTCTGTATTTTATATTAGCACAGTTGAACTAAACATTTCAAATGGAAAAGATTAGATTGTGCAATTTTTTTTTGAATAGGACTGTAGAGGGGATCACTAAGAGCTTAAAACCAGTTTTTCGGGAAAATCGAGTTTGAGCCAAAGCCGCCATCTTGGATATTTTATTTGGTTCTTTTTTGCTGTTGTTAGAATAAATTAAAGCTGAAACACAATCACGCTTTGCCAGACGCGTCATCGCATTACGTTGAGAAATCCTCAAAGCGCGCTTCTGTCACTTTGATTTCGAACAGCTGATTGAAACATAAAATCTGCTGTCAAGTAAAAAAAAACACAGTCACTTACAAAATAACTGGGCCAAGGGTTTATCTTGATTTAAATGTGGAAAAATGAAGAAGGATATTAATGTGTTTAAAAAATACATAGAAATTTGTTTATTCTTTAATCCTATAGTTGTAAAAACAAAACCAATCAAACATTGTTTTTTTAAACAGAACAAACAATAAAACTCAGTCTACAACATCATTAAATTACTGTTGTTTTTAAACGTAAATTTTTTTTATTTAAAATATCTCGATGTCGTTTTTTTGTGCAAAATCTATACAGAGAAACAAAAAAACACACCTAGTTTTCTAATAATTTATTTTTTTGTATTCACATTTGGCCCAATAATTATGTGGGTGACTGTAACTATGTCTGATAAATGTCAGAAAGCGAGCAAAAGTTCAGTCTGGTTGAACTTTTGCTCGCTTCCTTACGTTTCCTTACGTTTGTCAAAAAAAGCGTACGTAGAAAAAGCGTCATTGTGTGAGGTTACACAGAGTTCGTATGGTTGAACTTTTGGCAGTTGTCAAAATCGACGGCAAAGCGTGATTGTGTTTCTGCTTTTAAGATATCAATAGCATAAGTTCGATCTTCGAATACAAAATTGCCTTATATACAGGGTGTCCCACAGTCACCGCCCCAAACGAAAACCATGGATTCCTGAGGTCATTTAACGTCGAAAAACTTAAGAGGTAATTTTCTCGTTTTCGTCCCGCTTTCGAGTTACCATGGTTTTTATGATTTGTGTTCTCTTTTCCCTTATCTGGCTTTATCTTTGCCAAACTACGTTTGATTTGAAAGATTTTTTTTACAACCAATCAAGAATTCATTACAGTTTTAGTTTGTCTCAAAATTTTTTTTTTCTGCGGACAACCGTTTCTCCACAATTTTGCATCAAATACAATTTTCTTCGTTTTTTAAGTGGTTTTTTACAACCATTTAAGTCAAAAAAACACGTTGATGAGTATTACTTTTTTGTGCTTTTTATTAAAGCCCACTTTATTTTCATAAAAAAAATAAGTTTTATTTCATAAATTCATTTAAATTAATTTTGTATTTAAAAATTATTTTTTTTTTAAATTCACTCAGTTTGTTTATTTTTTTAAATTACTTTCAGTAGGCTTTTTAATGAAAAAAAAGTTGTTTTTTCTAGAAAATAAACTGGGCTTTAATAATAAGTGGTCAAAATTAATACTTATTTACGTGTTTTTTTGAATAAAATGATATGAAAGTGAAAAAACAACTGATAAAACAAAGAAAATTGGGTTTGATGCAAAATTGCGGAGAAACGGTTGTTCGCAGAAAAAAAAGTTTTGGAACAAACATAAACTGTAATAAATTCTTGATTGGTTGTAAAAAAAATCTTTCAAATCAGATGTAGTTTGGTTAAAGGAAAAGGGAGCAAAAATTATAAAAACCAATGTAACTCGAAAACGGGACGAAAACGAGAAAATTACCTTTTAAGTTTTTCGACTTAAAATGACCTCAGGAATCCATGGTTTTCGTTTGGGGCGGTGACTGTGGGACACCCTGTATAAGTCAATTGATTCCTTAACTATGATAACTACATATATTCCCATGACTTTTAGTTTTTGAGAAATTTGAAAAATAAAAAAATATTTTTTTATCAGGCTCAATCTTGAGCGTACTTCGCGTGTACCAAGAATTTTTCTTCTAAACTTTCGATCTGTTTCAATTTCAGTGTTGATTATTGTTGATCCAGTGGATTATAACGAGGACACTGGACTGATGACATGAAATAACGCCACAGAAAATAGCCCTTCATTTTAATTATGTTTTTTTTTCCATTGAAAATTTGAAATAACTCTGACTCAAAGTAGGTACTTTTTAATTAAAGTAGGTACTTTTTAATTAAAAGCTGTTGACAACGAAGTTGCGTAAGCCGGACAAAAAGTAAAAATCGTGAGAACTGTGTGAGAACTAAGTCCCTCAGTATGGAATTACTTCATGAGGATTTACTTCCCTTCACCACCAGGGCTCCTTTAGGGTAAGCGTACACAGTAAAAAGGATATCAAGAGTTTCTTTTTGAAGAAGCATAAAACCCCCAACTGATTGTATTTTATGCAAAAATGATGCGTTCTACGCTTTGGTCCAAAAACCTTAGGATATATTAAAAATCTTTTTTGGTGTTGGCGCTGTTAATGCCACACTTATTGAAAACAGCCAGCCAACAGTTTATAGTTATGGCCCAATGATCATCCTAAGTTTTAGGACAAAAGCGCATCATTGTCAAATATGCATAAAATACCCAAAAAAAAAAAAAAATAATTTTTCAGTAATCGGTAATCCTTGTTCTTCACTGTTCGTTGTTGACAAAAGCAATGTAACTTTAAGCTTATAAAACTCTACAATTTGAGCCCCAAAACCTCTCTGTAGTGTTAATGGTTTTCAAAATATTGCTTCTCAAATATCATCAACTTTGTCGAAATTGAATAATTTTTTCAATGTTGTTTTTAACTCAAGTTGCTTGGTCAGTGAGGAATTTCTTCCTTCATAAGGTGAAATTATTTCAATTTTATTACGTGCTGTGTATTAGACTGATTCAATATTTTGTATTAAAAATACAAAGAAGTGCATTCCAAGAGGCTTTAAGAGCATAAAAATAATTTTATGAAACCAAAATCACATTTTAAGCATTTTTGACAATGATGTATTGACACTTTGGCCACAAACTTAGCGTGTTCATTGAGCCATAACCATACATAACTCTGCCAAAAATCAGGACTTCCATATTTAACGCAAGCTGCTATAAAAACCACAGTTTCCAGTCCAACCAATATAATAAAAACACAGCTTTAATTTTGTTTTTATTTATGTTTTAATGTTTTTTTGTCATGTTCTTAATTTATTACATAATTATTTTATATTCTTTTATTTTTATTTCTTTTTCTTATAACTAAAATTATTTACACAGTACATTCACATGGATTTATATTAACTTTTTTGTTTTTAGTTTATATATAATTTACTTGCTTTTTTTCTTGTATGTACATCTTTCTATATAAAGGCTTGATTCTCAATTAGTTTCTTATTCAGTTATATATAATATTTCACGTCGTCCTTTAAAAGGCTTGAGTTTTATTTTTTTATTTTTTGAAAAATAATAAATTTTTTTGTTCACTGAAAAAGAAAAATAATAGAAATGAACTTTTTTCACCTATACACATTTATGAAAATATATATATAATTAATATTTACAGACAGCACACATTATAGCCACATTTATGTATATTTATTTTTGTTATATTATACAAAAATATGCTTAATATTTTTTTTTGTTTTTTGTTCATCAATTCATTAGTGTCGGTGAAAATCGGTATCAGACTTTTTTCGAGTTAGTAAGTTTTTTTTTTTTTATTATATTGAAGTAAATGGAGCCTTATTTAGATGTTGGTTTAAGTATTTATGCAGGTTGGGCGGTTAAATTAGAGATTTACATTCATTAATGAAAAGCTTTCCAGGATTTAATGAGTCCAGAAGGACGAAACTTCCCAAAACTATTTTACCAACATTCACTTTACTGGGCAAAATATGGCTCATAAAGCTTAAGTATAAGAAATATCCATCCAAAATAAAAAAAATCTATTACATTTTTAAGGATATAACACTTTTAAATAAGGTCTTAAGCATTGTTTCCATGTTTACAGTAAAAATCCTAAAACACCCAACCTGCATTTAAACGGATTGAATTTTATTTATTTCTGTTTTTAAATCTGCTTTACAATTGTACAACATACATAATTAATTTATAAAATATATATATTTATATTTTTGTTTTGTTTTAAATATTTATACATTTTTATCCTAGATTATTAACACTAATTTTGAATACAATTATTTTATAAATTTATCATTTTTTACTATACACAATTTTTTACTTTATATTTTATTTTATAAATATACATACAGAAAAAAATAATTAAGACAAAATTAATTTTAAAAATTAAATCAATTAAAATTTATAACATAAGTGTTGTTTTACAACAAATCAAAAATTAAATAAAATACTTATTAAATAAATAAAAAATATACACATCATGGGATTTTAAAATATTTATTCTTGATTAAAGATTTACATCATTTTTAATTATTGTTTTGTTTTAATAGTTTTTAGTTTTTTTTTATTTTGCGATAATTCTCTGCGTTTTTTTGTATTTTCTTTTTATATTTTCTTTAAAAGCGGAATTTTAAATTAAATTTTATAAATTTTTTTTTAAATTATTTTATTTTCATTGCATTAGAGACTTAAGCAAAAGCAGAGAATTCGCAAAAGCTTTTCTATATTACCAAACCACACCTTCATTTAACATATTTTGCGGTTCAGAGAAATTGCCAGATGTCATAAATTCAGGTGATCCGCTTCGGGGTCCGCCACCTATGCCACCGCCTCCACCACCATTGCCCATTATATGATCTGGTGGTGGGCCACCCGCACTAGCCATGTTCATTGATTGTGGGCCGGCTTGATTTAGGAAATTTGATTCAGGTGTTAGACCGAATTCACTAACCATGGGTATTGGTCCGGAATGATCCATTGGTCCACCTGTAAGCAAAAAAAAAGAAGAAATAGGTTTATGTTTAGTTAATTTGTATAAATAGATTTTAATTATGAGAAATCAAGTAAGATTGAGTTTTTTTTTTTATTATTATTAATTGCAATTTGAGGTGTTTGATCTTGTTTTAAGGTTCCTATATCACTATTTGACCAGTGCCAATAATTTTTGAAAAAAAAAAAATAAACTATTAGCAGCATTAGGGGGTTGATAAAATTTAGGATAAATGGTATATGAAAAGGAAAAACTAAATTGCCCACAAACAAATTGGAGGAAAGGGGGTGGGTGGACGAAAAAAAGGGGTGGGTGTCAAAAATCGTGTTTTGTTACTATTTTTGTCAAAAGTAGACCTCCTATCAAAAAAAGTTAAATAGAAAACTTGTAGATACTAAAAATGTCTATAACTTTTACTCAAACCATTTTTTTATGTAACCTCAAAAATGCTGAGACAATTCAAAAATACGATTTTTTGGTTTTTATTTTTATCTTTTACAAAAATTATTGGATTTTAACAAAACTTGGTAAAAAATTACTTTGTTATGTTATTTACCTATTATAAATGTTTTTTGAACAAAAAGTTAATTTTTGGATTTTTGACGAATTTAATTAAAAAAATAGTTACAGAAAAACTTTTGATTTTTTAAAGTTTGGAATGCAGTTATTTAGATTCAAACCTTTTATTTAATATTATGTAGAAAAACTATACTTTTGTTTTAGAAAATATAGAAAAAAATTGGAAAAACCAAATTATACTTTTCGAATGGCCTTCGACCTTCTTAATTTGAATCTAGTATTAGAATGGCTCGTGCAAAGTTTTTGAGATATCGAATTTTGAACTTCCAAAAACACTGTTTTTGTGATGTATATCAATTTGCTGTAAGAAATTGCACCTTGTTTAAAGGTTTTTACTTGCGATATGGGAACTATATAACAAATTATGCATTCCCACGAAAAAAGTTGAGATAACAATCAGACATGACATTACGATGATAGAGAATGCAATGACTGTCTGTCAGTCTGTTTAATTGACTTGGTCTATGAACTATAACAAGGTCTATCTTTGATGAAAAAATCATTTGAAAATCATTATTACCGGTACCTGCCATAGAGCCCCTTTTTTCAAATCTGATTTTCTGCAAAACTGCTAATTGTATTTCAACGAAAGTTTTTATACAAAAGCATTTATATAATTTTAATATAAATAAGAAATAAAATTTTGAAAAAGTAAGTTTTTGGATTTCTAAAAAAAAGTTTGAAATTTTTTTTTTGAAAAATAAAATTTTCGAAAAAAGGACATTAATTTATTTTTCAATTTTGGCTTTAGATGTGGATTTGTGATTTCCACAAAATGGCATACCAATTTTATTTTAAAACTTTTTTCCTTTAACTTTAGATATTGTTTTATTGCTTAAAAAAGCGAATTTTATGTTTTTTTTTAATTTTGTTTTGTTTTGTTTTATAGGAACTGTTTACATTTGCTATGGTACACAGCGAACCGGAATGCACTTTTTAAACTACAAATTAAAGTAAAAATTGGCTTAGGGAGTAACAAAATGAATTTTTCTACAAATTTATTTTTTTTTTTTTCAAATTACAATTTCTAGGTCTAAGACGGGACACGATTATAATTCGAAGTAAGTTTTTCGAAGTAAATTTTTAGCGAAAAAAATTGTATAAAATGCAACTAACTGTAGCTAAAACGTAAAAGTTGCGAATTGTATTTTTTGCAAATTGCAGGTCTATGTATAATCCAATGCGCAGCTCGATTTTCTACCTTTCTACAACTCTTCACACGAATAGTGTTGAAAAATGTGTGAGCATGCTCTTTCATTTGCAACTATGCGAAAATTTGCCAATATAATGCTGTCATTATGCAAGAGTGATTTGTATGAATTATAATGTATAAAAAAAGTACCAAGATCAAAAATATTGTTTTTCCGAACAAGACTATTTTTAAATAGAAATATATTGAATTTGATAATGAAGAAAAAAATAAGAAAAATAATAAAAAATTATTAAAATTATACTGAATTGTATTGAATTTGTGCAAATAGCTTTGCAGACCGTTATCGCATTTGCAAGTTTTGAAAAAATTTGATTGTGAATGATTTGAAACCTTTCGAAATTAATTCTAAAATTTTTGTGGCAAGGAATTATTTAATTTTTTTTTTTAAATTCTATGAAATTTTAAATTATTATGAAACGCTTTGCGGTATTAGCAAATATTTTCGAATTTGATGTTATTTTAACTTCACAATTTAAGATTTAATTTGAGAAATTATGATACAAACAAATCGACAAGTGCTTGAGTTAGATCATTTGCGAGTCAAAACATATATGAAATGCAGTATACCTACATTTGCGAATATTTTTTTGACACAGTTAAAGTCTCGAAAATTTGCAACTATCTAAAATACTCCCTTATATCTTAGTAATTAATATTTCAGTGCAAAAATGTAGACTTTGTGAGGTTTGCATCCGTTTGCAACAGATAATATCTCTTAAATTTGAAGGTTTGCGAAAGAAACAAAATCGCAAATCTGAAATCTTCTTTGGAGATTAAATAAAATATAAGTATCGCAAATCTCACTGCGAACCATTAAATATGTTTTTGAAAAAAACTGCCAAGTCTGCCATCTAATTTGCAAACATTATCATACCATTTCTTAATCTTTAATCGTCAAGCATATTATGTCAAAACTTTGCAGCATAATTGAAAGTTGTCTTATTTTTGATGCAATCTTGTACTCGTTAAGTTATAAGTATGTTTTGAAAATTCCGAAGGGGCGAAAGTTTTTGACCAAAAAACCTCAAAATTGCAAAAAACAAGTAAAACTTAGCATAACCTACTATAAAAATCAATTTATTCAAAACAAGGGACAAATGAAATGTTGCCAATTTAAAAAAAAAAATAAGTTTAAAAAAAACTGTGATACATTTCTCACAAAATTTTAATCATCAACTTTATTCTTCTTCTCATTAGATTTATATACGCCGCAAAGTAAACTTACAAACTCACCTGGTGTATTAAATGGCATTGGTCCGCCAGGGTGTCCCGGAAAAAATGGTCCATCATGCGGATGAAATGGTGGTCCACCATAACCAAATTCAAATTTACCATCGGCACTGAAATAAGGGAAACCCGGAGGTCCATCATCCATACCGCCTGGTGATAAATTCATTGGGAAACCGCGCATTTTTCTCGCTCCACCAAAGAATGGCGGTCGACCCATGCTAGTGATTTGTTTCATTCGACGTTCTTTTGATCGTTTATTTTGGAACCAAACCTGTAATAAAAAAAATAAGAAAGTAGTTAAATATTAAATTGACGAGTGCGGAAATATCAAGAATATGAAAGAAAATGTACATATGAAGAATAAAAAATATCATTTTACTACTTCAACCGCAGTTTGTTTTAACAGGGCCGGAATATAAAAATTACAGAGTGTTAAAGTTACTTAGGCGCTTTTCTATAATTTCTTTAAAATTGAAGTTTGATTGATTTTTGAGTGAAAATTTCAATTTTCGAAAACGAATTTTGTAGAGTATCGATTCTTCAGAGGTGTTCCTAAAAATAAGTTCCCTTAGGCGCTTAACAATGATCAATAGGTTGAGGTAGTTAAGGAAAGAGAAATTAACCCATGAACGGTTTTGAAAACAAAACTATAATCAGGGCAAACCACAAAAAACACAAAATTGAGTACTCAAACGTTGAGGCCCCTGATCAAAGGGAATACTTTTTTTTTATTGAATTGCGGAGGAACTGGCATTTAAAATATTTTAATGATCCTTCTCGCCCTTTTTTTTTTATATAAGAGCCAGTGTAAGTGGCGCGAGTCGTTTTTGAAAAAAAGATTATAAAACTTTACGATCTTAAAGTCGATAATTGTTCTTTTTCTGCGACAAAAAGAAATACACAGAACAGAGAAGAAACAAGGGATTCCATTGAAAACGCAGCATAAGTCAAAAGAATATTATCGCGATTATGTTCGGATTATGTCCGAAACCTCAATTCGATGTTGAAGATTATATTCAGAAATCTGGAGTTTTCTTTTCTCCATCTCAACGAGTCGTCATCGTCATTTGGATTTGGATGCGATGCGCAACGGTTGGTCATTTGGTGGTTTCTTCATGCTGCACCAGCTTCTTTTTTTAATATTTTTTTTTAATGGTGCATCGAAAATGTTTGGTCTGATTTACGATCATTTTGTGGTCTTTTTTGGTTGTATATGCCTCCTCTATTCTCATGCGTATTATAGTTTATAGGTTATTTGGTGGTAAAAGAACAATTTTATTTCCAATTCGTTCAACTTAAAAAAAAAAAATGATTCAACAAAAAATTTGATTTATACTTTCGTTTTTTTTTTTTTTTTCAAGTTTAATCGATGTTTTTAAGTTGTGGATGACAAAATTCACTATGACAGATTTTCGATGGATAAAAAGTAGGTATTTGATAGAAAAATTTTACTATGGAAGTAAAACAAAATCGAAGAGGTATTGAATTATAAGGCTGAACATGCGAACAAGCCAAAAACTTAACAATTAGAATAAGAAAAATACGTTTGGTGCGGTGAACCGATTTGAAGTGATATATTCTTGTAGATTTTTGGTCATGGTGATAATCTACCGACTACAAAAAATAGACCCCTAATGGTTTTAGGGAAAATAAACTCATAATCTTTCAAAACAACACGGAGAAAACTTTAAAAAAATCAATCAAAACATTAAATCAAACGGAGTTCGTCATGGTTTTTTTGCGACAAATGCGCAAAAAGGGTATTCTTAGTTTTTTTAAACTATATATTTTATTAATAGAATAAAATTTAAAATAGAAATACAATTTCTTGTGTCTGGATTAAGGGTTATCGCTACCTGAAAAAGTACTTACATAAAACTATTTTGGTTCAGAAAAATGCATTTCGTAAAACTTAAAAAAACTGAATTTGTACTATTTTGAAGGCACTTTGTGTTTTTTTTTTCGAAGTAAAATGTATGAAATACTGACAAAATTTTATCGGCGGCGATAAGATTTTATTTTTCATAATTTGTGAAAAAAAAAAATAAAAGAGGTATTTATCTAACAATATCACCATTATTATATTTATGATCTAAAATAATAAAAAAGAAAGAAATATCATTACAATAAACTAAAACTTAATATTTAACAGAACATCCTTGTTTTTTAACACAATTATTATTTAATTTCAATGAATCTTTTATAAGATTTAGAAATGTAACACATTTAAAGTATTACATTTTAATAAAATTTTGGTGTTACCTTATTTGTAACCTAAATTTTTAAAGAAATTACTACAAAGTTTTTAACAGTGTAGAATTGGCAGTGTTCAATAAGATGATCTGTATCCGTGGGGAAACCGACGAAGTTACGAATACCAGAGTTACGGGCGACAGAGTTACGAGCGTCAAAGTTACGCGAAACCGAAGTTACGAAAAACTAGAGTTACGAATTCTAAAATTATGTTAAGTTATGACATGTGATTTTTAGGTTGACAACAATTGCGAGGAAGGATATGGAATTATGGAAATACAAACAAGAGATTAACATTTTTCTCATTGGTCAGAACTAAATGAGTAAAGCGAAAATGGGTGTTATTTAATCTTGTAAAATTTTGATTGGATAGGTATAGATATACATATATGGTTTTGTTTTTGTGAGAAGATCGCAAAAACGTTGAAATAGAAAAAAAAACTTAAGTATACTTATGTAAGTTTTGGGGACATAATTAAAATTAACTTCTTATTTGTCCAACTAATATTGCACCTACGTATCCATATTCTTTTATTTATGTTTCCATAGTTCCATATCGTTCCTCGCAATTGTTGCCAACCCAAAAATCACATGTCATAACTTAACATAACTTTAGAATTCGTAACTCTAGTTTTTCGTAACTTCGGTTTCGCGTAACTTTGACGGCCGTAACTATGTCGCGCGTAACTCTGTTATTCGTAACTCCGTTACCATTTCGTATCCGTGCAATATTGCAATATTCAAGTGATAAGAGGCCTGTGTCAACTGATAAATTGAAAGAGGTTAAGATAGGTAATTTCCTTTGGTGGTAATTTACTCATGAGTAGATGATTAGTAGATCTAGTACCTACTTCAATCAACGTTATGTTCTTCTGCTCGAGTAAATAGGAATGTGTAGTTGTTGTACTAGATTTCTACTCATGAGTAGTTTTTGAAAACACATTTAAAATCTTTTAAGATACAAAATAACGAAATCTAAGCTCATTCTACGAACATCATTTTAACTGGAAACAATTAATTATAAAATAAAAAATAAGATCACTGGGTTAAAATTATTGGCTTTTCTTACGACCAACTTACTATTAAAAAGCCTGCTGCCTCTTGTCGACCAAAACTATTAAAATCTGACTCCCACACTAACCGCAGATGGAAATAAATCTTATTCAGATAATGTAAAGCTTTTTTCTAACCAAATACGTTCAACGCTTTGAACTGTTTTTTTTTTTTTTTTTTTTTCAATTTATCAAGATAGACGTAACTTAAAACCGCAGCAATGTCTACATCGCATTTGGCGCGAGCCTTGTCTTAACAAAAAAAAAAAAATAAATCTTGAATCCATTTCAAGACAATCATTGCCTGACTTAACCATCAGTTGTTCAAAATGTGAGATCATTTATTTAACGATCTCGATCTACATAAGTTAGTTTTATTTGAAGGGGAACTTTATAAAAAAAAAAGAGGGAATTAAAAACAAAAACAACATCTAACGACTTTTTTTTTCTTTTAAAATTTTGAAAGTGGCGCCAATATAATGTGTCATGCGTGGTATGTAGAAGTTTGACGTCTATAAAACAAACAGAATGAATGTCATTGTTATGACTTTGATTTAATATTTTTACCATTTTAAAAATGTCAATCGTTATTCAGAAAAGGAAATATCAAGGGCTTCAAACCGGATATGGAACTATAATTAGCCGTTAATGGTCGATTGACACTTTCGTTCACTTTTCCTGTCAAGAAATTGACAGGTGACAGCCATTCGAAATAGTTGTTGTTGTTCACAATAAAAACTACTTCCATTTTTAAGAAGCTGTATATACATTACCGTTGAATATTTGATGTTGCAAATTTGACGTTTCACCTTTTTTTTGACATTTACTCTTCAACTATTACAATTTTTAATTAGAACAATTACAATTTTTCTTTAAATTTTAGCCGCGTTCCTTTGGAACTAATCCTACTTATAAGTGCATGATGAGTACCTTGATCTAGTACTACAATTAACACATGACTTTCTGCTTGAGTCGATAGGATATGTAACTGACAGTACTAGATTTCTAGTCATGAGTAGACTATCACCTCCAACGGAAAGAAGAATTTTTCAACTAAATTGCCTTACAATTATACCGAATTCAAAATAATGGCTTTATTATTACTTTCTTCTATAAGAAATTCCAAAAAACTACCTTATAGAAAAATAAGTTGAAAAACTATCACAAATAAATATCGAAAACTTCCTATACCTAATTTATTCGAAATTGATTCGATAAATTCGTTCCATTGCAGAAAAACGATTTAGCAAGAAATTCACCTTCGACAATTTTATTTATCACCTTCGTGATAGCGTAATAGCTTTTAACGTCTGAGTTCCACCATCACACAAAAACCAAAAGAAAAAATTATAAAATAAAATAAAAAGTGCCATTAAAAGTTAAATCCTATTTTTCATTCACTCTTCTCTTCTACTACTATGGTCAAATAGTTGAACTGTCAAAATTGACATCCAAGAAGAAAAATGTTAATTATCTAACACCCAGGAGGTGGTCTCTGTGTGGCAAGCTGGATATATGGCATTCTATGGCTGGATGGCAGCTCATGTATAGTTAGGTTCCACATAATACTTGAACTCGAAGACATTCACTCTTGTGGTGTGCGGATACGGCGCAACGCGGTCTAACCATTTCATTCGATTTGTAATGAATTCGTTTCGCCATATGTCGAGAACGTCATGCCTTTTATTTGTGCGCTATAGCAGAAGAATAGTATATGAGGCAGCAACAGCAGCAGCAAGGTACCCATAACGACTTCGTAGGTACGAACTTTCAGAGCAGTACAGGTATGGTTTTTTTTAAATGACAGTAAGTATATTGGTTGTAAGGTTACCATTCTATCAGTTAGTTTCACAAACCGATATGGTTCTTAGGATTTTAAAAAAAGTAGTAGATCTAATTTAAAGTAGTAGATTTAATTGAATGCAAATATCCATTTCAGTGTTTTATAACAGATTATGTCAGTTTGTTGCTATGAAGATCTACTGTCCCTTATAGGTGGTAAACTACTCATAAGTAGATGATCTAGTACATTTAGCAAGAACCGCGTGGATGGGAGTGGCATTGAAAGCCGCGTGCCTTTGCAGGCTGCAGGCCTATCATGAGTAGACGATTAGAAGTTCTAGTACAATTAACACATGATCTGCTGTTCGAGTAAATAGGATGATGTAGTTGATAGTACTAGATTTCTACTCATGATTTTTACCAAGGGAGATATGGTAACCATATTTAAAGAGTAATTCACAACTTTTCTAGGTGTTATTTAAAGATTCTTGGATTGGTCTTCATAATATAAGAAGAAGTATAACATGTTGAAAAGAAATTGAATGGGTAACTTTGAGGTTAATCTTTTTTTTTTTTAAACATCCGCATCATGTCTATATAAAGAAACATACAGGTGGCAATGATGGCGGAGGTTCAGTTTGTTGTTCTTGATGATAGCCGCATGATGTTGTAAGATCCCAAATGAAAGTTCAGGGTTTGTTAATTCGTTGGGGTATAAGTATCCTAATTTCTTTTATTTTTTGTTTTGTTATTCTTCTGTGGTTTCCCTCATTCTTTACTCTTTATGTGGTTTTTGAAATTGACTTTGCATGACGTTGCAAAAACTGTCAGAGTAAACGCCCTTCATTTATTTGTGTGGGAAGAGACCGACAACAAAATTGTTTACTTTCATTTACTGCCGAACTGCAGCCGTTTGACTTGGGTTCCAACCCTCATATCTATTGTTTTCTTTAAATAGAAAATTAGTCAGTTGTTTGTATGGTGCTCGCCAGCCATTATTTATTATTTTGAAATGATTACTGTTTTTCATAATTGGATTGCTTTGGTAACGTATGCAATGCACGGGAGAGATCGTGAGCATAAAGATGGAAAGAAATTGAGGTTTAAAGTGCGCTTTAGGTGAGTATTTGGTGATTTTTTTGTAATTGTAAGTATATTATCTTTTTAACAGAAGTGTTTTTATTTGGGTGCCACTTAAAAAAAATTACCTGTTTTAAATGTCAAGAAGCGGTTGTAATGCTTAGACTTAGTTCTACTCGTGGTAGATTGGATTTTGAGGTTTTCTATTTGTTCTCCATTTAAACAATACTGTTTTCTCCCGGGCGCCACTTAAGAAAAATGTATTTTACTTTGTTTGAAGAACTAAAAATTGATAAAATTTTTAGACGGCCAATCTATAAATTGAATAATTTTGGAGGCTTTGTCAACCAAGAGGCAGAAGCCTTGAAAAATATCTACATGGTGAGGAATAAATTTGGATCTAGAGCCTCCGTCGTGATAGTAAATGGACTTACCATTATGCGACGGAGCACTAACTTTTGGTTTATTTTTCCATGTTTTAACAAAAAAATTTTCTACCGGGCGCCACTTTAATAAAATTTTTTACCTGATATAAACTTGAAGAATTTATTCAAGAAGTATGGCTTAGTTCTACTTGTCACTTTGAGTTTGTTGTTTAATGTTTTTCTCTACTTCCTCTTTTAAATAAGTTTATTCAACCTGCGGCACCACTTAAGAAAAAAACATATCACCTTAATTTCTAACAAGTTGCTGTTGCAAAGCTTTTACTTAGCTATACCTACAAAGATTTGCATTCTTCCATTCTTAAAAAGAACATTTTCACTCGGGCGCCACTTAAGAATATATATGTAGTTTATAGTTCAACTTAAATTGAATTTATAAACTGATTCAAATCCTGAGGTCTAAATTCTCTTAATTTTTGTTATTAAATGATTTATTTTATTTCCTCTTTAAAAGGAATTTTCTGTGTTCTTGCAAACATGAGGTGAATTTCACTTATTTATTTGGTTTTGTAGATAAAAGTATTGCAATATTCTTTCTTTACAAAGCGAGTGTGTAGTATTTTTAACCGGGCGCCACTTAAGACGAAATTCATATGACCTTTTCCTTCATTTTTTGATTAATCATTTCATAGTAGTTGCAAAGCTTTTACTAGCTATTCATTTCAAAGTTTTTCGCTTTCATTCTTTCTTAAAAAAAAATATTTTCACCCGGGCGCCACTTAAGAAAAATTTATTTTACATTATTTAACTTTAATTTATGAACTGATTACAGAACTGAGTATTATTTTCACACATATCTTAAGTTTTGTTGTGCAAGATTTAGCTTGATTCTTTCTCAAACTGTATTTTGTATTTTTAATTGGGCGCCACTTAAAAAAATATTTTTGTAACACTTCTTAAGAACTTTGTTGGATAAGTTAAGACTGAATTCTTTGATATTCTGGTGAAATATTTTACTGTATGCGTTTTTGAACAAGAGTGTCTTCTACCGGGCGCCATTTATGAAAAATATTTTTATCAAAAAAAACTGACCGCATCAACTCAATTGGATAGTTTTAGTTAAGTAGATTTGTTTATAAAAGTTTGAATAATTCTTTATCTTTACCAAGAGAGAGTTAAGAGTGTTTTCAACCGGGCGCCACTTAAAAAAATATTAATATAAATACATGAATACATGCCGTAGTGTTTTGATAATCAGATTATATAATGAAACTACAACTTGATATGTCTTCATTTTAATCTTGCTGCGGTTTAATGAAAGATGCATTCCTGGAATGTCTGACAAGTAAGTTCAAATCCTCTTATGTGTGTCAATTTTGTCTGGTATTCTATTTTCATAAGAAATATTTTACTGACAGAATGTTTATAAGAAAAAGGACACCTTTTTTCAAAAACTCAACATCCTTTGATGTGTGTTATTTTTTTTATCCTTCTATACCATGGGAAACTCCAAAGAGTAAGTCACTCAAATCTTTCTCTTTCATTTCATGATGCATGACAAGTTAACTCCTTCCAAAAGACAAGCCCCTCTTGAGGTTATCTTATTATTATTTGTTTGTGGTGTGTTCACCATTCCAAGGAACCAGACGTGTCATGTTATCTCATAGCAATGCCAAAGTAGCAGGTGACAGCGGTATGTGATCTTCACACATTCATCCTGTCTCTGATGTCAAACGGAATAAGCTTGACAAAAAAAAAAGAGCTCAGTTTAAAAAAGAAATAAAAAAAAAAAAACAAACTCAAAGGTAGTTTTTTTTCGTTTAAGTATCAAACAGCAGGAGCGCGCACAAGCAACATCACAACTCACGACAAACACACATCACACCCAACAAAAAAAACCCTCGAAAGGAGTAGCGCATTCAACGAGCCTTAAGGCCTGGGCCTATACTCTATATGGATCCACAGGGAGCTAACTGTCAGATTTCCCACCATCCCATTCCCAATATTATATGATGTTACCTATATCTTAGAGAAGATATTCTCAACCCAACACATTATTGGTTGAGTGCGCGCTCTCTCTGCGACACATGATCCCTGCCCAAGACACACGACATGGGATTCTTTGATCATAGCCGCGTCGCGCATCAAAGGAGGCATTCAGGCAAAGTTGTCTTCTACAACCACTCTCAAGAGGTATTGGATGACACCAACAGCAGCCAGCAGCCAGCGTGTTCCTGTATATATTTCAGATCCAGAGAAGAGCATGGCGGTATACAACATCGTGTAGAACACATCAAGGTACATTGTGTTTTAGAGCATTTTGTCCACAAGAGATTCTTTTTTTTTTTTTATGAGTCATTTGTCGTCGTTGTTGTTTTCATGTTGTCGCTGTCAAAATCGGGAATCTCTTTGCTGATGGGAAGCTGGGGAATGAAAGTCTGAACGCAGTAAAGAATAATTTTATATCCATTTTTTGTTGTTGCTCTTTTTTTTTTTGTTGATGTTTTTAATGTTTTGTCGAAGAAAAAGATATGCAAAACAGTTTTATAAGCCATTTAGATGGGAACTAACAAAAGCTACACATGTATAATCGATGTAATCATGATGGTTTGTTGTGGTTGTGTCGCTTTTTTCTTTTTTTGTTGTTGTTGCCTTCAAGTCAAGCCTTAAAGAAGAGAATCAGAAGAAGAGAATCGCGTTCGATGACGCCGAGGATGACCAAAACCGACGCATGGTGGTGATATTTGAATGTTACATAAATTTTCCGGTTATTGTCATCTTTTGGTTTCTTTTTTTTTTTGTCATTTATAGAGTTTAATTTTTAAGTCCTGCTGTCAGAGGGATGTCATCTTGGCACCCTAATTGATGCAACATGGCAACAAATTTGATATTTAACGACATTTTTTTGTTGGTCGATTAATGTAAAAGGTATTGACCACAAAAAAGGAGGAATATATAGAAAACTTTGAAAAGATTCTTATAGGTTACGTATCATGTTAAGCATTTTAGCAAAAAAAATAAAGAAATAATTTCCTGAATTTAGTCAAACCATTGAAAGTTTCTGGCGAAATGAGGTGAATCGAAACTTAATAAACTGTTTGCTGAGCTGATTCTGTACTCATTTTTTTTTGATTTTTGTTTTTAAATGCTCTGATCTATTCTTCGTTCAACGAGGGTATTTTCGACCGGGCGCCATTTTTATGGAAATGCATCTAACTTAGTTTATTTTTCACTTATTATTTTTTTTGTTTAAAAGTGTTGTTTCATTTCTTCGTTAAAGGAACATTTTTATTCGGGCGCCACTTAAAAAAAAATATAGGAACCTTGTTGATTTAAGCTTCTTTAACTTGTCCAGGTGATAAACGGAATTGTGTTTTTATTTCTTTTCTAAAAAGACTCCAGTAGATAATTATGATCTTCTCATCCGTCATTTTCAGCGACCTTATCAGCTTGTTCCTGAAAAAAGAAAATTTGCAAGAATCCTAGTGGTCCCTAAAAAAAACTGTTAAGAATATTTTCTCTAACTATATTTCAATTTTAGTTTTATTCTCAACGACCGGAAGGAAAGAACTGATAATCAAGAAGAACTTTTCTTATCAATGGCCTCATAAATGAAGCTCTTATCCACAAACTTCAATTCTTAGGCATTTCCATTTCACTTATCCTTCCTTTTTTTTCTTCCAGGAATTTGAATAAACTCGTCCAAACCCAAATTGTGTCTGAGAAGACCAGGACCAGCTTAAAGGCAGTCCCAAACCAACTATAACCGACAGTGTTTTTGTATGAAAAAATTCCACACCTGAACGTCAACGTTCCAAATTCTAATTTTGTCTGTGAAGTCACATTTCTAGAAACGAAGAGAATATGAGGTTTTTACCGTCTTGGAAAAAAACTTGCTATATTTCCTGTCATTCTGACAATAGCCTCATTCATTTAAAACGGTAAACTGCTCATGAATACTTTACTAACGATTCTCAATTAAACGCACTTTCAACGAAATCAATAAAATTCCAACCTTTTCGGATAGAAGAGCATAGTTAATAGTACAATAGTAATAAATGTACTAGATCATTTTACTCATGAGTAGTTTACTACCTCCAATAATCATATATTATAGCATTTATTGATATTGGTTCTAGATTATGAGAACTCATGAAAACTTTTTCAACTGCAAAGGAACACTTAAACCGAATGTAGTAGATTATGGTACCACATTGTGAAACTTTTGTTCAGTCATCTAAATGCAATTTAAGGTGAGACATGAATCTGGAGTACTTTTTCATTTGCAAACAAAATCTACAAAATAAATGTAGTAGATTAAAGAAGCATAAAACATAAAACAACCTGCAATTTTACACATCCGTGGGTCAAATTAATAAATCCAATGCAATATACTCGTACCCACCAGAAACCCCGAGGTCAGCCTCTTCATCTTATTTAATCTGACTCCCGTCCAAAATCCACTGAGCCACAAAAAAAAATGCCAAGAAGAATAAAAAAAAATACGATTAGCCTAGCCCACATTTCACAAAAAACCCAAAAATGTATAATATTTCTATTTTATTTTCAAGCCAAACGATTTAGCATATGGACTGCTGCGAAACACTTAAACACTTCGCATCGCATTCGCATTCATACATCATAGCACAGAAACCTGTCACTGATTTATGACAGGAGTTTTTTCATCTCTTCAAGTAGGTATGTGCGAAAAAAAAACTAGTGCTATGCGTTTCTACCCAACATGCCACCTCTGCTGTAATAATTTTCGGTTGTCTATGTAGTAAGGTGGTTTTGCGAAAAAAAATTATAGAAAATATGCCAACTTGTGTGGTGCGAATGTTTTCTGCAGCGCCTGCATGACTGTTTGTCAGCTGTCATGGCCGTAGTAACGATGACAGTTGATGAATGTCTACTTTTTTTTATTTCTCTTTTTGACCACCAGTCTAGAACTGGAAAGAAAAAACTGTTCACATGCCCCATATGCTCATCTATCTACACCAATTAGCTGAACTTTGTCAGAAAAAGCTATAATAAATCAAAACCTTTAAAAATCTTCAACATATAAAAAGAGCGTTACTTTCAACTAGAATCACAAGAGAAAAAAAGTGAAGTTCTCTTTCAACGCGATTTAATAGTCTCATAAAATTGAAATCTCTCAAACTGACATAATATGCGATAAGTAGTTGACCAGATGATCACTAACTGACAACGTTAATAGCTATGGTCGGCTTTTTTTTTCGACAAACACCGTCACGTACAATTTTGGTAACAGAAAACTGAACATCCGTCAATTTACGCCCTGACTTATATCAGCCAACGATTATAATGATCGTCGTAGTCATCATTATTTATATCTCCGCTCCGGTGTTTCGCATTTTTTCCAAAGGGACAAGGGACTTGTCTGCCTCCGTTTACTTTAATTTCTATAATTTTGTTTCAAAAATACAAGAGAGCGGGTGGTAACCCAACAAGTGAAGGGAGAAATAAAAATGGTGGAAACATATAATTTTGATAAATATTCTTATACAAAAAAAAATCTTCGTTGCTAAAAAAAAATGGAAAAACTTGTAGCGGAAATGGAAGGAAATATACACTGAAACTGCTGACATGAACGATCGTTTAAATTGATCGAGCATTACTGAGTGACCTAAGCCACTGACTGAATGACTGACTAAGACCAGACCAATATGCGCAGTGAATGTTGAAGTCAACGCCGACAACCAATTCTAATTGGATGTTGTTTGAAAGCTGTATATACCCAAAAGTGCGACGCGACGCGATCGAGGATGACGCAGATTAACAAAATTGCTGCAATTTTAAGAATGAAACTCGAACTCAAAGATGTGATGTCTGTGATGTAAGTAACTACGTGAATGGGTCAATCGATAGTTGTTGACTGTCAAGAGATGATCTTTGATATCTTGATCTCGAAAAAAAAATGTTTGACAGTAATTGGGTAATAATGTGCTGAAAGATTTGAAATTATCTTGGATCTTTTTGTAATTGGGCTTAGTTTGAAGTAATATTAAGGATGATAATTTGTCTCTGACTACTTTGGAACTATATTTCTATCTGTCATGGTGTTTAGCGCAGCTTAGAGCGTATCCATAATACATAATTGTGGATCGGGGGTTTTATTGGGCACACATTTTTCTGATTGTACAAATGATGCTTAAAAAAGTTTGGCCAGGAGACAGACCTTTTACACTGGGAGCCTTATGCAACTTAAGTCACTGTTCTAATTCCTTTCACTTCTTTCAACGGAATCAATGCAATTTCCACCTAAATGCGTAGAAGGGCATGAAGTGTAATTAGGAGCAAATGTACTAGATTATCAACTCATGAGTTTTGTACCACTTTCAATAAAGTGCTGATCCTGTTGGAGAGCTTTAAGAGAAATTTAAATTTTGATTGCCGCCGCAAAAAATGAAAACCTGAGTCTGAGAGGTTTCTATCTCGGTTATTTTGACTGCGAATTCGTCAAACTGACAGAATGGGTTGCGTCAATCAACAGAATGTGTTGCCTTAACTCGATTTGACAATATTCTCGTCTGGTTGGCGAGTTTGTATTGCCCTTATAACTTTTCGACAAACTTTCTTAACTTGCAAAAGTTGAGAATTTGGAAATCTTGCGACTTTTGCTAATAACGGGGCGAAGCCCAAATCACAATAAACACTCAAGTATTTTGTTTGCACTTTGAGCATTTTTAAGCTTTACTGTCTTGCGTTGCAATTTACATCTTTTCGATAAAACTTCTAAACTTGCAAAAGTTGTAAATCTTGAGTTTAATGATGTGAAACACAAATCGCAAAATAAAACTTTTTTGCAAGACTTTAAAGCATTTTGTAAGTGCGCGAGTATTTTCCGGCGCTGTTCCCTGCTGTGTCAGTTATGCGTTACAATTGACAACTTTTCGTTAAATCTTCTGAATCTGCTAAAGTTGAAAAGTCAAATGTGTTGCATATTTATAAAGCATTTGCAAAATGTTGCAACGCGTTGATGCGAAACCCAGATCCATACTAATAACTTTTCCACAAAACTTCAGGGTGGCGTAGAAGTATAATTTCTCATCTGTTTTGAGAGTCTTGCGTTGCAATTTATAATTTTTCAAAGAATTTTCTGAACCTGCTACAACAGTTGAAAAGTCGGAGTGTGTATAAAGCATTTGGGAATCATGATTTTGATTCTTTTTTCGCATTTTTAAAGAATTTTCAACAACTCTCATCTGATTTGCAAGTTTTGTGTTACATTTTTCAACTGTTTAAAAAGTTTTGCGAATCTGTCCAAATTGAAATCGAAAGTCTTGCGAGTGATAATGCAAGCAACAGCAAATAATTTTTTTTTGTTCATCCCCAAGCCACTAAGTTGTATCAAAAAACAGATAAGTATTGTAGCTTGAATGCGGACACAAACCGACAAATATATATGTATAATAGTAATTAATATCCCACGGTATCATTTTCGACCAAAAAATATATATTTCTGTACAAATGCCTATAGAGAAAGATCCCGAAAAAAATTTCAATTAATTTCGTTAAAATTTCAAAAAATAGCTAAAAAAAAAAAAAACAGATAAATTAATTGAATAAATTACAAAAAAAAGTATCAAATTTTCTTAGTTCATAATTTTCAAATTAAAAAACATCAAATTAAATCATAAAATTGCAGAAGATTTCAATCTATTGACAAATGGGAACCAAACCACAAAAATGTTATCGTATATCTTCTTTAAACAAACAAACACATTATTAAAATTTCATCTCATTATTAATTTTTCTAAAACAAAGATTTCATTCTCCTCGATTTAATAAAAAACCATTACCTATAACAATAAAATGTGGAATAAATTAATATCATATCCAAAACTTCCAAATTCAAAGTGATTTCAAACGCCTACCATTTGTATATGGCGATCGATATGGTGGCGGCAGCTCTGGCGCCAAACTTGCTGACATGCTGTTCCGTTGCGATTATAGCCAGGTCCATTTTATTAATGAAATCTATAAGTTGTCATTTTATCTTCGATAATTATCAATGAAATATGCGTGCACCTCAATTACACGAGTGGCACTTGATTAGCCAATTAAATTGCTTTGGATAAAATTAGGACAGACAACTATTTGTATATAGAGTAGAGGTACCCTACTTTTATAGCTTAAGCTTTTACATAAAAGGTATAGAAAGAGATTCGAGACGGTCTCCTGTGGATATAATATCTTTTTCTTAACCATGTATAGATAGATACAAGTTGTTTTTGTTTTTATTTTCGGCGGTTAATGAATGAACTCGGTTAATATTCATAAGATTTTATTTTTTTTTGTTGTTGTTGATTTTATTATTTCACTGGAGAACGGCAACACACAAAAAATGATTTATGATCAAATCTCTGCCTTTTTTCGGACTTATTCATGGTCTCGTTTTTAAAAAAGGGCAATCTCGTAATATCTGAATGATGATGGTAAGAACAAAAAAAAAAATCATCCAAAATTTATTCGCTATTCCTGTACCTTGTGAATGGTTTTTCTGCTTTTTTTTTTATTTTTATAATTCTTCGATTCTTTATGTGGTGTTGATGCGGTTTTTGGCCTAAATGATTTCTCTAGGGATCCGCAAAAAAAGAAAATCAAAATTTATTTCATGGTTCTCAAAAAAAAATTTGAAATCCTTGTCAGAATAATTTTTGACGGCCAACCTTTAACTTTGCATAAAAAGTGCATAAATAATCTGACTTTTGAAATTTGTATTTTGCGCCAGACACTAACGACTAAGACGCGCCAGGTTTTCGTAGGAAATGGCAAAGTTTTTGATTAAGCTTATATATAGGATCCTTTTTTCCCTTTTATCTATTGCGGTGGTTTTGAAAAAAAGAAAAAAAAGATTTTGGTACATCATTCCGACTCTAAAAGAAAATATATTTTGACGAGAAATTTCGAATAAGGTTATGATGATCAAAGGCCCAGTTCTCAGTAAATAACTTACAATTTTCGAATGACTCCAAGCACTTTGCATTAACTTTTGGAGAATTCTTTTGAAACTGCAAGAAATGGGAAGTTGAAGTCTTGCAATTTTGTAGAGCAATTGCGAATAAAAATACACAATTCAGATCGTAATAAAAATATTTTCGTTAAACCATCTGTTTTGCGAGTTTTGCATTGCAATTAACAACTTTTCAAAAAATCTGCCATGTCTGATGCAAAAGTTGAAAAGTTGGAAACAGTATGTATTTAGTTTATAAATCATTTGCGAATTATGATTCCAAGTGCAGACAGTAATAAATATTTTGTTTGCATATGACATTTTTTTTCGATTTGGCAGTATAAAGTGTTTTGAAATCATAACTGCATTTTAATAAATTATTTGCGAATGACGATATTAGGCCCAAATCGCCCACGCAGTTCATTTTCACATTTCGAACTTCTCCTCAGCTCGATTTGCGATGCTTTCAGTTGCATTACAGTTGACAACTTGTTGTAAAACCTTATAAACATGCAAAAGTTACGAATAAATGCGAACCCTAGAAAGCAATAAATATTGACCTCTAAACACTCATGCAATTAAATTTGACAATTTTCCAAAGCTTCTAAAAATGTAAGAAGTTAAATTTGAAAATTTGCGAACATTTTTAAACTCCTAAACTATTGCGTATTAATAAATCATTTGCAAATGATGATGAAAAATTGTAATGAGTAATTTCTTCGCAAAACTTCTAACCACTCACGCATTCTTTAAGACAGCTTTTAGAGTACTTTCAAGCACTTCGAGTCTTGCTTTGCGATTTTCTAATGATGATGCAAAGCCTTTTGCAATTCTTAACTTTTCGATAAATGTTCTGAATCCGCTAAATTTTAATGATGCGAATCTCAAAATTAAATAAGTATGTTTTGCGCAAAAATTATAAACACTAATTATAAGCACTAAGTTTCAAAATTATTGAGCGTTTCCAAGTTCTCCTGTTTGTTTCGTGAGTCCTGCTTTACAGCATTTACTTATGTTTGGGTGAAGTCCAGATTGCAAGAAATTAATTTTTCCTAAAACTTCTCAAGTTTAACTTCTCTCCATGCGATTTCGCTAAGTGAAATTGCAAAAAAGAGAATCATAACATATCCATTTTTTTTATACAAAAAAAAAAAAAAAAAACTGATACAGGCACTTCGCAAAATTTGCTTTCGCACTTGCGAACATCTAAATGATTGCGAATTTTGGGAAAACCTTTCTTGTCTTTTGCGATGCGCTTCCTAATATTTGCGAAGTGTTCGTAGTTCTCAAAATCACATAATCTTCTACAATATAAGAAAGATAACTCACCTGTATCACCCGCATAGGTAATCCAGTTTCTTTCGCCAGTTGTTCCCTAATATGCCTCGTTGGTTTCGGCGTTTGATTGAATGCCGTTTTCAGTACCTCCAGCTGTTTCGCTTTGATAGTTGTACGCGGGCCTCTACGCTTTGAACCATTCGCACCATCATCGGGACTTTTATTTTCCGCTTGTGAATCACCTCGTCCATCTGGGTCGCCATCTAAAGATCCCTGTCAAATACACATACGTTAATTTTAACTTCAAAATGAAAGAATCAATCAATAACTCTTCTCAGCATGATTAATCATCACCATCACACAGTTATAATAACATTCATGTGTCGGCACAAAAGTCTTTGTTTATTATTAATTTTTTGATAATGATGATGATGATTATTATTATTATTATTTCCAAGAGATAGCGGGGCTATTGTTTGTGCATTCATCATAAATACCTGATCAGAATCGTCGTGCGTATTTTTACTGTCCGTGCTCATACTTTGCACTGAGATATCTGATGCGCCGAGTTGTCCACCTGCTGAGTCGGGACCATTTGGTCCCATGCCACCCAATCCAAGTGGTGGTCCTCTTAAATGTGGCTCATCATCGTCTTCGTCCTCGCTCGCTGATCCCATTAATGAATCTGAAAAAAAAAAAAAAAAATATATATATTTTTAAATCCTTGTAACTTTCTTCATGGCGGGTTTGAATAAAAGTGTGCGGGTTCACGTGTTTGGCCCAAAGTGTAACTAATATGGGAATATGGTGAGAAATCTGTACTTGGTACGGATAAATCCTATCTTTCCAACAACTGCCTGCACGCGCCAATCCTTTTTTTTTTTTTTCTTTCAAGGCGCATCATGCAAAAACCTGCAACATGACGATATGGCTCCTCATTCGTTATTAATCGTGTTTAAAGTCGAGACACACGTCACTGTCGCACTTTATTCGTCCTGGCTTTGAATCTTTTTAAACGAAACACAAAAGGTCGGATAGAGGACGCTTTGTGTCTGTTTTTTTGCAGTGATCCCTTGGGTACGATAGAGAAGGCTAAGCTATTGTAGAATAGTAGAATCTTTTTGTTACAGGATACAAGGAAATTTTTCGTTCTTCTTCTTCTAGAACCCATCCTGCCATCTAAATTCTTATCGCGTGCAGAAAAAAAAACAGGACTCTTTGAAAGTTTCTCTCTTTTCTCTTGGGAAATGTCATTTGAATGTGATTGGAATAAAAATTAAATAGAATACCAAGTCAGTTTAGATTTGGTTTGGTTATAGGGGTTGTGATTGACTTCGAAGGACACATATCGCACATCATGATGATATAGAAAATTGTATAATGAGAGGGTGCCTTGGATTTTTTTGTTTGTAGAAATCGAGGGTGGTGAAGGTTTCTATGTTACGTAATTAAGTACAGATTGTTATTGAATGTAATTCAGTTAGAAAGAGTGATGTAAGTGACAGGAAAGACGGGAAAATAGTCATTTAACTAGTTAATGTGACCTTTAAAAAAGAATATGCCACTTGTATTAGAGAGGGAGGTCTTTGAGCTGAGATTTCTTATTTCTTTGTTTGCATAATTAATTTATGGTAAATCAGTTTTTGTGTGCTGGTTACATCGTTTAGCATAAGTCGATTAGGTAGTTTTTAAGTTTCTAGGGTACAACTTCCAGGCTTACATCGAAGTTAAAGGTTATCCAGCCCTGGGAATTTTTCGTATGCCTCTTCGAAAAAAATCAATCTTTTCCCACCTGTTATGTATTATGTACTATCTTTCGAGAGTCCTCCGAAAAATACTTCTCTAACTGCAAATAAATAATTTAAGAACAATTATTGTGTATTTATTTAAGGAAAGTTAGGAAGTAATGAAAAATTGTGTTTTGAAATTAATCTCTTTTTAAACATCATCGACTTGAAATAAAAATAAAACCATTTCCTTGCGTGTCAATATTTTAAGACACGCAAATATTTTTAGTTATATACCAGAACAAGTCAGTGTTCTCACTATAATTCATTCTTTGAGGTTCATGTTGAGAGGTACAAGTTAAGTACAGAAGCGCGTTGATCGGAAGCGTATAAAAATATATATTCTGTTCAGTTTTAGGTAACCATCAATTTAAAGAGCTACTGTAACGTGAAATGGGTTTTTATGTATTTTACACTCGTGTCACAATTAAATACTTGTAGAAAAGCATGGGAAGAGTTGCCTGATTCTGCATAAAAGGTTAGATATCAAGTGTTTTTGCTTGTAGTTTACTTCTTAAAGGTTGTATTGATGGAAGGTGTTGTATCAAGTACACGCAGAAAAATAATGGACTCACCAAGAGGTTTTTTCGGTGGGTTAAACAAAAATGTGTTAAAAATAACGTAGTCTTGGTTAAAAAAAACGTAGTTCTCGTTGCTAAAATAACGTAGTCGCCTCGGTTAAGTTAAATTGTTTAAAATTATCATTTCAAAAGGTTATTTTAACCGATCAACTTGTTTATATTGATCAAGTTAAAATTTGAGAAAGTGGGTGTTATTAAACAGTTTTGAATAGCCGAGTCGACTCGTGTAATTTTAACCGGGGTTAGTTTATTTAATAATCTTCTCTGTTAATTTTCCACGAGTTTTACGTTGATTTTAACCGATCATTTTTCTGCATGTAGTCAAGTAGAGTGCCTAGTCGATTACATTATGATTTAAGTTAAGGAAAGAAGGACTTCAAAATTACGAAATTGTATTGCGTCAAATCAGATTTCTAAAAGTGTGTTTTTTTTTTTTTAGAAAATTCCTTATTCACTTGCCAAAAATTCCCCAAAGTTCAATGGGATTAACTTACTTATTTTTGAGGTAATTTGCGTAGTTTGATTAGAAACAGGCTCTCAAATCTAGATGTCTTTAAAAAGTTTAACAAAATTTCGAAAAGAATGCAATAACTCGGAAAATAATATATCATCAGCAACAAAGTAGAGGTGAAAGAGGAAGTAGAATCTAACAAATGGCACAAATTTAAAGTAAAAAAAAAAAGCAATTGGGTTGGATAAATAATGAGCCTTTTCATAAGCGACAGTAAACACTATTTAAAACAGGTGGATTAATAATATACAGGGTGTCCCACAGCCCCAAATGAAAACCATGAATTCCTGAGGTAATTTTAGGTCGAAAAACTTAAGCGGTAATTTTCTCATTTTCGTCCCGTTTTCGAGTTATGACTCGATATTTGCTCTCTTTTCCTTTGACTGGCTTTATCTTTGCCAAACTACGTCTGATTCGATAGATTTTTTTTGCAACCAATCAAGAATTTATTACAGTTTTAGTTTGTCTCAAATTTTTTTTCTGCGGACAACCGTTTCTCCGCTATTTTGCATCAAACACAAATTTCTTCGATTTTGAAGTTGTTTTTTACACTTTCATATCATTTTAGTCGAAAAAAAAACACGTAAATGGGTATTAATTTTTTGCATATACATATTACTAAAGCCCAGTTTATTTTCTTGAAAAAAATAAGTTTTTTTTTTTTCATAAAAAAGACTACTGAAAGTCTTTTGTTTTATTAATTACTAGCTGACCCGGCGGACTTCGTTCCGCCATTTCTTGTATTTATTTCTATTTTCGACTTTGTAATTTGTCATAATTCCCAATACAAAAAGGAAATCAAAACTTGAAAAGTTCGTCCAATTAATTTAAAAATATTCACTTTTAAAATTTAAAAAAAAGTGGCCTAAGTTTTTTAAGTTTTTTAATTTACCATTGTAAAGCTTGTAGTGAATGTAGCGTTATGTGTGATATATCAAATGAAAGGTAATATTATCAGGATGCTCAATTTTTGGAAGCTCCAGATCAAAAGATGTAACGTGTTGAAAAATAGAGTTTTATTTTACCGTTATTTCAAATTTGTCATTACAAAATTAATTGAAACTACGTACAAATATAGTCTTGCCCATTATCTATCTACACTGTAAATTTCATTCATTTATCTATTGAAGAAAAAAAAAAATAAAAATAAAAAACTGTTAAAAACGGCCAAAAAACTTGGGACAAAAAAAAATTGTTTATCCCGTTATTCGGTCAAAAATCGATTTAAAAATTCGAAAGTTTGTACATGCATGCGCATGATTAAAACCTATATTTCCTATAAATTTGAGATTTTTTGCACACTTTTAAAATTTCCAAAAAAATAAAAGACTACTCAAAAATGTCCCTAAAAATTAGGTTGTTTTTTAAAAATTTTTATTTCAAAATACAGGGCCTATGAAAAAAATCTGTTTTAGACCCCTAATTTTTTTTTTAAATATCTTTCTCATGGTGTAACTCAAATTTCTGTGCAAAATTTTGCATACCTCTAATTAGTCTTTTGTCGAAGATCTATGACTGCAAAAAAACCCTCACAACTTGGTTTTGAATTTTTTTTGAATTTTTTCAATACCTTTTTTAACTATTGAATAAATTTGTCTATCATTTAAAAAAAAAGTCAACTCTTTACGACTTAACGGTTAGAAAATAACCTCTTTTTTCAATGTCGTGTTACCCCTATTTACCCTATAAAATCTTGAATTTTTTTTGCCTTAAACCTTCTCCTCTTATGCCTCTTTGATTTAAAAAAAAAATTAAGAAAATGAGTCAGTCTGTGTGGCCGGTTAGCGAACGTACACAAAACCAAACTTTAATATATATAATAGATTAGATATTTAAAATTTGCAAAGTTAACATTCACGGTATGTAGGCATTTATAAATTGGCTCGTCTTGCTTCCAGCCTTTCAAAACTTGAAATTTTATTGGATTATATTTTTGTTTAAAAATAAAATTTTAAAATCAACTTGAAAAAAATTAGAAATTAGAGCAATAACATTTTAAAACAATGTCATTAAAATAAGATGTATGGCGTATACGTACTTTTTTTGACAAAAGTAAAATATTAACTTGCCGATACTAGGTAACAACAGTCAATTCCTTATTGAATTGAGTAATATAATATTTTAACTTAATTAATAGCATAAATAAAAAGTACAGTCAATGCAACTGCTAAATTTTATCAGGAGAAACTATATAAAATTTTCAGTTCTTAATGTCACTTTTTTTTGGAATCGTTTTTTGGGCATCGTTTTTATGCATTTATTGCCAAAAGCCATACAAGGATCTTAAGATAAATAAATTAAAAATGAATTCTTACTTCTAGAATCTTACATTTCAACCCATGTCCACTTCTGTTTGTACCACAAGAAATAATTTGTTTTTTTTTTACAACTTTTACAGAAATACATTCTACAATAAATTTACATATCTTCTAAATTTAAGGATCATTTTATCACTCCAAACTATACATACATTTATCTAAAACAAAAAAAATATTGCTCATCTGACACATTCAACCAAAAGATTGATACTTAAAGCCAATCTGTTATTCCGCCGGTTTTCTAGAGTACCTACCAGCAATTTTATCTACATGGACAATAAAACCACCCATAACCAAGTCATTCGTGTTGGGAAAAATAAAATATACCAGCTGAGACTCTTTTAACAACCACCATCCACAACCAAGTACCCTCTTCTATATTTTCATTCTCCAGCAGCTCAACGAATAATTCATCATCTTTCAAGGATTTTTCCAACCGTTACCGTATCCTCTCTTCGAAAATCCCATATTCTAAAAGAAAAACTGCTGCCGTTTGCATTTTAAGCGGCGGCGAACACTTTATGCGTATTCACCATTTTTCTGCATCACGGACCATATGATGCAAAACTAATTTGAAATTAATTTGCGTCAATGTAGTAGCCCGTGGCTGGCTGGTGTATGGTTCTGGTGTGAGAGAGTCCTTGGTATATTTTTATGTAAACATCACACACAACAGAAAATATTTACTTCAGGGTTGAATACTGAACAATGTATTGAGAGAAGGACTTGCTAGAAAAAAAGAAAAAAACAGGTGAAGAAACGCGAATCCATAAAAGTTAACCCAGTAAATATTATCTAGAAAATTACAAAAAACACTTTTATAGTCGTTCTAACATCCTTGAGAGGTCTTAAGCGCCGCTATACATTCGTCTCGGTGAGTGTTTTGATTGTAAATTGAATTCGAAATAAATTTTCGAACAAAAAAAAAAAAATGATGGCGGTGGCGGAAACTGAAAATCAACAACGAAGGAAGGAAGCCCTTAAAGGCCAACCAAGTGAAATGAAAAGCTTGTCAAAAGGTCCTTCTCGACGTTCTTCTGCTGAGCTCAAGGTATGGATTATACTTAAAAAAAAAAAACACAAAACAAAAATTACTCCAATGCGTCGTCGTCGTCTACGTGCGTCGTCATCGTCATCGCATACTGTCAAAAACAAACAAACATCTGTGACCCGTCTTAGTAGAGTCCTTTTTAAATCACATTGGGAAGCTGGGTGATGTATCCTTGCGCGTTCAGCAGTTTAAGGACTTCATGTAGAAATTTTCCCATTAAATTTCCCATTGTTGTCATTTTATAGGGGAGGATGATGATGATTTTTTTTTCTGTGTGTGTGTATGCGTTCAATGGCACACATCAAAAGGGATGACAAAACCACTTGCAGAATCCAGGATACACAGCTTCAGTGGTGATGGTGGTGGCGGCGATCAAGTGCATAAAGGATGTTATGCATGGTGCGCGCTTTATTATAATAGTAAATGTTTTTCGAATAAAATTTATTGTAATATCGGTTGGGGGTTGATTGCTATGTCAGACTATTACAAAGGCAAGGACGAGGGAGCTACTTGAAAAGGGACGACGACCGATGACGACCAACAACAACAACAAAGATTTGATTTCGTTCAAATAAGGATACAAAAGGATACACATGTAGATTGTTGGTTGTATACAAGTTAAAATGAATGTTTTCGAATGTTGTACACTATGGGCGTTGGGTGTTATTTCAAGTGCAGGAAGCCAGAGAGTTGTTTGAAGTGTTTTTCATCAATTGTTTGGTTAATTGTTTGAATTACAATTATGTTGTTGTTTTGCAAAAAAGGGTATCTCACACTCCTTCTGGATGTATACAAAACTGGAGAAGTGGTTTTTTTTTGAGGACAATGGAATGTATGTCAATAAGCAGGTGTTTTTGAAATTAGATGTTTTCAAAATAGATTTGATGGCTTTCTGTCGGAGTGAGTTGAGGTCATCGAATTCTAGGATTTTCCTGAAGAAAGGACATTCAAATTCGGGTTCACATTGTAACGAATGATACACTTAGGGCCAACAAATCTAAAATTGGAGCAGTGAAAAATATTTTGGAAAAGTTGACAAGAACATTTTTTTTTGAACAAACACAGTGTGAATTATAAAAAAGTTAGAAAAACAACTAACAGATGATGTTTTCTTGATTAGTTTTGCTGACTTGCCTCAGCTATGTTACCAAGTACAAAAAAAAGTTTAACAAATCCTCGAAATTTTCGACATCTTCTCAGTTTTTGGCGATATGAGCCTTGAATATAAAATTGTACCCTATAATCATGCCATTCGTTTTGAAGGTAACTTAATTGCCTATAGTTATATATCAAGATCGGTCATGTAGGCCTAATAGGTTCTGAGATACAGCTATCCAAAGTTAGTCAAAATCAAAAATTTTTTTCATTTGAGAGAATTTCGAACCGGAATACTTATTTTTCTTAGAAATTTCAATGGATACTCAATAATTTGGAGTAGGTACACATGTTTATATCAAGTGTGATATCTTTTCCCTTTTGGTCTACTAATGTTTAGAGTAAAAATCAAAAACAAAAACTGCCAATAAAAATCCACAATCATTTTCAAAGCTTTGAATTCTTGCGTGTTATTCCAATTTTCTACAATACCTACTACAATATCCCTCAATCTGATTCACGACAGTCAACCGACGACGACACACCAATGCCAAATTGCCGACGACGTCACGGATGTTATCACAAAATTCTGCACGGAATTTCACACACGAACGAGCAAGTATTTTCTGTGATGTGTCTCTCCTGAAAAATGTATGAATGTTTCCCGGAGGCCGAAGGCCAACAACGTTTATAGAGGATTTGATGTCAGAACCAGAAGCAACATTCTCGGAAGTTGATTATGTGGAAGAACTCCGTAGTCGTTTTACCCTCATATTGCACATTTTTGCCCTGTGTTTGAATGCACACTAAATTAGAACACATTCTTAGGTCGCCAGAAACTCATTTATAAAGCACCCTCGCTCGCTGTCTTGGCCATTAAATGCCAAATCGAAGTCCAAAGACGTCGAATTTTGTGTGTGGTGTCATGATTGAGTACAATTTTTATACCTTCGTACACTTGTTTCTTAGTTGGGGTTGCGTGTATATTTTTCAAAAACTAAACTTTCACCTCCTCTCTTCAACCAACAATTACAAAATACCGAAATACATAGACTCGTAACAATAAAAGTTTATTTTCCCGTGTATTTTCTCTTGGTTCTCTTCATTATTAGACTACCGTTGCGAATTTCTTTAGGTTTGGCACACTACAACATACCATCCCCCAATACACTACCCTCATTTGTTGTTTTGGGGTAATTCTAAGAAAAAAAAAAAGTAGGAAACTATATGAGTTCAAGAAACTCCCATCATAAATCAAAAAATCTCCTCTTGTGAAGGACAAACTTTGTTTAGCATCGATTTTAGTAAATTTAAGGAGGGTAAAGTTGTTGGTTCATGTGATATGCGGGAATGTTTTGCCGACGGAAATCTGTTTTTGATATTTTCGAGCTGTTTAAAAAATGTTCCTGGGGGTAAAGAACTTAATTTAATGGAAGAATGAAATGATATAGATGTAGTGGAAGTTTTGATTTGACTGAATTTTAAGATCTGGGAGTAGGTATCACTCAAAATTATTTACAAACAACACCATTTTTTAAGGTTTTTTATTTGTCAAAGTTATGGTCTCAGTCCTATTTTTGAGGACCCCAATGAACAGGGCAGTTAACTCACAACTGCTATTTAAATTTCATCTTTTTATAACAATTTTTCTGAACAAACACAGTGTGAATTATAAAAAAAAATAGGAAAACAATTAACGCACAGTAATATCTTGATTATTTTCTCTGACCTGAGCTACATACATGTGTAGCCAAAAAAAACAACAAAACTTTATGAGAATAAAAATAAAATTAACAAAGCCTCTAAGTTTTTGACGTCTTCTCAGTTTTTGGCGATCTTAGCTTTGAATAGCAAATTTTTCATGATAATCATGCCATTCGTTTTAAAGGTAACTTAACTTCACATAATTAAATTTGAAGATTGCTCTTGTTGACCCAATAGTTTTTGAAATATAGCTATCTAAAGTTATTTCGAAATTAAGAAAATTATTTTTCTGAGACAATTTTGAACCGAAGTTTGATTTTTTTTGAATCTGTATCTAGAAAAGAAGATGGTAACGCTGAGCGTTACCAGCAGATGTTAAACGATTTTATTTTTCGTAAAGTATGGCTGAAACACGATCTCAAGCATTGTTGGTTTAAGCTTGGAGAACGGTAAAGATTTTGAAAAAAAAAAAAAAAAAAAATACGAGCCAAGTTATATCCTGTTTTTAAGATTTGAAACGTTAGGTATGTTCCTCTGTTCCATCATAACTTCTAAATTACTTATTGTAATTTGACAAATGACATATTGTCTAAAGGCGTCTTGCTTGTCCCCTGATTATAGGATATCAAATTAAGTTGAATATGGCTTATTTTGTTTTCAAGTAACTCAACAAATACTTGAACCTATAACCCCAAAATAATTTGAATAAAAAATAAGTTAAACTAATAAAAAAGTCCACACTTTATCACAAGTCACAACACATTGTAAAAAAAAAAAATATTGTCTAAAATGTGTATGGCTAATCTCATTCGTTTGCCAAACCAATAACAAGAAGCTGTCTAAATGACCATCATATGGAAACTAGGTACGTAAACCCAGTTTAGCGCAGTAAAATCTGTCATTGCAGAAAAAGCAAAAGACCGAAAAAAATGATGATAAAAAAAAATGTGAATTATGACCATTGTATGTATATTTACACGTGCCCTCCCTTAACCGACACTCTGACTTTTTTATACGAAATGTGTACACTAGCGACCGGACCGTAAACATAAAGTGGCTTCGTTTGTGGACCAAATATATAGCTTGTCCGGTCGTTGGTCACCACAAAGTCAGTTATGACTTCAGTCCTGTCTGTCATAAGTCATATTGTTGCTTATATAGCAACCATACCAATATTATGACCCAGCGAGTGAGAGGGCACACAAGGGTAATATTACTCACTTTTATTTTTTTTTTTTTTTCGTTTTCTTCCAGCAATGCCACTTTGGAAGCCTTTAAAGCTTTTTATGATGAAATTTCATGTAGGTACCTTATACGCACCACAAGAATTTTTCTCTCGTTTTTTTTTTTTTTTTTTTTACATTTTTTAATGGGAACAATGCGATAATGTTTATTTGACAATGTTTATTGCCCGTATAGTCATAAATTTTAGTCTTTCCGTTAGATAGAAACTCTGCATATGGCCCAAAGATGGAATTCAGCACCTTAAAAAAAAAAGTTTCAGTCGAAACCGAGACGCACAGAGTAGTAATGTTAAGTGGATATTTTATTAATTTTTTTTAACGTCTGTGGTTCATGTATATCCTCAATATTCATCTCTTGAGGGCTTGAAGGCAAAGAAAGGCTTTTGCATTATTACCAGAAGTTTTTTTTTTTTTTGAATGTGGGATCGTAAAACATTGACCAAACGCTTAGTTGGCTACTACTTGAGCCTCTCTATACAGCTGCTGGTGGAAAAAATTGTATGAAATGATACTTCCTAGCAGCAATAGTCATCCAAGTCGAGTTTTAATAGCTTTCTTTTTTTGTGTATCATGATACGCACCAGCATCACCACTCCTAAGATATAGTTGCTAATAAAAAGTTTATCTTTTTAAAAAGGTTTTCTAGAGAAATGAATAGGTCGGAATTTTTTTTTTTATTTGAAAAAGTTGGTAAAAATACAGCTGTTGGGTAATGTTTTCTTTGAATAAGTATTTGAACTTTAAGCCGTTTGTTTTTTGTTTATTTGCAATTTTTTTTAGAGTGAAATAGGTTCGCATTAAAGTGTTTTGAAAACAATAAAGTCCATAGCACTTAGTCACTTGTTACTTAAATTAAATAGTAGCTTTTCATCACAAAAGGTAAAAATAAATGTTTGATCCTGCATTGGGCGCCATTTTAAAATAAGTAAGAACTATTTTGTTAAGAAATCAGTATTATTTTTTAGGTGCGAGGTTTAAAATTGGTGCCCTTTTAGCTTTTGGTAAATATTCAAAGAATAAAATTAAGAATGATGGGGGGGGGGGGGGAGAATTTGGTTGTAATTTAGGCAAGCAAACCGTTGAGATAAAGAAACCGATAACGAAAAAAAAAACTAAAACTCATTTTTACCGACGGTGTACATTTTAGGAATTGTTACAGCTTTTGTGAATGAAAAACAGGTCGAAGTGAATGAGAACGGAGGGGGAAGGGGATGTTACGAATATTGAACAAATTATCGACATACCCACTGTCCATCTAATAAGGAAAAAAAGGTTTGTTAAAACTATAAATCTGACAATTTGTTCCCTTCAGACTTCGGGTAACGCTCGACACTCGAAACTCAAAGTGGGTAAATTTAAAAGTATAGTAAACTAAGAATACCCAAAAAAAAAAAAAAAAACACAAATTTTCGAGTATCTGGGAACTCGAAAACCCAGAACCCCAAAACCCAAAAAAAAAACAGAAAACTAAAAATCTTTAAAACTCGAAATCCACAAATCCCAAAATCCCCCAAACCAAAAATCCACAAGACCCAAAATCCCAGAAAACCGAATTTCTGTTACTATATTTGAAATTTTTTTTAAAGAAATGTCAATTTCAATAGTATTAACCCTTCGGAGATTTCGAGGATATTGGGTTTTCTGGATTTTTAGTTTTCATGATTATAATAGGTTGGGGGGATTCTGGATTTTCAGGCTTTTACGTTTTCGGAAATGTTTTTTTTTTTTTTTTTAATTCTGGGTATTTGAATTTTCTGATTTTTTAGGGTTTTCAACTTGGATTTTTTCTTAAAGGGGGTAAGGGTTTTCCGGATTTTTCGTTTTCAGGATTCAAAATTTTTATTATTATGGGTTTTCGGTATTATAGTTTTCGGGGTTCTACATTTTGTAAAAGCATAAGTGTGTTATTATTGCAAATAGACTGGATTTAAAACAAAAGAAACGGTCTTTCTACCAACAAAATTTGAAAGGGGCGGTCTTACCCCCATGTAGGGACAAAACCGTTTTTTGTTAGATGTTTTTTTAAAACTTTTATTCAATATTTTAAAAATTTTTTTTATAATAATGAAAGTTCTTATAGTAAACAATTAACTTAAGGAATAAAGACTGAATTTTAATTTAAAGTTGTTTTTTATTGGTTTTTAAAACACTAAAAGGGAGGTCTTTCCCCCACTTTCCCCACATATATTCTTTTGGAATTCTTTGTATTTTTATTTTTCTGGATTAAGCCCTCTGTAGGCACACCTCTTTTTTGCGAATTTGGCTTATACTTTTTCATGTCGCTAGAACTTTTTTCGGTCTCACTATTTTATAAAGAATCATATATGAAATTGATGTAGAATTTCCCGAGGAATTCGAATATTGTATTCACAATTCCAAAAAAATTGTATTTTCACATTTTTAAAGACACATTTTTGTATTTGAATTTCTTGGAATTCGGACTTTTTTTTTCAAAAACTGGTATAACTGTATGTTTTTGCTATGATTCTAAAACCCTTAATTTCAAGTCATACATACAAAACTTCGTTGATTAGCTCTTGCGGGACGCAGTGTACACATGTACACTGTACACATGTGTACCATGAAGAGTTCAAAAATGGCTAAAATCTTTCAATTTGTTTCGTGGTTTAATACTTCTAAAAATGTTCTCAATCAATTCCAATATGAAAAAGTTTTGTAACTTCACCGATTGCATTGCCTTTCGAAAGGGTTAACATCATGTTCGGTCGCCAAGTAGGCGTCTATATTTTTTATTTTATATTTTAACAATTGCAAAATCATAACAAAAAGAAATTCATGTAATAAGGTCCAATAACTAAATAAGGGCAAAAATGTTTAGTGAATAAAATTTAATTTCAAGTCGCCCCCGTTTTTAAAAATCCGCAGTTTGTGTTTTTATCGAAAATATCCATTTGGTGCAATAATATTTTATCAACAAATATCCTGAGGCCTTATTCCTAACAACAACTTCCACAACCGTTGGCGTAAGAACCGCTTGAGATAATAATCAGCTAGCTACACTAAACCTTACTATAAAGCTGAACCCTCAATATTAACATCTCCCATTCGATTTTTGTTTGTTAGTTCTCTCTAAAGGTACAAGGCACTCTTTGGTGATGGAATAGAAATATATAATATGGTTGAATGGGTAGTTAAGGCCAACTGCAAACTTAAAGATTGGTTTATACATGCGAGTGATGTGTAGAAAGGGAAGTGGGATTGGTATACATATACGCGTTCGTCCATGAAAATCGTCTTATCATGATTTCCCCTGAATGACTGAGTGACTGACTGAACTCAAAATAAAGTGGTGGTTAGGCCATAAGATTTTGGTTAACACAGAGAGAGGTTAATCCTTTATTTATAGACCCAAGTATAGTATAGTGTTTGTGTGTGTTACTCGTAGATAAGCCCCTTTTTCGCGACAGCTAGCGTGATTATATGGATGCATTTTTTTGTTTCTTCAGTGGTTTTTGATTCTGTCAATCAAAAGAACAATAAAGAGAATCTTAAGCTGCGTTTAAAATTTTTGATTCCAATTTTAGTTAAAATAAGATCCAGCTGTTTGAAAACGATACACTTTTCATTTTTTGTATTGTTTTCGAAAATGTTTTTTAAAATGTTGTTAAAGATGAAGACCTGCATTCCTTTCATTTTATTGTTGAAATTTCATCGCATCCTTTTTGATCCTTTTTTGTTATTTGTAACCTTATTCTGAATAAACAGTTGTAAAATAATGAAAGAAAAATATAAGGGGTGTCGAAAAAGAATACAAGAAAAACAACAAAAAAAAAAAAACAAAAAAAAAAACATTTGCAAAACCATCATCATCATGATCATCAGGCTGAACGCGCTGACGGATTGCCCTTTTTTCCCTTATCCACCAAAAATTGTTTGTGGTATTGGAATATTTATAGGGTATCCATTTCAGTATTTAATTCTACAACAAGTTTTGTAATGAAAACCATAATCCCCGAGGGTACCGATGCAAAAACATCAACACACACAAAACAGAACAAAACAATAATAACATCAGAGCAACAAAAAAAAAGGGAAATCAAAACATTCAAAACGGAAGGAAGAAAAGGAAGGTAACAGAGTGTAAGGTAATGAAAATGAAAAAAAAATGAAAATTGTATCAATGTCAGGACCTCGCTTCGTATGTGTATATGGGAAGTTTATTTTTTAAGAAGTTTTTCTTTGTTATTTTTTGAGATTTAGAATAGAGAGTTTTGTATTTCGAAGGGTAGCTATTTGCGAAAGTAAAGGTGTTTGATCGGAAAGTTTTCGCAGTACATTTGATATAATATTGAAATACAGCAATTTTGAAAGGCATTGTTGTATTTAACAGAAATGGACTATTCTAGTGGTTTCGAACAAATAGAGTCAACCGGAAGAAGTGAAAAATCCAGGTAATGAGCAAAAAGTTAAAAATGGATATATGAGAAGTCTAGGAGCTAAGTGCTATTAAAACTATTAGAATTTCTTACAATTTCCATATCAGCTTTATATAAAATTAATAAGGGAATTAGATTAAGGTAATAAAGTTACATTTTTTCTACATATATTTAAAAAATGGCTTGAAATCATAGAAAATATTAAATGCAGTCTTTTCTTTTGCCAAATAACACTTTATTGGATAAAACAACATTTTACCATGGAAAAATTTTAAAAAACAAGGCCTCAGATGTTACAGTTTCTATCGCTAACCAAATTTCATCATGGGGCTCTTGAGTAAATTGAGCTACTAGAGTTTACAAATCTTCATTGCCATTGAAGAAAACCAATTTTTTTACCCAATTAAAAGTTTAATTTAACTAATTTAATGGCTTTTTCCAAACTTTTTCCATGACATTACGATGGTAGAGAATGCCAAAAAAGTGGGTCCCGGAAGTCCGTCTGTCTGTCTGTCAGTCTGTGAGTCTGTCTGTCTGTCTGTCTGTATAAGGAGCTACAGCCTAAATGGATGGACCGATTAATGTCAAACTTGGTATGTAGCGTTATTTAGCGACTCTCCAGAGGGGTTTTTGGAATTAATTTTTTTGGACCAAAAATAACGGTACTTGTCATATACCGATTTTAGTAAAATTGAAATATCTCGAAAACGGCTCCAACGATTTTGTTTAAAAAATTCAAATGTTAGTTTTAATCAAAGCTCTATCTTCTTATGAAAAATTTTTATTTTGAAAATCATTATTAACGGTACCTGCCGTTTTTTTCAAATCCGATTATCTCCGAAACCGCTAATTCGATTTCAACGAAACTTTTTGCGAAGAAGCATTTATATAATTTTAATATAAGCCAAAAATAAAATTTCGAAAAAAATGATTTTTGGATTTTTAAAAAATTTGGAAAATTTTTTTTTGAAAAATCAAATTTTCGAAAACGGGACATTGAATTTTTTTGAAATTTTGGTTTCAAAACTGGCATACCAATTTTATTTTAAAACTTTTTTTCCAAAAATTTTTTTTATAAAAAATTAGTTTTTTAAAAAACGGCTCTAACGATTTTGAATTTTTTTTTTTTCTAAAAATGCATCTTAATATATCAATCAAAACTGCATACTTGTTTTGGAGGTCAATTTGATTTCAGATTTTATTTTATTTTTTTAGAAAACGAATTTAATTTTTTTTTCCGAATTTCTTTATAAAAAGTCTTAACAATTTAAGCAACTTTAACTCTAAGAACAAGTTCGTGCGACCCAGTCGTGCATGTTATTTTTTAATGTCAGCTAAATATGTTAATAAGTAAATTGTATGAAAACATTATTGTTCGAACGACAGTAATAGATTTCTCGTGCAAATACAATTTCTTGCAAACTTCTGAAGTACTACTTTATAATTCATTTCAGCATTTTTCTGAATAATGTATCCACAGAGTTATTTCTTACATTTTTATTGCATTTCTTACAGTCTTATTGAATATTTCAACAACGGTAACACTTTTTGTTGTAAAAAATGTTTCCACATCATTTTCGTGCTCTTTTCTATAAGTTTATGGAGCTTTTTGAGACTGATAATAATCTATTGCTTCCAAACTTGTTGCCGAATAAATACTTGTGGTAGGGTCTTGCTAGCACTTTTTTTTGTAGAATTTGCCTGCAAAAATTTTTGTACCCATAGTTTGTATTGGTTGGCGTCTTTGTTCAAATTATAACATGATTTTGAGACTTGTTTTCAATAGATAGGATATCCACATTTCAGCCTAAATCATTTTTTTTTTTTTCTTGGAAAATATTTCCCCAGCGCGCTGCAGCGTTTTGAGATTTACGTTGTGCTCAATGTGAACTTTGCCACAATTTCTGGCCTGAACTGAAATCTCGGAGATTTTTTTTATTTTCAGAATCTCCTTTCCTTCTGTCCTTATTTCGTTTTGAGTTATAAAACCATTGGTTTAACGATTTTAACTTATTTCTTAATCCTAACTTCTAAATAATTGGCTATTTCTTCCATATTTCTGAAAAATCTTGACAATATTTTAAATTGTGGTACCTTTTCTTCACTGAATATATTACTGAAGAATACCGAATTTTCTCCCTCTTTGTTAGATTTTGAGTCTTTCTTTGGTCTTAATAAATAATTCTTTAAAATTTCAACTAAAACATTTTGTTTTAGACATCTCTCCGAAAAATGCTTCCGAAGCATTTTGGTAGTCTTCATTTTAATATTCTTAGTTTCTTTCATTAGACTAATTGTCTATTTCTTCATAACTTGCACACCTTTTCAAGATTGTTGGCAAAAGTGTCGATTAAGTGGCTTGAAATTTTGTCTGCTCAACTTTATATGAGGTCTGTTTAATGAATCTAATTCGCACAGAAAAGAACAGAAAAGATCTGAAAGGTACAAGTTTTTGTGTTTCATAAAAAAAAAAACTCTCCCCAACTTGTTCATGAGTTTGTTCAGCACAGAAAAGTTCAAGTTTTTCTGCTCCTATTTTTGGGGGTAGAGCAAGTGAGTGAAAAGTGTCCATTGTCAGCTGTTTGTTTGATTGTGAAAAAATAAGAGAAAATAAGATTTTAAAAAGTGAATTTCTTAAGAGTTTTTGATTGAAAACAAAATTAGAATTACGGGAATATTAAAAGTGCTAGTATATCATTTATTTACGTAAAAAATCATTTCAAGAAATGATTTTTGAACTAAAAATTTTGCAACTGATATTTTTTTCTGTTCTTCTGACAGTATTTTCAAACTTGTGCTGCTCTGATCTGTTCTGTCCTACAGTTTTTCATTAAACAGACCTATTAAAACTTCGCCACGTTCTAGCTCTTTACTAGTGTTTTTTAAAAGCCTCTATTAAAAGTTAAGATTTTCTCGGAAATGATAAATACCATTTGATTTTATGAGAACCTTTTTCACGCTGTTTTGTGAAATCATTTTTCTGAGAATCAATCAACTTAGCTTCATATGACTTGGCTACCAAATACATTTATTGAAAATCATTTGTTGTAGAAATTACTGTCAAGCATTCTATTTTTTCGGTGTAAGATTTAAGACACCGCTTTGTCTGATGCAGCCAATTGATTTTTATTGAACTCAGTGAAGTTAATAAATAAGTTCCAATTAGTTTTATAGTATAGTTTCCACTTTTTGCACTGCCCATTTTCTCATAAATCATCTTGGGTCAAACCCTGATTTAGGCTACAAGATAATTTCAACCTCATCTACATTTCTAGGTCTTTCGAATTCCTTATCATCTCATTGTATCGTATTGTATTACCAACTTTATACTATTTCTCCAACCTTCACCTCATAAAAACTTTATTTTTAACAATCAGTTTCGCTAAATGTAGAAATAGTAATGGTGTTAGTTTATCTTAATTTTTTAATTAGTCTCAGATAAATAGGTAAAGTATGCACTATTCTATTGCAACTGTTTCTAAAATTTGTATTTAATAGTCGCATTTCCTGGAACATATCATCGTCAAATCTTAAAATAAAATTAAAAGTGTAGCTGCCTGAGCTGGATAGACATTAAAGACTTTTTGTGAAGCTCATAAAAAACGTAAATTAGAAACTTAGCTATGGTGTTGCTCGCTCCATTTGTGCTTGCGGTTTCTATAATAGTTTTTTTTTTAGACATTTGCTTTTTGTATTCACCGACTTTGGAAGGTGAATGGTGGAACAGAGGTGTGATAAGGGTTTACCTATATTTTGTTGATTGTTGAAACATTACAAATATGTTGTTTGTTAATGAATAATATGATTTTTGAAAATCAATGTGTTATGGTCATAGTGAGAATTTTTTTTTAGAAGGAACTTTAAATTTTCTGGGAGACTTGGCTTTTAAAAAGCAGACTTTCAGACCCTCTTACTCTTCGGTCGAAAAAAAAATCACTAATATTGTACTTTGACACTGAACTTTTTGAAAACTTCAATGTTTCTCCATCGATGGAGAGCTCGATTCATCATCATTTAGAATTATAAAGATGAAGAAAAGTGCATTTCATCAAATATTTCGATATAATTCGGTTTTTCGAAAATAAAAAAATATATGCTTGTGCGACTGAACATTTTCGTACCTTATTAACTAAAACATCGTTTCGAAAAATGGTGATGCACAAAGCTAAGTCTACAATCTACAAAGTGTAACTTTTGTTAGTTAAAAGACTGTTGAGAAATATGCCTGCCTGGCTACTGAATATTAGGGTGTGTCACTTTTTTATGGCCGAAAAAAAGTATTCTAATTTTGCAATGTAATAGTGGTCAAAAGTTGTATTAGGGTCTATGGTTTAATAATATGTAAAAAAGTATTATAATTTCGTTCGTCTTTGGCTCGGTCAAATCAGTTGAAGTTGTTAAGAAAAAACGATTTTATATGTAAAAATGTTTTTTTTTTTCCTTCGTTTATTATTTAGCAGCTTATTTACTAAGTGTTCAGTTTCAACAAATATAATCTTAAAAGTTTTTTCTTTGAATTATCTTTCACAAGAAAGCCTAAAAATATTTAATATATTTTTTTTGTATCCAAACGGCGCAGTTAAAAAAAAACGTATACCTATTTCAAAAATCTCTTAAAATACAAATTTCTTCCTATATTTTGAGCGAGCCAAAGATATTAATAAAAATGAAAATTGTAAACGCAGAATTTAATTTTAATAAGCATTGCAACTTTTAAAAGCTATTACACTTGAAAATTTCATAGTTTAGCATTTGGACACACCCTACTGAACTTGGAGACTTATTTCATAATATTTGGTTCTATTTCGTCTTCAGTTTTTAAAATTGGAACAGCTACTTCTCCAAACATGTGCGCTATCGTAATTTCTTTTGCAAATCGCATAGAGGTAACCAAACATCCTGAACAAGTTTGTAAACCCCTTTTTCATTTCTTCGCAAATATTGATAAATCTAAATCCCAGCTATGCCCTTCCTAGAAACATCTCATAACTCACTCATTGATGATTCTTCCCATCCAAGTCTTCTTCTAGCAAAACAAAAACCACAAAAAAACAAAAAAGACATTGACTTATTAAAATTTCATAAAGCAACCATCAGAAATAAATATGAAAAAAAAAAAAAAATGCCGAAAGGTGGTCAATGAAATCTGCTTCACCAACCAATTCTCATTTTTACTCACAACGTAGGCTTTATAGGTACCTGTTTATAGTTGGCACATTAACATGATCTACATAAAAGGGAACCATCTATATTAAATGTTTAAATTTGTATCTCAGGCAGGTTTACCCCTTTCCGATTTATTTGTTGGCGATTGAACTTCATTGATAGAACCCACCAACCAACAAAATATTCGTATGCGAGAAAACATTTTGCCCATTAAAAATTGTACTAATCACCTGACCCCCAATGGTGAAGCCCCAACACAGCAGGACGCACTCGAAAAATTCACGTACAGATGCGAATCATATTCGCGCTGATGCGCGCCCTCTGTGAGGTTCCATCGAATGATGAAGGTTCTCAGGAATAATTTTAGCAGCTTCCATCGTCGTCGATGGACGACCTGGAGATCGTGCGGCGGCGGTATTATGTGAAAATGATATATGAAATGTTTTGGAACTATTTCTGATCCTACTGACAGATGGACACTGGTTCTGACACCTGACCTGAATGTTGTTGGCAAATGTTTAGCTTCGACTTTGGGATTAATACAAAAACGAATTACAAAAAAACACACACATACAAAGAGCTTATCCTTTTTCTAGGATAATAATAATTATAATAACCGCATTATGTGGGCACATATAATAAAGGGTAAGGCACACACTAGGACCTCACACACATCACCGAGCATATACCTACACTTATGAGAGGTACAAGCGCGTTCACATCAAGATCAAGGTAATTCGCTTTGTTTGATATTCGGAAGATTAAAAGTCTATACGTTCGACGATGACGGTGAACCTTGTCACTGCGATGTCTGCCTTTGGGAAGACATATGGAATACGCATATCTACCTGCGACTGGGAGAGTACCCACGCTCGACTTCCCTATTGTCTAGGGATTTGCCTTTTTCGAACGCGTTGATCTTTTTATTTTTATTTTCGTATTCATTTTTCTGATTTTCATGGATCAACTATATCTCTACTCTTATATGCTGATGATGTTTTTGAGGTACACAATTGTGTTGAATATTGAGAACATCATGTGTATCTTTGTGTATAAATCAGGAAACGGGATTACTAAATAGATTTGTCATTTAAATCCAAAAGATAAGACCTTTCCGTTTATAGGTATAGTTTTTGTAATAATTTCAAAAATGGGATAAACGCGCGCATGCGCACACGCATCATGTTGTTGAGGATGACTTTTGTCAAACAAGATTAAAATCACAACGGATAGATTATAGATAGACTAGACAGACTTTCGTAGACTTTTTGTAGCCAATCCCATTTTATTCATAAACGATGACAAAATTTTCGAAGATATTGAATGTAGGAGCCTGAACCTTCATTCGGATTTAACTATATTTAAGCTTGTTTTGTTTGTGAATGAAATTTGTCCTCTTTTCGCGGAATTGAATGTTTATTTTTCTGTCTTAATTTTGTTTCTTTTTTGCAGACACTTAATATGCTTGTTTTGCTTTAATCTTAATTCGTTCAAAAGATACCAATTTTTTAAAACTTTGTATTGGTTATCACTTATATTGTTATCAATAACTAACAATTGCATTCTTAACTAAGTACTTAAGGAATTTTTGAATCATTGAAATGTTTATTGGAAAAGTTTTAGAACAATTCAAACGGCAGAATGAATTTGGAATTATATTTTCTTTGACAAAAAAAAAAAACTATAATCAACCAACATTAAACAAAGACGTCTAACTTTTTCTCGTATAATATGCAATATCACAAAAATGCACTTAGTAGGCTCATACCATAGCAAAATTGTTTTACAATTATGAGCACTAGGTAGTGCTACTACTTGCTAATCCCTTTGACATTTATTTTTCAAAAGTAAATTTTCATACCCAAAACTGCAAAAGAAGTATTACTTCAAAAAAATTAAAAAAAAAAGAGTTTGGAACGTTCGCTCATAAGCTCAATTAGTAAATCATAACGGAACGGCATCATTAAATTTAAGATATGCTGTTATTTCTCATTTTAAATAATGATTAAGCGTCTAGAAATGTATTTGTTTTAGTAAAAAACAGTCTTCAATTTAATTTCATCTAATCTCTAATGCACCTAAAAAGCATTTCCGGAACACTTAACAAAAATTTATATGAAAGAAAACGTAAACTCATACACTTCGTCAAAATTATATCCGAAGCTTGGTTAAGCTTCTATTCTTATCGGCAGCTGTGTGTGTTTTTTTTTTTTTTGAATGTATGTAAACGCCAACTGCGGATACGGAAAGCAACGCAAAAAACATAAATTTTCATATGAAGTTGCATCAAAATATTGTATCAATTTGTCTTAAACTATCCAAGTTTTTAACGTTTCAATACCCGCCGTTCAATCTTCTTATCATTGCATATCTCTTTATGTGTTTATATTAATAAATCAATTAATTTAACGTTATAAGTGAGTATTAGCTATAAAATTTAACAGTAACTTAAATCAAAATAGCGTCATTCCGGGAACGCCTTATTTGGTATGAAAATAAAATAAAATTATTATATATCAAAGTATAAAGAAAAATTATATTTTTTTGCGATATTATGAGCAAAAATCAAGGCCTCTATAGTAAATATTATCTTAAAAATATTTTTATTTTTATTTAGAAATTTAAATTAATAATGTAGTGTTATTGACATCGTTCTTCCTATTTTTGGTATGATTCATCAGAAGTCTGTCCAAATATGCTTAAAGTTTAAAGTTATCACAAAGTTACCAAAGAACTACAAAAATCAGATATAGCCTAGGCATAATTTTGAATAGAAATTGGTCCCGAAATGTGTATTTATTTGGTTTGAAATTAGATAAAAGAATAAATTTCAGAAAAAAATATATTCTTGAATCCATAAGGTATTATTATTTCGTGATACGAATTTTCTCATATGATTCTCTCGCTAAAAAAAAAACAACAAAATTTTGTACGAAACTTGAATATGAAAATTTCATATTTTCATTTCGAAAAATTTACAATTCAAATTGTATGCGTTTCCATAATTCCAATAACCTTTCATAGCTTCTGGAATATTTTCACCATCAGCCAGAAAAAAAAAAGATGAAACAACTCACACCTTTGTGAAAAAACAGAAGTTTTTTTCTTCACAAAATTCATCATTAAAGTGCAAATTTTCCAATCAAAAAGTTATATTTTTTTTATCAAAAAGAAAAAAAAAAAAATTGTATGATGATTCTCTCCTGTATTATTACCGCCTATTGAATTTTAATAGAGGCCTATATCTATCTCTATGAAATGCAAAACATTATATTTCTGAAATATTTACAAAAAGAACAAAAAAAAAAAAAATGTATACATTAAAGCCTCGTTCGACATCGTCATGTCATAAGATACAAATTAATATCGTTTCACGCACTTGCAGCAAAATTAAATCGTTTTTCGTAAATTATTCAACAAATTTTGCGCTTTAAATGGCTGAAAAGAAAATACCCCCCAAAGCTATTGTGTGCATAAACATATACACATTAACATATACTTTTTCAACTCACTGATATTTTCAACTACCTTAATAGAGAAGCTTCTCATTAAAGACCATCATCATTTGCAATATACACTTTCAACACTAAAATTGTAGCAAAAATTTAAACAAAAATACAGAAAATGAGTAAAAAAAAAAAATAAATAAATTGGAAGAAAATCCACTTTAAATGGAACACCACAAACAAAACTTTTGGATATATCATCACCAGGAGAGTGAACATTTTGTCAGATTAACTTTGTATCTATATAAAATACACACAGACTACCTCCACAACCCCCAACCTCCCCTAACTTTTCTTTACATGTATTTGTTTACCTTATGTACTTTTTTTACCTAGAAAAGTCAGAGCAGCCATTTCAATTTTCTTATTTGTGTGTATTTGTGAGTCTATGTGTGTGTGTTTGTGTGTGAAAGTGAGGGAGTGTGAACATGGAAAAAGAGGACTTTCTGTTTTTTGTTTTTTTTGTTCTGTTTGCATTTTGTGTGTTTCCTTTCAATGTACTTAAAGTGTACGTGACATAAAGCTCCAATACATTTGTGAAATTTATGAGATCATGCGCTCTGGGGGAAAATCCCGTAACAAAAATGAAACGTACTCCATTTTTATGTGTTTTTTCCCCCCCAACCCCAATCTTTATTCTTTTAAAGGACTTTCAGAAAAAGGACGAAAAAAATTTAACCATGGGAATAGGGATACACAAAAAAAAAGTATCTCAAAGTACCTGTTCGTATCTGAAGTGACATACACACATTTATTTTTTGACCCCCATTCCTCGTCGATGGGTGATATATCCCATCCCAACCCCTCCTCTTAATATTTATATGCATGGAACCCCTACCTTTTTCTATATCTCTCTACTCGAAAACGGGAATCGATTTTAGCTTTGAATTTGAATAGGAAGATAAAAATGGAAAACAGTATCCAGAACCAGCCAGAGTAGAAATGGAACTTTTTTGTTTGGGGGTAACTTGAGCCCTTTTTATCATTCCACCAACCTAACCTTTTTTTTTTTCTCAAATACTATGGATGTCGTTTTGGGTTTTATAATAAAAGCAAGTAGATCTCTATACTTGTGCAGCATTCAGATACTCAGATACATATATAAGCTAGGATATTTATGGTCATAACAGAGAAAAGGGGGGGTGAGAGTAAAGCATCAGTAGAGCTTTCTATGTATATCCCTGGTAATGGAACAAAGACAGGAATTCTGTGTATATTTTTTTTTCTTCTGTCATTTTGTTGTTGTTGGTTTGTGGGTTTTATGTTTCGCCTGGAATGCCTTGCTGCTACTTGGTGCTTCTGGGCTTTAGTTTAGTTTTGTGTCTTTTATCTCGACGAAAGATCTTTGCCATTGGTTGAGTAGATATAGAGATTCACAATAACCATTCAGAACGACAACGACACGAGATGAAGATTCCCTTGAGAATACTGCACAGCACAAGGGTGGATGGAATATGGCATCATGGGTATAGGAAGGTACTATAGAGTGATATAATGGGGCTTGGGGTGTGTATAGAGTGTAGGTGGGTATACCTATATTTTCTACTTACTTATATATGTAGTACGTTCACGGCATTGGAATTGTCATCGTTTGTGCTTGAAGTTTTGTAAAAAATTTTCGGATTTTGGTTTGAGGTTGAAGATGAGAGACTGTTTTATGTGTGTGTATGTGTGTCTGTGAGTGGGATGATAAAATAATACAAGCAACGATAGCGCATACAAATCAGGAATATGAATGTTGCATAATGGAAATGGGGATATAAAATATTGTTTGAATGAAAAAAAAAACATATATTTCTTATAGCCGCAACAATGGTGGAATACTGCAGAGTTAGGTACCTACACATTCAACCTTCATTGGATATTTATTCAAAGTTATAGAAAAAAAAAATACTGCTGTGATTTAGGAACTTTAGTCTTTGAGTCAATAATTTCACTGAATTTTTAAAACTGCTAACAATAATAATTCTGTAAACCATGTTTTGAAACTTAAATTTTTCGCTGTAGAAAATGTATCCATATTTAGGAAAGTTGCTGAAAATGGAAATATATTATTGTATGCATTCATAAATCAAAAAATCCAAAAAATAGAAATCTAAAGGCAAACATAAAAATCTAGATAACATGAAATTAAGCTCTTCAAGATACCAAAACCTGCAATTTTGAATGCTCAAAACGACGCGTCGTATGTAGAAATCTTATTAAAAAAATCAAAAACTTTGGAAAACTCAAAACTATGCAGGTAATTCAAATGGAAAAAAAATTTAAATTAAAAATTATAAGATTTTGAGCCCAAGCCACGAAAACCCGAAAATTAAAAATTTTCAAGGTCTTGAATAAATGATAATTTGAAATCCCAAAATAAAGACCTTAATCTGAAATTCAGAATCAAAAATTTCAAAAAACCTAAAAATACATACAAAATTCGAAAATCGAAATAACAAAAATTAAATAAAACCGATAGTTTAAGATCCCTAAAATTTTGTTAAGCAAATTATGAAATAAAACTTTAATTGGAGAACGTAAGAAAAGCTCTGTTTAATGAATCTGATCGGCTCAGAAAAGATCCGAAAAGTACAAGTTTGTCTGTTCCATGAAGAAAAACCTTGCCCTACACTGTTCTACAAACTGTCATTTTGTGTTTCATGAAGTTGTCCAGCACAGTTTAGTTCAAGTTTTTCTGCTCCTACTTTTGAGGTAGAGCAAATGAGTAAAAAGTTGCAAACAGCAGCTGATTTGTTTTTTTCTGACAAAAATATAATACAATTAATTCAAAATAATGGAAATTTCTTTAGAATCTTCTTAATATGAAGAAAAATTCAAAACTAATTAATTATAATTTATTTGAATGAAAAGTCATCATAACGAATGAATTTTTTTTTTTTTTTAGTTTCAAAACTATCAACCGTATAAAAAACGGAAGTTGTACTTTTCTGATCTTTTTTGTTCTGACAATTTTCACGAATTTGTGCTGTTTCTAATCTGTTCTGTTTTAGTTTTTCTTCATTAAACAGACCTAAAGTCAAAAAACAAAAATCCAAAAAAACTTGAAATTCCGAATAAAAAACTCTCAGATCTACTTTAAATTCCGAAATCTGAAAGACCAAAATTTCAAAAACCCAAATTGTACTATCCCCCAAAGTTAAAAAAAACCAAACAAATGTCCTTAAGAAAAATGATATAGAATAATTAACTCTCGTGAATTTCTGAATATGATATCAGAAAATCGATACCATAAAAAAAGAGAAACTTTTCAAAATGAAAACAAAGACTAAAGTGACTCAAATCTCTCGATCAGGAAAATAGAAATTTAAAAAGGTTAAAAACTCTTCATAATCTCATAAATACAAATGTCAGAAATCTTTTAAAACAAAAACTGCAAAACCCGTAACAAATATTTAGAGTGATATCCAAAATCTTAAAAAAATTAAAAATGCAGAAAGTTGAAAAACGTAAAACCTAAACCCCTAATTCAAGAAACACCATAAAATTTTAAAAATCTGATGCATACTCTGAAAGACTAAAAACTCAAAATCATAAATTCTGACGCTAAAACTAAATCACGAAAATTAAGTGTTTTGAAAGCCTAATCTTCAGAAACTTAAATGATACAAATTTCAAAGTTTCGAAACCTCTTACTGCAGAAGCCCAATATCATATTTTTAAATTTGAATAAACAAAAAAAATATTAGATTACCAAAAAATAAGGTTTTTGAGAAACCTTGAAAGAAAAAAAAATTTAAAAAATTTATTTGTATAGCATCAAAAATTTGCAAACACATTTTGAGATTTAATTTAAGAAAACGCAAAAGTACATTCATTTTCAAACATCAAAACGTGCGCAAAAGCCTAATATATAGAAACCTTTTTAGTAGAGGTTAAAACAAATTGTAACTTTCGTGAAACTTGGCAAAAAGAAAAAATTATTTCCCTCATGAAACTTGGCAAAAAGCTTTCTTATGCAAAAAGGATAAAAGATCAAAAGATTCTATAGAAAAATTTTGGGTGGAAGGGTGTTATTTCTTGTTAAAGGGGTAGGGAGTTAAGGTAAAACGCCCAGTGAAATGTGAATATATAATCTTACGACACAAGTTTTTTAAGTTATTTTGCTATTCTGAATCTAATGAACGACTTTCTACTAAATCAGTTATAAATATACAGGGTGTCCCGGGATGAGATGAGAAGACTTTGAGAGAAGATTCTTGGGTATATTCTATTATTTAACAGTAACTCTCTATCTGCAAAGTTGATACTCTTTAGCGATGATTTAAGAAAACCCTTACTTTGGTATGTCTTTACTCACGTTAATATTAATAACTCCGTTAATACTTATGATAAAAACTTTATTTATGTCTTGATTTTTAGAAGAAATGCTATTTTTCTAACCTGCTTTTAAAAAGTATTAAAATCTTTTTTAGTTGCTCAGATATTAATTTTTAAATGGAATTATTTTTTTCTAACCCATGATAATTTTTGACTTTGGGTCAGATTTTCTTCGCTAAATGTGTTATAAACATAGTGTTTTATAAATTTATTTTTTTGAAGAAAACAATAATGAACAAAAATGTCGTTCACAAGTTTGCCAGAAAACTCATAGATTTCATGATATTTAGGAAAACCTGCACCAGGTAAAATCTCTAAAAAATGTGTTTTTTTTGCTTTAGTCAAAAATGGGTACGCATTAAAAATTTATTTTTGTAGTTTAAGTTTATTTCTTTTTAAGACCTATTAACAACAATTATTTAAACAGTTTTTCTTGATTTTGTGTGCTTGATAGAGCCCGGAAATATGGAATATGAAATTCAGAATGAGAGTTTTTGGTTGAAGCAGGTACAAGGAATCCTAATTAAAAAAATGAAAAAATGAAAGAAAATGAAAAATCAAAATATGAAAAAGGTTTGGGTTTGTAAAGATTGAAAATTCTGTTGATGTAATGACGGATTTCACTTTTAATATTGTGCTTTTAATTGAACTTGCAAATAATTTTTATTCTCAAAATTAAACTATAACAGAGGAAAATAAGTGATAAAACTTTCATTTTGCAAAAATTTCTAAAACGGAAACATTTTACAACGTAATTTTTGTGTAATAAGCTGGTGCAACGTTCATACCCTAACAGATTGATTGGAACTTTTGGGCCTAAGCACAGAGTATCACAACAAAGCTGCTGTACCTGCATTTCCTGCATATTGTCCCTATAATATTGGCTCATATTGGAAGCATACACATACCATTAGACCATTCTTTGTTGTCATAATAATGCTTTCCCCAAATTCCCAAAGTCCTCTTTAATATCTAATAACGTTCCATTGTTATTGAATGAAGTTTAATAATTAAAAATTGATTTTTCAAAATTATAACAAAACAAAAAAAAAAAAATAAATAGACTTACCACTTAACGAATGATGGCCGGGAGCTTTACCTAACAGATAATCATCCTTGCAGATAAATTTATTGTCATCTAATACGTATAGTTGTTCCCCCGTGCTCAGTTGTTTTCTACATATACAGCAGGTAAAGCAATTTAAATGAAAGACTTTATCACGAGGCTTTCTCACTAAATCTGATGGTGCTATACCTTGTCCGCAGCCGCTACATTTTGTTCCATATCGCCTAGAACAATTAAATATACTTTTGAATGAAAATATTAAATGTGAATATTGGAATTTAAAAATTATGTTGATATTAAAAATAAAATCATTTGACTATAATTTATGTTTTTCCTAAAAAAAATGCAACAGAGAAATTATTTTTAAAAATTAATTATAATCATGAGATAATAAGGCCATTTGAGGCAAGTTAATTTCATGCAAACTTTTTTATATTTCTAAATACTTTCTCTCTACGGTAGTTTAGGTATTTTTTTTTTGTAAAACAAAAAATAATTGTTTTTATTATTTACCAAATTAAAAATCAACTTAAGGAAACTTGAAGTGAAAAAATATTTTTCAACTGGTATCTCTCATAATATCGCTTTAAAAAAAAAACCTTTGAAAAGAAGATGTGCGCGGAATAAAAATCAACACCAGGCCATTCAAACTATCTAATTCCCTCTTTTGATAAATATTAAGAAAAATAAATAAATAGCAATTAAATGATAGGTACTCTGAAAAAACTTTAACTTTTGAAGTTATTTCAATATAATAGCTAGGTATTTATAGAAATTCTTTCAACTACTTTTACTTGTTTTGAGGTTGATTGGCATGACTTATCAATGTGTTGTTTGTCATTGAACTTCATCAAAAACGACAAGAAAAAAAAAAGAAAAAAAAGGTTGCACATACGCCACAGTGACCCAATTTATTAATAGTTCATTTAAACTTCTGTGTCTTTGGCAATTTTGTTTCTATATTCAAGATTGGTATATCAACTGAAAAAAAGGTTGTCTGTAAAGCCGGTTTACGGACGATGATTTTACGTGATAACGTCGTCAGAAAACAGGTTGTGTGCTTTTGTTTACAATGAGTTATTTGAAGCGTTTACTTATTTCAAACAATCATAATTTACAATAAAAAGCTTAAAAAAAATACCATTTTTATTTTCTCATTATTCTCTTCTTAAGAATAAAACAAATTTTTACAATGCGCAAAAAGTATAAAAATAATTTATTGAAATTTGAAAACAATCATTTTCATCAAAAAAAAAAAGCCATCTGAAAGCTTATTGTCTTAGCTCAAAATATATATATCGATCAGGTCTATTAGAAATCCACAAAAAGAGCTCGAATTGTTTGAACTCGATCAAATTTCATTAAAGATAGCAAAAAAAAAGCATTTATTTTCATATTCTCACGCTATGGAATCAATTTTTTTGTTTGACAACCTATAAAAAATTTTATATCATGTGAAAGCTTATTATTTTACCTTTCATATGAAGTATCAATCAACCATGTCGAACGCTCCAAAAAAAAGATAAAAATTAAAAACTACCCAAAAATACCCCAAAAAAACAAGGTGTGGAAAAAAATCTGTATCAGACCCCTAATTTTTTTTCCCTCATCTTTACCCTGGCACCTTTAGAATTGTCAAAAAAAATTTCCCCTACCCAAAATCATCATTTTGTCATAGGCCCCAACACGTGTACAGTATTCAAACAAAACGTTATAGCTTAGTAACGAAGAAAAAAATAATAAAAAAATTATTAAAATTATTTTTATTTTAAGTGGAGTGATTGAATATAATTCAATATAAGTTCAAGTGACCTCAACTCCAAAAATTTATAAAGCGTTTCGCCTAGGTAGGTTGAGGTCACTTGAACTTATATTGCGTTATAGCTTAGTTTCAAAATTTTTTAGAATTTCTTAAATGCAGTTATTCATAAATTAGTCTCATCTATCTATAGCAAAAAAAATCAACTCTTTACAACTTCGCGTTTATATTTTAGGCCAAATTTCATCTCTCCGTTTTACCCTTGTTTACCCTATTAAATGACGGAATTTTTAAAAATCCTTCATTTGGATTAAGCTTTAGGTTATTATCTTTCAAATAAGCTATAGAAGATTTTTGTATCTCTAATAGTTTATTTTTAATTTTGAATTGAAATTTTTGCCGCGAAAATTTTTGCAGCGAGAGTAGAACGGGAGAAAATGGCGTCACTTTTTTGTGGTGGCTGCCATGGTTGATCGATTTATAAGACGTTGTCACGTCAAAAAACACATATAAATGAGTAATTATTTCAACTTTTTACTAGATGAGCTGTCACATTTAATAAATTAAATATTTTTTTTTTTTTTGTGTTTTGACAAGTCAAAATTCTGATCTCAAAATTCTGGTTTTGCAAATTCTGCTTCTTTGACGAAAATTCTGTTTTTCAAAATTCTGCTCTCTATATACGGTTGAAAACTATAAAAAAGGATGTTGTGTGATACCAAATATTCATTTTTTTTTTTTTAAGTTTTTGAATATTCATTTTTATTTGAAAAATTAATAATTTTTCGAAAATGTTAAATGTTTTTAAGAAAATTTTTCAAACAAAAAATATATATCAAAAAAATTGACAAACTTATTATGTAATCAACTAAGTATCAAATTTTGCTAGAAGATGATTTTAAAAAATTCTGCAAAAAATTAAAATGTTTCCAAACCATTTTTTAATTTTTTCAGAATTTTGTAAAACAGAATTATTGTTGAGCCCTCTAGAGGCAATAGTCGTAAACATATTTTACGTTTATCGAAAAAAAAAACATTTTTCATCAAAAGTCGAGACGAATATTTTTTTTAACAAAATTTTAATACAAAAAATTAAATTTGCCGAAATTGGGAAATGGCAGACACCGTCTTTTTTGGTCTATATTTAAAAACAAAACCCTGTGGAAATTGTAAATGCTCATTCGTTTAGGTTGTTTAGTAAATCATCGTCAAAATAATGTCATTTAACTAAAACCAGAAATTGAGAAACTCAGTTCAAGGTGAAATCATGTAAGTTTTTTGAAACAAAAGTTTAAACTTAAAGTTAAGATTAAAATTCCACTGTGAGACTAAAGTTAACATTTGCAGAGTTGATTTCACTTTATTATTTTTGGCGGATTTTTCTTTAAATATTCAATGTTAAAAAAAAATGAAAACCTCTACGTTTTGTGTAGATATTCGCAGTTATTTATATATTTTTTTCATTCAATTGATTTTAATTTATTCAAAGAAGAGAGTCAAGAATGATTTTCATTGGAAAATGTTCAATTAACATGATGCCTTCATGCAATTGACATTATAAAGCAGTTCTTCAACAAAGAAAGCAATCTAGCGCGTTTTTTTTTTTTCTCATCTTCTGCACTCCATGTCATCAATATGTGTAGATAAATATACGTAAAAATATATGTAGGATATAATATATATTAACCATGGCATACGATTTACTGAAATCGTCGTTAAGGCAAATTAAAAAAAAAAAAAACAAAACCAAAGAGATTGGCATTTGGCTTTTTACCTTCGGATGCCAACATCAGCTTTAGCAGCAGACTTTATTTTTTTTTCTCATTGCTTCAATACTCCTTTGATATAGCTTTTATGCTAACATCACTTGAATTAGAAATAAAAGATTGAAATGGGGAAAAAATCATCTTCCACTTCAGTAGATAGCTGGTTGTGATTTGTGTATTTTGTTCAATGATATACCCCGATTCAAATCAAGTTGTAGGTGTAGGTTTTAGCAAAGTCAAGTAAACAGTATTCAGTGTACACTGTGTACAATTATATTGAACACAAATATTAATTAAATGGATTTGATGCTTTTTTTTTGGTAAATATTTAAGGCTAAATTTAGTACAAAGTTTGAGTTTAACTGCAAGCAGTTACTTATTCAGTTCTTACACGGAAGAAAAAAAAAATATACTAATGAAGACAAGAATTAAGACTTGCGGTAGAAAACTTAATATCAGTTAGAACTTTTCTGTACGATACCGTTAATAATTACCTGACTATTTTTTTTTTTTGTTCTTACAAGTTGTTTTTTTTTGCCAAACAGACACCCGCGCGGTGATTGAAGGGGTCAGCTAGTAATGGATATATGGAGCTACTCCTTGAATTATGATCTTTTATTTGACATAAATGAATCTTAAAGAACAAAAAATAACTGCCAAATATATAAGGGTTCAAATGAATTATCAACAAATTGGGTTACTGTGGCGTATGTGTAACATTTTTTTTTTCTGTTCTTTTCAATATTTTCAATTTGAATGCATATACGGTTTAAAAATACTTAAAATACTTATAATTTACAATAAATAGTATGAGTTTATGCAAATATGGATTCAATTTAAAAACTGATGAAAGAAGACAAAGAATTTTAGTAGAATCATTGTATCGACATTTTATAACTTAGCTCAAACATTTTATAAAATCACACGTTCGCAAAATTTAGTGGACAGGATAATTTAATATGATCAAAATGAAAGATATACAGTTATAATATTTTTATAATAAAAAAAAAATTTTAATAATAAAAAATATTTTAATTAAGTACTTACCTAAAAAAATCATTCCTACAATATAACTTAGATTCTCTACTAAAACATTTATCCGTAAGCGGTTGAAGGCATTCACAGCAGCGCACACATGATGCATGCCATCCCCTTTCGAGGACATTTAATAAAAATTTATCTAAAATTGGTTTATTACAGCCCGCACAAGGATCACCAACTCCAACGGGAGGTTCCCCTCGACCTGAAATAAAAAAAAAAAAAATAAAAATGATTTTTATTTAAAAATTCATAATTTTTGTTATTAATTAATTTTTGCACAATCTATCTTAAAAAACCAGTCATATTAAAAGCCCTACTGCTGTATGACTTTAATAATTTTTGCAGGAGAGTCAATTTGAAAAAAAAAAAAAAATACTGAGTTGCACGAATTTGCTCATAGAATAAATTAAGTTGAAGTTTTTACATTAAAAACATTTTCAATTTATTTAAATAAATACAAAAAAAAAAAACTTTTTTTTAATAAATATGAGCTCCAAAAAATGTAACCAACTTAATTTCTTGTAATACTATCCAATTTTCGAAAACAATTTCAAAATTGTTTTTTTTTTCTTAATTTTAAGCAGTTTTTGTTTTCCGATAATTTATAGTAAATAAGCGTCAAAAAATCATGATCGCATCGCATCGCAAAATGATAAAGCATCATTTTCCTATAATGTTAAAAAAAAATCCAAACACATGGAGCCATATTTATTAGATTTGCTTAAATTGGCTCTCAAAGGTTGTTTAGTTAAGATTGCTTAAATATTTAATTCGTCTTTAAGCAACGTTGCTTAAATTTGTATTTATAATCAAATTCCCTCAGATGATTAACTAAACGATAGTTGTGTCTAAAAATGAGTTTAAATTAATTAATCTAGTACAAAATACTACTACATTTTAGAACATCATGTGGTTTTTGACATTTTGTAAGTATGTATTTGTAAACAAATATTCTTAAATTTGACTGCAAACAAAAACACTGATTAAGTCGTTGACGATGATTTTGCTTACGTCGGGTTCCTAAATAAGAGAAAGTTGATTTTTACTAAACCATAACCATTTAAATTTTTTTTTTTATTAATATTCTTCAATTCTTTAATTTCAATTTAAAATTCAAGCTCCTTTTAGGGAATAATTTCATTTCAAAACAAAATGACGTCTTCACATCAAAACCCTAGATAAATTTATAGCATGATACTGATCTCACGATCTTAGTAATAATTCATATGTGGTCAAATCATTCTTAAAATGACTCTAAGCAAGCTCTAAACGTGGTGAACGGCAGCGTTTAAGCGAAGCAATCGTTAAGCAACGTTGCTTAAATGTGTAAATTCTTTATAAATACACATTTTGTACTTAAGAGCTATTTTGAGGTGGTTTAAAGTTAAACAACCTTTAAGATTCTTTTATAAATATGGCTGATGGTTTTCAGAAGATGAATTTGATTTCCAAAAGGGAGAATTTTGTTGTAAACCTAACGATAATTTTTCAGGAAGATAAACAGTCTCAAAACAACTTTCAACTAAAAATACATTCATGTGAGTAAGATGTGTACAAAAGTTTCATTGCAGATTTGTGTTATTAGAAGGTGTTATCGACTACCCGATTTCTAGTTGAAGTTGAAGAATTAGAAAATGGTGATTCTGATTAGGAATGAAAAGGAAATCTTTTAAACTAAATCACCCAAAAAGATTGAAACTAATCAAGAATACTCCTGAGTAGAGTATTGGTATCTTATACTTACTATTTTCAATTTAACACTTTTTCATGAAAATCAATTCAATTCTCATCTACTCGTCTAGAAGAGCATGTGTAAATGAAGTGGAATTATTATTTCTTTTTTGCCGACTTGGTTTAATAATCACAATAAAAAACAGGTGACGTGAAATAACGCCCTACGAAATAAGGCCCCATTTGAAATGCGGCTTTATTTCCATGGAAAAACCGAAATAACGCCAGACGGGCCTTATTTCAGTTACAATATAGAAATAAGACCCCATTCGAGATAGAAATAAGGCCGCTTTTCTGGAGGAAGCGAAATCTTGCTTCGTGTTCATACTACCTAAGTAATAAGAAGTGAAAAGAATATGGGAGGGGGATGTGGCTTTCTTATGGGACATTACTTCACTTAGAGTAGGAAATAATTTCACTTTTGTTGGGAAGTTAGTTCTCGCTGAATGTGAGAACAACATTTTTTTTTTTTGGAACGAAATTCACTTTTGGGTGAAATGGGAGGTGGAAAATAATTTTTCTTTTTAATACTGTATCTTATTGGATGAGGTGTCTTTGGCACATTTTTTTTTTTACAAAAGTCTGCACTGAAAAATGAAAATGGGAAATCGCGGGTCTTCACAAAGTTTTTGCACTCTTTTTTTCTAGTACAAACTTTTAAGAAATAAGTAAAATCAAGAATACATTTAAGAAATTCAAAATAAATAAAATTGAGTTATATACTCACTCGTAGTAACATAAGTAGATTCAATTTAATTCCAATGTTCAAATGCGAAGCGGAAAAAAATTTTTCTAACCCGAATTTCAATGCGAAGCGGAAAAAATTTTTGCCCACATGAGGATCAATTTTGAGGTGTGAAAATTAAAAATTCGCGCGAATTTACTTATGTTACTACGAGTAAGTAAATAACTCAATTTTATTTATTTTGAATTTCTTAAATGTATTTTTGTTCTTCAAGTTTAAGGGAGAAATATTTTGACACACATTTGGATAAACTTATTTCTCACCATAAATGATGGAATATAACGGAAAAGTAGAATTATTACGCACAACAGATGAAATTTTTAAGTTAGTTCCCTGCACCGATTCAAGGTGGGTGTTAGGTTGGGTGTGAGCATATTTTCTTCAAAATTTTAAAGTTTCTAGGAAACTAAAAGAAATATTGAATTCACTCAACCTTGCCTCCACCCCAAACCCTATGATATGCCGTAGGACGGGAGAAAGGCGTTGTAAGGGCCTGCATCCCCGCTTATTCATCTGACGTTTATACGCTCTGAACTTCAAATAACATTTAAATTTTTTTTAAAGAATGAAATTTGGAAGTTCAGATGTTCTTGTTTTCTACTTCCAAGTAGAAAAAACGAAATAAAGCCCGACGGGCCTAATTTCGTTGTTGAAATGGAAATAAGGCCGCAAGCATTGTCAGGGTCTAATTTCCATTACAAATATAAATAAGGGCCGATGCGGCCTTATTTCGTAGGGCGTTATTTCACGTCACCAAAAAAACAAACACATTAATGAATAATCAAACATTTAATTTTTTTTTCTTCAAACATTTCACACAACTTAAATTCGGTATTTAAATATCTTGTATCAATGTTATTTTTGGGCCTTGAACAAATCAGTAGGGGTATTCATTCATGCATCGGTGTAATACTCTTGATAAACCTGGTAAAACCAAAATTTTGACACATTTATCACTTTACCACGTTTACCAAGTTTACACAGAGTTTACGCCGTTTCTTGAATGCCCTTAGTATAAATTACCAATTCACGAAACAGTTTTTATCGTAAATTCACTTGAATTATGACTTCGACACGGGATCGGGTCAAAATTCTGGCTTCAAAATTCTGCTTTTCAAAATTCTGCTTTTTTAACGAAAATTCTGTTTTTCAAAATTCAGCTTTTTTTCTATTCTGCTTTTCAAAATTCTGCTTTTTAAAATTCTGCTTTTCAAAATTCTGCCAGCATTATACTTGAACAAAAAAATTCTGCCAATTCTGTTTTTTTTTTTATAGCATATGCTCTGACTAAAGAAAAATACACCTCATTAATGTAATTCAACATTGGTACTTTCCTAAATTTTTTTGTTTAAGTGTCGCAAATATTTTTTAAAATGCATAGACTGACTTTCTTTCAAATAAAATCTATATGTTTAACTTATTGGAACCGAGTTGTTTGATACAAAATATTCCTTTTCTTATTCAAATTTTAATTATTTTCGGAAATGTATTAATAACCTTTTCTTAATATTTTCAAATTTATTCATTTATAAAACAAAAATTAATTTGCTTTCAAAGAATGAAAAATTATGAAGGAAAGTAAAAGCGCGCGCTTTTTTAACATTTTCCAAACCATTTTTTAATTTTTTGCAGAATTTTGAAAAACAGAATTTTGAAAAGCAGAATTTTGAAAAACAGAATTTTGAAAAACAGAATTTTGAAAAGCAGAATTTTGAAAGCAGAATTTTGTAAAGCAGAATTTTGACCCCGGCAGAATTTTGACCCCAACCCCTTCGACACATTTAATATTGGTAAGAACTCATAAAGTTAAAATACTTGGTCGGAAGTTATTTTCAAATTTTACCAAAGTAAAATGCATTAGCCTAATTGAAGTCCAACGCAATTTTAAGTTACTTTGTATTCCTGCTAACATTTTAATCCAAACAACAACAAAATAAAAACATCACGTTGTGTAAATATACCAATTTCCAAAAACACCTTGTTATCATTATGATGACAGACACCATGCCTATATTCGAAGCTAATGAGCCAACAAAAAAAAAAAAAAACCTATTTATATACCCTCAAGACAATAAATAATAACATACTTAACACACCATAAATAGAGTCATTTGGAGATAATTCTGTAGTTCCATCCAGATCAACCGGAACATACCTATACTACACTTCTCTATAATTATCTTCACGCAATTCATTAATTTTGAAACTTTTCTTAAGTTTCTCGAATGAAAAAAAAAAATCTACTCAAACTCCAAAGGCACACAAATTTATATCAATTTCCATTATATTCTTTAGATATGGATATGATGGTGATGCACACACATCACGCTCATTCGGTTTGCTTCTTCAAGTTTAAATAACCCCTTGAAGGCGAATGTTAATTTTAGTGCGATCGCATGTAGACTTTACCACCTTATCCATTTCCTCTTCAATCAGCCCCCAAAAGTGGTGGGTTTGGTTTTGGACCCCAGAAGCCGCATCACAAAATAGCACACCCCAAAAGTGCAACCGAATAATAACATGTTCAGAGCTTACCCCGAAGGGATGAATATATGCGTTATAACTCTTTTGTGTTTCTTCAGTTTTTAGTGAGAAGACTAACAAAAATTCAACAAAAAAACGGATCTAGAAGCTATTAAAAAGTTTACAAAACAAAACAAAAAAGGAAGATGCAAAAAAAAGCAAACCAAATGCAGACAAAAGGGATTCCCAATTTAATATTCAATTCCGGTGCGGAGGATCGAGGTTTGGGTGGGTTACCTTCCAGGTACAAAATATATGAGAAGATTATATACGTGCCAGACACTATTCCTCGCTGGTAGAAGGTATACCCATTCTCATCATCATCATCAACATCCATCCGGCATTGAGCCTCGTCAGTATTCTTATATGTAGCACCAACAAACTCTATAGAAGATGTAATTTCCTCCTCAATGGGCAATTAGCATGGGGCACCTCCATCACTCGGAATTCAGGATTAGCTTTGGGGCGAAACGAAAAAATTCAAGTCGACAACGTCGACTCTTTGCCGGGTGTCATCCATCATGATGGACGGATGACGTTCATGGTGCTCTCCTTTTTTTATTTTTTTGAAAATGTGGCGCAGCTTTTATATTAATGCCTTTAGGCAATTCAAAACTTATGGAGGTGAAAGAGACCTTACTATTATAAGTCAGCATCCGAATTGGATGCGGACTATCGGTTCATCAGATGCGGCATACATATATCTGTGTCCGTTGCGGATCGTTAATAATTTATAAAGGTGCAAATGGAGCACAAACCGTAGCTCCTTCTGCGGTTGTATGGGAATAAAATAGATAATTTTTAAATGCAATTTTCGTTAAGGTCGTTTTTTTTTTATTTTTAAATATTTTTTTTTTTTAATTTTTCATTGTGGGTGATGTCATGTTCAAGAAATGCAAATACAAAAATAAGGCGTCTGTGATTTTGTTAATTTCATAACATTAATAACTTTTTAAGTGCTCATATTATTTTTTTTTTTTAAATTGCAATAAAATAGGAAACACTTGCACATAACAATTTTTAAAGATGTTTTATTCGAATTTTTAACGTAAAATTACTTTGTTCTTAAGTAAAATATGTTTTCGAAGATTTTCATTTGAAAACTTGGTGTTTTATAACCTTTTTACCAGAACAGAATTTAACTACCATTAATTAAGAAGTATTTTGTAATAATTAAATTGAAGAAACAGTCGTTATGGAATTCTGTTAGATTTCAATTAAATATAATTCCTCCTAAAGAAAAAGTACAGAAAAAATGCGACCAAAAGTATTTGTTTTTTTTTTTTTTTTATAAATTTAACTTCTTGGATACGGACTTGTAGTTTAATCAATTCCACATTTTGACAAAAATTTATTTGGGCAACAATTTTTGTCGTGGGAAAAAAATCATAAAGACCAAAATATTGAAATTTAGCTTTGAGTACAGGTTTTTGTCTGCGTTTTGCTAATATTGACGGCCGTGTGCGAATTGCGTTAAAATGTTGGCGATTAAAATTTGACGTTTGTTTAAAAAAGCGATCAAATTTATTTTTTTGCTGTGCGAATTAGGTTAAAATGTGTTAAATGGGACTTTTTTTTGGCACTACTTTGATTAAAATTCCCTCAAGACAAAACAAAATTACCCTACAAAAATTGTTATTTTTATATTCAATTAATTATTTTTTTTAACAAAACCCAGCTGAAAATATATAAAGTTAAATATTCTTGTATGAAAATGTAAGTAATTCTCAATTTCACATACTTTTTTCTATTCTTATCGATAATTTTCCACCTCATTCCGATCGAAAAGACATTTTTTATTCAGTCTTCGAACACTAATTCATAGTTCACCAGCTGCCAACAAAATAGAAATATAAAAAATAAAAAACAAACAACCTATTCGTACATTTTCAAGATGAACAATTAAATGATTTGAGGAAGTACTTTGTATTAATACTTTTACATTTCATTAAAAAATCAACAAAAACAAATTTAAATCTGTCTTGGTCGTTCTATCTTGAGAAACGTCAAATTTTAAAAAACTACACTAGTGTCAAATTTTACCATGCTCCGCAGCTTGGTGAACTAGTGTCAAAATTTAACCAAACGTCAAATTTTAACCAACATTTTAACGCAATTCGTACACGGCCTTATAGTTCTATTTTACTTTAACTTAATCTTCTGGAGTACGTTCTTGATGTGGCTATTAAAAAAGTTGCTCAGAATCTTAAAGCTTTTTATGTAAAAATTCAATCAATTTATTTTTAAAATCCGTGCGTTTATGAAATTGTATACTTATGGGTAATTCAGCAGTTTGTATCGAACCCAAATTTTATTTTTTCATATGACAGGGAATTGGTCGAAAATCAAAACACTGCAAGTTTTCGAACTTTCGAAATTCACTTTTTAGCCGCCATCTTGGGTTTTAATTTTTGTAAAATATTTTTTGTGAAAAAATTACTGGTTCATAACTCTTGAATATTTTATTTTGGGGCACATTTGTTGTGGTAGCTTTATGGAAACATCCAATTAAGGACAAGTTCAACCCTGACCATGATTAACTTTTGAACTAATAAGTTCAGTGAAAAACGTTTGAACCTTTTTATTAAGAGTAAAATTAAATATTTCGTGCATGCTGTTTTACTCTCTAATCACTTAAGTAAGGAAATAATGAAAATCGAAAACTTAAAGCCGCCATCTCATTTAAATATTTTTGTTTGAAAGGCTCAAAATTTAAGCACGGGCATAGCCTACAAATTCTTTAACAACACCAGCACACAAAAAAAAAAAAAATAGTGCCATGTACCAGGAACCAGATCTATCTTTCCATATGTTTTTGGACCCGCTGAATCGGAATTTCAAGTCTGTTTGGCCCTGCCACCCTCCAGTTTCGAGTAAAGTGCAAAAAACTAAAAAAAAGGAAGTTTTTTTTGCCGTTTTTGGAGTCTTTTTTGCATTTTTCTCAAAACTTGGGGGTGACCGGGCAAAACGGACTTCAAATTCGGATTCAGAGTACCCAAAAAACAAATTTAATATCTTGTTTTCAAGAAAACGAACCGTTGAAATCGGTTAAGTTGATAGCAAGAAAGTCAGAAATTGAAGAAACGGTTCTATGATACCTAAAAAGTTAGTTTTGTATGTTTTGGTTTTTAATAGTTAAAGTCTTTCCAGTACCGACAGTTAGCCTAAATGAAGTAAACTTATTAAGTTTCAAAAATTTGGTGAATAAATAGATAGTTGCCCTTTTTTAATTTATTCTAAATCCAATTGCTGGAATTCTTATCTCTGTCAAAATATTTTTTCAGGAAAGTTGAAAAAAAAAACTCAAATTCCTTTGTCATTGCAGATATCTTATCAAACTGAACCCAACACTCTTTACGACCACAACTTAATACAACTTAGGGTGAAGTTCACCCTAAAAATGCGTGCATTTTCTAAATCTTATCAAGATTTGACATCAACATTCAAATAAAACATCCCCCGTGCATAGTTTTGAACTAAATACTTCACCCTCATGAAAATATTTCTTATCAGTTGAATTCATTCATCTGGACCAACAGCAGAAAAAGTTCTGCACCACCGCTCGCCACCGACGGCCAAACGAATGTCACATCGCATCGTTTGGCAAACGTCGACACCGATCATTCAAATGCCACATTAAATGTTACGTTCATCGCACAACACCATAAAGACTTAAGCTTTTCAACGTCATCAAGAACAGCAGTCGACCGACGAGCGAGCCCAAGCAGAAGAAGCAAAACAAAAAAAAAAAAAAAAAAAAAAAAAAATTGTGCACAGCCCAGACCCAGAGTGTATCCTGTATCTGTATCTTTTCCCAAAGCATTCATGTCGACAGATAAGGATTTTCAGTTAATCCCCTTTTGCGTTCGTTCTCACATTGTGTCAAAAAAATATACGTATCTCAACATATTCAGAGCCAACAAACATATACATTAAATCCAACAACTCGAGGGGGCTGCAATATTTAACTGGCAGCGGTGTGGACATCAACTTGAAGCGGGTTGCAGGCGGTTTATTTCTCTCTATCATCGACACCAAAAGCCGTAGGTGGAGATGGAGAACGAGGACACAAACAATGACGGCCGTGTATAGTGAAGTCGGTCGGTGAGGTGCACATCAAGAGGATTTAGAGAAAACAAGTGATGCAGTGACCGATGACTGCATACTGAACACACCCATAGAATATTATTGTGTAAGCTATGACAAGCTACAACGAAAATAGGTTCCACACAGAGAGATATTATAATAGGAAACCAGTTTACCTGATTGTTAATATGCTTTGGCTAAGTTTTGCCAAACAACTTTAAACACCTGCAATGGGTGGGTCGAATTATACAATCGGGTTAAATCGATTTGATCCATTTTGTACTTTTAACAATTTTTAGGGAAATATTTTCACTGTTCCCGAAGCTGCTCAATTTTCAATATTTTAGAAAAGAAACGATTTATCGTCAAATGAAGCCATTTTTCAAAGTTACCTTATGAAATATTAGACCTCAAACTTTTTACACAGTGTACCTACCATGGATACTGTATTGGTTTAAGAATGATAGCGGAAGTTTGAGTTGAAGTGCCTTGTAGCGTTGCCACAAAGTGCCCCATCGGGCCATTTGGCCCCCTATTTTATGTTTTGGCCCTTTGCCCGGGCCAATTAGAAATAGCCCACGAATCCAAATTTTAGTAGATTTATCTTCATAGTAGTGCTTAGTAATAATTATAATAATTTTTATCAAAAAAACAAAACCGACTTCCATGGATCAAAACTGGGTTTTATGGTTTTTCTCATAGTTTCTATAGCAATAATAATTAAAATGGGATCACACTACAGACACCACCTTTCTAATACAAAAAGAATTATCAAAATTGGTTCACTTAGTCCAAAGTTATGAGGTAACAAACATAAAAAAACAGACGAATTGAATACCTTCTCCTTTTTGGAAGTCGGTAAAAAGGCATCAAACAAATAAAAAAGAATAAATACAATTTTTAATAAATTGTAATTTAATGTTTTAAGAAAAAAATTGTTAGTAAAATATTTGGCCCACACTTTTGTCAAATGGCCCTCAAAAAATTTCGAAGTGGCCCTCTCTGCTTTTTTCTTCGCGGCAACGCAGGGCCTTGTGCTAAAATTATTACTTTTCTTTAAAAGTTATTAACTTTGTTAAAAATTAAGTCTTTTTCGTTTGTGTACTAATCAAGAGAACCGCACTGTATACTTGTTCGCTTTGTTCGTGAGAGTTTTGTATATTTATTTATGCACATTATGATTTTATTTACTCTCGTTAGGTTGTTCAAATAATTGTATCTTTTTTGTTATTTATTTATTTTGACAGAGTTTTTTTTTTTTTAGATATTTGACGGTTTTATTAATTATTTTTTATTCTTTACGAGTACAACATAACGCTGCTGTGAATAGTTCAATTTATTAAAAGTTGATGACGTACATGTGACATAAAACATTTTGTTTTGTACAATTTACCTGATTAAATAAAATTTACGCTTGGGGGCTTAAATATTAAAAAAAATGAAAGGAGATAAAATATTGAAAGGAATTCCCGTGGGTCAGGTTTTAGTTTTTATAAATTCAAACATTTTATCTAACAAAAAGTGTTTTTAGAAGTAAAAACAAAACTTTTCAAAATATGCTTTCAAACAAAAATAAGGCTTTTTTTGTACATAGTTTGTCCTTTGTCGTCTGTTGGTGATAGCATTGTCAATATTTTGACTTTATTTTAATGATATGAACTCAGCCTTTTTCAAAAACAACGTGACAAAAAACTTCCTTAATTGATTACACCCTAGAACGCTGATGAAGCAAAACAAAAAATTTCATATAAAAAATCGATTATGAAGAATTCGAAAGAATTGACACCCACAATTCTGTCTGTCTAACTGTCTGACTTTCTCTATCACGGGCTACAGCCCAAACCAGTGGTGTTCTCAAATACCAGACGTCACTATAAATCATAGCTTGAGTTACCAGGCAACATTCTAACTACTTTGGACCTATGATTCCACTGTCACTTTTTGGATCCTTAGTTCTTTACAAATTATGCATATATAAGTACTTCGTACATTGGGTTTGTACTTTTTTTTTTAACTTAAGAACAACACGCTTTGTACTGACTTAATTCACTCATGTATGTATATTTGTAACTGGATGTGAATTATAATATAGAAAAAAAAACATTAAAACTTTTGATATAATTATATAATTATTTAATTATATTATGTAAAGGCAGGTCACTGTGGCGTATGTGCAACCTTTTTAATGTTAGTTGATATAAAACTCATAGATTAAGAGCATCTTTCAATTGTTGTTGTGAAAAAAAGTAACAAAGCACCAGTTAAAATGAACAAAATTTACGACAGTTTGAGTGAAGTCGCAGCGTTTTAGATGGACCAAAACTTAATAAAATAGACGACTTCAAATGAACTCGAATTTTTTTTTTTGCACAATGGAGATGAGTTTCAAATATATGAGACCCGAGCTAAAAATGTGCAGCAGAAGGTTAACAGTATGTAAACTGTGAAGTTTTTATATTGCGTTATTTGACGGTTTCGCAAAACGACTTCATGATTTGTTACCATAATGAAAGATAACGAGATCACATACAACTTGACGATGTGATCAATAGAACTCAAGAATCAAGATATAAGCTGTTTAAGCGGCTTTGTTTTTTAGAATTTTCTGTTGAATTTTTTGTTTGTTTTTTGTTTTTTTTTTTTTAACTCAGAACTCTCCGAAATAGAGCCGAAATGGTTAGTTTAAAAAGCTTATATCTTGAGTTATATTTGTAGTTTCGTCAAGAATGATGTCCTCAGGCTTAGGGAAAACGACAGAGCATCAGTCCTTATATTCAGGATATGAATTTGTGTCAATTTAGCTGACACATTAATTGGAAAACTCGCGATATATGTATAAACTCCCAAAAACCATATAAGGCTGCGTTTTAAAGCTGTCAGACTTTTAAATTCACGCTGAAGGCTATAAAACTCCACTCCCAAATTTTGCTGCTTTTGTGTGTTTTTGAATAAAAATGTTGATTTGAGTTCCATTTTGTTGTTAAAAAATTGGAAGTTTTCATAAGACTCAGCATCGAATCAATATGCAAAGGGGTCAAAAATAGACCCTGGTACTTAAAACCATATTGAAAATATTATTCGATTTTGTCGAAATTGCCGATAAGTATTTGATATTTTATTTTGACAATTCATGGCATTTTTGATAATGTTGCGTTTGAAACTCGGGTCGTAAAATAGGAAAAAAAACCAAGATTGGTTAAAGAAAGCATTTGAATGGTGTCCAAATCACTGTTGAAAAGAAGTGACGTTTCTTGGTTCTCAACCTCAAATTTGAATCGAAACCAAAAATACTTTAAATTTTAAAATAAAAATTTAGAGTTTCTTAAAAAGTTTGCACAGTTAAAAGTTAACAGTTTATGATTTGTCCACGAATGAAGCTTCTCTATGTTGACTTAGTTCATAAAATTAGTTTAGTTTAATCCTTGTATAAATCTTCTTCAATTTTTCATTGATTAAAAAAAAAAAATCCGATAAGAAAACCAAAATTCGAAGCACTGATATATAAAAATTCGGTCACGCACACGAAAGTAATGCATCTATAGATGTAAATTCTGCTCATATTATTCGAGTTTAATTTTTCATGATATCTAGGTTTTCAGGATTGTTAGAGTTTATTGAGTGAATGGAATTTTTCGTACATATCAATTATTGTTTTGCGGGTTCAGTTGAAAGCGAAAAATGTTCAAAAATATGTATGGAATGGCTAAAAACTAAGTTATTAATAAAAAACCTGTTAACACGATACCAAAATCGAGAAAGCATAAATTCTCGAAAACACAAATTCGAAAAAAAAAAAAAAAACAAATTCACAATATCAAAAACACAAAATCGAGAATTCAAAAAATTCACATTCCCCAACACTGAAGAATCAAATAAAATACAAAAATTATATTGTCAAAACAAAATTAAAAATCAGAAAAGCTTTTTCAATCGAATACTTTTTTAAAATGAAAGAGAGATATACAAACAAGCTACTAGGGGGAAGAAGAAAAAACATGGTGTTTACTTTTTTGTACTTTTTTGACTTTGTGTTTTGATGTAGTTCAGGCTTTACAGTTAAAGTTTTGAATTCAAAATTTGTGTTTTCAAAATTTTCGTTTCCAGAGTTTTTGATACCAATGGTTTTTTTTTTAATTTATTTTATGAAAACACAGTACCTACTCACAAATGTAAGCAAAAATTGTCACTATACCATTTAGGTCTTAAGTATTTTTCCTGTAAAGACTTATTCACTTCAATTCCTAGCAGTTTCTTATTCAAAAGAAAGAAAAGCCTGCAAAAGAATTCAAACCTTGTCCTTGTGTTCTTTCTAAATTAATGTGAAAAAAGTTTTTTATAATAAAATTAAAAACCATCGTTAGCTACTGTACCTTCTAATCAAGTTTTTTTTTTTGCTTAATATCAGTAAAAGTAATCTCATATCCTGTATTTTATCTTGCTGACTATACTGTTGGTTTGCAAATGCAACCGTTGTTGTTGGATACCAACCAACTATAAGACACAAAAAAAAAAAACAACATCTTTTCTGGGTAACACCCCCTTTTTGAATAAGTATTTCTTTGCTGCTGCTGCTGTTGCTGTTGAATTGCTTTATGTCCCCCAAGAGACAGGCCATGGAAACAGAAGTACGTATCTCTATACTCTCTTGCAGATGGTATAGATGGAAAATGGCTGCTTTGTCAGACAGCAGCGCATATGAAATCCGCCTCCTTTTTGGCCGCAATAGCCACTGTCAAGTCTCGAAGTCGGGCCAAGTCAAGCAAAAAAACAAAAAAAAAAGGCAACAACTACACAACTCTGGCGTTCTTTGCTTGCGATTCAATCCACTCTCTTATCCATGGCGAATTATTCCCGATATAACCAACAGAAGTATATCTATAAGTATAGAAGTTGGGTACCTCTTCTTTAGAACGCTACGTTACAACAGATGAACATTGCTTGCTTGCTATGCTGGTGCACACAGGAGGCAAATAAAACGTCTAACCACGACACAACTCTGACGTGCTTTTACCACAGAAATCAAAAAAAGGAAGAATTTCAAGCTGAATCCATGGACGACGATGGTGCAGGCTGGCTATAGAAGGCAGTGAAGGAAGAAGAACATATCCCAACCAGCCAACCATCACGTTTCCCGTCTTTTCACGGTTACAACCGGGTTAAACTTCAACTACTTCGGTTTTCTTGCCTTGCCGCTTTGCCGCACCTTGGACCCCCCGCTTCATTTTCTCTGCTTCATTTCGTTTCTGCGGTCTTGGGTTTTTGGTCTTTTGGCACAACAACCAGAGAAGGCAATAAGCCATTATTACATATCTAACCTAAAAAAAAGAACTTCTTCTATAGATACAGTGTGTACCTATCTCGAATTCATTTTTCTTATTTTTTTTTTTTACTGTGGGTCTTCAGTTGTACGTGCAATGCATAAAACAAATTGCAAACCTACAGACACACACACAAACTCATACAACCGATGAAGGAAGAAAGAAAAAAAAAAAGATCTAGCTACTTCAGGAAAAATATTAAAGATGGATCCATGATTTGGACATCAGATATCTTCTCCCTGATGTGCCTTGGACTCTGACTATGGATGGGGTAGGTTTGCTTGGCTTTGTGCGGAGTTGGAGTTGGTCGGAGAGCGCTTTATCATTGCAGTCACGTTCATGCATCTGCTTCGGCAGCGAAAAGCAGAAAAAAAAGGAGGTGGAACAAGGTATGGAAATGCCATGAATTCTGACCGGAATAAATATGGAGGCAAAGTTAAGCACAAAAAATGAGAAAAAAAAATCATTCCATTAAATTTTCTATACCATCCAATGAAATACAAGTAGAAGAGTATAGTATCGAGTAGGTTCCTAGAGATACTATATAAAAAAAAACAATATATAGATGTGTGTACCTGCAAATAATATAGATTGAAGATTGCAGAATTCAGAAGCAAATAGACAGATACATGCAGTATACACGGTTTTTTGTACTGCTTCTGTGATATCATGAACTTTGGTTTGAACCACAAAATGTATGTGTGTAGATTGCCGATGCGATAGATACACGAGCTAATGTTTAAATTATATCTATACTGTGAATTAATTAGTTTTGTTGCTTTTTTTTCTAAATATTTGTATACTGGTTTTTGAGATAATTTTGATATATTCCATCTTCTGATCATTTTCGAAAACGTGCATTTTTAATTCACTTTCTTATTCATGCAAAACTTAATATCGAATAATAATTTTGGATTCTAATGAAAGATTAAAGTTAAGGTGGATTTTTATTTTCATCCATTTATGTGGATGGTAGAGAACCGATTTTGTAAAATAAAATGCATGAAAAATTTTTGACGTGATAACGTTTCATAAATCGATGAAGCATGGCACCACAAAAAAGTGACTCCATTTTCTAACGTTACACTCTCGCACTTTCGCAGTGCGGCAAAAAAATTCAATTAAAAATTAAAAATAAACTATTAGAGATACAAAAATCTCCTATAGCTTATTTGAAAGATAATAACCTAAAGATTAATCCAAATGAAGGATTTTTAAAAATTCCGTCATTTAATAGGGTAAACAGGGGTAAAACGGAAAGGTGAAATTTGGGCTAAAATATAAACGCGAAATTGTAGAGAATTGATTTTTTTTTTGCTATAGATAGATGAGACTAATTTAAGAATAACTGCATTTAAGAAAAAATTCTAAAAAATTTTGAACTAAGCTATAACGTTTTGTTTGAACAAAGTACACTTGTTGGGGCTATGAAAAAATGATGATTTTGGCTAGGGACAATTTTTTTTGACAATTCTAAAGATGCCAAGTGAAAGATGAAAGAAAAAAAATTAGGGGTCTGACACGGATTTTTTCCAACACTCTGCGTTTCAAAATATGAATTTTTGAAAAACACCTTGTTTTTTAGGGGTATTTTTGGGTAGTTTTTGATTTTTAGCTTTTTTTTGGAGCATTCAAAAAATCTCAAACTTATAAAACATGTAGGTTTTGGTCTTATACATACATGTGCAAAAAATTGTTAAGTGAGTTTTGACTGAATAACGGAAGAAACCATTTTTTTAAAAACACGTTTTTTGACCGTTTTTAACCGATTTGCTTCATTTTTTATTTTTATATTTTTTTGTTTAATAGATAGAGGAATAAAGTATATGGAGTAATGATAGACCATAACCACGACTAAATGTGTGCGAAGTTTCAATCATTTTCGTAAACACAATTTTGAGATAACGGTAAAATAAAATTTTAGAATTCAACAGGTTATAACTTTTGACCAAGAGCAGATAGAAATTTTATTATTATTTTACTTTTATGAGCATCCTGATACAATTACCTTTCATTTGGTATATCACACATAACGGTAGACTAACTACAAGCTTCACAATGCTAAATCAAGAAACTTGCCAAAAACCTCAAAACACCAGGGAAGTACCGTAATCTCAGTCTGGAAATTCGACATGGTTGACTTTAAAAAATTCTTAATTCTCTTGAAGGCATCTATGAAATAAGATTAATACGTCATATGAAAGGTGAAATAATAAGCTTTCAGATGGTATAAAATTTTTTATAGGTTGTTAGGGAAAAAAATGGAATTAATGACGTGAGAAGATAAAAATTCATGTTTTCTTTGCTTTTTTTTTGATGATTGTAAATTATGATTGTTTGAAAAAAGTAAACTCTTCAATTGACTCATTTTAAACAAAACCACACAACCTGTTTTCTGACGACGTTATCACGTAAAATCATCGTCCGTAAACCGGCTTTATAGACAACCTCTTTTTTTTCAAATGGCATCACTTTCAATTTTTATAATGTAGATGTTCCAGACCTTAAAATATAAAAATATCAGTCTAATCAAATAGTAGATACCAATTTTGTAATTTGAGACGAGTAGGAGTCCAATTAAATTTTAAAAGCACTTTTAAAACCACGTTATCCTTAAAACAAGCTTTTGTAGTATCAAAAATTGAAAATTTGTAGATGTTGTATATGAGCTCGAATTTTTATTGTTTTGAAATATTAAAGGGTTTGTGCTGTCAGCTAATAGGGGGCGACTGCATAAGTAAGTCCTGCTTTCTATTGCTATGGGAATTAAGAGTTACTTCGTTTGTGCATTAAAGAGGACACATTTTTTCCTATTATGTACCATGCCTAAATGTAAGAAACAAAAATGGGAGTTACACAAAATCCACAATCACGAATCTGCAAAATTATAGTTTTGAAAAAAAAAAAAACCATTAAAGTGAAAATGTCCAAAAATGCTAGCATTGATTCGATAAGAATGAACAATAAAAGATTCGACCTGTTTCACCTCTTCTTCTCTTTGGAGAATGTGATTCTCTGTGGCCACTGTGACTTCAACTCATCGTTTTTGGCTATGAATTCAAAATTTTAATTTAAGTAAGTTGAATCATGAAACATCATTAGGGGCGGAAAACTTCTTTAAACCGACAGATTTTTATAGGACAAGCTTACATTTCAGATTTCATACTTTTTATCCCATAAAATTAAATTTTATTCTATTAAGCCGACCAAAGCTTTCAAAATTGGATCCTTTTTTCAACAGTAGGTAAGTAAGTAAGGTACTGTTTTTCATATTTTTTTTTTTATATTCAAAAACTTAGGGCCAGTCCTAAATAAAGTTTGAATTTCGACTGAAACACCCCCTGCTGGCTAGAAGTTTACGAAAATGGTATAGAAATTAGAAAAAATACCATTATTACGACTATTTGGGTCCCAGATGTTTCATTTGCAACATGTAGTCCGCTAGATGTCTTTGAAATTCTCAAATTTATTTTTTAAAAAAACAGTCGATAAAAACTTTCATCTCCTGATAAAAAATTAACGTTTTGATCTTGGCGGTTAACATCTTTGAAATGTTACGCAAAGCTCAAAAATGCACGTTTTCGTATAAAAATTTTAAGGACCCAGGTGTTCCGAATAAAATATAACCACTTGATGGTCAAACTGAAAAACAGTACATTACCCTACAAAAAATGTTGCTTCTATAAAGCTTTATAGAAGCAAAAAAACGAAATTGTTTAAACTCTTTAGGTAATAATAAATCAAACTGGATATAGAAAATTATATCAGATTTTGAGTAATTTTTGTTCAAAATTCTCTGATATCTGTATAGCGTCAAATCGCTAGACAAAAATTGATAAAGCAAAATGCGAACTTGAAAGTTATCTAATGATGTTCTGACACCAAACGTGCGAAATTCATCAAACAAGTTTGAAAAGCTTAAGTGTCGATTTCCTAGCAAAAATCATACTATTCTAATCGTTATTTCCTGAGAGTTTATCACATGTTCATATTTTTTGGAATATAACTTAAAATTTTGGCCACAAAACAATTGAAATCTCGATGCTAGTTTAAATGTATCTTTAACCAAAGTACTAAATCCACTCTAGATCGCATACCTTAACTATCTTTTATTTTTTTAACTTTTCATAATAGAAAACCTTTTCAAAGTCGAAAGTCTATATAGTCAATCTATATTCATCTTGATTATTAAGTTGTTGAGTTTTATTGAGTAGCGAGAGAGACATGAAAAATGTCAGAAGCCTTCAAGATAGTCATAAAAAGATTACTTTAATGGACACATTTGAAGTACATTTTTTTTTTTTTTTATTGAGATAGAGATAGTAAATACCTAACATATAAATAACTTGACGGTGATTTGGCCAATATTGACTTATGGCTGTCACAACCACTCAAAAAATAACAACAAATCTCGATGAAAAGCGTATGTATAAAAATGCGTTCAAAACTTTGTTGATGGGTAAACAAATACAAAAAAAACTATATGAAGTTACTAGACTTGTAACTTTTTAAGACCTTATCTCAATAAACAACAACAACAACACAGAAAAAAAAGTAAATATTTCGAACAACACTTGAATTGTCGATCAAGATAAGTTTTTTTTTAAACAAATATCGAAAAGCAAAAAAATAAAAAAAAAAAAAAAACATTAAATCCGATTGGAAAAAATTATCGTAGGTCGGCAGATATGTGTTTCTTTTTTATTTCAAAGATACCATCTGCATTCGACATTATTGTGGACTGCGACTGAGGCTAATCGAGCTACAAATCGTCTTTATTTTTTTTTTTTTTTTTATTCACTGGAGATCGTGTACATGACCCAGTTCCGAAATGTTTAACTAACAACACTTGTGAACACCTTTTGGAAGTCAACATCAGAGCCTTCAAAAGTGTCTTTAAGTCCGTCGCGTTGTCGGTCGTTTCGTCAATCTGAGGCGGCAGCATTTCAACATCTGAATCCAGTATAGGTATATACCACCACCATCAGTGTTATTGATAAGGTAGCAATAGCAACCCGAGGAACCTTTATATAAAGGGAATATTTAAAGCTCCAAGTCTGTGATTTTATCGGGTGAAGATAATGACATTGCTACTTCAAAATAAGATATCAAAGTTTAACAGTATTGACAAATATTTTTTTGTTTTTCTTTCTTTCTGAAGAAGCATTGTCTTTAAAATTGTTTTTTTTTTTTTTTTTTTTTTTTGTTTACTTTCAAGGTGGATTTTTTGATCGGTTATCATATTCGCCATATAGACACAAATTTGTACCTGTTCATAAAAAAATATCTATCAACCACGTGTTGAATGAATCTTGTATTTTTGGAGATGGACATCAATTTTCTTAATTTTTTTTAACTTAAATAAATAAAAAATGTTACCTAATTCAATTCAATCGCATTGCCTGACTACTCTAAAAATAATCCAAGACTTGTATAATAACGAGACAAGACATGTATAATAACTTCAAGACATTTTATAAACCAGCTCTTCCAAAAATCTGTTTTTACAATTATTATTTCTAATTTATACATCGGTGTAAAAATTATTTCGGAGTTATGATTTTTTTAAGGTCAAAAATTCTTTGAGCAATCCTGAAACTTCCTGAAAATTGAATGATGTTAGAAAAATGAAAGTTTCAAAAATTTCGGAACTGCTTGCAGTATGATATAATAGCTCTGAGTAAAATTTTCTCAAGTGGGCCACCTAAAACCGACTTCTCGAATTTGATACTTTTTTTTGCATATATTGGAAGATTAATATGTCAAAAATAATATTCCCAAGTATTTTTGAAAAATTTCAATTTTGTTAATAGTTATAAACAAATGAAATTTTGTGCGTCTTTTGTTAAAATAACTGTATCTCAGTAATGAAAACATAGAAATTAATGAAATTTGGTACACATATTACCAATTGTATACACAACAATTAACTAAAAAAAATTAAAAAAAAAAAACAACAAATTATTAATAAATAATTGATTTTGTTATAAACAATTGCATTTTTTGTAAACTTCTGGAGTATGTAGAAAAACCGTTTTTCTTATATTCGATTTGAAATTTTATAAGCTTTCATTATCTGAAAGAAAATTTTAGTGCAAACCATAAGAAAAAAAGTTATGGACCTTAAAACGTTGTTGACCTCTTAAAATTTTTTTTAACGGCTCAAATTTTCACCAAATTTTTTTTTCATCATCCTGAACAAGATTTTCGAAGTAACTTTCAAAAAAAAAATATTTTATTTTTTTGGCCCAGTCTATTGTACAATTAAATTTTGTGGAGTTAAAAATATACGCGGACGAAAACCTATTACGTTTTGTAGAGATTGTTACACCGATTACAAAACGGTATTTAAAAATTCCGTAACACCTTAAAAATTAGAACTTAGGGTTAAAAAACTGATTTTTTAGACTTTCATCCTTCCAAAAAATCTAGCTTCGTCAAATTTTCACCAATTTAAGATTTCTTGACTGTTTTAGACCTTTTCAATAATGTATAAAATATTTGGTTTGGTTGCACCAAAAAAAAAAAAATTCTTAAATAATATTTATTTCTGAATCAAACGCGGTATTTTTTTAGTTTTTATTTTTGTTTGGTTAAACCAAACTAAATATTTTATACATTATTGAAAAGTTCTAAATGTTTTCTTTCTAAAACAGTCAAGAAATCTTAAATTGGTAAAAATTTGACGTTTTTTGGCCCTAAGTTCTAATTTTTTAGGTGTTACGGAATTTTTAAATACCGTTTTGTAATTGGTGTAACAATCTCTACAGAACGTAATAGGTTTTCGTCCGCGTATATTTTTAATTCCACAAAATTTAATTGTACAATTGCAAAAAAAATGATTTTTTGCAACGTTTAAAAGTCCATAACTTTTTTTCTTATGGTTTGCACTAAAATTTTTTTGCAGATAATGAAAGCTTATAAAATTTCAAATCGAATATAAGAAAAACGGTTTTTCTACATACTCCAGAAGTTTACAAAAAATGCAATTGTTTATAACAAAATCAATTATTTATTAATAATTTGTTGTTTTTTTTTTAAATTTTTTTTAGTTAATTGTTGTGTATACAATTGGTAATATGTGTACCAAATTTCATTAATTTCTTTTCATTACTGAGATACAGTCATTTTAACAAAAAGACGCACAAAATTTCATTTGTTTATAACTTTTAACAAAATTGAAATTTTTCAAAAATACTTTGGAATATTATTTTTAATATATAAATCTTCCAATATATGCAATAAAAAGTATCAAATTCGAGAAGTCGTTTTTAGGTGGCCCACTTGAGAAAGTTTGACTCTCTCATACATTTTTTAAGATAGCAGCAGAAGGTTAACATTAAATTTTCCATTTTCAATTTTTTTACCATTTATAAATAACAAGATTTCATAGATCCTAAAGAACTATAAAATTCACTTGAAGTTTTTCTTGTTATTTTGTCATAAATATAGTGAAAACAAACTAATCTGTTTTGTTTTTGGCTAACAGTGTTATTCGGAATAAAGACTGAAATGATTCGAATTCTATTTTTGAAAAATTTATCATACTAGTAATTCGAATGGCAAATAACAATCATAGCAATCGATTAGCTTCAAGTTGTGATTATAAAAGTGCTACCGACTTTTCATAAATTATTACCAAAAAACTTGATAAGTGCTATCTTATATTTGTTTCCAAGTACAAAGCAAACAGTTTTGTAAAACATAAAAGTTTTATCAGACAGGTGCATCTTTGACCGAAAAGTTTTAATGAATTCTTGTGAAAAAATATAAAAAAAAGAAATAATTTCTTTTATTGTTTCCAAAGATAGTTTTTAAAGAAAAACAAAAAAAATGGATATTTTCTGGCAGCCAAACAATTTTGTTGATGAAGAACTCTCATACTGATTGAACATTGAATATTTACACATTATCGGCCTCGTGACAACTTCAAACAGTTTGATTTGACGGAGACGTGTGGGACGCAACGTGTTCTTACCTAAAATGTTGTTCCTCTTTTATGTTCGGTAAAATGCTGCCCTTATACACCTAACCTGACTGAAAAGCCCTGCAGTTTTGAATATGGGATTATGTTTAATTTAAACGCCGAGAAACAGCAAATGCGCAGATTTTTGACAAGAGAGCTTGATGTCAAACTCTGTCAAATGCGTTTGAATTATCAAGAGCATTTCCCTACTACCGCTGGGTGAGAAAAAACCATCACATGAACAGTGGATTGCGTTATTCATGCAGAAGTTTTCGAACATTCAGGTATTTTTTAAGCTCCAAGTTAATCAGTATCAGTATTTCTATTACCTCTAAAACAACGCGGTAAGACAAAAATGAGTTAAAAATTAAAAGTCGGAAACATCTCTATACTAGACGTGTTTTATTGGTAGGTCCTACTCACTATTTTACTGAGAACATTTTATGCTGTAAACATGAACAAACGATTACATTTATTTATTTTTTACAATCCTTTATTGTTGAAGGTTAATAAATGTATAAGTTTAGAAAAAAAATGTCTCTATAAAACAACGAATAAAAAACTATTGTTTATTTAACGTGCAAAATTTTACTGAGCTATACGGCTACTGTTATTTTAATATTTTTAAGACACTTATTATTTTAATTTTGACAATATTATATCTTGAAATGACTAATCAGTCATTTCCTCGAGCTGCATTTTTGTAAGCTTAAAATAAAGTAGTTTGAAAATTTATTTTTCAATTTCTTTTTTTAACTTCGATTAAATTTTTTAGATCTTCTTTTAAGTTCAACAAATAATGTTGTTCCAAAAAAGTTTATTTGCGATCTTTTGTACAAACAAATTCATTTTAATCGGTTAACCTATAAAAATTATTTTATTTTTTAAGTTCAAAAATGTGTATTTTCATTCTTTTGAATAAGCTTTTCCTAAACTAAATCAAAGCTCTAAGAAAACAATCTGAATTCTGCTTTTAATTTATAAAAAAAAATTAATATAAAGTATAAAAATGACATGAAGCACTGATTGACATAAAGTTTTTTTTTTTTCCTATTTACGTATTTCATTCTCAAGATATTCTGCATAATATTCTTCTTCTTTGATCCAACCTCAAAGAACTAAAAAAAAAACTTCAGAAAAACCCTTCAATCATATTTCCAGCAAAAAAAAAAATAAAGTAAAAAAAAAAAACACCGCCTTTTTATGTCGTCTGTGTTGTCACCTATTTCGAGATGACTAATTATAGAATTAACACCTTCTTTCCGAAGATAAAGCGCTGCCGCCGCACGGTTGTCCAAAATGACTTATCTCGTTGCAAAAATCATAACTTTTGAACGCATTGAGTTAGCGGTACACTTTTTTTTTTTATTTGAAGGACATTTCTAGGGCTGTTATACCAATGAATTTCAATAAAATTATTTCACAGGGTGTTTCGGAATCATCGGCCAAAAGCAGATTTTCTTTAAAAAAAAAGTTTAAATTAAAATTGGTATGCCATTTTGTAGAAATCACTAATCCACATCTAAAAACAAAATTTCAAAAAAATACAATGTCCCGTTTTCGAAAATTTTATTTTTCAAAAAAAAATTTCAAAATTTTTTTAAAAATCCAAAAATTATTTTTTTTAAATTTTATTTTTGGCTTATATTTGAGTTATATAAGTGCTTCTTCACAAAAAGTTTCGTTGAAATCGAATAAGCCGTTTCGGAGAATATCGGATTTGAAAAAAAACGGTTTTATGGCAGGTACCGTAAAAAATCCATTCGGTTCCATGCATTAAGCCGAATAGGGTATGTGTACCAATCAATTGTTGATCCAAAATAAAAATATTTAGCTGCGCATGCTTGCGCACTGCCGAGATTTTGTACTTTGAAAAAAAATGAAGGCAGAAGGAACAGATTTTCTTTAAACAAAATGTTTAAAGTAAAATCGGTATGCCATTTTGTAGAAATCACTAATCCACATCTAAAAACAAAATTTCAAAAAAATACAATGTCCCGTTTTCGAAAATTTTATTTTTCAAAAAAAAATTTCAAAATTTTTTTAAAAATCCAAAAATTATTTTTTTTGAAATTTTATTTTTGGCCTATATATGAGTTATATAAGTGCTTCTTCAAAAAAAGTTTCGTTAAAATCGAATAAGCTGTTTCAGAGAATATCGGATTTAAAAAAAACCGTTCTATGGCAGGTACCGTTAATAATGATTTTCCAAAAAAAATTTTTTCATTAGAAGATAGACCTTGTTTTCAAACTTACATTTGAATTTTTTAAACAAAATCGTTGGAGCCGTTTTTGAGCAATTACAGCTTTACTGAAATTGGTGTATGACAAGTACCGTTATTTTTGGCCCAAAAAAATTAATTCCAAAAACCCCTCTGGAGGATCTCCAAAAAATGCTACATACCAAATTTGAAGTCAATCGGTCCATCCGTTTAGGCTGTAGATCCTTATACAGACAGACAGACAGACGGACTTCCGGGACCAACTTTTTTGGCATTCTCTATAATCGTAATATCATGGAAAAGTGTAATCTGAACTTTTTTTAGATGTGAATTAGTGATTTCTACAAAATGGCATACCAATTTTAATTTAAATATTTTTTTTTTAAGAAAATCGGTTTTCGGCCGATGATTCCTAAACACCCTGTAAAACAATTTTCTTGAAATTCATTGGTGTAACAGCCCTGGAAATTTCCTTCAAATTAAAAAAAAAACTGTACCGCTACCTCAATCCGTTCAAAAGTTATGATTTTTGCAACGAGATAAGTCATTTTGGACAACAGTGCGCCGCCGCCGACTTCTGTGTGTGTGAAATTGCCTCTGGCGGCGCACAAAGTGTCACATTACATAATTTCCACTTCAAACTGTCTTTCATATAACAAAATGATTAATTCAACAAACACACACATATGAATGACACTCAAACTCCTTCGTACTTTATTACTTTTTGTGTTAGAATGGACGCCCATTTAACACCAAAAAATAAAAATCGAAAACAAATGTTAGGGAGGTCCTGGAAATCCCGACAAATTTGTAATTTATTTATAGTTATCACACAAAAAGGTTTCCCAATTTATTCAATATAATTTAGTATCAATACACAGATGTTTGCATTCACGACAGCAGCGTATGGAATTGGAAGCAAAAACTTCACAAGATTCGATGTTAATCTTTTTTTCTATGCAACTTCAAAGTTCTCACTCAGATCGTGGTCAGCTACAATTTTTCGAATATTACACGCGTCATTATATTGACCTCCATTCTTTGTGGGTTCTTTTATTGGATATCCGTGGCCAAATCAATTTGTCGCGGTCATCTGGACTGAATGCTGCAAATATGGTTGCCAACTTTGATAAAATTCAATTGAAAAAAAAAAAAAATTGAAATATATATTTTCTTAAATTTTGTCGATTCTTTGCTTTTGTAAAACTTTAACACTAATCAATTTTTTCGGAAGTTGAAATTTCTTTAAAAAAATATTTAAAAAAATTTGTAAAATTTTGCTTGATTACTTGTCTTAAAATCCAAAATATTTAAAAACGATTATTGATGGAAATATTCTCTAATAAAAACTCAAGACCTTTTAGGTTTTACCAAACTTTTATCCTCGTCAACTAAAAAAACGTGAAAATTTTGTTGGATTGTTAAATTTTCTTCATTGGCAACCACGATTGTAAGATGCACCGAATGCCGCAATCGCGGTCAACTTCATTATTGTCATCACCAAAAAGGAGTCTCAGCTGTTACAACAAAACTATACACACCTACCTCTCTAGATGGCCTGCTCTTAAGTCGTATTTAGAGAGCCACGAAAAAATCCAGCTCTTCTTTTATGACAATTGAATGTTCAAAATTTGTGACCGTGGAAAGGACTGTGCGCAGACTCAACTGTCTAATTAATTAGTCACTAATTCACTTTTCTTTCCTTTTCACTTTATTTATAAGCTTACTTACTTTATAAGCAGACTTTTGTATTGTTGTTGTTGTTCCATTGTGTATTATTTTTTTTATTTATTTTTGAAAAGTTTACGCGCCATCATTATTAAAGGTATTCTTGAAAGAGTGTTATACAAAATAACACGTTCCTTCATCATCACAAGAGTCTTGAACTGGACAAACACGAGGGAGAAAAAAGTATCATAAAAATTTATGAAAAATTGACAACGAATCTGCGGGGAGTTTTTATTAATGCCGCACGCGGTCTTCTTGAAGAGTTTGCCCCTGCCATACCTTTTATTTATTTTTTTTTTTTCAAACTCCGAGAGCTGAAGAGATACAAAAATTTAAGTACCATAAACAGCTCAATAAAATATTTGATTCGTGATTAGCCATAAAGATTGTCATCTGGTAATTTATAAATTTTTTTTTTGATTTTGGTATAAATATTAATGTAAAGAGTGCGTAGATAAATGTTTGTTAACTTTAGGCAATAAAAAGGTTTGATTTGGTTTTGTGTTTGTTTCTCTGTTATGTCTTTGATTTTGATTTACTTATTTATTAAATTTGATTTGCTGAATGCTGAATAAGGTAATTTTATTGATTTGATTGGAAAAAAGATAAAAAAAAAAAGTAGAACTCATAAAAATAAAACAAGTAGTAATTAAAAACGGGTAGTTAAATTGACTTCCAATCGGTAGGAGTTAAGTATTTAATGGCAATGATTTATGGTTGAAGAATTATGTCTGTTTTTGTTTTCGTTTTTTTTTTTTTTTGTATTATTGTCGAAAACAAACATTATTGTGGGAGTTTTTATTCAATAAAAATTTAGTTATTATATTACCGTTTTTATTGTGGAAATAAAAACAATTTGTTTGTTTACAAATGCTATTTGCAGCTTAGTACAAAACAGCTTTGCCGGTAGGTTTTAAAAAAACTTTTACATTCGAAAAATTCAGGTGGCGAAATGTATTTATGTTATCTTAAAATAAGTGGACAATTCTAAGTTACTTGCATTCAAACAAATCTTGCAAAATATATCCACCAACAAGAAAGAAAAGAATCCTTTTAAATTAACGTGAACATCCTTTTAGTTTTATTTAATCTTTTTATTTCAATAAGAATGCGCATATAAAATGTATGAGAAATAATTTCATTCTTAGCCAGAAAACTAAAAATTTCTAAGAAGAAAATTCTTATTAAAAGAAAATGAATTTCATTTTGATTTTAAGAGATTTTAAGAGATTTTAAACGGATTGAATTAATTTTTATTAGAAATCTTATTATAATAAAAATATAATTTTAAGAAAAGCATCACCTTGGTTTAAAGTGCCTAATTTTTCTCTATGTGGGTTCCATTTGTTTTTTAACTTAACCAAAAATTACTCTAAATTAAATTGTATCCACTCAATACAAAAAATGTTGACGCCCTTAGCAGTATTTAAGCAGATAAATAAAATTTTGTCGTTATGTAGCCAAAACATTATTTCATGTTGAAAAAAAAAAAAAAAATAATACAAAATGATTACTTCAAGTCAAAGGCGTATACAGGGGGGGGGGGGGGTCACGGGGTCATGACCCCCCCCAAGAACTCAAAACTTAAACAAGAAATTGTTGTGTTCTACTTAATTCTTTTGAGTACGATGATTTTCAAAATGTCGAAGTTTTAGAACAAGAACGAAAATGAAAAGTCAAAAAATTTGTTGGTATTCAACCGAATATTTTTGCCATATCTGGGGATGTGGTCATATTTTTAGCGAACGCTATGCTGGATTAGGATTATTTTAATTCGTTCGATAATATAAGGCATTGATAGGCTACAAGTTAAGCTGTGCTGTAGAGCTTTGTATGGATTTAAAATCCAAATAATTTTTTTAATTTTGACTAAACCGAGAATAGATAAGAATATAGGCAACCTCTTCTTAAGGCAAATTAAATATTTAAGCAAGCTTAGGTCACTTAAAATAATCTCGAAAATCGATTTAAGAAAAACTAATAAATATAACTGAATATGTTTTATATTTTAAACCGCTGATAAACACCTGAAAGCTGATTAAATCAGAGCCGAATATTATGAAATCCTTCGTAAGTGATCTAAAGCATTTTTTTAATTAGTAATGCCGTTTGAAATTTCGAAAAAATATCTAAACTATACTCTGTCCGATAAATATTGGCAGTACAGGCCTTATGGGAGAGCTTTTTCAAAAACAATGGGACCTAACGATTGCTAAAAAGCAATTTACGAAAAATATGCCCCTGAAACACACAAGAACACCACAGACGTGCCATGGCATTGTTGTTGTTATTTCTTTATTAAGCGAAGTACGCCCTCCTATGACAGATCTGCCTCACGATCTGTGGCAGAATGAAACTCAATCATATGTAAAAGCTGTTTATTAAAAGTATTCACAATACATAAGAGTTACCATTGGTAAACTTCCTTCATAAACTACTCCTTTTTCTATTATTTTTCTGAAAGAGCTTTCAGGATTAATGCTTTTTTCAAGCTTTTTGAACGAAAAAAAGCATATGTGTTGTCGTGGTGTTGGTGGCTATTTGATTTTTATTTTGTGTATGTAGGAAAACAGTTAATGTCAACATTTTAACATGCATTTTAGGATTTCAACAGGCAAAATTTTGTACCCATGCGTGGGGTCGGCCTGCGTCTTAAATGAGTGAATTTTTTATTTGTTATTTTGGTGTTAAACGAAAAATTTATTTTTTTTTTTCGTTTTTGTGAAATTTTACTGACAAAATGGTAACGCTGGTACCTTTTCGAAACATTTTTTTTTGATAATACGGCATCGCTAAGTGAGCTTTTTTATGTGATAGACATATCCAGAAGGCGTGAAGCAAAGTGAGAGGCAAATGCCCTACCTTCCCTGTACTGCCAATTTTTATCGGACAGAGTATAGCATAATTTTGTTTAATATTTTCTGTTACGCCAAAAATATTTTTTTGTCCTTACTATTTTGACAGAGGTACTTGAATCCTGTATCGTCTTAAAAGAAAAAAAAATCAAAATTAAAAAAAAAAAAATGTATTTTCAAATGCAATTTTTTTTTTTGCAAAACCTTGCGATTCGTTTGCCTGAGGTCAGGAAGACAATTAATTCGAAAGTTATCAGTGTTATTAAACTAAAAAGATTTTATTTAAACTTGTAAAATAATTCTGGACTATCGGAAAACAATGCAGAGTTGTTTAAAGGCAAATTATTCAATCGAAGTACATACTTGTACATTACACTGTATTTTAAGGACAGGATGGTCTTAATTGGTGAAGATTTAAGGCTAAACAAATAAAAGCAAACGAATCACACAACGTTTTTGTTTGGTTATTCTTAGAACTCTTCGGAACTGTTCGATTCGAAATGCAAAACAAACAAATTTTAATATTTTTAATATTTTTAATTTAAATAGCACATTTTCAAGTTTATGCCTACTACCAAAACTTTTGTAAAAAAAATTTTGGCATGTCCCCCCCCCCCCCAAGAAAAAAACCTGTATACGCCCCTGCTTCAAGTAACGCCCGAAACGTGTCCTCTTTTATCAATCCTCTTTAATTTAAGTACATATCATTAAAATATCATAACTTTGTCAAAAAAAAGACTAGATGAAAGGTGTTAAATTAAACATAGTTTTTATATGATAATTTATCAAAAACTATCAGTTTATATGTTCAAGTGTAGCACCCGAAACAATCCAATCACCGCTGTCTAACTAAAATCACAAACATTTCAGATTTTTTTCCTCGAGATACAGTGGTGGCAAAATAATTAGAAACATCCTCCTTTGTTTACAAAATGTTATTTTTTTCTCACTATAAATACAAAATATTTAACAAATTTTTTGCAAACACAAGTGATGATATAATCCTTGTAACATTTTAAGAAAAAAATTTTAGAATTTATCCAACAAAAGAAAAATATTGCAAAAAATCTAAAATACCTATAGTCCAATTTTGTGTGGAAATATAATTAGAAACACTGAGGAAAAATTACTAAGAAATATCCTGTATTTGATTTTTAGCATTTACATTTGCCAAACTTGGTCAATTAATTAAACGTACAATTAATAAAAAGGACTATCACCAACTAATTTCTATTAGTTGGTTAATGTGGTTGCAGTCCTCGAAAAATGCCACATGTTCCAAAAAAATAATAAAACGTTCTTAACAATATTCTTGACACACCAACCCTTTATATTCATAATAATTGTATTTTATTTTGACTATGAAATTAAAATAAACTAAGACCGTGTCATAATTTATTAGGAATAGGAAAATATGGTTGCTTGTCATTTAACTTATTTTATGCATCTTAAACTCGAGAATGGTATAAGAATTAAAATATTCTCGGTTCACTTAGAAAAGGACGAAAATTGAATTTCAAGTTTTAAACTGCTAAGATTGGAAATCAGCAAATTTTATTTAGAAAGAAACACTTTGAAAAGTGCAAAAAAAAAGTAGAGCAATTTTGATAGGTACCTTATGTTTGATATCGCATTAAATAAAAATCTGTGCGTCGAGTTGAATCCAGTCCAGTGTCCTTTAAAGATCTTGGTTTCGTTGAAATTCTTCGAGTTCATTTAAAAATTAAAACAATCGATTGGGTAATTGATAATTTTTTTTTTTTATAGATAAAATTCTTTTTACAACCAATCTAATCCAATCTCATCTTGGTACTGCTCCTTTTTCATGAACAATGGGGAAAAACAACCAACTGATATTAACTCCATACATTTGGTTTAACCGAACATCAATTTTACAGTAGCTTTGCTATGGCTTGCTATTTCCAAATTAACATCATTTTTATGCTTCACCCAAGATAACGTTTTTCCGCCAGGACTTCGGAATCAATTTGTAACTTACAAGTTAATTAATTAAACTTTTGCATTCTGTTAGTAAACTATCTTTGAAAAAAAAAACAAAGCAAATAGAAATTTTAAGTAGGTGATATAAGTCAACACAAAATTGTACTGAAAGCAGTTGTGTAACGGGAGTGATTTTTCTTGAAAAACAAAAATAGTACATTATTAATTTATTGAATGCTTAAATTTTGCATATACATATATTTAAATACGTTACAACCTTAAAGCGAATTAGGAACAGATTTTTCCTGTAACGGGTGTGACTATTTAATATGAGCTGTGCTTACTTTTTAAAGATCAAATGATCACTAATCGTAGATGAAAATAAAGGCTTGAAATAAAGTAACTCGCTTCCATTGAGAGAATTGAAATATCAAGCAAAAATATTTTTAGTTTTTAGCAATGAAAATACAACAATAAACTGGAAATTAAACTTTCGCCTTTTATCTACTCAATATGAACTTTAATATTCGTTAAATAATTCTTCTTAAAAAATTCTTAGCAAGTAAACTTCTTAAATTTGGACGCTTATGTATATTATATTGTATATTAACCGTCCCTATTAATTGTTGAATAGGAAACACTTATATTTCTGAACCATTTAAAGTTCAGTGGCTTTTTCAATGGAAGCAGATCTCATAAAAGCTAACATTTTTGTCCGCCCACCTATCAACAAAGAGACCCCTATGGAAATGAATAACAACCGTGATGAAAAGTTATTTGAGTTTCCTGTACAATATTGATCTGACAAAAGTTAAACAAAATATTCACTGTGGTAGGTAAAAAGCAATGAAAACAGAAAAAGAGTTTTGAATTACATTTACGAGCTTTAAAATATTTATGACCCCACCTTCTAGTGTTTACTACTTTCGGAAGAATTTTGCTACCAAATACTATTATCATCAACTTTAGCTGCAGGTAAAGTATATATCTATTTCTATGGCCATGTCTATATAACAACTATTCCTCACGAAAGTAATTTTTCAACCTCAAAGTTATTTTTTGCATTTATTTTTTTTTATTTATTCATGTTCATTTTTATGGGCGAATATTATTATTTAGTATTATGCAAGCCGAAGCAAAATAAATGCCTCGTGTCTCGGCGTATTCGATAGCTAAGCGAACTGCAAATAATTTCCCTCCTTTATTTTTTACCCGATGAAACCATACAACTTGCAACGTGGTTTGCAAAAAAAAGCTACAAAAAAAAAAAAAAATACCTGCGCACATCTTTCAAATCTCAAGATTTTCAAGTCAAAGGGCATAGAAAATTATTTATTCACTTTTATGGCCGCCATTACTTTTTTTTTCTATAACCAAACGTAGTCTCAGTGTGCGAATAGAACAAATTGCAACCAACGTCGAAGACCGTGCAAATGAACTGGCAACAGAGCGCAAGTACAGCAGCAGTAAGCAGTGAGATTACAATCCCATAATATCCTTGTGGCACAAAGGAGCCACATGGAACCGCATGAATTGCACAATGCGAAAATCCTCATAATCTTGCGTCTTGCATTTGGAATTGCATACTCAGCATCAACATCAGCAGCAACAGCAGCAGTGCCAACGAAAGATCATTACTCCTCGAGTGCTGACGATCTATGATAATTTACTGCACACCAAGACATGGTTGGTTATGTTGAGTGTCTATTCAGAGGCTTCTTTTGGCTTGGAACAAATTCTATAACCATTCAACTGCATTACAAAAGAAGACGACGATGATGACGATGGCGACGAACAGCACCGATGGACCGCACAGTCCAGTCTTCAGTCCAGTCTTCAGTCCAGTCCAGTATCCCAGGCATGAACATTTATATCATAATAAATTATTGTTACCTTGTGGGATGAGTTCTTATTGGGAGCGCATCAGTGGCTTTCTAGCTTAGATCTTCAAGCCCTCTGTTCTTCGCCAAGTCGATGGGAAAAGTATTGTATAGGGAAGCTGTGCTGGTCATATTGTGTGGCATAGTTTGTTGAGACGCGACAGAAGACCGTTGTCGATCGTTGTCTTGGTTAACCCAGCACTTTGATAGCGCTATAAATTTATAAACCATGAAAGTGTACCTCCCAGAAATAATGCTTGTCTAAGAGCTTTTGTTAAGAGATGAGCGGTTTAAATGGCGAATAGTAAGAAGAAGAGGTTCTCAAATCAATTGTTATATAGGAAGGGTGTGTGCAACAAGTGGCTGTTTCTTGGATCTAATCTTATAGATACTCGTCTTAGCATCAGAATTTTTGTTGTTTTGTAGAAGATTGGTAGAAGTTTTACAAATATCCGGGTTTGTATAATGACGAAACGACAATAGCGATATGTTGTGCAGTAATTAAAAATAAAATAGTTTATGGAAAAACTTTAACTAATAAAGATATGTATAATGTTGATATTTAAAAAAAACTTGATAACTTTTTTCCATCAAACGTTTCCTTTTATACATATTTACCAATTATGTTTTCTGTATTTTATTTTAAAAGCATATACTTCAATATCATGGGTAAGTATTATCTAAAAAAAGGTACAGATCTACCTATTTGAACAAAATACCTAAGGCTTTTTCTGTTCCTCGCAAAAAGAATTTTGTAAATGTTTTTTTTTTTCGGTGCGCGAAACTAGCTTTTAAGCCCCTAAATACAATGGTGTATGACTTTTTATTACTATTACTGAAACTTTATCAGCACATCTTAGAGATGAAAATTTTAAAAGATTGAATTTGACTAGGAAAATATAACGCTAGGAATAATAGTTCCAGTATATTTAATCACAATAAAGTTAAATTGAACAGAAATAAAGTTCGATATAACAGGAGTATAGTTATCTTTCCTTTACTTTTTCTCTGTGTAAACATCTTTACTTTCGGATTTCAAAAAGGGTAAAATCGGGAAAAATGGGCAATGTGGACGGGTGTGAATTTTGTAAGCCTTGCCCCCCACCCCCCCCCCCCTTTTAAAAAAAATTAATCTTTTTTATGGAAATCGTTTACAATATTTCAAGAAATCGTGAGAATTGCAATTAAATAAAATTTTCATTTGAATCACTTTTCTTGTTGTTTGTGATTTGATGAAACGAGTACAAAATTAAACTCATTTTATACGAAATAAATTGGAAAAACTATGAAACTCTATAAAAATTTAAATCAAGAACTAACTATACATGCGCAGGTTCTTAATTTATTTTTAGGCTTCATTCATTAAAAATCTTAAGTTAAGTACAAAGGACCGCGGCTATAAATTACTTTATGAGTTTAACTTGAATGAACTTATCAAAAGAGACATTTGTAACTCCAAGGTTTATTCTTGCACGGTTAAAAATTCTGGAGTATTTTTTAATACTTTTTGGGTTACATATAGGTCTACACCAGAATTGTATTAAAATTTAATACATGAGAAATATTAAAATTTTTAGTTAATACAAAATGTATTAAAATTTAATATAGTTGTATTAAAAAATAATACAGTTTTTATTAGAATTTAATACCAAATGTATTAAATATCAAGTATTGCATATTAAAATTTAATCTTTTTATATATTAATTTCTAGTAAGAATTTTATTAAAAGATACTACAAAAATATTTCAATTCAATACAAAATGTATATAAAGTAGATTCTTTTTCCAAAATTCATTACTGAAAGTAAATATTAATCATAAATAATATAATAATGGTGATATTATTTTCTCTAGTTTATCTGTTTCACAAACTATGGCATGTAAAATCTTAGTGCCGATCAAAATTCTTCTGCAATGTATGCATTTTGCTTCGAAAAAACACAAAGCGCCTTCAAATTAGTACCAATTTACAATTATTGACTCAAATTTTTTTTAAAAAAGGTACCTCAAGCAATGGATTTTTTTCTTTTTTTAAAATGGCTGCTGCTGTCGTTTGATTATAATTTAATATTCTTGTATTACAATTTAAAACTTTTTATATTAGTTTTTAATAAATTTTTATTATATTTTAATACAATTATATTAAAATGTAATACAAAATATTAAAATCTAAAACAGCGGTATTAAAATTCAATACAAGATAAGAATTTAACCCATGGAGGTTATTTTCTAATAATTTTTGTATTACAAGTTAACTTAATACTTAAATATTGAAATTTAATACAAAAAAGATTAAAAATAATTTTAATATATTGCAAGTATTTAAATGTAATATTTTTTGTATTGAAAATTGCTTTAATACAAGAGCTGTATTAAAAAATACTCCAGAATTTTTAACCGTGTGGATTAAAATTTGAAGAAAGCAAGAAAGGCCTTACATTTTAATCAGTGTCATAACACATACGTGTCTAATGCCGGTACTTAAGAAGATCACAATGGTGAACATTTTTAGGGCTCATACAACTTATTAATTGTGTCGACCACTAAAGATAAGAACTCTTAAGAGCCGTTTATTAGTGCTATAAAAAATTTGAGCCTCATTCCAAAATCAAAATCTGTTCTTTTATCTTTAATTTTTGATTTATAGGTACGATCAAGTTCTATTTCCAGAATATAAAAGTACATTTTAAAACCCCATTCTCCACTTTAATGCAAACCGTCCATTAATTTTCTAGTACCTAATAATAAGGCAGGCTTTTGCTTTTAGTGCGCATTTCTTCATTCAATCCAACATTTGGTTTTGCGTTAATAATAACAAAAACATGCACTTGATATCAATATTCAGCACATGCACTTGTTAAAAGCTTCTTGGAGCGAGTGCCAAATATGGGTTTTCATGAGCACAAACAAAAAAATGTTTCCGACGCCGACGCGACGGCAAAATTCAAACTCAAATTTAAATTATCTGCAAATGTATGTAACCTCTGTTTAATTGGCAAATTTATTAAATTCGAAATCCATTCATCACTTATGGTAAAAATTTTGAAATATGTTCAGAGATATGCAAAATTTGACATTAAATTAGCTTTAAATATATTATAGTTGCTATGAAAAATAAGCTACTGTTGATCGATTAATAACACTGGTTTACCAGGGTTTTGTTGCCGAAGCAAAAATATACTTTTCTGAAGGTTTTCGATGTGCTGAACTCGAATCCGAACTCAGAAACAACAAATCAGCTCCCGTTTTTGAAATATTACCGTTATAAAATGCAAAAAAACGTTTTTTTTTATTCTTTTTTATAAGGAAAATTTTTTGACCATATCTAATAACTATTTTTCATCTTTCGATACCTGTTTAAATCTTTTCAATATCTTTTGTATTGCCCGAGATATCTTAAAATGAAGTAAGTGGGTTTGGCTTCATATATCATAAAGGAGATAATGGCGTTATAAAATTTATAAAAATACCAAACAACTGAAGATATCTCGGGCAGTGAAAAAGATATCGAAATGATTTAAACAGATTTAAAAAGGTGGAAAATAGTTCTTATAAAAACCTTTACTAAATATGATCAAACAATTTTCCTTATATAAAAGAATAAGGTCCGAAGTACTGCATTTTCTAACGTTAATATTTCATAAACGGGAGCTGATTAATTTTGTTTGACTTCAGATTCGAGTTCAGCATACTGAAAACCTTCAGAAAAGTATATTTTTGTTTCGGCAACAAAAAAAAGTTTAATTTTGTTAACCAGTGTAATAATTAAATTTTTCCTCCTCACAGCAAGTTTTCCCACTATTTAAATACTGATGACCACTGGGCCCAGTCCCAGTGACCATCAGTCAGAGTCAGTGAAAAAAAATAATGCGTAATTGATTGAATGGTTCGGGTTCAAACTATTTTAACATTTTATTAGACCAGACTCGAAAATCAATAGGTTTTTTTTAATAAATTGATACAACTAATGTCAAGCAGAAAAAAAAGCGGATTGTCAAAATATCGTCCATTTTTAAGCAAGTTCAAACTTTATTCATACGATCATAAATGGCAAAATGTTGCAGTTTTTATTACTGTTACACTGTAAATCGGTACTTTTGTTTCATTTAATAAAGCTGTTTGATAATAATAATACACAAACATTTCTAGATAAAGTCCAGTTTCACTGGGTTCCTAGACTAAGTGACACTTAAGCGATCAATGCTAAGAAACTTAAGTGTTACATTTTACAAACATGCACTCTTTTACCACCCATTTAAGTGTTGTTTGTGTTTTGTATAGTTAGAAATTCATTCCGTTGCATATGGACTTCTGAATAAGGTATTTGTAGCGAATTCAAATAGTTGTTGGTATCGCACCTTTTTGTTAGTAAAATTGTGTACTATCAATAAAAATGTACGTTTGATTACTTTTTTGTTTCATATAATTTGCGTTCAATGAGGATGAAATTCAGAATAACAATATGTCGACAGAATCACTGATCACTGATAAATTTCTAATACAAAATTTAGATGAGTTTTTTTCAAGTTGAAGTTAAAAAAAATTTTTTTTGAATAACAATATGTATCAATGAGTTCTCATTGAACTTTTACACTTTGGAACTGAAACTATTATAAGGTGCTGTAGTAGCTTAAATATGACAGCTGCGATTGTGTTCTTTTGTCTGCTATAAACGCATTCATAAGTTATGACATCGGATGTTGAGTGTGAAAATTAAACTTCAGCCAACTTCTTGTGCTGCTGAATTTCTCTCTTCAAAGAGAAGAGGTAAGTATCTTATTGATTTCAGTCGAAAGTTCATATTTTACTGATATAATGAGGCCTCGTAGACACAATAAAGACTTTTAAGTTCAGGTAAACACAAAAATTTAAGCTACCAGTTATATATTACTTAGTGTATTTCTATTTCCTGAGACCCGTCGGCAAAATGTTATCAGGCAAATTTTTTCCGTAGGTAATAGCTACCAAGATTACTTAAGTATTTGACAGGTAGCTGTAAGAAATTTATTTCTGGGTATACAGTTAGCAGTAAGGTATTAACTATTTTATAAATCTTGATGATTAGAAAACCTAAAATATCCGTTTGTTTTTTTTTTTTTGTTTGAACCAAAAAAAAAAAACTTCCAATTGACACAATTCTTCTCATTAAATTGGCAGCAGCGGTAAAAACAATACAAACACTTATTTTATGTCACTCCTGTCACTGTCAAAATTGAATGTCTATAAAAAAAAAACTCATTGCAGTTTTGTTTAAAGATTTAAAACTGCTAATGACACACATATACAACATAAACCTTCAAATAAGCATCACTTTAACAATATAATGTTGGTAGAAGGGGAGGTCGGGGTAGAGGCATACCCATTGCACTTAAAGGGGAACACCATATTTTCAAATTTTAGCCCCACCAATCTCTCTGCAATTTCGATTTTTACATATGTATTGCACATTATGTATATACTTATATCGTCGGTTTAATGGGTTGCCAGAAGAGGACCCCCCCCCCAAACACACATTTGACATTACTCTTTTTAGCTGTCAAATAAGTAGTAGTAGTAGATATAACTCTTCTACCTTACCTATATTGTGTTGGTTATGTTGTAAAACCGATCCGAAAGCCATTAGATCCTTTACCGGTGGAGCTCGTGCACCGAGGGCGGAATAACCGTCCCCCAAATAGGACGCCAGTGCGACAGCCCCAAGGGGCGCTTTAGATACTTCGGTGAGAATTTTGAAAATCACGTGTAAACACTTGTTTTGCTTGATCTATTATACACCACACTCGTAGGTATATAAATTATATCAATTAATTATGTTGTTTCACTCGTAGTAGGATTCGCACTGTTTTGGAACTTATCGCTATATTTGCGAATAATTATACGTTCCAGGTTAAAAATAAAAAAAAAAAAAACTTAATCCTTTTATGCTTCTTTAAGGTGTTATGTGGGCATAGGTATGGTGGAATAGAATAATATCTATAATTATAATTCACCTCACTCACTAAAATTTCTTTATTTTGTATGTAATCCGATATTTTTTTTGACAGTCCGACGAAGTATAGCTTTTACGTAATGTTATAAAACTCGCCGAAATGCGTGATTCGAAATCATCAACAATGTGATCAAACAAACGACGATACGCGAATATTATTCTTCGTACGAGTAGAGTAGAGAAGAACAAAAATAAATCGAAGCAACGACGACGACAACAGCGACGTATAAAACTTTCTCGCCACACACCACAAACGTCAAACGACAAGCAATGACTATTGACTGGTCGCTTGGTGGTGAAATCAGTTACCTGTCATCCGCGCTCTGTTGGTTCGCCGCCAGTAGCGCCCTCTACACTATAATGGTGGGGTGTGTTCACCTATCCCTTCCCTCTTTCCAAACTCATGCTGTACTCTTCTTTATCAACCATAACTGAGATAGTAGATAAAAATCAGCAATGGAGTCGGTGCATGACATTTGAACATAGCTCGCAGTACGCAATCGTCGATTGTGTGACCCTGGGCGTTGCTAAGCAACTGTCAACTAGTTTTGCCTCAAGTCGATATTAACCAATGGAAAGCGTTTACAACGCCTCCTTGACAATGAGTGTGCAATACATTTATAAAGAATAAGCTGCAAGATGAATATGAATGAGGTGAATTTGCTCGAGTATGTGTGTGTTGAAGAGTGAGTATGGTTAAGGGTCTGTTTGGTGGTGGTGTGTCAGGACAGGACGACTTGTTATGTTGGTTGTTCATATTCGAATTCGTTTGCCCTAGTGATGGTTGAGTATTTCCATTGATGTCGTTGGGATTTGATGTCATGCAGAAATAAAAAAGAGGAAAACAAAAAAAAAGCAATTCTTTTATCTGTTTTACTTCTTGGAAGATTCTTCTTCAGATTTTTGTTGTTGTTGTTGTTGTTGTTGTTGTTGTTGTTGTGGAGTTCTGTCTGTTTATTTGTTTTGTGTGTTTCACTGAGAAGGCAACACTTAAACTGGTAGTTTTGTTTTGTTTGGATAAAGATAGAGAAGTGTTGTTGTTGTTTTTGTTTTTGGTTGGCATTGGATATTGGGAACTGGTCGTGGTAACTCTGGATACTGGTTAGTGTGGTGTGGTGCTAGTGGCGGCGGCGGTAGTAGGGTTGATTGTGAGGTTAATGTTGATGGTATAGTATAGGTATATTGGAGGTGGTTTTGATAGCTGGCTGTTGCTGCTGCTGTTGGACACCTTTTTGGTTGAATATGGTTATGGTGGGGTTTTTTTGTTGTTGTGATAAAGAAGAGGTTGTTTTGTGTTGCGGATGAATGAAAACAAGTGCGGTTGGCCTTCTGTCAGAATTTTTGTTTTTTTTTTTTTTGACAGTGTGGTGACATTTTGTACCAAAAGGGATGGTTAAACAAAAGCACTTTGATGTTTTTGCGGTAACAAAAAAAATGAAAGATGACAATTCTAGGGGCTTTTGTTTGGTATAAGCGGTAGAAATGTTTAAGAGTTTTCCTTAAAGAGTAATGGGTGCCAATGAAGTAGGTAGTGTTTTATAAGTCAACAAATTGAGTATAGTACCTTTGAAGGGTTTCTAAAAAGGACTTATCGAAGGACCTACTCTTTACTATTTTATTCATAGCTTGAAGTTAATATTTGAAGGTAGGTACTTTTGTACCTTGTTGAATAGGGTTTCAGTGAAAGATTCATTTTTATATTCCAAAAATAATATAAGCCTATAAAAATTTTAAACTGAACGAAGACGAAGTGAATGGTACCTATTTATGTTTGAAGTAAAATGTGTAAGCAGGTAGCTGTGAAACATTATGATAAAAATGATGTTAGTTTGGTCTGCAACATAAAAATATTTTAATATGTCATCGTTAAGTGTGAATTTGAAAAAGTGTGTGTTCCTACTTAAGACGTAGGTATGTTGATAAATAGGTACTCAACTTACCTACAATCTTATCAAGAACATCAAGACTGTAGTTGGTATGATAAGAAAACTATGATATAGTCATGTTGGCTGTTGGTACTATCTTTACAATAAAGTGGGTGCTCATTCTTATTGTGATTTCCATGCGAACAGGTACTTACTAACATTGTTTTTGATAATAACGTACATAGAAGCGAGTATTGCATTCCACAATTTTTGAACTTGATTGTACGTCCGAAGTTTGCATTAGAGATCAATTGATGGGCATTCAAAGATGCACTAAGGTATCAATATGCACTTAATTATGTAATCTTTTTAGGGAAGTAACAAGTAGTTACTTCATCTGAGCACTTTTTGTAGAAGTAGCGATCAAATTTAACAGAAACATCCAACTTTGGAGACAATTTTCTTGCATTTCGGAGGAAACCTAAACACTTTGCAAAGTTATTGGCGGCCACAGATATGTGTTTATTTCGTTCTATGGTTTGTAACGTAACAAGAAAATTCAGACCTTTTATTCTAGTGTTTCTGGAGATTAATAAGATTTTTACACGTAATGATCAAAAACGAGCATCCCTGTCATAAGCTTCAGAGAGTTTTGGAGAGCCAGAGGCGTAAATACTTCGTATTCGGAAGGCAGACGAAACCATTTTGAAAGGAGACCTCCTTTTGGAGGGGGTGGGAGCTGTTTTCTAGCAAGTGTACCTACAAGCTGCATGCGAGCATTTGCTCGAACCATAACTTTGAAAACCAAACCTCCTTCACCACTTCTATCTACGTTATCATGTTACGAATATTGGCTATATAACACCCTTGGATAGGTTCTTAAGGCATACGTGAACAAAATGGTGGAATCTGGTGATTGTTGGAAAAAGCGTTGGTATCTGGCTGGATCGGTATCTATACTTCCATAGATGCTCTTCTTGTCTGGCCTTGGACAGAGGCGGCGCTAGGCCAAATTAAAGCGTGTGAGATACTAAGTTTGCGGGGCCCCTAGGAAAATATGTTTAGTTTAAGGCGTCATTATTATGAAAAAAGTATTAGTTTTTACATGTCTTTCATCAAATCTTCCAAGTTCATGTTCAAAATTGTTATAGTAAAATTAAGGGCAATTCCATGGTAACTCACGTTAAATTCAGAAAATTTACAAATAGATACATCAGAAAATAAGTTTTTAAGCAAGAAATATGTAAATTAACTAAAAATAAAAAATCTTCAACCCAGCTCTTGAATGAAGAAAAATGCCCAATACAATAAAAACTAATGCCGGATTAACACGACTGGCAACTTGACAGTATTTTTGCCATTTTTTTTTACCATTTTTATTTTGGTTGTGTTTACGTTTCATCATTTTTGTTTTTCAAACAATTGCAAGACACCATAAAAAATGAACCTTTTCTCATTCTTTGTCAATATTATGGCAAAGCCATTTGACAGTTGTGTGCCAAAATAAGTGACAAATGAGTGAAAACTCTCAACATGATTAGAAATTTTTCTCTACAGCAGCGTACTGAAAAGCGAAAACCATAACGAAATTTTCACAAGAATTGAGGTGAAAAAATAAATTTTCGGCTGTCAAAAATGTATACTGTTTTTAGCTGGTTGAGTCAAGATAGATTTTTAAAGTAACACATAGTTTTTTAAGCTGCAAAACAAAGGAATACCTACCTAGTTGATTTTAAAAAAATTTATATATCTTTACAGTTTGGGTGCAAAACTTTCAAAACGCGTGAATTTAATTTTTGGTAAATAGTCCAGTAATTTTAGTCATTTTTAACCTCAATCTGCGGAAATTAATATCGTGTCGTCTTAAAAAGTTATAAGGGTCAAAAGGTCACAAAAAGTTTTTCGTAAATATCTCGCGACCGAAGAGAAGGTGACTTAATTGCACACTTACATACGAAAAAACACATATTTTTGGTTTATTTTACTTAATTTTTGAGGTTTTTCGGAAGTTTCTTACAGTTTTTTGGTCTTATTAACTTACTTAAATACTGATTAACTGAAAAAGTAAAAATGTACACATTGGAATAAAAAATAATAGGTACACAAAAGGGGAGCCCACGTTTATTGGAAATTTTGTACTGTTTTCCTTTTTGGTACAATAATCGCCTTCATTATTTAGAACACGCTTTTCAAACATGGTTCAATTTTAGTTTTTAGCTTGTTAGAAATCTTAAATTACCATTAAGCTCCTTCAGCAGCTAATTTTGTACTGCTCAAGAGTTTTTCAGTTCGATCATCAGGGTCGGAAATTCGAGCTGGCTTTTGATCTCAAGATAAGCGAAGCCACTCAGCAAGTTACTTTTTGCTGATGATCATTTGTTAAGATCCTTCGTACTTGCAGTGATTATTTGAAATACGTTTATGTGCAAAAAAGAAAACGTTCTTATACGACCCTGAAGTACGAAGAAATGTAAGTACCTACATATACATCTTAGAAAACTCCTGCAAAGACGCTGCCTTACCACCGCTTTCTAAAGTGTATAAAAACGCGAATAAGGAAGATAAAGTATCTTTAAGATCAGAAAGTTAGTTTCATTGCATTAAACTCTATTATCTCCACCTCCTTGAATACGGCTATGGTTTGAAAAAGTATTGATATGACTATATTTTCTTAATCTGTAAGAAGCTACCTTAGTGATTATAAACCCTGTCAACTAAAAGATAAAAATTATCAGCATGATTTGGTAGTAGGTTGGGTTAGCTTATATTTTTTGTCTACATATATCGAAAGTTTTTGATTAAAAAAGAATTAAGTCACGGTTGTTTTAGTATGAGGTAGTCATACCCCTAAGTTCTATGACGTTAATGAAAAAAAGATACGCAGTTATGAGTTTTATTTTTATTATCTAAACATTTAGCATGAAGAAAAGTATAGATACCGTAATTTATTGCAAGAATCGTGACACACTAAAAAAATTTCAAATGATAGGGTTTTACCAAAAATAGTGTTCGCTATCAATAATGGATAATATGAGTGTTTATTTTAAATATACTATATATTTTAATCAATTAAAGATTTAATACAAAAGATAGATGAAACGATGAGATACAAATTATGAGTTATACACGCGTATTGTCAAGTATGAATTTAGTATTGGGAAAGTACAGGCGGTACTTTTTTCTTTGTTAATCTTGTCTAGTCAACAGAAGATAATAAATACTTATTGTATTAACTCAGCATATTTTTTTCTCAACAAATGGGATTGTATCTAGATATCAGCTTTACAAGATCGTGAGATCTTTTTTCTCAATTTTTTTTTCAAAAAATATTTTTAGGTTAGTAAATAAAAAAAAATTTGTTTGTATGCGAGAAATATAAGGGAAATTTTTTCTCATTATCAAATTCATCTGTTTTATATGTGAATTTAGTTTTATAACTTTCTTATTTTACTCTTCCTTGAAAATAGTTATGACACTATCTTTCTCAACGTGCAACATAATATGTATGATTTTCAAATTATTAAATAAAAATAATAGTTATTTTATGTTTTGAATTTATTTTGTCCGATTTACTTGGAGGTTCACCATGGTGTATGCGTAACTTTTGTGTGTTTCACTAATTGAAACGCTTAATAAAAATTATACTAGACCAGTAAAATTTTGTACGTTATTTTATATGACCATTCTAATGGTTAAATTATTATATCCCCGTGTGACACACAAGCCTTAAAAGATCCTCCAAATACTGTACGAACAATAAATTATTTTATTTTTAATCTTATAAAATTATCTTTAAATATAAATTTATTGAAACCGTACATCATTATACTCATATAAGCAGTTAAAAATAATTGGCAAGTAATGTTGAAAGTTCAGATTCTTTGAAAATTTATCAAACATGTGTAAAAATTAAGAAATTTGATAAAGTTGTTTTTCTCGCTAAATTAAAAGGGTTTTATTTTTGGATTTTGGAATTTTTTAGAATTAAGATTTAAAAAGAATAAATATTGCATAGTTTTTTGTTTGAATTTTTGCAAAAATAAATTATTTAAATATTTTATTTTACTCTATAAATTTCGAAATAAATATGTAAGTTAATAATGAAGATATTGATTTTATTTTTTAAATACATCATATTTTATTTAAGATTGAAGATTTATTTAAAAAAATTAAGATTTTGGGTTACAAGGTTAAGATGACCAGCATAAAAAAAGCAAATAATGCAGAACATTATTATAGAGAGAGAAAAGTGCACCTCACCTTAAGTCCCACCCTTTTAAAATAAGTGGAATCCGCTTAAATTCTGTTAAATTTAATGTGAACTTCATTTAATTTTAACGTGAATTTTCATTTTAAAAAATCGACAAAAAAAGTCAGACTTTAGCTTTAGTTGCAGCTTATCATAGTTTCTTATTTTCAACAGTTAAGTAAAGATAGGCTGATAGTAAGGCACTCGCCAAGTGACCCAACAGTTTGCTAGTTTTTTTTTTTTTTAATAAAATGTTTCCACATAAAAATAAGATAATTTCCTGCTTAAATAAAGTGGATTTCTTTTAAAAATTTGCACATTCAAGAAATTAAAAAGATGTGTCCGCTTAATTTAAGACTTAAGTCGTCTTGTCAAAAAACCATGCAGAAATCCGATTAATTTAATATAGAATCTGCTTGTATTTAGTTGTTCTTTTTTTCTTGGTGTAGTAAAAAAAAAAAAAACGCGAATATATTCGAGAATTATTCGAGTCTGTAATTCTTTTATCATTTTATTTAAGCAATTTGTGGTAATTTTTGCTGAAAATTCCTTCTTTTTAAATGAAATGAAATATAATTTTACGGGTGCAACTCATATTTTTACTGAGAAAAAAATAACCGAAATCTTAAAGCAAGAGAGTGTTCCATAATATAAGAGGTGATTTATCTAATTGGCTCGTTATTTATCAGCCAAAATTAGCACTTAAAATCTTGTCACAGGAAAAACAAAATCGAACGTATTTTTCAAAGACTTTATTTTTATTGAAAATGACAAGAACAAAAGTGATTTTAAAAATTTATCAAAAAAGTAGATAGTTAACTTAAATTTTTATATTCCTTTGACTTGCTAATCTCGTCTAGACTCGTCTAGACATTTTTTTTTTAGTCAAAACCATTTCATTTGTCAGAGCAGATAATTTTTTCAAAACAAAAAAACCCATTGGTAAAGGAGGTGAATATGATAAAAATGTTCGGGAGTTCGGGAAGTGGGTGGATTAAATTTTTAATGGTTAAAAATGGTATATCTCGATTTCCGGCAAAACTACAAGTCCTATGGAAAAAAGTTGTATGGCAAAGTTGTAGGTATTAAAAAGATCTACAACTTTTGTTTGGTCAATTTTTTCAAATTACCTCAAAATTTATGTGAAAAATTCAAATAATTTTTTTTATGATTGTTTACAATTTTCGCCTATTTATTAAAATTTACACTTTAATTACTCAAAAACCGTAAGATTTCATGTTACATTAATAAATCTTCAGTTTTTGAGTAATTGAAGTAAATATGCCAAAAACAATGATAAAAAAAATTTTCGAATTCAAGCTTTTTTCATTTTTTTCATTTTTTGCATTTTACGAGAACATGTGCTATTGTAAAATAATGTAGATTTTTTTTACATCACATTTTCACCAAGGAAATGCCCACCGACTTTTTGAAAAAAGCTGATATTTTGACACGTGAATTTTCGATTGAAAATTAGGCTTTTTTTTGTTATATTAAGTCAAAATAAGGTCAAAAAATAAATATTTGAAATCAAATAAATTACAGCGTATTTAGGACATAACACAGAGAAAAATAGACCACATAAAATAGAACAAAAACAATAAGATTTCTCTATGGTTTTCATCAAAGAAGGAAACCTTATTAAAACAATCAGGTTTTCCTTATTGTTTTAAAATCTGCACTTGTAGGGTTTTAAGAGGGAAAAAAAAGACGACCAGGCCGTTCAACGAACTGGGGCCTTTAAGTCATGAGTCGCACACCTTACCACCTGGACCAACCTGCCATAAAAATATTGATAGTAATTTTCGTTCTAGTGCCAAGATGAAAACTAAAATGAATTTTTAACTCAAATTTTAAGAAGATTTTCTATACAGGGTGTCCCAAAAGTAATGGATCAAACGAAGTACGCTGATGGGGGATCTTAAGGGCTATCAGAATTTGGTAACTTGTTCATCCCAAATTCTTTTCGTTTTCGATTTAATGCAATTCTTGTGAAATTTCGAAAAATCCCTACTTTGCAACAGTATTTTGCTTCCTGCGCCCATTATTGATTTTTGTTTTTTCCAATTCTTTTACTAAAGCATTACCAAATAAATAGGAACAATAAATTAATAAAAATATTTTTTATTTCATATACGTCATTTCTCTGCAAATTAAAAAAAAAATTGTAATATTTCTAACTGCAACTTTGGAAACTTTTATACATTTTTGAAAACTACAATAACAGGGCGACTTTTTAAAATAATAAACCATTCTCACACCATACAAAATTTTTTTGCGGTATTGCTCTCAAATTAAAGTTAAAAATCGATTTTTTTATAAAACTTGAAACTAGTTAATTAACTTAGTTAATTTGCAGTGAAATGGCGTATGGACTAAAAAATATTTTGATTAATTAATTGTTCCTAATTATTTGTCAATGTTTAAGTAAAAGAATTGTAAAAACAAAAATCAATAATGGGAGCAGGAAGCAAAATACTGTTGCTAAGTAGGAATTTTTCGAAATTGCATAAGAATTGCATTAAATCGAAAACGAAAAGGATTTGGGATGAACAAGTTACCAAATTCTGAGAGCCCTTAAGATCCCCTATGAGCATACTTCGTTTGATCCATTACTTTTGGGACACCCTGTATAAAAATATTAAGAAATCGCCTTAAAAAAACCTTATTAATCGTTGACTTTAATAAGATTTCCTTATGAAATGTATGGACAGTAAAACAATAAGGAAATCTGTTAGTTTTTAGGGGGTCATATTTTTCTCTGTGAATAAGGTAATTTTTCACAAAATTTCGGAGAAAAAAAAGATAAAAATAAAAACCAAAAACTCGATTATTTGAATTTTTCACATAAATTTTGAGGTTATGTGAAAAAATTGTCGATGCAAAAGTTGTAGATCTTTTTAATACCTACAACTTTGCCATATCGAGATATACCATTTTTTACCATTAAAAATTTAATCCACCCACTTCCCGAACTCGGCTCGCCCGTAATTTATTTTTCCTTTCATTTTTATCATATGTATTCACCTCCTTTTCCAATGGGTTTCATCCAACTACGATTTTCTTTTATTTTTTAATGTTTTTGAAGGCTTTGGCACTGGTCTATTCAACGTTTTTGAAATTAAAGTTTTAAGTAAGAACTTTTCCTGAACTAACCTTAATTTTCAAATGCGCAAATCTAAATTTCCAAGTCTAAGAGTATTTAAATGGTACTTTCAAGTATTCCCTTTATGTGTATAATTGTTCTCGTGACTCATATTGGTCCTCTTTGGTACATTCATATACCTATAGTGTATTCATAAATTGAAGGTCGCCATCAATACGACTTTGGTCAAGACAATTTATTATTACAAACAGAAACAAAATAAAACTGCAATATCTTTTAAACTGTCGAATGACTTATGTTAGCCGCAGGCACAACCATTTTTTGCTATCATATTGAAACATACTTTTTCCTATGCTTATACAGACTGAAATATTGTTTTTCATTTTCTTAAAGCCACAAGTAAATATTTCAAGGCAAACCTTCTCAATATTGTATTTAAGGACATGTATAGTAGAATATGCACTATGAAGGCTATCTTCTGGATTCACAGGATCATTTTTCATCGGTATTTATGTATATTTATGTTTATAGGCAATGGCCACCTTTGCCTTATGTAGGTTTCTTAAAATAGCTACGTTGAGGAAATCGAAACGTTTAATTTAAGGGTTAGTATTGAGTATGGACTGCTTTAAACTTTACAAACAAAAAGTTTATTAAACAAACATATGTACAAAAAAATTATAATTTTTTTACTTTTTTAAAAGTTTTTTTTTCGGATTTGCATTGCATTAAAATGAACAACAAATCCTATTTAAAGAAGAACCCAGACAACCATAACAAAAAAATTGTAACAACAACAAAAAAAAAAAAATTAAATCAAGATTTGAATTGAACTCACTTCCTGAAGCTTCCTACACACAAAATAGAACAGAGGAAAAAATCCTCTCCATCAACCCATCACCGCGTTCGTTGGCGGCTGCTGTGATATCGATGTTTTTTCATCATTACCCATCATGGCACATCGTATTTTTTTACATTGAATTTTTATCATTTACTTTCAGCTCTATACGGATATCCATATTAAATAGACAAGAGTCCTTGGGTACGTACTGTGGATGTCGACCAGCCGACACGTTTTATACGTGGGTTGTTGTAGGTGTGTCAACAATGGATAACAGAGTTCTCGTGTCACTGGCTGGTGGGTGCCTACTCTACAAAAATACTGGGGTTGATTTTATCAAATCGAATACAAATATTCGCCAAACAGTCATCATTATATTCAAACACACGAGGAAACGACTAACGACGACGATGACGACGGCAGTGACATTTTTTAACATGATAATTCATTCCTCTTCTCTCATTTGTCCTAGAAATTAAAAAAAAAGACTACAAACAGAGGACAGAAAAAAGTAAAACACACAATTGTGATTCTCTTGCTCTTGAGTTATGAAAACTGTCCTTCACCTATGACTTTTTTGACAATATGTAGGTATTAAATAATATCCAAACAAAATATAAAACTTTAATTACCGATGAAGCTTTAACATTGCGACTGGGTTTGAAACTTACTTTGAGGCAAATGAGACTATGGTAGAAGAATTAACGAAAATTGAATATTTTTTCCTGATGAATGATGGTCGTTTAAATCACGATAAGGAAAATTATGTCAGTTTTTCGAAGTATAAGTACTGTGTAGAGGTTAGTGGAGCTAAATGCTTATTCTCTTTTTCGCAAAAAAAAAACACGAAGTCTTATCTTTCTTTTATATTCCCAGGTTTAAAAACACACGAAAGAGTTTTTCATTTGCATTGGAATAGAACAAATTTGATAAACATCAGTGGAAAGAACTGTTCCAATTTGTTTAAAATGTCAGAGCGCTGCAGCACAAAAAAACTAATTTGCTTCAGGAAAACAAATATAAAAATAATTTTTCCGTTGTAAGGTCTTTGAGTCATTTTTAGCCGATTAATATAGTATTTAAGTATTAATCGAATGATAATTTCACAAATTATTGATTTCAAAATTTTTGCTTATTTCTATACCCAGCCTCATAAATCCAATCCATATGAGAAATTTCGAATTTACAACTTAATAATAAAAATGTTCTGAAATTAATAGATGGATGACTTCAGAGCCAGACATCGTGGGTTCAAACCCAGCGGTCGGCTCAGAAGTTTTTTCTAAATCGCCAGCTTAACTGAAGCCACCTGTGCGATAACATGAGACAATTTTCAACTATGTCTCCTCCTCTGTGCCACGTAGTTCAGTGTTGTATGTTCTTCTCTCGTTCTTTCTCTCTTTGTCTTTCTGTGTTGTATTAATGTCTTGTGTTGTATCAGCAAAATGGACCTAGATTCCGAAGCTGCAGTGTTTCTAGTCCGGAGATTTATCTTCAGACTAGTTTAATATGTAATGTAATGTAATGTTCTGAAATTAATCCACAAAAATGTTAAAATTTTCTAATATTTGCTTAGTAACATTTTTACTTAATAAAATTAAAAAAAAAATCTTCAAATAAAAATTACGCATTCGCCACAGTGATCGTTTAAGGGCAAACTTTTAAACGTGATACAAAATTTATTACCACTGTGCTGCGAAGTTATAATTTTAATAGCGGAATAATATATGTTTTAGAAAAACGATAACAAATTTTTATTGTATATAAAAAAAAACTATTTTTATATAAACAGCTTCAACAAATTGAAAAAAAAAAAAAAAAAAACAATTTAATACAGTCAAATAGGGCGAAAAAAGCATAATTTTCGGTAGGAATGCTAATACAAATGATTTTTGACCAATGTCTTATTTTCGAAGTTCTATAACAGACCTCAGATTTTCAAAATAAGCAATAATGGTAAATAATATTATATACTATATAAATTTCATGATACATAATAATTTTTTTATAAAACTTGAAACTAGTTAATTAACTTAGTTAATTTGCAGTGAAATGGCGTATGGACTAAAAAATATTTTGATTAATTAATTGTTCCTAATTATTTGTCAATGTTTAAGTAAAAGAATTGTAAAAACAAAAATCAATAATGGGAGCAGGAAGCAAAATACTGTTGCTAAGTAGGAATTTTTCGAAATTGCATAAGAATTGCATTAAATCGAAAACGAAAAGGATTTGGGATGAACAAGTTACCAAATTCTGAGAGCCCTTAAGATCCCCTATGAGCATACTTCGTTTGATCCATTACTTTTGGGACACCCTGTATAAAAATATTAAGAAATCGCCTTAAAAAAACCTTATTAATCGTTGACTTTAATAAGATTTCCTTATGAAATGTATGGACAGTAAAACAATAAGGAAATCTGTTAGTTTTTAGGGGGTCATATTTTTCTCTGTGAATAAGGTAATTTTTCACAAAATTTCGGAGAAAAAAAAGATAAAAATAAAAACCAAAAACTCGATTATTTGAATTTTTCACATAAATTTTGAGGTTATGTGAAAAAATTGTCGATGCAAAAGTTGTAGATCTTTTTAATACCTACAACTTTGCCATATCGAGATATACCATTTTTTACCATTAAAAATTTAATCCACCCACTTCCCGAACTCGGCTCGCCCGTAATTTATTTTTCCTTTCATTTTTATCATATGTATTCACCTCCTTTTCCAATGGGTTTCATCCAACTACGATTTTCTTTTATTTTTTAATGTTTTTGAAGGCTTTGGCACTGGTCTATTCAACGTTTTTGAAATTAAAGTTTTAAGTAAGAACTTTTCCTGAACTAACCTTAATTTTCAAATGCGCAAATCTAAATTTCCAAGTCTAAGAGTATTTAAATGGTACTTTCAAGTATTCCCTTTATGTGTATAATTGTTCTCGTGACTCATATTGGTCCTCTTTGGTACATTCATATACCTATAGTGTATTCATAAATTGAAGGTCGCCATCAATACGACTTTGGTCAAGACAATTTATTATTACAAACAGAAACAAAATAAAACTGCAATATCTTTTAAACTGTCGAATGACTTATGTTAGCCGCAGGCACAACCATTTTTTGCTATCATATTGAAACATACTTTTTCCTATGCTTATACAGACTGAAATATTGTTTTTCATTTTCTTAAAGCCACAAGTAAATATTTCAAGGCAAACCTTCTCAATATTGTATTTAAGGACATGTATAGTAGAATATGCACTATGAAGGCTATCTTCTGGATTCACAGGATCATTTTTCATCGGTATTTATGTATATTTATGTTTATAGGCAATGGCCACCTTTGCCTTATGTAGGTTTCTTAAAATAGCTACGTTGAGGAAATCGAAACGTTTAATTTAAGGGTTAGTATTGAGTATGGACTGCTTTAAACTTTACAAACAAAAAGTTTATTAAACAAACATATGTACAAAAAAATTATAATTTTTTTACTTTTTTAAAAGTTTTTTTTTCGGATTTGCATTGCATTAAAATGAACAACAAATCCTATTTAAAGAAGAACCCAGACAACCATAACAAAAAAATTGTAACAACAACAAAAAAAAAAAAATTAAATCAAGATTTGAATTGAACTCACTTCCTGAAGCTTCCTACACACAAAATAGAACAGAGGAAAAAATCCTCTCCATCAACCCATCACCGCGTTCGTTGGCGGCTGCTGTGATATCGATGTTTTTTCATCATTACCCATCATGGCACATCGTATTTTTTTACATTGAATTTTTATCATTTACTTTCAGCTCTATACGGATATCCATATTAAATAGACAAGAGTCCTTGGGTACGTACTGTGGATGTCGACCAGCCGACACGTTTTATACGTGGGTTGTTGTAGGTGTGTCAACAATGGATAACAGAGTTCTCGTGTCACTGGCTGGTGGGTGCCTACTCTACAAAAATACTGGGGTTGATTTTATCAAATCGAATACAAATATTCGCCAAACAGTCATCATTATATTCAAACACACGAGGAAACGACTAACGACGACGATGACGACGGCAGTGACATTTTTTAACATGATAATTCATTCCTCTTCTCTCATTTGTCCTAGAAATTAAAAAAAAAGACTACAAACAGAGGACAGAAAAAAGTAAAACACACAATTGTGATTCTCTTGCTCTTGAGTTATGAAAACTGTCCTTCACCTATGACTTTTTTGACAATATGTAGGTATTAAATAATATCCAAACAAAATATAAAACTTTAATTACCGATGAAGCTTTAACATTGCGACTGGGTTTGAAACTTACTTTGAGGCAAATGAGACTATGGTAGAAGAATTAACGAAAATTGAATATTTTTTCCTGATGAATGATGGTCGTTTAAATCACGATAAGGAAAATTATGTCAGTTTTTCGAAGTATAAGTACTGTGTAGAGGTTAGTGGAGCTAAATGCTTATTCTCTTTTTCGCAAAAAAAAAACACGAAGTCTTATCTTTCTTTTATATTCCCAGGTTTAAAAACACACGAAAGAGTTTTTCATTTGCATTGGAATAGAACAAATTTGATAAACATCAGTGGAAAGAACTGTTCCAATTTGTTTAAAATGTCAGAGCGCTGCAGCACAAAAAAACTAATTTGCTTCAGGAAAACAAATATAAAAATAATTTTTCCGTTGTAAGGTCTTTGAGTCATTTTTAGCCGATTAATATAGTATTTAAGTATTAATCGAATGATAATTTCACAAATTATTGATTTCAAAATTTTTGCTTATTTCTATACCCAGCCTCATAAATCCAATCCATATGAGAAATTTCGAATTTACAACTTAATAATAAAAATGTTCTGAAATTAATAGATGGATGACTTCAGAGCCAGACATCGTGGGTTCAAACCCAGCGGTCGGCTCAGAAGTTTTTTCTAAATCGCCAGCTTAACTGAAGCCACCTGTGCGATAACATGAGACAATTTTCAACTATGTCTCCTCCTCTGTGCCACGTAGTTCAGTGTTGTATGTTCTTCTCTCGTTCTTTCTCTCTTTGTCTTTCTGTGTTGTATTAATGTCTTGTGTTGTATCAGCAAAATGGACCTAGATTCCGAAGCTGCAGTGTTTCTAGTCCGGAGATTTATCTTCAGACTAGTTTAATATGTAATGTAATGTAATGTTCTGAAATTAATCCACAAAAATGTTAAAATTTTCTAATATTTGCTTAGTAACATTTTTACTTAATAAAATTAAAAAAAAAATCTTCAAATAAAAATTACGCATTCGCCACAGTGATCGTTTAAGGGCAAACTTTTAAACGTGATACAAAATTTATTACCACTGTGCTGCGAAGTTATAATTTTAATAGCGGAATAATATATGTTTTAGAAAAACGATAACAAATTTTTATTGTATATAAAAAAAAACTATTTTTATATAAACAGCTTCAACAAATTGAAAAAAAAAAAAAAAAAAACAATTTAATACAGTCAAATAGGGCGAAAAAAGCATAATTTTCGGTAGGAATGCTAATACAAATGATTTTTGACCAATGTCTTATTTTCGAAGTTCTATAACAGACCTCAGATTTTCAAAATAAGCAATAATGGTAAATAATATTATATACTATATAAATTTCATGATACATAATTTAAAGGTTTTTTTTAAATTTTAAATATATTAAAAAAAAAAAAATATTAAAACAAAATCAAGCCAATGTGACATCTTTGAAAAAAGATATGCCTCTTTTTAATGTGCCATCCCGTATTATCGTAACAGTAGATAACTTACTACTGAGAACTCTTTAAAAGTTAAGGTACCGTAACCCAATTTTTAGTTCCATTTATATATATATAAAAGAATGGTATTTTGTTGAGAAAAGAAAGAGCTACTAATCTAATTTTTGTTTTCAATCTTTGTTTTGATATTCTATAATACATTACCTGGCTTTAATTGTTTTATTAGCACTTAAGGACCTGCAATTTGTTTAGATTTTAGAGGAAAGTTTTAAAATATCAAAACAAAAACTAAAATACAAAATTTGGCTGATAACACTTATTTTGATTATACAAGGATTTTCTCCATCTCTACTGTAATTCATTCCGAGTTTGAACCTTTTTAAAAAGATCAGCTTAAAACAAGCGGATTCTATATTAAATTAATCAGATTTATGCATGGTTTTTTGCCAAACGTTTTAAATTGAGAATTATTTTCTTAAATGTGTATAATTTAATGTTGTGCCCTCTTATAAACATAAAAGAGGAAATCGCCGCCGCACGGTTGTCCAAAATGACTTATCTCGTTGCAAAAATCATAACTTTATATGTTGGGCTGTTATACCAATGAATTTCAATAAAATTATTTCACAGGGTGTTTCGGAATCATCGGCCAAAAACAGATTTTCTTTAAAAAAAAAGTTTAAATTAAAATTGGTATGCCATTTTGTAGAAATCACTAATCCACATTTAAAAACAAAATTTCAAAAAAATACAATGTCCCGTTTTCGAAAATTTTATTTTTCAAAAAAAAATTTCAAAATTTTTTTAAAAATCCAAAAATTATTTTTTTTGAAATTTTATTTTTGGCTTATATTTGAGTTATATAAGTGCTTCTTCACAAAAAGTTTCGTTGAAATCGAATAAGCCGTTTTGGAGAATATCGGATTTGAAAAAAAACGGTTTTATGGCAGGTACCGTAAAAAATCCATTCGGTTCCATTCATTAAGCCGAATAGGGTATGTGTACCAATCAATTGTTGATTCAAAATAAAAATATTTAGCTGCGCATGCTTGCGCACTGCCGAGATTTTGTACTTTGAAAAAAAATGAAGGCAGAAGGAACAAATTTTCTTTAAAAAAAAAGTTTAAATTAAAATTGGTATGCCATTTTGTAGAAATCACTAATCCACATTTAAAAACAAAATTTCAAAAAAATACAATGTCCCGTTTTCGAAAATTTTATTTTTCAAAAAAAAATTTCAAAATTTTTTTAAAAATCCAAAAATTATTTTTTTTGAAATTTTATTTTTGGCTTATATTTGAGTTATATAAGTGCTTCTTCAAAAAAAGTTTCGTTGAAATCGAATAAGCCGTTTCGGAGAATATCGGATTTAAAAAAAACCGTTCTATGGCAGGTACCGTTAATAATGATTTTCCAAAAAAATTTTTTTCATTAGAAGATAGACCTTGTTTTCAAACTTACATTTGAATTTTTTAAACAAAATCGTTGGAGCCGTTTTTGAGCAATTACAGCTTTACTGAAATTGGTGTATGACAAGTACCGTTATTTTTGGCCCAAAAAAATTAATTCCAAAAACACCTCTGGAGGGTCTCCAAAAAATGCTACATACCAAATTTGAAGTCAATCGGTCCATCCGTTTAGGATGTAGATCCTTATACAGACAGACAGACAGACGGACTTCCGGGACCAACTTTTTTGGCATTCTCTATAATCGTAATATCATGGAAAAGTGTAATCTGAACTTTTTTTAGATGTGAATTAGTGATTTCTACAAAATGGCATACCAATTTTAATTTAAATATTTTTTTTTTTAAGAAAATCGGTTTTCGGCCGATGATTCCTAAACACCCTGTAAAACAATTTTCTTGAAATTCATTGGTGTAACAGCCCTGGAAATTTCCTTCAAATTAAAAAAAAAACTGTACCGCTACCTCAATCCGTTCAAAAGTTATGATTTTTGCAACGAGATAAGTCATTTTGGACAACAGTGCGCCGTGCGTTGAACTCAGCACACTTCAGTTATAATTTGTTGGATCGTTTAGAAAATAATAATTTTCAAAACAATATTTTTTTTAATGAAATTTATGTAGCTTTATTCTTTCATATGTTCTCCATTATTCGAAAAAACTTTTTCTGGTACAACTTTTCAACCTCAAAAATACAGTCTGAAACTAAAAAATTGACGAAAAATTTTAAAAACTAAAGCCTAGAGAGGCGATACGAAAATTTTCATATAAAACCAGCGCAACGAAATCGTAAACGAAAATTTTGCTTTTCGTTGCACATTACGCAGCTTAACCAACGAAATTCTTACCAGTGCTAGAATATTTGGAGTTTTCTGTCGTTTATCACTCACATTCAGCTGTCCAGGTAGTTTTTCTTGATCCTACAGAGTTTTTTACTTGGAAAAATGTTCGTTTTGCTTCAGCATTGTACTAGGCTTAAAGCTTTGATTCGAAAAATTAGAAAAACTTTTAGTTTCCAACCGCTGTTTTCTTGTTCTTGTTTTCCATACAATTTTTTTTTAAATTTTGAATAAAAAAAAATCGGAGAATGTGCAAATACGGGACAATCACGGTACAAAATACAAAATACGGGACACTTATACGTCCCGGGTTTCTAAAATAAAAACCCGGGACAAGCTGTAGAAATACGGGACAGTCCCGGATAAACCGGGACGGATGGTCACCGTAGTTATAATGTTCACTTTGATTGTCCATTCGGTATCATCTTTCGGATATTGTTTTGGGTCAATCAAAATGCAATAAGACAATAATTGAATTGTGCTGACTCTTTTAACGTGCCGACGCGACGATTATCCACTGAGGAAGTCGGGCTCGCGACTATCGGAATGACACGACAAGTTGAGTCTTAATTAAAACTTAGAGCAGAGTAGTTTGCCTTTAAATTTAATCCCTGCGTTATTCCAAATTATAAATTATATACATGTTATAACATTAATGAATGTGTGTAATTTAAAAAATTTTACTAAATTCAAGGTGCAAATCTTATTATTTGAAGACATTTTAAATTAAAAAAAAAAAACTGGCAGCCATTCGGAATCGATCATACAACTCTTGGGTCACTAGACAACTGCAACTAAAGCTGAAGTCTGATAAGTCTACTTCCGACTACTCAGTAGTCTACTCACTTATTAGAATACTCCTTATGTTTAACCCTTTAAAAACCATAGCTGAGAATTAAAGCTGCCTGACTTCTGAATTCGATATCAGGGCGCATATACCTAGCTATCAGGGGCGTATACAAGTTTGCTTCTTGGGGGGGGTCATGCCAATTTTTTTTTTTTCAAAAGTTTTGATAGCAGCCATAAACCTGAAAATGGGCTTTTTGAATTATTAAGGCCCATTTGCTGAGACGAGTCTTAAATATTTATGTGAAACATAAACCCTAAAGTTATACATAGCGGTTTGCACGAACTTCAAATTGTGTCATAAATTCCTCTAAGTTTAACATAACTTTGGGGGAAGAAATAGTAGAACTTAAGGATTTTATGATCTACCTACTTAAAGTATTTAATTGACCAAAAAAGAAAGAACGCGGCTTAAAAAATTGATGTATGTGGGAGAAAAGGAAATAAATTATCAATTTAATATAAATTCACTCACATTTATTAGCAGATATTCAGATCGTAAAATTTACAACATACATTTTTGAAACACTGTTCACTTTTTGTTTTTATATATCTCATATTATTTTTTGACAAACAAAACAAGGGGCACGGTAGTGCCCAGCCAAGTTCTCTAGCAACTTTGGCACTACACCCTTATTTACAGGAAACAACTCAGGCCATTTTCGCCCCGCCTCTAACTTCCACACCAAAGATGCTAGAAATTTCAAACTCGCTACATTTATTGAGCTTGTCAAAACCAAACTTCTCACAAAATTTCAGCCTTTTACGATGAGTAGTTTCTGAGATATAGGGCTTCAAAAATCGCAAAAACCGTAACTGACTGACTGACTGACTCACTCACTCACTCACTGACAGATCATCAAAATTATGGAGAACTTCCCGTTAACGTAGAAACTTGAAATTTTACACGGTGATAGGACTTGTGGTGTATACAAAGGGAAAAATCGAAAATTTGAGATTTTCAATTCAGGGGGCGTGGCATCCGCCCATTTCCACTGAATTTTCATTAAATATTATAGAGCACTTCTGATTATCGTAGAATCTTGAAATTTGGTAGAATGGTAGAATGGTAGAGATGGTAGTTTACGCAAAGGAAAAAATTTAAAATTTGAGAATTTCAGCCAGGGGGCGTGGTAACCGCCCATTTCCGCTGAATTTTCATTAAATATTATAGAGCACTTCTGACTATCGTAGAATCTTGAAATTTGGTAGAATGGTAGAGATGGTAGTTTACACAAAGGAAAAAATTTAAAATTTGAGAATTTCAGCCAGGGGGCGTGGCAACCGCCCATTTTCACTGATTTTTCGTCGGTCTCCACGAGGACAACGAAATGCTTGCGAAATCTGGACCGAAAAATTGCAAAACATAAATGAAAAAAAAGCAAACACGCATCGCAGAAAGACATGCAATGACAAAATGAACAACAAAAACAAACAAAAAACTCAAAATGTCATTTTTCCACACACAATGAGTGTCCCCGGCAATTGTTTGTGTGCGAAAAAGAAGTTTAGGCTTTCAATTTCGTTGTGGCGAACAGCGTAGGTACTACAGAACGAAAAGTTGAACGAAATTTTTGGTTTACCATTTCGTTGTTTCATTTTTGTATGGGATTTTTCGTTTCTTATCAGCAGCGTACTAGGCTATAATTTTGACCAATTGAGGCTATCCTCTCCTAAAAATAAAATGTACTGTACGAGTACTTCGATTGAATAATTTGCCTCAAAACAACTGTTCATTGTTCTCCGCTAGCCCAGAAAGTTAAAATAAAAATCGTTTTTACTTAATAACAGTTTTAACTTTTGAATTAAAAGTCTTCCTAACCTCAGGCAAACGAATCGCAAAGTTTTGTAAAAAAAATTGCATTGAAAATATATTTTTTTTTAAATTTTGTTTTAAAATTGTATTTAATATTTAAAATACCTCTATTAAAATAGTAAAGACAAAAAAAATTATTTTGGCGATATTTTGGAATTCGTCCGTTTTCAGGTATTAATCAGCGGTTTACAATTTAAAAAACATTCAGTTGTATTTATTAGATTAAGCCCTGCCTTTTCAATCGTCAGATAGACTATCACAAGAATAAATGTCACTATAAAAAAAAAACTTTTATTCCTAGGAACAAGCTCTAACTTAGGTTTATCTAACTATTCAAAAAATTAGCCCTAAGTGATATTTAATAATAATATTTAAATTGCCTTAGATAAGGTTGCTTACATTGCTTCTATGATGATTAACAAATCGATAGTTTTTTCAAAAAATGCAACAGATCTAGCAAATTTAGTATGTACAATTGTACAAAATACTGTTATATTCTGTAAGCAAACAAAATTCACCAAATTTTATCAGACGAATGTATTGAACTGGAACATTGCAAAAAAACTAAAAAGATTTGAGAAATGATATCCTTCTTTAACATTTTGCCGAGGACGAATTTTATCAACAGAATTGACCTCCACACAGCAAGGCCACAGAAAGCTTCCCTATTTAAAACATATTTTATTCACTTCATCATATAAAAAAATAGAAGATATGGCTGCTTCTTTTATTTGCTGGTAAGCAGTGTCTTACCCTTAAGATATTATTTTTGTGTACCTACTAGATTCAATTTCTTTTAAAAAGCTTTGAATATAATACTTATCCGGATTTTGTTTTCATACAAAACTCTACAGCTCAACTAATATTATCGAACGAATCAAAATAATCCTAATCCAGCATAGCGTTCGCTAAAAATATGACCACATCCCCAAAATATGGTAAAATAGTTTGTTTGAATACCAAAAATTTTTTTTACTTTTAATTTTCGTTCATGTTCTAAAACTTCAACATTTTGAAAATAATCTTACTCAAGAGATTTCAGTATCACATAACAAATTCTTTTTTAAGTTCTGAGTTCTTGGGGGGGGTCATGACCCCGTGACCCCCCCCTTGTATACGCCGTTGCTAGCTATAAGCTTATAAAAGACGGTGTCCTAAAATTTTGGTTAACTCCACTCTCATAATCTGGTTCGGGTTCTCGGTCTATTTCTTTTTCAAACTTTTCCAATCCGTGACCTAATTTCTCTGAGCGTAACAGTAAAACATTTTTAAAACTTTAAAATACTAAGCGCTAAGACCCATCAATTTTGCCATTTTATGATACTTTTTCAACCAAAACTTGCGATTTTATTTAAAGCCCCCTCCATTTTGATAGACTCCAAGTTGAATTATTTGCATATTAAAAAAGGATTATGTTCGTATTTTTAAAGGATCTTTCGAACTATGGTTGCTTGAAATCATGCAACAAAACTTATGGCTAGACTGGGTTTGGGTTATGTAATTTCTTAAATAAAATCTTTTTCTTTAGGTATAATATTCAATGCACCAGCATAATATTATGTACTTCTGTGTGGTGTCTGTGTATGGATCTCCAATCCTCTGAATAGCAGACCTCTTAGTAAAAATTTTGAGTTTTTGTTTGAATAAGTCTGGTCATTTATATGTAAAAGTTTGTCGGAGAATATTATAATCATATTTTACTGTAAAAAAATAAGCACAAAGCTTGTCCAGAGTTGCCAATTATTTGTTTTAATTATTATTTTTATCAAAAACAACTCCTACTAGCCCAGTAATTTTAGGTTTTATTTGCGGAAAAATTCCTATTGGGCTGAATTTTGGTGTACACCTTCGTTATGGCGTTGTAATGAAGATGTGAAAAATCGACATTTATATATAGTGCCGGCGTTAGAAGTTATAGAGGTCAAAAGGTCACGAAAATCAGTTTTTCTCATATATCTTGCGACGTGTTGCTCGGAGGTCAATAGGGTTCTATGGAAAAATTGTTCGTCATTAAATTATCTACAATTTTATAATAATAATAATAATGTTTACAAGTTTTTGAAAAGCAAAAATATTTTTGCTAAACAATCTGGAATTAAGAAATTATTTTCTTAAAAACCATTTCAAAATGAAAATTTAACAACACAATTTGTAACGAATTCGAAATAATTTTTATTTTCGGGTGACAAATGTGGTAACCATGTATTCAAGACAACCATAATCGAAACAAAAAAAAAAGGTAGAAAAAAATTGTATTCAAATATATCTGGCCTCATGTACTTCTGTTTGTGGTTTGTCTGTATCTGACTATGAAAGCTTTTATTTTTGAATTTTTTATCCTAGCGCAAGAAATACAGTAGATTTAAGTAATTTTTTTCTACTGGATATGGAGTCCCTTTAACGCCCTCTATTGTCGCGCTACATGGCAGTGTTCCTCGACATCCTCCTCGAAACGAATCACGGCACCACCATCGCCGTCAAATAAGGGTAAAGGTATAATATCGTATACAAACTAAGAATATCGTGGGTGATTGAGATTGGAAAATTCTGGTGGATATACAAAAATACGTCTCTACAGAGTTAGAGGAGCAACCTCCTCCATTGCACTGCTGTGTATACGTGTGTACCCTCAACAACAAAACTAATGTTTGAAGTGGATTGGAGATTTCCTTGGTTGTCTCCATTTTTTCCTGACTTTATACTCTTGCTCCATATAAAACCCTATAAGTGTATATATAAAACGTCTCTTGATTTTTTTTTGCCGTCGTGGGACATGATTTTTGGTCGTTTTATCTTCTTTGTGCAATCATGAAGGAAATGGAGAATATCAAGCAAAATCATCCGTACAACGAGACAAGTTATATAAACACACAGGGAATAGTCAGGGGGAGTTGAAACGAGGATTATAATGACAAACGCAAACATATACCTAGATTACAGGACTGAAATGAAAATGACGAAGCAGGATTCTCTCCTGGGTGTTATTGAAGATATTAAACATTTTCTTTTTTTTTCGATTAAACAAAAACCCACTGAGTTTGTTTCTGTTCGAATAGTTAAAGGGCTTAGATAGATATACCTACAACAAGGCAATGACGAGGAGGAAACGACAGACAAATATTATGAGTTGTTGGTTGATCGTATGAAGTGTTTTTATGTCAGAGCTAGTTATGTTTTATATTTTTGTTGAAGTTTTATTAAAGGTTTTGTAAAATGGCGCCCAATGTCAGAATTGAATCGGTTATTTTATGAAGTAGCATAAGTTGGAAAAGCTTTTTATGATACATATTTTTGAACCAATGACTTTTTTTTATGGAAAATGTATCGTATAGGGATCGAATTGTTTGATTTATCGGTCTATTTTTACAATTTTGTATTTTTCTCTTCTTTTTCTGTCGAAGGATGTTCATGAATTGGTAAGTCGCTTACACTTGGATATGCACTTTTTTATGAGAACAAAATGTAAATTTCTGAACAATACATTGATATTACACTGAGGGAAAAGCCACCATAGAACAACGTGAAATCAATGAAAACCACATTGATTTAACTATTATTCGGAATGATTTTGCGTTGAAGATGAACATTTTAAAATCAACGTGGAAAATAGGTTAATTTTTGATGGTTTCGTATCTTACAGTCACATAAATCAAAGTAGTTCAACTTTTAAACAACGACGTTTCAACTTCAATTTATTTTTGTTTCAGTGTACTGTGTCTTACTGAATAAAATTAATCAATTTTTTTTGCAATATCGGGATAGCCTTATCCCATTTATTCAAAACTAAAGTTATTAGATAACTTTTTCAATTTAAATAATTTTGAATTATTTTTTGAAATACAAATCATTTTGAAGAAACAACGTTTTTATCCAAAATTTGTCCGAATCGAGGTTGTATCGTACATAGTAGGCATAAACTTGAAAATGTGCTATTCTAATTAAAAATACCTATTAAAATTTGTTCGTTTTGCATTTCTAATCGAACAGTTTCGAAGAGTTCTAAGAATAACCAAACAAAAACGTTGTGTGATTCGTTTGCTTTTGTTAAGCCTTAAGTCTTCCCCAATTAAGACCATCCTGTCCATAAAATACAGTGCAATGTACAAATACTTCGATTGAATAATTTGCCTTTAAACAACTCTTCATTGTTTTCCGGTCGTAAAGAAATTTTAAAAATTAAAACAAAAATCTTTTTAATTTAATAACACTGGTAACTTTAGAATTAAATGTCTTCCTAAACTCAGGCAATCGAATCACAAGGTTTTGCAAAAAAATTTTAGATCACTTACTGAGGATTTTATAGTATTCGGCTCTGATTCAATCAGCTTTCAGGTTTTTATCAGCGGTTTAAAATATAAAACATGTTCAGTTATATTTATTCGATTTTTTTAATTGATTTTCGAAGGTTATTAGTGACTTAAACTTTCTTAAATATTTAATTTGCCTTTTAAAAAGGGGTTGCCTATATTCTTATCTATTCTCGGCTTAGTCAAAATTAAAAAAATTATTTGGATTTTAAATCCATACAAAACTCTACAACACAGCTTATTTGTTAGCCTATCAATGCCTTATATTATCGAACGAATCAAAATAATCCTAATCCAGCATATCGTTCGCTAAAAATATGACCACATCCTCAGATATGGGAAAATAGTTGGTTGAATACCAACAAATTTTTTCACTTTTCATTTTCGTTTTTGTCTTAAACTTTGACATTTTGAAAATCGTCGTACTCAAAAGAATTTAGTAGCACACAACAATTTCTTGTTTAAGTTTTGAGTTCTTGGGGGGGGGGGGGGGGGGTTTAGATCTAATAAACTTTTCATTTCTGTAGAGTATCATTCCTTCGATTCGAGCATATTTTGATTCGAACATGCCTGAGTGAGAGGTCAAATGAGGCTGCAAGCTTCCGAAATAAATCTTAGTTCTGTCGAATACTGGAAACTTAAGATGTATTTTGGTGTCTATATTTCTTATAATATTTATTTTTTTTATATGATACTATATTCAAAGTTATACATTTAACATTTTACAATCAAACAAGACATTAGAATGATACGGTATGCAAAAAAGTAAATTTCCCAAGCCCCTTCTGTCCGTCTATCTGTCAAAATTCTGTCTGCCTGTATAAGCAGCTACAGACAGTCTAAATTTCACATCAAACTTGATATATTGTGGTTTTTGAAGACTCTACTGAGGAGTGAATAGTTTGATTTTCCCGAAAACTGCACCAACGATTTTATTAAAAAAAAAAAACACAAAACTTAACTTTTAGACAAAATCTATTTTCAGGTGAATTTTTTTTTTTTTTTTAAATCATTACCTATCACAGATCCATTTTTTTTAATACAATAATTTCTCCCAAACGACTTATTGATTTTTTATAGAAAAGTATACCTACAATTAAATCAATTTTTCGTAAACAGAATCACAACAAAAACATTACTGTTAAAAAAAGAGCCAAGTTGTTGAAGTTATGCTAGCACAAAAAGTACTGAAATGTAAAAGTGTACCAAGTTCTAAAGCTTGGCTTTAAATTTGTATAAATAAAATGTTGATTGTTCTCTGGACAATTTTTCTTTAAGCTTTAGAACTTGGTACACTTTTACATTTCAGTACTTTTTGTGCTAGCATAACTTCAACATAGGAGAACTTGGCTCTTTTTTTTACAGTAATGTTTTTGTTGTGATTTCACTACTTTTTGCAAGGTATTGCTCAGAGAAAATAGGCGGTTACCACGACCCTTGTCTAAAATTGTCAAATTTTAAATTTTTTCTTTTGTATAAATACCAGGTCTATCATTCTTCCAAATTTTAAGGTTTTACGAAAGTTAGAAATGCTCTATAATATTTGATGAAAATTCACCTGAAATAGGCAGTTGCAACGCCCCTGTCTAAAATTCTCAGATTTACATTTTTTTCCTTTGTATAAACTACCAGCTCTACCATTTTATCGAATTTCAAAATTGTACGATAACCAGAAGTGCTCTATAATATTTGATGAAAATTCAGCAGAAATGGGCGGTTGCCACGCCCCCTATCAAAAATTCTCAAATTTTAAATTTTTTTCTTGGTATAACTTACTAGCTCTACCATTCTTCGAAGTTTCAAGTTTCTACGATAATCAGAAGTGCTCTAAAAAATTTGATTAAATTTAGTGAAAATGGGCGGTTACCACGCCCCCTGTCTAAAATTCTCAAATTAAAAATATTTTTCTTTGTATAAAGTACCAGTTCTACCATTCTACGAAGTTTCAAGATTCTACGATAACACTGGTCAACAAGGTTTTTGCCACAAGAACCAAAATATACTTTTCTAGTAGTTTTTAGGGTGCTGAATCCGAATCTGAAGTCAGAAAAATTTGATTGGCCTTCGTTTTTGAAATATTACCGTTAGAAAATGTCAAAAAACGTAATTTTGGGTGTTTACGAGGTTATGTTTTTATGTGGAGTAATTAATTGTGAATAAATTTTTCTGACTTCAGATTCGGATTCAGCACCCCAAAAACTACTAGAAAAGTATATTTTGGTTCTTGTGGCAAAAAAAAAGTTAAATTTTGTTGACCAGTGTAATTGATGAAAGTTCGGCGAAAATGGGCGGTTACCACGCCCCCTGAATTGAAAATCTCAAATTTTCGATTTTTTCCTTTGTATACACCACATGTCCTATCACCATGTAAAATTTCAAGTTTCTACGATAGCGGGAAGTTCTCCATAATTTTGATGATCTGTCAGTGAGTCAGTTACGGTTTTCGCGATTTTTGAAGTCCTATATCTCAGAAACTACTCATTGTAAGAAGTTGAAATTTTGTGAGGAACTTGGGTTCGACCATCTCAACAAATGTAGCTAGTTTCTGGCATCTTTGGTGTGGAAGTTAGAGGGGCTCGAAAATGGCCTGAGTTGTTTCCTGTAAATAAGGGTGTAGTGCCAAAGTTGCTAGAGAACTTGGCTGGGCACTACCGTGCCCCTTGATCTTCAATTATTTTGAAATTTTGATTTTAGATGCTGATTAATAACAACTACAAAATTTTACTTATTTTAAGTTTTGTTTCCAAAAAAAATATTATAAAAAATGTTTACTAGAAAAACACATCTCTTGTAGATAATAAAAATGAATTGAATTTCGAGCTTGTTTTGGAGCTCAATTTCAATTAAGATGAACAAAATCTTTTTCAAACAACAAATTGTAAGCAAAAAAAAAATTATAAAATTCTAAATCTTTTCAAGAACATGAATTCTAAGAGCAAGTTCGTGCGACCCAGTCGAGCATTTTATTAAAACTCAAATTAAAGTAAAAAAAAAAATGGAGTGAAAAATAGCTTTCCAAAAATCTCAAAAATAGAAAAAAAAAACAATTTTTCTATGATTTTAAAATAAAGAAACTTTAAGCCGATTTTAATTTTTTCAGGGTTTGAACCTTTCAATATTTTTTAATCCAGTAAATAAAATAGTTTTGAACTTTCCCCATACGCAAAAAAAATTTTCTTATTGCAACTGGTTCCGAAGTGTCGTTGTGGTTATTCTTCTCCAAGAAATACGTCAATTCCATTTGGTAGGGAAATAGCAATTGTTAAGGAGTTGCGTCAGAGAGATCATCACCGAATGGGTTAGATTTTTCAGAAATGAGCTTATCAGTTCCTTCTAGTTTTTCTGGTGGTTCTTGTAAATTAAGTCTTGGATTTCCTCATAATAAACTTTGTTCTATTAAATGAATGACTTACTCAATTGTTTTCGCCGAATAGATAAACTAAATTCATCCCTTAATCATAGTTCCGCTTATGGATTTGGTTAAAAAAGATCTTCAAAGTAGTCTACAAGAAACTTTAAAACTTTTGTGCCGGTGTAGTTCTAAAATTCTTGCAGAACAAAAGCCATCTTTGAGTATGCCAATATTTCAGTGCTGATTTGGAAATGTACACTGAAAAAAGTATTATTCTTAAAAACTATGAATCTCGTTCATAAACCAAAATTCATAAATTTTTAAGAAAAATTCGTTAAATTTAAGCACAAATTCTTAAAAAAAAAGTTTAGTTTTAAGAAAGATTCATAAAATTTAAGAATCAGTTTTCATACAAATTTTCCTATGGAAAATATTTTTATGAATTTTTTTTAAGAACGAATACGAAAGTTTATGAACAAATTCATAAACTTCTAGATCCAATTGGAAAGATTTTTTTGCTGAATCTTAGAATCTGTACATACCTTTATAAACTAAATTCACTATTATTTTGCATTCATTTGTATTATGAGTTAAAATAATTTTTATAATTGACGTTTTTTCCCTTCTAAAATTGAAAAAATCTATTTTAAAAATTACATTTGTAAGAAGTTCATAAATTTTGTAATTTTAAGTATTTTTTCTTAAAAAGAATGTATTTTTTCATTAATCGAAAAATAACGAATATTTTACCGTTATCCTGTATTCGGTATTAAGAACTTATTCTTAAAATTTAAGAATCTGTTCATACTTTTTAAGTTCGAAATTCATATTTTTCCAAAATTTAAGAATTAATTCATTAAATATTATGAAAGTATACTTATAATTTATGAAAAAATTCTTACGTTTTGAGTTTTTAAGTATATTTTCTTAAAGTCTATGTACTTTTTCATCAATCTAGAAAATAATAACTGTTGTTCTGAATCTATGCCTCAGAAAGATTTCTTTGAGGATTTAATTTAAAATCTGATATTCAAAGTGGACGGTCGTTGCCGAAATAAGTTATAAAAGTTTGTGAATAAAACACAATATTTATTATAAACAGTGTTAAGCATTTCAACCATGTAGACAATTTTGAAGAGTATAAGTAGGTACATTTAACAGTGTAAAATATTGGTGGTTGCCTCTTTCCCATATACTCAGGTAAGTATAAAAACATAGAATGTTAAAAATTGCTTTCTTTTATATATTAAACATATTTTAATTTTTTTTTTCTTATAGTTGCATATTTTAAAATTAAAAATCGTGATTTGATATTTTTGTGAAATAAGGAGACACATATGTACGTAATCTTCAACTTTGGACCAGCAAAGGGGAAAAAATCAACACAAAATAAAAACCATATTAAAGGCGACTCTCAACTAATCCTGTACACTTGAAATTGTCATTGCAAACTAAAGCAAAACATAGTATTTAGTAGGTAAGTGTTGAATTATATTTTATTTCTCTAAATATTTAAATTTTGTTTTAACTTAATATTATCAACATTTCTCAAATTATTCTATATGATGTAGATACCTATCTAAATTCGTTATATTTTTATTTTTCCCCAACTTATTCAATTTTGTATTGTTTTTTTTTTTTTTCAGCTCCAAAGTCTAATGCTGCCGATTACAATAGGGTAAAAGATAATTTAACCTTCTAGCTATTTCAATTTTTTAAACCAAATAGTACATATTCATTTTACTAATACAAACTTTTTTCTATCTTTTCAGATGATGCATCCATTAAAAAAGTAAAATTAAATTAAAAATTAACTTTAAAGTGAAATTTATAGTGATAATGATCAATAAAACATTTTTATAACGTTTAAACTTAATAATTTCTTTTATTTTTAAAAACAATTTTCATTTTTTTGTTTTAGATTTTGGAATGTTTTCTTTTGCTGTTTGTTTGTTTGGGATACAATTTTTTCTAGGAACAAATTAAAGGCTTGGAATGGAAATGGTAATGTATTATATGCATTTATATAAATAAATGCATGCCTTTAATGAAAAGCGTATTATATTTTATGAAAACAATCATACAACTTTATGAAAAATTCATAGTTTTTACGATTTTTTTCATAAAATTTAAGCAACATTTCATTTAAACTTTTACGAAATTTATGAAAAAAATCATAAAATTTAAGAAATAATCTTAAAATGTAAGAAACTTTTCTTAAAATCTAAGAAACTTTTCTAAAAATCTAAGAAACTTTTCTTAAAATCTAAGAATCTTTTCTTAAAATCTAAGAAACTTTTCTTAAAATCTAAGAAATTTTTCTAAAAATCTAAGAAACTTTTCTTAAAATCTAAGAATCTTTTCTTAAAATCTAAGAAACTTTTCTTAAAATCTAAGAAATTTTTCTTAAAATCTAAGAAACTTTTCTTAAACATGTTCAAAAATTTTCGAATTCGTTTATGAACAGAATTCTTAACATTTAAGAACTTATTCTTAATTTTTAAGAAAGATTCATTCCCTTATGAATTTGTTCTTAAAAAGATTCTTAAATTTAATGAATTTTTACATTGGCTCATTTGCCATGAATTTTTACATTAATTTAATGTACAAATTCATTAATTTTATGTACCTTTTTGGTTCAGTGTAGGTACTGTTCGGTTAAGATATATGATGGTCAAAAAATTCTGATCGCTGCTGCCTGGAAGCAGTTGATAATAGATCTTCCTTGGTATCTGCCATTGAAGACAATTTTTAAAGAAATACATTTTAATAAATGTGTTTTGGTAGTTGCAACAAAAACACATTGACAACCATTAAACCGTTAAAAACTCAAATGTCGTCAAAAAGTTGATTTATCGCTTTTTCAAAATAAACGATGATAAGTTGGAAGCTGTGTGCAAATAAACCCACCGATAGTAACGGCGATGAACCTGAGAGGTGTTTCCAATGTTTTACCGATCAAGCGGATTCCACTCCAAATATAAGTTTTAAGGCATTACGCTTTTAGTTAAGAAGTAAAAGAAATATACAAACATTAAAATAATGGCCAAGACCCAAAAAACAAATTTTTTTGTTTCAAAAATATTATTAATTACTAAAATACTTCTCTTTAAACATCATCGTCTAACTGTTGTTGGCCACACTATAAATCTTAAACTAGGCGATGAAAAAAAAGGAATACGATGATTTTTTTTTTTTTTGTATTCATCGCAGTAGCTGGATAAAAAAGTGGACGTTGGTCGAATGCTGTAGCTGCTTGGTCGGTGCGGATGCGGATCATCGCAGTAGCTACCCAACAAAGCCAAACATAACACGAGTTTGTGCAAGAAATTGGATTCATTATTTACGGCCCGAATAGATATTTTGCTCGAGATTATTTGTTGAATGGGATTCGTGATAATTTTGCACAAAAGGAACACTTCTCTTGCTTGCTCTTTATCATTATGTCGGGAAGATGTCGATGTTGGAGAGTATTGATGGTGTCGTGCTTTTCTCATTTGGAAAAAAAAACCAAGCATCAGTAAGTTCCTTTGCCTTCGTTTTATGGGGAGACCGTATCCCCTTTATAGCTATGGTTGATGTACCTACCCTACCCTCACGTCATATCAGAGGCCAACACCACCATTTTTTTTTGTGTACTGCTGCCTTACATACCCCATTCAACAACAACGACGAACGACGCGACGTTCATGTTATTTTTCCTTATTCCATATAATCCATTTGCCAGAAGTAAGTGCAGCAGAGCAAGCAGCCAGTGGAATGGTAGCTGAACTGCTAATCGCAGGAATAATGTGTTTCGGCTTCTTCTACTTTTTGAAACCACGTTAAGCTCACGTTAATGCAGCATACAAGCATGGAGAGTCTTTAAAAGCACGTCTCGAGAATGGAGATGATATATTTTGATGGGCCAGGTGTTGATGCACTTTCAACTTTTGAAAAGAAAATCATCACGCGCTCACAGAGAGTGTTGCAAGTTGCACAAGAACTGCAATTATGATGAATTACGAAAATAGTCGTTCTCGCGTTTCGTCCGTCACCGTCGTCGTCGTCTTTTCGTTTGGATGCAGTTTTTTTGTTTGATGGTTCTCTTTGTTTCCGTTTGTTGTCTGGCTGGATGGCTGGTTGGATGACTGACTGCGGGAATGATGGCTGATGGGTTGGTATCGCGCCGTTGTTGAGGTGCTTCTGCTTCCATTAAATTGGAAAGCACACCATCAGTTTTAGAGTTCAGGGATTTAACAAAAGCATCAGCAGCAGCTGGGTACTGATGTTGAGCCAAACTAACTTAAAGCTATTATGAATGAATTCATCACTGATGGGTTCTTTAAAGTATTACAAATTGATTAGTTTTGTTTCTACTTACATTGTACGTAGATATTATAAATCGTAAGAATAAGTTAATCAAACTCAGAAAAGCTACTGAATTATGAAGAATAATTCATATTAATTTATTGTGTAAGATTAGCACAGATTCTACAATTTATTAAATAGGTACTGGTCTGGATTAGAAAAAACAACAAGACTTACTTATTTCTTGGGATAAGTAGGCACAAGACTTCATTTTACATGGCTTAAGAAACTATAAACTGGAATTATTATGTTAATGCTTGGCGACCAACGTTTGTTTGGGCATGCCTTAGGCTAGGCGCACACATGCGATTTTGATCGAGCGATTATTTAATCGCAAATTAGATGACAACAATTTTAATGGCTGTAGACACAATTTTCAAATTTTTAATCGCGGGAAGCATGTGTGTGCACAGGCATTGAAATCCTTGTGATCCATTTTTGCGACTGAATAATCGCGCGACTAAAATCGCATGTGTGCGCCTAGCCTTAGAGAGTTTTCTCAATTTTTTTTTAGAATTTAAATGATATTTGCCAAATTAGTGATATCACTTACCAAAAATCTTCTTTTTTGGAAAACAGCATACACGGAAGTGTTTCAGGTAAAAAAATTAGTATCAATATTCAGTGGCGTACGTTGAGTCGCCGGGGCCCCGGGGTTAGACTAAATTTTGGGGCCCCTTTGATATTTGGGGGCCCCTTAGTTACAAAAAAAATTACGTATACGCCATACGTTTTTTTTTTGTATGGCTTACTTATTGTTAGGTTTATTTTAATGTTTTAATATGTTCGTAATGCACTTTGCTATACTTACTTAAAATTTCTCTCATAAAAGTAGTAAACACTTGTACTAGGGGCCCCCAAAATTAAATATTTAGAGACCCCTAAAATAAAAATTTTTTAGCTAAGAATTGATAGTTCTTGGGGCCTCTGTTCTGAAGTAATAAATACATATTTTATTTTCCATTATGAGACATAATTTTTTTTATTTTGGGGCCTCTGAAAAATTATTTTTAGAGCCTCAAAATTAAGTGCTTAGAGGCCCCTAAAATATAATATAATTTTTTTGGAGCCAATAATTAATAGGTATTGGGGCCTCTGTTCTGAAGTAATATTCGGAATGCCACCAATAACGTAATGTTTTTATTTTGGGCCCTGATGTATTTATGTTGGGGCCCCTGAATTTATATTTAATTTTCCATTTGATTGTTTTGAACTACTTTTGAGGATCCTCAAATAATATTTTTTTGCTTTTTTGGGGCCCCTAATGTATTATTTGTGGTGGCAAAGATTTTTCAAGTAATATTTTTTGGGGCCCTAAGATAAAATTATAATTTTTCTTTTAAAAAAGCAGTTTATATTTTTTGGGGCCCCTGGGACAACCTTTTTTTTAAATCAATATACATATATTGTGTGGCTACCAATGCATTATACATAACACTGAATGACATAATTTGTCTCCCTGGTTACTTCGTAACTCAATTTATGCTAACAGTTTCCTTCTCTGCATTGTCTTCAGTGGGGGCCCTGGGGTCGGTCGGGGGCCCCGGGGCACCGCCCCGCTTGCCCCAAGGGAGTGTACGCCCCTGTCAATATTACAACTTCAAGTCAGTATAGGCCTTACTAATAATCAAATTTAGTACTAAGGTTAAAAGAAAACCTCAAGATTTTAGAAAATCCACATACCAATAATGAATTTAATCGCCAGTTAAGTCGTTAGCAATACATCAAAATTGAATACACGGAAATCCAAGTTCAAAGTCGAGCACTAAATAAAAAGTGACTTTGTTGATGATTTGCACATTTATTTATGGGCACGAGATTACATAAACAAAAAACTAAAGTTTTTGTTGGCCTTTCAACAAAATTTGTTTATATTCAGTTCAAAATATTCAACAATTGAAAAAATAAATGAATAACCACAGTTTTGTCGAAAAATAAGGAAAAAATACAAAAAAGTTTTCACGTTTGATTAAAAAAAAAAAAAAAAAATCAATTATGCGTAAAAAAAATCGGGAATATATTCGGTTATTTGTCAAAATTGTGATGAAGTATACATTGGTCAGACAAGAAGATCGGTAAAGACTAGATGGTCAGAGCACTACAAGTCAATTTACTCTAAAACATTAAACGAGTCCACTCCTGCTGACCATATGATAAATAATAACCATGTTATACCTGGCTTTCGTTTGTTAAAACAAATAAATAAACCTAAATAATTAGATGCGTATGAAGAAATTTACATCAATAGAACAAAAAATATGAACAAAAATAAAACATTCGACCGATCTTTATTACACAAATTTTTAGTAGGTACCACTTTCGACCAGAGAAATATTTGAGAAAAAATTCTAGATGCAATTATTCACTTTTACTTTATGATATTTTTAGTTTATTACTTTTTTAAATTATTTTAGAAAAATTAAAAAAAAAAAAATTATGTTTAGAATTTAACGACAAAAAATTTATTTATATAATTTTAGATTTGCTAATAATCTGAAGATGAGAACTGTAATTCTTGAAAACGTTCATTATTAATAAATAATATTCTTGTATGAGTATAAGAAGTTTGTCTTTTAATTTATTTAAAAAAAAAAAATATCGAAAAAAAAATCAATATGGTGACCTTTAAATGCTTATAAGTTATAACATAAGAACGCCACAACTTATGTAAGTGCTTATGGTCTTTAAATGTAACTAACAATCTACAAATACTTTCTGTTTTTTTTTTTAATTTTACACCCTAATACACACAATGACCCTTACCACTATTAAATAAATATTTAGCACGTCCGCGCTATTTCATTTTGTATGAAAAATTCGCCGCACCATGATACATAATTTTTTAATTTTGAAAAAAAAAAAAAAAACTACCGACGAGAAGGAGATTCGAACTCGAACACTTTCTATTAGAAGTCCAACTCTTTAACCACTCGACCACCAAGTCATGTTTGCATGAACTGGCAATTTGTAACTTAAGCCAAAATAGCATTGAAGACGACTTAAACATTTGTATAAGTACGAGAATAGAATTTTTTTCATACAAAATTAAATAGTGCGGACGTGCTGCAGTCATGGTGCGGCGGTGGTGCACCGAATTTTCATTCAAAATTAAATAGTGCGGACCAGCTGCAGTCGTGGTGCGGCGGCGTTGGTACATCAAATACAAGCTCAAGTACGAGTACAAGTACTGGAATTGCATTCCACAGAGTAGTATAATTTATTATGAATGCGCCTTCTCAAATGTAGTGTTATTTTGCTCGTAAGTAGACCTACCTTATTTTTGCATTTAAATCTCAAAATATAATTTTTAGTGCTAACTGTACTTACATTCACCAAATAAGTACCTAAGTATTTTCTTCTGGTAGTTAGACTAACTTCTTAAAGGTTGCGAAGAGGAAGAGAACTTGATTTCTTATACTAGTACAGGAAAGATAGACTTTTTCGTGGAACGAAATATAGGACGGCTGAATTTTTCAAATCTGAAAGAGGGGTATTAGAAAAGTTTAAGTCCTGGTTTTCGGGACGCCACCCCCCTGGCGAAATCCACCATTTTGGAAAACGCGAATCGCTCTTTATCTCCAAAACTATTTGTCCTAGAGAAATGGTTATCAGACCAAAATTCTTGGAAATTTTATAATCTTTTTCTTTGATATACCTACATTATTTTTCTGAGCGGGCAATAGTTTTGAGGTTATGTTGTTTTAATTTATTTTTTTTTCGGTTTTTTTAAGTTTTTATCATTCCCGCTAATAGCAACATAATTTTTTAAACAGTTAAAGTTATAGACCATCAAATTACCAATAATTTGGTATATTTTTGAAAGTCATGCGATGTATGAGTCGAAAGTTATTGATCTGAAAACTATAGTCTAAGTACAGGAAAGTTAGTAAATAAAACAGGCATTTTGTGAAACGAAATATAGGATGGCTGATTTTTTCAAATTTGAAATAAGGGTATTAGAAAAGCTTAAGTCCTGGTTCTAGGGACGCCAACCTCCTAGCGAAATCCGCCATTTTGAAAAACGTGAATTGTAGGTATCTGCTACACTATTGACTTGACCGAATAAGTTACCAAAATTGAAGGTAATATAAATATCTTTTCTTGTACATTCACTGTTTTTCAGCGACGACAACACTTTTGAGGTTATGCTGTTTTATTTTTTATTTTTCGTTTTTTTTTTTTAATTTTTCTCAGTCTCTATGTTAGAAACATAATGTTTTAGAATCATAAAATTTGGATGTTTGACTGAAAACAAAATATGTGTACCACAATATTCTAAATTTTACCATTACCCACCTTAACAACTCCCTCTCATATCATATATGTTTCTTGTTTTTACATTACGTACACGATTTAGTCTTTTTTTCATATCTTATGCAAAAACATATTAATATATTTATTGAAAATATTGAAAGGGATTGCTCTCAAAAATCCGTATCTTTGGTTTGAAAAGTCATAGGTATAATCTTCAAAAGTATACCAAATTGATGGAAATTTGATGTTCTACAACTTTAATCATGCTAAAAAATTATGTTTCTATCATAGAGACTTAGAATTAAAAAAAAAAAACGAAAAATAAGAAATAAAACAACATAACCTCAAAAGTGTTGTCCTCGCTGAAAAACAGTGAATGTACAAGAAAAGATATTTATATTACCTACAACTTTAGCTACGTAACTTATTCGGTCAAGCCAATAGTTTATTAGATATAGACCAATTCGCGTTTTTCAAAATGGCGGATTTCACCATGGGGTTGGCGTCCCGAGAACCAGGACTTAAGCTTTTCTAATACATCTATTTCAAATTTGAAAAAATCAGCCATCCTATATTTCGTTTCACAAAATGCCTGTTTTATTAACTAACTTTCCTGTACTTAGTCTATAGTTTTCAGATCAATAACTTTCGACTCATACATCGCATGACTTTCAAAAATATACCAAATTATTGGTAATTTGATGGTCTATAACTTTAAATGTTTAAAAAATTATGTTGCTAATAGCGGGAATGATAAAAACTTAAAAAAACCGAAAAAAAATAAATTAAAACAACATAACCTCAAAACTTTTGCCCGCTCAGAAAAATAATGTATGACAAAGAAAAAGATTATTAAATTTCCAAGAATTTTGGTCTGATAACCATTTCTCTAGGACAAATAGTTTTGGAGATATAGAGCGATTCGCGTTTTCCAAAATGGCGGATTTCGCCAGGGGGGTGGCGTCCCGAAAACCAGGACTTAAGCTTTTCTAATACCCCTCTTTCAGATTTGAAAAATTCAGCCGTCCTATATTTCGTTCCACAATATGCCTGTTTTTTTACTAACTTTCCTGTACTATACATTAAAAAAACATTTTAAAAAATTCTAATCGTTAGAGCGTTTAAGAGCAAAAATAATTCGATGCTTAAAAGGTTTATGATGTCGCATTCAATTAAATATATAGCGTGTGTCGTGTAGAGATATTTTTTATGTACAGCAACTCCACGAATATGTACAATATCACGAGATTATAACCCTAAAATAATTTGAAAAACTACCCGACTCCTCTAAAACCCAAGCTCTTATAATTATGAAACATCAAAATAATGCGCCTAGTATAACAAAAAAAAATACATTTTAACATATGTATATGTAAAAAAAAACAATTACCTTAATATATTATATCATAGATTTTCAAATTAATTTTTATTAAAAATAGGTGTTATTTTAACCATTTTTGATATCCTTTTAAAAATATTTCTTATGTTTTAAAGAATTATTTTGAATAAAAAAATAATAATTATGAGCCAATTTTGAAGGTTTTAAACTTGAATTCCAAATAAAATTACAAAATCGTAACTCAACAATTACTATCACTGATATACAATAGGTACATAGATGCAAGGTATTGTACCTATATCCCAATTCCCTTGAAATCCTCTCGTTGCCTTTTCTACGGCCATATTTTCAATATTTAAATTTGGGAAACATAAAAACTTTGCAGACAACATAAATTATTGTCATACTGCCTCATTTTATGTTTGAAACTACCAACACAAAAAATTAAAAAAAAAAAAATTACAAAAAATGTATTTCCTCTCAGATTTTTATTTAAAATATTTTTCGATATGTGTCAGAAGAATATCACATTTATCGTCCGTTTCGACAACAAATTGTCAACTTCATATATCCAAAAAAAAAAAAAACCAAAACTCCATCAAATCACTTGTCAAGCATTCCAAATAATATTGAACAAAAAAAAAAGTCCTACCACATGAATTGTTCACAATCAAACACATGTCTATTTTCTCTGATGAATGAAAAATTTGACTACGAGTTGGTTAGGGCTTACAAAAAAATTGAGAAAAAATTGTTGACATGACGACAAATGACAGCTAATTTCTTCCACGCAATTTCAAGGAAAATTCTTCACTCTCTTGCACCAGCCCGCCGCTAATTAACACAAAAATTTATTACCATTGACTACGACTACTAGCTAACTGCTGGGGCTGGTAGGTTTTTCATGATGGATGCGACGTCAAGGTCGTAGACAGAAAACTTTCAAAGGAGGGACTATCTATTAATATTCAAAAGATAGTCATTATCATTAGGAACTAGTGATGGGAACTATCGACTGATTTGAACTATCGAATAGTTCATTAGTTCATTCATTCGAATAAAAACTATCGAATATAAACTATCGGATAAAAACTATCGAATAAAAACTATCGAATAAAAAAACTATCCGAATGAAAAAAACTAACGAATAAAAAAACTATTCGAATGAAAATAGTAACTAAATGAATGAATGATTTAAAACTATCGAATGAATAAATATTTTACAACTATCGATAATTTGATAGTTTTTATTCGATAGTTCTCATCACTATTAGGAACCCCTTTCCTTAAAAAAATCTTAGGTGTACGGGTTTGATAGCGAAATTGTATATATAGTTAGATAGCTTGAACAAGACAAATTATACAAATATTGTTTACCAAAATATTGAAAGAATCCAAAGACTGCGAGTTCCTTTTTTTGAAAATAAGTTTTTTCTACCTACGGCCTTGTCACACGGCATTCCTTTGGGATGTCGTAGGCGGTAACATTGCCGCCGCTTACAAGAATCTCATCATCATCATCATCTTCATCATCGTCAGGCATTGCCTATGTCGTCACATTTTTAGGCGGCAATGCGGAAAATAAGATTTGAAATCCGACGCGGCCAAAAGGTCTATGGGATCTCGGGGGCGTGTATAGTTAGCATATATCCATGTTCGTCAGTCAGTACCATCATCATCTCTTAATATCGCAGTAGCCTTTTGAATAATGAGCCTCATCATAATGTCCCTCTGGGATAGCGCACTCAAAAAGAAGTGAAGGTGGACGCTAGGATTTTCATTTTCCCATATTTTTTTACTCCTATAAAGATGATTATTCAATATTGCGCCAGCTATTATGCGGCACACTAACATTTGTTCATCAAAAAATTACTTTGCTATAAAAATGTTTATGATTAAAGATAACTATCAGATACGCGATGCATACTTTTACATACAATTAAAATGCACAAAGTTACTGTGCGGTAGAGATGACCATTTTGTGCTGTGGCTCCAATGGGAAACTTAATTTGGCAGCACATATAACATAATTGATACCAATTCTATATCTATCGATGATGATGATGATGATGGTGGCCATAGGAACCAGGACGATGAAGTCAACTGTTTTGGAAACATTTTGGTTAATCGACATCGACTATATAATACGCTCTACAAAAGCGGCTTCATTACGCACAAATTAGGTTCATTACAGCGACGAGCACTAATTGCGAATCGATATGCAATCATGCGGATATGTGCTTTGGGAGTTTAAATATTATGTTGTTATATTATCCTTTATATCCTTAATATTCCCTGGCATTTTGGATGATGCCAGGCCGCATGGTTATAATTTGAGAGGGTTTTTTTTTTGCATCCGTGTGAGTCTGATGCGATGCTTTTATATTTTGTAGAGAATTTTAAATTTAATGTGCAAAATACCAATTGCATATTTAAAATTGTTTTGTTGTTCTCAATTTTGTACAGCAGAGAGGTAGCCTTTGGAGATAAACATCCAGAAGAGCGGGCGCATTAAACTTGAATTGGAAATTTTCAAATATATAAAATGTTTTTTTGTTTTGTATTTTGAAATTAATATAAATAAGTTGAGATAAGCTTTTATCGGATAGTGTTTGTTTAAAGTATTCTCTTGTTTTTTAATGAATGGGGGAATTTTAGATTAAATTAGAAACAACTTAAAAATTGAATAATGTATAAATAAAATTCAAAATTGGAGTTAATTAAAATAGAATAAATAAAGCCAACGTTCTAGTCTAGTGAATGGCAATATTCTAAATAGAGTGATGTTTAGTGACTTAAAAATGCGACTTACCTTCTTGAAATTCGAACTCCATCAGTTCTTGATTTATGCTCAGGGTTTTTTTTTTTTTTTTTTTTTCTTAGAACAAACATGAAAATTACCGATTTGCGAAAAACTGCTTCATCAACAAATTAATGCAAATAGGTAGAGAATGTAGAGAAAATAAGAAAATCAATGCAAAAAAAAAATCCATTTGAGTATAGGGGAAGTGGGGGCAAGACCGCCTATTGGGGCAAGACGGTTTTTGTACTATGTTGAATGAAAAAATATTAAATTGGCAGGACTTTTAATATAAAATAAATGGCTTATGGAAAGATCGATTATGTCTGTAAGTATGAGCAAGTTTGGTTGAAATCCCGAAAAGTTATAGTAAATTTTGTGATTTTTCATCAAATCGTCATGTTTTGTGTGAAAAGAAATTTGTACTTTTTTAAATGAAATATTTAAAAGTCTTAACTTTTTCTTTTTTTTTGTAATAAAAGTTGGAAACCGATAAAAATATATGTAGCATACGTTTGTGATTATTGCAAAAAGATTCCAAATTTTAAGATAGAAACGGTTTTATTATCTACAGATGTTGATAGGGCGGTCTTGCTCCCACGTGGGGGCAAGACGGTTTTTTGTTAGATGTTTTTTCAAAACGTATTATATTTTGTTCAGTATTTAAAAAATTTTTTTTTAATGATGAGATTTCCTACAAAAAACATTAAAGTTAATGAATAAACACTTTATTTTAATTAAAAGATGTTTTTTTATTGGTTTTTAAGACAGTTAAACACTAAGGGGGCGGTCTTGCCCCCACTTCCCCACTTATAATATTATTTATTGCAATTTTTTTGCATTGAAAACCAAAATATAAGTTTTTGGTAAAGATTAAGGGTAGTAAGCAAAAAATGGCAACGCTATATTTTTGCTATATAATTTTTTGGTGAAAATTTAAAAACACACTTTTATAGAATATCCAAATTTATTCAAAATCATTTTCAAGATAATTGTAATAACTCGAAAATTTTGTATGGGAGGTAGTTTCACGTTCTAATCTACACAGTAAAAAAGGAAGTTCAGACCGACGAACTTTTCTAACATTTGAGATGCAAGTTGATTTGTCAGATCTTGCTTTAAAAGTAGAGATAAAGGTGCAAAATATGTTTAAAGAACTGAGTTTTAATTTTTAATGTATTTGCAATTTTTTTTGATTATTCCAGGTGTGTGGATTGTATTAAAACTGTGTTTATAAAACTAAATGTTACTTATTGTGGAACCAAAATTAAGAGTAGTTAGATGTTTATTTAGTCATTTTCGTGGACACCATTTGATAGCAAAAGAAAGTGCAATAAATTATTGTAAGACATAAAGTAGGAACGCGGCTTATCAAAAAACAGCTTAGCTTATCAAGCCCGTTAAATCCCACAAAAATTTAGTATACCTAAAATTTATTAAAGAATCTCAGCTGAGTTGTGCGCAGCAGATTCAGTTTGAAAATCATAATTCGTTTCTAACTATACATTTTTTATCAGTCACAATTCAGCGGACAAAAAATTAACCAAGAAAAACAAAAAAATGTCAGCTTAAATTTAGCACAATCTTTGTACTAGACTTAAGGCTCATTTATTCAAAAATAAGCCAAAGTAGGCGGCCTTATTTTTGTCAGACTATACATGAAAGTTTTACTATAAAATGAATTTGAATTTTTAACATAATTCGGACGCAATTCCCCACCTCCATGATTTTGACTCTTAAAACTTGAACCCAAAACAACGTTGTGTTGTTAAAAATCAATGTATTCTTTCTTCATTTCTCATATCTCATGCAATTGTATTGTATGCTATCGGCCTATCGCAGTCACACCCAAAAATTATTTATTATTTTATTTTAAAATTATTTTTTAACTTTTGTTTATCCTTAGCAATCATTTGTTGTCGTTTCTCGTGCAAAATTATACTGAGCTAAGTACTGAGTTACCAATAAAACACGGCTTTTGTAAAAAAAAAAATCAAAAATTCTAAGAAGTTTTGATGTTTTATTTATTATAACTATGATAACTTTTTATGTTGTTGAAGATGTTAAGATTTCTTAATGCCCCTTCGCATCGGTTCTTTTTTCCTAAATTGTTCCACTCTAACTCTCGCATTATATCTGAATTTCATCACCAAGTAATGAAGAATGTAATTCTTCATGGTGTTTATACCTACAACTTTCTCAAAAATTGTTGTTTTGTTAAATTCAAGTTAAAAAAAAATAATCAAATTTGTACGTAAATGTCATTTTAAGTTATCCTTATTAATTTCTCATTCAGTGTTCTATATCCCTAACACTTACAAGAAACATATAAACTTCCTTATATGTACAATTGACACCTGAAAAAAAAAACAAATTGTTTTTAGATTAACATCTCTATACATTTTGCATCCGTTTTTTTTTTTTTTTTTTTTCTTAAATCTTATAATGATAATGATCTTATACTTTCATAAAAAGTCACACCTTAATTCACAAAAATATACTTACAACTCCAGACTTGAGCTACCGGAGTTCCGCAGAAAAGTGTGGTCTATAACAATAATTCATTGTTGGAAAAACAACCTATACACTTTACCACCATAGTATACAAATAATGGAAAAAGGTATACTGTATTGTATTAAACCTTCAGTCTCGTTATCATGTTCCTTACACAAACAACACCAATACTTAAACATCAAGTTTGAAATTTGAATTTCAAATTGTATACACTCCTAATTCTAAGCCAGTAAAAACGATTCAGAGATCTAGAAAAAATACATTTAGAAAAAGACGACACACGACTGGATGTGCTCAACGACAAAACCAGGCTCGAGTGTCGCTAAAAAAGACAACATGAATTTCGCCAGTTTGTTAGTTTTAGAAATTGAAAAATGTTCATAATAAACTGAGGAATTTCCTTAAGACGGTGGTCATTTTAGCCTCACGTCCGTCGTCGCCGACTCATTTTGACAGCTATGTGAGTCCGAAGATTTTTAATTAGTTTTAAATTTCCTGCCTCTTTTTGACATCTCTTTCTCACTACGAAGTGCAAGAAGTGAGAAAGCAGCACAATTTTCAGTTTTTTGAAACACTTTGAATGGAAAAAACTAGATTTTACTTTCAAAAAGGAGGAGGTAGTCATTTCGTCTGTTTTTTTTTGTTTTGTTTTTATGTTTGTGACCTCATAACTTTTGACGGAGTGAACAAATTGAAAATGGTCCCATTTTAATTGTGTTCAGTTCTGGCCAAAGAAACTATGAAAAAAACTATAAAACCCAGTTTTGATCCATGGAAGTCGGTTTTGTTTTTTGATAAAAATAATTATTATTGTAAAATAAAATTTATTAACAAATTTGAAAAAAGAATACTTCTGGGACAGAAATAGTAGTACAAAAATAGTGTTCCAAAAATTGGTTCATTACTTTTGAAAATATGTAGGTCACCAACTTTGAAAATGTGAGTTATGGGAAAAAAAAACATATATATTAAAGTTTTGGTTTAAAACGTTAAGCCTAGTACTCAGATCGGAAAAAAAACAAATTTTATCTCTACAAAACATTTTTTTATCCCGCGCAAGATTTTGAAGTTGGAGAAATCAAATAAATTCTATAAATTTACAAAATTTTTTTCTTCTTTCAAATTAAATTGAATTTTTTTTGTATTTTATTCTGAGTTTTATTTATTTCGTCTTCACTTTGCAAGTATTATTTTAAGCCTAGTACGCTGCTGATGCGAAACGAAATTTTCCATACAAAATATCGTTAACGAAATCTTGAACGAAATTAAATTTATTTTGTTTTTGCTTCAAAACTTATTTTCGAATGTTTTTTCTTGAATTTTTTTGATTTATATTTCTATTATTTTTACTTTGCTTTAAAACTTGATGGTATTTTTTCGTTAACATGTCCGCTGTTGACTTTGGAGACTTCAAAATTTTTCGTTTCGCTTCAGCAGCGTACTAGGCTTTAAAGAGTATCCTTAATTTTGTTTGATTTTTTTTTTTTTTCAAATTTTGTTTAATTTTTTTTTCTTGTCACAATTTTGCCAGAATAATGCTTCGAACATTATTTGTCCGCGCAAAATTAAGTGGAGACTTTTTCTTTTCAGCGGCTTTACTGCTAAGCGTCTTATATGTATGAATAACTGAAGAAAAAATGCCAACTTTTGCGAACTTATTGAAAGGAAATATTAGGTGTATTTAGATTACCCCTAATGTTCTACCATTCAGAAGTCTTGGAAGTCCACCAGGGAAACAGTGCAATTTGATGGCACCAATATATCAAATATGAACTCGAACTCTTTTCTCAATTTTTTGAGCATTTGCTTGAAATCGATTTCAAGAAAATGTTCAGAAAACTGAGAAAAGAGTTCGAGTTCATTGTTTTGCATACGACTCATAGTATATTCCTGAAAACTGATAAAATCACTGAAGTCAAGAAGTCAGCTTTATTCTAAAAAATTTTAGATCAGATAGCTCTTATGCCTTTCCAACAACTTCAGCTTTTTATACCAGAATGTTTAATACTGCATTAAAAAAAAAATGCGGATCGTGAGTGCTTTAGAAGACTCATCTGCTATTTCCAAACGGATTTTATTAATATCAGCCAAAAATGTTGTGAAGTACCTTGTACTCGTGCTTCTTAATGTCGATAAACAAATCACAACGATTTTCTAAAAGTTTGTATCACGACTATTTTACAAACAATAAATTATATCTACCGGAGAAATTCTTCTTTGATGTTCATTTGTGAATGGTTCTTCGAAATAAGTAAAACTCTATATTATCCAGTCAACATCATAATCAGGAACCGCCTACACTCTCTCTCCCAGTCCTCGTACTGTGAATTGTCTGTTCTTTCTTCCTTCATAATAACTACCTGTGACGATGTGATGAAGTGATAAACGTATTAGTACCAACTTGGTTTTAATTCTTAAATCTGCAATCGGTCAAAACATGTAAATCTGGATATATATCGCAAAAACATATTTAACAGATGTTCTCCGATGTTCTCCAAAGCAGGAAAAAAGGATTTAAAACCACACAGTGTACCGTTGTGTTTTTTGTGGAGGATTTATATTTATTTGCAAGCCAGCAGTCGACTTGACAACGATGACGACAGATAACGACGAGAGACATATAGAAAGATGTGTCATATCCGATTACCAGTGTCGGGTTTTATGGGGGATTTGCTGTCAGCTATCTTAAGAAGATACAATTATTTTTAATTATGAATAGGTGCCAGAGTCTAGGTCTCAGCTAAAAACAGGTATATGGACTTTACATATGAATAAGAGTAGACAAGAGAGAGAGAGAGAAATGTCGAGCCGATATAGATTTACTTTCGCACCTGAGTTGTTGTGGAAATGGACATTCTATACATATCGCAGGGATTACACCTGATTTAATTAAAATTTATAATCTTTACCAAGGCAAAAGGAGTGATAGATACAAAATGTGTGATTAAGCAAACAATACATTAAAGACAAACCAGATGAAAATATGATACCTCTACGAGTGTGTAATAGGTTTTAGGAAATATTGTTAAATGTCGAGATAAACGCTTTCAAAATCTTGGTAAATATTTTGAATTAGATACCTGTAAGTAAATTTTCCTAATTGTTGGATAGTAGTACATGATACAATAATTATAAGAATTTATAAACATATTTTCTTAGTACCCAATGAGTATACCTATATTTGATGTAATATTTAAAAACATATATCCGCATTTCTTGAAGACAAACTTTTAAAACCCAATTTTAAGAACGAAAGGATTGGCACCAAACCGGGGGGATATTATGTTGAAGCTTATCAAAGCTGAAATATTTATTTTTATAAAATTTAATTATTTGCCACATGACTTTTTTGTGCTGAATAAAATGAAACTAAATTTGAAAAATGACCCTACTTAAAATACCTAAGGTATCCTTTGTTATGTCATGATGTCTAAATTTTCAGTAGATACCTACTAGCGGAAATCATTTTAAAAGACTAAAGTCATTGGGCCGTATTCATAGTTGTCTACTAAGCTCCTTCTTAGCTATTACTTTGAAAGTCCAGAGTTTAACCTATTCATAAAAAAATTTAGACCTTTGTTTAGGACTAAACCTGTGGTCTAACTTTAAACACAAGAAATGCTGTGTTTAAGCAATTACTAATACGAGAAAACGCAAAATCATTTTTTTTCTCTATTGAAAAGCTAACAAATATTATTATTTTAAGGGCCGATTTTTCAATAGTCAGATAAACCTCAGTTAGGGCTCATTCATAGGAATAAAAGTTTTTTATTATATTGACATTTATTCTTCTGATAGTCTAACTGACGATTGAAAAATCAGGGCTAAATAATGAATATGATTTTGATATAACAGAGGATTTTCGAAACATTTATTGGAAATGTGGGCACAATCTCAACACTAGTGTTCACCATCTGAAGATATTAACCTAATAAATGTTCTAAAATTTTTTTTTTTACTCAATTTAGATTTTTGACATAAGTTATAGAATATCCAAACAAAGATAGAAACAAAAAAATTAGCCTATTACCATTAATTCCAAGATTGTACCAGGATGTTTTTTAGTGCATATCCCAGAATTTCCCCTTTTCTCAAAAAATACCATTTTGACATAGATATAAATGTTTTTTTGCATTGCATTGTTTTGATTCTTAATGATAATGTTTGTAAAATTTTCAGAGACGTCAGATTGTCTTAATTTTAGATTTTTTGGAATCAGCATTAAAAAATACCTTGAAATCATGTATCATATGTGTATATAATACCATAGCCTATTTTTGCTAATTTTTAAAATCTCCATTTCGCGATTTGACCTTGAAATCGCGACAAGCGGACATGAGATTTTTCTAGACTTTTGAGTTATGTTATAGAATGGCAAAAGGAAGGTATTGAGCAAAAAAAATTTCTACTAACATTCATTCCGAGGTTAAATCCTTATTTGACTGGATTAGAAATGTTTTACTAACTTTATTGTTAAATTTTGGAAAAATCTTCAAAAATTTTTTTTTTTTTTTAGTTTTGGAATTTTTTTTTTTTGAAAACTGACCAAGGAATTTTTTTTTTTCAACTTTGATTTTATGAGTGCATTAATATTTATTCTTTAATGGCATACTAAAATCTTTTTTGAAAAAATTTTGAAAATTTTTATACATAAAAAACTATTTTAAATTGATTACGTGATAGCTGTACACAAAAGCAACGGTAACTTCAAAGTGATCAAAAGTGATAGCTAAAATTTTGTGTGTACCTTCTAAAAGTCTTAAAGAACAATATTATTAAAATTAAAAAAGGGAACTCCCTGGAACTTTTTTTTTTGTTGAAAGTCGTATTTTCTAGATAATTTGATAAGTCTTATTTAATGCATTATAATTTATTATATTATATTTATAAAAATTACCAAAAACCTAAGAACTAACTTGTAAGAGGCCGTTCTTTAAAATATATAAGATTCAAAAAGTCATACTTTAAGTAAACAGTGATAAGAACACAATCGCCACATAGACCAGTGCCAATCCGGTTTTTTAGAAGGTAAAAGTTGAACAAATTATTAGCAGCATAAGGGTGGTGTGAAAATTTAGGATAAATGGTATATGAAAGGGGAAAAATAAATTGCCCACAAAAAAATTGGGGGAAAAGGGGTGGGTGGGCGAAAAAGTGGGATAGGGTAAATTAGGGCATTATGGCATACCTAAGCACAAACTTAAATAACTTTACTACGGACTACAATTTTTACTTCAATCATTTTTTTAAATTAAATTTCATAAAAACGTAACATAAATAAATTATTTAAGAATAAAAATTCAAGCTTTTTAACAAAAAATAAATTAAATTAAAAATAGTCAAAAAAAAACCATATTGCCCTATGTACGGGCAATATGGCGAACCCCATTTACCCTTTACTTTTTTTACGTATATTCAGAATTTCTGAAATATAATTGTTAATAAGTTTCATAAAATTAACGTTAAATTGAGGTTATTTTCAAATTTAAAAAAATGTAGTTACTTTTGGAATTAGTTTTACATAAGGGCATTACGGCGCAGTCGGGTATAATATAGCGCCATAATGCCCTTATTGGATCTGCGCCATATTGCAAAATATACACATATTCACAAAACTCCAAAAACTAAACACAATTTTTACTTCAGTTAAAATATAACAAGTGATATACCCAAACCAAAACTGTACTCTGCGTTTCACTCTTTACAACAAACACGTGCACTGTATACTTACCGAGATACACACAAACAAAAACAAAGCGATATTATATTGGAACCCAGAACCGGTATATTTTTTTTGTTTTCTTTTTTGTTTGGCACAAAAATAATAGCACTGACCTGCGATCGTCACAAGGCTAGTGTTCGACGAAGGCCAAAGTTTCTGCATTGGTTTTATTTAAATGCGAGTATTGGAAGTATGGTAGTTGAGAGGTGCGCCATAATGCCCGGTGCGCCATAATGCCCGAAGTTACCCTAGGTGTCAAAAATCATGGTTTTTTACGATTTCTGTCAAAATTAGACGTCTTATCGAAAAAAGTCAAATGCAAAAGTTGTAGGTAGTATAAATGTCTACAACTTTTACTCAAACTATTTTTTTCTATAACCTCAAAAATATTGAAAAAAATGCAAAAATACGATTTTTTTATTTTTTATTTTTATCTTTTACAAAAATGGTTGGATTTTAACAAAACTTGGTTAAAAATTACTTTGTTATGTTTTATAACTATTAAAAATTTTTTTTGAGAAAAAAGTTAATTTTTGGATTTTTGACGAATTTAATTTGAAAAAATAGCTAATTTTTAATCAAAAAAGTTACCGAAAAAATTTTTGATTTTTGAAAAGTTTGGAATGCAATTATTTAGTTTAAAACCGTTTTTCAAAGATTGTGTGGAAAAACTATACTTTTGTTTTAGAAAATATTGAGAAAAATTGAAAAAAACAAAAAAAGGATTTTTAAGATTGATTTTTCCGTAAATGACAGTAATATTAGCGAGAAATAATTTTCCATAGAAACCAAACTGTACTTTTCTAATGGTCATTGACCTTTTTAATTTGAATCAAGAACTAACTTTCTAAGTTTTTGAGATATTGAATTTTGAACGTCCCAAACACTATTTTTTTGATTTTTGGCATGGTAATATGTCAAAAACGTGATGTGATAGAATTTTTCTGACTTCAGATTCGAGCTCAGCGCATAAAAAACCATTAGAAAAATATACCTTGATTTCTATAAAAAAAAAAATGTTTGACTAGTGAAATCGAACAAGACATTCGATTTTTTCTGCCCTGTTCGATTTCACTATAGTCAAACATTTTTTTATTCTGATTGCTCTGATATGCAAATACATACTTGCTGTTAGTTATAGGTATGTTTAATTTTCTTTTTATTTTCCTGAGGCATTATACGCACATTCTGTATCTTATAGCTAACAAAGTTTAAGGCAAACAAAAAATAAAAAATAAAACAATTTGAGAATCGGTCTGAATGTTTTAAGATTTCGATTTGCATTTATATTTTGCTTAGTGCTATGCGAAATATTAAAAATTAATCAAAATCGCTTTTGATTTGTGATTTCCTGCTGTTCCTGTCCTGATGTGGAGTATGTACCTAACTCGTATACCTTTGAATATTCTTCTGTTCTGGCTACGGAGACTCGGACCTTCCAATCTTGTTGTGATGTCTTGTGCATTGTGTTGCACACATCAGCACGCTTATGGTGAGGAAACTATAATATGAAATGTAATCAAAAGCCAAGTCAACGGATGCCATACTTTATTTCGTTTTATATAAACGGATTTTGTTTTATATGTCTCGTGTCCTTTTTTGTTTTGTTGTGTGTGATGGGTAACATCAACTATGAATGACCGCAGCGTAGTATGGGCCATGGCCAATCCAGGTGAAGTTCTTGATTCAACTCTTTCAACCAAACCAATCTAGAATACAAAATAAGCTAAAATCAAAAATTTAGATATACAAGTAGTTTCTTGAATCGATGATGTTCCATTCATTAAATCGTTCTTAACCATTTTTGGTTACGGGAAGAAGGTGTATCTTCTCCCTTGGGAGATGTCGGGGTACCTTTTTGGGAGCTCCAAAGCATCCGGTCGGTTGTACCTATCTTATATTTGAATTTTCTCATTCTCATCTTCCTGATCTTCTTCATGTGTATAGTAAAAGAATACCTTATACGGTAGACAATAAAGGATGAACCATCCACACACAGAATCGAGAACAAATATATACAAACAATGAGGCGATAAGCCCACATTCGTTCCACTTGAGTAATGAGCCGAAACCGAAATACAAAATGCATTTTCTAAAAGAAAAGAAATCATAAAAAAAAGGGCCAACTTTGCGGCAGCTATAATAGCGGCCGGCAGCAGCAGCGGCACCGGCATTGCTCTCAAAAATGTTAAACGTCATTCATAAATCATTAGTCTTGTTCGTTTTTGTTTTTAAATTTGTTTTTGTTAATAATGTTTATTCATATTCTGACCAAATAATATAAAACTTATACAATAGCATTTAGTTTCATTTTGGTGAAACAAATTGTTTCATTTATAATGAGTGAAGGTAAAAAATATAAAGAGGTTATAATAAGGATAGTTTTTAGTAATAAAGTTATAGACAGATTCGCATGTGTATATTGTGTATTTAAATAGAAAGAGGAGTCTTTGAGTTTTTTCTGCCAAACGATGAAATCAACTTTGGTTTTTTCTTAATTCTTAGGTATTATAGAAGAACACCGCACCATTTTGTGTATCCTTTTCTATGATTCTACGCAAAACTTTGTATTTCTCGCTAGCTGTGAAGATTTTCGACTGATTTTAACTCGTTAAGCGTTATTCGCCATGCTTTTGTTCATTTATTGACATTTTAGAGGATTTTACAATTTGTTGTTCGATATGTTAATCGTTTTTCCAACAGCAACTAGATATTACGGAATCGACAGTAAAAGTTGCTTCAATCGTGTTTTCTGTTTGATGTATGTCAGAGTCACATATAAACAAAAAGTATGCACTATCTTGTGTCACCAAAGCCAATATTTCCTTAAAGTTTGAGTACTTTATCATTTTCGTGTTTAATGCGGAAAATTCTGTTCTATAGAATATGAGCTAAGAATTGTTAATACCACTGGTCTGCAAAATTTAACTTTTTTTTCTCCTTCAAATAATTTTTTGATATTATGAAAGATTAGACTTTCCTGAATCTACATCTGGTTTCAGAAAGAAAAATTCTATCAGGTACCATTTTTGTTAAAATGATTTTTGAAAAATGTGAGTAGTTTCTAAAAAATCACCCTTTTAGATTCATTTGAACTTGTATAAAATAAAAACTATTTGTCGAATTGAGCTAAAATTTGGAGGACTTATTCTTTATAATATGACCTATCGATTGACACCAAATATGTTCTTTTACATTCATGTTTACTCATTTTTTAAAATACTGATTGACAAAAAAAGCAGATATTTCGAAATCCTTCACTTTTTAGTAAATCCTACATGAACAAAAGCATCTTAATTAAGGAAAATGTAAAATATCAATGCCCATTATATTTTAAAAGTCAAATATGTAAAGAAAACCAAAATAAAATACATTAAACAAAATTTTTACGTGTTTTGTAATTTTATATATTTTTTCTATTTAGAAATATCTTATTTGTAATAAATTATTCGATAAACTGCCTTGTAAAGCTTCAGATTTGTTTCTCCTAGAAACAATAGTACACTTTTCTTATAGTTTTTGATGTGCTGAGTTAGAATCGGAAGTCAAAAAAATTCTATTACGTCAGGATTTTAAGATATTCGCATTAAAGTATCACAAAATCAAAAACAAAAACTACTATATCTCAAAAACCAGAGCTGACCGAAACTTTTTGAGTTCGGATTCAAAATCAGCACACTTTGTTTAGCAATTTTTCAAATAATTATTAATTTATTATTATATTTATTATTAATAATTTATTTGTTTAAAAAATCTTATTGGAGTTTAAGCAATTTAAATCTTAAAGCCTCTAGTTTTAATATCTTTAAATTTCTTATGGACCCAACAACTTCATTATTCAATTCCTAATTTTTCAAATCAAGATTTGAGAAATCATTGAGAAACATTTAATAGAAAAGGATCGTAAAATCTATTATGTATACATCCAATGATCTCAAAGAGAGTTTATGGTAGATTTTAAAAACTTGAATAAGTTTTTGACGGCCGTCATGCCGTCCAAAAAATCTTTTCATTTTTCCAACACTTCTCTCGCTCCGCCCGGCTGCGCCAACTCCCCCTCTCCACTCTCTCTCCTTTCTTCCCTACACCTCTCCCACCCCCTTCACCCTATCTCCCACCCTCCTGTCGTGATTGGTCATTATTTTTACAAATTTTACCGAAACTATTGATCTAAACAAACATTTTTATTGCGACTACTCAAATTTATGAAAATATTATTTTTAAAAGTGTGATTTTTTTGTGAATCAGATTTTTAAAATAAATCATTGGGCAGTTCTCAAGATTTGTATCTTAAAAAAAGAACATCACATATATATTAATGGCTTAAAGCATGCCAAAATGATGAAATTCGCTTTCTGTTATGACAACAAGAGTATGCTAGCTAACAGACCACCAATGCTCTTCAATTTTAAATATAGGTACTTGTTTTTAGAAAAATTATGGCAAATAAAGTCAGAAAATTCAAACAAGCTTGAAATGAAATTAAGCTTAAAATAATAGCTTATTGGTTTGTAAACAAGAAAAAAAAAAACTTTAGGATTGTGTATTCACTAATAAACTACTGTAATTTAAATCAATGTGTTCCTAGAATAAAAACAATATGGTTTTTGTCTTTGCTTTCGATTTCGAAATTACTCGAAAAAGGTATTTTACAAATACATCCTATCGCTTTAAATTCTCCTCAAAAGATGTCACTGTAAACAAATAATACCAAATACACAAACCTTTTTAAGCTCTTCCTAAATTTTGCTAACGCCTTTACTTCTCAATAATATAAAGTACTTTTACTTGTATAAAAATAATTAATACCTGCTTATTTTTACTTACGATATAATGTACTATAACTATAGGGTGAGGATTCGTATGAAAATCGAAATGGTAGAAAATGCGATTGCGTCTAACGTAAATAACGTTTGACTAACTCTTAAGCGATAAACCGATATCAACGAAAATTTTTACACAAAAGCATTTTAGTAAAATTTTTGAAAATCTCATTTTTGGATGATAACGTGATAACGTGTTATAAATCTATGAACCATGTCAACCACCACAAAAAACTGACGCCATTTTCTCCCGTTCCATTCTCGCACTTTTGCAGTGCGGCAAAAATTTCAATCAAAAATTAAAAATAAACTATTAGAGATACAAAAATCTTCTGTGGCTTATTTGAAAGAAAATAAGCTAAAATGATGTGAAAAACAAGTTTTTTTGTCCCAAGTTTTTTGACCTTTTTTAACCGTTTTTTATTTTTATCTTTTTTTCTTCAACAGATAAATAAATGGAATTTATATTGTAGATAGATAATAGACAGGACTATATCTGTGTAAAAAAGCTCTTTTTGTAGGTGCCTAATAGACATGATCGATATATATATTTTGAGCTGAAGCAATAAGCTTTTAGGTGGTATAAAATTTATTATAGGTTGTTTTATCAAAAAAATGAATTTTTGGGTGATGGAAATGATTTTTTCACTTTTTTCATAAGAAATGATTGTTTTTAATAAATTATTTTAATACTTTTTGAGCATTGTAAAAATTTAAAAATGGTTTAATTATTTAGAAGAAATATTTGGCTTTTTAATGGTATAATTTTTTTTGTAAGCTTTTAAAATAAAAAAATTAATATAATGAGAAAATAAAAAAGGTAAGTTTTTTAGCTTTTTCTTGTAGATTAGGTATGATTGTTTGAAATAAATAAACGCTTCAATTGACTTATTTTAAAACCACACAACCTGTTTTCTTACGACGTTATCACGTAAAATCATCGTCCGTAAACCGGCTTTACAGACAACCTATTTTTTTTTTTAAATTAACTTAATGAAATTAGTTGAAACTTTTTTGTGTCTTAATTTTTTCTTTCTTAATTTTTTTGTTATAAAGAAATCAGACGAGTAACATCGTTTCTAGGTAAAATTATTTTAAGATTAAATTAAAATTATTGTGTTATCAAAGTTCACAAAAATGTCTTTAAATTCCAAGGACCTGCTACTATTAAAGCAAGAACATGTGACCAAGTCGTGCTTTTCTACTATTTTTCAGGAAATTTAAAATTTTTGTTAAAAATTGAAAACATATTTTTGTTAGAAATAGGTACAGTTTTCTCTTTGAAGTATTTGTCATGGGTTCAACACTTGTACCCGTTCCCAGAATGACTCTTAATAATTTATGTACGCTACCCATTTGCAACACTTATTTTATTTTTGTATTACTGAAAAGAGACATCCAATGATAAAACCATGCTACTTGAATTTCAGTTTTTGAGTTTTGGAAAGACTTCAGGAAAAATTTTTGGTATAAAATGAAAATTAAAATATCCATAGTTTCGAATAAATAAGAAACACATTGAATTTACCAAAAAAGTTGAATAAAGTTCAACTTTTGTGTACACATTCCACATGCGCACAAGAAAGCAGGTTCATATTTAAAAAAAAATCAAAATAAAAGAAATACACCAACCCCAAAAAAACAACCACATTTATTTCACTATCTACCATCTAATAGAATACACATACCTACAAAAAAAAAAAACAACACACGAATTCACCATCCAGCAAAATGCTAAAGGTAGTCGAGGTGTAACGTTAGCCATCAGCCAGCCTGACTCTGCTCACCGCCTAAATCGCAAGACAGAGAGCACCCACCACCGCTGCCTGCCATCAATGTTGTCTACACAAACTTCATCATCATCTTCATACATTCGTTCGCCATCGTCGTCATCGTCGTAGTAGTGCGAGTTTTCTTGATATTTTATATTTTATCGTACAAAGTTCGTACCTCAACTCTTTCGTTTTTAGTATAATTTCAATGGTCGACTGTTGCGGTTGTGTTTTCTTTTTGTAAATATTTTTGGTATAACATTTATGTTTGAATTTTGATTTTCTCCTTACCGTTGGTGGACTATAAACAATCTTCGTGTGTTTTTCACCTTACGAATATTGGTGTTTGTTCCAATTTAAGAAAAAAGAACAAAAAAAAATATTGCTGATTGAAAAATACAAAAAGTCTTTCGTTTGGACTTAATCGAACCAGTTTTTTTTTTTTTTTTTGTGGATTAAAAAAAAATTTATTCTGTTAAACTTAAAAAAGATAATTATTTAATCGAAACAATTTTCTTTCTACAATTGACACTTAAAAATAATCAGTTCATTCAGAGGTAACCCTATTAATAGCAACAAGTAATATATAATTTTGCCAACGTAGTATTTAAACTGTGCAAAGAGAAATAGAGAGAAATCATCATCATCGTATATTCTTCTTTAATGCCATCTTACGAATCTTATTCTGTGTGTTTTGTTCTTTGCGCTTTTGCGGTTAGAGAAAAATATATATTCTAATATTGTGAATTGCTTTGCTCCGTCACGAGAGAGTGTGTGTGAAAAATTCTAATTGTATTCGTGTTGGTACTATTCGACCATTGCGCCTCAAGTGTTGTTTTCTTTTTATTTTTTTGAATTTGAAAAAAAAATTAAAACAAAAAAAAGGGGGAACTGCTAAAAAAAAATAACAACAACACATTCCAATTAAAGGGATACTTTGTGGGTTTCATCATCTTTTACTGCCGTCTTTTTCGTCTTTAACTTTGGATAAAAAAACTAAAAAAAAAAGTAGCAGATAACATTCTTTGGTAAGTGTATATATTTATGCAAAAAGAATTAATGATGATTTATTTTTCAACTTAAATTAATTGACACTAAATGCAGGTTGCATTTTAAACTTACCTCATGAAAATTATACTTAGTGAAAGCAATTAAAATATACATATACAACGTGTTTAACCATCGTATATCAGTTGACAAAATCTTTCTGAGCTTCTTTTCACAAATAAGTAGATATGCTATTAATGCCGGAAAAACTCTCAAAAAGAGAAACAAATAATATATCACAAAGTATAGTAGAAAGTCGTTAAAAAATATTAATCTTTCTTCCAAAGTCGTGTGTGTGTTTATAGGCTTCTCTGTTTGGCTAGAAAAAGATTCTCAGATTTCTCTAAAAAAAATTAATTCAATGAAGATGAAAACATTGGACTTTTTTTTTATAGCATGATTAAGTCGGGTTTTATATGGGAATTCTCTTTTTCGAACGGAAAAACTAACGGTTATTGTTTTGTTTGCTTCCGTTTTTTTTTTTTTCATTTTGAATTAAGAAGTGATAGTGTTAGAAATTGGGTGTGTTTTGATTAATTCATGGCAACTAAAATTTTGAATAGGTTCCAGTTTTATTCATGACATGTCACTTTTAAATTTACTTTCCATATGCAGAGAATCTTAGCCAGACACTTGTAGCATCAGATCTTTTTTTGTCAATTAGTTTTTTTCATTATGTTTACAAGTAAGAAAATTTGCTAATGTTTATTTTTAAGTTCAAAAAATCATCTTATGACAAATTTATATTAATGTCGACTCTCATTGATGAGTTAATGCTTGGTTGGTTCTTCCCTTTACTTCAATGTCATTAGGAAATTCAAATCTTAAGTGATTTTTTTTTTTTTTTTTTTTGTTATAAGATAGTGTCGTTTAAGTTGACATAGGTACCTACTGCGCACAATACTTGAGAAAAATATTTAATAAAATACGTGACAACTCGTCACCCTACTGAATTTCTTCGTTTTGATTATTTCGGTAGAATTAATTCCAATTTTTACGAAGCAGCACGCTACGAGAAATATCACATGCTACTAACGAAAAGTAAGAACATTAAAAGTTAAGCACATAAATTATGGGTATATTTCTCCATTTAAGCTTTCATAAACTATATTTTTGATATCATCGGCCTATTGGAATACCAACAGTTTTTTGTTATTTCAATAATAACACTGGTTTACAAGGGTTTTGTTGCTGAGAAAATATAATATTTCAAAAACGAGAGCTGATTAATTTTTTCTAACTTCGGATTCGAGTTCAGCACACCAAACACCTTCAGAAAAGTATATTTTTGTTCCGGCAACAAAAAAAAAGTTTAATTTTGTTAACCAGTGTAATCATTTAAAAACAGCATTATTATTGATTTTTTTCTGTAGAAATGGCGCCGATACTTGCCGAAATAATAACTTTTTTATGACTATTAATGTGTCTGCTTATAAAATATTAATATGAATAAGTTACGTCTCTTGCTTCTACTTCTTTAAAAAGAGTTTCTTATTTAATCGAAATGCGTTTTCTTTTTTTGTTTTTTCTTTTGACTTTAATTTAAAAATCTATTTAAATGGAAAGAATTAAGTGATGTACTCTTCTCTTAACAACTTTATAATGTTTAGCATATTTTTTTAGTATTTTTTGAGAATTATGCGGTGGATTTCTAGAAATAAACATGTTTTTAGGCAATAAATTAATAAATTCTTAGCAACTTGAACTATAAAAACTTGTGGGTGTGTCCCAGTCCAGGTTATAAATAATGAATTCCAACCTGTATTCAGCATATACAAATATTTATAAATATAAAATATTCAAATATTTGTCAATTTCTAGCACATTTATGTACATTCGAACATACATAGATATAATTAAAATTTAAGAATATTTTGTTATCTTACATCTTTTTATCTTATAGCCTGTTTTCACCAGTGAAACTATCTCATTTGGGCTCTAGTGAAAAAGGCTATTAACAAGATGATCATAATATTTATTGAACAGTCAAAAACCCTAACCTCGGAAAATTTCACCTTCCTAGCTTGAGTAGTTTATGAGATACAAGTCTTCGAAAATCACAAAAACCGTAGCTAACTGACCACTGATTTACTCATTGGCAGATCATAAAAATTCTTGCAGAAAATAAGGGCACCTACAAATAAGGGATTGGGGACAAAATCCCGAAAACCGAAATCCCGAAAACCCAAAATCCCGAAAACCCAAAATCCCGAAATCCAAAATCCCGAAAACCCAAAATCCCGAAAACCCAGAATCCCGAAAACCCAAAATCCCGAAAACTTATAATAATTGTATGTTTAAATTGTTTTTAATTGGTTTTATTTTTATGTTTCAGTTAAAATTTCAGTGAAACACAGTTTTGAAGAGTTTTTTATTTTTTCTGTTTTTTTTTCGAGATTTTGGTTTTTCGGGATTCTGGGTTTTCGGGATTTTGGGTTTTCGGGATTTTGGATTTCGGGATTCTGTCTGTCTCCCACAAATAAGATCATGCCCACCTTAAATCCCACCCTCTTAAAACAATACGATTTCCGCTTTAAATAAGTGGAATCTTTATTTACAGTTTATCATACCTATTTTCAACAGTGAGATAGACTGTTAGACCCAACAAGTGCAAGTTTGATCTCCCGTAGCAGCCAGTTTTTTTTTTTTTGAATTGAAATGTTTACAGTTTACACATAAAAATAAGATGATTTTCCGCTTAAATTAAGTGGATTTCTTTTAAATTTGCACATTCAAGAAACTAAGACGACTTGTCCGCTTAAATTAAACTAAATTTGTTTTAAGGTTTAAAAGATATAAACTTTAATGGTTTTGAATACTAAAAGAAGTATAACAAAAGAAAAAAAAAAATTGTGACACTTTTTTAATGTATTTTGTATCTATACAAATACAAAATTTTGAAAAATTTTAATTTTTGTATGCCTTAAAAAAGAAAAATATTAATCGACACATGCAAATAAAGTTTAATTTCAAAAAATTGATTTTTCAAACCAAATTTAAATTTTTTTTTTTTAAATCCAAAAATGATTTTTTTTGTTGAAAATTTTCCCTGACTTTAACATAAGAATTATCAAAGTATATTTTTATACAAATAATTTTATTGGAATGGGTCAAGTAACTTGGTAGAAAGTCAGACATCAAGAAAACAGTTCTGTTGCAAGTATCGATAATTTGGTCCAAAAAAATATTTTATTATTTCAAAAGTATAACCTTGTTTGCCACATTACATGTATTTAAAAAAAAAAACTATGACGTCACGTTTTTGTCATAAAAGAAGTTAAAGATGAGTTTTTATTATAGAAACTTGACATAATAGATTTTTGTTGGCCTCGAATTTAAATTTAGAATATTAAAATCTATTTAAAAAGTATTTTTTTGTTCACCAGAAACATTCTTATTATTATTAATTAGCACAGTGTTATTCATCATTATCATACTTTTTAATATTTATTTTAAAACATGGTTGGCAACCTTAACCCAAAAATATTAATTTTTTTTATAAAAACTAAACTATAAGAGATGTGCTAATTTAAAAAAATCTATGAAATACCTTAATTAGAGGTCTTAATTTGTGTTTCACTTATTTGGCACTTTTTGTACCTTGTTTTTAAAATTTGTGGGCCCTCCCTCTTTGTCGGAGTATTCAGGGGGTAACTTGGTCTTCAGCGCTGGTATTGCTGTAAGTGTTTATACTGGAGCTTAGGTAGACGAAGTCCTTTACCACCTCGAAGTTATGGCTGTCCATCGTGACGTTCATATCCAATACGACAATGTATGTTGTTCTTAAGAAAATTTATAAATTAGAAGGAAATTTTCCTATCATATCGGACCGTTATTTATTATTGCGTTTTTGAATGGATTCTCAAGATTTCTTATTGGAACATGTCAAAACAATGGTATTTTTATCCTCGTACTTTTAATTGTATCAATTTTTGTTAATCCTGGTGTCCTTCTTCTTCACTTTTTATTTTTGCAACAATCTATTGGTAAAATATAAAAACACTTGTTTATCATTTAAATCTATTCAGCGAACAGTAAAAATCAATCAAGAGTTAACTGCTTGTTGTTCTAATTAAATCAATATAATGTTATAATTATTTTTCATGACAAATAAAATAGTATTACAAACATATTTAACACTTAAATTTTATTTTACCAACAACCTCAAGTCCAATATTAATGTCTGACTCTACTTATTCTATTTAAGCCTTTAAATCATTCACGAACCAGTTCGCCTTAAGTATTATCTACTTTTTCTGATTCATCCTTCACTCACACAAAACCCGCCGCATCTTCTGATAAAATATTTGCATTTTAATTTTCTTCCTATAGATGGATTCAAATTATATCTGGCATTTTATTGAATGTAGTTGTTTTCAACAATTTATATCCTTTTTTTATGGTTTTTGAAAAAAGCCGCACGCACGTTCCAACAATCTAATGCTTCTCATCTATTTTAAGTGCCTTTTCACTGTTATTTTTTTCTCCTTTTTTTTCATTTGAATTTATTAAGTGGGAACACTTTTTGCAGCGAAAAGTTCCTACTCTGTGAATGATCTGAGAGGAGAACTACATCATCAACGATTGTATATAGTTGCTGTGTGCATGTGCCATATAGTGACCAATAGTAAAATATTATTACTATCAACTTAAGTGCATAGAGAAGACCATAGATATAGATAGAAGTCTGTGCTGCTGGCAGAACAAGTTTGGCAGCATGAGTTCTGCAGTCTATCTATAAGGCTAAAGGCAGCAAAACAGTAACAGCAACTATACTAGCAGCTACATCAGGCAAATATTGCAGATAAATCATGTGGAACTAGTTATTCTTAGTCGTATATTGTAATTGAGGGTTGCCAGCATTGGTTTTTGTACGTCAATTTGAAAATAACGTCTCCTTTGGTCCTTGAAACTTTTTATTTTTTGACTTATATTTATTTTGACAAAAGTGAAATTTGCAAAATTTGGCTGTCGTTTTTCTGAATTATTACAGAATCCACAGCCATCATGTTCTTTCTCATTCTGAAATAATGGCAACCCTGCCAATAATGGCCGGTTAGATTGGTTTTGATATTTTGTTCTTTTTTTTTTATTTTTTCTTCTGTCGAACTATCATTGAGGCGAATTGCGAATTTTCCGAATCTTTTTGCTAAACTCACCACGAATAGAGGTAGTGTTAGTACAAAATTAGTGACCAAAAGAGTGTTGAATTTATATAAACTTTCTTTTATGCAAAGAAAAGTAAAATATACAACAGCAAAGACTTTATGTACACCACTCAAACAGAATTGGAGAGCGACATACATAGAAATGGGATGCAATAATGGGTTATGCTCTATGTAAAGCTCAATGGTTCGATTAACAGCTAAAGAATATAGTTACCAAAGAGTAATATAAAGACCGCAAGAAGATAGTAGAGGCCTTTGAAGACATCATAGAAGCAGGTTTATAAATATAAGTTAAATGAATGTTTAATGCAATTTTCTATAGTGTTAACGTGTTCGCTATTTTGTTTTTAATTTAAATTTATTAATGTTTATGATTTTATGATTTTTTATTAAGCTGATAGTGATTGGTCTTTAATTTTAAATTACAACTATACTCGTAGAAATTTTTAAAGGATAGAATTGGGGTAGAAAACCAGTAACTCAAAAACGAAAACAAATGGAGAAATAAATATTTTCAAATACACAAAACAAGAGTTTAAAACTGGATAAATGACATTTTAATCTTAAATTATTTTTTTATTATTAGTATTTAACGGAAATAATTCAGTTTTGAACGCTTGCAAAAATAGGAGATGTTTTTTAAGTGATCGATTTTTACAATTGGACTTAATTTTCATTTCATTTTTGGACTTGGTGGATATTTTTCAGTTTTTGTTCATAGGCATAAGAACCTAATGGTATCTATAAGTTCTATTTCTTTTTCCATTTATTCACTTTTCTGTTCTGAAAAGAAGCAATAAAGTTGTTCTTGTTTAAATTTTAATCATCAATCAGGCATATGTTTTGAATACTAAAAACTGTATAAAGATTGAAAAATTGTGGGAATTTTTTTAGCCACGATTACTTCATTCAGTGAAAAAATACGCAATACGCTTAGCTTTTTTTTAAATGCAACTTAGGGGAAATTTTTAATTAGTACCTATCTAAACTAGAGGAAAAAACTAAAGAATACAAAAAAAATCCAAATTTTTTGAGATTTTTTAAGTGACTGTACCTATTTCCCTTAAAACTGGTCGTATTCGAATATAGTATGGGTAAAATAGTACATAAAATCAAGAGGGAGGGGGTGAAGGTCAAAAATATACTGAAAAAAATTGTTAGTCGAATATCATCATATGACACATGCTTTCAAGGTATTTTTTGATGCTGAATCTAATGACATAAAAATAAAGTCAATACGATTGCTCTAAGAAGTTAAGTTATTGTCGATTAAAAACAAGGGTGATTGTTTTTTGACTTCAACAGGTAAAATATAACCAAAATCCATGTGAAAAACATGCTACACGGATAAAATTCGGGATAAAGGTTCTTAAAATTATTTTTGGTGAAAGGGTGTTTTTTCGATAGGTTAAGTTGTGTGTGAGTAAGGTATCATAACAGCTAACTTAAACTTTATTAATTTTTAAAACTTGGTGAAAAAGTTTTGGTTGGTATGTATAAGAATTTAGAATCTATAAAGTGTACAAAATTATGTTGAGTGAAAGGGTGTTTTTTTTTTTCAAGAAATTATGAAATTCGAAATAAGTACCACAAAAACTGGGAAAAAATTGTTACACCAACGAAAATTGGTAAAAATCTTTCATTTATAACAGAAACCAAGAACCCAAAAAGTCTATACAAATATTTTTGGTTAAAGGGTGTTTTTTTTTTTGGGAAAATAGATAAAATCCGCGATAAGTGCAATAAAATCAATGTTATAAAAGGTACCCTCACGAAATTCAATAAATATGTTCTCTTTCTTATGGGGATTACGAACAAAAGAAATCTATACATTTTTTTCATGTGAAAAGGTGTTTTTTTAGGTATAGAGAAAATATGGGTATATTTGAAAAAGTGTGCAATGCTAGAGTAGTACTAGTAGTACCCTATTTAAATTCAGGAATTATGTTACTTTTGAGATAAGAAACAAGAATCTAAAGTGTCTATAAAAATTTCATGGTTAAAATGGTGTTTTTTTTTTTAGTGAAAACAAAAATGATGGATCACCCTTATGAAATTTGGAATAAAAAGCAAGAATAAAGAGTTTTTATAAAAAAAATTAGGTGAAAGGTTGTTTTTTCGAAGAGACAGTAAAATCTGTAATTGGTCTCAAAAAGCCAATGATTCGTGTAAAACGTCTAAGAACTTTAGTATAAACGTTTAATTTGTCATCAAAACCAAAAATAAAATGAATCATTGGCTTTTGGGAACCAATTACAGATTTTACTGTCTCTTCGAAAAAAAACACCCTTTTACCTATTTTTTTTTTTTTATAAAAACTCTTTATTCTTAATTTAATTTTTTTTTTTTTTATAAAAATGTAATAAATTCAAATATTTTCTGTTATTTAAAGTCAACATCGTGATTCTTAAATATGTTTTGCAAAAAGTCGATAGAAAAAAAAACAAAAAAAAATGTCTAGACGGATTGAATCGAAACTTTGTATAAGGGCATATTAAATCATAAAAGCTACAATCAACATTAAGGTTTTTTCGATACTTTCAAAAACCACCAAAAGCCCTTTTTTTAATTTTTCAAACTAACCTGATTTTTGTGGGAAATTTTTTGAAGATTTCAAAACCATTCTTAATTTTCCTTTGCGCTCTGTTTTTAAGATATTGATGGTAAAAGACAAAAAAAATCCTTTTCCATTCAAAGTTCGATATCGCAGCGTCAAAGCGAGCGTATCGAACTTTAAAAAAAGCACAAATTTAAGATGAATAAAAAATCCATATGGTGGTTAGACCATAAAAAAAACCGGAACAAACTATTAAAAAAAATAATACGTAATATTTATTTGGATTGGGGACTTAAAATTTATTTCTCAAAATTAGAAAGTTTAAGCCTTAAAATCCTTTTTTTAATGACGGTACGACCATTTCAAAGGGAAATAAGCAAATGTCACTTGATAAAAAACCAAATAATACTTTCGTAAAAAGGAAATTTTGGCAGAAACTTTTTTTCTCTCTTTAGAAATCTGAATATCAAGAAGTACCTTATTTACCCAGGTTCATGTTTATTAAAAATTTTTACAATAATTATAAGAGTGTTGAAATAATCATATTTGGATGGATAATTAATTTTTTTCACTTTAAAGTGGTAACTGCCTTTAACGTCTCCAATTTGTTTTTTTTTTTTTTTTCACAACACGAAAACTAAAACTTATATTAAAAAATTTAACTCACCATCTTGGTACCTAGTACATTTACTAAATCAAAGGAAACAAATTTTTAAAAGACTTCAAGCTTTTATTGTTTTGCTTAATCTCCAAAGAGATTAACTTTGTGGTTGTGCACGAATAAATAAATAATTAAATAGTTTTAAGTTTGAATCTACTTTTTTGTTGTAGCTAAAGTAGTATAGTTACTTCCTCATTTAGAGTATTTCTCATGACCCATAACTAAAACGAAATGCATTTGACAGGCTTCATTTATCTGGTTTCTTTTGTTAACTTGCTTACGCTCTTGTCTTGTTTGATCGTCTTCTTGCCACCACCAAGACCAACCGGCACAAGAAACGGCGCAGGCAATCAAGGCAACATGTTTCCTTATGGTATGTACCTTTATAGTATGAGTTGTAATGTTGTATTTTAATGATGAGACAGACAGTGGTGAGCTCCAGTACAACTAGGTTGCCAATTTCATTCATAGTTTTAGAAGAAGCTTTTAAATTTCCAACCATGCCTCCCAGACTATTAAGTCCGGACTAACATAGTGCCAGTAGTGTTTCCCGCCTATATTGCATGTTTTATGTCACTCGGTAAATTTCCGATATTTGAAATTGGAAACTACCAACTCTAAGCAACATTTGTAAATTAATACTTTCTTAAGGAAGGCGCTGAGTACTTCACAGTAAGACTTCCCATGGCGAGTGCATCGATTCTTCCTTTTTTCTTTCATCAAATTAATATTGTAAGACGAGTTAAAAACAAAAAAAAAAAAACTATAAAAAATGATTGAATGCTGATGTAATCATAAACAATTAAACTTTGAAAAAATTATGATGGCATAAATATATCTTACATAATACAAAAATTAAAAAAATATAAAAATATTCGCCAAGTCAGAAATGATAATTTAAGCGAAAAAATTTTTCTGCCGGAAAAGTTAATTTATTCAAATAGCCCAGGCTATTTGTACTAATGGTCAAGACTCGAGAGACTATGTCTGACGAAATTTTCGCCTTCAATTAACTAACTACGTATAGTAAATTGGTCACTTTATTGTGATGGATAATTTTTTTTATTTTTGTCTTATGAAAGAACTAAAAGATATTCTGTTAGACGCAAATTATTTTGTCAAAATATGGTTAGATATTAATTTTTTATAATTTTTTTTTCTCCTTCACAAAATAAAAATATTGTTGATGGACTTTTTGTGGCTGATGAACTTTGTCTTTAATATTTTTTATAATACTGCTGCTGGCTAACCACTTGAATATTGTTGTTAAATAATGTATAAATTTGTTGGAAGACAGGTTTATTATTATTTTTAAAAAGTAATTTATATGCAAACACTTTACTACTTTGAGAACAAGTTTGTTTAACTCTAAGCATTAGCAAAATAATTAAAGACTAAACTGAGATATAATTTAAATAAATTAATGTTGTTGTTTTTTTTTTTTTTTTTGATGAGTCATAAGAATTATATTTTGGTGGTCTCATCTATACAAGTTTGAAAATAAACAAAATCTCAATGTTCAAGAAACTGACTTTTAAAATCAATAAGAATTTTGTATTTATAACAAAACCGACAAATTAAGACAAATTATTTTGCCTATTTTTACTTTTTTTTTCATTTTATTTATTAATTTGATTGTTATTTACATAGTTATTTGAGAAATTATTGTTATTTTTAAGTTTTTGGCCAAAGTATAACCGCTACATGGAAATACATAATAGATATGTCAATTATGAGCAGGATTGTAAAAATATCAATTAAAAAAAAGCATTTAAATAAAAAAAAATATTTATTGCAAACAAAAATAATTTTCATTGAAAAAAAAAAAAATATTTATTGCAACTGAAAAAAAATTGCATTAAAAAAAAATTGTATTGCAACAGAAAAATATTTTCATTAAAAAATAATACATTAGCTATGTCACCTTATGTCAACTAGTCAAAATTGTAAAAAATTGGACTAATATTGAAAAAAAAAAAAAATATTCAATGCACACATTTTGAAGTGATTTTTTTTAATGCATAAAATGTTTTATTTTCAATAAAATTTTGTTTAATGCAATTTTTTTTTCATTTGCAACAAATAATTTTTTTTAAATTGTGATGGAAAACAAATCCATTAAAAAAATAACATTAGCTTTTTTTTTTACTTCGATTTACTTACAATAGCGCAATACGGTTAAAATTATGTAAGTATATCTTTATTTTTTAAAATTTTGATTATTTGATTTATCTATTGAAATTTCGAAAAGCTTTTTTTTAAGGGAATATATGTATACCAACATTTTAGGCTATATCTAGCACGTCACAAAATATCTACGATAAATTTCCTTAAACCATGTTTCTTAAAGTCTAACGGCCATATTATTCACTAGTTTAAAAAATACATCTGGATGTAAAATTGTCAAATGTCAAAAATAAATCCAAATCCAAAATAGTTATGCCAATTTTAACTATGAAAATAGTTTAAAAAAAAATAGTTAAAATTGACTATTTTTTTCTCTGTGTGATAGTGAATATTATTGATTTGGATTTATTTTTGACATTTGAATTTCTTTACATCCCAGATGTATTTTTTAAACTAGTGAATAATATGGCCGTAAGACATAAGATCATTTGTCATGCCAAATTTTTTTTACAAAAGTTTTGATAGTAGGCATAAACTTGAAAATGTGCTATTTGAATTAAAAATATTAAAGTTCGTTCGTTTTGCATTTCGAATCGAACAGTTCCAAAGAGTTCTAAGAATAACCAAACAAAAACGTTATGTGATTCGTTTGCTTTTGTTTAGGGTTTAGCCTTAAGTTTGGCCAAATTAGACCATCCTGTCCTTAAAGTACAGTGTAATGTATAGGGATAGGATTTCTTAAAAATAATAAATATGCACTTTAAATATGCATTTAAGGCCACATGAATTTGTAAAATATCAATATTTCTTTAAAATTATAAAAAAAGATTTTACGTAACTTTTATGAAATCTGTATACGAAACAATTTCCGAGTTCAAAGATGTAACTTTTTGGAAATATTGGTTTTTTTTTTTAATAAATAAAATTGCAGAAAATTTACTCTTAAATAATCCAATTTATCATTTGATCGTGTTATTTATGAGTTTGGACAACGTTGGTTTGTCAGTTTTGCACAGCATTTGCTTACGTTTTCTAATTGACTTTCAGTCACTTTTAGTAAAAAATTTCAAGCCTGTAATTTCGTTATTTTTGCTAATTTTTGCGAAAGTATGCACGAGAAACATACATTTATTTCCAAAATATATCAAAATATGCAAAAAAAAAAAGGAAATAATGCAAAAATAATGCACTAACAATTGATTTCCATTTTAAAGGAAATCTCCTGATTCGTATACATAATTCGTTGCCATGCTTCCAAGGTGTTCCTTAAAGAAAATGCATTTGCATGGAAACCCGATCTCTAGTATTGTACAAGTCCTTCGATTGAATAATTTGCCTTTAAACAACTCATTTAATCAACGCATTGTTTTCCGCTATTATTGTTTTCCAGAATTATTTTCAAAGTTAAAATAAAAATCATTTTTATTTAATAACACTGGTAAATTTCGAATTAATTTTCTTCCTAACCTCAGGCGAACGAATCGCAAAGTTTTGCAAAAAAAATTGCATTTGAAAATGCAATTTTTTTAACGTTTTGTTTTAAAATTGTACGCGAATTTGTATTTCCTTTAGGACGAAAGGGTTACAGGATTCAAATACATCTGTCAAAATAGTAAAGACAAAAAAATATTTTTGGCGTAACAGAATATGTTAAACAAAATTATGCTAGTTTTAGGGTAGATATCTTTTTCGAAATTTCAAACGGCAAAACTAATTAAAGAAATGCTTTAGATCATTTACTAAGGATTTTACAATATTCGGCTCTGATTTCGTCAGCTTTCAGGTATTTATCAGCGGTTTTCTTTTCATTTTCGTGCATGTTCTAACACATTTTGAAAATCATCTTACTCAAAAGAATTTAGTAGCACATAACAATTTCTTGTTTAAGTTTTGAGTTCTTGTATACGCCGTTGATCTGGATGTAAAATTGTCAAATGTCAAAAATAAATCCAAATCCAAAATAGTTATCCCAATTTTAACTATGAAAATACATACATAGTTAAAAAAAATGGTTAAAAATGACTATTTTTTTCTCTGTGTGATAGTGAATATTATTGATTTGGATTTATTTTTGACATTTGAATTTCTTTACATCCCATATGTATTTTTTAAACTAGTGAATAATATGGCCGTAAGACATAAGAACATTTTTTGGCGTTTATCCTTTTTTAAAATCGATTTATTTTGATTCTGATTGATTAGAGGCAAAAATGTATTGTAAACGAAAAATATTCAAGTATTGAGTGATTGGTGATTGGCTTTACAATTCTTCTTCCGGATCAAATGTACACTGAGGGAAAAGCCACCATAAAACCACGTAAAATCAATGAAAACCACATTGATTTAACTATTATTCGGAATGATCAATTTATTTTTTCCCTCAGTGTAGATTTGTAGAGCAACGAGTTAAAGGGCAAAAGTTACTTTTGGTAACTTTGGTTCCTTTTTACTTGCGATATAGGTACTATACATATATCAAGTTATGCATTCGTACAAAAAAAAAGTTGAGATAACATTTTTCCATGACACTACGATGGTAGAAAATGCCAAAAAAGTGGTTCCCGGAAGTCCGTATGTCTGTCTTTAAACGAAACGATGTCTAACTTGGTATGTAGCGTTATTTGGCGACTCTCCATAGGGGTTTTTGGAATTAATTTTTTTGGACCAAAAATAACGGTACTTGTCATATACCGATTTTAGTAAAATTGAAATATCTCAAAAACGGCTCCAACGATTTTGTTTAAAAAATTCAAATGTAAGTTTTAAGCTAAGGTCTATCTTTTAATGAAAAAAATTTTTTTTTTGAAATCATTATTAACGGTACCTGCCATTGAACCGTTTTTTTTCAAATCCGATTATCTCCGAAACTGCTTATTCGATTTCAACGAAACTTTTTGTGAAGAAGCATTTATATAATTTATAAATATAAACCAAAAATAAAATTTTCAAAAAAATAATTTTTGGATTTTTAAAAAAATTTTGAAATTTTTGAAAAATAAAATCAAATTTTCGAAAACGGGACATTGAATTTTTTTGAAATTTTGTTTTTAGATGCTGATTAGTGATTCCTACAAAATGGCATACCAATTTTATTTTAAAACTTTTTTTTCCAAAAAATTATTTATAAAAAATTAGTTTTTTAAAAAACTGCTCTAACGATTTTGAAAATTTTTTTTTCTAAGGCGTCGAATTTTTTTTTTCAATTTTAAGATGAGAATTGCCTACAACGAGTTAGATGGGGAAAGGCCAACAAATTATAAGGTTAAAGGTATAAGTAGTGGGAAGACATTCTAGCAGAGACAATACGAAGACCCGAAAAGTTCGTTCAAGAAATGATACGCAAAATCATCATTTCAAAATTTAAAATAAAACCAAAAAATGTATTTTCTTAAGCGTTATATGGTAAAAAATATTTTCATAGGCTAAAACTGAGTTTTAGCTTCAGGCTATGGTAAAAAAAAAAATATTAGAAAAGTGCCGAAATTAACCTTTTTTCCATATCTTAAAAAATATCTCAATTAAATTTTCCTGCAATAATAAAATATACTCTTTGTTGTTTTATTGATTTATTTATCAGGCATTATATTACCATATCTTTTGATATATAGCTGTTGGAAATATTTACACACATTGTCTGTTTTCTTAAATTGTATGAATAATTTAACTACTAATTTAATTTATGGCCATAATCTATGAAATATTTTTTGTCTATAGACAACATTTCATTTCATTTATTCAAATTGATACTTGAAATTTTTCATAGGTTCGTTTAAATGATGAATGTTGTGGTTTATTGAAAAAAAAAAAAAAAAATTAAAAAATATTTTACATAATGAAAAAGAAAATAGTGAAAACACCATTTATCTAGATGGTGTCGAAAATATTTTAAAATAAAAGGAAAAGTCAATTCTGAGAATGTGAAACCATGTCATATTTTTTTTTTCAATTTTTTTTTCATTCATTATAGACAATATTATTTTGATTGTGTTTTTATTTTAAAAAAGAGGTATGTAGGTACCTAAATTAAAATGTTTGGCACACGTTCCAGAAATAATTTCACACACAACTCGGTACCTTTCAAACAATCAAAAAGGTTTGAATCATTGCAAAGCGAGTCTTGAATATGTTTAAAATGCTTCACGCAGCATGTTTTTTTATAGAAACATGTAGGTATGATGTATGTAACTAGTTGCAGTTTCAAGGTTTATCTATGTGAATTTTTTTTTTTTTTTTTTTTATTGGAATTTTCTTTACAGAGTTGATTACTGGCACATAAAATAGTCACACCTTCTGCCGACGAAGACGCCATATCGCCAAGCCAATTTATTATTCAAAGAGATGGAAAGTATCTAAAACCTAACTTGTTGTGCCAAACTTGTTGCTTTCTCCCTCACCGGTACAACATTTTCACTTTTAATTGCCAAGTGGCATGGAAAATGCTAAAGAAAAAAATAAATAAATTCATAAATGATAATTAATGTCTATGGCAAAATATGTGCTAAATTCCATTCGACACAAATGCACAAAAATTTAATTTGTGTATAGATCTCTCGTGAATAAGCAATAAAATATCTATCTTTTTGTATCTGCAAAACTAAAATGATATAAAATAAAACACAAAACACGAAAACCAGTTGGCCAGCATAGCATTTGGCCAGGTTAAAAGAATTTTATTTATAAATAACGATGAAGACATCAGAGTTAACTATATCGAGTGTGTAGGTATCATTTTTATAATCAAACAAGACACATTCTAAAAGTTGTCCTTCACCTTTATAAGTCGATAAATGTTCTTCTAGTCAATAAGATGAAGTAATCAAATTGACTTTTTCATAAAAAAAAAGAAGATACATAATATTATTATTTGCTTGTGGTTTTTTTTGTCATTTTGATAAAAGTAAACATCAAGAATAACAACACAAAATTAAAAAGTCATAAAACCCATTAAGATGTTTCATCTTGTATAGCTTTTTATATATATTTTATACCAAAGACTTGTAAGAGTTTGCGTGAGTCTTTCTCGTGGATTAAAAGAAGTGAATAAAAAGATTGTAGTTGTAAGGTACATATGTTTTTTTTGCTTGTATTTTTATTGAGGTTATGAGGTAATTGCAAATTATTTCTTTTTTGTAGTTTAGAACTATAGAGAAAGGTAAGCAAATTATTGATGGAAACGACGATTATCAAGCTTATACTTAAGAAAATGAAGGAAAAAATGTTATAAATCTCAGAAAATTCTTCGTTTTCTTTGATCTAACAAAAATAAGAATTGTAAGTATGCATTTAGATGATGAACCTTGCGTTTGATGAATAGTATCATTCTTAAGTTATAAATTTAAAAAATTGTCTCTTACAACCTTATTCTTTAGGTTCATTCTCATTCAAGAATTCGATTTAACCAATTTTGCATAAATATGTGTGTGTAGTTGAACATGAATATCATTAAAAGTATGTCATCAAAATAACAATGGCACAGATTTGTTCTATACCTTAACAAGATCAATTTATTTGATTTAAGTTTGAAAATTGAAATAGAAACCATTTCGTGCAGAGTACATAGTTCACGAAGTCGTGAAAACAACAGTATTAAAATGTATGGCTTCATTTGATCTGTATTCAATATGCCCCATAGTAGGTATATCACATGACCTAAGTAATCAGTCAACTACATAAATACAAATTTTCAAATCATTGCATTTTCAATTTTTTTTTTTTTCTTCGGATATAAAACATATATTTTTTTATATTACTTTTTCCTGTCTGCCCGAAGTATTTTAGGAATTTAATTTGTTAGTTTCAAAAGCTATTTTATAAATTTTCCTGATTGAGTCTCAGTATTCAAAGTAATTTGTTTTTTAAGAATACGTACTTAGCGTAGACGTTCCCTTTACTTGCGGTATAGCTTAGATAGGTTAAGTTTAGGATTCGTAAAAAATAATCGAACTCGAGATAACAATCAGACATAACATTACGATGATGAAGAATGTAAAAAAAGTGGGTCCCGCAATTCTGTCTGTCTGTCCGTCTCGTTAACGACATAGCCAATTTCGACCAATATACAAGAACAGTAAAATAAAAGTTATATAAAAATTTTTAAAAAATAAAAAAAGCATATTTTTTAATTTTTTAAAAAACTATTCAAAATTCATGTTTTGAAAAATCAATTTTTTAAATACGGGTTGGTGAATTTTATCGAAACTTTGTTTTTATGAGTTAAAAAATATTTTCTTAAAAATGGAAAATTTAAAAAAGATTTTTATTAAATTTTCGTGCATTGGTACAGCGAACAGGAAATGCACTTTTTAAACTTTAAATTCAAATAGAAAATGACTGAGAGGAGCTACAAAATTAATTTTTCCGCAACAAATTTTGTTTTGCAAAGCTACAATTTCTAGAAAAGAAAAAAAAATTTGAAAATTCAACTTTTTTGAAAATTTTGACCGTTACATATGAAATTGAGTCTTATTCTAGCGGAATATTGAATAACAAAAAAACTAATCGAGGTTTTCGGATTTCGTCTTAGTCTAGGTTACTTCAAATTTGTGCAAAAAAATTTTTTTGAATTTCGCATTTTTTTTTTATTTTGAAAGGTTACTTTTGAGCTATCTTTTTAAAACAAAATCTTGAATATTTCAAAAACGGTTCGAGTTACAAAATTGGGGTTTATATCAAAAATAATGTATTCAAAAGCTTCAATTAATGGCAAAAGAAAAAAATTAAAAAAGTGATTTTATAAAAAAGTCTCCACTGGCCTCATCAAACCGGAAGTGCACTTCTGAAACTTTAAGTTGAAATAAAAAATTACTGGGTATAGCTACAAAATTTAATTTTTGAGCAACAAATTAGCATTTAATTAGCTTCAATTTTGGGCATCAAACAAATATTAATTTTCACTACTTTTGTCCGCTAACTTCAGTCTTATTTTAGCGGAATTTTGAATAACAGAAAAACTGTTCAAGCTAGAAAAACAAAGTTCATGTAATTGAAAAGCATTTAAAAAGCTACAAATTTGGAGGTCAACTAAACTCATTAATTTCAATCATTTCAGATTTTGTCCGCTAACTTCAGACTTATTTTAGAGGAAAATTCAATAATTAACTTTAAATAGAGTATATTGAAAAAATTACGTATACACCACAGTGAACATAACTGCTTTTTTTTCAACCATTTTTTCCATATTTTTAATCTATTTTTTAAATTTTAGTAATTAAATTTAAAAAATGAAAACAAAAAAAAAAAAACAAAACAAAACAAAAATTTTATCTTTTTTAGACATTTATTAATCATTAACAAAGCAATAATCATTCAATCTTTATATGAAATGAACACGTCTTAAAAAGATTGTGAATGCAAAAATAATCTTGCTAAAATTATCACAAACTCAAGTCGTGTAGTCTTTTTTCAAAGATTTTAATTTTTGTTAATCCACCAAGATCCATTGTCTGTTTGGACTAAAGCTAAACATGACCTAATACTGTAACCTGAGCTCTTTCAATCTTTCTTTATACATGATCTTAACAAATGTTGTGCAGGTTTTTTGCTATTATTGAAATTATTATTATTTATTATGTTCAATGCCACATCGATCAGTGCCATTGCCGTTTGAAATTGTACAAGAAAAATAATTCCTGCTACTGAACTAGTTTTATTATTTCTTCCCGTGTCTATTGTTTTGCTATTTTCTTATAAATTTAATTGTTTCGAGGAACAAAACTCTGCTATAAACCTGATGCCATTCACATCAATTTAACAATAATTTCTGAAGGTCATTATTATTATACTACAGGTTCTTAATTGTCATTATTAGGCGTTGTCCGAATCGAGTATCCGTCTTGTTTTTTCACAGATACAAAAAAAAAAAAAATGCACCCAAATTATATTCCAATTACACTCTCGCTGGAAACAAAAAAAAGCCTTCGTTTTTCAGTCAGTCGGTCGACATTTATAAAGTTTCATCGTCTCGCGAAGAAATCAAAATTGTCTTCACCTTGTTTGTTGCCGATGTAGCCCATGGAGCAACCTCCAATCAAAAGTGGTGGACAACTCTTAATTTCGGTCAAATGAAAACGAAAAGGTTCCGGTTTTCATAACTCTAAAAACATGACTTATCCACTTAAAATATATAAATTTTTTTTTATGTTCACAGCACGAGTATCTTTTTTATGTATCGTCACCTTAAACTTTCCTCTCGGTCTCTTCGAATTCCATTTTTTATAAAAAATAATAAAAAAAAAAAATAGGCACTGGACTCCACCTGTGTATAAAGTATCTCTCTCTGTCGTGTTTAGGCGACGAAAGTTGTTTTTCAACAAAAAAACGAAACACTGCGAGTGCGCGGCTTCTTCTTAAATTCCAACTGGTCTCTTCTGGTAGATGACCTAAATGTCAATGGGCTATAAAATTGATTATTCGAAAGTTTTCGAATCTTTTCAACTTTTTGTTGTTGTTGTTGAATGCAAGCGATTAGTGAAATAAATCAATTGAATATCAAGTTTTTTTTTCGATTTTTTTTTTTTTAATTTTGGAGGTAACATTCTTATTCTTGGTTATTTTTTTTGTCACAGTGTGTATTTTGTTTTTGTTTTCATTTTTACTGCTATAAGTTAATTTTGTTTAATATCAACTCACCTTGGCATTTTTTGTGGTTATTTTATCGAAAATTGCTGCGGGTAAATTTTTAAGATAAAAATCTTCTTTTTGTTATTGCTTTAAACAGGTAAGTGATTAAGATATATAACCTTAGTGCATGCAGCAAGTGGTGATCTACTCTGAAGATGTGACTATGCCAGAAAGAAGAAAAAAAAATAATTTAGCTCATTTTTTATATTTAAACAAGTTACTATGACATTTAAATGACCTTGCACACATAACCATGCTATTGTGAGTTATTTATTATAAATCGATTCATCAATATCAGACAATTTATTTTATGTTTAATTTTTGGTTCAAAAATGACTGCAATTTTTAATAATTTGTGATCCAGTAACCTTATACATCGGAATCCAGTACCTAACCTTAAAATCGGGATAAATATTTTTAATAGTTAAATGGTGAATTGTGACTATTTTAATAATCATTCGAAGTATTTTGCATTATTCATATTTAACCGTCTGTCGGCACACGGGTGCGAATTTGGCAGGACAAAAATAAAAGGTGATCACAAAAAAGTGTCTTTATAAGGGTAAAAATACATTTTTTTGGAATTGTGAATGCAATATTCGAGTTCCTCAGAAAATTCTACATCAATTTCATACATGATTCTCTATAAAATATTGAGACCGAAAAAAGTTCTAGGGAAATGAAAAAGTATAAACCAAACTCGCAAAAAAGAGGTGTGCCTATAGAGGGTTAATAGTCAACTTTAACTAATAAAATAGTTATTTTGTTACATTTGACTAATTAATAGCTAATTTCGATAATACTTCAATTGACAATTAAAATAGTCACAAATAACCATTTTTAAGTATTTAAAATAATTATCATTATCAACTATTTCTTTCTCTGAGTGTAGTTGTAATTTCTTTATTTCGATAAATATTTAAAAATAAAAAATAAAATATATAGGTTAAAAAACTAAAAATTCGCTTTTATTACGCACTAAAAACTATAAAATTTAAAAAATTTAATTGACTTATAGGAAATGGTTAGATCAAAAAGCGTGGTGCTCTTTGTTCAAACTTTATTAAAGTATTGATAGTTTTTAGTGCGTTATAAAAGCGTATTTTATAATATATATTTTATTTTTTACTTTTTAGTCTTGTCATGATTGAAAGTACATACATGTACAAAGTTTTATTTCGATACGATGTTTGGAAGTGGATCAAAATGTATTTCCAAGTTTTTATTACATTAGTTACAAGTGAAGCTAATAAAAGCGTATTAAAAACACCCGAATTTCCAACTAATTTTAAGGCATTTTATGAGAAAAAAAAAATTAGGAAAATATTATTTTTTGTACAATTGTGTCTTTAACCAATTTCATTAATAATGTAATAAATATAATAAAGAATTAACAAAAAAAATTTAAATCGTTAAAGCAGTTTTTTTTAGAAAAATATAATTTTATATATAAATATGTATATTCTCACATTTTTCAAAATAAAAACTTGGTATTCCATTTCTAAGGACATACTATTCAATGCCTAAAACGAGATTTTGAAAAAAAAAAAATCATCAGCCTGTTTTCAAAAAATTGATTAACAAAAAAAAAATGAAATATTTTTTTAAAATGCAAAAAAGTGCTTTTTGAAAACCTAGTTTATAGTACCTACAGTATATTTTCTTGTTGTTTTGAAATCGACTTAGTCTTTAACGAAAAATTCAGAATAATAGTTCAAAAAATACAGATAGACAGAATTGCGGAATTTACTTTTGGTTGGTATCTCAAGTTCGATTTTTTTTCGAATCCTAAACAAGTACCTTCATATATGTACAAATGAACATTTATGTACCTATGTAGGTACACTGAGGGAAAAAATAAATTGAAGTTGAAACGTCTTTGTTTTAAAGATGAACTACTTTGGTTTATGTGAGTTTAAGATACGAAAGCATCAAAAATTGACCTATTTTATACGTTGATTTTAAAATGTTCATCTTCAACGCAAAATCATTCCGAATAATAGTTAAATCAATGTGATTTTCATTGATTTTACGTTGATTTATGGTGGCTTTTCCTTCAGTGTATATCGCAGGTAAAAATTTTCATTGAAAATAAAATTTTGATTCTAAAGAAAAATATTTTGCATTAAAAAAATGCTGTTGCAAATAAGCAAATTTCTCCATTAAAAAAAAAATTAATTGCAAAATTTGAGCATTAGAATTTTCTTATATCGTCGATTTTTTACAATTTTGTCTATTTGGCATTTGAGCTTCAATCTTATCATTGAATTTAATTTAAGGCCAAAATTAAAAGAAATTCGATTACGAGTAAATATTAAAAAAAAAATAATCAATGTACACATTTTGCATTGATTTTCTTTTGCACTGGAAAATTTTTCTGGTTTGTAATTAAATTTTTTTAATAAATCGGTATTCAGATTTTGTGTCCGATGCATTGTTTTATCTGAATTTTCGTGATAATCAAATGGATCATAATTAATAAATTATTCATTATATTACGGTTAGTATCCTGGCCCATTATAATAACATGAAAATATTTGGTATCATTTCCTATACAATTTTATTATTCGGCCTTAAAAAACAATCCTAGTTACAAACTTCAATAAACCGAAACAATACTCGCTTTTTTAACAAAAAAAAAAGTTTGGTACCTCTTCGAAATAATGTGGGAAATAGCAATTATATTTTGAAAGTTACATTCACCATAATTGTTAACATGTCCCATGTCTTCCTTCTTTGGATGTCTAATTTTTTTTTTTGTTCATTAATTGTACATCAACTGTTTAAAATGACATGTGAAATAAGACCGTTTGTATCTTTATGATTTATCACAGAGAGTTTGAACGAAAAAAAAAAAACAAAAAAAAAATAAATAAAAGACTTCAGCTGACAAAAGACCACCTCATCACATCATTGACATTTTGAAAGTTACCATAAGTGCATAGCTTGTCTTGACAAAAACTAAATAAAATGTATGAATTTCTTCTCAGATTGACAAGTAAAGAAAATACAAAAAAAAAGAAACAAAATACAAAAAAAAAATAAATTTGGAAATGCATTACGCAATCTATCAAATTCTATTATTTTATTCAAAATAATAAACTAGTTTTAATGCAGATATTTAACTTAAAAGGTTGCCAAAAAAACTAGTTTAAGCAATGTATTATAAATTTATAATCGCTAAATAAAAAAAAAATAAAAATAAGGACGAAATTCCAAACAGATACCTAAATTTCATAATTTTTCCAAAATCCCTCCTCATTTTTCGAAGAAATGTACTGGTAACCCTGTTTTCGAATGCTTTCAAAGACATCTCTATGGTTTATGTCAAATAAATTAACTACAAAAAAAATAAATGTCTTCGGACAACACTTACATTTTATTTACTATTTGAACAGGTCAGAAAGGAAAGTGACAACAACTTTAACCACTTTTGCTAAGTCCATTATTTTTTTTTTATTAAATTTTTACTTGCTTTTTTTGTTGTTGTTTTTAGTAGTTAAAGTGAGTGCGCAAAAAGTTTAATTAAAAAGAATGTATGTTGGCTGGCGTGTGCAATAAAAGTGGTTTGATCCAATTTTTTGTGTTTTTTTTTAATGTTAAACTCTGAAAAAAAAAAACAGGTTCATGGATTAGTAGATAGATTAATCCAGATCAGTAAGCTGTGAAATGTCTGTCTGTATCATGTATCAAGTGAAGATAGAAAATTTATTTTCAGATAAATTTCTTAAAATGAGTTGTTAATAGTTTGGAGAAATCTATTTAAGTGAATGTTAACATGCTGTGTGATTATTTACATTTTTTTTTTTTAACATTTTAATCAAAGATTATATTTTTTTTTTGTCATGTTGGGTGGTGTAAAATTATAGATTATGACCTAGTTTGCTTCTTATAAATTCTTGATTCGCAAATATGAAATACATTGAAGTACCATTTTTTTTTAATCTATCTGAAATTAAGGAGGAATTCAATTTTTTTTTTTATGTTTCAAAAATATGGCAATCAATTACCTACCCTTCCTTTTTTTAGAATTGAATGAACTCTTTTGTTGATGTTGATTCTTAGCAACAATCAAACATATTTATATAACATATTTACCAATTTTCATAAGAGAACTATTTTTATATTATAATGTTAGTTCAATCAGCGTGAAACCTTACCCTTTCCAAAACAAAAAAAAAAAAAAAAAAAAAAAAACGTTCACATCGAGTTTCATGAAATCAATAAAATTGTTATAAGTATTTATTAATTTTCTTAATATTATTATTGTCCGACGTTTCAACAAGAAATTCGAATAATCAAAAATCGTGGTAAGTCCGTTTGAGAAAAGTAAAATATATATAGTTTAAAATTAAACAATAAATGTCATGTTGTATTTATATGAATTTATTTGTTAAATTCATTTAAGGATACCTACATAGAAAAAACTCAGGTTTTTATAAGTAGGTAGGTCATGTTGAAAAATTATTGATGTGGATTTAATTTAATTTAAAAAAAATATAGATACAATCGGCTCTATAAAAAAATGAATATTTTGGCCACTATGGCGTATACGTACTTTTTATTAAAATTTTTCAAAATTACATATTCAAAATTAAAAATAAACTATTAGAGATACAAAAATCTTCTATAGCTTATTTGAAAGATAATACCTTGAAGCTTAATACAAAGGAAGGATTTTTAAAAATTCCGTCATTTAATAGGGTAAACAGGGGTAAAAGGGAAAGATGAAATTTGGGCTAAAATCTAAACTCGAAGTTGTAGAGAACTGATTTTTTTTGCTATAGATAGATGATTAATTTAAGAATAACTGCATTTAAGAAAAAATTCTAAAAAATTTTGAAACTAAGCTATAAAGTTTTGTTTGAACGTTGTACACGTGTTGGGGCTATGACAAAATGATGATTTTGGGTAGGGAATTTTTTTTTTTCAATTCTAAAGGTGCCAGGTAAAAGATGAGGGAAAAAAAGTAGGCGTCTGATACGGATTTTTTTCCAACACTCTGCGTTTCGAAATATGAATTTTTGAAAAACACCATTTTGTTTTAGGGGTATTTTTGGGGAAATGGTAACGGAGTTACGAATAACAGAGTTACGCGCGACAGAGTTACGGCCGTCAAAGTTACGCGAAACCGAAGTTACGAAAAACTAGAGTTACGAATTCTAAACTTATGTTAAGCTATGACATGTGATTTTTGGGTTGGCAACAATTGCGAGGAACGATATGGAATTATGGAAATACAAACAAGAGATTAACATTTTTCTCATTGGTCAGAACTAAATGAGTAAAGCGAAAATGGGTGTTATCCCAACTAACAATTTTACTTCCACGAGGTTAAGATTTTTAATTTCTTGCAGCTATTATCTCTACAGGGCTTGTATTTAGTTTGTGAATCGAAAATTCAAACTTTCGAGGCTTAACTTTCGTTAAACGCTTCCTAGAAACCTAGTGCAAGTGGAATCTAAAAATTTCTACAAGCATTAATGTAAACATTTCGTTTAAATTTCAATACGGCCAAATGAAATTCCATTGTAGAAGCACAAGAAATAAAAGCCAATAACTGACTTCTTTTAAATGGCTTTGCAAAAGAAATTGTATTAGAACTGCTTACAAAATCTTTATGAATGCTTTCTATTTTTTGTATCCAATTCGAAAATTATTAGACTCAAAAATGACTTAGGTATGTATTTAAGTATGGTAGAAGTACCTACAACTTATACAATTGCCTTAAATGCATTTATTAGTATAATTCTATATTACCGAAATTATGTCAATAGTATATGAGTCGTGATATTCATTAAATAAAAAAAACATTACGTTGAATTTCAAATAAACCGCATTAAACGGTTTTGCCTTTTTAAAAAAATATTCCACAAAATATATGTGTTATAGTTACTGCATTTTAATATTTGAATTAAAAAATTGTTGAATCATTGTTTTTGATTGAAAATATTACAAAGTATGTTTTATATTACTTTCAAATATAACGACTTACATAAATGTTTATTTTGTATCTCTGTATGAGAAAAAAAGAAGTTCAATTTCAGGCGCATGCGCGAAAAGTTTTTAGTTTTATATGTTTGCCTTAGCGAAGTTAGGGGACATTTATGTATATTTGTAGAGATCCTTTAAGTACAAGAAAAACATTGTAAAAAGCATTTAATTTTATAAGTTTGCCTAAGCGAACTAATTTTATTTCTAGAAGCCCTGTGAAAGTGAGTACAAGCTAAATTTTTTAAACTGTCAGGCAAACTCATGAGAATAAGAAATATTTGGATAAGTGCCATTATGGTGACCATTTTTGGTTTTTTTATTCATTGTTATAAAGAAATAAATAAAAAAGTGAATCTTTTCATATCGGTAATTATTTTAAAATAGTGATATTAAAAATGGTTTACTGGCCAATTTGGAGTTCATATTCAAGTAAGTAGAGAAGAAAGGAAAACAAGATTTTAATCTTCTCCACTTATTTAATTATGAAATATTGATAGACATTTTAGATTTTTACCTAAGTTCAAAACAAAGTTAATTCTCTTATTTTTAAGAAAAGGCCAAAAGTCCAAAAAAATTGAAAATTTTTTTTCTGCTTCGGAAAAATGCAAGTTGACGGCATCCGGATGAAACCTCTAAAGTCTAAAAAACCGAATTTTTCAGATATTTTTTTCTGCTCCAGAAAAATTGTTCTTGAGTAAAAAGTTATTCTCTTTCATCTTCTCAATAATTATAAGAATGTACAATCAGAATATAATATTATTAAGTCTTTATTAAATAATTTTTTACAAGATAAAAAAAATCAGAAAATACCTAACCAAAAACAATAACTTTGAAAAAAAAAACACAAATGGTCACCATATTCTTTAAGATATTGCAACTCATCAGGAATTAAGTCGAAGCCCTTAGAAAGTTCTGGTTTCAAGTAGTCCAAATTTGAAACTCTTTTATTATATACCTGAGTAGCTCGATGGGTAAAGTACCGGACTTTCAATCAGGATGTACGAGGTTCAAATCCAGCAAAATTCGTCAAGTAAGTAAAAGTTTTTTTCTTAATATAATTGTGTTTGGAAATTTAATTTCAGAAGCAAAACTTGTCTGGATGGAAAACAAAGAAGAAAATGAAAAAATAAAATGTAATTAATAACAGCTTCGTTAGACCCTTGTGGAAGTAAAATTGTTAGTTGGGATTTAATCTTGTAAAATGATTGGATAGGTATAGATATACATATATGGTTTTGTTTTTGTGAGAAGATCGCAAAAACGTTGAAATAGAAAAAAAACATCAATCAAAATTTTACAAGATTAAATAACACCCATTTTCGCTTTACTCATTTAGTTCTGACCAATGGTGAAAATGTTAATCTCTTGTTTGTATTTCCATAATTCCATATCGTTCCTCGCAATTGTTGCCAACCCAAAAATCACATGTCATAGCTTAACATAACTTTAGAATTCGTAACTCTAGTTTTTCGTAACTTTGGTTTCGCGTAACTTTGACGCTCGTAACTCTGTCGCCCGTAACTCTGGTATTCGTAACTTCGTCGGTTTCCCATTTTTGGGTAGTGTTTGATTTTTAGCTCAAACTTATAGGACATGTAGGTTGGAATCGTTTAGTGAATTTTGACTGAATAACGGAAGAAACAAGTTTTTAAAAAACATGTTTTCTGACCGTTTTTAACCGATTTTTATCGTTTTTTATTTTTATCTTTTTTTCTTTAATAGATACAGGAATAAAGTATATGGAGTAATGATAGACCATGACCACGACTAAATGTGTGCCAAGTTTCAATCATTTTCGTGAACACAATTTTGAGATAACGGTAAAATAAAATTTTAAAAATCAATAGGTTATAACTTTTGACCAAGAGCAGATATAAATTTTATTAAACTTTTATGAGCATCCTGATACAATTACCTTTCATTTGGTAAAAATAGTTCCTCCGTGTGTTTTTTTTTTTTTTTTTTTTTTTTTTTTTGAAAACAGATAAATAAACATAATAATGAAATTTTGTTCCTTATATAAATTAGTCTCATTTGACTCTAAAAAAAATATTTTACACAAAAATTTGGTCTTTTTTATGAAAATGTTGCTGTGGACATGAAACTTTAAATAAAATAGTGACTGACAAGTTGCTAAGGCTTTCAAAAATTAAAAAATATAAGTTTTATATACGAATTAAATTAAACTATGCACATTCATCTAAGGAGTGATCATGTACATTGTACAAGTAGTAATTTTAACAAACCTTGTATTTTGTCAGAAAATAAATCACACTAAAAGGTATAGAAAACCTCAATTTCGCCATTGGCAATTTTCTACCCAAAACCTCTTTCGCCAGCAATTTCATCTTAAAAGATAAGAAACCGCCTTACTTAGTAGCGCTAAAGAAGAAAGAATCTTGAAAATCCATTCACCTGTAAGTAGTAGATAAACCAGGCAGTGCCAAAACAGTAGAAGAAGAAGATGGAAACTTCCACCGCCTTAATTTATTCCGAATGGATACCGACACGAACAGAAAGAAAAAAAAACAAGAATCATTGCCGTCATCATCAGCATAGCTTTTGTATAATCGTGTGGTTCCATTGGTGCCCCAGGGCGAAATCTGAACTTTCTGTCGAACAAGTTGTTCGACATCTCTGATGTCGTTGGCGAGCCACATGCGTGTATAGGTACTTCTTCTTCTCTTGCGTCTTGCGGATTGCGGACCATTTGATAATGATGTTGATGGCAAGTAGGTATATCTTTGCTATATGAGAAATGTGTTTTGTGAAGTCTGTGTCGCGCTCATCTTTTCGGTCCCCCTGGATATCCAGTGAAAGTTGTATTTGTTTGTGTTGTTTGGCCGACAATGTTTTTTTTTTTTCATTCAATCTGTCTGTTTTGTATCTTTTTTTTGCGCCTTGTCTGCCAAATCGTTAAATGATTTTCTATCAATTAGTAAAGTCAAGAGTTTCCATTTCACCTGTGATGATGGTGGTACTAGGTAACTCATACTCGTATAATAAATGTTGGGTGATTTCATTTACGCAAACGGCGGAAAAAATAATATTACTGGATGCTCAATGGTCGTTTAAGTGGTTATTATAATTATTTTTTATAAAAGTTACCAAAGTATCGAGTTTAATATTTATTTTATCTTTCAATTTCTTTCGTAAATTTACATACGAGCCAGTCAAATAATAATTATTTTGCGTGCGTGATGCTGCAAGGCATGCATTATCATTATGTCAAAAAACCCACGAAGTTTTGTTATGTTTTTTTTTTTTTTTAGAATGGGTAAGGCTTTGAAGAGAAATATTTTGCATCGTTAGTTGTATACATTTATCTTATTTAGCTTCTTTTTGTTGACAAAAAACAAGACATGAAAATTGGTTAGAAAAATATGTATAATATAATCATGCAAATATTATTTCGTGATGGCAAATGATTGGATAGAATAAGTGTTAATTTATTACAAAATTCTAAAATATATTCAAAATGAATAATCATGAAACTGAGTGTTTTCATACAAATTAATTCAATGGCCTACATATTGATTGTAATGAAGGTAAAATCAATATTTACAATGCTAGATAATTCCAATGATTGTATTATTAGATGTGTTCAAAAACCAAGTTCTGTGTTTTAATTTTGTTGGCTATTATGTTTTTAAATATTTTAACAAACAAGAAGCTTTAATAAATAAGTTTTGACTTTAAAAATAGAAATCAAGTGGAAATCAATAACCCCTAAATTATAATTTGTTAAAAAACGTTTTCAGCTTAAATCACACATTTTTTTAAATATATTTTTCAAATGACATATTTCATGCTATCAAAATATCAGAGGTTTCAATGATTTAATGTTACTATTTTGTAAAGAAGTAAGAAGTTTCATTGCGATCACTATGGCGTATGCGTACTTTTTTTTAATACAAAAAGTGAATTCTCTTTTTTCTGCTTTGAGTACGAAATTTTCAATGTATTAGAATTTTTCGATGGAAAGTAAGATTAATGAATTACATTTGTATGTGTGCACTTGCACATGCGTGTTTAAAGGAAAGTTTTCAGACCATAATGGGTAACCTCTTAGAGTATATAGAAATAGAGCTGCAACTACTATGAGGCCCGTATCGTCAACGTTTTCCGGAAATGTATTCAAATTCAATATATTTGAGCCATCAGAATAATTAAATGGGTTTTGATAATGCTAAAGTTTCATACAAAATTTTAAAATTTGTTTAAGTTGTTTCAACTACCAAATATTAAGATTATTCCCACATTTAATGATTTCATTTTTTTAAGAAAATCTTTTAATATAAGACGTACGAACATAAGAACTAAGAAGGAGTCTTTTCATTTTTAGTCGGTTTTTTTTTTGTTAGAGAAAAATTACTTTTAAGATGCAATGAAGTTCACCTTAAATGTAACAGAATTAAAGCGAATTTCACTTATTTAAAGCGGAAATCGTTCGGTTATCATCATATTTTAAGGTTCCTTTTTTTTTAGTGTATGTCTTCCAGATTATTTCGACGGTGGGGCCGAATCTTCTTGTATACTATAACATAGTTTGTAAAAGTACTCCATCTTCAATTTGATTCTTCTATAAATATGGACAAAATTTTGCACTTCATAACTACCAAAAGAATTAAAGCTCTTTCTTCAAATGAGTCATGAAGTTTTATTCCTTAAATCTTAAGGCGTTGCACCTTTTATGTGAAGGTAAAGAGGTAAAAGGTGTATAAGATTATGTAAAGTGCATCAGTTGGGAAACTGTGATGCCTCCGATGACTAAGCTTGCTGATCTTTGTATTTTTTGAAGTGAAAACTTCTTTAGTATCATAGTGATTCGAAACAAGATGAAATTTATAAGTAATTAAATAAACAACAATTGTGCAAAATTTCAAATAATTTCATATTCAAAATCATGAAATAACGGTAAAAAGATGTGCCTTTTCTAAACACGTTGTACCTTTTGATCTACATAAGTTTTATTTAACTTTAATACGCATGCTAATAATATTACCTTTCATTTGACCACACATACAAAAATTTTAACTTTTTTTTAGGCATGGTAGAAATATCATTGAAGAGTCATATAAAAGGCGATACTAATAAGCTTTCAGATAATATATTAAATTTGTCATTTAAAAAAATATATATAATGGTGTTAGAAGAGAAAAAAGATTGATTTTTTTGCTTTTTTGATCAAAAGTGATTGGGTTCAAAAAATTCTAGCTCTTTTTGTATATGTTGTATACACATGGTTGATATAAATATTTTGAGCTGAAACAATAAGCTTTCAGGTGATATAATATTTATTAAAGGTTGTCATATAAAAAATATGGATATAAAGATGATGGAATACAAAAAATAAGTTGATGATTTTTTCGATGCAAGAAAAATTATTTTTTAAGGTTTCACTTCTAACACGTGTGAATTGCACACATGATTTTTTTTTTCAATCTGAGACCTTACCTTAGTAAACGGGATAGAACTTTATCCTAAGGTGTACTCATCTTGAAATATTTGGTATAATTTCTTTCACCTTAAGCCGATTCAAATTCAGTTGTTCCTTTCATCAGTTGAAATTTATTAGGTAGTTACATATTCAGCAGCTGCTTCCTGATTTCCCGTTGATTAACGCTTCATATAAGCATGCCCGACAAACAATTTTGGTTCTATAAAGCTTTACAGATGCAATTGTTGCTTCTGTAAAGCATTATAGAAGCAAAATTGTTGGTAGGGTGCTTTGACCTATCGAGTAGGTGATTTTCTAAAATTCCTCTAATATAAGTATTCAGAATTTTGCTCTAAAGTTTTAAGTAGTAAAGGTAGTAGAAGGATAGGTAATTTGCCGTGTTAGTGCCTTCGTTTACCAATTTACGAGATAAAAACTACATTAACTTCTTTTTACGGAATAAGGCATTCTTTAAAAAAAAAATTAACTCTTACCAAATTTTTTTTTCATTTTTCACAAAACAAAAAACTTATCTTTCAAAATTGCTAGCAAATAAATTTTATGCATTTCATTTGTCAAAACAAGATAACAAAATCTAAGCAAAACCACCAACGTTGTTTCTTTCCCACAAATACATATCTCTCTATACCCACTCAATTTCATAGTTTCTGGCTATCAATTTACCGTTCAACTATAAAATATCTGAGAACTTATTGACAGCTTCCTTATAACCTGGGACTTTTCTTCCTCATTACATCCAAATCTGTATAAGAAGAACCCAAACAATATCCTTCCATACTCAAAAACAGTATAGGTAGGTACAAAAAGAATAAAAAAAATAATTACAAATAGCCTTTAGGCCATTAGGTTTATATACTATATTCTAGTCTATCTCTTGCTCAGATAAAAGAAATCACGAAACATACATGTTTTGTGTCTGCTATTTGCTATCTTCGTGCATGCATGTGCAATGCGTGTGTCCAAATTGAAAAACAGCTTTTTCCAAGGCTCTCTTGCACTACTGCCGCCATTATAGCCATCGCCACTTCTTTATATAAGTTAGTAAGTACTCCTTTACAGTTTTGTATACATACGTGAATGCATGCATGCATGTGAATACGAGTATATTGAAAATCAGGAAATTATTTTTATCATCATTGACTAACAGCACCACCATAACTGCTCGCACCATTAGTTGCAGAATAGAAGTGAATTTTTGTAGCAACAGCAGCAGCTACAAGATTGTTCCGAGAGGGAGTGGAGCGTACCACAAACATTTTATAGGTAGTATAGGTACTCGACGTTTACCTTACGTCTATAGGAAAAAGGCAAAACCTGTTGAACTACTTTTGGTCTATTACATGTTTCTACCTTGAGTTTGAGTGCAATGTGCAGATATCACCTTATTCTGCCAACTTTAATCTACGTTAAAGCAAAATTCGAAAAGTCTATAGTAGAAATAAAGTACACTACAGGGTTGGATGTTTTTGTTCTTACAAAATTTTAGGAAACTATAAATAGAAAAGTTGTTAGGGTCTAGAAATTTACCAGAAGTAATTTTTCAGGGCAGTTTTGTACTTTGATTTGAATGCTTTGGAACTAGCCCACAAAATTGAATTAGCCCAAATAAAAAAAAATCAAACAGTGGTCATTTAGTCGCAGGTGTATAAATTGAGACTTTTTTAAGTCAGCAAAAAAAACTTCAAAAAATAATTTTTCGAAAACTGTCGGTGGGCAAAAGTAGCAAAACAAAATAAATAAAATTGGACATATTTTACACCTAAGTAAACATATAAGTACCAATTCTTACGGGCGCCTTCACACGAACAAATTGAAAATGAATGTAAGACCGTTTAATCGGGCCTGTTAGCTGGGCACTGGCTTCATGTGAAATAGGCATACGAATAGACGAAAAAAAAGTCAAAAGAAGGAAAAATATGTATAACAGGATGAATTTTTAAATACAGGTTGGAATTGCAAAGGTTTTGAATTTGTGAAAAGTCCTAAAGGTTATTTTCGTTCCCTAGGCTAAAATTATGAGTTCATTTTACAAAAAATTGTTATCAAAAGTGAGTGACGTACCTCTTAAAGTTGTAATTCTTTGATATGTTTTTTTTTTCTGTCATTGTATTTTAAAAATACTTTTATACCATTGATTTTATCGGACTTATCGTGGACTTTCCCTATTTCCCAAACAAAAAAACACCCTTTAACCTAAAATATTTGTATAGACTGTTTGGGTTCTTGGTTTCTGTTACAAATGAAACATTTTTACCAATTTTTAGTGGTGTAAAAACTTTTTCCCAGTTTTTGTAATATTAATTCCGAATTTCATCATTTCTTAAAAAAACACCCATTGACTCAATATATTTTTGTACACTTTATAGATTCTTAATTCTTATACCAACTAAAACTTTTTCACCAAGTTTTAAAAATTAATAAAATATAAGTCAGCTGTTATAATACCTTTCTCAAACACAACTATTTTCTTTACCCATCAAAAAAAACAATCTTTCACCAAAAATATTTTTAAGAACTTTTTGAATCCTTTGTCCTTGCTTTATCTAAAACCATCATCCCGAATTTCATCAATGTAGCATGTTTTTCACATGGGTTTTGGTTATATTTTACCTGTTGAGGTCAAAAAACAAGCACCCTTCTTTTAATCGGCAATAACTTTTCTTAGAGCAATCGTATTGACTTTATTTTAATGTCATTAGACTCAGCATAAAAAAATTACCTTAGAAACATGTGTCGTATGATGATATTTGAGAAACAATTTTTTTCAATATATTTTTGAGCTTCGCCCCCTTCCTCTTGTCCGCGAAAAAACACCCTTTTACCCAACTTTTTTTATAGACTTTTTATCCTTGGTTCTTATCCCAAAAGCAAACTTTTTTTCAAGTTTCATGAGTGTAACAATTTTTTATTTTTTAAATGCCTATTTTACCTGTACTACTATTACAATTTTTGATTTATACACACATTTTTGAATGCAATATTTTAAAAGAATTAAAAACCAATAAAACTGCATCAATAATTTTGTGATGGGTGGTGTACTTTGAGATGAAAAAAATAAAACTTAAAAGCAAAAACTACAAAAACAGCTAAGGAAAACATTGAAAATTTCAGAATTCCTTTACAGAATTTAAAGTTCGAAATTTTCAACTCTAAGGGTTTCGAATCGTAGAGTCTTAAAACATGGTTGAAATATCGATTTTTGTTATTTGATTTATTGATCCGAATCATCAACATCTTCCGGGTAGAGAAAACCACTTAATACATTTTAAATTTTTGATAGTAAAGGAACTGTATTTATCGTTTTTTTTTTTTTTTTATTTATTACAATTTTTTAAACACTAACAATTAACCTGAGAGGATATTATATTATATTCAATTAAAGTCAGAATGAAAACTCAGTTTTCTCAGACGATTTCAGATACATGTTTTATTAATATCTGTCATAACATGAAATAATTATATTATTAATGATAACGAAATGTTGTCATAAAAACTGCTCTTACATCACAAAAATTTGAACTTTATTCAAAAAAAAAAAAATTCATACAAAAATTAATTATCATAAAATTTGCTAAATAATTAAATGTTGTCACATTTAATTGGTGCAAATAAATTTTGTTACAAAAATTTTGTTAATTTGGTTCTGGTAATAAATTTCTTATCAAAATATTTGCATTAAACATTTTTAATTTATTCACCATTTAATTATGTAGATTCTTATATATTGATAATTTTTTTATGGCTTTTTAATCGAAAATCCAAAAAGTATTTTCATGTTAAAATAATTAAATTGGAATTATAATAAGATACATTTTTTCTTTTCTGTCAAAATGTATTCCAAGTTTAATAAGTTTTTTTCATTGTTCTGTTTATAGCTTTATGTTATACTACGTACATACAATTTATTTCAACCTTGAGAAGGGAATTGTAGAGTAGACTCAAAATCTAAACTTCAGATCTTCTAATAGTAGAGTAACTAAAGCAAATTATTAGGGAACCCGGCCGAACAGCTCTGATTTTGACGATATTTTTTTTCAAACGTAGGTAATTAAAAATACTTTAAAGTCTATAGATTAAAAATTGCCGGTGTTGTCGTATTGTTTATTAAAATTAAAATTAATTTTTTTTTTAACAAAACCATTTTTTTTGCTTAAATTTCATAAAACAAATGATAGCAAAAGATTCTCTAGGTAATTTAAGAAAAATATATAAAAGGCAGTAAGGGACAATCTTCCATCGTTTAAGCGATAAATGCAATTTTCTAACATTCTGACCTCAAACACAAACAAAAATATTTTGAAAACAACGGCAACACCTACAATATTTTAAAATACATTTTTAAAAAGCCAGAAGCTCATTCTTATCTCTTAAATTTAAATCCACTAAATTTAATCAAGACTTTTTGAAAAAATGGTCCTCAAACTCAGAATTAAAAAAAAAGTGTTATTAGAAAAATTTAAAATTACTTTTTTCCAAACTTTTCTAATAAAATATGAATTTATCTAAAAAAAATGTTTGGCCATAAATATTATCAGTTGAATTTCGAAGCAAAAAAGGTAAAATATATCACACTTTTGAAAAAAAAAATGAAAAATTACTTCAATTTCAATGTTTTTTTTTTATTAAAACTGAATTTTTGCATTGAAATAATTAATTATTTCAAAGACTGTGGGAAATAGGAACTTTAATTTTTTGCTATTTAACTTTCAACAGTAAGAGTTATTAAATGAATAAAAAATAACTTTATGTTTAGATGTTGAACTTAAAAAAAAAAAATAAGTTACATTTTTTTTCAAAACTTTTATTAAAAAAAGTTCTTCGAAAATGAAATACTTTTTAATTTTTTTCATAAACCGTAATACATAATGACATTTCCTTTTATAATTTGAAATCATAATAAACACGGCCAAAAAAATTTGAAAATAAATGCATTTTATATTACGACCAAGTTTAAAAAACGACATGTTAAAATTTTTTCAATAATTTTTTTTTTCAAAATCTGAGTTCAATTACCATTCTTTCAAAAGCCGTTCATTCAATTAACTTAATTTTAATTTTACATATATGACTAAGCTTCTAGCTTTTAAGAAATGTATATTTGAATATTGGAGGTGTTGCCGTTGTGTTCAAATATTTTTTTTTGTGTTTGAAGTCAATTAATAAGAAAATTGCATCTATCGCTTGAACTATGGAAGATTGTCCCTCACTCCCATATATTTTTTTTCCTTGAATTTCCTAGACAATCTTTTGGCATCAATTAATTTATGAAATTTAAGAAAAATTTTTGAAAAAAATTTGTTTTTGTTCACAAAAATCTTCAAATAATTTTAAAAAATCAAAACGGCAACACCGGCAATTTTTAATCTATAGACTTTAAAGTATTTTTAATTACCGACGTTTGAAAAAAAAGATCATCAAAATCTAAGCTGTTCGGCCGGGTTCCCTAATATTGCCAACTTTTGAGCTTTAGTTACTCCACTATAAGCCTTACTTTGTTGATATGATTTTTTATGAACCCTAATCATACCCTTATAGGTTTTTTTTTCTGTTTGGTATTTCAAATAAAAAGAAAAAAAAATCTTTTCCATTTTTCTTTAGTTGCCACATTGTTGAAAGTTCTAATCTCATCTGAAGCTGAAGCCACCCGTTAAGCCAAAATTGCGCACTAGCAGCACACTCTGACACCAAAGACTCGATGGCGGAATACAGTGGTCATATTTGAATTTTTTTCCAAGAAAAATATCGACATTCAAGTAAAATTTGGGATCAAACCAAAATGTATGACTGCCACATGTTGCGCTAAAAAGAAAACTACACTTCAATAAGCTTGATATTCCCCCAAAACCTCGATTAGTTTTTTTTTTTGTCAATACCTTTCAAAGTTTAAAATATTCATGAAATTTGTACAAACTGCTCCACTGTGTGTAAAACATTCTCCAAGTCCGCAAGCAAAAATTTTATAGCCTTAGATCTTTTAATGGCAACCAGAAGAACATTTTTGGCGCATATAAAACCTCGAACTACTCACGTCTTTTTACGGTACACACGCAACTATTTAGCCAAGAGGTATTTAACGTCTCAAAACTATATACCCCTTGGCTGACATTTTGAAAGAGATTATAGTCGAGCACCGCAACATGATTTTCTGTAAGTTTTGAATTTGCCATGCTCGGTGTTATTTGATCGTTGAACTCTTGCATCTATAAAAATTATAAGTATAGTGAGGAGGTGAGATGGTTTTATGTCTATGTTTTATATTGGGTTAACTGTCTTTATTATGATTGAAATGGTACTTAGAGTTTAGACGTTTTTACAACAACAACAACAACAACAACAAAAAACTGAACACGAGTTGGAGTTTATTTTATCATCAAAAAATATAATTAATTTCATTTCAATTTGTTGGCGGCACATTCACCTGCTGTGTGGTTAGATTGGTCAAAGAGAAGAAATATTTGACTTTCGTTTGACCAAAGGCATTGTAATTAAGATCACTTTCTATAAACTAACTTTGGTCGCAGTTTGGTTTAATTAAATTTAATGATCCAAAGATATCCAATGTGTTAAGTGGATAGATGTGTACTCTCGTCGAATAGTGTGATTTGTGATTGTAATGAGTTGAAATTTAATCGAATTTTATATAGTGGAAAGGCAAGTGCTTTAAAAAGGCATCAAAGGTATGCAAGTATATAATGTTGAATTCACTTCTTATAAATTGAAATCAAACTATCGGATCAAGATGGAATCTTGATTTATTTTTTTGTTGTAGATGACACAGGATAGTAGCTTAATTTAATCGAACTTTCCAAAAATAAAAAAAAAAAAAGAGGATTAATTACTTTTTTAGACAAAATTGCAATGCATTGTGAATTATGTTGGTAGTTAAAAAGAGACTTTGATTTCTTTGCTGACGTAGTGAATTTAACAATAGTTTTAGACAATATGAATTTTTTGTGAAATTATTTTTTTCCAAAAGGATATTTAAAAACACTTGCATAGAAAAATTAGATTATTAGAATTGTACTAGAAGATACAATAAACATTTTTTTCTTAAAAAAAAGTTACCGCTGTACTACAAATGAAATATTGATTATTTTGGCGTTGTATTGGTGTTAAAGTTAAGATTAAAACCAGGGTTGTAAAAATATCAATTCAAAATTTGCTTGAAAAAAAATATTTATTGCAACTAAAAAATATTTGCGTTACCTAAATCAAAATTTCTATTGCAACTGCAAAATATTTGCATTGGAAAAAAAAATTGATTGCAACTAAAAATAAACTATTCCTATTTTCGTGATCTTTTCATTTATAAATAAGTTATTTTCTTCGTAGGCTCTAGGTCTAAAAATATTTTTCATAAAAAAAAAATGTATCGCAAATGAAAAAAAAAATTGCATTGAAAATAAAATTTTTGTTCCAAATAAAAATATTTTACATTGAAAACATTGCAAATATAAAATTTTCTGCATTGAAAAAAAAAAAAAATTCAATCCAAAATGTGCAGTTTTTTACAATTTTGGCTATTTGACCATACATAAAGTTTTTTAACTATAATATTGAAGATAATATAAGATCAAAAAGTCAAATTTGTAAGAAATTCGACGAGAATTAAAAAAATATATACATTTAATGCACACTTTGGCATTGAATTTATTTTCAATGCAGAATATTTTTTATTAGCAATACATTTTTTTTTCTCAATGCAAAATATTTTTATTTGGAATAAAAATTTTATTTTCAATGCAATTTTTTTTTTTTCATTTGCAATACATTTTTTTTTTTTAAATAAAATATTTTATTAAAACTGATTTTTCGATGAACCATGATTTTTGACGCCAAACATTATCAAAGGTACCACTATGCAAGAGCTCATGAAGAACAAAAATCACTTTTCTCTATCCAAGTTATTGTTTAGAGCAAACCATATTTCAATGAAAGTTTCTAAAAGTTTCATCATGAAGAAAAATACCTCTTACCTGGACAAATAAATATTTTACGGAATAATAATGGGAAATTACTAACAGAAATGTTCTTTCAATATATTTTTTTTTTTTAAGTTTGGCCACCATCTATTCGACAATTTTACCAATATTGCATTTTTAGGTTTGGATTTGTTACGAAAACGAAGCTGTATTTTGAATCTAATGAATCAATAAACTAAAACCGATGGCAGTGCTTGTTAGAGTTTTCTATAACATATCGCACCCTCAGTGCAAAAGAGCGATAAGTCAAAAAATGACATTTTTAAGATAATGATGAGGTTAAATTACTTTTCTTTTGAAGGGCTTGTTGTTAACGTAAACGAAAAATTCGAAAGATTATGACTGTTTTTATCCAATTCCTATTACCTATATTAAAAGTCAAACTCTTTCCTAATTTTAGCAATTTTAAAAAATAAATTTATTAAAACTACAAAATAAACATAATGGTTCTTGTAATAGAGCTTTGACATTATGGAAATTGCTGTCCCATGGAAAGTTATAATTGAAAGTTTTGCACTGAGGGTGCGATATGTTCAGTAAGTTTCCTAATGAGGTCATTGAATTGACAAATCTTATATGTTATGATTTACTGTGGCGTATACGTAACATATTTTTTTAAACACTGTTAATATATCTACCACTAATAAAATAATCTAATAGTAGATATTTTATGAAAATTTTCTTGTCTTTTTATTGTTCAAAATAATCGGTGTAAGAACTTGTAAGAATTGCAAGGTCAGACTTGGAGCATTTATGTTACCTAGGTTCAAAGTAATTTTAAGTATTGCCGACTTATCTTTTAGTTTAAAAAATCATGCTAGTTTATTTAAGTAGGTACTTGTCCATTAGGATTTAAAGCGTGTAGTTTTTTTTTAATAAAATTAAATTTTTTATGGGCTTGAATACTTTTTATAAGTTTTCATGTTTTTAAACTACATTTTTGACGAACTTAGTTTGAGAATTTTAATTGGGGAAAAAATTAATACAGCTGTATTAGGTTTTACTATCCTCACTTATCAATTAAAGATGAGTTTGTTTTGCTATACTACCATTCCCTTCTTCTATTTTTATCAACTGGTTTCTTTATCCACTAAGCTTCAATAGTTGGTTAAGAAAACATTATTAAAGTACGCAGTCTGAAAAACATACATGTTTCTGACTATTATCAAAAGCAAAAGATTGTTGATTTGAAAGGAAATTGCGTTTTCGCTTATATTTGTTGATTTCAAATTACTAACAAGTCTAAACAAATTTTTGAAGTGAAAACTTCTTTAGTATCAAAGTGATTTGAAACAAGATGAAACGAAAACGCGACACAAACATTCAATTTGTTATAACTTTTTTGTTTTAATAGATAAATGAAATTTGTACTGTAGATAGCCCTACTAACAATTTTGCTTCTATGATGCTTTACAGAAGCAATAATTGCATCTGTAAAGCTTTATAGAACCAAAATTGTTTGTCGGGAGGTAATTAAATAAACTATAAATCTACAAAATTGCAATTAATTTCATATTCAAAAGATTATAGTTTTTATGGCTGTTTTCGATATTTTTTCCACCATCAAAAAACATATTTGATATTCAATATTATAAGACGCTGCATCAACAACAACATCATTAAAATATATGGATAGTTTTCAAATTAAAATTTCGTGGAACCAGAAGTACGATCTCGAGTTGGTCTGAGAAAAAAGAATTTTTTTTATTTTTCAATTTTCTCAAAAACTAGGAAGCATTCAAACATGTGGACTTCAGTATTTGATAAGGAATCAATTGTGACACTTTATTTTATCAGCCATTTTTTGTATTGTAATCCACAATCTTGACAAAAATAGTATTTAATGTGTTTTTTTAAACTTTTTTTCCCAATGTTTTACTTTTAAATCGATTATTTCAAAAACAATTGATTGAAATAACTACACTTTAAAATTAGAATAAAGTGTACAGTTCTAGCTTTTGAAAAAAGTATCATTCATAACTGTAAGTGTTGCCATTGTTTTTTAATATTTTTTTTATTATTTAAAGTCATTTTTTAGAAAATTGCCATTCCCGCCTAAACGGAGCCAGATAGACCACCGCTCCCATAGTAAAAAATGATCGTATTCAACTCCTCTACAAAATACCGTTATCAAATCTCGGCGCCCAAGATATAGTACCCTCAAAAATTTTTCCGTCACTTGTTTTGGTACGATCTTTTTTAAAAATTATTTTTCTTTTATCAATTTAAGAAGAATTGAGCGATATAAAAGCGCTGTTTTTATAGTAAATTTGATGAGGAATACGATAAAAATAATTTTAACCGTTATAAAAAAACAGTAAAACATAGTTTTAAGGCTTTTTTCCCAGCATTTATCAGTAATTTCGACTTCTAACGCCTGGTAATTAGTCAAAAATATTTTTTTTTGAAAAAAGAAAAATTGATGTAAGTAGATCTATTGAAACTCAATACTTTTTACTCAAACAGCTTTTCGATTAAAAAATTATTTAAGCTATACAAAAAATAAAAACTAAAAGAGCTTATTTTTTTTATAAAAGGGGTGCGCGCAACCCCTAAACATCATCGAAAAATTCTGAAAAAATTAGGGTAGCATTATTTTGTGTCGAGAAAACAAGTTATCGCTAGAGCAAATTAAAATAATGAAAAAATGATTTTTTTGGTCCACCCTACTGTACAAGCTCTACAAGTAACACAATCTTATGTTGAATGTTAAATTGAAAAACTTGAAAAATACCTCAAAACACCTGTGGAGATCTGTTAACGATGACCAGTGTAGGAAGTACCGTAATCTCAGCTTGAAATTTCGACATAGTTGGCTTTAAAAAATTCTTATTTTTTTTTCTAGGCATGGTAGAAATATGATTCATACGTCATATAAAAGGTGAAATAACCTTTCAGATGATATAAAATTTACTATAGGTTGTCATATTAAAAACATATGTATACTTAAAGGAGATAGAATAAAAAATAGGTAGATTTTTTCTTTGCAAGAAAAATTTTTTTTTAAGGTTTCACTTGTATCACGTGTGAATTGCACACATATCTTTTTTTATCTTTACTCCAATCTCCAAAAACCAGATTCAAAACCAACGCATACTCCAATTTTAGAAAAGTTTTTTGTTCCGGCACTAAACAAAATTGTTGTATTTTCTTAGTCTGTTATGTATATATTTGTTACAATGAAAGTTTTGATTATAATTTTTGACTTCAATAAAGAATTAATTTGGACATGTCTAGGCTTTATCAGCAGCTTTTTTTTATTTCTATCTTTTTATTTATAGTATAGGTTCGAAGTTGTTTTTGTCGTTGTTGCTGCATAACAAATCGTTAAGTTGCATCTTCACTACTTTCCCAATGCTACTAACATGTAAAAAAAAATAAGAAACAAATTTAAATAATATTAGTTTCGTGTTAAATAAATAAATTGTTATGTTAAAAACTTTCTCAAATGCAAGCATTCCAATTCGATGATGATAATTAAATTATTCAAATTATCACATTTTAGTGCGTCTACACATTATGTGTTTGTTTTTTTCCTGACCATTTTTCACACGCAATTTTTTTTGTTTTTTTTTTGTATATTTTCTTATGTAATCACGAAACTCTCCAAACTGTCTGCTCTACGTACATTGAAATATTTCAATAAATTTGTTAACTTAATTACAACATTGATCTTATACGTTATACCTCTAATGACTTTTCAAACTTCAAAACTTAATTTTGAAATGAAGTATCATTTGTGACACACATTAATTATACCAATTGGATTGTAATTAGAAAAAAAAAATTGTCTTCGTCATTCGATACGGTTTGTCGCTTTCAATAATTATAAAGTGTGTCTACATATTGTATCTTGACTTCGTCGTCGTGTCGGTCGCGGTCGGCCTGCAATTTTCAAGACACAAGATTGGATTATGTCATGGGAAGCGATTTAGATGATACTCCATGGTCAATTTCCCATAGCTATTGTTAACTAACAATTGCAAATTACATCAAGAGCATATATTAAAAAAAAAAATAAGACCAGATGAAATAAAAGAGAAGTGAACAAATTAGAGTAACTAAGAATGGCAACTGACAATTATTAAGCAACTTACTCTGATAAAATATCACAATCTGTGTATTTAAGAAATATTCATAGGAAATAGAAATGTATTATATTGAAGTTGATGTCATAATATAATAGCTAACAATCTATTGAGCAAGTTTTTCAATAACGTTTTATTATTGATATAATTCACTCCTAAGTGTTAACTAATAGATGTTTTAACCAATCGAAATCGGAAATGGATATAAATTGAAGCATGAATCCGACTACCTCACATTATTTAAAACATAAATCACAGAATTCAAGAAATATTATTTAGAATCTTTTTAGTTTTTACAACAAAATGTTACGTATACACCTCAGTGTACCGCAAAAAAAAAATCAATTTGTGGCTTAAATAACGTGGCGTTTTTTTTCCATAGTTTCAGTTTTCCATAGTTTTTAATGCTAAGCCAGTTTAATACTTCACTTAAAAAATGTGGAAATCACAAATTGAAAGGAATATGTATTGCACATGAAATATCATTCAATTTGAACTCAGTTAAACAGAACTTCGATACAATCTCTGCATCTTTTCCAATCTTTTTTATTCCCGAAGTTATGTAACTTTTTTTCAAAGGTAAACAAGAAAAAAAATTGTCCAACAAAAGACCTAAATTCATGTCAAATGAACATGACAGGTGGTTAAAGCCTGAATATTTTGAAACAATTCCCATGGGTGCATATTTGCATTTGAATTGCAAAAATTCACTGAGCATCAAACACTCACATGCATCTAAAATACTATGCTCTATGATACATCACTCTCAAGCGACCTGATTTAGGCTTTGCGTTTGCGCTTTAAGGAAGACAATGATCTTCTTGGTGTTTCGGAAACGTCAAAGCATAAAACAGTACCTCTTTTTCTACTATATAATTTGTACTGAGTAAAGCAATTGTGTGGTAAAGGTAATGAAGCCTACAATACCACAATGCTCTTGGTACAGAACAACATATATCAGAGAGTGATGGTTTAATGTGCAGCAATGGTGGTGGTGCACCTTCATCAGATTAATATACTGCTCTGGCTGTGTTGTGTGCTAGAAGTAAAATGTAAGTAGGTTGATAAAATATATAAGATAGACTTAACGAAATGCCATTGTTTTGTTTTATTTCTTTAGTCCGCAGAGATTTTGTAATAGTTCATTAAAAAAAAAAATTGTTTCTTTTTTTGTATTTACAGTTAAGTGCAAAGTGTATGTAAGAAAGAATTAATTAACAATAGATTTTTTTTTTTCTTTTTTATTTTTCTTGCAGAACAAGGACGTCCTGGTCTTGAAAGGTGTTTTTAATTAGCACTACAACTATTTGTTAACATGTAAGTTGATCTATTCTTTAATATGTTATTGCTTTTTTTTTTTTTTCATTAATTGGTACTTGTTACCTTGAATTAAATTGGACAAGAGTACTTTTAATTTTTTTAAGTATCTAAACAGATTTGATTTATAATTCAAAAATATACATACCTCACCAAGACGAAGGGCTCTGGTTGCTTGGCTGATAAATCAAATTGAGATTTTTATAGTTTCTTTTTTTTATCTTCTTACTCATAAAACATTTTTAGTTCAGTTTAAAGTAACAAACAGAAAAAACGCAGTGATGAAAATTGGTACAGACCTTTGATTCATCATTGAAAACAAAGCCAGTAAAAAAGTGATGAACAGATAAATTTAAAATTAAAACTGTAGATAATGTGATTCTCTACAAGGAATTGACATTTATTTCCTACGACCAATCGTTAAGAAGATATTGAGATTTAAAAAAAAGGGCAAAAAGTCGAAAATTATAGTTTTTTCAGCATTTCTTTTGTGCAATTAAGAAAAATCCAATCATAATTTACAAGAAAACGATATAAAAATTACATTTTTTCTTTTCTCACTGTACCTACAATTTATTTACAAAAAAAGTATATTATTAAAATGCTTTATATTTCTTCTTAAGAATAAAACTATATTTAAATTTTAAAAAATGCACAAAAGGTGTAAAAAAAATTATAAAAAGAAATCATTTTTATGAAAAAAGTGAAAAATCAATTTTTTTATATCACAACCTATAATAAATTTTATATCATCTAAAAGCTTATTGTATTAAAAGCTTAAAATATTTACATCAACCATGTCTGTACGACATCTATAAAAAGATCTAGAATTTTTTAAACCCAATCAACTTTCATCAAAAAAAAGCAAGAAAATCAAACTTTTTCCTTCCATGACCCAAAACTCCATTTTTTTATATAACAATCTATAATATATTTTATATCATCTGAAATCTTATTATTTCAGTTTTAATGTGATGCTTCAATAATATCTGTACACTGTCTATAAAAAATAAAAATTTTTAAATAAGCCACCCATGTCAAAATTTCAAACTGCGAATACGGTACTTCCTACACTGGTGGCTGGTCATAGGCAACAGATCTCCACAGGTGTTTTCTGGTATTTTTGAAGTTTTTCAATTTAAGATTGTGTAGAAAAAGAAAAAAAAAAACCGTTAAAAGTTAAAAATAAACTTGTTTTTCCCATTATTTAGTCAAAAATCATTTTTAAATTCCTATATTATGTCCTATAAATTTGATCTACATTTAAGTCACAACATTATTCTTTCCCGTAACTTGCGACACTATTAATTTTTATTTACATTCATAAGTAGGTATTTAAAAAGTTGATCACTTAAAGACAAACAAAAATTAAATATGATGACATCGATGACTTGTAAAGGTTACGACCTTATAATTCACATTTATCTTCAAACTTTTATCAACTCCAACATAAATCAACAACTTAGCCTCCTCAAAAGGTAGTATACTGAAGCATTATAAAGCATCGTTTCCTTAAGACAATCAATCATATTTTCATGTATTGCAGACAAGACAAAACAGAGAGCACCCTAAAACAAAAACACAGATTAAATCAATTTGTTTGGCCTTGGACCTTTTTAAAGAGCTTTTGAAGTATTTGTACCTTACAAATTAGATATGAAAACAAAAAAAAATCAAATTCCTCGTTTGTAATTTCCGTTATGGCCAAACAAATATTGTTAGCAATACGATGAAAAAAAAGTGGGAAGTCAAAATGTCTAAAAAAGCTACTTCTTTTACAACAATAACAACAACTTTAAGGCTCGTTCCTCAACAATTTATAATTTATTGAGGTTACGTATCGAATGAAAACTAAAAGTGAAAACCAACATCAACCTTATAGACAACATGCATTGAAGAGCCATGAGGCACGAAACATAAACACATACACACACACAAATACGATGAGTACTAAATTCAAGTTGAGAAACAAGCCTCTTGTCTTGTTGCAACTGTTTTGTTACTTTAAACCATGGCTAACATCGAAATCACGTCCTTCAAGAAAATTCGCGCTTGCTGCACCTTGATGGCCTTTTATGATCATCAGTCAGCGGACTATAATACTACAGGCTATACGGACTTGAATTGCTTTTGTGTAGTGATATCCCTTCACTTCACTCACAACTTGATGAAAGTGCATTATTTATGTATTTTATAGTTTTTGCAAGCAAGGAGTATATTGGACATTTGTCAGACCTTTTTGAACTTAAAAATCACATCCGTCATAGCGTCATTGCCATAATGCTGCTGCAATAAATTGATCATTAAATCAATCCAAATGGTGGTGTGTGAATGGAAATTATTGTCAGCAACACGGATTTCGAAAAAGTCGTAAAACCTTAAAACTCATTAACTAAATCACTTCACTAATAGATTTATTATCAATATAAATTACTTTGTGATTTCCAGGAACAGTATTGTCGGAATAGATGCAGCTTACTGCTAACAGCTAACTCAACATAAAAAGATTTCAAAATTTGATTAATATTACAAAAAGCTGTTGTTAAGGAGCAGAAATTGTGCTTATTTTAAGAAACAAAAACTATTTTAATTCATGTCTATCAAGATTTAAATATTCTTTGAAATCATTACATTTTAAAAAACCGCCTGAAATTCTAAGCATTGTAGCATAAATTGCAATTAAAAATAAAAAATAAACTACACTGGTCAACAAGGTTTTTGCCACAAGAATCAAAATATACTTTTCTAGTAGTTTTTGGGGTGCTGATTCCGAATCTGAAGTCATAAAATTTTGATTGGAGTTCGTTTTTTAAATCTTACCGTTAGAAAATGTCAAAAAACGTAATTTTGGCTGTTTTCGAGGTTATGTTTTTATGTGGAGTAATTCATTATAATTAAAATTTTACAAATTTGTTTATAACGAATTACCCCACATAAAAACAGAACCTCGAAAACGTTTTTTGACAATTTCTAATGGTAATATTTCAAAAAAGGAGGCCAATCAAATTTTTCTGATTTCAGATTCGGATTCAGCACCCCAAAAACTACTAGAAAAAGTATATTTTGGTTCTTGTGGCAAAAAAAAAGTTAAATTTTGTTGACCAGTGCTATTAGAGATACAAAAATCTTCTAAAGCTTATTTAAAAGTTTATAAAACCTTAAAGTGAATACTAATAAGGGATCTTGTAAAATTCAATCATTAAATACGGTAAATAGGGGTAAAACCAAATTGCAAAAAAGTGGCTATTTTCTAAACGCGACGTTGTAGAAAGTTGAATTTTTTTAATCGATAGATGAATTTATTGTTAAGCTGACAAAGGTATTGAAAAAATTCTAGAAAATTTCAAAACCATGTTATGACCTTTGACAAAGTGGTTATTAAAGGTAGGGGAATTTTTTTTTAACAATGTGAAAAATAAAATTCAAAAGATAGTAAAAAAATAAGGGTTTAATACTTTTAAGTAGATTAGATATAATTCCATAATTTTTTTTTAATTATGGAAGAGCGAGAAACGTTTGAGCAATTTTAATGATTTGCAACATAAAAACTAGTAATTTTAATGATAAAACATAAAATCAATTTTAATGATTTGAAACATAAAGATTTGATTAAAAGAAATAATTTGCAGCCCTTAAATTGAATAGAGACTTGTTGTAAGAACTAATTTAACAAAAAAACTATTACGATAAGTCATAGCATGATTGCAATATTTATACAAGGTGAGTCAACCACGGGCGCCATTTAATATTTCGTAAAGACTATTTACGGACAGAAAACTTTCTTGGAAATGCAATCTTCGGATTTCTTATAAGTATAACTGCGTTTCGAAACATAAATTTTTTGAAAAACACCTGCATTTTTAGGGGTATTTTTGATTGTTTTTTTTTTTTTTTTATTTTCAGCAATTTTATGTAGCTTTCAAACTTATAGAACATTTAGATATTGGCCATGCGTATGCATGTGCAAAAAATTTAAGTTTTGAAATGATTTTTGACTGAATAACAGGAAAAACAATTTTTTTTGCCCCAATTTGTTGGGCCGTTTTTAACCGTTTTCTATTTTTATATTTTTTTCTATACAAGATAAATGAATGAAATTAATACGGTGAATAGATAATAGGACTATATTTGTACAAAATTTCAATTAATTTCGTGTTCACAATTTTGAGATAACGATAAAATGAAATTCTTTTTTTAACACGTTATATCTTTTTATCTAGAGCAGATACAAATTTGATTTAACTTTATTGAGCATATTGATAATATTAACTTTCTGACATCATGTTAAAATTAGAATTAATAAGCTTTAAGATGATATAAAATTCGTTCTTGCTTTTTTTGATGAAAATTGATTGCGTGCAAAAAAATCTAGCTCTTTTTATATTTTATAGATGTCGTACAGACATGGTTGATGTGAATAATTTAAACTCTGAAACAATAGGATCTCAGATGATATAGAATTTATAATAGGGTACCATATAAAAAATTGATTTTTGGGTGATGGAAGAAAAAAAGTTTGATTTCTCCAATATCATAATGTCATATCTCAATGTTATCTCGAGTTCAATTGTATTGCCAATCCTGTACTTCTTCTACAGTCTAAATAAAATATAAGATATTCATTAAAATCATTATCCAAGTTCAATGTTATATCGATACATTGCACCGTTTCATAAAATCAGACAAATTAAAATAACTTAATTAGAAACTCTTCATGTTTTGCATGCAAAATTGCAAAATAAAATATAATTTGAAGTACGAAACTGATGATGAGTAAACTTTGTATCTTTTTTTATGCCAGTGACCAATTATGTGAAATAAATAAATTGGAATGTATTTCGATTGATATAGGAATTTTAAAAGTGAAAGTTTAAAATGAAGAAAGATTCAACTATTAATGCTTTTTTTTTGACAATTAAATGATTGTTTTAAACGATCGTTTCAATACAATAATGCTACAAAAAAGTATATACATACTTCAAATAAAAAAAAAAAAAAAAAATATTTCTATTTTTTTTAACCAAAACAAAGATTCAAATCTCCATTTATAGTGTTTTCTATTGGTGAATTATATTAATAACCATTCCATTTTAAAAGTATTTGAATGTAAGAAATCCCTGAAATTTGGATTTAGTAATGTGGCTTTTCCAAGATTTAATTAAATGAAACGTTTCTCTAATGATTATATTTGCTTAGTATCATATAGTTAAATTGATACATTATTGCACTTTAATAGTAATTTTTGGCTTTTAAACATTTTATTCTCCCTCCAAATTACCTAACTACTTTTAAACAAATTTTAACAAAATCACCCACCCAATTCAAATTTGCATACAACCCGCTTATATATTCACGATCTGGAATAAATCTTATTCTTAACCTAGTTTACTCCAACTTACAACTAAACTCATTTACCGATAGGTATTATTGAATTAAAAAGACATTTGAATGCGTGCACCATTATAAAAATTAGAGCCACCATGTGCAGACGACTGACTATGTAGGTGCTTCCGTGCATTTTTAATTTAGTTTTCTTTTTCAGCAGTGTAATGTGCTTTGATGTTTGTGAAGCCAGTGAAACCCTCCAAATGCATCAAGTTCCCAATCCCTGGCTTTTCAACAACAACATGAGCCTGTGAGTCGTGTTCAACGGGAAAATAGAAAACAATTTCCGAATACGAAATTATTTGCCTGTATAGTTCCAAATGACATACAATACCTACATACTCACATGTAAAAATGGTTGGTAACCTCTGTGCGCCAAGTCAACTTCAATCACGATAACGAAAGTGATAAGTTCTTTTTGTTGGATGGTTTGTTCCACTAACGGTGACTGAGTTTGAATTTTAAGTACTTGCATATATGTGTATAAGGCCTCTATACGTCTTCAATCTTTACACACTTGTAAGGCGTTCGGGGTTCGCAAAGTCATACTCTTATAGGCTTCAGTATTTGTTTTGTTTTCATTAATTTTTTTATTTTTTTATTTTTGCTCGCACCAACTTTCATGTGAATTTTTTGCAATGTTTTGTTCAAAATGATAAATTACTCGCATAGTGCGGCCCATCTTTCATTTTTCTTTGAATTAAAATTTTTTATCATCTGAAAGGTGTGTGAGTGTAAATTTTTTTAGGTATGTAAAAATTAAAATTTAAAAAAAAAACACACAATTCAATATAATTGGTGTGTGAAAATTTTTGTACGCATTGCGTTTCTCCTATAGTTTTGCAAACACATGAAATAAATCTAATTTTCATTAAAGTGTTATAGAAGAAGATCCCGCCATACATCATGGACCCTCCCTGGTGGAGTTCCTCGCAAAAATTTTGTGGTGTGCAGTACTTGAAGTACAAAAACAATAACATAACAAGAGTTACAAGGTTGTCATTTGCTATATGTAAAAAGTATGTTTTTTTTACCCGAATGAAAATTTCAATTAACGTTATGCGTATTACCCCTATTACATGAGGAGCAACTATGTGAACTTTAACCATTTATCACTTCATGTTTATGGAAAATATTTTAGATATTTTTTTTCAAATTCGAAAAAATTGTTATAACATTGGTCTCTTATAACTTTGATACAAGAACCAAAACCAAAATATAACTTTCTAAATATTTTTAGTGCTGCAGAATTTGTCTAAATACCCAGGGGTCGAATTATGGCACACGATTACTATCATACGTTAACGTTTTGACTAATTCTGTCTCTATTTAATTATTATTAGAAAACGATAGGGACACATAGCAACCATTCCACAGTGGGTCCCGCCATAGGTCAAAAATAAAAAAAGTAAATGTCAATTTTTTAAAATCCAATGATTAAACAACGTTCTACAATCTCCCATCGAACCAAAACCAAAAAAAAATTTGACGGTTACCCTTTTTTTCATTTCTTAATAGCCATTCAAAGTCGGTATATAAAAAAAGGTACAGTTTTTTAATCGCTGCAGTTATAAGGTGTGAACTTGCGATAGTGATAGCGGGTGTTAAAAATTGTGAACAGTATTAAATTGTTATGGATATTAAACGAGAAGGTTAATACTTTCTAAAAACATAAATTATATTGTTAAATAACATTAAGGCTAATTGTAATGGGGATCGTTAGCGAAGCAATTTTAACTATTTTTATTTAGCTCAATTTTCATTAAATTAGAGATTTAGTTGGTTTGCCTTCGAGTGCCCTCTACAATTTAAGTTCTCAAATGAAGAATACCGTCCTACCTTTCGAAATAAAAGCGCCGTTTTTTCCCCTTTTTTCCCCTTTTCGAGTAATACGTGACGATACACGGAGAAAAAAAAAATTACAACGTAAAACTAAAAAAATTCCTTTTTGTCACTATTATTTTTATAAAAGACTGAACTAGAGGGTAAGGGTAAAGTGCTCGTCTGACAGGCAGGTCCATTTCCGGCATTAACCATTTTTTTTTATATTTTCAAAAAAAAATTTTTTTTTACCTTTTTTTATTTTTCTTGAAAATAACCAAAATTTTAAAAAACTGACTTGATGCATTTTTTTGCAATAATAAATCATATAAAATGATAATACAGGTGTTTCATTAAAAAAAAAATGGTCATTATATTTTTGACCGCACTTTGTATGGGAGGTATGCCGTATGCCGTTATTCGACCCCAGGTTTTTTAGTTATGTTTATTTAATTTTAGAATTTCAAAAGAACTGATTTCCGTCTTGTTTTAAGTTTGTTTTTTAGACGGTAAATTCTATTTTTGGAAAAATTTTATTCTAAAACTTTAAAATGAATGAATTTTCGGGTGTTTTTTGAATAATGTTAATTCAGTTTATGATTTCTACGAATTTTGAAGTTTTCAACCAATTATGAGAAGGTAACTTTGCGAAAAGCATAACTTACTTTATAATTTATAAATATACGTTGCATTAACTTCAAAATTTAATATCCAAAATACCTGGACAATTGGGAAATCCGATAATAAATTTAAATTTAGAGCACTTAATATCTTCAGAATAGTGTCAATATTTTAAATCAACATCTTAAAATATAACTAAGAAAAGTTTTAAAAATGGAACCAACATTTTTCGGTTAAAATTCTTATTTATTTCGGCTTTCTCATCTCCAATAGAAAAATGAAAAAAAAAGTGAATTCATCATGACGTCCATTTGTTCATCTATACACCGAAAAAAAAAAAAACAATATCAATTTAACATTTTTTAATTATCAAATTAACATTTTTTAAATATCAGCCAAAAATGCTCTTTTTATGATATATAAAATGTTAAAACAACATTTTTATTATCAGGATGATATTTAAATGTCACATTTTGGAAATTTTTTTTGATATTTAATTATCATTTTTTCATATCAATTTTTCATTCCAAATTGTTGAAAAATATTAAATAAAAAATTCTTAATGTATACTAATTTAAAGGCGCTTTGTGTTTTTTCGAAGTAAAATGTATGATTTACTGAGAAAATTTGATCGGAACTAAGATTTTACTTCACATAGTTTGGGAGAAAATAACAAAACAATTATATCACCATTATTTTGTAAGGAATATTCCCTTTCAGTAATGTTTTGAAAAAAGAAAGAAATAATAAAAATAATAAAAATGAAAAGGAAAGAAATAGGATGCATTATAATAAACTAAAACGTAAAATCTAGTCAACATTGATATTTTAACTGTCAAAGTGAAATTTTCACTATCCACTTAAACTTAAAAAAATGTCAAAATGATATTTTAATTGTCAAAGTGAAATTTTCACTATCCCACCTGAAATTAAAAAATCTCAAAATGATATGATAAAATATCAAAATTGATATTTTAATTGTTGGACGACTTTTGTCACTGAAAAATGTTAATTTGATAGCTGTTATTATCAAAATTTTTTTTTCGGTGTATGTGTCTGTAAGTCCATCTGTACGCATTTTCAGTGCCTTAACTTAATTAGGCACAGATAATTTTCACAAAATTTTGAAAGCTAGTTTTTTTTTATATGAGGTAGAATAATAAAATGGGTCAAGTCAACTTCTCTATAGGTTGGAAATTTTAAGGTCTTATAAATAAAGGGTTTCGTTTTATATCAAATAGTAAGAAATATAGAGCTATTGATCTGTGAAACATTTCTTTCAAAATTTCCTTTAGTTCCTGAGAAAAATCTTCTCAAAGTTCAAAATAATGCACAAATTTCAAATGGACTTGACCCATTATTATTCTGAACCCCTCATATCTCGGTTAAATTGTGTACTTTCAATAGAAAAAAGTTAAGTAAGCATTCTTTTTGAAAGCGCCTTTAAGAATTTTGATCAAACTTTGATCAATGTACATAACAATCAAATCAATAACAATAAAACTGAATTTTTAGTTCTTCTCAAAAACCCCAATAACGGATGAGTTGCGTTGCAGTTTTTGCTTAAATTGAGTAATTTTTCATTTTTCGTGGTTTGCCAGAGGACTTTTGTTTATTAGGATATGTAAACAAAATTTTGGAAAAATCAAAAAAATAAAATGCACGACTGGGTAGCACGAACTTGCTCTTGGAGTTAAAGTTGCTTAAATTTTTAAAACTTTTTATATAGAAATTTGGAAAAAAAAATAAAATTCGTTAAAAAAAAAATAAAATAAAATCTGAAATTAAATTGCCCTCCAAAACAAGTATGCAGTTTTGATTGATATATTAACGTGCATTTTTAGAAAAAAAATTTTCAAAATCGTTAGAGCCGTTTTTTAAAAAAAACAATTTTTTATAAATAATTTTTTGGAAAAAAAGTTTTAAAATAAAATTGGTATGCCATTTTGTAGAAATCACTAATCAACATCAAAAAAATTCAATGTCCCGTTTTCGAAAATTTGATTTTTCAAAAAAAAATTTTCAAAATTTTTTTAAAAATCCAAAAATTATTTTTTTGAAAATTTAATTTTTGGTTTGTATTTAAATTATATAAATGCTTCTTCACAAAAAGTTTCCTTGAAATCGAATTAGAAGTTTCGGAGATATTCGAATTTGAAAAAACAGTTCTATGGCAGGTACCGTTAATAATGATTTAAAAAAAAAAAAAAATTTTTTCATTGAAATATAGACTTTAGCTTAAAACTAATATTTGAATTTTTAAACAAAATCGTTGGAGCCGTTTTCGAGATATTTCAATTTTACTAAAATCGGTATATGACAAGTACCGTTATTTTTGGTCCAAAAAAATTAATTCCAAAAACCCCTCTGGAGAGTCGCTAAAAAACGCTACATACCAAGTTTGACATTAATCGGTCCATCCGTTTAGGCTGTAGCTCCTTATACAGACAGACAGACAGACAGACAGACAGACAGACGGACTTCCGGGACCCACTTTTTTGGCATTGACTACCATCGTAATGTCATGGAAAAATGCTATCTCAACTTTTTTTTTTTGTACGAATGCATAACTTGATATATAGTACCTATATCGCAAGTAAAAATAAATATTAATATTAGTTTTTTTAAACCACAACAACAATTTCGTGCGGCATTTTATGGGTATCAGATGTCTATGTAGCGGTGCTTCGGCCAGCGCGCGCCTTGACGGTATGTAAAATGTCGTTTTAGATGTTTCATTTGAAATATTTTGACAAAAATGACATATTTTTAGTTGTGACGTGATTCTTGTTGGAAAAAGTTGTTTCATAAGTATTAAAAGTGTCTTAATTTGAATTGTGTCATTTTAGTTGTACCATTTTCAAGAAAATCGAGTGTTACAATTTGAATTGAAACACTTTTGCTGAATTTTCTGGGAAAAAGCATTTGTTTCATTTTTAATTGTGACATTTTAGTTGATTGAGGTTACCGTATCCCCTTTGTATTATTTTAAGTTACAACACTTTAGATAAATAAAAAGTTGTAATTTAGAGTTATTTATTGTTTATTTAAAAATATTGCTTTTTAAAGCTCAATTAAATCCCAAATGCTTAAAATTTTTTATCAAACCTTAAGCTAGCTAGGGCAGATATTTTACAAACACTTCAACTCAAAACAAATCCTATTTTCATACATTTTTTGATGTTTTTCGAGTTATGACACTTTAGACGAATAAACTTCTAGCTACAAAAAACATGCTGACTTCAAATAAGTCTGAAATTTTTAAGCACTTCGCCTTAAAATTCAAAATTATATCTTTTCGTTCGTTGTGTTCTAAACAATATTTTGACATGAGTTAGGTGAATAAAATATTTCAACCATTTTTGCTTAGGTCAAAAATATAGTGATTTTTTACCGTCTGAAAAAGAAACTATTCCACTTGGTTTTTACTTGAATGCAAACAAATCGTTGTAACATACGCCTTTCCAAAAAAAAAAGCAATTTTAAAAGCAACACATTGAACAAGTCACTTTTTGCAGCTATAATAACAAGATAAGATTATAATACCACTTGACCTCACTCTCCCAAAAACCCAATTCACTTTCACTTTAAAATATGCTGTCAAACCACAACAAAACTAGCCATCATTTTAAAATGCAACTACAAAGACATAAAAGAGCTTAACACAGTAAACACCAAAGCAACCTGATGCAACTGTTGGCTTACTTATTCGATAGGTAATTGCAGTAATTTTAGTAATTTTATCAGTTTTGTAAGTTGCAGCAGCATTGTAATGAGCCAATAGTTACACCCAAATATGGAGGTCGTAAGCTGCCTCTCTAAAGGAATTTCCAAGTTACAAATAAAAACAAAAAATGTGTTACAAATAAAATAACTATTAGGTACCTGCTAGTTACAATTTTATTTCATCGTTTGTTGTTAACTTTTTTGTGGTTTGATTTGATAGCTGGAAATGTTAAATTTTCTTCTGACATTTGTCAGGCTTTTAAGAAAAAAAGATGACACTTCATCTTACTCTTAAACAAGATAAACAATCTGACTTGAACCTTGTCATTTATTAATATGTTATTTGTTGCCTAGTACCAATATATTTGAAAAATCGTGCTCATTTGTTTGTGTGTTTAAATCGCAAATTGTATATAGTTGCAACAAAATAATTTTAAGTTTCGTAAAATAAATTTTAAACAACAAACAAACAAGTAGATATCCATCAATATAAAACACTCTGTCCTTGGCCGATGTAGATAGGTTCAAAATCTCTGTACACGAATTGAATTCAAATAACAATGGGGGAATGTCATTTAATGACAACATTTCATGTCTAATAAGGTGATTAACTGGATTTTCATGTTGCCGCCACCGCCGATAAAATGACACTCCCTCCTCGCATTCACCACCATCAGTCGCAGTCAATGAAAAATGTTGTAATTTTTGTTGGTAATGTTCAAGAAATATATCCACATGCACTTGTTGTTGGCCAAGTTATAGGTTGTCTATGAGCCAAACTTAAATAAAACCAAAACTTTTAATACAACACGAATTGAGTGCACTTTGATCGAGCCAAGTTAAAAAGAAGTCCAACAATATCTTTACTGACAAAAATTAATTGCCAAAAAGTACACCCACCTTTAAAAAAAAAAGTGGACTTTGACTCTACACTGTTGATTTTTATAAAAAAGATTTCTATAAATGTAGGCGTTTTGTAAGAGAAAAAATATTTATCGATGCAATGTGAACCACGTACATATTTGTAAACTGATGCAAGCAAACATATCAGTTAATAGAAACTAACCATTACTTTCATTTCAACGCATAAGCTCTTAAATGTTATGCATAAATTAATAGAGTTAATGATAAACTGTTGATTAATAAATTGAAATGCTTATACAAATAATAATATTATTTATTTCTATTTGTTGTTTTGAAAGATTTCCGTGATTTTTTCTTGGTTTGAACTTCCTTGAAAATATACAAACATTTGCCACTGTTGGTAATATTTGATGTGAAGTACTACAGCATCAATAAACCTATACTTGAGAGCAGTTTGGCAAATAGGAATCAAGTTTATTCCAATTTTCGCTAATAAATTGTACTACAGTATTATTAAAAGCAGTTTTTGTTTATCTATCTGCACTTTGTATTGCCTGGGTCGGCACACATAGTCTAGAAAGGAACGTCTTGTAATTCTATTTTCTGTCTGTCATTTTCTTGAGCCTAAACAATTAAAGCGAAAGATTTTGCAATTTGGTGATTCCCTAGATTGGCAATTTATAATGTAATGCACTTTATTTTTTCACCATTCGAAATAAAATAATTTTTTTGTTTCCAGATAAAGCCATGTGTGTAAGCAAGCAAGCTCAAATTCTAACCAAATAACAAATTCTTAAAATATAAAAACACAAACAAAAGAGCTGATGCGCGAACTTTGTTTTTATTTTTTGTTTATTTGTAAATTACAATTAATTTGGTGAACTAATACAAACATTTTACGCGAGAGGGAGTTTTGACAACATATTTTTTAAATTCTGAAAATCCTGTTTATTGTGTTCACTTGTTTTTAATGAATCAATCTAAAATATTACAGCATCATGAAACAAAATGTACTTATTGGTTACATGTACTTGTGTACCCAAGAAATACTAAAAAATTTTGCTATACATAATTGATTTTTTCAAAAAAAATTGTCATTTTTCTTTAAATCCAAAAACTATTTATTTGAAATCCTTTTTTAAGTTTAATCAAACTTTTTTTTTACAAAATTTCTCATTGAAATAGGTTACGAGTACATCGGTTACTAGAAAGCCAGACATCAAAAAAAGAATTTTATCTCACGTACATAACGATAAAAAAATATTTTTTTTTTTATTTAAAAAGTAGGATCTTTTTGGTCACAGTGCATGCATTTTTTTTAATCAAAGTCGTTTTTGAGAAAAACAAAAACTTTTTAGACCAAATTGTCTAAATTGGTTCTAAAAAAATCCAATTTCGCTCTTGGGAATAACTTAAAACTCTTAACTACGAAGTTTGAAGTAAATTGTTGCATTGGCTTAGGCTACAGATCAAGATAAGCACAGGCAAAATTGCGAAAACCATTTTTGCGCATTTTATATTATCGTAATGTCATGGCTGATTGCTATACCGAGTTCGATTTTTTTACGATTACAAGTGAAAAGAAGTCACAAAGTTTGATTAAAACAAATTTTGCATTTTGAAATTAAGAATTGTCATAGCAAGTTCAGAGGATGGTTTTTTGAGAATGTCTCATAATAAAATCGATGCTGGGGTATTTCTGAGTATTTTCCTTTATTTCCTTTGAAAAGAGATCAATTAATTGGAAACATTGAAAAAAAAAAGTAGAATCTTTCTTTTACGTTTCTTTAAATTTGCTGATACCCTCAAGCATAAGAAGCAAGCCATAACGATATTTAATATTACAATTAGCATCGCATTGCTAATAAACTATACATGAACAGCAAAAAAAAAAAACCTCTCAGTACCTAATTTTATTAATCAATTTTCAAGGATAACTATTGAAACACCTTCGCTTTTATTTCTTGGAATGTTCAATTTTACAATATATTAGTAGAGTCAATTAGTAGAGTAATAAAAGCAATTTATTATCTTGAATATGTTCAACATGTACCTTCGCTTCGTTTTGATTAAACTTGAACTGGAATTCGGTCACACTATTTATCAATTCATTGCCCATAACCTTGTTCAAATGCAACAAACCATGGAATATGATAAAATAAAACCGCTGTTTGCGCTGTTTAACCAAAAAACCCATCAAAAGAACGTTGTCTATTGAAATGGTTTTTTTTCTTACCTTTTATTACTTTTAACTGTTTATAAAATATGTAAAGTGTGTGTGTGTTTTTTCAAATCAGATTGAAATAATAAAACATAAACAACATACTCCCACATTTATTTCTTTTAATATTTCTTTTTTTTTTGCAAAGCCGCATAAATAGCGCAAACAGAATGGAGCACAATTCTTTTTTTTGTTCACGAAAATTCCCATTCTTCTTAAAAGCTCATTAGTTGTGTGCGAAGTGCAGCACAGAAAATAAAAACGAATAGTCTAAGTCTGAGCCAATTTATCTACAAAACAGAAAAAATAAAACAAATGAAGAGAAAAAAAAAATGTTTCTTAATAAAATTGAGGTCACCAGTTATAAGGCAATTTATTTTACACTTGGCGAAATGCTGTTAAGAATACGTAATGATTTTTTTTTTATACAATTCTTTTCAACAAAACAAAAAATCATCATCACAACTCAAACTAACTACCAAGCATCAACCCAAATAATAATGATACATTAAATGATGTTTTTTTTTTGTCTTCAGAATTTCATTCATCCATTGTTGAATTCTTTGTTCTTGATGCTAGGTTCTGGATTTACGGGAACATACAATTTCATACAAACTCTTGGAGTCAAGATACTCAACTCACTCTAGGTTTGTAGTCTATTTAAGCTTAAAATTATTTTATACACATATAACTAATGTGAGGTTCTAATTGCTTTTTAATTTGTGATCAGGAAATGACACATTGATAACAACACTCTGTTTGCAGGAAATCAGTATTAATGGAAAAAAAAATTGTATGGTATTAATGCATTTCATCTAACGAAGTAGATATTTATTTAAATTTCTTAAGAAAACAGGATTTCTAGACACGCAAGGTGCAACCAAACTAAAAGGTTCAAATTAACTTTATATTTAAACTTAATAAAAACTATAGACACAGTCTTCTTTCTTCCCATTTTAAATAAACTTTAATTCTATAAATAGTTTTGTTCATATCTATTTATATTTGATATTTTAAATTAAAACAAGATTCGCATTATTTATTGCTTTAAAAAAACTCTGCGAAATAATAAAAACAAAACAAAAATATGAAAATAGACCGCATTACCACATAACAAAGAAGAACGAAAAATATGAAATAATATTTTGGTAAATAAGTGGTAAAATAACGAAATAGTGACTTTTTACTTATAATTGCGAAACTAATTTATTCATAACGATAAATTTGTTAATAAAAAAAATAGCTTACAAAATGTTCACAAAATGAAACACTTGAAACATAAAATGCATCTTTAATATTTTACAAATGTTTTCCAATTATAAGCGTTTATACAAAAAAAAAAACAAAGTTCGAGCATCAACTCTTTTGTTTGCAATTTTATCATTAAAATTTGTCTTTGGTTTAAAATTTTAGTGCCACTACAAGTTTTTCTTTCAAAAAATATTTTAAATAGGTCTTTTATTAACTTCTTATCTTGAAACAAGACTGATAGATGGCAGTTTATTTAAATTGTTTCAAAGTGTGAATAGATTGTGAATGAACTTAAAAAAATTTCAACTGTTTTACTTCTTTTTTTATGGTAATTTTAATTTATTTGGGACATTGCAATTGAAATAAATCAAGCATAAGAAACAATGTGTTTCAACAAAATATCGGAGACGTGCCAATCCGAATTAAGACCCTTTCATGACCAACACAAAAACCAGCTCGCTTCTACCTCATTTTAAATGCTTTTTTATATAATAAGAGATACATATTAAGCCATGGTTTCGGGTAAACAGCATGAGCAAATCACTCGCCAAATCGTTCTTATACGTTCGTTTCCAAGCACATAAATGATTGACTTATGCGTGATCATTATTCCCTTCCATAGGTCAACTTCCCAACCGGTCCACGAAATGCTTATTAGGAGCAGACAAATTTAAGCCAGCAGTTGCCTAGATATATCCTTAGCTGGGATAAGTTTTAGCCTCAAGCCCTTCCAGTAAATGTTGATCTCAGCAATGATTTTACTAAGGATATCCCTAGAAATCCCAACCTCATACTTGATATCCCCATATCTCTCGACCATCTCACGAGAATAGGAAATCTATCCCAGAGAGTTATTGGCTTCCAAACAAACCTTAGACCTCTATTTCCTGTAGAGAGCTCATTCATGTGTTCGGTGGAATCACTTTGGCAAGCTTCAGTTTCAGTTAGGTTTTTTTGGATGATGCCAATGGGGAATTGGTGGGGGCTGTTCAGTTTAAGGCGAGCTAGAAGTGACTTCAACATATTCATTGAAAAATAGTCTCCTGATTTGAGACCAGTGCCCATGTTCTGTAACTTTTATCACTGGCAATAAAATATTTTAATGACTTTAAAATCCATTTTATATCATCACAATAAAAGAAATTCCGTCCAAAATCATAATTTCTGAATTCATAAACTCTGAATTTGAAAGAAATTTTGCTTTATTTATGGAAAGAAAATGGTTTTTAGAGACGTTGAAAAACGTTTATCGTTTATTAAAACTGAAAAATATTTGCATTGAAAATAAAAATTTTATTGCAAATATGTAAAAATATTTTGAATTCAAAAAAAGAAATTTATTGCAAATCTGCACTGAATAAAAATGCAATGCAAAATGTGTGCACAAAAACAAACAAGATAAAATAAACTTTGGTGATCATTATTGCATTGTGGTTCATCAAATATTTGCTTTTTCGATTTAGTTTAAAAACAAATACCTAACGAAGAAAAAATAATAAAAATTCCTAATAACAATTATTTTTATTTTAAGTGGAGCGATTGAATATAATTCAATTTTAAAGTTCAAGAGACCTCAACTGATTAGCCCACTGTCTTGAACTCTTGAACTTGAAAATTGAGTTTAAAAACAAAGTTCGTATGTCAACTCTTTTGTTTGTGCTTTTGAATAATTAGAAGTTGCCTCGAATTTGAATTTTCAATAGAAACATCAGCTTTTTTGAATATGAAATAACATAAGAATTATATCTTAGTTCTTTATTAAACTTTTTTTAATGAAGCATAGCTTAAAACGCAGTTTTTAATTCAAGAACGTTGAAATTGGATTGAAGCAATTTGATTTTATTTTATTAATTTCTTTTCTGAACTGTATTTAGGCATAGACAATACTTATTTAATTACTGAAGGTGACTTTTAAAAGTGTTTTTGACTTGGTTTAACTACATTATGTTCTCCTTAAATGGTTGCACAAAATTAACATTGGTTATTATTAATTACAAATTAGTTTTTAAAACAGTAAAATTTTGTTTGCACTTAAATAGAAAAAATGGCAATTTTTGTGTTTTAATTTATCCGTGACATTGTATTGCCTTTTGAAAATACACTCCTCGAATCAAATTTTAATTTTCTAGGTAGCTATATAGCTACTCGTACCGTTCATTCAACCACATGGCTTTATTTGAGGTATTTTCAAATTTCAACAAACCCACAAAAACCTAAAGGTGAACCTCTTTTCCTCATCAGTCATTTATTTTTCTAACAACTTGTGCCAAACCTTTCAAAGAAAGACAGAGAGAAAAAAAATACAATTTTTTTTAGGGCAAACTAACAGGTTAATCTATTTGTAATAAAAAAAAAAAGTATAAGCTTAATGTAGACTTTAGCTATACCGGCATCCAGTGTGCATCAAAATGGAAAACTATACAATTTAGTCTGGGAGTAGTAGAATGCTCAACATAGCAAAAGCATGACATGTATTTTTTCTTTATCTTCGTGGCTTACTTTCTTCCTCAGTTTCAGTGACTGCTGAATGAAATAAGTCAAGATAGAGTATAAAGAATGAAATAAGTCAACAGTAGAATATACTTTGTATAAGTTTTTTTTTGCTATCTGATATAACAAAGCCTAGACGACACAAGTCATAGCAATTCTCTGCCATCTTACACATGTATTGCTCACAATGAAAGAATAGACGAATGTGAAAGACTATGTGCAGCAAACTCGATCTAGAATTTCAATTCAAGCTGTGCCAAGGTGATGATAGGATACTCAAAAACTACATGAAAACTCATAAAATAGTTTGCTGATTGGATAATTTTCTTTAAGATTTGTTTCTTCTTTTAATACACTGTAAAAAATAAAAAGATTAAATAGAAGCCTTTATAAGAATTTTGGATACCGGGTTTTTCAAAATATGAATGTGTTGTTGTTTGATTGAAATACAGCAAGTCGTTCTCGAGATATACACTTTTTTTTTCAAAATGATGGGACCCATTCAAGACCCCAAAAAGGCCTCTCCTCTAGAAACAACATGCGATACAAAGTATATTCTTATCAGTGTATTCTACCTGTTAAATCAGTATTTCATTCACATGGGTGTTGAAAGCAACAACAAAAAACACGCAGCAACACAGACAGACACAGTCATCATTGATCTCTTTCAATGGGAGGCACATCCGATTTCTAGACATACAAGATAATGTACAACAGAATTGCGTGTGGATACATTTTGACGATAAGTCAACCTACTGCAAGTTGCAATTTATATTGCAGATTGCCCAGTTTTCTAGTGAACGACTTTTCTTGTTTTTTTTTTTACTTTTTCATTTTTTCTTCGTTACTATATACTTTTTTTTCTGTACGATATTCCTCCAGACGAATAAATAATTACAACCGTTGATATAGACGATATATATAAACTTCTTTCATCCAGGAGATTTGCCGGAGAAAAAACGCATGATAAAAACCTGATGATTTGGTCCACTTATTGTGGACCAATATATAGATAGTATGATGGCGACTACCATACAAATAAACAAACAAAAAAAAACCGGTGTATTGGCGACCGAAAAAAATTTCACCAAAAGTCAGAATGTGCGTTTGAAAAATTTACTTTAAAAAATTAAATTAAAAGAGAAATTAAATTCCGAAAGCGTTACTTTTATCTAAAGGCTACTCGCTATTACTACCGGTTAAGCCGGACGTGCATCTTTCCGATCGTGCAAGGTTTAAGATATTTTTTTTTAAATATGTACCCCTTCGAATAAGATACAAATCATATTGCTGATGGTAGATTGCAGCAGTTTTTCGTGATCAATAAGGTGAATCGACACGCATGCGTAGAGAGAGATATTTTTTGTCTTATATATAGTTTGTTTTTGTTTTGTTTTGAAAATTAAATTGGTTATTTGTTAAAGGTGATTAATTTTTGTTAAGAATTGGAGTTGTTAGTGTTAATTATTATAATAAAGTAAGTGCTTGGAGTGTATAAAATTAAACTATCATTGAGATTTTTTAATAGTGAACCCTTTTTGAAAACAATTAACAATTGTGCCTAAGATAAGACTATAAGGCGTTTTATTGACTTTTTATCAATTTATTAACAGTCTTGTTGGCCGAACTTCTTTAATTTAATAAGATTATTTCTGTAGGTTATTTGAAGTATTTTGAAAAAATATCTATAAATAGTAAAAAAAAAAAAACTGTATTGGCACAAATGACAATAATGGAATTGTTCTTAAAATTTAACATTCTCAAATAATTTTACAGAGCTATCCCTTAGTTGTGTTTGAGTCAATTTTTGTTTAAAAATCAAATCTGTTACTATTATGAAAAATCCGATTAATTCGATCTTAAAATAATATAAATTGTTATAGAAATTTTTTAGCAAAGTTAATGGTTTCATCCTGAAGCTCCAAATATCGTCGCTTGGATGCTATCTTGTTTAATGTCTATTTTTCAAAATTTTGGGAAATCGATTTTTAAAGTTCAGAATGAAAATTTTTGTTGATATCAGAAAATTTTTGTTTTTAAATGATTTTTTTCTGCAACTCTTGACAATTTTATTTTTAAAACAAGTAGTAATAGAAATAGTTTTTCAATTATTTTGAATTATATTATAAATTAAAATAAAACAGAAGTCATTTTGGATATTGGACAATGGCATTTATGGAGTGACAAAAAGTTTTCAAAATATGTTAGATATTGAACAAAAAAACTCAAAATTGAACAGAATCGAAGAAAATACAAACAAAAAAAGTTCATAGAAATTATGAAATTCTTTTTTTAAATATACTTTCATTTGTTCAATGTAATAAAAAAAAAAGATAAAAAGGAGTTTATTGAACAAAAATGAGATGATAAAAAAATTTCCTATTGAATAAGAAAGTTCTCTGTAACTTGAAAACTAAAAGAGATAGAACAAAATAGTTTTCGTCAAACGAAAGAGCGTCCCAAAATTATAAAGACTGCATACTTAAAACTTAAATCAATTTCGTAAAAAATGGCCTTTAGAACAAGATAACATCCAAGCGACGATATGGGGTTCATCGAGTTGACAAAAATACTTTAAAAACGTCGAAAGACTTTTTAGTTTTCAATTTTTCTTGAGCCTATTTCTTCAACTGGATTATGTGTTGAAACGTTATTCATATGCTATTGAATTTTAAACTGAATTCTCAGGCCTTCTATGAAAATGAAAGTATTACCTGATTGGCTCGAAATTGAGATGTATTTTCCCCAAGATGGCACTTCACTATCTTACGTTGAAAAAATTGTTAAACATGCACTAATGTTCACGCATCCAAGATTTTTAAACCTTTCGCACTACAAATAAATTTCGGGAATAGTTTTGAGTGTAGATATTACAAAATGGAACTCTTAGGACTTAAAGGTGAGATTGAAAAAACGAAAAAGGAAACTTTTTTTTGCCCCAAATATTTTCATCGTTTTCAACCGTTTTTTTTTTTTTTTTAATATACATAACATATATTTGTATTATACTTTGAATTAGACTTAGACTTGAATATATGGTTTTATTCTTTAGGAAAAAAATAAGGATTTTAGATGTTATAACTATTATAAACTTTTCATATAAAATATATTGACATAATGATAAAAGACAAAAAAGCAATAATTTATGCTTTTTTTGTAAAATATGACTGTCTTCAAAAATATTCCTAGCTGAAGCTTTCAACAAAGCTACAGATATAAATAACCTCTCAATTTTTTGCTTAAATATCATACTATAAAATGGTGTTATTATAATAACACAATAATAAGATATAATCTCATAACTTTTGTATACAAAAAAGTTGACAGCAAAATTTGTAATTATCAAGGAACTCCTTTGTATCAGTAGTATCAAATTTTTCATTAATATTTTCTTATAACGTTATCAAGTAAAACGATTTTAAGGACAACCAATTTTTTCTGAAACTCACAAAACAAATACTCGGACCCAAAAAAATAATCACAACGATATTGACCCGACAACCAAATGTTGTCAATTTGATCACCAAATCGTTAAAATTACAACAGGTGCTATAATTTTTACAATTTGGTGATAAAATTGACAACATTTGGTTGTCGGGTCAATTTCTACAACAGATTTTTTTGCATTCATATATTCCAGAACTCCATTTTATCTCAAAATCGTTTTCCAATTTTATACATGGAAAATTTCTGCTCCAGTAACTGTTTTCCTAATAAAAACAGTATGTGCCCTCAGTTTTTAATATTTGTATCTTGATTCACATCCAAATTTTCGGATGTGGAGCTTCTCTACTCCAATTTCAAACTTACCGTCAAATAAAGAGATTATTTCTTCGCCCGCACTTCACGAATGTGAAAAATGTTACCTGTCTCCGTTTTTCGCTCTCATTTAAAATTACATATATATCTTCAAATTCACATTAGAATCACTTTTCAAAGCCCTCTCTATTTTTTTAGGACTCGTACTCTTTAAGACTAACCCCTTTTCACCATATTAGATTTTCACCTCAGATCTTTTAAATACAAACTGTAGGGCAATAGAGGAAATTGATAAAACAAATTTTGGGACGAGTATATCCAGTTGAATTTGGGGGATAAGGGCTGCTTGAAGAGGAGCTTGAAGCGACACTTTGATATAAATAATCAAACACTCCATTAACAGAAGCCACTTAGCGAACTACTATATAAGTTCATCTAGGAAAGTTGTTTTTTTTTTTTTGTATTTGAGTCTAAGATTATCCTTACCGAAATCGATCGAAAAATCTAAGATAAGTTCATATTTTGTTTTTCAAAACAGAGCAAACCAAAAACCCAAAATCATAATTTGTGAATTTTCACATTCAGCGTCCAATTGTTCCGTTTTTAAATAAAAATAAAAATTTGTATGTGACAAAAACGTGTACGATTCATTATTTACGAGTATTTAATAAGAAAAAAACATATCTATCAAATAACACTTTCATCATAATCTAATAATAATAATTTTTGTATTATTTTCTTTCAGATGTAACCGCACAAATGGCTTTACGACTGCGTCGTGATGTACAAAAGGCATCATATTACGTTTGGTTTTTGGGTGCTGACGAAGCCAAAGGCTTACGTGGCCCAAGAGTAATAAATTCCGTTCTACCATACCTAATTGATAGGTCGCGTGAGCAAGAACCACTTAAGGTTACCTTACAGGTGTCACACAAGGGAATCAAAATCTTACAGGTATATAAACAAACTATTCACCATCGCACATAACTAACCTACCTTTTTTTTTTGTTTTTTTTTGTTATTTCCAATTTTATCTTATTTTTGTTGTCTTCCTTCTTCTTTTTTTTATATTCGACGACAAAAAAGGGTTCATCAAAACATTTCATTCCGCATAGTGCCATAACCAGTTCCGTGCAATCTGAAGATATTGTTGCATGTGTCCTACTACTTTATAATCCGGCAACCAAATGTCCCTTACATGTGCATGCGTATAGATGCGATTCGGAGACCACAGCCGAGGCATTACATCAGCAGTTGCAGATCCTAATCAATCGGCCAGAGAATCAAAAGCGTTTCGAGGAATTGGAATCCAGGTGAGTTACGTTTATATATTATGCTCAAAGCATAGATACATCTTTTATGGTTTAGACATTTTTGTTGTTGTAAGTTTGTAACCCATCGAGTGAAAGTGATAAAAAAAAACAACCCACACACACAGATATAAAAAAAAAAATTAAAATGCAGAAAATATATAAGGAACAAAAAAAAGCGAACCTACAACTTGTTCACAAAGAGGAAGCTAACAAGCTTTCAGCAATGGACCGTAAATATATTGAACGCCATAAAGTGTGACAAGTAATAATGAATTTTTTTTTTGTCAATTAATTTTATTTTTTCTTGTGTACCTTTTCATGCCGTTAGGTATTACTTTTGTGTAATTGAGATAAGTTTGTTGAAATGCATCATCTGTAAGATGCTGCGATCGGTTGGATTAAAATAAAGCGACATTGCGCTTGAATTACACTGAAAGAATATATGTACCTGTAAAACCATTTCAAGGTTTCAAGGCTTTCTGTCATGATGTGACAAAATCAGTTAAACAGGTGTATGGATCTTATTTATGACTGATTTATCCATCAATTGCCAGACGCAACACTTCTTTAACAGCTTCCAAGCAACTTCATTGAAGAATTGGGTAGAACCTTGCAATTGGCAACGAAGCTTTAAAAACTGGCGATGCTTTTTTAAGTTCCACGATTATTGAAAAATGTTGGCTATCGTTGTTTTTGTTCAAAGCCTAAACAGATTTCATAAATACCTCGCATGCCTACCTACGTACCTACTTATATTTCGACAATATCTAGCCATAATGTATTCAATTTTAGGGAGTCAAATACTGTGAGCCATCAAATACCAAGTTCGAATTTTAGCGGGGTACAAAATGTTTTCTTTTTACATCACATGTTACCAATATAAATAAGTTTAATTGAAGATTTAGTGAAATGAAACCATTCGTCTTCATCTTGCATTTGCCAAAATTTTCTGCTTCGGTAAAACTTCTTTTGATCTTCTTTAAGACTATAAGCTTTACCGAATTTGTAATTCTTTATTTAAAAGCTGAAATTTTAGTTTAGAGGTAAGTGTTCTTTTGGAAACAAGAGTTTTTTTTAAGTCAAGCATCACTGTTTTTTTTAATTGTCCATAACTTTTTTGATGATGGCGGCTCTGGAAGTTCATGTCAGTCCACGTGTAAACATTCTTGTTTAATTTAATTTTCCTTTTGGAATATTTTTTTATAAAATTTGATTCAATTCAATACATGCTTTATAACATACTTTAGAATTTTTGGTTTGAATAAAAAAAATCCTATAAAAAGCGTTTTTTTTTTTGGAGCATCATGAGTGGTCTAACCCATTTTTGTGGAAACCTAACAAATTTGAATGAGTCAAGAAAGCCACAAGAAGAGAACACTATAGGAGTAGGTATTCTCTTTTGCAAAAAGCTATTTGGTACAAATTCGTACTTTTCTCGATAATTACTCACTAGCTGTACAAAACAGTCAATAAGCTGATACTTACACTTACAGTTCACCGTTCCATCTAGATCAACTTGGGATGCTGACCAATTTTTGAAGCATGAATCTATATTGTTTTTTGTAAAGCTGATTTGGCTCAAAAACCGTAACAATTGAATCTCTCCTTCCGTCTTCCCAACAACTTACCTATCTTGGCTCAAGGAAACCAATTCAACATACTCCGCATCTACCTGCGATTGTTGATCATCTCTTAAGCCTTACATTCGGCCTTATAATTAACTAGTGATATATCTCATAGTTGAATTTTATATCATTGGTAGATTGGCCATTGTTTAAATAGAATCCATGCCTGTGAATGTTGCAGTTGTTTTGTGCATTTTCAACATTGCTTATACAATACAATATGAGTAGTGTGTTTTTGAGAGTTCTGGACCCTCCCAACCTCCCAAGCTCTAGTACAAAAATTTGTATGGAAAGTATAGGTAATCTACTACATTTAATGGTGACTATTACCAAATTTTGGGAGGTATTTTTTATGTGTTTTATAACAGATTCCGTGGTAATTGATAAACCAGCGGCTGTGTGTAGCATCTAAAACCAGAAGAAAAAGAGGAAGAATGACAAAAAAATCTATATTTAGATCTTTATGAGGGAGTTTCATACTTCCAATTAGACAATACCTTTACATTGATTGAAAGAGAAGGCTAATCATATATGCACACATACACTTACAATCCATGCAACCCAATCTATTACTTTTTTTTTTTTAGGTGAGCACAGCTCAAAGAAATCCAACTAGAAAAGTGTATCCCACAACCAATTTATCACTGGAAATCCAATCCCACAACCAATATTCCAATGAAAATACAAATGGTTCTAGAAATCCAACCAGTGACAATTATTCCCAATTGGAATTTCTGAACTTACTCTAACATCGGTGCACACATCATTTTTGTATTGGGTGGAGTGGGAGTGACATAGATTTTGAATTGGATGGAGTACGAGCTACCCAACCAAATAAGCACTATTCCAACAAGAATTTAATTTTTACATGGAAATACAACCGGTACCAAGCACAAATCAAAGAAATCCAGCTAGAAAAGTGTATCCCACAACCAATTTATCACTGCAAATCCAATCCCACAACCAATAATTTCATTGAAAATACAAATGGTACTAGAAATCCAACCAGAAAATTATTCACAATTCTTGGTGGCTGCGTGTAGTATCTTAAACAAGAAGAAGAAGAGCAAAACGGGAGGAGTTTGATACTTCCAATTAGAAAATTCATTGTCTTTGATTTCAAAAAGTAGAAAATTATATAGGGATCCATGCACCTGCAATCTATGCAGAGACATCTATTTGTTTCTTCTTTTTTTTTTTTTTTGTGATGGACCAATAGTTTTATTGAAAAGAAATTGTGAACTTATGTATCGACATGAACGATCATGCTCGTTCTATCTAAAATATCCAAGTTCAATATTAGCGTTGCATGTTGTCACATAAGGAAAATCAAATAGGATCATCTCTAATAGATATATAAACATTTTTGTTGGGGATAATATTATGATTTCGGTGATGTGGTGGGGGAAGTGTCAATATAATGTACCTGTGTATGGGGTGCGCGATCATTTTATTACGGTCTTACATTTTATTAGTTTAAAGCGGTTCAAAAGCAGTTTAAAGCGGTTTAAAACCAGTTTAAAGCGGTTCAAAAGCAGTTACAAGCGGTTTGCTCTGAACGTCGTTTTTCGGGTTATAAACGCCACGTTTTGGGTTATGTTTAGGTTCTGAACTCCGGGTTTCGGGTTATGAACGCCACGTTTCGGGTTATGTTTGGGTTCTGAACATCGGGTTGTAAGCATCGTTTTGGGTTTTTAAACGTCGTTTTTGGGTTATGAAAATCGTGTTTGGGTTCCAGTAGCAAAAGTTGAACTGCATATAAATGAAATCTAAGAAAGAATAAAAACACAAGTTTTTTTTCTTTTTTTTAATTGATTTTATTGTTTATAATGTTTCAAGTTAATAACTAAAATTAAATACAAAATTGAGAAATCTTCTTTCTTTTTATAATAACAACTTGCTTATTTATTATAGGGAAATAATCGTCTTATCATATAAACTTAAAAATATTTCTTATAACATAAACTATTATTTTATATCTTAAGTCTACGTAAAATAATATTCTTCTACTCGCTTGTTACCCCACGCTAAGGTTTTATATGAATTTGGAATAACAAATCTTTTATCATCATCATAAGTGAGAGTGATTTTATTTATTAATTGGGTATATATAAAATGTTTATTACTTCTAAAACAATGCATCGTTTTTAATAAGGATTTGGATGGGGTATTTATACATTCTCTAAAATCATTTAAAGTTACTTCGTTAGCAACAATATTCTTTTTGATTCCTTTTATTTTCTTTACTATATCGTCTTCAGTTACAATGCAATATGACTTGGATTTAGTACCTACAAATTCTAGTAATAGTTTTCCTGAACACTCATCTTTAAACTTCCCTAAAACTTTCTTGTTCACTCTTGGAATGTTGTATTGATTTACCTCTGGGTAATCGCTAGTATCAAAATAGTCTATATTTTTATTTATATCATCATACAAATCCCTTGTTTCAAATTCATAAATGAATGAATCTGTGTCCGTATATAAAAGGTTTAACTTTTCCCCATATTTCACTTTCATAAAATTATAATGGAAATCATACATTAATGTTTTAGATAAATCCAGAACAGAAAACCCAACATAAATAGGCTTGTCATATTTAACCTTTAATCGGTTCATTTGAATTACTACTAAGTCTTCATGTATTATTGACCGGCTATGAAAATTAGGTTTACTAATCAAAGAATTAGCTCCGAGACGTTTTCCAACACTATCCCATTTGGTAATAAGCTTTACATCTACTCTCTTATCAACATTCTCCATTGTTTTTCCAAAAACACTGTTGTTCATCAGTTTATAAAAATCTTTTTCGAAATCATTAGTTGATAGAGTCCTCAAGTGAGTATTAAGATCGATATACGATTTTAGCCAAGCGCTCTGGTTGAATTCCAGCACCTTATGGACTTTTTTCAATATAAGACCATTTGAAAGACATTGCTTTAAATTTCGATAATGAATTACATATCGTGTTTTATCAAACTCATTTGCAATTAGTTTTGTATTCTTCGAGTTTTTATATGGAGGTTTCAAGTTTTCAGGGCAAAATGGTAAGTCGTTATGCAGATCATGTAAATAATCAGGATATTCTAAATCTACACATAAAATGTATCCTTTATTAGAATTATCGGCTATTGATTCTATATCTAAACTGTTTGAGTCTTCATCACTTAGCCATCTGAAATTATTAATTGGTAGATATTGACTCATTGCCCATCCATACAAGTTATTTACGTCGAAATATCCTAAAAATGTTGATTTTTTCGTAGCATCAAAGTTTGGCATATACTTATTATTTGCTTTGGCATATCTACCGGTACATTGGCTTAACCCTCCTCTTATACCTTTTTGTATAAAATGAATCATATCTATATCGGTAAACAGCTCTAATTCTACTTTGGTACTCTTTAGCATTGCATCCCAACTTAACCCAGGTGCTGTATAATACTGACAAGGATCAAGATCATATGTTTTAATACAAACATTGCGGAAATTCTCAAAAATATCAGCTAGGAGCATCACATCTGTTTTTAAATAAACATCACTGTATTCTCCTAATGTTTTCATATTAAATGTGCTCCATACTATCTGAGCATGTGAATAATCTTCGTCTGTTATATCTGAGGAATTTAAAGTGCTATAAAAAGCAGACTTGGGAGGTAGTTTTGTTTCTTTCAATTTTTCAGCTGATAAAACATATTCATATGGGAAAACTCCTTTTTTCATGACCAAATTAAATTCTTCTTCTTTCTGAAAAGCTTTTTTAGTTTCAATAAATTGATTTTGATTAAGGTTCTTTGACAATTTGTCAATACTTGACGCCATAAATCTCAACGAATCTATGAATCGTAGTTGAATACTACTATTGTTAATGCCTGTTTTGATGTATTTTGTAAATGAAATATATCGTTCTTTGTTTGTGGGTATAACATCGATTTTTTCATCACTATCACCAAATTCTTTAACAATAAAGTGAGAATCATAACCACTCAGGTTATGTAAAATAATAGGAATAAAATCAGGTATTTGATATTTTAAATTGCATTCCGAATGAGCTGCACCTCGAAATTGTCCACTTAAATGATCATGATCTCTTACACGATTTTCATTGAGGTTATCACCACAGATAAAACATTTCTTAGCATTTATAAAATCAGTATCTTGTTCTTTAGTTAGCGTTTTCATTGGGATTTCTTTTTTTAAAATTGAACTGATACGCTGCGCATCTTCTTTTAAATTATTCATAAAGTTTTTGGTACATTCATCACCTCGGTATAAAACAAATTTACTTAAAGAATCATCATAACTGCATTTTATATAGTATGCAAAGCTAAAAGGTTCATGCATTTGAATATTGTTTGAAAATGATTTTAGAGGGTTTGGTAAACATGTATCAAAGGGCTTTAAGGCTGCTTCAAAATCAGCATATATTACAAAAGGAACTCGCATTTTTTTATTGAAGCTTTTAAATTTTAAACAATTATCAATTTCAGTTGGTAATATGGTATGCACTTTATTACAATCATGTTTCAGATGTTCATTTAGACGATCTTCACTCCAAAAATACATTAAGCATCCATCACATAACCACAATGCACCGTTACGTTTAGAAATTTGACTACTAACTAACCTGTTTAAATTTTTAATCCAACAATAATGTCCGTTTTCCCCATTTTCTAAATACAATAAGTTAACATGTTTTTCTTTTTTCTCATTAGTATAAAATAGAGGTCCAACAAGGGTATTATTTTCCAGCCCATAGACATTAATACTTAAATTATTTAATTTCTCAAATTTTGAAATATTTTTCATACTCATTGGAAGCTCCACATTGTTTAAATTCAGCACTTCAGTGTAGTAAGGATATGATGAAACTCGATCTGCGTGTTGTTCAGGAGGATATAAAGCAGATACAATCGCCCATGCAAAGCATGCATCATCGTTGTTCTTAACATTTATGATGGCATGTTTCAATTGAATGTTCCTTGGTAATTCAATGTAAGATGCTCCACGCATAGGATTGTATTTATTGATATTTATTTCGAGGTATAACACTTCCTGCAATGCCCACCCACTATCACGTTCTTGGAATTCTTCGCTTTTTGATGTGATGTCTTCAGTAAACTTTCGATAAATCTCCTTTAAATCCGTTGACTGATTTATTACTTCATTTTTTGTATTAAATGACTTAGTATCGGTAACTGTTTCATCGCTGTTATCCTTAACATATAGTCCAAACATTTCGAAATTAACTTTTAAAACATTTTGTGCCTGTAGAACTTCTGTTATAAGTTCCAAAATTGTACACTCTTGCTTTTTCATAAAGTCTTTATAGTCGATATGACGATCACAATCTCGAATTCTATAACTTTTGATACGGCTCTTAAATGCGGTGCAGATCACTTCAACGTTGTCTAAATGTTTATTTGAAGCATTAGTTTTATGCAAATTACTGTTAAGATGTCCTTGGAACATAGTTTTCTTGATATCCAATCTACAAAAAGTGCAGTGTTTCAGCTTATTGTTTAAATCATTCTCGATTTTAATTCTTTTCACTTGGATATCAGATTCTGAACTTTTTCTTTTGTTTGACATTGACATCATGTTATATGGAACTGTCATTTGGTGATATTTTTTTAAATGATATTGATAGTTTCTAGCGTTGTCGAAGATCATACCACAAACATCACAAAGCACCGAAAGTTTATTCTCATGGTTTATTCTCATATGACGCACATAGTTATCTCGTCTTGTGAATGATTTTTGACATTTATCACAACTGTACATTTTGAATTTTATTATAGTTGAACACACCACTTCGATAAACTATACTTCATTCAGGCAAACTGTTCTTCACTTGGTTGTTTGAAAACTAATGGTCTTTTGTAAAATTAAACCAAGCTCTTATACATTTACCCCCACCACTTACCTTAAACATTTCATCTATAATCCGCTTACATTATTGTTACTATCTTTATTCTTATTCTATAATTTACATCAAAAACGTGCATGAGTGAAACAACAATAGTGTCGGCAATTACACTTAAAAATATGACCGTAATAAAATGATCGCGCACCCCATACACAGGTACATTATATTGACACTTCCCCCACCACATCACCGAAATCATAATATTATCCCCAACAAAAATGTTTATATATCTATTAGAGATGATCCTATTTGATTTTCCTTATGTGACAACATGCAACGCTAATATTGAACTTGGATATTTTAGATAGAACGAGCATGATCGTTCATGTCGATACATAAGTTCACAATTTCTTTTCAATAAAACTATTGGTCCATCACAAAAAAAAAAAAAAAGAAGAAACAAATAGATGTCTCTGCATAGATTGCAGGTGCATGGATCCCTATATAATTTTCTACTTTTTGAAATCAAAGACAATGAATTTTCTAATTGGAAGTATCAAACTCCTCCCGTTTTGCTCTTCTTCTTCTTGTTTAAGATACTACACGCAGCCACCAAGAATTGTGAATAATTTTCTGGTTGGATTTCTAGTACCATTTGTATTTTCAATGAAATTATTGGTTGTGGGATTGGATTTGCAGTGATAAATTGGTTGTGGGATACACTTTTCTAGCTGGATTTCTTTGATTTGTGCTTGGTACCGGTTGTATTTCCATGTAAAAATTAAATTCTTGTTGGAATAGTGCTTATTTGGTTGGGTAGCTCGTACTCCATCCAATTCAAAATCTATGTCACTCCCACTCCACCCAATACAAAAATGATGTGTGCACCGATGTTAGAGTAAGTTCAGAAATTCCAATTGGGAATAATTGTCACTGGTTGGATTTCTAGAACCATTTGTATTTTCATTGGAATATTGGTTGTGGGATTGGATTTCCAGTGATAAATTGGTTGTGGGATACACTTTTCTAGTTGGATTTCTTTGAGCTGTGCTCACCTAAAAAAAAAAAAGTAATAGATTGGGTTGCATGGATTGTAAGTGTATGTGTGCATATATGATTAGCCTTCTCTTTCAATCAATGTAAAGGTATTGTCTAATTGGAAGTATGAAACTCCCTCATAAAGATCTAAATATAGATTTTTTTGTCATTCTTCCTCTTTTTCTTCTGGTTTTAGATGCTACACACAGCCGCTGGTTTATCAATTACCACGGAATCTGTTATAAAACACATAAAAAATACCTCCCAAAATTTGGTAATAGTCACCATTAAATGTAGTAGATTACCTATACTTTCCATACAAATTTTTGTACTAGAGCTTGGGAGGTTGGGAGGGTCCAGAACTCTCAAAAACACACTACTAATATGTCATTTGTTTTCCAGGACCAGAGAGTACCCGTAAGTAAATTTTATATGATTACTCAATGAAAGCACAATTATCTAATAGGTTAGCTGTTTTTAACCACACTTGGTATAATTTTCATTGATAAATACAACAAATATTAGGTAACGAAATTTCCTCCATGGCTTCTCCCAAACTCTTCATTCCGCGAACTTTGTCTCCTCGACTATTTACTACATTATGTATATTGGCCCAAAAAGTGAAAATTTTCAAAATTATTTTTGTTAGTTTTTCGGGCTGGGAAACATAAATAAAATGCACGACTGTGTCGAACGTGCTTACTCTTGCAGTTCAAAACACTTTCATGTTAGTTCACTTGTAGATTTTAAGAGCTGCCTCTATATACATTTTAAAGAAATTTGTTGATGTTGGGGAAGAGCCGAAATTTAGGGCAAAATTTTGTTAATGAAAAAAAATTTTTTTTTATTTGACTTTTTTGAGAAAAACTAAAAATGCAGTTTTATTTCAATTACTTTGAATATTACAGCTGCAAAGTTTAATCAAAATCGTTTGAGCTGTTTTCGAGTAATTAGCTTTAACTGGAAAAATTTGTATGAAGGTACACTTTTTAAGCGAAATATAAAAAAAAAAAACAAAAAAATCAACTTTCAGAATTCTATAAAAATCATCTGTACCAAATTTGAAGAAAATCCGTCTACCTGTTTAGGCTGTGAAAATATGTACAGATGGACGCACAGACGCACTATGGGACCAAACGATGTAAATCATCTCAAAATTCCATAACTTTTTTGTTTCTCAATATTTTTTTTTGAAATTTCGCACAAATTACACATTGTATGCTTCAACATGTAATAAAAATTAGAACTACAATATTATGTATGTATTTATTATAATATTTTCAAAAACAAAAATTATGAAAAATAGCTCAAATTCATCAATTAATGGCTTTATTCATATACAAAATTATATTTTAAGTCGTTGTAATTTGTGTTAAATATAAGTGAAGTTATCCTGGATATAATATATTTTGATAAGAAAGCAAAAATTAAAAGATTATAAATTCAAAAAAAATCATACGAAGGAAAGATAATTTAAAATTTATTGTAGGTAGAATTTATTTTATAAGTAAGAAAAGAAAGAAAAAATGTGAAAGGGATAAGTATCTAAAAACGTAGAGACTAAATTAACCATTTTCTTAATAAAATAAAAATTATTGTGTATTTTATAAAACGCAAACAACAGAGAAGGGTCGAAGAGGAAAAAAGTATTAAAACGAAATAGAATATGAAAATAATTTATATTTTATAGAGAAGACTTTTTAAATAAAACAAAAGCTTGAGATAAGAATTAAAATAGCGTAAAAAATTAAAGTTTAAAAAAATGGGATGAAATAAAATCAAATCTGCAGATTTTGATTTGCGGCAGAAAATGGAACTTGAAATCCGTTCAGAATGTCAAGCTTCTTGGGAATTAACTTTATAGGGGATCCTAAAATACATACATATATCAAATTCTTACCATTTTCGATTAAATGCGCTTCTTCTGAAATTTCGAAAAATTCCTACTTTGAAACAGGGGAAGTTCATAATTGATTTTTGTGTTTACAAACGTTCACTAAAATATTGGTAAATAAGAATCAATTATTTAATCAAAACATTATTTATTTTGTTCGCCATATCACTACAAATTAGTTAGCAGTTTTAATGAAACTCAATTTCTTACTTTTACTTTAGAGCAACACCCTAAAAAATAAATTGTACATTTTGAAACTGCTTTATCATTTTTATAACTTGCCTAGTTATCACAGTTTTCAAAAAAAAGTATCAAAAATTCGGAAATTGAAGTTAGGATGAAAGATACTATAATTTGAATTCAACAAAACAAGTTTTTTCAGAGCAAAAAAAAAACAATAAAAAACATAGGCTTTTGTTTAACTAATTTGTTGCGAAATAATTTTTTTTTATTTTTCAATTGTTCCTAATTGTTAATTATTGTTTTAGGGACAGATTTGTAAAAAAACAAAAATAAATTATGAACAGGGGAAGCAAAATACTTTATTAAAGTAGGAATTTCTAGAAATTTCACAAGAAGTGCATTTAATAGAAAACCGTAAATATTTGGGATAAACAAGTTACCAAATTTTAAGAGCCATTTAAATCAGAATATTTCATTTGAATCATTAATTTTGAGACACCCTGTAGATGACAGTAAAAAAAAGATTTGCAAACATTTTTGGAAAATTTTTATTTTATACATTTTTGACCGTAAATAAAAATGGCGCAAATATGCGCAAAATTTTATTTTTAATCCCTAATTTTGAGTAATATGAGATTCTAAATTCATTCATAACTCGACATCGGCAGTCGTCCGCAAAGGAGAAATCTACAATTGAAAATTAAAGTTGGCCGAATTACTTCCCATTAATTGTTATTTTTTTTTAAACAATCAATTTAAAGTACATTCAAAAACAAATGATTTATTAATTTAGGATTTATAAAGTAGAGATTCTAACCTTTTTATTGATATACAACACTTATAAGGTTTCTTCAAAAACATCTGAGAAAACTAAGTTTAAACTGTTATATAAAATAGGACGAAAAACAATAAAAATTGAAATGTAAGGTTCGAGACTCATTTTAAGTACTTTAATCCAAAATGTATTAAAAACAATGTATGCTATCATACTTGTGCACATTACTATTATGTTAAACAATCATTACATTTTTGAAATGATCACATTAGTTAAAACCAATTTTGAGATGGTTTTGGTCGTTTGGTCCCATTATGAGACGGACAGACAGAATTTCGAAACCCACTTTTCGGGTTGGATTGAAGTTGGATTTCTGTCTGTAACTTAGTTCTTATTTAGTACACCTATATCTCATCTCAATTTGTGTGTAAAGTTAAACACTAATTCGTTTTTAAGTTAATTTGTCTAAATTTTACATATTAAACTTCCTTAACATTTTGAAATCCTTAACATTGAAATCTTCAAATTCTGTTAGTCTCTTCATTACAATTTCTTACATTTAAAAAAAAATCACAAAAATATAAAGCATCTGATTATAAATAATACCAGTTACATTTTTTTAACGCGCTAATTTTCTCTCACTGTAGCTTCAAGCTATGGTTGATCCAACCAAACTTTAGGAAGCAAAGATATAAATTGTGATGTAATATCACGTTGTTGGAGCTCTCAACTTCGTAATACTAGATTTATATACATGAATGTGCTACACTCTGGAGTTGCATTCGACTGCCAGCACAGATGCACAAAGATAAATGGAAACAGATACAGGTCTCAACTCAATGCAAAAAAAAAGTAATTCAATCTTTGATTTTTTTTGTTTGTTAATTTTTTGCTTTAAATCTACAGCTTCTTTTAAAATGCACCGCAAAAATGCAAAGTGAGGTTTTATGAAAAAACAAACGGCTGTATTAGGTACGACTAATAAAGTTTTAGGGGGAAACTCTGAACTAATCTTTTCATTTTAGTTGTTAAACAAAAAAGTTAAAACTATTAAGGCCCGCTTAGCTAAGTCCAAAATTTTCGAAAAAAAAAAGCTTAAAGATAGAGAAAACAAAGACATTAATCACTCACAAAATTCGGCTCATCGATTCTATTGTACAGTGCTGTGAAAAATATTTGTCGACTTGGTAATTTTTAACCACTAAATTAATTTGCACAGCATCGTGTTTGAAAATGTTGTTTTTTAGCTAAATGTTTGCTTGTAGTTTTTTTGTTTTGTATTTTTTACAATTCCGCACATTATTGGCACGATTCAAGTCAGGATGGCAAGACTATATTTTTTTTGCTTTCGTATATCCATTTCATTAAACAACACTCTCAACATGATGCGATTTGATGATCATTGAAATGATGAAGGGGAAAGAAACAAATTCTTCAAAATGCCAAATGACTCTTTTTTTTTTAAAGCCAGACCATCTGATGACATACATTTCGCCAAACAGAAAAATCGCGCCACCATCGCCAGAGAGAAGTGTGAGGGATCAAAAATACAAAAAATGATGCAACCGATTAAGGCGCAGCCATGTCTATAAACATTGAGCATCTTTCATAACAAAAATAAAAAATGCCAGTTTAAATATTTTCGGTATTTTTTTTTTTTTTTTTTTTTTTAAGGCAAACAAATAAATAAAAACCTACCTATCGATACCTATAAGAGTACTGAAGTATAAGACAAACAGTACCTTACTTAAAGTATGATAGCAGATAGGTACTTTAGATTGATAGTTTTTTTTTACTTTATTTGAGTCTGCATTCCGGTATGATCTTTATCAAACTGAGTTTTTTTTTTTAAACATTGTTAACATTTAAGAAATTGGATAGAAATTGATGGATCAAATGATGAAAATCGTTTTGTAACCGATGATATTAGAATCAAATATTTCGCCCATTTTTACTGATGCCTTATCCATTTTGTAGACAAAATTTTGTACCAGGTCCAAAAATAAGATATGTGATGTATAAAAATAAGTGTTTTTGGTTTTTTTTTTAGTATTGGAACTGGGTTCCCGAATACTTGGGCATGGTAAACTAGAGTTGGACTCGGTATTTTTTAGATAGAAGAAGTTTGTCACCTAAAGTTTAATGTATATTTTAGCAATTAAGTTTATAAAAAATTTTTCTTTTTTGTTCAAAAAATATTTTTTGTAGTGTTCGTTTTATTTAAATAAGGTTACAATGTTTGTATACAATAATTTTATAAAGACTTTTGTTTCCCTTTTTAAAAATTTTCTTATTTTTTAATCAAACAACAAAAATACTCGTATGATAAATTTGCCATGTACGATTTATTTTTTTAAAAATGGTTGCCACAAAGAAGTTTTCATTTAAAGAGGGGCAGACTCATTGTTTTTTTTTTTTTTTTTTCATTTTCAGTTTCAACTTGTCCTTCATTTGACATCTTATTAATCTTCTTGTATCAGTTGAAAAAATACTCTCCAAAATCGGGGATTAATTACATACGTTTTTGGGGACTTGAGTGAAACCCATAAAAGACTTCAATGTGTTTGATCTCGCTTATAAATTTCTGTGGTGTTTATTGTCAAACCCGAAACGAAAAAACCAAAGGCCCAAGAAAAAATTAATTTAGGGATGTGAAAATTAAAAATTCACGCGAATTGTAAAATATTTGCTGTTCCCACTTTACTGATAGGCTGATTTCAATGATTTGTATTCAGATGCCAAGCAATATAAAAGTTTTAACCTTTATAAGACTTCAACACGATTTTGTTGTTTTACAAAACTGTGAAGTACACACAAGTCCCATCTACTTAAAAACAAAGTATGAAATTTTGTCCCATTTCAAAACTAAAACACTAATTTATAGGCAAATTGTTTAGATTGTGAACTTATTTGCTTATTAAATGTAGACCTTTGTATTATTTTCACTATTATAACTGTAAGCTAGGCGTTTTAGGGCCATTTTATTCACTATTACTCAACTTTGAGAAAAATCTGAAGTTGGCAAACTTGAGAGTTAACTCCAACTCGAGATTAAAATCACAAGTTGAAAATTTGTTTTATTCAATAATTTTTTTCTTAGCTCCCTAGTTCCAAACTAAAAGTTGCCCAACTCTCCGTTTTCAAAATATCCTTGGGATATTTGTGACAGTTAATAAAATAAAATGAAAATAAAAAATGACATTTCAAAGTAAAATCTAAACTTTACTCGGCAAACTTCTGATATTTTCGGAAGTTGAGAAAATCAAAAGTTGATAAAGTTGAGATTTGAAAACTGAAAGCTAATACCGTCAACTTAAAGTGAATAAAAACGAATTCTCAAGTTGAAAATAAAAATCCTCAAGTTGTTTTCAACTTTGAGTGAATAAAATCGCCCTTAATGAATTTATTTTAACCAAAAAGTTTTGAACTTTTTTCATTCTAATTTCGGGGATTAGTTGAGGAAGGTTTAAAAAGTACTATTCATGTACTGAAAAATATATCACCTTACACACCATTTTATATTTTTTGTTACTTTTGAAAAAGTTCAAAGCATGTAGTAGCTTTTTGGGTGTTCATCGGGGTGAACCAAAACAATCAATGATTTTAACAATTATTGAAAAAATATTTGTATTTTGTGTTTTTTTTTTTTAAGGTGAAATAAAACAAATCAATTTGAGCTTCTTAACAGAAATGTTTAAGGGGCTACATTCAATCAAGTAAGAATTCTAAGTCATATAAATAACATTTGAGGTGCAGTGCCCCTACCAGTGGATTTACCTTTTCTAAAATTATAAATTAAAAAGGTCACTGTGGTGTATGTGTACTATTTTTTTTTTTTTTTAAGTGAATACAAAATAATGCTGCCATAATTTTAAAAATAAGGATAGGATAGCGAAAATAAAAGTTGGGCTATCCTGGGCCAAAAACCAAGAATTTTTTTACTAAATAAAAAAAATTATTTTTTGTGATTTATAAGGTGAAGCAATATATGTAATTACGTTATAATTTTAGAATTAAAGGTGGGCGAACGAAAAAAAAAAACTTGGGCTAACCTTGGGCAATCGAACCAGGCAGGTTTGAAACAAAAATTAGCATTTGGGGGTCCCAACTTCACATAGCCTATAATATCGTTATTTAAAGAATGTTTCCCCTCTAACTCAAAAAAAATTGATTTATAATCTTAAAAAAAAAAAACTATTTTCAAAAAGTTTTTCTCCAGTCCCGTAATACGTGCGGTTTGTACCGGAAGCGCGAACGCGGGCCGATGCAGGACAATGCTTCGAACCGGACTAGCGGTGCGTTGCAAAGACATGGCAATCCTGCCCCCTCCCTAAAACTAAAAAACAGTTTTCTGGCTCTTTTTCAAAATCATTAATGAAAAAAAGACCAAATTTTTGTCTGGCATTTTTATCTATTTTTTTTTCAAGCTTATTTTCCCTTATTGAAAATGGAAAAAACCGCAGAAAATATCTGACAAAAAAGTCTGGAATTACCACAAAAGTTATATTTTTTTTTTCTAGAAATAAAACCAGAATTTGTCTGAATTGTTCGGCCATTTTTCCAAAAAAATCTGTCGGTTTTTATCCGATTACTTTAAATACTAGGTATGTACTTACACACACTTTAATCACACCTGAAAAACTGAAGAAAACTTCAACAACTCGTGTTGTATAAAAGTTATATAGGAGTGTTCTATAGAAGTTACTCATTCTGGCAAGTCTGTAGGTATAGGCATAGTTTCGTACCTTTTTTCTCATAAAAGATCTATAAAATAGACTCATCTTGAAAAAGCCTTTAAAATAAAATCCAATCCCATTTTTCTTCTTCTTAATAAAGTTACCAAACACTTTACAATTACAAACTTCCTAACATAAACAAAAAAAAATAACCTAATGATCTTAAACGATAATACCTTTACCCTTTTTTGTTATCTTTTCTAGACTTGGAATCGTTCCTGTTTCAAACGGCAATGGTTCTCATAAATCCTCACTGCCATTTGACCAACAGCAACAACAAAAGCATGCACAACGTCGACATGAAGCCTCTCCAAAACGATTTAGTTCATCACTTGGCAGCGATACCGGCAACAGCACTCGCGAATCCGAATGCAGTGAAGATCGCAACAATTCGCCAATGTCACGTTCCCCACCAATAATCAAACAAAAAGGGGATCTTTTCGATTCATTGGCAGCCGAATTACGTGCAAAATTAAACGGCAATGGTCCACCATTGCTGCTCCCACCTAGAGATTACGATACCGTCCACAGATCAAAGGGTAATCTGGCAGCAATAGAGCTGCGTCGTTGTAGAAATTCATTGATTGTGGGTGCATCCACAACGCCAGCGGCAGCGGTAAAGCAACAAATGTCATCGCGAGGATCGTCGGGTATCGGATCGGATTTGGCTCCTAGTCCAGAACGACAAGATATCAATAGCTCGAGTGGTAAGTTCTTGAGAATAAAAAAAAACTTATGAAACATCTTCTTCATGCTAATATTGGCCTTTTCCTCTCTATCTTTATTCTCTATCTCAAATGTTTGTTCCTTATTGATTTGTTTTTGTTTTTCTCTATTTTCCAACAGAAGATGAACACTGGTCAAATGAAGCAGATAACTCAGTCATAGCCTTGAAGCCATCACAAATTCAAATGGAACGCAAACAGCCGCTGAATCGTAAAAGTGCTGTCCAACCGCCAGAAGATAATTACCTTCGTGATCTTCCATCCAAACCTTACAATCCATCTATGGCTGGTGGCAATAGCAATAATATCAGTGCAAGCATCGGCAATCGCAGCGAAAAAGAACTTAGACCGATCGCAGTTAGGCCATCACAATCATGGAACAAAGAGGATGAAATAAAGCCAATAATCATGCGACCATCCGACTATGATGCTAAATTCAATCGAGTGCTCATGGATAAGCACCACGATGATGCCGCATACAAGGAACGCATTAGCCATAACAACTATAATCCACCACCAGAAGATACCGGTTTTTGTAAATATAAAGAAGACCATCAGCAGCCAGCACAAAAGTTATCATCATCGTCATATGACGCTCACGATGGTGGATTCCATAATCACATCGATAAGATGTTAAAGAAGAAGCTGTCATTGGAGCGGAAGCCAAGCTACAAGGTCGAAGAGGAGGAAGCTGACTATGATTCTGATGCTGACCATCAACACATCCCAGTTCAGCAGCCGGTAACAGCAGCTGTGTCAGTGCCAATGGGTTACCGGAAGGAGAATTTAACTGACAAGCAAAAATTTCAAGAGTACAATGGTAAAAAGGTCAAAAGTTATAATCCAGAGCCAGATCGTTTTGGTAGACATCGTTATGTAGATCCAGCTGATTTACCATTTACCCAACCAAAATCATCAGCTGTACCCCATCAGTATCCAAGCCATTCACCAGAACCGCGTGAGGTGGTACAACAGAGACCGGTTGAAAGGCATAGAGAGCGTCAAAGGCCTACGGAGAGTAATCGGCCTCGAGAGAGAGAATTTTTCTCCCACAGTAATGAAAGGAATCCGTATAGGGAACCGGGAAGTATTCCATATATCGAAAGCATGGAAAAGATGATGAAATCTCAAGCCATGCGGTATAAACAATTTGAAAATGATCCGAAAATTGAGTATCAACAGGAAATGGATAAACATTTGAGAATAAGTCCACGAAAGTCGTTGCCAAGGAGCGAAAAGTCATCACAACATGTCGCCGATGATCATGATGTTGAAAAGGAGTTTTGCTACAGCCGAAAGTCACAGTCGAGAGATCCAAGAGAATATGTTAATCCGAATGTCACGCCTAAAGACAGATTTAAGGATGCAAAGGAAAAGTTTAGGGCTATGGAGCGATCAAGGTACATTGCCGAAAAAAAGGAAGTAAATGCTCAGCCTAGTATGACTTCGTCATCGAGGAATCTTCAACGACGATCATCGATCGAACATGCTGACAGTGGAATTCGTTATGATGATTGGAGTGACGAAGAGGAGTTACCTGTTGTTCATCCAAGATCGAGCAGTCGGGAACAGTGGGAGCAATCGAGAGATCCAAGTGATCTGCCCCGGGAATATCATGAAATGAGAGGTAGGGATATCCCTGATTCGCATAATGATCCCCGTGATTATCATCATCACCGTGATGTGCGTGATCATAGAGAACCACAGCAATATCGTGAAAGACCGATCGATAAGCGTAACGATGGTTACGGTCCAGGTGCCCCACAGCCGATATCGAATTCCAAGAGCCTGTCAAATTTAACCAAGGGCTATCGACACAGTTACGCTGAGCCAGCTTTTGCTAGATCGGGAGGACGAGTTGGACTTGCTGCTGTAAATCCGTATTAATAAAAAAATATTCGAGACTCTATAACTTTTGTGGCAATATAATTTGAATTTTGTGCGAATATCTTTTATTTTAAAGAGAAAAGATTAAAACCAGGAATGGTTTTTGTTCTTTTAGATTTGTTTTCTTTGTTTTTCTTTATTTTTTTTTTTTTTAATAAAATCCACATGTGCCTTAGATAAATTTGAATAAACAACATGTAATAACAATATAAATATAATAAATGTTTTTTAAAATTATGTATTTTTATATAAAATAATCGAAAAGTTGTAACAATAAAACAAATATATTAAAAGGTATTATTAATTACCTTGTTATAAATATAAAATTGTATAAGCTCTACCTTGGTTTGATATGATAAATAATTTTTTGACTAATAAAACAAAATTACCCAAATTGATGTTTTTCTTTAATTTTGAAAACGGATTAACTAGTTTAATTAAAAAGCTTTATTCAGTCAAATCAATTTTTAAATCATAACAATCATTTCAGGACGTTAGAAGACAATCCAGGAGAGTATACAGGTTTACATACAAAAATCGACATTAAAATATGATAAACAAATTTTTGAGAATTCGATCAAGGTTTTAAATACATTACAAATACTTAAAATGTTTTGTCTTCCCAATTTTCAAATTAAGTCTTTTTTCCTCTATAAGCCAATTTATTGTCTGAAAAGTTATGAAATGTATAGCTTATAATATCTTTGCTGCCGGGTACAAAGGGGTTAAGTCAAAAAAATCGACTTTCGGATTTTTATTGGACTTTAGTCAGTTTTGTTTTCTTTTTCCTTTGGTCCTATCGCCATAGCTCTAGTGTATCTCCTTCCTTTAGAAATTATTCGGTACAAAGGGTTTAAGTCAAAAAATTTTAAAATTTTGTGGTACTAAGGGCGTAAGTTGACTTAACTCCTTTGTTTTTGCATTAATTTTTAATTTTAAAATTAAAAAAATGGTCCTAAGGCGTTAAGTCAAGAGGAAGACAGAAAACGAAAATTCATTTTTCTACAGTATTATTATAGCTCAAATAGAATTCTCACATTTGGTAAATAATCACATTGATATTTCCAACTTTCTTTTACAAATTAAACTTTGTTATCAATGTAAACAAAGATTTTTCTTGACTTAACTCCTTTGTATCAAGTTGATTTTTGATGACTAAATGGCTTTTTTTTTAAGAACGTTCATTTTCTGGTCAACAGCATATGGATATTAAAAAAGATCTTATAGATGATGTTTCTGCATCATTACTTTTTCTAAATAATAATATTCAGATTTACAAACAAAAATTGAAACTTAAATTTTTCTCAAAACTACCTTTTCTGACTTAACCCCTTTGTAAAAAATAGAAATTTTTCTTTCTGCTTTTAATGGGCAATTCATATCCGAGAACAGTCCAAATATTTTTTTTCAAAAAGTTATAACGAAAACCTTTTTCAACATAATGTAAATACCGTTTCGTATATTTTAAACTAAAAGTAGATTTGCGACAAAAGAAAAAAAAGCAGAATCTCTAAGGAAAAGAAACAACATACTTTTGTACTAAAAAAAAAACTGCAAACGTATTATAAATTTTAAAATAAATACTCATGTAGTTTTTTTTTACATATTATATACAAATAGCCCAAAATGTTTGTATTATTTTTTCTAATCAAAAAAATTGTAGATTTCTGGTTTTTTTTATTTTTATAAACTAATTAAAAGCACACAGGAATGGTAAAAGCTCACTGAGTGAAAAAGAAAACAACTAGAAATCAACGAAAACCACGTCAATTTAACAATTTTTCGGAAAGATTTTATGTTGAAGAAGATAGATTTTTATCGTAAAACAATCTTGAGTTTGTTAAGTCGGTTAACGGAAGATAATTTTACTTGATAACGTAATAAGAAAACATGTTGAGTGTTTTAAATAAAAAAAATGGATTAAAAATTATTTGAAAGCAAAACCCATGGATCTTTGGTGCAAATGACAAATCGTTCAACGGTTTAACACCCTGAACTGTTGACTTTATAGCTTTCTTAAGTTGGACTTGACTTTTGACTTGACGTTTAAGATGAAATTGCAATCTATACCATACTACTAAAAAGCTAATGTGGAACTTATCATGAGTCACAATTTTTTTTATTCTTTAATCATCAAGTTTCTAGAAAAAAGCAACAGTAAGTAGAGCTGTAGCAAATCGTATGTATTCGTTACTAAAATGCGGGTATTCACTTCAGTAACGAGTAACGAAACGTTACTTTCTAAACAGTATCGTTACTCGTATGTTTCGTTACTGGGTACTGAAGTAACGAAACATACGAAACGTACGAGATACGAAACATACGAGTAACGACGCGATTTCAATTTCAATACTAAATCCGATGTAAGAGATACGAAATGAAGTGATACACTCAATTTGTAGCATTTCGCATCTTGTGTCGTTATCGTAACCATAGTCAGAATGCTAACTGCAGATAATTATCTGGAGTTTACTTTTGTCTCGATTAAAACAGTAGTGCCAAGGTTCAATAATCATTGTGTTGTCGACAATGTATACAGAAATATCAAAAGAGACGTTTTTGTATTTTCTCTATTTGGCCGAAATATGTATATCCACGACGCAACCAATCTGTTTATGGCCTTGGTGTTATCTAATGGTATTGATATTTAGCTTAAGAATGTACAAAAGTTGTTTTGGTTTTTCAAAAAATTAGTTTATTTTCGGTGCAAAATTTTCAACACAAAAAAAAGCAGAGAAAACGAGGTTTGAAAATCACTCTCAATACAAAAAATAAATGAAAAATTGTTCGACATGGTTGTATTGAAGTGTTAATATTTCGAGATCTGCGCGTTGTACTTTTGAAATAAAGGTCTCTAAAGAATTGTGATAAGATTACTGAACTAATATAAACAAAAAATTACCAAAGTTTTGTCGAATAATTTGGAAAAAAATCAAAAAAGTTTCCACGTTTGATTAAAAAAAAAACGAAAAAAATTGAATATAGCTACCTTTAAACTCTTATTACATGAGAATGCCGCAACTAATTTTAATGTTTATGACCTTAAAATGTAGCGTAGATTATAGAAATTGTTTTTGGTTTTTTTCAAAAAAAAATTTGTAGATACACCCTTATACCTACCAATGTACGAAACATACTTAAAATACCAAACATACGAAACGTATCAAATACATGAAATATACGAAATGTTCGAAACACACGAAGCATGCGAAAGTAACGAAACATGCGAAACACACGAAACATACGAAATATGCGAAAAATGCGAAACATACGAAAGTAACGAGCAACGATATTATTGATGCGGGTACTAGTATCAAAAGTAACGTATACATACGGGTACTCATTTTGTCGTTACTTTTACAGCCCTAACAGTAAGCAACAGGAGTAAGTCTTTTGAGAAATCTGACGTCACAACTCGCAAGATACATTTTTGAACTAATACCTGCTAGGTTTTTAAAAAGTTCCACCAACTAAAAACATTGCATTCAGAATTCTTTTGGGTATTAAAAAAAAAAAAAAACAATAAACATTGATGTCGTCATTATACTAGACCTATAAGGATCTTTAAATATGTATATGTATCATGTATCAAAGGAATAAGGGCAGTTTTTCATGATTTTCTAATTTCATTCAGTATAATGAGTACCTACTGCAAAAAAAAGTCTCAAAATTATGTTTGCTTACTTTGTGCTTTCTGTGAAGATTTCTATTAGGTTTTGTTACAAGTTTATAAAAGTTACTAAATTAGAAAAATAACATTAATCCAGTCAAATAAGGGTTTCACCTCGGAATTAATGCTAATAGAATTTTTTTTTGCTCAATATCTTCGCTTTGGCATTCTATAACATACCTCAAAAGTTGCAAACTTACTACCGAATCACTAATTCCAAGATTGTACCAGGATGTTTTTTAGTGCATATCCCAAAATGTCCCCTTTTTTCAAAAAATACCAATTTTTCATAGATATGAATGTTTATTTCATTGCATTTTTTTGATTCTTAATAATAATGGATATGAAAACCTTCATGCAAAATTTGGTTCCTCTACCATAACTTTCAAGGGTTTTTCGGTAGTAAGTTTGCAACTGTTTTAATAATATGGGTTGACAGATGAAAAACTGGTATAACTTTTTTCAGAGACGTCAGATTGTCTTGATTTTAGATTTTTTGGCATCAGCATTAAGAAATACCTCGAAGACATGTATCATATGTGTATATAATACCATTGTCTATTATTGCTAATTTTGAAAATCTCCTTTCGCGCTTTGACCTTGAAAATCGCGACTTGCGGACATTAGATTTTTCTAGACTTTTGAAGTATGTTATAGAATGCCAAAACGAAGATATTGAGCAAAAAAAAATGCTATTAGCATTCATTCCGAGATTTACCCCTTTTTTACCTTATTTTACTGTATTACATTTCCTATCAAAAATACCTAACATACGTAGGTCAGATCAGTGGCGTAGATAGCTTTTTGCTAAGGGGGGGGATAGATCTAGTTCGCAAATTTTTTTTAAGTTTTAATAATTTGTATTGTTTTTATTCTCTTTAAATTGGAGAAAGTTCTTTCGGTAGTTAACGTAGAAACCAGCAGTGTAGCTAATATCTTTAATAAAATAAAATACCAGGAGAACTTTTTTCGGTGCAGCTTTCGAGCGCTTTCAATGAGTTCATAGAGGAAGTATTTTTACTTCTGATCATATATCTTTTCTGAGTTTTTAATTCTTCACACAGAGAAAAATATGACCAGGACCACCTAAATACCAACAGATTTCCTTATTGAACTGTTTTATGCTGCTTTGTCTATTTCAGACGAAGAATCCTTAGAAAGAACCGGAAACCCTTTTAGTGTGTTTTCATGGTTTGTACATTTTTCTCCAAGGCCCATTACAGAGAAATCGAGAAAAAGATTGAAAACAGTAACACGAAAATATTCTTTACTGTACTTTGAACCGAAGGGTTCGAACGATTCTTTTGTCGCTTCACCATTCTCTTATGTTTAACGCCTATGTCAAGGATTTCAGCTAATTTTTCCCATATACAAAAAACTTTCGAAAATGAGTCGTCTTCTGCCCGTTTAATTTTTAGTTGATCCCTTAAATCTTTAGCGAGCTCCATTGCTTGGACCAAGTCTAAATTCACTCTTTGAAACACCGACTTAATGGCAACGAAAGTTGGTAAACGATATTTATAACCTTTAAGCTAATCAAGAACTCGAAATCCATAGCTTTTTTTTCAAAGTGCGCTTCTTCAACTTATTTATTCATGACTTTATTTATTTTATTTATACTGCACAATTATCGATCCCAATGGGGGGGATATATCCCCCTGATCCCCCCCCTATCTACGCCACTGGGTCAGATTAGATTATACACTCATATTTTTCTTCAAATTCTCCCTTAAAGTTAGGGTTATCGATTTTATGTTTTAATAATGGAACTTTCTTAAATTCAGGTGATTTGACTGAATTAAATTATTTAATAATTTATCATAATATTGTGCCTAATTTAAGTTTGTACCCTTCATTTTGTTTGTATATGAGAATGAGTAGTAGTATACATAGTTAGAAATTGTATGCTTTTAGTGGATTCATTTTTAAAAATTTAATTAACGTTTGATTTTGCAGTAGTCACTATATCACAAATATGAGCAAAGATAGATGAGGTACATTTTTTTTTTAAATGTGGACCACAATTCATTTTGCAGTTTTTATCAAAATGGTGAAAACCTGTTTATTTTTTTCTTTTATTTTAGTTCCCAAAATTTAACTTATTCGACCTTATCACGAATTCCATTCGTGTCGGAAATTTTCAATACGATTCCCAAAAAAAAAAAACAATCACAAAATCCCATCGTACTATTTGTATGACATTACATTACGAAGATATTTCCGATACGAATGGAATTCGTGATAAGGCCGATTATGAAAATTAGCCGGAATAAAAATTGAGACCTTGGAACCTTCTTAGATAATATTTCAAGTTATAACTTCTAAAAAAAAACTGAGTATAATTGAAATAAGGAGTAACTGGAAAATTAACTTCTCAAGATTAGCTTTTATTTCAACATACTCTAAATTTTTCATGGACTAGATAAGTTTTTTACTGTATCCCTGGGGAATCCATCGTATTCCTCCACCACTGCAGTTTTTAGTTCATTTAACGTTGATGGAACTGGATCTCTGGAACTTCTGGCTTATCTATAATTGAAGAATTCGTAAAAGAAATCCAGTTAAATGAATTTAAAACTGCAGTGGTTATATTCAAAATATGATTAATTAGTGTGCCCATTCTAATCAAACATGAACAAAATTAATCAAATCAAGGAAATATTGTACAATTTGAACCGCAAATAGTGCGGTTGTATAGATGGCTGTAACTCTATACGTAAAACCTTCCGTTAAGATGTGTCGATTCGATTTTTTTTTACGAGAAACTCTTCCAAAAATTGATAAGTTTTGTAATAAGGCCCAATTTCGTCACATTCCATTAAATTTAAAGTCTCCATTAAAAAACGGAAAATATTAAAATTTGTATGTTTTTTTGACAGATAGCCTTAAAGCCCGTCTCTTAATTATAAAAAATTATTCAAAGTTGAAAGCGAGCTAAAAATGCAATAACAATGTTGAAGTTCAGTTTTGAAAACAAAAAAATAAAACTATTAAATTGAGTTTTTTGGAGTACATACACATATATGAGTTTATATTTTAAAAATGATTTGTTTTTTTAGTTAAGAAATAATAATAACACATTTACAATTATAATATTATACGCAGATAAATATATATGATTGCTTTTTTCTGTACGAAATACACGTTTTTATCCTGGTCACACAGCATTGAATCATAAGACGAATTTATTTTCAGTTTTGAAGGCATACACAGCTTAGAGATCAACAACAATAATTAATTAATTAATAATTATATTAAAATAAATATTTTTTTTTTTAATATTTTTAAGTTTTTTTCTTAATAAAAACATTAAAATCATCTAAGCAAGAAGGCTATTATAATAAGTCGTAGTTAATAGTTTAGTTATACTCAAAAACAGTAGAATTTTTTTCGTTGGAACAGAATGGAACTAAGTGTATTATTGCGTTGTTTTTTATTTTTATTTTGGCTCAGCACATTCTGGGCGTTGTTGATGGGTTTTTTTTTAATATTCCATTTCGATTAGTTTCATTTTCTTATTCTTATTTTTTTTTTTGGAATAAGGTAGGTTTTATTGGCTTATTTGGCTATTTTTCGCATTTGTTTTGTTTGTTCCGACATAGATTGTTCAGCTCTGTCGGCCTTATGAATTAACATGTCAAGTTTGTCCAGATGAGAAGTCATTTTGCCTTGAATATCAAGCGAAGCATTTCTCATCATGGACATTCTACTTGGCGGTTTTTGCATTTCTTCAAGATTGTCAAGAGCATCATTTATATCACCGCCAACTGATACGTCTCCAGTTGTGCCACGGCGACTGCTCGATGAAGAGGAAGCTGTTTCGTCAACAGATTGTCCTCTAAACATGGTGGTGATACTGCCGCGGGCGGTTTGCTTCAATCGATTGATTTTAGACTGAGTCGCTGACAAGATACTATTAAGCTCGTCTAATTTTCCTCCTGTATTTTGGAGTGATTCCTCATCTTTTTCCAGGACCTATTGCAATTGAGGAAGAACACTTTCAGTCAAAACAAGGACAAAATCAAACATTATTCACTTACACTCGCTTCTAAAGCTTCAATTTCATCCTGTTCAGCCTTCTGGCGCTCGGCCAGAGCCTTTTCAAATTCTTCTTGGTCGGGTTTATCGATTCCCAGAAGTTCAGCTCGCATACACTCAAATTCGTATGTACCTTCAGCCATTTTTTTACAATTAAAATTTTTTTCTTATTTTATGATGATTTTCTCTTCAAAATGGGTGGGTTTTTGTATGATTTTTTTTTCGATTCTAGTTTAAATAATTAAAAATCGATGAGTAATTAAATAAATCAATTAATTGCTAACGTTGAGAATGCGAGCATTTTGATAAAAGAAGCGAATAAAAATTGAATTTGGTGCAACTTGACAAATTCACTTTGTACTCTTTAAGCGATATTTTGAAAGTATTGATTTAACAATACATTTTTACTAGAGGTAGGCATGGTACAATGGCAGTAGTGCCAGGAAGGTAAGAGGAAAATCGATTATCTTGTCATATGATTAAGCTTAATTCTATGAAGTTTGTTTATTTTGTGTTTTGTCGAAAAGCTTTTAACATTTTCGACGTCGCCATATTGAAATCATTTTCGAAATTTACTACATAATTTGAATTCGAATTTTTTATTTTGATGAAACCGCTATCCAATTTAATTGTATTCTTTAGATTTAGATGAACAACTTTTAATTACAAAAATCGAGTAGGTATTTGTTCACAGAATATGCCAAAGAAATGAAAACAAAACAAAGGTTAAATGGAACCTTAATTTTAATTTTTTTGATAGTGTGCTCTTTTTAGCATTCATACAATGTTACTACATATTTACCTACTTGTTCAATAGCACCCAACTTTTCTCAGTTATGATTCTCAGATCATAATATTTTGATGTTTATTAAACAATGTTATACCTGTTCGAAATTAAAGAAGCTTTAAAAATTACATTTTAGTACACATTAAACAATGGTCACCGTGGCGTATACGTACTTTTTTTTAAATATTAATTTTTTACTGACGGGTACAAAGTCAGCTATTACATGAAGCCTCAAGAGGCGCGCCTCTTTTCAAAACTAATGAGTGCAAGAGAGAAAGAAGATAAACAAAAAATTATCCGACCGGAGAGTCGTGGACCAAAATTCTGAGACTCTTTTTTGACGTTTCTTTTTCCACTCTTTATATTTTCAACATTCCCTTCCATTTCTTTTTGCTTCTTGGTGGAATACAACAACAACAATACTTAAATTAAAGGATAAATGTCCAATTTGAGTCTTTGACTCAAGAGGCATCGTGTAATAGTACGCGCCTCACAGAATGATTACACTGTGCAAGTCGAAATTCTTGACAGGCGCGAGAATAACTGTTTCGCCCTATTTCGGACCCGAGAAATCGATTGGCGTCATTAGTTTTTCGATTTATCGGTACGACTTCGAACAAAATTTTTTTTGAAAGATTTTCAATTATTTTGACAATTTTTCACTTTTTTTCGTAATTTTTCAACCAAAAACAATATTTATATTGCTAATAATTCTGCTCAAACGTTATTTGCTACCAGTAGAAAGACATTATATACTATTTTGAACAATTTATTTGAAAATTTAGTGATTTTTTTTGAAAAAATTAAAAAAAATCGAAATATTTTACATTGTTTATCGTTTTTCGATGTTTTTGTTCTTTTTTGCACAAATACATTGCATGTTTTCCATTAAAAATTAATTTAACTGTTAATTTAGTGTTGGTTAAACTTTGACAGTCTATCGATAGCATCGATAACAAAAAAATATCGAGTATATCGATACTTCACAAAACTATCGATAGTTTCAATACTTCCAAATTATTGTACCACAAGGCTACCGATATTATCGATAGCTTTGAAATTAATTAAACACAATTTGAACTACAAGTTAAGTTTTCGTTTGACATTGGATATAAACAACGAATTAACATAGTGTTTGGTAGATATCGATAGTTTCCATTATCGATTGTATCGATAGTTTTGAGAAAAAAACTATCGATAGTTTTGTGAAATATCGATATACTCGATATTTTTTTGTTATCGATGCTATCGATAGGCTGTCAAAGTTTAACCAACACTAAATTAACAGTTAAATTAATTTTTAATGGAAAACATGCAATGTATTTGTGCAAAAGAGAACAAAAACAGCGAAAAAACGATAAACAATGTAAAATATTTCGATTTTTTTAAATTTTTTCAAAAAAATCACTAAATTTTCAAATAAATTGTTCAAAATAGTTTATAATGTCTTTCTACTGGTAGCAAATAACGTTTGAGCAGAATTATTAGCAATATAAATATTGTTTTTGGTTGAAAAATTACGAAAAAAGTGAAAAATTCTCAAAATAATTAAAAATCTTTCACAAAAAATTTTGTTCGAAGTCGTACCGATAAATCGAAAAACTAATGACGCCAATCGATTTCTCGGGTCCGAAATAGGGCGAAACAGTTAATCGCGCACCTGTCTCAAAAAAAATTTTCAAAAAACTTGCACAGTGTTATCAAAAGAAAATTCGAAAAAAGAGTCAAGCCTCTTGAGGCTTCATGTAATAGCCGACAAAGGGGTTAAGTCAATAAAATCGATTTTCGGATTTTTATTGAACTTCAGGATTTAAGTCAATAATTTTTCCAACCGGATTGCGGTTATCTAATTGAATGTCCCGGATAAGTATCACACCTACGTACATATATCTTTTGTTTTTGAAGAGTGTCTTTTCAAAAAGGAATTAAGTCAATTTTAACTTTATTTTAAATTATCTTTTTTTTAATTTATTTATTTTAAATTATTTATCTTGTAAAAACCACATTTTCCCTTATTGTTTTTGTATTAATTAAAAAAATGTTTTATCCTTTTCACCATTCACTCACTCCTCATTTAATAGTTGATTTAAATTGTATTAAGAAAATATTATTTTTTACATTTACATCATTTCAAAATCTCGCATTTCCCTTCCTCTAAAAAAAAAAAACACATTTTGTATTGTAAATTGTTAAATGCTAAGCAATTTGTAGAGAATACATTGGTTTTCAAAAAAAAAAATAGATTATAGTTTTGAGAAGATAGTAATTTAAAGAAGACCAGACCCAAAAACATTAAAACCGTTATAATTCAAGATCATGCGAAAAGAGTAATATATCCCTTAAGTTTTTCGACTTACAATAACTTCAAGAACCCTTAATTTCTATCTGTGGCGTTGACTCTGGGACACCTGGGTAAGTAATTTAGTAATTAAAATTTAATATTTTCTTTTTGTTCTTTTCCAACACCCTTTGTTCAGTGCACTGAATTATTACACGTATTTAAATTAAGTTTAATTGAAATCGTGTTTGAGCCGTTTTTGGGAATATTGCAATTCTTCGAAAATTGAAAAACCGGGTTTAGGAAACTATACTTAAAAAACATCTATACCAAAATTTAAACAATTCGATTCGTCTGTTAAGGCCCTAGCTCCATGTGCCTATGAACGCATTCAGTACATTTTTATTTAAATTATCGTATTTAAGGGGGTGCTATAACCTTTAAAATTATTTATTTAGCTTTGTTAAATAACAAAAAATTGTTTTCGTTAAAAAAGTTATTAAATAACTTTCGTTTTAGCTGGAATAAATATGGCGAGGTATCCTAATGTTGCAAAAAAAAAATTTACTATCTGTTCGCATATAAAAAATGCATTACAAAATCGATTTTTAAGAGTTCTATGAGTGAGGAGAGGATATCCAACTTTTACGGACTGTATGACCATAAATAAAAGCGAATTAAATAAATATTAAAATAAGGATTTATTTTTATTAATACAATTTAATTTTCGTTTGTAAAAACATGAAGACGCGTTACCTTTTGGCAGAGCAAAGGTCCAATAACAGGCCGATCATGATCTCTTTCTGCCTTCATAGTTTTCTTTTCTATTTTGTGTTTGTTAAAATCACTCATTTGAGCAGTATTTGGGTTTGTGTTTGCCTTGAAAATCAAACAGCCTTTTTGGCTTATTAAATTTCAATCTATTGTCGTTTTCGATTGGAATAACTCAAGGATTCACTCATTCTGAAATCCAATAAAACAGTTTAAATCGCTTCCACTCAATTCTGAAATTTTATATCTGTATTGGTGAATAATCAAATAAAATTTTTTTGCTTTTCTACTAGAAAATTTTGTTTGACGTTTACTTATTTAAATATTAGTGATTTTGAGTGAATTCTGTTTTGAAATCAAGAAGAGAATTTTTATTTTCAGAAGCGTTCTGTCTGTCATATTAGTGCGAATAAAACACTTACAGAAGGCTTCTGAATGATTCCGGACGCTTCCGGAGAGCCAATCGAAAACGACATTGAACGGGATTAGTCGAAGATTCCTTGATACTACGATCAGGAACCTGGGTTCCTTTCATTTATAAAATGTTAAGATGTCTCTGAAATGCGCTTTTTTTCTTTCTTTCTTTCTTAAATAAATAAATAGAGTAAAACCGCAAGGAGCGAAGAGCTAAATGCAGAACATTTTTTTAAATTCGTTGTCCTTATAGAACATAGAGTCCTTTTATTCAATAAATACTTTTATTTGGGACGTATGCAAAAATACAAAACAATTTTAAAATTTCGTTCGAAATTTTTTCCATACCTGTTTTGTATGACGTACGACAAACCAATACTGAAGAAAAAAAAGCTGAAAAATACATAGAATTTTTGTCGTAAACGCTAAAAGTTGGCGCTTACGACAAACCAAAGCTAATCCGATGCTTATTTTGTGGATATACGACAAAATGCATACTAATTATCTCAGTAACGGTAAACGATAGGACAATTCTGATAACAGAAATGAAAAGAGCACGTTCTAAAACCTCTTACTACATATCCAGTTTAAAAAAGTGCATTTTGGCGTTTACGACAAAACAACTCTCGGGCGACGAAATCACAAATTCATATTTTAACTTTTGTATTAACAAATTTGTAACTTTTTGAAGTTCATACAGCAGAATTTATTAATATTTTACAATTAAAAAAAAGTGGTAGTAAATTGTAGCACAAAACCAACTCAGCTAGCTTAAAAAAAAAAAGTATAACCTAATGTTAGAAATTCTATCAATACCTTCATCATTTTTAGTTTATAAAAAACATACCCTTCTTTCTTATGATAAAATATTTTACTTTTCCAATTATGAAAAATTTGAGAATGTAACTCGTATCTGAAAATTTTAAAAACCTTATTAAAAACTAGAAATAAAACAAGTCTCATTTTGACTAGTTAAACATCTTCAGTCATTACTCATCTCGTATATTTGTATATAAGATTCAGTTAATGTTATCATTTGTGGTAAAATCTCCGTTACATGCAAATCTTGCATTTCATACCACTGTCCATTGGCTTTATGCAATATATGAGCACGGAATGTACCCTTTCCAGGTTCACCATCATGAACAATATTCGCCACCAGACTATATTTAGTATTCTTATGTCTGTCTCTATTTTCTTGTGTAAGTATATCACCGAAATCTACATTTCTGCAAAAAATTACAAATACAAATTAATAAATTACATAAAGGGTTTATATTTGCTTAACTTACTTAATAGGAAAATTAACTATAGTTGGATTCTTCTCCAAAAAGAAGGTATTCTTCGTAAACCGTTTGATATACAAAATTATATACTGCGGCAATCGGGTAATCTCAAATCGTTTCAAATAATTATCTTTATAAGTCTTGTATTCTTTGTCCATTGTCCCATTAAATTTCGATAAAAGTTGATACAAATTCACCTGAGGAATAATATTCTCTCTGAATTCATCAGTAAACAATGGCGGAGGTGGTAAATCGCAAGTCAAATAGAGAAAGTTTGAATCCTCACACTTTTCCTGATACTCTTCCGTGGCTAAAAGGAGTGCCTTTTGAGTATCATCCAATTCAACAGGTGGAATTTTTCTAGTGAATATCTTCATTTCCCCCAGAAATATCTTATAAATAATTGACGAGTCTGCTTTCTTGGTTCCCTTCATTGCACGATGTAACGAATGCAAAAACCATGAAAGAAAATCAATAGGATCACCTTGTTCAGTGATTTGGAATCGTTTATTACTCCAAAGAACAACTGCCTGCAACATTTCATGAGGCGAGACGTGTGCTTTGAAGTTCCTGGGATTCCACATTTTCCTCATCAACTCGCCAAATCTTTGGACAAGTGTGAATATGGAATCACCCGGAGGACGACGTATTTTGGCATAACTCTCTTCCCGAAGGAAGTAGTTTCTTAGTGGACCAACATGAGACAAAGCATGCAACACAACGTTGCAATAGTCATTTGCTTTGATATTATTAAGACCAACAACGCCAGGAAGATATAAAGTTCCATCGACAGTTCGTGAATACTTTACTAAAGGATTGTCAAGATTTTTTATATCTTTGACACTGAAAGTGGGATTTAGGACGTATTTAATATCATCGAGAGATGAATCAATAATTTCATAATTATCAGGGAGACAATAGAAACGAAGGGTTTGCAAGTTTAAGAAAACATGATGGGATTCGGAAACAGAATGAGTGTAGGCATGAGTGTTTGTACCTCGGCCTTGGAAGTATTTGCCACAGACAAGGCAAGCGTAAACGTTTATTCGGGTTAGGGAAATTGAGCAAAGTTTTTCGAAATCAAAATCGAGGAGTGGTCGGTTGATAGTGTCGAGATATGGACAGACTCTAAATTTGGGATTAAATGCTGATGGTGTTTCGAGTTCTGTGGAAAATTACATTACATTAGATTTACGAATGAAAAATTTAAAAAAACAAGAATATGTACCATCTTCATCTTCGTAGTCGATTTTCGGTTTCTTCACACGGGGTTCTAAAAGTATTTAATAAACAATCAATGATTTGAAGTATGGAAGTAATGTTGGTTAAATCTTACCGAATTTAGTCATTTTTATTTAATTTGTTTCTTGTTTAATTAAGAATTTAGTTTTTAGTTTATATTTTTATAAAAACAAACGCGGCAAGAAAATAAACTACCACTTAACCACTTAAAAGAAATGTCAAACTATAATTTGACGTTTGTTGTGGTTTGAGCAGTGTTCATAAATAGAACTTTTGGTTGGTGTGTTCATGTTCATGAAAAAAAGGATAAACATAGAGTGTAAAACTTATCCCGGATTTATGGTCGAAACAGACGTGCAGTTTTTTCCCTGCAGCAAAATAAAATAACACGGCGGGCTCTTCTAGGAGAAAAATCTGCATGCAGCGCAGAGCCTGCATCACGTCTCTATTTCTAAATTCCATTCCAAGTTTCATTGCATCCACAACAAGAAACAACAAAAATACAAAATACTTGCTATTTGGCATTACTGATATTGGCAGTTAACACAATCTATCATTCAAAAATTCAAATAACCTTCGTTTTGATTTTCTTAAAATGGAAGAACTAATTGAATTTATAAAAAAAAAAAACATAATCTTCTTGTTTTGTTTTATGAATTCAATTATTTCTTCCATTTTAACCGCTTATAATCCATTTTTATCGTTTTCTTACAAAAAAAAAAAAATAATAATAAATATGAAGGTCATCAATTTTTTTTGACGGAAATCGGCATCAATAATTTAAAAAGTGATGCACATGTATTTTGGGTGAAGCGTGCAGATGTACTGCACATCTGTTTTAGCCATTAAATTTTAGCTCCCATACAAATTATCGAACATTTTTAGCCGAGATAAAATGGATCCCATACAAGTTTATCTCAGCTAAATATTAGCGCGAGCAGCGTACCAGGCTTTAAGGCTTAACTACCTACATTCACCTATTTTTGAAAAAGTACAAAAGTAAAAATATTTTTTTTCTCGCTAGCGCAAGTTTTTGTTAAGAAAGAGTTTACAAATTGATGTTTATACTAAAAAATAAGCTTTCTGCATCATTTCTTTTAATTTTCTAGCCCGAAAAACCATACAAAAATGGGTTTGAAAATTTTCACTTTTTGAGCCAATGTAGTTAAAAGGCTTTACAGTGAACAAATGGAAGTAGGTACATTAAAAAAAAAAAATTTCATAATTTCTATCTTTTCCAATATCCACTTTTTTTTTTATGTTTTGTTCACTATGCGTATGAACTTCCCTCATGTCTATTTTGTTATTTTTTTTATTATTTTTTTTAATAGCTGTGTTCCTTTGGCCTTAAGTATCTACTGCTAAGTATACTTAGGTCCAATTTATTCACACTCCATTAAATTTAAAGTCGCCATTAAAAAAGGGAAATTTTAAAATTTGTATGCGATTTGACAGTTTTATAATTTTTAATGGAGCCTTTAAAAATAATTCCTTTACTGAGCCCAAAGGAACACAGCCAAAATGTATCTATTCACTATTATTAAGCTCAAAATAAGGACTTAAGCTAAAGAAAACTAATTTCTGGTTTGTTCAACGTTCCTAAAAAATTAATTAAACTTTTTGAAAAAATAAAGATTTGAATTGAGAAACAAATAGGCTTTTTATTTAAACACATATCATTTTGATTCGAACCAAAAGAAAACAGTGTTTGACTTTTACATAAGTATGCTCGAAATTCTTTTTAGCTTCAAATAAAAGATAAAACCATTATTTTTGTTCTTTTTGTCACTCCATATGCCATTGTCCAATATTCAAAAGACTTCTCTTTGATTTTAATTTATAACTCTTTTTTGCTCATAATTAATTTTGCATATTAAATCTACTTTATTTTTGAATCACCCAACTTGGATCTGCAAGAATTTCACATCTTATACATACAAATGAATCGGTCATTTCAAAAACCACTTAAGTCCAACAATTTTATTTTTTTATGAACCAATAAAAACTGTTTCATGCTCAAGCAAACGAATCTCGAAAGACTTTATTAAGCTTAATTTAGTATTTGAATTCTGAGAAAACTGATTAACACGTTAACGTTTTGACTCTCTCTATATAATCAGTAGAAAAAGATAGGGATATAGCAACCATACGTTAACGAACGTATGCCGTAGTTCGACCCCAACAACTTTTCGCCCGGAACTCACAATAGGGGAAAAGTGAATTGCAATTATTCCGGGTGGAATCTTGTTCACGTGAAACTCACAATAGGGCTGATTATTTTACCTTAAAGCCTGGTACGCTGCTCGCGCAAAATTTTAGCTCCCATACAAATTATCGAAAAATTTTAGCCGAGCTAAAATGAGTCCCATACAAATTATCGATAACTTGTATGGGAATTTTATCTTAGCTAAAATTAAGCGCGAGAAGCGTACCAGGCTTTACCAACATTGAAAAAGAACGTTTGTCAAAATACTTTTTCGTCCACTCAGAAATTCGGACTGCTAACACAAAAATGACAACATCGAAGCATAATACCACCCATATGACTGACTTTGACCATCATCAGATTCATCATAACAAACCTATTAAATGGCCGTTTACTTTGATCTTTTATTGCAAATAAAAAAAAAAGTGCTATTGCAAACAAAACAAAATTTGCATCAAACTCATTTTGTAACAGTTTTTTCTACCACAAAATTTAAAAAAAATTGCAGAAAACATAATATTCGTTTCAAAACTATTTTTGTAGGTTTTAGCCTGGTACGCAAATCAAGCTAAATTTTTGCTCCCACTATCGAACAAATTTATTCCAGCTAAAATTAATCTGAGAATCTTATCGACAATTTATATGGGAGCTTTAAGCTAAGATCTGCGTACCAGGCTATAACAGAAAATGTTTTTATTTGGAATATTATGCAATTTTTGTACAATAATAAAAATTGTACTTTTCTTATTTGCAACTTTTTTCAAAACAGCATATCTATGTTTGGTTTGCAATATATTTTTTTTAAATTGCAATAAACATTTTTTTAAATTTTTAATGGGAGGTAAATTCATTAAAAAATTATTTTTAAAACCCTGATTTTGAAACGGTAAAACTTACGGATAACGAAATAAAAAACAAACTATTTAAGTCCGTTGTTTTAATGTAAAAGATGCATTTCATTTTAAACCATTGTATCATCAATATCAACTTCATATACATAGTTTGACTATTTCAAAATCCTCATATTGAATTTTCATACTCGTTTTTATTTTGGCACCAGTCTCATCGTTGGTTCCATACTTACAATTGTTATCCCATCTCGTATAGAAAAGAATACCTTCTTTGTCTAAAAATAATTTTAGATACAAGCTGCAGAAATTATTATGATTACAAAAAATGGTTTATTTTTACCCAAAAATACAAAAGAAACAACAATGATAATTACTTCATATCATTCAAACTTAATAATTTTCTTTTTTTTTAGTTTAAGAACTTGCAGCACGTACCAAATTCTTAAGTACATCCTCCAATTTACGACAATCCACAGCAAAATTACGAATTCCTTCAGAAAGTTTATCATTAGCCATAACATCTTCATTCAACATCCAACGGAATGTAGGTTCGTCCAGCGAAATTTTATCCAACCTAACATTCTTAGCATTTGCTGGATCCAAAAGTCTATCTACTGATTCATCGCTCTCCTTAAGCTCATCAAGTAGTTTAGGACTGATTGTCAGCAAATCGCATCCAGTCAATGCTTTGATTTCACCGGTATTACGGAATGAAGCACCCATGACAACGGTCTTATAGTCAAATTTCTTGTAGTAGTTGTAGATTTTTGTTACTGATACTACACCAGGATCCTTCTCAGGCTCAAACGATTTTGTATCGGTATTCTTAACATACCAATCTAAGATACGACCAACAAATGGCGAAATAAGTGTAACCTCAGCTTCTGCACAAGCAACAGCTTGGCAGAAGGAGAACAACAAAGTGAGATTGCAATGCACATCGTGTTCTTTTTCTAGAACTTTTGCAGCCTGAATACCTTCCCATGTGGAAGCTAACTTAATAAGAACTCTGTCCTTAGAAACTCCGAGTTCTTCATAGAGTCCAATCAACTTAAGAGCTTTGGCAATGCTCTTCTCTTTGTCATAAGATAGACGAGCATCTACTTCAGTGGATACTCGACCGGGAACTATCTTGAGAATTTCACAACCAAACAATACGCAAAGCATATCCATGGCTTCTGAAAGTTTTTCCTCCTCGGTTCTAAAGAAAAGTAAAAATATTCAAGTTGGAAACGTGATTCGTTTAGTAGTAGGAAAGCTGATACCAGTTTTTGGGTAGGTATTTGAGGCAAGCTGAAAACTTGTGAGATAGCACTGCTCCTATACCCCAACAAGAAACTGCAAACCTGGCTGCAGGGGCTAAATCAACATATAAATTTTTAAAAATATTTTTGAAGTGAAAACTTCTTTAGTATCGTAGTGATTTGAAACAAGATGAAACGAAAACGCGACACGACTTCAACTTGTTATAACTTTTTTGTTTTAATAGATAGATGAAAGAAATTTGTACTGTAGATAGGTAATTAAATAAATTATAATTGTACAAAATTTTAATTAATTTCATTTTCAAAATTCGGATATAACGGTAAAAAGCTGTTCTTTTCCAAAACACGTTATATCTAGTGCACATAAAAATTTGATTTAACTTTAATGCGCATGCTGATAACATAACCTTTCATTTGATATATCACACATAACGTTACGTGCTCTACAAGTTACACAATCTTAAATTGAAATTTAAAAATACCTCAAAATACCTGTGTTTTTTTTGCTTTTTGGATGAAATTTCATCGAGTTTAAAAAATTCTAGCTCTTTTTGTAGATGTCTCATACACCTGATCGATATATATATTTTGAGCTAAGACAATAAGCTTTCAGATGATGTAAAAATTTGTACAGGTTGTTGGGGAAAAAAATGGATTTAATAGTGTGAGAAGATAAAAATACGTGTTTTTTCGCTTTTTTTTATGGAAATTGATCGAGTTCATCAAAAATTCTAGCTCTTTTTGTAGATGTCTCATAGACTTGATCGATACATATATTTTGAGCTAAGACATTAAGCTTGAAGGTGATATAAAATTTATCTAGGTTGTCATATAAAAAACATGGATTTGAAGGTGATAGAATAAAGATAGGTAGATTTTTTCTATTTTTTTTTTGCAAGAAAAATGATTTTTTAAGGTTTCACTTCTACCACGTGTGAATTGCACACATGATTTTTTTTTTTTTTTTATTTTTCCAAAAATATAGTAGAGGCAGTTGTGTAATTTTTATAAGTTTAGGAATAAAAAATGTATCTTTGTTGTGTATGATAATTTTTATTTAAAATGCAGTTACAACAAATATTTGAATTATCCTCCTTTATTTTATATATATATAGAGCTCGTTTTTACATATTTTATTTTTGAATATTGAATGATAGAGGTTTTTCAAAATGTATATTTCATTGGTTCAACTAGGTGCAACATATTACCAATAAGATGGGCTTGCAATAAAACCGAAAAAACGCCGCTCTAACATGTATACCAAATCAAGGAGGTCAATTTTAATATTTGTTGTAACTGCATTTTAAATAAAAATTATCATAAACAACAAAAATACATTTTTATAGGTTCTATAGGGCAAGTTTAGGATTCTTTAAAAAAAATCGAACTCGTGATAACAATTTTACATAACATTACGATGATGGAGAATGCCAAAAAAGTGGGTCCGGCAATTCTGTCTGTCTGACTATCTGTCTGTCTCTATTTGGAATTGCAACCTAAACGAGGGAAGTGATTTTCTTCAAACTTGGTACTTTGCAGTTTTGGGTGATTCCCTAGAGGGGAAATTACATTTTTTTTTTATGACCAAAACTAACGGTACCTGCCATATAACGGAAATAGAAAAGTTTTGATTAAAATTTTTGTGTGTAGTATTACACATAAGAGCCAACTTTAGAAATAAAAAGAAATATTTTTTGTACCATTATTAACGGTACCTGCATTAGAACGGTTTTTTTTGGTTTCTGAATATCTTTTACAAGATTAACCCGATTTTAACGAAAATTTTTAGATAAAGTCAATTTAAAAATTTTAGAAAATTTTTAAAAAATGCATTTTTGGATTTTTTAAAAATATTTAAAAATTTTTTTTTTGAAAAATCATTTTTTTGAAAACGGGTTGGTGAAAATTTTTGAAATTTCCTTTTTATTTGTATAATTAGTTTTTTCTTCAAAATAGCATACCAATTTTTTTTTGAAAAATATTAAAATTTTAGAAAACGCATTTTTGGATTTTTAAAAAATATTTCAAATTTTTTTTTGAAAAATCAAGTTTTTGAAAACCTGTTGGTGAAAAATTTTTAAATTTCGTTTTTTGTGTAAATTAATTGATTCTTCAAAATGGCATACCAACTTTTTTTTTTAAATGTTAGAAATTTGTATATACATATAAAAAATTATTTTTTTAAAAAACGGCTCTAACGATTTTCAAAATTTCTTTTCTACAATTTTTTTATACAAGAAATCAAATTACATACTTGGTTGTGTGTAAAAGATCGTTTAAAACGGTATTTAGTCAATTATACATAAATACAGATTTTATTTTATTTTATTTATTGGAGGTTTTCCCAAGTACATACTATAAAATGTATGAGCTGTCTGGTAAACTTTCTTGATAAGAATACATTAATAAAAAACTATGTATATGCTACACAATTCTCAAAGCAACTTGACCTCAAAGGTCAAAAATTACAATGGGTAAGAAAAAATTAAGACCTTTACCAAGTCTCTACCATTGGTATTAACAGAGAAATTATCATTTACATGAGTAAAGGTATATCAAAGTAAGCCTTTTCTTAAATCTTTCTTTAGGCCTGGCGATGATAAAGTCCCGACTAAATGGTCTGGATTATTTTTTCCGTATTCTTGCCTAAAACTACAACATATAAAATAACACTGTCTCAAATATATTTTTGGAAAAATAAGCAAAATATTTCAAAAAGTAAAGGGTATATGAGCAGTGCAATTTCACAAGTTTTCAGCTTGCCTCAAATACCTACCCAAAAATTGGTGCCAACGCTCGGACTATAGCTAGGTACTTACTCTCCAGCTTTGATTCCATGTTTGACTGCCTTGTCAATTATACTCTTATATTGTTCCATTTTGGCCGCTGAAAGGATCAGCGATGGGTTTGTTGTAGCATCGGTGGGCTTGTAAGCTTTGATAGCTAAAAAACAACAACAATAAATGATTACTTATTCTGAATCTCAAGGTTATCTTCTAAAAAACCAATTTAATTAAATTGTTACATGGACACTAAATCAACAAAAAAAAAACTAATAACAAGATAGTTTATTTGGAACTTGGATAAGATCAATGTGACACAGCAAGAAAAATTCATATTATGGAAAACAACAACTACACTTCTAGCCCCGAAGGGTAGAACTTTCCATTCGCAAATATCGTGAGCGGCATATTCTATTCTCTGCTCTGGGTGTCACCTTGAATAAAAAAAAAAACATACGTTTCTCTGCCGATGCACTAACTAGCACCGCCTCGTTGCTAGGTGCTCCTAGTTAAAGTAATTTTCTAATTACCTTCAAAATCTCCAGTATCGGCAACAATTGTGGTATACTTCTTCAAATGATCCAATGTGGAAGTCATTTTAACCTTTTTCGACTGATGAGAGGTCATATTTTTTGGAAATAATCTGTAGTCACGAAGAAAAAAAAACAAGAAAAATATAAGCACCGCAAGTTAACAGCACTTGTGTTTTCTTCAAGCAAAAAACATGGAATGAGAAAAACATGAAAAACAAAATGGAATGAAAAAGGTTATCGCTTATTGGAAGCGTTGCCAACTTGCCACAAATGTGGTTGATAAAATGAATATCGAAAGTAAAACCACGCTGCGAACGAGTAGATACGATAAAGTTTATTTGGGATTTTATTGATGTTTATTAAAAGCTAGGAAATATAGCGTGGGAATTGTAGCCATTTGCTTTTGCACAGAGTCTGCAATGTATGTATAACAAAGTACCCTCCCTGATATTTCCAATTGGAATCTTGTACATATAATTCGTTTTCAAAGAGGGGAAGAAAAGGGAGTCGGAAGTTTGTCAAATTGTATGTATGTACAATCTAGAAACGTGGTACACTTTATTCAAGAGTTATTTTATTCGAGTTGGAAAGCTTTTGAAATCGAGTTTCTAACCACTTAAGGAACGGGGATAAAAAACTTAAAAAATAAAATGCACGACTGGGTCGCACGTACTTGCTCTTATGGTAAAAGTAGCTCTTATCTTAAAGGTTTTTATGAAAAAAAAATACGAAAAATTATAATTTTTATCAAAGCAAATTTCTGATAATTTAAAGAAAATACATAAATTTTATAATAAATAATAATTTGAGCGGTTTTTTTAAAACTAATATTTTATTATATAAAACATTTTTCAAAAAAAAAGTTGGTATGCCATTTTGAATAAATAATTAATTAACACTTTAAAAAGAAAATTCGAAATATTTCACTACCCCGTTTTCAAAATTATTTTTCTTCAAAAAAAAAAAAATTAATTTTTTGAAAATCTTATAAAATTTTAATGTTGCGGTTACTTAAACGCTTTTGTATGAAAATTTTCGTTGAAATCGGGTTGGCCTTGCAAGAGATAGGTATCCAGAAACCAAAAAAAAAAAAAAAAACTTTTCTATGGACAGGTACCGTTAGTAACGGTTCAAAAAATATATATTTTTTTTAATTTCAAAAGTTGGGTCTTATCTGTAAAATTACACACAAAAATTTTAACCAAAATCGGTAGAGCCGTGTTTGAAAAAAATGTACTTTAGTCAAATCTATACACAATTTTGACACATTTACCAGGTTTACACAAAAAATTAAAAAAAAATTGGATTTTTTTCTGAAAAAATTGACAAATATAACGGTATTTGTCAGTATAATCATTTTCAAAAATGTTTTACTAAAAATTATTTGAAATGCATAATTGATTGAAAACGAATTTTTTGTTTTTATTTCTGACAAACAACTGAACCGATTTCAAACATTTTTAATTGTTATTATTTTATGAGATAATAAAAATATAAGAAATGGATTTAAATCGGTTTTTCGAGAACGTATCAGTGACTTTTTTTCTAACTTTAACTTTAAGGAGCTTCCACTCAAGAAAGGTATATTGCTATACAATTTTGTACCGTGTATATTATACAATTTTGGGTAATTCCCTAGAAATTTTTTTTTTAGGATCAAAATTACGGGACCTACTTGTCATACGACCCAAATAGAAAAGATATCAAAATATGTGTACTGTGGGAAATTAAGTCGTACATTTGTAATAAAAAAAAAAATTAAATTTTTGGGACCGTTACGAACGGCATCTGCCATAGCACCGTCTTTTTAAGCCAAGTCGGAATGTACTCGTACAAAAAATAAAGCTGAAATGAGTATGAGAGTATTCACTGAGAGCTTTAAACCAGGGATGGAATCGGCCTACGCGATAGTCGATAGTAGTCAATAAACAACAAATTATGGAGCAAATTTGTCGTTTTTTTGACTATCAACTATCGACTTAGATGATTACATCCCAGTTTTTCGAGAAAATCCAGTTTGAGCCAAAGTTTTAGTGAATAACTCGTCCATTTTTGATTTTTGATAGAAATAATTGAGGCCAAACTTATAGAAAATTATTTTCTCCAACTTTTATCTTATGGCGTTTTTAATTGGCAATCAGGAATTGTTCTTCGATTCGGAATCCCAATTGAACAGTTTTTTTTTATTCCGAAGAATCTGAAGTTTGGTGTGAATGTATTGTTTGAGTTTAACATGTTTCGCATATATGTGTATTCGCCCCAAATTTCATTTGTATTTGTGCTGCAAACATTTTGTACTGCTGACATTTAAATCTATGGATGTGTGAGTGATTCTGCTTCTGATTCTGTTTTTAAAACCAGAAGAGAAATTGCCTTTTTTTCAGAATCAGAACTGTCAGTTTTGCCCAATTGAACGCATTCAGATTGCTTTTTTTTGCTTCCAGATTGCCAATTAAAAACGCCATTAATAAATTCTCTCTATGACACATATTTTTCGAGTAAATTTGAAAATACTATTCCTTTACTCATCTCAAACGTTATACCCTCTTTGAGTATAGACTTTAAGATAAACGAGATATTGGGGTGTATACATGTATAATGTATATGTTTTTGAGGGTGAGAAATCTAGCTGTGATGTTAATTTTTGAGAATTCCTAAAATTGTATAAAAAATAAGTAATATCTTAAAATCGGTAAGTGATATGATAAACAAAATAAGATAATCAGCCTTATTTTGACATTCGCTTTCGTGCGAAAGTTGTTCGATTTCGAAAGATTCGCATTTTCAGTTTCGAACGATTCGAAAGTTCATTTATCTTTTGAAAATCAAGCAAATTTTGACTTTCTAATCATTCGAATCAAATGTCATTTATCTGACGTTAAAATTTTTGTGTCGAATAAAAACGAAAACACATGTAAGTTCAGATATTTTTGTTGAAAAATAACGAAAATAAATTTACATTTATTTGTTGGCGTATTAATTTAAGGTTTGCTTCCAAAACAGATATCACTTTTTGTACACAGATGATTGGGACAGTTTAATTGCGATCTTTGCCTACCCCAAATTGATATCCACCTTCTGCAACAAACCGCAAAGTTGTCGCTAGAATTATGATGGGAGGAATAGACAAAGATGTGCGTCTTTGAACTTCAGTGGTTAGCTCGTCCAACACGTACTTAAAGACACTTTTATCTTCAAAGAAAAAAGATATATATATGGGTTAGGCGCTTGGAAGGAATCAGTTTTTACTTTGAACTTTCCAGCTCGAATTGATTTGATGCATCCATTATCCTTCTCCTTCATATCTGCTCTTTGCCGCACTCTTCACTTCCCATAAAAAAAAACAATTGCCATTTATTGAAAATTAAACTTAAAATTCTAACAAAAGAAAAAATTCCGGCAATTGATTTTAATTGTTTTTTTTTTGTTCAGAACTGAAAAGTGTGACCAGGTGTGTAATAAGTAAAGCGAAACTTTGAAGTTGCATTCTTTTTTTTTTTTTTTGATCACACTAAAATTGACATGAATGTTCAAAAAAACTAGTACTCATCTATTCAAAACTTTTGAATTTATTTTGTTGATTTTTCATGTCAATAAACTTGTCCATCCGCTTTCCAAATTTAAATTTTTTTAAAATTATTTAAGTTATTTTTGTCTTTAAATAATTAAATTTACAAGCACTTTAACACAATATTATTTTTATTGTTATCTTTTTTTCTAATAAAGTATTTATTTTCCAACCCACCTTTTAACAAAAATAAAATTCTTTGAAAAAATTAGTTTTGTCACACTAACCCTAATATAAATGTCAAAAACAGCTGATTTCGAAAATGAAATTCATTAAGGTTCATTTTATGAAACATTCGAAAATGAACATTATTCGTTCGAATGTCCAAATATACTAATTTCATTCGAATGAATAGATCCATTCTATCGAATTAGCTATTCGTTCGAGTCTCAAAATAAGGCTGAATATTATACTCGTAACTGATGTCTGACCAAATAAAACAGTTTCTGATTTTTTGGAATCGTTTCTTTAATTCCACAGATATGACCTATTGTTTTAAAAAATAAACAGAGAGAGTTATAAATAAACAAATGCAATTTATAACAAAACATTTTGCATGGTTTAAAAGCATTTTTTTGATGCAGGATGTAGAGAAGTAAGTTATAAGGGACTTGGGACAAGTTTTAAATTTGGTAATGTGGTGATGGTAATATTAGTTCTAGAAAGGAAAAAATAAAGGGCAGCTTAAATGGCTATGTAGCTAGCTACATTAACAAAGAAATTGAATAACTTACTTATTTTGGCCCTACAACGCTGCCGTCCACAATTTTGTACTTCAAGTCTTTGGAGATAAACTTCAATCTAATCGCTTCATCGTCTAGTCGCTCTTCCTCTGTTTCGCATATACTCTGGCTTACCATTGAAGAGTTTAAGGGCTAGGCCGTCGGTATTAATTGGCTTAATAGTAATAAGGGAATAGTACTGACTTCTGACTAAATCTGTGAAGTAAATCTGTCTTCTCCTCATTTATGATAAGACCATTATTCGGCTCTGGTTCCATTATTGAAAAAGCACGAGTTCCACTTGGTTCTTTCTATGATAAAGAAACCAGGGTCAGCAAATTCCAAATATTATGTGAGGATTTTTGGTGGCTTTATGTGTTTCATATAATAGTAACAATAAAGAAAACATAATTTGTAGTCCCTAGTTTTTTTCCGATTTTTTTTAACATAAACAAAATTGTAGAAAAAAGTTTATAAATCTACATACAAAAAAACATTTGACTAAGTTGCAGTTTATAATTTATTTTTTAACAATAAAAGAGTTAATGTTGCATTACAGAGAAGGCAAAAAAAAACTTCGTCTTCAAAAATTCAATTAAATCTCATCTCGTTATTGGTTCCTTGTCTTTTCTTTTTTTTTTTAAATACATAAATAACTACTTTCTTCTTTAAAAAAATATACACATCTCAATTTACATAACAATTCTTCTTCTTACATACAAAAAAAAAATCAATCCATTGACTAGTAGAAGACATAACTTAAAATAAATTCATTGCTATAACGATATACTTCAGGTAATAACTTCGAATTCCTTTCCAGTCGCCTCTGCAAAGCCGAAAACAATGTTGGTGATATTTTGGTAGTATGAACACTTATGTCTTGCAGCCACGATTTCAACATTGAACTTTTGTCATCTTCATTATGAAACTGATAAAGAACTTTATTAGCCTTGCATTTGTCCAATTTAACCATTCCTGTATTGTTATTGAATCCATCTGTCGATATGGTTTGATTTCTTAAAATGTCCAAATTTCTTTCGAGTATATTGAGTAGAATGTATTTCTTTTTTCTTGTTGGCATAATTGCCTCAACAATTGCCTTTGAAAATTGCATTATGTGCAAATTATTGCCAATTGAGCATTCGTCAAGTATTCTAGCCATCAATTGGCTAACCATTGATTCTATATCTCTCGGTTTAAAGATAGCTTCTTTCAAAGTATCAGTCCAAATTTTTAAAGCTTTATTGTCAAAGAGGGTTTCCCCCAAATGCATAAGACATCGTCCACAAAATGCATTGTTTTCTTTAATTCGAATGCCTTTCAAGCATTCAGCATTTAAGATTACAAAAAAGAGTCCATAAAACATGTCATTGCGTTTGGGAATTAGAACAGAGTTTAGATCTGGTCCATGATGGCAAAAGAACTCACCTGCAGATAGATAGATAGATAATTTTTATTACAAAAAATTGTTATATACATACAATTGTTTCGGTTACATTTGATTAGAATATATATTTAGAAATAAAAGTGTTTTGACAATGCCGTCTGCCAGATTGATTATGTGTTTTCGAAAAAATTAACCAAATGTAAAATGAAAAATTGCAAAAATTACACTGCACAACAAGGTTTTGGATGAATAAACTATACAATACTTTTCCAAGGGTTTTTGCTGTGCTGAACTCGAATCCGGTTTCAGAAATATTCTATCAGCTCTAGTTTTTGAAATATTGCCATTAGAAAATGCAAAAACACGTTTTTTGGCTGATAGCTCTGGTCAACAAAATTTGACTATTTTTATTATGAATAAACCAAAGTATACTTTTCCAATAGTTTTTGGTATGCTTAACTCGAATATGAAGTCAGAATATTCTTTCAATCTTAGTTCTTGAAATATTGCCGTAAGAATTTGCGAAAAAAGCGTGTTTTGGCTGTTTTTGAGGTTATGCTATGATGTGATGTACCTTATTTCAACACAATTTTTAACGGTTTCTATAAGAACTGTTTTCCTTCTTTGAAAATCTTTCCGATATCTGTTTTATTATCCGGGATATCTGAAGTACGTGTGTTTTCGCTTATTTTATCAATAACGTTATATCAAACTGCAGTAACTTCAAATTAAAATATCTCGGATTATAAAAAAGATATCGCAAAGATTTAAACAGATTTTTAAAGAAGAAAAGCAATTCTTTATACAAACCTTCAAAAAGAGTGTTGAAAAAAATTCCCTCACATTGCAGCATAACTTCAGAATCAGGTGTTTTTGCATTTTCTAACGGTAATATTTTAAAAACGGGAGCTGATAGAATATTTCTGAATTCGGATTCGAGCTCAGCACATCAAAAACCTTTGGAAAAGTATTGTTTGGTTTATTCATCATACAAAAACTTTAATTTTGTTGTGCAGTGTTATATAAGGATGCAAATATGGCTTTCAGTTTAGATAAAATAAAAATAAATTACTAAATAGTGAATACATAATTTTTTGATAAAAGAATTAACAGCTTTTAGTTTGGCAAAAACAAAGTTAAAGTTGAGTAAAACATGGTTTCAAGATTACAAAAATGAAGAGCGTTTAGTTTGGCCAAAACAAAAATAAGCGCAAGAGGTAATTTAATATAAGGCATTTGAACCCATTAAAAATTAAGCGTTATGTAAAGACTTTTAGTTTTTCAAATAAAATTTCAATTATTAAAAATAATAATGAAATAAAACAATAAATATAAGAATAATATACACAAGTAATTAGAAAAACATGATATATGTATAATTGTACTGTTTTTAAAATAAGTATTAAGAAAATAATGTTATAATCATTTTAGTGGAGTACTGTAAGAATTATACCTCGGAATCAAGGGGAAGTCAGTGAATCTTTATATAAACTTTGGAAATGTGTTTTAATAGTAAAATATTAATTTTCGGATTCTTTCTTTATTTATATACAGTCGACTCCCTCTAAGTAGAACTTTCACGGTACTCGAAAATTGGTTTGAGTTAGAGGGATTATTTTAATATTTTTTCTTCAAAATTGTTAATCAAAAATGGTGAAAAAGTTCGACTTAGAGGGAAATTCGACATAGAGGGAGTCGACTGTAGTTTAAAATTATATATTAGAATGGAGAACTGTTTCAAACTTAATCTTGGGTCTCAAAAGGTTCAACAGCAGCTGTTGGGTGTTGTTAACGCAGGCTTAAAGCCAGAACTATAACTCTAGTTTTCAAAAAAAAAAAAAAATATTTATTTAAATTTCTTTTTGTATTTTTATTTTACTTACTGATCCGAAATACATTACATTCGACTAATCAATTGAAGATTAGAACTAAATACAACGTAAATTACATATTTCTATCTTCAAATCGTAAGAAATCATAGCATAAAAATGTTTTTTTTTTTTTTTCAAAAACTATACCTTGATCTTAAAATTTTTGCATAAGGAGTAAATCCATTGCGATAGTAAATTTAAACTTTATTTTATTAGATAATCTGTAAATTTAATATTTGGTAAGTATCAGCCACGTACACATAATAGCCGAATTTCTGGAGTCAGTCAAAAACCACAAAAATTGTTTTTAATTCAGGGATAAATAATAGTTATTTTTTTAATATTTAAGCCTAATACCAACGCAGCTGAAGCGAAACGAAAATTTCTATACAAAATTTCGTTAACGAAATCTTGAACGAAATTAAATTTGTTTTGTTTTTGCTTTAAAACTTATTTTCTAATGTGCTTTCTTAAATTTTTTTGGTTTTTACTTTTATTATTTTTTACTTTGCTATAATACCCGATGGTATTTTTTCGTTAATATGTTCGCTGTTGATTTTGGAGACTTCAAGATTTTTCGTTTCGCTTCAGCTGCTTACTTGGCTTTACTCAAAAACTATTATTTATTAGCTTTAAAATGTCGTTTCAAACATAAAGATATACAGCCCTATTCTCCTATTCGATTCACGTGAATTGCTCATGATTAATTTTAAGCGCCATTTAAACTCTTCTTATTTTAGACTTTCACGTGAATCGAATAGCAGAATAGAGTTGATAGAATAAAAATGACATTTTTCAAAAGTTCGAATTCGGGTAGTATTGCGACAAACTTTAAAATTAAATCACCACAGATTTATTTCCTTACAATCGTAGAAAGCATTCAAACAAAGTTTAAGCAAAATCTAAAATGAGTCAGTAATTTCGATTGGACGTTTTCATATGGAATGAATCAGCGGTACTAATTTTTCAGTAAATTGTGATTAAAAATTGTTTTAATCGAAGCGGTCAAATTTTTTTTTTAACTTTGTTATTTTAACTTAGTAATGCAGTCGATTTCCTAGATTTTACAAATTGTATCTTTTTGCGGCACTCCACTCTGTAAAAAATTGATTTTTCGAGATAATTGGATTGTTAATGTTTGCTCCATAGTAAGAGTCGGTTTTCCGAAGTAGAGGATCTAAGTTCTTTATAAACTGGGCATATTTCTGTGGCCACAAGCCATAACCGCCTAAGTCGAGATAGGATTTTTTACAGATCGTCTCACTAAAATGCTTGCCATTTATTAATTTGCTGTACTATCAGCTGAAATTTTTCTTAACTCGACTAAGGTTGTTTTGCCCTAATATTTGTTTGTATCAAATAAATTATGCGAGCGCAGGTTTACCCTAGGGAGGCAATATAAAATCGTTAATTCCTCGTTTTATGGCTTGTTACCACGGATTTATACAAAAATTAAAAGTATCTTATCTTGAATTCAAATTACAAAGGGTTCAATGTGTAGTGGATGAACCCTTATAGGGTCTTGCAGTTTAAATTAAGCTGCTAACTTTTTGCTTTACAGATTAAAGAACTCACCTACATCAATCGTGCCAGATGGAAACTCTAGAATCCGTTCAAATTGAACATCATCCTTGGTCAGAATACTTTGGCATCGGCTACAAGTTAATGTGACTTTTGCCAATGGTGTCACATCGGGAATTTGCTTTGTAAATTTCTGATCGTTGTCATTTTTGATTGGCCACAATGGAGAAGGAGTGTCAATGTTCATTCGGAAACTGGCATTGTTTTCCTCGACAACTAAGCTGCTCAAAGAAGGTGCTTGAATTGTGAGATGTCCTTGAAGTGCAATTGTTGTTTCTGTCGAGTATTCTCGTAGTTTAATGCTATTTTCATCGATTTGAATTTTAACAAATTCTGTCTCAGTAAGACTATGATCAAATTCGAGAAATACATTGGCACAACGTAAGTTCTTGCGAACTTCTAGTGTAACGCATTTCAAAGACATTTGGGATAACAAGTTGGGGCCTGTTGAGAATGAAATTTGAGTTAGTTACGTATTCAGAATTCTAGTTTAAGCAAGAGACCTTTTATAGCCCGTTGTTGAGATGATTTATTTAGTCTACATACCCAAAAAGAATGTAATTTTTTTATCTGGGGCTATAGCTGCATTGCTTTTTTTTTGTTGGATCAAAACCAAATTTTGTCTTGCCTTTGTTTTTCTTTTTTTTTTATGATATAAACTCCAAACTCTACCACTTCACTAGAATACGTTTGACATGCAAAAATATAGAAAGATAACAAATATTCCATAAACAAAAAATACCAAGACTGGAAAATTTCGTACGTCTTTCCCCCCAAAACCCTTTTGTGTACATTGCTGTCTGTGAATATATGTGAAAGCCACCACGTTGGTAAATGACGTTAACACGCACACATTTATAGATTCACGACATTCACCACACATTTGACACGAACACAACGATAGGTTCACGACATTCACCACACCTCGCAGCTTGTAGGCAAACGTCAGTTGACCGCCGAGTTTCCAGTCTTGGTATTTTTTGTTTATGAAATATTCCATTTTCCAGGCATCTTTTTCGCGGATTTCGGATCCGCGAAATATGATGCCGCACATACAAATACGTTAGCGTTTATATTTGACGATTTTTATAGGAACGATTTTTCTTGTTGTAGTTGTAATCAATCGAGATTTCATATCATTCCACTGGAAAACTCTCCTTTTTTCTTCAATAGGGGTTTTTCTTTTTTAGTTCTGAACAGAGTCGACTGTCAAAAAAAAAAATCGTATTTCTTTTTTGTTCAGAGCCATAAACAAAAAATACCAAGACTGGAAACTTTCGTACGTCTTTCCCCCCAAAACACTTTTGTGTACAGTATTGTCTGTGAATATATGTGAAAGCAACCACGTTGGTAAATGACGTTAAAACGCACACATTTATAGATTCATGACATTCACCACACATCGGACACGAACACAACGATAGGTTCACGACATTCACCACACTTCGCAGCTTGTAGACAAACGTCAGTTGACCGCCGAGTTTCCAGTCCTTGTATTTTTTGTTTATGTTCAGAGCGTTCAGAGCATAAACAAAAAATACCAAGACTGGAAACTCGGCAGTCAACTGACGTTTGCCTACAAGCTGCGAGGTGTGGTGAATGTCGTGAACCTATCGTTGTGTTTGTGTCCGATGAGTGGTGAATGTCATGAATCTATAAATGTGTGCGTGTTAACGTCATTTACCAACGTGGTAGCTTTCACATATATTCACAGACAACACTGATCACAAAAGGGTCTTGGGGGGGAAGACGTAGGAAATTTTCCAGTCTTGGTATTTTTTGTTTATGGTTCAGAGCTTCAAAATGTGTGTATCTTTTTTGTTCAGAAATCGTTCAGAGCTTGTTCAGAGCACGAACTACGAGCTCGGATATAAAACCGAACATTCTGAGTAAAACCTGAACGCATAAACAAAAAATACCAAGACTGCAAACTGAGCGGTCTAATGACGTTTGCCTACAAGCTGCGAGATGCGGTGAATGTCGTCAATCTGTTGGATGTGTGGTGAATGTCGTGAATCTATAAATGTGTGCGTGTTAACGTCATTATTTACCAAAGTGGTGGCTTTCACATATGTCGTTTTCCAAAATTATGGGAGTGAATCACTCCTTTTTCGTGCAATTTTGCAATTTGTTCACGAAGAATTTGACAAGTGGAGTGATTTGACGTTTGCTTTGCATGTGTTTGTAATACGAAATAATGAATAAAATAATAACACAATAGGGGTATTCACGATCTGGTGCAACAGGCCTAGTAAAAATGTAAAATTGTATTTTTTTACAATAGATCGTGAACGCCCCTTTTCTTATCTATAGTAAATATTGAAGCATGAATGAATCCATGATGTTTTTTTTTTAACAGGGTTATTCCTCCACTGTTGCTTCTTCTTTTTTTTCCATTTTTTATAAATTAATTCTTTGTTTTGTTCGCGTTAATTAGTTTTCACAAATTATTTTACATCAAAAGAAACTAAATTACGGGACATGAGTACCTACAAGCCGACAACCATTATAAACAGAATAAAAAAGACAAAGGGCCTTACCAATAATGAATCGCTAAACACACGTTTAAGTATCGTCGGGTTAAATTTTACCGTCGCGTTAAATTGGGTGTATACTAATCAAAATAAACACGCGTTTAACTAATTGTGCTTCTATTACCAGATCTATTACATTTGTTGTCAAAATGACATCATTGAAGTGACTTTTTTGCATGTAATGTAATAATGAACAAAAACATAACTACAAAATACCTACATACATATATTTTTATTTTTTTCATATATTTTTATTTTGATTGTAAAAGTTAAAAAATGGAGCCCAAGAAGGCCAAAAGTGCAGAAAAAAAGTTCATCTATCGTGAAGTACGACGATGAATATGTGCAGATGTATTTCTTTTTAAGTTTTCTTTTTCAGCCTATTCTGAAAGTAATGAATATTTATTAATAAAAAAGAGAAATATTTATAAACAAATTAATGTTTCCATTTACTTATTTAATAATTTGCCGCCAATACTTTTAATTTTTCTCAACAACTTGTTTACTTGACAAATGTTTTTTTTTTTTGCTGTCAAATGACAGTGCAAATCGTGCGTTTTAATTTAACCGTGCGTTTATAGTTCAGTTTCCCAACTATAAAATTAACGTGGCGTTAACCCTTAACCTGACTATTAAATTGGTTATTGGTATGGAGAAATATTTAAAGCTCCGTTAAATATTTAACTGAGCTTTAAATTTGATTATTAGTAAGGCCCAAACTGTTTATCATTAGCGACGCGACGGTGAGCTGCCATCTGTCAAAAATAATTTTACTCTATTGTATTTTTATTTTGCAATAGGTCTAGGATATAGCAAAAGTGCAAGACTGTTGTAAAATTTTAATCCGTATATTTTGTTGTTGTAGTGTTGTAAGATTTTACACTTTTGCACTTTTGCAATGATACAATCACTTTTAGTGATTTTTTACAAAACTTTATTGAATTTTGTTTGTAAATAAATATAATTTCCTTCACAAAAAAAAGTTAAAACAACTACCCAACAATTTGACAAGCAGTCCATGAAGTCAAATGTAGAAGTATTGGTAATCACTCCGTCACTCCTTCAAAATTTTGGGAGTGAAGAATTCACTCCAAAAATGCACTCCTTTTTCAATTTTGGAATTTGAAATCACTCCTTTTGGAGTGATTATATAGCTAGGAGTGTCACTCCTTCAATTTTGGAAATCGACAATATATTCACAGACAACACTGTACACAAAAGGGTTTTGGGGGTAAGCGGTAAGAAGTACGAAAGTTTCCAGTCTAGGTATAGTTTGTCGATGCCTGAACGCTTTACGTCAATGAAAAAAAAAAAAAACAAAAAATATATACACAAACAAAATTAAAATGGCTGCTGAAGCTGTCGGTTTGGTGCAGTTGTTAAGAGTTTAATAATAAATTACTTGAAACTATGTTATTTTTAATTATTTAAAACATAATTTTTTTTATTTGTTGGGTTTGACAACTATGAATTGATAAAATGTCATTTAGTGGCAGTTTGTTCTCAAATCTGTTTCAATAGGTGTGTTTTTTTGTTTATCTATATAGATTTTGTGCAAAAAAACGACATCGAGATTTTTGAAATCGAAACAATTTACGTGTTAAAAACAACAAAAACTTTATCTATATAGATTTTTGAAAAATCCAGATAATTATCCAGATTTTACTTTCTCTCGATAGAAAACAGTAGTGCCAAGGTAGTTTAATTGTTGTGTTCATACAGAAATATCTGAAAATATTGACAAAAAAAAAAAGCGGAGAAAACGAGGTTTGAAAAAAACTCTCATAGAAAAAAATAATCAAAAATTTGTTTGACATGGTTGCATTAAAATGTTAATATCTCGAGATATACGCAATGCACTTTTCAGATAAAAGTCTTAAATGGATCCTGATAAGATTGTTGAACAGATATGTATATAAAATTACCAAAGTTTTTTCGAAAAATTAGAAATAAAAATAAAAAAGTTTTCACATTTGATTTTTAAAAAATCGAAAAAAAATTCAATATGGCTACCTTCAAACGCTTATAACACAAGAACGACGCAACTAATGTTAATGGTCATGGTCTTAAAATGTAGCTAAGAATATACAGATAATTTTTGGTGTTTTGTGAAAAAACAATTTTTTTTGAATCCAACATGGATGACATGGCCATATGAAAATTTTTGTTTGCATCCAACATGGATGTAATGGCCTTCCCACTTCGGAGTTAAAATAAAAAAAAAACAAAAGCAATATTTTTGACAGACAGCTGCCAAAGTATATGTACAGTGGTGCCAAATGTTTGCATGGATTTCAAAAATCCCGATGTCGTTTTTTTGCACAAAATCTATATAGATAAACAAAAAAACACACCTAATATTAATTCAGAGCGCTCAGAACATATGTTCAGTTCAGAGAATGTTCAGAGCGTGCTCAGAATCATTGACAAACTATACCAGAGATACGAAGAAAAACACAGATTTGTATGAATTTGTATGATAATTTTTGTCGTATGTGCACGTTTTCTGTGCACTTCTTAGAGGATATAATATATGGAGTGCTTGTTCCTATACCTAATACATTGTAACCCCATATACATGGATAGGGGTCGCTGCCTTCGTTTTTCAGTGCGAGTCCGGTTCCGCAGCTGTAAATAAACACGCTTGTTGATGACAGCCATCTAATGAAAATAAAATGGAGGCATGTACTCATCGAAAAACTTAAAGAAACTAGAGCCCTCTATAAAAGCTTCACGGAACTAACAGCACAAGCACTCCATATATTATATCCTCTAAGGTGCACTTACGACAAAAAGTTACTGAAAATGTTTGTAAACCTACACATACGACAAAATGCATAGCGATTATCTCGGAACGGATACAGATATCGAAAAACGGATTTCACAGAATGAAGGAGAAAAAAAAACAATTAGCAAAACTGCATTCGAATCTCAAAACCTCAATTTTGCACATACTACAATATTTTATTGAGGCGACGGTATGTAAATCCAGCATTAGTGTAAATACCGCCGAAGAAAAAAAATCCCATTTCTCGTATACACACTCCACGAACACACCCCAACCAAAAATAAAATTTCCTTTCACTTTACCTGTCAAACACACAAATGACAGCAATCAAGGTCACAAGCCCAAAATGCCGTTATACCACACTGAATGCACTCCATTCCGTTATATTTTTCCAATTCCTCCTCCTCAATTTCAATAAGAAGAAAGTTGTTGTACTGTGTTGAAGTGTTTTGTCAATTTACTTTTCTCGAACATAAAGAAAAGAAATCCAACAAAAAAGTAAAATAAAAAATAGATAAAATAAAGAAAAATAAATCAAATTATTAAATTTACTTTGTTTTTCTTAGTTTTAATTTCGTGATAATTTTTTGCCTTGTCCGAGAGAACAAAAGCTTTTCTACAAAAAAAAAAAAAATATATAAAATGGTTTCCAGTAAGTAAATAAATTAACACTCAATTTCTTTTTTCTTATGTTTGACTTATTTTTTTAAATAATTGTTTAATGAAATTGAGACTTTAAATAATTCCAAAAAAATAAGAACATTCACTCTTTTACCCGATAGAATCATTGCAAAAGTCTCTTCGAAGTCTCGGAGATTCTAGCATGAATCAAAAAAGCAACTCACTGCACTCCCCATTTTTGTAGCATTTTTGTTGTTGCTTTATTTTTTTCATGGATAGGCCAACAACCTACTTTCTTTATTACTGCTCCTTTCTTTTGTTGGCTTTTGTCGTTTATGGGTTATTCTTTGTGTTTTTTTTTCTGGTTACTGTTGCTGTCTTGATAAAACTGACTTTTTTTGTTGAGTCTTTGTGTTGTTTGCAATTGTTTTTTTTTTTCTTGTTTTCGTTTGTGCAAAAGTAATTTTATTCCAAATCCATTGCATCGCATTAAAAAAATATTCTTTTCGGTCTCTGGAGGGAACACTTGCATTTGCATATATATTTTCCTATATTTATAATATTTTACTAATTTTATCGGTTTCTGATTATGCAATCAGGTAAACCTAGATTATTTATTAATATCATTGAATATTCATTCTGTATTTGTACATAGCTAGGTACCAGACTCGCCCTTATAGCCTCAGGGCCGCAGCCAGGGGGAGGGGGCATTGAGGGGTAATGCCCTACCTTAAATATGCTCTACCCTAAAAAAATGCCATACATCCAAAAATGCTCTTATAAAAATGCTTTTAAAAACCTTCAAAAATGCCCTACTAGAAGTGGTTGGCTTAAAAATTTTGTATTATGAGTTCTATTGGTCGGATTTTCAAGATCGATGTCTTCAGGGTCAAGGAAAATGACAGAGCTTCATATTGTGTATTTAAAATAAAAATATAATCCAATTTTTCATTCACACATTAAACGATGCATTAACAAGACTAATATTGCAATATCTTCATTCTTAATGGAATACAGTGAAACATCCAATGTAAAAGTTTGTCCTCAGATATAGCCCTTTCATTTGATACAAATTTCATTAATGGCCGCTCAACGTCCAAAATGCCCATTCTCCTTTTTCTCAAGAAATATAAATTTTAGTATATATTTTCATACAAAATGTATGAGGGTCGAAAACGACTCGCCAACGTAAAATTAGTAGTTTTTTTTTTAACGTATGTCTGCGTAGGTCATACCTTTAAAATGACTTATTTTCAAAAATGTTCTAGCCTATTAAATGCCCTACCTCCAAAAATGCCCTACTTATGAAATGTCCGACTTTCAAAAATTATATAAATTTATGAAAATTTCAGGCCTTCAAATGTGTTTTACCTATAAAAATGTCCAACTTTATAAGTATGTTGAAATATTTCTCCATTAGGATATTGTAACAAGTCAAACAACTGAAGATATTTTGGATAATAAAAAAAATATCGGAAAGATTACACTGGCCAACAGGGCCGTCTTTAACTATCCCGGGGCCCTTGGGCACACAAGAATTTGGGGCCCCTTTGGTAAGTAAAATAAGTACAATGGTTGGCTTAAAGGCAATGGTTATGGTTAAAAAGGGGTGCCAATATATCGTTTCATATAAAGTAAAGGGGGTACCAATAATACGTGCATCGAGACATCAATCGTTGACACTACCAATAATTGTACCCTGTATCCGTTATAAGTTTCAGTTTGAAGAATTGGAAAAAAGAGCTCAAACGGATTGATAGATTTGCTAAAAACTCGGTACAGACGATTTCTACGTAATTTTCAAGAACCGTTTTTTTTTATTTTTTGCCTTTTTATTTTAATGTCTCTTTTTCAACGGATATCTACAATATAAAGTTTTCGAGATATTGCAATTTTCTCAAAAACGGATAACGATTTTGCTTTGAAAAAAAAATATGTTTTGCTGCAAATAAGGCCGCACTTTTGAAAGAAGAAAAATATTTTTTGGACCGTTATTAACGGTACCTACTTGCCATAGAACCGATTTCTTAATGAAAACGACACAACCGATTTTAATGAAAATTTTTACATAAAAAGGTTTATACTGATATTAAAACTAAGAAAACTTAAAAAAAAAAAATTATTTTGGATATTTTTTTTTTGTGTGCCGGGGATGACAGCAACATGTCGCGACAGTGCCAGCACACAAAAAAAAAGTTGTATGTACTAGGAACCAAACCTATCTTTCTATATGTGTTTGGACCCGCTGAATCCGAATTTCAAGTCCGTTTTTCCTGGTCACCCTCCAGTTTTGAGAAAAATGCAACAATGACCCCAAAAAAGGTAAAAAACTTCCTTTTTTTGAGTTTTTGCTAATTTTAACACGCACTACAAATTTGACAGTTTTGCAAACTTCAAACGAAATTATTATTTAAGGAAAAGGATAATGGAAGAGAGTTCGTTGTTTTTTATTAATAAATAATAAATAATCTTACCTACAGTGGAAAAAAAGGTATTTTTCTTGTTTTTTGAAAATATTATTGTCTACTGTTGCATACAACGCCACATAGTTTGTTTTCTTTTTGAAAACATATATTTTCCGTATAGGTGTAGAAAAAAATTTATTTGATTGTTTGGTTGCCATATAAAAACTAAAATTTTTTGGTAGATGCTCTGACCGACAAAAATGTTTTGAGAATATAATATTCGTTCCTTCGGGCACGGGCCCCGTGTGCCCTTATGGTAAAGACGGTATTGCTGGCCAACAATTTTCAACTTTTTAAAATTTTCCAGAAAGATTTATATCATATTTTCATATTTGGGGAATATTCATACTAATTTTTCAATTTTTCTTATTTTGAGAGGTTATTAGAGTTTTCCAGAAAAATTTATTTTTAACTTAATGTATTTAGGGTCAGTAAACCTAAAAATCACATTCATATATGTAACCCTGTGCAGGGACGGGTTAGAATATTCCTGCAGCGCCTCCCCGCTTGTCGTAAAAGGCGACTAAAGGAGTAAATTTAACTAGGCCACAAACACCAAGGTGAACCTAGCGACACTTAACACCTGTAAACTTTCCCAAAAGTGTGCATGCCAGTCCCTGGGTTGGCACGACTGGAGATCACCGGTGCTGTTAAAGATAGATCAAATACAAAACTGGAGTATGCACGCGTCGAAAAAACAACAACAACAACAACGTTTCGCAAGATTTTGTGAACTGAAGCATTATGGAAGTACTCGTCCAAAGAAATGACACTACCCCGCCAGGCACTACCATTACTAATGGTACTGATCCTGGACCGAGTAGCAATGCTCGGGTCAGAGCTAGACGGATTCCGGGGGCTAGCAAAGTAATGCCACAGATTATACAAAATCTGAGAATTGCGAGTTGGAACGTTGGGAGTATGACAGGTCGAAGCTTCGAGCTGGAAGAGATGATGATAAGAAGGCGAGTAGACATCTTGTGTGTCCAAGAAACGAAATGGCGTAACACGGGAAATAGAGCTCGTTTCTTGGATACAAGGACAAAAAATTACAAGATGTTCTACTATGGAACGGAAAAGGGTAAGAACGGAATCGGAATCATCCTTACAAAAGACCTCTTAGGCAGCATATTATCCATTTCGAAATCCAGTGACCGTTTGATGTCCCTTAAATTGGTGATTAAAGGAAAGTTGTGGAATATTGTCACTGCATATGCTCCCCAAATTGGATGTGAGCAGGTGGAAAAAGATGCATTTTGGCTTGATTTTCACAACCTACTTAAGGACATCCCAAAGGAAGAGTTTTTGTTCGTGGGCGGAGATTTAAATGGACATGTCGGGAAAACAAACGAAGACTATGAAGATTGCCATGGAGGCCTCGGATACGGCACTAGGAACTCTCCTGGTGAAGACATCCTGAGCTCGTGCAAAACATATGGTCTTATCGTACTAAATACCATGTTCATCAAACAAAGCCGACACCTGGTAACTTACAGCAGTGGTGGAAATGAGACCCAGATTGATTACCATTTGGTATCTAGTTTCATGAAACCTCGGGTCAAGGATTGTAAAGTGATACTGGGAGAAGCGATCGCCCACCAACACCGTCTCCTACTGACAGAATTTTTTATGGAGACAGTGAACGACAACAAAAAGACAAAGACTTTTGGGAAGATCAAATGGTATAATCTGGATAAGGAAAAAGGCGAAGCTTTTATTTCGAATATGCAAAACTATCTGTATAACAACACCAACATTTTTCGAAATGAAGAGAGTACAGCACAAAGTATGTGGGACCTCCTACAGCGAACTTGCATAGAAAAAGCCAAAACACTGTTAGGGGTTTCAAAAGGACACAACCAACAAGGCAAAGAAACATGGTGGTGGAATGATGAAGCTAAAGCAGTTGTAAGTAAAAAGAAAATGGCTTTCAAAGCTTGGTCGAAGTGCCCCTCTAATAATACAGAGCAAAAGTCACGCCTCGAAGTGGAATACAGAAACTGCAAGAAAGAAGCGAAGAAGATATGTGCCCAAATTCAAGCCAAGAATACGGAAGACCTATATCGGGAGCTAGATGAAATTTCTACCCCGACTGCTGGTGCTATTCAAGAGCTACGACAAAACGTGAATAAGGGCGCAACCATTTTCAAAATAGCCGCTCAAAGAAGAAGAAATGCTCAGGAGATCTGTTCGCCGAAGTTTATTAACAATGCTCAAGGCCAACTACTTGTGGAAAACGACGAAATCCTCCACAGGTGGCGACAGTACTGTGACGAACTTCTAAATGAACAATTTCCAAGGCTACACTTTCCAATAGCTTCACCTAACTTAAGCGAAGTATCCGATGTCACAGTCGAAGAAGTTAGTGAGGCTGTAAAATACTCCAAAAAGGGAAAAGCTGTTGGGCCAGACGAAATACCCTCAGAGTTTTGGAAAAAGATGGGAGACATCGGGTCTAGATGGCTCATGGTTCTTGTTTCCAAGCTTATACGAGGTGATCGAATGCCTAATCAATGGAGGGAAAGTTACCTTCTTCCAATATACAAAGGAAAGGGTGATACTCGAAGCTGTGATAATTACCGTTCGATTAAGCTGATGTCACACACCATGAAGATCGTTGAGCGAGTCTTGGGTAGCCGACTGCGAAAAATAATAAGGCTATCTGATGACCAGTGCGGGTTTGTTGCGGGTAAATCAACCACAGATGCAATCCAGAGTATAAGAATCATTATGGAAAAACATCGAGATTCCTTGGAGGATTTGCATGTGGTATTGGTTGATTTTGAAAAAGCATTCGATCGACAACCACGAGATCTGATATGGGTGGCCCTCAGACAACGAGGAGTTCCGGAAACCTATGTGCGGATAATTATGGACATGTATGATGGAGCAGTAACTAAAGTAAGATGTGCAGCTGGAGTCACCGAAGAATTCGAAATCACAGTAGGTGTACACCAGGGAAGCGTCTTGAGTCCTCTGCTCTTTATTACCGTTCTTGATTACCTGCTTGAAGGCAAAGTGACGGACCCAAAAGTGCATCAGTTATTCTTTGCTGACGATGGAGCCATCATAAGTGAAGACCCGATATCCCTGCAACGAGCACTTGATGTATGGGTGGATGTTCTAGAAGGTAGTGGGTACCGCATAAGCGCGAAAAAGACAGAATACCTATGCTGCCCATTTTCTGATCCACACAGGCCTATTCCTGACATTTATTTGAATGGTGTAGTGCTTCCCAAGTGTGAAAAGTTTAAATATCTGGGGTCTATGATAAATAACGAAGGTACTTGTGATGACGATATCAATCATCGCGTAAGCGTAGGGTGGATGAAGTGGCGGGAAAATTCTGCCATCTTCTGTGATCGAAAAATGCCCCCTAAGCTGAAAGGAAGACTCTACACCGCAGTTGTGCGTCCAGCACTCACATACGGTTCACAATGTTGGACAATGTACAAAAAGTATGAGAGTAAGTTAACGGCAGCTGAGATGAAGATGCTTCGTATGACAGCAGGAGTAACAAAGCTTGATAGAATTAGAAGTACGAAGATCCGAGGAAGCCTTCATGTTAAAAACACCATCTCCCAAAAAATTGAACACGACCGACTCAGTTGGTATTGCCATGTTCAAAGGAGAGATCCTGAGAACCCCGTCAAAAAAGCAATATCATACAACGTTCCAACACGAAATAGAAAGAAAGGTAGGCCTAAAAACTCCTGGTACAAGCAAATGCAAAACCACCAGCATTCAGTTGGCCTTAGAAATGGAACAATACAAAACCGGGAGGCTTGCCGCCGATTTCTGAGGTCAACCCGGCGAACCCCACAGGCGGATCACTAGTGTGAAGCAGTTACGTGGGATAGTTATGATCCCCTCGACATCGAGATCATAACAGCGCCGAGAAAAAGGAAGAAGAAGAAGAAGATATATGTATTTCGAAGAGCTCTATTTTTACTTGCTCTATAGGGCAAGTATTGGTTTCGTGTCGAAAAAAAAATTTGAGGTTTTAATCAAAACCAACATTACGATGATGGAGAATTCCAAAAAAGTGGGTCTCGCAATTCCGTCCGTGCGTCTGTACGTCTGTGCGTCTGTGCGGTTGTGCGTTCATCTGTACACATTTCCACAGCCTAAACGGGTGGACGGATTTTCTTCAAATTTGGTACAGATGATTTTTATGGAATTCTGAAAGTTGTTTTTTTTTTGTTTTTTTATATCTCGTTTAGAACGTATACCTCCCATACAAAAAAATACGATATTGCGAATTTCTCGAAAACGGCTCTAACGATTTTGATTAAACTTTGTAAACGTAATATTTAAAGCAGTGGAAATAGAACTGCATTTTTATTTTTCTCAAAAAAGTCAAATAACAAAACAAAAAACAAATTTTTCATGCCCTAAATGTCGGCTCTTCCCCAATATCAATTTTTTTTTAAATTAAGAGCCAGCTTTTAAAATCTACAAGTAGACTAACATAAAAGTGCTTTGAACTGCAAGAGCAAGTACGTGCGACCTCAGTCGTGCATTTTATTTTTAAACATAATGCATTTGGGTTCACTAAGCCTAAATATTACATTGGTTGCTTTCTAGGAGCTCTAGTTTTTTTTAGATATTTTCATTTTTAACATTTTGTGGGTGATTTCATATTATGTTTTTTAGATTTTATTATTACAAGTGTTTTTAAAGTTTTGTTGGAAAAATTTGTTTCAATAATAATGTATTTCGGTTCAGTAAGTAAAATAAAAATACAAATAAAAAATTTTAAATAAAAAAAATTTAACAAAAAAAAAACAAATTTTATGAATTTATATGCCTTTTCATGTATTAATAATTTAAAAACTAGAGCTGCTAGAAAAAAACTAACATTATTTTTGGAATCAGCACGCTAAATTTAGTAAGAAATGATAAACAACGGCCTGGAAAATTTTTGTGTGTTGAGTTTTTGAAAGAAGACAAAAAGCATAACCTCAAAAACAGTCATAAAAACGTTTTTTTTTGTTTTTTTTTGCATTTTTAACAGTAATACATATTTCAAAAAAGAAAAAAATAAATATTTTTGACTTCGGATTTGATTTTGACCTTCGAGTTTGTGTGCCTACTTGGAGATTTCTTTTGGATCATATATATATAAAAAAAAATGCAAACGAAAGAGGTTTAAAGAGTTTTGAACTAAATTTGGCATATTGAAACTGTTTTATTTTCATTAAACAGAGTCAGTTTGTGGAATATTTTACTCCAAAACCATTATTTGGTCAAAAGTCTACCTAAATATGCGTTTTTAGACGAGCAAAAAAATGCAAATGTTTTTATTTTTATTGTTTGCATTTTTTTTTGCTCGATACTGTATATTTCTCAAACTCTGGCTACGGGCCTGTATAGCCCACTCCTCCCCCGCCAATTTAATCATTCTTTGATTTTCAATTGAAACAAAATAAATTAGACATGCAAAATGTTCCCTTGGTTCTTATTGTATTTTATTACAATTTACTTGGAATTTAGAAATGCAAGCAAACAGAACTGGGATCATCAGAAATAGATTTTTTATAATTTACCTAGTTTGTTGGCTTTTTTATGTGACACAATCTAGCTAGCTAGCAGAATGCAATAACGTGAGCATCATCTATAATCGTGATGCGATACTTACTAACAGCTCGATTACATTTGCATTTCTTAAACCAGTCATATGACTGCAGTAGCTCTCTCAGCTCAGCTTGTACTTGATGCTGATTGTTTTCTATTTTTTCAAGTCTAGTATGAGTTGTGTAGAGACAGGTGTTTTTGTTTTGTTTTTTATTTTTTGTAACCGGGGTAACCAATGTTGTGCAATTATTGGGAATTGCTGAAAAGTATATTGTGTATTGATAAATGTTTTACTTGCTTTTAGTTGAAATTATATCCATTTTATTAGGTTATTAAGATTTAAAATACTAATTTAAATTTAGATTTTATGATTTAAACCCATTAAAATGGAAGATGGTAGTTCTATTGATTTAAAACTGAGGGTTTAAGGGTAGGAAAATAGCACAAATTAATTCCAAAAAAAAAAAAAAAAACAAACAAATATTTAATTTCTCATTTGCACATCTGGCATTTAAGAATATCATGTTTTATATAATTATTAACTTTCTTAAGTAGAAGCATTTTATTTTTATCTACAATTTACTTTTTTTTTGTTTCTACAAAAACATGAAAGATAAGAAAGGGGTACCTTTTCTGATGAAAAAAAAAATTAATAGTGTTTTTTCTATAAAAATACTTTATAAGAGAATCAATAGGAAAGTTGTAGTCTTTTTTGAAATAATCTTTTTCGCTGCTTTGACTTTACCTCACATCTTAAACTAACAGAACCTTTAATCTGTTCGGGCGGTCACTGCAGAAATGGTGGAAACCAAAAGTAATAGCGTCTACATTCAACATTTAAAGGTCAAACCTGGTCGCGGTCTGTTTTACGGTTAAAAGCGATAAACCCGAATTATATAGGGCAAGTATTGGTTTCGTGTCGAAAAAAAATTTAAGGTTTTAATCAAAACCAACATTACGATAATTGAGAATTCCAAAAAAGTGGGTCTCGCAATTCCGTCCGTGCGTCTGTACGTCTGTGCGTCTGTGCGGTTGTGCGTCCATCTGTACACATTTCCACACCCTAAACGGGTGGACGGATTTTCTTCAAATTTGGTACAGATGATTTTTATGGAATTCTGAAAGTTGGTTTTTTTTTGTTTTTTTATATCTCGCTTAGAAAGTGTACCTCCCATACAAATTTTTCAATTCAAACCAAATAACTCGAAAACGGCTCTAACGATTTTGATTAAACTTTGCAGACGTAATATTCGAAGCAATTGCAACAAAACTGCATTTTTAATTTTTCTCAAAAAAGTCAAAAAAGTGTACCTCCCATACAAATTTTTCAAATTATACCAAATAACTATAAAATGGCTCTAACGATTTTGATTAAACTTTACAAACGTAATATTCAAAACAATTACAATAAAACTGCATTCTTATATTTTTGAAAAAAAAAGTCAAATAAAAAAACATTTTTTTTTTTTTTCATTTAACAAAATTTTGCCCTAAATGTCGGCTCTTCCCCAACATCAACAAAATTTCTTTAATTGATTTATACAGAGGCAGCTCTTAAAATCTACAAGTAAACTAACATTAAAATGTTTTAAACAGCAAGAGCAAGTACGTGCGACCCCAGTCGTGCATTTTATTTTGTAGAGGCTTATATTTTTGCATTTGTTGACGAGTTAAAGAATGGCCAGCCACCCGCGATATTGTCTGAATTTAATGAACAACAAAATTTGTAGTTAGCGACGAAAAAAAAAAAACTTTCACATTTATCTCCAAACTTGTTTTGATCATTTAGAAGTAAAATTGTACCGTTCATTCGATTTTCTTTCCATTCTATTATTATTTTATCTTCAATTTCGGTTCCGTCGAATGAGTAAAAAAGCTTTGAAGTGCACATATTTAGAATCAAATTTCACATAAAAAGCCATAACTTCGTGTATTTTAGCTATTTCTCTATGTTTTATCTAAAAAATCTCTTCATTAAATGAAGATAACCAATTTTTAAATGTCCTATTTTACGTGAACTATAAATATGATTACCGAATTCGGTGGTTTTTTAATTTGTTGTACTTTGATTGTCCACCACATTTCTTTGATAGTCATATCAGTTCGAAGGAAATTAAATTATTTTTATTTATTTTGATAAGATTTGGCATTTTTGTAGTCAATTGTTTATGGAGGAAATAATGTGTATAGAACAAAAAAGAAGCATTTCTCACCTTGTGCAAGCAAGCAATCTGCCTGTTTGCATTAGATAAGACTTGCCCTTATTTTAGATTACTTGATCTATTTGAAGTCTTTATTAATTTATTACTTTTATTTTAGACTTAATGTTTTGACGTCTTAAGATTGCATTCAAATCTATTCATGTTCACTGCTTTGCAATATTTTTAATAAAGGAAAGGAATTGGATTTTTTAACTTAAATATAAATTTTAAGGGATAACAGGATGTTATTTGAAATACTCAAGTTATGTCCATCTTTCATTTAGATTGATGGTCAGTTAAACCATTTTTGATTTACTCTCGATTTAATTTAAATTGATTATTTAGAATGACATTAGCGCAGGAATGACACAACTTTTCACAAGTTCTTCAAGTCTATTTTCATTTATTCACGCTTTATTCCATATCACTTGATACATTTTTCAACAATTCACCATGTTTTTATTGCTTCTTTTCAATTCAGTAAAAGCAATCAATTCTGCCTTATTACAAGAATTCTGTTTTTAAGAGAAATGACTTTGGACCTGATGCCATTTGCTTTCAAAAGATTTCTGTAATCAGTCTAGTTTTTTGCTTGTAGACCAATAAGTCAAAATTTTGCCTTTCTAGCTTAATTGAGGCATTGAGAGCAGGATGGATATAACCCAAATCTAATTATAGTTGGAGTAATTGTCCTATTGCAGTTAAACGTATGTAAAATATTTTGATTCAGGGATATCTGAGTTGATAAATCTCTCTTTCTTCTCCATTATCGGCGACATTAATGATATTGGATACGATCACAATTCTCCCAATTTACTGCTTCATTGTGGCTCTACATGTGGGGTTCGGCGGGTTTATCTCAGGACACGTCGACAGGTCTCCCAGGTTCAATTCTTCCATCTCTGAGGCCAACTGAATGCAGTTGTCGGTGCATTTTGTTTTCTACATAAGTTTTTGTGCCCTCTCTTTTCACGATTATGTTGGAACGTCGTATTTTATCGCCTTTTGAACTGGGTTCTCAGGGTTTCTTCTTTGTACATGACAGTGCCAACTTATGTCGAATTCCTTTCAATTGAAAAATCGAATTTTCGGCGATCTCGAAGCGAATTTTTTCTGAAAATCATGTTCCATAGAAAAAAAATTCGCCTCAAACGAAGCAGAATTCGAATTTTTTTTAATCCCTCTTTTTTGAGAGATTTACACGGATTTGCACACACACTTGTAACATTTGACATTTCTCAAACGTCAAGCTGAAAGTTTTCTTCGTGTTGTTTGTTTATTTGAGAACACCAACTTCAAATAAAGAGTAAATTTTAATTGAACATCGTATTTTTATTGCGGAAAAATATGAAATAAATAAAAAAAAACAATGTGCGATCAAAATATATTTTTTCCTGGCATATTTCTTGTGAAAAAGTAAAATTACTGTCACTTTTCTTCTCGTAATTGTCGTCAGAAAATTTTGTCTCTGTAAAACCACAGCATACGACCAAAATAATAACCTTCTACTTCATCTTCACTCAGATCTTAATAATAACTGCAATTTCCCTTTGATTCTGATTAAAATAAATCTATATTACCGAAGAAAATAAACAAAATTATTGATCAAAGGAATCTCTGGTTTTATTTTGCAGAAATTGTTTTGGTTTCAGCTTGACGTTCGTGTAAAAATTGTTGTCAAATGACACACATACAATCGCAAAAAGAATTCGGTCTGTTTTCATGTTCCTTTTTAACACCAAAAATTCGATTTTTTTGAGGCGATTCAAAAAATTGAAAGGAATTCGACATTAGTCACCCCTGCTGTATTCTATCTAAGACGATATTTTTGACGCTAAGGCCAAGATATTTGAACTTTTCGCACTTTAGAAACACCGCTCAATTCAAGTAAATATACAGAATAGGGCCGTCTGGTTTGAAAAATGGGCGGCATAGATTTTGTTTTTTTTTTTCGCGCTAATGCGGTATCCATTTCCTTCTAGAATATCTCGACGGTTTATTCTTGTACATTCTTCATTTTTAAAGAAAATAATGTAAATATGTACATATTTAAGGTTGGTAAACATGTTGGGGAAAAGAAACTGCAAAGAGACAAGCTTATAAAAATGCTTGCTAAATCTGTTGCATTAGTGAATTATTTGCTGTGGTTTTCTATGTTTCTTTATTTTGGTTTGAAATGATTTGTCTTTTGTATTTCCAAAAAAATGTTAACTTTAAAATTCACAAAATTAACGAACACAATCAAAAAAAAAAATCTTCTCTTAAATGACGATTCTTGTCGAAAATTTGTGATTCATTGCAGTTTTACGCTTGCAAAAGAATACCGCCTCGTCAATGTTGTATCGTCATTTAAGAAGAGATTCGCAGTTATTAGCCAGTCAAACAAACAATTTGCGTTTAATGCAACAAAATATTATGAAATTGCATTGTTCGAATGCTACCAATATAATATCAACAACATCAACAACAACTACAACTCAACGATCAACTACTACTACCTCCACGCATCTATTTTTAGCTCCAATAACCAGTGAACAATTGGACAAGTGGCGCAAGGAATTCTATAGCGAGCCAAAAAATCTACTCGCACAAAATGTCTGTTCTAGAGGTGATCCCTTTGAGGCGGCTTTGTCACGTCCAGTCTTACAATGTACCAATCATGTTTTCACTCATAAGGTAAATAAAAACCATTTACATAAATATACAAATTTTGAATTTGAATTGATCTTTTTTAGGTGGAGAATGAAGCTAAGCCTGTTACAAACCAAAAAAGCTCAGGAAGGTGCTGGTTATTTGCAGCACTGAATTGTATTCGTGTTCCATTTATGAAAGCTCTTACTCTGGATGAATTTGAATTCTCCCAAGGGTATCTTTTCTATTGGGACAAAATTGAGAGATGTAATTATTTCTTGAATAATATTGTTAAAACGGCAGAGCGAGGTGAAAAAGTTGATGGTCGTTTGGTTTCATTTTTATTGAATGTAAGTTGTAAATTTTTACTGCTTTGTATTGTAGTATTACTGATTTAAATTTTGTGGTGTCTCTTCTATCTAGGATCCAACATGTGACGGTGGACAATGGGATATGTTAGTTAATCTCATCACAAAACACGGCCTTATGCCAAAGAAATGCTTTCCAGAAAGTTATAGTAGCGAAGCTAGTATGCGTATGAATGCCATTCTCAAAAGTAAAGTGAGTTTATCCTTGTTTTTCTTTTTCTATAAAAATTTTTGTATTCAAAATAAAACTTTGCTTATAGCTAAGAGAGTATGCCAAAAATTTGAGGGATCTTCATGCTACCAGTCCACCAGAAGGTGCCCTTCAAGCAGCCATTCAAACAATGATGGGTGAAATTTATAAAATTGTTGGCATTTGTTTGGGTATACCACCAGAGACATTCACATGGGACTATTATGATAAGAGTAAGAATTTCTTTACTGTTGGTCCAATAACACCACTTGAATTTTACAATCAACGTGTTAAACCAATATTTAATGTTGAAGACAAGGTACAGTATTAAAAAACAGTCACACTTTTATACATTTATTTACATTAGTTTTTGTGTTTCATTTTTAGGTATGCCTTGTACATGATCCACGTCCAACAAGTAGTTATGATACTGCCTATACAGTAGATTGTTTAGGAAATGTTGTTGGTGGTCGTCCAGTTTTGTATAACAATCAACCAGTTGAGCTTTTAATGGAAGTTGTAACAGAGAGCTTGAAGAAGGGTGAACCTGTTTGGTTTGGCTGTGAAGTAAGCAAACGATTTGCTTCGAAACAAGGCATTGAGGATTTAGCGATGTGAGTATAAAATATACTATATAACAGTCATTTAAAAAAGTACCTATAAGTTTTGAGAAACTGTATCCAACGTGAGACCTGTGCAATCCCTTACTCAATCGCGTTACAATATAAATCGCTGACTTGGCTTGATATCTAGATTGGGATGAGGCTAACGCAGTTGCAGAAGAAAAGTTCTTACTAAGAGTGAACAGGGCTTTAAGACGGCGCTACAATAAAATGTGGATTCGGGTGGTTCTGAGCTAGTCTGAGTTAGCTTTGATAACTGTTTGACTATGAACGGAAATGTCTACATTGAGAATATTGTTTGGTTTTTGAATATCGTGCAGTTGCCGAAAAACACTTGAGTTGTTTATAAGACGTGATTCGTTGATTTTCATGATTTTATATAGAACCCAAATTTCTCGGAAAATGTCTTTAGTTATTCAAATTTTTCTCTTAGGTAGGTACAGATGGCGATCCCAAGCTCACTCGCATTGATTACCCAATCAGCGCGGAGTTGGCCGGGGGGAAGAACGCCATTTTAAGATGTGCCTTTGTTGACTTATTTAGATGATTAAGAAAAAGGCACCCTTGAATTTATCTCTTAAATCTATGATCTATCTATTATTTATTTATATAATTCAATCACTCGATTCTACGCTCCCATAAAAGTGCCCGTTCGCATGAAACGCACGCTCTCCAGCCTATTCCCTATTCAGAAATTATAATTGAATTTTTTTCCATTCAACCGTTTGGTACCTAAATATTTCTGTCTGGGCTAAAATCGTTTAATTTTTTCGTAGAGACAAAATAACCCCTCTAAGCTGGAAAAATCAAAAAGAAAAACCAGAAAAGAAAAAAAAAAATATCCATTTAAATCTTAAAAGTAGGAAATAAAAGACAATTTTCTTTTGCTGTTAAATAAAACTCGACGAAAGCTTTTATTTTATTGAAATAACTGGAAACCTGTAAATATAAAGAAAAAAAAATTATTCCCCCCATACCAAAAAGAAAAACAGAAAAAGTATCTAATTTAAAGCCTTAAAACTAAAAAATAAAAGACAATTTTGCTGTTGAAGAAAACTGGAAAAAATCTTATTTTATTTGAAGAAATGAAACCTGTAAATGTAAAGAAAAAATTAAATTAATCAATAAAATTAAAAATTATAAAATTAAACTAAAAATAAACCCATTAACGTTAATAGGATAATAATGAGATAGGGTCTTCTCAAAATTCTCCAACATTTATATTTCAGCCACTCTAGATTATATTCCTAAAAATAAAAAAAATCAAAGCAATCATTATTTAAAAAATCAAAAAAAAAAAAAAAAATATTAAATATTTGTCAATAAGAAAAATACATACATTAAATCGAATTCTTCTTGTTCTTGGCCTTTCTCTTCGAAATAACCGGAAGAACCTTCTGCTAGTAACATTTTGTTCAGGGTCATAAACTAAACCAAGATTTGGCTGAAGAAAAAAAAAAAACAAATTATAAGAAATTTAAAGATTTAAAAATATATTTATTTGGCTTACGAAGACAAACGTTCCTGGAACATTTTGTGGCCTGTCTTCAGCTTCACCAGGAAGCAATGCTGGCAAATAAATTTGTCCCTTTATTCAAATAAAACCACCAAGATTATTAATTAATTAATTCAATTTGAAAGAAAATATTAAATAAAATTTTCTTACCAAATTATTTTGTCTTCTCATCCAAAATCTTGGATTTGTCCATTGTCCGCTGTCAAACTAAAATACAAAATTAATTTATTAATGGTTTAACATTAAAATTTTTCAAAAAACTCACATTTCTACAAAACGCAATGTCCATTAAATTGTTATTCATCATTAAAATTCTTATTTCTTTTCTTCAAATATTTTGATATTTTTTAATATTTTTTTTTGTCTGGCTTTTTGTATTTTTGATACGTCTCTCGACTTGAAAATAGTCATTATTTCGTTGCTTAAGTAAACTTTTCAGCAGCAGTTGGATGCGAATTATAAGCTTTTAATGTAAATAATTTTCTAGGCCCCATTTAGACTAGGATGTGTAAATAATTTCTCTTAGGCCCTGTTTAGACTAGGATGTGTAGGGTCAATGTGGGTAAATGTAAACAGGGGTAAATGAAAACATGGCTCATAACAAGCTTCAGTTAAATCTATTTGATGCATACATAAGTACAAATCGCGGACGCATGTATCTTTTAATTTATACGTCAAGCTCATTGCTGTCAAGAGAGAATTCATTCGACGAGCGTATTTTCCGTGAAAGATAATTTTTTAAAGTGCCAAACAAGTCGTTAGTCAGCTATTACATGAAGCCTCAAGAGGCGCGCCTCTTGAAAGAAGATAAAACAAAAAATTATCCGACCGGAGAGTCGTGGGCCAAAATTCTGAGACTCTTTTTTGACGTTTCTTTTTCCACTCTTTCTTTTTTCAACATTCCCTTTCATTTCTTTTTGCTTCTTGGTGGAATACAACAACAACAATACTGAAATCAAAAAACAAATGTCAAATTTGAGTCTTTGACTCAAGAGGCATCGTGTAATAGTACGCGCCTCACAGAATGATTATCAAAAGAAAATTAGAAAAAAGAGTCCAGCCTCTTGAGGCTTCATGTAATAGCTGACTTAGTCTTTCAGAAAAATTAAATATTTTTGCAGATTCAATAAAGTCAGTATAATTTGCAAATATTTTTTTGTTTTTAATTTTGATGTAGATTCTATGTGATACAAGCAAATTTTAAAATACAGGACATTTATGTCGATTTGCATGTGTTTACATTTACCCCAGAATATTTTTCATAATGGGTAAATGTAAACAACGTATTCTGGGGGTAAATATAAACATACATTTTTGGTGAAATTATTGGTTTTAATAAAAATAACATATTTTAAGTCAATTACTACTGCTAAAGTGCCGCGGAGTCACATTTTAAAGTAGCCAACACCATCATTTTCAGTGGATGATGTTGCAAAATCGGCCTTTGACGTAAAAAAACAAAAAATATTACGTTCAGAGCTGCTCAGGATGCATATTGGGCGCCTATATAAAGAATCAAAGGAAGAAAACAAAAACTTTTATTGGAATTTGAAAAAGTTTTTGTCAAATACCTTCTTGAACGTTTTTCAAGTTGTTATCCATATGATAAAGAGGAAATTCTAAATTTTATACCACCGTTTACATTTACCCCGAATTTGCAAAAAAACACAAACATGGTGGGGTACAGTGGACTCTCGCTAACTTGAACATACGATAACTTGAACAATCCAATAACTTGAACATCCTATTTTCTTGAACTTTTTTATTGCTGACTCTATAAGTTGAATAATTTAAATATTTGAAGCTCTTTAACTTGAACAAATAAATTGTATTCCAACAGAAGTTTGAATTTCCTCAATGTAGGAAACTTTTTTTGCAATCGTGTTTTATGTCATTTACATTAATTTATAATAAAAAATTGAATTCGGGCAAAAACGAAAACTTTTTATATGTTCCAGTATCTTGAACAATCCAATAACTTGAACAGGCCTGGTTTCGTATGTGTTCAAGTTAGCGAGATTCCACTGTATTTGTAAACATGCCATATTTGACAGTAATGTAAACAATTTGGGAAATATTTGTTTATATTTATAAAGAAGAATTGCCTTCATTTCATATTTGCATTTGAAGATACCATTCAAGTTGTTCCGTGAAAACATAAAAAAATCTAAAGTCGAAAGAAAAAAAAGACATGAAATTGTTTACATTTACCCACATTGACCCTAAATAATTTCTTAGGTCCTGTTTAGACTACGATGTATTGTAAACAGGGTCTTATGGGAGGTTTTGAGGATTGCGGATCTGCTCCACGATTTTAGTGCGCCGGGAATATTGGCAAAATTTTAAAGAACGGTCCAATGCACTTTCATACTTTAGGTATTGCATATAAAATGGTTAAAGTGCATCCGATGCACTTTTTTCCAAAAATCTTCAAAACAGTTAAACACCATTGTCGTTGTGTCAAAAGTGCATTGGCGTTGCAACAAAAGTGGTAAAAATGCATCCAATGCACTTTTCAAAAATGTTGAAAAAAGTTAAACGCCATTATTTTTGGGTCAATAAATGCATGGTGTTGCATCAAAAGTGTTAAAAATGCATTTTTTTGAAAAATTTTCAAAACAGTTAAAGATCATAATTTTTGGGTCTAAAAGTGCATTGACGTTGCATCAAAAGTGTTAAAAATGCATTTTTTTTGAAAAATGCTCAATAGTTCCAGATCATCATTTTTTGGTTAGTAAATGCATTGACGTTGCCTTAAAAGTGTTAAAAATTCACTTTTTTTGAAAAATGATCAAAACAGTTCAAGATCATCTTTTTTGGGTCCAAAAGTGCATTGGCGTTGCATTAAAAGTGGTAAAAATGCACTTTTTTGAAAAATTTTCAAAACAGTTCAAGATCATCATTTTTGGGTCTAAAAGTGCATTGGCGTAGCATCAAAAGTGTTAAAAATGCATTTTTTTGAAAAATGCTCAAAATAGTTCAAGATCATCATTTTTGGGTCCAAAAGTGCATTGGCGTTGCGTTGCAACAAAAATGTTAAGAAATCACTTTTTTCAAAAATGTTCAAAACTGATCAACACCATCATTTTTAGGTCCAAAAGTGCATTGGCGTTGCTCAAATGTGTTAAAAATGCACTTTTTTCAAAAATGTTCAAAACTGATCAACACCATCATTTTTAGATCCAAAAGTGCATTGGCGTTGCATCAAATGTGTTAAAAATGCACTTTTTTTAAAAAATGCTCAAAACAGTTCGAGATCATCATTTTTGGGTCCAAAAGTGCATTGGCGTTGCAACAAAAATGTTAAAAATGCCCTTTTTTGAAATATACTCAAAACAGTTCAGGATCATCATTTTTGGGTTCAAAAGTGCATTGGCGTTGCATCAAAAGTATTAGAAATGCACCTTTTTGAAAATTGCTCAAAACAGTTCATGGTCATCATTTTTGCTTCTAAAAGTGCTTTGGCGTTACATCAAAAGTGTTAAAAACGCACTTTTTTTGAAAAATGCTTTAAAAAGTTCAAGATCATCATTTTGGGTTCAAAAGTGCACTGGCGTTGCGTCAAAATAGTTAAAAATGCACTTTTTTGAGAAATGCTCAAAACAGTTCAAGATCTTCATTTTAGGGTCTAAATGATTAAGAAACTTCATTTTTGTCACTTCATTCCCATACGTTAATTTCGAATTAAAATGTATCCTAGTTATATGAAATTTATATTTTCAGACACGATTTTAAATTAGTATTTGATGTTGACATCCAAATAACTCTTCCTAAAGCCGATCGTCTTTTATATGGTGAATCAGCAATGACTCATGCTATGGTCTTTACTGCAGTATCTGTTGATGTAAGTTAAATTTTTAAATCTTATTTTTATATTCTCAATTTAAAATCTCAAACTATTTTTTTTAGGCCAAGGGCAACCCAACCAAATTTCGCGTTGAAAACTCCTGGGGTGAGGATCGTGGCGAGAAGGGATATCTTGTTATGACGGCTGATTGGTTCAAAGAATTCGGCTTTGAAGTTGTCGTCGATAAAAGTGTTGTTCCAAAGGAAACTCTAAAAGTATTTGATATGAAACCAATAGTGCTTCCAGCGTGGGATCCAATGGGAACTCTTGCTCAGTAAAAACAACAACAACAACAAAAACTAATAAAATTCAAACTTCATCACAGGAACATTAATCTAAAAAAAAAAAATTAAACAAAAACAAAGAACTATATTTCTTTTAAAAAAGAAGAAGAAAAAAAAACTGCATTTCGCATACTAAATTCAATTGAATGCCATTTCTTTTTTTATGGATGAAAAAATATGCTATTTATAAAAAAGAAATACAAAAACAGAAAAAAAAAAACAAATATTTTATACACTTATGTTGATAGAAAGAATAAAAATTTATTGAATTAATTTTTAAACTTTTTTTTGTTTTTTTACTTTGGATCACAATTAATGAGAGGACTGTTTTGAGTTCGATTCATTTTATGAAGTTTTTTTTTTTTTTTTGTTCCCTTTTAGAAAGAAGAAAAAATAGAACCATCCTAATGTGTTGGTTTAACAAGGGGATGTTTTCTTTCCATGCCAGCTTGTTTTCTTTTTTGCTTCAACATGTATTCATACTCAAGTCGATGCCAAATGCCAAAACACATTTTTACCAAACGACTATCGGTTGCTTTGTGTTGTCGGGCAAATTTGTACTGCTCTCGGATAATATATTTAGCATAACGTAACTGGCCGGTTTGTATTAATGATATGCTATAATATAGTTTACATCGAGCTTGAAGAAATGGATCACCTAAACGTAATCCAAGTTGTAATTGGCGGAGTGATATTTTACCAGCTGTTTCAGCCTGAAAATTCAAAAGAAATAATTCAAATAAATCAAATTTATTTTATAACTAATTAAAATTAAATAGATTTTGAACTAGCTTACAAGACAAAATTTAATTGAGCTCAAATACTTTTGAGTACCGAAGTCTAAAATTACATACATTTCGATTTCGATCATACGTTATTCTTATTAAACAAAGTTGATTGCTTGTCAACTAGAACTCTCGAGTCATGCTTTTTCTGTAGATGAGTTAGTGCATACTCTTAATCAGGTCAACACTTGCTGCTGAAAACACGGAGCAAGACAATTTCATTCACTTCACTCAGGCTGAAGGAAATCCGTTCATTTGTCTATATATGTATATATGGTGTAAATTGAAATCTGATTGAAGAATTAAATCAATCAGCTAAATGGTTAAAACTTAACACGTCTTCTACCATCTAGTGCAAAGAACTTGGGTGTCATTCTGGAAACTTAATTGAACTGGAATGGTAAATATTAAAGAACGAGTCAAGATAGCGGGCATTGTTTATTTACTATTAATACAGTAAAACCTTTAGGGAAAAGTGGGGCCTCCAGTTAAATAAAATACACGACTGGGTCGCACGAACTTGCTCTTGGGTTCAAGTTGCTCAAATTTTTAAGAGTATTGATATAAAAACTTATGTACGACTGGAGCTCTACTTTATCGTGTCCTTTAGTGCCGTAAGGCCAAAGGAAACCAGATTACAGTCATAGTGATACAACAGGCATAATACATTCAGATATGTATTGGTTGCCGAAGCAAGGATTATTACTACACTTCCACAAGTATAGGGTGCTTTCATAATTGCATGGTTGCTTTGTTTACATGCGGTCATTTGCGATCAGACCATGTCAGAAAAACTATTCGCGCATGTATTTTACTTTGAATTTATGAACACCTTTTCTGATTTGCGTCATTTATCAAATTTTTTAAGTTGCAATTCAGCCTCTTTTGCAAAATAACAATATATTATCTTAATTCCATCCTTTAAGAAAAAAAACTTTTTTTTAAACATTTCTGTCAATATTTACAAATTTATTATATCCAAGAAATTCGCGACTATTTTTGTTATATTGACTTGAACTTTGAATTTCCAATTAATATTTTGACAGAATTGAGAAACAAAGAAAAGCTGTATCATCTTTTACGTCATGTTTCTTCTTTCTTCAAGTTTAAATTCATTGCGCATGAGAATTTTTTCATTTGCACATTTGCGCTGCAAATATTTGCGTTTTGCATTTATGAACACCTGACATTTGTCATTTGCATTAATGAATGCTTTGCTTTCGTCAGACTTGCGCAACCATGCATTTATGAAAGCGCCCATATTCTTCCTCATGTTCTAACAATCCAGGGTGGCGTTGGTGCAAGTATTTTTATGAATCCCTTAACATTTCAAAATCATGTCGGCTTCCCAATGTCTTCCAAGTAGAATTGGTGGCAGTAAGGGAAGCATGCAAAAAACTTATACAAAATCCATTTCAGAAAATGTAGCTATACTAACAGATAGTCACGAAGCTACATTAACTCGGCCATGGCATCCTTTAAATTGGTTCAATAGTACAGATAGAAACTCGCAAGTTTGAGCGGCAATCTCAAGGTCACTCTTACCTGCATATCAGATCATAGTGGTCTTGAAGGGAACGAAATGGCAAGTGAACTGGTAGACTCACTTGAAGAAAGAGTAAACATTCCCATAGGAGTTGTGAAGGTCAATATATTTTCAAATTATATCAAAGCAAATCGTAACCAAAAATTGCTTGACTAGCTATATCCAGGAAAATTTGGCCCACCTTAATCAAGAGCAAATGAATATTATCCCTCTGTCGGCACACGGGTTGCGAATTTGGCACGACAAAAATGAAAAAATTACAATTTTTCAAAAAAGTGGGTGCAAAAAAGTCTCTTTATAATGGTGTAAATACATTTTTTTAAATTGTGAAAACAATATTCGAATTCCTCGGAAAATTCTACATCAATTTCATACAAGTTTTCTCTATAAAATATGAGACATAAAAAAGTTCTAGCGACATGAAAAAGTAGAAGCCAAATTCGCACCCGTGTGCCTATCAGGTCACAAGAAAGAGGTGTGCCTACAGAGGGTTATATTTCGTAGTCAAAATACGTAGTAAACATATTGTTTAACGATTTATTTTTATAATTGTAACAATAATTGAAACATAAGTTTGCAGAAATCAATAGATTGTATGGTGTTTTAAAAAAACCGGAAACAGGTAAAGTTCAAAAAAATTAGCATGGACAAGAATAATGGAAACACCTAGATGTCATATATCTGAGGATTGAAATAAGTTATCTACATAAATGAAAAGCAGTTTTTAAGGGTAGTATTTTATTACATAAGTTAAGTCGCAAATCAAGTTTTTAAGTGTAGTATTAGAATTGCAATTTCTGTGGGTCAGGGTATGTCACAGTAAGGTTTTCTTAAATCCCCAATAAACGACGTCACATTGTTACAGAAAGTTTCTCAGTTAGTTAGAATAAGTCAGTTCAAATGGGTTCTAATAACTTACAAAATGTCGATTTCTTTGAATAACGAGCATTCTTCAGTGGCTTTCCAATTTTTATTTTTCCACTGTCGAATAAAAAAGAAGTATGATTCAGAAGACCATAACGCATAAACATTACGTTGCACGCAGTGATTTGAAAGAAAAGTCCAAAAACGGTCCACTCTACTGTGCGCACTAAAAGAGTTGGGATGGGTTTAAAAGGAGGAGCCGATGCACATTGATTAAGAAGTTCTGAACATTAAAATTGAAGTAAATTACTGTGGCGGGTGATACATTTCACATTTTCGCAGTACGAATAAACAAAAAATTCTCTTAACTTGGCGGATGTGATTGTATCTGTAATGAACCTATCACCTTTCATTTTCAAAGCTCTTGTTTGCACCCTGTCTAATTAGCTAAAGTGGGTTCAGGGACAACCTGTCCAGATATAAAAATAATACTCGAGCTTTAAACAATTCTAATTTATAATATGCTTACACTAACCGTGGAAAATGTCTTACATCAGGCATGTCAAACTTGCGGCCCGCGGGCCGCATGCGACCCACAAAGAATAACTTTGCGGCCCGGCCCTGTCCACATTTTTATTAATTTTGAGTTTTAGATTATAATTTAGATTTTATGTTCACAGCTTTTGACACACATGCACCTCCTTTTTTTCCTAATCAACAAATAAATATGGGACAAAACCAAACAAAATAGTAAATTTTATAAGATCTCGTGGCTTAAATTAGAGTAAGTTATCTGATTTCTTAAAGTGAACTAGAAAGCGAATATTCTGAGTTAACCTACAAACGATTTTGGGGCTTTGGAATTTTTTTAGTTTTTAATGATAAAAGTCTTTAAACCAGCATGTCTTGCTATCTAAAATGGTTGCAGAGTTTATAATTTATGATACCTACCTACCTAGATGTAGCAAAACATTAATTGAGTTACTCTCAAAACTGCGAGTAAAATTCATAATAATAACGAATATGTGAACAAATGCAACATTCAAATGCAAATTTGCATTCAAATGCAACCTAGCTCTTTTGGAACATCAGAAGATAAACCAGGATTTGACGTATCAAAAATACTACGCAAAAAATCTAAACTATAAAATTGAATACGAAAAAGACTTGAAGAATATTTTTTGAAAGACAAGTTCTCTTAATTTTTTTCGGTTTGTTCCATAAACATAGAATTATTGCCGAATTTGAATCCGAAATAAGTTCCAAATTCGTTGAAATGCCCGATTTTATAAGTATTTTTGTGCACTTGAAAACTGCCGTATAAAATTGTTTGCAAATTTAACAGTAGGTACCTGTCGATGCGAGCAGTTATTTCAGTCATTAAGAGGAATGAGTTACCTATAAAATCCTGAATAACTAACTTTGGTCTGAGAAAAAAAAGGTAAATGAGAAAAAAAATAGTTTCCTCATTTTTGCTGTTTTTTTTTTTACAAAATTGTTTGACATATAAAAATTGTAGCTTAACATGTTCTGCGGCCCACACAAATTTTTATCTCGCTGTTTTGGCCCCTTGTAACAATTGAGTTTGACATGCCTGTCTTACATATTTGGAGGACGTTAGTGCAATTGGTCGATAGTTGGAGGGTGAAGAAGATTCTACTCTTTTAGGAAAAGGCTGGACAAATGGTGTATTCTAGTAAGAGATTATTAGAATAGAACAGATGAAGAACCTTAAGCAGTGGTATTGCCAGCGTAGGAAACATCTTTTCAGAACAATGGAAGGAGTTTCGAGATTATATGGGTTAAAATCGGGTTCATAAGGGGTTTCAGGTTAGTTTGAAATGGAAAATACAATTTCTCGGTTTTTTACTGACTACCTATGTGAACATGCGATAAATAGTACGAACTTAACTTGTGCTTGACCTGAGGCAGTAGAATAAACGTAATAAATACAAAATAAATACTTACACATGTTGAAAATTGTTCACCAAGTGCTGAGAATCCTCCACCCAATGTTGATAGCCATGACATCAAATAATCAACTTCAATTTTTTCCCATATTGTATAAGAAGTCATTACGTTCCTAAAAAGAGAATCCAATCAAAACCGTTAGGTATAATCAGTCTCTCAAATATAACAACTATTCCTACCATTTGTAATCGATTGCTTCCTTTTCCGGTCGGACAATCTGAATTAGCAGGAATATTCCATCTTTTGCATTATCCTTATAAAATATTTGTCTATAACTAGTAAAATTGAGTATTTCACGAATGAAGAAATATACATCTTGTCCATTTGCTTCAGTTCTAAGTTGATGTTTTGATAGTTTATTTCGTGAGGGTTTCTCTTGCAGTTTTATTACTTGATCTTCATTAAAGTTAAAATATTCTTTTTGATTAAAATAATCAGAAATACATATGGTTACTGCCATTGTGTGTGATGTTTATTATCTTTAAAATAAATGGCAGTAACATAAATTAATTAATATAGTTAAGGAAACAATTTAACTTTTTACAAAAAATAAACTTTTTAGATTTCCGATAATTTGCCTTGGCAAACAGGAATCAGCTGTTTTTCTTTTTGACAGCCGAAAATAGAAAATCGCATGATATTACTGCTGTCTCATGCTAGTTTTGTGTTTATTTAAAGGTGTATACATAAGAAACTCACGATGACATTACGGTGGGCTAGAACGCTATTTTAGTTGGAATTAATTAAACAAATTCTCGAAATATTCTAAAATTGTAATTAAAGCTATTTAGATGATGTCGAATGATTTAATAATAATAATTTTATGGTACAACAGACACTTATGATAAGAACAACAACAAAAATAAACGAAATATCATGTAATAGGGTAGAGTTGCCTATTTGCGGCCGTCTCCAGTTTTCGGACTTTATTCCAAAATTTCGCTTATATTATAACGATTTTCCGAAAGGTGGCCGGAAACTGGACACGGCTGCAAATAGGCAACTCTACCCTATAGGGTTTACAAATTTAACAGATATATAGGCTTTTTGCAAAGTTTTTTTTTGTTAAAAGCGATTTTATTTAAATTTTACTCTTAAAGCCTGGTACGCTGCTCGCGCTAAATTTTAGCTCCCATACAAATTATCGAACATTTTTAGCCGAGATAAAATGGATCCCATACAAGTTATCGATAACTTGTATTTGAATTTTAACTCAGCTAAATTTTAGCGCGAGCAGCGTACCAGGCTTAAAGTTTGTAGGAGCCACATACCTACCCGACAAACAATTTTGGTTCTATAAAGCTTTACAGATGCAATTGTTGCTTCTGTAAAGCATTATAGAAGCAAAATTGTTAGTAGGGTATTGGTACCTGGAAATAGCTTTCCAGTTTCCACGCCATTTACTACTTGAAGCCTGGTACGCTGCTCGCGCTAAATTTTAGCTCCCATACAAATTATCGAAAATTTTTATCTGAGCTAAAATGGATCCCATACAAATTATCGATAACTTGTATGGGAATTTTATCTCAGCTAAAATTTAGCGCGAGCAGCGTACCAGGCTTGAAGCGGCACCCTCAAAATGATATATATTTTTTTTTCGATTTGCCGTTCAATGTAGTTTCCATAAGAAAAAAACCAAAAAAGACATCGAAAAACATTTATTTTACGAATTAATTTTATATGAACGAGTATCATATTGTAAAATGATAATAACACTGGTTAACAAGGGTTCTGTTGCCGGAACAAAAATATACTTTTCTGAAGGTTTTTGGTGTGCTGAACTCGAATCCGAAGTCAAAAAAATTCTAGCAGCTCCCGTTTTTGAGATATTACCGTTAGAAAATGCAAAAAAAACGTTTTTTTGAGTTTTTCGGACCTTATTCTATTGTATAAGGAAAATTGTTTGAGCATATTTAGTAACGGTTTCTATAAGAACTATTTCCCATCTTTCGATACCTGTTTAAATCTTTTCAATATCTTATGTATTGCCCGAGATATCTTAAACTGAAGTCAGTGGGTTTGGCTTCATATATCATAAAGAAGATAATGACATTATAAAATTTTTAAAAATATCAAACAACTGAGGATATCTCGGGAAGTAAAAAAGATATCGGAGAGATTTAAACAGATTTAAAAAGGTGGAAAATAGTTCTTATAAAAACCGTTACTAAATATGCTCAAACAATTTTCCTTATATAAAAGAATAAGGTCCGAAGTGCTGCACTTTCTAACGGTAATATCTCAAAAACGGGAGCTGCTAGAATTTTTTTGACTTCGGATTCAAGTTCAGCACACCGAAAACCTTCAGAAAAGTATATTTTTGTTCCGGCAACAAAAAAAAAGTTTAATTTTGTAAACCAGTGTAATATGTGTTTATATCTAAATCAGATTTAAAATACATCAAAAAATATAATAATTCCTATGGTCTTCAAAAAGTGTTGCAACTTGTAGGAAAACCACAACAAATACTACCCAAAAGAAAGAAACTATTGAAAATAAAAAAAATTCTAACCTAGGTACTATTATTTATGAAAAAGCAAAACAAATACAAGAATAATTTAACAATCACTATATTTTTTTTTGTTGTTTTCAGACGATTTGCTTAAACTTTTTGAAAACAAAATTACACAGGAATTATTATTAGTCCAAAACGCGTCTAAGACGGACGCGTTTTGGACGCGTTTCGGACGCGTTTCAGACGCGTTTTGGACTTGTTTTGGACGCATTTTGGACTCGTTTTGGGCGCGTTTCGGACGCATTTTGGGCGCGTTTCGGACGCGTTTTGGACGCGTTTTGAACGCGTTTTGGACGCGTATTGGACGCTTTTCGGACGCGTTTTGGGCGCGTTTCGGACGCGTTTCAGACGCGTTTTGGACGCGTTTCGGACGCGTTTTGGACGCGTTTCGGACGCGTTTTGGGTGCGTTTCGGACGCATTTTTGGCGCGTTTTGGAAGCGTTTTGGAAGCGTTTTGAACGCGTTTTGGACGCGTTTTGGGCGCGTTTCGGACGCGTTTTGGAAGCGTTTTGAGCGCGTTTTGGACGCGTTTCAGGCGCGTTTTGGACGCGTTTCAGACGCGTTTTGTACGCGTTTCAGACGCGTTTTGGGTTGCACGCTCAGATCCGAATCGGGGAGCTGAATCGAATCGAAAACATGCATATATAGATACCTATTTCCAAACTTATAATTGTACATTAATTATGTTATCTATTTTCTTTTGCCCTTTGTGTTTTGGTTAGATTTTTCTATTTTACTGTCAAAATATTTAGGAGAAAACTGTGTTTTCGATTCTATTTCAATTCGATTCCTCGATTTGGTATAATCAACTGGATTGAAATTTCGATTCAGATGCAATCCGATCTTTAACCACAGTACACATTATATGGTGTACTGTGGACTTATACTACTTTCAATCAACAATGGTTTAAATTTTGATAGTTCCTCGGATATGCTTTCTGGAACTAGTTCCGACCGAGAACCATTCCATGTTCGTTTGGGCTTTGGAACTGTTTTGCGCATCTCTACAAAACACGTAAAAAACGCGTTCAAAACGCATCTGAAAGATTTATGCCTATCTCAGCCCAAAATAAAAGATGCAGCCAAAAAAGCCTAAAATTTAGTACTTTTTAAGTAGTTTAGTTTTCAAAATTCAGTGTTTAAACATAAACAGAAAACTGGATCCAATTTACAAAAAAAAAAAAAAACAGTAAAAAAACGAAAATTTTGCTCCAAAAATCTTCGATATTGATTTTATCAATTTTATCGACTATCGCGTTATCCGATTTCACCGCTGCTGATCTGAATTTGAGATCGCACTAAAGAGTTCCTTATCCTGAGAAAAGTGAAGAAAAAAATATTGGTGCAAAATTAAGGTTTTACTTTTCTTTTATTTTTGGTAGCAACGTAAAAATCGCACAATTTTATAACGTGGCTGAAATATTAACCAAACAAAACAAAATAGCTATTATGTTTCTATCAAGTATTTCCAATTAACATTTAAAACATATTTTTGTATCTTCTAAAATATTATTCATATTCATCGATCATTCTCTATACTTATAGGCTTTTTAAACTTAATTCCTTTTATTAAAATTTACAAATCCATTTATCTGACCATGATTCACTTATTATCATAAACATATTTTATAATCAAGTCACTGCAATCTAAAATTAAACTTCCACGTAATTATTGATATAGAATGAATATTGAGTCTATAAGGTTTTTTAGCAAAATTACTAAGAATTCCATTGACAAATCTATAAAATATGTCACAGGTGAGGTAGTATGACAAAAAAAAAATAACCTGCTTTTCACAGGACCTACATAAGTTATGTTATCATGAATTCTTGTTTATCCATAAATATCACCAAAAAACCAACCCTTTATTTGCATAAAAAAATATTGTGTAAGTAATAATAAAATTTGAGTTTGAACCAATTCCTTGTATTAAAAAAAAAAAATTATTAACCTTTATCGCAACATTGAAGAATCTATCCAGCGATATGAAAAAATGAAGTATTGATAAGATTAGGAGCCAACTATGTATAAGTTATATTGACGATATGACGCGCTTTCTTGAGCGGCAAAAACCAATTCGACTTTAGAAAATAAAATTTTAGTGTGGTTTTAGATTTTAACGGTATATCGTCGTGAAAAGTTCATAGTTGTCCGGCGAGCTCATATTTGATTAAACTATATTTCCATAAAGTTTCCCAATAAAATGCAATATTTTTATTTAATAGTCGCAGCATTAGCTTTTGTCACATATGTCAATTGTGGTAAATATAATAATTCCAACATTTCAAATTAAATTAATTTATTAATTGCTATTGTTATTAAATTAAAAAATAGTGAAAATCATTTCACCTAAAATCTACAACTTTAAAAGCTACTGAATGCTTTAGTATAACAGTTTCATCGAAATTTCCAAGAAAAAGAAAAAAAAAATCAAAGTCCGATTTTATCAATACCTAATACTAATACCTACTAATACTGCACAAACGATAAGGAATGCTTGACTTATTATTTCCTAGATCCTAATTTTGTGTGTTTAAGTGCCCCACAGGTGATATGCTATGTGTGAAAATATAATCAAACGATTGGGCGGTGTCGAATACGAATGTCAATGGGTAGTGGTTTTCGATCGACTATTAGAAAACAGGGTTGGAAGTTTATTGATGACAAATCAAATTAAGTTTATGATTTCAGAAACATGGTTTTTTATTAAAGTTGTCTGTTATACTTGATTATTTATTGCTTTTTATAAAATCTAATTATTACGATAAGATATAATAATTTATCCATGTCGTCTTCTTCGTTAGATAGGGTTTGACTAAAAATAAAGGGTTGATTCACTAACCCTTTACTTTTTTAATGTATATGTAAGTGATTATGTAGCCTAAGAACATTGTTTTCTCAACTATTATCAGCTCTAATCTACTAAACAATTCGATTGAAACTTTGATCAACGTGAATGATTCATTCAATTATAAATATACTTTCTGGGTTACTCAATTTTAAAACTGAACCCAATTACAAGCTTTTAATTCCGAGGGCGAAATTTTGCTGAACATTTGTTCCCGTGTAGAACAATACAACTGTAATTCTAAGGCATAATCTAGATCCCTTAACTTATAAGTTTGCCAACTCGCATTCCCAATACCAATTAAATTGTATAACAAACTTAATCTGTTGTTCTTACATAGATACTTTTTGTGGTTTTATTTTCTTTTAAAAAAATATCCTTAAAACGACTAAAAACCAACCGATCGATGCGATGAAAAAAAACGCTCGCCTCTAATCATCATAGCGTTTTTTGAGGAAACTTCAACTGACTACAAGCATCCGGTTTGGATTGCTAAGCACAGTGGCGGCCTTAGGGGTTGGCGAGCAGGGCAATCGCCCGGGGCCTCGCGCAGCAACCGAAACAAAATTTATTGTGCGGTGGAATAGGCTGATGCGATAGTCGATAGTTTATAGTAAAAAAACGTTAATTTTTCTCCGAAAATCATAGATTTTGATTATCAATTTATCGACTATATCGCGTAAATTAATTCATTCAGAACATAATTGAAAAATGTATTATGTAGTATTTGAATATCGGACCTAAAAACCAGAGATACCCAGAAGGAGATGAGAAACTTCTGACGTCATACTGGTTTGCCTACAAGCTCGGATTGACGCTTTTGACGAAGTATATACGTGAAAAGATTGCCGCTTTTGGATAGGTACGCCAAAGTCGGGCGATTTTGGCTAAGAATGCGTGAATACACACACTGTGGTTTGGTTACACTGTTTGTGAACCTATTTCTCATTTATTCTCCTCCAGGGTATCTCTGCAAAAAAAACACTTGAAGACCGATTTTCCACACATATCGCAGGTGTGGATGCTTGAATAAAAAAAAAATGATTTTTTGTTATAATAATGCAAACAAAATTATTCTTAAAAAAATTTTGTTGACAGTTTACAATAGGTCTCCACCCAGTTTGAGACTTTCGAATTTGGTTATATTTGGTGATTTTTGAACTGATTTTGTCCCGAATCTCAAAATTTGTTTAATTTTTCGAAGAAAAGAGAGAGCTAAGGAGAGAATACAAAATTTCCCCACTTTGACAAATTTTGTCCCAAAAATTTCTTTCGGTAGAAAAATGAGTTCTGTTAATTTTGTAAATCTCACAATATAAAATATTTAAAAACAGCACATACTACTTATCAAGAAAGACAAAAAGCCTCCCAAAGCCCTGCCGCCCGGAGCCTCGCAATGGGTAAGGCCGCCGCCGCGGGCCTAAGCAAATCATGTAACGAAGATTTCTCCAATCACTTACTAACCATATCAGTAATGGTCGATAGTTTTTTTTTCGACAAATCGAACAGATTGATATCTGCTCAATTTCACCGAAAGCGTGAGACGAGCTTATCAACTCAGTTCTCTCGAACATCCCTCTCCTAAGTACAAAAATTCGCAATCGGTTGGAAAACAAGCAAAAACCTCTTCTCGTACAAATTAATCATAATTCTCTTTAAAGTCTAGTGTTTTAACTGTTGGCTTTGGGTTGGTACTATTTTCATTAAATCGCAAACTAAAAGAAAAGTTTATCAAATGGAAAAAAAATTTTTCAATTGCAATTTAATGCGATTTTGCGAAATATTTCAAACTTTTTGTATTAAATAATTTAAATAAAGATTTGTAGGCAGCGAAAATTCAGAATACGTAGGACACTTACAATAGGTTCAATGGGGTTTCAATACCTTTGATATAAATAATTCATATTATTTAGTTCACAGATGAAAGACAAAATTTAAACATCTTAAGTGTTTTAGTGCGAAGTTAAATAATGTGAAGTTAACTCCACTCCACACTTTAAATTTAGTACCCACAGCGCCACACTAAGTTATTTACTCCAATACGCAATTGAAAATTTGGTTCTAGAGTAAGTTGGAGCCTAATAAAAAATTTAACAAGCGTGGGATTTTGTATTGCGGTGAGACTATTTTAGCCCTCACCCTTCAGAAAAGGGAAATCGAAATCTGTTTTTTTGTCGGTGTGATGTTAACGATTCACGAGATTTCATAATCTTGTTACCGGATCAAGTATAAGTAGTGCTTACAGTAATAGCTGATATTTGAATGGGCAAATTATCATGTTGAAGCTAAATTTGTTTTCTGCAAATGTGATTGTTTTCTGTAATTCATATCGTCACCTTATCAAGTTATGATGCTTAGTATGCTCCAATAGTATTTTTTTTATATTTTTTGAATACATATTATCTAAAAAAAAAACAACCAAAAATGAAAACAGTCCTTTTTTCTTGAAGCCCACTCTCCCTTCCCAGCCGAAGGAGAGTAGTATAGGTTTGCTAGCCCCCGGAATCCTTTTAGATCTGATCCGAGCATTTCTCCTCGTTCTTGGATCAGTACAACGTTAGTTCCTGGCTGGTTAATCCCATTTCTTTTAAAGAGTATTTCTATAACGCTTAAATTTACAAAATCTTGCGAAACGTTTTTTTTTGTTGTTGTTTTCTTTTGGGGTGTATCTATGCTCTAGCTTTTTGTTTGATCTTTGATCTCAGATCAATGATTTGCATGTGCACCTTACGTAGAATTTAAAGGTGTTAAGATGATTTTAGGTGTAACTTGGTGTTTGTGATAGTAGATTAATAAATGCATTTGTTCACTAAGATTTTTTAGCAACCAAGCGGTGGCAATGAATGACGCAATGTTTAGCCAGCACGCCTTTGTGAAAGAAAATCTCGGAAACATTGTGATAACTTGTCCCTTTGGGGCCTATTTCTCGACGAGCTACATCAACTACATCAACGACTTTAAACTTCAATATCTCCGTCCCATCGTGCCCTACGGATAAAATTTTAGTATTTTTGAAGTATTCCGACCACAAACAATATTTCTCAATATTAAATGGAGCTTTACTATTGGTTTTTAGGGTCGTCGATGTAGTAAATGTAGCTGATGTAGTTGATGTAACTTGTCGAGAAACAGCCCCCTGACAAATGTAGTATTACATTTGAAATGTTATGAAATTCTATTTAGGGTTTTTCAGCCTTGGTTAAAGTTTCTAACTAAACTATTTGGTTAGTTCTGTTGTGCAGTTGTATTTCGACCACGTATTTGGCTGTAACCTCAGACATACCACCGTTAAAAGACGAAACTGTAATTTCCTTACCGTAGGTTGTTAACGCGATCATGAAGTCAAAGTTAAAGTAACACTGCCTATAATTTATACTTAGTGATTTTTGTGTTGAATTTACTGTATAATTTGGAAGCATTATCCTTATCTTCAGATATGAAGTGTCAATTTATTCTTTCCATTGTTATTTCAGTTTGAAACTAAATTTTACTCAATTAATATGAAGTTAATTGTAAAATCAATTATCTAGTATAGCTTCTAAGGTTCGGTTTTTTTCAGCGGCAGATCATACTTTTTTTTTATTTTACCCCTACTTTTACTGAAAAACTGACCCTTGGAAGACAATTTAATACAAACCATAGATGTGTACCAATATAAATATATTAACAACACAACTTTCATTTACAGATGCATGCGTTCAATGTGACTCAAAAACTGATCCAAAATGTGCAACAAATCCTGAACGATTCTTAGCAAAAGAATGCTCAAATTCCACTTCCAAATGTTTCTCTAGAGTAGTTGGTAAGTATCAATATAAAAACAAAGTAATATTAAAACAAAACATTTAAAATAACTCATACTCTTTCATTAAAAGGTGGAACAACAATCAGAGGATGTGCTTCTGATTTGGACAATAAAACTGCCACCGCTTGTTCAAATGAAATGGATTGTTTGATTTGTACATTTATGGAAGGATGCAATAGAAATGTAAGTTTTAAAGGGATAGATTTTTTTTCAGACTTATAGGTAGGTACATACCTTTGAAATCTAAATGATCTCTTATACTAAAGTCTAGCTCTACTAAAAGAATCAATGATGTTAATATTTTTTGAATTCTATTTTATAGGTCTTCCCAACTCACAGATCACAGTGCCTACAATGCGTTGGAAATGGAACTGGTTTCTGTGCAAGTGATACTTTTGCAAGACCCAGAGTTTGCCCAATTTACGAAATTGGTGACAAATGCTTCATTCGCAAATCTAAAAGTAAGTAACTAAAAATTCCATTCCTTTCTTTTCATTCAATCCACTCAACTTACTAAGTCTTTAAATGGCGCCCAATGACTGGCCCTGCATCACAATCCGTTTTCCTACCCCTTTCCAATTCCTACACATCTAAATTAAAAAGCCGTAAAATGGCGCCCAATGTGGGATACGGCCTCAAATTAACAATAAAATTGTAAAAAAACTACATTGCCCTTCCCTTATGTTCAAAAAAATTATATTCCTACTAAATGAGATCAATATCACAAATCACTTATTCTTCTTAATAATAAGTAAATCTACAGTTTAAAAAAAATGCAGATCAATAAAAGTTTTAATTTTCTGAAATAAAATTTATCTTTTACAGATGCCAACCTTACAAACGCCTTTATGCGAGGATGTCTTTCATCGGCTCACGCTGAGAAATTATGTCGCAAAGACGATTGTTACACTTGTGAGGGTACTGGATGCAATTACATCCCAGCGGACTCAGCAGACATACCTTTTGCCAATGCTGCAGCTATCTTAAACTACTCGCTGTATTTAATTTTCGGCATTTTCCTAATTCGATCAAAATTATTGTAAAAAGTTAAATTTAAATTAATTTGAAGTTTTTTTTTTTTTGGTTTAAATGTAAATTTTGTTTTTTAAGAATTTTTATTTCAATTTTGTTGTATTTTAACAAAAATTAACGTTATTGTCAAATAAATCCATTTTAATTTTTTTTGTATCTTTAAAAATTGTTTTTATTTTTTTCTTTTCTGGTTTGTTAAGATCAAAATAATTTTTGTTTTTATTTATTCAGTTTTTAAAATAACATTTCAATATTATGCGCCTATATGCAACGGAAGTGCAGGAAATAAGAAAATTTTACGATGTGTCAGGGAAATGCAATTATAACGAACGAGTCAAAGGAAGGTATGAGTTTATATAGTGTATCCATGAAACGAAAACAGATTCCGGGATCGAAATGAAAATTTTTGTTTTTATTTTAAGGGTGACTTTGTTACTGTTTCCAATAAATATGTTATCACGATAACAAAGAGCGTTTATATGAAGAGATTCGTTCACACAGAAGGGTATTTCATTCATAAAATAAGATCAGATAAGTTATTTGATCTTTTGCAGTTGTTAGAGTAATATTGTAGGATGCCTGTACGATACCTTCGTACCTTTTGATTGAATTTTGGACCAAGTTTTCTGTAGTGTATTTGCTTTTCTGTTTTCTTATAAGAGCAATTTAAAGATACTTTCGTAGAGCAAAACAAACTTAGTTTTAAAAAAATTATAGCCGTGTTTTATTGGTAACTCAGTACTTAGGTCAGTAAGGATAAACAAAAGTTTTTGGCTTACAGAGAAAATTTGTTTCTAAACTTATACATTTTTGACTTTTCAACAGTGAAGGATTATTATAATAAATAAAAGTAATCGTTTGTTGTTGTTTACAGCATAAAAATAAAATGTTTACTCAGTAAAATACTGAATACCAATAAAACACGGCTATTATAAAAAATAAATTGGATACTAGACTTTTCATATATTGTCTTATTAATTTAAATTTATTTTCCAACTTTGTTAAGTTAAGTTGTATTCTACGATTTAATTATAATAATTGTATTGTCTCATTCCTAGTACAGGGTCTCCCAAGGTAGTCATTTGAGACCTATAATAATCTTTATTTTGTCAATCAATAATGTGATTGAGCATCCTGAAGAGCCTACACAGAGAAAAAGACACCTAAAATTAAGCGGGTTTCTGCATGATTTTTTGCCAAGATGGCTTCCGTATTAAATTAAGCGGAAATCCATTTAATTTAAGATGAAAAATTCTTCTTAATATCCACTGAACCAAATCCTTACGTAAATACAACGAAAAAATTCGTTGAGCCAACGAAAATTTAATTAATTTTCAGCCGATGAAAAATTTAATTGGCTCAACGAAATGGCTTTCATACGTTAATGAAGAACTTCATCAATCAACGAAAACTGTAGTATTTTAATGAAATTTTTCATAAAAATTTTTGATCGAGAGTTAATGAATTTTTACATCACTTTACGAAATTTTTCATCGATTAACGTAAAATTTAATTAACCACGGTGATATTTTTCGTTAGTCAATGTATTTTTTGATTAATTTATGAAAGAACTTTCGTTAGCTAACGAATTTTTTCGTAAATTTAATGAAAATTTTTATTAAATTACGAAAAAATATTTGTTAGCTAGCGAAACTTTTCGTTGTATTAATTGTATTTTTTTATTGGACTTGTTAAATTATTAATTTAATATTTATATTCAGCTCAGCTTACATAGATTTTTAAACGAAAACCTAATGTGAACTATATAAAGCAAGATTCAATTTTTAATCATTAAAACAGAAATGCACCCAAGTCTACGTTTTTTTCTTGTAAGGCAACGATTTTTTTCGTTAACTGATGTATTTTTTCATAAGCCAATGTAATATTTCATAAGTATATGAAGAATTTTCATAAGCTTATGAAGATTTTCGTTAGTTAATGTTGAATTTCATAAGTTAATGAATTTTTTCGTTACTTAATTAAAACTTTAATAAAGTAAGGAAAAAATTCTTATTTTTATTCTTTAAAATGAGTATGACATTTTTCGTTAATTGATGAATCTTTTCATTGAATTGGATTTTTTGGCACTAAAAAGGGAGAAAAAGTGTATGAAACGTTTTCATTAATTGATGAAGGTTTTCATATTACGAAAAATTACATATTTTCGTTGAGCCAACGAAAGTTTCGTTGGGCCAACAAAAATGTAGTGTATGAAACGATTTTCGTAATTTTACGAAATTTATTATTTTCAGTGTCAAAAATAAGAAATCAGAAAATTATTTTTTGTTATATCGTAACCATTTTTTTGTTTTTCAAAGTCCCGAATATTAATTAATATATATTCTCAGTTTTGGTCAAAAGGGGGTCCTGGAAGCGCGTTTTCCATAAAAGAACATAGGTACCCCAACGAACAATATCCCTTCTATAAAGCTTTACAGGAGCTACATTACCACCTGTAAAGCTTTATAGAAGCAAATTTGTTAGTCGGAACCTTTAGTATTTTTTGTAATTTTTGGGGCAACAATTTCGAAAAAAGGGGCTAACTTTACACACTCATATCTGTACCCAAATTTCATCAGGCTCTTCAGAGAACTGACTATGTTGGAAATGAACCGGTATCGAGAATGTTGAGAAGGGCGAATTATAATGCAAGTACATATTTTGGATTATAATCATAACAAAAATCGAACTCGAAATAACAACCAAACATGATATTACGATGATAGAGATGGCTGTCTATCTTTTCGAAGATCCTACATGTGAAATACAAAAATAAAATGTTTGCCTTGTTGTAGACTAAATGTGAAAATTAAGACAAAATAAAACAAAAGTATTAATGTTTTTGGAGTCGAAAACGGACCAATTAGTTTGAAAGTTTGTTTCATTGTGTCGATTAATATTTTACTTTTAAAGCCAATTTTTCAATAGTCAGATAAACCTCAGTTAGAGCTTATTCCCAGGAATAAAAATTTTTATATTAACAGGCGATTGAAAAATCAGGGCTTAATGGCATACCAAATTTTTTTGAATATTTTTAAATACAAATTTTTTAGATTTGCTTAAATTGGTTCTCAAAGGTTGTTAAGTTAAGTTTGCTTAAATATTTAATTCGCCTTTAAGCAACGTTGCTTAAATTTGTATTTATAATCAAATTTCCACAGATGATTAACTAAACGATAGCTGTGTCAAAAAATGAAGGGGAATTAACTAATCTAGTACCAAATAATATTACATTTTAGAAACATCACGTGGTTTTTGACAACTTGAGGGTATTTATTTTTGTAAACAAAAATTCTTAACCTTGACTTCAAAAAAACAACACATTAGGTCGTTGACGATGATTCTGCTATCGTTAGGTTCATTACTAAAATGCACAGAGCAAAGCCAGAAAACATTAATTTTTTGTATTTGTAACCATTTTAATTTTTTTTTTAACATTCTTTAATCCTTTAGTTTAAATTTAAAATTCATGCTCCTTTCACGGATTAATTTAATTTTAAACCCAAATGACGTCTTCACCCCACACCCTAGTTAAATTAATACCATGATACTGTGCTCACGATCTTAGTAAAAATTCAATCAATCTTAAAATGGCAAGCTCTAAATGCGGTGAATGGCGGTTAAGTTAAGCTATTGTTAAGCAACGTTGCTTAAAAGTGTAAATTCTTTATAAATACACATTAAAGCTATTTAGAGGTTGTTTAACGTTAAACAACCTTTAAGATTCCTTTATAAATATGGCTGTCATTTTTTTTTTTCTTGGGGTTCAAAACATTTGAAAAGGTGTTTTTGTAATTTTAAAAACAAATTTTAAATTGTTTTATGAGTTTTGCATTTTATGCATTTAGTTGTAAATAATTTTAATGGATAATAAACATTTAAATTACTTTAAACCTGCTCTGTTATAGTCTCATTCTCTCTTTTCTTGTTAGTAATTTAATTGTGAGGTCAATTTTAAAAGAATTCTTATTTTTTATATTTTACTCATATAACGCACATGCAGTGCACGACAAAATTCTTCGTGCGATGCACAAATTTCAATTTTAAACATTCTTAGGTAGGTACATTATGGTTTCTTTTATATTTTTATAAAGCATTAGAGAATCGCTAACTATAATGAAATCTTTTATTGTGTCCCTTAACTTGTGTGTCTTCACTAAGTGCTCTTTTAAGTAATTGGAAAACAGCTTTTTGACTTTTGTACGAAGAATTATATCTGCCAGTGTATGTATGTAGGGGAAAAGGGGGTACATTTGACACTTAGTTTTTAAAGGTCTGTATTTTCTAAAACTGTTAATTTTTTCCAATATTTTGTTTTGTATTTGATTTATTGACTATTAAAGATAAGGTATACTAACAGTAAATTTTTTTGTTTTACCATATAACAACATTTAAAAAAATAATGTTTTCTAAAAAAAGTCATTTTGTCAAAAGTGCCCCGGGACCGGGGCACATTTGACTTTAAAAGGGGTACATATGACAATGGTGGATTAAACCCCACATCGTGTGCATTATATTTTTAAAACTATCAGCGAATCTTGCTTGTCTATTGTTTAATTAGAAAAAAAAATAAATTTTTGGTTTTAAACAATCTACTAAACAATATAACGAAAAAAGAATTAAAAAATTTATTTTCTAAAAAGAAGAAGAAAAAACAAAAAACCATAAAATATTTCAAAAAATCTCTGCATTTAAATCTAAATCAAAATTAATCGATGTCGATTTATTTTTAAATAATTTATTTAATATAAAATTCCCCAAAATCAACGTAAAACTGTGCTTACATTGCAAAAGTCAAAGGTGCCCCGAAGGAGCCACAGAACTGTTTTTCTTTTTTTTCAATAACTAATACTATTTTTTTACAAAGCTGGTTTTAATTTACTTAATTTTAAGCTTAGTGCTATCAAAATATTGATTCACCATTAAAAAAACTGTTTTATTAGGTTCAGAAATCGCTTGCATACCGGTGGTCAAAAATTAGATCAGAAATACAGAAAACACGAAAACACGTGGTACTCCGCGAAAAGTTAATGAAAGACTGCGAAATTTCGCAAAATTTCATTAAATCAAACTAAGCTTCTTTCTTCATCCAAACTATTGTTAATTAAGGGCACGATCATACCGAAAAACGCAAAGTCAAATGTGCCCCGGTGTCAAATGTACCCTACATTAGAGTGGTCCTTATATAGTTATTTTTTGTTTTTTTTTTTTTTTTTTCCGAAGTTCCACGGTGGATGGACTGGACATAAATTAGTTGAAAATAGGGGAAAAAAATTCTCTATGCGGATTTTTATTTCAACTGCTTAATCTGTTTTACAACATTTCTAGCGGGATGGCAGCAATCCAACTGCATGTAACCCTAATGTACCTTCAATGTATAGGAAAAAGAAAATTTTTTAAGTCTATAAAATATAAAAATTAGATTGATGTGATTTATACAATTTATCTAGATTTATTTTGCTAACTACGATAATAGTATTCAGATTTATATACATCAGTATGGTTAGCATAAATATCTACTCAACAATAAAACATGCCAAGAAATAACGCAGAACTAACTAGTGTTTAAACATAGATATTTTCTATCATTGATTTATTATTTAATCTCAAAGTGTACGTACATATGCAAACAATAAAACTAATTTTATGTTTATTTTTAATTGTAAACCAAAAGGTAAGTTTAATTTTATTAAAACCTCAACCTATACCAGATCATCTTGGTTTAAATTTATTACCTACCCCATAAAAAAGAACTACAATACCTGCACTGAATAAAAAAACAAAAACAATAATTTTCCAAAGGATCACGTCGAAGAAAACAAAAATTGTTTGTTGTTTTTTTTTTTTAAGATCTTCAGATATCCGAACATTGTATATTTTATAGACTGCTCTGCGGTTCAGATGAAGTGGGCGGTAAAACCACATACAATTCGTTATTTAATTTTTACCAATATTTACACTTTGACGCTTCAATAAAGCACCCGCAATGAAGAACCAGAGCCAAGGTACTTCGTTTCTACATATATATCTTGTGATTTATCACCGTGAATTGTTGAATTCTACACATAATATAAACTAACCATAGAATACACCTGCCAAGAATTGATGTTTCGAGAATAACCAGAAGCACAAAATTTTACCTATACCTACTCCTCTAGCAAAATTGTATAAAGGTGCTCCCTTAGATTAAGTATATTCGAAACAATCTTCAGAACTATATTGTTTACAGTATTTTAAATGTTTCTCTGCATCAGCCATTTCAATATTCAATGATACTCCGACACCAATTTAAACAATTTTCGAACTTCGGATTTGTTTATGACTGCGTGGCTATCCCCCCACTAATCGAATCGAAGGCGGATCCAAAAAGGACCCAACCCCGTTTGGCAATTAAACTATCTCTGAACTTTCCTCAATGTGCCTCAGCCAAACTGAAAATTCCTTTCATTCTGTGTACAGCGCAATCAGCATGATCTTTCGATCTGCGAGAGTCAAAAACTGTTCCAAAAATAGATCACTTGTCATTCTCTTTTTCGAAAATGGGACGTTCCTATTGGCTCACTGCGAGACAAAGTATCCCACGGATACAATTCCTGCGCGCTTTCGAAATTATATACTATCGGTTCGGTCCGGTAGATGTGATCTTCACACTTTTTCATTTATTTATAAACAAAGATCACTTCGACGTGATTGCTCATTAGTCCGATCGATAGTTGGATTTTTTTTTTTGAATTTGATCTTTGAAGTTTTTACGGGAGGGCCTGGCTATCTTGTCTATAACCTAACTGAATTTCTAAGGCTACGCGTGAACAGACATTGTCGACGACGACACTGTCGACGTTGATTTGTTGAGTCGCTTGTTGATTTTTGAGAAGTGAGCATATAGAACGTGTCAGCTGAGGAATATTTGTGCGGACGGTTGAAAGTTTAATTGACGCTAAAAAGGTTATTGCGCTGATATAAAAGTGTCGAAAAATTGCAAATCGAAAGTGCTAGACAATAAGGTGATGATCCGATGTTTGTTATAATTCGGCTGATTATTTCGGCGTTGAAGTTTTTCACTCAAGAGTGTTAATAGTATTTTAGTATTTTTTTCAAAATATTTTGGTTGTTTTTTTTTTGGTGCAAAAAATGCTGATGATTGTAATTTTATTGAAAATTCGTTTAAGTCCTTTCAACAGTTTGTGTTCAATTTGAGTGATAAAAAATATTGAAATTAGTTTGTTGATTTAGCAACAATAATTGTGTTGTTTGGTTCATAATTTTAAATAATTTAAAGACTTTTATTTGTTGTTGTTGTTAAATAATTTGAGATTTGAGTTGATTGAAAGATTATCTAATAAGGAATGCATCAGACGGCATATCGTCGAGCAATGGCATCAGATTGCACTTCTATGGTAGCTTCTATGTCACCATTTATTGATAATGGATTAAATGCTGGTTTTACGGAATGTTGTTACACTGCAACGGATTATTGGTCTGGATCTTATGGAAGTAGTGCTATAAGCCCTATGAAACAAATTGAAGGTAGCTTAATTATATTGATCAGTAATAAGTGTTTTTGAAGTGAATAGGTAATTACATTTGGGTTATTGCATTCGAATCAGAAAAATGATGATATGTGTATTTTATCATAAGGTTTGTTTGTTTAGACTAAGATTTACCATTGAAATCAGAGAAAAATGACTGAAAGAAAACAAACTTTCAAAGAGGGAAAAACAAAAACAAAATAAGGCCCGGCGGTTCTAATTTCGTTGTCGGGGCCTAATACAACCGACGGATAACCTCAACTTTATTTTACATTTTACTTTTGCAAGATCGGAAATCAAGTTTATCAAATGTTTAAAACACTGTTTCTTGTTTTCGTTATCAAAAAAAAAAAAACAAATAATAATCAGTTATCAAAACGAAAATTGGAAACAAGCAATAAAAACATACTTGGCAACTTAAAAAAGTTCAAATATGTTTTTCTTCGCTTCGCAGGTCAGTGGTACAGTGTACAGTGGTTTTGAACGAATTTTGTTATAGACAACAGGATACCTTCTTCAAAAGATGATGGAGTTTATAAAAAAGTTCAATAATTATTGAAGAATATCTATTCAACTCATTGCTTTCTGAGCCAGTGACCGAATTTTAATATATTTAATACCATTGGTTAAATAGATTTTAAAAACGAGGTTTTCTTATAGCATAGAAAATTTTGTAGCTATATCCCATGGATCCCGAAAAAACCAGTTGATTTGAGATTACACTAATAATGCCTACAAAACTCATAAATAGTAAATGAAAGTTTTGTTTATGCTACCATCTTTCAATGTATTTTCATAGGTATATGAAAAATGTATTATGCATTATTTATAGCTTTTGAGATTTCTGGAGATAGAACGGGTTTACAATTATATTTCAACGTCTACAGTAATATTTGGAAAACATGAAATGGTAAAAATTTAGATATGTCACAGCCATAGCAGTATTTAGGGGAAATACGAAATTTTTTTAGAAAATCAAAAGATATATTATTAACAAATTCAAGTCTAATATGTGTACCACTAAATGGTTTGTTTTTGTATTTTAGTGATTTGATTAACTGTCTGAAAATCTCCTTTAAAGTCTCTACCAATTTTGTATCGTTAAAGAAGCTTTTGATGAAGTTTTTATAAGGGAAAACAAAAATTTTTTGGTCCATTACAACGTTTGGTAAAGAATTCTTCAAAAAACTAGTTTTTGCCTCTGTGACCATTTCCTTAAGCACCATGTTAACACCTTAAAATGCTCTTTTAAGAACCCTTTAAATATCACAAGTATTTATGCATGTTTTTTGATGCCGAGACTAAACTATACTTTTTCAAAGGGTTTCGGTGTGTCGAACTCGAATTCAAAGACAGACATATCCGATCACATCTCGTTTTGAAATATCACCGTTAAGGCTAGGCGCACACATTCGATTTAAGTCGCGCTATTATTCAGTCGCAAAAATTGATCCCAAGGATTTCAATGCCTGTGAACACTAGGGTGGTCCTTAGGGAAAAAAAATTGGGGACGCCCCTAGAATAGTTCCAATTCAAATGCCCTAATTTTTTCAAATTTTTATTCCTGACCCTTCCTGACCCTTTTTGATTAAGAAGTTTATATGTATAAATGATCAAACATCCGCCATTTACCCAATACTGGACACTGAATATCGCTCCTGCTATCTCATCAAAATAGGGCCAGGAAGGGTCAGAGATAAAAATATGAAAAAAATAGGGTATTTGCAAATTTTACATGGGCGATTTTTAAGTTTCAAAATGGTTTAAAGTGACAATTTTTTGCTCGTTTGCCATTCAAGTTATGTTTTTTATAAAGTTTGTTCTTTTCTCTTGAATAAAATTTACAAGTTTACGTCATTAGTAGGTGGATACTATTTTAAAATATTAATAATATTAATAATATTTTGAAACTGAAAACCCAAAATTGGACATAGAACAATTCCTATATAAGTACGTTTTTTTCCTTAAATAAAAAGTGGACCTGAACAAAATATGATGGGACTTAAGACAATCAAGAATACTCGGGCTCATTTTCTAAAGGCTACTTCCTGTTTTTATTGTTCTATGTCCCATTAAATTATATTATCTGCGGAATGAAATTTTTTTTGACAAAAACGGTTTTAAAATTCGGAAAGAGCACCCTCAAATTAGTAAAACTACATCATTAACTCATTTTGGATAAAAAGTGGATTGAGAACAATTTTGCTATACGCCGACGATATGTGGGCCTTGTACCAGAGCTAAACCGGAACATTACCACTGATTTCAGAAAATAAAAGTTGCTGAACCACGGATGGAATATTTGTACAACTGGCGAAATAATTTTTTGTATAAAGCCTAAGAATGGTTAAAATTTGTTTCTCCAAAAAAAATTTCTTCCTCGCTAACGCTCGCAATTTATATCAACCAACTTATCACTCTTTGTACCAATTTAAACTAAAGATGCCGCTCAATATTCGGCCATTTTTAAATTCGATTACGGTAAGCAGAGCTATTTTAAACTTTTAACTACGAATTCCTCTTTTAAAAAATACTTAAAAAGGAAATTGGCAAGTTTTTCGCTTCGACAAAGTTCTAATGACCATTGCTTTAGCGGGATTATCGGGAGAATTGACTGTAGTTACACATTAAAGTTGAAACAAAGTATTGTGATTCCTAAAAAAAATGTTGTTTGGTCTGAGCTAACCCCCCCCCCCCGAAATGAAATCCTAGCTACGGCTATGGTCACAGCGGAAAATCGAATTTTCCTAGACATATTTGACTTTAAATAATTCTTCATTTCCCAACTATTCCGAGCAATCCAGTTTTATTTAAGCTAAGCTAGTCAGTATAGATTGTTAAATTTAGCCTCTGTCTCCACAGTGCGAAAGACTTTTACAGTGCGGGAATTATTGACTGAAAGACCCCTTATATGTAAATAATAACCATCAGGCTTTTAAATCACAGTTTCTGCTGACTGGACCTCTATCACTTGTAAATAACATCTTTAATATTATTTGGTTTCTACTCTTCCGAACTCATTTAATTTCTTAAACGTTCATGAGTTTTTGTATCAAAATGACACCATTCATTTTTTTCTTTCACAGAATTCTTAATTTTAATAGCAACAGTTTTAATTTCTTATGCCTGTTACTTCTAATCCCGCTCACCCCTATTCACAAAAAATATTCATCCCTTCATAAAAAGGATTATAAACATTTCGTTTCAGGTCTAGTTCTGTTCAGTTATTCAGGATTATATGAACAAAAATTGCATGAACAAAAGTCTAGATCAAAAGTCTTCTCCTTCCATACTCTTGCATATGCGTTAAAAAAAAAAGCCAAAACAATAATAGAGCACGTATACGTCACAGTGTATGTAGTCAAAATGCAAGTAATTCGAATTAAAACTTTGGCCTAGATGCTAATACACCCTAATCGAAATTAAATAAACACTTGTACTCAATAACTGAACAAAATTTTCATTGTCTTGTTGGAAATGGTAACGTAGTTGAGAATAACAGAGTTACGCGCGACAGAGTTACGGCCGTCAAAGTTACTCGAAACCGAAGTTACGAAAAACTAGAGTTACGAATTCTAAAGTTATGTTAAGCTATGACATGTGATTTTTGGGTTGGCGACAATTGCGAGGAACGATATGCAATTATGGAAACATAAATAAGAGAATATCGATTCTCATTGGTTATTTTAATAGATTTTAACGAAAATGGGTTTGGTTTAATCTTTTTATGCAAAAAACAACCCCATTTCTTGTTTATTTATTTGACACAGGATAAGTTAAAAATCAAACAAAAACCCCACCCCACCACACCAAAATAACGTCTGTAAAAAAAGGGGTGGTTTGGTTATTATTTTAATATAAATAATAACAAAGTGCGTATTACAAAATACGCTATGAATAATTATATTAATTAATAAAAAAAAAAGAAAAATACGTATTTGCAATATTAGTTGGACAAATAAGAAGTTAAATTCAATTATGTCCCCCAAACTTACATAAGTATACTTAATGTTTTTTTTTTCTATTTCAACGTTTTTGCAATCTTCTCACAAAAACAAAACCATATATCGACGGTTAAACTGCAAAATTTCTAAAGTCGTTTTTGACTCTTTGTTTAGAAATCGAAAAAAATCTCTTAAAACAATTAAAAAAATTAAGGAAATAAAAAAATTGTTTATTTAATAACTCAAATCAACTATTTTTTTAGTTCTTTAATTTTTTTAAAATTGTTTAAGAGGTTTTTTTCGATTTCTAAACAAAGAGCCAAAAACGACTTACGAGGTTTTGCAGTTTAACCGTCAATATGTATATCTATACCTATCCAATCAAAATTTTATAAGATTAAATAACACCCATTTTCGCTTTACTCATTTAGTTCTGACCAATGAGAAAAATGTTAATCTCTTGATTGTATTTCCATAATTCCATATCGTTCCTCGCAATTGTTGCCAACCCAAAAATCACATGTCATAGCTTAACATAACTTTAGAATTCGTAACTCTTGTTTTTCGTAACTTCGGTTTCGCGTAACTTTGACGCTCGTAACTCTGTCGCCCGTAACTTCGTCGGTTTCCCGTCTTGTTGTAACTCTTAATAAATAAACTGAAAACAAATTCCTTTCGAATAACAATAAAAAAAAAATCGCAAAATTCTATGTACATATTTTTTAAAAATATATTACATTATTTTTTTTTTAAATTTTAATCTCTGTTTTGATATTCTATAAATAAGCTCAAAAATCTTTAAAAAATCACATTACGTCAAGTCTTATTGCATTTTAGATTAACACAAATGAAAATTTTTTACTTTTATGACACATGATTTGAACACCTAATCTTGTGTTAAGTCAAACAGAAAAACTTTTGTAGTGACACTATGTCTCAAAATGACATTTATATTGAGCATGCAAAATCACAAAGTGCACGATTGACCCTTTTCCAATCCAGATTCGATGCAAATATGTTCGGAACAGTTCCCACTTTTAAAAGTAGCTCAAAATCTGATGGTAGTTCATAAAACTTCTGTGGAATACCAATACATTAGTTCTTACAATGCTGTGGCAATATGAAAAATGATATTTTTGTTTTGATTCATTGAAAAGAGAATATTTTTTAACAAATGATAAACTTTTGGTTCATTGTGTAGCGATCCTAAACGTCTGTTTTTAATTGATTGGATCTGTCACGGGCTATTTTACATTTCGAGCGTACCAATCCAAGAGTTTTTGTTAGTTTTTTTTTTTTGTTTTTTTGAAGAGGGTAAAACAAATATAAAGCACACTAATTGAATACCATCTCCGCACCGATGCGAAGCCATTAAGGATAATTTTTATTTAATTATATTTGTAAAAACCACCGCAAAATAAGTAGCAAGTCGAATTCCGATGTCTTGTTAGTGACAATTGATGGCATTCCGACCCGCCATGGGTCATTTCAAGACTAAATACTCAGCAATGTGTGCTTCTCTATATCCACTGATCCACTCCACATATATTTACATAAGATCTCCTTTGAAACATAAAGCCTAGCGCTGCAAAGTTGTGGTTATATATGTACTTGTATATGGCGTGTCTGATACGGAACGGATCGCTCAAGTAGCCGAGTTCTCAGCCAAAATGAAAAACAATTTTTTTGATTTATTTTTTCTTTCCCTGAAAGTGTAGCACAACTTGGCGGCATCAGAAGACTTTGTTCCTGAAAGCATAAAAATAGAAATTCACTTGACTTGATATTTAGTCGGTTACGTGTGGCAAGATTTTGATTCTGATTCTGGTGTGGCGTTGATGGTTGGCCATCCTTCGAATTCGTCTCACAGCAATCGACCGACCTGCACAAGTATGTCAATCATCACACATGAAAAGCGTGTTGTTTGGCCACTAATAAACTAGGTGAGATCTCTTCGACTTCATAATTAGATGAGGTGGATTTCTGTTGTGGAAGCCGCAATGGTATTCTATTATTTCGAATTAAAATGTCTCCTTTTTGCTGAATTCCTATATGGAACATGCTACAAATCTTTATGTCAAGAAAGTGTTCATGTTGCTGTTAAAATTGAATAAATCACTTCTGCCGTCAGTTATAAGTGTGTGCATCGCATTGCGGAGAAGATATGGGACAGCGGCAGCGTCCTTGTATGTTCCATTTCATGAATGCAATCATAAGCGATTAATTGGGTATTAGGTTAGCTAAAGAGAAAGAAATTTGCTTCAGAAACTGAGATCATAATTAATTATGACAAGTTGTACATGGTAAGTCTCAAACAATTTGAAATAATGATGCACTTTGCTGTTGCACATGAACAGAGTTTGTATAATGTTTACATTAGTGAACATTTTCGGTGCATCTTGTGACAATATAACGTGGAATGACGTGAATTGGCTGATATGTGGTTTGCTGTTAACAAAATATTTTAATTTAATTTTTTAATACCCGAACAAAAAGCCAAGTTGAAACCTTTGTACTTGCTCTTGCTATATATAATCAGTTCCTACTTAACTACTTAGTGATCATTTGATATCGACTTTAGTCGCATTTTGGCCCTTTTTTTCAGTTGGTGTGACTATGATACGATCTTTTCAAAAACTAGATATTTTCACCTTTTTTTTTTAATACTGCGGCTTTCTTTTATTTCTCTTTTTGATTAAAATTATTTTTATTGAAATAATAAATTTGTTTTCCTCCAAAAACAAATTGTTGTAAAAACGTATAAAAACGTGTAAAAACGCAGTATAAATTGTACTAGATTGATCGTCACAAATTATACGACATCCACTGATTTCAATTTTACAATTCCATGCTTGTAGAATTTGCAAATGATTTGTAAAAAATACAAAATCATCAATATTGATTCGAAGATAAAATACCAGAAAAAATTAAGGAATCAAAAGAATATTTCAAATGTGGGGTTTTTGAAGTGACTGTATTTCCATTAAAAATGGTCGTACTAAAATTTTAAAATGACTGTTGATTAATAAAATTTTGAATAAATTTCCCAAAAAAAATAATGTCGATTTCGATTGAAATCACTCAAGGATTCACTCATTCTGAAATCCAATAAAACAGTTTGAATCGCTTCCACTCAATTCTGTTTTTTTGTGTTTGTGTTTGTTTTTCTGTGAAATTTAAAATGTCAAACATGGCATACGACTTGAAAAATAATTAATATTTAAAGAAAATTGAACCTAATTTTTAACCAATTAATGGGGAATTCGTTTTCGAAAATATTTTAAAAGCATAATTTTTTTGTTTGAAAATAAATTAACAAATTAATTGCAGAAAACTAAAAAAAATTTAATGAAAATCAGAAAAAAACAATGATTGAGTGTTTCTTTGACATGTGAGTATAAATGTATTAGTGCTTCTTCATTGGATTCGGATTTGAAATCGAGAAGAGAATTTCTCTTCTGAGAAGCGTTCTGGCTGTCATTTTCATGCCAATAAAACGGCATCAGAAGGCTTCTGAATGCTTCCGGACGCTTCTGGACGTCCAATCGAAAACGACATAAGTATATATATGGGATAATAAGGAGTCAAATTGAAAGTATTGAGAAAATAATGTCGTTTTCGATTGGTTTCACTCGAGGATTCACTCGTTCTGAAATCCAATAAAACGGTTTGAATCGCTTCCACTCAATTCTGTTTTTTTTTGCGTTTGTGTAAAATTTTATATGTCAAAAATTTGAATTAATTTTTTTTTTCTGGCAAACGAATGACATGGATTAATGTTAAAAAATAATAATTATGAGGTCCACGACGAAGAAGATGATGATTATAAATAATTCCGTCGCTTTAATGCAACTATTTCTTTTTTTAATTAATTTTAATTTCAGAAAACAATTAATTCTTGAATAAAAAAAAAAACACACTGATTGAGTTTTTTTTTTGGCATTTCAATATTTATGTATTAGTACTTCTTGAGTGGATTCTGATTTGAAATCGAGAAGAGAATTTCTCTTCTCAGAATCGTTCTAGCTGTCATTTTCATGCCAATAAAATGGTTTCAGAAGACTTCTGAATGATTCCGGACGCTTCCGGAGAGCCAATCGAAAACGACATAAGTAGTTTTGATTATGCCTTTTTTTATTACAGCTTAATATGCCCACAAAAATTCTACAAATTTCGATTCAATTCATCAAGCCGTTTTTTTTTTATTAGCTGGAATTTTTGCGAAAAAATTATTTGTATCTTATTATGTCATTACTATTTTTGCTATATGTAGGTAATTAAAAAAAAAAACTAAATTTCAATGTAATTTTGTTTATGGGCCATTCCAAAGTAACGGAGAGGATATATTGACTATTGTTATACAGTTTATTTCGCGGAAGAAGCAATCTACTTTCTTGAAACTTGGTGAGCCTTAAGAGCCTTTCATAAAATGGATATTCTAGAAATTTCACGAAAATCTAATTAAACGTAACCAAATTACGATAACAGATAAAAAGGTAACGGAGAAGTCGTGTTTGATCTTCTTCGTTACCTTCTTTCTCTATGCATAATTTGGCTATGTTTATTTAGTATTTCGTGAAACATTTAGGAGTTTGATGTAGTAGGGTCAATGTGGGTAAATGTAAACAGGGGTGAAAACATGGCTCATAACAAGCTTCAGTTAAATCTCTTTGATGAATACATAAGTACAAATCGCGGACGCATGTATCTTTTAACGTATAGAATTTATTCGACGAGCGTATTTTCCGTGAAAGATAATTTTTTAAAGTGCCAAACAAGTCGTTTGTCTTTCAGAAAAATTTATAAATATTTTTGCAGATTCAATTAAGTTCAAGTATAATTTGCAAATACTTTTTAGTTTTGAATTTTGATGTAGATTCTATGTGAAACAAACAATTTTTAAAATACAGGACATTTATGTCGATTTGCATGTGTTTACATTTACCCCAGAATCTTTTTCATAATGGGTTAAATGTAAAGAAAGTATTCTGGTGGTAAATATAAACATATATTTTTGCTGAAATTATTGGTTGTAATAAAAATAAAGTATTTTTAGTCAATTACTATTGCTAAAGTGCCGCGGAGTCACATTTTAAAGTAGCTAACGCCATCATTTTCAGTGGATGATGTTGCAAAATCGGTCTTTGACGTAAAAAAAAAATATGACGTTCAGAGCTGCTCAGAATCCATATTGGGTGCCTATCAGCGTTACCGTTGAAAATTTTTGAAAGGTCGCTAAAAAAGTCGCTTTCAGAAAAAAAAGGTCGCTAATCTCAATAATTGAAAAAAGTCGCTTTTTTGTCGAAAAAGTCGCTATTTGAAAAAATAAAGTCGCTAAACCGTTTTCATATGTTTTTACATATTGTTTTGAAACAAAGTTTTTATTAACAACAAAAAAAATAACAAAATTAGAAACTAAGATAAAAAAATCTTCATTTTAGCAACTTAAATTTAGTTGGACGCTACGCTTGAACCGTTAAAATTTGAATAATGAAACATTTAATTTCAACAAGAATAAAATATTAAATGAAAAAAGGCTTTCAAGCTTACCAATATATTTTTTCTTTTTCCAATTCCATTGAAAATTCCATCTTTTTAGTGGGTATTTTTTTTTAGGAATGTGGAAGCAGTGCAAAAGAACAAACCTACCTACACACATGCAATGTAATGGACTTTGAGTTTGAATTGAAGTTGTGGGTATGGAAATGGATGAGTTAATTGGTAGGCGTTTTTCTTTTTTGACTCAGAAAAAAGTTCTGAACAGAGCCAGAACCTTCTGAGCACGATCTGAACAGCCTCTGAACAAAGCTTGTTCTGAGCGCTCAGAATTATTTTTAAAGCATACTTGTCTATTTACTTGTAATTTTCTTCTACAGAAACAAGAAATAAAACTTAAATTAATATAAAAAAAAAAAACTAGAAAGACTACTGCACTCTTGCGCCATTATTCTATTTGTTTGAAATTTCTTTCAATTTCACTTGCTAAATGCTTGTGTTTAGCATTCAACTCGGTCTGCTCAGTTGTTTTATTCTGAGTCCATCGATTTCAGAAGCTCAGAACGAAAAAAGAAACACATATTTGAATCTCTGAAGAATAAATGTTCAGAGGTAAAATAGAAATACAATTAAAAAAAAGTCGCTATTATGAAATTGGTGAAAAAGTCGCTTTGAATAAAAAGTCGTCGCTTGGTCGCTAAGGCTTCAAAAAGGTCGCTAATAGCGACTAAAGTCGCTTAGCGGTAACGCTGGTGCCTATATAAAGAATCAAAGGAAGAAAACAAACACTTTTATTTGAATTTGAAAAAGTTTTTGTCAAATACCTGAACCTGAACACCTGAAAAGTTTTTGTCAAATACTTGAACTTTTTTCAAGTCGTTATCCATATGATAAAGAGGAAATTCTAAATTTTAAACCACCGTTTACATTTACCCCGAATTTGTAGAAAAAAATACAAACATGGTGGGGTATTTGTAAACATGCCATATTTGACAGTAATTTAAACAATTTGGGAAATATTTGGTTATATTTATAAAGAAGAATTGCCATCATTTCATATTTGCATTTGAAAATACCTGTCAAGTTGTTCCGTGAAAACATATTAAAATCTAAAGTCAAAAGAAAAAAAAGACATGAAATTGTTTACATTTACTCACATTGACCCTATGTTTGAAGTTATTATGTAGGTATTCCAGTATCTCGTAAACGTGAAGTATAGCAGTGAAATTTTTGACGATTTCTGAATTAGCACACAAAAGTCCTTTAGAAGTATGGTTTGGTTCAAGTTTTAATTTGTTTGCGGACCAAAGTTATTTTTATTAGGTATAATTACATTCCGAAAAAAATTTTCTAAACTTTGGATAAGTATGTTATTAAATGTTAACGAATTTGTTTTTTTTATATTTTTAAGAATATATTTTATTTTATAACTATTTCGAGATTTATTAATTTCTAATAACGTCAAACTTTTATTGCAAATAACATTTTCTTTAAAATTTTTGGGTATCAATATATCGATTTTTTAAGTGAATTTATTATAAGTGGGTAAACGCCAATGTAGAAACAATTTTTTTTGTTGATAAAATTCAGGTTTTGTTTAAGATATTAAAATATCTTTGATATCGATGCTAAACTAAAAAAAAACTCCTTAATATTATATTTTTAGCAGTGTATACTGTATACGAATTAGATTTTATTTTGATATTTATAAAAAACTTTGTAAAGGCAACCATTTTTTTGAAACTTTTCAAATTTCCAAAGGCAACTCTGATTCCTGCACTGTTAAAAAATTTCGCGTAGTTCTAACGAACATTTCTGTTTATTTACGAGTAGGTACATTTTATTTAGAAAAAAAACCCATAGCGCCTTTGAATTATATTTTTTCTCAGAAAAATGATTCCAAATGCTTTTTTGAGAACATAATACTTTTGAAGGTACTTTTTTAGGTTATGGAACCATGAATCTATATTATGTCTCTTTTCATTTACATTTAAAGTATCTTCAGATTGATTTAAATTATATTAAAACAAAAGAAGACGAGTAATTAATTTCAATTCTTACCAATATAAAGCTTTAATTTATTTGCCTAGAAATGTGTATATTTATGTAAATATAAATGAAAATAAAAATGTATTAAAAATTTTAGTTATTTTTGTATACTTTTTAATTTTATTTTATTTTAAAAAAATTTTAATTTTCATAACATTTATTATTTTAACAATTTATTTAGCGACGCGTTTTGGTTTGGAAAACCCTCATCGGGCTCAATGTCGTGACTTCAAACCGAAATGTGTCGCTAAATAAATTGTTAAAATAATAAATATTGTGAAAATTTAAATTTTTTAAAGTAAAATAAAATTTAAAAAAATATACAAAATTAACTAAAATCATTAAATTATTCTCTGCACCTACCTCGAGCACCGTCACATCTTTTTATATCTATCTTTATTTTAGAGCTATTTCAACATCAAACAATATTCTGGATCTGTTTTCTCCCGAAAAAACAATTTTCGCTTTATACTCTGATTTCTAAGAATGCTAGTGCAAATCAATTTATTTTTGAACCCAATGTTAACACATTTTATCAATAAAATGCAGATTTTTTTTAGTCGCACTAAGTCAATGTGGACTACAGTATCTGCAAATTTTAATATCAAGCTATTTTTTTTTTTTTCAAATCCTTGTCTTTTTTTAGAATTTGAAAACACATCATAATTTTCGATCTCAATTCTAGACATGTCACAAAATTCTAGCTTAAATAGAATACTAACTTAATAACATACTCTCTGTATTTTGTTGATGTCATTTTTGTTTTCATTTAAATGTTACTTTACAGCCTGCATTCAAACAGCAGGAAAAGATCGATCATCATACAAACCACTTGAACACATAGCAATCAATTCCAAACATCCTGAAGAAACTTCTACCTGCCAAGATAATAATCGGACAAACAATGAAAATATTAACAGTAATGGTACTAATGGAAAGAAGTTCAAATCAAAAAAGGATACAAATAAAAATGTCAGTTCCGTAATTTCTCATAAAAAAATACTGTATTTCATATAATTAAACTTTTCACTGTAGGATGAAATCGTTCACCCGTCTGTAGCTCAAGCTGTTGTCATCCTTGAAACCAAACAACTGTGGGATAAGTTCCACGAACAAGGAACTGAAATGATCGTTACAAAAACCGGAAGACGAATGTTTCCAACCTTTCAAGTTCGAATTGGTGGCCTTGATCCTCAGGCAACGTACATTATGATGATGGATTTTGTTCCAGTTGATGATAAACGATATCGATATGCATTCCACAAGTAATAAAACTTTTTATTTTATTTTTAAAGAAGATTTCAAATAATTGTTAATATAGTTCCAGTTGGGTTGTTGCGGGTAAAGCTGATCCCATTTCCCCGCCACGCATCCATGTCCATCCGGATTCTCCAGCGCCCGGCACTAATTGGATGAAACAAATCATTTCATTTGACAAACTCAAACTCACAAATAATCAACTTGATGAGAATGGCCACGTAAGTTGTTTTCGAGTTCGAAAACCAAACAAACAAAATGCATTCTTCTTTCAAAATTTAAAATTCATTTCTCTTGTGTTTTTCAAAAATTCAATCTAATTTATACACTTTCTTTGTTTTTGTTTGTTTTTCTCAGATAATATTGAACTCGATGCACAGGTATCAGCCAAGATTCCACATTGTCTACCTACCGCCTAAAAATACATCTCTGGATGAGAATGAACACGCCAGCCATTTTCGCACTTTCGTCTTTCCGGAAACATCGTTTACGGCGGTCACTGCCTATCAAAATCAGAGAGTGAGTATAAATTTTTTTTTAAATTTTTAATTCAGATGAAATGCGACTGTTTAGCGGCTCTTTTGGACCATCAGTGTGTTCGACACTAATTATGACTCTAATGAAATCTATTAGAAACATCTATTCGAGTGATATATAAACATAGTTTTTTTTTGAAAATGCGTTCACAACACTCGAGATAAACGTTTGTCGGTGTTTTTGAAAAAAATTCATTCTTTTTGAAAAAATATATCAGATTTTATTAGAAGAGGCAATAAAATTGGATGATTTAATATTCAATTTGGAGAGAGCATTGTTTTGATAATTTATGTTATGATTTGGCGGGAAGCTCCAGTTGTGGCCAACTTGTGTTTTAAAGATGCACAAACAGAAATATAGAAATTTTTAATTTATTTACACATTGTTAGCTAGTGACACACACACAAAATTATATAGAGAAACATTTATGTGGTTTTTTTTTTGTTTGAATGCTCTATAATTTCATCATAATTTAAGGTGGGTCTTTATTAATCGTAAAAAAGTTAGTTATTTGTTAAATTTACGAATAAATAAATTGAAATTCATCATTTCTTCATTATAGTGTGTAAAAATATTTATGACTTTGAATGTTTTACCTTTGAAAAATTGAAAGCTGTTTGATGTTTTTTGATGGTGGTTTTATTTTGACAAATTTTAAAAGATATATTTTTTGTAACCTGTTTGATGTGGGGTTTATTAATAGAAAAATTAAGGTTATTATTATATTATTAACATTGGTTATGTTTTTAAATGATCTCTTAAGAATTTAAATATATCTCATGTAACAATAAAAGCCCTAATTACGGTTAAGGTTAAGTATTGGTTCGTTTTCACAATTTGTTAATCCGACGGATTTTTATAACATAATTTTAGTTTATGCACTGTTCTATTACAACAAACAAATATGATCAAATATTCAGAGACGAATTAAATTGGTCATTTAGAATTTAAATGGGTTTTACTGAGTTTTGATTTTTTTTGGAAAGTTTTTCACATTTTTTTTTACAAAAAAAAAAGTTTTTATCCCATAGTAACTATATTGTCTCTTTTTGAAGCGTAGTTCATTTCTTAGTAGACTTTACTAGTTGAAAATTGTAGTCTTATAAACTGAAAAATACTATTTCACAAATAACGATGACATAAACGTTGTATTCTGGCACTTTATTGTACTGCTAACAGAGCTACTTTCACTTCAAATTTTAGTCTTTTTTCTTCACTTTTCACCTAATTTTCCCTTTTTTTTAGCCCTAAGAAAAATAAATCTACGTGGAATCGCAGAGAAATATAAGCACTTACATACAATCAAGATTATGGTCTTCTTAAACTTATTTTCGGGTTGGGGTCGAAATTCTGTATGGGCCAAAATTCGGATTTCAAAATTCTGTATTCCGAAATTCTGTATTTGAAAATTCTGTAAATTCAAAATTCTGTAAAAACAAAATTCTGGATTTCAAAATTCTGTATTCCAAAATTCTGTAAATGATAAAAGAAAAATTGTTTTGATAATGAAAAAAAGTGCGCACTTTTCAAATGTAGCGAGCATCTTTGGTGTGGAAGTTAGAGGGGGGTCGAAAATGGCCTGAGTTGTTTCCTGTAAATAAGGGTGTAGTGCCAAAGTTGCTAGAGAACTTGGCTGGGCACGGTGCAGGGAAATAATCCCACGGGAATCTGCTTCACATGGGAATGTCTTCCACTTCAAGTGGGAATCTATTACACTTTTTGAAGTGGAAAAAATTCTCACCGTGGAAGGGAATTTATTACACCTATTTTTTTGTGGAATTATTACCCACCAAATCTTTGAAAAATAGATTGATTTCTACATCTTGTGGATATAAGCAATTATAAAGATAAAGATGCTATGAAATAACGCCAAGTAAATTAAGACCAACATTTAAAGATTGGCCTTATTTGACTTTTCAAAAGAGAAATGAGGCAAGTTTTCAACAATTTATTTTGAGAAAAAAGGTCAACTTGGCCATATTAATCTTTATATTATTAATAATAATAATAATAATATCTTTATATTATTAATAAAACGAAATAAAATATACACATGAGTTTATATAATTCCAGTTCTTCAGAACATAAGTTCTTTCAAGTTGGTTGGTGTAAGTTTGACATTTGGACATAAAGCTGCCCGATTATTTTAGTTTTAATGTCTAATAATATACCTACTGGTATTTGATAGATACACATATGTACATCTATGTATAGGTATGTCATATAATCCGGCAAACGCTAATCGGAAAAAAATTTGCTCACATGAGATTCCACTAAAATTGAGAAGCAAATTTTTTTCTACTTCGCTTTCAACCAATTATTATAATAAGAGGCGTTGATATGTTTCTGATCATTAAGTTATCATTATTTGTCCGCTTTGTTTGTAAGATATTTCTTTAAATCACGCGATCTGAAAACTATGAGACTTGAAAGAAATCTTCTTCCTCTTTTCAGTAAATCATTGTTTTGCTATGTTTAACTTTGATTTGGGACAACAAAAATCAAATTCGACTTTAGACTATCTACTTATTAGCGACACTGCTGTTTTTTAAAGTTTTTGATCAGTTTTCGTATGAAGAACATGTAAGTAGATACATATCTAATATGTACCAGTTGACACACAGTTTCCCAGCTCAAATTTGAATTATCATTCAAAATTACATACGTAGGTACTATCCATTTCCGCAAAACCAGGGGCGTACACTCCCTTGGGGCAGGCGGGGCGGCGCCCCGGGGCCCCCGACCGACCCCAGGGCCCCCACTAGAGACAATGCAGAGAAGGAAACTGTTAGCATAAATTGAATATTTGAATCACTTCGGATACAAGGGACACAAATTATGTCATTGTAAATCAATATATTATATTGATTTAAAAAAAAGGTTACCCCAGGGGCCCCAACAAAATAAACTGCTTTTTTAAAAGAAAATTATAATTTTATCTTAAGGCCCCAAAAAATATTACTTGAAAAATCTTTGCAACCACAAATAATAAAAAAAAGCAAAAAAAGTTTTGTTCATGGCATACCAAATATTACTTCAAGTCAATACATTGAGGCCCCAAAAAGGCAAACAACTTCAGGCCAGAGGCCCCAAAAGCCTTTACTTCAGGGCGTCAACAAAAAAAATTAAATTAAAAAAAAATTGTTTTGTTGAATTAAATTACACTAGCCGACCCCGCACTCAAAATTCGAGTGCCAACTGTAACTTTTATTTATGCTCAAATAAGCACACTATATAAATCACTTTATTTACTACTAAGAATATGCAACACTTAATTTTTTTCGAAATTCGAGAATGTTTTCGAAGGTTCTCGTCTTTGCTTTTAGAAGTTTCCACTTCCAGAAGGGAGAGGGCGTGGTTCAGCACATTTGTTTTTGTTTTTTTCCTCAATTTTAATTTATTGTTTTAAGCTATTTCGGTAAAAAAAAATAAATAAAGTATATATTCTGCACATCTAGATAAAATTTCCTATCGTTCCGTATATAATTTATGCCCCTTCGGTTTTTGTGGGCCACGTATTTTGTACCACAAAATAAGTGTTTGCCGTTTTATTATATGATTTGTTGATGGATTACTAAATATTACTTTAGGAGCCACAAAAAATATGACTTCGGGGCTCTAAAAATTTTATATGAAGAGTCCCAAAAAATTATTTTTCAGGAACCCTGTTAGTTGATAGGCAATCAAATATTAATTTGGGGGCTAAGGAGCATAAAAATATTCATCAAATTTTCTGATGGATGAAAATTATTTGAGGAGGATCCTCAAAGCTATTACTTCAGTGGTTCAAAACAATCAAATGGAAAATTAAATATCAATTCAACATAAATACATCAGGGCCTAAAACAAAACATTACGTTATTGGTGGCATTCCGAATATTTCTTCAGAACAGATGCCCCAACACCTATTAATTCTTGGCTCCAAAAAAATTATATTACTTAATCTTGAGGCCCCAAAAATAATTTTTCAGGGACCCCCAAAGAAATAAACTATGTTTGATGATGGAAAATCAAAGGTGTACATTTTCAGTTTTCACTATCAATTATAGGGGCCTCTATAAATATTTAATTTTTGGGGGCAATAAAATTAATTTTTCAGGGCCCCAAAATAAAAAAATTATGTCTGCTGATGGAAATGGTTACTCTACTGACATATTTTCTATAAAATGGCATTCAAAAGTCATTTTCGAAAAAAGGTGGAGTTACGCGGTTTCCTTTTGAGACCGACGATATGTATTTATTACTTCAGAACAGAGACCCCAAGAACTATCAATTCTAAGCTTCAAAATTTTGTATTTTATGCGCCTCTAAATATTTAATTTTGGGGGCCCCAACATTAATTTTAAGTAAGTATAGCAAAGTGCATATTAAAACATTAAAATAAACCTATAAAAATAAATAAGCCATACAAAAAAAATGTATGGTGTAAACGTACTTTTTTTTGTATCTAAGGTTCACCCAAATATCAAAGGGGCCCCAAAATTTAGTCTTGCCCCGGGGCCACGGCGACTCAACGTACGCCACTGCGCCAAACGCAGCTTTTTTCCAGATTGCACATACAATACAAACATAAAGTAAAATCATGCTCCAAAATGACAAGGAATGATTGACTAAAATTAAAGGTGAAGTTATTTCCCAATCAAAAGTGTAATAAATTCTCACTCGTGGCGGGAATTTACTTCTTCTTCTTCCTTTTTCTCGGCGCTGTTATGATCTCGATGTCGAGGGGATCATAACTATCTAACGTAACTGCTTCACACTAGTGATCCGCCTGTGGGGTTCGCCGGGTTGACCTCAGAAATCGGCGGCAAGCCTCCCGGTTTTGTATTGTTCCATTTCTAAGGCCAACTGAATGCTGGTGGTTTTGCATTTGCTTGTACCAGGAGTTTTTAGGCCTACCTTTCTTTCTATTTCGTGTTGGAACGTTGTATGATATTGCTTTTTTGACGGGGTTCTCAGGATCTCTCCTTTGAACATGGCAATACCAACTGAGTCGGTCGTGTTCAATTTTTTGGGAGATGGTGTTTTTAACATGAAGGCTTCCTCGGATCTTCGTACTTCTAATTCTATCAAGCTTTGTTACTCCTGCTGTCATACGAAGCATCTTCATCATGGCGGGAATTTACTAAACTTCAAAAAGTGGAACAGATTTCCACGTGAGGTGGAATAAATTCCCATGTGGAGCAGATTCCCGTGGAATTATTTTCCTGCACCGCTGGGCACTAGCGTGCCTCTTGATTCATTATTATTTTATAATTATTTCTAAGACCAGGGTCCCAATTCCGCAAGAGTGAGTTCCTATGTGTACACGACAAAAAAAAATGTAAATTACCTTGCAGACAAGGCACAAAAAAACTCACACAGAAAAACCCACTCTTGCAGAAATGGGCCCCAGGTTGGCTACCAAAACTTCATGTTTTATATACATATCGTTATAAAAAGGTTCGTATGTTTTTTTAATAGGTCATGTTTTGCATATTGGTGAACAAAATCGACGGTATGCTTGTTTAAAAAAAAATATGCATTATCTCCGTTGTTCATTAAAATATCTCCAAAACTTGTTCACCATAAGTTTAGTTATTTTTAGTAGGGACTTTGTATAATTTGAAATTTAAAAAAAAAATTAAAAATTGGTCCCAAAAATTTTTTGTTTCCATTTTTCACAGTAGTTTTCTGTGATAGTAATATTTTTACACCATCCTAAAGTTAAAGTTTTAACTTGCTAGAGTTTTGATTAAAAATTAGATTTTTTTTAAATTGTTTGATCAAAATATTAATGTCAAAAAATAAAATTCAAGCTAGCTTAAAACATAACAACGTACATTTTCACAAAATTTTATCTAAACCTAATTATTTTTGTTAAAGTTAAAAATAGAAAAAAAACGAAAAAAATAATTTTTGACATCAATATGACAATAGGTGTGTTTTTTTGGCATTGCTATCCGTGTCCGCAGTTGGCGTTTACATGCATTACAAAAACAATACGCAGCTGCCGGCCGATAGGAATACAAGCTAAACCAAGCTTCAGATAGAATTTTTACCAAGTGTATAAGTTTACGTTTTCCTTTCTCTTGGTTTGTGCTTATAAATTTTTCATCAGTGTTGATATTTGGAAAATCCTACTGCGGATAGCTTTGCCAAAAAAAACACGCCTAATATGTAAAAAAGACCCAAATAAAAGTTGTAGAATGTTTTTTTTTATAAGCTATCGACATCTTTAACATATACATTTTTGTCGATTAGAGGGTTTCTTTTTCCAGAAATAATATTTAATTCAAAAAATCAAAATTTCAAGTACGGTATCAAAATAAGAGATGAGAAGAGTTGCGTTTTTCTCAACGTTTGGAATCGTTAGGCAATTCACAATACTCTCGCCTCGCAATATTGGGAATCAAGTATGATGCTAGAAATACAAAATTTATTAAACACAAACTTCGGAGTCACTAGCCTTAAAAAAAAGACATTCTTGTAAACAGCTAAAATTTTAAATAACTTTAATGAAAAGGAAAAAAATTTTAAGAAAAAAGAATCTAAATTCCGGAGATAAAACTTAGATTTTTCAAATTACAGTTTTGGGCAAAAATATTTCGCGGTGAGGTCAAATAATGTTAGTTTTTGACCTGTTTATTTTGAAATATCAGACGAATAAGCGCATGACAATCTTTGGAGAAATTTGGTAAGACCTAAAATCGATTTCTGCATAAGTAAAAAATGTGGATGCAAATAACATAGTACCATACTAGTAAAACATAGCTAAAGAAGGTATTAAAGCTTTATGAAAAGCCTTTAAAATTTGGATCTAGAAAACTACTATTCCGTGTCGCATTTTATTTTATTTGTTCGAGTACAAATTTGACTTATTTGTTACTATATGGCATCGCTAACTCTTTTTGTCTTATTATATTTATTAAACCACTAATATTGTTTCTTTGCAGGTTACTCAGTTAAAAATTGTCAGTAATCCGTTTGCTAAGGGATTCAGAGATGACGGAACAAATGACGTGTAAGTGTTATTGTATTTATTTTTTGTTTTTTTTTTTTTTTAATATAAAAGTAAAAAAAAAATTGGAATTTTGAATCAATCCTTTCGAAATAATATGTATATAGAATTTCATACTTATGATATATTTTTTAAGATGTGGATGAAAAGGCATTCCCAAAAACGAGACAGAACTTTAAGATTTTATAAATGAATGGATCATACCTGAAAATATTAATATTTTGTGTATTTTTGGTTGGTAATATATACAAGATTGCAATTAGAAACAAAAAAAGAAAACTAGAGTAAACCATACATCATCTGTTCAATAATAATAATCTAAACAATCTAATCATATCTACATTTTTGTTTTTTGGAAAAATACAGATTTTTTTTTCTTATTTAGAGCAAAACCATACACCAATGTAAACAAACTTGAAGAAAGAATTTTTTTGATTAATTCCTCATTTTTCATCAAGAGTGTGCTCTTTAATTTTATAAACAATCAACCAAAAAAATAAAACTTCTTTCTGTTGGTTATGATAGTTTCGAAATTTTAAAAACGAGTATAAACTCTCGCATATTGAAGTGAAATATTAAAAGACACTGGAACAATGAAATATGAATCAAAAGTTTTGTTTACAAAAACTTAAAGATTTCTGTTGCCCTATGGATTCAACTATACTCTTCAATTACGATGATTCTAGCTGCCAGCTTTCTTATAAGATTGAAAAAATTAAAATGATATGGAAAAAAAGATATAATGACGAAGGAATTTTTTATTTGATTGCGTACTTCAGACGAAAGATGCGTTCGCATTGTTTATTGGATTAATCAAAAGAATTTTTTTGGAATAAATATACAAAGTTATGACTTCTCTGGAATTGATTTTTCAAATATATGTGTTTGTCTTTATTGTTTCATCGAAAATAGTTTTTGTTTTTCTGTAATGATAATTTAAAATTTTTGAATAATAATATGTATATACAATATACATATATCCAAATATAATAATATAATATATACACATATCCAAAGAAAACATAATTTTTAAGATTTTAAAAGTTATTTTGTTTTAACTTAAAGAGAAATAATCCAGTCAAATAAGGGTTTAACCTCGGAATGAATGTTAGTAGAAATTTTTTTTGCTCAATATCTTCCTTTTGCCATTCTATAACATATCTCAAAAGTCTAGAAAAATCTCATGTCCGCTTGTCGCGATTTCAAGGTCAAATCGCGAAATGGAGATTTTCAAAATTAGCAAAAATAGGCTATGGTATTATATGCACATATGATACATGACTTCAAGGTATTTTTTATCCTATAAGGGTTTTTCGGCAGCAAGTTTGCAACTGTTATAATAATATGAGTTGACAGATGAAAAACAGGTATAACTTTTTCCAGAGACGTCAGATTGTCTTGATTTTAGATTTTTTGGAATCAGCATTAAAAAATACCTTGAAATCATGTATCATGTGTGTATATAATACCATAGCCTATTTTTGCTAATTTTGAAAATCTCCATTTCGCGATTTGACCTTGAAATCGCGACAAGCGGACATGAGATTTTTCTAGACTTTTGAGATATGTTATAGAATGGCAAAAGGGAGATATTGAGCAAAAAAAATTTCTACTAACATTCATTCCGAGATTTACCCCTTTTTTCTCCTTATTTTACTGTATTAAAAGTAATATTTCATTTTATGTACTGATGCGGTGTTTCTAAAGTTTTTTTTTAATCTTTAGCGCTCGTTAACTTTGAGGTCATAAACTATGAAAATCAGCACATGTGTGTGTTAAATGAGCATTAATTACAAAGTGCATAATGTGTTACGACTAATACTCCGTGTGTGGTGGTTTTTTTTTTTAACTGAATTTACTACTTTATGATTTATTGTTCATACAGTGTAACATTGGTTCTTATAGTAAAAAGATACACGTACACATTTTGATGTGTTTCATAAAATCCTTGACAGATTTTCAGAGCTCAAGTTAGAACCATCGTGTTATTGGTGTTTGTAATAAAGTCATCGACAATTTTCGAAAAGTCATAGCCACGAGATATCTTATTCCATGAATTAATCGGTATAGTGACGATTTAAGAATGGAGTACACTACACATCACAACTCATTAAGGGGGGAAATCCCTCTGGAAATTTTTATTTTTGCATTAATTTTTTTTTTTGCCTTATAAATTCATTTATCAACCGAAGAAACTATTTTCAGTTGTCTAAGCCTTAAATGAAGCCTCAAATGCATCAAGATAGTCCCGAAACCTATGCCCATTGAACCTACCTCAGTACAAAAACGAAAACTTTAAACGCTTTTTCCTCAAAACGCACTTATTTCCGCGCCGTGCAACGTAACTCAAAAACTAATGAAGCTATCGACTTGAAATAATTTGCAAATTACTCTTTAATTTATTGGCCATTGCATGAACCTAAAAGTTCAACAAAATTTTTACAATAAATATTTTTTTTAACAATTTGTTTATAAAAAACATTGTGTTTTTTCGTTTTTTTGGTCTCTAATTTTTATTTTACACTTTTTTTTACTAAATTTAAGTTCATGCTATGCGTATAAATATATTTTATTGGAAAAAAATTTCTTTTTTGATTATAAATAATTTTCGTCAACTTTAAAGAGCTGTAGAGCCGCCATTTTGTTTTTTTTTGTACTTCAAAAAAATTGTATCAATACTTTATAATGTCAATAATATCACATACTTTCCCAAATTTCAATAAATGCTTTCAGTTTTCCAAAAAAATTATTGAAAAAGCTGTCGTCCAGAGGTATTTCCCCCCTTAAAATAAAATAAATAGTCTGCTCTTATTAGGACACGGGTGCGAATTTGGCAAGATAAAAATTAAAAGTGGTCACAAAAAATTCTCTTTATATGCGTGAAAATATATTTTTTTTAATTGTGAGTACAATATTCGAATTCCTCGGAATATTCTACATCAATTTCATATATGATTCTCTATAAAATAGTGGGATCGAAAAAAGTTCTAGCGACATGAAAAATTATAAACCAAATTCGCAAAAAAGAGGTGTGCCTACAGAGGGTTAAAATCGAAATATTTATCTAATTAAACATTATTCATAAGTCCTTTCACGTGCACAATTGTACAGGTTGATTCGTTTAACAAAATTTTCGATGACTAGGCAACATATTTCAATGCAAATGAAATCTTTTTACGAATATTTTTTTTTCCGAAACTCAAATGTTTAAGAGAAAACCATTTTGAATGTCACTACCTAAATTTAACTGCAAAAGGTGTATTTTTTACTACTAAACCAACCTCACATTAAAGTCTTTGACCATATGTATGTTCTATTTATCTTGGAATATTTATATCTAGACAGGTCATTCAATAACAAGTCGAATAATGTTCAGGTCACTGGGGTGTATGCGCACTATTTTGTTCTACAAAAGAAATATAAAAATTCTTTTTCTAACAAGGATAATTTTAAGATATTTTATATGATTTTCATGAATGGTTGTTCTAAATCAAACATGAATGATTTTATAATTGCAGACACAGTCTTGAATGCTACATTCTCTAATCCAACTTTTTTTGAGTTTACCTAACGAGTAATTTGTTGTTTTTTACTTGCTCAATAGGGCAAGTATTGGTTTCGTGTCAAAAAAATAATTCGAGGTTTTAATCAAAACTAACATTACGATGATGGAGAAGTCCGAAAAAGTAGTTTTCGTCATGACGTCCGTCGGTCTGTGCGTCGGTGCGTCGGTGCGTCGTCAAAAAAAGCTGTACATGAAGCTGCAGGCTAAACGGGTGGACGGATTTTCTTGAAATTTGGTACAGATGATTTTTTCGTAATTTCCAAGGTTGGTTTTTTTTTGTTTTTTAATATCTCGCTTAGAACATATACCTCCCATACAAAATTTTCGAGTTATTGCAAATTTCTCGAAAACGGCTCTAACGATTTTGATTAAATTTAACACACGTAATGCTGTACGTAGTTCTAACATAACTGCGTTTTTAGTTTTTCTCAAAAAATGCGGATAGTGAAAATATGACACTAACTTTTTTTTTTAATCGCGGATGTCGGCTCTTCCCGTACATCGTTAATAAGTTGATTATAATTTTCTCGAAAACGGGTCTAACGATTTACTTAGACTAAATCTGACATACATAATGCTTTAAGTGATTTTATTATAGCTAATAGCGTAAGAAATACCATGCAAAAAATGTACATATTTTTGCATTTCTTATGAAAATAGTTAAAAAATCAAATTTGACTACCTAATTGAAAATATTTTTCTTAAAAAGCTTTGACATAAAAGCTACTTTTACCATAAGAGCAAGTACGTGCGGCTCCAGTCGTGCATTTTATTTTTTATTAGTGTTGTAAATACAACATAGTACAAAAAACGCTCAATATTAGATACCTTCAATTGTTTCGGGACTTTGATCCGAAAATATCTGCCTCCGAATTAAAAAAAAAAAAAATATTTCGATTGCAAATAATTCAGCAACCCGAACTCCAACAAACTATTGGTTTTCAGTAATGAATAGAGTCTACAAAGTCCTTTCTTTTGATGTCTCATTCGATAGATTTGGAGAAAATTTTTGAAAACTCCGAATTTTCAGACAAGGGAGTAAACCCTTGGATAATTTTCGAAAATCTTAAAAAATAAATGTACAATTTTTTTGCTCAATGCATATGCATAGGTCCGTTCACTTTGATCTCATATCTGTACACTTTTACTTGTTTCGGAACTTCGATCCGAAAATATCTGCCTCCGAATGAAAAAAAAAAAAAAAAATATTTCCATTGCAAATACATAATTCAGCAACACGAACTCCAACAAACTTTTGGTTTTCAGTAATGACTAGAGTCTACAAAGTCCTTTCTTTTGATGTCTCATTCGATAGATTTGGAGAAATTTTTTGAAAACTCCGAATTTTTAGACAAGGGGTACCTTGGATAATTTTCGAAAATCTTAAAAAAAAAAACTGTAATTTGTTATAGTTGAAAATAATTTTGCAATAAAAATGCCTTCTTCCAATATTTCTAGAGGCCTAGAAGCAACTTACGTTGCTTCATTTAATTTTGTGGCTTTATTTCTTGACTTATGTTCATTTTGTCATGATAAAATTTAAACCACGATCTTTTTGCAAAATCGCCACAATTGAATTTCACTTGAATGGCAGTAAAATCAAAAACGCATGTTGTTTTTTTGTCCGAAAACACAATCTTATCTTAGGCTCAACCAGAACCAGGGCCAGGGGTAGATACAAGTTAATTGGATTTTTTAAAAAAACATGACTCACCAGAATTTTAAACAACAGTGTCTGGTTTATTCAGAGTCAATACAAAATTTAAGCTTTTCTCAACTTAAAATAAAACAAATAAAATGCTCAGTAATGGAAATGAAAAAAATTAATTTAAATAAATATATATTTATTTTGTATTACTTCCAGAACATCCAGCAACATGAGTATAACCCAGATGAACCACGAAAATCATAATCGTATGAAACAGCAACAACAACAACAACAACATCAGCCACAATTAAATCAATTGAAGCACTCATCGAAGGATTCGAATTTAGGTAATAAAATTACAATTAATTTTTTCCTTAATTTCAACATCATGTATTCCTAACTTTAACCACAAATCTGTCAATTCCTCTTTTTATTACTCTCAGAGTTAGATGCACATCAAAATGCATTGCAAGTGACAGCTCCTCTTCCACCCTCAACCACTACCCACAACCACAATAATGCCTCACCCGAATTAGGATATCATTGTAGCAATGGTATAAAAACTGATGCTACATCTGCAGCTGCGGCTGCCTCGACAGCAACCCTCAACAGTACCCAAATGAATAGTCTGGCGACAAACGCGACCAATATATACTCCGCCATCGGGCAATCCTACACTAGCGAGAGCAGCAACTTTGGAGCGATCTATCATCACAATCATCACCATTTGTCTCATGGCCATGGATATGGCAATCCGTATGATAAAATAAAAGTGCCAGGTCATATGCGTCAGACGAATCCCTACAGTACGTATCAGAGTTTCTATGGCAGTCCTCATCATCAGATGGTGAGACCCAATGGATACATTGACTTGGTTCCAAGGTGATTTGGGATATCTTTTTTTGTCTCTTATATTATTTGTATTATTATTTTTGTCATATTTATTTTTAAATAACATAACTTGTATTCATTTTATTGAAATTTTGATATAATTTTTGAAAATTTTGTGTCCCAATTACTTGGCTTTTAACATTTTATTATGGTCGTTTAGTTTGATTAAGAAAAAAATAAATAAGTTAAATTTTATGCAGGTAGATTCTTTGATGATATATATTAATTATTTTTTTGTTTATTTTTTTTCGTTCAAAAAATAAATATTGATGTGGGAATCATCACAAAGTATTATAAATGTTTATCTCAATAATAATAAATTTGGTGTGAGTTTTAAATAAATTATAATTTTATGAATGTATATAAATCTTAATTTAAATTGTTTCTTTTTAGATTTATTAAAAAATGATTTAATTAGTCAGAACGAAATTCTTTGTATAATGTTAGATATCAATAAAAATTTGTTCGAATCAATTAGAACCTTGATATGTAAATTGTTTTTTATTTCATTGAGATTTTTGAGAAATATGAAGTAAGTATCTAGTTTTTCAGTATGACTTGGATATGATAAAGCACATTTATCTAGCTTTATCTAATTGAAAAAAAGAGACATAAAGGAGACCAAAAAAACTCTATGAAAAGAAAAAAAAATATGCTCAAATCATTCGCCATTGAGTTTTATACGTAGTTTTTTGTATTCATTTTTTTTAAAAGGTGTAGGTACCTACTTACTTTTTAATTAATGTAATAACTTCCTGGAATTTTGTCTGGACGTTTAACTTAAAGATCGAAATGAAAAAACACCATCACAATTTATTAAGTAGGTAGAGGAATTTTTTTAATGCGAAGGTTTTTAAATGTTTATATAGGTACTCACAATAACTTTCACCCTTAAACAAAAAATAAGTTATAAAAATAATAGAGAATATTTGTGCTATAGATTAGATAGAGAAGGGAGAAGGGGTGGTGGTGTAGCTGTAGTAGTTAAGAGAAATATTCAACATAAATTAATACCACTTATTAATACTAAAATAATACAAAGTATAGGTATTGAAATTCCATTTTCAAATGGGTCTTCATTAAAAGTTTTTGCTGCATACTTTCCGGGTGGCGCATCATCTCCACAATCTAAATATGAATTTAATAACGATCTGCAAAAATTAGTAAATATAAATGATATTTTTTTGGTCGGAGGTGATCTAAATTGCAGACACAGAAATTGGGGATGTTTAAGAGCAAATTCATGGGGTAATATACTTGCAAATCTTAATACCACCCACCGTTTTGACATACTATTTCCTCCACATCCAACGTATCACCCTGCAAATAATCGTGCAACCCCCTCTACATTAGACATCTTTTTGACTAACATGCCTGGTCTTTTTAATCAACCTATGGTTTTGAACGAATTAAGTTCCGATCACCTTCCTGTGTGTATAAGTACTTTTTCCCGCCCTAATGAAAACAGAAATGAAGTGTTGGATTTCAAAAAAGCAAATTGGGCTACATTTAGGAATCAAATCCGAGCAAGATTAAGAAATATTCCTCCATTAAACACAAATACAATAAACAAGTCAGACATCGATTCTAATGTTTCTTCTTTTACTGAAGCTATTACCGAAAGTGTAGAACAATCCGTTCCTTTGAAAGAAATCAAAATTAACAGTACGAATGCTCTACCATCAAACTTAGTTCAGCTTATTAAAATAAGAAATAGTTATAGAACAAGGTGGATTAGAACAAGAAACAATTTCTATTTAGCTGAAATGAAAATTTTGACAAACGTAATTAAAGATAGAATTGCGAGTTTTAGGAACAATGAATGGAACAATAAATTAAAAGGGCTTGAAAAAGGTAGCAAGCCTTTTTGGAACATTGTCAAGGTCATAAAAAAACCTAAGTTTCATTTGCCTTCGCTAAAACTTGAAAATGGTTTAGTAACAATTTCAACTGTGGAAAAGGCAAATATCTTGGCAAAAACTTTCACCGATAATCATATTAATTGTAGAAGTTTAAGGCCCAATAGTAGCGTGGAAACTCAAGTATCTTGTTCTATAAATACAATTAATTCAAGTTTAGACTATGAAAATGACGATCGAGTTTATGTTACCATCGAAGATGTGGAAAATGCATTCTTTTGTTTAAAGACTCGAAAGTCTGCTGGATTTGACAACATCAAAAATCTTTGTTTGAAAAACCTTCCGAGGTCAGGAAAGAAGTTCCTACAAAACTTATTCAATTCTTGTTTTAAGTTAGGTTACTTTCCCGATGAATGGAAAAAGGCAAAAGTTATTCCGATTCTAAAACCAGGAAAATCTGCTATTCTACCTACTAGTTATAGGCCAATTAGTTTGCTAAGTTCCATAAGTAAATGCTTCGAAAAAATAATCAAATATAAACTCACGGAGCATATAAGCTCAAATAATATTTTGCCCTTGGAACAATTTGGCTTTCGTTCACATCACAGTACTGTGCAACAAATTCATCGCATTACTCAACACATTAAAAACAATTTTGTAGAAGGAAAAAGTACAGGTATGGTGTTGCTAAACGTTGAAAAGGCATTCGATACTGTCTGGCATGAAGGGCTTTTACACAAACTTCTAATGTTTAATTTTCCTATGTACTTGATTAAAATGGTGAAGTCTTTTTTGGCTGTGAGAAGTTTTGTCGTGTTTGTCAATGGTTGTTGTTCCGATGATTTTGTAAGTTCTGCGGGTGTTCCCCAGGGATCTGTTCTTGGCCCAATATTGTATTCAGTTTTTACGTCAGATTTTCCCCAATTGCAAAATTGCGAAAAAGCTATATTTGCTGATGATACGTGTATCTTTTCTTCGGATTCAATTGGTTCTACTATTGGAACCAATTTGCAATCTGCTTTAAATATCCTGGAAGAATATTTCAACAGTTGGAAAGTTAAAATAAATGCTTCTAAGACTCAGGCAATCTTTTTTACTCGAAAAAGAAAACCCTGTTTCTTACCTAGTAATTCGCTCATTATCAACAGCGTACCGACTGATTGGAAATCAAATGTAAAGTATCTTGGGGTTCATTTAGATAAAAAACTAACGTTTGGTCTTCATGTTCAAGAAATTATAAGAAAACTTAATATAACAATCAAAATACTCTATCAATTTATTAACAGGAAATCAAAGTTAAGTAAAGAAAACAAACTTATAATTTTCAAAGTTATATTTCAAGCGATCATGTTTTACGGATCACCTGCTTGGGGAAGTTGTGCTACAAGCCATATTAAAAGGCTCCAAATCATGCAAAATAAACTTTTAAAAATGATGCTAAACCTTCCTTGGTGTTTATCAACTTCTGAACTGCACGCGTTAGTAAATGTTGAATATGTCTCCAACAGAATCTTAAATCTTAAAGAACGCTATAATTTGTCATGCGTTATGTCTGACAATGTTCTGATTTCAAATTTAACTTACTAAAATGATACTTTTTGTTTTTTGTTTACAATATGCATTTTCTTTTTTTAAATTGCAAATTAATTCTTTAAATATTTATTTATTTACTTATCATATTCTTATTAATTACTATTTATCTACTGACTGATTTCTTTATTTCTTTTTTAATCTATTTATTTAATCATTTATTTAATTATTTATTTATTTATTATTTATTTATGTATTTATTTATTTATTTATTTATTCATTTATTTATTTATTTATTTATTTATTTATTTATTTATTTATTTATTTATTTATTTATTTATTTATTTATTTATTTATTTATTTATTTATTTATTTATTTATTCATTTATTAATTTATTTATTTATATATTTATTTACATATTCATATTTTTGTTTTTTGTTTGTTCTTTAATTTATTTATTGATTTATTCATTGTTTTTTTTTTGTTTTTCTATTTATTCGTTTGTTATCTATTATTTATTTATTTATTTATTCATGCGTTTGTTTATTTATTCATCTACGTTTAGTTATAACTCCTTTAAGACTGATAATCTTAGTTTATATACATGTAAAAGTTAATTTTGAAAACTCATTGTTGGTCTTGAAATTTAAGCCACCCCTTCTCCATCTATAACAAATTTTCCTATCTTTAGTATCCATTTTTTTTGTATTACTATTTTAATTATAACTTCTTTTGTATTTATTATTATTTTTTTTTCTCTTTAATGAAGGTTTTTACAAGTAGCTTTTCCTTCAAACATAATTAAATAAATCACTAACTTGTTCAAATAAATTTAACTTGGCAGCAGTTAGGTAGCTTATATACCAATCTCTGTAAATTGTGCAATATAGTTTTAAGAAAAAATAATTTAAATTTTGCTACAATAAAACAATATATATAATATAAGTTATAAAAATCCATCAGATGAAATTGATTTTTATAACTTTTAAATATAAAATTCTTGTGATAAATTAAAATTAAATTAAATTTCGTGAGACTGCATTTTTTTTTGTGGTATCTCCTTTTTCTACATTTCAGTCTTCTTAAAAAATGCATTTCGTAGCCATAGATACCATAGATATATTTGTAGATTAGAAACATGTTTGTCGTCAGAAAATAACAAGTCGCATGTGGGTATTCCTTCTAGGGTACTCAATTCATTCACCCCAGAAAAAGTCGGGAGGGTCCGAGTTTCAATTGAACAATTTTCCAAGATTTTTGCAACAGATTAAGCTGTGGAAGGAAAAAGAAAACAAATTAAAAACTGTTTTCATCTCAAATTGTTGAACCTTTAAGAGTAGGATCTGAGGCACGATAATGCCCAAGCTTTTACTGCTAGAGTGGTTTCATGCTCGCACTAGACTTATCAAAGGATCTCTGTACTGGACGTTCGGAATTACTCTAAATATAAAGTGATGGGTAAACAAAAACAGACATGATACATTTATTGGTGCCTGCTCAAGATTTTTCTAGAGTACAGGCTATTGGAAGGTTTGTTTTTTTTAAGAGACCGAAAGCGGAAGTTTCAAGATCATGATGCCAGAAACATCTTTCGATCAAAACTTATAAACGGTTTTCTCATAGATTTCCATCAAAATCGGAAAAAAAAATACAGAGGAATTGAGAACCTCCTACTTTTTGGAAGTCGGTTAAAAACAAGAAAAATTAAACAGGAGTTTAAACTTCTATTATATGACAAAGACCCGTAGTGGTCAAATTTCTTGTTAGGTGTATGACTTTATTTTTAGAAGAAACTTGTGCCATTTTAACCCTGTTGCAATAAAACTGAGTTTTAAAAATCATACCATTTTGAAATCTTCTAATAAATATTCTATGTTCGTTCGATTTGTCTGCCCTATTCGAGTACACTGGTCAGTAAGGTTTTTGTTACAGAAACAAAATTTTACTTTGCCTAAGGGTTTTTGTGTGTTGAGATCGTATTCTAGCAGAAAAAATTCTATCACATCGCGTTTTTTCACATTTTTTAGATACAAATTCCTGTAATAAAATACAAAATAACGTTTTACAATGGTGATTTAATTTACGTTTTACAATTGTTTTAACTAAATTTATGATTGTTTAAAAAAAAAAAATTTTTTTCTTTAAAATCAGTTTATGTCTTTTCGATATCTTTTTCCCTCTTCGAGAAATATCTAGTTGAATTTAACATATTTGGTATATCATCTTCTTTGTCCAAAGAAATATTTTATGTTCATTCGCGTTCTCGCAAATCGCAAATCTCGATAAGTTCTAGGTATACCGATCGGTTTCAAATTTTGATATAACGTTCTATTTAAATACCTGTCAGTTCTTTGAAAGCGATCGGTAAAGAAAAAAACACACGCCTACAGAGACGGTTTAGGGAAATTATATAGGAAGGAAATTATATTAACTTTGAGGCCGTGACATTGTCAGCGACTAACTAGTTCTTAAATGCTTAAATCGGTACTCCAGACCGAAAACCTTAGAAGTAGGTCTCCTCTGTTTCGTTATAACTGATATCCTTCTCGCCTTCAATCGAAAGAGTTTCTTGACATGAAGTTGAGTATTTTTTTCAAATTTCCTGCATAAATTGATTGGGTGACTTCCTTTTCACTTCATTATACGGCTACGGCTAAATACTTCTAGCAGCTTTTACTAAGGTACTTTAACTCTATGGTTTAAGTAGGTAGATAAGTATTTTAAAGTACTTCAATATAGTTCAATTGAACTCCGTTAAAAAATATAAGTCGATCAACCGATATTCGAGTAGGGATGAGTCAAGTATGTAAGAATAAACTAGTTTTTTGTGGCTTGAGTATTAAAATAATATGATACAAAATAATCGATTTTGTTGAAATAGACCTTATTTTCTCACGTTTAAAGGAACTTATGAACCAAATAATTTTTTTTCTATGCAGCTTTTCTATAAGATATAAAATAAAAAGAAGTCATTCGATTCACCCCTTTTTTCTTGTCGTTCTCCTTGGAATACAAAGTGCATCACTTTTTAATTATTGCCCGCCATCGGAAATTGAGCACATATAGGAAGTCAAAGGCAATAAAAATCGGTGCCATATTTAATGCTCTATCCCGTTCTTAAAAGAAGTGATGAAATTTTTTTGAATTAATGTTAGTGATGACAACTTCTTCGCGCGAAGAAACGAGCACACTTACTGCCTCAACATGGCCAATGATTCAAAAACACACAGAGCCCAAGTAGTATTTTTATGCTTCATACTGTACGAAGAGTATACGCGTTGTCGAACACTCACCACTAACCCCAAGAGCAACATCGATCGTTTTGGTTTTGAAGATTCTCAAATAGAAAAAAAATATGAACTTAAAAACAGAAGCAACTAAAATTACAAAAAAAAAAAAAAAATACATGAAAAAATATGGGAATAATATTGTCGACTGTTAACAGATTTGTGAAAGCGTTTATGCCTCGATGCAGTTTATGATTCGGATCAAAGTGTGCACTTTAGAAAAAAGACTCACGACATGGATAGATATAGAGACCATGAGTGCATTTTGCATTCTTGGTCTTTCGATTGGGTTGGTGCTATAACAGCTTTTATGTTCTTTACAAACTATACGATATAATGATTCACTATATGAACGATGTCACTCAGTTTATCTTTATGCTTTTTGTCTAATATATGATCTAATTTTTGGTTCACGACGCCGCCGATACAAGGTTGTAATTCATTGTTTTAGTGAAATAGCTGGCAAGGATGTATTGAATTGCTGACATAATGTTAAACACCATCAGTATTTCGCATTAAACATGCTCGCAGAACAAGCGTTGAATTGCATTAAGAATTTCAAAAAGAGATTGATGAGAAAATGTATAGGACTTAATTTAGGAATTTATTAATTTGCATTTTAGGTCTCGAAATTGTTGTTAATCTTCTGCCTATATTGATATCTCGAAAACTTGCGATTAAAAACTTTTAATTTGATTTAAAAAAAAAAAGTAAAATGTAAAAGTTTGCGAGATGTTAACATGGCTATTAAATCAATGAAAAAATCTAAATTCGCGGAATAAAAACTGCTAGATGGAATTTTTGTTTGTTATTCTAAAGAAGTTTAAGGGTAATTCCATTGTAACGGGTGTGACTTTATATATTTTATTCATTTGTTAGTATATGCTTAAAATTATTTTGTTAACCTGTCATTCAACGTCTCAAACTTTTAAGATTAGATGTAACGGGCGTGGTGTTAGAAAATCGATTCAGTCTACTTCGGTGTTGAATGAAAAGTTGTGAATATCTTATTCAATATGAAATAAAATGCACGACAGGGTCGCACGTACTTGCTCTTGTAGTTCAAAGTATCTTTATCTTAAATATCTATTGGAAATTTAAGATTTTGTGGAGAAAAAAAAAATAAAAACAAAAAAAAAATCGAAAGTTAAAAAAATTCAATTTTTAAAATATTTTTTGAAAAACTTTTTTTTTAAATTTTTTTTACATTTAATACTTCAATACCTATGATGTCTGTTAATTTTGAATAAAATTGACTTATGCTTTGATGAAATATATGAACTAAAAAAACATGTCAATTTTTGAAAAACGGCAACGCCATATTTCCGTTCTCCGCATTTTTTGAGAAAAACTAAAAACGCAGTTTTGTAAGAATCAATAAGTCTATTACGTATACCAAATTTAATCAAATTCGTTAGAGCCGTTTTCGAGAAAGTTGCAATACCTCGAAAACGTTATATGGGAGATATGCGTTAAAAAGGAGATATTAAAAAAAAAAAAAAGTCCTAGGGAATAACCTAAAAAGCATCTGTACCAAGTTTCAAGCAAATCCATCCATCCCTAGCTCGATGTACAGATGGACGCACAGACGCACGGACGCACAGACCGACGGACGGCATGACGAAAACCACTTTTTTGTTCTTCTCCATCATCGTAATGTTGGTTTTGATTAAAACCTCAAATTTTTTTTCTACACGAAACCAATACTTGCCCTATAGAGCAAGGAAAAAAGATCTAATTAAGTTGCCAGTAAGCATATATTTTAATTTTGGATAAAAGTGAGCGTTAACCTTCAATACAGTTTATTCTAGGCTTTTTAAAATAATGCCGGCCTTGGAAACTTTTAGAATGTTAATTTTCCCCATCTTTTACTAATAATTTTTTTTATATTTTTAGATTTTTTAGCATTATTTTTTAGCATTATAAAAAAAAATATTGAATAATATGAAATTATTAAAATAAAATTTAATTTCTTATATTTTCACTTTCATGTTTTGCCTATTGGTCAACTTTCGTGGAATTACCCTTAACCCGGGTTGGGTACGATTGACCGCATTTTAAAATCTCGTTTTTAAAATCTCGCATCTTAAAATCTCGCATTAAGAAATCTCTTATATCGAAAACTCGCAATTACAAAATCTCGCTTAACGAAAGCTCGCAACCTTGAAATCTCGTAAACTAAAATCTCGCAATTTAAAATCTCGCATTGAAATAAAATATTTATTAATTCGCGCGCGCGAATTAATAAATATTTTATTTCAATGAGAAAAAAATAGAAAAGGTAAAATTTTGTTATATGCATATTAGACTTCTATTTCAGTTGTTCATAGTGTTCAAGATCAACTGGATTAAGGATTAAAAGGACTTAATTCAATCGAATTTGTCGACTTTTACAATGCGAGATTTTTTCGGTGCGAGATTTTGTTATAGCGAGAATTTTATGCAGAAGCGAGATTTTTTCTAAAAATGCGAAATTTTGGTTTGCGGGATTTTGAAAATGCGAGATTTTCTTATGTAAGATTTTAAAAGTGCGAAATTTTGTTTTGCGTGAAATTTTAAAAAATGCGAGATTTCGTTATAAGAGATTTTAGTTTGCGATCAATCGTACCGCTCCCCCCTTAACCCTTAAGTGTTTGCGCTATAATATCTGACGAAATGGCCACACTCACAATATAAGCTCAGAGTTGCTATAGCCTTAAGGAATCCCACTAGGTTCTCTTCAGGTAATAGATACATATGTATCAACCTTGACCATGAAACCAGCAATAACTTCTTAGTTGTGCATTCTACTTTAACAGACAATGAAAACGTTATGGTGTTTAATATTGCATTCGCACCAGCCCATCAAGTCATGTAAATTTTTCATGGTTCAGATTCTTCCTAGTATCAAATAACATTGATTCAGTGAAGTGCGACCACCAAGATGTCCTTCAAAGTGATTGACACTTTCAGAGCATGTAACACTAACAATGTCAAGCTGTCAAACATCCTTCATGTCTAGCGTAAAAAAAAATTATACCTTGTGTTGTACTAGGAGTATGTTGGTACATAACCGAATGGTTAGGTACCACACATAAAAATGTGGCTGATCTTATTTTAATTGGTTGGGTTGTTATAGGGTTAGTTTTAAATATTTCTTGAATTCGATCTTTCCGCATTCTATCTAACGAAAATCACAATGATCTAAACAAATTTTGCCCAAACATTATTTTTTGTCATACATAAATTACTGCCGCACAAATCACTTGAAACAGTCACAACGAAAAAAAAAATTAATTATTTATAGCTTCCTCACTGTCGAATCCCTCATCGTCGATCCTCCCTCTGCCTGTTGTGTGTATCTTCTATTATGGAATCGTCTCTAAAAGTAATTTTGCCGAAAGTGAATAATGTATATCTATAGCGGGAGTGTAAACAGATTTGTTTACTTATGGAGTCATTTGTCAATGGAGTCGAATTGCGGTACTTTACATTATCGATGGTGGCACCCTGTGGCGCACACGCCATTCAATTGCCCAAACAGCGCCCAAAAGTATCTGACGACTGACTTGACTGTTCCTTGTATTTTTTTTTAATAAGCGTGTGAGGTCCTTGAATATACTAATCTGAAATATCTGAAATGTGATGATCTTGCCGCATTGATCGGTATTTCGTATTTAGGATGGAAGAATACAAGGATTTTTGTTGTTTGTGCATTTCTTCTTGTCTGCCTTTGGAAAGGGTTTTTTGTGTAGTTCAAAGATTGCCACATATTACGGCTTACGAGTAACCTATACAGAACGGAGTTTGTTTTTGTATATTTTATGTCAAAAAATGAAACAATCTCAAGTGGATACAAAGAATTCGATACTCTTTAGGGTTTTGAATATGGGAAATGCTTATCCTTTTTTTGTTAAATTTTGTTTATTCAAAAATTATTGTCTGTTAAGAAAACGAATTTCAGAATATTCTTAAAAAACAGGAAGGTATCTCTTTTTCAGAGGATAAAGATAAACTTACAGTTGAAAAAAGTGTTATTAAAACACTACAAAATTAAATACCACACAGTAACAGTTTTGGTAAAATAATAAATATTATAGTTATAATTTGTTTTTTAAGGAATTAAGAGTCTTTTGAATGAATCAAATTCGTTCAAGAGTTTTTATTGCTGAATATGATTACCTACATGGCATAAAAGTAGTATACTTCGGCCAAAAATGCTATTTAATAAATTGGCGCATTTCTGAAAAAATGGCAACACTGGTCAGTTGGTTCAAAAACACTTTTAAATTTAATTCTCTCTAAGGTGGTTGAAAATTTTAAAAGATTAGTTTTGACTAAAATTCTAACCTAAAAACAAGGAAAAATGGTTTTACTTTTTTTTTTCTACTAAAGCCCAATTAATTCACTCTCCATTATATTTAAAACCGCCATTTAAAATGGAAAATTTTAAAATCCGAAGTATGCGATTTGACAGATTTTCAATTTTTAATGGCGACTTTAAATTTAATGAGGAGTGAATAAATTGGGCCTAAATCACTTTGGTGTACGAATAATTTATTTTTGTTTTTTTTTTTTTTGTTAAGAAACGAGAGAAATGTGCCTTTTCAATAATTAGCACTTTTTCTTTATTTTTGACTCTTTTAGTTGAGAGCAAGATTTTAAAATTCGATAAAAATACACTGCCGCTCATCTGAATAGGTTCACATTTTAGTTCATTTTACATTTGGCCTGTCTTGGTACTTATTGCAATGGCACATCTTTTTTATGTATGTAACGAGAAAACATCTTTATGCGCTTAGTTAAGAAGAAAAAAAATTGTCTTGGGGCCTACCGTTCTTCTCACACGGTAGCTAGACCAAATCTAGTCATAAAATCAAGCATATTTTTTGGTTCATCTGAATAGGTTCAAAAGCAAAAAAGTTAATAAATCTTGAGTTGCATGGGTCTGTTGGACTCAAAATTGTGTCTGTCAATAAATCTGATTGTGTATAACCTGTTCGTGGTTTGTAAAGTGATAATTTTTGCGAAGTTTTGTTCTCCTCAAATGTTTACCACTTGACAACCCGTTTTTCCGTCGTTAAACCACATTTTATACCGGTTTTCAGCTTAATTTTGAGCTCGAAGTCATGCTATTCTGATCATTGCACATCTATCGGCCCATGTTGTGACTGAGTTACATCGACTTTTAATGTTGTTTCTATACCCTTGGATATTGCGCAAATAACTGCTTACTAAATTTTAACTTGTGTTTGTTTTTGTCCCAATGCATCGTTGGTTTCGGTCTAATTCAAAGGCTTCTTTTATTTTCCACATTTTTTCCGCGCCTAAAGATTTTTCACGACCCGTTTTCATCCTTACAGGTTATACACAATCAGATTTATTGACAGACACAATTTTGAGTCCAACAGACCCATGCAACTCAACATTTATTAACTTTTTTGCTTTTGAACCTATTCAGATGAGCCAATAATCATTTTTAGCAAAAAAACAAAACCGACTTCCATGGATCAAAACTGGGTTTTATGGTTTTTAAAATAGTTCCTATGGCTAAAAGTGAACTGAATTGAAATGGGACCACACTGCAGCCACCAGCTTTCCAATACAAAAAGAATTATCAAAATTGGTTCACTCAGTCCAAAGTTATGCGGTAACAAACATAAAAAAAAAAAAAAAAAAAATACAGTCGAATTGAATACCTCCTCCTTTTTGGAAGTCGGTAAAAAATATGCGTGATTTTATGACTAGATTTGGTCTAGCTACCGTGCGAGAAGAACGGTAGGCCCCAAGACAATTTTTTTTCTCCTAAACTAAGCGCATAAAGATGTTCTCTCGTTACATACATAAAAAAGATGTGCCATTGCATTAAATACCAAGACAGGCCAAATGTAAAATGAACTAAAATGTGAACCTATTCAGATGAGCGGCAGTGTATAATAGGTAATTGGTTAGTTTTGAACTTTTAAAGTAAACTGACCACGAGAGATTGATTGATAAATTAAGTATCACAAACAAAGAATTTTAAATGCATTTGTATGGCCTTTTGGGCAATTTTGTGTAACTATGTGTATTTTAAAAAATACGGATAGAATGAATGGACCAATAACCGATTGCTATTAGACTTGGTCAATTTTTTTTTTTTTGAAAATTGAATTATCGAAAACGGGACATTGAATTTTGTTTTAATTTTGGTTTTAGGTGTTGATTAATAAAATTGCTACAAAATAGCATACCAATTTTATTTTAAAATTTTTAAAATTTATTTATAAAAAACTAGTTTTTTAAAAACGGCTCTAACGATTTTGACAATTTTTTCTAATATGCATCTTTATAAAAGAAATCAAACTGAAATTATCCTAGGTAAAAGTAGGTTTAAAAAAAAACGTAGACAATTAAGTTTTGCATCTTTTATGTTAAGAACACTTTTTCGATATTCAGAATATTAAAAAACTTACAAGCCAAAAAAGTAAAAATAAGGAAAAAAAATTTTTTTTCAAGCTTCGACTAATTTTTATCAAAACTATGAAAAAAAAACTACCGAAAAAAGATTGTTCACCTTAAAATTCTCTACATTTCTGCTAATAACTTTTTTTGTATCGCTATAAATAAAAAGTTATTTTTGTTAAAAAAATGCCCTTTTTTGTCAATAATCAAATATAGATAATAATCAATTAAAAATTAATTGATTTGAATTTATTAATTTTTTTTTAACATTATACTGTTTTAAACTATTTAGAGCCAATTTTTCAATCTTCTAATAAACAGTCAGTTAACTGTTCGAAGAATAAAGTTATAAGGCTCATAAACAATCAGATAAAAACATTGAATTTTTCAATCAAGAATAATTTATTCTACAGAATAACAAAAAAAAATTGTCAAATTCAAAAATATTTAAAATTAAACGTCATTTTTATTCATGATTGTTTTTGTTTTCTTGTTTTCCACTGTATTTTTTTCAAAATTATTTCAAAACAGCTTTGACAACTGACACAATATTTTTTTTTGAGATTATTACTTAGAATAATTTTTATTCGTCTCTGAAAGAAGCCGATAATTTAATTCTTAGGAATAAGCTATATCTGCCTGTTGAAAAATTGTTTTTTTCTCTATTCTTAGGAATAAGTACTAACTGACTGTTTAACTGACTATTGAAAAATTGGCCCTTAAAAAAATTAAATAATAGAAATATTAATTTTTATTTGAAATTAAGTATCTATTAAATAAAAGTAATTTTTTTTTTAATTGATTTATCTTTATTTTTTATAAAATTAATTATTAGGGGTGCTCAAAACTTTAAAAAATTTTCTTTTTTTTACTTTTTTGGCTTGTAAACTTTTTCAATATTCAGAATATCAAAAAAGTGTTCTTAACATTAAAGACGCGAAATTTAATTGTCTAAGTTTTTTTATAACCAACTTTTACCTAGGATGAACAGGAGGTCTATTACGTAATACGAAACGAGCGGCAAGTCAACGATACTGAAGTAAACAATAGTTTACGATTATGTAAAACGATAAAGTCGTTTGGCCAAACTAATGTCGTTTTCTATTGACTTTTGAGATTTTTGTGTAAAATTCTCAGATTTTCCACTGCAAATAGAATATGAAATCTAGTTTTGTAATTGTGTGCGAAATCTGTGCATATAAAAAAAATAAAACAACAACAAATGTTCAGACAAATGTCAAACAGAGGTGTGTGTGTGAAAGTGCGTGTGTTTGTATGCGTGAATCTTGATAAAAATCCAGAATCAGATTCTTGAATCTCAGATTCATTTTTTTGTCATTTTTTTGAATCTCAAGACGCAAATAGATCATGAAATCTGAGATTTGTCCACTATTTCCCCTCTTCACCCCCCCTTTCAGCTGTCAAATTCACAAATCTCATTCTGAGATTCGTCAATAGAAAACGACATAAACCGAAAAAAATATTTTTTTGAGGCTCACATGAATTCTACCAGCATACGCAATAATATTTTGACAGCTAAACGAAAACGAAAGTCAAACGATAGGTAAATGCATAAACAAAAAATACCAAGACTGGAAAATTTCGTACGTCTTTCCCCCCGAAACCCTTTTGCGTACAGTGCTGTCTGTGAATATATGTGAAAGCCACCACGTTGGTAAATGACGTTAACACGCACACATTTATAGATTCACGACATTCACCACACATTTGACACGAACACAACGATAGGTTCACGACATTCACCACACCTCGCAGCTTGTAGGCAAACGTCAGTTGACCGCCGAGTTTCCAGTCTTGGTATTTTTTGTTTATGGGTAAATGGCAGTCGTAAAGATTAACGAGTATCGTTGAAGTAAAACGATTATCGTAATGCGTAGTCGCATTTCAACGAGAACGAAGTAGTTTGAACGATTATCGTTTTACAAAATAGGGCCCCAGAAGTCGAGATATTTAATAAAAACTAAAATCCAAGACGGCGGCCAAAAGGTGAGTTTCACGAGTGCGAAAAATCAGTGTTATGATATTCACCCAATTCTCTATCGTAAAAAAAATTTGGGGGTGGTACAAACTGCTGGGTCGCCCATATATGAACATCATAAATGCACTGGACTACAACAGATAATTGGTTTTGATAAAAAAAAACCAAAAATACAAAAATCCATTCGTTAAGACAATTGAGCTTATTGCGAATTAAGATTCTTCGGAACTTTTTCCCATTTTTGGAAACAAAAATTCCCCCAGAAAATAGGTAGGTAGGTAAGGAACGTATCGTTAATAATAACTTTTCCCTAATTTGAATGAAAAAATTACCACAAGTAAATTGTTCTTCAACAAAAAAAAAGTAATAACTGTTAGATCTCTAGAATCGGATGAATAAAAATTTAAATAATAACAACCGATAGCGCAATAGGTACTAATATTTGATTTTTCGTACTAATGACTCTTTTCAAAACTAACTTTTTTTTACTTACATTTCTCTCCAAAAAACCAATACGGGGATGAATAAATGAATCTATAAAATTTACAAAGTTTCAGAAAAAAACTTTGGAAGTGTTCTAGTGGCGTCCTTTATCTACCACCAAATTTTCATTAAAATCAGATTTTACGCAAATCTCAACCATTTGAATGGACTACATTGATAACATAAGCGAACAAAATCAAAATTTCCATTAATAAAAAATTATCTAAAAATGCAAATTTTAAGTTTTAACGTTTTTTTTTTTTCATTTTTTATTCATACGAAATCCAATTAACTTCGTCAGACTTAAAATTTATTATAAAAAAAATTATATTAAAAAATATTTTTATACAATAGCATATTGTTCATACAAAGCATTTCTAACTTTATAATATTCATCCGATAGACATCCTTCAAATGTAATTTTTCCCGTATCAATTCTCCTCAACGCCAAAGTTCCATTATTACACCATAGTGCACCGCCCGAAAATTCCGAATTAATATTACTCTTCATCAAATGTTGTTTAAAATCAGACAATCTCAACTCATTAATCAAAACAGTCTTATGTATTGGTATTTCATCAACATCAAATGGTTGCAAATTATAAATCCCTCTCTCACTTTTAAGTGATTCCGATTGTTTCCTCTTCTCATTGGCATCTTGTAAACTATCAATTTGTTTATTACGCAAAGTTATTTGCGAATCTATCCAAGCAACTTCAGCTGATTTACATTTTTGGAATTGTAATTGCGAAACTAAACCTTCTGTTAGACGAATTTGATAAATATGTCTCTCTGATGTCACATCAATGACTTCACCTTTTTCTGGGGTGAATACCTTGGCATTTATATTTTGATGACAATGTTTAGCCAAAACCTCTATCGCTGTTGGTTGACCTCTAACAACCACAACTCGACGCGGACGCAATTGCGACAATATCTTCAACATCGATTCTCCATCAGATCTTCCCTCAAAGTCAATAAACTGAATTTGAGCATTTATTTCAATAGTCTTTCGACTACTCAAACATTTTGTTGGATTCTCTTGTAGTTTGATTTCTTCTTTCTCTTTTTCATCTTTGATATTCTCTTTGGATGGAACCTCAGGGCAAACATCCATATTATTATCAGCAATTCGATAATCTTCTAAGTTAATAATTTCCCCATATTCATCACCTTTTATCTTCCCCTCAGAATATGGATACATCACATGATGCTTTTTATTGGATTTAAAAAATCCAATATGTTGTTTGCTTCCCGGTCGGAGGACAATATCATGTCTTCCTGTAATGACGCTAATTTCTATCTCATCTTCAGACTCTGAGCTATATTTATCATCTTTTTGAACTTCAATGAGGTTAGTCATTTTCTCACTCTGAGATCTCATGTACTCCTCAAGTTCATTACCTTGAAGTTCCACCCGTTTTCGGATATCCACTTCAATAGTCCTTCCATTTCCTCCATTCTCCAGCAAATCTCTTGCCAAAGTATCTGGAGATGACCTTGAAGTCAATATAATACTATTATTTGGATTTTGTGCCCAAGTTAGGAAGAGTTCCCTGGCAAATCCACTCTCCATATCTGGTGTACTTGCCAGGACAACTTTTGGACTATGCATCTTTGCCAGATCATTAATATTATGACAAAATTTCATATGTTTAAATTGGAATGGATTATTCCTAGCTCCCTCGAATGATTTCATGAGTTTATCACTCATCCATTCAATTTGGGATTTAGCAAATTCAATGACATTGTAACAGACATTGTTTAAAAGAGCCAAAGAATATGCCATTAAACCAGATTCTTTATTCTTCCACAGCTGATCAAGCATATGGGCAAGTTCAAGAACCCTGCCAGCAGTATCAGCGGCAATTAAGACATTGCCATTATTTCTTACAGTTTGTAAGATATTTGTCATAAGTTTTTCATCTCTAGCTCGTCTTCGAGCCTGCTGATAGTTGGCATTAAAAGCATCTGTAATAAGTAGCGAAGGTCTTTGTAACCTTCCCAACTCACAACTATTCAAATGCCTTTCTTTTTTATGATTATAATCAATAGCATAGACAATATCTTCTTCGCCATCTTTTAAAATCTTCCAAATTGTCCCGCCAACCATGTGACCAGCTTGAATTGGACAAATGACAATCCCGTAACCTTTGCCTTTCAACGGGACAGTTTGATTATATTTAAGTTGTATGATTTTATCAAAAGCTGCATCAACATCGTCCAATGAAAATAAATCAAAATCATACATGTTATAGTGGGACATGTATAAATCATACATAAACATTTGACCCATTTTAAAAACTGGGATTGTAGCGTAAATTGGACAATTTAGTCCGAGTTTGCCAACTAAATATGGCAATGCACCTAAATGAATATTGTCAGGATGTGATAGTAGAACGGCATCGATATTATTTACATGTTTTTTCAATTCATTGGCAAAATTGGGATTGAATTTTTCATCCCAGCCACAATCCAAGAGGATACGGACATCGTCGATTTGGAGTAAGTAACATGGTGGTGATTCGTCCATGGCACCGGAGAGGGTGTGGAGTTTGATGATTGATGTCATTGTTGAATTTGAAGAATCTTTAGTGGATTAATAATTATAAATAAAATTGGATTCAATGAAAAATAATTAAAATACCGCCAGCACAAAATTTCAACTTTTTTTAAACAAATTTTTTTCTTCTGTCAAAACAAAATGTCAAACCAGTAGTAGGCGTGTTCATTGAACAGCAAAATTATTTTTTGGTTTTGTCTTCTTGGGCACTGTTTACACTAGGAAAGAAATTATTGGAGACTTTTTGGCGTTTTTCAGAGGTGGATTCACATACTGAGTGTGTTTCTTCAGAGGCCGCCTACACAGGAGATAATTTTTGTCATCTACGAAAAATTTCGTTTTGCTTTTCGTTTTTCAGTACTCAGCTCAAGCGAAGAATTGCAGAGTTTTCACTCAAGCCTAATACGCAGATCGGGAAAAATTTTATTTCTCAAACAAATTTTTTCTCGGGCAGATTTTGTCTTGAATATTATTCCAAGCAGTACGCAGTTCACACGCAAAATTTAAATATTTGGAGCCGCTGTAAAGAAAAAGTCTAAACTTAATTTTGCGCGGACAAATAATTAATGTTCGAAGCATTATTCTGCCGGCAAAAATTGTGACAAGGAATAAAAACAAAACAAAATTGAAAAAAATTCAAACAAAATTAAGGTGGACTCTTTAATAAAATACTTGGAAAGTGAAGATGAAGCAAATACAAACAAAAAAAAAAATAATTTAATTTGAAAGAAGAAAAAACTTAGGGTAAACTGCCCTATTGTTGCCACTCCCTATGTGTGTGGACTTTTCACGAGCCGATTTTTGCCGTCCCGACAGACAATTTTGGTTCTATAAAGCTTTATAGATGCAATTGTTGCTTCTGTAAAGCATTATAGAAGCAAAATTGTTAGTAGGGGTGTGCGAACGTAAGCCGCAGGTGACCACAGTACACATAAAAAGGTAATATCTTCCAAACTGACATTGGTCGCCAAATTGTCAAAACATGACAATTAAGCGACCAATGTCAGCTACCGTAATTCTTAATTGTATTAAATTATAGACGAAAAACGCACAAAAAACGAAAATCCACACACACCACAAATTTTTTAACAATTATAGACCATTTTTTGCGAAGAAACACAAAGAAAATTTGTTATTTTTTAATTTATAATTTTTTCAAATGACATTTTATAAATTAAAACAAAAACAAATTTCCTGTTTACTGCGGTTGAAATATAAAAATTAAAGGCTGGCGTGACAGATTGGTTCCCATTTTTGACAATAAAATTTTGACAACTTTGGGAAGATATTACCTTATTATGTGTACTGTGGCAGGTGACTAAAGTAACAATTAACACAGAAAAATTATAATCGACTTAAGTCGTGTGACATATCGTGTGGCTAAAATCAACTGGTGAAAAGTTGGCATTAGTCTGACATTTCGTACAAAATACAATGAAATAACTTTTTTTTCATTCATTCGTCTTTCTTTGGTCGTGGTCATGTGAACAGTGTCTTATGATTTCGTCTTTGCAGATGAGTGGAGAGTTCAGGTTTAAAATTAGTCGAAACGTAGCCTTAAAAATAAAACACTTGGCATCACTACTATGGTCAACTGTCAAAAATGACAACTGTCAAATTTGATGTTTACAAAAAAAATTTCCTGACCAACTTGATTAAAAACGTACAAAATAATTTTATAAATTCTTTTAACAAATTCGCTCTTTTATAATTAAGTACCTGGGTGACCGAGCTTTGCTCGGTATGTTTAAATGTTATATCTAACTTTTAGTGAAAAAAGTCAATTTTTTGGAGTGGGTTTGAGTTTGCAATGACCAGTTTTTTCGCGGGTTACACCACATTCGCACTTTATAATCCAGTTTATTTAGGTTTGAATATGTGCCCTTAATTATGAAAGTGGACTAAGTCACTCCTAAAAATGGCATCAAATCTAGCCTAAAAATAATTATTATTTAAGGGGTAAAGTTTATTTGAAAGAGAAATTGCAGCAAATAGATTTCTTTATTGCTCCTCTAGTGATTTCATAAAAGAAATATAATTAAATCGTTATAAAAAAATTATTATGTTAGTTTTTCTTCAAACAATGCAAAAAGTGACTTAGTCCACTATCATAATCATAGGCACATATACATGCGACGATCAGCAATGGATAGAAGGGTTACATGAATATGCATTATCGAAAATGCCTACAGCAATGAGATCCCTTTTTGTTCAAATTTTAATTTACGGGTCAGAAAGTTTTGGGTGGTGAATATAAAGTTAATCTTTTTTCAAGTTTAGCCTTGTCGACAAAGCCTATTAGGAAGAAATACTATTTTTATCGCTGTCTCTGTTTTATTCTGTATCAGTGGATGCTTTACTTCTTTCTTTTTTTTTACTTATACAGGGTGTCTCACAGTCACCGCCCCAAACGAAAACCATTGATTCCTGAGGTCATTTTAATTCGAAAAACTCGAGAGGTAATTTTCTGGTTTTCGTCCCGTTTTCGAGTTATGACGGTTTTTATGATTTTTGCTCTCTTTTCCTTTGACTGGCTTTATCTTTGTCAAACTACGTCTGATTCGAAAGATTTTTTTTGCAACCAATCAAGAATTTATTACAGTTTTAGTTTGTCTCAAAACTTTTTTTCTGCGGACAACCGTTTCCCCGCAATTTTGCATCAAACACAATTTTCTTCGTTTTTTAAGTTGTTTTTTACATTTTCATATCATTTTAGTAAAAAAAAAAACACGTAAATGAGTATTAAAGTTTTGCTACAAACTTAAACTGTAACAAATTCTTGATTGGTTGTCAAAAAAATCTTTCAAAACAGACGTATTTTGGACGTATTTTGGCAAAGATAAAGCCATTTAAGGGAATGGAAAGCAAAAATCATAAAAACCATCATAACTCGAAAACGGGATGAAAACGAGAAAATTACGTCTCAAGTTTTTCGACTTAAAATGACCTTAGGAATCCATGGTTTTCGTTTGGGGCGTTGACTGTGGGACACCCTGTATATTATAAGATTGACATTAGGTCAATGGTGTTGCTTGTTGTGAGTTATTTTATTCTTATACGTTAACAATAGTCGCATTAAAACAAAACAAAACAAAAAAAAACGTAAAACAAAGATAATTATTGATACCAAATTAACAAATTACTTAAAAGTTTCAATACGAAAAAAAAACTAAGATAAGAGAAAATACTTCCAAAGTGTTGTGTTTGCCTAGAGGAAAAAACGCTCAAAATTTCATCGAAATCTTTAAAGCAATAACCAAAAAACTTATATGTGAGAAAAATAAGCGTAGCTGTGGGCGGATATTTCTAAAAGTATCAAAATTTCATCGAAATCTTTAAAGTTGTTACTAAACAAAAATTCTATGTTAAAAAAGTGGGCGTGGCAGTGGGCGGATTTTTCCAAAAATACTTCCAAAACTTTTTACTCGCTTAGATAAACAAACCCTGAAAATTTCATCGAAATCGTTAGAGCCGTTTCCGAAAAAACTTATATGTTAAAAAAGTGGGCGTGGCAGTGGGCGGATTAAAAAAAAAAAAAAATTCCAAAACTTTTTACTCGCTTAGATAAACACACCCTGAAAATTTCATCGAAATCGTTAGAGCCATTCCCGAAAAAACTTATATGTTAAAAAAGTGGGCGTGGCAGTGGGCGGTTTTTTTCAAAAATACTTCCAAACTTTTTACTCACTTAGATAAACAAACCCTGAAAATTTCATCAAAATCGTTAGAGCCGTTTCCTAAAAAACTTATATGTTAAAAAAGTGGGCGTGGCAGTGGGCGGATTTAAAAAAAAACTTCCAAAACTTTTGACTCGCTTAGATAAACAAATCCTGAAAATTTCATCGAAATCGTTATAGCCGTTCGCGAAAAAACTTTATGTTAAAAAAGTGGGCGTGGCAGTGGGCGGATTTTTCAAAAAATACTTCCAAAATTTTTTACTCGCTTAGATGAACAAACCCTGAAAATTTCATCGAAATCGTTAGAGCCGTTTCCGAGATCCCAATTTTATATATATTTATATATATATATATATATATATAAACAATTTTAGCTCGTTTAAAGTTATAAGATAAAATCCCAAACAAAATCATGGACGAATCACCTGGAAGTAAAGCTCTACAAAACATGAAATCCTTATCAAATAGTCTTGTTGAATTTAAGAAGCCAACGATTCCAAAAAAACGCAATAAACCAAAAATTCTTACTGAGGAAAAATACATTGAGGTAAGATTTGGAGTATAAAAATAGAATGATCCCTAAACCTACAATAACTTTTACAGGAACTCTCTAAAATAATTCAACGTGATTTCTTCCCCGATTTGGATAAATTACGAGCTCAAAATGATTACCTAGACGCTCTGGAAAAGAACGATCATGTTAAAATGCAAGAAATCCGTTCAAAATACAGTGGAAAACAATTTTCTGAACGAAGTCGATGTAAGTTGTCACATTACTAATAAAAGAGTTTCTGGAACCCATCTCGGCATAAGCCAAGAGTGCCTATCCCTCTATTGCAAGAGATTAGGCTCTATTGTGTTCCCTAGATCCTAAAATTCTCAGTATATGAAATTAGAATAGAAAACCTTTTTGAACATCTATTAATCACAATTTTTTATATAATGTAGAATAAGTTTATTTTTGAAAACAAGGGACGGGTTGGCAAAAAAAAAACAGCAATGACAGTTAGAAATAAAGTGAAGTACCATACGACTGACTAACAAGCAGAAAATTTTAACGACCCACAGTGGTCTAAAACCTGGCCAAAAATATTTAGGCACATTTCCCACATCAAATAGGTACCAAATGACCAAAAAGTTATTCGGAAGGAAAAATTTTCATTTTCATTTTCATTTACAGTAAAAGCCACTTAAGTGCTAACCCTCTTACTCCTGGATTAGCCGGAAGAAAAAAAATATAAAAAATCAGAAAATGCACGTACAATTCTTTATTTAATTTTTTGACTTAAGTTGTTTCACCAAATAGTTTTTGAGAAATTAAGTTTTAAAGATGAAATTTTGAAAAAAAAATGTTTACGTTTTTTAATTGATTTTGTATAAAATTTTGCAATACTATGGACATAATTATACCATTAGTTAATGACCTAGTAGTTTTTAGTCAAATACTAAAGACTTCATTCTAATAAATATTAAAGTTCCTAAGAATAACAAAAAAAACTGAATCATACTTTTTTGCCGGGAAACCCAGTTTTGTTTTTTTTTATTTGTATTAACCTTTTGTAACCCAAGGTCGTAAATTTAAAAATTAATAAGACAATCGATTGGCCTTTATCTTTAATAAAACACGTATTTTTTAAAAATTCAATAAAGTCATTATTTACTTAGTTATTTCGATATTTTGGGAGTAAAAAAAAAGTTTAAATAATTTATTTTTATATAAAAATGCAAAAATTCAAGCAAAAAACTATCTAATATTAATTTTTAGGCACTTTCCTAAAATCCAAAAATAAAACCCCGTGGGGTTTACTAACAAAAACTATTTTTTTTTCTGAATTTCGTATTTTTTACACAAATTTGCTTATTTTCAAAAAATCCCAACTTTCAACATTAACTGTCAATTAAAAACTATTGGTGCTATTTATTAGAAATTTGAAGTACTATTTCGATAAAGCAATACTTAAAGATTATAATATTAGAAGCTTCAAAAGAAAAAAAAATAGTTTGTAGAGCTTTTATGCAATCTTTTTCGGTTTGCTACAGAAATGTCACATGGGGCTACAAGGGGTTAAATTGTTTTATACCTCAAGAATATTGTGTTCAAATTGTAGGTCTCTTGGAGCCAAATTGACCAAGTTATGAGTATTTTAATACTTCCCTTAGGAACGTTTTAGTCTTTTAGTCCAGAGTTCAAAACTTTAAATCGTTATCCCCACAACTAATGTTTTCAACGCCGGTGCTCCTCATAACTTCAAAACTACTGCACCGAATTTTTTGAAATTTGGAACACTATTTTTTTTACATATTTTTAGAGGTATCCCTGGAGAAATTTTCTCAATAAAATAATATTTATAAAAATCTATAAGTAAGGGTCGCTTTTGAGGAGTTTTTTTTCAAGGGGTCTTTATTTTCGGGGTGCAAACTTGGGCAAACTTCTGAAATGCAAGTTTGTTCTACATATCCAGCAGTTCTATAATATATAGTTTATGCAATTTTGTGACGTGTTCCGCTATTTTAAAAACACTAATGTTAAAAAAAAACAACGAAAAAAGTGCAAATTTTTTGATCCCTCTGTATGAAAAAATAGAGTTGCATATACAATTATTTTTTTTATATCATTCAATGTCATTCTATGTCCATATCAAAATTTTTCACCAAAATCACTTTGAAAATTCACTTTTTTTTAAATCGAAAAAAAAAATTCGTGTGTACCCAACAAATAGCCGTTTATTTATTTGTGAGGTGGAGCTATTCATGGGAAAGGGATGCAACAATCAACAAAATTCGCATTTTCAGCCAGAAATAGACAAGAGTTTCACTCAAGTTCTTTCTGTTATTATTCATATATTTTTAAAACTCTTATAGTTTGATTTCCTTTAAATATGAACTTTAAGTTCTGGGGGGGGGGGGGGGGCACGTGCTCCCGTAATTTACGGGGGCACGTGCCCCCCCCCCTGGATCCGCCTATGAAAAACATTACTGTTAAAAAAGAGCCGAGTATGTTGAAATTATGCTGGCACAAAAAGTACTGAGATGTAAAAGTGTACCAAGTTCTAAAGTTTGGGTTCAAATTCGTATCAAATTTTTCTTTTAATTACCGATTTTTAAAGTTATTTCAAAAATTGCCAAGTAAACAATCAAAATTTTATTGATACGAATTTGAACCCAAACTTTAGAACTTGGAACACTTTTACATCTCAGTACTTTTTGTGAGAGCAGAATTTCAACATAGGAGAACTTGCCTCTTTTTTTAACAGTATTTTTTTTTTGTGATTTCACTACTTTTTGTAAGGTATGGCTGTAGAATTGAAAATCTCTATATTTGATGAAAATTCAGTGAAAATGGGCGGCTGTCACGCCCCCTAGCTAAAATTCTCAAATTTTAAATGCTTTCCTTTGTTTAAACTACCAGCTCTACCATTCTACCAAATTTCAAGATTCTGCTATAATCAGAAGTGCTATATAATATTTGATGAAAATTCAGCGAAAATGGGCGGATGCTACGCCCCATGAATTGAAAATCTGAAATTTTCGATTTTTCCTTTTGTTTACACCACAATTCCTATCACCGTGTAAAATTTCAAGTTTCTACGATAGTTTTGATGATCTGTCAGTGAGTCAGTTACGGTTTTTGCGATTTTTGACGCCCTATATCTCAGAAACTACTCATCGTCATAGCCGTATTTAGGGGGGGGGGCGTATGGGGTTTAACCCCCCCCCCCCCGGAAATTTTTTTATTTAGAAGATCAAAAGATATAGTATAAACAAATACAAGTCTAATATGTGCAGCACTAAATGGTTTGTTTGTGTATTTTAACAATTACCTATCTGAAAATTTCCCTTAAAGTCTCTACCAATTTTGTATCGTTAAAGAAGCAGTTGATGAAATTTTTATAAGGGAAAACTAAAGTTTTGTGGTCCATTACAACGTTTGGTAACTGATTTTTCAAAAAAACTAGTTTTGACCCCTTTGATCATTGACCTAAACACCTTAAAATGTTCTTTTAAGAACCCTTTAAATAACACCAGTATTTCTACAAGGTTTTTGGTGCGAGACTTAACTATACTTCTTCAAGGGTTGCTAAACTCGTATCCGAAGACAGAAATATTCGATCACATCTCGTTTTTGAAATATTACCGTTAAATCTATTTAAATATCCGAGATATCATCAGTTGCTTGTTACCCACTTTTGTTCTATGTTAAGCTTAAATCCTGTATATAAACGAAAATAAACGTATCCTTTTATTTAGAGAGTGAAGCTTTAGCTTTCTATTATCAAATTGTTTAATTAGAAAATTAAACAATTTAAGTTTATAGTTTAATTTCAGTGCATTTTTCAATGTTTTTATATATAAAAGTGCACGAAATAATTTTTTGTGTAAAGCCTTAGAGTGGTTCAAATTTATTTCTCCAAAAAAACTGTCTTATTTATATCAAACAACTTATCACTCTCTGTACCAATTTAAACTAGAGATGTCGCAGAATATTCGGCTATTTTATATTCAGTAAATTTTTAAATTCTTCTACGTCAGTATATAAGTATATTGGCAAGTTTTTCGCTTCGACTAAGTTCTAATGACCATTTGCTTTAGCGCAATTAACCCTTTCGTACCCAAGCTATGAAAATCAATATTAAAAAATGCCTTTTTTGGGTAGTATCTGGTCAAAAACATGACATGAATAGCAAAAAGTTATTTTCCAAAATAATAAATAGCAAAACTAATGTGTTTTTCTCATGTTACCTGTATGTAACATGCACTGCCTATGACCACCAAAAAAAGTCGAAGAGCTGAGAAAATAACTTTTTATGAAACTATAATGTATGCTACTTCTTCTAAGCAAAAAAACAAAACACTTTCTGCATTTACATTTTTTATATCTTTTTTTCAAAATTATGACCATATACAGGGTGTCCCAAAAGTAATGGATCAAACGAAGTATGCTGATAGGGGATCTTAAGGGCTCTCAGAATTTGGTAACTTGTTCATCCCAAATATTTACGGTTCTCGATTTAATGCAATTCTTGTGAAATTTCGAAAAATCCCTACTTTGCAACAGTATTTTGCTTCCTACGCCCATTATTGATTTTTGTTTTTTTTTTAAATTCTTATACAAAAACATTGCCAAATAATTAGGAACAATTAATTAATCAAAATATTTTTTATTCGATACGCCATTTCGCTGCAAATTAACTAACAGTTTCAAGTTTTATAAAAAATCAGTTTCTTACATTTTTTTGAGAGCAACACCGCAAAAAAAATTTGTACGGTGTGAGAATGGTTTATTATTTTTAAAAGTTGCCCTGTTATTGTAGTTTTCAAAAAAGTATAAAAGTTCCCAAAGTTGCAGTTAGATCGCAAAATATTACAATTTGAATTCAACAAAACGTAGTTTTTCAGAGCAAAAATACAAACAAAAATAGAGGCTTTTGTTCAAAGAAAAATAAACAAATAACAGTTCAAGAAAATGTTTTTATTTTTGGTTGTTTTTTGTTCTGAAAAACCCTGTTTTGTTGACTTAAAATTGTAATATTTTGCGATCTAACTGCAACTTTGGGAATTTTTATACTTTTTTGAAAACTACAATAACAGGGCAACTTTTTAGAATAATAAACCATTCTCACACCGTATACATTTTTTTTAGCGGTGTTGCTCTCAAATAAAAGTTAGAAATTGACTTTTTATAAAACTTGAAACTGTTAGCTAATTTGCAGCGAAATGGCGTATGAAATAAAAAATGTTTTGATTAATTAATAGTTCCTAATTATTTGGCAATGTTTTATTAAAAGAATTGTAAAAAACAAAAATCAATAATGGGCGCAGGAAGCTAAATACTGTTGCAAAGTAGGGATTTTTCGAAGTTTCACAAGAATTGCATTAAATCGAAAACCGTAAGGATTTGGGATGCACAAGTTACCAAATTCTGAGAGCCCTTAGGATGCCCAATCAGCACACTTCGTTTGATCCATTACTTTTGGGACACCCTGTATAAAAATTTTTTTTTTTTTACAAAAAAAAAAAAAAAATGTGAATTTCTCGATAAAAAAAAATTTAATAACTTTTTGTAATAATCCAGTAACTAGGCTTTATTATCTTTCAATTAAGCCATCGTAACCTAAAAAATTGTTTAATTTAATATTTTTTACGAATTTAAAAAAAAAATGTTACATGAGAGTAATGCTGGGTCCGAAAGGGTTAAAAATCGACTGCAGTTACATGTAGTTGATAAAAAAGTTTTGTGATTCCTAAAAAAAAATTTTGTTCGGTCTGAGGTAACCCCCCCCCGAAATGAAATCCTAGCTACGGCTATGCTCATCGTAAGAAATTTAGTGAGGAGTTTGGTTTTGACCAGCTCAACATGTGTAGCGAGTTTGAAATTTCTAGCATCTTTAGTGTGGAAGTTAGAGGGGGGTCGAAAATGGCCTGAGTTGTTTCCTGTAAATAAGGGTGTAGTGCCAAAGTTGCTAGAGAACTTGGCTGGGCACTACCGTGATTACTTTGCAAATACTCTTGAACCATATTATTTTTATATGTGAATTAATAGTAAAGCAATATATTTTAGTCTCTGTTTAATACTCATCCAATTTAAAGTTTCCAATGTCACTCTTATGGAGATATAAACACTCACACTCAATGTTACTCGCATTGCATTATTCCGGAGCCGATTTACAATCTACTAGCATACAATATCGTTGCACAATAATAAAAATGGGTTAGCACAATAGTAAAAAAATAGAAAACTAAGAGCTGAAGTGAACCAAGTCACAAAAAGTGAATTCTGATATATAACGAGTAAAGTAAATACGTTTCCTTTGAATCTTATGATGAATATTTTTTTCTCCAACAAATGACAATTTGAATCGACACACCCTTTGAATCAATTAATGAAAGACGATAGTAGAGTCAAACCTATAGCAGATTTTGGCACTAGATTTGGATTTTTTTCTTTTTATTTTTTTGACTTGGTCCGTTTCAGCTGTGAAATTTCCATAATATATAGTAGAAAAGTGCATCAAATGTCAAGTCTCTTCTATTTCTTCTCAGAAAACTAATTTTTTTTTTGTAATTTTTGTTCACATATCTCCCTTGCTCTTTAAATTTGAATCCAAAACGCCTGCGAGATATTTAAAACTACCATCACACTCAATTGTCTCTTCATTAATAAAACATTAATTGGTTCAGTAACTTTAAATTTCATATATTTACGCTGTTTAAGTTCTTATTTAAGCATTATACCAAACATTCAAAAATATTTCCACTTACTTATATCAAGACATCATCCGCAAACAACAAAATTTTGCAAAATCGCAACGCACATTTAATGTAATTTGATGTCTCAGATTCGCTCCCATTGCATTGGATAAAGTATTTCTTACCACTGTTCTTTGAGTCCTACCTGTAAGGTACGATTTAAACCAGCTCAATTCATTACCTACGACTCCATACATTTCCGATTTTTGCACTAACATACTTCTTTCGATAGTTTCAAACTCACGTTTAAAATCCAAAAACACACTACTTTTACGAGGTTTTAACAGTTTTAACGAATTGTAAACAATTTAACGTAGTTTCACAAGAGTGTCTTTTTCTGAACCCAAATTTGTTCTTGCTCTAAAATTTTGTTATTTTACAAATAGTCTTGAAGTTAATTTGCCTCATAACACTGCAAGATCTTTTCAAATGTTGACATCATATTTACAGAACCGAACTCTTCGCATTTAACTGCCGTGTTTACCACTTTTGGAATAGGAAATAAAATGAATTCTTTCCAATTGTCTAGAAATATTCCTGAGCACAGTGAATTATTAATAATTTTCAAAAGTACGGGGGTAATAATTTCAATTGATTAAAAAAAAAAAACAGGCCACACAATGATTCTACACTGGCATACCGAAAATGTTATAAACACAATAAATTCAGTTGTATATTTGGTGAGATATATTGCTGCAAGAGAATTGAATTGTTAATTTCAATCAGACTATCAATAAAATAGGTATTGAACCTATTCGCAATTTGATATTTAACATTTGAAGTTTCATCACCGAATTTAACGTTAGTGATATCCTTACATTCATTGTTTTTCATTACAAGAGTCTTGATTACGACTATAATTTTGTATTTTCTGACAAATGTGCTCATATTTTGCTTCTAAGTCTGTTGCTGTATATTTATTTCGAATTTGTTTATATCTCTGCCAGCTTTCGAAGTTGTTGCTCTAAATACTGCTATTTTTTCTTGTTTCATCAATCAATATTTTTGAATTTTCTATTCTTGCAGCCTCATTTACAATTTAAATATCACCTTGATCCCTAATTAAATCTAACATTGTTAGTATCATTTATTAACAAGTCAATATTAAAGTATCTCATTACTACATTAAATTTACTTTCCAAATGCTCAGTGTAGGTACCTTTCATAAAAACATAAGAAATCATTTACTGATGCGCTTGATGATCTATATCTATATACACTCACGAAAATCCATTTTTTAACCATAATTTCAAATTTCGCACAATATTATCATACATTCACATCAACATTCACCACTTTAAACCTTAATCCTTTTCTTATATAAACCAATACGTTGACTAATTTTCCTCTTTTTCCAGCAATGACACCAGCTACATTTGAAACTCCACAAATCAATCCCACGGGGAGCTCTCCAACACACCACAGACCGCCTTCAGTAAGCGACACTCCCAAATCAACACAGTCTTCATCCTCAAGTGAACCAAGATCACTGTCGACATCACACACTCTAGATTCTTTCCTGCAAGCCTACACCAGCGAAGATAATTATAGTTTTCAAGAAATCATCGAAACAGCCGATGAAAAACTACGAGAAAAGTTTTCTGTCCTCTATAATCAGGAATTCCTATCTGCAGACAAATTGGCCAGAGCTTTGACTTTGCCCAATATTGAGACACAATTTAGTGAAGCAGATCCACAAAGATCGGTAAGTAAGACGTGTGGGAAATGCCAAGTGAACAATTTCACAATTCTTTCCATTTCAGATAGAAACATGGTCCTATCGCAACAAGAACTATATAATGTACATCCCTGAGGGTGTAGAGCTCACAGAGGATGAAAAAATCGAAAACATCAATAGACGACAAGTCATATCACACAGTAACACTCGTCTATCAATGAATCCATTCAATGAATCCCGAAACAAAGAAACAATGTCAGAAATTATCAAAACCCAATCACAAATGGTCAACGGCAAAGTTGGTGTTGATGGGAATATCATGAATTTGAAGAATGTCCCAAGTGTTGGTGGTTTTGATTTGGTCAAAACTCCATCACCTCGACCGGGTGAAGCATTTAGTCCTCTGATGACATGGGGTGAAATTGAAGGAACCCCCTTTCGATTAGATGGCAGTGATACGCCAGTTAGATCGAATAATGGTCCTTCTTTTCGAATCAATGAGAATTCAAGAAGAGAAACTATCGCCTTGGCTTTGGCTGAAAAAGTTGGTGAAAAGATGCGAGCACAAAAGCAACGTGCAATGGACACTGCAAGGAAAAATATCGGTTCGCCTTTTATTAGATCGTCAATGGATCGATTGGCGTCTATGTCACCGGCAGCAAGACGTTTAGCAACATCAAAATTAGGTCTGCGTACACCTAGTCCGCTGAGGACACCAGCGGCACCTTTTGGAAAACAAAAAACGAAAACAACTCCTTTATTAATTGGACAACGTAGAAAAACACCGATAGGATCGGCTTCGGCATCTTCTGAGGCTTCAAGGGCTCCCGATTTGACTGATGATTTGTTGAAAATTCCTACAAAACGATTAAATGCATCGGATTTCTTTTGAAATTTCTACACGATGCGTGTAGATATAACTAAATTAATTAGAAAATAGTTAAAATAAAATTTTCATTTGTTTCACAAGGAATTGAAATATTTTGTTTTAATTGAAAACTGTAACGGCAGTTAAGTGAAATTGAGAGGGTAACAGGAATTTAAATAATTCCTAGGTTAGCTTAAAGCTGGACTTCGGCCACATTTGCTATTAAATGAGTACATTGAATAGGACACGCGGAAACATACAGATTTTAGTCAACATAAGACCTTTATAAAGCTATCATAAGCAAAAATCCGACATCTAGATCATAAGTTAAGGTTGATTTACAATTTATAAACTCAAGGTAGAAAGAAACTGATAAAAAATCCCAAGGCACAATGTTGGATTTATTGAACCAGATCGATTTGAGACTTGTGAGGAGCTTAATAAAACCTTTGGAAAGTAAGCAATGAAAGGGTCTTTAGAAATACATTCTTGCTTTGAATTAGAAAATGTAAATATGTACTTAATCACTGTTGAATTTGCTAAAATTGTGAATTGGTCGATAGCAAAATTGTTTTATTCCGATGGTGAAATGATAGTCAAACGCTCAAAAGGTACTAGATTCAAATTTCAAACCAAAAAACGTAATCCATACTGTAAGGGACGGCGGAGGATTTGTAATGGTTTAGGGCTGGTTTTCAGCTGTAGGTTGACCAAAACAATGGACGTGTGGATCATTTTTAGTATAGAGGCATTTTGGAGTCGAAAATGCTTCAATGTCTTTGCGTCTTTGAGAAGGTAGTAATCTCAAACGTTCTTCAAAGCTTGTAAAAGTTCTCACTTTTAACTTGCGATATATTGGTACTATTGGAAGAGTTAAGGACTTGTCTGTCAGTCTGTATCTATCTTGATGTTCTGATTGGTAGTTATGAGTTTTGTTAAATTATGTTTTTAGAACCAAAAATGATGGTTTTATTTATAATAAAATATTTTTTTTTTCAAATTAATTATTTTAAAATCAATCTAATATATATATAAAATTCTCGTGTCGCAGTGTTTATTACCAAACTCCTCCGAAACGGCTGGACCGATTTTTATGAAATTTTGTACGCATATCGGGTAGGTCTGAGAATCGGCCAACATCTATTTTTCATACATGTAAATGGTTAGGGTGGTACAACATAATATTTTTTTTTTAATTCATGGAAAAACATTTTTTTTAAATTTTGCTATGATTCACTACTGAAAAATACATATAACTTCAAATTTTTAAACATTCTAAGATCAACCAATGTTTTTCAATTGCAATTTTTTGTTAAAAAATATAGTGTTTTACTATTGTGATACATTTTTTATGTTGTTTTGTTTTTTTTCTGTCGAAAAATATTAAATGTTTTATCATTTTTATGTCAAATAAATTATATTTTGTTTAAAACGTATACGTGTTTAATAAATATAATTTTTTTTATTACTATGAAAATAAGATGCAAACAAATGCAATATTATAGGAAGGGTATAACCTGACTCAGGCAATAGCACGACTCAATTTTGATAATCTTTTTTGTTTTGTTGGACCACTCTTACCATTTATGAAGTTTTGTATGAAGTTTTGTGTGCATATCGGGTTGCTCTGAGAATTAGCAAACACATATTTTCCATTTGTTATTGAGACCCTATTTCTGTTGGTATTGGAAACTTCACACACTGGAGATTCAAAAATTGGAAATAAATACTAGAAAAGGTGGAACGAAGTCCGCCGGGTCAGCTAGTTTTTATATAATTTTTTTCAGTTTTATTAAATTTCTTATTAACTTAAACATATTTTTTTCATAAATTTTACATAAAAACTTTAATTTTCTAAGCAAGAACAAATACGTGCGACCCAGTTGTACATTTTATTTCATTATTAAAAGAAATGTTTCTTTTATGATTTAAACATTTTAAAATTAATCCAGTCAAATAAGGGTTTAACCTCGGAAAGAAATGCTAATAGAATTTTTTTTGCTCAATACCTTCGTTTTGGCATTCTATAACATACCCCAAAAGTTTAGAAAAATCTCATGTCCGCAAGTCGCGATTTTTGAAGCGCGAAATGGGGCTTTTCAAAATTGACAAAAATAGACGATGATATTATATACACATATGATACATGATATCAAGGTATTTTTTGATGCTGATTCCAAAAAATCAAGGCAATCTGACGTCTCTGAAAAAAGTAATACCTGTTTTTCATCTGTCAACCCATATTTTTATAACAGTTGCTAACTTACTACCAAAAAACCCTTAAGAGTATACCTACATCAAAAATACACAATGCTCCTATCCATTGGGGTACACTATAGACAATTTTTAAACACCATTTTTTTACTTTGAGAGAGTCTAAAAAACTACCTACAAAATTCACATATAAACGAGTTTTTGGCTTAATGAACGAAAGTTAAAATTTAAACGGTCAACGTGGCGTATTCGTAACATTTTTTTTTTTTTATTTGTTTTGCTTAAGAAAAGTTCAAGTGTTGCTTAACAAACGATAAAATCAGTTAATATGTTTAACATATGTATAAAGTTCTGGTCCTTGTAGACTATTCAAGTTTCAACACACTGATAAACACGATCGTAAGTAAAATGGACTTCATTACTGCCTTTTGGCTGGTTATTTTCTATACAGCAAAACTTCACATTGCTGAAAGCTGAATCCGTTTTAAAAAGGAGGTAATGCCTGTTATTTGCTTAAATAACTGTAATCAATTATTTACTAGCCCTCAGAGTTCTTCCCAGAAGTTAATTCTTACTGCAAACTCATAATAAAAACGCTCGTTAAAACGGAGATTGTTTTATCCTTGTTAAATAAAACTTTGTGTTTATGCATATCATATAATAAATCCACTAACATGGTTAAGTTCGTTTAAATTTTCAAGTCTATTCGACTGTTATATCTGCGAAGTTCGGAGTTATTAATTGATATCCTTCATTAAAAAAAAATTATTTATTGATAACTTGAAGCATGCAAAAAAAGCTAAAATTTGTGTCATCAACCTTAAAACCAGTCCAGATTAAACCAGATTAAATTCAAACAATCTCCAAAGAAGATCCCACCAAAGTTTCTCTTCCGATTTCATCATTCTTATACCATTTAATGACGCGTACTCTAAATTTTAATTGGTTCTACTTGAATGAATATACATTTTACACAAATAACAAAATATTTTATGCGGCATGTTGTTCAATATAATTAACACTTAAGTTTTATGGCTTATCGAAGCCGCTTATCAAAGACGCTCTATTCTATTTGTTAGATTACAAATTCTCAATCAAATCATTCATCCGACTCATAAATAGAAATTTGGTACCAATATTAGCATCAATAGATTTGCGTATTCCTATTTCCTTTTATATAAATAAAAACAAAAATAAAAAGAAGTGAAACAAAACAAAAACACCCAATAAATAAGCTATAAAAGCAATTTTTATCTGACCTTATACGAAGTTATGTACCTACTTGTACAATGAACACTCATGTTAACTTCACGCATCACACTGAATTTTATTTTTTAATGCAAAATTTTTATTACATACAACTTTTTAAGTATGTACCTAAATTATTATTATAATTACTTTGAGATGTTTTTGCTCCAGATAAGAATTTAGATGATGTTTGTTATCGCATGAAATTAAATAATTTTTTTTTTAATAAAACAAAATAAAGGAACGTATTTATTTCAAAAATAATCAAACAAAAAAAAATATAACTTAAATCTAACAGCACCATGGGAATAAAATTAAAAATATTTTTGAGACTTTTTTTTATAACCTAATAAAAGTAATTAATTTAAATAATAATTAACAATTTAATCATAATAATCAACATGGTCCCCAGATTTGAACTTGAACTCCTTTAAAACTGCCAAACATTTAGCAGTAGTTAGTTGAGTGGTTAATATTGTTTTTTGTTCCCTCGAACTTCGGAATCCTTCTCTCAATTCTTCACTCATAGATTCCTCTTGTACGATTATTGTCATGTCAGTATCAACTGGACCTGGTGAATAATTTAACACAGTTGTGTCTTTCTCTTCCAGAGCCAAAACTCTAAAGTACATTTCTCGAGCTGCCTTACCAGCTCCATATTCTGCCATACTTGGAAAAGGTTCAATGCCAACTTTTGAAGTTATATTCACCACTAACTTTGGAATATCTTCGAATCGCCTCATAAATTCAGTATTCAATGCGCAAACTCCGAAAACATTCAAATGGAAATACTTTTTCCAATTTTCAATGTCACCAAGTTCCTTTGCCGATTTCGTTACATCTCCAACCGAACCCACATTATGAACAATAAATGCTCTTTCAAAATCATTAACTCCAACTCCATCCAAGGCATTAGTTAATGTATCGTGATATTCTTCAGATGAAATCTCACCCAAGTCTAATGGAAACACTTTGACTGTGATGTCACTATTTACAGCAATTATCTCATTCCGGGTCTCTTCCAGACCTGAAGCTGAACGGGCAAATAAAATTGCCAAACTTTCTGGCTTAAATAGACGACAACATTCGATAGCTAAAGTTTTGCCAATACCCTTAGATGCTCCAGTAAGGATAAAGATAGTTTTTTGATTAAGATCCATTGTTCTAATGATGATAAGTTTTATTTTTTTATTTTGTGACGAAATATCGATTGTCCGACAATACTGCAACGACGAAGGCAACGTCCGTGTAACTCAAGTTAAAAATGAGAAAGTAAAAGTTCAACTTACTGGTTGGACAAACACAACACCATTTGAAATGAATTATACACACAGTTAAGTACAAGTTCTTGTCTCACTGGATTGAGTGTCTGAGTCAACGAATTCTCGCAAATTCCGTTTAGTTACCTTTGGGTTTTTTTTTTTTTTTATTAACACGAAATGAGATTGTACGAGAGTCTCTTTCTAATAAATAATTCACAGAGATTCACTCAAGAAAAAAAAAAAAAACACCACGACCACTTGTTTTTTGAGTTGTTCTACTGCTGTTTTGGTTGATAGGTAGTGTTGCCGTATGTAAAAATTTGATTTAAATAAAAAAAATTGTAAGTTTTTTGGTTTAATCAAAAGTTGAACTTTTTTGTGAGGGGAAGGTTTGATTCATACAAATCGAATTTCAAACATTTCGCCATACCATTGAGCCAATTTACTTTACAAAAATATTGGTGACAAAAACGAAATTTATCGGTTTCTCCTATCTTTTAAAAAAATAAATTGAATTTGATCAAAAATAAAGAAAGGTACACTAGGGCGTATACTTACTTTTTTTTTTTAAAGCTTATTTTTCTTCCAAAAACAAACGATTTTCTTTTTTTTTTCTTTTCATCTTTTTATTAAAGTATCTACGATGAGAAAGGGGGTGGGGGCTGAAAGGCAGAGGTTGAAAAAGCCATATAATATTAATAAAATTCATTTTTTTGGCGTAATTATGATGTTGACTAAGTAATTACAAAAGCTAGCATAATTTTATTTTAAATGTAAAAATAATAGTGCATAACTGACATTGTCTATTTACTAGGCAGAGAGTCAACTGAAAATGATTTTCTCTGCAAAAAAAAAAACATGGCTAAAAATTAAAAAATTGTATCCGGATTGCATAAGTTAAAAAGAGGCCATCAAAAAAAAAAAAAAAAAAAAAAAGTGGACAAAATAGGATCTATTTTTGTAAGATAAGGCGTTCAGTTCATAAAAGTAATAATTTTAAGAATTTTCAAATTAAATATTGCACCTATGCTGTTTTGCATTGTTTCAAATAAAACACTATTTTTTTTTTTTTATTGGAAAAAAACGATTAAATAAAACTTTAATGTTTTTAAACCAGTAAAAATAGCTTACAATTAAGTGGACTTAGAAGTTTGAAAGCTTCCCATCCTTTAGACATATATGAAAAAAATTATTCATCATTCGATGTAAAAATATTGGTTGTGTATATAAAATTTATTAACGATGAATTTTTGTTGCTTGAGAACAATCTTTTTGAATATGGTCCGTCTACTTTTAAAAAATTGGAACGGTGATTTTGTTATCGAAAAATTGTTTAATCATTTTATTTTGAATTTATGCCTTTCTACAAACAACCTTTAAAAATTTGAAATTGATCAAAAATCCAAATAGGGACACTCGGGCGTATACTTGGTCATTTCCCTTTTTACTTTTGATGTATGTAAATGTTTACTTATAGGTCATAACAAGCTTGTTGTGAAATAGAAAATTTGAGATTCAACAAGCCTCTGCTATAAAAGGTGCTGTATCTTGTATGCTTATACTAAACTATACGAGTTTAGTGTTTGATGACAACAAAAATTGAGTACAAATTTTTATTTTTTTTTTCCTACAAGAATTTGTTTTCGTTTTAAAAACAACTTGTTGTAGAAAACTTGTAATCTTGTTTTAAAAGCCCCACAAACTTATGTCATTGCTGACGCGAGTCGAAAACCCCATACAAATTCAAACAACGTAATCGTATAGGAGTAAGAGAATACAGAAAAAAATTCTTTTAAGCGTAAAGTACTTTACTACTTTAGGCTTTCAAAACATCGTTTTTATTTGAGATCATCGTTGCAAGAACTAGTCCAATAGGTTAAATTTATTCATAGATGTCATCTATAATAGAGTTTAGCAAATTATTTACATTATAGTTAAGATTTGTACTCAAGTAAAACTATTTGTACTATGAAAAGAATAAAATATACGACTGCAAAGAGGTTCCTATTATAGCAAATGCTAAAATACCCGTTTTATTTTAACATCAGAAAATTTGTATTGTATAAAATGAAGTTTAAAAAAATTTTGTTTATAAAAATTACTATTACAGAGGAAATATTGTGATTACAATATTAAAAAAAAAGAAAACAACTTATAGTAGAGTAACTAAAGCAAATTATTAGGGAACCCGGCCGAACAGCTCTGATTTTGACGATTTTTTTTCAAACGTAGGTTATTAAAAATACTTTAAAGTCGATAGATTAAAAATTACCGATGTTGCCGTATTGTTTTTTAAAATTAAAATTAAATTTTTTTTGAACAAAACCATTTTTTTTGCTTAAATTTCATAAAACAATTGATAACAAAACATTCTCTAGGTAATTTAAGGAAAAAAAGTATAAAGGAGTAAGGGGCAATCTTCCATCGTTTAAGCGATAAATGCAATTTTCTCACAATCTGACTTCAAACACAAAAAAAAATATTTTGAAAACAACGGCAACACCTACAATATTTTAAATTACATTTTTAAAAAGCCAGAAGCTCATTCTTATCTCTTAAATTTAAATCCACTAAATTTAATGAAGAGTTTTTGAAAAAATGGTAATCAAACTCAGAATTTAAAAAAAAATGTTAAAAAAAAAAATTTTAAATGACTTTTTTCCAAACTTTTTGTAATAAAATATGAATTTATTTTTAAAAAAATTTTGGCCATAAATATTATCAGTTGAATTCCGAAGAGGAAAAGGTAATATATATTACAGTTTAAAATTTTCAATGGGTTTTTTTGATAAAAACTGAATTTTTGCATAAAAATAATTGATTTTCTCAAAGACTTTGGTAAATAAGAACTTTAAATTTTTGCTATTTAGCTTTCAACAATAAGGGTTATTAAATTAATAAAAAATAATATTATATTTAGAAGTTGAACTTAAAAAAAAAAATAAGTTAAATTTTTTTCCAAAACTTCTATTCAAAAAAGTTCTTCGAAAATGAAATACTTTTTAATTTTTTTCATAAACCGTAATACATATTGACATTTCCTTTTATAATTTCAAATCATAATAAATGTGGTAAAAAAAAATTGAAAAAAAATGCATTTTATATTACGAAAAAGTTTTAAAAACCACATGTTAAAATTTGTTCAATAATTTTTTTTTTTTTTTTTCAAAATCTGAGTTGAGTTACCATTCTTTCAAAAGCCCTTAATTCAATTAACTTAATTTTAATTTTACAAATATGACTAAGCTTCTAGCTTTTAAAAAATGTACATTTAAATATTGTAGGTGTTGCCGTTGTGTTCAAATATTTTTTTTTGTGTTTGAAGTCAATTAATAAGAAAATTGCATCTATTGTTGAACGATGAAAGATTGTCCCTCACTCCCATATATTTTTTTCCTTGAATTTCCTAGACAATCTTTTGGCATCAATTAATTTATGAAATTTAAGAAAAATTTTTGAAAAAAAAAATTTTTTTGTTCACAAAAATCTTCAATAAAATTTAAAAAATCAAAACGGCAATTTTTAATCTATAGACTTTAAAGTGTTTTTAATTACCGACGTTTGAAAAAAAAGATCATCAAAATCTAAGCTAATAATATTGCCAATTTTTGAGCTTTAGTTACTCCACTATTATATGAAAATGTAGTTCAAAATTCATTCTGTTGAAAACCATTTTCAAGTATCTGAGTTCTTTAAAATTTTCTTACTGTCTGTTTTGATGCAATTAAAAATCGATAGAAGTTTTATTTCACACAGACTATTATAAAATAACTCTGTAATGGCATTTTAAATATGAGTACATTTTTTGCCAGCCTATGCATTGTACTTTGAATATTCATAATAAAGATATTGTGAAAAAATCACTATTGTATGGAAATTAGAAAATCCATTAGGGGAGATTTCATTTATTATTTGCTTGTAAGTTAAGATTTTATTTTTATAATAATATCTATACTTTTGTATTTAATTCTTACTTCGTCAAAATCAATCTAAATTTTCATTCATTCATTGCCTATACTTCCAGTCTGCCAAGTCGTTTGGTCTGTTTTTCAAAATCTTTACATAATTAAGAAAAAAATATGTTTATTTACCCATCATTTGTTATACTTAAGGAGTAGGTACATATTTATTTGAACGACAATGTGGACGAGGGTGTTCTGTAAGCTTGCTCAAAAAATTGTGGTATTGAATTCAATTTTTAATTTAAATTTTTTTAATTTGTTGCTAACTTAAAACACTTCAATTTTGCGAAAAATCAAAAGTTTTTTGGAAAAACATAAATATATGTATTGTACATGTACATAATGCAAATCTAATAAGCACAATTTTTTATCCCATTTCAATCGGTGAAGGAATTCGGTAGTTTGATTTTTATAATAGGTTAATGTTCTGATAAGTCTCTTAAAAGCATCAGTTCTGTTTTTTACTTGCTCTATAGGGCAAGTATTGGTTTCGTGTCGAAAAAAAAATTGAGATTTTAATCAAAACCAACATTACGATGATGGAGAATTCCGAAAAAGTGGGTCCCGCAATTCCGTCCGTGCGTCTGTGCGTTCATCTGTACACATTTCCACAGCCTAAACGGGTGGATGGATTTTCTTCAAATTTGGTATAGATGATTTTTATGGAATTCTGAAAGTTGGTTTTTTTTTGTTTTTTTTATATCTCGTTTAGAACGTATACCTCCCATACAAAAAAATACGATATTACGAATTTCTCGAAAACGGCTCTAACGATTTTGATTAAACTTTGTATACGTAATATTTAAAGCAGTGGCATTAAAACTGCATTTTTATTTTTCTCAAAAAAGTCAAATAACAAAAAAAAAATTTTTTCATTTAACAAAATTTTGCCCTAATAATGTCGGCTCTTCCCCAATATCAATTTTTTTTAAATTTAGATCCAGCTTTTAAAATCTACAAGTAGACTAACATAAAAGTGCTTTGAACTGCAAGAGCAAGTACGTGCGACCCCAGTCGTGCATTTTATTTTTTTTTAACAATCCGGGCTTAACTAAAAAAAACTTGACAGCACTGCTTAATAAATAACATTTTCTCTTGCATTCAATGCACGAAATATCAAACAAAGTTCAAAATATATATGTGGGTTAGAAGGTCTGATTGGCCAGCTATCACATGAAAATAAGAAGCCATTTTACTTATTATGGCAAATAGCCAATTAAAATCCTTCTACAAATATTTAACCGTTCTTTGGTTTTTATGTAATCTTTCTTTGTTTTCATTAGTCAAAGATACTTTTTTTATCTAATATCTTAATTTTAAATTTTAGGACATCGAATTCAAGCATTTGGAAACATTGGTTAAACGAAAAAACGTGGGAAAAACATTTGATTTAATTTTTTTAAGAAGCTTCGAATTTTTAGAAGCTTTAAAACTCATGTTGACGCTTCGACACAGTTTATCGATAACTTTATTATCTGGTAGCAAAGATTCTTACGTGTTAATTGGTCGAATACCTTTTCCTTTTAACTCCCATTTTCCGTCTTCCACTTACGAATAGGCACATACGACATACCACATGTGACATGTCGTAACATTGTCCCATGCCACTTGCAACATGCCGCATGCATAATGCAACATGAAATATACTAGGTAGATCTCACTATCCACATCCAGCATGCTATACTTGCCACATGTCATGTAAAAATTCGTATTAACGTATGGACACAAAAAAATAATAGGTAACTTAAAAATTTAACTCATTTAATCATTACATTATGCATCTAAGCTAGCGAAAACAAGGGACAAATGCTTACTCGGTTCTTCAAACGTTGAGCTCCAACAAAAACTGTGTGAAAATACGAGAAAGATAACTGCGACATTGCCAATAACTTCCCAAACAAAAACTTAGAATAAGATTTAAAGATCATAAGACTAATTTGGTACATGGCCAATAAGATACAAACATTTAAGGTGCTTTTGCGGGTTCAATTCCAATCTAGGGGGCATAGCACTGCACTCCGTCGTGGACGGTTTCCGGAGATGTACCCAGTGACTTTTACTCGACTGATCTCCGAAATAAGCATCTTGGTTTTTTGGGTTTTTTGCTGTCTTGAGTGAGCACCTGAACAGGTTTCACTGCATTGCTTGATTTGCAATGCAGTCGTTGACTTTTTAAAGTGAGTGGCAAATCCGCTCTTCTAAGAAATTCTTCTTTTAATGTGCTAGAACATCCTTAAGATGTTTCGGAGACATCTTTTACGAACGTTTGCAGCTTCTTTACTGCAATAGGTGTAACTTTCCAAGTGCTGCATCCGTACAGCAGTATAAATTTAGCAGTATAATTGGTTTTCGAAACTTTTTTTACAACTAAGGTCTTCAAGAATAATAGTATCGTGGATCGTGATATTTCAGAAGCCGGTTTCTAAGCATTTCTTAGCAATTAAGTGGCAGATTTTCCTTAAAGTCATGCATTGTTTCAAGCTTTATTTTATTTTGAGATGGAATAATTTTTTGATGTCTTATGTTAAGGCTACTTAAACCTTGAGAATTTAATTTTCATATAGAAATTGGCTGTCATTTGCGAGAAATTTTAGAACCATTTGGTGGAAAGATCCAAAAACAATCTAGTGAATTCTTAAAAATCGATAGCTTCCAAGTTCAACATGAGTCTAAACATTCAAAAGATTTATGATCCCCTCAACATCGAGATCATAACAGCGCCAAAAAAAGATCAAAGCTGTAAAATTAAAACAAAATGTCTACCAAAAAAAGAAATAGGGTTATACTTGTTACTACATTAATGGCATTTTATTAGACAAACTGAATGACTACACAAAAATACAATACTTTTGACAATAAGATTTTTTCCATTTGTTCAATTTTCTATTATTTGATAATTATCATTTGTAAGTAATTAATTAATGAATTTCATCAAAATAATCAACGCGATCACCAGACTTGAATTTGAACTCTTTCAGGACTTGCAAAAACTTTTTAGTAGTTAGCTCAGGAGTCAAAATTGTCTTTTCTTGTTTCATTTTTTCAAACTGTTTATTCAACTCCTCGTTCTTTGATTCCTTTTGAAAGTTCGAAATGAAATCTGTATCAACAGGACCTGGTGAATAATTCAACACAGTAGTATCCTTTTCTTCGGTAGCCAAAACTTTAAAGAACATTTCTCGAGTAGCTTTCCCAGAACAATACTGTGCCATTGTGTTGTATGGTTTAACAGCGGTCCCAGAAGTAATATTGACAACAAGTTTTTCAATATCTTTAAAGCATGTCATGAACACAGCAGTTAGAACACATAATCCAAAGACATTTAAATGAAAATACTTCTTCCAATCATCAACATCAGATAGATCTTTGGCAGTTTTCGAAACATCTCCTACAGAACCAACATTATGTATGACAAATGCGCGCTCAAAATCTTTTACTTTGAAGCCAGTCAAGGCATCGGCCATTATCAAATGATAGTCTGTACATGTAGCCTCTTCCAAGTCCATGGAATAGATTTTTACGGTTATGGTCTCATTTACAGCTTGAATTTCTTTGCGTGTTTGTTCTAGACCTTCTCTGGAACGCGCAAATAAAATTGCCAAACTATTGGGCTTAAATAATCGACAACATTCGACTGCCATTGTTTTTCCGATGCCTTTTGAAGCTCCAGAAATGATGAAAATTGTCTTTTTTTCTAAATCCATTTTAATAATTTTACTTTTTTTTTTACGAAAAACAAAAAATATGTATTTAAAATAATTTATGGAACGCACAAATTACAAAATGGTATGACTTGGTTCAATCAAAGTTCTACAGTGCAATGTGATCAAATGACTGAAGGTGATATTTTTCGATAACTTCGATAAACAACTTTAAAGAGATTTTCTTTATCATTGCGGTGTTAATGCATATATTTCACAATATGATCATGGTTGCCACCAAAAAACAAACTAAGTTTTAAAGTGAAGTTGATAAGTTTTTAAGTTTAAGAAAGTTAAAAACATGTTTAAGTTAAGTCTGAGTAAATTAAAACAAAAAGCAATACCCATTTTACTTTTTTACTTTTAAGCCTTGTCTGAAAGAGTAAACAAACAAGTTTGATATCAAATGAAAAATGACATTGAGCTTGTTGTATGATTGAAATATCTTTAAATTCGGTCATGGGAAAGTCGAGATATTTCCTCTTAAAATTAGTGATTACAAAATTAAGATTTCAGTTTTTTTTTTTTTAAGTCTCATACAAAATTAAGGGTATTTTCTTGTCTTTACAAAATATATTTAACAATTTTACATAAAATTTATTGTTACTAAAGCTATCCAAGGAACGATTTTCAAATATTGACATTCAACAAAGATCGTTCCAAACATGCAGATCAAGAAATAAAACCACTAATATACTTTGTCTAAACTCTATCAGCTGAAATAAGCTTTTACTCTTGTTGACAACTGCGTGTCGTTTTTTCCATTGCCTAAAAGGCTAAACTAGGCCATAAAAAAACACACACCAAATCGATCCATTTTTTAAAGTTTTTAATTTTTGAAAACAATCTTTATAAAAAAGAACAAACGTAATTTTTGCATGTATCTAGAGGCCACCAAATTTAATTTTAAGTATTGTCATGTATTTCTTAACCAGCGGACAAGCAGGACGCTTGCAACGTTACATAATTTGTTCAATTACAATTTGTCGTTAAGAAGCTATGATAGTTCAGATGAACATTTATAAAGTATACGGTCGAACACATAACCTTCTTTTTGGCTTTGTCATCGGGTGAGCAAAAAAACATTCTTCAGAAGGCCCTTCGTTATGCTAAAGACCAGAAAAGATAGATTTTAGGGTCAAAATAAAGATAATGTTTGGTAAATTCTGTATTAAGATACTTTTTACATGGCTTTGGGCGGAGAAGCGTGCGTATGTGGGAATGTATGTTCATCTGTTCCCTCATAACTTCTTAACTACTTAAAATAATTTGAAAAGTGAGATATCGTTGGAAGTGTTTTGACTGTGCGCTAGTTATACTCTAAGTATAACGTCATCTTAAAAATTGAAGTGCAGGGGAGGGAATTTGGGGAAAAGGACTGGTGGAAGGATCACGCCAAATTTTATTTAGATTAAAAAGCAAAAAAACCTTTATTCATAATTTTTGTGTTGTAAATCCAAATTGATGGTATGTACTAGTAACTTCTTATGAACCGATTTCTAAATAAGAGGATGTTAACAATTCGATTGTATTTTTGTAACCTCAGAACTTTCGACTGGGTTAACCTATTTTGACGATTTTGTATTTATTTAAAAACTGGTAGTGTCGTGTTCAGTTCTGACTATATGGCATCCAAGTCGAGTTTGGTTTTTTGTTAGAATTACATGCTTTTTAAAGAAATTGACTGACTAATTACAAAAATATGTTTCAATATTACATTCAAAAACCATGAATAATAAAGAGCAAAAATATGAATATTAATAAGTTTTTGAACTAAACGGTTGGTAACCATATTAGATGTGACAAATGACTCTTGTATATTTTTTTTTATCATGTTAGTACTTGAATACTTAATACGGCTACCATTCCATTTACGTATGTGTGTACATATATAAGTTTTTTTTATGTTATCTTGTTCAATAGAGAAGAAAAGTGGTGGATAATGAAGTGTTGTATTATTTGCGATATAGGTTCTTTAGGGTAAGTTTAGGATTCATAATAAATTTTTGTAATTTAAGTTTGGCAACATTTTCAAAAAACCAAATTTTTGAACTTTCAAAATTAGTATTAATTTTTTTTTTATAGATTAATTTTTTCGAAATATTTTTTGAAACTTTGTTTTAGCATTGAATAATTATATATAGAAGTGACACCTATAGTTTCTAGCGCCACACAATTTTATTTTTTTCGGCAATCAAATGTACTAAAAATTCCCCAGTGAGAATGGAGCTTGTCCTAGAAAATAATGTTTCCAAAAATTTGTTTTTAAAAAAGGAAATTTCACTAATACACACACACATTAGGAAACAAATATCAAATAAAAATAAATCGTATCGATACATCGACATCCTTTAATAGAAAAAAAAAATGAGGAAATTTTACTCACACATAAAACATAAAACAAATATCAAACAAAAATAAATCGTATCGATACATCGACATCCTATAAATGAAAAAAGAAAATAAGGAAATTTTACTCATATGTACATACAAAATTACACAAATATCAAACAAAAATATTGAAAAGTTAGTTGACATTATAAATGTATCCATAGTAACTCTAAACTAAAAACAAGAAATTTATTTATTAACGACGAGAATTTGAAAAAAAAAATTAAATATTATTGCTGTATATCCTAGGCACGTTATAGCTACAGGGCATGAAAGTTACCCTTATTTCTATAGCCCTATTAGCGTAGGTGACAAGGTGATTGCTCTTTAATTTTGCTCTCTGAGTTCGTATCCCCACAGAGATTGCTATTTTATTATATTATATTTTTCTTTTGCAATATATTACGAAATGCGTAACAATTACAGCCGTTTTTTGCTGAATCGAAACTTAAGCATTTATTTACAACATAAATCCTTATGTGACAGTTTACGCCGAAGAAAAAGTAGAGCATAAAAGTTTATGTTCAACATAGATTATTTAAGGTTCGTTTCAGCAAATGGCCCTTAAAGAAAAAAAGAAAAGCGTTAGGAAAAACTCAAGGTAATATTGTAAATCAGGTAATAGCTCAAACCAATAAGTCGATTTGGCTAAAACTTTTTGTTTATTTTTGATTCCACGGATGGGAAATTGAAAATTTTTAACGGTACAAACTAGAGATGCTGCGAATAATGAATCGGGTGAATACTGATCATTCGATCACACTTATACATTTACTTACTATTAGGCTAGCCTACACCTGATAACTTTACTTCATGATAAATACATTTGACGAAGATGGAAGTTATCGTTTGCACCAAAGAATTCTGAATAAGAAGTTTTATTCACCAAAACTTATCATTAGTAAATTTATTTTCTATGGGTCTTACCAATAATCAAATTTAAGGCTGACTTAAATATTTAACTGAATTATACATATTTCACCCTACCAATAAACAATTTAAAACTCAGATACAGGGCTAACGCTCGGCTAGATTTAATAGTTGAGTTTCATAACCATAAAATTTAACCGAGCAAAATTCGTGATAGCTTCAAAACAAGTACCTAATCGATTTGATTTTTTCTACTAAGATAGATTTTCAGAAAAAAAATTCAAAATCGTTCGAACCTTATAAATAAATAAAAAAAAAATTCAAAAATAAAATTGGTACTTATGCAATTTCTAATCAACTAATCAACATTCAAAACTAAAATTTCAAAAGAGTTTTATGTCCCGTTTTTGAAAATTTGTTTTTTCAAAAAAAGTGTTAAATTTTTTTCCAAAAACTATTATTTTTCCAAATTTTCTTTCTGTTTTATATTTAAACTAAATAAATGCTTTTGTATACAAAATTCGTTGGAATTGAATTGGTAGTTTGGCACGGTTCTAGGCAGGGTAAGTTAATAATAATTTTTACTAGATGATAGTAACCAAAAAAACTACTATTAGTAGACTACCACCTCCAATGGAACAAGGCTATAGTAATGCCATGTCTGATTGTTATCTCAACTTTTTTGTTTGTACCAATGCATAGCTTGACTATATAGTATCATGACAAAATAAAAATCATGTAAAAGCTACATTCTTCTAGTTTTAGGATATCAGAACCAAATATTTTATTTCAAATGGTGAAATAGGAAAATCATTGGAACTATCCAGAAACCATATTTTCTTACATTTGCGATTAAAATAGGCCTTTTCACAGTTTTTTTTTCAAATAAACTCAAATTCTTTTGAGTTTATTTGAACATTTTATTAATAAATGTGCCCATGATTATGAAAGTGGACTTAGGTCCATTTTCTTCACTCGGAGTTGAACAAAACTTGAGAATTTTTATATTAAAAATTCTCAAGTTATGTTCAACTCCGAGTGAAGAAAATGGACCTTAGTCACTTTTTGCATTATTTAAAGAAAAACTTATATAATAATTTTCTTACAACGATTTAATTATATTTCTTTTATGAAATCACTAGAGGAGCAATAAAGAAGTTTATTTACTGCAATTTCGCCTTCAAATAAACTTTACCCCTTGAATAATAATTATTTTTAGGCTACATTTGATGCCATTTTTAGGAGTGACTTAGTCCACTTTCATAATTAAGGGCACAAATATCGTTTAAATTTTAGATACAAAAAAAATTAAAAATAAAGAAAAGTATACAAAAATGCTACGAGAAGATTTTTTTTTCAAAATTTAACATTTTATAAAAAATTTAAATTTTCATTAACAGCTGCAAATTTGAACAAAGTTCTTGTTCGCATACATAAATCATTTTAAGCAAATAATCGCGGTAGTTTCGTACTGTATTAAAATACTTTGAAATATGTATTAAAATACTTTAAAATAATGTGTAATATGGCCACATTGTATGAACTTGATCCTTATCTAATCTTGCATTATGCGGTTTAAGAAAATAGTAAGTACAAATATGCCACAGTGCATGTAGACAACATTTAAATAATATGAACTACAACTTTGGCCTAGATGTTATTACAAAAAGCACCCTAATCAAAATTAAATAAACTCTCTATAGTTGAAGAAAATCTTCTTGTCGTTAATAAAAACAGAAAAACAAAATCCTTTCAAATATACATAAGAATCAAACATTCAAAAATAAATGTTCAATTCAAAATATATCAAAAATTAAAAACAAATTCAATTTGAATATTACAGAAACAAAAATAAACAAACACACTACTAACAGAAAACAAAACTAATACAAACACACCAAATATAAATAATATTGTAGTTGTGGTTACTTAGTAACCAAAAGTCCTTTTCAGGAATTTTTTGGCCATCGAATACACAATCCTAAAACGATTGTGGCGCCACTCATGTAACGATTGTGGCGCCACCCCTCAAACAAAGCGTATGTTTTTTCCGGTGTCACTTCTATATATAATTATTCAATGGTTTTAGTTTGCTAATTAATAATACCAATATTTGAAAAATAATTGAAAAAGAAAATTTAATAAAATTTATAAAAGCAAAAAAGGATTTTTTACTTTTTCTAAAAATTCTTTTAGAAATTAAATGACAGCGAAGTCTGTCTAAACCAAATCCTTATTTATTTTGCAAATTTCTTTTCAAATTAAGTAAAATATCAACTTTTACGAATATTTACCTAAACATATTTCATATTCTAAACAGCTTTTACTTTAAGAGCAAGTACGTGGGACCAAATTGTATATATTAGTTTATATTATGTTATTGTTTATTTTACGGATATTAAAGAGATTATATTGCTCAAAATATGATGAACATTATAGTGTGTGATGTAGGAAATAAAGGGAGGGATTCAAATGAAGTTTTGTATATTAAAATGACAGACACATTCGTGAAGTGCAGCCACAAAAAAATTATTTTATATGAATACTGTTGTGAAATAGAAATAACACAGCGACTGACAAGAAAAATTGCGCCGATCTTCTATCACCTTTTGAAACATTTTTTGATCAACTCTAAGGATCACCGAGTGGACACTTTGCTACCAAACTATATTTAGAAGCTTTTTATCCTCGAATATAAAGCAAATAATAATTGATAAGAAGCATTTTCAGTGCGTAATTGCAACTAGTCGGCAGAAAGTTTTACAAAAAATGTTTTTAAATTATCGGAAAAAACCCATTATATACAATAGCACAACTTACAAAAACCCTTATAAATTATATTTACACCTAAAATTATGCAATGCAATGTTCATAATAACTTTTAAAATAGATTACTAATCCTTTTATAGATTATTTAAAAAAAATATTTAAAAAAAAATAAAATTGTGGCCTTACTGATAGTTTGAAGTGATCCGCTTCTGATACAAAAATGTCAGGCGCCTATAACTATATTTTAAATTAATCTGTTGTTCATTATGGCATTGGAACGGAAGGCGTAGAAATGATTAATGGTCGGCTTACACAAGTGACAATTTGTCAATTGTTTTTCCAGAATTTAGCAGTTTACTGTCATTATCATTGCTAATAACAACGATTGGAAGAACTCTGGAAAAAAATACTGGAAATAATATAATTTAACATTACTCTTAGTTTTCTACATAATTAACCATTCAATGTATGCAATTAAATAAAATAAATTTAACTTATTTCTCTGACTATGTATGTAAATCCAAATTTTGAATGTAGGTTGTTACTACACTGAGGTAAAAGACGTAACGTAAAATGTAGGTAATCTGTTCAATGTTGATTTAATGTTGAAACATCTTTAAATTAAAATTGAAACAACGTAAGAATTTTTTTAATTTTTGTCGAACTTCAGCTTTTGTTGCATTTTATCATCCTTATTTACAACAGTGAGATAGCATGTTGGTTAAGCATTTGCCAAGTGACCCAAGCAGGCCCGTAGCCAGAGTTGATTTTAAGTAAGGGCAACGGTCTTATCAGGTAGGGCATTGGTAATCGCTTACATTTTTTTTCTCAGTCAGTTCTCAACCTATTCTCATAAAAAGTACCTCGTTGAATTTTAAAATATAGAATCATTATAGTATAAAAATTAAAAATTACATGTTCTTTTAATGGTGTATGGCTTAAATCGATAACAAAGTTTAAAATATGTGGTTGAAAACATTGTTCTTGAAATTCTTGATCTTACAAGGTTACAAGGTCAAAACCACTTGTATTATATGTTCCTGAAATGGAAATTGACAGCGCTAAGACTTTTGCAATTTCTGTTTTCTGAACGAAGGTACAAAAATTAAGGGTATTCCCACGATCCGGTGCAAAAAAAAAGTGTAAAATTGCTAAACTTTGTTTTTCTACTACTTCAACTACATAGACAAATTTTAAACCATTCATTGTATTTTTTTTTTGCAATAAGGTTAGGGTATAGCAAAAGCATAAAAGTTTAAAAAAAAGTTGAAGTCTGTATATTTGGTTGTTTTATTGTGAGAAAAATGCACTTTTGCAACGATTCAAGGCCATTTGCATAAAATCGTTTGCCCTAAATCCTGATTTTGGAGGTTTATTGACATTGAGTTAAGAAAGTAGGCCTCTTAACTGTGTTCGAAAAAACGTACTAAGTCATTACTAAAGTAAACTTTAAAAAAATGTTAGTTTTTGTCATACAGTCCCAAAAGAAAAAAATGAAATAAGGCCCAAAATTGGTGTATTTTTTCAAAATGAAATTATGTCCCAATATGGTCTTAACTTGAACTTAAGTTCAAATAGATATGTGATGTTTTAATTCGATTCTGGGTCCTTGATAAGCGGAATTTTAAAAAAGTTTTTTTTTGAAACTATTTAGTTTAGCATTTTCATGTAAATTATGAAAAACGAAATAAGGCCCCAAATTGTTTTTAAATAAAATGAAAGTTAGCCGCAAAATTATTAAGGCAGTGAATTTTTAAATAATAATTTTGAAGGAACGGCATCTTTATAACCTGGGAATTATTAAAGCTAGAGCTCGTTCGAAGGTAGGGCATTTTCATAATTGCAGCCCTTTTGAATTTAGGGCCATTTTTTAAAGCTAGAACATTTTTTAAAATATGACATTTCCATAAGTAGGGCATATTGTAAGGTAGGGCATTTTTGAGACAGGGAATTTTTTAAGTTGGAGCATTTTTGAAGCAAGCCATTTTATAAGAAAGGTATTTTTCAAGGTAGGGCATTTTTAAGGTAGGGTATTTTAAATTTAAGGTAGGGCATTGCCCCTCAATGCCCCCCCCCCCACCTGGCTACGGGCCTGGACCCAAGAGTTCTAGGTTCGATCCCCAGTGGCTGCCAATTTTTTTTTCTTTATTAAATTGATGATTTTTTTTTTTCAAAGTTAAAACAACTTTGATTTAAAGATGTTTTATAACGGCAAACCATTTTAAACTAACGATGTTCTACTTTTAAAATTGTACATAAAGCTGCTCAAAGGTTAAAAAAAGAAAATAATTTTTTTATTTAATTTTAATATTTTTATTTATTTATTTTTTTTCGTCCAACAAATACTTTCTTTCTGAATTGTGGCTAATTAAAAATGAACATCACAACAAATAGAAAAATAATAATTTCCTATTTTTCATTATTTTTTTGAATTTAGAAAAATACTACAGCGAAAAGAAAATTGAGAAATTGTGGGTCACTCTGGTGTATACGTGCTATAATTCAAGCTTGTGTTTTTATTTCTTGTGATATACAAAATATGCACTGTACGACAAGTTTAAAAATCAAAAACGAGATAACAAATAGACATTGCATTACAATGCTTGTAGATTGTTTATTTTTTTTATTTATAAGTGGCACCTTATTTCAAAATTTGTAAAATAAAATATAATTTTGAATTTTTTTTTTAAATATTTAATTTTTTTTTTTTGATTTAAGATGTTGATAACTATCATATCCTTTATCTTATCATATTCTTTCTATTACATATACTAGTCCTGTTTTTTTCTACAACTCAGTAGGTACACATTGGGGTTAAGAATTATAAAGTTTTTTCGGTGCAATAACTTCTCGTTCACTTACTCAATTGTGATTTCTGTGGTTATCAACGATATTTGTTAACACTTTGTTGATGAGTTCATTCATCGTTGTGACAAGATTGTAAGAATTAGGGGGAAAACAAATCACATCGTTTGATTTATCAAAGTAAATACCGTCATTACCGATGGTCAGCTATTATAATATAGAGAAATCTTCGGAAAAAAAATCTTTTTACAATGCAACTCGAATGCATTTCGTTAGTTAATTAGAATATTTAAAAAAAACGTCTATCTAACTTAGGCCTGCGTTAGACTTGTTCATAAAGTCAGATTTGCGATCGGGCTAACTTAGTCCAATCACAGTACAAGCTGTTCAAAAACGTCATTGGACACGTCCAAACAGTTAACATAAAGCTATCGGATAGCTTTTTGTTGTTGTAATCAATGTTAAGAATTAGCAAAGAAACGAACCATTTTCTGTCAAAAAATAATCTGAAGGTATCCGAGAATTTTTGGTATACCTCAGGTATCCGAGTGATCAGCTGTTAAACATTTGGCTATTTTTTATTTTGATTTCTATTCGCGCTATTATTCAGCTTGAAAATAAAATAAATTTGAAAGAATTAAAATTAAATCGATTGTGCAAGTACTATGCAATAGGTGTTTGAACGTGCCCATGATGTCATCAAAGTGCGTCGGGCAGATTGCGTAGCTAAGATTTCATGGCAGCTGAGCTCTTAATTCGATGATTTTATTGTTAATAAATGTGAATATTGTAAAAGACAGTTGGGAATTATACATGTTATTTAGGGTGGTGCAAAAACTGTTTCTTTTTTCAATTTTAGAAAAAATTGTATTTTAATGACACTGAAAATGTTTAGATCGAGTGGTTTTTTAGATAATGAGTTAAAATTGAAATTTTTCGTATTAGGGTGGCTTACAATTCTAAAATTGCTTGTGAAATTAAAAAAAAATCAACGTGGATATTAGTTGAACCCAATTATCGAAGAAAATAATAGTTGCCATAAGGGTGGTGCAAATTTTTTTTCTTAACTAATCGAAATTATAAAGAAAGTTTGCAAAACGTGTTTTACTAATTTTTTTTTTGTTCAAAAACGCAAAAAAAAATTTTTGAACACCCTAAGTTAAAATATTCTTTTCCATCGACAATATATTTCAAATGTGAACCATGCGATTTTTCATAATTCCACTATTAAAAGTAGAAAAAATACTTATTTTTGAGCCACGCTTAGGTAAAATGGTTTACAAATTTTCAGTGTTATTAAAAACAACATTTTCGGCAACTGAAAAAGGAAATATTCTTTTGCTCAGCTCAACCCTCAACCCGTAGTAAAAGAACTGATGAAAATAGTACATAAACAGGCGTGCAAACGTTTTGCGGTTGGTGTGTTCATTATTGCAACAAAGCAGAAAGAAATTGTACGTTTATGAAAGCACTCGGTGTTTGGCTGAAATAACCGGAAAAGAGAATAATACACAATTCCGCATATCGATTTAAAGTTTTTCAAGTTTGAACGGCAATTTTAATCCTGAATGACCTGTTCAGCATCTTTTTTGCAACGATATGATTGCATTGTCAGATCAAAACCAACATACAACAAAATCTTCATTTTTGAACGTATTTTGTTTCTAAGGTTAAATTATTACTGTCATTGATATTTTTTCAAAGTTGGCGTTGCGAATGGATTTAAGGGGTAGTAACACCTTAACTTTTGACTTATTGATTTTTTTAAGGATTGTTTTTTTTTTGTTTTATACGTTCATTAAAATGACGAATTCGTGCCTACATGGTGTTATTACCTCTAAAAGACAATGGCAATTTAGGCATTCAGAACAATAACAAAACCATAAGCCATATGATATATCATTGAATTGGCGTAGATTTATAGTAGAGATGCCGCTAACATTCGGCCACTGTTCGGTATTCGGCCTATTCGGCCTATTTTTCAGGTATTCGGTATTTGCCCGAATAGTTTAACTATTCGGCCGAATACCGAATACCAAATGGAGAAGAAAAAAGACAAATTATTATACCAAAATGTGTGTTTTATTAAAAAATTTTAATTTTAGTACATAGGGCGATTTTATTCACTTGAAGTTGAACACAACTCGAGGATTTTTATTCTCAACTTTAAAAAAATGTTTTCATTCACTGAAAGTTGACGTTTTTAACTTTCAATTTTCAAATCTAAAATTTATCAACTTTAATTTTTTCAACTTCAGGAATTATCAGAAGTTTTCGAGCAAACTTGAGTTTTTTTTTTTTAAATGTCGTTATTTATTATTATTTCTGTTTCAAAAGTTTGTTTAAATGTCATATGGAAAATTTTTCAATAGTCAGATAAACCTCAGTTAGAGGTTATTCCTAGGAATAAAAGTTTTTTTTATATTGACATTTATTCCTCTGATAGTCTAACTGACGATTGAAAAATCAGGGCTTAATTTAAAATAAATGCAAAAGTGATTTGTGTGATAAAAATTGATTTTATTTGTTTGATTTTTTTCTCTGCAAAAAAACATTTTTGTTTAGGAGTTTCCTTTTGTAATCTTGGAAAATCTACTTTTTCATTGTAAATTGGGTGCGTTTCCCTCGAAATCTTATTGGTTTGAATAAATCAATAAACATATGAAACCATTAGGGTCAATGTGGGTAAATGTAAACAATTTCATGTCTTTTTTTTCTTTCGACTTTAGATTTTTATATGTTTTCACGGAACAACTTGAATGGTATCTTCAAATGCAAATATGAAATGATGGCAATTCTTCTTTATAAATATAAACAAATATTTCCCAAATTGTTTAAATTACTCTCAAATATGGCATGTTTACAAATACCCCACCATGTTTCTGTTTTTTTACAAATTCGGGGTAAATGTAAACGGTGTTTTAAAATTTAGAATTTCCTCTTTATCATATGGATAACAACTTGAAAACCGTTCAAGAAGGTATTTGACAAAAACTTTTTCAAATTCCAATAAAAGTTTTTGTTTTCTTCCATTGATTCTTTATATAGGTACCCAATATGCATCCTCAGCAGCTCTGAACGTCATATTTTTTTTGTTTTTACGTCAAAGACCGATTTTGCAACACCATCCACTAAAAATAATGGTGTTGGCTACTTTAAAATGTGATTTCGCGGCACTTTAGCAATAGTAATTGACTAAAAATACGTTATTTTTATTAAAACCAATAATTTCAGCAAAAATATATGTTTATATTTACCCCCAGAATACGTTGTTTACATTTACCCATTATGAAAAATATTCTGGGGTGAATGTAAACACATGCAAATCGACATAAATGTCCTGTATTTTAAAATTTGTTTGTTTCACATAGAATCTACATCAAAATTCAAAACTAAAAAGTATTTGCAAATTATACTGACTTAATTGAATCTGCAAAAATATTTAATTTTTCTGGAAGACTAACGACTTGTTTTACACTTTAAAAAATTATCTTTCACGGAAAATACGCTCATCGAATGAATTCTCTCTTGACATCAATGAGTTTTACGTATAAGTTAAAAGATACATGCGTCCGCGATTTGTACTTATGTATGCGTCAAAGAGATTTAACTGAAGCTTGTTATGAGCCATGTTCTCATTTACCCCTGTTTACATTTACCCACATTGACCCTAATTAAAAAAAAAACCTATGAAACTTCAATTTAAACGACACATCATTCAAAATAATATTCGAAATTGACAGTTTGTGAAATTGACTGTCACAAATAACCTAGGGATATTATTAAAACAACAAGTTGGGCAACTTTGAGTTTGGAACAAGGGAGCTAAGAATTAATGAATAAAACAAATTTTCAGCTTTTGATTAAAATCTCGAGTTGGAGCTAACTCTCAAGCTTGCCAACTTCAGATTTTTCTCAAAGTTGAGTAATAGTGAAAAAAATGGCCCATAATCTACTAAAGGCAAGTTGTGGTGAATGAAAACTATTGGTTCCGCATATGTTGGTAGTAAACGATTACGTTTATCTTCGTAGACTATTCCTGCTTCGAAAAATAGTCTTTCGCTATAAACACTTGTCCCAGGAGAAGAAAGGTAGACTTTTGCAAATGTTTTCAAAATATGAAATTTTGTAGTAGGTATGTGTTGACCACCACTTGTATGGGTCTGCCGTTCGATCTTGGCGAACAGTCCTCATATATAATTCCATTTTAGATGTCTACCTTTGCAGTAGTATGTAGTGTGTTCAGACATTTATCTTAAAAGTAGTTCAGTTATTCATCATTACAATACTATGTTGTTGGGAATTTTTTAAGCCACATCTATTCTTGAGACAAAGTATAATTTTTTTTTAAATTACCAACGTTTTTTTCTGAGTGTCCTTGGCCGAATATTCGGTATTCGGCCGAGGAATGTGGCCGAATATTCGGTATTCGGTCAAATCAATGTAAGCGGCATCTCTAATTTATAGTTTAAATGACTGCATGTCTTAATTCGCTGTGTGAAAAAAGTTGTGGTCCAAATAATATGTACATAAAAAAGCTTTAATTGCAAAACTAGTGTTTACATATTCCCAAGTGCATTTTCATAATAAATATTATTACATTTTACAACACCTCACAATTTTTAATTTAAGTCATCAATCGTTAAAAAACAATGCTAGAATATTAAAATAATGTTAATGTCTTCAGACCCCGATTTTATATGTGCACTGATGTCTACAGTACGTCTGCGGAGTCAAACAAGTGCAGTTGTATTGCGCTATTGAATTTATAACTTTAAAGCTTTCAGATTTCATATTTCGCACAGCACAAGCCCTGCTTTGCAATGATAGATCATTATAAAAATAAAGCTTCTTTATTAACCTCCTCCAACCACAGCTCTCAAGACAGGTTTTTTTTCAGTCTGCGCTTGTAAAGTTTGTCTTAGCATTTTCTAAATCTGATCCACATTTATGTTTAAATTTTTATCCACAGCAAATTGAGACGTGCCGCCATAAAAACAAATTCATTCAATCAAAAAAAACCTTTTCAATGAACGTATAACTCACCGTTATTGATATGAGGGCCAGATCCCATACAATAATTCCCATTGTCCTTCAATTTATTTCAAAGCCCTAGGAATCTTCTCAAAACAAAGACAAAAATCATACAAATCTATCAATGCGCTCTTGAAACATTAACAAAAAAGCCGCTCGTAAAAAATGAATGAGAAAATTAATTTTCTCAAAGCATTTTTGGCCGTGTATTTTTCTTTATTCTTGTATTAGAAGTGAAAATGATTCTAAACAATTGAAGATCATAAATATCGGTCTAGCTGAGTGTAAGGTTCATAGTATTGCAACCCCAAGGTTCTTAATCTCATCTTGAATAACAATTCTGTAACTTAAACTTTATTAGACCCTTTTGACCTCGTATACCTTAGGGCCAATTTATTGAGCCTCCATTAAATTTTGAAATTTATCGCTTTAGTTAACGGCCTCGTTAAACTATTGTCGCCTTTAAGTATACATCATTAAAAATTCATTTAATTCACTCTTCTTTAGTTAAAGTCCTTACTTTTAATGGAAACTTTAAATTTAAAACTCTGTTAAAAATATCCTAGGGATTTTTTTATTTTGTTTGAAAAATAATCTGTCAAAAGCTACAATTTTGTCAAATCAAATAGATTTGAATTGGAAGAAAAACCAAAAAACTATGACCCGTAAGTATTTTGCAGCTGAAAACGCCAGAAAATGCAAGAGATTAACGATATACCAGTGGTAACCAAAGAATGCTACAACCTACAATTGAAACCATGAGAAGAAGAAGGAGTTAAGTGAAATTTTTTCCATCGGTGTCCAATAACAACTTAAATTTAAGTGTTATCGGCATTCATCTCGTGCCATTGGTTTAGAAGTAAGCTTTATATCTCGTCTTCTCATGGCTTCAATTGCAATTGTTATCTATGTATTATGCAGCATCTCAAATGATTAGTTTTGAAGTGGAGAATATAATCTAGTAGATCTAGTATTATCTGTGCGAAGTAGACAAGAAATGCATTAATTTCTCTGAATTTTGTTCTTTTTTATATTACAAATGCATGTGTGTATTACCTACAAAAAATTCTAGTCTGGACTTTTTTCATAATTGTGATGTTTTTTTAATAATTCTTTAGCTCATTTCACATTTTTCAAATAAAATAATAATTTAAATAAAAAAAATAAATGAAATGACATTTGACACTAATGGAGAGTGAATAAATAGAAATTCTGTTTAAAACCTCCATTAGCTCTAAAAATCCCTCTTAAAAGGTCGAATTTGGTGTTTTAACTAAAACTACTTTTAAATTTAATGCTCAATTAGTTAATGATGCCAAACTTCAAAAAAATCCTTAAAAGAGACTGAATTAAACGAAATTGGTTTTTAATTTTAAAATTCCCTTTTTTAATGGCGATTTAAGTTTAATGGAGAGTCAATAAATTGGGCCTTAATCTTATAAATCTTATTTTCTCTTAATTTTTAAGTACATATTTTATTTTTGTTTACGTATCTTATGTAATAAAATCCCATTGTAAAACAAAATCAGTTCAACTTAATTATACATTAGACAAAAACATTTAAAGAACAAAAACAAATTTGGTATTTTTTAAATTAAATATTCAAAAATTATAACCAAAACAAAAACATTTGAATTCTTTAACTTAACTTTTCTTCTATCTAAAATCTAATCTAAAGATCTTTGTGGATTTTATTGAACTACCACGAGCCAACATTCGAAGATATCACTTATTAAAATTGAAATAATTGAAATCACCAAAAGTCTAGGAATCTCAAATTTTTGTTGTCCCTTTATTTTTTTGACCTAATGTATTTAATTTAAATACAAAAAATTCCATTGCATAACAATAAATAGGATTGAATAAAATACAACGTTTGCTGATTTTTAATACTACACGTAGATATTTACTCACTTCTTATGTCGAGTTAAAAATAATCCTTTAATCGAAACGAACTTCCAGTACAAGCAAATAAAATTAATTGTTTACGTTGCCAACCAAAAACAGGCCTAATTAAAACAAACGCCATCGTTTGTTTAAAATAAACACCAAAAATACGCCATCATCGCCTAAAAACATATTTAACAAACAAAAAAATATTGCACACATCCGCAAATCTTCATGAAAACAATATTTGTATAGCAATAAATAATTTTATTCTTAAATTTAACTAAATTGTCAATAACTTTTGACAATGGATTATAAAAGTTATCATACAAGCTACTATTTGGTGTTACTTTAAAACTTAGTCAACAACTGTAGTAATCGACATCGTGTCCAGATGTAAATTTCGAACCCTCCAAAGTATTAATCAGCTTGTGTACACTTTCCATTGGCTTCACGTATGGTTTCTTTGCCTTCAGAGTAACTTTAATCGCCTGCACTTCACTGATGTTATTATTCGGATCAAATTGATTGTTAGTTTCGAATGATTCCAAAAATCCTGGACGATAATTGAGTACAGTAACTTTATCCTCAGCTGCGGCCATTGCCCGGAAATACATATCACGCGCCTTTTTCGCCGAACACTTGAGTTTCTCAAATTGGAATGGAATTATTTGACCACTGGGTGTAAGATTTACCACCAATTTGTTGGTATCCTTGAAAGTGTTTAAGAATGCCTGATTCAAACCAACTGTTGCATTAAGACTGATTTGAACGTAATGCAACCACAAGTCACTATTTTTGGGCTCACATACAACGTCTGTTGCTATAGCTCCTTCATTGTGAACAATAAAAGCCATTTCGAAGTCGTCACGATTCAAGTCGCTTAAAATTTCATCGAGATGATTTTGGAAAAAGTCCATTCGTCCTTGGGTCCAATCGATGTTGCAGCAAATGACATTAATTTGATTTTGTAGCGAGTAAATGGCTGCCTTGGTACGGGCCAAATCTGGCTGAGAATCTTCGAAAAGGACGACTACAGATCCTGCCTTGAATTTCTTGCAAAATTCAATGGCTACAATTTTGCCAAGTTCATTGGCAAGACCGCTAACAACGAAAAAACACTTTTTGTTGAAGTTCATCATTTTTTCACTTGGTTCGAAAAAAAAAACTACACGAGTTAAAAGTTTGTTGGAATTGAGCTACCGTTTGTTGGCAATTGCTTTGCAATGTACACGATTGGATTGAGAATCGATTCTTAACTGATGCTCCTTATATAGTCAACCGATTACAGTTTTTTTTTTTTTTCATTTTTTTGCTCGTATGGAGATATTAACTTAGTGAGCGATTTGATAACAGATGAGAAGGCAAGTCTGCTGCCTGTGGCAGTCATATACCTAGCTGATATGATTAACTTTTTTTTTTTATCTGTGATTAAAATCTTATTTGTGTGACAGAGAGAGAGAATGAGAGCTTCTGGCTAAAAGGTGCAAACTTTTTTTTTTCTTTCATTGAAATATAGGAAGACTGTACCCAGTGTGGTTTTGAGAGATTAGAGAATATCATAAAAAGAAGTGGCATGCGGCCGGCGGAAGGCGATTGGTAGAAACGGGGATTTCCATAATATATACATTCCGAAGAATGTTTCCCCCGTTTATCGTTGGAAAAGAGTTTGCTTTTGTTTAAATGATGAACACTACGATAAAGAATTTATTAAATTATTTTATTTTTTGTTAAAACGATTAGAAATGTAAAAGATGAATTCAAAGGTAGTTATAGCTTCAACTTGCTTTAGAAACTGTGTGATACATAAATGTTTTGTAGTAAACTACTCATTTCGGTGCGCACTTCTATTGTCGTGGAAATTCCAAAAAGCAAACAAAAAATTAGCCACGGAAATTAAACAGAAGTAATGTTTAATTGTCGAGAAGAGTCATAGTCAACCGTCGTCGAATTAATTAGTTTAATAAGGTTTAAGGTTAAAATTAGTTTAAAAAGAATATGAGAAAATAGGGTTTCCACCTTATAAAGAGAATTTGTATGTATGAAAAAATTTGTGCATCACTAATTTATCAAGCATTTTTTGAATAAAAGGTAAACTTGAAAGATCAAAAGAGTGTGTTTTTTGGGCTGGAGATGGGTTAAGGTGTGCAGAATGGTGAACAGAAATGTTAGTTGTTTTTAAATATATTGACATGAAAAATTTGAGATAGAACATGAACATGAAGTCCTTATCTAACAATATTTTTGTTAAAAGGTTTTTTTTTTGTTGTTGAAGGGTTGAGTTTGTGTGAGAAAGGTTTTATAAAAGCTAGATTATTTTTTTTTTAATTTACTTAATGAAAACGTTTCGTATGTTGTTAAAACTATGAATCTTAAGGGTTTACAAAATTATTTTCAATGAAAGGATGTATTTTTTTTTTTTAATGAAAAGAAGAAATAAGTACCAAAAAACCTATGTCAAAAATGTTACCACTATGAAAATTGGTAAAAAAGTTTCATTTACCTCAGAAACAAAAAATCTAGACAGTCAATATAATAAAAAATAATGTTTTAGGTAAAAGGGTTTTATTTTTTTTTTTTTGTGGAAAAATAAGAAAATCCACGATAAGTCATACAAAATCAGTGGTATAAATGTTGTAATTGTCATGGGGAATCAAGAATAAAATAAAGTCTACAAAGTGTTATTTCTGATGTTTTAAAAAAATGTTATGTTGGACTATTTATTTTAAGAATCCAGTAAGGGAAATGATAATAATAATATTGCATTTGAAACAAAAATCTGTATTTACATTTACGATTTACATAAATCATGGATGAAAGGGTGTTTTTTTTGTTGAAAATTTGAAAAATTGATGGAATAGAAATCAAGAATTTATATTATATTTATTTATATTTTGAGCGAAAGGGTGCTTTTTTGCGAGGAGGGAGTAAATTCTGTAATAAATCTTAAAATGCCAATGATTCGTGTATAGTGTATTTAAACACTTAAGTACGTGTGTTCTTTTTGTCACAAGTAATGAAGAATAAAATTAAGTGAAAACGTGTTTTTGAAGTGAAAACTTCTTTAGTATCGTAGTGATTTGAAACAAGATGAAACGAAAACGCGACACGACTTCAACTTGTTATAACTTTTTTCTTTTAATAGATAGATGGATGAAATTTGTACTGTAAATAGGTAATTAAATAAATTATAATTGTACAAAATTTCAATCAATTTCATATTCAAAATTCGGAGATAACGGTAAAAAGATGTTCTTTTCCAATACACGTTATATCTTTTGATCTAGTCCACATAATTTAATTTAATGATTTAACTTTAATACGCATGCTGATAACATAACCTTTTATTTGATATATCCCACATAACGTTACGTGTTCTACAAGTTTCACAATCTTAAATTGAAAAAAATTTAAAAATACCTCAAAACACCTGTGAAGATCTGTTGGCGATGACCAGCTACCAGTGTAAGAAGTACCGTAATCTCAGTCTGGAAATTCGACATGGTTGACTTTAAAAAATTCTAACTTCTCTTGTAGACATCTTTGAAATAAGATTTATGCATCATTATACAAGGTGAAACATGGTATAAAATTTTTTATAGGTTATCAAACAAAAAAATTGATTTAATAGAACGTAAAAATAAATGTTTTTTTTTTGCTTTTTGGATGAAATTTCATCGAGTTTAAATAATTCTAGCTCTTTTTGTAGATGTCTCATAGACTTGATCGATATATATATTTTGAGCTAAGACAATAAGCTTTCAGATGGTGTAAAATTTATATAGGTTGTCATATAAAAAACATGGATTTGAAGGTGATAGAATAAAAATAGGTAGATTTTTTCTATTTTATTTTTGCCAGAAAAATGATTTTTTAAGGTTTCACTTCTACCACGTGTTAATTGCACACATGATTTTTTTTAACTTTTACATTATGCACCAAGAATACTTCCAAATATAATGTGTAGTTCGGATGAAACTACAATATTTTGGTGGTGCGGACCCCTGGAGAAAGGCCAATTATATTTTTATCTTTTTTCTAGCACATGCATCAATGACTAAACTTACACTGTTTCCCAACTCAATTTCATATTTCGCATATTATAATTTATTTGAAAAATTGAAACCGAGAAGTTTGACTATCATATTAGATATTAGTTAAAACAAGATTTTTGCGGGGCATTTTAATATTTTCTGTTCAATTATTTTAAGTTACTCAACTTAGAATTATTTAATAGCTTAATTTACCTAGAGATTAAAAAAAAAAGTTTATTTACCTAAAAACGTCACCCACGCTTGCAAAGAGAGACTTGTAAAAAAAGCACAAGCTGCAATTTAGTGTTTTTGCAGTTGCTCTGAACGTGTGTAAACTTTTAGCTCAGTGTGGCACGTGTTGAAGTGGTATTATTTAACCTTAAATAATACGTATTATACAATTTGGTGAAAAGCGAGTGTTGTTGGTGTTTTTTTACGAGTTGAATAGGGTTGGCGAGGTGTCCGTAGAGTCAACGCTTGTTTATAGAGAGTCAACTGCATACTACTTTTTTTTTATAAAATGGAATGGAAATTTATGCAGAATTATAAAAAAATTAATACAAAAAAGCATAAAAAAAAAATAATAAGAACTTAATATTTAGATACATAGATAGGGGAAATGTGTGAACAGAAACGACTTTTTTTAATTGAATTAATTTCAAGAATAAATTTATAATTAATGAATGAATGGGAGCTAAAATATAGAAACTAAAAAATAGAAACAAATCAAAATGTCTCTATGTTTGTGGAGCAAGCATATGTGTAATAATTGATTTCATTGTTTGCTATAATAAATCATTTATGCAAATAAACCTAACATGCATTCATGTTTAGTTGAGATTAGCAAATCGTCGCCGTAAAGCCAAATTGTTCGAAGTCACAAAAAGCAAATTTTACAGGGGACGATTTTTAAATTACAAATTGGTTTAAAGTGAAAATTTTCTGCTCGTTTGCCATTCAAGTTATGTTTTTTATAAAGTTTTTTCTTTTCTCTTGAATAAAATATACAAGTTTACCTTATTAGTAGGTGCATACTATTTTTAAATATTTTTGAAAACTAAAAACCCAAAATTGGACAAAGAACAATTCCTATACAAGTACGTTTTTTCCTTAAGTAAAAAGTGGACTTAGAACGAAGAACAATCAAGAATTATACTCGGGCTCATTTTCAAAAGGCTACTTCCCTGTTTTTATTGTTCTATGTCACATTAAATTATATCTGCATCACTGCATCATTAACTCATTTTCGGTAAAAAGTGGATTTAGAACAATTTTGCTTTACGCCGACGAAATATATATAAATAAATTGCACGACTGGGGTCGCACGTACTTGCTCTTATGCTTAAAGTGACTATAATGTTAAAGCTTTTTATTCAAGAAATTTAAAATTTGATATTTTGAAGAAATTTCATAAGTAGTATAAAAAAATTAAATCTGTTTTTATAATTAATAAAACACCGTTTTAAAATATCTTAAAAAAAAAAAACAAATATGCCATTTTATTTCTCGTATAAAAAGGTATTTTTAGAAAAAAAATTTTGAAAATTGTAGGAGCCGTTTTTTAAAAAAATAATTTTTTATATATAAATTTTTTTTAACATTTTTCAAAAAAAAAGTTGGTATGCCATTTTGAAGAAATAATTAATTTACACATAAAAACTAAATTTCAAAATTTTTCATTGATCCGTTTTCAAAAAATTGATTTTTCAAAAAAAAATTTTGAAATATTTTTTAAAAAACCAAAAATGCGTTTTTTGAAAATTTTCTAAAATTTTAATATTATCTTTACTTACACACTTTTGTATAAAAATTTTCATTTAAATCGGGTTAATTTTGTACGAGATATTCAGAAACGAAAAAAACCGTTCTATGACAGGTACCGTTAATAACGGTACAAAAAATATTTTTTTTATTTAAAAAGTTGGCCCTTATGTGTAATACTACACACAAAAATTTTAATCAAAATCGTTAGAGCCGTTTTTGAAAAAAATTACCTTTTCTATTTCCGTTATATGGCAGGTACCGTTAGTTTTGGTCATAAAAAAAAAATTTCAATTTCCCCTCTAGGGAATCACCAAAAACTGCTAACTACCAAGTTTGAAGAAAATCACTTCACTCGTTTAGGCTGCAGCTCCAGATAGAGACAGACACACAGACAGACAGACAGACAGACAGACAGACAGACAGAATTGCCGGACCCACTTTTTTGGCATTCTCCATCATCGTAATGTCATGTAAAATTGTTATCTCGAGTTCGATTTTTTTTACGAATCCTAAACTTGCCCTATAGTACCTATATCGCAAGTAAAAATATTTTAAAACAAAAGAAGATTAGGTCTTACTACGTTTTTTTTTAGGTATGTTAGGATAATAACACCGGCACACAAAAAATAAAAGTGTCCTGTACCAGGAACCAGACCTATTTTTCTATATGTTTTTGGACCCGCTGAATCGGAATTTCAAGTCCATTTGGCGCTGTCACCCTCCAGTTTTGAGTAAAGTAAGTTTTTTTTGCCTTTTTTGGGGTCTTTTTAGGTCATGTTCCTTTTACATGAAACTTTTTTTTTTTGTGTGCCGGGGATGACAGCGACATGTCGCGACAGTGTTAGCACACAAAAAAAAGTTGTATGTACCAGGAACCAGACCTATCTTTCTATATGGTTTTGGACTGACGCTGAATCCGAATTTCAAGTCCGTTTTGTCCGAACACCCTCCAGTTTTGAGAAAAATGCAAAAAACTCCAAAAAAAGTCATAAAAATTCAAACAAATTATAGTCACAGCTCAAAACTGGAGGGTGACCGGGCCAAACGGACTTGAATTTGGATTCAGCGTGCCCAAAAACATATAGAAAGATAGGTCTGGTTCCTGGTAGATGACACTTTTTTTTTTGTGTGACGGTGAATTGGACTCAAGTCTTATGCTTTTATTGGAAAATGAATGCACAGTATGAGCTTCACTTGATGATATATTTATAACCACACCTACGATTTTTATAAAGACCTCCAAATTTTGAATGCAGTGACTTTCAGCTTTGATTTGATTACAGTGGTATCAAAAAGTAACTTATGTAAGAGTACCTACTACCTATATAGAATAGCAGCCCTTGGTATCAAAAAGTCAGATGCTTCAAATTATTTTTGATTATCTAGACTAGATCTAGATTCTTAGAGCGGAATTCATAGTCGTTAATCGAGTTAAGATTTTTCTTAACTCCAGTAAGCTCAGGGCTGTCACTTAAAGAAAAATCTTGTCTTGAGGAAAATTTTTACTCACACTCGAAAATTTGACTGATTTGAATCAACCGTCATCAAAAACACAACTTACTCATCGAATTCGTCATCCTTACTTGAACAACTCAAACAAATATAAGCGATTCATTAGGCGCGTCCCACCAAATAAAAATCTCTGAGGGCTCAATGTCATTTTGAAAGAGAGCAAAATAAATTTGTGGGACAAGTTTCACACATGAATCCAATTTTTTTCAAATACAACACTTCAATTGCCATTTCAAACAACTCCAACTTTTCTTAAAATACTCAATTGTGAAAAAAATTATTTCGAAATAAATTATTTCGTGAGGCAAGCTCAAAATAATAACATATTCTTCAAATTATCATTAAATTTTTCATGTTTTTAGCACTTTTATAACTGCACCACCACCAAAAAAACAAACGTTAAAACAATAAGAAAACAAAAATGAAGAAAGAGAAAGAAAACTGAGAAATGAATTAAATGAGCGCTCGGCTGAGATTTTTTGTCTCACTTAAAAAATCTCTGAGTCCTCAGAGATCTCCTTTCTTGGTGGGATGCACCTATTTATTTTATTATAAAATTAGAACAAATTTTAATTCTTAAATACAAAAAACAAAAGCTCGCAATGACACATTCGTTTTAATGTCAACTTAAGCGTTTCCTCAAGTAAAAATGCCTCCTCAAACGTTCACTTGAGAAAAATTTCGACTCCAATGATGACTATAAGTAAGGATTCGCTTGAGCGAATGCTCAATCTTTCATACATACATTTTCCATAATTCAATTAACTCAATTACTATGTTCTTAAAGTATATACTTTGATAAATATAATTTTTTGTCTTAAAGCACGTGAATACAATATACTTAATCTTTAAATTAAAATTTACATTATTAAAAACAAAAACTGATGTTTATCATATCTGCAAGCTTTAAAAATAATATTTGAATAAAAAAAATTCCACTTAATCTTTCCTTGAGTTTATAAATAAAGTTAAGTAGGCCATAAAACAAGTCTACCATTCGTGAAAAAAAAAACAAACCTGAGATTTTGAACAGTAATGAAAATGATACTACATTTACCTCCTTTAGCAAATTATTAGTCTAGATAGAGATAAATTGATAAAGATTGGTTTATGTTATACCCTCTTCAGGCATTTTAAGAAAGTCTCTCATTACAACCTCTTCCGGAAGAGTCAAAAATAGAGGAATCCAAAAGGAGATCGGAAACTTTAGTACGTTTTACCCCCCAAAACCCATTTGTTTATTTCGTATTGTTGTAATTTCTTTTGTATCCTGTGAAAAAATCGTGACCTTAACCCCTTGGTTTGTTTGCCAATGTTAAATCTAAATTATAAATGTCAAAGGTCACTGGTGGTGTATGCGTACTTTTTTTTATTTTTTTTTTTTGTGAGGAGAATAAAAAATAATGCTTCTATAATCTTTAAACTAAGAGTTAGATAGCAAAAATAAAAATTAAGTTATCCTGGGCTAACCTTGGGCAAACAAACCACGGTCTTAAACTAACGATTTTTTCATAGAAAAAAAATCACATTTTTTTCGGTTTCTGATATGAAAACAAATTTTCTGTGGTATCTTTTGGAAAAATAGTGGAATAAAGAAAAAAGAAAATAATAAAATAAAAAAAAGAAAAGAATAAAAAAAAAAAACGATCTACAGTGCATAACCAACAATTTTTCACACTGAATAAATAAAAAGTTTTTTTTTTATTTTTGAGGCAAAAAAAAAATTTCGCTATAATTTTAGAACTAAGGGTGGGCTAACGAAAGGAAATCTTGGGCTATCCTGGGCTTACCTTGGGAAATTTAACCAGGCAGGTTTGAAAACAAAATAGCAGTTGGGGGTGTTAACTTCACATAGCCCACAAAAGTCGGAAGAGGTTTTTATTAATTAGCCAAAGTTGTAAATTCCCAGTTTATAACCCACCAAAATTAGCCCAAAATGTCCCTAAACCATTAAAAAATTCTTTAGAGGACTAAATATATTGCTTTACAAGTCTATATTCAAACCCACTACGTAAGCTATTAAATCAAATTTGATCAAGAATACAACATCTTCATTTAAATATAAATTTTCTAAAATCAAAGTTTTGTTTTTCTTAAAAACCGGAAATGCTTCGCACTTTTCACATTGTTTACGGAAATAATTCAACTCACACTACATAATCTTAGCTCCACGCTTAATGCGTAAAATATATGTGAAACAATTTTCCGAATTAAGCTTACAATACCTGACAAAATGCAATAACTAAAAAGAAATAAAAAAAAAAAACTGCGCGATTATCAAAACTCAAAAGACACACGATTGTTTGCTAAAAAAAAAACTAAAGCCATGCATATGAGCTTCCGATTAATTCCCACACTAATAAAAAGAAAAGAAAATAATAATGAATTTCAAAAGAAAACGAATAAGAATTAAAGCAAAAAGAAAGAAGAAGAAAATCAGATAAGTTTTCCTGCCACTCATAACGAACCATTTGATAAAAAAAAGAGACTCTGAACAAGGTCAACCTATATTCACCTTGAATTCGAATTCAAATGATTCACTATATCACTGCGACATACACAGACACACGTTAACGGAAAACTGCAAATTGTCACATCTTTAGAATCAAATTGAAAAACGATAGATTAATATAAAAACCAACGATCACTTCTAAATGACAATCAGAAGATCAGTTTAACCTTTCCGAGAGAGTCTGTGCATTTCTCTAACTTTTATTTCGGTTCAGTTACAACGCAGTTTTTCAAGGTCAAAATGAAGCCAATGTTTGTACTGTTTGGAGCCTTGGTGTGTCTTATTCTAGTCAGCAATGTAAGGTTTAAAAAAAAAAAGATCTAAAGACTTTCCATCTTCAACTTATTTTCTAAATTTCCTTTCAGGCTTCTGCACAATGTCTTTGTGCTTCCAAAGGAATGGATTTTTGTTCCTGTGCTGCTGCCCCACCAGCTGTTCGTCCCGTACCAAAAGTCGTACCACGACTTCCTTTAGCTAAATTTCCACCAATCGGAGATAGCTGTTGGTGTGGCAAACAAGTGGTCGAGCCAGCAATACCTCCAAAACCATCGTGCAAAGTATGTGACACGTTTGAATGGCTTAGTACACTCAAAACACTTTTAACAAAAAAACTCCTTAACACTGCCATCGAAGTTAAAAAGAAGTGCATCGGGCATATGCAAACAAAGCTTGATAAAATCGAACAACTTGCTGCATTAGCTGTAGCCCCTCCACCATTACCTCCTGCAGAATTACCTTTAGCACCACTTCCAGAGCCTGCTTTGCCTCCGTCATTGCTCTTTGCTGCTCCAAAGCCTGCAATTCCATTAGCTTTGTTGCCAGCAGCTCCAGCGCCTCCACCAACACCAGCTTTACCAGCTTATTCATATTGTAGTTCATGTTTCACTTAAAGCCATCATCAATATTCAAAGCCTGTCTCAGTAAAAACTAACAAAAAACTATAGTATACTTTTAGGATTACGAATTTAAATTATTTTACGATCATTTTTGTATTGAAACCACACACATACACACACACAGAAAAACACATACAACACAACCACTAATGGTAATTATATTTTAAACGTTGCACATGAGTTGGTGAGACCGTACAAAAAAAAAACCAAAATCGTAGGTCTTACGTCTTTGTAGTACAAAAGTAAGACTAAGTTACGAATTGTTTCTTTTCTCTTACAGCCCCCTGCCCCACCCTGCAAATGCAGTTGTAGTTGTGCTCCAGCTACAGCCCCAGCTCTACCACCACGAGCTCCAACATGTTTTGATTCTTTTTTGTAAGTCTTGTCTTCGATTTATAAGCTTTGATACAAATTACTTGAACATGAATTTTGTATTTTCAGACCACCTTCAGCCCCACCAGCTGCAGCTTTGGCAGTTGCAAGACCTCCCGGTGTACCAGCAGATCCACTTAGTATCAGTATGGCATTGACAGCGCGAAAAAGTTTTGCCGTACCCGAAGCAAAGCTTAGTTATGGACCTGTAGCCGCTCCATTAAATTATATGAATGTTCGTCGAATCTACATGTCAAATATTCCCGAAGAAAAGTTATTCGGTTTGAATGGTCAAATAATTGAAGTGAAGAAGAAATTCCCAGCACCAACTAAAGCTGAACTTCTTGCCGAAGCTATAGAAGAGGCTGAAGAAGAAGCTGCTGCTGCAGTAGCAGCTCCAGCTCCATACTTGTCATACTCAGATATTGGTTATGGGCCAGCTTTAATTAAGAAACCATTATTTATGCGGTTGAGTGCACAGGCTACACCTGCATTGGGATTGGCGGTGGGGCCAAAACCACTTCTAACAGGTTGTGGATATGTTCCAGGGAAAATTTCACAAGCTCCAGAGTATCTGGAGCAGCCGTTAGCTTATGAAGCTCCATGCTTGTAGAAGGTTGATAGAAAAATTTAAGATTAGAAATATTTAAAATGAAATTAATGTGAATGGAGGGTGTCTAAATTTGTTGAAGAATACTTAAATTATTATTTTCTGATCATGGTTGTTGTTGATGTGTTTAGTTTTAAGGAAAATATTTAGTTATAATGAATTAATAAAAACAAAAATTTAAAACAAAAAAGTTGTTGTTATTTTTTATCTCAAATACAATATCGTTACGAACAAAAATAAGTTCAAAATCTAAAACTTGACTCCTCCGAAATTGCGCTCTAATAAGTACTAGAGGTATCCGACGACATATAGCTTGTAACCAACGGGCTATCAAGACACTTCCAACGATTTCTCATTTGCCATATTATGATAATGAACTTTGTAATTTAGAAGTTACGATGCCACAGATGAACATACATACTACATGCATTCATATGGGTCTTACACATAACGATCCTTTTGGATTTGCCAGGTTTTAACACAAATAAAATGCGCGACTGGGTCGCACACGCACATACTTTCTATTATGGTTCAAGTTGCTTAGAATTTTCTATGATAATAAAATAATAATAAATTAAAATAATTTTAAAATAAATTTAAAATAATAATAGTAATAATTTTAGTTTTTTGTATCATTAATTTTGAAAGGCAATGTAAAAAAAGTATTGAAAGTTGTTTTTTTTTTTCAAGTACGAAAACAAAGAATTAAAAAAAAAAAAATTTGGAAAATTGTAGGATCATCCGTTTAAAAAAAAATAATTTTTTGAAGGTAGAAATTTTCGAAAATTTGGTATGCCATTCAAAAAAAAAAAAAAAATTAGTAACCCCTTTTGAAAATATTCATTTTTCAAAAAAAAAAAAAGAAATATTTAATATTTTTTAAAAAATCCAAAATTCGTATTTTTGAAAATTTTTCTTTTCAAATTAAAATTTCTAAAACGCTTTCGTAAAAAATTTTCAATGAAATCGGTTTAGTCGTTTACAAGAAAATCTGAAATCAAGAATGGTATGTAGGGGAGAGTGGGGCCAAATGTAACACTTTTTTCTAAAATCGATGGTTCTCCTACAAATTTGAAAGTGGGTCAACCAGACCTTTTTTAAATTAAAGACTCATGTTTTAGCTCCAAGATCCATCATAAAAATTTAGCAAAACATAACGGTAATGTTGAAAAATAAAGCTTCCAAAAAAAAAATCGTGTTGTTTCAACTTACCCCACATACGGGGCAAAGTGTAACACATACCGGGGTAGGTTGTACCAAGAACTAAAAATAAGAGAAAAATACCTTTATTTGTTTGTATTTATTTATTTTTAATTAATAACAATAAAAACAAACCTCAGTCATGAAATTTTGGTGCAAATTAAAAAAAAAAGTGGAGCAAATCCAAGATTTCCAGAGAAAATTTGACAGTAGTCTTAAATTAAAGTTATTTGAATTCATAAATTGTTTTATAAGCTTTATGAATTCAAGTTGTATTTCAAAAAGTGTTTCCAATTTCAAAATAAATACAAATTCAATTACAAGCATTCATATCCAGGGTTGTTAATTATATTAGGTAAACAATTTTTCAGTATAGGTAGGTTTTTACATGGTACAACTTGCCCCGCAAAAATGTTACAACTAGCCCCAGCATGAAATTTTTCAAACAAAATCAATTTAAAAAAAAGCGAAACTGATATAGACATAACATATACACGCAATTTGAGCCAAAACACAGTTGCATATAACAAAAAAACACTTAGCACTCTATCTTTTTCGGGTAAAGAGGTAGACCAAAAATAAAATTAAAAAAAAAAGTTACAAACATGCATTTTTTGGGCACCACTAGTGTAACTTCTCACCCTGTCGTCTAATCTTCATCTGAAGAAAATGTGCAGGTAGATATGCAAAAATTGAGCATTTTTCTCCTTTACGCGTTTCTTAATATTGAAAGGAACATCGCTTTTTTTAGCTGTTAATTCTTACCCCTGTTACATTTAGCCCCACTCTCCCCTACTTTTTAACGGTTCAAAAAATATTTATTTATTTCAAAAGTAAAAACTTATTTGCCATAGTCCATGTATTTGTTTTTAATCAAAATAAGTAAGATCCGTTTTCAGGGAAAAAATAAAAAATGGCATAACATACGCAGTTGCTTTTCTAGTTTTAAGACAAAAACAAACAAAAAAATTATTCATTCGAAAACAAAATGACCTGTTTTTAAGAAAAGTAAACATAAAATGAAAAAAATTGTAGCTAAGAATCGATACCTTATAACAGAATTTGAATAATATTCCATGTCCCGTTTAGAAATAAATTGATTTTTCCAAAAAAAAAAATTGTTTTTCAAATCCAATAAAATGCACGACTGGGTCGCTAGTACTTGTACTTGCTCTAGCAGTTCAAAGCACTTTTATGTTAGTTTACTTGTAGATTTTAAGAGCTGCCTCTTTATATTTTTAAAGAAATTTTGTTGATGTTGGGGAAGAATCGACATTTATGGCAAAATTTTGTTAAATGAAAAAAATGAAAAAATCCTTAGAGCCGTTTTCGAGTAATTTGCTATAATTTGAAAAATTTGTATGGGAGGTACACTTTATAAGCGACTGTATAAAAAAAAACAAAAAAAAATCAAATTTCAGAATTTTATAAAAATCATCTGTTGAAATGCGTCTACCCGTTCAGGCTGTGGAAATGTGTACAGATGGACTCACAGACGCAAAAAAAAGATTTTTCATGCTCGGAGAAAAAGACCACTTCAAAAAAGCGGTATTTTTCTCCGTGCGCAGTCTGTTATAAGGTTAGGAGCATTATCACTTCTATTCCAACGTTCTCACAGGCCCCTGGGCTTTTTTTCGGCATACGACATATTTTAAAGAAGACGCTATTTATCTTATTTTGACATTGATAATTTAATTTTAATTGACTTAAGTATACCTTTTGTCTAATTTTTCCTAGTCTATCATCCAATAGCTTAAAAAAAAACTTGTAGGTATGTCAGCAAAGTACTAAGTGTATATTGTTTTCTTCTTAAAATGCTTTGTGTAACTAGTAGTGAAGTAATAAAGATATTTAAAAAAATGTGTTTGTAGTTTCAAAAAATATGAATTCATTTGACTTTTAACGAAAATAATTTTAAATATAGAACAATTTGTTTGGTTTGATCTCCTTTTGTTTTTTCAACATCTACATATATTTAAAACATATGTTTTGTACCTATTATTACTTAAATGCGCGGATAGATACATAGATATGTAAATATCTACGTAAATGTTTTTATTTCACAATTTAAGTTAAGTTTGCATTTGTTTTTGTTTTCGAAAATTTCCTAAACATTATTTGGCTTATTATTATCATCATCATTGTTATAACAACAAATACCACCATATTTAAAATGTATACACATATCTACACTTAAACAAATACACTGAGGGTAAAAATAAATTGAAGTTGAAACGTCTTTGTTTCAAAGATGAACTACTTTGAAATATGTTGCTTTGAAATAGAAAACCACAAAAAAATAACCTTATTTCCACGTTGATTTTAAAATGTTCATCTTCAACTCAAAATTATTCCGAATAGTAGTTAAATTAATGTGGTTTTCATTGATTTTACGTTGTTTTATGATGGTTTTTCCCTCCGTGTATATGCTAGAGTGTGAAGTATTTGTGTACAAATGGCTTAAATTTTGAAGTTTTATCTTTTTAGGTTTTTAAGACAAAACTTCCGGTTAAAAAATACATTCAACTTAAGTATCATGAAATTAGCTGTGGTATAGATAAATAAAGCCTATCTCAGAAAAAGTTTGGTCAATTTAAAATTTTTATTTGATGATGATTGAATGTTCTCACTGTTCTCAGTGATAAGATTTTTTTCAAAGGTAATTCATGTATGGTCTAGACTCTAGATTTTGTTTATCAATTAAGAATAGTTTGTTAGTTTAAAGTTTTTAAAGAAATTTGACAGTTTTTGTTTTAATAAAATGAAACACCAAATCACACTCTCGGTTATTGAATTTGGATGTCTTAGAGGGCACGGCTGTGTATCACACTTAGCTGTCATAAACAATAATATTTATCGAGATTTTGTTCACGTTCCTATCATCAGATAGACTTTCTATACCTTTTATATAAGTGGACGTTAATCTTTATATTTATCAGTTAAAGATAGTACAATCGGAACTTTTTAATACGGACCAAAGTTGCAATTCCCCACCAATGACTATTAGAATTTTAATTGGTTAAAGATTCAGCTTTATACGAAATATAATAAAACAACTAGCAACTCGCCTTTACCATGCCAAATAAGCGTGTCCCATATGCCAAAACAACGACGATATCACATAGAGCAAAGGAAAATCCCATTATATTAATTTATTCTATAAACTAATTAGGTACTCAAGTACAAAAAGATCGTATCTTTTTCTCTTCTGCAAGTGAATGAAATATTTGAGTTTTGTTATCATTTTATTTTGTTTTTTATCAGAATTTTTTGTTTGAAACAAAAAGTATTAGATGGCAACTAGAATTTTGATATATTTCGGCAGGTAAGGTAGTCTTTATTTGTTTATTATATTTCTTTGTTAGATAATAGCAAAACAATAACAAAGCCAGTGAAATGTTTACCTACCTATTATATCTTAAATACGGGTGTCAGAACAAATTTTCCATTCTTATACGGAAATTAAAATTAAAAATGGTTTTTGTATTAATTATTCTTATCCATTCAATCTAATGGTTTCGATTTTATTATACACCCGTATTCTGCTATTCGATTCACGTGAATCGAAACATTTGCTTCCTTTACCACGTCTTTGAAAAAACTCTTAATTTGGAAAGCAAAACGTTGTTTCTGTCTGTTTTAGAATTTTTAAAGAAAAAAAATTGTTTGAGTTTAATTTTAACCCCCATTTCTTATTTTAGACTTTCACGTGAATCGAATAGCAGAATACGGCCGATAATTAAATTATTGTAATTGTGGTGATGTTAGCCCATTCGGAAGGTAATGAAGCTGAAATGGGAAAATTTAATCGTGAACAGTCAATAGGGTCATTAGGAGCTTAAACCCAGTTTTTTTTTTTTTTTTTTTGAAAAAATCGAGCTTGAGCAAAAGCTGCCATCTTGGATTTAAGAAAAAGAAGTTTTGAGTGAATATCTTTGCCATTTTTGATAAATATGATTGAGCAAAAACTTGAAGAAAAATTTTATTTCTTACAACTTTTATATTGGGCACGTTCAGGAAATATCAGGGACTAGATATTCAGGCAACGTCATTTTCTGAACGGAAATTTGAGGAAATTGACTAAATTAGTTTGGATATGATGCTGTTGTCAAATTTAAAAATTTCTTAAGTATTTTACCGATCGCATGGAAAAGACACAAAATTTCACTTAACTTTAATGAATAAATAATATTAATTATGACCGATAATGTACTTTTGACTCGTTTTTCACACAAATAAATTTAATTTTGCTAAATTAATGGCGTTTTCGATTGGCTCTCCGGAAGCGTTCGGAATCATTCAGAAGCCTTCTGAAAGTGTTTTATTCGCACAAAACTGACAGACAGAACGCTTCTGAGAAGAGAAATTCTCTTCTCGATTTCAAAACAGAATCCAATCAAAAAGCACTAATACATATATACTCACATGTCAAATAAACACTCAATCATGTTTTTTATTGTTTTTCATTCACTTTTTTTTTATTTTTTGAAATTAATTTGTTAATTTACTTTCAAACAATTCAATTATGCTTTTAAAATATTTTAAAAACGTTTAAAAAACGAATTCCACATTAATTTGTTGAACATTAGGCACAATTTTCTTTTAATATAAATTATTTTTCAAATCCTATGCCATATTTGACATTTTGAATTTCAAATAAAAACAAACATAAACAAAAAAAAAAACAAAATTGAGTGGAAGCGATTCAAACTGTTTTATTGGATTTCAGATTGAGTGAATCCTTGAGTGTTTCCAATCGAAAACGACATAATTCTTTAATTCAAAACAATCTGCTGTCATGTTGACAAAAAAAACTTTCCTAAATTTTTAGGGAAAATTTTCAGTTTAGCTTTCCAATATAATTACCTAAATTGGAAAGATTTTTTTTGACAGCTGACCAATCAGATACCGAGAATTACCTAAATTGCCTAACGTTTCTGAACCTGCCCATTGATAAATTTTCCTCTATGACCCGTATTATTCGTGCTAATTAGGAAATACTATTCCCTGACTCAAATTAAACGTTATACCCTCTTTGAAAACAGATTAATATCAACGTAATATAGGAGGGTTGTTATAGAGGAAGTTGGGGCAAGATCATTTTTGTACTATGGGGGCTTTCCATTGTAACGAAGATGAAATTTTTGAATCTTTTTTGGTGTTTGAAATAGATTTAAAATTCCATAACAGTTTTTAGATCGATTTTTACATTTATAAATAATTTAATATCATCCCTTCTATGTAATGAAGCGTCCATAAGTCTCAGTTTAACAAATATAGTTACTATAAATTAGATACATATGTTGCGTAACGTAAACGTTATTAAAACAATCAAGTTGATGAAAAGTTTGGCTGGGTGAATATTAATTTGGGAGTTCAGTTCGCAAAAACTTATTAACTCTTGACAAAGAGTTATCTGCCTCTAAAGAAGTTTTTCATTGCAATAAATCCCATCTATTACTCTTTTTCCTAATTATAAAAAGTTACCATTTTTCATGAAAAAATAAATAATAAATTGCACGACTGGGGTCGCACGTACTTGCTCTTATGCTTAAAGATACTATAATGTTAAAGCTTTTTATTCAAGAAATTTAAAATTTGATATTTTGAAGAAATTTCATAAGTAGTATAAAAAAATTAAATCTGTTTTTATAATTAATTAAACTCCGTTATAAATTATCTTAAAAAAAAAAAACAAATATGACATATTATTTCTTGTATAAAAAGGTATTTTTAGAAAAAAATTTTCGAAAATTGTAGGAGCCGTTTTTTAAAAAAATTGTTTTTTATATATAAACATTTTTTAACATTTTTCAAAAAAAAAGTTGGTATGCCATTTTGAAGAAATAATTAATTTACACATAAATACGAAATTTAAAAATTTTTCATTGATCCGTTTTCAAAAAATTGATTTTTCAAAAAAAAATTTTGAAATATATTTTAAAAAACCAAAAATGCGTTTTTTGAAAATTTTCTGAAATTTTAATATTATCTTTACTTACACACTTTTGTATAAAAAATTTCATTAAAATCGGGTTAAAAAAAACCGTTCTATGGCAGGTACCGTTTATAACGGTACAAAAAATATTTTTTTTATTTAAAAAGTTGGCTTTTATGTGTAGTGCTACACACAAAAATTTTAATTAAAATCGTTAGAGCCGTTTTTGAAAAAAATTGACTTTTCTATTTCCGTTATATGGCAGGTACCGTTAGTTTTGGTGATAAAAAAAAAATTTTAATTTCCCCTCTAGGGAATCACCAAAAACTGCTAACTACCAAGTTTGAAGAAAATCACTTCACTCGTTTAGGCTGCAGCTCCAGGTAGAGACAGACAGACAGACAGACAGACAGACAGACAGACAGACAGACAGACAGACAGACAGACAGACAGACAGACAGACAGACAGACAGACAGACAGACAGACAGACAGACAGACAGACAGACAGACAGACAGACAGACAGACAGACAGACAGACAGACAGACAGACAGACAGACAGACAGACAGACAGACAGACAGACAGACAGACAGACAGACAGACAGACAGACAGACAGACAGACAGACAGACAGAATTGCCGGACCCACTTTTTTGGCATTCTCCATCATCGTAATGTCATGTAAAACTGTTATCTCGACTTCGATTTTTTTTACGAATCCTAAACTTGCCCTATAGTACCTATATCGCAAGTAAAAATGGCAATACTTGCAATATAAAATAAGTGACTTTTGGTATGATCGACATCGACCATATCTGAAAGTATGAGCAAGTTCGGTTGAAACGCCGAAAAGTTAAAGTAATTTTTGTAATTTTTCAACAAATCGTTATCGATCATGTAAAAAGTAAGTTGCACTATTACTGGAAAATAAATGAAAGAATGATAAGATAAGATCGGAAGGGGCCAAAACTGTCCATGAGCAAGAAAAAGAAAAAAAGGTTACCATTAAAGGAGTCAAAAAGATTAGCTAATGGCACCAAATAATACTGTAAGTGCTGATTCTTCAGCTTGCAGCCGCTTTTTAAATCCAATATCTTCTGCTTGCAGCTACTTTTGAAATCCAATCCAAAAGGTAGATGGTTTAAATGCACTATAAATATGTACCAAATCGTCAAACGAAGCATTGCTGTGGTGGGAACCGATAAAGATATTGTGTACGTGTGTGATTATTGTTCATACTACCAACAAAATTTGATAGGGCGGCCTTACCCCCATGTGGGGGCAGGATTGTAGTAACCCGTGGTGCGATGGTTAGTCCGATAGTACGCTACAGATCTAAGTTCGATTTCTACTGTCAAGACCTAAAATTTCCCTTGCGGAAATCCATTGACGAAGCTTCCAAGAGTATCATTGTAATGAAAATTGAATCTCTGCGTAATTGTCTGGACTCGGTGGTAAATTGTAGGTCCCTTCCATTCTTGCCTTGCTTTTTTTTTTTGGGGTGTTGCAGATAAATTTGGATTTCATTAAGATAAAAAAAAAATAGGTTAATCAACTTTTTCTTATTAAATATTGGGCAGGTTCAGAAAAGTAAGGGACTAAATATTTAGTTAAATTTCGTGTCTCGGATTGGTCAAAAAAGATCCTTCCAGTTTAGGCAAATTTATTGGAAAGTTGACTAAAGAGTTAGGCAAGAAATATCTTCCTAAGGGCCATTTCACACATCGCGAAAAACCAGCCAGTTACCGGCTAAACGTAACCTGCAAAAAGGGGAACTTTACCCGGTTCCCGGCCGGTCGCCGCCGCCCGCCGCGCACCGGTTACGTGTGAAATGGGCTCAACTCGATTTACCTCACGCACGGTCTACTTACATTCAGAAAATGACGTTGCTTACCTAATATTATTTATTCCCTAACGTTTCCTGAGCCTGCCCAATCTGCGCAAATATTGCGTGATAAAAAGTAAGTGCGTTATTTTAAAAAACAAAAATAAGAAAGTTAAATAAATAAATGAAAATGTTTGCAATCAAATATTTAACCAGTTGAAGCACAAAGGTTGCTTTTGCTTAGAGAAAAAAAAAAATATTGTGATGTCAGAACACAGGAAAATGATATGTCAATTTCTCAACGACCAAATATTTGCTATGCGCTAATTTAAAATAATTAAAAAAAGAAAAATAAATGTAAATGTTGTGGCGCATGTGATGCTGTTTAAATGTGATGAATAAGTTTAAATAGACTTTATATAGACCGAGAGTCCACATCAAATTTTGAGTATGTATATACAATATATATGAGTATGTAGTTTTATAGCCTTTGCGTGCGCCGATGCGAAAAATATAACTCAAGAAATAAGCTTTTTTAACTGACCATATCAGCTCTATTCTTGGAGAGTTTTGAATTAAAAAAACAAACACAAAATTTAACCGAAAAGTCTCCTAAACAAAGCCGTTAAACAGCTTATATCTTCAGTTCTATTGATCGCATCGTCAAGATTGATGTCTTCAAGCTTAGGGGAAATCACAGAGCATTAGTTCATGTATAAAGAATATGAAATAGTGTGTACAGATTAAACCCTTCAAGCAAACAAGTCCGACCTCGGTCCGAATTCGCTCCGCCTCAGGCGGAGCTGAGTCCAACTTCTGCTCAGAAACGGGTCCGAAGGCGTCTCAAATTAGTATGGAAATTATAATCACCGCGGAGCCGATTTTATATGTATTGGTTTTTTCACCACGATTTCTCCTTCGACTTTGTGTTCATACACAAAAAGTTGCAAGTGTGTGAGTGCAACCCCGTTTTTCTCGGTCGGAGGTCGGAGTGTCTTTTCTGAACTCCGTTTTCTTGCTTGAAGGGAAGTCACGTTTTAACACCCTGAAATCAATATAAAGCCGCGATTTAGAGTTGCCAGACTTTAGAATTCGTTTTTAGATCACATAAAACTTCAAAACTGCATACTCCATACTCACATTTTGGTTCTGCCTCCAATCCCAAATTTTGCTGTGGGCTCTTAGACTATTATTATAATTGTATCCCTCGAATATTAAATTTTGAAAAATACAAACATTTCTTTCCAAAACCATTACCGCCTCAGGCGAAACCATTTTACTTTGAGGGAAGGTTTCAACAAATCTTTTGTTATAATGTTTGAAAACACAGGTGTCTTGCATTCAATACTACTCATGGATACATGACGCAAGTTGAATGGTTATGAAGCGAGAATCAAGTATTTTAAAAATTGTTATTGTTTTAGCTGGCATTTATTTTGTTTTATCTAAATATACCCATCTGAATCTTTTTAGCAACTGAACATCAACATATTTGCATTGCCTTATGTCATATAAACGCATTGGGCTTGTCTTGACAACAACATTAAATCGTCTTCTGATCCGTGAATGCATGAAAACTAGTTAACTTTATTTTCAATTATTAAATCCGGGCCTTCATTCAGGGTACCAACAATTTAGAAACCCCAATAATATTGTATTATGTTTAGGTATATTTGAACTAAAAGCTACCCCTTATATTCAATTCTACTCCCTTTGAATTCATATGCGAATGATTAATAAAATAAAATCTGTTACGCCTTAATTTCTACAGTATCAACATTCGAAAAAATGAATCAGCAAATTTTTGAGCATCCGATTTCTTCCTATCATTTCCTCAAGTTTTAGAATAATAAAATAAATAAAGAAAAACCCAAGCAATTTTTATATAAACAAGTTTTTATCATTGATTCGGATGTTTGAGATAAAATCAAATTTATTAAGTATAGCAAAATGCGACTCATAAAAGAAACTTATCATCGCCATCACATTTTTTATTATGATTATGACTGTGCTAAATCGAAATTTGAAAATTTATCACTATCGTAAAACGAGAATGAATTCTACATTTATCATTTTTGGATACACTTACATTTTTGTAAAAAGATAATTCTTATAAAAAGGAAATGAAATTCACTTTGATTTTAACACAGTTTAAACAGATTTCATTTATTTTTATGAAAAATCTTATTATATTACGAAGATAAATTTAAAAAGAAAGTCATCTTGATTGTAAGTGCCTTATTTTTTCTCTGTGTAAAAGAATTCAATTCAGAAGAAAAAAAAAATAGAGTGTACTTGTATAGGAATTGTTCTATGTCCAATTTTGGGTTTTTAGTTTTAAAAAATATATAAAAATAGTATGCACCTTCTAATGAGGTAAACTTGAATATTTTAATTAAGAGAAAAGAACAAACTTAATGAAAAACATAACTTGAATGGCAAACGAACAGAAAATTGTCGCTTTAAACCAATTTGAAACTTAAAAATCGCCCACTGTAAAATTTGCTTTACGGCGACGATTTATTTTGCAAAAAGGAATTAAAAAATAATTTAAATTTGTTGGAACCATTAAAAAAAAACTGGTTTGCCATTCAAATAAAATAACTAATCGATACATAAACAAAGTAAAAAAAAATATGAGCTCGTTTTCAAAAAAATAGGTTTTTCAAAAACTCAAATTTTTGGGTGTTTTTCGAAAAAAGCATTTATTTTTAATGTTAAAAAATTGTAAGGAAATTAAAAGTAAATTAAAAATTAACAAAATGGTTGTGCGACAGGTTTCCTTTTCACTGCTCAAAATATTTTTTTATTTTAAATGGGTTGGGGTCGAAATTCTGTATGTTGCAAAATTCTGTATTCAAAATACTGTATGCCAAAATACTGTATGTCAAAATTCTGTATGTCCAAAATGCTGTACGAGCAAAATTCTGAAAGTCAAAATTCTGTGTAGCAAAATTCTGGTTGGTCAAAATACTGTATATCAAAATTCTGTACATCAAAATTCTGTATATCAAAATTCTGTAAAAATGCTGTAAAAAAATATCGTTTTGATAATGTAAAAAAGTGCGCGCGCACTTTTGTACATTATCAAAACGATATTTTTTTACAGCATTTTTACAGAATTTTGATATACAGTATTTTGCCGTACAGAATTTTACAAAACAGAATTTTGCAAGTCAGTATTTTGTTCATACAGTATTTTGACGTACAGAATTTTGTATTTACAGTATAATGACGTACAGAATTATGGTCTCACAGTATTTTGACCCTACAGAATTTTGTCGTACAGAATTTTGACAAGCAGAATTATGACCCGCTCCCATTTTAAATTACAAAAGCACGTATAAACTTATTCATAGAGTTTTTTTTTATTAATTTTATGTTTGGATATTTTTTTATTTTTATGTTATTTTCGAAAATATTGCCAGAATGTTTCCAGAATAAAGAAAAATAACAAAGAGAATTTATATTTAGAGGTCGCGAGCATAATTTTTACAGAATTTTGATTTACAGAATTTTGATGTACAGAATTTTGAAATACAGTATTTGACCAACCAGAATTTTGCTATACGGAATTTTGACTTTCAGAATTTTGTTCGTACAGCATTTTGTACATACAGAATTTTGACATACAGTATTTTGGCATAAAGTATTTTGAATACAGAATTTTGCCTGCGACCTCTATGTTGTATTCTTGAGGGAGCGGGTCATAATTCTGCTTGTCAAAATTCTGTACGACAAAATTCTGTGGGGTCAAAATATTTCGACCGAATATTTCGAATTTCGACCCCAACCCTATTCTTGAGCCTAAAATAACAAAAACTTGCGATTGTGGTACACCCTAATGTACTTGACACATGAGTACAAAAACTTGGTTTTTCTTTCTAACTTACACTTTATTGGAGTTTTTGACTATATACTGGATTTAGCTCTAAAACGAAGTGAATTTTTTACAAAATTTATAAAAAAAAGAGGAAATAGACTCTCAATTTTGTTATCGCTTCCAAACTACACGGTTCATATCTATTTACCATTAAAAAAAAACACCCTGTACCTAGTAAGTACCCTGTAAGTGAATCATTCGTCTTCTTTATGCTAAAGACAAGAATACTACTGACCTAATTTCATCATCCAAAACCAAAACAACTCATTCTTTTCTATTTACCTAAGATACATATTACCATTCTTAAACTTTTCATAAACATAACGTGTGTTAAATGACAAATTTTTCCTATAAATTAGCAATAAGCAAACAAATTTACTAATAAAACGTACGAAATTTCTATGAAATTATGAAAAAAATCATCACAATCACGTCATATCATATTTTTCAAGTTCAAAAACAAAACAAAAAACATGTTAGTTGATCTATTCACTAGGTCATTCTCAAGAACATTCAAATAATAGGTATTATACTCGAGTTAAATAAAGAATATAAAAGAATGCAATAATACGATCTTTATCACTTGCTAAGTAAATTTTTGTCTATCCAAAAGCGCACTATGGGGCACTTTTTGGAAAAATGTATTTTTCTATTAATTTTGATGAAGGTTTGTTAATTTTTTTTTTTTTTAATAAACTCAACTTTGTGTTAATTGCTTTTTTCTAAATAATTTTTTTAAAGATTGGCCAACTACAAAGCGCACCCTTATTAAGTGGATGTTCGTGTGGTAAAGCCGCTCTCCCTCTACCAGTTACATTCCCAGTTGCACCACCAGCTTTAGAAGTGCCTTGTGCCACTCATGGATATAAAATTGAAATCCCAGCACCACCAGTTTTGAAGGCTGCAACACTTTCATATGCAATGGATGTTGTTGTAGAAGCACCAGTTCCAGCTGCTCCAGCAGTAGTCTGCAACCCAAACCTGGTTACCACGGCTGTCTTAAACAAAGCTGCTTTGTTGAGTCCTGGTAAAACTTTTCTCTTGTTTCTTAAAAATTATTCAAAACTATAACTTCAAACTTCTAAAGATTGTGATCCACCGGCGGCTGCTTTATTGCCTGCGCCAGCACCAGCACCACCAGCTATCGGTGCACCATGTGGATTAGCAGCATTGCCAACAGCACCAGCGCTAGCTTTGGCAGCACCTGCACCAGCACCACTTTTGGCAGCACCTGCACCAGCACTCCCACTCGCTCTTAATCCAGCACTTCTAGCTCTAAATCCAGCTCTTCTGGCACTTCTTCAACCTTCCCTAGCTGCTCTTCCAGCCGCATTACGTAAGATAAGCAACTTATCAATCAACAAAAATACTTATTTCCCTTAACTCCCTATAGCGGACGATTTTAGCGGAGTTGCACCACTTCAAGCTCCTGCTCCACCAAAAGTGACCTATGAAATTATTTCCTCTGGACGACCAGCAATACCTTTAGGCCCACTTCCAGGTGCCTATTCCCTTGACCTATCCCCTCCCGCTCCCCCTTGTGCATGCGCAGCCGCCCTCAAGCCATCATGTAGGTACGTATCAAAAGACACTAAGTCAAACAGTATAGATCGTGGGCGTTCAAAACGCGAGGTCTGTTCAAAGAACCAACAATTAATGGAAGAACTAAAAAACTATCTCAAATCTCTAACAACCACAAGAGTCACACGAAAGGCTAAAAAATCAAAACTCGTCAAACGTGATATCAAAGGTGAATATGATCTTCTGCAAAGGGAACAATCCGAAATGGATTTGACTATTCCAGAAATTATCCAATACATGCCTGAAACAATGATGCCAAATTTTAAGCGTGGTAAATGCAACATTGGCTGCAAGAATTGCATTCATAATGACTCAAAGGGGCATTTTAAAAAAATTCAATCCCACCAGCAGCAAACCGATTCGATCAATAAAAATGCTTATAACATTGACCAACAATCAACAGAACAACAACAACAATCGAAGCAACAAGTATTGAATGAGAACACAACCGAATTGCCAATTCAGCAATTTGATGTTAGCCCACAACGCCAACGATCCGCTGCTAGCGCTGCTGGGGAACATTATTTTTATGATAAACGTAGTGTGAATCCATTTCAAAGCCCAAATCCAAGTTACTCTGGGTTATTGCCTCCGCCCTACATGTCCAGTACGATGGAATTGACGAAGCTTGCACAAAATCCAGTTAACCCCGTTTGGTTTGAGCCACAACCATTGATCGACCCAAATACTGAATATGTGTACGATAGACTGGGTCATAAGTACAAAGTGAAGAATGGCAGTTTTCAGCTTGTGAAACCAGAGCTGAATGACGACGGTAACGATAGAGTCGAAGTCGAAGTAAATAGTTCATCAGCTCATGTTGCTTCTGTTGAAAATACAGAAGATACAACTGACGCAGATAAGATATTTGAATCATCTGCTTTGAATTCGCAAGAACAACATGAAGAAGCAAAGAAATTGTATGATTCAGCAATTCAGCAACAAGATTTTACCGATGCTAATGCTTCACCAGAACCAAAAATGATTCAGGTACCATCACCTACAGTTGGTGCACCAGCTCGTCATCGTGATCCATCTTATGATCCACACATGGATAAGGTCATTCGTGATATTGTTTATCAACATCCAGATTTTATCGAAGCAACTCAGCATGCTCCAGGTTCGCTGACATTGCCCGAAGAAGTAACACGTGACGAGACAATGCAATTTTTAGACAAATTGATTCGAGGTCGTTTTAGTAAATGGTTTGGTTCGCCCAGTGAGCAGGTTTCAATGCCTAATTTAGATGATTTAAATCGGTTTTCTCGTGAAACTGGTACAACAGTCAAGTTTATTCCGATTGTGACAGTTGATAGAGATCGTTTGGATATGTATCGACAGTCGCAAATAAAGGCGGAAGAAACTACACAGACTCAATAGTTAAAGTTAATGTTTTTTTTTGTAGATTAGTTAATTTATATTTTAGTTTCTAAGATTGTTGAATAAAATTCAAATATTTATTAAGTTTTTCTTTTTTCTTTTCTTTTTCTATTTTTTTAGTGACTTGACATAAGTATTGTGCCTAAAAGCCAAATGATTCCAAGAGAGCAGGGAAGGCAAATCGATTTTTGTGATAAACTTTTTTTTTATACTTATTTCTTTTTTTATACTTTCATAATAATTCGTAAATAAATCATATTTTTTTTTTTAAATACTTGAGTTGTTATTTCGGTAAAATTGATCATAATGTGAAATTTCGTCCTGCTCTCTTGGCTTTGGAAAAAATTTTAAAAGAAGTTCTATTTTTGAAAAGAAGAAAAAAAAAATGGGTATAAAAAACAAATACTCGTGTAGATTGTGTGAATCTGTACAGAAAGTTTTAGCACTCTCTTCCTGCTAGTGATCGCTTATACTATAGTACAAGATCTCGCTGAGTGGCTCGCTAAAATTTTGTAATGTGCAATATATTTCCGAATTAAACAAATCGTGCTAAATTATTTCTCAATATCCTAGCAATATTCAGGGTTACCATATGTGTTAAAAATTATTTTTTTTTATCTGTTTCCAGTTTGAATATAAATTGTACTCACAGAAATTAGGAACACAATGTTTTTGCATAAATAGCGACATTAGGGTTGTAAAATTTAACACTTCATTTCATAGGGTTGTCCCGATTTTGAAACAATTTCTTTTTTTGCATGTTGACTAACATAAAATTGTTGCAGGTGGCCTCGAGACAAGAATAAAATTGTTTTTGGGAGGGGGCATTATTGACTTCCGTTTAACGTCAATGCCTTTTTAGAAAGCTAAAAAAAATTGTTCTACCTACTGTTTTATTTGGTTGGAATATTGAGCAGCAACCTTTTAACGTTTTGCTTACTTCTGCTATATGTGACCCAGAACAAAATTTATCGCTGCACCCGATTAAGTATGGTGGGATCTTAGACTTTTAGATGATTAATTTAAAAAATGTCTCTTAATAAGCAGTACCAAGGTTTATTTGCAGCAACCATAACAAAACATCCCACGAAATTCTAATGTTAATATTAAACGATCTTTAGGGTTGGTGAAATTTAAGATTTATATGAATAAAATTAGAAACATATGCACTAGAGTGGTCCACGCTTTTGTGGGAAAAATAAAATTTTCAAATAAACGTTGGGCCACCCCCTAGTTTGGTTCGACATACCTACTATTGGTATCATACTGTTGAGTTTTCAGCCTAGTATCTTACATAATATACAGGGTGTCCTAAAAGTTAACGTCGAAACGAAAACGGTAGATAGGGTAGGTGGTGACAGTTATCAGAAAAATAATACAAAAAATCGCAGCCATATATTTTGTGAGTTATGGGCATTTGAAAAAAAGTCGAAAAAATGGTCACCCTGTGACGGTTTTTCATGTGCCGTGACTACAAATCTTAATCTTCTCATTTTTTTCTTTTGTTACGGAACCTTAATAAACCCTGCTACCATTCCATGCATTCAAAAATTTTAACTCAGCTGCATCAGTTTTAAAGCAAATACTAATTTTTTGCCCAACTAAGTACTAAAGAAATTTAGGGGAAAGTGGCCTAAAATGGCACCCTAAGGTAAAATGGCCCCCTTGCTAGAAATCATAGAATCGAAAATAATAAGAAAGTTTTATGAACGCGATTCTTTAGTTTATCTGGGAAAACCAACATATACGAAATTTCAGCAACTTCAAGCCATTATTTGAAATTTGACAGGTCAAACTGTCTCTATCCACCTAAAAAAGTACACTCGTTAAAATTTTGTAATATTTTTTTTGCAAAAAAAAAGTATAAAAAACATTGTATTTTGGAAAAAGAAGTTAATGTATGTACGCATGAAGTATTTCTTATGAATTTACTGAAATAAGTTGGATTAAAACGATTTTAAATTTGTTGGTGCAAAAATTAAATTGAAAAAACTCAAAATGGGCAAAATGGCCTACTTAGTGCTCGGGTAAAATGGCATACCTATTTCACATGTCATTTTAAATTTTTTTCACATTTTCATTTTTTTAAAGTGAAAATAGTTGCTATTTATGAACGATGTACAAAGTGGAAGTCCTGGACTGAGGAAAGCCCTTGATTCCGTCAAAAACCTGGAAAAAAGCATCAAAAACATTCAAAGTTTCAAAAACTACAAAAACGAGACGAGCAACCAACATGAACTGGGTTTTGAGTGACTCGTAGAAAGATCTGGGGGGATTAAGCACCACTTGTTAGAAGAAAATGGAAAGGGAGCCCTTTGACTCAATTTTGCATTTAAAATCACGTATGTTTGGACAGTGTGCCATTTTACCCGGGTAAATTTTAAATTTGTAGACGTCTTGAAAATTAAAAAAATTAAATACTTTTTGGAACTTTTTTAACTCGCAAATGAAAAAAATGTGAGAGTAATATATTAAACTTTGAAAAGTATATAGCATTTAAGTTTTAATGCTGCTGTTTTTCGAGATATAGGACATTTTCCTTAGGAGGGCCATTTTAGGCCACCTTCCCCTACATGACTATAATTCAATGAACCGTAGTGGGTAATTCCATGAAAAAGTGGACACGAATTTTGAACAAATTATGCAGTCTTTTTTACTTTTTTTATTAGCAAATTACTATTTACAAAAGTCAACTCTTTTTGCAAGTTGCAAGAAAAGATTCTTTGTTGTATTCCCTTATGGATAGACATCAAATTCAGGGAGTTTAAATAATCTTAAAGCATTTTTATAGCATAAGCTTGCCAACAACAGAAGAATTTCAGATAAAAATGACGGAAAAACAAGGAAACTAAAAACATGATGAGTCTAACAGTGAAAACACCCCCTCGTTATTGGTAAAATAAATTAACATTTAAGCAATCTTCGTTACACAATATTCGATTTAAAAAAAACTTGAGTGAAAATGCATCTTTTCTTTACATTTACAACCACAAATCACAGGTAACATGAGTTACCAAAATAATGTAACGTGAGTTACCTAAATATTTTAAAATTTTTCCTCGAAATATTGAAAAAATGTTTCGTTTTGTCACTTATATTAAAAGCTTGTAATTTTTTATGTATGGAATCTTCATTAAAAACAAATAAAGATTCTTAATTTCACATAAAAACTTCATACTGTCGGTGTCTTAAAATTCGTGTCCGATTTTTGTAACGTGAGTTACCATCAAACTTTTATTTTTCCCAAGCAAATGTTAAAAATAAAGTAAATTTTGTTAGTTAATTATGAAAGTAATAGTTATGCTCCATTCATGGATAGTAATTTCGTATCAATTTACATTAAAATTGACAAAAAAAAAATTATTTATGTGTTGGAAATTTTTGTGAATGTAACGTGAGTTACCATGGAATTGCCCTAGTGTAAAAAAAAATGCACTACAAAGTTTCGGCAAGTTACCTTAAAAGTTGGTGTGTTCAATTCTCTTTTCAAAATGGTATAGCATTGTTGAGAATATTCCATAAATAACCGAGATAAAATTTATTTTCTTAAGAAATCCGACTTTTTTATTAGGTAATTTTTCCATATTATTTAAGTTTTTGTATTCTGAAAGGTTCTGAATTTTGTTTTGCTTCTCATTTGAAACAGGGAGTATCTGGAAGGTTTAACATTAAAAAAAAAATTAAGTGCAATTTATTGACAGATAGCGCTTATACTATCGTATGCATTTTGATCTTTTTACTAACAGTTAAAAGTTAAAAAATTCAAGCTTTAAAATGAGACGATGAGACTTTGAAGAAAAAATATTTCATCCATTGCGATTTTTGTTTTTAATATGTACCTATACGAATTTGCCTATACCTATTTGAAGTTTCCACATCTTTTTCCCACAGCAAAATTACCAGTAGCAAAATTAGAAAATTTTAAAATGTTTGGGGTTAAAGAATTGTAAACAAAAACAAATTTTTTATGCATTCCATTTCATTGAAGAAAAAAAAAAAACAAACACGTATTTATAAGACCATTAATTTTCCAACTTTAAGAGAATTGGATTTTTGCCAACTTTTAGAGAATTGGATTTTTGCCACTATTATTTTTTTTATTTTCTAGTAAGAGGTGTATCTGTATAACCATTTTTGTGTGTATTGGGGTGTTTTCTACTAATGATTTTTAATTAAATGCGCAAAACCTCCAACACTGCAGAAAATGAAAAAATCGATTATGTAAAAAATAAAAGTTTTATAAAAAAAATTGCTGGTGGCAAGAAAAGGGGACTACACAGAGAAAAATAGACCACATAAAATAGAACAAAAACAATAAGATTTCTCTATGGTTTTCATCCAAGAAGGAAACCTTATTAAAACAATCGGGTTTTCCTTATTGTTTTAAAATCTGCAAAAAAATAAAAAAAACGATGACCAGGCTGGGAATCGAACTGGAGACTTCAAATCATTAGTCGCCCACATTACCACCTGAACCAACCTGCCATGAAATTATTGATCGCGATTTTTGATCTAGTGCTAAGCTGCAAAAAAAATCAACTTTTCAGTCAAATTTTAATAAGATTTTCTCTATAAAAATAATAAGAAATCTCCTTAAAAAAACCTTATTAATCGTTGATTTTAATAAGATTTCCTTATGAAATGTATGGACGGTAAAACAATATGGCAATCTGTTAGTTTTTAGCGGGTCATATTTTTCTCTGTGTACATGGACAAAAATATTCTTAAAATCAGGAAAGTTTTAATTTAAAAAATCTATTTAATTTAATAAGAAAATCATTTTATATACCTAAGAGTAGAATTTTTAGAGTTTTTCACATTTAAGCTTATAGCTTCCAAAGGGTTTACGAAATTTTTATTGTACTCGATGCCATATGCCTTGGCACCAGAAATTGTATTTATACTTATTTTCTCCATAGGACATATAACTATTACTCAATATCACAGTCTGAAATTGATAGGAACCCGTTTGATCGAGATTGCATAGCAAAAATAGTTTGCGTGCCAGATTATTGAAACTTTGTCAAGTGAGCCGTTTTGTATTGTTTTAGTCTATTTGATAGTTTAAGTATAATGATATGAAAGGGATCGAAATATATCGTTTACCATTTTTATTTAACTACTCTTAAAACTATTTAAAGCTTGTCAGTCCTAACATTTGAAATCCCGTTTACTCTTTTGTAATGTCTCCCCAAATTCTTATCTAATTTGATTGTAAAACTCATTCTAATAAAAAAAAAACACACATATTCTCTTAATTTGCATTACTATATAACCTTCTTTTAAATGACCTTTTTTGAAGGGCGTATACAATTCAATTAAATTACCTTGCTTACATGATTTGTATTAATTTTATTTCTTAACGTCACGTAAAGAAGTCACATCAGTGTTTTTTAATTTAATCCAACCTACATTAATCTCTAAAATTGCAAAGTATCGCAAATTAAAAACTTATATATTCAAGCAAAAGACACAACAATTATTCAGTCAACGATGTCATAGAACAGAATTATTATGATTCAAGCTTGTTGTTACTACTTGTTTCTGTTGTTTACGTGTGTAAGTACATATTTAACATTAACAAATTAAACAAAATTTAACAATAAATTTCTTATTCAACCTTACAGGTCTTATCGTACCCATCAATTCATATGAACCATGACAAATTTGAACTTACCAATGAATTTTTGAGTGAACACTTTGGTTCAGAATTCGAAGATGCCATTCATTTTGATCTTCATCAATCGGATATCATTAATCCAGGAAATACGCTGAGTAAACATTTATCTGAGAGGAGGAATAATGGAAATTTCAAAAGATCGACGTATGTCATGCATATTCCACAACTTGCAAGGCATCAAAATTACACACAAGACAATTTGATAAAAGTGAAACTTCTACATCCGGATGAACTCGAAGCTTTGGAAAGAGGAATGAAGCAAAGGGAAATGCATAAAAGCGCAAGATTACCAATGGTTTCAAATGGACCAGCTATGGCTTACCATTACAGTGACCGGAACAGTTTGCATCCACACTTTCCGCGAAAAACTCATCACGATATTATAAATCAAAATCAACAACATATAAGTAAACCATATGAATCTGAACTAGGATATCAACAGCTCCCAATTCGTCCAATGCTACCTTCATATGAGAAGACAATGATTGAATCCTTACAGCCTTCACAAGAAACCAAAATGATTTCACAACATTCAGAAGAAAAAACGTTTGATTCATTGCGACCAGGTTCTTTTGATAAGGCTTCTAAAGCCCAGTCACTTCCGGTTTCTGAACAGCAATCATTTGAGAAGATTGCTCAACATTTGAATGAAAAATTAACTGAGACTGTGGCTAATAACACACAAAATCATGTAACTGATAAGACGCGACCCACAAATGAAATTCCAAGACCGTTTTATGATGTTACAAGGCCTCAGCACATAAACAATCAACCAACTTTTGAGATAGTTCAAACAACATTTGCAAAAAAGAGTAATCTTCCGTTTCAAGAAAGAAAATTCTTTAACGAACCAAAGCCAATGGATGAAATAGAAAAACAGACTCGGTATGGAAAAATTGAAGATTCATTCTTACGTAAAATGATGCCTCAAGAGAAAATAGCAACATTTGATTTCAATCAGCAACCCTTGAATTTCAGGAGTCCAAAGTGGTTTTTGGAATTTAAACAGAAATTATCACCTGACGATGCACGTGAGAGAGAACATGAAAATCAAGGTTTAACACAATCTGGGAACTAAAAGAGCAATTAGTGTTATAATTACTGTTTAAATAAAGTGAAATTAATTTATAAATACTGTGATTTTAATTAAAAGCTGTAAGATATATGCATATATAATATACAGGGTGTCCCGGAATGAGATAAGAAGATTTTAAGGGATGATTTTTGGGTATATTCTAAGAAAAAAATTGTTCTACATCAACTCTCTATCTGCAAAGTTGATACCCTTTAGCGATGATTTAAGAAAACGCTTACTTTGGAATACCTTTACTCATGTTAATGTTATTAACTCCGTTAATACTTATGATAAAGACTTCATTTATGTCTTGATTTTTAGAAGAATCATACCAAAGTAAGCGTTTTCTTAAATCATCACTAAAGGGTATCAACTTTGCAGATAGAGAGTTACTGTAGAACAATTTTTTTCTTAGAATATACCCAAGAATCATTTCTCAAAATCTTCTTATCTCATTCCGGGACACCCTGTATATGGTCAGAATAACTGTATTGATATAGGCATTTAATTTCCAAAGGGAATTAAGATGTAATTTCATACGATTTTGACTTCCCTGGAAATAGATTCCGAGTTAGATTCACGATCACAAAATAGATTTCGAGGGAAACGAAATTCCCTTGGAGATTCCATTAGGGCTAAATATATTTAATGCACGAATTTAGCATTTTGCAGACATTTTTAATTTAATTCAAAATTGTATGTTTAATGCAAAATATTTGTGGTATCAGCAAACAAAATTTTTTTTAATGCAAATAGTTTTTATTTACAATAACTTTTTTTTTTAATTTCAAAACATTTTTACAATCCTACACGAAACCAAAAAAGTCCATGTTAAAATAGACTATATTGACTTTTAAACTTTTTGAAATTTGTATTTTATTTCTTTTCTTTTATTTGGTTTTCAAGCTACACATGTCTCTATAAAATAAACATAATAATTCAACAAAAACGTGTGATTCGGCTTTTCACTAAAATAAGTTTACTATGTGTGGTGTAATCTTATTAAAGTCTAAACTCTTTTAATTTATGAAGTGACTGCTTAATTTCAGATTTTTGTCTCCTACGGTTAATAAAAATGTCATTTATAAATAACTATTGTTACTGAGATGCACTTTTTTTTAGATAACTGCGGCGTATATGTATTTTTTTTTTTATAAATACAAGAAACTACTTTTATGAATGAAAAAAAAACTTTTCATTAATATTCTGTTTTGCAGGTTTTTGCCACACCAAAAACGGTTAACGAAAAAATATATATTTTTAACCTTTAAAGTGCTTGTGTTCTTGAGCTTGAAATCATTCTCAACTTTCAAGCTCACATTTAAAGTCTTATAATCAAGAAAGGTGGCAGGCTATTGCAGAAACGCTCAATTCTTTGATCTAAAGAATACATTTTGGAATTTCTATTTGCCCGTCTGAGTCGTAGTTTCGGTTTCGTTAGTTAAACAGATTTTTTTTCAGTCAAAGAGAAGGCTTACCACCTGAAGCGTATATATAGGTATACAAAAGAAAAATGAAAAGGAACATACAACACGCTATTTGAGCCGATAGTTGCTATTTTTATTGTTATTGATTCACTCTGGTGTATACGTACTTTTTAATCTTTTTTTGCACCAGAGATCCAAAACCAAAACAGCCCAATACTTTTTTTTTATTTTGTTTTTGCTTACAAACAATTTTTTAATCAATTAATTATTTTATATAAATTTTTTGCTTTTGTGCAAATAAAACAAATTGGAGACGTATTCACGTAAAATTATTGTCCATAAACTGGCTTAAAGACAATCATTTTTTTAACCATTTTTTTTTTTTTTTAAAAAACAGCTTCAATGCAATCTCAAAAAAAACATTTTAAAAAAAAATTATTAAAACCGTATGATACTTCGTTTTTTCCTCATTTTAAATCTGTTTCGTTAGAAAAAAACGTGCTGTCTTTTTCACACAACCGTCAGATTCTTTAATACTATGTTTCCACCTACGCTAAATCCGAGATTTAGCTAAGTAGATTTAGAATAAATCTCGAGATTTATTTTAAATCTACTTCGCTAAATCTCAGATTTGGGTTCAGCTAGTCTAAATATAAGATTTTCACCTACCTTCAATCCGAGATTTAGAATAAAACTCGAGATTTCTGCTAAATCTACTTAGCTAAATCTCGGATTTAGGGTAGGTGGAAACGTAGTATAAATTAAAAATGTGAAAAAAATGAAGTATCATACGGGCTGTAGCTTGTTTTAATTACAAACATAACTTCTTATTCAATTTTCATTTTTAAAATGTCACCTAATCAAAAACCTTTCGTTTTAACTTAATCGATAAGTAAAATAGCTAAAAATAGCCCTAACCATAAGATCAAGAGCTCATTTTTGTTTGTCTATTCGCGATCACGTTTGATTTTTAATAATCAAGAAAGGCAGGGAACCACTTTGGGAACGCTTTACTTATCGAACTCATCGACACTTAAGTAACGAGTACCTCTGTCTATATTTTATATTGGTTCACTCTGGTGTATACGTACTTTTTTCTGATTTTTTTTTTTTTTTAAACTCCAAAAACAAATGAATTTTCAAAACCTCAAAGAACATCGGTATAATAAGGAAAGCATATTTCGTCGCCTCAATAAAATATTGTCGTATGTGCAAAATTGAGGTTTTGAGATTTGAATGCAGTTTTGCTAATTGATTTTTTCTCCTTCATTCTGTGAAATCCGTTTTTCGATATCTGTATCCGTTTCCGAGATAATCGCTATGCATTTTGTCGTATGTGTAGGTTTACAAACATTTTCAGTAGCTTTTTGTCGTATGTGCACAGAAAACGTGCACATACGACAAAAATTATCACATACTACAATTTTTTCATACAAATCTATGTTTTTCTTCGTTCGGTAAATAATTGTCGTAGGTGCTGTTTTTGCAACACATACATACAACAATATTTTACTGGAATTTCAGTAAACGTTTGTCGTATGTCCCATAAGGAAATACACTGACGAGTGAAATTTCAGTTGCAATCAAGATGTCGAGCAAGTCGGACGAGTTGACCTGCGCCAAGTTTATCCGAGGAGCTTTATTATGCTCTATTTTATGCATACAAAGTGCATAAAATAGTGGTTTTATGATTTTATTAATTTAGCATACGTAACTAAATATTGGAAGATGAATTCCTTGATGTCGATCCTTTAGGTTTCCCCAATGTTCCCAATCCAGTGACAATGTAAACTTGGTCCTACGAAATTTGTATGAAGCTTTTATCGTGCTATCTTAAAACTGTAATAATTTTAATTCAACTTGAATAGTAACTTAATTTTAGTAAACTGTGATATCATTAATACTAAAATTGCTTTAAAAATAATGTACATACATACCTATTATTTTTTTTCTATTTATGTTAGTTTCTCTTTAAGAAAGAATTTTGTTGTGAAGTCAATAACCCATAGTAATATATCCGAATTTAGCGAAACCTCGATTTTAACAAAAAATTAAAAAAGTTCTATCACTTTATAGGTGAACTGCTTCTAAACCAATTCTAAGTTTATAAGTTAGATGTATGTTATTTTACCATTAATGTTTTTGTTAAAATCGAGTTTCGCTAAACTCGTGTTATTACTAAGAGCCAATGTGATTTTAAAAAGCTAATAAATTAACGTTAGTTGTTTTAAAAGAAAAAACCTTCTTCTATGTTTTTTCGCATTGAATTTAACATCTATTTGTCGTATGTCGTGAACAAGTGTCGAATTAAACTTTGCTTATTTTTGTCGTATGTGTCATCAATTTGTCGTATGTGTTTGGCTAACAAATAGTTTCTTTGAAAACGTTACATACGACATCGGCATATTGGAGAAAATTGACTATAATTTGTTTCTGGATTGGAATATTGAAATAATTCTAACAAAGGAGATGGCACATTTTTCTATGGAGCTTGGGCCCAGTGTGTTCACTAACGAAATTGGTATCAAATGAAAGGTGACGGTAAGCACATTACGTGGGTAAAATATTTTCAAATTCGTTAGTGGGGTTTTGGAGATATTTGAGTTTGAAGTTTCGGATTTCACAATCAAGATTTCAGCTAATTTTTCGAACAATTAATCGTAGAATGCGTAATAATGGGTGTACAGAAATAATATTGGTATCAAATGAAAGGTATTTCTCTTGTCTATAAATCTGTATCAAAAGTTTTTTTCTTTATTAAAAAAAATAATACATATTAGGTATTTACTTCTCAAAAGGTGATAATTTTAAGCGAGGCATTTGGCACATCGAAATATCAAAATATTCAGTGGTGACATCCACTTTTTTTGCAATTTTTCGATAGCTTAATGTGTTACCTTTAATTCTATATATAAAATAGTTCTTTAAAACATACAAAAATCTTATAATAAGCAAAATACACAAAAACGCGCTGAAATATGCCTATTAAATAATAAGAATAGAAACTATAGTTCAGTCAATGGGGAAAAATCTGGAAAAAGCTATGACGTCAGCTAAGTTTGAATGCAGTATTGAAGAGGGGTTTATCCCAAGTACAAATCTCAGATTGCGTATTGTTTGGTATTGTGGGCCGACCGCCATTTTGAAAAACGCATATGTCTCAATATCTCGAGAACGACTGGTCGGACAGAAAACTAGAAAGGACTTTTAAGATTGGAAATTAGTTAATCTTTCTTTTTCTAGTACATCATTTTTCTCTAGGAGTTATTATTTCAGAGTTACACTACCGAAAATTGTGTGTTTTTTGATATTTTAAATATTTTAAACAACCCTTAGAGTTAAGTGCGGAATTACTGAGAATGAGATACTTTGCGGTTCTGTTACTCTGAAAGAATAACTCCTATATAAAAATGATGTACTAGAAAAAGAAAGATTAACTAATTTCCAATATAAAAAGTCCTTTCTACACATTCTACGATTAATTGTTCAAAAAAATAGCTGAAATCTTGATTTTGAAATCCGAAACTTCAAACTCAAATATCTCCAAAATCCCACTACCGAATTTGAAAATATTTTACCCACGTAATGTGCTTACTGTCACCTTTCATTTGATACCCATTTCGTTAGTGAACACACTGGGCCCAAAAATGTGCCATCTCCTTTCAATAGAAAAATATTTTCTTTATATGTCATGATATTTAAAAAAAATTGACCGTACAGTTTTCGAGAAAAAAAAATCTGAACTTTAATTGCGTTTTCCCAAAAGTAGTCGAATGTAACATACGACATTATTTTATTGAGGCGACGATTTTACTTTGCCTTTTGGGTTCTGTGATAAAACTAGATAAATGTCCACAAAAATGATTGTTTATTTAGTTTGCTAGAAAATGTGATGGTTTAATTTCTATTTTCTTTTACTTTTTTCTTTCACTAACCCCAAACTTCAATAAAACATCCATCATCAGCAGTATGCTCTTAATATTTAATCGCTAGCGAATAATTTTTTTAAACTCATAACACATCGAATAGGGAAGCATTTTATTTATTATGAAGCTAAAATGTAAAGAGCAAAAGTTTGTATTTAAATACAAAAATCTACAATTGCAGAACTTTTGAACTTCCAGATGTGTTTCTTGTGTGGACAATAAACAGTTAAATAACTTATTGCTAAACTCTCGATAAGTTAATACATTTTATACATTATTCATATTTTGCTTCTTAAAAAAATAAGATTTAAAAACCCATTTAAAATACAAAATTTTAAAATACAGAACTTTGGTGTTCAAAATCTTAAAAACTGAGTTTTGGCACATACCAAAATTCTTATGACCTCAATTTACTCCACACAAATCGAACAATACGCACGTGAGTGAGTTTTCTTTTTTAACTTTCAACTAAAACCAAGAATGTTTTGGTTTAAACGAGCCACGAAACATCAACAAATTATACATAAAATATTGCAAGAATAAAATACGTTACCTAAGCGATTTGTTTTCTTTTTCAATAATATTGCACATCACAAATAAATTGCAAGACAATGAGCGATGAGAATGTGCGATTATATCACGTATTATTATGAATAAGCATTAAATTCTAACTGATATATAAATAAGTTGGAGATAACGGAAGAGATCATTAGCACAAGCTTTAGGTTTCAAACAACATGAAGTTCAGATTTTTTATCGCGGTGGTTGCAGCCATAGCACCGGTAAGTTAAATAAAAATGATACTGCAAACATTTCCTATAACACTTCCATTTTTCCACGTTTTTAGCTATCACTTTGTCAACAACCCTTTGTATTGAACCAGCTAAACGGACTTGATCTTAGCAGTCTTGGCATCTCCAATAGCCAATCACAAGCTCAAGCCCAAGCTCAGGCACAAGCTCAATCCAGCACATACCAGGATCAATCAAATGTTGGTTTTGCCAATGTCAATGCTCAGCAATTGCAATCATACTTGAATGCTTTGCAACCTGGCCTACCAGCAGCAGCTGGTGTGCCCGCAATTGCTGGAGTTAATGTTTTGTCTGGACTTGGACCACAGGGGTCTTCATCACCTCTCCCAGCTTACAATCCTTATGCCAATCAGGAAGCTATCCAAGAATCTTTGTCTGAAACCAACTTGGCTGCCCGAATTCGTCAAGGAGCTATCCAAGTTGTGCCACCAAATCTGTCAGCTCAAGCTGTTCTTCAATCTATGCATGTTCCAGTTCAAGGACGTTATGGCAATAGAATTTACGCCACCGCACCATTGCCACCAACTGTTGTCACACAACCCGGTTCGCCAGTCATCCAAATCAGCAGTGGACCAGCTGCTGAAGTTAGAGCTGCTCCAGTCATCTACAGACAGCCACCAAGTGTTGTTTTCCAAAATGAAATCATCACTAGACAGCCAGCACCACTTAGTCTGAACCCAGTTTACGTTAAGGTCTACAAGCCAGGCAAGAAAGCCATTGTACCAAATCAAGCTCCATTAGTGCCAGCTTTCTAAGAAGGAAATTATTTTTTTATACGAATATTTAGATAAGATTTTGGAAGAAATTGTCAAAAAGAAAAAATTGAATCTAATGCTGAGTGAATAAAGATAGTTAGTAAGATAATACAAAGTTTTATTTATTATAAACTAGAAGACAATGTTGTAGAGTATTGGTTTAAATTTGAAAACAACAGAAATTAATCAGATCACTTTTCATGAAGTTTGGCGTCAAAAACCATAATATGCATTTTCAAATGAAAAGTAAAGAAATTTCACACCCTTAAGTTGAGTTTTAAGGCAATCATTAAAAAAAAACTTGAAATAGCAGCCTTTTTGAAGTTGCTATTTCCAAGTTAAAAGTTTTGGTCACTCGACTAAAATGTACAAGTCTATTTTTCTCAAAAACGGCTCTTACGATTTTGATTAAAAAAATAGATTTTTAAACCGTTGTTAACGGTACATTCAATAACACAATTTCTCTATGCCTTAATTTTTTGTAAACCCGAAATTGATTTCAACCAAAAAATTTTTGCACAATAAGTTTCAGTAATTTCTTAAAATTAAGAACAAAATTCAAAAAACTCATTTTGGATTTTTAAAATTTCAAGTTTTTTTTGAAAAATTATTTTTTTTTAAAGGATCATTATATTTTTTTTTTGAAAATTTGATTGACTGTGTCGATTAATATGTATATCTTTTTTTTTTTTGCATAGACAAATTTTTTTTGAGAAATGTTTGAACATTTTCGGACTCCTACCCTATTCCAAAAATCAAAAAACACTATTTTAATTTTATTTATCCACATTATGTACAGTAACATGTTGAACAAGATTTATTGCAAGTCAAAAACCACAAACCAAAAATCCAAACTAAGTTCTAATGCAAGAGACCCCAATATCATCAAAATACCTTCTTCGAAAGAAAAAAAGACATGCTTAAATAAAGTACATATTAAATGTTTTTTTTTTTTTGCTTGCGTCTTAAATTAAGCGGGCAAGTCTTCCTAATTTCTTAAATGTTTCAATTTTTAACAATCAATTTAATTTAATAAGAAAATCTTTTTATTTGTATGTGAAGATATTTTAATTTAAGGTGAATTTGCATTTATGTTACATTACATTAAACTTAATCTTTAAATATAATATAATAGCACTGTAAAAAAAATAGTACATTTTTTAAGTTTTTAGTTGCACTGATCCAACTATCGCTATCAAATCATTATGGACCCACAACCGCTCTCTCCTGCACTCAACTAAACCATTCATCTGGCAATATAATAACAAGCAAACATTACCCAATATCAGCAATGAAGTGCATTAGAGCTGGAGTTGCCCAAGGATCAAAACTTGGTCCCTTCCTCTATAGTATCCTGACGTCAGACCAGCCGCTTGCAAGTGAGTGCGAGAACCTTCTTTACGCTGACGATTCGCTCACATACTACAAGTCCGTCTCGCCAACGATAGCTGCCAGGAAAGTTGAAGCTCACATTCGAAAACTGTATGAGTTCTACAGTAAATGGGGTATCCGGATCAACTCATCAAAATCGGAATTACTGTGCTTTTGACGAACAGGAGGACGAAGCATTCGGTCAGCTGCAAACTGTAGGAGCATCACACTTACACTACCTGATGGTACTTAATTGGCAGCCAAACGCAACGCGAAGTATTTAGGGATCAACTTTAACGAGCTATTGAGGTTTAACCTTCACTCTAGGTCTGTCCTGAAAAAAGCCAACTACGCCTTCCATCGCCTTCACCCCCTCATGAAGAGAAGAAACGGATTAAGCCAACCAACTAAACTCCTGATCTACAAGCAGCTTCTTCGACCTGTCATCGCCTATAGCTTTCCGGTATGGTATACCATTTCCAGGACAGCCATGAAGGAATTTCAAATTTTTGAGAGGAAAATCCTGAGGATCTGCACCGGACTTTACTTCGATCGACAGCGACAAAAATACTACCGCAACGAGCGACTTTACGAGGAACCAAACATCATGACGTTGGAAAATTATCTGCTGCAATCTGCAAAGAAACTTGTCGGAAGCATCGCCAACCACCCCAATCAGCTGATGAGAAGCATGAGAACCCAACAACGACATCCCGAACCCAGATACCTTAGTGCTTTGGATATTCTGGATGAGCACATAATCCCAACCGACAACGAGGAAGTAGTTTACTTTTACGCCGATACGCAATCGGCCTACTACCGCGGCTAAATGCCATACCACCCAACCCACCATAATCAATACCACAACTGGACAACCGGGACGGAACACCCCGAGGATAACCTAGTCAGCACAGTTGTAAAATTAAGCCTATTCATGTACTATATTTACATATATATAATTTTATCTTTTATCCATTGTATAAGGTTAGGCCCCATATGTGCCAAAAAATTTTATATCAATCAATGTATCTTATTAGAAATAAGTTAAGCTTAAGTCAATTTTATATAGTATGTTCAATAAAACAAAATTGAAATTGAATTGAAACATTACCCAATATTTGAAGCAGATTTTCACATTAATTTGAAATAATTCCCTTTTTAAGAAAATCTTTTAATATCAACTAGTGTGCACATAGAATTGATAAGAAATTTTTTAATTTTTTGGCGAGTTAAAAAAAAAATACTTATTAAAATGAAAAGAAGTTAATTTTAAATTTTAAAAAATTTAAACGGATTCCAATTATTATTTTAATAACAAATCTTATTGTTTTAAGCAGATGGGATTTAAAATGGGCATTATCTTGTTATAAAGTGCTTTATTTTTCTCCGTGTAATTACTTCGACAAATATTATCCGATAGAAAATGTACCAGACTTTTGGAAGTCATTGGTGATTTTTTGAATGAATATTTCATACAAAATGTCTTCTATAATGTTATTAGGCTTAATTTTGGAGAATTTTGTATGGGATATAAAAATAAGATTATTTGCGTAATATATTTTAAGAAAGAAAGAAAATCTAGTTAATTAATAAATTGTTATGATTGGTATTGACCCTTGACCCTTTACTATATAGCAGGTTTAAAGTTTCCCATTGGCTCTTAGCTAGGCTAATCTTAAACAGTTTTTTTTTAACATTTAAAGCCTCTGAAGTATAATTAAGTACACACATACCTATTTATGTTTAAAATTGAAAATGACGTATAAGTTCAAGGGATCTGTAAATGCCGACAAAAGTATCAATTCTAAAACTTTTACATAATCGAAACAAAACTACTCCCTACAATTTTGTTTGCTTTATATGTTATTTACTTTGTAATGAAAATACGAATTGGTTATAGTTTGCTTCACTCAGTGATTTATTTTATATTAATGTGATCGATAATGCACGATTTCTTAACTTAGCCGATAGTTAATTGATGTTGCCGACCAATGTTGAAATTATTTGATTAAAAAAAAAGAAAACAAATCTTTACTAATTTATTGTAAAAAAAAAACTTCTGTATTTATACGGAAATAGCTATAATTTTAATTTTTTCATAATAACCAAAGAGCGTCATCAGCTGCACTGAAAAACCTCACCTGGGGATGCACCTTAAACACGCATTTAATGACTGAGAGCATATTGGGTAACTTAATTTCTAAAAGCATCTGATTAACAGTCGTGATTCAGTTTTTTTTTAATATCAAGAAGAGAAGCTCTTTAATCCTACTTCTAAAACTACACTAAAATCTCTTATAATCAGGTAGTGGTATTGAGGTAGGTAGAAGAGTTGGTGTATGCTACTTTTAAGATCCCCTTCAAAGTGATCCAATTAGCTGACCTGAATTCAGAATGCTGCAGGAGTGCCTTTCGTCGATTGCAATTTGATCGATTTAGTTGAAGGTGACACCATCAAGAAACTGAAGTTATCTAGTGATGTTTACCACCATATATGTTATTCGCTGATACAAAGCTAGCCTTGGTTCGTTTCCGCATGTGGTCTCGTGCAGACTTTACTTACGTAACATAATGTTAAGTCAAAACGATCTTTCTTTTCAATCTTGGCGGAGTTTCTTTCATTGCACAGATCTATTTATCAACAATTATTTATTATATCGTATATAGAAGATAGCAATTATGAGAATTTAATTAAAGATTTTAATCAAGACACGAGTTCTCATGAAATAGATAAAATACATTTTTTTAACATCAATTGTTTTTTCTCTATAATTTTAAAGTTTATTTAAAGGAAATTACTGTCATGTCATTGTCTGTTTTAATAACGATAATATTTATTGATCTTCAACAATTTCAATTTGGATTATTATTAAATACGATTTGTCGAAGGAAATCAAAACTATCTAAGTAGATATTATATTAGTTGTCTGTTTTATTTTGATTTCTCATCGCTCAAGTGTTTAGTGGTTCATGTTAGCCTACTGGACACCTAATTGGGGAAAGCTTCTATGTCTGTATACCTACTGTATTTTTTGAATTTTCATACATACAAAAATTCCGAATGACTGGACCGATTTTCTAGTATACTGGATAAAATAATACAAGTCTGTTTTGGATAATTTTGAAAAATCTTTAATGCTTTGCTTTTGAATCATTTTTAGAATTCTTATTGTTAAAAAAAAAAAACATTTAAAACAAGACCAAACGGTTCTAAGGACTTAATTTTTTGTGTTTCCGAGAAATTAAATGGCATGTCGCATATGTATGTATGTATATACTTCATTTGGTGTGCAAAACTATTTAAAATTTGTTTGTAATTTTAAATCAAGTTTTATAAATTTTATCTAGTTTTTGTTAAATTTCGTGCAAAAATAAACTAAGAATATTCTCTTATGCATTTTTACATAAATGCTTTAATATTTTAACCGAATTTTAGATTAAGATCAAGTAACTACGTACCAGGACTTGCATTTTATTTTCATTGTATTCGGCAATATTTCGTTTTTTTTTTTAATTTGTAATACGATGCAATTGTTTCACAAATCAGCATAATTGAGAATATGAATTAGGCTTAAAGAAAAAATCCGCATCCACGTGTTATTTATGTTAACAAAAACTTTCTTAAACTCTTCAATTATTATGAGAATCCTAATTTCCTGTCTTTCTATCATACAAAAAAAAGTCTTTGTTTCGAAGGAATCGGAATTATCTTCTTTATTATTTTAAAATTTCAATCGAGACGCGCTGTTTTGCATTTCCTCTCTCCCCCAAAGGGTACAGTTGTTGATTTGATTTTCTCTCAGTACTTGTGTACTGTAAATTAAAATTATACTAAATAAAAATTAAAAATAATAAATGTGCCGTTCTCCCATGATGTATATTATGATTCATAATAATTATTTCTTACATTTTATATAATTATTTATAATTATTTTTTTATTACATTTTTTTCAACACATCTTTTACTATTAAGAATGTTTTACTTCCACACCACGTAGATTCTTGGACATAAGTTTCTTTCTTTCTTCTTAAGCACGCAAAATTAATCATTCCACAAATACCTTCTACTTGTCTTTTTTAACCAAAGTCCCAACCAAACAAAAGGTTCGTTGACAAATATTTTTTTAATCAAATGTCACGTAATTAATTAGTGGGCCTTTTGAAGATGCAAGATATTTAAACAACTTGTCGTTTACAAACCAATAGCAGTCTCATAGTTGTCTCATAGTTAGAATGAATACGTTTAGTTTACTGTTTCAAGTCGTGATTGCAATTGTGGTGAGTATCTCTACCTACATCAAAAAATGAAAAAAAAAAAAATCATTAATTAGCAATTTATATCAAATTGTTACCTTCAAGTTTTTTGATTCATTTTCATATAAATTTTTGTTTGTTCAATCATATAGGCGGTCAATTGCCAGCAACAATTTGTGCAACAATTTCCAACACCTTGCTCTGGAAATGTTGTTGGTCAATTCGACCAACAATTGTTGGACTCACAATCCGGTGCAGCTGCTTCAGCTAGTGCAAGTTCAGACTCCAGCAGTCAGAACTCATTGTTTAGCAACAATGGTCAATTAGTTACTGGACCAGGTGCTGTTTCTGGACCAATTGTTGGAGGTATTGGTGGTCCAATCGGTGGTCCACTTGCTGGATCAATTGGTGGACCTCTGTCTGGACCACTTACTGGACCAATCGGTGGTGGCCCATCAGCTAGTCAATACAATTATGCTGCTGTAGACCCTAGAGCTCAAAGTTCTCAAGTTTCTCAATCATACTTCTCGAACAAGGGTGAAATTCTTGTTCATCGACCAGCTCCAATTGTTGTAAAACGTCCACCAACCAAGGTTCTAGTCAACCACCCTCCTCTAGTTGTTCGACCAGCTCCAGTTGTTTTGCATAAGCCCCCACCAGTGATTTTGCGCAAGGTATTCATCAAGCAACAACCTCGCCCAGTTAAGGTTGAGCCAGTCTACGTCAATGTCGTGAAACCACCAGCAGAGAAATATTACGTTAACGAGAAGGCATCCCAAGGACCTGCTGGTGTTGGTTATAATCAGTTACAAAATGGACCAGCATACTACTCAGGACCAGCTCAATACGGAGCCGGACCAGCTCAGTTCGTTACCGGTCCAGGCCAATATGCTGCTGGACCAGCTCAGTTCGCCGCAGGACCAGGTCAATTCGTAGCCGGCCCAGCTCAATTCGCCGCCGGACCAGGTCAATTCATTGCTGGACCAGGTCAATTCGCAGCTGGACCCGGTCAATACTTAGCCGGCCCAGCCCAATTCGTAACTGGACCAGGTCAATATTCCTTCCAAAACCAACAGGGTCAATCTCAAGCCCAAGCACAGGCACAAGCTGACGCACAAGCTCAATCACAAAACCAACAACAATTTGATTTGCAATCCGACACAACAAACTTCCAATATGGTCCCCAAGTCCAACCTCCATGTGGTTGTAATAACTAAAATTTGGAACTGAAAATATTGATGTGTTCTTTTGAACATAGGAAATATTTTTAGGGAAAAATAGTATTTATACAAACGAAATTCCTTAAATAAAATGTATTTTCATTTTTTTTATAAAATGGTTGTTTTTGTTTATTTGTTGAGACCTTAACCAGAATCGGCAAAGGTAGATTATTTATAGTAAACTTTGATTCCAAGTTAGTAGGGTAATTTATCAAATCTAAAATCTTTTTGCAACTGACACCTGTTTAAATGTCGTTTATAAAATTCTCTGAGTCAATTATCTTTATATCTGATTACACCCTAGACTACCCTTTATGATGATCCCCTGAACGGGCCGTTTATCCGACTGCGAGGTACACGTTTTTATGGGCGCTTTCACACGAATAAATTGAAAACGAATGGAAAAAAATTGGTTTACCGGGCCGTTTAACCGGTGACGTGTGAAACCGGTCTTGATCTTGGACGTTACCATCAGGTTATCATTCGGCCTTATCAAGATTTCCTTTCGTATCGAAATTTTGATTCGAATCCCGAAGAATCAATCACAGAAGGGAAGGGAAGTTCGAAGGGAATTGAATGATAATTAATTAACACTTTCAATAAAGGTAATAGACCCTCCCTGACGTGCGATTTTTTCTTGCTTTGATCCAACCCGTTGCTTTTTCTAGCATCCTATGGCTCACCGGTAGCACCTATCGTTTAGATATCGAAGGTTATAACCTCGTAAGTCGTTTCTGCAAAGTTTTTCAGAAATCAAAAACCAATATGTTGTGTTTCTAGTTTTTGTAAGGGATCTATCATTACGAGCTTTTGAATTTCGTCATTCCTGAAAAATGTTCAAAACCAACATTGTTGAACTTAATATACCAAAAGATAGCTCTGAATTTTCTGAATTGTTTGCATTAATAATATTTTTTTTCGAATTTTTCGACCTACGAGGTTATGAACCGTCGATGTGTAAACACGCATATAACCGTTGTTTTCGGTACTACCCTATTTTTGAAATGCGATATCTCCTATTAGCTTATAGATCACACAAAAAAGTATACATACAATATACATACTTTATTTCGGCTAACCCGGAAACAATGACTGACTTTGTTTGCGAGATTAAATTACATGATATTCTGATAAAAAATAATGTTCTCGATGACACCGTCCGTCAACGCAAAAACTCAAATTGATAAGTTAGCAAAAATTTAGTGAATTATATAAACTGGTCAAGTGGGTTGCACTTTTGAAAAGTTCCTTTTTGTTCTAATAATAAAGTAGGTACCTATCCAAAATTTTCTTTTTAATAGTCTATGTATATTAATGACGTGCATGTATTTGTGTTGTTTTTATTTTCAGTTCGGATGTAATTTAATACCGGAAAACATAAATGTACATAGGTGCATATATATATTTTATTCATAATGAAAATAACACTGGTCAACAAAATTAAACTTTTTTTTTTGTTACAGAAACCAAGGTATACTTTTCTATAGGTTTTTTGGGTGCTGAGCTCGAATCCGAAGTCAGAACAATTCTATCACACACATCACGTATATCTCTTTTCTTCTTTGAGAAATCTTAAGTGTAAAAACTTGCGAGATTCTAAATGGAACATTGTGTCAAAATTTGAAAGCGATTGGCAAAGATTTGCTATTAAAAGCAAGTAAACATGAGATATACCAAACACGTTGATTTCAACTTAAGATTTCTCAAAGAAGAAAAGAGATATTTAAGAGATTTAAACGGATTTAGAAATACAAGATTTAGTTCTTTTAGAAACCGTTACAAATTTATTTAAAACAAATAACCAAAAGCTAAGGAATAATCTCGAAAACTGGTAAAAAGCGGGATTTTCGATTTTCTAACGGGATTATCTCAAAAACGTGATGTTATAGAATTGTTCTGACTTCGGATTCGAGCTCAGCACCCAAAAAACCTATAGAAAAGTATATCTTGGTGTCTGTAACAAAAACCTTGTTGACCAGTGTAATTTATAGTTTGTTACATTGTTCTTAGTAAAGTTCAAAAGAAGATCACATATCTACGTTTCATTCTGCATAAAAAAAAATAATTCAAATTAACTCATGATTATAGTAGTTATGTAACTAAACATCAAAGAAATGAGTTATAAAAATTCAGAGATACAAAATTTGTTATCTTTAAATGCTGATTAGGTAATTTTTTTTTTTTTTTAAATACAAAGTAAAATGACTGCATAACAAAGTGAAAAAAATATTACTCTCGAAGTAAGCGTCACGAAGCAACTTTTTACATCTGAATGTCAAATTTCAACTAACATAGTTCTATATTTTAATCTACATAAAATAAAAAATCTAGTTCTATAGAATGTTAGATTTTAATGCAGTTATGTTGTTTCCAATGTTGTTATGTTGTTCTCCAAATATGTCAAGTCCTTTTAATATTCAGCCCTGTTATGAATGAAAACTCCCGGAGAAATGAGTTCGGGCGAAGGGACGCTAATCGTAAAATTTCCACAATTTCGTTTTGCTATCTTTTTAAAACAAGAAAAAAATCTAATGGCAATGGTTTTCGTTTTAAGAGAGGGATTAATATTCAAACTCAAAATTTTGAACATGAGCATGATATAAAAATGCAATAAGTTCATCCCTTATTATTACCAAAATTTTATACAAAAATTTTAAATTTTAAGTTGAACAGAACAAATTTTCTTACTGTCTTACCCTATCTTACCTTATGAGCTTAATAATTCGACAGTAGTTGTTGCCTCTTGGACTTTCAGAAAAAAGACGTATACGTTTAAACTGCTTTTTCGAAAAACGAGTTTATCCTATTTGAATTACATTGGAAAACCCCCAGATTTATCATTAAAGTTTTTTCTCCCTTTAAGCGACGCCCATTTTCGAGCGTAGGTAAAACAAAGTTTCAAATATGTACTTAATAAAAATTTTCGGTGAATTTATAATATGTATGCAATATTTGAATGATTCCCACTTAAATGCAACTATGTATTCTATTGTTTTTTGTTATTACCTGTGAGTTAAGCAATATAAGCATGCGTTGCATTTAAATCGACAACATAACAAGCTTATGTCTTCTTTGTAAATCAAAACATTGCATGACATGATAATATACAAATTATTGTCTGAGAACTAGGTCGGTGCATTTATCAAAGGTCAGCAAAATCATATTTAAGCAAGCGATTCAGATCAATTGTAGAAAGTTGTAAATTTTTGTGGATTGAGATTATCGGTTTAAACATTGAAGATTATTTTAGATTCTGAAAATTGGTTTAATTTAAATAATTAACTAAAATGCAAATTAGTTCATTTTTTTCAGTCATCGTTTTAATAACTTCTTTAAATTGTTTACAAGTGAGTAAATGATAAATTATTGTTCTAAAATCGATCATGGGTGACATGTTATATTACAAGTTCATTAAAGATAGTTTTCCTTCGAAAGGGCTGATTTTTAAAATAACGAAATTAGGGTTTTAGAAAAGCTTAAGTCCTGTATTTAACTGAGCCATCTATTGGCAAAATCAGTCATTTTGGGAAACTAGAATTGATCTATAACTCCCAAACCGTTAGTTTGAAAAGTTGTTTTATCAAAGTCGTAATTTCTTTATCTTTTAAATTATTTTTTTTGTGGTGAATAATTTTGAGGTTATGTCGCTTTATTTTGAATATTCTTACCTTTTTGTTTTTATTTCAGACCCTAAGATAGTGACTTTCCCACAAAAATCCAAAAATTTACAGTCCAATAATTAAGTGTCCTTTTGAAGATCGTGTGATTTTTAACTCTAAAGTTACGAACTGAAAAAACGGTCCAGCTTAATGTCTTTAAACAACTTTCCAAAAAAATGACTCACCTCGTATTCTTAAATTACGCATCAATTATTTTTGACACCTTAACTTCAATTTATTTCAATTGTGAGCTACCCTAAATTAATTCAAGTTATTCCACTTATGAAATTTTGTTGCGGATATTTGTTAGCTTTTCAAAAAATCTTACGGACATAGTTTTAAATATTTTTGAAATATTTTCAGCCAACAACCTCATCTAGCATTGCATTAGCCGAAATAAACTTCAGCAAAAATCTTGACTTGGCCAGACCAAGAGGAAACGAACCATTTAAAATAAGAAACATACTCGAATTGATGTTGGAAATAATGGACAACTTGCAATTTGGAGGAAGAAGAAAGCCAACACTTTCAATCAATTAAATTAAAAAAAACTAAAGTTTTGGTCTTAAAAGCTAAATTTTTTTATTATTTTTTTGTTCGTTTTTATCAAACATTTTTTTAATTTTTTTTTTTTTTGTAATATAATTAAAACAATGTTTAATAGATAAAAGCTAAATAATATACTAAAACTAATCTAAATCTAATAAAGTGTTAATATTATTGTTGTATATAAATTATTATGGTTTACTTAATATTATTTATTGTTTTTTGTTGAGGAAAAAAAAAATAATATTGAATTAGTAAAAATATTTTATTTAATATTTGGAAAGTAGGTATAATAATATTAATAAACTTATGTGTTATATATTTGTTTTTGTAAAAACATCGAGGAGAAAGTTCGGTGATAGCTTACAACCTGTGTAAAGCAATTACCGAATGGTGGGGATTTTTTAAAAATGTAAATTTTAAAATTACTTTCTAAAAATTATTCGATAAATTAGGTTCTCAGGCGCATTTCAAACAATTTAAAGACTCAAAAAGAAGCATAATTGTTTAAAAAAAAAAAAGTTTTAAATAATTTTAAAATCTTGAAATAGACGCGCAGCTTGATCGATTTATGGACCTTTAAATTGTTTGAATGCGACAAAAGATTGATATAACTATTTGAACAAATGTTTAAACTAAAATATATAAAAAAAAACAAAGACTAATAAATTGAAATTTTTAAATATAACTTTGAGTTTTGAGAGATAAATTAATGAGGAAAAAAATGGTAGAAATGTAAATACTAAATGTATGGATGTTACATTTTATAGAAAGTAATGAAAAAAAATTATTAAATTTACTGTTCTCCGGATGGATGTTGTGTTTGTTGTTTTGGTGGAATGTCACGTCGATTACCTGATGGTTGGGGTTGGTTGCAGGAAGCCAACATTGTAACAGGTTGTGGTGATGGCTGAGTTTGAATTGGTGGCGGAATGCACCAGTATCCCTACGAAGAAAAAAATAATAAAGGAACTGTTTCAACAGAAAAAACAGATTATATGGATGCTTCTCAATAAACTGTTACTTTAATGTGTTGCGGTGATTTTAACTCTCAATTAAGCAAGCAATGGTCACGAAATTTGATTTGTATTGAGTAATTTTTTTATGAAATGGGTTTGGGTACAAACTGCACTATATTAATTTCGAAAATAGCCATAATTAATACTAAACAAAAAAAATATCTATAAAAAACCTGCGTCTTCTGAAATCTTTTTATTAAGATCATACCTCAACGGACTTCTTTTTCTATTTTATAGACTACAGTAATAAATAAATAAACAAAAAAATAATTAACCTGCGGCATTCGAGTTTAAAGTTTAAAAATTCTTTTTCTTGTAAATTTTTTTTTTGTAACGAACTTATTGGCCTTTAACTTCATTCTCAACGTTTTTTACTTCCAATTAATTAGACTCATGAGACAGATCAATCGTGAATAGTTGAGATCCTTTCGTACAAGCGTTATTTTTTTTTTTTATCAATATAAGTAAATCTTCATATAAGTAAAATAATAAAGGTTGTTCGCCTTTATATTTTGTTAAATAAGCTTGGACTCCAAGAACTCGTCTTTAAAAAAGTTTGAGGTCTATAGACACTTGAAGAAGTTAATGTTTGTTTAAAAACCGGATTCCTTTCGAAAAGTGTTTTAATTTATCGTTGGATTTTACAAAACCCTTTCGTTTCATTCAAGTAACAAAATCCATTTGGCCATTTTGAGCTATTTTATTTAAAACTTCATCGAAATAAAATACTTTTCAGATCTATTTACAGCTTCAAGGAGTTTATCGTGGGAGTAAGGTGATGCCGTGATTGATTCCAGCTTATATGTTTTTCTCAGCGATTTTTTAAAAAATGATACAGGAAAAAATCCCTGACCGCTTTCAAATTCCCTGACATTCCCTGACCAAAATTGCTTTCCCTGACTTTCCAGTTAAGCGGACACTATTATGATATTATTATTATGATATAATTATAGCTTTATCATAAAAAAAAAATAGAGCGAGCGGCCACTGCAGAAACGCTGTACTCATCGCGCTAAAGAAAATTGGAAGTGAACTCGTCCGCATCCTGGTACGACGATTGGCGTGGTAGAGTGCATTGTGAATCTCATAGAGCTAAGAGACGATATACATAAGTGTTATATTTAAGATAATTATCGTCGACTTTCAAAATTCAGAGGTATCCCGCGTAAAAGTTTTTAGTTTTTTCGTGCTGATGAGTAAAGCGTTTCTGCAGTGGGCGACCTGACTATAATTTCATAATACCTCAATTACAAAATAAAATACGTAACTTGATACAACCAAGTGTTTTTGATACAAAGCAAGAGTAAAGGCAGCCCCTTATTTGGTTAAATCGAAAGTTTTTTTTATGAAGTACGCTCAATTGAACCAAATCAAGAAATGGCCTACCCGATTTTATCGAGATTTTTTCATTTTTTATCTGGGCTCCTCTAATTGTATTTGGGGGTAAATTCTTTATTTCTTAAAAGACATTGACAAGATTTATAGGGACAATTGGATATTTCAGATTTCTACAGGTTGTCTCACAGTCACCACTACAGCCAAAAACCATGGGTTTCTGAGGAAATCCTAAGTCGAAAAACTTATCGCTTAATGGCAATACCATAAGGTAATTTTATCATTTTCATTTCATTTTCGCTTCGTTCTCCGTTTCTGTGTTTTTTGGCGGTTATAAAATTTCATATACATTTTCAAGATTTCCAAACACTACACCTACTCAGTCTATGCGATTTATTGATTTTTATTCAAAAAATTTACTTTTTAATTAATTTTTGTTTTTTATGTATTACATTTTTGTAATAAAAAGTTCAGCAATTTTAGGAGAATTAATTGGTTTTTCATAGTTAAAGTAAAATAATGTTTCTCAGCAACGCATTTTATTAAAAAAGAAAAAATAATAATGTTAAAGTAAAAAAAAATAGGAAAAAACACTGATACATAAATGATTCAAATCCGGGAAAACCGTTAGTAGGACCGAAATTACAATCAATTAAAATTTGATAAAAAGAGCTTTAAAATATATCTAGAAAGCTTAAAAACCGTTATGACTATCGTTATAAAGCAAAAACCAGTAAACTATCCCATAAGTTTTTCGTTTTAGAATTACTTTAGGCACCCAAGTTTTTTCGTCTATGGCGTTGACTGGGACACCCTGTTTAAGAACATTTTGTTTTCATGGGTCAAGAACAAGAACCAGCAACCCACAGTTTTTGATTAAAAATATCGAAAAATTGAAACCGGACGAATCACTGCATATTTTATCATAAAAAAAAGTTATATCAGATTTCCGTATAAAAACAAAAAATCTTAAATTTCGTTAACCTGTAAAATAAATATAATCAAAATAATCTCACCTGTGGCCCTAAGCCAGGTGATCCCACAGGTTGATTATTGGATGATGGCACTCCATTAGTTGGCGAATAATAAAATTGAACTGGTGGTGGATAACCAACACAGGGATAATGATTTGGATCCACAGAAGCATCTACCAAAGTCGGACCACCAGATTCTGCACCTGGAGTAGCGTAATAAGTTGGTGCCATTGGATTTTGTCCTGGCATGCCAGTATGACTTGGCGAATGCATTGGAACACCAGCCGGAGGAGGACCACTCAAATAAGGATATCCACCGGTTGAATGCATTGCAACTGGTGGACCAGATGGACCTGCCGCATAAATTCCATAAGGAGATGCCCCAACAGGCATTGGCATATAAAGTCCTGACGAGGATTGTTGTACTGCTTGTGGATGTTGTTGTTGATCAAATTCCTGCATATAAGGACCAACATATGAGGTAACAATTTGTCCATTTGCGTTGTATGTTGTTGGTGTCTATAAAAAATATATTGAAAATACTATTCAACCTTAAAGTGAGGGTTAAGAAATAACTCACCTGCATGAGATCACAATTTTCGACAGTTCCAAATGTTACCATTGGTGATCCTTGGCTAACAAACTCTGGTGCTGACAGTGAATTTCCTGCACTTCCAGGACGAGGAATGTTATTGGACGATGATCCATTTCGTGAATTCGGTGTAGAATTATTATTGGCTGCCGATTGATGGTTGGGATTGGATTTGTGTCCCTTATTTGCACCTCCACTACCACCGCCACCAGAATTGTTATAATCATTTTGATGATAACGATTATTTGGTGGAGCCGATCGATAGTTGTTATGGCGTTCCTTATTGTTAAAATACCTCGAAGGGAATCGACGTTGACCATTGTTTTGTTTATTTTGTCCAGAATAATTGTTATTGTTGTTGTTTTTAGATGGATTGATATTGTTATTTGGGTCTGGTTTAACCTACAAATATACTTTAATATAAAAAATGATCTCAAAAGTTAAGTTCACCTACCCCAATATCATTGCCATTTTCATCAAGTTTTGCGAGCTGCATATCAGGAGACACCTTAGAAATGCCCTCCTTCGAGTCAATTGATAAATCTATTTCAAAAGAAAAAAATGTACTCAATTCCTAACTTAAAATAAAGGACCCCACACATTTTGTATGGGAAGTTGCCCTCGGTGAAATTGTCTGACATCTTGGTATGTTGTTGTCATCAAGCCCCTGATCAAAAGTCCATAAGGGCAGAAAGTCTAAAGTTGTATACGTTTGTTTCTATGCTTACTTTTTTTGATTTTTTGTAGGGTAAAGTCAGACCATAAAAAATGAACAACTTTTCGAAAGGTGGATTTGTTTTGGCAAGAACATTGTAGAAGATGCAGTTGTTAAGTTCATTTTGAATTAGTTAAGAATTATCAATTGTCCACTAGCCACATAAAGTATTTTAAGAGAAAAAATGAGGAAATTTTGACACAAATCTTGATCGGAGGTGGAAGCAATGCATAAGAAACTGCTTTTTTCCATTTTGGTTATATTTATAAAATAAGCTTAGCAAAGTATAGCAGAATTTTTAGTGTCATTACACTGTTTTATTATTTTACTTTACGGGAATGCAAAATGTTCATGCTAATTTTTGCAAACCTTAAAAATTTTCAACGTTTGTACGACAAGGCCAAATGTTACAAATTTAAAAAAATGGATTTCTTTTGTAAAAAATCACGAATTGAATATGTTAATAACTATTCTGTATGAATTGAAGAGAAAAAAATGTTCCATTCATATTAAAAATGATTTAAAGTTCAAAATTAAGTTTTTTGACTAAAATCTTTAACGACGGACGATGAAAGCAATGTTCAACGAATAATGCTTTCTTCGATAAGCGCCATGAAGCTAAGCTTAAAAATAGATTTACACTTCTAGGTAGCACTTAAACCTATCTGCAAAATGTATCGCCACTTAATGAACGCGCAACTGGTCGGGGAAGACCCAAACACTATACATATTTAGAAGTGTCATCATAGACGATAAAATGGAAGATTTGCAATCGATTAGCCTATAGCCACTAAATTGGGCTTGGCAGGGAGCGGTGAGGGCCCAAACTATTTTGTGTTTTTAAACTCAACTAGATAATCAAATTTCCTAAATTTGATTCAATTGGTGCAAGTCGTTTTTAATAAATAAATAATCATGTACAAAAGTGGGCGTGGCAGGGGGCGGACCGTGTCGACACTATTTTGTATTTTCGAACTCGCCTACACAATTAAGTTTTATTCAAAACGTGTAAACCATTTTTAATATATAAATAATCATATAATACAAAAGTGTGAAAATATTCCTTTGCAGAATTTGTTTTTATTACACTTACTGTCGCACTGTGCGAAGTGGAAATAGTGCTTTATGAACGTGAGTCCCCTTGCCTCTCACAATAACTAAACTAACTAAAAGATTCGCGGTTTTGGCTTTGTGCCGATGATATGGTGTTTATGATAAAAAGCCCTATTCTGAATTAAAAATCCGAGGGAAAAAGGTTCACAATCGAAAATTGTTGGGAACTTATTTTCCTTTTATCTTTATCGTTATTTCCAAAAAAAAAAAAAAAAAAACAAAATATGTACATACAAGCAAAAAGGGAAAAAAATTTGGGAAAATATTTCGATTGGGGGTCCAGAATTTGTTCAGCAGTTGGCAACTGTCGATCAGTTTTCTGAAAATGCTGGGACAATAATTGTGCAGCTGTCGTATGTCGTTGGTCAATTTTTGTATCGGATTCGGGATCAGCGACCTCAAAAACCAAGAAAAAGGAGAGCTACTGTTCCGTAAAAAAGGTTTGAGATAGTCATCGCCAAAACACCGCTATCTTAAAAAATATTAATTTTTTTACTTTCTGTCCATATGGACTTCTGATTTATCAGGACGAAAACATAATAAAATTCAGACAATTTCACCTAAAGCCACTTCCCATACAAAATGTGCGGTGTACTTTCTCTATTTACCAATATTTTTGTACAGTTTCTGATGATATTCCAAGCCCAAATTGAAGAAATATCTCAAAGTAGCAACATCAACTGGCAAATCTGATCCATTTGCTTTCACTGATTTTTTTACATCAAAATTAATACGACCAGTCAAAGGGGTGGTGTTTGATTGACGTCGATGAATCGATGGAGTTCCATTGTAACCGCCACTGCCACTGCTCGGTTGTGGCACTTGATAATATTGTGGACAGAAACCAACATGATTTTGCGTTGTAGCAATCATTTGGGGTGGCGGAGGTGCGGGCATATACATTCCGCCAGCAGGAGGATAACCAGCATTGTACATATAGTACATGGGACCTCCACCATTTGGTATTAAAGCCTGCGGCCCAGTTTGAATGATACTCGGATCAAAACCATAACTTAAATATTCATCTGTGTATGCAGCTGTTGTGTATACTTGTGGCCCATCTGGCGATGCTTCCTGTTGCTCAGGATTATTTTCATACACCACTCCTCCGCCACAATTCTCGCCTGCACAATCTGTCTTTGGAATATCAGAGCAACGTGATTGGGCTCGAGAAGAATCATTTCTGTGCGATAATTTGCTATCAGTCATATCGCGAGAGTGTTCGACTGTCAACGGCATTGTACAATATTCCATGGTTTGGGTTTGAAAGTTCTCCAAATGAGTAAATTGATTTAATTTATAAATACAGTCCGACTTGTGTTTGGGATTGTCATAGAAGTCATCAGATGATTTTAAATTCGATAAGCAGTATTGAGAGGTAAATTGTTGGTCAACCTTGAAGCGATAGTTGAACTGGCGCGAATAGCGATAAGTGTTACACTTTTGAATGTGACGTTGTAGATGATATGGCAGTGACCAGGGTTTAAATTGATCAGCTGGCAATGGTTTCAATGAGTCATAAGGGACCTTCAAAATAAAAAAAAAAATAAACATTCTTAAGAGGAAACCAAAGTTTATTGTTTAAATAAAATTTGAATAATAACTTACAAGTCTCTTTTCACCAAGTTGTTCAATAAAAACAACACAATATCCTTTTTCCATAGCAATCTCTTGAATATGGCAAGTGTAGAGGTCACTTTCGGATTTCTGCAATTTTACATGACACTTGGCACCAACCTGCAAGATTCGGCGCAATCTTCTTTTTTCATATTTGTACAACTATAACATGCAAAAAGAGACAGGGAGGACGACATACAATTTTTTATATGCACATGTTTTACGAACACAATTTAGAAACTAAACAATACACAAATATAAATATATATATAACTATTTTGTGCATCACTCAATTGCAATATACTTCGGAAAGTAAGAGCTTTAAATTCAATATAAGAACATAATTAAAATTGTTATTATAACCTTGCTTTTTGAATGTTTTTTGAATTTTTTATGGAATCAGAAAAGGATAATTCTAGCCTAGTCAACACATCATTCTCGTTATTGCTCTCAGAGTCACCATGACATGAAGTAAAAAATTAAGGGTTCAAAATTTCGGTTGTTGTTTGCTGTGTTCAAAAACATAGTAGTGTAATAAACAGAATGCACAAACTGAATGTCTTGTTATGTTGGGTTAACGCCGATAATTCATCGTTGAAGGCAGACTCAATCAGAATGTCCTGAGTCTTAATTATTTCACCACGTTCCGAATCAAGACTGATTTCCAACATAAGTCTGATTTCCTGTTATGACCCCATGGAGGAGAAAGACGACATCATTAAAAGCAGTTTCCACCAGCTCCTCAAAAAAAAAACCTATAGGCTTCTCGTAAAATCTACGAGCAAATCTCTAATTATGGTATTGAAACCGTCTTTTCTGATTTCAATGATAAACCAGGAATAGAAGGCATCTTTGGAGACACAGTCAGAAAACGTAGCATGCAGGTCAACGTCTATGATTACAGATTCAGCCCTAGTACGCGAATCCCAAAATTCCCTAAAAAATCTCAAAACGAAACGCGACCTGGAAATCTACGGAGAAAAAAAAGCAGCACGAAAAATAGAGTTCTATTGTAGGAATGAGATTTGCTAGTTTTACTAGAAGGTTAAAACGATACATCCTGAGAATTGTATGCCCGATCTTTAAGAAAGGAGACCCTCTCAACTGCGCCAACTACAGAGGCATCAGCCTCCTTAACATCGCATAAAAGATCTTCTCTACCGTTTTTGTTAACGTCTAAAGTAAGCGTGTCGAAATCATTTTTTATGGGCCCCAAAATAAGTAAAACTAGAATTTTTATAAAGCAGATTTATAAAAATAAGAATAATGGTAACATTAATGTTTTCTTTATGATTCCTGGAATCTCTTCTCTGCTATCATTTTTTTCACCAAAGTGTTAGTTATGTTGGATCTTATAGGTGACTTATTCCTCTTAATATGTAAAAATAACTGCTCATATCGACAGGTTGTGTGAAATTTGCAAACGATTTTATATGGCAGTTTTCAATTTCCCAAATCTGACTGAAAAATTTCATATAAAATTTGGCTTCAAAGAAAATTGGAACTTACTTCGGAGTCACATTAGAAATCGCGTTCCTCCATTTACATATCATTTGGCATTTATTCTATGAAGGCATATGCGTTCATGGAAAAAATGAAAGGAAATTAAGAGCACTTGTATTTCAAAGGCATAATTCTGTATTCTGCAAACCTTTTTCATATTCAGTTTCAAAGTTTAGGTTTTAATACGAGGATGAAGATTTACCTAAATTTAACATATTACACGTAGGAAAGCGCGTCAAATCCTTGTTTTTCTTCTGATGTCCCAAAAAGCTAAGTTTCATTTGAATGCCATAACTGCCATGGTTTAACCTACCGTTGGCGTTGCTTGGGTTAAATCAGAAAATTCGCTTACCTGATTTAAGCCACGAGATCTTATAAACTTGTGCAAAGTTATTCGTTGTGGGCCGAGAGTTTGAAATGCATGGTCCAAAAAAGCCTTCGACAACAGTGGCTACAAACAGGAAAAACCTCATCGACATAACGGCAGATCTTGAAACAAGAAATCTTTAGATGATTTTTACTCCGGTATGTATTGATTTTGATACTTGGCGAGCGAAACTGAATTCATCTGGCTTAGGAAAAATTGTTGTTGAGACCGAAATCCACAACAGATTATAGCGCCTTAAGGCGTGTGTAATGAAATCGGAACTGACAATAACAAGAGGACATAGCCAGGATTCTAGCAACTTGCATAGGATACGCCGATAGAGGTGCATACGGTTAAGGAGTTGAAAACCTTCTTTGTCACCGTTCTGGTCTTGTAAAATCGAAAATTCATGGTAAAGTTACAGGCAAGACTTTGATGAGCTTATGAAATCTAAAATCAAAGACTTGATCCCGATCATTGAAGAAATAGATAGAAATCGTTTTCTTCCAAAAACCTGCCAGCTCTTTTTAGGATATGAATATATGCTCGGTAGCTCGACCATCTTTTAATTTAAAAAAAATCAAACACCCACGTTCCATATGTTACGCGAATTATGGTAACAAAATGGCGTATCCCAGGGCTATTTGGTAACAAGCCTGGGGCTCATGACGGCCATTTCTACATACCTGCCTTAATGTTTTCACAGTGAAAAAAAAATGAGTCGTTATCAGTGCGAATAAATCGGCAATCAAGAAAGAACTAAAACTTTCACTGAGTTCTTCAAAAAAAAACGTTACCCAAAATAATTTAGTATAAAAATATTTAAGAAATAACCAAATTATGAATAATTGAAATTGACCAATCATTATTCTGAACACATTTAATAATCTCTAACAAAATCCGAACTAATCCAATCACATACCTTAAAGTTTGAATCACCATTATACCAATTCTGAAGTTTCAATTCCTTTCGAGCTTCGTTCCACGAATCGAATTCTATGTTTCTATACATATTTGGATCAAGAGCTTTTGCAACTTTATATGGAAAAGGTGTTATACCTGCAAAAATAAACACATTTCCTATGTAGAATAAAAATTTAATTTCATTAAAAAAAAAAACAACTTACCTTCCAATAACAATTGCCTTACACACGAAATATACTTATCAGTCAAAAGTGAATCAACAGTTTTGCTTAAAAATTTATGTTCGTTGTCTTCTTTTTTAGTTTCTTTCAATTCACGTTGCAAATCCTCAGAGAATCTTGGAAAATTTGGATTATGAAAATGACACAGTCTATGATTTTCCAATATGCAAAGAGTATTTTCTGGCAAATCAAACTCAAAGGAACGACCATCTTCGATGATGATTTTGGTGCAATAGCCATCTTCATTGCATTCGGTGGTATAGGATGAAGTTTCTAGTGAGCTGGAATGCAACATTTGCTCGACAGCAAATGTCACGTCGGGAAGTTTAAACAGATCCTTGTAGAGAATTTCGTAGCAAATAGCTGTGTGTGTGTGTAAAACAAAAATTAATATCAATAGGAACGAAATAAGTTGAAATGAAAATAATACTCACATTGACAAATGGCAACATCTTTGATGTAATCGCTAGTAAATACCGAATCGAAATGTCTCTCTGGAGTATAGAAAACCCGGAATACATCACTAAAATCTGGACGATAGCTGAAATTACTACCGAGTGTATATGGCTCAAAGAGAAGTACATTGCGTCTGTGGAAGAAACAGATAAAGACAAGATTAAGAGTGGCAAAAATAATTAAATACTAATAAAACAGTAGTTTTGAATAGAAATAGCGAGTCGTTCGGTTTTCAAGAAAGCATTCTACTGCACTTTTGCTCTCAATTGACCCAAAAATGATGCTGTTAAAATGTTTTGAGCATTTTTCAAAAAAGTGTATTTCTAACACTTTTGATGCAACACCAATGCACTTTTGGACCCAAAAATGATGATCTTGAACTGTTTTGAGCATTTTTCAAAAAAGTGCATTTTTAAAAATGTTTGATGCAACGCCAATGCACTTTTGAACCCAAAAATGATAATTCTGAACTGTTTTGAGTATTTTTCGAAAAAGTGCATTTTTAACACTTTTGATGCAACGCCATTGCAATTTTGGACACAAAAATGATGATCTTGAACTGTTTTGAGCATTTTTCAAAAAAGTGCATGCCAATGCACTTTTGAACCCAAAAATGATGATTCTGAATTGTTTTGAGCATTTTTCAAAAAAGTGCATTTTAACACTTTTGATGCAACGCCAATGTGCTTTTGGACCCAAAAATAATGATCTTGAACTGTTATGAGCATTTAAAAAAAAAAAAGTGCATTTTTAAAAATTTTTGATGCAACGCCAATGCACTTTTGAACCCAAAAATGATGATTCTGAACTGTTTTGAGTATTTTTCAAAAAAGTGCATTTTTAACACTTTTGATACAACGCCATTGCAATTTTGCACACAAAAATGATGATTCTGAACTGTTTTGAGCATTTTTCAAAAAAGTGCATTTTTAAAAATTTTTGATGCAACGCCAATGCACTTTTGAACCCAAAAATGATGATTCTGAATTGTTTTTAGTATTTTTCAAGAAAGTGCATTTTAACACTTTTGATGCAACACCAATGCACTTTTGGACCCAAAAATGATGATCTTGAACTGTTGTGAGCATTTTTTAAAAAAGTGCATTTTTAAAAATTTTTGATGCAACGCCAATGCACTTTTGAACCCAAAAATGATGATTCTGAACTGTTTTGAGTATTTTTCAAAAAAGTGAATTTTTAACACTTTTGATGCAACGCCATTGCAATTTTGGACACAAAAATGATGATCTTTAACTGTTTTGAGCATTTTCAAAAAAGGGCATTTTTAAAAATGTTTGATGCAACGCCAATGCACTTTTGAACCCAAAAATGATGATTCTGAACTGTTTTGAATATTTTTCAAAAAAGTGCATTTTTAACACTTTTGATGCAACGCCATTGCAATTTTGGACACAAAAATGATGATCTTGAACTGTTTTGAGCATTTTTCAAAAAGTGCATTTTTAAAAATTTTTGATGCAACGCCAATGCACTTTTGAACCCAAAAATGATGATTCTGAACTGTTTTGAGCATTTTTCAAAAAAGTGCATTTTTTAAAAATTTTTGATGCAACGCCAATGCACTTTTGAACCCAAAAATGATGATTCTGAATTGTTTTGAGCATTTTTCAAAAAAGTGCATTTTAACACTTTTGATGCAACGCCAATGCACTTTTGGACCCAAAAATGATGATCTTGAACTGTTGTGAGCATTTTTTAAAAAAGTGCATTTTTAACACTTTTTATACAACGCCAAATGCACTTTTGGACCCAAAAATGATGATTCTGAATTGTTTTGAGCATATTTCAAAAAAGTGCATTTTTATCACTTTTGATGCAACGCCAATGCACTTTTGGACCCAAAAATGATGTTGCTGAAGTATTTTGAACATTTTTGGAAAAAAGTGCATCAGATGCATTTTTACCACTTTGGTTGCAACGCCAGTGCACTTTTTGACCCAAAAATGGTGATGTTAAACTGTTTTCAACATTTTTGAAAAAAGTGCATCGGATGCATTTTTGCCACTTTGGATGCAACGACAATGCACTTTTGACACAACGACAGTAGTGTTAAACTGTTTTGAACATTTTTGGAAAAAAGTGCATCGGATGCATTTTTACCATTTTAGATGCAACACCTAAAGTATAAAAGTGCATTGGATTGGTTTTTAAAAGTTTGCCAATATTTCTGGCGCACTAAACTCGTGGAGCAGCTCGGCAATCCTTGAATCAAAACCTCCCCCCATAAATCACTGCTTACAATACATCCTAGTCTACACAGGGCCTAAGAAATTATTTACACATTCTAGTCTAAGCAGGGCCTAAGGAAAATTATTTATACATCCTAGTCTAAACAGGGCCTAAAAAAATATTTTCATTAAAAGCTTATAATTCACACCCAACTGCTGCCGAAAAGTTTACCTAAGCAACGAAATAAAGGCTTTTTTCAAGTCGAGAGACGTATCAAAAATACGAAAAGCCAAACAAAAAAAGTATTAAAAAGTATCAAAATATTTGAAGAAAAGAAAATAAGAGGATTTTAAAGATGAATAACAATTTAATGGACATAGCCTTTTGTAGAAATGTAAGTTTTTGAAAAAAATTTAATGTTAAACCATTATAATTAACCAAACCGTTATTTTAGTTTGACAGCGGACAATGGACAAATCCAAGATTTTGGATGAGAAGACAAAATAATTTCGTAAGAAAATTATTTTAATTATTTTCTTTTAATACAGTCAAATAAGGAGAAAAAAGGGGTAAATCTCGGAATGAATGTTAGTAGAAATTTTTTTTGCTCAATATCTTCCTTTTGCCATTCTATAACATATCTCAAAAGTCTAGAAAAATCTCATGTCCGCTTGTCGCGATTTCAAGGTCGAATCGCGAAATGGAGATTTTCAAAATTAGCAAAAGTAGGCTATGGTATTATATACACATATGATACATGATTTCGAGGTATTTTTTAATGCAAATTCCAAAAAATCTAAAATCAAGACAATCTGACGTCTCTGGAAAAAGTTATACCTGTTTTTCATCTGTCAACTCATATTATTATAACAGTTGCAAACTTACTGCCGAAAAACCCTTAAAAGTTATGGTAGATGAACCAAATTTTGCATGAAAATTTTAGAATCCATCATTATTAAAAATCAAAACAATCCATTACAAAAAATATATATACCTACGAAATAATGGTATTTTTTGATGGAGGGGCAAATTTTAGGATATGCACTAAAGAAGATTCTTGTTCATCTTAGGTATAAGTGCTAATAGGCTAATTTTTTCATTTTAATCTTTGTTTGGATATTCTTTAACTACCCTCAAAAATCTAAAAACATCTCATGTCCGCAAGTCCTAATTTTCTTGGTTTGAAAATAAGGTGCAGATTTTAAAAAATTAATAAGAAAAGTTTAAATTTTTATATGTATACCAACATAAGCGACATGATATAAAGGTATTCTTTAACACTTATTCCAATAAAACTCACAAACAAGTCAACCTGACCATCCTTGAAAAGTAATGCACCTTATTCATGTTGATCTGACACAAATATCTGAAGTGTAGTTTTTCAATTTTTTAAAATCTGCACCTTATCTTCATAGTCTATTGAATAGACCCTTTTGGATGGAACAAATTCGTTCAAGAGTTTTTATTGGCGATTATGATTCCTTGGCATACAAGAATACTCCACCCAAAAGTGCTACTAAATCCATTGGTGCATTTCTGAGAAAACGGCAACACTGGTCGGTTTTCAGTTTTTTTGATTTAACTCGAAAACCAAGCCTGACTTTGAAATGGTTCAAAGACACTTTTCATAGCAAATTAAATTTTCTGTCAAGTTAAGATGGTTAAAAAATTTTAAAAACTATTTTTGTCTAAAATTCTAACCTAAAATCAAAGAAAAAAAAGTTAAAAAATTGACAATTTTATTTTTTTTTACTAAATCAAGGGGCATTTTGTGTATGTAGCCGGGACGTCCAAACTTTGTACTAATGAAATAAAGAAGAGGTAAAATCCTTTGATAATTTGCAATTTTTAATTTTTTTTGTCAAGAAACAACTTAAATGTTCCTATTCATAAATTAGCACTTTTTCTAAATTTTTGACTTTTTTAGTTAAAAGCAAGTTTTTAAAACTCGATAAAATCGTATTAATTGGTAACTTTTAGACTTTTAAAGTAAACATACTTCGAGGGATTGATTTAATATAAACTAAATATGACAAACAAAAAAATTAATTTGCATCCTTATGGCCTTTTGTGCAATTTTGTGTATGTGCATTTTTATAAATACGGGTCGAATGGATGGACGGAGAGCCATTAGCTTTGGTCTATTGCATAGAAGAACATTTAATACCAACTCTTTTGCTGTTTTCAATGGCCTGAAAAACAATTCTTGTAAAATCCGCGACCAACGAAAAGTTTCTCTTGAAAAACGAAAAAAATACTCTAATGAGTTTGAAACAAATTAGCTCAGGCAAATTATTAAATCAAATTGCATTTTTCGCGGGACAAATTTTTTTCATGGAACGTGTTTAGGTGAATGTCCTTATCGTAAAAGTGAATTTTTTGGGATGATTAGATATCGAGAGCAGCCGCCATCTTGGAAAAGAGGTCGGTGCCGTTTTTACTTTATAACTCCATTTTTACTCATTTAAACCAAAAATGTCCCAGGGTAGACTTATTATCAATTAAATTATCTAAAAAATGATATACAAATGAATTCCGTGAGTTAGTTAAATTCAATTTTATAGTCGGTCAAAGTCCGGGTTCTTCTCGCAAGGTTAAGACAATATGACATTTTTTCAAATATCTGAAGAACTTTTGATTTGTTGGGGATTTTCTTAAAGTATGAATTATAGCACTTTGAATTATCTATGAAATGAGCCCTTTATCGTTACTGTAACCAACATAATGTATAAGCCATCTAACGTCGAAGTTCACATTCTACTATCCAAAAGTGAGAAAATAACAAGTTTTCTTCTATTAGACCGAGCAAATTTTTGAAGTGGAGGTATAACCAAAATATAAGTAAACAGTTTTTTAACTATATTCGTCTAAATATTGAATTCAAAGTTTGAAATCTTTAATGTTAACCTTTATATGGTTTTCGAGGTTTTAAATGAAGTGAATTTTCCAATTAATGTGAATAAGCTAAAGTGACACTATTTAAAATTCTAAATATAAGAACTGATGCCCTGTCATTTTTCCTAAACATGAACACCTCAATCTCAGCATTACGATAAGTATAACTCAAGATATGAGGTGTGTAAGCCGTTATGTTTTCGAGACTATTGTGTTTAATTTTTGATTGTTTATTTGAACTATTGAAATCCCAAATATGTATGTTCAGTTAAAAAATCGTATATCATGACTTCGACGTTTGGTTGCCTCTACAATGTGATGGTTACAAAAACAATAAAGGGTTCATTTCATAGATAATTAAAAGTGCTATAATTCATTCTTTAAGAAAATCCCAAACAAATCAAAAGTTCTTCAGATATTTGAAAAAATGTCATATTGTCTTAACCTTGCGAGAAGAACCCGGACTTTGACCGACTATAAAATTGAATTTAACTAACTCACGGAATTCATTTGTATATCATTTTTTAGATAATTTAATTGATAATAAGTCTACCCTCGGACATTTTTGGTTTAAATGAGTAAAAATGGAGTTATAAAATAAAAACGGCACCGACCTCTTTTCCAAGATGACGGCTGTTCCCGATATCTTATCATCCCAAAAAATTCACTTTTACGATAAGGACATTCACCTAAATACGTTCCATGAAAAAAAATTTGTCCCGCGAAAAGTGCAATTTGATTTACTAATTTCCCTGAGCTATTTTGTTTCAAACTCATTAGAGTATTTTTTTCGTTTTTCAAGAGAAACTTTTCGTTGGTCGCGGATTTTACAAGAATTGTTTTTCAGGCCATTGAAAACAGTAAAAGAGTTGGTATTAAATGTTCTTCTATGCAATAGACCAAAGCTAATGGCTCTCCGTCCATCCATTCGACCCGTATTTATAAAAATGCACATACACAAAATTGCACAAAAGGCCATAAGGATGCAAATTAATTTTTTTGTTTGTCATATTTAGTTTATATTAAATCAATCCCTCGAAGTATGTTTACTTTAAAAGTCTAAAAGTTACCAATTAATACGATTTTATCGAGTTTTAAAAACTTGCTTTTAACTAAAAAAGTCAAAAATTTAGAAAAAGTGCTAATTTTTGAATAGGTACATTTAAGTTGTTTCTTGACAAAAAAAATTAAAAATTGCATATTATCAAAGGATTTTACCTCTACTTTATTTCATTAGTACAAAGTTTGGACGTCCCGGCTACATACACAAAATGACCCTTGATTTAGTAAAAAAAAATAAAATTGTCAATTTTTTAACTTTTTTTTCTTTGATTTTAGGTTAGAATTTTAGACAAAAATAGTTTTTAAAATTTTTTAACCATCTTAACTTGACAGAAAATTTAATTTGCTATGAAAAGTGTCTTTGAACCATTTCAAAGTCAGGCTTGGTTTTCGAGTTAAATCAAAAAAACTGAAAACCGACCAGTGTTGCCGTTTTCTCAGAAATGCACCAATGGATTTAGTAGCACTTTTGGGTGGAGTATTCTTGTATGCCAAGGAATCATAATCGCCAATAAAAAGTCTTGAACGAATTTGTTCTATTTTTGCTCTGGAGCTCGGGTCTATTAAATAGACTATTCAAACCAAGAAAAGTAGGACTTGCGGACATGAGATTTTTTTAGATTTTTGAGGGTAGTTAAAGAATATCCAAACAAAGATTAAAATGAAAAAATTAGCCTATTAGCACTTATTCCTAAGATGAACAAGAATCTTCTTTAGTGCATATCCTAAAATTTGCCCCTCCATCAAAAAATACCATTATTTCGTAGGTATATATATTTTTTGTAATGGATTGTTTTGATTTTTAATAATGATGGATTCTAAAATTTTCATGCAAAATTTGGTTCATCTACCATAACTTTTAAGGGTTTTTCGGCAGTAAGTTTGCAACTGTTATAATAATATGAGTTGACAGATGAAAAACAGGTATAACTTTTTCCAGAGACGTCAGATTGTCTTGATTTTAGATTTTTTGGAATTTGCATTAAAAAATACCTTGAAATCATGTATCATATGTGTATATAATACCATAGCCTACTTTTGCTAATTTTGAAAATCTCCATTTCGCGATTTGACCTTGAAATCGCGACAAGCGGACATGAGATTTTTCTAGACTTTTGAGATATGTTATAGAATGGCAAAAGGAAGATATTGAGCAAAAAAAATGTCTACTAACATTCATTCCGAGGTTTAACCCTTATTTGACTGGATTATTTCAAATATAATAATAATACAATTTGGTGGTTTTATTTGAAAAAAAAAGGGACAAATTTATTTGCCAGCATTGCTTCCTGTTGAAGGTGAAGACAGGCCACTAAATGTTCCAGGAACGTTTGTCTTCGTAAGCGAATACATATTTGAAAATCTTGAAATTTCTTATAACTTGAATAATTTCTTTTCAGCCAAATATTGGATTGGTTTATGACGCTGAACAAAATATCATCAGCAGAAGGTTCTTTCGGTTATTCCGTAGGGAAAGGCCAAGAACAAGAAGAATTAGATTTTCAGTACGTATTGACATTTATTTAATATTTTTTTAATATTTTTTTTTTTTTGATTTTTAAAATAATGATTGCTTTGATTTTTTTTTTATTTTCAGGAATATAATTTAGAGTGGCTGAAATATAAATGTTGGAGAATTTTAAGAAGACCCTATCTCATTGTTATCCTATTAACGTTAATGGGTTTATTTTTAGTTTAATTCTATAATTTTTAATTTTATTGATTAATTTAATTTTTTTTCTATATTTACAGGTTACATTTCTTCAAATAAAATAAGATTTTTTCCAGTTTTCTTCAACAGCAAAATTGTCTTTTATTTCTTAGTTTTAAGAGTTTAAATTGGACACTTTTTTTCTTTCTCTGTTTTCCTTTTTGATATTTTCAGATTAGGGGAATAATTTTATCGTAATTATTAGCTGGGCAAAAAAATATTAAAAGACCGAAACATTAGGTATATAACAGTTGGATAGAAATTTCATAGTAAATTTCTATATTAGGTGTAAAATCGTTTAATTTTCTTTTTGTTAAAGCGCTGTAAGTGGACGTGCGTCGCACGCTGTCTTGCTCTTAATATATAAATAATAGATTTAAGAGACTGATTAAATTTTGTTTTCAAAAACTCATTTAAGTACTTTAATGATAGATAAATGAAACAATCTAAAGATTTAAATCTAAAACATAAAGAAGATTCAGTGGTGAAACTGCCATTGCCGACACTATTTTATTTCAAGAAATTAGGTCCCAATGTGTCGATCTCACTTTTAACCACAAAAATCATAGACCGGGTTCTTCCACCACAATAACTCACCCATCCCTAACTGTCGACAGTTCGATTTTAATGGATACTAAAGAATATTTGGATAGGGTTCTTTAGGGCGAAGTTGTGTCGATAGTCTTGGGTTACCCCACATCTGAGCAAAATGAATTGAAACTCATGATCTGTCTAATTTTAGCTAAAATGATGCAATAAATTAAAATTCCCTCAATATTTTATTCAGGACATTTCTTACTTTTTAACCCTTTCTAAAAAAAAAATCTGGGGTTAATCTCATTCATAGACAGTTTAGCTTCACTTCTAAATTTTGTTTAAAAAGAGGTGCTTCTAATCTGTGTAATTACTTTAAACTCCAGTCTTAGTTAGGTCTGCTTTTGGTAATAACTTATGATTATAGCCGTATTTTATTTGGGACTGGATACTAAGGTTACTAAGACTTTACACGTCAGCTTAGAAAAAATATCAGATAATAATGCAGTTCAATAGGTTAAGTGAATAAGTTTCGACTGAAACTGAAATTATATTACAATTTAATTCGCAAACTCTATTATAACATATTTCACCCGTGTGTAGTCTTCGAAGGATGTTGCATTGATTTCGTTGAAAATGGAATGCGATAGGAAAGTGCTAAAATTGTTTACCGCCAAAGAAACCTTGCGAATCATACCAACAGTGGTTTTTTGTCCAAAGACAAATATTTAAAATATTTGCCAAGTTGAAAAATTGTGTATCAACTTGTACAGCCTTATAAAATAAAACCTTTTTCAAAACCAACCTCCTCCACATACAGTGTTGGACACTATAAACGCTTAAGAAAATTCCTTACGATTTGGTTCTTGTTAATGATCCAATAACCCGTAAGAGATGAAAAATGTCGTTACTTTAAATCGTACTATATGTAAAACAAGAAAATTGACTTATTCACTATTTTCAGTTAACTTGAAATTGCGCCAGATAAAACCCTATTGTTTTGATTACAATTAAATAGCGAATTTAAAAGTGGCTCAAAACAAGCAGAGTTACCAAAATGATAATCGATTAATAAATCAGTGATATTGCGTTTGGTTAAATTTTGTAACTTTTCCGATTCCTTCGAAGCGATTCATCGAGGTGGTAGCCCAAAAGTCAAAATATTGTGGGAAGAACAATTTAAAAAATGTCTCTAGGGAATTAAAAAATGAATTGAACCTAAAGGTGCGAAAAACAATTCGTCAGAGAGCTGTTGACGGCGGTTTATAATATTTTAAGGTTGTAAGAAAGAAACGTTTTATATTTCAGCAAAATGTAGAAAGGAAAGGTTTAAATTCGTCAGACTACTCGTACATTAATTGGGCAGTACCTAGATGAAAGATGATGTTAGTTTTCATTAAATACGGAATTGTCCGTTGATAAAAACCAATAAAAATAATAACCAATCCTCGAATTTCAAAGGAAATTTTTAAACATAGAGAAGGGTATGTTATGGTAAGCACATGATTATCTGGACATAGAGTGGGTTCAATTCATAAAATATATGGTATTATGTACCGTTTTGTGTTAAGAAATAGTTTGTAGATCGTCATGATTCCACAGGTTGAGGAAGGCATTCTAGCATTACAAGACTTGAAGCATATTTCAAAAATAGTCAAAGTGGTTTCCTTATTGCAAATCTAAAGGATAATAATCTAAAGAGGTGTAGAGCGGTGACAAAAACAAAGGCTTCGCCACAAAATATGTAGAAATTAAGATTGAACTCAATAGAAAACATTGATTTTGAATGAAGTTGCCTTAGTTTTGTCCAAATTAATAGAAACATTATCATTATTTTTTTCAATTTAAGTATTAAGTTACAGAAAATTGTAACTAAATTGCAATACCTACTAATTCATTATTCTTAAGAATATAGGTATATTAATATAAATAAACATTATAAAATATATTAATATTTAAGCATTTAAACACTCGAGTTCTTTTTTATTCAATAATTTACTTTTTTTTGGGCGGCAATGTATATTTTTCAAAATTATATTTATAAAAAAAAGTCTTGAACATGTTATCAATTTGAATTCAAAGAATAAGTTCGTGCGACTCAAGCCTTAACTTCATTGGCTCAAAAAGTAAAAAAGTACAAAAGTGAAAATTTTCAAAATTTCGGGCTGGAAAACAAATGGTGCCGACATTTTTTTTTTTTTTTGCTCTACAAAACAATTTGTGAACTCTTTTTTATAAACTTACAGCGCTAGCGGGAAACAAAATATTTTTAATTTTGCAGGTCGAAAAGTAAAAATCGAAAAATGCATTTTATTTTGTTTGTTTTTGATTCTTCAAATAAACGATTACTGAAAACAAATAAAAGCATTCATTTGTTGTTGTGTTTAGTGTAAAATGTTTACTGAGCTAAATACCTAATAAAAGTAAAGCCTGGTACGCAGCTCGCGTTTAATTTTAGCCGAGATAAAATTCCCATACAAGTTATCGATAATTTGTATGGGATCCATTTTAGCTCAGATAAAATTTTTCGATAATTTGTATGGGAGCTAAAATTTAGCGCGAGCTGCATATCAGGCTTAACCAATTAAACACGGCATATGAATTTCGTTTGTTTAAAAATAACGTCTCTCAATTGCTATTTGCAATATTTTAAATATAAACAAACAAATATCTATTGTGAATTTATCACTGTGAACAAGCATTTTTAATTAAACAACGATATCGTCATCTCTCTTCTCTTTCATACCTTCAACAATTTATTCACACAAAACGAGAGAAACATGCATCTCACAAAATGACAACAAGAATAGCTGTCAAGAAAATGTTACGGAATATATTTTTTTTTGCAATATTGCGGTAAGATTACTATTTTATTTCCCGTTAAAATTGTTCAATAAAATTACTTACAAAGTGTTTTCTTTTCAATCAAGTGTGGATTTTGATGACTGAATCATTTAATGTTTAAACAACAAATGTAGTCATTTCCAGTAAGTACAACTATTTTAAGTTAGAAAAAAAAATACTTGATAATAATTTCTTAACACCTTTTATCTCCTCAGACCCAGTTTGACATTTCATTTTACACTTTTTCTACAACACATGTGGTGCTGCCAAGTTTTTTCATCATCAAAATGCAATTTCTAAAACCAAATAGTGTGACAAGAATATTTAGAAATTTCTACAATTTCCACAAAAAAACCACTATCTTCTACTCTACCAAAACAAAAAATGACTCAAATTCAAATCCAAAAAAACTCCCACCAAATATTCCCGATTTGCGAGAATTTCTCATTGTGAATCGCGACTTATCACTCAAATCGAATAAATCAGCTCAAATTAATCCCGATATTCCAGGGTATTTAGAAAAATCCGACTTTTCTGGTCGTGATCGAAAAGTCTTTTTCGAAGTTTACGGTTGTCAAATGAATGTCAGTGACACCGAAATAGTATGGGCAATTTTAAAAGAAAATCAATATCAAAAATGTGATGATCCAAAAGAAGCTGATGTTATTTTGGTCATTACATGCGCTATTCGCGAAGGTGCCGAACAAAAAATCTGGCATAGATTAAAACATCTTAATGCAATGAAGACCAAGAGATCTAAGAAAAAATCTCCTTTGCAAATAGCAGTTCTCGGTTGCATGGCAGAGAGATTGAAAACTCAATTGTTAGAGAAAGATCAATGGGTTGATGTTGTTGCTGGCCCTGATAGCTACAAAGACCTTCCAAGACTCTTATCATTAACCAGTCACTATGGTCAATCGGCTGTCAATGTTATTCTATCAGCCGATGAGACTTATGCAGATGTTATGCCTGTGAGGCTAAACACCGAAGCGCCAACATCATTTGTCTCGATTATGCGTGGCTGTGATAACATGTGTACTTATTGCATTGTACCTTTTACGAGGGGTCGAGAGAGATCAAGGCCGGTGGATTCTATTCTTGGAGAAATCAAGAGTCTCGAAAAGAATGGAATCAAAGAGGTAACCTTGCTCGGACAAAATGTAAACAGCTATCGTGACCTTTCACAATCTTCGGAATTAGAATCAGAAAACAATTTAGTTCCGGGTTTCAAAACAGTTTATAAACCAAAAATAGGTGGATTGCGTTTTGGTGAGTTGTTGCAACAAGTGGCGGAGGCAGTTCCTGAAGTACGAATTCGTTTCACATCGCCACATCCAAAAGACTTTCCTGACAGTGTTCTTGAGGCCATAAAGAATTACCCAAATATATGTGAAAATATTCATATACCAGCGCAATCGGGAAATTCGAATGTTCTAGACCGAATGCGTCGTGGATATACACGTGAAGCTTACATAGACCTTGTAAAACACATACGATCCACACTTCCCAATATAGCCTTATCAAGTGATTTCATTTGTGGGTTTTGTGGGGAAACTGATGCTGAATTCGAAGATACAATAACTTTGATAGAACAAATTAAATATAATGTAGCATATGTGTTTGCTTATAGTATGCGAGAGAAAACAACAGCACATCGGAGATTTGTTGATGATGTTCCACAGGAAGTTAAAATCGAACGAGTGCAAAGAATGATGAATGCCTATCGAAAGGGAGCAGCTGAATTACATTCTCGTATGGTTGGTCAGAATCAATTGATTTTGATTGAAGCGAAAAGTAAACGTTCGGATGCTGAATGGTTTGGACGAAATGATGCAAATATCAAGGTTATAATCAAAGATTGTGATTTGCCAGTTAGTTCATGCGGAGGTGAAGATAAAAAGCCAATAACATCTGGGGATTTTATTGCTGTTAAAATTGTTGATTCAAATTCGCAAGTTTTGAAAGGAATTCCGTTGCATCATACAACGATACAAAAATATCATGAAAATTTCAAAACAAATCGAACTAGTAGTAGCGTTAAATAAAATATTGAAATGAGAAAACATGACTGCATTTGGTTTTATTGATTGTATAATATTATTGTCAAAATATAAGTAAAAGAACGGTAAACTTTGTGCTAAGTTATAGAATAATTAAAGAAAGATATGTTCCAAGCTGAAGTTGGGGTTAAATCTTTATTTAATTGGATTTTTAAAAAGTATATTACTTAAATAGAATATTGACTAATTTCAATAAATTGCTTAAAAATCAAACAATTTGAATGTGTGTTCCCTTGTCACAAATTAAAAAACTTTGTAAACAATGGAGAATAGCCCAGTCATTTTAGTCATTTTTAAGCCCAATCTGCGGAAAAATTCCTACTGGGCTGAATTTTGGTATACAGCTTAATGACGGCTTTGTTATGAAGATGTGAAAAATCGACATTGATATCGTGTCCGCGTTAAGAGTTATAGGGGTCAAAAGGTCACAAAAACTGGTTTTTCATGATTTTCAGCAAAACGGTAAGTCTTATCAAAAAAATTTCAATGCAAGAATTGTAGACCAGATTATTATATATAAAAAGTGTCATGACACTTTTTTTCCTAAGACCCACCGTTTCTTAGGTATAACGATTCAAAAAGTTGAAGTTTAGTTGTAATCGTCATAATCCTATTCCTGAAAAAAAAACTCCTAACTGAAAAGTTCCTGAAATTTAATTATTTTTTAGCTTGGATTTCGTTCTTCAATGGTTAAGAATATAGGGAAAGCAAAAAAAAAATGGAAATTTTCACCATTTTTCCGATAGGGGCCCTTCTCCCGAAACCATTTCCTTGAGAATTTTTGTTTAGAATAGGTCTGAATATATACAGGGTGTCCGATAAAGAATGGACAACCCTAAAACGGCTGATAGCTACACTTATGACTGTTCTAAAAACAGATAGAAAAAAGTTCTATCGCAACCAGTTCATAAAATATTGGCTTTTTTTCGTTCAGTGTATTTAAAATTTTATCATCTTATGTTTTCGTTCACTACAACCACGAATGAATGAATTTTATTTATTTCTTTTTTTTATAATTTTCTATAATAATTTTATGAGTACATAAACGCTTTAAAAACTGCACAGCTATTGCACATTTTTGTAAAAAAAAATTTTGAAATCTGTTTTTTGATGCAAAATGTAAAAAAAGTATTTTATGAAAAATTTTAAACACCTGTGTTATAAAATAAATCTATAGAAACCTAGGTGGCCATCTTTCTTAAAAATATTCTCCTTATACCAGAATATTTTTAAGAAAGTTGGCATCCTAGGTTTCTATAGATTTATTTTATAACACAGGTGTTTAAAATTTTTCATAAAATACTTTTTTTACATTTTGCATCAAAAAACAGATTTCAAATTTTTTTTTACGAAAATGTGCAATAGCTATGAAATTTTTAAAGTGTTTATGTACTCATCCAATTATTGTAGAAAATTATAAAAAAAAGAAATAAATAAAATTCATTCATTCGTGGTTGTAGTGAACGAAAACATAAGATGATAAAATTTAAAATACACTGAACGAAAAAAAGTCCATATTTTATGAACTGGTTGCGATAGAACTTTTTTCTATCTGTTTTTAGAACAATCATAAGTGTAGCTATAAGCCGTTTTAGGGTTGTCCATTCTCTATTGCACACCCTGTATATTTTCAGACATATTCTAAACAAAAATTCCCAGGGAAATGGTTTCGGGAGAAGGGCCCCAATCGGAAAAATGGCGAAAATTTCCATTTTTGTTTGGTTTCCCCATATTCTTAACAGTTGAGGAACGAAATTCAAGCTAAAAAAATAATGAAATTTCAGGAACTTTTCAGTTAGGAGTTTTTTTTTCAGGAATAGGATTATGACGATTACAACTAAACTTCAAAATTTTTGAATCGTTATACCTAAGAAACGGTGGGTCTTAGGAAAAAAAGTGTCATGACACTTTTTATATATAATAATCTGGTCTACAATTCTTGCATTGAAAATTTTTTGATAAGACTTACCGTTTTGCTGAAAATCGTGAAAAACCAGTTTTTGTGACCTTTTGACCCCTATAACTCTTAACGCGGACACGATATCAATGTCGATTTTTCACATCTTCATAACAAAGCCTTCATTAAGCTGTATACCAAAATTCAGCCCAGTAGGAATTTTTCCGCAGATAAAACCTAAAATTACTGGACTAGAAGCTATAATAGCTTAGCTTCTGTTTTTTTTAACTTTGAAGCTTATTGAGTTAAATTTAAATTAAAAATACGCAGAGGAACACATTTACACTCACTAAAAATTAATTTATTTTAACCAACTTAATATTGGAGAGCTCAAACAAAAAGAATTACTTTATGGTTTATGTCAATTTTCACAAAAAAAAAGAGCGAAACTTGAGCGGGCTAGTAAAAATACTATATAGTATATACGATAAATTACGAAACCTCTAGGTTTAGAATTTACCATGTAGCAGCGGTGGCGTCTACTACTAGCCCAAAGTCCGGCAAAAGTAACACTTTGACAAAAAAAAAAAAAAACATAAAAAATGATATTCACAAAATAGCATTGAGATATGTATGCCCAGTAAGGAACTATCTGCGAAATAATGATAGCAATAAAATCTTCCTTTTTTGGTCCAAATATCTTTTGAGATTTTTCTGTTAGCACTTTTCAGCGGAGAATTCTATGATATATCGACATATCGACGTTTCAAAAAAAAAAAGGACAAGAAAGAAATGAAAGAAGTCGGGTAAAAGAAATAATTCTTGCACAAAAAATACATACTCGTAAATATAAGGATACTAAATTTGTATCAAAGGAAATTTAAAGAAGTATTTTTATTTATTTTGTCAATTCTAATACACAGGGTAATTCAACAGCCAAAAAGCTAGAGCATGTAGGGTGAGTTCAAACAAGAAAAAATTGTAGGCGAAGTGGGTCTAGTCCCCTCCGTTCAGCCGGGAGGGACAATTTTCTAAAAAATTGACTTGGAAAAAATATTATTAAAAATCAACGTTTACTCTCACAGTTTAAAGTATTCTTTTATAATATAAAAGATAAATCATATTTGTAAGATATGAGAATTAGATCGTTAATTACTTTTCTTGGTTTTGATAAAAAACCAATATTTGTGAAATATTAAAGACAAAACAACATTATTGAAGTACAAATTTAAAAATTTGGTTGCAGTCTTCTTCGTTTAAAAAAATTTTAATTTTTTAATAAAACTTTATTTTTTTTTTTTTTGACCTTAATAGGTACAACTAAAATCGATCGTTGAAATAAACGCTAGTCTCAAATCATCGAGTCTGCGGCCCTACTTGATGAAACTTCTGCTGTCAAGAAGTACCTACCTATGAGATTTGTATTTCTAAACGATTTATCTGCTAAATTTTCGGTAACGAACATGTTTTTGTCGACGAATCGAATAGATTGGTTACCGCCGATTTTTTATTTCTTATCAACAAAAGACTAACTCAACAACAAGATACTATCGAACACCAATCTCCTAACTGCAAAAATTACAATTGGTTAAATGAAAGAGGTATTCTTGAAGCAAAAACTTAATATGTGGATCACATAAACTTAACAATTACAAATCGGACACTTATTTGGTACACTGCCTTTTCTCAAATACAAACATAGGAAATGTATGGACTGTCTAACAAATGAAGACGAACCAACCATTATTGGATCAACCTGGCCTGCCACAGCAACGGCAACGCTTTGAAATCAGGTGATTTCAAATCATGAGCAAATTCCAAAATTTATGTTGGGCCCTATAAGTCGAAAAAACTAGTGAAGTAATTTTGACGTTTTCGGTTAGTTCTCGAGTTATAACTGTTTTTGTGTTTCGATGTTGTTTTTTTTTAATAACCTAGTTTTTAAGTATTTAAACTTGTCTCACAACTCTTTCCTGTTCATCTAACGATTTTTCTAATTTTTTTTTTGTAATTTATGAGTATTTTCATACTTTTGAAAGATCGCTTTGATCGCTGAAAATTGCTTAATAATTTTTACATAATATGAATATTTCAATTTTTCTACAAAAAAAAAAATACAAATTTTTGAATAAAAATGTATAAAATGCTTCTAGTGAGTCTTAATCGAAAAAAGTCAACAAATCTAATGAAAAAAGTTGTTTTTCTATTTTAAAATTTTTCAAAACTAGAATTAAGACCATTTTAAAGTTCAAGTGACCTCAACTCCAAAATTACAAAGCGTTTCGCCCAGGTACGACAATGCGCTTATCAGTTAGATCCGTCGTACCCTTACTAAGACGCCTTATTTTGGTCGATGTTTGCCGACACTATATAAAACTCACAGCATGAATATACTGTGAGTTTTAATATTTAACATTAAGACATTATGGTTTCAGTGTTTGATGCGGAATCTGTATGGGCAGTTAATTTTATATTTAAATACAAAATATTGAAAAAATAGTAGTGTTTTTATTGTATTTATAACCATTGATTGCAATAACTTCAATTAAAAATCAAAAATAAATGTGGAATTTTAGGTTTCCAAAGAGGTATTCAGACCTATTCTGCTATTCGATTCACGTGAATGTCTAAAATAAGAAGTGTTTAAAAGGTGGTTAAAATTAAATATAGACAATTTTTTTTTGTTGAGAATGTGCAAATTTGAAATGAATTTATTATTTTTGACGTAATTAAGTCTTATTAATATTGTGCAAAAGTTTTATTCTTGTGACGTACCTACTTCAAAAACGGATAAAATGCATTTTTGCATTTTACACTTTTTATTGATTGCCTCAATGTTGTCAAAATTTTAATATTTATTTGAAGTGCAAAATATCATGGTTTATAATTTTCCATGAGTTTAAAGACCTTGATCTTGAATATCAAACCAATAGAACCCAAACTAGAAGCCTTTTAAGACAAGATTTACGATTTTTTTTTTTAGTTTGCATTTTCAATTCTTTGCTGGTATTAGGGCGATTTTGTTCACTATTGCTTAACTTGAAGCAAACTCTCAAGTTGACAAACTTGAGAGTTGACTTTAACTCGAGAGTTAAAACAAAAGTTAAGAATCTATTTTGTTCACTATTTTTTTCATAACTCTCGAGTTTGAAAAACAAAAGTTGGCCAACTTTCAGTTTTGAAAATATCCTTGGGATATTTGTGACAGTCAATACAAATTATGTCAGTTTTTAATTTGAAAAGCAAACGAGCTGTTGATGTTTTGATTTTAAATTTAATAAAAAAAAAAATAATAAATATGAATAACAAGGAAACGACAAAAAGAATGTCTAAAGTGCTTTATACTCCCGAAGAGGAGGATTGGTTAGTTAAAAATGCTCTTTTATACAAATCAGTGATAGAAAATAAAAAGACAGACAAAGTAACCAATCGTGATAAAGAAAAGGCATGGGAGAAAATAACTCGTGCATTCAATGTTGCACCGCCAGGATGTGTAAGTACCCGATGAGATATTTTGTATGTTCATATCGTACTATGTATCTCTTTATTTTTTTAAAGGAACGAAATCTAAAATCTCTTCGCGAAAAGTATATTAAAATAAAGCAAACGTTAAGAGATCGAGCATTTTGTTTCTCAAGAGATGCAAAAAAGACAGGTGGTGGACCACCCAAAAAAGAACCACCACCATTAAGCGAAGCTATGCAAGAATTAGCTGTTCTTTTGACTACTTCGACATTAGGTCTTCCTGCGGTAGTAGGTGATAGTGACTATACAACGGCCAACAAATCGGCATTGGAATACGCTTGCCATAAAATCACTGCACCTACCGATCAAACGGAATACATTTCTTTGGAGGATATAATTGTGGACGATGTTACCTTTTGTCTCAATTCGGAAGATGAGAATTCGAATGTGATCGTAGTCGATGCTTCGGATAAAAGTAATAAAACACTTTTGACCGGCGAGGCCACTTTTAACTGCCAAGTCGGAGATTCAAAAACGACCAAAAACCAAAATGCAGAGTCGCCATTGTCAGTTAAAAGTCCAAAAGGTGATGAATCTTGGGAGAGGGTGAATCCCTCAAAATTAAAGAAGACGATAAACCCGTTGTTGCAATGCCGTCGACGAAAAATGGACAGAGATGAAATTCAAAGTAAGTTATCGGAAGAGAAGCAAAAACAAGCCGAAAGTAAGTACAATATGGAAATGGAAATTTTAGAGGGTGAAAAAAAACGGTATCAATTTGAGCATGAAAAGGCTGCGTTAGATCTCAAACGAGCAAAAATTGAATGCGAAAAGGCTGAATATGACCGAGAACGTTCTGCCATTGAGTTGGAGCGCTCAAAACTTGCTCTAGAACATGAAAAAGAGATTAATCGAATCCGTATGGCCTCCTTAATGTCTGGATTAAATCCCGTACCACTATTAACCGCGGCGGCAAAAAAAGAATATAAATTAAATTAAATGTAAAATATTTTATTATAAGATTTTATTTATTAAATGAAGTTTGTTGAAGCGACCAATGTTTTTTATTGAGTTTTCATGTGAAGATTAAGTTTTAAAATATCATATTTAGCTATCTAACATTGGCTGAAAATATGAACGCACCAATCGAGCGCGAACGTTATGAGTAGTTGCGGAAGCTGATCCCAAAAGCGTATCTGAAGGAACATCTGTAGCGGCCAGCATATTAGCAAAATCATGCATCTCCGGTGGCGGTTGCGATTCGTTTTGGTCGATGGCAATGTTATGGAGAACGGCACAAGCCACTATTACTGATTGAACAGTTTCAAGCCTACACCTCAATCCAGTTGCTAAAACTGGAAACCGCCTTTTCCAAACGCCATATGAACGTTCCACACAATTGCGAGTTCGAATTTGTGATTCGTTATACAAGTTTTCTACTGCGTTTGTGACATTGAGAAATGGTGTTGCAAGAAAGGTGGTATTTGTATAGCCCGAATCTCCAACAAGGATAAAATGCTCGAACTCTCCGTCTTCAAACCGTTTCTTTAGACTCGACATGTTGAAAATTCGCTGATCATGAGCAGACCCCTTTCAAAAGAGAATAATGATTATTTTTACGAAATTTTTCATTTTTAAAGAGCATAAGCTGTACCTGCCACCGAGCCACGATATCGTTAATTTTTAAATTAGCTGCAGACACCGTCTGGACGTTCAACGAGAACCACCCTTTTCGATTTCTGAAATTTTCTGCATCTGTTCCACCTGGCGATTGAATTCGAATATGGGTGCAATCTATTGCACCAATAGTCCGAGGGAACTTTGCCACTGCAAAAAATTCTTTAGCTGCTTTCAAGCGCTCGTTTTGCGTTTGGGGCATTTGAATATACCGTGGGGAAAGTTCGGCAAGAGCTCTGGACACACGTTTCAACACAACGTGTACACTTGTAATACAAACCCCTGAAAAATCCGCGATTGCTAGTTGAAAAGATCCAAGCGCATAATACCTTAATGCAATTAGCAATTGCGTGATAGGTCGTAATTCGCGTGATCTTTTTAGAAAAATGAAAAATATTTCACTTCCACACTTCAACCAAAATGAGAAAATTTTACCTCCTTTCATCACACGGCAAGGAATCCTTTATTTCTTCCAGCACCATCATTGTCGTGCGTTTTGAGAGACGGAAACGATGCAAAAAGTCTACGTCATCCCACGTGTTTAACTGAATGCGTTGGAACATTTTGTATTCCCGTCTCTCAATTTGCAGACTTTCTTCATCTTCACTGCTTGAAGATGAATTATTTTCCCAAAAATAATTTCTTCGATACATTTTTGTTAGTTTAATTTTTTTTTTAATATATAAAACAAAAGTTTTCTTCTTAACTTCTACTTTTTCGGGAAGTTATGAAAATCAAAAGTTTGTAAACTCTCGAGTTTAAAACCGAAAGTTATAAACGTCAACTTTTAGTGAACAAAAGCAAATTCGAAAGTTGAAGATAAAAATCCTCAAGTTATGTTCAACTTCGAGTGAACAAAATCGCCCTAAATAGCTTGAAAACTCTGGAACAAAATGTCGAAGTTAATGGCATAATCCAAATGCAGAGAAAAATTCATAGTAAAACTTTTTCCTAAGATATAGTTTTTTTTAATTGATACCAATTTAATTTATTAACAAGAACATTTTGAAAGATGCAATTCCATTCCAATGACCGCGAACAACTGACTGACACTAAATCATCGAAAAACTGTAAGAAACAACAGTTTACTAACTCGTTTTTTTTTTCAGCGTTGAATGTAAAACAAAAAAAAAATTAATATGAAGTACTTAAGGTGTTTTAACACTCGATTTCAAAATTGGCAGAAGAGATATGTTGTTTTAGCACTCAATGCGAATTTTAACCTAGAAATTTTATATAATCCAAATATCAAATCATGTTGGTTTTGCTCTCAACGCTAGTTCTACCCATAAGCAATGCATATAAAAGTAGTTTCAAAAAATTTGTCACTTACAGCCATGGACAGAGAAATAGCACACTATTGAGAAAAATCATGCGCATCGAATTTTAGATATTAGGAATGCTTTTTATAATTTTTTTTCTTTTGGTATATTGTCGAAATAAAGTGTTGGAGACAAAAATATCTTAAAAGTACCGTTATTTTCTATATTTATTTGCACTAGCAATAACATACTTTTCCTGTCTGTTTCGCTAGTGGACACAGAAATAGCACACATTTGTTTAACCGTTAAATTTTTATTTCTCGGTCAAAAGTTGTAAACGAGTAAACAAGTATTTTTGAAAAAAAAAATAGGCAGAAAAAATCATTAAACTTCGAAAAAAATGGAGAATTACTTTTGATCTTCATAGTCAAGGGAAAAATCCTACTCAATTAGCTTCAACTCTAATTTTTTCGAATAAATGATGGATAAAGCCATTTATTTAGAAAAGGCAAATAGAAATTTAAACTCTGAAATAAAATTGCGTTAACTTCTTCCCCGCAAAACTTCCATACGAGTGGATAGAGCGATCACAAAGAAACGCAAATGTGGGCCTTTTAAATCATCTCGCATGATTTTGCACGAAGAAAATATAGAATTCGGTGAAAAAATTGGCAAGCAGACTTTTAAGAAGAATACTTAATGATACTGAGTTATATAGACGGGTAAGCTAGCAAAATCAAATGATATAAAAAGACACATCAAAGATCACCTAACATTAGCTAAAAACAAACATCTGAATAAAAACATGCAATTTTGAATGAGTCTTTTGGAGTGATGAAATAAACTAAAATCGATCGCATTGGAACCGATGACAAAACATTTTTCCATCGCCCTAAATGTTAAAAGGACAAGCCAAAGTATTATCTCAAGAAGAAGAAACTAGGAAGATAGGATTTGGTGGTCTGGGGCGCATTTTCCTGGTATGGTAAGGACCCATTGGTTAGGTGGATGGCAGAATTGATAAATTCTTTTGTCTTAATATTACATTAGAATACCAAAGAACCATATTTCTCGCCAGTTAATTAGATATTCATACATGACAATGACCCAAACATGCATCAAAAATTTTACAAGATAGATTTTCGGACGAAAAAATCGATGTTTGCACCTAGCCATCTCAAATTCACGATCTTAACCCGATAGAAAATGTATAAATTTCCTTGTCCACAAGAAAACAGGGTATTCTCTACAATTATAATTTTTTTAAATTGAATTTAAATGAAATAATTTATAATTATTAATTTTATGAATCCCCATAAGCTAATGCATGCTCTGATATAAAAATTATAATATATAAGTTACAAGGTCCCAAATAAATCCAATTTTTGTAAGAAAAATCAAAAGTGTGCTATTTCCTTGTCCATAGCTGTATGTTGTTTTAATAATCAAATCACCGATTCATATTATTTACTTCTTAAAACTACAATTTTGTTTAAAAGTTAATGCTCGGTCAAGTAACTTTTTCCCTTACCAACAAAATAAACATATCGATGGTGTTACGCAAAAAGAGCCAATCTCATCATGTTTATCATGGCCAATCTCTCATATCAAAACATTGCATATTCGTACTTTTTGCATAACACCATCGATATGTAGCTTAAAATTGGGACCGACTATCGAATGCTTAGCGACCGACTTTAAGAGTTGAAGTGGACTACACTACTCCAAATAGCAAAATTTCAAATTCCATAAAAGTTTTCCCATTAAGATAATCAGACGATATAAACACTTTGGCATTCAGAACTCGATTTTAACCCCTTGTAGCCCCATGTGACATTTCTTTAACAAACCGAAAAAGATTGCACAAAAACTATACGAACTATATTTTTTTTCTTTCGAAGCTTCTAACATAATCTTTAAGTACTGCTTTATCGAAATAGTATGCCATATTTCTAATAAATGGCACCAACACCAATAATTTTTAATTGGCAGTCAATGTTGAAAGTTGGGCTCTTTTTGAAAATAAGCAAATTTGTGTAAAAACTAAGAAATTAAGAAAAAATAGTTTTTCTTGATAAACCAACGGGGTTTTATTTTTTGATTTTAGGAAAGTGCTTAAAAATAAATATTAGATATTTTTGGTTTGAATTTTTGCATTTTTGTATAAAAAAAATTATGTAACTAAGTACAATAAAACCCGGATAAGTGCCTCTCGCTTAAGTGCCTAACCCGCATAAGTGCCTTTGTTTTTTAGAACCAAAATTTTAAGGATTTTTTCATATAAAACTCATCTTTTAAGTACCTTTTGCTTAACTGCCTTTCCCGCTTAACTACCTTCTATTTTAAATACTTATAATTGAATTTACTTGCAGGAAATTCTTTTAAGTACACATTTGAAACAAGTTTCAGCAGTAAGAAAAACTTCATTTGCTAAAGCGCTTTAAGATTCAAAAATTCTACTAAAAGTAGAAACTAAGTAGTTAGTTATTTTAAACTTTCAAAGTTATTTTGTTTATGAAGATTCTGTTTTTAATAAATCAAACATGTTTTTTTTTTATTTTTAAGTAAATATAGAGATAAGTGCCTATGAGCACTTAAGCGGGTTCTTGTAAGTAACTTACCCGCTTTAGTGCCTAACAAAACGGGGCATTTAAGGTGAGGTACTTATCCGGGTTTTACTACCTAAATAATGAATTTATTGATTTTTTAAAAAAATACCTGTTTTATTATAGATAAAGGCCAATCGATTGACATTATTAAATTTAAAATTTACGATCTTGGGTTACAAGGGGTTAAAGAAGATTCAAAAGTTATATAAGTTATAAGTTTGCCCGATTTTATTTTAAGTTTGTAATCGTAATGGGTGTAATAAGATTGTAAATTACTTACTTGAAAACAAATGAAACTGCCTGCAGTTCAATCAAAGTTCCATAACTTTTTGGCTTCGACATATCATCAAGATATTCATCTAAATCTTTATCAACTTGCTGTAAAAAGAGAAATCTCATCAAATCTTTGCTAAATTGTATGCATTTCCAATTCCAACTTACCGATTCAAAATACGATCGATGTTTTCTCATATAACTGACACATTTCTTCCGAATAGTCAAATGATATTGCTGAGTATCGTAAACTTGCTCCGAAATGGTTCTAAACAGACAGGATGCATCTCGAGCTGTATGTTTGCGATAGAAATTATTCTCTTCCAAATATTGATCAAAGGGATCGGGCGCTTGCCGACTTCCAGATGTAAAAGGACGCTGCATTTCGATAGATATTTTTTTCTATTTTACTTATTAACAAAAAAAAAAAAAATAGAGAAGATAAATTAAATTGTATTTAAAAATTTATATGAAATAATAATGGAAGGAAAAAAATATTAACAACACTCTTTTGGGCAACTGTACACTTTGCATTTGCATAGCAGAATTTACCGTTGGTTTATCAGTTCACTAGACAACAAACACCAACACAAACACAAAACAACAAAACACACATACGGCATCGAGAGTTCATGGCCGAATTAAAGTAACTGTAAAAATGTGCTTTGGTTTCCACTAGGATTAAAAACAATTTTGTATTTTGTTTTCCTTTTACTTACTTTTTATAGTTTAAAAAAAAAAAAACTTTATAAACTTTCACGATGAAATTGAAAAAATTAATAAACAATTGGAGTAATACGATGTCTAAATAACAATCTTTTTTTGGTCAGCAATTGACATAAAAATGTTTCTTTATTTTCGCTAAATTTAGTAAATTTTCTTGCGAAGAGTTAATAAAAAAAAAAAATAATTTAAACAGTTTGGTCTGGTTTGGGTAATGCAAAATTGCAAATTAAATTACTTTTTGCAATTTGAAAAGCTAGAAGGAACAAAAAAAAAACAGCATCTTCGGCAAAAAAAAATATTCTTTGTTGCGATTGCAGCGCTTTTGTTTTCTTGTATCCGAAAAAAAGTAAAAAATTCTCATTCACAATAGAGACAAAGAGGGAATTCAATTTTTTATTCGCTTTTTGTTACTCTGGCGATGGAGAACATTTGGTATATAAAAATAAAACTAGATCAAAAAATTGACAGCATTTGCTTGTATAATAACTTACAGAAGCAACAGTAGCATCTATAAAGATTTATAGGAGCGAAATTTGTAAAAAGAGTCAGAAAAGAAAAACGCAAATGAAACGGAATGAAATATCTCCAATTAAAATACTTTTTATGATAATTGGAAAAATTTTCAGATTTTGGCTTTATAGCTTTAAATTTCGGTCATTTACTTAGGGCCAATCTCCAAGAAAAAAAAAAATTATATAGAAATGTGATATTAATTTAATACACGCGACATGGCGACAAGGCGACACACTGTGGGCTAGAACGCTATTTTAGCTGGAAATAATTAAAAATGTCAACTTCTTCCAAAATTGATAATTTTGGTCTCATTCGATAGATGAATGGACTAGTTATAATTTCTCATTAAAAGTTGAGGTCAAAACATTCATTGGCTACCTAAAAAACACAGTCGAAAGCAATTTTTCGAAAAAAAAAACAAAAAAGGCCACTTTTTCCTCTATCCAGATAATCGTTTACTGAGTTTGTTTTAACGGATTGATTGTGAAAATTTTGCTAGTTTATCAATGAGTGATGGATCTCAATATAGTATTTGCTAATAAATTGTTATTATATTGAACTTTTGTGTATAAATTTTAAAGTAAAGTATGTTACTAGCACCAATTTCATATAAAACGAATGCTTCTAAGCTTTAAAAAAAAGGCACGCGTAGGCACACTCTAGAAATAATTTTAAAAAGTAGCTAGCCTATATGGCTTTATGTTTTATATAAAACTATGTCCTACAAGAGCAAACTTTTTTCGCTGTAACTCCGAAAGTATAAGGAGCAAAATATTCAGAAAAACTACTTACGATGAAAAGAAAACGAGTTTAATGTTTTCAAATAACGATTTTGTTATTTCCATTAACATTTTTTTATATTCCATAATAAGCAAAAACAACTTTTGTTCGCTTCAATGATACCATTTTCGAATTTGATGCGTTCAAACTTCAAAGAACCCATTTTTTTGTTTTTTAGACCAATTATATGTGTTGTAAATTTAAAAACCTCATTTTACATAATAACTCGCTTATTTTTGGTGTTGTTCTTACCATTAGAATCTGTTGTGCCATAAAATTATCATTATTATATCATTCGACACCATTTTAATGCCTTAAATTGCAATTTTAGACGATTTCGTGAATTTCTATAATTAATTCCAGCTAAAATAGCGTTCTAGCCCACAGTGCGACATGGCGAAAAGGCGACATGGTGACAACCCAAGTAACAATTTAGCTTTCATAAGGGTCAATGCAAGCTATTTTTTGGCTTTCATAACAAGAAGGACAGGTCTTATACAAATCATTTTGGCGCAGTTTACCGAAATTGCATAGGACTTTCCTTCACAGGTAATCCACAAGCTAATAGCTTGTGACAAACAGCTTAAAATGGCCTTACGGAGGTCTTCCTGTAGAGGGTTTATCTAATACACAAACCGGATTACTTGCGTAGGATGTTATAATAAGGCCTTATAGAAGTTGTTGAAGGTGTTGTAGAAAATGTTGAATTTATGCATAAAAAAAAGAATTTATTGAATTTTTTTTTTATTTTCTTTTGATTTTTTTCTGTTTTGCATTTTCTACATTTTAATTTTTCTATTTTAATTTTTTCCTATTTTTTTTCTTAACCTTTTTTGGTTGTTCTGAAATGATGAGAATATTATTTTAATTGAAAAAGAACACATTTTTTTATTTTCATCACATGGCCCGGCCAGGGAATCGATCCCACGTACCTCTGCATACCAAGCCAGCACCTTACCAGTAGACCATGCTCGAATATTAAAGATGAGTGGAATATTGGGAGCTAATTGAAACCTCACATTGAAATGCAATGTTTTTTTCTAATGCGTTAAAAACATGCATATCTGCAGGATAAAAACTTTGCATACTTACAAGAACCTCTTGGAACAGGCCTTCTGTCACTTGAAAATACAAGGCTTCTTTAGAACGGTTCAAACAGGTCTTATAAAGGTCTTCTTTAACTGATATTTACAAGGCTTCTTCTTATCACTTCTAGATAGCCGGTTTTTTCAAGATGAACATTCACATTAAAATAAGAAGAAGTTCACATTAAATTTTACTAAGTTTAAGTGCAATCACCTTATTTTAAGCTGAAATTTAATGTGCGCATCATCTTATTTTAAGGTGCCCTTTTTTCTCTGTGTAGTTAAATAAATGCATTCAAGTGAGTTTGACCTCGTTAACTCTAGGGGATACCCTAAAAACTATTAATTGAGGAAAAAAATTCGGAATTTATACTTTAAACATCGATTTTCATTTTTAACGACTGGTCAAATAAAAAAAGTTAACATTATTTGAACACCGTTCGTGTTCTTCAGCGACCTCAAAATCATAAGTTATTTTAATAAAATTTTCCTCTTGGGCTAGTATTCTATTTAAATTGTCTTCTCTATCCTTTTTGATCTATGTCCATTTTTTATTCATATATTTTTTTAAATTGATCTTTAAAATTTAAGTTAAAATAAATTTTTTTTTTATAAATAAAAAAATCTCCTATTCTCTATAATTGAATTAGATTTGTCTTTTAATTCGAAGAGAAATGAGATTAAAGAACACGGATTAAACCAAACCAAAGAGGATCTTTAAATTAGTAAGATTGAATACCTAACTAAATTTCGTAAAAAAAAAATCCTAAGAACAAAATAGAACTATGTAAGAGGTGACAAAATTCAACTACTGATATAACTCCTCTCAATTTTTATTGAATCAATAGATATTAATTTATTAATATTAATCAATGTCAGCAACCTTTATCAATTCAAACAATCAACATAAATGATATAAAATGTAACCCTATTTCTATAAATCACCTAATATGATAAAACAATATTGTCCGTTCAATGCTAAACACGTCATCATGCACTGCCCTATTCCACCGATGCGCCATGCCATATGCAAATGTTATTAAAATGCACAATTGAAGTTTCAATCTAATATTCCACATCTCCAATGACACTATTCCAACGACACAAAAATCCATTCAAAGATTCCTAAAATATGCTTCGATTCTCTATATAATGTCAAACGGCTGTCTTATCAATTAAGAAAAAAAAAACTATGTTCAAGTTGCTAAAAATGAAGTAAAAGGGTATCGATATGGTCCATATTGTCCGGTCGTTTGTCTATCGGTCGGCCGTTCAGAACGACATGGAGGCGTGTGGCCGGCAGCTTGAAACCATTAATATTTTCAATGTTTTCCTATGTTTCTATGCTTTTCTATTACTTTTCTTTTTTTTTTTTCTTATCAACTGGTTGGCAAACGCATATTAGAAGATCACCAATTAAAAAAATTGTAAAAAAAAAATCAAATAGAATTTTTTTGAAATATTTTATGATGGAACGAAGCTTATAAAAAGACGGTTCTCTGTCGAGATGAAGTTAGTTTAATTTTGGAATTCGGGACTCGAGATGGGGCTTCCTCCCCAAGGCGTTTAGTTTGGTTGATCGGTTATAGTTTTGAAAATAATTTATAATACTTTGTGAGTTTGAAAAGAAGATCAAAGATTGAAAGTGAAAAGTGATAAGAAATTGATTTTTTCACAAAAGGAAATTTAAAAATATTTGATTTCTTAATAGTGTGTTCAAAATTAAAAAAATAATATTGTCCCTTAACGGTTTTATCTTACTTATGGAGGTTTTTAACAGAATTTTTTTGATTTCGAAAACTGGACTAACCTACAAAAAAAAATCGTTTTTGATAAAAATAAGCGTACAAAATCCTCTAAAGGACATTTTTTTATCGTCTAAAATGAAAGGTTTTACGCGCTTCTATCTCGAGACATTCTATGTTAAAACACCTAAATGTCTTTTGAAGCTGAAGGACTCTAAATATAAACTAGCAAATTTTAACATATTCAACTAAGATATTCATTTTCTAAATGATAATTTAGTTACCTCTGTCGGAAAATTAAATAAGCATATTAGTATTTTTCTACCCCTTGTCCCTTGCCATACTCTTCTTTTGTAGGTCCCTATTGAAGCCCTTTTAAATTTTCATACGAAAAATATTGCAGAACAGGAAATACATATAAAAATTTCATCAAAAGTCAGTGTGTCTTAAATAAAATTTAAATATTTTTCTTAATATTCTTTTTTTGTCCAAATGTTCGCTTAGTAATCCATTAAAATTCGGTTTAAAGATTAGAATTTAAAAAAAATTATAGGCCCATTGGTTTTTTATCAAGTTAAAAGAGTCAAATTGATGACCTCTTGCAAGACGCGGGAGCCTAATTTTTTGTGTGGATTTATAAAATAGATACCGCGACATAATATGTGGCGAGTAATATTATTACTCAATATTTGATTCCCTAAATCATTTTTTGATAATAAAAGGAGTGATAACAAATCACCTCTTGATTGTTTAATTGTGTCGTTAGAGATTACAAAAAAAAAAAAGAGAACTATCAAGTGTAAGCCCTATAAAATTCATGTTACGGCTGGTCAATTTTTCAAAATGACAATTTTTTTTTTTTAAACGAGTGTTTCCGTGAGTCAGTAAAAATTTAAAACAGAGTAGGTTAGGTTAGGTTAGGTAGAAATGGCTGTCAGGAAAACAACTGACACACTTAGACCATTTATTGGTCCGTTGTGATACCATGATTTTGTGAGGAAATTCCTCACTAATTAAACCAGTTGGAGCTTTTAATAAAGCGGTGAAGGTTGAAGATGTCAGTATTGATTAGCTCACTGGTATCTTCTAAGAAATATTTTTCCAGGTATTTTTTACGTCTACTGGAAAGGGCAGGACATGAGCAGAGAAGATGTTGGATTGTTTCTTCTTCTTCCTCATCAAGGCAACTTCTACAGAAGTCGTTAGAGATTACGCCAAGTCTTATGGCGTGTCTACCTATGAGACAGTGTCCTGTTAAGACACCTATTACAGAGCTGATATGCAATCTTCTTAGAGACAACAAATTTTTTGAACGTTTTGGATCTAGCCTAGGCCAGATCTGCTTGGTCGTTTGGCAAGTTATAATGTTTGACCATCGTATGTTTGTTGCCTCTATAGCTTCTTGCTTCAGCATGAGTTTGCACGTTGCGATTGGTATACCAATATTTGCCTTATTGGGTAAAATTGGTATTAGAGTTCCATTTCTGGCGAGTTCGTCTGCTTCACAGTTTCCCAGAATATCTCTGTGACCCGGCACCCAGAAAAGGTGAATGTTAAACTGTTCTGACATCTCCATGAGAGATGATCGACAGTCGCGGGCAGTAACGGAGTTTGTGGAAACCGAAGCTAACGATTTAAGGGCGGCCTGGCTATCAGAGAAGATGCGGATATCCGATGTAGATATCACGTTTTCTTTGAGCCAAGTCAGTACTTCTTTAATCGCCATTATTTCCGCTTGGAACACGCTGCAGTGATTAGGGAGACGGAAGGAGAGACTAACATTAAGTCTATCGGAGTAAACCCCGCCACCCACTCCGTCATTGGTTTTAGAACCATCTGTATGGAAATGAATTGAATCATCTCTTAGAAACTCGGCATTGTCCCATTCTGATCTATTTGGGATGGTGACTTCATAATTATTGCCGAAAACCAATTGTGGGGTGGTGTAGTCGGAGTGACTGTGGATTGATCCGAATGAATTCAGAATATTTGTGTGGCCAATAGAGTTATTGGTCCATTGAGAGATGGCTTGGAGTCGAATAGCAGTGCTCGCGGCCACCTGCTTGCTGAATATATCTATGGGTGGAAGATTGAGTAATATATCAAGAGCGGCGGAAGGTGTCGAACGGAGAGCTCCGCTGATGCACATGCAGGCTGAACGTTGGACTTTGCTTAACTTGTCTCGATATGTTACTTTTTCCAGAGCAGTCCACCAAACTGCTACCCCGTAAGTGAGAATAGGTCTGATGACTGCAGTGTATAGCCAATGAGTTATTTTAGGAGATAGTCCCCATTTATTCCCTATAGCTTTTTTGCAAGAAAAGAGTGCCACTGTGGCTTTTCTTATTCTTTCTTGTATGTTGGTTTTCCAGTTTAATTTGCTATCCAAAATAAGACCCAGGTATTTGGCTTCGCTGGCAAAATTAAGTGGAACACCATTAATAGAGGGGGGGTCTAGTTGTGGAATTTTATATTTCTTTGTAAAGAGGACAAGTTCTGTTTTTTGAGGATTTACCCCCAATCCACAGTTTGTTGCCCATTTTAGTAGCTTATTTAGAGCAGTTTGCATTAGTTCTATTATAGTATGGAGATGTTTTCCTGATATGGCAATGGCGACGTCGTCAGCGTATGCAATCACTTTGAATCCATCTACTTCTAGACCGACTAGTAGTTCATTAACCACTAAGTTCCACAGGAGTGGGGAGACTACCCCTCCTTGTGGTGTACCTCTACTAACAGATCTTCTTGCTGAGAAATCTCCTAGAGTTGAGTTAATAATTCTGCTTTTCAGCATAAGGTCTATTAGCTCGCTCAGTGAGCTATCTACACGGAGAAAAATGAATCTAGTATTTTATACTCCATATGACTAGTAAGGTAATTAAAGTAAAAAGTCCTAGATTTTAAGTAAAATTTACCTTAGGTATTGAACATTTCTTGGATCCGTAAAGTAATTTTTACAAGAAAGTTATGGTGAACAAATTATAGTAGTATATACCTTACGAGTAGCAATATTTTCTTTACGTAGAGTCAAATATACCTTCAACCAAAAAAGTGTATGAATCTTTTCACTTTAAGATTCTAGTAAAACATATTTTACAAATTTAACTATTCTATGAATAAATTTTACCTTACACTAAAGTAATAATAATACTGAATTCTAGGAAATTTCCCCAAAAGAGATCAGTACCCTCCATACATAGAAAAAACTCTTAAAGCTGTCATTGAAAAGTGCGCCATTTTTTCTCCATTTGTGTTTGATTTTTATTTTTTGTCAAAACTTTTAGGTGACGAGTGCGGGATAATTGCATTAATTCATGAAGAATTCGCAAACAATTAGATCAAATAAAGTCAATTTAATTTTTATTGATGATATTTGCCTAAATAAAATTGTATGCATTTATCTTACAAAAATTAATTAAAATAAAAAAAGGTGATTTTTGTAATTATTGAAAAACATAACAGGGTCATACGTTACTTACTTCTAAATAGCTTTGAGGATTAAGTACGTGTTACCTAGTTATGCTTTTCAATAATTACAAAAATCAACTTTTTTATTTTAGTTTTTGTAAGATAAATGCATACAATTTTATTTAGAAAATGTCATCAATAAAAATGAAATTGACTTTACTTGATCCAATCTGTAACTAAATTATATACCTTCCATAGAGAAGTTCAATTTACTTTAAAAATCAGTATTTTCAGCCTTATAGTAAGGTTAAATATGTACCTAACTTTCTAGTAATTTCTATTAGAAATTCATACAAAAAAAGGCTTTACTGTAAAGTTAATCATAAGCTATAAATTTACTAGAAAAGTAAGGTAAATTCCATTTTATTGGGGAGTCATCCCTATTTAAACTTTACATTAAAGTTAAATATACCAGAAATAAGGTGGTTCATACCTTATTTTTTCTCCGTGTACTTTAAGGTTCTTCAGTGCATTTGTGATTGCTATGTTGCTGACGTTGTTGAACGCGCCTTCAATATCAAGAAATGCAACTAAGGTGAACTCTTTATGATGGAGGGAATATTCAATAGTGCGCACTACAGTATGTAGTGCTGTTTCAACCGATTTCCCTTTACAATAAGCGTGTTGTGCTGTAGATATAAGATTGGGATCTATGACATTACGCAAGTGGATATCAATCATTCGTTCTAAGGTTTTAAGAAGGAATGATGATAGGCTGATAGGTCGGAGGTCTTTCGGATTGACATGAGAGAATTTGCCTGCTTTGGGTATGAATACAACTTTAACTTCTCTCCATAGGGCAGGGATGTGTTTCAATTTTACACATCCATTCAGAATTATCTCTAAGATGGGAATTAGAATATCTGATGCCATTTGGACTTTGGTTTACCCAGTTTTCATGACCTTTTCCTGGTTTTATTGAATCAAGGGCTGTCATCAAGGAATTGCTAGTGTATACAATTAATCGTAAATTTAAATTAAATTAATTCGTACATTTTCGTAAGATTATTTTTTATCAGTGTCAGTCTAATTTTTGCTATGAAGAGTTTTCAAACATAATTTCATCCAAACCATTTTTAAATAACCCACTAAAATTCTTCTACGCCCTGAAAAAAATTCTTCTGCGAGCTGAATTTCAAAAAATGTTTCAAGAACTTTGTCCGCAGATTCAGCCTCAAGCATTTTATATTTCTCAATAACTATCTCGGAATTCAATTTGACTAAATGCTGGAAATCAGAAACCAGATCTACATTCCTAATTGAAGTCAACTGTTCTATCTTTTATAATTCTCCATAATTTTTCATCTTTTTCATCAACCTAAGTTTGAGATAGATAACACTATTAAGGTCAATTATTTATTAATTTTCGAAACTGTTTTAAAAATGTATTATGTTTTTTTTTTTAGAAGAAGTCAAAATGTATTTTTAAAAAATAGATAGTGTTTTAAGTAATAAAACTCCAAATAAGAAAAACTTAAAAATGAATAGAACATTAATAGTTCTGTGCCTTATGTTGGCAATAAGTGTCCTTAGCACACTTGCTGATAGTGCTAGTGATGGAACCAAACCCCAAACACCTAAAAAGAGAAATCATAATGGAAAACGACGAAAGAACTCACACAAAAATTTTCTAAATAAACCACAAGCTGAGGAAGCAAAACCACAAGCAGATCTTCCAAAAGTTGACGAATTCGACGAACTTTTTGGTGGCGAAGAAGATTATAATTATGAAGACGAGGATTTAAATGGTAAGTAAAAATAAACACCCTGTGTGTTTCAAATGAATGATCCCATTTCAATTGAACCCATTATCATATTTGTAAAATTGCCTCATAGATTTGTTGCAATTTTTTAAAATTTGTAATTAAAATATCTCTCCCTCTTCGCTTCTCTCAGAATCATAGTTTCTATTAAATAAAATAGAAATTTATTAAGTGAGAAAATTGTCGCCGCTATCTATCTTTATTAAAATAAATAAACAATATGCAGGCTGCATCTGCATACATAAGTACAATGCGTTTTCTTTTATTATTAAAAAATATGCAAACAAAATAAAAAATCAACATCAACATCAATTCGTTTAATTAGTTGACCGACCTACTCATAGATTCATAACAATCAAATCTGGAAACGTTATGGTGATGATGGTGGTCGTCATCGATCGTAGGTCAGTAACGCACAATCATAATGTTGTGTATGTGCTTTAAATTTATTTGTGTTTAACGACCTATTTTTAGACGCATCTGCTGCATGAGTAAAGTGCGATAGAGCTTAAAATAAATCAAGTGGCGCTTGAGAAACTTGAATTTTTACTCCGCTATCAATTGAATAAAATAATAACAAAATTAGATAGATTTTGGAAAATATCGTGTTGAAAAACAGACTTCTTAAACTAGGATTCATTCGAAAAATTGAAAAGTATCATGTCATGTGTACCTGTTTTTGAAAATTTTTGTAAGAGTAACTACACTTGGGGGATAAACTATTTTTCTTTGAGATGAAGAACCATGCCAACTTAAATTACTGTCCATTATGATTTCCTTAAAGCTAGAACTACATCGAAACACAAAGGCAAAAAAAGTGTAAAAAGTAAACAAAAGTACAAAATAAAATATAAATTATTTAAAAAAGTTACCTAGAAACTTTTTTGAACTTTTTTCACTTTGTGTTTCTATGTAGTTCAGGCTTTACTATCAATAAACTGTATGTATTTGAAGATTTCACTGGCACCTTAAAATTTTGATTTCCGATTTATCGGAATTTGGCACTTTTAATTTTGAACTTGGCAATTTATGGCTCCTTTAAAAACAAAGCATTTAACAACAAAAATCCCCCAGAAACGTGGACAGAGACAACCAATTGGCATACATTTTGAATTTTTATGTATTACAAATTTAATTTAACGCCCCTCAATGAGCATAAAAAAACAAGCAAAAGTTTTTTGAAAATTAAAAAAAAATCAAAAATATCATACAAAAAAAAAAATTATTTGCTTTTTTTTAATCATTTTTGGAAGCGGCTCTTTTTGGCTCCAAGATTTTTTTTTCCACTTTTATAGAACGAATTTAAAGAAGTTGCATACACCGATTTCATATGAAATATTTGGGAGCAAAGTAGGATTATTTTTAGTTTTTCCTTTAAAAATAGAACAATTTATTTAAGCCTCATCTGCGTTGAAAAAAAAATAAATTTTAATTTAATTTCCGTCATTTTTAGCAAGATTCAAAAATTTATTGAATCTTCATTAATTTAATTTTCTCAAAATGTGCCTATTTTCTTTTAATGCAGTTGTTCGTTTTCTTACCATTCGCTTAGAATGAGAATTGACGCCACTGTCGTATTATGCTAACTTTTCACAATATATCGCACGGCTAAAGTCAACTAGGATTCTTCTATTGGATTTGTCACTTTAGACACCTGCGGCTTACGTTCAAACGAGTCGACTTAAGCCAAAAAGCTTCGCGGTGAAGTCGGATTTACAGAATTTTGTATTCGATTCGATAGCCAAACAATCCCTAAAAAGGACTTTTTGGTTACTAACTAAACTAACTAAAAAACTATACTAACAAATTTTGTTTATTTGTATTTGTTTTGTGTTAAGTTTGTATTTGTTTTTATGTTTATTAATATTAACACTGACTACCAAGAAGATGAAGTTGTTGTTCAATTAATTTTGAGTGCAAAACTAAGCAAAAGTTGTAATTCATATTATTTGCAAGTTGTTCACATACACTGTGGCGTATACGTGCTCATTTTTGTATATATTTATTGTATGTGAAAGATTGGGGGAAGAAATTTTATGTTCATGTAATCTGGCGATATAAAGCATTATTTAAAAGTTTTTTTTAATGCTGAATGGAACAAGAACTTATACAACCACTTGAAAAAAATTGTGTGTTCATGTGAGGTACGTGTGAAATTGGTCTACTTGTGTTTCATTATGAATTATGATTCGTATATTTTTTATTTGAAGAGGGCTCAAATATTAGCAAGCAAAAAACTGCTAAAAATGGCTACAACAAAAATTGCAGCGTTGTTTATTTTCAAACAATTCGCTGGCCTAGTGGAGAACGACGATAAATTTCGTTTCGGAACAACTTCGAATCTTATTTGCCAAAGTTCACAGATTCAGTTTAATCAAAATCGTTAGTATGGCTTTTCCATAAATATTTTCATATACTGTCAAAAAATTCTATTTCATATAACCTCTTAAAACTACAATTTGAAACAATTCAGCTTACTGGGTTCGGCTGTTGCCTGATTTACAATATTGCGTTTCAATGTTTTCTTTTCTTTCAAGTCGTTGAAATATTGTTAGGCAATATTAATACAAACAAAAAAAAATACCAGTCTCCATTCGGATACCACCAAGAGTAAGAGGTAGTCACCTTGTCACTGACGCTAACAGAAGACAGAACTATTAAAAGAAAGTTGTTTTTCTATTTTTCAATATTTACAAAAACTAGAATCATATGATTAATAATGAGAAGTAATTATTTGTATCAGTAAATTTTGTATTTAAATTCGATATCTTAAAAATTATCGTACTGAATGTGTTTTTTAAGGCTTGGCCACATTGGAGGGTATGCGGTAGCGGTACGGGTAGCGGTGAGGGTACTTGTATGAAAAAAAATTCCAAACTGACACATCACCGTTCAGGTGTGGAATTTTTTTAGTACAAATATCGTTACCGCTATACCGCATACCCTCCGGTGTGGCCAAGCCTTTAAAGGTTTTTTTCCTTAAAATTTTGACGTTGAAGTCAATTTTTTCAAATACCATTGCTTTAAATAATTTAATTTAAAATTATGTGCACAATTCTTCCTTTTAAAAAAGATATATTTAATGTATAATTGTCCCTGTTGCCGTTGTTTTTAAATATGTTTTTTTTTTTTTAATTTTTAGCAAAAACATATGCTTTTTGTATCTTCTACAAGAATCCTTTATGTTTTTTCAATACACTTTTCAAATTTTCTTTGAATTTCACTGATAGCTCAGGGAAATTAGTCAAAATATGGGCATGAAATCGCATTTTTCGCGGGACAAAATTTTTTTCATGGAATGTGACATTTGAAATCGATATTAAGACGCGTATGGCTGCAAAACTGCGTACTTTTTTGTTGGTTATACCTCTACTCCCAAAATTTGCTAGGCCTACTAGCAAAAAACTAGCTTTTTTCTCACTTTTAACTAGTACATGGAGAGTTTCGGAGTTAGATTACTTCTACAATATGATGGTTACAATAACGATTGTAGGCTCATTTTGTAGATAATTATAAGTACTATAATTCATTCTTGAAGAATTACCTAGACAAATCAAAAGTTCGTCAGATATATGGAAAAATGTCATTTTGCCCCAACCTTGCGACACAAATCCGCACTTTAACCATCTATAAAATTTTATTTAATCAACTCACGGAATTGTTTTGTATATCATTTTTTAGATAATTTTATTGTTAATAAGTCTTACCTTTGTCGTTTTTTGTTAAAATGAATAACAATGGAGCTATTCAATAAAAACGATACCAATCTCTTTTCCAAGATGGCGGCTGTTCCCAAACTCCAATTTTCCCAACAAATTGACTTTTATGATAAGGACAACCCCCCGAAAACATTCCATGAAAAAAATTTTGTCCCGCGAAAAATGCGATTTGATTTACTAATTTCCCTGGGCTATGATTATTTTCAGAGAAATGTTTTTAAAAAAACAGGTACACTAAAACTTTATTTGGTTCCAAAATTTCGAAAAACTCAAACTTCGCAAAATAAACCTTGTAAAATTATTATCTACCCCTTAATCTTATATGTATGTACAAAAATCGATTATTTTGAAAGGTTAATTTTTGATGTCCCGTTTCAAAAAATTTTGACTTATTATAGATTCGAATGAAAAATTATAGTTCTTGTTTTGCATGATCATTATACTATCGCATTTAATAGCGTTTTCAAGAAGATGTACTAAAAATAGCCATAACTTTCTTTTCTGGTTTTCCAGGTTTTCAAACCATTTAAACTTCTGCGACTTTTAAGTTTATCGGAACATCAAGACATAATTGTGTTAGCTCTGCAAAATTTTTTCGAAACATTTATCGGGATCTGCGTACCAGGCTTTAAGGTTCTAAATTTCTTTATCTAGCGATTGATATGTAGCTTTCATTTCAAATGATTGCCCAAGCAATTTTGTCTTTATTTTAGAAAAATATTTTATTTAAATTCTTCCCAACTCAATCTATAGTTTAAAGTTAGAAAAAATTTCTAACGTAAATAATTACATAAACATAATGAAAAAAAACTTGTTTTTCTTACAGGAGGTGATCAATTGCCATCAGGACGATCTGGTAATCTCAAAAGGATGATTATTTGAAAAGTCAATTTGATTTTTTAAGTTTTTTTTTTTTTATTTTAAGCTATTCCAACAACTCTAAAGCCAATTCCAAGTGAGAACATTATTGGTAGGCCCTAAACAATTTATACTTGTTTCATTATATTAATAACTTATAATCTCTTTGAAGGTGCATTTTCCTGCTATCACGAAGGAAATTGGTACCGAGAAAACGATCAGTTCCGAACTGGTCAAAATGGATGTGCTACATGTAGGTGCTTTGAAGGATCTGTTATATGTGACGATCGGGCTTGCAGAAACCCTCCAGATGTCCAAGTTAATGTAAATGGCGAAGAGGGTTCAACAACACCGCTAACTTTTCTACCATTGCCACCTAATTCAACGACAACAACGACCACGACTACACCGAGACCACCAACTTCTACTTATCGACCAAACTATGGAGGATACGAAGTATCTTCCACTGGTACTGGTGTTAGGGGAGAGCCTGGATATCCTGGTGCTAGAGGCAGTTCTGGTGAAGCCGGAATGCAAGGTGTGCCAGGAACACCAGGAATACCTGGAAATCCTGGACCACCAGGTCCAGCACCAGATCTAACTTATTACACTCAGCAATTGGCAGACGCATTGGGTAGCAGCGATAAAGGACCAAGTGGGCCAGTATTTCTTCCAGATCAATTTCAGTATCTTCAATCGTCGGTTGGTTCCGTGGGACCACGAGGTCCACCGGGTTTAGTTGGACCTTTGGGTCCACAAGGTTTTCAAGGAGTGCGAGGAGATCCCGGCGAGCCAGGTTTACAAGGAGTTGCTGGTCAGATTGGTCCAAGGGGTCTGCCAGGCACACCAGGCAAAGACGGATCACCAGGTGAAGATGGGGAGGCTGGTTCTATAGGACCTGCGGGAACACCAGGACCTCGAGGTCTTCCGGGAATGCCTGGCATACCGGGAATAAAAGGGCATCGTGGTTTTCCTGGATTAGATGGCTCGAAAGGTGAACAAGGAGCACCTGGTGAGAAAGGAAGTACTGGGCAAATGGGTGCTGTAGGTCCTGTGGGTCCAATTGTAAGTTTTTTTTTTCTTGAGAAGTCTTAAATCTTCAAAATCTAACTTGAAATTTTTTTTTTTTTGTATTATTTAAGGGGCCTGCTGGTCCACGTGGAGAAAGAGGTCGTGAAGGACCCCCTGGACCACCAGGAGCAAGAGGTCTCGATGGTATACCTGGAGCAGCTGGTTTGCCAGGAGTAATAGGAAAACCCGGACCACCTGGTTTCCCAGGAAGTCCAGGAGCTAAAGGTGATATGGGTCATGAAGGCCCCAAAGGATCCCAAGGACTTCAAGGACCTCGTGGAGAAGCTGGACGCCCTGGAAATGCTGGAGAACCTGGTATACAAGGACCATCGGGTAAAGATGGCCTCCCGGGAGAAAAAGGTGATATTGGATCTCCAGGAAATGCTGGTCCTCAAGGTTTTCCAGGAACTAGAGGCCCACAAGGTTTATCCGGAAATCCTGGTGAACCAGGAATGAAGGGTGCGCCAGGAATCCCAGGTGAACGTGGTTACAAAGGAGATTCAGGAAATAAGGGAGATCTCGGACAACCCGGACCACGTGGTCTTCCCGGCACAGATGGGCCAGAGGGAAAACGAGGAAAGCGTGGTATGCGAGGACCAGCTGGTCCACCAGGCCCAAGTGGTGAAAGAGGTGCTGTTGGATCACCTGGATTACCTGGACCAGATGGACCTATTGGTCCAAAAGGACAGTCTGGAGAACGAGGTATACAAGGGCCAGTAGGAATCAAAGGAAGTTCTGGTGATGTAGGTCAACCAGGTCTTCCAGGAGTTCAAGGACTAAGAGGGTTACCAGGAAGGATTGGGCCTGAAGGCAGGCCCGGACCAACAGGTGAACGTGGTATACCAGGTGCTGATGGCAAACCTGGTGAACAAGGATCTCAAGGACTTCAGGGTCTACCAGGTCCAATGGGTATTCCTGGTGACAAAGGTTTTCCTGGCGAACGTGGTAAGGATGGTGAGCAAGGTCCGGTAGGTATGACTGGACCAAAGGGAGACATTGGTAAAGAAGGTATTCCTGGTGCTCAAGGTCCACCTGGACCACAAGGACAAGATGGTTTGCGCGGAGAGGCTGGTGCACCTGGACCAAGAGGATTCCAGGTATTATCAAATCAAACACATCAAACTGTCAAAAATCATGTTTATAATTCTTTTTATTTTGTTAGGGACTTCCTGGAGTACCCGGAAATCCTGGAACTGCTGGAAAAGATGGACAAACAGGTCAGCCTGGTCAGCAAGGGGCAGTTGGACCAGCTGGATTAAGAGGTGAAAGAGGCTACCCAGGTGAAAGAGGACCAGTTGGACAACCAGGAACTCCTGGTGAACGTGGTGAGCAAGGATCAATGGGAAATGATGGACAACCTGTAAGATATCACTTATTTCAAAAACTTTAAAAATGTTAATTCTTACTTTTTAAAATAAGGGTCTACCTGGTCCAGTTGGAATGAAAGGACACCAAGGAGCACCAGGAATGATAGGTCTTCCAGGTCTTCGCGGACAACCGGGTCCCAGTGGTGAGAAGGGAGAACGTGGAAGCTTGGGTCCGAGTGGGCCTGAGGGTCCAGCTGGGCGTGTCGGTGACAGAGGTCCCCAAGGAATTGTTGGACCACCTGGAGCACCAGGTGAGGCAGGTGAAAGAGGTCAACCAGGACAAGCAGGTACACCAGGGGAACAAGGAGCTGCCGGTTCCCCAGGAGAACGTGGACAAATGGGACAACAAGGACTTCCAGGTTTCCCTGGCGCCCCTGGAATGGCTGGGCTTCCTGGTGTTAAAGGAGACCGTGGAGTAATGGGAATTAAAGGTGAACAAGGAAATGTTGGACCACAAGGTTCCACAGGTGAACCTGGTCTTCCAGGAAGAGATGGATTAACTGGTGGAAAGGGTGCTCGAGGTGAACCCGGTCTACGAGGTGAAACAGGAATGATTGGACCACCAGGACGTCCAGGTGACCCTGGGCTAGCTGTAAGTTTATATTAAATCAAAGAAAACAACAATTCATGATAAAAATAAATTATTTTTCAGGGTCAACCAGGAAGTCAAGGCTTACCCGGTGCTCCAGGCCTTCAAGGAATGAAAGGTAGCCCTGGTGAAAACGGAAGACCAGGTGCAACTGGCTTACAGGGACTCCAAGGACCTCCAGGTCCCGAAGGTTCAAAGGGTGATACTGGCAGTGAGGGTCCAATTGGGCCACCTGGAAATCCAGGACCTCCAGGAAATCATGGTGATCGAGGACTACCTGGTTTACCAGGTCCACAGGGAAGCGCTGGGCAACAAGGAAAACGTGGACCACAGGGAGAAAGAGGAGAAGAAGGAAAACCAGGCAAAGATGGTGAAGTTGGACCACAAGGACTTATTGGACCACAAGGTCCAATTGGACCATCTGGAGAATCTGGACCAGAGGGTCCACCTGGCAAACAAGGTCCACCCGGTATAGCTGGAAGAACAGGTGACAAGGGTCCACAAGGTCTAACTGGCAATCAAGGAACTCCTGGTAATCCTGGTTTACCCGGACCACCAGGTCAAATCGGACAAATAGGACCAACTGGAGAAAGAGGACTTAAGGGTGAAACTGGTTTACCGGGGCCTGAAGGACAAATTGGACCAAGAGGTAAAGCTGGTCCACCTGGCGCTGAAGGAATGAAAGGTGAAATGGGAGAAGTTGGTCCAAAAGGTATTAAAGGTCATCGCGGATTTTCTGGATTACAAGGTCAAATCGGTAATCCTGGAATTAAGGGAGACACTGGAAATCCAGGAATAGAAGGACTACCCGGTAAACCTGGTGAGCCTGGACCAAGAGGACTACCCGGTAGAGATGGAAGTCCAGGTATTGCTGGAAATCCTGGTCCATCCGGGAACAGAGGCTTCCCTGGTAATGAAGGTAAACCTGGCCCACTAGGTCCTCCAGGACCACCTGGTCCTCCTGGACCACCCGGCGAGTCAATGGGTTATGATGCTGCAGCTTTAGCTGCTCTTCTTCAACAAGGAACAACAAAAGGACCCGATTCTCAAGGAGATCAACCATTTAATATACTTTCAGAGGGCATTTCAGATGAAGAACGTCAAGCTATAATACTTAAAGCCTATGAACATGTTAAAGCATCTTTTGAACGAATTGTCAAACCGACTGGACAAAAAACTGCTCCAGCAAAGAGCTGTAGGGACTTATTTGCAGCATATCCAGGCTACGCATCTGGCAACTATTGGATTGACCCTAATGATGGTGATGCTCGTGATGCAATATTGGTGTATTGTGATGCACAGAAGCGTGCCACCTGCATACTGCCACAACCTAAAGAAACAGGGACAATTTCTTACACCGGTGGAGATCGTGAAGTTTGGCTTGGTGAGGTTGAAGGTGGACTTAAAATTAACTACAAAGTGGACTCTAATCAGCTGGGCTTCATTCAGCTTCTATCTGCCCATGCTACTCAAAGTATTACCTTCCATTGTAAAAAGACCGTGGCATTCTTCCACGAGGAGAAAAATACACACAGGTAAGTTATTTTGGCCCCAATTAATAGAATCCGAAAGAAAGTACAACTTTTCAATACCTTTTTTAGAAATGGACTTAAACTTCTATCTTGGAATGACGCCGAGCTAATGCCAAAAGGTCCTCAAAGAATGCGCTATGAAGCTGAAATCGATGATTGCAAGGTAAATTCGACAACTTTATTTGTATGTTATGGTTTTTAAAAATATAATTTAATATTTTAGCACCGATCTGATAAATGGGCTAAGACCATCATATCTTACACAACTGATAAATCACAGAGATTACCGATCGTCGATATTGCAGTTCGTGATGTCGGTGAACCAGATCAACAATTCCGAATTGAAATTGGACCAGCTTGTTTCTATTAGGTTATTTTCTAATTAAAAAAAACATATTTTTTAAATCTAACAATTTGTACTTATATTAAGTTATTATGTAAGAATTACTTAAAAATAAGATACTTATAACATTTTATTTTATAACTAAAAGACTCTCCTAATTTAATTATACTTATTTAAATAAAATAATACACTTTTATAGAATAAGTTATATAATTTTGTATAGTAAAGTACACTTAATTAGATTTAAGGGACGAAGAATGTAAGAAATTTGAAAGTAAATTAACTAAACTAATGATGTTAATTAAGAGACAAATAAAATTATAACGAATAATTCAAGTTGAGAATAAAATTAGCATTTTTGTTTTACATACATTACATACATTTTAAAATAAACAGTGTAAAGGCTTGGCCACACTGGAGGGTATGCGGTAGCGGTACGGGTAGCGGTGAGGGTACTTGTATGAAAAAAATTCCAAACTGACACATCAACGTTGAGGTGTGGAATTTTTTTAGTACAAATATCGTTACCGCTATACCGCATACCCTCCGGTGTGGCCAAGCCTTAATGGGAAATAATGTGATTTGCAAGTTCTTTTCGAAAATTTCATCGAAATTATATAAATCTTTATTGAACTTTCAAAAGTCTTAGGTTGATTTGAAAGTTTTGTTCTTTAGTTCTTATCTGGAAAAGCAAATAGCTCCAAATATACAGACTAAAAATTTTTTTACACTTTTGCACTTTTGCTATACCCTAACCCGAAAAAAGTGGGTCCCGCAAGTCAGTTTGTCAGCCTGTTTGTCTGTCTGTATAAGACTAATCGGATAGGCCGATTAACATAAACCTATATATGTAGCGCTTTTCAGCGACTCTCCACAGAGCTCCAGAGGGTGTTTAGAGACAAGTTTTTCGGACCAAAAATATTTTTTTTTCATAAATTGTTTAGAATTGATTTACAAACGTGAAAACTGACGTTTAGAATGACAAAAATATACTTAACTAGTTTTACTAGCATACATTTTTGTATCTCCTTGTAAAGTACACTCAGTGAAAAAATAACTTAACTATTAAAATAGCTATTTTACTCTGAGCGCATATTTGTAAAACAAAATCTGAAAACTCTAAATTTTGTTTGTCTGCTGATTTTGAATCCTTCAATATGTAGTGCTGCCAAGATTTCCGGCTAAGCCCCGAGGCGTTTTTTTTTTGTCCAGTTAGCCCTACTAACAATTTTGCTTCTATAATGCTTTACAGAAGCACCAATTGCATCTGTAAAGCTTTATAGAACCAAAATTGTTTGTCGGGAGGCCCGGTGGAAATAAAAAACACACTTAATGACCAAAAGTAGCCACTTTAATGTTTCTCTATGCCTCATTGTGAATAGGTCACAATAGGTAAGTTCTATCCATGGTATAAGAAAAGAAGGTATGTTCACGCGAAGAAAGTCTTTATCGAGAACTGTCAGATGAAAGAAAAAAAAGATGGCTTCCTGAGTTTTTGACAGCTGCCCCATTGATATTGTTTTTGTTAACAAATTTGTCTTGGAAAATTGTTGTTGCTTTTGATTTTGCCAAATTAAACGTCAAAAACTTTTTATTCCATTTTGTAAAATGGCGACTCTAATAATCATTGACCTACTATATATGGACTGCTAGTCGTTTGACTTTTCCATACAAAAATTGAAAAAAAATGATTCCACATCTTTCTAGCTCTACTAGCGGTATAATCTTAGACGTCGAAAAGAGGAAACTTTTAGTGAATGACATCTGTCGTTAAAAGGTAGTGCTTTCTCTGTTATTCTATATTTGTTCCTTTCGCACTTCGTCAAAAATGTTGCACTTATTCTCCGCTTTTTTTAGGGCGCTAGTATCGCGAAGAAACAAGTGGAACCAACCTGAATATGCTTCTAGCAGTCCATATATATTAAGTCAATGCTAATAATCATTCCTTTTCTCTTCTTATACCATGAGTTCTATCATTGAATAATTATATAGCTCTATTTTCGAGAGAAATAAACCAACAAACATCACAGATATATGGTGTGACAGCTATCCCCTACTAACAATTTTGCTTCTATAATGCTTTACAGAAGCAACAATTGCATCTGTAAAGCTTTATAGAACCAAAATTGTTTGTCGGGTCATTTGCTGTTTTCTCTGACTTTTTTTATTTTCCTATTTTTCCAATTCATGTTGTTATTTGTTTCATTTTCTCCTATAGAAAGCTAACAAAACTATTTTTCATCAATAAAAATGTTAGAAACATTAAAATTTCAGTGCAAAATGTGTAAATGTGAAATGTCCCGACAAACAATTTTGGTTCTATAATAGCTTTACAGATGCAATGTTTCATTTACGATTTTAGTTATCCTTATTTTTTATGCAATTTTTCATTTCGCTTCCAGCTAACTAGAGGTTCCTTATAAATGGGATTAAGTTTTCAGTAACGATTTTTAAAGATTTGTGCAATTTTATTTTCTCTATTTTTATTCAACAAAATCATAGGATTTTATTACTAGTGTATCCTTTTAATTTTTGCAGATTTGAAAACTCTAAACAATATACCAATTCAGTCATTAATTTCATAAAACAAATTTTGAAAAATCTAGAATCTCTCGCACACCTCAAATTTTGTTTCGAAAAAATGTCCCCTTTTTTGTTTTGAGTAGTGTTTTATAATAAACAATTATTCTCAAACTACACAGTTTGGGAGCCTCTCCATGGTTCACGTACTCGATAAAATCCACATCCACAAATCCACATTCCATATAAATAATTTCCCTTTTCCTATCACATTCCACATAAAAAGGTTCTTATCATTACTATACTCAAATATTGTTCATCCGTTGCAATTTTGAAAAATATATCTTTCTTTACATTTACAAAAAAAGAAAATAATGAAAACAAAAAAATTAAATGCATACATATCTAAATTTTCTAAATTTAAACAATTTAACATTTATTTTATTGTAAAAATAATATTCTACGAATGAATAATCTGGAATGACCAAAAAATATCCTTTGAATGAACTTTCTCCTGACGTCATCAAAATTGACAACCCCCAAAAAGAGGAATTCCCACTAGAACCATCGGATGAAATGAATGACGTTTCTCTTGCTTGTGCTTCTTGTTCCACCACACAAAACAAGATTCCGTCTGTCATCCACAAAAATTTACATGAAAAAAAATTTCTAGACCCTGCGCGGTATGTTCTGTGTTGTGTGGTCGTATTTCGCATTCATTTTATTCGCTCTTCTGCCTCACAAAAATCTCGAAATCCACCAAATCCACACACTGACACACCGCAGCACTACCCGCCGACCGACCGGGTCGACATATTATTCAATATTGTATAAAATTCCCAGCGCACAAAATTTCTATCTCGCGCTGACCCCCATTTGTCGCAGTTCTAAACGTTAAGTCAATGAAGTCTGGGGTATACTTCAAGTTCGCGCTGTTACCGCGACTAAAGTTGTCTGGAAAAGATGTGAGTTTTCAAATCTTTATTGTCTATTTGAATATTTCCAATTTGATGTGCATTTAAATATTTTAAATGTTTCCATAAAAACTTTTTATGTGTGTTCCTAAATTTGAATTACGAGAAGATTCCTTTGAAATCTTATTTGCTCCTCTCTGTGGTTAGATCATGTTTTTTTCTTTTTCTTTCTCGTTGGAACAATTTTTATCCAATCCATTTGAATGAGTTACTCCTTTTTTGTTAATATGAATGTGCTTCTCTGAGCTAAGCTTCTAAATATCTTCTCTGCTCGGCTTAGTCATTAACTTGAGTGTAATTCCAAGTTTTTTTTTTTTAGTTTAGGGCATTTCACAGTCTGGTGCAAGTTCAGCCTTGTTCTCGTGTTCTTCTTTTGGGTAAAATCGATATCATCCAAGAAGAAGTGGTTTTGGTTTCCTCCTTCATTCTTTAGTGTACTCGGCGAATTGCTCTTGAAATAGGTAATAACAACAACAAACAAGTAGCAATAATAACAACAACAAAAAATAGAGACATTAGAGCAAACAGTGGCCAAATGCCTAGTAGATAAGTAGAGTAGGTTTCTTGGATAAAAGTTGGGAAGTCTTTTTGGATTGTGGCCAGATTGCAAATGTAAGATTGACGTAGATTATTAAGTTTTTCTTTAAGTTTTTTTTTGGTTTCAATCCTTTTTATTTATTAAAAATTGTTTGTTCTATGGTCTTTGTGGACATCTCCAAAACCAAAGGAGAGGAGATGACAGAAATCAGCTGAGAGTGAGGTGGTTCTGATTGGTGCTCTCTTCTCTATTTTTTTTTTAAATTTTTTTTGTGGTGAATTTGGATGAACTCCATTCGACAGCCAGCACGTGTGTGTCCATTTCTGTCTTTTATGGAATCTGATTTTGATTCGACAGGAGGGTTTGCCTGCCACTATCTCAGAAGGTTTTTTCGTTCTTTCTTTCTTCTTTCGAAATCGATTTAGGTACAAAAAAAAAAGTTTCGTCCTTGAAACTTAACAAAATGAACCTTCTGAAAGTACCTTCTACGTCTACCATCCTTTTTGTTATTGTACCATTCTGCTATTGCTACTGCCACCCACTCAAGCCATTGAATGAATACCTACAACCTATCTACCTTAGATGTCCTTTAAGTTTGGCTCAGCTTCAAACTGAATCGTCATCGTGTTTTTTCAATTATAAAGAAGCTGATGATGACTAAAAATAAAATTCCGTTTCGTTTAGTTTATATGTTTGCTTGCTACCTTAGGAAAAGCAAATCTATTAAGCAATGTCAGTTGTTTATTTATTTTTATTGCTTCATTCATTTGTAAAATGGGTGGGTTAGGGAGGTTTATATAGGCACAATGGAGCCTTAAAATAGTTTTTTGAAAATAATTTGTAGGATTAGAAAAATGGTTTATCATTTGGATGTTTATATCAGTGTGATAAATTTTTAAATCGAATTTCTCTCTCTCTATCTATCTTTTTAGTGACATAAAACAAGTAGATAAATTAAATGAATATTGGTTTGTAGGTATAGTTGAGATTATTTATTCCGAATTAAGGCGCCTTATATAAAGTATATACCTACCTTATTCCATACTTACCTTTGTTCTACATTCCTAATTCACGTTTAAAGACAAACCAAAAAAATAACTGAAAAAAAGACAGTTTTATTTTCAAAATGTTTAGGTATTTCAGTAATTTTTTTTCTTATACGCTACGGTGACCATCCGTCGCGGTTTACCCGGGACTGTCCCGTATTTCTATAGTTTGTCCCGGGTTTTTATTTAATAAACCCGGGACGTATAAGTGTCCCGTATTTTGTAATTTGTCCCGTGATTGTCCCGTATTTCAAAATTCTCTTATTTGTGTATTCAAAATTTTAAATACTTTGCACGGAAAACAAGAAAACAGTGGTTGGAAAACAAAAGTTTTTTTATTTTTTGAATAAAAGTATTAGTTTTTAAACATTTTTCGTCAATTATTTAGTTCCAGCTTGTGGTTTGTCAGGTTGAAAAGCTACACCAAAAACATTTTTTTTTCGAATAATGAAAAACATATGAAAGAGGAAAGAACCCAGCTAAATTTCAAAAAAAAGGACATTTTAAAAGTTGAATTAAATATGACAAAATTTCAAAATCATTTAAAATAAAAATGTTAAAAAATGTTTTTTTATAAACGACTCGTAAACGACTAGGACCGGTTTGTTAACACTCGATTATTTTTTAATCAAAGATTTTTCTATGGAATAATCCTTGATTGAAAAAAAAACCACTGTGAACAAACGAAAATTTTCCCATAAAATACTTCAAGAAATCTTGATTTCAAAATTAGGAAAAATTATGAAAACTCATTTTATTATTTATGTACATACATATGTATGTATTTATTTTAAAATTATCCAAAGAATTTTTATCTGTCCCGGGTTCCGCTCCTAGAAATATGGTCACCGTTCTTATACCAATCTTAATGGGTCTTACAATAATATACATACGTACATATCGTCGGTGAAACCAGAAAAGTGTGTAACTCCAAATTTTCTAAAAATTAGATTTGAATGCCATCTGTTAGACAAACCTGATATCTACCGTTTCTTAAACTGAGAATCCTCTTAAAGTTCATAGTTTTTATTTTATTAGCAAATTAGAAAATGAAAACTCATACAAATGCCTTCAAAACGATTTTGTTTTTTTGCTCTCCTATAAAATTTGCTAAAATGGAGTTACACACTTTTCTCGTTTCACCGACGATATGCGAAATCTTTGAAACAAATTTGCAGATTTATTTGTTTGGAAAACCAATGAAGCGAGAGAAAACCAGATTTATTATTTCCTTCAGAAGTTTGTTTATAATTATTATGTCCATTGTGTCACACAAAAGTTTAACTCAATTTTTTCTTTGAATTGAAAATTTTTTCGAGACCAAAAATACAAGTTTAACAACTTTTCTAATACCTATGGAAACATAAGAACATAAAATTCATTTCTTTTCAATATTAAAATAACCTCTCTCCTCATAATACATTTTCGCGTACTGCATCGTTTGCTAGCTATATCATTGTTAGAGCCCCGTACCTTTATTGAGCCCCTGAAGAAATTCAGAAAATTTGGGTGGGTTTTTTAGATGCCAAATAAAAATTAACATTATTTCACTTTTAAAACCATTGCAGACTGTCCAATTGATGTTTAAAACAGGGGCTTTTACCCTATACTTTTGTTTGCCAACATTGTTTTAATTTAAAAGTTTTTATATTATGCTCTTACATACATCTTTTCCAAAAACCAAGAACCAAACTATTTAGCCTTATTCGTTTTTCCACCTTTTTGTCCATGTTTTGTCCATCCTTTTTATTTTTGGTTTCTATCAATTTCGCTGTTGGAGAAACTTTGCCGTTTGCGTTTTTGAGATTTTTGAAAATAAAGATATTTTGCATCAGAGTTGCTTTAAAAAATTGTTTTTTGAATATATTTCTTAAACAGAGGTTGGAAAAACGATGATTTTTTATGTCTGTATCTAAAGTTGATCGTTTTAGACGATTTTTAATTTTTCATACTTCTTGTTCCTATAAAAAAAAAAGAATTTGTTCTAAGGTTTTTTTTTGAAGGATGGATAAACGAATTAGACTAGCTTGGTTCAAACATTTTGGGGCCGCATATTGGGATATCGTAATGTTTGACAATTTTTCTTTATAAGGGATGACGAGTGAGATACGGAGGATAGAAATATCAAATGATCTGAAAAAATTGCCAACATACGTTAGTTGAGTTTGTTAGTTCAGTTGTGATGTTTAGTTGGACAAAATTCTGTGACATAAATATTTTCACTCATAACATAAAAGCTCCAAAAAATCTCATTTGGAATAAAATATGTTGAAAAAACTAAAGCAGTGATGCAATTTCGTACATGGCTTTTTCTAGAGAGTTAATTGTCATTTAGAATATAATTAAATGTCAAAACTATTTTAACTATTTAATTTAATGAGACCAAAACTAAGACTTTATATAATTTCTTTAACTTTAACTTAAAACTAGCTGACTAAAAAGGCCCTTAGGTTTATTCAAATCTACTGATTTCCTTTATTTATTGGACAAATTGCGAAAATTTTCTTGGAAAAGGTCCTGTATGTGTAAACTAAAGCGATTTCTTGCTTTGTATTTATCTGATAGTCTTAATCGGTCAATTTGACTTTAAAGAATCTTGCCAAGGACAATTGTTTTTGGAAAATTCTTTACGACAAAATTTATTTGATTTAAAAACTAACAAAGGTTAAATTAAAAGAATGGAATAGATTTCCCTTTTCGATTCTTCTTATTAAAAAAAGCTCTTAAAAAAATGTGACATTTTCAAAAACTGAGAATTCAGCGTTTTCACTAAAAGTTTTTGAATTCTATTTTAAGCTCGTGATAGAGAAGTAACTACTGATTAGACAGAAATGTATGGTTCTTAATACATTATAGAAATAAAACTGAATACAAATTACCAAAACTTTCAGAAAAAAACACAGCTATATTTTTGGAATATAAAATATTCAAGCCAAACTAAATTTTGAGAAAAAAAATTTAAATATTTGACAAAAAAAAAAATAAATTTAAGTCGGGCTATCACATACAAAATTCCTTAAAACATTATTTTTTTTAAATTAAAACTAGTTTTTTTTTTTGTACATATAAAGAAGAACTGTTTTTTATTTTTCTTTAATATTTTTAGGTATGTAACTTTCTTGCTTCACCCGGAGTAATGTTAATATACCATTAATTAGCACCCAATTAGCATTTATTGATACAATTAAAATACCTTTGTCTCGCTAACTTTGCTCTGTTTATTTAAAATATCAACATCTGTTATGGTCTTGTCGTTTAGTTATAGAGCGGTATTCTCTTATTCCGGCAGTCTGTTCTAGACAGGCACTAGTTATTTGAATTAGAAGTTTGTGTATCAATAACTTTTTGGTTTATTACCCTAAGATTTCATAATAGAAGTGAAATATATGTACGAGAAGTATGTACAAATGTGTATGTAAAAGTATACTACTTTTGGATACTTATGAAACTTAACTGTCTTACAAGTTGGCATAATTGCTTTCCTAATTAACAGTTTTTGATTAATTTTTATACTTGAAGACCTTTCTTTTACATTGTAAATAAAATTAACATTATAAGTGCATCCAAAAAATTATGATTGATACAATTGTATTCTTTCTTTGAATTGTGTATGACTTTCACTGAGCCTATTGTGCACTTTAATTTAATTTCATTGTATGGATCAGATAAAAGTCGTATGTGTGCACTTAAAATCAGATAAAAATAATAATATAATAATATGATTACTTGTGGGAATTTCAAATGCCACATACAGATATTATAGAGATTACTTTTTACAAGTACGAGTACTTACTAGTTTTCAATTTGCACATATTTACATTGTTTTATTTGAAAAAAAAAAGGTTACTTACGTACAAACAACCAACAGTTTCCGCATTGATTATGAAATATTATTAAATAAATGTCTAGGAATGCAAGTAGGTATTTATAGTAAGCTTCTAGGTACGAGTATCTGTACTTATTAAAACTCATTTTAAGTTATTAAATGGAAATAAATTTTGCAGCATTGCAAACTTTAAATAAAATTGTTTTTAGGAAAAAATGAGAGTTTAGTATTTAGAACTACTCTTTTGTCACCTCATGAAATAATTGTTTAACTAATACTTAAGAATATAAATATGTATGGTACCTATATAATGCTATATTATAATGCTTTATTAGCATTGGATTTTTTTCAGTTATCAATCTAATTAGCGCAATCTGGTAAACTACTAGTCGTAATGGTTGATTTCATATATATTTAAATTCGTTTTTCAATGTTAAAAGCAGGATAATATTGCTGTTACCTCTGTCGCTGATTAGTAACAAAAGATAAATATGTTAAGTTCTCAAGCCAGCCAACAGTCGCTGCTTGCTACCAAAAGTTGAATATGAATATTGAATATTCTCTTCTGTTGTTACTGATAAATACTCTCTAGTTTATAGCATCAGAGCACGTGTCAGACAGAAAAACAGAGTAATAACCATACAGATAGAATTGTTAGACCCATTTTTTTCGCATTATCATAAGCGGCGTGCGTTATAATTGAATAGTTTGCATCATAAAATGTATCGGTTATTAATTTTAATGTTTTAATGTGAACGTCAGCGCACGGTGGTTAAATTTCATTATTTTATGATATTAATTCATTTATAAGCAAATGTTATCATGATTTGAAATAAGTTTTCATGACTTTGTTTATTTTTGATAAAATATTAATAATACAAAATTAACATAAAATTACTTTAAAACTTAAGCGCTTTGTAATATTCTTCTTTTCTTTGATTTTACGTTGTTTTTTTTTTCCTTCAGTGCAGGTATGTTCACATTTAATTATTATGTGTAAAACGTTTTCATATATGTAATTATTTTGGTCTTAAGCCTTATATGCAGAATGCAGACTGCCATTCAAAATTCTCCCTGAAATTTAGTCGAGCAGACATTTTTTTAAGAATTAAAAAAGATTAACAAAATCTTAGAAAAAAAAATGTGTGCTAAAATATAACGCGATCTGCGTAGCAGTGGTGCCGCATGCTATTTTATATGTTTAACAATTTGCGAAAAAATATAAAAAACTCGAAAAAATCATAGGCTTTGATGAAAATTGCTATTTTTTAAAAAGTATAAAATAAGACAGTTATTTTATACTTTTTGAAAAAATAACAATTTATCTTTCTTTGGCAATTTCAAGTATTAAGGACAGTAATTAAGTATTCTTCATAACATAAATTTTTTTATGGGAGATATAGAATCAAAGAGAGATATTAGAAGAAGAACTTTGAAAATTACAACATATCAATTGTACCATTTCAACCAAATACGTTCATCCGTTTAAACTGTGGCTCAGTGTTAAGACATAAATTCCCAGTTCAATGGACGCATAGTATAGATGGTGGTTTTTCGTTAAAAACCCGGTTTTCGTTTTTTTTTTCTTCGTCCGGTTATACATACCTGTTGGTTTTAAACCTAAAAAAATCGGGTTTTAGATAAACTTTTGAAAAAGTTGTCAAGCAAAGCAAGAAATAAGCATTAAGTTATGGGTTGGGGTCATAATCCCGAAAATCCAAAATCCCGAAAACCCAGAATCCCGAAAATTCAGAATCCCGAAAACCCAGAATCCCGAAAATCCAAAATCCCAAATTTTTCATTTTATATAATTTTTCGGGATTTTTTAGTTTCGAAAAATAGTAATAACAGTAAATAAAGTAAACACGTAAAAAACAATATAACTGCGTATAATTCCGTGAACATGATTTCAAATTCTAATTGTGCTTTCAGCAGTGTTGTGTTGTGATTAAGTTAAGTGGAAAAAAATCGTTAAACTAAAATCAATCCAATTGTGAGTTTTAATAATATTAAAATTGTGAGTTTTAATAATATTTTAAAACTCACAATTGTATTAATTTTAGTTCAACGATTGAAAGCACAATAAGAATTTGAAATCATGTTAAAAGAGATATTAAAGGAATTATAAAGTTAAATTACTTAAATATTATTTAAGTTATAATTGTATGTTTAAATTGTTACCCAATTTGTGTTTGATTTTATGTTTCAATTAAAGTTTCAGTGAACAGACAATTTTGAAGAGTTTTTTTTATTTTTTCTGTTTTATTTTCGGGATTTTGGCTTTTCCGTCTCCATTAATATGTTTATATTATACCCATTTTTTTTTTTTTTTGCAAAAATACAAATAAAAACTGTGTTTGAAAATAATATCAATTAATTTTTGTGTTTAATTTAGAATATTTTTTAACAGCCATTTAAACTTCTTATCCATTTAAACCTTCAGGATATACTTTTGTTCTTTTGTGAGGTGGTGACTAATTACGCGATATAATGTTATCAAAAAATAAATTGCTGCTAAGAGTTAAGTTACTGCTCACATACATTTTTAAATGTTTTAATTATTTTTACGATTAGGGTTGCCGGCCAGCTACTCAGTTCAAATTTTATTCTGTTTAATTAATTTGTTTTACCGAGTAATTTTTTTCGAGATCACAAAACTCCTTAATACTTTGACACCGTAACTAACAGGAGAACGAAGTGTATGCTGAACTAGCCAAAAATGGTCAGTCAGTAACTTGAACTGAATTTAAACACTGGATTGATTGATTTTTCTATGAAAATAATAAAATATTGATCTAAGCTGAGCTGCGATCAACTGTAACCTTTTGTGTCTGTGCCTTTTTCGATGAATTTGGTGATATTGCAAACTAAAAGCATCATAAAATACAGAATGCTGCTTTATGTAGGAACCCCAAATCTAATTGTCCACTCAATTGACACAATCTTTGCTGTTAATAGGTCTTAAATTGCAAAAAAATTTTTGCCATTGCCATATGTTTTTTTTTTTTGTCTCAACCCACCTCCCCCAACATATGTTTATTATTTTCTGGCGCATTGTTATTTTGGCAAATGTTATTTTATCTTGATTGACAATTTCGACATACCTCTAGTTTATACCATATCTAAAATTCTTTTTGTATTTCCCTGACAACATATAGGTACCCCCAGACAGAACACAACACACAAATTTAACATTTTTGTATTTTATATTAAATCCCTGTCTGCCAACTTTCTTATCAACTCTCGAGGCATTTGTAACACAAGACAGCCGATTCTCATTGAGAATGAGTGTGATTTAAAGAAATCACTGCGTTTTTGAGTGTTTTTTTTGGTTGAAAATAAAGAACCAACAAATATATCTATTCCTTTTACTTATTTATTGTTTAATCACGACAAAAATTAAAAGTAGTAATTTGTAACAACGTGCCTTCGCTTAATTAAAAGTTTGTACACAAGCAACTTAGCAAGTTTCCAGTAAATCAAGTGTTTTGTCTGAAAATATTAAAGAAAATAAAATTCAAAAGACCAGTGAAATAAAATTGTGAAAACATAGTAGCTAGTTTATAATCTTATCGTTAAGAGGAAAGACTCACGGACACACAAAGGAAAGTGTTGCACGCTGATAAGAACTATATAATTTTTAATGAAAAAAAATAATCCCTTAAGAGCCGCCGAGTAATAAAAAACTAACTATATCTTGAGTGCATATTATAAGAATGAATTTATCTGTTTGACATGAGAGGAGAAAATATAAATTAAAATATGCAGTATCTAAATATTCATCTGCCTGACGTACGTGCAATGGTGCAATGCACAACCCATTTCTTTACAATGCGGGTCACTTGGTTAGATGATTTTAATAAAGGTTTTTTTTTAAAAAATGTCCCGAATAATTAAAGAAAATTAAGATTTAATTTTGTCCTATCTGCAATTTTTTTCAAGTGCCTAACTACTTAAAAGTTTATATGTACACTTCGCGTCACTTGAATAGAAACAACAATTTTTCTTTAGAAAATAGCGATTGGCGCTTCAGTGAGGTAACTTAGTAGATTTTTGGTTTTGCATTTTCAAAGAGAAAATTTTAACAAACAATGTTGTAAAAACAAAAAACCCAAAACAGAAACCGTGTGGCTACTAGTTGCGTTTTTTTGCATTACTTCACAAAAAATAGTTTTATTTTTGCGTCACTTGAATAGAAACAAGCTCTTAAATTATATAAAAATGATGAAAAATCATGGACAACACTAATTTTAGTAAAGCAGTATTAAAATTTGACATTATTTGCACATTATAACCAATTATGGGCTACGAGCTACCACTAGACATCACAGAAAATGCTTAAATAGCAGCTAGCATTGAAAATGCACTTGCACTATGCAAAATCGCGAAAGATATTGGAAAATTTGCCAAATTTGTATGAGAATACTTTTAAAATATCGTAAACTAGTGATTGAATAAAAAAAATAAGACAGGCGAGACCCAAATCAAGAGCAGAGAAAAAAATAATTTAAAAACTAGCAGCAATTTCCTTCACTTTGCCGCTAAAATCGGTCAAAAACGTGGTGTTAGTGCGATGGTAATGTGTTGGTTTGTTCCATCATGGAAGTTATAAAAGGTGCACAACATTTAAAAAGCCTCAAAATGTAAAATAACAACATTTTAAGTTCTACTAAGATTACAAAAAAGTTAACTATTTAATAGTTGCATTCGAACTGAAAAGAAGTGAGGTAAAGAGTAGTTTTTTAAAGGAAAACATACCAACTCAGATGGACCACGTTAATATTAGTCCTATTTTATTGGTTTATGAAAGAATAACGCCACCAAACTGCACTAAAATGTGTTATAGTAATACGCTTTGTTTTTATGATGTGCAATAGCAAAATTGAAGCTTCACGCTTCGAAAAAAGATGCAAACTTTTACAAAGAAATAATGGAAGAAGCTCTTGGGAAGTTTAGGAACGTGGAAAAACAACCCTCTTAGAGATTGCACAAGGATAGTTCCAGAAAAAACAAAGCAAAAGAAACAAAACAGATGAATTCCGGACGAAAACGAAAGTTTATTTCACTTATTCAATACTTAAATTGTAGAAAATGTCATTTTCTTAATTTCAAAGAAGTTACCAAACACTTTTATCACTTTCTCCAATTAGGTCCACGATTGTGTACAGTACAAGTGCATTTTCAATATTAAATTCTATTTATGCATTTTCTGTGGTGCCTAATGGTAGCTCGTAGCCTACAATTGGATATAATGTGCAAATAATGTCAAAGTTTAAAACTGCTTTACTAAAATTAGTGTTGTCCATGATTTTTCATCATTTTTATCTAATTTAAGAGCTTGTTTCTATTCAAGTGACGCAAAAATAAAACTGTTTTTTGTGAAGTAATGCGAAAAAACGCAACTAGGAGCCATACGGTTTCTGTTTTGGGTTTTTTGTTTTTACAACATTGTTTGTTAAAATTTTCTCTTTGAAAATGCAAAACCAAAAATCTACTAAGTTACCTCACCGAAGCGCCCATCGCTATTTTCTAAAGAAAAATTGTTGTTTCTATTCAAGTGACGCGTAGTGTACGTATTTCAAAATACTTATTTAAAAACATGTGATAAAATAGTTATCAACATTTTAGTATCGTTCGATATATCACAAGTGATGTGCACCAGAAGCCTTACTATGAAGTGAAATATTTGAAAACAAAAAAGAAAATAAATGATCAATCCTTATTACTGTATGATTGTAGTTAATGGTTATACCACTTTTACCAGTTTTATCAGAATTTTTGAGGTGCTTCTTTTAAATAGTTTTTTTTTCTCTAATTTTATAGGCTATTGATAATGTCTTAAAAAACAGCAATAAGAAACCAAAAAGATCACGAGTTTTTATTGCAGGAATCGTTCAATGGGTTCTTAAATAAGATAAAACCGCGGAGTGCTATTAAATGAGAGTGTGAAAACTGATGAAAGAGAGAGATAGAAAAGGATGTCCCTTATTGGTTTTTTCAATATGTCTCGTAAACATAGCAAAATTTTGGTATATTGCATTTAAAACTTTTTATAGACAACTAAATTTACTATCAGAATTCAGAATAATGTTTTTTTTTAATAATTGAAAAAGAAAAAAATTCCATACCAAAACATTCGAAACAAACATAAAAAAAATTATTTTTTTTTTAGTTTTTTTTTGCTTTATTGGTTGTAACTTTTTTTTTTTGCGCTGAAATAGGCATAAGCATTGTTCTAAATAAAAAAAAGAAAAATTTTCTAAGTATTTCTTCTTCATTGAGCGACAATAAAAAAAAAAAAAACAAAATTTGTATTTATAAATGTTTGCAAAACTTTGAAAGTAGTTTTTTTTGATCAAATGATTCTGTATAAATAAATCGATTAAGTCGGTTATGAGAAAGTAAGAAATCAAGAAAACAGTTCTATGGCAGGTTCTTTTCTTAGTGCTTTAAAGCTACCTTATGTCATATTTCAAAAACATTGATATTCGATTGCCATTTTTCGCGATTACTTTTAATAGATCGCTCGCATGGATTTTTTTTCAATGCAATTGTTTTCTATTACAAATTAACAAAAAAATATATTTGTTGCAAATAAAAAAAAATTGCATTTCAAAAAATATTTATTGCAACTGAAAAAAATTGCATTACAAAAAAAAAAATAATTGCAACCTAAAAATATTGCCATTAAAAAAAAACATTTATTGCAACTAAAAATATTTTCCTTTAAAAAAAATTTATTGCATCTCTAATCTATAACTATAACATTGAACCTAATGTAAGGCCAAAAATTCAAAATTGTAAAAAATTGGACGAATATAAAAAAAATATTTAATGCACTGAATTTGCATTGAATTTTTTTTTGTCTATGCAGAAATTTTTTTATTTGCAATAATGCAAAATTTTTGTACTTCCAATAAAAATTTGTTTTCAATGCAAATATTTTTGAGTTGTAATAACATTTTTTTAATGCAAAATATTTTTATTATATTTTTAGTATATCTATTAATTATTTTTGAATGCAATTTTTTTTATGCAGCACCTAAATATTTTTTTTTAATTTCGAATGCATTTTTTTGAATTGATATTTTTACAAATCTGATTGATAGTTATTTTTTTTCTGCAACTATGCTGTTTCAAAGTAGGTAAACAGCAAAAAAATACACTTTTCGACTAATTTCATCAAAATTGACAGTTTATGATCTATAAAAGAAATGTCCTATACAATTTCGAGTCGTGACCTATTAAGCTTCTCCTCATCCAAAAATATACATATATATAAAAAAACAAATTGAGATTTAAGAAAACTTCTAATCCAGCGAGCTGCAATGTATTTCTAACAAAATGTATGCATTTCTTTTGCAAATAATAATTTTGATGCATCAACAGTAGTTGTGTAGATTTTATTATTTGTTTATTTTTTTTTTTTTTTGTTTCTGTTTTGTTTTTGGCACGGGGCGTTGAGTGGATGTTCTATTTTTATTTCAATTTCATCGACTAGGCAAAAATACATAGATAGACGTCATGTACAATTCATAGATGCATAGTGTCCCGATGTTAATTTACGGTATCGCATGCATTGCAATGCATCTCAATCACCGATGCAACTAGGTACGCTGAAATTGTGATTTCCGAATTGAATTACAACTGATAGTGGGTGTAATATACAATCATAAAATATGAGTAGGATGATATTGTATACATTTATATGGAATATATTTAAGCTAAAACAACGAAAATAAAAAAAAAAAGAAAACTTTTATGGTTGTAGATTTCGAAAGCTAGAAGTGATGAAAACGGGGGATGCTTGATTTTAAATGGGATGCATTTTTAATTTAATTATATTTCTTTCATTTTTATTTGATTGAATTTTACTAAATGCAAGCATATATTTTGGTTTTCGAGTGTTTGGCATATTTTCAAATTTTTTCAATACTCTTGAATTTTTATTATAAAAAGACACCTGTGCTAATTAGGCACGTTTGAGCATTAAGCGAACAAATTAAATAAAAACACATCCTTTTCCAACTTTTCAGTTATTAACCATTCATTTTTGAACGGGACAAAACGAGATGGAAATACCTTGCAATGAAAAATGTATAGCAAATAATAAAATGTAAAATTGGATAGCATTGGGATCATGTCAATTTGATCAATATCTTAAGTTCTTATTTTCTAACTGGGTAATAAATATTTTGAGTACCAAAAAGCTTATTGAAATATCTCGAAAACGTAGTTCTGAAATATTAAAATTCTTCATACACCAGGGCATTTAGACTTTGGCCCGTACAAATACACAACATTTTTAACTGGTGGACATTTTTGCCAACAATACCCTTACTCATATACCCAAAGTCCCAACGAATCCCATTTGGGGTTTGGCCACTGCATTTTAGGTTGAGCTACATCTTTTAAAATAATTGTTCTTGAGAGGTCATTTAAATGCCAAAACAAGCTTATTTGTATGCTGAAACTAACCGAATTTATACGACTATTGCAAGTGAAAAAAAGTCCTTTTAATGTAGCAACTATTTTCAGTGCAACAGGTACATATTTTCAGAACACCCATTTCCGATGATGGGTACAGGGATAAAATTCGACATGAATGATTCACTTGCAATGAGAACCAAGAACTAAAAGATTACTTAGAAATATTTTGGGGAAAGGGTGTTCTTTTTAAGGGAAAAAAAAGTTGTGCAGCTAAAACATCCTGTATAAAAAATAATGATAGATTTAAAAAAAAAATGTTAAAATATTCGATGTTCATTAGCACCAAGAAATAAAAAAAGACCATAAACATATCAAAGGTGAAAGGGTGTTTTTTTTACTTACGATATAGGTACTATATATCAAGTTATGCATTCGTACAACAAAAAAAAGAGATAACATTTTTCCATGACATTACGATGGTAGATGCTGCAAATTAATTAACAGTTCCATGTTTTGTAAAAACTCAATTTCAACACCCTGAACAAAATTCGATGGTGTGGCACTGGTTTATTATTTTGAAAACTTGTCGTGTTATTGCAGTTTTCAAAAATGTATAAAAATTTCCAAAGTTGAAGTTAGAACTGAAGATATTACAATTTAAAAGCAACAAAACATGGCTTTTCAGAGAAAAATAACAAAGAAAAATAAACACATTTTCCCGACTGTTGTTTGTTTATTTCTTTTTGAACAAAAGCCTCTATTTTTGTTTGTTATTTTGCTCTGAAAACGTCTGTTTTTTTGCATTCAAGTTGTAATATCTTTCGTTCTAATTTCAACTTTGGAAATTTTTATACATTTTTGAAAACTGGAATAACACGACAAGTTTTCAAAATAATAAACCAGTGCCACACCATCGAATTTTTTTCAGGGTGTTGAAATTGAGTTTTTACAAAACATGGAACTGTTAATTAATTTGCAGCAAAATGGCGTATGAAATAAAAAATATTTTGATTAATTAATTATTTCTTATTATTAGGCAATGTTTTAGTGAAAGAATTGTAAAAAACAAAAATTAATTATGAGCGGAGGAAGCAAAATATTGTTGCAAAGTCGGAATTTTTCGAAATTTCACAAAAACTGCAATAAATGGAAAACCGTAAGGATTTGGGATGAACAAGTTACCAAATTCTGAGAGCTCTAAAGTTGGCCTATCAGCATATTTCGTTTGATCCATTACTTTTGGGACACCCTGTATAAAAAGTCTTAACAATCAATTTAAGCAACTTTAACTCTAAGAGCAAGTTCGTGCGACCCAGTCTTGTATTTTATTTCCTACTAAACTGAATCTATATTGGATTTTAAGGGCGATGTCTATTAGTATCCTGGGAACCAATTACCCTTAAAGACCTCTCAATACTAATAGATATCACTCTTAAATCAAATATAAATTCAATTTAATAGAAAAAATCATCCATTCAAAAATAAGAAGCGAAAGATTTCTTTGAAATAAAATCAAAACCCTATCGAAAATGCCAAAACTGGTCCTGACTCAAAAATGTAAAAAATTTAGTTACGTAAATTTTATTTAAACACTTATGTGACCAAAAAACGTTTGAACAAATTATTAATAAAATTTGCGTTTTCTAAAACCTCACCTTAAATGTTTGAACCTTAAAATAAAACAATAATCTTTTTTTTTTTCATTTCATTAGGTTTCATTTATTTTTAACTTTTCATTAAAAAAATAGGTTTCAATATAATTTTGTGTGATTTGTTGGAATATAATTAAATTAATATTCACCTCTCTTTTGCTTATAATTTAAAAAAAAAAAAACACACAAAATACTCTGTAAATAATTTACATTCAACATCTGTTAAATATTAAAAATTTTATTTCGCTATTTTAGCGAAATGACTCTCATAGTCGTGAGAATGATCATTACATGTATTTAAGCTTTATTTTGTGGTTAAACTAATAATAAATTAATACATTGCTAATAGGAACCCTATAACTAATTAGTTGTAAAATTTTAAAGAGAATTTAGTAGGATTTTAGAACTACTTGCTAGGAAATTGTCGTGACATTTTTCTTTTCTTTTTTATCTTCATTTTAATTTGCATAATATTTACATTTACTGGTTCTTATTTTTGAATTTTTTAATTTGTTATGGGGTCAAATTTTTATGTAGTCCAACCAACGATTACTGCTTTTTTTCGATTACTATAATTAAATGAGTCTGTAAAAATTGGAGTCGTTAAGTCTTTTTGTTACTTTTATTTAATGCAAGACTTAATGCGATGACTTTAAACCGAAATATATTGATTAGTAATGACAATTACAAAGAACATAGATAAAACTTAAAACACTCATCTAAGGAGGGTCTTTCTTTTATTTTGATAAAGACTGTGAATTATATCAGCTTCGATAGATTGTTCGAGATATAAGTTTAACCTAAACTTTTAGTTGACCATGACAATGAAGATGCTTTAAATTTTTTCGGTTGCATTATTTATTTCTTTTCAAATAATTTGCGGTTATAAATCATCAAGAAACTTCCTTGGTTAAATAATAAATTTATTCACTCAGTCAAACATTTAAATATCTATATAATATGCAAAAGAAATAAAAGTGAAAAGTGTTTAACATTTGAATATCTAATCGTTAGAATCAACGCATAAATTTCTATAATTTTAATTAAAACGCATTTAACGAGCTTATTAAGTGGGTTATTATAACATTTTAACATCTTGTTTGCCGAATAAATATTGAGTTAAAAACTTTTTAAGTGTTGACTAAAAAATCGTTATAGAAAACTATTTTTGACAATCAATTCATTGTTTTGGACTTTGCCATCAGAATGCGCAGGAGACCGATCGGTAAGACTTGGTTTTTATTTGTTTTTTTTTAATACATTTTTATGCTTGCTTTTTTTTATTTTTCTTATTTTTTGTTCATTTAAACTTATTTTATCATTTTCATAGGCTTTTATTTTTTGTTGGCTTTCATTTTATATTTTACTTAATAATTATTTATATTTTGTCAATATGAGAATATTTATGCCTCTTTGGTTTAATTGGGTATTTCTATCGTTACGAGTGTGATATATTTATTCATACATTATTTTAAATTAAGAATGAATATTGAATAATGCAAATAATCCATAATGACCTTTGTGTTTTAAAACATTGATACTTGATTTAGCTTAAGTATCAATTTTAGTTGCGTTACGGGTGGGAAATAGAAGAAATTAATGAAAGGTAAAATAATGTAAGGGGTCTATTTCAAATTATTGAATTGGACATTGATCTTCAATATTACATTTAAAATGACAAAACTGCTGTGCAGCAAACTTTTTTTTTTTAAATGTTACGTGTGTGACAAAAAGTTATTTTTTTTTTATATATGAATTTTTGATCATATATGGTTGAACTTTAAAGTTTTATGTATTATTTGGGCTTTAATGATCTATAGTTTTGAATGAAACACTAGTTCATCTTTTTGTTACCCCACGTTTCGCCAGTTTCTTTCCAGCTTCCTCCTTTTCCTGCATGAAAAGACTATAAGAAAGCAGATAATAACACTGTGTTACCTACAAAATAAAAATCATGTTAATTACTTTGGAAGTGACCTAGCAGAGGTTGCAGGTGTTACTGAGTACATCATATTTCGGCACTTGAAATTTTTCATAGACCCTCAAAATTTGAAGTTATCGTCAAAAAAAAAAAAAAAACGGGAACGGGTCGTTATTCTGCATTCCAAAATTCTGTATGACCAAAATTCTGTATCTGAAGAAAAAATTCTGTAAGAACATAATTCTGTATTCCATTATTCTGCTTTTCTATTATTCTGTATTTCAAAATTCTGTAAATCCAAAATTCTGTTTTTCAAAATTCTGCAAATCCAATATTCTGCTTTTAAAATTCTGTAATTCTATCTCTTTACATTAAAACATGTCCCTCAAGTAAGCAGAGCAAGTACCCCAAAATTATATCAAGTGCTCCCTACTTTTGGAAAAACTTAATGTTCTGCTAACTCGATTTAAAGTTAGCAGAGCAATTACCAGAAAATGCTTTAAACTGTTAGTAAAAAATTCGGGTTTGGTATAATATTTAGGTGATAAACAAAAATTCAAAAAAAAATTTTTTTTACAAAAATAATTTTTTTTCGAAAAAAAAAAATTTTTTTTAAATTATCTTGAATAATTAAGTGCTTAACTAATTTGAGTTAAATTTTTGAAAAAAATTTCCGACATTTTCCATTAAAAAAAAAATATTTTCATTTTCCATACAAATTCATGTTCTACTAACTTGAATTTGTTTTTTTTTTTTTTTCAAAAAATTACACTTTTTCGAAAAAATTGGACATAAATAATTGAATGTTCGACTAATTTGAATTAAGTGCTCCATTTTCCGAGATTTTCATGTTCTGCTGGCTTTTTCGTGTTCTGCTGGCTTGAATTTCATTTTTCTCAAAAAATAATTTGAGTTAAGTACCCTATTTTCCGAAAAATTTTCCGAGATTTTTCATTAAAAAAAAATATTTTCATTTTCCATGTTTTTTTTTAATTTGATCTTTCTTCGTTATTAAACATAAAACCATTGACACACAATTAATCCTTTCCTTTATTAGGTTTTAATGATTTAATATTTTCCATTTTTCTGAATTAATTTTATATCACGATTAACTCATAACACTTAACTTAAGCTGTCGAAATCAAACTGCTTCAAGGTTCTGCATAGAAAATATAAAAAATCTGTAATTCACTTTTTTAATTATCAAAACAATTTTTCTGTTATCATTTACAGAACTTTGGAGTACAGAATTTTGGAATACAGAATTTTGAAATCCAGAATTTTGTGTTTACAGAATTTTAGAATACAGAATTATGAATTTACAGAATTTTGAATTTACATAATTTTAAAATACAGAATCTTGGAATACAAAATTTTGGAATCCGAATTTTGGCCCATATAGAATTTCGACCCCAACCCAAAAAAAACATTTTTCAATGTTTTCACATTTCAACGATTTTTTACTCAGTCATTTTTCGGTTAATTTTTCTTTCTCGAGTAAAAAAATCATACCTAAGTGATTTCGATGAATAAAAACTAATTTGATGCAGCATAAATAGAACAATAAAAATGTTTACATATAAAACAAAATTTTCAAAACACAAAATGTAACTTAAAACAGTCTCCGAATTCTAAAAAAACGGGGAAAAAATGGGGTTGGGTTCGATATCCCGCTTTTTATATTCCCGTTTTTTAAAATCCCACTTTTAAAATCCCGTTTTTCATTATTCCGCTTTTTATAATCCCGCTTTTTAAAATCCCGATTTTTATAATCCCGTTTTTTATTATCCCGATTTTGCAAGCAAAACTAGTTGTTTTATTTTAAAAAATCGCGCAATTTTTTAAAATAAAACAACTAGTTTTGCTTGCAAAATCGGGATACCAAAACAAATTGAAAAATGAGCGATTGTTTTGAACGCATTTAATTAAAACCTTTAACAAAAAATATAATATATAAAAAAAATAAGAAAAAGTAAGGAATGTGATACTAAAAAGAAATCAATTAACAAACTAATATTTACTTTAAAGTTTCAGAAAAACAATCAAATCGTGATAATCTCATAGATTAATAATAAAATAAAATGATCACAAGACCTTAAATTAAGTACACACTACATAATCAAAAGAAATTTCATTTAAATATATTTCAACTTATATTTGGATTTCAACAATTTTGATATTTATTTATTTCCTATTAGGGTCAATGTGGGTAAATGTAAACAATTTCATGTCTTTTTTTTCTTTCGACTTTAGATTTTTTTATGTTTTCACGGAACAACTTGAATGGTATCTTCAAATGCAAATATGAAATGATGGCAATTCTTCTTTATAAATATAAACAAATATTTCCCAAATTGTTTACATTACTGTCAAATATGGCATGTTTACAAATACCCCACCATGTTTGTGTTTTTTTGCAAATTCGGGGTAAATGTAAACGGTGGTATAAAATTTAGAATTTCCTCTTTATCATATGGATAACAACTTGAAAAACGTTCAAGAAGGTATTTGACAAAAACTTTTTCAAATTCCAATAAAAGTTTTTGTTTTCTTCCTTTGATTCTTTATATAGGCGCCCAATATGCATCCTGAGCAGCTCTGAACGTAATATTTTTTGTTTTTTTACGTCAAAGGCCGATTTTGCAACATCATCCACTGAAAATGATGGTGTTGGCTACTTTAAAATGTGACTCCGCGGCACTTTAGCAGTAGTAATTGACTTAAAATATGTTATTTTTATTAAAACCAATAATTTCACCAAAAATGTATGTTTATATTTACCCCCAGAATACGTTGTTTACATTTACCCATTATGAAAAATATTCTGGGGTAAATGTAAACACATGCAAATCGACATAAATGTCCTGTATTTTAAAATTTGCTTGTATCACATAGAATCTACATCAAAATTAAAAACAAAAAAATATTTGCAAATTATACTGACTTTATTGAATCTGCAAAAATATTTAATTTTTCTGAAAGACTAACGACTTGTTTGGCACTTTAAAAAATTATCTTTCACGGAAAATACGCTCGTCGAATGAATTCTCTCTTGACAGCAATGAGCTTGACGTATAAGTTAAAAGATACATGCGTCCGCGATTTGTACTTATGTATGCATCAAATAGATTTAACTGAAGCTTGTTATGAGCCATGTTTTCATTTACCCCTGTTTACATTTACCCACATTGACCCTAAGTTTTTTCTTTGTGAATTAAGCATTTATTTTGTAAAATTCAGAAAACGAGATTTAAAAAAGCGGTATTTTAGTAAACGGGATGTTGAAACTTTTTTTTCGGGATTTTCGAAAAACGGGATTTTAAAAAGCGGGATTCCGATACGCTCCCGAAAAAATGTTGTACTTTGAGATTCAGTCTATAAAATCTACACCCAATTTCTTGCTTGAGCAAAAACATCTGAAATTGAACAAAAAATGACCGAGTAAAAAATCGTTGAAATGTGGAAACATTGAAAAATGGTTTTTTTTGACGATAACTTGAAATTTTGAATTTTGGAAAATTTCAAGTGCCGAAATATGATGTACTCATTAATACCTACAAACTCTGCTAGGTCACTTCCAAAGTAATTAACATGATTTTTATTTTGTAACACAGTGTAAATTTTGTGCCCTATTTCCAAAAATTCTATTTTAAAACCAAGTTCTTCGTGTTTTTAAGAATCGAATTATTATTTTAAAGTTATATAACGGTTATAACTTAATATTTCTTTGACAGCCTTCCTTGTTAATTAGTGCATAATTCCAATGATAAAATTAAACAAATACAATTTGAAAAAATAAAAATAATATACATCAAGAGTAATTAAAAGTAAAATGCTTAGGTAAATACCCCTTTGTCTTTTCTATATTTTAGTTTCCATTCGCTTTCCTTCTCTCTTAATTAAAAACATTAATTTTTTTCAAACAGGACAAATATTTTTTGCTGTATAAGAAATCAGAGACTGTTCGTCGTCAATATCATAATTTGTTTGTGTCTTGTTTAAAGGGTAGGTAACTCTGCTATTCAAACAAGCAATCAATTTTTAATTTCTTTTCAAATTTCCTCCTGACATAGCAATTATTACTGTAAACAAAACGAGACAATATTTTCACTTATATTCATTCATCCACAATCCCCATCAGACCAAAGTTCTATGAGAATAAACACCTTTGTCGATAAAATTCAATATGACTGATTAGGAAATGACACCATCATAAAAAGTGTCTAATGTAATAATAATAATAAATTGTTAATTGTTTTTTTATGTCTTGGCATCATACACTCTGAGTTATTTAAATGGGTTTAAGTTTTTAAACTAAGTATTTCATTAAAAATGGCAGGACATTCATTTTATATTTTGAGAAACATTATAAAATTATAAGAAACTGAGGAAATGCTGAAATAAATTCTTTGACACTCTCACTTATAAATTCCACCCTTAAAATTTTGAAATTGCTTGCATCAAAATCAAAAAACCACTTTCTGAAATGCCTTTGAAATTGACTGGAGCTAACAGTGCGATATCAGGCAATTGGTTCCGGGAAAATAGCAGAAAAGTAAAAAAAAATGGTATTTCTAAGTTGAAGCACGAGTGTACATGATAAACATAAGCTAAATTCATTCGATTTTCTTAACTGCAAGTTTTTGGATCCCTATCTTACAGCTTCTGAAGTAAACATTCTACCGAAGAATTAAACAAATGTTTAATTTGTTTAATATAGCACCGCTTAATTTACTATAACCTAATATCTGCATTTAAGAAGCTTTGACATAATTGACTGGAAAGTTAAAATGCTCAAGATTGTTTAACTAAAAAAATCATCTAAAGAAAGCTAGAAGAAAGCTAGTATTGTTGACTTGATGAATAGGAAAAAATTTGTGTTAAAATTGGTATCAGTATCAGACAAAAAGCGCCGTTTAAGTTACGAAAACGAAAAATAAAAGCCCCGGTTCTGTTTCACCACTCTTCAATTTTCAGCTTTTCAATTTTAATTTACAAATATTGTTTGACCAAACAAAGATTCGAAAAAAAAAACAATTTAGTTTGAAAAACTCTCCTTTTGGCAAAATTCGCTCGGCAAACACAAATTTGAAAAATTACCATTTTTGGTAACTTAGAAATGAATTCGTTTATTTTGTTGTTTAAACAAAATGATACTGTGCAAATCTTGTCATTTATATTCAAAGCCAAATTACACTAGCCCAAAAAATTAAGGGAACAAAAAAAAAATCGTGATTTTTTTAGTGATATTCGATAGGCTGTATCTCAGCAAAAAATGATCGCATCATAACAAAATAAAAAGCGTGTAAAAGCTCTATTCTTCTAGTTTTATTAAATGTTAAAATATTTTCTTTCTAACGGTAAAATAGCTAAATCGTTGAAACTGTTAAAAAAACAAAAATTTTCCAATTTTTGTTTGTTTTTACTTTTCTCTTAAGAAAGTGGGAAAATTTTTTCTGAAAAAATGATTATTATTTTTAGAAAGGCTATTTATTTGGCTTTAAGATTAATTTTTTTTCAAACTTCTACGATTTTTTTTAACTGCAATATAAGTCATCAAACCAAAAACCATACTTTTGACTTTGACTATCAATATCTCAACAACGGATCACTGTACAGAATATTCAAGGACACATTTAAAAACTTCATTCAATTTTCTACAAAGAAATTAAGTTTTCTTTGTTAAACAAATTGTTTTCTTATTTTTTAGATTAATTTAGAAAAGCTATCAAAATAGTCATTTTTACGGTTTTTTTGTAAAATTTATTTAATTTCTATGGGTGTTAAGATTGAACTAAGCCTTAATTATTGAAGCTTAATATACCTGAAATTAATATGCAAAGTTTCAGACTTATTCATTAAGCAGTTTTTCTGTTGTGAGGGTTTGAATTTTTGAGATGAAGTAAAACACCATATTTCTGCAGGTCTAAATGACTTACTTCTTTGAACTTTTTTATGAGCAAAATCAAATTCTTTTGAGTTTATTTGAACATTTTATTGATAAATATCGTTTAAATTTAAGATAAACCAAGGAAAAACTAAAAGTTTTCAAAAAAAGTTAAATTTTGAAAAAAGTCTTTTTATACCATTTTTTGGATGTTTTTCCTAATTTTGAATTTTTTTTTTTGTTGAATGTTTTTTTTGGCAATTTTTGAAATAACTTTAAAAATCATTAATTAAAAGAAAAATTGTCAAGAGAACAATCAAAATTTTATTGATACGAATTTGAACCCAAACTTTAGAACTTGGTACACTTTAACATCTCAATACTTTTTGTGCCAGCATAATTTCAACATAACAGAACTTGGCTCTTTTTTTAACAGTAATGTTTTTGTTGTGATTTAATTAAAAAGAATAGTTTTGAATCACTTTTAAATAGACGGCGCACAGTGGTACCGGTTTCTAAGAAGGGCGGCCATAGGAGATTATGGTTAGGATAGCAACAAAATATACTTGAATATGTGTGAGAATATATTTTTTTAGCAATAAAAAAGAATAATTCCAATGAAAAACAGTTGATTGATAAAGAAATCTTGTATAAATTTAATAACAAAATGTAAAAAGAAGCCTTGAATCAACATACAAACAAATGATTAGTTATTTTTTTAATTTATTTATAATTTTTTTTTTTTTTTTTCAATTTCAGTCATAATTTTTATGTTACATTTTAGATTTAAAGCTTGCTTAATATCATATATTTTTATAGAAATATGTACAAAAACTTAAGAAAAACATAAAAATTTAAAAAAAGAAAAAATTATTTGAAAAATTTTTAAATATGAGAAATATGGGTAAAATTGAAACAGTGAGTGTGAAAGAGTCAGTCGTAGCCCGTCGCACTTATTCGCAGACAGATTCAGAGAAAATTTATGTATATGAATCATGTATTTATATTGATGACAACATAGTTAAAAGTTTCGTTAAAGTGAGAAGAAAAACAAAAGTATAGAATTTGAACCTGTCTTTTCTAGTCTGTTTTTTATTGAAAATTTTAAATAAAATAGAATTGTAAACTCTTTAAGAGCCGATTTTTCAATCTTCTAATAAACATTAAGTTAACAGTTCGACGAATAAAGTTATTAGGCTCATAAACAATCAGATAACAACATTGATTTTTTCAATAAAGAAAACTCTATTCTACAGAATAACAAAAAAAAAAATGTCAAATTCAAAAATATTCAAAACTAGACGTCATTTTTATTCATATTGTTTTCTGTTTTCTTGTGTTCCCTTGTATTTTTTAAACGTGTTGGTCCTCAAATTTGTGAAAAAAATAGCATCTTTATAATTTATAATACCAAAGAAATCTATTTTATCAATATTTTCTTCAAAACATTTTTGACAACTGGCACAATATTTTTGTTCAGATTATTCCTTGGAATAAATTTTATTTGTCTCTGAAAGAAGCAGATAGTTTTATTCCTCTATTTAATGTTTTATTAAAGGAATAAGCTATATACGACTGTTGAAAAATTGATTTTTTCTCTATCTGGAGAATAAGTACTAACTGACTGTTTAACTGACTATTGAAAAATTGGCCCTAAATAAAGTACATATCTTCAACTTTAAGTTCCATAACAATAAAAAAACTTTAAAAATAATTTTAACCGAAAAATACACTTATAAGTTTAAGTTGATTCGGGACCAAAAACAAAGCTTGTAACCAGACTTTTTTCGACAACTTTTCAAGGTCGATATAAAAAGTTCCGTTATTTTCTCAAAATTTCTGTTACGCCATCTTAAAGAATAGGCTATTTATAACATATATAACGAAAAATGACGTCATTATATTGACATCGATATTTCGGCCTATCGCCTACTACGGAACCACTGTGCGGCGCAGTCAAAATTTTTCAAACATGGGAAGTTTTGGTAATCTTGTAAATACAATAAATCATCATTTCATGTGCAGTGACTATTAAAATAAAGTGCATTTTGGCCATTTTGGTTTCACTATGTTCTTAAACAGTAAAACAACGTTATCTATCTAAATCAATAAAAAAATTGTTAAAAAAAAATGTTCCACATACGCCACAGTGACCGTTTAAGTTTAAATTTGAAAATTGTATACAATTTGCAATTATACTTTGTTTTATTTACTTTTTTTTTTTTAAATGATAACATAGTTACTGTGTTGCTATGACAAACCCCCAAACCAATGCATGGGATATAAGGAATGTTGGACAAAGTTTGTCAGAAAAATATGTATATTATATAAGGATTTTTGTATGATTGTAAAACGAGTTTTTAGTTTGGAGTCATTTTCTTTGAACAGTTGCATCTTCGCACAATATTTTTATACGAACAAAAGTTATTATTAGCAAAAGTGAGCAAAATGGAAACTCTTGTTAAGTTTACCTTTTTTTTAAACACATTGTAATGCGCTTTTACTTTACTTTAAACTATTTTTACCGACTTTCAAAAAGGAGGAGGTATTCAATTCGTCTGTATTTTTTTGTTTTATTTTTTTTTTGTTTGTTACCTCATAACTTTGGACTGAGTGAACCAATTTTGATATTATTTTTTGTATTGGAAAGCTGGTGTCGACAGTGTGGTCCCATTTCAATTTCGTTTAGTTCCATATAAACTATTAGAAAAACTATAAAACCCAGTTTTGTTCCATGGAAGTCGGTTTTGTTTTTTGATAAAAATGATTATTTACAATTAATACAATCAAATAGAATTTCGTGTCCTTAAAAGTTGCGTTTTCCTTTAAAATCGAAAACAATAACTTAAAACGATTTATAAAAGTGTACCTAAACAACAGACCGGTACTGTATGTCTGCATCAAAATCAAAGGTGTTATCTTGTGTTTTATTGAACAAAAATCTTTATTCAAATTTATATATCTTTATTTCGTCAAGTTTAAGTTTTGTCAATATTAATTGATTGTTTGCTTACACATGATGAAGGCACACTCAGCTTAAATAAGTTTTGATGAATGTTTATCTCCAGACAAAATTTGATAATTAGGATGTGTGGGAAGATTGTATGCATTTTGTTGTCTTTTCAATTAAACAAACCAAAAAAAAAAAAGAAGACAAATTATAATTTCACAGCATGAAAGTGTATCTTAATGAATCTACATTTATGCATATTACCTTTTAAACTCGCAAATCCATGTCCATAAGACATGTGTGTGCAATTACTCTCTCTCTCTCTAAATTGAAATAGGGTTATGATTTATGATGAACTTAATAGCAATCACGCGCATTCTAATGATGTGGCATTCATCAGCAGAAATCAACCCCAGAGTCTTGTCTGGCCAATATAATGCATTCTGTTGCTGTTGCTGTTGGTTGTCGTTGTTACTGATATGGATAAAATTGACTCTCTTTTGTACGATTATAATTGGTCTTATCATTTATCAGCAGGGCGAGGTCAGTGCATTTACAAGGACATTGATATCAATTATTGGGTATTTATTTTATTTAGACTCTCGATTGGACGTCTATAAACTTTGTAATATTTTTTGTACGTTTCATAATTCCCGACGAGTATTTGTTGTTAACAAGAATTGATTTTAATGAAGTGATAAGCAACAATGTATTTGAAGGTTTTCATGAGGTAAGCCTTAAAGTAACAGTGGAGATTATGGCGACTGCTGCTAGGAAGCAAAGAGTTTGACGCTAGTAAGGCTATGATTACACGGTCAACGAAATCGGTCAACGCGTTGACTCTCTGATGTCAAGAAAAAATCCATATTCTCTCTGTCATCTCACCACTAAAGTTCACAGTGTAAATGGATAAAACATTGACTATCACACGATTGACACTATTACGTCAATGTTGTCCCAAATTACGTTGACGCGCAGGTGTGTCAACGTGACGTTTACTTATGAGTGTCAATGCATTGACTCGCAAAACTTTGACGATCACACTGTTTGACACAAACCAAAAATTTAAATTTTCCAAAAATATTTTGTAAAAAAAAACGGAGAAAATGAGATTTGAAAAAAGCTCTCATAGAAAAAATAAACGAAAATTTGTTTGACATGGTTGCATTGAAATGTAAATATTTCGAGATATACGCAATGCACTTTTAAGATAAAAGTCTTAAATGAATTCTAAAAAAATTGATGAACGAATATAAATGTAAAATTACTAAAGTTTTGTCGAAAAATTAGAAAAAAAAAAATAAAAAAGTTCTGACATTAGATTTTTAAAAAATCGAAAAAAAAAATCAATATGGTCACCTTCAAACGCTTATAGCATAGGAACGCCGCACCCAATGTTAATGGTTACCGTCTTAAAATGTAGTTTAGAATATACAAATGGTTTTTGGTTTTTTTGTAAAAAAAAATGTTTGCATCCAACATGGATGCCATGGCCATACCAAAAAGTTTTTTTTGTAAAAGAAAAAAAAAAAAAAAACAAAAAGGAAGAATTCGTTTACCAAATGTTCACTTGTTCAAGTCTTTCTCTCAAATCGGGTCTGTGAACTTCTTGTTCATGCTATAATCACCTCATCGCCATTGTCCAGGCTTTTAGTTTTAGATCCATAGAGTTCTATTTGGAAAAAATAATAATGCATTGATGCTTTTGATGTGTGTCAAACCGAGACGTGAAAGGCACACAAAATTGCTTTTGCACTTCGAACTGATTTTTTCCATTTTTTGTTCACTAAGTTACATTGCTTCGTTCTGGACTGCTATCACGGGCCAAATTAACCTTTTTATTTTAAAATTTTGAAAAATTTTCGAAAACCTATTTTATTTTTATTTTTAAATTAAAAAAATTTTTTTTTTTAATATTTCAATTTTAATTTTTTTTTTTGAAAAATCAGTTTTTTGAAAACAATTTTTTTTAAACTTTGTTTTTATGTGTATGAAATTTTTGTATTTAAACGAAAATATTTTAAAATAACGGCTCCAACAGTTAAAAAAAAATAATAAAAATTCTTCGTTTGGAAAACCAAAATGTATGTGAAAAAACATCTTTTTGGTTTCTGTTGCAGAAAAATTTAATTTTATAGTTTCATCTACTTTTATAGGAAATCAGTTTAAGATCTAGTTAACAAACTTATTTGATACTGTTTTTTTTTAGTTTGAAGAAAGTACGCATACGCACGAGTGTCTCTTTAAAAAATAAACAAATCTTTAAATATGTAACATTTATTTAAAAATTGTCATAAAAATGAATAAAAAATTTCATTTTTCGTAAGCAAATGTAACTGAATGATTTACTTTAGACCATTCGCACAAAATAGATTCTCTGTCAGCCTTAAATAAGTTTTAGAGGTTTACAAAAACAAAAAATGATGTCACAGAAAATTTAATTTAAACATTTGAATATTCAGGATTTTTAAAAAATTTGAAATTTTAGTGGAGTAATATATATATTTAACAAAAGGTGATAGAAATAGGATTGATATTGGAATTGATAGATATTGTGAATATATAAATTTCTAATAAGAATTAATTTCTAATAAGAATTTTATTAAAAGTCAATACAAAAATATTTCAATTCAATACCAAATGTACTTAAAGTTAATAATATATGTAATCTTTTCCTAAATTCATTACTGAAAATAAATATCATAAATAATATATTAAATAATATATTAATGGTGATATTATTTTATCTGTTTCACAAACTGTGGCATGTAAAATCTTACTGCCGATCAAAATTCATCTGTTCATCGAAAAAACACAAAGCGCCTTCAAATTAGTACAAATTTACACTGTTTGGTGCCTCAAACAATGGATTTTTTCTTTTTTTAAATGGCTGCTGGCGTCCACAGTACACATAAAAAGGTAATATATTCCGAAATGACATTGGTCGCCAAATTGTCAAAACATGGAAAAAATCAATTTGGCGACCAATGTCAGCTACCGTCATTATTTTAATTACCGACGAAAAACGCACAAAAACCAAAAAACCACGCACACCACTAATTTTTAAAAAATTATTCACCATTTTCCGCGAAGAAACACGAAGAAAATTTGTTTATTTTTAATTTATAATTTTTTCAAATGACATTTTATAAATTAAAACAAAAAAAAAATTCCTGCGATTGAAATATAAAAATTAAAGGCGGACCTGGCACGTGTACTGTGTTTTATTATTTCACATCTCATCATTTATTTTTATCCTTTATTTACCCAATCTATTATGTAAAAATCTTTTTATCTATTGTAAATTATTTTAATATTTAATATTATATGATTATATCTTGTAATATCATTTAATTATCATTATTAAAATAAATACTTAAATACAGACTATTACCATACGAGCCTTGAGCGTCATTAATCCAGAAAATTTTTTTTTTGAAGTTGCATGTAGGAATTTTAAAATGATAAATATTATATGAACTTAACCAAAAAAAAAAAAATAATAATGATTATTTTTAATTAAGAGCTATAAATACCAATTTGTAGCATTTTTAATAGATTGAGACTTTGTTTTAATTTTATGTACAAATCATTAAATCATTATCCTATTAATTTAGCGTAATGTTTTTTTTTTTTTTTAATAATTATAGCTTAGAAAGTTAAAACTATGAACGAAAACTATCATCGTCTATGAAATATGGTATTGAGATTTTTAAGATATTTCGATAAGTTTTGTGAGTTTTTTTATACAATTTCTGATGGCGTTTGAAGAAATTTCTAATTCCAAGAATATTAATAGAAATAATTCTAATTTTTCAATATGAAGAATATAAATTTAAATAAAAATGATTCATTTTTAACGGAAGTAGTTAATCAATTAATTATCTATAATATTGTATTATTTCTTGTTATCAGTACGTATTGTTTATTAACAACACAATTCAAAATTTAAAGACTGCGTTTTCAATGACGTTAGTCAATGTGTACTAGGAAGTTAGCCTTTTGTTGTATAAAATTTCTAATTAACTAACTTGTAAGGGCTAAAATGAAAACAAAACAATACAAAAATGCATACCTTTCCTATTTGATATCAAATAATGATAACAGCGATGTCTGAATTACTTTTGTTTACAAAAACAACAATTTTCATAAACAAATTAATCATCCAGACATTTATATCATTTCATATTAAATAATAAATTTTTACTACCTGATGACACTCAATTATAAAAATTAATTAAACAAAAATTTGACAGGAAAATTGATGTTAAGATAAACCATATTCTAAGTAAGATTTAATAACAAAAACACTGGAAATTTTTTCAGAAATGTTATTGTTTTATTTTTTTTTTTTGACAAATTTGTTGAAGGCTTTGATGATTTTATTTGTGGAATCTTGATAAGAAAAAGACTTGTGTGAACATATTTTTGGTGGTTTTTCCCATTCTAGATCATACGAGTTCATACTGATAAAGAGGCTGACTAAACTTTAGGCCTTTAGACTTTAGGGAAAGTCTCTTTTGTGCGAATGGTCTAAAGTAAATCATTCAGCTACATTTCCTTATGAAAAATCAAGTATGTATTCATTTTTATGACAAACTTTAAATAAATATTACATATTTTAGGATTTGTGTAATTTAGAAATACACTCGGGCGTATGCGTACTTTTTCGAACTAAAAAAAAAATCAGCATCAAATTAGTGTGCTTACTAGGTTTTACTAGGATTTCCTATAGAAGTAGATGACATTATAAAATTAAATTTTTCGATAGCTTGCTTTGGCAAATAAGTCAAATAAAAAAAATAAGGAAAGCCGAGGACAAACTACAACCAAAAAAGACTTAACATTTTTTTAAACACATTTACAAAAAATAATATTTCTTTTAAAAATAAAGACCTTTTACAAGTTTCTACCACTATTATTTACAGAGAAATTATCATTAACACGAGTAAAAGTATATCAAAGTATGTTTTTTTTTTTTCAAAGCATCGGTAAATGGTATCAACTTTGCAGATAGAACGTTCCTGTAGAACATTTTTTGTTCTTAGAATATAAGAAAAAATCACTTCTAAAATTGGCAGGTGGCCATGGCACAGAGGAATGAGTAGATGACTTCAGAGCCAGACATCGTGGGTTCGAACCCAACGGTCGACTCAGAAGTTTTTTCTAAATCGCCAGCTTAACTGAAGCCACCTGTGCGATAACATGAGACAATTGTCAACGATGTCTCCCCCTCTGTGCCACGTAGTTATGTGTTATATGTGTTTCTGTTGTTCTTTCTTTCTTTGTCTTTCTCTTTGTTGTATTAATGTCTTGTGCTGTATCAGCAAAATGGACTAAGTTTCCGAAGCTGTAGTGTGTGTCTAGTCCGTAGATTTATCTTCGGATTAGATTAATATGTAATGTAATGTAATGTAACTTCTAAAATTGTCTTTATCTTATTTCGGGACACCCTGTATGAATTTTAAACCTGCTATTATGGCTTTCTTCATACTCAACGCAAGATTACCATCCTGTATGTTCGTTTTTACATTATTTAAGTAACCTCTGGTGTACCGCAAGGCAATCATCTTAGACCGTTTTGTATCTAAATCTTTATTAAAGATTAATAATGTCTAATGTCTTTTCTTTATCATTGACTGATTGGTGCAAAGCTTAATGATTTGTTTTTGGATGCCTTCAAATGTCAGTGTTTTACGTTCATTTGCATTGAGAAATCAATTATTTTGACTGTAAAATAGACGTCAATATTTTACATTACATTACATTACATATTAAACTAATCTGAAGATAAATCTCCGGACTAGAAACACTGCAGCTTCGGAATCTAGGTACATTTTGCTGATACAACACAAGACATTAATACAACACAGAAAGACAAAGAGAGAAAGAACGATAGAAGAACATACAACACTGAACTACGTGGCACAGAGGAGGAGACATAGTTGAAAATTGTCTCATGTTATCGCACAGGTGGCTTCAGTTAAGCTGGCGATTTAGAAAAAACTTCTGAGCCGACCGTTGGGTTTGAACCCACGATGTCTGGCTCTGAAGTCATCTATCTATTCCTCTGTGCCATGGCCACCTGCGTCAATATTTTAGAAAAAAAAATATGCTGTTATATTGGAAATTAAAAATATTACAAAACATATCAAATTTATGGTTGTTTGGTTTCCCAAAGTATAATTCGTCTGATTTTACCGATCAAGTTTTCAATGGACACTCGGGCGTATACGTGCTTTTTTTCTCTCTTTAAGTCAAGCCGAAAATAGGCTGGATTTTAACACAGAATCTGCAGTGTAAAAGTTTATTGTGAATTAGCAATAGTTAAAACATTAAGATTATAGATTATGCGAACAAAGTCAATTCACAATTCGGTCTACCTGTCAGTCTGTCAAACTGTAGGGGGATTCACAAGACAACTGCCTCATTTGTACATAAACTGTAAACTGTTGTTTTTTTTAAGCTATTATACGAAAACTATGATCATTTGTGCTCTTAATTGTATACAAATTACAGTTAATAGACTTGTTTATTACTTCTCAATTGTTTGTTTCAAGAAAGAAATACCATTAAATCGTTATAATGTTATTTATTATGTAAGAAATTCTTGAAACAATGCAAAAAATAACTTAGCCCATTTTCATAACAAAGGGCACATTTAGTACCTACTAATCTTTTATATTCTATCTATTGGTTTTTCTTTCTTGATTTTTTTTTTTTTCCAACTCAAAATTTAACGTGTTTTTTTGACAAAATATTTATATATTTTTGGAAAACAACAGGCAACTAATAAAACTTCTTTTCCTTTTCAATTTGAGGAACAAAAACGCCCAGTCTGCTCTAAGTAAATTAATAACCCAATCCTTGTGACTTTAAATTCTTTAAATAAAAAGACTAAATCCATCACTGACCTCGACTTCATTTAATATGCAAGTAACAAAAAAACTTCTACTACATCCAATCTGTTAATACATGCATCATTTAAAACCTCATAATGTGCTCAATTTTCTCATCGATTAACTTCAAATAGAACATAAATACCTACAAATGTTAATACCCGTATGCAAAAAAAAAATCTATTTAAAAAAAATTAAAAGCTTTAAAATATCCAACAATTTATTATTATTCAAACAAATATAAAAATAGTTCCGTAATTGATGTACTCGATTGTCTAGTTGATTGTTAAGTAATTACTAATTACGAATTGGGAAATTTTCGTCTGAAAGGTTGGGTGTTTTTTCCCTTTGTATTAGTTTTATAAAATGAATATACGAGGTTTTTTTTCGGTTAAGTAATATCTAGTTACTTGGCAATTGTTCGCTTACCTCGAAATGGGTCGAATTAAAAAAAAACATGTTATTTATTATATGGCTATAGTTTAATTAGACGTTCGGGAGGTATGTAGTTATTTTTAGTTGCATTTTCTTTAAAAGAAAAAAAAAAAAAATTATGAATTAGTAAATATCGTATCGTGTTGAGGTCAGATTTCTATTGTAAGTTGAAGTTTGACATAGACCTTCAAGCTGGCCCTTCTTTTAAGGTATTTAACCTAGCATACCCATACCCAGCCCACAACAAGTAACCACAACATGAACATGTTCATTGAAAAAAGAAAACTTTCAAAAATTGTTCATGGTTCTTTTACTGCATTATTGAAGAGTAGGTATAGAAATTCAAGATATTTATGGATAATAAGTTTTCAAAATTTATGAAAATTTCAATCAGAATCAGTTAAAAACTTTTCAACATAACACTTATTTTCTCACCATAATAAAAAGCGTTACGTAGTACACCTTTTAAATAGCCAATCAAGCTTATGTGCTTTGTTCTCCCGACTACTTTAGACAGGGTAGGTAGAAGGGAAGACCGGACAAAATCCATAACCAAAGTACTACAGGGAAACTCAAAAGCCCGCACAAATTCAAATATTAATTAAGTAAATTAAATTATGCAACATTCTTGTCTGGGAATCAGAGGCTTTTTTTATGAAAATTCATTATTTATCAAGCCTGCAGATGATCTTGATAGTTTTTTTTTTTAGTTCTAAAAAAGTACGCATACGCCCGAGTGCCCCATCACCACGATCCAAGCAGACTCTGTCAACGTAATTTTCAATGACTCGGATTCAATATTGGTCCTCAGGTCTCTTTACATGGAAGGTCAAGTATAATCTCTGTTCCAATACTTAATGAAACTCAGCAAACTATCAGGAGCATGCAAAAAACTGTTTCTATACACAAATACAATCAGCTCTCCTTTGTTTTTGCATCTGCTCATGCAGGATATTGACATGATCGAATGAAATTCAATAGAGGGGGTTTCAGAGAAGGAGTATTAAGGTTGAAGAACTTGGTAAAGGAAAAGGGCTTGAAAGTTCGATTATCGAGGTAAGAAAATATGAATTTCAAGTAAAAAAAAAAACAGCTTCAAAACCGAGGATGACATTCATAGTGGAGATGATGTCGACTTCTTTTCTATTCTCTTATTCTGAGAGAAATAAAATGCACAACTGGGTCGCACGAACTTGCTCTTAGCGTTAAAGTTGCTTAAATTTTTAAGACTTTTTATATAGAAATTTGAAAAAAAAAAAAAAAAATTGGTTTAAAAAAAAATAAAATAAAATCTGAAATCAAATTGCCCTCCAAAACAAGTATGATATTGATTGATATACTAAGATGCATTTTTAGAAAAAAAATTTCAAAATCGTTAGAGCCGTTTTTAAATAATTTTTTATAAATAATTTTTTGGAAAAAATGTTTTAAAATAAAATTGGTATGCCATTTTGTAGAAATCACTAATCAACATCTAAAAACAAAATTTCAAAAAAAATTCAATGTCCCGTTTTCGAAAATTTGATTTTTCAAAAAAAAATTTCAAATTTTTTTTAAAAATCAAAAAATTATTTTTTTTGGAAATTTATTTTTTGGTTAAATTGTCCAAATGCTTCCTCACAAAAAGTTTCGTTGAAATCGAATATGAAATGATTTTCCAAAAAAAATTTTCATTAGAAGATAGACCTTAGCTTAAAACTAACATTATTTGAATTTTTTAAACAAAATCGTTGGAGCCGTTTTTGAGATATTTCAATTTTACTAAAATCGGTATATGACAAGTACCGTTATTTTTGGTCCAAAAAAATTAATTCCCAAAAAAACCTCTGGAGAGTCGCCAAATAACGCTACATACCAAGTTTGACATTAATCGGTCCATCCGTTTAGGCTGCACTTTTGTGCATTTTTCAAAATGATGGATCGAGCTCTCTCTTGATGAATTGCAGTTTTTAATAGAGTCAATATCAGAATCGTATTTTCAAAAATTCACCACTAACTGTACTAATTGTATTGTAAGAATTAATCGATTTTGACAAAACTGACTAAATTTGAAAAGCAATATATTTGGAAACCATTAGTCCTACAAAGAAGTTTTTAAACTCAAATTATTTTTTCTATGTGCTTTAAGGTCGCAAAAAAATAATTTTCGTCAAAAATAACTCCTTAGGAGCTATAAATCAACAAAGATTGAAAATTCAAGTATTTTTTTTTTTTTACTTTTTAGGCAAATTTCGAATGCAATGCTATGTACTAAAAGCTCTATGTTCAAGTTACAAAGTTCAAGTTTTTATGTACATTGTTTCAAGAGGAATAAGCTTTTCTCTTTTGATATTTTCAAACTTAAAATCAAATCAAAATCCTCTCATGCGCGTAGGAAGGGGGGGTCCTGGGTGGGCCAGGCCCACCCTAGAAAATCAATGGCCCACCCTAGAAAAACCGACAGTTCTACGGAACCTTTAGTCTGGTATTAGCTCCCACTAACATTTTTTTTTAATATCGCTTGCTGAGAATTATAGGGCTGTATGTATGTTTAATAATTTAATTAATTTTTAAATTAAAATTAATTTTTCAATTAAATTTAATTTTTTACAAAATTAAGATTTTTGAACGTCAAATATCTTTTAAACGGTTAGATAAACGAAAATGGTGTCCAAGGCCTTTTTTGTAGAGTCATACAAGAATATGTAAAGAAACCTGCTAAAAAGCCGATTTATAAAAACATGATTTTTTTTAGTAGCAGGATAATATAAAAAATGGAAAATTGCAAAGCGAAGGACCTTTCCATTGATACAAAGATTTCATATTTGGTGAGTATATTCTAGAGATGTCTGGCAATCTATCGGAGTATAAAATCAAAAAAAAAAATTCGATTTTTTTGAACCAGCCTTGTGTTTATGTATATTTTTCTTAGTCAGCGATATGTATAAATAATCCGTTTATATGAGCAGTCTAAAAGGTCGGATTCAAAAATTAGCTTTTTCAATTTAGGCAGTGTGTGAATTGCGTTAGATAGTAAACAGCATGTACAATTTTTGACACTATTGAGGTTAATAAAAAATTTTCAGCTGTTAAAAATTTATTGGGTTAAATTTTTGTTTGCTGATGCTTTTTTTTTTTTTTATTTTAAAGGAGTATCATGGCAGAAAAAAGGCAGACAAAATTCTAAACAATAATCCATACAGCTGAAATTTTTTTTATTAACCTCAATAGTGTCAAAAATTTTACACGGTGTTAACTATTTAACGCAATTCACACACGGCCTTAGACCGTGTGTGAATCGGGTTAAATACTAAGCCGAGAATATATTTTTGATACTTTTGAGGTGAAAGGATAATTTCAGTTGTCAAAAATTTATCCTGCTCTAGGAGCCGGTTTAATTTTTATTTTCAGAGAATAAATTTTTTGCAGAATTTTTGGAGTATTTTTTTCAATAACTAATCAAAAACTGAAAATAAAGAAAGAAAATTGAAAAAGTAGTACAACATTATGAGTGTATATTAGGAAAAATTTATATTTTTCAATATATTTCTTTTATTGATGATGAAAAAAAATTTTAGTTACCCGTTAATGGCAACACAAAAATAAAATTCTAGTGTTGGAAGTTTGTAAATTGTTAATATTTATACTTTTTTTTAAATCATTTATACTTTTTTTTAAATCATTAATTCTTTCGATTTGCAGAAAAAAAATATATATCTACGTTAAAAATGTATCCAAATTCACACAGCTAAATTAAGCCAAAGATAATTTTTTATTCACCAGACATTAAAATGTCAAAAATGTATCCTCTGCTAAATATTTAACATACGGCCTTAGAGTCACATAGTCACCCGCATGCAACAACTTTTATTTACAAATTTTTATTTTTATATGTACCTACGCTTCTGGCTTAAGTTTCAAGAGGACCTTAAACAAAAAAATAAAGCAAATAAAATTGAAAACTTGGTAAGGTCAGTTTTTAAAGCCAATCGCTGTCATAAATTGCGACTGAATTCAACTTTTGTGTAGCTCAAAATAAAAGTAACTCCATCCAATTGCATTTCGATATATCAAGCTTTTAAAAAACGGAATACCATATTACACTACACAATATAAAAAGAAAAACCAGTAATTTTTTATATTGAAAGATATTAACAAAATACGATACCATTGAGCAAAAAACACACATTTTTCAAAAAAAAAATGAGTTACCCCACTATTATTTAAAAAAAACGCATTTACCGATCGAATATATTATTAAAAATAAACTTTTGGCAAATTTTAAGTTATTAAAAACAACAGAGAGTGGCAAATTATTTGCCAATTAAAGGCGAAAATTAAATAATATATGCACGACTGTGTCACGTAGTTGCTGTAAACTAACACTTATGTTAGTTTACAGATTTAAATTTCAAAGAAATTTTGTTGATGTTGGGGAAGAGCCGACATTCAGGGCAAAGTTTTGTTAAGTAATTTTTTTTTGTTATTAGACTTTTTTGAGAAAAACTCAAAATGCAGTTTTACGCCTGCAAAGTTTAATCAAAATCTTTAGAGCCGTTTCAAGTTCAAGTTATTTGGTATAACTTGAAGAATTTGTATGGGGGTAATTAAGGTAGAAAAAGAACAAAAAAAAAAAAACAACTTTCAGGATTCTATAAAAATCATTTGTACCAAATTTGAAGAAAATCAGTCCACTGGTTTATGGCTGTGGAAATGTGTACAGATGGACGTACAGACGCACGGACAGAATTCCTAGATCCACTTTTTCTTAATTATCCAACATCGTAATGTTGGTTTTGATTAACACCTCGACACGAAACCAATACTTGCCTTATGTAGACCTAGTAAAAAAAATTGCACACTCATGGTTATGGCTTCAGGTCGATGATAACATCTGGCCCACCCTAGATGAAATCTCTAGCTACGCCCATAAATCCTCTCTCAAGGAATGAATATAAACTTAAGTTCTAATTTGAAATTTAATTATGCATTCGGTTTTAGAATTAATGGTAGAGATTAACGCTATAGTTTTACCCAGATAATAATCAATTCTCGTATCCAATTCTACTGAAATATCATAAATTTCTAGTAACCATTTCGATAAACGCATCATTAGCTCCATTAAACCTAATAGTCACACTTGATTGCAAGAAAAAAATCACTGTGTTACGAATCCCAAGGCAATTTCAATCCGCCTCGTTCGTCTACTCGCCTGTAACCAATCACACCATAAACAACTATATTCATTTAAGTTCACTGTCAAGGTGCCGCCGCGCCGTTGCCGCTGCCGGCCGCAGCTAGTGTCTAGGCCAGCCCGGCCCGCCAAATCTATATTTTAGCTTTTGGCCGTATAATACACATGTGCACTATGTTGACAAAAGGGGCACACACCATGCAAACTGTTTCACGAAATAGAAGAAACATGAACAAATTAATGTGAAACAATTTAGCGTCTATCGGGTGTTTGTTGGCACAGCACATGCTATTTCTGATATTTCTGAAGAATTCGCATGCTGGCGTGCACCCATGTGTTTGTTTTGTGGATACGCATTACAGTAGAGTGGTCATGAAAACGTTTCACATTACAATATTGTGGTTTGTGACGTAATAACTATATAGTTGGGGTTGTTTTTGTTTTGTTTTATTGGAATTATCATAATCAGAATCACAAACCGCGGAAAAGTTGTGAGTTTTGATGGAATAATTTTTGATTCGGAATTATTTCCGAAGATGTGCTGCATACAGTGTATGCCATTGACGAATAGACACAGTGGCGCATTGTTTTAAAATCAAAAGTTAGTAATTAGTGATTTTTTTGGAAGGGAAGTTTGTGTTTATTTAAGGAAATTGGTTTAAGAGATTAAGGGAGTGTTATTTGAGTGAAAGTGATATAATGAAAAATCTTTTTGGGAATGCAATCAAGTCTATGAGGAAATACGATTCACTGTTGACTTCAGGTAGCTACCTACTTTGGAACTTAACAATATTTTTATATGAAAATTTTGATCAAAAACATTAAATTATTGTTGTTTTTAATTAATATAATTATTAAATCTGCATACATTTTTTTTTTGTTTTATTTAAATTTTGTTGTTCAACGTGAACATTTTGAAAAATGTTTACTGTTCAATGGAATAAAGACTATTAACTACTTAAAGTTGTTTGTAACTGCAGCTAAAGTGATTAAAAAAAAAAAAAAAAATATCGATGCAATGCAGATTGACCCTTTTTGCGCAATCAATTTTTAGTTTTTATCTAATCGGAAACGAAATTTAATTATTCTTAATTGTTTAGTTCAAAAAATTATATCTTAAACGTGTTCTCAATCGGTTTGAATTGGTTCTTTAACCGAAAAAATACATTACTTGACAGTTCTATTAATTGATTGATTGCAATTTCTTTTGTTACATGTGACATTATACAGGTAATTCGTTAAAACATTAAAAAAAATGTGATAATATAATCAAACATGACATTACGATGATAGAGAATACGATAGAAAATACGAAAATGTTGTTCACGTGCAATTCTGTCTGTCAATATGTCAGGACGTCAGTTTGACAGATTGTCAAAATGTCGAAGCTCAGCGAAAAAAAATTTTGTTTAAAACATTTGATAGATTATTAAATCTTTGGTATTTACTTGCTTACTTTATAAAAATAAAATTCGAGACATTCTAAGTTATCGTAAATTATTTCCAACCTTTTAACCATCGTATCTCGAATTCTGTTTTTTTTTTGACGTTATAACGTCTTATAAATCGATGAACCAAAAACAAAATTTCAAAAAATTAGCTATTTTCTAAACACGACAATGTAAAGAGTTGAATTTTTTTTCATCAATAGATAAATTTACTGCAAGACTGACAATGGTATTGAACAAATTCTAAAAAATTTCAAAACCAAGCTAATAATGGTTTTCTAAAACTAAAACATGAGGTAGACCTTTGACAAAGTAGTGATTATAGGTAGGGGAATTTTTTTTGACAATTTGAAAAACGTCATTCGAAAGATAATAAAAAAAAAGTTAAAGGTCTGATACGGATTTTTTTTTAAGTCTCTGCGTTTCGAAATATGAATTTTTGAAAAACACCTACTTATTTTGTGGTATTTTTGGGTGAGTTTTTATTTTTTTTAAAATTTTTTGTAGCATTCAAAAAATCTCAAGCTTAAAGAACATATAGTCTATGACTGTGTGCATACATGTGCAAAAAATTGGGTTTTGATCGAATAACGGGAAAACAAGTTTTTTTGTCCCAAGTTTTTTGACCTTTTTTAACCGTTTTTTATTTTTATCTTTTTTTCTTCAACAGATAAATAAATGAAATTTATATTGTAGATAGATAATAGACAGGACTATATATGTGCAAAATTTCGGTAAAATAAAGTTTTATTATTCAACAGGTTCTATCTTTTGATCTAAAGGAAATACAAATTTGATTTAACTTTATTGAGCATCCTGATGATGCTACCTTTCATTTGGTATATCACACAAAACTGTACATTCTTTACAAGCTACACAATGTTAAATTAAAAACTTGCGAAATACCTCAAAACACCTGTGGGGATCTGTTTATCATGAACAGCCACCAGTGTGGGAAGTACCGTAATCTCAGTTTGGAATTTCGACATGGATATCTTTAAAAAAATTCTAACTTTTTTTCTAGGCTTCGCAGAAACAAGATTCAAACGTCATATGAAAGGTGAAATTATAAGCTTTTACATGATATAAAATTATTAATAGGTTGTCTTAAAAAAAATTGATTCAATAGTGTGAGAACATAAAATTATGTATGTATATTTTTTTGCTTTTTTTGATGAAAATTAATGGAGTTCAAAAAATTCTAGTTCTTTTTGTAGATGCCTAATAGACATGATCGATATATATATTTTGAGCTGAAGCAATAAGCTTTCAGGTGGTATGAATTTTTTCAATGATTTTTTGGGTGATGGAAATGGTTTTTTTCACTTTTTTCATAAGAAATGATTGTTTTTAATAAATTATTTTAATACTTTTTGCGCATTGTAAAAATTTAAAAATGGTTTTATTATTTAGAAGAAATATTTGGCTTTTTAATGGTATAATTTTTTTTTTGTAAGCTTTTAAAATAAAAAAAATTAATATAATGAGAAAAGAAAAAAGGTATTTTTTTTTAGCTTTTTCTTGTAAATTTATGATTGTTTGAAATAAATAAACGCTTCAATTGACTCATTTTAAAAGCACACAACCTGTTTTCTTACGACGGACGTTATCATGTAAATTTTATCGTCCGTAAACCGGCTTTACAGACAACCTCTTTTTTTGATTAAAAATAAGGCCCTTGGTAAATAAAATGCACGACTGGGGCCGCACGTACTTGCTCTTGCAGTTCAAAGCCTTTTTATGTTAGCTTACTTGTAGGTTATTAGAGCTGCCTCTATATACATTTTTAAGAAATTTGGTTGATGTAGGGGAAGAGCCGGCATGGAGGCCAAATGTTAGTTAAATAAAATTTTTTTTATTTTACTTGACTTTTTTGAAAAAAACTAAAAACGCAGTTTTACTTCAATTACTTTGAATATTACGTATGCAAAATTTTATCAAAATCCTTAGAGCCATTTTTGAGAAAATTGCAATAACTCCATAATGATGTACGGGAAGAGCCGACATCCGCGATTTAAAAAAATGTAAAGACCATATATCCACTATCCGTATTTTTTGAGAAAAACTAAAAACGCAGTTATGTTAGAACTATATACAGCATTACGTGTGCTAAATTTAATCGAAATCGTTAGAGCCGTTTTCGAGAAAATTGCAATAACTCGAAAATTTTGTATGGGAGGTATACGTTCTAAGCGAGATATTAAAAAACAAAAAAAAACCAACCTTGGAAATTACGAAAAAAACATCCATACCAAATTTCAAGAAAATCCGTCCACTCGTTTAGGCTGTAGCTACTTGTACAGATGGACGCACGGACGCACCGACGCACCGACGCACAGACCGACGGACGTCATGACGAAACCCACTTTTTTGGGCTTCTCCATCATCGTAATGTTAGTTTTGATTAAAACCTCGAATTTTTTTTTTTACACGAAACCAATACTTGCCCTATTGAGCAAGTAAAAAAGTTAGTATTAATTAGTAGTGAGGCATTTCAAGTTTCAATTTTCTTTATATATTTTTTTAAATTAATAAATCAGAATTTTCTCTTTAGCGCACTTTCTACCAGAAATTTTTTCCTTTGGACCTTCTTTCATTTTGCTTTTATGTATGTTGTTAAAAATTCATAAAATTATGCATTTTTCCAGAAAGAATATTGGATTTCCTTAAAAAAAGCACCTCTCAAATGCATATTTTTGGTTCACAAAGCCTCATTTTTGTTAGTTTTTTGTTTGTGCACTAAATTACACATAAATTGCACATCTTAATTAGTAAATAATTGTTATAGCATAACATTTAAAACGAACATGCCTTACATCGACTCTTCATCAAAAGTTTTTTAGTATTTGTCTGACAGGGTAGAAGGGGGACCATTTGCCAATGGGGTACCTTTGCCAGTCCAGTTTTTTTTTTCCAAACCAACAGAATATTAAATACCGAAAACTAATTTTCTGTTGCTCATCCCTGATTGAAAACTTTCCACAAAGTTTGACAGCTATTGGCTCGACACAAAATACATTAGACGGTTGTGTTAGTTTTTTAATGTTGAGGAACCAAAATACAGGGTGTCCCAAAAGTTTACGTCGAAACGAAAACGGTAGATAGGGTAGGTGGTGACAGTTATCAGAAATATAATAAAAAAAATCGCAGCCATATATTTTGGGAGTTATGGGCATTTGAAAAAAAGTCGAAAAAATGGTCACCCTGTGACGGTTTTTCATGTGCCGTGACTACAAATCTTAATTTTTTTCATTTTTTTCTTTTGTTACGGAACCTTGAATAACCCTGCTATCAAATGCATTCAAAAATTTTAACTCAGCTGCATCAGTTTTAAAGAAAATATTACTTTTTTACCCAACTTAGTACTAAAAAATTTTACATGACTCTAATTCAATGAGTCGTAGTGTAAAAAAAATGCACTACGATGTTTCGGCAAGTTGCTTTAAAAGTTGGTGTGTTCAATTCTCTTTTCAAAATGGTATAACATTGTTGGGAATATTTCATAAATAACCGAGATAAATTTTTTTTTCTTAAGAAATCCGAATCTTTTATGAGGTAATTTTTCCATATTATTTAAGTTTTTGTATTCTGAAAGGTTCTGAAAGGGTACAAAACTTGAATAATATGGAAAAATTACCTCATAAAAGAGTCGGATTTCTTAAGAAAAAAAAATTTATCTCGGTTATTTATGAAATATTCCCAACAATGTTATACCATTTTGAAAAGAGAATTGAACACACCAACTTTTAAAGCAACTTGCCGAAACATCGTAGTGCATTTTTTTTACACTACGGCTCATTGAATTAGAGTCATGTAAAATTTTTAGTACTAAGTTGGGTAAAAAATTAATATTTTCTTTAAAACTGATGCAGCTGAGTTAAAATTTTTGAATGCATTTGATAGCAGGGTTATTCAAGGTTCCGTAACAAAAGAAAAAAATGAAAAAAATTAAGATTTGTAGTCACGGAACATGAAAAACCGTCACAGGGTGACCATTTTTTCGACTTTTTTTCAAATGCCCATAACTCCCAAAATATATGGCTGCGATTTTTTTTATTATTTTTCTGATAACTGTCACCACCTACCCTATCTACCGTTTTCGTTTCGACGTTAAATTTTGGGACACCCTGTATAAAGGTACATAACCGTCGTAAATTTTTAGTGTTTTTCTTGTTAGATTACTATTTCATACAAATATCCTTTGAAAATGATGTTTACTATGCTGTGTAGAAGTGATTTTTTTTTACTGTTTAACTTATAAAAATGTTATAACTGAATTTTCGAAAGAGCTAGTGGGGTAAATTTGCCATCTGTTTTTCGGGAGGTCTTGCTAAAAACTCAGTTCTATTCTCTCCTTTCTCAATGTTCATTTTGAAAAAGAATTTTGAAAGAGAATTTCATCACAAAAAGGGGGGTGTCACTCGAACGGTTTGTTGAAATTGAATAAATCTGAAACCGTCTTCAACTGTTAATATTATACTTTAAGCCCTCAGTTTCCTAACTAAGTATAGTAGATTCTTGAAAAGAAGGGTGCTGTTTAAACTTAATAAATTCTTGAGTTCCACCTTTCAACATTTGGTTCTCAAAAACTGAAATTAAATTCTTTGGGAACTTTTGGAAGTAAAGACTTCTGCTGCGTTCATCTAGTAGATTTTAACCTCGTTATTGAGTTGTGAGGGAGTAATCTTATTGAGTCGAAACTTTAAGGTAACGTTTGTTGTCGAAAAAATAGATGAATTTTAATAGTGTACTCTGTTATAAATAAATAATCATCGAAAGGTTTGCCAAAAATAAATAATATTTTTAAAAGTAATAATGATTAGTTACAAAGATAGAAATAGATAGTTAAGCAATAACTTGAAATATGATTCATTTTAAATACAAGAATTAATTTCTTCTAAAATATAAGATTATCAACAAAAATTTAAATGAATACTCTCAGTTCATAACAAAGAAAACCTAGACTGCGGATATTATAAACAAACTATTAAAATGTTCTTCAAATTGCTATGATAACATCGCATAACAAAAAAAAAAAAAACGATAACCTGGTTGACACATTAAACTATTAAAATTGTACCTGTTTCAAATGGTCATTACGGAAAAAGCATAAGCGTGTAGATACTTAAAGGGATTAAGATAAAAAAAATCATACGTTTATAAAATAAAATTGAAAAAAAAAATAACAAAATTTTATTGTTTACTAATTCCTATTCAAATTCTATTTGATATTTAAAGTATCTATTTGTTTATTTAGAGTGCGTATCAAAACTTTTTTTTTTTGTTTAAGTCGTAATTTGGGCTAACATTATGTTCAAAATAAATTAAATAAATACTTCACGAACATTTTATGTGAAATAAAAACAAAATCGATTTGCATTTATAATTATTGATATGCGACTTTTTTGTAGATGATGTCTTGACACATTTATATCGATAGTTTTTATTTTTTTTTTTTGTACACTTCTTAAGTGCCTTTGTGCTCTAAAAGCAGTGCAAACATAAATATTATTGTTTTTATAGTTTCTGTGAGTGTAAACTATGAATTCATTTAATAAAAAAAAAAACTATTCTCACTCCAGATTTCAATTAAAATTGACATATTGTTGATTGAGAAGATTGAAAAGGTGAAGAAGCACGTTCGCTTTGTTTTTTTTTGTAGAAACTTTAAATAATAAATTAAGATTGGTATACATTTTCTTAAACAAAAATTATTTTAAATTTTAAGACTTCTTCTCGTAAAAGCAGGAGATTCCGTCATCGTCTTTGACTAATATTTTCTTGGGAATTTTCGCCTTCTATACATTTCCGAAATTAATACTTTCAAAAACTTTATCTATCCAATATATATTATACTAATTTGGGTTATAAACTAAGGCGGTAGAATAAAAGACTATAATTTAACCGAAATTAAAAAGTAATTAAATTAAAAACTTATTCAAACTTTTTTAAATTTTTTTTTACTTTATATCTAACTTTTTTATGTATGAGTGTCGTATAAAAAATTCCCTTAGTATTGGTTAATTTTAACACAATTATAATGAAATCGTATATTGAACTATAAAAAGTAGTATGCGTGCAAAAGTCTTGGATTAAATTCTTATTAAAAATAATACTTCAATGACGTCCGAATCACCTTGAAGATTAAAAAAAAAAAAAACATAATCTTAAGTGCATTTCTTGGCATTTGCCAATAAGTCGAACTTATAAGAGACATAAAACCCTTATCTTATAGATTGATTGTATCAAGTATCAGTGTATCCTCCACTTTTCAATTAATTTTATTCTTTTTTAAAAAAGAATATGATAAGAAATTATCAAGATCTGGTGAGGTTGCTGGTATCTTATCATTCAAAATAATAGATTCATTTAGGCAAATTTTACCAATCTTCTATTTTCGATACTGGAACAAAATTGTTTTGTTTGTTTGGTTCTTTTGGTTAATGGTCAGGTGGTATCGATGTTAGTGTTATGGCTTATTTTTTTTTTTTTTTCAATGTGATAAAAGTTCTATTTTAAAGCTGCCCATTAGTCTGTCAAAAAAACCCTTATTCTCTATTTTCAAGAAATTGTAAGAGTTAACAATTGTATGCTTCATTGTTTTAGCTTGTTAACTCAAATCATAAAAATAGTATTTATGATTTTGATAAGAATTTTATTTACAAGTGGATTTTTAAAATTTTCAGTAAACATCATAAATCTTTACTATGTAGGTACCTATCGTATTAAGGTCGTAAAACACTAGCATATACATAAATAAGATGGTTTTGCGAGGCAAAAGTGGTTCACATATACAATTTTAAAAGACAATATTAAATTGGTATTAATAAAAAAAAAATAAACATAGGTAACAAGAGTGTAGCAAAATTTCTTCTATCATCATATCATAATTTATTGTGTCATGCTCAAAAAAGTATGATTTTTTTTGCGGCCCTATTTGTTTTACAACGCAATTAAGTTAACGTTTAATTGTTTCGATTCGATTGCATTACCAATAAACAAGTATGATAATATTTTTATTTATAGAATTTACAGATATCATAATGAAAAAGAAAAAATAAATACAAAATATCAATTTTTTAACTCTTTAATTTTGTTTTTTTTTTTTAATTCGGAAAAATTGAGAACTCATTTTTTTTAAAACAAAATCTTTAAAAAAAAATGTTTTGAAAAGTAGATATGCATTTGTATGTCATATAAAATTTAATGGCCGATTTCATAAATATTTACAAGGCTTTTAAATTTTTAAATGACGTTTTTGGTATGGAACAAACGACATTTTAGGACGTACAAGACTGATAAGTAGTTAAAAGGGCTTTATGAAACTGGCCATAAGATTCGTAATAATATATCGTACTCGATATATCCACCAGACATGACATTACGGTGATAGAGAATGTGAAAAAGTGAGTACAGAAAGAGTTTAGTGAGATTCTCTAGAAATTGAAATTTTATATTTATAGGAATAAAATTAACGGAAATATCAATCTTATGGCGTTTTCGATTGGCAGTCCGGAAGCGTCCGGAATCATTCTGAAAGCGTTTTATTCGTACAAAACTGACAGTTTTGTGTGAATAAAATTTTTTCAGAATGATTCCGGACGCTTCCGGACTGCCAATCGAAAACGCCATTAAAAATCGTTTTTTTGTTTTTTTTCAATTTTTTTCAATATTTTCTAAAACAAAAGTATAGTTTTTCCACACAATCTTTAAAAAACGGTTTTAAGCTAAATAATTGCATTCCAAACTTTTCAAAAATCAAAAATTTTTTCGGTAACTTTTTTGATTGAAAAATAAGCTATTTTTTTCAAATTAAATTAGTCAAAAATCCAAAAATTAACTTTTTGCTCAATATAATAATAATTATAATAGATAGAAAACATAGCAAAGCAATTTTTAACCAATTTTTTTTTAAATCCAACTATTTTTGTAAAAGATAAAAATAAATAAATTGCACGACTGGGGTCGCACGTACTTGCTCTTATGCTTAAAGTAACTATAATGTTAAAGCTTTTTATTCAAGAAATTTAAAATTTGATATTTTGAAGAAATTTCATAAGTAGTATAAAAAAATTAAATCTGTTTTTATAATTAATAAAACACCGTTTTAAAATATCTTAAAAAAAAAAAACAAATATGCCATTTTATTTCTCGTATAAAAAGGTATTTTTAGAAAAAAAATTTTGAAAATTGTAGGAGCCGTTTTTTAAAAAAATAATTTTTTATATATAAAATTTTTTTAACATTTTTCAAAAAAAAAGTTGGTATGCCATTTTGAAGAAATAATTAATTTACACATAAAAACTAAATTTCAAAATTTTTCATTGATCCGTTTTCAAAAAATTGATTTTTCAAAAAAAAATTTTGAAATATTTTTTAAAAAACCAAAAATGCGTTTTTTGAAAATTTTCTAAAATTTTAATATTATCTTTACTTACACACTTTTGTATAAAAATTTTCATTTAAATCGGGTTAATTTTGTACGAGATATTCAGAAACGAAAAAAAACGTTCTATGACAGGTACCGTTAATAACGGTACAAAAAATATTTTTTTTATTTAAAAAGTTGGCCCTTATGTGTAATACTACACACAAAAATTTTAATCAAAATCGTTAGAGCCGTTTTTGAAAAAAATTACCTTTTCTATTTCCGTTATATGGCAGGTACCGTTAGTTTTGGTCATAAAAAAAAAATTTCAATTTCCCCTCTAGGGAATCACCAAAAACTGCTAACTACCAAGTTTGAAGAAAATCACTTCACTCGTTTAGGCTGCAGCTCCAGATAGAGACAGACACACAGACAGACAGACAGACAGACAGACAGACAGACAGAATTGCCGGACCCACTTTTTTGGCATTCTCCATCATCGTAATGTCATGTAAAATTGTTATCTCGAGTTCGATTTTTTTTACGAATCCTAAACTTGCCCTATAGTACCTATATCGCAAGTAAAAATCAAGTAATTGTATTTTTGCATTTTTTTCAATATATTTGAGGTTATAGAAAAAAATTGTTTGAGCAAAAGTTGTAGACATTTGTACTACCTACAACTTTTGCATTTGACTTTTTTCGATAGGACGTCTAATTTTGACAGAAATCGTAAAAAACCATGATTTTTGGCACCCACCCCACTTTTTCGCCCACCCACCCCCTTTCCCCTAATTTTTTTGTAGGCAATTTATCTTTCCCCTTTCATATATGTACCCTTTATCCTAAATTTTCCCACCACCCTTATGCTGCTAATAATTTGTTCAACTTTTGCCTTCTGAAAACCGGATTGGCACTGGTCTATGATGCAAATAAGGTCGTATTTTTAAATAAAAAAAAAATATTTTTCAACGGATTTCTACTAAAATGTTTGTACAAAACCGTTTAAGTTGCCCTAAAGTTTATTAATGTACATACAATTTTCTAAAAAGCCAACAATGCGGTGCGATGTTTTTATTTGAAACTGCATGCCATTTTGTTTTGTTTATTTTTTTTTTACATGGTTTAATGTTTTAAAATAATGGCTGGACTGATTTTGATGATTCCTTGCACGCTTTCTAGACATTAAATCAATGGTAGTTTAGAAAAGAAGACATTTTGAAAGAAAAACAAAGAAAAAGACATAAAAAAACAACAAGAAAAAAATTGAATTTGGGTTTTGTATAAGTTTAAAATACATTATTAAAGTATTGAAATTCAAAATTGAAAAAACCACCTTAATTTAATTTTACAAAAATAATTAACAAGTAAAATTCAAACACAACGAATGACAACGGTTAAATACAACAAAGATGAAATTAAAACAAGTATATTTGAATATACCATTTGAAAACAGTTTGACGTTATTCAAAAAGTTTTTACTGAACAAAATAAATTAGGAAATTTGTTTGAAAAATAGAAATAGAATAGAAAATATAACGATGCATCCGAGCTGCGCTGGATGGTTCAGCTAGTTTCTTATAAAATTAAATTAAAATAATAATAATTTTTTACATTTAAAAATTTGGCGGTGATGGAAGCCACTTTTACTATAAGAGCAATTTTATTTTCCTCTAAAATTTTTTTTCTACGGTTATGGTTGGGCTACTAAGCAACAAATTCGTGCACTTTGTGTTAAAGCATAAAATTTACATCGTAGTTAGTACTTAATATAAGAGTTATTTTGTCTCAAAATTTGGTGTTCTTTTTAAGAATTACGAATTTTTTGTTTAACATATGATACCTATGGAAAAATTTTGAAGTATAAAATATGGCGCAGTTAATAATAATGTAAAATTTTATTTAAATAAACCTATCCCGCATTAGCCTTTTAAAATCACAACAATTTTAAAACTCCTAAAAACTAAGACGTCATCTATCAAAATGAAACCCAAATTTTGTTTATGGCAATTCAATCATTAATTAAATGAAACTACACTTCATGATGTTTTAAAGTACCTACTCAACTTACCTAAGTTCATTTGGCCGTCAACTTGAACTTGATTATATTTTTGTTTATGTCTTTAATGCATATTGTTGTTAAATATAATGAAAATAAAATTATGCTTCTCATGATCGAATCAACTGGCCTTGAAGGCATTGCTCATTTAATTAATCCCTTGTTTCGTGTCTGTACCTCAATAAGTGCTTTTGAAGTTTGTTACAAAAAAAAAAAAAAAAAAATAACAAACAAACATACCTTCCCAAAAATAAAGTAGCGTGGGAGGCTAGAAGGAGTATAGAATTGTTGTTATTTATTAAGAAAACAAAACAGGTAAACAAGCAACCGGGTAAAACAGTGATTTTGACGGTAGTAATCTTACAATAATATTCCACGCATAGTAAATTTGGAATAAACATAAAACGATTTTCTGGTCAAACGATATGGTAGAATTATTAATTAGTAATTAAATTGGCTCAAAAAGACCAAAAAACAGATTTTGAAAGTCCATATATTACCTATCCAATTTCAGCAGTATTCAACTTTAGTTACCATTATGTTGAAAAATAAAGTATCTTCTTTACGCTGTTACATATTTAATATCTATAAATGCTCAAAAAATAAAAATAGACTATTTAGTAAAAACATACAAAATATCGTTTTTTTTCTCTTTTTTGAATGGTTTTTCACAATAAGTTTTTTACAATTTTGTTTTAAAATTTTTTAAAATCATACAAATCGATAGAAAATTTAATTATCTACAAAAAATTACTTAATAAAAATTTTCAAATTCGGCTTGCTTTTCAAGTTATAGACAAAAACTCAAAAAGTAACTAAAAGAGTCGCAAATATTGGTCGTTACAAAATTTAATTATCTATAGATTTTGAAGAAAATTGTCTTGTTATATACTACAAACAAAAAAATTTTAAACTATGAGGACTCGAAAGATATTGATTTTTTCTTTCAGTAAGAATTTTTTTGGCAAAAATTTTCTTTAAAAAATCGATTTTTTTAAAAATGTTTTGATACATTGCACTTAAAAATCTGAAGTAACATAGAAAAGTTGTTCCAGTGTTTTTTGCTTATTTATTCAGCTTTCAGGTGCTTGTTTTTATATTCAGATTGATCGTTTTTTACTCAAGATATAGTCCGAATACTTAGTATGCTTGGAAAAACAACGACAAAAATTTTGAAAAATCATATCTCGAAAACCTATTCATAAACATTTTTTTAGATTAGATTTTCGAGTTTTCTGGGACCAAATCTATACGAAAAATATAGAGGCACTTGGTGTCCAAAATTTTTTTTATTTTTTTTGTTAACTAGTGTTATTTTATAGATACGTTAAGAACCCTCGTATAATGACACTTAATTAATTTATTAAATAGTTTTAATTCCAAAATTAGCGCTAAGACTCCCTCAATTATCTGTTTTTTTTTTTCATGATTGTGACGAATCAAAGTTCATTTTTCGCTATCAAGAAAAAATGCTCTGAAATAATTGAAAAGAAGATAAAAGTCATATGTTCGACCAAAAAAAAAAAAATTGCTAAAATTGCGAAGATCTATAGACAAAGACTTTAAGACTAATTTTGTCTCTTTATCAGCAGATAATTTTTTTATCAATTGACTTTAACGTAAAATTTTGATTAGACAACAACTTAAAAAATTAATTAGTGATGGTAAAAAAAATTGTTTGTACCTAACCTATACTAACGTCTTAGCTTCTTATTTAAATTTGCCTAAATTATAGCTTGAATTATGCGTTTTTTTATGATCCTGAACTTTGCAGACATTTTGTCTGCTGAGGTTTTTACAGCCACCAAAGTCGCAAAACTGGTCTGATTTTGAAAAATTTTGAAAAATTAAAAGGCATTCGTTTCGTTAAATAAAAATCTAGGGGCGATATTTTTTAGTTTTTTTTTTATTTGTCTTAACAAAAAAGTTATGGCCAAAAAACGAAAAAAACACCAAAAAATTAATTTAAAATTTTTTGGACTTTCGTCACCACTGTAATAATGGACCCATTTTCATAAAATAAACGCCATTCGCTTCGTTAAATAAAAATCTAGGGGCGATATTTTTTAGTTTTTTTTTATTTGTCTTAACAAAAAAGTTATGGCCAAAAAACGAAAAAAACACCAAAAAATTAATTTCGTCACCACTGTAATAATGGACCCATTTTCATAAAATAAACGCCATTCGCTTCGTTAAATAAAAATCTAGGGGCGATATTTTTTAGTTTTTTTTTTATTTGTCTTAACAAAAAAGTTATGGCCAAAAAACGAAAAAAACACCAAAAAATTAATTTAAAATTTTTTGGACTTTCGTCACCACTGTAATAATGGACCCATTTTCATAAAATAAACGCCATTCGCTTCGTTAAATAAAAATCTAGGGGCGATATTTTTTAGTTTTTTTTTTATTTGTCTTAACAAAAAAGTTATGGCCAAAAAACGAAAAAAAAACACCAAAAAATTAATTTAAAATTTTTTGGACTTTCGTCACCACTGTAATAATGGACCCATTTTCATAAAATAAACGCCATTCGCTTCGTTAAATAAAAATCTAGGGGCGATATTTTTTAGTTTTTTTTTATTTGTCTTAACAAAAAAGTTATGGCCAAAAAACGAAAAAAACACCAAAAAATTAATTTAAAATTTTTTGGACTTTCGTCACCACTGTAATAATGGACCCATTTTCAAAAAAATAAACGCAATTCGCTTCGTTAAATAAAAATCTAGGGGCGATATTTTTTAGTTTTTTTTTATTTGTCTTAACAAAAAAGTTATGGCCAAAAAACGAAAAAAACACCAAAAAATTAATTTCGTCACCACTGTAATAATGGACCCATTTTCATAAAATAAACGCCATTCGCTTCGTTAAATAAAAATTTAGGGGCGATATTTTTTAGTTTTTTTTTTATTTGCCTTAACAAAAAAGTTATGGCCAAAAAACACAAAACCCACCAAAAAATTAATTTAAAATTTTTTGGACTTTCGTCACCACTGTAATAATGTACACATTTTTATGAAATTAACGCCATTCGCTTCGTTAAATAAAAATCTAGGGGCAATATTTTTTAGTAATATCTTTGAAGTTCGCAAAAAAAAAAGAATACTCGAATTGTATCGAATGAAAAAAAAAAAAAAAAAAAAATACAATATTGAATTGCTGACGTCTTTAACACAAGGTATCTTCCTAGTTTCAAGAAATAAATTATCTCTTTTTATTTTCTACCATATCATATCTCAACCTTTAACTGCAAATGAGTGCCATGAACTGATATTTTCAAGGCACAAAAGAAATGAGAGGGTTAACTTTGAAACTTATGACGTAAAATTGTATTGTGACGTAAATTTATTTTTTTACCACAAACTAAATGCTCAATGAAAAATTCTATTACTTCTAATACAAATTGGGTATGGATGACAATTTTTTTTAATATGTGTTCTAGTATCTTATGAATTACCCTCAATGTCAATGTAATTGTGGTCAATGCTATATAGCAAAGGCTGATTCAACTTTGAAAAAATTTACAGAAAACATCTTTTAATTTGAGTTGAAACATCTTTGAAAAAATTTAAATTGTTATCTATCAGATTTTTAGCTTCATTAGCAAGAATTTGAAAGCGATTGAGTACTCTAATCTTAAATGTAGTCTAACAATTAACAATGCATTAAACGATTGATTCAAGTATACTCAGAACACAGTGCGAGTAAACAAGAGTAATTTTTCATTTTGGTGAAACCACATTTTTATTTCACGAAATTCATACTAGAACTCGCAGACATAAAATCAAGGTTGCATACTATCGCATACAATGTTCAAGGTTGTACGACCTTCTTAAGATGGTATGTTCACAATCTAGGGTAGATCCCGACTCATATAAAAAAATACTAACAAGCGACATGACTTTATAAAGTTCTTCGTTAATACGCCTCAAACTACGCTACACATAGATGATTAAATTATACAGGAGATACATTTGATAGCAGTTTTTAACTTTACACTCCATTACAAGATGAGTCGGCTACAGCGATAAAACTAATTTTGAAAACATAAAATTTATATTTATAATTACGAATTATTCCATTTGATTTTTTGTATGAAAAAAAAAAAAAATTGAAAAAAGAAATAAAAACTTTAGAGCCGTTTTTTTTTAACAAATTTTCAAAAAAACAAATATATATGAGTACCTAATTAAAAAAAAATTCAAAAAATTGCAGTCAGTAGATTGAATAATTACTCCATTTTTATACATATTTGTACATAACAATCCGTTAAATTAATTCTTTTGATTAAATAAATTGATATTTTTTTAAAAGAATGCAAAATGTGACTTATACCACTTTCAAATACCTATAACGACTCATATGTGTCATTTTTAAGAAAATATTAAAACGAAATTTCGAAAAAACTTTACTAACCCGTTTTCAAAAACCTGAATTTTTTTTCTTCTACGGCAGATTCTGTTAATAAAGGTCCATGATATAGATAGACCGACAAACATAAAAACAGACTGACACACAGGATTGCGGAATCCAATTTGTTTTACATTTTCGAGCTCGATTTTGTATCCTTTACTTTCCTGAAATGGGTACCTAACATTATATCGCAAGTAAAAAATGTTACACATACGCCACAGTGACCATTCAAATTGAAATCTCAAAATACACAAACAAAAATCGATGTTTTCATAATATATTCAGTTAAATTTTTCCTGACCACTCACTGGACTTTCAGCTAATATCAGTGATCTTGAAAAAAAATTACATATAATATATCGGTCTTATGTCAAACAAATAAGCAACCGTTACCGTGTCAAACAATTACGTCTTCAACTATGATTTTAAGTTATGGATGATGAAAAATGCAAGTGTTTTCGAAAGTTTGTCGTAAATGTCGTAAACTTCCTCACATTATTTATTAGAGTGCAAAGGAAAATTGAGAGTAAACAGACTTTTGAAATGCATAATATTCAATTTCGAACCGCCCTTTTGCAAAACACAGATAATATGAGTCCCTTACAGTTTTGAGTGATCTTATTTGCTATATATAACCCAGTAAGAATAGACGAAAAATTGTCAAAGAAAGGAACAAATTTGTAACAGGCTGATTTTTAGAAAACAACTTGGTGTGAGGGTGATTTACAACCTGTGAAAAGTCCTGAAGTTTCCTCTGCCCGCAAAGGTCACAACATTTTTTGTTTTAAAAACGGCAGGTTTTAGACAAAAATTATGTTCTATAATATTGTAGCTGAGGTTATTTTTTTTACAAAAAATTATCGTATACAATTTTTTTTTGTATCACTTACCGTTTAGACTTTACAGCATTTCATTGGATTAAAGTAACAAATATAAAAATATCAATAAAAACATATGCGAATTTGAAGTTATATATTTTATCAACATTGCGTTATACAAGAAAACTTTGTGGGAAAATTTTTCTAAAATAGCTTCAGCTACAATTTTGTAGAACATAAATTTTGTTACAATTTTTTTTTTTTTGTTTGAAAAAAATCTATTTTTCCTGGGTTAATAGCTTAATAGCTGGTATATATTGATAATTAATCAAGCTTTCAATAAAGCTAAGGTGTTAAAATCTTCAAAAGTCTTTTTTGAAAATTACAACGAATTTCCTCGATTTTTTCCGTTAAACTTAAAAGTAGATAGATTGCAGTTCTATTTATAATTATTATTCTAATTTATTTAATTGTTTTCCTGAATTACTAGTACCAAGTATTAAAGATTCCGCCCTTCAGAGCTTAGGGTTTTCCAGTTAAAAATTAAAAAAAAAAAACAGAGGAATTGATCAGCCCTCTTTCCTACAAATATCTATTAGGTACATATTTTCTTTTTATAAAACATGAAACTGTTTAATTTCTTACTATACCTAAGAATAGATACATTTTATATTCAAATCAGGTATATAAAATGTACACATTGCCATATTATAAAAAAAGCACTTAAATTACTTTCCAAGAAACTCCCCAGCCACCTATAAGCAACTGTGTCAAATTCACCACAAGGGAGAAAAAAATCCCAAACATAACGACTTTTATCTTAAAATCACAATGTATTTTTTTCATTTATTCTGGCAGATTGACAGACTTTTTTTTTGTATAGACAAACAGAAGCAATAAATTGTTTTGATGTACAGGGGGAATTTTTTTTAATTTTATCACATATTCGTGACTTTTGAAGTGTTGTGCCTATTTTAACACAACACAAAGTCAATTTTTAAAAGACTTAATTGAACATCAAGTTCTTCAGATAAAAAAATTTATCAATATAAGTTTCTAAGTTTTTTTAAAAAATAATTAGGTACATTTCAATACTTTTTGGGAACTTTTTTTTTCACGGGATTCTCATCTGGTCTTAAAAAGGAGCAGTCACAGGTGCGAAATAAAAAGCCTTTAAGTACAGTAGCGGAATCTTATTATTAAAGTAATTACAAATAAGTACACAGACCCTGCGCATTTTATCAATGTCCCACTTCAAACAATAAAATTAAAATCAGTACAAAAAGCAATTGAAGAAATATACGTCTTTTCCACAACCATCATCGTCTTTTATACACAAGTAGTCACGCTTTCTTTCCTTATCAATTTACAAAAACCCTTCAGTTTACCCAAGATAATATTCCATTATATCAGAACCATATGATTTGTTAATAAGTGCAAAAAAAGTCTTTAGTCAGAGCCATCCAGTAAAAGATTTTTAAAAGTAAATACTACTTTCTGCTTAAATGCTTTTATATAAAAAAAAACCTTTTGTTTCCGCGCCAAATTGAGATAGTTAAAACTATCTCTCTCTCTCTCTCTAAATTGAAAAACAAGTGTCTAAGAGAGAAGATTATATCCACCAAGACTCTAATGAACATTTAAAACAAAAATTAAATATACCTCTATTGTCACCGAGATTATAGGTGCGAGTTAATTATCACTATATGACTTTGACTAAAGTGGCAAGTTCCTTATAATTACAGTACTAATAGTCTAGGATGTAATGTTTGTTATTTTACCATAAAATTATACCACTAGTTTATTAGTTTTTTCTCCTGACCCCGAAAATCCCATTCAAAATTTTTGTTTGTGGATAAGTTTTCGAGGTATGGTTTTCTAAAGTGAATCGTCAGTTGTAAGAACGGAAGTCCATTTTGCAAAATTGTTGGGAAAACGCAAAAAACGTTTTCAGATGTTTGACCTTCAGATAAAATAAAGATTATGTAGATTTGATTAGAATGAGACAAAAATTTTATTTCTATCGGTTTCTGATAGACAGGTTTAAGTTTTTCGTCGTTTTTTTTTTTATCATGCATAGTATTCGGACTATAATATCTTGACTATATTTGAAAAAAAAAAAAAAATCAGAAACATTTTTAAGCAAATTAGAAAAAAGCTCATTCTTGATTTTTTTACTAAATTTTTTTTAAGTTAATAAAGATATGTATAAAGAGAAAAAAACAGATGCTTAATCTTTGAGCGGTTTTTCATAAGCCCACGGGCCAAAAGCTTAAAAAAATATACTATGAACTTACAACCCACCCAAGTGTGTCAAAAATCCACAAAAAAGTGAGCCAAAACCCTATAAAAACCCCCAAAAAAAGGATGTTAAAATGTGCTTAATAAATATTTATTAGTAAAAATAATGTGAAAACGCACAATTTTTTTTTTGTAAATACATTTTAACTTTTTTGAATTTATTTTTTTTTTTTTTTCAAAAATTTTATGAAGTATTTAAGTAATGAAGTAATTTTCGAAAACTCGCGTCAAAAAAAGTAGAACAAAATTTTACTTAAAAGACGATTAATCATCGTGATAATCGCGGATGATTTTTGCAAACCAAACAGGCAAACAGGCAGTACGTAGGATTTTTTTGAAGTATTAAAATTTAACGATTTTATGGTCTTTTTTTTCAACGAATTTTGTTTTTGGAATAAAATAATTATTTCAAACTAATGCCATTTCTTTAAAAATTAATATTTCAAAAAAATCCTACGTACACTAGAAAATAGTATTTTTAAGCTCCACACAAAATTTCAGCCCAATCGGTTAAAAACTGTAGGAGTTAGTTGGTCGCCCGATGGGAGCACAGGATTTTAATATCATCCTGAACTACACCGCCATTTAAAAAACTTCACATCATTAAAAAAAATAGCATTAGCCTATTCTGTTACCTATTAATATACTTAATTAAACTAAACAAACACCAAACGAAAATAATATTTCTTCTTTGTTTTATACGCTGATGAATATTCCGTTCAGCTGCTTTCTTTTTATAAGAAAACGTACAGAGATCAACTGTAGAGACGCCATTTTATGATATTTTTATATATATATATATATTTTCGAAGTACGATTTAAATACCTGTTAAATAACATAGGTACTCAAGAAGTTGTTCTGCTACTTTTTTTTAATCTCTTAATTGATATCTCTCATGAAAGTACCAATTTTAATATAATTTTAAATAATAATAATATAAATCATTCTTATAAGAAATTAACACCAATTTAATTTTCTGAAAAAAAAAAAAAATAACCTATCACATAAAAAAATGTTTCTTGAACTTAAGGCCCCCTTTAATCAGTGAAATTTGAGAATATTCACACATTTTTCTTCCTGCTCGAAAAAAAAACCGTTTCACAAAAAAATATTTGTATAGATGCTTCCGATTCTAAATAAAGTAAAGCACTCGCCTTGTGAACCAGCAGTTGTGCCAGTTTTTTTTTCTTTTTTTTTTTCATTAAAATGTTTCCACATAAAAATAAGAGATTTTCCTCTTTAATTAATTGGATTTCTATTAAATCAGCAAATTCAATAATTTGAGAGGATTTTTCCGCTTATTTATATACCGTCTTAGTAGTCTAGTTGGCAAAAAACCATGCAGAAATTCTAATTTTAATACAGAATCCGCTTGTTTTAAGGTGGCCTTTTAAAGTGAAAACTTCTTTAGTATCGTAGTGATTTGAAACAAGATGAAACGAAAACGCGACACGAACATTCAACTTGTTAAAACTTTTTTCTTTTAATAGATAGATAAATAAAATTTGTAGTATTGTAGATAGGTAATTAAATAAACTATAAATGTACACAATTTCAATTAATTTCATATGCAAAATTCTGAGACAACGGTAAAAAGATGTTCTTTTCCTAAACACGTTATATCTTTTGATCAAGTGCACATACAAATTTGAATTAACTTCAATACGCATGCTGATAACATACCCTTTCATTTGATATATTACAATTAACTGTACAAGCTCTACAAGTTACACAATCTTAAATTGAAAAACTTGAAAAATACCTCAAAACACCTGTGGAGATCTGTTGACGATGACCAGTGTAGGAAGTACCGTAATCTCAGCTTGAAATATCGAAATATGATTCATACGTCGTATAAAAGGTGAAATAACCTTTCAGATGATATAAAATTTACTATAGGTTGTCATTTAAAAAAATATATTTAAAGGTGTTGAAAGAAAAAAAAGATTGATTTTTTTGCTTTTTTGATGAAAAGTGATTTGGTTTGAAAAAAATAAGCTCTTTTTCTAGATGCTGTATAGACATGAACGATATAAATATTTTGAGCTGAAACAATAAGCTTTCAGATGATATAAAATTAATATAGGTTGTCATATAAAAAACATGTATTTAAAGGAGATAGAATAAAAAATAGGTAGTTTTTTTCTTTTTTTTTTGCAGGAAAAATTTGTTTTAAAGTTTCACTTCTACCACGTGTGAATTGCACACATGACTTTTTTTTTCTCCGTGTAGATCATATTTTTAACAGTGCCTTTGTTTATTTTTTGCCAGGCTAATAAATTGCCTCAAAACCATGTGATCTCCCCTGCACAGAGCATCCTTTCAACCGAATATTTGTATGGGCTCTTTTGATACTTCATTCCTTTTATTCCAAAATTTTGTTTAAAAGAAATGAGTGGTACCAAAAAATATCTAGATTATTTAAGGAAAAAAAAAATATGAAGGAGGAGGTTTTTTTAATGAAACCATTGTAGTCTTGCTTTTATAATTAATACGGTTAACTGAGGTAACTTTGTGGAAGTTAGGTTTTTGGAAATTTAATTTACCTAAAAACATGTTTGATGCAACTCTCTACTTTGTATGCAAAATATATATTTGTATATTTTATTTAAACTATTCTAGTACTTTCCAAAACTTTTTTTTGATGATATAAAAAAAAGTCTCCACACATATAAAGTTAAAGTACTTACCTAAAACTTTATCTCATAGACTATAAGATATAGCACACTAAAAATTTAATCAACTAAACTTACCCTGTAAAAGTACCTAATCAAGGGGATACTCCGTAAAAACACCTCTTAACAGTTTTTTTTTTTTTTATTTTGTATATTTCACTCATCATATCTTGCGCGATTCGTAATCGGGTGAATGAATTGGATTATATACGAAGCGGTTGCCGTCTTTGGTCATTCAGTATTCAGAAACTCGGCACACAGTCAACAGACTCTATAAGCTTCAAAGAAATAAAGATACTTAAAAAAAGATACGAAACAAGAATCAATTAGCAATCATAACGCGACGCGAAGCTAAAAAAAAAAAAACACACAAACGTCTATGTCAGGGCTAACAAAAGCTATACAACCATCAGCTGAGTTAAGGAATATAAACATTTCGAGTTTACGTTTCAAACTGATCACAACCATTGAATTTTTTGTATACGATTTTTATATTTTTAAATTTTAACTTAACGAATTTACTTAAGGAATTTATTTAATAAATAAAAAATCCTGCCGAGTACAACAAAACTGAAGTTTAAAAGAAAAAAAAAAAATTACGAAAAAAATTATACCACAACGAAAAAAAAAACACGGAAATATATAATTTTGTTCAATAAATCATTTTAAACGAAAAAAAATGTAAATATAATATTTTTTTTTGTTTTTTATTTATTCATAAAGTTTCTGCAATCAAATAACATTTTTAGTGAAGTTTAAAGAAGTTTTTTTTTGGTTGAATAAAGCATAAAATTGATGCCGCGATTACCAAAAAAATCAGTATGCAAGATCATACTTACCGTTTTTGCATTGTTCTCTTGCATAATCTCAACGATCAAAAGTGAAGGCTTTAATAAATAAAATTTTCAAAGTGACAGTGATGATTTTGATAAAAAGAATATTTAATAAAAAAATTATTCAAAAAATGCCTTGAAAATCATAAAAAAAAGTGCCTAAAAAAAATTACAAAAAGTGCGTCTCTTTTTTGACACACATACACATCAAAAAATTTGTTGCAAAACAAAAATTTTGACAAATATTGACACACAATCATAAAATTTTGGATTACACTTGTGTCACTTTTTTCGTGGGTAACTATTTGTTTTATGTGACTGCGTCAATTTAACTAAAGAAAAATAAAAAAAAAAAAACAAAACCTTGCACCTGTTTAACCAATGTGAATGCCTTTTCTTTTCATCAAAATATCTTTTTTTTTTCGAAATAAATTTTTTGTCTTGTTTAAAAAAGAATCTTTCTATCTTCTGTATTAACAAGTCAAACTATTTAATCAAGAAAGTGCAGATAGACTTGTTGCTTGCTTGTTTTTTGTTGCATGCCTCGCCTGTGCAAGATTGCACTTGACTTTCGTCGTTTTTATTACTTTTAATTGGTTTGAGTTTATGAGGTTGTCAGCAGCAGCAGCGTGCAAGATTTGCAAGATAGAGATTATAGTTTTGAAAATTGTCTTCTTTAATTTTGTTGTTGTATAAGTTGCATGTTTATATTATTTTTCTTAATTATATGGATGGTTCATTCTTGTTATCATAAATATTGATGAAAATTTTGTTTGAACGATTTTATCTTTATTTTTTTATAGTTTTTTTTTTTTTTTTGTATGAATAGCTGTGTGAAAATAGTGACATCTTTTAGGTAGCTAAACAAGTTTTGTGATTTTTATTTTTTTTTTGATCAAGCGGTTGATAAATCGTTATAGGCAAATATGTGTGTTATTTGCCTAACTGTTTTTTTTTTTTTTTTTTTTAATAGGTGGGCTTTCTACATTAATTGAGTATTTCTTTGATTTTGCTTAGTAAAGTCGCGTTAACAAGATGCACAGTGAGGTCGAAATAGTTTTTAGGAGATGACATTAGATTTGGGTATAAGAAAGGGTAGAAATACGCTTATTTGACTTTTCGAAAATTGAGGAACATTTCATTAAGTTGTTAATTGGAGCTCTTTCCAGAAAGTGCAAACTTAGCAACACGGAAATTGTTGCGATTTGTAAATAAATAGGATATTCGTAAGCTCTTCGCACAAGTTTTTGTAATATTTTTTCTAGTTTCGGTCATTGAAGAACTATTTTTTGATTCACTTTTTTGGGAACTGGTGAAATTTCGTAAGTTGTGTTAAAAGTTCCCGAAAATGGTATCAAAAAAGAAAATTTATTTACACAAATGACTTTGTTGCTTTTCAAAATTTTCGACTTTAAGAGCTATGCCCTTTTGCATTCACTCAACCCATTTTCGAAGTATGTATGAACCTTGATCAGTTTAGGAATTACAGGTTTTTAAAGCCTCGACTGCTGATTTGTTTTTTGGAAACAAGAAGTCGGGTCTGTAAGGCAGATGAACCATTGGATCGTCTGAGTGGTCAAAATCAATGGTTTCAGCTGATGTGTAAGAATGTGCGTTGTCGTGATGCAAAATGAATCTCCTTTTTTGAGTTTGTTTCTCTAAATCTCTCAAAAAGTTCTGTCAACAAAATAGTCGAATACCAAAATGGTTTTTCATTTTTTTTTTTGACTTTCTTTGAGTTGGATAGTTTTTTCTTTTCGTGTTCATATGCATATATTCACAATTAATCACCTGTTAAGGCGTAGAACTTCCTATAATTTTGTTTAGCTTTTGTCGGTACCAATCGACACGATCATTGTTTTGAGCATCTGTCAATTTTGGCGATATCCAATGTGCGCGATGCTTTTGAAATGCTTGCGTAAGATTGTTTGTATGCCTCTATTTAACGATGTATCACAAGACGATATTTTTCATCTTTTCTCTTGGCTCATTTTAAATGAATCCCGCTCTAGCTTGAATGCAGTAATTTTGTCAGTTCTCTTTTCAAGTAGTCCCTTGATAATGTGAACTAATTAAAACAAGGTGTTTTCGGATTTTAGAGGGATTCACATTACTTGAATTTATTCCAATTGTCATTTAACTGAATAAAACATTTTTTATAACTAATAAATATCATACAAAATATTTACTTTGAGCTAAACTTAAGCATTTATTGAATTCAGAAAAAAATCAATAAAATACAAGTACACTCCATTTCAAAAACTGAAAAAAATCATAAGAATCATTAAAATCAATTCTTCATAAAAAAAAGCGTAAAAAAAACTTCATAAAAAGATGTAAAATGTCAGCACAAAAATCTCCAGTTTGCAGCTACATTCAATTTATCTTAAGATATGTCTATACAAATAACTGTTATCCACTTTTCAGACCTATACAAAGATTGCGTGCACGAATGAGAAAAACATGAAAGCTTTTGCAAAGGAAATTTACGTTATAGAGTCTAAAAATTTTCAAAGTTAACATTATAGAGATGACAATGAAAATTTTTGGCGATTCACATTTTAGAGAAATTCGCTTTATCGGTAATTCACATTATCGAGGAACTACTGTATTAAGAAACTAAAATCAAAAACTGAAAAATTCGGCTCTTTTTGACATTTTATTGCATTTCTTACAATTTTTCGTTGAAATCTTTCAGATTTATGCGATCACGTCAATTTGTTAAGCTTTCCTCATCACTATTTTTGCTATATAGTCTCTCTTAATATTGAAATAATTCAAAAACGTAATGTGCCGGTACCATTTCATTTTTAAAGACACCTATTTTCCAACAATTTTTAAATTTCTTGACGTACTATTTCTTACATGCAAAAAAAAAATACGTATACGCCACAGTGACTGCACTTGTATCTTTATTTTGGAAGTGTTTGCTTCTGTTTGTGTTGATAGTAGTTTAACTTGCAGTATTGAGTTTTATCAATCTTTACATTGATCGAGAACCGAATTGGTATGAATAATTTGTAAAATTGTTCAAAGTTTGTTTCATAAATTGAATTAACTAAAGACAACAAATTTGCCCTATTTTATCAACAACCAACATCAAAACGTCAACCAAATATTCTATTTTGTCTCAACACTTTTTGTTGCTTCCGACCCCACTGTCTAACTTCATTGCGAGGCACGCGCGCTCCATGATAATCTTCGTCTTTAAAATTAGAGATGTGATAAAAACCAAAAATAAAATAAATTAAATATGTGGAACAGATTTAAATCACAGATCAATGGCTGCTTTAAGCTTAAAGGTGTGTTGCTTATAGAGAGTTTATCAAACAACATGTTCCGGTTTTTTTTTGTGCATATTCAATTCACAAAAAAAAGTAAAAAAAAAGCAAAACAAAAAATCGAAAAAAATGGAAATTATCCTTTTGGCACTGATTGTATGAATTGATAAATTAGCATCCAGTGTTTTTCCATCATAAATTCTTTTTTAGCATCCACATTAACTGGTTCATATAATATCAACAATTATGTTGTCTACCTGTTCTATTGCATATATCTGCCTCTGAATAGTGAAATGTCTTGTACCTACATACAAGGAAGCTCTAACTCAACGAATGTTTTTTTTTGTTTTTTGGATAAAATAAAAAGATGCTGATATGCGGATATGTTGATTAGAGTTGTTTTGGTGTTGCTAACCAAAGATTGATCGGGCTTGTTTATTGATTTGAATTTAATTAAAATTAGCTATAGCAACAACGGTTACGGCGCGCGACTAGATCTTGGAAAGAGTTTGATGATCATAATCGATCAATATTTATAAGAACTTTCTTTTAAGATGACTTGTTGTTTGATTTTATTTCACAAAAAATTAAAAAAGTTTACTGTTGAAAAATTGAGTGTGATAAGCTTTTAAGATGTTAAATTAATGATCTTGATTACTGTCTCAATATTTCCAAACAAGTTATAGTTTCAGAAATATTTCTATGGTTCAACATGTTAAGAGTTTTTTTTTATCAGAAAAAAGCCTCGAAACTGTTTTTTTTTTTATTAGAACGAAAGTTCTACTGAAGAGAAAGGAGGTTCCTGAAAACATTTTAGTCGATCAGTTTTCTATGTGTTTTAAAGGTACCTATTATAAAAATGATAAATTTGTTAGTAGCTTACAAGTTTGTTAGGCTGGTTTAAAACCCTCGATAAGTTCCATATAGTACCTAAACAACAAAAGCTTGTCGAAGATTTTTAGTTGTTTTTGTGTCAATCTGCCAATTATGTTTTGCATACTATACAAATACATATTATGTCTAGTAACAGTGATATTAAAACATTAAAATCTATTTTCTACAATAATAATTGAACTACAGACATTTTTTTCACATCATTGCTAAATAAATTTGTTTAACAACCATAGACATTTTTTTTTTTTTGCAAATTTCCAAAATTTAATTTTATTCTTATTTGCAGACTCGTGGTATTGTTTGTTCTTATTCGATGATGCAAGATGTTGATTCTTGTCTAAATGACTAAATACTTGTTTGTTCTTGGCATTTTTTCGCAAGCTTCATTGTTGATATTGGTTAAAATTGTGTACACTTAAAATAATAAATCAACATTTGCAAGAAAACAAAGAAAGAAATATAAAAAAAAAAAATCAAAATTGAAAGTTAAAAATCAGACGTTAAATTTGAAATGATTTCTTTTCAAAAACTATGTTGACAGAAATTAATTTTCACAAAAATTTAATAATTTCCTCAAAGAAATGCATTTACGAAAAGTCAGTTTCAAATTTTGGCTCATAAAGCTGAAACTTATTTCGCTCTGTTCGTTTACTTTGTTGAAAATTTTAAATAAAATGCTTTTCTTATCCCTGAATGCTGAATTGCCAAAACTATTGTTTTTTGTTCGTTCTGTTTGTTTGAAATTAAATGCTTTTCTTCTCACAGAACGCTGATTTGCCTTAAATTTTACTGGCGGTTTGCTCTGTTTGTTTACATAACTGAAAACTAGAAATTGAATAATTTTGTATGGCTTAGAGAAACGCATTTAAGTTAAAAAAAATATTACAATTTAGCTTACAGCATCAAAGCAAACGCGAAAATTTCGATTTACTTTTTTTCGTTCTGTTCGTTAACTTTTTTGAAAAAATTGCAAAGAAATTCTTTCACGTATTTTTTTCAAAATCTTAGAATTTTTAGAATTCTTTTACAAGTGCGTTTTAAGTTTATACGTTTCAAAACTACGCTGACGAAAATCTCATTTTTTGTTTTTTTTTGTCCTGTTTATTTACTTCATCAAACTTAATTGGCATATTATTTATTGCAAATCTTAATTGATCAATTTGGAGAATATGTTCATCCTACAGTTTAAAAGAAGTTACCATAGAAGTTCCATAATTTTATTTAGGGTTGGGGTCAAAATTCTTTTGTCAAAATTCTGCTTTACAAAATTCTGCTTTCAAAATTCTGCTTTTCAAATTCTGTTTTTCAAAATTCTGTTTTTCAAAATTCTGCTTTTCATAATTAAAAAAGGGTTTGGAAAATGTTAAAAAGCGCGCGCTTTTAAACATTTTCCAAACCGTTTTTTAATTTTTTGCAGAATTCTGTAAAATCATCTTCTTGAAAAATTATCTGCTTATTTGATTACTTACCTACATAATTTGTTATTCTTTGAATGCATATTAATTTTCGTTTTATAAATAAATAAATTTGAAAAAATTAAGAAAAGGTTTTTAATACTAAAAGTATTTCCGAAAATAATTCAAAATTTTTTAAAAGGAATATTTTGTATCAAACAACCGATAGGTTCCAATAAGTTATAGATTTTATTTGAAAGAAAGTCAGTCTTTGCATTTTAAAAAATATTTGCGACACTCAAACAAAAATATTTAGGAAAGTACCAATGTTGAATTACAATAATGAGGTGTATTTTTCTTTAGTCAGCGCAAATGCTATAAAAAAAAACAGAATTAGCAGAATTTTTTTGTTCAAGAATAATGCTGGCAGAATTTTAAAAAGCAGAATTTTGAAAAACAGAATTTTCGTTAAAAAAGCAGAATTTTGAAGCCAGAATTTGACCCGATCCCTTTTAATTAGCTCCGTTCTTTTACCTTCTTTAAAAGTATGTAAAGGCATACAAGTTCAAGTTTCTTTTAAACTTAGAATGGTTTTAAAAATTCTCTCCTTAAATAATCAAATTTGAATTAAAACAAAAATATACTAACTTTTTATATTATTTTTTCAGTGTATACCTTAGTAGGTAACCAGCATTTATATTTGATATTAACACATTTAATTGACCATCTCTTTGACATTCTAAAAGACAATAATTTAATTTTATTAGACAGTGAAGAAGTCTTGTTTAAAAATATAATCATAGGTTCATATTAACCGTCTTTTGTTTGTTTTTGTTATTTTTTTTTAGCATGACAAACATTTGCAGTTTATAATTATTTATTCAGCAAAGTACTCTGGCTGGTCGTGTCGATCATCAGTAATAGCTTATTGATTTTCGTAGTTTTTCAAATGGTGACAAAACTATGTTTGAACTATTAATAGGATAGCAAAACAAGAATTTTTAAAATAACTTATCTGTTTGACAAAAATAAAAAAAAATTTATATTTATGTTAGGTGGTGATAATAGCATCAATTTTTATTGACGAATGGATTTTCAATTCTGCATTTTTAATCAAACCATTCAACTAGAATGATTGAGAATACAAATGATGATGAATGACGCACTAATTCTGACGCCCAAGTGATTTATTTTTTTGTGCAAAAATACCCTCACAAAAATGAGTGCTTTAAAAGCGGAAGTTAAACGATGTGAAATTTGTGTGGCGAAAGCTTAAAATGGCTTACAAAATTAAATATTTAATAAATAAATCATACGCGTTTAAAAGATTATCATTTTTTTTTCTTTTGTCTTTTTTTTATGAAATTTAATTAAATTTTTAACGTGGTTGTATGACACCTACCTTAACCAAAAACAATACGTTCTAGCTGTAGGAGTAGATAAGCCTTAAAGTAAAGAGATATATAAGATATAACTACGGCTTTCTTCTGAAAATCACTCTAAATATATTTTTTTTTAACATTGAACAGTTTGTACAGTTGGAACTATTATCACTTCTTGCTATTAGTTTATAGTTTTGAATTAATTACTTACTTAAATTCTAATTTTGCGATTAAAAAAATGATATTTACCTCTAGAGGTCGTCATATTCAATTCAATGTGTCCTCATAAAGCCTATGACCATGTGATTGAAAAGACGCTTCCAATGATACCTCATTTGTAAGATTATAATAAGTAGTTTAGAATATATGGGGGAACAAACATAAAAACAAACTAAATTTTGGTGAAACAAATAACCCTTCTCTTTGACATACACCCGTAGTGGGGTAAAAAATTAAAGACGAACCCATTCAAGTATCAACCTTTTGGTATTTGAGTTAATCTATTCCCGAATACGTGCTCGAAAGAAGTATAGGTTAAAGTATTTGACCTCTATGTGTGTTAAAACCTGCATCATAACTTCCATCATAACTTCTTAACAACTTATCACAATTCGATAAATGAGGTATCTATAAACGCGTCTTACTCGTCCGCAGGTTATAGGCTATAAGGCGTAACATTAAAAAAGAACTTAGAAGCACACTTCTGACAGAAAGTAGTATATTTCTACATGTTGTTAACTAAATCCGAGGAAAGTTGTCCGTTCCCCCTTTTAAATCATCTTTTTTTTAACTACAACTTAGACCAATAAACAGCAATTCTTTTAAGCCATTTGTTATATTTATATTTGAAAGGGATACAAAAAAATGCCCTAGATGCAATCTGAATTTTTATTACCAAGATATCATAATTATGTTGGGTTTTAAGCTTCTTTTAAAAAATGGTATAAACGACCTTTGTTTTCTAGTAAAAGGAACATTTTATGCTTGTTCAAGTTCCATTCATAAAATTTAAAATAAAAAACAAGAAACTAATCAATCAATCTCATCGACATGAAAACAAAAAAAAAAAAAATACAATTAAATTATAAAAGAGGAAGTATAGTATTTCCAATATACCTACACCAAAAAAAAAGTATCTAACGGATCATCAAACAGAGATAAAAACCATATAAACCTATAGAAGAGCTATCTATCTACATTGTAATATAAAAGAGCTATCTGCAGTGAGCGTTAATTTATAAGCAGCAAGCTTTTCAGTTTCATTTCTGACAATGTCACATTATGCAATATAATGTCTGTCTGTATACAACATTTATATACACTCTTACCTTACTTGTGTATAAATGTCAGAGGATGATTTGTCTCGTTTGTATAAATAATTCTTTGTTTTTTTTTTTTTTATATCTTAAATTTATGTATTTACATAACAAGTCGGTCGCGGCGCGGCATGATGAGAATAAAGGTATATTTTTTTTCCTTTCTAGCTTTTACAATTTTCTTCAATTGATAAGTTTTTCCAGAGTAGTTATAATACTCGTACACAGCAGGAAATTAATTTTTTATTTGTGTATAGAACACTCTTGTATGAGCTTTCTTGTGAGATGATGGTTCCTTTTCCTTGTAAATCGGTGTAAATGTAGTAGAGGTGTTACAAATACGTAATTATTGACATTCAGTTTGTTTATAATTATTATTATTGCGTTCTTTCAAAATTTTACTTTAATTTATTTTAAACGATTGAAAAGTTCAAATCGTATAGATACTTTTACAATAGACGAGTAATTAGTTTCAAGTAAGAAGTCACATCTGTGCACAATTATTGGTTTGTAAATTGTCATTGACATTTTCCTATTGATACGTACAAGCTAGCTTTAGCGGGCGGAACGGATATTTTTTTGTTTTGTTTATGTTTTGAAAGGTTACTTAGTGGCTGGCTTTACGGTCTACGTGGTAGGGAAGGTATGATTGTACATAATTATTATTAAACGTTATATCAATCAAGTTCAATGATAAATAGTCCGAGAAGTAAAAATGTATTTTTGATTAATTCATTGGGTGACTTACAAAAAGTATAAAGAGTTATACTTATATAGTGGAATAACTAAAGCTCAAAAATTGGCAATATTAGGGAACCCGGCCGAACAGCTTAGATTTTGATGATCTTTTTTTTCAAACGTCGGTAATTAAAAATACTTTAAAGTCTATAGATTAAAAATTACCGGTGTTGCCGTTTTGATTTTTTAAATTTAATTGAAGATTTTTGTGAACAAAAACAAATTTTTTTCAAAAATTTTTCTTAAATTTCATAAATTAATTGATGCCAAAAGATTGTCTAGGAAATTCAAGGAAAAAAAATACATGGGAGTGAGGGACAATCTTTCATAGTTCAAGCGATAGATGCAATTTTCTTATTAATTGACTTCAAACACAAAAAAAAATATTTGAACACAACGGCAACACCTACAATATTTAAATATTCATTTTTCAAAAGCTAGAAGCTTAGTCATATATGTAAAATTAAAATTAAGTTAATTGAATCAACGGCTTTTGAAAGAATGGTAATTGAACTCAGATTTTTGAAAAAAAAAATTATTGAAAAAATTTTAACATGTCGTTTTTTAAACTTGGTCGTAATATAAAATGCATTTATTTTCAAATTTTTTAGGCCGCATTTACTATGATTTCAAATAATAAAAGGAAATGCCAATACGTATTACGGTTTATGAAAAAAAATTAAAAAGTATTTCATTTTCGAAGAACTTTTTTTAATAAAAGTTTTGAAAAAAAAATGTAACTTATTTTTTTTTTAAAGTTCAACATCTAAACATAAAATTATTTTTTATTCATTTAATAACCCTTACTGTTGAAAATTAAATAGCAAAAATTTAAAGTTCCTATTTACCACAGTCTTTGAGAAAATTAATTATTTCAATGCAAAAAATTCAGTTTTAATAAAAAAAAACCATTGAAATTGAAGTAATTTTTCATTTTTTTTTTTTTTAAGTGTGATATATTTTACCTTTTTTGCTTCGAAATTCAACTGATAATATTTATGGCCAAAAATTTTTTTTAAATAAATTCATATTTTATTAGAAAAAGTATGGAAAAAAGTCATTTTAAATTTTTCTAATAACATTTTTTTTTTATTCTGAGTTTGAGGACCATTTTTTCAAAAAGTCTTGATCAAATTTAGTGGATTTAAATTCAAGAGATAAGAATGAGCTTCTGGCTTTTTAAAAATGTATTTTAAAATATTGTAGGTGTTGCCGTTGTTTTCAAAATATTTTTTTTGTGTTTGAGGTCAGAATGTTAGAAAATTGCATTTATCGCTTAAACGATGGAAGATTGTCCCTTACTGCCTTTTATATATTTTCCTTAAATTACCTAGATAATCTTTTTCTGTCATTTGTTTTTTGAAATTTAAGCAAAAAAAAATAGTTTTGTTAAAAAAAATTTAATTTTAATTTAAAAAAAACAATACGGCAACACCGGCAATTTTTAATCTATAGACTTTAAAGTATTTTTAATTACCTACGTTTGAAAAAAAAAATCGTCAAAATCAGAGCTGTTCGGCCGGGTTCCCTAATAATTTGCTTTAGTTACTCTACTAATAGCACAAAAATAAGGATGCGTTGTAACAAGAAACCTCTTTATTTCGTTTAGCTTTCGTTTTGATTTTCTATTAAAAAAGTAGCAAACTAATGAGAGCAAACAGTCCAATTTTGAGCTTCAGAAACCTGATGAAAAATTTCCAAATTTACCAACTAATTATTTCTTCTCCGTAGGCTTGTTAAAGTTGATTTGGTTAGTTATAAAAGTATTGACATTGACATTTTTTTTTTCGATTTTATCGATATTAAGAAAGTTATAGTTAAACAAAGTTGAAAAATATTAATTGGAAATATTTTTGAAAATCTAGGACATTTGTAGATTTCTAATAGTTTTATTTTCTACAACTGTTGTGTTTTTTAGAGGCATAGATTTTTATTAATTTAACCTAACAACTTCAATGAAAAGACCAAAATATTTGCTTTATTGGTTCACAAATTTTTTTTTTAAATATTTAAAATAAAAATTCTGGTGTACCTACGTATGGCATTCGTGACTGCACTTCAAATTTTGCATCAATTTTTCTCTTAAACCCGCAAAACTTGGCGAAGTGTTCTATAAGTTTGGCGAACAGAGCGAAAAGGTTTTTTAACGTTGTTTCGATGTAAGTTTTTCCATGCTGGTTTGCCAAAATATACTGAAAACAGCTAGTGTTGGCAATTATTTCATAGTTTTATCCTTCTAAAAAACACCCTTTAATTTTTTTTTTCGTATCTCAATTATTAAAAAAGTTATAAATATTTTCATTGAATAATTTTCCACTTATGCGTAAAAGTGTACGTACATACATGTTTGACTCCCAACACCTTTTAAAATTGTAGAAATCGACTGAGGTTTTGAAAAAACAACGCAATGACAAATAATAGGTTTTAAGAAGTTAATTGCAATCCTAAGCGAAATTGAGGTCGGTATTAAAACTAATTTTCAGTTATACTTTGACGTTTGGAAATTGTTAACGTTCTTTTTCATGACTTTAGACAATTAAAAAATTTAAAAACCGTTCTAAAAAAAAAAAATAATAATTAAAATTAGTGACAACTCTGAGAACTAAAAACTTAACTTGCTTTGAAAGTCATATTCAATCTTGAAGTTCCCGTGTGATATTTTTGAAATTTTATTTTGGATTAGAAATTAGAACCGCACAAGTCAAAATATTTTTCTATCTCTTTTGATTTATAGATTCTTTTTGAGCTTTAAATGAAGTTCAGTGGTTGCAAAGATTTTATATAGGAGAAAACAATTATTTAAAACATTGATTACTCAAATTAAAAAAAAAATTGAAACATTATGTCTTTTACTATGAAAACCGATTTAATTGAAATTGTGTTGCGTTTATCAATTATTGTTTTGTTTTCTTTTAGTTTAACTTAAACTATATTTATAGTTGGTGGGGGTCTATACTATAAAACCTAATTGAACCTCTACTGATGGTATGCTATTTTGTATGCTCAGTTGCATAAGAATTTCAAGGTAAAATCAACAGTACAAAAAGGTGCAATATGGAAAATAGAGAAATACATAGTAACAATTTAAAAAAAAAAAAAATTTTCAATTAGTTAGTTGATTGACTTATTGATTGAATAGATTGAATTTGTATTTAAATACGACCATGCGTTTATTTGTTTATATTTTTATGTCTTTAGAGGGATTCTCTAACCTTGAACTTCAGACAACCGATATAAGTTTCTAAAATTAACTTTATATTAAATCAAATTACCAATTTTATGACATATTGTGGTTTATTTAAATCAAATAAATACCTACATAAATTAATTTTGAAAAAGAAATTAATGATACCTATATGCAAAAAAGAAACAAGTATTTTTGTTTTGCTGTAGTTTTTCAAATGCCCTGGATTGAAAGAAAGTACAAAGTACAAATTGAAATTAATGGTTTTTTATATCCTTAAACTCAAATATTTCTCTTTTATTATTCAACAAAATGTTGTTCTTGTTTTTTGTTGATAATTTTTTTTTCTTTTGTTGTATTTTGCAATGAAATTAAATAATTTCATTGTTTTGTTCTTTTAAATAAAATCAAAAATTGTAAAGTTTTCATTAAAGTAAACAGAGCATCGAAATCAATCAATTTTTCAACAATGAGAAAAAAAAAAACGAAATATTTGTTTTGTGGCAATTGTCTCAAGGTATTCGTCGTATATGTGTATACTGTCTTTTATTTTTTGGTCCAGGGACTTTAAACAATACTCATTTTTCATATTTGTATTAATATTGAAACAGCTTGCAGCTGGAATTCATTTCTTTAGGCAGAATGCTGTCGAGTTTCTTGGGCTTTACGTGACTATGCTTATTAAAAATAAGCATGCGTTAAGAAACTGACAGTTAACTGTTGTTTTTATGTTTAAGACCCCAAATATATTGAAAATCTGGTTTAGGAAAAATAACAATCATTGGCAATTTTTATACTTCATCTACAAAATTATATAGATTATAGAAGAAATTCCCGCCTTCTAACTTGTTTTGTCTAAACCATAACAAATAAACATTCTATTCAATCCAATGCCAAACAAAATGTACTCTTTGATAATTCAAGGTTTCTTATGTTGAACAAAAATTATAAACAATCAAATGATACATTATAAGATACAATAAAATATACCTATACAACAATAATAACTCAAATAAAAACTTCTTATCTAATCTTCTAGATGGCTTACGGAAAAATTTATAAAATATAGTCCATACCTTTTATGAAAAGATTTGTTTTGAACTTCATCAAAACTTTAACTAGGCGTCTATAACTATATCACCGGCTTTATGAGCTCATACAATAAAAATTTTTACTTTTGATTTTATAAGAATTAAAAAACAAAAGCCGAAAAGATCACACAACTAACTCGCATAAAAGTTTAACTAAATATTTACGAAAATTTTTTAAGCCAAACAAATTTATCTAAGTAATCATTTATATAGAGTTTTTATATTAAGAATGCAAATAGCTTTTAATTGTTTAAATAAACTTAAGTTACGTTTTAATTGACAGAGAGGGTAATAACTTAGTGTAAATAATAATAGACAGTTAGACAGTACCTAATTAATGGTTACCTACATTGGGAGAAAAATAGCATTTAAAAAAAGTTAGTTTTAAAGAAATGCAATATAACAGAGATGAATATATGTAGAAGATTTGATTATGTATCTAGCTTTTTTTTATATCCTGATTTTTCAATCGTCAATTTGACTATGAGAAGAATAAATGTCAATATAAAAAAATCTTTTATTCCTATTAATAAGCTCTATCTGAGGTTTATCTGACTATTGAAAAATTGTCCCTAAGTGTAATATTAGTCTAATCTTTTTTGAAATTTACAAGTCGAACAAAAAAGTGATTCGACAGTTAAAACAGGTCATTTAGTAATGCGTTACATGTGGATGATTTCACATTAAATAATTTGAAAGTAATAGGTCGACAAAGATCATGAACAGAGTCGCTAAGATTTGTCCCTGAAAAAAAAGTTACACATACGCCACAGTGACCCTCTTAGAAAATCAAGCAAATTAAAGCAGATAATCTTTGTGAATCATTCACTGACAACCATCATTGTATATATAGTTGTTCATTCTAAATTTAAAATATCGTTGCTGTTTACGAAGACCAGCGTTACTTAAAAAACAAGTTTTTGAGTTATTGTTACCAATCGACTGGTATCTTTCGGCATTTTTTTACTTTCATAGAAACGATATAATGATAATTTAAGGAGGGTTCAAGAGGAAAAACCCTTGAATAGTTTTTTTGAATACGCTTTCATGAAAATGGGTGGGAAATACCGAGTTTGCTGGAATACTCCACATACGTCATATGCGGCTAAGGAACCATATCATACCGTTCGTCATAGTGAACTAATCCCAAAAAATAATTTAGCTTGTATAAGGCCTAACAGAAGCTTCTATTGTTTCTTTAGAGCTTTAAAGAAGCAGAATTCCTGCTACGAAAACCGTACTGACGGCCGTTTAAAATTGTTCGTTCTGCAAAATATTTAGCTCAGAAAGCATAGAGATAAATCGGTCGATAGTTTAAGAAAGATAACGATTCGTCTTTTTTGGGGAAATCTTTTAGTACTTTTTCAAATCAGTGCGTAAGAAAGAAAATTGATGTTCTTTCTTCTGCTAGATAAACACTCTTGCACATGAAGTGCCATATTACTCTTTCTTAGGTAGCATTCATTAACTTTTTCAAAAAGTGCTAACTATTGACCATTAGACTTCAAGGAACAATTAAATGCAATGAAAATCCTGTTTAAAAATTTTTTGTGATGTTAAAACCTCATTTAACTACTGTTTTCTTTTGTTCTCATCGTTTAAGGAAATAATGAAAAAGTGTAAATTGTCTGTCAGTTTATGACTTTTGTACATGATGAAAACGTGTCTAATAGACATTGTCTATGTTAACAAGTGTTTTGAATCTTAAATTGATATATCAAATCATTTGACAGATGAAGAATAGATTTGTTTTTCTTAATTGAGCATAAAATTTATTTATCCATAGGTACATAATATTCATAGAATCACGCAATTTGATTACCTTAGCAATTAGTATTCATAATACGTCAGGGTGTGTGGTGGACAATAAAAATGGACATAAGACAATCGTGTCGGATGTAAATCCCCCAAACAAAAGATGACAGTAAGCAATAGCAGCAAGCACTGTTATATTTTACTGACGTTTAACAAAACTATCTTATTCACACAATATTGTATATTATATTTATGGGGTAGTTTGTCATTAATTTTAACTCGCGCACGCGAGTTTATTTTTAAATTTTTTAAATGCACTGCATAAATTATTAGATGAGATAGAGATTGATTTAAATTAGAGCGGGTGTGAGGTGAGGTGGTCAGTTAAGAAATAATAAAAATAGTTAGTTTAAAGCGGAAATTATATGAGTTTGAATTTATTACTTATTATTTTTTTATTTTTTTTATTTTTTGAGGAGTACTTTACAGCGTAGGGGTTTTTATTTCGTTTAAGGTGATTTATTAAAAATTAAGATTGCTTCTAAAAAAACTTGATTTAAAAGGAAAAAATAATAAAAGATGAGAAAATAATTCCATCTTAATGTTTGAATTTGACATTTTGTAAGTTAAAAACTCAATAACCTAAAAGTTGATAAGAAACTATTTTGAGTTTTTTTCAAAATTTCTTGATTCTTCAAAACTTTGGAAACAAAACAATTCTTATCTTATTAAAAAAATGAATTTGTTTCAATTAATGGATGTTTTTTTTCAACTTTTGCCATTGTAATGAGAAAATTTCCTTTTACATACAAAATGAAAATTTGTTTACAAATATGTATGTATTATAATTACAATCATAAACCAGGCACTACCCAAAATGTTCATATCTAAAAAAACAGGCCTGTAAAAACAGTAATCCTGGAAAAATTGCAATTCGAGTTAGCTTAAAATGAAAATTTATTTTTATAAGCTTAAGACTTTAACATTTTGTATAATAAATTGTTAAAAAAGAGGAGTAAAAAGAAAGAATGAATTGAAAGACTTGAAGTATTAAAGTGGTATATTCATACTTTTTTTCCATGGCTAAGTATTTAAACCTTCAAAAACCTTTAGAGGACCCTAAAATGCCTGCCTTAGAAGTCTGAAATTCTTTAAAAAAAATAATACCAAAACCATTTCCTGATTTCGATTGCAACTAAGTTCTATAGAACTTGTCTAGTAATTAATATTTCTTAAAGATGAGTAACGTATTACAGGTAACATTTTAGTGAAAGTTCCGCGATTTTCTAACTCTACCTAATTTGACTGAAACAATATTTTCAATGAAAAAAATTACTTTCTGTTGTTACTTTCTGTTGTGATATAAAAATGAAAGTAAATGTAATAATGGTTTGAGATTTTAAACAAATCTATTATAACGCTGAAGGACAAAAAATTCAAATATTGATTTTCGTCATGCCATTCGTCAGTTTTTTTTTTCAGATTTATGTCCACTAGTACCAATTTCCACAGCTTAAACGGGTGGACGTAGTATTTTTCTTCAAGTTTTGTACCTACCTACAGATGATTTTCAGAGACTTCTGAAAGTTTTCAATTTTAAAGTTCAAGTGACCTCAGCTCCAATTTTTTCTTCGTTATTCTGAATTTTTTTTGTTTTTTTTTTTCGTTTTTAATATTTTTTTTTCGAAAAGATAGCTCTCATATAACATTTTCAATTCATAGAAGTTATTTTGAAAAAAGACTTTAAAAGAAGTGATAAAAAGAATCAATTGCTTTTCTTTGGATAAGGTCGATCTTTTTGACCAATTTTGTTTCAAAATCCATTATTAACATAATATTTTTTTAATTTTTTTGATATTTTTCTGACTTTCTCTTAAATTCTTATGGAACTTTAACACGGATAAATTAAAAACTTAATTTTAATAAAATTCAAAATTTGAAAAGCAAAAATTGATTTTTTTTTTAAAGCAACTCCATCAATTATGATTTTTGTTTCTAAAGTCGAATAAAAGATATCAAAATGTGTAATTTCTTCAAATTCTTTTTAAAAAAATTGTTACTTTCCTTTAGGAAGGATTTTATATATATTTTTTTAAAACATTAAACATGTAAAAGGTCCTTTTTAAGCAACTTGAACTCTAAGACTAATTCTTGCGACTAAAAGTTCTTGCTCCAGATTTATTTAATTTTCTTCCGACAAGTGTTATTAAATAAAATTATTTGTGCAAAACAAATACATTATATATTAAAATTGGTGTATACAATTGCACAAGCAAAAAGAAACAGATAAATTTTTCAAGGAAGACACAGTTTTATGTTTGTCTTTGTTTTGTTAAAAAAAAAACATTTGACTTGACAAGCAAAGCAAAGACTAACATTTAACAAAATATTTGCCAAACTGTGAAAATAATAGCATTTCTTCCTACCAAAAATCAAATTCAAAACAAATAAAATGAAAGTCTAACAACACGTGCAGTATTGTGTACTACACGTGTTGTTAGACCTTCATTTTTTGTTTGCTAAAAAGCTGAAATTTCAAAATCATTCACAGATTCTTTTATTCTTTGGTGTTTAAACGTTCTTAAGGTTCAATAACTTTTAAAATCTTGTATATCGTTTCTGATTAAGATTTAAACAAAAATGTAAACAGAAAAAAATAAAAATGTTTGTTAAGTTAATAAAGTGCAAATATATTTTTCCTTCTCGAAATCGTAGATGCCATTTTTAAGAATAATAGTATTTTCTAAATAACCAATATAAAGATCGTTTTTAAAACGAGAAGAGCTATCTTGAAGGTATATTAGTCAATTTTTCAACTTGAAGCTTCTTTCGTATTATAATTGTGAGACTCACTTTTTTCGTGTTCTCTCCACTCGTTTTTTTTTTTTTTTTATTTATTTTATCATCTCAACTTCAATTTTTGCAACGAATGCAAACTTTGAGATTAAAATTGATTTGTCATTCCAGCTTAATTTTTTATCTTCAAAATTTTAGTTTAAAAAAACCACATGATTTTTGTTTATTCCTATATAAACAAATTTGATTGAAGCATGCTAAAAATTAAGAACCTCTTCACATAACTAAATCTGATTAAATTACCAAATCAATTAATTCAATCGAAAAATTGTCTAAAAAAAATGTATATAATTTTTAATCTCTTTAACAATTATTAAATCGGTTTATTAATCTTTTTTTTAAATTAGTTATATACTTTACCGGCCACGTGTAGTTATTACTTTTTTGTTTATATTTTTTTCCTTCATTCGTAGTCTTTTTTCGCTGGAAATTTTGCAAACTTTTTGCGTTTGGGTTTATTATAATCTTTAGACTTGGCTAAAGCTTTAGGCTGATACAAATTTTTAACTAAATACAGCAATGTAATGAATCTCTAATCCAAAATTATTGAATGATAAAGTGATATAGATTAACATTTAATCCGATTAGAAGAACATTTCTGTATAAGTTTGTATGACTAAAAGTAGAAATACCTTAATTAATTGAGAACATATTACTGATATCAGTAAAGGCTTATAATACGAGTATGTTGCAAGGTTATAACACTTCAAACTATCGCAATAAGTTACTGATTTCTTAAGAAAGCTTCCAATCACTTTTGAATTGATAAATAGTAAATAAATATTAAACATAATTCAGTCCCATTCACTTTTTTGTTTTTTTAATTTCAAAACAGAAGTGAAATGGCCACTTTAAAGAGCTGGCTCGTGTCGTTTAAAATATAAAAAAATCAGTACATTTATGTACTAAATGAAGAATTCTACAAATTCGTTAATAAAGTGATGTAAAACGCTAAAAAATTATTAAATGGATTGATCAAAAATATTAAAACTTAAAAGTTAAAGATTCAAAATATTAGAAAGAGGTGTGTTTCCTTATAAAAAAAAAAAAAAACAATAAATATTCTTTATCTATGAAGCGCGAAAATAAGTGTTTTGTTTTTTACGTTTTTACGCCTTAATTTAAGTGAAGTATTTTTAATGCAACTTGTTCATATTTAAGATAGGCAATTGTCCTTGACAGGTTGTATTTTATGTTATCAGTTCTATTTACAATTTGTTAGAATGTTGATTGGAATTTAAATGTGAATCACTTTGTACAAAAAATTTTGTACACCTCAAGAAAATATTAATTCAGGATCACAATTTTCTTATTCCACCCTTTTAATCAGCCTGTTTGTCAGAATTAAGTTTGTGATCTGTTAAATATTAAGAATCTAGTCAGCAAACCGTTTGTGATTTGAACAAATTTGTTTCGAGTGAACTGACTTGTGAAATCTCATGCGATTAAACTTAATTGATTTTATCCACAAAATTTTCTGTTGGAATATTGAACAGTGTTAGTCTACAGTTTGGAATTATGTTATCATGCAAACACACTTCAGGAGGTACTTTTTTCAATTGAACTTTGATTCATTACAAATTGTTTCCTGTCAAAAACAAGTTCCAATAACAAACATACCATTTCACAAAGCATTTCCTCCAATTAAAGGAGTGTATTCCATTAATTGTAGTATTTGTTGATGATGATGGGAACATCATACGAAATAAGTATCAAGTTTGCAATCTCAAAAATTAATAAAAAGTTTTAGATTAAAACAACTGGTTTCGTATCTGCAAATGACTTTTTTCGCATTTTCTTTTTTTTTGCCGAATATGCGTATTTTTTGTAATGGGTTTTCTTTATTGAAAATAATCGATATCGACACTTAGCAGCTACATTGAAAAAACTATAAAATAAAGTAGCAGCCATACATTTTCCAGCCTAAAAAACCGTTTTTGATTTATTTAAGAGCCATGTTTCCTGATCTATTGTTAAGATTTTTTATTTCGAACGTAGAATGGTGTTTGCAAAGTTTAATATACCTAAATACAATACCAAAAACTCAGATTTATTCGGCCTGCCTTAACTTCGCCAAATGAGCAAATGCAAGAACATTTTTTGGTGAAATGTCAGCAAACGCATTTGATTTTTTTCACATTTTGGAAAACTCTCTCTCATTTTAATTTGTAAGTCGTTTATAATAATTAAGTGATTTTTGACGATGCTGTCGTCAGTGGCTAGAGTTTTTTGGACGTCCCGATTGTTTAACGTCTTCGAAACTAGTGCCATCCTTGCTTAAATTCAGCAGCGCAAAATTCTCAGGTAGTAAAGCAAATGCCAGTTATCTAACATAATCATTGACTTGTCTTCCAAATAAAGAAATATAGCTACCGGGAACGTTGTATTTCATCAGAAATTATTTCGCAAACAATTCGCCATTATCACAAAATTATATACACTACTGGAAAAAATTAAGGGATCAAAAAAAAATTCCAAATTTTTGGGCAAATTTCAACAGGCCGTAACTTCGAAAGAAATGGTCGTACAAGAAATCGAAAGTTTTTGGATTAGAACTTTAAAAATTTTTAACCTCTGCGGTTTTTGAGTAATCGTTGAAAAACCAGCAACAAAAAAATTTTCAAAAAACCAAATTAAAGCTAAATGAACAAAGTATCCGATCCTTATAGTGGTTAAGCTAAAAAAAATTTTTCCACGCCCGTAGACCAAAAAAAAAAACTAAAAAAAATTTGAAAATTTTTTTGTTGCTGGTTTTTCTACGATTACTCAAAAACTGCAGAGGTTAAAAATTTTTAAAGTTCTAATCCAAAAACTAGACACTTGGAGCTACAATTTCCTTCTTTATCGATTTCTTGTACGACCATTTCTTTCGAAGTTACGGCCTGTTGAAATTTGCCCAAAAATTTGGAATTTTTTTTTGATCCCTTAATTTTTTCCAGTATTGCCGCGATGTTTTTATTTTGCGAGTTATCATTTGGTCATTGTTTTTATTAGCAACTCAATCATTTCGCCAAATACAAAAATGCAGAAATTTCATGTAAATCTTCCACCCAGTTGAGGGTTGGTTTAGTTCTTTAGTTCTAATTGTTTTGTCCCCAAATGATCAAATTTTTCCTTGAGTTGAAATTATTTAAAAGTTTTTTCTCAGTCAACCTAAATCGGTTTTATTTACCTCCTTGAATTTAAAAATAAATTATTGCTAAAATATAAAATAAAAACAACATGACCCTGTGCAAGTGTATGACTTAAAGCGATGTCAAAGAGGAAAAAATATAAATTAAAAAAAAAAAAACTTAAAAACGTATTTTTTAAGTTCTTGAATTTTTAAGGTCTAAGATTTTAAGAAAAACATCATTTTTTATACACCGCTAAAAAGGTCTAAATATTTTCTTTACAAAATATGAAAAACATTCAAATCAGTTGAAAATTGACGAAGCTCGAATTTTTGCAACGGTTGAAGGTCGTAAAAATGTCCTACTTAACATTGCCACAGATAGTAGCTATGTTTTCGGGCGATCTTCTGTAAAATAGTTGAATGAAAAAGACATGAGCGAAACGCAACAAGAAAACATTCTTATAAAACAACATGGCCGGCACGAATTGTAAAAATGTACCCTTTTCATTCGAAAATGATTTAAAATTTAAAATAAATAGGTTATTTTTAAAATTACTTAGTTCATAATTAAAAGTTCGGTTTAGAAAACTCTTTGATATTTGGTAATTGAAACTTTATTTTATTTAATGTTTCTATATTCCTGCCTACCTTTGAAGTGTCTCTAAAGCTGGTTATAGAAATTGATGCATACTTTTGTTCGTTGTTCATATGATAGGCTCCTTCAGCATATCTTTTATCATCACTAAAGTATTACGAGTGACATTAGGCAACCTTGTTTAACCCCAAATTAAATTACAAAAATCATTCTCAACGGTCGAAAAATTCTAATTTTAACGATTAAAGATGAATAAGATTTAATTAGCTACTAGCTTAAAGACTGTTAAAATACATCTCCCAAATACCTTTTCAAATTTCTTTTATTTTAATCACTTGAACATCATAATTTGAAATAAAAACCTTAGTTCAACAAAAAGACCATCACATAAAACAAAATTACCATCATAATAATAATAATTATATAACTATTATAATAGAACAAAAATTAAACTCAAAATAATGATTTGATTGCAGAATCTTTAAGTCGACAATTAGTTTTCTCAAACCGATATCCTCAACAAAAACAAATATTAATTTTAATTGCAGCCATCTCAACGGTCCGGTGACTAAAATCATAAAGATTTTTACTAACTCAAACCAAAAACAAAACAAACAAAACACCTTAAAAAAAGCGGAACGATGTAAACCAACAAGGTTTTTTTTTAACTTCATCGATTTAAAATTAAAGGACCTCCAACAATAATTCCTTTAAAAAATTTAAATAAGGAATAATTATAATAATTATTCCCAACTCTTCTAACTTATATGAAACAATCAATTCCATAAATTAAAGTAAAAAAAAAAGTAGTTTTGTGTGATATATTATATATTTATGTATAAATAATGTAAACATTTAAATATTTTTCCTCTTAAAAAAAAAAAAAAAATCCTATCTGTAATTCATTATTAAAACACAAAGCAGAAAAAAAAATAATTTATATTGGATTTCTTCTTATCTAATCGTGTAAATACAATATTTTTTCCGATGCAACTCATTTCTATAAAATATACTTAATTTTTGTTACAAAGCATTTGTCTTAAATTTAAAATTTAAATTTAACTAAAAAAAAGTAAAATATTATTATATAAAATACATTTATACAAAAAATTTTATTGCTTAAGAACATTTTTTTTGTAGATTGCCAATTTAATGAGTAGTTTAGAGCAGCAACATAAAAGTATTTTCCAAAGACTAACAAACATGTTGAATCGTCAGTACGCCGACTTAAATTATACAAAATTCTTATTTTACAAAAAGTAAAAACACAAAAAAGAAAAACCATACACAAATATTTCGTAACACAAAAAAGTATTATAAACAAAAATTTTATAAATAATTTATTTCCATTTCTCTTTTTATTTTGTTGTTTTTTTTTTAACATTCTCTAAATATACATTTATAAATAATAGTATTTTTTTTTAAATAAGATTTTTTATTTTAAATTTACTTATAACTTTTACACAAATTTTTCTTCAAAAAAATAATAACAAATCCCATTTTTATTAAATATATAAAATTAACAAAAAAAAACAATTTCAAAATGAATCAAAGAAATCCAAATAACGTTAAAGATTTTATTGATAGTAATAATTTCCTAAATAGCTGCGATAATAGTAATAATTTAAATACTGATACACACAAAATTAATATAAACGACACACATATAATTACAAATAATAATGGAGTATCACCAGGACACTACACACAGGATGACAAATATAAATTATTTACTATTTATGGAAATGGTGAGTTTTGTTTAATTTTCTTTCCTTGATTATGTTTATGGGAGTGTTCTTTTTTCTCTTTCTTAGTATTCTCTTATTTTTTTCTCTCTCTTTCTCTTTTTTCAAGTACACTTTTTTTTACATTTTTCTTAATTTTTTTTTTTTCAATGCGTAGTTTTTTGTAATCTTTTGTAAATATTTTTTGGTGATTTGTATAGATATATTTTCAAATCAAAACAACTTTTCTATTGTAAATAATTATCGGGGTTTGTATGTTAAAATTGTCAAAAATACTATCCAAAATTTGTATTTATACTATTTATGTACCTTATTAAAGCTACATTTAAAAATGTAAAAAAAAATGATAAAAATCCGCAAATCATTCAAATGACCTTTTTTTGTTTTTTGTCACACAATAGGCTTAACTACATTGGCCATTTATACAAAATAAAAACAGTAATTTTAATTTTTTAACTTGCGCAGTTTGTTTATTTGAAAAAGAATACAATTTATTTTAGTTTTTTACCAAAATCTAAGCTTATTTGTTTTTCTTTAATAAATAAATTTATTCAACTAAATTCACGATGATAGGAACTTTAATTAAAGACATCAGAAAAAGAAGGGGTTAAGTGACATTTTTGATAAGTGTCAATTGACAACTTAAATTTTGGTGCTATCGGCGTTCATCTATCGTCATTAGTTAAGAAGGTAGCTAAATCTCTCTCATTTCCATACAAAAAATTGTAAACCAAAAACTTTGAACGACGATTATTCAAAACTACAAATTATGGCCCTTTACCTTTACCCCTTTCTCTTCTGATGTCTTCAATTTAAAATAAGTTTTCTGCATCAGTTTATAAATTTTGCAATCGGTGAAACTATCACAGACAAATTTTGAAAATTTTCACCTTTTTCACTTTTACGCCAATGCAGTTAAGCCTTATATAATGATTTTTATACCATAAATTTAAACTAAAAAAAATTAGAACTGTTAAGAATATTTAATCATAAATTGTTTCAGTATACTTTTAAGAAGAAAAATGTAAAAAAAAATCTGTAAAATGTACATCGATTATTTTTCCCTCACAAAACACTTTGAACTATTGGTCCCAAATATGATCTTTCCAAATTATTTTAAACTGCTATATTCGGATTTACCGAGCTGATACCACTGACACAGCTATTATTTTGATACGCTTTGCTTTGGTAGAAATGACTGTCTGAAGTAGAGATCAGAAATAAATCTCAACCTTTTGAAAGGTTCCTTAATAACTCTTATTTATCGCCATTTTTAATAAAGGTCATAAAATAACCTTTATTTTTAAAAAAGAAAAATTTCGGTCAAGGTCTGAGAGAAACCTTTATTTTGTATTTTTTTATGTTTCGGTCAACCAGTGAGATTTATCGCTGAGAGAAAAAAATAAATCTCATCTGCGAATGTATCAATTCCTAGAGACATGGGAGTGGTGCCATATGAAAGCTTATATTCTCAGCTACCCGATAGTGGTATAATCGGGTTTTTGGATTTTATTTCAAAATTCCAAGAAAATCGCGTTTGAAAGTTGGGGTAAAATTTTTTTTCGAAAAATCCCCGAATCTTTGAACGCCAAGCCAAATGATAGCTTGTGTCATTGGCCTACGCTTTGCACATTGTCAGATTTTTAAAAAAATCGTCTTCCATGTTAAACCGCCACATCATGCCTATTTTTTCAGAATCGGGTTTAACTTTTTTTTTACCTTTAAGTTCTCCCGATTGGAGTTGTACCCAAATGTAGGTTAGAGTCTCCGCTACCTTTTGGCATAAAAATTCCGAGATATAGCCGTTTGAAGTTGGGCGGGTGAAAACGCTTCTGGAAGCTGAACGCTTTGACCTATATATTAGAACATCGGTCTCCTGAAATATTCGAAATTGCATTGGTTATGCTTTTCGTCCCAGAGACTCAAATCACAGTGGTTAACACATTTTCGTCTTTAGATTTTACTTTAAACGAAAAGAGATATAATCTTGGGTCTAAAGAACTTTGAGAGTCTATTTAGTTCATACATTACACTGGTCTGCAAAATTTAACTTTTTTTTTCTCCTTCAAATAATTTTTTGATATTATGAAAGATTAGACTTTCCTTAATCTAAATCTGGTTTCAGAAAAATTCTATCAGGTACCATTTTTGTAAAAATGATTTTTGAAAAATGTTAGGAGTTCTAAAAACGTCACCCTTTTAGATTCATTTGATCTTGTATAAAATTAAAACCATTTGGCTCATTGAGCTCAAATTTGGAGGACTTATTCCTCATAATATCGATTGACACCAAATATGTCCTTCTACAATACTGTTTACTCATATTTTAAAATACTGATTGACAAAAAAAGCAGAAATATCGAAATCCTTCACTTTTTAGTAAATCCTTCATGAACAAAAACACCTTAATTAAGGAAATTAGAGAATATCAACGCCCATTATATTTAAAAAGTCAAATATGTGAAAAAACCATAATAAAATACATTAAACAAAATTTGTACGTGTTTTGTAATTTTATATACTACTTTTGTATTTAGAAATATCTTATTTGTAATAAACCTATCGATAAACTGCCTTGTAAAGCTTCAGATTTGTTTCTCCTAAAAACAGAAGTAAAGTTTTCTTGTAGTTTTTGATGTGCTGATCTAGAATCCGGAGTCAAAAAAATTCTATCACGTCAGAATTTTGAGATATTAATGTATCACAAAATCAAGTGTTTTTTAGAAAATCTCAAAAAAAAAAACTACTATATCTCAAAAACCAGAGCTGACAGAAATTTTTTGAGTTCGGATTCAAAATCAGCACACTAAAGTCCATTAGAAAAGTATACTTTTGTTCTAGATCAGTTTCTTTATGGTAAGATATGCCAAACCCACTAAACTTACTTAAATTAAGATTTCTCGGAGAAGAAAAGAAATATTGAGAAGATTGAAACAGAATTTGAAAGAAAAAAATAAGTTCTTTTATAAACCGTAACAATTTTAATTGAAAAAGATAACATTATGCCAAAATATTTCTTCAAAAACAGCAAAAAAATGGGTTTTTGAGATTTTCTAACGGGAATATCTAAAAAACGTGACGTGATAGCTCAATTCTGACTTCGGATTCGGAATCAGCATACGAAAATCCTTTAGAAAAGTAAAGTTTTATTTAAAGGAGGATTTCCTTGCAGACCAGTGTTATTAAATACATAAACTTAAAAAAAAAACATCCTTTTCATATTTGAATCATTTATTTTCAAAACATGATAACTCCATGATTTCAAATTTTTCAGGAGAAGAAAAAAACGTCCTATTTTCTTTTGTTAAGTGTGGCTAAATGTATAAAAAATATATTTTGTAGAACTTTTACCTAGCTACAGAATATCGTTTGGTATTTACTTTTTGGATCGCGATAGTTCAAAAGAAAAAAAATAAAAAACGATTTTTAGACCAGGGTCGATAATTTTTGAAACCAAAAAAAATCATAGTAGAATGAAACCCATTGGAAAAGGAGGTGAATATGATGAAAATTAAAGGAAAAATAAATTACGGGCGAGCCGAGTTCGGGAAGTGGGTGGGATGAGTTTTTAATGGTAAAAAATGGTATATCTCGATTTCCGGCAAAACTACAAATCCTATAGAAAAAAGTTGTATGGCAAAGTTGTAGGTAATAAAAAGATCTACAACTTTTGTATCAACAATTTTTTCACATAACCTGAAAATTTATCTGAAAAATTCAAAAAACCGAGTTTTTGGTTTTTTATTTTTATCTTTTTCAAAAACAAAAATTTTTCTACGAAATTTGGTGAAAACTTACCTTATTATGTTCCAAGTACACTGTAATTTATTTGATTTAAAATATTAATTTGTTCACCTTATTTTGACTTTATACCAAAAAAACACCCTAATTTTCAATCGAAAATTCACGTGTCAAAATATCAGCTTTTTTCAAAAAGTCGGTGGGCATTTCGTTCGTTAAAATGTCTATTTTCTGATGGTGTAAAAAAAATTTTACATTAGTATACTATAGACCATGTTGTAGTAAAATTAAAAAAATGAAAAAAGCTTGAATTCGAAAAAAAATTTGTATCATTGTTTACAATTTTGGTCTATTTATTCAAATTTACACTTAATTTACTCAAAAAACGTAAGATTAATCAATGTTACATGAAAAAAGCTGATATTTTGACACGTGAATTTTCGATTGAAAATTAGGGTGTTTTTTTGGTATAAAGTCAAAATAAGGTGAACAAATTAATATTTTAAATCAAATAAATTACAGTGTACTTGGAACATAATAAGGTAAGTTTTCACCAAATTTCGTAGAAAAATTTTTGTTTTTGAAAAAGATAAAAATAAAAAACCAAAAACTCGGTTTTTTGAATTTTTCACATAAATTTTGAGGTTATGTGAAAGAATTGTTGATACAAAAGTTGTAGATCTTTTTATTACCTACAACTTTGCCATACAACTTTTTTCTATAGGATTTGTAGTTTTGCCGGAAATCGAGATATACCATTTTTTACCATTAAAAACTCAACCCACCCACTTCCCGAACTCGGCTCGCCCGTAATTTATTTTTCCTTTCATTTTTATCATATTCCCCTCCTTTTCCAATGGGTTTCATCCTACTATGATTTTTTTGTACTTTTTAATGTTTTTGAAGGCATCGTCACTGGTCTATTTGGACTTATCATACTTTGAAAATAAACGAATGTGAATTTAGTTTTAAAATAAATATGAAAATTTTTTTAAAGCCGCAGACTATCAAACAATTGCATTTGGGAATAGAATATAATGTTTCGAGTAGTTATTTTACTTGAAAGACGCTCTCAACCTAAGATTTTGAGTCAATAGTCAGCTTCTTTATGTGTAGGCAATTACTCGTAAAAAAGTTGCTGTTTATTTTCAAATGATGATAAGTCCGGGAATTTTATCATGTTTTGACAATAAAAAAGAAGGCAGGTGTGGTTATACCCCAAGAACATATTTAGTTAAAAAAACGAATTTTGAAAAAAAGTGGACTTATCATGTTTTGAAAATAAACGGTTCATTTATTTTTGCAATATAAAGACATTCTTGACAAATTCGACATTTTCCTTTGAAGGTATGATTCATCAATATTATGCTAAAAGCTTGAGAGTGTAAATTGGGCTTAGACAAGAATTAAATCATATGAAAGGGGGTCTGTTCCCCTCCGTTCACCCGGAGGGCGAATTTACTAAGAAACTGACTTAGGAAAAAATTAAAATATCAAAAATCAACGGCTACACTAACAATGACGACCTTTTTGGTACAGCCAATTATCCAAGATTTGCATATGCATGCGAAATATTTCTTATGCATACAAAAAAAAAAAAGATTTGGATAAAATTATGAGTTTTTGGTTGGAATAGCTTTACGTCAACTGAACATACCTAATTCAAGTACATTTTTTTTTACATTACATCGCAATGATCAACTAAAATTTATTTTGATAATAGCCATAGTCTTGAAGATTAATTTATAAAAAAAAAAATTAAATTGATTAATTTTAATTAAAAAAAAAAAGTCATTCCCTTTGCTATATGACAGCTTTTCTCAACCCTTATCCATAAAAAAATGCAATCTCATGACATTTTTTTTTTTTTGACTAAATTGATTTGACTGCTATGACAAGAAAAAATGTCTTTGTTTGCAAATTATTTTTATATTATTCAGGATGTCTTAATTAATCATTATTATATTGAAATAGACCTAGTCATTAGGGGTTTTTTTTATGGCAAAATTGAAGTGGACACAAAAATTCCTTTAACTGGAAATGTATATCTAATCTTTAATCTAATCTATTTTGCACGTTTTAAAAACAAAACTTGACATTTTATCAAAAATATTTTTTTTTTAATGACCCTTACATGATGAAATTTAAAGCTCAATTCATCATTTTTGTTTTATTAGAAAATGATTTGTTATAAATTGTTATCGATGATTCGATGTCAATTGACCACAAAATCACGTCAATTTACTGCTTGTTTCCTTTTATAATGTTTATATTTCTTTTTAAAAAAATGTGTCAAATGAAATTGATTTCATGTCAGATATTTTTGTATTTCTGATATACAGAATATTTCTAAATTTATTATCGACTTGCACAAAATGATATCAATATTACCATTTTATTAATCTTATAAACCTATAGTCACAAGATCATTATACAAAAATGTTAAACTTTGATCTTACAACCCTTTTTCGATTTTGATGTAGGTAATAATTTGAAAATCTATTTTTAATATTATTTGTAATTAACATATAACGAATGTCATTAACTTCTCTCATCGCAAATATGCAATAATTAAAATAAAAATTACAAAGAAACTACAATGACTTGGCAAAACAAAACAAAATAATTGCCCTATATGATGATGAACTGGCTATTACAGACCGATGAGCTTGAGATAAAAAATATAAACAAAATGATTCTATGAAGTTAATGTATTCAAGGGATAAATGACTGCATTGTTTTAAAGCAACATCTCGTTTTTTTATACACTTAAAATTAAATCTTAATCTTGAAATTGCGTAAATTTACATAAAAAAGAAAAAAAAAATTAAAAAGCAGGACTTCTGATTACTAAAACTTTCCATCTTCTATCTATTAAATGTGCCTTATATGTAGCAAAAACTTGCTGGCAAGTTTTAAAGTTGAAAAATTAAACCCTTTACTTTGTTTTGACCCTTTAAGATGGAGCTTATAATCGCAAATAAAATCATCAAATATGATGATAAATCAAATAAATTGCTTTGGACAGACGGTAGCTAATTTGCATCGACAATAATTTAGTTGTCATTCGAAGCAACTTATCTACTAGTTGTAATTGATATTAAAACCCTGATTTGTTTTGATCAATTCATAATAATAACAATCAGCACCATTATGATGAAATTAAATTAAAAATTGTTTAACACTTCAAGTTGGTGACAATTTGCGGGAAACTTTGTTGTAGCAATTAAATCGTGTGATACAGCCTAAATAGTGCACCCTTTTTACTTGCGATATAGGTACTATATATCAAGTTATGCATTCGTACAAAAAAAAAAGTTGAGATAACATTTTTCCATGACATTACGATGGTAGACAATGCCAAAAAAGTGGGTCCCGGAAGTCCGTCTGTCTGTCTGTCTGTCAGTCTGTCTGTCAGTCTGTCAGTCTGTCAGTCTGTCAGTCTGTCAGTCTGTCAGTCTGTCAGTCTGTCAGTCTGTCAGTCTGTCTGTCTGTATAAGGAGCTACAGCCTAAACGGATGGACCGATTAATGTCAAACTTGGTATGTAGCATTATTTGGCGACTCTCCAGAGGGGTTTTTGGAATTAATTTTTTTGGACCAAAAATAACGGTACTTGTCATATACCGATTTTAGTAAAATTGAAATATCTTGAAAACGGCTCCAACGATTTTGTTTAAAAAATTCAAGTGATAGTTTTAAGCTAAGGTCTATCTTCAAATGAAAATTTTTTTTTTGAAAGTCATTATTAACGTTACCTGCCATAGAACCGTTTTTTTTTTTCAAATCCGATTATCTCCGAAACTGCTTGTTCGATTTCAACGAAACTTTTTGTGAAGAAGCATTTATACAATTTAAATATAAACCAAAAATAAAATTCCCAAAAAATAATTTTTGGGTTTTTGAAAAATCAAAGTTTCGAAAACGGGACATTGAATTTTTTGAAATTTCGTTTTTAGATGTTGATTATTGATTTCTACAAAATGGCATACCAATTTTATTTGAAAACTTTTTTTCCAAAAAATTATTTATAAAAAATTAGTTTTTTAAAAAACGGCTCTAACGATTTTGAAAATTTTTTTTCTAAAAATGCATGTTAATATGTCAATCAAAACTGCATACTCAAGTAGCACACTGGTGTATAAATTGGTGTAAATTCATTAATTTTGGTGTAAAATTGAGAAATTTGAATAAAATGGTGTATTTATCAAAAAAGATGGTATACAAATTATACCATCATTTCAACATTTCTTTTAAGATTCCGTGCAAAAAATACGCCGATATTCAATTGTTTTTATAATACACCATTATTGGTGCATAAAATTATTCGATTCTCAAATGAACCGAAACGGTATATTTTGTGCACTCTCTTTGGTGTAGGAGGTACACCCTGTGGACATAAAATTCACCAGACTGCATAAGTGGGAGACGTCATATTTTTCCATGGCGGCCATTTAAATAATGAAGACAGCGATTAATTAATACTATATCGGCCTAATTATCCCGCATTCTTACTTTTTTTCGATTCGTTTATATTACAATAAGAGAACGCTTCTAAAAAAATGTAAAAACAACAAAAAAATTATTATTTTTGAAAAACTGATTTTTAAAATCGAAAAAAAAAATCATTAATTCATTGAAATTTTTGAGGCGCTCGACGGGGTAGTATCTAAAATCAGTAGATGGAATTTGTTTCGTTCTTAAAATAGGCACGAAAATTCATATTTAATCATTAGTTAATTGTATTGTGATAGAGAATAATTTATTTTCATTTATTTCATAAGAAATAGTATACATTTCAATTCATCAAACTATTTAAGGTGAAAAAATAAACTTTGGTTCAAATTATAAATCAGAATAATTTAAATGGTGTATTTTATCCATAGATTTATTGTGTATTTTTCAATTTCAAAGGAATAATTTTTCACCAAAAACCAGTTCATTTTTATACCACTAGCTCTATTTATATACCAAAATCGGTTTAATTTTTTAACCAGCGGAGTTTATTATATACGAGAAAATGGTATATTTTTTATATTCAAAATGCATATCACGATAGTGCAAAAAATACTCCAAATATTTTGGTGTATTTTAGACTTTTGTGCTACTTGAGTACTTGTTTTGGAGGGCAATTTAATTTCAGATTTTATTTTATTTTTTTTTTTAAAACGAATTTAATTTTTTTTGCCAAATTTCTATACAAAAAGTCTTAAAAATTTAAGCAAAATTTGATTAAAGGTGACTTTTTTATTAAAAACAAAAAACCGGACTTTAACTTTATATCAAAAAAATAGTTTTCTGTCCGTAAATAGTCTTCACGAAATATTAAATGGCGCCCGTGGTTGGCTCACTTTGTATAAATATTGCAATAATGCTATGACAATCTTAATAGTTTTTTTGTTAAAATAGTTCTTACAACAAGTCTCTATTCAACTTAAGGGCTGCAAATTATTGCTTTTAATCAAATCTTTATGTTTCAAATCATTAAAATTGATATTCTTTTTATTTTTTTTATGTTTTAAATCATTAAAATTACTAGTTTTTATGTTGCAAATCATTAAAATTGCTCAAACGTTTCGCGCTCTTTCATAATTTTAAAAAAATTTTTAAAAAATTTAAAAAAAACTTAAATAATTTAAAAAATTTTAATAAATATTAAAAATTTAAAATAATTGAAAATTTAAAAAATTTAAAATTTTAAAATTTAATATTTAATACTTAAAATTTAAAATTTTGTATAATATTTATTTTTGTAATTTATTATTTAAAATTTATTGTAAATCTTTTTGATACATCTTCTCTTTATATAATTTTATTTATTTTACTGAAATGTCATTTCCGGCAGACGGCAGCATTGTCATGTCCGTATTTCCAATAGAAAAAAATTGTAATTTATCTAATGAATAAAGGAAGAATCTAATCTAATCTATATAAAAAAAGAGGCTAAGATGACTCTTGATTGTTGACAGTCATTTTACAAAATTTTGTTGTTGATTTAGGTATAAAAGCTTTTGAGGACACAAAAAAGCGCAGTTTGACTGTCAACTATCAAAAATCACCTGATCCGATTCGGCCTTCTCAGGTTTCTCAGATAAAAATTCTCCATTTAAGCCTGGTACGCAGATTGCGGTAAATTTTAGCTCCCATATAAATTATCGAAAAATTTTAGTGGAGCTAAAATGCATCCAATACAAATTATCGATAGCTTGTATGGGAATTTTATCTCAACTAAAATTTAGCTCGATCAGCGTACCAGGGTTTATTTATTCAGTGTGTCAGTAATTTTGGGATTCCAACTCTACTCATTATGTTTTTTTTTTAGCATTGCATGAGTATAAGGGGCAGAACCATAGAAATGGGCAGAAAGTTTTTTTTAGGTTATTAGTAAAATTTTTTGATTGAAAATATCAAAAACAGGCAGAGTAAAGGTAAAGTTACATTTTTATAAAGCCCTAAAGCGTTTCCGGAAATGAAGTTTCAACCGTAAATGTTTTTTCAATTTTTTATCTCACAAAATAAAACAAAATATCACCAAAAATACAACAAGTTACACTAAACTAGGTACCTACATATAAATGAAATTGGAACTCACTTAGAAAAAAAAATGTCTGGAACTGAAATTTTCTACCTCTTTGATTTTGGCCGATAACACAATTGACTTAAACATTTACAAAAAAAAAAAATCGAATTTAAAATGATTTTTTTCCGAAATGTTACCTTATTTGAAATTTTTTACCAACTAAAACTCCCTTTTTTTTATTTTATGTGGAAAAAACATAATTGTTGTTTAAATATTTTAAACTGGACTGTTTTTTAATTTCCGTAACTTTGGAATCGCATGATCTTCAATTTATGCCAAACTTTTGGAAAATCAATGCTCTTCAACTTTTCTGATGACAAAAAATAATGTAACTTTCAAAAGGACTTAGACAAATACCAAAAACAAACCAAAAATGGCATAAGGTCAATAGAAAAAAAATATTTACACAGAAAAACAAAATTACTAAAAGGGTACAAAGAACAAAAAGGGAAAATTATATTTCGTAAAACTTTGGTCTTACAACCTTTTTCGGTAAAACTAATAGTTGTGGATATAAAGACCGAATATAAAATTGTTTTCGATTTTTTTTATGTTTTTCTAACCGTTTACCATAATATTTCAAAGTCTATGAGAACTATATTCTTCCAAGTCCTGATTTTTCAATCGTCTTTTATTCCTAGGAATAAGCTCTATTTGACTATTGAAAAATTCGCCCTCATCAAATCATCAAATAGGGCTCTTGATACCCGCATACCCGGGTAACTACCCGGGTACCCGGGTACCTGCATTTCCGGGTATTACCCGGGGGCCATAAATTCGGGTACCCGTTATAATACGGGTACCCGGTCATATTCGGGTAGCCGCAATATTTTCGTATCTAGGCATGAATAATGTGATTGAAACAGATTTAGGAACATTTCTCAGTCTTTGCTGTTTACCACACTGTAAAATCAATAAATGTATAGTTGGATTCGATCGATTCGCCTATAGTCAGGTTAAAAAAACATAAACAAACAGTAGTATAGTACAGTATTTATATAAACAATAGTACATAAAATCAACAAATAAAAAAAAAAATTGTTACACTCATAAAACTTGCCAAAAAGTTTGCTCTTGGGATAAGAACCACGGATCAAACAAGTAACAAAAAAATTTTGTGTGGAAGGGTGTTCTTCCGCGGATTTCATATTTGGTGAGTATATTCTAGAGATGTCTGGCAATCTATCGGAGTATAAAATCAAAAAAAAAAAATTCGATTTTTTTGAACCAGCCTTGTGTTTATGTATATTTTTCTTAGTTAGTGATATGTATAAATATCCCGTTTATATGTATGAGCAGTCTAAAATTTCGGATTCAATAATTAGCTTTTTCAATTTAGGCCTAGCGTGAATTGCGTGAAATAGTTAACAGCATGTAAAATTTTTGACACAAAGCTAAATTAAGCCAAAGATAATTTTTTATTCACCAGACATTCAAATGTCAAAAATGTATCCTCTGCTAAATATTTAACATTAGGCCGCATACAACAACTTTAATTTATAAATTTTTATTTTTATATGTACCTACACTTCTGGCTTAAGTTTCAAGAGCACCTTAAACAAAAAAATAAAGCAAATAAAATTGAAAACTTGGTAAGGTCAGTTTTTAAAGCCAATCGCTGCCATAAATTGCGACTGAATTCAACTTTTGTGTAGCTCAAAATAAAAGTGATGTAACTCCATCCAATTGCATTTCGATATAACAAGCTTTTAAAAAACGGAATACCATATTACACAACACAATATAAAAAGAAAAACCAGTATCAAAAATATATTGCGTATTTGGAGTTGATTCCTTTTTATATTGAAAGATATTAACAAAATACGATACCATTGAGCAAAAAACACACATTTTTCAAAAAAAAAAAAAAAAAAAAAAAAAAATGAGTTACACCACTATTATTTTAAACAACACATTTACCGATCGAATACATTATTAAAAATAAAATTTTGGCAAATTTTATGTTATTAAAAACACCAGAGACTGGCGAATTATTTGCCAATTAAAGGAGCAAACTAAATAAAATGCACGACTGTGTCTCGTAGTTGCTGTAAACTAACACTTTTGTTAGTTTACAGATTTTAAGGGCTTCCTTTATATAAATTTCAAAGAAATTTTGTTGATGTTGGGAAAGAGCAGACTTTCAGGGCAAAGTTTTGTTAAATAATTTTATTTGTTATTAGACTTTTTTGAGTAAAACTAAAAATGCAGTTTTACGCCTGCAAAGTTTAATCAAAATCGTTAGAGCCGTTTTCCAGTTATTTGGTATAACTTCAAGAATTTGTATGGGGGTACACTTTCTAATTAAGGTAGAAAAAGAACAAAAAAAAAAAAAACAACTTTCAGAATTCTATAAAAATCATCTGTACCAAATTTGAAAAAAATCAGTCCACTGGTTCATGGCTGTGGAAATGTGAACAGATGGACGTACAGACGCACGGACAGAATTCCTAGATCCACTTTTTCTTAATTCTCCACCATCGTAATGTTGGTTTTGATTAACACCTCAAATTTTTTTTTCGACACGAAACCAATACTTAACTTATATAGACCTATCTCTAGCTACGCCCATGAATGCACGACGCTTATAAGAAACATCAAAGTGTAATATGTATTCTTATGACGGAAAGAAACAACTTTCTTCAAAATAAACTTTTTTTGTTAAAACCTTACCAACGCAGATATGGTTCTTTTGAGAAATAGAAAATTAATTTTATAAAAACGTAACAATTATTATTGTTTAAACCGTGTTTCTTATGGGTAATTTTTTAAAGGCTCATACTTTTCAAACCAAATTTTTCTTATGAACGACTAATTACTTATAATAAATAAATTAAACTAGACTTCTCTGATATTTTCCCCCATTTTATGCTATTAAGAACACGTTACCCGGTTTCTCGGGTACCCGCCACTTAAAATACCCGGGTACCCGCACATTCGGGTAATACCCGCATATTCGGGTACCCGGGTACCCGGGTATTTATTGAAACGGGTATTACCCGGGTAGTATCAAGAGCCCTATCATCAAATCGTAAAATAAAATAATTTTTCACAAAATTTTACACTATTTAAATTATTATATTTGCAGTTTAGTTATGCCATTTATCAATTTTATAGCATTTTTTAGTTATTGCCGTGTTTTATTGGTACTCAGTAATTTACTGAGTAAACTTTAATGCTGTAAACAACAAAAAAGATTACTTTTATTTATTTTTTATAACCCTATATTGTTGAAGGGTCAAAAATGTATATGTCTATAAAAAAATTTTCTCTGTAAACCAACAAACAAAAAATCCTTAGCAATCATTTTTTGTTGTTTACCGTGTAAAATTTTACTGAGCTATGTACTGAGTTATCAATAAAACACGACTTATATTAACCCCCTGTAGGCACACCTCTTTTTTGTGACGTGATAGGCACACGGGTGCGAATTTGGTTTATACTTTTTCGTGTCGCTAGAACTTTTTTCCGTCACAATATTTTATAGAGAATCAAGTATAAAATCGATGTAGAATATTCCGAAGAATTCGAATATTGTATTCACAATTCCGAAAAAAAATATTTTCACCCTTATAAAGAGACTTTTTTGTGACCACTTTTTTGAAAAATCGTAATTTTTAACTTGGTTAAACTTGGAATCATGCACTAACTTACAAAATAATAACTTCTTTAACACAATTGCTCATTCAATTCCTTCGAGATTATCAAATGCCTAATATGTACTGAACAAGCACAGACTTACTACAGGTATTATGGTAAACATAACTTTTGTTTTATTTGTCCATTCGATTTTGTTATTCAAAATTATAAATCACGAATCCAATACAACGCCATTAAGGATTATTTATAAAAAGTAACAAAAAAAGGAACACTTAGAAGATGCATGCATCCAGAAAAGTTAAACAAAAAAAAAAAAAAAAAAATATTTATTATTTCTTCTGCATCTTTACTTTCAATAGAGTCTTTTTTTCCCGAGATAACATACATTTGTGCCTTTGTTCTTTAAAAATCTTCTATTTTTATTTATATTTTTTCATTGATGATGAAACTGATAAAAATGTCTGATGGTCCAGGTTCAGGGTATTTTTCAATTAATTTGCAGTAGTACAGGTTTACAAGTCTATGATAAAGCATCACTGGTTTATTAATTTTTCTCTTAAGTGTACAGTTAGAAATCAACACACAATGAGTGTGAGTGTATACAAAATTCGTGCGGTCTCTTATGATCTAATAAACGAACTGATAAGAACCACTTCTCTTCAATTAACATTTGAAAGTATGTATAAACAAGTCGAATTGCATTTTATCTAACCTTTAATTTTTGTCTTAATTTTAACAAGTTGTAAAAATAAGCCTTTACATGAGTTACAAATTATTTTTATGTTTTTAATATTTTTTTGTTTATTAATTTAAGGAAATACTTTTAAAATTTTATTATAAATTAAAAATTAATATTTTGTTGTTTACGTTTTAAAATTCGTCCATGAAACTTAAAAATCATCCCGTGTCTTTCAATTTCTTCGTTATTGGTGTGCGGGTGCGAATATCATGACTTTTATTATAGTTGAGGTCGAAATCAGGGATGTCGAAGTTAAAAGTAAGAAAATGTTCATAATTCTTAGGTATATGTAGCTTGTTTTTTGTGATTATTTGTTCAAAAAGTTATATGTTCGAAAATTGTGTCGTTTTTTGAAAATAATTTTAAAAAATTTAAAAAAATAAAATAACATATATAAATAATAAAATAATTACTTTCCTTTAATTTTTCATTACCTTATCAAACCCATGGTCTTGTTAGGTACTACGTTGAACTGTCTATGCATCATAAATTTCATCTCTTCCTTTTCAGCGACAGCGCTGGTTATATTTCTGTAACAAAGTATTGATGGCTTGTATGTTTTTTTTTTTTTTTTTTGTGTATTGTTACAGAAATGTCAATATTGTTTAGCTATTTATAGAATTTCGGACAAGAGTTTATCACATTGCGTGTAGTTGTTTGTACCTTATAATATAAACCCCAGGTCATTTGAATAGATCCTCTTCTTTTATTTTATTCACTCTTTTTATCAACACAAAAAAATGCAGGTCTAAATATTTCTTAATGTAGGTACTAACGCTTATTTTTTTATTATATTGTACCTACATAAAGTTGCTTCCAACCTTTCAATTTGTTTTCACAATTGTTAAAAAAAAAAACCTTTCAAAGACCTGTGTTTAAAAGTTCTGTATCACCAAAATGATGATATTTATATTGTTTGCATGCAAGAATTTCACTTCTTTAGCTTGAAACTGCTATAAAAGATTTAGGGCCAAATTTCTAATAGTCAGTTAAACAGTCAGTTAGTACTTATTCCTAAGGATAGAGAAAAAATCAATTTTTCAACAGGCAAATATAGATTATTCCTAGGAATAAAACTATCTTCTTCTTTCGGAGACGAATAAAAATTATTCTAAGGAATAATCTCAACAAAAATATTGTGTCAATTGTCAAAGCTGTTTTAAAAGAATTTTGAAGAAAATACAGTGGAACACAAGAAAACAAAAACAATCATGAATAAAAATGACGTTTAATTTTTAATATTTTTGAATTTGACAATTTTTTTTTTGTTATTCTGTAGAATAAATTATTCTTGAATGAAAAATTCAATGTTTTTATCTGATTGTTTATGAGCCTAATTAATTTATTCGTCGAACAGTTAACTGACTGTTTGTTAGAAGATTGAAAAATTGGGTCTTAATGTTTTAGTTTCAAAGTAAAAGTTACTATTTAATGAATTAATAAATCTGTATTTCAGATTAAATACCAGAATATTACATTTTAAACTGTTGCAATATAAAACAAAATATTAAATATCAAATGTCACACCCGAAACATTGAATCGAATATTTTTGGTATTTGTTTTCACAGTTTTTTTTCTCAGTTTCTAATGTCTACATATTTACATATGCACATTACTCACCCCGGAGAAGTTTGATTTTCTACTTGAAAATCGATTGTTTTTAATGTCACACCCGTTACAAACTAAATATGATATTGAAACCTAAACAAGAATATTTTCAATGTGACACTTTTGCTCAAAAATGCATGAAAATCTCATACAAATATGAGAAAAAGTGTCACAGCCAAAACTATGAAATCTTACATTCTTCAAAATATTAAAAACCACTAAAAATAGACGTAAATTTGGTCAACTTTGATTCAATGTTGAAAAAAATTGAAGCATCTTTAATTCAAAGCTGAAGAAATTTGACCAAAAAATGTATTATCTGACCTCAGCCTTAGTTTCAATTTATAAAACTAATATTCAACAGTTGGATAGCCTGTTGATTAAGCACTCGCTAATTTAATCTTCTTTTTTATTTAAATTGGTGATTTTTTCAAAGTTGAAACGAATTTGTTTTAAGGCTGTTTCATGGTTAAAAAAAAAAACCTTAAACTAACGTCGTTCTACTTTGATTTTAAAATTATCGTCTTTAACGCAAAATCATTCTGAAAAATAGTTAAATCAAAGTGGTTTTCGTTGTTTTTTTTTCGTCCTTCATAAATTCTGAATACATTTTTGAAATCTTATGATTTGAAAGCAGTTTAAAGTCTTAAATGCAACTAAAATACTGGGCAAAACAAAAATGTTTTGGCGCACAAAATACAGATTTTTGTAGCTATATTATTAATTTTTTTTCGACAGTAAATTTTATTAATTTATCAATATTCTTGAAACAAAATTAACTATTGGTTAAATGAACTTAATATAAATATTTATATGAAATATATGACTTTAAAATATTTTTTTTTTTATTGGGATGGTTTCATTATGTTTGATTTTTCATTGTCTACGATCAAGTTAAATGCTACAACCATCAATAGCGACTTTTTTCGTGACAAAGTTATTTGTTAAAACCAGATATTTTTTAACCCTCTACTGCATGAATTAATATTAGCGGACGAAAAAATTAAAAAATGCTTTACATGGGTTCTTTGGGTTATTTTAAAACGGTTTTCATTTGTTTAAATTAATTTGTTTAAAAAAATTGTTTATAAGCCAAATTTGGCTTCGTGTGCATTAAGGGGTAAGAAATTTTACTAATTTTATTTATTCAGATTATATAAAAAATACAATTAAAAATATCAAAAGATAAATATTTATCATTTAAAAACAAAACAAAGTAACATAAATACATTGCATTACAAAAGGTTAAGAATTAATTCAAATTTGGCTCATTTTAAGACATGGAACCGAAAAAAGCAATTTGTTTTTGTCCGTTATATATATTTTTTCTGGTTCACTTGTTTTCCACTGTCGAAGTAAGTCTTGCTCCAACATTTTCACCCACTCCCAGATCTTACAATAACTTAAAAGTAGTAAAATGATTGAAAAAATATTATAGGTGAGCCCCCCTCCCCCTAAAATTTTTGTGGTTACGCCGCTGGAAATGGGGTTAACATGAGAAAAATGTTTCTAAAAGCGAAGGGGCTCCATTTCTGAAGTAAAACATAGCTTCCAAGCAAATTAACAATGTTAAGAAACAAAATTTTCCAACAAAAAAATTTTACAAATTGTGTAGATTTACAACCCCTTAATGTATACGAGGCCAAATATGGCTTCCGTACTTTTTGCCCTCCCAAGACCAGGCCAATAATTTTTTTTCAATAAAAATTGGTTCATAGCATACACAATAACACAATCTATCAAAAATAAATTTTTAATTCCACTTAACTTTCCAAACAAACCAGTAATTAACACTTAAAGTATGAATAAATTCTACACTTTCGATTTCATTGCACACGACTGATCGACTCACCTGTGATCATAAAATACACCTTTATTTTGTGTCGGACACACGAAAAAACTATCTCTATGGGTTCTCAGAAACACAAAGAAGAGGATTGTATTTAATCTTTACCATTCTTTTGTGACAGAGAAGAGAAAAGTGCATAGAAACAGACAAAACCATATTTGGCTTCGTATGCAGTACAGGGTTAATTATTTAGTTTTTACCTCTAAATAGTCTGGTTTCTAAAAAAAAAAAACAATGCAATATTTCTTACTCCTAAATCAATTGTATTGTACAAAAACCTGAACACGTGCATATGAAAACATTTTGAGACTGACACACTTTTGAATTAAATTTATTAAACGGATACATTTGTTCTTTTATTTTCTTTCTTTTTATCTACATATATGAATTTAATATTCATTCACAAAAGTAATAAAAATAAATAATTTAAAGGCAGGACTGGATTTTGAAAAAAAAAAAATAATAATAATAAAAATTAATTTAAAGTGAATTAGTGTGACATATATCTCGTATCGTAAGTTATTCGTACTTGTTTTAGCCAGGTTTGGTATTATAATGAATTTTTTTTTGTTTTATATGCTAAGCTTAAAGTTTGATAAACAAAATTTATTATATTGCTTATTTTGTTAATAACAAACATTTAAAAAAAAGGTCACATAATGTCTCACATTTATTTTTGTTTAACAACATTTTTGGTAATATAGGTAGGTATATCTTCTTGAAACCTTTTTTGACTTTGCAATATTTTAAATCTATATTTATGAGATTGTATTTTTGTTTATGCATGCGCTGTTTTAGCTTTATATCTATACAATGTCCTTACACTTTTATTTAAATTATTTATTTATTTTTTTTATTTTTTTGTACATTTACAGACACCGACAATGACAAATTGTCCGGTCTTCCACATTCGACAACTGGTTCACTAAGCTCAATCATCACGACGTCAATAGCATCATCAGAACCTGATCCAGGATCGGATAGGGGCGGTGCAGGTGGTGGTAATGATGGTGGTGGTAGTAGTGCCGGAAATCCGGGTTGTGCTGATGAAAAACAAGCATTAAATCGTCCTGGTGTGAAACAAGAAAAATGGACGACAATATTGGTGCAAGTGTCGATACCATTCTTTTTGGCTGGTATTGGCACAATCGGAGCTGGCATCATTTTGGGAAGAGTCGAGGTGAGTTGGATACCTATTTTTTTTGTATTTGATTTATAATTGATGTAGGAAAACATATTTGCAAATACAATATAAAAGCCATTTTGCCTAGGGTATTGAATGTACCGGAAAATAAAAAGAAAAACAAAAGGATTTTTTTTAATATTTCATAAGTGTTGCTTGTTGAACCAACAAGTCCTTTTAAATTCTTTAGCCTTGAATTTTTCAACAGAATGGCATGCATAATAAATAGAAAATACAATAGATATCCAATGGGTGGATTTATAACTAAATTTGAGTTTCTTACTTATGATCTATTCTCTATTGAATAGACCCTTTTGAATGGAACATATTCGTTCAAGAGTTTTTATTGCTGAATATGATTCCTTGGCATAAAAGTATACTTCAGCCAAAAATGCTGCTAAATCCATTACACTGGTCGGCAGCGAATATAGAGCTTGAACCACACCATACTTTTCTAAAGGATTTGTATGCGCTTATTCCAAATTTGAAGTCAAAATTTCACTGCCACGTCAGATTTTTGAAATATTTGAATATTAACAGGTCGTTTTTTTTTTTGGACTTTTGGCGTCGTTAAATTATTTATTGCAAAACTACTTATGCAATTTCAAAGCTATATTTTATCGTCTTAAATATATTTACTCTTTTTACAAAATTATTTTTTTCTAAAAGACTATGAAATATAAATTTATGATATCTCAAAATCTTAGTGGTTAACGTAACTAATGTTTATTTGTATAAAAAAAGCAAAATAATACTTAAAATATATATTTTAAACCTATAACATCAAAAAGCTTTTAATTCAAAATTAGTTTTTGAGACTTTAGCGAAAAAAGTGATGAGTAGAGCTCAAAAACTAGACCTGATGGAACAAATCTGTAAACAGTTTTGAATTCAGCACACTGAAGTTAATTAAAATCCCCTATACAGATTTCGTGCTCCTGACTTTTTTGTTGTTTTTTGCCGACCAGTGTTATTGCATTTCGGAGAAAACGGCAACACTGGTCGGTTTTCAATTTCAAATGGTTCAAAGACAGTATTTATAGCAAATTAAACTTTATATCAAGTTAAGGTGGCAACAAAATTTTAAAAATTAGTTTTGACTAAAATTCTAACCTAAAATCAATAAAAAAAAAGTTAAAAAACTGAGGATTTTTTATTTTTACTAAATTAGAATTTAAGTCAATGAGTACAATTATTACACTGGTCTACAAAAAATTGTTTTGATATTATCATTTTAATCGTTTAAAAATCTGAGTAGTTTGTAGAAAATATGCCTTTTAGATTCGGTTGACCTTGTACAAAATTAAAACTATTTATTGTATTCAGCTACAATTTGGAGGACTTAAGCCTTAACTACATTGGCCACTTTTTGCAAAAGTGAAAAAAGTTTGTTTTAAAAAAAGTTTTTTTTTTATTATATAGTTATTGATATGCTGAGTTCGAATCCGAAGTAAGAAAAACTCTATCAAGTTATAAAATCAAAAACGCAAGTTATTCAAAAAAAAACTAGTATATCTCGAAAACGGGAGCTTTTCGAAAATTTTTAAATTTGGATTCAAAATTAGCATTCCAATTAATTAATTTAAATCAGTTTATTTATGGTACAATATCCCGAACCTACTGAACTTACCTAAATTTAAAATATCTCGAAAAAGAAAAAAGATTCTTATTTTACCTTTTTGTTTTGCTTCTTTAATTCCATTAAAAACGCAATTTTTATTTTTATATTATCGATATATTTCGAGGGCCTTTTTGCCTCATCCTCAGGATCAAAAATACTAACAATAATCATTAATTTATTGTTAGTATTTTTGATCCTGAGGATGAGGCAAAAAGGCCCTCGAAATATATCGATAATATAAAAATAAAAATTGCGTTTTTAATGGAATTAAAGAAGCAAAACAAAAAGGTAAAATAAGAATTATAAGTACTTAATCCAGCAATACAAAAAACGAAATATATAAGAAAAAAGATATTGAGAATATTAAATTCGAAAGAAAAAACAAGCTCTTTTATAAAACACAAATAATTCAGTTGAAAAAAATTACCTTACGTCAAAATATTGCTTTAAAAACAGCAAAAAATAATGTTTTTGCGGTTTTCTATCTATATCTAAATATAAAAAAAACTGATGTGCTAGAGCATTTCTTTCTTCGGATTCGGAATCCAAACAAAATCCTTTAGAAAAATATAGTTTTATAAAAAGAGGGAATTCTTTGCGGACCTGTGTTATTAATCATCAAGTCCATCACGACTTTTTCGCATGTTCGATTTCTTAAGTTTGTTCTACATTACTGCAAAATCGATATTACTTATTTTTATTGTATACCATAAAAAGTAAAAATAACTGATATCGGTTTTCTATACATTTTTTTCACCTTTGAATTGTTTTCAATTTTAATTTCTTTTTAAGCTATAGGTACTCGTATGTTGCTACATACATAAATTTACGTATTTATAATGCATAATTCAGTTTTGCTGTTGGTAGCAACTACATAGTATATCATCAAAAGGCAGTAAAATAAAAACGTAGATTCTGACGCTTATTTTGATTGAAAACAATATCATTTGTCATGAAAGCTAATTTACCATTAGATAGTAAATTAAGATAATTTAAAATCATAAATTGTAGTAAATTAGCAACAAAAAAAATTCCTTAATTGCTTTAAGATAAAATCTTAAATGGCAACCCTGCCTATTATTTACTGTATTCTATCGAATACATATTGAATTATTTATAATTTGATTTAACTGAAAACAAAAAAAAAAAAATAGGCGTGTGGACTTAATATAAAATATATTAATTTATAATTTGTATAATTTATTTGCGTCATTATTTATTTAGTTTTAATTTTTTTTTTTACTATAAATTAGTTTAATTTTGTGTTAATAGGTTTTGTTTTTTTTTTTACCACGTTAACATATACCTAAAATTATAAAAAAAAATCGTTCAAAATAATATGACAAATCCCACTTAAACTATTAAATTTGATAGACAGTAGTCAACAGAGACGCAGGTTTTTTAACTTTTAAAAGCAAATCTAATGAATGTCCAGAATCTGGCAAAACGTTTTAAAAGATCAAACAAGCCTCCTTTGTATTGACAAAATCTAAATGATTTTTTTCTAAAAAAAATAAAATATTTAAATTTTAGGTCCAAATTCGATTACAAAAAATGTATAAACACTTTTGACCTTAAAAGTCCAAAAACCTATAGATCCAAAATGTTAACTTAATTTTTTTTCTCTTTTTTTTTCTAGAAATGGAAAGTATTCAAATCGATTTCTCAGCTTTTTATTCTGGTTCCTGCGCTTCTTGGCTTAAAAGGAAATCTAGATATGTGCCTAGCATCTCGACTCTCAACCCAATCCAATCTTGGCAATATGGCATTACGCAAAGAAATTATAAAAATGATTGTTGGCAATATAGCTTTAGTTCAGGTCCAGGCGACAGTTGCGTCCTTTTTAGTTTCATTGTTTGCCATCTCAGTTGGTGCTGCCATGGATGGAAAGTTCGATTTTACACATACAATGTTGTTAATTGCTTCGAGTATGTTTACTGCTACCTCGTCCTGCTTTGTATTAGGTAAAGTTTTTAATAAAACATGATAAAATTTATATTTTTAATTAATGATTTAATTTTTTTTTTAATTTTTTAGATTTTGTGTTAGTGGCTGTGGTATTATTATCTAAGAAATTTCGATTGAATCCGGACAATTTGGCAACTCCTTTGGCAGCGTCAATTGGTGATGTAGTTTCAATTAGTGTACTTTCATTTATTGCATCTCTTCTATATGATCACTTGGGTATGTTTTTATTAATTTTTATTTAAATTTGAATCATTTTAATAATTTAAAATTTGTATAATTAAATTTTAGATACCCACCTATGGATTACCTTCGCAGTTATTGCAGTCTATCTTTGTCTTCTACCTATTTGGGTAGTTATTGTATACAAAAATAAATATACTCGCCCTATTTTAACAAATGGATGGATTCCTGTACTCTCAGCGTTGTGTATTAGTGGGTAAGTTGTATTTTTTAAAAACTTTTTTCATAAAGAGCGAGTGTTCAAATGATATTAAAATGATCAAAGTATACATAAGTCTTCTGAGAGCGAAACGCTTCCTCGTTACGATCTACGATCAAATTCAAATAAGTAACCTCTTCTTTAATTATAAAACAATATGCATATTTTTCGAAAAAAAAAAAAATTGTTACGCTAATGAACAATTCATCAAAATCGAATGTGTTTCTTAAAAGAAAATCTGCAATTAAAAAATACTAAAGCATGTGAATCATTACGGTCTTTGAAAAATAAACAATTAACATACAGAACCTAAAAAATTACATAATAGATTTTTAATCAAAATCTTGGAGAAAATCTATTTTTCTTCATATTTTTTTACCCAAAAAAATACAGTTTTCCAATTTTGGAAACCATTACACCCAAAGAATGTTGCAAATTATTGGAAATTCTATGATTATACTTATATTATTATAAATATATTTATTGGAAATTCTATGAAATTTGGATTTTTATTGGGCATAAGGAGCAACCGTTCCAAAAATCAAAATTATCGGAATTTAAGTTACTGTATTATTAATATTTTTGTTAAATATCGAAAAAAAAACGCATTTCATTTATTTTTTGGCTCCTCCATCCGTTTGACTTTTTATTTACAATGATTCATATCTGCCCTGAGCTTCAGTTTTACAGTCGAGTAAGTGCTCAATATAGATTTTTAATTGCAGTGTCATCGATTTTGTGATGTTGAAAGTATTCTATTGTTAAAATACCATAGCTTTATGAATGTTATTGAGTTATACCGTAATAATACCCAAATTCAAAATCCCCTAAAACTAAAGTCCCCACAATTAAAGCTACCCCAAGCACAAAATCTCCCGTGAAGAATTCCAAACTTAAAAAAAATAGCGCGAAAATCGTCAATGAAAAAATCTAATTTCGTCCGTAATAATTTCCAAAACTGGAATATTTGACACTTGAACACCACATTTCGTGCCGTGTTAATTAAAATATATTTTAATGTCCTCAATAAGAGTTCTTGCTATAGCTCTTCGAGATTACGCCGGCTGAGAATTGCAGGGAGGCATGCTTTTCCATGAAACATACAATCTTTTAAGGCATGACAATTCTAAAATTAAAAACAATGCACCTAAAAGATTCATATGAAAACTAAAATTTCAAAACAATTCACCTACAGGATTTCATATGAACGGCTCTTCGAAAAAAAAGTTTTTTTTTAATCTAAAACTTTTTTTTTTCTTTTCAAAATATTTACCTAGCGTTGCAAGTTATTTAAAAATTTATAAGCGTCGGCGTCGGTCGTTAAACTCTGTTAATTTTTCGGTTTTTCAAATTTGTGTTCAAATGTGATTCACAGGACGTGATATTGATCTTTTCTTTTCTTATCAAATTATTTAAACGTTGAGAGGATTTTTTTACAAATTAGTAGGGGACGTAGAATAATTTTCGATTAGTAATTATTGTGAATCATATGTAAAATAGAAATAAATTTTATTAGCCAAATATGATTCCTTGGACAGTGAAGTTGTTAACTGACATTTGTATCGGTTCTTCAATACTTTATTCTACTTTGAAATGAAGAATAGGTACTCACTATTTTTTTTATCGTTTCTCTTTCTGTATCTTTTGACTTGAATGTCTGTGCTCCTTTTTGAGCTTTTATGAAGAGACCTCGAAACGTAAAGATGTGTCGAAATTTTAAATTCGACAAATCGCGCCATGAACTTTAATAACTTAGGCCGTGTGTGAATTGCGTTAAATAGTTAACACCGTGTAAAATTTTTGACACTATTGAGGTGAACAAAAAAATTTCAAAAAAAAAAATTATTGTTTAAAATTTGTTCTGCCATGATACTCCTTTGTAATAAAAAAAAAAAAAAACAAAACCATCTGCAAAAAAAAATTAACTCAAATTTAACCAGGTCCCAGAGCCCAATAAATTTTTAACAGCTGAAAATTTTTTATTCACCTCAATAGTGTCAAAAATTTAACACGAATTTAACTATTTAACGCAATGCACACACGGCCTTAAATGGAAGGTAGGAAAAAAATTATTGCGTGAACCAAGCACTAGCAATTGGATAATATCATTCTCTTCTTGTAGTTAATCGAAAATTCGAAAAATTTAAATCGAAAAATACTGGGCTTCTTAAAACCAAAATAAAAAAAATTTTCATTGTAATGCTTTAATGTTTTGCCTTGATTTTATGAAGCAAAATCAATAAAACTTTCGAATTTCATAGCACATAGAAATTTATGTGCGTCGGAATACTTCTATACGATACTTTTTTCGGGGTTCATAAAACGAATTTGTTATGTTTGGGCAATTGGGGTGTTATAGGGCCGACTGTATATGATTCAAATCAAGGAAATAAATTTGATGACTTTGTCCCTGTTGTCAAATGTGAACAACGATGTAGCTGTTTTTTTTAACCAAAATTTTGCGTTTCTTCTTTCATTTTGTGCCACTATCCCCATTCTGCTTTTGTATAAATGCCGAAATTTTTTGTTCACCCAGAATTTTAAAAGGAATTTATGCATTTCAAACGAATGGAAATTACACTTTCCGTTAAACTCGCTTCGCCACTAATATAGTAGTTTTCCGAAGGTGAACACTGAATAACTTTACACCTATTCATTTTTACGGGTGGAATCTTCTCCGCGTGAAACTTACAATTGGATTGAAACTTTTGTCGTTCTCTCGGCTGTACTACCTAAAAACCAAAAACTATCAATTTTTATTTTTTGAGGAGAGACAATATTCAACTTTCTTTTTTTCATTATGACTCCAAATATCACAAAATTAATAAATATTTTATACTTTTTCTTATTTCCAGATTTGGTGGTTTAGTACTTGATGCTTCAGTCGATGTCTTTTATGGTTTTGTTGTATTTCAACCAATTATCAATGGCATCGGTGGTAATTTAGTATCAGTTCAAGCAAGTAAAATCTCTACAATGCTTCATCAGAGTTCAATTATCGGTATTATCCCACCACATGCCAAAATATTTGAGTGGCCATGGAGAGCAATTTTCAAAGGAGGTAAAAATTCATCAAAAATAATTTTACTTTTAAAACAATACTTACTAATTTTTTTTTTACTTTACAGTTCCATACGCTAGATCTGCAAGAATTCTGCTCGCACTGTCCGTTCCCGGTCAGATATGTTTCATCTTTGCAGCTGATTATATTCACATGTCAGAATCAACGATTACATTAACATTTGTTCTCGCGTACCTCTGTGCAAGTATTGTTCAGGTAATTTTGTAACTTAAAAATCCTCTCCTCTTCAATGTTAATACTATTTTTTATCATTCTAGGTGTCGTTACTCTTGTATTTAGCTCACATTATAATTCATGCAATGTGGAAGTGGAAGATCGATCCCGACAATTCTGCCATCCCATACTTAACCGCTTTGGGTGATCTCTTCGGATCGAGCTTTTTAGCGCTGGCGTTCCTATTCCTTGTGTCAATTGGTAAACAATACGGTGGCGACACGGACATTCTTGATGTACCTACCTAAACAAAAACAAAAAAAATCACTAAACAAAAAAAAAGGAGTAACTTCTTCTTTATCCTTCGTGTCATCTACTCCTCATGATAAAAGAAAAATAAAATATATGTACCTAATAAGAACACAAAAGCAACCTTAAGTAACCAAATAAAAACAAAAAAGTGGAAAGTAAGTAAAAAAAAATTATAGTTTATAATAAAAAATTTACAAAAGTTGTTTAAAAAGATTCTTTAACACCAAAACGATAAAAAAATATAGAGTATTATAAGTTTTAAGAGATTCGTAGTTAACAAGGACTTATTATATAAATTAAAAAAAAAAAAACAAAAATTAAAACAAATTATAAAAAAATAACTCTCTACAATAATTATTACTATAAAAAATGAGAGCAAAACAAATAATAACAAAATCAAAAAAAAAAAAAAAATACCTTTAATTTTTCGACAGTATTTTTGAAAACAATAATAAATTTAAAAAATTAATTAGTTTTATTATTAAATGGAAGAACAGGAAAATTGAAAGAGAATTCTTTGAAATTCTCTCTGATTTCTAAAGAAACTAAAAACATATACAAACATTTCTTTTAATTTTTGTTGGTCTTTTGGTTGATTTTTTTTTAATTTATTCAATTTTAGCCAATCAAATTTAATTTAATTTATTTTTAAGCAACCTGAGGCAATAAATTTGTTCTAGTGTTTTTATTTTTAATTTTTTAAATTTAATTTAAAGTTAATTATTTGCAATAAATACCGATCTGCTATTATTCAACTAATCACAACAAAATAGAAAACAATTGCAAATAGTATTATAATATTTAAATTATTATTATTAATTATATAATTGGGTTTGATTTTTACAAGCCGAGTATAAATGTAGATTCATAAATACTCTAGAATATAATTTATATCATTTAATTAGTTTTTATAATTTATCAAATGTATTATTTGTAAATTTTTTTAGGCCTTAAGGAGATGTCAACTGAAAACAAAAGTAAAATTAAAAAAAAAAAAGAAAAAATAAATAATTGTAAATAGATTTCCATAAAAAAATAAATGATCCCATATTTTTCACAAAACAAAAAAAAAATCCTTACCCCTGAGACAAACCAAAAGATATAATATAATTTTTTTTGTGACACATTATACTACAGACCGCTCCAACTACATTTGTGTTGTGTGTTGTTTTTGTTTAATAAATATTCTTTGTATTTGACTTATTTACAAATTTAAAGTTTATTTAATAAATTTAAATCAATTAAAGAACAAAAATATTATAGACAAAAAAAATAAACAGAATTCAATTGAAGACATTAAAATTTAATATAAATAATAAATTAAGATATAAATGAAGGACTTGTGATCGATATTAATTATGTTATTGTTAATAAAACAGAAAAAAAAAACTAATTTATAGAAAGAAAAAAAGTTATGTTTCATTTTATTTATTTATTCTTGACTTTAAACATTCACGGTCACTGTGGTGTATGCGTAACTTTTTTTGCATTTAATTTGTATAGCTGTCGTTAAAAAAAAACCTGACGCAATTACGAGCATAGCAAGTAAGAAGGAAGTTTAGAGGCAAAAGGTGGCATTTACAATTTCTTCAGAAATTAAAGAAAATTGCATTTCAAATATTCGGGAATCTAAGGAAAACGTATTACTTTTGAACCAAAAATGACTTTTAAATTTTTTTCCTGTGGATTCTCACAGTTCGATAAAGTTAATAAAGTACCAATATATACAAATTTTTCCTACACTATAGTACTTCAATAAAACAGAATATAAAAGTTTTTTAAGTTTCTTATCATTGAAATTGCACATTTTGCTTAAAATACCCAATTTAATTTAAATGTTAAAGGATCAACAGAGGGAAAAAGACATGCTATCTGTTTTATTTTATTTTGTTCTTATACTAAGAATTGGTGCGCTTACCATCTTTCAAATTTGAACTGTTTATTTCAGAAACAACGTAAGTCAAGTATTCCCAATTTTTTTTTTAATTTTTCATTTTTGTATAGTTATTCATCTTCTGAAAAGAAATTAAATATGTCAGACCCCTGAAAATACGAAAACTGAAAGTAAAGGGTTCAAAAAACATATATAGAAAGATTTCACGCAGTGGCAGAATTTTTGACTGTTAAATACATGACTTTTTACCATTTTTAAATTATTTTGGCACGCACGGACGCACACCCTTTTTTACACATTCAGTGGTGGTCATATTTTTAAGGACAGTATAAGATTTTCAGTATCATCGTAGTTTTATGAAAGTGCTATTTTTCCTAGAAATCAGTTTTTTTCAAATTGGCTGATTCTTCAGAAGCGTTAAATTAGTTATGGAAAATATGTAATTTATCTCAAAATAAACTACCGTTATCTGTTATTTTTTTGTGGAAATCTAGTTGATTGCCCTTAAAATGAGAAACGCATTTTGTTTTGCTGGAGAAGGTCCATTGTTTTTAAAAAAAGATACAATGCTTGCAAAATTTTACGTTGGTGGCATATGGTGAAGTGTCTTGTTATTGATATTGATCCAAAGCATATGGCAAAGATTTTAAACAGCTTTGTTCAGTCTGAAAAAAAATTATATTATATTTTTTTTGTACGTCCATTGTATTAAAATTCCACTTAGAGCTTGTGGAAGTATGGAAAATAAAAAAGTAGAAGTCAAAACGAGTTTCAGAAAACATGGAAAGGAAATATTAGTTGAAATCGGTGGAGGGTTTTAGGGTCTATGCCTGGTAGGTGTCAAGCTGTTTTGAAAATTGTGCCAATGTGGCTAAATACTAAGCACATATAAAGTATTAAAAACAGAAACATTCGAAAACTAGTAACAATTTTGATCATTTTCCAGGGAACTAAAATAGTGTTCTTATAAATTTGACCAGGAGAAAAAGATTAAATTTTGATTTCTTGAATTTTTAACAATTTGTGTGAATGATATTAAAGTTTTTTTTTTAATATATCATGACCTTTTGAAAATATATATCATGTGTTTTTGAAAATAAAGTATAAATTTATTTAGTTTCGGTACAATTTATTTTTAGAAATGCTAAGACAATTTAAAGCCTTCACTGTCCTTAAAAATATTACCATTTGTAATTGGTGCTTAGTCTAATAATTTTTCATTTAATTCGAAAAACTTTTTGCGTCACACTTGAGTATTGAACCTAGATCAAACGAGTTTAGAGGTCAAGAAACTACGCACTGCGCTAGCTCATTTTTCTCCGTGCATGATCTGGCATACAAATTTCGGAATTATAAGGTTTATTTTAAATTTTTATTTACCGACGCGACATAAAATAATTTAATTTTACCGCTATGTGCTATTGTTTTTTTTTAAGGCTTGGCCACACCGGAGGGTATGCGGTAGCGGTAAGGGAAGAGGTAACGGTACTTGTATGGAACAAATTTCAAACTGACATATCAACGTTCAGATGTTGAATTTTTGTCATACAAATATCGTTACCTCTACCCGTACCGCTACCGCATACCCTCCGGTGTGACCAAGCCTTTAATTTTTTTTATTTGACGTTTTGTCAGAGTTCATAATTGTGACCTATTCACAATGGAAGTTTTGTCTGTGTTCAGGCGATTTGACTTAATTTCCTAGCTAATTTCGTTGAAATGAGATGATAATTATCTCATTTCAAATTTGAAATTTGTATAGGAAATTATCTCATTTCGAACCTCATTTGGCAAATTTGATCGAAATCATCTCATTTGCTCTAGTGAAAACAGGCTATTATGAAAGCTAAATTGTTACTTGGGAAGTGACGCCCGAGTCATTCTTACAAAAAGTGACGCCCGCGTCATTCTTACAAAAAGTGACGCCCGCGTCATTCTTACAAAAAGTGAAACGCGCGTCATTTTTACGAAAAGTGACACCCGAGTCATTCTTACGAAAAGTGACGCCCGCGTCATTCTTACGAAAAGTGACGCGCGTCATTCTTACAAAAAGTGACGCGCGCATCATTATTACAAAAAGTGACGCCCGCGTCATTTTTACGAAAAGTGACACCCGCGTCATTCTCACGAAAAGTGACGCCCGCGTCATTCTTACGAAAAGTGACGCGCATCATTATTACAAAAAGTGACGCCCGCGTCATTTTTACGATAAGTGACGCGCTCGTCATTCTTACAAAAAGTGACGCCCACGTCATTCTTACTAAAAGTGACGCCCGCGTCATTCTTACAAAAAGTGACGCCCGCGTCATTCTTACAAAAAGTGACGCCCGCGTCTTTCTTACAAAAAGTGACGCGCGCGTCATTTTTACGAAAAGTGACACCCGAGTCATTCTTACGAAAAGTGACGCCCGCGTCATTCTTACGAAAAGTGACGCGCGTCATTCTTACAAAAAGTGACGCGCGCATCATTATTACAAAAAGTGACGCCCGCGTCATTTTTACGAAAAGTGACACCCGCGTCATTCTCACGAAAAGTGACGCCCGCGTCATTCTTACGAAAAGTGACGCGCATCATTATTACAAAAAGTGACGCCCGCGTCATTTTTACGAAAAGTGACGCCCGCGTCATTCTTACGAAAAGTGACGCGCGCGTCATTCTTACAAAAAGTGACGCCCGCGTCATTCTTACAAAAAGTGACGCGCGCGTCATTTTTACGATAAGTGACGCATGCGTCATTCTTACGAAAAGTGACACGCGCGTCATTTTTACAAAAAGTGAGGCCCGCGTCATTTTTACTGAAAGTGACGCACGCGTCATTTTTACTGAAAGTGACGCCCGCGTCATTCTTACGAAAAGTGACGCCCGCGTCATTCTTAAAAGTGACGCCCGCGTCATTATTACGAAAAGTGACGCGCGCGACATTCTTACAAAAAGTGACGCCCGCGTCATTCTAACGAAAAGTGACGCGCGCGTCATTTTTACGAAAAGTGACGCCCGCGTCATTTTTACGAAAAGTGACGCCCGCGTCATTCTTACGAAAAGTGACGCGCGCGTCATTCTTACGAAAAGTGACGCGCGCGTCATTCTTACAAAAAGTGACGCCCACGTCATTCTTACTAAAAGTGACGCGCGCGACATTCTTACAAAAAGTGACGCCCGCGTCATTCTAACGAAAAGTGACGCGCGCGTCATTTTTACGAAAAGTGACGCCCGCGTCATTTTTACGAAAAGTGACGCCCGCGTCATTCTTACGAAAAGTGACGCGCGCGTCATTCTTACAAAAAGTGACGCCCGCGTCATTCTTACAAAAAGTGACGCGCGCGTCATTTTTACGATAAGTGACGCGCTCGTCATTCTTACAAAAAGTGACGCCCACGTCATTCTTACTAAAAGTGACGCCCGCGTCATTCTTACAAAAAGTGACGCCCGCGTCATTCTTACAAAAAGTGACGCCCGCGTCTTTCTTACAAAAAGTGACGCGCGCGTCATTTTTACGAAAAGTGACACCCGAGTCATTCTTACGAAAAGTGACGCCCGCGTCATTCTTACGAAAAGTGACGCGCGTCATTCTTACAAAAAGTGACGCGCGCATCATTATTACAAAAAGTGACGCCCGCGTCATTTTTACGAAAAGTGACACCCGCGTCATTCTCACGAAAAGTGACGCCCGCGTCATTCTTACGAAAAGTGACGCGCATCATTATTACAAAAAGTGACGCCCGCGTCATTTTTACGAGAAGTGACACCCGCGTCATTCCTACGAAAAGTGACGCTTACGTCATTCTTACAAAAAGTGACGCGCGCGTCATTTTTACGAAAAGTGACGCCCGCGTCATTCTTACGAAAAGTGACGCATGCGTCATTCTTACAAAAAGTGACGCCCACGTCATTCTTACGAAAAGTTACGCGCGCGTCATTCTTACAAAAAGTGACGCCCACGTCATTCTTACTAAAAGTGACGCCCGCGTCATTCTTACAAAAAGTGACGCGCGGGTCATTCTTACAAAAAGTGACGCCCGCGTCTTTCTTACAAAAAATGACGCGCGCGTCATTCTTACGAAAAGTGACGCACGCGTCATTCTTACGAAAAGTGACGCACGTGTCATTCTTACAAAAAGTGACGCACGCGTCATTCTTACAAAAAGTGACGCACGCGTCATTCTTACAAAAAGTGACGCACGCGTCTTTCTTACGAAAAGTGCCGCACGCGTCATTCTTACGAAAAGTGACGCATGCGTCATTCTTACGAAAAGTGACACGCGCGTCATTTTTACAAAAAGTGAGGCCCGCGTCATTTTTACTGAAAGTGACGCACGCGTCATTTTTACTGAAAGTGACGCCCGCGTCATTCTTACGAAAAGTGACGCCCGCGTCATTCTTAAAAGTGACGCCCGCGTCATTATTACGAAAAGTGACGCGCGCGTCATTTTTACGAAAAGTGACGCTCGCGTCATTCTTACAAAAAGTGACGCACGCGTCATTCTTACAAAAAGTGACGCCCGCGTCATTCTTACAAAAAGTGACGCCCGCGTCATTCTTACAAAAAGTGACGCCCGCGTCATTCTTACGAAAAGTGACGCATGCGTCATTCTTACGAAAAGTGACACGCGCGTCATTTTTACAAAAAGTGAGGCCCGCGTCATTCTTACAAAAAGTGACGCACGCGTCATTCTTACGAAATGTGACAAGCGCGTCATTCTTACAAAAAGTGACGCCCGCTTCATTCTTACTGAAAGTGACGCGCGTCATTCTTACAAAAAGTGACGCCCGCGTCATTCTTACGAAAAGTGACGCATGCGTCATTCTTACGAAAAGTGACACGCGCATCATTATTACAAAAAGTGACGCCCGCGTCATTTTTACGAAAAGTGACACCCGCGTCATTCTCACGAAAAGTGACGCCCGCGTCATTCTTACAAAAAGTGACGCCCGCGTCATTTTTACGAAAAGTGACACCCGCGTCATTCCTACGAAAAGTGACGCTTACGTCATTCTTACAAAAAGTGACGCGCGCGTCATTTTCAAGAAAAGTGACGCCCGCGTCATTCTTACGAAAAGTGACGCGTGCGTCATTCTTACAAAAAGTGACGCCCACGTCATTCTTACTAAAAGTGACGCCCGCGTCATTCTTACGAAAAGTGACGCGCGCGTCATTCTTACAAAAAGTGACGCCCACGTCATTCTTACTAAAAGTGACGCCCGCGTCATTCTTACAAAAAGTGACGCGCGGGTCATTCTTACAAAAAGTGACGCCCGCGTCTTTCTTACAAAAAGTGACGCGCTCGTCATTCTTACGAAAAATGACGCACGCGTCATTCTTACGAAAAGTGACGCACGTGTCATTCTTACAAAAAGTGACGCAAGCGTCATTCTTACAAAAAGTGACACACGCGTCATTCGTACAAAAAGTGACGCACGCGTCATTCTTACGAAAAGTGACGCGCGTCATTCTTACAAAAAGTGACGCCCGCGTCATTCTTACAAAAAGTGACGCCCGCGTCATTCTTACAAAAAGTGATGCGCGCGTCATTCTTACGAAAAGTGACGCATGCGTCATTCTTACGAAAAGTGACACGCGCGTCATTTTTACAAAAAGTGAGGCCCGCGTCATTTTTACAAAAAGTGAGGCCCGCGTCATTCTTACAAAAAGTGACGCACGCGTCATTCTTACGAAATGTGACAAGCGCGTCATTCTTACGAAAAGTGACGCCCGCGTCATTCTTACGAAAAGTGACGCACGCGTCATTCTTACAAAAAGTGACGCACGCGTCATTCTTACAAAAAGTGACGCACGCGTCATTCTTACGAAAAGTGACGCGCGCGTCATTCTTACAAAAAGTGACGCCCGCGTCATTCTTACAAAAAGTGACGCCCGCGTCATTCTTACGAAAAGTGACGCCCGCGTCATTCTTACGCGCGCGTCATTCTTACAAAAAGTGACGCACGCGTCATTTTTACGAAAAGTGACGCCCGCGTCATTCTTACAAAAAGTGACGCCCGCGTCATTCTTAAAAGTGACGCCCGCGTCATTATTACGAAAAGTGACGCGCGAATGCATAGACCTGATCACCGGGAACTCATATCTGTAAACCAAAACTTGTTTCGAGATTTTGGTCCGCGGTTATCTGCCTCCGAATTTCATATACATATTTATTTGAATAGATTTTTACAATTAGATACTGCCTCCGAATTTAAGAAAAAAATGTATTTAGATGCAAATAATTCAGCAACCAGACCTTCAAGAAACTTTTGTTTTTCAGTTATGAATAGAGCTCGATGGATGTTGAAGACATTCTTCAAAATGAATTCTTTTCGGCAAGGTAACTCCCTTGCCTTGATTTTTTCTCATTTCTTATTTTCTCTCATTAAAAAAAAATTAAGTTACAATTTTTACCCAAATGCATATGCATAATATCACTTTAAACTCATATCTGTAAACCAAAACTTGTAAAGAAACTGGTACGCAGATATCTGCCTCCGAATGTAAGAAAAAAATATAGTTTGATGCAAATAACTCAACATCAAGGTCTTCAACCAAAACTTGTTTTGAGACTTTGGTCTACCTCCGAATGTAAAAAAAAAATATATATTTGGATGCAAAAAACTCGGCAACCAGACCTTGAAGAAACGTCTGGTTTTCAGATATGAATAGAACTTTAATACTGCCCATAATCTCGTAAAGGCCCTAACTACAAAAATTTCGATTTTGATTTTTTTGCATATTTTTAGTTAGGGCATTGTCGCTGATTTATCCTTATTTATTTTTTTAGCCTAGGTCTTCAAATACGTCAGAAAATTCAAAATGTACTTTAGATTTTTTTCATTTTTATATGCAAATTGCGATATTAGATTTACTGTTTCTCTCTATAACTCAGAAGTAAGAAAAATGTAGTTAGGGCCTTTACGAGATTATGGGCAGAATAGATCTTTGACCATTTGTTGCAACATAGAACATTTTGCTCAAAGTTGTTTATGATACTTATCCCAGAATTTTTTCTCTTAGATTTCTAAACAAAATTATCAATTGTACTGATATGTATGTTGTTGAACAATGTGTAGCCATTTTTATTGAAACGATATAAAAATTATTCAAATACTGGTGCTTAGCTTAAGTAAACCTCTGTCCATTTCAAAGTGTGAATGATTGAATTTTTTTTTTTTAGTTTTTTTTATTTAACTTAACTAAATACAAATTATATATTTTTTTCTCATGTTAAACACGTACAATGGAAAATCAAATAAAAACAAATTTTTTTTCTTCGCTCCTGATCAAGCGGGAGAAATTATTAATATGTGAGTTTTCCGGGACAGGAATTCGTTGGTGAAGAAATATATGTAGAAATTGAGCAAAGACAGCTAAGCTGCTCGCTCATTTTGATGGTGTTGATGGTTGTGATGTATGAGCAAACAATTTAACTGCAGCAGGTAGCTGGGGTAGGGTCCAAGCCAGATCGCTTTGTGATTGCCAAACGTGTGAATTCCTCAGCAGTTGTTGGATGAATTCCAACAGTGTTCAAGAGAATGTTCATTGTTAATCCAGATCTATGATAAAAAAGAGTATTTATAAGAATTGTCTGGCATAAAAATCAAATTGCAAACTTACTTCACTGCAGCAGCAAATCCTTGCATAACTTCACCAGCAACTGGTCCAATATAATGAAGACCCAAAACTTTTTGGTCTCCTGAACGTTCAGCTACAGCTTTAAGATAGCAATACCTTACGCTCTTTTGAGGTATAAAGAACTCAGTCGGTTTGTAATATCCATGGTACACTTCCACATTGTCTTCACCAAGCTTGGCAATGGCATTTTCTTCACTCAGACCAACGGAACTGTATTCCAAAGGTGAGAACACAGTGGTAGCTACATTATCATAGTCCATCAATTGAGTAGCACCATTGAAAATACGACGTGATAATAAACGACCAGCGTGAATAGCCACAGGGGTCAATTCGGGCCTGCCGTGAATAATGTCACCAACAGCATAAATGTTAGGTACGTTGGTTTCCTCTTTTTCGTTGACTGGAATCTTATCACCTTTGGTTACTACACCAACATTGTCCAATTTCAAGTCATCAACAAGACCTTTACGTCCAATTGCCCACAAAACGGTATCGTAGACATCGCTACCTTCTTCGTTGGTTTCAGTATTGATGTACTTGACAAGAAGACGTCCATCTTCGGTCTTTTCGACCGATTTTGGAACAGTCGATCGGAGGAAGGGGATATTCCTTTCGACCATAGCATCGGCAACAATATTGGCCATTTGTTGATCGAATCCACGAAGGATAATTGAACGCACCATAACGGTGGCATCATAGCCGAGTCCCTTAAGGAAACCAGCGCATTCAAGACCAATATCTATGAACAAAAATCAATATTCTCATTAAAATGATTCAATCTAATGTAATAGAAACAAAAAAACTTACATCCAGCTCCAACAACCAAAGTTTTGCCAGGTTCTTTGTTCAAACTGAAAATATCATCACTAGTAATACCGTATTCAACAGCTCCGGGGATGTTTGGGTAACGTGGACGACCACCAACAGCAATGACAATATTCTTAGCTGTAAGTTCTTTCTCAGTTCCATTCTTCATGCGAGCAATGACGGTGTTGGCGTTTTTAAATGAACCCTGGGCATTGATGTACTCTACTTTCCTAAAATTTAATAAAACAATTTAGTTTTAATATAAATAATGAAGTGTTTGTGGTTTATTGAGATTGATAAAAAATTTTAGGTAATGGGGTTTGACGAAAACCGGGTAGGCACTGATTAGGATAAACCTGGCCGACACCAAGATCCCAGGTTCTCTACCAGAACATCCCAAAAATACGAGTTCGACATTGGACATCTTGAGAGACCATCACACAAATTTTGTATGTTAACTTAAAAAAACTAAGTATAAACCAAGAATCAAATATTTGCTCAAATGGAAATTCTGAAAAAGAAACTAACAAACTTCTAATAAACTTCAAAGCCGCATAATGGTAGCATACATAAAAGCCAATATTTTGTTATAGTAACATTGGGAGCCCAAATAAATGGATATTTATATAAATTAACGGAACCCCTCAAGTATTCCAAAGATACCCAAGGTTTTGCCAACGAGAACCGTTACAATGTGATTAATTAAATCTTATTTTTGAACAGATAATGCAGAAGGGACGCTAACTGACAAGCAGTCTGAACTGAATACGTGAGCGTCGTTAAAACTAAAGAAAAAACAGCCTTAGCTATCAATACTTTATCCTCTTACGTCTGTCTACATGTCTGAAGCGAACTATCCAATCATGTGACAGAAACAAGCAAGAGGTAGGATTCTTATTTTTTCTTTTTTTTGAAAAGAGATCTTTGTCTCAGCAAATGGAGAGAGGATAAGGTAGTTTCTATTCTGAAACTTGCTAGGAGGGGTGCCACGAATCCACAAATAGTGGATAGTTCGCACTGAAAACTTTGGATTACACACACTCATATAAATAGACATCTTTGCGCTAGGTCATGCCGTATGAACAATGTTCATACAGTTCCTATTTTCAACACTTTGCTTGGCGACGAAGAGTCCAATCAACGTTAAACAAAAGAAATAAAATTTCAATAGTTTTCTTATGACCCGTATGCATTGCGATTTGGATACGAATATCTTCTAAACGGTTAAAGCAATCAATTTCATTCCAAGGAATTTTTTGTAGAACGTTTAAGCCCCTACAAGAATATATCTTGCTAATTTGAAAATAATGAAGTTTAAGGGAATTAGAAATTTTTTAAAAATATAAAATGTTTTTATATTTTTTTTTAACTTTGACCTCGAATATCTTTAGAATGGTTAGATTAATAAAAAAAGCTAATAGGACCTTTTTTGTGGAGCAATCAATTTTCAACAAGAATATGTGTTGCGCGTTTGATCATTATAATTTTTCAATTTGTTACAAAATTAAGAACAAAAAACGAATTTTTAAAGATTTTCTCGATTTTTGGACCTCAAATATCTATTCAACGGTTAGATAAACGAAAAAAGTGTATAAGGCCTTTTTTGTAGAGCGTTCAATTTCCTACAAGAATATGAAAAGAAATTTGCTAAAAAGTCAATTAATAAAAAAATTATTTTTTTTAGTAGAAGCTTGATGTAAAAATGGAAAATTGCAAAGCGGAGGACCTTCCCATTAATATAAAGAGCTCATATTTGGTGTGTATATTCTAGAGGAGTCTAGCAATCGATTTTTCGGAGTACCAATTAAAAAAAAAGAATTTCGATTTTTTTGACCCACCCTAAGGTGCATACCACGGCGACTTTTTGGAGCGGTTTTATGCTGATTAAAAGACAAAAAAGACCACATTTAGTGAAGAAAAAAGTTCTCTTTCACCAGGATAACGAACCAGCGCACAAGTCCGCAGTTGCAATGGCAAAATTACACTAATTAAGATATGAATTGCTCCCTCACCCTGCGTATTCTCTTGGTAAAGCTTCATGCGTTTACTTCTTATTTCCAAATATGAAAAAATGCCTTGGTGGAAAGAAATTTGGAGAAAATAATGACGTCATCTAAGATACATGTGAATATTTTGAGAACTTCGAGAAAATGCAATTTTAGGAAGGAATACAATACAAATACTGCAAACATGCTAGTTGTAATGCATAGAGCTGAAAGGAGACTATGTTGAGAAATTAAAAGTTTTTTTCCGAAATGAACGTTCTTTCTCTTAATTTTCAGGGACTTACTGGCAGAATTTACAACTACTGGACACTGTTAAGACGTTAACGAATTATCAATTTTTTTCTCAATGCATGAAAATAATTTCAGTTGGATGACGACTATTTTTTAATTGACAAATCCCAGGCACCATGAGAAGCGGGTTGTAGATTCAAATTTGTAATATAATTTTGCCGTTAACAACAATAAATTAGTTTGGGTGTGGTAGGACGAGAGTGGTACCATTCAACGTAACTTTTGAAAATTTTGATTACTATGTGAAGAGCTGTGCCAATCTGAGTATGAAGCATTGGCAGAGACAATGAATAATTCCACATTTAAGACTTCTAACCTTCCAAAATCAAGTTGGGTTACCCAAAAACTCTCAGCATGAGAAAGCACATAATCTTTTGTTTTTGTTGCTTTTACTCTCTATTTATTGGTATAGTTTTTAAATAAGTATATTTAAGATAGGTAGTTACTAACATTAACATGTAGTTGTAACTTTTTTTTATATATTAAAAAACTAATAATGATTTGCATTGATGTGGTTCACGTTGAAAAAGGCTTGACCTCGGAAGTTTAACATCACCAAGAAGCATAGTCCAAAGATCAAAGGTCAAACAAAAAATACTTAGATTTAGGAGCAAAATACATTTTTGTTTTATTTTAATAAAAAATCATATTTCAATATTTTCGTTAATTTTGAACTAAAATAAACTCTAAGTTGGGAACGAAGGATGATTTTTAAGAAGTAGAATTTTCTAAAAGCTAGGAGGAAAAGAAATAAATAAATGTCACATACTTGTCTCTCAGGTCAACCCTGGTCACCCAGTTAACTGACTTGATGTGGTTTTGGACAGATTCCACAAGTTTGGACCAGTCTGGCTTAACTTGTTTGGCATTTTCAATTTGCCAACCATAAGCTTCAGCTTCCTGCAATACCAAAGAAAATTATTAGCATTCAATTTGTAGAGGGAATATTCAATATGATTACTTACATGAATACCCTCACCCAAGATAGCTGCTTGATGCATCAACTTTTTGGGAATGCACCCAACATTAACACAAGTACCACCGATACCCCATTTAGTGCCCCATGTTGGTGTTGGAGCCACATAATCCAGTACAGCTACTTTAGCACCGTTTGCTACAGCGTCTTTAGCACAGGCTAAACCACCAGATCCACCACCAATGACAACCAAGTCATAATCGTATTCGTCTGAAAAATTAAGAAAGAAAACGTTTTTTAAATAATTTATCTTATTTGAATTTTTCTTAAGACAACGCCCAAATGATAAGAATAATTTTCAAATATTTCATCAATATTTCCAAACTCACGCAATTCTTCATCAGCCATATCTCATAAAACAGATTCCTCATTGCCCCAGCAAATAACTTTGTCGTTTAATTTGTTATGAACATGTGATATTAACACTCCCATCGTATATATAATTTAATTATCAATGAAATCTTCAAATAACTAATTATTTTATTTGTTTAATAAGGAAAATGTCTGTTAATTTTCTCAATCACACTATGATGGTGATAAATTTACTAACTGAATTGGAAGGTAAAAGGGAAAACATTTTTATAATATTATGTAGGTACATATAATTGCATTCCGTCAGACACACATTGTACCACCACAAATTGCCTTGGTAACCATCGAGCAGTCATGAACATGGATAGAATAAAGGATGAATATAAATAAAAATGTTCGTCATCGCATAGTAATTGAATTTTGTTTACAACAGGTGTGTTTCAACATTTTTTATTATACTTTATGGGTAATCTTTTATCATATAAGGAACTTTGACTTTAGGTTATTAGAGATGGGGAACTAAAGAAATGTATTTACTTGGTTGCAAGAAGAAAATAGCAAAAATATTTGCACCAAGTTGAACTTCCTTTTCAAAGTTTTGTACTTTTTTTTTAAATTAAATATGCATATGAATAGTAATATCAAAGTTAATTTGTTGAAGCTTTTTTTTAACAATTTACCTAATTTTCCTTAATAATTATTAATATGGAATATAATTTAATTGCCAATTTTGGCCAGAATTAATAAGCCATATATTCATAAGACCTTTAAGAGCAGAGGAAGATTATGGAAAATGCAACTGGGAACTAGATACAAACATTTATAGGGAACCTCTTTAACATGGTATTTGAATCAATTGTAGAACACTCAAGTCATCACCAGTACCAAATTTTTCAAAAATCCGTTCCAATCAATGCAGATGATACTGACATTATCAGAAAAGGCGAATCGTAGTTTCAATAGTTCGTTTGATGGTTTTGAAATGGGGACGGCGAAAATGAGTTTAAGTAGTATGAACGAAACGAAAACAAAGTATGATGTCATTAAGAAAAGAGCCGCAGCCCCCAACCACAGCGGCTCGGAAAAAACGATCACGATAGGACTGGCAGAATTTTAAAGTAGTCAGCGTCTTTCTATATTAAAAGTGGATCCCATTTTAACGTCAGTAAATGACAGATACAAAACGCAGAATCGCTCTTCCCATCCAACCAAGGAAGACCTGTACAAGATTATTAATTACACTGGTCGGCAACGAAAATAGAGCTTAAACCAAAATTTCATTCGCACGTCACTTTTTCGAAATATTTGAATATTAACAGGTCAAAATGCGTTTTTTGGTACTTTTGGCGTTAATTTTTCTATCAAAGCTACTTATGCAATTTCCAAAAGTCATATTTTAACGTGTTAAAAAGTTTTTTTTTTTTTTTCAAAATTATCTTTTTCCAAACGATATTTGATATTGAAATGTAAGATATTTGAAAATCTTGGTGGTTAAGGTAACTTATGGTTTTTTGAAGCAGATTTGAAGTAAATTTCAGTTTTCAACTCGTGATTTGGATAGAAAAAAGCAAAATATTACAGAAAAATATATATTTTAGATCAAACGTCAAAAAACATTTATTCAAAATTAGTTTTTGGGACTGTTGCATGTGATCTTTAAGCCGCGTTAGTGAAAATTTCTGGTGCTTAGATTTAAAAAGCCCCTGACATAAAAAAAAAAACAAAAAAAATTTGAAAGGGATTCATTTCTCTTGGTTTTCGAGGGAAGTAAATTGCGCAACGTGGGGAAGTCATAACCTTGCATTTTATTTTAATTTTTTAAGAAATTAATAAAATCGTTAAAATCCGTTGCGTTTTTGAATGCACTTTTGAAAACAGTGGTTTTTCAGTAATATGAAATAATTTACTAGAAAGAACACGGAGTAAATTTTTTTATTCAGTTATGTGCCGAAACGGAGAATCCTACAAGCAGATTGCTAGTGTGAACAGATAAATAGAAGTAATGATCCCATAGACATCGTGATTGTGCCTGGAGCGAAAAAAAAAAAAAAAATAGAATGTGCCGAAAATGCATCAACAATTAAAAAAAAAAAAAAGAAGACATTCAGCTAGCTTCCACAATACATTTTAACTAGAAATAAAATTGAAATCAGTACAAATTCTGATTCGAAATATGGATCGTTTCTGTTTCCCTAACCGAGTTGGTTGTTAATGTTACACTTGAGTTTGAATGAAATTAAGAGGAAGAGTGAGCAGAAATTGAATTAATTTTCGTGAGTGTTTTGTTTTTTTTTCAAACCCACTCTTTTTTGGGATTAAACGTTTAGTTCTGTCATTTTAGCTAAGTCATTTCTATCATATTTATGTATATTTATTTAAGTCATTTTCTTGACAACATCAAGATTTCTTTACGATAACAACGTGAGACCTTCCAATAACTTTTGATAAGAGCCCTAGACTTGCAAAACAAGTAGTATAAAAAAGTCTTATCATTTAAATTTATTTATTTTAAATAAGAGATATAAGTACATATTAAGTATTCACAATACCATGTGTTTTTTATTTTTAACCAGAATAGAATAGAAAAATTTAACACAACAAAATAACAAGTTTGTTTTTATTTTGCATAAATTATAAAAACTGATAGTAAATGATTGGCAGGCATTTCGCTGCATTCATAAACATTTGAAGAGAGTTAAGGGGGTTGTTTGAGAACACGTTTTATTTATTTTTTTCATGAAATTCTTTCTAAACAAAGTTAAAATGATTATAGAAAGTTGTAGGACAAAAATAAATTTAGAATTCTTTTTTCCTTTATAAAAGACGATAACAAAATTGAAAAAAAAACTTCTTGGATGCATGAAATTGCGAAAAACAGTAATTTTGGGTCTGATTAATTTATACAATTTGTATGAGTCTAATAAAAGTTATTTATGTAGGTCTGATAAGAAATTTGAATTACATATATCAAAAATTCCAACTTTTTATCTAACAAAAAAAAAAAAATTTCCCCTGATAGAGAATAAGTAGTGAGAGTAATTACTACAGCTTCAACAATATGATGTCATCAAAAGTGAATGGTGAGTGAATACAAAAAAAAAAAAAATGAAAAAAAACCAGTATGACTAAGATATAATCAATGTTGATATTTTTTTTAACTAAATAACTTTTAGAACGAGTTATTTGTTATGTTATGTCATGCAGAAATAAAATAACAATACGAGTATTATTGTTAATTCAATGAGGGTTTTTGAACTGTACATAGTAATAAAAATATTGCATTTTTATTTCCTGGCAAAAAGTATATCTAATCAATTAGTAGATACATTTTTGTCAAACAATTATGTTGTACGTCATTAATGCGATATCATTGATATTCAACTTGTTGACGTAAAATATGACCTTGAAAGTTGAAAAGGGTTCTTTTTGGTGTCCTCTTTAATAGCTGACACGCACCAATAATTATGGAATTTGTATCTCTATTAAGGGAAAGATAATGTGTATTAAAGTTATAATGTGATAACAGCTTGGAACAAATGATAAGATAAATGTTTATATTCATACTAATACAGTAACATGCTCATGGCATGAAATAATAAGTTCAAACGTTTGTAAAAATTCGTAGAAAGTGAGACAAAGACAGGCACAAACGATTATTTTGCGTATTTTAATCTTAATTATTCTTTGAGATTATCAAACTTTTCAATATCGATGTTGATAACATTGATACTCAAACTATATGCGACATTCGTTAGAACCTATATTTATTAGATTGTGAATGAAACTCTATGTTGTGTGAAAATCAAAGCTGAATCCGTTCGACAATTATTGTTGTGAATATTAAATGACGATATTCGAATTAGAAACATGTTTTTTTTTTAATACCTACCATGTCTATCTATGACGAAATTTCAAAGGGAAGACTATTTCGATACCTTCCCTTAAAAATGTATTAAGCGACATTATTTTCGAAAATTACTTTTTGATGTGGAACTATAATATAAGTTAAGCGCCACGTTTGGTCCGGGTTTTGCTGCCCTATCATGTATGTAAATGAAACTAGATAAAATAAAATTATACAACCCATATGTGCCCATGATTATGAAAGTGGACTAAGTCACTTTTTGCATTGTTTGAAGAAAAACTTACATAATAATTTTCTTATAACGATTTAATTATATTTCTTTTATGAAATCACTAGAGGAGCAATAAAGAATTTTATTTACTGCAATTTAGCTTTCAAATAAACTTTACCCCTTAAATAATAATTATTTTTAGGCTAGATTTGATGCCATTTTTAGGAGTGACTTAGTCCACTTTCATAATTAAGGGCACATATATTTTATCACTAGAATAGTTTTGTTTCTTTCATTTCGATGTGAATGAAAGCTAAATACATTCGACTTCCTGTAAGTCGAACTAAATCGAATTTCATTCTAGCTAGAACTTTTTGAATTTTGATCATTTTCAATGAAAAATTTTGAAGAAAAAAATATAATTTTAATCCCTCTAACTCGAATTTCCTTTTAACTCGAAACAATTTTGGTGTCCCGTAAAAATTCGATTTGGAGGCAGTCAACTGTATTAGTTTTTTTTTCTGCAGATGTTAGCTTTTGAGATACGACGTAAAGCATTTCAGGTGTTCTTGCTAGGGGTTAAAAAAATATAAAACCCATACCCCGGTAAAACGAAGTAAGAAAAAAACATTTATTTATAGTAATATCAAAAATATTAATAGGTGTCAAACTTATACCGGTACCAGATTAACACCGGTTAAGTAAAATATTTTAATGAGGATTTCTGCTAGACTAATGAGATCCCCGATCTAATGTTCCATCTAAAGCATACAAGTTCAATTAAAACCAAACATACAGATAAAGTCTAAAAACATAAATTTGAGATACCTAGAGCGTAGAAAATTATTAACTTTTAACTATGATTTCTTCAAGACAATTAAAACGTTAACAATCGCTGAAAAGAATTCTCAGATTCAATGTGCATATAATTCTATAGAATTCAAATCAGCATATCTATAATGAAATTCAAACTTGCTTTGACTATCAGATGGCTGTTTCAACACGCAGTTTACCCATCCTGCAACTGTTAAAATTTATTTAGCATTGAAATAATACTTAAAGCTATTAAAATTCCAAATTTTCTTAAAAAATAAGTTGTTAAGTCATTAAATCTAACGTTTCTGGTGGTGTAAAAGGTGAGATTAATACCCAAATTTAAAATAATAACGAGTTGAGAATATACATACATAATTACATATATGAAATTTAGATAAAACTTTCTTTTATTCAATTGAACTTTGTGACTATCCTCAGTTGCATCGCCATTGTAAAACAGCATTTAAGCACACATGCGAACACCTGATCAGTCAGAGTTGCAACCAATGAAAATCACATACCTAGTTCTGGTAAAAAAAAATTTTTGTTATGTTTTTCGTAGTCGTTTGCATGAAAGACACTTCCGCTAATGGCGATTATTTTGCACAAAATCAGACATTTTCAGATAAAGAGTAATAGGATTATGAATAAAAAATCAGTAATGTGTCATATCATTATACTTTGTTAATGCTGCGTTTTGTTTTGCTTTGGATATGTCAAAATTGACCAGCACTTACTGCTGAAGCCAGCTACTGACAAACTGCAGGAACTTGGCTACGCACCTAATATGATATTATAAAAAGGGCAGGCACGAGGATATCAAAATCTTTTTTCGGAGATACCATAATGATTACTAGACGTTTTTTTTTTCGTAAACTGCAATATGCACTTGAAAAATAATAGGTACTTGGATTGCATATCGAGAGCAGATAAATTCATACAGATTTCAAACACGCTTTTTTATACTAGGCATGAAAGATGTGTTGTACCAGTCACTCTTTTTGCACATCAAATTCTAAACTGTAATCTTGTAGGTATAAACCATTCAAAGACCTTTCCAAAAATGCCAAGAATTTTTTGCTATTACTCACACCGAAATATTGCCGTTGGGTTTTTGAATAATAGGGTAAACATAATAACGGTCACGTTGATTCATGTACTAGTAATTTTCCTATTTTTAAAGACAAAAATATAATTCTATTATAGTTATATGCGTAATCTTACTTTGGTAAAGAATTCATTCGACTTCCATCGAGTTACATACATCAAAGAAAGTAATCCTTTTGCGAGATTGAGACTATTAGGTACCTCAACCAATTTGGTTTGCGAAACAAGAAGCAGCTGGCAAAGGGTAGAGCTGGCTGGAGAAACTTGTTGGTTGAGGCTCAAATTAACAATGGATTGTAGCGCCGCCTTAAGGGGTTGGTCACCATAAGTAGATAAGTACCTATGTACATCCATCCAGCCATCCGCCAGGTATAAAAAACTAAACAAAAATGGCCATTTTTACTACAAATCCTTCCACGTGAAAGTTTTTAATAAAATGTGTACCTAAATATGTTTAATTATTGTGGTTCTAACCACAAATACAAACATTAGCTACACTTTGTGCGAAAAAGATAAAACATTTTCAAAACCAAAATAGAAGCAATTAATAGGAAAATCTCAATGATTCAATTGAATTAGATAGCAAAGGTCTATCTATTATATGGTATATAAACAAAAATCTGATTCGATTGAATCTTCCAATTGTCTGATTAATTGCTTCAGTTTTGTTTTTGAAAATATTCTATCTTTTCAACACAAAGTGTAGCCACTATTTGTTGTTGGTAAACTGAATAAGTCTTAAAAATTTGAGGTTATTTTTGAACTTTTTTTCAATAAAAGTTTATGGTTTATACAAAAATCTAAACATTTTGTATTAAAAATATTTCGCATTAATTTGCCTTTTTTTCATTTTTCTCTTTATGAAAAAAAAAAAAGTTTATTGCGAGAAGCATAAATTTGTTTCCACATTCCGCTTCACCCATCTTGAATCAACAGTCATCAACCAAACCAACCCGATCCCCACCGCCAGCATCACCCACTCCAACATCCAATCAAGGTCAGAGAAATGAACAAAAACCGAAAAGCCAAACCGGCATGTTTCCAGTTGTCAAAAAAATCGTGACGTCAATTTTTCAATACATGGAACATGGGAACAAGGAAAATATAAATTCCGTTTAGAGGAGAGAAAATGTACATATTTTTCTGAGTAAAAATTTTATGATTCTTATACGAGGCATGTTTACCGGCTAGCTTGCCAATTGGTCGTACTAAACAGTATTCATACTCGTCATCAAAGCTAATTACGTAAGAAAAGTTTAATAGACTTAGGAAAACCGCACAAAAAGAAATAATAAAACAGTTGATCGCGTCCATCTTGAATGTTGTGAAATTCACAAAATCGTCGTGTTTCACTTCACAGTGTAGAGTCTATGTCTATGTCGTGACACTGCACTTTACTTTGTCTATCCGGAGAGTAACAATTTTTTAAGTTCGACGAGAATACTTACTATTCATAGCAAAACATCTTCGCGAATAGTTTCCAACATTATTTCGAATCAAGGTTAAAGTCGATCTTCGACTCCAAATAGTTAATATCGACATTTTTTTCGCCCAACGTTGGAAATTTTTAATAAGACCGGATCTTAATCACATTCACCAATTCACTGGCTACGAGCAAGCTACTAGAATAGCTAACTAATAAAAGCAGAAAGCACAGATAAGCTTGTGTCGTTGGTTGCTACTTTTTCACCCCAAACGAACGATAGTTCTAGACACTTCTTCGATTCTTTGAGTCAGTAAGAACATAGAATAGTTCGAATTCCACAAACGATATGAAATCGATTTTAATAACGGGTTGCAATCGAGGATTGGGTTTGGGATTGGTCAAGACGTTCCTCAATTTACCAAAACCACCGAAATATGTATTTGCAACATGCCGTAATATTGAACAAGCAGTGGTAAGTGTGTTTTTTTTTTCGTTTCGCTTATTTTTTTCTATTTCTTTTTTTTTTTTCTCGTGTCTGTCGTCGTTCGATTCAAGAGATGACAGAATGCGGATGGGAGAAAAAAAAAAATGACTTGTTTTTTTTTCTTCTTTTCTTTCAAAATTTCTTTTTCAAGTTTTTTGTGTGTGATAAAAAATTAAGGAAGGATTTTTCACTTACTGTTTCCAATTGGTGCCATGATTGGGTTTTTTAATAAATTATTTAAAAAAAATGCAAAAATACACAAAAATTAATCCGTAGAGAGAGAACAAGAACAAATCGAACTTCAGTAGTTGACTGGAAGCAAGTGAATGAAATGTAAAGGCAATTTATCCGCTCTTAATATATTCCAATTTCGTTTCGAGTTTGTTTTGTAGTATTCATGAGGGGAGGGAAATTTTCGATTTTCTTTTACTGGAATGTGTTCATTTTGATGGTGTTAATGGAAATGAAAAGGGAAATAAAGTTTGTTTTCTGTTGTTTACTCTATTGCTGACAAAACATTAGAGTATAGAATAGATATCTAGACAGAATAGTTAGATCTAGATTCTAGAAGGGTTTATAGTTTTTGAAAACAGTCAAGTCATTATATGACTATTTCGTCATAATGAAACTTATCATTTCATCTTATCTTTTGTGTGCATTTTGTGATAGAGATGACGACATCGTTTTAAATTTAAATTAAAAATAGACTTTAATTATTATATTATTATTCAAAGATAATAACTTTTCTAGAGCTTTCATGTTAAAATGATAAATGAAATTAATAAACAACAATGTAAAGTCGTATTAAATAGATAGATGTTACATACTAACTGTTTTCCGGAATGTTATTATGCATGAATACATAATTTTAATTGATTTGATTTTAATTTAAGTGAATATTTAGGAAAGATTAATATTAAGAACTTTTCAACAAAAAATATTAAGATTTTAACTAACGTACCTATAGAAGAAACTGAACAATTTTCACAATGTTTAGATTTATCATTATCTATATCTTTTCTAGTCTTTTTATTCAAATTAATATTAGATAAAAGAACCAGAAAAGAACTAGAATTTTACATTCTTTATCAGTTTTTTTTTCAGATTTTTTATATTTTGCGTACTTTTATTTTCCTCTTTGTTTTTGTTTATGTTTTGTTTTATTTTCTTTTTTTTTAACAGATTTCCAAAATTCGTCTGTTTTTAGTTTTTTTTATATTTCTAACATCAGAAACTTTTGGACTGGGTGAACCGATTTTAATGATTATTTTGTATTTGAAAGCTAGTGCTGTGGCCCCAGTCTAGTTCCGATATCCTTGGGAAAACCATAAGCTTTGATCCATAGAAGTCGTTTTTTATTAATAAAAATGATTTCCAAAGAAGGTGAGCTTTATTACACAAAGCAATCGCTCCGGCGACAAATTTTTTTTATTTTTGTACTTTTGCTAAAGGCCATATTATTCATTCTGGATTTATTTGGATTCAAATTAATTTTAAATCCAATCCATTAAAGCCCAATTTATTCACATTCCATTAAATTTGAAGTCTCCATTAAAAATTTTAAAATTTGTATGCGATTCAACAAACTTTTTATTTTTAATGGCGACTTTAAAAATATAACGGAAAGTGAATAAATTGAGGCTAAAGGGCCCGACCCATAGAATCCGTTGCGTCCGTTGCGTCATTATTATTCACTAAAAAAAATTATGTGATTATTCAATAAATTTGGTATAATTTGCATTTATCTCTATTTTCCCTTCACAAAATACTAGACAAAACAACTGAACACTGTGAAAATGAATTTTACATCTGGATTTATAAAGTTAAACAAACCTCCAGAGAGCAGTTTAAATTTGTTTGGTAAATCCACGAGATTGGATTTAAGATTGGATTTAAGTAGAGAACATTATAGATTTGGATTTATTTTTGACATTTCCTTAAATCCATATGTATTTTTAAACTAGTGAATAATATGATCGTAAAAGTCAGATTTAATGGATTGGATATTAAATTAACTTTAATTCAAACTAAATTCAGAGTGAATAATATGGCCGTTACAAGTTTTTCGAATGAAAAACTTACAAAAATTATACGGAAAGCTTACGTATTTTCGTTTAGTAAAAAATTTGTGTTTTTTCACAAAACAATTCCGGAGAAAAAAAATTTAACTCTTGTACTTTTGCAAAACGTGGCCAATTTAGTAAAGCCTTTGGTTATGAAAAAACGTTTTTTATATTTTTGGGTCTATCCTGGTAATTTTTCCCTTTTTTCCAACATGGGAACATCCGATGTCGGGTGTTATTTTTTTTCCCTTGGATCATGATCGCACAATAAGGGTTCATTATGACTCACGAGTCGAACAATTTTAAATAAATTCATATCGTGGTTTTTCGATTTGAAAACTACTACGGCCAGGCCGTAGCTAAATCGCTCAATAACTGTGATTCGCCAGTTTTTGCTATCGATTGGCCACCAAATACAGATTTTACTGTCTCTTCGAAAAAATAACACCCTTTTACTAAGATTTTTGTATGAAGACTGTTTATTCTTGATTTCTATTCCAAATTCAATGTTTTTATTAAATTTCATTAGGATGGCCCATCAATTTTGTTTTCATTAAAAAAAGCACCCTTTTAACCATGATATTCTTACACCCCTATTAAGATTGTTAACTATCAATTGATAGTTGATAAATACCTACTGAAATTTGGTGTTTTAAAATCTAATTTGGGGGAAAACATTTTTTTAATGAAATTTTTCAATTACATTTCAAATAATAACGGTCTTTATTTTCAATTTTTTTTTTTTTGCAAATTAGGTAATAAGATATCGAAATTTATTTCTTATCAACTATCAATTGATAGTTGACAATCGTAATAGGGGTGTTAGAGTCTTGTTTCCAATCTCAAAAGTAACATAGTTGCTGATTTTCAATAGGGTACCAATATTACTACATAGTTTTTCCAATATACATAGGTACATAGTTACCCACATTTTATTTACACCTAAAAAAACACCCTTTCACATATAAAAATTTACAGGTACCTTTTATATGATTTTATCGGACTTATCGTAGATTTTGCTTATTTGAAAAAAAAAAAACACCCTCTTTCACTTTAAATATTTTTTATAGACTGCTTAGATTCTTGGTTTCTGTTATAAATGGAACATTTTTACCAATTTTCCATTGGGTAATCATTTTTGTCCAAGTTTTTGTGGTACTAATTCCGAATTTCTCTTTTGATCCTTTGTTCTTATCCCAAAAGAAAACTTTTTGCCAAGTTTCATGAGGGTAACAGTTTTTTATAATTGTACTATTTTACATGTACTACCTATATAAATTAATAATACCATGTGTTATTTTAATAATTTTTAAAATATAATTTCAGGATCTTAAAGAACTTGGCACTCAAAACGATAACCTTCATATTCTCGAGATTGGTAAAGTCATTTATATACTTTTTTGTATCCATCAAAGTCTAAATAAAGTTCTTCTTTCCTTCTTAAAAAAAAAAAAAATAGATTTGAAACACTTCGATGCCTATGCTAAACTAGTAACCGATGTTAGCAACGTCGTCAAAGATGATGGACTTAATGTACTCTTTAACAATGCTGGGATAGCCTCAAAGTCCACACGTCTCAATTTCGTACAAGCTGATTCAATGATTGACAACTTAACCACAAACACTGTTGTTCCTGTTATGATGGCAAAGGTAAAATCAAAAAGACCCTCATTCGACCATTCGTACCGTAGACTTGTCAATAATTCCGAATAAATGCAATCCCAGAATACGAAATCTGCCTTATCACGAACTCTCATCGTATCGGAATTTTTTACGAAAAATTTCGACTAAATTGTCATTGCGAATGAATGTTGTAATTGTTTTTTTTTTTTTTTTTTTAATTCGTAGCAAATTTTCGAAACGAATAGACTTTGCATGAAATTTTCCTTTTCGATTAATTGCCTGACAGCTTTTTTCGGTACCCGTAACAAGTCTACGACACGTAAGGAAACTATTCGATAGAAAATAACTCATCTGCTTTTTTTTAAAGGCCTTTGCACCTCTTATCAACAAAGCTGCTAAAGCCAACGATTCCCTACCGATGGGTTTGAGTAGAGCTGCCATTATTAATATGAGTTCCATTCTTGGCTCAATTCAAAAGAATGACTCTGGAGGCATGTACGCATACAGAACTTCAAAAGTAAGTAGATTTTATATTAAATTTTCAACTCCAGACTAACTTTTATCAACTTCTAGGCTGGTCTTAATGCTGCTACCAAATCAATGAGCCTCGATTTAAAGGACGGCAAAGTACTCTGTGTGAGCATCCATCCAGGTTGGGTGCGTACCGACATGGGTGGTGCCAAAGCCCCACTCGATGTTGAGTCAAGCACCAAGACCATGGTAGAGACTTTGATGTCTATGAATGAGGCCCACAATGGTGGCTTTTTCGAGCACAATGGCAAACCTTTGCCATGGTAAAAAGGAGAGTAATCACTTCTATACCCGTCCTGCATTTTGTGGATGTCGCTTTGTTTTCATAAAAATATAATTAATTTGTTTTTTTATTTAAAATAAATATAACAGTAGTTGAATGCATGCATTTCCTTTTTCACAATTTTTTTTTGTTTTTGTTTTAAATAAAAAAAAAAAAAAAACAGAGTCGAGAGATCATCCAAAGAAAATCTCCAGCCCTGAGAGATGAAGAGATTTTATGAGAAGACGACGAAACATCAAATTGGTCTTTCCACAAAAAAATTACACAAGAGAACTCAAGATTCGTCCAGCTGTTGATGATGTTGTTGTCGTTGAGAAGAAGACAATCAAATATGTTGTACGGGATTTACTCTGTCGTTGGGTTGGTTTGTGATGCGTGGCATTGCGGGCACAAGGACACAGTTCGTCGCTGTTTGTTGTTGTTGTTGGGGACTACTGCTGTTGCTGGCCGACGAGGTGGTGGTTGTTTGGTTATGTTGGTGTTCATCAACCGACGACGGTAGAGGGCGTGCGTTATTCGGTTGAAGAGTCAAGATTATGTGTCGTAAAGCTACCGCCCAGGTAGAACATTCATTGGAATGACTTAAGACCAGCGATGTGTAAGTCTCCATTGCTTCCGCTAAGCTATTAGTTTCCACAGCTAAAAAATAAAGAGAACTCAAGGTTAAAAAAAAGTCAACTAAAGGGGATAGTACGATAACTTAGGCGGTGAAAATTTGTAACGGATTCTAGTAGAGAAATAAAATACAAGTATTTTTTTTACAATTCGAGGAGAGGATCTAAAAAATTACAAAAAAAAAAAAATATTTGAAAATGACGACCACACCTACAGTGATGAATGGTACCCTTTTCAAAAGCCAGAATTTTACACTTTTATTAAGTTTCTAAGCCCTGATTTTTCAATCGTCAGTTAGACTATCAGAGGAATAAATGTCAAAATGTCCTATGTCCTAGGAATAAGCTCTAACTGAGGTTTATCTGACTATTGAAAAATTGGCCCTAAATCAAGGTATTTCATCAACAATTTTTTTTAAATAATCGATTTCAAAGTCAAAATTTGGGAAAAAAATTTAAAAAAATTACATCGAATACAGTTTTTGTAAGGACTGCAGATTTCAAACGAATTTTTAACTTTGAAAAATTTTTTGGATTCACTTCTTAGTTTTCTTTCTATTTCTTTAATTTTATTTTTTTCTTATTGTTTTGACGTATGTTTTTTGGTGGTGTGCAGTTATAAAAGTGCTAAAAACATGAAAAATTTAATGAAAATTTTAAGACAATGTTATTATTTTGAGTTTGCTTCACAAAATAACTTATTTTGAAATTTAACATTTGAAGAAAAGTTGCAACTGTGTGAAGTTGCACTTGAAGTGTTGGATTTGAAATTCATGTAAGGAACTTGTCCCACAAAATAATTTTGCTTTCTTTCAAAATGACATTGAGCCCTAAGAGATTTCCCGAGTTCAACGCAGGCCACCTGAACTTAAGATCTTAATTTTCAGAGGCTCTGATTGGTCAGATGTCATAAAAAGTTAGGTAGCATTTAGTTAGGTTTTTTGACATTTAGTTACGATTTTCAGGTGGAAATTTTTATCTGAAAATTCAGATGGGTGTGTTTGTGTTGGTGAAGTTGGTAAAAGTACCAAATGTGCTACAAACCAAAATTGAACTTTGTGATTTTAATACAAGTTATAAATAGATTTGTTTATATTTCTTTTGTGTTTGGAAATTTTTGTTCGGGTGTTATTGTTCTTTGTTGATATGATATTACAATGCATTATGTAATTAATATAGTTTTGTGTTCTTCCTCCGCATGTTTATGTGCAGAAGTGGAATAATGAAAATAAATGAGGAAATAAAAAAATTTAACGAAGTGTTGGACCAAAGCAAAATTAAACATACATAAGTGGATAGCAAAAAGAGATTTTATGAATCCAACAAAATAATTTATAAAAATACTGAAGTGATCTCACTGAAGATATTAATAAATAACTCTTTTTTTTACAATCTCTTGAACTATTTGTATTATCATAGAAAAATAAATGTTCTTTTTTAAAGACAGTCACTCCAAAAAATAAAAAAGCAGATTCTTCGTTAATGTCATCTGATATTCAGATGATTTTTTGCGTTCAACGTTAAAAAAAATCTGAACTTAAGTTGAACCCGGCCAATGAAAAAAAGATTAGGGTTTATTATGGATTTTTTTTTTAAGTAGGTATCTGCGTTTCGAAATATGAATTTTTGAAATGTGAGTGAATTCTGATTTGAATTCTGTTTTGAAATCAAGAAGAGAATTTATATTCTGAGAAGCGTTCTGCCTGTCATATTCGTGCGAATAAAACACTTTCAGAAGGCTTCTGAATGATTCTGGACGCTTCCGGAGAGCCAATCGAAAACGACATTAAATAATTTAAAAAAATTTATTTGATTATTCACTAATACAGATATAATATTTCAGAATTGAGTGGAAGCGATTCAAACTGTTTTATTGGATTTCAGAATGAGTAAATCCTTGAGTGAATCCAATCGAAAACGACATTAGTATCGATCTACTTTTGTATATTTTCAAAACAAAACTAGTGCTCCTTCTTTGTCAGTTTTAAAAGTTAAGAAATTACTTTCTGCATTATTAAAGATTTCTTTATTCAAATAACTTTTGCATTAATAATTCAAAACTCGTTATTTTTGAGTTATGACATTAATCAAGTAAAATGAGCGATGTGTTTTTTAAAAAAAAATATTTAATTTTGATTAAGACTTTTTTTTTTTAAATACAATGTTATCAATTCACTGATCATTGAAAATCATTGAAATGATAAAGTTTTATTTTGAGAAAAGTCTTAGCCAAATTGAAGTATCTTTTTTAGTGGAAATATTCTATGACGTACCTTCATGTTGTTACCCCTTTTCGCCACTTGACAGCACGGAAATAAAAATTGTTCAATGATGGATTTCAATGATAGCTATATCTGGCTCCTAAAGCCGAAAAAAAACTACCAAGTTTGGTAGGATTCTACCAAAACGGCAACCGTTCGGGAGATACACCCTCTCCCATAATAAAAATAATGCTTGTATCATTGAATAATTATATATAGAAGTGACACCGGAAAAAACATCCGCTTTGTTTGAGGGGTGGAGCCACAATCGTTACAGGAGTGGCGCCACAATCGTTTTAGGATTGTGTATGAAATTGATGTAGAATATTCCGAGGAATTCGAATATTGTATTCACAATTCCGAAAAAAAAATTTTCACCCTTATAAAAAGATTTTTTTGTGACCACTTTTTTGAAAAATTGTAATTTTTTTATTTTTGCCCTGCCAAATTCGCACCCTTGTGCCGACAGAGGGATATTTTGTTTTTCTGTTTATATTAACGACAAGAAGATTTTCTTCAACTATAAAGAGTTTATTTAATTTTGATAACATCTAGGCCAAAGTTGTAGTTCACATTATTTAAATGTTGTCCACATGCACTGTGTCATATAGGTATGGTATTTGAAATCAAATTTTCAAAAACCGGAAATTAAATTTTTTTGACATTTTAGTTTTGAATGTTGATTAGTGATTTCTACGAAATTGCATACCAATATTATTTTCGAATTTTTTAAAAATTTATTTATACGGTTCCAACGATTTTGAAATTTTTTTTTCTACAAACCTATCTTAGTAGAAGAAATCAAATTGAATAAATACCTACTTGTTTTGGGGCTATCACGAATTTTGCTTTGTTCCTTTAACTTGTTGGGCTAGTATATAAAAACAACTCAGGTTAAAAGCTATACTCGTTATGAAACTCAACTATTAAATTTAGCCGAGCGTTAGCCTTGTACCTGAGTATTAAATTGTTTATTGGTAGGGTGAAATATGTATAATTCAGTTAAATATTTAAGTGAGCATTAAATTTGATTATTGGCAAGGCCCGTAGAAAATAAAATTTACTAATGATAAGTTTTGGTGAATAAAACTTCTTATTCAGAATTCTTTGGTGCAAACGATAACTTCCATCTTCGTCAAATGTATTTATCATGAAGTAAAGTTATCAGGTGTAGGTTAGCCTAATAGTAAGTAAATGTATAAGCGTGGTCGAATGATCGGTATTCGGCCGAATCATTATTCGCAGTATCTCTAGTTGGTACCGTTAAAAAATTTCAATTTCCCGTCCTTGAAATCAAAAATAAACAAAAAGTTTGAGCCAAATCGACTTATTGGTTTGAGTTCTTACCAGATTTACAATATTACGTTGAGTTTTTCTTAACGCTTTTCTTTTTTTCTTTAAGGGCCATTTGCTAAAACGAACCTTAATTAATTTATGTTGAACATAGACTTTTATGCTCTACTTTTTCTTCGGCGTAAACTGTCACATAATGATTTATGTTGTAATTAAATGCTTAAGTTTCGATTCAGCAAAAAAGGCAGCTAATTGGTACGCATTTCATAATATTGCCAAAAAAATATAATATAAAAAAATAGCAATCTCTGTGGGGATACGAACTGAGAGAGCAAAAGTAAAGAGCAATCACCTTGTCACCTACGCTAATAGGACTATTCAAAAAAGGATAACTTTCATGCCTTATAAGCTATAACGTGCCTAGGATATACAACAATAATATTTAATTTTGTTCAAAATCTCGTCGTTAATAAAATATTTCTTGTTTTTAGTTTCGAGTTAAGCCTGAACTACATCAAAACACAAAGTCAAAAAAGTACGGTAAAGTAAACAAAGCTCAAAATATAAAAATCACATGTATATTTACCTGACATCTATTGGAAAAAAATTAACTAAAAAAGCTCTTTTGTTTTTGAAGTTTTGAAATTTCAAATAAAAAAAATTGAAAAAATTAACAAATTACAGTCAACTCCATCTAAGTCGAATTGTCACAGGACACGAAAATTGGTTCGAGTTAGAGGGAAATTCGACTATAGGTCGTTTCAAATCAAAAGTCCTGACTCAGAGTTTATTTTCTCGCTTCCAATAAAATTGAGAACAAATAAACAAAAAACTCAATTTTATTGGCTCATTGCGACAAATCAACTCAAAAATAACAACAAATCATGCTTGTTTGAATGAAAGAAATGCTAGAGAAAAAAAATTAGCAAACGAAAAATCTGAATTTGTTTATTAATGATTTCTATGGTGACGACTCCAAAATAATTGAAAAATAAAAATAAGATATTTACTGCCCAATTATATAAATGAAAAGATGTGAATAGAATTTTAAGTTATGAATTCCTATCATATAAACTGGACATTTCTGGTCCATCTTCACCTAGTCCTATAACAATACCTTCGGCAAAGTTATCCCAACTGCCTTCAAATGATAAATAAATTAAATAATTGTATGTTTTTTTTGTATTGTCCGCGGATATGGAGTGATGCAAGCCCGGGAGACTTGCCTCTGTTTTCTGAGGCTAACCCAGTGAATCTCACAGACGGATCAATTAATTAAAATAGGGATATCAAGAACTTTTCTTCATTATTTTATCGTTATTTTAGAAAAAGTTCAGCTGCCTCATAAATGCTTCCTTCCAGTAAGCGAATGAGTTTTTTTTATATTTGCTCAATTTTCCATGGGACTTTTGATTTGAAACGACCTATAAGAGGAATCTATTTAATCTTTTTGCTGCAGGCGGTTTCATTAAAAACATTAAAAAAATTTGAGTTAAAGGAAAATTTGACCTAAAGGAAGTACGACTTATAGGGAATCGACTGTATTTGAAATTTCAATTGTTTGTCAAAAGAGCTTTTTTTTCCCAAAATGACAGAACTATGTGATCGAAGAGCTACCTTACGGAAAGGATATAAAATATTGTTTGAGTGTATTTGTTTTTAAAACTTTGTGAAAATTGAAAGCTTGTTCTTGTTCAAGCTTTTTGAATAGAATACTTTTTTAAAATGAAAGAGAGATATACAAACAAGCTACTAGGGGGAAGAAGAAAAAACCTCGTGTTTACTTTTTTGTACTTTTTCGACTTTGTGTTTTGATGTAGTTCAGGCTTTACTGTGGATACATTTATATCTAATGTCAACTAACTTTTCAATATTTTTGTTTGATATTTGTGTAATTTTGTATGTATGAGTAAAATTTCCTTATTTTCTTTTTTCATTTATAGGATGTCGATGTGTCGATACGATTTATTTTTATTTGATATTTGTTTCCTTATGTTTGTGTTAGTGAAATTTCCTTTTTTAAAAACAAATTTTTGGAAACATACTTTTCTAGGACAAGCCCCATTCTCTCTGGGGATTTTTTAGTACATCTGATTGCCGAAAAAAATAAAATCGAGTGGCGCTAGAAACTATCGGTGTCACTTCTATATATAATTATTCAATGCTTGTATTTGACTAATCTACATAATTCCGTTACTATATTTCACCGCCTTAGTTATCGTGTAGTGTACTCATACCCAACTAAATCTAGAGAAGCAAAAATACTTACCTTTAGCAATTTTATAAATTTTCGCCTGAATTGGCTGCGACAAATTGCCCGATTGCCATAATTCTTCCATTACCCCAATACGCCTTTGGATTTCATCCAAACGCACATTTGGTGTTTCCTGAACTTTAATCAACTGCAAACGAAGTATCCCCAAAGCAAATTGTTGGGCATCGTCAGGCAGCGGTTCGACAAAAGTTTGCTGCTGCGTTGGCGGTTGTAAAGGGGACGTTTGAGCTGATGTTTGAGCCGCCGTTGGAGGTTGTGATAATGGTGGAGCATTTATATTTGGCATTGGATGAACAACAGCAACTGGATGTTGATTCGGAGTCACTCCCAATGGTGGCATTGTCATGGGCAACAGTGGCGGTGCATTTGCCTGATTTGGCTGAACTATTGCCGTCGGTTTGGAAGTTGTTGGACCACCTTGCAATGGAAATGCAATTCGTTTGTTTAGATTTAACTTGGTTTTGCCAGGAGCATTACTGAGCGGATTGTATTGGAGATTTGGTGGATCATTCCAACCTGGGGTATGTGTACCTGCTATAGAATTCGAAAGTGGGAGGGAATTTATTTCGAGTTGAATTCGAGATTTATTTGTTTAGATTTTATATACCTGAGGAAGTTGTTGGTGGTGGTGCTTTATCAGACATTTTTTAAATTTAGACACAAATTGGAATTTATAACAATAAATTAAATGCTTTTTTTTTCGTTCTTTTTTTTTGTGTAGAAGAAATGAAAATTTTTGTTTCACAAAAATAAATCAATTGCGTTTGACGTTTTTGGTAAACGTCACACAGCGTTCAGGGGAGAAATTTTGACAGTTTTTTTTTTGGAATATATATGTAACTGAAGGTATAGATGGGTATGGAAAAAGGAGTCTAGTTTATCATAATTCACAATAGATTTACATTTATTTTTTTTTGTTAAAATATATTTAAAGGTAAAAATGTCCACATTAAAGCCTAGTACGCAGCTGAAGCGAAACCTTAGAGGATATAATATATGGAGTGCTTGTGCTGTTAGTTTCGTGAAGCTTTTATAGAGGCCTCTAGTTTCTTTAAGTTTTTCGATGAGTGCATACCTTAGTTTTATTTTCATTTGATGGCTGTCATCAACAAGCGTGTTTATTTACAGCTGCGGAACCGGACTCTCATTGAAAAACGAAGGTTACGACCCCTATCCATGCATATGGCGTTACAATGTAGGTATTAGGTATAGGAACAAGCACTCCATATATTATATCCTCTAAAAGCGAAACGATATTTTCCACACAACGAAATCTTGAACGAAATTTAAATATTTTTGTTTTTGATTTAAACCTTATTTTCCGATGTTGTTTCTTGAATTTTTTTAATTTGTATTTTTATAAATTTTTACTTTGCTATAATACCCGATGGTATAATGTCCGGGACATGTCCGGGACACGTCCGGGACACGTCCGGGACATGTCCGGGACACGTCCGGGACATGTCCGGGACACGTCCGGGACACGTCCGGGACATGTCCGGGACACGTCCGGGACATGTCCGCGACACGTCCGGGACACGTCCGGGACATGTCCGGGACATGTCCGGGACACTTCGGGGACATGTCCGGGACATGTCTGAAACATCTCTGGGACATGTCCGGGACATGTCTGGGACACGTCCGGGACATGTCCGGGACATGTCCGGGACACGTTCGGGACATGTCCGGGACACGTTCGGGACATGTCCGGGACACGTCCGGGATACGTCCGGGACACGTCCGGGACATGTCCGGGACACGTTCGGGACATGTCCGGGACATGTCCGGGACACGTCCGGGACATGTCCCAGACATGTCCGGGACACGTCCGGGACATGTCTGGGACACGTACGGGACATGTCCGGGACATGTCCGGGACACGTTCGGGACATGTCCGGGACACGTTCGGGACATGTCCGGGACACGTCCGGTACATGTCCGGGACACGTCCGGGACATGTCCGGGACACTTCGGGGACATGTCTGGGACATCTCTGGGACATGTCCGGGACATGTCTGGGACATGTCCGGGACATAACTGGGACATGTCTGGAACATGTCCGGGACATGTCTGGGACACGTCCGGGACATGTCCGGAACATGTCCGGGACACGTTCGGGACATGTCCGGGACACGTCCAGGACATGTCCGGGATATATTGCTACCTTACGAGTAGCAATATTTTCTTTACGTAGAGTAAAATATACCTTCAACTAAAAAAGTGTATGAATCTTTTCACTTTAAGATTCTAGGAAAACATATTTTACAAATTTAACTATTCTATTAATAAGTCTTACCTTACACTAAGGTAATAATAATCCTGAATTCTAGGAATTTTCCCCAATAGAGATAAGTGCCCTTGATACATAGAAAAAACTCTTAAGGCTGTCATTGAAAAGTGCACCATTTGTTCTCCATCTCCATCCATTTGTTGGATGTTTTTTTTTTTTTTTGTCAAAGCTTTTAGGTGGCGAGTGCGGGATAATTACATTAATTCATTAAGAATTCGCAACGATTGGATCAAATAAAGTCAATTTCATTTTTATTGATGATATTTGCCAAAATAAAATTGTATGCATTTATCTTACAAAAATTAATTAAAATAAAAAAAGGTGATTTTTGTAATTATTGAAAAACATAACATTGTCATACGTTCTTACTCCTAAATGGCTTTGAGGATTAAGTACGTGTTACCCAGTTATGATTTTCAATAATAACAAATTAAAAAATTAAATTGACTTTATTTGACCCAATCTGTAATTAAATTATATACCTTCCATAGAGAAGTTCAATTAACTTTAAAAATCAATATTTTCAGCCTTATAGTAAGGTAAAATATGTACCTAACTTTCTAGTAATTTCTATTAGAAACTCATACAAAAAAAGGCTTTACTGTAAAGTTAATCATAAGCTATAAATTTACTAGAAAAGTAAGGTAAATTTCATTTTACTGGGGAGTCATCCCTATTACATTAAAGTTAAATGTACCAGAAATAAGGTGGGTCACACCTTATTTTTTCTCCGTGCGGGACATGTCCGGGACACATCCGGGACATGTCCGGGACACGTCCGGGACATGTCCGGGACATGTCCGGGACATGTCCGCGTTTGGACGCGTTTTGGACGTGTTTTGGGCGCGTTTTGGAGGCGTTTCGGACGCGTTTCAGATGCGTTTTGGACGCGTTTTGGGCGCGTTTTGGAGGCGTTTTGGAGGCGTTTTGGAGGCGTTTCGGACGCGTTTCAGATGCGTTTTGAACGCGTTTTGGGCGCGTTTTGGAGGCGTTTCGGACGCGTTTTGGACGCGTTTTGGGCGCGTTTCAGACGCGTTTTGGACGCGTTTCGGACGCGTTTTGGACGCGTTTCAGACGCGTTTTGGACGCGTTTCGGATGCGTTTCAGATGCGTTTTGGACGCGTTTTGGGCGCGTTTTGGACGCGTTTTGGACGCGTTTTGGGCGCGTTTCGGACGCGTTTCGGACGCGTTTTGGACGCGTTTCAGACGCATTTTGGACGCGTCACGTCCGGGACATGTCCGGGACATGTCCGGGACACGTCCGGGACATGTCCGGGACACGTCCGGGACATGTCCGGGACACGTCCGGGACATCTCCGGGACACGTCCGGGACATCTCCGGGACATGTCCGGGACACGTCCGGGACATGTCCGGGACATGTCCGGGACACGTCCGGGACATGTCCGGGACATGTCCGGGACACGTCCGGGACATGTCCGGGACATGTCCGGGACACGTCCGGGACATATCCGGGACACGTCCGGGACATGTCCGGGACATGTCCGGGACATGTCCGGGACATGTCCGGGACATGTCCGGGACACGTCCGGGACATGTCCGGGACATGTCCGGGACACGTCCGGGACATGTCCGGGACATGTCCGGGACACGTCCGGGACATGTCCGGGACACGTCCGGGACACATCCGGGACATGTCCGGGACACATCCGGGACATGTCCGGGACACATCCGGGACACATCCGGGACATGTCCGGGACACATCCGGGACACGTCCGGGACATTTCCATTTAGATAATTATTTTTTATTGTTGTGTATTTTTTTTATTGTTGTTTGATACATTTTATTAATCGGACGGATTAATAAAGTGTATCAAAAAGTCTGAACCCACCCCATCACACTGAGCTACGGGATACAGCATAATTTTGTTGTATGTTTGCATATTTTATTTCATCGAACGCGCTCATTGTTTGACAGTTGTCATTTCCATCATAAAATTAATTTCATAAAGTCACGCTGCACGCAGGTGCTTTCGTTTTGTTTTATAAAGTAATTAATAAATAAGATTCGCGTTTCGTTTTGTTTAATAATTAAAGTTCGATACAAATATATATAGTAAAAGATCGGTGAATTAAAATTGCAACAATTGTTGGACATGTCCCGGATGTGTCCCGGACGTGTTCCGGACATGTGTCCCGGACATGTCCCGGACGTGAACCGGACGTGTCCCGGACATGTCCCGGACATGTCCCGGACATGTCCCGGACGTGTCCCGGACATGTCCCGGACGTGTCCCGGACATGTCCCGGAATGTCCCGGACGTGTCCCGGACATGTAGCGGACGTGTCCCGGACATGTCCCGGACGTGTCCCGGACATGTCCCGGACATGTCCCGGACATGTCCCGGACATGTCCCGGACGTGTCCCGGACATGTTCCGGACGTGTCTAGGACATGTCCCGGACATGTCCCGGACATGTCCCGGACATGTCCCGGACATGTCCCGGACATGTCCCGGACGTGTCCCGGACATGTCCCGGACATGTCCCGGACATGTCCCGGACATGTCCCGGACATGTCCCGGACGTGTCCCGGACATGTCCCGGACATGTCCCGGACATGTCCCGGACATGTCCCGGACGTGTCCCGGACGTGTCCCGGACATGTCCCGGACATGTCCCGGACATGTCCCGGACATGTCCCGGACGTGTCCCGGACATGTTCCGGACGTGTCTAGGACATGTCCCGGACATGTCCCGGACATGTCCCGGACATGTCCCGGACATGTCCCGGACGTGTCCCGGACATGTCCCGGACGTGTCCCGGACATGTCCCGGACGTGTCCCGGACATGTCCCGGACGTGTCCCGGACATGTCCCGGAACATGTCCGGAACACGTCCGGAACATGTCCGGGACACGTCCGGGACATGTCCGGGACATGTCCGGGACATGTCCGGGACATGTCCGGGACATGTCCGGGACATGTCCGGGACACGTCCGGGATTTGTCCGGGACACGTCCGCTACATGTCCGGGACACGTCCGGGACATTCCGGGACATGTCCGGGACACGTCCGGGACATGTCCGGGACACGTCCGGGACATGTCCGGGACATGTCCGGGACACGTCCGGGACATGTCCGGGACACGTCCGGGACACATCCGGGACATGTCCGGGACACATCCGGGACATGTCCGGGACATGTCCGGGACACATCCGGGACATGTCCGGGACATGTCCGGGACATAACTGGGACATGTCTAGAACATATCCGGGACATGTCTGGGACACGTCCGGGACATGTCCGGAACATGTCCGGGACACGTTCGGGACATGTCCGGGACATGTCTGGGACATGTCCGGGACATAACTGGGACATGTCTGGAACATGTCCGGGACATGTCTGGAACATGTCCGGGACATGTCTGGGACACGTCCGGGACATGTCCGGAACATGTCCGGGACACGTTCGGGACATGTCCGGGACACGTCCGGGACATGTCCGGGACATGTCCGGGACATGTCCTAGACACGTCCGGAACATGTCCGGGACACGTCCGGGACATCTCCGGGACACGTCCGGGACATGTCCGGGACATGTCCGGGACACGTCCGGGACATGTCCGGGACATGTCCGGGACATGTCCGGGACACGTCCGGGACACATCCGGGACATGTAGGGGACACATCCGGGACATGTCCGGGACACGTCCGGGACATGTCCGGGACATGTCCGGGACATGTCCGGGACATGTCCGGGACACGTCCGGGACATGTCCGGGACACGTCCGGGACACATCCGGGACATGTCCGGGACACATCCGGGACATGTCCGGGACACATCCGGGACATGTCCGGGACATGTCCGGGACATGTCCGGGACATAACTGGGACATGTCTAGAACATATCCGGGACATGTCTGGGACACGTCCGGGACATGTCCGGAACATGTCCGGGACATGTCCGGGACATGTCCGGGACACGTCCGGGACATGTCCGGGACACGTCCGGGACATGTCCGGGACACGTCCGGAACATGTCCGGGACATGTCCGGGACATGTCCGGGACACGTCCGGAACATGTCCGGGACACATCCGGGACATGTCCGGGAAATGTCCGGGACATGTCCGGGACATGTCCGGGACACGTCCGGGACATGTCCGGGACACGTCCGGGACATGTCCGGGACACGTCCGCTACATGTCCGGGACACGTCCGGGACATTCCGGGACATGTCCGGGACACGTCCGGGACATGTCCGGGACACGTCCGGGACATGTCCGGGACATGTCCGGGACACGTCCGGGACATGTCCGGGACACGTCCGGGACACATCCGGGACATGTCCGGGACACATCCGGGACATGTCCGGGACATGTCCGGGACATGTCCGGGACACATCCGGGACATGTCCGGGACATGTCCGGGACATGTCCGGGACATAACTGGGACATGTCTAGAACATATCCGGGACATGTCTGGGACACGTCCGGGACATGTCCGGAACATGTCCGGGACACGTTCGGGACATGTCCGGGACATGTCTGGGACATGTCCGGGACATAACTGGGACATGTCTGGAACATGTCCGGGACATGTCTGGAACATGTCCGGGACATGTCTGGGACACGTCCGGGACATGTCCGGAACATGTCCGGGACACGTTCGGGACATGTCCGGGACACGTCCGGGACATGTCCGGGACATGTCCTAGACACGTCCGGAACATGTCCGGGACACGTCCGGGACATCTCCGGGACACGTCCGGGACATGTCCGGGACATGTCCGGGACACGTCCGGGACATGTCCGGGACATGTCCGGGACATGTCCGGGACACGTCCGGGACATGTCCGGGACATGTCCGGGACATGTCCGGGACATGTCCGGGACATGTCCGGGACACGTCCGGGACATGTCCGGGACATGTCCGGGACATGTCCGGGACACGTCCGGGCCACGTCCGGGACATGTCCGGGACACATGTCCGGAACACGTCTGGGACACATCCGGGACATGTCCAACAATTGTTGCAATTTTAATTCACCGATCTTTTACTATATATATTTGTATCGAACTTTAATTATTAAACAAAACGAAACGCGAATCTTATTTATTAATTACTTTATAAAACAAAACGAAAGCACCTGCGTGCAGCGCGACTTTATGAAATTAATTTTATGATGGAAATGACAACTGTCAAACAATGAGCGCGTTCGATGAAATAAAATATGCAAACATACAACAAAATTATGCTGTATCCCGTAGCTCAGTGTGATGGGGTGGGTTCAGACTTTTTGATACACTTTATTAATCCGTCCGATTAATAAAATGTATCAAACAACAATAAAAAAAATACACAACAATAAAAAAAAATTATCTAAATGGAAATTAAATAAAAGTAAACACAGGGTGTTACTTCTACTTACTAGGGTGGGCGCCAGGAAACTTTTTAAATGGAAGTTTACCAAAACCAGACCTAAACTGAAAAGTAATCTTCAAAAATTGAAAATAAAAGAAATGAATTTATTTCCTAATTGGAATTTAAGAAATTTTATTTTTAAAGACTGGGAAACCTTGGTAGTCCTGGACAAAAACCCAGTATCTTTTCGAAAACAAGAAAAAAATACAATAATAATTTATTTGAAACGAAGAATGAAATTCAAAATGTAGATATGCAAAAAAATAAAAGAAAACCAAAAGCAAAAGTAAAATTACAATTTCTTTGTGCCAAAAAGACACAAAGCAAAACCACTTTGGGAAAGATCCCGAAAGACAACGGTAAGTTACAACGGTCGCGAGTCCCGCAAAATATCTGGATAAAACAATACGGAACGAAGGCCTAATCGGTCAACAAATTTTCCCACTTTAGGGCCACTCAAAACGAAATTTAACCAACTAATATTTTCACAAATAAAACCAAATACTTATCTTCAAAAAAAAACTTGAATCCTTTGTCCTGGTATAAGTCTATGTCCCAAACAATATTTCCTCCCTCGAATGGTATCTTCGGACCTCCTCCGAATAAAAATTGTCCTCCAAAATTTACTTGAAAATATTCGCCCCCAACTGGACTTATATTTTCTCAATCGCAAGTTAACTCTCAAAAATAAAATCGCAAAAATCGTAATAATTTTTCGTTTAAACTTTTCACCACTAACTCGCTTAAAAGTCTTCCAAGAAGTGAAGTAATAATGGCGGGCCAAAACGAACATGCCGACACGACCATATGGTCATCCTCTTCTGATCTTAGTGCATGGAGGTTTTCTGTCTCGGTCTAACAACAGCACCCTGCCTATTGGCTAGCGGCCTGCTCCGATGTCGAAAAACCATCGCATGCGATCTCATGCGTTGGTGATATTCTCACCAACAGTGGCTCAGTGGACGCATTCAGCCCGCTTCCGCCAATTCCATTTAAAAAGAATTAAACGAGAAACTATTTAAAAATCACGCAAAGTCCCCAGCCCAAACCGGCCCAGAACTAATAAATTGGAGGAAAATATTTCTTCTTTCTTCTAGACGGAGTCACGACCGTTGTAACTTACCGTTGTCTTTCGGGATCTTTCCCAAAGTGGTTTTGCTTTGTGTCTTTTTGGCACAAAGAAATTGTAATTTTACTTTTGCTTTTGGTTTTCTTTTATTTTTTTGCATATCTACATTTTGAATTTCATTCTTCGTTTCAAATAAATTATTATTGTATTTTTTTCTTGTTTTCGAAAAGATACTGGGTTTTTGTCCAGGACTACCAAGGTTTCCCAGTCTTTAAAAATAAAATTTCTTAAATTCCAATTAGGAAATAAATTCATTTCTTTTATTTTCAATTTTTGAAGATTACTTTTCAGTTTAGGTCTGGTTTTGGTACATGGTATAAGAAGAGAAGGTATGATCATTAGAAAAAACTCAGTATCGAGAACTGTCAAATGAAAGAAAAAAAGATGGCTACTTAAGGTTTTGACAGCCCAGCCCATTGAAATTGTTGTTGTAAACAAATTTGTCTTGGAAATTGTTGTTGCTTTTGACTTTGCCAAATGCCAAACGTCAAAACACTATTACCCCATTTTGTAAGATGGCGGCTCTAATGATCATACCTTGTCTTTTTATACCATGGTTTTGGTAAACTTCCATTTAAAAAGTTTCCTGGCGCCCACCCTAGTAAGTAGAAGTAACACCCTGTGTTTACTTTTATTTAATTTCCATTTAGATAATTTTTTTTTATTGTTGTGTATTTTTTTTATTGTTGTTTGATACATTTTATTAATCGGACGGATTAATAAAGTGTATCAAAAAGTCTGAACCCACCCCATCACACTGAGCTACGGGATACAGCATAATTTTGTTGTATGTTTGCATATTTTATTTCATCGAACGCGCTCATTGTTTGACAGTTGTCATTTCCATCATAAAATTAATTTCATAAAGTCGCGCTGCACGCAGGTGCTTTCGTTTTGTTTTATAAAGTAATTAATAAATAAGATTCGCGTTTCGTTTTGTTTAATAATTAAAGTTCGATACAAATATATATAGTAAAAGATCGGTGAATTAAAATTGCAACAATTGGCGCCCAACGTGGGGCCCATTTGAGAAGTTGTTGAAAAAAAAATACATAGTTATCTACCTACCTAACCTAACCTGTGCAGTGTGCATATTTTTGGAGTTCTCTAATTGAGATTGAAAGTGTTTGTTTTGGTGTCATTTTATTTTCTTTTAATTTCTCTTATTGTTTAAATTGGAAACTAAAAGTGTTTTATTCCCTAGGTACAATTTGATTCTTTTTTTAATTGAGTGATCGCAGCAGGGCGAAGTTGCAGTGTTAAAAACAACAACAACATCAACCCCATTTTGTTTGGATTTGTTCGAGTTTTTTTTTGTTGGACAAGTGAAGTGAGGAAGTACATTGTAAGGTTTTTATTTTTTTCATATATTGTTTCAAATCGCATTTTTTTTTATAATTAGTTAGTATATACCTACATAAATAACATTTCATTTATTTTGTTGTTGTTCAATGGTAAACGAATTTATTTCATTGCACCAACGAACCAACATACATACATACATACATATATACATTACATATTATTTTTTTTCTATTAAATTCTTAGTGGTAAACAACTTGAATAGTGTTATTAGACCGTGGGGATTTTTTGTGGGAAATTTTTTTGTGAAATTTTTTTTACTGATTTTTTTTAGTGAACATTTTTTTTAGCTTTTCTGGGTAAATTTCATACGGGGTTATTAAAAATTTTTGGATAGTTTTAGTAAAACATTTGTCGATAAAAAAAAAAACATTTTCAAAGCACATTCGGTGTTTTTGATAAATAATGTTTGGAAAATTTTTTTATTGGAAAAGTTTCAGCTTGGAAACTGATAGTTGGGTAGAAAATATTTTGTTTTAAAATTTTTTGGATTTATTTTAGGGTTGCCAACGTGCAATAATTTAATTTAGTAATTTTTGGAAAAATTTAAATTGAAAAGTTTCAGCTTGGAAACTAATAGTTGGGTGGAAAATATTTTGTTTTAAAATTTTTTGAATTTATTTTAGGGTTGCCAACGTGCAATAATTTAGTTTAGTAATTTTTGGAAAAATTTTAAATTGAAAAGTTTCAGCTTGGGAACTTATAGTAGGGTGAAAAAAAAAAAAAACATTTTGCTTGAAAAATTTTGAGTTTATTTTTGGGTTGCCAACGTGCAATTATTTAGTAATTAAAACTTTGTTTGCATATTAAAAAGAAAAAAAAAATAATAAATAATTTTTTTTTCTTTTTAATATTTTTATATTGTAAGAGTTAAGTTTATAATTTTAGATAAAATTTGATGGTCAAGGGTTGCCAACTTGCAAATATAATTTCTTATTCTTTTTAAATAAAAATAAAAATAATTTAAAATTGCAACACGTCCGGGACATGTCCGGGACATGTCCGGGACATGTCCGGGCCACGTCCGGGACATGTCCGGGACACATGTCCGGGACATGTCCGGAACACGTCCGGGACACGTCCGGACATGTCCGGGACACATCCGGGACATGTCCGGGAAACCTCTTGGACATGTCCGGGACACGTCCGGGACATGTCCGGGGCATGTTTTAATTATTTCAGTGTCAAAAATACAACTGACTTTTCACATGAACGATAACAATTTGATGAAAAATCACAAAATTTACCGTAACTCTTCGGGGTCTTAACCGAAATTGCTAAAACTTACAGACGTGATCGATCGTACCAAAGGGCACCTATTTTATATTGCAAGTGTTGCCAACTTTACTTTTTTTCATACAACATACAACCCATCGATAGAAGCTTAAAAAGAAAGGTGTTTTAAGATCTTTGAAAACGAAAAGTTTCTTTAATGTCTGGGGTCACGGTTTGAGATTACGAACGTTATCAGTAGATAGAGACATACAGCGTCAACGTTAATTCGGCCCCTAGTTTGATTAGTTATTTTCAAACTTAATAGAACCTAATAATTTTATATAGTTACATGTCAAACAGAATTGTACACCAGTATGCATGCATATATCAGTCGTATTAGTACCCAGTTTTCTTTTAGATGATTGACATTTTAACTAATTTCTTATGTATGCATATCTGCATATATTATTTAATATTTTTTTACCTTTATTGAAAAAAAAATAGTTCCATTTTTTCCCGCAACAAAACAAAAAAAAAAAGAATAAAAAGAAACCTAACATAAACTTTTAAGCCATATCTCTCTCTTCACATCTTTCGGCCAACCAACTCAACCAAATTAATGCAAGCTATGCAAAAAAAATAATGTTTAATATCTCTAGGTCGGCTTTGGATGTTATTATGGTAGCTGTTAGAGAAGTTCAGTTTGTGATGGTTGTGCCGGAAACTGAAACATACACTAATCGAAAAACTGTGCAGCCATACGTACACGACCGCGTTAAGGAGATTTAAAAAAAAATACAAGAAGACGAAAAAAAAAGACTCTAAATAAAATGAAAAAATGCTCTGATGGTCTCTCTATAATAGAAGAGTCTATAGTTGTTATGGGGAACTAGGACGTCTTTAGCCGGACTCTACCCCCAAAAAAATTTTTATATAAACTCTATTTTCTCTATGCCAAAAGCCAAAAGGTGTATTCACAACAATTGATAAGCCACTTCATTTTTTTTTTTTTTTGGAATTTTTGTTGCGGTGTTCTGGGGGTACTTGAAAATATACTCTTGTATAGGTAAGGTACCTTCTTCCTTCTACAATGTGTGTTTATAAAACAAAATATATATAAATAAACTTCGACATACAACGGGGATATATTCTCCTACTCCTACAAAGCAATCAGATCCTTATTTTTGAACCCTCTTCCTACCTCTATTATGTTGACCTCATTTGAACCGAACTGAACCAAACCAAACCAAAACTGTAGCCCGAACCGAACCAAATGATAAATAGTATCTATCTTTAGCGAATAAAGTGGGAACGGGAATCAAGGGGGTAGTTGGAACCCAATGTACCTACTCTTCTTGACTAAGGAGTGTATAGGAGTGAGCAACATCATGAAAATCCTTATTTTCCCGTCATGGATATGCTTGTTGTTCCTGGCCTGGTGACTGTGATGTGATGATGAAATGACATACTTTTTTAAAGAAGATTAAGGATGGAAATCATTACAAAGGAGGCACAAAAAGAAGCCAGCAATTCATTCGTATTGAAATAGTTTCCCATGGAATGGAAAAATAATAATTAAAGGCACTAGATAGATGGATAGATAGAAAAAAACCAAAGCACACATAGGAACATAGTGCTTTTCTCTTTGGTTCCTTTTTCCGTTTGTTTATTTGTTTTTTTTTTTTCTTTTTTGTTTTTTGCTTTTATCCTTTGTTTTTTAGCTTTTTCTTTTTGTTGTAAAAATAGTCTCTTCCTATATTTACTCTCTCTCTATCCCTATATAAAATGTAACCCTGTGAATTCATTGTTACAACTCTTTATAGAGATGAAGAGCGAGTTGTCTTTAAAAATGGAATTAAAGTCCTTTGTAAAAGCGTCACGTTTTCATATATGTACCGTACCTACGGAAAACGGATCCACTCGAACCTCGAAGCGGAGCGTAATGTATCAGTATCCGTCATGTGCATCCAATTACACTTTTTTTCTTCATCCATCTACAACTAGGTACATATATTAAACATACATAGTCGCAGGAGTACTCGTATGTTTTCAGAGTCAGAGTCAAAGCCAGAGATGTCGTTTCGTTACAGTTTGAGAGCTTAAGAGTGGAACAGCTTGACAAATAGTATTTTCGAACAGCCGTTCTTCTTTTTTCTTTAACGAAACCGTCTTGTCAAATGTCAATCCACTCTTCTCTCCTACGTTCACTATTTCCTACACTCACTTAATCAAAGATTACATTCGACGTTTTTTTTTCCAATTTTCCCTTGTTCTTGTAACCATTTATTCCATTGGGAAGTTGTATCCTTTTTATTCTGAAACGATTAGAACAAAAATAAAAAAAAATCGTCCTATCTCATATAGGAACATACATTAGATCAAGACAGAGAGCTGAAGAATTTCTTAAAATAAGATAAAATAAGATAGCTCCTTGAACACTTTGTATAGTAAACTATACCAGAGCTAGCTTCACGTTTGAATAATGGACTAGAACAGATAACAGCAACAAGGACATTTAACAGCTCTCACGAATCTGTTGTAACCAGTTCAATTTAAAAATGGCCGCTCAAATATAAATATTACTTGTAAATAAAGCGCGCCAAAATTATAACTTCAAGTGAGAAGTTTAGAAGTTGGAACTGCAAAGGCAACATGAAGCATTAAAAAGCTGTCTTTCGGAACCGTCCAAAAGCAATCAGCCTTAGTCTGAATGAAAACTTCTTAAGAAATGTATTTACTCCAGTCAAAGCGTCATTTGACCTTGAGCACAGAGGCACTGTCAGTTTTTATTTCATTGATCGATAGGAGTATATTTAAAAGGCTTAACCCCAATTTCTCACCACCTGATCATTCTTTTGTAGCGGAGTTATTCACAAAAATGCAATTTTTGGGATATTTTACTTCCAAGCTAATATCTTTGCTCCAGTATGTCGTAGACCAAAAAATGAACATACATTTTCTTCCTTATAATATTTTCTATCGTTGTATGTAATTACATAGTATTAAAGTGAGTTACTACAAAATGGCAGCCAGTTGAAGTCAAATTCTAGTTGTTAACAAAACACATTTTCGTTTTTATTTCGAAAAAAGCTTATGTTATGGTTAACATTTTTTTATACAGAAAAAATCAACTCTTTATCACCAAAGATGACCGAGCAATTGATAAATGAACGCACGAAAAACCGGTGCGAAAACACTCAAAAATATCGTTTTTTGGAAATAACTCGGCTTCAGAATGTCCTACGACAAAAAATAAAGCTATTAATTGTTCGTTACAACATTTTCTATCGACTTAGTGCACATTCTTTTTGTTGAAACAAATAAAAAATAAGTAATATTAAGTCAAAGACGTTTTTTTCTTTAGCAAACTCTTGCCTTATTATTTTGTAAACGGTGCAAGTATTGGCTAACAAAATAAAATACTGTTGTAGTCCTTTAAATTATCTACAATTTAAAAAAAAATTAGCTCTCTACGACACCCACACGAGCCAGGAAATTAATTTTTTTAAAAAGTTCCAAATGACCAACGAAAAACATGAGACAAAATCCTTTATAACAAGAAACAATGAAAACAACCCCTATCCCTGAGAACTATTATTCGACTTATAAACAAGGGAAATTTTTTTTAAATTTTCTTACGGAATGATGCTTTCTTAAAATTACAATAACTCGGCTCCCGTGGGTCGTAGAGAGCTAATTTTTTTTTTTAATTCTGAAGAAATCAAAAAGCTTGAAGAAATTTAGCTCCCTTTTTGGTTTTTCATCATTATTAACGAGAAGCAAACACAAATAAAATGGAAAAGGAACGATTTTTTCGGAATTTTTGGATTGGTTGCCTTTTCCCCGAACTCTAGTAATTTCTTCGGGATAGTTCATTCAAAATAGGGCTGAATATGTCATTGGACAGACCATATCATGTGTTCACAGAATTAAAGAAAATAGATATCATTTAATTAACAATAAACGAATTTTCCAGTACTGATTTTTCTCTATTGTTGTAATCATTCAAGAAAAAGAAATGACACAGCTTTTCACTAAAGGGAATTTGTGTCCTTTTGAAAGACCCTTCAAGCAAGAAAACTGAGTTCAGAAAAACACTCCGACCTCCGACCGAGAAAAACGGGGTTGCACTCACACACTTGCAACTTTTTGTGTATGAACACAAAGTCGAAGGAGAAATCGTGGTGAAAAAAACAATACATATAAAATCGGCTCCGCGGTGAATATAATTTCCATACTAATTTGAGCCGCCTTCGGATCTGTTTCAAAGTCGAAGTCGGACTCAGCTCCGCCTGAGGTGGAGCGGATTCGAACCGAGGTCGGACTCGTTTGCTTGAAGGGCAATAAAGAAAAACTGTCAATGGAAAATTCAGAATTCGTGATAATTTCTGTAGTTTGCAATAATATATGTATGTGTATGTGAAAATAAATGATAGTTGCGTGATATAGTTTTCTTACTTAGAGTTCCAGAATATTAATAAAGCCCCTTCAAATATTTATCAGGCTTTTACATCATCATAATATTATGTTAAATATTTATGAAATCGGCCATCCTAGAAGAATCGCAGATTGATTTAGTAAATAAAGCGGACTTCTTTGCTAACATTTCCGAATCACGAGTTGATCTAATATTTATCACAGATTGTCCGTTTAAGTTAAAAAGAGCAGAGAGCATTTTTTGCTTAAAAAAGCTGATAAATAATTAAGAGCAAAGAACATTATTTGTAATCACGGTTGCCACTTCAAAATAAAAAATTTGACCAAGATTGTAAATTAAAATGACCAAACACAACTAAAAATGACCAAAATAATTTGTTTCTGCTAACTTTAAACCTAAGACAAAATTATATAAAGAATATACGTAAGGGACAATAATTGAACAGTAACCATAAATGGAGGCCTCACAGCTATAATGGACCAAGTCAATAAAAAATTCAAATCTACTACCAAAACTTGCGCAAGGTTTAAGATCTGTCATTAGTTTGGTCAAAAAGTGTTTCGTTTCAAATTTTCATTTGTTGAACAAAAATTTTACCCATGCCATAAGATTCAATAGTAGCGTATTTACTTTAACTCCTCATATCTCCGAATTCTTTTTTTTGTTGGTTCACTTCAGTTCTTAGCCCTGAAAATATCAGACCTTGCTTTAAATCTTGTAGAATTGCTTATGATAACCCAAAAATTATCCTCTTTTTTCGGGTTCAAGTGTTGCAACGGAACATTGTCTAAATAGCATTAACTGTATAAAAATACCCGAATTTTATCAATTTTCAGGAAAATTTGAAAATGGGAAAATTATCTATAAATTTGAAACTGAAACTTCCGCAATGGAGATCATTGATGATAGATAGATAGATAGATTAGAAGTTTCTCAGCTTTGTTTACTATAAAAACATCTTGTATGTACTCAAAAAAAATCCTCTGTTCTTCTGGACAAGAAGTAATATTTTTGATTTACTTTTTATTTGTAGGTATACCAAACATGGTATCCTTAAATTTTTTGTGAACATGAAAATTGAAAGTAGAGCTTTCACGTGAACAAGGTTATACCCGAAAAAATTAAATGTCAAAGTTGTTCACGTTCGGAAAACTCCCGAATTTCGAACTTTTTTTCCGGTAGTAAACAGCTAGTTTCTCACTAAAATTTTGATAAGAACATAAGAAACTAGCCGAACAAAAATATTTCGGGTAGAACTTTTCACTGGAAACTAATGATAACGCAGGATACTTTGTTCATTTCTTCAGAAAAAATAACCAAATATAATAAAAAGTGACCAAATGACCATGTGAATATAAAATGACCAATTTTGGTCATAAATGACCATTGTGGCAACCGTGTTTGTAATGTTCGCCCTGTTCATTTATTCGCTTAATGTTCGTCATTGTATAGGAAAAAAAACAGAGCAAAGGAAAAAAAAAAAAAAACAAAGCAGTTGAGTACAGAGCAGTGATCAGCTATATTGAAGATCAATCGAAACTGTTCTCTGCTCAGGGAAAGGGATGAGCAGGGGCGTACGTGGAGTTGCCGGGGCCCCGGGGCAAGACTAAATTTTTGGGGCCCCTTTGATATAGAAAATAAGAAAAAATAAAAAAGTACGTATACGGCCACTTATTTTTTTGGGGCCCCTGATGTACCTATTATTTGTTGGTCGCTTAAATTATGTAAGTAATTTTTTTTGGGGCCCCAAGATAATATGTTATTTTCCTTTCAAAAAATCAATTTATTTTTTTGATACCCCTGAGGTAATACTTTTTTCTTTAGATGAAATATTATGTGACTGGCTACCAATTCACTAAAAAATATAATTTGTCTCTCTTGTTTCCGAAGTGATTCATGTCAAGTATCTTATCTTTTTGCATCGATACTTTTATAACCAATTGTCTTCTCTGCATTGTCTCCTTACGGGGCCCTGGCATAGCGTGTTGGGGGCCACGGGGCACCGCCCCACTTGCCCCAATGGTGTGTACGCCCCTGGAGATGAGTTATTAAAAGCAGCTATTGCAATACCAGCCTCAGCACTACCCAAAATTGCAACTATTCCTGGTTATATTTTGAGAAAGACACTCGACAATGCATTTGTTACTTAAATTTTAGTTCAATGGATAGAAGCTCTTATCCATGAACTTTAAATCTTTGTAATATATAATATCTTCACTATTAACAAAAATCTTATTTTCCTTACTATCTATCTTAAAAGAAAAAATTCTTCGTTCAACTCGAAAAATGCAAGTTTAAGTTCATCAAACTCGGATTTACTCGACGATCGAGGAACGAATCATTTACCTCCTTTTTGTGGATGATTTGCTCAACTCCGCTTCATAAACAGTGATAGCCCTATGCATCCCAGAGAGTCAGATCCCACACCACCCTAAGACTTTTTGACTACAGTACAAAAAAGTGTGTTAAGATCAGCACAACCAAGTCGGAATTTGCCTTCTTTAAAAGACCGATTAAAAATATCTATTTGTATCACCTACTTAAGAAAAGAATCGGACTAAGCTAACCAACGAAACAGCTTATAAAAGCGTTTTCTTTTATCTATCATAAGCCAAAGTTTTCCTATTTGATACAACATCTCTTTTTTTCGAAAGAAAAATTTTGAGGATATGCAATCAAGTGCGAAAGAAAAATTTCAGCAATAAGCGAGTGAAGCGAAGAAGCCCTCGGACCAGTGTCTTGTATAATTACGGTGACCATATTTCTAAAAGCGAAACCCGGGACAGATAAAAAATTCGTGGGATCGTTTTGAAAATATTGATTTTTCAAAAAATAAAAATTAATTTTGTTTAAAATGAGTTTTCATAATTTTTCCTTATTTTGATATAAAATTTCTTAAACTATTTTATCCGAGAATTTTCTTTAAGTCGATTACGAAATCAGAAATCAAGAAAACGGTTTGATAATAGGTATTGTTAATTACTTCTAAAAAAAAAATATTTTAATCAAAATCGTAAGAGCTGTTTTCTAACGTTTTAATTTTATATTAAATGATTTGAAATTGTATAATCCAACTTTTAACATGCTTAAAAAAGTCTTGAAATGTAGCTGGGTTCTTTACTCTTCCATATTTGTTACTCATTATTGGAAAAAACTTTTCCAGGTGTAGCTTTTCAAGCTGACAAACACAAGCTGGAACTTAATAAATTGCGAAAAATTTTAAAAACTAATAAAGCCTAGAAACGAAAATTTTCATACAAAACCAACTTAACGATATCGCAAACGACGTTCTTCTAAGGGTTTTTTTTTACTTTGGAGACTTAGAAAAATGTTCGTTTTGCTTCAGCAGCGTACTAGGCTTAGTGCCAGGGTTCGAACCTCGGTCATGAAATTTTGGAGCAAAATTGAAAAAAAAGTGGAGCAAATGCAAAATTTTCGGAGTAGATTTGAAACAAAACAAAAATCTTTAATTTTGAGGAAACTTTTTTAAACAAAAACTAATATAGTCTTAAATTTAAATCAATTTGATTAAAAAAAAAAGAATTATTTCGATATAAATTAACCTTACACCAATTTAATTTTTTTATAAACCTCATTAATGCAAGTGGTGTGTTTGCAATTCTAAAATAAATACAATTTCAATTCCAATTCGGTCAGTTAGGTTAGTTTAAGTAAACAATTTGTCTGTGTGGAAAAAGTGGAGTATATCGCGAAAAAATCGGAGCGTTGAAGTAGATAGTTTTTTTCCCTCAAAAGTGGAGCAAATTTGCTCCGATCGGAGCAAGGTTTGAACCCTGCTTAGTGTTTATATCCAAAAAAAATAAAAAAAACTGTTACAACTACTGTTTTTTTGTATTCCGTACAAAGTATTTAACATTTTGAATACAAAAATCAGAAAATTTGCAAATACGGTACAATCACGGGACAAATAACAAAATACGGGACACTTATACGTCCCGGGTTTCCTAAATAAAAACCCGGGACAAGCTGTAGAAATACAGGACAGTCGCGGGTAAACCGGGACGGATGGTCCATACTAATAATCCATACTAAAAACATCATAAAAACAAAAAAAAAAAACCCAAACAGGTAATGAAAAGAACGATAATTGATAATGATCACCGAGGAAAGTCATCTAAAATCTTGAATCAATTCCGAAATTCTGAGGAGAGTTACTGTCTATAGTTCTATACCCTTTTGACTGAATTATTGAACTTCTTTCGTTTGGTGCAAAAGTGATAAAAAAGGAAGTAATTTTCATTTAACTCAACCGTATCCTTTTTAAAAACGAGCCAGGAGTTGATTAATGGCAAACTTCTTAACTTTAAACATCTTAACCGGATGTATGTAGAGTTCACTGATTTTTAAACATGTTCAACAAAAATGTCAAAACTAAAAAAAAAAAACTGTGTAAAAAGCACCCCATTGGGAAATCCTCTTTACAGTTAATTATAAGGAGTACCTACATGAGAAAGAGATGTCAAAGAGCAGAACAAATGCCTGCTTGTTAACATAACGACAGCACTGTTAACATAAAGATATCCTGTAACTATTTTAGGTCTTCAGGTTACAAGAGTTGGTACCTACAGACACACAAACACATATAAATACACACAACAAAATGTCGTTAAGGTTGGCGAATTCAAGTATGGGATCTATAGAGTTGCGGATAAGCTTCCGGTTAACAGTAGAAAAAGGAGAAAAAGTAAGTTGTTGCTTGTGCGGTGAAACAAAACTTTATAATTTGTGTGTGTTTAAAAAATAAAAATAAAATAAAACTTAACCGTTATGTACAGTACATGCTTTGCCACAGAACTCTTTTTACTTTTGGTAAAATAGCTGTTGCACATAAAAGAGAGGGTTAGGTTTATTAAATCTACTTTGTATACCACAAGTCGCATCTCAAGACCAAACTTCTAACCATCATCACGTCGTTTTATTTTATCCCATCATTCCAAACCTAAAAAAAAAATTAGAAAAAAAAAAATAATATTAAACCCGAGATTGGTTTTGACATTTTTATTTTTTCTTGAAATAATAATGTTATGTAGGTAAAATGTATATGTATAGTGTATATAGGCAATGGGCACACAAACACACACACACACTCTTAGATATCGTGATGACTGTGGGTGTGGGTTATCATAGATAGAAAATTCCTTAATAGGAGCCGTTAAATATTTAATTTTTGAAATGGGAGCATCCAAATGGATTTTCTGGAATCAACAGAGTTTGAAAAGCAAAATATATATGTCGTGTCGTTCTTTAGAGGTGACTTTGAGAAATGAATAATTAATAATGGTGGATGGGATATGGTAACATAGCATATATGTATGTTTAGATGTATGTTTTTTATAGATGCATTTTAGTATCTTAATTGTGTTGAGTTATTGGACTTTTATAGAGGAATCTATAGGAGCTTGTGTAAATTTTGTAATCGTAGCCAGCTGCTGCAATTGATCAAGTTTAATAATTCTGTTTGAAGAGAATTATTTATTGGCTCATGTAATAAATTCTAAAGTGCAAGAGGGTTACCATATGGATTACCATTAAAAAATCAAGGATCGAAGGGGGCGCGCTTAAAACCAAAGCACTTTCATTGGAAAGTGGTTATGCAATTTTGTTAACAGAAGAAATTGGCAATTTGTAGCTTTAACCGATTTTTTTTTTTGTAACTGCTGGTATTATTTTGTCGGTAGAAGCTATCAATTATGGTTGGGACTAGAAATAAGTAGAAAGTTTAAAAAATGTTTCCATAAGTAAGAAGCTGTTGAGTAAGCAGTTTATTTCTTTAAATCTAGCCTATGCCACATAAACAGAAGAAATTAAAAGGCCACTACGCCTTAAGACCTTTACTGAAGAACTGGTACATGTAAAAGTGTTTCCCACACCCTAAAAAGTTCAGAAGGATCAGTACTTCATATATTTAGTGTCTACTGACCTTATGTAAAGGTTAGCTAATTTTATTATTTTGCCTAGCAAATTTTGTAAAAAAAAAATAATACGTATACACCGCAGTGACCCTGTTAGTTCAATTTTGAAAACTTTTAGCAACACCTGAAAATTAATATTTGTCTTTAAAAGAAGTTTTTGAGTTTAATAAAAATTCGATTTGTCTGAGCATGCAGAGAGAAAAATAGAAACGTGTCGATTTCAGGTAAAAGCCAAGAAAAAATGATGCCTATACGAAATTTCAAAAAATAAAGATAATTTAAAGTTTTTTGTTGTTGTTTTTTTTTTCAAACATAACCTCGAAAATATTGAGAGAAATGTCAAAAACTAATATGTTCATATTTTTTTTTGTTTATTTTAACCTTTAACGAAGAATGATTGATTTCCTTAAAATTTTGTGAAAATGTAATTGCCTAATTTTTAAACAAAAAAGTTAATGCAAAAAAAAATCAACTTTGAAAATTAGCTGTTTTTGTGGAAAAATACAGCCATAAATGAAAATTACAGAATCGTATTTCGGGACTATTTTTTCAGTAAATGCCAATGATATGTTTAATATTTTTTTAATGTTTTAGTATTTTTTTGATTTTTTTGGGGGCTTTTAATCTAAAAAAGTGATTCGAACACTTCTATTAAAAAAAGTTCTTAGAAAATCAGATACTTTACATATTTCCATTTCCTTTTCTGAATTCAACTAACAATAAATATGTCCAAAAAATTTTGAAAAGTAAATTTATTACGAGTACAGGTAATTTTGTTAAATTTTTTTTAATTAATTTTTTTTTTCAAATTCTGAGTTTCAGGACCAGTTTTTCAAAAGTTCTTCATTAAATTTACTTGATTTTTATTTTATAAATATGAATAAGCTTTAATATTTTAGGTGTTGCCATTCTGTACAAATATTTATGTTTTAATCCTGTCAAATAAGGGTTTAACCTCAGAATGAATGCAAGTCCGCAAGTCGCTATTTTCAAGGTCAAATTGCGAAATGGAGATTTTCAAAATTAGCAATAATAGACAATGGTATTATATGCACATATTATGATACATACCCATATTATTATAACAATTGCAATCTTACTACCGAAAAACCCTTTAAAGTTATGGTAGAGGAACCAAATTTTGCATTAAGGTTTTCATATCCATTATCATTAAGAATCAAAACAATGCAAAAATACCTTGATATGATGCATCATATGTGTATATAATACCATCGTCTATTTTTGTTAGTTTTGAAAATCTCCATTTCGCGCTCTAACTTTCAAAATTGCGACTTGTGGACATGAGATTTGTCATGGATCAAAACTGGGTTTTATGGTTTTTCTAAAAATTCATGAGTGTTGGACTTTCAAAACAAGAGTGTCGTTTTGAAAAAATTGAGTCCTCGGAGTTTTCAACTTTGCTGCTCCTAAAATTTTTCCGCATTTGCAGCGGGGCATGCGGTTACGGGCGGTACGATGGCCACATTTTACGGTATGTTTTTATTTAGAAAGACGAGGAAATGTCAGATGAGAAGACAGCTAAACAGTTCAGAATTCGGAATTGTATTCAATCTTTTTAAGCAACAACAAAAATATATTCAAAAAACAGTATGTATGGCGTATACGTACTATTTTTGAATAAATTCTAAAATATAAATGTCAGATGAAAAGACAGCTAAACAGTTCAGAATTCGGAATTGTATTCAATCTTTTTAAGCAACAACAAAAATATATTCAAAAAACAGTATGTATGGCGTATACGTACTATTTTTGAATAAATTCTAAAATATAAATTTCAAGTACATCAAAATAGAAGCAGGTATAATGAAAGTTGTATATAGTTCTTTTTTCCTACTGTGATAGAAAATACTTTCATATGCTTAGGTTATCTCCTAAGTGTTTAGTTTATCCCTTGCCATGTCCTAAAAATAAGTTTCCAATTCAATATACCGTCAAAAAACCCCTATTATTATGTGTAACAACACACGAATTTTAATGAGAATTTTATCTAAAACGAGTGGAATACGATCTTAAGTTTCATTTTCATTCACAAATAAGGTAATGTTATGGTTAATTTTTGAAGATAACCAGGTTATAATCATCAACCTTGCGTATTTGTAGTTATTTTGTTTTAAGAGTATGAGAGCCTGCAGGATGTTTTCTATTTACATTCATAAACATTCAGGTAAACCTATATACACTTTGTGTCATGTGAATAACAAAATGTATACCATAGCTTTCCTCTGTAAGAAACTTCAATAAAATACCGTTCTTCTTTTTTAGGAAGTCTTTTAATCAGTTTTCAATGCGTCCAATTGAACACATTGAATCTAACAACACGCTAAGTTGACGCAAAAATTTATTTTTATTTCATTTTGAAAAATGTTGAGGGACATTGTACCTATAAGTACTTTTGAAAAGACCAAGACCCTCTATTGAATTTCAGAACCTTAAGTGTGATGTGTACACCCTTAATACAATTAACAGAACAAAAAACACACCCATATTTTACCCTCAAACAGTCAAATCCTTTAATTCATCCCAACTTCATACATGTAAGTACAACACATAAATGAACAAGTAAAATATAGGCCCACCAATCCATTGTCACCACTCAATGCGCCATTAATGTATGTATGTTAGCCTAACAAAAAAATCCTCTTTTCTACTTAAGGAAAAAACTTTTATGTAAATCCAAAAAAAAAAAAAAAATATGGTAAGGCATAGGTAGTAGGTAGCATGTTAAACAAAGTATCAAAGTCAACTTAAATCAAGTTTCAGTTAGCGTTTCAAAGACACAAAAAAATTTTTTTTTCTATTCTAACTGCCAGGTGTTTTCTTTGTAAATCTTTTCGCACATCGTCGTTTTCTATTCTTTTCGAAATTAATATCTCCTCGTAAAACTTTTAACAAAAATCAATTTTTCTTACTCAATGTAAAAGCAGGACCGTAGCCAGAGTTGATTTTAAGGTAGAGCAACGGTCTTATCAGGTAGGGCATTGTGGCAATCGCTTAAATTTTTTTTTTCTCAGTCAGTTCTCAACCTATTCTCATAAAAAGTACATGTTCTTTTAATGGTGTATGGCTTAAATCGATAACAAAGTTGAAAATATGTAGTTGAAAAGAGTGTTCTTGAAATTCTTGATCTTACAAGGTTAACTATGTTCGAAAAAACGTACTAAGTCGTCACTAAAGTAAACTTTAAAAAAATGTTAGTTTTTGTCACACAACCCTAAAAGAAAAAAATGAAATAAGGCCCCAAATTGGTGTATTTTTTCAAAATGAAATTATCAGCCCTATTCTGATATTCGATTCACGTGAATCGAAAGATTTTCTTCCTTTACCAAGTCAACATGGTTTTGAAAAACCGCTAAAATTCGAAAGAAAATTGTCGTTTCTGTCCGTTTTAGAAGTTCTAAAGAAATAAATTGCACGATTGGGGTCGCACGTACTTGCTCTTATGGTAAAAGTTACTCTAATGTTAAAGTTTTTTATTGAACAAAATTAGGGAAAATTTGACATTTTCACGGAATTTCGTTAGTGGTACAAAAAAAATAAAATCCGTTTTTATAAATAATAAAATACCGTTTTAAATGATCTTTTACAAAAAACAAAGTATGCCATTTTATTTCTAGTATAAAAAGGAATTTTTAGAAAAAAATTTTCGAAAATCGTTAGAGCCGTTTTTTAAAAAAATAATTTTTTATATATAAAAATTTTCTAACATTTTTCAAAAAAAAAGTTGATATGCAATTTTGAATAAATAATTAATTTACACATAAAAACAAAATTTCAAATTTTTTCACCAACTCGTTTCCAAAAAAATGATTTTTCAAAAAAAAATTTTGAAATATTTTTTAAAAATCCAAAAATGTGGTTTTTGAAAAATTTTAAATTTTTTTAAATAATGATTGATTAAACGTTTCTGTATTAAAAATTTGGTCGAAATATGTTATGTCGTTTATGAGAAATTCATAAATCAAAAAAACCGTTCTATGGCAGGTACCGTTGATAACGGTACAAAAAATATTTTTTTTATTGTCAAAGAAGGCTCTTATCTGTAACAGTAAGCAGAAAAATTTTAATCAAAATCGTTAGAGCCGTTTTTGAAATAAATCAACTTTTCTGTTTCCGTTATATCACAGGTACCGTTAGTTTTGGTCCTAAAAAAAAAACTTCAATTTCTCCTCTAGGGAATCACTCAAAACTGTTAACTACCAAGTTTAAAGAAAATCCCTTCAGTAGTTTAGGATGTAGCTCGAGGTTCTTACAGACAGACAGACGGACAGACAGACAGACAGACAGACAGACAGACAGACAGACAGACAGACAGAATTGCCGGACCCACTTTTTTGGCATTCTCCATCATCGTAATGTCATGTAAAATTGTTATCTCGAGTTCGATTTTTTTTACGAATCCTAAACTTGCCCTATAGTACCTATATCGCAAGTAAAAAAATTGATTAAGTTTAATTTAAACTCCCATTTAAACGCTCCTTATTTAAGACTTTCACGTGAATCGAATAGCAGAATAGGGCCGCACAGTGGTTCCCAGATGGAAAAAACCCAAAAAAGTGAAACAATTTTTTCAATTTTTTTGATTTGGTTTTTTGATTAAAAATATATTTAAATACAGAATGCAATCAATTTTAATTTTTTGCATAGCCTGGGTCCCGAGTATACTTAGCTCAAACTAGATTCTTTAAAATTTTGGAAATTTCGTTCTTTTTTCTGCAACTTTTGACGAATTTTTTTTTTAAGAATAGAGCTTTTTTAAAAAAAAAAAAGTACGTAGTGTTGTTAATGGTATATTTTTCCTTAAGTCTACATTTACCGTTTGTTGAATTTGCTTTTGAATCAGAAAAACCAGAATATTATATGAAGAAACCTCTAGAGCGAATAGTTTTTACTCTTTGTCGGCCTATACAAAAAAGCTCCACGATGCTCCACGTTCATTTTAGTATTAATTTAAAGCTTATGATATATACTATTTATGGTGTTAAAACAAATGACCCATATTGACCCATTCTCCTGTAAGAGCTTCTTGGGTGTAGCAATACGTTTCACTCAAACAGCACTTGAAATTGGCTTCTGGTATTACCGTTTCTAATTTAACGGCTTTTTTTGTAAAATAAAGTGGTTTACATTATAAGAGGTCTATGTAGTCATCACTGATAAACCAAAAAATAAAGAATTATCAAAAATTTTCAAAAAAAAAAGGGAAAATATCAAAATTTAACTTTTTTTTGAAAACTTTTAATTTTCTTTGGTTTGTCTAAAATTTAAACGGTATGTTTTAATAAAATGTTGAAATAAACTCAAACGAATTTAATTTTGCTCATAATCAACCATAGTTATAAAATAGCGGCACATTTTCTAAGAAACCGTAAAAAGGACTATTTTGATAGCTTTTCTAAAATGATCTCAACTTAATTTATTTGTAGAGAATTAAATGAAGTTGTCAAATGTATCCTTAAATTCTCTGTAAGGTGATCCGTTGTTGAGATATTGATAGTCAAAGTCAAAACTATGTTTTTTGGTTTGCAGTCTAAAAAAAATCATAGAAGTTTGAAACAAAAAGAATTTTAAAGCCAAATAAATAGCCTTTCTAAAAATGATAATCATTTTTTCGCAAAAAAATGTTCCCACTTTTTTTAGAGAAAAGTAAAAACAAAACAAATTTGGAAAATTTTGGTATTTGAATAATTCCACATCTAGTTAATCACTAAAAAAAATCACAATTTTTTGGGCTAGTAAGTAAGCAGTAAGGTGCTATAATAATTCTGAAACTTTTTAGTTATTTGCTTTCTCAAAACCTTCTTTGTATTCAGTTTTAATTAAGTTTTAAAAGTATAAGAGAAATTCACATCACAAAAAAACAAGAAAAGGAAACAAAAATAATGAATATACTCGTATTAATCAATACAACTTTTGAAAAAATCAGTAATTTTAAAGTACGACGCACAATTTTTAGATCACGATGAGAATTCGTTTTTTTTTTTAATTTATATACCAAATTTCAATCAAATCGGTCCACCCGTTCAGTTTTTATAGGTTTTGTCCACTTCCTCCAAAGAAGGGAACCACTGTGGGCCGTATGTCCCAATAAGGCCTTAACTTGCTGCCGATTATAGCGATCAGGAAAATGAATCAGGACAAAGTTCAAATAGATATTTTGTGATGTTTTAATTCGATTCTGGGTCCTTGATAAGCGGAATTTTACAAAAGTTTTTTTTTTTTTTGATTACTATTTAGTTTAGCATTTTGATGTAAATTATGAAAAACGAAATAAGGCCTCAAATTGTTTTTAAAATAAAATGAAAGCTAGCCGCAAAATTATTAAGGCAGGGAATTTTTAAAGAGTAATTTTGAAGGAACGGCATCTTTATAAGCTGGGCATTATTAAAGCTAGAGCTCTTTCGAAGGTAGGGCATTTTCATATGTTCAGCCTTTTTGAAGTTAAAGCCATTTTTTAAAGCTAGAACATTTTTTTTTTAATATGACATTTTCATAAGTAGGGCATATTGTAAGGTAGGGCACATTTTTGAGACAGGGAATTTCTTAAGTTGGAGCATTTTTGAAGCAAGCCATTTTATAAGAAGGGTATTTTTGAAGGTAGGGCATTTTAAATTTAAGGTAGGGCATTGCCCCTCAATGCCCCCTATCTACGGGCCTGTGTAAAAGTATGTAACAACATACTTTTCTCACGAATGTGCTTCACCATTTTTCCACAACGAAACTTGATATATTTTTCCTCATAGTTACTTCATTTTTTTTTCCTACTATTTTATTTCTTTTATCCTTAAAGTATTATGCTAAACCAATATTATTATCATTTATAAAGCTTAAGTTCTATATTCATATAGATGTATTTCTTCCTTATGCCTTTTTAAAAATAGATATACAGGGTGTCCCAAAAGTAATGGATCAAACGAAGTATGCTAATAGGGGATCTTAAGGGCTCTCAGAATTTGGTAACTTGTTCATCCCAAATCCTTACGGTTTTCGATTTAATGCATTTCTTGTGAAATTTCGAAAAATCTCGACTTTGCAACAGTATTTTGCTTCCTGCTGCCATTATTGATTTTTGTTTTTTACAATTCTTTTACTAAAACATTGACAAATAATTAGGAACAATTAATTAATCAAAATATTTTTTATTCCATACGCCATTTCGATGCAAATTAACTAACAGTTTCAAGTTTTTTAAAAAATCAATTTTTTACTTTTTTTTTAGAGCAACACCGCAAAAAAAATTTCTATGGTGTGAGAATGGTTTATTATTTTAAAAAGTTGCCCTGTTATTGTAGTTTTCAAAAATGTATAAAAGTTTCCAAAGTTGCAGTTAGATCGCAAAATATTACAATTTGAATTCAACAAAACAGGGTTTTTCAAAGCAAAAATACAAACGAAAATAGAGGCTTTTGTTCAAAGAAAAATAAACAAATAACAGTTCGAGAAAATGTGTTTGTTTTGGTTGTTTTTCGCTCTGAAAAACCCTGTTTTGTTAAATTCAAATTGTAATATTTTGCGATCTAACTGCAACTTTGGAAACTTTTATACATTTTTGAAAACTACAATAACAGGGCAACTTTTTAAAATAATAAACCATTCTCACACCATAGAAATTTTTTTTGCGGTGTTGCTCTCAAAAAAAAGTAAAAAATTGATTTTTTAAAAAACTTGAAACTGTTAGTTAATTTGCATCGAAATGGGTTATGGAATAAAAAATATTTTGATTAATTAATTGTTCCTAATTATTTGTCAATGTTTTAGTAAAAGAATTGTAAAAAACAAAAATCAATAATGGCAACAGGAAGCAAAATACTGTTGCAAAGTCGAGATTTTTCGAAATTTCACAAGAAATGCATTAAATCGAAAACCGTAAGGATTTGGGATGAACAAGTTACCAAATTCTGAGAGCCCTTAAGATCCCCTATTAACATACTTCGTTTGATCCATTACTTTTGGGACACCCTGTATAAAGTGCGAACTCAAGGTGGAGGTAGGTATAATAAAAATTGTTTTTAATAAGTTTGTTATGAGTTGCAGAAATTTGAGTGTCAGCCGTCAGAATAAAGCAGCCAATTCATTACTCAATCGCTAGGTTTTTTTTTTTAAGTCTCTCAACTGTTAAGGTCGTCCTTATCCATATATCCATCTACACACACCAACCACATGCACACACAAACACTCTCTCCCCATCACTCTATCCTACTTCACCAGACAGCATAACGATGCCCTAAAACCTAAATATATAACCCATCAACGATGAAAAGGATATGCACCACCAATTCTTAGAGCATCTCCATCAGCAGAGGCCGACAAAGCAAAAAAAAAAGGATATGAGAAGAGCACCATGATACTCACAGGTGATGCAGTATAGTGCCTGCTGCTGCTGGCCTTAAAAAAAATGTATATAAAAAAAAAACTAAGTATTAAAGAAAGTCTCAAGAGATAAAGTTGTGGGTATTTTCTAATGCACCAAGTGGGGCAATATGCATATCTCAGAAGTCTGAAGTGTGCCATTGCGTGCGATATGTGCATCCACACACTACTTGGCTATAGATGTCAGGATCTCCACCAGCAGCAGAGATAGGATGCTCTCTTTCATTGGATATATTTAATTAACTGTCATTACAGCCATCCTACTTAACTTTTTTTTTTCGCAAAGAGTCAATAAAGCGCAGGGAAATCTCAAGCCTCCTTGGTCCCCACTCCCATGATGATGTGAAAAAGATTGCATAAGAAACAATGGTTTTACGTTAAATGTGTGTGTGTGTAGATGGTGGTCCTTGTGCCACACCTTCTCCATCAACAATCCTGGGGGTCACCATGCCATGATAATAAACAACAACAACAACAACTATAGGTAACAAAAAAAACTTAAATAAAACGTGATATGTTGTGCATAGGCATCATCATCGTCATCATTGTCAACAATGCGATGGTACATAATTTATTCCACTCTAATTCTGCAAAGTCATCATCATTTTTAGATTTGAAATTTGTATCTAGAGCTTCCATTTTTATGTTGTTTATGGCACTTTCTCACGGAACTCATTTTCTACTCACGCGGGAAAAATTTTCATATGAATGCAGCCAAAAGCTAAAGCCACCAAAACCAAGCCAACAACGTTTAAACAAAAAAAAAAGAAGTGGTATGCTCTCATACTCCCATTTTATATTTTCCATTCTATTTGCATTACATTTTGTGCAGATTTTGCATTCAAAAATTTTTCTCAATTTTGTTTCTGGTGAATAAAACAAAAAATAAACCAAAACAGAAGAACAATAAAAAGAAAAACAACAACAAGAAACACAAAACCCCACATGCGTCCTGTAAAAATGTTATTTTTCTCACATACAGAGGTGGATTTTATTTGAAAGGAAGGTCGGTGTGATTTTTTTCTTATTTGGCGCCTTGTTTTTATTTATTAAATGTGTTTTCTAATTTAGAGATGATTTTCTAGTTTAGTTTTAAGGTTCATTACTCGTTATACAGAGTTCAAAAGTCTAAGTTTTTTACCGGGCGCCATTTTTGAATTGTTAAAAAACTTTATTTTCGAATTTGTTTCTTTGAAGAGCAAATCTATTGTATTTTGATAGAGTCAAAACTTCAGGACCCAGGCTTTTTGACTCGGGCGAAGTGCCAAAGCATAACTTTTTGTAACCCAAAAAAACATTTAGACTCTGTGTAAGAGAACATAAACGTTACGCTGTCACTTTTTTGGAGGCGGTTTATTCCAAATATTCTGTCGAAGCCCGATTCACTAAATGTATAAGTATTAAAATATGAAATTTTTGAAAAATGTCTTTTAGATTTTGGGAGCTCACTTTTGAGTTTAACTATAGAAAAAAAGTTTTCAATATATGCAGAAAATTTTGCGATCTACAATAATTACCGAATTCGATTTTTAGGAGCAACAACAAATCAACCTTCAACCAGCTACAATTTTGAAAATCAAAGAAAATACAATTTTTTTATATTCCTCTTCAGTCTTGTTTTATTAGAATTTGGAACAGCAAAAACAAAAAACAAATGTAAAATCTGGTATAGCTATAAAAATAAAGTGTTTTTTAGTTTAAAATTATTTAAAAATTTTGATGTTATCCAAATTTAATTCTCGACTTTAAGTTCAATAAGATGAATTAAATTGTAGTCGAGATTTTGTCTGTTGACTTTAGAAATATTTATGCAACTCAAAAACTATGCAAGTTAAAAATTGGTTTGCCCAGGAAATATCTAAGCATGTATCAACACAATTTCGGAAATTATTTACGCATTACACATCAAACAATGTAAGGGCCTTGTTTTTTATTAAACGCCATATTATAAAAATCTTGCACAGTTAAAACAAAAACACATTTTTGAATTTTTAAAAAATGGTTCAATTTTTTCAATTACTTTTTTTTTTCAATTTTGGTCCCAGAATTTTCATTAAAAACATTTTAAAATTTTCATACCTATGTAAACAAAATCCTTTTTCTAAAAAACGATTATTCTTTATTATGCAAGAAATACTTCGTTTGGAGGTCCTGAAAATGTAAGAAACTAGCTTTTGTGTTCTTATGCTAGAACTACATCGAAACACAAAATAAAAAAGTACAAAAAAGTTTTAAATTTTTGCAGATAATTTTAATTTTTAAACTTTTGATTTTTTGATATTTGGAACTTTTTACTTTTAAACAGCTGTTTTGTATATTTTTCTTACATTTTTTTATCAAGCTAATAAAAACATTAAACAAAATGTTTTTTTTTTATTGTTAACATCAAAGACCTTATAACTCTTAAGAACTGTAATCTTAATAGCAAGTACGTAGAAAATAATGGTGCATTTAATTTATAGCACAGTAGTCCAAAAAATTAATCGAACACAAAAACATATCTACAATTTTTTAATTATTTTATAAATTTAATTTTCAAAAAATATGTACAAATTTTTTTTTACAATTTTTTAAAAATGAGACACTGAATTTTTTTTTTAATAATACATAATTATACAAGTTTAAAATGTACAAAAGGGTATTGTACATTTGATTTTTAAATGTTTGCTCAAAAAATATTCATATATGGTGTGACACTTATTTAAAAACTTGCCGTGTTATTGCAGTTATCAAAAATGTATAAAAGTTTTAAAAGTTTAAGTTAGAACAAAAAATATTACAATTATTTAAATGCAACAAAATGAAAAATAAACACATTTTCTCGACTGTTGTTAGTTTATTTCTTTTTGAACAAAAGCCTCGATTTATGTTTGCTATTTTGGTATTAAGACCCCTGTTTTTTTTGCATTCAAATTGTAATATCTTTCGTTCAAAATTCAACTTTTGAAACTTTTATACATTTTTTATAACTACAATAACACGGCAAGTTTTTAAAATAATAAACCAGTGTCACACCATACAAATTTGTTTTGGGGTGTTACTCTCAAATAAAAATTAGAAATTGAGTTTTTATAAAACTTGGAACTGAAATAAAAAATATTTTGATTAATTAATTATAATGAGACAATATTTTAGCGAAAGAATTGTAAAAATCAAAAATCAATTATGGGTGGAGGAAGAAAAAATACACGGTGTTACAAAAATGAGGTTTTAAAATATACGCGGGCGGAGACCTATCAGGTTTTGTAGAGCTAGTCGCACTGAATACGAAACGGTATTTGAAAATCCCCTAACACCCCCAAAATCTGGAGTTACGGGCAAAAAACGGTTTTTTGAACCTTCACCCATTGAAAAAATTCTAGCTTCGACAATTTTTTACCCATTTTCGATTTTTTTACAGTTTCTGATAGAAGATAAATATACCTTTTTAACAATGTATAAAACATGTAACTCGGTTAAACCACTTAGAATTTATAAGATGTCAAAGTTCAAAAATTCAATTTTTTTTGTCATTTGCCCAACTTCGGCATCAATTTAAAGTATATGTTTTCAAAACAACATGCTATTTAAAAAATATATTCTAAAACTATATCTATTTCCCAATTATTCGAGGTATTTTTTATGAAAATCACTTCAAAATTGGCTTAGAAAAAAAAAATTTTCGATTTCAACCCAGATACAGAAATTCGAACTTTTAGGAATAGAACAAAAATGTTGTTTCGGCACGTAGTAGGATAAGTTGGGCGCCTAGTTTTGATGAAAGGTTTTTGTAAAGGAGGTCAATACAAACATTTTTTTCTTTGAAAGGGGGGTCTATCTCCCCCCATTTAGGTGGGAGGGGCATTTTTCTAAAAAAAAATTATCAAAATAAAAAAAAATTATTAAAAAACAACGGCAACACTTACAGTAATAAACGATACCATTTCCAAAGGGCAAAATTGTGCATTTAATTCTAATTTTTAAATCAATATAATATTACCAATAGTTTTTGAAATAATCGATTTCAAAGTTAAAAATAGGGGAAAAAATTTTTTTTTAAACTCATTTTATACTATTTTTGTCCAGACTGTGAATTTTAGTAAATATATTACTTAGACAGAAAACTGCCTCAATTAATTCCTTACCGAACAGTGAAAACTATATGTTTCTATGTCTTCTAGTTTTTGAGAAAATTGAAAAATAAAAACAAATAAAAACAAAAAATATTTTGAAAAAAGAAAAATCTGATAAAATAATTTTTCAATTTTCCCGAAAACTAGAAGACATAGAAACATATAGTTTTCACGGTTCGATAAGGAATCAATTGAGGCAGTTTTCTGTGTGAGAATTTTTTTTTACTAAAATTCACAGTCTGGACAAAAATAGTATAAAATGAGTTTTAAAAATTTTTTTTCACCTATTTTTAACTTTGAAATCGATTATTTCAAAAACTATTGGTTATATTATATTGATTTAAAAATTAGAATCAAATGCACAATTTTGCCCTTTGGAAATGGTATCATTTATTACTGTAAGTGTTGCCGTTGTTTTTTAATAATTTTTTTTTATTTTGATAATTTTTTTTTAGAAAAATGCCCCTCCCACCTAAATGGGGAGAGATAGACCCCCCTCCCAAAGAAAAAAATGTTTGTATTGAGCTCCTCTACAAAAACCCTTCGTCAAAACTTGGCGCCCAACTTATCCTACTACGTGAAGAAACAACATTTTTGTTCTATACCTAAAAGTTCGAATTTCTGTATCTGGGTTGAAATCGAAAAATTTTTTTTCTAAGCCAATTTTGAAGTGATTTTCATAAAAAATACCTCGATTAATTGGGAAATAGATATAGTTTTAGAATATATTTTTTAAATAGCATGTTGTTTTGAAAACATATACTTTAAATTGATGCCGAAGTTGGGCAAATGACAAAAAAAATTGAATTTTTGAACTTTGACATCTTATAAATTCTAAGTGGTTTAACCGAGTTACATGTTTTATACATTGTTAAAAAGGTATATTTATCTTCTATCAGAAACTGTAAAAAAATCGAAAATGGGTAAAAAATTGTCGAAGCTAGAATTTTTTCAATGGGTGAAGGTCCAAAAAACCGTTTTTTGCCCGTAACTCCAGATTTTGGGGGTGTTAGGGGATTTTCAAATACCGTTTCGCATTCAGTGCGACTAGCTCTACAAAACCTGATAGGTCTCCGCCCGCGTATATTTTGAGTGTTACACCGTGATATTGTAAAGTATGGATTTTCCGAAATTTTATAAAAACTGCATTTAATCGAAAATCGTTATATAAGGATTTAGCATAAACTAGTTAACAAATTCTGAAAACCCTTAAGTTGGCCTTTTAGCATATTTTGTTTGATCTTATAAAAAATTTTCAAAAAAAAAAATTAAACAAAGAAAAAATTTTAGGCTGTTCTGAAGAAATTATTAATCTTGTGAGAAACGCATTCATAACGAACCAATGGGATCGGGTCAAAATTCTGGCTTCAAAATTCTGCTTTTCAAAATTCTGCTTTTTTAAAGAAAATTCTGTTTTTTTTTCTATTCTGCTTTTCAAAATTCTGCTTTTTAAAATTCTGCCATTATTATACTTAACCAAAAAAATTCTGCCAATTCTGTTTTTTTTTTTTTTATGCATATGCGTTGACTAAAGAAAAATACACCTCATTAATGTAATTCAACATTGGTACTTTCCTAAATTTTTTTGTTTAAGTGTAGCAAATATTTTTTAAAATGCATAGACTGATTTTCTTTAAATAAATTCTATAAATTATTGGAACCGATGTTGTTTGATACAAAATATTCCTTTTCTTATTCAAATTTTTGAATATTCATCTTTATTTGATAAATTAAAAAATTTTGAAAAAGCGCGCGCTTTTTAACATTTTCCAAACCCTTTTTTAATTTTTTGCAGAATTTTGAAAAACAGAATTTTGAAAGCACAATTTTGTAAAGCAGAATTTTGAAAGCGGAATTTTGACAAAAGAATTTTGACCCCGGCAGAATTTTGACCCCAACCCCGAACCAATAATATCGAATTTACACACTACACAAAATAAAAACTAATTTTGTTTACGTTTTCTTCTTGTAGCTAAAATTTATACTCGAAACTATTAGTTTTTGATCAATCAACCCATTTTTTGTATATTGGTTTTGATCATATATATTTAACTTTTGATAATTTCAAATTGGGCTTGATAAATCGATATAAAAAATGCAATCAATTAAAAAACAAATTCATTCTTTTTCCCAATGTTTTTTAATTTAATTATTGTCTTGTGTATATATTTATTATGTTTTTAAATATTATATGAAAAATTTTATTTATAATTTTTTAACACACTGAATTAATATTTCAAAGTGAAAGAAAAGAATTTCAAGATTTATTTTTTACAAAATAAAGTTCGCTGCTCAGCTCTTTTGTTTGAGTAATGTTCTTTTGTTCGAGAACTCAAAATGTTCCCATGACTGTACTATGTCCATTTGCACACCTTCGTGAATGTGAGCCAAGTATTTTCTCCCTTTGGTTACCTTTCTGCGCTGTCTTAATTTGTCAAACAATAAATATATTTGTATTTAATATTAATTAATTATAAATAAAATTTATAAAATTTTTAAAATAATTAAATGTATGGCGAATGAATATCAAAGCGCCCCAAGCTCATGTCTCTCATATTTCTCGTAAAAAAATCCGTCGCTGTAATGCTCCACGCCTCCACAATTTTTGGTGATGCTGGCTTTTGCAGGGATGACCGTGCAGAGAAAAACACACACAAAACCCAAAGTCGTCGTCGTCATCATCATCGTCATCGTTGTCAGTGGGAGCATTTCAAGGCCAGCAGCGCATAGGAATTTTTAGCTCTCTCTCTTTATATTTTATATATGGTGCACACATTATCGAATTATTTCATTACGAGGAACTCTATTTAGAGGAGATCCTCTGCAGTAGATAAAAAAAAACCTCATACACCCTATTGTTGGTTTAGGTCCTTTCAAAAAAATGCTGTATAGACTCTGCGCACTATTACTCTCACTCTCCTTTCCATTGCAGATTAAAGAGAGCCCATCCAACTAAAACTCCTCCACAATATTCCATGGCCATTTGCCAAATTTTACATCTCCATTGGTGAAATAAAAACTCTCCTCCTTTTTTTGTGGATTCTAATTTTCGGAGTTTTAAAAATATCCCATCACACAAAAAAAAAGGGAAATTTCCTTTTTTCCAAAAGGGCAATACTCTCATTTTCCCAAGCCTATACCAAACCGAAAAAACACATCTACATGAACAACATAAGAAAAAAGAATATTATTATTTATGCCTAGCTGGAAAGCCATAACAATAGGAAATTGCATCGAAGACGACGATGGAGATTTAAGTGCAAGAATGAGGTAAAAATGGAATAAGAACAAGCTAAAAGTGGGAATGTGAAGGAATTGGGTTTGATGGGAGCTGGGAAGTTATGCTTAAGAGTTTGTAGCTTTAGCTTTTCATCGTCTATATATCGTCTCTTCTCTTCTTCTTCTTGCTTGCATTTAAAGTTGGAGACAAGGAATTAGTAATCTTAATGCGATTACACATAAATATGATAGAGTTGGTTGACTGCCAGGAGATTCAGGGATCTCGTTTATCACAGACAAAAATAATATAAAAATAAAAAAAATTACACATATATACAATATACATATAACTATAAAGGACACATTCAGTTTGCACTTTTCAGGGATGTGATGCGGTTCCTACGCTTTTGTTTTTTTGTGATTTTTTCCTACCCAACTTTATAACCATCATTCCTATAAGCAATCTCTAGGGCATAGCCAGAGCGAGCGTTAAGAGTTTTCAAAGTTACCCACGCCCATTCATCGATTATGCAATTCTATCTAGCGATTCGGACGGGACACAAAATAATAGAGAAAATCACACAGAATCACACAGAGTATTTCTATGGAATGAGAGTGTACAAAAATACAAATAAAAAAAAAAAGGATGCTTTTGTTTCTCAGTCAGCACATAAGCATCTCAACAAACTGACGCAGAATGGAGGAAACAGCCATGAAAATTTGCTTACTTTTGGCAATTTGACCAACATTTTTCCATCTTTTGGGAATTTTGTTTTTTCGTTTTGTTTGTTTTTTTTTTATTTTTAACTTTTTCATGGTTACTACAGCAAACTACTGTCGGATAACTATACTATGGACAGAAAAAGCAGAAAGTCATTGATTTGTAATAACTCTTTTAAGGGTGCACTTTAATACCTTGGCTATAATAGTCGGACTAGGGCACAGGCAGCGGTTTTACTTTATTGTGTTTTATTTGATTTTTTTTTTCAACTTTCAAAATGGTACTTCAGCTTGTGAACTAATAACCGGCATAGCCGATGGACAGTAATATAAAAATGAAAAAAAAAAAAATTTATAATATCGATTAATTGAACTGAAAAACGGACTGAGACTCGTATATAGAAGAGGATGCCAAGTGCGAAGCGATAAGCTTTTTGCAATATGAAGGGTTGGACAGGAAATTAAAATGGTACACTTGGGGATTAAAAATAAATTCATTTGGATTGATAAGGCCAGGGCTGTTATGGTGTAAAGGGAGGTATCAATATAATATATCGAGTTGAAAGGGATATGATTGAGAGAGAGGAGCCATTTTCAATTGCAATATTCTTTAGCAAATAATATTAAATAGGGTTTTTTTTTTGCTATAAAAGTGGTGGCTCTTGTAAACTCGATGTCATAATATAGTTTATGTATTTAGTAGAAAAAAAAAAAAAAATAAAAAAGAACACTATTGACAAAGAGGAGAGCTACTTGAAGGGTTGATAAATGTTTGTGTACAAAACAGTTTGGAAAAAATTCATTATGTTTTTTTTTATGGTTGGGACAAAAAACATATGCTGACTTGCTGTCACTTTGGTTATAAATGTTTTTGCAATAAAAAATACGTTAGTCTTTTGAATTTTTTGTACCATTTCAGCAGGAAGAACTTTTTTTTCTGTTAGTTGACTTGATCCATTGGGTTTTAATCGATTTTTAAGGAGAGTCAAGAAGTTTTGTACTTTATTTTTTAGTATGAGATTTAAGACTATAGTTAATGGTTTAGTATTTAACACTAATGTAAGGTAATTCAATATGGGTGTCACACCCGTAACGCCGGAAATACTTCACACTCGTGAGCAATCAGGGCCGCGAGACTTCAACTTCATTAAACATCAAAAAAAAAAAAAAAATTTGTGAAATTCTTGTAAAACTCATTAAGTTACATTTACTGGTATTAAGGAATGCGTAAATCATGAAACGAATTAAAGTCACCTTTCAAGAATAAAAATCACAAACATTAAAAATAGTTCTAAGAATTTGTTAAATCATTCGCATAAATGAGAGAGTTTAAATTCTTCAACATGGAAGCTATGTATATGAGTCGATTATAAATTAAATAAATAGGACAGGGTCTTATAATGGCTGCCCTGTGGTATACCGGAATTGACATAAAAGTATATTGATGGGCAATCTTTAAAAAAACACCGAGTAGGACTGGTTCAGCAAAAGTAACAAAAAATGGTTTAATTCAAGAGTTCTTTATTTTTATTGAAAAGTTTGTGAGACGGATTTGTGGATATTGAAGGCCAGTAAAGGGAGGCCAAAAGCCTTCAAAAAAGTTTGATGTATAGCCATTTCCATTGAGGTTTCGTTCCACTTTCAAACGCAGGAAGGGTTTTGATTTAGAATAAGAAGTAACTAAATCAGGACATTTCCAGGCAATTGCAGGCTAGATTTCAAGATAAATCGTCTCAGGAAAGCAAAAATGTTCTGACTCTATATAGGATTTTTTAAAATCCTTTGAACTATTTTGCTTACCGCCGATGAAATGACGCTGGGACTTATCGTTTTTAGAGAACGCAGTTTGATTCCAATTTTTTGCTTCTAAGTGTAGATCAACACAATTCAGTTTAAAGTAATTAATGTCTGCCAAAAAAACACGGAAAAATTAAAGCTATTAATTTATTAATACTTAGAATGATTCATTTGTAACATTTTCTTCACAAAAAGGTTCAGCTATGTGTTTTGAAACATTCCCTAGAGACGAATTTGAAATTAACATTACATTATATTACATTTTAATCTAATCCAAAGATTTAGGAATTTAGTTCATCTGCTGATACAACACAGGACATTTCCCGCGTTCAACGCATTCCACCTGAACTTAAGTTCTGAATTTTTAGAGGCTCTGATTGGTCAGATGTCATAAAAAGTTAGGTGACATTTGGTTCTGACCAATCAGAGCCTCTTAAATTTCAGAACTTAAGTTCTGAGCCGACCGTTGGACTCGAACCCACAATGCCGGCTCTGGAGTCCTCTATGTGCCATGGCCACCTTCAATTTGAAATTTTATTTTGTAGATCTAAAATTAAAGGTACCATATGACTAAAATGCAACAGTGCATTTTGTTCTAAATCTGCTCTAAAGATTTTTATAAAAAAAAAACTGTTTGTGATAAATATGGTTCCGCTTTCATAATAAAAAAAAAAAATATTTTTTGATGTGTTATTAACGGCACCTGCTTTGGAAGCGTTTTCTTAACTTTTAACTTTCTCGAAAATGTTTGTACGAAAACGTTTCAATGTCCCTAATTTTATTATCTATCCCTAAGAATTTTGGAAAAAAAAGGTTTCATTATTCTTGTCCCTTAAACGTTCGCGTTTCATTTCGGTGATTTCAAAAAAACTTTTACTTTACCTTAAAAGATCTTAAATTATATCAAAAACAGTTACAACGGACAAGAATTCAGAAGTCGGAAACGTACTCTCGAACTGGATAAGCACCGTGTACACCAGGCATGTCAAACTCAATGGCTTTCGCGGGCCAAAATAACAGGGTATAAATTTCTATGGGCCGCAAAAAAAGAAACAATTAGAATTTTTATGAAACAGATTTATTTTTATAAAAGAACAATTATGTAGTAATATTAATGTTTTCTGCCTGACACTTGGCATTTCTTTTCTGCTACCATCTTCTCTACTTGTGGAGAAGTTATTACTTTTAAAACACCCCAGGTTTAGATCTGTAATTCTGGGTCTAACAGGTGACTTAATTCCATTCATTAGTGAAAACAGCTGCTCGCATCGAAAAGTGCTTCTAAATATACAAATTATTTCATATGCCAATTTTCGAGTGTTCTCCAATCTGATTGGTAGATACTTTTATAATAATTTTTATCAAAAAAACTAAACCGACTTCCATAGTTCAAAACTGGGTTTTATGGTTTTTCTCATAGTTTCCATAGCCATAACTGGACAAAATTTAAATGGAACCACACTGCAGGGCCCAGCTTTCCAATACAAAAAGAATTATCAAAATTGGTTAACTCAGTCCAAAGTTAAGAGGTAACAAGCATAAATAAAAATTAAAGGCGAATTGAATACCTCCTCCTTTTTGGAAGTTGGTAAAAATTCAGGCTTCCCAAATTCATCGATTTTAGATCTTAAAACGGAGTCACACTGGATTTCGATTACCTCCATTTGCAAATGATTAGGTACTAACTCTATATTTATAAATCCGTCTCAAAAAAGAGATTTAAAAAGCGAATTTTTTTCATTGGAATTCATTTCAGAAAAAGAAGCGACAATAAGTCGATTGCAGATCGAATTTTTGGATGTTTGGAATTCGACATAAATCATTTTTTACAAATAAATAAATTAAGAGCTTTTTCCCAAAAATTCACCTAGGTTGAAACAAACCGTGTGGGGCTTTTTCGCTGCTTTCCCATCTGCACTGGAGAAAAGATAAACAATTATTTTCTCCAATGCTAATTTCAGCAAAAAAAAGCTTTTTTTCAACATAAAAAATGTTTGCTTACCTTTTCACCAAACGGACAACATCGTTTTGAAATGGAGAAATTTGTGTTCATTATAGACATTTAAATTTTATTTTTTTAAACAGAAATTGAATGTAAAAAAATTGAAAATGCAAGTTGTACCTAAATTAAGCTTGGGCCGCACAAATATAGACTGTGGGCCGCATGCGGCCCGCGGGCCGCAAGTTTGACATGCCTGGTGTACACTGTCCCCGGAATGTGTTGTTATATTTTGCTGCGAACCACTGCACATTCAATTAAATGTCTATACTTATTGGCATGAACATGAACACATGTTAAAACTCTTCCATGGGTAAGCTTGTTCAATAATTTAACATTACTCTCTACACCTCAACAACAAATAACTATGTACTTTGCCTTTTGGAGCTTAAATTTTTTTGAACCAATCTGAGTCACCCTTTTTGATGAATATTTCTAAAAAAAACTTACCAAAAATATAAAAGTATCATTAAAAATGTAATTGAATCTAACATTTTTAATACAATTATACTCATATCCTCTTAAAATTCATTAAAAAAGTTTTAGAACACTTTAAAGTGGCTGTGATTTTTCAAGTGGCCCAGACTATTTTTTATAACTAAAATGTAAAAAAAAAAAACAAAATTCAAAAACAGCATCAAATCCTTTTATACAAACAACCATCCACTCAATATTGAAGAGAATCCACTTAGGTACATGGTCCCGTCCGTTATTTTTTTTTTTTTATTTTTCGACACTCTTGGTCCAAACAACACCAACCGGACGGGGATGTTGGGATGTATTCAACTATACTCTAACCACTAGGAAAGGTAGAAGTAGGTACACCTTCATTCTAACCCCCAGTTACCAGGCTGACACTTGAAAACTGTGTAATATAGAGTAAAAAAAAAAAATGTTTGTTTTTGTCAGGTGTTGTTCACTTTTAAACATTAATCGACTTCTAGAGTTATTTTTTTCGTTATTTTGTGTAGTATACAGCAGCCAAGTACCTTGTAAATGGTAACTATTAAAAAATAAACTCAATTGGTTAGTTTGGGCAGTGTATAGAAATAAATTAAATGCACTACTCGGTTGCACGTACTTACTTACTCTATTAGCGTAAATAATTTGTTAAGATTATTTATTTTACTCCTAACAAAAAAGGGGAAATGTGTTCGGTACCTACCACTTAACATTGTTCATTCAACTCCAACAGCTTCGATAAATTTTAAAAGCTTTTTATGCGGAATCAGTTTTATCATTTTTTATGAATATACATATCAGCTTTTTTTACTCTATTGATTTATGTTTATTTTATGTTTGAGTTTTCTCCCACCATAATTTTGCTCTTGAATAAAGATCTTCATTGGCATCCGTTGTCATAAACAAAAGAAAAAGCTAACATCTTTTTACTTGCGATATTGGTTCTATACGGCAAGTTTAGGATTCGTAACAATAAATCGAACTAGAGATAACAATGAGACATGACATTACGATGATGGAGAGTCCCTCCATTCTGTTTGTTGGTCCGTCTGTAATACTGTAATAGCCAATTTTACTCTGTCCTAATGCTTCTATTGTAGTTAAAATTATACGAGAAGCATTTCGATTAGATACCTTACATCAAACTATAACATAGAAAGTTTCATTGTTAACAAAGTTTGTACCTCAGCTCTTTTTTGAGGTCAGTACTGAAAGTTTAAATTGAACGCAATATAGTTTTTTTTTTTTAAGTAAGACTAAACAAATTTAGCATCTGTAAAAACACTACCTTTAATTTAATATATAAAAAGTGAAAATAACCCCATTTGTTTGGGAGCTAGAGCTAATTTTCTTTGCAAAACAGTGAAAAAACAAAGATTTTTGAGTGAGTGTCGGCACCATTTAGACTTATCCAATCGAGCTATCTAAAAATCTGCAAAGGCTGAAAATTTTATGCGGTTCCCCCGAAAAAAATTCGACAAAATTTTTTTTCTATGGGAGTTGCAGTCACTCTAGTCTGTATGCACCTCGAGCCTTAGCCTAAACTACTGGAGTGATTTTTTTCTAACTTGTAGTAAATAGTCTTGGGTAATTCCCTAGAGGAGAAATAATTTTTTTTGAAGTTATACTTCTTATGGGAGGGTGAGTATGAAAATTTACTTTTTGACAAGAATGTCAAAGGGATTATGACGCGATCACCCTGGGTAGCAGGGCTGTCGTTTCACCTTTAGAGTAGGCAGTACTTTAGTATTTAAAAATGCAGTACGCCGCAGTACGGCAAACATAAAAACAAAACAAAAAAAAACGTTGCAAGTTACATGTTTCATGTGGCAAGTTGCATGTGGCAAGTAAATTAAAGGTAAAATTATATTTCATATATTTCATATATTTATTTGTATAGATTTATACAATAAGATACAATATCTTTTAAAGTAGTATAAACTTAATTAATTTTACAAGATGTGTTGCATTTGTTTATGTAAAGTTTTAAAAAAAAAATATGTACGTATGCGAACAGTTTTCAGGAAAAAGAACAAAAAAAAAAGTTATAGTTAAATGGTAAAGAAAAAATTAAAAAAAAAACAATATCAATAATAAAGAATAAAAATAAAGAATCAAATCATCACTACCTCAAAGTTTGCAAATATTCTTTCAGTTTTAATTCGAAGAGTTTGGTACAGTATATCATTCTTATAGATCGCGGCAGGCAGTTCCACATACGAATCGCAGTTATGAAAAATTGGCGTTCCGATATTAAGAACGTGTAACGAAGAGGTACAAGATTTAAAGATCTAGACGAACGCGAGTGACACATCTTATCATAAAGGTACGGTGGTTGACGCGTTTGCATAATATTATTCAGTAATAAAAGAGATCTGAATTTGAAAAGACTTTCAAGAGTAATGCCATATATAGATCTTGAAAATTCAGAAACGTGATCGTATCTTCTTAGTCCAAAAATATATCTAGCTATGCTGTTGTACGCAACATTAAGTTTGCGCTTGTGCTCATAATCACAGTTATGAAAAATTTCACAACCATAGAGCATTATAGGTACGAGCAATGTTTTAGCTAAGATAATGCGTGTTTTAAGTGGTGTTATCTTATGGTTTGTCCATAATAGACGAAGACCTCCGTAAATACGACCTATTGTCAATCTAATGTGGTAATTCCAAGAAAGTGTTTTTGTAAACATTAAACCTAAGTTTCTGGCCGATTCGACAAACTCAATTTGTTTATTATTTAAGACTATCTCGGGAAAATAAGACGTGTCGATGGCTTTTCTTGAAATTACCAAACATTTTGATTTTACTGGATTGAGGCAAAGTCCGTTTTTCTCCGACCAAGAATGAATATTGGCAAGGTCTTCATTCACTTCAACGGCAGCGTTTTCAACCAGTCCTAAAGGAAAACATTTTCGTATTTGGACATCGTCAGCATACATATCCAGTTGACAGTTTTGCGTACATAAGGGTAAATCGTTAATATAAATAGAGAAAAATAGTGGTCCCAATATGGAACCCTGTGGAACCCCTCTTTTGACCATGAGAAATTCTGAAACGGAACCGTTTGCAATAACTGCCTGGGATCGTAAGTTCAGATAAGAATGAACAAGCTTCGCTGCACAGTTAGTAAAATTAAACTGGTTTATTAGTTTACTAAGCAGTATTTTATGATTGACAGTGTCAAACGCCTTAGAAAAATCAAGGAGAACTAAAAAGGTGACATATTGTCGCGATCAATGGCTTGTCTAATATTTTCTACAACGTTAATAAGAGTTGTGGTACAGCTGTGCTTAGGACGAAACCCAGATTGGTTACCACAAAGCAAATTGTTTTCAGTTAGATATGCCCTTATCTGAGTATTCATTATCCTTTCTAGAACCTTAGAAAGAAATGGTAAGATCGCAATCGGTCGAAACTCACCGTCATTTTTTGGAATGGGAACAATTTTCGCTTGTTTCCAAGCTGAAGGAAAAACATTCGACATTAAGATTGTATTATAAAGGTGTGTTAAGTATCTTAGTATGTAAGGCAATATAGCTTTAACAAAGACGGGGTGAATTTCATATATTCCAATAGAGTTTGATTTAACATTGATGCAACTCTGTAAAACCTCAGCATCAGTTACTTGCGAGAAACTAAAACAGGGAAATGAAAAAGATGCATTCTCTAATGAAGCAGACGATGTTTCACCTATTACTTCCGAATTAGGAAGCGACAGAAATTTTTTATTCAATTCATTGCAGTCAACATCATCATATATCTTATTTTTTTGCTTGTCTATGCCAATTTCACGAAGATTTTTCCACAGATTTCGTCCAGTTTGTGAGGGATCGAATTTTGGTGCGAAATAACGTCTTTTTGCTTCTCGTATCTCAGTTGTTACTTTGTTTCTCAGGCATTTAAACGCAGTATACAACGAATTTAGTCTAAAACGCTTCCAACGTTTATAGGCCTGGTCGCGTTCAGATATTAGATTTTGTATGTGGGTGTTAAACCACGAAGATTGTTTTGTTGCAACCGTTTTCGTAATCAGAGGAACATGTGTTTCGAATAAGTCCCTTATGTTCTCTTGAATAAAAAAAACTTGATCGTCGACAAAGGGCATTTCATAAACTCGAAACCATTCAATTCTTTTTAAATCATCTTCTAATTGACTGACATTTAGTCGTTTGAAATCGCGAAAACTAATAGTTTTACTCGAAATCAATGGTTCACATTGCAATGTCATATGAATTAGGTCATGACGCGAAAAGGCAGGCACGGATATTTGATTAAACTTGAGAACTTTATATATATGACTGACGAAAAATACATCAAGAAGGGTGCATGTGGCAAGTTGTATGTGGCAAGTTGCTTGTGGCAAGTTGCATGTGGCAAGTTGCGTGTGGCAAGTTGTATGTGGCAAGTTGCGTGTGGTAAGTTGCATGTGGCAAGTTGCGTGTGGCAAGTTGCATGTGGGAAGTTGCATGTGACAAGTTGCATGTGGTAATTTCCATGTGGCAAGTTGCCAGGGTTGCAAAAAGCTCACATTTCAGCTCAGCTCACAGCTCAGCTCAAATTTGAGCTAGCTCACTTTTGAGCTAGGTACCATAGCTCAGCTCATTTGAGCTGAGCTGAAAGTGAGCTGAGCTGAAAGTGAGCGCCCCCAACTTCCAACGCCTATATCTCAGAATTTTGAAGAAAATGAAAAAAAAATTTTTGATGCCAAAAGGTAGCGGGGACTCTAACCTACATTTGGGTACAACTCTCATCCCTGTAGGTCCACGCGTTCTCAAACCGGGAGAACTTAAAAGTAAAAAAAAGTAGGCACGATTCTGAAAAAATAGGCATGATGTGGCGGTTTAACATGGAAGGCGATTTTTTAAAAATCTGATAATGTGCAAAGCGTAGGCCCATGACACAAGCTATCATTTGGCATCACTCCCAAAAATTGCTCTCAAGCGGTTTAGCTTCCAGGAGCGTTTAAAGATTCGGGGATTTTTCGAAAAAAAATTTTACCCCAACTTTCAAAGGCGATTTTCTCGGAATTTTGAAAAAAATCGAAAAACCGGATTGTACCGGAATTTTTTTTTATGATAAAAAAAAAATATTTTAGTAAAAAAATAGAAATATACATATTTACTATTGAAAAAACCAAGAAAAAGGATCACGAAAAATTATCTGTTTTATTTATAAAAATATCCATGTGTTAAAATAATTCCATTAATAACTAGAACCAAACATCTTAAGCTATGGTGTTTTATAAAAGTTTAAAATATCTTCATATTTCATTATACTTTCCAAATAAAAATCAATGTATCCCCTCACCCATCACAGCTCAGCTCAGCTAACTTTACCTTAACTCACCCAACAGCTCAGCTCACCGACAGCTCAGCTCACCCAACAGCTCAGCTCAACCATCAGCTTAGCTCACTTAGAGCTCAGCTCAAATGAGCTGAGCTATGGTACATAGCTCAAAAGTGAGCTAGCTCAAAATTTGAGCTGAGCTGTGAGCTGAGCTCAGCTAACTTTTGAGCTTTGTAGCAACCCTGCAAGTTCCATATTGCTACTACTAGTGCTGAAGCACACACAATTCTCATAAAATTACCATATCGCACATTTTATGCGCAATTCATTTACTTTCGTTAAACCGTACGTTCTGAACCGCACAACATGAGTAAATTTCACAGAATAAATTGAAAACTACATGGACGCAAGGAGGATGAAAGAATTAATTTATTGTTCACTTGATAAAAATGTAAAAAAACTAAGTGTGGATTAATTACTTCATAATAGAAATTAAAAATATGAAATGAAATTCATTTACATATACTGAATGAGAAGTATAACTTCAGTCGAGTGTACATGTGTAGGTACACACACTCTTTTTTTTTATAGTTTTTAGTGCATTATAAAAACGTAACTATTCTTAGTTTTTTAAACTATATTTGAACAATTTATTATTTATTAAAACAGATTGAATAAAGAAAAAAAAATCCCCTGAAGAAGTAAGAAATTGGAAGAAAGAGTAGAATAAAGTTTTTTATTTTTATTCGCATTCAAAAACCAAAAAGACCAAAAGAGCCTTATTAACAAAATCAATAAGAATTTACAAAGAATTGGTCAAACACATTCAACAGTAAAATATATTTTATTTTTTACTTTGTCTTATCATGATTGAAAGTAGGTTCAATTCGACTTAGGTTGTATTAGCATCCAAAGCCCCTCTCTTTCGCTAGCTTACCTATATAGACTTAAACTGATATGCCCCTCCCCAGGGTCCGAACCACCAAAATATTGTGTTGTCATTCGAACAACGTATATGAACAAAGTTTCAGTTCGATAGGATAACTGGAAGTGGGTCACAATTTAGTTCCAAGATTTTATGACACTATTGTTTAGTATTAAAAAAAAAACATTTTTGTCAAGTTATAAAAAAAGGTACCACTGCCATAGAACGATTTGTTTGATATTTGAATTTCTCGTAAGCGACATTACCGATTTAATCAAAATTTTAATACAGAAAATATAAAAAGTATATACAAAATTTTCAAAGAAACGGGTTCATGAATTAAGTTTTTTTTTTTTATTACTGCCGAAAATGAATGAAATCCACCGTTTTTTTTTTCTAAAGGAATATTTTACAACAATTTTTCTATACCTTACCATTAAAAAATGTTATAACAGTTGAACATTGGTTATACAAATTTGGAGAATTTTTTTTAAAAATAGTGCTAATTAAAAAAAAGCTGAATATGAACAGCTATACCTACCAAGATTGTAGACATTTTTGACATGACTTTAGTTAAATTTCTACGTTCCGGAAAGTAACAATTGCTGACACATTTACCGAATTTCCCATAATGCTCTTTAAGTTTTATCTATCTCATTTCAATTTTAAGCTTCCGGCTGTGGAGTATTAACTACCAAATACAAACACAATATATTTGTGAATCGTGTTCATCTTCAATCCTTAGGGATTTTGAGTCAAGAAATTAACTTCATCTTTTCTTCTGCTGTTGTATGATTCCATCTAAATCACCAATATTCTGGATGTCAACACGTACATTTTTGATTATCACAAGTTGCATCTTCCTTTATTGACTTTATTGTGATGGCCTGAACTATTTCCGATTCCGGTCAGATAAAACCATCATTTTTATCTTCCTTTTTTTTTTTTTAAACGTTATGATATTGATTCTTGTTTTTTTATTTTTTTTATTAATCGTATCCTGTTATTCATCGTCAGAATATTTCCGCTGAACATTTCCTCTATTTTATGTTTTCAGTTTATTTCAGTTATATTCTCAAAAGAGCACAGAAAAAAAAATTTGGTTTTATTTTACTTCTTTTGAAAAAAGACAAGCCGCGGATTCTGTCATATTGATTTTGTTTATATTTGGTTTAGCATTTTGCCTTCCTTAAAGTTGTGGAAATTTTAAAAGCTGTCTAACTTTATGCGCATTAGCTGTTTTGGGGGGGGGGGGGGGGGGTTGGGGGGGAAGCAGCTTAAATTATAATTTCAATATTATTCTCGAAGAACTTCTTCAATTAATGAAGAAAGCAATAAATTGTTCATTGTCTTGAGAATAATGCCATGGAATTAAATAGTTCTTTCTCGGTTTATAATAATGAGTGAAAGAGATAGACGAGAACCATTAACATTTTGCTAATTAATTTTGTATAGGAAATTAAATTTTGAAGTAGTGCCTGCTTAAGAAATGAAAAAAAAGTACATTTTTGGATGGAAAAGTATACCTACTTACTCTTTTAATTTAAATGGCTGAAAAGTTGTAAGCTTAATTACGTCATTAAGTATCATTTGAAATAAAAGGTGAAATGTAAAAAGCACGAACGATTAAAAACCGTGGAACACTTTAAACGTTTTTCAATCAAATTTAAAAAAAAATAAAAAAAAAAAACTATATCATTATTCAAAATTACTGTATTATCAAGGCTTAAGACTTCAGGTCAATTTGATTTGAGTGCAATACCACCAATTAGCGGTTCTAGTTACTCTAGGTCTTTATGTTTTTTTATTCACTGAATATTTTCTAATAAATTCAACCTTCTTTCATAAAATAAAAAAAAAAATTGACCTTTAATTAAAAATTATCTCTGCAGCAAAGAGAAAGTAGTTCAAAAGCTATACGCAAATCTTGGAATATATACCATTTTTTACCAAGTTCTACCCACTACCATAGAATATCATTCCTATTTTTTTTTGTATATACTAAGGCTTTAATGAGAAAGAATGTTCACTTCTTCTAAAGCAATAATTTAAATAAAAACAAAAAATAAAGAACCATATTCTTCTCGGTCAGGAAAGTGGAAGGTTCCCCTTTAAAGGGTGCCACCTAATGGTGTGCTTTTTTTTATGATTTTCCGCTTCAAGGTGCCACCTAGATTTTTCTTTTTTCTTCTCTTTTTATTTATGGACCCTTTCAAAGTAACTTTTATTTTTTTCCATTTTTATTTGGCTTATTTTTTTTGTTTTTTTTTTTTTTCATTTCTCAAAAAACTCAACATTAAAAGGTTAAGCCAACTCCTTAACTATAGATTCATATATGTATGTTTATATAGAAAAATATTACTCTATGAACATTATACACATACTTAATGTACCTAAGTAAAGTACACCTGCATTATACTGCAGCTTTTACCTTAAAAAATATTGTAAAAAAAAAAGAATATTCATTTTTTTTTTTTACATTTAGCAAGAGAACTTTCACTTTTTTCATAATATTTTTGATGATGGAAGGGAGTGCATTCGCATTGAAATAAAAAAAAAAAAAAAACACATACTCCATTTATAGCTTACAAATAGAATTGCCAGCTTTTAAATGTGAAACCTAAATGAACACTCTCAAGACAGATTTTCCATTTTATTACTATTTACAAAACTGGAGAAATGTTGGTAAATCTAAGTTTAAAATTTGAAATTTCAATAATAGTGGAGTAACTAAGGCAAATTATTAGGGAACCCTGCCGAACAGCTCTGATTTTGATGATTTTTTTTTCAAACGTGTCATCGGTAATTAAAAATACTTTAAAGTCTATGGGTTAAAAATTGCCGATGTTGCCGTATTGTTTTTTAAATTAAAATTAAATTTTTTTTACCAAAATCATTTTTTTGCTTAAATTTTATAAAATAAATGATACCAAAAAATTCTCTAAGTAATTTAAGGAAAAATTTATATGGGATTTAAAGACAATCTTGAATCGTTTAAGCGTTAAATGCAATTTTATCACGAACTGACTTCAAACACAAAAAAAAATATTTTGAAAACAACGGCAACACCTACAAAATTTAGGTACATGCACGTTTTTAAAAAGCCAGAATCTCATTTCTATCTGGAAAATTTAAATCCAGTAAATTTAATCAAGAGTTTTGGAAACAATGGTCCTCAACTCCGAATTTTGGAAAAAAAACGTTATTAAAAAATTTTAAATATTTTTTTTTTCAAACTTTTTCGTAGCAAAATATGAATTTATTTAAAAAAAATTTTGGCCTTAAATATTATCAGTTGAATTCCGAAGAGGAAAAGTTAATATATATAACAATTTTGAAAAAAAAATTAAAAATTACTTCAATTTTATTGGATTTTTTTTGATAAATTGAATATTTGCATTGAAATAATTAATTTTCTCAAAGACTTGGTAAATAAGAACTTTGAACTATTGCTATTTAACTTTCAACAGTAACGGTTATTAAATGAATAAAAAATAACTTTATATTTAAATGTTGAACTTAAAAAAAAAAATAAGTTAAATTTTTTTTTCAAAACTTATATTAAAAAAAAAAATTTTTTATAAACTGTAATATATATTGACATTTCCTTTTAAAATTTCAAATCATAATAAATGTGGCCAAAAAAATTTGAAAAATAAATTCATTTTATGTTACGAAAAAAGTTTTAAAAAGGACATGTTCGAATTTGTTCAATCATTTTTTTTTTTCAAAAATCTGAGTTTAATTACCATTTTTTCAAAAACCCTTTCTTCAATTAAAGTAATTTTAATTTAACAAATATGAATAAGCAACAGCGGAAATTTTTAATCTATAGACTTTAAAGTATTTTTAATTACCGACGTTTGAAAAAAAAGATCATCAAAATCAGAGCTGTTCGGCCGGGTTTCCTAATATTGCCATTTTTTGAGCTTTAGTTACTCTACTATAAATCGGTTTTCCGAATGTTGAATCAAAATTTGGCCAAGATTACCCCAAGACACGTTGGCATAAATTGTATCTCGTTGTTTTTAACCCAAAAGGAAAAAATTTCTCCTTTTGAAATTCTATTCATCTATTAAACTTTTTAGTTCGGGTAAAATAGGCACCAAATAAATTTTTTTGATGAATAACAAATTTAAAGTAGAAAAGGTGTGAAATGATGTTTCATTGGATGAATGAAAATGAGAAAGTAATTATTGCCAAAATCAGTTTCAAATATGGTACGCGATTGAGTTCTAGCAACAATGTTCAATGGTTTTGGCTGAAAGGGAGTTTTATTTTTATGAAGGGAAATGTGTAAGTTAACCTATGTACATATGTGATAATTTTGAGGTCTTCCCACAGTAAAGCTCTTGGGCCTATTGAAATACATCAGCTACAACAACTTTAAACTTCTATAGGCTATTCGTTTCAGAATATACGAATTAATAGTTACATCCTAAGGCAAATTTTGACCACAAAAACTATTTCTTATGATGTTTAACAGCGTTGATTTAGTAAGTTTTTTTCTAGTTTCTATAGTTTAACGAAAACAGGCTTCTGAAAAATGTGTCCAAGGGAGATATCATATAGCTAAATATTTTTGAAAATGAGAAAAAATCACGGTTCATAAACTTATTAGAAATATATGATCAAATAAGTGAAATCCCAGGACTAATTGTCTTATAATAGTCCAATACTTACTGACACTTTTATTACGATGAAACATGGATTAACTGCTAAGTTAAAAAAAAATTTAAGCTTCTTTGAAGTTAAAAAAGCGTTCACAAATGACCTAGTGAGTGATACTTTCATACTTCTTTCTTTTTATAAAACTACTTCTTTAAAACTAATGCTTTAAAAAAAAAACAATATTTCCATAAAAAAATAAATAGTGACGGTTTCTGTTACCTCAAAGAGTGTCTTTTTGTAAATGATGCGGCACACCTTGTTTGTTAAACTCATATGGAATGATTATATATCAAAATTTTCTAACATCTTTCAAAAACAAAAAGTTGGCATGCAATTTGAGGAAATATTTATCGAGAAATTTAAAAAAAATTCATTTTTATCTGAAATCAGATGAAACAAAAAATCGACTCGAAAAATCAATTGATCATAACTTTTTTGTTTTAATAGATAGATGAATGAAATTTATACTGTAGATAGGTAATTAAATAAATTATGATTGTGCAAAATTTCAATTAATTTCATATTCAAAATTCTGAGATAAAAGTGAAAAGATGTTCTTGTTCTAAACACGTTATATCTTTTGATCTAGAGCACATAACAAATTTATTTAACTTTAATACGCATGCTGATAATATTACCTTTCATTTAATATATCACACATAACGGTACGTGCTCTACAAGTAATAATATAATCTTAAATTGAAAAACTTGAAAAATACCTCAAAACACCTGTGAAGATTTGTTTCCGATGACCAGCCAGCAGTAGAGGAAGTACCGTAATCTCAGTTTGAAATTTCGACATGGTTGGCTTTAAAAAATACTTACTTTTTTGTAGGCATGGTAGAAATATGATTGAAGGTTCATATAAAAGGTGAAATAATAATGATATAAAATTTATTATAGGTTGTCTTTGAAAAATGGATTTAATGGCGTTAGAAGAGAAAAGAGATTGATTGTTTTGCTTTTTTTTATGAAAACTAATTGGGTTAAAAAAAGTTCTAGCTCTTTTTGTAGATGATGTATAGACATGGTCGATATAAATATTTTGAGCTGAAACAATAAGCTTTCAGATGGTATAAAATTTATTGTAGGTTGTCATATAAAAAAAGTGATGGAATAAAAAAAAGTTATATTTTTTCGATATTTTTTAAATGATTTTTAAGGTTTCACTTCAACCACGTGTGAATTGCGCACATGATTTTTTTTTAATTATATAGTCGCTTTCAAGGCATAAGTCGAAATTTGTCATTTTTGAGTTTAGAGCACAGAACAGATTTAAAAAAACGCATTTTTTCTGTGTAATCGGCGCTTTTCTACTTTAGTTATGTCATTATCGTAGTTAGGATTGATTTTGTATTTTCGAAAAAAACGGCACAACTAACAAAATGTCAATTGATAAAAGAACAACCCGATATATTTTTTCATCATTTCGGCTTATTTTTCATTTCATACGGTTCTGTAACTGAGTTAAAAAGATGAATTTAAATAAGTTTTTGTTTATGTTTTTCATATAAGCTAGAATAAGCGCATTTTTTGTATCTTTTTCGTTATTAAATATTTAAAATTGAGTTAAAATATTATAATATTTTTATATTTTTAGTTTTGTCTTTTAATATGGTGCAAAACGGCACTTTTTCTATAGGGTCAAAAAAAAAACCATGTCGAAAATGGTTCTATTTATTCGAAAAACGGCATAACTCCAAGCTACTTTTTTTTAAATATTGCGTTTTCTATATAAAACTAAGTATATTATCTCATAGCAAAATGCAATTTTTCAGTGCAAGTATATAACTTTTGAGTTTTGTTTGATTGATGATTCAAAAAACTTTAAATGTCTCTCCTGAAAATTAACAAACTCCGAATCATGCCACTATGCCTTGAAAGCGACGATATGTAAAAGTAATGGTTTTGTATTGAATTCAAATTGCTTGGCACAAGTTAGAAGGAATAAAAAGATAGGTGAAGAATTTTTTTGGAACAGTGCACTGGGAAATAAGATGATTATTATCTGATACACGGGTGACATCCAGTTGTAGCTGGGAATAAATTAAAAAAATGCTGCTCGAACGCACACTTCTAGATTAGCAGTCAAGCACTACATCCACTGTACCATTCATTGCCACGCTTAACTAATTTTCACTTCCTTTTCTTGTAAATTACTTAAGACTCTTATACAGGGTGTCCCAAAAGTAATGGATCAAACGAAATATGCTGATAGGCCAACTTTAGGACTCTCAGAATTTGGTAACTTGTTTATCCCAAATCCTTACGGTTTTCGATTTAATGCAGTTTTTGTGAAATTTCGGAAAATCCCGACTTTGCAACAGTATTTTGCTTCCTCCGCTCATAATTGATTTTTGTTTTTTTTACAATTCTTTCACTTAAACATTGGTAAATAATAAGAAATAATTAATTAATCAAAATATTTTTGATTTCATACGCCATTTTGCTGCAAATTAATTAATTAATTAATTAATTAATTAATAAAAACTCAATTTCTTACTTTTTATTTCAGAGCAACACACTGAAAAAAATTTGTATGATGTGACACTGGTTTATTTATTGCAGTTTTCAAAAATGTATACAAATTTCCAAAGTTGAAATAAGAACGAAAGGTATTACAATTTGAATGCAAAAAAACAGAGGTTTTCAGACGAAAACAAAAACAGAACAAAAAAGGGTCACTGTGGCGAATACGTATTTTTTTATATTTATTTTGTATGCGTTTTCTGACAGTTCTCCGAAGTGGTAATGATTGATATTGCGAGATATTTTTATGAAAAGGTGAAAGTGATTTTTTAGGATACTTTTGTTTTAAAGAACCATTGTTTACTTTGGTATACTATAAAAATTTAACATTCAGTGCTCAAATGCGATATAAACTGTTATTTTGAGCCTATCCTTATAACCTTTTTACTATAACCTCTTACTTCTTTGTTCGAAGTTATTTTTTTTTTTATTTTTAATTTTTTAAACAACTTAACAGAGTGAAACATAATAAGCATACAATCTTCAATTAAAAATCTTAACTTTTTCCAATGAACAGGTAAATACTTGTTTTAAATCTCTGAAAAGAATGGAGAAGAACAAAATAATCTGAGGGAAAATGAAATTTGGAAAATATTTTATTCTAATAGTACAAGAAATAAAAAAAAAAATGTTCCACTCATGAAACTTGGCAAAAAGTTTGCTTTTGGGATAAGAACCAAGAACAAAAAAAGTCTATAAAAAAAAGTTGGGGGAGGGGGTGAAGGTCAAAAATATACTGAAAAAAATTGTTTGTTGAGTATCATCATATGACACATGTTTTCAAGGTATTTTTTGATGCTAAATCTAATGACATAAAAATAAAGTCAATACGATTGCTCTAAGAAAAGTTATTTCCGATTAAAAACCAGGGTGCTTGTTTTTTGACCTCAACAGGTAAAATATAAACGAAACCCATGTGAAAAACATGCTACACTGACAAAATTTGGGATGAAGGTTTAAGATAAAACAGGGACAAAGGATTCATAAAGTTTTTAAAAATATTTTGGGTGAAAGGGTGTTTTTTTGATAGGTTAAGTTGTGTGTGAGAAAGGTATCATAACAGCTAACTTATATTTTGTTAATTTTTAAAACTTGGTGAAATAGTTTTGGTTGGTATAAGAATTAAGAATCTATATAAGTAAAAAATTATTTTGAGTGAAAGGGTGTTTTTTTTTTTTTCAAGAAATGATGAAATTCGGAATTAGTAGGTACCACAAAAACTGGGAAAAAATTGTTACACCAATGAAAATTGGTAAAAATGTTTCATTTATAACAGAAAGCAAGAACTCAAAAAGTCTATACAAATATTTTAGGTTAAAGGGTGTTTTTTTTTTGGGAAATAGGGAGAAATCCGCGATAAGTCCGATAAAATCAATGGTATAAATGGTACCCTTACGAAATTCATTAAATATGTTCTCTTTCCCATGGGAACTACGAATAATGTAAGTCTATAAATTTTTTTTATGTGAAAGGGTGTTTTTTTTTAGAAGTAAGGAAAATATGGGTTTATTTGAAAAAGTGTGAAATACTAGAGTAATATTAATGGTACCCTATTGAAATTTAGCAATTATGTTACTTTTAAGATAAGAAACAAGAATCTTAAGTGTCTATAAAAATATCATGGTTAACAGGGTGTTTTTTTGAGTGAAAACAAAAATGATGGGTCACCCTAATAAAATTTGGTAAAAACATTGATTTTTGGATAGAAAGCAAGAATAAAGAGTTTTCATAAAAAAAATTTTGGTGAAAGGGTGTTTTTTTTCGAAGAGACAGTAAAATCTGTAATTGGTCCCAAAAAGCCAATGATTCACGTAAAACGTGTAAGAACTTATTTATAAATGTTTAATTTGTCATCAAAACCATAAATAAAATGAATCATTGGCTTTTTGGGACCAATTACAGATTTTACTGTCTCTTCGAAAAAAACACCCTTTCACCAAATTTTTTTCTTATGAAAACTCTTTATCAGATACTGAGAAACAAGCCCAACGTTAATGACACTACACATTACTAAGATTAAACTTCATTCACAAAACCATCACCTTGGCAACTCTATTCCATTCCGAGATCATATAATGCAAATGAATGAGTAGTTTTCAGCCTGTGAAATATTACCTCATGACTGACTGACTATGTGCCTAGTGTGTTGGGCATTATGTATATTTCTTTGACACATCTCATGTAGCAGAATTTTTATAAAAATGAAATGAATTATATATTTAATTTTTTGTTTTATTCTTAATTGCTTTTTGTTTGCGAATTCGTTACAATTCATATTTCATTTTAATATTTTTTCCCAAAAAAAGTATGTCTATCAAAAACACAAAAGCAAAAAAAAACCATCAAAAAAATATAAAATCGTTTCAGTATCCAGTAAAGTGGCATCAATTCGTACAAAGAGCAGCGTCCTGCTGCCATTATAAACGAGTACGTTAAACGTAAAACGTAATGCTATAGCTGGCTGGATCTGGAATGTGCGGTACGGTTGTAAAGTATTATTGAAAAATGGTGACTTGCCGCCAGTCGCTATGCTTCAGCTTCACGGGTATAAAAGCTATCGCAAGAGAGATTTACGAAACAGTTTCCATTTGCATTAATACAATCTCTCTGCAATCTTTCTATTGTTATTTCAGGCTATTAATTCAATCCTTATACAAATCCTGATGTTTATACTATACTTTGGAGTTTGGTTGGTTCAGTGAGAGAGTCTGTGTCTACGTCGTCGTCGTCGTCTACCTTATCTCAGAGTTTTTGAGTATAGTTGGTTTGCTGTGGCTTTGCTCTGTGTCGGTTGGTCGTCGTTTTTCTGGACCAAGTTTTTTTTTTTGTAACCAGAATCCTACTGGAATAAATGGAAAAGTTTTTGGTGAATGATCTGCTGAATATGGTTTGCGAAGGAAGCTATAGCAAAAAATCACACAGACCATTCCTAGAACTTATGTATATGTATATAAATTTATATCCGGGTAAAACGGGGGCGAGGTGGGGGTGGCACTGCTGATTTATGAGCTTGGAGTATTGTGACGCAGCGAAATGTTGTTGTTCGGTTTTTATTTTTATTAATTTCTCTACTTCTACTGGGCAAAAGTTGGTTATTTATCTGAAATTATTCATGCAATGTTGTGGAGTCGGCAGTTTTTGGTTATATTCTTTGCAAGTTTGGATTATAAAGTTTAAAAAAAGGAAGAAGAAAAATAGGAAAGATTTTTGTACAGAAATCTTTAATAAGAATCAGATAATCGTATGGAAATGAAAAACTTTTTCTTGTGTTACCTCTTCGAGGGTTAAGGAAATACATAATCTGACTTTACAGTGATTTTTTGTGTTTTATTTTTATTTTTTCGATTAGTTTTGGTTTGTTTGTATAACAAACTTTTTTGTTTTCTTAGATAAAGTTTGTAGCAAAACATATACAGGAATATGATTTTTGATAAAAAAAAAAACATTGCCATTCAAAGTAAGAGATAACTTTAAACACAGTTTAAAAGGAATTAGTTTAAGAAGTTTATCTGCAAAGTTTTTATAAAATTGGGTGAAAAGAGGCAAATCAAAGTCTCGTAATTCTGATATATCAAAACACATAAAATCTCAGAAATCCAAACATTTTTGTACTCAAACTCGCATTCTTTTATTATAAAAAACCTCTTATGACCTCTTCAGATTTTTAGTCCATCAATTGAAGTTAATACAAAAAGATTTTTATATGAAGCAAGTAAAAGGAGCAAGTGGATTGTCGGTAGAAGAAATTAAGAAAGAATACCTAACTAGGAAGGAATAAATATTAAATAATATTCCGAACGCAAAGTTGTAGAAAGTTCAATTTTTTGTATCGAAAAAATTGAAAAAATTCTATAAAATTTTAAAACCAAGTTATGAACAGTTTTTTTTTGAACTAAAACATAAGGTAGACCTACATATAACAATGTGGTGATTATAGGTTATTGAATTTTTTCTTTGACAATTTGAAAAATACCATTCGAAAGATAATGAAAAATTTTGTATTCGCAATTTTGAGATAAAGGTAAAATAAAGTTTTTTGTTTTACACGATATATCTTTTTATCAAGAGCAGATACAAATTTGATTTAACTTTATTAAGCATGCCGATAATATTACCTTTCACTTGATATATAACACATAACGGTACAATCACTACAAGCTACACAGTCTTAAATTGAAGAAACTTCAAAAATACCACAAAATATCTGTTGCGGATGACCATCCACCAGTGTAGGAACTACCACAATCTCAGTATGAAAATTTCGACATGGTTGGCTTTAAAAAATTCTTACTTTTTTTGTAGGCATCGTACAGATATGATTGAAACATCGTATTAAAGCTGAAATAATAAGCTTTTAGATGATATAAAATTTATTATAGGTTATCATATAAAAAAAAATGGATTTTTAGATGATGGAAGACAATTTTTTTTACTTTTTTTTATAAATAACGATTGTTTTTTATAAATTATTTTTATACATTTTGCGCATTGTTAAAATTTAAGTATGGATTTATCATTTACAAGAAATAACACTGGTCTGCAAGGAAATCCAATCTGAAGTCAGAATTGACCTAGCACGTCACGTTTTTTAGATTATCCCGTTAGAAAATCTGAAAAACCCATTTGTTTGCTGTTTTTGAAGAAATATTTTGGCATAATGTAATCTTTTTCAATTAAAATTGATACGGTTTATGAAAGAACTTTTTTTTTTTTTTTTAAATTCAATTTCAATCTTCTCAATATCTCTTTTCTTCTCCGAGATATCTTAATTTAAGTAAGTTTGGCATATCTTACCATAAAGAAACTGATGTCTAAAAATTAATATATGTTTGTAACTAGAACAAAAGTATACTTTTCTAATAGACTTTAGTGTGCTGATTTTGAATCCGAACTCAAAAAATTTCGGTCAGCTCTGGTTTTTGAGATATAGTAGTTTTTTTTTGAGATTTTCTAAAAAAAAACATGATTTTGTGATCCTTTAATGCGAATATCTCAAAATCCTGACGTGATAGAATTTTTTAGACTTCGGATTCTAACTCAGCACATTAAAAACTATAAAAAAAATATATACTTTTGTTTCTAGGAGAAACAAATCTGAAGCTTTACAAGGCAGTTTATCAAATGGTTTACAAATAAGATATTTCTAAATAGAAAAATAGTATATAAAATTACAAAACACGTAAAAATTTTGTTTAATGTATTTTATTTTGGTTTTCTTTACATATTTGACTTTTGAAATATAATGGGCATTGATATTTTACATTTTCCTTAATTAAGTTGCTTTTTTTGTCAATCGATATTTAAAAAAATTAATAAACATGAATGTAAAAGAACATATTTGGTGTTTATCGATAGGTCATATTATGAAGAATAAGTCCTCCAATAAGACAAATAGTTTTAATTTTATACAAGTTCAAATGAATCTAAAAGAGTGATTTTTTAGAAACTACTCACATTTTTCAAAAATCATTTTTACAAAAATGGTACCTGATAGAATTTTTCTGAAACCAGATTATTTAGATTCAGGAAAGTCTAATCTTTCATAATATCAAAAAATTATTGAAAGGAGAAAAAAAAAGTTAAATTTTGCAGAGCAGTGTAATTAAGCTTTTTAATTGTATATTTTTTTTTTTGTAAGCATTTCATATAAAAAAAATTGATATATAATGGAAAAAAAAGTTAATTTTTTTTTAAAACATTTTTTAACAAGAAAGTTGACAAAAAAATAATTCTTAAATCACAACCTGTTTTCTTAAGACGTTATCACGTAAAATTATCGTCCTTAAACTGAATTTACAGATAACCCTTTTGTTTTTATACAAACCCTTTAAAAAAGTCAACCATTGAATTATTGTTTTTTTATTTTCTAATTCACAAAAACATATGTGGATAAAGATTGATTTAGAAAAATAAATGTTTTGCCATTTATACTTTTATATTAAATTTTTTTTATTTTACGATTTATTGGATATTGGTATAAAAGTCAATAAAAAATGTCATCAAGTCCATAAAGGAAATGATTTATTTCATTTAAAATCCATTTTAAACTTACCCTTTAGTACGTACATCGTAACAATGTACATGATTGGCGATTGGGTTGACTTAAAACATACGATAAATATTATTTTTTGTATATTGTTTGCTATACATTTATACTCGTATTTATTGTCTCTTGTATAAATTGAGTTTTAAATCAGTTTTAATAGGAATAGATATAGAAATTCAAATGGTGTTTGATAATTTATGTTAAATAAAATGGCCATTTAGATTGTTTTTTGGATTTTTGTTGTTTGTATTAATTTATGGAAAATATTTGCAGCAGCAAAAAAAAAAAAAAAAGAAAACTTGTGTATCGGAAATAGAAAAGTTGTATTTTAAACTAGTTTATACATTGCATATGTCGAAAATAAAAGTTTGCAAACGAAAACACAAAACAAAAAAAATCTAAAACAATAACGATAAATGTCCATTCACTATGGTGTATACGTACTTTTTTGTATTTATTTGTAGTATGTTTTATTAAGTTGTATTAACTGATTTTAAAAATTTTAGATTTATAAGACTAAGAATTAACAACAATTTGAGATTATCTCAAAACTTTTTTTGTGTTCTTTCAATACTTTAGTAAAAGCGGCGAAAAAAACTGCGCAGAAACACTGCATATTTTTTCTTCATGCGATCGATAAGGTATATATCTAAAAAACTTAAAACTAAATTTTCAGTACCTCACCTGACCAGACCATTATTTTTGGCGAAGTTATACACGAAATGAATTTTTGAAATTATTTGGGTATAGACTCCAGTAAGTCGTACAGCAAAAAATCTAAACACGTTGCTTTCCTTATAATATAATATAAAAAATAACTTAATCGTTTATTTCGAAAAAGAGCTTAAAATTATGACTAAGCATCTCTCATGATGGCCGAGTGATTTATGGTCAAAAGTAAAATCGTTGCACGACACAAAAAAAAAACAAAAACATTTTTTTTGTCATAAAAAAACTTTTAAGGCAAACTAGTTTAATTCGTTTAAGAGCAATTTTTTTTTTATAAAAAATCGTTTAAAAAACTCAAATTCAGAGATAGTTGTATCAAACTAATTGCAATCATATCTCGGCTTTAAGATATCCTATACGTTAAAAAATAAAGAAACTCATTTTATTTATTAAAACGTTTCCTATCCTTTTGTTACCCATTCTTCTTTTTTAAACAAATAATGGATAAATAATATCTAGTTAAAATTGTTTTTATATTTAACAAACTATTATTTTACAAACGGTGCAAGTAGTAGGTAATAAAATGAAAAACTATTTCAGTCCTCTAAATTTTCTATAATTTTAAAGAAACTTGAGTTCTCTAACACCAACGATGGCCAATTCATAAAATTAAAATAGAGCTTTTAAAAATTGTACCTGTTTATAAGTCAAATAAAAGTTCTTAATGAGAGGATTCTTTTTATTTAATAATTTGTCCCATGTTATTTGTTACTCATTTGGCCCTTTCTTAAAAAAATTAAGAAGGTTTAAGAAAAATTGTTTTTGTTTATCATCTTTTTTTAAAAATTATACTTTTAAGTTAAAGAAAAGAGTTAAGAAAAATCAGAAAAGTAAAAATAATTTTTCTTATACAATGTACATAATTTGAATGGAAAATCGAAAAATGCAAACCGCAAAGAAACTCACTTATTTTTTAAATTGAAAAAACGTTCATATTTTTGCTATACAAAAAACACCAAAAAACATATTTCCATTATCAGGTTTTTCTTTAGAAAAATTAAAAATGAGTTCTTGTAAGAATTATTTCATTTGTTTTGTTTACAACTTTAAAGCTACATAGGGTCACTGTGGTGTATGCGTAATTTTTTTTTAATATGCCTACCATAATTATTACGTTTGTATGTCAATGTATGCAGGTAATATATGTATGATACCTTTCTATATTCTAAAGCTTTGTCGAAAAAAAAATATCTTAAATCTGTATATCTTACATTGCGGCTTCCGATTTCATTTTCTACGAAAAGATTTTTAATTAGAAAAAGTTGATTTTTGTAGTTCCAACTACTTAACTATGAAACCTTGACCATTCTTACCATAAAAATGCTGTTTCTTTCATATATATTTTTAGAAATCCAATTAAGTCCGTTTCTATAACTTTTAAGATCCATGGTGATGAATTTTTTATTATGTTTTTAATAGTTTCTTAAAAGTTGCCACAACTTCGTTTCTTTAATTTCTTAAAACACTTACCTGTAAAACCCAAAAGTTTTCATACTTTAAGAACTCTTTTAACCAATCAAACCTTTTTTAAAAGTTTAAAACCAATATAATTTATAATTTAAGTGCTAAACACTTTACAACCATTCAGATATGAATGTTAAAATTTTCAAACTAATTCAAACTCTTAAGATCCTTCCGCTACCAACATTCCTAGAAAACTTAATTGCACATTAAAATTCTTTTGTCCTTTGTCCAAAAATTGAATTTCAAGAACAGAACAAAACAGAAAATTCTTCTTCTTCAAAAAATAAGATAAGAGATAGCTGTGAAAATGTATTTTATGTGGTCCCACAAAAACGACTTATCTTCTCTGACCTTCAAACATCTTTCATCAAACTTTTGTATAAAAGTAAAGGCATCGCATTTTGTGTCGTCCCTCTTATCTCTCTAAGAAAATTTTAAACTTAATTCATCTCTGTGTTAACAGTTCTTCTGTTTTCAATTTAACACCAAAGCCAGCAAAATTGTGTGCTGTGTGTCGTCCTATTAAAAAGTTTTTGGCCGCACACAACTTCATACTCACTCACTCACTCTCTGTAACTATCATTGAAAGGATCTCTTTATATTATAGTTAGCTCTAACAATTGCGTCTAAGAACACTAATCGACGACGACAACGACGGAAAATAGCTTTCTCTCTTAAGAAAAGGACTTCCTTTGTCACACTCTACTGGCCCCCCGGACCCTTGTTATTCCTCCCTCCGAACTCCTCCGAGGTCATTGTGCATGCAATGCAATGGGGGGCTGGGGCTAACTCTCTCATTGTGTTGGAACATCGTTACTTAATTGCAGTACAATTTGTCTCCTTGTGTAAACAAGTTACATACTTACGACGCCCGTCTTGCAATCTTATTCACGTGTGTGTACCATGAGTAGAGGCTTCCTTATAGACTTACCCTAAGGCAGTTTATCCTGACAAAACGTGGTCTATAGTCACATAGAATTGTATTTCTTAACAATATACTCTCACATACACACATTTTATAGTAGAAACTCCTGAACTTACTCTCTCTCTCTAAGAATGAAAACGACTTTCTTCTTTTATACATGAGCATAGTGATGCTATAGTAGTGCATAAAAGGAGGTACTTCACATTTTTGTTGTATGTCCTTCTAGTTGCACCTTGTTGTAAAGTCTACTTTTGCCACCTTGACAAGGAATTTTCACTAACACTTTTCAATGCTATTCTAGCACTAGCAACTTCTAGGTGATTAAAGTGTAGAGCTTGAATAAATTTTTGAGACCATTATTATGGTAAATAAATTCCACAAAATATAATGCTTTTACCTATTTTCACGCCCTCATCTCGCATCTTTCGTCATCTCTAAACTTTGACAAAATTAATTCCAGTATTTTATATTTGTATTTTTTGCATTGGCAGGATATGCAATTTAAAAAAAATGTTTTGTATAACTTCTCTTCTTGGTTCCAAAAATTAATTATCAACTATTGCATTCTTGTAAAAGCAATTTTGAGATTTTCCTTTCTCTTTATCATGGCATCGACTCTATAACAATACATTTCATTGGAAATAAAAAGAAAGGAACGGACATGTCCCCATTCCAATTGTGTTTGGCAAAGACCAACTGTTATATAGCAGAGGAGTCTAACTGAAAGAAATTACAAAAAAAAACAAAATACAAAATGTCAGCCTCCTTAGAGTACACTTAGAAAAAATTAATGTTAACACGAATATCGTAACAAATCATGTTTTGATGGGACGTGAGGGGATAGCATATAGCAATTACTGGCTGATATTGAATTGGTATTATGTCAATGATTGATGGCAAAGCTACACGACAAAAGTGGAAATTGGGTTCATATATATAATATCAATCGAAACGCCACTTTGTTTTCTTAATTGACACGGAAAAGATTTTAGAATTGTGTGTTTGTCTTTTTTATTACTTCGGGAAAAAGCTCGGCTGTGGGAGCTATTGCCGGGAATCCAAGCAAATTTATAAATAAAACAAAGGTGAGTGGTCTTGGTTATAAATTCAGAAAATGTTTTTTTTTTTCTAAATTGGGATTTGTGTGTCAAGGGAAGGAGATTCGCCATCAGAATATAACATCTGATTTGACACATAAACGAGTCTCTGATAAGCGAACGGTTCAAAAGCTGAAAATGTCACACGTGGAATGTAAGTAAACCATGTGTAGATAAACATGTAGAACAAAACAGTATAACAGTCATCCATCAGAGGGCAAGAGGCAGTTGTGGATTCTCATGATTTTTTCTTGGGGGTGGTTTTTAACATTTGATTTTTTCCAAGGACCTGTAAAAGTTTTGAATTTAAAATGTTTGATTGGGAAAAAGTAAGTTTAAGGGAATGAAAAAGTTGCACCTTTGTATGGATTGAGTCCCATTTAGTAATTTCTTGTACCAAAGAAGAATTCTGACAAAGATTGAGAACAGCAACTTCTTGGAGCAGAAATTTCATAAAAAATTGTATTAAAAATACTGTATTTTAAAATGAAAATCATGTCAATTACTTTGGAAATGACCTAGCAGAGGTTGTAGGTATTACTGAGTACATCATATATTACGGCACTTGAAATTTTTCGTAGACCCTCAAAATTTCAAGTTATCGTCAAAAAACCGTTTTTCAATGTTTTCAGATTTCAACGATTTTTTACTCAACCATTTTTCGGTCAATTGAAAATATTTTTTTATTATGCTCAAACACCGAATTGGGTGTAGATTTTATGGGCTGAATCTCAAAGTACAACATTTTTTTACCGTTTTTTAGAGTTTGGAGACCGTTTTAAGCTTAATTTTGTGTTTTGAAAAATTTTTTTTTATAAACACTTTTTTATTATTCTATTTATGCAGAATAAAAAAAGTTTTAATTCATCAAAATTAGTTAGATATTGTGGAAGTTGTGATTTTTTTACTCGAGAAAGAAATTTCAATTTTTTGGGACACTGAAAGAAATGAAAAATTCATTTCTCTGTTTATAATAATGGTAGAAAATTTTGTATGGTCTTAATTTTTAGAAAAAATGTTATTCTTTGTAACTACGTTTAAAAAATTTTGATATCGATTTTAGTTGCTCAAATATATATTTTAAATAATATTGTTCATTTTTTCTTGCTCATGATAACACAAGCCAAACAAAAAAAAGTGTCAATACTTTTGACCGGACCTGCCTTTCTTTATGTATTTTGACGTGCTGAATCCGAATCTGAAGTCAATTTCGCTTAAACAACCTCAAAAATTTGATACAATTTCAAAAAAATCATGAAAATTGGGGTTTTTTGCAATAAATTGAAATTTCTTTCTCGAGTAAAAAAAAACCATAACTTCATAAATAGAAAAATAAAACTGTTTATAAAAAACAAATTCCAAAACACAAAATGTAGCTTAAAACGGTCTCCGAACTCTAAGAAACTTTGAAAATAAAAATTCATATTTTTTTACTCTCATGAAACTCGGCAAAAATTCATTTTTGTTTGCAATGAAAATGAATGATGAAAGAGTTTATATTTAATATGAAAGGGTATTTTTATAGGGGAAAGAGATGTTAGAGGTGCTGAATAAAACGGATAAAAAGTTTATATTTGTAAAAGTATCAGAATTTGACAGATTTTGACATTCCTATTGATTCATTAGGGTTCCATTTTTTTGCAATGTTTTATGGGCATAACGGTATTTTGTTTTTTTTTTGTCACTACCAATTTGAAGTGTTGAATGTTTACAAGAATTAGACCTACAAGCTAGGAAATTTATTTTATCAAAAATTGAATGTCTTAATGGAGTTGGTAAATGGTGATGATGAATGCTGCTATCAAGATAATACATTAAACCAATCCAAGTTGATGAACCAAGAAAAAAAAACCATACTCGGAAAGAGATTTTATTTTAGAGTGATCGTAAAATTTGTACAATTTAGTACAATTTTGTAAGCTCTAATCTGGGAAATTTAAAAAGCTTAGATCGTTCTTATTGGTATTTTTGAAGCTGTGTAAGCAATTTTAGCAGAAACAAAATTATCTTTTTTGGTGAAATCCCTTTGAAATATGTAGATTGTAGCTCTTCAACAACATGAGTAGTTAAGAAATTAGAAAAAAAAAAAAACAAGTTAGAAGAATTAAAACCTCCAGCTATTTCCTTTTCCATAACTACCAATAACTGGTAAGAAAGCTATATTATATGAGCCATGACCAACCACGAGCTCTATTAAAAGTTAATTACATTTTTTTAAAGTTTTACAAACAAATAAAATCTGGAAAAAAATTTGAATCATGCTGTATCACTCAAACGGCTGATCGTAGAAAAAATTATTATATTCATTATTTTATTTTAGATATTATAAGCTATAGTTCGTAAAAACCGATGGTAAGATCACAATTAAAGGTAAGAACTTGTTGGATGTTGTAAGAAATCGCTTAACAAAATGGAGAGTTTTAGTTGTTGAATAAAAGGCACTTATCATCAATAAATGACAATCTTAAGCGGTTTTACCGAAAAAAAAGTTCCAAAGAGATAGTGTCATCTAATCATCATCCTTCTTATCGATTTAATTTACTATGCTTTTATACTCTTTTACTCTTAGTACTCAGTCTTATGTATTTCAGTCACTCGCTGTTTCAAAATAAAAGAAGTTATTTAGTTAGTTGGATAGCTATAAGTAGTTCTCCGATAAATAGTTGTTTGTCGAAAAGACTTGTAATGGTACATATGTTTTGTTGACTGTGCATGTTCATGTTATATTATTAAATAAAATGCACGACTGGGTCACACAAACTTGCTCTTAGAGTTGAAGTTGATTAAATTTTTAAGACTTTTTATATAGAAATTTGGAAAAAAAATAAAAAAAACTTCGTTTAAAAAAAAAATATAATAAAATCTGAAATTAAATTGCCCTCCAAAACAAGTATGCAGTTTTAATTGATATATTAACATGCATTTTTGGAAAAAAAATTTTCAAAATCATTAGAGCCGTTTATTAAAAAACTAATTTTTTATAAATAATTTTTTGGAAAAAAGTTTTAAAATAAAATTGGTATGCCATTTTGTAGAAATCACTAATCAACATCTAAAAACAAAATTTCAAAAAAATTCAATGTCCCGTTTTCAAAAATTTGATTTTTCAAAAAAAAAAAAAAAAAAAGTTCAAAATTTTTTTAAAAATCCAAAAATTATTTTTTTGGAAATTTTATTTTTGGTTTATATTTAAATTATATAAATGCTTCTTCACAAAAAGTTTTGTTGAAATCGAAAAAGCAGTTTCGGAAATAATCGGATTAAAAAAAAAAAACGGTTCTATGGCAGGTACCGTTAATAATGATTTTCAAACAAAAATTTTTTTCATTGAAAGATAGACCTTAGCTTAAAACTAACATTTGAATTTTTAAACAAAATCTTTAGACCTGTGTTCGAGATATTTCAATTTTACTAAAATCGGTATATGACAAGTACCGTTATTTTTGGCCCAAAAAAATTAATTCCAAAAAACCCTCTGGAGAGTCGCTAAATAACGCTACATACCAAGTTTGACATTAATCGGTATATCCGTTTAGGCTGTAGCTCCTTATACAGACAGACGGACTTCCGTTACCCACTTTTTTGGCATTGTATGGTAGACATGTAATGTCATGGAAAAATGTTATCTCAACTTCTTTTTTTTTGTACGAATGCGTAACTTGATATATAGTACCTATATCGCAAGTTAAAATTTATCAATGTGTATTTAAAAAGGTGTTGGGCAAACTTTTTTGAACTTGTTTTCACACTTTATTTTTAGACTAAGAGCCCACGACGGCCAGACCTTCGTTATTTTCTACCAGCTGAAAGTTTGTCTGTGCATACCCCCCATAGAGGTAAGAACGACCAGGGACTTTTTAGTTCTGGGTTGTGGTTGCTTTGGCAGGTAAACGGTACTAAAGGTGTAAAAAATAGGACCTTACTTTCGTCAAAGTATACCGCTTCATTTTTTTATATTTTCTTAAGGATAACTTCAGAAATCTAGTTGTCCATTGCCAGACACCTATGACGGTTGTTTCCCCCTGCCAGACACCCCTAAACTTGCAAAAATTAGGACCCTACTTTCGTCATAGTATACCAGCTAAATTTTATATATGTTATTTGGGGACCTATGAAAAGATGTTACCTCAAGAGCCAGACAGTTTTGATGGTTGCAACACCTTGCCAGACACAATTTTCTAAAAAATGACTCAAAATAAAAAAAAAATATTAAAAAACGACAGCAAAACTTGCAGTAACAAATGTAACAAAAAAGTTTCAAAAGCCAGAATTGTGCACTTAATTTTAATTTTTAAATCAAGTCATTTCAATCAATAGTTTTTGAAATAATTGATTTCAAAGTCAAAATTTGTGAAAAAAAAGTTTAAAAAATTATATTGAATACAAATACATTGAATGTAAATACAAAATTTTCTAATAAAATAAACTGCCTAAATTAATTCCTTATCAAACGCTGAAATTCATATGTTCCTCTGCCATCTAGTTTTCGAGATATGTATTTGAAAAATAGAAAAACTACTTTTTTATAAGATTTTAATTATGGTAGGAGATCCCACCATTGGACGACCTATTCACTTCGTTATACCAGTTGAAAGCTATATTTTCTGAAAGGTAGTGTCTAAGGAAATAAATTGCACATGGGTTGCCTAGCGATATCCTGTCAAGGCATAGGGTTGCCAAGCCTTAAATTTATTTGTCCGTATTTTTGAATACGCGTCCCTGCTTATATGGCAAGCTTAAGAGTTCTAAAAAAAAATATGTCATAGGAAATTTATTTTGATAACACGGTGTAACACTCAAAATATACGCGGGAGGAGACCTATCAGGTTTTGTAGAGCTATATATATATATGTTTCTGTGTCTTCTAGTTTATGAGAAAATTGAAAAATAAAAACAAATAAAAACAAAAAATATTTTGAAAAAAGAAAAATCTGATAAAATAATTTTTCAATTTTCTGAAAAACTAGAAGACATAGAAACATATAGTTTTCACTGTTCTTTAAGGAATCAATTGAGGCAGTTTTCTGTGTGAGTAATTTTTTTACTAAAATTCACAGCCTGGACAAAAATCGATTATTTCAAAAACTATTGGTTATATTATATTGATTTAAAAATTAGAATCAAATGTACAATTTTTCCTTTCGGAAATGGTATCATTTATTACTAGAAGTGTTGCCGTTGTTTTTTAATATTTTTTTTTATTTTGATAATTTTTTTTTAGAAAAATGCCCCTCCCACCTAAACGGGGAGAGATAGACCCCCCTCCCAAAGAAAAAAATGTTAGTATTGAGCTCCTCTACAAAAACTGGTTATCAAATCCTGGCGCCCAAGTTATCCTACTACGTGCCAAAACAACATTTTTGTTCTATACCTAAAAGTTCGAATTTCTGTATCTATGTTAAAATCGAAAAATTTTTTTTTCTAAGCCAATTTTGAAGTGATTTTCATAGAAAAATGCCTCGATTGATTGAGAAATAGATATAGTTTTAGAATATATTTTTTAAATAGCATGTTGTTTTGAAAACATATACTTTAAATTGATGCCGAAGTTGGGCAAATGACGAAAAAAATGGAATTTTTGAACTTTGATAGCTTATTAATTCTAAGTGGTTTAACCGAGTTACATGTTTTATACATTGTAAGAAACTGTAAAAAAATCGAAAATGTTTAAAAAATTGTCGTAACTCCAGATTTTAGGGGTGTTAGGGGATTTTCAAATACCGTTTCGTATTCAGTGTGACTAGCTCTACAAAACCTGATAGGTCTCCGCCCGCGTATATTTTGAGTGTTACACCGTGTTATCAAAATAAATTTCCTATGACATATTTTTTTTTTTAGAACTCTTAAGCTTGCCATATAAGCAGGGACGCGTATTCAAAAATACGGACAAATAAATTTAAGGCTTGGCAACCCTATGCCTTGACAAAATATCGCTAGGCAACCCATGTGCAATTTATTTCCTTAGACACTACCTTTCAGAAAATATAGCTTTCAACTGGTATAACGAAGTGAATAGGTCGTCCAATGGTGGGATCTCCTACTATAATTAAAATCTTATAAAAAAGTAGTTTTTCTATTTTTCAAATACATATCTCGAAAACTAGATGGCAGAGGAACATATGAATTTCAGCGTTTGATAAGGAATTAATTTAGGCAGTTTATTTTATTAGAAAATTTTGTATTTACATCCACAGTCCTTACACAAATAATATTCAATGTAATTTTTTAAACTTTTTTTCACAAATTTTGACTTTGAAATCAATTATTTCAAAAACTATTGATTGAAATGACTTGATTTAAAAATTAAAATTAAGTGCACAATTCTGGCTTTTGAAAAAAGTATCATTTGTTACTGCAAGTGTTGCTGTCGTTCTTTAATATTTTTTTTTTTATTTTGAGTCATTTTTTAGAAAATTGTGTCTAGCAAGGTGTTGCAACCATCAAAACTGTCTGGCTCTTGAGGTAACATCTTTTCATAGGTCCCCAAATAACATATATAAAATTTAGCTGGTATACTATGACGAAAGTAGGGTCCTAATTTTTGCAAGTTTAGGGGTGTCTGGCAGGGGGAAACAACCGTCATAGGTGTCTGGCAATGGACAACTAGATTTCTGAAGTTATCCTTAAGAAAATATAAAAAAATGAAGCGGTATACTTTGACGAAAGTAAGGTCCTATTTTTTACACCTTTAGTACCGTTTACCTGCCAAAGCAACCACAACCCAGAACTAAAAAGTTTCTGGTCGTTCTTGCCTCTATGGGGGGTATGCACAGACAAACTTTCAGCTGGTAGAAAATAACGAAGGTCTGGCCGTCGTCGTGGGCTCTTGCTCTATTTGCTTTTGACCAATCGAAATTCTGTCTTCACTTATTAAGCAGCCTTTAACAAGAAATAAACGATATTCTTTTTTCAATTTTCAATTTTCAATTAGACCTCAAACTGAAAGAAAACTGATAATCCTCATCATCATCATAACAATTTTAGATGAGATTAGTAACTTTAACTATACTTCTTAGAGCTAAATTTTGGACAAGTTACGTTTAAGTTTGAAACTAAATTTTTATTATAATTATTTTGGTATATTATTATTCGGTGATAAAATATTTAAAAAGCCGCTGTAAATTAGAAAATAATATTATTGGCTTATATCTTTTGCCCGTAGAGGGTGCCAAATTTAGTTTTATGTGACATCACCTAGCCATTAACTAGCGGGAAAGTAAGACCCTTCCAACGATACCTCATTTGTCAAATTGTTATGAGTATTTTAGGAGCTACTATTTCACGTATGAACAAAAATAAGTAGTATAAGGTAAAAATACATCACAACAAAAACATTACTGTTAAAAAGAGAGCCAAGTTCTCCTATGTTGAAATTATGCTGGCACAAAAAGTACTGAGATGTAAAAGTGTACCAAGTTCTAAAGTTTGGGTTCAAATTCGTATCAATAAGATGTTGATTGTTCTCTTGACAATTTTTCTTTTAATTACCGGTTTTTAAAGTTATTTCAAAAATTGCCAAGTAAACAATCAACATCTTATTGATACGAATTTGAACCCAAACTTTAGAACTTGGTACACTTTTACATCTCAGTACTTTTTGTGCCAGCATAATTTCAACATAGGAGAAACTTGGCTCTCTTTTTAACAGTAATGTTTTTTTTGTGATTTCACTACTTTTTGCAAGGTATGGCTGTAGAATTGAAAATATCTGCATTTAATGAGAATTCAGTGAAAATGGGCGGTTGCCACGCCCCCTGATTTAAATTCTCAGATTTTAAATTTTTTCCTTTGTATAAACTACCATTCTACCAAATTTCAAGATTCTATGATAATCAGAAGTGCTTTATAACATTTAATGAAAATTCAGCGGAAATGGGCGGATGCCACGCCCCCTAGCTAAAATTCTCAAATTTTAAATTTTTTTCTTTGTGTAAACTACCAGCTCTACCATTCTACCAAATTTCAAGATTCTACGATAATCAGAAGTGTTCTATAATATTTGATGAAAATTCAGAGGAAATGGGCGGATACCACGCCCCCTGAATTGAAAATCTCAAATTTTTTCCTTTGTATACACCACAAGTCCTATCACCGTGTAAAAATTCAAGTTTCTACGATAGCGGGAAGTTCTCCATAATTTTGATGATCTGTCAGTGAGTGAGTGAATGAGTGAGTGAGTGAGTGAGTGAGTGAGTGAGTGAGTGAGTGAGTGAGTGAGTGAGTGAGTGAGTGAGTGAGTGAGTGAGTGAGTGAGTGAGTGAGTGAGTGAGTGAGTGAGTGAGTGAGTGAGTGAGTGAATGAGTGAGTGAGTGAGTGAGTGAGTGAGTGAGTGAGTGAGTGAGTGAGTGAGTGAGTGAGTGAGTGAGTGAGTGAGTGAGTGAGTGAGTGAGTGAGTGAGTGAGTGAGTGAGTGAGTGAGTGAGTGAGTGAGTGAGTGAGTGAGTGAGTGAGTGAGTGAGTGAGTGAGTGAGTGAGTGAGTGAGTGAGTGAGTGAGTGAGTGAGTGAGTGAGTGAGTGAGTGAGTGAGTGAGTGAGTGAGTGAGTGAGTGAGTGAGTGAGTGAGTGAGTGAGTGAGTGAGTGAGTGAGTGAGTGAGTGAGTGAGTGAGTGAGTGAGTGAGTGAGTGAGTGAGTGAGTGAGTGAGTGAGTGAGTGAGTGAGTGAGTGAGTGAGTGAGTGAGTGAGTGAGGGAGTGAGTGAGTGAGTGAGTGAGTGAGTGAGTGAGTGAGTGAGTGAGTGAGTGAGTGAGTGAGTGAGTGAGTGAGTGAGTGAGTGAGTGAGTGAGTGAGTGAGTGAGTGAGTGAGTGAGTGAGTGAGTGAGTGAGTGAGTGAGTGAGTGAGTGAGTGAGTGAGTGAGTGAGTGAGTGAGTGAGTGAGTGAGTGAGTGAGTGAGTGAGTGAGTGAGTGAGTGAGTGAGTGAGTGAGTGAGTGAGTGAGTGAGTGAGTGAGTGAGTGAGTGAGTGAGTGAGTGAGTGAGTGAGTGAGTGAGTGAGTCAGTCAGTCAGTCAGTCAGTCAGTCAGTCAGTCAGTCAGTCAGTCAGTCAGTCAGTCAGTCAGTCAGTCAGTTACGGTTTTTGCGATTTTTGAAGCCCTATATCTCAGAAACTACTCATCGTAAGAACCTGAAATTTTGTGAGGAGTTTGATTTTGACCAGCTCAACAAATGTAGCGAGTTTGAAATTTCTAGCATCTTTGGTGTGGAAATTAGAGGGGGGTCGAAAATGGCCTGAGTTGTTTCCTGTAAATAAGGGTGTAGTGCCAAAGTTGCTAGAGAACTTGGCTGGGCACTACCGTGCCCCTTGATCAATAAAAATATTTTGATGAAAAAGTTTCTTAGAATTTAAGCCTTAATTTTTAAGATGACGTAGAAGATCAAATCGCTGCTTCAATATAATCAACAATAGCGGATGGCAGAGTGCATATTTCACTGACTGAGGCTCGAACACTAAGAATTCGGCTTATTTTAATTATTTGAAGTTTTTGGATACCTACCATTTTCACAGTGGTTATAGTTTTTAATTCTATATACCCGACAAACAATTTTGGTTCTATAAGGCTTAATAGATGCAATTGTTTCTTCTGTAAAGCATTATAGAAGCAAAATTGTTAGTAGGCTAGTTATGCTTAGAGTTCAAAAAATCATAACAGTCATCTATCACTATGCTATCTTCTAAGAGGATCTTTAACTTTTTAATATCAAAAACGTTACAATTTCTCTGAGTGTACAAAACATATATGAGATTGAGTTTCTCTCTCTCTTTCTATAATGTAACCCAGATGGAAGTAGAGATTTTAGTGAAAATTTATATCCCTTGTACCACAAAACTTTCAACACCAAAAATCTTGTCCCTTTGGTCAATTTTCTGTAATATGTCCCTTTTGTTTAAGGCTGATGGTGTTTCTTTGCGCTCATATTGCTTCAGTGCCTTTCATATAAGAGTTAGCTGTAGCCAGTAGCTGAAAGTCCGAAAAGTCCGAGTATGGGTTTATTTTATATAATTTTTTTTTTTGTTTTTCTTCTACTACTTTACTCTCCTTTTGCTCGAATTTATGATAACCCATTTTAAGGACACTGGTTATTTAGGTTATTTATTTCACTTAAAATGAAATGGATTTTAGTGGGAAACAAAACGGACACAAAATAGAAATAATAAAATCTTTTCTAGTTTCATTTTGGTGTTGCTTTTTTTTCTTTTTTGTTGTTGTTTTTTTTTTTCTTGTATTATTATTTTTTACTTCTTTTTTTGTGTGTTTTTTTTATGAAGGAGTATAGAACGACACGATAAGGATGAGGATGAAGATGAGGACTATTCCCCAATGGGTACAATTAAAGCTCCTTAAGAAACCTATATCTTGAGAGCTCTAAATTGGAGAGCGAGAGAGGAAGAACGGGGGGAAAGAGAAGGCCTCATCGTTGTCGTCGTCGTCATCATCGTCATCGGATGCTTAATGTAGGTTGGCATGGCACGGCCATAGTATAGAGCCCAAGCCCAGGAAAGGTATGAATTCGGAAATCCTTTCGCTTTTATTTTGCTCCAGTAAAATTCCCCCAAGGGAAAATAATCCTTTTCATTTTTGTTGTGTGCATCAACCTACCTGCAATGCTACGTTCCTGCTCCTGCTCCTACTTCTCGGCGGTCGGCTTGTTGGGATATGATGATGGGCTTCAACTCTGTACCGAGGCTGATGCTGACTATAAAACTTGGATATTCTGTGTGTGGGTTAGTTTGGCGGTAAAAAGGAAAAGAGGCATAAAGGATTTTAAGTTATGTAAGGAATTTGTTTGAATGTGTTTCGAAATGAAACCGTCTTGTTACCTTACGGATGAAATTTTTATATAACTGTTTATATTTCAATGGAGATAGAAAAAGGATTGTATTTGGAAGGATTTTTCTACCTATACTGTTATTTTTTTGTAGTTTTTTTTTTTTTTTTTTTGTATGATGCTGATGCGGCTGGCGGCCGAAACGAGGACGAATATATGAAATCAGGATGTTGTTGTTTCATAAGGATGTTGGCGTTGTTATGGCCAAGCACTGCAGTGCATACTTTTCTTTCATGCTTTTTTCTATGTTTTTTTTTTGTTGTTGTTGTTTTTACTTTTATTTTTCTAAATATTCTTACCTGAGATGTAGTAATGTATATTTGAACATAAATGGATTAAGACAAATAGCTACATTCTTTTCGTGTTTTCTTTTTTTTTTCGTTTTGGAAAAGTTAATTCTATTTGGCAACGAAACGTTTTCAAAAAAAGAGTTTACATAAAAGCAAAACTAAATACTATCTGTGGTAGGTTTTTTTTTTTTGATAGGTACTTTTAATCCAGCTTTCAGTGAAATTGTTTTTTGAAACATAAACAAAAAACTGCGCAGGCAAACAAAAATTTTATTTAGAAATGATTACTTAGGAGAAGAATTTTCTTTTTAACTTTCACAAAGTCTATAGGATCTTAGAGTATCTCTGGCAAAGCATAACTTTGTAATTGGAAGGAAATACAAAAATTTAAGGAAATAAACTCTGGTCGTATTTGGATTAGTGCAATAGAATTTACTATTGCTATGGTAAAGTAAATAGAATGTTACCTTTATAGTTTTGAAGGAAGTCTTAGGCTTTAGTTTTTGTAATTTTCTGCAGATTTAATAGAGAATTCCAATTAAAGAAGAAATGCAATGAATGTTGAAATGCAAAAAACAAAAAAGAATAACTCAATTACTTTGTCACTTTTGTAAAAATTAGCATTTGAAAATGTTTATGTACCTTAATATTAATACCAAGTCCAGTTTTTTTTTTTTAGAAGTTTAAGTATGTAACATTCTGTGCTCTGAAATAGAAATAAATTGCACGACTGGGGTCGCACGTACTTGCTCTTATGCTTAAAGTTACTCTTATATTAAAGCTTTTATTTAAGAAAATTAAGAAAATTTAAAATTTGATATTTTCAAGAAATTAAAAAAATTAAATCTGTTTTTATAATATAATTAAATACCGTTTTAAATGATCTTTCACAAAAAACCAAGTATGACAGTTTACTTCTTGTGTAAAAAGGAATTTTTAGAAAAAAACTTTCGAAAATCGCTAGAGCCGTTTTTTAAAAAAATATTTTTTTATATATAAAAATTTTCTAACATTTTTCAAAAAAAAAGTTGGTATGCCATTTTGAAGACAGAATTTATAATTTATTTACACATAAAAACAAAATTTCAAAATTTTTGATAAACTGGCTTTCAAAAAATGGATTTTTCAAAAAAAAAAACAAATTTGAAATATTTTTTAAAAATGAGTTTTTTTTTCAAAATTTTAATATTACCTTACTTAAACGCTTTTGTATAAAAATTTTCGTTGAAATCGGAGTGGTCTTGAACGAGATATTCATAAATCAAAAAACCGTTCTATGGCAGGTATCGTTTATATCGGTACAAAAAATATTTTTAAAGTTGACTCTTATGTGTAATACTACACTCAAAAATTTTAATCAAAATCGATAGAGCCGTTTTTGAAAAAAATTTAGTTTTCTATTTCCGTTATATGACAGGTACCGTTAGTTTTGGTCCTAAAAAAAAATTCAATTTGTCCTCTAGGGAATCACCCAAAACTGTTAACTACCAAGTTTGAAGAAAATCACTTGAATAGTTAAGGCGTAGCTCGAGGTACATACAGACAGACAGATAGAATTGCCGGACCCACTTTTTTGGCATTCTCCATCATCGTAATGTCATGTTCGAGTTCGATTTTTTTTACGAATCCTTAACTTGCCCTATATAATACCTATATCGCAAGCAAAAATATTTGAATTTTTTTTAAAGAACGGCAACGCCATATTAGAATTAACCGATTTTTTTTAAACAAAAAGACGTACCTACAATCTACATATGTAGTTTTATTACAATCACTTGGACCATTTTGTATACCAAATAAAAAAAAAAAAAACAATTGAAATTGTTACAGCTCTTTTCGAAAAACTGCAATACTAGGCATAGACTGACGCACAGTGGGATAAAATTGGAATTGCCTCAAGAATTCTGCCTAGTTTCATGAACTCATTAGTACTCGAGTACCAATTGATTTAAAAATCTAAGCATTTTTCAGTTATTCTTCGTTGTTTCTAGGGGGGAAAAAAAATTCAGTCCAATTGTGTTTTAGTGAAAATAAATGTGCTAAAAACCCAAGCGCCATCTCTTAAAGTTGTTGAAATCGAGTTTGATTTTAATAAACACCTTATTTCAGCACATGAAACAGAATTAAGGAGTGCACAGCAAAAATTTTTCGAAACGTAAATTCTCAGGCCTATACATAAATGTATAATCAGCAAAAAGAACTTCGCTAGCAGTGACTCTCCAGTAGCATCGAAAAAATGTTATTTTTAGTGAAAAGAAGAGAATAAAGGTGGCACTAAGTATTTGAAAATTTGATTTTAAGACTCACCCTAATGAATATGGCTAGTGAATTACAGCACCTTTTATTAAGTTAAAGCAAAACCAAACTTAATAATTCAAAATCTACATAAAACTCTATGAGACAGTCTACTTGTAGAAAAAAAGTAGTTTTTTTCAACAAATGGCCAATAATGCAATAAAGTTAAATAAAACAGAGTTTTGGCGTTCTAAAATCATATTTCTTCCCACTGTTCAATGGACGGTATGATGAAAACCACTGGTTTTGAACTTTTCCATTATCGTAGTATTGGTTTTGATGAGAACCTCGAAAACTTATTTTAGACCGAAATTAATACAAGAAACAGAGCCCAGAACTTTGAACTTACTGTTACGATAAGTATTCGTTTCGTGTTCGAAGTTTTAAATAAAACCAGCATTACGATCGTGGAGAATTTCATAAAAAGTAGCTTTCTTCATACTGTCCGCCTGTACATAAAGCTAGAACCTGAATGGGTACTCGGATTTTCAAACAAATTTGGTGCATATGATTTTTTTTTGTAATTTCCAATGTTGTCATATTTGTGGTGCTATTTAGTTTATTTACATATATATTATTTTAATCATTTTGTAATTATAATTTAGTGATTGCAGAACTTCTGTATACATAACTTCTGTACATAAAAAAAAAACATTTCTATACTTTTTTGATTTTTGCATCTAGAGGACGCCATAATCAATCAAATGCTCACTTTTAAAATTATGAAAAGTATTTATAATTTACGTTGAAACAAATGAAAATATATTTACATCTTAGTCAAATCAAAAGCATCCTTTTTGACTTTCTCGTAGTCAGGTAAAAACAGGAAATTACCCCTTTAAGGTTACTGGTCTTTTTTTCATCCAAATATGTAATAAATCAATTTAATAAATTTAAAAAGCAATCACTATCAAATTTCCAAAAAATGTTTCTTTTTTATGTCCGCCAAAGTAAAGGAAATGATATTTTTTTACTGACACTCAATGCAATTCGTCCTACAAAACAATACAAAAATATTTAAAAAAAAGTACGTATACGCCCGAGTGACCCACGTGCTTGCTTCATATCATCAAAGTCCTTTGAATGTGTGAAAAGTAATTTTTGTAAGATTTGTATAATAAATATATTATATTCAATCACTTAATTTGCCAGTCTTATTTGTATACCATAATATCGATTTTAAATGATTCAACCTTAAATTAAGTTCCAAGATCAAAATCCTCTCCTATTCATCAAACCAAGAAACTAATAAACTATAAAAACTTCCAATCATTCTCTACCACACTCAAAGCACTTAATTTATTATTAACTTTCAAAAAACAAAAACACTACAAAAAAAGCCTAAGTTTCCAAGGATTAATTTCATCATTATCTGCTTGAATTGAAGAAACACATTTTCAAAAGCATACTAAAACACTTCATTCATTCGTCATTATAAATTATATCTCATTTCATTGTGAGCTCTTATCATATTCAAAAGCTGAAGCATCCTCATGGTGCAAGTTACAAAAACGTTAACGTTATATTCTGTTTGACACAACACAAAAAAAAATATAAATAAAAACATTAACTTTGTCATTTGTCGTTGGGTGCATAAAATTAAAGAAATTTCCTCCTGGATGACTGGATCACTTCCCTTCATTGTATTCGAACTTTGTGCACAAAGCTCTCTTGAGGTCACAAGAGTCCTCTCCTTGCATTTAATCACCATTTGAGAAGCCATATCTCTTAGTTGATGGTGGTGCTGGCAGAAGCAGTGTGGCTGTGTGGCTGCATTATTTCTATTCTCGAGGCTTCTCGAAGCAAAGAAAATCACTTCATGTGATGGTGACTGGTGACACATCAGCCCAGCCAGCAGCCACACAGGTGCCCGACCTCTTGCTCTTGCAAGTCTCTATGTTTACCGAGCACTCTCTATATCTACTCTAGTACTGTATATTGTATATGTAATGACGAGAAGATGCGTGGTAATGGTTGATGGTGGTGACTAGGTGAATCCAGGAAAACAGGAATATGGTTCGGAGGAATGTGCTACACTCATTTTATGGATTCAGCTCGGCTTTCGAGGCTTTTCGAGAGTGTATACGAAGTAGCTAATACGATGCAATGCATATAGTAGCAGTTGAAGTTCTACAAATGCATATAAATGTCGATGTGTGTTGTATGCTATATGCATTACCGCCAGGCACAACTGAACTATACCTACTTTTTTGTTTTGTTCTATTTGTTTACTTGTTGGAAAACTGGGTGAACAGAGCCATATACCGTATAAATATCAACTTCACACGAGAACGTAACCCACTATGATGATATGGCAACATCAGCCAGCAACAAAAAAACATATAAACAGCAACAACAACAAAAACAACAACAATATACTTATACCTTCTATACAGAGATATTGAATCCTGACGCAGTGCGATCTTATTTAAGTGGTTAACTGGAGGAATGGTGATTACCAGGATCTAGGGAAATGTGGCAGAGTGTGATGGCGGCGGCGGCGAAGAAAACTCTTGGTTTCTGCATTGAAAGCAACTCATATTACATGAGTACCTAAAAGTTTGTTTGTTTTTTCCCGTATACTTGCTTTTTTTTTTTATTATTATTTTTGTATTTCAAGAGAAAACGATTCATAGAAAAACAAAAAAAAACTCCAGACGGGGAGAATATGTAAGTAAAAAGAACAAAAACTTGGCAAAGTTCCAAAGTCGTAAGAATGTGTCCATTAGCACAATTTTTTTTTTCGTTTTTTAATTTTTGTTTTTTTTTGCGCTTTGTTTTAGAAACTTTTGCAAAAACCCCACCCTTGATTACATTTTGCAATAAATTGCAGCCATACTGGAAGAAGGGTTTTCAACTTTTCTTCAACTTTTTGGTTTAATTAACACTTCGTCCTTTTTTCAAAAAAAAAAATTAGGAATTTTGGTTTTTTTCTTCTTCCTGGTTAAAGAAAGAAACAATTTTCTAAACTTTTTATGGTTTTTTTTTTTATGTTAGAATAAATTATTTATTTCAATTTTACTGCTTCAATCCAAGTTCGAAGGTACTTGATATTGACCATTACATATAACTCACGTCATTTCTTTGAGAAGCTTATTTTAAGGAAATGTTTTTATTTGAAAAAAAAAAAAATGAAATTTTACTACATGTGATTGCAGAATAATATATCAACATTAGGAAAAAAATTTGCAATACCACCAAGGTTTTTTCAATGAACAACAATATGATGGTGCTTGTGTTTTCAATATAAATTGATTACACAGGTAGCATTACTGCAAGTCTGAAAATAAAAAATACATAAACTCCTTGTATTCACTAATAAAAATAAAATAATAAATTAAACAGTGAAAAATGAAATTTCAGTTTTCCTTTCTAATAATTATAGGCTTGATTAAGAAAAATTGAATGTTTCTGAAACTATTATATTATGTCTGTTTTCAGAAAAAAAAAAAAAAAAATATCATCACGGCAAGATTTTTTATAAAAAAAAAAAAATACGAAAGCGTAATTTGTTGATCCCTATACAGTTAACGTGCACTGAGTGAGTCGCACTTACTTGTTTTTATTGTTAACATTAGAGCTAAAACATTTTACAAAAAAAAAAAATTCACGAATATATTATATTTTAAACTTTTAAGGAATTTGGTGAAAAATGTAAAAAGATATAAATTTTTTTTTTTTTTATTGCTTAAACACCGTTGAAGTATGACATTTGATTTCATGTATAAAAAAGAAATTTTCGAAAATTAAAAATCGTTATATTTTTTTTTAAGTATAATTTTTAATATTTAAACATTTGGTAACATTTTTCAAACAAAATTAAAAAAAAACAACTTGATATTTTCAAAAAATTGATTTCAGAAAATTAAAAAATAATTTGTTCTGAATTTAAAAAACATTATAACTCCATTTTATTGAAAGTTGAGAAAAAAAGAAAAAAAAATCATGTTTGCAATTCACACGTGGTTGAAGTGAAACCTTAAAAATCATTTTAAAAAAATCGAAAAAATATAACTTTTTTTCCATCACTTTTTTATATGACAACCTACAATAAATCTTATACCATCTGAAAGCTTATTGTTTCAGCTCAAAATATTTATATCGACCATGTCTATACAACATCTACAAAAAGAGCTAGAATTTTTTTTAACCCAATTAGTTTTCATAAAAAAAGCAAAACAATCAATCTCTTTTCTCTTCTAACGCTATTAAATTCATTTTTTTAAAAGACAACCTATAATAAATTTTATATCATTATTATTTCACCTTTTATATGACGCTTCAACCATATTTCTACCATGCCTACAAAAAAAGTAAGTATTTTTTAAAGCCAACCATGTCGAAATTTCAAACTGAGATTACGGTACTTCCTCTACTGCGCTGGCTGGTCATCGGCAGCAAATTTTCACAGGGATTTTGAGGTATTTTTCAATTAAAGATTATGTAACTTGTAGAGCACGTACCGTTATGTGTGATATATTAAATGAAAGATAATATTATCAGCATGCGTATTAAAGTTAAATAAATTTGTTATGTGCTCTAGATCAAAAGATATAACGTGTTTAGAAAAAGAACATCTTTTCACCGTTATCTCAGAATTTTGAATATGAAATTAATTGAAATTTTGCACAATTATAGTTTATTTAATTACCTATCTACAGTATAAATTCAATGTATCTATCTATTAAAACAAAAAAGTTATGATCAATTGATTTTTCGAGTTGCTTTTTCGTTTCATCTTGTTTCAAATCACTACGATACTAAAGAATATATAAATATATAAAATATAAAGTTACAAAAATTTAATTTTTTAAAATTAAAAAAAAAAAAAAACATTTTACCCTTCCAAATGATAAGAAATACCTGTGTGTAAATTTTGAATAAAATTTGATTATGCTTTGATGAAACATACGAACCTTGAAAATACGTCAATTTTTGCAAAAAAACGGCAACGCCATATTTCCGTTTTCCGAATTTTTTGAGAAAAACTAAAACTCAGTTTTGTTTTATCTAATAATCACTTTAAAAGAAATTATTGGTGTGATATTTAAGTTCATGTCTTTTGTCTCTATTTGTTTTCCTATTATAAAAGCTTACACAGCCTATAACCAGTAGCTAAGTAAGTCGCTTCTAAAGATACCTCATTTAAGAAATTTTGATAAGTTGTTCAGAAGTTATGGTTGAACATAGTACATATTCACATGTCTAAGAACCAGTTAAATAAAAACACAATCTCTTTTTTTTCTCAAGACATACCTAATCAAATTTGACTCAAACCACTTTTACCATTTTACATGACCTGGGTCATGTAATAAAAAAATATTTTGCGCTGTATCATAATAATGAAAACAGCAGCTTAAATTGTGTATTATGTTCGGCTCACAAAAAAAAATCCCTAATAAGTCCTTCACATAAAAATCTCTGTTTTTCACCCACAGAACGACAATGCACAACGGCTTCAAAAATAGTATGAGCATATATTTTGATAACTACTTATAAATATTACACGATTCATTTAAACTATGGGAAGGTTGATCCAGGACAATGAGCTCAAATTCAAAATAATTCTCCCCCAAAACTCCAGCCAAAACACACAGTAATAATAATTGCTTTAGCAAAATGCAATCGGAATTTTCCAATTAATTTAATGCAAATGCAATTACATGCATATATGCAATTGCAATTGACATAATGTCGAAGCCCGCATCCTAATTAAACACAATTTCAATGGTTCACTGGCTCTATTTAGATGATAGAAAGAGAAAGAGAGAGACTGAACTATAAAAGGTAACAAAAGAGTGAAGAGTAAAGAGAGATTGAAAAAAAGAAAAAAATAACAAAGAAATATTATGAGAACCGACAGAATTGTAGAAAGGAAAGGAAATCCTTCTGTTATATTGTAGAAACGAAACGAGGATCCTAATGCACACAGCACAGGTTATAGAAGAATAGCAGCAGCAGGCAGCAGGGCGGGCGGTAGGTGTATACCTTGACTGATAGAAAAATCCATCATGAGGGTGAGCTGCTCCAGGATGCTGTGTTCTCTTTTCAAGGACGCTAACGAGTGTGTTGGATGGAATCCGTTTTAAATTGCTCAAAGGCTTCAGGTCGAGGTTGGTTCTTGGTTGGTGGCGGTGTGGTTGATGCTGTGCTTTGAAAAACTGATGCAGAAATGGTGGCGGTCGTTGGTTGGTAGAGTGCGGTGCGGTGCGGTGGTGGCAGTGATGGTGTAGGTTGTGTATTCTTCTCAGCACAAGAGTTTTAGCAGTTGCTTGATTAGATATTTTTTATATCTATAATGGCAAGGAAAAAAAATAAATTACAAAGAAAAAATGGGGGCACGAGATACCCCTAAAGGTATAGAGACAAAATTCAATACCTACGTACTACTCAAATGAGTGTGTGGGCTCTTTGAAATTTAGGACTATTAAAATTTGAAATTGAAAAATTACCTGATTACTGTTTAGTAGATATGTATAAGGTACCAAAGTTCAGTTCATGAACTTGGATTAGCTATTATCTAATTTTGTTGGCCTTATTTATAGAAAGAAAAAAAACTTTGCTAGGTATATACATTAGGGCGTTCGTTATTTTTGAATCAAGTTCCTAAGTAGAAAAACTGTTTATAATTAAAAAAAAAATCCTCTAATTTTTTTCAGATTTTTATTTTAACACTTGATGGCGTCAGAAGAGGGTCCTAGAAAAATGGTTTATACCTTTTTTAAAACGTTGTTTAATGTAGACAAGAACCTCATCAAAAAAATTTGATTGAAGTCTATATCTAAGTCAACACATGCCTATTTCAAATGATAAAAAACTTTAACCCTCTTGGGGAGCAACTAGTGTCAATATAAAAATCTGAAAAAAATAGAGGATTTTTTACTTGCGATATATAGGTACTACACTGTCTGTCTGTATAAGGAGCTACAGCCTAAACGGATGGACCGATTAATGTCAAACTTGGTATGTAGCGTTATTTGAAGACTCTCCATTAGTTAGTTTTCTAAAAATGCACCTTAATATATCAATCAAAACTGCATACTTGTTTTGAAGGGCAATTTAATTTCAGATTTTATTTTTTTTTTTTTTAACGAATTTTATTTTTTTTTAAATTTTTTTTGTACCTAATTTTTCAAATTTCTATATAAAAAGTCTTAAAAATTTAAGCAACTTGAACTCTAAGAACAAGTTCGTGCATTTTATTTCTTATTATTTAGAAACAGTTTTTCCACTTAGGAATTTGATTCTCGAAAAAAAATAAATAACGAACGCCCTAATATACTTATGTATGCATATGCAATTATAAGAAAGAAAAATTGACTATTGACAAAAACTATCCTGCACAAGAAAAATAGAACAGCCTTGAAAAAGTATTTCTCCTTAATTTAATGTATATCAAAGAAAACATTTCATTAAATCAACGCTAAATATTAACTTTGCATTACAGTAGAAAAAAATTTCTTACAATATATATTCAAGAATCACCGCTTAAATTTTCCTTATCTATACATACGAGACACCCTTTATAATGTAAATTAACCTAATTAAGCCTTGATTTTCTCAAAATGAAAACTTACAATTCCAAAGATTGTTTTCATGATTTCCATCAACATGCATGACTCCCAGCTATTTTCCCACAAAAGTTATTTTACCACATCAAAAGACTGACAATATTTAAAATGCACTACGCCACATCACACACTCTGTTATTTCTTCTTTTTTTGTGGTCAACGAACCGGTCAACATTTCCATTATATTGGTTATATGTATTTTCACCACTTCACAATCCATTCTCAATTCTTTCATTTTCATTGAACGAAATGGATAAAAAAAAACATGAAATCCTATTTGGCAGCTTAAAATAAAAACTATAAGTATGATAATCCATCTCAGTTAAAACATGGCAGTAAAATCCTTTAACATTCATACAGAAAAAAAAAATTCAATACATATACAACATCTCTGATGGATAAGTTCCTACCCAATCCGCTCAATACTTTTTTTTTTTAAGCAAATATTTGCGAAAAAGTTTCATTATGGTAACATTTTTCAACACAACAATGAAAAATTGTATTTTCTTTTTCATTTGACGAAAATAAAATAAATAAACTTTCAACACACACCCAACCAATAGTCTATTTGTATATGAAGTTTGTTGTCATCACAAATTCACAATATTCCCAATTTTTTTCTTTCTCAGCTAAAAAAAAAATCCTTTAACGCTCACAATATTGATTGACTGAGTCTGGGCTCTAGAAGTCACTGATTGGATCTGCAGAGTCAAAGAGTCACAAACCAACTTGTGATAAAAAAAATATAAAACAGAAAATAGAGGCAAACCAACTTCCGCCAAATGTACCACAAATTGTGCAAAATAGAGTCATATAAAAAAAAGGACGAACAAAAAAATAGCAAGGAAAAAATGTGAAAATGCAACAAAAAAAACGGATCACATGGTAGAGTGCCAAAACTAACTATGTTTTCAAAATTATAATGAAAAAAGATTTTTTTGTGTTTGTCTCGAACAAAAAAAAAAAAAAAAACTCTAAACAAATTAGAAAAGTTCAAATATAAAAGGTTTTGCGCCAAAAACTTTGTTTATGAATTTCATAAATTGAGTGATACACATACATAATGTATTACTTTTTTAACACAAAAAAAAAACAGAATTTGTTGATGTGAATAGGCCTAAAAAGTTTCTAGTTTGTTAATGTAACATGTAATAAAGTTTTCGATGAATTGGATGAAAAAGTGTTACTTTTCGTGCACATTTCCATCATATCAAATCATATTTAATACCTACATATTATGTTTATTGTAGGCACAACAAATGATAAAAATATAAATATACATAAAATGTAAAATAGGTTTTTCATTCATTCTAAATATTTTTGTTTTTTTTGTACTTTTGTTTACTTTTTATACTTTTTTCACTTTGTGTTTCTATGTAGTTTTAGCTTAACAAAAAATTTTTACAAAAAAAACAATCAAAATCATTTTTTAAATAAATTAATTTATTTTTGAATTGATTGATCGATTCTTAAAACAAAAGTTTCAAATTTTTCATAAAACGGGACCTTTTTCCAAAAAATTGACTCTTCAAAGTAATTTAGATTTATTTTTAATCCAAAAATGTGTCTTTAGGAAATTAAATTTGCTCTTAGAGTTTAAGTTTCTTAAACTTTTAAGACTTTATATTAGGGTGGGTCAAAAAAAATCGAAATTGGTTTTTTTGATTTGGTACCTCGAAAACTCGATTGCTAGACACCTTTAGAATATGCTCACCAAATATGAGCTCTTTATCTTAATAGGAAGGTCCTCCGCTTTTCAATTTTCCATTTTTACATCAAGCTTCTACTAAAAATAAATAATTTTTTTATTAATTGACTTTTTAGCCAATTTTTTTACATATTCTTGTAGAAAATTGAACGCTCTACAAAAACGGTTAAATGCACTTTGTTGAATTATCTAACCGTTTAGTAGATATTTGTGGTCCAAAAATCAAGAAAATCTTTAAAAATTCGTTTTTTGTTCTTAATTTTGTAACAAAATGAAAAATTATAATAATCAAACGCGTATGACATATTCTTGTAGGAAACAGATTGCTCCACAAAAAAGATCTTATTAACTTTTTTTATTAATCTAACCAATTGAAAGATATTCGAGGTCAAAGTTAAACAAAAATATAAAAACTTTTTTACTTTTCAAAATTTTCTAATTCACTGAAAAGTCATTATTATTAAATAAGTAAGATGTATTATTGTAGGGGCTTAAAAGTCCTTGGCATCAAATTGGTTGCTTTAACCGTTTAGAAAATATTCGCATCCAAACCAATGCCCACTGATTTCAATGATTTAACCTTTTTTGTAGAGCGTTCAATTTTCTACAAGAATATGTAAAAAAATTGGCTAAAAAGTCAATTAATAAAAAAATTATTTTTTTATTATTGGAAAATTGAAAAGCGGAGGACCTTCCCATTAAGATAAAGAGCTCATATTTGGTGAGTATATTCTAGAGGTATTTAGCAATCGAGTTTTCGAAGTACCAAATCAAAAAAAGAATTTCCATTTTTTTGACCCACCCTACTTTTTATATAGAAATTTGGGAAATGTAATAAAAATAAAAAACATAAAATTCGTTTTTTTTTTTAAAGGAATAAAACAAAATCTGAAATCAAATTGCCCTCCAAAACAAGAATGCAGTTTTATTTGATATATTAAATGCATTTTTAGAAAAAATATTTTCAAAATCGTTAAAGTCGTTTTTTAAAAAACTAATTTTTTATACAAAATTTTTTGGAAAAAAAACTTTTAAAATTAATTTTGGTACCTATACCATTTTATAGAGATCACTAATCAACATCTAAAAAAAAAAATTTCAAAAAAAAATCAATGTTCCGTTTTCGAAAATTTGATTTTTCAAAAAAAAACAAAAATCAAATATTTTTTAAAAACCAAAAATTATTTATTTCTGATTTATATTGACATTATACATATAAATGCTTTAGTATGAAAAAAATTCGTTGAAATTGAATTATTAGTTTGGCAGAAATCAGATTTAAAAAAAGGTTCTATATGACAGGTACCATTAGTTATGATTTTCAACAAAAAAAAATTGTTCATCATAAGATAGACCTTAACAAAAAAACTAATATCTGAATTTTTTTTTTTTAACAAAATCGTTGGAGCCGTTTTCAAAAAAATAAACTTTTTCGAAATTTTTATCTGACAGGTACCGTTATTTTTGGCAAAAAAAAAATTAATTCCAAAAACCCCTCTGGAGAGTCTACAAAAAAGAAATGGTAACGGAGTTACGAATAACAGAGTTACGCGCGACAGAGTTACGGCCGTCAAAGTTACGCGAAACCGAAGTTACGAAAAGCTAGAGTTACGAATTCTAAAGTTATGTTAAGCTATGACATGTGATTTTTGGGTTGGCAACAATTGCAACAACAGTTCACCACACCAAAATAACGTCTGTAAAAAAAAGGGGTGGTTTGGTTATTATTTTAATATAAATAATAACAAAGTGGGTATTACAAAATACGCTATGAATAATTATATTTATTAATAGAAAAAAAAAATACGTATTTGCAATATTAGTTGGACAAATAAGAAGTTAAATTCAATTATGTCCCCCAAACTTACATATGTATACTCATGTTTTTTTTTCTATTTCAACGTTTTTGCGATCTTCTCACAAAAACAAAACCATATATGTATTGTATGTATATCTATACCTATCCAATCAAAATTTTACAAGATTAAATAACACCCATTTTCGCTTTACTCATTTAGTTCTGACCAATGAGACAAATGTTAATCTCTTGTTTGTATTTCCATAATTCCATGTCGTTCCTCGCAATTGTTGCCAACCCAAAAATCACATGTCATAGCTTAATATAACTTTAGAATTCGTAACTTTAGTTTTTCGTAACTTCGGTTTAGCGTAACTTTGACGCTCGTAACTCTGTCGCCCGTAACTCTGGTATTCGTAACCTCGTCGGTTTCCCTACAAAAAATGGTCCATACCAAGTTTGAATTAAACCGGTCCATCCGTTTAGGCTGTAGCTCCTTATACAGGCAGACAGACGGACTTCCAGGACTTTTTTTTGCATTCTCATGGTAATATCATTGAAAATTGTTATCTCAATTTTCTTTTGTACGAATGCATAACTTGTTATATTTATAGTACCTATAACGCAAGTAAAAATAACCGTAGACATGGCAGTGGAGTTCATCTTTCATTAGTTATAAAAATCAGAAGTAAAAAAAAAAAAAATGTTCCTGTGTATACCTAATTTTTATGGGAAATAAAAAACTGCAATCCGAACAACCTTAATATTAATATAGTATAGCTTAGTATTAAAATAATTTTCAGAAACCTACTTAAGCATCTAAACGAAACTTTTGAGTTGCGAGAAAAACAAATATTTTTTTTTTTTTATTGAAACACCCAAATAATTACATAGTTTATAATTTAAATAGATATGGGTATTCTTTTTTGTAAATGCCTTCTTGTTGAAAATACAAAATATGAATTAACTAAAAATTTTGTAAACAAATAAAAATAAAAAAATCTATTTCATTTAGCGATTTATATAGCTAACTCGCGCCTTGTAAAGTTAGCATCCCCCAAATCCCAAGGTTAGCCAACCTTTTATTTTCACTATCCCTCTCTTATTTCAAAAATTATAAAAAGGAATTATTTTATTTCTACAACAAAAACCCAAAAATTATGTGTTTTTGTTCAGTGTAAAAATCGTTGATCCCAACACACAAGCTTAAGCGGACAAACATTTTTCCAAATGTTAAAATCATTATAATTGAAAGGTCAGGTGGTTCAAATTTGAATCCTCTAATCGATCCATGATATAAAAGCTGAGGGCCTCTGCGTGAAAGGTCAAATTACAGTTTGACTAGAGTAAAAGTATTTTTTTCTAAATTTTAGCCTCTGCAAAGGGTTTATGGTTGGTGGTTTATACGAAATGGAGGTGATTTTTAAGACAGAAAAGTCAATTTTTATAATTCAGAACCAAATGTCTGCGTTTCAACAACTGTTTACAAATTTAGAACGTATTTGGCTTGATTATATCCACCACATTCACAACACATATAGACCAGTGCCGATGCCTTCAAAAACATTAAAAAGTACAAAAAAAATCATAGTAGGATGAAACCCATTGGAAAAGCAGGTGAATATGATGAAAATTAAAGGAAAAATAAATTACGGGCGAGCCGAGTTCGGGAAGTGGGTGGGTTGAGTTTTTAATGGTAAAAAATGGTATATCTTGATTTCCGGCAAAACTACAAGTCCTATAGAAAAAAAGTTGTATGACAAAATTGTTTTGCCGGAAATCGAGATATACCCTTTTTTACCATTAAAAACTCAACCCACCCACTTCCCGAACTTGGCTCGCCCGTAATTTATTTTTCCTTTAATTTTCATCATATTCACCTCCTTTTCCAATGGGTTTCATTCTACTATGATTTTTTTTGGTTTCAAAAATTATCGACCCTGGTCTAATATTACATAGTTACACAGTAGATTCAGACATATTATAGGAATTTACTTTCACACTTTCTTATAGAAAATCATACTGTTTCCCAAAGCAGCTACAGCTAAGCTATGCAAATATTAATATCAAAACTTTGTATTACAAGCAAATAATTAGGTCTTTTAAGTATATTCCTTTTTTTTTTTGTGTGATAATGTAGGTAAATAATTTAAATTCTAAAGTTTTATGTATCCCTCCGGCTCTATTCTCTATTCTCTTGCAAAAGCAAAACTCTACAAGCAAAAAATCTTATGCTACCATCATACTCTAAATTCTCTTGTAGACGTTTTTAGGGAACCATTATAGTAAAACTTAAGTAAGCCTTTAAGTCTTTGCTTTGACACAAAAAAAAAACAAAAAAAAAAAAAAACAAAAAAACAAAAATGTCTCTGAGATAGTTTTATCTCTATGCAAAGGCGCAAAGGAATTTTATTTAATGTATTCATCAGAGACATATTATAAAGCTGTTATGGCTATGTTTTACAAGCACTTCTAATGGTGTGTCCAAACTTAAGATGTTTTCAAGTGCTAGAATATTTTCTTAAATAAATTAATTTTGTGTTTACTGGTTTGTGGATGAATTTCAAATTCTACCTGTAGGAGATGGAATTTTATATAAAATTTTAAAACCAATTGTAGGTAGTATAATAGAGTTCTTCAAAAAGGACTTTAATATTTAATGTTTTATCCATCTTATTTTCATAAATGAAGTTATAGATAGATATTACTTGAGTTTAAGGAATAAGCTTTAAATTTCTTTGTTAGTTTCATAGGTTAGTGCATTTTTAAAGTTGGATTGTAGGTATATTCAAAATGGTGGCTAAAAAGTGAATTGTGCACGTTGAAAAGGATTGCCACGTTTAATTTCTTTTTTCTTTTTTTTAGAAACGGCAACACTATTTTATTCATTTTCAATAGGTATGAACTTTTTATTTTGTACCAATTTTTACCACTAAACTTATAATCTAAGTAGGGGAGAAGGGGGTACATTTGACATTTAATTTTTAAAGGTCTATATTTTCAGAAACTGTTAATGTTTTCCAATGTTTTGTTTTGTATATGATTTATTGACTATTCAAGATTATACTAACAGTCAATTTTTACTTGCTCTATAGGGCAAGTATTGGTTTCGTGTCGAAAAAAATTTGAGGTTTTAATCAAAACCAACATTACGATGATGGAGAGTTCCAAAAAAGTGCGTCTCGCAATTCAGTCCGTGCGTCTGTACGTCTGTGCGGTTGTGCGTCCATCTGTACACATTTCCACAGCCTAAACGGGTGGACGAATTTTCTTCAAATTTGGTACAGATGATTTTTATGGGATTTTGAAATTTGATTTTTTTGTTTTTGTTTTATATCTCGCTAAGAAAGTGTACCTTCCATACAAATTTTTCAATTCAAAATAAATAACTCGAAAACGGCTCTAACGATTTTGATTATACTTTGCAGACGTAATATTCAAAGCAATTGCAACAAAACTGCATTTTTAGTTTTTCTCAAAAAAGTCAAAAAAGTGTACCTTTCATACAAATTTTTCAAATTATACCAAATAACTCGAAAATGGCTCTAACGATTTTGATTAAACTTTACAAACGTAATATTCAAAACAATGGCAATAAAACTGCATCTTTAATTTTTTTTTTTTTTCAAAAAAACCTTTTATTTTTCATTTAACAAAATTTTGCCCTAAATGTCGGCTCTTCCCCAACATCAACAAAATTTCTTTAATTTTATATAGAGGCAGCTCTTAAAATCTACAAGTAAACTAACATAAAAGTGTTTTAAACTGCAAGAGCAAGTACGTGCTACCCCAGTCGTGCATTTTATTTTAATTTACAACATTTCAACATTTGAAAAAATAATGTTTTCTAAAAAAAGTCATTTTGTCAAAAGTGCCCCGGGACTTTGAAAGGGGTACACTTGGCAATAGTTGACAAAACCATGCATCGTGTGCATTATATTTTTAAAACTATCAGCGGATCTTGCTCGTCTATTGTTTAATTAGAAAACAAAATTAGTTTTAAACAATCTACTAAACAATCAATATAACGAAAAAAATAAATCAAAAAATTCATTTTCTAAGAAGAAGAAAAAAACAAAAAACCATAAAATATTTAAAAAAAATCCCTCCATTTAAATCTTAATCAAAATTAATCGATGTGGATTTATTTTTAAATAATTTATTTAATATATAATTCCCCAAAATCAACGTTAAACTGTGCCCTCATTGCAAAAGTCAAAGGTGCCCCGAAGGAGCCTCATAACTGTTTTTCTTTTTTTTTTTTTCAATAACTAATACTATTTTTTTACAAAGCTGGTTTTAATTTACTTAACTTTAAGCAAAGTGCTATCAAAATATTGATTCACCATTAAAAATCTGAAATCGCTTACAATACCGGTGGTCAAAAATTAGATCAGATATACAGAAAACACGAAAACACGTGGTAATCCGCGAAAAGTTAATGAAAGACTGCGAAAATTCACAAAATTTCTTTAAATCAAATTAAGCTTCATTCTTCATCCAAACTTTTGTTTATTAAGGGTACTATCATAGTCAAATGTACCCCCGCTTACCCTAATTCCCCCACAATCAACTTGAATCATACGAGCAATTAAATAAATGACCCTATTTAATCCATAAGCTTTTTTCTTATCTATTTTTTCCCAGAAAAAAAGTTAATTTGACTATAAAAAAAACTTAATATCAGGATTTGTGGATAAGTATCCAATTAAGACTCTGTAACTTGTCTTAAGGTTATGTCGTTTAAATAATTGATTAGTTCCATTATTTAACCTTCCTGAAATACCAGTCAAATCCAAGATGGAAAAAAAGACCTGTCAACGTCAAAAGATAAACTTATCTTAAATTCACACTCCAAGGAATTTATTTTAAACGAAAGAACATTTTTTTAACAAAATAAAAAACTCACATTTAATGCAGCTTTCTATAAGAAACAAAAAAAAAAACCTTCTGGGACAAGAATTACGATCTAAATAAGCGTATAACACCAGTAATTTGGGTTTTTGTTTTATTTCTGTATCCTAAAAAAAAAAACAAAGAAAACAAAAAAACTTTCAGCATAAAAACCTAACTCAACAATGTCATTTGCATAATTAAAAGCAATAAACCAAGAGCAAATCAGCTTAAGCCCATCACAAGCAACTTAAAACAATATAAAAATACTCTCAATGACAGAAGACTATCCAAAATTCTCTCTGTTCCACTCCCCCCGCCCACCATTAACAAAACCAAAGCTAGCGCCATTCTTAATTTATACATTTTTTTAAAATAAAATTCTTCTTCAATATAATTCGAGGATATCAATCATCCTTACAAACGTACACAGTGACAGTTAAATCTTAAGTAGCCCACGTAAACGAATCAAGTGAATTGCAATGAGTTAACTCTCAAGAAAAAAACCAAAAAAAAAAAAACCTAAACTGTCAAAAGCGCGGCAACATATAAAAAGGATTTACATTTTATAAATCGCCTCGCTTGAATTCTAAACTGTGTTTTGTGCCGCTTGTAACCGGAGCAGGAGCAGAAGCAGTAACACAACCATCATCAGGGCCAACGGAATGGGGTGTCTTTTTTTGTGAATTATATTCTCATTACTTGCCGCAATGGGAGTGAAGGTCGCTCGCGTCGTCGTCCTCGTTGTCGTTCACTATACTCTACCTTCTCCTCTGTATGAAAAAGGATCTCCAGTTATATGGACTTTAACAGGCAAACGTGCAGGGAATATTACTTCCAGAGTTTCGGATTTCATTGAATCTTGAGAAAAACTTTTCCTAAATGGGACTACTCCTCGCTCTTCTCTGCCTGCTGCTCTATGACATTGAGCGATATTGTGTGACAAAATTATCCAGGCGAGTTTCGTGTTTACCTAGAATTGAGTTGAGTTGAGAGTTTCGTTTCAATTCAGTAGCAATTTACTTCAAGAAATATAGCGCAGCAAAAAGAGTGTCATCCAAGTCCTTTTCGGTTTATGAACCAAAAAAAAAGCCGTCACTCAAACAAAAAAGTTCTGCAAAAGTAGCAGATCTTCACTTAGAGTATTTCTTTATATTTATAAACTTACCCCTGTGTCCTTTTGCACAAGGATAATAATTCTGAACTGAACTTTCGATTTCATTTGCTATTCTGGTGTGTACACAATAATTATCTCATCAAAGATGATGAAAAATTATTGTCCAAGATGGCAAAATCTATGTGCTAGTTAGTCTTGAAAAGAAAAAAAAAAAAAATAAATAAAAGGAAGAAAAAAGGACGACGACAGAAAAAAATAAGAAAAAAAGAAAACAAGCAATCATTTCTCTGTTCGTGCCATCCTTGTGGGTAGATGAAGCATGGAGTACCTATAAATAAACGAGAAAACGAGTCCTTTTTTGCGTTTATTCACTCCTTAACAGCTTAAAGCAAAAATATTTAGAAGAAAAATATACAGCAAGCAATAGGGAGAGAGGTGAAACGGAAAAGAAAATAACGTAAAGTTTCCATCGAGAATATAATGTGGCAGTTGTTGTAAGAAAGGAGTTGTTTATATTATTTTACTTGCAAGTTATAGGCGCATTTATATAGAGAGGGCGTCAATTTTAGGAAATTAAATAATAACTTTTCAATCCAATTTCACAGTACAATAATAGAAAAAAAATAATGAAATAATTGTTTTTTGGTCTATTATTTTTGGTCATGTTAAATTCGAAAAAATGCTTGCTGAATCATTGTAAAAGTAAAATCCAGGATTTCTTTTTGCGCTTTTCTACCTAAGACAAAAATCAGAGAAAAAAACTTTCTGGGAAACTATCATCTCTGTAAAAAATGCGGTAGTTTATCCTAAAGAAAGGACGATTTTATTCTGCGATAGGTGTTTTTGAAAGAAATCGAAAACCAACAAGAACAACCGTTCATATATTTTCTGGTGAATACCTATTGTTTTTTGCGTGATTCATTTAATATTCCAAAAATTTTCAACGCAAAGTACTTTTATCAAATCAAAACCACGTTTTTCGTTTTGGTACAAACATTTTCTTTAAAACCTATAAACCGATTTCCTTTAATTTTTGTGAAAAGTCTATAGAACAATATTAAGTTATGAGATTTTTATTTGTTTCTTAGTTTTAATTTTTTTTTGGCAAACTAATTTTAGCTAATTTTTGTTAAAAACACAAACAATTTTTTTTTAGGTTCATGATAAACATCCGGCATTTTGTCAGACATACAAAAGATAAACGATCAGAAAACTCGGAATTACGAAATTCTAAATTGATTCTCCTTAAAAAAAATTTAAAATCACAAAAATAGTTTTGTTTAGTTACGTAGTAGTAAAGCGATTGAAATTTGGATTGAGCAATGAAAACGATTTAAAACAATTTCGAACAACTTTTGAATCTGATTTTTGCAATTTGCAAGCACGAAATGGATTCCTTGTTTTTGAAGATAATCATGATCTAAAATAAAAATACAACTCTCCATTTTAACTGCTTCAAACTAATGCATTATTATACAAATTTATAGTTTTATATTCATTTGTTAAAAAAAGCACACATACGCCACAGTGAACCGACAATTTTACAAGAGTTGAATTAGTCTGGTTGTTGCTGCTGTTTTATTTTTATTTTTTTTTTTTTGGAAAAAATTATTTATTAAAATAACCGCCACAGGTCTATGTATTGCAAAAGTACTTACATAAAGAAAATGTATTTTGTAGGACAATTATGTAAGGCTTAACGATGTTACATAAAAGAAAATATGTATAGACTATAAACTGATATTCAAATGGGTTTTGTTAATGCTTACTTTTGTGATTGAGTGTGTCAATTAGCTTAGTTGTTATTGTCTTTGACCAAGTTTAACAAAGCTAATCATTGATTTTAAATACATACAACATATTGGGAATGTCATCGTAGTCCACTTTATGATTAATTTATCGAAAAAATTATTAAAATTTCAGAGATAGGTATCTTTACCTATTTGGAAAAAGCCAGATAGAACAGGGTCACATGTACTTGCTTTTATTGTAAAAAAAAGCTTAAGGAATTTCATAAAAAAAATTATTTTTGTTCTTATAAGTACTTCAACGCCCTAATAAATTATTTTGACCAGAAAAAGGAATTTTTGGAAAAAAAAAATTGAAAATCGTTAGAGCCTTTTCTTTTATATAAATTTCTTATATAAAAAAATCTTCCAACGTTTTAAAAAAAAGTTCGTTGTTATTTTCAAGGAATTATTAACCAATCCGTTTTCAAAAAATTGATTTTTCAAAAAAATTTGTTGAAATATTTTTAAAAATCATTAAATGTGATTTTATAGAATTTTGTAAAGTTTTTATGTTCAGTTCAAACGTTTCTCCATAATTTCATTAAAATTGGTTTAGTTGTTAAGAAGAAATTTAGAAAATAAGAAACCGTTCTATAGCGGATATCTTTAATAACGGTTAAAAATATTTTTTTTTTTATTTCAAATATTAGGTTTTATTATTAGAATAACACACAAAAGTTTGTAATCAAAATCGTTGGAGCCGTTTTTGAAAAAAAAAGAGTTTTCTACTTCCGTTATATGGCAAGTGCAGTTAGTTTTTGTTCTAAAAAAAGTAAATTCAATTTAAGCAAACAGCAAACAGATCGTAATTACTACGAAAAGTGTGCACCACAAATCTGTCTGTCGGGCATGAAATTATTTCATGTCCGACTGTTAGCTCGATTTTTTAAGGAATCCTTAACTTGCCCCTTAGTACCTAGGTATATCGCAAGTAAAATCGAGGGTTTATTGAGAATTTATTCTAATGATCTACTTTTTGCAAATCTGAAATTTGTCAGAAATTAACCCAATATACAAATCGGTATTGATATTTAAGAATCAAAAGTAAATTCTGTATACCCCAAAACATTTCCAAATTGACCAAAGTAAAAAATTAAAGGGTTTCAAAATCATAATTGTAAGATTGAAAACACAAGAAAATAACGAAGAATTTGTAAAAGAAGCCAAACTATTTTTTTTTCTATGTTCCTTTTCAGTTTGAATAGAGCTATTTTGCAAATGAATAACAACTTTAAAGTAAATATAGCTATATTTGATAAAAGCAATCAATGCACAATTTCCCTTTTAGCAAAGCAATTCAAATAAATTCTCTGTTAAAACTTTTGAGAGCATATTAACCTTTTCGAATCCAAGCTATGACAATGAATATTAAAAAATGTTTTTTTTAACCTTTCGGACGCAGCGTTACTCTCATGTAACATATTTTTAAAAATTCGTAAAAAATATTCCATTAAATAATCTTAGAGGTTTCGATGGCTTAATTGAAAGATAATAATGTGCTTTTATCGAATACTTTCATCAGAACTTGCAAATAAAGCAAAAATAAATCTCTAAAAAAAACTATACAAAAATAAAACCAAATAAAATCTATTTAATGAAAAATGGGTAACATCATATAGATATATGTAAATCACGTTTTGCTATAAAACTATAATCAAATAAAAATTAATTTTGCGATTTTTTCACAAAACTAATTCTCATTTTATATCTTCCCCGGCTAAAATTTTAATTTTGCTTTAAAAATAAAAATAAAAATTCAAAAATTATACCAACCAACAAAAAAAACTAAACCATTTATTCCATTAAATGCATTCATAATGAGTTATGACTATAACTCAACTAAATCAAAATTCATTTTGAAAATAAAAAAAAAAAACTTATGTAACATTACATAGAGGAACTTTTTAATAAATTTGCCAGTTGAATAATAAATTCTACAAATAAATATATATTTAATATGCATTTAAAATTAAATTAAATCATAGTCTAATATAAATATTTTTTTTTCATTGCAAACCAAATATTTGTCTCGTTTAATTATGTAATAACATTAATTATGCACTCTTTTAATCTACGAGTAAGCAATAAATCAAATTTAATATCACAAAAATAATAAATAAAAACTGAAAACAAAAAAAAAAAATCAAAAGCAAAATTGAGGTTGAGAAAAATTAACAAAATACACTTAGCGAGGGTATTCAAAATCATGAGAATCAACAAGAACGAAGTATCCACAAAAATTTAGTTATTTTTCCTGCGCCCTAAATATTTTTAATTTTTTTATAAATTCCAATTGATACCATCCTGTTGGATCATGTAAACAACAATATAGCGCTTTGTAGGCAACATCAGGAGGAGCAAAGTTATATTGGATAAGCTGTTCTATCAGCTGCAGTAGCAGTAAAGGCGTATAAATCATATCCCGAAGGAGTACGTGATTCTGAATAAAAACCATTTTGCCTTGTGCTTTTTACCTCCTTGACAAGCAAGGCAAGGCAAAGCGAAGGCAAAGGCAGTGGCATTAGAATGTGGGTGGAAGCTAAAAAAGAAAAAAAAAATATATTATAAAGAATCTGTTTGTATACTCTCAACACAAGATGATGACGGAGGCTGTGCTGTGTTTTGTGTTTTTGTGTGCTGTGTGTGCGAGAGTGCGAGTATGACCCAGGCTCAAACAATTGTACTAACCAGGGCTCCTTATGATGTTCATGCTCCTTCTCAACTGAACAACCAACGTCGTCGTCGTTTTCGTCTTCTACATCGTCGTCATCATCAACAACACAACGAACGTCTTGGTTCGTGTCCGGTTAAGTATGTAGGAGTGGTACCACTATGGGGAATAAATAAATGAAAGACGGAAGCATGGTAACCACTATGGGAGAATTTTAATAAGAAGATTTAAATAAATAATTGCGCATAAAATTAATGAACAATTCACGTTAATTTAAAAATTGTATGTAATTTTTGCATTTTGTATTTTTTTTTTTTTTTTTGATGAAGAAAAAGTGGTTCTTTAAAGTGACGAAAGAGTGATTAGTTGAGTATGAGATGATGAATGGTGGTTAGGTTGTTTCCTTTTGAGAGCGATTTTGGACAAAGTCGATGAGTTACTAGAAAAAGGTTTTTTGAAGATCTTGTTTGCGGTAACCATATGTTGGTGTATAATCGTTACTTTACATATACATGGGAGTCATTTTATGAGCATAGTAACTATAGTTAAAAGTAGATTGATTACAACTGTTCCACTTCTGATTGTACAGGACAACGAAATTTTTTGGTGATCTTCAGTTTTAGGGCAAACACTTCTAAAGGCACTATTTTGAAGAAATCGAAAATATTCAGCGAAATCAAAGCAGCTAACAAGTTCAAATGAGCCATCTTGAAATGAAGCAGGTTTTTATAGCAGCGTTGTATTTTCTCCACGATATTATTGAAATATGTCAAACAGAAAGCTTGTCTTGGATAAAAGTACAGAGGATATTAATATTATTAGACTTAGACGCAATTTATTCACACTCCTAAATTTAAAGTCTCCATATAAAACGTGAAATTTTTTAAAATGTATGCGATATGAAATTGATGTAGAATATTCCGAGGAATTCGAATATTGTATTCAGAGATCAAAAAAAAAATTATTTTCACCCTTATAAAGACACTTTTTTGTGACCACTTTTAATTTTTGTCCTGCCAAATTTGCACCCGTGTACCGACAGAAGGTTAATAAAAGCAATTATTATAAACTTAAACTTAAAATAATAAACTCAAACATTCTAGTTTTTTCCTAAGACCAAAGTTGTTAGTTATGATTTGACACTATGGACATGAAAATTAAGCTCTTTATGACAAATAAATCCTAAATCACGGAGGATCTAGATGTCTGCCCTGAGGGACGCCTGAAGGGCGAAAATTTATTCAAATTATGAGAATCAGAATATATACAAACTTTTAATTCCAAGTAAAAATTAACACATGAATTAAACGAAGGAGTAGTATGTATTTTTTGTATTGCAACTTTTTCAAAAATGACATCGGGATCTTTGAAATCCATCCAAATATTTGGCACCACTGTGCAAACACTTTGGCAGTTGTCTGTTAAAAATGTTGCTTTTGTATGCATTTGCATTTTAAGCATAACCATTAACATTATTTGTAGTATTCTTATGTTATAAGCGTTTGAAGGTAGCCATTTTGAATTTTTTTCGATTTTTTTTTAAATCAAATGTGGAACCTTTTTTATTTTTTTATTTTTCGAAAAAATGTTGGTAATTTTATATTTATATACGTTGAACAATCTTATCAGAATTTATTTAAGACTTTTATCTGAAAAGTGCACTGCACGTATGGTAAATAACTTAATTAAGTTAAAATTCAGGGGCAAGAAAAACCACAATTTTTTTTTCGGAATCGAATTCCCACCTAACATGGGAACTAACTACCTCAGTGGACTTAGTTCTCGTGGCATTAGTTCCCTGCACCATTGCGTTAACCTCGAAATAATATCAATTTTGAGAGCTTTTTTCAAACCTCATTTTCTCGATTTTTTTTTTTACAAAATATTTTTGAAAAATTTAAATGGTAGTCTTTAGTCTATAAAAAACCACAAATATAAATTTAAAGGTAGTGGATCATGCCCCTCTCTGGCCAGTGGTCATATACATCGGCAACAGAGAGTATAAATTATCGACAACAAATACCTAAAGTACCTTGGCACTACTGTTTTTATCGAGACAAAAGTTAAATCTGGGTAAATATGTATAAACAGATATAAATTTTTTTGATTTCAAATGTCTCGATGTCGTTTTTTTTGTGCAAAAATCTATATAAAAAAACAAAAAAGAAACACCTAATATCGTTTTATTTCATCAAAGGATAAGCCAATTAAAAAAAAAAAATTCGAAAAAAATTAAAACTTTTAATGTTTTTTTTCATTATTCTTTTCTCAAAACTTAACCTAAATCTTTAATTTTCAATATATATTTAAGATATTAATACTTTGAACTACAAATGCGAGTAATCATGCGCATCGAAAAATATTAGTGTTATTATTTATCGAAGTGGGTCACTGTGGTGTATGTGTAACATTTTTTTCTTTGCGTTAATGAACTGGTAAAAACAGCTTGGATCAGATATAAGGCAGCTTTACATATTATTTAAGTCATCACTGTATGTGTATTCACAAAACATGGACAAATTTAAAGAAGTTTGTTGATAATAACATGCTAAATTTGAAATTGTCCTTGATTTTATGAATCATTTCCAATACTTGTTTCTTTTATTACAAATAGATTTTTACTTGGAACTGATGTTAGGGGTTAAAGTCTCAAAATTTTTTGAAACTTTTATTGGAAAAAATATTCAAATAAATTCTTCAGTAATCAAGTCTAAATCGTTAAAGGGGAATTTGGACTTTTTTGGAGTCCATTAATTTTTAATTGAAAACCATTTTCGAAGCCTCAAGTTTAAATCCAGCAATTGTAAATGTTACGACACTACTAGACTCCATTTCATTGAAGTGAAACAAAATGACTATTAAATATGTAAATGATAGCTCAACTAGATACCGGTTATTGTTTTTTTTTTATTTTTTTTTTTAACATTTATATCAAAAATGAAACAATCAAAATCATTTTAGATGGTATTACTTTTTTCATTTGAAAATTCTTCAAAAATCATGGTCATCATTTTAAAGCTCTAATTAGGATTTTTCGAGGAGTGGTAACTGGACTACCAAACCATATCCGGTCCCCTTTATCTTGCAAACTAGTTATACGCACTCATGAATGGTTTAGATTTGTAGGCCATAAGTCAATAGCTCTTCATGCGTTTGTTTAGGAACGTTAAGCATCCTTTTGCAACAAAAAAGCCAAGCAGTTGAATCGACTCCGTGATTGAAAAAATAAAAAAAATAGGTTGTCTGTAAAGCCGGTTTACGGACGATGATTTTACGTGATAACGTCTTCAGAAAACAGTATGTGTGGTTTTGTTTAAAATGAGTCAATACCTTTTTTTATTTTCTCATGCTATTAATTTTTTTATTTTAAAAGCTTACAAAAAAAAATTATGCAATTTAAAAGCCAAGTATTTCTTCTTTTATATAAACATTTCATATGACTTATCAATCTCATTTCAAAGATACCTACAAAAAAAGTAAGAATTTTTTAAAGCCAACCATGTGAAATTTCCAGACTGAGATTACGGTATTTCCCACACTGGTGGCTGTTCGGGGCTCCATCTCCACTGGTGATTTCGCAACCTTGATTTAACATTGTGTAGCTTGTAGTTAGTCTATCGTTATGTGTGATATACCAAATGAACGGTAATTGTATCACAATGCTTATAAAAGTTTAATAAAATTTCTATCTGCTCTTGGTCAAAAGTTATTAAATGTTGAATTCTAAAATTTTATTTTACCGTTATCTCAAAATTGTGTTTACGAAAATGATTGAAACTTCGCACACACTTGACACAGTCGTGGTCATGGTCTATTACTATATATACTTTATTCCTGTATCTATTAAAGAAAAAAAGATAAAAATAAAAAACGATGAAAATCGGTTAAAAACGGTCAAAAAACGTGTTTTTTAAAAACTTGTTTCTTCCGTTATTCAGTCAAAGCTCACTAAACGATTCCAAGTTTTTGCACATGTATGCATAAGGTCAAAACCTACATGTCCTATAATTTATATAATACTTGAGATCCAAAAAAAGCTAAAAATCAAAAATTACCCAAAAATACCCCTAAAAAACAAGGTGTTTTAAAAAATTCATATTTCGAAACGCAGAGTGTTGGAAAAAAATCCGTATCAGACGCCTAATTTTTTTTCCCTCATCTTTCACCTGGCATCTTTAGAATTGTCAAAAAAAAATTTCCTTTACCCAAAATCATCATTTTGTCATAGCCCCATCACGTGTACAACGTTCAAACAAAACGTTATAGCTTAGTTTCACAATTTTTTAGAATTTTTTCTTAAATGCAGTTATTCTTATATTAATTTCATCTATCTATAGCAAAAAAAAAATCAATTCTCTACGACTTCGCGTTTAGACTTTAGCCCAAATTTCATCTTTCCGTTTTACCCCTGTTTACCCTATTAAATGACGGAATTTTTAAAAATCCTTCATTTCGATTAAGCTTTAGGTTATTATCTTTCAAATAAGCTTTAGAAGATTTTTGTACCTCTAATAGTTTATTTTTAATTCTGAATTTAAATTTTTTGCCGCACTGCGAAAGTGCGAGAGTGTAACGTTAGAAAATGGCGTCACTTTTCTGTGGTGGCTGCCATGGTTCATCGATTTATAAGACGTTATCACGTCAAAAAAAAAATTGCAACTGCTACTAAGATTAATTTTTGAAGAATATTAAGTCCATTTTTCCAGTTGATTAAAAAGTACCACTTCATTGAAACTTTTCTTCGTGTGGCAACCGTGGGCGGAAGACAAAAAAAAAAAAAAAAAAACAGATGGCGGCTGACTGTCGACGACTATACCTACTGACGACAACCGATGATGAAGACGACACGACGATATAACGGAAGGAAGAAACGCCGCTTTTCTACTACAACAAACAAGAGCTAACAATTCTTTGCCTTTTCACTTCTTCCATATCTATCTTTTGTATCTTTTTTTTTTTTCAACATCATCTCTGAATTTATCCCTTCTTCATTCCCTTTTTGGTTGTGTGTAAATATAAACAGATAGTTAGCTAAATGAATGCAATCAATTTTATTAGCTTTTTTCGGTGAAAAAAAAAAGAAAAATTAAAAAAAGAAAAAAACGATGGCAGCAACATCACAGCAAGTCAAACTAAAATACAAAATGTTAAATATTAAATCTTCCAGCGCTCGCAATACAACGAAAGTGCAGTCATTTGTATCTTTCCATTTATGTCCAAATGGATGGATGCAATGACTAAGTATATACTCTCTCTCGAGATCGTGTTCTTTCACACTGGCACTCTTGCTGGATGGTATTGCCTGTATTTCGAGCATCGAGTTCGGTTCGAGGGTTTGAGTCAGGGTGCTGAGAAATGAGAAATTTATTAAGTTTTCAGCAACTGAAAACTCAAAGAGACAAATGATTGAAGTGTTACTCTTCCGTTGTCATAGCGCGCTATACACACGCTCATATAGCTTTGGGCTTTCTTCTGCTATATATACTTAAATGCCGAAACGTAAAAACAACGATGGCGGTGGGTGGCGCTTGCCGGGTTTTGGGGAACTTTTTTGGGGCGGAGAAAGAAAGTGGATCCCATGGTGCTGAGTGGCATTCAATTAAACAAAAAAAACAGATAAAAAGTATCTCTTTTTTTTTGGGCGCAAATAAAAACTCTTTTATTTTTCTGGTACCAATGTGCAATATCCGCATTTTTCTGCATGAAAAACTATGATGGCATTACCAATTTTCTTTCAGATGAAAAGATGGCGACAAACACTGGATGCATTTCTACCTGATGTGATGCTGATGGTAAATTTTAATGTCTGTTCCTTGGTAGGCTTTTGTGCATCAAAGGGAAACGATAATGAAGTGGATTTGCATCAGTCATTGGAAATTGGGTCAGATGACAAGAAGACGATGATGACGATGAAATGAGATGAGATGAGAGGTGCCATTGCCGATGAAAAGGACACGATATAATATCGTGGTGTTGCTGGATATAGTGGATATACAACATGACTGCAGTCTCTTTTTGCTTATAATTCACCTCTACGGTTGCTTGGTTTCTTGCTTGCTTGTGTAGCCCTGAGATAATAATTCTATAGGTAGTTTCAGCAAGAAATAAATTTAATTAAGTGGGCGTGAATTGAGTTCATGAGCAAATGTGTCCAAACACCAAAGCACTTTATGAGAGCACATCACTGATACAATTGACAGTTTGACAAAAAAAGCGGTTAAAATGTGGCACAAGTTGTCACAGTCAATGTCATATTGCGGAATAGGTTTTGTATTATGGAGAAAATGATGGATAAATCAATTAGGAAGAAACTGGTTGATAATGGTTTTCACTATAAATAATTTGATAAAAATTTAATAGAAACCTATTACCTACTAACTTAGCCTTGAACTTCAATTAAGTTTTCAAGAAAAAAAAATAGGTACTTAAATAAATTGAAATGTAAATCAATACCTATGGTAAGGTTTTGTTTCAATAAACGAAAATTGCAAAAATTGATATAAACTAAGGAAAAAAGAGGTTGTTTGTAAAGCCGGTTTACGGACGATGATTTTACGTGATAACGTCGTCAGAAAACAGGTTGTGTGCTTTTGTTTAGAATGAGTCATTTGAAGCGTTTACTTATTTCAAACAATCATAATTTACAAGAAAAAGCTAAAAAAATAAATACCTTTTTTATTTTCTCATTATATTAATTTTGTTATTTTAAAAGGTTACAAAAAAAATTATGCAATTTAAAGGTCAAGTATTTCTTCTTAAGAATAAAACCATTTTTAAATTTTTACAATGCGCAAAAAGTATAAAAATATTGAAAACATTCATTTTCATCAAAAAGAGCAAAATAAACATGAATTTGTATCTTCTCACGTCATTAATTCAATTTTTTTCCCTAACAACCAATAAAAAAATTAACACCTACTGAAAGCTTATTGTCTTAGCTCGAAATATATATATATCGATTAGGTCTATGAGACTTCTACAAAAAGAGCTAGAATTTTTTTAACTCGATCAAATTTCATTAAAAAAAAGCAACAAAAAAAAACATTTATTTTTATGTTCTCAGGCTATGGAATCAATTTTTTTGTTTGACAACTTATAAAAAATATATACCATGTGAAAGCTTATTATTTCACCTTTCATATGACGTATCAATCTCATTTCAAAGATGGCTACAAGAGAAGTTAGAATTTTTTAAAGTCAACCATGTCGAATTTCCAGACTGAGATTACGGTACTTCCCACACTGGTGGCTGTTCGGGGGGCAACAGATCTCCACTGGTGTTTTGAGGTTTTTCACAAGTTTCTTCAATTAACATTGTGTAGCTTGTAGTTAGTCTACCGTTATGTGTGATATACCAAATGAAAGGTAATTGTATCAGGATCTCGTAAAAGATCCTGGTCAAAAGTTATAACCTGTTGAATTCTAAAATTATATTTTACCGTTATCTCAAAATTGTGTTTACGAAAATGATTGAAACTTCGCACACATTTAGTCGTGGTCTTGGTCTATTATTACTTCATATATTTTATTCCTGTATCCATTAAAGAAAAAAATATAAAAATAAAAACGATAAAAATTGGTTAAAAACGGTCAAAAATCTGTTTTTAAAAGCTTGTTTCTTCCGTTATTCAGTCAAAACTCTTTAAACGATTCCAATTTTTGCACTTGTATGCATAAGGCAAAAACCTACATGTCCTTTAAGTTTGAGATTTTTTGAACGCTCAAAAAAAAAGCTAAAAATCAAAAACTATCCAAAAATACCCCTAAAAACAAAGGTGTTTTTCAAAAATTCATATTTCGAAACGCAGAGTGTTGGAAAAAATCCGTATGAGACGACTAATTTTTTTTTCCTCATCTTTATCACCTGGCACCTTTAGAATTGTAAAAAAAAACTTCCCCTACTCAAAATCATCATTTTGTCATAGCCCCAACACGTGTACAACGTTCAAACAAAACGTTGTAGTTTAGTTTCAAAATTTTTTGGAATTTTTTCTTAAATGCAGTTATTCTTAAATTAATTTTATCTATCTATAACAAAAAAAATCAACTCTCTACGACTTCGCATTTAGATTTAAGCCCAAACATCATCTTTCCGTTTTACCCCTGTTTACCCTATTAAATGACGGAATATTTAAAAATCCTTCATTTGGATTAAGCTTAGGTTATTATCTTTCAAGTAAGTTATAGAAGATTATTGTACCTCTAATACCAATCTATTCCACACAAATTTTAGTCCAACCAAAGTTTTATTGGACCCTCGGAAAAGTTTTCTTTATCTAACCTGTACAATCTATAAACATTGGCCAAAGTAAAGAACATTTTGATAAAGGATATACATTTTTGACTGAATCAAAGATTGTAAAACGCCATTTACCCATATCAAATCTTTTTTTTATGTTAAAAGATATGTAGGTTTGGATGAAGAAATATTTATTTATAGAAAGGGTTATTAAAGGCTTTGTGGGTAGATTATAATTTATATAAATTTAAACCAATTTATTTGCGTAGTAATAAGATTCTGTTTCTGGGTTGCAAAGATTGAAAATTTTAATTTTTCTTTCTAAAAAGCCGATGGGTTAGAAAGAAATAAAACAAAAATGCTTCCTTAACTATTCTAACAGAAGTTTATAGAGTCAAATTCAATGATAATATGCAAATTTTAATATCAATTTGCATTTAAAAAAATACAAAATACAAACTATTCAACTATTCAACTATTCTAATTTTTTCGGACAACAACATCTTGATGTTAACATTTTGTTATTCCTATAAAAAGTTTCAAAGAATTTAAAAATAAGTTTGCTATCAATAAGAAAACAAAACTTTTTTTTTTAAATAAAAAAGTACAAACCCTTGATGTATTCCATTCAAGTAATAAACTTTTTATTTTAAGTTTTGTTTTTTTATGTTTTTTTTTTTATTATTTTTAAACAATAAACCCCTCTAACAAGTCCAACTTTTTATTTCACCAGCTCTTAAATATAGATTTAAAACACCTGCTTCGTACTACTATTTTCTTTTTGGGTAGAAGAAAAAGGAAAGAAGTTTAAACTCGATGTTTTTCGTATAACTACAACTGTGGTGAAAGGCTTTCTTCATTTTTTTTTTTTGTTTTTTCTAAATAAACTTTTTTTTTATTTTTGTTTTGGAAAAGGGTAGCATGTGCAAAAGACGGAAAATGACTATTTTGAAGGAATTTTAAGATAAGAAATTGTTGGGTTCCGGTTAACAGCAACAAAAAAAAAATAGGAATATACGAACATATTATAAAGGATATGGGTGTGTGATGGAAAAAAAGAAAAAAAAAAAAAACGAACTTAGGAAGGATAATATTATCCTTGTTGAAAGTTAATTTGTTATTAAACACACTTTTCAAACTTCAGGATGTGTTTGTCATATGATTTGATTTGATGTGATAGATAATCACATAAAATAGGATATGGATTTGTGAAGGTGTTAAATTTGACAGGAGGACATTCTTTGCGTAATCATTTTTAAATTAGTGAAGTTTTTACCCTGAGAAAATTAGGTATATACACTTACACATACCTACTACAGCACCAGATTGATAAACTGAGTTGGTTTGGTTTTTGTTTTTTTTTTATCGATTTAAGTTATTACAAGTTTTGGCCATCCAAATCTCCTAAAAATTAATTTGGATGAAAAAGAAAAACAAAATTTCAATTGAAGTATTTTGTTAAATCAAAAAAAAAAAAAATTGGACAAAGGTATACAAAATTTACATTTTTGGATTTTAAAAATTAATTTTTAATAAGAAATTTTAATTTCATGTTTTGATTGATATTCTGTTAAGAATGGCATACAAAATTTTCTTTGAAAAATGTTCAAAATTTGTTTATAAATAATTTGGACTTAATTTTTTTTTCAAATACAAAAGCCTTTTTTATACAAAAAATTGAATCGCAAATTTCGGTTCTAGGTCAAAACCATTAAAGAGGATGCTTTAGTTATTTTTAAAACAAATTCAATACTTTCAAACATTTATTCTGAAATTAATTACACTGGTCAACAAGGTTTTTGTTACAGACACCAAGATATACTTTTCTATAGGTTTTTTGGGTGCTGAGCTTGAATCCGAAGTCAAAAAAATTCTACCACATCACGTTTTTGAGATAATCCCGTTAGAAAATCGAAAATGCCGCTTTTTTACCAATTTTCGAGATTTTTTCTTAGCTTTTGGTTATTTGTTTTAAATAAATTTGTAACGGTTTCTAATAGAACTAAATGTTGTCTTTCTAAATCCGTTTAAATCTTTTAAAAATCTCTTATCTTCTTTGAGAAATCTGAAATTGAAATGAACGAGTTTGGTATATCTCATATTTATTTGCTTTTAATAGTAAATCTCGAAATGTTCTTTGCCAATCGCTTTCAAATTTTGACACAACGTTTCATTTACATTCTAGTAAGTTCTTATCTTGTTTTTAACAAGAAAAAAATTATATTTTTCTCACTAGTAATTATTTAGTATAAGTATCTGACACGGTCACGCTTTGATGTATTTCACTGCGATTAACCACTTCGCAAATATAAAAACTTGCAAGATTCTAAATGGAACGTTTTGTCAAAATTTGAAAGCGATTGGCAAAGAACTTTTCGAGATTCGCAATTAAAAGTAAATAAACATGAGATATACCAAACTCGTTGATTTCAATTTCAGATTTCTCAAAGAAGATAAGAGATTTTTAAAAGATTTAAACGGATTTAGAAAGACAACATTTAGTTCTATTAGAAACCGTTACAAATTTATTTAAAACAAATAACCAAAAGCTAAGAAAAAATCTCGAAAACTGGTAAAAAAGCGGCATTTTCGATTTTCTAACGGGATTATCTCAAAAACGTGATGTGGTAGAATTTTTTTGACTTTGGATTTGAGCTCAGCACACCAAAATCCTATAGAAAAGTATACCTTGGTTTCTGTAACAAAAAAAAAGTTTAATTTTGTTGACCAGTGTTATTAAAATAAATTAACAACATAAGCAACTTTAATCATTTTATAAAGTTGGTCTTTCATTATCAGAAAATGAAAACTGTTTTTCAAAAAAAAAATTGTGGGCCTGGAGATAATCGCTCAAAGTTGAAAAATAGTGAAAACTGATAAAAATACAAGTAGTTTCAAAATGATCTATTTACCGTATAATTTCAAGTTTTGAACCAACTTTTTTTGTAAATAGGCTTAAAATAAATTGACAAACAATATGCTACATTAGTTTAGCGAAAAAGAATTGAATACGATTTTTTTGACAAAAAACATTCCATTTTAGTGACTTTTTATGTTCACATAAGGTTTTAACTACTTCCTCCGTTTGCCTCTGTTGGCGGATAGGTTTCGTTAGATAGTGTTAAATCTCAGCAATAGTTTTCCAAAAAAATCTCACTAGAAGACGTCCGTATTTGGTTTTTATAGCAATTTCAATCTGAAAAAGTCATTCAAAAAAGCAAAAAAAAAATAAGGCAAAAAAAATAAGCAGCTATTTTCGCCAGACAAATCTTTCTAAATGTATTTTGGTATGCTGAATCTGAATGTGAAGTCCGTTTTGCGAAACAACCCAAAATGTTTCATAAGATTGCAAAAAAAAAATTTAAACCCACAATTTTAAAGTTTATCCCAATTTAGTCGCTGTTGGGATCAGGAGTTTGTGTTAATGAAACCTGCATTGCACATTTACCTATTAAAACAAATGTTTTTTTTTTCACCAAGCCACTTTTTTGACTTTATTTATAACTATCGGAATCGGAATACAGTAAAACTGGTTATTTGAAGCCTCTCCTATCTTTAGTTCCACTTGTCTCCAAAAAAAAGATAGAATGATTTGATGGAATGTTCCGCTAATTGAAGGAAAAGTTTAGGCTTGGTAGCCGTTTAAATTATAGAACTTACCAAGGAAAAAAAAGTTTCCAAAGAAGTTAAATTTTGAAAAAAATGTCATACCTATTGTTTTTGGATATTTTTCTTTTTTTGAAAATTTTTGATTTTTTTTTTGATTTATGTAAAATTTAAACGGTATTTATTAATAAAATGTTCAAATAAACTCAAAAGAATTTGATTTTTCTAGTAAAAAAGTGATTGGAGGTAAGTCATTTACAGCTGCAAAAACTTGATTTAAGATGTTTTAATATAATTTTTTTCTGAGTGGACGTGGCAATGGGTGGTCATTGATGAAGGTTCGTCTTGCTATTAGCTACCTTTCCTGCAAATTTCATGAAAATTGGTTCATTAGTTTAGTCTTAATTGAGTTTTTTCCGGTCTCCCATACAAGGTGCCCCACTGTGTAACGTCTTATAAATCGATGAACCATGGCAGCCACCACAAAAAAGTGACGCCATTTTCTCCAGTTCCACTCTCGCACTTTCTCAGTGCGGCAAAAAATTTCAATTAAAAATTAAAAATAAACTATTAAAGATACAAAAATCTTCTATAGCTTATTTGAAAGATAATAACCTAAAGCTTAATCGAAATGAAGGATTTTAAAAAATTGCGTCATTTAATAGGGTAAACAGGGGTAAAACGTAAAGATGAAATTTGTGCTAAAATCTGAACGCGAAGTTGTAGAGAGTTGATTTTTTTTGTTATAGATAGATAAAAGTAATTTCAGAATAACTGCATTTAAGAAAAAATTCTAAAAAATTTTGAAACTAAGCTATAACGTTTTGTTTGAACGTTAAACACGTGTTGGGGCTATGACAAAATGATAATTTTTGGTAGGGAACATTTTTTTTTTGACAATTCTAAAGGTGCCAATTGAGAGATGAGGAAAAAAAAAATTAGGCGTCTAATACGATTTTTTTCCAACACTCTGCGTTTCGAAATATGAATTTTTGAAAAACACCTTGTTTTTTAGGGGTATTTTTGGGTAGTTTTTGAATTTTAGTTTTTTTTTTTTTGAGCGTTCAAAAAATCTCAAACTTATAGGACATTTAGGTTTTGGTCTTATGCATACAATTATGCAAAAAATTGGAATCATTTAGTGATTTTTGACTGAAAAACGGAAGATACATGTTTAAAAAATAAACACGTTTTTTTAACGTTTTTAACCGATTTTCATCGTTTTTATTTTTATCTTTTTTTCTTTAATAGATACAGGAATTAAATATATGGAATAATGATAGACCATGACCACGACTAAATGTGTGCGAAGTTTCAATCATTTTCGTAAACACAATTTTGAGATAACGGTAAAATAAAACTTTAGAATTCAACAGGTTATAACTTTTGAAATTTTATTAAAATTTTATGAGCTTCCTGATACAATTACCTTTCATTTGGTATATCACACATAACGGTACACTAACTACAAGCTACACAATGTTAAATCAAGAAACTTGAGAAAAACCACAAAACACCAGTGGAGATCTGTTGCCCCCCGAAGTGTGGGAAGTATTGTAATCTCAGTCTGGAAATTCGACATGGTTGACTTTAAAAAATTCTAACTTCTCTTGTAGCCATCTTTGAAATGAGATTGATACGTCATATGAAAGGTGAAATAATAAGCTTTCCTATGGTATATATTTTTTATAAGTTGTCAAACAAAAAAATTGATTCCATAGCCTGAGAACATAAAAATAAATGTTTTTTTTGCTTTTTTTAATGAAATTTGATCGAGTTCAAAAAATTCTAGCTCTTTTTGTAAATGTCTCATAGACCTGATCGATATATACATATTTTGAGTTGTTAGGGAAAAAAATGGAATTAATGACGTGAGAAGATAAAAATTCATGTTTTTTTGTGCTTTTTTTTGATGAAAATGATTGTTTTCAATAAATTATTTTTATACTTTTTGCGCATTGTAAAAATTTAAAAATGGTTTTATTCTTAAGAAGAAATACTTGACCTTTAAATTGCATAATTTTTTTTGTAAGCTTTTAAAATAAAAAAAAAATGAATACAATGAGATAATAAAAATGGTATTTTTTTAGCTTTTTCTTCTAAATTATGATTGTTTGAAATAAGACACGATAATAGTGAAAAAACATTTTTTAATATTGATATTCATAGCTTGGGTTCAAAAGGGTTAAGGGCTATTAGTCTAAAAACATTTTGGTCTTCTATGTGTTAAACACATACGCGATGTGTCCCACGCGCATTTTTACACTTTAGTCAATTGTGTTCGGTCACTCTGGCGTATACGTGCTGTTTTATGAGTTTTATTTTTAATATTAATTATTATTAAATTACACTCGTTTACAAGGACTTCGTTGCCGAAACAAAAATATACTTTTCTGAAGGTTTTCGGTGTGCTGAACTCGAATCTGAAAGAATGAAAAAACACACAATCTTTTAAAATTATCTGCTAAGAACATTGAGGTCTTAGAAACCTTCAAGCCAAAGGATATTATTGAGAACCATTTTAAAATATCTAAAGATATTTGCTGATGGTTCATTATCTATTTTTTTTTTTATAAAAATACCAAATTTTCAAAAAAAAAAAACTAAAGAAGAAAACCCCAAAACACAATCACTATCATATAGAAAAGTATCATGCTTTTATTCTTCAATAGAGGTACAAATAATAGAGGTAGGAGTTATTTGGTATCAAAAAAATATTTCTAAAAAAGAAATTTTAATTTCCGTTCTAGAATTGTGTCCTTTGACTCCATTTCAATTTATTTCAATAATATTAAGTTCTTTTCTTCTGTTCTGCACACAACAAACTATAATAGGACGACAAGGACAGTTGTTGGCTTCGGGGATGATGGTCCGGTCCGGTCCGGTCAGACCATCCGCCTGGAGGCGTTAGCGAAGCCGGAACCTATTTAGTTAAATACAATAGGCCATCGTTCGAAGCCGTGGTTGCATACTGCAGATGCATATCCACTATCCACCTCTCTCTTAGTTGTTCCCTCGTGGCATGTGCGCAATCGAATCTGCCAAGGAAATGGTAATTGAATTTTCACGTGAGTGGACAAATTTAATGCAACTAATGCATTCAATTTTTTTTTTTTTTTTTTTAACCGACTTTTCTGCTCTATGAAATTATTCTCTGCAGCACACAGAAAAGGTGCAACAAAATACGACCTATACCTGTGTTGTGTACCTGTCCCCGATAGAAAGAGAGCCAATGTCCAGAGCGTTTCAATGGAAAGACCAGCTACATAGTTTTTGGCTTTTGTAGGTTAGTTTTTTTTTTTTTTTTGGAAGAATGCTGACTTTCGACTCTATATTTTTATAAACGAAAAAAAGTTGATGGACCGTTTTTTGTTTGTTCGCCTCTTGTTATGAAATAAACTCCTTATGGCCGATTGCGGTTGTATATACTTTTGTATAGGAGCGAGAGCGGTGGTATAATGGCATTATGCCATTGGGATGTGTCCTCAAACCAAGGACGATGTGCAACACAACGATATGATGATGACGATGACAAAAGGGGAGAGAAGTTTTGTGATTATGGGGAGTGACTGGGTGAAGAATATATGGGTGAATGGGTTAATGCATTATTGATTGATGTTTGCTAATTTCATTTTGACTGATTATGTGGCGTTGTGAAGTAGACAACGTGGCAATAAATAATAACGCAATTATATTCCACCATAATGCCGATGCGATGTAGGGAGGTAGCAGATGTTGTGGCATGTTGGTTCCGATTACTGGGAGACCATTTAGTTAATTTTGTTTGTTCTTCTCTTTGCCGGAAACAAGAGGATAGAATTTCATACAAAGTTTAGAGGTCGTTGTATATTTATTAGTTGGTTGGAGATGATCAGAAAATAAACATTAAGGGTAGGAGCCTTCAAATAAAAAGGTATTTCGGTAAGTATAAATTTAAAAAAAAAAAAGACTTTAAGAAACTATTTATTTGTATAATACCTAGTTGAAAATGTTTTCAAAAGTTGGCATGAAGTCATAACCAAAATCAGAAATTATTCTGAATTGTGTTACAGATGTCTTTGTATCCAATTTTAATTTTTTTTTTCCTTTTGGCTCTTTTGAAAATATCTTATAAGAGAGTGAAGTACAAAGTAAAAGTATTTATTTAAAAAGTTTCTGGAAACAATAAAAAATAAAATGCAGGACTGGGGTCGCACGTACTTGCTCTTATGCTTTAAGTTAGTGTTAAAGCATTTTATTCAAAAAAAATTAAGAAAATTTAAAATTTGATATTTTCAAGAAATAAAAAAAAATCTGTTTTTATAATTAATTACATATCGTTTTACACAAAAAAAACCAAGTATGCCAGTTTACTTCTTGTATAAAAAGAAATTTTTAGAAAAAAAAATTTCGAAAATCATTAGAGCCGTTTTTTAAAAAAATAATTTTTTATATATAAAAATTTTCTAACATTTTTCAAAAAAAAAGTTGGTATGCCATTTTGAAGATATAATTTATCTACGCATAAAAACGAAATTTCAAAATTTTTCATAAACACGTTTTCAAAAAATTGATTTTTCAAAAAAAAATTTTGAAATATTTTTTAAAAATCCAAAAACAAGTTTTTTGAAAATTTTCCAAAAATTTTAACATTACCTTTACCTAAACGCTTTTGTATAAAAATTTTCGTTGAAATCGCGGTATTCTTGAACGATATATTCATAAATCAAAAAAACCGGTATATGACAGGTACCGTTAATAATGGTAAAAAAAATATTTTTTTTATTTCGAAAGTTGGCTCTTATGTGTTATACTACACTCAAAAATTTTAATGAAAATCGTTAGAGTCGTTTTTGAAAAAAATTAACTTTTCTATTTCCGTTATATGACAGGTACCGTTAGTTTTGGTCCTAAGAAAAAAATTTCAATATGTCTTCTAGGGAATCACATAAAACTCTTAACTATTAAGTTTGAACAAAATCTCTCGAATAGTTTAGGCTGTAGCTCGAGGTACATACAGACAGACAGACAGACAGAATTGCCGGACCCACTTTTTTGGCATTCTCCATCATCGTAATGTCATGTAAAATTGTTATCTCGAGTTCGATTTTTTTTACGAATCCTAAACTTGCCCTATAGTGCCTACATATATCGCAAGTAAAAAAGTGTTAAGTATACGCCATTGTGAACCATTTCATTTATTTGGAATATTATTACCATTTAGGAATCTTTTCACATCAAAATCTTGCTGGCTTACAATATCACTTGTCAACAAGGCTTTTGTCACAAGAACCAAAATATACTTTTCTAAATGTTTTTTTGGGGCGCTGAACTCGAATACGAAGTCAGATTCGGATTCGAGTTAACTAATCTTAAAACCTTCAGAAACGTACATTTTGGTTCTTGTTGCAAACATTTTATGACTAGTGACTTAAACTCTAGATTAAGTTAAGTTTGTCTTTCGCTTCGTAACTGAAACTTAAGATATCTCCGGCAATAATAGAGATATAGGAAAGATTGAAACAGTTGTTGAATATACATATAAAGGTACTGTTACCGTTTTTTATAATGAATTACTTCACCTAAAAACATAACCCCGAAAACAACTAAATGAGTTTTTTTTTTGGCATTTAATAACATTTCAAAATAGGTCTGGTACATGCATAAGAGTTTCAATGATCCTTTATAGTTTTGAATGACTTCCATCTTTTTTGGACGTAATCAACTATTTTCGATCTTTGCTCTAAAAAAAATCCTTTAAAGGACTGTTTTTCATCCAGTATTGTCATTTATGACTTCTCGTTGAATAAAAAAAAAATTGGAATATAATTATCTTTAAACCCTACTTTCGATAATAAATTCGTGGATGTTCGAAATAACTTCCGAAATAACTCTCTTTGGATCAGTCTTGCATTAGAAGCTGTAGTTTAATTACTGTTACGTAGCTCACATATTACAACTTCTCTTTTAACCTCTTCAGCCATTTTCTCACCAGCGATTTTGAATATAACTATCCTTGAAAAGAGGTCTTTTTGTAAATCGATATCCTTAAAAAAGGGTGTCCCACAGTCAGCGTCATTAACGAGAACCATGGTTTACTGAGGTAATTCTAAGTAAACTAGTTTTCCATCACTTTCGCAGATTTTCCCTTTTTTAGTTTTACTTTATTTGTTGTTTTTAGTCAAAAATTAAAAAAAAAAAATTATTTTGGTTCTAATGGTTTAGAAAACATAGTTTTACATAAAAAAATATTTCTTTAATTTTAGAAAAACTGTGGAGTAAAATAAAGTAAAAAAAGGGGTAAAAATTATATACTTATATCTCAAAAATTTCACAGATCTAGTGAAGAACGAATTGTAAGAACCAACTGGAAGGAGCAGATTTATAAAGAAAAATATTGGTATTTTCATGAATAAAGAATCTCTCTATTATCAGATTTAAAGGAATCTAGTGTTAATTTAACTGTTTAACTCATAACCATTAAGAACTTTCCTTTTGGCTCTTGGATCATCTTGATCTTGGTCTTTATGGATTCTTCAGTCAAAAATACCTGTTTTCAACACGGCTACACTGTTCTTTAATCTTTTAAACATTCAACATGCTACTTCTCACAGATTTTCAACAATTTATCAGATTTTGTAGCTATTTAAAGATATGTACATATGTATGTACAAAACTCTTCTTACTCCTTTACATTCCGATATAGAACCCTTATTTAACTGGACACTAAAACTTTGTTTCAAAAGAAACCTATTAAGTAATCAAAGCCTTCTATAATCCAAATACTGTGCACAATGGCTTAATATCTCTCTCTCTATTTAATGGGCCTCTCTCGATCGACCTACTTAAACTTTAATTGGAATTACAAAAAAAGTTTTGTTGCAAAGGAGTTGGTCATCAGTGTTAACATTGGCAGTATACATACATGCATTGCACCTTACAGGTAACAGAGTCCAGCCCAAGGCAAAATCCACTTAAAGTGCTCGTCTCATTTGAAATATTTGTTGTTGGTACAATATAGAAAAGACTCTGTGAACGAAGCCAGTCGCGTAGACGTAAAGTTGTGTTATGCACATTTTCCTGCAGGACTTTTCATTTACACTCATCTTAAACATAAGCACCCAGGTGATGAATGGGTTTGGCTAAAGGATGTTGTAAGCTTGTAAACACTTCGTAAAAAAAAAAGGTAAAGAAAGCAACGAGTGAAGAAGAAAATCAAACAAAATTAAAAATTTTCATCTCTTGACTGTGTGCACATTTTTTCGTCGTCATCGTCGACGTTCGTTGGAGGCATCGTGTTGGTGTCTCCGTGTTGTCGTTAGAAAATAAATAAAACTGGGGGGTGTAAGCATTCAGATAAGAAAAGTGATACAGAAAAATACAAAAAAAATAAAAAAGTGAGCAACAGCAACAGAGCCAGCAGCAGCTAGCAGGATAAAAATGTGCTACTACAAAACTGTGAAAAGAAGAACCAACACCAAACGGTACATAATTAATTGATTGTTTTTGCACTTTTCGTGAGAATTTGCCTGAGTGGGTAAATGTTGAAATAATGACTGTTACATTGTGATACATTTTAAGTTGTCTGAAACACACAGATTCCCGCATTCGGATGGATGAAAAATAATTATTTTAGCAGATATTCGCTCGAGTGGAAATAATCTTTATACAAATACAAACATTCTACATACATTAAGCATAATGTTTATTTCTTTTTTTTTTTTTTAAGGAAGAAGGAAAGGAAATTGGCATCATTTGGAGGGAAATTTTTTTTAAGGGAACTTTTTCCAAGCGATTTAAGTAAATTTGGAGAAAGAAAATTATTTTTAATGGATTTTAAGAGTTAAGAAATTGATCCTGCAGCTCAATGGCTTGCTTAATGGCTTTTTGTAAAAATTTAACTATCTTACTGATAACTTAAGACAACACAATAAAAAGATCATAATTTTTGATATTAATAATTTTAAAACATGCTAAGGTTTTTTAGAATATAAATGAACCTGTAAATATATTAAAAACTAATTGTATTTTTAACATGAATACTCCTTTTAATTTGACAAATAGATCATGTTGATTTTACAGGTGGGCAATGTTAATTTTACAGTGCAAAATGTACATTTTAAACGCATCATTATCGGTTTGTAAAAAACAATATGAAACAAATAATGGTATAATTTCTGTTGATTAAATAGATATCTTTCTAGAAAGAGCTTTGCCAACCACAAAACCCTATGTTTACTTGCGATATTATGTAGATACTATAGGGCAAGTTTAAGATTCGTAAATAAAATCGAACTCGAGATAACAATCAGACATGACATTACGATGATAGAGAATGCGAAAAAAGTGGGTCCCTGTCTTCTGACTTTCTCGTAAATTACTTAAGCGATTTTAACGAAAATTTGTGTCCAACATTTTATAGTAGCCTTAGTTTAAAAATTAAGAAAAATTTTCAAAAAAGTCAGTTTTGGATTTTTAAAAAATGTTTCAATTTTTGAAAAATCATTTTTTTTAAAAACGGAATTATGAAATTTTGTTTGAAAAAACAAAACAATTTCAAAAACAATTTCTTCAAAATGGCATTCGAAATATTTTTTTGAAAAATTTTCAAAAATTTTTTATTTGTTTAAAAAACCGCTGCAATAATTTTCAAAAAAAAATTCCAAAATTCTTTTTTAAATAAGAAATAAAATGGCATACATTATTTTTATATATTTTTGATATTAAAACCACTTAAAAAGATATCTTCGTAATATTAAAATCAGCTTTTTTTACATTTCTTATAAGATTTATAATAAAATTAAATTAAATTTTTTCTTTTACGAAGTTTATAAAAAGCTTTAATGTTCTAAAAAACTTTAACCGCTAGAAAAAGTATGTGCGACCCTGTCGTGCATTTTATTTTTAAGTAAATTAAAAAAAAAAAAGATCATGTGTGCAATTCAACACGTGGTTGAAGTGAAACCTTTTTTTAATTCCATCACTTTTTTTATATGACAACCTACAATAAATTTTATACCATCTGAAAGCTAATTGTTTCAGCTCAAAATATTTATATCGACCATGTCTATACAACATCTACAAAAAGTGCTAGAATTTTAACCCAATTAGTTTTCATAAAAAAAGCAAAACAATCAATCTCTTTTCTCTTCTAACGCCATTAAATCCATTTTTTAAAAGACAACCTATAATAAATTTTATATCATTATTATTTCACCTTTTATATGACGCTTCAATCATATTTCTACCATGCCTACAAAAAAAGTAAGAATTTTTTAAAGCCAACCATGTCGAAATTCCAAATTGAGATTACGGTACTTCCTCTACTGCTTGCTGGTCATCGGCAACAAATCTTCACAGGTGTTTTTAAGGCATTTTTCAAGTTTTTCAATTAAAGATTATAAAACTTGTAGAGCACGTACTATTATGTGTGATATATCAAATGAAAGCTAAAATTATCAGCATGCGTATTAAAGTTAAATAAATGTGTTATGTGCTCTAGATCAAAAGATATAACGTGTTTAGAAAAGGAACATCTTTTCACCGTTATCTCAGAATTTTGAATATGAAATTAATTGAAATTTTTTACAATCATAAATTATTTAATTACTTATGTACTGTATAAATTTCATTAATCTTTCTATTAAAAAAAAAGTTATGATCAATTGATTTTTCGTGTCGCTTCTTCGTTTCATCTTGTTCCAAATCACTACGATACTAAAGAAGTTTTCACTTAAAAAAAAAAAAAAAACAGAAAACTGACGAGGCTTAAAATTGATATCGATAACCAATAAAATATTAAAAAATTATCAGAAGCGTAGGTGACACAATTTTACAATTACGACATTGTTAAAATTGAGAAGACTTAAAGTAAAAAGATTTGATATGAGTTGTATAATTTATAAAAAATGTCAAGCAAGTTTTTTTTCTTAGAAATTTTTGGTTTTTCAATTCGCATATTTTCGACCCTCTTTCTTTTTATGAATTTTTCTTTGATAGTACACAGTGCTGGGCGCAATGGTAAGTGCGATAAACTATCACATCAAAGGTCTGGCCTCGAGTCGTAGCAACCTAAACACATTTTTTATTTCAAAAACTTCAAAAATGTAATGTAAAATCGAAAAAAATTTCATCAATTCCTTAAGACTTCGAAAGAATTTTGTACTAAACTATAAACTTCTGCTGCAAGTCCATCATTTCATTTTTGTAAGTTAACTTTATTTACAACCAATAATAATCTAATTGAGTTTTTATCCTTCGACCTCTAAGCCTTAAAAATGAAAAAGATTTTAATAAAGCTTTTGACAAAATCTTGCACAGATTTGTAAAGTGTCGTAAAGTGTCATCTCTCAGATTTGAACCTGGTTTCTTAAAGTTCTTAACTTCCCATCTTGAAAACCACGATGGTTTCAGATCCGCACTCTCTAATACTTTTCTAGCTACTTTTGGGGTTCCTCAAGGCAGCCTCATAGGTCCCCTTCTTTTCTCGCGCACTGTTAACGATGTTTGTAAAAAAAATTCTCATTTTACTTAATAAATTTGGACAGTTTCTTTGTTTGTTGTCTAAAAAATGCTTAGAGCAGATTACCCCGGTAAACTAAACATATTTCTCCCTATACACCGTACCTTTTAATGGTTCCAATGAACTAGTTTTTTCAATGAGACAACTTCCTGTTTACAAAAAACTATATTACTAATGTATTTTAACCTCCAAATTTTCCCCCACTCGGATTCGTAAGACTCCCAAAAATACCATTAAATTCATGTTTCCACTCAAACGCAAACTGCGCTGCTTTTAATTAATTTCAAAAATATGTTTCCTCTGAATAAACTTAAACAAAAAAACACAAAATAACTCATATATGGTAGGTCCTTCGTCAAAGAAAATCCTTTCTTTTTTTAATTTTTCAAAGACATTAAGTTTGCATGTTTTTTTCAACTCTCTTTGTTTTTTCGTTTGCTCTCGACAAAAAATATGTAAATTAAACAAAAGAGTAATCTTCGGGGCATCTTTCCTAGTTCAAATATGACAAAGACACATTTTCTTAATTTCCTACACACAGTCACAACCTTTTTTGTTTTTGTTGTTGTGTTTTTTTGAACACAAAAAAGGGATAAGTTTCTTGTGTAAACTCATGTTAGTAAGCTAATTTAAAGACGAAAAATTCTAAATCGTTGTTTAAAAAAGTAAAAAAAAAATTATACCTTCCTCTGTCAAGGCTTCACGCAAATGAATGTAATCCCTTCTGACACTGATTGTCTTTGGGCATTGACCGAGGAAATTATCAACCCTAATGCTCCACTTTTTTTCTCCCGTTGGTTGTGTCCTTAAAGAATTTCTATCATAACCTAACTTTGTACCACTCGGCATATATCGCGCCATAGAGTCCCACAAGGCACAAGAGCGAGCCCACAACTAACGCCCGCCTGCTTACATTCTGTTTTAATTTTTTTTTTTTTTTCGTTTTGCCTTTTTTGTCCGCAACTATAAAACTCTTAATACGCGCATCCGGTTGATGTCAAAAACACATCCCCAAGCTCGAGCAGAGCCCATTACGAGCCAAGTAAATGCGCGCACACACACACACACAGACTTATTCGCTGATGATATAGTATAGAAGAAGAACATGGCTTGCTGCCTTTCACTCGGCCTTGCTCTACATTTTCCGTTCTCTTGCACCCTTTGTAATGTTTTAGTTTTTTTTTTTTTTTAGCTCACTGTTCTTCTTCTATTTAAACATTAAACATGACTTCATTACAACGTGAAACAATAAAACTCAATGTCACAATAACTTGTGATCCGTTCCGTTTCAGTTTTCAGAGAGAATAAATCCTTTAAAAAAATATACATATAATAAAACATTAGTTTGAGTTGAATATTGCATATTTGTTTCTATGTACGATTTACACACATTTTTATTTTAAAATCAAATAAAAACTTTACTACAATAGGATTAGGTTTGGGTTTAAATACACCCTATATATAGTCTGAACGATAAAGTTGCTTTCTATAAATGTTTCAATCACGAAGCATTATTTTTGTGTATTTAATGTGCCTGTCAAGATATTTGATTTTCGTTATGTGTTTTTAACAAAATTTTATTTTTAGAAATTTTGATTTCGCAAAAATGACGTACCTAATGGTAATTTTTTTTTAAGAAATCCAATATACACTAAGTATATTGTGGTGTTGGAATATATGTTAGATTTATTTGTATTTCGAGAAATTTATCAAGACATCTCATTTAAGTGACAAATCAAATATCAAAGTATTATGTGGTCACTGTGGTGTATACGTAATATTTTTTTCTATGGAAAATCTTATAGGTACTTTTCTTACCAAGTTTTACTTGCAATGATCATGTTCTAATCAATAATTAAAGTCGATTATCATAGTTGATTGTAGTTATGTATGTGACCAAGTGCTTACTACTTAGTTATAGTAACTGCTCAATGAATACCGAAAGTTTTCAGACTCGTGTTCAGTTTTGTTGTTTTTGTCAAAAATCCTCACAGTCCTCGAAATCTAAAAATTTTCTCCAAAATTTTATTTATAATAATCTGGGTAAAAATAGAAAAAAATGCTTAGTTTTTGTGTGCAATCTCAAAAACCAAGTTTTAACGTTTAAGATTGTAGTTGAGTAACTAAAGCTCAAAAATTGGCAATATTAGGGAACCCGGCCGAACAGCTTAGATTTTGATGATCTTTTTTTTTTCAAACGTCGGTAATTAAAAATACTTTAAAGTCTATAGATTAAAAATTGCCGGTGTTGCCGTTTTGATTTTTTAAATTTAATTGAAGATTTTTATGAACAAAAACAAATTTTTTTCAAAATTTTTTCTTAAATTTCATAAATTAATTGATGCCAAAAGATTGTCTAGGAAATTCAAGGAAAAAAAATATATAGAAGTGAGGGACAATCTTCGATAGTTCAAGCGATTGATGCAATTTTCTTATTAATTGACTTCAACACACAAAAAAAATATTTGAACACAAGGGCAACACCTACAATATTCAAATATACATTTTTTAAAAGCTAGAAGCTTAGTCATATATGTAAAATTAAAATTAAGTTAATTGAATGAACGGCTTTTGAAAGAATGGTAATTGAACTCAGATTTTTGAAAAAAAAATTATTGAAAAAATTTTAACATGTCGTTTTTTAAACTTGGTCGTAATATAAAATGCATTTATTTTCAAATTTTTTTGGCCGCATTTATTATGATTTCAAATTATAAAAGGAAATGTCAATATGTATTACGGTTTATGAAAAAAATTAAAAAGTATTTCATTTTCGAAGAACTTTTTTTAATAAAAGTTTTGAAAAAAAAATTAACTTATTTTTTTTTTAAGGTTCAACATCTAAAATAAAATTATTTTTTATTCATTTAATTACCCTTACTGTTGAAAGTTAAATAGCAAAAATTTAAAGTTCCTATTTACCACAGTCTTTGAGAAAATTAATTATTTCAATGCAAAAATTCAGTTTTAATAAAAAAAACCATTGAAATTGAAGTAATTTTTCATATTTTTTCAAAAGTTTGATATATTTTACCTTTTTTGCTTCGAAATTCAACTGATAATATTTATGGCCAAACACTTTTTTTAAATAAATTCATATTTTATTAGAAAACGTTTGGAAAAAAGTCATTTTAAATTTTTCTAATAACATTTTTTTTTTTTAATTCTGAGTTTGAGGACCATTTTTTCAAAAAGTCTTAATTAAATTTAGTGGATTTAAATTTTAGGGATAAGAATGAGCTTCTGGCTTTTTAAAAATGTGTTTTAAAGTATTATAGGTGTTGCCGTTGTTTTCAAAATATTTTTTTTTTTTGTGTTTGAGGTCAGAATGTTAGAAAATTGCATTTATCGCTTAAACGATGGAAGATTGTCCCTTACTGCCTTTTATATATTTTCCTTAAATAACCTAGAGAATCTTTTGCTATCATTTGTTTTATTAAATTTAAGCAAAAAAAAATGGTTTTGTTAAAAAAAAAATTAATTTTAATTTTAAAAAACAATACGGCAACACCGGCAATTTTTAATCTATAGACTTTAAAGTATTTTTAATTACCTACGTTTGAAAAAAAAAATCGTCAAAATCAGAGCTGTTCGGCCGGGTTCCCTAATAATTTGCTTTAGTTACTCTACTATTGTATTTCTTTTTTTTTCACAATTAGCTTAATACTTCAAAATCTTGTGGAAGTGTTTATTTGTTTGTTTAAACCACATGTTTTATAGCTTAAATTAGTTGAAAATTGATGACTCATGGAGTTTTGCATAAGCTAAATATTGAGAGAACCGTTTATTGCCCTTAAATCCTGAATTTATGGGTATAGTGTAATTTGTACATACCATTTCAACTACAGCAACTACAAGCTCTACAAAAACTATTTAACTATTCCAGAGCATATACGAGCATACAACTGCTTAAAAAAGGTTATACAAAATTTATGTTTTGTTTATTTTTTATTCATTTCTTAAAAAGTAATTTCATGATGAGGTGAACTTAGAACTTAGCTAACAGATCTCTTTAATTTAAAAACATGTTAACCCTTAAAATAATATTTAAGGCTAGTTTTTAGGGTTAATTTATCAATTACCAAAACAAGTCAACTTTCAAAAAAAGAAATATTTATCTTTTTTTTTTAGTTTTTATCGATAAAGATAAAATACAAAGATCAAAAGAAGCCTATTTGTTAAAAAAACAAAAAAATAGAACACGGATAACTCAGTTAGCATTACGATGTTCAAAAGAGGGATTGAGAACCCCGTCAAAAAGTAATATCAGACAACGATCCAATAAGACTTCGATGTAGATAAGAAGAAAGGTAGATCTTAAAACTTCTGCAAATGCAAAAACACCTGCATCCAAATAAAAAAGTTGACTCATGCTTTTTTTTTTACTCAAGATGCTGGTATTTATAAAATATTCAGTATTCACAGCAAATTGTTAAATGTAAGTAAAACAATGAGAAATATGTTTCAAAATGAATTTCAGCTCAAAAAAAAAACAAATAATACGCTTTTGATTCCATTTCTTTGGAATGGTTATATACAAATAAATCATTTGTAACAAAAAAACAAAACCGACTTCCATGGATCAAAACTGAGTTTTATGGTTTTTCTCATAGTTTATATAGCCAAAACTGAACGAAATTGAAATTGGATCACACTGCAAGCCCCAGATTTCCAATACAAAAAAAATTATAAAAATTGGTTCACTCAATCCAAAGTTATGAGGTTACAAACATAAAAAAAAAAAAAAAAAAAAAAAAAAAAAAAAAATACAGACGAATTGGATACCTTCTCCTTTTTGGAAAAAACAAGTTTTTCCTATAAATAACAAAAAAGGACTATTAGGGCCTTTGTGTTTTTTTTTTTTTTTTCAATATACCAAATCAAACGAAACTTGGATCAGAAAAAATGTTGGGTGATTCAAATATTTGGTATAAAAAAAGAAAGACTAGTTTCGTTCAACCCCCATTAATCCGTTTTCAAAAAATTGATTTTCAAAAAAAAAATTTGAAATATTTTTTAAAAATACAAAAATGCGTTTTTTGAAAATTTTCTAAAATTTTAATATTACTTTTACTTAAACACTTTTGTATAAAAGTTTTTATCAAAATCAGGTTAATGTTGTACGAGACATTCAGAAAAGAAAAAAACCGTTCTATGACAGGTACCGTTAATAACGGTACAAAAAATATTTTTTTTACTTTAAAAGTTGGCTCTTATGCGTAATACTACAAACAAAAATTTTAATCAAAATCGTTAGAGCCTTTTTTGAAAAAAAAATTAACTTTTGTATTTCCGTTATATGGCAGGTACCGTTAGTTTTGGTCATAAAAAAAAATTTCAATTTCAGCTCTAGGAAATTACCAAAAACTGCTAACTAGATACCAAGTTTGAACAAAATCACTTCACTTGTTTAGGCTGCAGCTCCAGATAGAGCTCAAGTAGCACAAAAGTCTAAAATACACCAAAGTATTTGGAGTATTTTTTGCACTTTCGTGATATGCATTTTGAATATAAAAAATATACCATTTTCTCGTATATAATAAACTCCGCTGGTTAAAAAATCAAACCGATTTTGGTATATAAATAGAGCTAGTGGTATAAAAAATGAACTGGTTTTTGGTGAAAAATTATTCCTTTGAAATTGAAAAATACACAATAAATCTATGCATAAAATACACCATTTAAATTATTCTGATTTATAATTTGAACGAAAGTTTATTTTTTAACCTTAAATAGTTTGATGAATTAAAATGTACACTATTTCTTATGAAATAAATGAAAATAAATTATTCTCTATCAAAATACAATTAACTAATGATTAAATATGAATTTGTGTGCCTAATTTAAGAACGAAACAAATTCCATCTACTGATTTTAGATACTACCCCGTCTAAAATCGAGCGCCTCAAAAATTTCAGTGAATTAATGATTTTTTTTCCGATTTTAAAAATCAGTTTTTCAAAAATAATAATTTTTTTGTTGTTTTTACATTTTTTTAGAAGCGTTCTCTTATTATAATATAAACGAATCGAAAAAAGTAAGAATGCGGGATAATTAGGCCGATATAGTACTATTATAGTAAAATAACACTGGTCAACAAGGTTTTTGCCACAAGAATCAAAATATACTTTTCTATTAGTTTTTGGGATGCTGAATCCGAATCTGAAATCAGAAAAATTTGATTGGTCTTCGTTTTTAAAATATTACCGTTAGAAAGTGTCAAAAAGCGTAATTTTGGCTGTTTTCGAGGTTATGTTTTTATGTGGAGTAATTCATTATGAATAAATTTGTAACGGTGCCTATAAGAGCTAGTTTTATTCTTTCAAAAAATGTTTAAATCTTTCCGATATCTCTTTTATTGCCCGAGATATTTAAAATTAAAGTAGCGGTCTTTAAATCAGAAACAACACTAGCCAACCAAATTAAACTTTTTTTGCCACAAGAACCAAAATATACTTTTCTGAAGGTTTTCGAGTTGCTGAACTCAAATCCACAATCAGAAAAATTCGAAAACCTTCAGAAGAGTATATTTTGGGTCTTGTGGCAAAAATTCTTTGACCAGTGACTTAAACTTTAGATTAAGTTTAGTTTCTCCTTGGCTTTTTCAATGAAACTTAAGATATCTCGAGCAATTAAAAAGATATCGGGAAAATTTTAAAAGTTTTTGAAAGAAGAATATTTGTTCTTATGATAACCGTTACAAATTTGTTTATAATGAATTACCCCACATAAAAACAGAACCTCGAAAACAGCCAAAATGACGTTTTTTTAGCATTTTATAACGGTAATATTTCAAAAACGGAGGCCAATCAAATTTTTCTGACTTCAGATTCGGATTCAGCATCCCAAAAACTACTAGAAAAGTATATTTTGGTTCTTGTGGCAAAAAAAAAGTTAAATTTTGTTGACCAGTGTAATTAATCGCTGTCTTCATTATTTAAATGGCGGCCATGGAAAAATATGACGTCTCCCACTTATGCAGTCTGGTGAATTTTGTGTCCACAGGGTGTACTTTCTACACCAAAGAGAGTGTACAAAATATACCGTTTCGGTTCATTTGAGAATCGAATAATTTTATGCACCAATAATGGTGTATTATAAAAACAATTGAATATCGGCGTATTTTTTGCACGGAATGTTAAAAGAAATGTTGAAATTTTGCACAGAAAAGATGATGGTATAATACACCATTTTATTCAAATTTCTCAATTTTACACCAAAATTAATGAATTTACACCAATTTATACACCAGTGTGCTACTTGAGAGACAGACACACAGACAGACAGACAGAATTTCCGGACCCACTTTTTGGCGTTCTCCATCATCGTAATGTCATGTAAAATTGTTTTCTCGAGTTCGATTTTTTTTACGAATCCTAAACTAGCCCTATTGTACCTATATCGCAAGTAAAAATCAGTGAAAAATTGAGGCTACTTAAATTTTTACAAGGTTGGAAAAACTTTATTTTCATATCTATATCAATTAATCACTGCGACGATAGGTTTTCCTTTTGAGGAGATATTACATAGTAAAAAGTGTATTTTTTTAAGACAAATTCACCAATTAAGTATGCCATTTTATAATTTAAATCAACGCCTTATATTCAACGTCTAATTTTCAAAAAAAATTCATTAATGATTTATGGAAAATTGTTTTTTTTTTTTTAATATAAAAACTTATTTTTTTGACAATGTTGTAATAAGTCACAAATAGAGAAAACCAATCCATTGAAGATTTAGTTAATAATAAAATTATTATTGAAAAAAAAAATCATTAAAAGGCCTCATCTTGAAAATAAGACTTGAATCTCTGGGTCAATATTCCTAGAGCGATTTTCAAAAAATGCAGTTTTTATTAAACATTGGATTATCCGTTAGCTAGATATTAAAAAACAAACAAAACATACATAGGTACTTTCAAAATTCGCCGTTTAGGTTATGATTAAAATATAAATAAAAATTGTAGACGAAAACTGTTTTGGTCAAATACAACTTTCACATTATTTATTTCTATAATTGATTTATAATGCTAATTGGCTCGCTATTTCCATTAAAATTTAAAAAATATTAAAATTATCACTCACCCCATACTATAAGCTTACGTAGCTAACTTCAATTTCTTCATAAAATATACAAAACAAATTATTCCCAAAAAATAATATTTCACCATGTTGAAGGAAACTCATCATGGCCATTATGTTTTGTATATATGCTATTTCTGTTGTTTATAAGAAGTGTAGGCGGTGTGCAATGTACAAGAGAGAGACGAAAAGGGTGACACAATAAGTTTTGTAAAAGTTCAAAAGTTTTCCCATTTCATAGAGCCGCAAAAGTTCATACACAATTCTTATACACTGTTTGGCGCTGCACTTACACACGTATTTAGTTCTTCACTTTAGCATGACATAATACTCATATCAAAGGACATCTCAAGAGTGTATACGAGTATGTGCCGATGATGTGCGCTAAGCAAGCACAAACTTCGTTTTGCACCAAACTTTCTTCGATGCAAGTGCGGAGCCAAAAATTACAAATAAATGGAAATTTATCGAAAATGTTTTCTCCCTTTAGTACTGTATAATGTAAAATCCTATAGCACCATTTTTTTGATCCCACACACACAAATATTCAAGGAGGATATGTCTGCTGATCCGTGAGGAAGGATATAATAGCTATAACCCCCAGTAGAGAGTAGGAGATCTGCAGCAACTAACCAGTGGCAGTAGTAGAGAATTTGTTGGAACATCATAGCAAAAGTGTTAAGAAACTTTGAATAGCTTTTCTATCCCGTTTGTAATTCCCTCACTCTTCGTCCTTTTCATCCTTCTGTTGACTGGATACGAGTGTGGGTGTGGAAAAGGGGGGTTAAACGCGAACTTATTTTGAATATTTCAGGGTTGCTGAGCGCGAATTATGTTTATTAGTTTGCGAAAGTTTTTTTTTTTCGTCCTTTTTTTTGCATGTGTGTTTATTTTATCTAACGAAATCGCTTTGGATATGAGATTAGCTAACTTAAGGAACAGGAATAATGTGTGTGTGGAGGAGAGTGTGAGTGTGTTCGCAGGCAAGGAATCACAAGATTGAGTTTTTTTTTTTTATTTCGAAATAAAACGATGATTTTAAAGTTTATAGGATCATCTGGCTGCAAGAAGAAGAAGAAGAACAAGGAAGTGTAGTGGTTCTGTGCATGGAATGCATATTTTTACGTAACTAAGAAAGTTTTTTGATTGAGTTTCAAGAGTTTTTTTGGAAGAGTATGTGAAGATAGTCTGGCCACGTATTGATGTAAGTACTAGACGACGACGAGAGAAAGATGATGATATTTCGATTTAACAAAGTCATAAAAGTTTTTGGGTTTTTTTTTTTTTTTTTTTTGTTTCGTGTGAATTCCAAGTGTAAAGTTGGTACGAGAGTAGAGGAAGAAGACACTGTAAAAAGGGTGATTTGATAATGAAGTTTGTTGGTTCTTTCAATATTATAAGAGCTTATAAGGTGTCAGGATGGAAGAAGTTTTTTTTTTTAGAAAAGTTATGTCCTTGAAGGACATATATACGAGTATACCTATGGGAAGGTTATGTGGGTGATATTTGGTATTCCCAACAGGCAACTTTTCTAAAATTATATTTCGTTTCCTTTTGTAAAGTAATCAAATCGTGAAATATTTACCTATCTATCATATACGATAGCCAAAGTGAAAAAAGTTGGGTTAAGGGAACGATATGAGAGATTTTATTATAAACATTTTTTTTATATGATGCTTTTGATTGAACGAGTGTTTTTGCAATACGTTTTTGAACTAAATAATGAAAAGTTTTTTTTTTTTTTGTTATTAATAAACCGTAACTATAATGTCAGATTATACGCATGCAATTCCAGGACCACCTTACAAGAGATAGTAATCTTAGCTAATGATAAATTATTTAAGGGTATTTTTTAAGGCTGGGTGTTATAAAACTATAACCAAAACAATCCGACCATTCATAACTTTGTTTTGCCCATTTAAACCACATGTTGTGTCTTAGTGCTGATTTTTTTTTTTTTCTTAAAAAAAAATCTAAATATAATTAAAAAGTAAATTTTGATAAATTTCTATACTAAGAAAAATTTGTGAAAAATCTTCGCCGCGTCACTTCAGCTGCACCATCGCCGTTTGGCGGAAAATTTCATCGCACCACGTACGCACCATTTCATTATGTATGAAAAATTCACCATTTCATTATGTATGAAATTTGAAGACGACTTAAACATTTGTATAAGTACGAAAATAGATTTTTTTTTCATTCGAAATGAAATGTTTGCGGACGTGGTGCAGCGGTGCTACAGCGATTTTTTGTCGTTTTTTCAAAATGAAACGGTGCAGAGTGGTGCAACGGTGAGCCGGTGGTTTAGACATTTTTAAGATGGTGCGGAAGTAGCGCAGTGGTGGTGCTGGTGCAACGTAGGTGCGGCGGTCAAAAAGTGGTGCGGACGTGGTGCAGTGGTGGTGCAGTGGAATTCCATTTTTACTCGGGATACAAATAAAGTGCACACTGGGTCGAACGAACATACTTGCTCTTACGGCGAAAGTTTTAGATATTTAAGGCTTTTTTTAAACATTCATAAAAGAATAATAATTCTAGTCTAATAATTTTATTAATAAAATAAATAAAAAATGAAAAAAAAAAAATTATAACTTAATACCTATATTTATTGCTACTTCATTTATGGTATCACATTTTTGGGAATTACATATTATTTTTTTATCGTGGAGTCGTCTTTTCAATAATTTTTGTAAAAAAAATTTTTGGACAAAATTAAAAAATAAAATGCACAACTGATTGCAAGTACTTGCAAATGTTAAAACTTTTTTATGGTGGGTCGTTCAACACCTTTTAAATTACTTGACATTTATTTTAACTTTTTTTTTATCAAGTTTACCAACATTAAAGGAAAATTTCACTTAAAATAACTTTTTCCTCACCATTTGAACTTTAACCCACTTTTACTCAAGTTTATTTTTTTGTCTAAAATATTTTTTATTGGTGATATACTATATGAGCAATGAACAATGAACAAGCCTTTTTCAAAATGTTACGTCCCTTACTTTGGCGGACACTTTGTGGCGGAATAAAAACAAAATCATCTCATTAATTGTAGCTAATTAAATGCTAATTTGTTGCGCAAACCAAAAATTTGTAGCTCGCATAGTTTTTGAATTATGGAATTTTCCGCTAAAATAAGTCTGAAGTTAGCGGACAAAATCTGAAATATTTGAAATTAATGAGTTTAGTTGACCTCCGAATTTGTAGCTTTTTAAATGCTTTTCAAATACATAAACTTGGTTTTTGTAGCTTGAACAGTTTTTTTGTTATTCAAAATTCCGCTAAAATAAGACTGAAGTTAGCGGACGAAAGTAGGAAAATTAATATTTTTTTGATGCCCGAAATTGTAGCTAATTAAATGCTAATTTGTTGTGCAAAAATTAATTTTGTAGCTCCACCCAGTCATTTTTTATTTCAACTTAAAGTTTCAGAAGTGCACTTCCGGTTTGATGAGGCCAGTGGAGACTTTTTTGAAAATTCAGTTTTTTAAGTTTTTCCTTTTTCCATTAATTGTAGCTTTTGAATACATTATTTTTGATACAAACCCCAATTTTGTAGCTCAAACCGTTTTTGAAATATTCAAGATTTTGTTTTAAAAACATAGCTCAGAAGTAACCTTTCAAAATCCAAAAAAATGCGAAATTCAAAAATTTTTTTTGCACAAATTTGAAGTAACCTAGACTAAGACGAAATCCAAAAACCTCGATTTTGTAGCTCGTTTGGTTTGTTTGTTTGTTATTCAATATTCCGCTAAAATAAGACTCAATTTCATATATAACGGTCAAAATTTTTAAAAAAGTTGAATTTTCAATTTTTTTTCTTTTCTAGAAATTGTTGCTTTGCTAAACAAAATTTGTTGCGCAAAAATTAATTTTGTAGCTCCTCTCAGTCATTTTCTATTTCAATTTGAAGTTTAAAAAGTGCTAAAAAAAAAGACTTTTTTAATTTTTTTCCTTTGCCATTAATTGTAGCTTTTGAATACATAGGGACGAAAATTTAAAAAAGTCTTTTTTTAAATTTTCGTCCGTTGGTACAGCGAACAGGAAGTGCACTTTTTAAACTTCAAATTGAAATAGAAAATGACTGAGAGGAGCTACAAAATTGGGGTTTATACCAAAAATATTGTATTCAAAAGCTACAATTAATGGAAAAAGGAAAAACTTAAAAAAGTGAATTTTTAAAAAAGGCTCCACTGGCCTCATCAAACCGGAAGTGCACTTCTGAAACTTTAAGTTGAAATAAAAAATGACTGGGTGGAGCTACAAAATTAATTTTTGCGCAACAAATTAGCATTTAATTAGCTACAATTTCGGGCATCAAAAAAATATTAATTTTCCTACTTTCGTCCGCTAACTTCAGTCTTATTTTAGCGGAATTTTGAATAACAAAAAAACTGTTCAAGCTACAAAAACCAAGTTTATGTATTTGAAAAGCATTTAAAAAGCTACAAAGGACAATGGTAATTTTGGCCCTGAGACCAATAACGATGTGTCATATGTCATTGGAAAGGTATTTTTGCGTAGATCAATTGTTTATATCGCGCCAAGACTGAATTCGCTGTGGGAAAAAAGTTATAGCTATAAATGTAGAACAGGGTAAAAATAGTTTAAAAGACGTATAGGCGACCGTCGTACGACTTAGCTTATACGGATAGAGGGTAAAACAGGTGTCAAATGGAAGATAAGTTGATGGAGAAAATGAAAAAAATAGGGTTGAAACTTTTAAACCGTTTTTAAAATGGGAACTTCTATGTGGCAACCCTATTTTAAAAGAAAAAATGGTTTATTACATATATTTGTAGCATGATCAAGTAAGACAATTTTTGAAATGCCAAATGAAAGCTTAAATAAGGAAAAAATTAAAAATATGAAATAAGGAATGTTGGCCCACAGATATGGCAACCCTACTTAAATTGAAAAAAAAAAAACAAATAAAATAATCTTTTTGGAACAACAGAGTACAATTTTTATATGGACTAAAAAGATAAACTCTGCTCTCATCTTTTGCTGTCAAAAATACGGGCAAATACTCGGCAACCCTACGCAAATGCTTAGAAATACTAAAAATATTATTTTTACTAGCCAAAATGTGTAATATCATATGTTATGTTTTGACCTTTAACTCTATCAAATTCCATACATTTTTGTAAAAAAAAAGAAGTTTTTCTGTGTTTCTTAGCATTCATATAGGGTTGCCGAGTACTTGCTCATATTTTAGAGGTGGCACCCGACAGGTTTAAGATAGAAGAGAATATCCCAAAGGTTTGTACCTAATCTTTTAAATAAAAAAGCTCTTTTGGTGTGTTTTTTTCGATCGTTTTAATAGGGTTGCCATATTTGTAGGCCAACATTCCTTATATTATTTTATTAATTTTTTCACTATTTTAGCTTTCATTTGGCATTTCAAAAATGTTCTTATTTGATTCTACCACAAAGATATGTAATATACCATTTTTTCTTTTAAAATAGGGTTGCCACATAGAAGTTCCCATTTTAAAAACGGTAACCCTATTTTTTCATTTTCTCTATCAACTTATCTTTCATTTGACACCAATTTTACCCCCTATCCGTATGAGCTAAATCGCTCGACGGTCGTCTCTCCGTCTATTAAACTATTTTAACCCTGTTCTACATTTATGGCAACTAAACTCATTAATTTCAAATATTTCAGACTTTGTCCGCTAACTTCAGACTTATTTTAGCGGAAAATTCCATAATTCAAAAACTATGCGAGCTACAAATTTTTGGTTTGCGCAACAAATTAGCATTTAATTAGCTACAATAATGAGATAATTTTTTTTTTGATTCCACCACAAAGTGTCCGCCAAAGTAAGGGACGTCAAAATATTGTACATGAGAAGACAGAACACATTCCATGTAAAACAATGCAACTCCACGTCTTATTTTTGAATAAATTAACTGAGCATTAGTATGGTTTTCTTTTTGAAAACTAAAATCAATTAAACATTAATTAGTTTACTATTTTTTCAACAAAAAGAACTACAGATACAGCAATTTAATTTCTTGAATGTGATGTATGATGTACGATCTGTAAACCTGTCCTTATGTATCATGTGGCCCAAAACTAAAAAAGTCCACAGGAACTAGTAGAGCTGTAGCAAATCGTATGTATTCGTTACTATAATGCGGGTATTTGCTTCAGTAACGAGTAACGAAACGTTACTTTATAAACAGTATCGTTACTTGTATGTTTTGTTACTGGGTACTTAAGTAACGAAACATACATAATAGTAACGATCCCATTTCAATACTAAATCATCTGATATATGAAATACGAAACGAAGTGATACACTCAATTTGTCGCATTTAGCATCTCGTATCGATATCGTTTCCGTAGTCAGAATGCTAACTCCAGATAATTATCTGGAGCTTAGTTTTGACTCGATAAAAACAGTAGTACAGAAATATCAAAGGAGACGTTTTTGGTATTTTCTCTATGTGGCCGAAATATACCGACACCGCAACCAATGTGTTTATGATATTGGTGTTAATGGTCTTGAAATGTAGCTTAAGAATGTACAAAAGTTTTTTGGTTTTTTCAAAAAAATTTCTTTATTTTCAGTGCAAAATTTTCAACTAAAAAAAAGCAGAGAAAACGAGGTTTAAAAATCACTCTCAATAGAAAAATGAATGAAAAATTGTTCGACATGGTTATATTGAAGTGTTGATATTCCGAAATCTGCGCTATGTACTTTCGAAACAAAGGTCTCTACAGAATTGTGATAAAATTACTGAACGAATATAAACAAAAAATTACCAAAGTTTTGCCAAAAAATTAGGAAAAAATCAAACAAGCTTCCACGTTTGATTAAAAAAAAATCAGTATAGCTACCTTCAAATTCTTATTACATGAGAAAGCCGCAACTCATTTTAATGTTTCTGGCCTTTAAATGTAGCTTAGATTACGCAAATTTTTTTTAGTTTTTTTTTTTGAAAAAAAAAAAAATTTACACCCTTATACCAACGTACGAAACACACTTAAAATACCAAGCCTACGAATCGTATCAAATACATGAAATATACGAAATGTTCGAAACGTACGAAGCATCAGAAGTAACGAAACGTACGAAACATACAAAACACACGAAATATACGAAATATACCAAAAATACGAAGCATACGAAAGTAACGAGTAACGATATTATTGATGCGAATACTAGTATCAAAAGTAACGTATACATGAAATATACGAAATGTACGAAACGTACGAAGCATCAGAAGTAACGAAACATACGAAACATACAAAACACACGAAATATACGAAATATACCAAAAATACGAAGCATACGAAAGTAACGAGTAACGATATTATTGATGTGAATACTAGTATCAAAAGTAACGCATACATGCGGGTACTCATATTTTCGTTACTTTTACAGCCCTAGGAACTAGTACATTTTATATGTATGTATGTTAAACTTTATTTAAAAAAAAGTTACGTATACCCCACAGTGACCATTTACGTTTAATTTTAATGCATACCATAGCTTTAACCCAATTGGATGTTTATCTTTAAGTATTCTCTGCTCTTTAAAATTAAAAAAAAAAATATTGACTATGTTCCCATACCAATATGACAAACTATAAACTGGAATTACAAATGTTTACTTCAATAAAACCATCATGAAAAATGTGGATTGCAGAACGGATTGATAGAAGAAAAAGCTAACCAACTCAACTATTAAATAACTATACAAATGAATCCTTATTTCATATTTGTATCGAACTGCATGAGCTTGGTAACTCTGCAGTCGATGTTTCACTTTATAATTTATATTTTTATCCTACTTTGTATCGAACTGCACGAGCCTGGTAACTCTGCAGTCGGTGCTATAATTATAATCTACTTTTATTCTTCTTTTTAGGTAACTTGACGAAAGAGTAGCTTTCGTCTTATTTTTATCTTTGACGAAAGTCAGTTCTAATTTGAATCTCGTGAAGGAAGCCGGAGTCTAGCAGGAAGCAAGTTTAATAAGCAGGGTTTTTATTGTGCAGCGTCTTTTTATGATTTAAAATAAAGAGTGGTTTTTATAACATTTTCCACTATAATTCTTTTACGTGTTTTATTTTTACTGGTGAAATATTTGTACTTCCATCTGCCTCCGCTGTGCTACGATACAATATTTTTTTTGTGATAATCAAACAAGACTCTATATAGAAGAAAAATCTAAGCATTCAAGGAACTTTAAAACCAGATTCTCGTCAAATTCAATGCCCAGCAATGATTTTGAAAAATTCTTGACAGATGTTGGAAAGCAAAAAAAACGGAATAGAAACTCCATTCTGTCCAAATTCAAGATGTTAAACTTAATTTTCCATTGACCACTTATTTTGCCAATGCAAACAGAAAAATACTATATTTTCCAGCATAATTACTCTTAAACGTCTAGTCTATAGAAATTAATCTAAACCTCATAAGATTCTCATTAAAAACAAATTAATTAACTAAACAACGACGGTTTATCCAATTAATTACAATCTAACCGATTTTGTTTCCATTTTATCACAAAATCCTTTAGATAAATCAAATTAATCCATCTATCTCCAGAGCTCTTTTTGGTTACATACTCGTATTATACATGTTGCCTGACAGATTAAACAATCCCCCAAAAATTCAAATGGTATAGCTTGATTTGATGTATATAAAATAAAAATGTCACAAATGATCATATCGCTCGAAAACACTTTCAAACAATTATTCATCGAACAAAATATCATAAATCATCAAATTCCAATGTTATGCAAGGATGTTCCAATTTAAACCAAAAAAAAACTTGTATCCTGTGACGAATTTATACACATATTGCCTCTCTCTCTCTCACATAGAGAGAACAAAAAAAAAATCCTTCAGCTACACTTTCTTCATGTAAATAATAATGAAACCATGAATTTTAGATTTAAGACTCTTATCCACATTTATCTTCGGAGCCCGTTTCATCGGTTAACCACACTCCATGGGGTTTTATTGATTTTTCAGTGGTGGGTTCCTTTTCCTCCTTTTTGCTGATGTTCTTCTACCATCACATTGAGTAAAGAGCAAAAATGTTTATTCACCCGTTGGATATAAAATTATATAACAACGACCCCCGAGTTCACAGTCTGGTTGTCAGAAAATTGCGGTATCCCAACAAAAAATATTCTAAAAAGGATTTTCCTTATACCTACCAAACCAACTTAACTCAAATCCAAGGTACGTTAAGAGTATATAACGTGGTTACATCTTCTCTCTCCCACGTCCTCGTTTCCCAGGCCTCCCACCGAGAGAGGCCCCTATACATCTTCTTTTTTTTTTTGTATACTTATATGAAGCAAACTATCAATTCCGCCAAAGAATTCCATTAAGAATGCTTAATACACTTTCTTCTTCGTTTGTGTAAACACATTACCTTCAGAAAACTGCTTAAAATTGCAGAGATACGTCGCACTGTGGGGCAACTTGTATGGGAGACCGGAAAAAACTCAATTAAAACTAAACTACTGAACCAATTTTCATGAAATTTGCAGGAAAGGTAGCTAATAGCAAGACAAATCTACACCAATGACCACCCATTGCCACGCCCACTCAGAAAAAAATTATATTAAAAAATCAGAAATCAAGTTTTTGCAGCTGTAAATGACTTACTTCCAATCGCTTTTTTAGAAAAATCAAAATTTTTTTAGTTTATTTGAACATTTTATTAATAAATACCGTTTAAATTTTACATAAATAAAAAAAAATCAAAAATTTTCAAAAAAGGAAAAATATCCAAAAACGCTAGGTATGGCATTTTTTTTCAAAATTTAACTTTCTTGGAAACTTTTTTTTCCTTGGTTAGTTCTAAAATTTAAACGGCTACCAAGCCTAAACTTTTCCTTCAATTAGCGGAACATTCCATCAAATCATTCCATCCTTTTTTTGGAAACAAGTGGAACTAAAGATAAGAGAATCTTCAAATAACCAGTTTTACTGTATTCCGATTCCGATAGTTATAAATAAAGTCAAAAAAGTGGCTTAGTGAAAAAAAACATTTGTTTTAATAGGTAAATGTGCAATGCAGGTTTCATTAACACAAACTCCTGATCCCTACAGCGACTAAATTGGGAAAAACTTTAAAATTGTGGGTTTAAAATTTTTTTTTGCAATCTTATCAAAAATTTTGGGCTGTTTAGCAAAACGGACTTCACATTCAGATTCAGCATACCAAAATACATTTAGAAAGATTTGTCTGGCGAAAATAGCTGCATATTTCTTTTTTGCCTTATTTTTTTTTTTTTGGTTTTTTGAATGACTTTTTCAGATTGAAATTGCTATAAAAACCGAATACGGACGTCTTCGGGTGAGATTTTTTTTTTAAACTATTGCTGAGATTCAATACTATCTAGGAAAACCTATCCGCCAACAGAGGCAGACGGAGGCAGTAGTTAAAACCTAATTTGAACCTAAAAAGTCACTAAAATTGAATGTTTTTTTGTCAAAAAAAATTGTATTCAATTCTTTTTCGCTAAACTAATGTACCATATTGTTTGCCAATTTATTTTAAGCCTATTTACAAAAAAAATTGGTTCAAACCTTTAAATTTTAAGGAAAATAGATCATTTTGAAACTACTTGTATTTTTATCAGTTTTCACTGTTTTTCAACTTTGAGCGATAATCTCCAGGACCACAATTTTTTTTTTGAAAAACAGTTTTCATTTTCTGATTCTTCAACTAATTTACTGTTAGAAACACGTGCAGTATCAAAATAAATCGTACTTCCGAAAGTTGGTTTTTTTCCGCCTTTTCCCCACTGTGCGTCGTCGTCATAGTCATTTTTTTTTTTTTTTTGCATCACACGCCCTCGAATCCATCCGTTGCATGTTATTGCATGAAGATGCACTTGAACAGCAGAGCGAATTCAGAGCTTCACAGACTTTGTAGCCTTCACACAGACTTTTCACCATCAGCCTGCAGCAGCAGCCGAAGAATGGGCTGGGAACTTGACTAAAGTGGGCGTTGATGTGCTCTTCAAGTTCACCATAGCCAATGTTTTCAAAAGTTCCCACTTCATGCAATAATTCCTTCCCTACCTTTTCTCAACTTGCCCCTGCCCCATCAAGCCCCCCCCCCCCCCTAAGTCTAATTTCACATTGAGATAATGTTGATGCGCTTTCTCTAAGTGACTTGGAGAGAGAGAGAAATCTTTAGTTTCTTGCGAGTAGATTTCGAAAAAGGAACTTTTTCCAAAGTTTCGCCTCTGTATTATTTTTGTGTTTCTGTTCGGTTCGTCCAGAAGAAGACTCTCTTTAAACTGCCATCCTCACACACTTTCGATAAATTCAATTTTCATGATTATCTAACACACAAAATGCCGGCATCCTTGCGATGCTTTCAAGCGCGAAACGGCAAAGAATGGAAATTACCAGAGAGAAGCCCTTGGCGTATACACATTCACTATATCATAGAAAAATAAGGACGAGAAGGCAAAGGCAAAATGGTAACAGCTACTGACTGCTACTGGTATATACTGGTTAGGTTACCAGCTCTCTCTCTTATTCAGAAGAGGGAATGTGCTTCAATTGATAATCGTTCTAGCGAAAAAATTCTGTTTATGGATATAGTGGGTACCTATATAGAACGCTCCACAGAGCAGCTCCACTCAGTACAGCAAAGCATCCTTCAATATTAAAACTTTATCCTTTAACACCAAAAAAAAAAAGGGACTATATAGAGGACTAGACGAAGACGGAAGCCTTCGATGATATGATGGGTTTTGGTTGTGGTGTATAGTTTTTTGGAGCGCGACAAAGAGAGGAGGGAAATGGCCAAAAAAAAAAATAGCTTGATATCCTTGCAAGCCACCCTACCAACGTTGTCGTCATTAGATAGTCAAAATCTTTGCAGATGGATAATATTGATTAGAAAAAAGAAAAGCGGTGGAATTTTTCTAACTTTGCTACCACAAGGCCCGTAGTTATAGGAATTTTTAAAGTCTTTTTTTTAAAATGAGAAATTAATAACCGTTTGAGAAGCTAAATTTGGACAAAGTTGGACGGTGTTGAAGGAACTGTAGAAAATGATGTAATGATGGTAGGTATCTGAGTGTTTTTCATTGATTTTATTATAATCGAATATTCAAAGAAGATAACAAGAAATAATTGTTTGACCAAGTCACTATCAATTGACGAAGATGAAGATTGAAGATCTTTATACGAAAATAAAAGAAAGAAACCTAAAATGTATTGCCCGTTGGCTGAAGTTATAAGAAAAAAGAAAACCGAAAACTAAAATAATGAAAATAAATTTATAATTTTTGTTTTGTGGACTTTATTAGTAAAATTCAGTTTAGAAAGTTTTTTTATGACCTGAAGTCCAAAATGCATTTTTAGGTGCATGAATTTATTCAAATTCCCTGTGCGATTGGATCAAATCTTTGAACAACGACCTAATTGGATCATATTGGTGCGGTTTTATAAGGTGATGAAAATAACACTGGTTTACAAAGGTTTTGTTGCCAAAACAAAAATATACTTTTCTTAAGGCTGAACTCGAATCCGAAAAAAAAACTCAAAAAAACGTTTTGTTTTTAGTACCTACTTCGGACCTTATTCTTTTATTTAAGGAAAATTGTTTCAGCATATTAAGTAATGGTTTCTATCTTTTATTACCTGTTTAAATCTTTTCAATATCTTTTTTATTGCTCGAGATATATATAAAAATGAACTAAGTAGGTTTGGCTTCATGAATCATAAACAAAATAATAACGTTATAAAATATCAATGGTAGATATAATATGCCAAACAACTGAGGAAAAGATTTTTGAAAGATTTAAATAGGTCTTGAAAGATGAAAATTAGTCCTTATAGAAACCGTTACTAAATATGCTCAAACAATTTTCCATGTTAAAAAAGAATAAGGTCCGAAGTACTGCATTTTCTAACGGTAATATTTCAAAAACGGGAGCTGACTAATTTTTGTTTGACGTCGGATTCGAGTTCAGAAAACCGAAGACCTTCAGAAAAGTATATTTTTGTTTCGGCAACAAAAAAGAAGTTTGATTTTGTTAACCAGATCTTCACGCTTCAATTTTTGGAAAAGAAAAACTAAAGAATATCAATTTTTTTTTTACTAATTGTTTTTTTAGCAAATTTCTTTACATATTCTTGTAGAAAATTGAAAGCTCTACAAAAAAGGCCTTATACACTTTTTTTCATTTATCTAACCGTTTAGTAGATATTGGAGGTCCAAAAACCTTTAAAAATCTTTAAAAATTCGTTTTTTGTTCTTAATTTTGTAACAAATTGAAAAATTATAATAATCGAACGCGCATGACATATTCTTGTAGGAAACATATTGCTCCACAAAAAAGGTCTCAATAACTTTTTTCATTAATCTAACCATTCTAAAGATATTCGAGGTCACAGTTAAGAAAAATTATAAAAACATTTTTTACGTTTAAAAATTTTCCAATTCACTGAAACTTCATTATTTTCAAATAAGCAAGATATAGGGGCCTAAACATTTTACAAAAAATTCCTTAGCATCAAATTGATTCTTAACGGTTAATTAAGAAGATATTCGTATCCAAACCAATGCCCACTGATTTTAATAGTTTTCTTATATTCGTATGCATAGCAATTTGGATACGAATATCTTCTAAACGGTTAAAGCAATCAATTTGATGCCAAGAAATTTTTTGTAGAACGTTAAAGCCCCTACAAGAATACCCCTTGGTAATTTGAAAATAATGAAGTTTCAGTGATTTGGAAAATTTTTAAAAGTAAAAAATGTTTTTATAATTTTTTTTAACTTTGACCTCGAATATCTTTCAAATGGTTAAATTAATAAAAAAAAAACTAAATAAGACCTTTTGCACACAGAGTTGAATATCCATCGAAGAATTTTTCCTATAAATAAGTTCAGTATGAGCTTTATGGTCCAACGTTTGGGGTCATAAAAAAGGGAGCGGGTCGAAATTCTGTCTTCAAAATTCTGGTTTTCAAAATTCTGCCAAAATTTTTTTTTTTAGAAAAAAATTCTGCTAATTCTGTTTTTTTTTCATAAGTAATTTGGTACTTTCTTAACTGCCTAGAAGACTGACTATTTTATAACTCACATCTATATACAATTGAAAACTAATTAGAAACGATGAAGAATATTCCTTTTCTTAATTAAATTTTTTGAATATTCATTTTTATTTGATAAATTAAAAAAATTTTAATTATCATTTTTCGAAGATATTTATCATTAAAGACCTTTTTTCAATATTTTTAAATTTATTGATTTATCAAAAAAACTAATATTACAAAAATTTACATAGTACCTATTCGTAAGTAAGTAATTTCAAATAAGCAGCTAATTTTTCGAGATCATTTTTTTTTTACAAAATTCAAAATTCTGAAAAAAAATTAAAAAAGGGTTTGGAAATTGTTAAAAAGCGCGCGCTTTTTACATTTTCCAAACCCTTTTTTAATTTTTTTCTGAATTTTGTAAAACAGAATTAGGAAAAGCAGAATTTTGAAAAGCAGAATTTTGAAAGCAGAATTTTGACAAAAGAATTTTGACCCCGACAGAATTTTGACTCCAACCCCATAAAAAAGGAATAGCTGAGTTATGCAAGAGTTTTTGATCCATTTTTTATCCAAACCGAAGAAGCGGAAATTTCTAACTGAAAGTCTTCGCACCAAGCGTTTGTTAATGTTAAGTAACACGTTTGGATCATAGAGAACTTCTGAAGATTTATGCTGTCTCTACCATCTTTGATGGCTTTAAAGTCAAGGGATCTTGTTTAAAACTCGTTGGTTTCTTCTACGAGTTGCCTCAGTGTGAATCTTAAGTCTATGGCTGGATTGCCAGGTTTAAAAACACACTGGAACGTTCACAGAGTATCTTTGGACAACTCCTATATTAAGTACGACATTTTTTATCATAAATACTTTGTTTTTTCTTAGTACATCTTTCTCACCCACATCTAGTCCACAGGCGGAAAATTGAGAATTTTAATCTGCCTTTCTCTAAACATATGAATGATGAATAGGTAACCTTAGTTTTACAGGTCACTTTCAAGTTCTGCCATCTTTGTACATTGATTTCCCAAACATGGTTCCAATTTGAAAGGGTTATTAGGATCCTCCCTTCTCTACAAAAAGTCCAACTACTGGTAGACTATTAAGCCCCTTATGAGAAGCTTCATGAAGCTATTAAAGGTGATCATATGTTCACTAAGTAGTTCGTCCTGATTGACAAATTCCTCTCGCTCTCCCGTAGAAATTCAAGTTTTTTTTTAAACAAAGTATAGCCATTCCATTATCCATTATCAATTATTCCCTTAAAAAATAATAATGATTGCTTGGCTTTCGGATTGTCTTGATATCTCCAGAAGAACAATCAAATCTTAAAGTCTTATTTTTATGCGAGATCGAAAACATAACTTTAACTTTTTAACCAAATAACGAAAAAAAAAGAAATTTTAACCCTGATCCCCATCAACTTATCCTAAACAGGCCTGTTATCACAACAAGATAGCCTTTGTAAGTGGAGATATATAGAATAAACCCAAAGACTATTTCCTATTTGCATTTTTAGTTTGTTCGATGACGAGATGAGAGTCTCTTCTCACTGGTGCGGTTAAAGATTGATGCGTAGGATATCGCAGAAGGATTCATTCGGTTGCACGTCTGTTTAATTAAGTTCTTTATCCAAACTAAAAGTACTTTCTCCGGAGGCGAGACTTTAACCTTATATATAAAAAGCAAGAAGGCATCAACAAGAATCAAATCAAATCAAAATCACACACAAACAAACTTTGTCATTGAAATGATATTTTCTTCCGAAGAAAATCCTGACAAAACAAAAATGAAAGAAAATAGGAGAAACATGAACAAATATATAGAAATCCCTCTGCCTTTAGGGGGTAACTTTGACTTGGGCTATCTCAGTGATCCCCTTCAATTTGTGGGGGCTTCAGTTTATAATAGGTTTTTGGTTTGTTGACCCGATTTCTAGGTCACAAAATCATTAAATATTCAAATTGTTTCATGGATCATACTCGGCGTACTACGGTTGTACGAGAGAGATGACGAGAGAATTTTGCGTACGCATTGCACAATCCGGGTCGGGTCGGGGGCTTTCATATATGGAAAATTGAAACTAGGAAGAAGGGTTTAACCATTTTTCAAATTATACCTACCTAAAACCCATATAGGTTTTTTATGCATGGTATATTTACTTATGCAGATAGTTTACTTTTGTTTGTGTTTGTGTTTGCTCTCTGAAACACAATAGAGAATGTGGTGAATCAATTTGAACAAGGGATTGTGTGTTGAAAAATTCAATAAATGGATGCCGCCGCTTTTGCTCCAGACACCCAGGAGCAAAGCAAAGGGAGTCTATATGCAAGGTAGGGAACTCACTCTTGTAACTCACATATATCAATGTGGTTAATGGCGAATGAATGCCGGTAGGTTTGGTCAATCAAATTTTAGTTTTGAAACTACAAAGGCCTGGCCTAGAGCTTATATAGATGATATTGAAGGTATAGATGGAACTTGTCGGTCGGTCGGTCGGTCGTTTGGTTTATGCACATTGTTATATTTAGGTTAAGTTCCAATGCAACTTACCTAGCTTTTGGTTTTTTGATGTAATGCATTTATAAATACATTAAAAATCAATTTGCCACTCGTTTGTATTCCCCTGCGTGAAATTGAATTTACCAAACGAACGAAGCATTATTGGATCCTTGGATGGTTTACTCTTTTACAGCCAGAGGCCACAAAAACTGTTGGGTTTCATTGAAAGTAGAAAATAAAAAAAAACGAAAATTCCTGAAAATATGTTAATTGCATTGGTTGGTATTTTATTGGTGACCTATAGGTAGGTAGACTTGAATATTGTTTAAAGAGGTGAAAAGTTAAAAAAAAAAGAACTAAGCCATATTGCATGATTTGAGTTTGATGTTTTTGAATGGAATTTTATTTATAAATTCATTGAATGGAATTTATTTTTTTTTGTGTGTCTAACCTTGTGGTTGAATTGAAAAAAATGTAATTCAAGGTTCAAAGAGTTTTAAATTTTAATATAAATAAAACAAGGTTATATTGAAGTAGCACTTAAGTGGTTGTATGGAAAAAAGCCAGTCTAACCACTTACGATTTTTTGTCTAGAATATTGAAAAAGGTTTCTTAAAGCCTTCATTGTCAGCCTAGGATACTCAAATGTAAGTGAGTTTAAGTAAAAGCTTTGGTTTAATAAATATATGCGCTCTGTGCTCAATGCCCCGGTTCAAATTTGTACCTTACAAAAAAAAAGAAATGGGTTACGACTTTTGGCTCAAGAGGGCCCAAAATTCAATGAAATGTGACATCATATAATTTATAACCACCGGACAAGTAAGACGCTTCGAATAATACTGCGCTTTCAAAATTAGAATAAGTTTATGAGGAGCTATGAGGGAACACATCAGCATACATATAAGTCAAACAATTCGAAAAATAACACTGGTCTACAAAATTTAACTTTTTTTTTCTCCTTCAAATATTTTTTTGATCTTATGAAAGATTAGACTTTAGTTAATCTAAATCTGTTTTCAGAAAAATTCTATCAGGTACCATTTTTGTAAAAATTGAAAAATGTTGGTAGTTTCTAAAAAATCACCCTTTTAGATTCATTTGAACTTGTATAAAATTAAATCTATTTGTTGCATTGAGCTCAAATTTGGAGGACTTATTCCTCATAATATGACCTATCGATTGACACCAAATATGTCCTTTTACATTAATGTTTACTTATATTTTAAAATATTAATTGACAAAAAAAGCAGAAATATCGAAATCCTTTACTTTTTAGTAAATCCTACATGAACAAAAACGGCTTAGTTATGGGAAATGCTAAATATCAACGCCCATTATATTTAAAAAGTCAAATATGTAAAGAAAACCATAATAAAATACATTAAACAAAATTTGTACGTGTTTTGTAATTTTATATACTATTTTTCTATTTAGAAATATCTTATTTGTAATAAATTATTCGATAAACTGCCTTGTAAGGCTTCAGATTTGTTTCTCCAAGAAACAAAAGTATACTTTTTTTATAGTTTTTAATGTGTTGAGTTAGAATCCGAAGTCTAAAAAATTCTATCACGTCAGGATTTTGAGATATTCGCATTAAAGGATCAAAAAATCATGTTTTTTTTTTTAGAAAATCTCAAAAAAAACTAATATATCTCAAAAACCAGAGCTGACCAAAATTTTTTGAGTTCGGATTCAAAATCAGCACACTAAAATCTATTAGAAAAGTATACTTTTGTTTTAGGGAGAAAGATATATGAATTTTTAGAGATTAGTTTCTTTATGGTAAGATATGCCAAACCTACTTAACTTACTTAAATTAAGATATCTCGGAGAAGAAAAGAGATATTAAGAAGATTGAATTTAGAAGAGAAAAATAAGTTCTTTCATAAACCGTAGCAATTTTAATTGAAAAAGATTACATTATGCAAAAATATTTCTTCGGCAACAGCAAAAAAAAAATGGATTTTTGAGATTTTCTAACGGGAATATCTAAAAAAAAACGTGACGTACTAGGTCAATTCTGATTTCGGATTCAGAATCAGCATACAAAAATCATTTAGAAAAGTATAGTTTTATTCAAAGGAGGATTTCCTTGCAGACCAGTGTAATCGTGCATGAAATGCATCTCTACAAAAACATTGTTCATCATAATTTTTAATTTTGCTGTCCCCGGGTCCGGGTTCTATAGTTCAAAGTTCTCAGCCCAAAGATAAAATTTAATTTTATTATAATTCAGCAACAGTAAGTTAGTAATACCTTTTTTTGGTGATGGGTATAAAAAAAAGTTGTTATGGAATATTGATATAAATAGAGATACAAAACTGTCTACTAGATGATGTATCTAAAAGTTATATTACTTAAATATGTATATTAAAAAGTGATATGTTGAATCTAAATATAAATTAAAAGTAAAAATAATTTACACAATATTATGTGATAAAATTAAATGTTTCCTAAAGGTTAAATTTTTATCTAATGAATTCTGTAAAAAAAAATTACAACTTCGAGTTTTTTCCTTTCTTAAACGGTGCAGGTTTTGCAAAATACTTATCTTGTTTTCATGCATCCATATTTTACGTTTCTTTAAGGATTCAATTCTTTTAATTACAGAACCTGATCCCTTATAATTTTTCATAAATTTAAAGACCTTTATCTTAGCGATCGCGAAACTATTAATAGAACTTTATTTATAAGAGTTTTTACAAACCATTCTTGAGACTGTTTTGTTTGATGAAAAGTTGGTCTTGGAAGAAAAATGTTATCATAGAAATTAGCAGGTAAAATACTTAATTCCAGTGTTTATTACAAGTTTTTACCTTATTGAAGAAGAAAAACCGAAAAAATTATTTTGTCCGCGTTAAACTGGCAATTTTCACACAGCAATGGCCTAAACGGATGAATATTTTTTTTTTTTTTAATTTGGTAAAATGATTTTTGTTGTTATATTTTTTTTGCTATTTCCTTCTATCTCTTAAATTGTGAACCTATTTTATTTAAAACCATCAGCACTACCACACCACCTATGAGTATTGCACTACTCATTTCACTGATTATAACAAAATTAGATGGAAAGTTGGTTGATTTGTCTTCAATTCTTACGCAGCCACTAAATTTTAAGAAATGTATATAGACATAGTTAACTGAATAGTCTTAGCTACATTATCTAAAATAAGCGTTTTTTTGATAACTTGATAATTTTTTTATATTAATGTTCTTGCTTCAAAAATTTCGGTAAAATATGAAATTTTTTTCGGCTAACAATAGTTTTTCTTATGGTCGAAACGGCTACAATAGTATAGTAATTTTACAATTTTATTCATCATAAAAATCGATCCTGCCTTTTTTTTCGAGTTATAAAAGCTGTAACTAATACGACTTTTTTTTTATATGTTATGTTAAAATAGACAAATACTTCTTTTCATCCTAAAAAATATAATGACTTTAAATTAAAAAAAAATGTTTTTGAAAAAATAAAAAAAATATTTTTTAACCCTGATTTTTTTTCTACTTGAGTAAAAGCTTAAATTTAAAGCTTAAATCTTAAATGGTAACTAAATAGGAATTTTAGAGCCTTGCAAGATTTGTTTACTTGAAACGTTCCTTCAAAGTTCATATAGATTTTGAAGGCTGAAAATTAGGTAGGTACTATTAAATTTTTATTCAAGAGTTATTTTTTCTTTCTTTTTTTTTTTTGTTGGGAAATTTTTCATTCATTTGGTATGCATTTTAAAAGTTTAGTTTCTACATTATATTAAGAATCGAAAGAATACAAAAAAGATTTACTTGCTTTGCACTACCAAATATTAAGGGGTTATATCTAGTTGTTAGTGCGAAAAAACGTTCTTGTTTGTGGATTTTTTGTGAAGAGCCATTTATATAAACATAAAGAATGCATGTACCTAATAGCAAATTTAATGTATTAAAAGAATTCGCTGTGTATTTAAATAAATATTGGGTTCCGTTATATTTGTAGTAGATCTATTAGACCACCTTTAAAAAACGATGTCTGGCGGTGAGCAAGATATCTCTGATCCAAACCAAAGGATTCATTTCCAATGCAGGTAATGAACGAAGGAATAGTCAAAATTCTGATTTTTGACAAAATGGCGGCTTCCCTAAGAAAAAAAATCGTTTCTTTCCACGAAAATTTACACTTTTAAGTGGCTTAAAAAATCGAGTTATTGTCAAAAACCCTATTCCTTCGTTCATTACCTGACAAAAGTATCTAAGAAAATTGTGTAAGAATTTCAAGCCGATCACTCCAGCCTTTTCGGAGAAATTTTGCTCACCGGCTTTGAAAACACAGTTTCCAGAATAACACGTTTAAAAATTTTGGGAACCATATACGTATTTTATCGGAAACTAATTGCTGTATCAATGTGAAATTTTTTCTTGGGCTAATTTGTAATTAATTTTGTTGTTTTTTTTTTTGCAGAATTCTCGGGAAATCTACTTTTAATAAGATCTTGTTAGATTTTTTTTATAAAACGTATTTTTATTTACATAAACACAGATATTACGATTAGGTAAGTTACAATACAACTGATAATACTGTGTACATTTGCTTGTATCTAATTTGTTTAAAAACCAAACTAAAACCAAATGAATTATGCCGGTAGAAAATATTCAATCAATGTGAAACACGTGCTATGAATAATAAGTTGTTTTTTTTTGTCCAAAATGCGTTACGCCATCGATATCGCCACAACCACCACCTACCTCCTCGCCGCCACTAGAGGGTTCCAACTATTGGAAAATATTGAAATCGTAATTTATAGGGATCCACATGCCCATATTTGCAAACAAACTCCTAAACGAATTTTTATCATCTATCCCAGGAGTTTGGTAAAAGTATATAGAAACGATTGTCAGTTTCACATGTGAGAACACTGTGAAGCACGTAAGTGATAAATTAACACTCTAAATCATTTTAATAGGGAAATATTTTGTATTTTGACATGATAACGTCTTATAAATCGATGAACCATGGCAGCCACCACAAAAAAGTGACGCCATTTTCTAACGTTACACTCTCGCACTTTCGCAGTGCGGCAAAAAATTTCAATTAAAAATTAAAAATAAACTATTAGAGATACAAAAATCTTCTATAGCTTATTTGAAAGATAATAACCTAAAGCTTAATCGAAATGAAAATTTAAAAATTCCGTCATTTAATAGGGTAAACAGGGGTAAAACGGAAAGATGAAATTTGGGCTAAAATCTAAACGCGAAGTCGTAGAGAATTGATTTTTTTTGATATAGATAGATTTAAGAATAACTGCATTTAAGAAAAAATTCTAAAAAATTTTTAAACTAAGTTTTAACGTTTTGTTTGAACGTTGTACGCGTGTTGGGGCTATGACAAAATGATGATTTTGGGTGAAGGAAATTTTTTTTGACAATTCTGATACGGATTTTTTTTCCAACACTCTGCGTTTCGAAATATGAATTTTTGAAAAACACCTTGTTTTTTAGGGGTATTTTTGGGTAATTTTTAATTTTTAGCTTTTTTTTAGGGTTCAAAAAATCTCAAACTTATAGAACATGTAGGTTATGGCCTTATGCATACATGTGCAAAAACTTGGAATCGTTTAGTGAGTTTTGACTGAATAACGGAAGAAACAAGTTTTTAAAACACACGTTTTTTGACCGTTTTTAACCGATTTTCATCGTTTTTTATTTGTATCTTTTTTCTTTATTAGAAATAGGCATAAAGTATATGGAATAAAGACCATGACCACGACTAAATGTGTGCGAAGTTTCAATCATTTTAAAATTTTAGAATTCAACAGGTTATAACTTTTCACCAAGAGCAGATAGAAATTTTATTAAACTTTTATGAGCATCCTGATACAATTACCTTTCATTTGGTATATCACACATAACGGTAGACTAACTACAAGCTACACAATGTTAAATCAAGAAATTTGCGAAAAACCTCAAAACATCAGTGGAGATCTGTTGCCCCCCGAACAGCCACCAGTGTGGGAAGTACCGTAATCTCAGTCTGGAAATTCGACATGGTTGACTTTAAAAAATTCTAACTTCTCTTCTAGGCAACTTTAAAATGAGATTGATACATCATATGAAAGGTGAAATAATAAGCTTTCATATGGTATATATTTTTTATAAGTTGTCAAACAAAAAAATTGATTCCATAGCCTGAGAACATAAAAATAAATGTTTTTTTTTTGCTTTTTTTCTGATGTCTCATAGATGTAGAGTAGATGTCTCATAGACCTGATCGATATATATATTTTGAGCTAAGACAATAAGCTTTCAGATGGTATAATATTGTTGTTAGGGAAAAAATGGAATTAATGACGTGAGAAGATAAAAATTCATGTTTTTTTTTTGCTTTTTTTGATGAAAATGATTGTTTTCAATAAATTATTTTTATACTTTTTGCGCATTGCAAAAATTTAAAAATGGTTTTATTCTTAAGAAGAAATACTTGGCTTTTATTGTACTAGAATAATTGAAACGGAGTGTACATCTGTATCTTCCAGCCTATTCGACAAACCAATATGAAAACCCAACGAAAGTAACTTCCCTACTGATAAATGACACACAACTACTATACACACAAACATCCTTTTATCCATACAACATAAGCTTATATTCCTATTGAGCTCATAAAGAGAACGAGAGAAGAGAGAAAAAACGTGTATTTTAGCATAACAGATGGCATAAATGGGAATATTCCCAAATGTTTACAGAAAAAAAAAAAAAAAAAATACAAAATACATTCCCCGACGGAAACATATAACCAATGTAACCTAATTATTATTGATGGCAGCACATCCTTGCTTGTACAAATACATTTGCCATATTAAAATATTATATTGCTTAACCAAACCAGCCTAACGACGATATGCCTGCTGCCGTCCACATCCCAAATTATCATCAACTGATTATTATCTTTCATTTTTTTTTCTTCTTCCTTGTTTTTGTTGACCAAACTCCAATAAATTAACTCCAATCAATTACAAATAAATTTAGCCAGTTTGAATCACAAAAAGATAATAACAAAGCAATAACAACAATAAAGTAGCACATACTTGCCCTTAGGGATGCTTTTTATAGGAGTGTATTTATTTAGAAGGCACGGTTTATTGAATTGAATTGAATTTTGAAATTCAATCATATTATTGAGTTTAGTTGATGACAAATTTAATGAAATTGAAAATCGAAAAAGTGATGAGTTGAAGATTAAATTGTTTATTTGGGAAGCTTTCACAAGTGTTTAGGAAAATGAATTCCCCCAAAACAATAACCTTGGGGAAAGAAAGGAAAAAAAAATGTTTATCGTGTATAAATATTTTATTCGAAAAAATATTTCCCATAGAAATGAAAAATATCATAAATCCTTGGGATACCTTCTGATGACCCTAAGTTAGCTCTACGAATTTTTGAACAACAAACAAGTTACTTAGTTTGGGATTTTGTTTTGCCGGCAATACAAGATTGCAACAACAAACAAGTAACTATCGCATGATTCCTAAATATCGACAATGATTTTGACAGCCTATGGGTTTAAGATTTTATCCATAATTTTCACAAACTATGAAGGCTTTCCGGAAGAACTAGATCATATTAGAGTTGGCGTTGCTCAAGGCTCAAAATTTGAACACTTTCTATACAGCTTAATGCAGACTATTCTTTCACAAACATAAGTACTAAAAATCCATTCTGTCAAGTCAAGGAAGTCAAGGGTCAATCCGTAAAATGAGAAACGCAACAAAGAGTATCTTGAAGTCAATTTTAACGAGCTCTTCAGATTCAACTCCCTTTTGTTCGGTCCTTGGAGAAGTCAACCATGCCTTTCACCGCCTTCATCACGGATTAAGTTAGTTAACGAAACTCCTGATCTACAAGAAACTTCTCCGACTGCTAATCGGTCTATAGCTTTCCTTTCCGGTATGATACAACTTTTCTCCATTTTGTTGGAACGATTTTTTTCAAGGAGAGACCACATTATTAAACTGCACTGACAACAGAGGTATTAGGATGGAACGTATGAAGCCTTTCGTCAACAATCTGATAGCTCTATATCAGTGTGAAATAAGAACACGAAAATACTCCATCGACCAAATTCTAAAATTATGGCCTCGTATGACAGTTGACAGTATCGGCAGAGCTGTATGGAGCCATATCTAGTTTTGTCATCACTGCAAAGATGCACGCTATTCCGTGTGGGTCGGCAAAGACCTCACCGATACTTTTGAATTTCAAAAAAGGTTTTTGACAAGGCGACGCACAATGGGACCAAACGACCAAAACCATCTCAAAATTGGTTTTAACAAATGTGATCACTTCAAATAAGTAATGATTGTTTAACATAATAGAAATGTGCGCAATTATGATAGCATACATTGTTTTTAATATATTTTGGATAAAAGTACTTAAAATGAGTCTCGAACCTAACATTTCAATTTTAATTGTTTTTCGTCCTATTTTATATAACAGTTTAAACTTAGTTTTCTCAGAAGTATGTGAAGAAACCTTATAAGTGTTGTATATCAATAAAAAGGTTAGAATCTCTACTTTATAAATCCGTTATTTGTTTTTGAATGTACATACTTTAAATTGATTGTTTAAAAAAAATAACAATTAATGGGAAGTAATTTGGCCAACTTTAATTTTCAATTGTAGATTTCTCCTTTGCCGACAACTGCCGATGTCGAGTTATGAATGAATTTAGAATCTCATATTACTCAAAATTAAGGAATAAAAATAAAATTTTGCGCATATTTGCGCCATTTTGATTAACGGTCAAAAATGTATAAAATAAAAATTTTCCAAAAATGTTTGAAAATCTTTTTTTTTTCTGTCATCTACAGGGTGTCTCAAAATTAATGATTCAAATGAAATATTCTGATAGGCTATTTAAAGGGCTCTTAAAATTTGGTAACTTGTCCATCCCAAGTATTTACGGTTTTCGATTAAATGCACTTCTTGTGAAATTTCGAAAAATTCCTACTTTAAAACAGTATTTTGATAATTTATTCATTAATTTATTTTTGTTTTTTTCTACAAATCTGTCCCAATTAGTTTAAACAAAAGCCTATGTTTTTTATTGTTTTTTTTTTTTTTTTTTACTCTGAAAAACCTTGTTTTGTTGAATTCAAATTATAGTATCTTTCATTCTAACTTCAATTTCCGAATTTTGTATACTTTTTTTTGAAAACTGTGATAACTAGGCAAGTTATAAAAATGATAAACCAGTTTCAAAATGTAAAATTTATTTTTTAGGGTGTTGCTCTAAAATAAAAGTGAGAAATTGAGTTTCATTAAAACTGCTAACTAATTTGTAGCTATATGGCGAACAAAATAAATAATGTTTTGAGTAAATAATTGATTCTTATTTACCAATGTTTTAGTGAACGAAAATCAATTATGAACAGGCGAAGTAAAATACTGTTTTAAAGTAGGAATTTTTCGAAATTTTACAAGAAGTGCATTTAATCGAAAATGGTAAGAATTTGAGATATGTATTTTAAATTATTACTTTTGGGATCCCCAATAAAGGGAATTCCCAACAAGCTTGACATTCTGAACGGATTTCAAGTCCCATTTTCTGCCACAAATCAAAATTTGCAGATTTTATTTTATTTTATTTAATCCCATTTTTAATTCTTATCTCAAGCTTTTGTTTTATTTAAAAAGTCAAATTTATAAAATAGAAATTATTTTCATATTCTATTTCGTTTTAATACTTTTTTCCTCTTCAACCCTTTTTTGTTGTTTGAGTTTTATAAAATACACAATAATTTTGATTTTATTAAGAAAGTGGTTAATTTAGTCTCTACGTTTTTGGATACTTATCCCTTTCACATTTTTTCTTTCTTTTCTTACTTATAAAATAAATTCTACCTACAATGAATTTTATATTATCTTTCATTCGTATGCTTTTTTTGAATTTAGAATTTTTAATTTTTGCTTTCTTATCAATATATTATATTTAGGATAACTTCACTTATATTTAACACAAATTACAACGACTTAAAATATAATTTTGTATATGAATTAAGCCATTAATTGATGAATTTGAGCTATTTTTAATAATTTCTGTTTTTGAAAATATTATAATAAATACATACATAATTTTTTTAGTTCTAATTTTTAATTCATACAAAATACATTTTACCCAGTTAATCCAGTCAAATAAGGATTTAACCTCGGAATGAATGTTAGTAGAAATTTTTTTTGCTCAATATCTTAATTTTGCCATTCTATAACATATCTCAAAAGTCTAGAAAAATCTCATGTCCGCTTGTCGCGATTTCAAGGTCAAATCGCGAAATGGAGATTTTCAAAATTAGCAAAAATAGGCTATGGTATTAAATACACATATGATACATGATTTCAAGGTATTTTTTAATGCTGATTCCAAAAAATCTAAAATCAAGGCAATCTGACGTCTCTGAAAAAAGTTATACCTGTTTTTCATCTTTCAACCCATATTATTATAACAGTTGCTATCTTACTACCGAAAAACCCTTAAAAGTAATGGTAGCGGAATCATATTTTGCATGAAGGTTTTCATATCCATTATCATTAAGAATCAAAACAATGCAATGCAAAAAAACATTTATATCTATGACAAAATGGTATTTTTGGAGAAAAGGGGAAATTTTGGGATGTGCACTAAAAAACATCCTGGTACAATCTTGGAATTAGTGCTAATAGGCTAATTTTTTTGTTTCTATCTTTGTTTGGATATTCTATAACTTATGTCAAAAATCTAAAAAAATCTCATGACCGCAAGTTCTTATTTTCCAGGTTAAGCTAAGTTAGGTGCAGATTTAAAAAAAATAATAAGAAAATTTTAGATTCTTATATGTATACCAACATAACCCATATCATTTCAAGGTATTTTTTAACGCTGATTCCAACAAAACCCACAAACAAATCAATATGACCATCCCTGAAAAGTAATGTACCTTATTCATGTTGATCTGACACAAATATCTGAAGAGTAGTTTTTCAATTTTTTCAAATCTGCACCTTATCTTCAAACCAAGAAAATTAGGACTTGCGGACATGAGATTTTTTTAGATTTTTGAGGGTAGTTAAAGAATATCCAAACAAAGATTCAAATGAAAAAATTAGCCTATTAGCACTTATTCCTAAGATGAACAAGAATCTTCTTTAGTGCATATCCTAAAATTTGCCCCTCCATCAAAAAATACCATTATTTCGTAGGTATATATATTTTTTGTAATGGATTGTTTTGATTTTTAATAATGATGGATTCTAAAATCTTCATGCAAAATTTGGTTCATCTACCATAACTTTTAAGGGTTTTTCGGTAGTAAGTTTGCAACTGTTATAATAATATGAGTTGACAGATGAAAAACAGGTATTACTTTTTCCAGAGACGTCAGATTGTCTTGATTTTAGATTTTTTGGAATCAGCATTAAAAAATACCTTGAAATCATGTATCATATGTGTATATAATACCATAGCCTATTTTTGCTAATTTTGAAAATCTCCATTTCGCGATTTGACCTTGAAATCGCGACAAGCGGACATGAGATTTTTCTAGACTTTTGAGATATGTTATAGAATGGTAAAAGAAAGATATTGAGCAAAAAAAATTTCTACTAACATTCATTCCGAGATTTACCCCTTTTTTCTCCTTATTTTACTGTATTAAGTATATATTTGTGCCGAATTTCAAAAAAAAAATATTGAGAAACAAAAAAGTTATGGAATTTTGAGATAATTTACATCGTTTGGTCCCATAGTGCGACGCACTTCTTAAAAGAAAAATACAGCATTCTGACGTCAACACTGGAGTCACAATTTTTCGAGGATCAGGTCAGATCTATAGAGATGGTCATTTGAGGAGAAGATACAACAACGACAGACAAGGGTTTTGGAAGAAGTACAAGCACATAAAAAAACATTGTTCCACGTAGAAAAGTTTCGACTCCAACCGAGGAAGATGGCTGATTAGAGAAAGGCCAAGTCTAAGGTACCACATGCAAGTGGAAGTGAATCTCCATTTAACTTTTCGTGCAAAACCGGAAAGCAGCGAGCTCTGAATAGAGCCCGCTTGTTGATTGAAGAACGAATCCACAGTGGACTGTAGCACCACCCTAATCTAGCTTAATGGAGGTATTTTTTTTTTGTTGCATAATAGATAGAATACCGTCAAGGCCTGGGATGAATATGAAGAGAAGGTGCATATAGCCAAAGCTATATTTTCTTTTGTTTACCAGGGAAATTACATGTTCTTTAATAACTGACAATATGAAAGTTAGGCTGGGTCAAAAATGTATGAAACAATTTTTTTTTTTTTCGAATTTCAAATCCTAATAGCGCGGAAAAGTGGCGAATGATGATGACTAAGAAGGGTTTAAAAAATAATCAAAATCAGTTAATATCTTCTGCCTCCAATTTGACCTTGAAATTTGAAAAAAAAAAAAATAAAAAACTATTTAAAAAAAAAAAATTGACCACCATAACGAATTATTTTTTTAATAAAAATGCTTTGCACAACTCTTTTATGAGCTAAATATTAAGTAGAAAGGGGTAAGGGATTCCAGAATTCTGGTGTTTTGAAATTTGTATCGTAAATTTGTATAGTATAGTAAAACACAATTTAGACCTTTTTTTATGCTATTTCTTGGAGTTTTTGTTTAAATTTGCACTTTTTTTTATTTCTCACCTATTTATTTTCATAAAAACATAGTTGGCAATAATGTAACACCAATAAAATCATTCGATTATATTTTGAAGATAAATAGAAAAGAAGTAAACAAACGTGCAAATAAATTTAAACAAAAAATCCAAGAAATAGCATAAAAAAAAGGTCTAAATTGTGTTTTACTACTGTGGTACTCTGTGGTCCTTGTTTTAATTTTTTTTTTAATTTTTTTTTTCATTAAGGATGAATAGTTCTACATAAATCCAAGAGCAAACGTCTATTTTACATTCATTTAGTAAAATTTCTAGGTTATGTACAGTTTTGAAAAAGAAAATTCTATTAACACTTATTTTGTCCGCCATTTTGAAAAAATTAAAGTTGGAAGATTTTTCGTAATTCTCATACTAATATGCTTCAGTGTACCAAATTTCATGACTTTTCGTCAAGAAATGGCCTTGCAAATGATTTTTGACGCCATAAAGCACCAAATTCCGCGAGGACAATGATAAATTGTCAAAGCCAGCTTGACTGACAGATTTTTAAATCTTCAGCGAGTTCATGACTTTCTCTGGTGGAATCAACTTCATTTTTACCTCTTATTTGGTAAAAATATTAATTTACCATAATGGTCCATAAAAATGAAAAAAAAATCGTAAAAATAGGAATTTTGCACTATTTCGACAAATTTCAAAAAGCCAGAAGTCTGGAATCCCTTACCCAATTTGAACAATTTTTTTTTCTACTTAACATTTAGCTCATAAAAGAGTTGTGTAAAGCTTTTTTATTTAAAAAATAATTCGTTAAGGTGATCAATTTTTTTTTTTTTTTTCTAAAAATACAGTTTTTTAATTTTTTTTTTTCAAGTTTCAAAGTCAAATTGGAGGCAGAAGATATTAACTGATTTTGATTATTTTTTAAACCCTTCTAAGTCATCAACATTCGCCACTTTTCCGCGCTATTAGGATTTGAAATTCGAAAAAGTGGATTTTTGATTCATCCTAATAAGTGTCATATTTATATGTATTATCCATGGATTGTGAGTAGTCATCAGGTATTCAAAAGACTCAGCTGAAGGTACTGTACAGAATACTCCAGGCTTTTTAGAAAACGAAGACTTAGAGTTTATTCTCTATAAAATTTTGCTGAACCTAACAGAATCCTTAATTAAAGTCTTCAATGGAATGAACTTATTGATTCTCACTTTGCTTTTTGGATGATGCTTTAGTACTCTTATAGCGTAGTAAGTTATATTCATGAGATTGATAGATTTTATATTTGATTTGAATGTTGTCCTTGTCATTCTCCTCAGCAGATTTGAAAAGTATTCGTTCCACCTAGGAGGAAAGATGTTTCTACTATGTCTTACTGCACAAGAGAACTTTTAAGACAGTGATAACTGAAAAAGTTAAAGTTAAAAGTTATTATATCCGGCTCAATGTCATTCTGAAAGATATGTCAAATCAACATTGGATAGCAATAAACAAGATGAGAAATAAATAGCCTCTTCGAAGAAATTCATAACAACTGACAGATACATACTTCAATTCGGTAAAAGATTCCTACAAAATCTTGAAAACAAACTCAATTCACTGATAGGAAATATAATCAGCAGTAACTGTTATATTGTCCAAAGATTTGATTAATAAAATTCTTAGCGAGTATATTTAAGCACTGGCCAACAAGTGAACCCAGCTGTTATGTCCTTCTTTATGTCTGACTTTTTATCTGTCATAAAATATTTCTCGTCTCGTACAAATTTTGACAGCTCGTTTCATCACATCAATGAAGTCTGTATACCACATTTACAATGCCTTTACGACATTTAGACGACATTACTATCTATTACATTGTTCCACCGTTTGTTTCAAATCACTTCCGTGAGTGTTCATAAAATCCCACTAAGTACTGATATAAAGTTAGATATTATATGATATTATTAGACACAATCAAATTTAACTATATTAACCGAATAAAAATTAAAATTTAATAATAACTATCGATTTTATTAAACGAATAACTTAATTACCATTTTGTTATGCATATTCACAACCATATCAAAAACATTTAACTATTTATTTACATAACTTCCGGTTTCCTGTTGTAGTAAGTGTGTTCCGGATGTTTTTATGATTGAATTATAGTCGTTATAATAGTATTCAATTTTTGTTGTTGTGTGAAAACGTTTAACCTTTTCGAACAGAGGTCATTGAATCAAAATTTTAAATGCAAAAAATACAAAAATTACACACATTCAATGTGTGTCTGCTTGCTTGCTAACCATTTACCATAAATTATTTTCCACATACAGACAAGAGTGCATAAAGCAGAACAACGCACCCAAAAGCCATCCATTATACATTTACAGAATGTGTTTCGCGGACTGACACCCGCCATAAGGCACCCAAAACACCGTTATGCTGCACTGCATCTGAATATGCATTCATAATGGCCTAGTTTGGTATAAAAATATATAACCATTTCGTGGATGTGGCATATCGCCTTTAGGGCTGGCGAGGAGATTTTGTCGTTCTACCATCATTGCCCATACAGAATCTACTCTCCAATATCGTGACAAAATTCATAAAGTCGCATGTGTGAGTGTGTCTATTAAACCATCTAATGTTTTGGCCAAACCTGAAAGAGAGAGGGACGAGGTGTTGTTGTGTATCTGTGTGTTTTTATACCAATTTAGCTGGGATTAGATGCGTGTTGTGTTTGGTGTGTGTTTACTAACAAATTGCTAGCAATCACATTGCTAATGATTCAGCAGCAGTGTGTCAACTGGTAACTTTGCAATTCCATCACATTGTAATCAAATAAAAGAATTATTATCTTCCTCACGCGTGTGTTTCAAGTTGCTACATAACCAAAGTGGTTGAGATACCTGAAATAGTGTGAGGAAACTTTTACTCCCGAATGCATTAAATTACCAGAGCTGTCGTACTAAAGACTAATAAAATAATTATGTCAGCATAAAACATTTTACATTCGTGGAGTTCAGTGCTCAAAAGAATGATTTTGCTTATATTTAAAAAAAAAGGTTACGCATACACCACAGTGACCCTAAAATCAATCAATTTGTTACTTGAATGAACTGCATAGGAAATTTTTCTAAAATATAGCATTGATTGAGTGTTTGATGTTTATAGAATAATCGAGGACATTTCTGGAAATAATTTACACTAGCAGAAAATGCTAAGTCAAGAAAAACAGTTTTTCAACTTCTGACGAACTCGATAAAAATAAAGATATTTCAATAATAAAAGCTGTAAGAAAAAAATCATTTTGGTAATTTTTTGAAGAGTATAAAAAATGTACAACTTGTAAAAAACATCTCAATTAAATTTACTATTTTTCTAAGTTTTATGCAAAATAACATTTATTTTCAACTAAATTTTTTTTAAGTTGCAATATATTAATGATTGCTCGTATGAAAAAAAAGCGTCCATAACACTTGTGTTTGTATGAATATCTTTGGTATCTAAGAGCTATCAAATCAAATTTTCGATAACGGGACATAATTTTTGCCACAAAATCATTCAAATTTTATTTAAAAAAAAAAATTTGTTCTAAGAAAAATATTTACAAAAAAAAACTTAAGGAAATTGCATACTTTTTCTCAAGCTCAAATTCTTTTGGGATGTCATTTTTTTTTTTATTTGCGATATAGGTACTATAGGGCAAGTTTAGGATTCGTAAAAAAAATCGAACTCGAGATAACAATTTTACATGACATTACGATGACGGAGAATGCCAAAAAAGTGGGTCCGGCAATTCTGTCTGTCTGTCTGTCTGTAAGAACCTCGAGCTACAGCCTAAACTACTGAAGCGATTTTCTTCAAACTTGGTAGTTAGCAGTTTTGGGTGATTCCCTAGAGGAGAAATTGAAGTTTTTTTTTTAGGACCAAAACTAACGGTACCTGTCATATAACGGAAACAGAAAATTTGATTTATTTCGAAAACGGCTCTAACGATTTTGATTAAAATTTTTCTGCTTACTGTTACAGATAAGAGCCTCCTTTGATAATAAAAAAAATATTTTTTGTACCGTTATTAACGGTACCTGCCATAGAACGGTTTTTTGGATTTATGAATTTCTCAAAAACGACAAAACAGATTTAGACCAAATTTTTAATACAGAAACGTTTAATCAATCATTATTTAAAAAAATTTTTAGTTTTTCAAAAAACACATTTTTGGATTTTTAAAAAATATTTCAAATTTTTTTTTTGAAAAATCAATTTTTTGGAAACGAGTTGGTGAAAAATTTTGAAATTTTGTTTTTATGTGTAAATTAATTATTTATTCAAAATTGCATATCAACTTTTTTTTTGAAAAATGTTAGGAAATTTTTATATACAAAAAATTATTTTTTTAAAAAACGGCTCTAACGATTTTCGAAAATTTTTTTCTAAAAATTCCTAGAAAAATTACTAGAAATAAAATGGCATACTTAGTTTTTTGTAAAAGATCATTTAAAACTGCATTTAATTATTTATAAAAACAGATTTTATTTTTTTTTTGCACCACTAACGAAAATTTAAAATATCAAATTTTAAATTTTCCCTTATTTTGTTCAATGATAAACTTTAACATTAGAGTAACTTTTACCATAAGAGCAAGTACATGCGACCCCAGTAGTGCAATTTATTTTAAGTTGAAAAACGATGCTCGTAATTTTTTTTATACAGGGTGTCCCAAGAGAAATGGATCAAACGAATTATGCTGATAGGCCAACCGTGTTTTGTTGAATTCAAATTGTAATATTTTTCGATCTAACTTCAACTTTGACAACTTTTATGCTTTTTAGAAAACTGCAATACAAAGACAAAATTTTAAAATAATAAATCAGTTTCAACACCAAACAATTTTTTTTTTCGGCGTATTGCTCTAAAATAAAAATAAGAAACTGAGTTTTTATATAACTTGGGACCGTTAAATAATTTGCAGCAAAATGGAGTATGGGCAATGTTTAAGTGAAAGAATAGTAAAAAAACAAAAATCAATTATGGGCGGTGGAAGCAAAATACTGTTGCAGAGTAGGGATTTATCAAATTTTAGAGCCCTTAAGTTGGATCCATTACTTTTGGGACACCCTGTATATACATTTACCAAATTTGTTAAAAAAGTTTTTAAAAAATTAGGTAACTTGAATCTACAAAAGAGCAAATTTATGTGACCCAGTCATTCATTTTAATATACTTATTCAGCTCAAATATTTATTAGGTTTCGATGGCTTAATTGAAAGATAATAATGCCTAGTTACTGGATTATTACAAAAAATTAGTCAAATATTATACTTTTAATTTTTTTTTTATCGAAAAAGGGACTGAAATTCACATTTTTTTTTGCAATTTTTTTATGTATGGTCATAATTTTGAAAAAAAAAAGATATATAAAATGTTAATCCAGAAAATGTTTTGTTTTTTGGCTTAGAAGAAGTAGAATACATTATTGTTCTTTAAAAAACTATTTTCCCAGTTGTCCGATTTTTTTTGGTGCACGTGCGTTATTTACATCTAACATGAGAGCAACACATTAGTTTTGCTATTTTTATTTTGGAAAATACATTTTTCTATTCATATTTCTTAGTTGTGATGTTTTTGACACCATAATACTGAAAAAAAAAACATTTTTTAATATTGATTTTCATAGCTTGGGTTCGAAAGGGTTAAAGGTATTCAAACATTATTTTTACTACTCTTCACTCTCCTCCAGTATGTAACAAACACATTCCAACCACCAAACAATAACAAAATCCGTCATAATGCTTGTAAAAAAATTAAACCTGAAAAAATACTCCTACGCCTACCTGTGTTGAGCCTAAAATCAAAATATTCAAAAACTAAATTTTTGGATTTTAAAAATAAATTTGATTATTTTTTTTTTTTTTTTTTTTGAAAAATCAATTTTTTTGAAAACAGGATATTTATTTTGATTTTGGTATTTTTTAAAAAAAATCTATTAACAAAAACTCGTAACGATTTTGAATTTTGTTTTCTAAAAGTGCATCTTAATAAAAGAATTCAGATTCCATACTTTGTTGAAGCTCAAATTTATTTTACATAGATGTTGTTTATTGCCTTTAAAGGACGAATTTTACAATTTTTGATGTGAAAACTTCTTTAGTATCGTAGTAATTTGAAACAAGATGAAACGAAAAAGCGACACGAAAAATCAATTGACTACAACTTTTTTGTTTTAATAGGTTGATAAATAAAATTTATACTGTAGAAAGGTAGTTAAATAAAGTATAATTGTGCAAAATTTAAATTAATTACATAATCAATATCCTGAAATAACGGTAAAAATATGTTCTTTTTCAAAACACCTTATATCTTTTGATCTAGAGCACACAAATATTTTATTTGACTTTGATACGCATGCTGTTAATATTACCTTTTATTTTATATATCACACATAACGGTAAGTGCTCTACAAGTTACAAAAACTTTAATTGAAAAACCACCAGTGTAGGAAGTACCGTCATCTCAGCTTGAATTTCGACAAAGTTGGCTATAAAAATTCTTACTTTTTTTGTAGGCATGGTAGAAATATGATTGATACGTCATAAGAAAGGTGAAATAAGCTTTCAGATGATATAAAATTTATAATAGGTTGTTGTCATTTAAAAAATTATATTTAATGGTGTTAGAAGAAAAAAAGATTGATTTTTTTTTGCTTTTTTGATGAAAAGTGATTGGGTTCAAAAATTCTAGCTCTTTTTGTAGATGTTGTATAGACATGGTCGATGTAAATATTTTGAGCTGAAGCGATAAGCTTTCAGATGATATAAAATGTATTATAGGTTGTCATATAAAATACATGGATTTAAAGGTGGTGGAACAAAAAATAGGTAGATTTTTTCTATTTTTTTTTTTTTTTTTTTTGGAAGAAAAATGATTTTTTTAAGGTTTCACTTCTACCACGTGTGAATTGTACACATGATTTTTTTTTCATAGGTTATAGCTTTAGGTAAAAAATAGGTTATAGCTTTAAAAAAAAAAAAAACAACAACAAAAAAATGCTTGAGACTAACTTTTTTCCTATTTGGCTTATACTAAGCTTATCTATGAAAAAAAAATTACGCATACGCCATAATTGTTCGAAAACTTTGTTTAAAAAGGACAAAAATATATAAGACTATAATAAATTGTTTTTTGTCTTTGAATCCGAAAATACTTTCAAAAATTCCTTTTTCGAAAAAAAAAGTAGGATCAAAAACCATGAATATGAATACTTCGTAAAAAACTGGAACAATCCAAAAAATTAGGAAAAAAAAAAAAAAAAAAAACAAAAATTTCAAAAACGATGATTTTTATTTTCTATTTTTTCCAAACGATGATTACCGAATTGAAAGAATTCTTCTGTAAATCAAACTTTTATTTTCCATTATGTTTGGCGCAAATGCAACAGCCCACCGGATGAATCAGTTACCCTTCGATTTCTTATCCCTAAAGATGGAATGCTTCTCGTACATATGATTATTGGGTATATCCAGACAACAGTATTTAAAATCCTTTGTTTTTTTTTTTCCTTTCATTTTCCAATGGGAAGGTAGGCTTTTATGAAGACAAGTCTCATTCCAAAAGTATTTCGATGGCCAGTTTAGTAACTATACTTTATTGCAGTGATGGTAAATCTTTTTGTGGACAAAATTTAACAATTGTTCTGTGGTAGAACTTAGGGTAAACCTTATGCTTAAAAACCAAAAAAAAATTTAAAAACAGTTTTTGAAATGCAACACCCACAGCTCTGGATAAGCATTTTTTCAATTCGAACCTAGCATGGCCATGAATATAGTATATCATCCAATCCAATCCACCACCTCCAATTTCAACTTTCAAACCCAATTGACACATTGATTAATGATTGACACACATGCCACACGGGTTCGCGATGACAGTTGTTGCACTTAATCGAGTCGGCTGCTAAAGCTTGTTGTTTTTCGATTTTCCTACGTTAGAAAAGAGGATTGGAATGCGAACCAAAAGCTTAACCCGATGACGAGTCAGAGGTTTTTCTCTCTTTTTTGCCTCGTCAATAATATAAATTCTAAAACTTTTGTAGTATAGAGAGTCTGAATTGAAGTAGCAAAAGCAATGGTTTGATGCTGCTGATGCTACTAACAGTTTGCATTGTTGCAATTCTGGTTATTTGCACATTTTAATTGCTATTGTTCAACGAACCACATTTATCTACTAGGGAAAGAAATGTGAAAGAGAGAGATAGGGAAAAATAGAGAGAGAGAGAAAGAGAGAGAAATATAGATTTATTGTATACAATGTTAGGGGTATGCCTATATTTATACTTTTACAACGGATTTGGGATTACAGATTCAACAAGACTGACATGGTTATGTAGTTTAGTACCTACCTACGCTACGACGACGGACGTGCAACATAGGCGTGTACCGTGAAGTACTTGTGTCAACAGAACGCGTTGCAAATTACAGCCGACAGAGGGAATATAGTGGCTTTTACCCACCCACCGCCAACGCAACCCGCCGCAAACTAAAAAAACAATATGGATGCGAAACTGTAAATGCAGATGATGCGATGATGCGTACACTGTGCGATGGGGAGACCATCACCACCAAACCGTTAGAATGTAGTTGAATCCGTGTTATCTCATCATGTTAACATGATATACCAAATAGTTAACACTGCTTAAAGGCAGCTTTGATTTTACCCTTGCCTCGCTTCGCGTTGCGTCGCGTCAGTGTGACGTAACGTGACGTGGCTTTGGCATGGGTATGGGATATTAATATTCAGAAAATGACATATTCTGTGCTGAATTATTATGAGAGCTTCGTCAATGCTGTACTTGAAAGTTTCAAGCCCGTGTGTTGTGTCGTGATTGCAGCAGTAGTTGCAACAGCCTATACCTACCATCAAAATTAACAGGCAGTGAGTGGCAAGGAAAAAATCACGCAGCGTATAGCAGCAGTAGCAATATTAGCGCGCGCGAGTTGAAGGAAAATGATTTATATTCTTTTGACATATCTCTCACTCTCTCTGAATTTGTGATGGAGGTGATTAATATTTTAATCTCGCATTATTGTGCACACATGCGATCCTTTGCAAAAGGATAGTGTTTTTTGCTTTTGTTGTTGTCTCCCTGTTTTTTATTATTATCTCGTTTATATTACATTCCCACACACACAGATATACATAAATATGGAGATGAGTAAAGCTATGCGGAAGGAATAGCAGCGAGCGTCCCTCTTGGCTTTCACAAAGTGTGTAGTGTATAACTCCTCTGGTTCAAGGCACCCTATCACGGTGAAAAGATAAAGCTGTCAATTGTCAGGGTGCAATTGACCTGATGGGGTGCAATATTCAACTATAACTGTTTGTAGGGTATAATAGGGAACAGATATTATGTATATGGGAAAAGGTAGTTGAATATAATTATTCTGACTCATCATGTTGTTGGGCTTTTGTCACACATCACAACGTCACTATGCGTCACCAAGAGTTTTCCAGATTGGAGTAGATTGATGGTATTAATTTGCATTTGAAGATTTGATTGGGAATTCGTATATAAGATTCGGATTGGAAAGTAATATTTTTTAGCTGTACAGTAAAGTTGAATGATCTTTTTAGTTGTGTAACATTATGTTGTTAGCTCAATACCTATGCACTTTGGATTAATCCAGATGTTAAGGCTAACAAACCTTAGATGGGACTTTGAGTTCAAGAAAGTGGATGTGGGGCAAATAAATGATATCTCTACAGTAAGCGCCTAAGTTAGATATATTAAAGATTTTAGTGGTTGGTACCCAATATCTTCAGGGGAGTAGCCGAAATCACCATAGCACAGTGGTTCCGTAGTAGGCCATATGCCGAAATATCGTTGTCAATATAATGACGTCATTTTTCGTAATATTCGTTATAAAAAGCCTATTCTTTAAGATGGAATAACAGAAATTTTGAGAAAATAACGGAACTTTTCATATCGACCATTCAAAGTTATCGAAAAAAGTCTGTTTTCAATGCTTTAATTTTGGTCTCGAATCAACTTAAACTTTTAAGTGTATTTTTCGGTTAAAATCATTTTTAAAGTTTTTTTTTGTTATGGAACTTAAAGTTGAAGGTATGTTCTATATTTAAAGAGTTTACAATTCTATTTTATTTAAAATTTTCAATACAAAACAGACTAGAAAAGGATTGCTTCAAATCCCACACTTTTGTTTTTCTTCTCACTTTAACGAAACTTTTAACTATGTTGTCATCAATATAAATACATGATTCATATATAAAAATTTTCTCTAGCATGTGTAGTTTCTTAAACAATTTAATCTGTCTGCGAATAAATGCGACGGGCTACGACTGACTCTTTCACACCCACTGTTTCAATTTTACCCATATTTCTCATATATAAAACTTTTTCATAATATTTTTTTTTTAAGTTTTTATGTTTTCCTTAAGTTTTTGTACATATTTTTATAAAAATATATGATATTAAGCAAGCTTTAAATCTAAAATGTAACATCAAAATTATGACTGAAATTGAAAAAAAAAGCAAATAAATAATTTCAAAAAATAACTTATCATTTCTTTGTATGTTGATTCAAGGCTTCTTTTTACATTTTGTTATTAAATATACCTATACAAGATTTCTTTATAAATCAATTGTTTTTCATTTGAATTATTCTTTTTTATTGCAAAAAAAAAAATATATTCTCACACATATTCAAGCATATTTTGTTGCTGTCCTAACCATAATCCCCTATGGCCGCCCTTCTTAGCAACCGGTACCACTGTGTATAGGTTAAATAAATCCTTGGTTATTAACAAATAAGTTTATCTTAAAAAAAAAATACTGTAGGTGGACAATGTCCACTGGACATAGACAGATGATGACAGATGGGAAGCCAAGGAAAAGTATCGAGTCCGAAAATAGGAAAAAAAGATGATCCATCGGAGAAAAAATTTGTACGCAGAGTCAGAGTCTCAGTTAGATTATAGTTTTGCAATTAAAAATACACCCGACATTTTATAGAAAATACAAAACCATTGGTTGCGGGTTCCGAAACCGAAACGCAAACAGTAAAAGTAACCTAGTAACAGCAACACAGTGAACAGTAGAATATTTAAGCAGCATGATCTAGCAACTTTCTTACTTATTTACTTAGGATAACAACTGCCTTTACACTCTGCTACACCTGCTTGATTACGCGAACGACATTGGCAAGGTTTGCCGCTCTCGTATCTCGTTAAGTTTTGTTAGAGGCTTTTACAGAGATTGAAAAAATGCTTTAAATAAGCAAAAAAAAAAAACAAAAACCCTGTCAACAAACAAGGATTCATATCTCCGCTGACTAAAAAAAATATTTAAAAAAAAGTCCTTAGTGAGGCGGCTTAGCAACAGAACCGTGCACTTTGTGATAAAAGCATGAAATTTATATAATTGGTACTACTCAATATAAGAGTTATTTTGAGATATTGGGCCACCTTGTATTCCATCCAGGAGGGTAGATACAAGAGCTTTTCTGTGTTGCACCCGCATTTTTGCATATCATAGTATAGCTAATGAAACCTTTTTATTAATATAATATATGATTTCGAGGTAATTTTTAACGCCCGATCGAATTAAACCAATACCAATGTGCCTGGACCGTCATGATAAAAGTTATTGCACTCTTTATAAATAGTCAATTACTTAAAAAACAAGAGCCAAAATATTACTAAGTACTCCTTGAAAATAAGTGGCAGGCTGATGAAATTTTGTATGCACGTTTACTATACCATAGAAAAAAATAATAAAATATGTCCATCAAAAAATTTCACGTCAAAGGGTGTTTTTTTTTAGCGAGAAAGAACACTTTTGAAATGGTACCATTGCAGCACATGGAAATTTTTTGCATTTTTTTCAACCGCATATATATTTTATACATCGTATGAGAACCAAAATTAATCAAAAAATGAATTATACTTACCATGGAATATTGAATTTTCATGCAAAACTTAAATTGCTTGCTTTTATTTTTTATTAAATTTTCATACAAATTAATATTTTGAAGGAGTGAGGTGCAAAAGTAAAAGTATGAAAAATAATTGTGCAGTTTGTGATAAATGGATCAAATTATTAGGATTGTTAGTACAATATGTACCTAACCCTCATTTTAAGATATTGGGCCACTTAATATTTCACCTATGAGGATGTACATGAGCCATCTAATAATCCCAAATTTCACAAAATTGCATTTAAATTGCTTTCTGTGCATCGTTATAAACATCCTCATAGGTGAAATTTTAAGTGGCACAATATCTTAAAATGAGGGTTACATATTGTTCTAACAATCCTAATAATTTGATCCTTTTATCACAAACTGCACAATTATTTTTCATACTTTTACTTTTGCACCTCACTCCTTCAAAATATTAATTTGTATTAAAATTAAAAAAAAAAATAAAAGCAAGCAATTTAAGTTTTGCATGAAAATTCAATATTCCATGGTAAGTATAATTCATTTTTTGATTAATTTTGGTTCTCATACGATGTATAAAATATATATGCGGTTGAAAAAAATGCAAAAAATTTCCATGTGCTGCAATGGTACCATTTCAAAAGTGTTCTTTCTCGCTAAAAAAAAAAACACCCTTTGACGTGAAATTTTTTGATGGACATATTTTATTATTTTTTTCTATGGTATAGTAAACGTGCATACAAAATTTCATCAGCCTGCCACTTATTTTCAAGGAGTACTTAGTAATATTTTGGCTCTTGTTCTTTAAGTAATTGACTATTTATAAAGAGTGCAATAACTTTTATCATGACGGTCCAGGCACATTGGTATTGGTTTAATTCGATCGGGCGTTAAAAATTACCTCGAAATCATATATTATATTAATAAAAAGGTTTCATTAGCTATACTATGATATGCAAAAATGCGGGTGCAACACAGAAAAGCTCTTGTATCTACCCTCCTGGATGGAATACAAGGTGGCCCAATATCTCAAAATAACTCTTATATTGAGTAGTACCAATCATATAAATTTCATGCTTTTATCACAAAGTGCACGATGAAGCTCTTTTTTAATGCTAAGCCGCTACACTACAGGAGCTCACTCATTTCGGAAAAACTAAAAAAATAAACTAGATTCAACTAAGATTTACTTTAGATAACTCTATTTAGTTCTGTTTAAGGCAACGAAATCTTAAAGATAAGCTGAAAATGAAAATTAATAGTAATTTCTATCAATGGTGAAGTCACCTTTTATCTGTAGGACTTATAGCAGATTGAAATCATGTTCATAGATGGTCTTGAAATTACAGAAGATTTAAGGTAAACGGCTTAAGCATCTCAAACAAAGTATTTTTTTACAATCTTTAATATTCCTCGCTCCAGTCTTCTGTCGGTATCAACTTTTATAAGATGAAATTTCTACAAGTGGGATCTATTAATCTAAAAACTGCATTTGATGCTTGTATGTGTTGTGTAGGCTAAGTTAGCAACAATGACAAAGCAGTTCAAGTCAATGATAGTTGACAATCTTTCAGTAGGTTAAAGGAGTGTCTTTAGGGTCCCCAAAATACCTTTTTTTTAACAGAATTATGTGGACATTGTTAATAGGTTTTGACAAAAGGCTCTTGGAAGTATAGGGGTTTGTCAAATATAAAATAATTTGCTTGGTTAATTCAAATTTAAAGATAACACCGGCACACAAAATAAAAAAAGTGTCATGTACCAGGAACCAGACCTATCTTTCTATATGTTTTCGGGCACGCTGAATCCGAATTTCAAGTCCGTTTGACCCTGTCACCCTCCAGTTTTGAGTAAAATGCAAAAAACTCAAAAAAATTAAGTTTTTTGTCATTTTTGGGGTCTTTTTTACATTTTTCTCAAAACTGGAGGATGACCGGACAAAACGGACTTGAAATTCGGATTCAGCGGGTCCAAAAACATATAGAAAGATGGGTCTTGTTCCTGGTACATACAACTTTTTTTTTGGTGTGCTGGCACTGTCGCGAAATTTCTTTCATCCCCGGCACACAAAAAAAAAAGTTCCATGTACCAGGAACCAGACATATCTTTCTATATGTTTTTGGATCCGCTGAATTCGAATTTCAAGTCCGTTTTGCCCGAACACCCTTCAGTTTTGAGAAAAATGCAAAAAACTCCAAAAAAGTAATAAAAATCCAAACAAAATGCAGTCACAGCTCAAAACTGGAGGGTGACCGGGCCTAACGGACTTGAAATTCGGATTCAGCGTGCCCAAAAACATATAGAAAGATAGGTCTGGTTCCTGGTACATGACACTTTTTTTATTTTGTGTGCCGGTGTAACTTATTAAATTTTGAGAATTAATTCTTTAACATTGCACCTTAATAAAAGAGTTGTTAAACAAAAAGATAAATTTCTTCTGCCTTCTTCAAACATCGAAAAAAAGTTTGTGTTTTTTTATAAAAACTGATTGCATTCGAAAAATTCCAGCTCTTTTTGTAGTTGTTATACAGACATGCTTAGGTTAAATATTAATAGCTGAAATAATAAGCTTTCAAATGGTATAAAATTTGTAGTGGATTGTCAGGTAAAATACTACCTATGTAAATGTTGTGCAAAAATATATTTTTTTTTGCCTTTTCCATGAAAAATTAGTGATTTTAAAGAATCAATATTATACTTTTTAAATGGGTTGGGGTCGAAATTCTGTATGTTGCAAAATTCTGTATTCAAAATACTGTATGCCAAAATACTGTATGTCAAAATTCTGTATGTGCAAAATGCTGTAGGAACAAAATTCTGAAAGTCAAAATTCTGTATAGCAAAATTCTGGTTGGTCAAAATACTGTATTTCAAAATTCTGTACATCAAAATTCTGTAAATCAAAATTCTGTAAAAATGCTGTAAAAAAATATCGTTTTGATAATGTAAAAAAGTGCGCGCGCACTTTTTTACATTATCAAAACGATATTTTTTTACAGCATTTTTACAGAATTTTGATATACAGTATTTTGCCGTACAGAATTTTACAAAACAGAATTTTGCATGTCAGTATTTTGTTCCTACAGTATTTTGACGTACAGAATTTTGTATTTACAGTATAATGACGTACAGAATTATGGTATTACAGTATTTTGACCCCACAGAATTTTGTCGTACAGAATTTTGACAAGCAGAATTATGACCCGCTCCCTTTTTAAATTCTTTAAAAAGAATAACCTTGAATATAGTTTTATTCTTTAGAAAAAATATAAGGCTTTGAGATAATGTAAATTTTTTTGCAAGCTTTTCATATGAAAAAATTCACAAACTGATAAAAGAATTAAAAAATAAGGTATTTTTTTTTTAGCTTTTTCTTGAAAATTATGATTGGCTTACAAAATAACTTCGTTTTTTCTTCGAAAAATACAGATATAGTTATGTATAAAATCTTACAGACCTTTTTATAAACTCTTCATAGACAGTGCATAGCATTATGTACTCCTTATAATGTCTTTAAACAGAAAATTGTTATTTATAAACTTTATGCAACGTTTAATAGAGGTTGTATAAGCTAAATGCGTTTTGAGGTTGTTTAGAGCCTGAATAAGAATATATTTTGCTTAAATGTCATTTGAGTCATTTGAACATCACATAATTTATTGTATATGACATCGAGAACTTCCGCTCACGTTTTTGTTTTTTTTTTTTTTTTGTTTATTTTCGAATCAGATGGAATTGTTTTATCGACAGATGGAGTTGTTTGTCTTGATTAAAAGTTAATTAATTTTCCATTTTTAGTACTTATTTGGACACAAACCTAGCATAACTAGAAATGTATGTAACGTTGCATAAAGGCTACATAAAACTTTATGTATTGTATAACTTAACTATGGAGCCATTTAGAGTTCTTTAGTGAAATCTAATAAATAAGGTAAAGAAACAAAAAATAATCAAATATTTATTCATCAGATTCATAAATTATTCTCAAGACCATTTCCTAAATACTACCTTTTAAAACCATTCACCTTTTCTTTTCATTAAAATCTCCTTAAAATTAATTCCACAAATGGATAGATAAATACATCCGCAAGGATTAATATTTCAAATTTTCTTTATTCAGAAAAAATAATTTTAAGAAGAATATTCATCGTTTTTTATTTATTTTTCTTAAGAATAGAATGAAAAATCAACCGCCAAACTAAACAACCATAAAAACTCATTAAATCGTTTTCCTTCTCACCACTGCCAGTTTTGCTTCTGCTCATCTATATGCACAAATCTTCCAAAAATGTTTGAATAAAACAAATAATCGAATAATATAAATTCAAATTAAGATGAAAGAAAAACCAAAAAAAAAAAAGAAGACACACTTCTTTCATCAGACAACAATGAAACTCGAAAATATATCGGTGCTTGGGCTATTTGGAAATCGTTTCCTTGTTCCTTTTTTTATCAAGTTCAATGGTTGAATGGATAAATTGAATTCTGAAGGAAAATTTATGTATGAAAAAAGCAAAAAGAAAGCGTAAAAATGAATATGGACTTGTGAAATATATACTCTACACTGAACAGGGTGTTTTATATTTACAAGGTTGATATTAGAATGTTAATTACCATAAAACCATTGAAATGATAGCAAATGAAAATTCGATGAAGTTGTATTTTCTACCTATCAATGTGGTATTGAATACCAATGGGAAAGACATGAGATTGACTTTGTCAAAAATTATTTCATTTTTAATTCAAAACCCGAAAAAAACTATTAATACAGTCAAATAAGGAGAAAAAAGGGGTAAATCTCGGAATGAATGTTAGTAGAAATTTTTTTTGCTCAATATCTTCCTTTTGCCATTCTATAACATATCTCAAAAGTCTAGAAAAATCTCATGTTCGCTTGTCGCGATTTCAAGGTCAAATCGCGAAATGGAGATTTTCAAAATTAGCAAAAATAGGCTATTTTTTAATGCTGATTCCAAAAAATCTAAAATCAAGACAATCTGACGTCTCTGGAAAAAGTTATACCTGTTTTTCATCTGTCAACTCATATTATTATAACAGTTGCAAACTTACTGCCGAAAAACCCTTAAAAGTTATGGTAGATGAACCAAATTTTGCATGAAGATTTTAAAATCCATCATTATTAAAAATCAAAACAATCCATTACAAAAAATATATATACCTACGAAATAATGGTATTTTTTGATGGAGGGGCAAATTTTAGGATATGCACTAAAGAAGATTCTTGTTCATCTTAGGAATAAGTGCGAATAGGCTAATTTTTTCATTTTAATCTTTGTTTGGATATTCTTTAACTACCCGCAAAAATCTAGAAAAATCTCATGTCCGCAAGTCCTAATTTTCTTGGTTTGAAGATAAGGTGCAGATTTTAAAAAATTGAAAAACTACACTTCAGATATTTGTGTCAGATCAACATGAATAAGATGCATTACTTTTCAGGGATGGTCAGGTTGACTTGTTTGTGAGTTTTGTTGGAATAAGTGTTAAAAAATACCTTTAAATCATGTCGCTTATGTTGGTATACATATAAAAATTTAAACTTTTCTTATTAATTTTTTAAAATCTGCACTTTATTTTCAAACCAAGAAAATTAGGACTTGCGGACATGAGATTTTTTTAGATTTTTGAGGGTAGTTAGATCAATGACTGGTTACTTTACATATATCATATACATATTAAAAGTCTAATACTACGATTTAGAATAAATCTCGAGATCTGTTCTAAATCTATTTAGCTAAATCTCGGATTTAGGATAGGTGGAAACGTAGTATAAACAATATGAAGCTGAAAATCACTGCATCGAAAGTAACAAGCAATAAATGTTGAATTGTCAATTTCTGAAGTCCAACACCTACATAAATATGTTTTTAAAATAAACTTCTTGCGAGTTATAAAGTCTAAATGAAAAAGTGCATCTATGTATATAACTCGGAAAAAATAGTAGGTTTTTTTCATCCGTGCAAACAAAAAATTAGATTCCTTGGCAGAAACCATTTTGAGTTTATTTGAACATTTTATTAATAAAATTCGTTTAAATCTAAGATAGATCAAATAAAAACTAAAAGTTTTCAAAAAAAAGTTAATATTTAAATTCAAGCGATTTTTATTAAAGAAAAAAATAATCATTTTTAGCAAAAAAACAAAACCGACTTCCATGGATCAAAACTGGGTTTTATGGTTTTTAAAATAGTTCCTGTGGCAAAAAGTGAACGAAATTGAAATGGGACCACACTGCCACCAGCTATCCAATACAAAAAGAATTATCAAAATTGGTTCACTCAGTCCAAAGTTATGCGGTAACAAACATAAAAAAAAAAAAAAAAAAAAAAAAAATACAGACGAATTGAATACCTCCTCCTTTTTGGAAGTCGGTAAAAATATTTCAAATAATCATTTTTAGCAAAAAAACAGAACCGACTTCCATGGCTCAAAACTGGGTTTTATGATTTTTAAAATAGTTCCTATGGCTAAATGAAGATGAAATTGAAATGGGACCACACTGCAGCCACCAGCTTTCCAATACAAAAAGATTTATCAAAATTTGTTCACTCAGTCCAAAGTTATGCGGTAACAAACATAAAAAAAAAAAAAAAAAAAAAAAAAAAAAAAAAACAGACGAATTGAATACCTCCTCCTTTTTGGAAGTCGGTAAAAAAAAAAAATACAGACGAATTGAATACCTCCTCCTTTTTGGAAGTCGGTAATAAACTCAAAAGAATTTGATTTTTCTCATAAAAAACCCCAGATAAGAAATTTTGTTTTTTTGGTTTTGACATTTTTTTGAGGATATCTCAGAAACCTGACGTGATAGGGCGAAATTGACTTTGAATCTGGATTAAACAATTCAAAAACTATATGATTAACATATTTGCACATCCTGATCAGAGAAAAAAAATTTTTGTTTTCGTTAAATTTTTTGAGGATATCTCAAAAACCTGACGTGATGGGGCAAAACGGACTTCGGATTCGGTTTCAGCTACCCAAAAACTATATGAAAAACGTAGTCGCAACCCCAGGTCAGAACTTTTATTTTTTTTTGTGTGGCTGTGTTATTAGCAGTTAATTTGAATCTTTAAAAATCCAATGTCTCTTCCAAAAAATCAAAATTTGAAGAGAAGTTGACGAAAAGCTAAAGGTCAATATAGAGACATAGTTTTATGAAATTTCTCTAAATTGTAAAACAACCATTTTTAAACTACATACTTTATTCTTTTTTTTCAGATATCAAACAAAAAATGTCATATACGCAAAATAATAATCCATAAATTGTATGGAGCTCGAAAAGTTAATGATTTCACAAATTTAAAAACTTATTTCTATGAAAGGATTAAACTGTCAACTCAATAGTTCAACGCTCTCTGACGTTAATATATGACGTTAAAAACTTTCCCAAGTTTGTCATGTCAAATGTTGAAATTTTGATCTGATTCAAGGTTAAGTTCCTCCTTCCAAACTGACTATTAGCTGCGTTTATTTGGAAATATTTATCTACTGCTTAGTACTTAAAACTACTTTGAACTACTTTTGCTATACTGAAAAAGTAGTTCAAAGCAGCTTTAAGTACTAAGCAGTATATAAATATTTCCAAAGGAATGCAGCTATTAATGGATTAACACACTTTTCAAGAGTGTACAGTTTTGAAAAAAACTGTCCCTCCTGTCTAAACGGTCAACGAAGGAAATAGATAACTATCAATCACGATTGGTTTAGTTAACCCAACCTTAACGTTCCGGTCCTTATAACACATCTTCCGAATATCACCCTGTTAAAGTTAAATAATAAAAAAAAAAATCAAGATGCCAATGACAAAAAACTAGACCCCTAAAATTCACCATATAACAAAAAAAAAATCATATATATGTTTAGCAAATGCAATCCAAAGTGCAAAAAGACCACCTTAAGACGACTAAAACAAGATTTATTAAGATATCTCTCCTATCCGCTGAACAAAAGGACCTATCCTCGAGAAAAAAAAAAAAGAAAAAAAGGAAACTACATCCGAAAAAAATAAAAAAAAAAGAATAAAAATTCGAGAGTCTTGTGTTGACAGTCAGACAAGAAATGGGATTCTTAATTTCTTATAGTTTCTTTCCTGACTTTTTCTTTTTTTCTTCCTTCTTCCACCCTAGCTCTCAACATCTATCATGTAGGCATATCAGGCGTTTAAAAAGGGGGAGGGTTTGAGGTTAGATTTGGTTTCTATTCAATATCTCCTTGGGATTTCTTCCTAAAAATAAAAGAAAAAAAAACTCTACACAACTCTCCACCACCATACCGTCATCATTGTCTTCGCAATAAATCCTTAATTTTCTAGCAAACCATTGGGCCGAATATTCACTCAGCCCTCCCCCGCACCCTCTCATATAGAAATGACAGGCGGCCCAGGCCCACCGTTGCCTCGCTGCTGCTTTCCAATCTCTTATTTCATTAAAAGAATACAATTTCAATGAATCTAAAATGAATTGCTGCATCGTGTATTGTTTGGGTTTATCTTCTTTCTTTTTTTTTGTTGGTTCTTCTGCCGATTTTTTTTTTTTGTCTTCTTCTTTTATTTTTTGTCTTCTTCTTTTTTTTCAATTAATGCCGGGAATATCTTCTTGGCATTGTGACTCTGCATGTTGTTGAGTTTGGGATACACTACTTTAACTCCTATAAGGATGCTATAGAACTCTATCACAGCTATCGTCGCCTATATATGATGATGAAGGCTGGTTGGGTTTTGAGCACTACGAACGAATTTATATATGAAGTCAAGGTATTTAGATATTCTGCTAAAATAAACATTGCAAAGGCATGCAGTAGCAACACAATATTGGAGAGGTTGGAGAGAGGGGTGGAGAGTAGGTTGGAATGGCGGGCAATATGGGTCTTTGTTGGTTTTGCGGTATTTTAGGTCAAAGTTGACAACTGCAATGCTCTGTCGGATCCTATTGTGTGGTTTAAGTATGTGTTTGTGTGTGTGTTTCGCTGTGTTTGTGTGTGAGTAGCTCCTATAATAGTTGTATAGGGGAGTTTATAGAGTAGTTTGTCATTGGACAATATAACCGAATTGTTTGAGGAAAATACGATTGAGTGAATCTTTTGTCAATAAATCTATCTATTCTATTAATCTATCCTGTATACGAGAATTAGTTTGATGAAAATGAAATTAATTAATTTTTTTTTTTTTTTTGCTTCTTGTTTATGTTTGTTGATGATGAACGTTACAAAATTTATGATGAAAATATATCATTCAGGAATCATTAGTATTTTAAGGGATGGTAGCCCTTGGCTTCAGTGGGTCAGCGGGGGGCAGTGAAAATGATGACTAGATGAAATGATTAATTCCCGAAGGATAGAAAAAGTATTTTTTTTTACAAATCAATCTGACGATGGTATGGAATCGTATTGTGTTTGATGACTTTGCCAGAAATTGATGAGGAACATAAATTTCAGAAAAACAAGGTTCTAATGCGTGATATAGACTATTTTAAGGGAGTATATAAGATAAAATTGTTAAGAATACAATGAGTTGAATATCGAAACATTAAAAACATTTTTGAAAGACTTATTGGTGAGTTTTCGTTTTTTGCTTGAAATGTTTATTTGTGGAATTGATTTAAATTCAAATTTAATTTTAATCAATTTGGAAGATATTTCAACGAGGAATTTAAATGATATCGTATTACTCTTTATTGCTCATTACCGTATTTTTATAATTATTTATAAAAACATCACAAAAACATAGAACTAAGCTTTCTACATAAACGGTCAATAATGGAGGCGTAGGCTAGATTCAGCCGCTTTGTCTACATAACACAACCATTTTTATCCGGCAAGTTGTGAAGCCTTCATGAGCGTTTTTATAAAAATTCATAAAAACATCTCATGAGACATTTTGCCATGAGACATGTCATGAGAAAAATAATGTCTCATGAAACATGTCTCATGACAAATATCTCATGACAAATGTCTCATGACAAATGTCTCATGAAAAATATTTTCATGAAAAATGTCTCATGACAAATGTCTCTAGACAAATGTCTCTAGACAAATGTCTCTAGACAAATGTCTCTAGACAAATGTCTCTAGACAAATGTCTCTAGACAAATGTCTCATGACAAATGTCTCTAGATAAAAGTCGCTAGACAAAAGTCGATAGACAAAAGTCGATTGACAAAAGTCGATAGACAAAAGTCGATAGACAAAAGTCGATAGACAAAAGTCGATAGACAAAAGTCGATAGACAAAAGTCGATACACAAAAGTCGATAGACAAAAGTCGCTAGACAAAAGTCATTAGACAAAAGTCTCTACACAAAAGTCTCGCTAGACAAAAGTCGATAGACAAATGTCTCTAGACAAATGTCTCTAGACAAAAGTCGCTAGACAAAAGTCGCTAGACAAAAGTCTCTCGACAAAAGTCTCTCGACAAAAGTCGATAGACAAAAGTCGATAGACAAAAGTCGATAGACAAAAGTCGATAGACAAAAGTCGCTAGACAAAAGTCGCTAGACAAAAGTCGCTAGACAAAAGTCTCTCGACAAAAGTCGATAGACAAAAGTCGCTAGACAAAAGTCTCTCGACAAAAGTCGGTAGACAAAAGTCGATAGACAAAAGTCGATAGACAAAAGTCGATAGACAAAAGTCGATAGACAAAAGTCGATAGACAAAAGTCGATAGACAAAAGTCGATAGACAAAAGTCGATAGACAAAAGTCGATAGACAAAAGTCGATAGACAAAAGTCGATAGACAAAAGTCGATAGACAAATGTCGATAGACAAAAGTCGATAGACAAAAGTCGATAGACAAAAGTCGATAGACAAAAGTCGATAGACAAAAGTCGAAAGACAAAAGTCGATAGACAAAAGTCGCTAGACAAAAGTCGCTAGACAAAAGTCGATAAACAAAAGTCGATAGACAAAAGTCGAAAGAAAAAAGTCGATAGACAAAAGTCGATAGACAAAAGTCGATAGGCAAAAGTCGATCGCCAAAGTCGATAGACAAAAGTCGATAGACAAATGTCGATAGACAAATGTGGATAGACAAATGTGGATAAACAAATGTGGATAGACAAATGTCGATTGACAAATGTCGATAGACAAATGTCGATATACAAATGTCGATATACAAATGTGGAAAGACAAATGTGGATAAACAAATGTCGATAGACAAAAGTCGCTAGACAAAAGTCGATCGACAAAAGTCGATAGACAAAAGTCGCTAGACAAAAGTCGATAGACAAAAGTCGATAGACAAATGTCGCTAGACAAAAGTCGATAGACAAATGTCGATAGACAAATGTCGATAGACAAATGTCGATAGACAAATGTCGATAGACAAAAGTCGCTAGACAAAAGTCGCTAGACAAAAGTCGATAAACAAAAGTCGATAGACAAAAGTCGATAGAAAAAAGTCGATAGACAAAAGTCGATAGACAAAAGTCGATAGACAAAAGTCGAAAGACAAAAGTCGATAGACAAAAGTCGCTAGACAAAAGTCGATAGTCAAAAGTCGATAGACAAAAGTCGATAGACAAAAGTCGCTAGACAAAAGTCGATAGACAAAAGTCGCTAGACAAAAGTCGATAGACAAAAGCCGATAGACCAAAGTCGATAGACAAAAGTCGCTAGACAAAAGTCGCTAGACAAAAGTCGATAGACAAATGTGGATAGACAAATGTGGATAGACAAAAGTCGATAGACAAAAGTCGATAGACAAATGTGGATAGACAAATGTGGATAGGCAAATGTGGATAGACAAATGTGGATAGACAAATGTCGATAGACAAATGTGGATAGACAAATGTGGATAGACAAAAGTCGATAGACAAAAGTCGATAGACAAAAGTCGCTAGACAAAAGTCGCTAGACAAATGTGGATAGACAAATGTGGATAGACAAATGTGGATAGACAAATGTGGATAGACAAAAGTCGATAGACAAAAGTCGATAGACACATGTGGATAGACAAATGTCGATAGACAAAAGTCGCTAGACAAAAGTCGATAGACAAATGTCGTTAGACAAATGTGGATAGACAAATGTGGATAGACAAATGTGGATAGGCAAATGTGGATCCACAAATGTGGATAGACAAATGTGGATAGACAAATGTCGATAGACAAATGTCGATAGACAAATGTGGATAGACAAATGTGGATAGACAAAAGTCGATAGACAAAAGTCGATAGACAAATGTGGATAGACAAATGTGGATAGACAAATGTGGATAGACAAAAGTCGATAGACAAAAGTCGCTAGACAAATGTGGATAGACAAATGTGGATAGGCAAATGTGGATCCACAAATGTGGATAGACAAATGTGGATAGACAAATGTGGATAGACAAAAGTCGATAGACAAAAGTCGCTAGACAAAAGTCGCTAGACAAAAGTCGCTAGACAAATGTGGATACACAAATGTGGATAGACAAATGTGGATAGACAAAAGTCGATAGACAAAAGTCGATAGACAAAAGTCGCTAGACAAAAGTCGCTAGACAAATGTGGATAGACAAATGTGGATAGACAAATGTGGATAGACAAAAGTCGATAGACAAAAGTCGATAGACAAATGTGGATAGACAAATGTGGATAGACAAATGTGGATAGACAAAAGTCGATAGACAAAAGTCGATAGACAAAAGTCGATAGACAAAAGTCGCTAGACAAAAGTCGATAGACAAATGTGGATAGACAAATGTGGATAGACAAATGTGGATAGACAAATGTGGATAGACAAATGTGGATAGACAAAAGTCGATAGACAAAAGTCGATAGACAAATGTGGATAGACAAATGTGGATAGACAAATGTGGATAGACAAAAGTCGATAGACAAAAGTCGATAGACAAAAGTCGCTAGACAAATGTCGATAGACAAATGTGGATAGACAAATGTGGATAGACAAAAGTCGATAGACAAATGTGGATAGACAAAAATCGATAGACAAAAGTCGCTAGACAAATGTGGATAGACAAATGTGGATAGACAAAAGTCGATAGACAAAAGTCGCTAGACAAAAGTCGATAGGCAAATGTGGATAGACAAATGTCTAGCGACTTTTGTATAGCGACTTTTGTCTATCGACTTTTGTCTATCCACATTTGTCTATCCACATTTGTCTATCCACATTTGTCTATCGACTTTTGTCTATCGACTTTTGTCTATCCACATTTGTCTATCCACATTTGTCTATCCACATTTGTCTATCCACATTTGTCGATAGACAAAAGTCGCTAGACAAAAGTCGATAGACAAATGTGGATAGACAAATGTGGATAGACAAATGTGGATAGACAAATGTGGATAGACAAAAGTCGATAGACAAAAGTCGATAGACAAAAGTCGCTAGACAAAAGTCGCTAGACAAAAGTCGCTAGACAAAAGTCGATAGACAAATGTGGATAGCGACTTTTGTCTATCGACATTTGTCTATCCACATGTGTCTATCGACTTTTGTCTATCGACTTTTGTCTATCCACATTTGTCTATCCACATTTGTCTATCGACTTTTGTCTATCCACATTTGTCTATCCACATTTGTCTATCGACTTTTGTCTATCCACATTTGTCTATCCACATTTGTCTATCCACATTTGTCTATCAACATTTGTGGATCCACATTTGCCTATCCACATTTGCCTATCTAACAAATGTGGATAGACAAATGTGTATATCCACATTTGTGGATCCACATTTGTCTATCCACATTTGTCTATCCACATTTGTCTATCCACATTTGTCTATCGACATTTGTCTATCGACTTTTGTCTAGCGACTTTTGTCTAGCGACTTTTGTCTATCGACATTTGTCTATCCACATGTGTCTATCGACTTTTGTCTATCGACTTTTGTCTATCCACATTTGTCTATCCACATTTGTCTATCCACATTTGTCTAGCGAGTTTTGTATAGCGACTTTTGTCTATCGACATTTGTCTATCCACATTTGTCTATCGACTTTTGTCTATCCACATTTGTCTATCCACATTTGTCTATCCACATTTGTCTATCCACATTTGTGGATCCACATTTGCCTATCCACATTTGTCTATCCACATTTGTCTAACAAATGTGGATAGACAAATGTGTATATCCACATTTGTGGATCCACATTTGTCTATCCACATTTGTCTATCCACATTTGTCTATCGACATATGTCTATCGACTTTTGTCTAGCGACTTTTGTCTAGCGACTTTTGTCTATCGACATTTGTCTATCCACATGTGTCGATCGACTTTTGTCTATCGACTTTTGTCTATCCACATTTGTCTATCCACATTTGTCTATCCACATTTGTCTATCCACATTTGTCTATCCACATTTGTGGATCCACATTTGCCTATCCACATTTGTCTATCCACATTTGTCTAACAAATGTGGATAGACAAATGTGTATATCCACATTTGTGGATCCACATTTGTCTATCCACATTTGTCTATCCACATTTGTCTATCGACTTTTGTCTATCCACATTTGTCTATCCACATTTGTCTATCGACTTTTGTCTGTCCACATTTGTCTATCCACATTTGTCTATCGACTTTTGTCTATCCACATTTGTCTATCCACATTTGTCTATCCACATTTGTCTATCCACATTTGTGGATCCACATTTGCCTATCCACATTTGTCTATCCACATTTGTCTATCCACATTTGTCTAACCACATTTGTCTATCCACATTTGTCTAACGACATTTGTCTATCGACTTTTGTCTAGCGACTTTTGTCTATCGACATTTGTCTATCCACATGTGTCTATCGACTTTTGTCTATCGACTTTTGTCTATCGACTTTTGTCTGTCCACATTTGTCTATCCACATTTGTCTATCGACTTTTGTCTATCCACATTTGTCTATCCACATTTGTCTATCCACATTTGTCTATCCACATTTGTGGATCCACATTTGCCTATCCACATTTGTCTATCCACATTTGTCTATCCACATTTGTCTAACCACATTTGTCTATCCACATTTTTCTAACGACATTTGTCTAACGACATTTGTCTATCGACTTTTGTCTAGCGACTTTTGTCTATCGACATTTGTCTATCCACATGTGTCTATCGACTTTTGTCTATCGACTTTTGTCTATCGACTTTTGTCTATCGACTTTTCTCTATCCACATTTGTCTATCCACATTTGTCTATCCACATTTGTCTATCCACATTTGTCTAGCGACTTTTGTCTAGCGACTTTTGTCTAGCGACTTTTGTCTAGCGACTTTTGTCTATCGACTTTTGTCTATCGACTTTTGTCTATCCACATTTGTCTATCCACATTTGTCTAGCGACTTTTGTCTAGCGACTTTTGTCTATCGACTTTTGTCTATCGACTTTTGTCTATCCACATTTGTCTATCAACTTTTGTCTATCAACTTTTGTCTAGCGACATTTGTGGATCCACATTTGCCTATCCACATTTGTCTATCCACATTTGTGGATCCACATTTGTCTATCCACATTTGTCTATCCACATTTGCCTATCACATTTGTCTATCGACATTTGTCTATCCACATTTGTCTATCCACATTTGTCTGTCCACATTTGTGGATCCACATTTGTCTATCCACATTTGTCTATCCACATTTGTGGATCCGCATTTGTCTATCCACATTTGTCTATCCACATTTGTCTATCCACATTTGTCTATCGACTTTTGTCTATCCACATTTGTCTTTCCACATTTGTCTATCCACATTTGTCTATCCACATTTGTGGATCCACATTTGCCTATCCACATTTGTCTATCCACATTTGTCTATCGACATTTGTCTATCCACATTTGTCTAACGACATTTGTCTATCGACTTTTGTCTAGCGACTTTTGTCTATCGACATTTGTCTATCGACATTTGTCTAGAGACTTTTGTCTATCGACTTTTCTCTAGTGACTTTTGTCTATCGACATTTTTCTATCCACATTTGTCTATCCACATTTGTCTATCCACATTTGTCTATCCACATTTGTCTATCCACATTTGTCTATCCACATTTGTCTATCGACATTTGTCTATCGATTTTTGTCTAGCGACTTTTGTCTAGCGACTTTTGTCTATCCACATTTGTCTATCCACATTTGTCTATCGACATTTGCCTTTCCACATTTGTCTATCCACATTTGTCTATCGACATTTGTCTATCCACATTTGTCTATCCACATTTGTCTATCCACATTTGTCTATCGACATTTGCCTATCCACATTTGTCTATCGACATTTGTCTATCCTCATTTGTCTATCCACATTTGCCTATCCACATTTGTCTATCCACATTTGTCTATCCACATTTGTCTATCCACATTTGTCTATCCACATTTGTCTATCCACATTTGTCTATCCACATTTGTCTATCCACATTTGTCTATCGACATTTGTCTATCCACATTTGTCTATCCACATTTGTCTATCGACATTTGCCTATCCACATTTGTCTATCGACATTTGTCTATCCTCATTTGTCTATCCACATTCGCCTATCCACATTTGTCTATCCACATTTGTCTATCGACATTTGCCTATCCACATTTGTCTATCCACATTTGTCTATCCACATTTGTCTATCGACATTTGCCTATCCACATTTGTCTATCGGCATTTGTCTATCCTCATTTGTCTATCCACATTTGCCTATCCACATTTGTCTATCCACATTTGTCTATCCACATTTGTCTATCCACATTTGTCTATCCACATTTGTCTATCCACATTTGTCTATCCACATTTGCCTTTCCACATTTGTCTATCCACATTTGTCTATAGACATTTGTCTATCCACATTTGTCTATCCACATTTGTCTATCCACATTTGTCTATCCACATTTGTCTATCCACATTTGTCTATCCACATTTGTCTATCCACATTTGTCTATCCACATTTGTCTATCCACATTTGTCTATCGACATTTGTCTATCGATTTTTGTCTAGCGACTTTTGTCTAGCGACTTTTGTCTATCCACATTTGTCTATCCACATTTGTCTATCGACATTTGCCTTTCCACATTTGTCTATCCACATTTGTCTATAGACATTTGTCTATCCACATTTGTCTATCCACATTTGTCTATCCACATTTGTCTATCCACATTTGTCTATCGACATTTGTCTATCGATTTTTGTCTAGCGACTTTTGTCTAGCGACTTTTGTCTATCCACATTTGTCTATCCACATTTGTCTATCGACATTTGCCTTTCCACATTTGTCTATCCACATTTGTCTATAGACTTTTCTCTATCGACATTTTTCTATCCACATTTGTCTATCCACATTTGTCTATCCACATTTGTCTATCGACATTTGTCTATCCACATTTGTCTATCCACATTTGTCTATCGACATTTGCCTATCCACATTTGTCTATCGACATTTGTCTATCCTCATTTGTCTATCCACATTTGCCTATCCACATTTGTCTATCCACATTTGTCTATCGACATTTGTCTATCCACATTTGTCTATCCACATTTGTCTATCGTCATTTGTCTAGATACTTTTGTCTATCGACTTTTGTCTAGAGACTTTTGTCTAGAGACATTTGTCTCGAGTGGCTGAGCGGCTGGATAAAAATGGTTGCGGCTGAATCAGGCCTTCATTTCCATCATTAAGAGTTAATGTTGAAGGCTAAGTTCTATGTTTTTTGCAATGTTTTTTATGAATTATGAAAAAAATGGTCATGGAAGCTTTACGAGTGGTCGTATAAAAATTCTATTGGTATAAAGACAAAGTAGCTTAACGGGGCCTTCACTTCTAACAACCACTTTTAATGTAAAAATCAACTCCAAAGCTTGGTGTCATTTTTAATCGATACATTTTATAATTTAAAACGATTAATTTTTAATTAAATTTTGTTCAAAAGTTTAATAATAAAAGAATCATGAGAAAAAATGAAAACCTTTCCAAAGAAGAGAAAATATCTATTAATTAATGAATCGCAATCCAACCAATAAGTCACGTACTCAATTTTTGCGATCCCCATCACTTTAAGTTCCATTTTGCTTTTGTTCAAAAAGAGTCCTCTAGATCTATAGAAGGTATAATACACACAAACATACATATACTGAACCGAGGTAAAAAATAATGAGAATAGAAAATATGACCGACCATTGCAATCGAGAACAAAGGTCATTCACACTCATTTCCAGAGCCGCTGTTATCTGACCAATGACCATTTTTGCAGACGTGAAGAGAATACATAAGAAATTTCACAATTTTTTCGTGTCTTCTGTCTTTTTGGTCAACAAAATGAGAGAAAACGAGAACGTCTATTCAAAGCCAAAATAATACGTATATCCCCCAGCGGAGAAGACCCAAGACCAATAAGATTGACATTCAAACCCAGAGAAGAGATATATTGTACGACGACGAAATCCTAAGGACGACGACGACAATTCATTTCCAAGAAACTTTCGTAATTTTTTTTTTATATTTTTTCGTATTCCTAATTTATTATTCTCTAGCAGTCAGTCAGTCAGCCAGAGTCTATCACTATTGTGTGTATAAGAGTGTTTTGGGACATAGTCCTAGACTATCCATTATACAAAAACATACCTACAACCTACATATTTTGTGATATATCAATTTAGGACTTAAGGGATCCACATTATTTGTGTGTGTAGGATACAAATAGTTATCACTTTTACTTCCACATTAGCCCAGATGACTAGCAAAAACTTTTGATTTCTTTTTCTGTCTACTTTACTCTCCTGATGAGAATATACTTTATAGAAGCATTATAGGAGTATATTCTGCTTTGCTAGTGGAACAATAATAGTGTCCTCAGCAGCTGGAGCGTGTTGTTGGCTCATTCAGGAGAAGATAAAGCCAGGAAACTACTATACACTCAATGTTCGTGCTTATTCTGGGCAGAGATGAGTATTTACTTCATATGTAGCAGATCTACTTCATTAATTTATTTTGATGTATCTGCTACGTAGCAACCTATTTCTACTTCGTTTAAAAATTTTTTTCTAAAGAACAAAATTTCATTTAAGATGTGTCATCTTGTTTCATTTTTTGTTAAAAAAAATGCATTGTTAGTGCTCTTTAGGCACTGCAGGAATTTCACATCATATACATCCAAATCAAAGACCCATCCAAGATATTAATTATTTTATGTCACCGCCCAAATCCACATAATGGCTGTGGGTCCGGTTATGCATTTTGCATAAAATAAATCAGACATCGGCTTTTAAAAAACAATCTTAGGTTCTTATATGGCAGATGGCACATCTTTGCTCATGGAACTAAGACCAAGTCAATGAAAATAATTTTTTAATAAAAAACACTTTATAATTTGAAATTAAAAATCATTATAGCAATCAAGGGGATGGCTTTTTGAGAAAAAAAATCATATTTGTTATTTACGAGTGATGCGCTTTCAAGCTATGCAGGTCTCATTTAAATCGGTGCTGGTTTTTTTTTTTTTTAAATATATTTATTTTTGGGCATTCTCCTTTGTTTTATATGTATATTTTTTTTTTTCATTATCTGCTACATATTTTCCAAATCTACTTCGTTTTTTTGGGCAGTATGTTTCACTTTTCGGGCTTAGCATTCTCATCCCTGATTCTGGGTGAAAGTAAGTAAAAGAAGAGTAATTTTTCTCTCTCCTGCTATACTCTCCCTGTGATTGTGACTCTGATACTTGTATTTATGTGCGTGTTGAGGACTTTGAAAAACTTAACAACGAGAAAAACGAGAACAGTTTTTTTTTACTTTTTTTTGTGTTCGTTTTATGTTTGTAATTATACAACTTGACAGCTAAGGGCGGTTCTTTTTTTTAAGTCATGTATATACACAACAACAAAAGGCACTGTTTTATAATATGAAAACGAAAGTTTTGAAGACACGCTATATAGAAGCTCTGATTGGTACTTTACTTTGCTAGAAAAACATAAAAGGTATCTTCTATGAGCTGACTAATGATGAAAGGAATTTATGCTCAAAGCCTGAAAATTTAAAACAAGGAAACTTTTTAAAATATTTTTTCAAAAGTGTGTAGGTAACATACAAAAATTTAAGACGAAATTTAATAAGGCATTAGAAAATGTACATATTTATTTCCAAAACTTTTATGGTACTGTGTTGTTGCTAAGTATTCAATTTAGGAGTCTAATTAGATAAGACCCACAATTTTATATTTTCAAAAAAATCAGAATACCTACTGTTTTCTGGGATTTATGGTACTTTGAGACTATCTTGGTGCTAAATATTCAATTAAGGAGTCTTTTTAGGTGAGACCCACAATTTTATATTTTCACAAATATCAGTATACCTACTGTTTTCTGGGATTTATGAGACCCTGGTACCTCTAGATTCAAACAGTGCATTTTGAGCGTTTTGTGGTACTTTGAGACTATTTTGGTGCTAAATATTCAATTAAAGAGTCTTTTTGGGTGAGACCCACAATTTTATATTTTCACAAATATCAGTATACCTACTGTTTTCTGGGATACCTACTGGTACCTCTAGATTCAAACAGTGCATTTTGAGCGTTTTGTGGTACTTTGAGACTATTTTGGTGCTAAATATTCAATTAAAGAGTCTTTTTAGGTGAGACCCACAATTTTATATTTTCACAAATATCAGTATACCTACTGTTTTCTGGGATCTATGAGACCCTGGTACCTCTAGATTCAAACAGTGCATTTTTGAGTGTGTTGTGGTACTTTGAGACTATTTTGGTGCAAATTTCAATTCAGGAGTCTTTTTAGGTGAGACCCACAATTTTATATTTTCAAAAATATCAGTATACCTACTGTTTTCTGGGATTTATGAGACCCTGGTACCTCTAGATTCAAACAGTGCATTTTTGAGCGTTTTGTGGTACTTTGAGACTATTTTGGTGCTAAATATTCAATTAAAGAAACTTTTTAGGTGAGACCCACAATTTTATATTTTCACAAATATCAGTATACCTACTGTTTTCTGGGATTTATGAGATCCTGGTACCTCTAGATTCAAAGAGTGCATTTTTGAGCGTTTTGTGGTACTTTGAGACTATTTTGGTGCTAAATATTCAATTAAAGAGTCTTTTTAGGTGAGACCCACAATTTTATATTTTCACAAATATCAGTATACCTACTGTTTTCTGGGATTTATGAGACCCTGGTACCTTTTTATTCAAACAGTGCATTTTTTAGCGTTTTGTGGTAAGTTGGGTAAAAAACATTCAATTAAAGAGTCTTTTAAGTTTAGGCCCACAATGCATCGAGAGAGGTAAAATCAATGAATCTTCCACATATTTACAGAAAGTTCAACTTTTATTTTTTTTTTCGAACACTCACTCACTGTTTCGATTAATTTTTTTGGCCGCAATTGGATTTTTATTTGCTGTCATGTTCGGTAAACTTTTCCTTAATACTCGCGTAGAGATACTCGTACTCTGTGGTCTCTTCTTTTTCAAATAACAAATAATACGAGAAAAAGAAGAATCCATTGCATGATGGTGATGGGGGTTTTTTTTGTTGGCATTGCATTTCATTTTGCAAAGTCTCCCAAGTCACGTTGCGAATAGTGAATATGATGAGACCTTGACCCACAAGAAAAAAAGACACCTTGCCCTACTTAACACACAGAGTGAACGATAAAAATGCACAGAAGTAGAAGAAGAACAAGAAGAAGAAGACTCGGGATATGAACACGATGAAGGTCGTTTATCGTTCGAAGATGCAATATATAATGTGTGTGATATATTGTAAGCAGTGCATTGCGCTTAGAAGAAATTTTTTTATATGGGTACTGGATGCGGGAAGAATGTTTTAAAATTGTAATTGAATTTTCGTTGACATGAGATAACTGACAGGAATCAAGAGGAAATCCAATATTGAGTGCTTGTAGTGCAAAAAAAAAAATAAAAACTATCCAAACGGACGTTGCTTCTACGTCCTTATACTGTCGCCATCAAAATTGAAAGTGATAAATATTTATTTGAACGTCAATTTTTTACGTGATTTTTTTTTTCCAAAAAGATTTAAGTATGTAACACATTTTAGTTGAAGATACATCGAAAGTTAAGAAAATTGTTAAAAGGGACCCACTTCCATCGAATGCTTACGATTGTATTTGAATTCGAATATCTTCATCTTACGTAGTGAGGATTACCCATCCAAAATAATTTTTTCTTCATTCGAATGCGATAACAGCTCTTAAAGAATAACTTAAAAACCGACTCGTTTTGTTTATTTTAGGCCCTATTTATTTCAAACTCCATTAAATTAAAAGTCGGCATTTAAAAGGGAAATTTTAAAATTTGTATGCGATTTGAAAGATTTCTAATTTTTAATGGAGACTTTTAATATAATGGAGAGTAAATAAATTGAGCCTAATAGTATGCAGGCAAAATAGGCATTTAAAGTCATGAAACTTGGCAAAAAGTTTGCTTTTGCGATAAGAACCAAGGATAAAAAAAAGTTGGGTATAAGGATGTTTTTTCGCGGACAAGTTTGTGAAATATCATCATATGAAACATGTTTTTAAGGTATTTTTTGATACTTAGTCTAATGACATTAAAATAAAATCAATACAATTGCTCTAAGAAAAGTTATTGCCGATTAAAAACAAGTGTGCTTGTTTTTTGACCTCAACAGGGAAAATATAACCGAATCCCATGTTAAAAACACGCTACATTGATGAAATTCGGGATGAAGGGACACTGGATTCAAAAAGTTCTTAAAAATATTTTTGGTCAAAAGGTGTTTTTTTTTTTTTTGATAGGTTGAGTTATGTGTGAGAAAGGTATCATAACAGCTTACTTAAATTTTATTAATTTTTAAAACTTAATAAAAAAGTTTTGGTTGGTATAAGAATTATGAATCTATAAAGTGCAAAAAATTAATATCTGAAAGAGTATTTTTTTTTTTAATTATAAAATTCGGAATTAGTTCCACAAGACTGGGAAAAAATTGGTACACCAATGAAAATTGGTAAAAATGCTTCATTTATAACAGAAACCAAGAACAAAAACAGTCTATACAAATATTTTAGGTTAAAGGGTGTTTTTTTTTTTTGAAATAGGGAAAATCCGCGATAAGTCTTCAAAATCAGTGGTATAAAAGGTACCGTTTCGAAATTCATTAAATATGTTCTCTTTCCCATTGGAATTACGAATAAAAAAAAATCTATACATTTTTATTCATGTGAAAGGGTGTTTTTTTTTTAGGTGTAAAGAAAATATGGGTGTATTTGAAATAGTGTGTAATACTAGAGTATTATTAATGGTACCCTATTGAAATTCAGATAAGAAACAAGAATCTAAAATGTCTATAAAAATATCATGGTTAAAAGGGTGTTTTTTTTTAATGAAAACAAAAATGATGGGTCACCCAAATGAAATTTGGTAAAAACATTGAGATAGAAAGCAAGAATAAAGGGTTTTCGTTAAAAAAATTTAGGTGAACAGGTGTTTTTTTCGAAGAGACAGTAAAATCTGTAAATGGTCCCAAAAAGCCAATGATTCATTTTATTTTTGGTTTTGATGACAAATTAGGTAAACGTTTATACTTAAGTTTTTAGACGTTTTTAATTATAGTAAAAACGTTTATTTTGTCATAGGAACCAAAAATAAAAGGTATAAGGGTGTTTTTCCTTGGCTTAGAACACATAAGTAATTGTTGCCAAAATTAGAAATGTTATCAAAAAACGATTTTTAAGAGAAAAAATTAAATAAGTGCCTGGACATTTTTTTCGACCTGTTATTTTCTCTACAGTTAAGGTTTCATTCGCAGTGTTAGAAATATTACTAGGCGGCTATTGTGGTTCTGTAAAAAAGTGAAAGGTTTTAAAAAAGAGGATTCTCGTTACGGGTAATTCCACGGAAGTTGACCACCAATAGGAAAAAAATGAAAGTGAAATTATAAGAAATTTAATGATGGTATTAAAAAACTTCTATATTTTACTTTAATAACTTCGTATTAGTTTAATTTTTGTATATATAATTTTTGTATATTAAAAAAATTAGTGAAATATAGGAAAAATTAACATTTTAAAAGTTTCCAAGCCAAGCATTATTCTTGGCTTCTAAAAGCCAACGAAGTAGACTGAATTGATTTTCTAACGTCACACCCGTTACATCTTATTTTAAGGGTTTCAGACGTTGAAAGATAGGTTAAAAAAAATGTTATTTAAAACATATATTAACAACTAAATATATTATTTGTTGAAGCTATTAAATACTTTATTTAGTGAATAGTACATAAGCAAGGAACAAAAACTAAAGTAACTGTGTCACACCCGTTACAATGGAAATACCCATATGTCAAAATTCCTCATCCTATTTTATTCTATTTCTTATATACAGTATAAATTTCATTTATCTATCTATTAAAACAAAAAAGTTATGATCAATTGATTTTTCCTGTCGCTTTTTCGTTTCATAGTATTTCAAATCACTACGATACTAAAGAAGTTTTCACTTCAAAAACCCTTAACGTTAAATGCATTAAATTTGAATACTAGCTATTTTCTTTTTTGTTCGAACGATTTTTTAATTGTTGGTTTTTTAATCTTCAGAAAATTAAATCTTTTTGTAAGCTTAATCAAATTCAATTGATGTTCGCAAGACTTATAGAAGAGTTATAGGAGCATTTCAGGAATGATTTTTTGAGTAGGTTTTTTAGATGAAAGAAAATGAAGACAATGGTTATATTAAGGATAACACTTTTTTTAATTTATGAACCATTTAGCCCCAACTAAAAAATAAACTTTAAACAAAATCTTAAATCTGCAATAGGTCTTAAAGTCTATACCCTCCTCTTGAATGACTAATATTACAAGGGGTCATTGTTGACACTCGGCCTAATCCCATCAGAGAAAAAACAAATAGTTATTTATATATACATAATATCGATGGGGGGCCGCACACTACAGGGATATACTCAATTGACAAAGTTCAGTAAAGTGTTATCAATCTGGCCCCCCGAACCCACACAACCCCACTACTATAACATTTTATGTATCCCAATATCCATACAAAACCACCCGCCCATCAAATTAATTGTATGCAAACACTTGAATAACCATAAGCAAACTGATATCTTGGAGTGCTTACACCTCCTTAAAACGTCTCTGGGGAGAGACTATCTATCTACAATGCCACCAGTCAGTCAGTAAAGAGAGAGAATAGATTTCGATCTCATTTTGGAGAACATCAAAAGTGCTGCTCAACGGATGTTGCTTTAACATATTCTCAATGATGCTTCCTTCATTCTCGAAATGTAAGCTAAGCAACAACAACAACAACAAATTTTGTATCCTATCGATGTTATATCGACCTGTTTAGAGGCAAAATTGATTCAATTGACAAATATGCTGAGCTGAACTGAACCTGGTCCATTTGACTATGCGACCTTTGTAAACATTTTCTGTTGAGGTTTTTCTGTGACTTTGATTCACAATGTGATTTTATTTTTCAGGAAAAAAAAAATAAAAAAATTTTTGTCTTAAATGAGAGAGAAATTGTCAACATGAACGGGCCAATAGAAAATATAGGCAATTGGAAAATAGGCATATAAAAGGTTAGATTTAACCTTTTTCTCTGAGTAGAAGAAGAAGAAGAATTCCAAAAAAGAAGAAAGATGCAGATTGGATTTTTGTCTCGTTTATTTTGTTTGTAATGTAAAAGGAACAGTAGGTTTGTCCTATCTACAAAGCAATTTTAAATAACAACAAAAAGTCTGATTTTCTAACTTCTTGAAAAGAGAGTGAGGGAATATTGAGTAAAAAACAAATTGAGTATTTTCAAATACGGGCAAATTGATAGGGGCTGAAATTGTCAAAACGATTTAAATGAAATCAATGCCAAATATCTTTTGAAAAAATTCAATTTTTTTTATTTCGGAAACAATAAAATGCCTGTTGTAGCTCTTGTATTTGAAGAATTTGAATTGGTTCCTTTTTGAAATGAACGACTTTCAATTGCATTTTATTGTTATTAGCTATAAAATGAATTCAAAAGGATGACTTATGAATGATATACACAACTAGGTGATACGTAGATACCTACTTCCTTTAGGTAGTTATTACGTGATAACGTGATCAAAAAACAGGTGGTGTGCTTTGTCGCCATGTCCCCTTGTCGTCATGTCGCCTTGTCGCCATGTCGCCTTGTCGCCATGTCGCCTTGACGCCATGTCGCACAGTGCGGCGATTGTATGGAGATGGTGGACAAAAATCAATTTTATAAAAAGGAATTGATTTTGCAAAGAAAAATGGTTGTAGATGTAATAAAGAGAAATTCTAAAAAATTTGACGAAATTTTCACGCCCCCTGCCACGCCCACTTTTGTATATGATTATTTATATCTACAAAACGGCGTGCACCATTTGATTCAAATTTAGGAAATTTGATTATCTAGATGAGTGTGAAAATTAAAAAAATAGTTTAGACCCTTTCCGCCCCCTGCCACGCCTACTTTTGTATATGATTGTTTATACCTTAAAAACGGTTTGCACCATTTGCACCAAATTTAAGAAATTTGATTACCTAGATGAGTTAAAAAAATATAAAATAAAATAATTCATACAGAATAATTATTAACATATTCAATTCGTGATTTTTTATAAAAAAAATCCATTTTTATAAATTTTTAAATTTTTTAAAGATTTGACCTTGTCTTAGAAATGTTGAAAATTTTTAAGGTTAGCAAAAATTAGCATGAAAACTTTACATTTCCACAAAGTAAAATATTAATACAGTGTAACGACACTAAAAATGTTGCTATACTTTGCTAAAATTAATTTATAAACATATCCAAAATGGAAAAAAGCGTTTAAAAGCTGTTTTTATGCATTTCTTCCCCCTCGGATCAAGATTTATGTCGAAATTTATCAATTTTTTGCTTAAAACACTTTATGTGGCAGTTGCTAGTACTTAACTAATTCAAAATAATTTCAATATCTTCATCTTCTCCCCTGTTTTTGCCAAAACAAATCCACCTTTCAAAAAGTCGTTAATTTTTTCTGGTCCGACTTTGGCCTACAAAAAGTCAAATATTTTAAAGGTTAGCAAAAGTTAGCAATGAAACTAAACGTGAACTCAAAGAACAATAACAACACAAGATAATGCCATAAATCATTGTGCTACAATTTGCTACTACAACTTTGTAGGCTTAATTTAGATGAAATGTTTTGCCTTAAAAAGGAATTTTTTTCGATAATTCACTAAAATTCAAATTTATTAAAAAAAATTATATATAACTACTCATACAAGTTCTCAATGTATCCATGTTTATTATTCACAAATAAAAAAAAATAAAACTTTGGTACTTTTCTTACACGAACCAAATGAAAATGCACAAAAATAAAATCTCGAGGTATCAAAATGACTAAAATTTTTTTCAGTGTTTTTGAAAGTCCCGCTAATCCCCCAAAATGAGCAAAACAAAATTAAAAACAGCCAAAAACAGTAAATTAACATATGCTTGACCAGCTCCATAGCTTAGAAGATCAATATTGCATTTTTGTTTTTTGTCCACTAGTCAACGCACTGTGTGTCGCCTTGTCGCCATGTTGCCTTGTCGCCATATCGCCTTGTCGCCTTGTCGCCATGTCGCCTTGACGCCATGTCGCCTTGTCACCATGTCACCTTGTCACCATGTCACCTTGTCACCATGTCACCTTGTCGCTATGTGTCGCCTTGTCACCTTGTCGCCTTGTCGCCTTGTCGCCATGTCTAGGGTAAATCACTTAAAGAAAATTGTCGTAGAACAAGTTCCCAATTGAAAACAAAACGGCAAATAAATAAAATTTAAATCTGTGAAGCTGGAACTCTTATAAATCATAAGTCAATGTCATAACCTAAAGAACCTTCAAAACCTTCCTTTCATTAACTGATATCTTTTTTTTTTAAATAAGATTTTCCTTTCTACGCCCTTATCATGTTATGAATTACAAACTAACAAAAAACAATACAGGTCACGTTCGTAAACTTGAAGAATAGATGTTGAAAAGCCACTTATAATATTTTTTTGGCCAATTAGGACCATTAAATGAACAATAAGTCAACATAGCTCACACGTTCACATGTACATATGTCAAAAAAGACCAAACACCATCAATTTTTTTTTTCATGGAGAACCAAAAAACCATTCATGGGCATAAATGAACCTTTATACATACCCCCTTTATACCCCTTCATACAAAAGAATGCCAACAAAAACAAAACAATAACAAAATGGTCCCATTCCCACAAAACAATAAACAAGAAATTAGACACAGCAATGTGTGGCACACCCCAAAAATCCAAAAAAAAGCACACAAAAAAAACATAAAAATGACACCGATCGAAAACACCATTCTCCAAAAAAAAAAAAAAATATGATATCCTTCCTCCTTCAGTGCCAGACGAAACGAAAAAGCTAACCATAGCTCATTTACTTTTTTTTTTGTTTTTCGTTTCGTTTCTGGTGTAATCAATTTTGAAACAAAGCCCACACTGAGTGCCCCCCTCAGTGGGTGGACAGAGCATCACAGGACGAGAATATGGACATTCGCTGGACAAAAGTTGTATACCACCTTCCTGCCTTTCTTATAACCATTCCTAAAAATAGAAAATCGATTTCGATTTGTCTGACAACTAATTAGACGTTTTGCAATATAATATTGCAGGCTCATTAGAAGCACCAGGTTCCTAAGCGAATCACCTTATACTTCCGCTGGACCTCCGCTCTTAGCCAAAAATTGAAGTATTTAGCCAAAATTATTGATGAGAGCTCATTTGTATTGTCGTCATCGGAGATTTCATTCTTTTTGTTTTGTTTTGTTTTTTATATACCCAAACAAGCAAAAGTATGGTGCTTTTCTGTGTTGTGCATGGTTTGAATACTTATTTTATATTACAAATTTTCGCCACTTAATTACCAAATTGGAAGATAAAATGTTTTTATGGGGAGGGTTGTCGTCCCTTCTCTTTCAGCACAAAGCTAATTAGGTAATTTTCAGATTCGGATCAATAATTAAACATTAACAACTTGGCACCATCGAAATTGTTTTCCTCTTCCGTTCCATTCCCATTTCGTTTCAACAAATTTTGAAGGACCTTGATGATGTCCATACAGTGCCGGATTAACCATGTCATGGGCCCCTAGGCACAGTAATTCTTGGGCCCTTTTCCGATGGTTTTTCAATATCATAAGCTCTTTTTAAGTTAAGTTAGAAATTTGTGTAGGTAACTTACTAAAGACTAATCGGCTATAATCTGTGTCCTATCATGTCATTTTATAAACGTAAACTAAAAGTTTTGTAATAACTATAATAAATATTGCAGCGATATTTCAACATTAAAGCAACTTGATGCTTCACAGATAACTTCGATTAACGATAAGTTATTAGAAAATATTAATATGCCGACTTTTCACGAGTCGGTTTTAGCCACATGCTATGTCTCACGGCTAAAGTCGACTAGGACTCTAGTATAGGGATTATCACTTTAGTCGCGTGCGGCTTACCTTCACACGACTCGACTGACGCCGAAAAGCTTCGCCGCACGGCGAAAATTGACTCGTGATAAGTCGGCATTACGGTTTCATTATAAAACTGGAGAGAGAAATCATACCAAAAAGTTTTAATTTTGATTCAATTACACAGCCACACAAAAAAATATAAAAGTTCTGGTCTGGGGTTGCGACCAGGTTTTTCATATAGTTTTGGGGTCGCTGAACCGAATCCGAAGTCCGTTTTGCCCCATCACGTCAGGTTTTTGAGATAACCTCAAAAAATGTCACGAAAACAAAAATTTTTTTTCTCTGATCTGGATGTGCGAATATGTTAATCATATAGTTTTTGGATCGCTGAATCCAGATTCGAAGTCAATTTTGCCCTATCACGTCAGGTTTCTGAGATATCCTCAAAAAAATGTCAAAACCAACAAAACAAAATTTCTTATCTGGAGTTGCGACTAGGTTTTTCATATAGTTTTTGGGTTGCTTAAACCGAATCCGAAGTCTATTTTGCCATATCACGTCAGGTTTTTGAGATATCCTCAAAAAATGTCAGATAAGAACTTTTTTTTTGAGTTTAGACATTTTTTGAGGATATTTCAAAAACCTGACGTGATACGGCAAAATAGACTTCGGATTCGGTTTAAGCAACCCAAAAACTATATGAAAAACCTAGTCGCAACTCCAGATAAGAAATTTTGTTTTTTTGGTTTTGACATTTTTTTGCGGATATCTCAGAAACCTGACGTGATAGGGCAAAATTGACTTCGAATCTGGATTCAGCGATCCAAAAACTATATGATTAACATATTCGCACATCCAGATCAGAGAAAAAAAATTTTTGTTTTCGTGACATTTTTTGAGGTTATCTCAAAAACCTGACGTGATGGGGCAAAACGGACTTCGGATTCGGTTCAGCGACCCCAAAACTATATGAAAAACCTGGTCGCAACCCCAGACCAGAACTTTTATATTTTTTTGTGTGGCTGTGTTATTATAGCCCAGGCAAATTAGTCAAAATATGGGCATGAAATCAGATTTTTTCACGTTACAATATTTTTTTCATGCGAAACACAGGTTGTCCTTATCATAAAAGTTAATTTGTTTGGATGATAGGAGGTCGGGAGCAGCCGCCATCTTGGAAAAGAGATTGGTATCGTTTTTATTGAATAGCTACATTGTTGTTCAAATAAACAAAAAATGACAAAGGTAAGATTTATTAACAATAAAGTTATATAAAAAATGATATACAAACCAATTCCGTGATTTGATTAAATCTAATATCAATTTGAGTAACTTCTCTGCGTGCACAATCTCACATTTTCTGACGTATCTGATTGCAACATGAAGATCTTGAATGGCACCATCTCGTTACTAAACTGTGGTTCGATGTCGTTGGAATTATATTCGAATACACAAGTAATATTAATATTTTTTTTTTAAGAAGAGATTTACAGTTTTTAAATATTAAGGTTGGAGCACATGGGAAGAAGTATTTTTTTTTTTAATTTGTTATATACAGTGGCGACAAAATAAATAGCACATGTACCCTAAAATTTATAAAATGAAAGTTTTTCGCACTTTTTTAACTTAAAAGAGCTGTTTTATTAATGAGGAAGTAAGAACACAGATATATTTGATTTATTAAAAAAGAAATTAAGTGCATTGAATTCTTTAACAAAAAATAACAACAAAATCATTAATACAGCTCAAGTTTTTTAGGACAAAATAAATAGCACACTTCCTAAAACCAAAAACAAATTAACAAAAATTTTGACACAGTTTAAAGAAAATAACTAGTATTTGGTTGGGTAACCCTTATTATTTATCACAGCATAAAACCAGCGGTTAATAGACGTAACAAGACTCCGAAATCGTTCAAAAGGTACTGAGTACCAAGCTCGTCGAAATTCCTTCCAAAGTTTGTCCAAATTTGAGGTATCAGACCTGTTAATCGCTTTTCCCACGTCACTCTACAAGTCCTCAATAGGATTCAGATTTGGGGACTGGCTTGGCAATTCCATAACACCGATTTTTTGGACGGATAGCAATTGTTTCACAGACTTAGTCTTATGTTTTGGATCGTTATCCTGTAGAAATGTCCACTTTAAAGGCATTTCCTTCACAGTAAAAGGTAGAATAGTGTCCCTTAGGATCTCCTTGTACTTAAGGTGGTCCATAATACCCTCTATCCGATGAAATGGCCCCACACCATGCCAAGAAAAACATCCCCAAACAAGAATACTAGCCCCACCATCCTTAACAGTCTATATTTTATACTGCGGGTCACATTTCAACTGCCCCACGCGGGGAATTTCCTTATGGGGCATTTGGAAATGCCCCCTACGGGGCATAAGAGGTATTTCCAAATGCCCAATAAGGAAATTCCCCGCGTGGGGCAGTTGAAATGTGACCCGCAGTATAAAATATAGACTGTTAAGGATGGTGGGGCTAGTATTCTTGTTTGGGGATGTTTTTCTTGGCATGGTGTGGGGCCATTTCATCGGATAGAGGGTATTATGGACCACCTTAAGTACAAGGAGATCCTAAGGGACACTATTCTACCTTTTACTGTGAAGGAAATGCCTTTAAAGTGGACATTTCTACAGGATAACGATCCAAAACATAAGACTAAGTCTGTGAAACAATTGCTATCCGTCCAAAAAATCGGTGTTATGGAATTGCCAAGCCAGTCCCCAAATCTGAATCCTATTGAGGACTTGTAGAGTGACGTGGGAAAAGCGATTAACAGGTCTGATACCTCAAATTTGGACAAACTTTGGAAGGAATTTCGACGAGCTTGGTACTCAGTACCTTTTGAACGATTTCGGAGTCTTGTTACGTCTATTAACCGCTGGTTTTATGCTGTGATAAATAATAAGGGTTACCCAACCAAATACTAGTTATTTTCTTTAAACTGTGTCAAAATTTTTGTTAATTTGTTTTTGGTTTTAGGAAGTGTGCTATTTATTTTGTCCTAAAAAACTTGAGCTGTATTAATGATTTTGTTGTTATTTTTTGTTAAAGAATTCAATGCACTTAATTTCTTTTTTAATAAATCAAATATATCTGTGTTCTTACTTCCTCATTAATAAAACAGCTCTTTTAAGTTAAAAAAGTGCGAAAAACTTTCATTTTATAAATTTTAGGGTACATGTGCTATTTATTTTGTCGCCACTGTAAATATGATGAATTTTGATTTTGTAAAAAGAACTTTTTTATTAAAACGTGATATATTTTGAGCTGACTGTATTCCCATTTTCTGGGTTGATTTTTCCGTTTTCCCTAATCAAAAATCCCGAAAAAAACGGGAAAAATCCCTCAATCTGGCATCGCTGGGTTGGGCCCTTCAGGATGGGATGGGAGTCATAATTCATTATAAACACATGCATACATATATACAATAGCCCTGTTATATTGAAGGTGGTAGTTTACTCGTGAGTAGAAATCTAGTTCAACAACTACACATTCCTATCTCCGCGAGTAGAAGATTGTGTTATTTATAGTAGGTACTAGATCTACTCATGACTAACCACCTCCAATGGAACGGGGCTAATGTTTTTATGATTTGCAAAAGTTTTTTTATTCTTCTTTTTTTTTGTTGTTCTTTTTTCTTATTTTTTCAAATACAATGTAATGCTGTTTTTTATTGAAGATACTTTTCCAAGAAATTTTGTTTGTTCGTTGTCAGGGTGAGGGGCCCCTAGCTGAAGTGGGGCCCCTAGGCAGCTGCCTAGTTTGCCTTGAGGCTAATCCGGCACTGTGTCCATAAACTCCTTACACACTCAAAAAAAAAAAAAAAAAAAAAAAAAAAAAAAAAAACACCTAATACACACATACAGTAGACGAGTGTGATTTAACTCATATATTCGTTTCAAGAGCTCACAAAAATATAGGAATCAAAATCTGATTGAAGCTACTAGACCCTGTACACCTTAACTCTTAGGAAAATATAAATGCACGACTGGGTCGCACGTACTTGCTCTTGGAATTCAAAATGCTAAAAGACTTATCTATACAAATTTGGTAAATTTATATGAAAATAAAAAAAATATAAAAAATCGAGCTCCAAAAAAAGTATGCAGTTTAATTTCTTTTATGAGGATGCATTTTTAGAAAAAAAATTTTAATTTAAAAATAAATAATTTTTTTTTGAAAATTATTTTTTTACAAATACCTGTGTAATTTTTTGAAAAAATAAATTTTAAATAAAGTGCCATTTCGTAGAAACTATCAATCAACACCTAAAACCAAAATTTCAAAAACATTCAATGTCTCGTTTTTGAAAATTCGATTTTTCAAAAAAAAATTTCAAATTTTTTTTTAAATCCAAAAATTTATTTTTCAAAATTTAATTTTTGATATATGTAGGTATTTAAAAATTATAAAAGTAATTTTGTTTAAAAAAATTCGTTGAAACTAAGCAAATCGTTTGAGGCAAAATCAGATTAAAAAAAAACGGTTCAATGGGAGGTACAATTAATAACGATTTTTGAAAAAAAAAAACTTTTTTCATAAAAAAATAGACCTTGTTTAAAAACTACTAATTGAATTTTTTTATCAAAATCGTAGGAGCCGTTTTTTTTATGACAGGTACCGTTATTTTTGGTCCAGAAAAATTAACTCCAAAAACCCAAGTTTGAAGTAGATCTGTAGCTCCTTATACAGACCGACAGACATTCTGACAGAAAGACACTGTTTTATATATTAACGAAACACCGTTTTAAATTATTTTGATCACAAAATAAGATATGCCATCTGATTTCTTGTACATATGAAAAGGAATTTTGAGAAAAATAAATTTGAAAATCGTAAGAGCCGTTTTAAAAAAAATAATTTTTTATTTTGTATGTATAAAAATTGGTATGCCATTTTGAAGAAATAATTAATTTACCTACACTTAAAAACGAAACTCCGAAAAATTTCACTAACCCGTTTTCAAAAAAAAAATTGATTTTACAAAAAAGAAATTTGGAAATATTTTTTAAAAAATTTTAAAAAATGTTCTTACATTTTAATATTATGGTTACTTAAACGCTTTGGGATGAAAATTTTCGTTAAAATCGGGTAAGTATTGTAAGAGGTTTTCAATAACCAAAAAAACGGTTCAATGGCAGGAATTTTTAGAAAAAAATTAAAAATCGTTAGAGACCATTTTCAAAAAAAATAATTTTGTACACAGAAAATGTTCCTAACATTTTTCAAAAAAAAAAAGTTGGAATGTAATTTTGAAAAAAATAATTAATTTACACATAAAAACGAAATTTCGAAAAATTTCACTAACCCATTTTCAAAAAATTGATTTTACAAAAAAAAAAATTTTGAAATATTTTTTAAAAAATTTTAAAAAATGTTCTTACATTTTAATATTATGGTTACTTGAACGCTTTGGAATGAAAATTTTCGTTAAAATCGGGTAAGTATTGTAAGAGATATTCAATTACCAAAAAAACGGTTCAATGGCAGGAGTTTTTAGAAAAAAAAAATTGAAAATCGTTAGAGACGAGTTGGTATGTAATTTTGAAAAAATAATTAATTTACACATAAAAACGAAATTTCGAAATATTTCATTAACCCGTTTTCAAAGAATTGATTTTTCAAAAAAAATTTGGAAATATTTTTTAAAAATCAAGAAATGTTTTTTTAATATTACGGTTACCTTGACGCTTTTGTACAAAAATTTTCGTTTAAATCAGGTTAGTCTTGTAAGAGATACCAAAAAACACGGTTCAATGGGGGCAATTTTTAGAAAAAAAATTTGAAAATCGTTAGAGCCATTTTTTAAAAAGTAATTTTTTATTTATAAAAATTTTCTAAAATTTTCCAAAAAAAAAGTTGGTATGCAATTGTGAAGAAATAATTAATTTACACTTAAAAACGAAAGTTCGAAATATTATATCATTAACCCGTTTTCAAAAAATTTGAAATATTGTTTTAAAAAAATTGTTTTTTTTTTTTAAATTTTAATATAACGGTTACTTGAAGGATTTTGTATACATTTTTTTGTTGAAATCGGGTTAGTCTTGTAAGAGATATCACAGTAAAAATATTACTGTTGCAATTATACTGGCACAAAAAGTACTGAGATGTAAAAGTGTACTAAGTTCTAAAGTTTGGTTTTAAATTTTTGTCAGTAAAATTTTGATTGTGCTCTTGACAATTTTTTCTTTTCTTTGCCCCCTGAGTTTAAAATCTTAAATTTTTGATTTTCGAAGCTCTATATCTCAGAAACTACTCATCGTAAGTTGTTGAAATTTTGTAAGGAGTTTGGTTTTGACCAGCTCAACAGATAAAACAAGTTTAAAATTCCTGCCATCTTTGGTATGGAATTTAGAGAGTGTAGTGCTAAAGTTGCTATAGAGAACTTGGCTGATTCAATGGGAAGTACCGTTAGTAACGATTCAAAAAATATTTTTTCTATCTCAAAGTTTAGGTCTTACAGATTTTAATCAAAATCGTTAGAACCGTTTTTGAAAAAAATTTACTTTCCTTTTTGAGACAGAATTTAGGGACCCACTTTTGTAGCATTCTCCATTATCATTGTCATGTCTATTTGTTATCTCGAGTTCTTTTTTTCCCGAATCCTAAACTTGCCCTATAGAACCTATATCGCAAGTAAAAGTAGGTAGATTTTGATATTATTTAACTTGCTAGGCACGTTTTCGAATGCTCTTTCCAGTTTTCTATACCAGTTGTTTATACTGGGCTAATGGAAGTTTGTGTAACATACAACGTACCTATTTACTACAGCAGCCAAGTCAAGCCAAACCAACCAACGCTCTCTATGAAAGAAATCGACAAAATGTTGAATGAAAATGCTACATTAAATAAGGGTCAGGTCCAGGGATTGTTTGTGCGGTGTGTTAATGGAAATAAATTAGAAACGTGTTATTTTAAATAAGATTTTTTTTGTTTTTTTTTTTTGTATCTCTTTATACTCACTTGGATATACAAAAATACTGGCGTTTACACAAATAAAAGTAGGACAGAGCATCACAAAAAGTATATCCTTCAATTAGGTTATCAAAAAAGTTTTTCACTCTGTGCTTTATTTTTTGTGTTTCAAAAAAATTACAAGGTGGCAAGAGGGTAAATTTAACTGGGTTTTTTTATGCATGTAATTTAATGTAAAATGAACATAATACGTATAGGTACCTTCATTATTATAGCAGGATCTTTAGGTATATTATTCATGACTGGGGTTGAATCTACCTATTGGCTTTTATTAGCAAAGGTTAAAGAAATTTGGTATAAAGTTTTTTAAACACACACTATTTCATTAATGATATCATATTATATTACTGCTTTTTTGTATAAGTAAAGTAATTCAAAAAAATTCCTCAATCACTTTCTTATAAACACTCCCAAATAAGTCGTGAATTAATAACAAACCTGTACCGAACTACTCCAAGACAATTTTCAATCACTTCCAGAACCACTCTCAAAACACTCCAAAACCATTTTTACCTAGCTTTCTTCTCGCAAACCACTTCTGACTCATTCCCAAACGACTTCCAAAACGGTTCCAAACCATTTTCGAACATCCGTCAAAGAACTCTCTTAAACCAGTTCTCTAACCATCCCTAACCAGGATCAACGCAACATTATCATCATGACCAACTCATATCATTTGCAGCCAATCTTGAGAAAAATTATCACAAAAACAAGAAAGTACAAAAAAAAACATACATTTGCCTTAGTAAAAAAAGTGCCTAAAATGAATTTGAGGTCCAAAAAAGTACGCAGTTTAGTTTCGTTTATTAAGACAAAAATTACAAACCTCTTAAAAATTAAAATTTGTTTTTTGTCAGTGTAAAAATTTTCCTTTTTACACTCTTTCTCAATTGACCATGGTTATTGCATCCAATTTCATCACTGTTTTTCGTAAGCTCACTCCTTAAAAATTTTTTTTTTTTTTTCAAATTACCAACCTCTTAAAAATCTAAATTTGTTCTTTTTTCAGTGTAGGTCCTGTACAGAGGGGTTTTTGGAATTAATTTTTTTGGACCAAAAAATAAGGGTTGGGGTCAAAATTCTGCCGGGGTCAAAATTATTTTGTCAAAATTCTGCTTTTCAAAATTCTGTTTTACAAAATTCTGCTTTCAAAATTCTGCTTTTTACAATTCTGTTTTTCAAAATTCTGCAAAAAAAATTCTGTAAAATCATCTTCTTGAAAAATTATCTGCTTATTTGATTACTTACCTAAATAATTTGTCATTCTTTGAATGCATATTAATTTTTGTTTTATAAATGAATAAATTTGAAATTATTAAACAAACAAATTTAGGAAAGTACCCATGTTGAATTACATTGATGAGGTGTATTTTTCTTTAGTCAGTGCATATGCTATAAAAAAAACAGAATTGGCAGAATTTTTTTGTTCAAGTATAATGCTGGCAGAATTTTGAAAAGCAGAATTTTAAAATGCAGAATTTTGAAAAGCAGAATAGAAAATAATCATTTTTAGCAAAAAAACAAAACCGACTTCCATGGATCAAAACTGGGTTTTATGTTTTTTAAAATAGTTCCTATGGCTAAAAATGAACAAAATTGAAATGAGAATTATCACTCAGTCCAAAGTTATGCGGTAACAAACAAAAAAAAAAAAAAAAAAAATACAGACGAATTGAATACCTCCTCCTTTTTGGAAGTCGGTAAAAAGCAGAAATTTCTTTAAAAAAAAACAGAATTTTGAATAGCAGAATTTTGAAGCCAGAATTCTGACCCGATCCGCAAAAATAATTGTACCTCTCATGGCATATGTCAAGTTAGCCCCCCTAAGTGCTAATTTTTTTTCAAACCTGCCTGGTACGATTGCCCTAGGTAAGGCCAGGGTAGCCCAAGATATTTTTTGCTAGCCCACCCTTAGTTCTAAAATTATAACACAATTAATTGTGTTTTCACCTTAAACATCATAAAAAAAAAATAATTTCTTTTTTTTTCAGTGTAAAAATTGTTGGTTTTGCACTGTGGTTCGTTTGAGAAACGTTAGCTCAGGATAACTCAAACTCGTTTTTTTCTTTATTCCACTTTTTTTTTTGTACCTATCAGAAACCGAAAAAATTATGATTTTTTTTCCTATGATTAAATCGTTAGTTTGCCCTAGGTTAGCAAAGGATAGCCCAACTTTTATTTTCGCTATCCTACCCTTAATTTAAAAATTATAGAAGCATTATTTTATATTCACCTCACAAAAAAAATAGTACGCATACACCACAGTGACCTTTTTAATTTATAATTTAGAAAAAGTAAATTCACTGGTGTGGATAATGCCTAATGCAAAATCAGTAATTTTTTTGGTTTGCCATAGTATGATCACTTAGAAAAGCTATATGCTTGGGCTTACGAAAAAAAGTGGTGTAATTTGATGGAATTACATGGTTAATTGATAAAAAGTGTAAAAAGGACAATTTTTAGAAATTACTCCATACCAATTTTGACGTGAAAAAAAAACAACCTAAAAAACGAAAACAATTGCGTTTGAAGCAAAATTGTGGAGAAACGGTTGTTCACAGAACAAAGTTTTGGGACAAACTAAAATTGTAATAAATTCTTGATGGGTTATAAAAAAAATCTTACTAATCGGACAAAATTTGGCAAAGATAAGGCTAGTTAAGGGAAAAGAGAGCAAAAATCATAAAACCTTCATAACAGGAAAACGGGACGAGAAAATTAACTCTTAACTTTTTCGACTTAAAATGACCTCAGAAATCCATGGTATTCAATTAGGGCGGTGACCGTGGGACAGCGTGTATATTATGAACCTAGTAAATCGAAAGAAAAAATAAGGACTAAAAATAAAAAAATGAGGTTATAGTCTTATAATGAGTAGAAATCTTAACGTTATTTTTGAATAGCGGGCATTTTTTGTTGTGGAAGTGATTTTCTTTTATCTACAGAAAAATGTGTTCTACAATAACATAATATTCCATTATGTATAGAAAATAGAATGCAGATTGCAGACCATACAGTTTCTGTTGCCAGAGAATTCGTAGGCAAACAAAATGTTAACCGGTATAATAGTAAATACTTGAACCACTAAAAACGTTCGTACAAGCAACCGCATAATACTGGTAACAAATTCATTAATATATCTAGCTCTCCACAGGTGTCGCTCAAATCACCAAAAATCCTAGACTCCTCAAACTTTTACCTCAACGAAATTTTAAAAGACCGTTGGCCGTTTAAATAACTGAATTCTATAAAATCAACAATAAAAGCTCTTGAACTCAAAAAAAACACCTCTTGAAAGATGTATACATCCCTCCCTACTAATTTAGATTAGGACCAACTGTATCGAAAACAGCGATAACTTTTGATTTAAGGAACTCCCGAACTAACGACAAAGGCAAAGGACGACCAAAACACATTGACGACAGTGTTTTTGTATGAAAAACGGCACCTTCAACCTTTTTATGGTGTAAGGACTCCCATAAGACGCTGTGTAACTATGTTTAAGTTCACACCTTAACGTCGTCGTTGGTTTCGGATTGCCTTAAATGAAAAATGTTCTCTATCACCAATCTATATGCAATAATATTGCATATTATGCTGCATCTGGGAGGTTTGAATAACTAGTTAACAATGCCCGAATAAAAAAAAATGCCCGAATTCCAATTACATTGAACTAAGTCAGCGCCATCTAGTGAGTTTGCCTCGAACCAAATCTTTAATCTTCTAATACTAAAACGACTTCTGGAACTTTTCAAATTTTATTTATTTTTCTAAAAAAAACCTAACAAACAACTTATGGATAATAAGTTTTCTTAAATCTTGGTTTACTCTTTGGTCCACCTGGACGCACCGCCTTTGGAATATACTCTTTAGCATGTTGATCTAAAGTCCTTCTCCATGGATTAATATCCAATTCAAAGAATCTCCGTTTAGGTTCCATTCGTCTTGTCTTATTGTCAATCTTATAGATCCTTTCCCACAAATAAATTTCTGGAATTTCCAAATGACGTGGTCGATTTGATGTTAAATGTTTGAAAATATGTTCCAAGAATTCTCGTCTATCTTGATCATCAATGTCAGCTATCTTTTGTTCTTCCTTCGAAAGATAAGGTTGCAATTGGGTTTGTTGTTCAACTGGAGCATTAAGATACAATTCAATTAGATTTCTAGCAACGTCATCGTTGAATCCTAGACATTTGCCAGTAGAATCAATTTCGGCGAATAAGTTGGCTTCCTTGCTCCCCCAACAAAAGTTCACTTTTGGATTATCGTGAACATGATCCGAGTGGATGAGTGTCGTGTTCAATTGGTAGCGATAGAAGGACCATTGTTTTCCATTTGTAATGACTGTTTGCGTGGTCATGGGATATGTCAAGTCATTGTAGGTATTGAATCCATTGTAGTTTGCTTGAGCCAAAAGCCATCCAAAGCTTGATTGAATGCCTTGTGCATGGAGGACTTCTTCAAAATCTTGAGGACCATAGTTTGGATTCCTTGCGAGAAGGTGATCCCTTGGATGGAAGGAGATCAAACCGAATCCACTCGAGCTACCTGGCCAATGACCTAATGAAGAAAAAAGTTTATATAAATATTCATATTCATTTATTTATGTGTAAAAGTAAACAAGATAATTAAATCTTGAATAACAAATTTTAAATTTTGGATGTATGCAAATTAAGAACTATAACTAATTCACATTAACTTTAAAAGTAAATCCAAATAATTAAGTGTTTAAGATTATTAATAAAAGTTTCTTAAATAACTTTATTCAAAATTTACCACAAATGGACAAAAAATGAAAAAAATGCACTACAACATGTCCCTTTGAGAATTAAATTTTTTTCGATTTTTGTTTTATGAGATAAATACTGTATTATCTTCCCATAAACATGGTAAAATTGTCTTCTTCTTTATGTTCAATGCAAAGGGTACTTTTGCTAACAAAGTTTTTGATGAAAGAATGGCATTTCCAAATTCAGACTTTTTGGAGTCAATCCGCGATAAAGTGAATTCTTCAAAATGCTTCAATTTTTTTTAGTGCATTTTTTTCATTTTTTGTCCATTTGTGGTAAATTTTGAATAGTATAATTATATTTTTGTGTTTGTATATTTGGTAATTTTTAGTTTCCCGCTATAAATTCAGTTCTCCACAGGTTTTTTAACAGACACACAGAAGTTATGACTTGCAACAGAAGATGCACTAATTTCAATGTTAAGTTCCGCCGTTTTGCCCAATTTTTTACAAATCGGGGCCTTAACAAGTCTGTCAGTTGTATACGTGCTTGAAACACGTAAAATGCATTGCCTTACCTTACCAACGTTGGAAAAGAAAGTTTGTCAAAATACTTTTTTCCCTCAAAAATTAATACTTTTTATACAAAAAATGCAGCCACGAAGCATAATACCAACTATATGACTGACATTGACCATCGTAAGATTCACCATAATATACTTAATAAATAACCGTCAACTTCCTTATTTTATGTTTAACCGTTACAGATTATTCTCATCAGTTAGAAAAATGTTCATTTTGTCAAAATACTTTTTCCGACCATTGTAAGTATATTTTTCTTCACAAAAAAAAATTAAAACAACCACCCAAGAATTTGACAAGAAGTCCATGAAGAAAAATGTAGAAGTATTGGTAATTTTTCCGTCACTCCTTCAAAATTTTGGGAGTGAAAAATTCACTCCAAAAATTCACTCCTTTTTCAATTTTGGTATTTGAAATCACTCCTTTTGCGAGTGATTATATAGCTAGGAGTGACACTTTTTGAATTTTGGAAAACGACATAAGTTTTTTAAGGTCGTGTACACTTTTTTCGTTTATCTAACCGTTTAAAATATTTTTGAGCTCCAAGGTTTGAGAAAATCTTTAAAAATTCGTTTTTTTTTTATTAGCTTTGTAACAAATTGAAAAATTATAATAATCAAAAGGACAAGACATATTCTTGAAGGGAACAGATTGCTCCACAAAAAAGGTTTTAGAAACTTTTTTTTTATTAATCTAACCATTTGAAAGATAATCGAGGTCAAAGTTAAAAAAAATATAAAATCATTTTTTTACTTTTCAAAATTTTCGTTTTAAAAGCGAATTTTTAAAGATTTTCTCAAACCTTGGACCTCAAAAATATTTTAAACGGTTAGATAAACGAAAAAAGTGTACACGACCGTTTTTGTAGAGCGTTCAAATTCCTACAAGAATTACCTATGTAAAGAAATTTGCTTAAAAGTCGATATATAAAAAATATTTTTTTTTAGTAGAAGATTGATGTAAAAGTGGAATATTACGAAGCGGAGTACCTTCCCATTAAGATAAAAAGTTCATTTCGATTTTGTTTTTACCCACCCTAATGTGTACCCTGAGAGAAAGGTCTACTTACCAGGAATATTTGTAGCATGTCGATAGTCGGTCTTATATCCCAAAGTCCGGGCATCGAATTTGTAAAGAGGTACCTTCTTGGCAAGCTCCTCCGAAGTACTCTCTTCAATCGACTTGATAGGCGCCAAAGGTAGACTGTGTCGAATCGCAAGATAAGGTTCACCAGTGTACTGGACCAGCCGATCCACTGGCATATCAACAGTATCCTTTTGCCAATCACGACCCTTTCTACTTTTAACAACGTCTTTTGAAGGATTCACACCTCCAACCGACCAGAATGCTTCATGTCTAGGATTTAAATCAATTTCGATTTCAGACAAATGAGCAGCATCGGCGCTTAACGAGTTGATGAGGGTTCTGTTAAGATTCTCGACTATAATCTGTCCTAAAAGCTTGTCTTTTTGTTGGGCAGACAATGAGCTATCATAACCATACCTTTCCCTGGAAACAAGTTTCATCTAAATACCAAGTTAATAGAAAAAATCAAAAAACCTACTTGAAGAATTCGTTGGAATACTCAATTGCATCTTGAATATTTGCCGAAACTGATTTGACAAATGATTCCATTTGAGTTTTACTAGCTTCATCTTTATTTGTCGCTGTATTTGGTAACTTTTCATAACCCTCGAAAACTGTCCTTGTATAATGTTGATTAAGTGGAAGACAATTATAAGGATTCTCTTCAGAATTCAACATAATTGTCTTGAATCCATAATATCTTGGCATATTAATTTTTATCAATTTCTCTTCGATTGTTGGGACAGCTTTAATTTGTTCATGCCATGATTGTTTTTCACGTTTCATGCGTGCTTCCCGACTGAGTTCCAAGATTTCGGGATATTCAGGTTTGTCGGTGTATTCATCGGAATTTGATTTTGTTTGAGGTTGTGCGGATAAAAATTGATTTGTTTCAAGTGATCGGCTTAAATAATGACACCGAATGGTGCTTCTTTTTAGCGCAAACATTTTTTGAAAAAATACTTTTCAAAAAATGGTTATGGAAAACGAAAAAAATCAAATGCAGTAAATTTTGGTTATGAAATTCTTTATATTTTTTGGTTGACAGTTGACAGAAGAAAAAAAATTGACAGTGGGCACGTTCGGGAATGAAAAACAGGATTAAAATAATGAGTGCATTCAGAACTGAAGATTAAAAATTAAAAGTCTCCAATTTTATTTTAAGGTTGTATCCACATTTTGTTGATCAACACTGTTTTTTTTTATTGTGTAACAGCATCTTCCACCCTTCCACACTTTCAGTTGGAAGTGTTAGGGGCCAGTTGTACAAACGTGGTTCAGCCTTATTTCGATAAATTAACTTTTTTTCGGCGTATTAAGCCTAGTACGCTGCTGATGCAAAACGAAATTTTCCATACAAAATTTCGTTAACGAAATCTTGAACGAAATTTAATTTGTTTTGTTTTTGCTTTTAAACTTATTTTTTGATGTTTTTTCTTGAATTTTTTGATTTGTACTTTTATTATTTTTACTTTTCTATAATACGCGATGGTATTTTTTGGTTAACGTTGTCCGCTCTTGGCTTTGGAGACTTCAAAATTTTTCGTTTCGCATCAGCAGCGTACTAGGCTTAAATCTCGGGCTTAGGGTAGTATAGTATAGTATTTATAGTATTTCGGCCTGAAAAATTAAAACAAATAATGCAGAAAGCTTATTTTTTGATCTAATAAAAAATTTGTATACTCTTTTTCACAAAACAATTGCGCTAGAAAGAAAAAAAATATTTTCGCTTTTGTACTTTTTCAAAAAGTGGTGTATGTAGTTAAGCCTTTATTCTTTATATACTTAACTAAATCTCGGATTTAGCGTAGGTGGAAACATTGTATAACAATAATGAATTTGAAAATTGAAAAAAAAAGAAATTTGTTGATTTTGATACTCACACAATCATGGGATAAGTAAACTTGAAGTGCGTACCATCGACAAACTATACCAAGATTTGAAAATTTCGTATGTCTTACCTCCCAAAACCTTTTATGTGCACAGTGTTGTCTGTGAATATATGTGAAAGCCACCACGTTGGTAAATGACGTTAACACGCACACATTTATAGATTCACGACATTCACCACACATCGAACACGAACACAACGATAGATGCAGGACATTCACCACAACTCGCAGCTTGTAGGCAAACGTCATTAGACCGCTCAGTTTCCAGGCTTGGTAAAGTTTGTTTATGGTGCTTACCAGCGATGAATGTCTAATGTTCACAAGTTAGTGGAGATGTGTTCATGTTCACTTCACCAAAAGTATGTACTATGTTTTAATACTGTGCATAAAATAAAAATTACTAAATTTCAAAGAAAACCTAAAAAAAAGTGACAAACAACCCAACTAACATTTCGAGCCCAAAGGGCTATTCGCACCTATAAAACTGGTATACTAACCACGGTAAAAAATTATCAGTAAACGCTGATATTTATACTCCTAAGAAATTTCTTAGGGGTATCTTATAGTGGGATTATAGGTGCGATGAAAAATTCTCTATAAGCATTGTATAACCCAACTAGCACAACAGCTTCTATAAATTGAGATCTTGCAGGTACTTCTTTTTATACAGCTTGTATTGAGCTTGCTTCAGAATTTAATTGCTTATAGAAGTTCGAACTTGTTTAACAACTTCTAATAAGTTGTTTAAATACTGTTAAAGAAACTTAAACGAAAAAAGATTGTTTTCGGAAAAGCCTGCTTAATGAATTTATAGAAGCTTTACAGAAATTACCAAGTTAGTATTTGATTTTTGGTTTTGATATTGAATAATCTAGCTCGTACACTTTTTGGTTTTGACATTGAATAATTTAGCTCAGACATTTTTTTGACATTTCTGCTATTTGAACTGGTTAAGTTTTTTAATTCATTAATGAATATACTAGGATGGCCGAGTGGGTTGAGTGGCGGACTGCCACCAAGTAGGTACGAAGTTCGATTCCTAGGTGTGGTAAAAAATTATATACTTTTAAAATTATTATCAATAGACATACTAAAAACTAATGGAATAATATACATAATTTCAGGTCAAAAGATAAAATTCATGATTTAAAATCAAATAAAAACCAGTTAAAAAAGAATTCTTTTTTGTTTTTGTAGTTGTTTTTTTAAATTTCGATAAGACATGTATTAAAGAGCTATACAAGCTGTTCCGAAGCTATCTGTCAAATCTCAAAGCTTCGGTAGAGCTTCGATAAAGCTTCGTTTAAAATCCTTATAGAGGGTCAAACTTGTATAACGTTCTCCTTTTTCCATGCCCAACAACCTTACTAAAGTTTAAAAGAAGCTGAAATGTAGCTTTTGTAATACCTTAACCGAAGCTGAAATGTTAGTTGGGAAAGCTTCGCTGGACTTCTGTTTAGTGTAACACTATAATGATGTTGGGAAGTGCTTATATAGTGTCACAATATAAGGTGCGTTCCTTTGGGATTTTTAAACTACTTTTTAGTACTTCGCAGTAGACCTTGAATGGAACGCTTTAATTTTTCAAAAAGTAAAATCTAACCTCCAAAATTATACGTCATTCCGGTTGTTGGCTTTTGAATGTCAGTTTCGATTTAATTTCAAATTTAAATAAAAATGGTAATATAATTCTAAAATTCCTTAAACTTTTACCAAAATTAATATCTTTTAGGCAAAAATCGTAAAAAATTGGTCGTATAATGAGGGAAAGGCTCTTATTTCCGTTTACGAGCAGCGCAGGGAGGAGTACAATAAATCAAGAAATAAAAAACATTTTTGGGAGAGTGTCCTTACTGACCTAGAGGCAATGGGTGTGCTGGTAATAATTTTATTTTAAGTTACGTAGCCGATCAGAGTATAATCTTTATTATTCAGGAATCAACAACAACATCAGAGCAGGTGCAATGGAAGTGGGCAACGCTCTATAGGGCTTATAAGTCTGCCAAGGACAGAGGCACCGGAACCAGTGCAACAAAATTTGTGTTTATGGAGGAAATGGATTCCATTTTTCACGACAATCCCCTTTTAAACTCTCCCCATTCGGTGATGGTTGGAACTTGCAAACAACCCCAGCCTATTACCTCAACAACCATATCATTGTCGGAGGAAATAGTGGAGGTTTCCATTGAACCAACGCCAACGCCACCCCAACAAAAAAAATTGCCACAAAAAGCCATAAAACCGACTTCCCAATCCCACCCAAAAAAAAAATCATTGCTTGAAATAAAGCAAGAATACTACAAAGAAAAAATAGAAGAAAAGCGAAAGAAAAGAACATTTATGGAAAAATATTTGATTGAAAAAGAAGCAAATCGGGCTAAAAGGCACAAGGAGCAAATAGAGGTTTACAAAAAGCGAAATCAAATCTATGATGAAGACTGAATTTTCTTTCCCAAAAATAGTTTTTGTTCCTTTCTTTATTGTATTCCTCTTTTGATTGTTTTTCTTTTTCAAGTACATTCTTTTTTTGTTTTAGAATTAAGGTTTTTTTGTTTGTTAAATTTGTTATTTGTTTTTGTTTGAATTAAAATATTTTTGTTATACGTTTATACGTTTTAATATCTTTTATTTATCTTTTAATTCTTTTATACATAGATACACAGTTTTTATATACAAAGGTATACACATAAAGCTAGCAAGAGGCTGATCACCCTACACAAAGCACTAGCTAATCAAGTAAATGCCGTTCGAGCAACAAAGAAAACATTTGTTCCCTATGAGCAGAACCATTTTCAGGGTTGATCATGTCAGTTCCTCCTCCACTGTCATCATCGTTGCTTTCAAGATCCACCCACTCTTCTAAGTCATTTGCGTCAATACAAATATTGTGCAGTACACATGTGGCTACCACGCAGTTTACAATGAATCCAATGTTTGGACCCTCGAAAAATTTTAGCCTCCGGAAGCGAGTTTTAAGTAGCCCAAATGCATTCTCGACAACCATTCGAGTTGATGAATGTAAATAGTTAAATTTATTTTGTTGTCTGGTAAGATTGCCGAAGTCTTTGAAGGGAGTAATTAAATAGGGTTTGTCCGGGTAAGCAGAATCTCCCAGTATAACACCTCCTGGTATGATTAAATCAGGCTGCTCACAAATCTTTCTATAGAAATGTGACCGACGGAAGAGACGAGCATCGTGCATTGCTCCTGGTTCACCGCAATGCACATCAATGAACTTTTTGTTAGAATCAACAATTGCTTGCATTAAAATGCTGAAGTATTTTTTTCTATTGTAGTACGCTTCACTGTCATTCAAGGGTTTGCTTATCTGTATATGTGTTCCGTCAATGGCACCTGGCTTAGAAAAATTAGAAAAGAATTATTCAGAACAAATGGTATCTGTATACCCACCTATAACATTAGGGAAGCCTCTCATCATGGAAAATTTAATTTGACTTATTTTCATTTCAGACACAGTCGGCCACTTGATGTAGTTGTGGCTCTCCAGCACAATCCATTCGATGACTCTGTGCAAAACTCTGAAAACACTGCTCTTGGTGATATCAAATCTATCGGAAATTTGACGATATGTTTCCGTATTTGCTAAATACCAAAGCACAATGTATATTTCAAGGTTCGCAGCTATTTCCATTCGACCACCGTGAACGTCCTTAAGCTTAAAAGTATGGTATTTATCTGAGAGAAAAAAATATTTTATTTCTAGAAGGAAAAGTGTAATGCAAATGTTTCTTTTCTTCCTACCAATTAAAGTTTGTGCTACTGGTCGAATAAGACGAAAATGTTGTTTAAATTGCAAATCAGTATATCTTTCAATTAACTCCAAAAAGTTCTGAACTCTTGGTTTCTTTGGTGGACGTTCTTCGTCGGATTCAGAAGATGAGTCCGATGAAGAAGAGGATGTAAATAGAAAGTCCTCTTCACTGCTTGAATCAGATAATTCAGTCTTAAATAAACAAAAAAGTAGTTTAGTGATTTAAATAGATTTAATAAATTACAATTTTTTCAACTCACATTGAATAAATCCATTGCAAAAATTCTAAAAACTTTATAATTATTTCTTTCACACCCGAAAACATTCGCAAAATTATTATTTTTGAGAAACGTCAAATCAAACAACAACAATTTCTATTTCTTTTTACTGACGCCATCTGGCGTCGACTAGTATCGTAACTACTTCGAAGAACTACTTTGTCCACAGGAAAAAGTAGTTCAAAGCAGCCAGAAGTACTAAGCAGTAGATAAATATTTCCAAAGGAACGCAGCTATAATAATGTTAGTTGGAAAGTGTTTGATTTTTACCCAAGTAATAATTTAACTTGTATAAGGTTCAATACAAACTATTTTTTGACTTGTGTAAGAAGAAGGACAAGTCTTATGCAAATCATTTTGGCGCACATTACCGAATTTCCTCAAGACCTTCCTCCACAGGCAATTCACAAGCTAATAGCTTGTGACGAACAGCGTAAAACCATTTTATGCAGGCCTTTTTACAAAACAATGAAACATTTTAGGGATGTTATAGCTTCGCTAAGGAAACTATGATTTGCATTGGATGTTATAATAAGGCCTTATGGAGGTTGTTATAAGATGTTGAATTTATGAATAAAAAAGAAAAGATTTTATTGAGTTTTTTTTCTTATAATTTTTTTCTATTTTGTTTTTTCTTCTTTTTTGGCCATGTCAATGCTTTTTCTGTCGTTCTGAAATGGGAAGAATTTTATTTTAATTGAAAAAGAACACATTTTTTTTAATTTCACAAATGGCCCCGCCAGGAATCGATCCCACGTACCTCTGCATACCAAGCCAGCACCTTACCAGTAGACCCATGCTCGAATATTAAAGATGAGTGGAAAAAAGGGAGCTAATTGAAACCTCACATAAAAATGCAATGTTTTTTTCTAAAGAGTTACAAACATTGCATATCTGCAGGATAAAAGCTTTGCATACTTACTGGTAAAAAACATTGCATACTTATCAGATGAAAACATTGCATACTTACAAGAACCTCTTGGAACAGGTCTTATGAAAGCCTTCTGTCACTTGAAAATACAAGGCTTCTTTAGTACGGTTCAAACAGGTCTTATAAAGGTCTTCTTTAACTTATATTTACAAGGCTTCTTCTAAACACTTCGAGATAGCCTTAAGGAGACCTCCTTTATTTCCAAAATGGAAGATTTGCGTAAGTAAGCCTTAAACTAAACGTATACAAACTATAGCTTGCCGAATCGAAGAAAATGGACCTTATGCAAGTAAAATTGTTACTTGGGAACCTTACTAAAGTTTAAAAGCTGAAATGTAGCTTTTGTAATACCTTAACAGAAGCTGAAATGTTAGTTGGGAGTGTTGTCTGTGAATATATGTGAAAGCCACCACGTTGGTAAATGACGTTAACACGACATTCACCACACATCGAACACGAACACAACGATAGATTCACGATATTCACCACACCTCGCAGCTTGTAGGCAAACGTCATTAGACCGCTCAGTTTCCAGTCTTGATATAGTTTGTTTATGGTACGTACCAGCGATGAATGTCAAATGTTCACATGTGGAGATGTGTTCATGTTCACTTCACCAAAAGTATTTACTATGCTTTAATACTGCGCCAAAAATAAAATTACTAAATCTCAAAGAAAACCTAAAAAAGTGACAAACAATTCTTTAATTTGCTTGAAATGAAAATGAACAACCTTTTTACAAACTATTCACCGCTTGGGGACACAATCCATTTACAACTATTCACCGCTTGGTGTAATTTCCGCCTGAACTCATTCATTCTCCAACTCTCCAAAAAGAAACCATTTTAGCTCAATTTTCCCCCAAATGTCACCCAAAAAAAAAAATCAGCTGTCACTTGAAAAAAATCGTGCATTTTTACAATCGTCGTAGTCGTCCGTACCGCCGCAAGTTATTCCGATATAAAAAAAAAAATAGATTTCTGTTCGTCTTCAATTTGATAAATTTTTCAATATAAAAATTAAAAAGGTTCTACCTTTTTAAAATTTTACAATCTTGCTAGTTCAAGAAATATAAAATATTATATATATTTTTATTAAAATTATAAAAAAAAAACTCACTTTTGTGTGGAGTTTTCCCCCCGAGAGGAGATTACAAAAGAAAAAAAAAAAATCATGAGGTAATTTTTAATCATTTTTGTGCACTACTTTTTTTTTTGGGACGAACCACAGGCACAGCCATTGCCGCCGAATCGAACAAACACCATTGCATTTTTTGTGTGCGAAAAAAAAAAAATCAAATGCCTCTCAAAATTGCGAAGAGTGGTAAAATTATTTAAGTCCCGTTATTATTTTTAACTGCAGTTGTCTTGAAATGAAATAGAAATAAAAATGGATGCATTTGTTTTTCTGTTATGTCGGCTTACAAAAAAAAAAATGGAAGAATTAGAAAGAAAAAATACAAACGCTATCGTTGTCGCCGCCAAGTTGTCTATATTAAGGCATTACTTTGCATTAGCACAATTATTATGCAAAGCTCAAAGAGAACAATAATTATTCTAACCAAACTTATGCAAATTAGAATATTTTTTTATCAAATTCATAGGATTTTTTTTAAATTTATTAATTTGATTTCAATTTTATTCATCTCGGATGAGATTTATTATGTTTTGGCAATGAAAGTGTTTTTTTGTTTTACACGAAAAAGAAGAAGAACGTGATGTTGTTTTGAGAGGTATTAATTGAAAACTTTTATATGCATGAAAAAGAAAATCATATCAATAAAATCCACACAAAACAAACAAGTGGTTTGGTTTTATTTTTAGGAAAAATATAGTTTTTGGTACCTATTAGCGACAGTAGAACAGACTTAATTTCATCAGAAATTTCTATTTAGTTAGGCTAACGCCCATATCATCATTTTGGTAAATGTTAGGTTGGAAAAGGGTTTTATACTAAAAACAGCTCCTTGGTGGAAGCAGAGTGGTCTCTGCTTTTGCGAGAAAAAAAGTTAGCGTATCGTTTATTGTGGGAATGTAAAACTTGAGAGGGAACTTAGAATTTAGACATAACGGCACATCCTCTGCATATTTTTTTTTTTTTTCGATGGAATCAAATTGAATTCATTTTTGGTAACCAATAACAATTTAGTAGTTTATGGGGATGTAGGGCGACTAATTTATATTAAGTTGCTATTTGACAGACACGACAACATGTGAAGCCTTAGTGGTTGAATACAATGGTGCAAATTTAGCTGTAGCTTGTAGTACTGTCAAAATTTTAATGAGGGAACACCCTTAAAAATGGACTGCAGCTGAGGTAAAAGTTGAAAATTCTTCAACTTGCAATATAAGCTACAGCTACACAATTGTATATGTAATTCTATATGGGCAGGAAATAAATAATATTAAGCTACACAATTGTATTCAGAGGGTTAAGGTGAAGGAAATAAGTGGGAGAGTTGAAGTTTAGATCATGAAGTTTGTGGAAAATGAAGAAGAGATTTATAATATTGGCATAAAGTAGATTGATTGTTCTTGGTTTATTCCTTTCCGGTTTTTCAGATGCAACTTGAAATGTTGGTTTAGGTTCAGATTTAATTGGCGACTAGCTACTGTGGAAGGCTAACTCCTTGTTAAAGTAAAAGGAAACTACATAATGAATTACTTTTTTCTTTGGTTTATTAGTTTAGGATGTCAATCGAAGACAAAATTATTTTTGGCTCAACCTTCCTTTAGGGTCGCACGAATTTTAATACGCGAATAATTTTATGTGAAAGATTAATGACTAAAAGTAATAAAAATAACAATTTTAAAGTTAGGAAACGTGTGTTTTTATTATTAATTAATTTTTTAAAGTTCATTTTTTCATACAAATGCATGCAAATGACGACCGCGAAGAAAAAAATTTTTTTGAAGTTCTTTTTACATACCCAAACTTGTCCCCACCTCAAATCCTATAGTGAGCCCAAGCAGGGGGGTTGCAGGGGGGCAGCATGCCCCCCCCATACGCATCTCAACTTTTATACGCCTCAAACTTCAAATTCTTCGTGGTCGTCATTTGCATACATTTTGTATGAAAAATTTAAATATTTATTTTTTAATCATACTTAGGGGTGTTTCCTAACCTTAATATTTTATAAGTATTCTATTGAGACCCTAAGGGCGATTTTGTTCACTATTGCTCAACTTGAAGCAAACTCTCAAGTTAACAAACTTGAGAGTTGAATTAAACTCGAGAGTTAAAACAAAAGTTGAGAATCTATTTTGTTCACTATTTTTTTTCTTAACTCTCGAGTTTATAAAACAAAAGTTGGCTAACTTTCAGTTTTAAAAATATCCCTAGGATATTTGTGACAGCTGAAACAAATACTGCCAATTCAATGTCATTTATATCAATGTCATTTATATTTTGTGCATTTTTTGTGTTTCAAATGTGAAATTTGTTTTAACAATTATTTAAAATCGGCATTTAACTTTATTTCGTTTTATTTTAACTCGAATTTTAAGCAAATAATTTTGTTTTTTGCAAAAGTTTGAATGTGCCGTTTGACAACAAAAATTCTAAAGCTATATGTATATGTATATTAGGGTGTCCGTTATTTCCCAAAGTGATGTTTTCGGGGGAGACACCCCCTAGATCGAAAGCTTAGGGCCTAAATAAGGGGAATTTAGCAAAAAGAATTTGTTTGGGGGTCATTAACCCGTGCCTCTAGGGTCATACTTTCCCCATACAAATTTGTATGGGAAATTTTTAACTAATACATAAAATTTTTTTTCTCTCGCGTTAAATCATATTTTTTTTTAATGTTTAATAATTCTGGTTGGAAAACAGTTACTTTAAAAGATCACATTCAAAATTTCCCGTTAAAAATTTTTTTTATATTTTATTTCGGTTTTTGAAATTATTAGCTGTTTTCGTGGTTTTTGCTTTCACCTATCACACAATTTTAAATGCAGTTTTATTGTTTTTTAATTCTTTTCAAATATTGCATTCACAAATTTGTGAATAAATAAAAAATTTCAATTTTTTGAATTTTTTTTTTTTAGTTTTTGCAGTTTTTATAATAAATAAATATTATTAAATACTTTACCCTTCCTTGTTTGCAACTTTTTTGATGCAATTTTTTAGGTGAATAATTTTTAAATAAAATTCAATAAAAATATTGTAAACATATCTTTTGTAGTTCGAGAAAAATAAATTTAAACGTATAAAAACGGCAAAAATTTCAAAAAAAAATTTCAAAAATTGAAATTTTTTATTTATTCACAAATTTGTGAATGCAATATTTGAAAAGAATTAAAAAACAATAAAACTGCATTTAAAATTGAATCATTTATTTGCAAAACATGATAAGTCCACTTTTTTTCAAAATTCGTTTTTTTGACTAAATTTGTACTCCAGGGATAACCACGTCTGTCTTTAAAATATCAACTATTTACTCCATCTATATCCGATTTTACAGCTACGCGAAATATTTTTTTAGTATCAAAAACAGAATAAGTCCCGGACTTATCATCTTTTGAAAATAAACAACAGCTTCTTTTTGTGTAAATGGTATATTAGATTAATGGCTGAAAATCTTAAGTTTAAAGCTACTTTAAAGTTAAATTAGCAGTCCGGACATTGTATTTTATTCTCAAATACAATTGTTTGATAGACTGGGGCTAAAAGCAAAATTGCATATCCATTTAAAAACTAATTTCACATCCGTTTATTTTCAAAGTATGATAAGTCCAAACGCGTTTTTATTTTTTATCTTTTGAGCTATAGCTCCAAAAATTAAAAACGAAACGGTATTTTGTAGCTAGGCAAGAGTTCTACAGAATATATTTTTTAATAATTTTTCTACGCATATCAAAAGAAAATAGAACGTTTTTTTCTTCTCCTGAAAAATTTAAAATCATGGACTTATCATGTTTTGCAAATAAATGATTCAATTGTGTGATAGGTGAAAGCAAAAACCACGAAAACAGCTAATAATTTCAAAAACCGAAATAAAATATAAAAAAAATTTTTAACGGGAAATTTTGAATGTGATCTTTTAAAGTAACTGTTTTCCAACCAGAATTATCAAACATTAAAAAAAAATATGATTTAACGCGAGAGAAAAAAAATTTTATGTATGAGTTAAAAATTTTCCATACAAATTTGTATGGGGAAAGTATGACCCTAGAGGCACGGGTTAATGACCCCCAAAAAATTTTTTTTTGCTAAATTCCCCTTATTTAGGCCCTAAGCTTTCGATCTAGGGGGTGTCATCCCCGAAAACATCACTTTGGGAAATAACGGACACCCTAATGTATATGTGTGTAAATACAAAACGGCGGGAAATGTTAATGATTCATTTGATGAATTATAATTATCTAAACTAATGTTTTGATAATAAATGTAAAGTGCAACCATGAATGATGTTCGCCTAGATTTTTATTATTTGATTGCTTAATAAATCTGTCAAGTTCTACGAGCCATTTCAGTTCATTATTTAACATCCATTTTGCCCATAAAAAATTTTTTTTACCACGATAAATTGTTTAAAACAAAAATTTATAATAAAACATGAAATTTTTCTATGCAAAACCTCAAGTTTGCTTCATAACTTCTACTTTTTCTGGAAGTTGAGAAAATTGGAAGTTGATAAACTCTCGAGTTTAAAATCGAAAGTTATAAACGTCAACTTTTAGTGAACAAAATCAAATTCGAAAGTTGAAGATAAAAATCCTCAAGTTATGTTCAACTTCTAGTGAACAAAATCGCCCTAAAGGCTTGGCCACACCGGAGGGTATGCGGTAGAGGTACGGGTAGCGGTAACGATATTTGTATGAAAAAAATTTCACATCTGAACGTTGATATGTCAGTTTGGAATTTTTTTCATACAAGTACCGTTACCTCTACCCGTACCGCTACCGCATACCCTCCGGTGTGGCCAAGCCTAAGCTCACTGTAAAAAAATAAAATCACAACTCTTTGCGTGCGACCAGAAATGTTAAAATTCAACGAACAAACTATTAAATATTTAGTTTTATTTTCGTATGTTTACTTACTTGCAGTTAGGCTGCTATTTATTCCGTCAATTCCATTATAATCTTTGAACAACAACAACATTTTGAAGGTGATACCACCAAGTGCTTATGGCTAGGGTTACAGTACTGTTTTATGGATGCCAAAAATTACTAGACTAAGCACCACATACAAATGGAATAAAGGAGTCTGATGATCGGATTGGCATCCGTGAAACAGTACTGTAACTCTAGCCATAAACACTTTGTGGTAAGAACCTTCAAGATATTGTTGTTGTTCAAAGATTATATCAAATATTTATTTTTAGACATTTTCCAAAAATCCGAAAAGAAAATCCTGTAAGTTAAGAGAGAAAACAATACAGTAAAACCTGTTTAATTGGACCACCTTTCGGACCGAAGAAAAGTGGTCCGATTAGGAGGTTGTCCACTTATAGAGGTTCCTTTTTAATCGGACCGGTCCATTTAAAAAAAAAAAATTCTCTCATTCATACCTCTAACCCACTTAAAAATGGCAATAACATTAACATTTTTTTTTTTCAAATCAATTTCACAATAAAATCAACTTCAAAAACTCTATTGCACTGTCAAATTGTTTCCTTTGCCAAGAAACGAAAAATAAAATTAAACATTTTGAGGAATCCCCGCATATAACAAGTATAACTTTGCAAAATTGGCCAAGAAAAAAAAAATGCGATGCATACGTACATGAACATTGAACACACATGTTTCATATTTTTGACTTTTGGTCCAATTAAACAGGTAAAACAATAAGCAAAGAATGTTATGAAGGTGGTCCATGGTCCGATTAGCAGTTGTCCCGAATTATAGAGGGAAATTTGTATGAAAAATAGCAGGGAAAGCAATAAGTGCGGTCCAAATAGGAGGTGGTCCGATTATAGAGTGTCCCAATTAGCAGGTTTTACTGTATTTTTTTCGAATTTCTTACTTTTGTAGGCATTGGTACCTACATTTTTCAAGAAAACCAAGCTTTCAAAATAAACTGTCAGTAACATACTTATAAAGAAATTTCTGTGAAACATGTTGAACTATTTCGATTAAGTAGTATTTAAAAATTTAGTTATTAAAGTCAAAAGCAATTAACATACATCGTATGGTTTTTTACAGAAATGTCACATGGTGATATAAAGGGTTAAAAACTACCTCCAATATTTTACACAGTTCAGAGCACTCTAGAAACTGTTGATTGATGTAGGTATGCAATGTATACACCAACTGTAATTTAAAATTCAGGGTTTCCTACTTGTTGCAAATAGAATCTTTTAATGTATAAAGTGTCTATGAAAAAGGCACTTCACATTGAAATCGATTTTTTGTTTCGTAAAATCTGCTCGGCACATTGTTTACGATACGTAAACGCATTAAGATCGATTTTAATTCGATTTTTTTTTTGTTGAAAGGAATTCGACATTAATTATTGATTTGATCACGATTAAATCTTTCTTTCATTCATTCTAAAAAATAAACAAAATGTATGAAACCATAGCAAAAAAGAGTTATCGATTTGATAATAATCTTATGAAGAGCAAAGGCTTTTAGTTTTATTAAACTATCCCATGCCTCCAAAATTAACGTTTTAGATAATTCTCAATTAAGTTATTGATCAATAAAAAATGTAATAAGAAGTTGATATGTTTTAAATTGCATTATTTATAATTTTTTTTTTTCTAAATTTTTGCCGTTCTAAATTTTTAGGGCTACAAAATTAAATTAATGTTAAAACTGAAACACAATTATTATTACATACATTACAATGGTTTGACAAACATCTTTTTAGATTTATTATTCTAATCTTAAATCAAATTTATGGAGGGAAATCCCTCTGGACGACAGCTTTTTCAATAATTTTTTGTTGGAAAACCGAAAGCATTTATTAAAATTTGGAAAAGTGTATGATATTATTGACATTATAAATTTTGACACAATTTTTCTTGAAGTAAAAAAAAAAAAAAAACAAAATGGCAACTCTACAGCTCTATAAAGTTGACGCCTCGATTTTGCGCTGTGCAATGCTCAGGTCAGGTAAAGTTTTCGTTTTCGTATAGTGGTAGGTTCGGAACGCATGGATTTCGGGACTATCTAGAGACTTATGAGGCTTCATTTAAGGCTAAGACCACTGAAAATAGTTTCTTCGGTTGATAAATTAATTTATTAGGCAAAAAAAAAAAAAATAATACAAAAATAAAAAATTCCAGAGAGATTTCCCCTCTTAATAAAACTTTTTTTTTATCAAATATTTTGGAGTTGCTTTTTTTAATTTTTTAATTCTTTTCCTTTTTACTGAGAAATGTTTTTTAACTTGCGGAATATAATACAGTAAAACCTATTTGGACCGCACTTATTGCTTTCCCTGCTATTTTTCATACAAATTTCCCTCTATAATCGGGACAACTGCTAATCGGACCATGGACCACCTTCATAACATTCTTTGCTTATTGTTTTACCTGTTTAATTGGACCAAAAGTAAAAAATATGAAACATGTGTGTTCAATGTTCATGTACGTATGCATCGCATTTTTTTTTTCTTGGCCAATTTTGCAAAGTTATACTTGTTATATGCGGGGATTCCTCAAAATGTTTAATTTTATTTTTCGTTTCTTGGCAAAGGAAACAATTTGACAGTGCAATAGAGTTTTTGAAGTTGATTTTATTGTGAAATTGATTTGAAAAAAAAAATGTTAATGTTATTGCCATTTTTAAGTGGGTTAGAGGTATGAATGAGAGAATTTTTTTTTTTTAAATGGACCGGTCCGATTAAAAAGGAACCTCTATAAGTGGACCACCTCCTAATCGGACCACTTTTCTTCGGTCCCAAAGGTGGTCCAATTAAACAGGTTTTACTGTATCTGTGTATTATTTCTTAATTTGTTGGCAGCTCAGTAAGCATTTTACACTGTAAAACTAGTACAAACAATTGCTTCAAATTATTATTAGTATTTAGGGGGAAGTGGTCACCCTTCGTACACGGTCACCCTTCGTACAGTGAGCATAAAACAAAAACTAAACGGTATTCAAACACGTGCTTACTAGTGTGCATAGACATAGTAGGCGCCGAGCTACTAGATAAATTTTGAATCCTAAGTGCAACGGATTCGGTCGCCACAAGACTTTTTGTGTTTTTTAGTGCTCTGAGTAATTTTTTTATGTACATTTTATGTCATGTTGTGTTTAAGTTAAGTATGTTTTTGGCTAAACAGTACTGAAGAATTGTTGTTTAAAGTGTTAAATTTGTGTTTTAATTATAAATATTGCAAAATCTCAGTACATTTTTTCAAAAATCGATTTTTCTGCATTATGTACAGCTTGGGGAGCATTCGTACAGTCAAACATGGGGCACATTCGTACGCATACGTATGCCCGCCAGTAAATTTTCTTCAGCAGATAACAATCAAAACACGGAGTTACAGTTTTATTGAAACGAAATTTAAACCTCTATAATAAGTATTTCGCATTCTATAGTGAATTAAGGTTGGTATTTTTATATATGTAAATAATAATTTGTTTCAGAATCATCAAATCGCGAAAAATTAAGTTTTTTATTTGTTTTTGTTTTTTTCTGAGTCAAGTTCAATTAATTGATAAATTAATAAGTAATTAAATGTTTTAAAACTCATATTTGGCATTTGACAAATCAAAAGTTAGTCAAATTAACGTTTTAAATATCCTGTACGAATGTACCCCATGTGCTGTACGAAGGTACCCCACGGGTGGGGAGGATTCGTACAAAAATCTAATCCCAGTAAAATGGCTATTACTATTTAAGCCTTTGATTTAGAAGTGTAAAATTTTTTTCTAAAGTGTAATAATATACATGTTACAAATAAAGTCCATTTTCTCGAAACTGGAGTGAGTAAATAAATAACTAAAAAAAAATAAGTAAAAACTGTACGAAGGGTGACCACTTCCCCCTATTATTATTTTTAATCCTTTAAGTCCAGTCAAATAAGATTTCAACTTTGGTATAAATTGAAACATCTTAAGGGTCAAAGGGCGATAAAGTTTTCCAAAATTAACAAAAATATGCATTCTTTTATAACAACATTGGGTTCATGAATTGCATTAATGATGTTCTTCTTCTTAAATAAATCAACTAAATTATGTTTAAAACAATTTAATATCACATCACAATATTATACGGTAATACCACCAATACACCAAGGTTGAAAGATCATGTATACTAGGGTGTGTCATTTTGAGGAAACTTTTTTTCAACTAAAAAAAAGACTGAACATTTTCGAAAATGTGAAAAAAGAGTCTCAAAACATGAGCTCTTTATATAAATATTAAGAGGTACCTGTTCCTAATTTTCCATTTAAATAACATAAAAAAAATGTGATTTTTCATTGGGTTACTGTAGTTTATAACTAAAATACATATGAGATAAAGAAGATTAAATTGACGATAGTTTTAATGGTGTTGTGATCGATTGAATTTTTGCTATTTTTGGCAATTTGGTTGAAAAGGGCCGATATCAATTACTTAATTTGGACATTGCAGATCAATCGTGGTTGATTATCTTAATTAAGTAATCGCCATCTGGTTGAACCAAGCCATTTTAACTCAATAAATTTTTTCAACTCAATAATTTTTTTTTTTTAACGTGTCTATATTGAATTATTATTCAAACTCACTTCATCAAAAACAACAAAGGGAACATTTATAAAAATGTTCGAGTGGTGATTAATGTATAAATTGCAAAAAAATTAATAAATAAAATTCTAATGCTAATTAAATAACTTTGTTTTCTTCTTAATTTTTTTTTCAGTCAACAATAAAGTTCGTTTTAAAAAACGTTAAATAATTTAAAAAAGGAGAAAATTCCTGACCCAAAACTAAAAATGAAATTTTAGAAAAAATTTTGAGATTCAAAAAGTGTTGCTCATAAAAATTATATAAACCAACAAATGCGAACAAGTTGAGGTATAATCTTTATTATAAAAAAAAATTAAATACACTGGGATCAGGATTACACCAAAAATACACTTTTATAAATAATTTTGTTTTATTTTAAAAATCTCAAAAAAAAAACCTTGATATACCTCTTCGCTATACAAAGAAATTATTATTAAAAATGTTCGCATCAGATTTAAAAATTGTACCATTAGCTGCAAATGATGTTGTTCATTCATCTAAAGGCGACAATAATAATTCGCCAATGATAAGATATCAAAAACAACAACATCATTATTCACAAAAATATCAAAATAATCATCACAATAATAATAATAATGGGAATAATAATAGAAAGAAATTCCAAAAGGTACCAACAGTTAATAACAACAATATCAATGCAAATGTTAATGCAAATAAAAATCATCACAATAACAACAACAATAATAATGGTCAGTCTTATTCAACGAACAATCGTAAAAAACCTAATCATCAATTTAATAATAGCAATTCTTCTTCTAACACAAAATCTAATAACAACAATAGTAACAACACCAACAACAACAATAATATCACCAATAACAACAATAGCAATTTAAACAAAAATTCAAACAACACCTACAACACACCCACCCGAGGTGTCAGCTCCTCCTCCTCTACCACCACCAACAACAATAGTACTGTTGTTATTAAAAATAATAACACAAATAATAACATTTGCAGTGATCAAAACTTGGTACCAAAAAACCGCTGTGATACATTAGTCAGTAAAAATAATACTATTGCAAGTGATTTAACTCCTACGTCAAAACAGTTTCAAAAACCTGCAGCTAGCTCAAATTCAAACTCTTTAGTTTCATCGTCTTCTTCATTGTCTTCATCATTATCGTCGTCGTCTTCATCATCATCAAACTCCTCCTCCAACTCCACATCATCATCTACAGCCGCAAATATTGGTACTAATAACTCTAGTACCAATAACAACAATAAGAATCGACTAACAAATCGATTCAACACTGCATCAAATCATCATCGTAAAAAGGTGCAACAACAACCACAACCAGCTGCTGAATTAGAAATTAACAACAAACAGAAATCACCAATTCCAATTATGGTTATTCACAATAACAATAATGGGCTCTCGAATCATCATTTGCCAAGCAATCAACAATTGCCAGCTGTTTTCACAGCTCCAATTTGTACAACTTCGAGTGCGCCCTCCTCAGCGCCTGTCTCACCGAGTTCATATTCTCTCAATTTCTTACATTCGGTGGGTGTGCAAATGGCACATAATGGTGATTCTCGTCACCACATGGGAAATAATCATCACCAACATCACCAACATCATGTTTATAGCAACAGTGCGACGGTATCTCCAGCTGGAAGTACACACAATATGATTATGCAAGGACAACGAATCATTTACCAGGATGTGCAACAGGCTCCTCCTTCAGAAAAACAACGTCACTACCCCAATCAGAATGGACAGCGTAAATTTAGTCCAAAAGCTCATTCACCACCATACAATCATCGAAGTTATGATATTCCAATTTTGATTAATAACAATCATCATTCTGCTGGAGGTGATCATTTTTCATCGCCTTACAATTACCCGCCACTGAATAACAACAATCACAATAACTATAAACGTAACAGTTACATTCCTGTGTCACATCATCAATATCAAAAACAACAAAATGATTGTTATTCGAATGGTAATGCCCATACGCCGACGTACAATCGTAACAGAAATCAAAATCAAAAAGCATGGAACACTAACGGCGGCGTTAACGCACACAAAAATGCTACAAATGGCAATGGGATGCTGAAACATCATAATTCTGATTATAATAATCAATCAAATCAAATGATTTCGAGGGTTAAAAACCATCAAAATCTTAATAATCTTACCTATGTCACAACAGATGCTCCTCCTGAGACTAATAATAATAAGAATGTCTATGGTAATAGTCGATCACAGTCATCAAGTCCGAAAATGGATTATCCCCAAATGGTTAATAAGGCAACAAATACAACAGCCGAACATCGAGGTCCTATGAATATGATGACTCCAATTCCGGTTATTGGGAAAGGTGATTCATTTAGTCCTGGCGGCAGCGATGATACACATCAACGTGTTGCCAGCGAAGGTTATGAATCGGATTCATCGAATTCGAGTAGTTGTGATAAAAGAGCCAGTACTGGGCATAGTAATTTCCTCTCTTCCTCCTCGTCATCTCTATCGTCTACGGAAATTCCGTATCATCCACCGCCAAGCATTGTACATGCGCTTAATTATCCAACATCGTTTGCCGATGACGATCTTCCCATACAACATTATTATGGATCAGAACAGAATTTATCGCAATGGATACCAGCGCTGCATGCGCAATTTATGTTCAGTGCACATGGAATTTATCCACCGAATGGAAGTATTACTGAATTTCAGCAACAACAATTTAAAAAAAGGTGAATACAGTTTTTATATAAATAAATTTAAAATTGTATTAATTTATGTTTCTCTTTTTTTAGTCAATCAAATCGCAGTTCATATCGTGGAGGAAGAGGTCGCAATAAAATACACAACAATGATCGTTCGACGGATAATACTAATAATGACATTTCATTTTTTAACCCTGCAGATAGATTTCTTGGTCGTTCTCATATTGCTGAATTGAGAGAAGCACCTCGAACATTATTAACATGTTCAAAATGGGATAATTTGTCACAAGGAATATGGAATAAGTTTGTTAATGCACAACAAACTGATGATACATTTAAAAGGAAAATGAAATTATGGAGATATTTGTATATTATTGTAAAGGTAAATATTAAAAAATTATGTAGAGCTATAATTTAGTAAGAAGCTTGTTCTTGTCTGTCTTTTTCTTTCGAACATGGATTCCTTAGAAACAAAATGCCTATTTTTATTAACCACCTGTCTTTTACTCATTTTTATTATGAATTACTTATGAGACGGATTTAAGTCTCATAAGTAGTTGCACTAATACCAAAATAACTTTCTTTATTATACTTACATGCGAAATTTAACCATCACCATCTCTTTCTTTATTTTTTTCTAATGCACAGTCTCAAGCACGATTAGCACACTCTTTATTTCTCTTTAACAATCTATAATTTTTTTTATTTTTAATTATTGCTTTATTTAATAATTTTCTTGGAAAATGCCAACCATCTTTAAGTAATTTATGTTGTTTAAACGAATTAAGATTTTATATTAGTCCATTAAATGTTGAGTAACCACACAAATAATTTACTCTTTAATCGTTTGTAGACAGTAGACCTTCACAAGAACTGTGATGAATTTTGAGTTTTATCTCTATAGTTCCACATACGATTGTCAACTTTCGCTAAGCATATGTCGTGCTCTCTGAACCGCACGAAATGAGTAAATTTCTCAGAATAAAATGAAAACAACATGAAATGCAAGAGGGATGGAAGAATTAAATTAATTTTCACAATAAAAATGTGATAAACGAATTGTGGATGAAATAAAAACAGTTTTAAAAATATTTTTGATGTTCGACAGTGTTTAAGACTGGTCTAAGCGATGGCAAATCCTCGCACAGTGTGGCATCGATAATTTTTGTGCACAAAAATGAATAGCTTTTCGGTAGTCAATTTTAGTCTTGTGGCAGGATACTCCTAGTTAAATCGTCCCTAACTGCCATTAAAAGAGAACAAAAGCGTTTCAGTAGTATAATGTTAGCATACTGTTTTTTTTATTAAGACAAAAGGGAGTGATATCTTTTTTTTTTTTTGCTCTCAAGGGAATACTGATTTCTTAGTATAATTTCCCCCTGAAAGTAATTGTACATAATATCATAAACAACTCTTTATCCAAGAATTTAGTTTAGTTTTCAATTTTTGTGTAAAATAAGTAAAAATCATAAATTAGATACATAAATAATTATATTTCATCTTCTTTTAGAATGCGTATCCTCGATTGGGTCTTTATTTAGTTGGATCCACAATGTCAGGATTTGGCGCTGATACATCTGACATTGATATGTGCCTTGTTTCAAAAGCATTTTCTGCAATAGATCCTAGAATGGAAGCTTTATTTAATCTTACACTTTTAAAAGAATGTTTAATGAAGACTGGTAATTTAAATACATTTTTTTTTATTAAACTTATGTATAATTTTATTATTCTTTTGCAGGGGAATTTGAAAAATTCAATTTAATTGAAGCTAAAGTTCCTATTCTACGATTTAAGGATAAAGACCATAATCTCGAAGTTGATTTGAATTTCAATAATTGTGTTGGTATTAAAAATACACATTTATTATTTTGTTATTCACAACGTAAGTTCTGGAATTAGCCTAAATTATGTCAGATAAATGAAAACTTTAATTTTGTTTCAGTTGATTGGAGACTGCGGCCGCTTGTGCTTGTAACAAAACTATGGGCACAATATCACAACATCAATAATGCAAAAACCATGACAATATCTAGTTATTCGCTGGTGTTGATGGTTATTCATTTTCTGCAATGTGCTGTGAGTCCACCTGTACTGCCTTGTTTACATGAAATGTATCCCGATAAGTTTCATTTTCTTGTAAGTTACAAACAAACAAATCAACAATAACAAATAAATTTACAATATTTGAAACCAAAATAGCATCGTACAAATGATTTTGGATGCGTTGACATGAATGAAACACTCGATCCATATAACTCGCAAAACAATCAATCCCTTGGACAATTATTCCTTGAATTTCTACACTATTATAGTAATTTTAAGTAAGTTGTTCATTAATAATTTTAATTGTTTTCATTGTATTTTAACGGTTTTTTTTTTTATTTTAGTTACTCTCAATATGCCATTTCTATAAGAACAGGAGCATTAATTCCAATCGAATATTGTCGTCAGGCAAAATCATTAAAAAATGACATTCATCAATGGAAAGAGTTGTGCATAGAAGGTAAAAAGCATTATTATTAATTTTTGGGGAGAGTATGATAACTTTGGTGACATGAATATTTGACGACTTTTTGTAGAGGGCGTTATTATGACTTGCCAATCGCAAGAAAAATTTTGCGAATCAAATTTATTGTACCCTTAATAAGTCATCATTTTCTTTATTTTGACTGCATTGCGGGCTGGTCTTCGTAGTTTTCTAATCGGAATACTACGATATGAGTGTTTCCCAAATGGTACTCCAGTGAAAATTTGTAAAATGTTTCATTTGCCACAGGCATCTAAAATCTATAGTCTATAGAGTATTCATTTTTTTAAGGAAGCCCGATAAAATCAATGTTATACTTTTATACTTTTGTACCCTTTCGAAATTTATTTAAAATTAAATCTTTGTCATAGGAATTACGAATAAAATTAGTACCTTTAAAATTTTTTTCATGTTAAAGGGTGTTTTTTTGAGTTGTAAAGAAAGTGTGGGTTTTATTGTAAAAACTATGTACGTATTAATAAAATGGTTCTCTATTGAAATTCAGCAATTACATTATAGAAATAAAGTTACTATACAAATATGATTATTTAAAGGGTGTTTTTAATTATCAAAAACAAAATTGATGGGCCACTCTAAAAGAATTTAGTAACAAGACTTCAAAAAATAATTTTCGGTGAAAGGGTGTTTTTTTTCGAAGAGGGAGTAAGTTCTGTAATAGATAAGCCCAAAAAGCCAATGATTTGTTAAGCACTTTAGGGTATAGACTTTGTATTTGTAATACAAACAAGTAATAAAATGATCCTTTCTGTGAAAGGTGTTTTTTTTGACTGAAGGAAACAATACTAATGTTTCTTTCACTCAAACACCTATTTTGGGCTTTAGGAGCACACTACCTTCCAATTGTCACGTGAAAAACGCCTTTCGAAATAGATACACATTTCAAATGCATGTTTTGGCCTTTTTCAAGTACGAATTTAAAGTCACATTTATGCGCCGTTAATTTTATATGAATCCCGCGGAGTTCAGTTCCCTTTTCTGGAGGGTTCAAATTTCAATTTTAAATTAAAAGAAAAAAAAAAACATTTAAAGCGTCGAAGCGGGCCATGCTGCAAATTGCTTTTTAGTTTAAAGCTGTTGACATTTGCGCTTGCCTTGTTTGCGTTTGCGAGGATCAGAAATAGGAGATTAAATCGTGAGAACTGAGTCTCTCAGTGAATTTAGTTTCTGGGGACTTATTTCCTAGTGTTTTATGAAGACGCACAAAGCTCCCAAATAAATTTATGTATTAAATAACGAAGATCTGTTTTGATGTTGGCACTGTTAATGCCAAATCGAAAACAACAAAAAAAAAAATAACAATCTTGTAAGAAAGTAGTTTTTTTTATTTTTAAATTTTTTCAAATACTGCAAGTCATAGAATCGTATGGGTTTCAGTTTTTGATAAGTATTAAATTGTGGCAGTTTACTTTATATGTTAATTTAGAAATCCACAGTCTTGACAAAAATAGTATTGAATGAATTTTTTTTAACTTATTTTCCCATATTTTGACTATATCGATTATTTTAAAAACAATTGATCGAAATAACTTGATTTAAAAATTATAATTCTGTGTAAAGTACTGGCTTTTGAAAAAAGTATCATCCAGAATTTTTAGTCTTGTCGTTGTTTTCAAATAAAAACTTATTGTATTGAACCCCTTAACCGTTATTAATTCTTGGCGCTAAAGTTATCGTACAGGTTTTTATTTTTATTTGTACAAAATCGAATGCATACAATATATATTATAAAATAATTGTTTTTTTTTTTAATTATTTTTAGAACCATTTGATCTCACAAATACTGCCAGATCTGTGTACGATTCAGACACATTCGAAAGAGTTAAATTAGTATTTGTTTCTTCATTCAGAGTGCTCCAAGAAACACTCGATATAAATTCAATATTTTCGCCACTTGTTCCAGCCGGACTTGTACAGGAAAAATAAATGAATTGTTTGCTGTTTTCGACACCATCAGCAAACAAACAAAAGAGCTTTTATACAAAGAAACAACAAACAAACAAAAAAACCTACAAATGAAATTGATATCACCACTCGTGTTGAATGCATAAAGTAAGTCATTTATTTATTAAATTTTCTTTATATTGTTAGATATTCGAGACAAAAAAATAAGAAAAAAAAATTAAGATAGAAAATAGAAGTTTTTAAAACAAAAAAAAACCAATTCTCTGTACATAACATGTTTATAAGATAAATATCTCCTAAAAAAAAATCAACAAGACTGATTAGCTAGAAAATATTTGTTATCGAATATAATTAATGCATAACAAAAAAAAAAAAAAACAAAACGTAGTCTTATATTATACTAATTAATTTCTTATGTTTATTTTGTTAAATGTTTATTATTTTTTTTTTTTTTTTTGAACTTGTGCATCTTTTGGACAGATGTAAATAGGAATACAAACAAACTAAAAACTAAAAAAAAAAAACTATAATAATTCCTCTCGTTGAATAGACTGATTAATTATTAAGGTATTCTCTTTTTTGTCGAACAAAAAACAAAATATCAAATTTTCTTTTTTGAAGCTATGTTTTATGACAAGAAAATTTAGTTAATAGCTTAAAAGGCCTAGTTTTGGCAGAAGTCTAATTTAAAAAAATATCTTAGAAATACCTTTTTTCACTAAACAACATTTTTCTTCATTAGAATGATTAGAAGCCAAAGTCAACACTGCACAGTGCACGTATTATATGCATTTTGGGTTATATAACGACTGTCAAATCTTTAAGAAAACTGTTCGGGAAATGAACGACTTTAAAACTCTGAGTTTTTTTTAAATTTATTATTATCCATATTTTATTAACAAGCAATTAAAATTACAACCGAATTTCAAATTTAACAACTGTAGCTGCAGAGACTATTGACTTTTTTGCTAATGAATTTAAATTACTGTTTTGGTTTATTTTTTTGAGAATTCAGTGATGTTGTGATGCTTTTTTCTCGAGGCTGAAGTAAGCTCGCCGGTTTCCAGGGTTTTGCCGAAAAAAGCACAGTAAAACTCAGCTATAGAATAACCAAAAACGCAAATTCTTTATTTTTTATAATTTTCTTTTAGTAACAATTTTAATACAATGCCCAATGCCAATACTCCAAACGAGCAGGGGATCTTGGACGGAGATAAAAGAAATAAATCCTACGGTGGCCAAAATATGCAAAAAAAAAAAATGACCAAACTCAGAGTGAGAAGGTTATGGCTTAAATATGTGTATTGAGGGAGGGCTCATCTACTCGAAGTAAACTCAAAAGATCTCTGGTTTATTAGAACTTTTGTTACTTCTACTTCCTTATACAGTGGCGACAAAATAAATAGCACATGTACACTCAAATTTCTGAAATGAAAGCTTTTCTCACTTTAGACGCAACAAGACTTCGACATTTTTCAATAGGTACTGAGTACAAGGCTTGTTTAACTTCTTGCCAAAGTCTGTCCACATTTGAAACATCCGATCTATTAACTGCCTTCTCCACGTCATTCCATAAGTTCTCAATGGGATTGAGATCTGGGGACTGGGCTGGCCATTCTAAGACATCGATTTTTTGGGCGGATAACCATTGCTTCACAGACTTTGCCGTATGCTTAGGATCATTGTCCTGCTGAAATGTCCTCTTCAATGGCATTTCCTCCTCAGCATACGGCAGCATTGTATCCCTCAGGATTTCCCTGTATTTGATCTGATGCATTATTCCCTCTATACGATGGAGCGGCCCCACACCATACCAAGAAAAGCATCCCCACACAAGAATGCTACCCCCACCATGCTTAACAGTCTTTATGGTATATTTTGGGTCACATTCCTGGTTGATTCCGCGTCGGACATACTTTTTCCCATTTTGATTCGTCGCTCCATAAGATATTTCTCCACCAATTTGGTTCTTATGAAATATGCTCCTTTGCAAACCGCAGTCGACGTGACAGATTGCGCTTAGATACGTGTGGTTTTTTTCTGAGAGATTTTTTTTTTCCGAGATTTTGTTCAATTGACCTGATTTAAGTGCGCCTTGGAGCCATTTGACTTTGTTTATAAAATTATGTCTAGAAAATTAATTTCCCGTTATAGTACACTAAAAATCCATTACAAAGAAGCTTGCAGTATCGGCATTGTACATCCACTTTTTGTTAGAGTCCTAGAGAGAAATTTTAACATAACTGTGCTATTTATTTTGTCGCCACTGTACTTTTACAAAAACCAAATGTGAATTACATAAAGTTAAACGTTAAAATTGATGTTAAATTAATTACAATAATAGTTTTGTATATAAAACAAAATTGTATTTTCTCGTGTTTCTGTTGTTGCTGTTGATGGCATAGTCCGGGACATTGAGTTGTTTCGGTTTCAGGTTTATAGTCAGGGATGGGCGGTTGCCAAATAGTTTTAATTAAATTGATTTCTTTTGTTGCTCTTGATGGCATAGTCCGGGACGTTCTATTATTTCGGTTTCGGGTTTATAGTCTGGGATTGTTGGTTGCCATATAGTTTCAATCAAATTGGTTTGCGGTGGGAAGGAAAGTGTGACGCTTCGTTACAATGCTATGAATATTTTTTAAGTTGAGGATTTTGAGTATTTCATACATTGAATTCTTTTTGAAATTTATTTTAATTATGTTGGCAATTCTGGCAATGCATTGGGTTTGGGAAGTATTCCTTTACGTTATCACATTCTATGTTAAGAGACGTTGGGGGTTGGAAAATATCGAAAGTGAATAAGATTAAGCCAGCAGGATATTGCGTTCCATTTACAGTTTTATTAAATTTTAAAACTTCGGTCATTTCTTGTGATTGCATTTTTGTCAATATTTCACTATTTTTTTTATCTTCGGCTGTTCCAACTATCTCCATTGCGCCTTCGAACCTTTCAATCCATCTGGACCATTGTGTTTTATTTTTATCGAATTTCTCGAAAACTGAATGATCCGACATAAAAGATTCTAATCATCCTCGTCGCCACTAATCTGAAACACAACTTTCTTCTTTGCTAGGCGCACACTTTATTTATCTTGTTCTTAATTGGTAATTGACATTTGTACATAGATATTACAAACTAGACTAGAGAGAGTTCAGTGATAGTTAAGATAATAATAGGGATATAACTTACAACTTGTTTACTGTAATTATCCGAGTTATTGATAATGGGAAGATTTTTGGTGTTAGCGAGTTTTGCTTTCACAATTTTCGTAGTGGGACAGATTTTAGGACACCTTTTTGTCCGGGCAGTGATGGTGACATCGATGGTATCAATGCGTCCTTTGGAGGAGAGTTAAGAAGCGCGTGACCTTTTATTGGATCTGTTGAAAAAAAGGTCACCCAAATAACATCACTTGCTTATTCAAGATGATTTTTAAAAAATAAAACAAACAATTTACAATAATTGTATTAGTCCTTTCTTAAAATGAAACAAGTACGACTTTTATTGTGGGAAAAAATATAAATTAAAAAACCCACATTTATTATCTCCGTTTCCGAATGAACTAACACACGACTTGCACGTCTGAAGGACGTAACAAGACATTTTTATTTTATTTTTCCAATATTTAAAGTTTTTCGATGATATTAAATTGTTTTTCTTTTTTAGCAAAACTAACCCGCACAATTCAAGATTCGTCTTTAAACTGTGGCAAGTAGACAAACTCCTTCTAGAACATTCTCTTGTTGTAGAGAATATTTTGTTCTCCTTAAGTTGCGCGCGAGTTAAGTAACAGATCCTCCGGGATCTTAAAAAAATATAAAACTTCTCCTTACGTGGAGACAAAATGAAAACGCACAACTTTTAGTTTTAAGAATCAGATCAAGACGATCTTTCTTTATTCACGGTATGTTAAGAACTAACTTAAAACTAAGATACATTTGATAACTTAACCTACGGTGCCGAATTGATGTCTTTGAAATTATATTGAATAAAGTTTATGTGTTTATGTTGAATGGAGATGTTGTTCTGCTTGTCCTTTGTTTAGTCTACGATTATTGTTTAGTCTGGGGCTGGGGCATTGGTATCTGGATAGGTACCAACTGTGGTGTGGTCATGTGAATGGGTACCTTTGTAACTCGCGCATGAATATTTTTTGGTAATATTCCGATTCGCTCTTTCTCCATTCTCCGGTTATGGATTGTAGATATGTGTGAGTATATTCAGCACATATTACGTATGCTCCTGCATGATTTTCTCCATTATAATTTATTTGTGTGGATACTTGGACTCAGCACAAATTTATACATACTCCTGCAAGATTTTTTTCTAAAAATTTTGCTATGTGTGTGAATATATGAATATACAGTTTTGCAAGCTCCTGCATTATTTCACAAAAATCTCACTCCGGTCAAATGTTTTTTTTTTTTATAAACATCGCGACTCGAAGGACCATAATGTATTAGTCCTTTCTTAAAATGAAACAAGTACGACTTTTATTGTGGGAAAAATATAAATTAAAAAACCCACATTTATTATCTCCGTTTCCGAATGAACTAACACACGACCTGCACGTCTAAAGGACGTAACAAGACATAATAATTAAAATACAATTCAAACAAGAAATTCAAAATGGTTGACTTCAGTGCTGAATTAGGTGTTGACTTCAACGCTGACATGAATGGCCAGTGTTGCCATTCGTAACAATATTAAAGTAGTGAATTTATTGTTAACACGATTTATTAACATCCGTTCTCGTTAATGTCTCACAAACTACTCCCTCTAGAGATTTTCCAAGATACATAACTCCCACGATTCGATTAGCTGTTCCAAAGAAAAGAATTTAATAAAATATTTATGATGTTAAGAATTTGTTAGATTAAGATTTTATTGAAAAAGTTATTTTGCGAGATCAAAAATTGAAGAACGTCTACTTGTGTCAAAAGATGAAGCCAGAAGAAGGAAGGAGTTATTGAAGTTATGTTTCCTTACTAAAAATAACTTTCCTTCGTCAGGTCTGTTTGTGTAAACATTTGTAGGGAACAATTTTAATTCCAACAGGATCGTGTGTTTAAACTTTTGTTCCGCTGTTGTTTAGGTAATTATTTGTTTGGTTTACACTAGTAAAATATTCGTCGTCGAAAACAATGAATCAAAACAACACACTGATCTTTTCACTGAGTTTGGCCCCCTTGGTGAGATTTCGGGACTTTCGTCAGACTTTTTTAAATCCAATGATTTAGGTCTGAGCGTTGTGTAGGGTAGAATATAAATTCCATAATAATCTGGTCAAGTTTGAGAGAATTTAGTTAAAAGAATGTCAGGTATATCAAGATCATCTACTTCATTTGTTTCTGATTCACTACTACCCCCTGTTTCATAAGAAATTGAAAGGAAATAAACAAAAACTTAGAGAAAAAAAAAACTCAGTGACAATATTATAAATAAATTATAATAAAACTCACATTTACTGTTGCTTTTTATTTTGTTTAAATTATTTATTTTGTTAAACTCAACTACGTTAACACAATTAACACCACGCTGTTCAAAGCTTTACACTCTACTGAATGCAAATCTTTGAAGATTCTCGCCGATCTTCTCCTCCGTGCAGATTCTCATATATCCTTTCAGCACAGCCTCTCTTTCTATATATAACATGATAAATACTTCAAAATTATTATACTTAAATATTATCTTACAATTTAGTATTTATTTTACGGTGTGCAACTATTGCAATGGTGATGAAGAAATGAACTCGTGGCAAATGGCGAAATCAGGAAACAAGATGGCATTTCTTTTTTTTTGACAACCGTCGGCAGCTTAGCTTCAAGCCGCACAATAAGCGTTGCCAGGTTTGGTAACATAGTTAATATTTGGCAAATGGCGAAATCAGGAAACAAGATGGCGGCGATCATCTTTTTTTTTGACAACCGTCGGCAGCTTAGCTTCAAGCCGCACAATAAGCGTTGCCAGGTTTGGTAACACAGTTAATATTTGGTGTGAGTGTGCGTGCAGATGGCACTTCTTCTTCATTATCGTCTCCTGCTGGAGGAGCGGCATTTTAATCCCCAAGGATTCCCTCTGTTGTTCCATCATTTGGGAACAATGTATTATAAATTTCCATCGGGTGGTGGCCCGATTAGCCACAGGAATGTTGATTTTAATTTTGTTCCTTTTTATTTCTTATAACTTTACGTTGCTTTTGGGTTTTAATTAAAAACACCTTTTGGTTTATTTTTTTTTTTTAATTTTAATGTTATAATTTTATTTTGGGTTTTGGGGTTTTTATTAGTACTTTGAACTTGTCCCTGTGAATGCTGATGATTGAATTACTGCCAGTAAAGATTGAATGGTTGAAATTAAAATTGCAGAAAAAAAGGAAGGAAGGGCAGCCAACTGCCAGCCACAACAAATATTTGGTGATGCCAAATATTGTTTCGTCGATGATTTTATTTAAAATTACGTTAACACACTGACTAATTTGAAGACTTCTCGTAAGTTATTATTAATAACATTGTCATTTTCTATGCAAATTAAATTATAAGCTACACAGAGTAGGTTTTAAAAAAGATTTTATTTCTTATATCTAAACTTAAAGATACAATTAAACACACTGATTGAAGATCAAAGTAAATTAAACAATACTTGTTGTAACCTGAATGACACACAAATTGAACATGAAGTCTTAATACTCTGCAGAGCACTATTTATACAAAGGTTTCCTTTGTTCTTACTTATGACTAATTACGTCTTAAAACTATGAAACCATATGTTGATGGTGATCTCATCGGGATTCTGGATAGGTGCAATATGATCCCGTGTTATAACCTAAATAAGTTATACTTTGGGATAACGCATTGATTAAATTAACACAACTCTACTCGTTCACGTTTTAAGTTAGACTCACTGCAGTTCCATAGACCAACCTGGAACTTCTTTAAGAACTTCCAAAGTGCATTACTCAGCTTTGACCTACTGAGTTGCATTCTGGAAGTTGGCTTGGCCCACTGAGCGTTGCGTCACATTAAGTGTGACACACAACTGCCATTCTGCATAATTAGTATGCAGTAGGAACAGTGGGTTAGGTGGTAGGGTAATGTGGGCATAACATTCCTCCCCCCTTAGGAAGCTCAAGCCAGGTCTCTGGAACTGGTGTTTTTCTTTATTTGAATTTTAAAGCTTAATTCTAACAACAATTTACAATTAATTAGAAGAAAAAAAAAATTAAGTGCACAAGCTCAAATTTCCGCTTTGCACTTCATAAATTTTTTTTTTTTTTTTAAACAAATAGGTACCTACATAAACATTTATACGTATACTTACCTGTGGATATTTGCTACGTCAGTTGTAGCTTGTGGTTTTTTTTTTAACTTTGTTTTTATTTAATCACTGAATCACTAAATTTATATTTTTCCACTATTTTTTTTATTGAATTTGAATCACTAAATGCACTTTCTATATTTTGTATTATAATTTTTTTGTTATGAAACTTGAACACTTTTCTTGAATTCTTTTCTGTTATTTTTTTTCTTTTTTGGATATTATATTATTTTTTTTTTCTTTCATATTATATTATTATATTATTAGTATATTAATTTTTTTTTTTTTTCTTTTCGTATACGGTTTGCGAACCGGCTGCGCCAATATGTTATTAATAAATTAAAAAGACAAAGGACCGTCGCGGTTGATGGTTAATTTCAAACTCAACTCGAGTTCTAAAGACCAACCCGGAACTTCATGAACTTCCAAAATGCATTACTCAGCTTTGACCTGCTGAGTTGCATTCTGGAAGTTGGCTTGACCCACTGAGCGTTGTGTCACATTAAGTGTGACACAAAGTTGCTGCAATTCATTATTTAATTATAAATATATTTAAGTAGAGCGGGTCAGCTCTGAGTGATGTAATATGGGGCACAACACCCGGAACGTGCTTAGTAGGCTGTTTGCGATTTCTACATCTTCGGCACGATTTCAATTACCATTACTGGGTAATTATGACTCCTTAACTTGCATTCATCACATAAAAAAAAAACATTGGTTTGTGTTGACACTGCATTTAATTCGTATGCCGATTACTTCATGCACTTTTCCATGAAATAAACGTTTACAAAATCCAAACATTCAACTTAAATCGATTTCGTAGTAAACCGTTCCACACATTTCTTGCAATTTTCTTCCATTTTAGCACTTTTATATAAATATTTAATTATTTTTATCTTTGAAATTGATAAATCTTATGGGACCAACTTCTGACACGTCTGCTCCTTTGTTTAACATTTCTTTAACATATCTGGGTCCTGGTCAGTTTGCAATTGTCGGATCCACTTGAATGCCTTGAAATGTAATAATATGCCCAAATAAGCAAGAATTCGATTTCTCTCGTTGAACTTTGAGGTTGAATATTCTAAGATGTTGCCATACCTTTTTCAAATCTTCATTATGCTTTTCGAATCGTTAGTTTCAACAGAAATGTTTGCTTCGGGAATGCTTGGAGGTTTCAATAGCGCTAGTGCTTCTGGGGGATAAGACTGCAATTTTTTCGTGTGTGGTTTTTGCTTGAAGTAATAATAGGATCAGTGCTTAGCAGAAAATAATTGAAGATATCCTCATTTGTTTTATCGCGACCTGATTTTCTTGAAAAATGCTCTCGAACGTTTTTAAAATCTTTATTTCGAGCCTCTTGTGCTTCCTCAGATAGCTGCCCAAATAGGCAACAAGGCAGATTTTATTATTTCCGGGCCATTAATAAAGTACTTATGTAGAATTGGGGGCATATAATGCCAAGGATATTTACTGACAAACAGTCTTGCTGTTTCGTGTTTTCGGAACTTATCAACATCAATTTCATATCCACTGACCACTGGAAACTACAGTCATAATTCCAAAACTTAAGTATTCGGTGTTTATTGGTCTTGTAATCATTTCAACAATTTTATTAAATTCCTTGGAGGTTGCACCGCATAAATAACATTTTTGAGTAGATTTTGTTTCAGATAAAGCATTACAAATCTTTCCATCAATCATTGTTAAAACTAATGTATGTTGTACTTCCACTGATTTGGTACCCATCATGGGACGATTTCTTGCAGATTTTGAATCTCAGTGGTTACTCGCATCTTTTCAGCTTTTGAAATATCAGTTGACTCTTTAACATATTCAATTTTCAATGGGCGACAATAATTTGTTTTGCCAAATTATTTTTTCACCACTTTCAACTCGAATAGGGACTAAACAAGTAAGAAAAACATCTGAATCGTCAGCTTGTAATCCATGAAACGCTTGTTTATAGGAACTATGTCCTGAGCTGCCATCGAAACCCCACTTTGATATCAAAGAACAATTCCGAAGTGCTTCATCTTCCATTGTTTCTAAATAAATAAAAATTTACTAGAAAAATAAGGTAAATTTCATTTTATTGGGGAGTCATACCTATATTAACTTTACATCATAGTTAAATGTACCAGAAATAAAGTGGTTTACACCTTATTTTTTCTCTGTGTACCTATCGAAATTATCAAAATACTAAAATTCCTTTATCACTCTTAATCTTCTCGCTCTTGACCCTCCTTGTCCTTATCTACCGTAAGGATCAGTAGTTACAGATCCACTCGGTTTCTCAGGAGGATGTCAAAAAAGGGTGTCCACTCTCTTTATATCGGTATAGGTCTGCTTGTCTCAGCTTTTCCAGCTCGTTGGTGGGGTGAGTTCTTGATAATAGAAAGAGTACCGTGTTACTTTTTTATTCAGACCTAAAGTCGGAGGTTTTATTTGACTTTAAATTTTTACTGAACTTTTTTGTTATGGGATCGAGGGTTTGTCCTAAGAATTTGATTAATTAATACCTAGTTTAATTTTCAAAATGAAGAATAACTCACCTTTTACAATGAAGCCGATTGATTAGTGTCTTTTTTATAGGTTTTTTTAGAGATATGAAGGAAGAACTAATCGATCTTCTAGTGCTGGAGGGATTCGGTGACGTCTTCTAAGAAGTTTATATTATAAAACGTTCTTTCTGAACGAAAAACCTTATTATAACTCACCTATAGTAAATCTCAATTTAGTTTTTTTTTTTTTTATCGAGTCCACAATCAGTTTATTTCCAAAAAAAAAAGGAAATTACGTATACGCCCCGCTACACAGAGAATTAGAAAATTTAATAAATTCATCATTATGAATTGTGACAAAAATAAAAAAAACATCTATCTTACATTTATTCAGGGCACGTTCCAGAATTCTTTTTGTGTGACGAAAAATATATGTTTTCATTTATAACTTAAGATATGTAAGAGGAGTTTAAAAATTCTTAAGACTTTCCTCGTAGACATATTGTTAGAAACAATCGGTACTCGAGCATCTTCATCTGTTTGCCAGTACATATTCTTCCTTGGCATAGAGTTATAGCCGCTGTAAAGCAACACAAGATCAAAAGTGCTATGACTTGATGACGTTTCAACGAAGTCTAAGGCGCGTCCTAAGTTTTGAAAGCTTCTGCCATAAAAACTTGATGGTTTGATGCTTGGAAAAGCCATATCAATTTGAATATTTATCTAGAAAAAACGTGTACCTTTTATTAGCAATTGTACCCAAGCGAATACAACACTTTTTTTTACTTACCAAATGCTATCAAAAGTATTCTTTTTTCACAAAACTTTTTTTACGATATGAAAACACAAGCCGTTTACTTTCCAAATTTAGTAATAATGCTTTCAATTACAATGTAATTTTTTTTTTTGACGCTGACAAATGATGACAAGCCTACTGAAAACGTGCAAATTGACTTACACGAAGAAAAAAAAGCAATCTAGAAAGAACCTTATTTGTAAAGCGCGGTTTGAGTGAGCAAAACAAAAAAGAATCAACCGAAAAACTCTTTTCTATTCGGCTTAACGGCAATTTAAAAATTACTATTTTTCTGTACCCGCTTGGGTACAATGGCTATTAATACCATGGACACAGGAAATTATTCTTTCTGAAGTTATTTTCAAGAACTGGTTATTTTTAAAGTGGTCTTAGATATGCACGCTTTTCCTCTAAAAAAATGAAGGCCTTTTGACACTCTTTTACATTATTTTTATTTCCTGATGTTGACTTCAGAATACATAGAATCTGTTTTTCTGTAGAAGATAACTAAAAAAAAAAAAATTAATAATAATGACGGTGAAATGTTGGAATCCGTTTCTAACCGTTTTTATTTTCTTTTGTTCGTACTTTCATTGTATTTTTTAATAAATCCTATTGTCTTCAAGACACTTTTTTTCATTTGAAGTCAAATATATATTTAGAAAAAAAAGTAATTATTTTAACTTAGACGCCAATAAAAAATAAATTTTTAATAAATAGAGACAAACACAAACATATAAATTGTTCCAATATTTTTGAACAAGTGATGATTCTGGGTGAACTTATTTCTCTTATTTTTACTATTCCTTTATTTTTAGGTGTATCTTGTTTTATTTTTTTTCAGTTTCAAACAACTTACTGCGACCTTTATTTTTGGTGACTCCCTTTCCAAAAGCAAGTCTTTCCAATAATCTGGGTCGGCCAATGGCAGCTCTTGAGATGTGTCTGTTATCATACATCAAGTCAAGTTCTGTGCTGGTATCATTGGCCTCCATTGACCCTCTTTCGGTAATATCCAAAACTGTTGCTCAATCGCAACCTTGGAAGAAAACCATTGACTGACCTTTAAATCAGTTTTGTATTCTATAACCTTCCCTATCCCTACAAATAAAACTATTCAAATAAATTTGCGACTTATTTTCTTTATTAAGATTTATTCTTTTAAAGTCTTGCCACGAGTTTTTACTGCCGGTGCCCGATTCGACTCTTTCCGTATCTTTCCAACTTCTTTCCATCTTTCCTTCGAATCGAGCACGTTTGGCAGGCCCGCTATCTAGTCATTCTGCCTTTTCTTTCCGTTTTTTTGGCAGCTGCCCTCTTTCGGTTCTGCTCCTCCTTAGTACCGTGACATCAGGCTTCCGGAGCTCTTTTATTGGACACAGCAGACTGTTGTGCATCCGCTGGCCGGGACATCGAGTGCACGGACCTTGGAAGCAGTCCTTAGGTGCGTGACCACTCTTGAAACAGTTGGCGCAAATGTTCTTGGATCGCACCAACTCTTGCCTGGCCTTGAGAGACAAGGCGAGGAACTCGTCGCACTCCCATATCGGGTGTGTGAATGCTGTACATGCCTGACAGGAAGTCGACCTCTTTCCATCTTTCCGAACGAATCCCACTGCCGAGCGCCTTCTTTCCTGAGATCTTTCCAGGATCCTTTGTTGCTGTCTTTCCGTGAATCTTTCCAAGCCTCTTTGCGGCCGTCTTTCCTGCGTATTCAGACGCATTATTTCCATGGCCAACGCTTGCGTCGATGTCGTCGGACGCGGGCCATCTCTTATGCGACAATCCTGAGCACTCTCTAGAGCCACCGCCCATTTCTCCAGGAACGCACATACCTCTTTCACAGTTGGCATGCCTGATTTTCGGGATTCTTCCCACTTACATGCAGTTTCTGCATTCATCTTATCGTGTAGGACATGAACGATTATCATGTCCCATCCATCGGTCGGGATGCCTTGGGCTTTCAGTTGTCGCAACGTTGGACATTCTTTGAAGGTCGCTGGCCTTTACTGGCCCCTGAAGTGTAGGGAGCCTAAAGAACTGGCGAAGTAGTTCTCGGCAGGTGGCATATTGTCTATTGAACACCTCGTTCAACCTCTTCCACGCCTCGATATAGTTGGCACCAGTGAGCTGCCACTCACCAAGAGTTCGTGCCGCTTTCCAGTCAATGATCGCTTTAGGTATGCAAATTTATATGCCAGCTCGATGCGATCATGCACCGCAGCGGCGAAGCGATCACGAAAACCTTGCCACTTCGTGATGGTCCCATCAAACTCCTCCCAGGTATTCTGTACGTCATGCTGGGAAAACGGCATAGACACCTGGACGACGATTTGAGGAGCCTGTCTTTCCGGAGCTACGGGTTGTAGCTCAGCCTTTCTCTTCCTTAAGGCTGCTGAGGCCGCGAAGTAGTCTTCCTCAACCTCAGCTAGCTTTCTTTCCACTTCCGCCAGTGCGAACGGATCGCCTGAGCTTGTTAACTCACTTTCCTCCAACTTGGCCTGCGTCCAGGCATCGACCAATGCCTCTTGACGCACCTCGATTCCTTCCAGAGGTGTCTCAGGAAACCATCTTTCCGAACGAATCCCACTGCCGAGCGCCTTCTTTCCTGAGATCTTTCCGGGATTCTTTGTTGCTGTCTTTCCATAAACCTTTCCGAGCCTCTTTGCGGCTGTCTTTCCTGCGTATTTAGACGCATTCTTTCCATAGTCAACGCTTGCGTCGATGTCATCGGTCGCGGGCCTTCTCTTCTGCGACAATCCTGAGCACTCTCTAGAGCTACCGCCCATTTCTCCAGGAATGCACATACCTCTTTCCCATTTGGCATGTCAGATTTTTGGGATTCTTCCCACTTACATGCCGTCTCTGCATCCATCTTATCGTGTAAGACATGAACGATTATCATGTCCCATCCATCGGTCGGGAAGCCTTGGGCTTTCAGTTGTCGCAACGTTTCATGAGTCACGTTGGACATTCTTTGAAAGTCGCTAGCTCTTACTGGCTCCTGAAGTGTAGGGAGCCTAAAGAACTGGCGAAGTAGTTCTCGGCAGGTGGCATATTGTCTATTGAACACCTCGTTCAACCTCTTCCACGCCTCGATATAGTTGGCACCAGTGAGCTGCCACTAACCAAGAGTTCGTGCGGCCTTTCCAGTTAATGATCGCTTTAGGTATGCAAATTTATATGCCAGCTCGATGCGATCATTGTAATGCACCGCAGCGGCGAAGCGATCACGAAAACCTTGCCACTTCGTTATGGTTCCATCAAACTCCCCCCAGGTATTCTGCACGTCATGCTGGGAAAACGGCATAGACACCTGGACGGCGATTTGAGGAGCCTGTCTTTCCGGAGCTACGAGTTGTAGCTCAGCTTTCCTCTTCTTTAGGGCTGCTGAGGCCGCGAAGTAGTCTTCCTCAACCTCGGCTAGCTTTCTTTCCACTTTTGCCATTGCGAGCGGATCGCCTGAGCTTGTTAACTCCTTTTCCGCCAACTTGGCCTGCGTCCAGGCATCGACCAATGCCTCTTGACGCACCTCGACTCCTTCCAGGGGTGTCTCAGGAAACCGTTCATCCCGAGTAAATATATTCATACGGTGAATGAATTTCTCTGTGATAAATTTAATTCTTTCCGTATTTCTTCTTTACTAACTTCTTTCCTTTTTGTTAAATTATTTATTCTTTCCATTTTCGACCTTGTTATAAACTTTTCCACTTTCCATCCAACAACACAACGCTCACAAATAACCCTACCTTGCTTAAAAATAATAAAAAAAAAAAACTGTGGACTGTATTCCAATTACCTGTTTATTATATTTTTCTTTCGAGTAAATCTTTCCACTTCATTTTTCTTTCGAGTAAATCTTTCCACTTCATTTTTCTTTCGAGTAAATCTTTCCACTTAATTTTTATTTTTATTTTTCTAGAAAACTGTTTGTTTCTGTTTATTGTTTGATGGGGTTTTTTTATTTAAAAATGTTTCCAAAATCACTGAAACTACCGTTTCTGTTGCGCTTTACACAAGAAGTGAATGAAAAAAATTCTTTTCACCACTGCGCAACTGGTTTTGTGTCTCTTTACATATCTCTGTTGTGCAGCTATGCACGGCTCTTTCCACAGAAACAAGAACATGCGCACAACTATGTCACTTGTGCTGTTGTTTCTTTTTCGCCTTCACAAAAGTGGTGGATGGCATTCTTTCGTTTTCTTGCAGCGCCCTTTTTGTGTTCAAAAAGATGCGCGCGCATATTCTTTCATTTCTTTCGAAGAGAAAAATGAAAGTGTGTGTATATGTGCTGGTGTAGCACATTCATTCGTTCTCAAGCGATTGAAGCGAGAAAAATTAAAATGCCGTTGTTTGTGGCTTATTCTTTGGTCTCTCGTAAGAGAAAAAAGGTGTGTGTATATGCGGTGGTGGAATATTCTTTCGTGTGGGGAGATAAAATTTGAATGAAAATGCCGTTGCGGCATATTCTTTCCTCTTTACATAATATGGAATGATCTTACCATTTCTTTCCTTGCGTGTCTTGTCTTGTCTATATATCTTTCCGTTGGGATTTAAATCCATCGTACAAACCATTAGGAATTTTCGCACACTCTTTACCGACACTTTATATTCTTTTCTGTGTACCGCCATTTTTTCGTTTGCACTCTTTCCGAATAAAATAAAAAATAAAAATGATTATAAACACGCACATAAATCGCACATATATTCTTTCGTATTGCTTTTTTGAGCATTCTTTCTGCGGTACACATATTCTTTCCACGGCGCTGGTTCAAATTTGTCTCGAATGACCAATGTTTTAGCGCAAGCCCGAAAACCGGCACTAAATGAAACCCTAAATAAAACCCGATATAAATGAAACACAACTGATTTTTTTAACGTGGAAAAGCCTTAGCAAAAACCACGGTTTATTCTTTCCACTTTTCATAACTCTTTCTTTATACAAAACTTTCCGATTATAAATAACAATTCTTTCCGAGTTGATAATTCTTTCGATTAAAACAATTTAAACAATTCCTTCGATTTAAACAATTAAAACAATTCCTTTGATTCCTTCGATTCTTTCGTATTAATCTTTCCGAGTCCGCAACAAGACTAAAAACAAAAATGGTTTCTCTCCAACAAGAAGGAGAGAAAACATAGAACGAGAGCACAAAGTAGCTCTGTTCAGTTAAAAGAAAACATCGAACGAGAGTTAATCAACTCTCCGTTCGATACAGAGTACAACACAATCGAAGTGTGCTGAGTTCAACACACGACGATTTCCTCTGGTATAGGTATAGGAGGAGATACAACACACTTAAGCGCGTCGATTTCTTTTTGTTGAATACCGGTTGCTATAAAGTTTCTTCGATTTTGTCACTGAACGGTTACAGGATTGTTTTCAGTATTTTTAAGCATTGAACTGTTTCCGTGAAACACTTCAGCGACTGTCTCCGTCAATGTTTTACTGCTTTTTTTTTAAACATTCATCCCGTTTTTTTCTGAAGGATAGGTTCAATCTGGCTTACATATTCCACTTCCAGAGTGAACGAATATCATATACATATACAAGCTTTAAATAAAAAGTAATACAGTCTAAATATGTATTTAATTTAAATTTAATATTGTCCAATGACACGTAAAAATTGTTAAAATTAAATTTCTCACCGTTTTTCCTGAAGTTTTTTTCTGAAGGATAGGTTCAATCTGGCTTACATATTCCACTTCCAGAGTGAACGAATATCATATACATATACAAGCTTTAAATAAAAAGTAATACAGTCTAAATATGTATTTAATTTAAATTTAATATTGTCCAATGACACGTAAAAATTGTTAAAATTAAATTTCTCAACGTTTTTCCTGAAGTTTTTTTCTGAAGGATAGGTTCAATCTGGCTTACATATTCCACTTCCAGAGTGAACGAATATCATATACATATACAAGCTTTAAATAAAAAGTAATGCAGTCTAAATATGTATTTAATTTAAATTTAATATTGTCCAAGGACACGTAAAAATTGTTGAAATTAAATTTCTCACTGTTTTTCCTGAAGTTTTTTCTGAAGGATAGGTTCAATCTGGCTTACATATTCCACTTCCAGAGTGAACAAATATTAAAAGTTTCTCTCAGTCGATCTCCGAAGCCTCTTAGCAATTCGAGCTCTGCACTCTGCGTAGTTGACAGCCAATACCCATCACAAAACTTGACGAATGGTATTGTGATTTGCAAAAAAAGTTATTTTGAAAATATGATGTCGAGTATATGATGGATTCATCACTATAAACTTTTAAGCGCGCCGATTTCTTTTTGTTGAATAGCGGTTGCTATAAAGTTTCCTCGATTTTGTCACTGAAAGGTTACAGGATAGTTTTCATTATTTTTAAGCATTGTACTGTTTCGGTGAAACACAACAATTATTAGAGGATTAAGTTTTATGTTGATTTTTTAAAATTCGTCTCGTTTTTTCTGGCTTGCATATTCCACTTCCAGAGTGAACGAATATCATACAAATACAATCTTTAAATAAAAAGTAATACAGTCTAAATTAGTATTTAATTTAAATTTAATATTGTCCAAGGATACGTAAAAATTATTATAATGAAATCTCTCACCAGCAACAATTATTATGGCTGAAGTTTTGTTTTCGATTTTAAACATTCCTCCCGTTTTATTTTAAGCAAAGGTTTAATCTGGCTTGCATATTCCACTTCCAGAGTGAAAGAATAGGTTGAATCTTCAATTGTGAATTTCTTCAATTTACCATTGATATGATTTAATTAATTAATGAATTGATATCATTTAATAAAGTGGAAACAGAAGGTATTTTTTTAACCGTCTTGAATATTAAAGAAAAACATTTGTATAAAAACCCATACCGAAAAACACTGTGGAGGGTATGGAATATTATATACATAAACGAGCTTTAAATAAAAAATAATACAGTCTAAATATGTATTTAATTTAAATTAAATATTGTCCATGGACACGTAAAAATTGTTAAAATAAATTTCTCACCGTTTTTCCTGAAGTTTTTTTCTGAAGGATAGGTTCAATCTGGCTTACATATTCCACTTCCAGAGTGAACGAATATCATATACATATACAAGCTTTAAATGAAAAGTAATACAGTCTAAATATGTATTTAATTTAAATTTAATATTGTCCAAGGATACGTAAAAATTATTACAATTAAATTTCTCACCGTTTTTTCTGAAAGATAGGTTCAATCTGGCTTGCATATTCCACTTCCAGAGTACAACGCGACACGACGCGAAACAATGCGACACAACGCGAGACGATGCGACACGAAAGGGTACATTGTTTTGTACCCTTTCAAAACCTTATCTATGTACAGTTAACGCGTGAAGCAACTCCTTCATCATCTTTAACTATAGTTTTAACGGAGTTAACTTATTTAACTCCTTCAGCTTTTCTTTCGTTCTCGTTTCCTCTATTATACAGGTTCGATATCACTGATTTTCACACTGCATAATCTATTTTAAACAAGAAAAAAATTAAAAAATTATTTAAATGAATATTTAAATTATTGAAAATAAATATTAGACGAAAAATTGTTTTAAATGTTTTATATCATCTCTGAATATTTGTTGATTTGCTTCTCAAATACTCCAGATTATCTTCTACTTGAGTGCTACTGGCCACGTAGAGGAACGCCTCCTGAAAATCCTTTATGGTGTATTTGATAGTTGACTTTTTCCCATGATCCTGGCATCGGAATCAAAAAGCCGTGCATTCTGTGAAAAAGAATGGCATCTTTCGAATCTGAAAAAAAAGAAAACAATTTAAGAAAATATAAAAAAAACGTGTTATCTATGTACAGTAAACGCGTGAAGCAACTGCTTCATCATCTTTAACTATTGTTTTAAGGGAGTTAACTTACTTAACTCCTTCAGCTTTTCTTTCATTCTCCGTTTCCTCTTTTATACAAATTCGATATCACTGATTTTCACACTGGATAATCTATTTTAAACAAGAAAAATTTCTCTTATAATTCGAAATTTTATTTCTAAATTGTAATACATTTCAAACGCAAATTATTTTTATTTTTAAATTTTCAATAAATATAGACAAACACAAACACATATATTTTTATTGAAGCCGAAGGAAATTTGCATTCCTCAATGGCGAATTGACGAGATTGTTCTCACTTGCCAGACTTTCCATACTCTTATAAAGCTCCGATGGCTGCATGTCTTCGAGCTCAACTTTATTTAGGCGTCCAGCCGCCTTTCTTCACTATTCCGATTTCTTCCAATAAGACTTTTTTAAGATTTTCGTATTTATCTTGCGCGGGAAGAGAAACTTAAACGTTAAATATTCAGATATATTATAGTCGTCTTGACCAAGGCATAAAATAAATGGCTGAATTGTTAAGCCTATATTAAAATACTTGTTTATTAGTTCTTTGATATACTCTTCATATGTGTCAATAGATGGAACTCGCAGCACAAAACTCTCCTACGCATCAGAAATTGTGACTTTTCTCTTGTTACTCCCGTTTCTGTCTTTAAAGCCACAGATGCCAAGACCGAGTTGAGTAAGATTGCAAGAATATAATCTTCAGAATCTATTGTATAAAAAAAGGTCATTAATTAGTTTTTTTTTCACTTTCTTCACTATCCTGATTTCTTTGCAATAAGAATTTTTTAAGATTTTTCGTATTTACCTTGCGAGGGTGGGGAAGCTAAAACGTCGGCAACCGATTCCATTGTTTCATTATACACTGGCGCCACTTAATAATCATATTTTGTATTACTTGACGTAATATTTTTTAGTCGGAACTGAGTTTCAATTTGAAGAAACCATAAATCGTTCAATTTAGTTTTATTTCGTTCAATTTAGTTTTTTTTCGTTCACTTTAGTTTTATTTCCTTCAATTTAGTTTATGTTTTCATTCACTGAAACGAAAATATGTAGACACTAGGGGTTTACTTCACTTCAATTTTGCTTGGTTTTTAAGTAAAATTTCTTTGGTTTCACAGTGATTATTCCTTTCGAAGAATAGTTCGATAGTTCGATATTTTCTTCATATCTAACGCTTTGTATCATAATGTGATAGTAACCGATCCTAGTTTTATTCAGGATTACAAAACATTTAATTTATAAAACAAAAAAAAAGCAAACGACACAACATTAAGGGTTGCACCTGGTTGGTGTTGGAATCATCCTTGATCCGCTGCAAATCTGATTGGAGCTGTGGTGCATGTATCCAAAGAATTCCTTTTTTTTATTATTGTTTCGGACATTCTGTTTAAGTTCGATTCGATTGTTATGAATTTTCAATAAATAAAAGACAAACACAAACACTTATTTTCGTTTTTAAAGTAATACTTTTTATCCGGCGTTGGAGTGAAAATTAACTTTTTGACAAGAAGTGTCAAAAAGATTAGTAAGTAGCGCCCTCTAGTTTTATTTTTATATGACGTTAACTTTAACTTAATTGTCAATTGTTCAAGTTCTTAAACTAATTCGTATTTCCTTTCGAACATTCTGTTAAAGTTCGGTTCGATTGTTGTAAATTTTCAATAAATAAAAGACAAACACAAACACTTAAATTTTGTTTTTTTTTTTTTTTATATGACGTTAACCCTAACTTAATTGTTAACTGTTCAAGCCTTTAAACTAATTCGTTTTTCCTCTCGAACATTCTGTCGAAGGAGGATTGTATTAAATTTTCAATAAATAAAGGACAATCACAAACACATAATTTCGTTTATTTTTATGTGACGTTAACCTTAACTTAATTGTTAATTGTTCAAGTTCTTAAACTAATTCGTATTTCCTTTCGAACATTCTGTTAAAGTTCGGTTCGATTGTTGTAAATTTTCAATAGTTAAAAGACAAACACAAACACATATTTAAGTTTTTTTTATATGACGTTAACCTTAACTTGATTGTTAACTGTTCAAGCTTTTAAACTAACTCCTTTTTCCTTTCGGATATTCTGTTAAAGTCTGTGTTTATCATTAATTAATTAAATTCAAAAGAATTATCTAATATTCCACAATATGCATAAAACTATTCATAAAATTTTTTAATCCAAGAAAAGTGCCTTCCCATGGTACATACATTCGACGTTGAATGCAAAGCAAACGCTCGTTGAAAAAACACAGCAAATAATTTTTATTTTAATCTTACAATTGATGCTTACAGCTTGGTGGTTCCAGAAAGAAAGAGGAAGTTTTAAGTTGCAAATTTAACAACTGCAAAATTATAACAGAACAATATGTTTTGTAACTAACAGTTACAGGGTAATTTTCCAGTGAGTAACAAAAGTGTGGAACATAAATATTTTTTGATAGGTATTTTTATCCTTAAACAAACAACGCAAAATATATAAAAGATTTTAAACGAGGTGATCTCCTATATATATGTTCTCCTATATATATGTATAAATTCTATAGCGATTCTACTAGAGTTTGTTTCCTACAGGTTCTTCCTGAATTTGGCGCAGAATTTGGATTGGTTTTAACCAGTTCAGAGTCGGGTTTGGCATTTTTGTGTAGCCCCAAGCATAGACGATTTGTGGTGGCCACGGACCAAGACACAGACAGACTTTTATAGGCTAGAGTTAATAAAAAAAAAATTATTTCTAGGAAATATAAACAAAAAAAATCTAATTTTGTAAAGCACAAACTTTTCATGACCAATTACTTTTTGGAAACTGTTTACAACTTCTATACGTAAGTTTGTAGTTATGGACGTGTCCAGAGAGTTTGGATGGTTCACCCCTGATTCACCCAGAATCGGAGTTTGGGCTTTCCCAGCAAAGCTTAGGACACAGACGGACTTTACCGACTCGGATTTTAATTTAAAATTCTTTCCAATAATTTTAATTAATTGGACAAATTAAGTAAGCAATATTAATATCACTTGATATCTCAATAACGTTCGTATACAATTTCGCACAATTTTCACTTAAATTCTTTCTGCAATTCGGGATTTGGATGTTAACTTCGTAGTTGTTTCTGATATTTATTAATGAATAATCCCACTTGCTAAACAATAGGTGTTGTTTTCCAGTGTACATCAATTCGAAATCAATTTCAAACTTAAAAGAAAGTAAATAATTAAAAGTAGAGATAAAGAAATAAATTTTAATATTTAAAAATTTAAATTAAGAGAGGAGACTAAAATGTCGGCAACCGATTCCATAGTTTCATTATACACTGGCGCCATTTAATAATCATATTTCGTATTACTTGACGTAATATTTTTTAAGTCGGAACTGATTTTCAATTTGAAGAAACCATAAATCGTTCACTTTAGTTTTATTTCCTTCAATTTAGTTTTAGTTTTCAGTCACTGAATCGAAGATGTGTAGACTTAAGGTCCCTCTCACCCTAGGTCTTTACTTCACTTCAATTTTGCTTGGTTTATAAGTAATATTTCTTTGGTTTCACTATGATTATTCCTTTCGAAGAATAGTTCGATAGGTATTTTCTTCATAACGCTTTGTATCATAATGTGATAGTAACCGATCCTAGTTTTATTCAAGGTTACAAAACATTTAATTTATAAAACAAAAAAAGGCAAACGACATAACATTAACATAAAGGGTTGAACCTGGTTGGTGTTGAAATCATCTTTGATCAGCTGCAAATCTGATTGGAGCTGTGGTGGATGTATCCAATAAATTCCTTTTTTTTTTATTATTGTTGTAGTCTTTTGTGATTTTGTATATAAACGAAAGCGATGTGGTGGATGCGTCAATAGGACGACGACGATTATATTAAATACCGGTGGTAGTTGTTAGACACGTGGTTTGTGAACAGCTCTCCAGGTTGATCGAAAATGATTTTTTTGCGAATTGCTAATTGCGATGAGATATATATGATTACGAAGATAATGGTGGTTCGATGTGATCGTTTACCACTATCCGGCTCGAAGGACCAAATGTTGGGATATAACCCTTTGATTGTTTTTTCATTTTAGTATGCATCATTCAGCCCTGTACCAGATATGTGCAAAGAGGAATGATGCATACTTTCAGCTGTAGATGGCACGAACAATATCATTTGTTCCATTTGATATTTTGCTGGGAGATTTCGCCAACATCGGCTAGTCACTGTAAATTGAAATCGTGTAGTTTCGTTTAAAATCGAACATTCTGTTACTAACTTTCGGACATTTTGTTTAAGTTCGATTCGATTGTTATGATTTTCAATAAATAAAAGACAAACACAAACACTTATTTTCGTTTTTAAAGTTATACTTTTTATCCGGCGTTGGAGTGAAAATTAACTTTTTGACAAGAAGTGTCAAAAAGATTAGCAAGTAGCGCCCTCTAGTTTTATTTTTATATTACGTTAACCTTAACTTAATTGTTAATTATTCAAGTTCTTAAACTAATTCGTATTTGCTTTCGAATATTTTGTTAAAGTTCGGTTCGACTGTTGTAAATTTTCAAGAAATAAAAGACAAACACAAACACTTAATTTTTTTTTTTTATATATGACGTTAACCCTAACTTGATTGTTAACTGTTCAAGCCTTTAAACTTATTCCTTTTTCCTCTCGAACCTTCTGTTAAAGTCTGATTCGATTGTTATGAATTTTCAATAAATAAAGGACAATCACAAACACATAATTTGGTTTTTTGTTTATATGTGACGTTAACCTTAACTTAATTGTTAATTGTTCAAGTTTTTAAACTCATTCCTTTTTCCTTTCGAACATTCTATCAAAGTCTGATTCGATTGTATTAAATTTTCAATAAATAAAGGACAAACACAAACACTTAAATTTTTTTTTTTATATGACGTTAACCCTAACTTAATTGTTAATTATTCAAGTTCTTAAACTAATTCGTATTCGTAAACAAAAAAAATCTAATTTTGTAAAGCACAAACTTTTCATGACCAATTACTTCTTGGAAACTCTTAACAACTTCTATACTTTAGTTCGTAGTTATGGACGTGTCCACAGAGTTTGGATGGTTCACCCCTGTTTCACCCAGAATCGGAGTTTGGGCTCCGGACTTTGGCAGACGGACTTTACGGACTCTGATTTTAATTTAAAATTCTTTCCAATAATTTTAATTAATTGGACAAATTAAGTAAGCAATATTAATATCACTTGATATCTCAATAACGTTCGTATACAATTTCGCACAATTTCCAGTAAATTTTATCTTTTTTTGGCGTTTGCGATAATAGGTCTTTACACGTTGGTAGTCTAGGTAGAAACGGATGTTAGTAAGCCATGTCAAATGCAGCATGGTTGCATGGTACAATTTGGGATTAAAACGATAGCCACAATTTTGATATCGATTCAAAAGTTAACGAAACATTGAATGGCAAAGTTCAGTGCACATGAATAATTTAGAAGATATAAAGGCGAGTAGTAGGTATTAAAAAAAAAAAAAAAATTCTGTGCGGTAGTGGCCATGCAAATTCTTTCTGCAATTTGGGGTTTGGATGTTAACTTCGTAGTAGTTTCTGATATTTATTTTATTATTAATTTATAATTAAAAGTAGAGAAAAAGAAATTAAATTTTAATATTTAAAAATTTAAATTAAGAGAATAGACTTAAATGTCGGCAACTGATTCCCTTGTTTCATTATACAGTGACGCTACTTAATAGGTAATCTTATTTCGTATTACTTGACGTTATATTTTTTAGTCGGAACTGAGTTTCAATTTGAAGAAACCATAAATCGATCACTTTAGTTTTATTTCCTTCAATTTAGTTTTAGTTTTCATTCACTGAATCGAAGATGTGTAGACTTAAGATCCCTCTCACCCTAGTTCTTTACTTCACTTCAATTTTGCTTTGTTTTTTAGTAATATTTCTTTGGTTTCACTATGATTACTCCTTTCGAAGAATAGTTCGATAGGTATTTTCTTCATAACGCTTTGTATCATAATGTGATAGTAACCGATCCTATTCAGGGTTACAAAACATTTAATTTATAAAAAAAAAGCAAACGACACAAAATTTACATAAAGGGTTGAACCTGGTTGGTGTTGGAATCATCCTTGATCCGCTGCAAATCTGATTGGAGATGTGGTGGATGTATCCAATGAATTCCTTTTTTATTTTATTATTGTTGTAGTCTTGTGTGATTTTATATATAGACGAAAGCGATGTGGTGGATGCGTCAACAGGACGACGACGATGATAGTAAATGCCGGTGGTTCGACACTCGGTTTGTGGACAGCTCTCCAAGTTGGTCGAAAATGATTTTTTTTTTGGTGAATTGCGATGAGATAGAGATGATTACGAAGATAATGGTGGTTCGAAGTGATCGTTTACCACTATCCAGCTCGAAGGACCAAATGTTGATATAGATTTTTTTTTCTTACGATTTTCTCTTATGAGCATTTTAGTATGCATCATTCAGCCCTGTACCAGATATGTGCAAGGAGGAATGATGCATAGTTTCAGCTGTAGATGGCACGAACAATATCATTTGTTGATCCATTGATATTTTGCTGGGAGATTTCGCCAAAAATCGAACATTCTGTTTCTTACTTTCGAACATTCCTTTTAAGTTTGATTGTTATAAATTTTCAATAAATAAAAGACAAACACAAACACTTATTTTCGTTTTTAAAGTTATACTTTTTATCCGGCGTTGGAGTGAAAATTTACTTTCTGACAAGAAGTGTCAAAAAGATTAGCAAGTAGCGCCCTCTAGTTTTATTTTTATATGACGTTAACCTTAACTTTATTGTTCAAGTTTTTAAACTAATTCCTTTTTCCTTTCGAACATTCTGTCAAAGTCTGATTCGGTTGTATTAAATTTTCAATAAATAAAGGACAATCACAAACACATAATTTAGTTTATTTTTATATGACATTAACCCTAACTTGATTGTTAACTGTTCAAGCTTTTAAACTTATTCCTTTTTCCTCTCGAACATTCTGTTAAAGTCTGATTCGATTGATATGAATTTTCAATAAATAAAGGACAATCACAAACACATAATTTCGTTTTTTTTATATATGACGTTAACCTTAACTTAATTGTTAATTATTCAAGTTCTTAAACTAATTCGTATTTCCTTTCGAAAATTCTGTTAAAGTTCGGTTCGATTGTTGTAAATTTTCAATAAATAAAAGACAAACACAAACACTTAAATTTTTGTCACTTGCTCTTCGTAGATTTCGAAAAACTTTATATTATACACACAAACTGCTTTTAAATGATTAAAGAGTTGACTTTTTTCATACTTTTTCAACGCAGATTTTATTTTTATACAAAAAACTTCTTTTCCTCTTGTTTATCTTAACTGACAGAAAAACAAAATATAACGAAAGTCGTTCAGAATAGTTTTAGTTTTCATACATTGAATCTTAAGAAGATGAAGCTGGACGCTTCTCTTTTTTTTTGAATCTGGAGTACTAATTCATCAACAAATGGTGAAAGGAATGAGTTGAGATCATTGGATTTTGCTTTTCCGCAAAATATACCAATAATTTTTGGAGGAATTTTAGGCATTTCACTTATGTTAAAAAGAATTGGCCACAACTCAACTTTTGAGCTTTTGAATAGTGGCAATCCGTTCATGTATCTCTATAAAAGTTATTGCCTGTGAGACTTCAGTTTAAAGAAGCCCTTGTGTTAGTTGGGCGTCGCAATTCATGCCCAAGTAGCACCATAGTTATGGTGGTTGTGGTAGTGGTAGCTTTGAAGAAGCTCAAATCGAAGCATTCCACGAATACAAAATTCATCCGAAAGAATCATATTAAAACTAATATTAATAACATCAAAATAAATGGTCTGCCATGCTCGAAGGTTTTTACAGGATAAGCCTGTTCCTGCGGTACGAACTATAAAGACTAATATGGCTGTTCCTGTTAAAAATATTATCTTCATTTTCGAATATAGCTGAAGCGTTTTTTGGCTTCATCGAGTTCTTCAAAGTAAGCTTGGGTTTTACTAGATCGCGTATACCCCTAATATTTGTTCTTCCTTGTTAAGTTTATCTTTCGTCGCAACAGCTCGTTGTCTAGCTGTTGTTGCCTTTTTGTTGTAATTATAATATAACTCTCACCTATTTTTGACAATGTAGTGTTGGCTCGCCAATGCACGCACGCGCCCTTGTCAGTGGTCAGATTAGAACTGAACTACTTTCCAGTTGAGCATGCACACGAGACAATCATAGATGAGATAAGAGATTAGATATCAATATACTCAATATACTTACTCATTATTGTATTGAGATTGAGCATGTTTATCCATGCTCCATAAAATATGATGTTAATACACTACAGACAACTACTGTTTAACACTTTTCTGCTTCTAAACCTTAACTTCACTATAGAAAGTTTTGCACTCTGCTGAATGCAAATTTGTGATGATGTGCGTTTCAATAGAACTTGTCTATCATCATCGGTGATGACGACTGATTCTTAAACCGATTTCTTAAAAAGTGTATGGAGTTTTTGCAATATTCATAATTTAAGCACAAATTTAACACTTTTATTAACAATCTATCCTCGCTGCCTCCAGTTTCGCACGCCAAGTTGATTGAGGTCCCCTTCAATTTGGTTGCTCCACCTCAGACGGAGTTTTTTTCTAGACCGCCATTTCTCTGGGTGGATTTGAAAAGTTTCCGGGTTGGAGTATTGTTGTTCATGCGCTCCATGTGTAAGAAATCAAATAAAAACAATGACAAAAGAAAATAATTAATATTTTTTTTTTATTTCCATTTGCATAATAATTTAACTTTTATTTTAAAAGGTATTTTTTTAAGACCGTCCATCGGCAACTCTGGTTCTGAAAAGAAAACACTTTGAGCTGTTTAGCAAAAATGAAGAGAAGTAAATAAATCTCATGCTTAAATGAAACAGAAAATAAAAGAGAGACATTAACTAAGAGAGTTTGAACGAAGATGGAACCACGCACGCGCACCAACTTACTAGAAAATACAGAAATCACAAAAGTGAGTGGGATTGGGAGGGATTAAAAGAGATGAACCAAAATATGAAGAGTTCTTTTCTTCTTCTTAGTATCTTAATTTTTATTTTTTTTTTTATAGATTGTTGTTTTTTTTTTAAGTGCTTACCATTTTCTCTTACACGTGTAACCTAGCCATCTCTGGTGCTGGACTTTTACTCTCTTAGTTAGATTAGTATCCTTGTACAATCCTTAAAGTTCGTTGTTGTATCTTCTTCTCCAATAACCATCAATACACACGGGACCAAAAATCACACGAAGAATAATATAATTTTTAAACTTTACCTGAGGGTATAAACCTCTTGGTTAAGTTAGAAAGAGTGCCGTTATTTTCGGGCTCGGTTTGATCAGAAGAGTCTATTTCTTTCTGATCAGCTGATGGTTTAAACAAATCTTGAAGCAACTTCTTGCGTTGCTCAGAAGACATCCTAGGCTTAAGACACTTAACCTTAGGAGGAGTTTTATATTCAGAAATTTTTAATCTATCAGGGAAAATGATAGATTCAAACAAAACAAAAACACCGATTTCGTCGGTGTCAATATCGAGCGTGTTGGAGTTAAACTGCATATACTCATTGGTTTTTCAGAAAACCTGTTGTGCAGTCATGGATAAAGTGGCAAATTTACCATCTTTCTCCTTATATCTGACTCCACCAGCGCCAATTTTATCATTCGCATTGGCGAAATAATTGATAGAATCATAAACATAAACATCACAAAGATGTTCTTTAGCAATTTTTCGCGCCAAATCTTTTTGAATATTAATTGAAGCGCCAAATTGCGGCTGCTAAAAAGGGAAAACAACCAATCAAACATAGTAAATATTTATTTATTTATTTATTATTTTTATTTTTGTAGTAAGCAAACAAATCGGAATCTAAAAAGTAACCTTCAATCGTATCAAATCTCAAAACTGCCAAAACTTTGTGTTCAACGGAACGATGGGACCATGTCCTGGCAATGTTATCATAAATTAAATCGTTAAGGCTGTTCAATTAAATAACGAATATACGGAAATATATAAATCACGTTTAAATCCGTAGAGAGCAGTGAGCAAGAACAAAAATATTAATCCAGCATAAATATTGGAACGATAAGTAAGAAACAAAACAACAAAAAATTCAATAATCATATAATCTTCATTATACTGGAAGAGTATGTCGAAGAACATTGAAAAGATGGGTTGGATCGCTTTCATGAGTTCCTTCAAAACCGCTTTAAGCAAGTCGATCGCAAATACAGCAAGTTTCTGCGCCAGTGATAGGAACCAATGGACACAACTTTGAAATAACTTTTCCACCCAAACAAATGTTTAACAAATGTTAATGTTTATGTTGATGTTTACATTGATGTTAATGTTTAATCACTCTAGAAATTTTCTTAAATTTGTACAAAATAATTTGATTGAAATACTTGAAATAAAAATGCAACCACTTTGTTCGTTTGTAAGTTAAATTCGTTATATTGTTTTATTTTTAGTCATAAGACCTATCGTACAGCCGATTCGTACAATCAATCATCAATTTATTAGATTTAAAAAAAGTAGCTCAATAGTGGAACGTAATTTGCATATCATTGCCCAATGTATAATTTTAGTACTGAATTTACTACTTTTGTACTTTCGTACAGTTTATGTTGTGTTGTAAGTAAGAATCCTCTTGACTCGTTACTTTTTCAGCTCATCCGTAACAAGGTTGACATGAAGATTTAACTTTTGCTGAAGTGCAAATTTTTCTTCCTCTGCTTGGGCGAGGGACAACATAAGATGATCTAATTTTGTTTCCAATTCCTCAATTGTGGAAGATCCTCCTGTTGAACGATTGTTTTATCGAGCTGTTGGCTCGATAAAACATGATTATATTTGTGTAGTTTTACTTCTTCTTTAAATACAACTCGGACACCTATTTCGTTTTATCATTTTTTCTTTATTCAAATATTTATTTGTAGCAAAACAACCTTTCACTTTGAATTCTTTGGATAGACTAACTAACTTGGATGTTTGAATCTTCTCTCGTTTCTCTTTCGTTCGTTTGTGTCTGTAGTTGTATGTAGATCTGAGTATCGTTTGTCTGTATCGCTTGTGCATGTATCATTTGTGTCTGTCTGTATATCGTTTTCCCATATTTGGACACAAATTTTTTGTGTTTTTTTTTTTTTGAAAGCGTAAACGGAGTTGATGGGAACAATACGAGTTATTGTTAGTCTCTCTTTTTTTTTTTTTTTTTTTATTGCCGTTTCACACAAGAAACAAGGAGACCCCTTTCTATCGCGTTGGTATGCATAAATAAAAAAATAATAAACGGTATTCTTCTCTTTTTTTTTGTAAACAAATCACGACGAAAACTCGAGGGGTGAACAAAGTTGAACTCACTGCGCATGCAAAGATGTTAATTTGGTATGTGTATGTGTAAAAAAATCACACTCTTCTTTCTTTTCTTTTTTTATTACAAGGATTTTATTTATAATAAATATTGTTTCATTATGATTCTGTACTCTGTACATTTATTAATTTAATTACATTATATTTCTGTACTCTGTACGTTAAGATTAATTCTACTAACTTTATATAACTTTTTATTTAATAATAAAAACTCGACCGACATGCTTAATACGTCTAGTCTTTACCGGGCTATAGAGAGAACTGAATTATATAAAAGTAAGAAAAGGGTAGATTAACTAATATTATCACAAACAAAAATGGTAGACAATATTTAATACAGATACAAATACAAATACATTGACATTCTTTTGTATTGCATGTCGGTTCGATACAATATCTAATTTCACCACTTGGAATCCATGTTCTTCGGGTGATTTTATATACTATAAGATTTCCTTTGAGTCTTTCTGCAATGTTTTTTAAACCATAAGCTCATGAGGCTTGGTTCTTCTTAATCTCCGAAAATGGTTTCTTATATTCAGGACGGACACCATTTCAGAATTAGTATGACTTTGCATTCTCTGCGTATTTTTTAACAACTTCTGTAACCATTTCTATATTTGACAAATTGATCCAGTACTGTAACGTGTGGTTTTTAATGGTGCACGATGATGAGGATGGCTCTTCGAAATTTTCTACAAATTGTTCCGTTATCCAATCGGAAGTCTTCAGAGTTATATTCGGTTCCAAGCACATCGTGGACCACTCGCTGTGTTTAGAATACTTCTTAAATTTTGTATACAAAAAGTTTGATTAAAACACTTCGAAATATAATCGCAACCACTTTGTTTGTAAGTAAAAATCGTTATAAATTTTATTTTAGTCATAAGACCTATCGTATACTCGATTCGTACAATGGCTGCATCAATTTTATTATCCTTTTGAATAATAGCTCAATGATTATAGTACTATAATTGATGCAAAATTATTATGTCTAGTATTGGAGTGGATGAATACAAAAATCGCTCCGTGTAAACGCCATTCAAAACTGCTGTGTAAAAACTCTGTCTTTGGCATCACTTTTCAAGCACTATATTGCCGACCCATATTCAATACTTTTGTAATTTCGTACACGCTGTTTAAAAAGTCTTTCTTTTGGGCAATGACTATTTTCCGTGCGTAAAGAAGGGATTCCGTCAACATATGCAGAATTTTCTTGGCTTCGAACATCTTGGCTTTCAAAGAGAGTAACGTCAAAATCTCTATAATCGTAATTGAATGGATCAGAAATTCTTTCGTCCATATTATCTGGAGCAGTATTACAGAGACATATGAGTCATTATCTCTTGGCTGCAAGTTGTTGCTTTCCGCATTTCTGCGTCCTTATCTATTTTTTCGTGGTTTCCTTCACTTCTTCCGTTGCTTTTCTATTCGTTTTGTTCTTCTCCATCACTACTACTTCCTCGACTGCTTGAGTATTCGGCATCAATCTTTCGTCGTACTCTTCTAATTCCTCTCGATTCGGAACTTCTTTTTCCGATTGAATTTGCGAATCGTCGTCGATGATAACTGGATCCCGAAGTGTCACTTTCTTGGTAATCTTCATTTTCTTCTGAATACGAGTTATTGTTAGTCTCTCTTTTTTTTTTTTATTTTATTTTTATTGCCGTTTCACACAAGAAACAAGGAGACCCCACTCTATCGCGTTGGTATTGGTATGTATAAATAAAAAATAATAAACGGTATTCTTCTCTTTTTTTTTTGTAAACAAATCACGACGAAAACTCGAGGGGTGAACAAAGTTAAACTCACTGCGCATGCAAAGATGTTAATTTGGTTTGTGTAATTGTAAAAAAATCAAACTCTTCTTTTTTTTTCTTTTTTTATTACAAGGATTTTATTTATAATGAATATTGTTACATTATGATTCTGTACTCTGTACATTTATTAAGTTAATTACATTATATTTCTGTATTCTGTACGTTAAGATTAATTCTAATAACTTTATATAATATTTAGGTAATAATAAAAACTCGACCGACATGCTTAATACGTCTAGTCTGTACCGGGGTATAGAGAGAACTGAATTATATAAAAGTAAGAAAAGGATAGATTTACTAATATTATCACAAACAAAAATGGTAGACATTATTTAACACAGATACAAATACATTGACATTCTTTTGTATTGCATGTCGGTTCGATACAATATCTTATTTCACTACTTGGCTTGGTTCTTCTTAATCTTCGAACATGGTATCTTATATTCAGGTCGGACACCATTTCAGAATTAGTATGACTTTGCAGTCTCTGCGTATTTTTTAACAACTTCTGTAACCATTTCTATATTTGACAAATTGATCCAGTGCTGTAACGTGTGGTTTCCATGGTGCACGATGATGAGGATGGCCCTTCGAAATTTTCTACAAATTGTTCCGTTTTTTAATCGGAAGTCTCCAGAGTTATATTCGGTTCCAAGTACATCGTGGACCACTCGCTGTGTTTAATCACTCTAGAATACTTCTTAAATTTTGTATACAAAAAGTTTGATTAAAACACTTCGAAATAAAAACGCAACCACTTTGTTTGTAAGTAAAAATTGGTATAAATTTTATTTAAGTCATAAGACCTATCGCATACTCGATTCGTACAATTACTGCATCAATTTTATTATCCTTTTGAATAGTAGCTCAATTGTGGAACGTATTTTATATAGCATTGCCTAATGTATAATTTTAGTACTATTTTCAATACTTTTGTACTTTCATACATTCTCCCGCCTCAAATTGATGCAAAATTATTATGTCTGGTATTGGAGTGGATGAATACAAACATCGCTCCGTGTAAACGCCATTCAAAACTGCTGTGTAAAAACTCTGTCTTTGGCATCACTTTTCAAGCACTATATTGCCGACCCATATTCAATACTTTTGTAATTTCGTACACGCTGTTTAAAAAGTCTTTCTTTTGGGCAATGACTATTTTCCGTGCGTAAAGAAGGGATTCCGTCAACATATGCAGAATTTTCTTGGCTTCGAACATCTTGGCTTTCTAAGAGAGTGAGGTCAAAATTTCTATAATCGTAATTGAATGGATCAGAAATTTTTTCGTCCATATTATCTCTTTAGTTGATTCAGAATTTGATATATTAAGTTTTGGTTGTTTTTTAAGCGATTTGAGTATTTGTTGGTGGTTGTGTGATTCTTGATGTCTTTCTATATGCCGTTTGTTGTTTATAAGTTTCATTTTGCAATATGAACAAAATGGCTTTTTGTCAATTTCTTTCAGAAAAGCAAAATCACTCAACCATCCCTGACGAAACCTTTGTGTGCTCAATTTTGTAGCTTAATTGTGGAACGTATTTTATATAGCATTGGCTTATGTATAATGTTAAAACTATTTTAATACTTTTGTAATTTCGTACACGCTGTTTAAAAGGATGGTCACTAAATTCCTTAGAGAACAGCTGGATAAGTCTTTCTCTTGGGCGTAAAGAAGGGATTCCGTCAACATATACAGAATGTTCTTGGCTTTCAAAGAGAGTGAGGTCAAAATCTCTATAATCGTAATTGAATAGATCAGAAATTCTTTCGTCCATATTATCTCGAACAGTATTACAGAGACATGAGCCATTATCTCTTGGCTTCAACTTGTTGCTTTCCGCATTTCTGCGTCCACATCTATTTTCAATTTTTTCGTGGTTTCCTTCACTTCTTCCGTCGCTTTTCTATTCTTCTTGTTCTTCTCCATCACTACTACTTCCTCGACTGCTTGAGTATTCGGTATCAATCTTTCGTCGTACTGTTAGAAAAGGTCACCCAGGATTCAGTTATCTGTTCCAAATAAAAAAGTTTAATAAATATTTAAGATGATTAAGAATTTTTTAGATTTTATTAGAAAAAAAATTATTTTGCGAGAACAAAAAATTTAAGAAAACGTCTGATCGTATTAAAAGATGAAGCAAGGGGGAAACAGATGTTGAAAGTCTGTTTCCTTACTGAATATAAGTTTCTTTCGTCAGGTTTGTTTGTTTATGATTAAGGGATTCCTCTCGATTCGGAACTTTTTCTTCTTTTTCCGATTGAATTTGCGAATCGTCGTCGATGATAACTGGATCCCGAATTGTCACTTTCTTGGTAATCTTCATTTTCTTTTGAATAATTATACGAATAAACACTAGAACTTTCACTGTTTTCACTGTCACTTCCAGAACACATTTAAGCAGTTCGAAAAAACTGATCTCTATTTATATACGAATAAAATAAGTTTATATTTTCAATTATGCATGGTAAAACTAATAAAACATTGTGACAACGAAGGCGACAGCTGACGCTTTTGCCTGAAAATATGCAACGATTAAACTGGGCTCAGAAATTACTACCCATGGCTTGGCTTAATCATGGCCTTCGGCCGATTGTAATTTCGGAGCCCAGTTTTCACAATCTCAAAAACTATTTTTATTCCCAATTGGAACTTTTGCAAATTAATTAATCAATTTTTCCAACTTAACAAAATATCGCTCGAATATTCGAAATAATTTTTCGCTGAACTTTTTCCACCACTATCTCACTTAAAGGTCTTCCAAGAAGTGAAGACCAAACTAAATTTATGGTGGTGAATTATAAATCACATTTACGTTGGGCATGGGTAAATACTTCATGCCTTTATATCCTGAGTGAGTCATCTCTCACACATTATATTTAAATTGCATATTTCATCAAATCATTCTATGGACCACCCGTTCAAATAGATAATAATTCCACAAATAGTTATTATATGGACTGCCCGTCCAATACCGACTTTATAGTCTGTGTGAACCATCAATCACACGTCACACTATATGTTTTGAAGTAAACCTGTTTTGTTTGCTTTTTAATTACAACTAAAAAGGGCTTTTCGAAGTTATATTAGAACGACGTATATTTTCATCGATCGATTTCAAAATCGAATTACACCTTTTCTTTACTATTTATTGTTAATTATTAATTTTCGTTAAAAAAAAAAACTATATCAAATTATATTTGTTTTACGTATAATTCATGTTGTTGACATATACTACATTTCCTAACATATTTAGTTACATCTGACCTCATCTTAGGCCAGTAATATTTTGCTCCTACTCTCGAACATGTTTGTCTTATCCACATATATGTATGTAGGGACTAGGGCTCCCTACAAGGCTTTTCCGTTTGTTTTAAATAAAACACTGGCTCTATTCTTTAAATACGTTATAATTTATTGACTTAATAAATATTAGGTTTAAACGAATAATTTAGACGAAGTGAATTAAGTTGCTTGCGGCTTTTGAAAAAAAAATATGCGACTACTTGCTTCAATGCGAGTATACGATTAACTGATTGATTTACTTTTCTAAATGAAAATGGAATATGTAAAGGAAAATGAGTGGAAAGGGGCGCGTATTCTGTTTTGTTCGTTCGTTCGTTCGTTTGTCTGGTTTTATGTCTCGTCTTTCTTCGTTTGTTTTATCGTCACCGGGTGTTCCCGCAGAAAAGGCTGCACCTACATATATGAATCGTGAAATTGTATTTAAAATTAACGTTAATAAAAAAAAATTGTTTGGTATAATATTAAATTGAAATTATATGATAAAAAAAATATATTGAAATAGCGAAAAAAAAACTTACATAGAATTTCTGGTAATACATACAAAAGTATACCACTGGTTATGTTTCAGCTTCAAGTAGTTAGAGGAATCCCACAAAACAAAAAAAAAATACACCAATGCAATTGAATTGCTTATCAAATTTATTTGCACAATTTATAGCTTTCCACTAATGAATTATTTCCAATGATTTGACTGCAATAAAAAGAAAAACAACGACAGTAAAAAGCACAAGAATATTTTTTTTTAAATAAGAATTAAATAGAAAAAGACAACACCAGAGAAAGAATATAAGAAACAACACAGCACCAAATTATATGCTTTTCTTTTTATTTTCCACAATTTACAACGAGATTATTTAATGACCCTTGTTTCGTATTTTTTATATTTTTTGTCGGGTAGATATTTTATCCGCGCACGTCTGTATACTATCACTGATCGCAATCGCAATCTGTCAACTGTGTGAGATTGTCGATTGTTGGCCTGTGGTGGCCCTTCTTTTATCCTTGCGAGAGCTTTATGTTTCGAATATTGTATAGTTTTTTTCTTTAATACAAGAGCTTTTGTAAAGCTTTATTTAGCATGGAGTTTTAGATGAGTTATTTCTGTTTTGTTTAATTAGTGTTTTACACGTGCCAGTCAAATGAACAAATATACTTTTTTGAATAATGTTCAACAAAAATTATATAATTTAATTAAATAAAAGAAATGAAATTAGACAATGTGTCTTTGATAATAGTTTTATTTGGAATGAATAATTTCTTGATTTACAAATTACAATGGCTAGCAAAATTAACATGATTTAGCAAAAATTGATGTTGACAGGAATGACATCTTAGATTGTTGTTTACACTGTACGATAAGCAAGTTTGATGGTTCAGTTGGATGTATGTATGTTTACACTATAGGACTCCTCATTTACATGGTGCAACACATCTTTTTGTTCGCAGTTTGGTTCACTTATAACCATGTGACCATTTCCAAGTTGTAGAAACTCGTCTATTGAAAGGAAGGCTCTACACCGCAGTTGTGCGTCCAGCACTCACATACGGTTCACAATGTTGGACAATGTACAAAAAGTATGAGAGTAAGTTAACGGCAGCTGAGATGAAGATGCTTCGTATGACAGCAGGAGTAACAAAGCTTGATAGAATTAGAAGTACGAAGATCCGAGGAAGCCTTCATGTTAAAAACACCATCTCCCAAAAAATTGAACACGACCGACTCAGTTGGTATTGCCATGTTCAAAGGAGAGATCCTGAGAACCCCGTCAAAAAAGCAATATCATACAACGTTCCAACACGAAATAGAAAGAAAGGTAGGCCTAAAAACTCCTGGTACAAGCAAATGCAAAACCACCAGCATTCAGTTGGCCTTAGAAATGGAACAATACAAAACCGGGAGGCTTGCCGCCGATTTCTGAGGTCAACCCGGCGAACCCCACAGGCGGATCACTAGTGTGAAGCAGTTACGTGGGATAGTTATGATCCCCTCGACATCGAGATCATAACAGCGCCGAGAAAAAGGAAGAAGAAGAAGAAGAAACTCGTCTATTGTTTCGAAAGTCTTTCTGGGCTGTTTTAGCGCAAGCCCGAAAACCGGCACTAAATGAAACCCTAACCAAAACCCTAAAAGAACCCGATATAAATGAAACACAACAGATTTTTTAACGTGGAAAAGCCTTAGCAAAAACCACGGTTTATTCTTTTTATGTAAAAAACTTTCCGATTATAACTTAAACAATTCTTTCGATTCCTTCGATTCTTTCGTGTTAATCTTTCCGAGTTCGCAACAAGACTAATAACAAAATGGTTTCTCTCCAATAAGAAGGAGAGAAACATAGAAACATAGAACGAGAGCACAAAATAGCTCTGTTCAGTTAAAAGAAACATCGAACGAGAGTTAATCAACTCTCCGTTCGATAAAAATACTTCCAATGTTTTCCTTCGCAGTCCTCTTTTCACGAAGCTCTTTTCTTAAATTAAAAACTTCTTCGGTCAACCGCTGAAACATCTTTTTGTTCACATTTTGGTTGACCTCTAACATTTAAAATATCGGAGCAAATACAGGCATCTGAAACTAAATATCAAGTAAAGTTTAAAAGTTTGCATATTAATTATAGGTACAAAATGAATTACTTTTTTGACTTTCTTTTGATTGTCCAAATCAAGGATCAATTGTCTTGAGGTACCTTGTCCAAGTCGAAAAGCACGTGCCTATTTTAATCCGGCAAACAAGTGTTATGTACACATCCTGTATACTATCCTCTATACCCTTATCTCCAATGTTATATTATGACTTTGATTAAAATTAAAGAAAGATGATCTTGTTTGGTTTACGTTCAGCACAAGACTGACTCTTTATTATTGAAACTTTTATTATTGAAAGAAATAATAGAGATAGGAAGTAAAGATCTTACTGGAGCATCACAGATAAAAGCTAGAACTTTTATTTTGAAGTTCTTGTCCTGAAACTCAAAACCAGAATCCATAATTTCCTTAAATTTTTCTAAAAAATGGATGAAGAAAATTATCAGAATCACCTGGTTTTGAGTTTCCTCCAAGAACTCCCACTAAATGGAATTCCTTTGATCCAACAACGCTGCAAAGTATTGGCCAAACTTGGCTCCTTGAACTATTTGAAACCGCAAGCTCATCAATGTTGAAATCTAATAATAAATCTGTGTTTGTGTTCCTTCCTTTGTGATGTGCTTTGTTGTCAAAGGCTGAGGTTTCGCTCGCCGGATTCCAAGGTACAATTAAAGTAAGCACGTCAGCTTTAATCAAGCGGTTTTACTTTATTTAACTCTTGAATCTTATTTAACAAACATTAATTCTGTTAAACAAGTATGGCCCAGTTCCAACTCTACTATTTATTTCGGCTTGTTGAATCTGGAATTGTTCGTTTGACGGCTTTTCTTCGTTCTGGTATTTCCTCTAGTCGGCTTCTTTGAACCCCTTTGGCAAAGAAGGGTTTCGGTTGATAAAATCACGGATTGCTTCGGTAAAAATCACGGGTTCCCCCGGTAAAAATCACGGGTTGCCCCGGTAAAATCACGGATTACTCCGGTAAAAATCGTCGGTCGGATTATTAGACCCCTTACCACTGGTGGGGGGAAAGTCTAATAATGTATTATTTTTAACTTTATGTTGAGTGTCTAGCTTGCCACAGACCATTACCGGAGAGTGTCTAGCTTGCCACAGACCATTACCGGAGAAGGATTCTTCCAGAAGTTTTGCGTGTTTTTCCTGTATTTCGACCTTTCCTTCGGATCCAGTTTTGATCATTCGCCTGATGTTATTGATGCAAGTCTCGGCTAGTTTTAGTGTGGCATTGAGTAAATTGTTGGCGGTGCAGAGCTTCTCGATGCGTTTAATGATAATTGTTGGTATATTATCCGCCAAGCAAAATATACCCAGGCCACCATCCCGGATTGGGCATGGAAAATGCTACAGTGTGAGTGGGCGTTAATATGCAGAATTCTTCTGAGGACTAGTCTGATTTCGGAAGGTTCGGCATGCTGGAATCCGTCGGATTGGGGAGGTTCACTTCCGCTTCTGATTTTTTCCACAAAATGATTTATCATGCCGATTCGTGATAAGGGTAGGGAAATATATTAGGAATTTCTTTTCGAGCTACATATTTTAGTATAGGAGAACACGAGACAAGGGAAAATTGGAGTCAGATGTTGATGAATCACTTGGTACCCACCCAGGCAAATAGTTCGCTAGGTTTACGGGTTAAATAAATGTATTTTAAATGTGTTTAAAGTTACTCTATACGGTCCAACAAATATTGTTGCTAATTTTCCCTGAGTCATTTGGATCCGCTTTATGGCAACTAATTCATCCTTTTTGTATCTTATGGGTGGTTTTCTCTTCTTATCAAAACTTTTTCTATTTTCTTCTTGAATCTTTAAAATATTTTTGGTTGCTATATTACGAATTTCGTCTCGTTCTTGACAAAGTTCGTCATATACTTCATTATCTATTATTTGTGTGAGACTAGCAAGTTCTGAATCCTTCCTAAACTTCATTTCGCATGATAAAACATTAAGATCCGTTATCTTAACAACTGATGGTTTTGAAATGTTGCAACTACTAGATTTGTGTTCGTATTCATTGCAACGAAAACATTTGAAACCTTTAGATTTATTTGGACACGAATCTGTTGTGTGCCTTTAATCTCCAAAAATATGACATCGTTTGATATCATTTGCAAATCCAGAAGAAGACGCTTGAATGATTGGTTTGTGTTCATTTCTTTTATTTTTTATCTTTTCATAAATTTTGAAAGCTTCTTTTAATTCATCAATGGACTTAGCTCCATACAAGACATAAGTCTCACTACTTTTGTCACCAATACCTTCAATAATATAACTTATTTAAGTTTCCTCTTCTACGTTTCCGTTATTTACCAAAGCACTCATTTTATAAATATATTCGAGAAATGTTTCATCTCTCTTCTTTTTCCTACCTGTCAGTTTTTTATGCATCTCAGCGCTATTAAAGTTTTTTTTTTTTCAAATTCGCTAAGTGATTTTTCTTTTAAACTCTTCCAACTGTTTTTTCCTTCAAGCTATTTACAAAGAGTCGAGCTGACCCTCTCAGTAAACGCTTGGCAAAAATAAATTTTTGTAATGGGTTCCATCCTACAGTGTTACTCATCTCTTCAAACTCTTTTACTCAACTCAGAACGTTAAGTTCATCATCCCCTGAATATTGCGATATGGACTCTTCCATATCTCGAAATTTGAATCCTGCTCTCATCCCCACAGCACTATTTGCAACTGTATAATGGCTTGCACTGTCATCATTGTTGTCGCTTTGATTGTCTTTGTCTTGATTGTTGTGTCTTGGTTTTCGTTTCGTATGTCTTAAAAATGAGCAATTAACCGCTCTTGCAGCTCAGCCTTGTTCCCTGTACAGTCCAATATTAGTTTTTGAAGATTTTGTTTTCACTTAAAAAAAAACTAAATTCAAGATGTTGTAATTAGTTTTTGAAGATTTTGTTTTCAGTTTAAAAAAAACTAAATTTTTTTTTTTTTAGTTTTTTTTATTATTTTATTTTGTCATTTCAAACGTCTGCTTTGACGTTTCTAAACAAATTGTAAACAATTTATGGTTTGGTAGCACAGATTTAAAAATCTTCAAAAAAAAGTTAAGCCTAAAGAATTCTCCGGGCTAAACAACTAAGCCCAAGAGGCTAAAGTGTTGTTGTATTTGCTCTGAAGAATGCCACCCAGAGAAAAGTCGGTGTAAAATTAGCCTATTTCGGGCTCTAACTCTCCTTAGGACTAAGGCAATTTTGAGCTAGCTTAGTCCTAGGCTAATTTAGCCTATTTTGCTAAGGCAAATTGAAAATTTTCAAATTTACCTAAATCCTAACCTAAAATTTACCTATTTTACCTATTTCCTTAGGTGATTTAAAATTTCGGATAGTGCGTACTTTATTTTGTCCAGTACTGTATATGTAAAACATGGACTGTACAAAATAATACATTGATATGATTTAATTAATAAATGCATTTATATCATTTAATAAAGTTGAAACAGAAGGTATTTTTTTACCGTCTTGAATATTAAAGAAAAACATTTGTAGGTATAAAAACCCATACCGAAAAACACTGTGGAGGCTATTGAATATTTAATACATAAACAAGCTTTAAATAAAAAATAATACAGTCTAAATATGTATCTAATTTAAACTTAATATTGTCCAAGGATACGTACAAATTATTATAATGAAATTTCTCACCAACAACAATTATGTATTAGGGGCTGAAGTTTTGTTTTCGATTTTAAACATTCGTCCCGTTTTATTTTAAGCATAGGTTCAATCTGGCTTGCACATTCCACTTCCAAAGTGAAAGAAGATCTTGAATCTTTAATTGTGAAGTTCTTCAATTTACCATTGAATTGCTGCGATGATGGAGGCAATACTCCATGCAACAGAGTTGCATAGCAAATATTGACGTTATCTGAAAATAAATTAATACCTCATAAGTAAAAAATAATTAAAATAAATAACTGTTTCCCAGTCCCGCTTATGTTTCAGCTCGTTGCAAACCCTTTGCATCTCGGTCTCGTTTATTGGTTCTACATCACAAACCTCTTTGTAATTATCTTCCACTTCTGCTAGTTTAAGATTCCTTGATGACGTGGGATCAGTTTTATAGAGAGTTACCCACTTTTCGTTGATTTTTTTTACACATCACAGAAGTTCGATTCCACTTATATTGGCATAATGGGCTCTGCATTTAGCTACTATTTAAAATACAATTATTTGTTTTAATCTTAATCCTGACAATTAACTATATTGAATGCCTTACATAAATTCCAATTAAGTTAAAAAAAAATGAAACGCAAATTATTTTTTTAACAACTCGAGTGTATTAAAAAAAAATTATTTATTTATTTCACTTAAAAACTATCTTAAAACTATCTACGACGACGCGCTCACTTCAACTCGTTTTTGGTTGACTTCTGTTGATTGAATGCAAACTGAGTAAAATGGGAATGCGATGTTGGGGTATCCATATGGCAATGGCGTGGGTGTCATATCTTCCTGTGTAGCTGCGTGGGTGGTTCATTTTGCGGAGTGTGTTGTTTTATCTTCCTTTGTATAGCTGCATGGGTGGTTCTTTGGTGGAGTGTATTGTTCACTGGCAGTTATAAAGCTATCTGCCTTATGCAGGATATTATCTGATATTATATAATAAATATTTTCACCTGCAACAACCATAGGCTGTAAGTTGAGATGAAGGCCCTTGTGCGAGTCTTTTGTCTGGCGGTATTTCACCAAGACGTCTGCTTGGTTTTTTGCTTCTAAAATGTTGCTACTGATGGAGTCCTGAATGGAAACGTGCCATTTTTTTCCGTTTTACAGTTGAGTTTGTTGACTGGGAGGAAGTTTAAAATGCAGCAATTTGAAAGTAAGAATGTCTTTCTGATCTTGATTATCAGCATTTTTAATTTTATTCAATAACAGCTGCACGGCCTTACTTGCAGTCCCAGCTTGGTCGAATGCACTTTTCAAAAAAGCCGTTTGAAATTTTGACCAGTTTTTCTTTAAATTTAAAGACTTTTCTTCATCAAAAAGAGAAATGAAGTCTAAATCAATGAAATGAAGTCCAAAAGATTGAGTGAAAAGTGGCCAGTCTTCAAAAATGTCTGCGATATTCTCTAAAATGTCTGACCTCCTGATATTGAAGCAGTCTTTCCATATCATGAATACCAATTCTAATGGCTGTGTATTGTATTTAAGCCAATCTTTCGCGTTTAAGCTTTTGAGTGTTCTCTAACTCCGATAAACATGACGGCGATGAAGGTGATGATGAAGTTGAATTTCCCGATATTGAAGAAACCTGCTGTTTGGAGCGTCTTGATAAAACTCCTTTTTTTCTTAAAGTTTTAATTTTATTGTTATAGGTTGAATAAAGCTGGCCTCTAGCTCTACTACCATTTCCACTTGCCATCTTTGTTTTTTTTTTTTAGTTGTTCGTATTTCTTTTAGTTTTATAGTTTTTCGTATTTATTTTGCTTTTATTTTTTATATTTTTGTATTTCTTTTGTTTAAAAAGTTAAATTTTATGTTTTTCGATAGAAAAATGATCGCGTCGCAAACACAGAACACACTTCTTAGAGATGATTACACAAACAAAAACAAAGCGATATTATATTGGAACCCAGAACCGGTATTTTTATTGTCCTTTTATGTTTAGCACAAAAACAACAGTACTGACCTGGGATCGTCACCCGGCACGTGTTCGACGAAGACTGAAGTTTCAGAGCGTTGTAAAGAAGTTCCCTCACTAGCCTTGGTTTTATTTTCTTCTGCTTGAATTCTCGTAAGGTCTGTCTACTCGTGCCGATGCGACGTGAAAAGGTTTGATCGCGACTAAACTATAAATTGAATTATTTCATCATTTTAAAATAATTTTTCGGATAGTTTCAAATTAACTTATAACGTTTAATTGGTAACCCAGTTTAGCCCCGTCCGTTTCGATTATTGTAAATCTTCAATTATAAATAGACAAACACAAACACTTAAATTTTTTTTATTGTCATCGATTGATTTCAAATAATTCGATTTACACCTTTTCTTTTCTATTTATTACTATAATTGTTAAACTGTGTAGTTTTGATCAAACTATATTTGTTTCACCTATAAATCGCGTAACAATTTCAATTCGATTTACAAAACTTACTACTTAACCGCTTTGGATGTTCCTTGGCCTTCCGAGTCTCAGAAAAGAGTGAATTTCTTAGAAAAATTGTCAGCCTTTTATACTCTATTTGAGCTTGCAGCTGGTAGTTTTTTCAGATGTCTAGCCGATGATTGTTAAGATTTTGTAATTTTCTTTGAACCTGTTGGGAAGGAGAATTAATGTTAGTTAGATTTTCCATCTCAAAATTAATGAAAATTAAAATAAGCTAGACAAAGTTAGATCTATTACTTTGAAATATACTTTAAAACAATACAAGAACGAATTTCAAATAAAAGGATGCTACTTTTTATAAATTTAAGTATATACAGTGGAATCTCGCTAACTTGAACACCTACGAAACGAGGCCTGTTTAAGTTACTGGATTGTTCAAGTTACTGGAAAAAATAAAAAAGTCTTCGTTTTTATACGTTTTCATTATATTATTTTAAATGTTAGTAATTGACACAAAACACAATTGTATTTAAACCAACTTTGGAAAAAAATTTGTTATTTTACATTGCTTAGTTTTCTGCAAAACATTTTTTAGCGTACTTTCTCTGAGGTTTTGGAGTACTGTAAATTCAGATGATGTTCTGTTATTTTGACTGGCCCAATCGATCACTTTATCGATTGATTCGATGGCTTCGGTGTCAGTTACAATGTTTTGCACCATTATAACATCACCCGGGTCAGATTCATTTTCCGAATCGATGTCTTCATCTTCAACACCATCAGGAACATCTTCATCGCGTAACCATTCGTTTACTTCTTCTTCGGTGTAATGCTGTTGGATTGAAAAATAAAAGTTTGTTCATTAGGTACCTACTGTTTTGTACTTAAAGTCAAGAAATGTTACCTGATTATTGTCTATTTGTTCGAGCAAATGTATCAAGGGTGCTTCTTCCCCATCTGCAATCAAGTTTTCCCTCCAGCGTTCTCTGAGAGTAGATAATGGGACATCATCTTCGTCGTTAAAGAAACTGTTATCGACATCATTAAAAATGGGGTTCCAGCATTTTTCAAGAATTTGAGAAGTTACTTGATCCCACGATTTTGACATCAATGTAATGGCTTGGCGCAAATTGAAGTTCTTTAGGGCAGAAATTATATCTTCATTTTTGTTGGCAATGACCAACGACAGCAAGTTTGACTTATAATGCAGCTTCGTAATTCTTATGCCATTTTGATCCATCGGCTGAACTAACGCAGTGACATTCGGTGGTAAGAACATTGTGCAAATGTCTCCGTTAAGATACCTTAACTCTTCTGCCGATGGATGGCATGGAGCATTGTCTATAATCAGAAGTGCCTTAAGTGGGAGATTTTGTTCTTTGCAGTGTTTCTTTACTTGAACTACAAAGCTCTTGAAAAACCATTCCTTGAAAATGTATTTTGTCATCCCATGCATTCATAGAACTTTTGTATTCTATTGGCATTTCAAAATTTTTAAGACACCGTGGATTTTTTGACTTACCAATGATCATAGGAACGAGTTTGTGGGTACCTGTGGCGTTAGAACCGAGGAGTAAAGTCACTCTTTGCTTAGGAATTTTTCCTCCAAATGCACTTTTTTCATTAAACGATACATAGATTTTTTTGGGCAACAACTTCCAAAACAGTGCAGTTTCATCAACGTTGTAAATTTGTTGTGTTGTCAGTTGAAGAGCGGCGATTTTATCTTCAAGTTTTTTTTTGAATGGCTCAATAGGTCCTGGATCAGCAGCTAATTTTTCTCCACTAATAGTAAGCAATCGAATACCGAATCTTCTCTTCCATTTCTGAAACCACCCAGAACTAGCATTGAAAGAGCTACCTTCTTGACTCTTATACTTTATAAACAACTGTTTGGCTTTCTCTCTTAAAATGTTTCCGCTTATCGAAACATTTCTTTTGCGCTGATTCAGGAACCATTTGTAAAGGATCCTTTCCATTCTTGGATGCTCAGCTTTTTTAATTGTGCACATTTTGTCTGGTCCAGAAAAAGTATTCGCGATCCTTGCTGTGATTTGTTTCTCATTGCGCTTTATATTGCATATCGTACCTTTTGAAACACTAAATTCCTTTGCACAAACCGTAACGCTTTTTCCTTTCTTTATTTGTTCAACAATTGCTGCCTTTTGTTTAAGTGTCAACATTCTAATTTTTTGTCCTTTTTTGTTCGGAAATTTTCCGAAGTAGCCTCCAAGTCTATTGATAATTTCACTAGGCATGGAAGGGAAGTCAGGCACAAGGTGCTGACCAATGGCGGTCTCGATATTACCGAGAGACCGGAGTTGTAGTGCGATAGGCTCTGGTACTGCAAATTGAGCTGTTTGAATCATTGTCAAAACTTGCTGTTCCTCAGCAGTTAAATACTGAGAGTTTTTGCTCTTTAATGTTATGATTCTGAACCATAACATTGCGGTACTGAAATAATCGACATATTCAGGGAGGATTAGTTTGCTCAAATTAGGATTGTCGGATATGAGCTCTCCTGTCATTTCCCTAGATATCTCAATGAGAGCTGGTGCACTAGGAGTGAAAACGGTGCGGTTACCCACTTCGTTGGCTTTCTCAAATTTGTCCGAAAAGTTTCTAAAATGGATCCTCGTTTTATTTGAGGTTATAATAAAAAAAATTACATTGCTTTTGTCATGGACCACGCGCGAATTAATATTTTATTTAGTAAAATATATTTTTTTAAAAGATTTGTGGATTATATCCTTTATTTGAATCTTAATAAAATGTCTACAAAGTTATGAAACCTATGGCTTTGCTAATAAACTAAGAGTGACTCGAATGAGCACTGTTTGGTGTATTTATACACTTCTGTTACATATTGTGGCTTATGTGCTATATATATATAACGTTTTATCGTTATTTTAATATTTCTTGGATTTTGTGTACGTGACCATGATCATGTTTGCTTTTCTTTGTTTAATTCTTTATGTGTCTGGTTTCTATATTTAAAAGCAAATATGATTGTTGGTATCGTGCGCAAATTTTACAGTTGGATTTATTTTATTTTTTAATTTACAATGATATATTGGAATTAACTCGCGCCAACATCGACAAGGAGAACTTAAGGTTACGAACACACTTATTTTTATTATAAATTATTTCGATAACAATACCAAAATTATACTTAGCTTTTTTAATTCCCCAGATTCTATCTCCTGACTCTGAGATCTTCTAGATAATACTCTTCCTCCTGAGCTTATTTTTCCCCTCCTGGACAATAATCAGCTCACTCCTTTTTCAATGTTATAAATCCCCAACTGGGCTTTTTCTTTTTCCTCTTTTTTTCACAAAGTTAGTAAATTCGTAACAAAAACTATTTCTTTTTCTGTACCAATTCGTTTGGTGGGTTTTTTAAAAGCTCATGCATGAGGTTACACGGCATATAGCCATCCTTCTCTTTCGGACATTCAGCAACGTCTCTCCCATTGGCTGAGATTTGCGTCCAGGTGCATTGGTGAACATGATCACCAATAGCTCAGTGAACGCATTCAACCCTTTTCCGTCAATTCCAATATAAAAAAGTTTGCGAAAAACTATTTTTATAAAAACTCGCAAAGTAATCTCTTATTGTATGGGAGTAGAATAATAAATTGATCATAACAGTTAAAACTAGCTGTGATAAAATATACCGCAACACTATGTCAAAAGGGTTTTAAAGTAGCTAGAAATGTTCTTTACTTTTACTTTCAAGGAAAATACAACTCAATTTTTATGAATTAAATAAATTGCAGGTCATAAAACATAGTTAATTTAATAATATATTTCATGAATTTAAATTATTATTTTTATTTAATGCTTAAATTTATCTGTCCAAAATAGAGCACATTTTTTTTTGTTATTTTGTTTTGTTTATTCATGTCGTCATTGTATTAATGTATTATATCTCAGGTTGTTTATTTGTACGATATTGTTATATAAGGTCCAAGTCATAACATTATATTACTTAATTTTATGCTTTCAGAAAGAAAACAAAAAAAAAAAAGTTAAACTTAATAATAAGAAACATGGATAAAGCTAAAAATTAAAAACAAAAAAAAAATTACAAACTAATAAAAAAACAACAAAAAATAAATAAAAACAATATGAAAACTTGAAAAAAAAATTATAAAATATCTTTAAAAAAAAAAACCAACTAAAAATTTGCTCAGTTATTATAATTATTTAAAATTTGTTTAATATTCATGTAAAGCAATAGAAATAGTAAAATAATACAAAGTACTTGTGTCTTTGAATTTGAAAAAAAAAATAAAAATCACGTAAAAAGGTTGTGAATTTTTGTAAATGTATCTTCAATTTATTTATATATAAATGTACGCTTAAGTTAACGATCTATGAATGTATGTATTTTTTTTTTAATTTTATTTTTTTCTCTCTGTTTATCACCGGTTCATTTAAAATCGCATGTATAAAATATTGTTATAAGAATGTAAAAGAAAATAATTAAAAATAAAAATACGAGCGTGTCTAAATTGAAGATAGATAAAAAAAAACCTATTGCTAAAAAAACAACTAAATTTTCATTATGTCATATTTTTTTAAAACTTATCCAGTTTTTAAAGGCAAAAGTTCTTGTTATTAGGCAAAACTTAAATGAATTAAATTCCTATTTTTGTACAAAAAAGAAAAATTGCTTAAAACATAAAAATTATAAAAAAAATATAAAATAATAAAAAGAGAAGTTAAAGAAAGAAGGAACACCTCAACAAGAAAAAAAAATATTGTGAAGGGATGTGCAAGTACAAAATTTATTTCTGATCCTTCCAATAGTTTTTTTTTTATATACAGATTTATACATTTACTATTATTAATAATAATATATACATATTATAATATATTTGTTAGTTTTTTTTTGCTTTTTTTTCCATCTAAGTAACAACATCACACTCATATACATGTATAGTACTTTATGTACAGTTTGTAAAAAATATATATCAAAAACCATTCCTGTTAAAAAAAAAATATATTATTATGCTTGCACATCTTTTATTTATACACGGAAATTGTTAAGTAAATGAAATTAAAAAGAAAAATATATATAAAAAAAAAGTCTTTAAGTGAAAATAAAAAACAAAAGCACGGTTCCGTGGAAACGCGAATATATTCTAGTTTTATTTTTTTTTAGAAAAAAATTGAGTTATAGGTATACAAAATGGGAAGAATCAAGGACAGATAAGTATCTTAATATGTATAAGCAATTTTTTCAGAGATTTTAAAAGGGTAATTCCATGAAAAAGTGGACACGAATTTTGAACAAATTATGCAGTCTTTTTTACTTTTTTTATTAGCAAATTACTATTTACAAACGTCAACTCTTTATGCAAGTTGTAAGAAAAGATTCTTTGTTGTATTCCCTTATGGATAGACATAAAATTCAGGGAGTTTAATAATCTTAAAGCATTTTTATAGCATAAGCTTGCCAACAACAGAAGAATTTCACATGAAAATGACGGAAAAACAAGCAAACTGAAAATATGATGAGTCTAATAGTGACGATAACAATATCCCCTCGTGAGTGCTAAAATACATTTAAGCAAGCTTCGTTACACACTATTCGATTAAAAAAAAACTTGAGTGAAAATGCATCTTTTTTTTACTTTTGGAACCACAAATCGCAGGTAACATGAGTTACCAAAATAATGTAACGTGAGTTACCTAAATATTTAAAAAAATTTCCTCGAAATATTGAAAAAATGTTTGGTTTTGTCACTCATATTAAAAGCTTGTAATTTTGTATGTATGGAATCTTCATTGAAATCAAATTAAGATTCTTAATTTCACATAAAAACTTCATACTGTCGGACTCTAAAAATTAGTGTCCGATTTTTGTAACGTGAGTTACCATCAAACTTTTATTTTTCCCAAGCAAATGTTAAAAATAAAGACAATTTTTTCAGTTAATTATGAAAGTAATAGTTATGCTCCATTCATGGATAGTAATTTCGTATCAATTTACATTAAAATTGAAAAAAAAAAAATTATTTATGTGTTGGAAATTTTTGTGAATGTAACGTGAGTTACCATGGAATTGCCCAAAATGTGAACGCACTAGATAATGCTGCTGAATCTAACAGAAATAAGTTTGAAAGTCCAATTTTCTAAAACTTAAGCAAGTTCGTAAACGCAATATTTTGCGAAAGTCTAAAAAAGTGCTTAGCAAATTTAAATCTGTTTTCTTCTGTACTCAGTTGATAAGCAGGCTGCAGTTCATCCAAAAAATTTGCATTCATTCTATTAGATTTATCTAGTCAAACAAGACAAGATTTTAAACAGTATACAAAAGTAAGCATACGCCGTAGTGAACAAACATTTAAAATGGTGTATATGTACCCATGTAAATGCGCTGGAAGTTATACTTACCCCCGACCGACCCCTCCACAAATATGTTTGTGAAGATATAATATAAAAAAAAATATTTTCATACCGTTTTTGGATATTTTTCCTTATTTTGAAAATTTAAATTTTTCTTTGAGTCATTTAAAATTTAAACGATATTCATTAATAAAATTCTCAAATAAACTCAAGAGAATTTGATTTTGTTCATGTAATAGCAATTAGGAGTACAAATAAGTCATTTACAACTGCTAAAATGTGCTATTTTATTTCATCTCTAAACTAAACTAGTACTAAAATCGAAAAACTTGAAGAATTTATAGCTTTTTGTTTTGTCATGATACGATCATTTTTCACTGAGTCTATCAAAAATCAGTAAAAAAAAAATCACGCATTCGTTTGTTCCTTTAATTTTTTGAGACTCACATGAATTCTACCAGCAAACGCAATAATATTATAACAGCTAAACGAAAACGAAAGTTAAACGATAGGTAAATGGCAGTCGTAAAGATTAACGAGTATCGTTGAAGTAAAACGATTATCGTAATACGTAGTCGCATTTCAACGAAAAAGAAATAGTTTGAACGATAATCGTTTAACAAAATAGGGCCCCAGATCTCAAATGAACTCTTGGTTTGCATTCATGATAAAGCTTAAAGAGACCTTTCTTTTGATATCTCACTCGAAGAATGTGGAGGAAATTTTTTAAAATGCAATTTTTTTTCGCCATTTTTTGGTTTTTTTTGTTTTTTTTTTTTTTCAAAAACAAAAAAAGTTACCTAAATGCATAAGCCTGTGCACTGTGAACTCATATCTGTAAGCCAATAATTATTTGGAGCCTTTGTTCCGCAACATATTTGCCTCCGAATACAAGAAAAAATAAATATTTTGATGCAAAAAATAACTGAGCAACCACACCACACCTCCAAGAAACTTGTGTTTTTCAATAATGAAGAGAGCTCAAAGGTCAAAGAGACCTTTTTTTGATGTCTCACTCAATGTATTTGGATGATTTTTTTTTTTAAATAGATTTTTTTCGGCAAAGGGTTAACCTTGGTTTTTTTTTTTTGAAAATCTAAAAAAATAATATTATAATTTTTTTTACCTAAATGCAAAGGCCTGTTCACTGTGAACTCATATCTATAAACCGAAATCTGTTTCGAGATTTTGGTCCGTTGACATCTGCCTCCGAGTGTAAAAAAATGTTTGGATGCAAATTACTCAGCAACCACGTCTCCAAGAACGTTGATTTTTTTTCAACAACCTAAAAACAAAAATTGTTATTTTAAAGAGACCTTTATTTTAATGTCTCACTCGAAGAATTCATAGGCCCTGCTGTTCACTCTGAACTCATAAGTAAATGTAAACCAATAATTGTCTCGAGACCTTGTTCCGCTGATATCAGCCTCCGAGTCCGAATGCAAGCAAAAAAATGTTTGGATGCAAATAACTCAGCAACTACATCTCCAAAAAACGTTTGGTTTTCAGTTATGAATAGAGCTAAAACATACCTTTCTTTTGATGTCTCACTCGATGAATTAAGAGGAATTTTATTAAAATTCATTTTTTTGATTGATTTTTTTCAAAAATCTAAAAAAAAAATTTGTGATTTGTTTACCTAAGTGCATAGGCCTGTTCACCGTGAACTTATATCTGTAAACCAATACTTGTTTCGACCTTGATCCGCTGATATTTGTCTCCGATTATAAATAAGAAACATTTGGCTTTCAGTTATGAATAGAGCTTAAAGACCCCTTTCATTTGATCTCTCATTCGATGAATTTGGAGGAAATGTTTTAAAATGCATTTTTTCATCAAATATGTACATATTTATTAAATTCACTTTTAGAAGTTTATTTTTGTAAACGTTAATTAACAAGGCAAGTAAAAAGTTACAAATAAAGTTACATAAAATAAAACCATAACGGTAGATAATGGGGGGATATTGGGAATACAATTAGTTTAGTGGTATCCTCCGCACAACACATAAAATATATTTTCAATAAAAGAAAATGTTCCACATACGCCACAGTGACCGTTCAATTATTAATTTTCTTTATATGAAAAAGTTTACTGCTAATGATTATGAATCCGGTTGTATTTTCTGTGTTGTGTTACGTGATTTTTTCATTTGCCATTCGTTGTTTGCATTGTCCAGTATACTTATTTAAAGTTGGATAAAAATTGTTTTATAAATTATTAAACACCTTTAGTCGCTATTATTTTTTATTTCCAACTCTAACAACACTGTTAGCAATTAAAGCTGATTAAATCTAAAGTAAAATTCTTCAAAAACAATATAAGTAAGTATAAAAATAAAACACCACTTTTAAAAAATGCATTCGATAAGAAAAATATATTTTTAATCGATATTAAGGAAACAAAGAAGGAAAATAAAAAACTTTTTAATGATAAAATAATTAATTTGGCCGAACAATATTTATGTTTATATGTTTTATGAAATGCAAAGTATCAATTTTTGTTTTTGTTCATTTTTCCTTATTTTTTTAGTAATGCAGAAACAATACTGCTTTTAAAATTTTTGATTAATGATGAATAAAATAAAATAAAAAACATTTATAGTTCAAACAAAAAAATAAAAGTAAATAAAATTAACTTCAAGTAGATACATTCATCCATGCTAATTCACTGCAAGTACTATTTTCATTTGCATCTGGCGATGTGAAACTAACGTCTTTTCGATTTTCTCGATACAAAATTAGATTTTCCATTGTTTTATTTTTCAGTATAGACGATGGACGTGACGGTGAATTGAAGAGACTTCTAGGAGTTGGCAGTCGTTCGGTAATTGAGAATGATAATGACTTTTTAACAATTGCTGATGGTGATGGGAAACTAAAAAAGAAAAAAAAAAGAAAAAAGTTAGATACGATGTAAGCAAATAAAGTATTAAATTTTGTTCTTACTGATCCATTTCTTCGTTAGAATACCGTAAAACAGCTGCTTTCCAAGAGTAAATATACGGATAAGTTTCCTTGTTTATATCAACATGAAATATTGCATTTAATACATCTAGGTCTCGTTTTGTTGGCTCATTTCTGAAAGAAAGTTAATTTGATGTTATATATTTTTCTTAAGAAATTAAATACAATCATTGAATAATATAGACGTGACACCGATATTTTCTCATTATAAGCCCCAAACAAAATCAAAAATGGTATTTCCATTTCCACATAAAAATCAATTATTCGAACTTTCAGAGTGTCAGCTGACTCTTCGAATAAAACAAATGTTGGGAATAAATATTTTGACACAATATTGGACTATTCATTTCTTCATTGGAAGAAAAAAATCTTAATCTGTAACGGTTAAATATAAATAAAGCAAGTTGGCGGTTTTTTAAAAGGTATGTTATAAATGATGAATCTGAAAGTGCTAAATTTCTTTTTGAATGTTGATAAGGTAAGGTAATTAATTTTACATATTTCAAGGATGAATCAAACAGTTAAACTTGTAAAGACTCTGATGTAAAAATGTGGGCAAAAAGGCAGAACTAAACATAGAATTTGCAATACATAATTTCGGTCTGTCTGTTAACCAAATCATTGGAGAACTGAATTAACAGTGCTTACCTAAGAATTACCAATTAAGAAAACAAAATTTTTTACTGTGCAAAATTTAGCACGAAAAACTGTATTAATAGGAAACAGGCACATTTTGAGGCAATTTATTAAAAATCCCGGTTTGATCTCAAAAAGCAACGAGATCCTTGAAAAAAAAAAATTGTTAGCAAAAGAACAATTTGCAAGAAGCTCGGGGAAAACAATATTGGGATTTTTACCGTGAGATAATATCGAACTTACCTCTTACCACTTCTGATGGGCAAACCTAACAAAAAGAAGCAAAAAAGCTATTTGGCAGAGAAAGAAAACTGAGAAATGAATCCATAAAATTTTCATCTCAGAAATCTAAGAAAAAAAGAGCGCTGAACGGAGATTTTTTGTCTCACTTAAAAAAATCTCTGAGCCCTAATAAAAGTAATCTGAAAAACTTATTAGGAATTATGTCAAAATATAGCTTTCAACAAAAAAAATCCTGTTACGACTTAATAGCCTGATTTCACTAGACCTCATATGAGATAATTTCGCAAATACATAAGGTCAGTTCAAATTCTAAAAATTTCCTTTATAAAATTTGAATTAATCGGACCCCACTGATTAAAATCCTTTTGATTATTTTTTTCTACCAAGCCTTGAAAAAGAAAGCAGCAAATAAGGAATACATAAATATTGCTTATCTTGTTCTCGAAATGAAAAGGCTAAAATCTTTGTTTCGCCTTTATTTGTTTGAGTTTGGGACATTGGTTAAGGTTTGTTTTTCCCCTTAATAAGTACACAATCAGCGGCATTTGAGAGACTAAACAACTAAACACAAAAAAATAATTTAAAAAAAAATAATAAAATTGTAGCTAAAACACAAATGCGGTACAAAACAAGACACTCAGAAAGCTCATTTCCTTGAACACGGTCATAACTAAAAGAAACTGGTTTTCAGGAAACGAGTTTTAAATTTAGTATCGATTAGTTTTTAAAGCTAAGAAATGACTTTTTGCAGGATTAAAAATTACTTTATTCCAATAACTTTTGCATTAATAACTGAAAATTCGTGATTTTTGAGTTATGGCAATATTCAAGTAAATGAGCGATATGTTTTAGAAGAAAGACCAAAAATACAAAAAAAAGTTACAAATATCAGGAATTCTTAATTCTAAAATAAACAGTGTTTGTTTTTGCAGTTACATGTTACCCCTTTTCATTAAGACGATTGCAAAACAATTTTAGGATGGTTGTTTGGGGTCTTATTTTGTTAAGCGTTAAAAAATACCTTAAATAATGTGTCATATCGTCGGTGAAACGAGAAAAGTGTGTAACTCCATTTTAGCAAATTTTATAGGAGAGCAAAAAAACAAAATCGTTTTGAAGGCATTTGTATGAGTTTTCATTTTCTAATTTGCTAATAAAATAAAAACTATGAACTTTAAGGGGTTTCTCAGTTTAAGGAACAGTAGATATCAGGTTTGTCTAACAGATGGCATTCAAATCTAATTTTAGAAAATTTGGAGTTACACACTTTTCTGGTTTCACCGACGATATGGCCAAATTGCATGAATCTTAATAAACACAAAAACAAAATCCTTTTAAATGTGAATCAAAAATTTTAAAATATTTCTTTAGCCTCGATTATTCTAAAATTTTTAAAATATTAAACAAAACAAAAAACAAATACAAGTAAACAAAATATAAATAAGATTTTTTGCTTATAGTTTTGGTTACTTAGGCTGTGTTCCTTTGGGCTAAGCAAAGTACTTTTTAGTACTTCTGAATCCATTCAAAGACATTTTGTCTATAGAAGAAATGGAGTTGAATACAACCAGAAGTACTTAGCAGTAGATACTTTAAGCCAATGGAACACAGCTTTAGTAACTAAAAAGTCCTTTTCGGGGATTATTGGCTATTGAATACACAATCCTGTAAGTGTAAAGCGAATGTGGCGGATTTTTTTCCCGGTGTCACTTTTTTATATAAAATTATTAAATGATACATTTTTACATACCCCAATAGAAACAAATGATAATCTTCTGTATCGACACTATCTACAGAAAGTTCTGATGGACTTTCTGGAGGTGTTACAAAACACTCATCACCATCATCATCTGAACCTAAATCCGACTGAAATAATAACAAATAAATAAAATTAATAAGTTAAACGTTTAGTTATTCAAATTCTCTTATTTTAATTTACCCAAAATACATCTTCGCCATCATCATCATCATCCACTGAACTGTCTAACGTATCAGTCGAATGTGATCTCCATTCCTTTGATTTGACATCATCAACACGATTCATTGGCGGTGGTGGTGATCTCGCTTTGCGTGATTCAATCCGTGACCGACGACTCTCCCTACGACTTAAAACACTATCCCATTTGCAATCACATTTAGATTCTTTTAACCAAGTTTGCATGCAATTTTCCTCGGTCTTTAGATTTTCAGGCTGAATAATACCAATATTGCCATCCATATAGAATAGCATTTTATTGCAAACACATTGCAAATGCTCTTTTCTATCTCCAGGCGAAGAGATTATTTGTTGGAGACATTTTTGAATCTAAAAGAAAAGAAAAAAATCATTTAATAAAACCTAAAGATTAAAAAAAGAACTACAACTTACTTTCGATTTATTATTTGTATCAATACCCTGAGCATCATTTAGATAGCTAGCAATTAAGAAAGCAAATCTCGAGTGAACTTTTGTAAAATTCACATTCAAAAAACGGGCATCATCCATAAAGCTAACTATTAGCGATTTCAGTCTTTTTAATTCGGAAAGGAAGGCATCATTAATCGAAACAATGCTATCGATATTGTGTAGTAAATTTTTAGTCATTCGTTTGGCAAACACTTGCAATGACTTTTCGACACAGGTGTAAGGCATTGTTAATTGTGGGGCATTGTTTGCTATTGATTTATTATAAATTTGTCTGTCATTATCGTATTCCACAGTAGATTGTGTTTCAGTGCGCAAATTTAGCTTATCCAAAGCTGTACATAAATCATCGAGAAGTTCTTTATTTTTATTATTTACAACAGCAACTTGTGGTTTATTTTCCTTGTCTTTTTGTGCCAAAAAGTGTTCAAATTTTTTCAATCCTTTCTCTGAAGCAATATCAACAAATATTCCCAAGAAATCCCAATATTCTTTCCATTCGACATTTTGTTCTTTGGCCAATTCACGGCCAATAATTTCGAATCCTTTTTCAGCATCCATTAATTTAAGATGACGTTCTTTAAATCCAGGACTATCATAGGGATCACCACAAGTTCTATCTGCCAGCAGGGTATTTGATGTAATTGAATCATTAAAATTCAAAATAATTGGTGATGCAATATTATTCTCACGAAACATTGAGAAGAGGTCCTTTTTGCGATATGGTGTTGTGAGGCAATTTGAATTGAGGAGACCATTTTCATAGGTTCCACCATTGTTATTGTCCTCAATTAATTTATTATTGAATGATGAATTGTTTGTGTTGTTCAAATCAGTTTCATCAATATTTTGTGATTGTTTATTGTTCAAGACATATTTTCGATTTGGAGTTAGGGGGAAGGAATTATTTATTGATTTTGGTGTAAGTTTTGTTGGAGTACTACTAAAACGGACTGGGCTTTTGAATGGGCTATCTGGTAGTGGTAGGGAATTACCAGACATACGAGGAGGAGTCTTCCAGCGACGGCAAAATTTCTACAAAAATGTTTATTAAAAAGTTTTAGTTGATTTTAACGAAAGAATTCTATAGGTTAGATAATAACAAAATTTGAAATATACCTTTGCTTGTTCTTTATTCATAGGTCCTGCCACAGCTTGAATTTCAACTTCGGGACTCATTGGGTCTGAATTGAGATTCTGAAAAGAAAAATTGAAATGAAATTTTGTTTTTTTTTTAGATTGAAATATCATAGTGTAAGGCCATTAAACTGAAGGGAAGATGAGATGGTAGCTAAACACTAAAACTAATTGCAATCGACTGATCTCCATAGTAAAAGGACAGATACAGTGGGCGCATTCACAAAAGTAGTAACTACGTAGGCGAGTTTTAACTAGCTTTTGGAATGCGAATTTGCACTACAAAGCTAGGTGACAGATGCAATAAAAAAAAATGTGTTTTGAGTGGTTTAAATAGCTTTTTTTCATTGAAATTCCTCAATTTTATATGCTTTTTTCATCAATTCCACCAAATTTAAAATTCAAATAGAATTTGTTTCTATCAAAACAGCTGACTGAGAAATGTCAGCTAACTTTGAAGTCGAAAGGGAAATTGTAACTATTTTTTTAGTTCTTTTCAGCCAATCAGAACAAGTCGACTACGTAGCCACTAGGTTTGTGAATGCGCCCAGTCTCTCATTCATAATATTATTAAAGGATTTAGACCAGCATATGCTATCATGGAAAAGTTAGACTCAGTACCGTTGACTCGGCCAGAAGATCATAATGGACAGATTTAATTGAAGGATCCAGAGGAAAAACGGCACATGTCCACTTTTTGTCAAAAATAAACTAATAATGAGTTCTTGTAGTATTTAAAGGGCACTATCTGATAGCATCCTTACTTTTAGGAAAAAATAATACTTGCTAAAAAAATAAATAAAATAAATAGTCCTTAATGGTATGGAGAATAAAATTTTAAAATGTGTTTTTGTGCAATTATTTAGAATGGAGTTGTGCTGTTTTTTTCTGGACCCTTCAATTTTTAATTAATCACAATTTATTTTAAATATATTCCATTTAAGAAGAACAAAAATTAATTCAGGCAAAAATCCAGTCTCTCTGCAAGGAAGTTTTCCAATAGTAAGTACATTTAACCCTATATAATAAACTGATCTAGATTCTTTTGTTAACAATTGTTTTTCATGACGATTCCACTGATCACTAAGTCAGCAGAGATTTTAAGGTATATAATTACCGGTGGATTATTTGTTGAAAATGGTTGTCCTATCGTCGGAGGAACAGTATTGTTGGCAGAACGAATAACGGGAACATAAAACCGTTCTTCGAGAAGTGATGCAATTTTTTCTCTCAGTTCAGGACTTCCATTTGGATCACGTGAGCAAATAATCTAAAGAAAAATAGGAAAAGAAAAAATCAATTCAACGAAAATATAAGAAAAATACAAAATACTTACATCCTTTGGCAATAAACCCTCATTATTTAATGTCATTTTACATTGGCGATATGATGTCAAAACTTCAACAACTTCCACAGCTCCTATTTTAGCTGCTAAATGCAATGGAGTCTCACATCTTCCCTTCTCGGGCATATTTAAAAAATAATCCAATATGATTGCACTCGCTTCGATGCAAACTTTTTGATTCTTTTTGCCATAAACCAATTCAATAAATGCTAGATTACTAACTGTTTCGAGTATTAGTGCAGCAATTTGAGATTTTCTATTTAAAGCACAAATATGCATGGCATTGTAGCGATAGCCTTCTTTCAGTGATGTTGGTGTATCACCCGAACTGATTAGAAATCTTGGATTGTCCCAGATTTTTGTGTAAACTTTATCGCAATCACCCGATTCGATAACTTTACGAAATTCAGTTAGTTCTTGTTTAGTTGGAGCACGATATGCTGGTTTTTCAAGATTCACTGGTGAGCTTGCTGAATTTTGGAAGATAAATTAATAATATTTAAGTGTTTTGTGTTTGAAATAAAAAGGAACTTACCTTTTATGTCTGAATATTTAGATTGGCATACTTCGTAGCCAGTTTCTGCATAGTTTTCAGCATCATCTGTGTTTGAAAATACCTTGAGTCGGGCGTCTTTATGTTGCTTTAATACTTTTAGAGCTTCGCTTTTTACCCGAAAAACACATGCACGTCCATTGTTAACTGTGATTTTTCAAAAAAAATTTAATAATATTTTTTATTAAATAGATTTTTTATGGAATATAAATTTTAAATAAGGCAAAATTAATCTGCAACCGTTGTCGACTCGGACTGCAAAATCAATAAGAGGGGGTCATTGAACAGATAGAGCGAAAAGCAAATGGATATTATGTCACATTGTTAATTTCCGAAACGACAAGACCGCTAAAGGAAAGCATGCAAATGGAACATAAAAAATCTTGAAATTCTAAAGAGCACTCGCTATTTACTGAGCACTATTTAATGACATCCATACTTTTATAAAACCAATTTAAGCCTTGCTAAGAAAATAAATAAGTGACGTGCCTTTATTACTAATTTTTAAAATGTGTTTTTATCTGAATGAGTTGGAATGTATATATGCGAAATTACGAATAATTCAGAAAAAAGAATTAAAATATATGCTGTGATAATTTATTCTTATCGACGCGTCTACTTTTGAAAACCAGAAGTCCTTCGACAAAAAATTTGTACGTTTTGTCATGCAGCCTGTTTTTTTTTTATTTTCTTAAGCTCGATAAGAACAGCGTTTCTGCAGAAGCCTATGTTATTTGGGTCATGATTTACAATTTAAAAATTAAACGATTTCAAATTTTTTTGATATTTTTTTTTAACTAGCTTTATTTAGCTCATCAAATCCGTTTATATGACTTAACGATCTGATGGAAAAAAGTACTGAAAAAATGTTTTAAGCTCAACCATTAATGTCAGACAAATGGAATGAGAACATGCCCTACATTACCAATGGAGGTTATTCTAGATGTAACTCCAATCAAGTGCAACATTACATTGCAATGCAGTAACACACAAAGGATTCAAACACCTGGGCTGGTACCAGGACGAAGAGGAACATTTAGAGCGGAATTCAGAGTCGTCACTCAAGTAAAAATTTTACTCAAGTTTACGCTCTTGCGCTTGGCCCACTGCTACTCGTTACGTTAAGAAAACCTAACGGCTCGGGTACACCAAATCCGTCATCGGCCGAATTATAGTCGGGCGTTGTCGGCCGAACTCGGCCGATAGAACCAAGCACATAGAAAGAAAAGAAAGTGCGTACACCACTGAAAGTGACATCGTTCGTTGACGTACGTTGACGCCCGATAATAACCGATCAACCGGCATAATCCGAACTTGTTTGGATTTTTCGTCCGTTGTCGGGTTGATTTATACATAGATATTGCTAAAAGCCTTTTCTTTGCAAAAATTGGCGGTATGAATTTTCAAAAATATAAATTTCTTCAAAATATTCCATTGAAAACAATTATTATATGCACTTCAAGTTTCACAAAGTCAGAATACAGACCGGCAGCGACGTCCTAGACCGGAAGCAGTGTATGCAGACGATCGTCCGAGAAAGTCGTCCGAGTAGTTCCGACCCGATGTCGGCCGATAATTCGGTACGCGAACGGTAAGGGTTTCTTTGATTTAAGCTTATAAATACCAACTGAGGAAATTTTGAAGTAAATGCTTGAGTTTACTCAGAAAACTCATCTCGGACTTGTGCTTGAGAAAAAATTTTACTTGAGTGACGACTCTGAATTTCTCCCATACACTTTATGAAAATACTCAATTTCGTGAAAGGAATTAAGTTAGAGGAGGAGTTGTAATATGGGGATGAGGAACTAACTCAGTTAGCTTAAAAGGAGAAACAATAGATCTTATAGGTCCTAACTGCTTCAATCTTACAAAAAATAAGCCAAACCTGCTTTTTTTTCATAAAAAAACAAATATGTATTTGACTTAAAATTGCTATAAAACAATGTATGGAAATATATTTACATATATATATAAAATATGAAGTTTAAAAGAATTCACATTTTTGGTTCTAGTTGTTTTTACTTGTTGTTTTTATTTAATAAAAATTATTTTTTTTTTTTACTATAGATTTTTTTAAAAAAAAAGGGTATTTTGAAATCTGGTTCCATTTTTTCTCAATCTACTTCCATTTTTTCTTCAAATCTACTTTGAATGTTTTTTCTGAAAATGGTAAGTCAGTTCACTCGACCTAAATTTTTTGGATATAATTTTAGTAGAAGATATCACATAATTTTAAAAATTATTGTAAGATGAAACATAATGCGAATAGTCAAAAAAGGACCTTGATTGAAGGATGTTATGACAAAGTTTACTCCGATGAATGGAGTTTCTTTTTGTACTATGATGAAGAAGAAATGAAGTTTTTGTTAAGTAAAAAAGGAACAAAATTAGTAAGCTATAACGACCGAAATTTTCTACTTCTTTTTTATAAAGCATAATCAAGTTTCGCATAATTTTCAGTTAAACGCATTTTTTGTTACCTAAATAGATAAAAATCAAAAGATGATGCACTGTCACCCTTTTCTCGTCACAATATCGAAAGCCCCTAGATCTCAAACAACAAAGTGTGTTGAAATTTTCTAAGAATAAATCATGAGATCGTTTTAACAACAAAAGATAAAAAATAAAATATCACGTTTACATGACAAATCTAATTTAAATCATACAATTGAAAGCTGCGTGGCCCAAGGAACAAGCAAAGGAATGTTAAATAAACATCTGTTATTGGCTAAATGCCAGTCCACCAACTCATTAAAAGAAGGGCCGGCCAGCCACTGTGCTGATACCTATTGAAAGTGTATTGACTTTTCTTAAACAAAACGTAAAAATAAAAAAATAACAGAACAAAACTAAAATTAACAACATAATTAAAATGGGATTCCTCGAAAACTTAAAAAATTTCAGGTAGTGTTTTTTGTTGTTTTGTTTTGAAAACAAATCATTGGAGTGCACCCAAAATCGAAAAAGCCGAATGAAAAAGGTTGAAGAAAAAAAAATAAATGACGAAAAAATCACACCATTGTTGTCTGCCTTTGCACCTTTGTCATCAGTCTTTTTTGAGGCAAGACGACAATGCAAATGCAGGTTATCTGAGAAAAAAGGTTTTTTGGTCGCATTTTAGAAAAAAGTTGTATTCTTTGAATAAGATTGGAATTGAATGGAGGAGATGGACATTTAAGGGAAAAAAAAAGAAAGTTTCATCAGGTTCATTCAGGATGGACGAAGACGAAGAAAAACGAAAACGACACACTTCTATAAGGCGGCAGAAAAATAATCATCATTTTTTTTTTTTTTGTAAAAAAGTTTACTTACCCACTGGATCTAAGCTGGGCTTTTGTGGAATGTGCACACTATAAAATGACATTATAGTAAATTCCAATTAAATATAAAATAAACAAAATTTATTGCAAGTTAAATTATCAAAAAAATAATATTTTAACTGCGGCTTAAAATTCTTTTTTATAATAATCTGTTTATCTGCTGTTTTTTATATTAAATTTATATTTGACAATTCAAAAACAAAGATGTGTGAAGTTGGATGTGGTTTAGTTTTTGTATTTTTTAAAGGTATATCCACAATGTGTTCGCGTTCAGGTAAATAAATGTTGTCCCAAATTAAAGCTAGGAACACATTCATCAATTTTTGCAATGAGTATTACCTATAAGAATTTTTCCAAGCCCACACATTTTTTAGCAGTATATTTAACTTTTAAAAGGGGCCAACACATAGAATTCGTCGCACAATGGGCCAAAATTGTGAAAAGCTGGCATTAAGTGAACCAAAAGAGCTAAACATTTGAAATTTGAAACAAATCCTACTGATACAAAAGTTAGTACATAGCCAAAATTTCGAATGGCCACATCAATTTTTAGGGTTACCATCCTTACACTTTATTTTTTTTAAATAAATTTATTTAGGTACCTAACCATTTTTTTTTTAATATTTTCTTATACATAAATACACATTTTATAAATGAACGAATTAAATATTTTAAATACCTTTATCACTCTCAATTATTACCAAAAAAAAAAACGAGTACTTATAGAAAGTGACGTCACCAACTAAAAATAAACAATTCAGACATGGGAGCTAAATAGTAGCAAGAAAACTTGTCATATTCTAAAACAAGACAAAACACTGAACAAAATGATATAATAAAACTTATTGGCTTGTTACGGCGAACACATCTCACAAGGTGTTGATAACTCGTTTTTGTGAGGATTTATTTCTCAAAAACTTCTTGTGAGCCTAGGACGCTGCTGAAGTGAAACGAAAAATTTTGAAGTCTCCAAAGTCAACAGCGGACAACTTAACGAAATATATCATCGGGTGTTATAGCAAAGTAAAAATAATATAACTACAGATAATAAAATTCAAGAAAAACATCCGAAAATATAAGTTTTAAAGCAAAAACAAAGAAATTTAGTTTCGTTCAAGATTTCGTGGAAAATTTCGTTTCCTTTCAGCAGCGTACCAAGCTTTAAGTAGGTCGCTCGGAAGAATGATGGAGTTGAACTGGGGTCGAACTACGGCATACGTACGTTAAAGGCTTGGCCACACCGGAGGGTATGCGGTAGCGATACGGGTAGCGGTAACGATATTTGTATGAAAAAAATTCAACATCTGAACGTTGATATGTCAGTTTGGAATTTTGTTCATACAAGTACCGTTACCTCTATCCGTACCGCTACCGCATACCCTCCGGTGTGGCCAAGCCTTAACTGATTGACGCTATATGTCTCTATTATTTTCTTCTGATTAAATATATATATATAGTCAAAACGTTAACGAACATATGCCGTAGTTCGATCCCTGTTTTGAACGTTTAAAAAAAAAAGTGCATTTTGAACACTTTTTATGCAACGCCAATGCATTTTCTGCAAGAAGTGCATTTTTTAACATTTTTAGCCTGGTACGCTGCTCGCGCTAAATTTTAGCTTTCATACAAATTATCGATAACTTTTAGCCGAGATAAAATGGATCCCATACAAGTTATCGATAACTTGTATGGGAATTTTATCTAAGCTAAAATTTAGCGCGAGCAGCGTACCAGTGCCCATGTTCTGTAACTTAGGCGATAACTTTTCGCATCGTTAAAAAACCAAACCAAAAATTCCATCCCTAACGACCCTGGAAAAAACTGGGTTTCTGTAAGTCAATGCGATAAGTTTGATTTCCATCGTTATTTGAACTGGAATTTCCATTGCAATGGAAGGCGATAAAAATCGTCTGTCAAATTCAAAAACAAAACAAACAATTGAAAAAAAAATTACAAAATAAAGTTTTTTTTGGGCAAAATAAAGTGTTTTTTTGGCAAAATAAAGTGTTTTTTTTTTTGGCAAAATAAAGTGTTTTTTTTTTGGCAAAATAAAGTGTTAGAGAAAAGGTACCGAAATGTTTGCAGTGTTGCTATTATCCGAAGCCCATGAACGTAGAAATAGAATGCGAATTCAACGTCGTAATCTTCGCGATACGACAAACCCGTTTGAAATGCCTGAAGAACGGTTTAGGGAACTCTTTCGGCTCACTCGTGATGCAGCACAGATTCTTTTAACAGAAATGAGTCCTCACATGCATCAAGGACAAAGAAAAACTTTCATCCCGATACCCATCCGTCTTTGTGCCGCCTTGCACTTTTACGCATCGGGATCGTACCAACGAGACATCGGCCAAGATTTTTCGGCAGCCATGAGCCGAACTATGATATCACGAATTGTTGGTGAAGTTTCGCTTATTTTGCAGAATAAATTTTCAGGAAAATGGATTAAATTTCCTAGAGAAGATGAATATGATTCCATAAAACAAAGGTAGGTAATCATAATTTTAAAATTATTCCACACCAACATTCTGATTTTTTATAAAAAAAATAGATTTTTTGAGGCGACGGGTTTTCCTGGGGTGATTGGAGCAATTGACTGTACACACGTCAAGATTCAAAAACCCAATATGGAAGTGGAGGCTTGTTACCTCAACCGAAAAGGGTACCATTCAAAGAATGTGCAACTGGTGGGTACATTTGATTTTCTTTCTCTCCGAAAACTAATATCTTGAACTTTAGATTTGTGACTTCAATCTCCAAATACTAGGGGTCTACGCACGATTTGGAGGTGCATCACATGATTCCTTTATATGGGAAGCATCTTCGATAAAAACCTTACTTGAACAGCGGTGTGAAATTAATGGAGTTGCAGAACAGAGCTCTTGGTTGTTAGGTATGTATGGTCTTTATAGTTCTCTTTATTTGTTTTTAATTTTTTTTTTTTTTTGTCTTTTTAACAAAGGTGACTCTGGCTATCCCTTGCGTCCCTGGCTTATGACTCCTTATCGCTCTTCTACAGATGCTAACGAAAGAGCATTTAATACAATCCACGCAAAAACAAGAAATTGTATAGAACGGCTCAATGGAGTCCTAAAGTCCGTTTTCCGGTGCCTTAAAATAGGATTATTTTATTCCCCTGCAGCTGCAGGGAGGATAATAAACGCTTGTTGTGTCCTTCACAACTTTCGCATTAAACACGGAATTTATGACGATATCCCAATTGAAGAATTAAATAATGACGATGAAAACATATACCATCCTCCTGAAAACAATTCTGTTCACCATCGTGCAGCCTTAAGAATTCGCGACCGGCTTAAGACAAATATCTTAAGATAAGACAAAAACCATTGTATATGCCTTTTCAGTTTTTCAATAAAAGCTTTCAAAAAATAAAAACTTAAATACTATAGTTTCTAATAGTCGTCTTTTCCACTTATAGCATTTATATCACGATGAATTTATATTTACATTCATCGTGATTCATCTTGAATGTGCTAAACTTACCAATTTCTAATCTCCAAATCTTAAGATAATCCGAAAGTTTTTATGTTTCAAATTGAATCTACTTAACAAATTAAAAACACTTTTCACTTTTTTGATAGGTAAGTATTTAAAAATATTTCATCTCCAGACAACTTCTTCACAATCGCATTCACGATTTCTTTGAAAAAAACATGAAATTCGCGAATGTGAAAGACACAGAAAGCTCTCAATTCCAAACCTCTTGGTTTTTTTTGACGATTCGAATGTACCTCAGTTCTAAATTGAATGTACTTACAAAAATTAATGCCACTTTTCGGTTTCAAGAAGTATTTCAAAATATTTCATCTCCAGACAGTTTCTTCAAAATCGTTGAACACACGAAAATGATGAAATTGCTCCAAGATAGAAAATTTTTGAAATAATTGTTTAAATCTAAAATTAACTTTAAAATCTTTTAGGAGACTCAGTTTGCAACTAAATGCATCTCATTCATTCAAGTGCATCAAGTGGTTCATTCAAGTGCATCAAGTGGTTTCGAAAATGTGTCTGGCACATTCGCGAATTTCATATGTTTTTTCAAAGAAATCATGAATGCGATGGACTTAGGAGTGTTTATTTCGAAAACCACTTGATGCACTTGAATGAATGAGATGCATTTAGTTGCAAACTGAGTCTCCTAAAAGATTTTAAAGTTAATTTTAGATTTAAACAATTATTTCAAAAATTTTCTATCTTGGAGCAATTTCATCATTTTCGTGTGGTCAACGATTTTGAAGAAACTGTCTGGAGATGAAATATTTTGAAATACTTCTTGAAACCGAAAAGTGGCATTAATTTTTGTAAGTACATTCAATTTAGAACTGAGGTACATTCGAATCGTCAAAAAAAACCAAGAGGTTTGGAATTGAGAGCTTTCTGTGTCTGGCACATTCGCGAATTTCATATGTTTTTTCAAAGAAATCATGAATGCGATGGACTTAGGAGTGTTTATTTCGAAAACCACTTGATGCACTTGAATGAATGAGATGCATTTAGTTGCAAACTGAGTCTCCTAAAAGATTTTAAAGTTAATTTTAGATTTAAACAATTATTTCAAAAATTTTCTATCTTGGAGCAATTTCATCATTTTCGTGTGTTCAACGATTTTGAAGAAACTGTCTGGAGATGAAATATTTTGAAATACTTCTTGAAACCGAAAAGTGGCATTAATTTTTGTAAGTACATTCAATTTAGAACTGAGGTACATTCGAATCGTCAAAAAAAACCAAGAGGTTTGGAATTGAGAGCTTTCTGTGTCTGGCACATTCGCGAATTTCATATGTTTTTTCAAAGAAATCATGAATGCGATGGACTTAGGAGTGTTTGTTTCGAAAACCACTTGATGCACTTGAATGAATGAGATGCATTTAGTTGCAAACTGAGTCTCCTAAAAGATTTTAAAGTTAATTTTAGATTTAAACAGATATTTCAAAAATTTTCTATCTTGGAGCAATTTCATCATTTTCGTGTGGTCATAAAGTTAATTTTCAATTTTTCAAAAATTTTCTATTTTGGGAGCGATAACATAAATGTAAAGAAATTGTTCCGAGATGTTTAACATTGAAAGATTGTAGTACCGAAGATTTATGAAATGAAAAAAGAACACATTGACATGAACTTGAAGATTTTTATATTAATGAGTAAAAATATTTTATAAGAAAAATACAAAAAACAAAACAAAAAGAAACACTTCAAAAAATTAAATAAAAATTAAATCTAAGTGAAAACAAAAACAAGTAGTAATTAAAATTATTCATTAAAATTTTGTAGAATCCTGAGGATTTCTTTATTTTGGGCAACGATTTTGTCGAGTTTTTCCACCAACTCTTTGTGCATTGTGCCTGCTTGTTGGAGTGCACTTTCGTAAGTGTTTTGGGTAGTTTTTTTCTTCTTTGTTCTTGGTTCGGATTCGTCCACGTCGCCATCCAAAGGAACGGAAACCGCTTCGTTATTCTTAAAATAAAAAGAATAACGGATATTATTTTTGAATGCCTTGCAAAAGGAACCATCTTCACTTACTTCATTCAAAACTTCCAACCGTCCAAGTTCAGGGGTGGAGGCATCACCATCGACAGCATCATTAGTGATGATAGAGAGCACTTTCTCCTCAAAATCATTCAGCTGGCGAGGTCCATCGGTGATGCTACCACCACCTGTTTGATTCAGGAACGATTTATAAGCACTGGCCTGTTTCTTAACGCCAGACTTGATGTCAGTCCAACACTGCAACATGAATAAAATATATATTTGATGAATTAAAAGCATAAATTAACTTTCATGCTCAATATACCTTCTTCCACTGGTCGACGGTCTTCACAATTGCACCTTGTGAATTTAACCTGTTACATAGGGACTCCCAGGTACTGTTGATATTTTGCCGGCAATTAATGTCATTGAATTGCCCTCGAGCAAATGCCTTATTCTCGTACATAAATTCCACCAGAATTTGTTTTTGGGTTTTGGAAACCCTTGCACCTCTCTGAAAATAATAATTTTGTTAAAAAAACTAACGAAATTTTTAATTTTTACTTACTTTTTTTGCTTCAGCCATGATCCCGTTAGTTTATCGCTTGCTTGGTAGGTGGTGATTTATTTTGGCATTTGAAATGAAAAAGTTATCGCTTTTCGGTCTTACAGAACCGCAATTTATCGCACTTTCCAGGATTTTTTTCCAGTCGATAAAATTATCGATTGTCAAAGATACAGAAACCCGATGAAGCGATAAAATGAAATCTACTACAATTTTCATATTTTATCGACGAATTTTATCGTATCGATAGTTACAGAACATGGGCACAGGCTTTTGATGCAACGCCAATGCACTTTTGGACCCAAAAATTTTGGTGTTGAACTGTTTTGAACATTTTTTGAAAAAAGTACACGGATGCATTTTTACCATTTGGGTTGCAAAGCCAATGCATTTTCTATCTAAAAATAATGATCTTGAATTGTTTTGAGCATTTTTCAAAAAAGTGCATTTTCAACACTTTTTGATGCAACGCAAATGCACTTTTTGAACCCAAAAATGATGATTTTGAAGAAAATCGTGACTTGCGGACATGAGGTTTCTCTAGACTTTTGAGGAAAGTTATAGAATGCCAAAACGACGTTTTTGTGAAAGAAAAAAATTCGATTAGCATTCATTCTGTGGTTTACCCCTTTTTTTTACCTGTGCGCCGTGTGTGAATTGTGTTAAATAGTTAACACCGTGTAAAATTTTTGACACTATTGAGGTGAACACAAAAATTTCAGCTGTATGGCTTAGAGCCGTTTGCTGAATCGAAACTTAAGCATTTATGTTCCACAGTACACATAAATAAGGTAATATATTCCGAAAAATGTCAAAATTTGTTTGTCAAAAAATGGGCACCAATCTGTCAGGCCGGCCTTTAATTTTTATATTTCAATCGCAGTAAACAAATTTGTTTTTGTTTTAATTTATAAAATGTCATTTGCAAATATTTTAAATTGAAAAATAACAAATTTTCTGTGTGTTTTGTCTCGGAAAATAGTAAATAAATGTTAAAAAATTAGTTGTGTGCGTGGTTTTTCGGTTTTGTGCGTTTTTCGTCGGTAATTTAAACAATAAAGAATTACGGTAGTTTGACATTGGTCGCCAAATTGTCATGTTTTGACAATTTGGCGACCAATGTCAGTTCGGAATATATTACCTTTTTATGTGTACTGTGTTTATGTTCTACATAAATTCTTATGTGGCAGTTTAGGCGGAGGAAAAAGTAGGGAATAAGAGCTTATGTTCAACGTAAATTATTTAAATCTGCAAAAAAAAAATTAACCAGGTCCCAGAGCCCAATAAATTTTTAACAGCTGAAAATTTTTTATTCACCTCAATAGTGTCAAACATTTTACACACGGTGTTAACTATTTAACGCAATTCACACATGGCCCTAAAAACACGGCAGAGGGTATACGGTAGCGGTACGGGTAGCGGTAACGGTACTTGTATGAACAAAATTCCAAACTGACACATCAACGTTCTGATGTGGAATTTTTTTTAATACAAATATCGTTACCGCTACCCGTACCGCTACCTCATACCCTCCGGTGTGGCCAAGCCTTAATTTAACTGTACTATTTAATAGAATATACATCATGTGAACTTAACCTTAAAACTTTCCATTCTGTTTTCACCTTAAATAAAATTTTCAATTTATTTCTTTCACTGAATTCACTTCAAAAATAAAATATTTTTGAACACATCCGCTGTCTTAAATCGATGCAACCCTGAACGGAATTATTTTTCTCCAAAAACAAAAAAAAAAAATCAAAAATGTTCACAGAAGCAAAATAGCAAGAAGAAGATCCATCTACTTTGTTCAGAAATAAAAAAAAAAAAAAATATATAAAATTAGCAATTCTTCTCTTCAAGGCTGCTTTTATTTTTAATTCATTATTATTGTTATTCGTCGTTTAAAAATCTATTAACAAATTATATGTTCAACGAAATATAACTGTAAAAATTGAACAAAAGTGTACTTAAAGTAGTGGCTCTTCTACAGACACACAAAAATTATATTAAATTAAAACAAAGAGTACTCCCGTTTTTTTTCTGTCGAATTCAGTTATAATAAAATCACTTCATTGTACTGTTTTTTCGACAGACGACGACACAAATCCAATTGGAATTATATCGGATTTGGTATAAATTAATAAGACAACGGAAAAAGATTCTTAGCCAAAAAAAAAATAAAATAAAAAACTTAATGGAATAACAAAGCGTGAAAATAGTTTTATCAAATCTATCGGAATTTCACGCAGCTGAAACGCAATAGAATCTTTTAATAAATTTGGTAAGAAAAAAAAAACAAAAATCAAATTTTTTCAAAAGTTTACAGAGAGATAAAAATCTATTTGAAAATGGTTTTTTTTTTTGTGTGCATTTTAATGAAACAAAGAAAAAAAGAGCCCCTATTACATAGTTCTTGATCTTTTTTTTATATTTCTTTTATTTTTTTTCCTTTGTTTACTTGTCATCATAGACTTCGCATTCGCATGTGCTATCAATTTGTTATACCTTAAATATACTCGATTTGTATTGAATTGAAGTCTCGACTTGATTCTGTTAAAGAAGTCACAAAATTCAAGATTTTATTTATTTATTTTTATTTTTTCATATGAACTTGTTTTTCTCTTCGATCTATTTTGTTGGGAAATGAAAAAAAAAAAGACCAAAAAAGGAAGATAATCTTTAGGTTTGCTTATTTTTGTTTTTTGTAGGAAGGAAATAAAAACATTACTTTGCTTGTTTGTTTGTTAACAAAAAAAAAAAAGTGGGTGAGGGTCATTGTAAATTAGTTGAAATACTGAGTAGAGTAGTTGGGTGAGAAAAGATATCGATGGATAAAGGGACAAACCTATTCAAGTTTGTAAAGAGCAAAGCATTAAAACTTAAAACACCCACCCACTCTCGTTAAAAATTAATACACAATTGATATTGCAGCTGCTAACATTGGATCACATTTTTATTTATTATTATTTTTTTTTGTTTTTACTTTTTTGTTTTTTTTTTTTTTTTTTTGTTGTTGTTGTTGTCTGTTGTGTCATAATCGAGTAGAAAAATATTATATTTTAATATGCACAACAAAGTATTAAGGTATTATTAGATATACAGCTATGGACAAAGAAATAGCACACTTTTGATTTTTCTTACAAAAATTGGATTTATTTGGGACCTTTTAACTTATATATTATAATTTTTACATCAGGGCATGCATTAGCTTATGGGAATTCATAAAATTAATAATTATAAATTATTTTATTTCAATTCAATTTTTAAAAATATAATTTCTAGAGAATACCCTTTTTTCTTGTGGACAAAGAAATAGTTCACATTCCGAAAATCATAAAAATAATCATTTCTAAGCAAAAATTCTTACAATTTCCAATAAATTCAATACTACTAAGTTAGTAACTTGTTAGTAGACCACAGTTTTTCAAAGTTCTTTTGCACCTCTTTGGTAAACTTTCAACTAACGTCTGGTATCCACTTTGTGGAGTACGGCACCACGCTTCTTTGATTCTGGCCCAAAGATCGTTTGAATTTTTGAATTTCCTTTTCCCACGCTTAACATTGACATCAATTTATAAGTTTTCTATGGGGTTAAGATTGTGAATTTGAGATGGCTAGGTGCAAACATCGATTTTTTCGTCCGAAAACCTATCTTGTACTATTTCTGATGCATGTTTGGGTGATTGTCATGTATGAATATCTAATTAACTGGCGAGAAATATGGTTCCTCGGTATTCTAATGTAATATTAAGACAAAAGAATTTATCAATTTTGCCATCCACCTAACCAATCGGTCCTTACCATGCCAGGAAAATGCGCCCCAGATCAAATCCTATCCTCTTAGTTTCATCGTCTTGAGATAATACTTTGGCTTGTCCTTTTAACATTTTAGGCGATGGACAAATGTTTTGTCATCGGTTCCAATGCGGTTAACCTTTATTTCATCACTCCAAAAGACTCTCATTCAAAACAGCATGTTTTTATTCAGATGTTTTATAGCTAATGTTAGGTGATCTTTCATGTGTCTTTTTATATCATTGGATTTTTCTTGCTTACCTGTCTGTACAACTCAGCATCATTAAGTATCCTTCTTAAAAGTCTGCTTGACACTTTTTTCGCCGAATTCTATATTTACTTCGGGCAAAATCGTGCGAGATGACTTAAAAGGCTCACATTTGCGTTTCTTTGTGATCGCTCTATCCACTCGTATGGAAGTTTTGCGGGGAAGAAGTTAACGCAATTTAATTTCAGAGTTTAAATTTCTATTTGCTCTTTCCAAATAAATGACTTTATCCATCATTTATTCGAGAGAATTAGAGTTTAAGCTAATTAAGAAGGATTTTTCCCTTGACTATGAGGCTCGAAAGTAATTCTCCCTTTTTTCGCAGTTTAATGATGTTTTCTGCCTATTTTTTTCAAAAATACTTGTTAATTAAATAGTAGCAATAAAATGAATGCATTTTCGTCTACAACTTTTGAACGCGGAATAAAAACTTAACGGTTAAACAAATGTGTGCTATTTCTGTGTCCACTAGCGAAAGAGACAGAAAAAGCATTATATTGCTAGTGCAAATAAATATAGAAAATAACGGTACTTTTAAGATATTTTTGTCTCCATCACTTTATTTCGATAATATACCAAAAGAAAAAAATTTATAAAAAGCATTCCTAATATCTAAAATTCGATTCGCATGATTTTTCTCAATAGTGTGCTATTTCTCTGTCCATGGCTGTATGAGTGAGCTTCCGGATAGTACTTATTCCCAGCGTTGCCAACCCATTCAGTCAAAATTATGCCTCACTTAAAAAAAAAATTATGCCTTTTCAAATAAATTGAATCGGTGACAATAGTAACATTTTTATTTTTTTTCAGGAGAGACAAAAAACTCTGTATTTTTGACGACGCGGCCGCATTGACAATTTTAGCTTTAAATTCGGTTTAGAGGCCTTGTTAGGAGTTGAAACTAACTAAAAGTTTAAAAAAAATATCTTTATCAAAGAAGATTTAACAAAAAATAAATATTTTTTATAAGTTGTTTTAACACCCAGCGTTTTGTTGGGAGTCAAAACCACTTAATTACTTGGAAATAATGTTGTTTTGACACTCATTTTACATCCAAAGTATTAGCAAATTTAATGGAAATGAATAAAAAAACGATCATAATTCAGCAATTTTATTAATACATACATTAAAAAACAAGAACATTAAACAAATAGGCGAAAGTGGACGTTCCACGGCCAGCAATGAATTTGTTATTTTTTGACGTAGTCTTACTAATATTGTGCAAATGTTTAATCCTTGTGACGTAGGTACTTCAAAATAGTATAAAATGCATTTTTGCATTTAACACTTTTTATTGATTGTCTCATTGAATTTTAATGTTTATTTGAAGTGAAAAATATGATGGTTTGTAATTTTCCCTGAGTTTAAAGACCTTGATTTAGAATATCAAACCAATAGAACCCAAACTAGAAGCCTTTAAGACAAGATTTACGAATTTTTTTTTTATTTATTTTGCATTTTCAATTCTTTGCTGGTATTAAAAGCTTGAAAACTCTAGAACAAAAAGTCGAAGTTAATGGCTCAGGGAAAATACCAGAGCATCATATTTTATATTCAAAATAAAAATTAAATTCAATATGTCCTGCACACATTGCAAGATGCATTACCAATACTAATATTGCAATATTTTACATTCTTAATCCAAATGCAGAAAAAAAATCATAGTAAAACTTTTTCCTAAGATATAGTTTTTTTCATTTGGTACCAATTTAATTTATTAACAAGAACATTTTGAAAGATGCAATTCCATTCGAATGACCGCGATCAACTGACTGACACTAAATCATCGATAAACTGTAAGAAACAACAGTTTACTTACTTCGTTTTTCCAGCGTTGAATGTAAAAAAACAAATTAATATGAAGTACTTAAGGTGTTTTAACACTCAATTTCAAAATTGGCAGAATAGATATGTCGTTTTAGCACTAAATGCGTATTTTAACCTCGAAATTTTATATGATCCAAATATCAAATCATGTTGGTTTTGCTCTCAACGCTAGCTCTACCCATAAGCAATGCAAAACAGTTATAAAAGTGGTTTCAAAAAATTTGTCACTTATGTTATTTTAACAATCACCGATTCAATTATGCCTCAATTTAAATTTCTTAGTTTATTCTTAAAAATTATATACACAAAGTATGTTGGATATTGATTCTATTATCAACATCCGTATTCAATACTTACGTTTCATATACTTATATTTACTTTGTTATAATTTCAACTTTACAATATTTTCTAAATCTTTACTTTGACAAATCTGTTTTCTCTGTATAAATTAATTTGTTATTTTATTATTCATTCTACGTTAAACTATTGTTCAATAAACAACTTATAATTCTCAAAATATTCTTCTGGAATTTTCTTCAATTGGTGAAACAATATTTCACAGGTTATGGGCCCAGGACCTAAAGTTCCATTGTGGTATAATCATTTGAAGAATTAATAAGAATATATTTTGAGTTTTTTTATTAACTAACGGTTTTAACGTTGGTAAGAGTTTTTAAATTAATTTATTTAATTGAAATGGCTGCGGGTCTTGCGACAACGTATAGTTCTTCACGAATGGAGTTGCTATCTAAGGAGAACTATGATACGTGGTGTATGCAAGCGGAGGCACTTCTTATCAAGAACGATTTATGGGATTTTGTAAATGGAAAATCTCTCAAACCAGCAACTGGTGATGCTGAAATTGCAGCATGGTGTAAACAGGATCGTAAAGCAAAGGCTGATCTTATTCTGTCCATTCACCCATCAGAATTGAAGCAGATTCGTGGATGTGAAACCTCGAACTCAGTGTGGCTTAAATTGGAGTCCATATATGCTTCAAAAGGTCCAGCTAGAAAAGCTACGCTTTTAAAGCAATTAATGCTTCAAAAGTTGGACGATGGTGATGATGTTAGAGAGCACATGGCTAAATTCTTTGATGCAGTTGACAAACTAGAAAGCATGAAGATCAAAATTAATGGTGATCTTTTGTCAATTATGTTGCTGTACAGTCTTCCATCGTCATTTGAGAATTTTCGTTGTGCCATAGAGTCTCGTGATGACTTACCTTCTGCTGAAGTGCTTAAGGTTAAAATCATTGAAGAGAGCGAAGCACGAAAACAAACAAATGGAGGTGTCGTCATGGCTATGGCTGCCCGAAATGGAAAATTCCAATATAAGACACATCATAAGACTGAAGAAACATCACAGAAAACTTCTGGTAAAAAGGTTAAGTGTTACAAATGTGGCGTTTTAGGACACAAAGCAAATGCATGTCCTGCTAGAAAACCAGAATATTCAAAAAAGAAATCCAAGCAATTTGTCCATAATGCTGATGATTCTTTTGCTGCAAATGATTCAATCGCTGTTGGAGAGAGTTACATGTCTGAGCCAACTAGAACATGGATTCTTGACAGTGGATGTACGTCTCATTTGTGTGGTGATGAAGGTCTCTTCAAATCATTATGTGAATCATCTAAGGCGAAACTGAATCTTGCAAGTCATGCAACAGCTGAAGTCAAAGCTAGAGGTGTTGTACATTTATCCGTTGCAAATGATACAGGATTTCGCACAATTGCATTCAAAGACACGTTATTTGTACCAGAATTACGTACAAATCTGATTTCTGTGGCAAGACTTACAAACAAAGGGCATGAAGTCAAATTTGGTAAAGATTGTGCAATTGTTCAAGCAAAGGATGGTTCTGTAAGTATGATTGCAGATAGAAGGGGAGACCTTTACGTCCTTCGAGAACGGCCAGAATGCTCAAAAGTGGTCGTCCAGCCTGATTGCTCCGAACTGTCGAAGTGGCATGAAAGGTTGGGTCATTTGAACAGCAAAGATCTTCTTAAGCTGATTCAAATCGGTGTAGTTCCTGCAATTGATACAAAGAATCATGAAGAATTATTAAAATGCGAAGTTTGCTTGAAAGGAAAAATGGTAGCGTTGCCCTTTCCAAAGTCACGAGAGTCCTGTGAAGAAGTTTTGAAAATAGTTCACTCTGATGTTGTGGGTCCATTTAGGACGGAATCACTTGGAGGAGCTAAATATTTTGTTACCTTCATAGATGAAAGCACAAGGTGGTGCGAAATATATTTCCTTAAACAAAAGAGTAGTGTTTTTGAAGCTTTCAAATTCTATAAAAATCTTGTGGAAAAGCAAACGGGGGCGAAAATCAAATGTTTGCAATCCGACAATGGTGGTGAGTACTGCAGTTCAGAATTTGAAAAATATCTTTTAGATCAAGGCATCAAAAGAAGACTCTCAATTCCTCATACTCCTCAACAAAATGGCTTAGCCGAGAGGATGAACAGGACGCTCATGGACATGGCAAGATGTTTGTTGTTGCAGTCTGGATTGAGGGGTGGTTTTTGGTCTGAAGCAGTTGCCACTGCTTGTCATATTCGGAATCGTTGTCCGACAAGAAGTCTGAATGGTGAGGTTCCATTTGTCAAATGGTATAAAAAGAAACTTCAACTTAACTACCTGAAGAAGTTTGGCTCACGTGTGTATGTCTTGGATAAAAACTCTGGCAAAGACAAAATTGCGGCAAGATCCATAGAAGGAGTATTTGTTGGATATCCTCAAGACAGAAAAGGTTATCGAGTGTGGTTACCAAACAAACACCAAGTTATAAATGCTCGCGATGTTAAGTTCATTGAAGAGACTCTACAGATTCCAAGTGCTGTTCTTCCTGAAATGGATGAATTGTTTATAACGTGGGAAAATTCAACTGATCTCAGCACTCCAATTGATGAGGATCTTTTGCAAAGTCCACCAGAAAACGAAGTCAATGTGGAAGTGGAGCCTAAAACAGTTGAAAAAGAACGAATTCCAAATCACGATTTAACAAGAGCTCCTGGAAGACCACGTCTTGTTCGAACTGGCAGTAGAGGGCGACCAAGAAAAATATTTCAAGCAGCAAAATCCAAGAAAGAAGAAGAAGAAGAGGAGTTTCATGGGTTCAGTGAAACTGAAACTGAAGACGAACATGAACATTTTGCTGGGGTTGCTGAAATAAGTGTTGCCGATGCTCTGAAGAGTGAAGAAAGTGTTGAATGGAAAGAGGCAATGGAGTCAGAGGTGATGAGTTTGCTCAAAAACGACACATGGGATATCATTGAAAATGAAAAGAAGAATGATGTCGTTGGCTGCCGTTGGGTTTTAACTAATAAACATGGCCCGAATGGTAATATTGAGAGACGAAAGGCTCGACTCGTAGCAAAAGGTTACAGTCAGACTTATGGAGTCAACTTTCATCAAACATATGCTCCAGTGGCAAGATTGGAAACCTTGCGTTTGCTATTGGCTCTTTCTGTTCAAATGGGTCTTAAGGTTTGGCAGTTTGATGTGGTAACAGCTTACTTAAACGGAACATTAGATGAAGAAGTTACTATGCGAGTACCCGAGATGTTATCTGAATTGCTGCAAAGAATAATTTCCAAACAAGGGGAAACATCGAACTTAAGACGAAAAGCCGAGAAGATGCTCAATAACTTACAGAATGGAGGTAATGCTTGCAGGTTACGAAAAGCCATTTATGGGTTGCGGCAAGCTGGTCGTCAATGGTACCTCAAATTAAGTGGAAAGTTATTAAGCTTGGGGCTGAAGCCGACTGCAAACGAACCTTGTCTCTTTCGAGATGATTCTGGTGGTGACATTTTGTTCGTTCTGATATATGTCGATGACATATTAGTTGCTGCAAAAGATGTTGAAAAGTCACTGAGAATACGAAACCGTTTGCTGGAAGATTTCGAGATTAAGGATCTGGGCTTGGCAAAATACTGTCTTGGATTGGAAATTCATCAACAAAAAGGTATGATTGAACTATTTCAGAGAGGGTATACTTTAGGACTTCTCAAACAGTATGGTATGGAGAAGTGTAATCCAATAGCGACACCCTCAGAGAAGAAAGAATGTTTCGATGATACAGAAGAGATGAATCCAAAAGAGAATTTTCCGTATCGAGAATTGATTGGGTCTTTAATGTATTTATCAGTTGCTACACGTCCAGATATTTCAAACACCGTATCAAGATTGGCACAGTATACTAATAATCCAAAGAAGTGTCATTGGCAAGCAGCGAAGCGAGTTCTCAGATATCTTGCTGGAAGTGCGAATTTTGGATTAATGTATACAAAAACCAATGAATTATTAACTGGATATACGGATGCAGACTGGGCTAATTGTATAGTTGATCGTCGATCATATACTGGCTATGCATTTCTACTCAGTGGTGCAGCTATATCGTGGAAGTCACAGAAGCAACGAACCGTAGCGCTTTCATCGACTGAGGCTGAGTACATCAGCTTATCTGAGGCGTCGAAAGAAGCAATTTATCTAAGAAGTATTTTGATTGAACTTGGATTTTCAAACCTTGCTAAGACAACTATCTTTGTGGATAACCGTGGAGCAGAGTGTTTAGCAAACAACCATGTGTTTCACGCTCGCACAAAACATATTGATATTAAGCACCATTTTATCCGAGAATCGATTATGACTGGGATGTTTGTATTGAAGCATATACCAACTGAACACATGATTGCAGATGTCCTGACTAAAGCGTTATCACGAGAAGTTCACTGGAGATGTCTTGAAGGTCTTGGATTTAGAAAGAAAAATGAATTGCATAATGAACGTTCGTCTTGAGAGGGCGTGTTGGATATTGATTCTATTATCAACATCCGTATTCAATACTTACGTTTCATATACTTATATTTACTTTGTTATAATTTCAACTTTACAATATTTTCTAAATCTTTACTTTGACAAATCTGTTTTCTCTGTATAAATTAATTTGTTATTTTATTATTCATTCTACGTTAAACTATTGTTCAATAAACAACTTATAATTCTCAAAATATTCTTCTGGAATTTTCTTCAATTGGTGAAACAATATTTCACAAAGTACACAGGTACATCAATTTATGTACAAAAGTACATACATTATTCAATTTATACATTAAGGGCCAATTTTTCAATAGTCAGATAAACCTCAGATAGAGATTATTCCTAGGAATACAATTTTTTATATTGAAATTTATTCTTCTGATAGTCTAACTGACGATTAAAAAATCGGGGCTAAGGCAACTTATTTGTCACGTAACGGAAACTTATTTTCTTCGAAAGAAATATTTCAAGACGTTGCTTCATATAATTGAAATAAATTAGCGGCCAATTTCTTTCACCAATAAAAAATAATAACCTATTTGCAAGCGTTTTAGACCTTTTTACAGCAACAAAATTAGTTTTTTTTTCTAGTAAAAGGGATTAGTGTGAACAAAACTCTTCGAAAAATTAAACAGTACCAAGAGTTTAATTTTAAAAACAAATTCTGTAGATAAAATTTCGAACAACCTTTATTTAAAAGATATAGAAAATATTAGTTTTTAGTCTTTTTATCAAAATATTTAAAAAAATATAAGAAACTTTTAAAATATAAATCAAGAGTAGAATGAAAAAAATTATGCCTTTTTGGCAAAAAATAAGCCTCAATGCCTTAGCTAATAAAATTATGCCTAAAAGGCATAATTATGCCTCAGTTGGCATCGCTGCTTATTCCGTAGATACATATTTTTTTTTTTTTTTTTTGGTAGACAATACCTTTTTAGTTAGACTTTGTTCTTATTGGAGTTTTTTTGTTCTCGTTGTAAAGTCTAATAGGAATATGATATTTACTATTTACTAGAATCCAATAAAGGAAATTTATCTCAGAAAATACACACGTAACACTTGGATATCCTCACCAGAGAGCCCAACGAGTCGAGTTATGTTTTACGAACATCGAGTACTTACTCGAAAAAACGATCTCGAACAAACAGAATAAACACAACTGAAATATGTTCGAGCTGTCCTGTTTACGAGTATGATGACTCCTAAGTAATCCTACATTTCAAACGAGTTCAAACGATAATTTTTCTGTTCGAGTAAAATCGAGTAAAATGATCGTGAACAAAATGTTCATGATCAATGTGATCGAATATACTCGAACTGGAAATGAAATGTTCATAGTGTTCGAGGGTGGTTTTTCTTGTAGCATAAATAAAAAGAGAATCAGTTTGGTACACAAAAGCAAGTTACATTTGTTTCATTTAAATTAATTAATTTGACAAGAGAATGAAATGAAGAAAACATACCTATTAGGATAAAATTAAATAAAATACAGAAAAAAAGAAAAATTTAATAAAACTTAATGTTAGATACAAAGTGTTTCAGCACTCGCTTTCTCCGAAGCAATTGAAATGAAGATTATTTACTAAGGTTTTGATGACATTGGATCCTATGTCAATAACAAAACGAAAATAGTTTATGCTGTCTGTAATTCCATATTGTAAGAAAATATTTTTTTTTATTTTGTCAAAAATATTTTCTCCTGACAATGGTGCTTCAATTTCATCGACAACCAATACCCGTTGAAACAAACTTTTATTTATTATGTATTATGTAATTTCTTTACAAAATCTGTGCCTCAAAAGGTTTGTCGTTGTTTTAAAATTTTTCATCACTTATTTGCACGATCTGCATGCCACAAAGTTTGGTATAGTATCACCGTTTTGATTTTTTATTTCGCAAAAGTCCCCCATACATTAGTTCGGCAGTTTCTTTTGTCACAAATAGAAAATATATTATTATTATTAAGATTTAAGCTAATACTTTGCTCTTCCATTATTTTTTATAAAATTATTACTTTTTTAAATGAACTCAGATGATTACTATTTAAATATTAGCTGTGTTTTATTTTCCTCTTGATACGGATCAGAAACAATAACAAAACAAAATCCTGCTTTTGTTGTAAGGCTTATAAAAACAATGATCTGATCTGGATTACGAGGAAAATAAAACAAAGCTATTATTCTCGCAAAAAATCAGCTTTTGAACTAAAATTAACTTTCCCTTTAACCCTTTCATGCAGATTTGTAATTTCCCCAATATACCTACCCAAAAAAATAGTAATTTGTTTTAAAAACAATCATCCCAAATCGCATTATTGCATATTTTTTAATAATATGTTTCTATTACGCACCTAACTGCACAAATTAACTGGGCATTGCCCACTACCACATTTATATATTGTTACCTAACGACTAATTACTTTTTTGTTTACTCAGTCATTGATAAACCCTTTCTAAAAACACAATTGTAAAATTAAAATAACATGCTTTAATTGCAGGTACCTATAGGGCGTAACAATTGGAAGTGGTTGTTTTCATTGTTCAAACTGTTCATGATTTTTCGATCACGTTCGATCACTTTCGATCATTTCGAGTAAAGCCTAGTGTATGGATCTCACCCATAGTTCACTTGTAAATCATTGTTTTTTGTTTGATTTGTTTTTTGAGAGAACAGGGTGTCACTATTGTTTCTGAGATAATTTTATTTGATTGTTTAACCCTCTGTAGGCACACCTCTTTTTTGAGAATTTGGCTTATACTTTTTCATGTCGCTAGAACTTTTTTCGGTCTCACTATTTTATAAAGAATCATGTATGAAATTGATGTAGAATTTTCCGAGAAATTCGAATATTGTATTCACAATTCCAAAAAATTGTATTTTCACCCTTATAAAGACACTTTTTTGTGACCACATTTTATTTTTGTCCCGCCAAATTCGCACCCGTCCGTGTGCCGACAGAGGGTTAACAAATTAGTTGACTTTTCTTATATGTATTTAAAATTAATTTTTTTTTTATTGTAGACTTAAAGTCAATTTTATTTTATTTTTATCATTTATTTTTGCCCCTACGAAAAGAAAAGTCACCTAATTTGTTAAAGAATTTATTTATTGGAGGTCTCGCCATAAGAAAAAAATAAAAGAATGCAATTTTACACTTATATCACTGAGGAATACGGAATAAATACTACAAATAAACTTATAATAAAGTCAAATAAGGTGAAAAAAGGGGTAAACCTCGGAATGAATGCTAATAGAATTTTTTTTGCTCAATACCATCGTTTTGGCATTCTATAACATACCTCAAAAGTCTAGAAAAATTTCATGTCCGCAAGTCGCGATTTGCAAGGTCAAAGCGTGAAATGGAGATTTTCAAAATTATCAAAACTAGACGATGGTATTATATAAACATATGATTTCAAGGTATTTTTACATGCTGATTCCAACCTGTATTAATATAACAGTTGCAAACTCACTACTGAAAAAGCCTTAAAAGTAATAGTAGAGGAACCAAATTTTGCATGAAGGTTTTCATATCCATTATCATTAAGAATCAATACAATTCAATGCAAAAAACATTCATATCTATGAAAAAATAGCATTTTTGAGAAAATGGAAAATTTTGGGATATGCACTAAAAACATCTGGTAGTCCAGTAATTTTAGGTTTTATTTGCGGAAAAATTCCTACTAGGCTGAATTTTGGTATAGACCTTCGTTACAACATTGTAATGAAGATGTGAAAATCGACATTGATATCGCGCCGGCGTTAGAAGTTATAGAGGTCAAAAGGTCACGAAATGCATAAGGCAATATTTATAGATAATTTTATGACGAATAGTTTTTCTATAGACCCCTATTGACCTCCGAGCAACAGGTCGCGAGATATATGCAAAAAACTGATTTTCTTGACCTTTTGACCTCTATAACTTCTAACGCAGGCGCGATATCAATGTCGATTTTTCACATCTTCATAGCAACGCATGCCCCACTGTGCGTCGCGGTGTCATCTTCAGCGATCTGAATTCGACTAATTGATTAAAATAGAACACAAATATTCTATCGATATGACAGATTCTAATTTTAATTTAAATAAATGACAGTTTTTGTTCCATATTTCATAAATATCCCAAGGATATTTTTCAAACTTGAAGTTGACCAACTTTAGATCTTTAACTGAAGTGTTGAGAAAATAATTGGTGAATAAAAAGAAATTACAACCTGCGTTTCAACTCTTGAGTTAAAGTCAACTCTCAAGTTGGCAAACTCAAGTTGAGCAATAGTCAACAAAATGGCCCTTAAAGAGTTCGGCAAATAGGTCACATGCACCAGAAGCTTTATGAGTCTTGACTCTTGAGTGTTCGGTATTATATTTAAAAAAAATTTTTGCTCAATTTAGAATTTGAAATCGAGGAGTCCTTTTGATTCCTTTTAAGTTTATAGGTTCGTTACATCTACTGGAAAGTTTTGTTGCTTAATTATTTAAGCTTAAATTATTTTAGAACGGAATACAATGGCAAAGATCGAACTTATACTATTTAATCTTTTTATTTCCATTTTAAAATTTTGTATCTAATATATGGTTTTTTTTTTGTCGTCTTATTACAGAGCAACAAATATGTCATCCCCAAGTGCTGGTAAACGTCGTATGGACAACGATGTGATCAAATTAATTGAAAGCAAACACGAGGTGACAATCCTCGGTGGTCTAAATGAGTTTCATGTGAAGTTCTTCGGGCCACAAGGTACACCGTACGAGGGTGGCATTTGGAAGGTACGCGTATATTTGCCAGATAACTATCCCTTCAAATCACCTAGTATAGGTTTTGTCAATAAAATTTACCATCCTAATATCGATGAATCATCGGGCACTGTATGCTTAGACGTAATTAACCAAGCATGGACGGCGCTTTACGACTTATCCAATATATTCGAGTCATTTTTACCGCAACTCCTAACATATCCAAATCCGGTCGATCCATTAAATCGTGATGCTGCAGCGTTGTACTTGCATGAGCCAGAAGAGTATCGGCGAAAAGTCGCCGATTATGTTCAACGGTACGCAACAGAGGAAGCTTTACGTGCACACCAAGAGCGTGAGAGCTCAGACAGCGAGTCAAGCATGTCCGACTATAGTGAAGATGAAGCTAGGGATATGGAGTTATAATATTGTTTTCGTCGTTTTAATTTAAAAAATAAATTTTACAAATTTATTATTGTAACTATACACATACATAATAATATATTAATTATAAATTATGAATAATAGATGACTTTTTTTAATTAAGTTTCAAATAAATGAGTTTTATTTCAAAATAACAAAAAAAAAATGTTGAGTCTGTATTTTATTTGAATTAAAGAGAATTTATTTAGAGCTTTGGTTAATCTGGGTCGCATACACGCCTTTACGTATGCACTCATTAAAGCGTCCCAAAACAGCAAATTATGCCAACTGCAATACTATCTTAAAAGAATTGATTAAAAAAGCTCAAATCGAGCTGTGCTTGAAAAAGAAAGAACCAATTATGGGTACAAAATATCACCCCATATTTAAACAAACTAAGGATACAGAAGTTGACGGTAGAATCGCAGGTCAAGAAGTGGTTGGCAAAATCTGCCCTGCTAACTCATGTTGTGGTTATATAACACCTGCTATCCCACTAAACCTAGTTAGAGTTACACTAGCCCAAAAAATTAGGAGAACAAAAAAAAAATTCGTGATTTTTTTTAGTGATTTTTGATAGGCTGTATCTCAGTAAAAAATTATAGAATCATGACAAAACAGAAAGCATGTGAAAGCTACATTCTTCTATAGTTTAACTCAAATTGTTTTGAGTTGATAAATATCGTTTAAATTTTAGATAAACAAAGGAAAAATTAAAAGTTTTCAAAATAAGGAAAAAATATCCAAAAATGGTATGAAAAGTTTTTTTTTTCAAAATTTAACTTTTTTTGAAAACTTTTAATTTTTTTTTTTGTATGTGATTTGACAGATTTTTAATTTTTAATGGAGACTTTAAATATAATGGAGAGTGAATAAATTGGGTATTAGAGCCTTAGCTTTCACATGCCTTTTGTTTTGTCATGTATCGATCATTTATTACCGAGATACAGCCTATCGAAAATCACTAAAAAAAATGTTGTTTGTTCCCTTAATTTTTTGGGCTAGTGTATAAGCAAATTAATTTGAATTGTATAACTATTAATCGCAATATTTCTATAGGCGAAATTTTGGTGGTGACTCCGTGATGATGTAGAGCGCTTTCTCTGTAATTCACTTAATCGAGAATGTACAGCAAAGATTATGTTCAAGTTATCCGATGCAGTTTTGTACCCTTTTCCGCTGATCACAGTGACCAAACTTCGATTTTTCAGCAGGACAATGCCAGAATCCATATACCATAAGAGCAACAATTTATTGGTTGGAAATTAATTCATTAAAAAAAAATAAAACAAGTATACGCCACAGTGACCGCAGAAAATAGATACCAATAATGTGGATTATAAAAAAAAAACAAAAGCAAACTCAACAAACTCTTGACTGATTGCCATAAACTATAGTACAATTTCTAAACGCAGTTTACATACATTCTCAAACACAACAACTTTACTTTTATACAAAACCGCTTTATCCTTATACTTTATTCAACAACTTAATTAATGATGTCACAACTTTTTTTTTTATCTATCAGTTAAAAAAAAAACGTAATAAATTCTAATCTACTAATGATATTTTTCTAAAGTTTATATGAAGACATAATCTAAAGATATGATAACAAAAAACTTATCAATAATCAGCTGGTAATGTGGTTCGATTTTTTTATTCAGCAGTACGCTCGAAGACTTAGATTGAATGGGTAAAACCCTTATACTTTTGGTTCATTAGAACCAAATAAAGGTTTTTCAAATTAAAATTCCTTAATCTTGTTTAAAACCTAAGCACCGGGAACTATAAAATGTGCAACACCGTCCAAAGAGCTATCATTTTCGTTCGCGTGTCGGGTCGTGGTCACTTGTGCAACATAATAGTTAGCTTTCATATTTGAAAGTTGAAGTGAATTTATATTTTCAAAATTAATCAAAACTACTAAATTTCAATATGATACCAAAATTTTGCAGAATCTTTTGCTTGGTTTTCCTGATTGGAGATTTTCATTCAAGTGAGTTGGACAATTTGTTTTTTTTTATTTATTTTGGTGTTATTTTCAAATTATCGTATATTGGGATAAAAAGATTTTTTCCATCTGCATAAATTGATCATGCAAAGACAAAGAAATAAAAGGGCTCTATTCCGGTATCCAGTTAACGTGATAATCCAAAATAAGAATCATTTAAATAGAGCTCAAAATTAAGTTTAAACAAACAGTTTTTGTTAAAGTATCAAAAACAAACAGAAAAAATGTTTTGCCATCAAAATATAGAATGTGAATTCAAAATATAGATTTTTGAAATATTGAACTTTGAATCAAAAGTGCTGGGACCGAACCATTCGACCAGGCTGGACCTTGTTATTATACAAACATATACGAAAAAAAAAACTGGTGATCGCTTGCACCCTCTCTTATATCATAATCTTAAGTTTTATTACCTTTGAACAGTACGGTTCACTTGGTACGATCGTTCATTTTTTTTTTAGCCTCTGAACAGTGCGGTTCACTTAATTAGACCATTAATTTATTTTTTTTTTAGCTAGATTTCAAAAGTTTGAAAACACAATTTAAGATTTATCCGTATTCATATCAATGTGATATAACAGCTCATTTCTATTCGGATTCAGATTTGTTTCAGATTTGAAAATGACTAGGGTTGAAAGAACTCTCTTGGTGGTTCATAATATTCGATATCCTTTTCCAACCAGCTTGAACTCAGGCCAACAGTCTCAAGCGCCTTAGATCTTATGAAATCACCTTTAACAGGGTTGTTAATCGGTTGGGTTGTTTCATAGTTTCCTGTAGCTTTTGGTGTCGAAAACTATGGATTTGACCTTCGATGTTAATTGTCGCCTCTCAAGCAAGTGTTCCAGCATTTGAATGAAAACTCACTTTCCTAGTAGCGAAGACACAAACCCAACATAGCCCAGTTTAGTAAGTACACCTAAACTCGAGATAATAGCTATTATAGCTTGGGCTTGGTCTAATGCACAACTTCTCTAAGTATAAGTTAAGTTAAAAAGTTAAAAATCAGTAGGGTTTTGACTTAGTAACTTACTAAAATGGCTTTAGCATTTTACTAAATCGTTTAAAATTTTGCGCCATTATATTTAAAGTCCCCATTAAAAATTTTGAAATCGCATACAAATGTTAAAACTAGCCTTTTTAATGGCGACTTTTAACTTAACGGAACGTGAATAAAGGTTATTTAGTTAAGATTGCTTAAATATTTAAAATACCCTTAAAGCAACGTAACTAAATTCTTATCTAAAATCGACCTCCCTTTTTTTTCTAAAGCCTGATCGAGCTTAACGATCAAACCAAAAATACCCTCTTTTCTAACCTTGACGTTAAAATCACCAACGGCTTGCCCGTTCTGATATTTTACCTAATATATGTACCGGGTATTCATCACGTAAACCCTTTCCCCATCTTAACATCATCAGTGAACGTGACCTGTGCACAGCCAGCGTCGTCGTCGACAACCAGCATTTTTACAGCTTATTTCGTCAAAACCGAAATTATCTAAGATTTCTCAAGTGATTTTATTTTCTATCCACAAATAACCCCCTTCTTATCAATATCATAACCTTATCGACTTAACAATACAATTTTTGGTAGCAGCAAATGCAAGAATGTTATACGTTCAGGCATTAAATGCATGATAAACTATCAAACGATCATTCAAAGAAATAGAAACCAAAGGCAAATTGCATTGGGACATAAAAATGTATTTATAGCTTTTCAATGTTTCGCAAATTATTGTTGTAAAAATTGATAATGATAATTCTAATTGATGCCATTAATTTAAACCTCTTTGGTTATTGACTTTGTTGTAAGGTGATTGATAAGTTTTTAAGACCTTTAATGACATTTCGCAACTTCAGACTCAATACCTTTTCTTTTTATATTCATTTCAGGTTTATCCCACTTCGATAACAATAGACCAAAACTATTAAATTCAAATATAAACAATGGATCTATCGCTACATTGGATGACGCACGACATCAGGCGTCAATACGTCTAGTTAACAAAGATGTTACCTTCGGTGAAGGTCACATTTGTAGTGGTTCTTTGATATCATCACGAGTAGTTCTAACAGCTGGTCGATGCCTTTTCAAGTAAGTTATCGATAAGATCTGTTTGATTATAACCCAAAACAAAACATGCTTCGATAACGTGTTATGCTAGGAATACAAAAATTTTCCACAAAATTTGTAAATCTGATTAAATATTTTTGTTTCTTCTTTACAGTTCAGATACCAAGACCACGCGTCATCCTGCCGAATTAATCGTAGTTTTGGGTTCGATTAATCGATATCAGCGGACTGCTGATACCGTGATTTCTAGAATCACGCATATTCGATATCCATCAACCTTTGATATGGAAACAATGAGTGACGATATTGGTTTATTATTTTTGAGTCATGAAGTTCCCGAGAATCATTCAACTATTCGACCAATTGAATTAAATCGAAAAAATATCGATATCAATATGATGCGAGGAAGAGTGACTGGTTGGGAACTATCTAAAAATGGTGACTTATCTCAACAACTTTTAGTCTCGAATGCATCCATTGTTAATCAAACAAGCTGTGTAACTAAAGTCGAAGGACCTCATATTAGAAATGGAATGATTTGTGCCAAATACAATCGAATTGAAGGTAACCTTTGTCAATCCGATGTTGGGGCGCCATTAGTGAATGCTGGCAAACAAATAGGATTGGCATCTTGGACAGCAGATAGTTGTTCGACACAAAGTGACCATCAACTAGCTTCTTATACAGATGTTGCACATCACACCAAATGGATTCGAACAGAAATGTCAGATGGTAATAATACTGACAGTTCTGTTTGGGGTGCTCTTGGATTTCTGGCACTTTCGTGGTTTGCATTTAAGGACAAGCAGAAATTAAGTTTCAGATTTTAGACTTCGTAATTTTTGTTTTCTGCCAAATGAATCTGATTAGTGATTATTTATGTTTAGTTAATTTAAAAAAAAAAAATAGAAAATATACAAATTAAAAAATAGTAAAAACACGTTAGTGGTTTTTGTGTATTCTCTCAGATTTGGCATCACTTTGGGTGAGAATGTACATACAGTATGTATTTTGTGTTTGGTTTCACCTTCGGGACAATCTTTAAAGAATATTGAATTTTTTTACATTACATCGAATTCCTTTCGATTCGATTTTAAACCGATTAATAAATCATATTCGGCACATGGTTTATGAAACATAAAATGTACCATATCCATAAAAGAGGATTTCAAGAAAAGGTGCTTCAATTAAAAAGTTTCAAAAATAAGAGATAGTATGCATGGAGTCGCACAAAATCGCTCATGTAGTTTTATTCGCAAAAAAATCTACATTAGATACTGCAAGCCGTAAATACATGCAAATAGACGGTCGTTTTCATTTCATCAGGACAATGACTTGACATAGTCCTTTTCGAAATCGGATTGGTATTGACTATCGTTTGCCCAACGCACAGGGTATTTGACCCAAAAAGGTGATCAAAGGTATTTTTAAATGAAAAAGGTTCTTAAAAAGTGTAATTAATAGACAAAAAAATTACTTTCCATATTTTACAATTTGTATTAACCCTTTCGGACCCAGCGTTACTCTCATGTAACATTTTTTTTAAAATTCGTAAAAAATATTAAATTAAACAATTTTTTAGGTTACGATCTCTTAATTGAAAGATAATAATGCCTATAGTTACTGGATTATTACAAAAAGTTAGTCATTAAAGTTACCTTTAATTTTTTTTTTTATCGAGAAAGGGACTGTAATTCACATTTTTTTTTTTTGAAAAAAAAAATTTTTTTATACAGGGTGTCCCAAAAGTAATGGATCAAACGAAATATGCTGATAGGCCAACTTAAGGGCTCTCAGAATTTGGTAACTTGTTCATCCCAAATCCTTACGGTTTTCGATTTAATGCAATTTTTGTGAAATTTCGAAAAATGCCGACTTTGCATCGGTATTTTGCTTCCTCCGCTCATAATTGATTTTTGTTTTTTACAATTCTTCCACTAAAACGTTGCCTAATAATAGGAAATAATTAATTAATCAAAATATTTTTTATTTCATACGCCATTTTGCTGCAAATTAATTAACAGTTTCATGTTTTATAAAAACTCAATTTCTTTCTTTTATTTCAGAGCAACACCCTGAAAAAAATTTGTATGGTGTGGCACTGGTTTATTATTTTGAAAACTTGCCGTGTTATTGCAGTTTTCAAAAATGCATAAAAGTTTCCAAAGTTGTAATTAGAACAAAAGATATTACAATTTAAATGCAACAAAACAGGGTTTTTCAGAGAAAAATAACAAACAAAAGTCGAGACTTTTATTCAAAACGAAATAAACAAACAACTGTCGAGAAAATGTGTTTATTTTTCTTTGTTATTTTTTTCTGAAAAGCCCTGTTTTGTTGCATTTAAATTGTAATATCTTTTGTTATAATTTCAACTTTGGAAATTTTTATACATTTTTGAAAACTGCAATAACACGGCAAGTTTTCAAAATAATAAACCAGTGCCACACCATACAATTTTTTTTCAGGGTGTTGCTCTGAAATAAAAGAAAGAAATTGAGTTTTTATAAAACATGGAACTGTTAATTAATTTGCAGCAAAATGGCGTATGAAATAAAAAATATTTTGATTAAATAATTATTTCTTATTATTTGGCAATGTTTTAGTGAAAGAATTGTAAAAAACAAAAATCAATTATGAGCGGAGGAAGCAAAATACTGTTGCAAAGTCGGGATTTTTCGAAATTTCACAAAAACTGCATTAAATCGAAAACCGTAAGGATTTGGGATGAACAAGTTACCAAATTCTGAGAGCCCTTAAGTTGGCCTATCAGCATATTTCGTTTGATCCATTACTTTTGGGACACCCTGTATATGGTCATAATTTTGAAAAAAAAATATGTATAAAAAATGTTAATGCAGAAAGTGTTTTGTTTTTTTGCTTAGAAGAAGTAGCATACATTATAGTTTCATAAAAAGTTATTTTCTCAGTTCTCCGACTTTTTTTGGTGGTCTTAGGCAGTGCATTTTACTTACATGTAACATGAGAAAAACACATTAGTTCTGCTATTTATTATTTTGGAAAATAACTTCTTGCTATTCATAATTCTTAGTTGTGATGTTTTTGACCCGATAATACCGAAAAAACATTTTTTAATATTGATTTTCATAGCTTGGGTTCGAAAGGGTTAACCAATGAGATATTTCAATATAAAAACGTTACACATACGCCACAGTGACCCACGGTTAGGACGCAAACAAAATAATTAAAACACATTTATAGCTGACTAAACAATATTAAACCAGTTCACTTTTGTTGGTTGTTCAATAAATGTCAAAATAGTTTTAAGGTATCAAGGGCTAATGGGCAACTATACCTACTATATTAATTTTTATTTTTTATTTTTCGTGAAAAAACACTTTGAGCTCTCACCTCAAAAATAAAAAAAAGAAAATTTCTTAATTGAAAAAAGTATGCTTTAAATAAAGAAAAAGGCGCAAAATTTTAAACGATTTAGTAAAATGCTAAATCTATTTTAGTAAGCTACTAAGTTAAAAAGAAGAACTTGCGAATTTTAAACGATTTTACCTATTTACTATCTCTTAACATTTTACTAGAGAATCAGAAAACGGCTGCTTTATCTTTTAGTAACTTGCTAAATTCATATTAAATCTGTCATTTTCCTCGAAATAAATTGTAATTTCAATTTTATTTGAGAAAATTAAGGTGTGTTTTTTAATATTTTTGTTTTTAAATACTTAATGTACATAATAGGTACATAAATTTTAAATTTGAAAAAAAAAAAAAAATAAATAAAAAATATTTATTTTCGAAAAATGTTTAACTAGTAGGTAATACTGCCCATAATCTCGTAAAGGCCCTAACTACAAAAATTTCGATTTTGATTTTTTTCCTATTTTTGGAGTAAGGGCATTGTCACTGATTTATCCTCATTTATTTTTTTATCCTAGGTCTTCAAATACGTCAGAAAAACGGATCCACATGGCTGGCGTGGCGAATATGGTTGTCACATGATGTATTACCAGAAAAGTCGCAGTTTTGGCAAAGAAAGATTTTTATTTACCAAAGATGAAGGAATCATTAAACAGGTTATTTCAAAGTGTATTCCTAGCATTCCGGCGTCAAGAAAAAGCGGAGAGTTAATATCGGGATAACTATTAAAAAGTTTAAAAAATGGTTATTTGTGAGTATTTTAATAGTCAATAAAGACTATTTATAATAGTTAGTTACGCCTCGATATTTTAGCCAAGTTTCTGTACCCAAAACAAAAATTAAAACACATTTAATAATTTTTAAGTTTTTTTTATTTTTTTGTTTTTCCTAAAATTATTTTTAATCTTAACAGGTTCAATTACAATTAAAAGAGTTAAATTCAATACTTTTTATTTTTTTTTTTTACTAATTTCTAGAAAAAAAATCTCGTTTTATAAAAATGAGTCTTGAAACATTGGAATCTCCATTTATCAACCCGTCGAAGGATATATTTTATTTATATATATATATTTTTTGTTTTCGTATTTTCATAAATTATTTTCCAAATTGTATCTTCTTATAAGCAGAATAGTTCAAACATTTTCATTTTTTGTTTTATTGTTTTTTTTTTTTTTTTCAATTTTATAGTTTAATTAGTCAATCCTTATGCTTACCTATAGTTTTTGTTTTTTATTGAGAACCAATGGCTATAAAAATTTATAATTTAGTTTTTAATTAATTTATTTTGATATTTAAAATATTTTCCAATTTTTTTCCTAATTTATAACAATTTATTTTATTTATTTATTCTAATATTTTTATTTGTTCGAGTTTTTGTTTTTGTTTAAAGGTTAAGTTAACAAATTTTATTTAAATCTCTTAATAGACTCTCTAACAGCAAGTTTTAACATTGTTGTATGAGATTTTTATAATTAACAAGGTATTTTAGGCTAATATTGTTTTTTATTTTATACAAAATTTTTTCTATAGTACTATTATTCTACTTTTAGCATTTTTTCTTTCGACAAAATTTGCCAATTTTTGATTTTGATTTTTCAAAATTTTGATCTTTTTTGAGTTTTTTTTTTATTTTATTTTTGTGATATGAAAATTTGATTTTTTTCTTCAATTGATTTTATTTCCTTTTTTCATAATTTCTAAATTTATGTAGGTAGAAATTTTTGATTCTTTTTGTATTTTCTTGGTTCATTTTAATTTTTGTACCTAATTTATTTTTTCTTTTGATTTTCTATATTCTCTCATTTTAAAGTCATTTGCCATTTTTATTTTGGTTGGTTCTTTGAATTTTGATTAACATTTTTAAAAGTTTTATATCTTTTTGTTCCTTTTTGATTTATAACCAATTTTTGTTTGTGTCCTTTTTAAGTTTCAAGTTTTGTGTGAAATTCACTCTCTCATTTAATGTTGGTTAAAGATTTTAATTTTGTTTTCTTTGTTTGGTGTCTTTAATTTTTTTTTGTTGATTTTTTTTAATTTTTTTTTTGATTATTATAAATTGAAAAAATTCTAACACTACACACCACTGAGCTATTTTGCGTGAAGTGTTGACAACTGCTATCATTCTAAAATGTAGAACAGCCAATAGCCAAGATTAAAGGCTAAAAAGCTAACCGGGAACACCATGCGGGAATATTTATCAATAATATTGACATCTTTGATTTTTGGTATTGACGCTTTCAGTGCGGATGCGCCCTTTTTGAGAGCATGCAGCATTCGAGGTTTTTGGTTACCAGTCGCTGAAATAAAGAATAAATATTAAATTATGTCATAAAATATTTTAATGGGAATTTATATTTAAAAGTGGATATTTTTAATTTCAAAACCAATACTTGAAATACTATGAAATAGGTACTATAAAATTTAAGCAACATTTTTGAAAAAAAAAAATTTTAAGAACTGAAAGGAGAATGGGGATTTTGGACGTTGAGTGGCCATTAATAAAATTGGTATCAAATGAAAGAGCTATAGCTTAGGAAAAACTTTTACATTGGAAGTTTCATCGTTTAATGTGTGAAGGAAAAATTGAATTATATTTTTATTTTAAATATGTAATATGAAGCTCTGTCATTTTTAATTACCCTGAAGACATTGATCTTCAAAATCCGACCAATAGAACGCATAATACAAGATTTTTAATCCAAACACCTTTGTTTTTGTTCGACAGTTTTTCAAACGATTCAAACTAACAAAATAGGCTTGAAATTGTTGTTTAAAAAAGCTAATAGTTTGGGTTCTAGTGTTTGGATATTCAAGATTAAGGTCTTTAGAGTCAGGGAAAATGAGAGAATATCATAATATGCACTTAAAATACATATTAAAGTAACAACAAAGAGACAATCTGCATAAAGTGTTAAATGCAAAAATGCATTTTATCCGTTTTTGAAGTACGTCGCAAGGATAAAACTTCTGCAAAACATATGTAAGAAAAAATAAAATGCACGACTGGGTCGCACGAACTTGCTCTTAGAGTTGAAGTTGCTTAAATTTTTAAGACTTTTTATATAGAAACTTGGGAAATGTAGGTACATAAAACAAAAAAAAAAAAAAAACAAAAATAAAATAAAATTCATTTTTCAAAAAAATAAAACAATATCTGAAATTAAATCGCCCCACAAAACAAGTATGCAGTTTTATTTGATATATTAAGGTGCATTTTTAGAAAAAAAATTTCAAAATCGTTAGAGCCGTTTTTTAAAAAAACTAATTTTTTATAAATAATTTTTTGAAAAAAAAGTTTAAAAATAAAACTGGTATGCCATTTTGTAGAAATAACTAATCAACATCTAAAAACAAAATTTCAAAAAAATTCAATGTCCCGTTTTCGAAAATTTGATTTTTCAAAAAAAAATTTTCAAAAATTATTTTTTTCAAAATTTTATTTTTGGCTTATATTTAAATTATATAAATGCTTTTGTATAAAAAATTTCGTTGAAATACAATAAGTAGTTTTGTAGAAAATCCGATTTGAAAAAAGCGGTCCTATGGCAGGTACCGTTAATAACGATTTTCAAAAAAAAATTTTTTCTTCAAAAGATAGACATTGTTTAAAAACTAACATTTGAATTTTTTTAACAAAATCGTTGGAGCCGTTTTCGTGAAATTAAACTTTTCCGAAATTTTTGTATGACAGGTACCGTTATTTTTGGTCCGAAAAAATTAATTCCAAAAACCCCTCTGGAGAGTCTCCAAAAACTACTACATAGCAAGTTTGGAGTCAATCGGTCCATCCGTTTAGGCTCTAGTTCCTTATACAGACAGACAGACAGACAGACTGACAGACTGACAGACAGACGGACAGACGGACTTCCGGGACCCACTTTTTTGGCATTGTCTATCATCGTAATGTCATGGAAAAATGTTATCTCAACTTTTTTTTTTGTACGAATGCATAACTTGATATATAGTACCTATATCGCAAGTAAAAAAAGATCTAAATTGACATTTTTAATTCTTTTTGTCATCGATATTTAATAAAATGCACATGGAGTGAATTAACATAACAAGAGTTAAAGAAATTTTAAAGAAATATGTTTTTCTTGGGGTGTTTTTTATGTAAGAGATATAACCTTTTTGAAATTCACGGAAATAAGTAGCCAAAATTTAGAGCTTTAAACAACGCTTGTATTGTAATACTTCTAAATTTGTATTAAAAATGAAAAATAACAACAAAATACATAAATGAGTGGCAAAGTCTTTCAGAACCTTCTTTTGAAGAAATTTTGTATTTTGTATTGTAGATATAAAAATGAATTATATTCGAAAAGGGCACATTGCCTATACAATTCTGAACTTTTCTGTAAACATCCATGTCAATATCATAAAAAATTATATGCTGGAAAGCATATGCATATAAGAAATTGGCATTTTTTAAGAAACTAATCGTTATGCAGGTTGTGGAGTTGTTTTAAAATGCTCATCAATAACTATTTTAATAGTGACAAATTAAACTCACTATGATGTAACAATCAGCTATTTTTAACTATTAAATATATTGATACCGATTCACAATTTTGAAAATTATAACCCCCCTCCCCTCTAATATCTAGTTTTCTATTAGAGCACCAAAATCTAAGATGTTCAATAAACATTTGTTCATGCTAAAAGCAATGAGATCGCTCTCGCAATGTAATTTGAATTTAACCAGATATGGATTGAAAATTTTTACTTAACTTACCTCTGCTCCCTCTATATCGTAAATTATTTCGATTCGTTCCGTAATTTCTAGCAATTCTAAAACTAGGTGGAAATTTAGCCAAATCTAATGTTTCAGATCCTATTGATCCAATTGTATTATTGTAGTTGCCCTTTCTCAGCGATGGAATAGGACTCATTCGAACATCTTGCAACTCAATGATATCCTCAGTAGTTGAACACGTTTCGGATTTATCGCTTTTACCTAAAATTGTAAAATTTGTAAATTATTAAATATAAATTAAAAAATTTTTGTTTTTAATTCTTATTTATTTATTATACCAGTTTTCTTTTCATTTTCTTTAACTTTCTTAAGTTTCTTTTTCGCTCTTTTGCCCCAATATGTGTAATTAACTGCTGCATATTCTAATAATGCAGCAAATACAAACACAAAACACATCACCAAATAAATATCAATGGCTTTGACATAAGATATCCTTGGCAAGGAACTTCGCACACCAGTACTAATAGTGGTCATTGTAAGAACAGTTGTGATGCCTAAGAAATAAAGTAATAAAAGTTGTTAAAGAATTTAGTTAGAATCTGATTTCTTACCTAAAGCAACTCTCGCACTAGTTGCTTCATGGTTTATCCAAAATGACACCCAGGATAACATCACAATCAGTATGCTGGGCAAATATGTTTGGAATACAAAGTATCCAATATTCCTTTGCAACTTAAAGGATAACGATAGCCTTTGATAAATGCCAGTTGCTAGTTTCTCTTTTCTGTCGTTCGTTTCATAGCCGATTATTGTGAATTGTGGCAGTTCGGCATCTTCAACACCACGCACTGGTGTTGGTTTCCAGTACATTACTACATCAGTTACGGTGTATCCATCTTGAGAAATTAAAAAAAGATTTTATAAAACATACCAATTACCACTAATTGTATACAAAAAAATTTATTGTTTTGGGATAAAGCCTAAAAATGATACATATTTGCTGCATAAATTTATCTTGAACTGCCTATAGCTCTTTCACCGATCACAGTGGGACAACTTTTTAAGAGTCGTTGTAATAATCAAATTTAGCGTCTGCTTAAAATCCAAAACTAATTTATTTATTGTGTAAGGGGTAAAAGGACTCGGCTGATAGAGGTAGTCAAAGTTGCCTTATTTTTCAAAAAAGTTAATTGGAAAAATCACAGTAATTACTTATAATTTTAAAAATATGTAAAAATATGTGAATATAAGGTCTTTTTAAAAACATCTAATTTTAAGACTTTCGTGACATGAATTCATTCACCTAAGGCTACGGCCACGTCCTGAGCGGCTGAGCGTCTAAGCGGCTGAGCGTCTGAGCGGCTGAGCGTCAATCCTGAGCGACGAGGTGGCCACGTCCTGAGCGGCGATCCTGAGCGGCAATTTCAAAACCCTACAAGTGCAAAATATTCGATGAGTATTCGGCTCGCACGCGGGAGTCCCAGGTTCGATTCCTAGAAGTGCCAATTTTTTTTATTTTATAATTCTAAATTAAATAAAATTGGTATGCCATATTGTAGTAAATATAGATCAACACCTAAAACCCAAATTTCAAAAGAATTGAATGACCTGTTTGGAAAACTATAGATTTTTCAAAAAAAAAATTCAACATTTTTTCAAAAATCCAAAAATGCATTTCTTTGAAATTTTATTTTTGATTTATACTAAGACTATATAAATGCTTTTGTATAAAAAATTAAAAAACAAAATTAATAAGTCGTTTGAGAGAAATTCAGAGTTTAAAAAAACTGTTCTATGATAGGTACCGTTAATAATGACTTTCGAATAAATCTTTTTTTGTTAAAAGATATGCCTTGTCCAAAAACCCACACTTAATTTTTTTGTTTTAATCGTTAAAAGAGTATTTGAGAAAATTATACTTTTCTAGAATAGGTGCATCACAGGTATGGCTAGATAAGGTTCTAAAAAAATTAATTCCATAGAATCATCTGCACAATCTCCAAAAACTGCTACATACCAAGTTTGAAGAGAATTGATCCATCCGTTTAGGCTATAGCTTCTTAAACAGACAACGAGTTCGAGTCCCAGGTTCGATTCCTGTCGGGGCCTTTTTATTTTTTTTTTTATTTTAACGAAAAAATTAATATTTTTTTAATATTTTTCTTCAAAAGAAACCATAATTTTCACCATTTACTAAAATGTTCGTGGTAATTTTTCTAATTTAGTTTTGACGCTCAGGATTGACGCTCAGCCGCTCAGACGCTCAGCCGCTCAGGACGTGGCCGTTCCCTAAGAGTATTCTTTAAATTTGGGCTTGCTTCCCTTTATGATTCATTTGTTTTTTCAATATTGCAAAACTTGAAGTTATAAAATTTCCCATGAAAGTCCTCGGACAGAACTCAATTGAAATATAATTTTTGACTATTTCTGAAACATTTACTAAGAAAATCAACTGCCAGTTTTTGCCTATTTGAGAGATTTTTATTGAGGAAGGTACTGCATCATGTGATAACAATATTCACCACGTCATATCATTCCGACGCTTTTATTCTAAGTCAAAAGTTAGTGCTTGCCGTATAGATTTTTTTTTTGCGATTGTGTTATAATGTGTTTTTTAATAAGGTTTTACTGGATTTACTGTGTTTTTTTTGAAGAGTTTTTTTTGCCTATTCATTATATTATATTATTACAAAAGGGAAAAGTTATTAACTTTATATGAAACCATATATTATTCAATTAAGCAAGTTTCTTTTTTTAATTTTGATTATTTAAAGTGTTCTCGTGTTTTTGTGTTCGTGTTTTTTTCACGAAAGCTGATAAATAAAAATTAAAAAAAAGTAACATAGTAGCTTCTGATAACTATGTATTATTTTTTCCGATCAGGTAAGAAAAAAAAGTTCCATCAACTTCCGCCATATTTTTACGATATGTTTTCTTCGTGGGTTACCCATTTACGCTTGCGATACTTAATGTATTTTTGAGATTTATTAAATGGTCAACAAAGGTGAACTGGTGTAATTGTTTAGTCAGCTATAATTTTTTTTTAATTATTTTATTTGTGTCCTAACTGCGGGCCACTATGGCGTATGTGTTACTATTTTAGATTGAAAATATCTTTTTTTATTTTTTATTTTTTAAATGCCAACAAATAATTTTGATCACCTTTTCGGGTCAAATATGTGCGATGATATGTAAATGTTATATTGTTGCATAGGGAAAGTACTATAGAATATAAGACATTACTAATTGGAGAATTGTCAGAAGAAATTTAGGTACAAAAACACATGTAAGTTTTTAAGAATGCTCCATAACGAAGAAGTAGTTTTTATCTTTTTTTTTTAATAAAACTTTTGCTGTCATATATTGCAAAACACTTCATTTTCTTAAATAAAAGCTTTATTGATATTTATTTAACATATACAAATATTTTAAATAGGTACTTGCATTGTAAATATCAGGCAAAAAAAAAAAAAAAAACATGAAGTTCAAGACAAGATTCTGAAACACCATGTAAGCCGATTTTCTTGAAACTCATCATACATTTTTACAATTATTTAAAAATCATTCAAATATTAACCCGTTCATTTTGCAACGAAATATGAAAGATGGCCCACTGTGCCCATGTTCGTTTAACGTCAATTTGTTTACTCATGTTTGGAAGCTGATAACATCGGAAACAAGTTTCGAAACAAGTGTTTGTTTAAAGATATCATTTGTTATATCATTTGGGCAGACACAAAAATACACTCAGAGAAAAAAAAATTAAAAAAAACAGTTATTTTGTAACTATTTGCATAGTCATTTTATAGAATTCAATGAAATTTTGCGAATAAGTATTTGTGAACAGAAAATAGTCACAAAACAGTTAAAAATGCGTGTTAAAAATGCCACAGCAAAATAGTTAAAAGTAACTATTTTCTATAGTTACAGACAACTATTGCAGTACGTGTACAAGTTTCAAGTCTTGTGATACAAAAATTTGTTTGATTCTTTTTTAACAAAGTGTCTATTTTCCAGTACAATTTTTTTTTCGCAGGAATAAAAATAAGACATTCATTTTGAAAAGTCAACTGTTCCTAATCTAAAAAAATGTTTCAGGTATTTTTCGAGATTTTACAAGAACTGGATTAAATCGAACAGTAAGTAATTGGGATAAACAAGCTACCAAGTTGTGAGTGTTCTTTAATTGGCCTATCAGCATAATTTGTTTAAACCTTTACTTTTTGGAAACTCTGTATATAAAACAAAAAAAAATAAAAAAAAATAAAATAATTTTAGTCGTTGTCATATAATTTCTTCTCCCACATAAGAGGGGGAGATAAATCACTCTCGCCCTCTCCTCCAACTGTAAACAAAATTCATATAATAGTCCCTCCATCTGACAAATAACTATTTATAATAGTTATCCCGATTTAAACTATGAAAATAGTTAAAAAATAGTTATACAGGGTGTCCCAAAAGTAATGGATCAAACGAAATATGCTGATAGGCCAACTTTAGGGCTCTCAGAATTTAGTAACTTGTTCATCCCAAATCCTTACGGTTTTCAATTTAATGCAGTTTTTGTGAATTATCGAAAAATCTCGACTTTGCAACAGTATTTTGCTTCCTCCGGTCATAATTGATTTTTGTTTTTTACAATTCTTTCACTAAAACATTGGCTAATAAGAATAAATAATTATTTAATCAAAATATTTTTTATTTCATACGCCATTTTGCTGCAAATTAATTAACAGTTCCATGTTTTATAAAAACTCAATTACTTAATTTTTTTTTCAGAGCAACACACTGCAAAAAATTTGTATGGTGTGACACAGGTTAATTATTTAAAAAACTTGCCGTGTTATTGCACTTTTCAAAAATGTATAAAAGTTTCCAAACTTGAGGTTAGAACAAAAGATATTACAATTTTAATGCAACAAAACAGGCATTTTCAGAGAAAAATAACAAAGACAAATAAACACATTTCCTCGACTGTTGTTTGTTTATTTCTTTTTGAATAAAAGCCTCGATTTTCGTTTGTTATTTTGCTCTGAAAACCCCTGTTTTTTTGCATTAAAATTGTAATATCTTTCGTTATAATTTGAACTTTGGAAATTTGTATACATTTTTGAAAAGTGCAATAACACGGCAAGTTTTTAAAATAATAAACCAGTATCACACCATACAATTTTTTTTCGGGATGTTCCTCTCAAATAAAAGTAAAAAATTGAGTTTTTATAAAATATGGAACTGTTACATAATTTGCAGCAAAATGGCGTATGAAATAAAAAATATTTTGATTAAATAATTATTTCTTATTATTAGGCAATGTTTTAGTGAAAGAATTGTAAAAAACAAAAATCAATTATGACCGGAGGAAGCAAAATACTGTTGCAAAGTCGAGATTTTTCGATAATTCACAAAAACTGCATTAAATTGAAAACCGTAAGGATTTGGGATGAACAAGTTACCAAATTCTGAGAGCCCTAAAGTTGGCCTATCTGCATATTTCGTTTGATCCATTACTTTTGGGACACCCTGTATATGACTATTTTTTTTTTCTGAGCATTTTAAAAAATTAACTCCAAATCCAACGAGTGATACATCAAAAGAAAGCCCTCTATTAGCTCTTTTGAGAAATAAAAACCAAAAGTTCTTAAAAAATGATTTTGGTGTAAAAAAACTAAGATCCAAAATAGCAAAAACGCGATGTCAGTAACCATTCAATATAAAAAAATCTAGTTCAATTAACTTACAACTTTCGATTTCTACAGTGCAGTTCTGTGAATCCAGCGGATAATAGTGCAAGTCCATCATACAAGCCAGCGTTGTAGTAAATCTCATTCCATATGTGACAGCACCATCTCCACCCAAACGCACAAGTTTGTTGCGTTCTGTTACATCATGCAGGAAGCTAATTAATTACCCAAATTGAAATACAAAAAAAATACATATTTCCAATCAATATAAAACAAGAAAAAAAATATGAACAAAAAAACTCATTTAAGGATCTGTCACACATCAACATCATCATCAAGCAAGCAAGCAAGGACTCACCTGTTCTTGTCGTTTGCAAAAAACGTATCCGGCACCCAAATTTTCTCAGCAAAATCTCCTGACAACGTCAGAACATCATTTACACCATCATCGTCGGCGTCATCGTCGTAGTAAGGGCCATAGGCGTTGAACGCTAAACGCTCATCCCTCCAGTATTGATTCAAGTACATTGTGATTGTGTAATCCTTTTTGGTTTTGGGAGAGGTTGTGTATGGTGCAGCGTGTAAACAACATGGAACGAAATAAGAGCAAAAGGACATCATTTTATTATTTTTATTTTTTAAATACAGAATAAAGGTGTTGTGGAGGTGTGTATGAGGTTTGTGTTTGCACTTTGCATTCAACCTATATGCCTCTTCTCTACATGTGGTAGCTGTGCCTAACCCCATCACCATCACCACCATCATCATCATCATCATCTTGTGTCCTGGTGAGATGGTGGTTTGGTTAGTTTAAAGTGAAATGAAGCAGGTGATTCGGAGGAGATTCTGTGCCAAGGACGAAAACATTAACTCCTCTGGTTGTGTATAGTCCTTTTCCTTCCTTCCGCTGACTCCTCCTCGTCGGAGAATACCCTTATCGTTAACTACATGTAAGTTCTCACTCTCTCTGTCTCTCTCTCTGGAGAGTGTTAAGTGTGTCGTGTGGTTTCGATAAGAGCTCGGAGGATATTTATATTTCTTCATTATTTTTTTTTTTCTTCTACTCATTTTGATGGAACTCTTCATTTATAGACGGTCGACCTAATTTTTTTTTTTAACATTTGAAATCATTTAGACATTTTTCATGCAAGGCATTTTGGTTGTTGTGGTGGTAATGGTGGTGATGATAGTAAGAGGAGTAGAATTCTGAATAAATTTCTTCGTTTAGTTTCAATTTGATTTGAATTTATTTATGCAAGTTTATGGCATATAATTTGTAGAAAATTATTTAAATTTAGAAAAAAAAAGAGAGAAAAAAGTGCTATTAATGTTTTGATATTTTGCCTTAAAGAGAATGATGGCCTTGACTTTTTACCTCTTATTCTAGATATAAAAATATAAAGACAGCAAAACGAACCCTTATACAAAGATCAAACTGGAACACCTCATTTTAAAATTCAGCTTAAATTTATAAATCTCATAGAGATCATAAGATTTTCAAAGGCTATATTTAAAAGCTTCAGTAAAAGAAGTAGAAATTAAAATTAATTGATCAATAATTGAGCGGTCAGTAATTAAAAATACTTAGACCCGTGATATCCCTTTTCTAAGGTTAGATTATTTTTGTTTTTTGTTTACAAATAAAATTGAATGCCACGTTTGGGCCAGATTCCATTTGAAAGTTAAGGAAATATTCAATAAAGGTCACCTCGTCATCTATTTTGATTTTTCAGTAAAAAAAAAAAAGTTACACATACGCCACAGTGACCATCAAAACTAAATCAAAAAGAAAAATAATACAAACTTAACGACTGGACCACACGACTTTATCTTTGGAACTTTAACTTTTGGTTATGTTATTGTATATATAAAAAAAAAACTGGCAAAACCAAACCGATTCTGGGGACTGCTTACTACATCAACTACATCAGCGATGGAATGTAGCTTAATATATATACAAATACATTGTCTTGTCTGGTTATATCGTTGAACTTATTAAGTATGCTCAAATTTGATTTGAAATATTTGAACACTACTAAAACTACTGCTAGGTATTTATTGGACTAAAATATTTAGATTGAGTCACTTAAGTCGAATGAAGAAAAAAATCAACTTTTTGAAAAAGACAAAAAAGTTGACCAAAAAGATTTATTGAAAGAGATTCAAGGCCAATAATGTCGGCCAATTCAGAAACTGACATACTAGGAACGGAATGACCAATTAATTGTGGTATGAAATCAGGGTTGCTAAAATATCAATTAAAAAATATGCATTTGAAAATAAAATAAAATGCACGACTGGGTCGCACGAACTTGCTCTTGGAGTTGAAGTTGCTTAAATTTTTTTGAATATAGAAATTTGGAAAAAAAAAATAAAATGCGTTTTATAAAAAAAAATAAAATAAAATCTGAAATTAAATTGCTCTCCAAAACAAGTATGCAGTTTTGATAAATATATTAACGTGCATTTTTAGAAAAAAATTTTCAAAATCCGTTTTTTAAAAAAACAATTTTTTATAAATAATTTTTTGGAAAAAAGTTTTAAAATAAAATTGTAGTGCCATTTTGTAGAAATCACTAATCAACATCTTAAATCAAAATTTCAAAAAAATTCAATGTCCCGTTTTCGACAATTTGATTTAAAAAAAAAAAAAATTCAAAATTTTTTTTTTGGAAATTTTATTTTTGGTTTATATTTAAATTATATAAATGCTTCTTCACAAAAAGTTTCGTTGAAATCGAATGAGAAGTTTCGGAGATTTTCGAATTTGGAAAAAAAAAAACCGTTCTATAGCAGGTACCGTTAATAATGATTTTCAAACATTTTTTTTTCATTGAAAAAGAGACTTTAACTTAAAACTAACATTTGAATTTTTTAAACAAAATCGTTAGAGCCGTTTTCGAGATATTTCAATTTTACTAAAATCGGTATATGACAAGTACCGTTATTTTTGGTCCAAAAAAATTAATTCCAAAAACCCCTCTGGAGAGTCACCAAATAACGCTACATACCAAGTTTGACATTAATCGGTCCATTCGTTAAGGCTGTATCTCCTTATACAGACAGACAGACAGACTGACAGACAGAGACGGACTTTCCGGACCCACTTTTTTGGCATTGTCTACCATCGTAATGTCATGGAAAAATGTTATCTCAACTTTTTTTTTGTACGAATGCATAACTTGATATATACATAGTAGGGGAAGGGTGCGAACAGTGAGACGGTGCAAACAGTGAGACAATCCATTTTTCTCTTTTCTGAAAATAAGCACAGTAACGCTAGTTTGGGTCAAAACGTTTATTTCCCCGTCTGCGTCTTTTAATTTTGTCCCGACTAAATTAAAGCTGTCCATTTTCCCACGCCGTAAAATATCACATAAAATCAGGTGAAAGTAGTTTTTGGAGTGTTATAAAAAGAGTGTATAACACAAAAAAATCTGGTTAGTGGACAGAACTTTTTTTACATATGTATGTATTATATTTATATGTTCTTTCATAAAAAATATCATTGAATTAGAATTCCTTCTCGTTTTTTGTAATTTTATATTTTTCCGAAAAATGACAAAAAGTAAACAGTGAGACATTATTAAAAAGCAAACAGTGAGACATAGGTTTTTTAAAAAGCAAACAGTGAGACATATAGATTTTTAAAAAATCTATTATTTTAGCATGACTTCAAAATGATTTCGTATTGTTTTTTCTTTCGTTTTTTTTTTGGCTTTTTGTTATTTTTTTTTTTTTTTGAATAAATGGCTTAAAGTAACATAAATTAATTAAGTATATACTTGTCAATTACCTAATTATTTGACGTTTTCGTTAATTTTTTTTTCACCTAAGAATGTCTCACTGATCGCACCCCTTTCAAACAGTGAGACGTTTTGATGTTGAGACATTTTAGTCCAATGTGATGCCCTCATTCATTCTTTAACTATACGTTTTTTTGCAACATTAAGATAAAATATGTCTTAAACTCACTTCAAAGTTTCGTTAAGCTATCTTGAAAACATTCTAAGATATACCAATTTAAAAAAAGGGTGTCTCACTGTCCGCACCTCTCCTCTACCTATATCGCAAGTAAAAAAAAATTATTGCAAATGAAAAAAAAATGTATCTATTTATTGTAACAGAAAAATAATTGCATTGAAAATAAAAAAAAAAATTAAAAAAAAAAAAAAATCTTGTTGCACACATTATGTTGAATTTTTTTTTTTTTCAATGCAGAAAAAATGTTTTTTTTTATGCAAGATATATGTATTTGCAAAATATTTTAAGTAGCAATAAAATTATTTTTTTAATGCAAAATTTTTTTCACTTGCAATAAATATTTTTTTAATTTATTTTTTTTTTATTCGAGACAAGATAAAGGGCAAACGAGGAAATGTTCTCTATCTTTTTTTCAAAATTGTGACCATATAAAAAAAAAACTTTTACCAAAAAAAAAAAAATGGGAATTTCGGTCCCTTTTTCGATAAAAAAAATTAAAAATATGATATTTGACTAGCTTTTTGTACCAATCCTGTAACTAGACATTATTATCTTTAAATTATGAGAGTAACACTGGACTCAAAAGGGTTAACTCAGAGATTAACACAACGGAAATAGGTTATGCAAACAACTATCACAACCATTAGCGGTGAGCTTACATCTAGCGAAACAATGCGAAAACTTTTGCAGGCTACTTTTAAGACAATTATTTCCATCCAAATCCACCATGTACCTACAGGCCCCGGATTTCTAGATGGATTAGACTTTTATGTTTGTTGAATGCAAACGTATTAGGAGAATTCCTTTAACAACACAAATTTTATTACTTTTGGGAGAATAGAAGAAGCCAACTAAAGATATCAGGAGGACCTGATAAAATCTGCAACTTTGTTCTAAAAAAGACTACCCTAATTTATTATGATCATTCTGGCGATACTCCTTCACAACTGATATTTTGCCACCAATAATGGAAACATTGCAAACATTGTCGCACATTGTCTCCTTTGCAAACTCATAAGAAAGATTGGATAGATTTCTACTCCCCAAAATGAAATTGACAGATATCTCCTCCAATTTGGTACAATTAGTCTCCAAATCTATTAAAATACCCAAATCCAATGATATGAATACATTATCAGCAACCCACGACCTCAAGACCTGGCTTAATAAATACGAATGATGAAGAGTTAATCTAAATCACCGAACTTGGCTGACCTCTTTTTTGTCTAAAGCATAAGTTCAGAGACCTACCCTTTTCTTTTTAAACTAAAAACTTCTAGAGGAATAATTTTATAAAGTAATCCTTTCTAAAATAACCTAGTGCCTTCTTCAAAAATTTGTCTGTACTATATAGCAAACCAGAAATCCTTTTTTCTTTTACATTTTAATATTTTTTTTTGGTAATACTCACCATATTCACTTCAGAAATTGCATCAAAACTGGCTATGGTCAGATCCATTCCCACATGAAGTGGGTCTCCTTAAAATAAATTAATTTATACAAAAGAAAACATCCTCGTTAAGTTAAATACAAGTATTTCCTTTGTGACTCACCACCAAAATTTGGTCGCAACCTTATGTCATAACCTTCTAGAATTTTTGATATAGTTTGTGTAACATTTTCCAAACGACCGGCTGGCATTTCTTTTCTCTTGCATCTAAAATTGTGCAAAAATAAAATAGAATATTTTTTTTTTATTGAAAGGAACCTTCACTTGCACACACAAAAAAACAAAAAAAAAAAAATTAAAGAAATTTTTTAAAAGTTTAAAAGTTTACTCCTTCGAACGATGAAAGTTCAGTGAATCTTGGTATAAAAAAGCTAAAATATTTTATTAAGGTATTTTCTATGGAATTTATGTGCTAAGAAGAATACTTTTCTCCTTGAGGAATTTATGTTTTTTTCTATATACTAGTATGTATATTTTGAAATGCATTCTGGAGCATCGTATCTATATAGGGTAAAAGCGGGTGAGATGGCATACCTTTTTTGTTTTTGTCATATTTTTCAAAGTAAACCACATTTCATATTTCTAACAATGCAAAAATGTTCTATATTCAATATCCAACGTATTATTTGTTTTACAGAATTTTATATTTTAAATTCGTATTTTTAATTTAATATAGAAAAAAAGTTTAAAAAAAACCATCTCCCCCTATAGGGTGGGTGAAATGGCGCACGAGTTTGTTTTAGGTTTCTATTGCCAAATTCATTGCACAAATGGTTGAACGATGTAAAGGAGTCAAGCACCAATGCATGCCATATAATAGATTTCAACTGGTCGTCTTTTTTATAATATTTGAACTTGGCTGAATTACTTAAAAAATATTTTGAGGGTGATATGGCACATGCTAACACTATACTCAATTAAAAAATTCTTGTACGGAATACGCCATTTCACCCGCAAAAAATTGCGCCATCTCACCTTTTTTCGCATAATTCCTATATGTAAGCACCCATAAAAAGCAGATAGAAATAGAGCTCAGATTTCACACGCAATGCATAACTTATACTCTCTTGTATGTATTGGCGTATCAAGGGCATCTAAAGTCCCAACGATTCACAAAATATCGGAACAAAAAAAAAGAGCGAAAAAAAATTCGAAAAAAATCATCACATGATTTGCTTTGAAATTTTTTTTTATTTTTTCTATCACAGACAAAGAAACGAATACTGGCTACTTCGATTTAAAATATTTAAAGAAAGCTAAAAATATTTTTCATACATTTTTAGAGCAATAAATGTAAAGGATATTTCAAGTGCGCCATCTCTCCCACCGCGCCATCTCACCCGCTTTTACCCTAACCTAAAAGATTTATATACATTTAGGACTTCGGTTTTAGAATAAGGATAGAGTCTTTTAAACTAAACTTATCAAGAATTTTCCTCACAACAAAAAAGTTTTAATGAATGGAAACTTCAAAAGATATAAAGGTGTTTTTTGATATTCATTCACCTTTAAAGCACCTTTCACTTACTTTATTCTTAATTAAAATATTATAAGTTACTGTATCCTTTTTTGAACCGATATCAAGAAACTATCTTGCACATTTCAAAACAAAAGAAAATTTTAAGCGAAAATATTATTTTAATTAGATTATAATCTTGTACGATAAAAAGCCTACAAGAACTAATTAGTAGGTATAGATTAAAACAAAACAAAATCTTAAAGTAACTACATGCTCGTACTCACCTTACGAGTGGTGTGAACATCATGATTACAGTGCATGCAAAGAACAGGCCCAGAACTCTTAACATGTTGCAATGGCGATGTCGTCCTTCGTGAATTGTTAGTCATGGAAATTGTGTTGTTGTTTATTGTTGTACCACAAACAAATCATTTCAGTTTATCTAAAATGAGTTAAAAAAAAAAAAGATGAGGTTATAAATATTGTAATATTAATAATGTAAATCTTATTAAAATTAATTTTAGTCACAAAAATATTTTTAATTCACCCGCAATTTTTACAGATAAAGAATTTAATTTTAGGTTCTATAAATGATCGAAAAACTGATATTACTGACATACATTTTTTTTTTTTTTTTTTTTTACCGACCCAATTGTTTTGAAGATACATAATTTTTGTAAAGAAGCGTTTGAGAAGCCGAAGTACTGAAATTTTGCAAAACTTTAAGAAAAACAATACCAGCCGTATTTATTAGATTTGCTTAAATTGGTTCTCAACGGTTGTTTAGTTAAGCTTGCTTAAATATTTAATTCCCCTTTAAGCAACGTTGCTTAGATTTGTATTTATAATCGAATTTCCACAGATGATTAACTAATCGATAGTTGTGTCAAAAAATGAAGGGAAATTGACTAATCTAGTACAAAATACTATTACATTTAAGAAACATCACGTGGTTTTTGACAGCTTGTATGTATTTTTGTAAACAAAAATTCTTAAGCTTGACTGCAAAAAAAAAAAAAACACATTTGGTCGTTGAGGATGATTTTGCTTTCGTCGGGTTCCTTAATAAAATGCATACAGCAAAGTCAGAGAGCATTGATTTTTTTAATTTATATTAACTATTTTAATTTTTTTAACATTCTTTAATTTTAATTTAAAATTCAAGCTCCTTTTAGGGAATAATTTCATTTCAAACCAAAATGACGCCTTCACCCCACACCCTAGATAAATTATTACCATGATACTGAGCTCACGATTTTAGTAATAATTCATATGTGGTCAAATCAATCTTAAAATGGCTCTAAACAAGCTCTAAACGCGGTGAATGGCGTTTAAATTAAGCAATCGTTAAGCAACGTTGCTCAAATGTGTTCATTTTTTATAAATACACATTTTGTACTTAAAAGCTATTTAGAGGTTGTTTCTATTATTTTAGCATGACTTCAATATGATTTCGTAGTGTTTTTTCTTTCGTTTTTTTTTGGCTTTTTGTTATTTTTTTTTTTTTTTGAAAAAATGGGTTAAAGTAACATAAAGTAATTAATTATATACGTGTCAATTACCTAATTATTTGACGTTTTCGTTAATTTTTTTTTCACCTAAGAATGTCTCACTGATCGCACCCCTTTCAAACAGTGAGACGTTTTGACGTTGAGACATTTTAGTCCAATTTGATGCTCTCATTCATTCTTTCACTACAAGTTTTTTTTGCAACATTAAGATAAAATATGTCTTAAACTGACTTCAAAGTTTCGTTAAGCTATCTTGAAAACATTCTAAGATATACCAATTTAAGAAAAGGGTGTCTCACTGTCCGCACCTCTCCCCTACATTTTAAAATATGGCTGTACATTTTTAAATGAAACAAAAAAAAAATTAATTTATTGAAAAGGTATAAATGAATTTTTTTTAACTATGGCAAGATCAAAAATGACGCAAACTAAAATTTAAAATTGAAGCTTGTTGCAAAATTAAAAAAAAAAAAAAAAAATAAAAGCTCGAAGCTGAACCCGATTTGTCTATGTTGATGTATTAATAAGAAGTAAATTCTTCAAATTAATAGTTCAATAATTTGTATAATTTTTGTGAATTTTAACTTTGCCATCTCGTATCTTGTCCATCCAAACAAGAACATCACAAAACACTTATTTAAATCCAAAGATATGTATGTGTCAATCTATTTTAACATCTGAATAGAATGAAATAATTTCACAACCAAATAATGTGTGGTATCTACAAATTCCTTTAAAGATGGGTATGGGTAAAAATATAGCCTAACAGGGGCCAATAATTTACATAAAATTCATGCCTTCTATTAAAAAATATTTCTATCAAAGGGATGAGAAATGAAAAGCACTACCTACTAGAATGTTTAACTTTTTATAGCATTCACACAAAATAAAAATTAATATAATTTTTTACATTAATTTTATGAGAAATGTAAAAAAGTATAAGAGTTTGAATATTTTTCATCTCCGTTTGATTTCTTATATGTTAACGCATTTTTGGATTGTTAATTGTAGGAGCCGTTGAAAAAAAAAAAATAGTTTATTGAATGTAATCAAATTTTCCAAAATGTTTTCAAAAAATTGGCAAGTTTTTCGGAAGAAATTACTAACCCATTATTAAAACACATTAATACGAAATTACAGCAAAATTCTCTAATCCGTATTTAAATAATTTACATAAAATTTTTTTTTACAATTTTTTAAAAATAAGACTGATATTTTTGAAAATGTTCTTAAATTTAAAACTAGGTTACTAAATTACTTTCATTCAAATTTTTTTTGCTAAAATCGATTAAACGACGCACGTCCCGACCGACGTGAGAAATCAAAACAGATACCGTTAATAATAGCCGAGTAACGTGTTTTATTTCCATCGTGATCCAAATATGATGATCCTGAACTTTGCAGACAATTTGTCTGCTGAGGTTTGGACAGCCACCAAAGTCGCAAAACTAGTCTGATTTTGAAAAATTAAACGGCATTCGCTTCGTTAAATAAAAATCTAGGGGCGATATTTTTTAGTTTTTTTTTATTTGTCTTAACAAAAAAGTTATGGCCAAAAAACGCAAAACCCACCAAAAAATTAATTTCAAAATTTTTGGACTTTCGTCACCACTGTAATAATGGACACATTTCTAAAAACTAAACGCCATTCGCTTCGTTAAATAAAAATCTAGGGGCGATATTTTTTAGTTTTTTTTTTATTTGTCTTAACAAAAAAGTTATGGCCAAAAAACGCAAAACCCACCAAAAAATTAATTTAAAAATTTTTGGACTTTCGTCACCACTGTAATAATGGACACATTTCTAAAAACTAAACGCCATTCGCTTCGTTAAATAAAAATCTAGGGGCGATATTTTTTAGTTTTTTTTTATTTGTCTTAACAAAAAAGTTATGGCCAAAAAACGCAAAACCCACCAAAAAATGAATTTAAAAATTTTTGGACTTTCGTTTTTTGGTGGGTTTTGCGTTTTTTGGCCATAACTTTTTTGTTAAGACAAATAAAAAAAAACTAAAAAATATCGCCCCTAGATTTTTATTTAACGAAGCGAATGGCGTTTATTTTATGAAAATGGGTCCACTATTACAGTGGTGACGAAAGTCCAAAAATTTTTAAATTAATTTTTTGGTGGGTTTTGCGTTTTTTGGCCATAACTTTTTTGTTAAGACAAATAAAAAAAAAACTAAAAAATATCGCCCCTAGATTTTTATTTAACGAAGCGAATGGCGTTTAGTTTTTAGAAATGTGTCCATTATTACAGTGGTGACGAAAGTCCAAAAATTTTGAAATTAATTTTTTGGTGGGTTTTGCGTTTTTTGGCCATAACTTTTTTGTTAAGACAAATAAAAAAAAAACTAAAAAATATCGCCCCTAGATTTTTATTTAACGAAGCGAATGGCGTTTAGTTTTTAGAAATGTGTCCATTATTACAGTGGTGACGAAAGTCCAAAAATTTTGAAATTAATTTTTTGGTGGGTTTTGCGTTTTTTGGCCATAACTTTTTTGTTAAGACAAATAAAAAAAAACTAAAAAATATCGCCCCTAGATTTTTATTTAACGAAGCGAATGCCGTTTAATTTTTCAAAATCAGACCAGTTTTGCGACTTTGGTGGCTGTCCAAACCTCAGCAGACAAATTGTCTGCAAAGTTCAGGATCATAAATTTTTTTTACTTGCGTTACAAAAAAAAGTTATTTTTGTTATTGTACCGCAAATAAATACAATAATCTGATCTGGATGACGGGGGAAAATAAAACTCAGCTAATGATTCAAATATATTTTTGAATCAAAGCGTAGGACCTTACTTGCCAAAGTCAACAGATTTTTTTTGGAGAAAAAAGAGCTTTTTTCATTTTGGTCATATAGCAGGTACTGTTAATTTTTGTCATACAAATTTAATCTCAATTTTTTTCTAGGAAATCATTATAAACGGTACCTCCCAAAAAACCTATTTTAGCTTTATGTAATGAAATCTTAGAACTAAATTTTGACCCACTTCCATTTATCGTATCTAACTAAAACTTTGTACATATATGTATGTATATTTCGGATGACAACACAATATTTTGGTGGTCCGGACCCTGGGAAAATCTAGATCGCTTTTTGATCTAACCATTTCCAATAAGTCATTTAAACTGTTTTATAGTTTTTAGTGCGTGATAAAAGCGTATTTTTAGTTTTCCAAACTATATATTTTTTTTTATATACAAGAGTATTATTTATATATCTTTAATTTCAAATTCAAAATTAAAAATAAAAACAAAAATTTTGGAAAAATTTTAAAATAAATTTTTGGAAGACTTTTTGGAATTTTTTTTGCACTACCTATATTTAAAGCAATCAAGTTTCGTACTTTTTTTTTGGAGTTTGAAATCCGTTAAAGAATATATTTGTTTCTCTTTAATGTCGTTTTCGATTGGAATCACTCAAGGATTCACTCATACTGAAATCCAATAAAACAGTTTGAATTGCTTCCACTCAATTCTATTTTTTTTGTGTTTGTTTTTCTGTGAAATTTAAAATGTCAAATATGGCATAAGACTTGAAAAATAATTAACATGTGAAGAAAATAGTACCTAATATTCAACAAATTAATCGGGAATTCGTTTTGCAAAATATTTTAAAAGCTTAATTTATTTGTTTGAAAATATATAAACAAATTAATTTCAGAAAACGAAAAAAATTTGAATGAAAAATAATAAAAAACAATGATTGAGTGTATCTTTGACATGTGAGTATTCATGTATTAGTGCTTCTCGATTTGATTCTGATTTGAAATCAAGAAGAGAATTTCTCTTCTGAGAAGCGTTCTGGCTCTCATTTTTATGCCAATAAAACGGTTTCAGAAGTCTTCTGAATGATTCCGGACGCTTCCGGAGAGCCAATCGAAAACGACATAATTTTTATTGTTATTTTTTAATTTTTTATTTTTTTTTTTTCTATATTAAATATTTTAAACTGTAAGCAAATTGAACTCTAAGAGCAAATTCGTGGGAACCAGTCGTAGGTAGGTATATTTTATTTGCAACTGCTTTCGTTCTTTTGAAATAAAATAGTTTTGCGTTATTTCTTAATGAGGATCTAAATTCTAATGCACGCTTATTAATTGTGTATGTAAATGGCGCACTCGGTGCAAAACGTAGCAAACCTATTGAAGTTCTGTCAGGCGTTATTGAGAAGCTTTAAATAAGTGAGTTAGGAAAGAAATATTTTATTATAGCCGAAAATTGAAACAATATAAACATGAATTTGATCAATAAATCGTCAGCTACACTGAGGGAAAAGCCACCATAAAACAACGTAAAATCAATGAAAACCACATTGGTTTAACTATTATTCGGAATGATTTTGCGTTGAAGATGAACATATTAAAATCTACGTGGAAAAAAGGTTAATTTTTGATGGTTTCGTATCTTAAAGTCACATAAATCAAAGTAGTTCATCTTTGAAACAACGACGTTACAAATTCAATTTATTTTTTCCCTCAGTGTATGCATTGAATCGTCATAATATATTACTACCCATGAAACGTGACCTATGTATGTAAAATTTATGGTTTCTCGGATAGTTTTTGTGTCTGACTCGGTTTCTATTCCATTAATATCATAAAATTTTAGGGTAGCAGTTAATCATAATTATTTTTAATCGAAGAATAAAAAAGTATAAAGTTCGCTGCTCAGCTCTTTTGTTTCAAAGAGACCAATCTGTTTCAAGATCTTACCAACGTAAAAATACAGTTAACTGAACAAAAAAAATTGCAGTCTCATTCATTTTGAAATGACCTAGTGAAATTGCCAAATTTCAAGTAAATAGAAAGAACCGGGGCCGAGTTCCATTCGGGACTGTGACCACCGCACCTAAAGTAAGTACGAAAATTTTAGTATGACAGAATCCAAACTTATTGAAAATTTCCAGATAGTCAGATTTAAAAGAGATAAAAGATAAAGCCATGGTTTCCAAATTTTTGGGGCATAACTGAAACGTGTTAAAAATGTATTATTTTACTGTATTCTAAGTTGCAAAGTCTTTAACGTTACCCTTTTTAAAAATATCGTTGGGATTTGCAAGTTACTGGGGGGCCACCTCCATTAAATATCTAAGCCAATGATAGTCACAACGACCCGTTTTAAAGATATAAATAGAACATCATTCTACATAATATTTGACCATGAATCACATTATTTTGAGACAGGTCGATATCAAATATTAAAACGAAGAATGTGTCATAAAATTCATCAATAAAAAATAGATGTTACGTAATTTGATTCATAAATAATAACAATTCAACTTCAAAATGTTCAAAGCGTTTGTGATTTCAATTTGTTTCAATTTCAATTTCTTTTATTTTTGTTTTGAAAATTTTACCATTAAATCCATTTTGATTGACTCAATCTTGACGCTCTCTAAAATATTTACTCTAAGACTAAAAAAAGTCTTACTGCAATAAAATATGTGTATAAGCTTCGAATAGAAATCAAATCAAATTGAATAAAGTCATCTGGCAGACATTCAATAATAAAAATCAGAATCACCTAACAATTGGTACTTGTCCTTGTCCCACATTTGTATATATCAATCACACACTAATTCAAACAAAGCAAAAAAAAAAACAACAAGAAAAACTAAAAGAAACAACACAATGAAGCCGCCACTCAGCCCATTTGTTATTGAATCCAAGTGCCACCACCCCTTATTACATTAAGAACTAGAAGAAATATTAAAAAAAAAAAAAAGAAAATCTCTTCCATTCCATTACATTTTTTGTTAAAATACAATTGGAGAAAATCTTTTTTTTTTTTTTTGTTGTCCTAGATTTATGAAAAAATGGCGATGCATATTATTGTTTCTTACTGCTATTTTTCTGCTGCTGTTGCTGATGCTAAGGCAACTCCTACTTAAACCACGCACAATTTTAAAAGCATTCACCACAGCAACCAACAACCCTCAGGGACATTTCTGTGATAAGCTTTTAAGACCAATGATATAGTGAGTCCTTAAAGTCGTTGATATTTATTTATGTTTGATGTGAAACAAACAAACCCACGACGAGCACAATTTTATACACAAAACAATGGGAAAATGCAAGAAAAAGAAAAATAAGCAAAAAAATAGAAATAAAATCCATAGAAAGGACAACGTGTATTGTTGCGGTCAACCATGATAGGAGATAGCTTTTTTATGTGATGCTATGCTTTAGCACTTTGTTGTTAGGGTTTCAATATTATACTTAACCATGAAAAGAGGCAAAGGGGACGCAAACTATGAATATGGGATTATTTCCTCTACTAACAAAAACAGGAGAGAAGGAAAAAAAAAACTCAAATGGTAGTGAAAATAATGTTCATTTACTTCGGTGAAAAAAAAAATTTAGTGAAAAAAAAATAATAAAAAATAAAATACTCGCTCGGGAAGTCACTTAGGATAATTACAGCAGCGAACATTAAAAGTGTGGGACTCATGAAAAAATTATCCACTTGATGGAAGGACTTTTTATTATTTTTTTGTTCCGTTGGAAAGTTTAAATAGTGATTTTTTTTTGTTATTTAATTTTTTTTTTGTTGGAGTGGCAAGTGTTGAATAAATTCATATAAGATCACGAGTGTTAAAATTATTATGTAAATTGTTATAATTGTAAGTTCAAGTATTGCTTTTGTTGTTTGGTTAACCTACTATGTATTCAAATTGTTAGGAAATTATTTAAAAATTGATCCGACACACATAAGAAAAACATAGTTTCACAAAAAAAAAGTTTTTTTTTGTTTTTTTCTTTTGGATATACGAGTATACAATAATATTTTATTGAAATTAAAGGTAAAAAGGATACATTAGTTTTTAAAGATTTTTTGTTTGTTTGAATAGAACCCAATGATTAAGAAACAGATGACGTGGGGATTCAAAACAAGAACTAAAATTAGACGATTAACGAAATTGGTCAACGCGTTGACCTTCTAAATTAACTGAACCAACATCCTCACTCTGTCAACGCACTGTCAACTTCAAAACTATGTGCCAACCCGAGTGTTCATCGTACCTGTCATTGCAGTATTTTTCGTTGACTATCACAAGAGATAACATTTTTGAAACAGATTTTCACACCAAAGAGTTCATATTTTCTTTTTCACTCCCTTTTTATTTGAAATTTCAAACCCTGTTTCTTAAGCCCGTGTGACCAAAATGACTTACAAGAGGGCAGATATTTTACCAATTGACAATTTTCTACACTTTTTGAATAGGGGTGACCCGAAAACAGTAAAAAATCGGTTTATTGGATTTTCTAAATTTAGAACGTTTTTCAAACCAAGTTTGATTAGATATTGATTTTATAGAACATAATGTATTAATACGTTAAACAGTTTTCGATAGATTCGATAAAAAGCATTTTTCTCTGATCTTTACAAGGAACTTAACCATCAAGGAGCCGAATACATGCTTTGAATTTTTTGTTTTGTACCCTGAACTGCTGACTATAGTGATTATATTTATAGCACACATCATTCAAAAGATCCAATGGTAATACAAAATAATTTAGGTATGGTTGGATTAATTTGATATTATAAAATAATATTACTCATACGCCATAGTGATCATCTTTTAAAGCCATATGTTTGTTTTGCTTATTGTATTTTAGTGGACAAAATATTGATTTTTTTTTGTTGAATATTTGGTTTTAATATTGATTAATAACACTGATCAACAACTTTTTCCACAAGAACCAATATATTTTTCAGAAGGTTTTTTAGGTGCTGAACTCGAATCCGAAATCAGTAAAAATTTTATTGACTTCTGTTGTTTTGAACTATTATTCAAACCTTCCGAAATGTTTGTTTTGGTTCTTGTTGCAAACAAAATTTAAGTTTGCTGACTAGTGTAATTAATACAAAATGGCATGCATAACAACTTTATTTATTTTTTTTTTGTCAAAAAATTATTTGGAATTTTTGATTTCTATAAAAATACATCCTAATTAAAGAAATCAAATTGCAATTTGTTTTTAACTTAAATACATTTAGGATGCTGTTTTTATTTTTCATTAATAGGGTAGGGTTGCCTATTTTCGGCCGTCTCCAGTTTCCGGCCACCTTTCGGGAAATCGTTATAACTAGGGATTTCATAGGGTTTATTCCAAAATTGTGCTGTTATGCTGTTCCCACTTAGAGATGATTTAAGAAAACTCTTACTTTAGTATGTCTTTACTCATATAAATGTAAATTTCTCCATTACTACTAATAATAGAAACTTCGTTTTTTTGTAACTGCATGTTAAAAAATGTTAACATGATTTTATATGTTGTTCAGATATTAATTTATAAAGCTGTTATTTTTTCCTATCCACTATAATTTTTAACTTTGAGGCCAATTTTTTAAAGAAATGTGTGATAAACATAGTGTTTTATTAATTTATTCTGGATAAAAAGCATAGCTGTAGAAAAATATTTTCTTAGAATAAAGCTCAGAATCACCCCTTCAATTATCCCGTAACACCCTGTATATTAGGTGTGTTTTTTTTGTTTATCTATGATCATTAACATTAGTTGCGTCGTTCTTGTGTTATAAGCGTTTGAAGGTAGCTATATTGAATTTTTTTTTCGATTTTTATTTTTTTCTAATTTTTCGAAAAAACTTTGTTAATTTTATATATATATTTATTCAACAATCTTATCAGGATCCATTTAAGACTTTTATCTGAAAAATTCATTGCGTATATCTCGAAATATTAACATTTCAATACAACCATGTCAAACAAATTTTTGATTTAATTTTTTCTATGAGAGCTTTTTTCAAACCTCATTTTCTTTTTTTTTTTGTTAATATTTTCAGATATTTTTGTATGAACACAACAATTAAACTACCTTGGCACTACTATTTTTATCGAGAGAAAGTAAAATCGGGATAATTATCTGGATTTTTCAAAAATCTATGCAAATAAAGTTTTTGTTGTTTTTAACACGTAAATTGTTTTGATTTCAAATATCTCGATGTCGTTTTTTTTGCACAAAATCTATATATATATAAACAAAAAAAACACACCTTTTGTTTAAAATATTAAAAAAAAAATAAAATTAAAAGCAACTAAGAATTTTCATTATTCTTAAAATTATATCTATAAAATATATCTTTCATATCTTCTGTGTTTGGAAATAGAGAAAGAAAGCAAAAATCTTAAAAATGCAATTTAAAATTTTTCAACCATATCAATTTATATTTTTATTGATCAATTTTAATATTTATTATTTAATTTCTATTTATGAAACATTTTATTCATAAGTGTTACCAATATTCTATTGATATTTTTTTTCAAAGTTGAAATCAACAAATTTTGCCGTCGCCTCTTCAGAATGTTTAATAATAATTCAACGATTAATACTATTCCTGCAAGTAACAATCCCCTAAATAAAACACTCCAAGCAAAATGCAATGTTTCCAAATTAATCGAAACAAGTCCTGATTGATGATAAATCCTCTGTGGTTTTTCCATATGAAATCCAGCCATAATAGATTGCTTGTAAGCATCGTCATCCCACTTCTGAATAAATCCACCTTCTTTCATATGCATTATTAAAAGATCAAGAATTTCAATAAATGGTGAATGCAAATCCAACAAAAATCCATGTTCGAAAATAATATTAGAAAAAGAAATTGAACGAAATAATGATTGTTGTCCAAGATGTTTTTGCAATCCAATAAGAAATTTTGTTCTATCTTCACCAGCACTATATGCAACACTTGTGTTTTTAAGAGAATTAATTTCCTTAGAATAAACAGGATATTTAACTGGTATAACAATTTCCTTCATCCCTGGAGGACAAACGTTCATTTTTTGTACATATTTCCAACTATCTTCATGCATTATAATTGGTATATTTCGTTCTATAAGATCATCAATGGAATGAATCTCTTTAATTTTAATAAAAACCGTTAGAAATGACGTAACAAAAATTATATATAAATTTTCAAAAATAAAAGTAAATAAAAATACTTGAATTTGTATTCGGAAAGGTGTAGTTGATGGTCCTTCAGAAGGCATCGATAAAAATGCCAGAAATATTTCACTGAAACTATTCCAAAGATCAGCTTTTAAGTTGGAAAATTTCTTAATAAAGTAATCAATCAAAGCTATGTAAATTCCAGTTAGAGCTAAAAGAATCCAGACTATTGTGGAAAATGGACGCTCAAAGTACTCATTCGGATTTATATGACCAGTTTTTGGTACAATTAACGTCCATCTCATTTGTTTCAACTGTGCAAGGTAAAGTCCTTTTGTCTTAAATAAAACATTCATACTGATATCGATTTGATTGTTCAAAGTAGCATTCATAACTTCCGGTAAAATAAATTTCCTCGAATTACTGGGATAAATTTCTTGAAAACGTGCATTGTGTCGACGAAGAAAAGCTAAAAACATTTGAGCTGCATATCCTCCGAGTTGTGAAATTCCTTTAGAATCAATGTATCGAAAAGTCCTTGGTATATCCTTTAGAATTGTTGTACGAAAAACAAAACCATTTAAGTCCTTCAAACCGTTTGGCAATGATTCTTCTGCTGAAAGCCTTTGCATTTTATTATCAGCAAAAGGTAGAAATGCATACGAAACATTTTCATTAGTTGTTCCAAAAATTCTAGTAAATTTCCAACTATCGAAAAAGTTAAAATATTTTTGTAAACAATCAAAACTGATTCCATAAATTATGACAAATTTTCGATTTTCCATTGTTTCAATCAATTTTTGCAACATGCCAAATTGCTGATTATAATGCTGACTCTGACCATGAACCACAACAAGTGCACTCTTCAAAGAAACTTTTTTGAAGTAGTCATTTAATGATGAAAATATGAGAATTGCCGTTTTAGAGGTCGTTTTTAAATTTTTAATCAAGGAATTCTCTTGCATTCCAATAAAACACATTGTCTTCGAATTAGTTTCTTTGTGAATTTTAACAATGAGTTCATTAAGATCTATTGTATTGCTGCTATGCACTGCAACAATTAACAGAAAAAACACTAAGAAATTTTGAGGAAACATTTTGAATATTGTTTTCTGTTTTTTATGGTTAAACACGGATAAGGTTGAGATTTGTAATAAATATGATGGAGTTTATGCAATGGCTTTATTTGCATAAATAAATTGAAAAATACGGGCTGGACTGGACATGCAAAGCAGATTATTAGTTATTATTGGCTTATCTAAATGGAAAGTTATATGTGTAATTAAAGAAAATGCGTGTTGATTAACTATAGTACAATTATTAGGTATGGTATTTTAAATGAAACATTGCATAAATAAACGAGTATGACCTTCTCGATAACATTTGTTGTTAACGGGTTAGCTGGTTTGGGGGAATAGTTTTAAAGCAATAATACCTATATAATTGAAAATAACACGTTGGAAGTTTTATACAATATTATATATATTTCTATTTCATTTAACAACTCAAAGTGCAGTTAAACGTGCAAAACCAATCTAATTTTCAAAACAACTTTTGGATTTCTTTAATTGTTTTTTTAAATTGACATTCCGTAATGCAGTTTCTAGACTTACCAGGACAAACCTATAAGTTAATTTTTTTTTCTAGCCAATCAAACCAATGCACAGTGGTACCGGTTTCTAAGAAGGGCGGCCATAGGGGATTATGGTTAGGATAGCAACAAAATATACTTGAATATGTGTGAGAATATATTTTTTCAGCAATAAAAAATGAATTAATTTAATAACAATTGTTTTATAAAGAAATCTTGTATATATTTAATAACAAAATGTAAAAAGAGGCCTTGAATCTACATACAAACAAATGATAAGTTATTTTTTAAAATTATTTATTTGGTTTTTTTTTCAATTTCAGTCATAATTTTTATGTTACATTTCAGATTAAAAGCTTGCTTAATATCATATATTTTTATAAAAATATGTGCAAAAACTTAAGGAAAACATAAAAACTTAAAAAAAAAATTTTTTTTTTGAAAAAGTTTTAAATATGAGAAATATGGGTAAAATTGAAACAATGAGTGTGAAAGAGTCAGTCGTAGCCCGTCGCACTTATTCGCAGACAGATTCAATTGTTTAAGAAACTACACGTGCTAGAGAAAATTTATGTATATGAATCATGTATTTATATTGATGACAACATAGTTAAAAGTTTCGGTAAAGTGAGAAGAAAAACAATAGTATGGAATTTGAACCTGTCCTTTTCTAGTCTGTTTTTTATTGAAAATTTTAAATAAAATAGAATTGTAAACTCTTTAAATAAAGTACATACCTTCAACTTTAAGTTCCATAACAAAAAAAAACTTTAAAAATAATTTTAACCGAAAAATACACTTAAAAGTTTAAGTTGATTTGGGACCAAAAATAAAGCATTGAAATCAGACTTTTTTCGACAACTTTTCATGGTCGGTATGAAAAGTTCCGTTATTTTCTCAAAATGTCTGTTATGCTATCTTAAAGAATAGGCTTTTTATAACAAATATAACGAAAAATGACGTCATTATATTGACATCGATATTTCGGCCTATGGCCTACTACGGAACCACTGTGCAATGACCTAAATATATAATTGTATTATTTATTTGGTGACAATTTTTAATTTGCATGTGAAAATAAATGATTATATAAAGAAAAATGGTTCAAAAAGACCAAAAAACAGTAGATTTTGAAAGTCCATATTTTATCCAATTTTAGACGTATTCAATTTTTGTGACCATTGTGTTAAAAGATAAAGTATCTTCTTTACATGTTCAATATCTATAAATGCTCAAATGATAAAAATAGACTATTTAGTAAAAAACATCAAAAATTTCGTTTTTTTTCTCCTTTCTTAAGTGTTTTGCAATATTTCAATTTGAATGTTTTTTTTAAAAGGATACACATCGATAGGAAATTTAATTAGCTACAAAATGTTACTTGGTAAAAATTTTTAAATTTGGCCCGCTTTTCAAGTTATAGACAAAAACTCAAAAAGTAACAAAAAAAACTCAAAAATATTAACCGTTACAAAAATGGTCATAGCTTTAAAATGTATCCATAGATTTTAAAGAAAATTATCTTTTTATCTTTGCCAGAAAGTGTACTATAGGTACATGAAAAATTTAAAACTATGAGGATTTTTTCTTTCAGTTATAAAGTTTTTTTTGCAGAAATTTCCTTTAACAACTGTTTTAATACATTACACTTAAACATCTGGAGTTACCCAGAAAAGTTGTTCTGGTGTTTGTTGCTTATTTACTCAGGTTTCAGTCGCCGGCTTTTTTGTTCCGATTAGTAGTTTATTACTAAAGATATAGCCCAAATACTAAGTAAGGCTGGAAAAAACAACGACAAAAAACTTTGAAAAATCATATCTCGAAAACGTATCCATCGTAATTTTTTACAAAGTGATTTCCAAGTCCAAGTTCGTAAGAAAAAAAATAGTGGGATTGAGTGTCCATTTTGGCTGTAAACCAGTGTAATTAAAAGGTCAGGTAACTAACTGAGCAGATTTTTGGTTGTGGGTTTTCGAAAAGCAACAAAAAACTCGAAACAGAAACTGTATGGTTACTAGTTACGTTTTTTTGCATTCTTTTATAAATAAAATGTACGACTGAGTCACAAGTACTTGCTCTTATGGTTAAAGTTAAAATTGCTTAGAATGCTAACTGGTTGAACACAATGGTGTAGCTGTGGCTGTAGCTTGTGTAACTGTTAAAACTTTAATGAGGGAAACATATAAAAATTGGGGTAAAAAGTTGAGAATTCTTCAACTTGCGCTACAAGCTACAGCCACAGCTACACCATTCTATTCAGGGGGTAAATCTTTTTATAAATTTCGTCAAAGAATAATTTCAATTTTAAAAGAAATGTAAGAAAAATATAAAAAGTTTATTTTAAAATTATGAAAACACCGTTTAAAATGGTTTTAATCTAAATGAAGTATGCCATTTGATTTCTTATAGAACAAAGAATGTTTGTAATTTTTGTTTTGAAAATAGTTGGACCCGTTTTTTTAAAAATAATTTTCTGTACAAATTTTCGAAAACTTTCCAAAAAAAAAAAAAATTTAAATGCCATTTTGATGAAATTTATTAATTATTTTTGCACATATCCACCAAAATTTCAAGTAAATTTATTGATCCATTTTGAAATTTTTTTTTAAATATTTTTTAAAAATACAAAATTGAATTTTTTTAAATTTTTTTCTTAGTTTTTTTCATTAGGGCTACTAAAATGTTTTTGCATAAAAGTTTTCGTTAAATCAAGAAAACGGTTTCATGGCAGATATTAATAACGGTTCAAAAAATATTTTTTCTATATTAAAAGTAGGACCTTATACGCAATAGCAATTACCTTTTTCATTTTGGTCATATAAGAAGTACCGTTAATTTTTATCTTACAAATAAAATTTCAATTTCGTCCCTAGGGAATCTTATGAAATGTTATTTGAATTGAACAGCATCAAGCCCCAATATGACGTTTTTGTCATGAACGGGTTTAAAAGTACTTCAAACACATAACCAGCCCAACAACGCTACTTTTTGAATTTAATGCAAAAAACTAAACTTGTTCCTAGGCAAGAATTAAACAGTTCCTGCCTTTCTTCATAACCATCAAAGAGCAATAGATTCTTTCCTTATCAAAGCATTTTATTTTTTATATACTAGGTGCGATTTTATATTTTTAGAAAATTTACCTTTGAAATTCAAACAACAATAAAGTGCCGACAACCTTTTGTAGGGTTCGGAGGAGAAACTGCATAAGCCTACTTAAAATGATATGAAGAATAATACAAATACCTACATAGCAGGTTCATAAAAAAAAAAAAATATTAACAGTTTGGATTTTGTATTGCATTGTTATTTGAAGTCTGAATCATAAAATATGAAAGAGGAAATATCGATCGTAAATTTATGATTTCATTATTGAACTCGAAACAACAATTATACATTTATGACAAAGATGATAGAAAATCCAAAAAATGTGTCTTGCACTTTAACATCTCTATCTGTCTTAACTAAATGACTTTGGCAAAGGATCTTCTGCCGTACTTGGAATTGCCTTCTTTTACTTAAACAAAATATGTTTAACTATTGCAATAATTTCTTCTTATTACATTAGTTTAACACAGATGATTTTTATGTGTGTGTTTTCTTATAGCCCGTTTCGACTAGGGGAATGAGATAGTTTCCCATACAAATTTTAATTTCGAAATGAAATTGGATCAATAAAGGCCGTAGTAGAAGTTAAAACATTTCAGAAGCTAACATTTCAGTTTGTTTTTTTTTTTTCTCATTTTTAACTTTCTCTTATTATATTTCAATAATTTCTGTAGGTACAAAATATATAAACAAAATTTTCAAAAACAAATTTTGGATTTAAAAGAAATTTTGGTTTTTGGTGTTGATTAAAATTTCTACCAAATGGCATATACAAATTCTATTAAAAATATTTTTTTTTGTTAAAAAATTAAAACGACACCAAAGTTTTCTAATTTTTTTTTCTTAAAACGTATGTATCTTAATAAAAGAATAAATGTTGCAGTTTTTGTGCTCTTATAAGAATGTAATTTTCCTGATTTGTTTTTTCTTTTAAACGCCGAAGTAAGTCAAAGAATCACAACACAAAATTTTAAGTAACTTTCATTATTGTTAATTTGTCACTTGTTCAGAAATATGTTTTTATTCACTAAACATTTGAAAATTGAAGCGATACCTAAGTGAAATTAACTACATCCAGTTAAAAATCGATTCACATAGATACATCAGACCTTTTGATATTCTTCTCATGTAGATTTAAAATTTCCGGTAAAAAAAGGCAATATGGATCCTAAACGAAGAATCTAGAAACAATGGTGGTTTCATTGTGGATCTACTATATGAGGGGGTTTCGGTATAATACTTATCGAAAAAATTTTAAAAACTCTGAAACGCCCACCTAAGTCATAGAGATTGATTTTAATTTAATATTTAAATTAATAAAAATAAACAATAAAACTAGTGCAATATAATGTTTGTGTATGTATTTTATGTGCCCATTTTGTTCTTTAATTTTTCGATTTTCAATGAAAATGCAATACACAATGCAACTTTTGCGCTGTTATGTTTTTTTTCGCTGTGGCCTAGATACCCAAGACACGCTTAATTCACTGTCGAAAAGCTCTGACCCTATAATGCTCAATTCACTTCGCAAAAATAGAGCTATTTAAAGAACGCAATACCGAAGAAGAAGAACAGAATAACCATTATAACTCGAGAACGAATTCGAAAACGACTAAACTGAATTAAACGAATATTTGGTATACGGAGGCGCTTAAGAAGCCTCTACATCTACTATTGATAAAATAAATTCAAAAAATAATTATTTTTTTTTACTTAAATTCAATTTGATTTTGAAAAATAAATTTTTTGAAATCAGGAAGGTCTATACCTAATAATTATTTGTTTTTGAAATTTTGGTTATACAGGGTGACCCATAGTCACCACCCCAAATGATAAAGATGGATTCCTGAGGTCATTTTAAGTCGAAAAACTTAAGTGGCAATTTTCTCGTTTTCGTCCCGTTTTCGAGTTATGACGGTTTTTATCATTTTTGATCTCTTTTCCTTTAACTATCCTAATCTTTGCTTACTACGTCTGATTCGAAAGATTTTTTTTGCAACCCATCAAGAATTTATTACAATTTTAGTTTGTCTTAAAATTTGTTTTTCTGCGGACAACCGTTTCTACGCAATGTTGCATCAAACACAATTTTCTTCGTTTTTTTAGTAATTTTTTACACTTTCATATCATTTTAGCCAAAAAACACGTAAATGCCCAGTTTATTTTCTTGAAAAAAATAAGTTTTTTTTTCATAAAAAAGATTAGGTACTGAAAGTAATTAAAAAAAAATATGTAAACAAACTGATTGAATTAAAAAAAAAAAATAATTTTTAGATACAAAATTAATTTGAATGAACTAAAAACTTTTTCTGAGCTATTGTGGTTAAGAAAAGAACAAATACATAAAGCTCAGTAAAAGTTTTAATTTATTTAAATTAATTTTTTATTTAAAAATTATTTTTTTTAATTCACTCAGTTTGTTTATTTTTGACTTGCTCTATAGGTACGGTGACCATATTTCTGGAAGCGAAACCCGGGACAGTGGATCGTTTTGAAAATATTGATTTTTCAAAAAAAAAAAAAATTTTTAAATGAGTTTTCATAATTTTTTTTTATTTTGATATCAAGATTTCCTAAACGATTTTATGAGAGCGTTTTTGTTGAAATCATTTAAGTCGTTTACGAAATCAGAAATCAAGAAAATGGTTTTATAATAATATATGTTGATAACTTCTAAATATTTTTACTTGCTCTATAGGGCAAGTATTGGTTTCGTGTAGAAAAAAAAAATCGAGGTTTTAATCAAAACCAACATTACGATGATGGAGAAGATCAAAAAAGTGGTTTTCGTCATGCCGCCCGTCGGTCTGTGCGTCTGTGCGTCTGTGCGTCCATCTGTACATGGAGCTAGGGCCTAAACGGATGGATGGATTTGCTTGAAACTTGGTACAGATGATTTTTACGTAATTCCCTAGGACCGTTTTTTTTTTTTAATATCTCCATTTTAACGCATATCTCCCATATAACGTTTTCGAGGTATTGCAATTTTTTCGAAAACGGCTCTAACGATTTCGATTAAATTTGGTGTAGGTAATACTCTTATTGATTCTAACAAAACTGCGTTTTTAGTTTTTCTCAAAAAATGCGGAGAACGGAAATATGGCTTTGCCGTTTTTCAAAAATCGACATCAAAGCATAAGTCAATTTTATTAAAAATTTACAGACATCATTTTGAAGTATAAAATGTAAAAAAAAAAATATTTTTAAAAACATTTAAAAAAAATTTTTTTTCTAAATTTAATTTTTAAACTTTCGATTTTTTTTTTGACACTAAACAAAATCTTAAATTTCCAATAGATATTTAAGATAAAGATACTGTGAACTACAAGACCAAGTACGTGCGACCCAGTCGTGCATTTTATTTTAATTAGTTTCAGTAATCTTTTTTATGAAAAAAAAAACTTTTTTTTTTCAAGAAAATAAACTGGGCTTTAACTTTAATAATATGTGCAAGAAATTAATACTCATTTATGTGTTTTTTTTTTAACTTAAATGATATGAAAGTATAAAAAAAAACTTAAAAAACGAAGAAAATTGTGTTTGATGCAAAATTGCGGAGAAACGGTTGTCCGCAGAAAAACAAATTTTGAGACAAACTAAAATTGTAATAAATTCTTGATTGGTTGCAAAAAAAATTTTTCGAATCAGACGTACATAGTTTGGCAAAGATAAGGATAGTTAAAAGAAAAGAGATCAAAAATGATAAAAAAAACGTCATAACTCGAAAACGGGACGAAAACGAGAAAATTGCCACTTAAGTTTTTCGACTTAAAATGACTTCGGGAATCCATGGTTTTCATTTGGGGCGGTGACTGTGGGAAACCCTGTATATGTCGATTAATTTTATCAATTTTTTTTTTAAATTGTTAGAAATTTTGCATGTAGGTACTTATGTACACTCCGCGAAATAATTATAAGGACAAATTTTTTTGATTCGTCTTAAGATATATAAAGGATATTATTTTTTATTTCTTTTATGAATAAGGAGACATGTATATGGGGGATTGTTTCCCACCATTTGTTTTTATTTAATTCATTAGAATACAATAATACAGTTATTTTTTCCGGGTCTGGAGCGAAATAATTATAAGGACACATCTGATTTTTGCACTAAAAGTGAGGTTTAGCGAGATCAAATGTAAACAAAAGTAAGCAAAACAGCTAGAAAATTAATTTAAACCCATTATGACAATTTCATAAGTAAAATTTGTCGGTTATTTTTAAAATAAGGCGTGAAAAACCCTTTATCCAGGCAGAAATGGGCAAAATCGAGGCCTACCATGAATAGGGCTTGTGTTAATGGGAAAAACTGGAGGATTAGAAAGGTCAGATTGTGTAATTGATAATTTAATTTACAAAAGTGACATGTATGGTTAACTAAAACGATCAGGGAGGAAGCCTTTGGTCGAAGAGAGAGCCAAAAGTAACAAAAAATGAAGTATTTTTCGTGAGAATTTGACAGCAAGAGAAATTTTCGAGAAAATGAAATTGCAAGTGAGAGTATGTTGAGTGCACTAAGTAATGGAGGCGGACTAAGCCCATTCCTACGAAGCCAAATGGTGAAAACCGGCGCTCTTGCCGAGACATAAACTTGCCCGCCTTCGCCTAGGCAAAAAGCATATGTTCTGGGATGAAAAATGGAAAAACCGTTAGGTACACCATCTAGGCTATCCAAATTAAACTTTCTCTCATTGATGAACTTAAAAGTTTTTCCATTTTTCATCCCAGAACATATGCTTTTTGCCTAGGCGAAGGCGGGCAAGTTTATGTCTCGGCAAGAGCGCCGGTTTTCACCATTTGGCTTCGTAGGAATGGGCTTAGTCCGCCTCCATTACTTAGTGCACTCAACATACTCTCACTTGCAATTTCATTTTCTCGAAAATTTCTCTTGCTGTCAAATTCTCACGAAAAATACTTCATTTTTTGTCACTTTTGGCTCTCTCTTCGACCAAAGGCTTCCTCCCTGATCGTTTTAGTTAACCATACATGTCACTTTTGTAAATTAAATTATCAATTACACAATCTGACCTTTCTAATCCTCCAGTTTTTCCCATTAACACAAGCCCTATTCATGGTAGGCCTCGATTTTGCCCATTTCTGCCTGGATAAAGGGTTTTTCACGCCTTATTTTAAAAATAACCGACAAATTTTACTTATGAAATTGTCATAATGGGTTTAAATTAATTTTCTAGCTGTTTTGCTTACTTTTGTTTACATTTGATCTCGCTAAACCTCACTTTTAGTGCAAAAATCAGATGTGTCCTTATAATTATTTCGCTCCAGACCCGGAAAAAATAACTGTATTATTGTATTCTAATGAATTAAATAAAAACAAATGGTGGGAAACAATCCCCCATATACATGTCTCCTTATTCATAAAAGAAATAAAAAATAATATCCTTTATATATCTTAAGACGAATCAAAAAAATTTGTCCTTATAATTATTTCGCGGAGTGTATATGTACAAATTTATTTAAAAAAAATGGCTTTAAGGATTTTGAAAAAAAAAAATTTTAAATTTTTTGCTTTACAATTAATTAAATGGCATTCATCGATCAAAAGCTATATGTGTCAAAAATGACGCCCAGAAGAGAATCTCTTGTCTAATAGTTAAAGCAAAAAAATATATTTATTATTCTAATAAACCAAACAAACAGGAATCCATTCAAAATAAATGTTGATTTTCAAAAATCTCCGATTTCAATAATTCTTACCTATACACTTATTTGCGGTTTTACTATCTAGCATTGTTAATCAAAACATAAATTCAAACTTTTGTTCATTTTAAATAAACGTCTTCAATCAAAAATTAAATGACTCAAATTATTCAATCTATCAATGAATTGCTTTTGCTTTATAAAAATGACATCCAATTACACTTCAAGTAACACTCAATTAAAATGAGCGCAGAATTTTGCAAATATCTTATTCTGTCATTTCAATCAATCAATCACTTTACCTAGTCCATGGAATCTACAAAAAAGGAACAAAAATAACTTCTGTTTTAGTTTGACATTCACCAAATTTTCCAATCACACCCACACAATTTCATTTAAATATTCTCAAAAAAAAAAGACAACTTTTATTAAATTTATATTTAACGAGGTTTCTTAGTCCCAGTTTCCAATATTCCCACACAACTCAACTCACCTCTGATCAATCTCATGAATGTGAATCATCCTCGTTTTCTCGTTCTTCAAAAAAAAAAAAAAAAAATTCCTCCCAAAACACAGCAAAAAAAAATAATAATATGACACCAATGGCTTTTTTATATCCGCAATAAATGATGCCACACGATATGTCGAATAAATTTTATTTCGATTTCACACACATACACCGAATACGTATAATGAACAAAATTATAATTACTACACTCGCACACACATAAAGATCACATATAGAAAAAGCCCCGTCAAAGGAACGGGGCAAAATGAGTGTGATTTCAAAATGACGTATCACTCGACACACATTTTAAATAATTTCCAAAAAAAAAAAACGACGGCAAAAAAAAAAAAAAACAGATAGAAAATGGAAGAGACACGAAAGGATAAAAGGATATTCTAAACTCGACAACGAATATATCCTTTACCACCCACACACACCCACTCTCAACTTGTCTATCCTTTTCCTCTTGCTTATATTTTTTATAGGGTTGATTGCACAGAGACGTGTATTATCACCGTTAAACTCTCGAAAATATAGATACTTTTTTTTTATATGGGGCTGTCTTCGTCCTTTCTGGGAACTAGATTTTTTTTTTGTTAAACTTTATTTAACTTTCAACCGATGTCCTAAAGTTTGCTCCTTGAAAATCAATCCACTTGATAAAATCCTTGATCGGCAGATGCAGATAAGAAGAATTTTTTTAGGAGCAAAAAGACTCCTCCTGTGCGGTAATGTGTGAGAGTGTATTTGTGGGAAAGCCACTTGATGCCACAGTAGGAGATTAAGGTTGTTGTTATCCTTTGTCGTATCAGTAGAACAGAAAAAATCACATCATCACACAAAAATTATTACACTAACCGCACTTAAATTGACCCATTTATTGGTGTGTGCCAGCAACAGTACGCTCTTTAATGCGACATGACCGACAATGCGGGACAGTGATCAAGCACTGAGAGTGACATCCTTGTATTATGCACTCATACATACACACAAACACGAGAAAATACAGATACACGAACACGAGAGCGCATTCAACAAAAAATTAAGGACAATTAGGTAATTTCAATATTTTCTCGAGTGAAGAACTTTTTGCTGGCATCGAAATGTCTTTTCTTCACATAGCTTTTCTCAAGACTTGCCTCTGATTTCTTTTACACTGCTCTCATTTTGTCGTCCTTCAAGGACTCACACTAAAAAAAATTACTGTATTATTCACTTTAAAGTAAAGTGAAGAAAAGATTATCCACTGTTTTTTTACATAATTTTTCACTTGAATTCCTTTTTGAATTATAGAAATTATATTATGTGACCCGTTTTCAACTTTTTTTTTTTTCTAAATGTGTCGTTATTTTTCGTCGTTTATTCGTTCGTTCAACCGTGACACCTTTTTTTCTGAGAAGTACGAGAGAAGAATGCTCGAATTGAAGAAAAGGACATTATTTGACGAGAATACTATAGATATTGCTGTGATAACAGGATGAAAAATGATGCGAAAGGACTTAGTTAGAGGATAATGAAATGATGGATGTGCGCATTTTTTTCCTTTTATTTTTTTATTATAAACTTTTTTTTTATATATTTTGCACGCACCGTGAATATTGAATTAAAAAATGACAAAAAAAATGGAGAGGAAAGTAACTTTTATTATGCGCGTGGATGAGTAAGTGAGAATATATTTTTCCGTCTAGTGGATGTCGGATGCTGTAGAGAAAATGTATGTTATGAAGTTCAAATTTTTTTGGGATGTGCTTTTTGTTTTGTTTTTGTAATAAAAAAAAAAGGATTTTGCGCATAAAATGAAAAATGAGAGTGTAAAAAAGAGCTTTTTATGGAATTTTATGTGACATCTATGTGTGAGATATTGAAGATAATATTAAAACGATTTCTTTTTTAATTTTCATCAAGAGACAGTTTAATTTAAATTTATCAACATAAATAAAAAGAATGATATACATAAAATTGCTTTCTTCACTATTGAAACAGATTTGCAACTAAATTTCGATTTGATTCTGTTTTGTAGAAAAAAAAAACACGTATACGCCGTAGTGACTCATTTTTTATGAAATAAAAATTTAAGTAGTATTTTGTTATACATATTTTATAGATGAAAATACTTCTTAAAAGCCACCAGACGTTGTACAAATTTAATTTGGTTTGGAATAAAGCACCAAAATTAAAGAAATTCAAAATACAAAAAGAATAGAATGAATAAGACCAGTTTTGTTTTAGTTTGCAAATTTATTTATTCGATTTAAGCTTCTAATTATAAAATGAAATAAGCCTCTTTAAAATGAATTGAAGCTCAAAAAAATCTAGACTTGGTTTATTTTGGCAAAAAGAGTTTCTGGAAAAATAACTATTTGGGAATGTCAAAAAGTAAATTTTCACTTTGACAAACGCCGGAAAAGAAGTATAACTTCAAAAAGGAAGAATAAATCTTTCATCAATAAGCAGATAAATGCAGTCCTTTGAATTCCCCGGGATTTTTGTTTTTTTTTACATTAAAGTTGTTTCAACTTTGAAATTAAGCAAAAATTGAAAAAAAATACATAAAAACTGGAAGCCACTGGGGAAAAGATTTGTGTTAAAAGTAGGACGTTTAAAAAAAAATATATCTTCTAAACGGTTAAAGCAATCAATTTGATGCCAAGGAATTTTTTGTAGAACGTTTAAGCCCCTACAAGAATACATCTTGTTAATTTAAAAATAATGAAGTTTCAGTGGATTGGAAAATTTTTAAAAGTAAAAATTTTTGTAACAATTTTTTTTTACTTTGACCTCGAATATCTTTAGAATGGTTAGATTAATGAAAAAAGTTAATAAGACCTTTTTTGTGGAGCAATCTGTTTCCTACAAAAATATGCCATGCGCGTTTGATTATACTGGTCTGCAATTAAATAAAACTGTACTTTTATAAAGGATTTTTGTATGCTGATTCCGAATCTGATGTCAGAATTGACCTAGCACGTCACGTTTTTTAGATATTCCCGTTAGAAAATCTCAAAAACCCATTTTTTCGCTGTTTTCGAAGAAATATTTTGGCATTATGTAATCTTTTTCAATTAATATTGATACGGTTTATGAAAGAACTTATTTTTTTCTTTCAAATTCAATTTCAATCTTCTCAATATCTCTTTTCTTCTCCGAGATATCTTAATTTAAGTAAGTTTAGTAGGTTTGGTATATCTTACCATAAAGAAACTGATCTCTAAAAATTAATACATCTTTCTCCCTAGATCAAAAGTATACTTTTCTAATGGACTTTAGTGTGCTGATTTGGAATCTGAACTCAAAAAATTTTGGTCAGCTCTGGTTTTTGAGATATAGTAGTTTTCTTGAGATTTTCTAAAAAAAAACTTTTTGTTTTTGTGATACTTTAATGCGAATATCTTATAATCCTGACGTAATAGAATTTTTTTGAATTCGGATTCTAACTCAGCACATCAAAAACTATAAGAAAAGTGAACTATTGTTTCTAGGAGAAACAAATCTGAAGCTTTACAAGGCAGTTTATCGAATGGTTTATTATTATTACAAATAAGATATTTCTAAATAGAAAAATAGTAGATACAATTACAAAACACGTAAAAATTTTGTTTAATGTATTTTATTTTGGTTTTCTTTACATTTTAAATATAATGGGCATTGATATTTTACATTTTCCTTAATTAAGGTGCTTTTGTTCATGTAGGATTTACTAAAAAATGAATGATTTCGAAAAGTCTGCTTTTTTTGTCAATCAGTATTTTAAAAAATGAGTAAACATGAATGTAAAAGAACATATTTGGTGTCAATCGATAGGTCATATTATGAAGAATAAGTTCTCCAAATTTGAGCTCAATGCGACCAATAGTTTTAATTTTATACAAGTTCAAATGAATCTAAAAGGGTGATTTTTTAGAAACTACTCACATTTTTCAAAAATCATTTTTACAAAAATGGTACCTGAAAGAATTTTTCTGAAACCAGATTTAGATTCAGGAAAGTCTAATCTTTCATAATATCAAAAAATTATTTGAAGGAAAAAAAAAGTTAAATTTTGCAGACCAGTGTTATTATAATTTTTCAATTTGTTACAAAATTAAGAACAAAAAACGAATTTTAAAAGATTTTCTCGATTTTTGGACCTCAAATATGTACTTAACGGTTAGATAAATGAAAAAAATTTATGTGACAAAGCCTTTTTTGTAGAGCGTTCAATTTTCTAAATATGTAAAAACATTTGCTAAAAAGTCAATTAATAAAAAAATGATTTTTTTTTCGTAGAAGCTTGATGTAAAAATGGAAAATTTCGAAGCGGAGGACCCTCCCATTAATATAAAGAGCTCATATTTGGTGTGTATATTCTAAAGGTGTCTAGCAATCGATTATTCGGAGTAAAAAATAGAAAAAACGAATTTCGATTTTTTTGACCCACCCTAATACTTATGTAGATTCTGGAGTATTAATCGTTATTAACCGTTATTAAATGTAGAATCTTTCTAGTAGACCTTTTCAAAATAAACGATTCAATTGACGACATTAGAAAACTCAAAGTCAGAATTTTTGTTATACATATCGCTGGCTGAGAATTATAGGGTTGTATGTCAACTCCCCTTAGTTTTGAGAAAATCGATCTCAAAGTTTTTTAAGGCTGGTTTTTGGATAAAATAGTTACATAGCAGTAAAGTACTGATGCAATCTTATAAAGAACCCTTAAAAAATCATAAAACCATGAAAAAAACATTAATTTCACCACAAAAAAGGATTCTATGAGCATTTTTTAAAAATGACATAGAACCTTTTTATGAAAATGTTTGTAAAAAAATTTGAAAAAGGTTCTATGTTCGACATAGAACCTTATAGTTATAAAGAGCTTACATGTAATAAATGGATTTTATATGAAAAAAAGTGACTTCATCGTGAAATAGGCTTTGATTTAATTTAATTTTATTAAAGTTTTGCACAAAACAGTCAAATTCTATTTTAAATAACAAAAAAAAATACCACAAATCACAATTCCTGCTTTTGTTGAATAAGGTACCTATACAGAAAAAAGACATGCTAAAAACAATTAGAATTTGTATTAAATCAATCGGATTTTTGCATGCTTTTTTGCCAAAAAGACAGTCGTCTTAACACAATCATCTTCAACGGTGCAAAATGTATGCCAAAAAAAAAATTGAAAGTTTGTTTAATCTTTTAATTTTAATTAGAATGCAAATAAAAAAATGAAAAATCATTTCAATCTAAAGAAAAAAATTCTTGTTAAAATGAAGTTCACTTGGATTTTAACAAAGTTTAAACAAATTTGACTTATTTTTATTAGAAATCTTATTAATTTAAGAGGATTGGATTTAAGAAGAGTATTACCTTGATTCTAAGTGCCTTATTTGTCTCCATGTATAACGTAAATTTGCTTCAAGTTAAAAAAAAAAGTTTTATTCGATGAAACTATTAATAGAAATAAACTAATATAATTGTAAAGATGAATAATGAAGTGTTCACTTCGGTTAGTAGAGTAAAATCTTGACCTTTGAAAAAAAAATACTCAATTTTCCAACTAAATACAACTAAAAATTAGTTAATTTTTTGTTTTTTGGGTACTAAGGTGAATGAAAGCTGAATCTCGTATGCAGTTTCCCTATCCTAGTATATCTTGCTATCGGATTTAGGTTTGTCCGAAGGTAGCTTTTTGGTACTGTTTGAGTTTTGACTTCTTTTGTTTTAAGTTAAGGAATCTAAGTGTTTCTTTAACTTTTGGTTTATTAATACGAACTATGAAATTCCCAACCCCGATTATGAAAAAAAGGTTTCAAAAAATCACTTCCAATTCTTGGAACACAAAAAACATTACTCTAATTTAATTATGATGTAAGAATATCTGGGTTAGGTAACCCGTTAGTACATATTTTGGTTTAAAGAGTACAGAACGAGATACAAAAATTCTTTGCTGTTTAGCAAAAGCCCTGGAGTGAAATCCGCTAGCTTAATAGTCGATAGTTGATAGTCAAAAACTACGAGTTATGGAGCAAAATCGTCGTTTTTGACTGTCAACTGTTGGCTATCAAGTTAGCCGATTCCACCCCTGTTGTTCTTGATCTTTTATTTTTAATTTAGTTAAAAAAAACATCATTTCCATAAGATTTCATTTTGAAAAATTTGCGCAAAAAAGTTCTATGTAACTTAAATCAATGTATTTTTTTGTTTGAAAAAAATCAGTAAAAGGGTTCTATGTTGCAATTTGAATGACATAGAACCTTATTATATCAATACATTTATGTGAAATCATGAAAGTTGTATGTCTTTTTTACCTGTACCGTCGCCATTAATTTTTTTCTAATTTTTTTTTAAATTTTATCTGAAAGCCGTTAGAATTACGAAAATTTTGGTGTATAAAACTCATTTTTTGTATTTTGTATGAAATACACCCTTATAATTCTCAGCCAGCGATATGTATGAAAAAAAAATCATGTGTGCAATTCACACGTGGTTGAAGTGAAACCTTAAAAATCATTTAAAAAAAATCGAAAAAATATAATTTTTTTTTATTCCATCACTTTTTTTTATATGACAACCTACAATAAATTTTATACCATCTGAAAGCTTATTGTTTCAGCTCAAAATATTTATATCGACCATGTCTATACAACATCTACAAAAAGAGCTAGAATTTTTTTAACCCAATTAGTTTTCATAAAAAAAGCCAAAACAATCAATCTCTTTTCTCTTCTAACGCCATTAAATCCATTTTTTAAAAGACAACCTATAATAAATTTTATATCATTATTATTTCACCTTTTATATGACGCTTCAATCATATTTCTACCATGCCTACAAAAAAAGTAAGAATTTTTTAAAGCCAACCATGTCGAAATTTCAAACTGAGATTACGGTACTTCCTCTACACAGGTGTTTTAAGGTATTTTTCAAGTTTTTCAATTAAAGATTATATAACTTGTAGAGCACGTAACTTTATGTGTGATATATTAAATGAAAGGTAATATTATCAGCATGCGTATTAAAGTTAAATAAATTTGTTATGTGCTCTAGATCAAAAGATATAACGTGTTTAGAAAAAAAAACATCTTTCCACCGTTATCTCAGAATTTTGAATATGAAATTAATTGAAATTTTGCACAATCATAATACCTATCATTCATCTATCTATTAAAACAAAAAAGTTATGATCAATTGATTTTTCGTGTCGCTTTTTCGTTTCATCTTGTTTCAAATCACTACGATACTAAAGAAGTTTTCACTTCAAAAAAAATGTAACATACTTAAAGAACGTTTTTAGTGCACAGTGTGACTCCAAAAAAAAAATAAAAATATTTATCAATTTATTTTATATCACCCTTATTGCGATTTGCAACCATCAATTTATACCTACTTAGTTGATAAAAATTAAAATTCGTTATTAATTTAAGTATATGTAATTGACAAAATCAACTATACTGATTAGTAGAGTAACTAAAGCAAATTATTAGGGAACCCGGCCGAACAGCTCTGATTTTGACGATTTTTTTTTTCAAACGTAGGTAATTAAAAATACTTTAAAGTCTATAGATTAAAAATTGCCGGTGTTGCCGTATTGATTTTTAAAATTAAAATTAATGTTTTTTAACAAAACCATTTTTTTTGCTTAAATTTCATAAAACAAATGATAGCAAAAGATTCTCTAGGTAATTTAAGGAAAATATATAAAAGGCAGTAAGGGACAATCTTCCATCGTTTAAGCGATAAATGCAATTTTCTAACATTCTGACCTCAAACACAAACAATTTTTTTTTGAAAACAACGGCAACACCTACAATATTTTAAAATACATTTTTAAAAAGCCAGAAGCTCATTCTTATCTCTTAAATTTAAATCCACTACATTTAATCAAGACTTTTTGAAAAAATGGTCCTCAAACTCAGAATTAAAAAAAAATGTTATTAGAAAAATTTAAAATGACTTTTTTCCAAATTTTTTCTAATAAAATATGAATTTATTTAACAAAATTTTTGGCCATAAATATTATCAGTTGAATTTCAAAGCAAAAAAGGCAAAATATATCACACTTTTGAAAAATGAAAAATTACTTCAATTTCAATGGTATTTTTTTATTAAAAGTGAATTTTTGCATTGAAATAATTAATTTTCTCAAAGACTGTGGTAAATAGGAACTTTAAATTTTTGCTATTTAACTTTCAACAGTAAGGGTTATTAAAAGAATAAAAAATAATTTTATGTTTAGATGTTGAACTTAAAAAAAAAAATAAGTTACACTTTTTTTCAAAACTTTTATTAAAAAAAGTTCTTCGAAAATGAAATACTTTTTAATTTTTTTCATAAACCGTAATACATATTGACATTTCCTTTTATAATTTGAAATCATAATAAATGCGGCCAAAAAAATTTGAAAATAAATGCATTTTATATTACGACCAAGTTTAAAAAACGACATGTTAAAAGATTTTCAATAATTTTTTTTTTTTCAAAAATCTGAGTTCAATTACCATTCTTTCAAAAGCCGTTCATTCAATTAACTTAATTTTAATTTTACATATATAACTAAGCTTCTAGCTTTTAAAAAATGTATATTTGAATATTGTAGGTGTTGCCGTTGTGTTCAAATTTTTTTTTTGTATTTGAAGTCAATTAATAAGAAAATTGCATCTATCGCTTGAACTATGGAAGATTGTCCCTCACTCCCATATTTTTTTTCCTTGAATTTCCTAGACAATCTTTTGGCATCATTTAATTTATGAAATTTAAGAAAATTTTTTGAAAAAAATTTGTTTTTGTTCACAAAAATCTTCAATTAAATTTAAAAAATCAACACGGCAACACCGGTTATTTTTAATCTATAGACTTTAAAGTATTTTTAATTACCGACGTTTGAAAAAAAAGATCATCAAAATCTAAGCTGTTCGGCCTGGTTCCCTAATATTGCCAATTTTTGAGCTTTAGTTACTCCACTAGATAGTTGATATTCGCAATACGGGTTACTATAAAGTCAAAGTCAAGGAAAAACAGTCAAGATTAAAAATTTCAAAAAATCCCTAGCGTAGAAAATTATTTTCACAATAAAAACCAAAGCATCTAACATTCAATCATTCATCACATCCCACTTGAAATGTAGGTAAATGAAAAGTAAAATTAACAAAAATTCAATATTACTTTGACTAACATTTTTCTAAGAACATTATTTTTTTTATTTTCAAAACTCAAGCAACATTTTGTAGGTACAAAGATTTGCACAAAGACAGCATGATTTTTAATTAAGATTTATTAACTTCACAAGAATACAATGCAATAAGATAAAGTTTTCAAATTACATAATTTTACCTCTTAGAATTTTAAAACTCCGCCTTTCTCACTTACTGATGCTATAATATAATAAAGTTAATCATGTTATAAGCGCACTATCAAAACAATTACATCATTTCCTTGTAATATTACAATATATAAAGTCAAAATTCTGATTTAAAGTTTTTCAGTAGTGAAAAACTTTTTCGCGTAGAAAAAAAAATTAAGCAAAAAAAAAAAAATCGACAACATAAAGTTAACATCTCATTTGAATATGCAAATTTATTTTTGCAACAAAAATTATATGACAAACAAGTTGTGATTTTGTCAAAATTAAAAACTCAAATATTTGAAGTTCTTCGTTCGTTTTTTTTTATTCGTATAAAGAACAACAATATTTTTGTTTTGTGATTGAACGTCAAATATTTACGTTAGATTTTAGAAGAATGAACATAAAATCAGCAACAAAATGTGCATATCCTTTTCTCAAAACCGAAAGAAAAAAAAAAAAAAAACAAAAAAATAAACACTTGACAAAATCCTTACATAAATATAATAAAATAAAAAAATATTATAAATTCAATTCACACAATAAGAATGCAATTGAAGTGGATAAAATCATAATATTTACTAAAGCGCTATATTTGGCCCTCAAGAAAGTGCTTTCAGTTTTCAATGTTGATGCCACGAAGGGTACACAACTACACGAGGACAATACACTCGTCATATCGAAATAGAAATCTAGAAAACGTTTTCCAGAGAAAAGTAAATACCGAAAATGAATAGTCTGGGAAGTGAAGTGGTAAAACTGGTCAGGGTCATAAAAATAAGACTGTTATTAATTTGGTCATAAAATTTTGAAAAAAACTTTCGAGCCTCAAAAAATTAACTGCCCAATCCGCAATAATTTGTTTAAGAATATTTTTGAGCAAATCAAATTGGAATGCAATCATGAACAAAGCAGCGGTTTTGAAATTGAATGATTTTAATTCAATCTTGTCAAATTTGTTTGTGATTTTTTTTCTTTATTTCCTTTTTCTTATTTATGACCTGGAAAATAATAGGACGTAAATGCAACAATACTTCTCAGAATATTCGACTAGACTAGAAAAAAAAACTCAGAGAGATGAAACCCAAGAGCAAAAAAAAAGTGCGTAAGTACTTGAAAGTAGTTTCCATTTTGTTCACTTTATTGCATATCCTTAGGGTGTAATATCATCATCAACTATTTTACACTTAAGTATTGTACGAGTATCGTTTTCAATTTTTTTATTTTCTGTGGAATACTTGGAACTAGATGTTTTATTTCACACAGAAAAGGAAAGTTTTTTTTTCTCCCTTGTTATGTGACATTCATGCATATTAAAGGACAGCTAAAAGGGATTTTAACAAGTTTTAAAGTGGGAGTTGGACTTCTGTATATCAGTAAACTTTTTAAATATTTTGAAAGTGTAAATAAAAAAATATATTTAACCCTTTGCTTTCTAGTAGTTTCAGCATGAAACCACCTATTAATTATTTTTTTATTTTTTGTTGCAATAATCAAAATTTGAAAATTAGTGCATGAGCTATTGCATTATGAGTACTATGACCAACTAAAAATTTAAAATCTGTATAAAAGTTAGTATTTAGTTAAAAAAAAATGCAGATTTGTGAGGGTTTTCTCAATTAAATAACGGTTACACTGAAAGAGAATGATTTTATAGACTTTTTGGTAAAACACATTGGTTTTTACTTTTTCCGTGCATTTTTATCATTTAGTTTTTTTTTTTTTTACTTAAAAATGGACTTAAACTTTTGTACTCTCAGCTCAAAACATTCCTTATTTCTCAAGATTTTTGTTACTCCGGGAAGAAAAGGTTAAAGAAATTTAAAACTACGCAAAATCTGGTAATGTTATTTTAGTTTTCTTAACGTAACGAGTAGCTGAAGTTAGCCAAACGCAAGAGCAAATGTTCACTTGAGTAAATTTTTTACTTGAATGGCGACTTTTAACGTACTTTATTTTTGGCTTATTAATTTCTTCGGCACCCAAAAAACTTAAGTAGGTAGGTACTTCAATTTCAACACAACTGTCAAATGAAATTTCACTGTCATTAAGCTGGAACATTTGCTGGAACATCGGTTTACGTTCGGGTCAACAAATGTATTGAGCAACCCATCCACATTTACTCCACTTTGTTGATCATCACAAATTAACATAATGTGGACGCAGCTTAATTTTGTAGCTCGAAAGCTTTTTATCAAATCACTGTACGAAAAAGTTTCAAAAAAGTCTTTTCTCGATTTTTAGGTACAACAAACAGTAAGTGCACTTTTAAACTTTAAAGTGAAATAAAAACTTACCGTTAGGAACTACAAAATGTTCAATAAGATACACGGAGAAAAAAATGTCACCTTAAAATAAGACGATGCGCACATTAAATTTCACCACCTTAAAATAAGGTGATATCCGCTTAAAATAAGTTGATTCCACTTAAACTCAGTTAAATTAAATGTGGACTTGATCTTATTTGAATGTTCATCTTAAAAATACCGAAAAAAAATAAAAAATTTTAAATTATAGTCACACCTTAGCTTTAGTTGCACTTTATCATACTTTTTTCCAAACAGTGAGATAGGACGACGCACGGTAAAGGCACTCGCCTAGTAACCTAACAGTAGTAGGTTCGATCCCCGGTGGCTGCCAGTTTTTTCTTTTTAATTTGCGCATTCAAGAAATTAATGTAACTTGCCATTGTCATCTTAATTTAAGGTGAAAGTCATCTTAGCAAAAAACCATGCAGAAATCCGCTTAAATTAAAGTGCGATCCGCTTAATTCTATGTGGTCTGTTTTCTCCGTGTACTATATCAAAATAGTAAAAAACTTATATTTTTTTAGAAAGAAAAATAAAGAGAATAAGGGCTTCGAAGTTAGTTTTGCCCAGCGGGGCCCGCCTTTTAAAAATATTTTCTTCTTTATATTGGTCGTCATAAGATATAATAAAAAGTAAAAGTGTATAAGTGGGCTGTTTAGGTGGCCTCGAGACAAGAAAACAATTATTGTGCTGATGAGAGGATCCAATTGCCTCCATTTAGTCGGAAAAAGTTAAAAACAGAGTTTCAAAAAATTAAATTTTTTAATTAAATTTATTAAAAATCGCTTTGCCGGGATATTGGAGGGCAATCCAATTATGACTTGCTTATCTCGGGAATAAGTTTTCAACAAAAATATAAATAAATATACTGCGGCACTCGATGAGAGAATGTCTTGTTAGAGTGATCTTAAACTAAAAAAAGGCAAATTTAAGATTCGAACAAATATAGAACTTTAGATGACAATCATTACGATAATAGAGAATTCAAAAAAGTGCATCTCGCAATTCTGTATGTCTGCAACCTAAACCACTGAAGAAGTTTACTTCAAACTCCGTAGTGAAGAGATTTTGATTCTCTCGAGGGTAAATTTAAATTTTGTTTTAAGATCAAATTGTTTTCTCAAAAACTACTTTAACTATTTTGACTAAAAAAATCGTGTAGGTATAATACCGAAAATCAGATCCCACTTTTGAAATAAAAAAAAAAATCAACTTTTTAATGACCTTTTATGATAGGTCATAGAACCGTTTTCTTGATTTTTGACTTTCTCGAAAAAGGCTTATTAAACCGTTTGAAAAGCCTTCATGTTACAATTAAAATGTAATAACAAATACTGGATTCTAATCCAATAAATTCAGATTTTGTTTTTGAAAAATCATGTTTTTGAAACGGACCGATGAAATTTTTCAAAAGTTTGGTTTCACTCTTATATTGTGTCGATTAGTATTTTTCCTTTTTAATTGAATTCAAATTTTTTTTTATAACTCGGTTAACAACAATATTTTGCTATCAAGTCATTCTTTAAGATGTTAGAATCAAAGAAAAAAAAGTAATTAGTTTCCCCTTCCAAAAGCATTTCATATACCTAAAAAAACTAAGTTTTTTTGTTTTTTTTTTATTTCATCAGAATAGGTAGGTACACAAAAAGACTGATGAAAAACAAGTCCATGAAATTAATTTAATCCAAGTTATTCAAAAGTATTTTATTCATTATATTAATTGTATAGTGGCTTTTTTATTCATAAAAAATAACAAATTTGTCCCAGCATTGCATTGTTTAACATATAAAATAAAACTGAATCTCTTTCCTAGATTGTAGTTTTCTCTAAAAAGGCCTAGCAATTTTTTCTCTTTTCTGATATCATTGGTTTTAGAAGAGAGAAGAAGCTTTTTGAACATTAATTATTTTGGATTGCAAAAATTTGTAAATAAAGTTTTACAGAGAAAATTGTGTAAATTTCAGCTTCATCGGATTGTTAGTTACTATATATCACACAAACTCAAAATGTGCTGTCTTGAGAAAAAATCGTTTAAAGTTTTGAATTTATTTATGTTAACTACTCAAGTAAGGCTTTCCAACAATTTACAGTGCACGCTTGTTTAATAATAGCCAACTGTCAAACAGTTGCTTATATATTTAGAAAATACCTACAACCTACATACATAGTCTCAATTTAATGAAGCATTATAATATTTTGTTAAGATTAATTCAAAAACATAAAAATGTCATATCTTTTTTGAAAATGGACTTGATAGCTGTTTAGAGTCTTGTACCAAAAAAATTTCTTTTATCAAATAAACCAGTTTTGCAAAATATTTAAATTTGTATTTCAATGTAATATTTTTATTTTAATGTCAACAAGCAATTTATTTTATTAATAAATTATAACAAAAACAAAATACAATTATTTTTTTACATATTTAAAACAACACAAAAATCACGTTGATTTTGAACTAAATGCATTTTATCTGCTTTAACAGCGCATCTGCTGGTAGAAAGTCTTGATGCTTGTCTCGAGTTTACCATGGGAAATCCTTCTTATACATTCCATAAGCAAGCCAATACAATAAATTAAATAGTATAAACGAGGCTGGAAATGCAATACGCGCCACTTGGTCAATCAATGAAACACTATTCATATGCCGACCGCCTGCAAAGAAATATTGACAAATAGAATCAATTTTTATCTAATTTTGAAAAAAATGACTATACCTTTGACAGTTGCATCTCTTTCACGTTGTTTTCGAAATTTATCATCTCCAATAAAACACAACCAAACTTGTTTGCATTTTGAGACGACAGGTGGCTCTGTTTGAGTTGTCCTTTCCATTGTCGATGCATGAGATGAAGGGGCTTGAAAGATAAGTGTTGGATCCTACAGGAATATTAATATTTTATTTTTTTAAACAAAAACACTAAAACATAGAACATACATTATAAATAGGACAAATCATTGAGTTCCGTTTGCGAAATGCTCCCGACACCGATTGTGGAGATCCTCTTACAGATTCAGTGCTTTTATGTTCGGATGTTACAACTCCATCAGATTCTTCAGCCATTTCATCGACATCTTCCCATTCATCTTCACTCACGGGAATTTCTCCACTTCCGGTCTAAATAACATTTGTAAAATTATTTTCACTGCATTGAAAAAAGTATATATTTAAGTACCTTTGTAAAGTAGTGAACTCCTGCAAACTCAAGCAAAGTTGCAATGCAATATAAGAAGCTCATCAATAAAAACCAATCCAAAGCTGTTGCATATTTGACTTTGGGCAAATCCGTTCGAGAATCCAGGCTGATAGTTGACAAAGTTAGCACAGCCGTGATGCAAAGTCCAACACGATCACTTGTTGCTTCACGATGTATCCAAAAGGACACCCACGAAAGGACCACAATCAAAATACAAGGCACGTAAACCTAAAAAATAGTGTTTATGTTAATGACATGGATAAGCCTGGTGTCATAAAAATTTTTAAAAATGTATTAGGGTGGCCGTGGTCAAAATTGCTTTCAATATTTTTGTGACTAACTAATTTTTTTATTTATGCCTCATCAGGTTTTTAGATTTTTTACTTGCGATATAGGTACTATAGGGCAAGTTTAGGATTCGTAAAAAAAATCGAACTCGAGATAACAATTTTACATGACATTACGATGATGGAGAATGCCAAAAAAGTGGGTCCGGCAATTCTGTCTGTCTGTCTGTCTGTCTGTCTGTCTGTCCGTCTGTCTCTATCTGGAGCTGCAGCCTAAACGAGTGAAGTGATTTTCTTCAAACTTGGTAGTTAGCAGTTTTTGGTGATTCCCTAGAGGGGAAATTGAAATTTTTTTTTTATGACCAAAACTAACGGTACCTGCCATATAACGGAAATAGAAAAGGTAATTTTTTTCAAAAACGGCTCTAACGATTTTGATTAAAATTTTTGTGTGTAGTACTACACATAAGGGCCAACTTTTTAAATAAAAAAAATATTTTTTGTACCGTTATTAACGGTACCTGTCATAGAACGGTTTTTTTCGTTTCTGAATATCTCGTACAAAATTAACCCGATTTAAATGAAAATTTTTATACAAAAGTGTGTAAGTAAAGATAATATTAAAATTTTAGAAAATTTTCAAAAAACGCATTTTTGGTTTTTTAAAAAATATTTCAAAATTTTTTTTTGAAAAATCAATTTTTTGAAAACGGATCAATGAAAAATTTTGAAATTTAGTTTTTATGTGTAAATTAATTATTTCTTCAAAATGGCATACCAACTTTTTTTTTGAAAAATGTTAAAAAAATTTTATATATAAAAAATTATTTTTTTAAAAAACGGCTCCTACAATTTTCAAAATTTTTTTTCTAAAAATACCTTTTTATACGAGAAATAAAATGGCATATTTGTTTTTTTTTTTAAGATATTTTAAAACGGAGTTTTATTAATTATAAAAACAGATTTAATTTTTTTATACTACTTATGAAATTTCTTCAAAATATCGAATTTTAAATTTTTTAAATAAAAAGCTTTAACATTATAGTTACTTTAAGCATAAGAGCAAGTACGTGCGACCCCAGTCGTGCAATTTATTTTTTTAGATTTGATTGGGTCTGGCAACCCTATGTATTCACATTGACTTTTGTATATTGGGATTCTGGGCTAGCAGAAGATTCTTACCCATAAAATAATGATACGAAAAATTATAATAGGTTACATATTACCTTAACTTTTGTTTACCTGAATTAGAAAGTATCCTGTGTGTCTCTTTAGATTGAAAGCAACAAGAAGCACTGAAAATTCACCTTCTCTTCTTTCATAAGTTGAATTTCTGTGGGACATGCTGATCAAATCAAACTGATTCAAAGTCATTCCGGGAACGAAATTCACTGCATCATCACTGTACCATTCGTAAACTAACTGTCGGGATGTGTATCCATCTGGAATAGAATAAAATTTAAAAATTAGATAAAAAAAATTTGAGATAATTTAATATTTAGAACGTTTATCGAGATCGGTTTAAGGTGATCCTTGTTTAAAAAAAAAATTATAAAAAAAAGTTGATCCGCCATTTGTAGAAGTTATCAATAAACCAAAATTAAAAAAGAATTGATAAAAGAAAAAACAAATACGTATTAAAATATAAATATTTTTTTGGGAGCGTGTCGTATTACGGTATTTCAAAAATTCTGTATAATGTACGTTAAGTTGCCGGGGTCTCGAAGCAAATTTGAATTTGTAGGTCCTTTTTTTCTTTATTTTTTAAGAAAATGTATGGAGAAAGTAAGTTGGTATCTCTTCTTCATTCAATACGCATTTTGAAGAAAAAACAGTATGTCAAAATTGTTCACAAACCAAGTTGAACATTTTATTAAAAAACTTTTTATGCATAACGATTTTGATATTTAATGGAAACAGTATTTTTTGCTATCAACACATCCTATTTATTTTCTTGAGCCCCTTAAAAAAAGACCCCAGAACATTTTTTATCTATAGGTACACACTTTATTTATTATAAAGATTGCCTGTTCCGTACAATCTTGCTGTGATTTTGAAATGGAAATAATCGAATTTTGTATTTGGAATTTAAAAAACCCATTTAAATTTTCAGGAGACCCAATACAACTAATTTTTTCAAGGTTCAGTCTCAGTAATGCCATGGGCATGAAAAGGCCCAAAAAATGGTACCTTCTGTTCCTGGTGGTTCATGTTCTTAAAAATATTTATTCACTACACAATCTTCCATGGGGACTGTATGCGCCTGTCTGGAGGCCCTTAAGTTGATCTTTCAGCATTTTCCGTTTGGACCATTACTTTTGAGACACCCTGTATATCAAGGAATGCATTCGTAAAAAAAGGAAATATGAAACTGAAACATATTGCATCATGATGATAACGAATGAAATAAAAGTAGGTCCGTCGATTCACTTCAAACTTGTTATGTAGCAGTTTTTGGAGACTGTACAGAGGTATTTTTGGAATCATTTTTTTTAATTACAAAAAATTACGATACCTGTCATGTACCAATTTTAGAAAAGTATAATTTTCTCAAAAACGACTCCTACGATTTTCGAAAATCTTTAATAACGGTATTTGCTATTGTATGAGTTTTTAAGGTTATTATGATATGTAATTCTACAAAAAGATTATTATTTCTGACCTGAACCAATAAGAAAAGTAAAAATATAAAATAATGTGAAGATCATCTAAAAATTATGTATGTATGTATACCAAAAAGATCGAAGTTGAGATATCGAAAATAATGATATTACGATTTTAGAAAATATAAATCAAATTATGTTGCAAAGTGCATGACTCAATCTGTTTGTTTCTCACTCTGAAATTATGTATAAAGCGTAACAGTATAAACGTTTTTTTTTTTTTTTTTAATCCAAAGAGAGATTTTTGAAATTCACTTGATGGTTTCTGCCAGATATAAATAAGACAGATAATTGTTTTTCTAAATCATTTATTGAACATAAACCTACCCTTAAAACAGACTTTGATAATATTTTTAATTCAACAGTATTTACGCGTTGACCAGTGTAATTTGTTTCGGTTTCGAGAAAGAATTAAAATAGTTTTGAATTCAAATGGAAGTAATTTTAAGTGAATTAATTTATTCGTGAAGCTCATCTTCGGATAAAAAAAATCAACGGTCGAATCAATATTTTACAACTGCGATCGCTGCCTGGTTCACAGACACAAATACACACCAATACTATAGCAAATAAAAATCAATCTGAAAACGTATTCGTTTCGTAACGAAAAAAATCAATTTATTGATCAAAATAGAAATTTACCAAACGAAAACCCCATTATACATCAGACCGTGCATTCGGTAGGTTTAACTTGTAACAATAGCCCAATGAACGTTCGAGTCATAATCTTTCTGGCACAAAAATACGAAAAAAAAAAAAATACCTACTTCAGTTTTTCTGACTTTGCAGATTTTCAGATTTAAAGGAGTACCTAAGTTTTAGAAAAAAAATTATTATACGAATCTCTGCGGTTTTAAGATACATTTATTGCTTTTCAAATTTTGTCCATTTCTTGGAAATTGATTGATTTTTTTCAATACAATTTATACAAGCAGTCCGGTCAGTGGAAACAATGTGAGAAGGTAGATGACCTTCTCTGAAATAATTTTGCATGAATCCTTGAGAGTCCTTATTTTCATTACAAATTAAAATTTTATCACTAGACCTTTGTTTGCCAACGTTATTTTGATCTCAAATTTTTTATTGTGTGCTCTACAAATTCGCAAAACATTCTTTTTTCGAAAAATGTTCCTACTGATATTGGTCAGGTTTGGGGTTTTTTATTTATTGAAATAAAAGAGTTTTAATTTTTTTGTTTCATACTTCATCTTTATAAAATTAACTAGCTGACTCGTCGGACTTCGTTCCACCATTTCTTGTATTTATTTCTAATTTTTGACTCTGTAATTAGTTAATTTTCAAATGATAAAGAGGATCAAAAAAATAAAAGACTACTCAAAAATGTCCCTAAAAATTAGTTGTTTTTCAAAAATTTTTATTGCAAAATACAGGGCCTATGAAAAAAATCCGTATTAGACCCCTAATTTTTACTTGCGATATAGGTACTATAGGGCAAGTTTAGGATTCGTAAAAAAATCGAACTCGAGATAACAATTTTACATGACATTACGATGATGGAGAATGCCAAAAAAGTGGGTCCGGCAATTCTGTCTGTCTGTCTGTCTGTCTGTCTGTCTGTCTGTCTGTCTGTCTGTCTGTCTGTCTGTCTGTCTGTCTGTCTGTCTGTCTGTCTGTCTGTCTGTCTGTCTGTCTGTCTGTCTGTCTGTCTGTCTGTCTGTCTGTCTGTCTGTCTGTCTGTCTGTCTGTCTGTCTGTCTGTCTGTCTGTCTGTCTGTCTGTCTGTCTGTCTGTCTGTCTGTCTGTCTGTCTGTCTGTCTGTCTGTCTGTCTGTCTGTCTGTCTGTCTGTCTGTCTGTCTGTCTGTCTGTCTGTCTGTCTGTCTGTCTGTCTGTCTGTCTGTCTGTCTGTCTGTCTGTCTGTCTGTCTGTCTGTCTGTCTGTCTGTCTGTCTGTCTGTCTGTCTGTCTGTCTGTCTCTATTCTCAAGAATTAAAAAAAAAAATTGTTACACTCATGAAACTTGGCAAAAAGTTTGCTTTTGGGACAAGAACCAAGTACAAAAAAAGTCAATAAAAAAAAGTTGGGTGGAAGGGTTTTTTTTCGCGGAGGGAGGGGGTGAAGGTAAAAAATATACTGAAAAAAATTGTTTGTCGAATATCATCATATGACACATTTTTTCAAGGTATTTTTTGATGCTGATTCTAATGACATAAAAATATATTCAATACGATTGCTCTAAAAAAAGTTATAGCCGATTGAAAACAAGGGTGCTTGTTTTTTGACTTCAACAGGTAAAATATAACCGAAACCCATGGAAAAAAAGGGTACACTAATGAAATTCGGGATGAAATTTTTAAATAAAGCAGGGACAAAGGATTCATATAGTTCTTAAAACTATTTTTGGTGAAAGTATGTTTTTTTGATGGGTTCAGTTGTGTGTGAGGAAGGTATCATAACAGCTGACTTAAATTTTATTAATTTTTAAAACTTGGTGTAACTGTTTTGGTTGGTATAAGAATTAAGAATCTAAAAAGTGTACAAAATTATCTTGAGTGAAAGGGTGTTTTTTTTTAAGAAATGATGAAATTCGGAATTAGTAAAACAAAAACTAGGAAAAAATTGTTACACCAATGAAATTTTTTAAAAATGTTTCATTTTTAACAGAAACCAAGAACCGAAAAAGTCTATACAAATATTTAAGGTTAAAGGGTGTTTTTTTGGGAAATTGGGAAAAATCCACGATAAGTCCAATAAAATCAATGGTATAAATGGTACCCTTACGAAATTCATTAAATATGTTCTCTTTCCAATGGAAATTACGAATAATGTAAGTCTATAAATTTTTTTTATGTGAAAGGGTGTTTTTTTTAGAAGTAAAGAAAATATGGGTATATTTGAAAAAGTGTGTAATACTAGAGTAATGTAAGTGGTACCTTATTGAAATTTAGCAATTATGTTACTTTTAAAATAAGAAACAAGAATCTAAAGTGTCTATAAAAATATCGTGGTTAAAAGGGTGTTATTTTGAGTGAAAACAAAAATGATGGGTCACCCTAATGAAATTTGGTAAAAACATTGATTTTGGGATAGAAAGAAAGAATAGAAAGAATAGAAAGAATAGAAAGAATAGAAAGAATAAAGAGTTTTTATAAAAAAAATTTTGGTGAAAGGGTGTTTTTTTCGAAGAGATAGTAAAATCTACAATTGGTCCCAAAAAGCCAATGATTCATTTTATTTATAGTTTTGATGACAAATTAAACATTTATAGATAAGTTCTTACACGTTTTACGCGAATCATTGGCTTTTTGGGACCAAATGCAGATTTTACTGTCTCTTCGAAAAAAACACCCTTCCACCCAACTTTTTTTTATAGACTTTTTTTGTGCTTGGTTCTTATCCCAAAAGCAAACTTTTTGCCAAGTTTCATGAGGGTAACAATTTTTTTTTTTTAAATGCCTATTTTACCTCTACTATGTGTGCTCTACAAATTAGCAAAACATTCTTTTTTCGAAAAATTTTCCTACTGATATTGGTCAGGTTTGGAGTTTTTTATTTATTGAAATAAAAGAGTTTTAATTTTTTTGTTTCAAACTTCATGTTTATAAAATTAATTTTCTTAACGTTGCAAATTTTGGTATCAAATATTTAAGTATTCTACCCAACTTTAACTCTATGAGCAAGTACATGCGACCTATTAGTACATTTTATAATTTCCAAAATTCATTACTTGCCCTAAAGTGTTAAACTAATTGAGAAACATTTATATGTAATAAATTTGATTGAGGAAGTTAGATCTCAAATCCAAAGATATCGTTTGAGATATCTGATGAGGAAACTCAAAAACTTTCTGACATCCTATCTCCGCCAAACCCCATCCAATTTTGGCATTTACTCTGTCTTTCGGCATATAAATGCGGTTTAAGTATAATATAAATTTTCAAAATAAAACAAACACAAACTCAAAGTTACAGAAAATCTTAATTTGAATCTGAACTAAAAACTTACAGCTTCCAATTATCAATGGGCACGACTGACGGTCCATGGGAAAGTTTTTCAATTCCATCGGGCATGTAGCTTTTATCGTCAACCTTTTTTTTGGAAGAGCGGGTATATAAATGCAATTAGCTTAATGGATTTCCAAAATTTCATATAGCAAGTGTGTGATGCAAAAAGTGCAGATATAGATTTATATATGTATAAAAAGATAAACCAACCTCATTGAATATAAAATATCTCCATCCTGACTGAGTCTCAGCAATTTATTTGGCACTGTGATTGTATGAATGTGCGAATGCTTTCCATTGAAGAAAAAAGTATCTGGCCTCCAGATTCTTTCAAGCATCTGAAAAAATAAGAGGGTTTACCCTTTTGTCGTCATGATGGTTCGGATAGCAACCACACACCTTTATGCTGAGTGACAAACTTTTAATGGGTCCTTTGAAGCTGAGCCTTTTGTCTCGCCAATATTGCCGGAAGTAGCAGTCCATTGAATAGTCCATGTCTAACTCGGATACTGGACCCATGCTTCGAATAAGGATGTTCGTCCTGACTATTGTTGGGACACCTATAAAAAAAACATATACAATTTGAAAGTTCTCAATCTTTCTCCCCTCTTTTGGAATTTTTTTTCTGTGTCCTTGTTACCTTTTCCATGAGTGGGCAATTGTGACTGTTCGTAGCTTTTTAATAAGTTCTCAAGAATAATTGAAATGTTCTTGCTAAGGTAATCATTGGATGCGCCTCGTTTGCGCATCAAAGTCGTGCCATTCGAACTCGTCGAACTATGACTACGATGGGTGGTTGTCGTCCTGAAAGGGTCATCATTGCTATCAGTGGGAGAAATTGTCCTAAACGATTCGTAGATACGCGAAGCCGTTAGCTGTGGTGAAATGATTGGTGTTGTTGGGCTTCTGGACGGAAATGTCATCCTCGAAGGACTAAAAGTGTGACGACGAAGAAGACATATTGTTGACAAGAGTGTTTTATGGTCAAAACATGATAAAAAAACGATACTTACCCGGTATCAACTATAAGGTCCAATGTTGCATTCCTTGGAAGGATAATTGTTGTTGTTGCTGTTTCGGTTGTCGAAGGTAGTAGCTCCGAGGGAGGCAGTTGGGCAATAGAGTCATTGTTATCTGGTGTCTTTTGTGATGTCGGGATGCCATGGCAAAGAAATGCAACCAAACTTATTGCCACAACGAGACTGAAAGGTCGAAAAGAGAGGAAGTTTTAACATCACAACACGTCCGGAAGTAGTAGTAGCAGCAGGAGCAGCAGATGTATCGTATAGAAGCAACAGGAAAAGGAAGGAAGAAATGAAAAATTAGAAACGGTTATTCGATGGGAAATTAAATAGGAAAATTTATGTCATCGTCCTTTTGTTACCATACCAAAGGATAACAACTGCAAAAAGTGCCTCTTTAAATTTGAAAATTGAAAAAAAAAGAAAGGAGAAAATACTTTAGCTGCATATAATTGGTTGATGAATAAATGTCTAAAGAATGACACCAATTAGCTTCAAGAATTGAAAAAGCCGGAGACGACGACGATGATGCGGTTGGTGATTTTATTTTAGGGAATCTGGGTTCTGCCAGTTCAAGGCTGTTTCTTTGGCTGGTAGTGTCATTATCATTATTAAGGACAGACATTCTTTTATTTTTTTTTAATTATTGTTAGACAAATATTTGATGGGGGAGATATTTTTTTGGCTCGATTGCAAGACGGTAATAAATGATGGGGATATTGTTTGTATTAAAAATTTTAAATTGCAATTTCCATACATTTTGAAAGTATTTTATTTATTTAAAAATTTGAACTAACAAAAATTTAAACTGATGTTTAATCAACTCAATAATTTGGAGAAATCTGTTCTTTGTCATCATATAAATTTTTAAACCAAAAAAAAAATTTATTACTATAGTTGAGTAATAGCTCAGTAATGTATTACAGTAGTATCATAACAGTAGACATTAGAGTGTTCGTTTTTTAAGGGTTTTTCGAGAATCAATTTCCTTAATTCGAAAACTATTGCAAAATAATAAAAAAAAAAAAAAAATCCCCTAATTTTTGCAGATTTTTATTTTGAAGCTAGATAAGACCCCACGAGAGTAAAAGTTTTTTCTAAGATATATTTTTTTTAGATATAGTCTTAACGTAATGTCAACATTAAACACCGTATTCAAAAAGGTATAAAATAAACCATCTCTAAGTTCAGTCAGGACATGCATGTTTTTTGGATTTTATTTTATTTTTCATGCAATTTAGTATGCTTGGTTTAATAAACCCAAAAAGTATGCATGTCCTGACTTAACCCCTGGCACCCGTAAAATCATCAGAAAAATATATTTTGGTTCGTTTGGCGCTTTCTAAACAGTGTTCTTAAAATATCGTTCCCGAATTGAAAAATATTGATACCTCTACCATTTTTCCGATCTTCTCACAATCCAAAAATAAAATAGCTCAATAATATTTTGAGAGATCGGGCAAAAATAATTCCTTTCAAATTTTGTTTTCTCACGGAAAAAGATTGAAAAGATCTGAAAAGTTCTGAAAAGTTCTGAAAAGTTCTGAAAAGTTCTGAAAAGGTCTAAAAAGAACTAAATGCAGGTGTTTTTGAATTTGCTTGCACCAGTTGTTTTTAGACCTACCTTTCGTATTACTTCGTACTATCAAAAGAAACAAATAAATAATGTTTTATTTTATTGAAAACTTAGAGCCGATTTTTCAATCCTCTAATAAACAATCAGGTAATTGTCCGACGAATAAAGTTATTAGGCTCATAAACAATCAGATAACAACATTGATTTTTTCAATCACCCAGTTAGCTATTCTACAGAATAACAAAAAAAAATGTGAAATTCAAAAATTTTCAAAACGTGATTTTAATTCATAATTGTTTTTGTTTTATCAAAATTGTAAATTAATGTGTGCATTTTTATTATCTTAACTATAAATCAAAACAAAAAACAAAACTAAAACACTTAAAAATGAAATACATATTATGTAAACTAACGATCAGTGAATAGATATTTTGTTTTTTTTTAAACATTTGTTTATTTTTCATTCGTTATTTTCAAAGATCCAAAAAATAAAACTCACGAACTATTTTAAAAATTAAAATTCTCGGTTGAATTATTCGATTGCGAACGATTCGCTTTGTTAAGTGGGGTTTTGATAAGAGTTGTATCTGCTGTAAATAGGGTTTGATTTACTTTTGCAGTACATTCTTAAATGTATCTTTTGAATAGTACTTGGACTATTATTACTGGAAATCTTTTACAGTGATCATGTTATTTGCTCAACACATAATATTCATTATTCGTCTTCCCTCATTAAAAATATATGTATTGGGTACATAAAAGCCTATAATTGTTGAACAAAAGTCAGCGTATTTCGAGTATAGATTAGTGGTTCACTATGGCGTATGCGTAACTTTTTGTTTTCCAGGTAAAAACTTGACAGTTTCATCACGCAGCCTGTGTTTATATTAAAAATGATGAATGTGATTTTTTTTTACCATGGAAATGTTCAATTTTAGCAATACATTTGTAACTTACAAGGGAAGTGTGTAGAACATCTTACGTGGGTACACAAGTGTGTATTTATGGACAAACATCACTTAGAAAATTACATATTTTAATTTTTTGTATGTATAGTAGACTGGGCCAAAAAAAAAAATATTTTTTTTTTTGAAAGTTACTTCGAAAATCTTGTTCAGGATGATGAAAAAAAAATTTGGTGAAAATTTGAGCCGTTAAAAAAAATTTTAAGAGGTCTTGTTTCGGTGTTTTTTATTTTTATACATGATATGATGTTTTACAACAGAACTGCTAGACGATCAAAGTAAAAAAAATTTCTGTTCATTTTTTCTTATATAAAATTAAATTTCCTACAAAAAAGATCTTATTGAAAATTTTCGTCAGACGAGCCGTATTCGAGTAATTAAGCTTTTTAAATCGAATTGTTTTTTCAATTTGACTGTTTCACTTTGGAATTTTGTGATGAGCAAATAAGTGAATAGAAAAACAAAACCACGACAGATTCTTATAGGAAATTTAATTCTCTACAAAAAAGGTCTTGTAGTAATTTTCCCTAAATTGAGTTCTAAAGAAGTTATTCACGATTTAAATCGAGAAAAAATTAAAAAATCAAAATTTTCTAATTCACTGAAAATTCAATATTTTCAAATTAGCAAGATGTTTTCTTGTAGGGACTTAAACGTTCTATAAAAAGTTCCCTGGCAGAAAATTAATTGCTTTAACCGTTAAGAAGATATTCGTATCAAAACCAATGCCCACTGATTTCAATAGTTTTCTTATGACAAGCATGCATTGCGATTTGAATACGATTATCTTCTAAACGGTTAAAGCAATTAATTTGCTGCCAAGGAACTTTTTATAGAACGTTTGAGTCCCTACAAGAAAACATCTTGCTAATTTGAAAATATTGAATTTTCAGTGAATTAGAAAATTTTGAAATTGAAAATTGATTTTTTAATTTTTTCTCGATTTAAATCGTGAATAACTTCTTTAGAACTCAATTTAGGGAAAATTACTACAAGACCTCTTTTGTAGAGAATTAAATTTCCTATAAGAATCTGTCGTGGTTTTGTTTTTCTATTCACTTATTTGCTCATCACAAAATTCCAAAGTGAAACAGTCAAATTGAAAAAACAATTCGATTTAAAAAGCTTAATTACTCGAATACGGCTCGTCTGACGAAAATTTTCAATAAGATCTTTTTTGTAGGAAATTTAATTTTATATAAGAAAAAATGAACAGAAATTTTTTTTACTTTGATCGTCTAGCAGTTCTGTTGTAAAACATCATATCATGTATAAAAATAAAAAACACCGAAACAAGACCTCTTAAAATTTTTTTTAACGGCTCAAATTTTCACCAAATTTTTTTTTCATCATCCTGAACAAGATTTTCGAAGTAACTTTCAAAAAAAAAAATATTTTTTTTTTGGCCCAGTCTAATGTATAGTATATGCTTTGATATTTTAAGCAATATGAAAAATAGCAAAAAGTACGTAAGGACACTGTCATGCATTTATTTTTTAATACAAGCTCCATAAAAAAAAATCATGTTTATTCAAAGCATTAGAAGTCAAGAAGGTTGAGGTCGAGATCCACCCTGAACCATATAAATCAGTAAAAATCAAGTAAAAACTGTGGGAAAATGTTCGTTTCTGCATTTTAAAACGTGCATATATTTTGCAATCTTAAAAGGAGTTCAAGCAACTTTACAGTTTTTGATCTCAAGAGTGTCATATCTTCATAATCTTTTTGAAACTATAAATTTTTATGAAGAACTAAAATTTACATGTTAAAGTGTTCTTGAAAAAAAACTACTTCAGTGGATTTTTTCTTCCTCTTTAACGAGTAACGTACTCCTTTTACTTTAATCATCATTTTTCAATGAAGAACAAAGTGAAAACCTTAAACTTAATGCATATCAACATCACAAACACCGAAACCAGAGTCTCACATCCACCCATCGATGTGGTCCCACAGGAATCTGTAAGTAAAAATGTCTGATTTTATAGTCAAAGCTGATTTGTTTCTTAGATTTCCCCAATGACAATAAATTTACTATTGGCCATTATTAGAACTAATGAGGGCACGTTGAGTGGATTTTATCAGCACTTTGACTTTTTATAGTCCCAATGTGACCTTTTCTTTGAGTTTCCTGTTACTATACATATGACCATTACCACCACCTCCAACACTATCACTCTAATATCCTGGACCAAAAAAAAAAAACTTAGGAGTCTATATTCAGACCATTAGAGAGTATGCATACTTTTTTTTTTTTTTTTGTCATACGGTGGTCAGACAAAAAGCAAACAAAAAGGCTGACTTTTCTCTTTGAAAAGGGTCATTTACAAAGGTGCGGCATGTTGAGTCTTTTTTGTGTACGTGATGCAATGCATAATAGAAAGAGGCTTAAATGAGTGTACGCAAAGTGCTTAGTTTCAATAAATATAAAAGCATTTTCTGATACCGAATTATATTCATTTAAAATGGTGAAAGTGGGTAGAAAAAGGATAAAATATTTTACTTTGGTTGACATTTGGTTAAGTCTATGGTAGTATTGTTGAATCAATGCACGTAGGTAATACATATAAGTATTATAACTTAAATGTATACAGAAAGAATAAATGTCATGTCAAGCTCAATTTATTGTATAAGCAATAAACAAGACTTGTTTAGTCCAAATGACACATTTTTTACTTGTTTCTATTTAAATCTTGTAAAGGAGTTAACAAAGTGCAAGATAAAATAGTTTTTTAAAGGCTTCATTTGTCTGAATTGGGGAGATTTTGGCATCCTTTTTACTGTGGCTTAGGTAAGCTTGTTTGATTGAAGAGTTTGCTCTGAAAAATCAAAGAAGCCATTAAGGTGAGATAAGTACCAGTAAAATAACACAGGTCAACACGAAATTTGTGATTGGGTTGTGACTATGAAATTATGATAGATATATTGATTCTCATCTGGAAAACATTTTTTTTTTTTTTAATTTGCTTTTGAAGTCAGCAGAGCAATTTCCAGTATTCAAGTAAATCTGTCTTTTACAAAAATTGTCGTGCTTAATTTTGACAAAAACTCGAGAACGTCTCAACCGTCTTAACGTCTGATTTTTGTTTTGTTTTCTTCATTTTAATGCTGTTTTCATATTCATATTGAGAAAAAATAAAAAAATCAGGAAATTTAAGAAGAATAAAGAAAAATTAAATCGAAATTTTCGTTTTATTCGAATTTTTGTCAGATGGGAGCTTGAGGCATTATATGATACCTTCTATTTTCAATATTTATGGTAAAAGTAATTCACTCCGATGGTATTTTTATTATACAAAAATAACTATATCCAAACATGAGCCAATATAGTTTATATTGAAATTCTTTATTTATTGAAAAATTAAATTAATTTGTTTGCATAGTATTTTTATTATTTTGTTGCATAATGCAGGGTCTCTAAAAAGTAATGGATCAAACGAAATGTGCTGATAGGCCAACTTTAGATCTTTCAGAAATTGGTAACTTGTTGATCCCAAATCCTTGAGGTTTTCGATTAAATATGCAGTTCTTGTGAAATTTCGAAAAATCCCTACTTTGCAACAGTATTTTGCTTAATCTGCCCATAATTGATTTTTGTTTTTTACGATTCATTCACTAAAACATTGCCTAACAATTATAAGAAACAACTAATTTACAAAAATATTTTTTATTTCATACGCCATTTTTCTGCAAATTAATTAACAGTTCCAAGTTTCATAAAAACTCAATTTCTTACGTTTATTTCAGAACAACAACACAAAAAAAAATTTGTATTGTGTGACTCTAGTTTGTTATTTTAAAAATATATCCCGGCATTGCAGTTTTCAAAAAAGTATAAAAGTTTCCAAAGTTGAAGTTAGATCAAAAAGAAATTTCAGTTTGAACTCAACAAAACTGGGTTTTTAAGAGCAAAAAAAACCTTGTATTCATCATAACTTTTTTTCTATAATTTAAGTCGAATAAAGTGCTTAAGCAAAAATGTAGGACTTTAAATTATCTACATTTTATTCCTTAACAGTTTTTTTGTACAATGCACGGTTCTTGCACTATAGCTCATAAAACTGGAATTAGGCTCATAGGGTATGATAATTGTATTTTTGCTTCCAACACTACAAAAGCAAATCTAAGGAGGGGAAAGGGTGATTTTCTATTGTTTTGGTTTACCATTGACCCAAAAAGTACAAATTAAACCCAAGCACAAAAAATACTTTTATTTTTGTCGACCTGTGTAATTTAAAATGCTTAAATTTTAAAAAAGTTGTATGTACAAATTTTGTACAATTAATCAAATAAAAACAAAAGGTTAAAGAAAAAAAAAATACGGTGGACGTCCAGTATAACGAATGATATAATGTTCGATTTTCATTCACTATATCGAGCGTGTTGGTTATATCGATCGACTTTTCATTTTAAAAAATCCAATAAATTGATTGGTAAATTTATTTATAAATACGTTTTATTAATACAGCTTATATGAAATTAAATGGTTCTGTTATTTTTTTTACTCATAATTTTTTTTTTCATTTATAAATTAGATTTAAAAAAATTATACAAAAATTTCGTTCAAAATACTGTTATAATTGATTTTTCAAACAAAAAAAAAGGCTCTTTAGAGCCGTTTTCTCAAAACTCAAAATTATTTTAGGGGAGGTGTTCGTTTTAGGCGAGATATTACAAAAAATATCAAAAAACAACCAATTCAATGGAAATTTTTACAAATGAGTACATAAAAGATACTTGTACGTCTAAATTATTCAAATATAGCGTTTTTATTACAGTTTAGCTGAACATAAATATTAAAAGACAGGGAGTTAAAACACAAAGAGTTTTGAATGACTCAAACTGTGATTTTCAAGCCTTTTTTATTCAAAATAAAAAAATTCAAAATCGTTAGAGCCAATTTTTCAAAAACTATTTTTGATAAATAGTACTTATGTAATTTTTTTGAAGCAATATGTTTTTAAAAATAAAAGTGCTACATATGCCATTTTGTAGCAACTATTAATGAAAACCTTAAACCAAAATTTAAAAAAACGTTCAATGTCACGTTTTCGAAAATTTGGTTTTTCAAAAAAAAAATCTAACTTTTTTTCCAAAAATTTTATTTTTTTAATTTTTTTAGATTAATATTGATGCAATTTAAATGCCTTTGCATTAAATAAACTCGTTAAAATTTATCATGTTATTTGGGAGATAGTCAGAAATAAAAAAAAAACGTATCTAGGAAGATAACTTAAATAACGATGAATATTCTCTAAGAACTATTACGATTAATAATGAAAATCGTAGGAGCCATTCTCGAGAATATAAAAGTTTTCCAAAATTGGTATATGACTGGTATTATTTTTGGTCCAAAAAAAAAATTAATTCCAAAAACCCCTCTTCATAGTGGCAAAACATCTGCTACATGATAAGTTTGAAGTCGATCTGCTTGATATACATACATATTCTAAGTACCTATATCGCAAGTAAAAATTAAGGTATAAGTTAAAAATTCCCATATAAATGAGGAATATAATATGATATTAGAAAGCTCAAAATTTTTGTTTTAAATTTTTGTTGAGTAAATGACGTTATTATTAGTAAGTGTATATCTTCTTTCAGAATTTAAGGAGAATATTTTTATAATATTGAATTTAATTAGGTTTGATATCTGTAAAGAAACGCTCTAACCCTGATATGGTTTCAAGACAAAACGTACATTTTTAACCTATTGATTTACCTAACATACTGTATCATTTGAAGTACTTAAACCTGTTGATATCACTTCTTGTTTACGCAGCTCTCTATAACTTTATCTTACAATATTAATATCCTTGACATTTTCCAAACCATACCCTTAGATCAAATATGCAACAAGGCCACGTTTTCAATACCGGACGTTAGCCATCACCACAGAAGGTTATCACTTCCTTTCAAACTAAAAAAAAAAACAAGAAAAAAAAAATTAATTCCCTCAAGCAAGTCCCCAAAATTTGTATTCACACAAATTTTTTTTCTATCTATCATATGTACCTCCACCCCGTTACTTCGTCGAAACACATCACAATTCCATCAATTCCTCGTCCTTGCTTATGCGATGACATCAAAAAAACATTTTAAAAAACAAAATAAAAATAGGAATGTTAGCTATAGGTACAGCAACAAATCCCCCGTTTTTTTACATTTTACTCTGCTACATCTCTGTACTTCTGTAAACACCTTTGGGGCAACAAATCTTTTTCACCTTCCTTCAACATGAAAACAAAAAACCTTAGTACCGCACAATTTCCAACAACCAACACCTTAGGCTGTTCATTTATATCTTCGACGAAGACGACGATGTTGATGATGACGACGAGATTTGACGTATATGACAGTCTATGATTACAACCTTCATAACCGTTATTTAAGACGAATTTCGTTTGTGAACCAAAAAAGGAGAAAATCCAAATTTTTCGGAAGCTTACTTCCAACCAAAAGTCATTTAGCGCAACACCCATCCTTTAATCAAAAAACCCAAGCAACCTCACACACAACCAATCAAAATGCATCTTTTGACGCTCTTGACGTTCTGACATTATAATTCACATTCACTTTTTTAAATGAAATTTTGTGGCATTAAAAACTTAATTACAGGAAACAACATAGCCAAAGCCATTTTACCACACTATGAAAAGTGCTCTTTAACTTTATAGTTTGGTATTTCAAAGGAATTTCTCTTCCTTCCCCCAAAACGTCAAACTGAAAGAACAACTTGCCATATTTGACACATTGTTTTATCACATTGTGACAGGAAGTTTATTTTTTTCTCTCTCTCTCTCTCTGCGAACGCACACGCTCTCTCTCTTAAGGGTATGATAACCTTTTTTGCGGCAGTTAAGTCATTCAAACTATTCATTAAACTGCCCTCTTGAGAAATTGAGTCAAGTTCTCAGCGTATTTCAAAAATAGTTTCTTAAGGGTCACTATTTTACCCTTAAGCTTTATAAAACATACAGTTGCAATGGACCTTATATGTACACATTCTCTGTTCTGATTTTTTTCTTCTTTTTTTGGTTCAAAAATTGCATGAATGCAGTTACTCTAGTGGTTGATATCGTATGTCAGGGTGGCTGTGTGAGGGTGGGGTGGGGATAGAGAACTAGGTCTTGATGGGAGATATAATTTAGTTCGATGGGCTTTGAAGAGACATGTCTATCTTTGTAATATTAGACCAAGGATGTATGAATATGAAGAACTGGGTAAAAAGGTAGGTAAGAAAAAAGTCATACGTAAAATAAGGGAGTTCACACTATTCGCAAAAAAAAGTCAAGTACCTAGCTATGTGAATTTTGAAATTATGAAATTTTTGGAACCAAGGGTATCTTATGGTGATAAAATGCGTGTTTGGTTGTGCGTTTGTATACTCATAGATTGATAGATGAGTTTCATGATGAAAGAGAGTGGGTATGTGTGTAGACAGTTTCAAGATTGAATGATGCCACATCTGTCCATTGATATTGTGTTTAATATTCGAAGAAAAGAATAGTTGATTGATTTCCAGTCTATAGTGTAACTCATACACTTAAAGTAAAAATAAACAAATGGGTCACATGTACCGGTTTATATACCATTATATGAGAACTGCATACTAGAATTTTTTAACGGTCACTGTGGTGTATGTGTGACTTTTTTTTTGTAATTTTGTTGGTTGATTTTTGTTATTCTAAACACAAAATTTAATTGATTGACCTTTGTTATCCTTATCATAAAATTATTTAGTGGCCAATCATAATTTTACATTTTGAAGTGCTGATCCTTGAGAACACTGTTTAATACACCTGATCTAGCGACTTTGTTATTTTTTTATTGAGCATAAACTAACTGAGGGGTAAACTCTTGTGATGTTTGCAAATAAAGTAGGTACATATAGTGAAAATACTCTTTAAAATTTTAAACTACCCCTAACATTTATCAGCTCATATGAAAAAACGATAACGTGTTTAAATCTTGACTGTTTTACCTAGCAATTTTTATGATTTGCATTAAATAACAAAAAATAATTTGAATAATGTAGAGGTCTGCTGCTAGAAAACAAGTTATGTAATATTTATAAATAAAAAAATTGAACAATTAAAAAAAAAATTGATTTGCCTTAAAAAAGACAAAAATAAAAAAGTATTTAGAGGTATATTTTCAAAATCATATGGCTAGAAAATAAATTTCTGTAGTCTTTAGTTTCACAGATCTACTAAAGTTAATAGGGTTAATAAGTATTGGTTATTTGCAATATGTTTTTTTCCCTTAAGGAAAAAGAGAATGATTGCTTCCAGCTTCAAGAAACTCTGATTTTAACACGAAAATCTTTATTTAATTAAAAAAAATTAAGAAGGTGTTTGTTTTTTTTTGGTTAGGTATATAGGTAAGTGTGAGACTCATTGAATATTTACAGCTACAAGTTCAAAAATTTCACAATTGTTATACAGAAAGTTATTTCGCTTTTTAATACAATTTTAAAATTAGTTTGTGAGCAAATTTTCAATGTTTTTTTTTTTCTTAAAATTAAATTTTTTTTTATTTCTGTTTGTTTTTAATAAAAAATTTGAATAAGACTAAAAAAAATCCATAGATTTTCTTTAAAAGAAAAATAAAAAGAGCAAGTACTTCCGACAGCTCAACGCCTCTTTTAGACAATTTCATATCTGTTTTAAAAGACGATACGTAATGAAAAGGGAACGAAAGATTGAAACTTGAAGCTTATAATTTTTAACAAAAGTTCTATCGCAAAACATATTGACTACGAGGTACTCATTTGAGGAGTGAATAAACGAAGTATTTTTATTTAAACAAAAATCAGACCAAAAACTGTGACAATGAAGTTCAGTTTTTGATGGGTCAGTTTATATAATAAATAAGGCTTTTTGCCAGTTTCTATTGAAGGGAACATGTGCAGTTTTGCTTTAAAAAGCAGATTTCATTATAAAAATGAAAATTATGAAAAGTGAACTCAAGTAGCAAAAAAGTCTAAAATACACCAAAATATTTGGAGTATTTTTTGCACTTTCGTGATATACATTTTGAATATAAAAAATATACCATTTTCTCGTATATAAAAAACACCACTGGTTAAAAAATTACACCAATTTTGGTATATAAATAGCGCTAGTGGTATAAAAAATGATCTGGTTTTTGGTGATAATTATAATTATAATTTTCCTTTGAAATTGAAAAAATACACAGTAAATCTATGGATAAAATACACTATTTAAATTATTCTGATTTATAATTTGAACCAAAGTTTATTTTTTTACCTCAAACACTTTGAAATGAAAATGAAAGGAAATTCTACAAAGAAGCCATCAAAAGAAGTCAACAGGACCAGATAACATCTCTAATTTTATTCTTAAAAGAATACCTCATTCAGCGATAATTTTCTTGGCAATTATCTTAAACAACTGTGTTGTCAATTGCTACTTTCCCAGCAAATGGAAAAAAGCTAAAGTCGTGGCCATACCAAAGAAGGAAAACAACAAGGACGTCTCTGGATATAGGCCCATTTCACTTCTAAGCAATATGAGCAAGATACTCGAGGAGCTAATACTTAGGCGGCTGAAATCTTTTTGCAGCGACAACTGCATAGTGCCAGATATGCAGTTTGGATTCCGTCAAAAGCACTCTACACTCCATCCACTCCTAAAACTCCAACACGATGTTGCCGCCTCCCTAAACGGAAACCAAGTCACTGTCGGATGTTTTCTCGACATAGAAAAAGCATTTGACAGTGTCTGGATTGAAGGACTTATTCACAAACTATTCCAGCTGAGATTTCCAATTTCACTAATCAAAATTATTTACAGCTTTCTTCATTCCAGATCATTCTTTGTACAATTAGGAAACAGCCAATCAACAATGAGGACAATCAATGCCGGAGTTGCACAAGGATCGAAGCTAGGACCATTCCTCTTCAACATTTACACATCCGATCAGCCCCAACCAGAATTAGCTCAGAATCTCTTGTTTGCAGACGACTCTCTCACGTACGCGAAGTCGAAGTCACCCATATTAGCCGCAAGGAAAGTGGAAGCCCACATAAGACAACTTTACGAGTTTTATAAGCGCTGGGGCTTCAAAATCAACACGGCCAAATCGGAACTAATATGCTTTAGACGACCAGCCACCCCAGGAAATCCTAGAATACGCTCAGCCAGGAACTGCAGGAACATCAAGATAAGCCTTCCCGATGGAACACAAATTTCAGCAAAAAATAACGTCAAATATCTGGGAATACAATTCGATGAGAAGAACCGATTTAACCCTCAAGCAGCAGCCGTTTTGAAAAAAGCCAATTTCGCCTTTCATCGCATTCATCCGCTTATGCGGAAAAGAAACGGACTCAGCCAAAAGACAAAGCTTCTCCTGTACAAGCAGCTCATCAGGCCTATCATCACCTAATGTTTTCCTATCTGGTTCACGGTGACAAAATCCCATCTAAACAAGTTAGCAATACTGGAGAGGAAGATCTTAAGGATCTGTACAGGCATGCACTACGACAGGATACGCAGGAAACACGTCAGCAACAAGAGACTGTATGAAGAAGCCAAAATTATAAAACTCGACAAATATCTTATCCAATCAAGCAGAAGATGCCTACAGAACCTGAGCAATCATCCAAACCCAATAATAGGAAGAGTAATAAACCAGCCAAGACATCCTAACCAGCGGTACCTAGAAGCTAAGGAACTTTTGGATGAGGATCTTATATCAACCAACGACGAAGAGAACATCCCCTTCTACGCTGATCCTGGATCAGCTCACTATCGTGGCTGAAAGCCTCACCTCTCCCTAATCCAACCTTTACAATGACAACCGGACCTGAACAACCCGAGTTAAGAAGCTGCCAACAGAATTAATATTTAAAACAAACACAATGACAATTAACTGTAAATTTAGCTTTAAAAAAAAAAAACAATGTAAAAACGTTAGGCCCCTTTTGTGCCAACATATTACTAATATAATCAATGTACATTTTTAGATTACTAGCTTTAAGCAAATTGTATATATAATAACTGTTCAATAAAAATATCGTTAAATCGTTAAAATGAATTTTTATTCACCATCACAATAATAAGAAACTAATGATTAAATATGAATTTGAGTGCCTAATTTAAGAACGAAACACATTTTGTCTACTGATTTTAGATACTACCCCGTCTAAAAATCGAGCGCCTCAAAAATTTCAATGAATTAATGATTTTTTTTTTTCGATTTTAAAAATCAGTTTTTCAAAAATTATAATTTTTTTTGTCGTCTTTACTTTTTTTTGAAGAGTTCTTTAATAATATAATATAAACGAATCGAAAAAACTAAGAATGCGGGGTTATTAGGTCGATATTATATACTATTATAGTAAAATAATTAATCGCTGTCTTCATTTTTTAAATGGCGGCCATTGAAAAATATGGCGTCTCCCACTTATGCAGTCTGGTGAATTTTATGTCCACAGGGTGTAATTCCTACACCAAAGAGAGTGTACAAAATATACCGTTTTGGTTGATTTCAGAATCGGTTAATTTTATGCACCATTAATTGTATATTTTAAAAACAATCGAGTATCGGTGTATTTTTTGCACGGAATATTAAAAAAATGTTGAAATGTACAAAAAAACACAGTAGTATAATGTTTATACCACTTAATTTGAAAAATACACCATATTTTTTCAATTTTCTCAATTTACACCAGAATTAATGAATTTACACCAATTTATACACCAGTGTGCTACTTGAGAAAATACGGCCTATTGTTTATTCACTCCTCGTCCTCATTTAAAAAAGCAAGAACTTATCTAAAATAATAATTAAGAAAGAAAACTATTTTCATTTGGGTTTCACATATAAAATAATTTTCTTTTTCGTATTATCAGTTAAAATTTTTTTAAATCAATTAAAAAAAAAATGTTACACATACACCATGGTGACCCGACTCCATTGTTCTTTTCAAATTAATTTTTACTAAAGGTTATCTATGTGTCTCAAAATCATGGAGGTGGAGAGTATCGAGGTCCGAATTATTAAAAATTAAATTGTGTTTTAGTCATAAACGGGCAGAACACAAGTAATTTGTTCATCAATTATAACCTCCAACACTAACGTTCTACAAAATTATGGAGATGTCTTTTAAACGACTGTAGGGATCTAGAAATAGTATAAATTTGAGTGGTTCATTTATTTAAGGCCCGGAAAGCGATATTGGCTGAACTGATTTTGAAAAATTTTTTTTTCAAGAAACAAAATTTTCAGGAAAGTGATTTTTTTTTAATTTTTTGGTAATTTTGTTGATTAAAAAACGGGTTCCAAAAGGTAATCCAGGTTAGTCTAGCAATCGTTAAGATAACACAACACATAAGTGTTTCCTGGAAGTGCACTGTCTAATTACATAGTATTAAAGTAAAGATTCTGAGCATAGTGATGAATCCACAGAATACATATATAGGTACCTACAGCGAAGCGTTTTCTGGAGAGTTTGTGTAGAACACTCACAACGACGAGCTTTCAATAGTTTTATCATCTTGTTAACAAACTTGCCACTCAATAACTACAAATGTATATAAACAACAAATAAGGATGCGCATCTTCTTGGATAGCATCTCATCTAACCATTCTACAAACAAGTTGAGTAACAAGAGTTGTTGAATATAAATAATGTTAATAAACAGCTATAAGAGCAGTGAGTGCTTTGAAACTGTTATTCTTACCTACTTAACTTCTTAGCCTATCACAATTCAACACCACTATTGCTATAATTCAACTTGGTGAATTCCTCATTCCAAGGCTTCTTGACACCTAGACCCTCTAGACTTACGGCTTTTGATACAACTATTTTAAAAAGGCGATTTCACAAAGTAAACAAATACTTCTCTTTATAAAAACTTTTCTTTAATTATAAAAAATTGTTTTTATGTACGAGTATAACCAATTTTGTTCTTTTGAAATGCAGACATAACTGCAATTATACCCAAGTCAAAAACCACCACCATCAACTCAAAGAACTCCAATATTTTTTCTAAGGCGTCTACCTATACACATGAATATGCAAGAATGTGCATATATTTTTTCTTGTATAGGATAAACGAATGTGGTGAATGCTTAAGAATTTGTATGCAAGAATTTCAATTTGGTAAGTCAAGTATCATTTTCTTGGACCGTGTAGACCGACATCATCGTCCTCCTCGTTTGGCTTAGCAGAAAAAGTACTTCACATGTCCTTCTAAAAACAACATTGTGACAAATTGCTTTCTCCCAAATGCACTACTAACTTATGTTTCCTTCTTTTTTTTTGTTGGTTTGAACTTTTCAATACGAGTGTGTCCCCCAAAATTGCTATTCTTCCCCCGTTTTTTTTTAGTTTTCTTTGTTGATCAAATTCTAACCAATTATTTATTTAAGTTAAATTATATTTTTTAAAAGATTTTAATTGAATACAAATAAAACGGAACATGGCCAGTACTTGTTATCCTTTCATTTCCTTTAAAAAAAAAACATGGAATTTTAAATCATTAAACCCTCATTTAAAAAATGAGTAGATAGTGGAATATATTTTTTTGTCTGAAACCCCATTCAAGGTTGTTTTTAGGTTTTTATATTTTATTTTAATGTCAGTTAAAGTTTTTTTTGCAATCACTATTGTCATTGAGTTTTTTCAAGTTCCTATTCCGGTTGACTAAAATCATCATTTTATAACCTTGACACTCGCTAAAGACCCTTTAGATGAAAATTTAATTCAAATATTAAATAGAATGCGACAACAACCATTATGGTTGCACAGATTAGTATTTTTCAAGTATATTTTTTTTTTGTTGGCCACCAGAAAAAAAAAATTATAATCGCTTAGGGCTGAAAAATCCTTTTCAATTTTTATTAAGTGGAAGCTATCGAAGCAAGTGAAAAATAAAATATGAAGCAGCACTTCCGGGGTAAAAATTAAAAAAAAAAAAATGTCGCAAAAAAAGTTGAAAGTTTTGGTTTAAAATTTAATTAAAAGAAGAAAATTCTTTTGTCACCTTTCAATAAAAAAGATCGTGAGAGAACGATAAACAGGAAGTAACAAATTTAATGGGCGGTAAAAAGACATTTCTTGATATTGAAATTAATTTTTTTTTCTGTCTACAACCTTGAAATCAACGATGAAAAGATGAAAGAAAGGAAGATGGTGGAAGTCTAGATAAATCAGACTAACGATAATTACTAAAGAAGGGATAATTAATGGACATCAATAGTCGGGACTTTTTTTTAATCAGGTTTGAAAAGGTCTTTTTAGGGTGTTTAAAATATACACCTGAGATGAGGAGAGTCTGTAATTTTTACTTGCGATATAGGTACTATGTATATATCAAGTTATGCATTCGTACAAAAAAAAATTTGAGATAACATTTTTCCATGACATTACGATGGTAGACAATGCCAAAAAAGTGGGTCCCAGAAGTCCGTCTGTCTGTCTGTCTGTCAGTCTGCCTGTCTGTCTGTATAAGGAGCTACAGCCTTAACGGATGGACCGATTAATGTCAAACTTTATTTGGCGACTCTCCAGAGGGGTTTTTGGAATTAATTTTTTTGGACCAAAAATAACGGTACTTGTCATATACCGATTTTAGTAAAATTGAAATATCTCAAAAACGGCTCTAACGATTTTGTTTAAAAAATTCAAATGTTAGTTTTAAGCTAAGGTCTATATTTCAGTGAACAAATTTTTTTTGAAAATCATTATTAACGGTACCTGCCTTAGAACGGTTTTTTTCAAATTCGAATATCTCCGAAACTTCTTATTCGATTTCAACGAAACTTTTTGTGAAGAAGCATTTATATAATTTAAATATAAACCAAAAATAAAATTTCCAAAAAAATAATTTTTGGATTTTTAAAAAAAATTTGAAAAATTTTTTTTTTTTAAATCAAATTTTCGAAAACGGGACATTGAATTTTTTTGAAATTTTTTTTTTTAGATGTTGATTAGTGATTTCTACAAAATGGCATTACAGTTTTATTTTAAAACTTTTTTTCCAAAAAATTATTTATAAAAATTTGTTTTTTTTTTTAAAACGGCTCTAACGATTTTGAAAAATTTTTTTTCTAAAAATGCACGTTAATATATCAATCAAAACTGCATACTTGTTTTGGAGGGCAGTTTAATTTCAGATTTTATTTTATTTTTTTTAACGGTCGCAAGTCCGTGCGACCCAGTCGTGCATTTTATTTTTTAACATTTCCTAATTTAGAATATTAAATTGGATATTTTTTTTTTTTACTCATATTTCAATGATAAATAATAAAACCCAGAACCCCACAGTCGGATCACGAATGTGAAGCAGATAAGCTCCAAAATAAAAAGGAAGAAGATATTAATAGTGTTGCGTATTTGCGTTACATTAACTAAGTGAAATCCTGCTTTTGTTGTAAAAAGAATGATCTGAATAATACATAAATAAAAAATAAAACACAGCTTTTATTAAATTAATTTTTTTTACATTCCAACTGTATTTCATCTTCTTAAAATAATTTTTTTTGTTAAAAAAATTATAGAACATTAAAAAGATATGAAATTTTTATAAAATATTTAATAAATAAAAATTAAAAAAAAAACAAAATGTATGACAGGGTCACAGGTACTTGTTGTTATAGAAAAAGTTGTTAGAATGTAAGAGCAAAGAGCTTTGTTAATTGAACAAAGAGTTAAAAAAAAAATGTAAAAAAAAGTGGTTGTCTGTAATGTATGTTCACAGACGATAATTTTACGTGATAACGTCATAAGAAAACAGGTTGTTTGCATATGTTAAAAACAAATGATCAAAAAATTATTTATTTGTCAACTTTTTTGTAAAAAAAAAATTATAAGACAATAAATCTTATAGTAAAGTACTTAAGCTAAAGATTAAGACCTTACATATCAAATCTGTTTGTTTTGTAGAAAAATAAAATAAAATAGCTTTTTTAATCCAATCATAATTTACACGAAAAACCTAAAAAAATACATTTTTTTTTCTTTTCTCAATATATATCAATTTTATTATATGAAAATCTTACAAAAAAAACTACACCATTAAAAGTTTAATATTTCTTCTAAAGAATAAAGCCATACTTATTTTTACAATGCGTAAAAGGTATACAAATAATTTATTGAAAACAATCATTTTTCATGAAAAACTGAAAAAAATTAAACTTTTTTCTTTTAACACCATTCGTTTTTTTGTATCACAACCTATAATAAATTGTATACCTTCTGAAATCTCAGCTCAAAAAATTCATGTCAACCATGACTGTACGACATCTACAAAAAGCTAGAATAAAAAAAGCAAACAAAAAAATCAATCTTTTTTAACTTCTAACACCATTAAATCCATTTTTACTTGCTCTATAGGCTAGGTGACCATATTTCTAGAAGCGAAACCCGGGACAGATAAAAAATTCGTTGGATCATTTTGAAAATATTGATTTTTCACAACAAAAAAAAAAATAAAAATTTTATTTTTTTAAAATGAGTTTTTATTTATTTATTTATTCAACTACAGACTACGTGTCTAAGTTGTTAAAATAGTAACAATAGTTATTTTAAAAAATTTAAGAAATCATAATTAACAATTCAATAGTTTCGTCTTTAAAATATTTTTTGATAAATTAAAATCTATGTTTTGATAATATTGATTAAAGTCCATGCACATAATATTAACAGGCTCATGAATTCCATAGTTAACTCTGGATGAAGCCGTATAAAAAAATGAAGGGTTGCGAGTAAGTCTTGGGCGAGTGTTGATGTTCAGCATGCTGAGGATAGAAGGTGAATTGATTGATCCGGATATAAGTTGGTAGACAAAAAGAACATTGGTGACTTCTCTCCGTTTCTTAAGTGTCGACAGTCCAAGAAGCTTTAAGCGATTTTCATAAGCCGGAAGATTTAGATTCGGGTCCCAAGGGAGATGTCGAAGAGCAAATAGTAAAAAGCGTTTTTGAACACTTTCAATTTTATTTATGGCTACGTCGTAGCTAGGACACCATATACAGCTACAATATTCAACGATGGGACGGACGAGAGCACAATACAAAACCTTTAGAATATGAGGATCATTGAATTCTTTTGAGAACCTCATTATAAAACCGAGGCGACTCCTTGCCTTGCTTGTGATGATGTCAATATGAGGGTTGAACGACAGCTTTGTATCAAATAAGACACCTAAGTCATTGAAATGTTCAACTCTTTCGATCATGTATTCTTCAACAAAGTAGTAAGATAAATAGGGGTTCCTGCTCCTGGAATAGGACATTACTTTGCACTTTTTTTTGTTAAGTTCCATTCCATTTGTATTGCACCATTCAAATATTCTGTCAATGTCGTGTTGTAGAAATAAATAGCCATTTGGGTTCGAATAACCGTAAAAAAGTTTGAAGTCGTCAGCAAATTTGAGAATTTTACAATACGAAATATCCTTAGAAATATCATTGAGAAAAAGGATAAATAAAAGTGGTCCAATGTGGCTACCCTGTGGAACTCCGGATAAGACATCAATTTGCTTAGATATACTTTTCTTAAAGATGACAAACTGTGTTCGTGCTTTTAAATAAGATTTTATCCAGTCAAGAAACCATTCAGGAAAACCGTATTTTGCCAATTTGTTAAATAGTATGGAGTGGCACACTCTATCAAAAGCTTTGCTAAGATCAGCGTAGAAAACATCAGTTTGGAGGCCATTTTGCAGATTGATGTTAACATTGTTAGCAAACTCCAATAGGTTTGTTGAAGTTGACTTCTGCAAGCAGAACCCATGCTGCTCAGGGGAAATTAATCCTTGGCAGTAAAATTGAATATGTTTGCAGACTATTTTCTCAAATAATTTTGGTAAGCATGAGAGTTTCGCAATTCCTCGATAGTTTTCAACGTTATTCTTATTTCCACTCTTATGAAGAGGAACAATAAATGAAGATTTCCACAGCTCAGGAAAAACACCAGTTGACAGTGAACAATTATATATATACGTAATTATAGAACATATATAGGACTTGCTTGCTTTGACAAATATGGACGGAATTTTATCGGGACCGGACAAACAGTTACTTTTTAATTCGTCAATATATTGCACTACTTCCGCTTCAGTCAATCTTATAAAAGGTATATCACAGGTTGGAAAACTTAAATCTATATTATCACAGTAATTAGGATTGCTCGAGGTATATGTCTGTTGGAAGAAATCTGCAAATATGTTACTAATTTCTTTATCACAGCTAGAAATTTTATCTTTATATTGCACGGTTGACGGATATGTTGAACTTTTTCGTTTGGAGTTAACATATTTCCAGAATGATTTCGGATTACCTGATATATTGCACTTAATTTTATAAATATAGGCTTTGTAAGTTGTTTTTAAACTTGTGTTAAATAGCTTGCGATAGTATAAGTAACGGTTATAAAACTGGATGCAACTCGTTCTTTTCCATTTTTTGTGACATGCGTTTTTAAAGTTTCGTAAGCGTCTTAGATCCTTATTTAACCAATTCACTGATGGAGGATTTGTTTTTTTTCTTATAACAGGAACACAAAAATGAATACAATTACTTAAAACAGCATAAAAGTTTTCAACACATGCATTGACATCACTTATACTTAAGACACTTGTCCAGTCAAAATCGATAAAAAATTGTTCTAACTTCACTAAATCGATTTTACTAAAATTAAAGTCATGGTCTAAGTTAGGTTCAGCAATAATATTTGAAGAAATTTGATGATCGATTTGTATATTGCAATTAAGTACGTTGTGGTGAGGTACTTTTGGCAAAAGCCAGTCATTTACACAAACAGTATCACAGGAAACAGGGAAATCAGTAAACACGAGATCAAGAAATCGACGAAATTCGTTTGTTAATCCATTAATTTGAGTTAGACCACATAAGTGTACTGTCTCAACAAAATTTCTTTGAAATATTGGACCATGCTCTAGCACATTATAAGTATATTTCAAATCATCATCCCTTTTCCATTCAAGATTTGTTAAATTGAAGTCCCCAAAGATAAATATATTACTCATAACTGAATTTTCAACAATATCCGATATAGCAGATGAATACAGTTCATAAACAGAAGGCGATGATCCAGACGGGACATAAATATCACAGATGACAAACGAAGAATGACAGTAATTTATCTTTATTGTGACGAGTTCCAAATTTGTATGCTTGTTTGAAAACAACAACTCAGATTTAAGACAACATTTAACAGCAATTAAAACGCCACCTCCATTTTTGAAAACGCTATTAGAAGGGTTTCTGTCTAAACGATATAAGTTATAATCAGGTGGACATATCTCAGCATCATGTACAGATGAATTAAGCCAGGTCTCAGTTATAATGATAATGTCATAAGTTCCATTAATACAATTTAAATAAAAGTTTTTTAGTTTTGATTTCATTCCTCCAGCGTTCTGATAGTAAATATTTAGTTTTTTGACTGAACCATGGATGGGTTATTATCAAAAACTGGGAATCTACCAACGTTTTCTTTTCTAGGGTTGTTCTTGAATTCATGAGCAATTGTAAATTTTGGCCAGAAATCAGGAGACAACATAAGGTTAATAGTAGGATCAGGAGCAAATAATTTAAACGATGAAATACGACGTTCATACGAAAACTGCATTTTGTAACACTTCAAAGACAAATCAGGCACAGAAAGTTTCTTTTTTACATAGTTAACAACCATTTCACAAGTAGTATTTGGGTGAAGACGTGATATAAAGATAGACTTCTCAGGTGGTACAACAACTAACCCGTCCGAAACACCCTCATCCATTTCGGAAGCTATTGGGCCGACGCACACAGGTCAATTTTCCCAAAAACATGGCCAAAATTATTTTTTGTTTTTATTCAATTTATTATTGCATGATTATATCAAAATAAGATAATTTCCATAAAATTCACCATTTTTAAGTAAATTTACACGAAAATTCACAAAAAAGAAGCAAAAAATGAAAAAAGTCGTTTTTTTTTACGCCATAGGGTTTCTTTCATTTGACATTTAATAATACAATATTTATACATTCAATAGATTGAAAAAAACAGTTGAACAGTCGTTATTATAAATAAGTAAATAATGCAGGCATAGATAACAACTATATACATAAATAAACATGAGTGTGAGTTTGTATGTGTGTACATCATTCAATGACTTGTGAGTTGTGAAACTGTAACTATAAGTCTGCTTGCTCGATCTCTGGTTCTATTAGAAACTGAAGTATTTCAGAGGGAAACGCATTTTTTGTTTTAGGATTTAGTTTTCTCAAACCACTCATTAATGGGTCAGAAGACACCAAGAGATTATAAAACACATCTTCCATATTTTGCTGCCTCGAAAATTTTCTTGGGAAACTTTCTCGAAACGCTTTATATCTTTGTTTCTTGATTCTTGGGCTTCTTCGCCGAGCTGTCCAATGAATGAATAAATTTTATGGTTATTATGAAACTAAGTTAATTTTCCTTCAACAACTATTGAAAGTGCTTCTTCTGATGTATATGGAATAATTTTCTGGTCAATTTTCTTCAAAGCTTTTGATATTTTTCAGCACGTGAAGGAGTTGAAAATATTATATTTTTCATTACATTTGATGAACAAGTTTCCCTTTTTCTCGCAGTTGCATGGCGCAGCATAGCTTAATTCTTCGGCATTATAGTTAGAACGTAAATCTTCTGTTTTACGTCTCTTTGACCGTTCGCTTAGGTCTGAAAAATCCATTCGAGGCCGTCCAACAAAGCCATGAGCTCAGCATGGAAACGATATTTCATATTGCAACCAATTTATATTTTGTTTTAAGAAGGTGTTGTTATTTCTGGAGGCACTCAGCCATCTTCTTCTATGTTCATATATGCAAAATCAAAATCCGTTAAATTTTTCTCTATTTGCTCCGAAATTTCAATATTTCAACCTTTGGTACCAAAAAAATTAATTTTTTCTGTAATGTCACGTGACGAACAGCTTTTTAAAAATTCAGAAAGCTTATTTCTTGAAAGAAAAATGAAAGTTAATTACGATCCTGTGTCAAAAAAGAAAAATCTAATTAAAACAAAAAAAAAAAATCACCGTCCCCAACACCTTTTGAAGCCAATATTATAAAAAGTCGCAAAAAACCGCAATGTTTTAGGATTGTTTCCCATAAAGGAAACATTTAACTATTTTTCAACACTATTTTCAGTACAGAAAAACGCAAATCAACTTAACTTTTTCATTATCAAAGAAAAAAAATTTGTTTGTTTTTACTGCTCAAACACATTATCTTAAGAAGCTTTAAAATTTACTTTAGACTTAAAATTTTGCATTATCTTTGTCATTATCTTTTTTTAACATACCACTAGCAACAGAATCCATGTTAATTATTTTTAAAATCGCCAAAAAAAATTAAATAAAAAATAAAGCAAACTACTTCTTATAAGAAACCAACCTTGCTACTGCACTCGTTAATTAAAATGTTCTACTTTGAAAGCGTCTACTGATTAAACAGTTACAATTTGCATCGCATGATCAATCAGGTTCTAAGCTTATGTTATTTGTAAACAACTTGGCATTAAAAAAAAACAACAAATCGCAAATTTTTTTTTTGTAGTTTTGGCCATGAATTTGGGAAAATTTACCTGTGTGCGACGGTTTGCGAGCTAGCAGTTTTATCACCCAAAAAAGATCTTTTTTGCGACACGGTAGGAGAATAAGGGATTTCTTCAATTATTGGTGTTGAGTAAGTTATCTGCGAAGGAGCTACGAGAGATAGTCTCGACCCTGTTGGAACGCAGATAACGTTATTTTCTGTCTTCTTACGTTTTGGCGATAAATCCTTGTCTTCGAAATTCATGTCGTTGAAGAGCAATTCATAATCAGACAACTTTTTTTGTATTTTTTTCAAATCATTTGTAATATCATTAAATGTTTTTTTAGATTTTTTAAGGACTTGAAACAAATCAGTAGTTTTTTTGCAGTTGCAGTTCTTACAGAACCAGCGTAAACCATTACCAATTTTAAGAAGACCTTCAATTATTTTGACATTAAGACCAGCACATTTCATATGGGCAAATCCATCACATAACCAACACAAACACATTCTTTCTCCATCGCCAATAATTTCTTTACAGATAATGCAATTCATTTTAGTAGACGTTATAATTCAAATTTAAATAAATAATAATCTAAAACTATGCAATTGATATCGGCGTGTTTGAGTTTATGCAATACTAATTTTTAAAATTTAGTTTGCCTAAAAGTATGCAATAAGAAATTTACAAAATAAAGAAATCACTCAAGATAAACGTAAATATTAAAACAAAAACAAAGAAGTTTGGAGAGTAAAGTAAAAATGACTCACAGAAAACAAAGAATTACGATTAATTTTCTGGAACAACACAATGTGAAAATCACAATTTAACACCAAAATATGAATAGTTAAGCAGAAATTGTGTTTTAAAACAAAAATACCACTTTAAAATTTCACTTTTAATGTTTTATTTATTTTTTTCACTTGATAAAAACCAGGAAATACAGATAAAAACACTATAACGATTACTAACACACAGCTTAAGCTGAAAGAGCAGCGATGTTATGTTAATTTCCTTATTTTGATACGAAGATTTCTTAAACGATTTAATGAAAGCATTTTCATTGAAATCATTTAAGCCGTTTCCGAAATCAAGAAAGCGGATTTATAATAGGTACCTACTGTTAATAACTTCTAAAAGAATATTTTTACAATGAAAAAAATTTTTCCTGATATAGATTTTCAACTCGACAAATACAAGCTGGAACTAAACAAAATGACAAAAAAATTTTAAAACTAAAGCCTAGTCTTGAAGTGAAACGAAAATTTTCATATAAAACCAGCACGACGAAATACGAAAATATAGTTTTTCGATGCACATTTACGCAGCTTAACCACCGAAATTCTTTACTGTGCTAGAATATTTGGAGAGTTTTCAATCGTTTTTCACTGCCATTTAACTGTCCAAGTAATTTTTCTTACTCTAAAAGAGTTTTTTGACTTTGTAGACTTATTAGAAAAACTTTTATTTAAATCAACCAAAGACTGTTTTTTCTTGTTTTCCGTACAAAGTTTTTAAAATTTTGAATAAACAATCATTTTTATCAAAAAGAAAAACCGACTTCCATGGATCGAAACTAGGTTTTATCGTTTTCTCATAGATTCTATAGCCAGAACTGGACCACGCTGCAAGCACCTCCTCCTTTTTGGAAGTCGGTAAAATAAATCAGAAAATGTGGAAATACGGGACAATCACGGGACAAATTCCAAAATACGGGACACTTATACGTCCCGGGTTTCTTACTTAAAAACCCGGGACAAGCTGTTGAAATACGGGACAGTCCCGGGTAAACCGGGACGGATGGTCACCGTATCTATAGGGCAAGTATTGGTTTCGTGTAGAAAAAAAAAATCGAGGTTTTAATCAAAACCAACATTACGATGATGGAGAAGATCAAAAAAGTGGTTTTCGTCATGCCGTCCGTCGGTCTGTGCGTGTGTGCGTCTGTGCGTCTGTGCGTCCATCTGTACATCGAGCTAGGACCTAAACGGGTGGATGGATTTGCTTGAAACTTGGTACAGATGATTTTTACGTAATTCCCTAGGTCCGTTTTTTTTATTTTTTTAATATCTCTAATTTAACGCATATCTCCCATATAACGTTTTCGAGATATTTCAAATTTCTCGAAAACGGCTCTAATGATTTCGTTTAAATTTGGTGTGCGCAGTACACAGAGAAAAATATGACCCGCTAAAAACTAACAGATTGCCATATTGTTTTACCGTCCATACATTTCATAAGAAAATCTTATTAAAATCAACGATTAATAAGGTTTTTTTAAGGAGATTTCTTATTATTTTTATAGAGAAAATCTTATTAAAATTTGACTGAAAAGTTGATTTTTTTTGCAACTTAACACTAGAACAAAAATCGCGATCAATATTTTCATGGCAGGTTGGTTCAGGTGGTAAGGTGGGCGACTAATGATTCGAAGTCTCCAGTTCGATTCCCAGCCTGGTCATCGTTTTTTTTATTTTTTTGCAGATTTTAAAACAATAAGGAAAACCCGATTGTTTTAATAAGGTTTCCTTCTTGGATGAAAACCATAGAGAAATCTTATTGTTTTTGTTCTATTTTATGTGGTCTATTTTTCTCTGTGTACTCTTATTGATTCCAACAAAACTGCGTTTTTAGTTTTTCTCAAAAAATGCCAAGAGCGGAAATATGGCGTTGCCGTTTTTCAAAAATTGACATGTTTTTTAAGTCCATATATTTCATCAAAGCATAAGTCAATTTTTTCAAAATTTAAAGACATCATAGGTATTGAAGTGTAAAATGTAAAAAAAATTTAAAAAAAAGTTTTTCAAAAAATTTTTAAAAAATTGAATTTTTTTAACTTTCGATTTTTTTTTTTGTTTTTATTTTTTTTTCTTCACAAAATCTTAAATTTCCAATAGATATTTAAGATAAAGATGCTTTGAACTACAAGAGCAAGTACGTGCGACCCAGTCGTGCATTTTATTTATAAAACAACCTATAATCAATTTTATATCATCTTAAAGCTTATAATTTCACCTTTTATATGACGCTTTTACCAATTTTTTCAAAACGTTTTAAGCCTTACAATAAATTTATAACTTTGAATTTATCTATCGATTAAAAAAAAATCAACTTTCTACAACGTCGCCGTATAAAAAATAGCCATTTTTTTGCAATTCGGTTTTACCCCTATTTACCCTTTTTAATGATTGAATTTTTCAAAGTCCTTTATTTGTATTCACCTTTTATTACCTTTCAAATAAGCTATAGATAATTTTTGTAGTATATTTTTAATTTTTAATTGAAATTTATGCTAAACATTTCCAGTGAAAAGGGAGAAAATGGCGTCACTTTTTCGCAGATGTTGCCATGGTTCATCAATTTATAGGACGTTATCACGTCAAAACAAACATGCTTGTAAAGAATCCGTCATTTCAAAAAACACTTCCCAAAAATTTTTTTTATAAATATGTAGGTTCGGTATCCAAGTCAAGGATTATATTAAATCTACCTTATTTTAATCCGCCGCTCTGGCTTCGTTTTTTATTTATTTATTTTACGCGTTTCGGCAATCGAATTGCCATCATCAGAAAATTTAAATTTTCGCCATGTCACCTTATCGCCATGTTGCCTTGTTGCCATATCACCTTGTCGCCTTGTCGCCATGTCGCCATGACGCCTTGTCATGGATTTTTAAAACAATTAATTTTTTTTTTTTTCAAAAATCAAATTTTCGAAAACGGGACATTTATTTTTTTTTTGAAATATGGGAAAAATAAGCCACTTCCTTCGCCTCCCAAACATTTTTATTTTTGTTTTGACACGCTCTAATTTTTGGCACACCTCTTGCAAATCAACATGTAGGTATAAAGAGTTTTAACCTAGGTCTGTGGTTTTAATATCTCACATTAAAATTTGAAGCTATTCAATAAATATGAATAAAGATATCAATGAAGGATCATACAAAATCAATTGGTTGGATATAGAAATTTTATATAAACTGCGTTTTAGTTTTGTATACAAAAAAAAAATGGTACGCATACACCACCGTGACCCATTTTTAAATAATAGGTTCCGGTTAACTCAGAAAACTTTGTTTCTTATAAATTAACATAAATAAAGTTTATTATATTTTTTATTATATTAAATAAGATTTACTCCCAACTTTCGTATGAATTTTCTTATAAACATAAATTAACCCTCAAAGAACGGAATTTCGTCAAATTTAAGTTTTATAAAGAAGTTTTGACACACATTATGCTGATTGAATAAATACCCTGCAGGTTCTTTTGAAAATATTCTCTTAAAATTAACTTTGTTTATTGCATTGCCAATTTAGTTTATCTTTTCCATTCGAAAAACATTTCAAAGTTTCATCTTAAACTTTGAATTTCAGTAAGTCGCATTGTTTATATTATGAAAAGTGTATCTTTTTCTTGTCAATGAGAAAAAAAAAATACTAGAAGATATAAATCAAACACAAAAGAATACAAAAGCATTTTTGAAGTGTCCTCTTTAGTATTAAGTGCTTGTATGCACAAATAAAAAAAAAATCGATTAAAAAACAGGACAAATTTTACACTTTTTTTTAAATTTAATTAACAAGACTTAACACAGAAAAAATCACCAACAACAAAATCAGGATTTTCTTTTATACAAAGTAGCAGGACATACAGCAATTCCAGTAGATAATTGAGTTTTGGTACATCTTCCTTTGAAAACTTAAATTTTTCGATTAAAAAAAGAAGACTGCACTGCCTCAAAGGGATTTGCCTCTGGTTGGTGTCAGTTTGGTTTTTATTTTTTGTTTGTTAAATTTAAATCAATTCACAGTTGAGCTTTTCGAACTCCCAACATTTACTTGAACAAAAGGGCTTTGAACCTCTGAATACACTATATACTTTTACACTTTGAATCGACCTTCACCCTTATATTCATTTTTGTTTTGTTTACAATTCGCACATCATCATTTACAATATCATTGTCCTTCGCATATCCTTATCAGCGAAATGTGTTGTTCTTGCCATTTTGTAAGCTAAGAGCATGAATTATGCTTAGAAGTATAGTTTTTTCTAGATCACAATGACAGTGGGGAATTAAATCCTACAACGAAATCCACGAATAATAGAATAAGCGATTAAAATGTTGTTTTGTTTTTTTTTAATAGTTTCTTACATTTCTCATTGTTTTTTTTTTTTCTCTTTTTTTCTTTTAATATGTTTTCAAAATACCAATGTCATCTTGTACTTGAAGTGACACTGACTAAGTCTTTTTAACAAAGAAATTACTCCAATGAGAATTCACTGCTAAATGTTGGTTTGGTTTTGTATTTCTGCGAAAGTAATGTATTAAGTTGCAGCAGTCTATTATGATATCCGTGACAGTGGCGTAGATAAGAAAAATTTCAATTGATGAATCTTTAATTTTTTTACAAATGTACAAATGTATTTGTATTCGATTTTTTATTTCTTCAACTACAGTAGTAGTTTTAATTGTAATTGTATTAATTGTTATTTGTTAATATTACATATTTTCATGATTGCCCAGAGAAATATCATTACAAAAATTAAATTGAACTGCATATTACTCCGCTTATCAGTGTTTTTTTACAAAATTAAAAATAAATATTACGCATACGCCATAGTGACCCAATTCAATATTAGTATTCATGAAGAGGTGTACTTTTTCATTATTTTCTTTTGATGTACCAGATTGAGATATGAAACAGTTGCCCAGATACCAAAAATAACATATTAACATTTCGTCGATTAAAAAGAAATTTAAGTCGAAAAAGTTAACACCAACAAAATGTAAAAAATTACTGCAAAATCTTTCCCAAAGTGTCATGTTGTGTAGTCGTTAAGAAAAAAATATACTGTCAACTCGATGACGTGTACAATGACAGTCACTCTGACACACAGTTTCGAGTTGACAGCGCGTTGACAGAGTAAGACAATGGATTTGGTGAGTTCAGGAAGTCAATGCGTTGATCGTGTTACTATACCTTGTAGTTCTATATTTGTAAATATTGAGTTCAAACTTATATTAGAATAAGAAAAACAAAATGCGGTTTGGTAAAGTTTTGCACGAACTAGACTTAATTTTATAGAGAATAAAATATTGCGTATACACCACAGTGACCCATCTCAATAATTGGTTGTTTTTAAGAATGTTTTTTTTTTTTTAACTTTTTTTTTGATGTTTATGATAAAGATACCACACTAAAAAAATACAACAACAAAATCTTATTCTAAAAGCTAATGGAGGAGTAAATAATTGGAGCATCAGGGTTTAACTACCACTCCCTACTAACAATTTTGCTTCTATAATGCTTTACAAAACGACGGTTAAACTGCAAAACCTCGTAAGTCGTTTTTGACTCTTTGTTTAAAAATCGAAAAAAACCTTAAAACAATTAAAAAAATGAAGAAAATAAAAAATTTGTTTATTTAATAACTCAAATCAACTATTTTTTTAGTTATTTAATTTTTTTAAAATTTTTTAAGAGGTTTTTTTCGGTTTCTAAACAAAGAGACAAAAACGACTTACGAGGTTTTGCAGTTTAACCGTCGAAAAGCAACAATTGCATCTGCAAAGCATTATAGAACCAAAATTGTTTGTCGGGCTGTATCAGCTGTATCCATGTAACAGGGTCCCCGGGATATAGGGCCCCAAACATACAGAGCACTAAATTCTATAAAACTCAAATAAAACTAGAATTTCAAAAATGATATGATTATAATTTTTTCTACAATGTAGTCTATGGGAGAGTTTTAATATCCGACTTTTTTTGGGTCGATTTACTTCGACAAAAGTTTAATTTTCTCAAAAAAAAGGCCCAAACAAATATGAGAAAATTCATGTTTGTTTTTAAGCAAAAAATTAAGAAAAAAAAAATGTTTGGATTACAAAAAAAAAAAACTTTTTTGAAAAATTAGGTTTTTGAAAATGGGATAATACATAATTTGATTTTGAAATTATGGTTGAATTCCTATTAATTAATATTAATTACTACAAAATGGCAAACCAAAATTATAATTATTTTGTTTCAAAAATTTTTTTTATAAAATTTTTGTTTTTTTAAATACAACTCAAACGATTTTGAAGTTTTCTTTTTAAAAATGCATCTTAAAAATTAGTCAAAGTACAAATTTTTTTAGAGCTAAAATTCATTTAAAATGCTGCTTTTTTCTTTGGAAAAACGAATTTTGTTTTGTTTCTTTTTTTTTCAATTACTAACTCTGTACATAAAATGTTAAAAATTTAATTAACTCAACTCTGAGAGCAAGTTCATGTGACCCAGTCGTACATTTTATCTAAATTAGCTCAAAAATGCGAATATTCCGTATGTTTTTGTGACCAAGCAAAAGTCCAAGCAAGAGGGCCCCCAAAAAAAATTTGGATAGAGGGCCCCCAAAGGGCTTGAGAGCATATATATAATGATAGTGCAGTCCAAAATATCCCGGTGAGAAAGAACCATAAAAGTCACCGAAAATTTTATGAAAATATTAATGGCCTGACATCATACCAGACATACAATGTCATACGATTATCACAACTTATTAAACAAACAAGTGATTTGTTTTAAAATTTTAAAAAAATTTAAAAAGTATAATTGTTACTTTCGCCAAACGGTTCATTATTGTGTGTTTCTCAACTCAAGCTTAGTGTTGAATTTATCTTTCATAAGCAACTAAATTTAAGTGACGTTTTAGATAATAAACTATCCAAACAAAATCAACCAACCACAGTTGAAAAATTTAGTAAAAAAGCAATAAACATTGATACCAAGTTCACTAGATTTATTGATGCTCCATTAAAAAACCTCGTATTTGTATTTTTTAAATAATAAAATATTACAAATTCTAGGATAGATATTATTTTTATTTCTAAATATCCTGGCATTTACTCGTATATCGTTGATAACGATATGAAGATAAAAAAAAAATACTACATCCTGTTCAATGTTGAACATAATAAACTGATAAAAGCTTTAAGGTTAAAAATGTGTATATTTCACCGTGTGGTCTTTTGTCCGAGTTCATGTTGTCATTTTAACCCTACCAAATATACCTACTGTGGGCAGATTTATTAACTTTTGGACTGTTTTTAATGTAAACATCTCTCTTTTTTTATGTGAACCAACGATTTTTGTTTAAATATTTCGAAATAAATTGCCATCATTAATTGGGTTGACTTCATTCTTAAATTATGTTCATCACGCTGTGATGGATTGTGTTTTCATTTTTTTCAGTTCACGTTTTTTTTATTGTTCGTTGAACTTGATTTCAAATTTAAAATTAATTCCATTCATTTGTCCTTTAAAAATATTGTGTTTTGTTATTCATTTTAATTTTTGATCCGATTAACCGAAAGAAAGAAACTGATTTTTTCATATTTAAGATTTGTACTTGCTTTTTGGAACTGGTATTGATTTTATGTAACAAAAATGGAGATCAAAGCAAATAAACTACCATTACGATGATAGAGAAGTTCAACAAATGTTATTTTCGACATACGTGTATTTTTCAAGTTTGGTACTGACGATTGATTCCACATAACAGTTTTGAGTTTAGCTTTTTTAAATAAAATAACGTGAAATATTAATTTTCAAAATCAAAATTTTGAAAAAAAAAATTTGGAAAAAAAAATTTCAAACTACATATTTTTTTCAAAATTGTATGTAGTTCAGTTTTTAAAATTCGATGCTCTTATTTGTTTTAAAACAAAAATAGAAAACTAAATCCAAAAATATCTTTTCATTTTCGAGAAATCAACAAAAAACCAAAACTATTTTTTTCTAAGAAACCTCTTTATTTTTTTTGTTTCTACGCATTCGTAATACAGTAGATAACAATCAAACATAACATTACTATGATAGAGAATGCAAACAAAAAGTGGGTCCTGCAACTCCGTCTGTCTGTTTTTGGAGACTCTAGAGAGGAAGTTTAATTTTCACGAAAACACAATTTTGAGATAACGGTAAAATAAAATTTTAGAATTCAACAGGTTATAACTTTTGACCAAGAGCAGATAGAAATTTTATTAAACTTTTATGAGCATCCTGATACAATTACGCTTCATTTGGTATATCACACATAACGGTAGACTAACTACAAGCTACACAATGTTAAATCAAGAAACTTGCGAAAAACCTCAAAACACCAGTGGAGATCTGTTGCCCCCCAAACAGCCGCCAGTGTGGGAAGTACCGTCATCTCAGTCTGGAAAGTCGACATGGTTGACTTTAAAAAATTTAACTTCTGTTGTAGGCATCTTTGAAATGAGATTGATACGTCATATGAAAGGTGAAATAATAAGCTTTCACAGGGTTTATATTTTTTATAGGTTGTCAAACAAACAAAATTGATTCCATAGCCTGACAACATAAAAATAAATAAATGTTTTTTTTTTGCTTTTTTTGTAATGAAATTTGATCGAGTTCAAAAAATTCTAGCTCTTTTTGTAGATGTCTCATAGACCTGATCGATATATATATATTTTGAGCTTTCAGATGGTATAAAATTTTGTATAGCTTGTTAGGGAAAAAAATTGAATTAATGACGTGAGAAGATAAAAATTCATGTTTTTTTTGGCTTTTTTTGATGAAAATGATTGTTTTCAATAAATTATTTTTATACTTTTTGCTCATTGTAAGAATTTAAAAATGGTTTTATTCTTAAGAAGAAATATTTGGCTTTTAAATTGCATAATTTTTTTTGTAAGCTTTTAAAATAAAAAAATTAATATAATGAGAAAATAAAAACGGTATTTTTTTTTAGCTTTTTCTTGTAAATTATGATTGTTTGAAATAAGTAAACGCGTTCAATTGACTCATTTTAAACAAAAGCACGCAACCTGTTTTCTGAAGACGTTATCACGTAAAATCATCGTCTGTAAACCGGCTTTACAGACAACCTCTTTAAAAAAAAAAAAAATATTTATAAAAAATTATTTTTTTTGTATAGTTCGTTTAAGACACTATTTTTTTTTTCCTTTGAGGAACGAATTTTATAAAAAGTTTTAAAAATATAAGCAACTTGAATTCTAAGAGTAAATGCTACCAAATCGTTCAGTTTTTTTTTTTTTTTCTTTATTTCAATTTTGGAGTTCAAAAAGGTTAAATGAGTAGGTTTTTTTAACCATAAACACAAATTTTATATTTTTTTTTTTTCAAAAGGCTAAATGTCTTCTTTCAAAATTGTGCGACAACGAATTCAAAAAATTGTTTTTGTCGCTGAATCCCTATTTTGGGGGCATATTGAAAAAAAAAACATTAATTTTTTTATATGTAACAGATCCTACAAAACGTTCTAGTTTCCGAGAAAGATATATTTATTTTTTTTTTTTGTTTAAGGATTTTGTAGATGTAGGTTAAGAACGAATTAAGTGTACAAAACTCACAGATAGAATTCAAAGCCATATTTGGTGAGTTTTTATATTTGTGATGATTCGTAACAACGCAACCTGAGGATATTATATCCGGTACTTATGTCGTAAAACTTAAAGAATAAATCTTTTATGTATATTTTTTATATTTATACGATAAATTTTCATTCAAATGCATTGTATCGAAAATCACTAAAATCGAAAATTGATACACTAGAATTTAGTTTGTTCCTTTAATTTTTTGAGCTTGTTTATTTCTCCAATCTAGTACTTTCACTTTACTATAACTTTAGTTGTATGGTCGTACAAAACTGTACAAAACTTATACAAATTTCAAGTTTTTTTTAAAATTTTGCTTTTTGCAGCGCTGGGGACATTATCTACATTAGGAACCATTTTGAAAATGATCTTGTCTTTGCTGATATGAATACAACTGGTGGCTTTAAAACACTGAGTTTTTTTATACAAAATTTATAATTTAACAAATGAAAAATACAATAAGCTTATACTTTGCTTTTGCACTAACAGAAAACACGGACAATTTGAGGCAATTCATTAAAAATGCCGGATTGACTCCTAAAAGCCTAAAGTTGGAAATTAAATTCTTTCAAAAAATTCCAGTTAGAATATCAAAAAAAAAAAATTATCTTCATGCTCGGGGAAGACAATTTTGGGATCTTTTTTACGAGATAATACCGTATTTAACTTATAAAAACAAAACTTCAAAGAATTGAAAATGGCAAAAAAAAAAAAGATTTGGTCTGAAACTAAGTTTTACAAATATTCTATAGCTAATTTTTAATTTTACAGTCAATAAACTTTTCATTTAAAAAAATACTAATATTTTTGTATGGAAGTATTTGAAAGAATTTGCATATTTTTCGCAATTTTTTTTTATTAAAAAATAACGGTGTATAGAAAAGTTTGAAGTTACCAATGTACATAATTCCGTTTATTTTCTTAATCATAAAATGGATTTGTTTTGTGATAAACCACAATGAATGTTCGATCATACTAAGTTGCAACAAGTCTTACTTTAACAAAATTAATCATATAAATATTTTTAAATTGACAAAAAGTAAGAAAAATTTGTATTACTTAACAATAAAAAAAAAACAATAAACTGTATACAAATTCAATCCTTTTCTGATTAATAAACATACTATTTTTTTGGTTTTGCAACATGTTTGATCGCCTGGAAAATTCTGTCAAACTTGTTGAAAGAAAGTTTTTCAAAAACACATGCCAAAATGGCAATTGCTTATTATTGAAAAAAAAAAGTATTACAAAATTTACTAATTTTATTAATATTTGTTATAGTTTTTTTTTACAAAAACTTGCTACCATTTCAATTTTAAATATTCTTTTTAACACAACAAGTTTGGTTTATTTATGAAAAATTCACTCGACAATTTCAAAATTTGTTCTTATGAACAATTAATGAATTTGAATATTTTCGTCTATAAAATCATGAAGATACTCATTTCCTCCAATTCAACATGACAACAATCCAAACAACTTTTTATCACTTCATAAATTCAATTTAAAGTTGAGATTGAGTCATTAAAAGATAACCCCTTTCTTAAACTGCAAACATACTATTAAAAGCTGCACTTAACTCAAATGTTATTACTTCTTCCAATAAATCACTCAGGGGACATCTTAGCACTTTGTCATGAATCTGCATACGTTGTTTACATACACAACACACATAATATTTTACAACCAACATCTATTTGTCACATACGAATAAACAGAATTTTTATTTATTTTTTTTTTTTTTTTTAATTTCCTCAAGTAAGTTTTTAAGCTTTCAAAACGCATGATTATCCTTTGGGGGTTTTGAAAAATGTTCCTAGGTAAGTCCATTTGTCATTGTGTCAAAATGCGTTAAAGATTATTTTTTCAAAATTTAAATTTAAAAGAAAAATGTATGCAATTAGCTTACCACCAGTAACAGGATGTTTTAAAAAAAACTAACATTATTTCGTTGTTTCAGACCCTTAGCACTTTTAAAAAAAATACATTTATATATAATTATGGTATTTTTTTTACTTCAAGAGACCCTCTTAAGGATCTTGAAGGATATAATAACTAATTCCTTTTTTTTTTTTGTAATGATTTTCAACTTTCACCACTTTCCTTTTCACACCCAAGTTTTCACTAAAAACTTTAAATTTCAAAAACCCTTACACACGAAAACGGCCGTAAAATAGTTGCGATATAATTATCTCATGACAATTTTGCTTTATTTGAAACTCGCGCTTTATAAGTTGTGTTCGAAAGGACGACAACGACGAAAATCCTTAATCAGTGTTCAGCTGTTACAGCGGCAACGGTCCAAAATGCAACTGATGGAGCACGTTGGATTTTCATACACAAAAGCATGCACTGGCTAAAATAATCCACGAGGATTTTCATCGTGTCTGGTTTAAGGATATAAGTATAAAAATCGAAAAGAAATACAACAACAACTTTAACAAAAATAAAAATTCAAAACCAAAGTCGTGTGTCGTGTGGAGGAAAGGAATCAGGACTTGCGCATTTGACAAGTGGAGTAAAAATGGAAAGTACAAATACAAATTAAAGGAGGCAAACTATTTCATTCATTTATTTGAGACGCGATGTGAATGAAATCCAGTGGTGTTATTATGACGGGGGAGGGTTTGGGAGGGATCATTGTCTTGCCTCAACAAAATATTAGGTAGCATGAGATTAAACGTCACCACCAAGCATCACATCTATCGAGTGGTTGTGATCAAGTCTAACAATGCAAATTTAGTGTGAAGCATGAAGAAAAAGAGATTTGATAACACAATCTAAGGGGAGGAGAGTATGACTTGTGACGAGAATTTCGGATTTTTTATTTGTGATAAACTTTTACCATTATTGGGATTATGTTGTACATTCAAAAAAAAAAAAAAAAAATATGCCGAGGTTTTTTTACATTCGTTGCCACACAACAATGTGTTCCTAATAGCCGGGTAGTCGGTGCCTTTTGTCCCGGTTCGGTTACCGGCTGTGTGTAAAATGTGCCTTACAGTCATGTTATTGATGAACTTAAAAAAAAAGGACAATTTTTACACTGAAAAAAAATTGATTTTTAAGGAGTTGGTAATTTGAAAAAAAGGTTTTTGTCATAATTTTTAAACTAAGTGATGCAATTTGTTGGAACTATCAAGGTTAGTCGAGAAAGGTCTAAAAAGTTCTATTCGTGTAGGTACCTGAAAAATAAATCTCCTCACACACTATTTCATATTTTTTGTTACTGTTGAAAAATTTTTGGATAGATTTCACTAAGTACGTAGCTTTTATAGGTGCAAATATTTCAAACCAAAAAATCAATGATTTTTACACTTGAAAAATATTTGTACTTTTTTTTTAGGTAGGTAAAGGTGAAATTGAACTATGTATCTGCGAATAATTATTCTAAGGAATAATCTCAACAAAAATAGTGTGTCGAAACTGTTTTAAAAAACACAAGAAAACAAAAACAATTTTTAATAAAAATGACGTTTAATTTTAATTATTTTTGATTTTGACATTATTTTTTTATGTTATTCTGTAGAACAGATTGAAAAATTCAATGTTGTTATCTGATTGTTTATGAGCCTAATATCTTTATTCGTCAGACAGTTAACTGACTGTTTATTGAAATTGAAAAATCGGGTCTAAGTCAAATAAATTACATTTGAGGTGCAATGTCTACACCAGTAGATATGCTTTTTCTAAATTATAAATTAAAAAAGGTCACTATGGTGTATGCGTACTATTTTTTTTTTTTTTTTTTGAAGTGAAAACTTCTTTAGGGCCGGTTTGTTCACACTCGATTATCTTTTAATCAAGGATTTTTGTATGGAATAATCCTTGATTAAAACATAATCGAATGTGAACAAACTAGCCCTTAGTATCGTAGTGATTTGAAACAAGATGGAACGAAAAAGCGACAGGAAAAATTAATTGATTATAACTTTTTTGTTTTAATAGATAGATGAATGAAATTTATACTGTAGGTAAATAAATAAACTATAATTGTGCAAAATTTCAATTAATTTCATATTCAATATTCTGAGATAACGGCAAAAAGATGTTCCTTTTCTAAACACATTAGATTAGGTATATCTTTTAATCTTGAGCACATAAACATTTTATTTGACTTTAATAAACATGCTGGTAATATTACCTTTTATTTGATATATCACACATAACGGTAAATGCTCTATAATTTACACAATCTTAAATTGAAAAACTGGAAAAATACCTCAAAACACCTGTGGAGATCTGTTGCCGATGACCAGGAAGTACCGTAATCTCAGTTTGAAATTTCCACATAGTTTTTTTTTTTTTTAAATTCTTACTTCTTTTGTACACATGGTAGAAATATGATTGATACGTCATATAAAAGGTGAATTAAGCTTTCAGATGATATAAAATTCATCAGAGGTTCTCATTTAAAAAAATGTATTTAATGGTGTTAGAAGAGAAAGAGAAAAAACATTGATTTTTTTGCTTTTTTGGTGAAAAGTGATAGCTCTTTTTGTAGATGTTGTATAGACATGATCGATATAAATATTATGAGCTGAAACAATAAGGTTTCAGATGATATAAAATTTATTATAGGTTGTCATATAAAAAACATGGATTTAAAGGTGATAGAATAAAAAAAGATAGATTTTTTCGATTTTTTTTTTGCAAGAAAAATGATTTTTTAAGGTTTCACTTCTACCACGTGTGAATTGCACATATGATTTTTTTTTTTTGTGAGGTGAATAAAAACAAATGCTTCTATAACACGGTGTTACAAAAATGAGGTTTTAAAATATACGCGGGCGGAGACCTATCAGGTTTTCTAGAGCTAGTCGCACTGAATACGAAACGGTATTTGAAAATCCCCTAACACCCCCAAAATCTGGAGTTACGGGCAAAAAACGGTTTTTTGGACCTTCATCCATTGAAAAAATTCTAGCTTCGACAATTTTTTACCCATTTTCGATTTTTTTACAGTTTCTGATAGAAGATAAATATACTTTTTTAACAATGTATAAAACATGTAACTCGGTTAAACCACTTAGAATTTATAAGCTGTCAAAGTTCAAAAATTCAATTTTTTTTGTCATTTGCCCAACTTCGGCATCAATTTAAAGTATATGTTTTCAAAACAACATGCTATTTAAAAAATATATTCTAAAACTATATCTATTTCCCAATTGATCGAGGTATTTTTTATGAAAATCACTTCAAAATTGGCTTAGAAAAAAAAAAATTTTCGATTTCAACCCAGATACAGAAATTGGAACTTTTAGGTATAGAACAAAAATGTTGTTTCGGCACGTAGTAGGATAAGTTGGGCGCCAGGAATTGATGAAAGGTTTTTGTAGAGGAGCTCAATACAAACATTTTTTTTCTTTGGGAGGGGGGTCTATCTCCCCCCGTTTAGGTAGGAGGGGGCATTTTTCTAAAAAAAAATTATCAAAATAAAAAAAAATTATTAAAAAACAACGGCAACACTTACAGTAATAAATGATACCATTTCCAAAAGGCAAAATTGTGCATTTAATTCTAATTTTTAAATCAATATAATATTCCCAATAGTTTTTGAAATAATCGATTTCAAAGTTAAAAATAGGGGAAAAAAATTTTTTTAAAACTCATTTTATACTATTTTTGTCCAGACTGTGAATTTTAGTAAATAAATTACTTAAACAGAAAACTGCCTCAATTGATTCCTTATCGAACCGTGAAAACTATATGTTTCTACGTCTTCTAGTTTTTGGGAAAATTGAAAAATTATTTTATCAGATTTTTCTTTTTTCAAAATATTTTTTGTTTTTATTTGTTTTTATTTTTCAATTTTCTCAAAAACTAGAAGACGTAGAAACATATAGTTTTCACGGTTCGATAAGGAATCAATTGAGGCAGTTTTCTGTTTAAGTAATTTATTTACTAAAATTCACAGTCTGGACAAAAATAGTATAAAATGAGTTTTAAAAAAATTTTGTTCCCCTATTTTTAACTTTGAAATCGATTATTTCAAAAACTATTGGGAATATTATATTGATTTAAAAATTAGAATTAAATGCACAATTTTGGCTTTTGGAAATGGTATCATTTATTACTGTAAGTGTTGCCGTTGTTTTTTAATAATTTTTTTTTATTTTGATAATTTTTTTTTAGAAAAATGCCCCCTCCTACCTAAACGGGGGGAGATAGACCCCCCTCCCAAAGAAAAAAAATGTTTGTATTGAGCTCCTCTACAAAAACCTTTCATCAAATCCTGGCGCCCAACTTATCCTACTACGTGCCGAAACAACATTTTTGTTCTATACCTAAAAGTTCCAATTTCTGTATCTGGGTTGAAATCGAAAATTTTTTTTTTCTAAGCCAATTTTGAAGTGATTTTCATAAAAAATACCTCGATCAATTGGGAAATAGATATAGTTTTAGAATATATTTTTTAAATAGCATGTTGTTTTGAAAACATATACTTTAAATTGATGCTGAAGTTGGGCAAATGACAAAAAAAATTGAATTTTTGAACTTTGACAGCTTATAAATTCTAAGTGGTTTAACCGAGTTACATGTTTTATACATTGTTAAAAAAGTATATTTATCTTCTATCAGAAACTGTAAAAAAATCGAAAATGGGTAAAAAATTGTCGAAGCTAGAATTTTTTCAATGGATGAAGGTCCAAAAAACCGTTTTTTGCCCGTAACTCCAGATTTTGGGGGTGTTAGGGGATTTTCAAATACCGTTTCGTATTCAGTGCGACTAGCTCTACAAAACCTGATAGGTCTCCGCCCGCGTATATTTTGAGTGTTACACCGTGTAATTTTTAAATTAAGCGTAGGATAACGAAAATATCCTATCCTTCGCAAAGTTTGAGCAAACGAACCACAGTGCAAAACCAACAATTTATACACTGAATAAAAAAAAATTTTGTTTTGTGATTTTTAAGGAAATCTTAGGCTATTCTGGGCAAACCTTGGGCAATCGAACCAGGCAGGTTAAGTTAGCTTGCTATACAGTTTAAAACAGTTTTTGTTAAAAATTTTATATTAGAAATACATTAGATTTCATTTGTTCGTTCATTCGTTCATTCTTTGGTCGTTGTCATGTGCGAAGGACTTAACTCTCTTGGATTGAAACTGCGAAATAGTCATTTTCAAAACCTGCCATAAGAAGAGCAAGTGTACCCAACCTATCTGTTTGCTTTGTATTACACGTTTTCTTCAGCTTTTCTTTCTTTGATTGAAAAAGAAAATGAAAACAAGAAAAAACTTTGAAGAATCACGATTGCGGCTTCGAATATATTTTTAGATTTACATTCATTTACACATCACACTACATACCTTTTGTTACATTGAGTCCAAGAAACACACATACAGAGACCATTCGAGGATATTATACAATAGTGGTGTGTTGTGCAAGTTAATTAATTTTTATACCTACAGGTGTACTCGTCGTACTCGTACCTATTATTGTCAATGTGGTGTGTGATTGAATTATATTTTTGCCTTCTACTGTCATTTTCTTGAGAAGCTTTATATTCTTCTTAGTTCGTGTTCGTGTTCGAGTTTTTTTATGTGTGTTTTTATGATTTTTAATTATGTCCTGTCAATTGCAGTTCATATTATGGAAGATGAAGGATATTGTGCGAAAATAGTGGAATTAAGATAAGTCTGCATTTTTTTCGTTAGTATATTTGCATAATGCATATAATAAAATATGAGGTCAATAAAATCGATGAAAATATGTAGGTAAATTAAAAATTGGAAAGATATTACCCGAAATAAGAATCCGAATAAAAATAATACATAAATACTTTATTTCAAGTAACGATTTATGGTGAGGAGGGCCGAAACTGGAAATTTTGTGAACTAGGCAAATTATTACGTTGCGCGATGTGTTAGAATTTGAAACCCCGAAAACCCAAAATACCGAAAATCAAAAATTCCGAAAACCCATAATTCCTGAATCCCGAAAGTCTATAATACCGAAAATCCAGAAAACCCAAAATCAGGAAAACACAGAATTGCGATAACCCAAAATCCGGAATGGGATCCCGAAATTTTGTATTAAATGAAAAAATTTCGCAAAGTTTTTATTTACTCATCATTTTTCGGGATTTCGAAAAAATATTCCTGATTTAAAGCATTTCTCGAAGCTGAAAGTGTTCTTTATTTCATGTTGAGCCTTCAGAAATAATGAACGTAACATTTTTCAAACTGTTTAAAAAAAAAACATATGAAAAGTTGTCTTAAGAATGTTGATAGGTATGTTTTATTTTCGAAATTTTAGGTTTTTTGGAATTCTGGATTTTCGGTATTCTAAGGTTCCGGGATTCTGAATTTTCGGAATTCTGGGTTTTCTGGATTCAAAATGTTGGTGTCCGTCTCAGAACAGAAGATATTGAAAGGATCCCGAAAGATCTCAACTATCTTTCGCAGGCCCGCTAAAAAGGACAAACAAAAATCTGATAAAACACAAAATAACGCACGGTACAAAATATTTAACACAAATTGATTTTTATTATTTTTTTTTTCTTCTAACTTAAGGCACATATTAATTGTAATAATAATTCTATTAATTATTTGAATGATGAACAACAACAACTCTTAATCTAAACCGACTTATCATTTCCATAAGATTTTCCAAAACAAAACAAATTGTTGCCAAAAATAACCCCCCAATCAATGCAATCCAGGCGAATTGAAAATGTTCCATTGTAAGTGGTAATGCCTGTTTTCCAGTTGATGGCAGAACCTTTAAAATTCTCGCTTTAAGACCTGTTGAATACATATCATTAAACCATTTGTATATCAATCCAGCTTGACTAACACTCAAAATAAAACGATTCAAAATAATTTCAAATGGTGATTGTTTGGCCAGCAAAAATCCAATCGGAATAGTTGATACACACTCATCGACAATTGTGTACAGCGGTTGTTTCAAATGTATTTGTTGCATTAACACAAACAAAGCCTTATCATCGGTAACAGTGTAAGCTAGACTTTTATTATTTATCAAATGTTCTGGTCGAGATACTTCAGCCGCTGAAATCGGGGTTAAAAGTCGATCAAATCCTTTGGGCAGGCCCATGTTCTTAAGAAGGATTGGAATTTCAAAATCCAATGTTAAAATGCTTATGTTTTTTTGAACCAGCTCAGCAAGGGTTTCAATTTGTGGCTTTAAGATGATTTTAGCTAAGAAACTTGTCAAGTAAGCCAGATAGAGATTAGTTAGCATAAAGCCAAGCATAAAAATTAAAATTTGTCTAAAGCCTCGACGAAATGCAAACGGTCTAGAATCACAAGTTGGCAGACAAAGCATAAATCGAAATATATTACAACATGATCTTCCAAAATCATAATGACTTCCTCGCAATCTTTCTTCCAAAACAACGCAGCATGAAATTCCAATCAATGCTGCCAAACAACTTAACCACAAATGGAATTGAAACGGTCTTATAAAGTACCAATACGCCTTGATTTCACCTTGACTAGGAACCAGAATACACCATTGCATCATTCGTACAGGATAGCTTGAACGTACTCCCCCAATTCCCATATAAGTGTGAATGCTAATATCAATCTTTCCTCGATTAATGAGGTGCACTATCCCCGGCATGTTGTAATCTGTAGAGTTATTGATTCGCACTTCTTCCATAGTTGCATTGTATCGGTCCAAAAATGCTAAAAATAGTTCTGCACAATATCCTGTTATCACATGATGACCCCATAAGTCTATATAAGTGTAAACTCTTGGTGGATCATACTGCAAAGGACTTCTAATTGGATATCCCATTAAATCATTAAATCGATCAGGAAACAGTTCGTCCTCAAGTGTTCCACGAAAAATCTTCATTTGTGGAAATCTTGTATAGGAAAATGTTTCATTTGTAACCAAAAAAACCACAACAACGTTAACAAAGCCACTTGCCCAGCACCATTCAAAATGCCTCCAAAGATATTGTAAATTCTTATATCTCTCGCCAGGAACTAAAAATACACTCCTCGAAGCCGCATGAATACCATGAAAGGCAATATCTATTCTATTCAACATAGACTTGTGCCAAAGGTTGATACAGGCAACCACAAGGATATGCTTATTAAAGTCGCCAGCAAAATAAAGTTCACCATACGACTCAGTGAAAACCATCCTTGGAATATTTGTGTCTGCTGCGTCGAGTAAAACTAATTCCAATTCATAGATGCGCCCAAAGAAGGCAATTGTTGATACATCTTTTTCTTTTGATGTTCTTTCGATAATATCCTTAATTTGGAAGGAAGTTGAAGTTGTATGAATTGGCAATAAGACTAATAGGAAAAATTTAAATCGATGTGACGGTGAAAACATCTTGAAGGAGACTGCGACTACAACAACTTTTCTTTCGTATATATTTTCCAAGCAATTTTTTAAAGAAAAACATTGGCGAGTTTTTGCACACTCTACCATCACTACTATTATCATCATCATGGTAATCAGAGTAATGGATTTGCAATTCAAATAATAAATTGACGTTTGAAAAATAGAGCATTGTGATGGAAGTTTTATTTACACATTATGATGGAGGGGCGGAAATTTTGGAGTAAGTTTGATGATTGAAGTGTTATTGAATTAGATTTCACTAAGCCTTTTGCTGCTATTCAGCAGGAAGTTTTATTCACAATTAAGTACCAGGAAGTCTTGGTTATTCCTAAAATTTGTGTATTTTTCAATTCAACCTAAAAACGTTGAATTGTTTTCTTTATTTTCCCTTAATAAATGTCTAAATTTATTCGCCACTAAAAATTGAAAAAAATTGAATTGTTTTCTTTATTTTCACTGAATAATTGTCTCAATTTATTTGCCATTAAAAATTGAAAAGCTGTTAAATCACATACAAATTTTAAAATTTCCCATTTTAAATAGCGACTTTGAACTAATTGGAGATTGGATTCATTGGCCCTAAGTTTATCGAAAAATTTTCCAAAGTGTTTTTCCCTTTCAGTATGATCCCCAGTTTGACGTCTCCGAGTCTTTAAAGATTACCTTGAACCTGGTCGCTCCAACGGATATAAGGTCTCCTGCGCTATGCACAACAGGACTGAGATGAAGAGTGTTTTAAAAAGAGTATCTTGGTGCAATACCTGCGAATTCATATTCATGCCATAGAATTCATAATGGCGGTTTTACTACAGATTTCAATTCATAATGGCGGTTTTACTACAGATTTCAATTGGGTTATAAGTGAGGCAACTTGAATGAACATTACTAAATATAATACAAGATTTATTGAAAAATATACATACATACATATATTTTTTAGTTTTAGTTTTTAGTTTATTATAATAATATTTTTTATTATTACTTAAAGTATTTTCGTTCTAATTTCTTTAAAATGAAACAAAACATTGCTGAAAGTGATATAATAATGGTGATATTGTCTCTACAATTTGATTCGCAAACAACGAGTACATAATGAGATTATAAAATCTAAATGCCGATCAAATTTTGTCAGTTTTTCACACACTTTATTTCAAAAAGGCCAGAAAAATGAAACATTCTGGCTTAATTTCCAATCTTCATATTGGAACAAGAGCCAGAAATCTGTTTTTAAAATTTTTGTTACATTTTGCCAAATTTTCCATTAAATTATGTTATTAAAATCTAAAAAGAGTTTTCGAGCTCTTTTTACTTAATGAAAAAAAGACTAGATTTTTTCTGTCATTTTTTCTAATTTTTTATTTTTCAGGCTTTTTTTCCTATTTTGAAAATGGAAAAAAAAAACAGAAAATTTCTGGCAAAAAAGCCAGGACTTTGTTCTTATGAAAAATTTGCTGGCCATTTTTCCAAAAAAAAAATCTAGCGTAGTTTCCGAGAGCCTTTGATTTAATATTAACAAGAGAAAGAGAAATGTATAATTATTAAGGTGCCTCAATTTTTTAATATTTTTGATTACAATTTAATGTTTTTTTTTTTTTGTATCTATTCAAAATAAGGTTTTTACTACATAAATATTTAAAAATAATAACAATATTATTTAAAAACTGTGTAATAGAATCGCAGTATTAAAAACTAATTTATTTTGTACTGAAAAAGGCCTAAATAACGACAGAATTTTGAAGAAAAAATTTCATACCTAAATTCATAATCGAATATCTTTTTAATATCAATTAAGCTAAATTTTTTTGTAAACATACTGTTTTGAAAAAGTAAATTCCATTAAAACGCATATTCTGCAGTTCCATTGCAGTTCTCCATACTAATATAATTCAGTGCACCAAATTTCATGATTTTTCGTCAAAAAAAGGAAATGGATAAATTTTATCTGATTCTCTCTTCTATCCTTAAAAAATGTAGGGAGTAAGGGAGTCATTTCATTTATCTCGACAAATACTAAAAACTAGGTGTTGGAGTTTAAATTTCTTAAATTTTAGTTCTTCAACGGATTTAAAAGACAAACAATGTTGAATTCCAACAGAAGTATGTAGTAAGAGCTTCAATATTATTAGAACCGTTTTTCTTTTAGTACGTAAATAATTTTTTGAAAAAAAAAAAAATTGAATAGCTTAACTTTAAAAATAAAATTTGTATCCCATTTTGTAGTCCTAATTAATTAACACAATACCACCTACTTATCAAAAAACAAGAATTGAAAAAAAACAATGTTAGAATTTTGAAAAATTAATTCAAATTTTTTTTTTATAAAATGCAATGATTTAATGGGAAACCGACGAAGTTATGAATACCAGAGTTATGCGCGACTATGAATCCTCTCTCCCGGCTAAACGGAGGGGAATAGACACCCCCGTTCCTTACAATTTTTTTCTTGCCTTTACTCAACCTATACGCTCTAGCTTTTTGGTACGTTCAAAAACATCGTTTCATAGCTTTGGTGTTCATAACTCTGGTTTTTCATAACTTCGGTTTTCCGTAACTTCGGTCTTTCATAACTTCGGTCTTTCATAACTTCGGTTTTTCGTAACTTCGATTTTGCGTAACTTTATCGCTCATAACTCTGGTATTCATAGCTCCGATACCATTTCTGATTTAATTATTATTTTTAATCAATTTTGATTCAGGCTAGATAAACACCTAAGAAAAACTAATTAAAATTGAACAAGTAAGTCAAAAATGAACACAAAATGGGACGCAATGTTATAGTATTTAGTAATAAAAAAAAATTCTTATTTAAAAATTATTCACATATCAAAATCGTTAGAGCTATATTTTCGGGTAGATTGCAATAACTTGAAAATTTTACATGTGAGCTTTCTTAACTCGATACTAAAAACAAAAAAAAAAAAAAATCTAATTTCAGGATTCCATAAAAATCAACTGTACCAAATTATAAGAAAATCCGCCGACCTTATTAGGAAGTGGTGAAAATGTGTACAGATGCACCTTCCTATACCGACTTGATGACGAAAACCACTTTTTGGATTTCTCAAACCTCGTAATGTTGGTTTTAATTAACATAGATATAGAATTTTTTTGAATTAAATCGACCCACATGTTAACACAGACAGAATTATTGTAAGACCAACTTTTTCTACACTCCTTTTAACCGTAATATTTGATATTTATCTCAAGTCCGATTAGTTTTTATTCTAATATAATTTGAAATATGTATTCTACCTGTATCGCAAGAATAATCTTTTTCGGTATCTGTGATAAAGTTATAAAAATATATTTTCTTTCTTACATCTTTTCTTTCAACTTAACCTTTTAAAAGCACTTACCTATCTATTCTCTATAAGCGTAATGAAACATTAAGAGCCCTTCAATTCAACTTCAATTGTCTGACATACATTCGACAAGATACGAGTATTTTGTGCAATCGCGTTGATTTCATTATTTTTTCATTATTATGTATTATCGAACTGATTGACACATTTTTATTGTGCCAAAGGACATATATGGCTCGTGTACATTCGTTCAGACATGGATAGAGTGAGAATGAGGACCATATTCTCCTCTGGGGTACAAAAAATCAATGCATCAAGAGTATCGACTTTTGAGTCTTGAACAAAACACATCCTCGCATTGTGTATAGAACTAAACTACCCACACATTATCTCTATATAAACGAAATATGGAATTGAAAAACTTTATCACTAACCCAGCCATAAATATCGGTCAAAAAGTTTCGAAATAAAAGAAACTAAAAAAAAATAAACTTACAAAATAGCAAAGCAAATGAATCTCTATCATCGAGTGGTCGACAGAATTTAGATTCATTTTTTGAGATTTATTCCATGGCAACCAGCATTATTTTCATCTTTTGTCATGTTTTCCACTTGATGCTGCATTCATATAGTAGGTATAGAAGAGAGAGTACCATTGCGAAATTTTGCCTTGTGGCGATATGAGTACTTGGTTAAAAATAATTCAGAAGCATCTTTTGATCTTATGAGAGATGACAAAATCCGATGAAAAAAAAAACATACACACATTTTTCTTTGAACTCTTTAAACCTCCTTTGAATATCATGAATAACTACCCTTTAAGGCTTTTAGAATAAAAAACACCCCTCCGTTTGATTTATGTTAAGTTTCTAAGAAAGGGCTATTGAATAAGTATAGACATGTAATTGCCACTAAAAATTGGTAAATTATTCTCAAATAGAGAAATTTACTTGCAGAAATTCACGTTCTGAGCTTTTGCACAGTGGTTTATAGTTATATGACCCAATGAAGACCTTAAGTTTTCGGCCTCAAGTGTCAAACCCAAGTTGGCAGAAATCCAAACAAAAAAAAAAAACACCCGATTTTTCAGTAGTATTATTGTTGACTTTAGGTCTTTCAATCCAATATTTCTCAGACTCGATCACGGGCTAGAAGCCAATGGTTTCCAAGATATATCTTTTCAAACATCATCAATTTTGTCAAAATTGAATTTTTCAATACTGTTTTCAGTACAAGAAGATTTTTAGATTTTTCCCACAAAAAAAGTAAAAATACACTCATCAACATCTTTTCAATGATATATGAAATTATGTTAAAAGGTTCCTAAAATAAATTTCATTATCAGAAAAAATGATAATCATTTTTATCAAAAAACAAAACCGACTTCCATGGATCAAAACTAGGCTTTATGGTTTTTCTAATAGTTCTTATGGCCAAAACTGACCACACTGCAGGCACCAGCTTTCCAATACAGAAAGAATTATCAAAATTGGTTCACTCCGTCCAAAGTTATGAAGTAACAAACATAAAAAAAAATACAGACAAATTGAATACCTCCTCCTTTTTGGAAGTCAGTAGCTGATATTTCTCTAAAATAGATCACGTCATCATGGTTCATGAAAACACTAAATTTCTTTTCTATTTTTCTATGACAAGAATTGTAACCTTTTGGACAAATAGACGCAACGTCGGCGCCGTGGCTTAGTTGGTTAAAGCGCCTGTCTAGTAAACAGGAGATCGTGAGTTCGAATCTCGCCGGGGCCTTCGAGTGGTTTATTTTTTTTTTTATTTTTAAATCAAAAATTTTAAATCAAAAACTTAGAAAATATGTACAACAATTAATTTGTCATGAAAGACCATTTTTTAGATAACTTTATTTCACTCTTTATGTTGCATAGTTTATTTTTGTGTGCGAGGGCAATGTACGAATACTGAACTTATGTAAACAGCTATAGTAAAGATATCAAATGGGACAACGTGGCGTATGCGTGACATTTTTTTCTACAGAAAAACTTAAACAATTATTACACTGTGCTACAAAATAAAAAAAAAAAAATACACCCGAGAAATAACATAGTGTAGGCTGTTCGTATGGTCGAATAATGCATAAAAATATTTTTGTTATATTTTTGGAACCCTCCATTTTTTTTTTATTTACAAAAAACCATTTTTACAGACCTTACGATGTAATCTATCAATATTTTAGTCATTTTTCTAACTACTCTCAATATGTTATATGTTTTTGGAAAGAAGATTTCCAGACCTTTTGAATGATGTATAGAAGTCTATTGTTTAAACAAATTAAGTGTAGGTTTTTATCCCACAAATCTTGTAAAAGTGATTTTTTTCCCAATTTTTTCCACTTTACCCAATTTTTTTTGCAAAATAAAACAAACAAAAAAATAAAGTAAGGTTATATTTTGAAAGAATATACATTTAGGCACAAATTGGCGTATTTTTTTATTGAATTTGATCAAAACTGCGGAATCTATGCTATTTTTTCGTAAATAGAAAATGTGGCTTTTCATGATGTGAATTGCAAGGTGCACAATAGGGTGTTCGTTATTTTAAAATAATAAGATTTTCTATTCTCCTAGGATCTTAAATGGTTGGAAATAAACTAAAAAAAATATTCTCCAAGTTTCAAGTCTCTAACTTAATTCTAACCCGTGCCGCCAAGCGGTTGAAGTTTCTTATGGGAATAACATGGGGTTTCTTGGACCTTGTTCGATCAATTTTAAATTCCAGCCAAACCATTCGTTCAAAAAACTTAAAACATTACAGACTTAAATTTAATAAGTGTAGCTATCATGTGAAAATTTTTCAGATTTTTAATTGTTATAATTTTAGAGATTTAGCTTGGTAAAAAAAGTCATTTTTTCAGACTTTTTCAAAAATGGCTTTTTACCCGTTTAATGTCAAAAAATTAAAAAACATACATTTTTATTCACAAATAAGCGTAGTATGTATATTTAAAATTTATATTTAATTCAAAGTTATATAATTAACTAGTTTTTTATTTATTTACTACAGTACTTTTTCTTAAATCGGGAACACGTTTTTTGAATATCGATGTGACTTGAAGAATGAATACACAACAAATTTTTTATATAACTATGAATTGAATTTGCATTTTAAATATACATGCTATGCTTATTTGTAATTAAAAATGTAAGTTTTTTTTAATTTTTGGCATTAAACGTGTAAAAAGCGATTTTTGAAAAAGTCTGAAAAAATGACTTTTTTTACCAAGCTAAATCTCTAAAATTATAACAACTAAAAATCTGAAAAATGTTCACATGATAGCTACACTTATTAAATTTGAGTCTGTAAAGTTTTAAGTTTTTTGAACGAATGGTTTGGCTGGAATTTAAAATTGATCGAACAAGGTCCAAGAAACCCCATGTTATTCCCATAAGAAACTTCAACCGCTTGGCGGCACGGGTTAGAATTAAGTTAGAGACTTGAAACTTGGAGAATATTTTTTTTAGTTTATTTCCAACCATTTAAGATCCTAGGAGAATAGAAAATCTTATTATTTTAAAATAACGAACACCCTATTGTGCACCTTGCAATTCACATCATGAAAAGCCACATTTTCTATTTACGAAAAAATAGCATAGATTCCGCAGTTTTGATCAAATTTAATAAAAAAAATACGCCAATTTGTGCCTAAATGTATATTCTTTCAGAATATAACCTTACTTTATTTTTTTGTTTGTTTTATTTTGCAAAAAAAATTGGGTAAAGTGGAAAAAATTGGGAAAAAAATCACTTTTACAAGATTTGTGGGATAAAAACCTACACTTAATTTGTTTAAACAATAGACTTCTATACATCATTCAAAAGGTCTGGAAATCTTCTTTCCAAAAACATATAACATATTGAGAGTAGTTAGAAAAATGACTGAAATATTGATAGATTACATCGTAAGGTCTGTAAAAATGGTTTTTTGTAAATAAAAAAAAAATGGAGGGTTCCAAAAATATAACAAAAATATTTTTATGCATTATTCGACCATACGAACAGCCTACACTATGTTATATCTCGGGTGTATTTTCAGTGTCGCACCGTGTTATTAATAAGAAAATTTCTATTAGGTACTGCGCAAATAATATGAATATGAACAGAAAACTAAGGTACACAAAAAGGAAAAGATCGATTAAACCACAAAAGATAAGAAGTGTGTGATGAGGTTCGAAAACAGATTTTTACCGACTAAGGTAAAAATCTTGTGTAATTAAAAGTCATTGATGAAATTTTGTGTTAAAATGTATTTTTTTTTTATTTCCAAAAAAAGCTTGATTTTTTTCAAAAAGCTAATCATAAATAAATTTTGACAATTTTTTTATATGAAAAAACGCCTATTTCTCATTGAAAAATATGACGAAATAATGTTTGAACATTTTGATATGTTAAAGATTTTATAAAAATTCATACTTCTATTGTGAAAAGGTTTTGTCCAAAATGGTAAAAACCAAGCGTTTTGGTCTCCATATGAGCACGCGACATAGAGTTTAAACATTTCGAAGTACATATGTACTTTTTTGTTTTTAGTTAAAAGTTTAAAATAGCTCTGCTTACCGTAGAAGAATTTAAGAATGTACCGAATATAAAATGGCCGAATATTAGGCGGCATCTCTAGTTTAAATTGGTACAAGGAGTGATAAGTTGTTTGATATAAATTGCGAGCGTTAGCGAGGAAGAAAATTTGTTTGAAGAAATAAATTTAAACCATTATTAGGCTTTATACAAAAAATTATTTAGCACAATTTTATATATAAAAACATTGAAAATGAAATTTTTCTCCCACAGAAATTTTGTAGCAAAAAATTGATATATTCTATTTAGTTCTAAATTAAATCGGGAATACTTAAAATTAAAAATTTTAAATAATCCAAGTTGTTTGGCATGAGCTAATTTTCTAATTTGAAACAATTTGATAATAGAAAGCTAAAAATATAACGAAATATTTTACATAGGTACTCTCTGAAATAAAAGGATAAGATGTCGGAAAGACTTAAATAGATTTAACGGTAATATTTCAAAAACGAGATGTGATCGAATATTTTTGTCTTCGGATTCGGATTCAGCAACCCTTTGAAAAAGTATAGTTTAGTCTCGACACCAAAAACCTTGTAGAAATACTTGTGTTTTTTAAAGGGTTCTTAAAGCCTGAACTACATCAAAACACAAAGTCAAAAAAGTACAAAAACTAAAAAAAGCTCAAAATATAAAAATCACATGTATATATTTACCTGACATCTATTGGAAAAAAATTAACTAAAAAAGCTCTTTTGTTTTTGAAGTTTTGAAATTTCAAATAAAAAAAAATTGAAAAAATAAACAAATTACAGTCAACTCCATCTAAGTCGAATTGTCACAAGACACGAAAATTGGTTCGAGTTAGAGGGAAATTCGACTAACAGGAATCTATTTAATCTTTTTGTTGCAGGCGGTTCCATTAAAAACGGTTAAAAAATTTGAGTTAGAGGAAAATTTTACCTAAATGAAGTACGACTTATAGGGAATCGACTGTATTTGAAATTTCAATTGTTTGTCAAAAGAGCTTTTTTCGCAAAATGACAGGAACTATGTGATCGAAGAGCTACCTTACGGAAAGGATATAAAATATTGTTTGAGTGTATATGTTTTTAAAACTTTGTGAAAATTGAAAGCTTGGTCTTGTTCAAGCTTTTTGAATCGAATACTTTTTTTAAATGAAAGAGAGATATATGTACAAACAAGTTACTAGGGGGAAGAAGAAAAAACATCGTGTTTACTTTTTTGTACTTTTTTGACTTTGTGTTTTGATGTAGTTCAGGCTTTAAAAGAACATTTTAAGGTGTTTACATAGTGCTTTAGGAAATGATCAAAGAGTTAAAAACTAGTTTTTTGACAAATCCCTTACCAAACGTTGTAATGGACCACAAAATTGTTTTTTTTTCCTTATAAAAACTTCATCGACAGCTTCTTTAACGATATGAAATTGGTAAAGACTTTTAGGGAGATTTTCAGCTAGGTAATTAAATTACTAAAATACACAAACAAACCATTTAGTACTGCAAATATTAGACTTGTATTTGTTTATACTATATCTTTTGATTTTCCGGAAAAAAAAATTTCGGGGGGGTTAAACCCCATACCCCCCCCCCCCCCCCCCCACAAAAAACACAATATTTTTTGGGAATTCGGGGCCGAATCACGGCATACGTTCGATAACGTATGGTCACTATATGTAACTATCTTTTTCTACTGATTAAATAGAAACAGCAATAGGTAGTCAATAAGTTAAAGTATGATCGTAATCGTGTGCCGTGATTCGACCCCAGTTTTTCGAATTTTTTTTCCTATCAAATGTTTCTTTAATTTTTTTTTTGTGAAAAAAAGAGCAATTGTAGGACAGCCTTTAAAATATAAAAACAAAAATCGTGCAAAAAAGCGTCGGCCATGTTTTTTTTCGTCGGTCGTCGTTGGTGTGACAGCCTGCTTGCAGCGCTGCACCCAAAAAGGGCCCAACCCATAGAATCCGTCGCATCCGTTACGTCGACGGATTTAACTGACAGCTTGATAAAATACGCACGTTCTTATCCCTACTAACAATTGTGCTTCTATAATGCTTTACAGAAGCAACAATTGCATCTGTAAAGCTTTATAGAACCAAAATTGTTTGTCAGGATGAGAACCGACCCATTAAATGCATCCGTCAAGTCCGTCATGTATGGGTCGGTTCTTATAAGAACGTGTGTATTTTATCGGGCTGTCAGTTGTAAACTTCGACGTAACGCACGTGACGGATTCTATGGGTTGGGCCCTAAATACAAGTGCATCACTTTTAAATTATGGATGCTAATTTCTATCAAAAAAAAAAAAAATTGATAACCTTGATATTTTTTATAATTTTTTTTTTTGTAAGAAAACGATAAAAATGGATTATAAGCGGTTAAAATGGAAGAAATAATTGAATTTATAAAACAAAACAACCCTGCTAACAATTTTGCTTCTATAATGCTTTACAGAAGCATCAATTGCATCTGTAAAGCTTTATAGAACCAAAATTTTGCTTCTATAATGCTTTACAGAAGCATCAATTGCATCTGTAAAGCTTTATAGAACCAAAATTGTTTGTCGGGAAGATGGTTATGTTTTTTTTTCTTCCATTTTAAGAAAATCAAAACGAACTTTAGTTGAATTTATGAATGATTGATTGTGTCAACTGCCAATATCAGTAATGCCAAATAGCGAGTATTTTGTATTTTTGTTGAAACTTGGCATGGAATTTAGAAATAGAGACATATGATGCAGCTCTGCGCTGCATGCAGATTTTTTCTCCCATAAGAGCCCGTGTCATTTTATTTTGCTGCAGGGAAAAAACTGCACGCCTGTTTTGACCATTACTCTTTAATTTGAATTAAATCGCAACCAAAAAGAAGTTGTCAAAATGGATAAATCTAATGTCGAATTCCTTTAAAAAAAAAATCGATCTGAAATCGATTTTTCGTTCATTAAAGTATGCTCGGCCCAATGTTTACTACATACACGTAAAACGTATTGAGATCGTTTTTAATTCGATTTTTTTTTTAATCGAATTCGAAATAACTTAATTGCAAAAATGAAAGAATCAGTTTAAACTATTGAAAATTAAGAACTAATGACTTTTTTCTTCAAGAAAAATATTGAAATTCCATAATAAAATCCTTTTAGAAACAAAAACATCCGACACAATTTTTTTTTTAATAATTCGCCTTGCTTGCTGAATACAATTTCATATTTTTCCTCCATAAAAGCACTGAACTCTTTCATTCTACTTACAAAAAAAAAACATAGAACCAAAAAATCAGTTCAATGTTTCAAAACCAGCCAGCAAACTGTCAAAATATTTTTTGTTGTTATATTTCATTTCGGTTAAAAAAAAATCCACTTTGGCAAATAGAGTGTTGTGTTTTTTTTGTATTATTTAGTTCAACACTACTTCTCATTTAAAGGTAAAAAATATATTCTCTAATATACTAACAATTTAAAGTTAAATACAACAAAATGTAAATAAAATCTAATCTATTCTAATCACCTTAAATAAGTTGTTATCTAGACATGCACTTTTGTCTAATCAACCACTTAACCTTTGGAAATATTTTTTTTTTTTTTTAACAAAATTTATTACTTTAACAATAAGAAGAATTTAAAGTAAATAATAACTTCTGTCTATTTTTGTTAAAAAAAAAATTATTGTCTACTTTAATTCTAATTAGACAATAAACTTTGCCAAAAAAAACTATTTGCACAACTCGATTCTATTTATAAAAAGGTTTTTTCTTTTCTTTTTCACTTTTTTTTTTTTTTTTGTTTAATTTCAACCAAACACAAATGACAATTTATTTTTTGGTAGTTTGGTTCCTTGAAAGTTGGTTATATAACTTCCGTTTTCTCGATTGTTGATCACAGAGAAGCCAGAAGCAGGCGGTCGGTCGGTCGGTTGGTGGAAAAACACAGAAACATTATTTTCTTGATCTCGTGATCAACTTATTGTTGGTACATGGTCGTTGTCATTGTCGTTGTTGTCGACGTTGTGGGAGAGAAGACAAAGGAACTATGCCCAGTTGAGGACAAGTGAATTAGTAGCGAAATTTCTCGTTTTATTTCATTTCTCAAGACTCCAAATTTTGGGATTTCTCACTTTTCCGTAAGGTTTTTTTTGTATGTTTTTAGAATCTTTTAAAAAATTGTATCCTTTTTTGTTTTAAGACAATGCCGCGTCATCAATTGCACGAGGCAATTGCAACCGTTTCCACAAAACCCGATCAAACGCTAAGCAAATATCGATTTGTGGATTCTGTTGCTTGCACGTACATTGTATCGGTATTTGCCGCTTCTATAGCTGAACTTGTTACATATCCATTGGATCTGACAAAAACACGGTTACAGATTCAAGGTGAAGCTGCAACTACTTCGTCAAAATCAAAGGTAAATTGGAGAATGTCTCTGTTGAATGAATGAGTCTCTTGTACAATTGAATAATGAGATAGTCTTTCAATGGCAAACCACCTTTAATAAGTTAAAAAACAAACAAATTACCTACAGTTGCAGTATCGAGGAATGATGGCAACGGCAGCTGGCATAGTTCGAGAGGAAGGTTACATGAAACTCTGGCAGGGAGTTACGCCAGCTTTATACAGACATGTTGTCTACAGGTTTGTTGGTTTTTTTCTCAATACTTTTAATTAATTTGCAATATTTTAAGTAAGGTTGTAGTTTAAGATACAGGTTACTATCAGGAAAATTGTTAACTCACTTAGGCCAATTAAGTATATATGTCCATTTGTGATACTACAATAGATTGCTACAACATTTCTAGCTATTTAAACCAATCAGAGTTTTTAATAAAATGATAAAGAATAGAGATTACTGTGTTCTTTTGACACCTTTAAAGTAGGAGTTGATTTTATGAAAACAAAGTTCAGTGAGTTAAAGTCGGATTGACTGTCTGCGAAAATCCGGATATCACGTTTTCAAATTACGACAGCCCTTATGGCCAGAAAATCCAATATCTTTTTTATTGTACCAAAGTGCCACTGTTGCTTTTGGACTTTTATATTAAAATAAAAGTAAAAGTAAACAAATTTTAAATTGGTTTTAAAAAGGGCAGTCCTAAATCCACTTTGTTGCATTGAGAAACGAGATCAAGTCTTTGATCTTTGATTCTGAGATTTTATCTATGACATTAAAGAATTCACTCCACAGAGAGAAAGTGCTCTCTCCTAGCAAAGGCAGGATAGAAAATGGAAGACCATTTCTTTTTCTTGCTGGTCTAAGCAGCTGCAACAATAAGTATAACACAAAGTCCAAAGACATTAACTAACTAGGAATTACTACAAAGAAGTTAATAAGGGCTATCGTGAGTATGAAAAGTTTTCCAGCGTCTCTTCAAGCCAACTCGATCTCCCACTAGTCGTATCTAATTTTGCATTTAAAATTTTTGGAGGCCCTCGTCAACCTAATTGGTCCAAATCAGTCCAAATGCAAATCAGAACATAACTCGCAGAACATATGGAGGGCTCAAAGCTGAAGTGAACCAAGTCACAAAAAGTGAATTCGGAGATATGGAGGTTTCAAAGCTGAAACGGACCAAGTAAAAAAATTTTTTAAAAACCAAATATAGTGCCAAAATCTGCGCAAGATTTGACTCTACTAAGGTCTGTCATTAGTTTGATCCAAAAGTGTTTCGATTCAAATTGGCATTTTTTCGAAAAAAAATATTCACCATAAGATTCATGCACCAGATTTAGATTTTTGTATTTTTTTTTTTTTACTTGGTCCGGTACAGCTGTGAGACCTCCATATGATCTTCATTTTAAAAAGTGTTGACGAAATTGTCAGCTCAACCAAAGAGCTTATGTTCTGTAAAGTACAATAGAACTTGGGTTCTTAATATTTTATAAAGCGTCACCTTGAAAAGTACCTTATTCTTCAAAGAATCAGCTGTTAGCAATAGGTATATTACGCTTGATTTTTGTATAAAAGCTATTGTCGAGTTTACAGCTAAAACATTTCACTACCTTAAAGTTAAACCTGTCGATAGCCAATGTTTGACGTAGTCTATGATAGGCTTCCACTATAGTTAATAACAGCATTTAATCTGTGTTTGCCTATTTTTTTTTTTGCCGAAATCTAAGATTTGTGGTTTTTTTTCCATTTGCGTTGACTTCGGTGCTGCGCAACCTTTTATTTTCAACAGAAATAATATTGTCTGTACCCAAATTTGACTTCGAACTTTCTGACAACAATTTATTATACAGGATGTGCAATTTTCGTGAATCATACATTATTTTTACTAGTGTAAATAATTCTCTTTTGAGTCAGTTAAACGCCTTTTTTAAATCATTCAAAACTGAAAAAATATTAAACAAATATAGGTGTATACATTTTTGACACTACAATTCCACGGTCATGGCCGTGGTCAACCATTCATTTATACGTGTAGAATGTAGATATCTTCTGAGAATGGAAGGGACCTACAATTTACCGCCTGGTCTAAACGACTAAGAAAAGATACACTTTCCCGTGGCAATGATACTCACACAAAAATTCTGGGTGGTGGAGGCTAGATTTGAATTCAGAAATTCTGGAATGACAGTTCATCGCACTTAAAACTGCGTCGTTTGGTATTGAACCAAATATTCAATGCACTTATATCCTTTAACGCTTTGGCCTTTAAATGCTTTGTTAACACTTCTGCTTCTAAAGCGGGTGCGTTGATATAATGGCTCTTATCACGTTCCATGCTACGTTAAACTTCATTAATTTTTATACATACAGATTCTGTGCTGCTAGTTGGTCTTAATTTGTAAGTATGGTGATTCCTTTTTTATTGGTGCATTGAAAATTGGGTATTCGTGTGTTTATCCGAAATCCTTATCAAAACAATAGTGTCAAATTGCTTAGCTCAGTTAAGTACCGAGGAGTTGTTTTCTTTACCAGATGTCCTGTAATCCTAGCAATCGAAAATTGCTTGAAATTTCTTCTAGGAGAAAAATATTTTAAAATATTGGTTCAAAAAAAAAATGCTCTTATCAACATAATTTCTTGAAATAATATTATAACACATTTTATATAAAATAAAAGTATCTGTTTAACTTTATACTAGATTAATTTAATTTTATAAATTTAAGATAGTAATCAGATTATATTTTCAGTGGAGTTCGAATAACATTCTACGATTACCTGCGAAAGGAATTGGCCAAGGGTTACACATCCCATGAAGTGGTACCTATTTGGAAGTCAGCAATTTGTGGTATATTTGCTGGCTGTGTAGCACAATGGCTAGCATCGCCGGCCGATCTAGTCAAAGTACAAATCCAAATGGAAGGCAAACGTCGTTTGATGGGTGAGAAACCGAGGGTTAAGAGTGCCGCAGACGCTTTTATGCAAATTCTTAAGCGTGGTGGTGTCAGTGGACTATGGAAGGGAAGTGTACCTAATATGCAACGTGCTGCGTTAGTTAATTTAGGTAAAATTGAAGATTTTTTTGTAAGAAAAAATGTATTAATAGTGAGATTTGTGACTTTATAGGTGATCTCACAGCTTATGATACAATTAAACAAACGCTTATGAAGAAACTTAATATGCCAGATAGCAGGCCAGTACATATATTATCGTCCTTTGGGGCTGGTTTTGTTGCAGCAATAATGGGCACACCAGCCGATGTGATAAAAACAAGAATAATGAATCAACCTACAGATGAAAAAGGAAGGTAAGTTTTAAACAATTATATGCACAAGTAGTTTCTTCAATTTGATCATTTCATGGTAATTTAAATTAGACGCTAATACATTTTTGTTTGGGTATATCATATTTGCTTTATTGGAAGGTTCAGCTGTGCAAATATTTAAATATATATTTTTTTTCAAATTGTTTGGTTCTCTTAAAATAAATCGTAGTTACATAAATATGTCTTGCTGTCTAGACGTAATGTTTAAAATCAATATTTATGACGACAATTTTGTATGAAGTAATTTTTGGTCGATTGCCAGATTCACTTTTTATTATTTTCTTATTCTTTCCCAATCGACATTCTATTTCGACCTTGACTTGTTAGCATAAGGTTAATAAAAGTGGGAGTGTTTATTTATTTATATGTTTAGATTCAATTGTAAATGTAAACGACTAGAAGATGATTCAGTAGTAATACACTTTCGGAATCAATAATTATTTACTTCCGTTTATTCAAACATTTTTGTTTTTGTAGGAAGTCAACAAACGCGTGCGCAAATTGAGTTGCGGCTACCTCAAATAGTGAAAAGTTTATAAACAAACTTTGTTGTAACATAGTGAAATGCAAAATAATTGAATTTGGGATAGTCGCCAAAACTAGATATTGCCATACATAGTTTTTTTTATACATAAATGTTGTAATACGTGGCCTTGAAACCGAACAACTTTAGCAACAGACGATATACGATGGTACAACCCATGGTATTAGATAGAAGAGTTTTTACTGAAGTATGTATACGATTTGGTTTAGTCATGCTATTCTCCTGAAACAAGTGAGATAAAATTGTACACTATGTTATCGATACTAGTAGTGTTTCACATGTATAAGAATTGAGATTTATATGCACTTGCAAGTTGCAACACTGCAATCATAGAGTAAACTTGTTTGGTGTCTTATAATAATTTGAACATGCAATTTTAGTTTTCAACTCAACCATTTTGCTGTTTATCATTCGTAATTTACTGACCACTACAAAAAATAACAGAAACATAACATATCAAAGATATATAAAAAAAAAAAAGATTTTTTGAAAAAAAAAAAACACAATTTAAACTCCACAAAGTTTTTTGATGAGCTAACCACTATGAAAAAATAAATTTTAAATTTTAGAAGTGTATGCTTGCCCATGGAACAATTTCAAGCAATATTTGAATTTATGACATTTTCACCAATTTTTCGTTAAAAATGTATGATCATTTTAGGTCAAAATGGTGATCCTGCCAAAAATTCGATCGATAAAACAAAACAAACAAAAAATGACTTGATGGATTGAATCGAAACTTTGTAGGGTTTTTGGGCATATTAAACTATAAAAGTCACAATCAACATTCTCGATATTTCCAACTAAGCGCCTGATTATCAAAAAAGCCACCAAAAAAAGAAATTTATTCAAGATTTCAAAACCCTTCTTAATTTTCCTGTGCAATCAGCGGTTGTTGAGATATTGATGGTTTAAAATAAAAAGATCCTTTTCCATTCAAAGTTCGATATGCCAGCGTGGAAGGGGTCGTATCGAACTTTAAGCCGATCCATATGGAAGTTAAGATTGGAAACATTTTTTTCCAAGTTTTTAGATAAAAAAAGAACCGTAAAAATTTCGAAAAATTAAATTTTCGATGTTCATGTTATTTATTTTCCCCTCTTTAACGGTAATTTTGACATGAAGAAAGAAACATATCATTAATCTGGGAAGTTAGCCCTAAAAATAAAAACGTATATAATAAAACTCCAAACATCCAATTTTTCAATAAATTTATCTTAATTTTGCCACATTTTTTTTTTTAATGTTTTATTCAAGATGGTTTAATTGTTCTCTAGCTTCAAAAAAAACCTCAACTTCATCATTTTATTTCAAAAATATTTTTTTAACATTATTATTGCCAATGTATAAATATTTGTAATTTTGTGAGAAAAAAAAAGATCGAATCTAATTTGAACTGTAGTGGAAATATGCTATTAAGCAAAGTTCTCATAAGCTGATTTTGTTTCTTAAACGAATGCGCTTCTTGAACATAACTAATTTCATTTGCTTGTACTATCAATTTTATCATTCTTAGTATTTTTAGTTATTTCAAACTTTCTAAATTTCTTTTAAATGTTCGTAGATTCGCCTCATTTTAATTTTCATCTTCTTGAGGCACTTTTCATTTGCTATTTTTCTTTTGTTTCATAATTTTGTGTTTTTATCAAAGCTCAAATTAATATTGAAACTAAAATTCCAAAAACCAATCGTTATTTTCCAGAGGACTCCTGTACAAAGGACCTGTGGATTGTTTTAGTCAAACAGTTAAAAAGGAAGGTTTTGCCGCGCTCTACAAAGGACTTTTACCCTGCTGGATGCGAATGGCACCTTGGTCATTATCGTTTTGGTTAACATTTGAACAAATACGCAAAGTTCTTGGAGCTTCTTTATACTAAATTATAGTTGTGTTCACCAGAAAAAAACTAAAAACAAAAAACATATAGCCGCCTCGACCAACCCAAAAACAAAGCACATCCTCAAAATTGATTACAACAACAAAATAAAAAAACAAAAAAATAATTATTATTATAAGCATAATTATAAGCATAAGCAATGATTGTACAAATATACAAAATAGTTATTTTTATTATTGTGTAATTATCGAATAAGCATAAGGTATTATGTTACGTGTATATTTTGGACTAGTGTAATGCTTTAATTGTGGTTCTGCCCATTAAATGGGGACAAAAAAATACAAGTTTTTAAGACTTAAAACATTATGACTCTTAAGAATTTAAGAACAAAAAAGAAGCGACCTGCTTTAAAAAAAATTAAACACTATTTTGTTAGATTTGCATGGAAATAGTAAACGAATGTTTTATTTTTTTTAATTTAATTTATTAAACAATCTCTTTTTTTTAATTCTTTTGTTTTGCTTAAAAGATTAGTTTCATTGTGATGTGAAATGCAAATAAAACTTATATTGTTAACAGATTTCACTCTTAGTTACTCATTTGTTTTAATGGGTCATCTTGGTTAATGAATGAAAAACGATAAGGTCTTATTCGATTTTGCGATCAGGAGTGTATAATCCCTTATAATTTGGTTAGATCTTTTTCAAAAGGATCACGACGCAACCTACTGAACAATTCTGTCCCCGTTTAATCAAGTTGAATTGTTCGCTTTTCGTCGAAAATTCAACGATTTTGTTTCAAATTTTTTGAAGGATATTTTCTATTTCGCTACATAAAAACTTCTATAGGATACTTAAATGTCTTTGAAAAAAAAGTTGAAAAAATACAATAACTTTTAATATGGTGCAGTTTTTATGACCGCAAGTCCCACAATATTGTTTGGGAAATCTTCGTCTTTGTGGCAGAAGTTTTACTAAATACAACTGTGTTCTTTGAACCTTCTCTTCACTTCTGTTTTATTTTTTATGACGTTTTGTCCTATTCCGCAACTTAGGTCTTTTCGAGAATGTAGCTGTCTCCTCATTTTTCCTGAACTAAAAACGTTCAATTCCAAAAAAAGAGTACATTTTTTTGCTGTTATGTTAATCATTAAAAGCATTCTGAATGATTTTTAAATCGTTAATTTGGTGCCAGATGAAGTAAATAATTAAGTCCTGAGTTGAGTAGAGGAACCAGAAGCACTCACACATGGAAATATTTAAAATATTAGAATCAATGGACTAAATACGCAGAATTAAATAAAGCTGGAAAAAAAAAAACAGTTTTATGAGAGCAAACTTAGAAAAAACAGCGTTGCAATCGAAAAGCTCAGGTACAGGAATTTTTAATCGGATTATTAAATTATGCAATATAATATAATGAATATCATAATTGCGTATTATGAATAGCGATAGTAACTTATGTTCCACAGTTGCAAGCAAAAAAAAATATTAAATCAGTCCTGCAAAGATTTAAGATTCATACCAAGAGGTTAGAGGTTGTTTAACAAAATACAAATCCCATGACGTAATCTAACACTTATATACATACTTACTTAGTAGGGTGGGTCAAAAAAATCGAAATTAATTTTTTTGATTTGGTACTCCAAAAAATCGATTGCTAGACACCTCTAGAATATACACATCAAATATGAACTCTTTATATTAATGGGAAGGTCCTCCGCTTCGCAATTTTCCATTTTTACATCAAGCTTCAACTAAAAAAAAATCATTTTTTTATTAATTGACTTTTTAGCAAATTTCTTTGCATATTCTTGTAGGCAATTGAATGCTCTACAAAAAAGGCCTTTTACACTTTTTTCGTTTATCTTACCGTTTAATACATATTTGAGGTCCAAAAATCGAAAAAATCTTTAAAAATTCGTTTTTTGTTCTTAATTTCGTAACAAATTGAAAAATTATAATCATCAAACGCGCAAGACATATTCTTGTAGGAAATTGATTACTCCACAAAAAAGGTCTTATTAATTTTTTTCATTAATCTTACCATTCTAAAGATATTCGAGGTCAAAGTTAAAAAAAATTATAAAAAAATTTTTTACTTTTAAAAATTTTCCAGTTCACTGAAAAATTATTATTTTCAAATTAGCAAGATATATTCTTGTAGAGGCTTAAACGTTCTACAAATAATTCCTTGACATCAAATTGATTGCTTTAACCGTTTAGAAGATATTCGTATCCAAATCACAATGCATGCGGGTCATAAGAAAACTATTGAAATTAGTGGGCATTGGTTTGGATTCGAATATCTTCTAAACGGTTAAAGCAATCAATTTGATGTCAAGGAATTATTTGTAGAACGTTTAAGCCTCTACAAGAATATATCTTGCTAATTTGAAAATAATAATTTTTCAGTGAACTGGAAAATTTTTAAAAGTAAAAAATGTTTTTATAATTTTTTTTTACTTTGACCTCTAATATCTTTAGAATGGTAAGATTAATGAAAAAAATTAATAAGACCTTTTTTGTGGAGTAATCAATTTCCTACAAGAATATGTCTTGCGCGTTTGATGATTATAATTTTTCAATTTGTTACGAAATTAAGAACAAAAAACGAATTTTTAAAGATTTTTTCGATTTTTGGACCTCAAATATGTATTAAACGGTAAGATAAACGAAAAAAGTGTAAAAGGCCTTTTTTGTAGAGCATTCAATTTCCTACAAGAATATGCAAAGAAATTTGCTAAAAAGTCAATTAATAAAAAAATGATTTTTTTTTAGTTGAAGCTTGATGTAAAAATGGAAAATTTCGAAGCGGAGGACCTTCCCATTAATATAAAGAGTTCATATTTGGTGTGTATATTCTAGAGGTGTCTAGCAATCGATTTTTTGGAGTACCAAACCAAAAAAATTAATTTCGATTTTTTTGACCCACCCTATTACTTAGGGTGACCATGCGACGCCGCACTGTTGTCCAAAATGACTTATCTCGTTGCAAAAATCATAACTTTTGAACGGATTGAGGTAGCGGTACAGTTTTTTTTTTAATTTGAAGGAAATTTCCAGGGCTGTTACACCAATGAATTTCAAGAAAATTGTTTTACAGGGTGTTTAGGAATCATCGGCCGAAAACCGATTTTCTTAAAAAAAAAATATTTAAATTAAAATTGGTATGCCATTTTGTAGAAATCACTAATTCACATCTAAAAAAAGTTCAGATTACACTTTTCCATGATATTACGATTATAGAGAATGCCAAAAAAGTTGGTCCCGGAAGTCCGTCTGTCTTTCTGTCTGTATAAGGATCTACATCCTAAACGGATGGACCGATTGACTTCAAATTTGGTATGTAGCATTTTTTGGAGACCCTCCAGAGGTGTTTTTGGAATTAATTTTTTTGGGCCAAAAATAACGGTACTTGTCATACACCAATTTCAGTAAAGCTGTAATTGCTCAAAAACGGCTCCAACGATTTTGTTTAAAAAATTCAAATGTAAGTTTGAAAACAAGGTCTATCTTCTAATGAAAAAAATTTTTTTGGAAAATCATTATTAACGGTACCTGCCATAGAACGGTTTTTTTTAAATCCGATATTCTCCGAAACGGCTTATTCGATTTCAACGAAACTTTTTTTGAAGAAGCACTTATATAACTCAAATATAAGCCAAAAATAAAATTTCAAAAAAAATAATTTTTGGATTTTTAAAAAAATTTTGAAATTTTTTTTTGAAAAATAAAATTTTCGAAAACGGGACATTGTATTTTTTTGAAATTTTGTTTTTAGATGTGGATTAGTGATTTCTACAAAATGGCATACCAATTTTAATTTAAACATTTTTTTTAAAGAAAATCTGTTCCTTCTGCCTTCATTTTTTTTCAAAGTACAAAATCTCGGCAGTGCGCAAGCATGCGCAGCTAAATATTTTTATTTTGAATCAACAATTGATTGGTACACATACCCTATTCGGCTTAATGAATGGAACCGAATGGATTTTTTACGGTACCTGCCATAAAACCGTTTTTTTTCAAATCCGATATTCTCCAAAACGGCTTATTCGATTTCAACGAAACTTTTTGTGAAGAAGCACTTATATAACTCAAATATAAGCCAAAAATAAAATTTCAAAAAAAATAATTTTTGGATTTTTAAAAAAATTTTGAAATTTTTTTTTGAAAAATAAAATTTTCGAAAACGTGACGTTGTATTTTTTTGAAATTTTGTTTTTAAATGTGGATTAGTGATTTCTACAAAATGGCATACCAATTTTAATTTAAACTTTTTTTTTAAAGAAAATCTGTTTTTGGCCGATGATTCCGAAACACCCTGTGAAATAATTTTATTGAAATTCATTGGTATAACAGCCCTAGAAATGTCCTTCAAATAAAAAAAAAAATTGTACCGCTAACTCAATCCGTTCAAAAGTTATGATTTTTGCAACGAGATAAGTCATTTTGGACAACCGTGCGCCGTAAGGCGGCTGTGGGTTTGGGCCTAAACCAACAAGCTTCGCCAAACAGCTCTATCCTTACCTCGCTGTTTCCAGTTTCGCACGCCAAGTTGATTGAAGACCCCTTCCACTTGGTTGCGCCACCTGAGACGAGGAAACGTTTTCGGTTAATCGATTGACAACACATATGTACGCATTTGAAAATTTCTTGGAATTATTTTATTAAGTGGAGATGCTGACGACCTTTCTTTTTTATTTTTTATTTAAATTTCGTTTGTTTATTTTTTTTTTTCTATTTATTTTATTTTATTTTCTTTTTTTTTATTTTCAGAGGAAAGCTCTACAATGGAGCAGTGGACTGTTTAACAAAAACAATAAAATCTGAAGGCCTTCTTTCAATGTATAAAGGTTTTTTACCATGTTGGATACGCATGGCACCATGGTCTTTAGCATTTTGGTTATCATTTGAACAAATACGTTCAGTAATAGGAGCAACTGCTTATTAGTAACATATTTTTTTTTTTTAATTTTTATATTTGCCATTTTAAAGTCTCTATTGTAGAATTCATCAAAAGAGAAAACTATTTGGGCTTGTTTTAGTTCCATAGTTTAATAAACGTTTGTTGATTTTCTTAAGTTAAATATTGATAGCAAATTTTTAAGGTTTTCTATAATTTCTCGAGAGTATGTGAACAAAAAAACAACGTTAAAGAGTCAAGAACACAAAAAGAGAGTTCCTAATTTTTTTTTTTAAATTTTAAATGATTTTTTTTTTTTTTGTACTTATACATAACTGCCCTAATCGAACAATGCACACAGAATCTTTAGTTTCAGTTTGAAAAAGAAAACAAGAAATACTACAAATAATTTAAGATTAGTCGAAAACTACAATAGAGAAATGTTAAAGAAAATAATTCAATGCTAAGTATAATTTAAGTTTAATAATTAATCATAAGCATGTTTTGTATAAATCTGATTTTGTTGCAAATTTTTTGTTAGTTTTTTTTTTTAATAATTATTTAAGTTTATTGTTTCAGATTTGATTTTATTGTTTTTTTACTAACATCAATCTACTGATTTAAAAGAGCAACAAACAAACAAAAAATGTTTTCAGTTTTAAATACCACAAATTGTTACAGTAAACTATAGACACACAAAAATGTTATAGTTAATTTATAGTTGCGTCGCGCTTTACTATAAGGGAAAATAAAATTTGTATATGTTTTTGGTCATAATGATATGGATTTTTATTTTGCAATTTGAAAATGATTATTTTTAAGCTAGGATTTTTAATTGCGTACAGGCGCAGGAAACATTTAACAGGTAGGTACTTGATATTATTCCAAACTCTTATACTTATGTTTTAACAGAGATTAAATATAAGCGACACTGTCAACGTTTAAAATAGTACTCATCCTGTGGTGTCATTTGGTTAATCGTAAATCATATTATCCACAGTGAATGATCTTCGGCACAATTAAAGTGCCAGCACATATCAAATATTGTCTTATTTCACCACTGATTAACCCAAAATAATAATATCCAAGATGATAACGAATGACAAGTGAAATATGATGAGTTCAAAGTATGACCGTACTCACTCGTAACTATGGGAAGAAGTACCACAAAACCATGTACCTAGTCAACTACTCTTTCCTCACTGAAATCAACAGAAATTACAATGATAAAATCTAAGCTCCGTGATGCTAGAACTCGGACCTTAAAATTTTTTAACATAACTAGTTTAATTCATTTGTCAACCTTAATATCCATGTAAGTCCACCCAAAATTTTCATTTTCAAAAATTATTTAGGGAAAATTTATTTTTTTATAGGAAGCCTGAAAAATGAAAAATCGCGTTTAACGCCCAAATTTTGTGATAGACATATAAAACAAATTATTGCAATCGTTTGTTCACCTCAAGTTATTATGTATTAAAAAAAACAATTTTACTATAGCAACCAACTTTCATATAAAATTACGACTTTACGACAATAGAGAATGCCAAAAAAGTGGGCCCCGGGGGTCCGTATGTCTGTCTGTCTATATACGAATCTACAGCCTAAACGGAAGGACCGATTAGTGTCAAACTTGGTATCGGTATGTAACTTTATTTGCCGACTCTCCAGAGGGGTTTTTGGAATTAAATTTTTTTGACCAAATATAACGGTACTTGTCATATACCGATTTTAGGAAAGTTGAAATTGGCTCCAACGGGTTTTTTTTAAATTCAAATGTAAGTTTTAAGACAAGGTCTATCCTTTAATGAAATTTTTTTTTGAAAATCATTCACTGGCCAACAATTTTCAACTTTTAAAATTTTTCCAGAAAGATTTATATCAAATTTTATAGATTTGGGTCCAGTTTGCTCAAAAATTATATTGGTTTCTTTCTAGCAGCTCTAGTTTTTGAAATATTTAATTTTTCTTATTTGGGAGAGTATTCATACTAATTTTTAAATTTTCCTTGTTTTGAGCGTTTATTCAAATTTTCCAGAAAAATGTACATATGTATATTAAAGTTAATGTCAGTAAATCTAAAAATCACATTCCTTTATTTGTGGTAGCTCTATTTTTTTTAATAGGTATTTTAGTTTTTCACATTTTGGGGTAATTTCGTACTAATTTTAAAGTTATTTTAACTGTTTCCATTTTTCAGAAAATTTTCTATCGAACCTAATGCATTTGGGTTTACTAAGCCTAAAAATCACACTGGTTGCTTTCTAGGAGCTCTATTTTGTTTAGATATTTTCATTTTTCACATTTTGGGGATAATTTCATACTATTATTAGGCAGACGGCAGAATTTATTCTTAATACTGTAAACATTAGTATATGAAATAAAGAATTTTATCTATCTATCTACTATTTTTTTTTTTTTTTAGATTTTATTATTACAACCGTTTTTAAAGTTTTGCTGGAAAAATAATATTTCGAATGTAATGCATTTCGGTGGAGTAGTAAATAAAAATACAAAAAAAAAAATTACCAAAAAATAAACCGTATGAATTTCAATGCGTTTTCATGTATGAATAATTTAGAGCAACTAGAGGAATCAGCACTTTAAATTTAGTAAGAAATGATAAACAAAGGTCTGGAAAATGTTTGTGTGTTGATTTTCTCCGAAACTACTAATTCGATTTCAACGAAATTTTTTGCATTTATATGATTTTAATATAACAAAACAAAATTTGAAAAATTGAATTTTTTTTTGAAAAATCAAATTTTCCAAACAGGACAATGTTTTTTTTTTTAAATTGGTTTTAGATGTTCATTAGTATTACTACAAAATGACATACCAAATTTTTTTAAACTTTTTTTTACAAAAAATTACATATCAAATTTTTTTTTTTGTTTTCTAAAAATGGTTCTTAATAAAAGAAATAAAATTGTATATACGTTTTGGAGATCAGTTCAATTTCAGATGCTGTTTTTTCGTTTGAAAAACGAATTTAAAGTTTAAAAACAAAATTTTCTAAGTTTTTATGTATGTAAATACCTACCCTACTCTTAAAAATTTTAGCAACTTAGAAAAACTTTTTCAAAAATCCCCCAAAAAATTTTTTTTTTCAAAAATTCAAAGAGCAATCGTTTGTCCACCTCGAAAAATGGATACAAACAAAAAACCATAGTTTTTCCAGAATATGAAGATATTCAAAAACAAATTTTGTACTGCAAAGCCCTCAAAATTTAAAAAAAAAAAAAACCTAAACATAAACCTAATGTCTTTTCCTTTAACTGGCTTTATCTTTGCCAAACTACGTCTGATTCGAAAGATTTCTTTTAAAACCAATCAAGAATTTATTAAAGTTTTTGTTTGTTTTAAAACTTTTTTTTTTCTCCACAATTTTTATGATTTTTGCTCTCTTTTCCTTTAACTGGCTTTATCTTTGCCAAACTACTTGTGATTTGAAAGACTTTTTTTACAACCAATCAAGAATTTATTAAAGTTTTAGTTTTTTTTTTTAACTTTTTTTTCTTTGGACAACCGTTTCTCCGCAATTTTGCACCAATCCCAATTTTCTTCGTTTTTTTAAGTTGTTTTTTGCACTTTCATATCATTTTATTCAAAAAACCGCGTAAATGAGTATTAATTTTTTTAGTAATGAAGCCCAGTTTATTTTCTTAAAAAAATAAGTTTTTTTTTCATAAAAAAAAAACTATTTAAAGTATTAAAAAAAAAAGTAAACAGTGAATTAAAAAAAAATAATTTTTAACTACAAAATTAATTCAAATGAATTAAAAACATTTTCTGAGTTTTGTGTTTAAAAAAAGAACAAATAGATAAATTCAGAAAAAGTTTTGATTCATTTAAATTAATTTTTAAAAATTCTTTTTTTTTTTTTTAAATTCACTCAGATTATTTATTTATTTTTTTTATTACTTTCAGTAGTCTTTTTTATGAAAAAAAAAAACTTATTTTCTTAAGAAAATAAACTGGGCTTTAATAATAAGCTAAAATATTTAATACTCATTCACATGTTTTTTGGAATAAAATGATATGAAAGTGCAAAAAACAACTTAAAAAACCAAGAAAATTGGGATTGGTGCAAAATTGCGGAGAAACGGTTGTCCAAAGAAAAAAAAGTTAAAAAAAAAAACTAAAACTTTAATAAATTCTTGATTGGTTGTAAAAAAAGTCTTTCAAATCACAAGTAGTTTGGCAAAGATAAAGCCAGTTAAAGGAAAAGAGAGAAGAAAACGAGGAAATTACAGGAATCCAAGATTTTCATTTGTGGCGGTGACTGTGGGACACCCTGTATATGCATATATTATACAAAATAGAGACAACAACATTCAAGCCAGTTTTTATGTTTTTTAATTTTTATGACTTAACGTAAGGACAACGTTTAATTTTCAGTTAGTGAATGGTTAAAAAATTTCTGGTGGTTTTACCATTCAATTTACTATTAAGTCAGTGATTAAATTAGATTAAACTTAGAAGTCACTGTGGTGTATGCGTAATTTTTTTTGTTGGAATTGAATTTTGAACTTGAATTTTTAAGTACAAATTTGTTTATTCGAATATCTCGAAGAACTCAAGCTGAACAAACGATGGCAACTGGCTCTATACGTCCAACTAAAAATTTTAGCGTTTAAGCGGTTTTTCACTTTTCAGACTTCTTATAAAAAAATTGAATTTGCTCTAAAAATGTATTATTTTATTTTATTGAAGAACAAAACTCAAATCTTTATTTTACTTTGCAGCATCTTTATTTTGTTGTTGAGCAATTTCATTAACAATCTCATCATGACGATCTTTTGCTCTTTTTTCTTTTAAATTTCTCTTTTGATTTCTTGGCTCACGTTTGCCAACCTTTGACATCATTTTATCCAATTCATTGGCAATATTTATTTCTTTTGGAATTTGTATTTGTCGAATGCATCTATTTTTAACAATAAACTCATCAAATTCATATTGCAAGCCATGACGGTCGATAAAAACAGCTTCATACAAATGAATGTTCATGAAACCATCAGCATTTAGAATTCTTCCAGCAACAGATGTCTCGTTTCTGAGATCAATTAGAATTGATTGGCCTTCTAATAAAGTGGGAATGCATGCAAGTGAATTGCAGATTAAATATTTTTCTTTTGCACTAACTGTTTCCATTTGAATTTTTTGTAATTTTTAATTGAAAAAATAAATAATTAAATAACTTTTTTGTTTTGTTGCAGTTTTAGCTAGCCGGAAGCCGGCTTTTGAACTTAAAAAATGTAAACAAAACAAATAATAAAAATTAAAGACATGATTTTGACAGCTTGAATAGTGATGGGTCAATTATCAATTTGATATCGACTCTATCGATTACCTGACCCACTAATCACATTAAAGCCTGGTACGCTGCTCGCGCTAAATTTTAGCTGAGATAAAATTCCCATACAAGTTATCGATTACTTGTATGGGATCCATTTTATCTCGGCTAAAAATTTTCGATAATTTGTATGGGAGCTAAAATTTAGCGCGAGCAGCGTACTAGGCTTAAAGCCTGGTACGCTGCTCGCGCTAAATTTTAGCCGAGATAAAATTCCCATACAAGTTATCGATAATTTGTATGGGATCCATTTTAGCTCAGCTAAAATTTTTCGATAATTTGTATGGGAGCTAAAATTTAGCGCGAGCAGCGTACCAGGCTTAAAGGCTTGACCACACTGGAATATTATGCAATAGCGGTATTGGTAGCGATGCAGGTACATCCCTGCAAACCAAACCTCAGTAGTTTAGGGGAAAATACAACCACAAACAAAGCTTATTTTGAGGATGTATGTGTTTCCTTATTTAAGCCTGGTACGCTGCTCGCGCTAAATTTTAGCTCCCATACAAATTATCGAAAATTTTTAGCCGAGATAAAATGGATCCCATACAAGTTATCGATAACTTGTATGGGAATTTTATCTCAGCTAAAATTTAGCGCGAGCAGCGTACCAGGCTTTACCAAAATCTCTCCCCTCCAAAAATAGAAGTTTTGTTTCTACTGAAAAAATAAACTCTTCTTTGATAAATGGGAGGAAAAGAGCGCGATGTATGCAATGCACAAAGTTTTGTCTCTTTTGTAATGGCGGCTCGCGTTTGATTTGACTTTTCCTACATTTTATATTTTCTAGTGAAACCAGTAAAACCTTGATAGCCACAGCCACAGCAACATCAAAAAAATTTTTCGCTGCTCCATTTGAAGAATAAAAATAAAAACAATTTAATTTAAAAAATATATTATCTTCTCAGTGTTGAGTGTAATTTGTGAAAACTATTTTCTCTAAACAATATCTACCACACAAATTCTTCGGCACGCCACAAAAGTTTATTTCCACCATCAAAATGCACAGCCTCAGCCTTGTGCATTTAGAAAAAAAAGTAATACAAAAATGATACAAAAACAACCACCAATTGATTTGGAAAATAAAGGTATGCTGATTATAAAATTGATAAATTATAAAGTTGTTGATTTTTCTGTCTTTTAGTGGCGATCAATTCCAGACATCATTGACTGAGTTTACAGCAGCTTCAGCCTTGAGCACTTAGAAAAAAAATCAAAACAAGATACAAAAACTACCACCAAAGTGCAGACTGCAGAGTATTTTTTTCTTTTTCATTTTTCTCAACTGGCCAGGCCACAGTCGCGTGCCCAAGGATCTTTTTTTTATGTATTTTGTTTTCAAAAAAAAAACTATTTTGTGTTTTCCAATAAAATATTAAATAATAGTTGTTTAAAAGAATTGTTTGTTTGTTTTGAAGATTTTTTTATTTTCAGATGAAATTAAAATATGGATTTTAGCCCATGAACCCATGAAAGTGCTCCAAATAAGTACTTTAAAAGTACAAGTTTCAGTGCTTTTTCTGTAGGTAAAAAAGTACTGGAAAATGTACATCAGAACCACTTCCAGAAGTGCTTCGCTGATGCACTTTTGAAGTACATTTGTCTGTACTATTAATGGAGGGGAAATTTATTTCATCTTGCATGCAAGGAAGAGATAGCTGCTTCACGTATTCTTATAAACAGAAAGTATATAACTGAGTTTTTTCCCGAGCTCCTATCTTTTTTCAGTGGAAAAGAAGTACTTCTTTTACGTACATATTTCACCGGTTTTTTCTGTAGTTCTGCGTTTGCTGGGATGTATGAAAAATATTCCAAAAGGACATATCAACGTTCAGATGTGGAGTTTTTTTAATACACGCACCGTTACCGCTACCCGTACTGCTACCACATACCTTCTCTTTCTTTAATTTCTTAAGGCTTGGCCACACCGAAGGGTACATGTGGTAGCGGTACAGGTAATTGTATGAACAAAATTCCACATCTGAACGTTGATGTGTCAGTTTGGAATTTTTTCATACAAGTACCCGTACCGCTACCGCATGTACCCTTTCGGTGTGGCCAAGCCTTTATCGTGTTGACGTTTGTTTTTTGATGGTGTACACTGTACAGTTATAAAAGTGCTCAAAAAATGAAAAATTTAATGAAAATTTGAAGAAAATGTTATTATTTTGAGCTTGCTTCACGAAATGACTTATTTTGAAATAGTTTTTTTTTCATAATTTAATATTTGAAGAAAAGTTGCAATTATGTGAAGTTGCAGTTGAAGTGTTGGATTTGAAAAAAATTGGATTCATGTTAAAAACTTGTCCCACAAAATTTCTTTCAAAATGACATTGAGACCTCAGGGATATTTGGTGGGACGCGAGTATTCTTTCGCTCAAAAGTTGAACTTATTTCAACTTCTTCGCGCGACGAGTTTGACGTTCATGACTTTTTTCTCGAACTGCTTTTTGTTTACAATTTCTGATTTTTGTATTCTTCTCATGTTGGTCAACAGTTTCTGATTTTTGTTTTCTTCTCATGTTGGTCAATGGAATTAAAAAAAAATGCAAAAAATATGAATTTTCAATTGAAAAAAAAAAACGATTGTTTTTAGCCTGTACCAGGCTTTTGGACTGTAGTGATATACAGTCCAAAAGCCTGGTACGCTGCTCGCGCTAAATTTTAGCTCCCATACAAATTATCGAAAAATTTTATCTGACCTAAAGGCTTGGCCACACCGGAGGGTATGCGGTAGCGGTACGGGTAGCGGCAACGATATTTGTATTAAAAAAATTCCACACCCGAACGTTGATGTGTCAGTTTGGAATTTTTTCCATACAAATACCGGTACCGTTACCTGTACCTCTACCGCGTACCCTCCGGTGTGGCCAAGCCTTAAAATGGATCCCATACAAATTATCGATAACATGTATTTGAATTTTATCTCGGCTAAAATTTAACGCGAGCAGCGTACCAGGCTTGAGATAAAATTTTTCGATACTTTGTATGAGAGCTAAAAGTTAGCTCGAGCAGCGTACCAGGCTTTCATCGAAAATATTGATGCTAAAAATCATCAACAACATGAACACACCTACTAACTTCAAAAACAATTTGTCGTGTTCAATGTAAAAATTCTCAATTTCTATGCCCTCCAATTCAGAATCAACTCATTGAACGCATTAGACTCCCATTATATCCTTGAAAGTATGTTTACATGACGTCACAGACCAAAAACAGGTACACACAACAAAAACAAATGCAATCTCTTTTGTTTTTGTCTAGAACTTTCTCTACTTTGATTTGGTCCCCAGATACAAACAACAACACTACAGTAAACAAAACAACAACTGTACCAAAAAACGGGATGATAACAAAAAAAAAACCAGTTATCATTCCCAGGTCAATTTCTATAAATAAAACAATTTTTTATGGCTCAAATCAAACCCAAACATTTTTTTTATATTGCACCTGCAAACTGTTGCATCTTCCTTAAAATTGATATGAGGGTGGATTCCATTCAAACACATGAAATAGAGAAATTCGAAAGAAATAAAAAAAACAGGTCTTTTCTATGTTATCTTAAACATTTATTATTAATTACTAAAAATAAACACTCAGTAAATATACTTATATATCAACTCTCAAAAAAGTAAAAAAGAAAATAGTATTAATTCAAGATTTAGTCAAGGTTTTCAAGCTCTTTGGTTTTTAGCTAGCTTTAGCTTAATCTTCCAATCGTTTCAATCGCAAATGCTCAGCCTTACGGAAAAACTTCCGTTCCAAAGGCGGAGCATTTTGACATAATCTCAAAACCGGGGCATTGGCTGCGTATGCTTTTGGATCATACGTTGGAACATCTTCTTCATCGTCCCAATTTTCGGTGGTTTCAATCTCGGGCATAACATTGACTGGAGATGGAATTGAACGCGAATTTGGTGCCACAGTAAATTTGAAATTCTCAAAGGATTTCCTATCGGGGCAAATTTGTACATGCCACTGGCAATAAAAAAAAGATTAAATATTTTTAGCAGGTAGAAATTGGGATATTGATAAACTTACATCCAATTCAGGTTTATTTATTCGATGGGTAATATTGAATGGACATTCGACTAGTGGGACATTTTTGTAGTTTCTTCGGCATTTCATCAAATGTCCTTGCATGCGACCGCGTTTGATTATATGGACAATGTCGTAGGGGCATATTACTTCTTCGTTTTCAGTTCCTAATGGATTGTTCATCATTTTGGAAAGGTTGGTTTTTTTTTGAGATTCTAGTTTATGATAATTCAAGAACAAGTTAAACTGAAATTACTGATTAGGAAAAATTGCACAATAACAACCACTAGATTCAAGTGAAATGATGAGACGAACTGTGACGAATGGCTGATAAAAAATAGACAAAAGATCAAAAAAGCCACTTCATAAAAAACAGTCATGCCAAAAATTAAAAATGAATAATTGGTATAATCACAGACAGGGATGGCAATTGTAGACTTTAGTATATCAACGAGTGGGGGCGGGATAATGATAACATTGGCGGGATTAAATTTGATTATAAAAGGGGCCTTGTGAATTTTTACAATTTAAATTTGTGGTTTGAAATGGAATCAATTTTAGCCATTTGTTGTGAGAATTGTATTAAAAAGGAATTGTTTACCGATTTTTCTGCGAAGATTTAAAAAATTTCTCTCTTCATTTTAGAAAATTTCCTCAAAAAGAATAATTTTTTTTTCAACTAAAATAATTCCTCGTACAAAACCAAACTTAAAAAAATACAAAGTTAGTAAAAAGTATCTAAACCTAACAAAAAACTTTATTTATCTCGATTTTGAAATAAAATTTGTTATTTTTATACAACAGTAAAACATCCTCAAACGAAAATTCCTCTTTTTCGATATTTTGTTTATTCTGTATGATAACACTACTGAACACTAGTTTTTTACAGCTGATATACCAACTTACATTTCAGCTTCGGTAAAGGTATTAAAAAAGCTACTATTCAGCTTCTTTTTAACTTTGGTAAGGTTGTTAGGCATGGTATAAGGAGAACGTTATACAAGTTGGACCTTTTATAACAATGTCCTTATGAGGTCTATAAGAAGCTTAAACGAAGGTCTACCGAAGCTTTGAGATTTGACAGTAAGCTTCGGAAAAGCTTGTATAGCTCTTTAACAAAAGTCTTATAGAAATTAAAAACAAAAACAAAAAATAATTTTCATTTTTAATAATTGGGTTTTGATTTGATTTTATAAACTTTTACGGCCATATTATTCACTCTAGTTTAGTTTGGATTAAGGCCGTGTGTGAATTGCGTTAAATAGTTAACACCGTGTACAATTTTTGACACTATTGAGGTGAATAAAAAATTTTGAGGTGTTAAAAATTTATTGGGCTCTGGGACCTGGTTAAATTTGAGTTAAATTTTTTTTTGGAGATGGTTTTTCATGGCAGAAAAAATTTTAAACAATAATCCATACAGCTGAAATTTTTTTTATTAACCTCAATAGTGTCAAAAATTTTACACGGTGTTAACTATTTAACGCAAATTACACACGGCCTTAAGTATGAAAATTGTGGAATTGGATTTATTTTTGACATTAGCCGTTTTTTATTATCCCACTTGATCCATATAGATCATTAATTACCCAAGTAACAATTTTACTTGCATAAAGTCCATTTTCTTCGATTCGGCAAGCTATAGTTTGTATACGTTTAGTTTAAGGCTTACTTACGCAAATCATCCATTTTGGTAAAAAAGGAGGTCTCCTTAAGGCTAACTGGAAGTGTTTAGAAGAAGCCTTGTAAATATAAGTTAAAGAAGACCTTCATAAGACCTGTTTGAACCGTTTTAAAAAGCCTTCTATTTTCAAGTGACAGAAGGCTTTCATAAGACCTGTTCCAAGAGGTTCTTGTAAGTATGCAATGTTTTCATCTCTCAAGTATGCAATATTTTTCACCAATAAGTATGCAAATCTTTTATCCTGCAGCTATGCAATGTTTGTAACACTTTAGAAAAAAACATTGCAATTTTATGTGAGGTTTCAATTAGCTCCCTTTTTGCCACTCATCTTTAATATTCGAGTATGGTCTACTGGTAAGGTGCTGGCTTGGTATGCAGAGGTACGTGGGATCGATTCCTGGCGGGGCCATTTGTGTAATAAAAAAAAATGTGTTCTTTTTCAATTAAAATAAAATTCTTCCCATTTCAGAACGACAGGAAAGGCATTGACATGGCCAAAAAAGAAGAAAAAACTAAATAGAAAAAAATTAAAAGAAAAAAAAAATAAATAAAATCTTTTTTTTTTATTCATAAATTCAACATCTTATAACAACCTCCATAAGGCCTTGTTATAACATCCAATGCAAATGATAAATTCCTTAGCGAAGCTATAGTTTCCCTAAAATGTTTCATTGTTTTGTAAAAAGGCCTGCATAAGGTCGTTTTACGCTGTTCGTCACAAGCTATTAGCTTGTGGATTGCCTGTGGAGGAAGGTCTTGGGGATATTCGGTAATGTGCGCCAAAATGATTTGCATAAGACTTGTCCTTCTTCTTAAACAAGTCAAAAAATAGCTTGCATTGACCCTTATGAAAGCTAAATTGTTACATGGGTTTTGTCGACGACTTTTGTCGACGACTTTTGTCGAAGACTTTTGTCGACGACTTTTGTCGAAGACTTTTGTCGACGACTTTTGTCGCCGACTTTTGTCGAAGACTTTTGTCGACGACTTTTGTCGAAGACTTTTGTCGACGACTTTTGTCGCCGACTTTTGTCGCCGACTTTTTTCGACGACTTTTGTCGACGTCGACGACTTTTGTCGACGACTTTTGTCGACGACTTTTGTCGAAGACTTTTGTCGACGACTTTTGTCGCCGACTTTTGTCGAAGACTTTTGTCGACGACTTTTGTCGAAGACTTTTGTCGACGACTTTTGTCGAAGACTTTTGTCGAAGACTTTTGTCGCCGACTTTTGTCGCCGACTTTTGTCGACGACTTTTGTCGAAGACTTTTTTCGACGACTTTTGTCGACGAGTTTTGTCGACGAGTTTTGTCGACGACTTTTGTCGAAGACTTTAGTCGCCGACTTTTTTCGACGACTTTTGTCGACGACTTTTGTCGACGACTTTTGTCGACGACTTTTGTCGACGACTTTTGTCGAAGACTTTTGTCGAAGACTTTTGTCGACGACTTTTGTCGACGACTTTTGTCGACGACTTTTGTCGACGACTTTTGTCGACGACTTTTGTCGAAGACTTTTGTCGACGACTTTTGTCGACGACTTTTGTCGACGACTTTTGTCGACGACTTTTGTCGAAGACTTTTGTCGACGACTTTTGTCGACGACTTTTGTCGACGACTTTTGTCGACGACTTTTGTCGACGACTTTTGTCGACGACTTTTGTCGACGACTTTTGTCGACGACTTTTGTCGACGACTTTTGTCGACGACTTTTGTCGACGACTTTTGTCGAAGACTTAAGTCGCCGACTTTTGTCGACGACTTTAGTCGCCGACTTTTGTCGACGACTTTTGTCGACGACTTTTGTCGACGACTTTTGTCGAAGACTTTTGTCGACGACTTTTGTCGACGACTTTTGTCGACGACTTTTGTCGACGACTTTTGTCGAAGACTTTTGTCGACGACTTTTGTCGACGACTTTTGTCGACGACTTTTGTCGACGACTTTTGTCGACGACTTTTGTCGACGACTTTTGTCGAAGACTTTTGTCGACGACTTTTGTCGACGACTTTTGTCGACGACTTTTGTCGACGACTTTTGTCGACGACTTTTGTCGACGACTTTTGTCGACGACTTTTGTCGACGACTTTAGTCGCCGACTTTTGTCGACGACTTTTGTCGACGACTTTTGTCGACGACTTTTGTCGAAGACTTTTGTCGACGACTTTAGTCGCCGACTTTTGTCGACGACTTTTGTCGACGACTTTTGTCGACGACTTTTGTCGACGACTTTCGTCGACGACTTTTGTCGACGACTTTTGTCGACGACTTTTGTCGACGACTTTTGTCGACGACTTTTGTCGACGACTTTTGTCGACGACTTTTGTCGAAGACTTTTGTCGACGACTTTTGTCGACGACTTTTGTCGACGACTTTTGTTGAAGACTTTTGTCGACGACTTTTGTCGACGACTTTTGTCGACGACTTTTGTCGACGACTTTTGTCGACGACTTTTGTCGAAGACTTAAGTCGCCGACTTTTGTCGACGACTTTTGTCGACGACTTTTGTCGACGACTTTTGTCAACGACTTTAGTCGCCGACTTTTGTCGACGACTTTTGTCGACGACTTTTGTCGACGACTTTTGTCGACGACTTTTGTCGACGACTTTTGTCGACGACTTTTGTCGACGACTTTTGTCGACGACTTTTGTCGACGACTTTTGTCGACGACTTTTGTCGAAGACTTTTGTCGACGACTTTAGTCGCCAACTTTTGTCGACGACTCTTGTCGACGATTTTTGTCGACGACTTTTGTCGAAGACTTTTGTCGCCGACCTAAGTCGCCGACTTTAGTCGACGACTTTTGTCGACGACTTTTGTCGACGACTTTAGTCGACGACTTTTGTCGACGACTTTAGTCGCCGACTTTTGTCGACGACTTTTGTCGCCGACTTTTGTCGCCGACTTTTGTCGACGACTTTTGTCGACGTTTTTGTCGACGACTTTTGTCGACGACTTTTGTCGACGACTTTTGTCGACGACTTTTGTCGACGACTTTTGTCGAAGACTTTTGTCGACGACTTTAGTCGCCGACTTTTGTCGACGACTCTTGTCGCCGACTTTTTTCGACGACTTTTGTCGACGACTTTTGTCGACGACTTTTGTCGACGACTTTTGTCGACGACTTTTGTCGACGACTTTTGTCGACGACTTTTGTCGAAGACTTTTGTCGAAGACTTTTGTCGACGACTTTTGTCGACGACTTAAGTCGCCGACTTTTGTCGAAGACTTTTGTCGACGACTTTAGTCGCCGACTTTTGTCGACGACTTTAGTCGCCGACTTTTGTCGACGACTTTTGTCGACGACTTTTGTCGACGACTTTTGTCGACGACTTTTGTCGACGACTTTTGTCGACGACTTTTGTCGACGACTTTTGTCGACGACTTTTGTCGACGACTTTTGTCGACGACTTTTGTCGACGACTTTTGTCGAAGACTTTTGTCGAAGACTTTTGTCGACGACTTAAGTCGCCGACTTTTGTCGAAGACTTTTGTCGACGACTTTAGTCGCCGACTTTTGTCGACGACTTTTGTCGACGACTTTTGTCGACGACTTTTGTCGACGACTTTTGTCGAAGACTTTTGTCGAAGACTTTTGTCGAAGACTTTTGTCGACGACTTTAGTCGCCGACTTTTGTCGACGACTTTTGTCGACGACTTTTGTCGAAAACTTTTGTCGACGACTTTTGTCGACGACTTTTGTCGACGACTTTTGTCGACGACTTTTGTCGAAGACTTTTGTCGACGACTTTAGTCGCCGACTTTTGTCGACGACTCTTGTCGACGATTTTTGTCGACGACTTTTGTCGAAGACTTTTGTCGCCGACCTAAGTCGCCGACTTTAGTCGACGACTTTTGTCGACGACTTTAGTCGACGACTTTTGTCGACGACTTTAGTCGCCGACTTTTGTCGACGACTTTTGTCGACGACTTTAGTCGCCGACTTTTGTCGACGACTTTTGTCGCCGACTTTTGTCGACGACTTTTGTCGACGACTTTTGTCGACGACTTTTGTCGACGACTTTTGTCGACGACTTTTGTCGACGACTTTTGTCGACGACTTTTGTCGACGACTTTTGTCGACGACTTTTGTCGACGACTTTTGTCGACGACTTTTGTCGACGACTTTTGTCGAAGACTTTTGTCGACGACTTTAGTCGCCGACTTTTGTCGACGACTCTTGTCGACGACTTAAGTCGCCGACTTTTGTCGACGACTTTTGTCGAAGACTTTTGTCGACGACTTTAGTCGCCGACTTTTGTCGACGACTTTTGTCGCCGATTTTTGTCGACGACTTTTGTCGACGACTTTTGTCGACGACTTTTGTCGACGACTTTTGTCGACGACTTTTGTCGACGACTTTTGTCGACGACTTTTGTCGACGACTTTTGTCGACGACTTTTGTCGACGACTTTTGTCGAAGACTTTTGTCGACGACTTTTGTCGACGACTTAAGTCGCCGACTTTTGTCGAAGACTTTTGTCGACGACTTTTGTCGACGACTTTTGTCGACGACTTTTGTCGACGACTTTTGTCGCCGACTTTTGTCGACGACTTTTGTCGACGACTTTTGTCGACGACTTTTGTCGACGACTTTTGTCGACGACTTTTGTCGACGACTTTTGTCGACGACTTTTGTCGACGACTTTTGTCGAAGACTTTTGTCGACGACTTTAGTCGCCGACTTTTGTCGACGACTTTTGTCGACGACTTTTGTCGACGACTCTTGTCGCCGACTTTTTTCGACGACTTTTGTCGACGACTTTTGTCGACGACTTTTGTCGACGACTTTTGTCGACGACTTTTGTCGAAGACTTTTGTCGACGACTTTTGTCGAAGACTTTTGTCGACGACTTTAGTCGCCGACTTTTGTCGACGACTTTAGTCGCCGACTTTTGTCGACGACTTTTGTCGACGACTTTTGTCGACGACTTTTGTCGACGACTTTTGTCGACGACTTTTGTCGACGACTTTTGTCGACGACTTTTGTCGACGACTTTTGTCGACGACTTTTGTCGAAGACTTTTGTCGAAGACTTTTGTCGACGACTTAAGTCGCCGACTTTTGTCGACGACTTTTGTCGACGACTTTTGTCGACGACTTTTGTCGACGACTTTTGTCGACGACTTTTGTCGACGACTTTTGTCGAAGACTTTTGTCGACGACTTTTGTCGACGACTTTTGTCGACGACTTTTGTCGACGACTTTTATCGACGACTTTTGTCGACGACTTTTGTCGAAGACTTTTGTCGAAGACTTTTGTCGACGACTTAAGTCGCCGACTTTTGTCGACGACTTTTGTCGACGACTTTTGTCGAAGACTTTTGTCGCCGACCTAAGTCGCCGACTTTAGTCGACGACTTTTGTCGACGACTTTAGTCGACGACTTTTGTCGACGACTTTAGTCGCCGACTTTTGTCGACGACTTTTGTCGACGACTTTAGTCGCCGACTTTTGTCGACGACTTTTGTCGCCGACTTTTGTCGACGACTTTTGTCGACGACTTTTGTCGACGACTTTTGTCGACGACTTTTGTCGACGACTTTTGTCGACGACTTTTGTCGACGACTTTTGTCGACGACTTTTGTCGACGACTTTTGTCGACGACTTTTGTCGACGACTTTTGTCGACGACTTTTGTCGAAGACTTTTGTCGAAGACTTTTGTCGACGACTTAAGTCGCCGACTTTTGTCGACGACTTTTGTCGACGACTTTTGTCGACGACTTTTGTCGACGACTTTTGTCGAAGACTTTTGTCGACGACTTTTGTCGAAGACTTTTGTCGCCGACCTAAGTCGCCGACTTTAGTCGACGACTTTTGTCGACGACTTTAGTCGACGACTTTTGTCGACGACTTTTGTCGACGACTTTTGTCGACGACTTTTGTCGACGACTTTTGTCGACGACTTTTGTCGACGACTTTTGTCGACGACTTTTGTCGACGACTTTTGTCGACGACTTTTGTCGACGACTTTTGTCGACGACTTTTGTCGAAGACTTTTGTCGAAGACTTTTGTCGACGACTTAAGTCGCCGACTTTTGTCGACGACTTTTGTCGACGACTTTTGTCGACGACTTTTGTCGACGACTTTTGTCGAAGACTTTTGTCGACGACTTTTGTCGAAGACTTTTGTCGCCGACCTAAGTCGCCGACTTTAGTCGACGACTTTTGTCGACGACTTTAGTCGACGACTTTTGTCGACGACTTTTGTCGACGACTTTTGTCGACGACTTTTGTCGACGACTTTTGTCGACGACTTTTGTCGACGACTTTTGTCGACGACTTTTGTCGAAGACTTTTGTCGACGACTTTAGTCGCCGACTTTTGTCGACGACTCTTGTCGCCGACTTTTTTCGACGACTTTTGTCGACGACTTTTGTCGACGACTTTTGTCGACGACTTTTGTCGACGACTTTTGTCGACGACTTTTGTCGAAGACTTTTGTCGAAGACTTTTGTCGACGACTTTAGTCGCCGACTTTTGTCGACGACTTTAGTCGCCGACTTTTGTCGACGACTTTTGTCGACGACTTTTGTCGAAGACTTTTGTCGACGACTTTAGTCGCCGACTTTTGTCGACGACTCTTGTCGCCGACTTTTTTCGACGACTTTTGTCGACGACTTTTGTCGACGACTTTTGTCGACGACTTTTGTCGACGACTTTTGTCGACGACTTAAGTCGCCGACTTTTGTCGAAGACTTTTGTCGACGACTTTAGTCGCCGACTTTTGTCGACGACTTTAGTCGCCGACTTTTGTCGACGACTTTTGTCGACGACTTTTGTCGAAGACTTTTGTCGAAGACTTTTGTCGACGACTTAAGTCGCCGACTTTTGTCGAAGACTTTTGTCGACGACTTTTGTCGACGACTTAAGTCGCCGACTTTTGTCGACGACTTTTGTCGACGACTTTTGTCGACGACTTTTGTCGAAGACTTTTGTCGACGACTTTTGTCGAAGACTTTTGTCGCCGACCTAAGTCGCCGACTTTAGTCGACGACTTTTGTCGACGACTTTTGTCGACGACTTTTGTCGACGACTTTTGTCGAAGACTTTTGTCGAAGACTTTTGTCGACGACTTTTGTCGACGACTTTTGTCGAAGACTTTTGTCGCCGACCTAAGTCGCCGACTTTAGTCGACGACTTTTGTCGACGACTTTTGTCGACGACTTTTGTCGACGACTTTTGTCGACGACTTTTGTCGAAGACTTTTGTCGAAGACTTTTGTCGACGACTTTTGTCGAAGACTTTTGTCGACGACTTTTGTCGAAGACTTTTGTCGAAGACTTTTGTCGCCGACCTAAGTCGCCGACTTTAGTCGACGACTTTTGTCGACGACTTTTGTCGACGACTTTTGTCGACGACTTTTGTCGAAGACTTTTGTCGACGACTTAAGTCGCCGACTTTTGTCGAAGACTTTTGTCGAAGACTTTTGTCGACGACTTAAGTCGCCGACTTTTGTCGACGACTTTTGTCGACGACTTTTGTCGACGACTTTTGTCGACGACTTTTGTCGAAGACTTTTGTCGACGACTTTTGTCGAAGACTTTTGTCGCCGACCTAAGTCGAAGACTTTTGTCGAAGACTTAAGTCGCCGACTTTTGTCGACGACTTTATTCGCCGACTTTTGTCGACGACTTTTGTGGACGACTTTTGTCGAAGACTTTTGTCGACGACTTTTGTCGACGACTTTTGTCGACGACTTTTGTCGACGACTTTTGTCGACGACTTTTGTCGACGACTTTTGTCGACGACTTTTGTCGACGACTTTTGTCGAAGACTTAAGTCGCCGACTTTTGTCGACGACTTTATTCGCCGACTTTTGTCGACGACTTTTGTCGACGACTTTTGTCGACGACTTTTGTCGACGACTTTTGTCGACGACTTTTGTCGAAGACTTAAGTCGCCGACTTTTGTCGACGACTTTATTCGCCGACTTTTGTCGACGACTTTTGTCGACGACTTTTGTCGACGACTTTTGTCGACGACTTTTGTCGACGACTTTTGTCGACGACTTTTGTCGACGACTTTTGTCGACGACTTTTGTCGACGACTTTTGTCGACGACTTTTGTCGACGACTTTTGTCGACGACTTTTGTCGACGACTTTTGTCGACGACTTTTGTCGACGACTTTTGTCGACGACTTTTGTCGACGACTTTTGTCGACGACTTTTTTCGACGACTTTTGTCGACGACTTTTGTCGACGACTTTTGTCGACGACTTTTGTCGACGACTTTTGTCGACGACTTTTGTCGAAGACTTTTGTCGACGACTTTTGTCGACGACTTTTGTCGACGACTTTTGTCGACGACTTTTGTCGACGACTTTTGTCGACGACTTTTGTCGACGACTTTTGTCGACGACTTTTGTCGACGACTTTTTTCGACGACTTTTGTCGACGACTCTTGTCGACGACTTTTGTCGAAGACTTAAGTCGCCGACTTTTGTCGACGACTTTTGTCGAAGACTTTTGTCGACGACTTTTGTCGCCGACTTTTGTCGACGACTTTTGTCGACGACTTTTGTCGACGACTTTTGTCGACGACTTTTGTCGACGACTTTTGTCGACGACTTTTGTCGACGACTTTTGTCGACGACTTTTGTCGACGACTTTTGTCGAAGACTTTTGTCGACGACTTTAGTCGCCGACTTTTGTCGACGACTCTTGTCGACGATTTTTGTCGACGACTTTTGTCGAAGACTTTTGTCGCCGACCTAAGTCGCCGACTTTAGTCGACGACTTTTGTCGACGACTTTAGTCGCCGACTTTTGTCGACGACTCTTGTCGCCGACTTTTTTCGACGACTTTTGTCGACGACTTTTGTCGACGACTTTTGTCGACGACTTTTGTCGACGACTTTTGTCGAAGACTTTTGTCGAAGACTTTTGTCGACGACTTTTGTCGACGACTTAAGTCGCCGACTTTTGTCGAAGACTTTTGTCGACGACTTTAGTCGCCGACTTTTGTCGACGACTTTAGTCGCCGACTTTTGTCGACGACTTTTGTCGACGACTTTTGTCGAAGACTTTTGTCGACGACTTAAGTCGCCGACTTTTGTCGAAGACTTTTGTCGACGACTTTTGTCGACGACTTAAGTCGCCGACTTTTGTCGACGACTTTGGTCGACGACTTTTGTCGACGACTTTTGTCGAAGACTTTTGTCGACGACTTTTGTCGAAGACTTTTGTCGCCGACCTAAGTCGCCGACTTTAGTCGACGACTTTTGTCGACGACTTTTGTCGACGACTTTTGTCGACGACTTTTGTCGAAGACTTTTGTCGAAGACTTTTGTCGACGACTTTTGTCGACGACTTTTGTCGAAGACTTTTGTCGCCGACCTAAGTCGCCGACTTTAGTCGACGACTTTTGCCGACGACTTTTGTCGACGACTTTTGTCGACGACTTTTGTCGACGACTTTTGTCGAAGACTTTTGTCGAAGACTTTTGTCGACGACTTTTGTCGAAGACTTTTGTCGACGACTTTTGTCGAAGACTTTTGTCGAAGACTTTTGTCGCCGACCTAAGTCGCCGACTTTAGTCGACGACTTTTGTCGACGACTTTTGTCGACGACTTTTGTCGACGACTTTTGTCGAAGACTTTTGTCGACGACTTAAGTCGCCGACTTTTGTCGAAGACTTTTGTCGAAGACTTTTGTCGACGACTTAAGTCGCCGACTTTTGTCGACGACTTTTGTCGACGACTTTTGTCGACGACTTTTGTCGAAGACTTTTGTCGACGACTTTTGTCGAAGACTTTTGTCGCCGACCTAAGTCGAAGACTTTTGTCGAAGACTTAAGTCGCCGACTTTTGTCGACGACTTTATTCGCCGACTTTTGTCGACGACTTTTGTGGACGACTTTTGTCGAAGACTTTTGTCGACGACTTTTGTCGACGACTTTTGTCGACGACTTTTGTCGACGACTTTTGTCGACGACTTTTGTCGACGACTTTTGTCGACGACTTTTGTCGACGACTTTTGTCGAAGACTTAAGTCGCCGACTTTTGTCGACGACTTTATTCGCCGACTTTTGTCGACGACTTTTGTCGACGACTTTTGTCGACGACTTTTGTCGACGACTTTTGTCGACGACTTTTGTCGACGACTTTTGTCGAAGACTTAAGTCGCCGACTTTTGTCGACGACTTTATTCGCCGACTTTTGTCGACGACTTTTGTCGACGACTTTTGTCGACGACTTTTGTCGACGACTTTTGTCGACGACTTTTGTCGACGACTTTTGTCGACGACTTTTGTCGACGACTTTTGTCGACGACTTTTGTCGACGACTTTTGTCGACGACTTTTGTCGACGACTTTTGTCGACGACTTTTGTCGACGACTTTTGTCGACGACTTTTGTCGAAGACTTTTGTCGACGACTTTTGTCGACGACTTTTGTCGACGACTTTTGTCGACGACTTTTTTCGACGACTTTTGTCGACGACTTTTGTCGACGACTTTTGTCGACGACTTTTGTCGACGACTTTTGTCGAAGACTTTTGTCGACGACTTTTGTCGACGACTTTTGTCGACGACTTTTGTCGACGACTTTTGTCGACGACTTTTGTCGACGACTTTTGTCGACGACTTTTGTCGACGACTTTTGTCGACGACTTTTGTCGACGACTTTTGTCGACGACTTTTGTCGACGACTTTTTTCGACGACTTTTGTCGACGACTCTTGTCGACGACTTTTGTCGAAGACTTAAGTCGCCGACTTTTGTCGACGACTTTTGTCGAAGACTTTTGTCGACGACTTTTGTCGCCGACTTTTGTCGACGACTTTTGTCGACGACTTTTGTCGACGACTTTTGTCGACGACTTTTGTCGACGACTTTTGTCGACGACTTTTGTCGACGACTTTTGTCGACGACTTTTGTCGACGACTTTTGTCGAAGACTTTTGTCGACGACTTTAGTCGCCGACTTTTGTCGACGACTCTTGTCGACGATTTTTGTCGACGACTTTTGTCGAAGACTTTTGTCGCCGACCTAAGTCGCCGACTTTAGTCGACGACTTTTGTCGACGACTTTTGTCGACGACTTTTGTCGAAGACTTTAGTCGCCGACTTTTTTCGACGACTTTTGTCGACGACTTTTGTCGACGACTTTTGTCGACGACTATTGTCGACGACTTTTGTCGACGACTTTTGTCGACGACTTTTGTCGACGACTTAAGTCGCCGACTTTTGTCGAAGACTTTTGTCGACGACTTTAGTCGCCGACTTTTGTCGACGACTTTTGTCGACGACTTTTGTCGACGACTTTTGTCGACGACTTTTGTCGAGGACTTTTGTCGACGACTTTTGTCGACGACTTTTGTCGACGACTTTTGTCGAAGACTTTTGTCGACGACTTTAGTCGCCGACTTTTGTCGAAGACTTTTGTCGACGACTTTTGTCGACGACTTAAGTCGCCGACTTTTGTCGAAGACTTTTGTCGACGACTTTAGTCGCCGACTTTTGTCGACGACTTTTGTCGACGATTTTTGTCGACGACTTTTGTCGACGACTTTTGTCGACGACTTTTGTCGACGACTTTTGTCGACGACTTTTGTCGACGACTTTTGTTGAAGACTTTTGTCGACGACTTTAGTCGCCGACTTTTGTCGACGACTCTTGTCGACGATTTTTGTCGACGACTTTTGTCGACGACTTTAGTCGCCGACTTTTGTCGACGACTTTTGTCGACGACTTTTGTCGAAGACTTTTGTCGACGACTTTTGTCGACGACTTAAGTCGACGACTTAAGTCGCCGACTTTTGTCGACGACTTTTGTCGACGACTTTTGTCGACGACTTTTGTCGACGACTTTTGTCGAAGACTTTTGTCGACGACTTTTGTCGACGACTTTTGTCGACGACTTTTGTCGACGACTTTTGTCGACGACTTTTGTCGACGACTTTTGTCGAAGACTTTTGTCGACGACTTTTGTCGACGACTTTTGTCGACGACTTTTGTCGACGACTTTTGTCGAAGACTTTTGTCGACGACTTTAGTCGCCGACTTTTGTCGACGACTTTTGTCGACGACTTTTGTCGAAGACTTTTGTCGACGACTTAAGTCGCCGACTTTTGTCGACGACTCTTGTCGACGATTTTTGTCGACGACTTTTGTCGAAGACTTTTGTCGACGAATTTTGTCGACGACTTTTGTCTAAGACTTTTGTCGACGACTTTTGTCGACGACTTTTGTCGACGACTTTTGTCGACGACTTTTGTCGACGACTTTTGTCGAAGACTTTAGTCGCTGACTTTTGTCGACGACTTTATTCGAAGACTTTAGTCGAAGACTTTTGTCGACGACTTTTGTCGACGACTTTTGTCGAAGACTTTTGTCGACGACTCTTGTCGACGACTTTTGTCGACGACTTTTGTCGACGACTTTTGTCGACGACTTTTGTCGACGACTTTTGTCGACGACTTTTGTCGACGACTTTTGTCGACGACTTTTGTCGAAGACTTTTGTCGACGACTTTTGTCGAAGACTTTTGTCGACGACTTTTGTCGACGACTTTTGTCGACGACTTTTGTCGACGACTTTTGTCGACGACTTTTGTCGACGACTTTTGTCGACGACTTTTGTCGACGACTTCTGTCGACGACTTTTGTCGAAGACTTTTGTCGACGACTTTTGTCGACGACTTTTGTCGACGACTTTTGTCGACGACTTTTGTCGACGACTTTTGTCGACGACTTTTGTCGAAGACTTTTGTCGAAGACTTTTGTCGACGACTTTAGTCGCCGACTTTTGTCGACGACTTTTGTCGACGACTTTTGTCGACGACTTTTGTCGACGACTTTCGTCGACGACTTTTGTCGACGACTTTTGTCGACGACTCTTGTCGACGATTTTTGTCGACGACTTTTGTCGAAGACTTTTGTCGCCGACCTAAGTCGCCGACTTTAGTCGACGACTTTTGTCGACGACTTTAGTCGACGACTTTTGTCGACGACTTTAGTCGACGACTTTTGTCGACGACTTTTGTCGACGACTGTTGTCGACGACTTTCGTCGACGACTTTCGTCGACGACTTTCGTCGACGACTTTCGTCGACGACTTTCGTCGACGACTTTTGTCGACGACTTTTGTCGACGACTTTTGTCGACGACTTTTGTCGAAGACTTTTGCCGACGACTTTTGTCGAAGACTTTAGTCGCTGACTTTTGTCGACGACTTTATTCGAAGACTTTTGTCGAAGACTTTTGTCGACGACTTTTGTCGACGACTTTTGTCGACGACTTTTGTCGACGACTTTTGTCGACGACTTTTGTCGACGACTTTTGTCGACGACTTTTGTCGAAGACTTTTGTCGACGACTTTTGTCGAAGACTTTTGTCGACGACTTTTGTCGACGACTTTTGTCGACGACTTTTGTCGACGACTTTTGTCGACGACTTTTGTCGACGACTTTTGTCGAAGACTTTTGTCGAAGACTTTTGTCGACGACTTTAGTCGCCGACTTTTGTCGACGACTTTTGTCGACGACTTTTGTCGACGACTTTTGTCGACGACTTTCGTCGACGACTTTCGTCGACGACTTTTGTCGACGACTTTTGTCGACGACTCTTGTCGACGATTTTTGTCGACGACTTTTGTCGAAGACTTTTGTCGCCGACCTAAGTCGCCGACTTTAGTCGACGACTTTAGTCGACGACTTTTGTCGACGACTGTAGTCGACGACTTTTGTCGACGACTTTTGTCGACGACTGTTGTCGACGACTTTCGTCGACGACTTTCGTCGACGACTTTCGTCGACGACTTTCGTCGACGACTTTTGTCGACGACTTTTGTCGACGACTTTTGTCGACGACTTTTGTCGAAGACTTTTGCCGACGACTTTTGTCGAAGACTTTAGTCGCTGACTTTTGTCGACGACTTTATTCGAAGACTTTAGTCGAAGACTTTTGTCGACGACTTTTGTCGACGACTTTTGTCGAAGACTTTTGTCGACGACTTTTGTCGACGACTTTTGTCGACGACTTTTGTCGACGACTTTTGTCGACGACTTTTGTCGACGACTTTTGTCGACGACTTTTGTCGACGACTTTTGTCGACGACTTTTGTCGACGACTTTTGTCGAAGACTTTTGTCGACGACTTTTGTCGACGACTTTTGTCGACGACTTTTGTCGACGACTTTTGTCGAAGACTTTTGTCGACGACTTTTGTCGACGACTTTTGTCGACGACTTTTGTCGACGACTTTTGTCGACGACTTTTGTCGACGACTTTTGTCGACGACTTTTGTCGACGACTTTTGTCGAAGACTTTTGTCGACGACTTTTGTCGACGACTTTTGTCGACGACTTTTGTCGACGACTTTTGTCGACGACTTTTGTCGAAGACTTTTGTCGAAGACTTTTGTCGACGACTTTTGTCGACGACTTTTGTCGACGACTTTTGTCGACGACTTTTGTCGACGACTTTTGTCGACGACTTTTGTCGACGACTTTAGTCGCCGACTTTTGTCGACGACTTTTGTCGACGACTTTTGTCGAAGACTTTTGTCGACGACTCTTGTCGACGATTTTTGTCGACGACTTTTGTCGAAGACTTTTGTCGCCGACCTAAGTCGCCGACTTAAGTCGACGACTTTTGTCGACGACTTTTGTCGACGACTTTAGTCGACGACTTTAGTCGACGACTTTTGTCGACGACTTTTGTCGACGACTTTTGTCGACGACTTTCGTCGACGACTTTCGTCGACGACTTTTGTCGACGACTTTTGTCGACGACTTTTGTCGACGACTTTTGTCGACGACTTTTGTCGACGACTTTTGTCGAAGACTTTTGTCGAAGACTTTTGTCGAAGACTTTTGTCGAAGACTTTTGTCGACGACTTTTGTCGACGACTTTTGTCGACGACTTTTGTCGCCGATCTAAGTCGCCGACTTTAGTCGACGACTTTTGTCGACGACTTTTGTCGACGACTTTTGTCGCCGATCTAAGTCGCCGACTTTAGTCGACGACTTTTGTCGACTTTTGTGGACGACTTTTGTCGACGACTTTTGTCGAGGACTTTTGTCGACGACTTTTGTCGAAGACTTTTGTCGACGACTTTTGTCGACGACTTTTGTCGAGGACTTTTGTCGACGACTTTTGTCGAAGACTTTTGTCGACGACTTTTGTCGACGACTTTTGTCGACGACTTTTGTCGACGACTTTTGTCGAGGACTTTTGTCGACGACTTTTGTCGACGACTTTTGTCGACGACTTTTGTCGATGACTTTTGTCGACGACTTTAGTCGACGACTTTTGTCGACGACTTTTGTCGACGACTTTTGTTGACGACTTTTGTCGACGACTTTTGTCGAGGACTTTTGTCGACGACTTTTGTCGAAGACTTTTGTCGACGACTTTTGTCGACGACTTTTGTCGAGGACTTTTGTCGACGACTTTTGTCGAAGACTTTTGTCGACGACTTTTGTCGAGGACTTTTGTCGACGACTTTTGTCGAAGACTTTTGTCGAAGACTTTTGTCGACGACTTTTGTCGACGACTTTTGTCGAGGACTTTTGTCGACGACTTTTGTCGACGACTTTAGTCGACGACTTTTGTCGACGACTTTTGTCGATGACTTTTGTCGACGACTTTTGTCGACGACTTTTGTCGAAGACCCTAGTCGCCGACTTTTGTCGACGACTTTTGTCGACGACTTTTGTCGACGACTTTTGTCGACGACTTTTGTCGAAGACTTTTGTCGACGACTTTTGTCGAAGACTTTTGTCGACGACTTTGGTCGAAGACTTTTGTCGACGACTTTTGTCGACGACTTTTGTCGACGACTTTTGTCGAAGACTTTTGTCGAAGACTTTTGTCGAAGACTTTAGTCGCTGACTTTTGTCGACGACTTTATTCGAAGACTTTAGTCGAAGACTTTGTCGACGACTTTTGTTGACGACTTTTGTCGACGACTTTTGTCGAGGACTTTTGTCGACGACTTTTGTCGAAGACTTTTGTCGACGACTTTTGTCGACGACTTTTGTCGAGGACTTTTGTCGACGACTTTTGTCGAAGACTTTTGTCGAAGACTTTTGTCGACGACTTTTGTCGAGGACTTTTGTCGACGACTTTTGTCGAAGACTTTTGTCGAAGACTTTTGTCGACGACTTTTGTCGACGACTTTTGTCGAAGACTTTTGTCGAGGACTTTTGTCGACGACTTTTGTCGACGACTTTAGTCGACGACTTTTGTCGACGACTTTTGTCGATGACTTTTTTCGACGACTTTTGTCGAAGACCCTAGTCGCCGACTTTTGTCGCCGACTTTTGTCGCCGACTTTTGTCGACGACTTTTGTCGACGACTTTTGTCGACGACTTTTGTCGACGACTTTTGTCGACGACTTTTGTCGACGACTTTTGTCGACGACTTTTGTCGACGACTCTTGTCGACGACTTTTGTCGACGACTCTTGTCGACGACTTTTGTCGACGACTTTTGTCGACGACTTTTTTCGACGACTTTTGTCGACGACTTTTGTCGACGACTTTTGTCGACGACTTTTGTCGACGACTTTTGTCGACGACTTTTGTCGACGACTTTTGTCTACGACTTTTGTCTACGACTTTTGTCGAAGACTTTTGTCGAAGACTTTAGTCGCCGACTTTTGTCGACGACTTTTGTCGAAGACTTTTGTCGAAGACTTTTGTCGCCGACCGAAGTCGCCGACTTAAGTCGACGACTTTTGTCTACGACTTTTGTCGACGACTTTAGTCGACGACTTTAGTCGACGACTTTTGTCGACGACTTTTGTCGACGACTTTTGTCGACGACTTTCGTCGACGACTTTCGTCGACGACTTTTGTCGACGACTTTTGTCGACGACTTTTGTCGACGACTTTTGTCGACGACTTTTGTCGACGACTTTTGTCGAAGACTTTTGTCGAAGACTTTTGTCGAAGACTTTTGTCGAAGACTTTTGTCGACGACTTTTGTCGACGACTTTTGTCGACGACTTTTGTCGCCGATCTAAGTCGCCGACTTTAGTCGACGACTTTTGTCGACGACTTTTGTCGACGACTTTTGTCGCCGATCTAAGTCGCCGACTTTAGTCGACGACTTTTGTCGACTTTTGTGGACGACTTTTGTCGACGACTTTTGTCGAGGACTTTTGTCGACGACTTTTGTCGAAGACTTTTGTCGACGACTTTTGTCGACGACTTTTGTCGAGGACTTTTGTCGACGACTTTTGTCGAAGACTTTTGTCGAAGACTTTTGTCGACGACTTTTGTCGACGACTTTTGTCGACGACTTTTGTCGAGGACTTTTGTCGACGACTTTTGTCGACGACTTTTGTCGACGACTTTTGTCGATGACTTTTGTCGACGACTTTAGTCGACGACTTTTGTCGACGACTTTTGTCGACGACTTTTGTTGACGACTTTTGTCGACGACTTTTGTCGAGGACTTTTGTCGACGACTTTTGTCGAAGACTTTTGTCGAAGACTTTTGTCGAAGACTTTTGTCGACGACTTTTGTCGACGACTTTTGTCGACGACTTTTGTCGCCGATCTAAGTCGCCGACTTTAGTCGACGACTTTTGTCGACGACTTTTGTCGACGACTTTTGTCGCCGATCTAAGTCGCCGACTTTAGTCGACGACTTTTGTCGACTTTTGTGGACGACTTTAGTCGACGACTTTTGTCGACGACTTTTGTCGACGACTTTTGTCGACGACTTTCGTCGACGACTTTCGTCGACGACTTTTGTCGACGACTTTTGTCGACGACTTTAGTCGACGACTTTTGTCGACGACTTTTGTCGATGACTTTTGTCGACGACTTTTGTCGACGACTTTTGTCGAAGACCCTAGTCGCCGACTTTTGTCGACGACTTTTGTCGACGACTTTTGTCGACGACTTTTGTCGACGACTTTTGTCGAAGACTTTTGTCGACGACTTTTGTCGAAGACTTTTGTCGACGACTTTTGTCGACGACTTTTGTCGACGACTTTTTTCGACGACTTTTGTCGACGACTTTTGTCGACGACTTTTGTCGACGACTTTTGTCGACGACTTTTGTCTACGACTTTTGTCTACGACTTTTGTCGAAGACTTTTGTCGAAGACTTTAGTCGCCGACTTTTGTCGACGACTTTTGTCGAAGACTTTTGTCGAAGACTTTTGTCGCCGACCGAAGTCGCCGACTTAAGTCGACGACTTTTGTCTACGACTTTTGTCGACGACTTTAGTCGACGACTTTTGTCGACGACTTTTGTCGACGACTTTTGTCGACGACTTTCGTCGACGACTTTCGTCGACGACTTTTGTCGACGACTTTTGTCGACGACTTTTGTCGACGACTTTTGTCGACGACTTTTGTCGACGACTTTTGTCGACGACTTTTGTCGAAGACTTTTGTCGAAGACTTTTGTCGAAGACTTTTGTCGAAGACTTTTGTCGACGACTTTTGTCGACGACTTTTGTCGACGACTTTTGTCGCCGATCTAAGTCGCCGACTTTAGTCGACGACTTTTGTCGACGACTTTTGTCGACGACTTTTGTCGACGACTTTTGTCGCCGATCTAAGTCGCCGACTTTAGTCGACGACTTTTGTCGACTTTTGTGGACGACTTTTGTCGACGACTTTTGTCGAGGACTTTTGTCGACGACTTTTGTCGAAGACTTTTGTCGACGACTTTTGTCGACGACTTTTGTCGAGGACTTTTGTCGACGACTTTTGTCGAAGACTTTTGTCGAAGACTTTTGTCGACGACTTTTGTCGACGACTTTTGTCGACGACTTTTGTCGAGGACTTTTGTCGACGACTTTTGTCGACGACTTTTGTCGACGACTTTTGTCGATGACTTTTGTCGACGACTTTAGTCGACGACTTTTGTCGACGACTTTTGTCGACGACTTTTGTTGACGACTTTTGTCGACGACTTTTGTCGAGGACTTTTGTCGACGACTTTTGTCGAAGACTTTTGTCGACGACTTTTGTCGACGACTTTTGTCGAGGACTTTTGTCGACGACTTTTGTCGAAGACTTTTGTCGACGACTTTTGTCGAGGACTTTTGTCGACGACTTTTGTCGAAGACTTTTGTCGAAGACTTTTGTCGACGACTTTTGTCGACGACTTTTGTCGAGGACTTTTGTCGACGACTTTTGTCGACGACTTTAGTCGACGACTTTTGTCGACGACTTTTGTCGATGACTTTTGTCGACGACTTTTGTCGACGACTTTTGTCGAAGACCCTAGTCGCCGACTTTTGTCGACGACTTTTGTCGACGACTTTTGTCGACGACTTTTGTCGACGACTTTTGTCGAAGACTTTTGTCGACGACTTTTGTCGAAGACTTTTGTCGACGACTTTGGTCGAAGACTTTTGTCGACGACTTTTGTCGACTACTTTTGTCGACGACTTTTGTCGAAGACTTTTGTCGAAGACTTTTGTCGAAGACTTTAGTCGCTGACTTTTGTCGACGACTTTATTCGAAGACTTTAGTCGAAGACTTTGTCGACGACTTTTGTTGACGACTTTTGTCGACGACTTTTGTCGAGGACTTTTGTCGACGACTTTTGTCGAAGACTTTTGTCGACGACTTTTGTCGACGACTTTTGTCGAGGACTTTTGTCGACGACTTTTGTCGAAGACTTTTGTCGACGACTTTTGTCGAGGACTTTTGTCGACGACTTTTGTCGAAGACTTTTGTCGAAGACTTTTGTCGACGACTTTTGTCGACGACTTTTGTCGAAGACTTTTGTCGAGGACTTTTGTCGACGACTTTTGTCGACGACTTTTGTCGACGACTTTAGTCGACGACTTTTGTCGACGACTTTTGTCGATGACTTTTTTCGACGACTTTTGTCGAAGACCCTAGTCGCCGACTTTTGTCGCCGACTTTTGTCGCCGACTTTTGTCGCCGACTTTTGTCGCCGACTTTTGTCGACGACTTTTGTCGACGACTTTTGTCGACGACTTTTGTCGACGACTTTTGTCGACGACTTTTGTCGACGACTCTTGTCGACGACTTTTGTCGACGACTCTTGTCGACGACTTTTGTCGACGACTTTTGTCGACGACTTTTTTCGACGACTTTTGTCGACGACTTTTGTCGACGACTTTTGTCGACGACTTTTGTCGACGACTTTTGTCGACGACTTTTGTCTACGACTTTTGTCTACGACTTTTGTCGAAGACTTTTGTCGAAGACTTTAGTCGCCGACTTTTGTCGACGACTTTTGTCGAAGACTTTTGTCGAAGACTTTTGTCGCCGACCGAAGTCGCCGACTTAAGTCGACGACTTTTGTCTACGACTTTTGTCGACGACTTTTGTCTACGACTTTTGTCGACGACTTTTGTCGACGACTTTTGTCGATGACTTTTGTCGACGACTTTTGTCGACGACTTTTGTCGACGACTTTTGTCGAAGACTTTTGTCGACGACTTTTGTCGACGACTTTTGTCTAAGACTTTTGTCGACGACTTTTGTCGACGACTTTTGTCGACGAATTTTATCGACGACTTTTGTCGACGACTTTTGTCGACGACTTTTGTCGACGACTTTTGTCGAAGACTTTAGTCGCTGACTTTTGTCGACGACTTTATTCGAAGACTTTAGTCGAAGACTTTTGTCGAAGACTTTTGTCGAAGACTTTTGTCGACGACTTTTGTCGAGGACTTTTGTCGACGACTTTTGTCGACGATTTTTGTCGACGACTTTTGTCGACGACTTTTGTCGACGACTTTTGTCGACGACTTTTGTCGACGACTTTTGTCGACGACTTTCGTCGACGACTTTCGTCGACGACTTTTGTCGACGACTTTTGTCGACGACTCTTGTCGACGATTTTTGTCGACGACTTTTGTCGAAGACTTTTGTCTCCGACCTAAGTCGCCGACTTTAGTCGACGACTTTTGTCGACGACTTTAGTCGACGACTTTTGTCGACGACTTTAGTCGACGACTTTTGTCGACGACTTTTGTCGACGACTGTTGTCGACGACTTTCGTCGACGACTTTCGTCGACGACTTTCGTCGACGACTTTCGTCGACGACTTTTGTCGACGACTTTTGTCGACGACTTTTGTCGACGACTTTTGTCGAAGACTTTTGTCGACGACTTTTGTCGAAGACTTTAGTCGCTGACTTTTGTCGACGACTTTATTCGAAGACTTTAGTCGAAGACTTTTGTCGACGACTTTTGTCGACGACTTTTGTCGAAGACTTTTGTCGACGACTTTTGTCGACGACTTTTGTCGACGACTTTTGTCGACGACTTTTGTCGACGACTTTTGTCGACGACTTTTGTCGACGACTTTTGTCGAAGACTTTTGTCGACGACTTTTGTCGAAGACTTTTGTCGACGACTTTTGTCGACGACTTTTGTCGACGACTTTTGTCGAAGACTTTTGTCGACGACTTTTGTCGACGACTTTTGTCGACGACTTTTGTCGACGACTTTTGTCGACGACTTTTGTCGACGACTTTTGTCGACGACTTTTGTCGACGACTTTTGTCGAAGACTTTTGTCGACGACTTTTGTCGACGACTTTTGTCGACGACTTTTGTCGACGACTTTTGTCGACGACTTTTGTCGACGACTTTTGTCGAAGACTTTTGTCGAAGACTTTTGTCGACGACTTTAGTCGCCGACTTTTGTCGACGACTTTTGTCGACGACTTTTGTCGACGACTTTTGTCGACGACTTTTGTCGACGACTTTTGTCGAAGACTTTTGCCGACGACTTTAGTCGCCGACTTTTGTCGACGACTTTTGTCGAAGACTTTTGTCGACGACTTTTGTCGACGACTTAAGTCGACGACTTAAATCGCCGACTTTTGTCGAAGACTTTTGTCGACGACTTTAGTCGCCGACTTTTGTCGACGACATTTGTCGACGACTTTTGTCGACGACTTTTGTCGACGACATTTGTCGACGACTTTTGTCGACGACTTTTGTCGAAGACTTTTGTCGACGACTTTTGTAGACGACTTTTGTCGACGACTTTTGTCGACGACTTTTGTCGACGACTTTTGTCGACGACTTTTGTCGACGACTTTTGTCGACGACTTTTGTCGACGACTTTTGTCGACGACTTTTGTCGAAGACTTTTGTCGACGACTTTTGTCGAAGACTTTTGTCGACGACTTTTGTCGAAGACTTTTGTCGACGAATTTTGTCGACGACTTTTGTCTAAGACTTTTGTCGACGACTTTTGTCGACGACTTTTGTCGACGACTTTTGTCGACGACTTTTGTCGACGACTTTTGTCGAAGACTTTAGTCGCTGACTTTTGTCGACGACTTTATTCGAAGACTTTAGTCGAAGACTTTTGTCGACGACTTTTGTCGACGACTTTTGTCGAAGACTTTTGTCGACGACTCTTGTCGACGACTTTTGTCGACGACTTTTGTCGACGACTTTTGTCGACGACTTTTGTCGACGACTTTTGTCGACGACTTTTGTCGACGACTTTTGTCGAAGACTTTTGTCGACGACTTTTGTCGACGACTTTTGTCGACGACTTTTGTCGACGACTTTTGTCGAAGACTTTTGTCGACGATTTTTGTCGACGACTTTTGTCGACGACTTTTGTCGACGACTTTTGTCGACGACTTCTGTCGACGACTTTTGTCGAAGACTTTTGTCGACGACTTTTGTCGACGACTTTTGTCGACGACTTTTGTCGACGACTTTTGTCGACGACTTTTGTCGAAGACTTTTGTCGACGACTTTAGTCGCCGACTTTTGTCGACGACTTTTGTCGACGACTTTTGTCGACGACTTTTGTCGACGACTTTCGTCGACGACTTTCGTCGACGACTTTTGTCGACGACTTTTGTCGACGACTCTTGTCGACGATTTTTGTCGACGACTTATGTCGAAGACTTTTGTCGCCGACCTAAGTCGCCGACTTTAGTCGACGACTTTTGTCGACGACTTTAGTCGACGACTTTTGTCGACGACTTTAGTCGACGACTTTTGTCGACGACTTTTGTCGACGACTGTTGTCGACGACTTTCGTCGACGACTTTCGTCGACGACTTTCGTCGACGACTTTCGTCGACGACTTTCGTCGACGACTTTCGTCGACGACTTTCGTCGACGACTTTTGTCGACGACTTTTGTCGACGACTTTTGTCGACGACTTTTGTCGACGACTTTTGTCGAAGACTTTTGTCGACGACTTTTTGTCGAAGACTTTAGTCGCTGACTTTTGTCGACGACTTTATTCGAAGACTTTAGTCGAAGACTTTTGTCGACGACTTTTGTCGACGACTTTTGTCGAAGACTTTTGTCGACGACTTTTGTCGACGACTTTTGTCGACGACTTTTGTCGACGACTTTTGTCGACGACTTTTGTCGACGACTTTTGTCGACGACTTTTGTCGACGACTTTTGTCGACGACTTTTGTCGACGACTTTTGTCGAAGACTTTTGTCGACGACTTTTGTCGAAGACTTTTGTCGACGACTTTTGTCGACGACTTTTGTCGACGACTTTTGTCGAAGACTTTTGTCGACGACTTTTGTCGACGACTTTTGTCGACGACTTTTGTCGACGACTTTTGTCGACCACTTTTGTCGACGACTTTTGTCGACGACTTTTGTCGAAGACTTTTGTCGACGACTTTTGTCGAGGACTTTTGTCGACGACTTTTGTCGACGACTTTTGTCGACGACTTTTGTCGACGACTTTTGTCGACGACTTTTGTCGACGACTTTTGTCGACGACTTTTGTCGACGACTTTTGTCGAAGACTTTTGTCGAAGACTTTTGTCGACGACTTTAGTCGCCGACTTTTGTCGACGACTTTTGTCGACGACTTTTGTCGACGACTTTTGTCGACGACTTTTGTCGACGACTTTTGTCGAAGACTTTTGTCGACGACTTAAGTCGCCGACTTAAGTCGCCGACTTTTGTCGACGACTCTTGTCGACGATTTTTGTCGACGACTTTTGTCGAAGACTTTTGTCGCCGACCTAAGTCGCCGACTTAAGTCGACGACTTTTGTCGACGACTTTAGTCGACGACTTTTGTCGACGACTTTTGTCGACGACTTTAGTCGACGACTTTTGTCGACGACTTTTGTCGACGACTTTCGTCGACGACTTTCGTCGACGACTTTTGTCGACGACTTTTGTCGACGACTTTTGTCGACGACTTTTGTCGACGACTTTTGTCGAAGACTTTTGTCGAAGACTTTTGTCGAAGACTTTTGTCGAAGACTTTTGTCGACGACTTTTGTCGACGACTTTTGTCGCCGATCTAAGTCGCCGACTTTAGTCGACGACTTTTGTCGACGACTTTTGTCGACGACTTTTGTCGCCGATCTAAGTCGCCGACTTTAGTCGACGACTTTTGTCGACTTTTGTGGACGACTTTTGTCGACGACTTTTGTCGAGGACTTTTGTCGACGACTTTTGTCGAAGACTTTTGTCGACGACTTTTGTCGACGACTTTTGTCGAGGACTTTTGTCGACGACTTTTGTCGAAGACTTTTGTCGAAGACTTTTGTCGACGACTTTTGTCGACGACTTTTGTCGAGGACTTTTGTCGACGACTTTTGTCGACGACTTTTGTCGACGACTTTAGTCGACGACTTTTGTCGACGACTTTTGTCGATGACTTTTGTCGACGACTTTAGTCGACGACTTTTGTCGACGACTTTTGTCGACGACTTTTGTTGACGACTTTTGTCGACGACTTTTGTCGAGGACTTTTGTCGACGACTTTTGTCGAAGACTTTTGTCGACGACTTTTGTCGACGACTTTTGTCGACGACTTTTGTCGAGGACTTTTGTCGACGACTTTTGTCGAAGACTTTTGTCGAAGACTTTTGTCGACGACTTTTGTCGAGGACTTTTGTCGACGACTTTTGTCGAAGACTTTTGTCGAAGACTTTTGTCGACGACTTTTGTCGACGACTTTTGTCGAGGACTTTTGTCGACGACTTTTGTCGACGACTTTAGTCGACGACTTTTGTCGACGACTTTTGTCGATGACTTTTGTCGACGACTTTTGTCGACGACTTTTGTCGAAGACCCTAGTCGCCGACTTTTGTCGACGACTTTTGTCGACGACTTTTGTCGAAGACTTTTGTCGACGACTTTTGTCGAAGACTTTTGTCGACGACTTTTGTCGAAGACTTTTGTCGACGACTTTTGTCGACGACTTTTGTCGAAGACTTTTGTCGAAGACTTTTGTCGAAGACTTTAGTCGCTGACTTTTGTCGACGACTTTATTCGAAGACTTTAGTCGAAGACTTTGTCGACGACTTTTGTTGACGACTTTTGTCGACGACTTTTGTCGAGGACTTTTGTCGACGACTTTTGTCGAAGACTTTTGTCGACGACTTTTGTCGAGGACTTTTGTCGACGACTTTTGTCGAAGACTTTTGTCGAAGACTTTTGTCGACGACTTTTGTCGAGGACTTTTGTCGACGACTTTTGTCGAAGACTTTTGTCGAAGACTTTTGTCGACGACTTTTGTCGACGACTTTTGTCGACGACTTTTGTCGAGGACTTTTGTCGACGACTTTTGTCGACGACTTTAGTCGACGACTTTTGTCGACGACTTTTGTCGATGACTTTTGTCGACGACTTTTGTCGAAGACCCTAGTCGCCGACTTTTGTCGCCGACTTTTGTCGCCGACTTTTGTCGACGACTTTTGTCGACGACTTTTGTCGACGACTTTTGTCGACGACTTTTGTCGACGACTTTTGTCGACGACTTTTGTCGACGACTTTTGTCGAAGACTTTAGTCGCCGACTTTTGTCGAAGACTTTTGTCGAAGACTTTTGTCGACGACTTTAGTCGCCGACTTTTGTCGACGACTTTTGTCGACGACTTTTGTCGACGACTTTTGTCGACGACTTTTGTCGACGACTTTTGTCGACGACTTTTGTCGACGACTTTTGTCGAAGACTTTTGTCGACGACTTAAGTCGCCGACTTTTGTCGACGACTCTTGTCGACGATTTTTGTCGACGACTTTTGTCGAAGACTTTTGTCGCCGACCTAAGTCGCCGACTTAAGTCGACGACTTTTGTCGACGACTTTTGTCGACGACTTTAGTCGACGACTTTTGTCGACGACTTTAGTCGACGACTTTTGTCGACGACTTTTGTCGACGACTTTTGTCGACGACTTTCGTCGACGACTTTCGTCGACGACTTTTGTCGACGACTTTTGTCGACGACTTTTGTCGACGACTTTTGTCGACGACTTTTGTCGAAGACTTTTGTCGAAGACTTTTGTCGAAGACTTTTGTCGACGACTTTTGTCGACGACTTTTGTCGCCGATCTAAGTCGCCGACTTTAGTCGCCGACTTTAGTCGACGACTTTTGTCGACTTTTGTGGACGACTTTTGTCGACGACTTTTGTCGACGACTTTTGTCGACGACTTTCGTCGACGACTTTCGTCGACGACTTTTGTCGACGACTTTTGTCGACGACTTTTGTCGACGACTTTTGTCGAAGACTTTTGTCGAAGACTTTTGTCGACGACTTTATTCGAAGACTTTTGTCGACGACTTTAGTCGCCGACTTTTGTCGACGACTTTTGTCGACGATTTTTGTCGACGACTTTTGTCGACGACTTTTGTCGACGACTTTTGTCGACGACTTTTGTCGACGACTTTTGTCGACGACTTTTGTCGAAGACTTTTGTCGACGACTTTTGTCGAAGACTTTTGTCGACGACTTTTGTCGACGACTTTTGTCGATGACTTTTGTCGACGACTTTTGTCGACGACTTTTGTCGACGACTTTTGTCGCCGATCTAAGTCGCCGACTTTAGTCGACGACTTTTGTCGACGACTTTTGTCGACGACTTTTGTCGCCGATCTAAGTCGCCGACTTTAGTCGACGACTTTTGTCGACTTTTGTGGACGACTTTTGTCGACGACTTTTGTCGACGACTTTTGTCGACGACTTTTGTCGACGACTTTTGTCGAAGACTTTTATCGACGACTTTTGTCGACGACTTTTGTCGATGACTTTTGTCGAAGACTTTTGTCGACGACTTTTGTCGACGACTTTTGTCGACGACTTTTGTCGCCGATCTAAGTCGCCGACTTTAGTCGACGACTTTTGTCGACGACTTTTGTCGCCGATCTAAGTCGCCGACTTTAGTCGACGACTTTTGTCGACGACTTTTGTCGCCGATCTAAGTCGCCGACTTTAGTCGACGACTTTTGTCGACGACTTTTGTCGCCGATCTAAGTCGCCGACTTTAGTCGACGACTTTTGTCGACTTTTGTGGACGACTTTTGTCGACGACTTTTGTCGAAGACTTTTGTCGACGACTTTTGTCGACGACTTTTGTCGACGACTTTTGTCGAAGACTTTTGTCGACGACTTTTGTTGAAGACTTTTGTCGACGACTTTTGTCGACTACTTTTGTCGACGACTTTTGTCGAAGACTTCTGTCGACGATTTTTGTCGACGACTTTTGTCGACGATTTTTGTCGACGACTTGTGTCGACGACTTTTGTCGACGACTTTCGTCGAAGACTTTTGTCGACGACTTTTGTCGAAGACTTTTGTCGACGACTTTTGTCGAAGACTTTTGTCGACGACTTTTGTCGATGACTTTTGTCGACGACTTTTGTCGACGACTTTTGTCGACGACTTTTGTCGAAGACTTTTGTCGCCGATCTAAGTCGCCGACTTTAGTCGACGACTTTTGTCGACTTTTGTGGACGACTTTTGTCGACGACTTTTGTCGACGACTTTTGTCGAAGACTTTTGTCGACGACTTTTGTCGACGACTTTTGTCGACGACTTTTGTCGACGACTTTTGTCGAAGACTTTTGTCGACGACTTTTGTTGAAGACTTTTGTCGACGACTTTTATCGACGACTTTTGTCGACGACTTTTGTCGATGACTTTTGTCGACGACTTTTGTCGACGACTTTTGTCGACGACTTTTGTCGACGACTTTTGTCGACGACTTTTGTCGACGACTTTTGTCGACGACTTTTGTCGACGACTTTTGTCGACGACTTTTGTCGACTACTTTTGTCGACGACTTTTGTCGAAGACTTCTGTCGACGATTTTTGTCGACGACTTTTGTCGACGATTTTTGTCGACGACTTGTGTCGACGACTTTTGTCGACGACTTTCGTCGAAGACTTTTGTCGACGACTTTTGTCGAAGACTTTTGTCGACGACTTTTGTCGAAGACTTTTGTCGACGACTTTTGTCGAAGACTTTTGTCAACGACTTTTGTCGAAGACTTTTGTCAACGACTTTTGTCGACGACTTTTGTCGACGACTTTTGCCGAAGACTTTAGTCGCCGACTTCTGTCGCCGACTTTAGTCGAAGACTTTTGTCGACAACTACGTGTTGTAGAATTGCAATTTTTAGTATTCAACCTTAGGTTATTATCTTTCAAATAAGCTATAGAAAATGTTTGTACCCTTCAATAGTTTATTTTGTATTGAAATTTTTGCGGCACTGCTAAAAATTTGAGGTGGAACGGGAGAAAATGGCGTAAATTTTTCGTGGATGCTTCTATGGTTCATTGATTTATAAGACGTTATCGCTTCAAAAACAACTCTTTAAACGAAATTGAGCTCCAAAAAAATACGCAGTTTGATTTCTTTTATAAAGACGAATTTAAAAAAAAATTTCAAAATCATTAGAGCCGGTTTTATTTTTAAATATTTTTTTATAAATAATTTTTGAAAAAAAAAATTTTTTGAAATAAATTCGGTATGCCATTTTGTAGAAACTTTTAATCAACACGTAAAACCAAAATTACAAAAAATTTCATTAAAAAAAAAAAAAATTTTTTTTTATATCCAACAATTATTTTTTTCCAATTTTTGTCTTTGATTTATATTTAGATAATTTTAAATTAAAAAAAAAACGGCTCTATAGGAGGTACCGTCAATAAGGAATTTTGAAAAAAACTTTTTTGATAGACCTTATTTAAAACTAATACTTGATTTTTTAATAAAAATCGTAGGAGCCATTTTTGAAAAAATTAAACTTTTCCAAAATTGGTATATGACAGGTACAGTTATTTTTGGTCAAAAAAAAAAAATAATTCCAAAAACCCCTCTGTACAGGATCCAAAAACTACTACATACCAAATTAAGAATAGATCTGCCCATCCGTTTAGGCTGTAACTCCTTATACAGATCGACAGACATCCTGACAGATAGACGAACTCTTTCATCGTTATGTCATGTTTGATTGTTATCTGAACTTTTTTTTTGTACGAATGCGTAACTTGATAAATACCTATATCGCAGGTAAAAATTCTACCCGCATTTTCATTTTGACAATCCGCTTTCAATTTTTAAATGGTATACAAAAAGAAACATTTTGGCAGCACTCCTCTTGTGCAGACATCTGCGAATCTTCCCCTCAAAACTAACTCGTCTAATGTCAAAAAAAAACTGTCAACAAACGCACGTTGATTTGTTTTCATTCCTCATTTCTCAAAAATAAAATCCAAACCTGTAAAAAAGTGTTAAATTTAAACAAATTCCTCCAAAATAAAATGCCAATTTTTGCACAAGAAAATAATCTCCTCGTTTTTCGTGGAAGTAATTTCCTCAAACAACGTTTAATACTTTCCATTTTAAGTGGAAAACCTGTAAAAATAATCGACATTCGTAGCAATGACAATGTCCCAGGATTACGTGAATTCGAAGTTGGCTTAATTCGTCTCCTGGACAAAATAACAAATGGTACAAAAATCGAATTGAATCCCTCCGGAACCTCGGTAGTATTTAGTCCAGGTTTATTACACGGAGGAACAATTCATCATGATTGTTGTCTCCAACGAGGAATTGGTTATTATTTGGATGTGCTAATTGCACTTGGTCCATTTTGTAAAAATCCACTTCATGCTACTTTACGGGGAGTAACAAATAGCAAAGAATCACCTTCAGTCGATAATGTTAAGACTTCAGCTTTGTCATTGTTGAAACGTTTCTTAATTGTCGATGAAGGTTTGGAATTGAAAGTTACCAAAAGGGGAGTCATGCCTGAGGGAGGTGGGGAAGTTATTTTCCGTTGTCCCGTGAGGAAGAATTTCCGTGCGATACAATGTGTAAAACAGGGAATGGTTAAACGCATTCGAGGAACTGTTTATGCTTGTAAAGTGTCTCCAGCTATGGCAAATCGGACAGTCGAATCGGCTAAAGGAGTCATGTTGAACTTCTTGACGGACGTTTATATTTACACTGATCAGAATAAGGGTAAACTATCAGGAAACAGTCCTGGTTTTGGTATCAATTTGGTAGCTGAGACAACTGAGGGCGTTATATTCTCTGCGGAGTGTGTGTCAAATGTTAAGGAGCAGGTAAGTTTTTTCCAAATTCTAGTAGAGTAACTAAAGCAAATCATTAGCTTTGATTTTGATGATTTTTTTTTCAAATTTTGTCACACAGGTAAATTTTCACAAAAACATGGCCTCCATTTTTTTTGTGTATTTTAATTAAAAATATTAAAAACCACAGTACACATAAAAAGGTAATATATTCCGAACTGACATTGGTCGCCAGATTGTCAAAACATGACACTTTGGCGACCAATGTCAGCTACCTAATTCTTAATTGCTTAAAATACCGACGAAAAACGCACAAAAACCGATAAACCACGCACACCACTAATTTTTAAACAATTATTTACCATTTCCCGCTATGAAACACGAAGAAAGTTTGTTATTTTTCAATTTATAATATTTTTAAATGACATTTTATAAATTAAAACAAAAACAAATTTCCTGTTTACTGCGATTGAAATATAAAAATTAAAGGCCGACCTGACAGATTGGTGCCCATTTTTGACAAACAAATTTTGACAACGTTCGGAATATATTACCTTATTATGTGTACTGTGATTAAAAACAGTTAGTTTTAAGGTAAATAATGTTTTTTTTTGGCTAAATATTGAACAAATTTTTGCTAAAGCCTATAATAGAGTAACTAAAGCAAATTATTAGGGAACCCGGCCAAACAGCTCTGATTTTGACGATTTTTTTTTTTTCAAACGTAGGTAATTAAAAATACTTTAAAGTCTATAGATTAAAAATTGCCGGTGTTGCCGTATTGTTTTTTTTAAATTAAAATTAAATTTTTTTTAACAAAACCATTTTTTTGCTTAAATTTCATAAAACAAATGATAGCAAAAGATTCTCTAGGTAATTTAAGGAAAATATATAGAAGGCTGTAAGGGACAGTCTTCCATCGTTTAAGCGATAAATGCAATTTTCTAACATTCTGACCTCAAACACAAAAAAAATATTTAGAAAACAACGGCAACACCTACAATATTTTAAAATACATTTTTAAAAAGCCAGAAGCTCATTCTTATCTCTTAAATTTAAATCCACTAAATTTAATAAAGACTTTTTGAAAAAATGGTCCTCAAACTCAGAATTAAAAAAAAAAATATTATTAGAAAAATTTAAAATGACTTTTTTCCAAACTTTTTCTAATAAAATATGAATTTATTTAAAAAAAATGTTTGGCCATAAATATTATTAGTTGAATTTCGAAGCAAAAAAGGTAAAATATATCACACTTTTGAAAAAAAAAAATGAAAAATTACTTCAATTTCAATGTTTTTTTTTTATTAAAACTTAATTTTTGCATTGAAATAATTAATTTTCTCAAAGACTGTGGTAAATAGGAACTTTAAATTTTTGCTATTAACTTTCAACAGTAAGGGTTATTAAATGAATTAAAAATAATTTTATGTTTAGATGTTGAACTTTAAAAAAAAAAAAAGTTACATTTTTTTTCAAAACTTTTATTAAAAAAAGTTCTTCGAAAATGAAATACTTTTTAATTTTTTTCATAAACCGTAATACATATTGACATTTCCTTTTATAATTTGAAATCAAAATAAATGCGGCCAAAAAAATTTGAAAATAAATGCATTTTATATTACGACCAAGTTTAAAAACGACATGTTAAAATTTTTTCAATAATTTTTTTTTTTCAAAAATCTGAGCTCAATTACCATTCTTTCAAAAGCCGTTCATTTAATTAACTTAATTTTAATTTTACATATATGACTAAGCTTCTAGCTTTTAAAAAATGTATATTTGAATATTGTAGGTGTTGCCGTTGTGTTCAAATATTTGTTTTTGTGTTTGAAGTCAATTAATAAGAAAATTGCATCTATCGCTTGAACTATGAAAGATTGTCCCTCACTCCCATATATTTTTTTTTCCGGCAATACCGGCAATTTTTAATCTATAGACTTTAAAGTATTTTTAATTACCGACGTTTGAAAAAAAAGATCATCAAAATCTAAGCTGTTCGGCCGGGTTCCCTAATATTGCCAATTTTTGAGCTTTAGTTACTCCACTACTAGTACGCAGCTGAAGCGAAAACAAAGGAGAATGGGCAAATCTGTATGGAACGTAGACGTTACGCGGACATAAATGAATTTGTTATTTTATGATGTAACTAAGTCCTACATATTTTGTGCAGAAGTTTTATCCTTCTGGCGTTATTCAGAAACGAATAAAATGCATTATTGCATCTAACATTTTATGCAGATTGTCGCGATGTTGTAACTTGAATATGTGTTTTAAGTGCAAAATATGATGCTCTGTCATTTTCCCTGAGCCTGAAGACCTTTATCTTCGAGTCAATTTTGAGAGTTTTGTTGTTCAATTTTTTGTTAGTTTGAATCGTTTGAAAACTCTTGAACTAAATCTCGAAGTTGTTTTATTAAAATCTTATATTATGAGTTCTATTGGTCATATATACAAGATTAATGTCTTAAGACTCAGGAAAAATAATAGAGCAACATATTTTATATTTAAAATAAAAATATAATTCAATTTGGCCTTCACACACTGAACGATGCATTAACAATACTAATATTGCAATATCTCACATTCTTAATGCATAGAGCCAAATCTACATAGCAAAGGTTTTTCCTAAGTTATCGTTCTTTCATTTGATACCAATTTCATTAATGGCCGCCGAACGTCCAAAATGCCTTTTCTCCTTTTCCATACAAAATTTCGTTAACGAAATCTTGAACGAAAATAAATGTGTTTTGTTCTGGCTTTTAAACTTATTTTCTGATGATTGAATTCTTTTATTTGTTTTTTTTTTTTTTTAATTATTTTTACTTATCTATAATACCCGATAGTATTTTTCGTTAACATGTTCGCTGTGGACTTTGGAGACTTTAAAATTTTTCGTTTCGCTTCAGCTGCGTACTAGGCTTAAAACATTCAAAAAGGATAAAAACGATAGTTTTGAAATGAAAAAAAAAAAAAATACATTGTAAATGCCAAAATTTTAAAGCAATTCGAGATTTGCTTATTACACTGGTCTACAAAATTTAATTTTTTTTTTGGTGCCGAGACTATGATATACTTTTCTATAAGTTTTTGATGTGCTGATTTCGAATCTGAAGTCAAAAATATCCTATCAGCTCCCGTTTTGGAAATATTACCGTTAGAACCCATAGAAAAGTATATCATAGTCTCGGCACCAAAAGCCTTGTAGACCTGTGTTATTTAACAACAACAAATAACCACACACTAAGAAATAACCTCAAAAACTGTTCAAAGTGGCATTTTCGATTTTCTAACCGGAATATCTCAAAAACCTAAATTAATATAATTTTTTGACATCAGATTTAGGGCCAGGCCAAAATCCTCCAGAAAAGTATTATTTCGTTTCTGTAACAAAAATAAAGTTTAATTTTGTTGAAAAGTATAATTTTAGCTGGTTGCGCTGAAATCTATTAGAACGCAAATCTACTGTTTTATGATCAGGTCCGAAATCTTCTGTTTTTCGCTTAAGTCCGAAAAATCCGCAATATTTTAGGACTGTTTCTGTTTCCTATAAAGGAAATATTTACCTAACTATTAACAATCGTTTTCAATACAAAACAAAAAAATTTTTGGCCATAAATTTGGGAAAATTTACCTGTGTAAAATTAAAAAACAATTTTTTGCTTAAATTTCATAAATTAAATGATAAGAAAGATTCTCTTAGTAGTTTTAGAAATAAAAAACACATAAGGAACAATCTTCCGTCGTTTAAATGATAAATACAATTTTCTCACAAACTGACATCAAACACAAAAAAAAAATTGTAAAAAAGTAAATTTGTGATATTTTTTTTAAATCCTGAAGATGGCACTTCTTGCCGAAATATATTGATCGCAATAAAAAACAATTGAGGTTTATTTCGGAGAATATTGGAGGCAATACAAAATTGCAACAATAACATTAACTCTTTTTCCGGCAAAACAAAAATCCCAAACAAAAACAAATTTTTTTGAACACAACGGCAACATCTTCAATATTTAAAAAACTCTTTTAAAAAGCCAGAAGCTCAATCCTATCTGTTAAATTCAAATCCACTATATTTAATGAAGAGTTTTTTAATTATGAAAAAAAAAAATGTTACTACAAAAATTTGGATTGTATTTTTTCAAACTCTTTCGTAATCAAATATAAATTTACTTTTATAAATTTTTGTGGCCATAAATATTACCAGTTGAATTTCAAAGAGGAAAATGTAATATAAATTTATAGTTTTGAAAAAAAAAAAAAATAATAATTCAAAATTACTTCAATTTCATTGGTTTTTTTTGATAAAAACTGAATTTTTGCATTGAAATAATTGATTTTCACTAAGACTTTGAAAATAAGACTTTCAACTTTCTTTTAACAATTAGGACTGTTGAATAAAAAAAAAAACTTTATATTTAAATGTTGAACCAAAAAAAAAAAAAATAAGTTAAATTTGTTTCCAAAAAAAAAGTTCTTCGAAAATGAAATACTTATTAATTTTTTTAAGAAACTGTAATACATATTAAAATTTCCTTTTATGATTTCAAATAATAAATAATATGGCCAAAACATTTTTAAAAATAATTCAATATTTTATTACAAAAAATTTTCAAAATCGACATGTTTTTTCAATAACTTTTTTTTTTCAAAATTCTTAGTTTAAGGACCAGTTTTTCAAAAACTCTTCATTCAATATACTTAATTCAAATTTAACAAATGGGAATAAGCTTCTAGCTTAAAAAATGTATATTTAAATATTGTAGGAGTTCCCGTTTTATAAAAATATTTTTTTTTGTGTTCGAAGTCAATTTTTGAGAAAATTGCATCTATAGCATTAAATATGAAAGATTGTCCTCACTCCAATATATTTTTTTTTGCATCAATTAAAAAAAATTCAACGGCAACAGCAGCAATTTTTAACCTTTAGAGGTTAAAGTATTTTTAATTACTGACGTATGAAAAAAAAGATCATCAAAATCGGAGCAGTTCGGCCGGGTTTCCTAATATTGTCATTTTTTGATCCTTACCTACTTACTCCACTTTTCCCTCAATTTTCCTTATTAACACTGGTTTTACTATTTTCAGGGAAATGAACCATCAGTTCCAGAAGATTTGGGTAAAGAAGCTGCACATAAACTTCTCGATGAGATTTATAGAGGCGGTTGTGTGGATTCATCATTCCAATGGATGGCTGCACTTTTTATGGCATTGGGACAGAAGAATGTTTCTAAATTTTTAACTGGTATATTATTTAGTTTATTAATAATAATTGAATGAGTATTAAGATTTTATATATTTTTAGGACCACTTTCACAATATACAGTGCACTTTTTACAACATCTGCGAGATTTCTTTGCAATCACATTTAAGTTGGAAAATCCTGAGGAAGAAGATGAAGATGAAAAACCAGCGGGAGCTCAACAAGTTTTGATGACGTGTGTAGGCATTGGTTATACAAATATTAGCAAACGTGTTATATAGACAAATAAATTTATATAATTTTTTAAGAACCTATATTCATGTGTTTTCGGGACTTCTTACATTTTTTTAGCAAACAGCTGTTGTATTGAAAACATTTTAATCGCACTTTTTGCCAAAAAGTAAATGACTCTGAATTCTGGTCTGATCCAGTTGCATTGTAATCAAATGGATTTTGATCTTGTCATACTTATATTGAGGTCGTATTTCACCGTCAATTTTATATCGAAGACTTATGTAAATGAAACAACTACAACTTATGTTACCCCAAAGTTGGAAAACCATTCGAGTACTAAATTGATTATAAGACTCAATTACAATAAGTGATGCTTAAGATGCATGAATGTTCCTACTTTATATTGGCAAACAAAATTCGTAAATTAAATTAACTTAAGATAATCAGAAACCACATAACGACGATAAAAGCAAATTATTGTTGTCCATTAAAATTTTAAGTTTGTCAATTTGCATTATTTGCAACGCAAAATGAATCCGTACGGATTGAAAACGGTTGTTCTGATTTCCATTCGACTTTTTTGTTGGAGAATATTGTTTTCCGGTAGTAAAAGCAAATTGCTACCCGGGTTGAAATTGGCAAAAATTTGTCGGATTGTAGATCTTTTTTTTTCGAACACCAAATATTCTCGAATACGGAAATCGGAGCAGATAAAATTCAAAAACGGGAGAAATTAGAATTTGAATAGAAGTCAGAACAGCCGTGTATGTGTCTACTCACAGTTTTAGAAGAATGTTATACCAAATTTAAAAAAAAGGTAGTAGTTTACTCGTGAGTAGAAATCTAGCACAACAACTACACATTCCCATTTCCAGCTTAAATGGAACAGGGTTCTCAAAATAACGTTCCCGAATTAAAAAGTATTGATACTTCTCACATTTTTCCGATCTTCTCATGATGCGAAAAAAATAATACAAATACCTACTTTTCTCGGTATCCGAAAATTTCAGTTCTCTCTCAAAACGAATTAAATTTTTTGAATGAATTTAATTTGATTAATTAATTAATTTAATTAATTTTTTATTTAATAGTTTTGAGTAGTTGAAATTTTAGAAAAAATTTTCAAAATTGTCGTTTTTTTAAACTAATTTTTTGAAACAAATAGTTATGAAATTTTCTAAAAAATTTATTAATCTACACTTACAGCCAAAATATCAAAAAAAATTAAATGTCCCGTTTTTGAAAAGTCGATTTTTCAAAAACAGTGCATTTCTGAAATTAGTTATTTTTTGTTATTTTTGCCGGAGAAAAAAATTACTGTACAACTTTACACATTTAAGGGCCATTTTTTTACTTGCGATATAGGTACTATATATCAAGTTATGCATTCGTACAAAAAAAAAAAGTTGAGATAACATTTTTCCATGACATTACGATGGTAGACAATGCCAAAAAAGTGGGTCCCGGAAGTCCGTCTGTCTGTCTGTCTGTCTGTCTGTCAGTCTGTCAGTCTGTCTGTCAGTCTGTCTGTCTGTCTGTATAAGGAGCTACAGCCTAAACGGATGGACCGATTAATATCAAACTTGGTATGTAGCGTTATTTGGCGACTCTCCAGAGGGGTTTTTGGAATTAATTTTTTTGGACCAAAAATAACGGTACTTGTCATATACCGATTTTAGTAAAATTGAAATTACTCAAAAACGGCTGTAACGATTTTGTTTAAAAAATTCAAATGTTAGTTTTAAGCTAAGGTCTATATTTCAATGAAAAAAATTTTTTTTGAGAATCATTATTAACGGTACCTGTCATAGAACCGTTTTTTTCAAATCCGATTATCTCCGAAACGGCTTATTCGATTTCAACGAAACTTTTTGTGAAGAAGCATTTATATAATTTAAATATAAATCAAAAATAAGATTTTGAAAAAAATAGTTTTTGGATTTTTAAAAAAATTTTGAAATTTTTTTTTTGAAAAATCAAATTTTCGAAAACGGGACATTGAATTTTTTTGAAATTTTGTTTTTAGATGTTGATTAGTGATTTCTAAAGAATGGCATACCAATTTTATTTTAAAACTTTTTTTCCAAAAAATTATTTATAAAAAATTAGTTTTTTAAAAAACGGCTCTAACGATTTTGAAAATTTTTTTTCTAAAAATGCATGTTAATATACCAATCAAAACTGCATATACTTGTTTTGGAGGGCAATTTAATTTCAGATTTTATTTTATTTTTTTTTAAACGAATTTTATTTTTTTTTTCCAAATTTCTATATAAAAAGTCTCAAAAGTTTAAGCAACTTTAACTCTAAGAGCAAGTTCGTGCGACCCAGTCGTGCATTTTATTTCACTGGAAGTTGAACTTCACATAAGGATTCTTAACTTCAACTTCCGAATTCCGTTTTATTCACTAAAAGTTGACGTTTTCAACTCTAGAGTTGATCAACTTGATTATTTTTAGATTGTGTTTTTGTGTTAATTTAGCCTACTCACAATAATTGGAAAACTCGCTATATTTAACCTCCTAAAAACCATATAAGGCCTCGATTTAAAGCTGCCAGACTTTTTAATTCGTTTTTAGAATGCATAAAACTGCATACTCACATTTTGGTAATACCTTTACTCCCAAAATTTGCTGTGGGTTCTTAGACTATCAGTATATTAAGGATTTTGTAAATGCTATAGAAGGTAAAAGTGTGAGCATCGACTTAAATCTTTAAAATCATAAATTAATTTTTCTGACTCTTGAATCATATTTTTAAGCTGTAAAAGTATGTACCTAGTTAGGATTAACTGATTTGTTTTCGAAAGTTACCTACATCTTTACTAGTGTAAAAGTTTCATTTTCGTCTAACTGCAGGTTAAACAAAAAACAAACAAAAAAAAGCAGCTAAAAAAACGCGTAACATATTCCTTCTTTCCAAGAAAACTTGAGTTAACTTTCTGTATTAAAATTGCACGAGGTTGAAAAAAATACAGAACATTAAAAGCCAAAAAAAAAACTACACAGGATTATGTTAACATTGCGTATCCGCTGTTCGACACCAACACCACCTAATAATTGGAGTCATCATTTTCCCATAAAATAAAATACCTTATCAGCGCCGTGCCAGCCGACAATGAACTTGAAATATTATCCACTGCAGACAAATGCATTTGTTTTGATTTGATGAATGAATTTTCAGCTGAAGAAGCTTTAATGCATTTTGTTTTCAATTCCTTTTTTTTAATTTTTTTTTCTCTACAAAAAACTGCAAATTTAGGTATAGGGATTGAGACGTTGTTGTTAAGGGAAAAACTCTATCTTTGAATTAAATTTTCCTCAGTATAAATTGATCATCCAGAAGTTCAAGATTATCAGTTCACTTTTTCACCTTCTTGGATAAGCTACCGGACTTTACGATGTTTCTAATTAAGATTGCTTTGCCAATCTTTCTTTTGGCCACTATTGGTAGTTTAAGTTTCGCTTTGGACAATAATATTCCAATGGAATCCAACCAACCCATGCCTGAGATGAATCAACCTGAAAACTCCGAAAACCAATCCACTTGGACTCAAGAAGCTGACCAAAGTTCTCCAAGTGTGGAAAGTGTATCGTTTGAAAGTTTGGAAAGCATGCCTGTGGAACAAGGATCATTTTTATTGAAAACTGTTGGTAAGTTTAAAAAAAAACATCAAATCTTGTTAAGAAACCGAAATAAAAAACAAGATGACTCTTTTTTCCAGCTCAACAAAGCTATATGCGTCAAAATACTGAAACTCTATTCACACCAAATATGGAACAAGTTAAAATGTACCTGATCACACCCAATGGCAACGTTTCTATCCCCCAAACAAACATTGGAGATTTCTTGAGCAACTATCCTCAATTAATCACTGGAGAGGTGACAATTTTCGTAACTGGTATCCCATCGACCCCAGAAGATCCAACTGATGCCATCTACGAAATAGTTGAAGCTTACAGAGCTCGTTACCAAGGAAACGAGAATCAAATCCAATATTCGGATTCATGGGATGCTCCAACCACTGGCAGTCTTATTGTAAGTTCAAAAACAGTCTCTTTTTTTTTAAGCCTTGACTTAAAAGGTCTTTATCTTTTTTTTTTTTTTTGTAGATTATTGATTTGGGAAATTCATTGACAAACTTCCTAAACTGGGCCACATTGGACATTGAAGAAGCTGGAAAAATGGTTGGCCAAGCTATTGTCAACATGACCGAAATTGTGCCCTACTACAACATTCACTTGATTGGTCATAGTGTTGGTGCTCATGTTGCTGGAGCTGCTGCTAGATATTTTGCCCAAGAGAAAAACATTCAACTTCGTCGTGTGACTGGATTGGATCCTTCGCAGATCTTCACCGGAGAACAACACATGGAATCGAAGCTGAATCGTGGAGTTGCTGATTTTGTTGATGTCATTCATACGACTTCTTATGGTGCCGGATCGGATAGCAATGGTGATGTGGATTTCTATCCCAGTGGACCAGGATCAATTCCACCAGGTTCAACTAATATTGTCGATGCTATGTTGAAAGCTATTAGATACTATGCTGAAACTGTGATGCCAGGTGGTGAGAGGAGTTTTATGGCTGTGGGATGTAATTCATTGAAGAACTACAATAAACATCGTTGTCATGGTATTCGAGTTCCAATGGGTTATACAACGCCATATGATGTTAAAGGTGATTTCGTTATGAAAGTTAAGTCCAAGTCTCCGTATGGGAAAAATGCTAAAACTTCAATGAAGAATTATAGAATGCGTGGTACAGCTATAGCTTTTTAATTGGAAGCAGCTGTGGTCTTCTTTACGCCCAGTGAATTTTTTTTTTAAGTTGATTTTTTAGTGTATTGATTTTGAATTTAAATAAATCAATTTTTTTATATTTGTTTGCAAATATTATGAGTTTTTCTTTTTCACTTGGTTTTCTTAAACTTCACACATTTTTTCAGAAAACCAATATTATCTCGATCAAAATTTTTCGAAGTGGAATATCGGAGTTAGAAGTGACGTTATATGAAGCTATCTGCGCTGAAATGAAGATTTCACTTGCCTTCTTCTCCACAAAACTGAAGTACGTAGCGTAGACGAAGACAATCTTAAAAAATCGATAAATCTTTTAAAAATTTTCGGCAAATGCGGTAGTTCAAAACAGTAGTTGGAATGGTTTCAAGCCACAAAAATATAAGATTGATAGAGCAGCTTGCACATTATAATCCTCTCTGAAGAACCATTTAAAGATCACTTAATGAACGTTCATTCCCAAAATTGAAAAATTCAGCAACATTTGGGGACTCAATGACTAATATTGAGGAGTACTCTTTTCCAAGGTACATAAATCCAAAAAAATGCCATATTATCATCGAAAAATACTTTAGTTAAATTCCATCTGTATCCGAGTTTTTTGTCAGTTAAGAAATTACGTTGAATTGAAATCTTTAGAGGCATTTTCTAGAAGATATTAAAAAACAAAAAAAAAAAAAAAAAAAAAAAGAGCAAATTTTTTTGTTGTCAACTTATTAAAGTGCACGTTTTTCAGGGCTCAGGTTAATTCAGTTATTTAATTTAAAAACTGACTCTAAGGTCTAAATTGTCTTCAAACTCATAATTTTGAAAAAAGAAAGTCTTAAAAAAAATATAACTTTAATTTTTTCTTGTGATATACAGACAAGAATGGTAATTTTGGGACACTTTTATATTTAAATAATTTTGATAATTTTTTTCTAAAGAATAGATCCATTTTTGTGTGTTAAATTTCATTTATGTATTATATATATTTTTTACCATTCATCAAATGGTTCTAAGTACCTCAGCTTTAGACATAAACGATATTTTTGTCATCTACTCTTGCTCATCCGATATCATTATTTAAAGCGTTTGAGAAACAATATTATGTAAGTTGGTAAAATTTCAAGATTAAAAAAATGTAAGCCATTATAATTTATAAATAAAACGGGTGGATAATTTTTTTTGAAAGTTTTATGCATACATACATACATAACATATGTTTTTTTTTTTTTAAACGGTTCATTCAAACGGTTTTTATATTATACAGTACAATACTCCGTTTAGAGGTCAATTTCGTATAAAATTAAATTTAAAATATGGTCCTACGATTTTTTACATAAAACGAAGTCTAAAAAAATTTTACTATAAGAACAAGTAAGTTCGACCCAATCGTGAATTTTATTTTGTTTTACTTTTATTCTTTCAAGAACAAGTTTAAAGAAATGCCGTATTTAATTTTCATGACTGTTTTGAATTCAAATGAATCGAAGTGATTTTTTTCCCGAAATAATTATAATGTTACGTATACACCCCAGTGACACTATTTAATAGTAGTTTGTATAAAGTAGTGCAATTTTTTTGATGGAATAGATTATAATTTGAATTTTTTAAGAAAGAAGAAAGAACTATTTAAAATTAAAATATTCGATTAATGGAGTAACTAAAACCTTAAAAAAGTTCCCTTTCAAAAATATATATGTAAGTTCTTATGGATTACAAATTTCTGGTTCTAAAAATTATTTTAAAAACTAACCAAACATATTTTATTTAGTATGTTATCACAAAATTTGAAAAAAAAACGTTATCTAGAAAAACTTTTATGGAATATGTAAATAAAAATCAAAATACATTTTTTGAGAAGATATGTTAAAAGTCGATTGTACCAGTATTTATTATTTAAGGAAGTTTTATTGTTTTCAATGTTTTCCTGAAAAAATTAAAACCAAGCTATAGCTTTTAGAGTTCAAGTTGCATCATTTTTTTAAAACTTTTAAATTGAAAAATTTGGTAAATGTAAATTAAAAAATGTAAAAATAAATAAATAAAAACAATCACAAAATATATGGAATGTCATTTTTAAGCTATTATAAATATATAAATCGAAAATTCAAAAAAAATTCAATGTCCTGTTAACGCAAAATTAATTTTTGAGAAAAAAAAATCAAATTGTTTTTAAATCGAAATTCTATGAAATTTTTTTTATTGATATTAACAGCCCCATTCTACTATTCGATTTACGTGAAAGTCTCAAATAAGAAGAATAGTTTTTCTTGAAAACTTCTCATAAAAACAAAAGCAACGTTTGGAAAACCAAATATAGAAATTTTTCAAAGCCATAATTTACGTAATTAATAAAGTGAACTTTTCAATGCACGTGAATCAAATAGCAGAATAAGGCTGTATGTTAAAGCTTAACAAAAGTTCTAGTACAATAGTACAAAAATGATTTTCGAAAAAAAATATTTTCTTGAAAAGATAGACCTTCTGTGTTAGAAACAACACTATGAAAATTTAGTTTTTCCAAAATAGCCTGGTAACGCTATTTATTCTTGGCCCCAAAAACTTAATTCCGTAACCCTCACTGTAGAGTTAGTTTTTGAACAAGTTTAATTTTTTTTCTAGAAAATTAAATTGGTTCAAAAAATCTCAAAAGTATTCATGACTTTTTTTTTCGGAAAAATAAAAATACACTATAATTTATTATTATTATTATTTGTATTTTCTTTTATAATTTATTTAAAATTCCTAAACAAATTTTATATGATTTAAATATTACATTGTCTTCATTTTTGTTTGTCTTAAATAATACACATTTTTTTTTTAAAAAGACACTACAATACATTTTAACTTAAATAATAAAATTAAATAATAACGGCAACGAAAAAGATATAATTATTTTTTGTTTTTCTTTTTTTTTTTAAATTAAACAATTGAAATTTTTATACAAAATCGGAAAGAAAACATTCCCAAGCTTAAAATCGAATACAAATACATTTATATTTTTTTTTTGTTTTTAAATCAGTCAACTAATTACACAACAATAATTTCGATTGATGGTCTTTTTAATTTTGGTAATTTTATGATGTCATCTCTCATCACAATTTCCAAAAAAATTTACAATCTCAAATTCTATATAAAATTGATCAATTTCAATTAAAAATTTTAATCTACTCGTTGCAACCAAGACCTGCAGACCAATTACACATTCCACCAACTGGGTCATAACTTAAACCTTTAGGACAGGTATATTCCCAGCCGACAACACCTCCGGTCTCGAATTTTGCACAGGAAATGAATTTCCTACATGATAACGGATGAGGGAAGTTACCTTGGTCCAAGCATTCGATAATTCCTTTGCCATGGAGGACAACTTTAACCTATACCAAATAGATAGATGTTAAATAACTTTTCAACCCTGCAAATGCAAACAGAGGCTATGTAGTAGCTTACCTGTGAGGCAGTAGGCTTATCTACAACTCTTTCATCATCATCATCGTAATAGTCATAATCACTGGAAGGCTTATAGGTTTGTCCTGAGGGAGTCTCAATGATTTTATTGAAGGGTGCAGGTGTCTTGTGTGGCCGTCTCCGGCTGATGAAAACTTCCACATTTTCCGGAATGGGAGTTGTTTTTTGTGGCCTACGTAATGATGGTCTTCCTGATATTGAAAATTATTTTTTTTTTTAAATCAGAAATTAAGAAAAAATTTAATAAAGCTTACTCGTTGATGCTGAATAGCCTATTCGTCTTGTAATTGGTTCTTCGTAGCTTGTGTAAATTGGAGTCGTACTTCTAAAAATACTTGTCGATATAGAGACCTTTCCAGAGGAATGTTCGTCATCAAGACTGTCACCAATTTGGTTGTGGAAAAACTTGGACTCTTGTATACTTGATTTGGCAATTTGGTCTAGATCTTCAGGAATTGAGGTGTCCAAATAAAGTGGAGATGTATTGAATTCTATTGGTGCTGGTGGAATGGTTGTTAAAGACCCCGAAGTTGTCGATGGAGGGAATCGCCTTTTAAAAAGTTGATTTTGACTTTTGGACACATCTGTGGATGATAAAATAAAAATCGAAATTAAAATTTAATCTTGCATTCATAAAAATAAAAAAAAGTAAAAGGTAATGCCTGTATTGACCATTGCTTGTTAAACACTTTTATAATTGTTTTATTTCTCGTGAGTCTCAGTTACTTGAAAAAAAACAACACGGTGATGTTTTAGGTTTTTTTTGTTGTTAGATTTAAGTTTGTAAAACATCTATTAACACTTCATGCATTTAAATTTTGTTGAGTAAGTGTTTTCTCCAAGTCTTGTTGGTTTTTTTTAAATATACAAATGCATTCAAGCTTCAAGGTAATCAAGTCTATGTACCATCTGCCGCGCGAGATCAACAGCGTAATTATAACTTCTTGTTTGCATCTATGACGCTAGTTGTATAGACTTTTTTACATACCCAAGCATAACAACTTTAGCTTTAGCTACTTGACTTGAAGTCGATTATGAAATCTTGATATACCCGAACGAGTTGTCGTTTTGGTCGTCGGCATCGGTCGTTCGTCAGTTATATACTTAATATCTAATGACAGCAAGAGTGCTTTTAGGATTGGACGCATGTTAATAAATTGAAAAATAAAATAAATTTGTATCTTGTTATAAGTTTTCTGGATAGATTTTTTTACAGATTCACAAAGGAGTGTTCATAAGCGTAGTTAAATTACTTTTTTTTGCAATAAATGGAGAAACTTTTTAAAAAGATAACGTATATGTAGGCATTCATGCAAAAATTTTAATAATGAAATACATAACTATGCAAGATGCGTTTAGGAAACTTGTTTGTGGTATAGTGTTGTTGTGGTTTTCATTCACACATATTACAAAATTTAAACATCATAGGTTATAGATGCCTGCACATTATGTTAATATACATTATATTGGAGAAAAAGCTTAGAAAACACTTGAGGCTTATGCAAATTTAAATTCACACCTTGAAGCAATATACAATGCTCTACTGCTTCGCATGGTTGTAGAACCAACTAGCAAAAAGTCTATATATCTTCATATCATTACATTTAGAAAAGTTTAAGGAAGATCTGTTTTTAAGGTGGTACAAGCTTGAAAGTTAAGGGTTTTGAGGTATTTCTTAGAGGGAAGATTCAGACTTTTGTACGACCAAAACTAACGGTGCCGGCCATTTCCTAACCAAAATAAAAAAAAAAATCTTTTCTAAAAAACAGGTTTTTGTTTTTTTGAAAAATCAATTTTTTTTTTTCAAAATGGATCGATGAATTTTCTTTAAATTTAATGATTGGATTAAAAATTAATTCATAGCAAATTTTTTTGAACATTTTTATACATATATCAAATAATTTTTTCACGTTTTTGAGCTGAAAACGCATTTTGAAGCTATTTTTTCTCCAAAACGTGGTCTCATATGCAACTAATTTACTTTTTTGATTATATATTTTTATTTAGTTTTGCTGAGCTGCAATATTTATATTTCTTATTGCAAATTTCTTTAAAGTTCAATTAAAAAACGCCATTTATTTAACAATTAAATGTTTGTTCCGTACCGCTTATGGAAAAACTTAATTTTTGTTTTTTATAAAAAAAAATAATCGCAACTGATGCTATTTTTCTTGACCTTGCAATGTTTGAACAGGTGTACCTTCTGCATATATCAATATAATTCATAAAAAATAAAAAGTTATAAGAAGCTCAACTCAAATATTACCACCTTAATTTTTCAAGAAAAAATATTAATTTTTAAGGTATCAAACAAAGAAAAATGTTGAAAAAGGATTTTTTATTTTTACTTTTTCAGAAATAATAATTTAATAATTTTTTTTTTTAAGTAAAATTTTGTTCTTCATTTTACTTTTTTTTTCCTAAAGTTCTCAAAAAGTAAGATTTTTTCTTGAAAAAAGTCAAGGTATTAATATTTGAATTGAGCTTCTTACTTCTCTTTATTTTGGTTAATGATATTGATAACTGCAAAAGTTACACCTGCTCAAACTCTGCAAGGCCAAGAAAAATAGCATCAGTTCTGATTATTATTTTTTTTTTCAAAGTTTTAGTTTTTCAAAATAGATAAGAAGTAACTTAGTTAGATTAAATCTCAATCCAAAATAGAATTGAAAAAAATAAAATTTTTAGTCTGACTAAGAAAAAACACAAAAGTTTATTAACGAAATAATAAAATTTATTTCATTCAATTTATCTTTACAAATGTGAAATTTATCCACCATCCACCAACGTTGAGCCGTTTATGATGTGGTGGTCCACTCAGCCTTAAGTCTCGCATCTACTGAAATTGTTGAGAATTTACAAATAAAAGAACAAAACGTCTTTTAAACTGTTAATTTAATGCACTTACAGATAGACAGAAAGAGACCCAATTTTTTTTCTATTACGATATTTCAAGTCTGATTGTTATATCAAGTTCGATTATTTTACAAACTTTTAAACTTGCCATATAGTACCTATCCCAAGTAAAAATATGAGTGAACACTGAACACATCAATCAAAAGTAATTAAAAAAGTCAATTGTTTTAATTGTTTGGACTGCAGTTGAACACAACGGACAATTATTGAAGTTTACACTTAATCGGTCGGTCACTGCGGTGTATGCGTATGCGTAAAATTTTATTTCCTTTAATGAAATTTAGTGATATGATAACTGATTATAATTAATTACAACATTTGAAGTTTTGTTGGGCATTTTCTGACCTTAAGTTACTATCTTGTTCTTTCAAACCAACATACGAATTTCCCGTTTTCATGAGATGATATTTGAAGTTCAGTTACTTTGTGAACTTTGGAAGAATTGTAAACTAGTAAAGTAAAATATATTTTTTTAAATACAAAAATTGTTATTATTGATAGCAGTTTTTAAATGCTATTGAATAGTGAATGCTTTTGCTTAAAAGATTTTTTATTATTCTTTATTTTACTATTTCTATATATTTTTTGTCATTTTATATAAACGACTAACGACTAAAAAATGTTAGATGTAAAATGGTATGACCGTTGAAGTGTCCTCACCGCAGCATAATTTTTGGCTAAACTGCTGCAAGACTCTTCATCTTTATGAAGGTGGGATTTATTATTGACAAAGGTATCATATTTTATACCTTTTATAACTGAACAAGGTACAATCTACAATAAGTTTTAAAATTAATGAGCTATACCAATGAATTACCACAATGATTAACAGTTAAATGATGTATCACATTAGTATTCTTACGCCACAAGATCCATTTAAATAGCCATAAACATCCAAGTTTAATGAAATGGCTATGTATGTATGAATCATTTACTAAAATAAAAACACCATTTTAATAGATTTGTATCATGAAATAGAGATGATACTTTGTTTCATGATAACTTATAATATTATTACCAATTTATGGACTATCACTTGATGAACATTTATAACATGCATCTTAGCTTACTAATCTTCGGATTTATTGTCATTAAAAACTCTTTATTAAATAACCCTAAATATATCCCATTCGTTAAAAAAAAATTAAGTGTCCACACTTACTTATTTAAAAACTGAAAAGAAAAGTTCGAACCTCAGCTCTTTTGTTTCGATAATTTGTATACACGAAAATCTCTTTTACCTACAATCTCTTTCAGATTTCATATAGTTTATTGGTAAACCATTTACGCCACATAAACGTGAAGTAATAATTTATTCAAAATCACTTATTGACAATCTTATGTTGATGCTCTCTACAGTCTACACCCATGTTTATTAAAATCGATGTTTATTTTGACTTCTTTTGAATATCAATATCAAACGATATCACACACATCAAAGCCTATCCCATAATTCATGTATAATACAACCTTTTTTTGTTTATCTCCCAAGCACACCTTATAAGTCTGTCAAAGATTTCAACTCAAAACTGTCAGTTATAAATTCCAAAGAAGACATAAAAAGAGATAATGAAAAAAAAGGACTTAAAAAAATACCTCATCATTACGTATTCAAATAGTGAAAAACTCACATCCAAATGTTTTTCTTTCTTTTAACATTATATCTACTATGTAATCTATAAGTTCATATTTTGGGAATACCCGGAAACCGTTATTTATTTCGAAACAAAAAAAAAAAAACAGATTCACCAAAAATTAATTTAATTTAGTTCTTGGTTAAATGAATTCACCACCGATTCATCTCATTAACTATCACCTCTATGGCTGAGCACTTGTATGATGTAATACAAGATCAACATAAAAGGGAAAGTGTTTACACACGCATCCGACAGCCAACTTCCAGTTGCCAATTTAAACTTGAAAAATAAATAAAAAAACAACTATACTCTTAACCCACATGCAATATATCATTAGGGGTACCTATATTCCGACTATATTTATACTTACTAAAAAGCCCTGACTAACTGACTTTCTGACTCATAAGGTAATGCAAATAATAAGAGATAACATGGAATGCAGTTTGTAGCCTTCTCTGCCGCCGACAAAGTCAACAAAACAACAACATAATATCGACCGTACATGGTCAAGCTACTATTTAACTTTGAATAGGGTGTTTCTTTTTAAGGTTTGCAACCGGAAGACTTTTGATATTTTTTAAACTAGTTTTGGAATTTTTACTACTCTGTTGCTTGTAACTTGTTGTGGAGGTCAACAACAGGTCACAAATCTTAAAAAAACATGTAATAAGGAAATATAAATGAATTTGAGTTCTCAAAAAAACACCCTTTATGATAACTCATGTACTTACCAACTTCATCAGATGTCTCCGCTGCCGTTGGCGTACTCCCACTACCACTTGAAGTCGTCGTCGTTGTTGTTCCTGTTGAATTTGTTAATCTATTGCCATTCAACGGTCTGGTGAATTTACGTCGTATCACACCTGATGATGGAGACTTTTGATTTGACAGTTTATTAACAGTTACGAACGTGATATCATTTGAAGACGTTGCCACCGAACCAGTGGTAGTGGTAGTGGTGCTATTCGATGTGATCTCAACCGGATTCGATGAAGATGACAGGGCTTTAGCTGTTGGCTTGAGCTTTGCCGATATTGTGGTTAGATAATTCGGCCTAGTGCGTCGGTTATTCTTGAACAGACTGGTCGTTGTTGGAGCAGCTGCTGTTGAAGCATCATCAGTAGTGATCGTCGAAGTACCATCATCGCCATTATTTAGTTCATTATTAGAATTGCTGGAAGCAGGTTGTGTTGTGGTGGTGAAAAGACGTCTACGTACAACGGATGGACGACGAGCGGGTACTTTTGTGCGGACCTTAAATTAAATTAAAAAAATATAAAAATAAATAATTTTTATTTGTGTTTCGTTTTATTTTGGAATTTATTTAATTAAATATTTTTTAATATTGCTTTGGTTTTTGTGGTTTTATTTTAATTTTATTTGAATTTTTTTTAACCAAATTAGTGTTTTGCTATTTTATCAAACTACAGAGGAATGCAAATACGAATCTACAATAAAATGCACAAAGCGGATATTGTGTTGAATAAATTTTATTAAAAAAAAAATTGTGAATAATTAAGGGAAAAAAAGGCAATTAATTTTATAATAAAATCTAGGTGGTTATTTTGTTTTTGTCAATTTCATAAATAAAATATATTTTTTTTTTCCTTTTCATATTTTATTCTTCCATGCGCTACATAACGAATATATTAAAGTTTTAATTAAATTAAAGAATATTTTATGAGTGGGATGATATTTTTTGATATAATGAATTCGTTTAACGTTGTGTTTGAATTCTGATGTATTTGTGGTTGGTTTTAAGTGGTATACAAATTCATATGTTAATTTAAACATTTGATTGCGTAATTCATAGCAGTTGTTGTTGAGGATATATAGATTAGTCATTTTTGAAATATTGTATTTATTTAGATTAATTTATTGCGGGTATCGACAAGATTATGCTAATTTAAATTAAAATTTATTGATTTAGAGATTTTTTTTTTCAACAATAATCTTGGATTGGATACATTTTAAATTCAATTTCCTGTCATATATAATGCAGTTGATTTTAATTTTGTGATTAATTTATTTGCTGTTATTTTGAATACATTTTGAAGATGCGTATAAATTTTAACTATCTTCTTGTTGTTTTTAAACAATTAACAAAACAAATTGCTGTTTATGAAGATTATTATTTAGAGACTTGCCCTTACATTAGAGCTTCGAAAATGATTTTTAAACGTATTTTGCCTGCACAAGCTTAGTGAAAAAATCTTTCTCAGCTAAGTGTTCTGTTGTACTTTATTTTGTTAGTAATGTTAATATGTATCTTCACTGATAAAATTTAACATTTTCAAACAAAAAGAGAATATTGAAAGTTATAGCGAAATGGTAACAGAGGAAAAATGTACAAAAGAAAATCTAACTGCAAAAAATATTGCAAAAGAAGCCATTATTCATTAAATACAATACGAACACTTAAGTCCACAAAGGATTCAAGGTCAAATGTTGAAAACAACGTTTGTTTCCGCACATAATTTTTAATCGACGAAACAAAGATATAACAAAAAAAGCACAAAATTGTTGAATAATTTTAGTGATTTTTTTTTTGCATTATTATTATTTTTTACTTTTTTATCTCTTGAGGCTACATTTCGAGGATGGTTGCCCGTTCATAAGTCAAATGAGAACAATATTTGTTATTTAAAGCCTTCATACAATATGCTTTTTTTGAAAAGGTACATTTTCAAAAATTGCCTTTACTTCGGATTCGCAATCGAAAAACCTTGGAGAGGTACATGCAGCGATGCCAATTGAGGCACAATTATGCGTTTTAGGCATAATTTTATTAGCTAAGGCATTGAGGCTTATTTTTTGACAAAAAGGCATAGTTTTTTTCTTTCCACTCTTGATTTATGTTTTAAAAGTTTCTTATAATTTTTTGAATATTTTAATAAAAAAAAAAAAAAATTAAAACTAATATATTATATATATACAGTCGTATTTATTAGATTTTTGTCTACTTATACACTGCATAACTTTTTTCAAATTGTTGGAAATATGCCTTATTTAATAAAAATAATAATCACATTATTCGCGATTAAGACAATCTAGTCTTGTCTATAAGTTTGACAGTTATAAGACAACAATAAACAAGGTTTTTGATCACATTTTCTAAATTTAAACAGTTGTATAAAGTTATACAACGTTTATAAATACGGGGGATAATCTTTTAAATAAATGTTGTTCGAAATTTTATTTACAGAATTTGTTTTAACCATTTAAATCTTGGTAGTGTTTAGTTTTTCAAAGTATTTTGTCCACACTCATCAATTTTACTAGAAAAGAATCTGCAAAAAGCGATTTTTTTGCTATAGAAAGGCTATTATTTCTTATTCTTGAACAAAAAAACTGTTCGCTAATTTCTTCCAATTATGTAAAACAATGTAATAGTTGCCTTGAAAAATTTCTTTCGAAGAAAATAAGTTGCCGTTTTGTGACAAATAAGTAGCCTAAATGTATAAATTAATTAAGTAAACATTTCGTTTTGTGTATTATCACTTTTATATACATATATAATTTTTCAAACATAAACTAAGAAATCTAAATTGAGGCATAACTTATTTGAAAAGGCAAAATTTTTTTTCAAGTGAGGCATAATTTTGACTGAATGGATTGGCAACGCTGGGTTTGGTCAAAGACGACCATTTTTTGTACCTTTTATGAAAAACACATCAAAACACGTTTTTTAAAAAATCTTTTATTAAAAGGATATTAGTTGTTTTACTGCACACTAAATAATACTAAAGAGATTGTTTAATTTCACATTACGACCAGTTAACGGAATAGATTCTAATATGAAAAATTTAAAAAAGTCTATTATGTCACACTTTCTGTTCTAATTGAACTTATGTTAAATACCTCTTAGAGCTGAACCTAAATCGAACTACGATCGAATTCCATCCATTTTAATTTAAGTAACAGACTACAGCAAATTTTGGAGGTGTGTGATAAGTGGAAGCATTTGTGGGTAGCGTTTGGAATCTATAGCGCAAATAACTCTGCAGTTTATCAATTAATTATGATACTCATAAAGTTTGGATTTATCCACCCGCAACATGGCAATCAAAGAAGAAGTTTTCGATCGTTAAAAGGAAACAAAAAAACAGCCTGAAAGTACACACCCTCAATTCACTTCAATTTTATAATAACATTTTCGAGGTATCTTAAATGCTAATTTCTGACCGACCAAGTGAAAACGAATATTTTTAAATTTAAGTATTGGACCTAACATTGTTAAAGATACGAAAAGAAATTTTCAGTATTGGAAGATATGTAAGGCTAAGCGCACACATGCGATTTTCAGTCGTTGCTACTAAAAAATCGCAGTCGCAACATAAAATTACCGTGCACACACTTGCGACTAAAAAATCGCGCGCCTATTTTTTATTACAAGAAAAAACATTATGTTTGGTCGAAAAAAAGTTGACCGTTTTTCGATAAAAAAAATGCATCATCTCAAGATCAAAAGATCCAAGAGATACTCAATGTTCAAATCTAATATCCAAATGACCGCAAAGAAAACAATCACGAAATCCGTTCGTAATGAAAAATTTCATACAAATGGTATCTACGATCGGATTTTATGATAAGGTGAATTCATGAAACGGTGTAAGCTCTGGTAAAAGTGGTAAAGTGATAAATGTGTCAAAATTTGCTAAGAGTTTGACCGCTTGTTTACCAGATTAGAAATAGAAATAGATTCTCTGCAATGTGTATGTTTGTATCTTATTTTATTCCCCACGAGTACCATTATTTCACCAAAGCATTGAATACTCATTCTATAGTACTGGGTACATTTCTGAGGGTCTTCTCTTAAATTCTTATGAATTTTATGGAATTGTCCTTTTAAATTTTCTATCGTTTATAAAAAATGAGCCACTATACAACACTTTCTAGTAATAATGAAGAAAAAATAACAAAAATAATAAAAAATATCCATTATTGTACTTAAAACAATTGTTCCAAGTGTCGCACGTGCGGGCAGGTGCATTATATTCTGTATAATATATTCTTATGTGCAGCAAAAAAAAAAAATCGCGAAAAATAGAACAGGATATATTTTTTTAAACTTTGCGATTTTAAAATCGCAAGTCTGTGCGCTCTCATTTAAAATAATGTGTTTCATTTCTTGCGTCTTAAAAATCGAGTGGTTCAAAATCGCATGTGTGCGCATGATTTGGCCTCTTTGCGACTGCTACTTTTTAGTCGTTTTCGGTTTAGACGCAAGTGTGTGCATAACTATGCTGGTCCATTTGTTTCATTTTAATTTGCGACAATCGCGTAGCCAAAAAAATGGGACAATTTTCAATTTTTTAATCGCCGCTATTTTTTAGAAGTATGTGTGTTTACCGGCATTGAAATGCGTGTGATCCATTTTTGCGACTGAATAATCGTGCGACTAAAATCGCATGTGTGCGCCTAGCCTAAAAGTATGTAGTATCTGAGTTCAATAAATTTGCTATTTTTTACAAAACCTGTTTATTTTGCCTATACAAAGTACTTCGAGTGAAATGATGAGACAGGAAGGAAATTTGAATGCAGTACAGTAAAAAAAAAAATTTTTTCGTTCCAATTTTAAAAATAGAAAATTCTTCAGTAGGTACCTAAACATAATTTTATTTAAGCACAAATTTTGAAAGAGAAAAAATTAAATTTTCATAACTTTAAGGGTTAATAATACTTTTTTTAGTTCTGAAAAATAATATAAACGAAAAAAAAAATAAACATCTTTGATAGCTTTCGAACTTTTATTTTTGTTATTTAAATAGGATATTAATTATAATGATTTCAGCAGACAACTACGCATGTAAAAGACAGTAAATTGAAAATTTAATTTATATTATGCCTCTTTGTAAATAATACAAATTTTGAACTAAAAAAAACTTCAGTTTTAGTCTGGTATTGCTCTATGCTCTGGTATTTGATCGAATATGGTTCTTTAATCAGGCACGGCTTGGAAAGTGTAAGCTATCAAATGTTTGCAGATAAGTATCAAATAAATATCAAATAAAAACCAATTTATTTAAAATGTGTATTATTCGCGGTAATTTTTGTATGTAAAAAACGATTATGCGTTGAAATTTTACTTTTCTTATTTTGCCAAACGTAATCACCGATTCACCAATTTGCATTTGCGATGTAGGCAAAGAGACATAAGGCAAACAAATCGAGATAACAATCAGACATGGCACTACGATGCTAGAGATTCCCAAACTCTGTCTGAGTCTATCTCGAGTGACAACACAAACCATTGAAGCGATTTGCTTCAAACTTGGAATTTGGTGATTTTCTAGAGGAGAAAAAACTTTCTATTCTTAAAAAATGACTCTAACGGTTTTGATTAAAATATTTGTTTATTCTGTCGCAGAAAAGGATTTTGAAAACTGTTTTAACATTTTTATATTAGACTATCAGATGAATAAAAACTGCCAAATGTCAATATAAAAAAAACTTTTATTCCTAGGAATAAGCTCTATCTGAGGTTTATCTGACTATTGAAAAATTGGCCCTTTATAGACTCCAATGATAAAAAACAATCAGAAAGACTCTTGTTATTAAAAAAAACTTAAACCCTGATTTTTCGAACTTGTAACTTTCATCATTCGGTCACCTTAAAATCAAAAAAGCTAAAGAATATAAAATTTTGAAAATTTAGGACACTTAAATCAACTTTTTTTTGAGCTAGCAAATTTGAAGCTAAGAAAAAAACATAACACCTAGAAAATTCTAACAAATTGTTTAAGGTCGTATTGATAGGAGACCAAGAACTTACATTAAAAGGAAATTTTTTTTTAAATCAACACCATGAAAAAAGGAAAAAATATTTAATGAATATATTATTATATGACAACATACTTCCTCAAATGTATAAATATATTATAAATTTTACATGGAACAATACGTTTTTGAACTGAAAAGATCACTCTTCCTGCTTGAATAAAACCACATCATTTTATGTTCAAATAAACACCCGCGTAGCATGATTCAATAAATACCCAAAAACAGATTCAATGAAAAAAAAACTTTCTTATTAACTCCGCGAATGCTTTGCATTCAATTAAAATAGCAGATAATCAAAACAAAATTGAAGCAAGAAATCAATTGAATGACATTGAATAGTGGAGTAATGTAATATACATATAAAAATAAAATAAGTTTAAAATGTTAGGAATTCAACCTTCAAATGTTAAATATCATTAATCTTCTTTTTTTATAGCTATCGAGTAAATAAATAATAATTTGTCTCTTTTAATTCACGATCAGATTGGCTAATATACTTCAATGCAGTTCAATGAATTTGTCAGTCAGTATTTTGCATGGGTACGTTAGTCAAAAATTTAATCATTTTATTCGATCGACTATTTTACACTCGATGCCAAATGCCAGTATCTTTGTATAGTGAATGCATATCTGAAAGGTAATCATTTGCTAGAGCACGATCAATTTCCAAGAATATGACGGTTGTTTTAAAATTAAATTAAAATTCTTTCGGCATATTTGAAAAACAACTGCAATTTTTTTTTGCAATTTTCTTTTTGCATCAAGCTTGAATATGAATTTGATTTTATTCTGCGCACGTTTATCACTTGATCATAAATGAAGCAGAAAAATGCAGCTTCATGACAAAAATCCCGTTGATATGACAAAATAAGATACATGTGACTTCTCATTCATATGATGCACATTCATATCCTCGCGATACAGATACAAGTAGTAAATATTTTAACAATTTCGCTATTTTATTATCTTGACTTAAAAAGGCAAAGTTCCAGAAGAAATTTTTCATCCAAATACTTTCACTCTCGTTTTATACTCGGTTTAAACAAAAAAAAAAAAACAGAAAGTTTTGTTTCCTTTTTTGATGATCTTCTTCTTCCTCAATCACTTAAAACAATTTATGATGCAAGTTTAACACTCTTTGGATTAACAAATTAAATCGGAAATGATATAATCACTCATGACCATCATGTTTACATTATTATTTTGTCAAACTAAAAATTGGTTGTCACCAAAAATAAGAAAGCTTACATAATTTTTACGAGCATTAACAAATCAAGGTTCAAATTTTTTTTTTGATAATTCGTTATTAAATTTCGTATTGTGTTGCTAATAAAATATGAGAAACTGATGTCTATCATATTTAATTGCTGAGACATCAAACCGGGAATCTCTTTTTTTTTACATAAGCTGTGTTTTGTTTTTTAAATTTTGTAATTTGACTACATTGACCATGAACTTTTATTAAACTGCAAGCCAAGCCTACTTCTCGGCTACCTAGATACTTTGGAACAAGAAATGATGACCATGTCGTTACACACATTTTGTTGTATGAGATAAGAATAAAAATTAATTTGGAGAATTAGTGGCGACACTGAAGGAAATTTGCGGTTGTTGTCTTATGAGTTAATGTTTACTTGCTGTATGAGTAACAATAGGGCAAGGCATGTATTTTTAAGAAACTGAAGCTTAAGATAAGAAACTTGTCATTTTGATTTTAGATAACAAAGAACAATGGCGGCAATTCTACCTTTAAATTAACCAATTTTCTTTAAAATTGTCCATTACGTAATGTTTTTTTTTTGTAATTTCGTTGATAGAATGTCGAATTTACAGACTTTAATAAAAAATTTATTTAAATATTGAACTTAATATATGTAATTATAATCAAAAATCAACTCTTGCATTCAAGTTTCATGGTTAAAAACTGTGGAACTACAGGCAAAAAGTATTATTGAAGTAGTCTTTTAACGAAATTTATTTGAGTAGAATTATCAAGGGGCACGGTAGTGCCCAGCCAAGTTCTCTAGCAACTTTGGCACTACACCCTTATTTACAGGAAACAACTCAGGCCATTTTCGACCCCCCTCTAATTTCCACACCAAAGATGCTAGAAATTTCAAACTCGCTACATTTGTTGAGTTGGTCAAAATCAAACTCCTCACAAAATTTCTGGTTCTTACGATGAGTAGTTTCTGAGATATAGAGCTTCAAAAATCGCAAAAACCGTAACTGACTGACTGACTCACTCACTCACTCACTCATTCACTCACTCACTGACAGATCATCAAAATTATGGAGAACTTCCCGCTATCGTAGAAACTTGAAATTTTACACGGTGATAGGACTTGTGGTGTATACAAAGGAAAAAATCGAAAATTTGAGATTTTCAATTCAGGGGGCGTGGCATCCGCCCATTTCCGCTGAATTTTCATCAAATATTATAGAACACTTCTGATTTTATCGTAGAATCTTGAAATTTGGTAGAATGGTAGAGCTAGTAGTTTACACAAAGAAAAAAATTTTAAATTTGAGAATTTTAGCTAGGGGGCGTGGCATCCGCCCATTTTCGCTGCATTTTCGTCAAATAATATAGAGCACTTCTGATTATCGTAGAATCTTGAAATTTGGTAGAATGGTAGAGCTAGTAGTTTATACAAAGCAACAAATTTAAAATTTTAGAATTTTAGGTAGGGGGCGTGGCAACCGCTCATTTCCGCTGAATTTTCATCAAATGTTATAAAGCACTTCTGATTATCATAGAATCTTGAAATTTGGTAGAATGGTAGTTTATACAAGGGAGAAAATTTAAAATCTGAGAATTTAAATCAGGGGGCGTGGCAAACCGCCCATTTTCACTGAATTCTCATCAAATGCAGAGATTTTCAATTCTACAGCCATGCCTTGCAAAAAGTAGTGAAATCACAACAAAAACATTACTGTTAAAAAGACAGCCAAGTTCTCCGATGTTGAAATTATGCTGGCACAAAAAGTACTGAGATGTAAAAGTGTACCAAGTTCTAAAGTTTGGGTTCAAATTCGTATCAATAAGATGTTGATTGTTTACTTGGCAATTTTTGAAATAACTTTAAAAATCGGTAATTAAAAGAAAATTGTCAAGAGAACAATCAACATCTTATTGATACGAATTTGAACCCAAACTTTAGAACTTGGTACACTTTTACATCTCAGTACTTTTTGTGCCAGCATAATTTCAACATCGGAGAACTTGGCTGTCTTTTTAACAGTAATGTTTTTGTTGTGATCTTGTTTTTACCAAATCCAGACCAAAGACAGATTTTTAACTTTGAGTGTGTCTCTTTATTTTTCTATTTTAGTAAGATATCACTGAAGCTTTTTGAAACGTTCCAAAAATCAGAAAATTGAAAAAAAAATTGTATCGTAGTTTATATTTTATCTTCGATAACATATTAATATTCTCAATTCTAAAAACAATTCCACACACCTTGAGCGCAAAAAATGCTCTTTTGAAAATATTCTTGAAAAAATTTAGTAGGTACAAGATTATAGAGAGGCACTTAAGTCGTTACAATGGCCCGTATGCATAAAAAATAGTAAATACTAGCAATATGAAATTAATAAGTATAAACTAGGTTTGATATGCACAAAATGTGGATAAAAAACGTTCATACTTTACAATATTTCATGTAAAAGCATTTACTATTTTTTATGCATATGATGACCCAATGTATCGATTTTCAACAAAATCTTGCTAATTACGCTATTGTTTTAATTAAAAATACACCGATTTCCAATAAAATCAAATGGAATCAAAAACGTCATTAAAATTGAGCGTACAAAATTTTGGCAAGCTAAAAATAGACCGACTTTAAAAAAGTCGTAAGCTGACTTTCAAAAATATCTTTGTCCACATTTTTTTTATTGACCGTAACAAAAATACTACGCTTTTTTTTTCAAACAAAAAATTACTACTAAAAGAGTCAGAAACGGCTGCAAAATTGATCTAGAAAAATCGTTAAAATAAAAAAAAAAGTTATAAGAATGTGCCGATTTTCAACAAAATTTGTGTACACCATTTTTTGTTTGTTTTTTATTTATGGTAACAACAAAATTGCGCAGTTTTTCAAAACAGCCAAAAGAGTCAAAAACGCCTAGAAAATTAACAGTTTAAGACCGCCCCCAAAATCGTAAGGAAATACGCCGTTTTATTTTCAAAAAAAGTACTGCAATCGCGTTACACAAATCCTAAAAAGGCGCATCACTTATTCCTAAAAATTGTTAATATGTAATTCCAATTTCATACATTTCCTGTAACACATACAGAAAAATATACCTACTTTTGAAAACGCTATGATTTGAATGATTGTTATTTAATTCATTCTATGAGACAAGTTTAAATGTGATATTTTTAATTTTTTGTTTTACTCTCTGTTTGAGACATGATATTTTAATAATTATAAACAAAAAAAAAATTTAAGGATACAGTCCAGTCTTTTTGTCAAACTGCAGCTTAATAAAACTACTGAAGACATTTTCTTCAAGTTTAGTTGTATATACAAAGTTAAAGCATATAACTTTTCTCAAAAACCGCTCTTACGATTTTGATTAAATTTTCTGTGTTATGTCGCAAAAACGGTTGTACTTTCAAAATCAAATTAATATTTATTGCGGACTTCACATAAATATAAAAAAAACGACTGTACCTAAGGATTTTCAATTTTTTTTTCTAAAAATTTCTTTTAACGATATTTTAGTTATTGTAAAAACAAATTTTATATTTTTTACTTTACCTACTTCAGAATTCTTTAAAAATCATTTATTATATTTAACTAACTTTTGCCGTAAGAGGAAGTATACGCGACCCAGTCTTTCATTTTATTTTTCTTTGGAGATGGAATAAAAAAAATTTAGGTAAGTACATTTAACAAAAAATTTAAAAATAAAAAGTTTTTAAATTAAAAGCAACTTTACCCAGTAGTGCATTTTTTTTATTTTCACGAGAAAGACAAAATTTTTTTCAGATAATATCTCTATCGAACTATACATTATGTATATATGCATTTGAATATGGGTAGTCCATTTTAGTTCTACGGAAGTTAATCCTTTAAACGAATTTGTTTATGAATTTGAAATAATTTTTTTTGTTTAAACCTTAACTTCCAAAATTTTAGCTTAGTAACAATACAAATTAAATGCTATTCTTTCTCTTCTTCTATTTATTACCATTTATTAAATCTGGCTATGTACTCCATGCAATATCTTCTTGTTTGGAAGCTTAGAATTAGAATAAATTATCATCATTTGACAGAAAATAATTAATTTATTTTTCTAAAAAAAACTAATTTCTTGAAAAGAAACTATAAAGTGAAGTAATAAAATCTAATCTTACACAAGAAAAAATATTTAAACCTGCATGAATAAATTCAATAAAATTTATACATTTCTTCATCAATTCATTATAATTGGTCATCATTTTATTTAAGTACGTTGCGTTGGTTACTGCAGTGACCATCTTAATGTCTGCCCATTAACAAACACACACTACAAATATACATGTATAAATCGTACATACAAAATATTTGTACAAGAAATTTAACACGTTTGTTGTGGTGTTGTGAATATAAATTTAATTCATACAAATATATCTTTAAGATTGATCGAAAACACTTATATAGAAGTTGTTCCAGAAGAAGTCTAGTCGTCCGGTAAGATTCAACCTACAACTTTTAAGCTGCATCACCATGGGGGCAACAAAAAAGTAATTGCATGCAATCAACGGAAAACAAATAAGTTTCTTAAACAACAAAATAAAAAAAACATGAAGAAGATACTCGTTTACCCTGTCTACATTGTACATATATTTAAATTGCAAACGACTATCATAAAAAAAAACAGTGAACGTGACTCTTGACATATCTTTATCCATTTCTACAAATATTTCTAAGATTATTCTACACTTGGTCATTAAATGTTTCTTATAATAAAGTTAAAAATAAGAAAATTACAAGTTTTCAAATTGAATTGGATACATCATTTTAATGAAACCAATAACTTTTTGGTTCGATAAAAATGAAATAATAAGGTTGGAACAAAAAAAAATAATCTCAAGATTCGTAAGCAAATCCGTTTAACGGATTAATTTTAAGTGAAACTTAAAAAAACATTCAAATTCAAAAAGCATTAAAATTGTATATGCATACATATGTAAAAAGTTTGATAGACGTAATCTTAAAAAAAAATGTCTTTTTGATGAAAGCGAAAAGAATTGTTAATATAAAAATTAATTCAAATTTAACTTAATGATAAACAGTATTGCATGTTAAATACTCTTCTTTTGTCTATATTTATACAGGAAATTAAATGGTTTAATCCATTTGGAGCTCACGTTATTTAAAAAAAAAAAAAAAATTAAACGTATGTTTTACTTTTTGTTAATTAATTTTTATAAAACTTTTTAAAAAATTTAGTGAAACATACTATAGAGTTTTAGATATTTTTTTTAAAACAAACTGTTTTTGTTTTTTTTTTTTTTTAAGGTTGAATAGTACCTAATACATATTTAAATTTTCAAAATAAATAAATTAAATAATGCTTGATTGGGTCGCAAGAACATGTTTACTTTTAAAGTTGAAGATTTTTCAAAATTTTAAAAATAATAATAAAAATTTGATTTGTAAAGAAACTTTATAATCAAAATATAAAAATAATTTACATTTTTTTCTTACAAAACATCTTGATTCAAATGAAGTTGGTATACACCTTATTTCTCGTATAGTAAAGAATTTAAAAAATATTTAAATCCTTAGAGGCGTTTTTTTTATATAAAAAAAATTCGAACATTTGCTATGCCTTTTAAAATGGAAATATAAATCAATACCTTAAAATAAATTTTCAAAAAATAGTAAGTTTTCAAAATTGTTTTTTCTAAAATAGATTTGGATTTTTTCAGATCTAAAAGTTAATGTTTTGAAAATTAAATACTTAATTTTAATACAAAGGTTACTTAAGCGTTTGGGAACCAAATTTTCCTTGAAATCGGTTAAGTAGTCTTCGAAAAAGTGTCAAAAAATAAGTCAATACATTTATTGTGAGTGATATTGTGAGTGTGAGGAAAAATGAACTTAGAACAAATCTGCCCTCCCCCATGCGAAAAAATAATTGTATAGACTCTTTTTATTCTTAGATTACATAACAATTCAAACATTTCCACTTTCGGTAATTTTTTTTATTTTTTTCCTTACGTATCAGCAAACTGAATATTTGAAAAATTAAGTTTATAGTATTTATTCTGTTTATCTACTTTCATCAACATCAAAAAGAAGCTAATAGGTTAGGCTCTTTTGAACATTACATGTCTAAGAATTCATAAGAAAACCTTGTACTTAATAGATCTAGCAAATTAGAATAGAAACAGACATTTATTTCTGCATTTACGAACCAACTTTTTCCATTTTAATTCCTTAAATTTTGTTTTTAGTATGAGTTACACATTTACTGTTTTTCTTGATTATTCTACTTTTTTTTATGACACTTTGATCAAAAATTACGTAAGTCTTTTGTTCAATTTTCATTTTTTATATTGAAATAATGTGTTCCATTGTTTTCAATGTGTAAAAAACGTCAAAGCTTAATAAATTAAAGGGCCTGGATGTTTTTCAGTTTTACTAATTTTTTGAATAAGTTCAAATTTTCAGGATGGTAAATATTTTATATGTGTGTTCACTATTAAGGTTATATTATTTACAATACTAAACACTTTTAACTTACAAATTTTGTGGCATCTTATTTTCTGAAATGGATTTCTGGAAAAAAATATGAAACTGGGTAGGAATGTACTGTGAAGATTCCCGAACCATTCCTTAAACAAAATTTATACAACAATGCTTGAATATCACAAACTAGTCTTTAAAAAATTCTAATAAGGATTCAAGGAAAACAAACTTTAAGCCCACGGTCTGTCAATGTGAAATAATTTTTTGTTAAGAGTAAAAATAAAATAAAAAAATAGTGTTGTGTTATAATAGTGTGTATAATTATTATTCAAATAAAAACTATTTTTTTTGTAGCTACAATAATTTTTGTACTTAAAACTAAGGAAAGAAATAAACAAAATTATAAAAATTAAATACAAATTGTATAAACAATTTTTGTTTCGTTTAAAAAATTTAAGTATTTAAAGAAAAAAACAAAATTTTAAATATACAAAATAATAAAAAAAAAATAATTCAAATTCAAACTGAACCAATAAATATTTTCTTTTTTAAATAATGATGTGATTTTTTTTTTTTTCAAAATGATGTTGTTTTTTGCTAGTATCTTAAGCTATGGCAGCTGATAGATTTTGTTCATAAAATATAAACAAGGAAAATGGGATATTATATGAAATTTATGTATAAAAAAAAATAAAAATCAAAATCAGAGTTTAAATTATATGCAAAGAATAGAAAATTAAAAAAAAAGCTATAGTGTGCGACTGACGGCGATGAATTCAAATTAGATATAATTATAGTGAATAAATGATTCAAAAAGCTCAATTTAGATAGTATAGATTTTTACTTGATACTTTTGTGAAAGTGATCTTTCTATATTGAATTGATTTTTATTAAGCAATTTCAGATACATTCCATTATTTCTGAGTGACCAATATAAAAAAAAAATATATTTTTTAAAAATAAAATTGCACATAAAAAGCAAAACCATATAGCATTTAGTCGCACATATAGAGTAGATAAGCAAAGATTAATATTTAATTTTATAGAGATTTTTGCAAGCTATTAAAGAAATTTGAAAAGAAAGGAAATGTTTAATGGAAAAAAAAGTTATTTCAGGGAAAAAAAACTGCTACAAAAGTTAATTATTTTAAGTTCTTTCTTTTTTTAATATTTTATAGCTGATTTGGAATATACGACTAGAATATAAATTATTATTTTAAAACTATATATTTTATATTTGTTCTCCTTTGAGAATATAAAATTTAAATCTATCTATGGTTTTTAAAACTAAAATTAAAGTTAACTATTTTCTTGGAGATAGTTTAACAAGATTAAATTGGGTAAGAGATTTTAAAAGCTTAAGCAAAATTGGTTCGTGAGCCTGGATCACTCTACGAGTATTATGTGATTTTGTCTGTGTTTGAATTTTAAAATTTAGAAAAAGCTTTAAGCTCTGATCATGAAAAATTATTTAAACTTTCAAAGCTACCAACTTTACACTTTCTTATCTAAAGTTTATTTTAGGCTCTGGAAGACTTATTTGGTGAAATTTTTTTATTTTAGATTTTAAAGTAGCTTTTGTATAAAGCTCAAAGCTTTTGAAGAACAGATAGATATAATAAAGAGAGGATTCAAATGTGAATATCAGATGAATCTTAATTCATAGAACAATAGTTCGAGCTTTTCCCCAACAAAGCTGCCAAAGGAAAGCTTTTTTTACGAAGTTCTTATTATTACATTTTAAGCCTCGAATCTTAAATTTAATTTGGGCTCAGGAAGGTTTCATTAAATGAAGATTTTAAATGTAAAGAGCTTTTATTAAGCTTAATGCTTTTTGAAAGAAAGCTTTTAGAGAAGAGACAAGGAAAAATATAGAAGAATTATTTAAAAGAGAAGATTAATAAGGGGAAATTTATGTCGGGAGCTTTTTTCAAACAAAGCTGCACAAAAAGAGATTTTTTTAACAATATCTCCAAGAAATATGTAAAACTAATAAAAATTTGCTTAAAAAATTTCAACAGACTTTTCTAAAAACTATTTAAAATAAAAAAAAAAAGAAAAAGAAAGTATTCTCAAACTTATTAACCTAAAAAAAAAAAAAGACTATTCCTAAAAGCTTAATGTTGTTGCAACATCATCTTCACCTAAACTACTAACTGTCGTCGTTGTTGTTGAAACAGTCTGATTTCTATGATGTTTTGACTTATTTCTTCGCCTAGAAGACTTTTTTCTCTTGACTACATGTGATTCTGAACTAAAACTTGTTTCGGTTTGAATTTTTGTTTCTATTGAATTATTATTATTATTTAAACTTCTACCAATACTACCACCACTTGCACTTGTCTGTAATAACTCAGTGTTAGCATTGTTTGATGGTGCTTCTACAACTAATTCTTGTCTATATGATGGCGCTGAATTTGAATCAGGCTTTATAACTTTACTCAAAATAACTTTATCTAAATTTGCAATCGATATTACCAGAGGTGATTCATTGGATTCCGGTCTTAAAAGTGGTACAATTGGACGGGAATACTCTCGATTGTTGTTATTCGATTGAATAGTTGTTGTTTCTAGAGGTTCATCGACAGTAGTTGATGATGGAGTCGTTGTTGTTGTTGTTGTGGTGGTTGTCGTTGAAGTTGTGGTCGTTGTTGTTGTTGCTGGGATAGTTGAAGATGAGGTTGGAACCGGTGTTGTCGTGGTCAATGTTGTAGTTGTTAAAGGAGTTGTTGAAACAAATACTGGCTTCTCATTTCTTGGAGTTGTTGGAATCTCTCCAAGAGAATAAGCATACACAAGACCGTTAATTTCATTATTTGGTTCGCTGATTTTCTTTGCTTTTCGAGTACTGTCAAAAAGTCCTTCTAAAGATATTGTTGAAGCTTCAAAAACATCCGAAATAACCTCTGGGACAGTAATAGCTTTGGATCTTCTTATATCAGCCGAAACAGATGAAGCAGTTTCAACAACTATATTCGAATAATCTGTATCAGGAATAGTATTTCTAACCGGTGCCGATGTAGAACCCGGTTCATAGTCAATACGTGTATTCTCAAGACTATCTGGCTCAACTTCTGGAATAGTATTTCTCACAAAAACTGAAGATTCAGTAGCTGTATACTCAGTTACAGTACTTTTACCATCAACTACAACATGACTTCCATCAACTAAATGAACATGTTTAACACGACTAATCTCACCAAGTGATTCCAATTTCGGCAACCCCTCTGATCTCAATTCCGTCGATTCTACAGCCTTGCCATCTTGATCTTTAGACTTCTTTCGTATTTTATCTTCTTTCGAATTAATTTCAACAACACGACTTATCAATACAAGTTTCTTCTTCGGACTATACGAAATAAGTTGACCCTCACTTACTGGCTTCTCAGTTGTACTATTTGTTGTAACCTGTGAATCATCCTGTGAATTTATTAAATTATTATCTTCATCTTCAATTAATGTAGTTGTGTCTAAGTAAGGTGTAATATCTGTGGTATCTAATATCGATTGTGATTTATTTTGAGCAAGTTTTGGTTTAATTAATGTGTGTTTCTTGCTATTAACTTCAAATATCTTTTTATTACGTGCATTTAGAGCATCGATATTTAAATCATCTAAAAGTGGATTACTTTGATTTTGTGGTGTTTGTTCTGTGGAACTAGCCAAGTATTTACGCTCGTAACTGCGTGTATTTGTTGAGACAAACACTGAAGGTGGGGTTATTGCTTGGTCTAGTGTGGGTAAATCAGAACCGATTAGATTTGGTGGAAGGGTTATTAGTGTTGGACGGTTAATAACACGTGTTTTATTAGTTGCTGGTTTGGCGAAACGACTTCCAGGACCTGGCCCGGCTGGTCTTCGTGGAGCATTGGGACTATTTACTGGTCGGTTGAAAGAAGGACGATTTGATGGACGATTCGATGGACGGTTTGATGGTCGATTTGATGGACGATTAATAACTGGTGGTGGTATTGGATTACCATCTTCATCTTCTTCATGTTCTGTTTCTGTATGTTCAGGTTTCTCTTCGAGGTCTTCTTCAATATTTTCATCTTCATCATATTCATCAGTTTCTTCTTCAGCAACAATGTCTTCATTTGCAATAGGAATTCCACTTAAAACACTATTTTGTTGAACAACTGGAATTGGTTCTTCTTCAACATCATTGTACTCAGGTTCTTCTTCGTCTTCATTGTATTCTTCATTATCTTCTTCTATAGGACTTGCTGTACTAGTTCGTGTGGGGAAATTAAACCTATTGCGATTTCCGAAGCTTGGTTTTGGTCGAGATGAAGTTCGTTGATTGAAACCTAAACCGTTATTTGAGTCGGATGATGGACGAATAGCCTTGAAGTTCCTATTAAACTTCCTAACATACGATTTCGGTGTCGAAACAATATTCGATTCAGTAGAAGTTATCGAATTTAGGGAAGGTTTGGTTGGTTTGTAAGGCCTTCGACTTATTAGGGGTCTTCTTGGGCTTTGTGTTGTGGTAGTGGTTGAAGTTGTTGTATCTTCAGGTGTTGTTTCATCGTCTGAAATAGTTGTATCTTCAAACACAGTCGTTTCAGTGTCAACTAATGTTGTATCTTCATTTGATTCTTCTTCTTCCACCGTAGTTGTAGAAGTTGTTGGTGAAGATGTTGTTAAAGTTGTTGGTGAAGATGTTGTTGAAGTAGTTGTGGTTGTCGTTGTTGTTTCTTTGTTTAGTCTTTGTATCAGCTCAGCGATATTAAGAGCTTTTTCGGTTCTAGTTTGTACAGTCGGGGTTTCATCTTCAGTTTTAGTTTGTTCGGTCGGGGTTTCATCTTCAGTTTTGTTAGCAACAGGTCTTAATTTTCGAATGACCTTTCTAAAACGTCTTGTTGCTGGTGTTGTTGGAATTTCTGTTGTTGATGTTGTTGTTGTTGGTGTACTAATTGTGGTTTCTAAATCAACACCTACACTAAGGTTATCTACAGACTCTGTGGTGGTGGTGGTATTAGTAGAGTTATCAACACTAAGACTATTATTATTAATATTATTAACATTTAATGGACGTTTATATTTCAATACTCTAAGACGACGTCTTTGAACGGCTTCAGTAGATGTTTCTACTGTTGATCCAGATTCGTTATCCAAGTTTAATGAAGATGAAGAAATATTGTCTTCATCATCACTTGTTGTTGTTGATGGTGTTGTAGTACTAGTTGTTGTTGTTGGTCGTCTTCTACGTCCATCTGTACGGTTGTACTGTACTTTCTGAAAACGTCGATTATTAAAATTAGGTGTATTCGAGCTAAGATTTGAATTAGTTTCTAAAATTGAGTCATCATCACTGTTTGAGTCTTGTTCCTGACCTAACTCTGTATCATCATTAACATTATCATCATCATTATCATCATAATTACTATCAACATTAACAGGGGTTAGTGACAGATTGTTATTAGTATTATGAGTGCTTTCTAAAATGGAATCTACATCTTCAGTGGGGTTAGTTATTGGTTGTTTAGTTACTTTAGTGGTAGGTTTAAATGATCTTCGATTGGCAAGAGTTTGTTTAAGACGATTGTTGATGACACCATTATCAGTGTCGGGCTTGGCTTGAGCGGTTTTGACTTTGTTACGAAGTTCAAGGAGGGAAGGTTTTTTCTGGGGGCCTTGAGTGGGTCTAAATCTTGTGCGAGATAGAAGTCCAACAATATTTTTAGGTGTTGGACTTTGTTCTTCTTCTTTGTCTTCATCGATTTCTTCTGGTTTATTAGTATCTTCATTTGATTGGTCTTCAGAATTTGTGTTATTTAAAGTTAACGAAGAAGAATCAATTATTTTTGTATCATTTTCTTCAGATGCATTGTCTTCAGTAGTTTCTTCAATCGATTTTTCTGAAGATTGATTATTATCTTCATTATCAGCAGAAGAAGGTGCAAATGATGTGATTTCATTAGACTCTAGGTCATTTTCTTCTTCGGTAGAGGTTTGATCTTCAGCTTGTTTGTTAACTAAGTTTTTGTTTTTCGAAGACAAAGGCTTAAGTCGACTGTTTAAAACTCCTCTATCAGTATCTGGTTGTAACTGTTGAGCTCTAATTTTTTTACGAAGTTCAGAGAGAGAAAGTTTTGAATCCTGTGTGGGTGTTGTTTCTTCAGATAATTCAAGAGATTTTGAATTTCTGGAAGGTTTTGTTTCATCTTCTTCAGTTGTACTAAGTGAAATAGTAGAATCTTCATCACTTTCAGGATCTTTGATATGTGGTTGCTTTAGACGTGAACTTAAAACTCCGTTGTCAGTATCTGGTTTTGACTGTTCAGTTTTGATTTTTTTCCGAAGATCAAGGAGAGAAGGTTTCTTATCTTGTGTTGTTTCTTCAAGAGGATTAGAATCTTCAACAAAGGTCCCATTAGGGTGCTTCAAACGTGAGCTTAGAACTCCGTTATCTATATCTGGCTTTGACTGTTGAGTTTTAATTTTATTACGGAGTTCGAAGAGCTTATTTTTTCTTTCAGCTGTTTCTTCAATTGAATCACCACTTCCAGAATCTTCATCAATCTCTTTATGCTTAAGCCGCATATTTAAAACTCCATCAGCTTCTGGTTTAAATTGATCAGTTTTGACCTTTTTCCGAAGATCGGACAAAGAAAACTTTGGCTTTGGAGCTTGTGTGGATGCAGATTGAGTTGTAGTTTCTTCGAAGGAATCAGATGTTTTTGTAACGTCTTCAGTAGTACTAGGTGAAATTGTTGAATCTTCACTCGAATTCTCATCTGTATCTTCAACAGTTGATGAAGAAGTTGGCTTTAGACGTGTACTTAAAACACCATCAGATTCTGGTGTAACTTGATCGGTTTTGACTTTTTTACGAAGATCAGAAAGCGATAGTTTTGGTTTTGGAGCTTGTGTAGATGTATCAAGAGAGCTAGAATTTTTGGTTTCAGTTGGTGTTGAAGAACTTGCATCTTCTTCAGTAGTACTTGGAGAAATCGTAGAATCTTCACCTAAATTCTCATCTTCCTCTGTGTCTTCAATGGTCGAAGAAGAAATATCTGTTGATTCCGTATCCGTATCCTCAGATATGACCTGTGGTTTATTTAGACGAGTGCTTAGAATTCCGTTGGATTCTGGCTTTAATTGATCAGTTTTAACTTTTTTACGAAGATCTGATAAAGAAGGTTTTGGCTTAGGAGCTTTTGTTGGTGCAGGCTGAGTTATACTTTTTTTTGCTTCTTCAAGATTAGTTTCAGTAGTTTGTTGGTTGTAAGAAGCAAGGATTTCATCTAAGATACTTGGAGGCTCAGTCTCTCCTTCAATTTCAGGAACAGGTTTAGGAGCTTGTGTAGGTGCAGACTGAGTAATGTTTTCTTTTGCATCGTCTTCATTAGAGTCAGTAGATTTTTTGTTGTAAGAAGCGAGGATTTCATCTATAAGACTTGGAGGCTCAGTTTCTCCTTCAATTTCAGGAAGAGATCTAGGAGCTTGTGTAGGCGCAGACTGAGTTTTACTTTCTTTTGCTTCTTCTTCATTAGAGTCAGTAGAATCAGTAGATTTTTTGTTGTAAGAAGCAAGGATTTCATCTATTAGGCTTATAGGTTCTTCAATTTCAGGAATAGGTAATGTTGTAGTAATTTCACTATCGACTATATCTTTTTGTTGTGGAGCATTGGTAAAATTGTGATTCGAAATAGGTAGGACTGTAGAATCTTCATCTGTGTCTTCATCATTTTCAATGTTTTCTTCGGTTGAAGAATTAATAGCATTTGATTGTGTAACATCTTCTTCCGTTGTTGATAAAACCAGCTCATCAATTTTATTGGTTGAAGTTTCTATCAAATCTTCGAATTCCGTTGAAAGAACTTGATCTTCAATATCAGCTGTCGAGTTATTTTGTATGGTACCGTTTAATAATGCTCGTGCTTGTTTTTGCTGTTGAGCATTAGTAAAACGAACAGCTGGGGGAGTAACCTCTTCTTCTACTACCTTATCTTCAATTGAATCTTCTTCCAGTTCTATATCAGTAGCAACAGTTGTAGTTCTTGAACGATTGAAACTTGTATAGCTTTTGCGTGTTGTTGAAGGGACTTGAGTTTCTTCATTGTCTTCAGCAATTGGTTTTCTATTTCTATTATTTCCAAAAGTTCGTCTTGTTGTTGATACTGTTTCTTCAGTTGTTGTTGACCTATTAATTTTTAAGTATGTATGACGAGTAGAGGGAGTTTCTTCATTTGAGTTAGAATCTTCATCATCGGTTGTGGAAGAGACTTTAGTTTCTTCATTGTCTTCAGCAATTGGCTTTCTATTTCTATTATTTCCAAAAGTTCGCCTTGTTGTTGGCACTGTTTCTTCAGTTGTTGTTGACCTATTAATTTTTAAGTATGTACGACGAGTAGAGGGAGTTTCTTCACTTGTGTCAGAATCTTCATCATCGGATTCAGCAGATTTTGTAGTTCCAAACCTATTAATATTAAGGTAAGACCGACGAGTTGTAGAACTTGGAAGATTCGAGATTTCAACCTCTTCTGATTCAGATATAATATCAGAAGCTTTAGTTGTAGAAGTTATTGTAGGTTTCGAACGATTGAGACCAGAGTACTTTCGTCTTACGGTACCAGTTGTGCTTACTTCCTCTGTATCTTCAGATTCTTCAGTTGTAGATTCCGAAGGGTTAGCTGTTGAAGATGTCAATCGGTTGATACTTGAGTACGGTTTTCTCGAAGTAGAAACATTTTCTTCTTTATCTTCATCTTCTAATTCAGCATCAATATCAGACTCTTCTGTTGTTGTCTTAGAACGATTTAAAGAAGAATATGGTCGTTTGGTTGTAGCAGTGTTTCTATCTGTGTTATCAAGTGATTCTTCTTCAGTTGATTCAGTAGGTTCAACTGTTGAAGTTCCAGCTCTTTTTATACTTAAATATGGTTTTCGAGAAGTAGATACGCTACTATCATTCTTTTCCGGATTATTTTCAGTTTCTTCGTCTTCTAAGTTCGGAATCGATTCTTCTGTGAGTGAAGCTTCTGTTGTTTTTTGACGATTTAGAAGAGAATATGTTCGAAGTGGTGTTGTAGCTTCTTCGATTGACTTCAAAGTTGAAGATCCTTCGATACCTGATTCTGGTCGAAGTGTTGTTACAAATTCTTCATCTTCATTTGAAGACTCATTAGATAAATCTTCACTTGCTTCAGTTGTCTGAGCGAATTTTGTGTCAGCACTTCCAAGTGAATCTTCACTATTTGACTCAATTTCCTGAGACAAAACTGTACTTTCTTCAGTAACTTCTGTAATGTCTTCAATTTCCTTCTTTTCTGATTTTTCTGTTGTAGCTAAAGGTGTTGCTGTTCTAAGACGACTTAAGTTATTATATGCTCGTCTAGTAGTTGGTGGTTTATTTGAAGATTGAAGATCTTCTTCCAGTTTACTGATTGCTTCTGTAGTTGTTGCAACTGTTGGTGTTCTATTTTTATACAAATTAAATCTTTTGTTAAAACCTATAGTCGATGTTTCAATTTCAGGCTTTGGTTTTGGTTCTTTTTTGGCCTGAACAATAGCATCTTTAAATGATTTAGGTGGAGTATTCCTGCTGAAACTACGACGTGTTGTACTGATTATGTTCTTTTCTTCTTCATCTTTTTCTTCATTCTTCGGTGTTTTTGTGGTAAAACGATTTGGTCTTGTTGGTCTTCCAAAACTTCTTCGTGTTGTAGTATCAGCTTTTTCATTAATATTGTCAGTATTTGCTTCCGTAGTTGAAGAAGTTCGTGATCTTGGTCGAAATGAAAATGATCGTTGTACAGGAAAATCATTTCGGGATGATTCAGGTGTAAGTGTTGAAGTATCTTCAGAATCATCATTTTCTTCAGTTACTTTTTCAGAACTTTCAGAAGTGTTTTCGTTATCTTCATCTTCTGTTGAAACTTCTAATTTGATTTCAGTTGAAGGCAACATTTCTGTGATTGCTTCTTCTTCTTCACCTTCTTCAACAGGTTCCTTGTTTGATTCGAAGTCCTTAAAAGTCTTAGCAGTTCGATGAGATTCATGGGCTTCTTCTAAAAGCTTTGGTATAACTGAAGCTGTATCTGTTTCTTCAGGTAAAATTGTACTAGAAATTTTTTCACTCTCATCATTTTTTGCTTCTTCCACAGCGTCACTTGTGTGATCTTCAGAAATCTTCAAAAGATTTGCTGATGTTGATGTAGAGTCTTCTTCTCTAGTTGAATCTTCCAATTCTAAATTCGCAGTTGAATCTTCTTCAGTAATCGAATCACTGTTATTATCTTCGTCAGGTATAGAACGTTTTGTAGTAGTTTTTCTATTTTTATTATCTTCAATAATTTCGAATTCTACATTGTCTTCAATAGTTTTTAAACGACCTATTAATTTTCTTTGTTTATCATTATATGAGATTGTAGAAGTAGATAAGACAGTTGATATATCTTCCAAATGTGAATCTTCCAATTTAATTTCTTCCAGTGATGTTTCTGTACTCATTGAATTAACTTCCATGGCCAATTTCAAATTCTCATCTTTTATTTCATCTTGTGTAATTTGTGAAATATCTCCAATAGATGAAGATCTGATAGCCCCCAGATCCTCCTTTGTCCTGGGGGCTAAATCAAAAAACTGATTGTTGATTTCTTGTGCCAACTTATTTTCGTTATCTTCAATTGCTTTTATTTCCTCTGGCGGACCTTCATTGATTTTTCCTAAATAAATTATTGGAGAATCTGCTAAGAATTTCAAGTGCTTCATACGATCATAAATTGGCATTGGTGAATTTTCAGCACTTGAACTATCTTCAGCGCTTGTATTTTCGGTTTTCTTCGGTTCAGATACTTCTGACTGAGCTTCAGTGGTCTTATCTTCAATTTCTGTGCTTTCAGTGATTGATAGTTCTTCTGTTGTCAATTCTAATACAGAACTTGTAGATGCTTCAATTTTTTCTGGGGTCTTTTCTGTTAATCCTGCATATGGAGTTACTCTTCCACCTTTGGCAGTTTTTCTCAAATCAAATGTTCTTCCACCTTCTGTTGTAACTTCTAAAGTCGGTGGAGTAATTGTTATATCAGCTGCTATTGGAAGCTTACGTCTTCTTACTGGAACAGTTGAATTATATTTCTTTCTCAATTCAGTACGTGGTCTTCCTCTCAAACTTTTCGAAGTTACTGATTCTTCATTTTCAGTTGTGATTGCTTCAGTTGTTGTCGTGGTTGGAAGTCTACTCCGTCCACGGAATGATGTTGCAGGAATACGGTTTCGAAGTGTCTGCTTCAGTGGATTATTAATTGAATTTGTAGTTGCTTCTTCATTAGAAGTGCTTGGGGTAGTACTTCTGACCCTCAGTTTTGGTTGGAATTTGGAACTAACTGACTTATTGTTAATAAATTCTTCTTCAAGTTCAACTGGAGTATCGTCAACTTTAACTTCCGGAATGGTTTTCACTTCTTCAATAGTACTTTCGTCAGAATCTTGAATCTTTTTTCGAATAATTCGCTTCTTCAATACAAAATTTCCTTTCAAATTTGGAATTTTTAAAGTATTATTTTTAATTACATCTTGAGATAAACCATCACCATCATGTTTGATAATTATCATTGCTTTAGGCTCAGCAGTCGCATCTTCAGTTGTTGTTCTAAAACTTGGCCGAGTTGATTTTTCGATAATATCTTCATTTTCTACAGAGCCTTGAGTAGTTGAACGTTGTACTGGACGACGACGTCTTACAACAATACGACGACCCTCCGTTGGTATTTTTGTTTCACCCTTATGCCTATTGAAGTCTATAGCTAAAAGTGAAGACAGATCACTTAACATTGCTCGAACACTACCACGATTGGTTATTTGAGTGCGACGAGTTGTTGTTGGAGGTTCTTCATAAGTGACTTCATCGTAGTATTCAAATTCTTCTTCAGGTTTTTGAACTTGGGTATTAGTTGTTTTGGTTTTTGAATCAAGACCTTCGAATTTAGTTTGAGATCCTAATCGTTGTCTTGGCTGGGATAACACTTGAGCAACTGGTTTATCATAGATTCTTCTAGCTGACTCGGACTGTCTTCCTCGGGCAATGAATAATTTTGAAGCTTGAGACGTATTTTCTAAAACTGCTTCGTTTGCTTCCAAAGTTTCTTCCGTATTGTCAATAGATACTTCGGTTTCTCGTGGATTTGAACCTAACCTAGGCTTATTTCTGTATCTTGAAGCTGAAGTCTCTAAAGGCTTCAAAGTAGTTGAAGCAATTTTATTCTTAAAGCCTTCAAATCTTGTTCTTGTGCGGTTTCTTGTAATTTCTGGTTTCTCTTCCTCAGATTTTTCTTTTGAAGATCCACGAGCTGAATAACGATTTCTGAATGCAAAAGAAGTTTTTGTTGTTGAAGCTTCAGTAGGTGATTCAGTAACTTCAGAATTCACTTTGTTGCTTCCAAATCGAGTTCTAGAACGGTTTTTAAAGCTTCTCTCAGTGGTTTCCGTAGCAGTTTCATCTTTATTTGATGAAATTGGCTGAGATTCAGTTGTTGTTGTTTGTGTTGCACTAACAGGTTCTTCTATTTTGGTTAAACTTAGATCTTCAATTCTTACTTCTTCAATTTGTACAGATTGTTGAGTAACTTCTTCAATATTTGCTTCAAGACCTTGATCAGTAATTGTTACATCTATGGGTTTTGCTGTTGTTGAAGACTCTGTTTCCAAATTACCGTCAATACTTGCTTCAAGATTTTGGTCAGCAACGTCAATATTTTCCGATTTGATATTCTTTCTTCGGAAGTTAGAGCTGTCTACCACTTTGTGACTGCCTTCTAAAGATGTTTTTGACACTTCTGAAGCTTCTGAAGTGCTAGAAATGATTTCTTCAATTATTCTATCGCTATCGATGACAGCTTCAAGAGCTTGATCAACAACTGCAACATCTTCAGGTTTGATTTCTGCAGTTTTGGAAGTAACTTTTTCTTCATTTTCTGGATCGATGTCTGCTTCAAGAGTTTGATCAAGAACTGAAATTTCTTCAGGCTTATTTTTAACAGTTGAAGAATCAATTTTTAATAAAGTTTCTGGATCAATGTCTGCTTCCAAAGTTTGATCCTGAATTGTAATATCTTCAGATTTGATTTCTGAAACTTGAGAATTAGTTTTCAATTCACTTTCTGCATCGATATCAGCTTCAAGAGTTTGATCAAGAACTACAACTTCCTTGGGCTTAATTTCAACAGTTGGGAAACTAGTTTTGTCTTCACTTTCTGGAACGATTTCTGCTTCAAGAGTTTGATCAGAAACCACGACTTCTTCTTGTTTTGGAGTCTCTTCAGTTTTGGAGTTTATTTTAACATCAGTTTCTGGATCGATAATAGCTTCAAGAGTTTGATCAAGAACTTGTACGTCTTCAACTTGGTTGTGCTCAACTGGTTTATCCTTATTTCCTCGGTTTTCTGAAACATTTTCGGAACTAATATCAATCATTCCTTGAAACATAACCTCATCATTTCTAGATTTTGAAGATTCAACCGACTTGGACTTCTCAACTAGATCTTTTGTTAAAGATTCTTTCACAAAATCATATCCCAATCTCGTTCTAGATCTTCCACTATTAGCTTTCACAGCTGCAGAACTTTCAATTTTGTTTGATTCGGATTCCTTGGCAACTCCTCTTGTGTGAACATTCGAATCATGCAACCCCAATGGATCATCATCATTACTTCCAGATTGATCGCTAGTTAAACCAAGTCTTTTTCTACTACGTTCACTCTGTTGTAGTGTCTTATCAACTGTCACTTTGACATAATATGTCATTCGAGAACTAGATTCAGGTGAAGCACTCAAAATTTCATAACTTAAATTTGTATTGGAATTATTCTGAGAATCTATATTTTTACCTCGTGGAATTTTCATAATATGTGTTATGACTTGATCAAGAGCCTTGTTCATTGAAGATTCGGTTTTGCTACCGGAATTTAGTTGCAACTCTTGATTGTTAAGTGGTTTTTTCAATTCTTCAGTATTGACTGTTTCAGAACTGTTTTTCTTGATATCTTCACTATGTAATTGATCTTCTTCTTTAACAGCTTGAACAGTATTATAAAGACTGTAACCTTGATTGGAATTTCCAGAAACTCTGTTGCTGTTAATTCTTGAACGAACTGTTGGAGAGTTTTCAGTATTTGTTCTTGAAGTTACTGATATTGAAGATTTTTCAATACCTTGATCAACTTTAACTGCTTCAATCTTTTCAGCAGCTTCGGAGGATGAAGTTTTATTATTTCTGACTGTCAGAGGTGAAAATTTCGCCCTCGAAGTTGGTTTTACAAATTCACTTGTTTGAGAACCTAATCTGTTGCGAATTCTTGTTTGATTGACTTTCTCTTCAGAACCACTATCACTAGAAATGGATTTCGGTAAGTTCGAAGCTTGGTTATCAGCTACATATTTTCCATCTTGAGTATTACCCTTCTGATTCCATCCTCTGTACTTACCATCATTCACTTGAGATTCACTCTGTTGACTACCTCTGTACTTGCCATCTTCAAGCCCTGATAGTTCACTATGCTGCTTAGTACCTCGATCAACAGACACACTTAAAGGTTTTTCTACATTCGACTCTGAATCATCATCATAAAGATAATATGATAACACATCTTCCCCACCCATGCCATAGCCCCTACGAAATACTCCATTTTCCCCCTGATTTTTCGTCTCTAAACTCTTTGCCCTCCACTTACCTCTTAAATCCGCTTGCCCCTTATCACCATTCCATTTACCTGTAAACGAATTAAGACCATTTAAACCATCACCATTATTATTACCATCACCACCATAACGTGTATCATCATTATATTTTAATGCCGAAATATGATTTTGCCCCCAAAGCTGATGCCAAGTCCCACCCGGCTTGTAGCTTCCGTCGTCGCCACTCGCACCTTGGCTACTAGCAGCACCTACTTGCCAATCATAATAACGTGCATTGGTTTCAATTTGTTCTTTGGGCACAATTTTCTTTGGACGGAATTTCGGATCACGTTGATCTTTCCATGAATAGGTTCGTGTCTGAGATAAAGAGTCTTCTTCATCATCATTACCATCACCCTTATTTGTAACCAAACTACCAACTACATTCGCTACATGATCTACAACAAATTTAGTGCCATCTTTAAGGGTTTGAGCTTGATTGATATTCTGCGATAAACGGCTACGACTACGTAGTAGGTAGGACTCTTGACTTGAACTCACCTTTTTTATGATTGCTGGTGTTGTTGATGTTTCAGATGGTGAAGAAGAAGCGGTTGAAGATGATAATGAAGATGCATTATCATCAAGTCCGCCATTATTTGATTTTGATGATGCAAGAGTTGGACGTGTACGACGACGTGGGAAACCAAAAGGTCTTGGACTAGATACAGTTCCCAGGAATTCGTTAGTAGAAGTATTGGTATCTTGAGTAGTTGTGTCAATAGTTGATGGAGTTGTTGTTGATTTTGTTCTTTGTTGTTGTCTTCGATTACCACCACCATTATACTTATTGTTAAATGTGCCCCTTATACTATTACTACTATTTAGACTAGATTGTGACTTAATACTAGAGGGCGTTGGTGTTGTGATTGTGGTTGTGGTAGGATTTGTTACCTCATTTCGGTCAGTATCGTCTATTGTTGTTGTTGCAGTTGCAGTCGTACTGATGGTTGTTGTCTCGGATTGAATTTGATTTATTTGTGTCGAGTCAAGTTCCTGTTGTGTATCTAGACCAGATTCTGTGACTTGGGAATTGGGAATTTTAGGTGCAATTGTAGCATCTTCTTCTTCATCTTGTGCAGATGCTGAAGAATAAGTTGATAGCGAGAAAGCTGGGAATATGGGACTTGTGGGTAATGATTGTGTGGATTGTTCAATGGATATGGGATTAGTAGTGGTTGTTGGTGTGTTGGTCGAAGTAGAAGTTGTGGAAATGATTATTGGTTCAGGTGTTGTGGTATCACTAAGTAAATTTTCTGATGGTGGTGTTGTTGTAATTGAAGATTGGTCTATTGTTGTTGTTGTACGACGACCTATACTTGTATATGAACGCGTTGTTGTTGTTATCGATTGTTGTTGTTGTGTTGGTGATTGTGTTGAAATTTCATTTGGTTCCAAATATTGTACCGTTACACTTAGTGGATCTTCACTTTCTGCTGAATCTTCATCAGAATGTTCCTTTGATGAGGATGGTGGTAGTGTAGTTAATGTACGTCTAGTTGGTCGAGTACGTTCCAAAAATTTGTACCTTTCAACAAAAATATGAAGATAAACTTTTTTACTCTTCAAATTGAAGATAGTGAAGAATTCTTACCTGCTTCCTGAAATAGTAGAACTCTCAATTTCAATGGGGGTACTCTCTGTTGTTGTACTTCGAACTCGATTACGATTCAATGGAACGTAAGCTTTCTTATCAGGAATAGCTTCTTCAATTACATCAACAGCTTCTTCATCGTTTTGAATTATTTCTGGTTTTAATGTTGTTCCTTTTGTTCGCCTAATACTTGTGTAAGCAGGTGTTGAAGCAGAGGTTGGTCGCCTACTGCTACTTACTGAAAGTGCTTCTACTTTATCGTCTTCATCATCACCACCATCTTCAGAATCTTGTTGAATATTCTTCACTTCATCATCTTCTTCTTCTTCAGCACTTGAAGATGAAGCAGGCCTATTTCTTTTAATAGTCACATATTTTTTCTTCTCCTTGAGGAATCCTTCGAATTCCGGAAGTTTTTCAATTCCAGCATTCTGAGGACCTGGTCGACTATTCCTTACAACTGAAGAGTATTTAGAGCTGTTGTTATCTTCTTCAACTTCAGTTTCTTCGTCTTCTTCAGCAACAGCTTTTGGCTTGGTAGTGCTTCTGAAGAGATTTGTTGATGTGAATTTATTTCTAAAGGCACTCAAATTCGTTGGTCTGCTAAGAACTTTTTCATAAAGTTTCTTGCTAATTGAAGATGGTGTGGTAGTAATTCCAGCTGAAGATGAATCATGTTTTTTCAACATAACAGTTCCATCATCTTGTTGTAATATGTGTTTTTCAAGTTCTTCAATACCACCGACTTTCTTAATGAGATCAATCAGTTCTTTGATGACACGAGGATCTTCTTCAGATTCAACTGCTGAATCTTTGGGCTCATCTTCATAATCTTCTTCTTCTTCGGGAGCCTCGGTAGTGGTTGTTGTTGTCGATGTGAAACGAGCAAATGAATTTCTCGATGTAGCGGCAGTAATTTTGTAGGAAGAAGTCGTTGTTCTAGGAGTTGTTGTTGTCGTGATAGGTCTTCAATACAAAATATATCAGACTGTTAGAAATTGATTGTTTGATGGATTGTTTCTAAAAAAAACTTACTTGGAAGTCGTTGTTGTTAAAGATTCTTTGTGATTCTTGTTGCAAGGAACATTTCTAGCAAAATCACATGAATCTGCTGAAGGATTGAAATAAAGTCCTGATGGGCAAGTAAATTGATGGGCAACAATTCCCAAGTTTGACGGTCCACTGTCTAAGCACCAGAAATACTTTTTACAGTCTCTTGGATGTTGGAAGAATCCTTCATCTTCACATTTGAAATCTTAAAAAAATAAACAGTTCTAAACCGAATTCTTTAATGGAAGATATTTGAAGCTTACCAGATCCTGGATCAGGTGTTGTTGGTGGAGCAGGAGTTGTTGTTCTTCCACCTACATACAACGACGATCCAGTTGTTGTAGTAGTTGTTGATGGCCTTTCAGTTTGAGGACGTGCACGAGTAGCTGGCTTCTTGCGAGATATTGACACAGCTTTTTCGACAACTTCTTCAACTTTGTTTCGATTTGATGAAGATCCATTGCGATTACGATTACGTAGAGGCTTCTTTTTGGTTGGTGTTGGCTTGGCAACTTCATTATCTCCCACACTAATTGAAGATTTAAACTCATAAATCAGAAAGCTCTTAAAAATATCAATGAAAAACTTACCCCAGACGATCCAAATAAGCTTCTTTAGCAGCTTCAATAAGTGGATAAGGTTTTCCAGTACACAATCCTCGGAAATCATCATTGTCAATAGCCCAAAACATAATACCACCCAAACCATTTTCAACAACATATTCAGCCTTCTTGCGAACAATAGCTTCATCATCATAACCAACCCATTGGTTGCCTTTGAAAGCATATGGACCCATAGCTTTGGGATTTGGTTGAACAACTGTCCAATCAGGATCTTCTTTGATATTTTGACAAATCTATGAGGAATAAGATTTTCAGTCAGGAACTTAAGGAAGGTTAAAGTTTCTTACCTCATAATAAGCCAAATAACCCTTTTCCCTTGTTGCATCACCTTGTTCACCAGGTCCATCAGCTGGAGCTCCAAGTTCAGTACTATCTTCATTGAATAAAGTATATGATCTACCATAAGTTGGAATACCTAGAACCAATTTGTCACGATCTGCACCAGCTTCCAAGTAGAATTTGATGGAATAGTCCTTAAATGGAGAAGGTTTTTTCAAGATTTTTCTAAGTTTTTTTTTGAATACTTTTGGACTTACAATGTTCAATTCACTGTCATAATTGTATTCATCTTCTTCTTCCAAGGAATACAAAGGTGCATGGTGATTTGCTGATGGTTCGGTAGAGCTATGGAAATCGTAGGTCAAAAGATTGAACCAATCAAGGTGTTTGTTAAGCTTTGGGATGTCGTAACCCTTTTCGATGTATTGAATACCAGCAGGAACAGCCATTGTTAAAAGAAGTCTGTCAGAAAAAAACGATAAAGTCTCCTCCAATTTAAAAAAAAAAGTACATTTCTTACCTTGGTCTTCCAGTTTTAGCTGATTCTCTATCAAACTCAGCTCTCAATTCTTGAACAAATTGTGCATAATTATCCTTATCCCTTGATTTACCACCTTCTCTATGGGCTGGGTATTCCCAATCCAAGTCCAAACCATCAAAGTGATTTTGTCTCAAGAATTTCAAAATATTCTTAATAAATTGTTGTCTACGTTCGGAACTTGCAACCAAGGGTGAAAAACGTGATGAAGCTTCATTCCAACCACCAATAGCAATCATTGTTTTGAGCTGTTTGTTGTAGGTTTTCAGTCCTGTGAACTTAGCATATCCACCTGAGGAAATAGAAATTAGGATTAGAAGAGTGTTTTTTTAATTTTGGATGTAAAACTATTTACCTTGTTCAATATCTTGATATTTATCAAATGGTTTCATTGTATTATCTTTTGTAAATCCACCAAAAGCATAAATCAAATGCGTACATAAATAAGGATTGATATTTTGTGGATTGAATTTTGCTGTTCCAGGTCGATATACACTCCAATTTGTGTAGTAGCATACTACTCTTTCTTCTGCGCGGATTTCTGTGGTGATACAAATTAGAATTTTAATAATGATGGACACAAATAAAAAACAAAGAAAGCATTGAAATGCACTAATCCAAGAAATGTTTTTGATCTTCTAGTTTGAAGATCATTTAAGAAAATGTTGCATTTTGATATTTCGTTCATCAAAAGTTAAAAACATTTTATTGTCAATTTAAAGGCACACTGAGGTAAAATCCGGCACCACAAGTACACTACATATATATAGTATTATTTCGGTATTGAACTTCTTTCTTTATTCATGGTTAGAGCTAATTTGCAATTGGTTAGCATCATTTATATTTTAAAGAAATAATTTTTTTTAAATGAATTTAAAAATAAATAATCATTTTTATCAAAAGACAAAACCGACTTCCATGGGTCAAAACAGGGTTTTATGATTTTTCTAATAGTTCCTATGGCTAAAACTCAACGAAATTGAAATGGGACCACAGCCACCAGCTTTCCAATACAAAAAGAAATTATAAGAATTGGTTCACTCAGTCCAAAGTTATGAGGTAACAAACACAAAAAAAAAAAACAATTGAGTCGGTAAAAAAAAGTTCGTTGCTCAGCTCTTTCGTTTATAAAATAGACGAATTATGCTATTATATAGGAATTCCATTTCTTTATATGTAGGTAGGTATATTTCTCCGGTGTCAAATGATGGGAAACAATAAAAAAGTTGATTTCTCATTTATATGTCTGAGGTGTGTGTGAGGATCAGCAGTCTTGACAAATGATTCATTTTTATTTAACTTGGCTCCTTACGTGTTTTGATGGTCTGTTGCTGAGTTTTTGCCTACATTCAAAAGCAGATATCTTCGGACCAAAAGTCTCGAAAAAAGTTTTGTTTTATAGATATGAACTCATAGTGAACAGAACAATGCGTATGCATTTAGGTACAAAAATTTCAAATCTATTTTTTTTTTTCAAATTTTCGAAAAAAATCAAGGTTAATCCCCTGCAGAAAAAAATTAATTTAAAAAAAAATTCCTCCAAATCCATCAAATGGCTCATCTAAAAAAAGGTCTCTTTAAGTTGTATTTATAATGAAATTCAAAAGTTCCTTTGAGGCCTGGTTGCTGAGTTATTTGCAATTAAAACTATTTGTTCTTACTTTCGGAAACATAATATCTACAACTGGTGAAAGTCTCGAAACAAGTTTTGGGTTAAAGGTATGAATCACAGTATAGAAGGACTATACTATTTCATAAAGAAATGAAATAGCTATAACAATAACAAATCTATTTTTATTATATTTTCAAAAAAAAAAAAAATCCAAGGATGCTTTGCCGAAAAAAGCATTTAAAAATATCCTCCGAATCCATCAAATGAGATTTCAAAGGAAAGTTTTCATTTAGCTTTCTAAATAAATGAAAACCAAAAGTTACTTTTGAGCACTCGTCGTCGTCAGAAGTATGCCCAGATTTTAGTTTTCTATTCTTTATTCTTTATTATGCCACTAATGCTTCTAAAAAAACTTAGCCAACAGACGTTGTCCCATATTCTTTTCTTTAAATTTAAACAATGTTTTCGACATAAGAAACATTTTTATCGGCGCGATATATTGAATGGAAAACTTTTCAGTTTTAAACCTTTAATTTTTTATTTTTGCGAAAATGCGAACTATTTAGCACAGGTTTCCGATGTTGAAAACTCGGTTTTACACTACTGGTATCTACACTAAAACATTCCAACAAATCAGTGCAGTGCAATTTTTTTTAAACTGATTAAAAGTTTTTTTTCTTTGTGACTGGTCTTAGTCCAAACGTATTTTATCTTAAATAACTTTTTTATTAGGTATCAACCATTACATATTTGGATAAGAAACATAGCGATTGGTTTTTGATAAGTAATGTTTTTTAAAACTGCTATCAATAATAAAATAATTTATTTTTTGAAATAAGATTTCGACAAATATATTGATTTTTCAATATGCATCTAATTTATTTTTTTTATTATATATAGCTTTAATTAAATTATTATTTATAGCTTTAAGTAAAAAAAATATTAATAAATTCATGAAATGAAACTGTTGAAATAAAAGGTGACAACTTTTTAAATCTGAAATGTAAAAAATATTAATTTAAATATATCTTACCATTTGCTAAAAGCACCGCACATAGCAGAAAGAATAGCTGCCAAACCGCTCCGCGCGGAAGCTGAAATTTAAAAAAAAAATCTAGTTAGTTTAGGTTATTTTTTAATATTGCAGTTTTATGTTAAATAAAAAACAATTCATATTCATTTTATTTTAATATTTGTATCGCTATGTATAATCTATGTATGTTCCCCAAATTAATTTATGTCAAATTATTTTTTCGGTTGAAGGACCTGAAAACAATTTAATCCATTACCTTGTGGTGCTCATGAACTTTAAATTGGAAATTATATTTTTTATCAAATAAGTCAAAAATATAAACAATCAATCAGCATTAATAATATTTTTTGCTGTGTCACTTAATTTGATTGGAATCTTCATAATCCAATTAAAGGAAATACTCTTATCAGTTCTAAAATAAATTGACACAATTGATTTAAGTTCATAAAATTACAACATAACACAAAATGAGTTAACTCCAATGAATGGGAAATGTGATTAAAGAATTTACGTTCTAAAAAAAAACAGGGTGTTCCTTCTGTCTATGGTGAGATTAACTCGTATGTCTGTAGGCATAAATTGTCTAACATTTTAGGCGAGTAACTATTGTAAAGTGGATAACATTTTCATTTAGAAATGTGTAAATAAAGTAAATAAACAAAATATAAATTAATCGATTTTAATCGTACGGAAGCCTGCAAAAAATACTTTATAATTTATAATATTTTTATTTCATTTATAAATAATTTCAAACACAAAACCATCAACACCCAGTTAAAATATTGATTTCATAATCAAATAAAATCGATGCATCTGAATGAGCACACACAAAATCAAATATCAAAGCATCACAGTAAGCTTACATAATTTTATTATTTTTATTATGATTGTTTTGTGGGCTTGGCTATTGGTTAGTTTTCACTTTCAGTGACCCGTTGTCGTTTGTATGAAGTAACAAAATGAATCATAAATTATAATTTCAAACAACCTTGTAGAGGTTGTCTTGTGTCTTGTCAATACCAGGAAGACATTGAGCCGGCAAGAATAGATTGAACTGGTTTTCTTTTAGTTTCTCTTTGATAACAAAAAAAAAAGAGGTCAATCTTTGATCGTGGTTTAGGATCACAAAGGTCTTATTAAGAAAAATAGGCTTTGTAAATTTGGATTTCAAAATAAAAAGAGAATTAAGAGATTAGGATCAATAGAAGCTGAAGTTTTGTAACAAACTTTTCTTATTCTCATACGAAATTGTTCACACAAAAAAAAAGTTTTAAGTTACTTGAAGATTATTTCCAAACGGAGAGAATTTTGTTTGCATAAAATACTGATTCAAATTTGGTATCTAGAGCTAGATTTGGGTTAAAAATATACTTTTTACTATCAAAAAGTGTTCTTTAATTTTTTTTAAATGGTGGTCAAACAGTTTGGTTTCTGCTAGGTTTTTGCACAAAGTGCACTGAAGTTAAAAATATAATAAATTAATCCAAAGCTGGATGTAAATTATTTCCCTGAATGCAAGATATAGATACTTGAAAGGCGTACTTTACTTCATAAATTTTAATTTAACCCTTTCGAATCCAAGCTATGAAAATCAATATTAAAAAATGTTTTTTCAGTATTATCGTATCAAAAACATCACAACTAAGAAATATGAATAGCAAAAAGTTATTTTCCAAAATAATAAATAGCAAAACTAATGTGTTACTCTCATGTTGCATGTAAGTAACATGCACTGCCTATGACCACCAAAAAAAGTCGGACAACTGAGAAAATAATTTTTTATGGAACAATAATATATGCTACTTCTTCTAAGCCCAAAAGCAAAACACTTTCTGAATTAACTTTTTTTATATCTTTTTTTCAAAATTATGACCATATATAAAAAAAAATTAATTTTTGCAAAAAAAAAGAAAAAATGTGAAATTCAGTTCCTTTTTCGATAAAAAAAATTAAAGGTATGAAATTTGACTTAATTTTTGTAATAATCCAGTAACTAGGCATCATTATCTTTCAATTGAGCCATCGAAACCTGAAAAAATATTTAATGGAATATTTTTTACGAATTTTTAAAAATATGTTACATGAGAGTAACGCTGGGTCCGAAAGGGTTAACAGTTTGATTTCATTCTGGGATATTGTACAAAGGCTAAGAGTGGGAATAATCATGTGGGAATAATATCAAAAACTATTATTATTAGATAAGTATTAGGGTGGGTCAAAAAAAATGAAATTATTTTTTTTGATTTGGTACTCCGATAAATCGATTGTTAGACACCTCTAGAATATAAACACCAAATATGAGCTCTTAATATTAATGGGAAGGTCCTCCGCTTCGCAATTTTCCATTTTTACTTCAAGCTTCTACTAAAAAAAAATCATTTTTTTTAAATCGAAAGTGAACGCTCTACAAAAAAGGCCTAATTTGAAAATAATAAATTTTTAGTGAACTGGAAAATTTTTAAAAGTAAAAATGTTTTTATAATTTATTTTAACTTTGACCTCGAATATCCTTAGAATGGTTAGATTAATTAAAAAACATAACAAGACCTTTTTTGTGGAGCAATCTGTTTCCTACATGAATATGTCTTGCGCGTTTGACTATTATAATTTTTCAATTTGCTACAAAATTAAGAACAACAAACGAATTCTTAAAGATTTTCTTGATTTTTGGACCTCAAATATCTATTAAACGGTTAGATAAACGAAAAAAGTGTTTTAGGCCTTTTTTGTAGAGCCTTCAATTTCCTACAAGAATATGTGAAGAAATTTGCTAAAAAGTCGATTTAAAAAAAATGATTTTTTTTAGTAGAAGCTTGATGTGAAAATGGCGAAGCGGAGGACCTTCCCATTAAGAGCTCATATTTGGGGTGTATATTCTAGAGGTGTCTAGCAATCGATTTTTCGGAGTACCAAATAAAAAAAAAAGAATTTAAATTTTTTTGACCCACCCTAATAAGTATGTATCACAGGATGTAATAAAACTATCAAGGGTTACCCTAGTAAGTATCACAGGTTGTCTTGGTAAGTATCACAGCTTGCCCTGGAAAGTACCATGGATTCTTAAGTTAAGTATCACAAGATGTCCTGGAAAATATCACAGGCTACTCTGGTAGGTATCACAGGTTTCCGCAGTAAACATCACGTTGCCTCGGTATGTATCACGGGTTGCCTTGATAAGTATCATGGATTGCTATCGTAAATATCACAGGATACCTTGAAAACTATCATTGGTTGCTCTGTTTGGCATCACAGGTTGTGATAAAAAATTGCCCTGGTAAGTATCACAGGTTTCCCTTGTTAAAATCATTTGTAAAAGTCATGGATTGCCAAGGAAGGTATCACAGAATGTCCTAGATACCATCAGGGGTTACTCTGGTATGTATTACAGGTTGCTCTGATATCATGGATTGCCAGGGTAGGTATCACAGAATACTCTGGAAAGTATAACGGGTTTCTCTGATAAATATCACAGTTAGAAAGTATAATTATATTTACTCTCAAATACCACAAGTTGCCCCAGTATCACAGGTTCCCCTGGTAAAGATCACTCGTTACCTCGGTAATTATCTTAATTTTTTAATGGAAATTAAAACGGTTAGTATCCTGAAGAAACTATCCCGGGTTATTCTGCTTGATAACACAGGCTACCCGGTAGGTATCACAATTTTCCTTGGCAACAACGATACTCAATAACACGGGTGGCCCTAGACTCCTTAAATATCATGGAAAATCTCAATAAATATCGATCGGGAGGTTATTTTAAAAAGTTAGTCCCATTAGTCAAATTGGCTTGTTTTTTTTTTCAAAACTGAATACTAGAAACTACTAGTTGCAATTTAATTACTTGCTCTAAATGCAAAAACTAAACCAAATAAAACACGAATAACCATAAAACCTCATAGATAAGCAAAGATTTAAATTGTAACTTGTATACTTCCCTATTAGGAAAACAATTTAGCCACCAACACCAGAGTTATTTCAATCAATCGATCGTAAACCATTTGGGCTATTGCAACAAAATATCAATTAACATTTAAGTATCCATTGCGTCAATGCAAGGAATAGCATCAACATCGCACACAGATACGGAAAACGGACCCAACTAAAAAAAAAAAAACACATGTAATACTGGAACCAAATTGCGGTTGGAATGTCACCAAACCAGTAAGTAACTTTGTAAAAAATACACAAAACCACATGCGTGAACTGCCTCATAAAATCGACCGACCAACCAACTGACTGACAAAAACTCAAGTCGACGATGTAACCAGTCGATGGAACCAAAGTCATTTCCCCGTATTCGGATTAAAAAGTATTATACCTTCAACTACGTCATCAAATTATGTCTCTCATTGATACAAATTTGCTCTGAAGGAAATATCATATTTTTTCCTAACCCAATAAAGGTAGCAGAAATAGGCCGATCTATCTCTCTCAAGTTGGTAGTTGATATCTGTTACACTTATTTTTTTTTTTTTTATGGTTCCACAACTATGGAGTTAAGTATGGCATAGAAGTAGGAGAAGAATCGGTCGTTGATCGTTTGCCAGCAATAGCAGCGTAACCCAGAGTTAGAGTTATCGAGACCTGGTGCATCTGTGCCAGAGTGAGTCTTATGCAATGTGGACACGCTGCATGCGGATGGTTGAAAATATGCGGATAAGATGCACCGTCACACACTTAGCCGCCAGAGTAAGTAAGTAACTTATGCATTTCTCAGATGATTGTAATGTGTGTATGGTGCAAGAAATTTTTTTTTTAAAATTAAATAACAAAACCACAATGAGGCTAAATATTTATTTAAGGCTTGAGTCTGTTTTTGTATACAAAGTCGTCTACCTACCATCTTATTCAATGAGCTAAAAGAGCTTGTTTACATTTTTTATATCTCAAACTACTCAGGTGTTGACATACTGGTAAACATGGTCAAAGTTTCGAGAACTGAAATGATTTACTAATAGCGGATCTGGCCAAATATCTTTATACTCGAACTAAAAATTTACCATTTAGATTTAGAAATAATTGGAACGCTACTCTGCGTCTGCATGCTCGAGTTGTTGGCCAATAACATATAATATAATTTATCAAAACAAAGTACAAGAGTGTATTTTTTATTTGGCATTCATGGCAATTGCATCGTAGTTTATCATTTGTGTGATGCAACTAAACCAACAGAAACAGACGCTGCTACCGGCCAATGCACAATCATGGCCGCATCTTAAGATGCAATAAATTTTAAAAAACTCGACTTGAAATGATCATGGTTGGCTGCGTAAATTTTAGATCCAAAGTTAGAAGAAACAAAAAAATATAAAGATTCAATCAGGAGCAAGAAATCGTTTTTTTTTTTGTTTTCTTAATTTTTTATGTGTGATTTGATGAGAATCTTAAAGCTAATGCTCAGTTTCACCAAAATCTTTTTTGTGTTTAAAAGAATTTTCTGAAAACTATTCAGAAGCTGAATTTCGAATTTGACGCAGTGGAAATACTTTTTGGTGTCAAAGAGCTATGCAATCCAAAAATTAAAAAAACCGAGTCTCCGAAAAGGTCCAGGACAAACGCTCTACCAATAGAAGGAACACTTGGTTATCAGCTAATGCAACCTAGGTGGCACGCCAGTGATGTTTTCTCGAGTGATATGTTTTGTTGTCAAAACCTTTCAGATTTTGGAATAAAAAGTTTAACATAAGCAAACAAACTTACGCTTAAAAGTCTAACCAATCAATCAATTGTGCAAATAAGAGCAGGACAAGGACAGAGAAGTTGGGTAACAGTTTTGTTTCAATACTGGTGTACAAAACTTCGACTCCAGGTCTTATGCCCAGTTTTACCAGTGCCATACTCCAATTTTGATCCCTCGATGAAGACAAGAGGAGTGTAAAATTACAAAAGCTCGGAATAGGGTCGCAGTTGACAATTAGAGTTCTTAACATACATATATGAAGGATGAAATGTTAAAACGTTTCTGTGACTTGATTATTCAGCAGTTGAATCATAAAGAAGGATTTTTCTGACCACCACCGTTTTATACGTCAACTTTCTATTGGAGTTTTCTTTTCTTACCTTAAAGTTTGTATGCAGATGTAGAAGACAATGTAGACATTCCTTACTAAAACTAAACAAAAATATTTTTTTTACTAGAAAACAGTTGTAAATTTGTCAATTAATAAACAGACTTCTTTTTTGGTTTAGTTGGTAGAAAATATCAGTTCTGTTTTATTTTGATTTGATGAATGGAGTACCTACAAAAAACTAAGTACGAGCTCTGAAAATATCGATTTTAGTCAAACAGGGTCTTTTCATTTGATCTAGATTCTAGTTAAACTCTCTTTTCTTTACCCAAAAAGTGCAATATTCATCGATTTACTCTTTATATCTAAAAACCTTTTGAATTCACTGGAATTATTTTTTGGATTTTTGACAAACATTTTTTGTGTCCTTGATTTTAAACTACCTTTACATTGCTCCAAATTTGGGTTAATGGTTTAAATGCAAGAATTCTTCGAAACTATATTTTAGCCAAGGGATTTGCAATATGCACACAAGGCCTCGAGGTTTATATAACGAAAGAGGCTATTGATAGCCCGATTTATTACGGAGCGTACGTGTTCTGGGAGGACTATCCAAATATTAAGAGTTCTAGGCAATAGGTTTTTGTACTCACCGCCCGCCGCGCCGCTGCCGTGTCGCTGAAAAATTATGTTTAATTATTATGTTCAAGAAATCAGCCAGAGGTTTCCTTCAAATGAATTTTTGTTAAATTGTCAGCAAAGAAGGGTTATAATTTATAATGTACCAGAACTGAATTTGGTGGCGAAATTATGAACTAACTAAACTGTAAAATATCGTCAACATTTTCAATTCAATTTTAATTTAATCATAGTTCTATCTTATCAGTCTTACTTAGGTTTTAAAACTGGTCTAGCGACTTTAAATTCTCACTACGGCACATCTTAAGAAAAATCCTGACCCACAAAATATTGATATATGATAATTCTTAATTAATTTCAAGTGTGTATAAAAGGATTAAGAAGACGAACTATAAAAAAAAAATAATTTTTTAAAAAAAAATTTCCTTAACATTAGTGTGAAGGAATAAAACAGATTACTTGCGCCAACTTCAGAGACAAAAGTTTGGTCAAAAAATACAAAAAATATTTCCTAAATAACAAAGCGTAATATATGTATCATCAAAAATATTTTCAAATATTTATCTAAAATTCCTTCGAATTTTAAATACTTTCTATTAATCAGTTCTATCATCTCAAAAAATATCCATGGCAAATATTTTTTCAGCAATAGGAAAATCAATGAAAAAAGCATTCATAGTTCACACGTCAATGTCTTTATATAAGCACGAACGGTCTTCAAAATTTTCACCTTTTATATGCAGTAGCTTTCAACTTTGATTTGAAAGCAGTTAGCACAGGTCTTTCGAAATTGCAAACTTAGTTTCTTGCTTCTGGTAACTATTTTAATAAAATAACAAAAAATAAGTTCGGCACATTTTTTCCGACCTAGGACGTTTTTAAATTACTGGCCTGCAAAGTCACAGAAGGAAAAATTGTAACAAAGCTTTTAACGTTTTTTTTTGAAAAAACTGTCGTCGGACTAGCCTTTTTCCGGACTTAATAAAAAAAAATTTGTTTAATGCCTATATTTAAATACATAAAACAAACTCTTACAAGATTAATATTAGTTAATCTTCTAATTTTATTATCTATTTAGTACAACTATTTCTTGTAAGTACCTACATCTTGATGTAACCAGGCATAAATACTATAGTCTAAATGTTTAGTCTGCGAAAATAGTTAAGTAGCAAGGTTATACCATTGTCAGTCCAGTTTTGCAGAATTATGTTAATGTAAAAAAAAAAACATTGCAAAAGATTATGTACCTGTACAATTGAAAATATATATAAATGATCTAATCATGTATATTGTGCTGGTGGCACAGTTGATGGATTGTGTATTGTTTTATTTTTTCGACAATGGAAAAAACATTATGCAGAAAGAATCAGAATATTCACAGCATCTCACGGTAATTATATAGTAGTTTCATTTGCTTAGAAGATTGGCTGGCAAATTGTTTTTAAAGTGAGAAGTCTTTGTTTTTTTTTTTTTTGTTAATTACTGAAAGAGATGTCTAGCACAAGGTATCATTAACATGACGGCCCAGAAGATATATTCTTCGGTAACGTCATTGGGTTCAATTTTTTTTTTCGGAAAAGTGAAAATTTTAAAATAATGTGCTTGGTAATGTAGTGTGGGAATCTGACCTTAATTTTGTGGAACTAATGCTTGATTCTGTTGTTTGTAGATTTTTTTTTTTTTAATTTTTATCTTGCACCAAAAATCTTAGCGAGGAAATTTTAACATTAGAACGTTTTCCCACGGACATTTGACCAAAAGCCTTTTGGTTGATTGTGTCTGGATATTTTAGATGTTGTGTATTAGTAAGTTATAGTTCGCTCACTTTAATATCCGAAGCAAAACTGAACGAAAATGATTTTTATTGGTAATTGATTGATTCGAATTTTACTTTTAATTGTAAGTAAGGTTTAATAGTTTGACTTTTTGAAATTTATGTTGTTTATTGATACTAATGGAATTTAAAAAGTAAAATGCAGTAAATCATTTAATGCTGAAAAAGAATAAACACTGCATGTTTCAATTTTTTTAATTTATTGTGTTAGTTAAAGTATACAAACGTCATTCATTCAATAGTCTTAGCACTTAAAACAAAAACGTAAATAAAAGGAAGAAAAAAAGTTGGAGGATGTCACCTCTTCCCTCCATATATGTACATAAATGTCTGCCAGTGTGTATTTATTGGTGAAGATGGCAGAAATATGATTAAAATTTGCATAAAAAATGTGCGTGGCGTCACATTGTTTATGGTTTTTTTTACTTGATTTGATGACAGCGCATTTTCAATTCAACCTGAACTTAAATATGTATAATGTGGGCGTCATTATTAGATAATGCTGTGTTTTTTTTTTAAGACCTTATGAATGAATCATTGTTTGGCAAACGTGTAGGTAAAATATAATTTCGCTAATGTTTTTAATATATTTTTCTTATTGAAAATGGGTGTGACATTCATATAATAAGCTTATGTTGGATTGATTTCAGTGCAAAAAAATAAATTTAAGCTGAAAATAAATTGACTTCAAGTGATTTAAATAAATAAAAAACCAATTAGACCACATATTTATATAAATCTCAAAGAACTGGAATAACTTTACACTGTAGAACTGGAAGGTTTAAAATAGTTGAAAAACATCATTTACTATAAAATATTTACAGAATAAGATATTGAAACAAAACAGCTTAACTAGATTGTTTTTGCCGTTAGGAATCTGTATCCTTGAAGACCTCTTACATTATAAATTTTGCATACGTGATCATTTATAAAGAACACTTCACGGTTGACATTTTTTAACTGGCTTCATTATTTAGTTAGAAAGAAAATATTTTGGTTTAAGCTTCTCAAAAAAAAAAAAAAAAGTACGTATACACCACAGTGACCGTTCATGTTGCAAGTTAAAAAATATATAAACAATTTTTTACCCCTGCTCAAATGAATCATTATTTTACATTTTTCAGGAGAAGAAATAAACGTTCTAGCAAAATTTGTAAAAAATATATTTTGTGGAGCATTTGCCTAGCTACAGAATACCTTATTAGACTAAGCACCACACACAAATGGAATTAAGGAGTCTGATGATCGGTTTGGCATCCATAAAACAGTACTGTAACTCTAACACTTGGTGGTAGCACCTTCAAGATGTTGTTGTTGTTCAAAGATTATAGAATACCGTTTTGTTTTTAATTTTTGGACTAATAGTTCAAAAGATAAAAAATAAAAACGCTTTTGGACTTGTCATACTTCAAAATAAACGGATGTGAAATTAGTTTTAAAATGGATATACAATTTTTTTAAGCCTCATTCTATCAAACAATTATATTTAAGATTGCTTATGAAACTGTACAGACGCTTTAAACTTGAGATTTTTGGTCAGTAGTCTATTATAGCATTTACACATAAGAAAACCTGTTATGTATTAAATGATCGTTCAATATTATTTAACTGATCGTTCATAGTTATTTTAACAGAACCCAAAAGAACAGTAGATTTTTATTTGCTATATAGGTACTATTGGACAAGTTTAGGATTCGTTAAAAAAATCGAACTCGTGATAACAATCAGACATGACATAACGATGATGGAAATGCCAAAAAAGTGATGGGTCCCACAATTCTGTCAGTCTCTATCTCGAAGTACAGCCTTAACCACAGAAGTGATTTGCTTCAAACTTCGTAGTTAAGTGTTTTAGCCGATTCCTTAGAAGGAAAATGGATTTTTTTTCGAAAAGGTTGTTTTTATCAAAAATGCCTCTTACGATTTTATTTAAAAAAATACGTGTAATATGGAAATACAGTCGTACTTTTGAAAAAAAAATATTTTATTCTATTTTCGTAATACAAATTAAATGTCATTCTTCAAAGGTCAACAATATTTAAAGGTATTCTTTTGTAACTTAAAACCAAACTACTCGCATAATTTTAACCTCTTGTAGCCCTATGTCACATATCTATTTTTTTTTCTTCTTTTGAACATAATTTTTAAAAATTGCTTTATTTTTGGATTTTAGGAAAGTGCCCTAAAATAAATATAAGATAGTTTGTTTGAATTTTTGCGCATTTATACTACACAAAAATATTAATTACACTGGTCGGCAACGAAAATAGAGCTTAACCCTTTCGGACCCAGCGTTACTCTCATGTAACATTTTTTTAAAAATTCGTAAGAAATATTAAATTAAACAATTTTTTAGGTTACGATGGCTTAATTGAAAGATAATAATGCCTAGTTACTGGATTATTACAAAAAGTTAGTCAAATATCATACCTTTATTTTTTTTTTATCGAGAAAGGGAAATTCACATTTTTTTTTTTTGCAAAAAAATTTTTTTTTTATATATGGTCATAATTTTGAAAAAAAGATATAAAAAATGTTAATGTTTTTTTGCTAAGAAGAAGTAGCATACATTATAGTTTCATAAAAAGTTATTTTCTCAGCTCTCCGACTTTTTTTGGTGGTCATAGGCAGTGCATGTTACTTACATGTAACATGAGAAAAACACATTAGTTTTGCTATTTATTATTTTGGATAATAACTTTTTGCTATTCATATTTCTTAGTTGTGATGTTTTTGACCCGATAATACCGAAAAAACATTTTTTAATATTGATTTTCATAGCTTGGGTTCGAAAGGGTTAAACTAAACCATACTTTTCTAAAGGATTTTTGTGTGCTGATTCCGAATCCGAATCAAAATTTCACTGGCACGTCACGTTTTCGAAATATTTGAATATTAACAGGTCAAAAACGCATTTTGTTGGTACTTTTGTCGTTGAATTTCATCACCGTTAAATTTTTTTTTGCAAAACTACTTATGCAATCTCCAAAAGTTATATTTTATCATCTTAAATATGATTATTTTTTTTTCAAAACTATTTTTTTCTAAAAGATATTTGGTATAGAAACTTATGATATCTCAAAATCTTGTTGGTTAAGTGAACTTCTGGTTTCTTGAAGCAGATTTGAAGTAAATTCCAGTTTTGGATTCCTGATTTGTATAAAAAAGGCAAAATATTACGGAAAATTATATATTTTAGATCAAAAGTAAAAAACATTTCATTCAAGATTAGTTTTTGGAACTTTATAGCGAAAATAGTGATGAGCAGAGCTCAAAAACTAGAAGTGATGGAATAAATTTGTCAACAGTTTTGAATTCAGCACACTCAAAGTTAATTAAAATCACCTTACAGAGTTCTTTGTCCCGACTTTTTTTTTGTTTTTTGCCGACCAGTGTTTTTTAAACTTATTTTTTTGCTCCGTAAGTTTCGAAATGACTAAGTAAATAATGAAGATATTGAATTTTTTTTGGAAGAATCGATTGATTTTTTAAAAGAACGCCTTTGGTTCAACAAAATTATAACATTCAAGTCAATGAAGCGGTTTGATCAAATCAAATCTTCAATAATATAATTGACTTCCTTATCCATAACCTAATAGTTTGTTTGAACACAAGAGCACCATCAACTACATGTGCTATTGAAATAATAAAAAAAATAATGATGAAATTATATACTTTTAAATTACTAAACTATCTACCATTCGAATCTCTATCAAACAGTAAAAATATCTACTTAAACCGCAATCGAAAAAAAAACACACAAAAAACCACTTCCCTTTTGAAAAAAAGCTAACATAACCTAATTATCATATAGTCATGTACAACGGCAAGTTAACGGCTAACTAAAAAAAAAAAATTAATGTGGGTCTTACTGTGCGATAACAAGATTCGAAGTACCTTTTCTATGTATGGCAATCAAAAAAATGTACGTGAAGACGAGTTTTTGAAAAAAAAAAAAAAAATATTTTATTATCTAACCACTGAGTGCGAGTCTTCATTTGGAAGATCCAAAAATAACAAAAAAAAAAAAAAAAAACAAAAACAAAAATACTTCTCATTTAATTATTCAACTTTATAAATTTATATGATAATGGTCTAGTTTAGCCAATTTTGGAAGAACCCAGTTATTGGAATTTTCGATTTACATAATTGAATCGAATTTTATTTAACAGAGGGCCGTTTAATTTTGTATATTCTGACCAAGTGATGACCTTCACACGAGTTTGTTGTAAATTGCCAATTTGTCATGGTCTTCCAGAATAATAATTTAAATAGAATTTATGGATCAAGTTAAAACCTTAAATGCAATTCTCCATTTTTTTGTTTTTTGAAAATATTCATTCCATAAATTTTGAATATTTTGCAACACATGAGTGAATATTTATGCGCAGTGAAAATATTAATTGAAAACATTTTATCCAACTAAAGTCAGGCATTCCAATGAACGAATACCTACCTGATGCCTATAAGCCTATCGGCTAAAGTTGCATAACTCTTTTCGTTTTTATTTTAATATTTTTTTTTGTTGTTGTTGCTGTTATTCATTTATTTTCACTGACCATCGATGCAATACCTGGGTTGGAAATAAGTGCCGATTATAAGGTCAGTTGAATTTCCTCTTTTGAGTCTGTGTGGGGTTTTTTTTTGTGGATTTTCTTTCGGTGTCTGGAAACAAGTTTTGGTTGACTAAATAAAAAAGTTGCATCCAAAATGAATCGATCTTTAAGTTGTAGATTGAAGATGATGAGCAGGTACGGAATGGTACATGGGCTTTTGATAATGTCCAGTTGTGCAGCTATAATTTAAGGTACGACCTTGACGAAGGATGCACAAGGTTTTAAAAACATGTCAAACTGGATAGTGGAATTTTTCCTGATGCACCTTTTGAAATAACCTTGCAAGTAGCGGTTCATTTAAAATAATAACCTTATGTGGAATATATCTGCTTTGTAGGAAATTAATTAAATTGGTGATGCAGCTGGGTTATTCGGCTCATTTAATTATATTGCAATCTGTAAGCTATTATTACTCCAATAAACTGTTTCGCAAAGTGAGTATTTTAACCGGCCGGCAGCGGTCATGCGAAGCATTTATGTTTATTAAATAAAAATTACAACTATTTTGTGCCAACACAAAACATTATTTTTCATGTAAATACCAATTAACACAGAGTAGTACTTGTTGCCTTATTTCTTCCGTTTCTTATATTTTTGCATTTTCAAAAACGTCTGCTGACGAAAGTTAAATATATTTTTCTCAATTTTTCCATAAATTTTAAGCTCTAAGTTAAAGAAAAAGTATATATGGGTATTGTTAGGGTATGTTCAAATTTTTTTTTTTTTTATGTTTAAAGGCTATTTTAGAAAAAAAAATACATATAATCAAATTTCAAAAATTGTTTATTTTAATTAAAAGAAAAACAACTCCAAAACAGTGATGTTCTTTATTCCATCAAAGTAGAAGTTTTTTACTTGCGATGTAGGTACTATAGGGCAAGTTTAGGATTCGCAAAAAAAATCGAACTCGAGAAAACAATTTTACATGACATTGCGATGATGGAGAATGCCAAAAAAGTGGGTCCGGCAATTGTCTGTCTGTCTGTGTGTACCTCGAGCTGCCACCTAAACTAATGGAGCGATTTCCTTCAAACTTGGTAGTTAACAGTTTTGGGTGATTCCCTAGAGGACAAATTGAAATTTTTTTTTTAGGACTAAAACTAACGGTACCTTTCATATAACGGAAATAGAAAAGTTATTTTTTCTCAAAAACGGCTCTAACGATTTTGACTAAAATTTTGTGTGTAGTGTAACACATAAAAGCTTCCTTTGGAAATAAAAAAAATATTTTTTGAACCGTTATTAACGGTACCTGCCATAGAATGGTTTTTTTTGATTTATGAATTTCTCGTAAGCGACAAAACATATTTCGACCAAAATTTTTGTACAGAAACGTTTAAACTATCGTTATTTAAAAAAATTTTAAATTTTTCAAAAAACACATTTTTGAATTTTTAAAAAACATTTCAAATTTTTTTTTTGAAAAATCAAATTTTTTGGAAACGGGTTGGTAAAAAATTTTGAAATTCCGTTTTTATGTGTAATTTATTTATTTCTTCAAAATGGCATACCAACTTTATTTTTGAAAAATGTTCGAAATTTTTTATATATAAAAAATTATTTTTTTAAGAAACGGCTCTAACGATTTTCGAAAAATTTTTTCTAAAAATTCCTTTTTATACAAGAAATAAAATGGCATACTTAGTTTTTTGTAAAAGATCATTTAAAACGGTATTTAATTACACTGTGATAGTTCAAAAAACCGACAGAGGGTCTCATGTCTACTAAAGATAATTCGAGTATGCTGAACACGATGGCGTACTCAGTTTTTCTGGATTAGGTCAAATAAGAAAGATTTTTGCGTTTGAAATTTGGTTTGCACATGCCAAAAATGATGGTATAAAAGACCATATATTTTACAATTCTTGATTTTGTATCGATGTAAAATGATGGAAAATCTATTTTTTGGAAGGATTATACGTAAAAGAAGTTATTTGAAAAAAAAATCTGTGGAATGACATTTTAAATCATTATTTTATGGCAAAAAGCGTCGACTTTTTTTTCCCTTTTATTAAATTTTTTAACTATAAAGGTACAAATTTATACGAAAATTCAAAAAAATTTTTGTACACACCTTTTATGTGTTAGTACTCTGGAATATTATACATATGTAGATGTAGATATTTAATTACAAAATCAGGCATGGTATCAATATTTTTATTTAATTTTTTTTTTTAAGTTCAAAAACTAATTTTTTTCTTAAGGTTCAATCCTTTGGGATTCACTCTTTCACAAAAAAATACTCTTGAATATCCAACTTTCATTATAAAAAAGAATAAGTTAAAAACTTTAACTATCTCACTGTTAAAAGTGCAACTTACTTTTAACATATACTGTAATGATTTGTTGAAAAATCACAAAAGTTGCCGTAACTTCTTCGGAGTTTCAAAAAAACTTGCTCATACTTTCAGACATGGCCGATCGTACCAAAAGCCCCTTTTTTCATATTGGAAGTTTTGCCAGCTTTATTTTTTGTCATACAACATAGTAAGAAAACGATTTTGCCCCCACTTCCCCTACATATGTATTGCATTAAAACATTTTGTAATTTTTTTATTTTATAAACTAAAAATTTGAGAAAAAAATATGGTTTTACTGCTACTTTTTTACTCTTAAGCTTAACCAATATTGTAGGTAGGTAGGTAGGTTCTACCTATTCGTATTTGTAAACAAAGCCATATACTATCTCGAAAGACAAGATCAAATCGTTGCCACCGAGTGCTGCATTTTAATTTAAGTAAAACGAAAAATACAAGAAAAATTGAAGAAAAATCGACGTTTTTTTTACCATAAAATAATGATTTCAAATGTCATTCGACAGATTTTTTTTTCGATAACTTCTTTTACGAATAATACTTCTCAAAAAATAGATTTTCCGTCATTTTACATCGATAAAAAATTAAAAATTGGAAAATATATGGTGTGTTTTATACCCTCATTTTTGGCATGTGAAAACAAAATTTCAAACGCAAAAATCTTTCTTATTTGACCTAATACAGAAAAACTGAGTACGCCATCGTGTTCAGCATACTCGAATTATCTTCAGTAGACATGAGAGCCCTCTGTCGGAAAAAAAAGTTCCATTTTCGAACACAGTGTTATTTATAAAAATAGATTTTATTTTTTTTCCACTTATGAAATTCCGTGATAATATCATATCACTTATTTTGTTCAATGAAAAGCTTTAACATTAGAGTAACTTTTACCATAAGAGCAAGTACGTGCGACCCCAGTCGTGCAATTTATTTTGTTTACAAGTGTATTTTATTCCTTCAAAGATTTTTGATTTTTGCAAAAAATAAAAATCGAAAAAAATTTACCTTATTTTTATTCCATCATCTTTAAATCCATATCTTGGGAGCGGGTCATAATTCTGCTTGTCAAAATTCTGTACGACAAAATTCTGTAGGGTCAAAATACTGTGAGACCATAATTCTGTACGTCATTATACTGTAAATACAAAATTCTGTACGTCAAAATACTGTATGGACAAAATACTGACTTGCAAAATTCTGTTTTGTAAAATTCTGTACGGCAAAATTCTTTATATCAAAATTCTGTAAAAATGCTGTAAAAAAATATCGTTTTGATAATGTACATTATCAAAACGATATTTTTTTACAGCATTTTTACAGAATTTTGATGTACAGAATTTTGATGTACAGAATTTTGATATACAGTATTTTGACCAAACAGAATTTTGCTACACAGAATTTTGACTTTCAGAATTTTGCTCGTACAGCATTTTGCACATACAGAATTTTGACATACAGTATTTTGGCATACAGTATTTTGAATACAGAATTTTGCAACATACAGAATTTCGACCCCAACCCCCATATCTTTTATATGACAACCTAATAACTTAAATAATAATAAATTTTATATCATCTGAAAGCTTATTATTTCACCTTTTATTTGACTTTTCGATCATGTTTCTACCATGCCTACAAAAAAAGTAAGAATTTTTTTAAAGTCAACCATCTCGAAATTTAAAACTGAGATTACGGTACTTCCTATACTGGTGGCTGGTCATCGGCAACAGATCTCAACAGGTGTTTTGAGGTATTTTTCTTAACTTGTAGAGCACGTACCGTTATGTGTGATATATCAAATATAAGGTTATGCTATCAGCATGCGTATTAAAGTTAAATCAAATTTGTATGTGTACTGTGATCTAAAGATATAACGTTTGCAGGAAAAGAGCATCTTTTAACCGTTTTCTCAGAATTTTGAATATGAAATTAATTAAAACTTTGTACAATTATAATTTATTTAATTACCTATCTACAGTACAAATTTCATTCATCTATCTATTAAAACAAAAAAGTTATAACAAGTTGAATGTTCGTGTCGCGTTTTCGTTTCATCTTGTTTCAAATTATCACTACGATACTAAAGAAGTTTTCACTTCAAAAATTAGAAAATCTTTATTTAAATGCAACGAAACTTAGAATAAATATAAGATAAGATAAGGGAAATTTAAAGGGGTTATTTATGGGTAAATTCTAAGAAGTAAGAACATTGTTTTACAGCAATGCTCTATCTGTAAAGTTGATACCACTTAGCGATAATTTAAGAAAACATTAGCTTTGGTGTATCTTTTACTCATGTTAATTATAATTTCTCTGTTAATAATATTGGTAGGAACTTGGTAAAGCTCCTAATTTTTAGAGGAAATATTATTCTTTGTAGTTGCGTTTAGAAAATATTGTTATCTTTTTTCGCCGGTCAGATATTCATTTTAAAAGGCTGTAAATTTTTTTTTTTTTATTTGACAACAATTTTCTTCGAGAAATGTGTGATTACATAGTGTTTTATTAATTTATTCTTATGAGGAAAATAATAATAAACAAAAGAGTGATCAACAAGTTTACCTAAAAACTCATCATTTTAAGATACTTGGGAAAATCTCTACCAGTTGAAATCTTAAAAAGATGTGTTTTTTTGTTTTAGTCTTAAAATGCTTAGAATAAAACATTCATTATTGTTTTCTTTAAGTTAATACAAATTTTAAATACAGTTTCAACAAATATTAAGGGCCCCCTCCTTGATTTTGTATGCAGGTTACAACCGGTTTTTTGGAATTTTCAATTTTAGTTGTGAATATTGATTGATGGAGATGTTTGCAAACCTGGTCTAATCCAGGGCTTGTTTCACCTTTCACTATTTGCAATGTAATCAGTAATCAAATTACCAATTACTGGTTACAAATTGCTGGCTGAGAATTATAAAATGTATTTCATACAAAATACAAAAAATGAGTTTTATACACCAAAATTTTTGTAATTTCAACGGCTTTCAGATATAATTAAAAAAAAATAGAAAAAAATTAATGGCGACGGTACATAGGTAAAAAAGAAATACAACTTTTATGATTTCACATAAATGTATTAATATAATAAGGTTCTATGTCATTCAAATTGTAACATAGAACCCTTTTACTGATTTTTTTCAAAGAAAAAATACATTGATTTAAGTTACATAGAACTTTTTTGCGCAAATTTTTCAAAAAGAAATCTTATGGAAATGATCTATTTTTTAACTAAAGTAAAAATAAAAGATCTTTTGATGTTTTTGCTGGTATTGAACAACAGGGGTGGAATCGGCTAACTTGATAGTCAATAGTTGACAGTCAAAAACGACGATTTTGCTCCATAATTCTTCGTTTTTGACTATCAACTATCGACTATTAAATTAGCGGATTTCATTCCAGGGCTTTTGCTAAACAGCAAAGAATTTTTGTATCTCGTTCTGTACTCTTTTAACCAAAATATGTACTATACATCCTTAACTTTTGCAATAATTCATTCGGGTTACCTAACCTAGATATTCTTACATCATAATTAAATTAGAGTAATTTTTTTTGTGTGCCAAGAATTGGAAGTGATTTTTTGAAACCTTTTTTTTTTCATAATCGAGGTTGGGAATTTCATAGTTCGTATTAATAAACCAAAAGTTAAAGAAACACTTAGATTTCTGAACTTAAAACAAAAGAAGTCAAATCAAAAGTACCAAAAATGTACCTTCGGACAAACCTAAATCCGATGGCAAGATATACTAGATCCAATCCTCTTAAATTGATAAGATTTCTAATAAAAATAAGTAAAATTTGCTTAAACTTTGTTAAAATCAAAGTGAACTTCATTTTAACAAGAATTTTCTTCTTAAGAAAATTTAAGTGCTAAGATTGAAATGATTTTTCATCAATTTTATGTGCATTCTTATTAAAATTAAAAGATTAAACAAAATTTAAAATTTTTTTTTGGCATACATTTTGCACCGTAGAAGATGATTGTTTTAAGACGACTATATTTTTGGAAAAAGCATGCAAAATCCGATTGATTTAATACAAATTCTAATTGTTTTTGGCATGTCTTTTTTCTGTGTACCTAATTCAACAAAAGCAGGAATTCAATTCTATTTTCTATAAATGCAATAACGTGATTTGTGGTATTTTTTTCTGTTATTTAAAATATAATTTGACTGTTTTGTGCAAAACTTGAATAAAATTAAATTAAATCAAAGTCTATTTCACGATGAAGTCACTTTATTTCATGTAAAATCCATTCATTACATGTAAGCTCTTTAAAACTAAAAGGTTCTATGTTGAACATAGAACTTTTTTCAAATTTGTTTACAAACTTTTTCATAAAAAGGTTCTATGTCATTTTTTTAAAATGCTCATAGAATCCTTTTTTGTGGTGAAATTAATGTTTTTTCATGGTTTTATGATTTTTTAGGGTCCTTTATAAGGTTGCATCAATACTTAACTGCTATGTAACTATTTTATTCAAAAACAAGCCTTAAAAAACTTTGAGATCGATTTTCTCAAAACTTAGGTGGGTTGACATACAACCCTATAATTATCAGCCAGCGAAATGTAATCAAAATTACTGATTACAAATGTAATCTGATTACTTGTAGTCGATTTCTAAATCGATTACTGAAAGTAATCGATTACTTCCAACACTGACTGTGGGTTATCATTTCTTGTGGACGATATCACGAGATGACCAGAGATTCAACACGAAACGTAGCTACAGTTAACAAATTGTTTGTATTGAAAATCAAAAACTCAAAGTTCCGTTTTATGAAACGAACTTTAAGATCTCTATTCATATTGATTTACTTATTGATGTCTACGGATTATTTTAACCATTCTGACAGTCAGACGGAATTAGCGCTGACATTGGTTATCAAGTCTCAAAACTTCTAAAATTACTAAATTGCTTATTGTTTAACAAGTACGTATAACAGTGTAGAACATCAATTAAAAAATTAGTTTTTCAATTGTAGTTACATATATGTCACCAATTTACATCATCACAATTACATTGAAACAAAATTAAAATTCCATGCTCTATTTGAATTTCAAATGCATCCACTACAACATGACAACAAAACTCTCAAACGAATAGTTATTTCAATTTGAACTATACACTCGTTTACTATGTATTTGCATATGTATACGAGTATATCAATAACATCGTTTTCAAAAACCCTTTTTGCCATAGTAAATTCCCATTTGTCTAACTATAAAATCCTATTGACATCTCACTTATAAACGTCATGTTCGTTAAATTTGTATTGCTAACACAAAACCCATAGTAAAAATACCACACAAAAACATTTTTCACTTACTGACTGACCTAGATCTCCACTTAAATCTCCACTATCAAACACAGTTTCCATGCAAAATACAATATAAAATGTTTTTTGTTTTTTTTTTTCTATTTCGTACAGACCGAAAATTTATGTGCGAATTTTCGTGTGTTTTTTTGTACCAAAAAAAATGCATTCTATATGATCAAAATAGGATTCCCAGTACTACATGTATGTACATACTTGTATAATCACATTGTTCTCTCTCTATGTGTTCTTGATGTACAAAATTATTTGTCAGTTTTGTTGGAATTATTTATTTGTCCTAAAAGTTTAATTCCCCCTCTCCCGTCCCGTCAATATCACAAAAGACAAAACGCATGAAATTGTTTGCCATGCAAATTTGGGTCAATACTCAATACGTACAATCGTTCCTAGTTCAACTATAACGAACGAAATACTGTTTGGCTTTTAATTTTTTTTTGTATTTTAGTTTTTGGTTAGAACGATGCTTAGTCAATCGTTATTGTATGGTATTTGCCCTAAGGGGAAAGTATTGGTTTTTAAGGGTAAATTGGATAGTTGAATAAAATGTGAGCCCACTCTTGTTCAACAGTGACAAGCTTTGTACAAAAAAGTTAGGAAAGGATCAAATTGACACAAACTCTGTTTTCGAGAGAGAAAAGTTGATAAAAAAGTTTGACAGCTGTCATCTGTCACACCTCTCTTTAAGTTTTGTTCGTATTTCTTATATTTTTCTTTAAGAGTTGAAGACTTTTTGTCCTTCTTGCAAGCTTAAATGTCTTTTCTTTAAAAGCAAGTTCGTGTAACTAAGAGGTATTTGATTTTATGATTTTTATATTTCTCTTTCTTTGAATACTTTCAATCCTCCTTGGTAACTTAAAGGTCTTCAACTTTCAAAGCAAGTTCGTGCGACTTGGGTGCATTCGATTTTTTGATTTGACATTAACTAACTCTGGTTTTGGAGAGAGAAAAGTTGATAAAAAAGTTTGACAGCTGTCATCTGTCAGATCTCTTTTATAAGTTTTGTTCGTATTTTTTCATATTTCTCTTTAAGACCTAAAGACTTTTATCTTTCTTGGTAACTTCAAGGTTTTTGATTTTACACTAACTCTGTTTTTGAAAGAGAAAAGTTGAGAAAAAAGTTTGACATCTGTCATCTGTCACCTGTCACACCTCTCTTTAAATTTAGTTCATATTTTTTTTTTTTTATTTTTCTCTTTAAGACCTGAAGACTCTTTATCCTTCTTGGTAACTTTAAGGTCTTCAACTTTTAAAGCAAGTTCGTGCAACTTAGTGGTATTTGATTTTTTGATTTTACTCTAACTCTGTTTTCGAGAGAGAAAAGTTGATATAAAAACTTGACATCTTTCAATTGTCACACCTCTCTTTAAGCTTTGTTCTTACGCAAGTGCGTAAGACTTGGGGGCATTTGATATTTTGATTTTACTCTAACTCTGGTTTTGAGAGAGAAAATTTGATAAAAAAGTTTGACAGCTGTCATCTGTCAGATCACTTTAATAAGTTTTGTTCGTATTTTTCTTTTTTGGGAATACTCTGAATCCTTCTTGCGATAACTTAAAGGTCTTCAACTTTGAAAACAAGTTTGTGCGACTTACTGGCACTTTTGTGTTTTTTTTTTTTTTTTTTTTTGTGTGTGAGAATTGCAAAACACAACTCACCGTGTAGATTCACACAAATTTATCGCAAATACTTGATCGTTAGTCGGCTTCTCTCTCTAAGTCCGTCCACAATGCTGACAGATAACATTGTTGAATTGTGGGTGCATTTTAGTGGCCAGTGCCAGTGGTGGTTCCCACACTAAAATTTAGCCTCATCTGGCCTGGCTTCCATATCGGCATCGCTCTCTGAAACGCAATCTCTATCTAACCGAATGATGCAGCATTAAGTGGTTTCTGGTCTGAATTTTATTTATTTTTTTTTTTTCCTTACGGGTGGGGGAGAGTGGGAATTTGTGTTTAGAGAAAATTCAAATAATTCGTGCTGTGGGTCAAAATGGTTGGAAAAACTGTCCCATTGTTGTCCCGCAGAGAGGTTCCAGGTGACTTTGTTTGCACTTCTATTTGGAGAGCACTGCTGTACAACATTTATATACCTTTGTCCTTTAAGCTATTTTAACGAAATTGAAAAGTTCGAATACTCTGTTGTAGTAGGTTTTATGACTTTGGTGAAATAGAGAATTAAGTTGAGGGCCTCAATATGGTGCAGTTTTCTGGTGTAGCAGTTGTTGCAATTGAGTAGGGGTGTGGTGTTATGTTTTGTTGCACACAAGAAGAACGTTAGGTTGTATATGGATGCTGAGCTCTGACTGAGTGGTACTTTAAATGAGTTCACATTGAAGTTGGAGCGTTTTCTATGAAACCACATAGCCAGAAGTGATTGTGGTCTGAACTTTGATTTTGATTTGAATCTTTTTGGGTGTCTTGCATGGTATGACAACGTGGTTTTTTCGGTTTTCACACAGAGCAGAGGAGGTGTGGTTATTCGTGAAAATGATGGTGAATAACATTTATGACTATAATGTTCCTTTGGATAGATTCGAGGAAGAATGGTAACTTGAGAGAAGGTTAACATTCGAGGTTCAAGAAATTTTTGGAACGGATACATATGTACATACTATGGGAAAATTTAGATTGAACACTTAAGGTTAATAAACAACTATAGGCCTGTAATTTTTTTTTTCATTTGTTCAACATGTTAATTATGAAATTAAATATATTCCCACACTAAACTTAAGTGATGTCATAAGAAAAAGACAAATAACATCAAAAAGCAAATCTTGAAAAGCTTTCCAACGTGTGGATGAAGATACCACACAGTAATTTTTGAAGGTCATTTAGCCTCCTCATCATATTACAGACAGTAGACAGTTTGTAGAAACCAATTACAAGCGATTACACTTCAATAAAATTTCTTTGTTATTTACTTTTTATCTTGATGATTGTATAGTTCGTAGCCTCAAATTAAGAAACATTATAATTATACTATACACAAGCTATTAAAGAGGTTTTAAGCATCTTCAGATCTTTTTAACGGATTACATGGCCATCACCGAGGCGTTAAAAAAAAAAACACTTTCGCATCGTTGGTGGTGTAGGTAACGGTCAAATAAGCCAGCTTAAGGTTAAAGTTGGCACACGTATCGTAATGGTTTTTGTTTTATTTTTTTTTTCTGTGTAGCTACTAATCTGTTTGTTTTTGTTGTTTTTTTAATCGGATTTATGAAATACGGTACTTACTCACAAATTAAGAGATTTCTAGATTTTGTATGAATCTTTTTTTAAGTGAAAATAACAGTTTGAGAGAAATTAATACATATGTTCAATTAAAATATTCCTGATCATGGTGGAATTTGTCCTAAAATTAATAATGACTAAATAAAGTCCGTTTGGGTAGGACTTGGATTGTTTTTTTGAGACCCCAAATGCGAAAGTTTGTTATTCTTTCTCAAGACATAAACAAAAAAAAATAAAACAAAACCTTTGAATTTTTCATTGAAACAAAAAAAAAATTCATGTAAAGAATTGCTCAGTTCAGGTTAACGGTAATCTGGAAAAATTATCCAGCTTTGACTTTTTTTAAAAGCTTACTTTAAATTGTTTTGCGATGATGGACAAGAATCTGGAGTTTTTCAACGACATTTTTTACGTGTAAGTTAAAACTGATAAGAAAATATTTGCTTTGGCACAAAGTTTGAAAAAAAAAAAAGTTTTAAAGTAGGTACACATTTGCCGAGTATTTCCGGTTAACAGATGAATTTGTTCAATATTTCAAGGAAATTTTTTCTAGCCACATTGGTAGGTTTATAATAAAGAATCTTTTCTTGCAACTTGAATACAAATTTGCCGTTTGTAAATAGTGATTTGCTATTGGCAAAAGTTAAAAACCTGCATAATTTGTTCACATTTTGTGTCCACTTTTTCGTGGAATTACCCTAAAGTGTTACTGAAGATTTTTTATAAAAATAATTGTAAGGGAAAAGTGAGAGGAAGAAATGAGGTGAAATAATGTAGTATCAAAAACAATGCATAGCAGATTTTGGATAAATAAACCAAACTTTTCAAAAGTTTTTTGGTATGCTGAGGTCAAAAATTATTTTCAACTCTCGTATATTTGAAACATTGCCGTTAGAAAATGAATCTGGCAGACGTTGTCCTTCCACCCCTGGTTTATGGAAAAATATTATTAAATTATTGGAGTTTTGGCTAAGAATATTAAAAAGTAAAAAAGAGTAAAGGGTTAAAAAATTCTGGTTTTAAAGATTCTGCTTTTTTTCTATTCTGTTTTTGGCTCATAATGTTTTTTACTTGCGATATAGGTACTATACAAGTATATCAAGCTATGCATTCGTACAAAAAAAAGTTGAGACAACATTTATCCATGACATTACGATGGTAGACAATGCCAACAAAGTGGCTCCCGGAAATCCGTCTGTCTGTCTGTCTGTCAGTCTGTCTGTATAAGGAGCTACAGCCTAAACGGATTTACCGATTAATATTAAACTTGGTATGTAGCGTTATTTGGGGTCCAGAGGGGTTTTTGTAATTAATTTTTTTGGATCAAAAATAATGGTACTTGTCATATACCGATTTTAGTAAAATTGAAATATCTCAAAAACGGCTCTAACGATTTTGTTTAAAAAATTCAAATGTTTGTTTTAAGTTAAGGTCTATCTTTCAATGAAACATTTTTTTTTGAAAATCATTACTAACGGTCCTTTTTGTGAAGATGCATTTATATAATTTAAATATAAACCAAAAATAAAACCTCCAAAAAAATAATTTTTGGATTTTTAAAAAAATTTGGAAAATTTTTTTTTGAAAAATCAAATTTTCGAAAACGGGACATTGAATTTTTTTGAAATTTTGTTTTTAGATGTTGATTAGTGATTTCTACAAAATGGCATATCAATTTTATTTTAAAACTTTTTTTCCAAAAATTATTTATAAAAAATTAGTTTTCTAAAAAACGGCTCTAACGATTTTGAAAATTTTTTTTCTAAAAATGCATGTTAATATATCAATTAAAACTACATACTTGTTTTGGAGGGCAATTCAATTTCAGATTTTATTTTATTTTTTTTTTTAACGAATTTTTTTTTTTCCAAATTTCTATATAAAAAGTCTTAAAAATTTAAGCAACTTTAACTCTAAGAGCAAGTTCGTGCGACCCAGTCGTGCATTTTATTTTTTTTCACAGCACAGGTACCTTTGTAAATAAATGAGAGGATGATTTTAAAAAATTCAGAAAAATTAAAAAAAAGGGTTTTCGAAATATTAAAAATCACGCCTTTTGAATTTTGTGAAACAGAATTTTTATGAAAATCGGAATTTTGAAAGGAAAATGTTAAATGCAGAATTTAATATTATCGACAAAACTACTCCACACTAAATGTATGAGAAAATGTATTCTCTTAAAATTTTCGCTCGTTAATTTTCCTTTGTTTTAATAGTTATTCTGCTATTAAAAAAGAAGAATAATCCTACAAATCAAAGATCTGCATATCGGTCCAGCCGTTTTTTAACACTAAAAATGCTCCTTATCCTCCTAAATATATCCTTCTTAGTAAATATCATTGGGCAGAAATAAATAAGTGACAAAAGTATTTAAAATCTCACTCGCTATAGTTGACAATTTCTATGTTTAAAGGAATTCATTACAGACTTCTTTTGAATGTGCCTGTGCACTATATGTAAAAAATAATTCATTATGTAAGTAGCATTTTTGTTTAAATACTTTTAACGTATGTGAATTATGCATATGCTGCTGTATGCTTCTTATTGTTCAAATCAACTCAAAGGAATTCTCTAGATTTTTTTTTAACAAAAATTCACTTTCACACTCTTTTGAATATATAACTTGAATACAAAATTTATTTTGACACGTGAGATTACCCCCTAGCATTTGAACTTGTCATTCACCTTGCAAACTTATTTTGAATATTTAATCTTTATCTCGTTCAATGAACTTCTTTCTTTTTTCTTTAAACAAAAAAAAAAAATTAACAAATCTTATATTTTACTCTCGCCATTTCGTTTAAAACTAGACATTAAAATTTTACCAATAAAGCCGGACCCAAAATTTCTTTGTCTATCAATGAAAGAAAGTAAAAACTAAAGCTTAACCACGAACGATAAACATCGAATATCCGGTAAATGCTCATGGACGCTGCTGGTAGCATTAAGATGCATTCAACTGTTTTGTTTCTCCCAACTTTATCTACCAACTTTACAACTTAAGCACGCAATACAACGACTATAATAAATTTTAAAAATTCACATCAAGTAATGTATCTTATGTTGTGTTATGCGAATAAAACTAGCCACGAGCCGTGTATGTCTATTGTGACTTCAACTTTGTTGTTTTGTTGTTCATTGATATAACTTTCCCGTTTTCTTTTGCCACAATTTCATTAGTTTTCAATCGGTTTGGCCATCAGTATAAACTGCTGGGATCTTCATGTAGTTTAACGGTAAAAGAAAATCTTTTTCATCTGACACATGTCGGATTTTTTGACTTAAACGGCAACACTTCAGGCTGTGGTGTGTCGGTGTGAGCTACTGGTATGATGACCCATAATTTTTGTATCTCTAACTTTCGCTTGAGGCTTAAAAGGCGCATGCCAAAGTGAGATTCATTCAATTAAAAACTGCATGATGTTGGTGGGTTATTAATTAACCGATCAATTTATAGAGACGCGTTGGTTGGAAGAAAATTCATTTGACAGTTGTATAACTCGTTTTTCCATCATGATAAAAGCGTGCGAAAATTTTAAACATAACACAAATATAATCGAATGATGTCTATAGTCTCTGTACATGCGATTAAAAATATTTGTAACTACTCAAAAATGTTGAAAAAGATATTAAAAGTTTTTCCTTCATAAAAATAATTATAATTTTAATAAAAAAAATTGACTGCGTTTTTGGTTAAATTTTTCAAGTTGTACGAATAGTTTTTTGCTTTACTGTATTTTAACAACACATTGTAAGAATTCTTGAATAAAATGTATCATCAACTATCATCTCTGTTCAATGATACGATGTATAACTTGAAAAAATGATTGCGTTTTTGGGTGGATTAACTAGTTGGTGGTTGAGTTTATAGTTTGAACTTGCTTTCGTGTATTGAATCCGTGTGCAATGATGCACTGGATTAAACATTGTATTGACAGTATAATAACTTTGTTGTATACAAGTTCATGTAGCCAAAAATATATAACTTTTACTTACGACTACAGTTTAATGAGCATCATAACTTGATTGGGTGTTGGTACTTACCTAAAAGAAAAAAAAAAAAAGAAAAAAATGTTGAATAAATAAATAATGCAATAAAAAGGTCTTAAACAATGTACCTATGAAAAAACATTTTTTATAATAAGATATTGATTTATTTTTAAAGACAAAAAAATTATTTTGTCTATTTCATCGATACTCTTATAAAGGAAGCTTTAGAAGAGATACATAAGGAAATAACGAAACAAGATTAAATCAGTCTAGAAAAAGATCAAAATACAAGGTTTGCTTGATTGATTTATCTATTAGTTAGATTGGAACCTTTGGTTTCATAAATCCTTTCAAAAAGCTAATGTTCTTAAAAAAGGCTCCAAAGTAGACAAATTATACTAATAAAGCACATTTTTAGTTGTTTTTACCTATGAAAATCGATAAATGTTAATTTTATTGTTCCTCAGAGTGACAGTAAAAACTTCGTTTTATTTTATTATTTTTATTAACTGCTGATGTAGTGTTTCTTTACTTCGAAACATTCATTAATACCTTTTTATTACTAAAATTCACATTTTTTAGTGAAGTTAAAAAAAAAATTAAAACAAAATGAAGTTCGAAGCTCAGCTCTTTTGTTTGAACCAGTCAAATTATGCTTGCTAAAAATTCTTATCTGTTTTCAAAATAATAGATATAAATATGAAATTATAGTTAAATGCAAATAATATTGTTTCCTTAATTTAAACAGAACATATTAGAAATTTTGTTTAGGTCATGTGATTGATTTTCGTTAGCAAATAACGTATTATTTAATATTCATATTAAGTTATACCGAATTTAATTCGACAGGACATTGAATTCCTCAGAGAAAAATTTCTCAGTTTTTTTCATGTATTGTCACAAACTACAAATAACTGGGACCCCTTATGAATTTTTTTTTTCCTTTCAAATTGTACTCATTACCATACACAGTCATTTATAATACCAACAGAAAAATTTGTCCCTTAACTAAACTGTGTCAATATCTCACAACAGACAATACCTTTGCAAAAAAAAAGTGGTTGTCTGTAAAGCTGGTTTACAGACGATGATTTTACGTGATAACGTCGTCAGAAAACAGGTTGTGTGCTTTTGTTTAAAATGAGTCATTTGAAGCGTTTACTTATTTCAAACAATCATAATTTACAAGAAAAAGCTAAAACAAAATACCATTTTTATTTTCTCATTATATTAATTTTTTTATTTTAAAAGCTTACAAAAAAAAATTATGCAATTTAAAAGCCAAGTATTTCTTCTTAAGAATAAAACCATTTTTAAATTTTAACAATGCGCAAGAAGTATAAAAATAATTTATTGAAAACAATCATTTTCATCAAAAAAAACATGAATTTTTATCTTCTCACGTAATTAATTCCATTTTTTCTCTAACAACATATACAAAATTTTATACCATCTGAAAGCTTAAAAGCTTATACATCTACAAAAAGAGCTAGAATTTTTTGAACTCGATCAAATTTCATTAAAAAAATGCAAAAAAAAAACATTTATTTTTATTTCCTCACGCTATGGAATCAATTTTTTTGTTTGACAACCTATAAAAAATTTTATGCAATGTGAAAACCTATTTATGACTTTCATATGACGTATCAATTAGAGCCTACTATTGCACGTGTATTAAGGTACACGTGCTACACGTGTATTTAAATAATTCGTGCCGAAGCACGTGTATTTGTAAATACACGTGTATTTATATTTACACGTGTATTTATATTTACACGTGTAAATAGCGTTCGAACAGGTAGATTTGGTGGCGATTTCCTAAAATATGTATTATATTGAATGAAAAGGATATTGTTCAGGTTTTTGCGGTTATTGGCTAGATTTACACATTGAAATTACACGGAAAATTTAATTGGAAATTCTTATTCAACCCTAGCCATATAAGTCTTGGAAAAAAATTTTGACCCGATTCCCATTATCGTATCGAACTGAACTTTGTACACATATGAAGTTTGGATTGCAACGCAATATTTTGGGGTCCGAACTCAGGGGAGGGGCATTGGGGGGTTGAAACACCCCAAATCTATTTTATCCCATTCTAAATATCGCAAAAGCTTTTGTAGGTAAATTGCAAGAGAGGGGCTTTGGGAGCTCATACCACCCAAGCAAATTATCATCTTCTTTCAAATATTATACGACTAAAAAGTAAAAAAATAAAGCAGATTAGATTAGATTACCAAGCAACAAAACATATAAAATAATTAAATTGACTCCATGGAGTCCCTTTAAATGCCGTCCAAGGGCTCCGGTTGTTCCACCGGGACAAGAAAAACGGTTGTTTTGTTGTGAACTACATAAGTCACAGTAGGCATTTGTCCCTTCTCGGTGGGCATATTGCCATACCCAACTCCTTGGCTTCATATTTTAGTTTTATTTTAAAATTTATTTTGATTGAATTTGTCGCTTTATTTATAAAACACCTTTTAAACTTTCACTATGAACTTAGTAAACCATATGATCTTCAAATAAACGGTGATTAACAAAAAAAAAAAAAACATGTAACAGTTGGTACACTTTCTTCTGAGAAAGACACAGTAGGCAATATGCAAATATATCTTGGAAAAATGTATTAGCTTTTTTTTAATGAAAAGGCACATCATTATTTTTAATTTTTGAATAAATTATTTATAAGGTCTTCAAAAAGTTCAAATACTATTTTTCCAATTCGAACTATTTATTTGCACAATAATCTTCAGTTGTTTAGTTTTAAAAACTTTTATTTTACCCCCAAAAAGCAAAAAAATCATTTTGTTTCGTATTTACACGTGTAAATATAAATACACGTGTATTTAATAAATACACGTGTAAATAAGATACACGTGTAAACGTTTTTTAGATACACGTGTACACGTGTATCGGGTACACGTGTAATTAAATACACGAACAAAATCGTAGGCTCTAGTATCAATTTCATTTCAAAGATGCCTACAAGAGAAGTTAGAATTTTTTAAAGTCAACCATGTCGAGTTTCCAGACTGAGATTACGGTACTTCCCACACTGGTGGCTTTTCGGGGGCAACAGATCTCCACTGGTGTTTTGAGGTTTTTCTCAAGTTTCTTGATCAACCTCTTGGTCAAAAGTTATAACCTGTTGAATTCTAAAATTTTATTTTACCGTTATCTCAAAATTGTGTTTACGAAAACTTGTGTTTTTAAAACTTCGCACACATATAGTCGTGGTCATAGTCTATCATTACTCCATATACTTTATTCCTGTATCTATTAAAGAAAAAAAGATAAAAAGAAAAAACGATGAAAATTGGTTAAAAACGGTCAAAAAGTGTGTTTTTTAAAAACTTGTTTCTTCCGTTATTCAGTCAAAACTCTTTAAACGATTAAAAGTATTTGCACATGTATGCACAAGGCAAAAACCTACATGTCCTATAAGTTTTTGAACGCTCCAAAAATCAAAAACTATCCAAAAATACCACTAAAAAACAAGGTGTTTTTCAAAAATTCATATTTCGAAACGCAGAGTGTTGGAAAAAAATCAGTATGAAACGCCTAATTTTTGTATTCCTCATCTTTCACCTGGCACCTTTAGAATTGACAAAAAAAAATTTCCCCTACCCCAAATCATCATTTTGTCATAGCCCCAACACGTGTACAACGTTCAAACAAAACGTTGTAGCTTAGTTTAAAATTTTTTTAGAATTTTTACTTAAATGCAGTTATTCTAAAATTAGTTTTATCTATCTATAGCAAAAAAATCAATTCTCTACAACTTCGCGTTTAGATTTTAGCCCAAACTTCATCTTTCCGTTTTACCCCTGTTTACCCTATTAAATGACGGAACTTTTAAAAATTCTTCATTTGGATTAAGCTTTAGGTTATTATCTTTTAAATAAGCTATAGAAGATTTTTATACCTCTAATGGTTTATTTTTAATTTTTAATTGAAATTTTTTGCCGCACTGCGAAAGTGCGAGAGTGGAACGGTAGAAAATGGCGTCACTTTTTTGTGGTGGCTGCCTTCGATTTATAAGACGTTATCACGTCAAAAATGTCTAGGTGGGTGATGTTGAATGTTGTGTTTAAATCCTTGACGGAAGAGTCCATTGAATTAAAACGTTTAAAAGAGTTTAAATTTAGATGTACATTTGTACATTTAAAAATCAATATTCCCAAAATAAGATAAGTTTTTTTGTTAGTCAGCGAAACCTTTTGCATTTTTGCTCAAAATATATTCTTTTTCTGGGAAACTGTTCTAAAATAAATGTAAATTGAGTTTCATTAACACTTTAAACCGGTAATTAATGTGTGGAAAAATAGCGTATGAGATAAAAATGATTTGATACATTAATTTTTTGCAACTATTAACTTATGTTAAAGTGAGAGAAATTACAAAAAAAAAGTTTAATGTTGGAATTTTTAAATATGTATTTTACAAGAACTGCATTTTATCGAAAACTGCAAAATTGTAGGAAGGCCAAGTTACCAAATTCTAAAAGCTCTTTAGCTGGTCTTTTAGCATTATTTCGCTTGGACCATTATCCATTCTATTTAAGACAACTCGTATATAGAAAAATTATCTATTAAAAAAAAAACGACTTTAACGATTTTCAATCTTTTTTTTCAAATATTTTTTGTTGTACAAGAAAAAATTACATACTTCGTTTGGCGATCAAAGCCATATTTTGAAAGGTGTTTTTAAAATTATAAAAAAATTAAAAAAAAAATTAATACTTATTTACGTGTTTTTTTAATAAAATGATATGAAAGTGAAAAAAAAAACAACTTTAGAAACGAACAAAATTACGTTGGATGCTAAATTGCACAGTAACGGTTGTCCGCAGAAGAAGAAGTTTTGTGACAGACTAAAACTGTAATAAATTCTTAATTGGTTTTAAAAAAAAATCTTACGAATCGGACGTACTCGTAGCTTGGCAAAGATAAAGTCAGTTAAAAAAATACCGTCAAACTCGAAAACGGGACGAAAACGACAAAATTACCTCTTACGTTTTTCGACTTAATATGACCTCAGGAATACATAGTATTCATTTGGGGCGGTGACTGTGGGACGTTCTGTATACAAAATATTATTTTTCTTAAACGGCTTCAACGGTTGAATTCTTTTGGTAATATAAATTCCTGTTTTTCTTCTATATTTTCTTTTTCGAAAAATGATATATTTTTCAAACTGCCAGATTAGATTTATTACCCATGAAGAAAGAAATCAACATTCTTTCTTATTTCTTATTCATTGCATGACTCAATGCAAATGTCTCACACATATTCCATCAAGCATCCGGCCCAACCTTGTTCACAGTCTCTTTTGTGTATTCTTGACCTTTCATTAAATAAAAAATTATATCCCACAATAAAACAATAACTTGGTATTCAATAAAAATCCATCCATGTGATAATCTATCTACCTCTAATTGTGCCCATATCTGTGGAATATTTTTTTTTTTTTTGTTCAACTTTCATTTCTTAATCAAACAATGATTGCGACAAAACACATAATTAATCGAGTTTATCTTTTCAATCATCATTGGTACATCATCATCAAAATCATTGAGATAAGTATCGAGCGACGAACTGTTGCAAGGATGCAAGATGCAACATAAACTTGATTTGCAATTTTTTTTTCTCTGTTTTTCATCTCATTGCTTCGATTTTTGTTGTTGTTTTTTTTTTTTTTCAATTTTAATGCAGATTCAGTTCAGAAATCGAAAGGAATATTGTATACGCAATGTTGCCTGACGAGTTTCGTTTTCTATGCCAGTTTTTAGTTACCTATACCACTTCCATTGCTATCATTGGCAATTGGTACCTATTGCAGCACCAGTTTATAGCAGAATCTATCTATAACCAAGAGTAGAAATCATGAACTACATTGCCATTTGCAACATCATTACCATATCCGATCTGATGGATCGAAACTGCATTATATTATTATGTCTGCCTTTAAAATCAGATGAAATCTTGTTCCTAATTGATTTGGCAATAAAAATAAACAAAAAATAAACCATCAACACTTACATGGTCATTAGGATAGATAAAAACTCACACAATTAACACATTGCTCCAAATTTTGTGAATTGGTCAAATAAATTATAATTGTACTTTAATTAATTTAAACGAATTTAAAAAGTAAATACATACATCATATGAAACCGATTTGATTGCATCTCATACCAATTTATTGATGCTGCATCAGTCCAGTTTGCCATCAACCGATTTGGTCGGTAATGAAATGATTTTTGTTGAGTTGAGTTGTGAAAAAACATCACACTCTGTCCAATTTTATGGTTTTCGATAAATAAATCATCTCTGGCTCAGAGGATTTTTTTTATTATTTTTTTTTTATTCTGTCGACCACAGCAAAACCAATTTTAAGCCGCCATTGTTAAATTCATTTAGCCGGTTAATTTGATTCGAACATCATCATCTTTATCATCACTACCATCATCGGCAACAGCACAAACTCATCCTCTATCCCACAGCATTCCGCACTTTCATCCCATCATGATGGCCGCGAGCCAGCCCACTTGGCGTCATCGACGCGCTCTTGCAAATTTAAACGCTTCGTTGGAAATATGGCCATAGTGCTTGAAGCATTACTACGTGCAACCCAGAGTCTCATTGCCGATAGTGGGATACAATTTCCGAGTAGAAAAAAATAATAATAAAGTAAAAACAAAAAAACAAAAAAAATAGGAAACTTGAACCATCAGCGGGATAGACGATATCCGCGAAAATTTCATAATTATCTTTTCTGCAGTAGGTACCTACAACTATTGAACTGAATTTGGTCGATGAAACCTATCAGCTAAAATAGCGTAATTTTTACTTCAAAAGATTAATCGAGGTTGAATCTTTATGTGTGGTGGACTGTGGAAGGATAATCAAGTATGAGGAAGTGATTTCTGAAGAAATTCATTAAACCATCAACATTCGATTGAATTTAATGGAAAAGCAACAAGCGATCCAAAAGGTGCAAAGAAACTATAAAAATTATTGATTTCGTTTTGAAAAAAATTCGAAAACTTGGAGTTGATAATTTAAAGTGAGTTCATAAATACTTTTCTTTAAATTGTATACGTTTTTGTTTCATATTTGTATAAAAACTTGTCCAAAAGGAATTTCGGGATTATTTGTATTATGTCAAATAAATGCAATTTTAGTTTTCTGAAATATGTAGCTATTGATGTTTTAACTTTTAAATGAAATTTTTTAAAAAGATTGAGGTGTGTTTCAATGCCAAAACTAAGTTGAATTTTTGATCCAGGAATAAAGAAACAAAACCAAATTAACTCATTTAGTTAAAAGTTTTGAATGATTCTCAGAAATTAATTTTTGTTTTTTCAGGACCAACGAGGTAACAGTATCTGTCTGTATTTTTGTTAAAATAGAAACTTGAAAATTTTATTTTTTTTTTTTTTTCAAAAACGGCTCTAATGATTTTGATTAAAACTTTTATGAATAATGTAACAAATATTTTTTGAACCGTTATTAATGGTAACCATTTTTACTTGCGATATAGGTACTATATATCAAGTTATGCATTTTTTTGGACCAAAAATAACGGTACTTGTCATATACCGATTTCAGTAAAATTGAAATATCTCAAAAACGGCTACAACGATTTTGTTTAAAAAATTCAAATGTTTTTGGAAAATCATTATTAACGGTACCTGCCATAGAACCGTTTTTTTTTTTCAAATCCGATTATCTCCGAAACTGCTTATTCGATTTCAACGAAACTTTTTTTGTGGAAGCATTTATAGAATTTAAATATAAACCAAAAAAAAATTTCTAAAAAAATAATTTTTGGATTTTAAAAAAAAATTTGAAAATTTTTTTTTGAAAAATCAAATTTTCGAAAACGGGACATTAAATTTTTTTGAAATTTTGTTTTTAGATGTTGATTAGTGATTTCTACAAAATGGCATACCAATTTTATTTTAAAACATTTTGTCCAAAAAATTAGTTTTTTAAAAAACGGCTCTAACGATTTTGAAAATTTTTTTTCTAAAAATGCATCTTAACATATCAATTAAAACTGCATACTTGTTTTGGAGGGCAATTTGATTTGAGATTTTATTTTATTTTTTTAAAAAACGAATTTTATTTTTTTTTCCAAATTTCTATATAAAAAGTCTTAAAAATTAAAGCAACTTTAACTCTAACAGCAAGTTCGTGCGACCCAGTCGTGCATTTTATTTTTTAATTTCTCGTAAACGATTAAGCCGATTTGAATAAAAACTTTTATACAGATGAGTTTGGGTAACCGTTATATTAAAACTTTGCAATAAAAAAAAAACACATTTTTGGTCAACATGTTTCCATTTTTTTAACAAGGGTTGATATTTATTAAAAAATAAAATCGTCTCGAACGAATTCTAAAAATAGAACACTTATTCCATACTTCGCTTTGTAGTCAAAATTATTCAAAATCGTGCGTATTTAAGTAATTATAAAAACAAATTTTATATTGGTTTAAGATTTTTTATGGAATTGATTTTTTAAATTCCTTATTTTTTTTTTTCATTTGATTTTAACATAAGAGCAAATACATTGCGCATTTTAATTAAAATCAATAAAAATTTTTTTATGTTAAAATTCATAAAAGAATATTTTTTATTTAAAATTTAATAAAATTAAAAAAAAAAAAACAATGTACAAAAACGTATATTAAATGATTGATTTAATCTCTAAAACCAAGAAAATGTATGTCATTTAATTTATGGTAGGTACCTATAAAACAAAAACTTAAAAAACAATTAAAACTTGTTGAATCCGTTTGGTATGCCAATAAAAAATATATATTAATCGTCATATAAAATAATTTTTAAGAAAAACTATATTTTTCGTTTTGGTCATATGCCAATAACAGTTAATTTTGGTCCAAAAAATAAAATCTGCTCTAGGGAATTATTCAAGCAAGTTTAATTCAAATCATTACTAAGTTCAATTAAAATAACTTCTTAACTTATAGATAAAGAATTTATCAAATGTTCATCAACCTTTTTTTAATACGCTTTTATTAGCTTCGCTTGTAACTAACTAACTAACAATGTAATAAAATCTTGTAACTAAATGTTGACCCACTTCCACTTATCGTATCGAACTAAAACTTTGTACATATATGTAGTTCGGATGACAACATAATAATTTGGTGGTCCGGAAGCTGAGGATGCGCATTGAGGGGTCTAAACACGCCCAATCAATTTTAGCTTACTTCCAATTATCTTATCGAAATGAAACTTTATACATATATGTAAGTAGCTGAGATGACTTTACAATATTTTGGTGGTCCGGACCCTGGGCAGGGGCATCAAAAAGCGTCGAGCGCTTTGTTCAAACTTTGTAAAAGTACGTACACACAATAAAGATGTGGTCTACGCTTTTTGATCTAACCATTTCCAATAAGTCAATTAAATTATTTTATAGTTTTTAGTGCGTGATAAAAGCGTATTTTTAGTTTTTTAAACTATATATTTTATTCATTACTTGTATTAAAAAAATTGAACGGACATTAACTAAACTTATACAAACATAAAAGGTTTTAAAAATTAAAGTAACTTCAAGAGCAAGTTCGTGCATCTTAGTCATACATTTTTTTTTCATATTCATGAATAATTATACATTTGCAAATTTTAAACAAACCCAATTGTGCAATTTTGTCTACTTTTTTTTCATTGACTGACAACTTCAAATAATCAAGTAAGTTATATTTATTTAAACAGTAAAAGTACCAAAGATTTTTAAGTAAATAACAATGTCAGAAAAATCGTAACACCATTAAATATAAAAGTCCAAATATGGAAGTTGGTTGCACATACAATGAAAAGGAGTGGACAGCCAAAATGTCATTTAAAATGTCAAATGCTGGAAATAAAAAGTGTCGATTACACCTAAATGTCTTTAAAAATGTCACTGTCAATAGTGTCAATAGCTTCACACTTTTCTTAAAAGATTTGATCCCGCAATTCTTATTTAATTGTTAGCACACAAAAATTCGCAGACAGACAACATCGTTTAAATAGAAGGGTGTCATTTGCTGTACCTTCTACACCTCTATAATTTTTTTTTATTACTTTTACTTGACTGTATGTTTATTTCAAATAAAATATCTTTTACTAGCGACTTAGAGCTACAAATTGGTTAACCGATGACTTTCAGTCTTAAGCACCACTGCATTAGTTTCTTTGAAGGACATTTAAACAAAACCGCCTATTCAGGTTTATAAAAGCTATTTTGCTGCAGAACTTAATTTGGAAGAATATAATAAACCTGTGCTGTTTGTACTACCAATTTTGTAAATTAACTATGGAATTTACAAAGGAATTTTAGTGCATTATAGCATATTGTATATTTGGTTTTTTTCTTTATTTCTAAACAAGAACAAATCGATTCCTAGTTAAAAGTTAAATTCATTAGATGTTAATATTAATATTTTAAAACAACAATGCTTATTCAACTATATCTTGTGTACACAATTAAAAAATATTTCCAGGTATGAATTTCCATTCAAGTGATATCCTTTTCACAAATTGCTTTGTATAAGTTTGACAATAAAACAATACAATATAATTGAATTATAGAAAAAACAACTCTTACTTTGATCAAATATAAATCCATTTCAATTGCCATCTCATCACAATCACATTTCACATCAGATAAATCTTTCAAAGTAGCTTATCAATAAATTCTCAAGTGAATCAGATACATATTTTATGAACAAAGCATAAACTCAACTCAATCACAAATAAGAAACTATAAGAGTGAGTACCTCTTTATTGTGATTGATTTTTATTGTGATGTACGCTCCTAAGGGAATGCAAATAATGCACCTTTATATTTCCAAAAACTTCTTAGAAGAGAATATATTAAATTGGAATTCCTTGAAATTCTTTTGTTCAGTGAAATAATTGAATTATTTTAGTTTAAATTGATAGGAATTTTTGTTTACATATTAATCCAGTCAAATAAGGATTTAACCTCGGAATGAATGTTAGTAGAAATTTTTTTTGCTCAATATCTTCCTTTTGCCATTCTATAACATAACTCAAAAGTCTAGAAAAATCTCATGTCCGCTTGTCGCGATTTCAAGGTCAAATCGCGAAATGGAGATTTTCAAAATTAGCAAAAATAGGCTATGGTATTATATACACATATGATACATGATTTCAAGGTATTTTTTAATGCTGATTCCAAAACATCTAAAATCAAGGCAATCTGACGTCTCTGAAAAAAGTTATACCTGTTTTTCATCTTTCAACCCATATTATTATAATAGTTGCTAACTTACTACCGAAAAACCTTTAAAAGTAATTGTAGCGGAATCATATTTTGCATGAGGGTTTTCATATCCATTATCATTAAGAATCAAAACAATGCAATGCAAAAAAACATTTATATCTATGACAAAATGGTATTTTTTGAGAAAAGGGGAAATTTTGGGATGTGCACTAAAAAACATCCTGGTACAATCTTGGAATTAGTGCTAATAGGCTAATTTTTTTGTTTCTATCTTTGTTTGGATATTCTATAACTTATGTCAAAAATCTAAAAAAATCTCATCACCGCAAGTTCTTATTTTCCAGGTTAAACTAAGTTAGGTGCAGATTTAAAAAAAATAATAAGAAAATTTTAGATTCTTATATGTATACCAACATAACCCATATCATTTCAAGGTATTTTTTAACGCTGATTCCAACAAAACCCACAAACAAATCAATATGACCATCCCTGAAAAGTAATGTACCTTATTCATGTTGATCTGACACAAATATCTGAAGAGTAGTTTTTCAATTTTTTAAAATCTGCACCTTATCTTCAAACCAAGAAAATTAGGACTTGCGGACATGAGATTTTTTTAGATTTTTGAGGGTAGTTAAAGAATATCCAAACAAAGATTAAAATGAAAAAATTAGCCTATTAGCACTTATTCCTAAGATGAACAAGAATCTTCTTTAGTGCATATCCTAAAATTTGCCCCTCCATCAAAAAATACCATTATTTCGTAGGTATATATATTTTTTGTAGTGGATTGTTTTGATTTTTAATAATGATGGATTCTAAAATCTTCATGCAAAATTTGGTTCATCTACCATAACTTTTAAGGGTTTTTCGGCAGTAAGTTTGCAACAGTTATAATAATATGAGTTGACAGATGAAAAACAGGTATAACTTTTTCCAGAGACGTCAGATTGTCTTAATTTTAGATTTTTTGGAATCAGCATTAAAAAATACCTTGAAATCATGTATCATATGTGTATATAATACCATAGCCTATTTTTGCTAATTTTGAAAATCTCCATTTCGCGATTTGACCTTGAAATCGCGACAAGCGGACATGAGATTTTTTTAGACTTTTGAGATATGTTATAGAATGGTAAAAGGAAGATATTGAGCAAAAAAAATTTCTACTAACATTCATTCCGAGATTTACCCCTTTTTTATCCTTATTTTACTGTATTATATATATTTTGAATTTATTAAAAGTTTATGATGTCGTTCTAACAGTTTATTATTAACTTATAAAAAGGATTTCTTATAGCGGTATTTTTATTAAAAGCATTTTGTCTGTGTCGTAAAAATAAAACAATAATAACACCCACATTTGTTGCTATGTTAAATATTTCAAATTGCAATTACCTTAATTTTAAGAGTATTAAAAAAATGGAGTGGTCTTCTTTATTTACGGTTAACCATATAATTTAGTTAACTGCATCGGAGAAGGTATTAAATTAACTTTAAAGGTGAACAACTAGGAAAAACTATATATAAATATTTCCATAATCCTTCTAAGATTTCCAGATTTTTTAATACTATCCCAAATCCAATCAATCAAATGCAAAATTTGAAATCGTTTGTCAAAATTTCATTGAAACATATAAATTCTTGAATCTGTAGGTATTATTTAAGAGACATTGGTTGTATTTACTAAATAAGCTAGCAATAAGGACATAGAACTTAAGCTTATAAGTTGAACTTAAGTTTAAGTTGCTTAATAGTGTCTTAGATCAATTTGAGTAGCTTTTATTTTTTTTTGAAAATAAAGTATTTTTCAATAAAATAACCTCCAAGACCAAAAAATAAAAAAAATCGAACTGGAGATAACAATGAGATAACAAGTGGGTCTCTCAATTCTGAATGTCTGTCTGGCAGACAAACATACAGATGTGTTTGCCTGTCTGTCTCTATATCAAGAAACAGAAAAAAATCGCTTCAGTGGCCTTAACTTGACTGTTAAGGGTTTTGGGTGAACCTAAGAGGGAAATTGAAATTTTCTTTGGATCAAAATTAATAGTAGGTATCTTCTTCTTCCTTTTTTCTCGGCGCTGTTATGATCTCGATGTCGAGGGGATCATAACCTTCCCACGTTACTGCTTCACACTAGTGATCCGCCTGTGGGGTTCGCCGGGTTGACCTCAGAAATCGGCGGCAAGCCTCCCGGTTTTGTATTGTTCCGTTTCTGAGGCCAACTGAATGCTGGTGTTTTTGCATTTGCTTGTACCAGGAGTTTTTAGGCCTACCTTTCTTATTATTTCGTGTTGGAACGTTGTATGATATTGCTTTTTTGACGGGGTTCTCAGGATCTCTCCTTTGAACATGGCAATACCAACTGAGTAGGTCGTGTTCAATTTTTTGGGAGATGGTGTTTTTAACATGAAGGCTTCCTCGGATCTTCGTACTTCTAATTCTATCAAGCTTTGTTACTCCTGCTGTCATACGAAGCATCTTCATCTCAGCTGCCGTTAACTTACTCTCATACTTTTTGTACATTGTCCAACATTGTGAACCGTATGTGAGTGCTGGACGCACAACTGCGGTGTAGAGCCTTCCTTTCAGCTTAGGGGGCATTTTTCGATCACAGAAGATAGCAGAATTTTCCCGCCACTTCATCCACCCTACGCTTACGCGATGATTGATATCGTCATCACAAGTACCTTCGTTATTTATCATAGACCCCAGATATTTAAACTTTTCACACTTGGGAAGCACTACACCATTCAAATAAATGTCAGGAATAGGCCTATGTGGATCAGAAAATGGGCAGCATAGGTATTCTGTCTTTTTCGCGCTTATGCGGTACCCACTACCTTCTAGAACATCCACCCATACATCAAGTGCTCGTTGCAGGGATATCGGGTCTTCACTTAAAAATTAATAGTAGGTATATATGCCACATAACTTAAATGAAAAAACTTTTTTTCTCAAAATGGCTCTAACGATTTGGAAAATAATTAAACGATTTCAAGGATTATGAAAGCTTTTTAGTTTAATTATTTTAACCCTTTCGAACCCAAGCTATGAAAATCAATACTAAAAAATGTTTTTTCGGTATTATCGGGTCAAAAACATCACAACTAAGAAATATGAATAGCAAAAAGTTATTTTCCAAAATAATAAATAGCAAAACTAATGTGTTATTCTCATGTTCAATGTAAGTAACATGTACTGCCTATGACCACCAAAAAAAGTCGGAGAACTGAGAAAATAACTTTTTATGAAACTATAATGTATGCTACTTCTTCTAAGCAAAAAAAGAAAACACTTTCTGCATTAATATTTTTTATATCTTTTTTTTTCAAAATTATGACCATATTCAAAAAAAAAATTTTTGCAAAAAAAAAATAAAATGTGAATTTCAGTCCCTTTTTCTATAGAAAAAAAATTAAAGGTATGATATTAAACTAACTTTTTGTAATAATCCAGTAACTAGGCATTATTATCTTTCAATTAAGCCATCAAAACCTAAAAAATTGTTTAATTTAATATTTTTTACGAATTTTTAAAAAAATGTTACATGAGAGTAACGCTGGGTCCGAAAGGGTTAAGAACTAAGAAAAATTTTCAAAAATATGATTTTTTCAATTTTTTTAAATATTTTTTTTTTTTTCAAACAATACCTATTTAAAAACGGATTAATGAAACATTTTTGAAAATTTTTATACCTACAATGTAATAAAAAAAAAACCTCCTCAATATTCTAGTTATATAAAAGAATTAATGGCATACTTCATTTTAATTTTAATTTAAAAAGGTGTTTTTGTACTTTGAAAAACAAAAATGAAAAAAAAAAAACCAAACACAATTAGTCTAAAATTATTATTTTATTATTTTAAAAAGCTTTACAATTTTAAGCAATTTTTTCCATAAAAGCAACCCAGTCGTTTATACTATTCTTATTTCATAAATTTTCTTCAAACTTTATTGTCATGATGAGTTTTGCGAAAATCCCTAGAGGAGTAGTTTTTTTAATCAATTTTTTGTGTCAAATAATTTTTTTCTTTTTATTGGCATATTATTTTTCTTTGAAAAATAATGAAACCACTCTAACGATTTTCAATTTTTTTTCTAAATATTTTTTTGTTGTTCGAGAAAAAATTAAATACCTACTTTATTTAAAAGATATTTTTGTTATTATACCTATTAATATTAATCAATTTATATAAATTTTTTATTTAAAGTTTTATTATTTATTTTTAAGTTAGTTCTCATAAAATTAAATTAAAAGTATTCTTTCCTAAATTTTTGCATTGAAAACTTAAATCATATAAGCAACTTTAACATAACAGCAAGTGACTGCGACCCGGTCTGTATTTTTTTTTTTATTCCGTATGTTTAAAAGTTTTGTACGCCATAAAAAAGCCACTGTGCGACTTTTTAGAGGTCCAAAATATTTATTTTTAAAACTCAATTATCATTCAAAGGTTAAGGTGTTAAGGTGTTAAGATGCTACAAGACAAATCCGTCGTTGTTATCTCTTTTGTCTCAATACTATTTTCCATATAAATGAATCATACGAATTAAACTCCAATTAGCAAATCAAAATAAATTGCACATTTGAACTTCCTAACAACCACGATTCCCTACCTAATCACACACTTTATAGTTTAAAAATAGCATCCACAACAGGTTGTTTTAATACCACTTTAATACTCTACCTCTTCTAGAGTGAATCTAATTTAAAATCGTGACCAGGAAAAGCATAAATAGCATCTTCACTGTTACCCCATGAACTTCATCATTGACATAGCTTTTGAATGTTGCTGTTTTTATTTTCTTCTTCTTTTCAGACAAAATCTTCATTACCAATGCAAGAGTATGTATGACTTCTTTCCAAATGACAGAGATGCACTTTGGTTGGTAAAGAAGAAGGTTAATCGTGACCAATTTTTGAAAAGAAAAAAAATCTTCAAAGGTTTTAGGTCGCACACCAAAATTGAGGTTTTTAAGCTTACAACGATCATAATAATAAATACCATCTTCTTCCATCATCGTTTGCACGTAGATAGATACAAGTACAGGGACTATCTTTGTACAATTATTGAAGACCTGTCTAGTCTGGTGGAAGAAGATTCAAAATATACTTTGGACAAGAAAAGCTAGCTATTTAGGTCTTCTTCATAAGCCTCTGTGTAATTCAAATTTAGTAATATTTTGTTTCTTGTTTTCATTTGTCTTCCTGGTATGGCACGTTTCAACTCTATGAGTCAAGGAGATGAAGAAGAGGTTTGTTATTTAAATTTTACTCAAAAAAATCTACTTGATGAGTAAAGATGTTTCAATCTTGATTTTGTTGAAAACTTAGACATTCATGGCACATATAATTTGATTACAAAACACACACACTCAAACAATGTAATGGGTTTTTGAAGTGAGCCATAAGAGTCTTTATGACTCATAATTGCAAAAGGTTACAAACCTTTTCATAGAAATTTAATAAAGCAACATTGTGCAGTTTTTTTTTTTTTTGATTATAAATACAAATTTATTTCTATTTTAATTGCAATATCATTGAAAGAGCTTTAGAGAAGCTTGTAAATTACTGCAAAAATGTAAAGAATGTTGTTATGACTGATTAATTGAAGTTGTAACATAAATTATTCCTCCCAGCTTCATGTTCATATGTGTGTGGTTTCCCTCAAAAGCCAATATATCTGTTACGAAATCATCCTCATCATCTTCACTCTCCAACAGAGCATGAGTGATGAATAATTAACATTTCCTTTTGACTCTTTGACATTTCAAGCTCTGGCATATTGATTTAAAAATGTATATAATTTTTATTTAAAAAAATTAAAAAAAAAAAAAAAACAATACCAGTTTAAATGTTAATATTAAAATCTTTGTCAGCGATATTGGAATATATGCTAATAATCTTGTTTTATTGTGGATTGATTTTTTTTGTGAAAATAAAAGTGGTACATATACATGGACTCAAGCTAAAGGCTACTTTTTTTTAGCGTTTTGCTTCGATGACTAAACTTAGTCGTGCCATTAAAAGTCTAAAGGAATGTTTGTTATTTTCAAGGTTATCAAGTTTTTTTGTATTTTCTTTGAAATAATGTATTTTTAGTGCTCCAAGTCGCATGTGAAGCACGTTGAATTCTTTTGCTTTAGATAAGTAAAATAATAAATAAATTAAACCATCCCAGAAGTCAATTGCAAACATTTTTATATTAATGTTCATATGTGATTCATTCTAGTCTTTTTAAATATGAGTGGTAACTGAATGGAATAATTTGATTTTTTTACACAAGAATTTATTATTTAGTTTAACCCACATAAAGTTAATACTTTTAACATAAATTAAAGTTAAACACGCATAGTTTTAAAATTGACTTAATAATAATTTAAGATATGGAATTAAATTATATTTTTTATATTAGTTGTTAAAGTTTTTAAAAAATAAGCTGTTTTCATTTAGGTTTGTATTTTTTTTTTTTACTTTTTTTCTTACAGTTGATAATCTTTGACTTTCATGAAGAGTTTATTAATTAGTATTCAAAACTTAAGTGCTAGTTTAATGTCAATTGAATTAAATGCATTTATTCATAGATTAATTTATGAGTATGTTGAGTTGTTCAATTATGTATGAGTAGGAGTATCTATACTTAATGTTTATTTTCTTGATAGTCTTTTGCGTTCTAAGGTTTAATTTCTTATTTAGTTCGAATTTTTATATAAAATCTTAGTGGATAGTTAAGATGTTTAAGAAACATAGTATGCAACAATTTGGATAGATTTTTGTAGTGAAAACTTTTTTAGTATCGTAGTGATTTGAAACGAGATGAAACGAAAAAACGACACGAAAAATCAATTGATCATAACTTTTTTGTTTTAATAGATAGATGAATTAAAGTTATACAGTAGATATGTAATTAAATAAATTATAATTGTGCAAAATTTCAATTAATTTTCAAAATTCTGAGAAAACGGTGAAAAGATGTTCTTTTTCTAAACACTTTATATCTTTTGATATAGAGCACATAACAAATTTATTTAACTTTAATACGCATGCTGATAATATTAGCTTTTATTTGATATATAACACATAACGATACATTTACTACAAGCTAAAGCTACACAATGTTAAATTAAAAAACTTGAGAAATACCTCAAAACACCTGTGGAGATCTGTTGCCGATGGCCAGCCACCACTGTAGGAACTACCGTCATCTCAGTTTGAAATTTCGATATGGTTGACTTTAAAAAATTCTTACTTTTTTTGTAGGCATGGTAGAAATATGATTGAAGCTTCATATAAAAGGTGAAATAATAAGCTTTCACATGATATAAAATTTGTTATAGGTTGTGTTATAAAATATATGGATTTTAAGGTGATTGAATAAAAAAAAGGTAGATTTTTTTTGATTTTTTTTTTTTTGCAAGAAAAATTATTTTTTAAGGTTTCACTTCTACCACGTGTGAATTGCACACATGATTTTTTTTTCAAAATTACAGCAAGGATCTTAAAACTACATAATATAACAATTTGAATGATTCATTGTTATATGTATGAACAAAGTACCTTGTCATATTATTAGGCCGAAGCAAGAAAATACTCCTTTTTTGGTTTATGCTACTTAATTCTTAAAGTTTATTCAAAACAGCATTCATTTTTTGTGCAAAAATAATATTTTTTGTACAAAAACCTTGTTATAGCCCTAATCTAGAAATACATATTAATATTTCGATAACGGCCCAAAGAATTTATTTGAAACTTTATTTTAAATGTCTATTTATATCTTCTTTTTAAATAAAATACCAATTTTATTTTAATTTTTTATTAAAAAAAAAACTCTTTTATAAAAAAAACAGCTCCAACAGTTTTTGAAATATTTTTTTTTTCCCAAAATTCTTTATTATGCAAGAAATTAAATTGCATACTTGTTTTTTTTTTTAATTTTAAAACAATTTTAAAATATTTTTGTTAAATATTTCATTAAATTAAATTAAACATATTCATTAATGAGATTTTACATGAAAAGCTTTAATATTCTAAGCAACTTTTTTTTCAAAAGATCAAGTGCATTTCATTAATTACGACTTTAAACATTAATGGAGACGGATTAGATAAAAGGATTTATTTGGATCTTAAGGTTATGGCTTATGATGTATTGCTCTAAAGCGTACATTTTTTAAGAACTTTAACAAAATTCCTGCGGAAAATTAAAAAAAAAATGTAAATAAAATAAATTTTGGCATAAAAAAAACACTAAAATTTGAATATACATAATCATTTTTATCAAAAAACAAAACCGACTTCCATGTCTAAAACTGGGTTTTTAGGTTTTTTCTAATAGTTCCTATGGCCAGAACTGAACTAAATTGCAGCCACCAGCTATCCAATACAAAAAGAATTATCAAAATTGGTTCACTCAGTCCAAAGTTATGAGGTAACAAAAAACAAACAAAAAAAAAAAAAAAATACAGACGAATTGAATACCTCCTCCTTTTTGGAAGTCGGTAAAAAGCTTTGCAAACTTAAACTTTTTTTCTCTTTTTTGTTAGTTTTTAAAAAATAATTGGGGACAATTTTCACTAATGGAATTGTAAAAATAGTTACTTTTGAAAATTTGGTGTTTTATATATAAATGTTTTTAAGAAAGAAAAATTGTTTGTATAAAAGTGATAGTTAAGCTGTAATATAAAAGAAATCAAGGCTTTTGAATAAAGTTGAGAGCAAAGGTTATGGTTCTTTAAGTACGAGAGAAAAAATATTTTTGTGTCTGTTTACGCACAAAGAATATTTTCTTTCAAATTTGTATTTTAATTGCTTTACTCATTCAATCTTTTAAATTAGGCCTTTGATTGCAAATTTTAAGCAAAACGCAATTTAAATCCATAATTTTTTTTTTTAATACCGAAAATAATAAAAAACAACAAACTTGGACCATGTCCTTAAAACAATAAGAGGTTTCGAAATTGTTTAGTTTTATTAACTCCAATTTGTGGTGTGTATGTTACACAAATCCATCACATTTGAACTTCTTATCCTGAGAACGTCGTTTTTTTAAGGCGTGATACTCTTTTTTGTGGTCAATTATATTTAACTCAATATCTTACTAAGAACGAAAACATTTACGAAAATATGCTGATGGTTATTCATTGTTCAATAATAAATCGACAGAAACCGTTTGGAAGCAAAATTCCTTTGGTAGCCTTCCACTCTCATAAATATATTTCATCTTTCATTTCATTTTCAAATATTAAAATAAAAGAAGATGTCTCCTAAAAAACGTAGGTATTACATCCAAAAAGTGTTTAATTTCCTTTTCGTCACCAGTCGATGATGGCCAAAATGTTCATTTGAAATTCACAACCATGTTAACTGTCCGGAAATTGACATCTTATGAAATTTCCTTGATTATATTCTTTTTTTTTTTTTTTGCTCTCCAAAAATATTCACCACCAAACACCTCCTTCTAAGGGCTTCCAAGTATACGAAATTCCTCCTTTGTGACACTGCATTCCCATTTACAATTCGAAAAATTCCATACAGCATCCCTATCTGAAGAATATCTAAATACTTGATGTTCAAACTCCAATAATTCATCGTTGTGGTACCTGAATACGGAATTCCATCTGCACACACCAGTTTTTCTTTTATTTAGAAATTTGTTCACGTTTTCATTTTGGAATCGGCATATATACTACTCCAATTCTCTTTCTCTGTTTCGTATACGTTCTCCATCTGTTTCGTCTCCCGGACCTTCAAAGGTGAATAGCCTTTTTCTGAAAGCCTTGTAAGTCAAATTGTAGTGCGTTCGTGAGTATTCCCTTTGTTTATATTGAGTTTATATTTTTGAAAAATCTTTTTTGTTTTTTTTTTTTTTTTTCAAATATTAACTTTGAATTCAAAAAGTGTAATGTTTGCAAATTGAATTGTCACACATTGGAGACAACGAATGATTTCGTACGTCTTTTTGTTTACTATATTAGTACGTGATTTAATGACTTTCCATTGCAGATTCATAAGACATTATTTAACCAAACACAAAGAAAGTTTAATGTAAATATTGATTGAAATTCAGGCTTCACAATTATTATTATTATTATATTTTAGTTGCTTTCAATTTATTCAAGTGTAATTTTCTGATGACATGCAAGTATTAAATGCAAGAGATGTGGTATTTCTTCTTTGTGGAGTTAATTAAAAGGCTTTAAAAGGAGATAGATGGAAATGAAAATGAAATTTAAGTGAAAGATACCACGGAACCAGAACCATTGATGTTGAAAGTAAAATCTGGTGTAGTATGTTACTAGAAATTTTTTAACGGAAGTCTGGTGGAACGTTTAGAGAAGCTTTTTGTATTGTTTACGAAGTTATTAGAAAAGAGTATTACCTATATTAGGGTGGGTCAAAAAATATCATTTTTTTTTACTTTTTGAAATTTTCTACTTCACTGAAAAGTCATTATTATCAAATTAGTAACTTGTATTCTTGTAGGAGCTTAAACGTTCTACAAAAAATTCCTGAGCATAAAATTGATTGCTTTAACCTTTTTAAAGATATTCGTATCCAAATCCAATTTTCATAAGAAAACTATTGAAATCATTGGGCATTTAGGATTCGGATACGAAAATCTTCTAAACGGTTAAAGCAATCAATTTGATGCGAAGGACTTTTTTGTAGAACGTTTAAGCTCCTACAAGAATACATGTTGCTAATTTGATAACAATGACTTTTCAGTTAAATAGAAAATTTTGAAAAGTAAAAAAATTATGTTCTATTTTTTTTTTTTTAACTTTGACCTCGAATATCTTTTAAATACTCTTAAATTACTAAAAAAAATGTATAAGACTATTTTTGTGGGGGAGCGGGTCAAAATTCTGACTTCAAAATTCTGATTTATAAAATTCTGCTTTTTTCAAGAAAATTCTGTTTTTTAAAATTCTGCTTTTCAAAATTTTGCCAGCATTTTTTTTAACAAAAAAAATTCTGCTAATTCTGCCTTTTTTTCATAGCATATGCGTTTACTATACCAAAATACACCTCATTAATGTTTTAGGTTAGGTTGTTATTTTCTTAACTGCTTACTGTTTAACCATGACAAATAATTTATAAACTGCTTAGAGAAGGTACTGGCCTTATTATAACTCACATCTATACGAAAACACCGTTGAAAACTAATTATAGAAACGATTTTGTGTGATAAAATATATTCCTTTTCTTATTTAGGTCCAATTTATTCACACTCCATTAAATTTAAAGTCGCCATTAAAAAAGGGAAATTTTAAAATTTGTATGCGATTTGACAGTTTTATAATTTTTAATGGAGCCTTTAAAAATAATGGAGAGTGAATAAATTGAGCCTTAATGTTTTGAATATCAACTTTTATTTGACTAATTAAATAATGTTCAATTATTATTTTTCGAAGTTTATCATAAAAAAAACCTTTTCTTAATATTTTTTAATTAATTGATTAATCAAAAAAATATGAATATTACAAAAAAATGCGAAAACAATGTAAGTAAGTAATCTCAAATAGGCATTCTGCCAAAAATTAAAAAAGGGTTTGGAAATTTTTATTAAAATAAATTTAATAAATTTACAAAAGCGCGCGTTTTGTATTCAATTTCAAAAAGTAGAATTTTGAAAGCAAAATTTTGAAAAGCAGAATTTTGACAAAAGAATTTTGACAAAAGAATTTTGACAAAAGAATTTTGACCCCGGCAGAATTTTGACCCCGGTAGAACTTTGACCCCAACCCTTTTTGTGGAGCAATCCGTTTGATTATTTTAATCAAAAAACGGATTTTTAAAGATTTTCCCAAACCTTGGACCTCAAATATATTTTAAACGGTTATATAAACGAAAAAAGTTTCTAAGGCCTTTTTGGTAGAGAATTTAATTTTCTACAAGAATATTTAAATAAATTTGCTCATCAGAAGTCGATATATGTATAAAAAAAATAATTTTTTTTGTAAAAGATTGATGTGATGTATGAAATATTGTTCGCGAGTTGAAAAATCTAGTTTTTGAGTTTAAATTTCAATTGTTTTCAATACACGTTCCCTTTGAACAAAAGAGCATAAAATAGTTGTTTTATGATTTTATTAATTTAGCATACGTAACTATATATTGTAAGATGAATTCATTGATGTCGATCCTTTAGGTTCCTTCAATGTTCCCAATCCAGTGACAATGTAAACTTGGCCCTACGAAATTTGTATGAAGCTTTTATCGTGCTATCTTTAAACTGTAATAATTTTAATTCAACTTGAACAGTAACTTAATTTTAGTAAACTTTGATCTCATTAATTCTAAAATTGCTTTAAAAATAATGTACCTATTATTTTTTTTTCTATTTATGTTAGTTTCTCTTTAAGAAAGAATTTTGTTGTGAAGTATATCCCATAGTAATATATCCGAATTTAGCGAAACCTCGATTTTAACAAAAAAAATAGCACATATGTACATACATCTCACTTCCAAATTAAAAAAATTCTAGCATTTTATAGGTGAACTGCTTCTAAACCAATTCTAAGTTTAGAAGTTAGATGTATGTTATTTTACCATTGATGTTTTTGTTAAAATCGAGTTTCGCTAAACTCGGGTTATTACTAAAAGAAAAAACATTCTTCTATGTTTTTTCGCATTGAATTTGACATCTTTTTGTCGTATGTCGTAAACAAGTGTCGAATTAAACTTTGCTTATTTTTGTCGTATGTGTCATCAATTTGTCGTATGTGTTTGGCTAACAAATAGTTTCTGTGAAAACGTTACATACGACATCGGCATATTAGAGAAAATTGACTATTATTTGTTTCAGCATTGGAATATTGAAATAATTCTAACAAATTTCAATAGACAAATATTTTTTTTATACGTCATGATATTTTTAAAAAAATTGACCGTACAGTTTTCGAGAAAAAAAGTCTGAACTTTAATTGCGTTTTCCCAAAAGTAGCCGAATGTAACATACGACATTATTTTATTGAGGCGACGATATGTATTTGCATTAACCAGGCCAAAACTAATGGGGCGACACTCCTTTAAGGAAACACCTTTAATCTCATAAGAAAATGTTGTATTTTTTCAGTTTTTAAATTTTAAATTTTTTCATGAATGCCCGAGTGTAAAAAAAAATCAAGGTGCCCGAAGTACGCTCATTGGTGAAGTTTCTTGGCTCTGCAAAGCTGAAAGTCAGAAGTTCAATTCTGTTTAGGAGTTCTTTCGTTTGAGCCCAAAGAGACACAAGAAGAATTGTCATGGTGGTGAGTTAAAGTGTAATAAAGCAACTAAACTAAAAAAACAAGCGGATTCCGTATTAAATTAAGCGGATGTCTGTATGAAAGATATTAAAGATGATTTATTGACCAATTTAGAGTTTATAATCGAAAGAAGTGGAGAAGATTAAAAGGAATACAAGATTTTAATCTTCTCCACTTCTTTCGATTATAGGATGTCTGTATGCTTTTTTGTCAAGATGAATCCCATCTTAATTAAGAGGAAAAATCTTCTTAATTTCTTGTAAGTGCAAATTAAAAAAAAAAACCTAGGTAATTTAGGAGGAAAATCATCTTCTTTTTATGTGGAAACAATGAATTAAAAAAAAAAACTGGCAGCCACTGGGCATCGATCATACAACTGTTTGTCACTAGTCGGTTTTTTAAGATGAAAATTCATATTATAATGATTCCACTTATTTTACGCGGAAATCGTTTTGTTTTAAGAGGGTGGAATTTGAAGTGAACATCACCTTATTTTGAGGTGGCTTTTTCTAAAAAAGTTAGCAATACAAATTTTATCAAACTTGTTGGAGGCGTAAATGATCGTTTACCTTAGTAAAAAAAAAAAAAACTAACAAACAAAATGTTCAATTTTGAACACTAATTGCTAACACACTTTTTTGCATTTACTTATATCGTTTCTTTATTAATATCGTTATTGTAAAATTTATTTCTATTGTGCGTTGGATATGAATACTTTCTTATCGCAAGTCAAAATGCGTATATAAAATAAGCCAATGGAAAAAAATTAATTTCTTAATAGTTTAGTTTTTTAAAAATTTGTAATATTGCTACATAATTGCAGTCGATAATTTCGAATAATTACAATTGTTAACGCTGCAAAATGAAAACTATTCCACACAAATACTTTACTTCCTTTGCTATGCAATTAAAAATAAATAAAAAAAACAAACACTTAATTTAAAGCACGCGACTTGTTAGCAGTATCCTCATATTAACCTAAAAAAAAAGTGGTGTAATGTACATAGTTTATCATATTACTGTCACTTTCAAAAAAGAAATATCAATTAAATTCCATTTAAATTTAATTAAACTGTCATGGTGATCGTTACCATTATTATTTTTTTGCAGTAAATTTTATTTTTTATTTTTTGCAACACTGAAAAAGTTTTACATAAAAGTGTTATATTAAGACCGCATAACTCGGGTGAAGGAAGTTTTTTGTTAAATATAGATAAAAATTTATAAGTTCTTATTCAAATGTATTTTTAATAAACTCTTTTAATCTTAGCAAAACTTTAAAATTTCTAAAAGATAGCACGTTTTTGTGCAGCCCCACATAAAGTAGTGAAAAACACGCCTAACCCAATATTAATTTCCAGTATTGTTGAAATAACAACAAGTTCAACTCCCAGACATACCATTTAAATAAAATGCAAAAATAAATGTCCATGACAATAAAATCAGATTGTAAGTCTTTTAAGGTTTTATCAACCAAAATCTTCAAAAAGACAAGAAAAGTAAAAAAGCCGGTTGTATCTTTCTTGAGGCTATAATATTCCAAACGACCTTGTACTTGATTGGTAATTAACGGCTCAAATAAAAAAAAAAATCCACATTTGATTCAAAATATTTTTATTTTCAGGTTTTTTTTTTTTTTAATTTGAAAATGTTAATTCAATACGTCTGTACTTACTTTTTTTAGAACAAGGTTTTTTCTTGCATTAATCGCAGGATATTTATTAATTTGAAAAATATTTGTGTTTTTATTCTAACCTAATGTGGAATTTTGTTTCAAATATTTTAATTAAAAATAAAGCATTAAAGAGAGTTAATCACACAAACTATTTAATCTGGATCAATGAAAACCAAAAAAAAAAAAAACTATCGTTTATTAAGTCCCTTTTGCTTTGGCATCATATTCACTATTTTTGATGTGGTTTAATTTAGTTTTTTAGTAAAAAATTCATTAAATATGCACAACGTATGGATCTTTTTCAATAAATATGTAAAATTGCTTCCCTAAACGTGACTGTATTCATAGTTCACTGGGGTGTATGAGTGATATTTGAAAGTTATAATTTGAAGCAATAAATTGCAAAAAAAAAAAGCAAATATCCATTAATTGCAATAGAAACATTGAATTTTCAAATATTTTTTTATAACACACATGATTTTGTTCTAGGTAATCCTCTTAAAGCTATAGAGGCACAATTAACATAATTCGCATAAAATAATATGTATTTTGAAGGTACACACATTTATTATTCAAAGAGAAATTTTATTTTCCGATACATTTTTGTGAATAAATTATTCACAATTGAAATTATTATATCAATGTTGCAAAATAAATTTAACATTTTTATTTATTTTTTCGTATTGATTTGTTCCAACGACAAATAAAAACAAAACGATGCATTTCTCACTTTCGTTTAATTTTTCTTACGACTCAGTCGGAGGTATAGTGTCAATAGCAGCTTTCATTTTTCATAGCTAGACATGGTTGTTAATTTTTGCAAAGATGCTATCCGTATATATTTATGCAAGTATTATACATTTAAAGCAAACATGGTGATGTTTTAATAGATCTATGAATGCACGTTTGAATAGATACTGGTTATACAATTTGAAACTTTTTTAAAGATAAGATGTTTATTGGTTGATCTACATAAATGTTGTTTTAATTTTTAAAGGATGCAAATGTGGTTATAATTTGTGGTCAAATACATTCATATTTGTTTCAAGCTATTGAACTTTGGAGAGCGTTTGGTATGTTAATATGTAGTTGATGAATAAAAGAACAGAATTTGACATTTACCCTTTATAATAATTTTTTTTTTTTTTTTTGAAAAGATTGAGAAAACTAATTTCATATGTGTCTTATTCTTAAATGACTTTTGAGATTGACTTCTGAACTGAGCATTGTATTTTTAATACCTACCAATAAAAGCAAAAAAAAGTCTAACGCTTCTTTTTTAAGACAACAGGCCTCGTTTGCAAATTAAAATTTATTCCGAATTCAAGTCATCCATAGATGACATTTATCCAATTTATTAAATTGAATGGAAAGTTATTGAATTGATGGTCTTTAATTTGAAGTATTCAAAGTACATAAGTGCATATTTTGTAAATTTTATATAGATCACTGGGGCGTATGAGTGTTTTTTTTTTTTAAATTTATTTCGGTGATGTTTTTTATTTAGTTAAGCTTCTGTAAAAGTGTAGGGAACAATTTTACCATCCTATAGATTTGAATTATATATAACTTATAAAAATATTTAACGAAACGTTAATAGAAAAGGTCTAAAAGAATACTGTAATGTTTCTTATTGCGATATTTCGACATCAAACACTTAAAACTTTTGTTACAAAGTATTTTTCTTTCAGAGGAAAATAAATACATTCCTGCATAAAATGAGCGGAACACGGACAAAAATTAACATTTTTAGTGTTTATATCAATTTAACTAAAGTTTTTGGATGAGAACTTAAAATTGATTATTTTCTACATTTTTTTAAGAAAAATTTTATTTTGCAAACTGTTTCCCTTCAGGAGAAAGAAACGAAATTTTGCATTGAATTCAGGTTTTTATTTAAATAATATATTTTACGATATGATTATATTTTTCCATTGCTCCACTATCCCATAGTGATTGGAGACAGATTTTTTTTTTATTTAATCTTCACTTGTGATAATACCTTTTGGTTTTCAGAAGAAAAAACATGCTAGTTAGTATAGTCGTGGAAGACAGTGCGGGAACAAGAGCTATTTTGCATGAAAACAAAATGTGAGGAATATTATTATCTAAGGTAAAAGTGTTCTTTTTAAGGGAAAAGCTAAAATATGAGATAAGCACTTTCAAAAGTATATAGCGTATAAGGGACTTATAGTAGTTATTTAAATTTTTCTTAGATTCACCAACAAAAAAAAAATTAATAGGTATTGTATGCCATATACCTGGAATCCTCTTAAATTAAAATTCAGTGCAAGAAAATTGCATTTCCTCTTTACTGAAAAAAACACCCTTTGACCAATGATATTTTACTAAAATCTTTTATTAGTAGAGTAACTAAAGCAAATTATTAGGGAACCCGGCCGAACAGCTCTGATTTTGACGATTTTTTTTTCAAACGTAGGTAATTAAAAATACTTTAAAGTCTATAGATTAAAAATTGCCGGTGTTGCCGTATTATTTTTTTAAATTAAAATTAAATTCTTTTTTAACAAAACCATTTTTTTTGCTTAAATTTCATAAAACAAATGATAGCAAAAAATTCTCTAGATAATTTAAGGAAAATATATAAAAGGCAGTAAGGGACAATCTTCCATCGTTCAAGCGATAAATGCAATTTTCTAACATTCTGACCTCAATCACAAAAAAAATATTTTGAAAACAACGGCAACATCTACAATATTTTAAGATACATTTTTAAAAAGCCAGAAGCTCATTCTTATCTCTTGAATTTAAATCCACTAAATTTGATCAAGACTTTTTGAAAAAATGGTCCTCAAACTCAGAATTAAAAAAAAAATGTTATAGAAAAATTTAAAATGACTTTTTTCCAAACTTTTTCTAATAAAATATGAATTTATTTTAAAAAAATTTTTGGCCATATTATCAGTTGAATTTCGAAGCAAAAAAGGTAAATATATCACACTTTTGAAAAAAAAAAATGAAAAATTACTTCAATTTCAATGGTTTTGTTTTATTAAAACTGAATTTTTGCATTGAAATAATTAATTTTCTCAAAGACTGTGGTAAATAGGAACTTTAAATTTTTGCTATTTAACTTTCAACAGTAAGGGTTATTAAATGAATAAAAAATAATTTTATGCTTAGATGTTGAACTTAAAAAGAAAAAATAAGTTACATTTTTTTTCAAAACTTTTATTAAAAAAAGTTCTTCGAAAAGAAAATACTTTTTAATTTTTTTCATAAATCGTAATACATATTGACATTTCCTTTTATAATTTAAAGTCATAATAAATGCGTCCAAAAAAATTTGAAAATAAATGCATTTTATATTACGACCAAGTTTAAAAAACGACATGTTAAAATTTTTTCAATAATTTTTTTGTTTCAAAAATCTGAGTTCAATTACCATTCTTTCAAAAGCCGTTCATTCAATTAACTTAATTTTAATTTTACATATATTACTAAGCTTCTAGCTTTTAAAAAATGTATATTTGAATATTGTAGGTGTTGCCGTTGTGTTCAAATATTTTTTTTTGTGTTTGAAGTCAATTAATAAGAAAATTGCATCTATTGCTTGAACTATGGAAGATTGTCCCTCACTCCCATATATTTTTTTTCCTTGAATTTCCTAGACAATCTTTTGGCATCAGTTAATTTATGAAATTTAAGAAAAATTTTTGAAAAAAATTTGTTTTTGTTCACAAAAATCTTCAATTAAATTTAAAAAATCAAAACGGCAACACCGGCAATTTTTAATCTATAGACTTTAAAGTATTTCTAATTACCGACGTTTGAAAAAAAAGATCATCAAAATCTAAGCTGTTCGGCCGGGTTCCCTAATATTGCCAATTTTTGAGCTTTAGTTACTCCACTATATAACTTTGCTTTGATATTAAATTGAAGATTTTTATGTGTGCAAGGATTAATCAAAATCGTTAGACTCATGTTTAAAAAATTGCAATTCTTCAAAAAAAAAATTGTGGGATGGGTATTGGGTATACCATCTATTCAAGAGAAAAAAAAAAAACAAACATTTTTTAGAATTCCATAAAAACCATTTATATAAAACATATTTATAAGACGGACGCTATGACAAAAAACACTTTTTTGGATTTGCCCTTAAGTAGCAAGTAAAAAAGAAATGGCTAGAATTGTTTTGCTTCCTTGATTAAGACAAGTACAAATTTTGATTTTGCACTTGAGTATGTTTTAAAATCGTTGACAATCAGCGTGGAGAACATTTTTTCTCTTAACTCAATATTAAGTGATAATTTTTTTTCCATTTGACTGAGCGATTACTGGATATTCACGCAATCAGATAACCCTACCGAGTGATCCCGTGAAGCTTAGTAGAGATCTCAATAAACAACTTTTTTTTAGTCTTTGACAATTTTGTGTCACATTTTTGTTACAATAAAAATTTTTTGTAGAAAAATGTTAAATAGAGAAATTTATTTAAATCACTATACTAGTTTGAAAAAAAGGCCAATAAAAAGTTGTAAGTTTAGCAATATAAGAGTTTTTCACCAATTTTTTTATGGAAAGAAAACTTTAATTTTGACTTATTTTATTGGACTTAATAAATTTACACATAAAAGTAGAGACTTTAACTTTGGGGAAGGGTTTATAGCTGATTTGCTTAAAATGTTGTTATTATCTTAAGATTTACATGGGGCGTGCTTAAATGAATGATTTTTTTAATTACAACTTGGATGAAGAAGCGTAATTACTTCTACCCATATTCATTGGAATCCGATGATGTACTAATAAAAAATATAGCTAAATTTATTGTTTTTAAATTTTGTTGTGCTTTCAAAGAAACTTGTTAAAACTTTTGTCATTTAAACACCCTTCTTCCACCAGAAGTTGTCTGGCAATTAATAAACAGTAAGTCCCATGCGAAGCCGGCAGTTTCACTAGTAATTGCAAAAAAAAATTAATAACAAGAAGGCATACTAGTATGAATTTTGGAATTGTTTTAAACATTCAAATGTAATTCTGTGAGTTTCAAATATTACATGTAAAATTTTTAAAGACCATTTATGACCTAACCTAACCTTCAATTAATTTATCAACGATCAACACTGGTCTTACGGTCAGTTTTTGTATAGACAAAATGTTACGTATACGCCATACGTCAAGTGATGGAAAAGGGTGGATTTTTGTTTGTTTTTAAAGAAAAATGACAGAGAATGCATAACTTACAAATTGAGGTAACATTTTACGCCAAAATACTTTGAAGGCTGTTTTCCTAAAAACTTAATTTTTCCTATTAGTTGATTATCTTATTTGTCTTCTCCAACCAATGATTTTTTTTTCTTCAAAAAGCCGAAAAACTAATAAAAATCAAATTAAAAAAAAAAATAATTGCATTCAAGTATGTTATAAATGTATCTCAGAGAATCCAAAAATTAGTTTATTTTGTGTGAAAAACAAAAACTTGTTTCCCAGTTTGAAAAAAACTGGGCACGATTGAAAAGAAGATTAAATCTTTGTTAAGATGTTATCAAAAATAGCTAAAATGAAAAAAAAAAGAAATATTCATTAGCTTTGATTGTTTAACTTACAAATAAAAATATCATAATAACAAACAAAGTAAACGACCTCTTCTTCTATTGCTATTGTATTATTTTTTATTTACAATTTTTCAATGTTAAATTGAAATAATAGCAAATCTTATGATGAATAAACCTAAGAAATCCTTCGATTTGATTTAAAATACTGGGCCACAAACCTCAATCATTCTGTCACTTTTAGCTTAATGCCCCAATAAGATATTAATAGCAAAAATAAATTCAAAACATTGTAAGATATATTTTCTTTTTTTTGTTAATGCATTTATAATTTTACGCATAAAACTGGTTTAAGAAAAAAAAAAAAAATAAAACCCCCAACACGAAAAATAAAATATATCTCTGTACATTTTTTTATAATAAATACAAGAAGAAAAAAAAAACTAAAACAACTTGTATCGCCCAATGCAAACACACAAAACATAAATGGAAAATGAAAGTAGTTTTGCACTCTCGAACCAAGCAATTTTTTAAACAACCTCTAGTATGGCATTATAAATATTTTATACTTTTGCAGCATCAAACAGCAGCGAGGAGCTCTTCAATTTCAAAGAGGTTAGCAAGAGGTATCCATCAAGAGTATACAAAAGCGCGCAAAAAAAATCTGCCTTCAATAATATATACTCCACTCCATCAGCCACAAAAATAGATGAAACAATAACAGCATCAATCCTCAAGTGCCTTAATGCGCCCCCCTCGTTCAACTAAAAGCTTTGGATACCACCAGAGAGGAGGCAAACGAACTCTCCTCTACCTACAACGACGACGACAACCACAACGAACGACTCTACAACTTCAACGAGATGATGATTGCATTGTATAACCTACCTTCTGGGTTAGTAGCACTTAAAGATACAAAAACGGATTTGTATCTGGATTTATATTTTTTTGCTATTCGCATTTTTTTTTTCTCGGAAGCAATCATACTCTGCATCAGCGAAATGGGTTCACATACGAGCAGAGTCAACTAACTTATACTACCTATATCCAAAACTTACCGGAAGCATTATTGCAGCAATGTCGATAGTCCTTTTTGCAAAGATGATGAATCTTCAGAAACAAACTTTGCAGAGTTTCTCGTTCGATTGTAAAATATCTCAGATATTTTTTTTGTTAATTCCAAAAAAATTGATGAATTGTTGATAAATCTCTTAGATAAGATATTGTATCTTAAAAATTCGATTAAAAGAATTTTTTCAAGCACACGCGAAGTTTTTTTTTTTTTTTTTGAAAAATTTTGTATCTTAATTTTTCACTTTTACTTTTCAAACTCAAAGATATAAAAAATTTAAAAATAAATTAAAAAAAAAAAAACTTTATTACACTATCACGTGAAGTACCATGAAATTCCGTTTCGATGTTAAGTTATTTATGTCGTGCTGGCAAGTCAAGTAAGTAATGTCTTCAGATACTTTTTTTTTTGTATTTAATTTAATCCACGTATCTTTTGTATGAGACAAACTACTTCTATGCCTTTTAAATAATATCTTTTTTTTTGTATATTTTTATTCACCCGAGTGAACCAACAATTCCATTCAAGAGACACCGATGCACTGATTTTGTTTGCCACCTTTAACCATCTACCACAGGTGCTGCCGCTACTGCTGCTAACTACTTTTGCTATAAGAGCCACGGATACGGATGGCTGTTGCCATCTGAATTGAGTGGAAAAAAGATACAAAACCACATGTAAGAATCCATAGTTACCAAACCACATTCGATGAGAGTTGGGAAAAATACAAGAGATATCGAATTCCACTCAAAACAAGAAAAATGTTATTAACAGAGAGTTAACAGAGTGTTAACAGAATGATTTTAAAGAGTGATTTTGAGGATTTTGAGAGAGTTTTGGCGGATTGTTGTGGGTGGTTTTGGGAATTTTGTATTGTTTTTGTTGTTGTTTATCAACCGGTAAACTGTTGAATGCGTTATGCGTCTGAATTTATAGAAAAAGAAGAAAAAAACAACAACAAATTGTTTTTTTTTTTTCTTTTACTTTTTTGTTGTACTTCACTTTTTATATGTCTCTCTCGGTTAGTGGATGAAAATGAGAATCACTTTTCGGTGCATTGAAGCAAAATACTTTAATGAGATGAAACTACACTCATGGCTTTTTGATGACTAGTTGATTCGATTTGGGAATTGGGAGTAAAGCAAGCAATCACCACCGCAGAGAAAAAGGAAGTGATGTTTAAGGCTGAATGGAATGTGTGTGTGTTTAGACTTTAGTGAGGTGAATGAAGATGGTAGGTTGATTTTTAGGTATAAAGGAAACCTTTAAGTTGCATTTTATATATGTTGAAGGAAGATATGGTAGATGAAAAATTTTTTTCGCGCCAAATTTTCTTTTAATAGATATGGAAGTCATGCGCAATTTGAGGGTTGATAGTTTCATATCTTCAAAGAAAAATATTGTTTTTAAGCGTTTTTAGGACGTGTGGTATTTAAATGTGCACTTACATTAGGATGATGTTTAAGTACGATGTAATATTGAATCAAATGAATCGTTATATTTATTGATTGAAAAACTGTAATTAAACGGATTATTTCTTGAAATATTAAAATTAGTGGCAGTTAATAATAAAATACGATTTAACTGCAGTTTATTTGAATATTAACTTAATGTTGTTTTTAGCATGGTGTTATTCCACATCCATAAATAATATTATTTTACAATTTTTGTGCCTTATGTTATTCCAAATTATATATAACATGTTTATAGAATCAACTTTTATATCAATCTAATGCTTATTTTTATTAAAAAAAAAAATAACTTAATTAAAATATAACCTTTGAACTTAACTCTTTTTTACATTTCACGCCTTTTAATTTAAATATTTTTCAAAATTATTCTACTTTACGGTTTTAATCTTTTTACTTTCGTTATAAGAACTATTAAGTTATGCATACAAAGAAAAATAAAAGTTGAGATACAAATCAAACAGTCTTAACAGTCAGTTCAATGTATGAAGAGTTTTTAAATTTGCTTATTTTTTTTGAAATGACAAACAAACAGCGTTTTTGAAGATCGAACAAAATATTTGAAAATTTTAAGGACACAAATTACGAAATAAAGGTACAACCAGCTTTGGAAAGAGTTTATTTTCTCAAAAAAAAACGGCTCCGTTAAAAACTCAAGTGTTATATTTAAAAAACTTGTAACAGTGACATTTATTTTTGTGGAAAAAAAAAATCGAAAATCATTAATTACGGCACCGCGCAAAGAACTGGTTTTTTTTTTTGTTTTTGACTGTCTTTCAAACAAAATTAAATTGAAAAAAAAATGTTTTATTATTATTATTTTATTTAATTCTTGATTTGAGGTGTTGATAAAAAAAATGTTTACAATATACATACTTTAAAAAAAAAAAATAGGAAAAGGCTCGATATGTTTGTAATGTTAAAAATATGAAAAATTAAAAAAGTATAATTTTATAAGAACTTCTTGCATGCATATCATAAAATTTTTTTCAAATTCACGAAGTCGTTTATTAAATAAAACTTGGTATAAAAATGATTAATATTTCCAAACATGTTTCAAAAAAAAATTGTGAGCTATTTGTTTAAGTGCAATATTTTTCATCCGAAAGCTTTCGAAAAGAAACATTTTTCATCCGTAAATATGCGGCTACATTGAATATTCCTTGTCAGAAAATTAAAAAAGGAAATATTCTTCGTTAGAAATAACACTGGTCGGCAAAAAAACTAAAAAAAAGTCGGGAGCAAGAACTTTATAAGGTGATTTTGATTGACTTTAGTGTGCTGAATTCAAAACTGTTAACAGATTTTTTCTATCACGTCTAGTTTTTGAGCTATACTCATCACTATTTTCGCTATAAAGCTTCAAAAACTACTTTTTAATTGAGTTTTTTTTTTATGTTTAGTCAAAAATATATATTTTCCGTGATATGTTGCTCTTTATAAGTCCAAATCAGAAGACGCAAGATGGAATTTGATTCAAAAAACCATTCATTACTTTGAAAAAAATAATCAAGATTTTGAGATATCTATCATAAATTCTTTTTTCAATATCTTTGAGAAAAAAAATATAAATACCTCTGGGACGTGTTAATATGGCGTTTTGAGATTGCATAAGTAGTTTTACAAAAAAAAAATTAACGGTGATGTAATTCGATGTCAAATGTACCCAAAAATACGCGTTTTTGACCTATTAATATTCAATTATTTCAAAAACGTGACGTGCCAGTGAAATTTTGACTTCAGATTCGGACTCAGCACACAAAATTCCTTTTGAAATAGAGGGTTTGGTTCTTGCTCTATATCCGTTGCTGACCAGTGTAATTTTTCGAATCGTTTTCTAAAAGCGTAACTCACCATAATCTTTTTTTTATCTCCCCTTAGATTACACTAATTTTTTTTTCACTTTCTTAATTGGAAAGTGTCAGGAAAATATGTTTAGGTATGTTTTTTAGGCAGATAGCTATGCACTAAAAGTGCTTTTTTATGTTTTTCTTAATTGGAAGGTGTCAGAAAAAAATGTTTAGGTATGTTTTTTAGGCAGATATGTAAGTATTATTTCAAAAAAAATAAATTTACAATCGGCGAGTCTACAGTGAATCTCAGTACGCGCCTTGTGAAAAAAAAGTATCTCAGCGGCCCGCAGCATATCCCAACAAACATTATCCCTTCTATAAAGCTTTACAGGAGCTAAATTACCACCTGTAACGCTTTATAGAAGCAAATTTGTTAGTCGGGATCTTTAGCAGTTTAAAATGTTTTCAGTTAAAATTTAGAACAATTGCTTATTCCGCAGAAATACGTATGAGAGTTTGAAAATATTAAAATTTGGGTATTTGGCATGCATTTGAAGTCAAGGTCGAGTTTTTACTAAAAAAAAAAAAATTGCAACTTTTAATTGCTTAGAAATTATGTTGTAGCTAATTTTTCCTACATTTTAAGTGAAAATAATATATTTCAAACTACATATTGTATTCGAGTAGTGCTGTGTGCAGTTTTTTATAAGTTGCTTACAAAAATTAGCTTATACGCCCAAGTAACAATTTTACTTGCATAAGGTCCATTTTGTTCGATTCGACAAGCTATAGTTTGTATACGTTTAGTTTAAGGCTTACTTATGCAAGTCATCCATTTTGGAAAGAAAGGAGGTCTCCTTAAGGCTATCTAGAAGTGTTAAGAAGAAGCCTTGTAAATATCAGTTAAAGAAGACCTTTATAAGACCTGTTTGAACCGTTTAAAGAAGCCTTGTATTTTCAAGTGACAGAAGGCCTCTATAAGACCTGTTCCAAGAGGTTCTTGTAAGTATGCAATGTTTTCACCTATAAGTATGCATCAGAAAAAAACATTGCATTTCAATGTGAGGTTTCAATTAGCTCCCAATTATCCACTCATCTATAATATTCGAGTATGGTCTACTTACTGGTAAGGTGCTGGCTTGGTATGCAGAGGTAAGTGGGATCGATTCCTGGCCGGGCCATGTGATGAAAAAAAATGTGTTCTTTTTCAATTAAAATAATATTCTCATCACAAATCACAAAACAAAATAGGAAAAAATTTAAATAAATAAAATATTATGTAGAAAATGCAAAACAGAAAAAATCAAAATAAAATAAAAAAAATGAAATACAATTCAATTAATTCTTTTTTTTTATGCATAAATTCAACATTTTCTACAACACCTACAACAACTTCTATAAGGCCTTATTATAACATGCTACGCAAGTAACCCGGTTTGTGCATTAGATAAACCCTCTGCAGGAAGACCTTCGTAAGGCCATTTTAAGCTGTTTGTCACAAGCTATTAGTTTGTGGATTACCTGTGAAGGAAAGTCCTATGCAATTTCGGTAAAATGCGCCAAAATGATTTGCATAAGACCTGTCCTTCTTGTTATGAAAGCCAAAAAATAGCTTGCATTGACCCTTATGAAAGCTAAATTGTTACTTGGGCGGTCACTGTGGCGTATGCGTATTTTGATTTGTTTTTTATTTATTGAAGCTGTCAATAGAAAATGCTTATTTCTTGAACAAATAGTGGTAATCTACCCAAAGTTCCGAATCAGAGCCGTGACCTTTATTTTTAAAACTAAGCCAATTAAAAACCATTAAAATTCCTACAAAAAAGCTTCCGTCTTTGTATTCAGGGAGTAGCACCTTTGGAGAAAAAATATAAAATTTCTGTTAGTATAGTGCAGTTAGTAATGATCCGTATAAAATATTTAACATTTTCGTGCATAGTCTTAATCGAACTCAATTTAACGCCATATTGAACAATTTTCTGCAACCGAAATTTTATATTGCATATGATTCAATAACAAATAAAAGGTGAATAAGTACGGTTGCACCAACAACAAAGGTAGGGAAACTAACACTGAACATACAACATTCCATTTTATTTGCAACTACGTACACACAGGTGGCTCTCTCCAAAGTCCAAACTCTATGACTCAAGAAAGGGCTTCACAACTCAGATCATTGACTCTGCATATAATTTCGGTTGGTCTTGATGGTATCCGCTATAGCGTGCATACAAGTCGCCACCTCGTCACCACTATACCGCCACTGCAATAAAAACTGCATTGAATAATAAAAGTAATTGTTTCCCAAATTTGGCATAACTGACAGTGGCGTAACAATTTATTGGGTATATTGGAGAATTTGATAAATTTTATTTTAAAAATAAGCATTAGCATAAACGATTTTATAAGCTTGCTTAAAGCTAAAAATTTGATAACTTTTTAAACAATCAACAGTTCTGACTTAAAAACAAGAATTTATTACGTAATTACTGATGAGCTTAACAAAAACAAAAAAAACTTGCTAATTATTTAAGTTAAGTCTAATGACATGTTATTCTTTTGTTTCTTATGCTCAATATCAGCTACCCAAATGTAAATGAAGTTATTTTAAATAAATTAACAACACTATAACTCTCTTCAAAAGACCATAAAAAGTTGAATGGCTGTTGTTATATGTTTGACAGGATTATCTTCTGTGATTTTGAAAAATTTTGTATTTACAATTTGTATACAAATGATGAATAGATGCAATGATCATAAAAGTTGATGGGACTTGCGTGACAAAAAGAAAAGCTAAAGTTTCACTTTGCATGATGGCTAAAAATTGTTTTAGCTTCTGCTTTTGTTAGTAGACTGATTTGTGGATTGTAGTTTGACTGACACTTTAATGTATTCGGACCATTTTGAATATAATTTTTTCTTTCTTTCAAAATTAAACATGGATGACAATGACAATCAATCTATGATTGTGTGCCTTTCAACAAGACATAAAGTTGATGCATTTTATGGAAGCAAGATTGTCAAGATTAATGAGTTAACGACAATTTTATCATGATAACACGCGAAGACTCTCAACTGCGCAAATGTAGGAATCACAACTAACAGTTTTAATTCTATAAAACCTTACAGAAGCAGCAGTTGTGTCTGTAAAGCTTTAAAGAAGCAAAATTGTTTTTTCAGGATAGGGAATAGGTTCCTATTTTATCTCTTCATTAGCACTTCCCAACTATTAATTTTGCTTCTATTAAGCCTTATAGAAGCAAAGCTTTAAAGAAGCAAAATTGTTTTTTCAGGAGAGGAAGTAGGTTCCTATTTTATCTCTTCATTAGCACTTCCCAACTATTAATTTTGCTTCTATTAAGCCTTACAGAAGCAACAAAAGTGTCTGTAAAGCTTTAAAGAAGCAAAATTGTTTTTTTCAGGATAGGGAATAGGTTCCTATTTTATCTCTTCATTAGCACTTCCCAACTATTAATTTTGCTTCTATTAAGCCTTACAGAAGCAACAGAAGTGTCTGTAAAGCTTTAAAGAAGCAAAATTGTTTTTTCAGGAGAGGAAGTAGGTTCCTATTTTATCTCTTCATTAGCACTTCCCAACTATTAATTTTGCTTCTATTAAGCCTTACAGAAGCAAACAACTTCAGGCCAGGGCCCCCAAAAGCGTTTACTTCAGGGTGTCAAAACAAAAAATAAATTTAAAAAAAATGTTTTTTGAATTAAATTATATTTGATGATGGACTACTAAATATTACTTAAGAGCCCCAAAAAATATGACTTCGGGGCCCTAAAAATATTATTTGAAGGGTCCCAAAAAATAATTTTTCAGGAACCCCGTTAGTTGAGAGGCAATCAAATATTAATTTGGGGCCCCAAAATCTATTACTAAGGAGCCCAAAAATATTCATCAAAATTTCTGATGGCATGACAAATATTATTTGAGGATCCTCAAAAGCTATTACTTCAGTGGTTCAAAACAATCAGGGCCCAAAACAAAACATTACGTTATTGGTGGCATTCCGAATATTACTTCAGAACAGAGGCCCCAACACCTATTAATTCTTGGCTCCAAAAAAATTATATTACTTAATTTTGAGGCCCAAAAAATAATTTTTCAGGGGCCCCAAAAGAAATAAACTATGTTCGATGATGGAAAATCAAAGGAGTACATTTTACTTCAGAACAGAGGCCCCAAGAACTATCAATTTTAAGCTAAAAAAAATTTATTTTAGGAACCTCTAAATATTTAATTTTTGGGGGCCCCAAAATTAATTTGAAGTAAGTATAGCAAAGTGCATATTAAAACATTAAAATAAACCTTAAAATAAATAATCCATACAAAAAAATTTATGGTGAATACGTACTTTTTTTTGTATCTTAGGGGCACCCGAATATCAAAGGGGCCCCAAAATGTAGTATTGCCCCGGGGCCACGGCGACTCAACGTACGCCACTGCTAATATAGCTTCTTTAAAGCTTTATAGTAGCAAAATTGTTATTAGCTTTGAATACATTGTCTGCTAGGCACTTCTTCTACTAGTTTGCATGAATTAAAAATTACGAACTTGACTACCCAACTAAATTTTTTGGTAAATGAAATGGAAAATTTTAGACAAGTTTTGTTTTAGTTCCTACTTCTCAAAAAATGATTGATAAGACAAACTGCATGCCGCCGCCAGTCGGAAATATGTAGAACCATTTCGTTGTGTCATCAAACAAACAACTTCAACCTGTTGTCGCGAAAGTGAAACCGGAGGAGAGTGTCTTTAATCTTCACTGGCAATAAACAAAACAACAGCGATACCAATTAACTTGTCTCTTCCGAAAATGCCCGGATCAACAAACAAAAATAGTTCAAATAGTGTGATACCACAATTTAATCATAATTAAACCTGTTTATTGGTGACTCGATGATGTTATTTCATCGCTCAACAGATAAAGATACCAACATACAAACATACATATGCAGATATTACTTAACACCAAAAACTGGCCAGCTAGGTCTTTAGGTCCAAACTCACACTTGGATCTACAGGGTGTCCCAAAAGTAATGGATCAAACGAAGTATGCTGATACGGGATCTTAAGGGCTCTCAGAATTTGGTAACTTGTTCATCCCAATTCCTTACGGTTTTCGATTTAATGCAATTCTTTTGAAATTTTGAAAAATCCCTACTTTGCAACAGTATTTTGCTTCTTTGCGCCCATTATTGATTTTTGTTTTTTACAATTCTTTTACTTAAACATTGCCAAATAATTAGGGACAATTAACAAATTAAAATATTTTTTATTTCATATGCCATTTCGCTGCAAATTAACTAACAGTTTCAAGTTTTATGAAAAATCAATTTCTAACTTTTATTTGAGAGCAACACCACAAAAAAAATTTGTATTGTGTGGGAATGGTTTATTATTTTAAAAAGTTGCCCTGTTATTGTAGTTTTCAAAAAAGTATAAAAGTTTCCAAAGTTGCAGTTAGATCGCAAAATATTACAATTTTAATTCAACAAAACAGGGTTTTTCAGAGCAAAAATACAAACAAAAATAGAGGCTTTTGTTCAAAGAAAAATAAACAAATAACAGTTCGAGAAAATGTGTTTATTTTTGGTTGTTTTTTGTTCTGAAAAACCCTGTTTTGTTGAATTAAAATTGTAATATTTTGCGATCTAATTGCAACTTTGGAAACTTTTATACTTTTTTTAAAACTACAATAACAGGGCAACTTTTTAAAATAATAAACCATTATCACACCGTACAAATTTCTTTTGCGGTGTTGCTCTCAAATAAAAGTTAGAAATTTTCTTTTTATAAAACTTGAAACTGTTAGCTAATTTGCAGCGAAATGGCGTATGAAATAAAAAATGTTTTGATTAATTAATTGTTCCTAAATATTTGGCAATGTTTTAGTAAAAGAATTTTAAAAAACAAAAATCAATAATGGGGGCAGGAAGCAAAATACTGTTGCAAAGTAGGGATTTTTCGAAATCTCACAAGAACTGCATTAAATCGAAAACCGTAAGGATTTGGGATGAACAAGTTACCAAATTCTGAGAGCCCTTAACATCCCGTACCAGCATACTTTGTTTGATCCATTACTTTTGGGACACCCTGTATATAAACTACTGGTCGTCACCGCCTGCGTCGCGTCGTCGCAATGTCCGCGAAAGATATCAATTCAATATTATTAATTTCATTGGAGCGTGTTTATATTTGTTTCATCGATTTATGTATGTTTGTTTTTTTTTTTTCTTCTCCTTTCGTCTTCATTTTTTTAGGAAAAGATACGATATGACGACGATCGACGTAGAGACTTTTTTTGAATTTGAGAGTGAAAGTAGTCGGCGTGTGATGTGCGTATTGAATAAGAGAGTGGCGCAACTCTATAAACTACTACTTGATGTGCAGAAGACGCAAATAAGTTTTGGTCTGCATCTTTGCATACATTGTTATCTATGAGGAACTAACTTAACTGTACTGTAACCTAGTGTGTCAGTAGGGAAGTGCATTCATCACTTTGAAAATGGATGACTTTTGAAAAGAAATTTAATCTTGACTTGATGTAAGAAAGTGATCTATAGTTGCATTATTTCTTATGGATGAAAAGGTATGTAGGTAAATTGAGTTATTGAATGTGTTGTAATAGTTAGGTACTGGTAATTTATTGGAATTCCAAATTGACAGTTGGAGTAGTCTGATTTTTTTTGTAATTTCTCTTTAACAAGAGGATGTTATCATCATTCCTATAAATCATTTCTTGAAACGGTTTTTCTTAAGATCCAATGGGTGATAGGAAAATTTGTTTCAAAACCTGGTGACTTAAAAATGAGTGACATTATTGATAGTGTAACAAAAAGAATAAAAGACGTGTTTTGTAATTCAAAACAATTAATTTTCACAAAAATTCTAAACTAAAAAACCGGACACAACTACCATTGAAAATATGGTTGTAAATTCTATGTTTGGAATGAAGATGAGTAAGGGAAATGAAATGTTTTAAATGTGTACCCACTGGGACTTCGAAATCTTGATCTAAACTTGAAAATAGTTAAGCCATTTTAGCGAGCAAATATTGCCTTCATATAAACAAAAGAGCTGAGCAACAAACTTTATCTTATTTTTAAACGCGTTTGGACGCGTTTTTGATGTGTTTTTAACGCATTTTGAACGCGTTTTGGACGCGTATTTGAAGCGTTTTGGACGCCTCTCGGATGCGTTTTAGAAGCGTTTTTTTTTCGCGTTTTGGACGCGTTTTGAATGCGTTTTGGACGCGTATTGGAAGCGTTTTGGAAACGTTTTGGACGCGTCTTGGATGCGTTTTAGACGCGTTTTGAACGCGTTTTGGACGGGTTTTGATCGCGTATTGGACGGGTTTTGGAAACGTTTTGGACGCGTCTCGGATGCGTTTTAGACGCGTTTTGAAGGCGTTTTGGACGGGTTTTAGACGCGTTTTGAACGCGTTTTGGACGCGTCTCGGATGAGTTTAAGACACGTTTTGGTCGCTTCTCGGACGCATTTTGGAAGCGTTTTGGAGGTGTTTTGGATGCGTTTTAGACGCGTTTTGAACGCGTTTTGGACGCGTCTCGGATGCGTTTGAGACGCGTTTTGGTACACAACTTAAAATAATTTAGTAAAGTGCCAAAGTCATCTAAGTAAGTTACTACCTAAGTCAAAAAGCAGACTGATTTTTAACTTTAGTAATTTACTAAAATTTCTTTACCATTTTATCAATCGTTTATAATTTTCCTCCTATTTTTTTTTTATGTTCTTAGTAGTTGTTGCCGAGCTAACAATGTTGGTGGTATAAAGGTTTACAAAAGCACAGAAGAACAGTTACATCTGTAAAGCTTTTTGGAAGCAAAATTGCTAGTCGGGTGTTGATTAATAATTACTTAAAAAATATGGCATACAACATTTTTTAAATTCTTATTATTAACAAAAAAAAAAAAAAAACTCGTAAAAATTTTAATGCATTTTTCTAAAAATTAATCTTAATTTAATAGACAATTAAAAACCTAACTATACCATTAATTTGTTACGGAAACTTCAAGTCGCCTTCAATGATGCTGTTAGATATGTCTATGGGCTTCGAAGACATGACCATGTTTCTGACTTTGCTAAGAAACTCTTAGGTTGCACTTGACAGCAATACCTGATACCTCGATGCATAAAACTGCTTATTTTTACATAAACTTATTCAACTTAGGATGCCATCTTATTTATATAACAGACTTTCATTCAATCATTCGTGCTGTCAGACTCTGGAATTCTCTCCCATCAATAATCAAATTAATTGTAAACGTTAAAAAGTTTAAAACTGCAATTTTTCTTCATTTCTCAGCCCTAATCCCACTATGATCCTATTCCAATTCCCATTCCCAACTCCCACAAAGATTTGCACATCATAATTTACCTTTTTTTTCAATTTTTGTTTTCTTAATCAATGTTAACTTTACACTACTAAGCCTAGATTTTTCAATCGTCAGTTAGACTATATATCAGCAGAATAAATGTCAATACAAAAAAAAACTTTTATTCCTAGGAATAAGCTCTAACTGAGGTTTATCTGACTATTGAAAAATTGGCCCTTAATGTTGTTTTCCAAAATTCAAGGAGTGACACTCCTAGCTATATAATCACTCCAAAAGGAGTGATTTAAAATTCCAAAATTGAAAAAGGAGTGCATTTTTGGAGTGAATTCTTCACTCCCAAAATTTTGAAGGAGTGACGGAGTGTTTACCAATACTTCTGCATTTGACTTCATGGACTGCTTGTCAAATTGTTGGGTTTTTGTTTTAATTTTTTTTGTGAAGGAAATTATATTTATTTACAAAAAAAAATTCAATAAAGTAGGTGTGTTTTTTTGTTTATCTATATAGATTTTGTGCAAGAAAACGACATCGAGATTTTTGAAATCAAAACAATTTACGTGTTAAAAACAACAAAAACTTTATCTGTATAGATTTTTGAAAAATCCAGATAATTATCCAGATTTTACTTTCTCTCGATAAAAACAGTAGTGCCAAGGTAGTTTAATTGTTGTGTTCATAGAGAAATATCTGAAAATATTAACAAAAAAAAAAAAAAGCGGAGAAAGCGAGGTTTGAAAAAAACTCTCATAGAAAAAAATAATCAAAAATTTGTTTGACATGGTTGCATTGAAATGTTAATATCTCGAGACATACGCAATGCACTTTTCAGATAAAAGTCTTAAATGGGTCCTGATAAGATTGTTGAACAGATATGTATATAAAATTACCAAAGTTTTTTCGAAAAATTAGAAATAAAAATAAAAAAGTTTTCCCATTTGATTTTTAAAAATCGAAAAAAAAATTCAATATGGCTACCTTCAAACGCTTATAACACCAGAACGACGCAACTAATGTTAATGGTCATGGTCTTAAAATGTAGCTAAGAATATACAGATAATTTTTGGTTTTTTGTGAAAAAAAAATTTTTTTATGAAAATTTTTGTTTGCATCCAACATGGATGTAATGGCCTTCCCACTTCGGAGTTAAAATAATGTCGTTTTCTATTGACTTTTGAGATTTGTGTGTAAAATTCTCAGATTTTCCACTGCAAATAGAATATGAAATCTAGTTTTGTAATTGTGTGCGAAATCTGTGCGTATAAAAAAAATAAAACAACAACAAATGTTCAGACAAATGCCAAACAGAGGAGTGTGTGTGAAAGTGCGTGTGTTTGTATGCGTGAATCTTGATAAAAATCCAGAATCAGATTCTTGAATCTCAGATTCATTTTTTTGTCATTTTTTTGAATCTCAAGACGCAAATAGATCATGAAATCTGAGATTTGTCCACTATTTCCCCTCTTCACCCCCTCTTTCAGCTGTCAAATTCACAAATCTCATTCGGAGATTCGTCAATAGAAAACGACATAAAAAAAAAAACAAAAGCAACATTTTTGACAGACAGCTGCCAAAGTATATGCACAGTGGTGCCAAATGTTTGCATGAATTTCAAAAATCTCGATGTCGTTTTTTTGCACAAAATCTATATAGATAAACAAAAAAACACAGCTAGTATTGTAAAAAATCACTAAAAGTGAATTTAAAAGATTGTGTTATTATTTTATTCATTATTTCGTATTACAAACACATGCAAAGCAAACGTCAAATCACTCCACTTGTCAAATTCTTCGTGAACAAATTCCAAAATTGCACGAAAAAGGAGTGATTCACTCCCATAATTTTGGAAAACGACATAAGTGTTATAAAAGATGTAATCTTACTGTACAAATCGTTATTGTCAATAATCTTTAACTTTGACAATTAAAAATCTAATCGAAAATTGTCTCAAAACATTTGTCGAAATCCTTGTAAAAATATAAAACAGCCCAACTTTAATCAGAACTTAAAAAAAAAAACCTAAAAGCTGTCCAGTAAATTTTATCGCACCCCCACTGTATTTGCATTGTTTTTCAAATCGAGTCTCGACCAAACCAGACACCAAATGCACTTTTCCGTCGGTAAAGTAACTTTCAAATAACGGTTCAAGTTGTAACCTTGCTCGTCGTCCATCTCCATCGCACTCGCACTCGTGATTTTTAACAAAAAAAAAAAATATTTATTTATAAACAATTCAAGTAAATAAATAATCTCACTTATTTATTATTAATAACTTTATAACCAATTAATGCATTTTGCTTGGTATTACAACACAATTCTTATTGACCCATTTCTTTTTTCTTGGAAATTCACCTCCTCCATAGTTACAAACAAAAAAAAACTACTTGTTACCCAAACAACAACTCCTGCGAGAAAACTTTCGTTTTTTCTTTTGTTTATTTATGTAGAATGCCACGCTTTATTCATTCTTTTTTTTAGTTTTCCATAGAAACTCAATAAAAAAAACATTCATTTTGTTTTTTTTTTTTAATTGAATTACAAAAATACAAATTATTGAGACTTTCATTTTAATAAATTCCAAAAACAAGCAAAAAAATGTATAAAAATTCAACAGAAATTATTCGCAAACCTTTGGGTGCTTCGAATAAAAAACCCATTGTCATAAAAGCTAGCAAATATCGCAAAATGATTGCCACAATAACTGGCCAAGACTTGAATAAAATAGAATCCGAAGAAGAACAACGTTACAAGAATAATCTGAAAAAGGGTTCTGACGAGTTGGTTGCAAAATGGGGAAGAAGTTTCAAGCAAACTCAAGAACAGAAACTCGTTGACAGGGAAAAGAAATTCGCCGAAAAGGCTCAAAAAGGTTAGATTTTGGGACTTGTTTTATTCAATTCTAACCTCACTTTTTTGCTTCAATTTAACCTCACTTTTTTATTCAATTCTCCTAACCTCTCCTTTTTTTAATAAATTCAATAGAAAAAGAAGATTATCAAAAAATCAAAGAAAAAGATGAAAATATTCGTCGTGAAAAGATTGCTCGAGCTGAAGAACTCGTCCAAAAGCTAAAACCTGGACCTAAAGAGTTACAAAGTGCAGCAATGCAAAGTGAAACATTAAAAGCTCGTGCATTTCAAAGAAATATAAATAAAGAGTTTGAAGAAACTCTTAAAAAACAATCGGCTGAAAAAGCACTTCAAATGGAACGCCAAGCTATGCCATGGATTGAAGAAGAACAAAGACGGATATCGAATAGTATCCAACGAAATAATCAAAACAAAGCTGATTTGTTGAAGACGATTAACGAGAAAGCTCGTCAAAAAGCTGAAACTACAGCGCAAGCTATTTCAGCTGAAAAAGTGGCCAATAGTTTATGTGATAAAGAGATTAAGGCTCAAATTGATAGAGAACAGGAATTGTTGAAACGAAAGCGTGAAGCACTGCGGAAGAATGCATTGGAAGCAATGATTATGGTTGAACAGAGGAGAGCTCGTAAGTTTTATTTAAAAAAATTATATTTATATTTTATTTGTATCAAAGTAGAAAATGAATGTCGTCGTCAATTTGGTCTAAGAAGTCGATACAAAATTAAGGGTTGCGAGTGAGGATTTTTGTCATTTTTATGTTAAAAAAGTAAAGTAAAAAACAAAGAATTTGCTTAAATTTAAGCTTAACAATACCATTTTATGCTATCCTTAGAAATCTACTTTCGGAAAATTTCGACTTGAGGCAACTATAAATTCCCCCCCTAAGCTTTCCTTGTGTGCTATTTTTTTTATTATTTCATGATTCCTTCACAGGAGTTGTAGATGCAACCGCTCCTATTATCACCTAATCTAATCTGCGCCACAAAAGCCAAATTCTATTTTGTCTGCTTTTAAGGGTCAAAATCATGGAGGTGGGAAATTTCGATGACCGAATTCTTAAAAAATCAACTTTGTTTTATGATAAAAATTTCATGCTCAAATGTTCGCTTTAGCCATAATTTGTCGGTTCATGAACGGGCAGAGATGATTAAAATATTCATACATTATTTCTTGGGACATTTTTCTTGGGACAACTTTTATTAATGTATAAAAAAAACAAAAAAACTTAATTTTTTTTGTAAGAGATGTACCAATTTATAAAAAGTATTGTTTATATGTAGTATTTAGAAAAGAAATACTTAAAAATAATTGACTTTAATGTGTTTTTAAGTCATTTGAATATCAGTTTTTGAGTTATGGACATGTCCAAGAACGCTGTTTTTGGGTATATAAAATGGAATAACAAAGAAATTTAAAATTTTCTACAGTCTCCGTCTTGCTCTCGATGAGTAAACATCATTTAGCAAATTTGACAGCGACTTAGGATCTCGATAAATAGCGTTATATCCGTCCTTTTCTCTCCCGAGTGGTTCATTACTAACCGGTTGTACTTTCTTTATTTTTCGCTAATAAAGCAAATCTTCATCGTTTGCACGTGGTAAATAAGTTTTTTTTCCCTTTATCTTTCCCCAAAATGGGGTCAAAAGCTAAAGGGAATCGATATGAAGGGCTGTCTCCTGACGCCTTACTATCGAACCCTCCAAAAAAACAAAAAACTATAACACACGAAATATTCCCAACTCTCCCAAATAAAACTTTTTCCAAAAATCCCAAATTCGTGGTTATCTCACAAAAGAGCGATGAGAATCCCATCTCATCTGTCAGTATTTTTGTGTTAAAAAAAGTTATCGATGGTATTAGCACCGAATACGAAAATATTACACAACTACGAGATGGTAGTATTCTTATTTTAGCAAACAGTGATAAGGTTGCCGAAAAGTTCTTCAAACTAAAAAAAAATTGCAGACACGTGTCCAGTGCAGGTTAAATATCACGACCGTCTCAACTCCTCAAAAGGCGTAGTATATGCTCCCTGGATCAAAACCCTTCCAGAATCCGATATAGTTGAGGGAATGAGCGAACAAAACGTTACTGAGGCCTATAAATTTAACAAATTTATTGATGGCAAATTCGTCCCATCTGGTCTTATCTTGCTTACATTCAACCTATATCAAGCTCCTTCTACGGTTGAAATAGGATGGAACAAAGTCAAAGTAAATGAATATATTCCCAATCCTATGAGGTGCCGGAATTGCCAGCTGTTGGGCCATACAAAGAAGCGTTGTGAGAAACCTCAAATGTGCGAAAAGTGTAATTTACCACCACACATACCAGAAATCTGCACACGTACCATGTGCGCTAACTGCCTAGAGCCACACCCTTCTTCCTCATTAGACTGTCCAAAATACAAACAAAACAAAGACATTCTCACAATAAAAACAAGAAACAAGTGCACAATGGCCGAAGCCAAGCGCGCTTACAACCAAATAAACCCAACAAACACACCCCCCAGCTCTAATGCCTACTCCTCCAAAGCTCGTGAAGCTATCTCAAAGACCCCAAATACCCAGACTCAATCAAAAAAACCAATAGTTCCTATCCGCACTCAATTTCAATCATCCGCAGCCCCTTCCGGCACATCTTCAATTCCAAAAAATATCCAAACTCCATCCAACAATGAACAAATTTCTACATCTCAACCATCCAAAACACCTCAATTCAACAATTCTAAACCAAACAACAATATTTCATTAACAACAACAGCAACAGCAACAATATTAAGCTCTCAAACCCCTCCAAAATCTCCTTTCTCCTCGATTACAAATAATTTAATTGAAAACAATTCTTATTATATGCAAACATCTGATGATGAGCAAACATAATTCCAACAATAACAACCCAAAGCTCAGGCCACGATCCTCTTCGATCGCCGGGCGTGCTTGCCTATCTGATAACGGATCAGCAAGCGCGTCTGGCGATCGGGGGGGGTCGTGGCCTCCATCCGATCAACAAAATAAAGCAACAACAAATATACTCTCTCTACAAACAAATGATCCATCAAAAAATACCACCAATGATCCGGGCACAGGAAATCACACTCTTTTTGCTTCGTGCAAAAAGAAGCAGTGGGAGCCCTGCCAAATAAAAAACATGACTCTCAACATTCTGCAATGGAATTTAAAAGGTTTTTTCAATAACCTTGACGAGTTAAATGTTTTATTAAAAGAATACAACCCAGGTCTAGTAGCACTGCAAGAAACACACTTACCCTTCCGGTCATCGGTTAACGTACCAAAGAGCTACAATGGGTATTTTACAAATTCAGAAAGTAACACTACTGGTAAACAGGGAATAGGTATTCTTATAAAAAAAAATATCCCACACAAAATTCTTTCCATTAATTCAAACTTGCAAGTTATCTGTATTGAGTTCCAACTCCATATAAAAATTACCTATATAAACATTTACATTCCTCCCCAGCAAAATATACATGCAACCGATCTTAGCAATATTATTTCACAAATAGACCCTCCAATCATAATCGGTGGCGACGTCAACGCATGGAGTAGGTTATGGGGATCTTCTACCACCAATAAAAGAGGCCGTATTATTGAGGATTTCTTGTTAAACTCCAACCTAATAATTTTAAACGATGGTTCGCCCACCCACCTTTCAACCCATAACACCTTTACGCACATAGATATAACCTGCTGCTCTTCAGAACTATTTCCAGGAATATCCTGGAAAACTACAGCTGATCTAAATAATAGTGACCACTTCCCCATTATAACTACCCTGTCTCTTGGGAAAACATTAGAAAAATACCCTCCAAATCTCAAATTCAAAACCGATTTAGCTGATTGGTCCAAATATCAAAACACAATCCAAAATTATTTAGCAGACAAACCAACTAGCCTCAATATTAACAAAGAAGCAGCTATACTTCAAAAAGCGGTAAGGTCAGCGGCAAATTCATATATTCCTCAATCCAATCCTTCATGTAATCCGAGAGTTAAAAGAGTAGTTCCCTGGTGGAATTCGGAGTTAACAAAACTTCGCAAAATTAAAATGTCTGCACTTAAAACATTCCAGAAAAGACCTACACAAACTCATTTAATTTTGTACAAAAAGTCTAACGCAATATTTAGAAAAGCACTTAAAGACAGCAAAGCTAAAAGCATCGGTGAGTTTACTGCACAGATTTGCCCTAGCTCGACTCCAAAGAAAATGTGGCAAAATATTCGCCGCCTTACAGGTAACTCTTCACCATCTAAAATTACTAGTATAAAATGTCAAGATGTAATAATTACAGACACAGCCAATATGGCAGATTGTTTTGCCCAAACATGGTCTGCATATTCAAATGACACAAACTTTGACTCACAATTCAGGTGCAAAAAAACCGAAACTTCCAGCTACATTCCAGGGGAATTTACCACCAATCATTTCGCCCAAACAATTGAAAAACAAATTAGTCGAGTCAAATTAGGCATAAAATTTGTAAAATCTCGGAATCCAGGGAAAGTCGATGCATCTGAAAAACGAGTATAGGACTGCTTTATAAAAGGGTCAAATAAGAAAGTTAAAAAAAAAAATTTCACCGCTCTCGATTACAACAGTTTTTATGGACCGTTAACTGTCATTCCGTATGCAAGCGTTAATCGGAATTGCTGTCTCATTTTAGATTTTGATCAAACTTTGTAGGGATGTTCTCTAGGACTGTAAGGAAGCAAATCCATGATGATTTAATTTTAAGTTTCGTGGTTTCCCCGCTACCCGCATTCGAACTTTTTCAGAAGGTCATTTTTATGTTATTATAACTTTGCGTCTACTAAAGATATCTTTTTGTTTGAAACGCCATTTTAAAGCTTAAGAATAGTAATTTTTGAATATATATTAAAAAATTACGTAATAATTATCCCTGAATTAAAAATAATTTTTGAAAAACTGGTAATTTTGCTGATTTCTCATGGTTTTTGACTGGCTCCAGAACCTTGGCTATTATATGTAGGAAGCTTATACTTACCAAATATTAAATATAGATATTTTTCAACAAATTACATCTAAAATGAACTCGATGGCTGTACTCCTTATGCAAAAATTTTAAGTTCAAAGTTTTGAGTTTTTTGAAAAAATATTTTTTTTATACTATGATTTTTTACGATTTGACTAAAGATAGAAACATGAAACTAACAGTGTGTTAAGTTGAAACTTTTAACTTTAAGTCCTCTAAATAAAATTGTGTTATTTTCATATCTTCTTAGTGTACCGCTTGTTTGAAAACTCGCAAAAATGCTAAAAAGCCAAAATAACCCTTACTTAAGGCTATGATTGCACTATGTTTGACATAAGATAGAAGCATGAAATTAATAGCATATTTAGTTCGTACTCTTAACTTAACACACTGTAAGTTTCACATTTCTTCGTTTAGTCAAATCGTAGAAAATGACAGTATAAAAATTAGCTTTTTTAAAATACTCAATACTTTGAACTTAAAATTTTTGCATAAGGAGTACAGCCATCGAGTTCATTTTAGATGTAATTTGTTGAAAAATATCTATATTTAATATTTGGTAAGTATAAGATTCCTACATATAATAGCCAAGGTTCTGGAGCCAGTCAAAAACCATGAGAAATCAGCAAAATTACCAGTTTTTCAAAAATTATTTTTAATTCAGGGATAATTATTACGTAATTTTTTAATATATATTCAAAAATTACTATTCTTAAGCTTTAAAATGGCGTTTCAAACAAAAAGATATCTTTAGTAGACGCAAAGTTATAATAACATAAAAATGACCTTCTGAAAAAGTTCGAATGCGGGTAGCGGGGAAACCACGAAACTTAAAATTAAATCATCATGGATTTGCTTCCTTACAGTCCTAGAGAACATCCCTACAAAGTTTGATCAAAATCTAAAATGAGACAGCAATTCCGATTAACGCTTGCATACGGAATGACAGTTAACGGTCCATAAAAACTGTTGTAATCGAGAGCGGTGAAATTTTTTTTTTTAACTTTCTTATTTGACCCTTTTATAATGCAGTCCTATACTCGTTTTTCAGATGCATCGACTTTCCCTGGATTCCGAGGTATAAAGCTAATTTGACTCCACTAAATAACGCTTCTTGAATTCGAAGCTTCTCTCAGTAAAACTAAGGGTAAAACTCCGGGAAGAGATAGGATATCCTATCCAATGATTAAAAATCTCCCCGTTGCAGCCAAGCTAAGGCTCATCCAGCTTTATAACCACATTATCGATACTTCCACGATACCCCAAAACTGGAAAAATGGTATTTTGCTTCCTATTCCAAAACCAAACAAGGACACTTCTCTTATAGAAAGCTATCGCCCAATATCGTTAATATCATGCTTATCTAAAGTCTTAGAAAAAATCATCGCGAAACGTCTTCTTTGGTTTACAGAGGCAAAGAAATGCATATCTTCTAAACAGGTAGCTTTCAAACCCAACAAAGGTTGCATAGATGCCCATCTCCATTTAGACCACTACATTTCCAAAGCTATCTCGTCAAAAAACCACGTATCCGTGATGGCCTTGGATTTCGAAAGAGCCTTTGAGAGAATCGGTAAACATGTTATTCTTACAAAATTAAAAAAATGGGATGTTGGTTTAAAAATTTTCAAGTATGTCGAATCATTTCTCTCAAACCGCAAATTTTCTTCAAGAATTAACAATTGTCTCTCCAAACTATATACACTAGAAAATGGTATACCGCAGGGATCTCCCCTCTCGGTAATGCTTTTCACCATAGCTTTTGACGACATTAGCTCCATACTCAATGGTCATAAACTGCTAGACCACTGTCTCTACGCCGACGATGTGTATATTCTGAGCAAAATTTCCGACTTAACAAAATGCAAAGATCTTTTTCTAAATGCCATGCAAGATATCCTTGCATGGTGTTTAGAATCTGGAGCAAAATTGTCACTTACAAAATGTAAGACATTGCATATTTGCCGCAAACTTAATTGTCCTAATCTAACTTTATATGTAAATAATACACCTATCCCTAATGTAAATAACTTAAGTATTTTAGGATTAATTTTTAGTAATAAGTATTATTGGAAGGAACACTGTCTAGAATTAAGAAAATCCCTAGCTGCGAGATGTAATATAATAAAATACTTAGGTAGTAACAAATGTAATATCCATGTAAATACAATGTCACATATAACAAAAATGTTAATTTTAAGTAAAATTGATTTTGGTATCTATATATACGGCAAGTGTGCGAAATCAACCCTCAACATTATTAAACCTCCTTACCACCAAGCAGCAAGAAAATGCCTCAATGCTTTTCCAACAACACCAATACGGAATCTACTAACTGAAGCTGGACTTCCATCCGTAGAACAACGTATAGAAGAAATGACTCTGAAATTAACACCGAAATTAGTTTTCTCCAGGAATTCAGTGATTGACGACGACATAGTGAACGCACTGAACCAAAAGTCTATGAAGAGAATCCCATCAACTCTAAATCTAGCCTTAGTCAAAGCTAACCAGTTTCAACTTCCGACAAAACTAGGGTACAACTTCAAACCGTCATTTCCTTCTTGGCAAATCAATCCCGAATTACTAATCATGGACCTAGCTCAATATAATAAAAATGACACCAGTCACACCATTTACCGAGCTCTTTTTTCGAGCATCGCATCGGAACTTCGTACCAAAGGATGGAATTTCCTTTTCACCGATGGTTCTAAGACCCCAGACAACACATCATACGCAGTAACACAAGAGAATGGTCAAATAATGAGCATTGGCATTTTGCCGGGTTTCACATCCATTTTCACAGCTGAAGCTTTTGGTATTCTACAAGCAATCAACACAGCAGCTAAACAACGTAGTAGAACTATAATCTGCTCTGACAGTATGTCTGTGTTAAAAGCTACTATAAACCCAAACAACAATGTAGAACTAGTAACCGAAATAAGAAATCAGCTTTTCAAACTGCAAAATAAAATCAAACTGATGTGGGTACCCGGCCATACTGGCATATGCGGTAACGAAGAAGCAGATCGAGCTGCCAGTTCCACAAAAGAGGCACCCGTTTACTCCTTCAACATTTTTACAAAAAAAGACATGAACAAATTCATACAAAATTCTCTAAGAAAGAAGCAGCTAAATGATTGGAGCCAATACCATCACCACTATAAGGAAATTAACCGCTACAAAACATATCCTCAATACCCGGATCTACCAAAATATAAAATCAGAAATTATATTCGACTTAGGCTTGGACACACAGCCGTCACTCACGAATACCTCCTCACCAAACAAAACCCGCCCATATGCACCACTTGCAACGAAACTTTAAATTTAGAACATTTATTAAAAAATTGCATAACATCTAAAAAGTTTTTAAAAAATAATAATGTATATGATCTACTTACAACTCCAAATCATACAAATATTGAAATTATAAACAATCTCATATCAAACCTAAAAATTAAAATTTAAATTTATTGTAAAATACCCAGAGCTAATAGTCCTCGCAGCTAGGCTCTTTAAAAATTTATATTAGCTAGTTACTTTTAAGTGCTCGTTAATAAATAATAAATAAAAAAAAATAAAATTTTCTAACCGAAACAAATATATTCGTATATGCGTGCCTACTATTTTAATTGGTAAATGAGAAAAAAAACTTTAAATAAATGTTATTTTGATTTAAAAAAATGCCTGGACATCAAATTTTCCACCTCCATGATTTTGACCCTTAAACATTTTAGTTTAATTGGGGATTAATGTTCTGTATTTATAAAGCTTTTCCAAAATCGATTTGCTTTTAAAAAAGAGTCGGTACCTACATCAAGGTGGGTCGTTTTTGGTTTTTTTTTCGAATTTCAAATCGTAATAGCGCAAAAAGTTGTGAATGGTGAAGACAAAGAAGGGGTTAAAATATAATCAAAATCAGTTAATATCTTCTACCCGCGCATCGGTTCTAAAGGTTGAAAAAAATGTTAAAAAATGGTATTTTTACAACAAAAAAATTAACCACCCTAACATATTTTTTTTTATAAAATAGCTTAGGACAACTCTTATATGAGCTAAATATTTAGTAGAAAAAAAATTGTCCAAATTGGGTAAAAACTTCCGTTCGCACAGCGTTTTGAAATTTGTCGAAATATGGCAAAATTCCTATTTTTACGATTTTTTTTTTTTGAAATTGTTATAGACTACTTGGTAAATTATTATTTTTTTCCAAATTTGAAGTAAAAATGAAATTGACACAATCAGTGAATGCAATGAACTCGTTAAAGATTTAAAACTGTGTCGGCCAAGGAGAATTTGACTATTTATCATTCTCCTCGCCTAGAAATTTTACTAAATGAATGTCAAATAGACGTTCGCTTTTGGATTTACATATGTAGAACTGTTCATATTCAATGAAAAAAAAAATTAAAAAAAACTAAAACAAATACCACTAAGTCCCATAGTAGTAAAACACAATTTAGACCTTTTTTATGATATTTCTTGTTCAAGTTTGCACTTTTTTTTATTTCTTCTCTATTTATTTTGATAAAAATATAATTGGCAATAATATAACACCAATAAAATCAATTTTTTATTTTGCTCTTGGATTGCTTTGAACTCAATTTTTTTTTTTAAAGGGATTCGACTATGTTCTTGTAATATATGTATATTTCTTTTTGAAACAAAATTATATACATACATATCTATCTACTCAGCATCTTAGATTTCTTCCATGCAGAGAAATTCTGATCCATCCGTAAACGGAAATTGCCTCGAACCAAATCCTTTTATTGGAGTTTAAAGAGTAAAAAAATTTTGGTTATACCTCCACTCCCAAAATTTTGCGGAAATTTGTCCGATTTCATATGAATCGGAGAGTTTTAACCTATCGAAAGTACACCTCGAAGCAAAATTCGTATAAAATTTGAGAATTTTCCGCTCCGAAAAAAAAATCATTTCACCCGAAAAGAAATGATTTTAGCTTTAATAATGCGTTTAAACCTTGTGGTCATAACCCGCATTGTTTTTTCTATATTTTCCCTGTACCTACTTCGATTTGGATTTTTTTTTTTTTTTTTTCAAATGAATTCAGCATGTCTAACGGTTTTTGGCCACAAAAAAATGTGAAAATTTCGACTTCCTGAGGTAGCATCTTCTGCTGATATAAAACCTATGTAGAAACTTGAACCTTATCCTTCCGTTCATTTTTGGCTTTTTGTGATCAAGGATCAATTTTCATATATTGAAAAAGGTCAAACATTTTAAATTGTTGTCCCCATTTTTATACCTTTTTCGCTTAAATCGTGGAATAGGCCATTTTTGTGTTAGATTACACAAAATCATTACTGAAGCAAGACATGGTTCACGAAAACCATTTTAACGATAGTTATGTATTGTATCGCACTTTTTTTTTTGTTCAAAACTAATTCAAGATTTATAATATTCTCATCTGTAAACAAAATGTTTGTATCCTATTTCTCGTGTGCGAGTGCTATTATTTGCTTCTTTCCAGTTTTATTTGTTTGAGGCTAGCAGTGATAAGATAACCTGCTATCAAATCTTGTGAAACAGTCTTAAAATGAGTCTGATGGATGTACCCATATTTTTGGACTTAGTTACTTCATAAAACGTTATTTTTCTTGCTTGTTCAACTTTAACAGTTTAAAATGGTGAGAAGTTTTTGCAACTAGTTTTTTTTTCAATACACAATTTCTGCAGCCTTTCAAAACGAAAGCCATTTTATTTTATGTACTTGCTATCAACTTGACTTAAACTGCCCATAATCTGGGACAAAATTTTCGATTTTGATTTTTTTGAATATTTGGAGTTAGGACATTATGTCTGATTTATTCTCATTTATTTTTTTAGTGTAGGTCTTTAAATATGTAAGTCAGAAAATTCCAAATGTTTTATGTATATGCAAATTGCAGTAGTGGATTTAGTGTTTGCCTCTATAATTCAGAAGTGTGAAAAATGTAGTTAGGTCCTTTACGAGATTATGGGCAGTACAGGTAAAAGATTTGCTCAGCGACACGGGGATGAGAATTTTGTAAATTAAAAGTAAAGGATAAAAAAATCACTTTCCTTTATCTTCTCCATTTTTACTTGCGATATAGGTACTATAGGGCAAGTTTAGAATTCGTAAAAAAAATAGAACTCGAGATAACAATTTTACGTGACATTACGATGATGGAGAATGCCAAAAAAGTGGGTCCGGCAATTCTGTCTGTCTGTCTTTATCTGGAGCTGCAGCCTAAACGAGTGAAGTGATTTTCTTCAAACTTGGTATTTAGCAGTGATTGGGTGATTCCCTAGAGGGGAAACTGGAATTTTATTTTTATGACCAAAACTACGGGATATAACGGCAATAGAAAAGTTAATTTTTTTCAAAAACGGCTCTAACGATATTGATTAAAATACAAATACAAGACTAATCCGCTTTCAACGAAAATTTTTATACAAGAGCGTTTAAGTAAAGGTAATATTAAAATTTAAGAACATTTTCAAAAAACACACTTTTGGATTTTTAAAAAGTTTTTAAAAATTTTTTTTCGAAAAATCAATTTTTTGAAAACGGTTTGAAGAAAAATTTTAAATTTCGTTTTTATGTGTAAATTAGTTATTTCTTCAAAATGGCATACCAACTTTTTTTTTGAAAAATGTTAGAAAATTTTTATTTATAAAAAATTATTTTTTAAAAAACGGCTCCAACGATTTTCTAAAAATACCTTTTTATACAAGAAATAAAATGGCATATTTTGTTTTTTTGTAAAAGATCATTTAAAACGGTGTTTAATAAATTATAAAAACAGATTTAATTTTTTTATACTACTTTTGAAATTTCTTCAAAATATGTATCAAATTTTAAATTTCTTGAATAACAACAAAAAGCTTTAACATTAGAGTTACTTTAAGCATAAGAGCAAGTACGTGCGACCCCAGTCGTGCAATTTATTTATTTAACTATTGATTGTTACCATATTGGGAATTCTTTCAATTTTGCATATAAATTCGCTGTAATATGAATATGAAAATTTTATAAAATTCATTGATCCGATAGTAAAATCTACAAAATTGGGCACCTACTATCACTTTAGAATTCCACTTCCCTAATTTCTTTGTATATGTATAATTTTGATAAATATCAAAGGACGGTTTTAACTGCCATTTCACTTTTTGGAAAAACCGCCAACTTTTCAAGACTATTGGTGAATTTTTACTTTTTTAAAGTTTCGAGTCCAGTATTTTTCATACTTGTTACAATTTAATTTTAATGAGTATTTTACTAAAATTCTTTGATTTGTTATTTAGGTGAACAATATCAAGACAAACTTCAGGGACAGTTTATTTCCATCTATAATGAGGGCAAAAAGAAAATGGAAGAAATCAAAAAAGACCATGAGGTGCATTCTCGCCAAGACCATGGTCAACGTAATACATTAAATGCCCAAAAATTGATTGCCCTCCAACCAGATACTGTCAAAGAAGAAGAAAATCGTCTTCGCAAAGATATTAGCACAATTCAATTGCAATTCACGGCTCAAGAAAAAGAAAAAATCCAACGTAGTCGTCAGCAGAAATATGCTCGCATTCAAGAGTATTTTAAAGAATTGAATGCTCAAAAGGAACGCGACCAGCGTAAAATTGAAGAAAATCGTTTCGCTTTGGCCAATCGTCTGAAGAACGATGAAGTAAATGCCGCTTTTCTAGAAAAACAAAAACAAGATAAAATCCAAAATGCTCAAGCAATGCGTAAAGCTTTAGCTGAACAAGTTGAAGAACGCAAAATTATTGAAGCCGAAGAAAAAGAAAACGACAAACAATTGGCTAGGGTTAGGTTTGAAAAGGAAGATAAATTCTTCTTTGATTATGCTAATAAATTAGTTGCTGATGCTGTGAAGAAAGATAGACCTTTGTATCCGTTTGTCAAGGCCATCAATCAGTATAAGAAGGACAATGAAATCGATGTAGATCGCAAGTTGCCGCGTCATTTGGAATCACATTTACGTATTGGTGTTAAAACTCCTGAAAACGAGATGGCAGGTTCATCAGGTAAAGTTGCACCATCAATTATGCGAAAATATGGAATAGATGAGCTTAAATCACTTAATGGTTATTCAGCTCGCAATGATTGAACTTAGAATATTCTTTAATTTATTTATTTGAACTTTTATATTTTTTGACTTGAAATGAACCACTAATAAAATCAAAATGAATTTGATATTAAATTTTAATTTAACTTTGTATTCTTGTGTTGATTCATATTATTGATAAAACGTTCATAGTGAACTAAAGCAAATCATTGGGTTATTTAAAATACTAAAAATTGCCGCTATTTCCGTATTGTTTTTTTAGACTTCGATTCGTAAAAAAGTGCGCAAAACGGCGCAATTTCTGTGGAAAACAGAATTTATAGTGCCAAACTATTAATTACCAAATAAGAAAACGCAATAAACGTATACTATCTAAAATTTGCTAAAAATGGACAAAAAAGCGAAAAAATGCACTTAAAAAACAGGCACATTTTGAAAAATCCACTTAAAATCCCAGATTGACCCATAAAAGACTGGAGTTGAAATTGCCATTCTTTCACCAAAAACTTTAAGATCTTTACCGGGAGATAACATCGTATTTACCTCATAGAAACAAATTTAAAAAAAAATTAATTCTCAAAGGAAATCTGTTTTGTTTGAGAATTATTATTTTTTTTAAATACGGTGTTATCTCCCGATAAAGATCTTAAAATGTTTCTAGTAAAAGCGGAACAAAATAAATAAAAAAAGGTTGAAGATTTTGGTGTATAATAGACTTTGGACATCCTCAATTGTTTTAGAGCAAAGTCAAATTCTTTTTAAGTGAGAAGTATATTTAATTCTTGAAAGTTGGCCATACGAAAATTGAAATTGTTATCAGTATCAGTAGAGCTACTAAATGTTTCATAAGAAAAAGACACGCGGCTGTTCTGATTTCCGTTCGAATTCTGTTTTCTCCCCTTTCCAAATTTTAGCTGTTACGAATTCCGTATTCGAACACATGTTGCGAATTCTTAGATGTTAACGAACGGACCTACAATCCAAAATTTGTTTGCCGTTTTCAATCCGTTTAGAAATTTGCTACCGGCAAACAATATTCCCCAACAAAAAAAGTGGAATGTCAATCAGTGAACAACCGTTTTCAATCCGTACGGATTCAATTTTCGTTTCCGTTTTCAAATTCAAATTAGGTACGTTCAACTCGCACTCCTCAATCCTACATTCATGGATTGCTTCCAACGTTGCTGCATGCTTTTATCACAAAGTGCATCATTTTGTTTCCTAAGCCACTGCACTGTATAAAACAGAAAATATTGAACAAAACTTAAAGCTACTTGCTAGATAACTGGCTGGTGAGTCGTAGGCAAAAATAGACTTTATTAATAACTGTATACGAGGGCGGTTTTAAAAGTTCTCGGCCTAACATAGATGGCGTTGTTTAAACAAATTAATTTTAATTACCCAAATAGCCTAATATATATTATGATTATATGTTAAGTTTCATTAAAATTGGTCACGAATTTTTATCAGTGCAATTTTTTGTTTGAACTTATCTTTTGCTAATAACGAAAATTGAAAAAAAATTAAATTACAGACGTTATTAAAATTTTGCCAAATCAAATTAAAGAAGACTTCTATTAGACATTGGGGGAATATGCACCTTCATATTCCACGGTCAAAAAGTTGGCAGCCTTATTTAAACATGTCAGACAGAGCGTCGAAGATGATCCCAGAAGCGGAAGCCAACAACATCCACCTCTACAGAAAACGTCGATAAAGTCCATAAAATGGAGATCTCTTCAGAGCGGGTTTACCACATTTTGACCGAACGAATGGGGTCGAAAAAACGTTCCGCAAGGTGGCTGCCGCGTTTGCTTAAAAAAGGACAAGTATTCAATCGAGTTGAAATCTCTAGAAAGAATCTAAACTCCATGAACTTCGATTTGGAGTACTGAACCACCCCCTTATTCAGCTGATTTGGCACCAGCAGACAACTACCTCTTTCCAAACTAAAAAAAAAAATTTCTGGACGCTAATTCTTCACCAAAGAGGAGGTGATTGCTGAGTCGGAGCTGTTTTTTCAAGAGTTGGAGGAATCGGCCTATTAAAAGGGAATAGAAGCACCAGAAAACACATGAAATGAGTGTATTGGCATAAGAAGAGAATTTGCAGAAAGGGATTAAAAAAAAGTTTAAAAATTTATTGCGTTTTATTGGTCAGGCTGTTTTCTATAAATTAGAACAAACAAACCCTATTAATTTTACTCACCTATCTAAACTTCTTGTAAATAAAGAAGAACCATAAAATGTGTCATGTAGATAGAAAAGATCCAATTTGTTCTACATAAATAAATTTTAAATACAAAAATCTTTATGTGTTCCAATAATCTCAAAAATATTTGTATCTCAATTTAAAATTTTCAACTTTGTTCTTATATCTAAAAAAAAAAGGCAAATACTGGTATTGTAATCTTCAATTTCATTTCTACATTCCGTAACGGTTTATCTAACAATTTTTTGAGATCTGGAATTAAAAGAAAACTTAACAAATGCAATTTTCGAAATCATTGAAGTGGGGTACAAACCTGCTTTTTATGTTTAATAACTTTGCTTGGATGAATTTTCGATCCCTAGAAATTATTTCCATGCGATCTTTTGTACTTGTCTCGAAGAACACCGAATGCAATGTTCTACATGCGGAAGTCAACTAAAAAAAAACAAAAATTTGAACCAAACAAAATTATTTAAAAAACAAATTAATACCTGTTTAAGCAACCTAGCTTTCAATTTCAAACTACTCTCCGAATCATCGCAGCCGCTTGTTTCAAGATGCAAATTAATAACAAAAATTAATGTATCCTTGATTGTTTGCACAATTCGCTGTATATAATCTGTCCTAAATAGCCGACGTGTAAGATAACCTCTAGCATGTGCATTGATTACAGTTGCAGCAATATGAATTCGTTTCCTTTGGTTCTCCTCTCTTACAAGCTACATGTTTTATTTTTTTTTTTCAGGAATTCAATATTTATTTAAGAAATTTAGTAAAATTTAAAAAACTACGAGTTAGAAGTTAGTAAGTAAGTCTTTTATTTGTTTTGTTAGTTTAAACCATTATAAATAGGTTAGTTTTTTTGGTTTTTCGATTGAAGATATAGTTTATAAATTATTATGTATTCGATAAATATAGAGATAGAGAGAAAAAACATAGCGCATAGCGAGAATACTTTATTTTTTTTTTTGAGAAATATACTCATTTCTTTTTTAAAGCTACCAATACAAATAATTATTATTTTGGACTAGATAATATAACAAGGCACATGCTTTGATAAATTTTTTTTCTGATATATAAGAGAATAATAATAATTTATAAGTCAGACTAGATTTTTTTTCTATATTAAATACATTTTTTTTTTTGTTTAATACAGTGTGAGGTAAGAACTATAGAAGCTTTATGTAACAGTTATTGTGGCTTGAGTTGAATACATGAAAACCTGATGAAATAAAAAATTTACATTTATCTATTGTTATGAAAATTGAGATGAAACAGCAGAATATGGTTCTCTTTCGACCAAAGAAATCAAATGTCCTAATTCGAGTTAACTCTTCAACAAAATGAAAAACTTATTTATTTTTACTTAAAAAATAAGCTACGGTTTTAGTGGGTTCAATTTAAGGCCCGCGAACAAGGATATTGATGAAATTATAGCCATTTCATAAGCAATTAAATTTTGGATTGTAAGCAGCTCAAGGCATATTTCATTCAATTAAATCCTTTTAAAACAGTTTTGTTTTGTTTGCTTGAAAATTATATTGGTGTCATACACTTAGATGAAAGTGCAAAAATAAATGTACTTGATAAAGAGTTTCTTTTATATTCAATTTGATCTGGTTTTGAATAAGCTTAGGCTATATAAGTTCACTTGTTTCGTTTAGACATTTCGTGAACAACATTCTCTAATTACAGTATTATTAAAGCATTTTTAATAATAATGCAGCAAAGTTCTAATGCATTCCATTTTATGCGGTTGACTGTGAACAGGTTTAAATTTGTCTCCAACCGTTGCAGCAAGTGATTGCATGCATTTTAAGTTTATCATTGTAATTCTACAATAACCCATTCAAAACTAGTATTTTTTTTTTTTTTTTGTAAATTAAAGTAATGTTTTTTGTTCAATTGACTTCTAAGAGCTGTTTTGAAAAATAAATATTCTAAACGAAGAAGATAACACTGCTGTTTATCGTTATTTGTATACGATTTATTACTTCTGGGGATTGCTGGTTTTTTTTAACCATCTCTGTGAAAGTTTATTTTCCCTTGTTTAGATGAGAGAGATATTTGTTCGAATATTGTGAGTAAGTAATTTAAGAGATTGATGCTGCTGATCTCGAACTCAAAATCATGTCGGAATTAAAAAGTGCCATTTTATATTTTATAAAACATTTTTAAATGTAGTGCTTAATTCTTCATTTTTTTATCACCCCCAATTTTGATCTGATTTTTCAAATTTTTTTTTAATAAGCTAACACTAATGACCGGAACAAGACCAAGGCAAATGCAGAGTTATAGAATAACACATTCGTTTTTTTTTTTTGTAAAAACCTCCAAAAATATGTTAGGGTATGTCTGAAAGCCGCATATCAATCTTATTCTGAGTTTCACGTGGACAAACTTCGACCCTCGAAGACTACATTTAAACGAGTTCAGCTAGCTTTATATGAAAAAAGTTTTACCAGAATTTTGAAATGAAAAATGAATTTAATTTACATTGAACAACTTTGCACTCAAAGGAGTGGAATAGCGAAATAATTTTTGTTTTTCTCTTTTGAAATCTTTATCACGTAGAACTCACAAAAAAACTGAGTGGTTATACATTTTTTTTTTTGGTGAAATGCAAAACAGTTAATAGTTCTTTTTTTCACTTAAATTGTTGAAAAACCAGTATCAGTCTCATTGTGAATTTCACGAGTACAATTTTTCACCCGAAATCATTTTATTCGGCAGTTATGTCAAAAGCTACTGCGAATTTCATCCGAATGGAATGGAACTAACTTTGTCATCAAAATTTAAGAAAAATACAGCTGGCGATTATCTCAAATTTTACCCGAAGGATTTTGCCGTATCAGTTGTACTTATCCGCAGTATTCTAAACTTAAATAAATTAATGAGTGCTTTTTCTATTAGACAAGTTTTCTATAAAAAATGATAAATTATTAAAATCTGTAGTTAAAATGCAAAGTACCTAATTTCTTGAAGAACTCAAAACATTTAGTCGAAATCTTTGGATCAATTGGAGTGTAAAGGAAATCAGTTTAGTTTCTAATACGTGGATCATAATATTTTATCTTTAACTCAAATGTTTAGTTTAGCCACATATTTTTTAATAAAATAATTTAAAGTTTTAACAAAAAAGAAAACAAACAAGTTAATTCAAGGAATTCATATAGTTCATACCTACACCCTGTAAAATATTAGCATCAGATTCTGAAGACAAAACAAAATTAATTTTCGTTCACTCAAAACTCACACGACGGCCAGTACTCTGCGGTGATGGTGATGGATCTCTAACTATTGCCGCAGATGCATCTTTAATATTCTCTAAAAATAACCGTCGTCGTGGAGTAACACGTGCCGAACATGAAGAAGACTCTTGTTCAGGTGATACTGATGTTGGTGAACTATGGGCGGAATCAATAACAATTGTTGGTGATGGTGGTGATCCAGTCGTCGTCGTTGTCGTCCCTCCTGCATGTATCTGAACTTTCGCAACTCTTGCTGATAGTTGTTCCAACAATAATTTCTGTTGTGTTTCAAATTCTTTTTGTAGACGTTTCTGTTCGATTTGTTGTTGACGTACCAATTCTATAAATCTTGCTCGATGTTGTTCTTCAATATCTTTCAATAGATCCAAATTCGATGTAGATTGTGGTGGAGTCATTGTTGATATAGTTGATATATCAGAACTATTTGAATTAGGTTTCTTTGGTGTTGTAATTGGTTTAACAATTTTATGTTTCCTTCCCAACTTCGTTTTCGAAGATGGCTTCATTTCATATGGACTACGTTTGGCTCTAAAAATGATGGTATTATTTGTGAAATGATTAAGACTCGGCGAAGAAGGAGATTTAGCTTTCGGTTTGGTGGCTTCAACTTTCTGAACACGTTTGGCTTTCGATTCAACTGTGTCCTGAGTGGCAGTGGATTTTTTTAGTTTTTGATTCTTAATGTGTTCCAAGAGCGCACTACTCGGACCATCTAAAGTGAATGAATTCGAACGAATTAGATTCGATTCAATGTCTGCTTTGAGAGTTGGACTCCCGCAGAGACGTTTGGATGTTGTAGTCGAGCAAATGGGATTATTTTGGACACTTGGTGTTGGTGGATTAACGCAAATCGAAGGAATTGGGATAAAGGCGGCATATGGTTGGGGTTTAATGGGATTCTGGGGAGATGTGGATTCGTCTTTGGTTGGTGACAACGACTTAGGCACGTCAGGGGAGATCTTATTTTCATTTTGGTCAAGTTTTGGGGGTCTTTCGAGAACCATCGACTGAAAGTCGGCATCATCTTCGAATCCTTCGAGTGTCAGTATGATGGAATTTGCACGATTGTCATAAACAAGAGTGTCAGTTTTACGGAGCTTGTCCAAACGTTCTCGTTTGGATGTGGAAGCAGTTGATGTACTAGCTTCATTGGAATTGTTTTGTTTTTGTTGTTTTCTTGGTGTTTGGCTTGGTTGAGGGATATGACTATGACCATGACGAAGAAGATTACATGAAGATGATTGGTCTAAGCCAGTTGTTGTTGTTGTTATAGTTGATTGTTTGTTAACAACAAAATTGTGTTGTTTTTTTCTAGCATTTTCCAATTGAATTGCTAATTCTTTGAAGGCTAACATTTGCCGGCGTTTTTCTGGTGTCATCTAATTATTATTATATTTTTAAATAAAACAAATATATGTTTGTGGAATACTTACTAAAGGCGGTAAAATTGGTATTCCATCAATTTTATAAATTGATATATATTTTGAACGATTTGTAGCCATTTTTAGAGGTATATTTTAATAAAGTGATGGTATTTTTGGTATTTTTACTACTGGCTGTTATGTAGTTTTGTTTTTCGAAAGCAAATTCACACTAATTGGATTAGAAAAAAAATGAAAATAAATTCTTGTAACGATTTTTGTTTTCACTTTTAGCCATTGCTATGGTAACTTCAAAAAATAAAATAAATAATAAGCAAACCAACAACAACAAAAATAATATACAAAGTTGTCAAATTTGATTTAAGCGAGTCTCGTAGGTTCGATTTTGAGGCGAAATGAAGAATAAATGAGCGCGTTCAACCTTCATGGATTAAAAAATTATCGTTTTCTTTTAAGCCCTGTTCCATTGGAGGTGGTAGTTTACTCGTGAGTAATAATCTACTACAACAACTACACTTTCGTATCTCCTTGAGTAGAAGATCGTGTGTTATTTGTAGTACTAGATCTACTCATGAGTAAACTACCACCTCCAATGGAACAGGGCCTTTATGGACCATATTCACTAAACACATGTTTAAGGATCAGAGGACCTGTTTCAAAACTTACATCAGCGATCTCAAAAATCACTAGTTGAGTCCGATTCAACGTCACGAAAAAGCTGAAATCCTTGGGCTCCATTAGGATTAGCCCTGTTCCATTGGAGGTGGTAGTTTACTACTAGTAGATGTTTTGGTTAATCTAGTACTCTATCATCTACTCATGATCTTCTTCCCGAGTAGATACGATTTGTATTGAATTCATTGAGAGTGCCATCCATTGAAAATCGCTAGTAAACTACTAGTAGTACTTTGCCACCTCCCAAAGGAATGGGGCTATTAGCTGAGTTCCTTTGGAAATATTTATCTACTGCTTAGTACTAACAGCTGCTTTGAACTACTTTTTTAATACAGCAAAAGTAGTTCAAAGTAGTTTTAAGTACTAAGCAGTAGAAAAAAGTTGCCAAAGGAACGCAGCTATTATCTACCACAAAGTACTTTTTAGTACTTTAAATGCATTCAAAGACATTTTTTCTATAGAAGAAAAAGAGTTGAATGCAACCAGAAATATTTTGCAGTAGATACTGGAGCCAAAAGGCAAACAGCTGATCGATGAAAACGTTACAAACGAATAGCAGTGTTGACGGTTTTTTCACTTTAAATTCATTTATTTCTTGCTTTAAAAATTAATTTCTGTTGATTTTTCTTAATTTTGAATTTGTTGACTTTGACAGAATAATCGATGATATTTTTTCGTTAGCATTTTCGCTGTCGACTTTGGAGACTTGAAAATTTTTCGTTTCGCATCAGCAGCGTACTAGGCTTTTAATCTGAAATTATATTTAACAGTTCATTAGTTTTTAGAGTATCCATTAATAATAATTTTAAAAGTATATATTTTTGTTTACCTCACCCAGGAATTGAACACTACTCTACCCACTCGGTCATCTTAGAATATTCATTAACAAAATCAAAAACCTTATGCCCACTCTTCAAGAGTCGATTTTAGCCGAACGATATGTCGTTCGACTAGGACTAGTTTTGCAAATGCAAAACTTTGTAATTTCTGTGAAGCTTCTATAAGTTTATTAACCGAAGCTTTTCCGAAAAACAAGCTTTCCTCGGTTAAGGTTCTTTAACAGTGTTTAAACAACTTATTAGACGTTTTTAAAGCAAGTTCGAACTTCTACAAGCAATTAAATTCTGAAGCAAGGTGTATACAAAAGCTCTATGAAATGTAATACCTGGGAGATTTCAGTTTACAGAAGATGGGGTCAATTTCCCGATCTGTGAAACCGTCGCCGTTTTTTATTATCCTCTTGCTTTTCATCAGGATCACGAATTGTGATCCCGTGCATTTTTCTTGATTCCAAGAGCAGTGTTGACGGTTTTTTCATTTTTAATACATTTATTTCTTGTGTTAAAAATTATTATTTTATGTTTTTCTTGATTTTAAAATAATTTAAATTTTTTTATTTTTGTATATATTTTCGTTAGCATTGTTCGTTTCGCTTCAGCTGCGTACTAGGCTTTAGTGCTATTTGTATGTAAAAAAAGTATACAATTTTTTTTTTTGCACCAAAAAATTAGCTTTCTGTATCATTTTTGTAATTTTTTCATTTCGGGAAATCATCAGAAAATAAGTTTGAAAATTTTCACTTTTGTACTTTTTCACATTTTAGGTCGATGTAGTTAGGCTTATCTCTGGATACATCCATTCAACGAAAGAGAGCGAACAAAAATTTCTGAATTCGCTTTCAACTTTGGTTTCTGCCATTCGATTCTCGATATCAAAATGTCATTCAAATTTGACACATTCAAAATTGCGGGTTCTAAACAAATATAAATATTTTCCGTTTCCCGCCTTGTTTATAATCACGTTTATTAATTTATTTATTTAAAAACATATCGAAATAATCAATGGCAAATTACGAAAATAAAAGATTATTATCCTGCCTCGAAAACTCACCCACCAAAATGCAACAATTGTCTAAAAAACAACGAACAGAAACTGATGGTACAAATGACAACAACAATCCCTCCGAAACCATAACCGAAAACTACGATTTCCTTCTCGATGATGATGATGACTTCGACATTCCTGACGATTATAAACAAGAACAACCCAAACTAAATCTAAACAATTGGTGCCGATGTATAGTAAAAGATATTGAAAGAGAGAAAAAGACATATCAATTAATTTTAAGGCTTCACGGAGAAGACAATCCATCGATAGAAACTGAACTTCGTCTCCAAGGACCATGGTGTAGAACTAGAGTCAAAACGAAAGATCTTGTCTCTGTTCAAGCTATTTGGGATGATACCCATCAATGCTTCAAAGTTGACAAAGACAATGGATTCATTATAACCAATCCGGATTTCCTTATTTCTGGAACTTCCGTTGTCGGAGCTTTGTTCTGCCAACGGAAAGGTGTTCTTCAAGATCGCTTTCGTGGTTTAGAAGGAAATAATAAAATTGTAAGTATTGTCATTAAGGGTGTAAGCAAGGGGGCAGGGGTAGTGAAGAGGTCACTATAAAATTCCTATAATAGAACAATTTTCTTGTTTTCTAACTTTCTCCTAAACCATTTACCAAAGTGATTTCAACGAAAATTTTCATTAAAAAAAGTTTTAGTAACCAATTTAAAAACTATGAAAAAGTTTTTAAATTTAAATTTTGAATTTTTTTTAATTATGTACTATCTATGTACATATTTTTCAAAAATCAATTGTATTTTTAGACCAGGGTCGATAATTTTTGAAACCAAAAAAAATCATAGTAGAATGAAACCCATTGGAAAAGGGGGTGAATATGATGAAAATTAAAGGAAAAATAAATTACGGGCAAGCCGAGTTCGGGAAGTGGTTGGGTTGAGTTTTTAATGGTAAAAAATGGTATATCTCGATTTCCGGCAAAACTACAAATTCTATAGAAAAAAGTTGTATGGCAAAGTTGTAAATAATAAAAACATCTACAACTTTTGTATCAACAATTTTTTCACATAACCTCAAAATTTATGTGAAAAATTCAAAAAACCGAGTTTTTGGTTTTTTATTTTTATCTTTTTCAAAAACAAAAATTTTTCTACGAAATTTGGTGAAAACTTACCTAATTATGTCCCAAATACACTGTAATTTATTTGATTTAAAATATTAATTTGTTTACCTTATTTTGACTTAATACCAAAAAAAACACCCTAATTTTCAATCGAAAATTCACGTGTCAAAATATCAGCTTTTTTCAAAAAGTCGGTGGGCGTTTCGTTCGTTAAAATGTCTATTTTCTGATGGTGTAAAAAAACATTTACATTAGTATACTATAGAACATATTCTCGTAAAATTAAAAAAATGAAAAAAGCTTGAATTCGAAAAAAATTTTTTATCATTGTTTACAATTTTGGCCTATTTATTCAAATTTACACTTTAATTATTCAAAAAACGTAAGATTTATCAATGTTACATGAAATCTTACGTTTTTTGATGTATCTGCTACGTAGCAACCTATTTCTACTTCGTTTAACAAATTTTTTCTAACGAACAAAATTTCATTTAAGATGTGTCATCTTGTTTCATTTTTTGTTAAGAATGCATTGTTAGTGCTCTTTAGGCACTGCAAGAATTTCACATCATATACATCCAAATCAAAGACCCATCCAAGATATCAATTTTATTTTATGTCACCGCCCAGATCCACATAATGGCTGTGGGTCCGGTCATGCATTTTGCATAAAATAAATCAGACATCGGCTTTTAAAAAACAATCTTAGGTTATTATATGGCAGATGGCACATCTTTGCTCATGGAACTAAGACCAAGTCAATGAAAATAATTTTGTAATAAAAAACACTTTATAATTTGAAATTAAAAATCATTATAGCAATCACGGGGATGGCTTTTTGAGAAAAAAAATCATATTTGTTATTTACGAGTGATGCGCTTTCAAGCCATGCAGGTCTCATTTAAATCGGTGCTGGTTTTTTTTTTTTTTTAATATATTTATTTTTGGGCATTCTCCTTTGTTTTATATGTATATTTTTTTTTCATTATCTGCTACATATTTTCCAAATCTACTTCGTTTTTTTGGGCAGTATGTTTCACTTTTCGGGCTTAGCATTCTCATCCCTGGTACAAACTAAATTTTTAAACATTTGTATGCGCAAAAAAATATATTTTTTTTTAAACGACTCCAACAATTTTCACGACTGGGTCGCACGTACTAACTCTTGGAATTCAAAATTTAAATTTAAAGTATATGAAAATAAAAAAAAAAATAAAAAAAAGCATAAAACATAAAATTCATTCTTCAAATGAAAAAAAAAAAAAAACTCTGAATAAAATCGAGCTCCAAAAAAAGTATGCAAATGCATTTTTAGAAAAAAAAATTTCAAAATCGTTGGAGTCGTTTAAAAAAAAAAAAACAAAATAATTTTTTATAAAAAATTTGTTTTTGAAAATAAGTTTTAAAATAAAGTTGCCATTTAGTAGAAACTATTAATCAACATCTAAGACCAAAACTTAAAAAAAATTCAATCTCTCGTTTCCGAAAATTCGATTTTTCCAAAAAATTTGTAATGTTTGTTTTTTAAATCCAGAAATTATTTTTTCAAAATTTTATTTTTGAATTATATAAAAATTATAAAAGTGCTTTTGTTTAAAACATTTCGTTGAAATTAGGCAAATCGTTTGGGAGAAAATCTGATTTGAAAAAAAAACCGTTCTATTTGAGGTGCCGTTAATAAGGATTTTTGAAAAAAAAAAAAAACTTTTTTTCATACAACGATAGACCTTGTCTTAGAATTCATACCTAATTTTTTTTTTATCAAAATAGTAGTAGCCATTTAGAAAATTAAACTTTTCCAAAATTGGTATCTGACAGGTACCGTTATTTTTGGCCCAAAAAGTTAATCACAAATTTGAAGTCGATCGGCCCATTGCGTTTAGGCTGTATAGCTCCTTATACAGACCGACAGACTGACGGACTTTCGAGACCTACTTTTTTCGTATTCTCTATCATCGTTTATCACGGAAAATTGATATCTCAACTTTATTTTTTTTACGAATGCATAACTTGATATATAGAACCTATATCGCAAGTAAAAATACTCAGTTTGGAAATTAAAACCGTTTAAAAAGGTGTTATCGTGATCAAGGGGCACGGTAGTGCCCAGCCAAGTTCTCTAGCAACTTTGGTACTACACCCTTATTTACAGGATACAACTCAGGCCATTTTCGACCCCCTTCTAACTTCCATATCAAAGATGATGGTAAAAACCAAACTCCTCACAAAATTTCAGCTACTTACGCTATCGTAGAAACTTTTAATTTGGCATGTTGATGTGCCTTGTGGTGTATACAAAGGAAAAAATCGAAAATTTGAGATTTTCAATTCAGGAGGCGTAGTAACCACCCATTTTTGCTGAATTTACATCAAATATTTTAGAGCACTTCTAATTATCGTATAATCTTAAAACTTGGTAGAATGGTAGAACTGGTAGTTTATACAAAGAAAAAAATTTTAAATTTGAGACTTTGAGGTCGTGGCAACCGCTTATTTCCGCTGAATTTTCATTAAATATTATAGAGCATTTCTAACTATCGTGGAGCCCTAAAAAATGGTAGAATGGTAGACCTGGTAGTTTATACAAAAGACAACATTTAAAATATGAGAATTTTAGACAAGGGGCGTGGTAACCGATCATTTTCTCTCAGTGTTCATCAATTATAGAGATTTTAAATTTTACAGCAATACCTTGCAAAAAGTAGTGAAATCACAACAAAAAAAATTCTGTTAAAAAAGAGCTAAGTTCTCCTATGTTGAATTGATTCTGGCACAAAAAGGACTGAAATGCAAAAGTTTACCAAGTTCTAAAGCTTGGCTGTACATAAATGTTGATTGTTTAGTTGGCAATTTCTCAAATAGCTTTAAAAATCGGTAATTTAAAGAAAAATTGTCAAGAGAACAATCAACATTTTATTGATACAAATTTAAAACCAAGCTTTAAAACTTGGTACACTTTTACATTTAAGTACTTTTTGTGCCAGCATAACTTCAACATAAGAGAACTTGGCTTTTTTTAACAATAATGTTTTTGTTGTGATATTAAAAATACTTAAGACTTTTTTGTTTTTTTTTTTATAAATATAATGGTACAATTAAATTACATTATTATTTTATTAATGCTATATAAAACTTTAATACTCTTAAAAATTTTAACCACAAGAGCAGGTATGTAGGGCAACCCAGTTGTGTATTTTTATCAAAATGCAATGCAATTAGGATACTGATTTGTGGTACTATATTTGAACTCTACTTATCCGATATCCTACCAAAAACAGACGATACTGCCTACTTATTAGATTTACTGCGAAACCCAGAAAAATGTATAGGTACTAAAATTCAGCTAAGTTTGTTCTCAAATGAGTTTGCCCCTCCCTGATTAAAATCTTGCGTACGCCCTTGATTGTCATTCCCAAAATATAATATTAATAGCATGGTTGTTTTATAGATGTTCATTGGCTCCCTGGTCCATGAAATTCTTCAAACCGTCCTGGCAAAATCCTTGCAAACTCGCAAAGACATTGAAAATGTTGCCAAGGAAATTCTGGAATCCAAACAAACCATGTACACTTTGTATGACTGCAAGATGAATCGCCAGGAGGCATTCATAGAAGTCCAGAAATTCACCGAGAACATTTTCAATTTTGTTCAACAATATGTCACCGGAAAACAACCGGAAATGGTAAGTTAGAAACTTGTTGTCAACTGAATTGATTTGTAGTTTGATGTCCATTAGCTTCCAGCAGGTATGTTCAAGGAAAAAATCGACCAAATAAAAGATATCGAAGAGAATCTATGGATTCCCCAGTTGGGATTGAAAGGAAAAGTCGATGTTTCTGTAAAGATTCATCGGAGTTCCTCCAGAAATGTCCTTCCACTTGAATTAAAAACTGGCAGGGCATCATTCTCCCTCGAACATAAGGGTCAATTGATTCTTTATCAAATGATGCTTACTGCTGCTGGACAGGAAACGGACTCCGGGCTCCTTCTTTACCTGCGGGAAGGAATCATGAAAGAAATTCATGGAACTCGTAATGAAAAGAGAGATCTCATAGTTCTACGTAATGAACTTAGTTATTTTCTAACCCGTTACTTTGATGCTTCGAAAGATAAAATCCAAGAGTACCTAGCTCTGCCTGAGAAGAAATTCGAACCATTTGAATTACCAGAGCCGGTATCGCATCCAACTGCTTGTTCCAATTGTGCCTATGCTACTATCTGTAGTTCATTTGGAAAAGTTGATCCTAGTTTTGATCTTTCTGAGACACATCCACTTAGGAATGTATCGGAAGCAACCACATACCATCTCACAGATGATGATTTGAGTTACTTCACAAAGTGGTGTGGTCTTTTGTCTTTGGAAGAACAAGAAGCAAAGAAGTCCAATTATCTGAGAAGCATTTGGAAAGATTCACCAAAAACAAGAGAGAAGAATGGGAGAGCTGTAACTGAATTATCTTTAAAAAGTGTGGAAGCACTGCATGAAGGAAGGTATCAACATTGTTTTCATTTGAAAGACAACCACGATATTGACATCACAACTGTGGAGGTAAGTTTATTCCTTACTTTAATAACGTTTAATTATTCAATAATTATAATATAAAAGTGACACCGATAAAAATTTTATTTTTTGGACACAATGCGACACAACGCGACACAACGCGACACAATGCGACACAACGCGACACAATGCGACACAACGCGACACAATGCGACAAAACGCGACACAATGCGACACAATGCGACACAATGCGACACAATGCGACACAACGCGACACAACGCGACACAATGCGACACAATGCGACACAATGCGACACAATGCGACACAACGCGACACAATGCGACACAATGCGACACAATGCGACACAACGCGACACAATGCGACACAATGCGACACAACGCGACACAATGCGACACAACGCGACACAACGCGACACAATGCGACACAACACGACACAATGCGACACAATGCGACACAACGCGACACAATGCGACACAATGCTACACAACGCGACAAAACGCGACACAATGCGACACAATGCTACACAACGCGACACAACGCGACACAATGCGACACAACACGACACAATGCGACACAATGCGACACAACGCGACACAACGCGACACAATGCGACACAACGCGACACAATGCGACACAACGCGACACAATGCGACACAATGCGACACAACGCGACACAATGCGACACAATGCGACACAACGCGACACAACGCGACACAATGCGACACAATGTGACACAACGCGACACAACGCGACACAATGCCACACAACGCGACACAATGCGACACAATGCGACACAATGCGACACAACGCGACACAACGCGACACAATGCGACACAACGCGACACAATGCGACACAATGCGACACAACGCGACACAATGCGACACAACGCGACACAATGCGACACAATGCGACACAACGTGACACAATGCGACACAATGCGACACAACGCGACACAACGTGACAATATGCGACACAATGCGACACAATGCGACACAACGCGACACAATGCGACACAATGCGACACAACGCGACACAATGCGACACAATGCGACACAATGCGACACAATGCGACACAATGCGACACAATGCGACACAACGCGACACAACGCGACACAATGCGACACAATGCGACACAATGCGACACAATGCGACACAACGCGACACAATGCGACACAACGCGACACAATGCGACACAATGCGACACAATGCGACACAACGTGACACAACGCGACACAACGCGACACAATGCGACACAACGCGACACAATGCGACACAACGTGACACAATGCGACACAATGCGACACAATGCGACACAATGCGACACAATGCGACACAATGCGACACAATGCGACACAATGCGACACAACGCGACACAATGCGACACAATGCGACACAATGCGACACAATGCGACACAACGCGACACAACGCGACACAACACGACACAATGCGACACAATGCGACACAATGCGACACAATGCGACACAACGCGACACAATGCGACACAACGCGACACAATGCGACACAACGCGACACAATGCGACACAACGCGACACAATGCGACACAATGCGACACAACGCGACACAACGCGACACAATGCGACACAACACGACACAATGCGACACAATGCGACACAACGCGACACAACGCGACACAATGCGACACAATGCGACACAACGCGACACAACGCGACACAATGCGACACAACACGACACAATGCGACACAATGCGACACAATGCGACACAACGCGACACAATGCGACACAATGCGACACAATGCGACACAACGCGACACAACGCGACACAATGCGACACAACGCGACACAATGCGACACAATGCGACACAACGCGACACAATGCGACACAACGCGACACAATGCGACACAACGCGACACAATGCGACACAACGCGACACAATGCGACACAACGCGACACAATGCGACACAATGCGACACAACGTGACACAATGCGACACAATGCGACACAATGCGACACAACGCGACACAATGCGACACAATGCGACACAACGCGACACAACGCGACACAATGCGACACAACGCGACACAACGCGACACAATGCGACACAACGCAACACAATGCGACACAATGCGACACAATGCGACACAACGCGACACAACGCGACACAATGCGACACAATGCGACACAACGCGACACAATGCGACACAATGCGACACAATGCGACACAATGCGACACAATGCGACACAACGCGACACAATGCGACACAATGCGACACAATGCGACACAACGCGACACAATGCGACACAACACGACACAATGCGACACAATGCGACACAATGCGACACAACGCGACACAATGCGACACAACGCGACACAATGCGACACAACGCGACACAATGCGACACAATGCGACACAACGCGACACAATGCGACACAATGCGACACAACGCGACACAACGCGACACAATGCGACACAACACGACACAATGCGACACAATGCGACACAACGCGACACAACGCGATACAATGCGACACAATGCGACACAACGCGACACAACGCGACACAACACGACACAATGCGACACAATGCGACACAATGCGACACAATGCGACACAATGCGACACAACGCGACACAATGCGACACAACGCGACACAATGCGACACAATGCGACACAATGCGACACAACGCGACACAACGCGACACAATGCGACACAACGCGACACAATGCGACACAATGCGACACAACGCGACACAACGTGACACAATGCGACACAATGCGAAACAACGCGACACAACGCGACACAATGCGACACAACGCGACACAACGCGACACAACGCGACACAATGCGACACAACACGACACAATGCGACACAATGCGACACAACGCGACACAACGCGACACAATGCGACACAATGCGACACAACGCGACACAACGCGACACAATGCGACACAATGCGACACAACACGACACAATGCGACACAATGCGACACAACGCGACACAATGCGACACAACGCGACACAATGTGACACAATGCGACACAATGCGACACAACGCGACACAACGCGACACAATGCGACACAACGCGACACAATGCGACACAATGCGACACAACGCGACACAACGCGACACAATGCGACACAACGCGACACAATGCGACACAACGCGACATAATGCGACACAACGCGACACAATGCGACACAATGCGACACAACGCGACACAACGCGACACAATGCGACACAACGCGACACAACGCGACACAACGCGACACAATGCGACACAACACGACACAATGCGACACAATGCGACACAACGCAACACAACGCGACACAATGCGACACAATGCGACACAACGCGACACAACGCGACACAACGCGACACAATGCGACACAACGCGACACAATGCGACACAATGCGACACAATGCGACACAACGCGACACAACGCGACACAATGCGACACAACGCGACACAATGCGACACAACGCGACACAATGCGACACAACGCGACACAATGCGACACAACACGACACAATGCGACACAACGCGACACAACGCGACACAATGCGACACAATGCGACACAACGCGACACAACGCGACACAACACGACACAATGCGACACAATGCGACACAATGCGACACAACGCGACACAATGCGACACAACGCGACACAATGCGACACAACGCGACACAATGCGACACAACGTGACACAATGCGACACAATGCGACACAATGCGACACAACGCGACACAATGCGACACAATGCAACACAACGCGACAAAACAAAAAAGTCCTTTTCAGAGATTATTTTCGCTATCGAACTCCTTAAGCAACTATTTTGCTTGTGTCACTTCAATATAATTACTTTTATTCAATACTTTAACCTCTTGCCCTACATTATAAAGAAATTTCCATTTCTAGATATCCCTTGGCGAGTATGTGATTGTTAGCTCAACGAAGCGTGTATCCATAGCTTCAGGATTTGTTTATGATATCTCCCAACGGACAATAACCATCAATTTAGAAAGAAATCTAGAAAACAACTACAAAAACCAGACATTCATTGTAGACAAGCATGAATCCCAGTCAGAACAAATCTTCAATTACACAAATTTAGGAGTTCTCCTGGACAATTCTGACAATAGTAATCAGTTACGTTCCATAATAATTCAACGGGCACAACCAACTTTTACAAAACAAATCTCAGGAAATGTTTTATCCGAAACCGGATTAAAACTTCTAGGATCCTTGAATAGCATTCAAAGGAAAGCTGCAATGGCAGCTCTAACTACAGATAGTTTTATGCTCATTAAAGGTCTACCAGGAACTGGTAAGACACAAACTCTTGTTGGAATTGTTCGTCTTTTAAATCTCATTGGGAAGACTATGATCATTACAAGTCATACCCATTCTGCAGTGGATAATTTACTCCTACGTTTGAAAGAATTCAAGGACTTGAAGATAATCCGACTTGGATCAGATTCAAGAGTACATCCGGATTTGAGAGAATACTCTGAAAGAGTTCACACTGCAGAGTGTCGTAATGAAGATGACCTGGCCAAGGTTTATTCTTCATTTAACATTGCAGCTGTAACGTGTCTTGGAGCTGGACACACAATCTTCACCCATCGCAAATTCGACTATTGTATTGTAGATGAGGCCACTCAGGTACTCCAGGCTACTGTTCTTCGTCCTTTGTTTTTCGCTTCGAAGTTTATTTTGGTGGGAGATCCTGATCAATTGCCACCACTTATTCGATCGAAGGAGGCTCGTGCATTGGGAGCTGATGAAAGTTTATTTAAAAGACTCGATTCCACGGAAGCTACCTCAGTTCTATCGTTGCAGTATCGCATGAATAAAACAATCACTCGATTAGCCAATGAGTTGACTTATAACGGCGAGTTGAAATGTAACGATGCAAAAGTCTCCAATGGAGTTATGAAATTGGAGAAACCTATAACTGGATCAAAATGGAAACAAAGAGCACTTCAGGGACATATTGATCAATCAGTTGTGTTCATTGACACCTTAGATTGCCTCGAGAGGACTAATCGATTTGCTAATTTGCGGAGAAATTCTGATGAGGAAAACCTGACTGATGAAGATCGCACAAACAATGCACAGATATTCAAATACACAAACTATTGCGATGCAGGTGTTATATTTGAACTTGTCAAAGAGGTTCTTCAAACTGGTTTCGATGGAAGTCGGATAGGGATTATAGCTCCCTATCGAGCACAGGTGGATCTTTTGAAAAGAATTGCTGGCAAATATAGTGAGACTTTTAATGACCTTGGTTTTGCTAATGTAGAAGTAAACACTGTTGATCAGTATCAGGGACGAGATAAAGACGTTATATTGTATTCATGTACTCGAACTGGATCGTCGGCATGTAAAACCCTAGAGAAAAGTAAAGGGGTGGAGATTCTTGAAGATAAACGTCGTCTAACTGTGGCTATTACTAGGTCAAAACATAAACTTATTATTGTTGGTGATTCTGCTTGTCTAAAGCAGTACACTCCATTCAATGAGTTGTTGGGGAAGATTCCTAGTTCGTGTAAGTTGGTATTGGAAGATGGAAGAAATGGATTTAGTTGGGAAAGCGTTTTAGCTGGGATTAAACAAGTGATGTGATTACTGCCGAAATAGGGTTTTAAGTTTATTTATATGGAATTTTTTTTGCAAAATTGTTTAGTTTTAAGGACTTTTATGTCTTCAGTTTTTTAAGGAAGAATGTCTATTGTGTTTTGTTTTTTACAACTTGTTCTTTATTAAAAAAGTGTTCAATAACTCGAAATTTAAGAAAAGAAACGTTAAGAATTATTTATTACTTTACAGACATATAAACTTGGTGATCAAAATTGGAATTGTCCATATGATGAATATTTGAAAGTTGAAACCTGATTTTTTTAAGGATGTTGTAGTAAACGTTAAATATTTTTCCCAGGAACTATTTCCAGATGGCGGATTTATCTCCAAGATTTTCAGCCCTGTCGACTTAATTAATTAAAAAAATGGTTTACTCAGTCCTCAGGATTTACTAGTTGTATTTTATCGGAATTTTTGTATACTAGAAAATGTTACACATACGCCATAGTGGTCGATTAAATTTAAACTTTAAAACTTGAAGTAACTCAACAGTCCTACAGTACCTTGCCATATTATTAGGCCCAAGCGAAAAATATACAATTTTTCATGTGGCTGAATTTATAAACTTTTTGTCGAAATATCTTGTTTTTTTTTCTCAGATACTTACACTTATTATGTAGATACGGATTAACTCAAAAAAAGTTGGAAACATACTGTGCTCGTCGAAAGAAAAAACTACCCCAAATCTAAGAACATTACGTAACAACCAGACGATCAGAGCTTCTATATTTATGCAAGATGGGGCTTTTGTCATGAAGTTAAGAATGTCACGTTATTCCTCGATACAAAAATTTAAGTATTTGATCCGTCTGAAAATTTTCCGGTCATGTATTCCATAGAAAACTTCTTTTAGAGCTTATTCCCTTTTGCACGTTATTTTATATCAAAATTTATGAATTCTTTAACTTTTTTTAAGTCAATCCGTATCTACATGATAAGTGTAAGTGAATGAGACAAAAAAAAATTTAAGATATTTCGACAAAAACTTTAAAAATTCAGGAACATTAACACATTTTCTTCGCATGGGCCTAATAATATGGCAAGGAACTGTATTCTGATTATCTGTACAAATTGAAAGTCCAAATTAAGATGCGTTTTAAATGGGTCAAAATTTATTTTGCCCACTCAGTTTTTCTTTAAAATTTCTCTTATCTTCATGCGATATTTTTACCTGAAATATACACTCCTATTATGATTGTCAACTAGGTATCAATTGATAGTTGATAAAAACTGAAATTTGGTGTTTTAAAAATCTAGTTTGGGGGAAAAATGGTCATTTTTGTAATGGAATTTTTCAATTACATTTCAAATAATAACGGTTGGCATCATTCTTTGTTTTCCAATTTTTTGCAAATTAGATAATAAGAGAACGAAATTTTTTTTATCAAGTATCAATTGATAGTTAACAATCGTAATAGGGGTGATAGCCTATAGAAAATCACCAAAAAAAAACAATTTTGTTTTCTTCCTTTAATTTTTTTGATTAGGGTACTTAGGATCGCATCTGTGGTTTACTTACCCCCGACAATGTAGCTTACTAGTATGTAAATTTTTTTCCATTGATTAAAATCGAATACATCCTTTAAGCTTGGAGACAAAAATCATTAGTCATCTGAAAGCAATGTCGGCTCTGAAAACTCTGAACTTATTTTGTCTGGCTCAATAGTTTTTCCCTTTATCCTTTTTTAAACCCCTTATTCATATTCTGTTCTAGCACATGAGTAGCACTAGCATTCAGTATGGAGATTTTTGCCGGTACGGGCCCTTCCTATTCTTTGCCCAAATTTGACCACACTTTTTCTGTTTTGTTTAAGGTTCTGTATTCCACTTCGATGAGTGACTTTTCACTTGTATTATTACAAGGACACTTCGAAAAAGCTGGAAACCCATTTTCTTTCTACTTATTACAGCTTTAGATTCAAATTTATCATTCTGCCTCCTAATTTCTTGCCTTGTTGGTTGCGTCCTTTTGAAACACTCAACAGGACATTTCCTATGCAAGTTCGCTGTAAGAGGTCTCACAACTCACATACTTTGCTGTATTTTTATTATTTTGAACATTTGATGTTTCTATTCAAAAGTCTTTGTATTTTCGGTTTCTCTTCTGTCTATAAAAAATTCTTTCAGCAGCAGTCTGTTGGGTTGGTGGACTATAGCCATTACTAATTTCACTTTGCAATCTTTTACCCAAGACTTCATGAAACGATATGTAACAAATTATAATCAATCTGGGTCTCTTTTCCATTACTGCTCTAAGCGACGAGTTTTTGGATTTGTTTAATGAACATGGTATTTCATACGATGAGACCGGAGGTTTTGCACACAATCACCAGAAACGTTGCCGTATGCGGCATGTCCCTCCAAATCTCCGTCAACTACCAAAAACTCTTTCTTTGGGATAGCCTTAAGTAGGTTGTGAAAATCTAGCCAAAATGATTTTTGAAACTGACAACATTGCAGAACTTTCCTTTAACCATCAATTTAAGGGACATCAAATGGTCACTGGATTTTGAAATGGTCAAAACGCTGTCTAGTAGCTCTTTCGAAAAAAATGATATCAATCCCACTTTTACACTTTTCCGTTCCATAGTACAAGATCTTATAGTCTTGTGTATTAGTTTACCTAAGAAACGCCGATAAATAATTTAATTATTTTCCAGAAGTTAAAAAAAAGAATTCATAGTATTTTTTTTTTTAATAAATCTACCCATTGGAATATACAAGTTCCAATTTTTGTTTTTATTTAAATTTTCATAAGCAAACGTACATAATAATTTTTTCTTTTTTTTTCAAACTAATTTCTAACCTAATTTGTTTCGCTTACTATCAAAGAATTGCTCTTCATTGTCATTTCTCTTTGTAGCCTTTTTAGCCATATTAAGAAACTGATCCAAACCAAAGGGATCATCTTCTTTCTCAAACTGAACTGGAGCACGTCTCACATTCTTTTCTGTTGATCTCTCCACACCTGAGAATTCTTTATCGGGAACAAATTTATTAGTGGCAATTAGTTTATTATATTCCATTCCATATGTATCCGAATCCATGTCTTTCTTGGGTCTATGTAAATGTGATGCCAGCGATGTTGAATCACGCCATGGTTTATCATAAACATTGTAAGCTTCATCATCAGCAAATCCAGAATCCATTCCTTTAGTTTTATTAAACAATCTCTGATCGAATTGTGCTTCGTTATTCGATGCAACTTTGGCTGATTTGCCAAGAGCAATCAATTCGGTTATATCACGCTCTCGTTCACGTTGGAGTCGCAATCGCTTATCTGGACCAGCACGACCCAGATTCTTTTCTCTTGTACGATCTCTATGTCTTTCCCCTCGCAATTCATCACGTTGCTTCATTTCGTAGTTGTCTTCTTCAGGCAAACGGAGACCAGCTCTCTCCTCACGAGCTCTCTGCGCCATTACACGCAACATATCCTCCTTCTTATCCTTCTCCTTCTGAGCCAATCTCTTCTCAAGCTGTGCCCGAGCTTCCACAGCTTCTCGAGCCTTCCTATCGGCTATATACAACGCTTCAGCCATTTTTGCAAACTTCTCATTGATATGAAGCTGCTGTAACCCCCGACCATCGGCTGCTAACCTCTTGTCCAAAGGAATAGTATAACCCTTGGCGTTCTTCCAATTCGAAATGCAAGGTGGAACTTTCCACTCTTTTTGTTCCTTCATACTGACTTTGCGAGATGGTGAATGCAGCACTGGCGCGGGCGGAGATGGCGGTCCGCGAGGTATCTTTTTGCTTACTTTGAATTTGGGAGGTTCCATTGGATCCACTTGGGCCTCTACCATTTTGATAACTCGTTGTTTGGCACCCGAATTGAACTCATGTCCCTGCTGGACCGAGGTAAACCTTAGCCATTGGGCATTGTTGGCTTTGCCCACTTGTCTACATGGCATCGCTGCGTTAATCTTTTGACTAGTTAACTTTTCTAATGCACGTCGAGTGGCTTCTGTTGTTTCTTCCTGGGTTTCGGCATTTGGCTTTTGCAAGTCTTTACCTTCGCTCAAGACATCAGGTAGAAGTTGTGAAATATTTGAATAGACAATTTTATTGGGTGCATGATCATGCTTGGCGATAACATCGTAGTCTGTTTTGCCATTCTCATCTAATTGAAATCCCAAGGTGTTGTCTTTTTTCTGTAATTGATTATTGAGTCCCAAATCTGAAAGAAAAAGTTAACAAATCTTATTAATATTATTATTTTTTTCCATATAATTAAAATTACAGGCAAATATGTGGAAAGATAAGGGCAAAGCAAAAACTAAGGCTTCCAACCCTAACTTCCTTTAGTGCAGACGCTAGAGGTAGTTGAGTATGCAAAATACTCTTATTTGTATAGGGAATTTGCTATATGTCTTAAAACACATAGCAATAAGGAACAAAGACGTTCATGGGTTTTTATTGCAGAAATAGTTCCAATGTGTTATAAAAGAAGATAAAACCGCGGAATGCCATTAAATGAGGGGTTGAAAATTTGTAGAGAATTAATTTTTTTTATCGGAATAATGTTTTTTAAAAATTTAAAACAAAGAAAATTCATACCAAAACAGTCGAAGCAAACATAACATAACAAACAAACATATTCTAATTTTTGAGTTGTTTTGCTTTTTTGCCTATAACTTTATTTTTAGCTTCGATAGACATATTCATTGCTCTAAAAAAAAAGGAAATTTCCTTCAAAATGATGGGCTTAATAAATTTTTCTATTGAAAATTAACCGAATTATGGCCATTTAAACCTAAGAATTGATATCGTTTTTTTGTAGAGGAGTTTAATACAATTATTATTTACTATAAAAAGGAGGTCTATCTCGCTCCGTAAGAGCGGGAGGGGCAATTTGCTAAAAAAAAATGACTTAAAATAAAAAAAAAATTATTTAAACACAACGGCAACACTTACAGTTATAAATTGTACCTACTTTTTTCAAAAGCCAAAATTGTACACTTAATTTTAATTTTTAAGTCAAGTTATTTTCATCAATCGTTTTTGAAATAAACGATTTCAAAGTAAAAATTTGGGGAAAAAGAGTTTAAAAAACACACTGAATACTATTTTATAGAGGTAGCGGCCATCAAACCTAACGGCAAGATGTGTTTTGTCATTAATTGGGGTCTCAGGTATAAGAATCCGGTCATAGTTGCCGGTCCTCATATTGATCAATCTAACTCCAGATCTCTTTGTGCTCGTCACGTAACCCTATTTTCAATTGACTTCGAAAAAGATTTCGTTAGGATCGACATTCACCTGATCCTAAACAAACTGCGGAACTGGAATATTAGTCCAAAGTTTTTCAATTACATACATATATCAAATCCTTTTTGCCCAACAGAAAAATTTCCACCAAGTTCAATAATGTCTATTCCTCTTCCCTCCCACTTAATAACGGTTTACGCCAAGGATCTCTTCTATCTGTGATCTTGTTCATAGTAGATTTCGATGAAATAAGTGAAATTACAGTAGCGAGCAAAAAAAATGCAAACGAAAGAGGTTTAAAGAGTTTTGAACAAGAACTAAGTTACCAAATTTGGCATATTGAAACTGTTTTATTTTCATTAAACAGAGTCAATTGTGGAATATTTTACTCCAAAACTATTATTTGGTCAAAAGTCTACCTAAATATGCGTTTTAGACGAGCAAAAAAATGGAAATGTTTTTATTGTTTGCATTTTTTTTTTGCTCGCTACTATAGATGTATAAACCCTTAAATCACTGCATTTACGCAGATGATATTATTAAGTCAAATTTTCTCAAGCGGGCCACCTAAAACCGACTTCTCGAATTTTATACTTTTTTTGCATATACATATTGGAAGATTTATATGTTAAAAATAATATACCAAAGTATTTTTGAAAAATTTCAATTTTGTTAAAAGTTATAAACGAATGAAATTTTGTATGTCTTTTTGTTAAAATGAAAACATAGAAATTAATGAAATTTGGTACCAATTGTTCATTTTTGAGAAAAAAAAATTTTAAAAATACCACCTCAAAAATTAAAACGTGTTTTTTAGACTTTCATCCATTGATTCGGCAAATTTTCACCAATTTAAGATTTCTTGGCTGTTTTAGAAAGAACACATTTAGACCTTTCCAAAAATGTATAAAACATATAAACATTTTTGTTTGGTTGCACCAAAAAAATAAACTCAAAAATAATACTTATTTCCAAACCAAACGAGGTATTTTTTTTAGTTTTGCTTCGTTTGGTTAAACCAAACCAATGTTTTTTACATTATTTTTACAAATATAATCAACGAAATTTTAAACTGGTGCACAACTTAAGGCGCTAAACTTTTACTCAATAAATGTAAGACACGAGGTGCGTTCTTTTTCTAACAATAGTCAACTATCGTTGTTATGTCAAAAAATATTGTTGATGTGTCATTGTTAGAAATTGTTGGGTTTTTTACAAATCATTTAGGAACGATTTATTGTTAGATATTGTTAAACTGTCAAACACCAAAAAAAATTGTTTTGAAAATATTTTTATTTGCATAATTATAACAAAAATAATGTTTTTTTAGTCAAAATAAACTCTCTTGAATCATAAAATTGCAAAACTCTGTTTTTATTTTCATTTTATTCCGCTTATTTCCAAAAGAAAAAAATCCTTAAGTTGGTTTTGTAAACAAAACATCCACTTTGACACATCAACAATCTCATGAGTGTTCAACTCATATCATGGAGGTGAGTTGGAAATAGTTACGATTTGTAACTATTTGACACTTCAAAACGAGTTTAGGAACGATGTTCATCTGTCAAATAGTTACAAATCGTAACTATTTTGTAGTTTAGGAACGACAAAAGTTAACGATAGTTAACAATAGTTAACAATTGTTAGAAAAAGAACGCACCTACGGCATGTTTGTCGAAAGATCTCTTGTAAATTTGAACTTAATTTAAATAACGTTGACATTGACAATGTAACGAATTTAAAAATTCTAGGATTTATTATTTAACAGTAAATATAACTGGAAACCACAGTTAAAAAAGAGTATATCGAATAGAACAAAAATAATAAACTATATCAGTAAAAAAAAAACTAAATGCACACATTAACACCCTTTGTAACATTACTCGTTCATTAGTGCTAAGTAAAATAGATTACGGCCTATTTTTATATGCTAAATGTCCAAAAACGACCATCAATATCTTGAAACTAGTGTATCATCAAGCAGCCAGAAGAAGCATTAATGCATACCGTACAACTCGCATTCAAAACATCTTGGCTGAAGCTGAACTTGCTTTCCCTTGAACAAAGACAAGAGGAAGTAGTCATTAAACAAAGTTGACATTCTGCAATAATTCAATCATAATACAATGACATCGCCTCTACAATTCGTCGGCGTTAAGCAAAATTGTTCTAAGTACATAGGATTTCTTAAGGACTCAGAACAATTTTGCTTTACGCCGACGAATTGATTACAAGAAAACAAAACGAATACCGTCTACTATCGCCAACGCAGTCAGTATATTTAGAAAAAATTGCATTCCTAGTGTTCTTAAAACAAACTATTGAAGCTTTTCCCCTGGAACATAAATCAAGATTTAGTTATACTAGATTTATCCAGTATAACAGCGCAGTTTTTCGTAAAACCTTTCTTGTAATTACATCAGAACTTAAGTTTTTGGGACGGAGTACGATTTTTAACGATGGTTCAAAGTCAAAATAGGCTACAACCTTTACAGTCACTTTCATCAATACTACTTTGCTAATAAACGGACTTCTGCAAGGTTTAGCTTCAATTTTCATTATCATTAAACAAATAAGAGAGTAGTTCAAGAAAATGATAATTCGATCTTACCAAGTGGATATTGGGCAACATGAATTTCTGGATAAGCACCACCATCATTGTAGTCTGCTTCGGTTCTGGGTATCCAATTTTGTCGTTCAGTGTAGCGTGGTGGTACTGACATTTTGTTCGTCGTCATGTATAATTTTTCACTTTCGTCTCTGGAAGACATTATTTGTTTATTAACAACGTCCCACATCTTTTATTTCTATAAATTTATTTAATTTAATTTATTTAGAATTTATATTTAATGAGTATTTTATACCTAAACTAACATGCAGCTAGTAAATTGTAAATCGAAAATTGGAAAACTTCTTTGCACTGGATTAAAAAAGAAAAGACATCAATTTTTGATAACCCTTCAAGCAAGAAAACGGAGTCCAGAAAAGACAGTCCGACCTCCGACCGAGAAAAGCGGGGTTGCACTCACACACTTGCAACTTTTTGTGTATGAACACAAAGTCGAACGAGAATCGTGGTGGAAAGTGAGAAATGGAAAAAAAAAGTGAAACACCCTTCAAGCAAGAAAACGGAGTCCAGAAAAGACAGTCCGACCTCCGACCGAGAAAAGCGGGGTTGCACTCACACACTTGCAACTTTTTGTGTATGAACACAAAGTCGAACGAGAATCGTGGTGGAAAGTGAGAAATGGAAAAAAAAAGTGAAACAGACATAGCCAACAAGAGCAAAAGCGTCATTTTGTTATGTTTCGTTGAAGTGTATAGTCGCGTCGCGTCGTGTCTCGTTGTTATTATAATATTAGTATAATTATAAACAATATCAAATTATAAACAATATGGAAACAAAAAAAGGTATGTTGTATATATCGCTCAAAGTGTTTGGGTTAAAATGTTGTTTCTTCTTGTTATGTAGATGTAATCTCTAATGATGAAGAAAAAGGCAGAAGGTGAAACATGCGATTGGGCATCTAAAAAAACACCAACAACAGCAGCAACAACAAATAAAATAAAATGAAAAAAATGTATTGTATTTTATATTGTGAAAATTTCGTTTGCCAAAATTAAATAAAAAATAAAACAGTTTCAGTGAAAAAAAAAATAAATCTTGTTCTTTTTTTTGGTCGCGAATGCGATACTTCATCCCTTTTTTATTCCTCTTTCTGGTAGGTTTTCGCTGCTCCGACTCAGGTCCGCCTTCGGCTCCATTTTCTCGGAATGGAGATATTCACCACATCAATACATATGCAATCGACTTCGCGGTGATTATAATTTCCATACTAATTTGAACCGCCTTCGGACCAGTTTCTGATCCGAAGTCGGACTCAGCTCCGCCTCAGGCGGAGCGGATTCGGACCGAGGTCGGACCTGTTTGCTTGAAGGGCAGACATAGCCAACAAGAGCAAAAGCGTCATTTTGTTATGTTTCGTTGAAGTGTATAGTCGCGTCGCGTCGTGTCTCGTGTCGTTGTTATTATAATATTAGTATAATTATAAACAATATCAAATTATAAACAATATGGAAACAAAAAAAGGTATGTTGTATATATCGCTCAAAGTGTTTGGGTTAAAATGTTTTTCTTCTTGTTATGTAGATGTAATCTCTAATGATGAAGAAAAATCTAGAAGGTGAAACATGCGATTGGGTATCTAAAAAAACACCAAACACCAACAACAGCAGCAGCATCAAATGAAAAAAAATGTATTGTATTTTATATTGTATTTATTGTAAAAATTTCGTTTGCCTAAATAAAATAAAAAATAAAACAGTTTCAGTGAAAAAAAAAATAAATCTTGTTCTTTTTTTGGTCGCAAATGCGAAATGTCATCCCTTTCTTATTCCTCTTTCTGGTAGGTTTTCGCTGCTCCGGCACAGGTCCGCCTTCGGCTCCGTTTTCTCGGAATGGAGATTTTCACCACACCAATACATATGCAATCGACTTCGCGGTGATTATAATTTCCATACTAATTTGAGCCGCCTTCGGACCAGTTTCTGATCCGAAGTCGGACTCAGCTCCGCCTCAGGCGGAGCGGATTCGGACCGAGGTCGGACCTGTTTGCTTGAAGGGAAAATGAAAGCTGCTGTCAAATTTATGGGCGCGTTCAATAGACATAAGTTAAAAAATTGAATACTGAAATATCTGGGTTTTTCACTGAACAAAGCATTGTTTGATATAATAGGTGTGTTTTTTATTACCACCGGTCTTAACTGCACAAAAAAAAAACGCAGTCGGGGCTAAGCAATTTACATGTTAAATGCAACAACACTTTAGCCCCTTGGGCTTAGTTATTTAGCCCGGAGAATTTTCTGGGCTTAACTTTTTCAACAGATTTAAGTCTGTGCTACCAAATTAACTTGTTCGTAAATTGTATAGAATTTGTTTAAAAACATCAAAATTGATGTTTGGAATGACAATTATTATTTTAAATATTTATTTAATAGTTAAGGCTTGGCCACACCGGAGGGTATGCGGTAGCGGTACGGGTAGAGGTAACGGTACTTGTATGAAAAAAATTCCAAACTGACACATCAACGGTCAGGTGTGGAATTTTGTTAGTACAAATATCGTTACCGCTATATCGCGGTATGGGTAGAGGTAACGGTACTTGTATGAAAAAAATTCCAAACTGACATATCAACGTTCAGATATCAAATATCGTTACCGCTACCCGTACCGCTACCGCATACCCTCCGGTGTGGACAAGCCTTTAAGGCTTGGCTATCCTAATTTTTGTCAATGCAGCTGTATTTATAATCGTGTAATTTGTTTTGGAAATTGCTGATGCTTTTCGTTTTTCAAGAGTAGTATGCATGTTTTGGTTTTCGATTTTCAATACGCAGCTCTAGAGAAAAATTGGAGAGTTTTCACTTATTTCTCACTTATGGGGACTTTTCACGAATCGATTTTTGCCGTGCGGCGAAACTTTACGACTCGTATGAACGTAAGTCGCAGGCCTAGTATGAAGCTGAAGCGAAACAAAATTTTCCATACAAAATTTCGTTAACGAAATCTTGAACGAAATTAAATTTGTTTTGATTTTTCTTGAATTTTTTTATTTGTATTTTTACTAGAGGTATATTCACGATCCGGTGTAAAATTGCTAAATTTTATTTTTCTACTACTACAACTTCAACAGACAAATTTTGCACCATTGTATTTTATTTTTGCAATAGGGTTAGGGTATAGTAAAAGTGTAACAAAATTGTAGTCTGTATTTGGCTGTTTAAGTTTAAGAAAATGTTACACTTTTGCACTCTTGCAGCGATACAAGAAACGAGAAAAAACCTTACATGTACACGAAACCTCAGAATCATGCATATCACAACGATTTATAAATTACGCTCATATCATGTTCAAAAAACGAGATTCTTCGAGAAGATTACTGTGTGGGAATGGATTTTTCTGCCTCCATTGGATTTTTTCAAGACATGTTCATGAACTGGGCATCGTTCATGCCCATTCATTCATTTAAAAAAAAATGATCTCGTAAATTGGGTGAATTATGATTCATAGCAGAAATATCAGAAACGGCAGAATATCCCGACAGACAATTTTTCTTCTATAAAGCTTTACAGATGCAATTTTTGCTTCTGTAAAGCATTATAGAAGCAAAATTGTGAGTAGGGATGCTATACTGCCCATAATCTCGTAAAGGCCCTAACTACAAAATTTTCGATTTTGATTTTTTTGCATATTTGGAGTTAGGGCATTGTCTCTGATTTATTCTCATTTATTTTTTTAGCCTAGGTCTTCAAATATGTCAGAAAATTCAAAATGTACTTTTGATTTTTTTCATTTTTATATGCAAATTGCGATATTAGATTTAGTGTTTTGCTCTATAACTCAGAAGGAAGAAAAGTGTAGTTAGGGCCTTTACGAGATTATGGGCAGTATAGGCCCCATTGTTTTTTTTTTTCATTAATTGATTTTTTCAAGTGAGCGAGTGTATCTGCTACGTTGTCTTTTTCACACAACTGTCTAAATTTTTTGTATTAAATAACGTGAACAAAGATAAAAATACAATTGAAACTCGATTATCCGGGATTCGATTAACCGGGACGCTCTATTATCCGTGATGAAAATATTTGAAATTTGTTCTCGAAAATAAAGACAACACATTGATTTAAACTCTGTTATCCGTAATAAACTCTACTATCCGTATTCTATGAACACCACCTAACAAATTCCTTAGCTTCAAATCAGTATAATGCAAAAAGAAGTTACTGGATGTGTGGCATTTTGTTTTTTACGAGTATCTTATTTTTTTTTTCTTTTCTTTTTTTTAATACCTAAGTTTTTTAATAAATACTTAAATATATATAATTTTTTGTTTGATACTATGTTTCCATCTACGCTAAATCCGAGATTTAGCTAAGTAGATTTAGAATAAATCTCGAGATTTATTTTAAATCTACATCGCTAAATCTCAGATTTGGGCTCAGTTACCCTAAATCAAAGATTTTCACCTATTTTTAATCCGAGATTTAGAATAAAACTCGAGATTTCTTTTAAATCTACTTAGCTAAATCTCGGGTTTAGGGAAGGTGGAAACGTAGTATGAGAAAAGAAAGTTCTATTATTCGGGATTTTCGATTATCCGTAATGGGATCGGTCCCGACCATCCCGGTTAATCGAGTTTCAATACTAGCCCTTCAAGCAAGAAAACTGAGTTCAACAAAGAAACTCCGACCTCAGACCGCGAAAATCGGGCTTGCACTCACACACTTGCAACTTTTTGTGTATGAACACAAAAGTCAAACAAGAATCGTGGTGAAAAAGTGCGAAAAGGAAAATTGACCAAGGAAAGACAAAAAGGGAACAGAAAAACAAAGCGTCAACTTCATTTTATTTTTTTTCTTGCAGTGTTTGTGGCGTGTCGTGTCTCGCCTTGTTTAATATTAAATTATATATATTAAATATATAATATGGGATCATTTTAAGCCAAAAAAAGAATTCATCCATAAAATATGGGTGAGTGTGCTCGCGCAGTGATTTTTTAAATAATAAACTAATCATTTTATGTTTTTCTTAGGAAAACTTCTTCGGCAACCTGACGCCACACCAGCACCCACATACATTCAACATCCACAATTTGTCGAAATACATCGAGTTCTCCTGCCGCTGGCCTTCACCAGAAAATAATAATAAAAATTGTGTTTGTGAAAATAAAATAAAGAAAAAAAAAATAAAACAGTTTAAGTGAAAAAAAAAATCTAGTTCTTTTTTTGGTCGCAAATGCGAAACGTCATCCCTTTTTTATTCCTCTTTCTGGTAGGTTTTCGCTGCTCCGACTCAGGTCCGCCTTCGGCTCCGTTTTCTCGGAATGGAGATTTTCACCACACCAATACATATGCAATCGACATCGCGGTGATTATAATTTCCATACTAATTTGAGCCGCCTTCGGACCGGATTCGGACCGAGGTCGGACCTGTTTGCTTGAAGGGAGGTGTGTTTTTTATTACCACCGGGCTTAACTGGTAAAAAAACGCAGTCGGGGCTAAGCAATTTACATGTTAAATGCAACAACACTTTAGTTTCTCTGGGCTTAACTTTTTGAACAGTTTTAAATCTGTGCTACCAAATTAACTTGTTCGTAAATTGGTTAGAATTTGTTTAAAAACGCCAAAACTCATGTTTGGAGTGACAATTATTATTTTATATATTTATTTAATAGTTAGTTAACATTTTTTTCTCAAAAACACACAAGAAAACCCAAAAGCGAAAAATATGACAACTTTATATTTTTTTGTGTCAGCTGATTTCGGAACATTTAATATGCAGTGCTGCCAAATTTCTCGGTAAGCCCCGAGGCGTTTGTTTTTATATCCAGTTAAGACCGGTGGTAATAAAAAACACACCTACTGTTATATAAAAAAAAATTAAAATAATAAAAAAAAATCATATTTTGTCTACTGTTTTGTGTAAACCAATCAAGTCACACCACCAAACTTGCCCAAAATCTCGTTTGTTGTTGTTGTATTTTCTCTTGTTTATAAACAAACCAATTCGCTTATGTCAACAATAACAACAACAAAACACACACATTCACAGTTATTTCTCGCCGGTTCGCCGCAATTTGTAAACAAATTTGGCGCCACCATTTGAGAAAATTTGACATTCCATCAGCTGTTAGAGTATTTTTTGACATGCGCTATTATTTGCCCAATTAAAATTATTTTTGATAGAAAAAGTTTTTCCATATTCCTCCTCCTGTGCAAAGAATTGAAACACAAAAATCCAATCAGCCAGACATCAAAGCGCCGCGAATAAACTTGCAACTGTATAAATAGTTGATTGCGTCGTGGACGTGGTTCTTGCTTCAAGGAGAAAACTCTTGTTATATAACACACAATTTTTTGATTGCATTACAAATAAAAGACAAAAATCAAAATCAAATTAAATTCTCTGATTCTTGAGAGCAATTTCGCGAGTGGAAAAATAAAAGTGAAAATTAATTTTTCAATAATATTTTAAATAGTTTTTTTCTTATTGGTAAATTCAATAACAAATTTACCTTTTCACAGAAAAAATACAAATAAAGAAATAAGAACAAAAGCAGTCGACACACCCGACAAAATAAAATTGAATTTGCAAGAAAAGAAAGCAAAAAAGTGCTAAAACGCAATTTATGATTTTTTTTTTGTTGTTATTGTATTCCTTTGGCAAAATCCTTGCTTAATTCAAAAATATAAAAAAATTCACACACGAATTTAAAATCAATGTTCAGGAAAAGATAATAGGAATTAAAGAAAAAAAAAAAAATTGCAAACATGTCCTACACTGAACTAGAAAGTGGCTATCAGGATTTACGGCAGGCAAATCGTCCTGGATTCTTTGTCGGACATGATGGAAATGTAATTTGTAATTTTTCATATTTTATTTAATTTCTTTTTTGGATTTTCATTATAAATTAATAGATTTTTCTTTTTTTTTTTCAATTAGTCTAGGAAACCATCAAAAAGTTTAAAAGAGTATAAACTTTTTTTTTTTTTTTGAAAGAAAATATCTATTTTTGGGATACCTACACAAGAAAATAATATCGATTCATTTTCTAAATTCGTCCTTTGTTTGTGCAGCTTGCGCTTCTCTGTACCTTGTCTCTGTTCCTTCTCTTGTCTACAAGTTGTTAGTTGTTGTTTGTTCAAGATTGTATACATTGTCTGTGTACTGGAACTTTTTAATCGATTTAAGTGATGTTCCTCTCCTTTTGAGTTTGAAGTTCAGAAATTATGAAATTTTGGGAATTTAGCTAGTTTCTGGTGCTAAGAACAAATTTATGTCTTCTTTTTGGTTCTCTTACTCACAGTTTTGTGATAATTTGATTTCATTTAAGCGAAATTGGTTCAGAGGTTAAATGGTGTCTATTGAATTAATTTCTGTTTGGTTTATAAATTGTCTTGCAGTGGTTTTTCTATTCTTTAATTTGATTGATGGGTCAATAAATTAAGTGTTGTGTGGGTTTTATGATACGTTTTATCTTATTTTTTTTTATTTAGTTTTTTTTTTTTTTTTTTTTGAAGAGCTTAATTATTGACGCCAATGATAGATAGTAATTGAATATTTCTATGTTTCTCACTGTATGTGTTACAGACAAAATGATGTCACTTAATTGAATAACTCAACTTACCCTAATCTGTTATCCTAATTAGTTAAAAACCTTGGAAAAACCGGTTTATTTTACTCAATTACATGTTTGTTGACGTATTTATATCTATAGAGTTTACTTGTAGACCAGTGCCAATAATTTTTGAAAATAAAAAAATTATTAGCAGCATATGGGTGGTGGGAAAATTTAGGATAAATGGTATAAGAAAGGGAAAAATAAATTGGGTGAAAGGGGGTGGGTAGGCGAAAAAGTTTTTTACGATTTCTGTCAAAATTAGACGTCCTATCGAAAAAAGTCAAATGCAAAAGTTGTAGGTAGTAAAAATGTCTACAACTTTTACTCAACCAATTTTTTTCTATAACCTCAAAAATATATATTTTCTATAACCTCAAAAATATTTTTTACAAAAATAGTTGGATTTTAACAAAACTTGGTTAAAAATTACTTTGTTATGTTTTCTATCTATTGAAAATGTTTTTTGAGCAAAAAGTTAATTTTTGGATTTGTGACGAATTTAATTTGAAAAAATAGCCTATTTTTCAATCAAAAAAGTTACCGAAAAAATTTTTGATTTTTGAAAAGTTTGGAGTGCAATTATTTAGCTTAAAACCGTTTTTTAAAGATTGTGTGGAAAAACTATACTTTTGTTTTAGAAAATATTGAGAAAAATTGAAAAAAATAAAAAAACGATTTTTAAAATTGATTTTTCCGTAAATGACAGTAATATTGGCGAGAAATAATTTTCAATAGAAACCAAATTATACTTTTCTAATGGTCATTGACCTTTTTAATTTGAATCAAATACTAGAATAGCTCTAACGTGCAAAGTTTTTGAGATATTGAATTTTGAACGTCAACAAAACTATTTTTCTGATTTTTGGCATGGTAATATGTCAAAAACGTGATGTGATAGAATTTTTTTGACTTCAGATTCGAGCTCAACGCACAAAAAACCACTAGAAAAATATACTTTGATTTCTATAAAAAAAAAAAACTTTTTGACTAGTGAAATCAAACAAGGCATTCGATTTTTTCTGCCCTGTTCGATTTCACTAGTCAAAAAGTTTTTTTTTATAGAAATCAAAGTATATTTTTCTAATGGTTTTTTGTGCACTGAGCTCGAATCTGAAGTCAGAAAAATTCTATCACATCACCCCCCTTCCCCCAATTTTTTTGTGGGCAATTTATTTTTCCCCTTTCTTATACCATTTATCCTAAATTTTCCCACCACCCTTATGCTGCTAACAACTTTTGCCTTCTGAAAACCGGATTGGCACTGGTCTATTGATACCTACTAGTAAATTGTGAGAATCGATTTTTCGAAATTGTTTTTTTTTTTTTTTTATAACATTGGGCACGTTCAGGAAATATTAAGGACTAGATATTTAGGCAACGTCATTTTCTGAACGGAAATTTGAGTAAATTGCCTAAATTAGTTTGGATATGAGGCTATTGTCAAATTTCGAAATTAACTCAAGTATTTTACCGATCGCATGGGGAAGACACCAAATTTCACTTAACTTTAATGAATAAATAATATTAATTATAACCGATAATGCACTTTTTACTCGTTTTTCACACAAATAAATTCAAATTTGCTCAATTAATTCTTTAATTAAAAACAATCTGCTGTCATGTTGACAAGAAAAACTTTCCTAAATTTTTAGGGAAAATTTTCTTGCCTAACTTTTTAGTTAGCTTTCCAATAAAATTACCTAAATTGGAAAGATTTTTTTTGACAGCTGACCAATCAGAGACCGAGAAATTACCTAAATATTTAGTGCCTAACGTTTTTGAACCTGCCCATTATTTAAATATCTAGTCCCTAACGTTTCTGAACCTGCCCATTTACATTAAAAATCTCTATCATCCATTAACGTGGATATAATAACGATTAAGTATCTAAAAAACTAATAAAGTTGGGTAATTAAGTAGAACAAAGTGTTTTTAAGTGCAGCTAGAAAAAAATCTCCTGAGATTGATAGATAGTATGTTGTTGAATAAAGATGTAAAAAAATTAAAACAAAAATAATTTTTTTTATAGGTACTCATTTATTCATCTCTTATACATTTGGGTGCAAAAAATTCGGCTAATTCGGAGACACCGATGAACATTAGTTTTTGAATTTTAAAGAAAAAGAAAAGTTAACCCTTTCGAACCCAAGCTATGAAAATCAATATTAAAAAATGTTTTTTCGGTATTATCGGGTCAAAAACATCTTACTTACTTACTTAGGGTGACCAGCGCCGTAAGGCGGCTACAATCCGCTGTGGATTTGAGCCTCAACCAACAAGCTTCGCCAGCCAGCTCTATCCTTAGCTCGCTGCTTCCAGTTGCGCACGCCAAGTTGATTGAGGTCCCCTTCCACTTGGTTGCGCCACCTCAGACGAGGTCTTCCTCTACTGCGCCGTCCCTCTGGGTTGGAGTCGAAAACTTTCCGGGCCGGAGCATTGTTGTCCATGCGCTCCACGTGACCAGCCATCTCAGGCGCTGCACCTTCACTCTCTTGGCTAGGTTAGCGTCCTTATACAACCCGTGAAGCTCGTTGTTGTATCTTCTTCTACAATCACCATCAATACACACGGGACCAAAAATCGCACGAATAACTTTTCTCTCGAAACAATCCAAGATGTTTTCATCCGCCTTCGTTAAAGTCCATGCTTCTGCACAATATAGCAGGACTGGGATAATAAGGGTCTTGTATAGAGACACCTTAGTTGCTCGAGAGAGGGCTTTGCTGGTCAATTGCCTTCTCAAACCAAAGTAGCAGCGGTTGGCAAGAGTAATTCTCCGTTTGATTTCAGCGCTGATGTTGTTGTCCGTGTTTGTCAAAAACATCACAACTAAGAAATATGAATAGCAAAAAGTTATTTTCCAAAATAATAAATAGCAAAACTAATTTGTTTTTCTCATGTTACATGTAAGTAACATGCACTGCCTATGACCACCAAAAAAAGTCGGAGAACTGAGAAAATAACTTTTTATGAAACTATAATGTATGCTACTTCTTCTAAGCAAAAAAACAAAACACTTTCTGCATTAACATTTTTTATATCTTTTTTTCAAAATTATGACCATAAATAAAAAAATTTTTTTTTGCAAAAAAAAAAAATGTGAATTTCAGTCCCTTCTCGTTAAAAAAAAATTAAAGGTATGATATTTGACTAACTTTTTGTAATAATCCAGTAACTAGGCATTATTATCTTTCAATTAAGCCATCGTAACCTAAAAAATTGTTTAATTTAATATTTTTTACGAATTTTAATAAAAATGTTACATAAGAGTAACGCTGGATTCCGAAAGGGTTAAACTGGAAAAACATTCCACATTGTTTGTGAATTTCGGACAAAGTTCTTAACAGTCATTCCGAAATTGAACTCTTGAGTAAACTGACTGGTAGTAGTGGAGGAATGCATGCATGAGGATAGTTCCACCCAACGACATCTAATCAAACACTGTTCTTGAAGATCCAGATCCGAAGAAGTAGTGTGAATATGTAAAGCTGAGGGTGTTCTTTCCAAAACAATTTAATGAGTCAGATGTTGTAGAAAAGAGGTGGTTAACCTATTTTCAAAATGATATAACATTTGCAAAAAAAAAAAATGAGCTTAAGCTCTTCTCTCACTATTTAGTACCTACATTTTCTTGACATCCTGTCTCATTTGTTTGAGATAGATCTGATCTTTTTACAAATGACCTTTTATCTCAAGTTGTAAAATCATCTCGGTCTAATGGTCTAATTTCCATTTTTTTTGCGAAACGACTTTTCTTTCCTCCACAAAAATTTACATTTCGCACTTTGAAGAGACGAGTATGAGTTTCAGTAGCTGTTCTGAAGCAATATCTTAGCACATTGTTTGTGTTAAGCTGTCATCTCCAACGATATCTCTCTTGGCTTGGCCTTCTGTGGTTTACTGCACCACCTTACAATTTTGTGAATTACAAATATTTTTATTACAAATTTGTTAAAAAAATCAAGTTTTGTCTTTTATAAAATTTTGTAGATTACAAAATTGTAGTTGTATTTCACAAATTACAAATTTATTAAAAAATATTATTTTTAGTTGTACGAAAATAAGTTTGTAATTGTAAATTACAATCACAAAATTCGTGAAAAAACTACTTAATTGTAATTTTCTCTTGCACAATATGAAATAGGACCATAAATTAATGTCAGTTTGTGAAAAAAATGGTGTGTAGAAGAAGCCAAACATTTTTTGTTCTTTATTATGCATACATGTTCCGATATGCTGGTACTCAGCAACATTCAACAAAACTGTGATTAACATTTGTGACTAACAAATTCCCAGCATAAATTGTAAGTTTTACTTACAATTATTTGTAGTAGGTACGTGCAAAGAAAATACAAAATTTGAAATAACTGTGAATTACAAGTAGGTACAAATTTGTGGTTGTAATTTGTAAACTGGTGCAATAGGCCACTAGTGTGAGATTGAAAATGGAAAAAATTGTAAATATTATTTTGTGTGGTCTATAAAGGATAAATGAACTAATTAATATTATTTACCTAGTTGTTGGTCTCTACAAAAACTTTGACCAAAGCCATTGAAAGGGGTGGGACAGTTAACATGTTGTCTGTTTCATTGGAGAGAAACATGATTGATAACTCTTAAAATGTATATTTTAAAAATATTTACTAAAACACAGTATATTGTACCTATATATGAATAGTTTTGTATCAATTTACAGTCATAAGAGTTCAATCTTACTAAAAGAACAAATACCATTTTTATACTTGAGCAGATCGTGACTTTTTTTCTTGATATTTTAACGGAAAACCCATACTTGAAAGGCTTGCAGAGCTTCCACCTGAAGATTTTGTATTAGTTGCTGACAAGAAAGAACTACAATTATTTTTACTGACTTCAAAAATTTTAGAAATCTGTAAGTTCACTCGGATTTTTATTTTTTCTTCGAAACTATGACACTAATAACGTTCCACTTTTTCGTAAATTGTTTCATAAATGGCCTTTTCCTCTGGATAGAATAGATATTAAACTCTTCAAGTAGAGGACCCTGTTAGTTCACATAACTTTTATTTTTTTATATCCTTTGATATCTTTAACGAAATTTCCAAGCTGAACAAAAAGAATTGACTTATGCTACTTGTAGCAATTGCAAAAAACAAAAAAAAAAAAAAACAAAAAAAAAATGAATAAGAGTTTGGGCGAGTTCATAAAAGTCTGCAGCAGTTGCAAAAAAAGAATTGATAATGTTATAATAACGAGTGAATTTTGACTAATTTAATACTCGTGCTTAGAAGCAAAAACAAATAGTTCTAAAAAGTTGGATACATTTTTCAACATACAGTCCTTGAATGAAGAAATAAAAGTTCTATTTTGCAGAAATGCTGCGGTCCTGTATTTATGAAGTCGCCCTTTATTTTACTTCAAATTTTCTTTTTGAGAAAAGAGAATTGGTAAAATTGGTCCCTACTAATGCTACTTATAAAGTAATTTTTACTATGGGGCCAAGAAAGAAAAAAATACCATTGGGGTGAAAAGTTATAGCCAAAAAGAATATATGCATATATATTTGACGTCGCTTCTGAATTTTCATGAATCTTTCTGTCCTCACGTGCATTATGAACATACATTATATCCTCTTATGTGCTCATTTTTAAATGCCTCTATTTATCCATTAAAGACCATTACAATTCCGATGATTATAAATAAGCTCCAAAATAAGTTTATTTTCTCAGTACTGGTTTTCTCATATTCTATTTTTAGCTGCAGCTTTTTACTCCCATTGTATTTTTTTTTGGTCCCTTGTAAAAATTTCTCAATATAAAGTAGAATTAGACTCTTCAACATTCGGACCAAGTTTGATACATTTTTGTCCTTTCTTCTTTGATTATACAAACATTTAAAATAAAGCTAAAAATTTTATACAATTTTTTTTTCATGAAAATCCCATCAAATGAATCAAAATTAACAAAGTCCGAGTATTTTTCTGGCATATTGCAAAAATCTCATAGCATCTTAACTTCATCATTTCCTTTCTTTCTGATTTGCTCTAAAATAAATTCTTTTGTGCAAGTTGAAAGTTCTTCAAATTCTTTCCTTGTTGTTTTTTCTTTTCTTCGGAACACTAAGGAACAGGAAATGAATTCTTTAGATTTCATGACTATCCAATCTTATATGTATACGACTGACAAAATGCCATAACACTTACCATACTTTTGAAATTTACTGTCATAATCTTTCAAAAAATTAAAATTGTTTGCAAATTCGTGTAAATGAATCGCTAAAAATGTTTATTTCATAGAACTGATCATTATGGTGTCGATCTTTATAACTTCCTTGTCTATATTTAGATAAAATTAGAATAAGAATTTTATCATATTTATACATTTTTAGCACACAAGTTCAAGATTTTTCGTTTCTTCTTTAAATTGATATTTTCGAAAACCACATTGCTAAAAATATTATTTATGAATTTTAATATATACATTCATTGCACTCATTGTCGTCAAGACACACAGAAAATAACAAAATAAAATTAAAATTTAGTAGATTTTCTGTCAGCACATACTATATTTTCACAGCGGTAGCTTGCAATTTTTAATTCTCAAGCAAATGCAACTTAAATATCATTCATAATAAAAATATTCACCCATTTTTGAACTTTCATTTTTAAATGACAGTCTCAAATATGTAGGTTTATTTAGTAAATTTATAGCAATCATGTTAGGATTAATAAAGATCAGTGTATTTTAATAATTTCTCACTTCTTTGTTAGTGGTTAGTTGCTTTGGGTAAAATTTGGCATTGCTTTGAGAGTAAAGTGAAGAAATAAATAGCTAAACTTTTTCAAAAAAAATTGTTTATTTTATTGTTTTCTTTTTTTGTGAAGACTTAGCAAGGTTTTAGAGTGGGACACATAGGAGAAAAATTGCTAAAAGTTAATTTGCATGGGGTTTCTCTTGAGAAATAAATTGCAATTTTTTGTTTTTTAAGAAAAATTAGAAAACTAAGTAGAAAATTTTACTACATTTTTAAATTATTTCGGGTTTATAAATTGAAGGCAAGGAATTGAGTGGTGTTAAGTGCATTTTAGTTTTGTAAAGGCTTTTGTCTGAGAAGTTTCTGCGTGGCTTTGATGAAGATGGTACAGAATTGAAAAGGGACGAAAAGAATCAAGGCGAATAACAATTATAATTGAAAAAAAAAAACAAAATATGAGCATAAGAGGTAAAGAGAACAGATTTGTTCAAAGAATCGTTACGACACAAAGGCCCAAAAAGCACTTCGTTTAATTTACCATTTTTTTTTTTAAACAAAAGTGAAGTAAGGACAGCAATTATTGTTTATTTAATGACAACACTTGAAGATAGGCGTTTAAGAAATTTGAATCTTTTTCATTGTTCACCAAATCTTTATAAATCGGCAAACGTTAATTTTGCTCTGTCTTTCATTATTCTCTCAAAAGAATAGGAAATTTTCATAAATTTTAGGTTTAAATGAATTAATTAGTATTGAATATTTTAGACGAAATCTATACAAAATAAACCAATGATTTCGTAAAACAAGAACGATACAAAAAATTAAAAAAAAAAAAATATTCATTTAAACGAAAATAAACAAAACACACCCAAAAACGATTTAAAAAAAAAAGCACTAAAATGGGCAATAGCTTCGATAAATTTACATCATCATCAGCTGCTGCACCAACAGAACCATCGCCTAATCGGCATCATAATGAACGTCTTGGGTTTAAGCCGTTGCCTCATGTGTATTCAACTCCTAATTTATCCGGTTGGTATAATTAAAAAAAACAGTTTGAAGTTAAAAATGCTTAAAAATCGCCCCCATCCACAATAATTATCATGTTTACAATTACAAAAAATTAATACAAAAAAGAAAGAACAAATTGGCCTAACTAATAATTGCGCAATTGCAAATAGAAGATAGTTTTTTTTTTTTTTCTTATTAATCATCTACCTACCGTTATCGGCCTGGTTTTTGTTAAAAATGTTTTTCTCTTTCTCTTCTAGAACCGAATCCTCCACTACAAATGGATATGAGATCTTCATCTTTCTCCTACGGGGTGAACTATATACCTAAAAACCTATAATAATATTTGTTTTTTTTTTTTTTGTAATTTTTTTTTCTAATGCTGTTACTTGCGTTTTTTTTTGTTTCTAATGTTTGTTTTTTTTTTTTTTTTTCTTAATACAGTAGTTAACGGTTATGTGCGTCTTGCTTAAATTGCGTTTGAAACCTAATCAAAAATATTTTTAGAGCTAGCCATGTATTACTAATTTCTGTACGCAAATATTAATTATAATTTTGAGAGTCAATTTTTAACGAAAGGAGGAGAAAAATGTTGAACATGAACATAATTTCATCTGGATTCGGTGATAAATGCTCATTTTATTTGCTTGATAAATTCAAAACGAATTGTTGATAAAAAAAAGCGATAAACTGTAAAAATGACAGTCCAATTTTTATCAAATTGATGGAGAATATTTATTGCATACAAAAACTTTTAGAAAACAAAAAAAAAAAAAAAAGATGTAAAACTCTTTTTGGTTTTGAGCTCCAATCAAACTCTCGTTTGTTTTCCTTGGGACAACAAATATATTTATTTTATACAAAAACATTATTCAGAAAAAAAACTGTTTTAAACTTAATAAAAACAAACGAACAGTGGAAACTTTTCCAAGGTAGGACACGTTCTAGTGATCTACAAATCTCAAACATTCTGCTTCAAACAATCCATCAAACTAACCATTTTAATTTAAACTTTGCGCTTTTGCTCGATTTTGTTTTTTTTTTTTGTGAACAAAATATTTTATTCTGCTCAAAATTTTTGTTAAATTTTGAATAAATTAAAATGTCGAAAACTAATCAAAATTAAATCCTCATAAAAATAGCAAAAACAAAAAGTTACGCATACGCCACAGTGCATCACTTCGGTACTGCTTTACATAATATGTCATATCTTCAACAATTACACTGTCCAACACACAAAAATTTTCCAGACCGGTGTTCATCATTTCTTACTAAATTTAGGGTGCTGATTCCTAGCACCTCTAGTTTTTAAATTATTCATACATCAAAAGACATAGAAATTCACAATTTTTTTTTATTTAAAAAAAAAAAATTGTTTGTATTTTTATTTTACTTTTGAACATTCGAAATAAATTTTAACAGCAAAACTTTAAAAACGCTTGTAATAATAAAATCTATAAAAATAGTGTGAAATTACCTCCAAAATGTGAAAAATAAAATATGTAAAAAATAGAGCTCCAATGTGATTTTTAGGCTTAGTGAACCCAAATGCATTAGGTTCGAAACAAAAATGTATGGAATATGTTAACAAAAAGTTAAAATAAGCATAACTTTGAAATTAGCACGAATTTACCCTCAAAATGTGCAAAACTAAAATATTTCAAAATATAGACCTCCTAGAAATAAATGAATGTGATTTTTAGGTTTACTGACCCCAAAAACATTAAGTTTAATATACCTTAATTTGTCTGTAAAATTTTAATAAACGCTCAAAATAAGAAAAACTTAGAAAATAGTATGAATAATCCTTCAAATATGAAAAAAATAAAAAAAATACTTCAAAAGCTGCTAGAAAAAAACCAGTATGATTTTTGAGCTTACTGAACCCAAATCTATACAATTTTAAAAAGTTGAAAATTGTTGGCTAGTATTATTTTTCAATGTTTATGACCTATCTTACAAACAAGAAGTGTAGTTATGCCTCGCCACACAACAAGAATTCTGGACTTGTGGACATATTTCGTCAACATGTTGCAACTTGCTACTGAGATATTACGTCAGCCTAGCACTACATTGCAGGCACTCTCGTAAAGCTTATTTTCAACACCTGTTGTGAGAACATTTTTCACAGCCCTCTAATGGTTTTCGGTGGAGTTGATTTCTGAGTTGCTGATAATTGTTTTGGTTTGGTGAGAAAGATAGTTGTTGGCAGGTGGCGGAGTCGTTTAGTTTATCGGAGTCAAACTTGGGGATGCAGTAGCGGGTGGTTGCACGCAATCTTGATAGATCACAAATCTTTGCATTGTCATTGCAACTGCCAAATACATACTTTTTCATAGGACTTGGCTGAATTTTTCCGCTCGGTTTGTTTTTGTAGGCGGCACTTACCTGACTGTAAAACACCTTCTTCTCTTCGTCACTTACCCTGTTGAGGCGCAATACTTTATGATGGTGACGTGTCCAACTCCAGCTTTCAAAACGCTTCATAGTGTATTTCCAGAGTCGAGCAATACAAGGTTACGAGTTTGCAAATTTGTATTTCCCGATCTCAACAATCGCACTTCTATAAAGGCTAAGATTTCCACCTTGTACCGCTTGAACTGTCTCTCTATAGTTGAAGGAATCTGGGACTATGAGATCCTTCATTTCCAGTATCGAGAAGCGTTCTCACATTCCAGAAACCAATCTTGAACGTGTGATAAATCCTTATCCGAGGCTTAGTTTCGGTTTCGTAAAGGGGGTTTTCTTCAATTACGAAAAATGCCAAAACTACCCTTAATTAAACAACTACCCAATCAAGCGCGACCCTCACGTATTTATATTTTGTTTCAGTTTTATTAGTTCATCTTTAATGTACCTATCTTATCAGTTTATTTTGGGTTTCTGGGAAAAAACTCAGATTTTTTAATATATGGTTATTACAGTCTTAAATTTTTTTTTCAATACTGCGATTTTCTTATGAACGCACATAACCATTGATTACTGTATAGTAATTTTTTTTCTATACTTAACCAAATTGCTTGCTTTAACTAAATGTTTGCCTTGAATAATGACTATAATGGGGGAGTCTTGAGCGCATCGAACGTAAAAGAAACTGCGATAATGGGCCCCCCTTTTGCAATTTGTTTACAGAAAAATCTAATTAAAATTGATAACAGACGATATTTGCTAAGATGTGGTTTTATCTGGCTTCTATTTGTTGTAAATGTTATAGGTATGCCAATTTTCACATTTTTTTTTTGCGATCTATAACCAATTTGAAGAAGTTTTCAATTTGTATTTTAATTGTGAATAAAAGTTAGTTGAAGTTAGATCTTTATCGGTGTAAAATTAACTCGATTACGAATGTTTTCGTTAGTGAGAATGTCTTTTTGGTCATTTTGTGAAGATGTGAGTTCAGGAACAGTTATTCTTTGGTCAAAATTTGTACTTTTTGAAATTTAGTGTTATTAATTTGTCACAGTGTTTTGTTTATTTTATATAAAACTACCTACTTAAAAATCTTAAAACATTTCAATATTAAAGAAATTGGAAAAAAAAACTGACTTTAATTTATTTACATTTTATTTAATGCTATCTAACTCTAAATATACTGGCTCAAAGCACTGCCTGATGCTTGAACCTGCGAGAATCAATTGCAAACAGAAAAATCCAGTTGCTATTTAACTCACTATAAAAATATTAATGCTAGTGGTTTTTTTTATCGACTTTGCTACCAACACCAGTCATTTCACATTCTTAATTATATGGTGACCAATTCTGTTGTGTCACTTGAAAAACTTCTAGATACTCAATTAAAAAAAAAAAAAACAAAATATTCTCTCAGTAAATATAGTTAAACAAGTACAAACTTACTTAAATCATTTGTTTGTCAACCAATCAAAAGCGATTACAAATTATGTATTTTGTTTATCAGAAAAAAAAAAAATAAACTAACCAGACTAATGAATTAAAAAGACAAATCTCAGATAACAATTGTTGCGATAAATCTTAAGTGTTCTGCTTTTACTGTCAATTAATAAAAGTCATGGCCGTAGGCCGAAAATTATTTTTAATTAATGGTTTATAGATCAATATTTTTTTTATTATTTTGTCAAAATATTAACGCAAAAAATAATTGAAAACGCTCTAAAAATTGAAATTCGTAAGTTTGAAACAAATGATGATTTGGCATCCTAGTCTAGCTAAATACATTGGCTTGATGAATTGCTTATCCCTAAAAACTCGCATAACTTATCATTATTCCAAAGCTACTTTAAAACAGAATATCCAGACAAGAATATCGACAGATGGTTTGTAAATTCATATCAGAATTCAGCACTGAACACTTAACTTTTTCCTTGAACCATCATTTAAAAAATTTGTGTTGCAATCTTTGGTTATTAAACCATCTTCCTGTTGTGTCCTAAAATCTTGAAGTCCTTAAAAACACTTGAAATAAAAGTGCAGTTAGTGGACGTCGAGAACATTTGTAAATGAGGAAAGTTGTTTCCAAAAGTCTGTTTCTACACAAAAATCCAAAAGAAGAGAAGTGGCTAAGATTCACAGCCTTATTGTAATTTACAACTATCAATCGATAGTTGATAAATACGGAAATTTGGGATTTTTAAACCGAATTTATAGGAAAACTTTACTTTTTTTCCCGTCTACCACGGCGCTACAATTGTGTTTTCAGTTTGAGATATATCGCGTGTGTATAGAAGGTACAGAATGGGACCTAAAATACTACCTTGTGGTACCCCAGCCACTATTTCCCTAAAGTCTGAGTAATCATTTCCGTGCCTAGCGCAGAAAATTCTGTTCTCTAGATATTCTCTAAGAATGGTAAAGAGTCCTTCAGGTAGAATTTGAGAGCCTCGTGCCATACTTTATCAAAAGCTTGAGACACATCTAAAAAGACCGCTGAACAAATTTTCTATTCTTCAAGAGCTTTCTCAATGACATCGGTGATTCTATGCACTTGATCAATCGTCGAGTGCTTGCTTCTAAAACCGAATTGGTGTTCAGGTATAAGACCTTTTTCTTCTATTATTGGCTGAAGACGCTGCAAAAATATTCTCTCAAAAACCTTCGATACTAAAGGAAGCAGTATCGAATATAGGAAAACTGGTCAACTTTTTAAAGAAATTTTTTTTAATTAGATTTCATTTAATAACGGTTAGGGCCGTTCTCTGTTTTCAAAACTTTTCTTAATTAAGTAATAAGATATCGAAATTTAATTTTTATCAACTATCGATTGAAAGTTGCAAATCGCTGTTACAAATAAGGCTGTCAATTTTTCAAAAATTGCTCAAATCTGAACTGTAGTTGTTGCTTGTTGTCAGGATAAAAGGGCATGAACTGTAAGACTACATTAAAATCTATTAAAATAAAAAAAAATCATTCAACCGAAGCTTTTGGGGGAATTATCGTAACGTTTCAGATCTAAAAACATTGGGATCAGGGTTGTAAAAAATCAATTTTCTTAAATGTATTTCCCTTCCATTACAAATAAAAAAAAAAAAATAAAATGCACGAACAAATGCGTCTTTTTTCAATTGATATTCTTACAATCCTAGTTTCGACCAACATAATTTTTTTTACCGGGCTACCGTGAGTTCATAGTTTCCTGGAAATGTTTTCCTTGTTTCAAACATGAGAACGAAAATGATCATGAAAAGTTTCAAATATTTTTGACCAAGAAAATTGTTGATATAAGGACTTGCTTGAAGATCGAACACACCCAAGGTAAAAAAAACGAAGCTATACGATGCGGTCAGAATAATAAAATGGGTCAAGTCCACTTCTCTATTAGTTGGATGTTTTAAGATCTTACAAAAATATATTAAATAAAATGAAAGAAATACAGTCTGAAAACATAGAGCTTCTGTGAAACAACTTTTTTATACCTTAGTTTCTGAGAAAGACCTTCTCAAAGTTCTGTATAATGCTTAATTTTCAAATGGACATGATCCATATGAGGGAGATTGAACCTCTAAAAGAAATACAACTTCCTTGTTTTGTTGAGGGTGAGATTCAGTCACCAAGAAGGTTTTTATGTTATGTTTATGTTATAAAGGTTACTGGTCTGATAGGAAGCTTTGTCAACATATTTCTAAGCTCCTTTTTGGAGAAAAATCATGTTTAGTTCGTTCCTGTTGAGAAAATTATTGTAATTATTCTTACTTAATGGTCAATAACATCTTGTAGGAACAAAGTAAAGTGTCTTTTTCATCTCCGTATAAAAGAAAGCCCTAACAAGGTTTTTTTTTTGCCTGATTTATTTGGCGTTATTTTGGATGTTCGCAAACACTTTTTTTTTATTTTAGCTTTTAATCGAGAACAAAAACCAAAATTCTGCTTAAATAATACACCTAAACTTGTAAACATTACCTAATTTTTTGTATTTTATTTATTTTTAAAGGAATGCAATAGTTTGAAAGAAATTGATTTTTTCGAAAAAAAAAAAATCGGTAGAAAATGGCCACAAAAACGTAAAATTTTATTATGTCGAGAATAGCTTCTCCAAACGTTTCACCCTGATTCACTAAAAAAATGTTTCTGTAACTTAAAACAAAACTTAAAAATTGGATAATTTTTTGTCAAAAAGGATTGTCGGTCCACATAACTTCTTAACCATGAAATGTTAACGCAAAGACCTTGAAAGTACCCCTTTAGCTCCAGCTCTGAAGCAGTCTCTCTTATTGATCCAATTGACGTTTTTTTACAACTCTACTATTCTTTGTACTACCACATACTTGTGTATCATCACAATTCAATAATAAATTATTATTATGCAATAAGCAATTTACTTATTAACACTTCGATCAATTTTATACCCTCAACCCCTACCAGATTAAAGAATATAGAACGAACGACAACCATCTGCCATCCATTTCGTCTGACGCTTTGCTGTCTACAATTGAGAGAAATAAAGAGAAAGAGAGAGGGTATTGATTATGATAATACGTCACAGATACGCTTTCTGAAGCACTCTGATGAGATCACAACAAAAAAGAGGCCTTCATATCACAATTCACGCTTATTACGACCAATTAAACATACGGGAAATCAGTATCAACGGTGTTTTGGAGACGGAAACATCGCCTCGCTAACGGAAAATTTCTTTTCAGCTTTTGTTTTGTTGTTATAGCTGGCGCGAATAGTGTTCAACTGATCTGTCGCTGTCATTTGTTTGTTGATTCTAACGATTTATAGCTTGTGTTTTTCACCTCATTAACAACGGTCGCGCGCTCAGTCAAGTTGTAAAAACTTGCCTATCAAAATAAACAAACAAAACGTTGACAGATTCCACTTGTCTGTCTATCGTTTCTACAACAATGGAATGGTCTTGGCTTAAAGACTGGTGGCGTCTAAAGAATTTAAATCGCAGACGACGTCGTCGAGTTCATGACAGTAGTTTTGATCCTAGCGATGTTGATTCTGTCAAATCAGACATTGCCCATGAGCATGATGACGAAGAACTAGGAGAGACCGATGACATCTGTTATTGTGATGATTGTTTAAATGTACGGAAATTGTCTCTTTAAAAAAGTTATCGTGGATGAAATATTGATTGGGAAATATTTGAACAACTGTTTTTGTCTGTTTTGTTTGAAATATTCAGGGCATTGGTCTATGAATTTTCAATGTCACCAGAAAAAAAAAATGAACGTGTGATTTTGTTTTTATTTCTTTGATCAATGATAAGCTACCTAACTTCCACTTTAGTCGCTTATAGAACCTATTTTAATAGCTACTCAAGCTTGTGGATTAAATAAAAGTGTGTTTTATAATTTCTTTTATCTATCAAAAATAGTTTGTTATCAGATTTGCTCTTTATCACTTAAATAAGTTCAAGTACGTTCTATTTTGTATTTTAATACCTCGAGTCGTGCAAAAAAAAAAAAATAATGGAATTCTCACAAAGATACAATTAAGATAAATTATTATCTTTTTTTGTTTTATTTTTTGGTTAAACTTGATAATGGGGGCTTTTTTGTGTTTTAAAAATATTTTCTGAAAATATTTAAGTTTAATTATTCTTGATGCATATAAATTGTATTTGTGCTATATTTATGATTATAATAATGGAGATATTTTTTGCACAAATGAATGATGATGATGATGTATTGGAGTGGCCTATTTTTAAATATAGATTTAAATTTTATTTTATTAAAATAGCTTTTACCTTCTTAGTCATAGACATTATAATGACATGGATTTCAGGTTATTGCTTTTTTGGTTTAAACATTTTTAAAAGGTTGCTTTAAGAATTTAAAGTTGTTTTGTTATGAATTTGTTTGTTTACGTTTTGACAAGATATTTGAGAGAAAAAAAGTGAAATCACAAAAAAAAAAACAAAAAAAAAAAAACACGTAACAGGTGACGCGTTTTAAAAGATAAGCTAAGCAGTGAAATATTTTTTCTGTTTGTAGTTTTTTGTATAAGATTTTGAATGTTGGTTTATGGAAAAAGTATTTTTAATTATCGTATCGTGTATCGCCTCAATTCTATGTATTTGTTTTTGTTTTAAAATTCCAACAAAATTTTTGAACCACAAATAATTTTGCTTCTTATTGTTTAAAACGATAGATAGAAAAATAAAAAATTGTGACTTCCTCAGAACTTATAGCAATGAAATAACAATTTAGAAAAAAAAAAAATAGTATGCATACGCCATAGTGTACGTGAGTACTTCTTATGATTTCAATTAGAAAAATCTATTTTTTCGTAGACAATGTTTCAGCTGCTTTATAGAACAAACATCAATTATGAATACGTCCCATTTTGTTTAAAATCTGACACCTTAAATAGTTTCTTTTTGACACACTCCATTAATTTAGCCATTTTAAAAATATTTGCGACCCAATGCGAAAAATCGAAATTATCATTTAAAAAAAATTAACAAAAATAATAAACATAATTTTAATAAACGAATGAAGTAAAAGAATGTATGATGAAGAGGACCTACCCATTAAAATTTTGAGCTTTTGATTAGTACGTTTTAGAGGTGCTTATAATAACATAATCGATTTTTGACCCATAGCACAAAATATCGTGAAGAGCAAAATTTGTCTAATATTTTGCTTTTTTTGAAAAATTTTTTTAAACTAAAAGTGTTGCAATAATTTTTTCTATTTTAAACAGCTTACCATTATCTTTGCATTAAAGAAATAAGTCGATTTATAAATGATGATGATGATTAAGATCGTTTTTTTTCAAGTGTCTTGTCTTGAAACTAAATTAATTAACAGTAATGTCACTTTAATGTTAACGATTGATCATGCTCATCAACTAATGTGTATCAATGTTTGTGTAAACATATATTTATGTATATAATAATATATTATCAAAATATTGATTGTAAACATCAATAATTTTCCATAATTGATAGTGTTTTTCATCCGTTAGTTAAATTTATCACGGGATCCCATCATTAAATTACCCATAATATATCATTACAGTCATTACAGAACTTTGATTATTCTGATAGTGATAGTCCACAACATTTTGATTATTATTGTTTTTTTTTTTTTTCAAGTATGTAATTTATCAAATCATAGTATAGTTTAAATTGATACACTGAGGGAAAAGCCACCATAAAACAACGTAAAATCAATGAAAACCACATTGATTTAACTATTATTCAAAGATTGAAGATGAACATTTTAAAATCAACGTGGAAAAAAAAAGTTAATTTTTGATGGTTTCGTATCTTAAAGTCACATAATTCAAAGTAGTTCAACTTTGAAACAACGACGTTTTAACTTCAATTTATTTTTTCCCTCAGTGTACATATACGAAAACATACACATACTCGTATACAAATGCATGGTAAAATAATAGATATTAATCACAAAATAAACTTAAAATCATAGGAAAAATCAAAAAGGCTTATAAATTTATTTATATTATACAGGGTGTCCCAAAAGTAATGGATCAAACGAAATATGCTGATAGGTCAACTTTAGGACTCTCAGAATTTGGTAACTTGTTCATCCCAAATCCTTACGGTTTTCGATTTAATGCAGTTTTTGTGAAATTTCGAAAAATCCCGACTTTGCAACAGTATTTTGCTTCCTCCGCTCATAATTGATTTTTGTTTTTTACAATTTTTTCACTAAAACATTGCCTAATAATAAGAGATAGTTAATTTATCAAAATATTTTTTATTTCATATGCCATTTTTCTGCAAATTAATTAACAGTTTCATGTTTTATAAAAACTCAATTTCTTTCTTTTATTTCAGAACAACACCCTGAAAATAATTTGTATGATTTGGCACTGGTTTATTATTTTGAAAACTTGCTGTGTTATTGCAGTTTTCAAAAATGTATAAAAGTTTCCAAAGTTGAAGATAGAACTGAAGATATTACAATTTAAAAGCAACAAAACAGGGCTTTTCAGAGCAAAATAACAAAGAAAAATAAACACATTTTCTCGACTGTTGTTTGTTTATTTCTTTTTGAACAAAAGCCTCGATTTTTGTTTGTTATTTTGCTCTGAAATCGTCTGTTTTTTTGCATTCAAATTAAAATATCTTTCGTTCTAATTTCAACTTTGAAAATTTTTATACATTTTTGAAAACTGCAATAACACAGCAAGTTCTCAAAATAATAAACCAGTGCCACACCATACAAATTATTTTCAGGGTGTTGCTCTGAAATAAAAGAAAGAAATTGAGTTTTTATAAAACATGAAACTGTTAATTAATTTGCAGAAAAATGGCATATGAAATAAAAAATATTTTGATAAATTAACTATTTCTTATTATTAGGCAATGTTTTAGTGAAAAAATTGTAAAAAACAAAAATCAATTATGAGCGGAGGAAGCAAAATACTGTTGCAAAGTCGGGATTTTTCGAAATTTCACAAAAACTGCATTAAATCGAAAACCGTAAGGATTTGGGATGAACAAGTTACCAAATTCTGAGAGTCCTAAAGTTGACCTATCAGCATATTTCGTTTGATCCATTACTTTTGGGACACCCTGTATACTACAATTCTGCTGAATTTTGACTGCTCTGCTGTTTTTTTTTTGTTTTGGTCGATGAGTTGAAGAATTTTGTCTGCTATAAAAAAATAAGGGTCAATCGCATTTTTAATATAAATAACTTTTGGGAATAGCTCGATGTTTTTTGAAATATCTGCGAAAGTACTAATTATTTAGAAAAGAAAATCAAAATGAACGCTGTGGTCTTTTGTACTTATTGAGTTAAATAGCGAATTTGTATTAAAGTGCAGCCCGTTTTAAATTTTAAAAGAAGATTTTATTTTCTTTATTTTAAAATCTTTGATTTTTTAATTCGATTATTATTAGTGTTTCTAAATTTGAATATACACGTACCTAATTTGAATAGAACAAAAAAAAACTATCAACCAATATCTTAAAAACTTGCGTATGGTAAGAAAGTGCTTAGCTTTACCTTTGATTTGATTCCAATAAAATATCTTAAACTTGTCCAGCAACACACAAAAAAACAGGACTTTAATAACAAACTCATGTTTACCGTTTCTCACCTTCAAACGGACTGGATGAGAAAATGTATTTTGAAAGTTGACCGCTACTAAGCGAAAAAAAACTTTTTTAACTCTATAAGATGCACAATGCACTTTACCATGCAGATGGAAAGACACAGCGCTAGATCATTTTTTATTTTCAAAACAAAATTTTTGGTCTGCAAAAAAAGTATTTATGATTGGAAATATCTCTATTTAAATAAACATAATTGAAGATACAGCAATTTTAACCCTAAAAACAAGTTCCAATTTCTATCGTTGTTTACCAAGTTTGAAGCAAATCTCTCCACCGGTTTAGACTGTAGCTCAAGAAATCTGGATCTGGACTTATTCTATAAAATACTGAGATCACCAGATTTGTCTTATTTATAAATTTATTCTTAGTCACGTTTAAAGTCATCGTTTTTCCAAAACTTACCGAAACTTCAAATTTCTATACATTGTTGTTATGTTTAGGTTTTTTTTTATTGATTTGGGTGAATTTAAACATAGTTTTTTGTGAAAGTTGCGAAAATATAGGAACTGTGTGAAAAAAGTATCAAAAATATCTTTGAATAAAATGATAAATTCAGCAAATAGCTTATTTAAGAACTCTACTTAAGTTTTCTATTAAGATTCAGTTTCGTCAATAACTTATGTTGGGCAGAGCAAGTGTAAGTGTTCAAAATTTCTGTTAACATTTTCAAAACCATTGCATCTCCTATGTACTCAAACATCATGAACCATTTAAGTACAAATTAATGAAAAAATATGTTTAATTTAATAAAAATTTCGTGTGATTTTATTAATTATGTATGTATAAAAATTCTTTATACCAAACAAACATAAGACTACTTGCTGAGTAGGTGACAACAACAACCTGTTGCCAACTTTTATCTAATACCAAATTATCATGAACATGTAATGATGTACACCAGGCATGTCAAACTCAATGGTTACGAAGGGCCAAAACAGCTAGATCAAAATTTTTATGGGCCGCGGAAAAAATGAAAACTAAAATTTTTATAACACAAATTTATTAAAAAAACAGGAAGAATGATAACATTAATGTATTCCATTTACCATGTTTTTTCTAAGACAAAGGTTAGTTAGGCTGGAGCTTAATGGTAACTCATTACTCTTAATGACTTATGTAACAAAAAAATCAAGATATCTTGTCTTTCAAAGACATAAATCTGCAAGCCTTTTTTCATATTGCTGGTGGGAACACAAAATCTAAAATAAAAACTTAAAATCAAAAAAATGTGGACTGGGCCGCAGAGTTATGCCATGCGTTATGGGCCGCATGCGGCCCGCGGGCCGCAAGTTTGACATGCCTGATGTACACTGTTTATATTATCACGATTTTCGTGATTAACATTCTTTACGTGATTTTTTTGTCGTTTGGAAATTTGATTAAAATCTTTATAACAATGAAATGAAAAGCATGTATTTTTTGGGGGGTTTCAACCTCAATATGGTTTTTCTATAATTTAAAATAATATGCTGCTTAGTGCGTGCTTTTAATAAAAAAAATTAACATTTTATGTGTTTCCAATTTCATTTTCAATTTCTAATAAATTTTCCATTTTTCTATTTTTCAGGGCGACATTGACATGTGCGGTGAGAGCAACGATGGCATGGATTCTGATTGCAGCATATCATCATGCTCTGGCAAACAAGTTGTTGTCGGTGTATGTGCTATGTCAAAGAAAACCCAATCAAAGCCCATGAAAGAAATCTTAACGCGACTCCAAGAGTTTGAGTATATAAAGATGGTTGTTTTTGAAGAAGATGTGATACTAAAGGAACCAGTTGATCAATGGCAAATTGTCGATTGTCTAATATCATTCCACTCGAAAGGATTCCCATTGGAAAAAGCTATCCAATATGCCCAGTTGCGAAGACCATTCGTCATAAATAATCTGCATATGCAGTATGATATACAGGTGGTAGTCTTTAATATATTCGAAACACTTCTAGACACTGTAGGTTTTATTTTCTTTCGAATCAAATCTAGGATCGCCGAAGGGTGTATGCGATATTGGAAAGCGAAGGAATTGAAATACCAAGATATGCTGTTTTAGATAGAGATTCACCAGATCCTAAACGTAAGTTCCTTCATAAAATGTTTCAATTATTTTCTTTTGTTTAACGAATTTTTTCACATCTCTTTATAGAACACGAATTGATTGAGTCTGAGGATCATGTAGAAGTGAATGGAGTGACATTTAACAAACCATTTGTGGAAAAGCCTGTTTCTGCAGAAGATCACAATATTTACATCTACTATCCAACATCAGCTGGAGGCGGTAGTCAAAGACTCTTCCGCAAAGTAAAATCATCAATACACTTTCGAAAACAACAAACTAACAAATTTTCTTTTGTTTTTCAGATTGGAAGTCGAAGTAGTGTTTATTCTCCAGAATCTCGAGTAAGAAAAACTGGTTCGTTTATATATGAGGACTTCATGCCAACCGATGGTAAGTTGTTTTGTTTTCAAATTTCCTACTTTGTTGACTCTTCTCTTTTCACGTTTTTATTTGCAACTGTATAAATCTGTCCCCCTCATACTGTTGTTTTGTTAAGTTTTTTTTTTTGCATTCGAAAGCAAAAAACAATGTCCCACTAAAAAGAGAAAATTTATTTTTTTAAAAATAACAATACAAAACAGGTAGACCATTTCAGACATAAGAGATGCTTTCATATATTTATTTATTATTTGCTGCTTTTGTAAGTATATATACATCTACATATCTATCATATCATGGATTTGTAATGTTTCGTTTTTTTTTGTGAACTTGAATGTCCTTTGTTTGTGATGTTCGTTCTAATAAATACAATGCATGAAAGCTTTTTTAAAATACGTAAATTGATTTACGAAATACCGATTATAATAAGATATTCTATAGTAAATAAGCAACTTAATGTAGGTATGTGTTACATAGAGGAACATGGTTCTATCACTATAGCTTTAGAGTATTTTAGCAATTACATTGAAGTCACACAAAAATTAAAGTTAATTTCAAAATAGTCTTCACTTAAGCACGACTTTGAGAAGCTCCTTTTTTTGAAACTAAAAAAATGTTTGAAAAAAAAAACATTCAACTTAGAGAGAAGTAGACATGACCCACTATTATTATGAACACCTCATATATAAAAGAACTTTCTTGTAACTAAAAAGCACCAACTAAATTTGGAAAAGTTCCAATTGTTGTAAATGCTGTTTAAGTATTGACCTTTGCAAAACTGTAATTTTTTGATTTGTTGTTGTACAACTCTATTAGAAATTTTTCATTTAAGATGCAAAATTTGCATTTCACCAAATAATATGAGCAACACTTTTGAAGAATTTGATAAATTCCCAAAACCACTTGTTTTAAGCAGGGGTTTTTAGAAATTTCCCAGAAATAGCATATTATAGAAAACCTCAAAGTTTTGGTATGAAAAAATTACCAAATTCTTAGAGCGCTTAAGTTGGTTTTTGGGAAACATTTTATTTGTAAGTTTAAGCGAATTTTATCAAAATTTAAGTATTTAGAACGTGTGAAGATGTGAGTTATTTGCTTACAACTCTCCCTTCCAACCTTATTCCCCTTCGAAAATTTGTTGGTTTACAATTGGTAAAAAAATCAATTTATTTTGTATTCACATCTGTAAAAAAAAACTGATTTTGGATCTTTTAAACTTCAATTAACTGTGCATATCATCTTTTTTATAGATACATTTCAGATCAAACAGTAAAATGTAATTTTTTTGCAATGAAAAAACCCATTTGTATTAAAGGTTCTTTTATGTGTACATATTTAAAAGTTTGGCTGCAAACTGCATTGCAACAGTTCAGAATGTGTTTTATGTTTTTTTTCTTGACAGGTAGTTTGGAAACTTCAAACACATTCATTGAAAATATTTAATGAAATTGGAAACAAAATTTTTGCATTTTTTGCATACACCATATTTTTTGTTCGAAATTGACAGGAAAAGAATTGATAAAAAAAATGGGTATGAACTTAGTTAAAAAAAAAAAACAATTAATGTGAATTTATGTTAATTTAGCCTATGTACTGACATTAATTAGAAAACTTGTGTTTTTAAAACCCCCGAATACAATATAAAGCCGCGATTTAAAGCTGCCAGACTTGAATTCGTTATAAGAACGCATAAGGCAATACCACTGCATACTCAGATTTTGGTTATACCTCCACTCCCAAAATTTGCTGTTGGTGTTCTAAATGTTTAGAGAGACTCATTTATAATTTTTTTCAGAATACTTACTATACTTGTCCTCAAAGTCGGAGATAGTTTATTGTTGTTGACAGACAGACTCTACGATAAACCTAAAACTTTGCAGTAATTGTTTCTTTTATCCGAAAAAAATGGTGCTACTCAATGGCAATAAAGAAAATAAAAAAACCCTGCCTATTTAGTGATCATATTAACTTTATTGAAAAACTAATTTAATTATTCGTTCAACGTTTAATTGTTATCTTGAGTTCGATGTAAAAACATCGTAAATACGAATCCTTAACTTATAGGTAGGTATTAGCTGACTTTTCAGCAACGTTTGTAGGTCTGGCTCGCAGTAGATTTAAAAACAGTTTTGCCCATTATCCTTTATTAATAATATTTTTGTTATTTTAAGTGAATAATTTTTGTTTGTAATAATTTAGTTTAAATTACAAAAAAATGTCTAGCTATTAGATACTGAAAAGGCTATCTTTAATTTTAAATTTTTTGTTTTAGTTTTTGTAGATTTCTCGTCCAAACAAATTATTTTCAGTAATTGTTTTACTTTCTTTAACTTGTCTTTTACTTTTATTTTTAAACATTTAATTAATTTATTTCCAGATCTATATAAGAATATCTTTCTTAATGTTATGAAGATATTATGTGGTTTTAATATTTTGTTCAATGTTTTTTTTTCGAAAATGAGAAACATTAATTGAAATATAAATATTTTAATAAAATAAATTTTTATTAAATTCGGTGTTACATTAAATTAAATATATCTTTATCCTTGAAATATAGCCAATAGAAGAGTAAGAAATATTAAATCAAAAAATTAGTGAACAGATTCGTTCTAGAGTATAAAGTACACAAAATCATCTTTAATGTGAAAAAAATAAAAAAAATGTTCCATTTAATCAAGCATGTCTCTTGTCTTGTAAGTTTATATTGAATGTGTTTTACAAGTATATGAATTTAACTTTTTTTTTTATTTTAGTTCTATTACAACGAAAAAAAAGAAAAACAAAATATTTTCATTCTTTGCACTTGCTTTCAGATAACAAAAATTGGCTATGAATAAAAAAAAAATCATATAAAAAATGTGTTCTTGTAGCATTGAGCCATTAAAAAAGAAAAAAAAAATAAACAACCAAATAAGTTACTTGTTTTTGATCATTTACAACTCACTCATTGCAAAAACAAAAAAAAAAAATATTATATCAAACTGCCTTCAAACCCTATATTAAGAGAGAAGTGTTTTGGTAAAAAAAATCCCCCCAAATCTGACCAATTTGTTTATTATAGATCAAGATTCAAACATTACTTTTAAAACTCAGTGTATTTTTCAGGTACGGACGTTAAAGTCTATACCGTTGGCCCAGATTATGCACATGCCGAGGCTAGAAAGAGTCCAGCTCTAGATGGTAAAGTTGAACGTGATAGTGAGGGTAAAGAAATTCGGTACCCGGTGATTTTGAACAACGCAGAAAAATTGATATCCCGTAAAGTGTGCTTAGCTTTTAAACAAACTGTTTGTGGATTTGATTTGTTGAGGTAAGTGACTTATATACATATTTAAAATTATTGCTAACTAATTGAAATAAAATGTTTCTTGTAGGTATTGTCACACACATTTGTATCGATAGTTGTTCATAAAATACATACAAAAAAGTTGAAAAAATTAAAATTTGGAACACTCGCCTAATTTGAAAACTCAGTGTGATTTGCATAAGATGTAAACAAAAATTCACTTAAATCAGATGCCTCTCTACATCTCCTAGTATTTAAGACAATCGAAAAATACCAAAACTCCTTTTTTTTATCAGAGTCACCCGTGACCGTGAGGGTACTTCACGCTTCAAAAATATTTTTAATTATGCTATAGTCGTATGTGGCGGTGCCTTACTACTGATCGAGTTAAATACCACCCTACAAAATTACTCCACATTCCAAATGTGCCTTATTTCAATGAGAAAACCTTAAATAATGCCCCAAATGGCTTATTTCAAATGCATTTTGAAGTTCATCACAAAGTTCTATTGGAAAAAATTTATTTTGAGTTAAATTCATTTGAATGTTCCTCTTTTAGGGAAGGGACATTTGATGGCTTGTCTAATGTCTATGATGACTTATCCTATGATTAGCTTTGCAGTGATTATTTGAATTGAATTCACAAAAAAAAAATTTTAATGAAAGGTACAACATTTTGCTTTTTATCTGTCCCAAACTATTCTGATTCTGATGACTGCTGTTTAATGACATTTTCTGGAATAGTTTCGAACATAGTTTTCAAGTTTGAAAAAATACCTAATACCTAGAATGTACCAACATTAATGTACGTATCAGTCAAAAACGGTTTACGCTGGAAAGAAACAATTTTAAACCATTACCATATGACAATGTATACTTTGGTTTAGTAAAGGTTGTTTTGACATTAAAAAGTCTCATAATTGTGTACTACGACAGTAAACATTACCATTCAGAGCTAATTCTTAGCCTGGGTCTAGTTATTTATTGATTAAAAAAAATCATTCCTTGATTTATTGCAAACTTAAACCTGAAATGAAATTGATAACAGGATAGTTCCAGCGACTAAATTATGTATAACCTTTTATATCACAGTCTTTTATTCTCAATCATTCGGCCATAACGAGGTATCCGTCGGAACGGAAAATTCTCTGATTTCGTACGAATCGTGCTGTGCGACTCGTATGAAATCTGAAAAATTTCCGCTCCGACGGATACCCCGATAGGGCCGATGAACTGAAGGAGTTTTTACTCATAATCTACACGAGCTCATGCATAATTATTACTCACAGTCCGAAGCTCTTTCTGAAACCTTAAAAAAAAATTAAACACAGAGACGGTTTTAGGAAAAAAGTCATTTTCGAGATATGGTAATAGTTTTCCGAAATGGCGAGGAGGCCGACGTAGCTCCACTCATGACTCGAAATAGTGTAGATTTTCAGCCTTCAATTCTTCTATTTTTTTTCCTTAACAGTCTAACTGAATCAAAGTACACATTTTAGACTTGGATATGAACCAACACATTAAATAAAACATTAAAACTTAAAATCTTTTTTTCTATATTTTAAACAATACTCCTTATTAATTTTTTTTCAAGGGCCAACGGCAAGTCATACGTATGTGATGTAAACGGTTTCAGTTTCGTTAAGAATTCCAATAAATATTATGATGATTGTGCCAAAATACTTGGAAATATGATATTACGCGAGCTGACACCAACTCTACACATACCATGGTCTGTACCATTTCAATTAGACGACCCACCAATTGTGCCAACTACATTTGGTAAAATGATGGAACTTAGATGTGTTGTGGCTGTGATAAGACATGGAGATCGTACTCCGAAACAAAAAATGAAAGTTGAAGTTAGACATCCAAAGTAAATGCAATCAATCAAAATTTCCTTATTTTGCCTTCTAAACCAAAATTTGTATTTTTCTAAGGTTCTTTGAAATTTTTGAAAAATACGACGGTTACAAACATGGTCATGTTAAACTGAAAAGACCCAAACAATTACAAGAAATTCTCGATATAGCCAGATCTTTATTGGCTGAGATACAAACAAAAGCCGGTGAATCGGAAATTGAAGAAAAACAGGGTAAATTGGAACAACTTAAAAGTGTTCTTGAAATGTAAGTATTCAAGTCATTCAAAAAAATGCCTTCATTTTTTAAATGATTCCTTCTCTTTTTCAGGTATGGTCACTTTTCTGGTATAAATCGAAAAGTTCAAATGAAATATCAACCAAAAGGTCGTCCACGAGGATCCAGCTCCGATGAGGGTAATTCCTTAAAATCTAGTATGTAGTCGGTTTTTTAGATAAAGTTATTTGTTTAAGTATTTACAAATTTACTAATGTTTGTGATTGTGTCTGAGTAGGTGCTCCAAAAGAGCCATCTTTAGTCCTAATCCTCAAATGGGGAGGAGAATTAACGCCTGCTGGACGAATTCAAGCAGAAGAACTTGGTAGAATATTCCGTTGCATGTATCCAGGCGGACAAGGTAGACACGATTATTCGGGAACTCAAGGACTTGGTCTATTAAGGTGAGTTTCTCTTAAATCGTTCCTATTTTTCTGATAAGTTTAATAAATTTTCTATCATTCCAGGCTACACTCGACATTTCGTCATGATTTAAAAATCTATGCTTCCGACGAAGGACGAGTACAAATGACTGCAGCTGCCTTTGCCAAGGGTCTTCTTGCTCTTGAAGGTGAATTAACACCAATTTTGGTGCAGATGGTTAAAAGTGCCAATACAAATGGACTTCTAGACAACGATTGTGATTCTAGCAAATATCAAAATATGTAAAGTCAACTCTGTTTTAAAATGGCCATGTATTGAATCTTTTATTTTTAGGGCCAAAAACCGTCTACACGAGCTGATGCAAATCGACCGTGACTTCACAAAAGAAGACCGTGAAGCAATCAATCCTGGAAATAGCATCAGCATCAATCAGGCAATGGATTTTGTAAAGAATCCAGTCAAATGCTGTGCACATGTTCATTCTTTAATCCAAGAACTGATGTCAATAATCAGTGTGAAGAAAGATGATCCAAAGACAAAAGATGCAATCTTGTATCATGGCGAGACGTGGGATCTAATGGGTCGTCGTTGGGAGAAAATCGAAAAAGACTTCTCAACGAAGAGTAAACAATTTGATATCTCGAAAATTCCTGATATCTATGATTGCATCAAATATGACCTTCAACATAATCAGCATACCCTCCAGTATGATCAGGCAGAGGAATTGTATATATATGCCAAGTATTTGGCTGATATTGTCATACCCCAGGAATATGGTTTGACGATTCAAGAGAAATTGACAATTGGTCAAGGTATTTGCACACCTTTGCTGAAGAAAATCAAGGCTGATTTACAGCGAAACATCGAAGAAGTTGGCGAGGAGAGTGTAAATCGTCTAAATCCTCGTTATAGTCATGGAGTTTCCAGTCCTGGAAGGCATGTACGGACACGACTTTACTTTACCAGTGAGAGTCATGTACATTCACTGCTAACCGTATTGCGATATGGTGGACTTTTGAATGTTCTCACTGATGAACAATGGCGTCGTGCCATGGATTACATTTCCATGGTTTCCGAACTGAATTACATGTCTCAAATTGTGATTATGCTATATGAAGATCCAACAAAGGATCCTTGCTCGGAGGAAAGATTTCATGTTGAATTGCATTTCAGTCCTGGTGTTAATTGTTGTGTACAGAAGAATCTTCCTCCAGGGCCAGGTTTTCGGCCACATAGTCGGAATGATTCAGCTCATTCGAAAAATATTGTAAGTAAAGTGATAACGGTTTTCCCCCTAAGCATGCTTGTATCTATTTAATATCCTCAAAAGACTCCGACTGTTGGTATTCGTATTTCCCAGAGTCCCGATGATACCAATCCAACCAGAATCGATGAGGAGAATGATTTGAATTTGGAAGAAACCTCTCCGGTGCATTCGAAACCACATTCAGAAGTGAGTTTTATAGTTTAAAATTGTTATTCCCAAATCTTATTTCTCTTTTTTGGGAAATTTTAAGGAAAATTCACCAGAAGAACAAAGTGAATTAGCAGCATTGCCAAAAACTGAAATTCGCTCAAAACATTTAAAATCTAAGCCAATACCAATTGGTTCACATCATACGGTTAGTGGACATGAAGCACAAGATTTGGCTAAACGACTGAATGAAGAACTTGCCTCACAACAAGCCAAACAATCAGGTTCGTTAGAAGTTAATAGGGCGATTAGCCCAGATGGTGAACCACGTTCGAGGTCATTTGAACAACGCCATCATCAAAAGACAAAAGGTAATTTTTGTTGTAGACGTTTTTTTTTATTGGTTTTGTATTATTTTGGTTGTATTTGCCTGTAATAATACGAATTTTTTTTATTGCGTTTGGGTCGGTTGGGTGATTTTAATGAGAAAGAAAAAATTAACGCTTGCTAATTACTTACAAGAAAATTTATTTGACGCGCGAATAAAAGATTAATATTTACTGTGTGTTGGGGATTAAGTCGTTGATGACGGGTGTATTACTTTTTTTTTGTCAAAAGGATTTATCAACACCAATTATTGAATTTATATTTTTCGAAATTAATTTTTTTTTTTTTTTTTAAATATTTGAAATGTTGCATGAAAAGATGTTTGTATTTTTTTCGTTTTATTTTTCTGTGGTGTCGTTTTGTTTATTTTTATTTTTAAATTTAAAATTAAATGCATAATATTATTGTGGTTTATGCCTGAAAGAAATATGAGTTCACAACACAATGAGGAGTTTTGGTTTTGGTTTTCTTTTTTTTTTTTTTTTGTTGTTCACAATTAAATGAGTGGTGCACAAGGGAACGTTGCCCTGCATTGGTTATTTTGGAAAAAAGAATTTTTCAATGACAGATCATCTAAATGTTGTGGTTGAACCCTATTAAACTCTTGCAACATTTTTTTTAGTCAATTATAAAATGAAGAATAAGACCTCGAGTTATCATTATAATGGAACCTTTCAGTTAGCCACGATTCCACGGGGCGGCATGTGCACTGAGAAAATTGAGAATCTTTTCACATTATATTTAAGTATAGGAAACTGCGCAAAGTTTTACGTTTCATTCAAACGAATATTCGTTAAAAGCGTGAAAAAAAACAATTTTTAAGCATTGGCAGGCACTCCAATAATCTTGTAGAGTTTCTTTAATAAAATGCAAATATAGATTTGGTTTAGAATCTAGGTATTTAATCAAAAACAGAAGCATTATTAAGTATCTCTTCTAAAGATCGCATATTGAGGCTGAGGGAAGCATAATGCATAATTAGAGAGAGTAAACTTTAAAAATTAACTCAAATGTATAAAATCTAACGAAATCAACTTAATTTTTGTATTCAAACTAAACCAGTGGATTGAATTACATGAAATTTTATAACATGAGAAAGAAAAAAATAAATTTCCGTCATTTTTTCACCCGAAACATTTTTGTTCGACCAGAATTTTAAAACTTTTTGCAAGTTTCACTTAATTTGTTAACTTCCAAAAGTGAAAAAAAAAGAGATTTGAATTGTTTCTCAATTTCGAACGTGAACTATGTACTTTCCGTGATGTGAATAATTCCAATTTCGAATGTGAACTATGTTTCCGTCGGGAATTTAAAATACGAGATAAGTGAAATTCAAGTGTGGATTCTTGTTTTTTGCGTACAGTGAAGTGGATATGCTTTTGCTGCCCTGTTTTACCCCCTCCTTGAGCACACTATGGGATTTGGGTTGGTTGGGAAGTTTCTTTCAATCCAAATGATTTTATAAATGCAAAGAAACTGCATATTACCAACTTCGTACACTCTACAAATCCTTTAAAACATTTACAATATTATTGTAAATTATTATTTTTTTTTACAACTTAACATAAAATGTAGACTGGTCTCCCATATTTCTAAAAAAATGTGCGTTTTTGTCCTTTTGAATGGGATGTGAGTCCATAATGCTATTAGACTAAATCCCTGTTGTTTTTAACCTTGTTAAGGTAGACAACAAGATTTAAAGTAGGTAGATTGTTTTTAATAGAAATTGCGATTTAAAAAAAAAAAACACTTTCAAAATTTTATTAGCTAATCAATTTAAGAAACTGACTGAAATTTCAAACTTATATTAGATCTTTTGGAAAATCCATCAATTGATAGAGGTTCCGCTTTTTTTTTTAAAAGGGGATCTTTTTTATTGCCACGTGGTTTTACAAAGGCAGTTGAAATATTCTAAGCACTTTCCACTTTTCCTCTATTCCACTATTTTTATACAAAAATTGACCATTTTAAGGAAAAAACATTTTTTCTCTTTCTGGATGATTTTGATATTCTAAATTAGAATCCGAATCCAGAAATCTATTACGTCACGTTTTTATGATATAATAACTTTAAAATGCGTTTTTGTCTTGAGAACTTTACGTGATGTATTTTTTTACTTTGTGTTCTACGGAGTTATTCAGTTGGGCTTTCAGTACCCCCGCCGTCAGTCAGTTTCAAACATTACCCGATCTGTGCATTTCTTTTAGCTGCGAAAAAAACTCTAATATAGGTTTTCAGATTAACTAAGAAAAAAAGAAAACAGAAACTATCCTCATTTAAAATTTTCGGAATTGTGAACTCATTTTTTTCTTTCAATTAAACACCACAATAATTTATATTTGCTGCTAATTAACTTTAATAAAAAAAAATTAAAAAAAAAAGCTTTAAAAATTTATTGGTGCAGGTAAAACAAAAATAACCAAGTATCAAAAATATTAACTAGATCTCCAAACTCGGTTTCCCCCTCTCCCATGAAAAATCTATTGTTAAGACTATAGTTTTCTTAGAAATATTATTAAGTTTCAATTTAATTTCAATTTTAACATAATATTTTTACAAAAAAAAAATCAAATCAATCTATTTAAAAAAAAAAATCAACTAAAACAAAAATCTTATATCCGTATGTATACATGTGCGCATCTGGCCGGGAATTCCGTGTATTTGGCTGAAAGTAAAACTATTTATCTCTGTCGTCGTCACCTTTTTTTGCAAGTCTCTGTAATTTTTTCATACATAAAATATTAAATAAAAAAAAAAAACTAACTGCTGGCAATATTGCAGAAGATTTTCATTCACTGTACGTCGAGTTAGTTTTTGAAAACCTTTTGAGAGAGAGATATAATTTCGTCAATATTGAAAGCAGATAGTTTAATTTAAACTCAGTCCTTTTTTTTTATCTCCATCTTTTTTGAATTGAATTTATGCGAATGAAAAATTTTATTTTGATTTTGCAAATTTTCATTTTAAATTTTCATAATTTTTTGTCTCATTTCCGGTCCTATTTGTTTCAAAATACACATTATTATTTTTTCTACTATATTACGTCATTTTGGTTTGCTTAACTTTACTGTCATTGAAATTATTGTTAAGTTTTTTTGTTTCCTCTCTGCACGTGTAAGGACCTTTTACTCTCTCAAATGATTAGTTTTTTTCTTCCTTAATATGTATTCTTTTTCAAAGTTTTTTTTTTTTTTTTCAATTTCAATATCCATGTTGTATATGATAAATTCACGTTCTGATTCGCTTCTAGTCTTATAGGGATACAATTTTAAACATAAATATTTATATTTAATTAAAAAGGTGAAGGTCATATAAATAAAATAAAAAACAATCTAACATTTTTCGTTTAAAGTTTATTTTATAAAAACATTTTTTAAAACGAATACCAATCATACCATTTCAACTCATAGTGAACTCAAGTATTTCTACTCTTTCTCAAAGTTTTAAAGCTTTTCTTTAACTCTGTAATTTAAAGTCGCAGATTATGATTAAAAGAATCACACGAAATATTATTATCTTTTAGTTCTAATAGTACCTATTGTGTATCACGAAAATTCTCAGTGCTCTTTCAGTACGTTGACTTGAACTTTATTAAGAAAGATCATAAATATCTATCTATATATGTATAAGTTCTAATTTGCCGCAGTGATAATGTTTCCATATTGAATATGTTTGTTTGGACTTTGAGAATGTTAAAACCACATGATACTAAAAAATTCATCCTTGAGATGTATTCGAGTCTAGACTGTTAATTATTTACTTCTATTGTATTCTGAAAGTTACAGAATTTTTATTTAAAACATTTTTAAGTCCAATCTTGGTAAAAAATAATATTCAATTTATTTTATTAGTAAAGTAACTAAAGCTCAAAGATTGGCAATATTAGGGAACCCGGCCGAACAGCTTAAAATTTGATGATCTTGTTTTTTCAAACGTCGGTAATTAAAAAGACTTTAAAGTCTATAGATTAAAAATTGCCGGTGTTGCCGTTTTGATTTTTTAAATTTAATTGAAGATTTTTGTGAACAAAATTTTTTTTTTTTTCAAAAATTTTTCTTAAATTTCATAAATAAATTGATGCCAAAAGATTTTCTACGAAATTCAAGGAAAAAAAAATATATAGGAGTGAGGGACAATCTTCCATCGTTCAAGCGATAGATGCAATTTTGTTATTAATTGACTTAAAACACAAAAAAAAATTTTTTTAACACAACGGCAACACCTACAATATTTAAACATACATTTTTAAAAAAACTAGAAGCTTAGTCACATTTGTAAAATTAAAATTAAGTTAATATAATGAAGGGCTTTTGAAAGAATGGTAATTGAACTCAGATTTTGAAAAAAAAAAAAAAAAAATTATTGACAAAATTTTAACATGTCGTTTATAAAACTTTTTCGTAATATAAAATGCATTTATTTTTCAAATTTTTTAGGCCACATTTATTATGATTTGAAATTATAAAAGGAAATGTCAATATGGATTACAGTTTATGAAAAAAATTAAAAAGTATTTCATTTTCGAAGAACTTTTTTTAATAGAAATAGAAAGAAAAATGTAACTTATTTTTTTTTTTTAAAGTTCAACATTTAAATATAAAGTTATTTTTTATTTATTCAATAGCCCTTATTGTTGAAAGTTAAATAACAAAAGTTTAAAGTTCTTATTTGCCAAAATCTTTGAGAAAATCAATTATTTCAATGCAAAAATTCAGTTTTTATCAAAAGAACCCATTGAAATTGAAGTAATTTTTAATTTTTTTTAAAGTGTGAAATAATGTACCTTTTCTGCTTCGGAATTAAATTGATAATATTTAAGGCCAAATATTTTTTTTAAATAAATTCATATTTTATTAGAAAAAGTTTGGAAAAAAGTCATTTAAAATTTTTTTGATAACAAATTCTTATTAAATTCTGAGTTTGAGGACCATTTTTTCAAAAACTCTTAATCAAATTTAGTGGATTTAAATTTTAAAGATAAGAATGAGCTTCTGGTTTATTAAAAAGGTATTTTAAAATATTGTAGGTGTTGCCGTTGTTCTTAAAATATTTTTTTTTTTTGTGTTTGAAGTCAGATTGTGAGAAAATTGCATTTATATCTCTTAAACGATGGAAGATTGTCCCTTACTCCCTCATATTTTTTTTCCTTAAATTACCTAGAGAATCATTTGCTATCATTTGTTTTATGAAATTTAAGCTTAAAAAATGGTTTTGTTCCAAAAAAAAATTTGTTTTAATTTTAAAAAACAGTACGGCAACATTGGCAATTTTTAATCTATAGACTTTAAAGTCTTTTTAATTACCTACGTTTGAAAAAAAAAAATCGTCAAAATCAGAACTGTTACTCCACTTATGTCTTATATCCAAAATACTTATAACTGCAGTTTACTTTGTGGTTGAGATAATAAGTCAAATCAACTTGTATGTAGGTATTTAAACAGCTTATTATATTACACTGGCCAACAATTTTCAACTTTTTAAATATTTCCAGAAAGATTTATATCAAATCGTATGGATTTGGGTTCAGTAAGCTGCAAATCATATTCGTTTTCTAGCAGCTCTAAGTTTTGAGTTTTTCTTATTTTGAGCGTTTTATTAAAATTTTCCAGAAAAATCTAGGCATATTAAACTTAATGCATTTGGGGTCAGTATGCCTAAAAATTACATTCGTTTCTTTCTAAGAGCTCTGTTTTTTTAAAAATATTTTAGTTTTTCACATTTTGGGGGAAATTTTGTACTAATTTTAAAGTTATGCTTATTAACTGTTTGTTAAAATGTTCCAGACATTTTTTTTAAACCTTTTTTTATAGGAGCTCTAAATTTTTAGATATTTTTATTTTTCACGTTGCATAAAATTTTTTTAGTTTTTCTTAATTATGCGTTTTCAAAGTTTCTTTATAAAAATTCATTTCGAATGTAATGTATTTCGGTTCAGTTAGTAAAATAACAATACAAAAAAAAAAATTAAATAAAAAAAATTTTACAAAACAAAAAATTTTTATGAATAATTAAAAAACTAGAGCTGCTAGAAAAAAACTAATGTAGTTTTCGCACCCTCCATTAAGTAAGAAATGATAAACAAAGGTCTGGAAAATTTTTGTGTGTTGAGCGGTGTTATCTTTCATAGTACTGCGACTACCTCATTGTATCAGATCTAGTGCATTTATACAAATAAAATGATATTGCCTTCTACACTTTTTGATCCTAATTTTTACCTCCAATAGAAGCACTTTCGGTCGTAATTAATTAAATGACAAAAACTACAATTTTCTGGATTAATTTTTCCGAAAAAACTTCGAGGGAACAAGAAATTTCATTTTAATGCATTGATTTTCTCTTTTGCAACAATAATTCATTTGAAGTTCCTTTCAATGAGTTTTTGTCGTCACATTTCAAAGATAAGGTCAGGCATAATTGTACAATTATAAGTTTTAACAATGAAAGTTTTGGACAGCTTGTTTTTTTTTTTATCCGAACTGTGAAACATCTTAACATCGTTTTGGAGAAAGTAAGATTATTGGTCTGATATTTCAAAAGCATTTGAAGAATGGTTGGCATCAAGCTCTCTTATAAATTTAAAATTGCTTCTTCTTCTTCTTCTTATCCACTAAACTGCTTTGCAGCTTTTAATATTCGATTGTAGATTCACACCCATGTTAACAGAAATTTCATCGGCTCAATATTTTAAGCTGATTAAGTTTTCTTTTTTTATTGATAGAATCCAATACAGATAACTCTCTTAAATCTAGATCTTTTAAAATGATAGTACAGGTAAAATAGGCATTTAAAAGAAAAAAAAATTGTTACACTCATGAAAATTGGCAAAAAGTTTGCTTTTGGGATAAGAACCAAGTATACAAAAAAAGTCTATAAAAAAAGTTGGGTGGAAGGGTGTTTTTTTCGCGGACAAGAGGGAGTGAAGGTCAAAAATATACTGAAAAAAATTGTTTGTCGAATATCATCATATAACACATGTTTTCAAGGTATTTTTTGATGCTGATTCTAATGACATAAAAATAAAGTCAATACGATTGCTCTAAAAAAAGTTATAGCCGATTGAAAACAAGGGTGCTTTTTTTTTTTTTACTTCATCAGGTAAAATATAACCGAAACCCATGGGAAAAACATGCTACACTGATGAATTTCGGGACAAAAGTTTTAGATTAAAGTGCCTATAAAAAATATCATGGTTAAAAGGGTGTTTTTTGAGTGAAAACAAAAATGATGGGTAACCCTAATGAAATTAGGTAAAAACATTGATTTTGGGATAGAAAGCAAGAATAAAGAGTTTTTATAAAAAAAATTTTGGTGAAAGGGTGTTTTTTTTCGATGAGACAATAAAATATGCATTTGTTCCCAAAAAGCCAGTTTTTTTTTTAGAGCACTCGTATTAACTTTATTTTTATGTCATTAGAATCAGCATCAAAAAATACCTTGAAAACATGTGTCATATGATGATAGACTTTTTTTGTACTTGGTTCTTATCCCAAAAGCAAACTTTTTGCCAAGTTTCATGAGTGTAACAATTTTTTTTTTATTTCTTGATTTTATGTACTATTTTACCTGTACTAAGTTGATACACAAAGTAGTTTTTGTGGTTTGAACATACTTTATTCTGATTCCAAACAAACTTCTTCAATAATAGTTGTTGTTTATTTACTACCAATATTTTTTGGTATACCTACTCGTTCAAAATCCTAAAATTGAGAAATAAAAAACGCCTTCCGTCTCTAAATATGTGGTAACGGTGTTAAACTCCCTGAATAAGTGTAATAATTCGTATACAAAGTTCGCAAACAACATATTTTTGATAAATGCATTCAATACAAAAAACTTCTTGCATTAGAAATGAAAGCATTAAGCATGATATACTGTGAATGTGTGCCTCCTAACATCACCAATTTCGTTTTTATTATCACTCAAATTTTTGCTTATTTTCTGTTGTTTTCCACTAAAATTTCGTGCATTTCTAACAAAACAAAACAAAAACAAAAAAAAAATCAAAGAAATAATAAATTTTAATTAAAACAAAACTATTTTCTTTTATTTCAACTTCTTGAAAAAAAAAACATAAATTTCATTTGACGTCGATCATATTGGATACAACATGCTTAACCGCTATTTTAATTTCTCTCTATCAAATCAAAATAAAATAAAAAAAAATATCCTTTTGTATTATATTTTTTTCTATACCTACTTCGTTTCTAACAAAACTTTTTTTAACTGTTGTTTTTCCTTCCGCTTCCAACTTGTTGTGTTATTGTCTATTTATTATTATTTGTTATATTAACCAGAAGAAAAAAACTCTCCAGAAAAAGTTGAAATTTCAAAATTTAATGAAATAATTAACGTTCGTCATAGTAACAAAACCCCAATACAAATACGAGTTTCCGATTCCGTAGCATTCTTTAAAATCGATTCATCTACCAACGAATTACCTTTATCCGACATAGATTTCTCTCAGAACCCTTGCACTCCAGACACACTCATGTCGCCACCGAAGCATCCCTTGGCCATTGACGATGTTGATGAGACGTCAGGTCTTCATTTCCACCGCAAACGACATTCACCTAAAATATCCCCACTGGCCACTAATGAACGTCCCCTATCCTATACCTGCCTAACCTCACTTTCTTGCGCTGATAACATCAATAATCTTACTGAAAATGGCAGCTTTCGTTCCAGAAGTAATGTTGCTTCGATGCATTCATTGGGAACTTTCCATTGTGCTTTGTCATCACCCCCTTCTGATCCCGCTGAATTTGTTCAGCTTTCTTGTTCTGCACCTGCAGCTATCCTGACCCATGACATTGAGTGTCAGATCGCTGATGAATTACTAACACCTGATATCCCAATAGTGCATGCAAAAAACTTTGATTCGATTTCGCCTTTAAAAAAGTTTGAAGCAGATGCAGCGCCCTCTAACCCTTTAACAAAACCACCTCTAAGTGGTGGTGGTAGTAAAAAGCTAACTAGACATTTGTCACATGACGACTGCCCATTGTTGAATGGTAAATCTGTTTTGGTGCCTCTGCTGCTAGAACCCGACCCCAATTCATCTGACTTAACCCCTGCAATTGTTAGCTTGAGTGATTTCAATAATCTCACCACGACGACGCCAGAACTGTCATCATGTGATTGCATTAATACAGCTAACAATACTAATATTTGTTGTTGTTTATGTAATCCGCCATTATCGTCATCTGTGTCCATGTGTAATATGTCATATAATGTGTTTGCTTCAAATTTATTAACCAAAAACGATAATAAAAATACTCACCATGAATCCATTAATGCCACCACCTCCACCATTTCCATACCCACCACACCCACTACTACAAAAACGATCAATAAAAATGACATTATAACAAAATTGACAAATACACCAACTGCCAAATTACTTACCATGACAACAACAACAAATTATGACAAACTTACCACAATTCACCACAACCACCACAAACATCAACAACAATTGTTATTGGCTAATAATAAAACTAAACCACATCATACAAACATAAAACTCACTACTACCACAGACAATGCGACATCGACTTCAAGCTCATCGTCGGCATCGTCTCGACGCCAAAGGCACAGTATTGCCGGCCAGATGACATACATGAAAATGCTGGGATTTGGAGGCTTTGGCAAAAAGATGGCCACCAGCACAAACAGTTTATTTAGCACAGCGGTAATTAGCGGAAGTTCATCGGCGCCTAATTTGCGTGATATGATACCGAGTACAGCGACGCCATCAGGTAAATATTTGAACTATTTTAAAGTATTTTTTAGTTTTAAGGAATGAATTTAGACATAGATTTAAGATTTAAGTTAGTTTTTAAATTTTATTACGAAAAGAGGAGTTCAAAAGAAAGAGTATGCAATTTTTTTTATTCTGTGTAAAAGTATAAGCTACTTTGATTCATCGGTAGTAATATGATAAAATGTAAATGGGATAGAAAAATAATTGATTCCTACAGGGTCACCATAACAAATAAATATTTGGTTTCATATTTCGACATGTTGCAACAAATTACTGAAGGAAATTTTCTTGTTTTAAACTTTTGAGAGCTTTGTTTTTTTATTTATTTCAATCAAGATTGAGTTATCCACACCAGAAGTTAGCATATTCTAATGTGAATAACTCAATCTTTATTTAAGAACACATTCAAAAGAACAAACTGCACCAGAATGTTGTTAATTAGAATAAGATGGATCGAAAAATTCTGTGAGTTAATGCTTTTGCATTCAACTATTCCTTATTCTAAAATTCTGTAAATTTAGAATTCTTCATTTAAAAATTCTTCAAATCCACAAATTTGTAAATGTGTTAGAAATCAAAGTTTGAACAATTTTTCTGGACCTAAAAATTCTTTATTAAAACATTTTTAAATAAAAATAAAAATGTTTTTGATAGAGAAAAAAAAAATAATCACTTTTTCGTTTATCATTTCGGAATTTCGGGAAACAGTATTCTAGATTTGCAAAATTTGAAAATCAAGAAATTTTTAATAAAAAATTTATAAAATCGAATTTTTGGCAATTACGGAATTTATGATCTCAATTGTATCTTACAGACAATTTTCAACTCTTGTAAAAGAGCAAAATTTTAAGAAGTATGCGAAGTAAAGTCGCCCTAATCGCTCCTGTCACCCTTTTCGCACTCTTTCCCCTGTCGTATTTATCGCGTCTAGTCATCGCGTCAAGTTGCGTATTTTATTCGGTTGTATGTAATTATGTGCCCTTAATTTATTATGAAAGTGGACTAAGTCACTCCTAAAAATGGCATCAAATCTAGCCTAAAAATAATTTTTATTTAAGGGATAAAGTTTATTTGAAAGCGAAATTGCAGTTAACAAACTTCTTTTATGCTCCTCTAATGATTTCATAAAAGAAATATTATTAAATCGTTATAAGAAAATTATTATGTAAGTTTTTCTTTAAACAATGCAAAAAGTGACTTAGTCCACTTTCATAATCATGGGCACATATCGCTGGCTGAGAATTATAGGGTTGTATGTCAACTCACCTTAGTTTTGAGAAAATCGATCTCAAAGTTTTTTAAGGCTGGTTTTTGGATAAAATAGTTACATAGCAGTAAAGTATTGATGCAATCTTATAAAGGACCCTAAAAAAATCATAAAACCATGAAAAAAACATTAATTTCACCACAAGAAAGGATTCTATGAGCATTTTAAAAAGATGACATAGAACCTTTTTATGAAAATGTTTGTAAAAAAATTTGAAAAAGGTTCTATGTTCAACATAGAACCTTATAGTAATAAAGAGCTTACATGATTGTAATAAATGGATTTTATATAAAAAAAAATGACTTCATCGTGAAATAGGCTTTGATTTAATTTAATTTTATTCAAGTTTTGCACAAAACAGTCAAATTCTATTTTAAATAACAGAAAAAAATACCACAAATCCCAATTCCTGCTTTTGTTGAATTAAGGTATACAGAAAAAAGACATGCTTAAAACAATTAGAATTTGTATTAAATCAATCGGATTTTTGCATGCTTTTTTGCCAAAAAGACAGTCGTCTTAAAACAATCATCTTCTACGGTGCAAAATGTATGCCAATAAAAAATTGAAAGTTTGTTTAATCTTTTAATTTTAATTAGAATGCACATAAAATTAATGCAAAATCATTTCAATCTTATAGCAGGTATCTACACTTAAATTTTCTTAAGAAGAAAATTCTTGTTAAAATGAAGTTCACTTTGATTTTAACAAAGTTTAAACAAATTTTACTTATTTTTTATTAGAAATCTTATTAATTAAAGAGGATTGAATTTTAGAGGAGTATCACCTTGATTCTAAGTGCCTTATTTGTCTCCACGTATAACGTAAATTTGCTTCAAGTTAAAAAAAAAAAAGTTTTTTTCGATGAAACTATTAATAGAAATAAACTAATATAGTTGTAAAGATGAATAACGAAGAGTTCACTTCGGTTAGTAGAGTAAAATCTTGACCTTTCAAAAAAAATACTCAATTTTTCAACTAAATACAACTAAAAATTAATTAATTTTTTGTTTGATATTTTTGTTTTTTTGGGTGATCAGGTGAAAGCTGAATCTCGTTTGCAGTTTAGGTTTGTCCGAAGGTAAATTTTTGGTACTTTTTGAGTTTTGACTTCTTTTGTTTTAAGTTAAGGAATCTAAGTGGTTCTTTAACTTTTGGTTTTTCAATGTCTCTAAAATCCGTTTTCTTCCATAAATAAAGCAAAATTTCTTTCAAATTCAGAATGTATGAATTAAGAAATTATGATCTGGAACAAAATTTCTTTTATTTTGATGAGATTTAATGGATTTTAAAGCCATTCAAATATTTTATCGCCAGTGATAAAAGTTACAGAACATGGGCACTGGAGTGAAATCCGCTAACTTGATAGTCGATAGTTGATAGTCAAAAATGACGAATTATGGAGCAAAATCGTCGTTTTTGACTGTCAACTATCGACTATCAAGTTAGCCGATTCCACCCCTGTTGTTCAATACCAGCAAAAACATCAAAAGATCTTTTAATTTTACTTTAGTAAAAAAAGAAGATCATTTCCATAAGATTTCATTTTAAAAAATTTGCGCAAAAAAGTTCTATGAAACTTAAATCAATGTATTTTTTTTGTTAAAAAAAAAAAAAAAAAAATCAGTGAAAGGGTTCTATGTTGCAATTTGAATAACATAGAACCTTATTATATTAATACATTTATGTGAAATCATGAAAGTTGTATGTCTTTTTAACCTGTATCGTCCCAATTAATTTTTTTCTAATTTTTATTTAAATTTTATCTGAAAGCCGTTGAAATTACGAAAATTTTGGTTTATAAAACTCATTTTTTGTATTTTGTATGAAATGCACCCTTATAATTCTCAGCCAGCGATATATTAGAGTAGGCCGAAAAACACTTTTTTTCGAATTTCAAATCGCAATAGCGCGGAAAAGTTGCGAATGGTGATGACTAACAAGGGTTTAAAAAATAATCAAAATCAGTTCATATCTTCCGGTCGCGCATCGGCTCTGAAGTATGAAAAAAAATTAAAAACATTTTTTTTGAACATAATAGCTTTAGAAAACGTTCATATGAGCTAAATATTAAGTACAAACAAAATTGGCTCAAATTGGTTAAGGACATCGGTGGCGCATGTGTTTCAAAATTTGTCAAAAATGGCAAAAATCATATGTTTACGATATTTTTTTCTTTTTTAGGAACTATTTGTAAAATTATTATTTTTACCAAATAGGAATTAAAAATAAAGTTGACACAATAAGTGAAAGCCATGAAGTCGCTGAAGATATAAAAATATTTCGATCAAGAACGCTTTGGCTATTTATTATTCTCTTTGCCGCACAGTGGTGCCTTTGGTGCTTTTTGGCTTTAAAAATCATTTTCACGGCGATTTTTTGATGAAAAGTCATGAAATTTAGAACACTAAAGTATATAAATATAAGATATACGAAAAAGCTACCAACTTTTTTTTACTCAAAATGGTGGTCCCAAAATGGTGGTCAGAATAAGCGTTTATAGAATCTTCTTTAGCGAAACTGTTTATAAGCTAAAAATTTAGCGGAATTGATGAAAAACTGTTCATATTCAATGAAAAAAATTCAAACATTGTTGAAACAAAGTTCAAAAAGTGTCAAAGTAGTAAACCGCACTTTTGACCTTTTTTTTTTGTTAAGGCTCATTTCTCTAAAGCGAATTGCTTCGAAATATTTGAGCTTGAACCTGGAAAACGACTGAAAATAAGTAAGGCGAAATGCATTATTATCTTTAAGTGTTTGTACCACAGGGATGATATTTACCTTTAATTTAACAAAAGTATGTTCTTTTACTTGACTACAGTGGTGTAATTGGGCCAAAATATTATTTAGTGTCTAAATAGTTGAATTTAATTTTTCTTAAAGAAAAAGTACAAATTAGTAGAAAAACTATATTGAGTTATAAAATTAACATTATTTACATTTACAAGTTTGATACTCAAATTTGAATTGAATTGTTTGCAAATCACGGTAACATTGTGGTTTATCTTTTGGTAACGCAGTGGTATTTAAAGTTTTAAAGCTGATTTTTGGTAACACAATGAAATAAACTATTAATTGAAATTAATTTTTCTGTGATTTAACTTCATGGGAGACTTACGTTGTTCCTATATAGTTTCAAATAGGAATATCAGAGAGCTTAATTATATGATTTTATAAATAAAAATGAAATTTGCAGTAAAGTAACGCAGTTGTTTGGTTTTGATTTTGATCACTTTGTTTTTAAACTGTCATAAATATAGAAATATCATTCAAAATATCAGTGCAATTGTTATTTTATAAAATATTAAATTATAACCATTCTATGTTAACTTAAATATATGAAAATATATTGATACAAATTTCCATATTTTTTACAAAATTTACTGCCCTAATTAGGCATCAAAAAGTATTTTCGCCCAATTAAAAGAAGGGTTATGTACCTACATTAGGGTGGACCAAAAAAATCACTTTTTCATTATTTTGATTTTCTCTACCGATAACTTGTCTTCTTTACACAAAATAATGCTATCCTATTTTTTTCAGAATTTTTCGATGATGTTTAGGGGTTGCGCGCACCTCTTTATTAAAAAAAAAAAGCTCTTTTAGGTTTTAATTTTTTTTAAAGCTTAAATAATTTTTTAGTCGAAAAGCTGTTTGAGTAAAAAGTATTGAGTATAAATAGATCTACTTCCCTCAACTTTTCTTTAAAAAAAAAAATATTTTTGACTGATTCCCAGGCGTTAGAAGTCGAAATTAGTGATAAATGCTGGGAAAAAAAGCCTTAAAACTATGTTTTACTGTTTTTTATAACGGTTAAAATTTTTTTTATCGTATTCCTCATCAAATTTACTATAAAACCGTGCTTTTATATTGCTCAATTTTTCTTAAATTGATAAAAGAAAAATGATTTTTAAAAAAGATCGTACCAAAACGAGTGAAGGAGAAATGGGGGAAGGTACTATATCTTGGGCGCCGAGATTTGATAACGTTATTTTGTAGAAGAGTTAAATACGATCATTTTTTACTATGGGAGATATGGTCTATCTGCCTCCTTTTAGGCGGGAATGGCAATTGTCTAAAAAATGACTTTAAATAATAAAAAAAAATATTAAAAAACAATGGCAACACTTACAGTTATAAATGATACCTTTTTCAAAACCTAGAACTGTACACTTTATTCTAATTTTGAAGTTAAGTTATTTCAATCAATTGTTTTTGAAATAATCGATTTAAAAGTAAAAAATTGTAAAAAAAAAGTTTAAAAAACACATTAAATACTATTTTTGTGAAGATTGTGGATTACAATACAAAAAATGGCTGATAAAATAAAGTGTCACAATTGATTCCTTATCAAATACTGAAGTCCATATGTTTAAATACCTTCTAGTTTTTGAGAAAATTGAAAAATAAAAAAACTTCTTTTTATCTTCTTCTATAATGCTTTACAGAAGCAACAATTGCATCTGTAAAGCTTTATAGAACCAAAATTGTTTGTCAGGATTTCAAAAAAAAAAATTTAAGTTAATTACTTCTAACCTCTAGAGGGCGCCATATTAGTACCTACATAAATGTCAAATGATGATTTTATTAGTTTAGAAGTTAAAAACACCTCAAAAAATAAATACATTCGAAAAGTGATAGAATAATTTTTTGTAGGATAACCAAAATTTATACAAAAACTAATATTTCAAAATCCAAAGAATAAAAAAACTTGCATACTATTTCTCTTTCTACATCGCAAAAACATTTTACTCTTCGATTTTTTTTTGCGTAGAAGTTTTTTTTGTTGTTAAGATCTACTCTTAAGTGAAAAATATACTTAAAACAATCTAATCAGCAGTTCTTGAAGGCTTTGGTGGTGTTCCACCGATTCGTCCATTGGAAACACTGCACAATGCACTTTCTCTCAAGCAATTGGATGTCTTTTTGGAGAAGATGACTGTTGCACCATTATTCAAGACCCCTGCATCGTCACCACCGAAAAATCCATCTACACCAATACCGACTCCATCTCAAGCGACTTCATCGTCTATTCATCTTCCAATCGATGCAGAAAAATCAGTTACAACTCCAACAAATCTATGCAACGAGCCATTGGGTGGAAATGATTTAACAACAACAACAACAGCAACAAATAAAACAACAGGGTGTCCTTTAAATGATCCTTCACCTTGTGACAGTAGCAGTAAGTTAGATGAGGATAATATTGTTTTGTAGTGTTTATTTTTTTAAATCTTAAATAGCTTTTCAATTTTAATATTTGTAAAAGGTTTTTTTTTTGTAAAAGAATGTTTTGTGTTTAATTTTTGTTCTGACAATTTTTTTTACTGCTGCAACAAAAAATTATATAAAAAAATAGAATTTAATTTGCCTCATGTTTTTTTTTTATAAGAAATTTTATTAATTTCTTTTCTTTGTAAAATTTGTTAAAATTTATAATAAAAACAACACTCCTGTTGCTTAAGTTTTATTCAGAAAAAAAAACAGCATGTTTTTGTTTGCAATCCAGAAAAAAATAGTTTTTCAATTTAAGTTCTTTCGTCGTAAATTCTCTTTCAAAAATTATACACTCCGCATCACTTGATGAGATATTAGTTTTTTTTTAGTCCTTTTTTTTCAGGATATCCTTTTTTTTTGAAAGAATTGTTGTTTATTTTAGAAAAGTAGTATAAAACAGGTAAAATAGGCATTTAAAAAAAAATTTGTTACACTCATGAAACTTGGCAAAAAGTTTGCTTTTGGGATAAGAACCAAGGATAAAAAAAAATCTATAAGAAAAAATTGGGCGGAAGGGTTCAAAAAATTTCTAAAAATATTTTTGGTGAAAGGGTGTTTTTTTTTATGCGTTGAGTTATGTGTGAGAAAGGTATCGTAACAGCAGACATACGTTTTATTATTTATTATTTTATTTAATTTTTTTATAAGAGTTAAGAATCTAAAAAGTCTACAAAATTATCTTTTTTTTTTTTAAGAAATGATGAAATTCAGAATTAGTACCACAAAAACTGGGACAAAAATGTTACATCAACGAAAATTGGTACATATGTTTCATTTATAACAGAAACCAAGAATCTAAGCAGTTTATAGAAATATTTTATGTGAAAGGGTGTTTTTTTTTTTGGGAAATAAAGAAAATACTTGATAAGTCCGATAAGAGTTACCCTTACGAAATTTTTAAAAAATGTTGTCTTTCCTATGGGAATTACGCATAAATTAAGTCTATACATTTTTTTCATGCGAAAGGGTGTTTTTTTTTAGATGTAGAGAAAATATAGGTAACGAAGAAAAAATAACCACGGGCATACATTTTCTAAGTGTCTGAATTTAAACAAATTCCCTTAGAATATTATAATTCACAGTATATTCATGCTGTGAGTTTTATATAGTGTCGGTAAACATCGACCAAAATAAGGCGTCTTAGTAAGGGTACGACAGATCTAACTGATGAGCCCACTGTCGTACCTGGGCGAAACGCTTTATAAATTTTTGGAGTTGAGGTCACTTGAACTTATATTGAATTGTATTGAAAATATGGGTATATTGGAAAAAGTGGTACCCTATTAAAATTCAGCATTTATGTTACTTTTTAAATTAGAAACAAGAATCTTAAGTGTCTATAAGAATATCATGGTTAAAAGGGTGTTTTTTTTTGAGTAAAAAAAAAAATTCACCCTAATAAAATTTGGTAAAACTTTGAATTTGGGATAAAAAGCAAGAATAAAAAGTTTTAATAAAAAAAATTTACATAGGGTGTTTTTTTCGAAGAAACAGTAAAATCTGTAATTGGTCCCAAAAAGCCAATGATTTATTTTGTTTTTGGTTTCGATGATAAATCGAATGTTTATAACTTAAGTTCTTAGACGTTTTAAACGAATCATTTTCTTTTTTGGACTTATTACAGATTTTACTGTCTCTTCGATAAAAACACCCTTTCACCTATTTTTTTTTTATAAAAACTCTTTATTCTTGATTTTTATCCCAAATTCAACGTTTTTAACTAATTTCATTAAGGTGGCCCATCATTTTTGTTTTCATTCAAAAAAACACCCTTCCGCACAGTTTTTTCTTATAAATTTTTTTTTGATCCTTGGTTCTTATCACAAAAACTAACTTTTTGCCAAGTTTCATGAGATTTTTTTTCCCAACTCGAAAGTTTTAGTTTAGTGTCTAATCAAATGATGCAGAGTATATTTTCGTACTTCAAGACTTTTAATTCTATCTTTGAATCTTCACTTTTCTTACTCTTTATCCTGTCAAATTTTCAAACAAGATTTTGTTGCATTTAATCTTTTTTTACTTTCGACTCATAATATTCTACTCATCTTGGGCGGTACACTATTCTTCTTATATGATGCACCAAAGCAACAACAACACAACAAGGATTTAAGTCCTTTCAGTTGAAAATGCTTATCCTTATGTCTTCTTTTAAATTTTATGTAGTGTTTGTATACTGTCATTCACCCACTATACCTCCCATCTTTCTGTCCTTGTCGTTATTATTTTTTTTTTGTTCTATCATCTTTATGATGCACATTTTCAAAATGAATGTAAAGGGGGCTTGAGAAAATGACTGACAGGAAAAGTAAACAGGATACACGATGACAACCTAAATGATGATGAGTATTTAGAATGAAAGTTCGCAAATGGAACACCTGATGATGGTTCCTCTTCCTTTAGAGGGTCTTAATGGTGATTTACGTTTTTTATATACAACAGACAACCCAACCTACGTATACGGACAACTCATACCAGGATGGTTTGTCGGAGAAAGGGGATGGGCTGATTTGTAGTTACTTTGCCCTTGTGTTGTATGTGTCTCTCTATGCACACATTTTTGATGATGGAAGAAAAGCAAATAACAATTATTATTATCCTGAATGAGTTTGAAATATGAATAGAAAGTTATGAGAGAGTAGTTGAAGGAGTGGTCGGTCTCGGTGTATACAACGAGTATTTGCTGAATACTTGTAGAATATTTTTTGTGTGACAAACGGTAATTAATAAAGGTGGGCTGGCTGGCTCATGGATATGATGGCGGATTGTCGCATATCATCGGATGTAATAGTGTTTGCGCTGATAGTAAATAAAATTTACTGCTATAGGTAAAATGTTTGCTTAGGCGTTTGACGTAGTTGGAGTAGAAAACGTTGTTTACGTAGGTTGAAGATGATTATTTTTGAGTAATGGATTCTAATTGTATAATAATGATAATTAAAACAAAATAGATTAAATTTGAATTGATTAGATATTGGTTTTCCTAATTAATGGTAATGCAATAAGTAGTATTTTCTTTTTTAGAGAGTTACCTTAGTGAAGTTTTGTTTCGCAGACAATTTTAATGAAAAGTGTGGATCTTAAAAATTTTGCGAGAGAATTTACTTCAAACTTAAAACTTAGCAGCATAATACGAAAAATAATTTTTTAAAAATTAAGGGTCTTGAACCCAAAAAATCAACACTAACTTGTCATCTAAACTTCTGCATACATGTATGTGGTATTTTGAATGATTGCTGCGACATCAACGTAATGTCCTCAATTCAAAAATCTAACAAACCCCAAAGAAAAATAGTTTCTTTGACTTCTGAAGGTTCTAAAAGTTGATCTTTTATGGTCCTAAAATTATTAAAAAAAAAAAATTATATCAAAAACGTTAAAGGTTTTTGTTCAAATTGACAAAAACAAAAAGAAACAACAAAGTACATTTATGTACATTATTATGTTTTAGGACCCTGAAGGTCAGTGAACATTTTTAATGCAATCTTATTTCTTCTACTGTAGACTGAAAGAACAAAGGGTAAACTAGAAGAATTTATAAAAGTCCAAAAATATTATAAAGTCTCTTGGACCCCAAAAATAAAATTGTCATAGTTTGATTTTATGAACTTCACTAACAATTTATTTGTCAGTTATTTAAACGGTTAAATATAAGCTTGAGATATAGATAAATACCAAGGGCGCTGGGAAATTAGACCCCAACACACTTTGAAGGCTTAATTAAAAAAAATTTAAAATACATACGTTTTTTTTTATTTTGGAAAAAAAAACCTCTAAAAATTCAAACGGGAAAAGAATGTACCTACATAGTTTTTTATATTAAGAACTTTATTTCTTGAAAACTGTAAAACAAAATTCAGAAAAAAACCCTATATTAAAAAAATTACATAAAAATAAAACATACAAACAAATAAACGAACAACTTCAAAAAAATTTAATTAAAAAAAAAAAAAATGAATTTCCAAAATTTAGTTTTTGAATATTTTATCATCACGATTTTGAGTTGAAACGGTTTGATAAAAAAACTTTTTTTTTTTTTAAGTAGGTACGATCTTATACCTACTCATATTTGTCGAGATTTGGTATAAGAATTTTAATTAAAATCGTTCCAGACATTTTTTAGAAAAATAAGTAAAAAAGTCTATTTGTATTTCCGGAAAAAAACATTTTCCAATCCAAACTATAAAAAAGTCTATTTCAGTTAAAGAGAATCACAAAACCCTTGCTTATCAACTTTGCTGCAGATCCTTGAAAAATGTAAAATGCATTACCTTACCTTACCAACTTTGAAAAAGAACGTTGGTCAAAATACTTTTTCCACTCAAAAATTCGCACTGCTAATACAAAAACAGCAGCATCAAACCATAATACCATCCATATGACTGACTTTGACCATCATCAGATTAATCATAACAAAACTATTAAATGACCCTTTACTTGGATCATTTATCGTTACAAATTATTCTCATCAGATCGAGAAATTTTCATTTTGTCAAAATAATTATTCCGACTGTTTATTTCTTCGCATTCCCTATAATCTAAATTATTTAAATTATTCTATACTTATTTTGCAAAAACACTCTCAAAAAATATCGAATTTTTTCGAATTTTGTTTTTTAAATTTTTTAAATTTTTTTAAAATAACAAGAATTCTTGGCATTTAAAAAAAATTAATTTGTAGCAGCCCAATCAATTTATTTGAAATGAGAAACTAGGAAAACCTTCAGAAATTTGAAAAGTATTGGAACCAGGGCTGCCGTTGCGAATTTGCGTTGAGGAGTGTTTTAAATGTTTCGAGGAAAGGAGTATGCGAAGTAAAACATTTTTTTAAATGGAAATCCACTTTAAATTAAAATGTTTTCACATTAATTATCCTGTTTTGCCGTATAAAAATAAAATGATTTTCTTATGAATTTTTGAAAACTTTAAATAGATTTAATTTAATTTTTAAAAAATTAGTACAAACTCAACATTATGATCCTGTAAGTGGGTCACGGAAATAGGAATAATTTTCATTTATTGGAAAACTTAAATCTTTTTGATATAATTTTTCAATAAAATTTTAATTAATAACCATTCTCGTTTTTAAAAATTTGTATTAAATAAAAAGATATAGAAATTTAATTTGTATCAACAATCAATTGATATTTGTTAATCGGAATTAGGGTGAATATGTTAAAAATAAAAAAAAAAACAATACTATAAAATATAAATAATTCAAAAGTTGAAATAAATAATAAATTCATTAATGTGAAAAATAAAATACTTTAAAAAAGATAATAGTTATGATATTCTTTAAAAAAAAAATTTTCAAAAGTTCTTTTGAAGGTTGTCATTTATTTTGGAATTTACATAATATGAAAACAAAAAGTAAAAACTTATTTTGTATTATATTTTATAGCGTCTTCATTTAGCTTGCTACAAGTTTATACATTTGAAATTTAAAGTTTGACAGATACTGTTACCAGATACCGACCACATCGACATAGGTCAGTATAAAAGAAATGGATGTATTTATAGCATTTTTAATGAAAATGTGCAGAATAATTTAGACCACATAGGAACCTAATGGAAACATAGAATTAGATACAAAAATTTTAACTTAAATAATATTAATCCAATAAACATTGAAATATTTTAGAGGGGAGTAAAATTGAAGAGTGGGGAGTATAGGAGTACGGTGTACGCATGTACAAATACTCCCTTAGTAGCGATTTCGACAGCCCTGATTGGAACGACGATAGCGTAAAATTATGATGGAGATATCACATTTTGGTTCTATAGTCCAGTCTCCACTAAAGAATATGCCACGCAATTTCGATTCCCCACTCGAAAAATAAGTCGCTGTAACCTGATACCCAAAATTGTCCAATTCAAGTAAATAAGCTAGTGATAGGATAGAGAACAACCTCTATATTGCATTTTCAAAAATATCAAAAAGTTTAAAGTGTCGAATATTTGATTTTTTTCGGATTTAGCTTTTGAAATAAGAAAAAAAAAATGATTTTTGAATTGTATGTCCTCAACGGAAATATGCTTACAAAATATGTATTTAGGTATGAAATTACTCAAAAACATTGATATCTCATATTAAAAACTGTTTATATGTTTTGCTCCATAGTAGGTACTCACCATTTTCAAAATATTTTTGATCAAAGGAATTTACCAAATGCCATAAATATTTTTAACATAAATATTTTGTCCGTGTTGAATGGACTAATAGCCTATACGTGATAACCTCACGCTAAGTTGGTTCGTTTCTTAGTTAAAAATGTTGTTTGATTTGATAAAATGTAATTGTTTGAGCTGCATGGATATTACATAAATTAGTTGTTTTGTTGAAAACTAGCTATGAAGATTGTTTCATCAGATGTTTAAACTGGAGACCTAGATACATTCTTATATATATGTATTTATTCTATATCACATAAAGGAAAATGTTAATCAATATACTTTTTGTTTTGTTTTTTGTTTAAATATTTTTGTTTAAACTTTTTCAGATATTTAGCAGCTGTTCTGTTAGACACCTTGAATTACCTGTTAATCAATGATGTTAGGTTGAACTTCAGTAAACATTATATCTATTTATAGCCAAACAAACGACAATCACAAAAATCCGCACCCCTTTTTGTCATTTGCTATTTATATTTTCATTGCAGGAACTTCCAATTTAATGCCTGGATCTTTGTAGACTGAACGATTTGAGCCAAAAAAAAAAAATAATAATTTAGCAATCGTAGTGCATTTATTTTTTTTTCTATTTGTTTGACAAAAAATCTTTTGCCTCCTCAGTTACCGGCTTCACATTTGTTATAAGCTCCATTGTTCGTTTGTATTTTCTAAAATCTTCTTCTTGAATTCAGCACACTTATTCACTTATTCGTGTTTTGCTTTTGGTTTTTTTCTTTATATATATTTTCTCCTTGTAACAAAAAAATAAAAAAAAAAAAAAAACAAAAATATTAGAATGGAGTACACAATCAAGTATAGCTAGCAGCACGGAACCATCATCACCGGCTATCTCTGATAGTTGTTATTCTCATGGAACTCCTAGTGGAGAAATGTCAATGAGTTTGACTAGTACTGATGGGTAAATGAATTTAAGCTTTTGATGTTTTTAATTGTATCCTTGAAAGCCTTTTTTTTTGATATCATATTGCAGTTTGAATGTCTTGCCAACAGCTGAAGAATTGGCGAAATTCTTTCCCCAACTCGATGACGATCTTAACTCAGTTTACGTTCAGCTGAATAGCGACAATCTGGATCCAGACGTATTTAATCCCCCAACTGAGGGAGAGAAAAGTTGCTGTCTTACTCCTGTAAGCATGTGCATGGACCTTAGCACTGCGGCTACAAAAGGTTCAATAACACTTTCCATCGAAGTAAGTTACTCAAGATACCAAAAGTAGTGATGGGAACTATCGAATAATTTGAACTTGTGATAGTTAGTAACTGAATGATTTGAACTATCGATTACACTGGTTAACAAAATTAAACTTTTTTTTTGTTGCTGAAACAAAAATATACTTTTCTGAAGGTTTTCGGTGTGCTGAATTCGAATCCGAAGTCAAAAAAAGTTAATCAGCTCCCGTTTTTGATATATTACCGTTAGAAAATGCTGCACTTCGGACGTTATTCTTTTATATATTTAAAATTGTTTGAGCATATTTAGTAACGGTTTTTATAAGAACTATTTACCACCTTTTTAAATCTGTTTAAATCTTTCCGATATCTTTTTTACTGCCCGAGATATCCTCAGTTGTTTGGTATTTTTATAAATTTTATAACGTCATTATCTTCTTTATGATATATGAAGCCAATCCCACTGACTTCAGTTTAAGATATCTCGGGCAATACAAAAGATATTGAAAAGATTTAAACAGGTATCGAAAGATGGAAAACAGTTCTTATAGAAACCGTTACTATATATGCTCAAACAATTTTCCTTATACAAAACAATAATATCCGAAGAACTCAAAAAAACGTTTTTTTGCATTTTCTAACGGTAATATCTCAAAAACGGGAGCTGATTAGTTGTTTTTGACTTCGGATTCGAGTTCAGCACACCAAAAACCTTCAGAAAAGTATATTTTTGATTCGGCAACAAAACCCTTGTAAATTAGTGTTATAGTTCATTCATTCGAATAAAAACTATAGAATAAACTATCGAATTAAAACTATCTATAAAAAACTATTCGAATGAAAAAACTATCGAATAAGAATACTGTTTAAAAGAAAATAATATCAAATAAAAAACTATTTGAATGTGAAAACTATCGAATAAAAAACTATTCAAATGATAAAACTATCGAATAAAAAAACTATTCAAATGAAAAAACTATTCGAATGAAACAAACTATTCGAATGAAAAAACTATTCGCATGAAAAAACTATCGAATAAAAAAAACTATTCGAATAAAAAAACTATGGAATAAAAAAAATTTTGAATGAAAAAACTCTCGAAAAAACTGTTCGAATGATGAAACTATCGAATAAAAAACTATTCAAATGAAAAAAAAAACTATCAAATGAATAAACTATTGCATAAAAAAAACTATTCGAATGAGAAAACTATCGAATAAAAAAAATATTCGAATTGAAAAACTATCGAATGATAAAACTATTCGAATGAAAAAACTATTCGAATAAAAAAACTATTCAAATAAAAAAACTATCGAATGAAAAAACTATTCCAATGAAAAAACTATCAAATAAAAAACTATTCAATTGAAAAAACTATCGAATGAAAAAACTATTCGAATAAAAAAAAAAAATATTCGAATGAAAAAACTGTCATATAAAAAAACTATTCGAATGATAAAACTATCGAATAAAAAACTATTCAAATGAAAAAACTATAGAATGAAAAAACTATTCGAATGAAAAAACTATCGAATAAAAAAACTATTCAAATGAAAAAACTATCGAATTAAAAAAAAATATTCGAATAATAAAACTATTCGAATGATAAAACTATCGAATAAAAAACTATTCAAATGAAAAAACTATCAAATGAAAAAAATATTCGAATGGAAAAACTATCGAATAAAAAACTATTCGAATGAAAAAACTATCGAATAAAAAAACTATTCAAATGAAAAAAACTATCGAATGAAAAAACTATTCGAATGAAAAAACTATCGAATAAAAAAACTATTCAAATGAAAAAACTATCGAATTAAAAAAAAATATTCGAATAAAAAAACTATTCGAATGATAAAACTATCGAATAAAAAACTATTCAAATGAAAAAACTATCAAATGAAAAAAATATTCGAATGGAAAAACTATCGAATAAAAAACTATTCGAATGAAAAAACTATCGAATAAAAAAATATTCAAATGAAAAAACTCTCGAAAAAAAACTAACTAAATGAATGAATAATTTCAAACTATTGAATAAATAAATATTTTACAACTATCGATAGTTTGATAGTTTTTATTCGATAGTTCCCATCACTATCCAAAAGTTTATCGTAATTTAATTTGTTTCCCATTTTTTTTTTGTATTTTTTAAGAATGAAGACGAAGATGAAGCTACACTCTCAGCAGCAACAACTCCATCTCTTCCACCTGACGAATTCAGTCCGCATACAATAGAGTCCGAAATCTACCGCGAAACTGAACGTTTCGAATTGAGACCTCCAGCTCGAAAGCCAACCGATCCAATTTCTCCGAAAATTCAAAAACAAATAAGTCTCTTCGAAAGAGAACCTTCTCCTTCATCGCCTCGATCTCCGCCACAGGTTATTCGTCGCAAGAAATTCGATAATGTTACAGCTCAGTTTTTGACTCAATCGGCTTCGAATTCGAATTTCAAAAACTTCGAAAGTAATACTTTGCAGAAAAAATCAAAACCTGATATCGGCGGTGATGGTGATGATGATGAAGAATCCAAGACAAGATCTTGTTCGAATTTAAAAACTGAGTCCATATCGAGTCTTTCGCAGGCGGCACAAAAAAATCCTGGAGCGGTAATAGTGAAGGAAATATTCATAGAACCACCTCGAAGGATATCGAGAAGTTTCCATGGAAAAACACAAAGTATGGATGCTGGATTTTTGTTTTCAGATTTTCTAAATGTTCCATCGACAAAGTTGACAAGGCAGGGAAGTGTTGGCAATGAAGGTGCTAATGCTAATCAAAGTTTTAGTGCAAATACTTCACCTTCGGCTAGGGCGAGATTTACAACATCAAAAGTTGATGATAATAAGTATCGTAAAGATAAATATTGATTATAAGGTGTTTTTTTCCTTCCTTTTCCATACAAAAAAAAAAAAACTGTTTCCGTCTGTGTGTTTAGTTACTATAAAAAATAGAGTTAATATTGAAATAAATTATATTGCACTATGTGTTCTTATGAATTTAAACAAAAACATGAAAATATTTGAGAAATATTCTTTTCTGTGATTAGTTTATTTATTATATTTTTTTAGATTTAGAACAAAAAATAAAAGTATGTGTGTTTTTAGAAAGATAAATAAATAAATATAAAGAAAGTCTTTATGGCTGTGCTCTCAATTTCTGATTTGAAAAAAAAAAAAAAATTGTTTGTTTATTTAGAAGCTCAAATGAAATAAATTCAGATTTCGGGATACCATCTTTATAGTATCAGAAATAAGGAAGCAAAAGTAATTAAAAAAAAATCAAATTGCTGTGTAAAAGATTATATCCAATCCAAATTGATCAAGGTGAAATCAGAGTCAGAACTCAAATTAGCCTTAATAAGCTATTAGAGTAGCAAAACCCTACAATAAACTTGAGTGTCGGAAGAAAAGTACAAATTAAACTTGCACTAAGAATTAAAATTGGCTTATGACAGGAGCCATTATTTTTGCTCCGAAAAACTTATTACGAAAATCCATCTTTAGAGTCTTTAAATAAACGCTCTTAAAAAAACGGCAGCTATGGAATGTCTAAATTTACAAACAGGGATGGAAAATTACATTTTTTAATTGTACTGAAAATTTAATTTGGATTGTACTGAAATGGATATAATTGTATTGAAATAGATTTTGCACACGAGAAATTAATATAAAATTTAATCAAAATGTTTTATTTGCAAAAACTCTACAAGGGACGGATTGGCAAAAAAAAACAGCAATAACAGTTAGAAATAAAGTGAGGTACCATACGACTGACTAACAAGCAGAAAATTTTAACGACCCACAGTGGTCTAAAACCTGGCCAAAAATATTTAGGCACATTTCCCACATAAAATAGGTACCAAATGACCAAAAAGTTATTCGGAAGGAAAAATTTTCATTTTCTTGTTACAGTAAAAGCCACTTAAGTGCTAACCCTCTTACTCCTGGATTAGCCGGAAGAAAAAAAATATACCTAAAAAATCAGAAAATGCACGTACAATTCTGTGCTATATCCTATATTAAAGTTAGTAATCTATTCTTTATTTAATTTTTTGACTTAAGTTGTTTCACCAAATAGTTTTTGAGAAATTAAGTTTTAAAGATGAAATTTTGAAAAAAAAAAAATGTTTACGTTTTTTAATTGATTTTGTATAAAATTTTGCAATATTATGGACATAATTATACCATTAGTTAATGACCTAGTAGTTTTTAGTCAAATACTAAAGACTTCATTCTAATAAATATAAAAGTTCCTCAGAATAACAAAAAAAACTGAATCATACTTTTTTGCCGGGAAACCCAGTTTTGTTTTTTTTAATTTGCATTAACCTTTTGTAACCCAAGGTCGTAAATTTAAAAATTAATAAGTCAATCGATTGGCCTTTATCTTTAATAAAACACGTATTTTTTAAAAATTCAATAAAGTCATTATTTACTTAGTTATTTCGATATTTTGGGAGTAAAAAAAAAGTTTAAATAATTTATTTTTATATAAAAATGCAAAAATTCAAGCAAAAAACTATCTAATATTAATTTTTAGGCACTTTCCTAAAATCCAAAAATAAAACCCCGTGGGGTTTACTAACAAAAACTATTTTTTTTCTGAATTTCGTAGTTTTTACACAAATTTGCTTATTTTCAAAAAAGCCCAACTTTCAACATTAACTGTCAATTAAAAACTATTGGTGCTATTTATTAGAAATTTGAAGTACTATTTCGATAAAGCAATACTTAAAGATTATAATATTAGAAGCTTCAAAAGAAAAAAAAAAAAAAAATAGTTTGTAGAGCTTTTATGCAATCTTTTTCGGTTTGTTACAGAAATGTCACATGGGGCTACAAGGGGTTAAATTGTTTTATACCTCAAGAATATTGTGTTCAAATTGTGGGTCTCTTGGAGCCAAATTGACCAAGTTATGAGTATTTTAATACTTCCCTTAGGAACATTTTAGTCTTTTAGTCCAGAGTTCAAAACTTTAAATCGTTATCCCCACAACTAATGTTTTTAACGCCGGTGCTCCTCATAACTTCAAAACTACTGCACCGATTCTTTTGAAATTTGGAACACTATTTTTTTTACATATTTTTAGAGGTATCCCTGGAGAAATTTTCTCAATAAAATAACATTTATAAAAATCTATAAGTAAGGGTCGCTTTTGAGGAGTTTTTTTCAAGGGGTCTTTATTTTCGGGGTGCAAACTTGGGCAAACTTCTGAAATGCAAGTTTGTTCTACATATCCAGCAGTTCTATAATATATAGTTTATGCAATTTTGTGACTTGTTCCGCTATTTTAAAAACACTAATGTTAAAAAAAAAACAACGAAAAAAGTGCAAATTTTTGAGGTGGAGCTTTTCATGGGAAAGGGATGCAACAATCAACAAAATTCGCATTTTCAGCCAGAAATAGACAAGAGTTTCACTCAAGTTCTTTCTGTTATTATTCATATATTTTTAAAACTCTTATAGTTTGATTTCCTTTAAGTATGAACTTTAAGTTCTGGGGGGGCACGTGCCCCCGTGCCCCCCCCCTGGATCCGCCTATGCTAACATGCCTTTTCCATATAAAAGTTTGCAGGTCTTCGGACTTAATGCTCTACTTTGAAAATTGTTTTCATTTTCTTTTCTGAATTTATAACAGAATGAATTCAGTGTTTTGCATTTCGACTTTATTAGTCTCTAATTTGAACAGCATTTTCTATATTTGCTGATGAATGTCAAAAAAAAAAAATGTTTACAATCAGTTTTATGTTACTCAAATTGTAACATTTATTTTGGATAAAAAAATCTGAAACTAAATTAAAACTTAAACAAAAAGATCTTTCGTTTTAAATACTTTCGATTTCCTCTTTTTTTTAATGTTAGATTGCAAAAGAATTTTTAAGACACAGATTAAAAAATTGTATAGAATTTAGACAAATTGTATTTTTGTACTCGAGCAAACCCATTTGTATCGAATTTGATACAATTGTATTGACTTTTTCATACCAGCCAATTAAAAAAATCTAGCTTCGTCACTTATAATTTTTTTTATAATTTTTTTTGTTTTGGAGAGAAGAGGTTTACACCATTTCAACAATCTGGTAAAACATTTGGGTTGGCTAAACTATTTAGACTTTATATTGTGAACGATTTCGAAAATTCAATTTTTTTTGTTTTCATTTACCAAACTTCGGTATCAATTTAAAGTTGGTATATGTTTTAAAAAATATATTTTCAAACCAAGGTATTTATTGAAATAGATTGAAAATTGCCTAAGACAATTTTTATAAATGATTTTAACTCAATACAGAAATTAGTATTTCCATTCTACTGGGTGGGACAAAGTTACTTTAGTTTTTTTTCCTGATTTGTGTACTATTCACTTAGTAAGACATTTAATAGCTTCAACACCTAATTCATTAAGTGACGGCGACCGCGCAGCCGGATTCACAGCACCACCACCGGGAAAATTGCGACACCCCCTTCCCACGTGTTTTGCTTCCATATCTTTAATTTAATATCTTTGATTTTAAATTACAAAGGTCTTTTTCCAATTTTTGTTCTGGCATTTTTTCATGCTTTTTTGAAGGTAGGCTGGGTTAAGACAAGAAAAAAATTGTTTAGGAGGGAGGGACAATTTTCGAAAAACTTGACTTAGCCGGAAAAAAAAATTATTAAAAATCAACGGTTATATTTAAAATGACACGTGTTATACATTTTTATTTACTGTTTTTTTTAAATAAAGCTTTTAAATAAGAAATATTTATTTTCAAACTAAAAAAATTGAATTTTCGCTTCGCTTTCCATTCACCAATGAAAACAAGAAAGTGTGGTCGATTTGTTTTTGGTCTTTGCGCTTATGTTATTTATTTCGTCATTTCTAAAAAACTCACCACTACACTCTAGAAAGTTTTATAGACTCTTTAATGTGTATACCCTACCCATATTATATGATTTTTTTTTAATTTTTAATTTTTATAAAAAAATTATGTCCAGCTGTGTTTGATATAAAACCCGCATACCAAATTTTATAAGTGTAGGTGTATCATGTTGTTCCAGTGGCGTATCCAGAAAAAAATTTGGAGGGGGCTAGAAAATGTTTCAAACATTTTTTAGAGGGGTACGAAAAATTTTTCTCTCTAATTAATTCACCTTTGATCAAGAGTGAAGCGCTGTGCTGCGGTACTGAAAGTGGTATAGTAGCATTTAACTGCTCTCGACGTCGACAGCTTCGTACTTCTGTCTCCTGTTTTCAAAGTTCTTGTGTTACAAACACCATTTTCGATATAAACGCCCATGCTCCGCAATTCGACCGAAAGTGAATTGAAATCACTTTTAAATTTCACGTGAAATAAAATATCATATTCTTCATTTGGATCAATTTCAAAAACTTCGAAATTGCTTCGAACTGTCGTAGCTGAAGGATCATACTTTTTAATTTTGTTTCTGAAGTTAAATTATTACTGCTGGATGCAATTTTATCGGCAATTTTAATGGAAAAAAAAGAAGAATTCAAAAGAAAAAATAAGGAGACACAAATATAAGTTATGATAACATTTTGTCCAAAAATTATAGATTCATTGAAAAAGGCGCCAAATTTACAAACCGAAATAATGTGAATTGAATTCGATCAGAAAATCTAAATGAGTGAAAAATGCAGAAAGTGAAAGTCTTGAAACTAATTTTCCATTAAATTATTTTGGATGTTTAATTCGAAATATATATTTTTTCGTAATATGTTGCTTTTTTAATCCGAATCCGAAGTCCAAACTGGCATTTGCTGAAAGAAACCATTAGTTACATATCGCTGGCTGAGTTTTATACACCAAAATTTTCGTAATTTCAACGGCTTTCAGATAAAATTTAAATAAAAATTAGAAAAAAATTAATGGGGACGATACAGGTTAAAAAGACATACAACTTTCATGATTTCACATAAATGTATTAATATAATAAGGTTCTATGTTATGCAACATAGAACCCTTTTACTGATTTTTTTTTTTTTTTCAAACAAAAAAAAATACATTGATTTAAGTTACATAGAACTTTTTTGCGCAAATTTTTTAAAATGAAATCTTATGAAAATGAAATCTTTTTTTACTAAAGTAAAATTAAAAGATCTTTTGATGTTTTTGCTGGTATTGAACAACAGGGGTGGAATCGGCTAACTTAATAGTCGATAGTTGACAGTCAAAAACGACGATTTTGCTCCATAATTCGTCGTTTTTGACTATCAAATATCGACTATCAAGTTAGCGGATTTCACTCCAGGGCTTTTGCTAAACAGCAAAGAATTTTTGTATCTCGTTCTGTACCTACTCTTTAAACCAAAATATGTAGGTACTATCCAACTTTAACTTTTGCAATAATTCATTCGGGTTACCTAACCCAGATATTCTTACATCATAATTAAATTAGATTAATGTTTTTTGTGTTCCAAGAATTGGAAGTGATTTTTTGAAACCTTTTTTTTTTCATAATCGAGTTTGGGAATTTCATAGTTCGTATTAATAAACCAAAAGTTAAAGAACCACCTAGATTCCTTAACTTAAAATAAAAGAAGTCAAAACTCAAAAAGTACCAAAAAGGTACCTTCGGACAAACCTAAACTGCAAACGAGATTCAGCTTTCACCTGAGTACCCAAAAAACAAAAATATTAAACAAAAAATTAATTAATTTTTAGTTGTATTTAGTTGAAAAATTGAGTATTTTTTTTGAAAGGTCAAGATTTTACTCTACTCACCAAAGTGAACTCTTCGTTATTCATCTTTACAATTATATTAGTTTATTTCTATTAATAGTTTCATCGAAAAAAACTTTTTTTTTAACTTGAAGCAAATTTACGTTATACGTGGAGACAAATAAGGCACTTAGAATCAAGGTGATACTCCTCTAAAATTCAATACTCTTAAATTAATAAGATTTCTAATAAAAAATAAGTACAATTTGTTTAAACTTTGTTAAAATCAAAGTGAACTTCATTTTAACAAGAATTTTCTTCTTAAGAAAATTTAAGTGTAGATACCTGCTATAAGATTGAAATGATTTTTCATTCATTTTATGTGCATTCTAATTAAAATTAAAAGATTAAACAAACTTTCAATTTTTTATTGGCATACATTTTGCACCGTAGAAGATGATTGTTTTAAGACGACTGTCTTTTTGGCAAAAAAGCATGCAAGAATCCGATTGATTTAATACAAATTCTAATTGTTTTAAGCATGTCTTTTTTCTGTATACCTAATTCAACAAAAGCAGGAATTGGGATTTTTGGTATTTTTTTCTGTTATTTAAAATAGAATTTGACTGTTTTGTGCAAAACTTGAATAAAATTTAATTAAATCAAAGCCTATTTCACGATGAAGTCACTTTTTTTCATATAAAATTCATTTATTACATGTAAGCTCTTTATAACTATAAGGTTCTATGTTGAACATAGAACCTTTTTCAAATTTTTTTAACAAACATTTTCATAAAAAGGTTCTATGTCATCTTTTTAAAATGCTCATAGAATCCTTTTTTGTGGTGAAATTAATGTTTTTTCATGGTTTTATGATTTTTTTAGGGTCCTTTATAAGATTGCATCAATACTTTACTGCTATGTAACTATTTTATCCAAAAAACAGCCTTAAAAAACTTTGAGATCGATTTCCTCAAAACTAAGGTGAGTTGACATACAACCCTATAATTCTCAGCCAGCGATATGTTGACCACTAAGATTTTGAGATATCAAATATTTTTATTTTTCAATAGCTTTGAGAAGTATATAATTTTTGAAAAAAGTGTTTATTGAGATTGCATAAGAACTTTTGCAAAATTAAACGGTGATGTTATTCGACGTACGTATTATACTAAAAAGTGATCTGAAGAATTTCGAATTGGACTTAAATCCGAAAAAACCACCCAACCCCCAGCTACAGCTAAGGCCCTTACTCAAACAAACACAAATAGCTGTTTCAGAATTTGGAGGGGGCTCGAGCATCTGAGCTGCCTCTAAATCTATAAGATTTACGAACAAGTTTCAGTCAAGCATATACATTACAATGAAATTAGGTAAAAAATAACATGATCTGGAAGGTTTGGGGGGGGGGGGGGCTTGAGCCCCCTGAGCCCCCCCCCTCAATACGCCACTGTGTTGTTCACGTTCACATATAGTTTTCGGTAATATTATACCAGTTGTAGTCAATAAACAAGGATCCTCGTGTTAAAACTGTTTTGGTTTTGATGTCATTAGATTCAGCATTAAAAAATACCTTAAAAACATGTGTCTCTCTACAACGCAAATCCTTGCTGCCATCGCTAAATGAACGAAAAATTTAGGCTCACATTTGCAATTTGCAAACTAAATTAGTTCTACTGCAAAATGGGTATCCTTATTAACTGAACAGGAGAATCTGTGATAGAACTAAATTCCCCTGACGATTGCCAGCGCAAACGGGATATGTTTATAGAGTATAAAATCACTAAATGTCTGAACTAGATTAAGAAAAATGGCACATTTATTTGAAAAAAAAAAATGAATATTTACTGGAGCTTCGATTAGATTGAGTTGGTAAATTTCCAAATAAAGGAAACAATACAGTTGCGTAAATTTCATGACCCAAACATATCGCAATACAGACATTTAAGGTATTGCAAAAATGATAAACCATGTTTCTTCACAAACGACAAACAATTGGTTTTGGTTTTTGAATCATCTAAATTTACTTTGGGTACCTATGTATTTCTATCCGCATGCTCCCTTACCCAATTTAAATCCCAAAAGAAGTCTATTGTTCGATTCCATAAAATCCCTACAAAATACACAGGTACACAGGCAAAAGTAGTTCAGAGAAAATGTGTATAAAAGCAAAGACTCAACCGAATGCACTTGCAAATAATTGCAGGACTTTTGGTTTAAACATGGGGCGCACTGGCACTCTACAATTCGCACAATTTGATACTATTGCAAGTGCAAGTCTGTGTAGCAAAAAGCAATACGATAAGCCTATGGGGTTGAATTGAAAGTTTGCTGCAGGAAATGAATTTGGTAAACAACAGAAATTTATCTTGATTAGAAGCAAAAATATGGAGCACCAGCACAATATTCGAGTCGGTTGCTATTTGAGAGCTAGTACAACACAGAATGGCGTATTTAATCTTTGCCATAATTCTACAGCTTTACGGAAGAACAATAAATGTAATTTGCGCCAGGGTTTTGCAATATATGAGAGGGGGAAATTGTCCTTATAACTTTTAATTGCTGGGGAAAAGTATAGTTGTTTGCTGCATGGTTTTGGTATGGAATATGCTTGTTGACTTTGTGATGCTAACATATTGCCAAAGGAAATTTATAGTTGTTAAGACGAGAGTTGATACAAGTGGCTTGTATAATGGATCAAAAATGTTGAATAATGTTAATTTTCGTCTTTTGAAACGAAATGTAAAAGAAGACCATTTTGCATTTGGCAGAGCTACTTAGTTAAGAATTTATTTTTTAATTTCGATAAATGGGCTTAATTAGGATAAAATGAGAATACTTTGCTAATGGAGAAATAAAAATGGTACCTTGTAAAATAATACTAAGGTTGTTCCATTTTTACATTAAACTTTAAATACAATAAACATTTTGTATTTTGAAATTTTTTTGAAAGTGAATTACATGGCAGAAATTTTCAACATTTTCAGAAATAAAATTATTGAATTCATTAAATAGTGGAGTAACTAAAGCTAAAAAATTGGCAATATTAGGGAACCTGACAGAACAGCTTAGATTTTGATGATCTTTTTTTTTAAACGTCCGTAATTAAAAACACTTTAAAGTCTATAGATTAAAAATTGATGGTGTTGCCGTTTTGATTTTTTAAATTTAATTGAAGATTTTTGTGAACAAACAAAATTTTTTTTCAAAAATTTTTCTTAAATTTTTCTTAAAAATTTCATAAATTAATTGATGCCAAAAGATTGTCTAGGAAATTCAAGAAAAAAAATATATGGGAGTTAGGGACAATCTTCCATCGTTAGATGCAATTTTCTTATTAATTGACTTCAAACACAACAAAAAAAAAATATTTGAACACAACGGCAACACCTACAATATTTAAATATACATTTTTAAAAAGCTAGAAGCTTAGTCACATTTGTAAAATTAAAAATAAGTAAATTGAATGAAGGGCTTTTGAAAGAATGGTAATTGAACTTAGATTTTTGAAAATGAAAAAAAAAATTATTGACAAAATTTTAACATGTCGTTTTTAAAACTTTTTCGTAATAAAAAATGCATTTATTTTTCAAATTTTTTAGGCCACATTTATTATAATTTGAAATTATAAAAGGAAATGTCAATATGGATTACAGTTTATGAAAAAAATTAAAAAGTAATTAATTTTCGAAGAACTTTTTTTAATAGAAGTTTTGAAAAAAAATACAACTTATTTTTTTTTTAATTCAACATTTATATATAAAGTTATTTTTTATTTATTCAATAGCTCTTATTGTTGAAAGTTAAAAAGCAAAAGTTTAAAAGTTCTTATTTGCCAAAATCTTTGAGAAAATCAATTATTTCAATGCAAAAATTCAGTTTTATCAAAAAAAAAACCCATTGAAATTGAAGTAATTTTTAATTTTTTTTTCAAAAGTGTGATATATATTACTTTTTCTGCTTCGGATTTCAACTGATAATATTTATGGCCAAAAACTTTTTAAAAATAAATTCATATTTTATTAGAAAAAGTTTGAAAAAAGTCATTTTAAATTTTTTTAATAACATTTTTTTTTAATTCTGAGTTTGAGGACCATTTTTTGAAATTAAATTAAATTAGTGGATTTAAATTTAAGAGATAAGAATGAGCTTCTGGCTTTTTAAAAATGTATTTTAAAATATTGTGGGTGTTGCCGTTGTTTTCAAAATATTTTTTTTGTGTTTGAAGTCAGATTGTGAGAAAATTGCATATATTTTTTTTCCTTAAATTACCTAGAAAATCTTTTGCCATCATTTGTTTTATGAAATTTAAACACACAAAAAATGGTTTTGTTCAAAACAAATTTAATTTTAATTTTCAAAAACGATACGGAAACATAGGCAATTTTTAATCTATAGACTTTAAAGTATTTTTAATTACCTACGTTTGAAATAAAAAATCGTCAAAATCAGAGCTGTTCGGCCGGATTTCCTATAATAATTTGCTTTAGTTACTCTACTAAAAATAGATTTATGTTTTATTGCTTTATAGCAGAAACGCTCAAACTATCGAGCTAAAAAAATGACTGTAAGTTTGTTTGAAAACCATACAAATATTCTTTTGTGCAATGTACATTCTATTACGATGGGCGTTGTATTGTAACGTACAGTGTCCATCTCATGAATCCCTTTAGTATTATTGCTGGAGGTCTTCGCGGCAAATAAATGCGTATTATTTAGCTTCTTTAAGTTCAGAGAAACAATATTATGAAGTAAACAAAAGAGTTGAGCAGAAAACTTGATTAAAAATTGAAAACATTTAAATAGGTTATTAAAATTTTTGTGGGGAACAATTAAAGAATATAAATTTTTTTATTTAACAAGATATCTACCTATATCAAGAATAAAGATTAATACTTCTCTGTAAGAGGAAATGATTACGTTTCATGACTTGAAAATAAATTAGTTTATTTAGCGAAATTCACGGAAACTAATTCCTTAAGTTTCAGTATTAATTTTTTTTTTAAGGGGAGGAGTAAAAATATCTTTTAAAGGCATAGTTTTCTTACTGAACATATTCCATTAAAAGTATATGTTTAAGAGCAATAAATAGTTACAAGCAATTTTACATAAAATTGCATTTCATTCTCATATGTAATTAAATAAAATTTCATACTTTTGAGGTATATAATATAAAAGTATGAAATGCTGTTATTTCTTAAAGACGGCGGCGCGGGCGAGTGGAACTTGATTTCTTACCGATTTATTTTGTAAAGTTGAGTTTAAATAATAAACTTAAATAAAAATTAAATACACTATTTACACATACAAATCAATGTTACGGGTGAGTCCCTTTTTTTAATTAGGGGAATAAGGTTTAAAAACGGATACACTAATTTCTCGTTCCATAGTGATACTTGTAGTGAAAAGTGTTGAGACAAATATTTAGTACCAACGAAATAAAAATTTAATTTAGTTTATTTTCATAAAAAAAATAAGTTTTATTTCATAAAAAAGGCTACTGAAAGTAATTAAAAAAAAAAAATAAACAAACTGAGTGAATTAAAAAAAAAATAATTTTTAAATAAAAAATTGATTTAAATAAATTAAATTTTTTTCTGAGCTTTATCTATTTGTTCTTTTCTTAATCACAATAGCTCAGAAAAAGTTTTTAATTCATTTAAATCAATTTTTTATTTAAAAATTATTTTTTTTTTAATTCACTCAGTTTGTTTATTTTTTTTTAATTACTTTCAGTAGCCTTTTTTATGAAATAAAACTTATTTTTTTTATGAAAATAAACTGGGCTTTAATAAAAAGGACAAAAAATTAATACTCATTAACGTGTTTTTTTTACTTAAATGATATGAAAGTGTAAAAAACAACTTAAAAAACGAAGAAAATTGTGTTTGATGCAAAATTGTGGAAAAACGGTTGTCCGCAGAAAAAAAAGTTTTGAGACAAACTTAAACTGTAATAAATTCTTGATTGGTTGTAAAAAAAAATCTTTCAAATCAAACTTAGTTTGACAAAGATAAGGCCAGTTAAAGGACAAGAGAGCAAAAATCATAAAAACCGTGGTAACTCGAAAACGGGACGAAAACGAGAAAATTACCTCTTAAGTTTTTCGACTTCAAATGACCTCAGGAATCCATGGTTTTCATTTGGGGCGGTGACTGTGGGACACCCTGTATAGTCCTAATATAATATACATATAAGTTCTTAGGCAAAAAATTTCTTATTTTGATTTCCCATTTTGTAAGGATTTATACAATATTCATGGATCTGAGTCTCGAATTATGTTATGGAAGTATTTTTAGTTGATTAAGGTGTTACATGGAGAAAAAAAGAAAAGTAACTTAAAATAAGATGATATGCCTGCTTTAACCTAACTCTCCTAAAACATTACGATGCACAGTGTGGCCAATCACGAATCTAGCTGGACAAAATTAATAACTCGCGTTAAAGCGACTTTTTTTCAAACAGTTTTAAACAAATGAATGTGAATAGATAAAATTCTATAAAAAAAAGAAAGATTTTTTAAAAAGAAATCTATAATTTCTGCAAAAAGTGGGTCAAAATAGTGATGAAGAAAATGCATTTTTATAGTATTTGAACTTATGTTTCCATAAACATATTCTATGATTGGATATACTTAATTATTTTAAAAAACGCTTGAAAAATCTCAATAAATAAAAACTCTATTGTTATTCACGAAAAAAGAGAGGCAGAATAATTAGTTTTTGTTAAGAAATAGAACTTTTACACACGTTTTTGGCAGGTGACATACATGATTTATTTTCTCAATATCATGCTTTAAATTAAAATTTTAGCAATGATTTTAATTAAATATATTTCATAATCATAAAAAATGGCATCACCTTTAAAAATATCTGCAGATAGGTAATTTAAAAAAGTAACTCCTTTTTGTGCGATGCAAAGTTGAAACATAAGGGCCTATTAAAAACAGCTGTGTTTATATTACCTTCGATGTTTTTCAAGCTAATAATTCTCTAAATTTCTTCGTGACCCTATTTCTGGCCTTTTACACTTGCTTGCTTTTTGCATTGAACTTGTTTAAGATGTTCCGACAGAAAAGCATCATTCATCAATGATAATGCCTCATTAGTTGAAAATTCCAGTGGTTTAGTGGTTCCAGAGGATCAGAACTTAGTCTTTTATACATTTTGATCCTTCACTCAAAGAAAATTTCGATAAATCCCTTACGGTTTTATTGGAATATGCTTTTCAAACTTTGCGGAGAGCGATTCTACTGATTTTAACTATTTCCTAATGGATAGGTGCACTTAGGAGACTTTAAACCTTCCGTTTGTTATATTTTTCCCGTTTTTTAATTTTTTAAAATTCTTTTCTACTTTTGTTTCACTATCTACTGCTTCTGTTTATTTAGTTATTTGGTCAAGTAAAATGAAATTCATGTTTAAAGAGAGGTCCAATGTGTCTTCCACCTTTTTTGTCTTTTTTTCGCTTAACTTGAAGCACAAAACTTTTATATATGTTTTTAATTTTTGTTTACCTTCAAAAAAGTTCCAAAGATGATACCTGCTCATTAAAAGATCAAAAAAACTGTCTTTTCGATGCTATTTGGCAGTTTTGACACATTTTTCGAAAATTTGTTTTTTTGAAAATTTTAACTTCATTTTGAAAAGTGAAAAAAGTTGTGTGGCGGTCGAGAAAACGCGAGATATGTAACTAGCTAATCTTAATGACAACACTCCACAAAACATTAATTAATTAATTTCAGACCGGAAAAATGCGGAAAAATTAACTTTACCTCTATTTGAAAAACAAAGATATTTTTTTTGCACTTTCTAGCCTTCTTAAACAATTTATTTTTTTTAAATTGTTGCAATGGTAATTAATAAATACAAATTATAATACTTTACTTCCAAATGTAGATTAACAATTAAAAAAAACAATTAAACAATAAAAGTATCACAGCGTTTTAAATCGTCAACCAAACTCAAGCGAAAAATAGAATACTTTGTATTATCTCCATCCAACTGTTGACAAGAACCAACTTTCAAGCTTAGCTAACGCTAATCCGAGATGAAAACAAAAAAACAAAACATGAATTATAGTTACACATTGTATTGAGAAGCTCAACTCATGATTTAAAATCATGTGGCTAAACTTTTTTTCTTTCTATTTTGTCCAGTCAGATTGGCGAATTACCACACTGTGCGATGTCCGCTTTAAGTCATTTTCATTATCGTCAGACTTCAGCTGCACTTGCACTTAATCATACTTATTTCCAATAGTTGTAGAATTGAACTCTAGCGGCTGCCATTTTTTTTTAATAATAATGTTTCCACATAAAAATAAGATGATTTTCCGCCCAAATTAAGTGGATTTCTTTTGAATTTGCACATTCAAGAAATTAAGAAGATTTGAACATTCATTGAAAACAAATTATCGGCAAAATTAAAAAAAAAAAAAACAATTTTTGCCTTAGTATTTTTTAGTCCAAGACTTTTACAATTGACATAAATTGTTATAAGACTTGAACTTGAATTGTTATTATTCTGTAGGTCTTTAAGTAGCTTTATTTCTATCTCCTTCTTTTATCATGACTTCCTTATGACAAAATCTTAATCATCCTTTTGTTACATAAATAGCTCTATTGTTTTAATATCTTATTAAAAAGGGCAAAACAAAAAAAAAACATTTGTCTAACTAATCGTCACTTAATATTGTTTGTCTACCACAACAAAAGGGCTACATGAGATTTTTTTTTTCTAAAATCGCATCATCACATGCATCCTCGCCTTGTTTGCGAATGAAAATGAATAAATACGCTAAGGAGCTTATTCATGACAACGATGATGGTGCCGGTTAGTCTTTTGAATCCTTTCGCTCTTTTTTTTTTAATGCGCTTAGTAATTCGGTTACATTATTCCCTCGACATCCAAACAGGGTTAAAAAAAAAAATACCCTTACAATCCTAATCCAGCTCGAGAAAGAAGAGAGAATAAAAAACGAAAAAAACACAATAAAAAAAAAACAACGAACTAAAAGAAAGAGAAATGAAAACTTCCATCAAACAGCTGGGCCTAAATACCATGTAAGCCGTCCCAATGAGTTAGACGAAAATCTCTAAAAACTGATGGCAGCTTCGGCAGCAATTTTCACAAAATCACCTCCTTTATCAACATCCTACACAAAAACACAACACTGACCCGACTCTCCCTCTCGCCCCCCTTAAAAAAAAGAAATGCAGTGTGAATGTCCTCTTTATCACTTAGAGAAGCACAGCAGAAGCAGTATAACAGCAGCAGTAGCACCATCACACATATATAGAAAAATGTAGAAATGTCGAGATGTCCTGAGAAGAGGACTCTTCAACTCCACAGCAACTGAGAATGCAGCAGCTCTGCATTCATCCTTTTATGCTGCACTAAGCAAACCCTATTGGCATCCCTCTAACATGTAACCAAGTGTGCATGCATAATTAACGTGCGACATGCCCCAGAGTCTGCTGCCAGCCAACCAGCCATGAGCTGAGCATATAAAGTGTATGAGGGTAGAGTCCCCCCCCTTCCCCAAATCCTTTTCCATCCTTCCGCCTCAGGTACTTACTATCTATATCTACATTCAAGTGCGGCATGTGCAAGGATGCTGCTGCTTATTTTCGTTCCATTGAGCTTGAGGCCTACTTTGGGTATATTTCTAGCTAACATTTTCATTCATTTATCCTGCTGTGCGCTTAGCTCTGTGATTCATGATGATGCTCTTCTGGCCCCTTTTATGTGTAAGTGTGGTGGCGGCTAAAGAAGATATATATTTTAGTTTTCCGACAAAATGTGTAATGTATGTGTGCGCTATCATGTTGTGTTTAACAAATGCACCTTTAGTTTTAAACGAAAATGTTGAATAAGGCTCAACAGGGATGTTATACACATTTTTTTTTTATTATAAAATTTTACCGAGGACTAAAAACCTAAATACAAAAATTCAAGAAACTATTAAAACAACACTCAAAATTTTTAAAATGTTAATATATGTAATTTTTGACTAAAAGAAATATAACAATAAAAAAGCAGAGTTGTTATCATCCTACTGCCATTTTTTTTAGTTTTGATTTCCTTATACGAAAATTCCAAGAATCTTATACAATTTAAAGTGCTTTTTAAGGCTTAACAACTATGTATAGTCATTTAAAAATGCTTTTTTAAAATAAAATAAATTCACAAACATAAAAACTCATATAACATCACCGGTTTTTTTGCAAATAATACTATTGGAAGAAAAGTGCTAAAGGGAAAGTGGAAGACTTTTTAAGATAGGAAGGACACATGACGATGTAAAAGGCTATTAGCCTCAGTGTACGATGTTGACCTCATTCTCTTTTTGAGATTTAATGGATCTTCTATGTTGTTATACTGGTACATAGGTATATTATGGTACTTTTTGAAGTAAGTAGTTGTGGACTTGTGAATGTTCTTTGGTGTGGTCAACTCTTTAAAAACAGAATGAAAAGGATTTTGGTTTTTGGTGTTTAGTAAAGCTTGATTTGTAATATTGTCTTTTCATAACAAAAGAGCTCTAAGTAATCCTTGTTGGCTTTTTTTTTCAAGTTAAAAGATGATTAAATGTACGAAAATAGATGCTTGTATAAAAAACAAAATCTTGAGAAAAAAGAGAAATAGAAAAAAATTATAAAATTGCTCAGAAGAAGTATTTTTTTTTTCAATCATTCTTTGATGAATGATGACAGTTACAAGTTTCACCAAATAAGATTTGCCTAGTTTTTTTTTTCTATCACATTAAGATATAAGAGCACATCAAAAAGAAAAGAGAAGAACTAAACTTGAAATATAGAAAAATGTACTGGTTACTTGGTAACAACTCTGATTTATCAACCCAAAACAAAATAATGCTGTATAATCAAGTACTAAAGCCTGTTTGGACCTATGGTATCCAATTATGGGGCTGTACAAAGAAAACAAATACCGAAATCATCCAAAAATTCCAAAACAAAGTCCTTCGTGGAATAGTTAATGCACCTTGGTACATAAGAAATAGCGATCTACATCGTGACCTACAAATAGAAACGGTTACAGAAGTTGTTACAAAATACGCTGTATCGCATAATCAGAGACTGCAAAGTCATACCAATTCTGAAATGGTGTCCGTCTTGAATACAAGAAACCATGTTCGGAGATTAAGAAGAACCAAGCCTCATGAGCTTATGGTCTAAAAAAACATGGGAAAGTATTAAAAGTTTAAACTTCCCCCAAAGTGATTTTACAAAGTTAAGAAAGAAAAATCTGATGTCGATCTCTCAAGATTGGTCCTGATAAAGAGGTGGTTTTAGTGGTTAAGAGTCCCACACTACTTGGTGTCGAATACTGCCAAGTGTCTTTTGAAGATTTCCTCCCGTCAAAAAAAAAAAAAAAAAAAAAAAAAAAAAAATTAAGATATAAAAACCTTGAAGCTTCAAACTTGGTATTTACAGTTATTTTTTTAAAGACTATAAATTGTATTTGGAATAAAATTTTTGGAACCAAAATAAAGATACCTGTCAATTATCAATTTTGAAAAAGTTTATTTTTTTTTGCGAAAACGGCTCCTCCGATTTTTATTAGGTTTATATTTTGATATTATGTTTCGTATCGAAAATTTGTATTTACGCTCAACACTACGGGATAACCTCAATAGTATTTCCTGCACAGGAAAAAAATTGCACAGAATTTAGTTAAAAAAAAAAAAAAAAAATGATAGACTGGGTCGCACGTACTTGCTCTTATGTTAAAAGTTGCTTAGAATGTGTAAGTTTTTTATAGCATTCAGAAAATAAAAATTTTCATTTATTTTATTTATTAATTTTATATGAAATGTAAAAATGTTTTTAAAATAACAAGAAAACACCAACAAAATGGTTTACATCTCGAAACTGAGTATGTCATTTTATTTCTTGTATAACAAAGAACTTTTTGAATGTTTTTCGAAAATTAGGTTTTTTTTTTAAATAAAAAAATCTGAAGAAATCATTATTCGACACATAAAAACAAAATTAAAAAAAAATTATCGACCGGTTTTCAAAAAAAAAAAATTGATTTTTCAAACAAAATTGTTTTTAATATATTTAAAAACCCTAAACAGAAGGTTTTGAAAATTTTAAGAAATTTTAATATTATGACTACTCAAACTGTTTCTGTGTAAAAGTTTTAGTTGAAATCTGTAAATGGGTTATGAGAAAATCAGAAATCGAGAAAACTTTTCTATTTAAAAAGTAAGACTTTATTTGCCTCATTACACGTTTTTTTGAATCAAAATCGTTAAAGCCGTTTTTGATAAAAATAACCTTTTCCATTTTAGTCATGTGGCAAGTACCTACCGTTAATTTTGGTCCTAAAAAAAATTTTCAAATTTCCCTCTAGGGAATCACCAAAAAGTATTAATTGCCAAGTTTGAAGAAAATCGCTTTAGTAGTTTGGGCTGCAGATCAACAGAAAAACAGAATTGCGAGACCCACTTTTTTAGAGTTCTCCATCATCGTAATGTCATGTCTCATTGTTATTCCATTTAAGCGATTAAATAATTCCGCGACTAAAATCGCAAAATCGATGCATACTTGCATGCGTTTAGATATTTTTAAAAACTCCAGAAGCTGTTTCAAATAAACTACCGCACCGCGGGAGCTATGCACGACTGGGTCGCACGAACTTACTCTTAGAGTTAGAGTTGCTTAAATTTTTAAGACTTTTTATACAGAAATTTTGAAAAAAAAATAAAATTCTTTTTTTTTTTTAAATAAAATAAAATCTGAAATTGAATTGCGCTCCAATAGAAGTATGCAGTTTTGATTGATATATTAAGATGCATTTTTAGAAAAAAAATTTTCAAAATCGTTAGAGCCGTTTTTTAAAAAACTAATTTTTTATAAATAATTTTTTGGAAAAAAAGTTTTAAAATAAAATTATGCCATTCTGTAGAAATCACTTATCAACATCTAAAAACAAAATTTCAAAAAATTCAATGTCCCGTTTTCGAAAATTTGATTTTTCAAAAAAAAATTTTCAAATTTTTTTTTAAAATCCAAAAATTATTTTTTTTTAAGTTTTATTTTTGGTTTATATTCAGATTATATAAATGCTTCTTCACAAAAAGTTTCGTTGAAATCGAATAAGCAGTTTCGGAGATAATCGGATTTGAAAAAAAACGGTTCTATGGCAGGTACCGTTAAAAATTTTTTCATTCGAAGATACACCTTAGCTTAAAACTAACATTTGAATTTTTTAAACAAAATCCTAAGAGCCGTTTTCGAGATATTCTAATTTTACTAAAATCGGTATATGACAAGTAACGTTATTTTTGGTCCAAAAAAATTAATTCCAAAAATCCCTCTGGAGAGTCGCCAAATAACGCTACATACCAAGTTTGACATTAGTCAGTCCATCCGTTTAGGCTGTAGCTCCTTATACAGACAGACAGACAGACTGACAGACAGACAGACGGACTTCCGGGACCCACTTTTTTGGCGTTGTCTACCATCGTAATGTCATTTAAAAATGTTATCTCAACTTTTTTTTTTTGTACGAATGCATAACTTGATATACGGAACCTTGAATAACCCTGCTACCAAATGCATTCAAAAATTTTAACTCACCTGCACCAGTTTTAAAGCAAATATTACTTTTTTGCCCAACTAAGAACTTAAAATTTTTACATGACTCTAATTCAATGAACCGTAGTGTAAAAAAAATGCACTACGATGTTTCGGCAAGTTACCTTAAAAGTAGGTATGTTCAATTCTCTTTTCAAAATGGTATAACATTGTTGAGAATATTCCATAAATAACCGAGATAAAATTTATTTTCTTAAGAAATCCGACTTTTTTATTAAGTAATTTTTCCATATTATCTAAGTTTTTGTTTTCTGAAAGGTTCTGAAAGGGCACAAAACTTAAATATGGCTGGGATTTTTTTAAATTATTTTTCTGATAACTGTCACCACCTACCCTATCTACCGTTTTCGTTTCGACGTTAACTTTTGGGACACCCTGTATAGTACCTATATCGCAAGTAAAAATAGTTAATATAAGGATAACAATTTTATATATTTAAAATTTTGTAAACCCTTTCTTGCGCTCTATTATTTGAATTAGTAACGAGGTTGGGTGCTTTGAGTTAAAAAAAAATATTTGGATTTTAGTTTTTGTTTCCGAATTTTCTAAAAAATGATTTATTTCAATATCTGATATCCTGTTTTCCCAAAGGCAAAGGAGATAATTTCTTTTCAAATTTGAAATGTGAAAATATATTGCAGATAGGTCACTTCCTTTTGTTCACATCGTTTACCAACTTATTTCATGCGGTTTAGCTACTACTTCAACAGCAGAAATGAGAAATATTCCCACGGATTCAGCGCAGAATAAATACCTAATTTTTAATCCATCTATTCATAGATTCCTATAAGTAAAAATTTCTCTCTAAAATTCTCCAAAAAGAATTTTTCAAAAAACTGGTCAATATTTTACATTACAAGACATTGCATTCAAATCAACCAAATAATATTCCACATATTGTTCACTGTGGTGTATACGTAACCTTTTTTCCTCTCCTACATGTGCATTTTCAAATATTCCTCTATGATATGCGTTGTTTGGATAAAAATTAAATTCATCACAAATATATTTTTAGAGACAACGTAAGGGCTACAAAAAAAATTGAAAAAAAATCCCAAAAAAACCTCATATCCTTTTGTTGGCCACAGAGAGCATCCTTTTCCGGTTAACTGAATCGGAAATAATATTATATTACGCCAAAATCAACAAACGAACAAAAAATAAAAAAAAAAATATGAAAACAACTCAGAAATTCAACCTCAAACGCATCTGTGTCCTTCGCTGGTAATTTATTTAAAATTTAAAATAAATTTCAAGCTCATGCGACGACGACAACGACGCCGACGACTCCTCTCGGCTATCCTTGATGATCATCTAGCAAATGTCCTTGATGGCCAAAATTAGCAATTTACATTAGCTTAATATTGCAAAAATGCTTCATTCTGATAATTTTATTTTCATAGCACATTTAAGAAATTAAGTCGTCAGGATCAAATGACGTGAAATCTTGAAACACGGGAAGAGATGTGTGGGTGGAGGGAGTAAGACTGTAATGGGAGAATACTACAGAAAAAAATAAAGAACTGAAAGGAACTAGGTATAAGGAAAAAGACGCAATTGCAGTGAAACTTTGCACATTATACGGAAAGTTATTGTCGCGAGCGGTTTCGGAAATGGCGTGCACACCATAAAGCAAATTCCAACCATGCTCACGACCGACAACGACGACGAACGAAACGACTTAAAGGACGACGACTCGACTATATACCCTAACTAAGTCAACCAACAACACAAACGATGAAATTATTTCAACTGAAAGAAATATTTCAGCAGACATCTTCATGTTGTTTTCTCAGCAGCTATAGGTATACGTTTTGCACATCATGTGAAAGAGCTAGCGGGGGCGGGCGTAAGCGAAGCGATGATGGAAAGGACATTTGCCTTGGCAATTGTATATATAGAGGAAAACGGAAAAGGATTCCTCTACTATATCCTTTTTCTATTCAAGAGCGAATAAAAAGTGTAATTTATTGGAACCTCATTGTTGATGTTTTTTCCTTGTGCCTTAAAATAAATATCATCAGTGGATTCTTTTCACAGTTCGTTTATTCTTGTGAAGAAGAATAGAATGCTGAGTTGTTTTGGTTGATTTAAAGCAAATCGAATTGAAAATTTGTAAAAAATAAAAAAAAAATATAAGAAAAAAAAGGACAAAAAGGGTTGTTTTTTTTCAGTTGAGACACAAGAGAGAAGATGTTTTTGGGAAGAAGAGCCTTTAGGAAATATATGTTTGTTGTTTGTACGTAGTATATTTGTTGTGTAGGTAAGAGGACACATTTGTTGACAGTAATTCTTTGTGCAAATATGTTGAACAAAACTAAAAGAGGTTTAAGGTGTTTTATTATTTTTTTGTTGATTCTTTTTTAGTTTAAAATTTTTAAGGTTTTTTTTTCGGTATTTTATTTGAATAAAAAAACATCATGAAATACTGTAAAAATATGGGGCAATTTGTTTGAAAAAAAAAATGAAGTTATTTTAAAGAATATTTTCACTTGCTGTTTAAAAATATAATTACAAGTAAAATAAAAAAATTTGTATTTTACTTGTAATTAGTCTTTTGTCGAAGGTCTATAACTGCAAGAAAACCTTCATAACTTGGTTTTGAAATTTTTTTGAATTTTTTCAGTACTTTTTTAACTATACCTACAATAAATTTGTCAATCATTTAAAAAAATTCAACTCTTTACGACTTACCGTTTAAAAAATAGCCTCTTTTTTTAATGTAGTGTTACCCCTATTTAGGTACCCTGTAAAATCTTAAATTTTTGTTTGCCTTAAACGTTCTCCTCTTATGGCTCTTTGATTACAAAAAAAAACAATTAAGAAAATAAGTCAGCCGGTGTGGCCGGTTAGCGAACGTACACAAAACCAAACTTTAATATATATAATAGATATAGCCTTTACTTTGTTTTAGCTAGGCTTCTTATATATATTGTTAATGGCAACCCTTACTGTACTCATATATACTTCTGTCAATTTTTTCCATCGTGATAATTATGAAAGAAATCTGGATACCACATTTCAATTTTGTATCTCGTGGAGTATTTTTAAGATAAAATATATTTAAAAAATTAATTTATTATCATATAATAATATTTATTTATAATTTTTTAAAATTTAATTTACAAAATATTATATAGACTCTGGCAGCTCTATTATTTAACTTGAGCTTCTGCAAGCTTAACTTCTTCATATACATATAATATATAATAAGACCTATAAATGTATCAAATGTTAGTCTTTTATCTCATTCGACTTGTTTGCTTTTAAATTTATAAACGTACGGATAACACCACAACAAGAAAGTGGAGTGTACATTTGACTGAACATACTCTTCTTTATCAAAAAAAAAAAATATTTATTTTATAAGAAATTTCTTACAAATTATATAATTTTTTTTTTAACTATAAAAACTAAAACAATGTTGTTTTGAATTTAAAACGAAGAATGCCATAAAATATCTTGAATCCAAAGAACTTTCAGAATTTGTTTTTTTTTTTTTTTTTAAATTGGTAGGGTATAGAAAAAAAAAAACAAATATTAATTGAAACAAAAAACACAGTTTAAAAAAAATTCATTGATCCATTTTCAAAAAAAGGGGGACGGATTGGCAAAAAAACCAGCAATAACAGTTAGAAATAAAGTGAAGTATCATACGACTGACTGATAAGCAGCGAATTTTAACGACGCACAGTGCGGTATTTTAGTCTAAAACCTGGCCAAAAATATTTGGGCACATTTTCCACATCAAATAGGTACCAAATGACAAAAAAATATTAAAAATCATAAAATGCACGTATAACCCTGTGCTATAACTTTTCTTAAAGTAAGTTATTTACTTTATTTTTTGAGTCAAGTTGTTTCATTAAATGGTTTTTGAGAAATTAAGTTTTAAAGATGAAATGTAGAAAAAAAAAATGTTTTCGTTCTTTAATTGATTTTGTATAAAATTTTGCAATATTATGGACATATTTATACCATTTTTTAATGACCTCGTAGTTTTTAGTCAAATACTAAAGACTTCATTCTAATAAAAAATATTAAAGTTCCTAAGATTAAAAAAAAAAACTGAAACATAGGTAGGTACATACTTTTTTTTTTGGGAAACCCAGTTTTGTTGTTTTTATTTGCAATACATTTTTTTTATATCTCAAGAATATTGTGTTCAAATTGTAGGTCTATTGTAGCAAAATTGACAAAGTTATGAGTATTTTAATACTTCGCTTACGAACGTTTTAGTCCAGGCTTCAAAACTTTAAATCGTTCTCCCCACAACTAATGTTTTCAAGCCGGTGCCCTTTATAACTTCAAAACTACTGCACCGATTCTTTTGAAATTTGGAACACTATTTCTTTACATATTTTTAAAGGTATAACTGAAGAAATTTTCTCAATAACATAATATTTATAAAAGTCTATAAGTAAGGGTCGCTTTTTTTCAAAGGGTCTTTATTTTCAGGGGTGCAAACTCGGGCAAACTCTATATATCCAGCAGTTCAATAATATATATTTTATGCAATGTTGCGGCGGGTTACGCTATTTTAAAAACACTAACGTAAGAAAAAAATAACGAAAAAAGTGCAATTTTTTTAAGTGTGTATTTCAACCCCTCCGTATGAAAAAATACAGTTGCATATACAATTAAATTTTTTTTTAGAATACAATTCATACCTTAATTGTCGATGTCCATATCAAAATTTTTCACCAAAATCACTTTGTTAAAAAAAAACACTTAGAAAATTAACTTTTTTTTTTTAAATCGAAAAAAAAATTCGTGTTTACCCAACAAATAGTGGTTTATTTATTTGTGAGGTGGATCAACAAACAATAAAATTCGCATTTTCAGCCAGAAATAGACAAGAGTTTCACGCAAGTTCTTTCTGTTATTATTCATATATTTTAACAACTCTTATAATTTGATTAGCTTTAAGTATGAACCAGTTCTGGGTCCGCCGGTGGTCCTACTTCTGAAATACAAAAAAAAAACTTATTTTTTGAGTCGATATAAACGGTACCTGCTATAGAACCATTTTCTTGATTTTTCGAAAACAATTCAGATGATTTCAACGAATTGTACGAATAGACCAGGGTCGATAATTTTTGAAACAAAAAAAAATCATAGTAGAATGAAACCCATTGGAAAAGGAGGTGAATATGATGAAAATTAAAGGAAAAATTAATTACGGGCGAACCGAGTTCGGGAAGTGGGTGGGTTTAAGTTTTTTATTTTTATCCTTTTCAAAAACAAAAATTTTTCTACGAAATTTGGTGAAAACTTACCTTATTATGTCCCAAATACACTGTAATTTATTTGATTTAAAATATTAATTTGTTTACCTTATTTTGAATTAATACCAAAAAAACACCCTAATTTTCAATCGTAAATTCACGTGTCAAAATATCAGCTTTTTTCAAAAAGTCGGTTAGCATTTCGTTCGTTAAAATGTCTATTTTCTGATGGTGTAAAAAAAAAATGTACATTAATATAGGTACTATAGAACATGTTCTCGTAAAATACAAAACAGGAAAAAAGCTTGCAATCGAAAAAAATTTTTTATCATTGTTTACAATTTTGGCCTATTTATTCAAATTTACACTTTAATTACTCAAAAATCGTAAGATTTATCAATGTTATTATGAAATCTTACGTTTTTTGATTAATTAAAGTGTAAATTTGAATAAATAGGCCAAAATTGTAAGCAATGATAAAAATTTTTTTTCGATTGCAAGCTTTTTTCCTGTTTTGTATTTTACGAGAACATGTTCTATAGTATACTCATGTACATTTTTTTTACACCATCAGAAAATAGACATTTTAACGAACGAAATGCTAACCGACTTTTTGAAAAAAGCTGATATTTTGACACGTGAATTTACGATTGAAAATTAGGGTGTTTTTTGGTATTAAGTCAAAATAAGGTAAACAAATTAATATTTGAAATCAAAAAAAATTACAGTGTATTTGGGACATAATAAGGTATGTTTTTTTCGTAGAAAAATTTTTGTTTTTGAAAAAGATAAAAATAAAAAACTAAAAACTCGGTTTTTTGAATTTTTCACATAAATTTTGAGGTTATGTGAAAAAATTGTTGATACAAAAGTTGTAGATCTTTTTATTACCTACAACTTTGCTATACAATTTTTTTCTATAGGATTTGTAGTTTTGCCGGAAATCGAGATATACCATTATTTACCATTAAAAACTCAACCCACCCACTTCCCGAACTTGGTTCGCCCGTAATTTATTTTTCCTTTCATTTTAATCATATTCACCTCCTTTTCCAATGGGTTTCATCCTACTATGATTTTGTTGTACTTTTTAATGTTTTTGAAGGCATCGGCACTGGTCAAGAACACATTTTTACGTCTTAAAAATGGTACAATGAGACCAGATGTTAGCCCAGATGTTATTCCTGCCGAAACGCATTTTGGAGAAAAGGTCACAAATATTTTTTTAAATCGAAAACGTTTTGTTAAACTTAATTTAAAAAATAAAAATCATTTTCAAATATATCAGTTTTGGATTTAAAAAATTAAAATTTGTTATTTTTTTTTGAAAATTAATTTTTTCCAATGTAATTAGAATTTTTACTTGCTCTATTGGTTTCGTGTTGAAAAAAAATTTGAGGTTTTAATCAAAACCAACTTAACGCATGATGGAGAATTCGGAAAAAGTGGGTCTCACAATTCCGTCCGTCCGTCTGTGCGTTTATCTGTACACATTTCCACTGCCTAAACGGGTGGTTACATTTTCTTTAAATTTGGTACAGTTGGTTTTTATAGAATTTCGAAAATTGTTTTTTTTTTTTTTTATATCTCGTTTAGAACGTATACCTCCCATACAAAAAAATACGATATTGCGAATTTCTCAAAAACGGCTCTAACGATTTTGATTAAAGTTTGTATACGTAATATTTAAAGCAATGGCAATAAAACGGCATTTTTAGTTTTTCTCAAAAAAGTCAAAAAATACAATACAATTTTTTTAATTGAAACCAAATATCTCAAAAACGGCTCTAACGATTTTGATTAAATTTGGCAGACGTAATATTCAAAGCTATTGCAATAAAACTGCATTTTTATTTTTTCCAAAAAAGTAAAATAAAAAATATTTTTTTTATTTAACAACATTTTGCTCTTATAAAATTAATAATAAAACAAATTTAAAATTATTTTTTCTATAAGACGCTTTTACAAGCTTTTAGGCCTTTTTTTTATCAAAAGAGCAGGTATAGGCGACCAGTCGTGATAGTTCCTCAAAAATTTGTTTATTTCGATAGAATTTTTCCATTCAGATTCTAATTTAGCACACCAGAAACCTTTGGAAGAATCATTTTGATCGTTGAGACTTTTTAATTCTATAACCGAGAAATTGGGTTTTTAAGTTAAAAAAATGTTGGTTTACAAAAATACCGATTGAAAAAAAAACCGGAAAAATATTTATTATTATTGATTTTAATTATTAAAATATTATATATTTTCTAATATTCTTTGAATTTCTTAGAATTTTTCATATTTGGTTTAACATTTGCTTCAATATTATAGTTGAAATAGAAAATAGCTATGTTACGCAATATTATCTGTATTTTCTATTAAGCTTTACACAGATACAATTACTCATCAAGACAAAAATGTTTATTTACGAAAATATAAAAGAAAATATTTACCTTGTGTGCAATATAAGAAAATTTTTATTTTTAAAAAGTTGTTATCTTTTCAACTTAAGAATTTAATTTTTCCAACAGAATATAATATACCCTAAAGGTAAGTAGAACCATTGTATATTCTGTATGAAGCCCTCTGGCATTTTGACCACGAAAAAATTATCTAAACCAAAGAAAAACATATTTTTCAATAATATGGCTGATGTCCTTTTGTATTATTTCAAACAAACAAAAACATTCAAAAGTTGAAAAAAAAACATAAAATTTAAAAAGTCGGATATCCGATTCGAGTATTTTTTGTTTTCGAGTCGTGGGTCGCAGCCAACACAAAAAAGTGATGTTCGTTCGTCAGGGACAAATAAATTAATCTTCCTTCCATTGTCATCAACTTATCGGAGAAAACTTCTTCCGCAGCATTTCCCAATTTCAAAAAAGAAAAAGCTCAAAGAAAATAAAGAAAGAAAAATGTGAAAAATTGGAAGAGATAGAAAAAAACTGAGAAAAAACATCATAAAATCACCTCTATTCATCAAAAGCAAAATGAATTTTAGATTCGCTTCCTTTTATTTTTTTTTTTTTTTTTGTTGGCCATCAGACAAGACAAGTTGGCTGAGATGTGGTCAATAATAATATCTAATAAAAAACGTGCCCCGAGCATCCTTCGAATCATCACAGTGATGTTCACCTCAGACATGGCAATCTATTAATCTTTCTTCACGCTCGGTCTCGGCAACAAATATTCATTTGAAATGTAGGTTCTTTTGAAGATTTAGTAGAAAATAATTCTATGAAACAGTGTGTACCAGAGAGAAAAATTCAAAAAATTGTTAATTTCAGAAAACTCAGTTGAGGAACATTTCTGAGGAAACCTTTTAAAAGATTTACAATTTCATCTCAGAATGATTTTTGCAAGTTCTGGAATAGAAAGGCCTTCTTCAGAAATTTGAATTTTAAAAAATTACTTTGCTAGAACAACCATTGTAGGCAAAATTAAGTTCTGGAAAGTTTTTGAATGCAAAAATAATCATCCGACAAATCACTAGGATGCATTTATTTTTTTTTCGTAAAGCTCTAGTTTCGTCGTCTTGCAATTTTATGATTCAGCAATAAAGAAAATATTTTCCAACCATTTAAATTAAAGTCAAAATATTTAGAATTTAAGTTTGAAAATTATTTGAAAAAAAGTTTAGTTGAATATAATTCAATATAATAATAATAAAGTTTAGTTGATTAGATTATTTTCAGAAATTTTATAATGTTTAAGTTTGTAAACACACATACAATATAAAAAAAAATGTTACGTATACACCACAGTGAACCTCACAAATGATTTAACCCTTTCGGACCCAGCGTTACCCTCATGTAACATATATTTAAAAATTCATAAAAAATTTTCCATTGAATATTTTTTTAGGTTTCAATGGCTTAATTGAAAGATATGTAATAATGCCTAGTTACTCGATTATTACAAAAATTTAGTCAAATATCATACTTTTAATTTTTTTTATTGAAAAAGGGACTGAAATTCACATTTTTTGTTTTTTTTTTTTGCAAAAATTTGATTTTAATAGGGGAAGTGGGGGCAAGACCGCCTATGGTGGCAAGACGGTTTTTGTACTATGTTGTATAAAAAAATATAAAATGGGTAGGTCTTTTAATATAAAATAAATGGCTTCTGGTAAGATCGATTATGTCTGTAAGTATGAGCAAGTTTGGTTGAAATCCCGAAAAGTTATAGTAAATTTTGTGATTTTTCATCAAATCGTCATGTTTTGTGTGTTTTTGTAATAAAAGTTGGGAACCGATGAAAATATAGCATACGTTTTGTGATTATTGCAAAAAGATTCCAAATTTTAAGATAGAAACGGTTTTATTATCAACAGAAGTTGCCCCCATGTGGGGCAAGACGGTTTTTTGTTCTATGTTTTTTTCAAAACATATTATCTTTTGTTCAATATTTTTAAATTTTTGAATGATGAGATTTCCTCCACTTCCAATATATGGCCATAATTTAGAAAAAAAGATTTTTTTTAACATTATTTTTAGCCACAGTTAATGCACTGTCATCTTTAAATACAACGAAATATTTGTCATTGTTTCTCTAATTTTGATTACCAGTGTATTTTTCAAATATTTCGGTAGAACGTTATATTTCCCATGCAAAAGTTTGTCTGTCTTCTGTGTGTTATTCTTTCAGGTTGTCTGTCAATTTGTATAAGAAGCTACAACCCAAATAGACCAGTGCCGATGCCTTCAAAAACATTAAAAAGTACAAAATAAATTGCACGACTGGGGTCGCACGTACTTGCTCTTATGCTTAAAGTAACAATAATGTTAAAGCTTTTTATTCAAGAAATTTCAAATTTCATAAGTAGTATAAAAAAATTAAATCTGTTTTTATAATTAATTAAACTCCGTTTTAAATTATCTTAAAAAAAAAAAAATATGCCATTTTATTTCTTGTATAAAAAGGTATTTTTAGAAAAAAATTTTCGAAAATTGTAGGAGCCGTTTTTTAAAAAAATAATTTTTTATATATAAAATTTTTTTAACATTTAAAAAAAAAAAGTTGGTATGCCATTTTGAAGAAATAATTAATTTACACATAAAAACTAAATTTTAAAATTTTTCATTGATCCGTTTTCAAAAAATTGATTTTTCAAAAAAAAATTTTGAAATATTTTTTAAAAAACCAAAAATGCGTTTTTTGAAAATTTTCTAAAATTTTATTATTATCTTTACTTACACACTTTTGTATAAAAATTTTCATTTAAATCGGGTTAATTTTGTACGAGATATTCAGAAACGAAAAAAACCGTTCAATGACAGGTACCGTTAATAACTGTACAAAAAATATTTTTTTTATTTCAAAAGTTGGCTCTTATGTGTTGTACTACACACAAAAATTTTAATCAAAATCGTTAGAGCCGTTTTTGAAAAAAATTAACTTTTCTATTTCCGTTATATGACAGGTACCGTTAGTTTTGGTCATAAAACAAAATTTCAATTTCCCCTCTAGGGAATCACCAAAAACTGCTAACTACCAAGTTTGAAGAAAATCACTTCACTCGTTTAGGCTGCAGCTCCAGATAGAGAAAGACACACAGACAGACAGACAGACAGACAGAATTGCCAGACCCACTTTTTTGGCATTCTCCATCATCGTAATGTCATGTAAAATTGTTATCTCGAGTTCGATTTTTTTTACAAATCCTAAACTTGCCCTATAGTGCTATAGTACCTATATCGCAAGTAAAAATCATAGTAGGATGAAACCCATTGGAAAAGGAGGGGAATATGATAAGAATGAAAGGAAAAATAAATTACGGGCGAGCCGAGTTCGGGAAGTGGGTGGGTTGAGTTTTTAATGGTAAAAAATGGTATATCTCGATTTCCGGCAAAACTACAAATCCTATAGAAAAAAGTTGTATAGCAAAGTTGTAGGTAATAAAAAGATCTGTAACTTTTATATCAACAATTTTTTCACATAACCTCAAAATTTATGTGAAAAATTAAAAAAACCGAGTTTTTGGTTTTTTATTTTTATCTTTTTCAAAAACAAAAATTTTTCTACGAAATTTGGTGAAAACTTACCTTATAATGTCTCAAATACACTGTAATTTATTTGATTTAAAATATTAATTTGTTCACCTTATTTTGACTTAATACCAAAAAAAACACCCTAATTTTCAATCGAAAATTCACGTGTCAAAATATCAGCTTTTTTCAAAAAGTCGGTGAGCATTTCGTTCTTTAAAATGTCTATTTTCTGATGGTGTAAAAAAAATTTTACATTAGTATACTATAGAACATGTTCTAGTAAAATTCAAAAAATGAAAAAAGCTTGAATTCGAAAAAAAATTTGTATCATTGTTTACAATTTTGGCCTATTTATTCAAATTTACACTTTAATTACTCAAAAAACGTAAGATTAATCAATGTTACATGAAATCTTACGTTTTTTGAGTAATTAAAGTGTAAATTTGAATAAAATGGCCAAAATTGTAAACAATGATAAAAAATTTTTTTCGAATTCAAGCTTTTTTCATTTTTTGAATTTTACTAAAACATGTTCTAAAGTATACTAATGTAAAATTTTTTTTACACCATCAGAAAATAGACATTTTAACGAACGAAATGGCCACCGACTTTTTGAAAAAAGCTGATATTTTGACACGTGAATTTTCGATTGAAAATTAGGTTGTTTTTTTGGTATTAAGTCAAAATAAGGTGAACAAATTAATATTTTAAATCAAATAAATTACTGTGTATTTGGAACATAATAAGGTAAGTTTTCACCAAATTTCGTAGAAAAATTTTTGTTTTTGAAAAAGATAAAAATAAAAAACCAAAAACTCGGTTTTTTGAATTTTTCACATAAATTTTGAAGTTATGTGAAAAAAATGTTGATACAAAAGTCGTAGATCTTTGTATTACCTACAACTTTGCCATACAACTCTTTTTTATAGGATTTGTAGTTTTGCCGGAAATCGAGATATACCATTTTTTACCATTAAAAACTCAACCCACCCACTTCCCGAACTCGGCTCGCCCGTAATTTATTTTTCCTTTAATTTTCATCATATTCACCTCCCTTTCCAATAGGTTTCATTCTACTATGATTTTTTTTGGTTTCAAAAATTATCGACCCTGGTCTAAAACGGATGGGCCGATTCATTACAAACATAGTATGTAGCAGTAAAGACACTGTAAAGAGAGTTTTTTGGAATTAATTTTTTGATCAAAAATAACGGTACGTGTCATATACCTACCAATTCTGGAATTATTTATTTTTTTCAAAAACGACTTCAACGATTTTGTTAATTAAATCAAGTAATAGTTTTTGGATAAGGTTTATCTTTTAATGGACAAAGTTATTAGAACCGTTTTTAAAATTTAAAAATTATAAAGGTTTGACGATAACAAGTTTCGAATTCTTTTGATCCTTTTCGTGTTTTTGTCTACAACTTGGTCATTTGTTACTCCAAACAAATCCCAAATACTTCGTATGCTTAGAAAAACAATGACAAAAAACTTTAAAAAATCATCGAAATCTTATCCATTAATATTTTTACTTGCGATATAGGTACTATAGGGCAAGTTTAGGATTCGTAAAAAAAATCGAACTCGAGATAACAATTTTACATGACATTACGATGATGGAGAATGCCAAAAAAGTGGGTCCGGCAATTCTGTCTGTCTGTCTGTCTGTCTGTCTGTCTGTCTGTCTGTCTGTCTGTCTGTCTGTCCGTCTGTCTCTATCTGGAGCTGCAGCCTAAACGAGTGAAGTGATTTTCTTCAAACTTGGTAGTTAGCAGTTTTTGGTGATTCCCTAGAGGGTAAATTGAAATTTTTTTTTATGACCAAAACTAACGGTACCTGCCATATAACGGAAATAGAAAAGTTAATTTTTTTCAAAAACGGCTCTAACGATTTTGATTAAAATTTTTGTGTGTAATACTACACATAAGGGCCAACTTTTTAAATAAAAAAAATATTTTTTGTACCGTTATTAACGGTACCTGTCATAGAACGGTTTTTTTCGTTTCTGAATATCTCGTACAAAATTAACCCGATTTAAATGAAAATTTTTATACAAAAGTGTGTAAGTAAAGATAATATTAAAATTTTAGAAAATTTTCAAAAAACGCATTTTTGGTTTTTTAAAAAATATTTCAAAATTTTTTTTTGAAAAATCAATTTTTTGAAAACGGATCAATGAAAAATTTTAAAATTTAGTTTTTATGTGTAAATTAATTATTTCTTCAAAATGGCATACCAACTTTTTTTTTGAAAAATGTTAAAAAAATTTTATATATAAAAAATTATTTTTTTAAAAAACGGCTCCTACAATTTTCAAAATTTTTTTTCTAAAAATACCTTTTTATACGAGAAATAAAATGGCATATTTGTTTTTTTTTTTTTAAGATAATTTAAAACGGAGTTTTATTAATTATAAAAACAGATTTAATTTTTTTATACTACTTATGAAATTTCTTCAAAATATCGAATTTTAAATTTCTTGAATAAAAAGCTTTAACATTATAGTTACTTTAAGCATAAGAGCAAGTACGTGCGACCCCAGTCGTGCAATTTATTTTTTATTATTTTCGAGTTTTCTACTACATAAAAAAGGTACAATTTCTCGATCCAAAAGGATTTTTTTCCAATATCGTAGAAACATTTTTATGAAGCTCTTTCTTTGGCATGATGCAACGAAGGTTAATAATAGAGAATTAGAGACATACATTTGTACCCGTTTTGATCTAGCAAAAAGCACTTGAAAAATAATATTAGATAGGATATTCAACTAAAATTATTTTTAAGTCGAAAATCTTATGCAAAAAAATAATAATAATTAAATTTATTTATAGCTCAGGCAAATTAATAAATCAAATCGCATTTTTCGCGGTACAAATTTTTTTTCATGGAATGTGTTGGGGTGTATGGCCTTATCATAAAAGTAAATTTGTTGGGATGATGGCGATATGGGACGTTCGTCGGGAGTAGCCGCCATATTGGAAAAGAGGTTGGTACCGTTTTTATTTAGTATCTCCATTTTTACTCATTTAAACCAAAATTGACCAAAGACAGACTTATATACAATACAATTATCTCAAAAAAAAAAAAAAACGTTATACATACAAACTAATTCTTTGAATTAATTGAATTCAATTTTATGTTTGGTCAAAGTCCGGGTTTGTCTCGGAAGGTGAATGCAAAATGACATTTTTTCAAATGGGTTGGGTTCGATATCCCTTTTTATATTCCCATTTTTTAAAATCCCGCTTTTAAAATCCCGTTTTTCACTATCCCGCTTTTTATAATCCCGCTTTTTAAAATCCCGATTTTTATAATCCCGTTTTTTACTATCCCGACTTTGCAAGCAAAACTAGTTGTTTTATTTTAGAAAAGAAAGAAAAATAGTTTTGCTTGCAAAATCGGGGGGTTGGGTTCGATATCCCGCTTTTTATATTCCCATTTTTTAAAATCCCGCTTTTAAAATCCCGTTTTTCATTATCCCGCTTTTTATAATCCCGCTTTTTAAAATCCCGATTTTAATAATCCCGTTTTTTATCATCCCGACTTTGCAAGCAAAACTAGTTGTTTTATTTTAGAAAATCGCGCGATTTTTTAAAATAAAACAACTAGTTTTGCTTGCAAAATCGGGATACTAAAACAAATTGTTCTAAACGCATTTAATTAAAACCTTTAACAAAAAATATAATATATAAAAAGAATAAGAAAAAGTAAGGAAGTGATACTAAAAAGAAATCAATTAACAAACTAATATTTACTTTAAAGTTTCAGAAGAACAATCAAATCGTGATAATCAAATAGATTAATAATAACATAAAATGATCACAACATCTTAAATTAAGTACACACTACATAATCAAAAGAAATTTCATTTAAATATAATTCAACTTATATTTGGATGCATTTCAACAATTTTGATATTAAAATAAATGAAATTTCTTTTATTTGTGAACTCAATTTAAGGCTTTAATCATTTTATGTTTTTATAAAAGAAATACCGTTTTCATAATGTGTTGCACGTACATATTGTGTGGGCTTTACCTACTACGCAAAAAATCAGTTTTACTAATTTTTTGTCTATTTCTTATGATTTTTTTATTTGTGAATTAAGCATGTATTTTGTAAAAAAAATCGGGATTTTCGGGATTTGACGGGATTTTAAAATGCGGGATTTCAGAAAACGGTATTTAAAAAAGCGGTATTTTAGTAAACGGGATTTTAAAACTTTTTTTTCGGGATTTTCGAAAAACGGGATTTTAAAAAGCGGGATTTCGATACGCTCCCTTTTCAAATATCTGACGAACTTTTGATTTGTTTGGGTAATTTTTCAGGAATGAATTATTATAAAACATTTAATTATCTGTAAAATGAGCCCTTAATTGTTATTGTAACCATAACATTGTAGAAGCAATCTTCCGCGAAAAGGTTTTAATAATTTGCCTGGGCATATATCAACAACTTTTGACTACTTTTTTTGAGCTTCACTTTCATTTCACTCTCTTTAAAAATTCTCCCAGTGTATTTTAAAAACTTTTTAAAATAACCAATTTGCAGAAATTTGCCTATTCCACGGTTGTTCGTATATACTTCTTTGAAGTTAAGTTTTAAATTGGAATGATAAGCCTTCCCTTTCGATAGGCACTTAAATGAAAAACAATAAAAATAAACTAATTAAAAATCTCTGCAACTAAATCGACTGATGATATATCTGTCGATTGTGAGATGGATACAAACTATCTTCACGTATTTTCAGAGAAAGGCTTAGGAGAAGTCCATTTATGATCTGGTTATATCGACAAAAAACATCTCTAAGATACAAACGACGAAATGGTGAAGTGACATAAAATTGCCGGTATCCTTTCTTGTTGAACATATTTTTATTTCTTTTTACCTTTAGGCGATTATAAAAAATTATTATTGAGCAACTTGGACATAAATTGCCTCATCGCCCATCGCTTCTGGCAGGTAACAAAAAAGTCCATTTCACCTTTGGCTCCCTCATCTATATACTTTCTTCCTTCCCGTGCGTCCGCATCTAACAGATGAACCATTATATAGTGCGACGAAGACATCATCCGTTAGAATGGGCTTTGGCGCTGTGGTTAAAGGCATGGGATTGTAGAGGATTTAAAATTATGATGGCTATGCTCTCTTTTATGATATTTTTTTTCGGATGCTTTTTGTGGGGGCCAAATGAATTTCACGAACAAAAAAAAAATATGGAAACGAAACAAAAAAAATCAGCTTTGCACGTTTCGGTAATAAAAGTAATGAAAAAATCATAAAGAATCTTTGCTGCCACTTTAAGGCTTCCCCCCACACAAAAAGCATCTGGGAAGTGGAACTGAATCTTCTTCTAGGTGAATCGTGTTTAATGGACTTCCCAGAGACCCAAAATTGATAATAATTCTCTTTTTTAGTTGTTTTTGTCTGTGTTTTAGTTGGTTTTTATATCTTTTATTTTTTGTTGTTGTTGTTGTTGTGTTTTTATTAAGTTGCTTAACTTCAAATGTGATTTGCTACTATTTTCTCATTTGTGTGCTTTTTTTTTTCATTTCGCATTTTTAGAAGAATAGATAGACTCAAGGTGTGTAAGTAGAAAATACTGTTGGATTGGGACGTGTCAAGATTGTTTTTTTTGTATTTTTTTTTTTGTTCAAATCGGAATTAAATGGAAGAAGATTACCTTTTTTCTTGCCCAGGATTTTAGGAGATTTATTTAATGATTCTAGATAAGGTACTTTTTTTTTGATGATGATTTAGTTGCCTTAAGAATATTATGAAGTTTAGATTTTCATACAAAAGGTTTCTTTGATATTTAAAAGCTTTAAAAGGATATAACAATAACATTAAATAAGAAGATTTTTGTAAACACTTTTGTATAGCGACTCGACAATTTGACCTTTTGTATTTTTATATTTTTATATTTTCTTGATCTTAATAACCGTTACTTAGGGACTGTGCTTTATTTATTTTATTCAAACAAACAAAGTTATTAAATGAAATTCTAGATTATTAAAGTAAGTAGGTACCTTAAAAAAATCAACCTACTGTGCGTTAGTTTTGGGGGAATCATGTGGAATAATGTCCGAGTTAAATAGCGCTCGTGTAAAGGTTTTATCAGGTGACCGTTTTTTTTTCTAACTTTAGTATGACTCGTAAGCTGAAATCGACCAACATTTTTGTTCAATTTTAACTTGCGATATATGTACTAGGGACAAGTTTAGGATTCGGAAAAAAAAACAATTAAAAATTTAAAAAAATAAACAATAAACCAGAGATTTGAAAGGTTCCTTAATAACTCTTATTTGTCGCCATTTTCAATAAAGGTCATAAAATAACCTTTATTTAAAAAAAAACGAAAAATTTCGGTCAAGGTCTGAGAGAAACCTTTATTTTGTATTTTTTTATGTTTCGGTCAACCAGTGAGATTTATCGCTGAGAGAAAAAAAAAATAAATCTCATCTGCAAATGTATCAATTCCTAGAGACATGGGAGTGGTGCCATATGAAAGCTTATATTCTCAGCTACCTGATAGTGGTATAATCGGGTTTTTGGATTTTTTTTTTCAAAATTCCGAGAAAATCGCGTTGGGGTAAAATTTTGTTTTGAAAAATCCCCGAATTTTTGAACTAAACCGTTTGAGAGCAATTTTTTGGAGTGATGCCAAATGATAGCTTGTGCCATGGGCCTACGCTTTGCACATTGTCAGTTTTTTTAAAAAATCATCTTCCATGTAAAACCGCCACATCATGCCTATTTTTTCAGAATCGGGCTTAACTATTTTTTGACCTTCAAGTTCTCCCGGTTTGAGAACGCGTGTGGTACCCAAATGTAGGTTAGAGTCCCCGTTACCTTTTGGCATCAAAATTTCGAGAGAATTATATGAAGATAAAACGCTTCTGGAAGCTGAACGCTTTGACCTAGATATTAGAACATCGGTCTCCTGAAATATTCGAAATTGCATTGGTTGTGCTTGTTGTCCCAGCGACTCAAATCAAAGTGCAAAACACATTTTTGTCTTTAGATTTTACTTTAAACGAAAAGAGATATAATCTTGGGTCTAAAGAACTTTGGGAGTCTATTTAGTTCATACATTATTTAATACATAAACTTAGAAAAAACATCCTTTTCATATTTATTTTTGCAATATAAAGACATTCTTGACATATTCGACATTTTCCTTTGAATTTACCATTTTTGTTTTATTTTCAGCGAAAACGGTTAAAGGTTGACCTTTTCCATTTATTTTTTTGTAAAAATCTCAACCATTGAGAGATATTTAAAAAAAAAAATAAAAAATAAATCTCAACCGATTACCTTTATTTTTTTGATTTTTAAAAATAAATCTAAAACCTTAACCGAAACTATTTAAAGTAATGTGGTAACTCTTAGAGAGAAACCGATTGCAAATAAAGGTTGATTGTTGTTTCTGGTCTCTACAATAAACACATTTAAAAATTTTTCATAAATATTGTTTTTTTTTTTTTTTTTTAAATCAATTCTCCAAAAACGGGTTGATGAATTTCATCGAAATATGGTTTTTATGTGTTGAATAACATTTTTTTTTTAAATTGCATACTAATTTTTAAATGACTATATGGCTCTAATTTTCCATTTTTTTTTTCTAAAAAATTCTTTTTTTTACTCAAGAAATCAAATGGAGTAGTATTAGGGGGTCACAGGATTCACAAAACTTACTTCCCAAAATAAATTATTAAAAGAAAACCATACAAAAATGTATTTAAAGGTATATATAACTACAACGGGTACTTTTTGCTAAAAATGAAAAAGTGAACATTAAGTGACATTTGTTCTCACGCCAAACCAAAAAAAAAGTGCTTTCAAAAACATTATTTTTTTACTTTTGTAAATTTCCCACTTGTTGCAAAAAAAAGCCATCGTTTTTTTACCTCAACGTGAATTTTTTTCACATTTTCATATTTCTTTGATATAAATCAAAAAAGCCTTAAGATCAGATCTTTTTTAAGACTTTAAAAATTAGTAATACAATAGGTATAATTAACAAAAATATCAAACTTAACTTCAAAACAAGAGACAAAATTAACAATCTTATTACTAAATTGTCAATATTTTTTTTTTTTTGTTTTGATGTTTAATGTCAAATTGTAGAACGATCTTAATTTTAGCTACCATTAAAAATTCTATCCAATTTTTTTAGATCAAGTATATTTATTAAATCGTTAGAGTAGCATTAAGAAATAAAAAAACACGATTCAAAATATAGTCGGTATGCCATTATGAAGTAATTGATTTCATCAACAACCAATATTTGAAAAAAAAAAACACTTAAGACCTATATGTATTTCAAAAGAAAAAAAAATTTTGTTTTAATCTTAAAAATTCACTTTTCAATATTTAATTTTTGATTAAAACAATAAAAGTTATTCTTAACAAAAAATCTATTGAAATTGAGGTTGTCATTTCTACACTGAGGGAAAAAAATGTTAAAATCAACGGAAACCACGTTGATTAAACTGTTTTTTCGGAAAGATTTTGCGTTGAAGACGATATATAAGTTATATAATATAAGTTCTTTTAAATATTGAATCGACTTTGATGGTACTATCCACATTTTTACATTGCGTTTTTTTCCCCCCAGTGTATCGGAGGTACCATTAAATAAATATGATTTTCGAAAAAATAGTTTTCTACCAAAAGATAAATCATGCTCAAAAACTAGCATTTGAATATTTTTATCAAAATCGTAAGGACCGATTTTTATAAAATTATATTTTAGCAAAATTCTTACATGGAAGGTACCGTAATTTATGGTTCTAAAGGTCTTTATGTATAAGGCAACAACTGCATAAAAATAATTCAGAAATGATTTTTTTATACCACCGTGTTTTGAATAGAATTAATGTATGTGTACTCCATAAGTTCGCAGATTCAGTGCATCAGAACTAAATATTTACTGTATTAAATGCCTGGTGCGCTTCACTTAAAAAAATTGATGTTTGGATACATCAATGTTTTCATCAATGTTTACCAAGTAATTCGCTCTTTATCAACGGCCGGCGCACTATGGGACCAAACGATGTAAATCATCTCAAAATTCCATAACTTTTTTGTTTCTCAATATTTTTTTTTGAAATTTGGCACGAATATACGACAATGTATATGCTTCAACATGTTATAAAAATCAGAGCTAAAAAAATTAGGAATGTATTTATTATAAAACAGAAATTATGAAAAAGTGCTCAAATTCATCAATTAATGGCTAAATTCATATACAAAATTATATTTAAGTCTTTGTATTTTATTTTTAAATATAAGTGAAGTTATCCTGGATATAATAAATTGATAAGACAGCAAAAATTAAAAGATTATAAATTAAAAAAAAGCATACGAACGAAAGAGAATATAAAACTCATTGTATATAGGTAGAATTTATTTTATAAGTAAGAAAAGAAAGAAAAATGTTAAAGAGGTAAGTATTCACAAACGTAGAAACTAAATTAACCACTTTCTTAATTAACTCAAAATAAGTGTGTATTTAAAAAAAAAATCAAACAACAAAATGGGTTTAAAGAGGAAAAAAGTATCAAAACGAAATAGAATATGAAAATAATTTATGTTTTATAGAGAAGACTTTTTCAAAATAAAACAAATGCTTGAGATAAGAATTAAGATAGCGTAAACAAATACAAGTTTGAAAAAATGGGTTGAAATTAAATTAAATCAAATCTGCAGATTTTGATTTTCGGCACTTGATGGGATGGATTTTGATGGGCTTGAAATCCGTTCCGAATGTCAAGCTTGTTGGGAATTCTCTATACACATACATAAGGTGTCCCAAAAGTAATAAATTTAAACAACATATCCCAAGTTCTTACCATTTTCGATTAAATGCACATCTTGTGAAATTTCGAAAAATTCCTACTTTAAAACAGTATTTTGCTTCCCCTGTTCATAATTGATTTTTGTTTTTACAAATCGTTCACTAAAACATTGGTAAATAAGAAACAATAAATTATTTAATCCAAACACTTTTTATTTCGTTCGCCATATCGCTACTAATTAGTTAGCAGTTTTGAGTCTTAATGAAACTCAATTTCTTACTTTTATTGAAAATATAAATTGTAAATTTTGAAACTGGTTTATAATTTTTAAAACCTACCTAGTTATCACGGTTTAAAAAAAAAGTATTAAAGTTTCGGAAATTGAAGTTATAACGAAAGATACTATAATTTGAATTCAACGAAACAAGGTTTTTCAGAGTAAGAAAAAACAATAAAAAACATATGTTTTTGTTTAAACTAATTTGTGGCGAAATGGCAAGCGAAATATTTTTTTTTTTGTTTGTTAATTGTTCTTTATTATCAATTATTGTTTTAGGGACACATTTGTAAAAAAACAAAAATAAATTATGAACAGGGGAAGCAAAATACTGTTTTAAAGTAGGAATTTTTCGAAATTTCACAAGAAGTGCATTTAATCGAAAACCGTAAATATTTGGGATAAACAAGTTACAAAATTTTAAGAGCCCTTTAAAAAGCCTATGAGAATATTTCATTCGAATCATTAATTTTGAGATACCCTGTAGATGACAGTAAAAAAAAGATTTGCAAAAATTTTTATTTTATACATTTTTGATAGTAAATCAAAATGGCGCAAATATGCGCAAAATTTTATTTTTATTCCTTAATTTTGAGTAATATGAGATTCTAAATTCATTCATAACTCGACATCGGCAGTCGTCGACAAAGTAGAAATCTACAATTGAAAATTAAAGTTGGCCAAATTACTTCCCATTAATTGTAATTTTTTACAAGCAATTAATTTAAAGTACATTCAAAAACAAATGACGGATTTATAAAGTAGAGATTCTAACCTTTTTATTGATATACAACACTTATAGGGTTTCTTCACAAACTTCTGAGAAAACTAAGTTTAAACTGTTATATAAAATATAACGAAAAACAATAAAAAATAAAATGTAAGGTTCGAGACTCATTTTAAGTACTTTTATCCCAAATATATTAAAAACAATGTATGCTATCATAATTGCGCACATTTCTATTATGTTAAACAATCATTACTTTTTTGAAATGATCACATTTGTTAAAACCAATTTTGAGATGGTTTTGGTCGTTTGGTCCCATTGTGCGGCGTACCGACTGATTGGAAATCAAATGCAAAGTATCTTGGGGTTCATTTAGATAAAAAATTAACGTTTGGTCTTTTTGGTCTTTGGTTTGAGATTTTTTGCATAGAGAATATGCACCAAACATGTTGAATTCAACTTAGGATTTTTCAGAGAGGAAAAGAGATATTAAAAAGATTTAAACGGGTTTTAAAAGAAGAAATTTAGTTCTTTAATAAGTAACTGCTACAAATGTAATTATAAAAAATTATCACGCAAAAGGACATAACCTCAAAAACTGTTGAAAAAGTGTATTTTTGATTTTCTTACGGTAATATCTCAAAAACTTGATGTGATGTGGAATTTTTTTGACTTTGGATTCGAGTTCAGCATACGAAAAATCATTAAAAAAGTATACCTTGACTTCTAAAAAAAAACTTTTTGATTAGTGAAATCGAATAGGGCAGAAAAAATGAACGGACTTAGATTCGAATATCTGAAGATCTAAAAATGACATCAATTTGATTGAAACGCAGTTAAAAAGTTAAAAAGAGTCATATTTCTTCTAAAAATAGAGCCATTATTTGAGTTTCAACCATTATTATTAACAGAGTTATTAACAAAAACGTGAGTGAAAGTACGTAAAAGTACGTTTTTTCATAACTAATTAAGCTCGCAAAAAACGAATAGCTCCATAGAAGATTTGAAAAAAGCTTTTTCTTACTATTTAGACCCCAAGGAACATTTCTGCATCAAAAAATTTGGAGTGCAAGACACTTCGACTTGTGTCGCGTTCAAACGACCCGTGGCAGCGGTGGGGGTTCTTTTGACTTTTAAATGTTTTGGTTCAAAAATATTTTCATGGAATTATAAATAAGGCAAATATAGCGATAGTTACCTATATGATTTTTTAACTTCTATAAATTTTCGTTAAAAATGTGTAAGAATATTGTTTCATATCCTCATTTTATCCACAACTAAAAACATTTTCAAATGTTCTCATGAATCATTCCAACATGTTGCCTGTCGCTATGTCGCAGGATAATATTGTATGTATGTAAATCGATATTGTGATTTCCATTCTTGGAAATAATGTTTCAAAATTAGTTTTAGCAAACCCATTTATGAACAATGAGACTTTTACTTAAAAAAAGGATCAAAAACAAAAACCAAACCCAATTATCAGCCTCAAAATTCATTAATCGTCCAAACGAGCAGAAATTGTACCCTTCCATCGATAAATATGCAAAGCAAAGTCCCATTCAACCACTTTTGCAAGTTTTAACAATATCCTTTAAAACTTCAACTGAAAATTAGTGTGATTCAAAGAGAAGCCTAAACTTAACAACCATTACATAATTTTGCTAAACGACCACAACTACTGGCACGACCATGATATTGACGAGATTGATTTGATCTGCAGCAGCACAACGCACAAGGCAAATTAATTCCAGTACAAAAACTCCTTATTTCCCTAGTTTTGGCAAAAAAAAACAACAAAACCACAATTTTGTGTGTTGCGGCAAAAGCAAGCAAATATACAAATATACAAATCATGGCAATCATTTGTAATGAAACAAACAAAACTCCCTAAGGACAAAAAGTTTCATATCACCAAAATTCCCAGAACTGCAAATGTAGAAATGCATAATGTAGAGATATATGCCAATAAAGATCATGCTGCGAGAACTGACACACAGATAGACAAAGTCTATTCCCTTTTTGAGGAACAGCAGCCGGCGAATCGAGCATATAACAGAGTTCCACAAAGCAGCGAGTTTTCTCCTCTAAAATTCACTTCCATTTAATGTCAGAAACTAGTCTCTTGTTATTGGCTTTGGACATAAATATTTCTCTCTCTCATCTCTCTCTGCTTTTATATGGAGGATGTGGATGCACATATTGCACATTGATGCACAGTCACAGTCAATAGGGAATAAACTGCGTTCTTTGGCAAACCATGCATAAATGTAATTTTGCAATGCAAGAAGTTTACATCATCAAACGTGTCCTTAGTCCTTATTATACAACTGTGGCGTAGGTATATATGTGAAATACCACCACTAGAATTCTCTTATGAAACATCATCGCAAAAGGTGAACCATATTCATATATACTCCGAGTTAGAAAGTTTACAAATTACGAGTTCATTTTTAAAGTAGTTTTTTTTTTTTTTTTAATTTATCGAAAACGACAAGAAATTTTTGGATCCAGTTTTCAGTTTTCGTTTAAAAACAAATAAGAAAATTAAATTATGTAATTTAAATTAGCACTTAATTACATACAATTTTTAAAGAAATAAGTTGGAAATTTATTTTTTCATTTTTTTTTTCAAAATTTTGATTTTGAAAACTAATTTTTCAAAAACTAGTCAATTAAACAGCTATATTTAAAAACATATTAAAATATATAGTTTTTGGCTTTGCAAAAACGTACAGTACGCTACTTTTGGTGTTACCGTTGATTTTAAATAATTTTTTTTCCAAATTAAGTCATTTTTTTTAGAATAAAACCCTCCTGGCTAAACGGAGGGGAATACACACCATCGTCCTATACAATTTTTTTCTTGCCTTGACTCAACCTATACGCTCTAGCTTTTTGATACGTTCCTCCCGTATATCGTTCATCTCAATGGTTGCCAACCCAAAAACATAGATTCATAGCTTTGGTGTTCATAACTCTGGTTTTTCATAACTTCGGTTTTTCGTAACTTCGGTCTTTCATAACTCTGGTTTGTCATAACTTCGGTTTTTCGTAACTTTGGTTTTGAGTAATTTTGACGCGCGTATTTTTGTCGCGCATAACTATGGTATTCATAACTCCGTTACCATTTCCCGAAATGTACCTGGTAGGTACTTCTTTTTCGTTCAATGCAACGATAAAATACGGTATAAATCTTGATGATTTGAAAAACTGTCTCTTGTTGTGTATATTGTCCCAACGTAAAACAACCGAAACCAAAAGTAGGAGCAATTTGATTAGCGAGACATTCATTTAAATTAAAAAAAAATCAAAGCTGAATTATTAAATTTTTAATTGAACTGACTGCGAAATTGTTAAATATTAGTTTTTTGGAAAGACTTTGGGCCTTCTTTTACCCGTGGAACATAAATTAAATGAATTTTACTGTTTTTGATTTAATTTAATTCATTATATTTTGATTTAGAATATTTTTAAAAAGAAGAAATTTATTTTTATTTTTGAAACACACTCAATTAATTTAAAAAAAAATTAATTTAAAAAAAGAAAAAGTTTGTTGCTGAGCTCTTTTGTTTAAGTCATAAATGCAAACATAAGGCAAAGGTTAAATGCAAATATTAATATTTTCATTCATTTTAAGAATTGCCGGAATACCTATATGGTAAATGGAAATTTGTTAATTTTTTCAGTCAAAAAATATATTTATTCGACGGAATTTTCAAAAGTGATAATGGCCAAAAAAACTTAACATAATCAAATGTAAGCACGACAAAAAAAAAAATATTTGCAATTTTGAAGGCGAAAAAAAAAAGAAATGAAACTAAACAAAAACTTCTGGAACATCAACTTTATCATGAGTCCTTAAGATCTACCAAGTTTCAAGAAAATCGATTGCTTCTTCAACATGATAAACTGGAAATATTATGTCTTCTCCGTTACTTTGGAATGGCCGTTTAACTTAACATGTTAATTAGTTTAGTAAGTAGGTCATTAATTTTTCCTGGAGTTTTAAGAAATTTAAACCTTCGCAATTTGGTCTCCAATTTGTAATACCTATGGAATTTGTTTAGTTATCAATAGTAATTTTTCCAGATGATGATAGACTTTTAAAGGTGCGTTCAGGTGAAATCAGTTTTAAGTCTCTTAAACTTTTGGTTTTTTTTTTTTTTTTTGTGAAATATGCCCAAAAAATATGCATTTATTTTGAAAATATGTTCAATAAACCAAAATACCTATGCATTTATAACAAAATATGCCACTTTAAAGAAAATCTCTTGATTCGAAAAACTATGTGATTCATTTGCTTCCAAGGCCAAAAAAAAAAAACAATTGCATAGTAATCCAGGATGATAACAATCCGGCAGAAATTGGCGACGCGTCGTGTGAGTAGAAAACCTCCAAATTGAATTTATTTTTCTGGACATACTGTTTCTTCCATAATGGGAAGTGTTCAATAAATTTTATAATCTGTCAGTATGTCAGTAAGCGCAGGGCCGTCTTTAACTAGCCTGGGGCCCTTAGGCACACAAGAATTTGGGGTCCTTTTGGAAAGTAAACTAAGTTGGCTGGTTAGAAAAGGGTGCCAACTGCCAATATATATTTTTGAGTGTAGCTCTTAGCAAAAATCTATTTTTGTATTAAAATAGATTACGCCACTATTTTTCTCATAGGTCATAGCCTAAAATAAGCTTTCATTGGAAAAAAAGATATTTTTGGGAAATTGAATTTGGGTTTGTTCGTTTGGATTTAAAATTTTGTCCGCCACATATAATTTGTTTTCATTTTGAAAACAAATATTTTCCGTATAGGTGTAGAAAAAACTTTTTTTGATTGTTTGGTTGCCATATAAAAACTAAAATTGTTTCTTTGTGGTGTAGTCTCCATGTTGTGTGTATGAATGTATAGTACACCGAAAAAAAACCAATATCAATTTAACATTTTTTAAATATCAAATTAACATTTTTTAAATATCAGCCAAATGCTCTATAAATGTGTTTTATGATATTTAAAATGTTAAAACAACATTTTTATTATCAGGATGAATTTAAATGTCACATTTTGGAATTTTTTTTTTGATATTTTATTATCATTTTTTCATATCAATTTCTCATTCCAAATTATTGAAAAGTATTAAATAAAAAATTTTTAATGTGTACTAAGTACACTGTACTTATTTAAAGGCGCTTTGTGTTTTTTCGAAGTAAAATGTATGATTTACTGAGAAAATTTGATCGGCACTAAGATTTTACTTCACATAGTTTGGGAGAAAATAACAAAACAATTATATCACCTATAATAGAAAAAATAATATCACCATTATTTTGTAAAGAATATTCCCTTTCAGTAATGTTTTGAAAAAAGAAAGAAAATTCTTAAAATAATAATGTCAAAGTGAAATCCCACTTGAAATTAAAAAATGTCAAAATGATATGATAAAATATCAAAATTGATATTTTAATTGTTGGACGACTTTTGTCACTGAAAAATGTTAATTTGATAGCTGTTATTATCAAATTTTTTTTTCGGTGTATAAATGTAAATAAAAATAAAGAATATATTACAAATTTTTTATAGTTACGGGCCATACTTTTTGTGTTTTTATATTGTTTTTCCTTCAAATTTAAATATACAAATTTTATATGACATAAACGTAGCTTTTGACAGTTTAATTTTTCAAAAAATAAAAAATCCCTGGGATATTTTAAATGGAGTTTTAAATTTAAAGTTTCCATTAAAAGTAAGGACTTTAACTAAAGTAGAGTGAATTAAATGAATTTTTAATGATAGAAACTTAAAGACGTCCATAGATTAACGCAGCTGTTAACTAAAACGACAAATTTCAAAATTTAATGGAGGCTCAATAAATTGGCCCTTGTTTCTATTAGCTGTTGTAAAAAAGCGTGTATTTCAAAATTTTGCCAGAGAAGACTAAGTGATATCAATTTTTTTTTAAAGAAAAACAGATTCTTTCAAGTTGAAACAGCAGTGGTTTCTTATTCTGCTGTAGGATAAAAATACGTATATATGTAATTTGTAGTAATTTGCTTTCAAAATCGTCAAAAAATAACGTTTTAATAAGCAAAGTCATTATTATTATTTAAAGCTATCAGATGGTTGATATAGGTACTTTAACACTAGAATTAGGTGCGTCCACGTACCGAACCCAGGGTATCCGGATACCTTTGTGTTGTTGTAATCTCATATAAAATCCCAGCTGATAGTAAACATTCTGGATTCTCGTGTATCTTATGGGAGATTTGAAGAACAGCTGATTCGTGTTCACGAACGTATCGGATACTTAAGTATCTTGGATAGGGTATCTATGCCCATTAGGGTGGGTCAAAAAAATCGAAATTCTTTTTTTTTGATTTGTTACTCCGAAAAATCGATTGCTAGACACCTCTAGAATATACACACCAAATATCAGCTCTTTATATTAATGGGAAGATCCTCCGCTTCGAAATTTTCCATTTTTACGTCAAGCTTCTACTAAAAAAAAATAATTTTTTTAAAAATCGACTTTTTAACAATCAATTTGATTTCAAGGAATTTTTTGTAGAACGTTTAAGCCCCTACAAGAATATATCTTGCTAATTTGAAAATAATGAATTTTCAGTAGTGAATTAGAAAATTTTGAGAAGTAAAAATTGTTTTTATAATTTTTTTTAACTTTCACCTGAAATATCTTTAGAATGGTTAGATTAATGAAAAAAATTAATAAGACTTTTTGTGGAACAATCTATTTCCTACAAGAATATGTCTTGAGTGTTTGATTATTAAAATTTTTCAATTTGTTACAAAATTAAGAACAAAAAACGAATTTTTAAAGATTTTCTCGATTTTTTTACCTCAAATATCTATCAAACGGTTAGATAAACAAAAAAAGTGTACAAGGCCTCTTTTGCAGAGCGTTCAATTTCCTACAAGAATATGTAAATAAATTTGCTAAAAAGTCGATTTTTAAAAAAATGATTTTTTTTTAGTAGAACGTAAAAATGGAAAATTGCGAAGCGGAGGATCTTCCCATTAATATAAAGAGCTGATATTTGGTGTGTATATTCTAGAGGTGTCTAGCAATCGATTTTTCGGAGTACCAAATCAAAAAACAGAATTTTGATTTTTTTTTTACCCACCCTAATGCCCATTAAGAATTTTTTGGCTTTGGCGAAAAGTAGCACATAAAAACAAAGTTTCATAAATAAAATTATCCAATTTTATTTATGAAACTTTATCTCTCAAACTATTGGTTATGAGTTATCTGCCAAACGAATGGTTTCGCCCTCCAGCTGGTTCTATTCGATTCGTTTTACTAAAATTGGATATCGAAAATGGAATGTGTTTTTCATGATATGGATGACATATAAGCAGAACGATGTGCTTTCATTCGGATGCAATGGTTGCATGTATTCATAGGATTGTGTTGCACACAAAATGCACTGAAACATACATGAAGCAAGTTTAATTGAAGATTCCACTTAAATACCGCTCTGACATTGATTGGAATAAAACACTAACAGATGCAGTTCCACATTACATATATGAAGGTATTTGATGAGATTGCATTCAAAAAGGACGATTTCCTTTTCTTCCTTCGACGAATCTTTCAATGATGATGATTATAATGATGATGATGATGATAGATGTTGCTGGTGGTTGATGATGATGAATTCTTTTGATTCTTTTTTTTAGTTTCTTTTTGTAGAAGAAGGTAAGATTTTTGGAAAAAAAAAGAGTTAAAGAGGTAATTGTGTGATGGAAAACGGATGAAAAGTCAAAGAGAAAATAACTTTACATTTGTAAAAAAAATTACTGAATCGTCAGTTGTGAGAACGGAATAAGTCCACTTATTTTCGAAATTGACTTTTTGATGCAATTTTGATCTTTAGGCGTAGACAAATCTTTCAAGTTGAAAAAAAAAAAAAACTTATGTTGGGTGTCGAAGTTACAGGGGTTGAAAAAATTTATAAGTTTGAAAAACAGAATAATTCCAGGATTACAGGCTATTCATTATGTCTTAACTAAGATGTTCACGGGTTTTAATTGCAAAGAAAGTTGAATGGGTTATAAGAGAAGATAATACAGCGGAGTGCTATTAAATTAGAGGGTGGAAATTGAAGATAGCGGTGCAAAAGCCCCCTTTTTGTTTTTTTTTTTTTTTTTTTCAATAATAAACAAAGCATAATTTTTATAACTTGTTGTAGAGAATCAAATTTTATATAGGAAAAATGTTTTTAAAAAATTGAAAACAAAAATTCGATACCAAAACAGGCCAAAAAAACAAGAAAAGCAATTTTTTTGATTTTTTTTTTACTTTTTTAACGGAATTTTTTTTTTCGGGCTGAGATATCATACATATGTATTGACCATTCGAACCTATCTTTATTTTCCCATTTTTTGTTTTACTCAAGTAAAAAATAGACCATAACAAAAATTTTTGTTTTACTATGTATAACACTTTTTTACTTTGATTACTCAAACTCTATCAATAGTTAATCGATTGCTATCATTAAAACTTTTGTTTTAAATAAATTATATGTTTATTTCATTCAAAATTTGGCGAGAATATTTTTAAGAAAGTTGGCCACCTAGGTTTTTATAGATTTATTTTATACCACAGGTGTTTAAAATTTTTCATAAAATACTTTTTTTACATTTTGCATCGAAAAACAGATTTCAAATTTTTTTTTTAAGGAAAATGTGCACTAGCTATGAAATTTTTAAAGTGCTTATGTACTCATCCAATTATTGTAGAAAATTATAAAAAAAAATAAATAAATGAAATTCATTCATTCGTGGTTGGAGTGAATGAAAACATAAGATGATAAAATTTAAAATACACTGAACGAAAAAAAGCCAATATTTTATGAACTGGTTGCGATAGAACTTTTTTCTATCTGTTTTTAGAACAGTCATAAGTGTAGCTATCAGCCGTTTTAGGGTTGTCCATTCTCTATCGGACACCCTGTATATATTCAGACCTATTCTAAACAAAAATTCCCAGAGAAATGATTTGGGGAGAAGGGTGAAAATTTCCATTTTTTTTTTTGCTTTCCCCATATTCTGAACAATTGAAGAACGAAATTCAAGCTAAAAAAAACAATGAAATTTCAAGAACTTTTCAGTTTTGAGTTTTTTTTTTCAGAATAGGCCTGATTATGACGATTACAACTCAACTTCAACTTTTTGAATCGTTATACCTAAGAAACGGTGGGTCTTAGGAAAAAAAGTGTCATGACACTTTTTATAGATAATAATCTGGTCTACAATTTTTGCATTAAAAATTTTTTGATAAGACTTACCGTTTTGCTATCTTAATCAACATTCATAAATAGATTCAATTGTTTATTACTGCAGCCAGGACGTTCATCCTCCATCCATTGTTACACTAAAATTTCACAATCTTTCAATAACAAAGACTCATGTATTTCTAAACTAACAAAAGACATTGTCCACTGTTGAAGACAAGTCAACGTCAATAACTTTCCTTATTTCTTAGTTCCTGTCATCCCTTGTATGACCTTAGACCCCAAATGCGTCAATTTACACATCTACATTACTATGCTGCCTTTTAAAGCCACACCGCACCGCCTTCCTCTCTCTTTTGTTTGATATAAAAAAACGAAAACCTTCAACAAACATTTGTTTAGTATATTAACCAAATTAATTTTCATCAAATATTGCTACAATGTCCTTTGTGTTGTCGGCGTCCGTTGTCGACGGCCCTCGATTGCCGCATACGTTATACAACGACCCGGTCGTGTCGTATGTTTGTGCGCCATTATCGGATGATGATGATTCAATCGAGTGTTTGTGTTCCTCGAGGCTCTATTTATACTTCAAGTTCAATATACATACATTCCACACACACACAATTCTACCCGCCGCCATAAGGATCCTTATCCGTCTTCAAAACCTCCCTTGTCGTACTTTTATCCTCTTATCTGACAGTTCATCTTAAAATAGAAAACAATGCATGTTAGTGTTCTGTTATGGTTGGGCGGTTTCAATGGCGGCGCCCTTACGTTAGCTATTATGGTCTGCTTTGGGGCGCGCCTACTTTAGCCTAAGTTGTATAGAAATGCGTGGTAAAATGACATTTTCAATTTACGTTAAGAGCTGCCAGAGTAGCTTAGGTGTACCTACTCGCTCTACCCTCAGGATGAAGCGGTGCGTAAAGGGAGAAAATATTCCTGGAGCTTTGGTATGCTCCAGTCATTTCAATGCCATCAGCGACAGCATCATCATCAGCCTCCAAATAAATATATTCCATCAATGTATCTTCTCTGAATTCGCTCTAAAAAAAAAAAACGGAAACAAAAGAAACATCCGGTTATGGGTGTCAAGGGGCAGGGGGGGCAAAGTATGTTAGTGTTGTTTGTGCTAGCAAAATGTATAAATTGTGTAAATATTTGCAATTTTAAGGATGGACAGGGCGCAAACCCATACCGACGACATACTTATACAAAATAACGGGACACGAGTAGCAAACAATCCGGCTTATTTATTTGGTTGGAGGCGGAGTGCATAAGGTAAGAGGATTGGGTATAGGATTTTTTTTTTGTAAAATGTAAAAGGCTACTTCAATGGAAAAAAACATCACAAAACGTGTGAAGGGTATGAAGGTATGCAATATTGTTGATATAAATTAATGGATGTGTTTGGTATATTTGTAATTGAGTCGCAAAAAGGGTAACCCGTAACCCCCAATGCTGACCCTTTTTATGAGTTCAAGAATAAATTTCATTATAAAAAGTGATTGAGTTTGTTTGATATGAGTTGTGTATGTATTTGTTTTTTTTTTGTTATTATTATTCAAAACTGTTTTATGTAATAAAGACCTTTTGTATGGACAGTATGTATGCATTAATGTAAATTTACAAAAGAATCAATTATAAAAGCTATCAATCAAGACTGGGAAGGTTACACATCATGTAATGTAATGGATATTGCTATATATTAAAGTCAAATTACTTTATTAGTTTGAATAAAATTAAATGTGTATACCTACGTGTAAGAGTAAGTAGGATAAACAATATAAACATATTTTTGTTTTTTGGGATAGTGGTATAAAAAAGGGCACCTTAAAATAGGATGATGCTCACCTCAAATCCCACCATCTTAAAATAATACGGCACGTGTGGTCCGCTTAAAATAAACGGAATCCACTTGAATTCTCAAACTTGAGCTTTAGTTGCAGTTTATAATAGGTAATTACTTATTTCCAACAGTGAGATAGGCTGATGATAAGGCACTCGCCTAGTGACCGAACAATTAAAGGTCCGACCCCCAGTGGCAGCCATTTTTTTTTTTATTAAAATGTTTTCACATAAAAATAAGACGATTTTCCGCTTAAATTATGTGGATTTCTTTTAAATATGCACATTCAAGAAATTATGAAGATTTTTCCGCTTAATTTAAGACGGAAGTCATCTTGGCAAAAACCCATACAGAAATCCGCTTAATTTAATTTGGAATCCTTTCATTTTTAGGTGGTCTATTTTTTCCGTGTACCTATGGCCAATTTTTGCAAAATTCCAAAAGTTAAAAAAAAAATTGGTCTTACTAGCGGGAAATATTGTTTACTCTAATTTTATTTATTGTAGCCTGAATATCCGACAAAAATTCCTTTGGAAGACTGCAATATTAACTAACCTTTTCATTTTATTGCCAAACACACGACGCGATGAGTATATATGCTATAAAATGCTCACTTATCATTTAAAATTAAAAATTTGGTTGAAAAAAATTTAAGAAAAAAAGCAAAGTAAAAACACAGACAAAAAAGGACATTTTTTAACAAAAAAGTATAAATAACTTTTGTATTTATAGCGATACAAAAACAGGTTGTATAGCAGAAGTTTTAGAGAATTTTAAGATGAACAATATTTTTTTAGGAAGGTTTTTCTTAATTTTGATAGAAAGTGCTCTAAACTTGAAAAAAAAACTCATTTTTTTCGTTTTTTTTTGTAACTTTTTTAATATTCAGAATCAGCGTTACCGTTGAAAATTTTTGAAAGTTCGCTAAAAAAGTCGCTTTCAAAAAAAAAAGTCGCTAATCTGAAAAATTGAAAAAAAGTCGCTTTTTTGTCGAAAAAGTCGCTATTTGAAAAAAAAAAACGCTAAACCATTTTCATATGCTTTAACATAGAAAAATAAAAACAAATTGTCTTGAACAACAAAAAAATAACAAAATTAGAAACTAAAAAAAAAACGGTCTTCATTTTAGGAACTTAAATTTAGTTGGACGCTATGCTTGGACCGTTAACATTTGAATTATGAAACATTTAATTTGAACAAGAATAAAATATTAAATGAAAAAAGGTTTTCAAGTTGTCCAATGTATTTTTTTCCTCTCCAATTCCATTGAAAATCCCCTCTTTTTGTTCCGGTATTTTTTCATTGTGTGTGTCTGTGTGATCTTGTTTTATTTAACATCTGAATAGGAATGTGGAAGCAGTGCACACCTACGTACACACATCCAATGTAATGGACTTTGAGTTTGAATTGAAGTTGTGGGTATAGAAATAGATGAGTTTATGGGTAGGCGTTTTTCTTTTTTAACTCAGAAAAAAGCTCTGAGCCAGAACATTCTGAGCACGCTCTGAATAGCCTCTGAACAAAGCTTGTTCTGAGCGCTCAGAATTATTTTTAAAATACACCGGAACATTTATCTTTTTACTTGTAATATTCTTTTAGAAAAACAAGAAATAAAATTTAAAACTTAAATTAAAGTAAATAATAAAAATAAATGCACTCTTGCGCCATTATTTTATTTGTTTGACATTTTTTTTTTTTCAATTTCACTTGCTAAATACTTGTGTTCAGAATTCAACTCGGTCTGCTCAGTTATTTTATTCTGAATACATCGATCGTTCTCTGAACAAGATCAGAATACGTTCAGAACGAAAAAAGAAACACAAATTTGAAGCTCTAAATGTTCAGAGGTAAAAACGAAATGCAATTTTTATAAAAAAAAAATGGAGAAAAGGTCGCTTTGAATAAAAAGTCGTCGCTTGGTCGCTAAGGCTTCAAGAAGGTCGCTAATAGCGACTAAAGTCGCTTAGCGGTAACGCTGTTCAGAATATCAAAAAAATGTTGTTAACATAAAATACGCATAATTTAATTATATACCTACGTTTTTTGTACGAAAAACTTTTAACTAGAATGAATAGAAGTCGATATATTTAATAAAAACTAAAACCCAAGATGGCAACCAAAAGGTGAATTTCACGAGTTCGGGTTATGATATTCACCTCATGAATATTCGAATGAGCAAAACAAATTTGAGATTGGTATAAACTGCTGGGTCGACCATATATATATGAACATCATACACGCACTGGACAAGCATTGGAATTGTTTGTCTTAAATTCTCCAATTTGCATTTGGATGGCTTACGTTTCGTCACCGTCTCTTTAGATTGCAAAAGTGATTTCCAGGTCGTCAACATTGTTTGAGACGGGAGCGTATCGGAATCCCGCTTTTTAAAATCCCGTTTTTCGAAAATCCCGAAAAAAAAAGTTTCAAAATCCCGTTTACTAAAATACCGCTTTTTTAAATCCCGTTTTCTAAAATCCCGAATTTTAAAATCCCGTCAAATCCCGAAAATCCCGATTTTTTTTACAAAATACATGCTTAATTCACAATTAAAAAAATCATGAGAAATAGACAAAAATTAGTAAAACTGATTTTTTGAGTTGTAAAGATCACACAATATGTACCTTCAATACATTCTGAAAACGGTATTTCTTTTATAAAAACATAAAATGATTAAAGCCCTAAATTGAGTTCACAAGTAAAAGAAATTTCATTTATTTAAATATCAAAATTGTTGAAATGCATCCAAATATAAGTGGAAATATATTTAAATGAAAGGACCATGGGCACTTTTGTATGGACTTTGGGCCCATTTTCAACATTGCTCAACAGTGATGAAACGCATATCAAATGAAAGGTCTTAAAGGTAAAGTCGAAATCGAGCGCAAAAGTGGTGCTTTTGACCATTTTATAAAATAGTACTTAAAATGAAAAAAAAAAATATATTAAAAAAAAGTGGCAACACTAACTATAAAGTGTTTCACCTTTTTCAAAAGCTATACATCCCACCTTTAATCTTGTATTAAAATAAAGTTATTTATATTTTTAGTTTTCGAAAAAAATGATTTATTAATAAAAAAATGTAAAAAATAAGGTAAAATCAAAATATTTAGTACCTACTACTTTTTTTTTCACTTTTTGTGAAATAAAGCTCTAAAATGACTTTTTTAATTCACTGCAATATCAGTTAATCAAACACTGAAAACCAAATACTTTTATCTCTTCTAGTTTTTGAGAAAATCGAAAATTAATAAAACTTAATTTTTTTCCATACGATTTTTTATGCTGAGTATTTAGGCTTACTTATCTTTAAGTTAACGAAAGAAGAATATGTTAAGTTTGAATAAGTGACACCGAAGTCTTTTTTTTTTTGTTCAATTATTCAATCTGTGAAAATAGACCCAATCGTAATACTTACGGTGATAAAATCTCTTGTTGCATTTTATGGCAAGTTCAAATCAAGTGCAGTAAATAAAACAAGATATATCAATTTGAAAACAATCAGTTATGTACACCTATTATACCAAGTTAGTGCTTTTGATTTTTATTTACCTACATAAATGTTTAAAAAAATATGTTTTAAATATTATATTTTTGTTCTTTTTTTCAATGTATGTATAGTATATTGATCAATGATTTACAATATACCTATTCGTTGTCCTCAAGATATTTAAGACATCTGGGCAGTGTTTTACTGTTTTCATTCCATTATAATTCTAGTCTATAAACTATGCAAAAATAACTAAATAAAATAAAATATTTTAAGTACTTACCTACCAAACGTACATCGTACCATACCAAAACTAAAAGCTCCAAATATACTAAAAATACGAAACATACGAAAGTAGCGAGTAACGATATTATTGATACTGGCACTAGAACAAACCATATGCCATTGATTTTATCACCGTAAATATTAGGATTGGGTCTATTTTCACAGATTGAATAATTGAACAAAATAGAAGACTTCGGTGTCACTTATTCAAACTTAATATATTCTTCTTTCGTTAACTTCAAGATAAGTAAGCCTAAATACTCAGCATAAAAAATCGTATGGAAAAAAATGATGTTTTAGTAATTTTCGATTTTCTCAAAAACTAGAAGAGATAAAACTGTTTGGTTTTCAGTGTTTGATTAATTGATATTGCAGTAAATTAAAAAAGTCATTTTAGAGCTTTATTTCACAAAAAGTGAAAAAAAAAGTAGTACTAAATATTTTGATTTTACCTTATTTTTTACATTTTTTTTTATTAATAAATCATTTTTTTCGAAAACTAATAATAGAAATAACTTTAATTTAATACTAGATTAAAGATGGGATGTCTAGCTTCTGAAAAAGGTGAAACACTTTATAGTTAGTGTTGCCACTTTTTTTTAATATATTTTTTTTTCATTTTAAGTACTATTTTATAAAATGGTCAAAAACACCACTTTTGCGCTCGATTTCGACTTTATCCCCATATAATAAATTAAAGTACTCTTTAAGACCTTTCATTTGATATGCGTTTCATCACTGTTGAGCAATGTTGTAAGTGGGCCCAAAATGCCCATGGTCCTTTCTTTTATTTATGTAGTTTGTACTTAATTTAAGGTGTTGTGATCATTTTAAGTTATTATTAATCTATGGGATTATCACGATTTCATTGTTCCTTTAAAAGTTTAAAGTAAATATTAGTTTGTTAATTAAACATTCCTTACTTTTTCTTATTTTTTGTATATATTATATTTTTTGTTAAGGTTTTAATTAAATGCGTTTAGAAAAATCTCTCATTTCTTAATTTGTTTTAGTATCCCGATTTTGCAAGCAAAACTAGTTGTTTTATTTTAAAAAATCGCGCGATTTTTAAAAATAAAACAACTAGTTTTGCTTGCAAAATCGGGATAATAAATAACGGGATTATAAAAATCGGGATTTTAAAAAAGGGATTATAAAAAGCGGGATAATGAAAAACGGGATTTTAAAAGCGGGATTTTAAAAAACGGGAATATAAAAAGCGGGATATCGAACCCAACCCGTTTGAGACTCTATTATGATTTACCATTGTTTGGGTTCATCTCTGTGAAAATTCTGGACAAATTTGATGAATTATTTTTAAAATGTTCTATCTTTTTTTATACAGGAAAATTTAAAATAAACGTAGCCGGAATTTATTTTAAGATACCATTATCTTAATGTTTTCTAATTCAATAAAAAAATCTCCAAATTGTCACAAAAATGCTTCATAATTTTACCAACAAAATCTATTACATCATTGATAACCTTGTATCGCCCATCAAATAAATTTACAAACAACAACAAAAAAAAAAATCAATACCTCAATATCGCATCCGGCTATTATTTTTATTAGAGGTCACTTAACGGTTATTAAAAACTATCAATTTAGAAATCAATGATCATCACACACAATGTGCGGCAGCAACTTTTATTAATATCTCCAAATCATGGGTCACTGGCTTTACTCCATTTTTCTCCCAATCCTGCGTGTTTTTCCCTTAAACGACACCCATTTTTCTTCGCCTTTTTTTTGTTCATATCAAATAACATCCCTTGCGGTTTCTTTATTATTATTATCATAAAAAGAAAATCCTGCTCGAAGGCATTGAAACCATATCATCAAGATTAAATCGAGAAACATATCCAAATGCTGAACTAGCATTTCTTGGTTGGAAAGGATTTCGTTTCGTATTTTTTTTTTTTACTGTAAATGTAACACACGCTATACATAGGAAATAGCCACATTGCTACATGGCTACCGCGCTGTTTGATGCCGCATCAACTATGAGGGTTTCACAAGAGCACATTGAGTCGAAGTGTAACACAAAAGAATATAAAAGAATCGTTATCCTTTGGGGAGATGTCATCGCTTTCATGAAAAGAATCTCTTTTTTTTTTTTCATAATGACAGCAATAAAACCATGAAATACACTCATGCCAAGCATTTTGCCCCCTACCTTCTCTTGCCCACCCCTCATATATGACGATCGCAAAGGAATACCAAACTGAACATGAACACCCACAGCTGCTATTAGGACAGATATTGTGCTTCCTGCTGGACCATTAACCGATACAGATTACAGATATGCGTTCAACAACACGCCACGGCCAACCATGGACATTAAATATATGAGTTCAGGGTCGTAGTGGTCTATTAAGCGGGGGGGGTAAGGAAGCAGGCCTGCATATATGGAAATATTATTGAGTGTTCGTTGAGGTAAATTTATAAGACTGCGTACTGGTTGACACACAATAGCATAAAATAAAAAAATTTATTTATTCATTATTCCTTCTTTATTAAGTATTCTTTTCTATTTCATACTATTTGAAAGCTCGCACTTTTTTTTTTTTTTTTGAAGGACCAACTTCTATAAAAATCTATTTTTGGATTGTTAGAAGTACCTACGCTCCTAGGCCATAAGTGTTTTTAATAAGTTTGTTGAAAAGTTATAGGATAAGATTCTGGCCCTTGGCTCATTAACGGAGAAAAAAGACCACCTAAAAACAAGCAGATTACACATTGAATTAAGCGGATTTCTGCATGGTTTTTTGACCAAGATGACCTCCGTCTTAAATTAAGTGGACAGATCTTCTTATTTCCTTGAATGTGAAAATTTTAAAAAAAACCACTTAATTTAAGCGGAAAATCATATTATTTTTATGTGGAAGCATTTCAATTAAAAAAAACTGGCTGCCACTGGGGATCGAACCGACAAACGTTGGGTCACTATAGGCGAGTGTTTTACCCTCAACCTATATCACTGTTGGAAATGAGCATGATAAAATGCTATTATTTGTGGGTTTTTTAAGACGAAAATTCACATTAAAATAAAATGAATTTCATCTTAAATTTAAGTGGAGTCGACTTATTTTAAGCGGGAATCGTTTTGTTTTAAGAATGGTGGGATGTAAGGTGGGCATCAACTTATTTTATGGTGCACTTCTTGCTCCGTGTTTGATTGCATTTATTTGGATGGAGAATTTTGAGAAAAAAGCTCTAAGTAGTTTAAAGGAAAAAAAAGTCTGGCCATTTCGAATTTTCTAGAACAGATACAATTAACCATGGTAAAAGAAAAATAAGGTGACGCGCAACCGAAATGGCTCCTTTGGACACACCAACACTTACGTTTTCATGCTGATTTCCACCACCATACAGCAAATTTGAGTTTCGCCGTTTCCACACTTTTTCAACGTGCTCATAGAATTAATTTGTGATAGTGACCATCTCAGCACAGAACTTTCGTTGTTGGACGAGGTCCTAGAAGCGAATGATTATGTACCAAAAAGCCAAAGATGGTGTAAGCCATTTTCATCAAAGGAAAATAAAGACAGCCAACTCGGTAAAAGAGCTTTCCTGCCGGCCATATGCAGAGGGTGTAACCGAAAGAACAATAAGCTTTGTAAGTTAAAGGTATTCGATTTAAAAGGTTCTATATTAATTAACTTAATGAAGATGGTAAACTCATCAGAACCTAAAGAAAATAGTCTAATGGCTCGCTAATCTACACTTTATCAATTACAGCTGTTCAAAAAGTCGAAGCCCACCTCGGAAATTGTGTTCTTCAGTAGACTTATATCAAATAGCCAGAGCACACTTCTTTAGAAGTTACGACAAAATATCAGATCTCCAACGAGTTTTTCAAAATCAACTCGCAATGAATGAAAGAAAGCTAACTTTGTGTTTCTGAAGTATTAGTCAAACCAATAACTAGTTTCCTGTCCGGTTCACCATATCTCAAAGATAGCTATATGCAGAAGCACCTGTTTTTATGCGTTTGACAGGGGCTTACCCAATTAAATAACAACGGATTCTAGGAAGAAGCTAAAATGAATCCACTTGACCAGTAAATCTAGCCATCAGCAATGAAACTTATGTTGAATATCGTTAACCAGCTGGTGAAAAAAGGTAACTACTCGGATATCTAGTCTGACCATGTGGGGAAATAGTTTGTACAACTTTGAAAGCTGTTACCATAGTGGTCTTTACCATCTTTAACAAGTCTTATACTCACACATCTGGATCTGTACCATTTTGCAAGAAACTATTAAAGTTGTTGTATTCCCTCTGGCAATTTTCTTCAACACATAAGCTTCCAGCAGTCCAGGTTACAATCCAAGAGGATTGAAAAGAGCCTTAATGTTTAAGCCCTTTAGTTCTAAATCTCTCCAAATTCAGCCCTGAACAAAAAATTGTCTGCCTCTAAACGGAAATTCCCAACAAAACGAATATATAGCACTTTATTATTACTCCAGAAGGTTTCATTAAGTATACACAAAACTGAGGCTCTCTATGCGCTAACAAAAACAATAACTAGAGTAAAGAAGAGCACATAGAGACTTTGGAAACAACCAAGGATATGAAAAGAAAAGACTCAAGAATGACTACAATTGCTTTTGAAATCCTTTTAACGTCTCTGGAAGGATTGCATTTAGAGCACAGATTGAAAGAAAAAGGAAGTGTAAGAAAGAGAAATCAAGAATGGCGATAGACGGGAAAGAATAGAAAACTTTAGGACTTGCTGCTAGATAGTAGTTCTTACACGATGGTTACATGGTATTCCGTTTTTCTTGACAACAACGAGACGACAACTATGACGACGCCAACGACGACGATGTAGAAGACGATGTCTTTAAATGTTTTGAGAATAACTTCCTTTCTAATCCCGGATGTCTGTTGTGAGTGTGTGTGTGTAGTCCTTGTCCTTGGGTTGTGTCTTTATAGGACCGGGTGCTGGGTGCTACCATCCTTAGTTCCGTTTTCTTGGTATTGTCTGCGTGCATATCGCCTATCCGTTTGGGAGAAAGGAAACTAAATTGTGGATCTTTCATTGTTGTCGGTTGTCGGCATTCGGTTCTTGGGTTCTTGGTTGTCGGTTGTGGGTCGTGTCGTGTCGGTCGCGGTCGTTCCAAGTTCCATAATAACCAACAACACAGTTGACTTGGTAATGTTTCCCTGATGACACTGTCATTAGATTGTGATTGTGTTGCCGTTATGTGGTGACTGGTATGACTGAGGCAAGCGGCTAATGCGCTCTATCTGTTCGTTCTCTATGCCTCTCAGTCTGTTTACATAGTCCTGTGTTTGTTAAGGACTATGATGATATCTGGCCCAGCTGTTGTTGCTATAGTGCGTCATCCTGAAATTATAATATGCAAATGATGCCAAAGGACTAGTGTAATTGGTTTTTAATTAATTCGGGAGATGTCCTTACTCTCTCTCTCTATCTCTCTCTCTCTCACAGTCTACTCCTTTTGTATATAGGAAGTCTGTTTGCAGCATCATAAATATTTGAATGTTATGATAGCGTTAATTAACTGCTATGCTATGCGTATACTTTGCTTAATACCAGCAACGTCCTTAACGGAAGACATTACCAAGAGTAGTTTAAATTTCTATATGTTTGGTTTCTGTCTGTTTGTATGAGTGTTTTTTTGTGTGAAAGGGGAATGAACTAGCAGAGTCTTAATAGGAGACAAAAGGACGACGACGAAGGGTTCTCTACGAAATAAACACAAAACATTACGAAAAAGAAGAAGAAGTTTCGCGTAATTTTAATTATTTCTCTAATGCCTGGGGTTTTTCTTTCTTTTTTATTTTTATTCTTGTGAATTTATGAAGTGAAGAAGCAGTTGAGGGGGAGACAGGATATTACAACGGAAAAGAAGTATTAAGTGAGAAAGAGAATACTTTCAGTTTGGAGTTATAAATTGCACTTTTCAATGGTGCGAGTGTGCAAAGTCCTTTTACCACAAAAAATGAGAGAGACAAAATGTATTCTTGAATGAGGAGAGCTTTATAGGGAGTCGAAATTATTTTGCCATTAAAATTGGTATGTCCCTGGGTAAGGGTTTGGGATGGTGTTGAATTTTTTATTTCTTCAACAATGAGCACAAGGATCATAATAAAACATAAAAATGTGGAACAAAGTCAATTTTTTTTTCGTAATTTAAATATTTTTCGTATTTGAAAGAGAATACCCTATTAACAATTCAGAGAACAGTAAGTAATATTTGAATTCCCAGAGGGATCTAGTTTAACGAAGCATGGCTTATTTTCAGAATCATTAACAAGAGGAATGTACGGAATTATAATATTTGGATCATTTTTATTATACAGTAGACCCATATAAGTATTATGTCACTGTTACTAAAAGTAGAGCACTCGAGCTTTAATAGAATGCCCATTTATAAGCACAAACACTCTCAATTGTTTTTTTTTTTTTGATTACTCAAATGCTTAGGAGTAATGAAAGAAGTACATAAAGTAAAAGTTGCTCATAGAATGTAAACATTTTTTTTTTTAAATCTAAAAATTTTAAAATTTGTATTTACCTAATCTTAAAAAAAATTAAACTAAAATAAAAATAAAATTAAAATCAAAAAATTAAACTATAAATTAAGCTTTTTCTTCTTCTTCTTATCCATTATCGACGATAGTCATGATCTCGGATGGGGTCACAACTCTCCCACTCTACTGCTTCACACTACGGCTCCGCATGTGGGGTTCGCCGTTAAGCTTTTTATATTATGAAAACATCATTTGATAGCCCTTACTAAAAAGATCTTTATAAAAAAATATAACTATAAAAAATATATTAAAAAAAAAAAAACATTTTTAAATTATTTTTATTATAAAAAATTTAATTTTTTTATAAACAATTTCTAGCGTTAAAAAAAAATAATTGTGTCATTCTGAAGAAATAATTAACTAACATTTAAAAACGAAATTTCAAGATAATTCGTTTGGTTTTAAAATAAAATGTACGACTGGGTCGCACGAACTTGCTCTTAGAGTTAAAGTTGCTTAAATTTTTAAGACTTTTTATATAGAAATTTGGAAAAAAAATTCATTTTTTAAAAAAATAAAATAAAATCTAAAATTAAATTGCCCTCCAAAACAAGTATGCAGTTTTGATTGATATGTTAAGATGTATTTTTAGAAAAAAAATTTCAAAATCGTTAGAGCCGTTTTTTAAAAAAACTAATTTTTTATAAATAATTTCTTGGAAAAAAAAATTAAAAATAAAATTGGTATGCCATTTTGTAGCAATCACTAACCAACATCTAAAAACAAAATTTCAAAAAAATTTAATGTCCCGTTTTCGAAAATTTGCTTTTTCAAAAAAAAAACTTTCCAATTTTTTTTTTAAAAATCAAAAAATTATTTTTTTTTAAATTTAATTTTTGATTTATATTTAAATTATATAAATGCTTCTTCACAAAAAGTTTCGTTGAAATCAAAAAAGCTCTTTCCGAGATAATCGGATTTGAAAAAAAAAATGGTTCTATGTCAGGTACCGTTAATAATGATTTTTAAACAAATTTTTTTTTATAAGCAGATAGACCTTGTCTTTAAACTTCTATTTGAATTTTTTAATGAAAATCGTTGGATCCGTTTTTTAGAAATTTCAATTTTACTAAAATCGGTATATGACAAGTACCGTTAATTTTGGTCCAAAAAAATTAATTCCAAAAACACCTCTGGAAAGTCGCCAAATAATGTTACATACCAAGTTTGACATCAATCGGTCCATCGGTTTAGGCTGTAGCCTCGTCTACAGACAGACAGACGGACAGACGGACAGACGGACAGACTGACAGACGGACAGACAGACGGACTTCCGGGACCCACTTTTTTGGCATTCTCTACCATCGTAATGTTATGGAAAAATGCTATTTCAACTTTTTTTTTTGTACGAATGCATAACTTGATATATAGTACCAATCGCAAGTAAAAAATTGATTTTTTAAATAAAAAAAAATTTAAATATTTTATAAGAATCCAACATTTTTTAAGGTTTTAATATGATACTAGTAACTATTAGTTTTGGTCTAAAAAAAGAATTTGTCTACTTTACCAGAATTCCAAGGTTTGGCAGCCAACACAGCCCAATACTTTTAACTTTTTTATTTTTTTTTTACAAATAATTACATTTTTTTAAATCTAAAATCTGTTTTTTTATGCTTTTATGACGTAAAATTTTCATCCTAAACCGACTCAACGAACAACCAATTTTTTTTTTCATTTTTAATAATCCCAAAATTAAAAATAGTTACAACTTCTAACAGCTTTGAATTATTTTTCAATAGTTCTATTTTAACGTGAAAAATAAAATCGTTTTAGCCCTATTCTTCAGTCTTTTGTTGCCTAAATATACAAATCCTTACATACTGAAAGTTTTTTTTTTTTCAACAATGGTTGACATTGGTCTTTTAAAAAAGCAGTAATCACTTAATAGAGCCATGATTTATATTTTTTGTAAGAGCAATAATCAATTTTCAAAGGTAAAATTTAAAAGGTCACTATGGCGTATGTGGAACTTTTTTTTTACAAATTTAATTTGCCGTTTCATTTATTTTGGGGTGATTATTTATTAGGCTTTGGAATGTGGAGAAAAAAACTGCATACTTAGTTGAAAAATTCAAAATTGATTGTATCCCCTTTTGAAAAGTCATTATTTGAATAAATGTACTTAACCGTCGGACAAAGTATTTTGACAAAATGATGAACTTATATTGTATATATTTTATCAAAACCTTGAAGCAATTTAAGAATGGTAGTGTTGCTAGATCCTAGAAACATTTATAAATTAAAACTAAAATACCTTTAATAAATCTGTCAGTAGAATAAGAGTTACAATTCTATTTATTTCAAACCCTCTTAAATACTATACTTTGATATATGATTCGAAAGAAAATTGATAACTCTTTCAGCTGTTCAACTTTCAAGTTTGTAAAAAAAATATCTATAAAATATAGATATTAAACGGAGAAAACGATAATCCTTAATAAAGAGGACATATTTAATTTTTTTTTCCGGGAAACTACAATCTACAGCAATCCTCCATGGCATCAAAAATTCCATTAACTCCTTACAAATCTTCTCTTTTTGAAGGCAAACGAAAAAAATAAAAAATAAAAAAAAAATAATAAACCATGAAAATTGAGCACATCCTTCGAATTCTCGTCCTCAAATTGGTCCGAAATACAAAAAAAAAAAAAAACAAAAATCCATCGAGCTCACAGTACTATAGGACAGGACAGTCGTCCTTTCCGACAAGTCCAATTGAATTTTACTTATTCAGAAGTGAATAAAACTTGAGCTACATCTGCCGGATTACAACTTCCAATTCCGCAAAATTTGCACTTTACACTACTTTTATGTGAATTCATCTGTCTGTTTGTGTGTGTGTGTGTTCATGAGTGAGTGGAAATACGTGCAATAGAATAGTGCGAGGCTTAATACAAATACAATACCATAACATGAAGGTCCTTAAATAATACGAACTTCATAAATTTCTAATGTAGATACAAGTTATCGAATAATTTGCTTCGTCTCTCTTTTTCTCCTTCTACGACGACCAACGACGTTAGAAAGATAGAAAAACAAGACTCTATAGCATTCATATCCTAAATCACGTAATGGTAACCATGTGATGTGTGTTCTATGTTCTTCGTCCTTGTTGCTAAATAGGAAAGTGTTCGACATTTAATTAAATTTTCTTGAACTCTTGTAACAAAAAAATACAACAAAAAAGTAAAACTCAATCAGCCCAAGCGGGGATGTAGCTTGACGATGTAGCGGAGAGGGTTTGAATTACGTGTAAAATTGAATTCTCTCATCTTTCATAGAAATAGTATAGATAGAGTATCTACTCTATCTACCTTTTTGCCTGATGGAAATGCTCATTCTGAACTGAAAGTTCGTTTTTGTATGTCTTGCTTCGTTATCCTTGATGGTTTTTAGTACACGTAGTCAAGTCATCATTTTCTATAGTGAACTCATCATCTATTCGTTCGGTGTCATTAAGTTCTAGTTCATGAGGTCGAGGGATTTCCTATCAGATGGCATACAGCATGATGGCAACTGGGATGTTACTTTCAACTCATGTTGCATGGTAAATTTCTTGAGCATGATGGTGCAAGTATATTTTGTACACGCTCTTCAATCATAGGTACGTATACCCATGAATAAGGGAATGCTTCATTATTGATGTATACGTTTGTATGGAAGTTAGTTGCTTTTAAATATAAATGGAACATAAAAGTTATTTGGCTAAATGGCACACGTTTTTGACAAATGGTCGATAGATCTTGTATGCCTGATGGCAAATTCATCGCAAAGAGTGTAGGTAAAGAAAAATTAAATGTCAGGTGATGTCAAAGTTCAAAGGGTATCCTAAATACATGTAGGTACTTCGCATTAGGTTGAAGAAATTCCTAATCGCGACGCATAAAAACAAATTTTAAGAAAATTGACCCATTTTCAAAGAAATTATTGATTTTTGAAATCTAAACATGTGTTTTTGGAAAATATATCGAATAATATAGATATCAAGAAAACGGATGTATTAAAGGCACGTTTTATAACGATTCAAACAACATTCTTACTTTATTTCAAAAGTAGAATCTTATCTGTTAGATACAATACTTACACATTGTAACATTTTTAATTAAAATCGTTGGAGTGGTTTTTGAGAAATGTTAGATTTTTGTTATCGATCATATAACAGATATTTTCAAGCTTATGATTTATAGAAAAAACCACACATCCACAGACAAACACACACACACAGAAACTTTTTCGATTTTTCTATTATTGTAATTTCATGTCGAGTTGTAATATCGACTTAGGTTAATAACACGTAAAATTATAAAAACCAGCCAACCCAGCCCTCGAAATTCGAGTGCCAATTTCTTTATTTTTTTTTATTTGCAATAATTTTGAACACAATTATACCAAAATAGTTTCTTTAATATTTATAGTATATGTTGGTGTTTTCTTGCGATTTTTGAAGACAAAATACACTACTTTTTAACTACGCTCAACTACGTAGAAAAAGTATCGAAAAAGAAAATGCAAAGTGTAATCGCCTTAATGTATTGTGTTTGCACCTTGCATTTTGCGATTCAATTCAACCTGTTTCATGTTCCATTCGTTCAAATTCCATCATTCAATCATTCAACCTCCACCAACTTCACTCAAATTTGTCATTTAAACCATTAGGGGGGTTCACATTGACTAACTTACCGGAAAGACCAGCCGCCATTTGGTCTGATCTGATGCTGTTTTGATAGTGTGAACACCCATCCGACGCGACGATGGCCTGTCCGGTTTGCCGGATGGTTTTCAAAAAATTTTGATTTTTTGGTGGTCAAACGGACATGTTAGTCAATTGAACGACATGTCTGTCCGGCAGACAGTGATAATCCATTCTCTTTAATTTGAGAGCAGAATATACAAAATATACATTAAAAATAAGCTGAAAAATGGGTTTTGATGAAAATTGTCTGATGAGTGTGAACGAAAAATGACAATCGGTGTGTCCGGTTAGTTGGTCAATGTAAACCCCTCTATTGTATGCCTTTGTAGGTTCTCGTCTTAGCTTGTAGAAGTTTAAATTTCCGGAAGGGAGAGGGCGTTATTTATCTTACTTCAAGTAGGAATGATATTTGTGAAAATTTAAATGAATGCGTTCAGATATTTATAAGAGATTAAAGATAGGTTCAAATTTATTAAAGGTGCGTTCAGGTGCCTGGTCTTCACAATATACCGTAGTAAAAAGGTAATCCGTGGTACTGTGTGGCAGTGAAATTTTTAGCAAAACATCCCTTTGAAAGTGAGAATCGACATTTTTTAATCAAACAAATCAATTCTTAAGGCTTTACCACACCAACTGCTCCTCACGACAACGTTTTTTTTCTGTTAAAGCCATAACTACAATGACCTAAAAAGTGAAAACGTGGGAAATTTACAAAATTAATTTTTTTTTTATTTCTTTCTAGTGCTATTTGTTTTTGAAAATGTTTTTGGAAAAAACTATAAAAATTGTTTTTGAAACCAAAAAATTTCTGCATAATTATTTTTAATTTTGCGTTCGGCGAAACTGTCACAAAATGAGTTTGAAAATTTTCACTTTTTGACTTTTTGCAAAAAGTGGCCATTGTAGTTATACATACCTAAAGTTAAAGTGTGGGAAATTTACAAAATTTATTTTTTTTTAAATTTCTTTCTAGCAATATTTGTTTTTGGAAAAAAACTACAAACATTTTTTTTAAACCAAAAAATAAGCTTCTTGCATCATTATTTTTTATTTTGTCGTCGTAAAAACTGTCATAAAATGAGTTTGAAATCTATCACTTTTTGACTTTTTGCAAAAATTTGCCGTTGTAGTTATACTCTTAAAGCCTTAAGGCTTAACTACAATGAAAAAGTGAAAAAGTGGGAAATTTACAAAAGTAAAAAAAAAAATTATTTCTTTCAAGCTCCATTTGTTTTTGGAAAAAACTACAAAAATTGTTTTTCAAACCAAAAAATAAGGCTTTCTGCATCATTATTTTTAATTTTTGGTCAAAAAAACTATCACAAAATGAGTTTGAAAATTTTCACTTTTTGACTTTTTGCCGTTGTAGTTATAGGTTTAACTACATTGGCTCAAAAAGTGAAAAAGTACAAAAGTGAAAATTTTCAAACTCATTTTTTGACAGTTTTTCTTACCTTAAAATCAAAAATAATGATGCAGAAAGCTTATTTTTTGCTTTGACCTTTGATAAACAGAAAGCTTATTTTTTCCTTTGACAAATAGCGCTAGAAAGAAATAAAAAAAATTAATTTTGTAAATTTCCCTTTTTTCACTTTTTAGGTTATTGTAGATAAGGAACGTTTTTGTTAGTTTTCCCTGAACCTCATAAGAAAAACGCTGTCATGCGGCGATAAAATATTAGTTCCTCTTATGCAAAAATGTAAACGTCTAAAAGTGAAAACTTGGTAAAATGGTAAAGGAACTTCCAAATTCTTATGTTTTTTCAAGAGAGAAAAGGACGAAGATAGATTTCATTGGTATCAAAAGTGTTTACAAAAGATTGGAACTTAGTAATAGACTCGATTGTAATAGAATTCGATTTTAACAAAAAAATTCACAAAAAACAAGCATCTTACTTCTAAACTTAGATAACTAAAACAATGAAAGTTAACCATAGTTAACATGCGATCTTAAAACAACGCACCAATGTTTTTTAATGTTTTTTGATTTTCGCTGAATGCTTTCATTCATTCATTCAGTCATGAATGACATTTCATTCAGTCATGATGACATTTCATTCCAGTCGATTGGAAATTTTACAACAGATATTCCAGTTGTTTTTGTTTTGTTTTTTTTTTTTATATCGAACTTTATTTTGTTAAATTTCATTATTTCGGTTAAGAAAAAGTAAAAAAAATTGATTATGCACTTATAAAGGTCATTCTCTATTGTTTAGTGTATAATTTATGCCCCTTCGGTTTTTGGGGGGCCGGTATTTTGTACCACAAAAACCATGTTCGCCGTTTTATTATATGATGATAAATAAAAAAAAACACGTATACACCATAGTGAACTTCTTACAATTCTTGTTAATTTAGAATGACGTTTGCTGGTTGTGTTTTTTTTTTTTAATCTGTAATTTGAATGCGATTTGAACTATATTTAATATAAGATCACGTTAGTGATCTTCCTTTTGATTTAAGAAAAACACGTAAATTCATTCTTTCGTGAAATAGCTAACGACTAGCACTTACTTGCGCTTTTATTGCCAACAAAACTAATAACTTTTTATGTTCTAAATCATAAAAATTGCCAAAATTCGAAGAAAAAGTATGGCAGGCACCGTGAATAGCGGTTAAAAAAATATTTGTTTTATTTTATAAGTTAAACTTTATTTGTAACAAATATGTATTTTTTTTTAATGAAAATAGTTAGAGTCATTGAAAAAAAAAAAAACAAACAAACATTAATTTTATACTAAAAAATTTCAATTTTCTCTAATCAAAATTCTAACTACCAAGATTGAAGAAAATCGCACAGTAGCTTTGGCTGCAGCTCGAGATAAAGACAGATACAAAGGTGGACAAACAGACAGACAGAATTGTAAGAGCCACTTTTTCACATACATAAATACAAAGGTAAAAAAGATAGACTCTATCCAAAAAGTAACACTTGGACTGTTGTTTTTATCACAAAATAATTCTAAAATAAATAATACTAAAGTCAGATCTGACAGTATGACAACTTCTTTGGCAAAGACAAATTTTGGAAATCTGTTGAAGCCAGAAATACAAAAATTGAGATCATAATTCTTTGGAAAGACTGTGACACTGAAAAAATAAGGAATTAATCTGTCACATTTCTTATTTATTATTAAAAATTAAACATTAATGGTAAATTCTACCATTTTATTATTTTTGACATGATAACGTCTTTTAAATCGATGAACCATGGCAGCCACCACAAAAAAGTGACGCCATTTTCTCCCGTTCCACTCTCGCACTTTCGCAGTGCGGCAAAAAATTTGTTTCCAGCACTCTGCGTTTCGAAATATGAATTTTTGAAAAACACGTTTGAGTGAGTTTTGACTGAATAACGGAAGAAACAAGTTTTTAAAAAACACGTTTTTTTACCGATTTTCATCGTTTTTTATTTTTATCTTTTTTTCTTTAATAGATACAGGAATAAAATATATAAGGTAATGATAGACCGTGACTACGACTGAAGGTGTGCGAAGTTTCAATCATTTTCGTAAACACTATTTTGAGATAACGGTAAAATAAAATTTTAAAATTCAACAGGTTATAACTTTTGACCAAGAGCAGATAGAAATTTTATTAAACTTTTATGAGCATTCTGATACAATTACCTTTCATTTGGTATATCACACATAGCGTTAGACTAACTACAAGCTACACAATGTTAAATCAAGAAACTTGCGAAAAACCTCAAAACACCAATGGAGATCTGTTGCCCCCCGAACAGCCACCAGTGTAGGAAGTATCGTAATCTCAGTCTGGAAATTCGACATGGTTGACTTTAAAAATTCAAACTTCTAAATTCTAACTTCATGGTGACCGTTGAAATTTCAACTTTGAAAATATGTTGTTGCATCTATTGATATATCTACCCTTTTTGTAATTTTATAAGTTTTTATGTTTGTAGGACATGTTGCTTGTCAGTTAAACTTTATACTGTGTGGTTGTAAGATTTCGTTGATAAGAACCTGCTATTAGTATAAAAGTACTCGTTTTTTTGTGATGCTAAAAAAGAGCATTGATACACATTTAAATAATCAGTTCAAACTCCAAATCACTTCTTTCCATTTATAAATAAAATAATTTATTTCATAACTTTCATTCTGATGGAACAAAGAACACTCGTTCAAAAAACAAAGTTCTTTGTTCTCAAAACTGTGATTGAACATGAATTTTAAATATTATGATATAGAGCCCCTTTATAAAAAGTTAACCATTCACATGTGTGTGTAAAAGTTGGTCTTCTGTAGCTAGAAAAAAAGAGTACGATTCAGGACAAAGTTTTGAACCTTGTACCTTCCTTTCCTGCTATGCTTTTTTGTGTTTCATTTTATGTATTTTTTTTTGCCTCTACACCACGTTTGAAAATGAAATCCAAACTCATTATAAATGTACACGCATCATACAAAAAAATTTCACTCAATGTTCTATGTGATATGAAAACTTTTTAGAGATAATTTTTTGTGTGTGTTGGTTTTTTGTTCGTTGCAAACACATTCATGCATAAATTTCATCTCATTTGTAGACCAAAAATGGAACTGGAAAAAAAAGTTATGAAAAAAAAGTTAGGTAGTAGCTAACCACGTTTTATGCTTCAATTGAGTTCCACGAACTACGGCTTCATTCATTAACTTATGTTTTACTTTGAAGCTAAATGTTTCGTTTTTCCTTTTAAAAAAACTTAATATATTATTTAATTTTTACTAAGGGGTAATATAGTGAAACCTTTTTTGTTTTATGTTACAGAAGCGATTTTGAGTCTTACGACCACTTTACAGTGGACACGCATAATGATATTTTTGCAACTGCTATAGTTTATTCAACAGTCCAGTTTACATAAGACATAACGTGGAAATAAATGATTGTAACATTAGCAAAAATAATTTTTTGGAACTTAAGCCTATTTAGAGAAAGAATTGTGAAAAATAACTGCATTTTTAATTTTGAAAGATCAATAAAATAAAGCGATAAGAAAATTATATTTCTTGATTTAATTTTTCTATGAAAAAAAATGTTAAGTATACGCAACAGTGATCCCTTTTTTAAAAGATTTTTGTCATGAGACGTGAGGACTGAGTTCATTAACGCATCAAAAATTTGCATCAAAAATATTGCTGGTGCAAACATGATGCGTTGTAGGCAAGTTGGTGTTTTCTTTCCATACAAAAAGTTTTGATGCTAAAGCAATGATGCGTTTGTAAATTTAGCCTAGGTCGTGTATCTTATGATAGAAGGAAGGCTCTTTCCCCCCCCCCCTTTAAAAGCGAGTTTTCAATTCAAATAGGTACGTTATTAATTTCTGTTCAAATTTAAGAAAATTTTATTTCTTGAAAAAAAAATCGAAAATTACAAAATCTGCTTTTGTCGTCAAAACAAAATTAACTTTGATAAAATTAAGGTTAAACTATAAAGCATTTTATTATTTTCGTATATCTATGTATTTTTATTATTATTGCTTTTATTTTTTTTTATTTTCAAAAACTCAATTTTGAGTGGCTTAAGTACAAATATTGGAGATACATATGTATTTTAAAAAGCGTGAGGCAAGTTATGGACCCTGCTTATATTATTTTCTTGTTAATGTTGATAAATTTAATAATTTATTAATTTATAAATTAATTGATTAATTAATTTTTTTCTTAAAATTAAAGATTTAATTTTTTTTTTTATATAAAAAAAGATTTTTTCAAATTTATTTTAACACAAAAATAAAATTGTTTTTTATTTCTTAGTTCTAAGATAAATACAATCCTTTTTTGTTTGCTTTTTCAGATTAGGGGAATAATTTTATCTCCACGATTAGCTTGAACAAAAATAATTGACATTCATAGCTCGTAAACGAAGACCAAAAGAGAATAAAAGATAAAAATCAGTTTGCCAGCGGCAGCGATAAAAATTATTAAACTATTTAAATTTTTCTACGAGCAAAAATGTTACGTATACGCTACAGTGACCTTTTTTTCTACACTCCTGCTCACATAAGATGCAACAAAAAACTAAGTCTTGTCAATTAAGATGAAATTAGAAAAAAAACTTATGAGGGAAATGGTAACTTACCCCCCTCAAGGTGGGAGGGGCATGTTTTCTAAAAAAAATTATTTATAGGTACTTGAAAAAAAAAAAAAAATTTCTAATTATATCATCGTCATGTTAATTAAAATTGAGTAATTGCATGATTTCAAAATGGAAAAAAAACTTTGCCTACCATAAACCGTCCTATGTTGATATCAAGAGGATTGCTGACAACCTCAAAAAAACTCTTGAATTTTTCACGAAAATAACTTCGACAACAGTATTATATTTAGCTTTTAAGATAAAAGTAAATCAGGTAATTATCACTTCAGTCATATTCCTATGAAATTTTATAACAAAATCTATTCCATTAATTGCTATCGTCCTGCTACCATCTTCCCCCATAAATACACAACATAAATCAATTCCCCATTATATGTGAATATAAAGTCAATAGAAAACAACAGCAACAACTGTTAGTCATCATTATTCATTATTAAAACGCAGTAACATTATATCATGGTTACTGTGATGATGATGATGATGATAAACTCGCCTCCTCCTTGCTCTCAACTAATTAAACAAAAAATAAACCACTCTAAATATCCTTGACATCGCATGGCTGCTAGCCTTAATTAAGCAAAATTGCACTTAACTCTCTATGTACACACATAAACACACACACACACACACACACACACAAATACACACACATATAATACACATTTTTCGAAACCAATTTATTCCAGCATAATGCATGGAAGGATGTTAAACTCATTAAATGTTCATCATCATGTCCTTCGGTCTTATGGATGAAATTAAATTGTCTGTCAATTTTCAATTTAGTATAAAATAAAATGACACGCAACTCAGTGTTATACCATCGTCACTTGTTGTCGTTCAAAAATTTAAGTTTTGAACTAAAAAAAAGTTTGCTCTCTCTGTCGCTCATCTCATCTCAATGCAATCAACACCTTTTGTCGAATTTCTTCTCTGTTATTTGTTTAAAAGAAATCAACTTAAAAAAAAACTAGAATCCTTTTTGCTATCATTTTGTGTATATCCTGATTTACCCCCTTCGCAACAAATCACAAGTCCTTGTGAGTAGTCCAACATTCAACAAACTCCCTGTACACAAATTCATTTCCTTATATTCACAATTCACATCAAGAACGCAACGGGGCAAGGCAACAACGTCCTGGATTTTTAGTTTTATACTGTTGCTGGGGCCATCATCAGAATAGCATCACTATAAAACTGCACGAAGGACTCTACTCCTTGCTGATGTAGTTTCCTATATATTTCCCCCATACTAGAAGTTTGATTTGAAGAATAGAGGAAGTCTTTGTGAAAGCCATATAAAACCGACTCAATGCTTTTGCTATAATATATAAGCTTTATTCTGCATCAGAAAGTGCTATTTACATATATCATTTCGTATCTATTTCTATATGCAATACCTATCCTTTTTTTCTTTTTTTAGTTTTTTTTTTTTATTTTTGTTCCGAAAGTGCAAACAAACTCTCATTCTTCTTCAAGTGAAGCAAATGCAAACAAATTTGCTATTTTTGGGAGAGATGCGAGGATCGAGTGTGGATACGAGTATAATATGTAGAAGAGATAGAAGATATGGGTTGCATTTACCCACTTTTTTAGTTGATATAATACTTGACTTGGATGGATGCCACTAAAGATAGTTGTACCAGGGACGTGCATTGTATAGTCTTAGTGTTGTAAATGAAAGCCGTAAAAAAACTATTAATTTTTCTTAGATTGTCATTAAATTTTCCATCCGTGTTGAACTTTAAGGTTCTGTTAATAAAATATACAAACATGGTCGATGGGAAATCAAAATTTGAATGTGCTATTTTGACATTCTTTTTTTTTTTTAGGAACAAACAGAATTATATTTTTTGCTAAATAAATTTTTTTTAATGCATTCCGTTGTTTGGGTGTTTTTTTTTACGTAAAAGGTCAATTTGATGGAATTTTGTATATAAAAAAAGAGGTTGTCTGTAAAGCCGGTTTACGGACGATGATTTTACGTGATAACGTCGTAAGAAAACAGGTTGTGTGTTTTTGTTTAAAATGAGTCAATTGAAGCGTTTATTTATTTGAAACAATCCTAATTTACAAGAAAAAGCTAAAACAATTACCTACCTTTTTTATTTTCTCATTATATTAATTTTTAATTTTAAAAGCTTACAAAAAAAATTATGCCATTTGAAAGCCAAGCGCAAAAAAAATTAAAATAATTTATTAAAAACAATCATTTCTTATGAAAAAAGTGAAAAAATCATTTCCATTACCCAAAAATTCATTTTTTGGATATAACAACCTATAATAAGTTTTATACCACCTGAAAGCTTATTGCTTCAGCTCAAAATATATATATAGATCATGTCTATTAGACATCTACAAAAAGAGCTAGAATTTTTTGAACTTGATCAATTTTCATCAAAAAAGGCAAAAAAAAATATAAAACATATCTTCTCACGCTATTGAATCAATTTTTTTCAATGACAACCTTTACAAATATTATATCATGTGAAAGCTTATTATTTCACCTTTCATTTGACGTTTCAATCTTATTTCTGTGATGCCTAAAAAAAAAAAGTTTGAAAAAACCAACCATGTCGAAACTCCAAACTGATATTACGGTACTTCCCTCACTGCAATGCACTGGTGACTCGTCATGGGCAACATTTCCCCACATGTGTTTTGATAATTAACATTGTGTAGCTTGTAGTGAATGTACAGTTATGTGTGATATATCAAATGAAAGGTAATATCACCAATAACGTTAAATAAAATTTGTATCTGCTCTAGATAAAAAAAAATATTTTACCATTATCTCAAAATTATGAATACAAAATTGAAATTTTGCACAAATATAGTCCTGTCTATTATCTATCTACCATATAAATTTCATTCATTTATGTGTTGAAGAAAAAAAGATAAAAATAAAAAAAAAGAATACAAAACTTGGGACAAAAAAAACTTGTTTTTCCCGTTATTCGGTCAAAAAATCATTTTAAAATACCAATTTTTTGTACATGTATGCGCACGGTCATAGACTACATGTTATAAGTTTAAGATATTTATAACACTACCAAAAATTTTTAATTATAAAAAAATTCACCCTAAAATATACGCAGAGACTTAAAAAAAAATCCGTATCAGACCCCTAACTTTTTTTGTTATTTTCTTTTGAATGACGTTTTTCAAATTGTCAAAAAAAATGTCCCCTACTTATGATCACTACTTTGTCAAAGGTCTATCTCATGTTTTAGTTTTAGAAAACCATTTATTACTTAATTTTGAAATTAAAAAAAATTTTTTTTTTCAATAACATTGTCAGTCTTGCAATGAATTTATCTATCGATTAAAAAAAATTCAACTCTTTACATTGTCGCGTTTAGAAAATAGCCAATTTTTTGCAATTTTGTTTTAACCCTTTTTCCCTATTATATGACTTAATTTTTAAAAATCCTTCATTTGGGTTAAGCTTTAGCTTATAATCTATCAAATAAGCTATAGAAGATTTTTGTATCTCTAATAGTTTATTTTGAATTGAAATTTTTGCGGCATTGCGAAAGTGCGAGAGTAGAATGGGAGAAAATGGCGTCACTTTTTTGTGGTGGCTGCCATGGTTCATCGATTTATGAGACGTTATCACGTCAAAATAAAAATTTTTAAAATTTGAAAATATCTTACTAACTAAATCGAGTATTGAGTATTCCATTCTGTACTAACAACGCAATCAGTAACACACGAAAATTAGTGGAATCACATTTTGGGTACCTATTTTTATTTTAAACAAGTTTTTAATATAATGATACACTTAGGGCCATTTGTTGAATCGAAACTTAAATAATTCATGTTGAGCATAAATTCTTATTCCCTACTTTTTCCTGTGCGTAAAATGTCACATAAGGATTTATGTAGAACTTAAATGCTTAAGTTTCGATTCAGCAAACGGGTCTTAATCAAAACGTCAAAACAAGCCAAATTAGTTGATACATTTACATACAATTATTCTTTTGTTTGGACTTTATCTTGCTTCAACAATGTATGTAATGGATTGGTGCAAAGTTTTGCACCAAAGTTTCAATATCAATTTAACATTTTTTAAATATCAGCAAAAAATGCTGGAAAATGTGTTTTATGATAATTAAAATATCAAAACAATATTTTTATTATAATTAAGATATTTAAATATCAAATTTTTGAAATTTTTTTTTTTGATGTTTTATTATCAATTTACATATAATATCAATTTTTTATTTGCTTCTCATTCTAAATTATAATTCAAAAATCCTGTTCAATAAATTGACAATTTTAAAGAATCGTCGGAAAATCTGTCAAGATTCCGGATCATAAGACCCAGTTCATATTTTTTTTAAACTAGTTTAAAATTTGATGGCCATCTTTTTGGCTATCTTTTTCTCACCACAAAATGCAAATAAGAAAGCAACACCGAAGTGTCAAAATGAATCGGTGGAGTAAGGTCAAATCGAACACCTTTTAAGTTCTAAGAAATCATCATGACAATAATTTTTGAAAGATTTTTTGAGATTTGTTACCAACTTCTCAAAAAATTTTTAGTGAAAATTCTTTAGGTATGAGAAAGAAGTAAGAAATATAAAAGCTACAATTTTGTCAGCATGAAGTTTAAAACTGTGACAGCCTAATGAGTTTCGGTCAAATAACATGTTAGTTTCTAAAATTAAAGTGGAAATTCTGAATAACATCGTCCATTACTTAAAAAAAAAGAATAAAATAATGTTTTTGCTGTATCAGGCGAATTTGTTATTTCGCCTATGAAAAAATACAGCAGGAATTATTTTGTTAAAAATAAATCATGTCTTTGATGGTTAAATAATATGACAGTGATAAAATGCCGCATATTAAATATTTTATGAAATAGTAATTTGTCACACGATTGCGACACTTTTTTTAAATTTCCATTTTTATGAAATGGTTGTGGTGCAAAAATTTGTCTCAAAGACGTTCGAAATAAAGTAATATATAAAACTTTTGACCAATGCAGGATGTATTTTTCAACACTCTGCTTCTACATTAAAACCGAAAGCCCATCAGAAATGGGTTATTGCTTGCAGTGATGAATTACCTACTTTAAGACTTAACATGAAATTTAAAATTCTTCAAGGTTTCCAACCCTCGTCAATTCTCATCAAAAAATTTTTTTTTTCAATTAAGTATATATATTATCAAATGAGTTAAGAAGAAGAACCATTATTATTCATAGTAATATTTGATTTTTTTTTTTAATTGAAATTTCTGTACCGATTTATCAATTTTTGAAGTTTGACAAAAAAAAAAAAAAAAAAAAACAGGCTGAACTAACCAATAAACTCTTAATATACAAGCAGTTGTTTATCAACTTTTCAGGGTGGGGTACTTTCACCACTGCTCTAAAGTACGAACTAATCCAATCGCTTTTAAGCCCCATGCAGTCGAATAATCAATAAATTTATTTTGTGATGGCTTCAAAAAATCAAATTCTTGCAGAAAGTTCTCCCCTTTTTAAGACCTTGTTTGCAAAGAGCCTTAGGCCAATTCAAAAATCATCGAAAAATATAGCCATGGCATTTTCAATCCCTCTATGACTACGCGCCTTCACTAACTAGTTCACTTGGGTTGAAGTTTGTGTACATTAGCGTGAAAGTTTAAAATGAAATGCAGCTCTTCATTCCCCCTTCCCCACAATATTCTACTCATATATGTATGCTCCTGGAAAATATCCGACCACTGATGGAGCTCAACGTCCTTTTCGGCAAAAGGAAAATCCTTCCTCAGAAGATTTTACACACACACACACGCACGAGTGCATAGAAGAAAAACCACTTCAACAAGAGGATCCCTGCACGCATCCGAGTTGTAAGACCTAGCATTTTGTGTGTGCAATGCAGGATATTTCTGTGTAGTTTGGTAAATGTTCTTCGTATGTTAATCTGTGCACATCAGGATGATGTGTTGGAACACACCTATCTTCGCTTCATCCTTTTGCTTGCTCCATCCGTCGTCTACTTAGTTTCGTATACAGATGTAGTATAAAGTTGATGCTGCCATCAACTTGGTCCTAGTATATTTTTTCTTTATTTTTTTTTCCAAAAGTTCAGGAGGTTGTTGGTGATCCAACATTTTCTTTTTTCAACTTATCTGATTTTTCTTTATTTTTCTTTATCTGTACGTACACTATCATCATCGTATCTTCAAGGATACGGGCAACTTCTGGAATAGTGGTAATGGTTGTGTACAAGTGCATATCCTTATATCCCTTCTGCAACAAATCAAAAGCAAAAAAAAAAAAGAGGAAAGGATAATTTCCTTTTTTAAGAAGAAAATTTCTATCTTGCGTTAACAGAAGTTCGGGAATTTCGTGTGAAGGACGACGACCGACCAAACAACGATCGACCCAACAACGCGACGCAACGAAAAGGAAGGATTTTGTTGTGTATGTCTTCTGCCAACTAAGGGTCGGATGTCTGTAGTCTTATTGGTTTGAAGTGGAGAAGATAGGTATTCTTGAAAAAGGATGGGGTGTGTTGTTTAGTTTAGAGTTTATTTGAAAAATTCTTTCTTTGAACTTACACATTCTGTGTACAACATAGACACGTTTACTTTATTTTTTTTTTGTATTTTATTTTTAATTTATTTTTGAGGAAAAAGTATTTCTTGGTCAATTTAAAGTCTTTTTGCTGTTCAATTTAACGTTAAATTGATTGAAAAATAAAAAAAAAAAAAACAGTTGGAGATTGTGGAAGAGAAAGTATTAAGTTAGTCGACTAATTTCGAAAAGGAATTGCTTTATTTGTTTTCTGTTTTTTTTTTTTTGCTAATCCAAACTCAAAATTCTTTTCTTTAAAACTTTACTTTTACTTTAAATTGATTTTTTTTAAAGTTTTGTCAGTGAAGCTTAGTTCCTAAAATAAATTTTAGAGGATTAAGTTTATTTTTGAATTCTTTTCAATTTAAACGAAATTCAATTGAGAACATAGTTTAGAAAAAAAAAAAATGTCAAATCTCCATTTCTCCAAAATCAGCCTCGTAGGATATGAGTTCTCGAAAGACAAATTTATGCATTTTTATATAGATTGATCTGAAGCTGGAGTATTGGTTGGGGAAATACTTGAAATACATTTTTTTCAAACGAATGCTTTTCAAATAAATGCTATAAAATTAAGAAATACAAAAATTCGTACTTCACTAAATTTGGAATTTTGCTTTTTTGTTTCAGATAAAGAATTGTGACATGTAGCTCTTGGAAAAAAAAGGATTTTGCGATTATCTAGAATTAGGTCACCATTTCATTATGAAAAATGTTTATATACTGTTTTCTGCTGACGTACTGAATAAAGCTAAAAAAAAAATAAAAAAACAAAAAAAGGAAACAATGTTTGTCCTTTGTTTTATACGCTGGCTGATGCAAATGACACTCGACTTCGTGCCTACAAGGTGTTACTACCCTTTGGCAAAAAATCATTTGGTAGAGAATAATCTCAATAATTTAGCCAATACCAATATTTAAAGGTTATTTTTCTCTATTTAAAGCTGCAATTAATTCCAGGCTTAGGAAGATTATACAAGTAAATGGTCTATTCTGATCTAAATGTGTCAATGTTACAGTTGTAAATCTTTTATGCCTATAACTCAACATAATATTATATACTATGGCATTAAATAAACTTTTTAAACTTGATATTTTATTAAAAAGAAAATAATTTGTGTACACTATGGCGTATACGTACTTTTTTTTTGTAAAGACGTGCCATATACCTAATTGTACCCATTGTATTCAACTGAACTTATAATAATGAAGATCATTTCAAAATAGTGGTGCATTAAAACAACCCATTAAGCATTTTTAAAACTAGTGTTTGATTTTAAATACGCATTGTTAGTTAAGGAAACCCCACCCACCATTTAATGATTTTTGATTTTGTTTAAGAATATTTAGTATAAGATAACTAACTCCGTAGGATGACATACCCTTATCTTTATGTCAGTTGAAAGTTATATTTCTTAAATTAACTAATTATTGTGTTGAAAGAAAATTTTTGCAAATGGGTTGAATCCTTGCAAGGCATAAGGATTTCCGCTTTAAAATTTAATTTTGAGTTTTTTTGGCTATGCAACCCTGTTTCTATGGAACGTTTTAAAAGTGTACAAAAGAAAACATTTAATTTGAAAATTTGAGTAGGGTTAACGAATGTGAATTCAGAAAAAGTTCAAATGATTGGTATCGAAATCGAAATACATACATACATACAGTTGAAGCTCGATTACCCGGGATGCTCTATTATCCGTTATGAAAATATTTGACATTTTTTCTCGACAGTAAAGAAATTTAATTAAAATAAAAGTGGCGTATCCACTTTTTTTTTTTTTTTTCAAAAACGAGTTTTTCATAAATAAAATGCACGACTGGGGTCGCACGTACTTGCTCTTATGCTTAAAGTAACTCTAATGTTAAAGCTTTTTATTCAAGAAAATTAGGAAAAATTAGATATTTTCAAGAAATTTCATAGGTAGTGTAAAAAAATAAAATCTGTTTTTATAATTAATTAAACACCGTTTTAAATGATGTTTCGAAAATCGTAGGAGCCGTTTTTTTAAAAAATAATTTTTTATATATAAAAAATGTCTAACATTTTTCAAAAAATTAGTTGGTATGCCATTTTGAAGAAATAATTAATTTACACATAAAAACTAAATTTAAAAATTTTTCATTAATCCGTTTTCAAAAAATTGATTTTCAAAAAAAAATTTTGAAATATTTTTTCAAAACCAAAAAATGCGTTTTTTGAAAATTTTCTAAAATTTTAATATTACCTTTACTTAAACACTTTTGTATAAAAATGTTCATTAAAATCGGGTTAATGTTGTACGAGATATTCAGAAACGAAAAAAACTGTTCTATGACAGGTACCGTTAATAACGTTACATAAAATATTTGTTTTTATTTTAAAAGTTGGCTCTTATCTGTAATACTACAAACAAAAATTTTAATCAAAATCGTTAGAGCCGGTTTTGAAAAAAATTAACTTTTGTATTTCCGTTATATGGCAGGTACCGTTAGTTTTGGTCATACAAAAAAATTTCAATTTCCCCTCTAGGGAATCACCAAAAACTGCTAACTACCAAGTTTGAAGAAAATCACTTCACTTGTTTAGGCTGCAGCTCCAGATAGAGACAGACACACAGACAGACAGACAGACAGAATTGCCGGAACCACTTTTTTGGCATTCTCCATCATCGTAATGTCATGTAAAATTGTTATCTCGAGTTCGATTTTTTTTAAGAATCCTAAACTTGCCCTATAGGCTATAGTACCTATATCGCAAGTAAAAATGAGGCTCTTAATATATCGCACATGTAGTACAAAAGTGTCACAACTCAAAAAACACATTTTTTTAGTTTTTGACAAAAAAAAAAATATTTGAGATTTTCCCGGACAAATCTATCTAGTTCCCATTGATATGATTTGAATAGTTTTTATTCCAGAAGATAAAATTAATGCCGTTTTAGATGTTTCGATGTTGTGACGTGATTCTTGTTGGAAAAAGTTGTTTCATAAGTATTAAAAGTGTTTTAATTTGAATTGTGTCATTTTAGTTGTACCATTTTCAAGAAAATCGAGTGTTGCATTTTGAATTGAAACATTTTTGCTGATTTTCTGGGGAAAAGCATTTGTTTCATTTTTAATTGTGACATTTTAGTTGATTGAGGTTACCGTATCCTCTTTGTATTATTTTAAGTTATAGCACTTTAGATAAATGAAAAGTTGTAATTTAGAGTTAATACAGTTTTGTTGTTTAGTTAAAAAAAAAGCTCAATTAAATCCCAAATGCTTCCAGTTCTTTATCAAACCTTAAGCTATGTAGCTAGGGCCGATATTTTACAAACACTTCAACTCAAAACAAATCCTATTTTCATACATTTTTGGATGTTTTTCGAGTTATGACACTTTAGGCGAATAAACTTCCAGCTACAAAAAACATGCTGACTTCAAATAAGTCTGAAATTTTTTAGCACTTCGCCTAAAAATCCAAAATTAAATTTTTTCGTTCGTTGTGTTCTAAACAATATTTTGACATGAGTTAGGTGAATAAAATATTTCAACGGCTTATAGGTTTTTAAGCTTGTCTCAAAAAAAATGTTTGTGGTTTCCTAACGTGAGTATCTCAAATCCCTGTTGTGATTCATCTCACCGAAATCTCTTATATAATGTGATTTTGTGCTTCGGTCTTATAGTTTTCTTAAACCTATGTTTTTTTTTTACGACGGTGTTTATAATGAGATCCATGAGTACCTCAATATAAACGGTGATACCAAAGAGAATTTCTGAATAATTTCCTATTCCAAATAAAGTTAAAGTTTTCAGTTTAAGAGAAGGAAAGGCTCCAAAAGAGGTGTGATGAATAAACGACATTGTATTGAAATAATATTCAATAATTTATTCTTAACAAAATATGAAAAAAACTTGATTTAATTATTTAGAATCAAGCACATCATAACTGTCACAGCTCAAAAAAAAATTTTGTCTAAAGTGGCTGAACTCAAAATAATACATTATTTTTTGTGTACAAAGATCACCAAAATTGTCACAACTCTAAAAACGTGAATTTCCAAGGTTTAAGATAATTTAAATGATGCTGGTTGTCTGAATTTTATTAAAAGTGTATTTCCTCTTCTAAAAATTAACTAATTAATAAATATACTCATTCTATTCTCGGTAAATTGGTTTATCGCCTCTATTGAAAAATGAAGATTTTTGAGTTGTGACACTTTTGTACTACATGTCCGATATGTATCTATTTTAATACAAAAAAAAAAGATTTATGCAGCTATACTATGTCGGATAAAAATTGTCAGTACAGGCCTTATGTGAGAGCTTTTTTAAAATCAGTGGGACCTAACGACTGCCCAAAAGCAATTCACGAAAAATATACCCCTGAAACACACAAGAAAACCACAGACGCGCCATGGAATTGTTGTTGTTATTTCTTTATTAAGCGAAGTACACCCTCCTATGACCGATCTACCACACGATCTGTGGCAGAATGAAACTCAATCATAAAACCCTTTTTATTAAAAGTAATCACAATATATAAGAGATACCATTAGTAAACTTCCTTCATAAACTACTCCTTTTTTTATTATTTTTCTGAAAGAGCTTTCAGGATTAAAGCTTTTTTCAAGCTTTGAAAATGGAAAAAAAAGCATTATGTGTTGTCGTGTTGTTGGTGGCTGTTTGATTTTTATTTTTACCAACTTCCGAAAAGGAGGAGGTATTCAATTTTTTTTTATGTTTGTTACCTCATAACTTTGGACAGAGTGAACCAATATTGATAATTCTTTTTGTATTGGAAAGCTGGTGGCTGAACTTTTTTAAAAACCATAAAACCCAGTTTTGATCCATGGAAGTCGGTTTTGTTTTTTTATAAAAAATGATTATGTGTACGTTAGGAACACAGTTAATGTCAACATTTTAACATTTCAACAGTAAAAATTTTTGGGGTCGGGCTGTGTCTTAAATGAGTGAATTTTTTGTTTTGTTATTTTGGTGTTATATGAAAAATTTATTTTTTTTTTTCGTTTTTGTGAAATTTTACCGACAAAATGGTAACGCTGGTACCTTTTCGATACATTTTTTTCAGATAATACGGCATCGCTATGTGAGATTTTTTATGTGATAGTCATATCCAGAGTGAGATGCAAATGCCCTATCTTCCCTGTACTGCCATTTTTTATCGGACAGAGTATAGATACACTCAAAACTAGATGGCACTCAAAACAGTGTTGTTTTTAAAAAACCCTGTATCTTAAATCTATCGTTGCTCAAAACTGAATTTTATGGTTACGCCACTATTGTTATCTTAGCCTCATGTTGTTGGTCTAAACCTAGTTGGAAGCGTTTATATTTTTTTTTAAATTCAGATAATGCAAATAACGGTACTATTTAATGCCGAAATGGACAAAATTTTTGTTTTATCGTTTATCTTATATAAAAATTTATAATGCAAAATATTGCAATTAATCGTCAAAAATTTTTGGTACAGTTCTTGGATTATTAAAAAGAAAAAAAAAAATTAAAGAATTCGTCGTCAATTAAAAGTATAATAAAAATAATTCCTAATTGTTTATTCATATGACGCGTTTTTGGTAATCTTATATATTTACATATACTAGGGTGGTCCTTAGTAAAAAAAAATTTGGGGACGCCCCCCCTAGATAGGTTCTAAATTCTTAAACCTTCTGACCCGATTTCATTAAGAAGTTTTTGTTTTCATTTGCTTTTAAAGGAAAAAAAGACAGTGTTAGCCTCTTCAAATGTATACTATTTATGTATGTTTTTGAAACTACGTTAGAAGTCTGTTTAAAGTCCCATACTCAAGCACCTTTGTAGACTATTGAAAACAATATCAAAGGGCAATGTTTATATTTTTATACACGTTCTTTTGGGACACCCTACTTGTACACAACCAATGATATTCAAATATTTATTTCAAAAACAGCAATTTTATTTTTCATTTTTGTTTGGTTCACAATCAAAACCACGAAATTGGTTTTGCAAACTCAATTCCCTGAAAAGAAATGGTTTCTCCAGTCCATCACGACAAAAAAAAAAAACAAAAACAAAACAGAAAAATCAAATAAATAATAAATAAATCATCAGAGAAAAAGTTTTCTCATCAATCATGCAAACGAATATAATAGTAGTTGCACCGCACACACAAAGTCATACAATTCGCAACCAATTTTTTTTTTTATCTGCAACCGACCAAGTGACACAAGAGGAGAAAGGAGAGCCAAAGCCTTCCCTTATGGCAGCTTATCAAAGCAATCACTTGGCAACATCAATTCTGTCGCAATGCAACAAAATTCCCCGATGAAAGACTAAAATTCGGCATCAATAACAAATGTCACTGTCAGCCATCTCCCCGTGGATATGGAGAAGTCATCGAATTCCCAATACACCACTGGAAAACGAGAGGAACACAAAAACTAGCCCATCATTTCGATGCCAATAGACCCATAGACACTAGGAGGAGAAGAGCGTGGAGATGGTCGAATTGCATTTTGGTCAGGTATCATTCGAGGACGAGAGGATATATGCGATTGCAAACTGCCAGGATGCTCCAAGTCAAGTCAACTCAACTCAAATCGATTGTTAATTTGACATTCATGTGTATGAGTATGTGTTTGTTTGTGTGTGTGTGTGGGTGCCGGGTGAGATATTTTGCACACCAAATCGATAGAGCAATAAATTATGCAGACTTCATTCTTTGCAATTTGGACCAATGGACTCGTCCTTTTTTTTTGTATTTTTTTTTTTTTAAACAAGTGTCCTTGTGCACTTTTTGATGATTCGCCATAGAGAAAAAGATATACAAATATCTGGGTCGCCTGTTTGTCTGGGATAGAACAGATGAATATAGAGAAGTTTATATGTGTTTTTGTATGTCCTGGTATACACTCCTCTCTCTGCTGCAATATGATTTTGTTCATTCTTCATGATGCTGGCATAGGTCCAGGCGCTGTATCTATATGCTCAGGCCTGGGTAGAGTTTTTGATGAAGTTTCATTAAAAATTAAAAGTTTCACAAAAAGGATAAAGCTATTAGAGGCGACCGACCTTATTGCACAGTGCATCAGCATCAGCATCAGCATCACAATGGGATAACTGCAACGATATGGTAGGTAGATATGGGTGTTGAATGAATGCCTGACATGATGATGGAAATTAGAACTCATGCTCAAAGGCTGAGAGGCTGAAGAGGAAACCCAACAAAGCAACAAGGTTCGAGAGGAGAAACGGACAAAGTAGGTAAAGTGGATAATTTTATTAAAGGATCGTATGTTTAATTTAGAGTGCTGCTTGCTACTGCTGCTGGAGTATAACTCAAAAAAGGATAACTAACGAGGTTTAATTGAAATACATAAGTGTATGAGATAGAAGAATTATTTGTTTGTGCAAGGATATTGATTTGAATAGTCGAGGTTATGGATAATAATATGAAATTGATTATTTTGGTATAGGATTAGGAAAGGATAACATTTTGATTAATATTAGTTATATGAAGTTTAGAAGTAGACATGGTTGGTTATACTTACAAAACTTAAGGACTTGCAAGTTCTTTTTAATCAACTTCCCATGCTGACCTTTACAAAGTCTGTCCCGCAACAAGGACTCTCTTTCTCACTAGGTCAACTATGATCCTTAGTTATGGAAAATAACTCTAGCAAACTGCAGCTGAAGTGTGATGAATGTTTTTATTTTTGTTTAAAGTTGTTTCAATGTTGATAATTTTTGTTGCTTAGATGCAATTTGACAGATAAAAATAAGTTTTTGAAGCTCTAACTCAGTTTTTGGCCATATATTTATTTAATACATGAGTAGGTTAGGTAGGTGTTTCTTTTTTGTTTATTTGGGTTATACTTTAATTTTACACTTAGCATAAAAAAATTAAATTTCAGCTCAAAATCTCTTCATTTCACTTTTAAAACTTTTTTTAAAAGCATTTTTTTAAAAGAATTTAAAAACCAAAAACTTAAAAATTAACATAAAAATTGGTTTAAAGTTATAAAAAATATATTTTTAAAGGGTTTTGGCCTTCAAATGAAGTATGCCATTTATTTTCTTGTACAACAAAGAATTTTTAGAAAAAAAAATTGAAAATCGTTAGAGCTGATTTTTTCAAAAAATAATTTTTTGTTACACATATATGTATATGTATAAAAATAAAAAAAAAAAATTTGTCCGCCATTAAAAAGGTAATAATAATTGACACATAAAAACAAAATAAAAAAAAAATAATCACTGGGCAGTTTTAAAAAAAATTGATTTGTCAAAACAAAAGTTTGAGCCTTGTTTTAAATATCCAGAGAACAAATTTTCTTGATTTAAATTTAATAGTTAATAGTTGAAATCGGTCAAGTGGCTTACGAGAAAATCACACATAAAAAAAAAATAGTTACATATATGGCATGTACTTACCGTTAATAATGGTCCAAGAAATATTTTTTTTTTATTTCAGAAGTACCTACGATCTTATATCTTATTATTGTATTTTTGGTTAATATATGACAAATAAAACGCTTATATTTAAGTTACGGATCCGCGAAATTAGGCCCCAGGAAATAAGGCCCCAATAAAAAAATGAAATAATGCCCCAAAAAAATACACACAAAACAACAACAACGAAATTTCTCGATTTTTTCAGCTATTCTGTTACTTTCTAATGCTTTTCAATGTAAACATCGTGCTTCACTGCAAAAAATGCCTTTCAATGTAAAAACCATCAGGGATCATTGAAAAAAGCATTAATAAGTAACAGAATAACCGAAAAAAAAAAACACAACAACAGTTTGAAACATCCTTGAGGAACAATTTTAAAAATTCCGTCCATAAAGATGGTTCTGTTGGTTTGGAGTGATATTTCATTACCAAAAATAAATTAATTATGAAAAAGAAAAATTGGGGTCTTATTTCATTTTTCTAAAAAAGTTCATTTTTTCATTTCGATGGGGCCTTGTTTCACTGGGACATATTTTCATTATGAAAAAATACCAAAATTTGGGGCCTTATTTCATTTTTTTTTCTTTTGAGGCCTTATTTCCTGGGGCCTAATTTCGCGGAGCCTAAAAATACAACACGAATCATTGGCTTTTTGTGACATACTGCAACCTCTTCAAAAACAACAACCTTTCACCAAAAATAATTTTCCGAAAATCTGTTAATTCATGGTTCTTATCTCATATGAAAGATTATAATTAAATTTTTATCAGTATATCATACTTTTTACATGAGTTTTGATTATATTTTACCTAATGTAGCTCCCCGTGGTGCAATGTTAAGTACGATAGACTATGACACCAGAGGTCTGGGTTCGTTTCCCAACGTCGACCACCTAAAAAAACATTTTTTTTCAAGGATTTAGCTTCTTTCGAAGAATTGACAATGCATCTTTGCTTAGCCATTCTTGTAGGTCCCTCCATTCTTGCAAATTAATTACACTCACACAAGAATGGGTGAGAGTTCTTAGTAACTAGGCCTTCCTAGAGGGAGCTATATAAAATTTTATGTGACATCAATTAGCCAATAACCAGGGGACAAGGATGACGTTTCTAACCATGCTTCATTTGTCGAAATACAATAAGTGCTTTAGAAGCTATGAAAGAACATACATACATACTTTCATACCGTTCGAACATAAAACCCTCGTTAAGGCTTTCTCGTAGTAAGGTAAAATTACTATACAGGGTGTCCCAAAAGTATTGGATCAAACGAAATATGCTGATTGGGGAACTTAAGGGCTCTCAGAATTTGGTAACTTGTTCATCCCAAATCCTTACGGTTTTCGATTTAATGCAATTCTTGTGAAATTTCGAAAAATCCCTATTTGGCAACAGTATTTTGCTTCCTGCGCCCATTATTGATTTTTGTTTTTTAAAATTCTTTTACGAAAACATTGCCATATAATTAGAAACAATTAATTAATCAAAATATTTTGTATTCCATACGCCATTTCGCTGCAAATTAACTAACAGTTTCAAGTTTTATAAAAAATCTATTTCTAACTTTTATTTGAGAGCAACACCACAAAAAAAATTTGTACGGTGTGAGAATGGTTTATTATTTTAAAAAGTTGCCCTGTTATTGTGGTTTTCAAAAAAGTATAAAAGTTTCCAAAGTTGCAGTTAGATCGCAAAATATTACAATTTTAATTCAACAAAACAGGGTTTTTCAGAGCAGAAATACGAACAAAAATAGAGACTTTTGTTCAAAGAAAAATAAACAAATAACAGTTCGAGAAAATGTGTTTATTTTTGGTTGTTTTTTGTTCTGAAAAACCCTGTTTTGTTGAATTAAAATTGTAATATTTTGCGATCTAACTGCAACTTTGGAAACTTTTATACTTTTTTGAAAATCACAATAACAGGGCAACTTTTTAAAATAATAAACCATTCTCACACCGTACAAATTTTTTTTGTGATGTTGCTCTCAAATAAAAGTTAGAAATAGATTTTTTATAAAACTTGAAACTGTTAGTTTATTTGCAGCGAAATGGCGTATGGAATAAAAAATATTTTGATTAATTAATTGTTCCTAATTATTTGGCAATGTTTTCGTAAAAGAATTAAAAAAAACAAAAATAAATAATGGGCGCAGGAAGCAAAATACTGTTGCCAAGTAGTGATTTTTCGAAATTTCACAAGAATTGCATTAAATCGAAAACCGTAAGGATTTGGGATGAACAAGTTACCAAATTCTGAGAGCCCTTAAGTTCCCCAATCAGCATATTTCGTTTGATCCATTACTTTTGGGACACCCTGTATTTTAAAGATTAAACAGGCAATGAGTTAGTTGTAAGTGGTGGTGGAACTAGATGACCTTTTATAAAAAAAATATTTCTCACAGTAATGGGATTAAAGTTCAAAAAAGCAATAAAGTAATGTAATACCCAAGTATCGTCAGCTTTTAAAAGGCAGACCGTTTTTTATTACTTGCTCTATAGGGCAAGTATTGGTTTTGTGTAGAAAAAATAATTCGATTTTTTAATCAAAACCAACATTACGATGATGGAGAAGATCAAAAAAGTAGTTTCCGTCATGCCGTCCGTTGGTCTGTGCGTGTGTGCGTCTGTGCGTCCATCTGTACATCGAGCTAGTGCCTAAACGGATGGATAGATTTACTTGAAACATGGTACAGATGATTTTTACGTAATTCCCTAGACCTCTTTCTTATTTTTTTAATATCTCCTTTTTAACGGATATCTCTCATATAACGTTTTCGAGGTATTGCAATTTTCTCGAAAACGGCTCTAACGATTTTGATTAAATTTGGTGTACATAATACTATTATTGATTCTCACAAAACTGCGTTTTTAGTTTTTTCTCAAAAAATACGGAGAACGGGAATATGGCGTTGCCGTTTTTTAAAAATTGATATATTTTTTAAGTTCATATATTTCATCAAAGTCAATTTTATTCAAAATTTACAGACATAATTTTGAAGTGCAAAATGTAAAAAGAAATTAAAAAAAAAGTTTTTGAAAAAAAATTTTAAAAATTTAATTTTTTTGACTTTCGATTTTTTAAAAATGTTTTTTCTCCACACTAACCAAAATCTTAAATTTCCAATAGATATTTAAGATAAAGATACTTTGAACTACAAGAGCAAGTACGTGCGACCCAGTCGTGCATTTTATTTTTTTTTACTTTCTGTTTTTTTTTTTTTATTATTTTTTTTTTTTTGCAATATCATTTGCCCCATATGAATTGACATCTAAGAATTTATTCATGTAAACGTCTTATAAATCATTTTTACTACCACTTAGTCTCGGTTAGTATACCATATACATACAACGGTAAACATTGTATGAAATACTCCATGAAGGCCAATTTATTTTCATTCCATTCCTTTTTACCTTTATACTTTACAACCAGTCAGAAGCAGCAGCCGGTTAAATGTCAGATAAAAAAAGAACTCTTTTTTTTTTAACAGATCAATATATATTCACAACTGTCAGATAGGAGCTACTATAGACATAGACATGGCATAGGTAAATGGTATGTATGTAATTACTCGACTAGAAAATCCATATCCAATGTCATTCTTTTATTGTGAGCCATATCTCATGAGATTCTTAAGCTTTTATATGTATTTCTTTTTTCTTGTTTTTTTTAAAGAAAAAAAAAAGGCTTATTTGCGTATATATGTACCTATAAAAGTACGATGGTACTTTCCCATCAAGCATAGAGTTATTTTCTTCTTTTCATTTTTTGATGGTTTTCGTTCTCGTCGTCATACACTCAGATAAAAGACCTAAAGAACAGTCAATCACAAGTGTCGGGAATTTAAGACTGTTCTTCAACCAACTGTTCCCTTTTTTATGTCAAGGCATCCATTTTGATGCGTTCCATATATGTTACCAGGATGACAGCAAGACTCATCCTGTAAATTTATTTATTTTTTTCATAAGAACTCTTAAAATCATCAGTGGATTTGTCATTTTTATAAAACTAAGTAACACAAGGCAATTCTCGTTTTAAAAGGGCGCAATGACAGTTATTTTATATATTTTTTTACATTATTTCGTATTTGATGAAATATGGATTTCGAGGTAATTTTTCGGTCGAATTTCAAAGTTGTCGAAAACAATGTTAAAAAAAATGAGAAACCATAAAAAAGCCAAGTTATATTAAAGAAGTTCGTTTTGTTGACAAGAACGCCATTTTCGAAATTTTAGAGATTTTCAAAAAAAAAAAATATATCAAACTTCCAATATATTGTCAAATGACAGGTATTTTTCATAGCTATTTTTCTGTTATAACGCAGATGATGTCTTTGGAAAAATATCTAAGTTTAATGACTTTTGTAAATGAACAAAAACTTTATCACAGCATACCTATCACATAAATACATTTTTTTTTAATAGTGGGATTTCATAAAATCATATTTTAGGTAAAATTTTTTCTTTGGGAAAAAAGAGTAAGTATACACCCGAGTGAATTTGTAATATTATATCTATCCAATTTTTTGATTTTTTCAAGCTAAAATATTACATACCTTACACGTTATACGATATCTTATCCTTTCTCTCATGAAACATATTGCTGACGTATGACCTGGAATAGTATTCGAACAGGATTTAAGTCGAAACCCCATTTTTTTTTTAAACGAAGCACTCATTATTATGCTGGTTCTCTGTTTAATCCAGATCTGCACTTATCCAAAAAAGTTTTAGAAAAAAAAAAATTAATTTTAGTGCACAGAAATTTTGTAATGTGCTTTTTTTGGTACAGCAATATTAAATTTACTAGCTGACCCGGCGGACTTCGTTCCGCCATTTCTTGTATTTATTTCTAATTTTCGACTCTGTAATTAGTTAATTTTCAAATGAAAAAGAGGATCAAAACTTGAAAAGTTCATAAAATGAGTTTTAAAAATATTCACTTTTAAACTTTTAGCAAAAGTGGCCTTTGCAAAATACTCATGCATGCGCATGATTAAAACCTATATTTCCTATAAGTTTGAGATTTTTTGCAGACTTTTAAAAATTCCAAAAAAATAAAAGACTACTCAAAAATACCCCTAAAAATTAGTTGTTTTTTAAAAATTTGTATTTCAAAATACAAGGCCTATGAAAAAAATCCGTATACCCCTAATTTTTTTTTTTTAATATCTTTCTAATGGTGTAACTCAAATTTCTGTGCAAAATTTTGCGTACCTGTAATTAGTCTTTTGTCGAAGGTCTATGACTGCAAAAAAATATTCACAACTTGGTTGTGGATTTTTTTTGAATTTTTTCAATACCTTTTTTAACTGTTGAATAAATTTGTCTATCATTTAAAAAAAAGTCAACTCTTTACGACTTACCGTTTAGAAAATAGCCTCATTTTTCAATGTCGTGTTACCCCTATTTACACTTGTTAAATAATCCGTGCCTACGTGCAGGAGAAGCCTCTTAACAAACACAACATCTCAAAGGAACAGGCGATCAGCGAACAAGCTGTGTGTATCTCTTTTTCCTTAACAACCAACAACACCAGGCAACGATCGTGTGTGTTGCATCCTTCTTTTTCCTCCTCTCATTTTCCTCAGTCAAAAATGTCAGTCGTAAAAAGATATTCAATAAAAAGGACGTGCCACGAGCAGTCCAACTAAAACCAAATAACTCTGTTTTATTTATTTATAATTTAATAATTGAAAGTAAAATTATACAGTCCACTCTCAGGTTATTGTTCAAGGTCCATCGAAGCCGAAAAGTGAACTCCGCACCTTTTTAAAATATTACTAAGAACCAAATTTATGGTATATATTACCTATGTTAAGTTGTCTTGCAAAGTAAATATCGTAATATTACCATAATCACACTAGAGTGAAAACGGTAGTGAGTGTAAAAAAAAAAAAGAGCTAAATTGAAAAGCAGTGAAACAAAAAGGAATAACAGCAACAAACACAAAAAAAAGTCCTCGCGTGTGCAGAAAAAAGACAAACAAGAATAATAACAAAAAAAAAAAAAAAAAAAACATTCGCGAGTTTAAAAACAAGCATACATAAGAACAAAAATACCAATACATACAAACTTATATAAATGTGATTGTGCTACACGTGGATCTTCAAAGGAGGTCAATCGAAAGGGAAATTCAAGAAGCAGATCTTGGATAAATCAATTGTACAATTCCTTAAATCATTTCACAGACAATTAATCAAGATAAGTATACCTACCTATACAAGTAAGTAATATGTACCAATGCAATTCACCATTTACATATTTTTATTTGTCAAATACATATGTGCATAATATGTGTAATATGTACTACATACATATGTACATACCTATCATGAGCTTAACTTAAAACAAAAAAAAAAAAAAAAAACATTTCCACGCCCTCCCACCATTTGACATTTATTTTTGCTTTAATTGGGGAATATTAAAAATAATTTTAAAAAAATACCTACATACATTACATACAAATGCGTTTCTAAAGGATGTGTCATATCAAGTCGTTAATATCAATTTACATACATAACAGTCTTTGCAAATTCATGATATTAAAAATTTCAAAATAGAACCATTCAACCAAATCTCTTCAGGCAAATAATAAACAAAACAAATGGTATACCTATTGTACATGGGAGAATTATCCCAATTAGATGTTTTAAAAAAAAAAAAAAGAATATCCAAATTCGATTTCCAATAAAATAAAAAAAAAAATGTGGGTAGTCTACCTAATAATCTAACTAAGTTTTAGCATGCAAGGGTATAGGCACATTGATCATTTTTAGTTTTTATTGGATATTAATTCCATGGCTTACAAACAAAATTCCCACTGATATATAGATATACCTAGGTTGGTACCTACCTCTTGGTTATACACCTACCTGTCATCAGAAGTAAAAAAAAAATCCTGACGAGTAAAAATATATCCTAGGTGCATAAAGACGTGCATACGTATGTACATCTGCATACCTTTACATAGAAAATATTAAGGTACTTGATATGAAATGAAATTAACGCATACCTACAATAAAAAAAAAATAATGAAAGAAATAATTAGTAAAAGGAAACACCGCCGCGGTTCAATATAAAAAAAAAAAAAAAACAAAAAAAAAAATTCACATAACAAGAGACACGGGCTATTATGTACACAATACAAGCATCAACCACCGAAGTATACACATATTTCCATGTAAGTGGATTTTTTGATATTTTTTGCACTATACGCAAAAGATCTACATATTTACTTGAACATTCATGCCTTCAAGATCTATTCTTTTCTCTATATATTTTGTATGCTTGGTGGGTTGCAGCTGTGGGAAAAGAAAACCCCGTTAGGTCATCTCCATAGTCCTTTTTTCTGTGTGTAGCAAGAATTTTGTTTTCGTCATACATTTAGCGATACCTACATTATTTGTGTCGCGTGTCACTGCACATTACCCTTTTTGTTGTTGTTCGTTCCGATAGAAAATTGTTTTTATGCCGCAGGTAGATTTGTGATTCTTCCATCCAGCACATGGGAAGGCGCACAGGATCGTTAGAATTTCTTTTTGAAGTCTAGATGATGTTGGTTTTTATTAGATACTTATAATCTCGCGCCGTTTTAGCTTCGGATATTTGTAGGTATTGCCTTTTTTCTTTATTTTGGGTAGACGTCCAAGTTTTTATTCTGATTCTGGGTCCCTATGCCCAGCAAATAAAGTAATGCTAAATTTAATTATGTTTGAGCAAATGCATGAGACAGCCGAGAGGTACAAAAAGGAATGCAAATTTGTTTTGAAGTAGGTACGGAACTATCTAGGTATAATTCATTGATAAATATAACAAAAAGAATTAGGTACGCATATCAAGGTACCGATTTTATATAAAAAAAAAAACATGATGAACGATTGGTGTAGGTACCTACATTATTTAAACACACATTACTTTGCACATGTACCTATATAGTGTATGTAATATACCTACTATGATGAAACTAAAATAAAAAGAATACGCATTTCATCAAGTTAAATTTCTTTTTGGTGAAGACAAATTTCATCAAGTTAAAATTCTACCTGCGCTTGTGCACTTGTTGCCTCAAAATAAAAAAAAAAAACATGGATGATAGGTTTGCACACTCTTCATCTTGGAAAATACCAAATCTATTGGCATCGTTGTTGTGGTATGCCGTGCAGCGGTTAAGAAAGAAAACCCCGTTAGGTCATTTTCATAGTTCTTTTTGTGTGTAGTAAAGAACTTTGCTTTCCACCATCAAGAAAGTAGGTATACTTATTTACATTTTTTGTCGCATAGGTACACAACTTAAAGTTGGCTCATAACCCTTTTTATTTTTTTTTTGGTTACGATTGGGAATTTGTGTTTTGCAGGCAGGAATCATAATCTTAGATCGCCGAGGAAATTAGGAATTATTTTGTGTTTTATTTTCGCGCTACTTTTGTCTCGAAAAATGTCCTTTTGCGCGGTGAGTTTGAGGTTTAGATCTGTCAGGGTTGAATTGAATTTTTTTTGTTTACTCGATGTGGTTGGTAGGATAATTATCTACCTACTTGTTTGGGTTGGAGTGAGACCTTTGGATTGTTGTTAAACAAATTATTCATGTCACAACTTGATTTAAGTAGTTTTTCTTTAAAATCCTCTTGAGTCATTGAAAATATTGACAAACAAACAAAAATAAGGCTTTTCATTTTATAAGAAAAACTTGTAATGCTTTTAAGATCGGAACTTTTATGCATGATACACAAATTCATTTCGTTCTTTTGTAGCAATAAATACGTAAGCGTTTATATACCTACTATTTATAAAATTACAAAAAGGAATTAAAGCAAGCTGAAATATATAAAGAGCAAAACAAAACGAATACAAAAAAAAAGGGGCCAAACCAATCCAATTTTAATGCACATTTTAGTTCATAATAAGAGGCAAAATAAACAATAAAATAATGCAAATAATATATACCAGGTTATATTGAGACAACAAAATATTTTAAAAACCAACAAAACAAATACAGACGCATATAAGGTTCACTCCCACCCAAACTCAAATTTCACTTATATATTTCATTTGTTTTCTTTAAGGATAAATTGCATGCGTTAATTTGACCACCAGGGATGTTATTTGACTTTTACACTTTTGTTATTTTCTCAAATCCATTTTGAGTGTGCGTTTGCAAGATGAATCATTTGTTCATGAGACAAAGTTCATCCGAGCGCACATTCTTGCAGGAAAGCAGATCGCCTACATAGGGTGTCCTTTTCTCAATTCCATTTTGAGTGCACGTTCCTACAAAACGTACATTCTTGCAGGAAAGCAGATCACCTACATAGGGTGTCCTTTTCTCAAATCCATTTTGAGTGTGCGTTCTTACAAAACGTGCATTCTTGCAGGAAAGCAGATCGCCTACATAGGGTGTCCTTTTCTCAAATCCATTTTGAGTGCACGTTCCTACAAAACGTACATTCTTGCAGGAAAGCAGATCGCCTACATAGGGTGTCCTTTTCTCAATTCCATTTTGAGTGCACGTTCCTACAAAACGTACATTCTTGCAGGAAAGCAGATCACCTACATAGGGTGTCCTTTTCTCAAATCCATTTTGAGTGTGCGTTTGCAAGATGAATCATTTGTTCATGAGACAAAGTTCATCCGAGCGTACATTCTTGCAGGAAAGCAGATCGCCTACATAGGGTGTCCTTTTCTCAATTCCATTTTGAGTGCACGTTCTTACAAAACGTGCATTCTTGCAGGAAAGCAGATCGCCTACATAGGGTGTCCTTTTCTCAAATCCATTTTGAGTGTGCGTTTGCAAGATGAATCATTTGTTCAGGAGACAAAGTTCATCCGAGCGTACATTCTTGCAGGAAAGCAGATCGCCTACATAGGGTGTCCTTTTCTCAAATCCATTTTGAGTGTGCGTTTGCAAGATGAATCATTTGTTCAGGAGACAAAGTTCATCCGAGCGTACATTCTTGCAGGAAAGCAGATCGCCTACATAGGGTGTCCTTTTCTCAATTCCATTTTGAGTGCACGTTCCTACAAAACGTACATTCTTGCAGGAAAGCAGATCACCTACATAGGGTGTCCTTTTCTCAAATCCATTTTGAGTGTGCGTTCTTACAAAACGTGCATTCTTGCAGGAAAGCAGATCGCCTACATAGGGTGTCCTTTTCTCAAATCCATTTTGAGTGCACGTTCCTACAAAACGTACATTCTTGCAGGAAAGCAGATCGCCTACATAGGGTGTCCTTTTCTCAAATCCATTTTGAGTGTGCGTTTGCAAGATGAATCATTTGTTCAGGAGACAAAGTTCATCCGAGCGTACATTCTTGCAGGAAAGCAGATCGCCTACATAGGGTGTCCTTTTCTCAAATCCATTTTGAGTGTGCGTTTGCAAGATGAATCATTTGTTCAGGAGACAAAGTTCATCCGAGCGTACATTCTTGCAGGAAAGCAGATCGCCTACATAGGGTGTCCTTTTCTCAATTCCATTTTGAGTGCACGTTCCTACAAAACGTGCATTCTTGCAGGAAAGCAGATCGCCTACATAGGGTGTCCTTTTCTCAAATCCATTTTGAGTGTGCGTTTGCAAGATGAATCATTTGTTCATGAGACAAAGTTCATCCGAGCGTACATTCTTGCAGGAAAGCAGATCGCCTACATAGGGTGTCCTTTTCTCAATTCCATTTTGAGTGCACGTTCTTACAAAACGTGCATTCTTGCAGGAAAGCAGATCGCCTACATAGGGTGTCCTTTTCTCAAATCCATTTTGAGTGTGCGTTTGCAAGATGAATCATTTGTTCAGGAGACAAAGTTCATCCAAGCGTACATTCTTGCAGGAAAGCAGATCGCCTACATAGGGTGTCCTTTTCTCAAATCCATTTTGAGTGTGCGTTTGCAAGATGAATCATTTGTTCATGAGACAAAGTTCATCCGAGCGTACATTCTTGCAGGAAAGCAGATCGCCTACATAGGGTGTCCTTTTCTCAAATCAATTTTGAGTGTGCGTTTGCAAGATGAATCATTTGTTCATGAGACAAAGTTCATCCGAGCGTACATTCTTGCAGGAAAGCAGATCGCCTACATAGGGTGTCCTTTTCTCAAATCCATTTTGAGTGTGCGTTTGCAAGATGAATCATTTGTTCATGAGACAAAGTTCATCCGAGCGTACATTCTTGCAGGAAAGCAGATCGCCTACATAGGGTGTCCTTTTCTCAATTCCATTTTGAGTGCACGTTCCTACAAAACGTAAATTCTTGCAGGAAAGCAGATCGCCTACATAGGGTGTCCTTTTCTCAAATCCATTTTGAGTGTGCGTTTGCAAGATGAATCATTTGTTCATGAGACAAAGTTCATCCGAGCGTACATTCTTGCAGGAAAGCAGATCGCCTACATAGGGTGTCCTTTTCATAATCCCATTTGAGTGTACGTTCGCAGGATGAATCATTTGTTCTTGAGACAAAATTCATCCCAGCGTATATTCTTCCCAAAAAGGAAAGCAGATTGCCTTCGAAGGGCATCCTTTTCACAATCCCATTTGAGTGTACGTTCGCAGGATGAATCATTTGTTCTTGAGACAAAATTCATCCCAGCGTACATTCTTCCAAAAAATAAAAGCAGATTGCCTTCGAAGGGCATCCTTTTCACAATTCCAGTTTGAGCATTTGTTCAAGAAACTAAATTCAATCCAAAAACACCAGTTGATATCAAATGTTCACCAATACAAAACACCTCAAACACGTGTGTACATAATAAAAAAAAATTAATATTATATTAAAACTGCTCTAGAAAAGGCAGCTATATCAGATCCATCGCATTTTATATCCATAATAACAAAAAGGTTAAGCAATTGAAAAATAATAAATTTATAAAACCAAAAGTTTTCATTCACACCTATGCAAAACCTGTTCAATTGGTTATTTTCAAATAACACAAATTAACCTAGGAATCAAATTCTTGGAAGCAGAGTCATAAAACATGCTCAATAAATAATCTTAAGCAAACCAAGCAAAATCATATCATAGAAAATCTTTAAAGTATCATGCAGAACAAATACGCTAAAACATTTACATCTTCATGTATGCATCTATATTCTTTTTTACTGACTTAAATTTAAATATGATTTATCTCTATTTTCAATGGGTTTAAAAAAATACCGTTTTCAAAATTAGTTTGCCAAAGAGTCAACAATCAGCAATTGCTTTTAAACCTTTTATTTTGAGTGTGCGTTCTTACAAAACGCACATTCTTCCAGGAAAGCAGATTGCCTACGAAGGGCATCCTTTTCACAGTTCGATTTCGAGTGTGCGTTCGCCAGGGTGAATCATTTGTTCATGAGACAAAATTCATCCCAGCGTACATTCTTTCATGAAGACAGAATGAATCATTTGTTCAAAAGACAAAGTTCAATCCGCAACAATCAGTTCACATTATAAAACAAAATATTAAATACTCAAAAACATACATATTTCAAACATTTACATAAAAACATTATAATATACATTCCTTGAAATAGGAAGCATGACTAAATATTATGTTTATTTTCTTTTCTTTCCGAGAATTTCCAACAAGAGAAGTTGTTGGGAACACCAACACCAATCAATTCTCTTGATTCTGTAGAATCAAAGTGGGCAGGGACGTCTGCTCATAGGCAGATCAAACCCACAACACAAAGCACACGATGCAGCTTACCAATGGCAGCAAATCATTCCGTCAAAATGCTTATCAGGAAAAGCAGGTATCTCTTCCGTTGAAGCAGCAATAAATCAAGACTAGCAGTAACGGGATCAGCATAGCTACAAAGCAACAAGAACGATAGCGTCTGATTTCATAACACTATCAACAGCGAACCGTTATACTCCCAACACCACCACAATGTTGAAAATGCGCCTAGCTTTGCCCAGCTGGTTACATAACCACAAAACAAAAGTACAACAAGAACACCTCATCAATTGCCAGCATTAACCAAAGGCAGCAAATAAAAATGCAAAAGTTTTCAACACCAAAAAATTTTAAAATTTGAACCACTCAAAATGTTCATTGTTCAGCAGACATCGCGGAAAAACAATACAAGCCTGAATATTAGAATCTATATATTGCACAGAAAAACTAGCAAGATGGAGCAGCAAAAAAGATTTTTTTTTTTCGTCTAATAGAATTGCATCACAATCTCCAAGGCATCCAATAGACTTTCAGCCTGGAGGTCTATGTGAACCACGATTTCCTCAGTCATTGTGATAAATTCATTACATAATACCCGAATCGACTTGGTTTTTTCATTGGCATATACACGAAGGGGCGCCAATGTTTTCCCAATGTCCTTGAGCAAATGCTATTCGGAAGAAGCCCCCACCCAACGCATCGAAGATCAACAATCATCAATTATTAAACCGAAGGTTTAAAGTGGGCAGGATGTTAAATAATCCGTGCCTACGTGCAGGAGAAGCCTCTTAACAAACACAACATCTCAAAGGAACAGGCGATCAGCGAACAAGCTGTGTGTATCTCTTTTTCCTTAACAACCAACAACACCAGGCAACGATCGTGTGTGTTGCATCCTTCTTTTTCCTCCTCTCATTTTCCTCAGTCAAAAATGTCAGTCGTAAAAAGATATTCAATAAAAAGGACGTGCCACGAGCAGTCCAACTAAAACCAAATAACTCTGTTTTATTTATTTATAATTTAATAATTGAAAGTAAAACTATACAGTCCACTCTCAGGTTATTGTTCAACACTATAAAATCTTAATATTGTTTTGCCTTAAACCTGCTCCTCTTATGCCTCTTTGATTTAAAAAAAAATTAAGAAAATAAGTCAGCCGGTGTGGCCGGTTGACGGAACGTACACAAAATCAAACTTTAATATATATAATAGATATCAAATTAATTTAACGATTTTGGTAAATTCTAAGAGTTAATGAAAAATTTAGCATTTTTCTAAGCCTCCTAATGGGAAAATACTCAATTTTACATTATTTCATAAAATACATACATTTTACAAACTTTCTCTGTAGTGAAAATTAATTTTTTTTTTCACTTCAAAATTTAAAAAAAAATTTGAGCTACCCTAATGCCAAATATTTTGTTCTTCGATAAATTTCAGGAAAAATGTAGAAGTTAATATTTTTTGAGCCACCCTAATATGAAAAATTTCAATTGAAACTCATTATATAAAAAAAAAATCATTTGCGCAATTCACACCTGGTAGAAGTGAAACCTTAAACAATCATTTTTCTTGTAAAAAAAAAAAAAAATAGAAAAAATGTACCTATTTTTATTCTATCACCTTCAAATCCATGTTTTTTATATGACAACCTATGTAAATAAATTTTATATCATCTGAAATCTTATTGTCTTAGCTCAAAATATATATATCGATCAAGTCTATGAGACATCTACAAAAAGAGCTACAATTTTTTGAACTCGATCAATTTCCATCAAAAAAAAGCGAAAAAACACGTATTTTTATCTTCTCACACTATTAAATCCATTTTTTTCCCTGAAAGCCTACAAAAATTTTTACACCATCTGGAAGCTTATTGTCTTAGCTCAAAATATATATATCGATCAGGTGTATGAGACATCTACAAAAAGAGCTAGAATTTTTTAAACTCGATGAAATTTCATCCAAAAAGCAAAAAAAAAACATTTATTTTTATGTTCTCATGCTATTAAATCAATTTTTTTGTTTGACGACCTATAAAAAATTTTATACCATGTGAAAGCTTATTGTTTCGCCTTGTATAATAATGTATAAATCTTATTTCAAGGATGTCTACAAGAGAAGTTAGAATTTTTTAAAGTCAACCATGTCGAATTTCCAGACTGAGATTACGGTACTTCCTACACTGGTAGCTGGTCATCGCAAACAGATCTCCAGAGGTGGTTTGAGGTATTTTTAAATTTTTTTCAATTTAAGATTGTGTAACTTGTAGAGCACGTAACGTAATGTGTGATATATCAAATAAAAGGTTATGTTATCAGCATGCGTATTAAAGTTAAATCAAATTTGTATGTGCACTAGATCAAAAGATATAACGTGTGTTGGAAAAGAACATCTTTTTAATGTTATCTCCGAGTTTTGAATATGAAATTAATTGAAATTTAGTACAATTATAATTTATTTAATTACCTATCTACAGTACAAATTTCATTCATCTATCTATTAAAACAAAAAAGTAATAACAAGTTGAAGTCGTGTCGCGTTTTCGTTTCATCTTGTTTCAAATCACTACGACACTAAAGAAGTTTTCACTTCAAAAACACGATTTAAAAATTTAAGGTGTCATAAAATCCATTTTTCAAAAATAAGAATAAGAAACATTTTTTGCACCACCCTTATTAATATTTTTGGCTTCGATTTTTTTTACAATATAAGCATTTATTAACAGTAAAAACATCGATTCAAAAGCCAAATAAAATTCTGCTCTTTTCGTAAAGATATGCCCATACAAAGAATTTTTGACACCAAAGAACATAAAAGGGACCACTGTGCACCGTTTCTTACAAGTTTAAAAGCCAAAAAGCATCTTTACTTTGATTTCAAATATGTATGTAAATAATGTATGAAGATAAATATGTAAATATTTTTTTGCAATTAAGTGTGGAAGAACAAAATGTACAAGGAATTCATGATATAATAAGTTTCAAACTTATTTGGCCCTCAATTTCAATTCGGGCTACATTGATGGTAAAGTCCGCTACTGATCGCAATGATGCATAACGACAGAAAAATACACATTTTTTTGCACATTTTACGATTTCTAAGACATGTTGCTTTTTTAGCTTTTTTTTTGTTGTTGTTTGTGTTTATTTTTTTTGCTTAGTCATATCCATTAAATTCACTTTTGCACTGATATAGGATGCGGGTGGGCTTTGGGGGTATCACCGAGGAAATAATAAAAAGAAATTAGAGTGACATATGATGCTCTGTACGTGAGTGCCTCTTCGTATTTTTTTTTTAACAAACAACTGCTAGCACTAACGACAATAACGCTAACGCACGACGCACAATGACAATGGTGTTCGAGGACGAACAAAAAAAAAAAATCTCGGGGGTTACAAACGACGACGACGGGACAGGACGAAAACGACGTTTAGGCGTGGGATCCTAAAAATGGCTGAGCAGAAGTGAAAGTTTGTCAAAATGGTATTAAGGACATTTTATTTGTAAGGGTGGCGGGTGCGCCGCAAAAAAAGAAATAGGACAGAATTGCAAGCAAGCCTCAGTGACGACGGCGGAGGAGCAATGTAGTGTGTGAGCGATGAGAAATGATGACAGCATAAGAGCTGTTAGCTTGAAGTGATGTTCGTTCAGTTAAAATTGCAAGTATAAATAACAATCTCACTTTGAATGATGATTGTCATCTGATGTTTCTATTCGTCCTTTTTTTTCTCGTTTTTTTTTTTTGTGTAGTTATTCCTTGTTTGATAAGAGCAATATATAAAGAGGATAAACGACAAACGAATGTGTGTCGTCACTCGTCACAAACGGGGTATATGCCATTGGCAAACAAAAAAAAAAAGGACGATGAATTTTTTATGTCTATTGCTTATATTAAGGTTATAAGGACATTTTTCTTTCATTCTTCTTTGATATCTATAATGGTACTTTGTAGATTTTTTTGTATGAAGGAGTTAGAGGAAGAAAAGAATGATGATCCAATGAAAGCGTATATGTTTGGTTTAAAATTAAATTTTTTTTTTTTTTTTTTTTTTTTTTTGACGGGAGGAAATCTTCAAAAGACACTTGGCAGTATTCGACACCAAGTAGTGTGGGACTCTTAACCACTAAAACCACCTCTTTATCAGGACCAATCTTGAGAGATCGACATCAGATTTTTCTTTCTTAACTTTGTAAAATCACTTTGGGGGAAGTTTAAACTTTTAATACTTTCCCATGTTTTTTTTTAGACCATAAGCTCATGAGGCTTGGTTCTTCTTAATCTCCGAACATGGTTTCTTGTATTCAAGACGGACACCATTTCAGAATTGGTATGACTTTGCAGTCTCTGATTATGCGATACAGCGTATTTTTTAACAACTTCTGTAACCGTTTCTATTTGTAGGTCACGATGTAGATCGCTATTTCTTATGTACCAAGGTGCATTAACTATTCCACGAAGGACTTTGTTTTGGAATTTTTGGATGATTTCGGTATTTGTTTTCTTTGTACAGCCCCATAATTAGATACCATAGGTCCAAACAGGCTTTAGTACTTGATTATACAGCATTATTTTGTTTTGGGTTGATAAATCAGAGTTGTTACCAAGTAACCAGTACATTTTTCTATATTTCAAGTTTAGTTCTTCTCTTTTCTTTTTGATGTGCTCTTTCCACTTTAGCCTTGCATCCAAAGTCATTCCAAGGTATTTGGCCGTATTGGCGTAAGGTACAGCTTGATTATTAATGAATATTGGAATATTGTTTATCTTTTTATTTGTAAAGTTTATATGTGAAGATTTTGTTTCATTGAGTTTGATACGCCATTTTTCGGTCCAATCTCTGACTGTGTCGACGGCATATTGCAGCTTTACTGCTCCCCTAGAGACACATTTGTCGGGTACCAAAATTGCGGTATCATCTGCAAAAGTAGCCATTATGGTGTGATTCCCAACTGGGATATCCCTTGTGTATAGTAAATACAGGGTAGGACCTAGGACACTTCCTTGTGGTACACCGGCTTCTATTTTCTTCAATTCCGAATATTCTTGATCGTACCTTACTCTAAACAATCGGTCTGAGATGTACGATTTTAATATTTCATAGTACTGTCTGGGAAGATCCCTTTGCAGTTTGTACTCAAGTCCCTCATGCCAAACCTTGTCAAAGGCTTGATCAACATCTAAGAAAATAGCTGAACATACTTGTTTTTCTTCTAATGCTTTTTCTATTACATCCGTTATTCTATGAACTTGGTCTATCGTGGAATGTTTATTTCTAAAGCCAAACTGATGATTTGGGATTAACCTTCTTTCTTCTATAATTTTGCTAAGTCTCTTCAGAAGCAGTTTTTCAAAAACTTTTGCCATAATTGGTATAAGCGATATTGGTCTGTAAGACGTCACTTCTGTAGGTGGCTTACCTTGCTTGGGTATGACAATAACTTCAGCAATTTTCCAATGGTGTGGGACATACCGTTGCTTAAGGCATGCATTTATTATATTTTGGAGTTTTATGAAGGCTTTCAAAGGCATTTCTTTCATAACCTGAGCAGTAATTAGATCGTAACCTGGTGATTTTTTATTTGATAGTTGATGTAAACACATACTTTTTATTTCTTTTAATCTTGCAATTGGTATTTCACTTTCATCTATCTTATCAACTAACTGTAAGCTATTTTCAGCCGCGTTTGTTGGGTATGGCTTAAAAACATTCGCAAGATGCTCCGCGAAAAGGTTAGCTTTTTCTTTTGGGTTACCGATCCATTTCCCATCTTGAGATTTCAAGGGAGAGTTTAGTAACTGCGGTCTTTTCAGGCGCTTGGCTGCTTTCCATAGCGAAAAATCGGTTGAAGCATCAGTCGTTAAATTCTTTAGGAATGTACTGAGTGAATCATTTTTGAATTTATAAATTTGTTTTTTAAGAAAATTAAATAAAGTGGCCAAATTCGGAAGCAAATTTATCACTGGGTATAATTCTTCTAAGAAAATGTTCTTTTTCGTAAAAAAAATGAGATAACAATCTTACATGACATTACGATGATAGAGAATGCCAAAAAAGTAAGCCCGGAAGTCCGTCTTTCTGTCTGTCTGTATACGAAGTTACACCCTAAACGGATGGGCAGATTAATGTTAAACTTGGTATATAGCGTTATTAGCGACGGAGTTTTTGGAATACATTTTTTTTTACCAAAAATTAAGGTACTTGTCATATAGGATTTTACATAAATTCCAACAATAATTCTACACGAATTACTAAATAATTTTAAAAAAAATCTGAAATTTTTTTTGAAAAATCAAATTTTCGAAAACCGGACATTGAATTTTTTTGAAATTTTGGTGTTAGATGTTGATTTGTGATTTCTCCAAATGGCATACCAATATTATTATTAAAACTTTTTTCCCAAAAAATTATTTATAAAAAATTCGTTTTTAAAAAACGATTTTGAAATTTTTTTCTAAAAATGGTTTGGAAGGCAATTTGATTTCAGATGTTGTTTTATTCCTTTGTAAAACGATTTTTATGTTTTTTTTTTTTAATTTTTGTTTTATTTTTATATAATTATGTACCTATAATAACAGCATTTAATAAATTTATTTATAAAAAGTCCTAAAAATTCAATCAACTTGAACCCTTAGATCAAGTTCGTGCGACCCAGTCGTGCATTTTATTCAACACGTTCTTTTCACATCAATATTTGATGGGTTGGGGTCAAAATCCCCATAATCGAAATCTCAAAAAATCCCAAAAAACCATATAGTTCAGAAAACCCGGAATCCTGAAAGACCAAAATCCCGAATGGGATCCCGAAATCTCGAAAAATTTGTAACATGTATGTAGATATTGTTTTTCGGAATTTCATGATCAAATTCTTGATTTTGGGTTTTCGGGTCTAGGTATTCTAGATTTAAGATTTTTGGGAATATGAGCTTTCGGGATTTTGGGTTTTTTAGATTCGTGATTTTCTGAATTTTGGATTTTCGGGTTTTCGTGGTTTGGGCTTTCGGAATTTTGACCCCAACTTCTTCTTTTTCTTTTATTTCATTTTTTTTTTATTAGATTGCCCCACATGGAAATTTCTAAAGGCCCCACATTTTCTAGTGTCCACATGGGGTATTTAGAATTGACCTTGTGGACTTGTGGGGCATTGGGAAATGTAAGGCATTTGAATTGTCTCATGGTGGGAGTTAAGAAAATGATTCCCCTTATGAGGTATTAGGAAATTTCCCAATTTGAACATAAGGGTATTTGGGGTATTCTTACATTGCTCTTAAAAGTTTAAAAATTAAAACTTCTCAATTTTTCTCACATAATTCAAATAAAATTGCATATTTTTGGGATGCGTGTATATGAAAGTTTTGAAGTCTTCTAATTTCTAAACGGTGAGTGGGACTTGAAAACTTGAAGGTACAATTTTATATAAAATTATCATAGCTACAAGTTTAAAGAACACATTTTTCTTTAAACCAACAGTGTTTTGAGATATAAAATTTTGTAACCTTTGACCTTTTACTTTTCACTTTTTACAGATTTTAAACCACCCCAATAAAAACCTCGTACCAATTTCTTTTATCCAAAATTTGAGTGAATTATCCTAAAAAATTCATAAAGAAGCCACCAAACATTCTGAAATTTTGCAATTCCGGAACAGGGCTGTTTTTTAATTAATAACTTTGTTTGACTTTCGAGATTTAAAAGATATAAAGAAATACAAGATCATGAAGGAGCTTACGAGAATATCCTACACAAAAAAAGAAAAAGCAATATCCCTTTGATATATAAGTAAATTAAATTACAGTACATTCAAAAGCTTCAACTTCAGCATAAATAAATAAAATCGTTTGCAATTAAAATATCCTGGCAGATAAAATCGGAAGTTGTATATATTGAGTATAAAGCCATATCCTTGTATTGTTTAAATATCCTCGAGTGTCCTTTATACCAGAGAAATGAAATATGCTTTATGTACTTATATTTTTTTTTAATATTTTTTCGAAATCCTTGCAGATATCAACCCGCAACACAGTAAAAGAAAAACTTTGGCAGCACAAACAACAACAAAAAATGGGAAATGACATTATTGCTGGATGTTCCTCTGGGTGTCCTGGGTTTATAACGACGAAGGACTCTGTCAAAACGGCAAATGAAATATTAAGCATAATTGCAATTCGTTGAATTATAATAATTTTACTATATCTTCCTTTATACTTTATATGCACTGTACCACATATGTGTTTGTATAGTTTGTGTAAATATAAATGTAAATATACGTGATTCATAATTTATTGGTTTTTCGTTTGTTGTGCCAGTGTTATCTTCATTATTTTGTGTTTTTTTTTTCGCTCGCCCGGATTTCTCATTACTTTCCTCCTGACATCAGAAAAAGGATTTCGTGGGTTGATAATTTATTGGTTAAATTAGTAAATTAAATATTTATTTAAATGCGGATGAAATATGATTTCAATTTGTGTCTCTTTGACTGTGATGATGATGATGACGACGACCGACCGACTACGACGATGATGATGATGGTTACATGCATCAGTTGGCTCTCCAATTGCATGCAAATATTGAATAAATTGTAAAAAAAGTATATACATAACGCATATACATATAAATATAGTATGAGTATGCAGCAACCATGTCAAGGTACATCAAAATGGATTGACATTTTCATTTTGAATTATGACAATTTATTAACTTTACGATATTGAAGTTAATGATAGGTAATTTCCGGATTGATTGATTTATTGCACACCTGCAATTGAATGCAATGTAATTTATTTCAGATATATTAAAGCTTTTTGTTTACATATAGTAAATAAACTCCAATTTCAATTAAATTACAGAATAGAGAGGATACTTTTGCATATAATAAAATAAATTATGTTGTTAAAAAAATAGAAAAAAAAAATTATGTCGCCATGTTTCAAAGATAAATACTCATCTTAAAATTGCTACATTTCAAAAACGTGACGTCAGTAAATTTGTTTTTTTTGTTAGCCAAAATTAAAACCAAATTTTTTTTACCCCAAAAATAATTTTGTTTTGAATAAAAATTTTCCAAAAAAAAAAAAAAATAGTCTGTTATTTAAATAAAATAATTAATCGACACACTAAAGCTTCAAAAAAAATCATCAACTCGTTTTTTATTACTTTCAAAATGGTGATTAGGTAAGTTTTGTCTTTGAGAAAAAGATTACTCATACACCACCACCGAGACCCACAACTTTTCTTGTTTTTGTTTGAAAAACCAAATTTTAATTTTTTTTTAATGTGCTATTAATTAATAAAAAAAAAAAGAGGTTGTCTGTAAAGCCGGTTTACGGACGATGATTTTACGTGATAACGTCGTCAGAAAACAGGTTGTATGCTTTTGTTTAAAATGAGTCAATTGAAGCGTTTATTTATTTCAAACAATCATAATTTACAAGAAAAAGCTAAAAAAAACATAGATTTTTTATTTTTTCATTATACTAGTATATATTAGCAAAGTATTTCTTCTTAAGAATAAACCCATTTTTAAATTTTCACAATGCGCAAAAATTATAAAAATAATTTATTGAAAACAATCATTTTCATCAAAAAAAGCAAAAAAAGCAAAAAAAACATGAATTTTTATCTTCTCACGTCATTAATTCCATTTTCTTCCCCAAACAACCTATACAAAATTTTATACCATCTGAAAGCTTATTGTCTTAGCTCAATATATATATATCGATCAGGTCTATGAGACATCTACAAAAAGAGCTAGAATTTTTTGAACTCGATGAAATTTCATTAAAAAAAGCAAAACAAACATTTATTTTTATGTTCTCATGCTATGAAATCAATTTTTTTTGTTTGACAACCTATAAAATTTTTTACACCATGTGAAAGCTTATTATTTCACCTTTCATATGACGTTTCAATCTCATTTCAAAGATGCCTACAAGAGAAGTTAGAATTTTTTAAAGTCAACCATGTCGAGTTTCCAGACTGAAATTACGGTACTTCCCACCACCACCAGGCTGTTCGGGGGGCAACAGATCTCCACTGGTGTTTTGAGGTTTTTCGCAAGTTTCTTGATTTAACATTGTGTAGCTTGTAGTTAGTCTACCGTTATGTGTGATATACCAAATGAAAGGTAATTGTATCAGGATGCTCATAAAAGTTTAATAAAATGTCTATCTGCTCATGGTCAAAAGTTATAACTTGTTGAATTCTAAAATTTTATTTTACCGTTATCTCAAAATAGTATTTATGAAAATGATTGAAACTTCACACACCTTCAGTCGTAGTCACGGTCTATCATTTCCTTATATATTTTATTCCTGTATCTATTAAAGAAAAAAAGATAAAAATAAAAAACGATGAAAATCGGTTAAAAACGGTCAAAAAACGTGTGTTTTAAAAACTTGTTTCTTCCGTTATTCAGTCAAAACTCACTCAAATTTTTTGAACGCTCCAAAAAAAAAACTAAAAATCAAAAACTACCCAAATATACCCCTAAAAAACAAGGTGTTTTTCAAAAATTCATATTTCGAAATGTAGAGTGTTGGAAAAAAAATTCGTATTAGATCCCTAATTTTTTTTCTCTCATCTTTCACCTGGCACCCTTAGAATTGTCAAAAAAAAATTTCTCTACCCAAAATCATCATTTTGTCATAGCCCCAACACGTGTACAACGTTCAAACAAAACGTTGTAGCTTAGTTTCAAAATTTTTTAGATTTTTTTTTTAAATGCAATTATTCTTATATTAGTTGCGTCTATCTATAGCAAAAAAAAAACAACTCTCTACAACTTCGCGTTTAGATTTTAGCCTAAATTTCATCTTTCCGTTTTACCCCTGTTTACCCTATTAAATGACGGAATTTTTAAAAATCCTTAATTTGAATTAATCTTTAAGTTATTATCTTTTAAATAAGCTATAGAAGATTTTTGTATAGTTTATTTTAAATTTTGAATTGAAATTTTTGCCGCACTGCGAAAGTGCGAGAGTGGAACGAGAGAAAATGGCGTCACTTTGTTGTTGTGGCTGCCATGGTTTATCGATTTATAAGACGTTATAATAAATTAATAAAAGCTGGTTTTATTTTCCTCGTGATCCAGATCAGATCATTGTATTTATTTGCAAAGAAATAACAAAACAAAATCCTGCTTTTGTTGCAAAGCTAATAAAAAACAATGATCTGATCTGGATCACGAGGAAAATAAAACACAGCTAATAAAGCAAAGGACACAGTTTTATTTGGTTCTATACAACAACATATAATATTGATTGTACAAAATTGTAATTTAAAAAATTCCTCCCATGTTTGATCCAGGATATCAAAAACTTTATTTGGAATGTAGTAGTGGTCAACTAGAAAATGTAACTCACAGCTTGCAAAAGTTCAAGGAAAACGAACGATAAAAGACACAAAAATTTAAGAAAAACAAAAAGTTACACTATACAAAATTGAGAAACTTCAAGAGTTGCCCGAATATTGTCATTCTCATTGAAACTTACATACCGGAAGTGCACACACACATACACAAAGTGTACAGTTTTATATTTAATATTAAGTGAAAAAGAAAACTTTTTCCTTCTTTCAGTGTGTCTTGATGAAATTTTCCAAGCTAAGGCAGGCACAAGGACTTGTAAGTAATTGAAGTGCAAGAAGCTACTTCGCCTTCAACTTGTTGGAGAGTTTGAAAGGATTTTCAAACTATTTTTTTTTTTCATTTTTTTGAACATTTTTCTTTTTCTCGAATCGAATTTGTTTCGAATCGTATGAGACAAGGATTAAACATGTTTCCTTGAACGTGATCCTATGTGTTTTGGAGAAGTGTTATCCTACTAGATGCACGATGCACTTTGAATCTTTGACAATTTTTTTGTGCAAGTGAATTGATGAGAATGATGTTATTTTTAGTCAGGATGGGTTTGTGAAGGGAAATTATGATAGGACAAATATTTAAGACGATTAAGTTGGAAAGAAGATTGTGAGTTGAAGTAAGGAAAAGTTTTTAAAGAATAAATGAAGGTGTATTTTTTTAGTTAGAAAGCTTTAAAGGGCAAAGATATTAATTTTTTGACGTGATAACGTCTTATAAATCGATGAACCATGGCAGCCACCACAAAAAAGTGGCGCCATTTTCTCCCGTTCCACTCTCGCACTTTCGCAGTGCGGCAAAAAATTTCAATTAAAAATTAAAAATAAACTATTAGAGGTACAAAAATCTTCTATAGCTTATTTTAAAGATAATAACCTAAAGCTTAATTCAAATGAAGGATTTTTTAAAATTCCTTCATTTAATAGGGTAAACAATGGTAAAACGGAAAGATGAAATTTGAGCTAAAATCTAAACGCGAAGTCGTAGAGAGTTGATTTTTTTGCTATAGATAGATAAAACTTATTTAAGAATAACTGCATTCAAGAAAAAATTCGAAAAAACTTTGAAACTAAGCTACAACGTTTTGTTTGAACGTTGTACACGTGTTGGGGCTATGACAAAGTGATGATTTTGTGTAGGGGAAATTTTTGTTTACAATTCTAAAGGTGCCAGGTGGAAGATGAGGGAAAAAAATTAGGCGTCTGATACAGATTTTTTTTCCAACACTATGCGTTTCGAAACATGAATTTTTGAAAAACACCTTGTTTTTTAGGGGTATTTTTGGAAAGTTTTAGATTTTTACCTTTTTTTTTGGAGCGTTGATTGAAATAATAGGCTTTCACATGATATATATTTTTAATAGGTTGTAAAACATAAAAATTGATTCCATAGCCTGAGAACATAAAAATAAATGTTTTTTTTTGCTTTTTTAATGAAATTTGATCGAGTTCAAAAAATTCTAGCTCTTTTTGTAGATAGACCTGATCAATATATATATTTTGAGCTACGACAATAAGCTTTCAGATGGTATAAAATTTTGTATGGGTTGTTAGGGAAAAAAAAATGGAATTAATGACGTGAGAAGATACAAATTCATGTTTTTTTTTTGGCTTTTTTGATGAAAATGATTGTTTTCAATAAATTGTTTTTATACTTTTTGCGCATTGTAAAAATTAAAAAATGGTTTTATTTTAAAGAAGAAATACTTTATAATGAGAAAATAAAAAAGGTATTTTTTTTTTAGCTTTTTCTTGTAAATTATGATTGTTTGAAATAAGTAAACGCTTCAATTGACTCATTTTAAATATAAGCACACAACATGTTTTCTGACGACGTTATCACGTAAAATCATCGTCCGTAAACCGGCTTTACAGACAACCTCTTTTTTATACAAAATGATCTTTGATATGTCCAATTGTATCATATTTGAAGATGTATGATTCATAGATTACAAAAATATGTATTTTATAAGTTTTGGGACTGTAATTATCTTTTTAAAGGATTTTAAAGTTTCAAATTTCACAATTTTTGCAAAAAAAATTCTTCAATTGATCAAGATACACAAATTTCAAGCTCATAACTCCTTAAACTTGCCAATAAAATTTAAATAAATAGAAACAGTTCTCAACAAAAATCTTGAACTTCTTCTTCCTTAGATCCTACTTCCTTAAATGAAGGTGTCCTTATAAACATGAAGTAAAATAAGATGCAGGCATACATAATGTCTTCCCTATTTTTATTCCCGTTGAACTTTCTTAAAAGTGTCACCTTGCTTGAATATACTCAGAAAGATGATGAGGACGACGATGTTGAGAGGAAGGATATGCATATTATGCTCCATCTTATGATGAAACTCTTCGAAAAAATAACATAAACTCTGTTTGTTTTTGCACTGCAGGAAAACCTACGTTCGTTAGTCATAAACTTGAGAAGGAAACTTAAATTGTATAAGTACGATATCCAGCGTAAGGATATCACAGCGTGAGGAGGTTCTTATTCCAGGATATGTGAAATGTGAGTATTTAGGTTTTTTTTTATTCATCCGCCAAGTATAGTTGGATGATAAACTTCTACAACACTTTTAAAGCAAACGAATACGCATCAGTCTGTCTCAAGCAAAAGCAAAAGGTGTTACTAAAGGTTATACAAACTTTTCTTACTCAAGATATGAACTTGCTTGAGGAATAAATATATACTCAAAAAGTTGCAATTTTTGCTAATTATTGTGATAAACACACTTTCGTTGATTGCTTATGAAGAAAAACAAGAAGAGATGAAAAAGTTTTCTGAGAAAATCAAAGTGTTTTTTGTATGAATTGAAGTTGTTTACACATAGAGGTGACATGTTTATCAAAGGCTCTGAACTTTATTTTTAAAGAAAAAACTTTTATATCATACGAATTGAAAAGTTTTTAAAACGATGCTAGGCAGGAAGGATTTATTTGATTTTGATTTCTTTTTACAATTAGGGTATTTAAGTTAAAGTGAGAGAGATAAGTTTATTTAAAAAGAAGAAAAACTTTGAAGATGTTGTTATACTAGAAGTTCTAGAGAGTTTTGTTTTAAAAAGAATTTTTAATTTTTTTTAATTTTGATAGTGATTGGACATTTAATTTTAAAGCTATGATCAATTTTGTGATTCATAAGAGATAGCCAACTGGGCGGTCTTCTCAACAATTTCGGCAGTAACTTTCTAAGATTTCTCCGAAACGATCGATGTTCGGTGAGATATAGCTACGGTGACAATCCGTCCCGGTTTACCAGCCACTGTACCGTATTTCTAAAGCTTATCCCGGGTTTTTATTGAAAAAACGCGGGACGTATTATTGTGCTCTGTATTTTGTAATTTGTCCCGTCATTGTCCTGTATTTGCACTTTTTTACTTTTTACGGAAAACAAGAAAACAAGTAAAAGGGAAATAAAAGTTTTTTTCTAATTTTTCGGCTAAAAACATTTGCGCGATTTAGTAAAAATGCTAAAGCCATTTTAGTAATTTACTAAGTTAAAAATCAGTCTGCTTTTTGACTTAGTAACTTACTTAAATGACTTCAGCATTTTACTTAATCGTTTATAACTTTTCGCTATTAGTGTTTTTTTTTAATTTTTCTTCAATTATTCAGTTCAAATTTGTGTTTGTCAGGTTGAAACCCATCTAAATTTCAAAACTTTTAAAAACATGAACAATTGCGCAATAGCAATTAAATGTGTAGATACCAATTCAAGAGAAAAGATTGAACATGAAGTGTCAACTAAAATGGGTGACGATTATAGTGTAATGACACCTAAATTGATCGAGCCTAATGTTATAATTTGTGGATTAAATGAAGAATGGGTAGCTGAAGATTTATGTCAAGCAATAAAATCACAAAATGACATTACTGAAAACTTTACTTGTGCCCGCATTTATAAATGTCCACGTAAAAATAGATTTAATGCAATTTTAAAAGTTGATGGTGAATTATATAAAAAGTTTTTAAATTTACAAGTGATCAATATCGGATGGGATCATTGCTCGGTGTATGACTATACATGGGTAAAAAGATGTTATAAATGTTGGGGTTATAACCATGAAGCAAAAAATTGTACAAATGATGCAGCCTGTCCTCGGTGTGGTGAATCCCATAAAGAACTACAGTGCCAAAAATCCATGAAGTGTATTAATTGCGTGCAGTATAATGCAAATCTAAAACTCAATCTTGATTTTGATCATGATAGTCGTAGTAGTGAATGCCCGGTTTTCAAAAAGAAAGTTCAAATTCAAAAGAACAAAATTAAATATTAGCAACCAACCGAAATTACTCTTGTGTACTTTAATATTCAAAGTTTAATAGCTAATTTTAATGAACTTGAACAGATTGTAATACATATGAAATTTGATATAGTTGTTCTAAGCGAAACCTGTTTAACTGAAAATATTTCAGATAGTGAAATTCATATCAAAAACTACAAATTAATCAGATGTGACAGTTTATCTAGACATACAGGTGGTGTTGCTATCTATGTAAAAGAAAATTTGCAATTTGAACAATTACATACCCTAACAGTGAATATGGATTTATGGTGTCTATCTATTAAAATACGATGTGGGTTATTTTATTTTGTACTGTCCGGTTTATATAGATCTCCATCGTCATCAAATAGACAGTTTTGTGATAATTTCAGTGAGTTGATGGATTATCTGGTTAAAGACAATAATACTGTTATTCTGATTGGCGATTTCAATATTGATTGGTTCGATGAAAATAATATTTATAGGCGTGAATGTTGTAAAATAATTCTCGAAAATGGATGCAATCAGTTGATAACTGAACCCACAAGAATAACTAGTAATTCTAGAACTCTAATAGATTATGTTGTTTCAAATAATCCTCTTTTAGTAACTCAAGTCAATAATGATTTTTATATTGCAGATCATGAATCTCTTTGTGTAAGACTACCCCTTAAAGAAAAATCAAATCCTGAATCAAAAGTAAACAAAGTGCAAATTTTAAAATATTCCAAACAAAATTTACTATTAGCATTTGAACAAAGTGATATAAATATAAATGAAGTTTCAGATGTTAATCAAGCGGCGGAAATCTTTAGACAAAAACTTCTTTCAGTAGTAAATCAGTTTAAAAATTATAAAAACATAAGATACAAAAATGAAAACCCATGGTTTAATCAACAATTACTTTCTCTTAAAAATAAAAAATGCGTTGCCAAAAGAAAAGCTGTGTTTACGAATAGTGTAGACGATTGGTGTAATTTCAGAGGTATTCGAAACACTTATTCCAAAGAACTTGACCGTGCTAAAAATAATTATACAAAAAGAACTTTATCAAACTGTTCTAATCAGAAAGATATGTGGAGAACCCTTAAGTCATTAGTGCTGCAAGAAATAAAAAGTGACATAAAAAAAGTTGAGTTTGGTGGTGAAGTTATCACAGATGACAACGAATTAGCACAGCGTTTTAATACATTCTTTATAAATAGTGTAAAAACCATAAATAATGCAATTGACACTGTCCCATTTGTCAACCAAATAGATCATGTAGTTCAAAATCCGTTTAAATTTAATCTCATAAATATGAATGATTTAATAAAAACAATTACAGAACTAAATAATAAAAAAGACAGTGACCTTCTCTCCCCGAAACTTCTCATTGATGCTTTTGATGTAGTTGGTCCAGCATTGCTAAAAATAATAAATACATCGTTAACAGAGGGTTGCTTTCCATGCACTTGGAAAAATTCAATTGTAACACCTATTGAAAAAATTAAAAATACTATCAATTGTGAAGAATTTAGGCCCATTAACTCATTGCCTGTATACGAAAAAGTTATCGAAAAAGTTGTCTATAAACAGTTCGCAAAATATCTGTCAGATAATAAAATTTTAATTGAAAATCAATCTGGGTTCCGTCAATCACACTCTTGTGAATCTGCAGTAAACATGGTGCTGATAAGGTGGAAAGAATCTATCTCCAAAGGTAAGAAAGTTGTCTGTGTTTTTCTTGACCTAAAACGAGCCTTTGAGACGATCGATCCTAATATTATGATGGAGAAGTTATTAATGTATGGAATAAGTGGTGTTGAGTTTGATTGGTTTCAAAGTTATTTATTGGGTCGTTCTCAACAAACCAAAATCAATGGAGTTTTGTCTGATCCTGAACCAATTGATCTTGGAGTTCCACAAGGATCCATACTTGGTCCAATCCTTTTTAACTGCTACATCAACGATATGAACAAAGCTATTAAGAACTGTGAGCTTGCTCTATTTGCAGACGATTCATTATTGTTTGTCGAAGCGGAATCAACTCAGGAATGTGAACGATTATTAAAAGAAGATCTTGATGTGTTAAATGTGTGGCTTAAGGCTAATAAACTGAAACTTAATGTATCAAAAACTAAATGTATGGTTTTAAACGATAATGTTAATGTTAACGTATCTATAGATCAAGAAACTGTTGAACAAGTTTTGCAAATAAAGTACTTAGGTGTAATTATTGATTATAAATTAAGTTTTGAGCAACATGTGCAATATATTTCAAAAAAAATTTCAAAGAAAGTTGGTTTCCTTAGAAGAATTCGAAATAAAGTAAATACTATTACTGCTATAAATATTTATAATGTAATTATCAAACCACATTTTGAATACTGTTCTACTGTTTTGTATTTAATTAACCAAAGCTCTATGTGCAACTTACAAAAACTTCAAAATAAAGCAATGCGTGCAATACTTCGATGTAGTAAATATAATTCTATTGTAAATATGTTAAATACTTTGATGTGGATGTCTGTTAAACAGCGTATTTATTTCAATGTTATATTTTTTGTGTTTAAAATCAAAAATAATTTATTACCAACATACTTGTCAAAATATATTCGTTACGTCAGAGATGTTCAACCATATATGTTAAGAAATAGAGAGGATATAAGACTGCAAGCTTTTAGAAATGCAAGATCTCAAAACAGTCTGATTTATAAAGGGTTTAAACTTTTCAATGATCTTCCAAATAATGTTAAACAACTAAGTAATAAGTTTGAATTTAAAAAAGAAGTAATAAGTTTTGTTAAACAATATATTTAATTGCCAATGCCATTGTAAATAACATATTATATTTTTATATACCTATTATAATATTTATTGTAATTATTAATAGCAAATTTAGCTAAATAAATTGGGAGAATTCTCTCGTTAATTAATAACTAAAGATTACTCAGTTTTAAAATCATTTACAAAAAAAAATTAAAATCTTAAAAAAACAGCTCTCACGATTTTGATTAAAAAAAATATTTATTTTAGAAATTAACAGTTTAATCAGTTATAAGCCCGTGTTCTTGATTTCTTCGTTAACGACTTAGGTGAATGATTTCAATGAAAATAGTGCCATAAAATCGTTTAAGAAAAATCTTTATATAAAAATTAGGAAAAATGTATTCTCATTTTTTTGAAGAATCAGTATTTTCAAAACGATCACACAAATTTTTTATCTGTCCCGGGTTTCACTCCTAGAAATATGGTCACCGTAGATATTGCTGCAAAAGTCTTACTGCAGCTAATTTTAAACTTTCGTTCTCCAAGGCATTTCTAAAGTTTATAATTAATCAGCGTTTCTATAGCTGGCTTAAAAATTACCTTTCGGACCGTTCATATACCTAAATCGTATTGGATGGATTCAGTTCTGAAGCCCACAAAATAAACGCTAGTGAGCCCCAGGGCTCCGTTCTTTCTTCCGACTCTCTTTCTGATGTTTATAATCTCTGTGAAAGAAATTCATTAAAATCGGTTAAGTCGAGCTCAACTCAAATCTAAAACGCGAAGGCAATATTTTATCACATTAATTTTGATGTGAAAAGATTTAGATTTAGATTTAGATTTAAAATCTGTAATGTTGGCGTTGTTGGAAAAAAGTAGCTTTTGTTAATAAACAGTTTTCTTAAAAAAAAAACTAATTTACATTTTAGCTTCTAGTTTTCTGTGTTCGACGCAAAACATATTGAAAAAATTAAGATTTTGTAAAGAAAAAAGTAAACAATTTAATTTTTTTTTGATTCTTATAAAAAAAGTGTTTTTGAAATTTTCTTTCATTAAAAAAGATTGATTTCAAAATCCTTAGCTTTAAAAAGCTATCGTTTAGATTTGTTTTTAAGTGTTGCCGTTGTTTTTATATTTTTATTTTTTATTTATTTTTTTTTTAGATTTAAGGTAGATTTCTTAGTTTTAAAGTTTTTTTTTTCTCACAGCCTTTTTGTAATTGCATACCTACTTGGGAATATCCTAAAACATTTATGGAATATTACTAAACATTAAGCAGTTCAAAATTTTGGCAAATTTTACACACTTTCGGCATAAGGATAGTAAGACTAGCTGTTCCATAATACAATTCCTTTAAGAGTATTATGTGGGATGACTTAAAGACATTGAAAAGCCAATACGTTTAAACTTTAGGCCGCTAAAACTATCAGTATTTAACACACTCGTACAAAGACATTTTGTCATCGCATGTCCGTTGTTTTTGCGAGAAAAAAGACTCACAATTTGCATTGAGTCTAAGTCAATATATACAGAAAGGGATTGAAGCACTGTCACAAGTCACAATTAATTTTGTACACTTAAGGGTTGGAAAATTTCAGTAGGTACATACTTCGAAAAATAATAATTAATTAACTTTTTGTTTGGTTTCTTTTTATATTATTATTATTTACGAGTATTTTAATAAAAGTAACAATAAAAACATGTATTTTTTTTTCACTGATTTGTATTTGGTTGTAATGTTGGAAAAAATTCAGTTAAACTTATTGTATTAGCACCATGTTGTGTCGATTGCGTTGGCTGATGATGTCCCGTTGTCAAATTATTACAATGCAATGAATGACTTGAATTATTATCAACAATATAAACTGGTGTCGATGAAACACTTCGATGTTCCAAAATCTGTTCATCACAAAAAACTTGTTGCAATTTATTGCGAACAAACATTTTCCGATCTTCTGGTACTTTTTTCAAATATGGCAGTAAACTCATTAAAAAATGATAATCTGCATTTTCAACAATTTTCTCAGCACCATCATTTTTTCTTTTATCTTTTTCCATTTCCAAAAGTCTTTCAATTGCATTATTAGTTTTGGATCGTTTTGCTGATGGTTGATGGGAACTTCTTTTATTTGGCGATTGATCTAATGGTTCTCTCATATTTAAATATGTTTCATCATCAATATCTTCGTCATTAAAAATGTCATTAATTTCTTCACTTAATTCAGTGTCATCGGGCAGAGTGCTGTTTATTTTTCGTAGAGTAAATTGATCTTTAAGAAACATCATACTTTTCAAATAAGGCCATGTAGATTGTTTTGATGTTCCAGCTGGACCGGATTTCCGTTGGGAAAGTTTTTGTAATTCTTTGCGAAATGTATCTCGTAAACCTCGCCATTTCATTTTAACTGTTTCAACTGTAAATAAATTACAAAAAAAAAATTATAAAACTTGATAAAAATGGCAGGACTTTAAAATTTTCAATTTTTCTATTTAAACACACACAATTTAGGACCTTCATTTTTTCAACCAAAATTTACTGCCAAAATATTTTATGAAAATTCACTTCCTCATTTGAATTGAAAACAAACACAAAATAACTGCACTTACCATTTTGATTCATTTCTATTCCAATTTGTTCCCAATTCTTCCGCGACACATTTCTGTTGTGATATGATTTTTCTTTTAAATCCCACAAAGCTTTTCTCTCATGAACAAGACTTATCAATCTCTCAATTTCCATCATTAGTTCTGACGAATCCAGCAGAACATATCAAACTGATTTGATCAAACGACTTGTTCTGACGAACATGTGCAAAAAAATCTATCTGACCAATCAAAAAAACACATGCACAGTCACAGTAGACTCACAGTATAACTCTGTAACCAGTTTCTTAAAAAAAAACAACATACCTATACAAAGTCGTAAAAATGTGTTTTTGCCAAAACTGTATATATGCACTATACGATGTTAGGTCCGGTATGCTTACATATCGCAAAGAAGGAAAATGATATGTTTCTGTTTATGCTATAATGACTGTAAAAACGCAAAATATATATTTTTTTTATTGCTTTTTTTTTATTCCTTTTATCGTCACGTATTTTGTTGTGTGTGACTCTCTGACTGATCCCTTTGCATAAGAAGAAGAAGAAGATATATATTCATGAAGGTACACCTCTACCTGGAGAGTCTTGATCCAGTGGAATCGAGTAAGGTGATGCTTGACTGATCATCGCCTTATAACTTAGCTTGACTGTCGTCGCTAATGTTGTTGTTTTTTTGATTTTTTTATTTACAAATATATTCCTGACTCTGATTAAGCCGATAATTTTATGAATCTTTGAACCTTTGCGATTTTTTGTTTTTGGTTTTTTATTGATTTATTTTTTATTGCTCTTCTTTTCAATATAAACCTTTTTTTGGGAATTGATACCAAAATTAATATCAAAAATCAGAGAAATGTTTTATGAAAACATGGTATCGAAAAACTCAAAGGTATATATTGTCGACTTGATATAATCGTCTAACATGGAACAATGTTTTCGATTATGATTACGAATGAGTGGCTTGTCTGAATTAAATTCCATCCCTTCTTATGCCAAAGTTTCATTCGCACGTAATAATTCCTTAAAAAAAAGAAGAAAAAAAAAAAAACATGGTTGTAGGGATAAACAAGATCGCGAAAAGAAACTAAAAACAACAGAAGGAAATCATATGAATTAAAGGAAGATGTAACCTGCTTTCTGTTGCTACTTTATTTGGTTGTTGTTTTTATTTTTTTTTTCTTTGAGGGTTGCTGATAGCATGTGGACGGTCACGAATTAAGCAATTTTATTGGGTTATTACAGCTTATTCGGTTAGTTGATATGAGTGTCTCCGCCTCTATAAGAAGATTTGAATAGGTAAAACCTATTTTAAAAACAGTTTTGGTGCAGTTAAATTAAAATGCACTACTAAGTTGCACGTACTTGCTCTTGCGGTTCAAAGTACATACATAGGTATATAAAATATTATAATAAAGTTATGTTAGATATTTTACCTGAACAAAACTCGCTTAAAGCTGAAAATTGCGGTACAAAGCTTTGTTTTATAATTAAAAATGAATTGCCAATAGTTTGGCCAGAACTTTTGATATGTTATTATTTGAGGCTAAGTGAAGGTTGGAGTAGACCATTTAAAATATATATCTACTCGTATGTTGAGACTTATGTATATATTTTTAATTGAAGAATTTCAACATTGTCTTACAAGCTTGAAAGTTAAAGTGCAAAAACAATGCAGTTTTTTTTTTTCAAATAATTCTAATACGAAAATATCGCCATTGTTAAATGTTCGAAAAGTCAAGGCTGAAAAATCCTGAAAATTTGAAACGGAAGCGGCAAAATTACTACCAGCTTACATGATTTTATCAAAAATATTGACATTTAAAAACATATACAGGGTGTCCGGCAGAAAATGGATAAGCCGGAAATGACTGATAGGTGCACTTTTGACTGTTCCAAAACCCAATAGAAAAAGGTTCTATCGCAACCAGTTTAGAAAATATTAGCTTTTTTTCGTTCAGTGTACTTTAAATTTCATCATCTTACGTTTTCTTTAACCAAAACCACGAATGAATGAATTTTATAAATTTCTTATTTTTATAATTTTATACAATAATTGGCTCACTACATAAGAAGTTAAAAGTTTTTATAACTGTTGCATCTTTTCTTTAAAAAAATATTGAAATTTGTTTTTCGATGCAAAATGTGAAAAAAAAAATTTATGAAAATTTTCAAACACCTGTGGTATATAAAAAAAATCCATAGGAACGTAGGTGACCAACTTTTTTTAAAAATATGCTCGTCGACAGGGGATTGCAGAATGGTAAAAGTTTTTATCAAATCTAGAGTTACTAGGAAGTTATTGGTACCAAAGTGCAAAAAAATCCTATTAATTTAATAAATTATTTTAACTGTAAAATCTTAAGTTTTTCACATTGCTGCCACAAATGCATGGATTTCATCAGTTTTTTTAATCAGTCATATTTTACAATAATTCTTCTTACACATAACTATTAAAAAAGCGTTATAACCGTTGAACAATGGCTCTAGAAAAATAATTTAACTTTTTTTTAATGCAAAGTAGAAAAAAAATATGTTTTTTTTTTTATTTTGCAATTGTTTGAAATATCAAGAAAACAGGGGTATTTTATGGCTTTTGGAATAATCAAGCGCCAAGTTGCGAATATCAAGTAAACCAGTAATGTTGATTGTGCCTTTTACAGTTTGATATGCAAAAAAAAACTCTACGTCACGGTGGTCTTATAAACGCGGCAGGTTTTATAAAAATGGATCCCAAAAGTAATGATGCAGATTTGTTCGAAATGATCTCAGGATTCCAAATTTGTAAGTTTCAAAATCGTACCTGATCCCTTTTATGAGTTATAGGCATTATACATATACATATATACATTTGACTTGCAATGGAAAAAAAAATTAAACAAAAAACAAAAGCACATTATAATGTCCTATACCTTTTTGGAAAGCTAAAATATACTCCTTTAATTTGATGTTTATTTGAAGTTGATTGAGTAAAAAGTTTTTGAGAAATTTAATTTTAAAGTTATTATTTTAAAAAAAATAATTTTTTTTTTTAGTTTATTTTACTCTATTGTTTTTAATAAAGGGTAAAATATTTTTACACAAATCAATGCTCTCATTGATTTTAAGTCAAAAACAAAAAACCGCATGTTTAAAAGTATCTTAGTTTTTGAGATTTAGGAAAAATGTATCTTTTCTCCAATTTTTTTTTTAGCTTTTTAAAATTTTTTTTTTTTTCAAATAAAAAAAAAAATTAGCCTCAAATTAAATGGAAAAAAGGTCACTGTAACACGCTGCTGATCAGGACGTCTTCTTTTTTTTTTAATTAACGCGAAAAGTCAACGTGGATTTATGAAAAATGGCTCTCACGATGAAAATCGAGAAGAGGTAGCTGTCCTGAAATCTATGTAATATGGGATATTTTTCTGTTATACGTAACATTTTAACTCTTACATTTCAAAAATAGTCCTGAAATATTCAGAACGTAATAAAAATAACTTTAAAATATATAAAAATTAAAAAAAAAATACAAAACTCTGAAAATGGCAAAAAAAACATTTAAAAAAACACCAAACATTAACAAAAATCTCAAAAAAGGTGCCAAAATACCACTTCGTTCTTGGGGTTGATTCTGAGTCACACTTAGTGTGATTAGAACTTACAAATCTGTTGATTAAATAACCATTATACACATTTTTCCTTAGGAACAAATGAAACAATAATAAAAGTGCCTATCTTTTCTTTCCATTTTTGGAAAAACTAGAATAGTTTTTTGCATCTATTTTTAAGGATTTGACTAAGAACTAAATAGAACATTCAATTTTGAAAAAAACCTGTACCTTGTAATTCAAAGGTAAAAAAAAATTAACATAAATACAAAAATTATTATTTTTTTTTAATTTTGACTTTGAAATTAAATTTCTCAAAAACTATTTACTCAATCAACTTCAAATAAACATCAAATTCAAGGAGTATATTTTAGCTTTCCAAAAAAATATAGGACATTATAATGTGCTTTTGTTTTTTGTTTAATTTTTTTTTCCATTGCAAGTCAAATGTATATATGTATATGTATAATGCCTATAACTCATAAAAGGGATCAGGTACGATTTTGAAACTTACAAAAAATGTGGAATCCTGAGATCATTTCGAACAAATCTGCATCATTACTTTTGGGATCCATTTTTATAAAACCTGCCGCGTTTTCAAGACCACCCTACCTACCTACAGTTTAAAAATTAAAGGACCACGATTTTGACTTTAAATGATCATAATCTTTAATTAACAAATGAAATGTTTTTTTTTTTTGTTCAATAAAAATGCATAAAAAAGTGAAAAAATTTGCAAAAAAAATTGGTAACACGATCGGTATTTATTTTTCGTCCCTTTACTTGTGGTAAGTGCAATATAATGAATAGAAAAATTAATCTATTCACTGAACGTTCTAGACGCCTCATGGTTTATATACTCCAGTGCATTTGTATTGACCCAGCAGCTTGTACCACCCCCAAATTACGCTCTCGTGAAATTCACCTTTTGGCCGCCATCTTGGATTTTAGTTTTTATTACATATCTCGAATTCTGAACCCTAGGTAAAAGTTTGTGATACAAAAACGTAGACAATTGAATTTCGCCTTTTCGAAAAATTGCATTTTCAAAATTCGAGAAAATATCACAGTATCAGTTTTTTTGACGTCTTATTAGATTTTTAGTGGGTGAATTTGATTTGCAAAGGCTAAACTTGATTTGCAAATGAATTGATTTATTTTTCTACATATAATATTGCAATTCTTAAATGTCCTTGCAGAACCTTAATTTTGTCTTAATAAAAGAACAAAGCAATGTTTTTAAACCAATTGTAGATATTATATATTAATTCAAAGTTAGGTCCTAGTATAACTCAATATTCCTATCTTCGAACTAGAAAAGAAAAAAAAGTACTTATCTTGATTAAAACTCTTCACTTAGTACTCTGAAACCTTAGAAATATAAGTTTTTTTTTCAAGGATAACAAAGTTCTAGCATAACATCAATCTCTCCTTGATTGTTTCTGTAGCTGATGGCGCGCAATTCTCTTCTGGATGATGTGTTGTTTTTTTTTTTTTTTATTATTTTCTTCTTCTTATATTTTCTTTGCTTTTACACGAAATCTCATTAACATTCGCTTCGTTAACTCTTGTCGAACAAAAACTTTTTTAATTGAATTTTGTCATCGCAAAACTCTCAAACCACTCATACACGCCACAAATGAACCACAGAAGAATTCTTAATTCAACAAACTCGCACTCGCATACAACCACACAAAAACCACTAACACCATCAAATAATTCCACTCACTAACCCTAAGCACCAAAGTAATCAGAACAAAAAATAATGAAATAAAAAAAAGTTAGAAAAAAGAAAAAAAATACCACTTCGACTGGGCGATGTGGAAGCTTCTTAAAGTTATCTCATCTAAGTTTAGTTTGCAGATTTAGCCATGGAAATTAATAAGTTACTTTTTGAGGTTACTTAAGTCACTTTCGTGCATTCATTCGATATTGAACGAAACCAACCAAAAAGATACAAAAAAAAAAAAAATAGCACACAAATTCTACCCAAAGTCAATTCCAAAGTCTTAAGGAGATTTCTTGCCTGACTTCAAGGACTTGATCTTTTTTTCTAATGGAGCCCAACAAACATAAGCCCAATTGCGTGTGTGGGTTTCTTACGCACATGAAAATATTATGAATTCTCTATAAATATATTGGTGTTGGCACACATGGTGATCCTTAAAGTAACACTGACAGCGAATAATAAAGAATCAGACCTTCCCTTACTTTCGTATTCGGCTTCGCTGCTGTCCCCAACCCCCGTTAGCACAAGAAACAAAATTGAAAGGATTCTAAATTGGATTCGGTGTTCTTATAGAAGAGCTTCAGGGGATGGTAGGGTAGATTGAAGAAAAGTACCCCCAAACATCGCCAAAAATGAGTTCTTTTGAAAAAGTAAATATAGCAGAAAATTTGTGAAATACAGTAGCCACCAAAAGAATGTTTACAGTAAAAATTGAACATTTTGATAAGTGATAAGTAATTTGATAAGTGATAAGAAGTTATGATGATTTGATAAGTGATGCTTTGAAAAGTGATAAATTTAGTTCGAAATGTAAATTGAAATTTTTTTTTAAATTTGATAAGTGATAAGTAATTTGATAAGTGAAAAGAAGTTATGATGATTTGATAAGTGATGCTTTGAAAAGTGATAAATTTAGTTCGAAATGTAAATTGAAATTTTTTTAAATTTGATAAGTGATAAGTTATAAGTGATAAGTGATGATTAAAAAGTGATTAATTATAGTGTTGTTAATTGTAAATTGTAAATTGTGAATTGTAAATTGTAAATTGTAAATTGTAAATTGTAAATTGTAAATTGTAAATTGTAAATTGTAAATTGTAAATTGTAAATTGTAAATTGTAAATTGTAAATTGTAAATTGTAAATTGAAAATTGTAAATTGTAAATTGTAAATTGTAAATTGTAAATTGTAAATTGTAAATTGTAAATTGTAAATTGTAAATTGTAAATTGTAAATTGTAAATTGTAAATTGTAAATTGTAAATTGTAAATTGTAAATTGTAAATTGTAAATTGTAAATTGTAAATTGTAAATTGTAAATTGTAAATTGTAAATTGTAAATTGTAAATTGTAAATTGTAAATTGTAAATTGTAAATTGTAAATTGTAAATTGTAAATTGTAAATTGTAAAGTGTAAATTGTAAATTGTAAATTGTAAATTGTAAATTGTAAATTGTAAATTGTAAATTGTAAATTGTAAATTGTAAATTGTAAATTGTAAATTGTAAATTGTAAATTGTAAATTGTAAATTTTAAATTGTAAATTGTAAATTATAAAACGTCGCTTCCGTCGAGTGTTTATCAGTTACCACTGTAAATAGCAGACCTAATATAAATTTAAGTTTGTCGTTACGTTACAATTTCAAATAAGACTGTTGTCAGCAATTTGTGGCTTCTTTGCCAATTTTATTTGTTTTCCTTGTTTTTTTTTTTTTGTTTCTCTAAAAAAATGTATTTCAATAGAATGAAAGAAAAAAAATATATTTTTCGATTTCCCATACCCCAACCGCCATAATGCCTAACCTGTAGAATATACTTATGTAGGGGAAAATTTATTTACCCAAATGTTAATACTTTGTCAAGAAAGGTTGGAACCATAGGCAAAGAATATGAATGAATGTCGAATCGATAAAAAAATCATTCATATTTTTCTTGAGGATGTTTTACTAAGGGTTACCCATATTTTGTAAGTATAGTGCGAAGTCTACAGCCATCTAACAACAACAAAAACAAGATGGTGCGAATTATATCGACCAAGATGAAGATGAAGATTATTGTTGTAAAAAAATATAAAAGTTTGCGGTTTACAGGATAATGAGGCAGAAAAGTTTAACAATAGACCACAATGACTTTGTGTTATTTTATGCAAAATATAAATATTTTCAACTACCAAAGTTCTTAAAATTGATTGGAATACTAAAGTTTTTGGGGTACTTTCGTAGTTCGTCGACCGAAACCTTAATTTGACGTGTTTGCCTACTTGTTGAAAATATTTTGAAGTATATGAAATATAATTTTATTTATTCATTATTCACACTGAATCAGTGTTGAACTCGAAGATGGAAGGTTGAGAATAAATCAAGTTGTCAAAGTTTTTAATAGAAAAAAAAGACAATAAAGAAATATAGGGTGATACATTTAAGAAGGCGATTTTTTTTTATTAATTCAGTTAATTAAAATTTAAAAAAGGACCTCTTTGAAGATGTGAATTTGTGAAAGAAACAAGGCTTCATGAAGCAAAAAATAAGAATTTATAAAACAAAAAAGTGTTCATAACGAAACAGGGCTTCACGAAGCTAAAAGTAAGACCTACAGACCTCTTTAAGGATGCGAATTTCTGAGAACAAAAAGACTTTATAACGGAACAGGGTTTCACGAAGCAAGAAGTAAATCCTTCAGACCTCTTTTATGATGCAAATTTATGCAATTAAAAAGACCTTATAACGAAACAGGGCTTCACAAAGCAAAAAGTAGGACCTTCAGATCTCTTTTAGGATGAGAATTTAGGAAACAAAAAAGTCTTCAAAACGAAACAGGGCCTTACGAAGCAAAAACAAGACCTTCAGACCTCTTTTAGGATGCAAATTTATGAAACAAAAAAGTCTTCATAACGAAACAGGGCCTTACGAAGCAAAAATAAGACCTTCAGACCTCTTTTAGGATGCAAATTTATGAAACAAAGAAGTCTTCATAACAAAACAGGGTTTTCCGAAGCAAAAAGTAAGACCTTAAGACCTCTTTCATGATGCAAATTTATGTGAACAGAAAGACTTAATAACGAAACAGGGCTTCACGAAGCAAAAAGTAGGATTTTCAGACCTCTTTCAAGATGCGTATTTCTAAAATAAAAAAAGAGTGTGTGTACATGTACACGCGACTGAAGTTATACTTCTCATTCAGTAAATGTAAATGAATTTCATTTGACATTTTTAATTTCTATTATTAAATTAATTAATCCACACTTCGTTTTTTTACATTTTTATCAAGTGAACAATAAATTAATTCTTTCATCCTCCTTGCGTCCATGTAGTTTTCAATTTATTCTGTGAAATTTACTCATGTTGTGCGGTTCAAAACGTACGGTATATGGTTAACGAAAGTAAATGAATTGCGCATAAAATATACGATATGGTCATTTTATGAGAATTGTGTGTGCTTCAGCACTAGTAGTAGCAAAATGGAACTTGCAGGGTTGCTACAATGCTCAAAAGTTAGCTGAGCTCAGCTCACAGCTCAGCTCAAATTTTGAGCTATGTACTATAGCTCAGCTCATTTGAGCTGAGCTGAAAGTGAGCTGAGCTGAAGGTTGAGCTGAGCTGTTGGGTGAGCTGAGCTGTCGGTGAGGTGAGCTGAACTGTTGGGTGAGCTAAGGTAAAGTGAGCTGAGCTGAGCTGTGATGGGTGAGAGGATACATTGATTTTTATTTGGAAAGTATAATGAAATATGAATATATTTTAAACTTTTATAAAACACCATAGCTTAAGATGTTTGGTTCTAGTTATTAATGGAATTATTTTAACACATGGATATTTTTATAAATAAAACAGATAATTTTTCGTGATCTTTTTTCTTGGTTTTTTAATAGTAAATATATTTCTATTTTTTAAGTAAAATATTTCTTTTTTTATCATAAAAAAAAATTCCGGTACAATCCGGTTTTTCGACTTTTTTCAAAATTCCGAGAAAATCGCGTTTGAAAGTTGGGGTAAATTTTTTTTCGAAAAATCCCCCAATCTTTGAACGCTCCTGGAAGCTTAACCGCTTGAGAGCAATTTTTGGGAGTGATGCCAAATGATAGCTTGTGTCATGGGCCTACGCACAGTGGGGCAACTTGTATGGGAGACCGGAAAAAACTCAATTAAAACTAAACTACTGAACCAATTTTCATGAAATTTGCAGGAAAGGTAGCTAATAGCAAGACAAATCTACACCAATGACCACCCATTGCCACGCCCACTCAGAAAAAAATTATATTAAAAAATCAGAAATCAAGTTTTTGCAGCTGTAAATGACTTACTTCCAATCGCTTTTTTAGAAAAATCAAATTTTTCTGAGTTTATTTGAACATTTTATTAATAAATACCGTTTAAATTTTACATATGTAAATCAAAAAAAAAAATCCAAAATTTTCAAAAAAGGAAAAATATCCAAAAACGGTAGGTATGGCATTTTTTTCAAAATTTAACTTTCTTGGAAACTTTTTTTTCCTTGGTTAATTCTAAAATTTAAACGGCTACCAAGCCTAAACTTTTCCTTCAATTAGCGGAACATTCCATCAAATCATTCCATCCTTTTTTTGGAAACAAGTGGAACTAAAGATAAGAGAATCTTCAAATAACCAGTTTTACTGTATTCCGATTCCGATAGTTATAAAATAAAGTCAAAAAAGTGGCTTAGTGAAAAAAATATTTGTTTTAATAGGTAAATGTGCAATACAGGTTTCATTAACACAAACTCCTGATCCCAACAGCGACTAAATTGGGAAAAACTTTAAAATTGTGGGTTTAAAATTTTTCTTTGCAATCTTATCAAAAATTTTGGGCTGTTTAGCAAAACGGACTTCACATTCGGATTCAGCATACCAAAATGCATTAAGAAAGATTTGTCTGGTGAAAATAGCTGCATATTTCTTTTTTGCCTTATTTTATTTTTTTTTTGGTTTTTTGAATGACTTTTTCAGATTGAAATTGCTATAAAAACCGAATACGGACGTCTTCGGGTGAGATTTTTTTTTTAACTATTGCTGAGATTCAATACTATCTAGGAAAACCTATCCGCCAACAGAGGCAGATGGAGGCAGTAGTTAAAACCTAATTTGAACCTAAAAAGTCACTAAAATTGAATGTTTTTTTGTCAAAAAAATTGTATTCAATTCTTTTTCGCTAAACTAATGTGCCATATTGTTTGTCAATCTATTTTAAGCCAATTTAGAAAAAAAATTGGTTCAAACCTTTAAATTTTAAGGTAAATAGATCATTTTGAAACTACTTGTATTTTTATCAGTTTTCACTGTTTTTTCAACTTTGAGCGATAATCTCCAGGACCACAATTTTTTTTTTGAAAAACAGTTTTCATTTTCTGATTCTTCAACTAATTTACTGTTAGAAACACGTACAGTATCAAAATAAACCGTACTTCCGAAACATGGGTTTTTTCCGCCATTTCCCCACTGTGCTACGCTTTGCACATTGTCAGATTTTTAAAAAGTCGCCTTCCATGTTAAACCGCCACATCATGCCTATTTTTTCAGAATCGTGCCTATTTTTTTTTTACTTTTAAGTTCTCCCGGTTTGAGAACGCGTGGACCTACAGGGATGGGAGTTGTACCCAAATGTAGGTTAGAGTCCCCGCTACCTTTTGGCATCAAAAATTTTATTTTAATTTTCTTCAAAATTCCGCGATATAGGCGTTGAAACGCTTTGATCTAGAGACAGGGGAGTGGTGCCATATGAGGGCTTATATTCTCAGCTACCCGATAGTGGTATAATCCGGTTTTTCGATTTTTTTCAAAATTCCGAGAAAATCGTGTTTGAAAGTTGGGGTAAAATTTTTTTTCGAAAAATCCCCGAATCTTTGAACGCTCCTGGAAGCTAAACCGCTTGAGAGCAATTTTTGGGAGTGATGCCAAATGATAGCTTGGTCATGGGCCTACGCTTTGCACATTGTCAGATTTTTAAAAAATCGCCTTCCATGTTAAACCGCCACATCATGCCTATTTTTTCAGAATCGTGCCTATTTTTTTTTTACTTTTAAGTTCTCCCGGTTTGAGAACGCGTGGACCTACAGGGATGGGAGTTGTACCCAAATGTAGGTTAGAGTCCCCGCTACCTTTTGGCATCAAAAATTTTATTTTCATTTTCTTCAAAATTCCGCGATATAGGCGTTGAAACGCTTTGATCTAGAGACAGGGGAGTGGTGCCATATGAAAGCTTATATTCTCAGCTACCCGATAGTGGTATAATCCGGTTTTTCGATTTTTTTCAAAATTCCGAGAAAATCGTGTTTTAAAGTTGGGGTAAAATTTTTTTTCGAAAAATCCCCGAATCTTTGAACGCTCCTGGAAGCTAAACCGCTTGAGAACAATTTTTGGGAGTGATGCCAAATGATAGCTTGTGTCATGGGCCTACGCTTTGCACATTGTCAGATTTTTAAAAAATCGCCTTCCATGTTAAACCGCCACATCATGCCTATTTTTTCAGAATCATGCCTATTTTTTTTTTTACTTTTAAGTTCTCCCGGTTTGAGAACGCGTGGGCCTACAGGCATGAGAGTTTTACTCAAATGTAGGTTAGAGTCCCCGCTACCTTTTGGCATCAAAAAATTTTTTTTTTCATTTTCTTCAAAATTCCGAGATATAGGCGTTGGAAGTTGGGGCGCTCACTTTCAGCTCAGCTCAAATGAGCTAAGCTATGGTACCTAGGGAGCTGAGCTAAAATGTGAGCTTTTTGCAACCCTGGCAACTTGCCACATGGAAATTACAACATGCAACTTGCCACATGCAACTTGCCACACGCAACTTGAAACATACAACTTGCCACATGCAACTTGCCACATTACCCATGTAACTTGCAACGTGTTGTGTGTTTTATGTTTGCCGTACTACGGCGTACTGCATTTTTAAATACTAAAGTACTGCCTACTATAAAGGTGAAACGACAGCCCTGCTACCCAGGGTGATCGCGTCATAATCCCTTTGACATTCTTGTCAAAAAGTAAATTTTCATACCCACCCTCCCATAAGAAGTATAACTTCAAAAAAGTCTTCATAGCGAAACAAGGCTTCACGAAGCAAAAAGTAGGACCTTCAGATCCTACAGGGATCAGGGCCTTACGAAGCAAAAATAAGACCTTCAGACCTCTTTTAGGATGCAAATTTATGAAACAAAAAAGTCTTTTTAACGAAACAGGGCTTCACGAAGTAAAAAGTAAGACCTACAGACCTCTTTTAGGATGCGTTTTTATGAAACAAAAAAGCCTAGCCTACATAACGAAACATGGCTTCTTCATACCGAAACAGGGCTTCGCGACGCAAAACGTAAGACGAATTTATGAAACAAAAAAGCTTTCATAACGAAGCAGTGCTTCACGAAGCCAAAAGTAATACCTTCGGACTTTTTTTTTAGTAGGGTAAGGTGGTACAAGAGTGCGCACTTTAGACAAAACACTAAATAAAACAATAACAAAAAGAATTTAACCACTTTTTCTATAATATATTATATATTTTTTAGTTTATAATCAAAGCAACGATAAAAACTTAAAACTGGTACTAAAAAGTATTAATTCATTAGTTTATAACAAAATACCACATTAGGTCAATTGCGCACTCTTATACATACATATTACATACTATTGTGTAAGAGTGCGCGACTTAGTTTTTAAAAGTGCGCAGGGGTAAATTCGCCCAAGTGTCGCAGATAAAACTGCCTATCTTTACCTATATAAACTGTGCATTTTTCGAGCCATCAGACTTTGCAGGAACATTTTATTTAGTTATCCTAGTTACTTCCGTTCGCTTGTTTTTTTTTTTTTTGTCGAACTTGTATTTGGTTTCTTTTTGGTAGGAATTGCATTTTTTAGCTTCTGCTTGCTACTCTATGGACAAATGGTAGTTATTTTGAACCATTGGATCCATTTACTGCTTTTGTAACGCGTACTCTTATACTTCATCATGATGCGCACTCTTATACGTTCAGGCATGTAATAGAAGAATATATATGTATTTCACATTGCACTTTATGACCAAATTTACGTGTTCCTCAAATGTTTTCTTTTTGTCGACTTTTCAAAATCCCGTACTTTGTTTATTGTTATTTTTTGTAGTGAAGCAGAAAATTTAATTTTTATAAAGAAAAATTAGAAAAAAAGAGCTAACTAAAACTTACCTAGCACCTCTGTTTGCAAACACATTTGAATGAAATTTTGGCAGCAGAACAGGTGAGTACCTAGATCTCTCCAAAATAAATGCATTCAGTCTTATATTCCCTTCCAAATCGTAGTAAATCGCTTTGCGTACTCTTATCGACCGCGCACTCTTATACCAGCCTAACCCTACATGTTTAAAATGTTTAAAAAGGTGAATTTGCAATTTGAAAAAAATATCCGTTACGAAAATATAACTTCAAAATTTTTTATTATGTTCCTAATTATTTTATTTGATTATAAAAATTTGCCTCACCCTGTATAAATGATATTTTTTTGTTTTGTTGTAGACTAAAAAGTTATATGACTTTAAAAATATTTTATGTATTTTTTTTATTACATCTGCGAGAGTCTAGAACTTTTTCATCGTCAGAGAAGAGAATAATTGGATTTAATTCAATGAAAAACAAAATTCAACACTGCCATAACAGCTGCTGCGAGGAGGGCAGAAATCGTGTGTTTTTATTTTATTTTATTTTTTTACAAATTTTATTTTATTCCTATCATTTTAAATGGAAGTATCAAATTCAACAAAAAACGCATAAAATAAGTCAAGAATGATAGGAGATTAAGGTTTGGTTTTATTTTTTTTTATGATTTTTGGTTTCTTAAGTTGATTTAGTGCGGTGTGGAATTGGAGTTAAGCGTATTAATTCGATTTTGTAGTCATGTGAAAAGTTTTAAGGTCGTATAAGTTATTAAATTTTTTTTTAACAAACTTTTTGATTAGGCGGGTCTATAAATAGCTTATAGAATAATTTAATTATATTTTAAAATATCCCTTTAAGAAAATTAGAAATAAGGGTCAGAAAAATAATTTTAAAAAATCTTACAATCTATTGGTTTCGACACAGAATTATTTTTTTAAGTAAAAGAATTAAAAAAAAAAAAATATATTTGAGTATCTTAATGTGGCAGCATTCATTTGGACACCCTGTACCATTGTTTTATGTTTTTTTTTTATTCATTTTTAATTCAAGTCAATTACATTCTTCCCTTTATTTTTATGGTAATACAAGTTCGACGAAATCGACGTGGCTAACCGATGAGGCATTTTTTTTTTTTTTTGATTTTGTTTTTATTACCTCTTTCTTAACTTCCGTTGTATTCGATATTGACGAACACTGATCATTTTATTGAACTTTTCTCACGCGATGATGCCGGTAAACATTCTTGTTTATGATTTTTTAATTCGCTTTGATTATTGTAACTTTTATTATTGGATGCGCATTTGGGCATACTTCAATATTCGCGGTTTAAAATTAAGCAAAATCGTGATCTTGAAAATTATATATAATCTTTTCAAATTATCAGGAGCTGGTAGCAACAAAATTTCAGTTTAGAGGGTATTTAATGGATCATATTCATTACAATATTAACGTAAAGCAGCACAGACTCTGAAGATAGCAGGCGATTTTTGAAGAAGAAAAAACGAGTTTTTTGTGCAACCATAAATTTGTACATATTTCTTGCCAGAAAAGATCTATGATAGTACTTTGAATGAAAATTACAAAAAATTGCTTTTGTAAAATAATTAAATATACTAGCTATCGCTTTTCTTAAAGAAAAACGTCTATGAATAACTTTTAAAGGAAACAAGGATACAAAACCTCAATGCTCAAATTGATCCAAATGTAGTTTTTTTTTTTAAAACTATTTCATTTATTCATTTCTCCCACCTCCCAATATGATATATCAGACATTAAAGCAACAATTTATAAATTTATAATAATGTTAAAGGTTACAACCTAGTTAGCATTTATGAGAATTCAGACAAACCTTCATCATTATTTCAAAACGGACATCACAATAGAGATTAACAGTAGCTGATTAACGCTCAAAACGTGGCATTTTCGTACATAAAATGTCTTATGAATTATTTATAATTTTCTGTTATACCCAGATGGGATGGAAACAAAAACACAACACTCATTTTCACCTCATCCAGAATTTAGAATGTTCATGTAGGTATTTTGTCTTCCCTTTAATTTATACATTATTTTCTTATACTGGGTTATTAGACTTTTATTGGTATAATGAACTCTCATAAATGAATCAGATGACTATGAACAAATGCTTTCATAATAAAATCTGTACCCATTATTTTTGTTTACAATCATTTTAAGAAACAAATATGTATCAATTGCGAACATAAACAAGTAATGTTTGAAATTTTCTAGGGAGTGAGGGTAAATTTTTCATTGTTTAAAAGCAATTTCTCACAGATAAAAATATTTGATCACAACAACAACATTTACAGTTAAGATATACAATTTTAAAAAGCCAGGAACTTATTTATCTGTTATAATTAAAACAAGTAAATTGAAGTAAGTGCTTTTGATAAAAAAATGTGCTCAACAAAATTATTTGAAAAAATTTACCGGAATTTTGTTCAAAATTTTTCGTACTAAAATATGGATTTATCTTTCAAAATTTTCTCTAGCCATAAATATTGTTAAATGAATTCAAAAGTGGAAAAGGTATAGGTAATATGTATAACAGTTAAAAAAAAAAAAATTGCTTCAATTTCATTGAATTTTCTGAATACAAACTGCATTTTTGTATTAGAATAGTTGAGTTTCTCTATAACTTTGATTAACTAGACCTTTAAGCCTTTTCTATTTAATATTTAACAATAAAAGCTATAGAATGAAGAAAAAATTACTTTATATTTCAATTTTGAACTTAGAAAAACATTAGTAAACATATTTTTCAAAACACTTAAAAAAAAAAAAAGTTTTTTGAAAGTTTTTGAAAGTTGCATTTTCATTTTTTTTAATAAACTGTTACACTTTTTGCTTATTAGTTTTCTAAAATTGTTCAATTAACAATAATATGGCCAATTAATTTTGAAAAATTTGAATAGAAAGACATGTTAATTTTTTTTGTTTTCAAAATTTTCAAAAACTTTAATTCAGTTTATTTAACTATAATTTTACAAGTTATATGCTTCTAGGTTTTCACAAATGTATATTTTAATATTGTTGGTTTTTCCGTTCCGTTCAAATATTTTTTTTTTTTGTGTTTTAAGTCAATTTGTGAACAAATTGCATCTACGGCTTAAATTATAGTAGATTGTCCGTGTCCCTCACTCCAATATACTTTTTTCTGTATATCATCTTATTATATGAAGTTGAAGCTAAATTAAAAAAAAAAACATGCGTGCAATTCACACGTGGTTGAAGTGAAACCTTAAAAATCATTTAAAAAAAATCGAAAAAATTTTATACCATCTGAAAGCTTATTGTTTTAGCTCAAAATATTTATATCGACCATGTCTATACAACATCTACAAAAAGAGGTAGAATTTTTGTAACCCAATTAGTTTTCATAAAAAAAAAAACAATCAATCTCTTTTTTGCTCTTCTAACGCCATTTTTAAAAAGACAACCTATAATAAATTTTATATCATTATTATTTCACCTGTTATATGACGCTTCAATCATATTTCTACCATGCCTACAAAAAAAGTAAGAATTTTTTAAAGCCAACCATGTCGAAATTTCAAACTGAGATTACGGTACTTCCTCTACTGCTGGCTGGTCATCGGCAACAAATCTTCACAGGTGTTTTGAGGTATTTTTTTGCAAGTTTTTCAATTAAAGATTATATAACTTTTAGAGCACGTACCGTTATGTGTGATTATTTCTCAAACACGGTTTTGACTTTTAAACGTCCATATCTCGAGTAGCAGATTTTTTACATTTTTGGTTTGTATGTGTGACTTATATAATTTAACAATATCTATCGATTCCAGTATCAATCTTTTTTCTACCACTCTTTGTTAAGGATATAGCTTTTTGACCTTTTTTTAAATTTACCTCAGTTTCCCCTTCTAAAATGTCAAATTTCTAAAAATCCTGAATATTCAAATTTTTAAATTTAATTTTCTCTGACATAAATTTTTTTTTAACCTCTATCATAAAAACTCAAAATATGAACTTTAAAGCGTGGCAACCCTATGCCTTGACAGGATGTCGCCAGGCAACCCATGTGCAAACTGTTTCTTTAGACACTACCCTTAGAAAAATATAGCTTTCAACTGGTATAACGAGGTGGATAGGTCGTCCTATGACGGGATTTTTTCCTTTAATATATTGAAATACGAAAATAAGGACTTTTTCAAAAAATCAAATAAAAATATTAAAAAAAATTTAATACTGATTTTTGGTGAATTATTTCTCAAATATCGAATTGGAGTATCATGACTTAAAAAAGACCATATCTCGAGTTGTAGATTTTTATTTTTTGTGTGTGTGGCTTTTATGTTTTTATAATATCTATCGAATCCAATTTCAATTTTATTTCTATTACGTTTTGTTTAGAAAATAGATTTTTGCCCATTTTCTAAATTTACCTTTGTTTACCCTACTCAGACTTCAAATTTTAAAAAATCCTGAAAATTAAAATTTTCAAATTAAATTTCCTATGACATAATATTTTTTTTATAACTCTTTGGGTTGCCATATAAGCAGGGTGGCGTATTCTAAAATAGGGAAAAATAAACTTAATAGCCTGGCAACCCTATGCCTTGACAGGATATCGCTTGGCAACCCATGTGCAATTTATTTCCTTAGACACTACCTTTCAGAAAATATAACTCTCAACTGGTATAACGATGAGGTTAGGTCGTCCTATGGCCGGATCTTAGACTAATACTAAAGATACTTCAAAAATCATATAAAAAGCAAGTTTTTAAATGAACTTGAGTTCCTTTTATAATTATAATTCTTTTATTAATGCAACCCCACTTTCTCTTATCTTTTCGTACAAGTTCAAAAATAAGTAGGTACCAACCATATTTATTAACGAACCCCCGTTTCCAAACAAGAAACAACTCGTAATTGATTTCCAAAGGATATCAAATATTCCTGATTTTTGTTTTGTTTTTGTTTATCGATAATGTGATGAATTAAATATCGATATTGAAACGCCTCACCAAATAATCTATCAATAAAAACACTTAAAAAAAAAAATAAGTGATTCGTGTCAGGTTCCCAACATAATGGCTTTGCAATTATCACCAAGACTTCACACCCTTATTTCCGTTTAAAACACATTCATTTTCGGCTAAAACAAGGATCATATTTCTTACTGATTTTGGATTTCCTCAGGATGCTCGCAATACTTCTCGAATGTCATGACTCGATACCTTCCTTTTTCCTGGCCAAAGTCTATCATGAGCCTCGACTCTGTCGCACATAAATTTATTCACAGGAGCATTTTATTGACGGCAACGTCAGTTGCCAATGAAATATTACCACCATTTCGACGATCTAACGTGACTTTAGACGTTTCGGTTCCGCTTCTTCTTTTTCGTCTGTGTGTAATGTAAGACCCATCAGTTTAGCAGTTTAGTTTTTAAGCTAATCCAACTTCAATCCACGACGACGAGGATGACGACGGTAACCGTAACGGTATTCGGTATCAAGGAAATGGAACAGGAACACACCCTGGGGCTTTTAGGACAAACAACCGTAATTGGCGTGAACTATACCCATGCGGGTGTGCTTGTGCTTGTGCTTTGCTGTGCTCTGCTGTGCTTGTGCGGGACAGCTATTTGTGTTTATGTGTGTAGGTGTGGCAACGTTTATATGAGCATTTAACAAGGTTATGTTGAAGGTAATAAATGTGAATTTGTTTAGCATCAGTAAGGCTAACCTAAAGGCCCTGCGGGAATAATTTATTAAATAGCAATGTTTGCTGAAGTAATTTTGTTTCATACTCGTTTACTACCACCATCACCAACATACCACTACAACTATGACTGGGGTTGATTTTCATGATGATGATGATAGCAATTTCAAATAGCTAGTGGCTTTAGAAAAAAAAGGATTTCCGCAACCCTAATTTTCAAACGAAAGATTTTAGCCTACCTTCGAGGCAAGAAATAATAATATCTAAGTTTCAAGTTTATTTTTCATCTTGAATTTTTTTTTTTTACATATTTTGTTTTGTTTTCTGATGCGGGCAAGTCAAAAACCCGACCCTGATTTTTCAAAAATATTTATTTTGATTATATTCCAGAGAGCCCAGTTCTAATTTTGTATTATTATTTTTTTTTTGCGCTCATAAAAGACAAAAGGGTTTCCTTTTCCTTCCTTCTAATTAGTGTTTGTATCTTAAGAAGATGACTTTGAATAAGTGATTGTGCAGAAAAAAGGGGTGAACTCATTTGGAATTAAATATTAGATACCTCTATATAAGGCCAAATACCAACGTTATAGGCATTAATGTTAATTTAATTCCCGCCAGCAAATTTAATATACAAAAAGAAAAAAAGTACGATGAGCAAGATTAAAGGTAATTTTAAATTGGTATTTAAAATTAGGGTTTGTTTGTTATGAAAAATTTATTAACACACAGACACACAAAAGGGATTTAGAAGAAAATAAATTGCATGTTAAATAATTTGATTTTTTTTTTTGATACGAAAAGTTTTTTCTATCAAGACCTGAAAATTAATGATTAATTTGGATGATGGTTGAAAAGTATGGACCTGATTCAATCATAGGGAAAATTTTGTGACTCAACATATTTGTAGGTATTCAAAATTGTAGCTCTTAAGGAATTAATATGATTTAGGCCTCTTAGTTTGCATAGTTTTGTAATGAATGTAAGTCCACTCAAGTTAATGATTTAAAATATGTAAGGTTTTTCTGATTTGTTTCCATATTTTCTCTTTCTTTAGTTTTCGAGAAAGAAGACGGTAGTTTTCGGAGTCATTAATGCTATAATAGACCAGTGCCGATGCCTTCAAAAACATTAAAAAATACAAAAAAATCATAGTAGGATGAAACCCTTTGGAAAAGGAGGTGAATATGATGAAAATTAAAGGAAAAATAAATTACGGGCGAGCCGAGTTCGGGAAGTGGGTGGGTTGAGTTTTTAATGGTAAAAAATGGTATACCTTGATTTCCGGCAAAACTACAAGTCCTATAGAAAAAAGTTGTATGGCAAAGTTGTAGGTAATAAAAAGATCTACAACTTTTGCATCAACAATTTTTTCACATAACCTCAAAATTTATGTGAAAAATTCAAAAAACCGAGTTTTTGGTTTTTTATTTTTATCTTTTTCAAAAACAAAAATTTTTCTACGAAATTTGGTGAAAACTTACCTTATTATGTCCCAAATACACTGTAATTTATTTGATTAAAAATATTAATTTGTTCACCTTATTTTGACTTAATACCAAAAAACACCCTAATTTTCAATAAAAAATTCACGTGTCAAAATATCAGCTTTTTTCAAAAAGTCGGTGGGCATTTCGTTTGTTAAAATGTCTATTTTCTGATGGTGTAAAAAAAAAATTACATTAGTATACTATAGAACATGTTTTAGTAAAATGCAAAAAATGAAAAAAGCTGGAATTCGAAAAAATTTTTTTATCATTGTTTACAATTTTGGTCTATTTATTCAAATTTACACTTTAATTACTAAAAAAACGAAGGATTTCATGTAATATTGATTAATGTTACGGTTTTTGAGTAATTTAAGTGTAAATTTTAATAAATAGTCTAAAATTTTAAATAATGATAAAAAATTTTCGAATTCCAGCTTTTTGCTTTTACCGAGAACATGTACTATGGTATACTAATGTAAATTTTTGTTTACACTATTGGAAAGTAGAGATTTTAACGAACAAAATACCCACCGATTTTTTGAAAAAAGCTGATATTTTGACACGTGAATTTTCGATTGAAAATTAGGGTGTTTTTTTGGTATTAAGTCAAAATAAGGTGAACAAATTAATATTTTTAATCAAATAAATTACAGTGTATTTGGGACATAATAAGGTAAGCTTTCACCAAATTTCGTAGAAAAATTTTTGTTTTTGAAAAAGATAAAAATAAAAAACCAAAAACTCGGTTTTTTGAATTTTTCACATAAATTTTGAGGTTATGTGAAAAAATTGTTGATACAAAAGTTGTAGATCTTTTTATTACCTACAACTTTGTTATACCACTTTTTTCTATAGGACTTGTAGTTTTGCCGGAAATCAAGGTATACCATTTTTTACCATTAAAAACTCAACCCACCCACTTCCCGAACTCGGCTCGCCCGTAATTTATTTTTCCTTTAATTTTCATCATATTCACCTAATTTTCCAATGGGTTTCATTCTACTATGATTTTTTTTGGCTTCAAAAATTATCGACCCTGGTCTATAATGACGAAAGATGAAGCAGCCTCAGTTGAGGAGATGCTTTACAATTTTTGAAAATCTTCCCGTTTCTCGTTCTAGCTCTTCTTCGTTTGTTCCATTTTCGCAAATATTCGCGATTTGCGATGTTTTGACTTCTTTCTTTTCGATTGATTTCTGGCCCCAAATAAGCGTTTTTGCTTTATCGACTTCAATTATTATCTAAAATTCCACCGAATAGAATATAGCTTGTTTTTCTTAAAAATGGTTCTTACGATTTTGATTTAAAAAAATATGTGTGTTTTGATTAATAAGGTCATACTTTTGAAATAAAAAATATATTTTTTGAACCGTTTTTAACGGAACCCGCTATAGAACCGTTTTCTTGATTTCTCAACTTATTTCAACGAAATTTTGTATACAAAACTTTTTTACAGCCTTGATGTTAAAAAAAAAATAAAAAAAATTGTTTATGGATACCTACCAATACATTTTTGAAGTGAAAACTTCTTTAGTATCGTAGTGATTTGAAACAAGATGAAACGAAAAAGCGACACTAAAAATCAATTGATCATTACTTTTTTGTTTTAATAGATAGATGAATGAAATTTATACAGTAGATAAATAGATAAATTATGATTGTGCAAAATTTCAATTAATTTCATATTCAAAGTTCTGAGATAACGGTGAAAAGATGTTCTCTTTCTAAACACGTTATATCTTTTGATCTAGAGCTCATAACAAATTTATTTAACTTTAATACGCATGCTGATATTATTACCTTTCATTTAATATATCACACATAACGGTACGTGCTCTACAAGTTATATAATCTTTAATTGAAAAATACCTCAAAACACCTGTGAAGATTTGTTGCCGATGACCAGCCAGCAGTATGCAGTAGAGGAAGTACCGTAATCTCAGTTTGAAATTTCGACATGGTTGGCTTTAAAAAATTCTTACTTTTTTTGTAGGCATGGTACAAATATGATTGAAGCGTCATATAAAAGGTGATATAATAATGATGTAAAATTTATTATAGGTTGTCTTTTAAAAATGGATTTAATGGCGTTAGAAGAGATAACTAATTATGATAACTAATTAGGTTAAAAAAATTCTAGCTATTTTTGTAGATGTTGTATAGACATGGTCGATATAAATATTTTGAGCTGAAACAAAAGCTTTCAGAAGGTTTAAAATTTATTGTAGGTTGTCATATAAATAAAGTGATGGAATAAATAAAAGTTATATTTTTTTCGATTTTTTTAAAATGATTTTTAAGGTTTCACTTCAACAACGTGTGAATTGCACACATGATTTTTTTTTTTGAAAAATCAATTTTTTTAAAAACCGAGTGATATTTTTTTTTTAAATTTTCTCTTTATGTGTTGAATAATAATCTCTTAATTTTTTAAATTTTTTATTTAATAAAAACTATTTAAGAAAACGTTTCCAACAATTAAAAAAAAAAATCTAAAAATTAATTCGTTACACAAGAAATTAAATGGCATACTTTGTTTGGAATTAAAATTATTGAAAAAAGTATTTTCGTTTTTTTTAGAAACAATTTTCAATCCTTTTTACATTTCATGAAAATTAATAATAATATAATATTAAAATTTGTATTTTATTACTAATTAAAAAAAAAAAAAAAATAATATTCTTAGCAACTTTTACCATAAGACCAATTACGTACGACCCAGTCGTGCATTTAATTTATAAATTTTCTGGAAGAAGAACCCACGGGTGTTTTTATGAAGAAACAAAAAATCAAAATCGTTTAATACTTTCTTGAACAAAAACCTAAGAAGTCAAATATCTCTACGGGTCAAATTCAACGAAGTTTTCTGCCTTAATTACTTTGAACTTATAAGTCCATCATCACCTATAACTTCCGAATTTGATTCAAGACATCTTTCGAAATGAAGATGCGTTACCACATGACTCGAAGATATTATACGGCAGCAAAAGGAATATTACGTCACGTATATAAAATATTCTACAATTAGAGGATCTCTCCTACAATCCGGTGAAAGATGTCTAAAATATTAAGGATAGCATCCTAATGGGTTGGGGTCAAAATTCTGCTTTCAAAAATCTTCCTTTAAAAACTATGTTTTTCAAAATTCTGCTTTTCATAATTCTGTTTTACAAAGTTCTCGAAAAAATTTTTAAAAAAATCATGTGTGCAATTCACACGTGGTAGAAGTGAAACCTTAAAAAATCATTTTTCTTGCAAAAAAAAAAAATAAAAAAAAATCTACCTATTTTTATTCACCTTCAAATCCATGTTTTTTATATGACAACCTATATAAATTTTATATCATCTGAAAGCTTATTGTCTAAGCTCAAAATATATATATATCAGGTCTATGAGACATCTACAAAAAGAGCTAGAATTTTTTGAACTCGATCAATTTCCATCAAGAAAAGCGAAAAACACGTATTCTTCTTCTCACGCTATTAAATCCATTTTCTTCCCTAACAACCTATAACAACCTACACCATCTGAAAGCTTATTGTCTTAGCTCAAAATATATATATCGATCAAGTCTATGAGACATCTACAAAACTCGATGAAATTTCATCAAAAAAAGCAAAAAAAAACATTTATTTTTATGTTCTCATGCTATTAATTCGATTTTTTTTGTTTGACAACCTATAAAAAATTGTATACCATGTGAAAGCTTATTGTGTCACCTTGTATAATGATGCATAAATCTTATTTCAAAGATGTCTACAAGAGAAGTCGAATTTCCAGACTGAGATTACGGTACTTCCTACACTGGTAGCTGGCCATCGCCAACAGATCTCCACAGGTGGTGTTTTGAGGTATTTTTCAATTTTTTCAATTTAAGATTGTGTAACTTGTAGAGCACGTACCATTATGTGTGATCTATCAAATAAAAGGTTATGTTATCAGCATGCGTATTAAAGTTAAATCAAATTTGTATGTGCACTAGATCAAAAGATATAACGTGTGTTGGTAAAGAACATATTTTTACCGTTATCTCTGAATTTTGAATATGAAGTTAATTGAAATTTTGTACAATTATGATTTATTTAATTACCTATCTACAGTACAAATTTCATTCATCTATTTATTAAAACAAAAAAGTAATAACAAGTTGAAGTCGTGTCGCGTTTTCGTTTCATCTTGTTTCAAATCACTACGATACTAAAGAAGTTTTCACTTCAAAAAAAAACAATTTTTTAATTTTTTCCAGAATTTGGTAAAACTATCTCCTCGCTGCTTATTTGCTTACTTACTCACTTTGTCAGTTTTTTGTTTATGTTCATTATTTGTAACGAAAGTAGTAAAGTTGAATTACTATAATGGATTAATGAGATGTAAGCTCATATTATGCTATGACAAAAAAAAAAAAAAACAGAATTAGCAGAATTTTTTTGTTCAAAAAATATGCTGGCAGAATTTTGAAAAACAGAATTTTAAAAAGCAAAATTTTGAAAGACAGAATAGAAAAAAGCAGAATTTTTGAAAAACAGAATTTTCATAAAAAAAACGTGTGTGTACTATGTACACTCGACTGAAGTTATAACTCTCACTCAATCTCAGAGATGGCGATCCCGTCACGCCGCAAAAGAAGTATATGGAACATGTAACTTTAAAAAACTATTTGACAGTTCGCCATTTGTTTTACAAAAAAATTTTTAGAAGGTAGGTATACTAATTTTCGCAGGAGCCTTCTAAAAATATGACTTTTTGAAGTTTTACTTCTTTTCCGGCGGTGGACTGTGAAAATTTACTTTTTGACAAGAACTGTCAAAAGGATTAGCAAGTAGCGCCACCTAGCTCTATTACAAGTACCAATCTTAAATAACTTAGCAGCTACATGGGCATAATTATTGCGCACATTATAATAATTAATGTTCACACGGTAGAAAGTGAATTTCTGGCCAAAAGTCCAGTATACAAATCGCGCTTTACTAAATTTTATCTCTACAATTGTAAATCGGAAATGCAAACAATTTAAAGATGATAATTTCGTTCAATTTTCTCAATTATATTTCACAATTAGATATTTCTTTATTTTTTAAATGAATTCAAAATTTGTTTAAGTTTGTGCTATTTGGTGTGCTTTTTTGATTTTCTATATAGAGTTTTGCTCAAAAAAACGAAATCGAGACATTTGAAATCAAGACAATTTACGCATTAAAAACAACAACAACAACAACAACAACTTTAATTGTATAAATATTTGAAAAATCCAGATCATTATCCAGATTTTACTATTATCTCGATGAAAACAGTAGTGCCAAGATACTTTATTTTTTGTTACACAATACCCAACTAAAATTTCAGCTTCGGTTAAGATATTACAAAAGCTACATTTCAGCTTCTTTTAAACTTTAGTAAGGTTGTTGGGCATGGAAAAAGGAGAACGTTATACAAGTTTGAAACTCTTTAAGAAGTTTAAATGAAGCTTTACCGAAGCTGTGAGATTTGACAGATAGCTTCGGAAGAACTTGTATAGCTCTTTAATACATGTCTTATCGAAATTAAAAAAAAAAAAAACAACTACAAAAACAAAAAAGAATTCTTTTTTACTTTCGGCCATCCTAGTATATTCATTAATGAAATCAAAAACTTAATCAGTTCAAATATCAGAAATGTCAAAAAAAAATGTCTGAGCTAAGTTATTCAATGTCAAAACCAAAAAGTGTCCGAACTAGATTATTCAATATCAAAACCAAAAATCAATTACTAAACTTGGTAATTTCTGTAAAGCTTGTATAAATTCATTAAGCAGGCTTTTCCGACAACAATTTTTTTTTTCGTTTAAGTTTCTTTAACAGTATTTAAACAACTTATTAGAAGTTGTTAAACAAGTTCGAACTTCTATAAGAAATTAAATTCTGAAGCAAGCTCAATACAAGCTGTATAAAAAGTAGTATTAGTAGTAGAGATCTCAATTTATAGAAGCTGTTGTGCTAGTTGGGCCTAGCTCCTCAGATAAACTTTATAAAAATAAATTAATACTTAAATAAAAATCAACATAAATGCAACACAATTTAATTTCTTTTTATTTCTCCTCGTTTTATTTCCACTCCTTTTATATCCTCACTCACCTTTTATTTCTCCTCCACTTGCGTTTGTTGATGACAAACTTTACAGTAGTCTTACAGTGTACTTCTTCCCACACTTATAGGATCGAATACCACTTTCGGCTACTGATGAGAAACTTTACAGGAGTATTTCATTGCACTTCTCATAAGTTTAATAGGAGTGAAAAAGGGGGCCTTTTTGATGATAAACAGGGTTATATGAGTCTTTTAGGTGTGAAATTAGTCATGACGAGAAGCTTCTCACCATCGTTATAACATCGAAATAGTTAGTTGGGTGGCCTTCGGATGTGTGTTCCCATTATCAAAATACTATCCGATCAGACCAAATGGCAGCTAGTCTGTCCGGTAAGTTGGTCAATGTGAACCCCCCTATTATGACATTTTTTTCATAAGTTGTCAAAAAAGAAAATGAGTGCGTTCAGCACATCAAAATCTGTGTGTTTGGGTATGTTTGATTTCCTCATTTTCGATTTCGATTATAAGGCCGTGTGTGAATTGGGTTAAATATTTAACCTCTGTTAAATTTTTGACACTATTGAGGTGAATAAAAACATTTTCAGTTGTATAGCTTATTGTTTAATATTTTTCTCTGCCTCTTTCTACCATGATACTACTCCTTTTCAATAAAAAAAAAAACATCTGCCAACAAAATTTAACCTGGTTCCAGAGCCCATTAAATTTTTAACAACTTAACATTTTTATTCACCACAATAGTGTCAAAAATTTAACAGAGGTTAAGTATTTAACCCAATTCAAAAACGGCCTAAATCTTGTTTTGGGGAGATTTAAAGGCTTGGCCACACCGAAGGGTACATGCGGTAGCGGTACGGGTATTTGTATGAAAGAAATTCCACATCTGAACGTTGATGTGTCAGTTTGGAATTTTGTTCATACAAATACCCGTACAGCTACCGCATGTACCCTCCGGTGTGGCCAAGCCTTTATATTTGTATGGTAAATCAAGTGATTTACCCCCCTATTCTGGCAAACCTCACAAGTCACAAAAACCTCACAAGGTGATCATAACTCGATTTTGTAAGAATTTATTTCTCACAAACTTCTTACTAGCAAAAATCCAACTTGTGAGTTGTGACCTCCTTCAGAGCAGATCACAAATTCGAAAGTTTTTGTGACGCGAAAACCTCACAAAATCAAAATCAGCTCACCTTGTGAGGTCCTCATAACTTGTGAGGTTTGCCAGAATAGGGCCATTAGAGGCCGTAGGCAAATCACCCAATTTTTTAAGATTTTTTCGGAAAAATAAATTTTTTAACTCACCACAGCTGTAAACCAAAATCGAAAAAGTGAATACGGTGGCACTACGGTAGGGAAAAATTCCAAGCCGGAACAGTTCCACACGGGAAATTGTATGAAAAAAAAATCCAAACCGGTGATTTACGTCAACGTTCACGTGTGGAAAAATTCCAAGCTGGAACGGCGACGACCGACGTTTACATGAGAAACTTTTCCACACGTGAACTTTGACTTTCTGGTTTGGAATTTTTTCATACAACTACCCGTTCCCGTAGGTACGCATCTCTTTCTGGTGTCGTCATTCCATTACTACTATTTGCCAAAAGAGAAAAGTGCAAATTTACAAAGTCATTTTGTGACAAAATTTTAAACAAAGATGCAAAAAACATAAATTTGGTTTCAAAACCATTTTTATATTTTTCTTTAAACATAAAATGAAAAACAAAATACGCAGAAGTAATTCTTCACGTATGATAACCCTAGACGTTCTTCACGTGTGAACAGGCACAATAATGCACACAAAAATAATGCACATGTAGCTACTGAGTTATCTACGCTATAGGAAAATGTCATTTTGACTTTTCCAGTAGTGTTTTTTTTTATTTGAATTTTGACATAAGATTCTTGTTTCTTGTAGTTTATTTGAAAGTACACACAAGTTGTTGTTGTTCACTCAAAACCTTCAATATAAATTGATTACATAGGCAGCTTCCCTGCAAGAATGAAAAGCCATATGGGTAATTCCATGAAAAAGTGGACACGAATTTTGAACAAATTATGCAGTCATTTTTACTTTTTTTATTAGAAAATTACTATTTATAAATAGCAACATAAAAATTCAGGGAGTTTAATAATCTTAACTGGTAGACCAGAATGTGTGTCTGTGGCTTGTGTCTTGTGTCGCTGTCAAAGTTAAAAAGTATGAAATTAGTATATTGGTGCCAGAATACGTAGCTGTGGCTGTGGCAAGGAAATTCGCTGTGGTACAAGTCGAGTCGACTTTTACTTCAAGCTACAAGCGGAATGACTTTTGACGTTTCTAATGTGGTTACTCAGTTAAAATTATTTTTTTTCAAGGCAATTGACATTTTTGTACGCCACATAATTCTGTTCATCTTTTCTACATTTTGAGCGAATTTATTTGACATCTTGTACCACGACGTTTTTCTTTGCTACAAGCGAATTTTCATTCTGTTCAACCAGTAAAGCATTTTTATAGCATAAGCTTGCCAGCAACAGAAGAATTTCACATGAAAATGACGGAAAAACAAGCAAACTGAAAATATGATGAGTCTAATAGTGACGATGACAATATCCCCTGGTGAGTGCTAAAATAAGTTAACATTTAAGCAAGCTTCGTTACACACTATTCGATTAAAACAAAACTTGAGTGAAAATGCATCTTTTTTTTACTTTTGGAACCACAAATCGCAGGTAACATGAGTTACCAAAATAATGTAACGTGAGTTACCTAAATATTTAAAAATTTTTCCTTGAAATATTGAAAAAATGTTTGGTTTTGTCACTAATATTAAAAGCTTGTAATTTTGTATGTATGGAATCTTCATTGAAAACAAATTAAGATACTTAATTTCACATAAAAACTTCATACTGTCGGACCCTTAAAATTCGTGTCCGATTTTTGTAACGTGAGTTACCATCAAACTTTTATTTTTCCCAAGTAAATGTTAAAAATAAAGACAATTTTTTTAGTGAATTATGAAAGTAATAGTTATGCTCCATTCATGGATAGTAATTTCGTACCAATTTACATTAAAATTGAAAAAAAAATTATTTATGTGTTGGAAATTTTTGTGAATGTAACGTGAGTTACAATGGAATTGCCCATACACAAACTTCTTCTAAAATCGAATTAAAATCGATCTCATTGCGTTTTACTTGTCGTAAATAATTCGCGAAGTCTGTTGTACTGAACAAAAAATCGATTCTTTTTTAATCTACATAATTATGTGAAATAAGATGTGAAATTTTTGAAGAGCCTAGTCGGCTTTCTTTAATCAGAATGGTATTGTTTTCTATTGCAATATCATTAGTCCTGAACTTATTAGGTAGGGTAGAGTTGCCTATTTTCGGCCGTCTCCAGTTTCCGGCCACCTTTTGGAAAATCGTTATAGCTAGGGATTTCATAGGGTTTATTCCAAAATTTTGTTCTTATGCTGTTTTCTTATTTGTTAGAACAGCATACGAGGGAAAATTTGGAATAAACGCCTTCGAAATCACTAGTTATAACGATTTTTCGAAAGGTGGCCGGAAACTGGAGACGGCAGAAAATAGGCAACTCTACCCTATGTTATTAGAAATTAATGAATGTTATTAGAAATAAAATTTGTAGTTTTGCAAACAAAAAAGTGAGAAGTAAAACTTCAGTCGCGTGTACATGTGTACACACACGTTTTTTTTTGAAACAAATTAGGTGCGTCCCACCAACAAAAAATTACATTTTCATAGAGAGCTCAATTACATTTTGATAGAGAGCAAAATAATTCTGTGGAACAAGTTCCTCACATAAATCCAATTTTTTTTTTCAACTGCAACACCACACAATTGCAACTTTTCTTCAAATATTAAATTGTTATACAAAATTATTTCAAAATAAGTTATTTCGTGAAGTGAGCTCGAAATAATAACATAACAATTTACAATTTTTGGTATACCTCAAGTATACAAGTGATCAGTTGATAAACGTTTGGCCTTTTTTTATTTTGATTACTTTTCGGGCGATTATTTAGCTTGAAAATAAAAAAAATTGCAAGAAATAAAGTCAAAACGATTGTGCAAGTACTATTCAATAATAAAAAAATGTAATTTGCTCAAAAGAAACATTTTCCTCTTCTCAATATTTACATGTTTTTTTAGTAGCTGCTTTGGCAAGCTATAAGGATAGCTTTTCGTTCAAAGAGATATTCCAGATACAGGTATCCCAGATAGCCTATCCGATAGGTGTTTGAACGTGCCCATTTTACACGTTCAAAGAGCTAACATAAAGCTATCGGATAGCTTTTTGTTGTTGTAAACAGTGTTAAAATTTAGCAAAGAAACGAACCATTTTCTGTCAAAAAATAATCTGAAGGTATCCGAGAATTTTTGGTATACCTCAGGTATTCGAGTGGTCAGCTGATAAATATTTGGCTATTTTTTATTTTGATTTCTATTCGCGCGATTATTCAGCTTGAAAATAAAATAAATTTGCAAGAATTAAAGTTAGATCGATTGTGCAAGTACTATGCAACAATAAAAAACAGGAATTTGCTCAAAAGAAACAACTTCCTCTTTTCAATATTTTCATATTTTTTTTTGTAGCTGCTTTGGCAAGCTATCTGGATAGCTTTTCGTTCAAAGAGATATTCCAGATACGGGTATCCCAGATAGCCTATCCGATAGGTCTTTGAACGTGCCCATTAATTATAATAATTAATATTTTTTTCTTTAACGTTATATGAACAAAAGAACTTTGTTTTGAGAACTAACTTGTTACTTCCATCTTGGATTCCATCAACACAAGAATCTAATACACATTGTAATGCATCAGCATCTTTTTTGGCCCGACATTCGTCTTCATCATGTACAATTTGTAAAATTTGTGTAGCTCTGTCTTCTGAATAATTAACACTTTCTAGAGCCATGGATATTATTCGTTCAGCAATTTCTTTGAACTTTTCTTGAAGTCGAATTTTCACTTTAGTTTGAGAGCAAAAGAAATAGTTAATTTAAATTTTAACATTTACCACAAGTGAACAAGAATATCTACTTACTTTGGTTCTTTTCTTCCTCGGTGTATACCTTCGGGCGCAATGGAATTATTTTATTACACTTTTCGCCGTCCGTATTATTGGATTTTCCTTCAGTACGGAAGTGAGTTTTGGTGGCGCAGCAACATCTCGTTTGACATAGCCTATCGCAATAAGTGTTTCAGAAGCCTTTTGGACATTATTGTCAGAATTGGCAAAAATATCGAGAAGCAAAGTCTCATCAGCTTTTGGGAATACATTCTTCATATATCGAAAAGAATAGGATTTGATAAGTAGATTTTATACTGAACTCTTTTATGGTCATGACATGCGTTGATTTTGATAAACAATAATAGTATAAAAACTAACACAGAAAATAAATTTTCTTCTATTATTAGGTCTGTTTGGGTACTGCCTAAAACAGAAATATTTCAACTTTTTTTAACATTTCCAGCCCAATTCCTGTTTGGGTACTCTGAAATTGTGCATTTTTTCACAAAAAAGATGGCCGCGAGAGAGAAAAAAATTTCCCCTTCGTGCGAATTTCTGCCCCAAAAATTTCTTCCGACAAAAATCTGAAATCTGTCAAAAGGTAGTGCTTTCTCTTTTTTTCTTATTTGGTCTTGTCGCACAACAAAAATAAAACAAACTACAAACATGGCAGTGTGGCTTTGTGTTGTGTTTTTATTTTTATTTATCGCGTTTTAGTGGTGTAATAATCAAAATAAATAAGTGTTTTTATGAAAAAAAAATAATAAAAAAGTGTTTCAAAAATAATACCTACAAAGTTGTTTTAAATTTTTTTTTCTTTATTTATTTTTTTCAATTGGTGTTGTTGTTTACATTTGTTGTTGCTAAAAAAAAGCAGAAAATTTTGTCAAAAAGTGTTTGGGTACTTTTGCTCAATTTTTTTTTTCTCTGAGAGGATTTCATCCCCACTCCTCAAAATTTGACAGGTTTCATATTTTTGTCCAAAAAGAACCCAAACAGACCTATTATTTTTCTATCACTCGACTCGAATGACAGCTTTTGCTGTCATTCTTGTCCTTCTTATTGATGGGTCGGTTCAAACTGTGTTATCGACGCACGACAGGGTGACTCTAATTTTTTTTGTTTCTGTTTAATTTTTTTAATTGTGGTTGGATTATTTAAAATTTTTTCTTGGAGCTTGTGATTAAAAATAATTTTGTTAGTTTTTCATTCTCCAACGCTGCAAAAGAAGTAAAGCGGTCATTTTTATAAGTCTTTTACTCATCTCAATTTTAATTTGGCACGTAGACATTGGGTTTGTTTTCTTTATTTCCCAGTATTAAATAAATTCTTTTTTTTACCCATTTCACTTCTTTTGTCAGTTATAAGTGTTTTTCTTTTTTAATTCAGAAATAAAACCCTGGAGTCAAACTACGGCATACCTACGTTCATTAACGTTTTGGCTATTGCTCTCTCTATTTAATCAGAAGAAAATGATAATAGAGACATAAAACGTCAATACGTTAACGTACGTATGCCGCAGTTCGATCCCTGAGCTGTCAAAAAATTTTGTTCCTTTTTATCTCATTTTTCGTTCTTTTTCGAATTTATCACATTTTAGCTAAAGTGAAAACAGCCTATTAAAATAATGCAATGGAACATGACTGGAATATTGAACAATGTAAACCAAGTTAAACGTTTCATATGTCATCCCTGTGATATTACTTCGACTGTCACTCATTCGATTGTCAATTGCCATGTACTGTTTGCCGTTTGCGGTGCGCAAACAAGAGAAAACCTACCATGTTTGTTTAAAAAGCATTTTTCGTGAAAGAAAAAGTGTGTGTTATGCAGGGTTGCTACAAAGCTCAAAAGTGAGCTGAGCTCAGTTCACAGCTCAGCTCAAATTTTGAGCTAGCTCATTTTTGAGGTATTACAAAAGCTACATTTCAGCTTCTTTTAAACTTTAGTAAGGTTGTTGGCCATGGAAAAAGGAGAACGTTATACAAGTTTGATCTTCTATAAGAAGTTTAAACGAAGCTTTACCGAAGCTTTACCGAAGCTCTACCGAAGCTTTGAGATTTGACAGATAGTTTCTCAAGAGCATGTATAGCTCTTAAATACATGTCTTATCGAAATTTAAAAAAAAAAATAACAACTATAAAAACAAAAACTGGTTATTTTAAATCATGAATTTTATCTTTTGACCTGAAATTCTATATATTATTCCATTAGTTTTTAGTATATCTATTGATAATAATCTTAAAAGTATATAATTTTTTTACCACACCCAGGAATCGTATAATCGTACTTCGTACCTACTTGGTGGGAGTCAGCCACTCAACCCACTCGGCCATCCTAGTATATTCATTAATGAAGTCAAGAACTTATTCAGTTCAAATAGCAGAAATGTCAAAACAAAAAATGTCCGAGCTAAATTATTCAATGTCAAAACCAAAAAGTGTCCCATCTAGATTATTCAATATCAAAATCAAAAACCAAATGCTAAACTTGGTAATTTCTGTAAAGCTTCTACAAATTCATTAAGCAGACTTTTCCGAAAACAAGCTTTTTTCGTTAAAGTTTCTTTAACAGTATTTAAACAACTTATTAGAAGTTGTTAAACAAGTTCGAACTTCTATAAGCAATTAAATTCCGAAGCAAGCTCAATACAAGCGAGTAGTACCTGCGAGATCTCAATTTATAGAAGCTGTTGTGCTAGTTGGGTGTCGGTGAGCTGGGCTGTTGGGTGAGCAGAGCTGTTGGTGAGCTGAGCTGTTGGGTAAGAGTGAGAGGTGAGGTGTAAAATGTTTATAACGCGTTTGGTCCATGTCGTGCAAAATGGATAGGATGGGATATGAAAGGGTATGCATTTATTTTTTATTTTATTACTGTCACGCGTTTATTTTTGATTTTTGAATGAGTTTTGTGGTTTCTCAAACAGGTAGTTCGATAGATTATTTTTTATTAGGGGTTGAAATATTAAAATATTATGTTATTTATTATACCTATCATAAACAAATATATTTTGTGGTTTCTGAAAACAGGTAGTTTTAAGTGTGTGGTGGACCCAATACCAAAAATATATTTGTCTTAATATCCAGAAGTTTTTTCGCGCCCCCAACTTCCAACGCCTATATCTCGGTATTTTGAAAAAAAAAATGAAAAAAATGTTTTGATGCCAAAAGGTAGCGGGGACTCTAACCTATATTTGGGTACAATTCCCATCACTGTAGGTCCACGCGTTCTCAAACCGGGAGAACTTAAAGGTTAAAAAAAATTTAAGCCCGATTCTGAAAAAATAGGCATGATGTGGCGGTTTAACATGGAAGATGATCTTTAAAAATCTGACAATGTGCAAAGCGTAGGCCCATGACACAAGCTATCATTTGGCATCACTCCCAAAAATTGCTCTCAAGCGGTTTAGCTTCCAGGAGCGTTCAAAGATTCGGGGATTTTTCGAAAAAAAATTTTACCCCAACTTTCAAACGCGATTTTCTCGGAATTTTGAAAAAATCCAAAAACCGGATTATACCACTATCGGGTAGCTGAGGATATAAACTTTCATATGAAACCACTCCCATGTCTCTAGGACAAAGCGTTCAGCTCCCAGAAGCTTTTTCGCGCCCCCAACTTCCAACGCCTATATCTCGGAATTTTGAAAAAAAAAATGAAAACAAATTTTGATGCCAAAAGGTAGAGGGGACTCTAACCTATATTTGGGTACAATTCCCATCACTGTAGGTCCACGCGTTCTCAAACCGGGAGAACTTAAAGGTAAAAAAAAATTAAGCCCGATTCTGAAAAAATAGGCATGATGTGGCGGTTTAACATGGAAGATTATCTTTAAAAATCTGACAATGTGCAAAGCGTAGGCCCATGACACAAGCTATCATTTGGCATCACTCCCAAAAATTGCTCTCAAGCGGTTTAGCTTCCAGGAGCGTTCAAAGATTCGGAGATTTTTCGAAAAAAAATTTTACCCCAACTTTCAAACGCGATTTTCTCGGAATTTTGAAAAAATCCAATTATACCACTATCGGGTAGCTGAGAATATAAACTTTCATATGAAACCACTCCCATGTCTCTAGGACAAAGCGTTCAGCTCCCAGAAGCTTTTTCGCGCCCCCAACTTCCAACGCCTATATCTCGGAATTTTTTTTATGATAAAAAAAGAAATATTTTACTAAAAAAATAGAAATAGTTTTACTATTTAAAAAAAACCAAGAAAAAGATCACGAAAAATTATCTGTTTTATTTATAAAAATATCCATGTGTTAAAATAATTCCATTAATAACTAGAACCAAACATCTTAAGCAATGGTGTTTTATAAAAGTTTAAAATATCTTCATAATATTTCATTATACTTTCCAAATAAAAATCAATGTAACCTGTCACCCATCACAGCTCAGCTCACTTTATCTTAGCTCACCCAACAGCTCAGCTCATTTTCAGCTCAGCTCAGCTCACTTTCAGCTCATTTTTAGCTCACTTTTAACTCAATTTCAGCTCACTTTCAGCTCAGCTCACTTTCAGCTCAGCCCACTTTCAGTTCACTTTCCTGTGCTTTTAATTTAAAGAGAATTTGGTGTGTAAAGTTATATTTCCAAAATAAATAGTAAAATATTTTGTTTTATTATTTTACAATTGAAATTTTTGTCGTAAAAAAAATAATAACAAACAAAATTTTGTAGTAGGTACCATCTAATAAGCTAGATGACAGTTAATCCTTGTGAAAGTTCTTTACAGAAGAGTATATTTTCATCCGTCGCCGCTAAATAAGTGTAAAGGCTTGGCCACACCGAAGGATGCGGTAGCGGTACGGGTAATTGTATGAAAAAAATTCCAAACTGACACATCAACGTTCAGATGTGGAATTTTTTTCAAACAATTACCCGTACCGGTACCGCATGTACCCTTCGGTGTGGCCAAGCCATAAAGGCTTGACCACATCGGAAGGTATTTGGTAGCGGTACGGGTAGCGGCAAAGATATTTTTGTATTAAAAAAATTCCACATCTGAACGTTGATGTGTCAGTTTGGATTGGAATTTTTTTCATACAAAGTATCCGTACCGGCATGCCGACTTTTCACGAGTCGATTTTAGCCGCACGATATGTCGGTCGAATAGGATTTTTCTTTGAGGAATGTCACTTTATTCGCCTGCGACTTACGTTCACACGAGTCGAAAAGCTTCGCCGCACGGCAAAAATCAAGTCGTGAAAAGTCCCCATTACCCGTACCGCTACCGCGTGCCTTCTGGTGTGGCCAAGCCTTAATTTCAAAAAGATTATTTGAATCACCCTATGTTACTACCTTGCCGACAATTTTTTGTTTTGATTTCGTGTGATTAGGAGCACCGTTAATCCCTTTGACATTCTTGTCAAAAAAGAAATTTTTACTCCATCGCCGCTAAAGAAGTTATAACTTCAAAAAAGCAGAATTTTGAAGAACAGAATTTTGAAGCCAGAATTTTGACCCGATCCCATATTTGTACTATACACCCGAAACAATTAACCCCATATACGCTATAAGGCCATAGCATATCAAATTAAAACTGTTTTTAATATTCCTAAGGTTTTAGGATACTCAAAACGTTACAAGGCTTAAGCGCAAATTTTGCAATACTCTTGCCAAAATGTTTCCAAAATATAAAATAGTGGAATTAAAAATAATAACCAATACATTTTAGATTTCAATTTTACTATCTATATGAATGTTTCACGAGTACAAATAAAATGCTTTCCCCGTTTTTTCCCTCTAGTCAACCACAAAATAATATTTCCATCCCCTAAATATTGCCCATGGGGTAGTACATATTCGCATATAACATATTAATTTCAAGCTTAAACCCCCTCTACTACACAATATTAAGCTAATTACTTGCTGTGCATATCATTTGCTTTTGTAAAGCATTAAATCAATATTATAATATTTCCTATGAACTAAACCACAATACGGTCAATAATATCACACGACTTATTCCCCAAAAATTGAAAAGCCACAATGACATTTTATCCCGCAAAAAACAAAAAGTTTGTGTGCGAATTATTATTGCGTTTTGTATTTATGAGAAAGCCACACGATTTGACAGGACCACATATACACAAACTAATTTTTAATTAACGAACACACAAATACTGACGTAAGGATGGGGATTCATATTTTATAATTTTGCTTGTATAAGGGTAATCCTCGAAAAATAAGGCCAAAGGGGCTAAAAGGGACATGTCCACAGTCAATGAAAAAAAAAAAAATTGTCAATCCAAAATTCACTTAATTTTTCAACTTTGAACCCTGTCCATTATGTGCCAACTTACCCCAAAAAAGTGGTTGAATTCAAGCTTTGCTGGACTTAACTACCCTTAGGAATATCAAAAATGCAAATATACCCCCAAAAACAAAAAACGTTTTCAAAATTGAAATTTTACCTTTTGCAACTTCTTCTTCCGTCCGAAAATCCAAATCCTAAATCTAAATCCTTTGATATACCCACTTGGTATTTATATTCCATTCGACATAAGGTACAGAGATAGCAAGGAAAAGTTTTGCAGAAAAACACACGTTGTTGCACTTGCAAATCGATCAGAACAGGACACCACCGAAACAGCAAAAAACATTGAGGAGTTGAAACTGAGGAAAGGATTTGAATCCTTCAATTTGTATTCAGGGAAAACTTTTTGCCTGTTATTCGTTTCATGTGCCAAAACTTATTTACGCTCGCAGCTGTCAAAAGTTACACATTTGCTTTGCGTTGGTAAGCAAATTTCATCGTCTTTTTCTTCCTCCAGCATCAATTTGTTGTCTCCTACGAGATGAATATAATATTTTTGAAGTATGTATTTTCATTTTGACAGTACTATAAGCTGTGTTCTGACATAATATACATATATAATTTATGGTAACACATGCACAAAAACAATCACACAAATCGCAATACAAGAACTGAACTGTAGTAATTAAAAATTCAACCAAAATCAGCAGGAATATGGTTTTGCTCAATGCACCGCAGTACTACTCTATAACATATTCAAGCCATAACCGGATAACATCAAGATTCTGCATAATGTTTTTATATGAATTTACAGGACTTTCTATAGAGGTAAATTGGGATATAGAATATTTTTGACATTTCGAGAGAAGTTTCGAGAGAAAAGTCCTTGTGCCAATTTCGTGTAGATATGCGCCTCTGTAATTCCCAATAGACCCGAAGACAGGATTATCATTGCCTTGACAGTTTGCGCACGGTGACAATAATAATAATTCATCAGACAAGCAGTATAGCAGTATAAGGAAGAAAGGACCATGCCAACATTTCCCTTGACACCTTCTCACTGACATTTTGACGGTTATCGTGGTGGTAGTGGTTGTAAGTTTTGCGACCAAACGACGTCGTTGGCTATATGGTTCTAGGTTCTGGGGGCAATTTATTAAGTGCTGAAACGAATGGGTTTTTGCTTTTTGCCATTTTCATATGAAACCTTGAGAGCAGAGGGAAAATACATAGTAGTTTCTTCTTCAACAATTTCACTCGACTTGAAGGTAGTATGTTTGTATATATCCAATTACACTCATATATAAATTTATATGTAAAGGGTACTAGCTTTTTGCCAGTCCTAAACAATCAAAACAAACACCGCATGCAAACCTCAATGGTTACACGAAAAGTGTTGCCATAACTTCAACAATTACTCAAAATTGAAATTTTTATATATAAAGGTTCTTAAAACATCAAGAAATTGAGTCACAAATTTGAGTTGCAAATGTGAGTCACAGATTTCACTCACAGCTTAGAGTGCATATTTGAGTCGCAGTTTTTGAGTAGCAGACTTAAGTTGCAAAATTGAGCCACAAACCACAATCGTAGTCGAAAATTTGAGTGACTGATTTGAGTCACATATTTTTGAGCCACAGTTCTGAGTCACAAATTTGACTACTCAGATGCAGACTTTAGTTGCTGATTTGGATTGCAGACTTCAGTTGGATATTTGAGTCAAGGCCTTGAGTAGCAGATTTGAATCACTGACTTGAGTCTCAGATAGGAGTCCCACACTTGAGTTACAAAATTGAGTCACAAGTCTGAGTCACAGACTTCAGTTGGAGATTTGAATTTCAAAATTCACTCCTAGATGTGAGTCACTGCCTGGAGTCGCAGATATGAGTTGCAAACTTTGAGTTGCAGATTTGAGTCAAACACTTGAGTCTTTAATTTGAGTTCTAGATCTGAGTCATAGATTTTAGCTGTCAATTTGAGTTGCAGACTTGAGCTCTAGGCTTTAATCCCAGGCCTGATTTGAATCATAAATTTGAGTCGCAGATGTGGTTCGCAGATTTTAGTTGTTGATTTGAGCCCAGACTTAAGTCGCAATCTTGAGTAGAAGATTTGGGTTGCCAGCCAATTTGAGTGACAGACTTGAGCCGTAGATTTGTGTTCCAAATTTAGTAGCAGATTTGAGTCGCAGATCAGTCACAAATTTGAGTTTCAATCTTTAGACACAAAGATTAGAGTCGCAGACTTAAGTCGCAAGATTGAGTCGCAGATTTGAGACAAAAGAATTTAGTTAAATCGAAGACTTGAGTCACATTATTTGAGTTCAAAAAATTAAAAACAGTTGTTTTACTAAATTTCAGTCAAATGGCAATCCTGCCTAGCTAAAGAAGGACGAAGGTCCCTGCGGTAGTTTGACATCGTACAACTCGAAGCGTGGATAATCCGTTTTCGGTTCAGTGAAGCATAGGTTTTGCGACATTTAATATATTTGTATATATATATGTGAAAACCTGTTGTCGGCTAAAACGCAACTCTATAAAACCACCTTATTTGAAGGTAAAAAGTTCTGAAGCGAATGAAGACGGGGACAAAAAACATGCCGATGTATATAGTAAATGCAAGACGGCAATTGCAAAGTTATAAGAGGATGGATGGCCAAATGTGTGTGGGTTTTGTATATATTCCACCTTCTTTATACATTTTGATGGGCGATAGAATGAAAGTGTCGTTTATGGCACCGGTATATGAATTTGTGAATCCGTTAGGAACTATTATAATATTTCTAGTTGCTTGCATGCCATATATTAATCCTATCCCCACATAGTTCTTCGTAGGATGGTTTTGGTTATGAATTCTAAGTCTGCTTTTAAAATGATACATTTATAATATTCCTTATGAATTTTGCTTCCAAGGACGAAGAAGTGCATCTCTTTTTTTTTATTAACAAAAAGAAGAAGAAAATGTAAATAATAAAAGTATTTTTGAAATGAATTATTGCACGCAAAGTTGGAGATAGTGACAGCTGACAGGGACAGAGAGTGTTGGTGAGTTTAATTTATTCTAGAGGAATAAAGTTTTGTGCGGTGATATAAATATTACACTCACGGTTTTTATGAGAAAGTATTCATTAAAAAAAAAAAAAAAATGGGTAAGTAGGTACTTGTGTCCTAGTGGAAAAAAGGATATTACTCTGACAAGCAGATAAGATACTATCTTAGTATAATGAAATATGCAGTTAAATGTTCAATGTGAGGAGTGAAATATGTACGTTAAAAACCTATGGAAACAAGGTCACATTTAAAATACTCCCCTACCATATTAAGCAAGCCGTACGAATTTGAAGCGAGTACCTAAATAAAAAATATCATGATTTCTTTTTTCTGTGGGACCAAATTTTTGTTTTAGTCAAATTTTGTATTGATACTCTAATAAACTCATAACCTAAAATCAGTTCGAAAAGTTACTCAAACCTGTTGGATTTTTTTATCGATCAGCAGATTAATATCAAAGGAGAAAAAGATCCTTTAAAAAATTACACTGGTCAACAAAATTTAACTTTTTTTTTGCAACAAGAACCAAAATAAACTTTTCTAGTAGTTTTTGGGATGCTGAATCCGAAACTGAAGTCAGAAAAATTTGATTGGCCTTCGTTTTTGAAATATTACCGTTATAAATGCTAAAAAACGTTATTTTGGTTGTTTTCGAGGCTCTGTTTTTATGTGGGGTAATTCATTATAAACAAATAACGGTTATTATAATAACAGATATTCTTCTTTTAAAAACTGTTTAAATTTTCCCGATATCTCTTTTATTGCTCGAGATATCTTAAGTTTCAGTTAATAAGCCAAAGAGAAACTAAACTTAATCTAAAGTTTAAGTCACTGGTCACAGAATTTTTGCCACAAGAACTAAAATATACTTTTCTGAAGGTTTTCGAGTTGGTGAACTCAAATCCGCAATCGGAAAAATTCTATTAGCCTCCATTTCTTGAAATATAACCTTTACCTATAAAAAAAACCTTTATTTTGCATTTTATAACGGTAATATTTCAAGAACGAAGGCTAATCGAATTTTTCTGATTATGAATTCGAGTTCAGCAACCCAAAAACCTTCAGAAAAGTATATTTTGGTTCTTGTGGCAAAAAAAAATTTTATTTGGTTGGCCAGTGTTGTTTCTGATTCAAAGACCGCTATTTAAATTGTAAATATCTCGGGTAATAAAAGAGATATCAGAAAGATCTAAACATTTTTTGAAAGAACAAAACTAGCTCTTATAGGCACCGTTACAAATTTATTCATAATGAATTACCCCACATAAAAACATAACCTTGAAAACAGTCAAAATGACGCTTTTTGACATTTTCTAACGGTAATATTTCAAAAATGGAGGCCAATCAAATTTTTCTGACTTCAGATTCGGATTCAGCACCCAAAAACTACTAGAAAAGTATATTTTGGTTCTTGTGGCAAAAACTTTGTTGACCAGTGTTATTTGACGAAGAATATCCTTTCGTTTAATTTCGTACAAAGAATATTAATTTTATTAAATTTCGGACGAAAAATATTAATTTCGTTAAATTTTGGCCGAAGTATATTCCTTTCTCTAAATTTTGGCCGAATTTTTTTCCTTCCGACGAAGAATATTACTTAGGCTTAATTCCGGGTGAATATTCCTTTCGTTAAATTTTAAATGAAGAATATTCCTTTTATTAAATTTCGGACGAATAATATTCCTTTCGTTAAATTTTGGCCGAAGTATATTCCTTTCGCTAAGTTTTGGCAAAATTTCTTTATAAATATTTCCTTTCGCTAAATTTCGGACAAATAACATATCTTTCGCTAAATTTCGGACGAAAAATATTCCGTTCGCTGAATTTCTTCTACAAATATTTTAATAGAATATATTCTTCGTCGGGAAATATCTGCCCGGAATTTCGTCGTGAATATGAAATGAAATGTTTTTCTCCAATTTTCACTTCAAATCATTATAGATCAAGATTTTTTTTTTGTCATCTCTCACCTCACAATTATATGTAGATAGCGACTTTCTAACCAACTTTTTGATGAAAATAGACTCAAATTGATGAAAAAAAAATAAATAAAACATACTCCCCTTAATCATCCTGAGTTTCTAGGGAAGTTATCACAGGGTACCCTGGAATGAATTGAGTTTACCCAATTCACCATACTTTGTATAGGTTATGTCACGGGTTGTTGCGGTAAGATTTATAGCTTACTCTGGTTTATATCAAGTCTTATCCGGTAAATATCACAGGTTTACCTCGTATAATTTATATTGAAGGTTGCTCAGTAAATATTTCGATTTATCGCAGTAAGTAACACAGGTTTCGCTGGATTGTATAATGATTTACATCATTAAGTATTCCTGTTAGGAATCACGAGTTTTGATTCTTAGTTATCACAAGCGTCCATGTTAGTTATAACAATCCTATTCGGTAAGTATCACAAGACCTGCCCACAAGTATGATAGCTCTGATTCTATTAAGGGGTGCCCACAAAGTATTATTACATCCTAAGTATCACGTCTTTCATCGGTAGTTTTCACAAATTACCTTGGAATGTATTGAGAGCTGCAGAATAATTAACATGCGTTGTACCTCGTAGAAAGGCAGCCTTCTCTGGTATCACAAAATACCCTGGAGTGGAATGTGTCACTGGTTTTCCGGATAAGTACTTGTATATGACAGGATTTTCTAGTAATATGGGAAACTACTCTTGTAAGTATAAAGAGCATGTCCCTGGCAGGTATCACAAGCTTTTTTTGTTAGGTATCACTTTTTGCTCCGACAATTTTCTACGATTCCCGAAAAAAACAATCACAAAAAACGATAGCAGTGACGATTTGTATGAAATTTTCCATTACAAACGGATTCCGGTATTGCTTTTTTTTTCGGGGATCGTAGTAAATTTCTGATACGAATGGAATTCGTGATAAGGCCGAATATCATAGGTTGCCTCAATGAGTTTTATAAGTTTCTCTGTTAGTTATCACGGGTATTTTGAGAGGTGTAACGAGAATTTCTGATAAGGATCCCTTATTTTTCTCACTAGTATGACAGAATAACAGCTTTCTTTGGTAAGTATCACGGCTTTCCAGGAAAAGTATCACATAAGTATCACAGGTAGTGTGTAACAGGAACTTCTGTTAAAATGATTATTTTCTTCACAGAGTATCACAATTTTTTCAATTTCTTGTACTAATAAAATGAAATTTAACAAATTCTTTTCCAATGGATATAAATTTATAGCAAAATAAAAAAATGTGTTTCCATTAAAGATGCAATAGGGCGGATTTATTTGTTTTTATCAAAAAGAAATACAAAAAAGTATTGTAATAAACAGCGAGAAATATTGCTGACAGCAATGGCAGGTAATTTGTGTCAGATGAATGCATCCGATAACTGTTAATTACAATTTCAAAGAACACTATACACAACAATAATATATCTACGCCATCATCAAACAATGGTACTATATTCGATTCGTTCCACTAGCTCTTGTCAGAAAAGGTATTTGGTTGGCCTTTGCCATTTTATTATTGTGAAACGAAAAACAAAACAAAAAATTGTTTATTCGATTTTTATTGTTTTTTGCCTTCCAACTATGTAATATTACCGCTTGTGTACATTTTTCATTGAGTGGGCAGAAAAAAAAAAAGTATATCCTGAACTGCGTGAGATAAAAATAAATATAATAAAAAAAAAATTTAAAATATATATATTTTTTGTTTGAATTGAACTTCAGTAGGGATCGCATTTAATAAATTGAAGTTTCGGTGAATTTGTGTTTTTTTTTTTGTATGTTTGTCAAATTTCACGTAACAGTTGAAGTTTTTTACGAAAATTAAATTAATTTTAAAATTTTTCAGAAATAAATAAATGTTTAATCAGAATGTACAAGTTTATAAAAAAAAAAATGGAAATTTTATTTACTCATTCATTAGTTTTGTATTTTTTCAACTTGAAGGCAAATAGTAAAGAGATTTCAGAAGAACATACATATTTTATAAAATTCAATTTCCGGAATAGATTACAACTTCTTCCAGTAATTTTGTATTAAAACTTAAATATTTTTAAAACTTTAATCCGTCAAATAGTCTTTAAAATGCTACTTGCAGTTATTATCAAATAGAGCACAGCTGCAGATAATAATTTGTCTTTAGCAATAGCAGATAATGAAATAATCTGTAGTAGTGGACTAAGAAAAGCAAATTATCAGGGAAATCGGCCGAACAGCTCCGATTTCGATGATCCTTTTTTTTCATACGTCGGTAATTATAAATACTTTAATTTCTATAGGCTAAAAATTGCCGGTGTTGCCGTATTTTTTTTTTATTAAAATTAATTTTTTTTTACAAAACCAAATATATAGGAATAAGGGCCAATCTTCCATCGTTTAAGCGATAGATGCAATTTTCTCACAAACTGACTTCAAACACACAAAAAAAAAAAATATTTTGAACACAACGGGAACACCTTCAATATTAAAAAACACATTTTCAAAAAGCCAGAAGCTCATTCCTATCTGTAAAATTTAAAATCATTAAATTTAATGAAGAGTTTTTGAAGGAATGATCCTCAAACTGAGAATTTTGAAAAAATGGTAGTAAACAAAATTAAAATGTTTTTTTTTTTTTTTAACGTTCAATATGGTGTATATGCAATTTTATATATTTTATATTTTTACTAGCGATACAAGTACTAAAGCGGAAGTTATCGATTTATGAAAAATCGAACATGAGATAAAAATTAGATAAATAGAATATGACACAAAGATAGTAGAGAATGCAAAAAAAAAATGTGTTTTCAATCTTACTTTATTTGGAAGTCAAAACTTATAAAAAAAATTAGTCGTTATTTTAAAGAATTTTGTTTTTGTTTCTTACATCTTTTTCTTTCTTATTTTACCCTTAAAAATTTTGTTTGTAACTAAAATTTATTTTAGTTACAAAAACTTTTCATAATACGGTTTTGGTCTTAAAACTAAGAAAGCCATTTAATTTTTTGTATAACTAAGTTTTTGAAAAAAAAAAAAAATCAAAATCGTTAGAACGGTTTTATTTTTTTTATATAAATTTTCAAAAATGTTTATCAAACAATTTTGGTATGCCATTAAAAAATAATTTATAATCGAGATAATTTCAATAATATAATAAAAGTTTCAATAAATTTCTTTGCTTGAAAATGTTTTTTAAAAACAAATTTTGAACCTTTTTTTAAAAATCCAAAAATGTTTTCAATTTTAATATTACATTCATAAAGAGTTCAACAAACCTGTTTAAATTCTTACAATTTTCTTACAAAATTCGTTTTTTTTTGCCTGAGATGTCTTCAGTTTTTTGGCTTATTATATGTTTCATAAAAATATAACGTTATTATCTTCTTTATGATATATTAATTAAACAGGTTTTAAGAGATGGATAACAGTTTTTAGAAACCGTTACAACTTTTATGTTTAAACCAAGTTAATCACAACTTAGCATAAGTCTAATTCGTACGCCCTTCCTTTTTAACCCATTTTTGAAATTATTTCAACTTCTGTCGATCGGGCCTCTTGAGTGTAAAGGTGGCATAGGAAACAAATGTTCAGCTTTTAATTTTAAACATTTTACGGACTCTTTAAAGTGACGATAAAAAAAGATACAAATAATAATCTTTTGTTCGCTTCATTCATTTAATGTATTATGTAATTATTTTGGCTTTTATTCGTCAAGTTAAAAAAATAACTAAAATTGTTTAAATCCTTGTTTGAAACCTTGGTGATGGAGAAGCGAAACACTAATCATACTAACTTTGCAGTAAATTGACTTATTGACTTTGAAATGAAAGACTTATGTAAAATTTAATTTTTATTATCATCAAAAACCAATTTTCACCTTTTTAGAACAAATTAAAACAATTTTTTAAATTAAAATTTAACTAAAACAAAATTTAGGAAGTAAAGTTTCTATGACATTTCCTCTTCAACCATTAAACAAAAAAATATTAAAGCCAGCATCAAACATGAATTTTTATAAAATTTAATACCATCCTTGGCAAAATGCCATATACGCGACGACGAGAACTTGAAACCAACCTCAATACCTACCAACCAACAACAAAAAACATCCAATTCTACAAAAAGTATTTAATTTAAGAGTGGGAAACGTTGCTTACAAAATAAAACAAAAAAATAAAAGCAGGAAATACAAAAATACAAAAAAAAAAAAAACATTATGAATCGTTATTTGAAATAAAGGACTAAATAAAATTTTACTTCAATTTTATTGCACCTCGTTGGATACGGCTACCTACATTCGCGTATATTGGTTGATGGAAAATGCGACTTGTGTGGGTACAATCTCATATCAAAGTGCTAGCTAGCTATAACGTTTCATATATAAAATATATTTATATATATGCCTCTAACCCTGATGTGTTGGTGTATGCCTATGCAGCTGGAATAATGCATTGCACGTTCTTTTGGAAAATGAATGGGTTTTTACGGTTTATGCTTGGCAATAGGGCAAATAAATTTTGTTTAAAAAAAAATAAAAAAGTGCAATAAACATTTTAGTGCGAAAATATTTCCGATATGGTTTTTATTTTTGTTTTGTTGCGATTCTGGATAAATATTATAATAAATTGAATTTTTTTTTTTATATGAAAATAAAATGCTTTCAGCGAACCCAGTAAATTTAAGAGCTTCTAAGCCGATGAAGGATATTTTTTTTCCAACACATCCGCGTCACGTATATAGATTGTCGATTGGCGTTATTATTTTTGTTCCCTTGTGTACTTTAATCAATTCCCGCTATTTTTAGCATTTTTTTTTTTCAATTTTATTGAGAAAATAAAAAACGCAGTTAAATATTATTTTTCCTTCTATTTTAAGACATCGCATAATAGTACTTAAAGAAAACAAAATAAAAAATTATTTTACTGCGACATTTTTACTTGAGTGGCTTCAAATGATTGCTTAAGAAGTTTGAAATGTTTCAGTTAATGAAGAAGAGATTCTTGTTCAATGTTAATTAAAAATTAAATTTAATTGCATCATAAATGTTTGAGTGGAAATTATAACTCTTACTTTGACATTTTTATTGTTTTTACTTTTTAAGAACTTTTGGAATTCAATGTGGAACAATACTCAAAAAAACTTGTAACAAAAATAAAAGTAATGTTTTTAAAATTAACTGAAGATTGTGTAACTGCATAAGTCCATAATAAAATTTACAAATTTAAATTGATTCAGGCTTTAATATAGAAGGTTTAAAGTATTTTAGTCCAGGATCGTTTTGAAATTAACTACATATAATTTAACTATCACTAGAAAATCCAATTAAGATTCAAATAAGAGCTTAAGGGCAAGCTCGAATTTCGTAAAAAAATATAAAGTCGATACAATGCAAAACAGTTGGTCCCACAATTTTGTCCGTCTCTATTTCGAGCTACTTAATAGTTGAGGTTTTGGGTGACTCTAAAGTGTAGAGTATCAAAAAATTTTTTTGGTATCAAAAAAATTTCAATTTCAGTGTAGACTCTACACGGAAATAAATATTTTTTTTATCAATATGTATTTCACAATAAAAAACTCAACCGAATTTTCCTTCAACGAACAATTGAGTGGTAGTTCTGGAGAAAATTCATTATTTGTATGAAGGACTGAAAACATTTTTAACATTTTTCCAACGGGTTAAAAAAAATAAAATACACTCCTCCTCAAATTTAACTCACATCCTATTTATTTTAAAGTAAAGTCCTGCTATTACTTTATGCCACAGCATCATGGTTATTTTCTCAAATGAGACAATAGTGATCTTAAATTAAAGGTATGGAATAATATGTTTGTCGGGAAGATTTGGGGAGAGATTTGCTGATTTGATGATTTATGAAGTCTGTCTGTTAACCCGCGAGCCTTTTAAAGAAGAGTTATAAAATTTCATGGAGTTAAATCTGCTTTACAACACCTACGGACTTAGCGAGCCTTTCTATTTTATAATCAGTTTTCAGACCTTGAATTGTTAAATTTGGTTTATCTTTTTTTTGGTTGATAATACTGTTGCAGTTTAGCATTTTTTCGACTTGCTAAACAATAACAAAACACAAAAAAATGCACCAAAGAATTTTAAAGCCTTTTAAAATAAGATGCAGGGGTATAACTTCAGACGAAAAATGTGTGCGTTAATTTTGAGCAGGAGTTTATTTATATATTACTTATTTATCTATATTAATTAAAATTAGATGTTTGACTTCAAGTTATGTTTGAAATCGATGTAAAAGAGGAAAAATTACGAAAAAAAGTGTTTTTTTTAATTCTTGGGTTTATTATGTTGTTGTTTTTAATAATTATATATTTTTAAAAAGGTTTGAATGTCAAAAAAACAAAATCAGCTGTTAGACCAGTGCCAATCCGGTTTTCAGAGGGCAAAAGTTGAACAAATTATTAGCAGCATAAGGGTAGTGGGAAAATTTAGGATAAATGGTATGTGAAAGGGGAAAAATAAATTGCCCACAAAAAAATTTTGGGAAAGGGGGTGGGTGGGCGAAAAAGTTAGGTGGGTGTCTAAAATCATGGTTTTTTACGATTTATGTCAAAATTAGACGTGATATCGAAAAAAGTCAAATGCAAAAGTTGTAGGTAGTATAAATGTCTACAACTTTTACTCAAACAATTTTTTTCTATAACCTCAAAAATATTGAAAAAAATGCAAAAATACGATTTTTTGATTTTTTATTTTTATCTTTTACAAAAAAAATTGGATTTTAACAAAACTTAGTTAAAAATTACTTTGTTATATTTTCTATCTATTAAAAATGTTTTTTGAGCAAAAAGTGATTTTTTGGAATTTTGACGAATTAAATTTGAAAAAATAGCCTATGTTTCAATCAAAAAAGTTACCGAAAAAATTTTTGATTTTTGAAAATTTTGGAATGTAATTATTTAGCTTAAGACCGTTTTTAAATGATTGTGTGGAAAAACTATACTTTTGCTTTAGAAAATATTGAGAAAAATTGAAAAAGACAAAAAATCGATTTTAAGATTGATTTTTCCGTAAATGACAGTAATATTGGCGAGAAATAATTTTCCATAGAAACCAAATTATACTTTTCAAATGGTAATTGACCTTTTTAATTTGAATCAAGCACTAGAATAGCTCTTACAGGCAAAGTTTTTGAGATATTGAATTTTGAACGTCCAAAACACTATTTTTCTGATTTTTGGCATGGTAATATGTCAAAAACGTGATGTGATACAATTTTTCTGACTTCGGATTCGAGCTCAGCGAACAAAATACCATTAGAAAAATATACTTTGATTTCTATAAAAAAAAATTTTTTGACTAGTGAAATCGAACAGGGCAAAAAAAATCGAATGCCTTGCAAAAGCAGAAGTTCAAAAATAACAACAAAAAAGATATCGTCTTTCTCATAAGAAAGCCTCGTAACTCCTTTTCGTAACTTTTTTTTCAAAAATGACTTTTGAATGACATTCTTTAGAAAATATGTCAGCGGAGCAACCCAGAAAATTTGGGGTCATTCCGAAAACTCTAAATAGACTTAAATTCAAATTTTGCACATCGCGTTTCTTCCCAACTACTCTGTTGTTTGTTTACTCTTTCGTCTCTCCTGTAAAATTTTGATTTTGGGATTACGAGGTTTTCTCATGAGACCGACGATATGTAATTGTATTCGTAATAAGGGTAAATAAGATCTCAGTTTCTATCAGCCTGTAGTATATTTTTTCGAAAAACAATACTTTTACTACATTTCTATTCAAAAAAAAAAAAAAAAAAATTTTTGAGCTAAAAAATTTAGGAATGTTAAAACAAAAAGAAAATTTATTCTGTTTTTATTTCCATTTCCATTTTTAAGTGATATCATATTTTAGGTATTTTATGCTTCCACAATAAAATTCGAAAGATTTCTAATCTCTACCCGTTTAATATACTTTCCCTTACAATTCACATCAGTGAACTCAAAAATACCTAAATTGTCCCCTTTGTCCTTTCACAAAAAAATAAAGGATTCCAATGCTTTTTTTTTCTCGAGAAACAAAGATAAAATATTTTTTTTTTTTTTTGTTTTAATTTTCCCAAGGTAAAGCAAAAGACCAAATAATAAACTTTGATTCAAAAAAAGATCCCTTCCAACTTGAATTTTTATTTAAAAAACAAGAACAAAAATATATACTCTCCCCCTCAAAGAGTCATCTGGCTCATCCGCAAAATGTTTCCAGCTCTGTGAATATTCCTAACGAGCGTTTGATGTTTATTTTTTTGTAGCCACATTTTTTTTAGAAAAAATAAAAATAAAAAAAATATTTTAAACCCTTCTCGCTAGCTAAGCTAAAATGATGAAATAAAAGTATAATAATTTTTTTCGCGTTCAACACCCTGAAATGGGTTTCGTTCTTTGAAATAATATATTGCCGTGCTGAGATTTGATAAAAAAGGATTTAAGCATAAAATCTAGATAAACACACATACAAACACAAATATGAAAAAATAAAGTACAAAAAAAAGTATAGCATAGGACAATTTATATTTATACACATAACTGTGTTGTGTAGACCTCTATGAATGTTTATACATAACTCTGGCTATAGGCATTTTAATCCCGGAAAAATGTTGAGATAGAAGAGAACCTAGGTAAACAGGTGCATAGGTAAATATTCATTTCACAGATGATATTCATACCCCCTATCCTCGGTTAAAACACATTTTTTTTTATTAAAACTTTTTTTTTTGTTCATATCACATTTAGAAAAAGACTAAACAAAAAAAATATTATAATGAAAGCACCGAGGACTAAAGAAAAAGCAACACACTTTTTTAAACAAAACGGAAGTAAACAGGAAGAATATAGCAAAGCAACAAAATCTCGCCAGGATATACCAAACGATGCATACAAATTTGCAAAATTAAATATGAAAATAAGTATGCATGAAGCAAAACAAAAAAGAAAAGAAAACAAAAATAAACAAAATGTTGGCAAACATAAAAAAGAAACAAGAAAAAAAAAAGAGTTAAAGGAGAAAACGTGGAAATGTTAGAGATGAAAGATTTAATTAGCTCGTTTTTTGTATAAGCGAAGTTTTTTTTTCACGTAAATTTGAACATCTGGAAGTGTGTAACAGATGTTTGTTTGTATGTCATTTGCTGAAATATAAATGAAATTATTTTATAGACATTTGGTTTTTTTTTTAAATAAAACAAAATTGAATAAATGCACAAAAAATGTATATAAAATGCAAGATTTGGGTTGCACGTAATTTGCCTTATGGGTAAAATTGGTTAAATTCATAGTCCTTTTGCTTTAAGTTCAAAATTTCATAAACAATATTTTTAGTTTAATTTTATCAGAAATTAAATTTAAACTTAAGAAATGATTTTTTTTTAAATTACAATAACAGCTTTTTAATGGTATAAACCTCCAAACCAAGTACCTATTATTTGTATTAGCGGCTTTTTTGAAAAAAAAAATTATTTTGATGGAGCAGTTAAATAATATTTTTTTACAAAACAGGGTGTCCGTAAGTAGGTAAAAAAATTTTAAGGGAAGATTCTTGGGTATGATCTACAACAATTTAAGGCTTTATCTGCAAAGTTGGACCATAATTTCTCTTTTTAATACTATAATTGTTGGCACTTTGTTAAAGTCTTAATTTTTTAGGGACTGCGCTCAAATTATATTTATATTTTCTTTTATTGGTTAGATATTAATAAATTCATCATGAATCTTGTTTCCCCGTGGAAAAGTTTGACTTTGACGTACATTTTTTGAAAAACTTGCAACTGGTCTAATTTTAAAAAAGAATGCAAAATTTGTTGCAGTAGGTAGGTAATATAGAACAAACGGGTCAAAATATTTTCAATTTAATTTCATTTTCTATATGGACCTTAAATTAAATTAAATAAGGTATCATGTAAGTATTTTTTTTTTTTTTTCATTTTTTATATTTTTTTTAACTGAATACATAATGTCTCAAAAATATTGTTTTAAGCCGATATGAGCGAAATTAACGAATTTGTATACTTCTTTTACGAACGTTTAATAATCTAAAAAATCTGGGCTCTCATTCATAAATAAGATTTTAAGAGGTATCAAAAGGATGTCTAACTCGATGATTTTGGGAGAGTTTTTTAAAATACATATTTTTTGACAAGGTTCTTTTTTGGAAAATCAAAAAAAAAAAAAAAAATATAAAAATAGATTTGTATTTTTTTTTTTTTATCTGATTGCATAAGAATGTTGAAGTTGATCTTTGGTCAAAAGGTATCGACTTCGCATTGTCAAAAAAAAAGAAAACCAAATGTTTGGTTGGAAATATCTCAGAAACCAAACCCATCAGAAACTTTTGATTTACAAGCATGAAAACAGTTTAAATAGACCTTCCTTTTGATGTCTTACCCAATTAATTTTGAGGAAATTTTTTAAAATGTATTTTTTTTTTTGGCAAAGGACCTTAATTTTTTCTCGAAAATCTGAAAAAAAAAATTTGTAATTTCTTTTATCTAAATGCATAAGCCTGTTTCATGCGAACTCATATCTATGAACCAAAACTTATTTCGAGACTTAAATCCGCACATATTTTTGCCTTCGAGTGTAAGAAAAAAAGTGCCAACGCCATATTTCCACTAGGTAAACGAATTTTCTGAGAAAAACTGAAAATGCAGTTTTGTTATACATAATAGCTTAGACCATTTCTCGAACAAAATTTAATCGAAATCATTAGAGATGTTTTCGAGAACATTTGTATGGAAGGTACAAGTTCTATGTGAGATACTAGAAAAAAACATAACCAACTTTGGAAATCACGAAAAAATCTTCTGTACCAAATTTCAATAAAATCCGGCCATCCGTTTAGGCCGCAGCTTCATTGTCAGTTGGACGCACCGACCAATGCAAGACACCGACGGACAGACGTCATGACAAAACCCACTTTTTTTTTTTAACTTTTCCATCATCTTAATGTTAGTTTTGTAAAAATCTCGAATATTTTTTTTTGACACGAAAATTTTAAATTGTATAAGTTAAGTTTTTGAACATTAATTTGCTACAAAACGACTTAATCTTGTTAAAAAAAATCGGTACAAAACATTTTTGTAGGAATGCGTTTTTATTTTAAAACTGCATCTTATTAAAAAAAAATCCACGACTGGGGTCGCACGTACTTGCTCTTATGGTAAAAGTAACTCTTATGTTAAATTAGAAAAAAATTAAATTTTGTTATTTTTAAGGAATGTCATAAGTAGTGTAAAAAAATAAAATCTGTTTTTATAATTAATTAAACACAGATTCAAAGGAACTTTTACACAAAACCAAGTATGCAGTTCGATTTTTTGCATAAAAAGGAATTTTAGAAAATCGTTAGAGCTGTTTAAAAAAAAATATTTTATTTTATAATTTATATATACAAATTTTATAACATTTTTAGGTAGGGAAGAAGGGGGTACATTTGACACTTAGTTTTTAAAGGTCTGTATTTTTGAAAACTGTTAATTTTTTTCCAATGTTTTGTTTTGTATTTGATTTATTGACTATTGAAGATTATACTAACAGTAAATTTTTTTCTTTTACCATTTTCTTTTACTCGGGACCGGGGCACATTTGACTTTAAAAGGGGTACATTTGACAATGGTGGATTAAACTCCACATCGTGTTCATTATATTTTTAAAACTATCAGCGAATCTTGCTTGTCTATTGTTTAATTAGAAAAAACAAACTAATACTATTTTTTTACAAAGCTGATTTTAATTTACTTAATTTTAAGCTTAGTGCTATCAAAATATTGATTCACCAATAAAAAACGGTTTTATTAGGTTCAGAAATCGCTTACATACCGGTGTTCAAAAATTAGATCAGAAATACAGAAAACACGAAAAACGTGGAACTTCGCGAAAAGTTAATGAAAGACTGCTAAATTTCGCAAAATTTCTTCAAATCAAACTAAGCTTCTTTCTTCATCCAAACTATTGTTAATTAAGGGCACGATCATACCGAAAAACGCAAAGTCAAATGTGTCCCCGCTTACCCTACCTATGCCATTTTTAATAAGAAAATATCATTCAACACATAAAAACGAAAATTCGATAAAATTCATCAACCCGTTTTCAAAAAATCAATTTTTCAAACAAAAAACAATATTTGAAAAATTTTTTAAAAATCAAAAAAATGTGTTTTTTGAAAATTTTTAAATAATATTTGTTTTAACGTTTTTGTAAAAAAATTTGGTTGAAATCTGTTTTGTCGTTTACGAGATTGTCCTCTAGGGAATCACCCAAAACTATTAACTACCAAGTTTATATTTTATTTTTTTTTTATATAGGCATTGTTTTTTTTAAGTGACAATTTTTTTTTTAGTGACAATTAATTGCGCTTAATTGACGAACTGGCTGGAGAGGCTTGTAAGTATGTACTGAATATAAAACAAATTCTAGTAGATACTTACTCTATATAAACACCTCCTATTATTCGACTGAGTTTGAGTGTGTATAATGATAACCTTTTTTTTTCTACAAAAAATAAAATACATTTTTATATTTAATTACATTTCATTTGCCACGACAACGACGAGTATCCTTTTTAAATCCAGCTTAGTCCTAATTTCTTATTCATTATTGTTTTTTTTTTTTTTATCTCAAAACCCAATCCTACACTTCTTATCGTCACCGTTCCACCGTGTTTGTAATCTACTTAATCCAACAACACCAAAAAAAAAAAAAAAGATATCATTCCAAATTGGTTGCAATAAATTCCCCCAAACACTCTCATCGACAAACGCATTAATCCTTCTGGCAAATCTAAAATTTCCTTATACTTCTTTCGTTTGATATCAAAATAAAATTAAGACACCCACAGCAAAGCAACAAAAAAAAAAAAAAAAAAAAACCCCTCGAAGCTAAAAGACATTATTCCTAATTTCATTGAGCTCCTTGTCAAGTTTTAAGAGTTACTTAGTGCTAACCACATACACACGCACACTTAAATGCACGTACGCGCACAGAGACAGCAATTATATTGCCTTTATGAGCTCGCATGTGTTTTATTTAATTTAATTTTGAGTAGATTGTAACTGTGTTTAAAACAGCAGCATTCAATTCAGATCCTCTTTACCCAACTTTATAAAAAGAGGGGAAAGCAACAATTGTTAATGGGGCATCCATTAAAGATGGCGGGTGTTTGATGGAAAGTAATCTCTTCCCGCCAGGTACCTACTCGCTATTCTACGACGACACTGGGTCTATCAATAGAAGGAAATCCTCAAACCTTTCGTTACGATTTCTTCTAACATAGATTAAAATGTTAGAGTGTACTACAAGATAGGTAGAGTATGTGATGCAAACGAGATCCTGATGAGCAAAAAAAAAATTGTGGTTACCATTTAGAGTGTCATAATGCGACGCGGTAACCACACAATTGAGGAGGGTAACATTCTGAAAAAAAAAAATTATTGTCACCAAGATGCCTTCTTGAAAAAAACCACACCAAACATCGAAGCTAACATAAAACAGTTGGCATTGCTGCTTGCTTGAACATTCCCCTAGAGCCCGGAGGGGTACTAAAAAATGGAACAAGCTTTAAAAAGGATGTTCATTCAATTCATCCTTGACAAAAGTATACCTATGTAGATAGTCTAGGAGGTATGCTAGAATTCACTACTTAGTGTTTCGCGAAGCGGTATGCCGCTCGTTGAATATTATATCGGCTTTTATGGTGGTAACAACTTTTACCCGAGGCAGATTCAAGAGATTCAGTAAGAAAGAGAAAGGAGATTATTTCAAATCAGAGGCGTATTTGGTGAACAGGCACTTTACTAAACTTAAATTTACGTTATAACTTTCGGTAGAGGTTTTAGACACATTCCCAAAAAAATTTGGGACTCATTCGAGACACTTTTGGGACACATTCGGTACACGTTAGAGATACATTTGGGGCATATTCGCGACACGATGGGGGCACATTTGGGACACATAAGAGGGACTTTTGGGACACGTTAATAATACGTTTGGGACACATTCAGAACACGTTAGAGATACATTTGGGACATATTCGGGACACGATGGGGGCACATTTGGGAGTTGGGACACATAAGAGGGCCTTTTGGGACTCGTTAAGGATACGTTTGAAACACATTCGGAACACGTTCGAGATACATTTGGGACACATTTGAGATACACATTCGAGACACGTACATTTGGGACACGGTTGGGTTACAGGTAGGACACAGTTGGGATATGGTCGGGACACGCCCGGGATACGGAATACGATTGTGATACGATTGGGACACGTTTTGGAAACTTTTGGGACACTGTTTGGATACGGTTTGAAAAAAACCAGGACACTGTTGGGACACGGTTGTTAACATGGTTTGGACAAGGTATGAACATGGTTGGGAGACGGTTGGAATAGTGATGGACACGGTTGCGACACGATTAAGACAAGCTTGGGACAGGTTTGGGACACTAATGGAAAATAGTTGGAACACGGTTGGCACACGGTTGGCTCACGTTTAAGATAAGGTTGGGACACATTTAAAACACACTCAGGACATGTTTGGGAAAATTTTGGGACACATTCTTTGATAATTTATTCTTTTTCAACTTAGTACAGGGTAGTTTGGTCGAGAGTCAATAAATTCAAAATTAAAATTACATTTTACGTGTTAAGGCTCGAGGCGCCCCAATTAACATTGGAGCCCTACAAATCCAAGCAAAATAAAATAAAACCATTCCACAGAGATGGCGGATATTGTGTCACACATGTCCCAAATTCACTTTAGAGATACATCGCTATCTGTAGTTTGCCCCTGGGATAGAGTAAACCAATTTTCATCTTTCGCAGGGGGTAGATGCCAATACCAGAGCCAACTTAACAACCCCCAGCTTATACCCAGGCCGAAGTCGATGCTTAATACTGATACTGGTATATATATCTCCGTGGTTTGGGGGGAGTTTACCGCGCTTATTGTAACAGCCCTAAGGATATCTCTTTTACATTTTTTTATGATTCCTGGTTGTGATGTAGTTTTGGTATTAAACGATGGCGACTGACTGAAATGGGAAGAGCTCTGTTATATGTGTGTGTGTGTGTGGTTAGATATATATTACTCAGCACATGCAATAGCTCGTAAAGTGACAATAAAACCTTATCCACTCTCTCTTTAGTCCTGGTATCTACGTGTAGAGAGATGATAGGGATGTGCGTTAGATTTTTGTCGTCTATCCCTTGCTTCCTCTCTCTTTATATCCATCTACATATATATTTCAGTCGTCGGTATTTTATGAGATCAAGGTTTAAGGCGTTTTTGTCTATGAGAGTTTTGTACCATATGGTTTTATGACTGTCAGAGAGTATGTTTTTGAGGCTTCGTTCGATCCTTCATAAATATTTAAGTTGTTCATTTTGTGTTTTTTTTTTGTTGTTTTTATTTTTGGAAAATGTATAAAGTATAAATTCATGGTTTTATTCATCCTATGAATATTGTGTGTGTCCTCAGATATACATATATAAAACACTTGAGGCTTGAAACACTTAAGTGGCTGAAACAAACAAGTGTCATTTTTCTTCTAGGTCAGGAATATAACGAAGATTAGAAGGTAATTTAAAAGGTTTAACATGTACATGAGGGAGGTTATAGGTTTTTGGTATCTGTATGTTATGATCATAATAATACAAGATGTTAAAAGTTTGATAGTTAATTCAAAAAAGGGTTTCAAAAATATTGGTATATTAAAAGTCTGTAAAGGTATAAGTTATTAAGATATGAAACGTCCTAGAAATATATTTAGGAAAATAGTGAAAGGCTTCTTGGTAATTTTCTTTTTTTTTTGGTTGAATGGAGAAAATCATCTTTAGATATGTAACCATGTTAAATAAAGAAAAAACAGGGTTCTAATAAATGTTTTTGCCAGAAAACTCTTTCTCATCGAAGAAATAATAAAAAAAACAGGCATTCTAAAGATCTTACAATTTATGGTGTGGCAACTTTATACTAATGTTTTTTTGCAATAGATGGTAACCTAAACGTACAAATGGAATTACAATGTTTCGTTTATTTAAATCATTTCTGATCAGAAGTAAAAACGAGAACGACACGCTTAACTTAATAGTGGTACACTGTGGTGTATGCGTACTTTTTTTACTGTTGTAATTTTAATATTGCAAACAAAACACATAAAAAAGTAAGGGAAAATATCATTACATTGCACTTAAATACATAAACACACGATTTTATTGGAAAGATATCGAAGATTGTACTAATTTTTTATTTAAATAAAATGCAAGACTTTGTCGCACGTACTTTCTCTTATGGTAAGAGTTATTTAGAATGTCAAATTTTTTTTATAGAATTAGTAAAATTAAAATTTGTATTTTATTATATTATTAATTTTATAAGAAATGTAAAAAAAGCATTAAAAATTGTTTTTGAATAACAAAAACACCCTTAAAGAATTTTTGGATTTTTTTTTTTTGCAAAAATTTTCGTTGAAATCGGTTAAGTCACCCTTAAACCCTCAACTACCAAGTTTGAAGCAAATAACTGCAGTAGTTTGGGCTGTAGCTTGAAATAGAAACAGACAGATAGTATTGCGAGACCTACTTAGCATTCTCTAAAATAGTAATGTCATGTTTGACTGTTATTTCGAGTTCGATTTTTTTTTCGATTCCCAAACTTTTCATATAGGTAGTATTTATATTGGAAGTAAATAAAAATGACTGCGTCTTCAAATATCAATAAGTATAGTCCAAGCGGCGACCGTCGAGTTACTTAGCTCATAAGGTTAGAGGTTAAAATTGGTGTCAAATGAAAGATAAGTTGATACTGAAAATAAAAAAATAGGGTTGCCACGTCTAAAACGGGAACTTCCATGTGGCAACCCTATTTGAAAGGAAAAATTGTCACATAACTAATACATTCATATCTTTGTTGTTTTGCCAGATAAAAAATTAAATACCAAACGAAATTCAAAATATTAAAAAAAAATAATAAAATAATATAAAGAACGTAACCCTACAAATGTGGCAACCCCATTCAAATGAATACAACACTGACAAAAATCTTCTTTGAACAAAACAGTATAACTTTTTATGCACAAAAAGCTAAAATATAGGCCATATTTTAGATAATACTTTGTTCTATCTAAAAAATGTCGGGTGCCACCTCGCAAATGCAGACAAGTACTCGGCAACCCTATCCAAATGCTAAAAAACGCAAAAATCACTTGTTTTTTGGCCAAAGTGTATAATATTTGATAGAGTTAAAGGCTATAAAATACATCATGTTTAGCTAAGACTCCCTTCTATCTAAAAAAATGTCGGGTGCCACCTCGCAAATGCAGACAAGTACTCGGCAACCCTATACAAATGCTAAAAAACGCAAAAATCACTTGTTTTTTGGCCTAAGTGTATAATATTTGATAGAGTTAAAGGCTATAAAATACATCATGTTTAGCTAAGACTCTTTTCTATCTAAAAAATGTCGGGTTCCACCTCGAAAATGCAGACAAGTACTCGGCAACCCTATCCGCATGCTAAAAAACGCAAAAATCACTTGTTTTTTGGCCAAAGTGTATAATATTTGATAGAGTTAAAGGCTATAAAATACATCATGTTTAGCTAAGACTCTTTTCTATCTAAAAAATGTCGGGTGCCACCTCGAAAATGCAGACAAGTACTCGGCAACCCTATCCAAATGCTAAAAAACAAGTGATTTTAGTGTTTTTTTAGCAATTGGATAGGGTTGCCGAGTACTTGTCTGTATTTTTGAGGTGGCACCCAACATTTTTTAGATAGAAGGAAGTATTAGATATCTAGCTTTCTAGTGCATAAAAAGTTTTACTGTTTTGTTCAAAGAAGATTTTTATCAGTGTTGTATTCATTTGAATGGGGTTGCCACATTTGTAGGGTTACGTTCTTTATATTATTTTATTATTTTTTTTTTATATTTTGAATTTCGTTTGGTATTTAATTTTTTATCTGGCCAAACAACAAAGATATGAATGTATTAGTTATGTGACAATTTTTCCTTTCAAATAGGGTTGCCACATGGAAGTTCCCGTTTTAGAAGTGGCAACCCTATTTTTTTATTTTCAGTATCAACTTATCTTTCATTTGACACCAATTTTAACCTCTAACCTTATGAGCTAAGTAACTCGACGGTTGCCTCTCCGACTAATAGTAAGCCCAAGATTAATTCAATTAAGGATGTGATGTTATCGATTAATAAATATTTAAAGTGCAACTCTTTTTCATATAATAAAAATATTAGGAATTTTGTTGGCCCATGCCAATTGTAAGCATTCTGAATTATTTCATGCAAGCCTCGTTTAAACTTTTCTGATCTTTCTTGGACTACAATATGTATTTAACTAGTACTACCTATAGTTTTCTGAAATAATAATATATTTCACTTATTACAATAATTCTCTTTTTATATTTTTATCTTTCTTTAAAATGGTACACTGTGGCGTATACGTATTTTTTTCTTATTCATTGATTTTTTGCATTTATAATTTATTCTAGGTTTATCTTGTTAATTTTCTTTATTATTTCTACTTGCTTTTTAAAATATACAGAGTGATTAACTAGCTGGTGAACTAAAAAGCTAAAGCGTTGTTGTCTTTTCCATCTGTTTAGCCGGGAGGGGCAATTTTCTAAGAAAATTAATTTTCCTGGAAAAAAATAAGTACAAATCAACGGTTACATTCACAATGGCATGCTTTGTTTTTTTTTTTTTTTTTAATGCAATATCGACGGTTAAACTTCATAACCTCGTAAGTCGTTTTTGCAAGTTTTTCAGAAATCAAAAAACAAAATGTTGTGTTTCTTGCTTTTGTATGGGATCTATTAATACGAGTGTTTAAATTTTGTCATTCCTGAAAAATGTTCAGAACAACATTGTAAAGCTGAATATACCAAAAGATAGCTCTGAATTCTCTGAATTGTTTGCATTGATAATATTTTTTCGAATTTTTAGACTTACGAGGTTATGAAGTTTAACCGTCGATATGTTTTCCCTTTATTTTGTTAATTAAATCCGTTATAAGAATAGTCTTTAATTCTTCCACCATTGTACGACCGCCGTATAAAAATAAAAACATTTTTTTGAAAAATTAAACTCTTAAATAAAGTTGGTTTTCCAAGCCAAAATCCTTAATTTTTGACATTTATGCACTTCTTTGTCACAATGTTTTTTTTTTTTAATCAATGGTTATAGGAATCCTTTTTTATGTGTAAGATTTTGTAGAAAATCTCATTTTTGACTCTTACACAACTTTTTGTCTACATTTCAAAATTATATGAAAGAAAGACAATTTTGGACAAACCTAAGACTTTCGTATACTGGCCCACTTGCCTCAGATAAGTCTCGTTTTCCACATTCACTATGGGTCTAAATCTTCTTTAATTTTAGTTATACAATCAAATGAAATTGATAAGTAAAGGCTATTTTATCTGGTTAGGTAGTAAATCAGCCATTGAGTTTTAATTCAAAAATTTAATTTAATAAAATAAATAAAATTAAGGAAAATATGGGGCCTAAGACAGAGCCTTGTAGAACACTATTTTTACCATAAGGTTTTGCTTCCATTCACTCAAATAAGACTAAGACCATTTAAAAGTATTTTCTTTAAGATCTTTAACTATATCAAATTCTTTCAGCTTGTTTACAAAGTGACTAAGTTAATTTATTAGCATTAATGTTGTCATATACGAGTACAATCGTAGAACAGCATCGTCTGTATAAATACAGTGATGGACAAAACAATAAGACCACTTCGTCTTACTTTAAAAACAAATCATAAAACACATATTTTAATTTGTTTTTAAAAGAAAAAAAATATTAATATTAAATTTACAGTATCAGGAACTTAAATCAATTAATTATCTAACAAGATTTTTTGTTTAAATAAAAAAAATAAATAAATACGAAAATAAATTGATTTCTAAGGCGGTCAAAACGATAGGACCACTACTGAAAAAATGGAAATTATTTCATATTTCAATTCTTTTTGTAGTCAAAACCAATATATTGTCGAAAAGCCCTTATTTGCCATCACCGCACATACTTTTGGAGGCATTAATTCGACTAATGTGCGAGAAGTGCTTCTCGGTACTGCATACCAAGCCTCTTGAAGTTTTTGCCACAACTCATCCTTATTTCTCGACTTTTTTGCACCCAATGACTTCTCAACGATAGCCCACAAATTTTCAATTGGACTAGGGTCCGGCGATCGGGCAAACCAAGACATAACATTAATTCTATGCTCCTAAAGCCATATTTGAACTGGACACAATGTATATTTACGGTCATTATAATGCATAAACTGCCATTTTAGGGACATTTTCAATTCCGTATAGGGAAGAAAAACATCTTCTAAGAAATTGGGATACAAATGCTGGTCCATGTTTTCTTTAATCCATGCAATTATAACTACTACGTGGCAAGAAAAATACCTTCACACGATAATGTTTCTACCACCGTGTTTAAGCGTTTGTCTTGTGTATTGCGGTTTGAATTCTGCGTTCTCTGGACGCCTTACCCATCTTTTGCCATCTGATCCCACTAATTTGACTTTACTTTTGTCCGGCTAATGAACATTGCACCATTTTCTCTTCATTATCTGGATCAATTCAATTAAAATGTTTTTTTGCAAAATTGATTCGGTTTTTGCGATGCCTCTTGCTGAGGAGTGAAACTTCCCTGGGGATTCTTTGGAAGAGTTACTTTTCTTATGGTCTTCTTCTGAGCGTTTTCTAACTTATTAGCAAGTTTAGCTATAATTTAATGTCCGGAGATGACTTAAAAGTGTCTTTTTATGACAATCGCATTATTTCGTGTCGTCGTGTTTTTGTGAAGTTTTTCGCTTTGTTCCTATTTTCAAATTTTTTTTGGGGGCTCTCGTGCGTTTATTACAAACTTTTTTTAAATAACCAATAGTTTCTTCAATTTCCCGTTCTGATTTGCCTTCTCTGGTCAGTAAATGCATCAATTCTCTCACGGCTGAAGAACAATGGACTCCACGACCCATTTTAATGTTTTTCCAATTTTTTTTTTGCTCCACTAATATTAAATGATCTCACGAGAGTGTTCTGTTTAAAATGTTGTTTAAAATTTGAATCCTAGGTAATACAAAAATAAATGACTTCACTTGGTCCTACTGTTTTGTCCACACGATTTGAGAGTTCTTTTTAGTTTATACATTTATTTTTTGCATCAAATTATCTGTGCATGTTCTTTTTCTTTTATTTCATAATAGTTCCGTTATTTTAAGCAGAATGTAGTAAAAAGAGCCGTTTTATTTCATTTTAAATAGAGATAGAGAGAATATTTTTAGAGTGATAGAGGTGGTCTTATTGTTTTGTCCGTCACTGTATATATTTGGGTTAGACCAAATTAATTTTACCAAAAACCTCCAAAATTTTTTTTGAAAACATGCGTTTCAGACATCAAACTGGAGTCTAAATACCATTAGGGGTACAACTAAGAGCTCACAGAAAATTGTTATTGAAATAGCTAATTCTGTAAATTTGTTTTCGAAAAAATTAAGGTATTCAAAACATGCCTTAAACACAAGAAGCACAGCAATCAAATAGGTACATATTACTTATAAAAAATAATAATAATAATAATAAAACAAAATAAAATTTTCATACAAAAAGTTCTTTTTGAACCAAAAAGTGCCATGAATGGATTTCATCTTTTAAGTGTGTTTAGAAAATATTTTCAAGGACGACATAAAACATTAAAATTCAATTAATCTGAAATGTATATCTTCTTTGAGACGCATCAGGAAAAGCACTCTCTTAATAATTCTCATCATCTTATAATAGCTATATACCAATGTTGTTCACAAAGTAAACACATTTCAAATATTAATATTTAACACTCACACAGGTCCATATTTATACATATATAACGCGCGCAAAGCAATATCGCTTAACCAAATAAAACCTCTGGAAAACTCGCAAAAGGATAATTTAATTTTTTTCTTCATCTCACATTCGAAAATGACATTAAACAAGATACCATATAACGCTAACGCTATACAACTCAAAGTCCTTCACTTTGATCATCGTGAGCATTTGTTTTTAATTGAATTTTTATATTTTCTTCTATATGCATGTGTTTGTGTGTGTGTTTGTGTGCAACTATACGGATGGATTGCAAGGATACAATTTTTAAGGATAAGATGCTTTGGCAGAGAATTATGATCCATTTCATGAAGCAGCGATAAAATGTGTATGTGAATATTCCCATATTCACTATAAATGTGTATACAACTCTGTACTACATTGGAGAAAAGTTGACGATGATAACGATGATGATGATTATGGCTTCCGGTTGTAAATTTGCGGAAGGAGATCTCGTGGTTAAGGCATAACGACATTTTGTAAATTAATTTAACATACAAGTATGCGTTCTGGCAAAATCTGCAGATGGGTCTCTCTCTCAAGTTGCTTGATGCTTGAATGGTTGAATGAATATTATAAGGACATGAAAGAAGGAACGAAAAACGTGTGGTGGTGTATATGGTGGTTAGACTTTGGGACAAAAGTCTCCAAACTCAACACAAAATGCGCTCAAAAAGGACAAATTAAGTTTAATGCCAAGAATTTTGTTTCTGCTGAAGAGTTTAATGGAGCTAACGTGTTGGGAATGAAATGTTTTTTCTACCAAAGCTTAGTCATAAAAGATATTTTAACGACTTCAGCTGCAGCCAGCTTCTATATGGGAGTTTCATAATGAATTTCAATGGGCATTTGAGAGAATGTTATGGTAAAATTATAAGGAAATTTTAGTAACTTTTAAGAGTGTAAGTGATTAATTATATGAAAGTAATTTGGATTTAATTAAATAATTGCATAAATTGAAGAGTTTCGGAAATGACTTAACGAGAAAACATATTTTTGAAAATTTATCTTCCGTTACATTTATTTCGGGGATTTATTTACATAGGTCCTTAAATCTTAACACTTTTTTGCAATAAAAAAGGAGGAATCTTAGTTCTGTGATAAAACGTTATATTTTCGGGTTGGGGTCAAAATTCTGCCGGGGTCAAAATTCTTTTGTTAAAATTCTGCTTTCAAAATTCTGCTTTACAAAATTCTGCTTTCAAAATTCTGATTCTCGAAATTCAATGGTCGAATTACGGCACACGATTACGACCATACGTTAACGTTTTGACTATTTCTGTCTCTATTTAATTATTAGAAAACGATAGGTAGGGACACAATATAGCAAACATTCGTTAATGAACGTATGCCGTAATTCGACCCCTGTTTTTTCAAAATTCTGTTTTTCAAAATTCTGCTATTCATAATTCTGTTTTTCAAAATTCTGCAAAAAATTAAAAAAAGAGTTTGGAAAATGTTAAAAGCGCACTTTTCAACATTTTCCAAACCCTTTTTTAATTTTTTGCAAAATTCTGTAAAATCATCTTCTTGAAAAATTATCTACTTATTTAATTACTTACCTTCATAATTTGTCATTCTTTGAATGCATATTAATTTTTGTTTTATAAATTAATAAATTTGAAAATATTAAGAAAATGTTTTTAATACTAAACATTTTCGAAAATAATTCAAAATTTTTGATTTATCAAATAAAGATGAATATTCAAAAATTTGAATAAGAAAAGGAATATTTTGTATCAAACAACATTGGTTCCAATAAGTTATAGATTTTATATGAAAGAAAGTCAGTCTAAACATTTTAAAAAATATTTGCACTTGAACAAAAAAATTTAGGAAAGTACCAATGTTGAATTACATTAATGAGGTGTATTTTTCTTTAGTCAGCATAGCATATGCTATAAAAAAATAAAATGCACGACTGGGTCGCACGAACTTGCTCTTAGAGTTAAAGTTGCTTAAATTTTTAAGACTTTTTTTTATATAGAAATTTGGAAAATGTAAAAAAAAAATAAAATTCGTTTTTTAAGAAAATAATATAAAATCTGAAATCAAATTGCCCCCCAAAACAAGTATGCAGTTTAGATTGATATGTAAACATGTATTTTTAGAAAAAAAAATCGTTAGAGCCGTTTTTTTGAAAACTAATTTTGTATAAATAATTTTTTGGAAAAAAAGTTTTAAAATAAAATTTGTATGCCATTTTGTAGAAACCACTAATCAACACTTAAAACAAAATTTCACAAAAATTCAATGTCCCGTTTTCGAAAAAAAATTTTCAAAATTTTTTTAAAAATCCAAAAATTATTTTTTTCAAAATTTTATTTTTGGCTTAGGTATATTTAAATTATATAAATGCTTTTTCACAAAAATTTTCGTTGAAATCGAATAAGCAGGTTCGGAGATATTCGGATTTGAAAAAAAAAATAACGGTTCAATGGCAGGTACCGTTAATAATGATTTTCAAAACAAATTTTTTTTCATCAAAAGATAGACCTTATTTTGAAACTAACAGTTGAATTTTTTAAACAAAATCGTTGAAGCTGTTTTTGAGCAATTTTAACTTTACTAAAATCGTTATAGGTATAACAAGTACCGTTATTTTTTGTCCAAAAAAATTAATTCCAAAAACTCCTCTGGAGAGTCGCCAAATAATGCTTTATACCAAGTTTGACATTAATCGGTCCATCCGATTAATAACTAAACCCCTGGTTCTAGATAGATGATTCATACATTTTTGAAAACAGTTTTTAATGTAGACAGGAACCTCATCAAACATTTTTACTTTAAGGCTATATCTAAAAAACTGGTCTCATTAGTCAAAATCTACCTATTTCAGATGAGAAAAAACTTTAACCCTCTTGGGCTGCCATCTAGCGTCAAAATACAAATCTGAAAAAACTAGGGGATTTTTTTTTATTATTTAGAAATAGTTTTTTCAAATTTAATTTATCAAAAATTATCAATTTATTAAAAAAAAAAGAAATTAATGCCTAAAGTCATTTTCCCATTTCATATGCTGATTGATGAACTCTAAAAAACTTTATGTGACTTTAATCGAAACAAATTACTTATTTAATTGTATTAATTTTTTTTTTCATTCTTTTCAACTTTATTTCTGTAAACCTCATCAAGTTTTCCAATTAAAACTGAAAGTCCATCACAATAAAATAAAATAAAAAACAATTCCCCCGATTAAATTCCAATGAACAAAGGCAATTTATTTATTACCCTCTCTCATTCTCAATTCTATAGATAATATCATGATACAAATAACTTTGAAGCTATCACTTTCAATCTATGTGCGTCATCAACGTTTATCTCAATTCCAACAAAAATCTACAATAAAACCCATCAACACAAACAAAACGACACAATAAAATCACAAAAACTATATTCGACTTGACTATATTGCCTACTCTGTAGGTTAGAGCTATATAAACGAAAAATGGCGACGAAAGCAAAGGAAGTTCCGAAAATCCGCCACATGCCAAAAGCTTTGGTTCGGTAATTAAATTAAGATAATTACTTGTGATACGGCTTGACTTTGGATTGAGTCACCGAACCAAACCAAACCTAGACCAGGACAAACTGGACCCAGACCGGATAGAGAATAACTGAAGGATCGAAGGACCACCATGGAAAAGGACCCAATTTCAGTTCTCGGGCTGCGAAAGTGTGAACAACTCACGTGGATGTCAAAAACGAAAATTAAATTCGATAGAGCAGGGCGATAAGCCTGTTGGCTTATAATTTCCGTTCATTAATGGATTTTCTGTATTTTACCAATGGCCAATGGTCTCCATGTCCTGCTCCTGGTCATTGATATTATATGGCCAATGTATCTGTGTGTATGGTGTGTATTTTTATGTTGAAGAGTTTCGTTTATATTTTTTTATATTTTGTTGTCTCAAAAAAGTCCTTTTAAGTTTTAAAATTGGGATAAGTTGATGCAAGGAGTAGAACAGAATCAAGTCCTACTTAACATTTTAAACATTTTCGAAATCATCATCAGGTTTCTCTATGATTGTATGCGTTTGTGTTAAGTAGAACGAAAGTGCGCTCTGACTGTGTTATATGGAATGGAATTTTTTTTTTTTTTGTTTTTATTTGAATTATTTAAATTAATGAATTAAAATAATTTGCCTCTCGCTTAAGAGAGTACATTAAGGCTAATTGCGCTAATTAATGATGGCCAACGGCCACACGGTGCGGTGTTATGGTGGCGGGCGGCAGGAAGTGCGGCATTTAAATAGTGTGGGTAAAGCCTTTTTGATGGCTTTTTAGTTTATTTTTCACTCAATTTAATTTTTTTTTCGTCCTCGTTTATTTTGATAAAACAGTGCATTATGGTAATTGCTACGCATAGATCCATTGTTTAATTCATTATATAAACATTACCATGGAAATTTTTGTTTTGCTAGCTAATGCATTTATGGATTCGCATTTACTTAACTTTATTTTTTTGCAGAGATTAAATTGAAAAGAGCAATTAAAGCGTATATTGAGAGTGCAGGATGCCAATTAAAATAAATAATTATTGCTTTTAAGTGGGATAGAGAGATTTTTTGTTTTGGTTAGTGACAAAATAAATCTTTTGTATGTAGGTTATTTATCATACAATTAAAAAAAAAACAGCATTTGTGAAATAGAAAGTTAAAGCTTTTTTGTTGATTTTACTGATGCAAAACAAATATGTCTGATTCAGTTCTGTAATGATTCATAAGGATTCATCTCTAAAAGAGGTGGCGAATATTTGATTTATTTTATTAAGGAAAAAAAGTCTTTTTAAAATGCATAGGTACCATATTAAATAAAATTAGGTTTAGTAAAACAAAAATAGGCATTCCCATTATTTTAAGGATCAAATTCCAAAAAAAAATTCCAAAGACAGTTTTTATTAATTTTTGGTTCAATAAACTATTTAAGAACAAAATCTGAAAACTAGAGTATTGGAATTTCAAAGATTATTTTTTTTTAATTTGATTTAAATATAGCCTCACAAAAATAAAGATTTTACCCTTCAATTTTTACCATTATGATTTTTAAAGAATTCGAAATGATGATATTAATCAAATATTTCTTACTGATGATAGGAAGCACACGAAATGAAGAGGATGACTTGGCCTAACTAACTTGCTCGTATGACAAAGGTTTGCCCAGAATATTAAAGTTTTTATGTGAAGTTTAACATAAAAAAAAAAAAACATAAAAACACCTCCAAACAAACTATGCAATTTAATTTCTTTTACAATAAAGAAATAAAAAAAGTTAAAAATTGTAAGAACATCCTTATGAGGACTATTTTTACTTTTTTAATAAATAAAAAAATGGTGTGCCATAAAACCAAAAAAAAAGAGGTTGTCTGTAAAGCCGGTTTACGGACGATGATTTTACGTGATAACGTCGTCAGAAAACAAGTTGCGTGCTTTTGTTTAAAATGAGTCAATTGAAGCGTTTATTTATTTCAAACAATCATAATTTACAAGAAAAAGCTAAAAAAAATACCTTTTTTATTTTCTCAATATATTAATTTTTTTATTTTAAAAGCTTAGAAAAAAAATAATGCAATTTAAAAGCCAAATATTTCTTCTTAAGAATAAAACCATTTTAAAATTTTTACAATGCGTGAAAAGTATAAAAATAATTTATTGAAAACAATCATTTTCATCAAAAAAAGCAAAAAAAAAACATGAATTTTTATCTTCTCACGCCATTAATTAAATTTTTTTCCCTAACAACCCATAAAAAATTTTATACCATCTGAAAGCTTAGTGTCTTATTGTCAAAATATATATATATATATATAAATATATCAGGTCTATGAGACATCTACAAAAAGAGCTAGAATTTTTTCGATCTCTCGATCAAATTTTATTAAAAAAAGCAAAAAAACACATTTATTTTTATGTTCTCAGGCTATGGAATCAATTTTTTTGTTCGACAATCTATAAAAATTTGTATACCATGTGAAAGCTTATTATTTCACCTTTCTCATTTCAAAGATGCCTACAAGAGAAGTTAGAATTTTTTAAAGTCAACCATGTCGAATTTCCAGACTGAGATTACGGTACTTCCCACACTGTTCGCTGTTCGGGGGGCAACAGATCTCCACTGGTGTTTTGAGGTTTTTCGCAAGTTTCTTGATTGAACATTGTATAGCTTGTTTGTTAGTCTACCGTTATGTGTGATATACCAAATGAGAGGTAATTGCATCAGGATGCTCATAAAAGTTTAATAAAATGTCTATCTGCTCATGGTCAAAAGTTATAACCTGTTGAATTCTAAAAAATTGTGTTTACGAAAATGATTGAAACTTCGCACAGATATAGTCGTGGTCATGGTCTTTCATTACTCCATATATATTTTATTCCTGTGTCTATTAAAGAAAAAAAAGATAAAATAAAAAACGATGAAAATCGGTTAAAAACGGTCAAAAACGTGTTTTTTTAAAACTAGTTTCTTCCGTTATTCCGTCAAAACTCACTAAACGATTCCAATTTTTGCACATGTATGCATTAGGTCAAAACCTTAATGTCTATAACTTTGAGATTTTTTGATAGCTCCAAAAAAAAAGCTAAAAATCAAAAACTACCCAAAAATACCCCTAAAAAACAAGGTGTTTTTCAAAAATTCATATTTAGAAACGCAGAGTGTTGGAAAAAAATCCGTATTACACGCCTAATTTTTTTTCCCTCATCTTTTAACTGGCACCTTTAGAATTGTCAAAAAAATCATCATTTTGTCATAGCCTCAACACGTGTACAACGTTCAAATAAAACGTTAAAGCTTAGTTTCAAAATTTTTTAGAATTTTTTCTTAAATGCAGTTATTCTTACATTAAGTCTCATCTATCTATAGCAAAAAAATCAACTCTCTACAACTTCGTGTTTAGATTTTAGCCCAAATTTCATTTTACCCCTGTTTACCCTATTAAATGACAGAATTTTTAAAAATCCTTCATTTTATTAATCTTTAGGTTATTATCTTTCAAATAAGCTATAGAAGATTTTTGTATCTCTAATAGCTTTTTTTTAATTTTGAATTTAAATTTTTTGCCGCACTGCGAAAGTGCGAGAGTGTAACGTTAGAAAATGGCGTCACTTTTTTGTGGTAGCTGCCATGGTTCATCGATTTATAAGACGTTATCACGTAAAAAAAAAAAAAAATTATAACTTTTTTTAAATTTCAAAAGCTATTATTAATTAGCTTCTAAAACTTTTTCGTTTAAATTGGTTTTGTTGTGTACGAGCGATTCAGAAATCAAGAAAACGGTATTCACTGTTCAAAAAATATTTTGTTTTGTTTTAAATTTTTATAAGATAATCTCAAGTTCTATGTTGTCAAACAAACAATCCAACTCCTAATTTTTCTGTCAAAACATTTTTCTGTCTCAAAACATTTTTAGTGAATGTTAGAAGTTGCAAATTTTACCACCTTGGCACTATTACCGAGAGATTTGACATCTAGATTCTAGAAGATAAAATCTTAATACAATTTCGTTCTAATTGCCAATTGGCTGAGGTATTCCAAATTTAAGCAGTCACAAAACATTTTTTGATATATGTACATAAAACTTGTTTTGAAATTTGTTAATAATATGATTGTTACAAAAATAATGAGGATCTTTAGATGAAAGCCTTTTTCTCTTAAACCATACTTTTATTAACCGGACTGTTTGACTTCAGCTAAAAATATTAAATTTTTCAAATCTTAGTTCCGACAAATTAAGATGACAAATAAAAAAGTCTGAGACCAAACAAAAATTTCAATATTCAGTTTGTGCTTACAAAATTATGCTGAAGATCTATTATACTAAAAAACAAAAATCAATTCCTCGATGAAAGTCATTTTATATTAAAACAACTTTATGTTTCTTTTTATTTGTATATCTATTGTACATAAGTAGAATTTTGAGTCAGCTCCACTTTTTGCTAAATTCACAATTTAACACCATAACTCCTGATGCTGATATTTCCAAACCGCTTTTACATTGGCATAAAAAAAAACACTTTACACTTACTACACAATTTCATATGAACATTGCTCATGCATTATGTCTGCTACGACCCGTACAACTTGCACCCAATCTAACTGCATCATATCCTTTTTCCAAATATATTCCCAACAAAAAAAAAAATAAAAATCTCCCACCGAAACCAAACGAAGGAATAGTGCTTGGTAATGCAATAAATTTATGTCCTCGTAAGTCATAATTAAACCGAATTATAATTTCCAATTAGACAGATGAGGTGGTATTGCACAGACTTGGGTATACCAGACACACACATAAATATAGGTTCATCCTGGTAACCGCTTTTCGTCCTTACTTATACTCTCTCTCTAACGTCCTCGATGGCTTATCTCTTGGCAAAAGTTTTTCAATGATTCTCCCGAGTCCTGAATTTCGTTGTTGGGGTGAAAAATAAATTTCCATGATACTAGATACAAATTTAGCTGCAAGCGAATATAATATATAAAAAGATGCTGGAGCATCAGGAAAAGGAGTCCTTGGTGCATGGAGTGTATACTGTAACCGCATGCAGGAAATTAATTATTTCAAAAAATATCTTTTATTTTTTTTTAAAGCTATAGTTTATCAGGAAGAAAAAAGATAGAGAGAGAGAGAGAGAGCGAGGGAAAGAGACAGAATAAGAAAACCACTAGTAGATGCAAAAACGGGAGTTAAGACCCAGTACCTCTAGCAGCTTGACAAAAACAAAAACAAAAAAGAATGAATTTTAGAAGTAGAGTTGGTATCCGCAGAAAGTCCTTGCAGCTGCAATAATTGAATCCGTTTTAACGAAGACGTGTTTAGTTTACTCAATTGAAAAATTGGCTCAAACGTTAAATCCACCTGCAGGATCTGCCACCGTTGTTTTTTTTATCTTACGATCTAACAGGAGGATATGAGAAAAGTATTATCCTTGTTATATAGCTCTAGGGGTTTTATGTTGTGCAATTCGGTTTCCTTTTCTACAGCAGCTGCAATGGAAGAATAATTTTGTCTCAAGATGCTAGTTTCGTTGAAATAATTTATATAAGCAAAGATAGTGATAAAGTTAAGTTAAATAAAGTAAGTTTTTTGGTGGAAGGAGAAGATTGTCGCTGTTGATTAATTTTTTTTCTTATTCCAGATTGTATTGTTTTGTGAAATATGATTCAGATAATGATGTTAACATTGTATTGGTGAAAATGTAATTATAATTATCATAAATTTAAATGAGTTGTAGTTTACTCATTAAATAATTCGGTCAGTTGATAACTTGGAAGAAATGTATTATTTTAATTACATCCAGTTTTTTTTATTGACCAATGCCACAGAAGAAGGAATGGAATTCTGAAACAACAAATATTTCTTTTCACTGCTTAGAAATATTTTTTTTTTTCAGATAAACAACTTATACATGACTTAAAAAAAATGGAAATTATTCCAGTAGAATACGAATTTTTACCAAAGAACGATGACTAATTTTCCCCTCCAATGCTTTAAGGTTTCAATTTTATTAAATAATTCATAAAAAAAGTGTGTGTTTAAAAGATGTTTTATTATTATTATAATAATAATAATTCTTAGTTACGTTGAAAGTCCTCTTTTCCGTTACTTTGTCCTTGGTAGTTAATAGCTTTGAGTGATTCCCTTGAGGACAAATTGAAATTTTTTTTAGAACCAAAACGAACGGCACAGTCATATAACGGAAATAGAAACTTGCTTTTTTTTTTTTAAATCGGCTCTAACAATTTCGATTAAAATGTTTGTGTGTAGTATTACATATAAGCGTCAATATTTGAAAAAAAAAAAAAAAAATATTTTTTATACCTACCGTTATTAACGGTACCTGTCATAGAACAATTTTTTTGATTTATAAATTTCTCGTAAGCGACATAGTCGATTTCAATCAAAATTTTTAAACAGAAACTTTAAAGTACACTGAAAAAATTATTATTCTTAAAAACTATGAATCTCGTTCATAAACCGAAATTCATAAATTTTTAAGAAATATTCATTAAATTAAAGTACGAATTCTTAAAAAAAAAATTATTTTTAAGAACAATTCATAAAGTTTAAGAATAAGTTTTCATAAAAAATTTCCAATGGAAAATATTTTTATGAATTTTTTTTAAGAACAAATACGAAGGTTAATGAATAAATTCATAAACTTCTAGCCACAATTCGAAAGAATATTTTACTGAATCTTAGAATCTGGTTATACTTTTATGAACGAAATTCAGTATTATTTTCCATTCAGTAGTATTTTGAGTTAAGATAATTTTTAAAATTGACTTTTTTTCCCTTCTTAAATTGATAAAATCAATTTTCAAAATTATAGTTGTAAGAAGTTCATTAATTTTGTGTTTTTAAGGCCCATTTGCTGAAACGAGTCTTAAATATTTATGTGAAACATAAACCCTTAGGTTCTACATTACGGTTTGCACGAACTTCAAACTGTGTCATAAATTCCTCTAAGTTTAACATAACTTAGGGGGAAGAAATAGTAGAACTTAAGCTGTTATGTTCTACCTAGGCACTTTTATTTTATGAAAAAAGCAAGAATGTCGCTCAAAAATTGATGTCGGTAGTACAAAGGACATGAATTATTATCAATTTAATAAAAATAAACTTACATTCATTAACTTAAACCATCCACAGATGGTACAATTTACACCACAGTTTTTTGTATGAGGCACTATTTTGCTGTCATATTTCATTGACTAATTTTGACACACCAGCACATTTACACACACACACGAATAATTTTTGTTTAACCAATTAACACTTATTTTTGGCTCAAATATACTTTTTTACACTTTTATTCCGCAAGATAAAGACACAAACTTGAAAATTTAACGATATTGTTGTATATTAATTGCTAAATTGCTCAAAATCTATTTAAATTATTTGACGTTTCTATTGATTTGACTTTTGAATTTGAAGTTCTCAGCGATTTATATCATGAAAGTAAATCATTGCTAGGTTAAACATAAATATTTTTTAGCAATTTAGAATAAACTAAGTAAAACACAAGAGTTATGTTCGACCTAGCTAAGATGAGAATTTATGACTAGTATGAGCAAATGGGCCTAAGTACTTTTTCTTAAAATGAATGTATTTTTTCATTAATCGAAAAATAACGAATATTTTACATCATTTGAAAAAATTCTTACGTTTTGAGTTTTTAAGGCCCATTTGCTCATACGGATCATAAATTTGATTCATAGCTAGGTCGAACATAGTCCTTGTGTTTTACTTAGTTTATTCTAAGTTGTTAAAAAAAATGTATGTTTAACCTAGCAATGTTTAACTTTCATGCGAGAAATCGCTGAGAACTTCAAATTCGAATGTCAAATCGATACAAAAGTCAGTTAATTTTATTTTTTTTTTGAGCAATTAAGCTGAAATTTTTTAATAATTTTGTTATTTTGTGGTTTTTTATTGCAAAAATTAATTAAATATAGTGAAACTGATAAAAAATGTGTGTTTGATTTGATAAAAAAAATTATTCATGTGATGGAAATTTTTTACAAATGTGTTTGTGTGGCACAATTAAGTGACAGAAAATTGACAAATATATGAAAAAAAATTGACAAATACTTCTGTAAACATTTATGCGAACAATTGTATCATGGTTAACGTATAAAAGTGAGTTGACCATTCTTTAATCAATTACTGATGTTAATTTTATAGACAACATCATTTTTAAGGGATGTTATGGCTTTTTGCTCAATAAAAATTTCTTATGTAGATCATAAAACCCTTATGTTCTACTATTTCTTGCCCCTAAGTTATGTTAAACTTAGAAGAATTTATGACACGAGATAAAGTTCGTGCAAACGATTATGTAGAACTTTAGGGTTTATGTTTCACATAAAGATTTAAGTTCCGTTTCAGCAAATGGGCCTAAGTATATTTTCTCAAAGTCTATGTACTTTTTCATCAATCTATAAAATAATAACTGTTGTTCTGAATCTATGCCTCAGAAAGATTTCTTTGAGGATTTAATTTAAAATCTGATATTCAAAGTGGACGGTTGTTGCCGAAACAAGTTATAAAAGTTTGTGAATAAAAGACAATATTTATTATAAACAGTGTTAAGCATTTCAACCACGTAGACAATTTGAAGAGTATAAGTACATTTAACAGTGTAAAATATTGGTGGTTCCCGTTGCCTCTTTCCCATATACTCAGATAAGTATAAAAACATAGAATGTTAAAAATTGCTCTCTTTTATATATTAAACATATTTTAATTTTGTTTTGTTATAGATGCATGTTTTAAAATTAAAAATCGTGATTTGATATTTTTGTGAAATAAGGAGGCACATACGTAATCTTCAACTTTGGACCGGCAAAGGGGAAAAAATCGACACAAAATAAAAACCATATTAAAGGCGATTCTCAACTAATCCTGTACACTTGAAATTGTCATTGCAAACTAAAGCAAAACATAGAATTAAGTAAGTAAGGCCCATTTGCTGAAACGAGTCTTAAATATTTATGTGAAACATAAACCCTTAAGTTCTTCATAGCGGTTTGCAAGAACTTCAAATTGTGTCATAAATTCCTCTAAGTTTAACATAACTTAGGAGGAAGAAATAGTAGAACTTAAGGATTTTATGTTACTTTTAAGCATTATTAATTGAGAAAAAAAGAAGTAATATTCCTTAAAAAATTATCTTGGTTGAAAAATAAAGAGCAATTTATTAGTCTAATAATAGTACAGGAAAGTTAGTAAAAAAACAGGCATATTGTGGAACGAAATATAGGACGGCTGAATTTTTCAAATCTGAAAGAGGGGTATTAGAAAAGCTTAAGTCCTGGTTTTCGGGACGCCACCCCCCTGGCGAAATCCGCCATTTTGGAAAACACGAATCGCTCTATATCTTCAAAACTATTTGTCCTAGAGAAATGGTTATCAGAAAAAAGTTCTTGGAAATTTAATTATCTTTCTCTTTGTAATACATTATTATTCTGAGCGGGCAATATTTTTGAGGTTATGTTGTTTTAATTTATTTTTTTTCGGTTTTTTTAAGATTTAAACATTCCCGGTAATAGTAACATAATTTTTTAAACAGTTAAAGTTATAGACCATCAAATTTCCAATAATTTGGTATATTTTTGAAAGTCATGCGATGTATGAGTCGAAAGTTATTGATCATAAAACTATAGTCTAAGTACAGGAAAGTTAGTAAATAAAAAACGAAATTTTGTGAAACGAAATATAGGGAGGCTTATTTTTAAAAATCTGAAATAAAGGTTAGAAAAAAGCTTAAGTCCTGGTTCTCGGGACGCCAATCCCATGGTGAAATTTGCCATTTTGAAAAACGCGAATTGGTCTATATCTACTAAACTATTGGTTTGGCCGAATAAGTTACTTAACCAAAGTTGTAGGTAATATAAATATCTTTTCTTGTGCATTCACTGTTTTTCAACGAGGACAACACTTTTGAGGTTATGTTGTTTTATTTTTTCGGTTTTTTAATTTTTCTCAGCATCTATGATAGAAACATAATTTTTTAGCATGAATAAAGTTGTAGAACATCAAATTTATATTAATTTGGTATAATTTTGAAGATTATATTTTTAAACCAAAGATACGGAATTTTAAGACCAATCCCTTTCAATATTTTCAAAAAATATACTAATATGTTTTTGCATAAGATATGAAAAAAAGGCTAAATCTTTTATGTAACGTAAAAACAAGAAACAAATGATATGAGAGGGAGTTATTAAGGTGGGTAACGGTAAACTTAGAATATTGTGGTACACATATTTTGCTTTAAGTCAAAATCCAACTTTTATGATGCTAAACATTATGTTTCCATCATAGAGACTGAGAAAAATTAAAAACCGAAAAAATAAAAAATAAAACAACATAACCTCAAAAGTGTTGTCCTCGCTGAAAAACAGTGCATGTACAAGAAAAGATATTTATATTGCCTGCAACTTTGGTTGAGTAACTTATTCGGTCAAGTCAATAGTATAGCAGATATTTCTAATACCCCTCTTTCAGATTTGAAAAATTCAGCCGTCCTATATTTCGTTCCACGAAAAAGTCTATCTTTCCTGTACTATAATAATTAACTTATTTTCATACCCCCTTATCATCAGAAAATGGTTTAATTTCCCGCACAAAATTTTTAAGCACTATTCATCATTTTTTTTTCATATTTTCAAAACATATTTTGACACACAAACACATTTACAGATCGAATACATTCACATGAACACATTTTTTAGAATAGGATTTATCACATATTTTTGGTCACTTTCTCTATTTTAGGCTTTTTTCTTGCAATAAAATTCCACAAATGTTAAAATATAAAAAAAATGTATTCTAACTGCTAAATTGCTCAAAAACTGATTTAATTAATTGACATTTATTTCGATGTGACAATTAAATTTGAAGTTCTCAGCTATTTATATCATGAAAGTATATCATTGCTAGGATCAACATAAATATTTTTTAGAATCGTAGAATAAACTAAGTAGAACTAAAGAACTATGTTCGACCTAGCTAAGATTAGAATTTATGACTAGTATGAGCAAATGGGCCTAAGTGTTGAATTTTATTTTATTTCTCTAAGGCCCATTTGCTGAAACGAGTCATAAATCTTCCTTTTAAGTATTCCAAACTTAGCTCTAAGAAAAACTTAGTTCTTAAGGTTCACATAGTTTATTCTACGTTGCTAGGAAAAATTATATTTCGTCTCAGCTATGAATCGGTTTGACAGTTAATTAATTAAATGAAATTAAATAAATAATAAAACCGATTTTGAAAATATATATTTATACGCATTATTACAAAAGCTTAAAGCAAAACAGACCAGGAGACTGAATTCTCATATGTGTGCCATCAACGAAATTGATTACATTTGGAAAGGATGCGATATCGAAGAACTCTCGCTTAGTTTTCAAAATGTCAGATGTGGTCTCTTGAAATTTTATGTAATTTACTCCAAGTCTAGTTATTGCAGTTGAAACTCGCAAAACAATTCTTGATACTGTCGATACATGCATCCCTCCAAAATCAGCTATACTCAGAAGGTGATTCCCAGTAGCAAAAAAACGTAAAGCAACCCAAAGTTGGTTAATAGGAGCAATTGAATTATTACTGAAATATGAAATTTTATCTGTCATACCTAATAATATCTTTTAATTATGGACATATGGCATTTTATAGATACACATATGTATATTTTCTTACCTTTTTAATATACATTCAAGCGATTTGCTCCAAAATATTAACTGTTATATGTATGCTTCGTTAAACGAAATCTTTTATAAAAAGAAAGTTCATCAAAAGAATAGAAATATTCTTTTCTCTCATATATTTGGCGTGGCACTCCTACTTCTAAAATTTCGAAAACTTGAACATCATCTTCAAGTTAATCCAGGATTTCAAAATTCATCTTTACAAATTTATTTATTTTTATTCACAGAAAAATTATTTGTCAAAACAAACTTCAGGCACTATGTTTTACTTAAAGACTTAGGATGTACAAATTCTTCCCCCTAATATATGTCTTACTTAGCAACTTTTATGATTAAGAATATTTTTGGTGCAAACGAATAAGTAAAACTTAAGGCTATAAGTTATACTTAAATATTTATGACTCGTTTCAGCAAATGGGCCTAAATATTTAAATTTTGTTTTAACTTAATATTATCAACCTAAATTCTTTATATTTTTATTTTTCCCCAACTTATTCAATTTTGTATTGTTTTTTTTTCAGCTCCATAGTCTAATGCTGCCGATTACAATAAGGTAAAAGATAATTTAACCTTCTAGCTATTTCAATTTTTTAAATCAAATATAACATATTAATTTTACTAATTCAATCTTTTTTCTATCTTTCCAGATGATGCATCCATTAAAAAAGTAAAATTAAATTAAAAATTAACTTTATTCTGAAATTTATAGTGATAATGATCAATAAAACATTTTTATAACATTTAAACTTAATAATTTCTTTTATTTTTAAAAACAATTTTCATTTTTTTGTTTTAGATTTTGGGTTGTTTTCTTTTGCTATTTGTTTGTTTGGGATACAATTTTTTTTAGGAACAAATTAAAGGCTTGGAATGGAAATGGTAATGTATTATATGCAATATGCATTTATATAAATAAATGCATAGATTTTAATGAAATTGTATTATATTTTATGAAAACAATCATACAACTTTAAGAAAAATTCATAGTTTTTATTATTTTTTTCATAAAATTTAAGCAACATTTCATTTAAATTTTTACGAAATTTATGAAAAAAATCATAAAATTCAAGAAATAATCTTAAAATGTAAGAAACTTTTCTTAAAATCTAAGAAACTTTTCTTAAAATCTATGAAACTTTTCTTAAAATCTAAGGCCCATTTGCTCATACGGATCATAAATTTAGATCTTAGCTAGGTCGAACATAGCACTTCTGTTTTACTTAGTTTATTCCAAGTTGCTAAAAAATATTTATGTTAATCCTAGCAATGATTTACTTTCATGCGAGAAATCGCTGAGAGCTTCAAATCAAATTGTCAAATCGACACAAACGTCAGTTAATTTAAATTGTTTTTGAACAATTTACGGAAAATAATTCAAGAAATTTTGTTATTCTGTCTATGTTTATTGAATAAAAAATGAATATTAGTGAAAGCGGTAAAATAAATGGTGTTTAATTCAATAAAAAACAAATTATTAATTTGAAAGATTTATTTTTGTGTATGTATTTGTGTGTCATTGTGTTTGTTTGTATTGTGTGTGAAAATTTTGACAGCAAAATGTTAAAAAATGTATACGAATTTGTGCGGCAAATTGTACCATCTGCTACTAGTTAACACGTATAAAGTAAGTTAACCGTTCTTAAACTTATAATTATTGTTCTCTTTACACCCAAAATCATTTTTAAGGGGTGTTTTTTTCTTTTTTTCGCAGTTAAAATTGCTTAAGAAGAACATAAAACCCTTATGATCTACTATTTCCTCATCCTAAATAATGTTAAACTTAGTCAGATTTAGGGGTTACTTTTAAGTTCGTGCAAACCGGTATGTGAAACTTAGGCCTTTATGATTTACTTAAATATTTAAGACTCGTTTCAGCAAATGGGCCTAAGAAACTTTTCTTAAATATGTTCAAAAATTTTCGTATTCGTTTATGAACAAATTCATAAAATTTAAGAACTTATTCTTAATTTTTAAGAGAGATTCATTCCATTATGAATTTGTTCAGAAAAAGATTCTTAAATTTAATGAATTTGTACATTGGCTCATTTGCCATTAATTTTAACATTAAATTAATGTACGAATTTATTAATTTTATGTACCTTTTTGGTTCAGTGTAAGAATTATATAAACATTTTACAATACCTATATTCAAAAAACACATTTTAGGATTTTCAAAAAATATTAAATTTTTTTTTTTTTTTTTGAAAAATCAATTTTTTGATAACGGATGTTGAATTTTTTCGAAATTTAGTTTTTAAATGTTGAATAATATTTTCTTGAAAAGAGCATAGGTATCAACTTTTTTTTTGTGAAAAATGTTAGAAAATTTTTCGATATTCGAAATTTGTTTTATACAAATTTCTTTTTATACAAAAAATAAAATGCAGTCCGCAATTGATCCAAATTATCCTTTTTGTATGTTAGTGTCAATCTTCATGCCACGTTTCGATGACAGTATATTTTTTTAACCCGAGAATTATACTTTTTCCAGAGTATATCTATTGTTGTTGATTGATGATTGGCCTTAAGCTTCCATTTTATCGACTGTTCATGCTATCTCATTTTCTTATATAAGATTGGTTATTTCCTTGAAAGCATCCGGTCCTAGTTTTATAGCTTTTAAGAAATTTTTAGATTATTGACTGATAGAGTTCCGAAACATGGTATTGATAGACTGCATTTCACTCCATGTTTCCTGGTATGTACTGTTAAAATGTATGAAGTCCATTGTGGTGGATCTTTTGCAGGTGTTTTTTTAGTCCTTTCTTGTGTGAATAGTAATTCTGCACATAATCAGGAAGGCGGGATATTTGTTCTTATTTCGATGACATTTTTGACACTTTCTGATTATAAAGTGAATTGAAATCAGTTCTAAGCAGTCGATACCACTGTAAGTTTCATTCAGTCTAAGCATGCAAGGACTAACTATAGAGAGTTTTGTTACCGATCGAATATCGGAAACCCTATCTTGCAAAACGTCGACTGTTCGTCGACATAAATATCGGTTTGTTTTAAAGAAATGCTTCATTTGAATTTTATTTCTTTAAATTTTCGCAATACTCTTCGAATTTTATTCGCCACAGTCGTGCATTGTTTTTTCTTGGCATTTGACACTTCTAAATTTTCGAAATCATTGATGTCTAACATGGATTTTCAATAAAAAATCTAACTTGTTTGTTTAATGTATACTTTTCCTTGACCCACCCCACACGCTAATCGATACATCAAACCTTCCAACTTGATTACAAAATACGAGTATTTGATTGAATTAATTTCCCTTCTAGCATTATGAGTTAATATTGATTACAAAGTTGCAGTTTAACTCTTTAAAAAAGGTATATCTTCTACCTTGAAACTATGTTGTTCCGTTTCTAACCCATTTAATCAGTTTCTTAGCTTATCCCATTATTTTCTCATCACTAATTCCAGAAGCTTCCGGGAAGTCCTTTGAAAATTTTCAACAAATTTCAATTTAGTTTTCTCTCGCTTGCTCTTCCTCATACTGAATGAATACCATTGCCAATCCAACCATAAAGACTACCATCCATATCCAATTGACCATTCCGAAGGTCAAAAAAATACAACAACAAAAAAAAAGCAAGGCAAAAAATGTATATAAGACCGATGAAGACATCATTTGCCCGGATGAGGACACTTCATCGTCAAAAGGATCAAGAGGATGCCGCTTCGTTTGCTTGCAAATCAAATATTTACTCTTTTTCCTTAGATTTAATCCGAAAACCCAACAAAAACTGCGAAGGTAAATTTCTAAAATGACATTGGGTTTTATAGCTTTTGCTACCTTCTGGCTTCTTCTTTTGGCTCCTTGCTGGCTGATGTCGTCCTCCACGTAGAGAGACTACATTACTTCTGCTTGGTTGCAAAGCATTTAAGCATTTTTTGGTACACATACATAGACACAACTATACATCGTATCCTTAAGGAAATCATAAAATATATACCAACTCTTAGTTTGTTATCGTTTAAGGGTAACTCTAAAAAAAATAATACAGTTCCACTTACATTTATGTGAATGTGTTTAACTACATATTTATACTCGTGTATGCAAATGTATATTTTTATGACCGGTGCTTGTGCAAAAATTTTAACTTTTAAACCCTCTCTAAAGCGTAGGTAGGAATACAAAAAATACATAAATAAATTTTAATTTTTTTTTAAGACAAGACAGGTAAATAGATATTTGTACATGCGAATGATCCAAAGCAGAATGAAAGAGTTTATTGTCCTTTTAGAGTCGCACGAACTTGTTCTTATAAATTTATTTGCTTAGAATTACTGTGCTTTTTATTAAAATTGGTTAATGTTTATTTCAGAAATTTTTTTTATTTCTAAATTAAAAATAAGTTGTTAATTAAAATAATACAAGAGTAGATTGTTAGCCATATTCTCAGCTGAAAGATAGTCACTCTATTTTATAGACCGTTACAGGGGCGGATCCAGGATTTTTTTCTGGGGGGGGCACAAGGGACGGATTGGCAAAAAAACAGCAATAACAGTTAGAAATAAAGTGAAGTACCATACGACTGACTAACAAGCAGAAAATTTTAACGACCCACAGTGGTCTAAAACCTGGCCAAAAATATTTAGGCACATTTCCCACATCAAATAGGTACCAAATGACCAAAAAGTTATTCGGAAGGAAAAATTTTCATTTTCTTGTTACAGTAAAAGCCACTTAAGTGCTAACCCTCTTACTCCTGGATTAGCCGGAAGAAAAAAAATATAAAAAATCAGAAAATGCACGTACAATTCTTTATTTAATTTTTTGACTTAAGTTGTTTCACCAAATAGTTTTTGAGAAATTAAGTTTTAAAGATGAAATTTTGAAAAAATAATGTTTACGTTTTTTAATTGATTTTGTATAAAATTTTGCAATATTATGGACATAATTATACCATTAGTTAATGACCTAGTAGTTTTTAGTCAAATACTAAAGACTTCATTCTAATAAATATTAAAGTTCCTAAGAATAACAAAAAAAACTGAATCATACTTTTTTGCCGGGAAACCCAGTTTTGTTTTTTTTTATTTGCATTAACCTTTTGTAACACAAGGTCGTAAATTTAAAAATTAATAAGTCAATCGATTGGCCTTTATCTTTAATAAAACACGTATTTTTTAAAAATTCAACAAAGTCATTATTTACTTAGTTATTTCGATATTTTGGGAGTAAAAAAAAGTTTAAATAATTTATTTTTATATAAAAATTCAAAAATTCAAGCAAAAAACTATCTAATATTAATTTTTAGGCACTTTCCTAAAATCCAAAAATAAAACCCAGTGGGGTTTACTAACAAAAACTATTTTTTTTTCTGAATTTCGTAGTTTTTATACAAATTTGCTTATTTTCAAAAAAATCCCAACTTTCAACATTAACTGTCAATTAAAAACTATTGGTGCTATTTATTAGAAATTTGAAGTACTATTTCGATAAAGCAATACTTAAAGATTATAATATTAGAAGCTTCAAAAGAAAAAAAAATAGTTCGTAGAGCTTTTATGCAATCTTTTTCGGTTTGTTACAGAAATGTCACATGGGGCTACAAGGGGTTAAATTGTTTTATACCTCAAGAATATTGTGTTCAAATTGTAGGTCTCTTGGAGCCAAATTGACCAAGTTATGAGTATTTTAATACTTCCCTTAGGAACGTTTTAGTCTTTTAGTCCAGAGTTCAAAACTTTAAATCGTTATCCCCACAACTAATGTTTTCAACGCCGGTGCTCCTCATAACTTTAAAACTACTGCACCGATTTTTTTGAAATTTGGAACACTATTTTTTTTACATATTTTTAGAGGTATCCCTGGAGAAATTTTCTCAATAAAATAATATTTATAAAAATCTATAAGTAAGGGTCGCTTTTGAGGAGTTTTTTTTCAAGGGGTCTTTATTTTCGGGGTGCAAACTTCGGCAAACTTCTGAAATGCAAGTTTGTTCTACATATCCAGCAGTTCTATAATATATAGTTTATGCAATTTTGTGACGTGTTCCGCTATTTTAAAAACACTAATGTTAAAAAAAAAAAACAACGAAAAAAGTGCAAATTTTTTGACCCCTCTGTATGAAAAAATAGAGTTGCATATACAATTATTTTTTTTATATCATTCAATGTCATTCGATGTCCATATCAAAATTTTTCACCAAAATCACTTTGAAAATTCACTTTTTTTTAAATCGAAAAAAAAAAATTCGTGTGTACCCAACAAATAGCCGTTTATTTATTTGTGAGGTGGAGCTATTCATGGGAAAGGAATGCAACAATCAACAAAATTCGCATTTTCAGCCAGAAATAGACAAGAGTTTCACTCAAGTTCTTTATGTTATTATTCATATATTTTTAAAACTCTTATAGTTTGATTTCCTTTAAGTATGAACTTTAAGTTCTGGGGGGGGGGGGGGCACGTGCCCCCGTGCCCCCCCCTGGATCCGCCTATGGACCGTTATATTAAACTTTGTTGGTAGCAAGATTAGTTCCCACTTTAGCACATCAACAACATGGAATAGTAATTGAATAATAAATTTCTTCTTAAGGCAGTAACCTTTTTCAGAACCTTGGAAGAAGTTTCATTGCCACATCTATCGTCATTTCTGACCAAAAGAGCTGAAAGTCAAAATATTTTTAAGTTATCCACTTTTTATTTCATACCTACCTATAGGTATTTTTTATTTGATTGTTCACAGCCATTAAAAACTATAATAATACAGAATGAAATATCTTTTTGGACATATGTTCTGATCGTCAAAAGGCTATATGAAGTTGGCTTATTAAAATGCTATTTTGATGTGAAAACCTCTTTAGTATCGTAGTGATTTGAAACAAGATGAAACGAAAATGCGACACGACTTCAACTTGTTATAACTTTTTTGTTTTAATAGATAGATGAATGAAATTTGTATTGTAGATAGCTAATTAAATAAATTATAATTGTACAAAATTTCAATTAATTTATATTAAAAATTCGGAGATAACGGTAAAAAGATGTTTTTTTCCAACACACGTTATATCTTTTGATCTAGTGCACATACAAATTTGATTTAACTTTAATACGCATGCTGATAACATAACCTTTTATTTGATATATCACACATAACGTTACGTGCTCTACAAGTTACACAATCTTAAATTGAAAAAAAAATACCTCAAAACACCTGTGGGGATCTGTTGGCGATGACCAGCTACCAGTGTCGGAAGTACCGTAATCTCAGTCTGGAAATTCGACATGGTTGACTTTAAAAAATTCTAGCTTCTCTTGTAGACATCTTTGAAATAAGATTCGTGCATTATTATACAAGGTGAAACAATAAGCTTTCACATGGTATAAAATTTTTTATAGGTTGTCAAACAAAAAAATTGATTTAATAGCATGAGAACATAAAAATAAATGTTTTTTTCGCTTTTTTTGATGGAAATTGATCGAGTTCAAAAAATTCTAGCTCTTTTTGTAGATGTCCGATATATATTTTGAGCTCTTACAATAAGCTTTCAGATGGTATAAAATATAAAATAATTTATATAGGTTGTCATATAAAAAACATGGATTTAAAGGTGATAAAATAAAAATAGGTAGATTTCTTCTATTTTTTTTTTTTTTTTTTTGCAAGAAAAATGATTTCTTAAGGTTTCACTTCTACCACGTGTGAATTGCACACATGATTTTTTTTTTTTCAAACCTGCTTGGTTCGATTACCCAAGGTTAGTCCAGGATAGCCCAACTTTTTTTTCCTTAGCCCACCTTTAGTTTTTAAATTATAACGAATTCAATTTGTTTCACCTCAAGAATCACAAAAAATATTTTTTTTTGTTCAGTGTAAAAATCGCTGATTTTTCAGTGTGGTTAGCACACCATTTATTTTGTAAAAATTTATCCTTCCTACACTTTATACTGGTTATTCCAACAAATTTTAAAGAACTTCTTGAGATTTGCTATGAAACGGATACGAACATGAGATTTTTTTTGGATATAGAATATACACCTACATTGTTTTTTTTTTTTATAAAAATAAAGCCATAATTTTTTTTTAGCGTTATTATTTTTTTATCAACACGAGTGAGAGTACATTACTGTTAGTAATACAGTCAAATAAGGAGAAAAAAGGGGTAAATCTCGGAATGAATGTTAGTAGAAATTTTTTTTGCTCAATATCTTCCTTTTGCCATTCTATAACATATCTCCAAAGTCTAGAAAAATCTCATGTCCGCTTGTCGCGATTTCAAGGTCAAATCGCGAAATGGAGATTTTCAAAATTAGCAAAAATAAGCTATGGTATTATATACACATATGATACATGATTTCAAGGTATTTTTTAATGCTGATTCCAAAAAATCTAAAATCAAGACAATCTGACGTCTCTGGAAAAAGTTATACCTGTTTTTCATCTGTCAACTCATATTATTATAACAGTTGCAAACTTACTGCCGAAAAACCCTTAAAAGTTATGGTAGATGAACCAAATTTTGCATGAAGATTTTAGAATCCATCATTATTAAAAATCAAAACAATCCATCACAAAAAATATATATACCTACGAAATAATGGTATTTTTTTATGGAGGGGCAAATTTTAGGATATGCACTAAAGAAGATTCTTGTTCATCTTAGGAATAAGTGCTAATAGGTTAATTTTTTCATTTTAATCTTTGTTTGGATATTCCTTAACTACCCTCAAAAATCTAAAAAAATCTCATGTCCGCAAGTCCTAATTTTCTTGGTTTGAAGATAAGGTGCAGATTTGAAAAAATTGAAAAACTACTCTTCAGATATTTGTGTCAGATCAACATGAACAAGGTACATTACTTTTCAGGGATGGTCATATTGATTTGTTTGTGGGTTTTGTTGTAATCAGCGTTAAAAAATACCTTGAAATGATATGGGTTATGTTGGTATACATATAAGAATCTAAAGTTTTCTTATTATTTTTTTTAAATCTGCACCTAACTTAGTTTAACCTAGAAAATTAGAACTTGCGGACATGAGATTTTTGTAGATTTTTGACATAAATTATAAAATATCCAAACAAACATAGAAACCAAAAAAATAGCCTATTAGCACTAATTCCAAGATTGTACCTGGATGTTTTTTAGTGCACATCCCAAAATTTCCCCTTTTCTCAAAAAATACCATTTTGTCATAGATATGAATGTTTTTTGCATTGCATTGTTTTGATTCTGAATGATAATGTATCTTAAAATCTTCATGCAAAATTTGGTTCATCTACCATAACTTTTAAGGGTTTTTCGGCAGTAAGTTTGCAACTGTTATAATAATATGAGTTGACAGATGAAAAACAGGTATAACTTCTTCCAGAGACGTCAGATTGTCTTGATTTTAGATTTTTTGGAATCAGCATTAAAAAATACCTTGAAATCATGTATCATATGTGTATATACTACCATAGCCTATTTTTGCTAATTTTGAAAATCTCCATTTCGCGATATGACCTTGAAATCGCGACAAGCGGACATGAGATTTTTCTAGACTTTTGAGATATGTTATAGAATATCAAAAGGAAGATATTGAGCAAAAAAAATTTCTACTAACATTCATTCCGAGGTTAAACCCTTATTTGACTGGATTATAGCCTTTTTTCTTAACTGATAAAGCCCGCAAAATTGAAAAGCTAAATATAAGATTTTGAAAAAAAAAATCATGTGTGCAATTCACACGCGGTAGAAGTGAAACCTTAAAAAATATTTTTTTCTTGAAAAAAAACCGAAAATATTTAACTTTTTTTGTTTTATCACCTTTAGATCCATTTTTTATAACAACTTTAATTAAAATTAATATCATCCAAAAGCTTATTTTTTCAGCTCAAAATATTTATATCGACCATGTCCATACAATATCTACAAAAAGAGATTGAATTTTTTGGAACACAATCAGTTTTCTCAAAAAAGCAAAAAACTCATTCTTTTTTCTCTTCTAACACCATTAAATCCATTTTTTTAAATGACAACCTATAATAAATTTTATATTATAAAAGCTTATTATTTCACCTTTTATATGACGCATCAATCATATTTCTACGATGCCTAAAAAAAAGTAAGAGTATTTTAAGGCCAACCTTGTGAAACTGAGATTACGGTACTTCCTAAATTGAAGACTGGGCAGCGGCAACAGATCTCCACAGGTGTTTTGAAGAACTTTTCAAGTTTTTCAATTTAAGATTGTGTAACTTGTAGAACATGTACCGTTATGTGTGATATATGAAATGAAAAGTTATATTATCAGCACGCGTATTAAAGTTTTAAATCAAAAGATATAACGTGTTTAGAAAAACAGCATCTATTCACCGTTATCTCAAGATTTTGAATATAAAATTAATTGAAATTTTGTAAAATTATAGTTTATTTAATTACCTATCTACAGTATAAATTTCATTCATCTGTCTATTAAAACAAAAAAGTTATAATCAGTTGATTTTTCGTGTCGCTTTTTCGTTTCATCTTGTTTAAAATCACTACGATACTAAAGAAGTTTTCACTTCAAAGAAATATATTTTACTACTGAGACCCCATGAACATTTCTGCTTCAAAAAATCTGGAGTGCAAGATACTTCGAAATGTTTCGTGTTCAAACGACCCGTGGCGATAAAGGCATTAAAGGGGAAACTTTAGGATTAGTAAACAAAATTGAACCCGAGATATAAATTAGATAAATAACATTCACTGAAAGATAAAATGAAGTGCGTCGATTTTTTTATGTTATGGATTTTTTGAGGTTTCTGAGAAGTGAAACTGCAAAAGCACTTCAGTAAACTTTAAATTAAAAACAAAGACAATTTTCAAAAACCAGAATTTTTAATTTAAAAAAATAAATTTTTTCTGTAAAAATTTGTCTAGTCGAAAAAAAATTAAGCATAAAATTTGTAAAATCTCGGAATCAAGAGAGAGTCGATGAATCTGTAAAACAGAAAAATATGTTATTATGTATGAAATCGTTCAATCGGAATTGTTGTACGATTTTAGATTTTGCTCAAACTTTGTAGGGATATGTTCTCTAGGACTATAGGGAAGGAAATCCATGATGATTAATTTTCGTGGTTTCCCCACTACCCGCATTCGATCGTTATTTTCATGGTACTATAGTTTTGCGTCTATTTTAGATATCTTTTTGTTTGAAACGGCATTTTAAAGCTTAAGAATAGTAATTTTTGAATAAATATTAAAAAATTACGTACCTACTAATTATATACCTGAATTAAAAACAATTTTTGAAAAACTGGTAATTTTGCTGATTGTTCATGGTTTTTGACTGGCTCAAGAACCTTGGCTTATGTAGGAGGCTTATACTTACCAAATATTAAATATAGATATTTTTCAATTTTTTAAAAAAAATTTTTTGTTTTTTATTTTTACATTTGCCAAATATACCAAACAATAAAACCTTTTCTAAGTAAACTCCACGTATACGCCTCTTATCGAATTTTATGTTTACCAACATGAAGAAAAATATTTAAAAAACGGCAGCAAGCCTAAAAAGTGTTAATTTACATCAGGCAACCCTGAGTCAAATAATCTTGAAATAACATAACCCTGTGCAAAAAATAATGAATTAAACAATGACTACTGCCGGGATATGTGGCATGGCGGTAGTCCTAGCTAATTTTTTTTTTGGTTCAGCAATCACTCTGTAAAATTTTAGCGTGGTACTATTAAGTATAATTGTATTATGTTAGTAATTATAAGAAAAACGCTCATAAGGTTATAGTTATAAGGAAAAAGGTGACTTATGACAGTTTTTTAATAAAAAAAGCTACTCCACCGCAAGTTATCCTCAAAAGTCGTAAAGCTTATATATGATTTTATTTTACCTGTCGCAATTCTTTTGTAATTTATAACAAAAATAAAGGTTTACCTACATACACCGAAAAAAAAATTTGATAATAACAGCTATCAAATTAACATTTTTCAGTGACAAAAGTCGTCCAACAATTAAAATATCAATTTTGATATTTTATCATATCATTTTGACATTTTTTAATTTCAGGTGGGATAGTGAAAATTTCACTTTGACAATTAAAATATCATTTTGACATTTTTTTAAGTTTAAGTGGATAGTGAAAATTTCACTTTGACAATTAAAATATCAATGTTGACTAGATTTTACGTTTTAGTTTATTATAATGAAACCTATTTCTTTCCTTTTCATTTTTATTATTTTTATTATTTTAAGAATTTTCTTTCTTTTTTCAAAACATCACTGAAAGGAAATATTCTTTACAAAATAATGGTGATATTATTTTTTCTATTATAGGTGATATAATTGTTTTGTTATTTTCTCCCAAACTTTGTGAAGTAAAATTTTAGTGCCGATCAAATTTTCTCAGTAAATCATACATTTTACTTCGAAAAAACACAAAGCGCCTTTAAATTAGTACACATTAAGAATTTTTTATTTAATATTTTTCAATAATTTGGAATGAGAAATTGATATGAAAAAATGATAATAAAATATCAAAAAAAATTTCCAAAATGTGACATTTAAATATCATCCTGATAATAAAAATGTTGTTTTAACATTTTAAATATCATAAAACACATTTTATAGAGCATTTTTGGCTGATATTTAAAAAATGTTAATTTGATATTAAAAAAATGTTAAATTGATATTGTTTTTTTTTCGGTGATATGTATCTGTAATATGTGCCATTGAAATGGTCCTTACGAACATTATAGTCGAACTATAATACTGCATTCATTCAAGATTAATCAATATTGTTTTTTCTAATTGTTGACAAGCATACTAGCTACTCGTCCACACTCTCAACTGAGTGTGTGGACGTTAGGGCTGTAAAAGTAACGACAAAATGAGCATGTATACGTTACTTTTGATACTAGTACCCGCATCAATAATATCGTTACTCGTTACTTTCGTATGTTTCGCATTTTTCGCATATTTCGTATGTTTCGGGTGTTTCGCATGTTTCGTTACTTTCGTTACTTTCGCATGCTTCGTGTGTTTCGTACATTTCGTATATTCCATGTCTTTCATACGTTTGGTATGTTTGGTATTTTAAGTATATGTTTCGTACATTGGTATAAGGGTGTAAAAATTTTTTTTTTGAAAAAAACCAAAAACAATTTCTATAATCTAAGCTACATTTTAAGGTCATAAACATTAAAATTAGTTGCGGCATTCTCATGTAATAAGAGTTTAAAGGTAGCTATATTGAATTTTTTTCGTTTTTTTTTTTAATCAAACGTGGAAACTTTTTTGATTTTTTTCCAAATTTTTAGACAAAACTTGAGTAATTTTTTGTTTATATTCTTTCAGTAATCTTATCACAATTCTTTAGAGACCTTTATTTCAAAAGTGCAACGCGCAGATCTCGAAATATTAACACTTCAATACAACCATGTCGAACAATTTTTCATTTATTTTTTCTATTGAGAGTGATTTTCAAACCTCGTTTTCTCTGCTTTTTTTTGTGTTGAAAATTTTGCACCGATAATAAACTAATTTTTCGAAAAACCAAAAAACTTTTGTACATTCTTAAGCTAAATATCAACTATTAACACAAAGGCCATAAACAGATTGGTTGCGTCGTGGTGATGAAGTGATGATACCGATATCGAACCGATACGAGATGCGATAAATGCTGTTCAATTCAGAATGTTCTACCGAGGGGAACCGCAAACGAATACGTAAAAAGCGTACTCAGTTTTAGGGAAAATTGCGGAACGCAAATTATCCTCATTCCCGAACACGCCCATGTTTCGTTTCCTCCCGGTCCAAACTTAAAAATTGTCATTGCAGCCAACCTAAAATAAAAAACCATTCAATCATTTCATTCAGTAAAATTCATTCCATATTCTCATTCAAAGTTGTCGTCACTCATGTCAGACACCACCTCACCACACACAAGCAAGAAAGTAGTACCTACTTGAAATCAAAAAAAAAAAAAAAAAAACAAAAACTTAAAACCACGAATAAAACCAAAATTGTAATTATTTGTTTGAATCAAACTAAAGAATAAAATAAATTAAACAAATCAAACAAAGGAAAAGAAAAATTCTTTTTATTAATTACAAAAGGAGAAAACAGAATACAAGTACGGCTTCGCCCCAACAGATGCAGTGTACCATTTTGTTTTTGTTTCACATTTCGTATACCTATCCAAATTGGTATTCTAATTGGAATGTATCTACACTACACTCAAACACACTTTCACATATCTCACTCCCACATGTCCATAAAAAACAGGTACGAAAGAGAAAGAAACAGAATTCTTATTTACCCGTTTTGATATACATACACAAAAACAGAACAACAAAATGGTAAAATACATAAATGATGATACCGAACCGATACGAGATGCGAAATAATGCGCACACGACAAATGCAGTGTACCATTTTGTTTTCGTTTCGCATTTCGTATATCCAATCCAAATTGGTATTGGAATTGGAGTATCGTCGTTACTAGTATGTTCCGTATTTTTCGTATGTTTCGCACGTTTCGCACGTTTCGTATGTTTCGCATGTTTCGTTACTTGTTCAGTACTAGTAACGAAACATACGAGTAACGAAATTATTTGGGCAGTAACGTTTCGTTACTCGTTACTGAAGTGAATACCCGCATTAAAGTAACGAATACATACGGTTTCCTACAGCTATAGTGGACGTTCTCAATTTAACTGCCGTTTCACTGAAGCATTTGCATTTGATTGATCTTTACCGATTTCAGTCAGGTTACGTTTATGCCAACAGAAGTTGATCAAGTGGGTTGATCATCAGAAATTCATATAAGAATTAAGAAATAATGTCTTACTCAGCTGAAGAAGAAATAAGAAATTGAACCAAATGAAACTCTCAATTTAAATTTACGTACTTTGTGCAATGTTGTCTCTTTATTTTTAATTTGTCTCTCGTAAATGTTTTTTTTTTTTTTCATTTTTCATATTTAAAATTGATTTGTTTTTCATTTTTTTTTTTTTATATAATTAAATAAATTAATTACATTAATTAATCAAATTCACAATAACTGTATTTTGTTCTCTTTTTATTTCTTAAAACGTAATCAAAGTGTAAGTGTTGTTGTTTTTGTTATTAATTCTGTCAAACTACCAATACATTCTTAGAATTATTATATTTTTTTTAATTAATTTATTTTGTTTAATTTTTTTTATTTAATCTGCTTTATCAGTTCTACTTTTACAATTTAAAATTTCTTAAAAATATTTTCTGTTAAGTAAATATTTTTTTTTTTGTAATTGATATTTTCATTTTAATTAATTTATTTTTTTTTTAATTTTGTTTTTAAATTTTATATAAAAACTTTTCTTATTTTCTCTTTTGAAATTTATTTTTTTAATGAATTTCTGCCTCTTTTTTATCATTTTTGAGAAAATGTTTGATCAGATTTTTTTTTTTTTTTCATTTTGCACAAAAAAAGAATTATGCAGCTCCGGCAACAACATGCCCATATTGATGAAGTATTTATTAAAAAAAAAAATCTTAACAAACTATGCACCGTTTACAAGTTTTTGTGTCTTTTGTTTATTTTTATTTTTTTTGGTTGTCATACATTTTTTCTGTTTTGGCAACGGGACTAACTTCCTTTAACATCATCGTCCTCTAACTTCCTTCCTTATTTTTTTTTCCAAATATACAACAGAAAAAGAAAGAAAGAAAAAAGGTAATAAAATGAAAAACAATTTTTGAAAACAAAAAAAAAAAAACAAGGAAAACACACACAGAAAAGTAGAAAACTTTTCTAACTGTACCCTGTGGGGTTTATATTGCCCCCTGTGTCTCATTTGTGGCTCGACATCTTTTTCACCATCAAGAACGATGTTTATGTTTAAGTTTTTTTTGTGTTCTTGTTTCAGAGTGAGCAGGGGAACAGAGGATTAGAGGAAAAGGAAGAATGTTGAAAGGATGCAGAAGGAATGAATGCTATGCAGGTAATAAAAAGCAGGTTGACAAATTTTCACATAAAATTCTTACTACCCCTTCGAACCCCCTCCACCCCTTTTTCCAATATTACACACACACAGACACAAACAATGAAAACAACACACAAAAAAAATTTAACAAAAAAAGGAATCAACATAGTTTGTCTGTTTGCGTTCGCCTCGAAGAAGGGACGAAAGTGCGGAAACTTTTTACATCCCAGATGATTATCCTAGAATCTTCTTGAAATAGCTCGGGGTATCTGGTTTGGTGAGGGAGCGTCTACGGTTTGGCTTAAATGGGGGGTAGGTTTCTTCGTTAAGGAAGTTTCTCGTTGGATGGGGCTCATCATGTTGTTGTTGTTGTTGTTGGGCCAGAGTTGTGGTTGCCGTAGTCAAAGAAATAATTCCGGAATTTTCAGTGGAAGTTGAGATGGGAAGAACTGGTAATGGGGGAGACATGCTGTCACCAGTGTTACTGCTGCTGCTGCTGCTGGCGACAAATGGTGTTGATTGTTGTGGTAGTTGGTCTGCTGTTTTTTCTGTTACCATCAGTCCTTCTTCTGTTTGTGTATCATCGATGGTGTGGACAAGAGGAGCCTGCGACGACGATGAAGTCACGTCATTCTGATGCAGCACTGAGTCTGATGATGATGATGATGATGATGGAAGAGTTTGAGTGGGGAAAGAGTTGGCTGCTCTGCCGCCGCCGTTGCCGGTTGTCGGTATAACGAGTTCCGTAATTTTTTCGGCTGGAAAAGTTGTCGTTGCCACAGGTTCCGAATCGGATTCAGATTCAGATTCTGATGCTGGTGTTGTGGCAGGTTTCATTGTATGGGATTGGGTCTGGAAAGCTATTGAAGCATCTTGTGTGGTTATTTCAGCTCGAGCGGTCGTAGTGACCTGTAATTGAATTTCCGATGAGTTTGCAGCAGTAGCAGGTGATTCCTTGTCTAGCACTTTTATGGTTACCACCTCTGTTGTTTGTGGTGCAACGGTGTCTGCATTCGAAAGCTGCACGCTTGAATCTTCCAATTGGTGTAAGTTTTCAATTGTAGTTCCTGCGGTTTCAACATCACTCTCGTCTGATGTGGATGCAACATGAGGATGTTCTTTTGAAGGTGGCACATAGTGAGACTTTACCAGCAACATTGGCGGTATGAAATGATTATCATTTGTTTCTTTAACATGAGGATGATTTGCCTCCTCGGTGATGACATTGGTCCGCTGCTGTTGAGGGTGCATCGGATGACCAATGGTAGCTGGTTGAGTGGCAGGAACTATACCGCTGACGGTTGTGGTCATTAATGGACTTGGCGAGGAGGTAGAAGGATCACCGGATGTGAACATGAGCTCGGATGTGGTTCCGTCGACGAGCAATGCAGATGGTTCAGATGATGTGTGGACCGCTGCCGCCGTTGGCATTGCGGTCGAAGTCTCATCTACACGATGGTGTTCCACAGCCACTGTTGTCGATGTGGTTGTGGTAGCGGGTTCCACAATTGTTGTACTTTTAATGGTTGGAATTTTTTTCATCAAGTCTTGAGGAAGGACTTTTTTGATGTGTGGCAGTGGTTCGAGGACCTCATTCGATGCATCATCCGGAATGGGTTGGTCAGCCATCATCATATCATCGAGTTCGGTATCCTTTTGGTTGCCTCGATTGTTTGACTTTTTGGGGGCAGGTGTAGGTTTCTTTTGTTGCATTGCAACTACAATTTTCTTAGCTGACTTTTTGACGGGCATGGGAATTTCTCCGGGAATACGGCCGGATGGTTGATCGGCCTGCATTAATTCGTCAACATTGAATTGTTCAATGAGCTTTTGAACAGTGTTTTTTTCGGTTTGTGGTTGTTCATCGGTAGAGTCGGTGGGAATTTTCACAGGAATCATTTCGATGTCGTTGTTCTCATTGTTGTCGGTAGAGATGCCACGAATAATTTGCAAGGATTTGAAGTGAGAGTTGGTGATGTCACTTAGCTTCTTTGATTCCAGACGTTCCCGAGGGCAAATTAGCTCGCGCATAATTTTTTCACGGTCCTGTTAAACATAAAAAAAAGAGAAAGAGAGAGGTTTTTGAATTTATGAATAAACTCCTGCAAAGCTCACAGAAATGAGGTCCTTTTAAAATGCAAAGGATAATAAATTATGAAAAAGTGCGCTTTATATACCTGTTTGCCACGGCATATCTGCCTTATGAGTCCCTCCTCGCCACAGTTGCGAATTAATTCAATGCTAGCTGTATCTGCCATGTATTGCATAGTTAAAGAGGGTAAGTCCTTTAGGATGCATGACTCGGCCCACGCAGGAACTACGAGAAGAGAGAAAGGAGAAAAGCAGATTGATGACATGATGGTTGATGAATACGTAATGCAATATTAAGAGCTTTTTGCAAAATGAAATTCATTGAGATGTGATGCAAGAGCATAAAGGAGGTTTTTTTTTTTTTGTGTGTTTCTTGCATCATCATCATGCGAGAATAGTATGTATATTATGTGAATGAGAGGAGTATGATGATGGTATACTTCAGGAATATACACACTGTCTACATTAAGAGGGTTGACAAACTTTTTATGCTAACCTGGCATTTCACAGAGGAATGATGCTGTCTCTGGGCCACCACATCTAAGAGCATGCCAACGATAGTCACGAATTGGATCAATAACAGCACATAATGGTGACTCCATTAATGGTAAAGATTCAGCCCAGTATCCAGTGTTGGCAGCTAAAACTTTGGAGTTTCTATAAATAAAAAAGGAAATATAAAAATTATGAGTTTCATTAGAAAAAGAACATCTATAAAAATGGTTGCTTGGAATTATAACAAAATGTATGTTTTTGAATAAAATTTGTTTTTAGACTGTTAAATAAAAAAGCAGTTTCGAAAAGAATATAAACACAAGTTTGTACGTCTTCTTTACATTGAGGTAACGGATTTGCTATACTTCAGGCTGAGGACTTGAATCTGTTTTAGGTCTATTATTAAAATAAAACGTGACCGCTTGTTAATTGTTTCTGGTATAAAAATAGATAGTTAAGTGAACATTTCGTTTATAAACAATAGTGGCGTTAATGGTTTTTCAACTTTTTTTAAATCATTTTTACCAGAAACAGTAATATTAATGAAATACTGAATTTTTATCTTGAAAAAAGAATATAGCATACCTACTGTCATAGTAAATGCAACAGGCGCTCGATATTATCTTGTATTTTTAGTGCATACCTAAACCTATCTTAAATTTGAATACATGCAATAAAAATATATAATTTTTCAAAAAAAAAAAAAAAAAATAATTATACCTAATAATACAATTTTTTTCTAAAAAATATGTGGAGCGACAGCTGAAACCACTGAATAGTTTTTTGAACGAAAAAAATTTCGACATTTGCCATATAACTTATATGGAAAGCATATTTCGTCCCGTTTCTACAAAAGTTTAAGGTTTAAGTGTAGAAACATTTCAATCAATATTCCTTAAACATAGCTTGATTTCCCTTTGTTCAATTCATATTTTTAATTTTGAGAAACATGTTTATTTATTTTAAGAAAAAAATTTTCTGTGTAGACACGCGGTTCAGGCAGAAACGGGATGGTTTTTCTTAACCCTCTACTGCATGAATTAATATTAGCCGACGAAAAAATTTAAAAATGCTTTACATGGGTTCTTTGGGTTGTTTCAAAACGGTTTTCATTAAAAAAATTTGTTTAAATTAATTTGTTTAAATAATTTGTTTATAAGCCAAATTTGGCTTCGTATGCATTAAGGGGTAAGAAATTTTGCTAATTTAATTTATTCAGATTATGTAAAGAATACAATTAAAAATATCAAAAGATAAATATTTATCATTTAAAAACAAAATAAAATAAAATAAATACATTGCATTACAAAAGGTTAACAATTAATTCAAATTTGGCTCATTTTAAGACATGGAACCGAGAAAAGCAATTTGTTTTTGTCCGTTATATACATTTTTTCTGGTTCACATTCTTTCCACTGTTGAAGTAAGTCTTGCTCCAACATTTTCACCCACTCCCAGATCTTACAAAAACTAAAAAGTAATACAATTGTTGGAAAATATTATAGGTGAGCCCCCTCCCCCTAAAATTTTTGTGGTTACGCCGCTGGAAATAGGGTTAACATGAAAAAAATGTCTATAAAAGCGAAGAGGCTCCATTCCTGAAATAAAACATAGTTTCCAAGCAAAATAACAATGTAAAGAACAAAATTTTCCAACAAAAAAATTTAACAAATGTGTAGATTTACAATCCCTTAATGCATATGAGGCCAAATATGGCTCCCAAGACCAGGCCAATAATTTTTTTTCAATAAAAATTGGTTCATAGCATACACAATAACAGAATCGATCAAAAATAAATTTTTAATTCCACTTTACTTTCCAAACAAACGCAGTAATTAACACTTAAAGTATGAATAAATTCTACACTTTCGATTTCATTGCACACGACTGATCGACTCACCTGTGATCATAAAATACACCTTTATTTTGTGTCGGACACACGAAAAAACTATCTCTATGGGTTCTCAGAAACACAAAGAAGAGGATTGTAGTTAATGTTTACCATTTTTTTGTGACAGAGAAGAGAAAAGTGCATACAAACAGACAAAACCATATTTGGCTTCGTATGCAGTAGAGGGTTAAAAACGGCTCTAAAAATTTTGTTTAAATTTTGTGTGTCATGAAGGTCGTAGCCACTTTCGAAACACAAACATATTTTTTGAACTGCTACTAACCTGGGATAGGACATTTCAATTTTTTTAATGAAAAGTTTAATTTTCTTGAACACGGTTCAATGATTTTCTTAAACTTTTTGTTATGTGTCGATTAACAATAGCCGTGTTTTATTATTACTCAATACTTTACTGTGTAAACATTTTATGCTGTTATCAACAACAATTTATTACTTTCATTTATTTATTAACAGTCCTTATTGTTGGAGCGTCAAAAATATATAAGTGTAAAAAACATTTTTCTCTATAAACCAACAAATAAAAAACTTTTGTTTATCCTTAGCAATCTTTTGTTGTTGTTTCCAGTGTAAAATTATACTGACCTAAGTACTGAGTTACCAATAAAACACGGCTAATATCTTAAGAAAAATATACCAACTTTGTATTAAAAAATGATTGAAAATTCTTATTTGGGTATAAAAAAAAATTTTAAAATAAAAAGTTTTTTTTTTATTACTTTGTCATAATACAAGAAACTAAATGTTATAGTTTTTTTTTAGGTCATTTAAAAGGATGTTTTCGTAATTTCAAAACCAAGTTTCATTTATGTTTAAGTACTTGACTTTTCAAATTATTATTCAATGGTTCTTTTGATGTATTTTGTGCGCTGATTTCAAAATAACTGCCAAAATGTATTTAATGATATAGCGTAACCAGAATTAAAATTGAATTTTCTCTTTATATCTTATTTTATTTTAAGTTCAAAACCCTACGTTAGGTCGTTTTTTCGTTCAACTGTCGTTTTCGGAGTTAAGAGTAGCATTACAATATCAAAAGATGTATTAATTTTTATTTAAATAGTTTTTGGTTCGTTATTAACGGTTTAGTACAAAAATACTCTGGTAACTCTGGTACTCTGGTAATTATTTTGAATTCCATTTTGTTTTGTTTTTTTGAAAAATTTTTGAAAATTTTATATAAAAAACCCACCCACCAAAAAACGGCTCTAAAGATTTTCAAATTGTTTTTCTGAAAATTCTTTGATATACAAATAATTAAATGGCATACTTCGTTTAAAACCAAAGTTTTATTTTTAATTTTTTTTTAAATATTTATTGCAAATAAAATAAATTTGAATTGAAAAACAACTGAAAATTATTTGCATTAAAAAAAATTTGAATTGCAACTGAAGAATATTTGCATTGAAAAAAATATTTATGCAACTAAAAATATTTTGCATTTAAAAAAAAAAAATGTTATTGCACATGAAAAAAATTAGCATTGAAAAAAAAAATATTTATGCTGCGACTAAAAATATTTTGCATTGAAAAAAAAAAAAATTTATTGCAAATAAAAAATTTTCTGCATTAAAAATAACAAAATTCAATACAATTCTTTACAATTTTGGCTATTTGACCATACATAAACTTTTTCATTTATAATATTGCAGATCATAAAGGTCAAGAAGTCAAATTTCATTGAGTTTAAATATCAGAGATACACAAAGTATGGGTATCTCTGTTAAATATCAAATTCATTTATTTCAAATTGATATTTTTACAACATAACCAAATTTTTAAAGTTTTTTTTTTGGGTCTTTAAAAATTTTGATTTTTTCAAGCATATTTTTACATAAGAGCAAATAGTTACGACCCAGTCGTACATTTTGTTTTTTTTTCTTATCAGATTTATTACATATGTTTTTAAAAGAGTTGGACAATTTTAAGTTCATACAGTTACTATTGCTATGCACAATTCGTACCAAATTATATATTTTTATTTAAAAATCTTTTAAAATTAAACAAAAATATTCTTCGAATACAATCTATCAATTATCAAAATTTTTAATTTATATCCTGAATTAAAAGAAAAATAAATTTTGAGGAAGTCTTAAAATTTGCCAAGTCCTTAGATGTGCCAAGTTTCATTTATTTTGTATCAATAAATAGCCGTACAAATGATTTTTAGCATATCCCAGTGCATGTTGAAAAATGATCTTAATAACTTATTTTCAAAACTAATTTAATCATTTGTATCGATATGTAGGTTTTTAAAGTAAACTTATAATTTTTTTCAAAACTAAGTTTAGAATATCTTCCAAATAACCAGTACATTTCTCTTGGACAAATATTTTATTTTTTTTTTATTTTGCAAACAAACAGTTTGCACAATATTTATGCCTTAAAATATGTTTTATTTTTATTTAAATAAAGTACGATCGTGGCATTCTTAAAAAAGAAACATTATTTTTATTTTACTTTGCCATTCAATTTATAAATACACATAACATTTTTCAAACAAATCAATTTTCAAATTATATCCTTCTCACTGTTTTACCAAAGAAAAATATAAGAACAAACCTAGTTTCTGAGAATGAAAAAAAAAAAAAATTTTTTTTCCCCTTCTCAAATCCTATTATTATACATTTTTGAACTCAATCTATACTTATTTATTGACATTTTCTTATACTTGGAAGAAATGTATTACTTCCGGGAATTCAATAATATTCTTTGATAGACTTTCAATTCTAATACCAAATTACTTCGGTAAGAAAAATAAATTCTTAAAATATAAAATTGAAAACATGAAAAGTAAATAATAATACAGTAAAATAAGGAGAAAAAAGGGGTAAATCTCGGAATGAATGTTAGTAGAAATTTTTTTTGCTCAATATCTTCCTTTTGCCATTCTATAACATATCTCAAAAGTCTAGAAAAATCTCATGTCCGCTTGTCGCGATTTCAAGGTCAAATCGCGAAATGGAGATTTTCAAAATTAGCAAAAATAGGCTATCGTATTATATACACATATGATACATGATTTCAAGGTATTTTTTAATGCTGATTCCAAAAAATCTAAAATCAAGACAATCTGACGTCTCTGGAAAAAGTTATACCTGCTTTTCATCTGTCAACTCATATTATTATAACAGTTGCAAACTTACTGCCGAAAAACCCTTAAAAGTTATGGTAGATGAACCAAATTTTGCGTGAAGATTTTAGAATCCATCATTATTAAAAATCAAAACAATCCATTACAAAAAATATATATACCTACGAAATAATGGTATTTTTTGATGGAGGGGCAAATTTTAGGATATGCACTAAAGAAGACTCTTGTTCATCTTAGGAATAAGTGCTAATAGGCTAATTTTTTCATTTTAATCTTTGTTTGGATATTCTTTAACTACCCTCAAAAATCTAAAAAAAATCTCATGTCCGCAAGTCTTAATTTTCTTGGTTTGAAGATAAGGTGCAGATTTGAAAAAATTGAAAAACTACTCTTCAGATATTTGTGTCAGATCAACATGAATAAGGTACATTACTTTTCAGGGATGGTCATATTGATTTGTTTGTGGGTTTTGTTGGAATCAGTGTTAAAAAATACCTTGAAATGATATGGGTTATGTTGGTATACACATAAGAATCTAAAGTTTTCTTATTATTTTTTTTAAATCTGCACCTAACTTAGTTTAACCTGGAAAATTAGAACTTGCGGACATGAGATTTTTTTAGATTTTTGACATAAGTTATAGAATATCCAAACAAAGATAGAAACAAAAAAATTAGCCTATTAGCACTAATTCGAAGATTGTACTAGGATGTTTTTTAGTGCACATCCCAAAATTTCCCCTTTTCTCAAAAACTACCATTTTGTCATAGATGTATAAATGTTTTTTTGCATTGCATTGTTTTGATACTTAATGATAATGGATATGAAAACCCTCATGCAAAATATGATTCCGCTACCATTACTTTTAAGGGTTTTTCGGTAGTAAGTTAGCAACTGTTAAAATAATATGGGTTGAAAGATGAAAACCAGGTATAACTGTTTCCAGAGACATCAGATTATCTTGATTTTAGATTTTTTGGAATCAGCATTAAAAAATACATTGAAATCATGTATCATATGTGTATATAATACCATAGCCTATTTTTGCTAATTTTGAAAATCTTCATTTCGCGATTTGACCTTGAAATCGCGACAAGCGGACATGAGATTGTTCTAGACTTTTGAGATATATTATAGAATGGCAAAAGGAAGATATTGAGCAAAAAAAAATTCTACTAACATTCATTCCGAGGTTAAGCCCTTATTTGACTGGATTATAAATAATAAGAAAAAATAATAAGAAAAGTAAAACAATGAAATTGAAATGAAATGAAAAAAAAAAGTGAAAAATAAAATATAAATTGTATTTATGTTTTTTTTTTTTTTGATACTTACGACCACATAAAACGTTCCGAACTCTGCGGTCTCATAAGTCCAATCCAGACAATGTCGTTCACATCCAATTCCCTTAAAAGGTCTCGTGTTGCATCAAATTGAAAACTGTTGTCAACTGGAAAAAAAGTAAAAAAATAAATATATAAAAATAAATAACTGTTACAAAGTAGGAAGGTTTTTAGGTATAAGTGGTGGCAAATATAGTACAAGAAAGGTCTGCTGTGTGGGGTTGTATAGAGGTAAAAATATGTAACTTGCATGTTAAGTGAGAAGGAAAGTAAACTCAATTTAAAATATTTTTGAAATGTCATCATGAGTTGTGTACTTTTATATAAAATAATAGCTAGGAGGACATTGTTTACCAAGTACTTCATAAATGGAGGTAAGTAAAAGCTTTATTTTAAAGAAGATGAGCTTAAAAAAAGTAGAACACAAGGTAGAGAGAAATAAGAATAAATTTATATTTAACATTCAACTTAACCGAGAATGAATTAAAAAAGTAGAATGAGTAGTTTTGCACAAGTCTTAGTGATATAATGCGGAAAATCCATTTGGAGTTATGAAAACTTTGTAGTAAAAATCCCCAGACAAAAAATTCTGATATTAACAAGATAATGTTAGCAAATTTTCGAATTTGTTGAAACTTGTATTTACTATTTTTACTATGAAGTGTGTCTGTCTAATTAAAATCAGGAACATAAAGGTAAAAAAATATAAAAAATTGCTCAAGTAGAATAAAAAAGTTGCACATACACCACAGTGACCAATTAAATTATCTATCGTAGTTTTTGACTTTTGATATTTCAATTGGACTTTGGGAATAAGATACATTTGGTTCTAACTTACCGGTAACTAAATATGCATGATGAAATTGACAAACAGCATCTGCTTCAAACCAAGATATTCGGTCTCTAAAAAACCGATAAAACACATTGAGTCCTTCTTGTGGCATTGTCCATGAGTTACTGACATTTACCTGAAATTAAAAAAATAATGTTTTAGTATGGCAATTGTGCACTTATACTTGGCCGATATATATATGAATCACAAAGAGTCCTTTTAAAAAAGTAAAAAAAAATATTCATTTTGATAGAAAAAACGTACAAAAGGGTAGAACCTCTAAAAAACGTTTCATGGCAGGAGAATTACCAGACTGACAAGATGAATACTAAAACTTGTTCATCGAAGAATAACGAGACATTTCTTACTATATGACAAGGACTTCATTTTGCATAAATATAGGAGCTTTTTGTTTGATCTAGTACCAAAACAAACAGGTACGTTTTTACATTTGGAGTATTATTTTTTTTTCGTAGAAAAGCTATTCAATTCACGGAACGTTATAGACCGAGAGCCGGCAGCATATTTTGGCAGTTTTGATATAACCGAAATTCAAATTCAGCTTTCCCTTGCCAGACGCATCCAAAGTGCAGCAAAAAATCAACTTTTGGCGTTTTGGTATAACCGAATAAATTATACACCAAAAAATCATAAAAAATCCCCTTATTTCGAAACTGTGGGTACCAGAAGTTTTTTTTCAGCTTTCGGCCCGCCAGACCGCTTTGAAGCATTTTGAAATGCATTTTTCTAATAAAAAACCTAATAGCTTATTTTCTGTTGGGTATAACCGTATGATGGTAACAAATTAAAATTCTATGTCTATTCCTGGTTTAGAAAATATAAGTTTAAGCCAGATATTTTTCAGCCTACCCTCTGCCAGACGCAATTCTCTATCCTTGGTTTATCTTAAATTTAAAGGATATTTTTCAATAAAAAAAAGTTATAAGATGTAAGTCATTTAGACCTGCAGAAATATGGTGTTTTATTTCATCATTCAATAATTAAGACTCAGTTTAATCTTATCGCCCATAGAAATAAAATAGCGGTAATTTTTCTAAAAAACCGTAAAAATGCCTATTTTGATAGCTTTTCTAAATTAATCTCAAAAATAAGAAAACATTTTGTTTAACAAAGCAGAAAATTGAATGAAGTTTTTAAATGTGTCCTTGAATTTTTGATTTTAAACTTTCATATTCGCGGTTTATACACATTTTAATTAAGTATTTTCCGGACTTACCGCGACAATTTAAAATCAACTTTAAATCATATAAAAATATGACACGGCTCGACGTTTCGATAAGGTTGCACTTATCGTGGCCACGAGATGACTGTCATCTCGTGACCACGATAAGTGCAACCTTATCGAAACGTCGAGCCGTGTCATATTTTTATATGATTTAAAGTTTAATTGTCGCTGTAAGTCCGGAAAATACTTAATTAAAAGTGTCCTTGAATGTTCTGTACAGTGATCCGTTATTGAGATATTGTCAAAAGTATGGTTTTTTGTTTGATGACTGATATTGCAGTTTAAAAAAAAATCGTAGAAGTTTGAAACAAAATGAATCTTAAAGCCAAATAAATAGCCTTTCTAAAAATAATAATCATTTTATAAGAAACAATTTTCCCACTTTCTTAGGAGAACAGTAAAAACGAAAAAAAATTGAAAAATGTTGGTTTTTGAACATTTCCAACAGTTTAGCTATTTTACCGTTAAAAAAGAAAATATTTTAACAGTTAATCCTAAAACTAGAAGAATAGAGCTTTCACATGCTTTTTATTTTGTCATGATGCGATCATTTTTTACTGAGATACAGCCTATCGAAAATCACTAAAAAAATGACGATTTTTTTTGTTGTTCCCTTAATTTTTTGGGCTAGTGTATTACCGTTAGAAAATGCAATATTTTCAAGCCTTATTCTTTTACATACGAAAAATTGTTTGAGAATATTTTTAGTAATGGTGTTTATAAGAACTATTTTCCACCTTTTTAAATCTGTTTAAATCTTTCCGATATCTTTTTTACTGCCCGAGATATCCTCAGTTGTTTGCCATATTTTATAAATTTTATAACGTCGTTATCAAATTAAAAAGTTCAAGTGACCTCAACTCCATATGCGTTTCGCATATTTTTAAAAATAAAAATAATTTTCATTATTTTTTTACTTTGTTTAACGTCATTATCTCCTTTATGAAATGAATCCAAACCGACTTACTTCATTTAAAGATATCTCGGGCAATACAAACGATATTGAAAAGATTTAAACAGGTATCGAAAAATGGAAAACAGTTCTTATAGAAACCTTCACTAAATATTATGCTCTAACAATTTTTCTTATACAAAAGAATAAGGTCCGAAGAACTCAAAAAAACGTTTTTTTGCATTTTCTAACGGTAATATCTCAAAAACGGGAGCTGATTAGTTGTTTCTGACTTCGGATTTGAGTTCAGCACACCGAAAACTTTCAGAAAAATATATTTTTGTTTCGGCAACAAAACCCTTGTAAACCAGTTTTATCAATTTTATTATTTTTGAAAAAAAAAAAAAAAAATAGGGTATTGTGTACAGAATCTACAAATCTATTTCAAGTTTTTGTTCAAACATTAATAAACAAAATATTTGCAGATTTTATAATCAATATTAAAATAATTAAAACAAAATAATAAAAGAAGACAATTAATGTTTATTCTTTTTGTTGGTTTCTGAGAATTGTTAAGGTTTAGTTTTCAAAACTTTGCATCCGTGAAACCGCTTAAAAAGTTTAGTTTTTGTTAATTAAAACAAAAAAAAAACTTCAAATACCTATTTTTACCCGATCCTTTGTTCTAAATAAATTTTTTAGGTCAATTTCATTACCAAACAAGTAGTATTTCCTCAATTTGTTTTAATTCAATTATTGTGAGAACAAGAAAAGTTAAAATAAAAACTCAAAAATAGTTAATCAAAGCTTTTTGCTGTTCTCGAGTCATTCCATGGATGAAAAATGCAAAAAACTCCAGTGCCAATTAATTTTTTATAATCTACTATAGGTAGGAGGGTACTCTACTCATATATCCACTTTGCTTTCATCATATCAATATAGAACGAAAGTCCAGGTTCAACATACATAATATAATAAAGCAGAACAAAAAAAAAAAAAAACTACAATGAAACACCACCATCACTCCCCATCACTCTTTTGTAGGTACTTCTTTTCTCCAACACAACACAAGTGGCTTCATTATTCTGGGGAACTACTACTTTTTTTTTAACAAAAGCATACAACTTTTTCATTCATCCTAATTATCCTTAAAATCTAAAGCAGGCATCGCTGGACCATTACACTCTTACCTTCTATATAGCACTTTACTTCAACGAAAGAACAATTTCATTAAAAAATAAATTAAGTCAACGGTCTGTGTCGTAAGGAATTGCTCTTTTATCGAAAAATAAAAAAAATTAAAAATAAAATCTCTCAGGCTTTTATAAAGCTTAAGTGAATTCATTAAAACTGACATTTCCACGTTTCATAAAATTTAAACCTACACTTTTTTTACGAATCCATTACGTAGCCTTTACCTATGTGTAATTCAAATAAAAGAGAAAATAGCTTCAATGAAATGTTAACCCCCTTTTGTGTTTTATCCTCAAGCTTTTTCATCAGCAGCGCCCGTTGCCGCCGCACACACCGAGTTCTTGAGTTCTACCTACATCCGTTTTGGCTTGAATGAACTTTGAATGAGCTTGGTGCTGTTCTACAGTTTATGTATGAGCAATCAACATTCCTCTTTTTTTTTTTTCATTTTCAAGTGAATTAAACAAAAAAAGTGTTGAACAAAACACAAAGTTTTTTACTCGAAAAAAAAGGAGATTGGCTTCACACACAAAAGAACTTCTAGAGAACAATAAAAAAAAAAAAAACGTTGCGATATATAAGGTTTTCAGCTTTTAGTTTTCAGAACGAACTCCTCGCTTGGACCACTTTCTACGTGATTGAAGTTTAAAGGTGGTTGCTTTTGCTTGAATAGCAAAGCCAATTAGCTTGGAGGGATGTTCTTTTTTGTTGTGTCCTTTTGCTTTGCACTTCATTTGTGAGTTTTAATACGTTTTTTATTTTATTTGCTGTTTTTTTTTTTTTGTTATATTTTATTGTGTAAGGACAAGCTGATTGACGTAGATGAATGGGGTTTTCCAGTTCACATGAAATATATATTTAATTTTTTTTTTTTTTGTAGAAAATTGACAATTACAAAGTTTTGATAGACCTTTGATTCCTAATTTTTTGATGATTCTGACAATCTTCTTCAAATTGAAGTAAACTTTTGTTTGAACTTTTTTGGAAAATTGGTATTTTATTTCATTATATTTTGTTGTTTTCATTTCATTTGAAGCGAGCCTTCCCAGAAAATACATTAAAACTTTTTAATACATTTTTTTATAAAAAGGAAGGGATCTTTCGTCTTCATCTTAATGCTGCAAGAGCAGCAAGAATAATACCTACAAATAAATAACTTAAAGTAAATAAAGTTAATTTATATTGAAAATTGCGCTAAATTTGATTGACCTCTTGATTGCTTATAAAAAAAAAAACTGAGTGCCCTGTGCATGTAGAGGATGCACCGTCGTGAAAAGATTTTTATTACTGTGGTTCAAAAAATCGATTATGTTTTATAAGTTCTAACATAAAAAATGGATAGCTTGGCATCTCTAAAACGTACTCATCAAACATGAGCTCCTAGTTTTTCGTACGAACTTGCTCTTAGAGTTAAAGTTGCTTAAATTTTTAAGACTTTTTATATAGAAATTTGGAAAAAAAAAATAAAATTCGTTTAAGAAAAAATAAAATAAAATCTGATTGATATATTAACATGCATTTTTAGAAAAAAAAATTTTCAAAATCGTTAGAGCCGTTTTTTAAAAAACTAATTTTTTATAAATAATTTTTTGGAAAAAAAGTTTTAAAATAAAATTGGTATGCCATTTTGAAGAAATCACTAATCAACATCTGAAAACAAAATTTCAAAAAAATTCAACGTTCCGTTTTCGAAAATTTGATTTTTCAAAAAAAAATTCAAAAATTATTTTTTTTTTTAAATCTTATTTTTAGTTTATATTAAGATCATAGAAATGCTTTTTCACAAAAAGTTTCGTTGAAATCGAATAAGCAATTTCGGAGATAATCGGATTTGAAAAAAGTGGTTCTATGGCAGGTACCGTTAATAATGATTTTTAAAAAAATATTTTTTCTTCGAAAGATAGATCTAAGCTTAAAACTTACATTTGAATTTTTTAAACAAAATCGTTGGAGCCGTTTTTGAGCAATTTCAACTTTACTAAATATGGCAAGTACCGTTATTTTTGGTCCAAAAAAATTAATTCCAAAAACCCCTCTGGAGAGTCGCCAAATAACTCTACATACCAAGTTTGACATTAATCGGTCCATCCGTTTAGGCTGTAGCTCTTTATAAAGAAAGACAGACAGTCTGTAAGTCTCAAATGTGTAAAAAGAATATTTTTTCAATTTAAAAAAAAAGTTGAAATTTGAGTAGGGTAAATTTAGAAAAAAGGTCAAAAAGCTATTTTCTTAGCGATAAGTCATAGAAATAAGTTTGAAATTGGAATCGATAAATACTAAAAATTTATACAAGTCACCTACACAAACAAAAATGTACAACTTAATATATTGACGTTCAAAAGTAAAAACCGTCAAATTTGATGTTCGAAAAATAGTTCACCAAAAATTAACATGAAAGGTATTAAAAATAATTTGTATAATTACACTGTGTTACAAAATAAAAATCATGTTAATTACTTTGGAAGTGACCTAGAAGAGGTTTTAGGTATTACTGAGTACATCAAATTTCGGCACTTGAAATTTTTAATAGATCTTCAAAATTTCAAGTTATCGTCAAAAAACCGTTTTTTCAATGTTTACACATTTCAACGAATTTTTACTCAGTCAATTTCAGATTTCTTTACAGTTCTAAACAGAGGATTATTTGTTCTTTTTGAAAATATTTGTTATTTTGCTCAAGCACCAAATTGGGCGTAGTTTTTATGGACTAAATCTCAGAGTACAGCATTTTTTCCCCGTTTTTTTTTTCGAATTCGGAGACCGTTTTAAGCTATGTATATTTTGTGTTTTGAAACTTTGAAACTAATTATATATCAGAAGGCAAAAATAACATGACATACATAGGTACATGTATCTGCCAAACTAATGATATTTGTTCTGAAAAATTTTACAATTTTTTATATTTCAATTACATTGTTAAACTTACATAAAAACAAAAATTAAAAATAGTTTTCTCAGGATCTAGATGCATCATTTAGATTAGAGCTAATTAAATATAGAAAAACTGTAGGTATACCTACTTAGTTTTTTCACAATACCTGGATTCCTAGATTGGGGGACAAAATACAGTTTTTACCACTTCCTTCATTGCAAACATTTTAGATTCGCAAATTTCCAGCTGATTTTCATTAAAAATTAAATTTTCGAACAAAAATTAATACAGTTAAAAAAATATACACTGTATATTGAAAAATTGTTCAAAATAAGATGACAAAATGCATTCGAAAATCCTACTTCAAATTTTACTAGAGCTCGAATTTTTAAGGTCCTAAAAAGCACGAAAAAATTTTTTCGCAAAAAAATCCAAAAACAGGTCGATTAGATAATTTAACTATCTCTCAAAATCACTTTTTAGTTTATTTTAATCTATGATCAATAATGTTCCAGAAGTCTTCAAACATGACGTTGCGAAAACGCAAAACTAACCGGGAATGGTTTAACCGTGAAACGTATGTGAGTGCTGGACGCACTACCGCAGTGTAGAGCTTTTGTTTCAGCCTACACTGAGGGGAAAAACAAATTAATGAAGATGAACATTTTAAAATCAAAGTAGAACATCTTTTGTTTGAAGTTTGGTTTGCCGTTAAAAAAGGCGAATGCTTTACCATAGTGCAATCTCCCTGTTTTTAAATAATTGTGATAATATGCAACAAAAGCTAAAATCTGACAAAAATAAAACAATTTCTAACGTTGTTTCAACGTTGTTGAACATATTTCATTGCGTATTTTCCCTCAGTGTAGGGAGCATTTTTCGATCACAGAAGATAGCAGAATATTCCGCCACTTCATCCACCCTGGCGATTACGCCATGATTGAAAACGTCATCAAAAGTAGCTTCACTCTAGATCCCAGATTTGTTTTTCTTGTTACCTATACATAGGTATAATTATTTTAAAAGAAAATTTATTGGAAAGTCACCCCCAAAGTTAGCCATTGACTGTTTAAGTTTTTCTATAGAAACAAATGTTACTCATACACCACAGTCACCTAAATTTACATTCACATAATGAATAAAATAATGCTCACTTCGTGTTAAACATTTTTTTTTTTAAATTAGTGTTCCGCGTATTTATTCTTGTTGTTTTCAGGAGCATATAAAAAAACCTTTAATATTTTATTTTCAGATTTTCTAAAGTTGAGACAGCAAAGTAAAAATTAAAAAAAAAGTATTAATTTCAGGATTTAATTTATTGAATGAAGTATATAGTAGCTCTTAAAGGATTTTCTCGAAACTGAGAAGTGTCATAATGAGGTAACTAAGGAAAAAAATAACTAACTATTTTTTTGTGTAAAAAAAATCCAATAATATTATCTTCACAGTTTAAGGGAAAGAAACAAAAATATTATTTTGTAGCATGTTCTTAGAAATTTCCATGTATTATGGAATACTTGCACAAGCACATTCTACGTTTTATGTGTCAAACTCAAGATTTACAGTAAAGTAAGAAACAGTAATAGATATTAGAATTACTATAACTACAGCATTGATAACAAGAATACACTATTCGTTACATCCGGACAAGTCACTTTGCCAGGAAAATATTTTTGGAATGCCTGTGAATCTCTATGCTTCATAGGACAGGGTTGGATTTACAAAGAGTAAACCTACATATTTTGTGTAGCTTTTCTCTTTTTTAGTTTTTCAATAGTTGAAAATGAGATGAACTCCGAAAACATCCGACACCTTTTTTATTTTCAAAATAATAAGGATATGAAAACATTATGAAACTGTGTTTTCAAAAAAAAAAAAAAAATTTGAGCACCAAAAATAATCTCACTGTTAAAAAGCCCCTAAGCGCCTTAGCCTTTACTGAGTTTTAACAAATGCATCACTGTTTTCACATCAACTTGTTACGGAGATGAAGTCAGCTGGTCATACAAGTTGAAAAACAAGAGAAACAAAATTAACTCATACAAAGTAAATGGAAGGTCACTGTGCAATACTGTGCAAAGCTGTGTAAGGACAGGAAGGAAATGCAATTACGACATACCTCTTGTTATGTAATAGTTTCTATACAAACGACAACGACAACTTCCGATTCATTCTCTGACACGTTAAAAATTTTATCCTACAACCAACCAACTCCTATACATTCAGGATGATGTGATGTGAAAGTTGTTTTATTATAGAAAGTGTATGTATTTGCAGCAGCATACAACATGAAAAAATAATGTACAACACTATCTTATCTGCATACATAAATGATGTCCCCTCCTTTTTCGGAAGTTGAAAATGTATGGTTTGTAGTAGTGTAGAATCTCACGAGCCCTAGTTTATTATTTGAAAAGTTCTTAATTATATTAGTGTTGTATAGTTTGAAGTGAAACAACTTTTACTATGCAACTATGAGTACCTACCTATCTTTCTACCTGGGCATGGAAAAACAGTTACTTCATTAAAAAGTTAGAAAGCTAGAGTAGAATATTTTAAAATTTTAGAATTTGTGTTGCCTTGAGAAAGAATTTGAAATTTGATTGTTAGTTCTTTGGAGGAAGGTAAAAACATTATGTGTTAATTTAGCTATTTTTCATTTAACATTTATGCAACTTTGAAAAATTATTTTGAACTAACTATTGAGTTCATTAGTTAAAAAAATAAAAAACAAGTCAAATAGTTTCCAAATTAACATGAACAAGAACATAACAAGGATACTTGTGACGAAAAAATATTTTATTAATAAATTAATTTTCTTATGAAAAATAAAAAAAAAGCTTGGCACCTATAGGAATCGAATCAAAACTAGGTCAACAACGAGGCTGCACGACGACTAAGTCGTACGTTTTTGAATTTTAACATTCATAGAACAAAAATTTGCTTTTAATTTTTTAATTAATTTTTTTAGAAAATGTAAAAAACGAATCAAAAAATGTTTTTTAAACAACGAAAACTGCATTTCCCATACATAGTATTGTTAAACAAAGAATTTAATAATACAAAATTTGAAAAATGGTAAGAAATGTTTTTTGAAACCTGTTTTTTTTTAACACAAAATTGCAAAAAAAAAAAAAAAAAATAGAAAAGAAAAGAAAAATTATCTTTTTTGAGGTTTTTTGAAAAAAAAAAAATTATTTTAGTTAAAAGTATCTCAATTTTTTTTTTTTTGAATAATGATGAGATCTCTTTTTCGAATTTGAAAAAAAAAATATAAAAACTTGGATAATCGAAAAAAAGGGGAGCTTGATATTTTTGGTTTTCCGTCCCATACTTTCGAAATATTGAACTCAGGGATCTAAAAATTTGGAACATTGTTAGGAAGAATTTTTAAAACTCGGAGCAACTTAAAATTAAATTTTCGAAAAAAGGGAGGGGCTAGGTCAAAAACGGTTTTTTGCTCTAAAACCCGCTTTGAAAATTTTTCAAAAATAAAAAAAGGGGGACTAACTTAGCACACTTCAATATGTTGTGTTTTTCAGAAATGTTTTTCAGAAATCGGAAGCAGGAATTTTATTCAAAAAATAATATCAGTTATGTTAACACTAAAAAATACATATCATAGATATGTATATTTTTTTTATGATATATAATTTTGGGGAAAAAATAAAGCAAAAAAAAAATTGATTTTATGCTATTAAATATTGCTTCATGCGATTGCTCTTAGAGTTCAAGTTGCTCAAATTTTTAAGACTTTTTTCTAGGTAAAATGCATTAAAAATCTTTTTTAAAAAACAATTTTTTTTATAAATAAATAATTAAAAAAAAACTTATAATAAAATTGGTTGGTATATGCTACCTTGAAGAAATTACTAATCAGCACTTAAAACCAAAATTTGAGAAAGAATTAATGAAATGTTTTCGAAAATTTGATTTTTCAAAAAAAATATTTTTTTAAACTTTTTTAAAAATCAAAAATGTATTTAAATATAATAATATAAATAAAATATAAAAATCTCGTTAAGATTGAATAAATGGTTTTGGAGAAAATCCGATTTGAAAAAGAACTGCTATATAACAGGTACCCGTTAATAACACCGGGACACAAAAAAAAGTGTCATGTACCAGGAACCAGACCTATCTTTCTATATGTTTTTGAACTCAAAAAAAGTAAGTTTTTTTTGCCTTTTTTGCATTTTTCTCAAAACTGGAAGGTGACCGGGCAAAACGGACTTGAAATTCGGATTCAGCGGCAAAGAAAAGGTCTGGTTCCTGGTACATGACACTTTTTTTTGTGTTCATTTAAAGAAAGAACTTGTCTGAAAACTAATATTTGATTTTTTTATAAGAAAATCCTTAAAGCCGTTTTCAAGAAAATTAAACTGTTCCAATATTTATATGACAGGTACAGGTAAATACCAAATTTGATGTTAAATGTAAGTAAAATTTCGACGGATTCTAAATCAGTATTTAGTATGTGTATTAGGGCGTTCGTTATTTTTGAATCAAGTTCCTAAGTAGAAAAACTGTTTCTAAATAATAAAAAAAAATCCTCTAATTTTTTCAGATTTTTTTTTTTGACGGCGCCCCAAGAGGGTTAAAGTTTTTTTTATCATTTGAAATAGGTATGTGTTGACTTATGAAGCCATAGATATAGACTTAAATCAAAATTTTTTGATGAGGTTCTTGTCTACAGTAAACAACGTTTTCAGAAAGGTATAAACCATTTTTCTAGGACCAGGGCTTAAGTCAGGGCATGCATGGTTTAAGTGTGAAAATAAAAATCTGAAAAAATTAGAGGATTTGTTTTTTATTATTAAGAAACAGTTTTTCCACTTAGTAACTTTATTCTCGAAAAAAAACCTAAACAACGAACGCCCTAATGTGTATATATTTTATTGAGTTTTTATTTTCTTTAAAATAAGCTTGTTCTTAAATGCCATGTTTTTTTAAAGTAGTTGGTGTCAAAATAGATGTTTATCATCAAAATGTGCAATAAAAGCAAATATTAATCTAATCCCTACGATAGATCCTGTGGTTACAAGATTAGTTGTTGTTCAAGTATAAAAGAAACAAAGACAAATGATTTATTGAGTAACATTTCACTAAACCATGTTAAGATTCAATTAGTCTCTATGTTCGTTTATCGTTACATTACATAAAAGAACTAAGACACACACACAAAAAAAAAGAGAAGATAAAGAAAAACAGCATCACAAATGAGTTTCATTTATTTCTTACACGAGAAATCCCCCGTTTCATATCGAAATCCTTTTTTATTATCATCACAAGAGAATTGTTTCTTTTCAGCTATATTTTTTTTTTCTCAGAGAGAGAGAGAGAGAAATTCATAAGGCAAATAAAACATGACACATTACGCCCTGGCAATGATTCAACTCGAACTTAGTCCCCAATTATTTGTATCCTAATCGTACAAAACCCCCAATAACATGACTCCACTCGAAAACTGAACAACAACAACAACTGTAACGTTAATATATAAATACATCGATCAGTTGAGCTGAATGTTGTGTTGTATAATATTTCAGGCTCATCCAATATTATAGTATATTGTCTGAGAGTTTGTATGTATTTTATATTCAATCGCCTTGTTATAAGGAGCTTTTGTATATACCTTGGTATTGGTATAAATGAATAATCCCTATGATTATTTTTTTCTCGAAATAAATCAACATTCTTGTCAAGGCCGGAGTTGGAAGTTCATTTTGTCCTTTTATTTATTTCTTTTTTTTCGTCTTCTTCTAATTCTCACTGATAGCTGGCTCTTCTCACACCTCTTATCAACTGAATTTTCTTTTTTAGTCAACCCCCCACGTAAACCCTTCAGAATCTAATGATTAATGAAGATACTTTCAACCACCATTTTCTCTCCCTTTGGTTCTCTACCACTTTTGGAACATACGTGATGTTTTCGATTAAATTATGTGCCAAAAAGACGATGACTATTTTTTTCCTGTTTTTTTTTTTTTGGGTGGGTTGAACTGGGGGAGGTTCTGAAACTCATGAAGGTATTTAGTTTTTGTTATCCTTTGGTAACCGTTGATAGGGTTCAATGAAATATCAATCTTATACATATACTTCAACAAGGGGAGTTTTTCCCGGTTTGGAATGTTTTGTTTACTTCAACAAAATCCTTTTGGAATTCAAGTTGACATCGAGTAAATAAATGTTATTGTTGTGATGGAGACGTTTCTTGTTTTTTTTTTTTTTTTTTTTGTCATGTGATATAATTTGACCGAGTTTATCTATTGTTGAAGTTTTTATTTATTTTCGTTTTATTATTTTTGTGTACTTGCACGAAGGGCGCAAAACGGTTCATTGAAAATATCGAAGAAAAATTATAAGAATTTTAAACAAACACATAGGTACCTACATATATGTATGTATGAATATATTTTTTTTTTTAAGAATTTTTGAACACTCTCATACTTTTTTATAATCGAACTTTTAAAAATAAAATGCACGACTGGGTCGCACGTACTTGCTCTTGTAGTTCACAGTATCTTTATCTTAAATATCTATTGGAAATTTAAGATTTTGTAGAAAAAAAATCAAAAGTTTGAAAATTAAACTAAAAATTTTTTTTTTCAAAAATGTTTTTAAAAATATTTTTTTTTTAACATTTTATACTTAATGATCTCTGTAAATTTTAAATAAAATAACTAATGCTTTGATGAAATATATGAACTTAAAAAATATGTCAATTTTTGAAAAACGGCAACGCCATATTTCCGTTCTCCGCATTTTTAAGAAAAACTAAAAACGCAGTTTTGTTAGAATCAATAAGAGTATTCCGCACACCAAATTTGATCGAAATCGTTAGAGCCGTTTTCGAGAAATTTGCAATTCCTCGAAAACGTTATATGGGAGGTATGCGTTAAAATGGAGATATTAAAAAAAAGGGTCTAGGGAATTACGTAAAAATCATCTGTACCAAGTTTCAAACAAATCCATCCATCCGTTTAGGCCCTAGCTCGATGTACAGATGGACGCTCAGACTCACACACGCACAGACCGACGGACGGCATGACGAAAACCACTTTTTTGATCTTCTCCATCATCGTAATGTTGGTTTTGATTAAAACCTCGATTTTTTTTCTACAAAAAGAAGTCCGAAAAAGTGGGTCTGTACACTTTTTTTATATCCTAAACAAGTGCGCGGATTTTTTTTTTCAAATATGGTACCTACAGATGATTTTTAGAGAATTCTGAAAGTTTTTTTTTTTTTGTTTGTTTTTTTTTATTACTCGCTTAGAAGATATATGTACCTAGGATACAATTTTTTAAAATGTTTGCTATTTTCTCGAAAACAGGTGTACGTAATGATTCTTATTTAACTTTGCACACGTTATATTCAATACAACTGCAATAACACTTTATTTTTTTGGTTTTCTCTAAAAAGTCAAATAACAAAAAAAAAAAATGTTTTCATCGAACAAAAAATTTACCTTCGATGTCGGTTTTTCTCGTATGTCAACCAAATTTCCTTATAATAATATGACCCAGTATTTCTCAAATAATTTTTTTCTATTTCTTTAATTTTTCTTATGTGTACATTACCTATACATATTTTTGCTAATTACACTGGTCGGCAAAAAACTAAAAAAAGTCGGGAGCAAGAACTTTATAAGGTGATTTTGATTGACTTTAGTGTGCTGAATTCAAAACTGTTTACAGATTTTTTCTATCACGTCTAGTTTTTGAGCTATACTCATCACTATTTTCGCTATAAAGCTTCAAAAACTAATTTTCAATTGATTTTTTTTTTTTATGTTTAGTCAAAAATATATATTTTCCGTAATATGTTGCTCTTTATAAGTCCAAATCAGATGACGCAAGATGGAATTCGATTCAAAAAACCATTCATTACTTTGAAAAAAATAATCAAGATTTTGAGATATCTATCATAAATTTCTTTTTTCAATATCTTTGAGAAAAAAAAATAATTTTGAAAAAATATAAATACCTTTAGGACGTTTTTTAGTTTTACAAAAAAAAAATTATAACGGTGATGTAATTCGATGTCAAATGTACAAAAAAAAACGCGTTTTTGACCTATTAATATTCAATTATTTGAAAAACGTGACGTGCCAGTGAAATTTTGACTTCAGATTCGGACTCAGCACACAAAATACCTCTTGGAAAGTAGGGTTTGGTTCTTGCTCTATATCCGTTGCTGACCAGTGTTATTATAGTAATTTGAACAACAAATACGCAAGACCGAGAAATTAATGAATGTCATAAATTTATATTTCTTAGAATACTTGTTAAATAAGTATTTTAAGGCTTATGCATTTCTTACCGATCAACTTTTGTGTAATGATTCTTCACGATAAAATTAAAAAAAAAAAACCCAAAAACTACAAACATATCCTATTCTATGAACAATTAACGAAGTGGGTCACTACGGCGTATACGTATCTTTTTTTTCTTTTGAAGCCTTTGTATGACAATGACAACAATTGAAAAATCTACATAGTTATCCAAATAATTGAAAATCAAAAACGAAGACTTATTTTTCCCTGAAAAAGAATTTTTCTTAAACCCTCTTAATATGTGAATATGCCAGCAGTTAATTGAACAAAACCGCAAACCAAACTCTTTTCATTTTTCTTCTTTTTTTTTTTTTTGTGAAAAAACACCAAAGTACACATCATTTGTGATTTGAGTCATCAATTTTCTTTTGAAAACGTTTTATTCATTTTTGCAGACAATGGCTTCAATCAACTGAGATTGCATTGTGAAAGCAACGGGCTTCATTAAGCAAAAAAAGCACGCATTTATTTTTTCTTTTTTTTTCTCTCTTGTTATCCTCTGTGTGATTATTGGAAATCATTATATTTCGAGCAAGCATACACAAAAAAAAACCTACATAATTATTTGTATGTGTACAAATACATATATGTATATATTTTGTGTTGCGTAATTCAATATTCTTTTCGAATACAACAGGATGATATTTATTTATTTATTTATTTTTTTTTTCCAGAATTTGCAAAATCGTATATTCCACAATATCCGATGCTCCATAAGGACCAAACATCCCTTTTCACAGCATCGCACATAATGTATGTAGTATACAAAAAAAAAAAAAAAAAAAAAAAAACAAGTAAAAATGATACAAAAATCCGTTTATGCGGCTAAAAATGTGTGTGTGTGTGGTGGTCTAAATATATTTCGTTGCGTGTGTTATGTTTGTGGTTTAAGGGGACATGAACCAATTTTCTATTAACAATAAAGGCTCATCATCAATTCATTGATTCATTCATTCGACCGCTTTTGTGTGCGTGATTTTGGTGAACATGCTTGCCCTATAGTAGCACCAGGTATAGAAGAAATATAACCTTATGTCATCTGGATTGTACACTGCGTATAAATAGATTAGGTTTTTTTTTTAAATTGAAATTGAGTTCAAAAAGTTATAAAAGTAAAAGATTGAAAAAAAATCTTTCACTTTATTTTAAACAAATTTTGTAAATGCATTTTGTCAAATTCTTATTTTATGAAATTGTTTGGAATTACACTTAAATGCCTGCCTGATAACATACTCAAAAAATTTGTTGATACCACCCTTCTTTAATTTAAAAAAAGATCCTAAAAAACTCACTTTTTCAGCATGTCCATTGCCCAGTTTACATAAAATGTATTTTTTTTTTTCTGAATTAATAGATAATTTTTTTTTGCTTCACATAAGAAATAAATTGCACAACTGGGGTCGCACGTACTTGCTCTTATGCTTAAAGTAACTATAATGTTAAAGCTTTTTATTCAAGAAATTTAAAATTTGATATTTTGAAGAAATTTCATAAGTAGTATAAACAAAATTAAATCTGTTTTTTATAATTTATTAAATTCCGTTTTAAATTATCTTAAAAAAAAAAACAAATATGCCATTTTATTTCTTGTATAAAAAGGTATTTTTAGAAAAAAAAATTTCGGCTCCTACGTTTTTTAAAAAAATAATTTTTTATATATACAAATCTTTTAACATTTTTCAAAAAAAAATTGGTATGCCATTTTGAAGAAATAATTGATTTACACATATAAAATAAATTTCAAAATTTTTCGTTGATCCGTTTTCAAAAAATAGATTTTCAAAAAAAAATTTTGAAATATTTTTTAAAAATCCAAAAATGCGTTTTTTGAAAATTTTCTAAAATTTTAATATTTCCTTTACTTAAACACTTTTGTATAAAAATTTTCATTAAAATCGGGTTAATGTTGTACGAGATATTCAGAAACGAAAAAAACGGTTCTATGGCAGGTACCGTTAATAACGCTACAAAAAATATTTTTTTTATTTTAAAAGTTGGTTCTTATGTGTAATACTACAAACAAAAATTTTAATCAAAATCGTTAGAGCCGTTTTTGAAAAAAATTAACTTTTGTATTTCCGTTATATGGCAGGTACCGTTAGTTTTGGTCATACAAAAAAAATTTCAATTTAACCTCTAGGGAATCACCAAAAACTGCTAACTACAAAGTTTGAAGAAAATCACTTCACTTGTTTAGGCTGCAGCTCCAGATAGAGACAGACAGACAGACAGACAGACAGACAGACAGACAGAATTGCCGGACCCACTTTTTTGGCATTCTCCATCATCGTAATGTCATGTAAAATTGTTATCTCGAGTTCGATTTTTTTTACGAATCCTAAACTTGCCCTATAGTACCTATATCGCAAGTAAAAATCAGTTATTAAAAAAAAATAAAAGGTTTTTCGGGAGGTGTCGTTAAACCTTGTCAAAAAATAACAGTGGGATTTTCTTGTTTTAAAATCATAGCAGTCGTTTTTGAGAAAACTTAACTCTTAAAAAATTGGTATTTGACGAATTATTATTGTTTTCAAATAAAAAAATATACTTACATTTTTTTTAAATTGAGTACAAATTTTTTATTGTTGTAAAGTATTTGAAAATTTTCATATTTTCAAAAGTTTTCTTTCTGAAAATTCTTTTTTGTATCTACATGAAACCAAATCGTAGTCCGTAAATAACAATGTCGTAAATAAAACAAAACAATGCAACGAAAACAAAAATTAAATTGGATTTAAAATAAAATAAATATTTTTATATTTAACCATGGTAGGGAAAAATATGATCATTATAGGGAGATGGACCATTTAATTTCAGTGAACAGAAAATGTTGAAGAGGTTTTTTACTTTATCTATTTTATTTTCGGAATTTTGGCTTTTCTGTATTAGCGGAAATTTAGGGTATTCGGGATTTCAGACTTAATGGACTTTGAATTTTCGGAATATTAGGTTTTTGACATTCTGGTATTTCGGAATTCTGATTTTTTTGGATTTAGTGTTTTTGAAATTTAGAGTTCTTGGAATTTTTAGAGATTTCGTAAACACAAATTTTTTTCTTTTAAATTAAAATAATTTTTAAATCCAGAATTTAAATACCGAATTATGTTATATTTAAAATTTTGAAAACAGAATTTTGGATTTCCAAAACTTTGAGATTCATAATTTTCCTACACAAAATTTTGAAATACAGAAATCTGAAAAGCGTTTATTTTTATTAACAGGATTATTGTACATATTGCAATTCGAAGACTATAAAATTGAAAATTTTGTTTAATATAATATTATTTTTGTTATTTTTTTTTTTCTTCGTTGAAAATTTTAGCTTGAGATTTTTTTTTTTCGAAAAAAACAGAGTTTATGATGTTGATAATAACTAAAAAGTAACACTTAATTTTTTGTTTAATTATAATTAATAATTATTATTTATAATTTTCTTTTAACGCTCCGACGAATTGAACTTTTTTAGTTTTTGTAGAGCTCAAATTAATTTCTTTGTGTTTTCTTCCGATATATATGTAGGTACCTACTAGGTATGCCTATAGTTTCGGATTTATTAAAAAAAAAATCGAACTCTACATAACAAAAAAACAAAAAATGGGTCCCGCAATTCCATCTGAATCTTTTTGGAACTACAATCTTAATAGTGATGGGAACTATCGAATGATTTGAACTATCGATAGTTAGTAACTGAATGATTTGAACTATCGAATAGTTCATTCATTCATTTATTCATTCCAATAAAAACAATCGAATAAAACTATAGAATAAAAACTATCGAATAAACTATCGAATAAAAAAACTATTCGAATGAAAAAACTATCGAATAAAAAAACTATTCGAATGAGAAAACTATCTAATAAAAAAAAACTATTCGAATGAAAAAACTATCGAATGAAAAAACTATTCGAATGAAAATAGTAACTTTATGAATTAATGAATAAAACTATCGAATGAATGAAAATTTTACGACTATCGATAGTTTGATAGTTTTTATTCCATAGTTCATATCACTAACCTTAACTACTTCAACCAAAATTTAAATTTTTATTTTCTTTAAAATTGCTCTGAGCATTCTAATTACATTCTAATTCATTTCTGAATTACTCTTAAGCGATTCAATCGATTTCAACGAAAATGTTTATAGAATAGCGTTTTAATTACATTAAAGTTAAAATAAATACAATTTTCGAAAATCACATTATTGGATTAAAAAAATTTACTTTTTACTTTTAATAATGTAAAAAATGTATAAAATTTACTTTTTCATCAAATTATAAGATATTTAACTGAAATTTTTATATTATTTAAGAGCCTTACATTCCACACTAAAGGATTTTCATTTATCGGCAGCTATATAACTCCCATCAATTCTTTCAAAAATCAGAACCAATCTATAATTTATAATGTTTTTGAATCACCTGATAACATTTTTTGTATTGATAAATTAAAATTAAAAGATTCTTCTGCTATTTTAAACTTACTGACATCAATCAAGTAACACAGACTGTATATTTGTAAATAGAGAGAAATAAAATATTATATTCAACATCATCTATATAAAAGTAGATAAATCAATAAATCCTGAATAGAGCTTGAAATCAATTTGGGTCCCAGCCCCCCGCCCAAAAAAATTTAAGGATGGAAAAATAAATTTTTCTGCCACAATGCCACAGGAATTTTTGCTATGGCAAAAGTGCTTTTGGGTCCCGCGCTCAACCAAATAGAGAGGTTGCGGCTACTGAACAAAGTTCGCTAGCATATTCAAATGTAATGAATGGAAATTAAATTTTATTTATTTACATACATAAATAAATATGAATAGAGAGGAGATTTTTGGTAAATAATAGAAAGGATAGAGAGGAAAATAAATGTTTCATTGGTTGGATTAATCCGAACGATAGATAGTTTATTAATTTAATGAGGTTTTGTTTAGAGATCAATTGGTTTTAAGTTATATGAATTGTGGCCTTATTGATGTTTGAATTTTAGACAAAAAAAAAAAAATAATGAGAATTTATAATTGGATTTTAAATTGAAAAATACTTGAAAATATAAAAGAAGAATAGAATTAATTAAATAATTTTCTATTGTATTGGAAGGATGTCCTTTTTGAAGTTTTTTTTTTTTTTACCGACTTCCAAAAAGGAGGAGGTATTCAATTCGTCTGTATTTTTTTTTTTTTTTTTTATGTTTGTTACCGCATAACTTTGGACTGAGTGACCCAATTTTGATAATTCTTTTTGTATTGGAAAGCTGGTGGCTGCAGTGTGGTCCCATTTCAATTTCGTTCATTTTTGGCCATAGGAACTATTTTAAAAACCATAAAACCCAGTTTTGATCCATGGAAGTCGGTTTTGTTTTTTTGCTAAAAATGATTATTATGTTTGATCAAAATTATGTTTCAGAATTTTCATTTTTTATAAGAGCAACATTAAAGAGCATTTATCGTGAAAATCCATAAACAAACAATATGAATTTTTTTCTTGATTAGCATAATATAATAGATTTTTTCCCTTCCGGGAAGTTCAAACACACACAACACACTTAAAATGACACTTCAGGATGCATCAGTGTCTCTTCAAACACATTTTCCATATAAAATAATGACGGAATGCTAACGATGTGTTATAAGTAATAGAATATTTATGAAGTTTTTTATGAGTTCATTCTCCCTGACATCATCTTCTTGTCTGCCATTTTTTATATACTCTATGAATTTGATCCCGTTCCACTTCCTGTATCGCATTTTTCGAACCATTTGAGTATTTCCTATTTTTTTTTTTTTTAATCGAAGACATTTCAGACATAACGGATATAAATTGTCTAGAGGGTAAAATCTTTGTTTAAGTAGCACGAGGACCAAATCCGATTTTGTTTATATACACAAATTTTATATAAAGATTGGAAAAAATAGAAAAAAAGCCTTCTGTGTTTTTTTTTTTTTTTTCTTTTGATATCCTTGTAAATTTTTAATGTAAACAAGGAAGGTACCGAGGCCGAATGATTTCCTTTTATAGATAATGGTTAACGAGTTCCAATGTGGACACGAAAAAAATAAAAAAAGACTCAAAAGTGAACAAAAAAAAATCGAATAAAGTTTCTAATCTCCGTTTATCTTTGACAAAATAAAAACCTTATTTTCCTAGACAAAAAACGTGAACAAGACAATATCGTTATTTGACTTGTTGTTTACACAAAGTGCTTTAGTTATCAGAAGAAAAAAAAAATAAAGACTTAAAAATTACTTATGTCAATAAGAAAAGGTATTGAGAAATAACAAACAGAGATGTCAAAGAAAACGAAAAAAAGTACAGCCTAATGCCTGATTTACAATATTGCGAGACGAGAGCGAGACGATATTTTTTCTTGGTCATTTTAATCGTAAGCCATTTGGTAATGTTAAGATTTTTTTGGTAATTGTCTATTTTTGACAGGAAATAAAAGAATGTGTGTAAAAAGAAGGAAATTATAGTGGATTATTTTTACTTGCATACCTAGTACCTATAGGTATAGGGCAAGTTTAGGATTCGTAAAAAAAATCGAACTCGAGATAACAATTTTACATGACATTACGATGATGGCGAATGCCAAAAAAGTGGGTCCGGCAATTCTGTCTGTCTGTCTCTATCTGGAGCTGCAGCCTAAACAAGTGAAGTGATTTTCTTCAAACTTATTAGTTAGCAGTTTTTGATGATTCCCTAGAGGGGAAATTGAAATTTGTTTTTTATGACCAAAACTAACGGTACCTGCCATATAACGGAAATGCAAAAGTAAATTTTTTCAAAAACGGCTCTAACGATTTTGATAAAAATTTTTGTTTGTAGTATTACACATAACAGCCAACTTTAAAATAAAAAAAATATTTTTTTGTACCGTTATCAACGGTACCTGTGATAGAACGGTTTTTTTCGATTCTGATTATCTCATACAACATTAACCCGATTTTAATGAAAATTTTTATAAAAAAGTGTTTAAGTAAAGGTAATATTAAAATTTTAGAAAATTTTCAAAAAACGCATTTTTGGATTTTTAAAAAATATTTCAAAATTTTTTTTTTGAAAATCAATTTTTTGAAAACGGATTAATGAAAAATTTTGAAATTTAGTTTTTATGTGTAAATTAATTACACTGTGCAAGTCGAAATTCTTGACAGGCGCGCGAATAACTGTTTCGCCCTATTTCGGACAATAGAAATCCACTGGCATCATTAGTTTTTCGATTTATCGGTACGACTTCGAACAAAATTTTTTTAAAAAGTTTTTTCAATTATTTTGAGAGCTTCCCACTGTTTTTAGTCATTTTTCAACCAAAAACAATATTTATATTGCTTATATTTCTGCTCAAACGTTATTTGCTACCAGTAGAAAGACATTATAAACAATTGAACAATTTATTTGAAATTTTAGTGATTTTTTTTTTAAATTGAAAATGGAAATTTTTTACATTGTTTATCGTTTTTTTCGCTGTTTTTGTTCTCTTTGCACAAATACATTGCATGTTTTCCATTAAAAATTAATTTAACTGTTAATTTAGTGTTGGTTAAACTTCGACAGTCTATCGATAGCATCGATAACAAAAAACATCGATACTTCACAAAACTATCGATAGTTTAATACTTCCAAATTATTTTACCACAAGGCTACCGATATTATCGATAGTTTTTTCTTAAAAATATCGATAATGGAAACTATCGATATCTATCAAACACTATGTTAATTCGTTGTTTACATCCAATGTCAAACGAAAACTTAACTTGTAGTTCAAATTGTGTTTAATTAATTTCAAAGCTATTTTTTTTTTATGAGAAATTGTACGAGTGGTTTTAAAACTTTTTGGTACGTATGAAAAATATTTCAATTTAAAAGTTATAAGAGACGTTGAATGGGCACCAACAAAGATTATAGAATATAGTATATATATAGTATTCTATAATCTTTGGCACCAAGCATTATTAAGTTAAGTTTTCGTTTGACATTGGATGTAAACAACGAATTAACATAGTGTTTGGTAGATTAGTTTAAGAAAAAACTATCGATAATATCGGTAGCCTTGTGGTAAAATAATTTGAAAGTATTGAAACTATCGATAGTTTTGTGAAGTATCGATATACTCGATATTTTTTTTTTGTTATCGATGCTATCGATAGACTGTCGAAGTTTAACCAACACTAAATTAACAGTTAAATTAGTTTTTAATGGAAAACATGCAATGTATTTGTGCAAAAGAGAACAAAAACAGCGAAAAAACGATAAACAATGTAAACAATTTCGATTTTTTTCATTTTTTTCAAAAAAAAATCACTAAACTTTCAAATAAATTGTTCAAAATTGTTTATAATGTCTTTCTTCTGGTAACAAATAACGTTTGAGCAGAATTATTAGCAATATAAAAATTGTTTTTGGTTGAAAAATGACTAAAAACAGTGGAAAATTCTCAAAATAATTGAAAAAACTTTCAAAAAAAATTTTGTTCGAAGTCGTACCGACAAATCGAAAAACTAATGACGCCAATCGATTTCTCGGGTCCGAAATAGGGCGAAACAGACAATCGCACACCTACCTCAAAAAAATTTTTCAAAAAACTTGCACAGTGTTATTTCTTCAAAATGGCATACCAACTATATTTTTGAAAAATGTTAGACATTTTTTATATGTATATAAAAAATTATTTAAAAAAAAAACTGCTCCTACGATTTTCGAAAATTTTTTTCTAAAAATACCTTTTTATACAAGTAATAAAATGGCATACTTGGTTTTTTTTTTAAAAACATTATTTAAAACGGTGTTTAATAAATTATAAAAATAGATTTTATTTTTTTACACTAAATATGAAATTTCTTGAAAATATCAAATTTTTCCTAATTTTCTTGAATAAAAAGCTTTAACATTAGAGTTACTTTAAGCATAAGAGCAAGTACGTGCGACCCCAGTCGTGCATTTTATTTAATCAAGGATTATTCCAAACAAAAATCCTTGATAAAAAATAATCGAGTGTGAACAAACCGGGCCTAACTGTGTTTTATTTTCCTACTGATTAAGTTCAGATTATGGTTTTTATTATAGCTTTACAACAAAAGCAGAATTTTGTTTTTTTTTTATTGTTTCGCAAATAAATAAAATGATCTGATCTAGATCTCGAAGAAAATAAAACACAGCTATTATTAAAAGTTTATAAAATTTCAATTAATTTTTAAACAATGTTTCAAATTTTTTTTTGTTGTAAATCAATTTTCTTAAATCGAATTTGTTTTCAAATTTCATTTAAAGAGTTGATAAATATATAAAAAATGGCATACCAACTTGTTTTTATGTACAAAACATTATTTAAAAAAATGCGTCGAACGATTTTAAAATTTTTAACCGAAATAATCATAAATCTCAGTTTCGGTTCATAGAAGTCGGTTTTGTTTTTCATATAAAAATAATTATTTTTTTCTAAAAAATCCTTTTTGGACGAGAAATCAAATGCATAACTTCGTTTTCTGATCAAAACCACTTAAAATGGTGTTTTGAATTAATAAATAAAGGTTTTATATTTTTTTTACTTCCGTAATTTTTTTCAAAGTTATTTTTAACATAAAAACTTGATTTTAATAGTCGAGGTTGGGAAGTGAAATAAAAACAAATTCCATATAGCGATGAAAGTCACTTTTTTTCTATATAAAATCCATTAATTTAAAATCTCTTAAGAACTATAAGGTTCTACATATTTTTAAAATTCAATATTTTTCATAATTTCTTACGAGCTTTTTCATACAAAGTTTTTATGTCATTTCTAACAAATACTTATAGGATCCTCTTTTGTGGCTAAATTAATGATTTTTTCATGATTCTATCACTTTACTAATATGTAAATATTTTATCCAAAAACCAGCCTTACAAAAATTTTAGATTGACTTTCTCTAAACTAAGGTGAGTTGACATAAAACCCTATAATTCTAAGCCAGCGAAATGTGTATTCATATTGCGGAAACAACTTTGCTCTAACTTAACCAATATTGAGTTAAAAACTTTATTTTAAATCCGTCAAAAGGCGAAACCTTTTTTTTTTCATATCGTTGAAACTCAGTTTCGAAAAAAATAGATGTATTCGTCCACTGTGGCGTATACGTATTTTAAATTTACGGTTTTTTTTCCTGTATAAAAATAAAGGGATAACGAAAGTATAAGTAATTGATGTCTTAAGTTCAATTAATTTTTGTCACCGCAAATCAAAGAATATTCCCTTGACTTCTTAATGTAAAAGGCTTGTGTTGTGGTTCAAAAATTGGCAGAGTTAAATATTAAGGATATCAAGAACATGGATAGCATTGTCAATAACTCCATTGAAATGTCACGCTCTCTGCTAAGTATTCTATGTCAGCAAATTGACATTTCTGACATAAATGTACATTAACGTTGTTAACCATATCAGTGTCAGTAAAGGATTAGTTTTTGACAAGCAAACATAGTAGGTATATCAAATCAATGACAAGCGAAAACCAAGAAACAATGATATTCCATTATTTGAAAGTACAAAATGCATATATCACAGTGGTGTTAATTCGTGACAAATTTCAAATTCATATCGAAAATTTAACTCCAAGTAAATTTCATGGTCATTCTTCATTTTTATTTAAATCTGTTGTTATTTAAAGAATAAGTGTGGGTTTTATTGATTTCAAATTCAAGGATTTTTTCTGTTTAAATGTCAATTTTTAAATAATTGCCTCTGCTTTCTCCCTAAAAGTAAGCCTTCCTAGAAACATTTATTAAAAACGGCGCAGTAGAGCTTTCATTAAATATATTTTACTTAGTCCCTGGAAAATCAGTTCCTAGAATAACTACAATCATCAGAAGTGGGTTAAAAGAAAAATTCTTAAAAATTCAAAATACCTACCTACATTTTTTCCATAGAATTGTAAGCTGCTCTCTTAACAAACAAATGAAATGCAGAAAAAAAAATACGAATACCATTTTCCCGTAAACAACATTTCTGTTAAAATTCTTGCCAAAAGTGATTCGAGTTGCCAACATTGTCCTTTTTACTCTTATACACACTCACGTGTGTGTATTTTGTGTTTATTTTTTTGTTCCGTGTTGTGGTTATTTTCTTCTTTTATTATTTATTTCGAGAGAAAAAAAACCTTTACCCTCTTTTATCAACATTGTCAACAGCAAAAGGGTCAATTTCTCTCACACAAGGCATTTAGGAATATTAACTCAATCCATGCCAATTTTTTTTTTTTTTGTAGTTATTTGTGTTTCCTTATTTCAAAAAGGTAAATGGGATTAATTCTTATAAAGGATATACTCATGAATGATCCAATTTTATATGTTTTTGATCCTTTTTTTTCATCAATTTTCTTCAAGAAATATTAAAAAAAATAGTGTTGACGAAAATTTGGTACCAACAAAATTTTAAAGGATCTCGAAGGATATTTGCAGGATTCGTGTGCTATTGTGTGTTTTTTTTTTTTTAATTTTATTTATAAACCACTTGAAAAAGGGTAAAATACAATTTAAAAGGGCGGAAACAATTCCTTTGTTCTAGAATCAAAATAATGGAAACTAAGTGGAAAGGACATGATATTGAAAGAATATCTTATTTTGATTAATTTAACAATATTCTCTTCTTGTTTTCTTTAAGATAAACTATTTATTTTACTCAAGAAGACATTATTTATATTTTAATCATGAATCGGAAGATGTTTTTTAGTCAAAACCACAATCATACCCATGTCGAAAACTGATATTTGACTTATTTACAATTGAAAACACTTGGGTGAGGGAGAGCATTCTTACTGTCAAGTCAAACTCATGATTTTAATTGAGAACACTCAAATAAGATTGGCATATGTATGGTTCTTGATAAAGGTGAATGAAAGCTATTTTGGAATTTATAATTCAATTGGTTTCATTAAATGCTATCAAGACTATTTGTAGTTTTAAAACGGAACTTATTTTCATGAAGATTCTCATAACAATAAATTAGTAAATTTGTACCAGTTGAAGCGTAACAACCACATCACTCTCTCTCCTAGTCAAATGTAACATATAAATCCTTTGTATTTAGAAACATCCCTAAATTCAGTTTTTGTCTATACTGAAACTGATTGACTTTACTCTGACCTTAATTAGCTTTTCGAAGTAAAAATTCTATATACCTACACTTGATAGATTAGAATCGATTTATCAAACTTCTTATGTAACTAAATGCTGAACTAATAGGGTCCGTTTCATCTACAAAATCATCCATGCATCATTACCCATTAGATGTCTTTAGTACTGGGAATTTGGGGACTTGGAAACTGTTTCGAACCACTGACCATTATTGGCACAAATCACATATGTCTTTTTTGTTGTTCTATGGAAGCTATTTGCATGCAACTTATTATATTTAAAACTGTGCATGTGTGATGGGAATATTCAGCTCTCTGAATGCTAAATACGAAAACATAACGTTGACATTGTTTTCCAAATAATGCGTGACTTTAAAGTAGGTCAGGCATTGAAAAAAAAAATTGTTTTTTTTTTTTTTATTTCTGGCAAAAGCAAATTTTTATGAAAATGTTGTAGATAATTTAAAGTTCTACAAACTTTTAACCTTAAATTCAAAAATAATGATTAAAATTTGACATTTCTTTTCTAAAAAGTAAATTTTCATACCCAACGCCGCAAAAAAAACCTTAACTTCAAAAAGAACCGATTTTTTCCAGTAATATTAATAAAATTTTCAAAAATTTCTTGAATTGGTCTAATAAGAGTTGAAAATTTTTTTATAAAAATTGGTAAATAAAAATTAAAAAGTAACATTAAAAATACAACAAAACTCAATTGTCAAATAAAGTAAAATGCACGACTGGGTGGCACGAACTTGCTCTTAGCGTTAAAGTTGCTAAAATTTTTAGATCTTCTTATATAAAAAAAAATTAAAAAATATAAAAAAAAGAGCAAAAAATTATTTTTTTAAAAGGAAAAAACAAGGTCTTAAATAGAATTGATTTCCAACGAAGTATGCAATTTAATTTCTCTTATTAGGTAACATTTTAGAAAAAATATTTTCAAAATCGTTAGAGCCGTTTCTTAACAGAATATTTTTTGTAAACAGTAAAAAAAAAAATTAAGTTATTCCATTTTGTAGTAGTTAATTAACACCTCAAACCAAAATTTCAAAACTTTTTTAAAATTTGATTTTTCAAAAGTGAAATTTAATATTTTTTCAGAACCAAAAGTTTATTTTTCATAATTTTATATAAAATAAAATGCACTACTGGGGTCGCAGGTACTTGCTCTTATGCTAAAAGTAACTCTAATGTTAAAGCTTTTTATTTAAAAAACACCGTTTTAAATTACATATGTTTTACAAAAAACCAGGTATGCCATTTTATTACTTGCATAAAAAGGTATTTTAATAGAAAAATTTTCCAAAATCGTTAGAGCCGTTTTTTAAAAAAATAATTTTTTATATATAAAAAATTTCTAACATTAAAAAAAAAAAAATTTGGTATGCCATTTTAAAGAAATAATTAATTTACACATAAAAACGAAATTTCAAAATTTTTCACCAACCCGTTTTCAAAAAATTGATTTAAAAAAAAAAAATTTTGAAATATTTTTTAAAAATCCCAAAATGCACTTTTTTTATCTAAAAGCCTTTGCATACAAATTTTCGCTGAAATCGGATTAATTTTGTACGAGATATTCAGAAACCAAAAAAACCGTTCTAAGACAGGTACCGTTAATAACGGTACAAACAATATTTTTTTTATTTCAAAAGTTGGCTCTTATGTGTAATACTACACATGAAAATTTTAATCAAAATCGTTAGAGCCGTTTTTGAAAAGAATTAACTTTTCTATTTCCGTTATATGGCAGGTATCGTTAGTTTTGGTCATAAAAAAAAATTTCAATTTCCACTCTAGGGAATCATCAAAAACTGCTAACTACCAAGTTTGAAGAAAATCACTTCACTCGTTTAGGCTGTAGCTCGAGGTACATATATACAGACAGACAGACAGAGTTGCCGGACCCACTTTTTTGGCATTCTCCATCATCGTAATGTCATGTAAAATTGTTATCTCGAGTTCGATTTTTTTTACGAATCCTAAACTTGCCCTATAGTTACGGTGACCATATTTCTGGAAGCGAAACCCGGGACGGATAAAAAATTCTTTGGATCGATTTGAAAATATTGATTTAAAAATTAAATTTTTTTAAATGAGTTTTCATAATTTTTCCTTATTTTGATATCAAGATTTCCTAAACGATTTAATGGGAGCGTTTTTGTTGAAATCATTTAAGTCGTTTACGAAATCAGAAATCAAGAAAATGGTTTTATAATAATGTCTGAATAACATCAAAAAAAAATTTTTTAATTAAAATCGGGAGAGCTGTTTTTTAACATTTTAATTTTATTTTACATGATTTTGAAATTGTATGATCAACTTTTAACATGTCCTTAAAAGTTTTGAAACTTAATATGTGCTCTTAATATTAATGGGAAGGTCCTCCGCTTCGGAATTTTCCATTTTTACATCAAGCTTCTACTAAAAAAAAATAATTTTTTTTTAAATCGACTTTTTAGCAAATGTCTTCACATATTCTTGTAGGAAATTGAACGCTCTACAAAAAAGGCCTTAAACACATTTTTCGTTTATCTAACCGTTTAATAGATATTTGAGGTCCAAAAATCAAGAAAATCTTTAAAAATTCGTTTTTTGTTCTAAATTTTGAAAAATTATAATCATCAAACGCGCAAGACATATTCTTGTAGGAAATAGATTGTTCCACAAAAAAGGTCTCATTAACTTTTTTCATTAATCTAACCATTCATTTTTTTGATATTTTGACTTTGGAGACTCCGTTTTGTTTCAGCAGGCTTAATGCTTTATCCGAAAAAATTAGAAAAATTTTAATTTACAGCCACTGTTTTCTTGTTTTCCGTACAAAGTATTTAAAATATTGAATACAAAAATCAGAGAATGTCCAAATACGGGACAAATTACAAAATACGGGACACTTATACGTCCCGGGTTTCTTAAATAAAAACCCGGGACAAGCTGTAGAAATACGGGACAGTCCCGGGTAAACCGGGACGGATGGTCACCGTACCTATAGTACCTATAGGTATCGCAAGTAAAAAAAAACATTTAATGCAAAAAAGGTTGGTACAAATGGCAACTTGCCATAGAACCATTTTCTTGATGTCACTTTTTTGTTTTAGTATCTCTAATGGTTAAAATCAAGAAAAAATTGTTTTTAAATATTTTTGAGTTAAAAAAAAACTCTTTTTGAATAATCAACTTTTCTTTTAAACGGACCAATGAATTCTAGTGAAACGCCAAGCAACTTTCAACATAAGAACAAGTACGTACGGGTCATGCAATGTTTTGAATACAAAAAATGAATCTCAAAACCTACTGTAAAGAATTCAATGTGATTTTTTGGTTTACTGATGGCCAGTAGGGGTGTAATTCTTAAGACAGCTCTTTAGAAAAATTAAATGATTTTGAAAAGAGCTCCTTTACATTGAATTACATATCAATTTTTTCAGTAAAAACTGAAAATAAACACAACTTTAAAAATTCATTCATAACTTTTAAGAAATCTGTTTTTTTTTTTCCTTTGTTCCAAGCAATTTAAATAGATTGCTATTACCTACTTGTTTCATTTAACTAATCAGTGGTTAAAAACTCATACTAATAAGAAAAAAAAAAAAACAAAAGAAATAGTTATAACCAGTGTATTATAGGGTTTCAATAATTATGTAGGTATATGGTTTTCGAGATTTCTAATTTTCTAAAATTGGGGTCTGTATTCTGTGTTCGTATTCTTGTAAATTTTTTAAAGATTTTCTAGATTTCATGTTTGCTATATCGGAATTTTTATTTTAAGATTTAGACTCCAATTCTTTTTGGGTACTTTTGCACGCAGAAAAATAATGTTTAACCAAAAGCTTTTTTTCGGTGGGTAAAAAAAAAATGTATTTTAAATAACGTAGTCAACATAATCGCCTCCGTAAAATTAAATTGTTTAAAATTAACTTTTTAGAATTGTATTTTAGCCATCTGACTTGTATATATTGATCGGGAAACTCATTTAAAAGCCGTGTTTTATTGGTACTCAGTATTTTCCTGAGTAAAAATTTTGTGCTGTAAACAACAACAAACGATTACTTTAATTTATTATTAATAATCATTTACTGTTGAAAAGTAAAAAATGTATTAGTTTAGAAACAATTTTGTTTTGTAAACCAAAGACTAAAAAAATTTTGTTTATCCTTAGCAGTAATTTGTTGCTGTTTAACATGCAAAATTTTACTGAGCTATGTACTGAGTTACCAATAAAACACAGCTAAAATTTGAGATTTTAGTAAATATTTAACCGCGAAAGTGGGTAAGATTAAACAATTTTGAATAACCGAGTCGACTCGTCTAATTTTAACCGGGTTAGTTTGCAGATGCTATATTAGCAAATTACTTCTATTAAATTTACACGAGTTTTACGTTGTTTATAACAGATCTTCAGGGAAAATAAAAACTTGCTAATTATGTCAAACTAACCATTTCCTGCGATATAGGTATACGGTATAGCGCCATATCTCCAATTTTTTCATAGACATACAGTGGTGGAAAAATAATTAGAAACGTTCTCCTTTGTTTACAAAATGTTATTTTTGAAGTGAAAACTTCTTTAGTATCGTAGTGATTTGAAACAAGATGAAACGAAAACGCGACACGACTTCAACTTGTTATAACTTTTTTGTTTTAATAGATAGATGAATGAAATTTGTACTGTAGATAGGTAATTAAATAAATTATAATTGTACAAAATTTAAAATAATTTCATATTCAAAATTCGGAGATACGAGTAATTTAAAATTATTATAACCGCAAACATTTAATAAATTTTGTTTACATTCCCTAAATTTTGTTATATTCAAGTCTACGTCTACACAACCTAAGCAACGCATATCATTTGTTCTGATTTCGTTGGTCATTTCAAAATAATTTTTAAAGAAGTTTCGTTTGAAAAGCTTTTTTCTTTCTTGTTTATCCGCGAACTTTGAAGTAATTTTCCATTTTTTCCATTCTAAAGGAGTTACTCATAATTCATTCAAATAATTCCAAAGAAAATTTCAAGGACTTTAATGTTGATATTAAAAAAAAAAAATAAGTACAAAAAAAAAAAATGTCCCTTAGCTGACAAAACTACACCACTTTACATCGTCATCTTTTTTATAAGGTCAAGGTGAAAGTAAAAAAGAAAATAGGAGTAGCCAATAAAGTATTGTATCAAAAACCGTTTAAGGTTTCTTCTTCTATTTTATTTTTCAGGTGGCTTTTTTTCTTGTCAGTTAAATTAAGCCAATAAAACCTATGTTATCATCAAAGCTTGCCTTCTCAATTTACAGGAAACCTAAGTTGTCCGTCAGAAGAAGGTTTCCTTGGAAAAAATATAATAGTCACGCGATATTTTTTGATAGGTACTTTTCCGCACGAATAATATAACCAGAACAATCACCCCCTTACTCCCCCTTACACACATTCTACTTCGGAACCATTAGTGGGAAAAATGTTTCCTGACAGCAGTAATCCCAAGAAGAAAATATCATAACCTTTTTTTTCCTGTGCCTAGAATTTTTTGTTTTTTTTTTTTTACATCCTTTACACTCTTGGGAGTAAAGCAGGTACATGTCAGCATGACTCCCTTGGAAAAAGCAAAAAAAGGACCTTTTTGTAAAAAAAAAAATAAAAACAACAACATAAAATTCCATCTGAAAAAATGAAGATGGAACAAAAAAGAGGACTCACCGCACGAGCATCGCATTTGGTTGCAATATAAAATAATCCCAAGAGAAGAACCGTCCAGTATTCCCAGGACTTTTTCATGTTTGTCGTTGATGTTCTCATCCTTACTCGAGACATCGTCAATGAATTATTTTTTTTTTATTTTTTTCTTCTTATTTTGGCACAGTAAGACACACGCACATATACACTTGGGACTTGAAAAAAAAAAGTAGAATAAAAATGAACACACACAAGGAGCAGTTTTTTCTGCAGTACAATAAATATTTTTTCTTCCTTTAGCTTGGTCTTTCAATTTAGTTGACCATATATCCTGATTATTTAGGATATAATTTTTATTTATTAATTTATTTTTTTTATGTTTGGTTCACAGAACAACCACTATAACTAATTGGCAAAATTCCCAAAGGGGTCACACTTTAAATAAGTTAACAAGGATAATACAATACATATATAAGAACACAATATAGAGAACCCCGTTACTCTAAACTGTATATTTTATTTTTAAATTTTTTTCTCAGAACTCGAATTTTTTGAGAAGAAACACAGAAAATTATTTGAAGAACCGATAGCGTTAGCAGCCAAAAAGCATCTGAAGGCAATCGCGTTGATTTGTTGTCCTTTTAACCTCAGTGGGGTTTGAGCTTTTTGATATAAAACATACAGGATATAAAAGCTTAGGGTTATTTTTTTTTTTTAACAAAATTTTTCGCTGACTTATTTTCTTTAGTATTTTCTGCCTGAATTCGCCGCAAGGACATGCGTATTAAAGTTGTTTGTGTTTTGAATTTGAAGTTTGTGTCATCAGCTGTTTGGAAGGACATAGAGTAAACATCAGAATTTGTTTTTGTTTTCTTTTTTTTGCTTTCTACCATTTTCAAAGAAAGCCGGTAAGTGAGGTATTATAAAATGACCAAGACCAACCCATTTTAGACCCACATTGGCATTATACACACCGGTAAGAAAAATGTGCAAAAGTTTCTTCTTGACAGAGGATAAAGCTTTTTTTTTATATTGTTATCAGACAAGTGTAACAGAAGTTTTTAAGTTCCTTAACTGATATGTCAGATTAGGATTTATTCTATTTGATGGGGTTTTTAAAAGGGATGATGTTTATAAGCTTGACAGAAGGCTTTTTTTTCTTTATAGAAAAAGTGTATAGGTCTTTTAATGGTTGGACTTGGACTATTATAAAATATTAATCTGAACTTTCAACAAAGGTGGGAAAATAGTCGATGAAATTTGACATTAGAATATGTATTATATAGGTTTTTATAAATGTGGGTATGTTTGTTCTCTCATAACTTCTAAACTACTGATCATCATTTAAAAAATGGAGCATTGTTGAAAGTATCTTGCTTGTTTGCTGGTTATAGGTTATGAAACGTTTTCTTATATGATGTCATTAAGAGACAAACGTCACTAACGTACTAGGTTTTAGTTTTTTGAACTTATTTATTTTGTTTACCCTTTCTAGACACCCTTTTCTAGCGATCTTCTGGTAGATAAACTCGGCTTTGATAGGCTCTGCATTGTTGAATGATTGTCGGAACTTAGAGTAAAGGCCGAAAGCGTTGCAGGCCGTTACTCGGACGATTGTGTTATCGACGAGGGCAAACATGCAGTATCGTTATTGGACCACACTTAACCAATTTAGTCAAAAGAGTTATGGTTTCAAACAGGCGCAAATCAACGATAAAAGGGCTTTTCCGAGCTCTAGAGGCCACCTTTGATGCCTAACGACCTTCATCATTTCATAGAATTTTATAATGTTAACCATGTCATTGATCTTCTTCATGATGTTTCTTCTTTCATTTTAAGCTTCGGTCGGATTTGGATTTGAGGCCTTGTCTTTGATTACATGCACTTACCTGTACATTCTTTGTCAAATCATAGATATGTCTTCTAGTAAAGCCGAGTATATCAGTTGGGGCAATTCTGATTTCCCACTGGTCTTCTAGGTTTGGTTTTGGTGGTCAAGAGTTTTGGTGTTTTTCACATCAGGAGCCAAATGCTTAAAATTTTGATAAATCACCCTTCTGGAAAATTGAACAGCTTGTGCTCGTTACCAAAGGTGTTTTCATCCAGCCTCCGCTTCTGTGATATACGTACTTTTTGTTTTCCAGTAGAGGTTCTGCTCGCTAAGTTACCATAGTAAAGGTAAAATAGTACATGAAATCAACAAATAAAAAAAAAATGTTACCCTCATGAAACTTGGTAAAAAGTTTGATTTTGGAATAAGAACCAAGGTTCAAAAAAGTTTAAACAAAAAATTTTGTGGATGGGTGTTTTTTCGCGGACAAGAAGGAGTGGGTGAAGGTCAAAACTAAAAAATTTTCGTAGTTAACACAGTTATTGTTTGTATTGTTAGTATTTTTTTGATGCTGAATCTAATGTCATAAAAATGAAGTCAATACAATTGTTTTAAGAAAAGTTATTATCGATTAAAAACAAGTGTGCTTGTTTTTTTACTTCAACAGCTTAAATATAACCGAAATCCATGTGAAAAGCATGATACACTGATTATATTTGGGATGATGGTTTAAGATAAAGCAGGAACAAGGGATTCATAATGTTCTTAAAAATATTTTTGGTAAAAGGGTGTTTTTTTATGGGTTAAGTTATGTGTGAGAAAGGTATCATAGTAGTTGACATAAATTTTGTTAATTTTTTAAACTTTGTGAAAAGTTTCGATTATTATAAGAACAAAGAATCTACAGAGTCTACAAAATTATCCTGAGTGAAAGGGTGTTTTTTTTTTTCAGAAATGATGGAATTCAGAATTTCATAGTACCACAAAAACTGGGAAAAAATGCTAACCCAATAAAAATTGGTAGAAATGTTTCATATACAAACAGAAATCAAGAATATAAGGAGTCTTTTAAAATATTTTAAGGGAAAGGCAAAGGGTGTTCTTTTTGGAAATAAGGCAAATCCGCAATAAATCCAATAAAATCAATAATACACTTACGTTAATTATTATTATGTGTTCTGTGCAATGGAAAATAAGTCTATGCCAGTGGCGTACGTTGAGTCACCGGGGCCCCGGGGCAAGACTAAATTTTGGGGCCCCTTTGATATTTGGGGGCCCCTTAGGTACAAAAAAAAAAAAACAAATACGTACGTATACGCCATACATTTTTTTTGTTGGCTTATTTATTTTTAGGTTTATTTTAATGTTTTAATAAGTTCGTAATGCACATTGATATACCCACTTACTTAAAATTTCTATCATAAAAGAAGTAAATACTTGTACTAGGGGCCCCCTAAATTAAATATTTAGAGACCCCTAAAATAAATTTTTTTTAGCTTAGAATTGATAGTTCTTGGGGCCTCTGTTCTGAAGTAATACATATGTACACATTTGATTTTCGATCATCAAACATAGTTTATTTCTTTCGGGGCCCCTGAAAAATTATTTTTGGGGCCTCAAAATTAAGTGCCTAGAGGCCCCTAAAATATAATATAATATTTTTGGAGCCAAGAATTAATAGGTATTGGTGCCTCTGTTCTGAAGTAATATTCGGAATGCCACCAATAACGTAATATTTTTATTTTGGGCCCTGATATATTTATGTTGGGGCCCCTGAATTGATATTTAATTTTCCATTTGATTGTTTTGAACCACTGAAGTAATAGCTTTTGAGGATCCTCAAATAATATTTGTCATGTCATCTGAAAATTTAATGAATATTTTTGGGCTCCTTAGTAATAGATTTTGGGGCCCCCAAATTAATATTTGATTGCCTCTAAACTAACGGGGTTCCTGAAAACTTATTTTTTGGAACCCTTCATATAATACTTTTGGAGCCCCGAAGTCATATTTTTTGGGGCTCCTAAGGAAATATTTAGTAATCCATCAACAAATCATATAATTAAACGGCGAGCATAGTTTTTGTGGTACAAATTACCGGGCCCCCAAAAACCGAAGGGGCATAAATTATACACGGAACGAAAGAGAATGACGCGTAGATGTGCAGAATCACATTTTTTTTACTTTTTATTAACCGAAATAACGAAATTAAACAAATTAAAATTCGATACAAAATAAAAAAAAAAAACAAAAACAAAACAAAAACAACTGGAATTCTATTGGAAAATTTACAATCCACTGGAATGAAATGTCATTCATGACTGAATGAATGAATGAAAGCATTCAGCGAAAATCAAAAAACATTAAGGTGGGTTCACATTGGTGCGTTGTTTTAAGATCGCACGTAAACTATGGTTAACTTTCATTGTTTTAGTTATCTAAGTTTAGAAAGTAAGATGTTTGTTTTATTACCATGAATTTTTTTGTTAAAATCGAATTCTATTAAAATCAAGTCTATTACTTTTGTAAACACTTTTGATATCAATGAAATCTATTTTCGTCCTTTTCTCTCTTGAAAGAACATAAGAATTTGTCAGCAATTACATGAAGCCTCAAGAGGCGCGACTCTTTTTAAACATAATGAGTGCAAAAGAGAAAAAAGATGAAAGAAAAAATTATCCGACCGGAGAGTCGTGGGTCGTGAGTCCGAGACTCTTTTTTGACGTTTCTTTTTCCACTTTTTCTTTTTTCAACATTCCCTCACATTTCTTTTTGCTTCTTGGTGCAATACAACAACAACAAATTTTAATTCAAAAGATAAATGTCAAATTTGAGTCCTTGACTCAAGAGGCATCGTGTAATAGTACGCGCCTCATAGAATGATTACACACCCGACAAACAATTTTGGTTCTATAAAGCTTTACAGATGCAATTGTTGCTTCTTTAAAGCATTATAGAAGCAAAATTGTTAGTAGGGCAGCCACACAAAAAAATATAAAAGTTCTGACCTGGGAGTGCGACTAAATTTTTCATATAGTTTTTGGGTCGCTGAAACCGAATCCGAAGTCCGTTTTGCTCCATCACGTTAGGTTTTCGAGATAACCTCATAAAATGTCACGAAAACAAAAAATTTGTTTCTCTGATCTGGATGTGCGAATGTGTTAATCATATAGTTTTTGGATCACTGAATCCAGATTCAAAGTCAATTTCGCCCTATCACGTCAGGTTTCTGGGATATCCTAAAAAAAATGTCAAAACCAAAAAAACAAAAGTTTTTACCTGGGGTTGCGACTAAATTTTTCATATAGTTTTTGGGTCGCTGAAACCGAATTCGAAGTCTATTTTGGCGTATCACGTCAGGTTTTTGAAATATCCTCAAAAAATGTCTAAACTCAAAAAAAAGTTCTTATCTGACATTTTTTGAGGATATCTCAAAAACCTGACATGATACGGAAAAATAGAGTTCGAATTCGGTTTTAGCAACCCAAAAACTATATGAAAAACTTAGACGCAACCCCAAATAAGAAATTTAGTTTTTTTGGTTTTGACATTTTTTGAGGATATCTCAGAAACCTGACGTGATAGGGCAAAATTGACTTCGAATCTGGATTCTGTGATCCAAAAACTATATGATTTACATATTCGCATATCCAGATCAGAGAAAAAATTTTTTTGTTTTTGTGACATTTTTTTAGGTTATCTAGAAACCTGACGTGATGGGGCAAAACGGACTCCAGATTCGGTTTCAGCGACCCAAAAACTATATGAAAAACTTAGTCGCAACCCCAGGTCAGAACTTTTTTTTTGTGGGTGTGTTATCAAAAGAAATTTCGAAAAAAGAGTCAAGCCTCTTGAGGCTTCATGTAATAGCTGACTTTGACAGTTCCTTTACCATTTTACCAAGTTTTAACTTTTAGACGTTTACATTTTTGCATAAAAGGCACTAATATTTTACCGACGCATGGCAAAGCGTTTTTCTTATGAGGTTCAGGGAAAACTAACAAAAACGTCTTTTTTGTTCCTTATCTACAATAACCTAAAAAGTGAAAAAAAAGGGAAATTTACAAAATTAAATTTTTTTTATTTCTTTCTAGCGCTATTTGTTTTTGTTTATTAAAGCAAAAAATAAGCTTTTTGCATCATTATTTTTGGTTTGAAAAACAATTTTTGTAGTTTTTTTCCAAAAACAAATGGAGCTTGAAAAGAAATAAATTTTTTTTTACTTTTGTAAATTTCCCACTTTTTCACTTTTTAGGTCATTGTAGTTAAGCCTCAAGGCTTTAAAAGTATAACTACAACGGCAACTTTTTGCAAAAAGTCAAAAAGTGATAGATTCAAACTCATTTTATGACAGTTTTTACGACGACAAAATAAAAAATAATGATGCAAAAAGCTTATTTTTTGGTTTCAAAAAAAATGTTTGGTAGTTTTTTCCAAAAATTAAAAAAAAAAAACAAATATTGCTAGAAAGAAATAAAAAAAAAATTTAATTTTGTAAATTTCCCACTTTTTCACTTTTTAGGTCATTATATATGGTTTTAACATAAAAAAAAACGTTGTTGTGCGACGCAGTTGTCGTGGTAATGCCTTAAGAATTCATTTGTTTGATTAAAAAATGTCGCTTCTCACCACGGATTACCTTTTTACTACTGTATATTATGAAGATCTACACCTGAACGCACCTTTAATAAATGTGAACATGAACATATCTTTAATCATTATTAAGTGTCTGAACGCATTCATTTAAATTTTCCTGGAAGATTTGACATTTCTCAAACGTCAAGCTGAAAGTTTTCTTCGTATTGTTAATTTGAGAACACCAACTTCAAATAAAGAGTAAATTCTAATTGAATATCGTTTTTTTATTGCGGAAAAATATAAAATAAATAAAAAAAAACCATTTGCGATCAAAATATATTTTTTCCTGGCATAGTTATTGTGAAAAAGTCAAATTACTGTGACTTTTCTTCCCGTGATTGTCTTCAGGATATTTTGTCTCTGTAAAACGACAGCATACGGCCAAAATAATTAACTTTCTTTCATCTTCACTCAGATCTTAATAATATCTGCAATTTCCTATTGATTTTGATTTAATTGAATTTATATTACCGAAGAAAATAAACAAAATTATTGATCAAAGGAATCTCTGGTTTTATTTTACAGAAGTTGTTTTGATTTCAGATTGACGTACGTGTTAAAATTGTTGTCAAAGGACACATACACAATCGCAAAAAGAACTCGGTCTGTTTTCATGTTCCTACAAGCTTAATGAAAAAAAAAATGGTGTGAATGACAAATTTGAGTGAAGTTGGTGGAGGTTGAATGATTGACGGATGGAATTTGAACGAATGGAACATGAAACAGGTTGAATTGAATTGAAATGCAAGGTGCAAACACAATGCCCTTAAGGAGATTACACTTTTCATTTTCTTTTTCGATACTTTTTTTACGTAGTTGAGCGTAGTTAAAACGTAGTTCAACAATATCTAAATCAGGCTTAAAATATATCAAAAAGTAGGTATATTATATATTCCTGTGTAAAAAGTGTAGTTAATAGTAAGAAAACAACAACAAATACTATAAAAAATAAAGAAACTATTTTGGTATTATTGTGTTCAAAATTGTTGCAAATAAAAAAAAAAAAATAAAGAAATTGGCACTCGAATTTCGAGGGCTGGGTCGGCTAGTGTAATTTAATTTAAAAAACAATTTTTTTTAATTTAATTTTTTTTGACGCCCTGAAGTAAAGGCTTTTGGGGCCCCTAATGTATTATTTGTGGTTGCAATTATTTTTTAAGTAATATTTTTGGGGGCCCTAAGATAAAATTATAATTTTTCTTTTAAAAAAGCAGTTTATTTTTTTGGGGCCCCTGAGGTATCCTTTTTATTAAATGAATATATATTGTGTGGCTACCAATGCATTGTACATTACACTGAATGACATAATTTTTTCCCCTTGTATCCGAAGTGATTCAAATACATTTTAATTTATTTCGAAACTCAGTTTATGCTAACAGTTTACTTCTCTGCATTGTCTCCAGTAGGGGCCCTAGGGTCGGTCGGGGGCCCCGGGGCGCCGCCCCGCTTGCCCCAAGGGAGTGTACGCCCCTGGTCTATGCATTTATTTCATGGAAAAGGGTGTTTTTTTTAAAGTGTGTTTATTGGAAAAACTAAATTAAAGTATTGGAACCCTATTGAAATTTAGCCAGTTATGTTACTTTTGAGATTGGAAACAAGAATCTGAAGCGTCTATAAGAATATCATGGTTAAAAGGGTGTTTTTTTAGTGAAAATAAAATTGATGGGCTTCATGAAATTTGGTAAAAACAATGCATTTGGGAAAGAAAGCTAGAATAAAGAGTTTTCGTAAAAAAAAAATTGGATTAACTGGTGTTTTTTTTCGAGGGGACATTAGAATCTGTATAACGCATAAACGTTCAATTTTTCATCGAAACTAAAAATAAAATGAATCATTGGCCGATGCCAATGCTGAACATGCCTTGCTCTTATCATATGATGCTTTCCTGACAATAGCTGTGTTTTTTTGGCATTTCTATCCGTTTCCGCAATCGACGTTTACATGCATTACAAAAACAACACGCAGCTGCCGATAGGAATAGAAGCTAAACCAAGCTGCGGATAGAATTTTGACGATTGGTGTAAGTTTACGTTTCCCTTTCTCTTGGTGCTGGTATATAAATTTTTGTTCAGTGTTGATTTTTTGGAAATCCTACTACGGATAGAAATTCCAAGAAAACACGCCTAATTTGTGAATTATAACGAAATGGAAAAAAGTAAATACCACTTTCGGGGTGGGGTTATTTGCTTACTTTCCATTTCCAAACACATTAGCCGTTGGAAAAAACATCATGTGATCGTTTTACTTCTATCCAGTATTGTCGGCGCGGTACGATTGAAAAGTAGCATGTAAAGCTTCGTCACACTTCCATGAATAATATTGACGTTGTAGGTACCTCAGTCTTCTTAAACAGATCGTAGAATTCTTTCTTCGTTGTTTCATACTTAGAGCGCAGGAGTTTTTGAAATTTGCCCAGAGCTCGCTTACATACTTAAAGCCAATCATTTTTTTCCTACACGTTCCGCTCATTGGAAAACCGCACTCAAATTTTCATTAATTAGACAACTTTTAAATTTAAAGACTGTGTGTCCTAGTTTATTAAATAATTTTTCCTTCCTGACATACTTTTCCAAAGCTCCATCCCGATACAACAAAACAAATGACAAAAGAAATACCGTTATCAGTTTAATTTTGCTGATTAATTACACCTCATTTAAAAACTTGTAATTCGAAACAAAGTGTCATGCTACATTATGGATTTATTCATTTGTTTCTTCTAAAAATGTGTATCTTCAAGAGTCTACCTACTTAATTATCCTTAAAGTGCCTCCGTCATGTTCGTGGAATTCATTAAGCTCCAGATCAATCTTTTTTCCCACATAAAATATTCTCAGCAAAAAAAAAAAAAGAATATTCAAAAAGTCTTAACATAATGATACTTAATTTACGATACCACGAATTTTCATTGTTTCATGGAAAATAAGGGGGTGTATATAGAAAATATTTTCGCAATCAAACTCATCCCTTTTTTGATTTCAATATTTTTCCGTTAAGTCCTTCACTGTTTTAAGGAGATGTTTCGAAATAAATTAATTGAACACAATTAAGAAAGCTGGTCATGATAACAAATCCCTATTTTAAATTGGCTTCGTCAATTGCTTCTTAACAAAAGGAATTAAAATCTTCTCTGAATTGAATTAAATGTTCTGACACAGAGGATGGCTGGTTTTTGGTGGAAAATGAGAGAGAACTTATACAAAGAACAATTTTGGTGTTCTTTTTGATTGATCCTTGTACAACACGTACCGTACAACATTGTACTTAATAGTGGAGTGCTTTTTTGTGCCGTATTTTTTTTCGGGGAAATTTGTATTGAGACAAGTTAGCATGGTGACTCTTCCGACTTTTGAAAAAAAGTGACATTAATTGGAAGCGAAATATAACAATAATTGTTATTCAGTTCGTAAGGACACAATTTTGTACCCTAATTAGGGAGATTTTTAGTTGGGTGTAGCAAACGCGTTTCTCTTAACAAAAAAAAAAAAAAAAATGTACCGAGTCTTTCTTTTTAATATTTAATTAGCAACATTAAGGAAAATAGAAGGTTTTTTGTTTCTTAAATTCTTAATTGGAATGGAATAGTTGAAAAGAAGACTTGAAAATAAAGAAACACTCGTTTATATTCGACCTGGTCAGTAAAAAAGTAGATTAATGATGAACTCAGTGAGAATCGTGCTTTTTATAAATGATTGTATGTACTTGTAACAGAGAGAAAAATTTTAAGGGGTTTGTTGGTATTTAAAATAAAATATAAAAGTCACAGTTTTAGTTAAAAATAAAATTAAGTTTTTTTTTTTCTTTTTCAAGAGTTAGTGAACTCTTGAGAAGAAATGGATTTCAGTTTTATTTATTATTATGAGAAAACATAGGGAAAATTTGTTTTTAATGCGAAAAACATTACATTTTTACTAGAGCTCTTGATACCCGGATACCCGAGTACTCGCCCGAGTACCCGGGTACCCGAGTTTTCGGGTATTACTCGGGTAGCCGGGTACCCGGGTATTCGGGTACCCGAGTACCCGGGTACCCGGTTGTTTAGTTACCCGAATACCCGGGTACCCGGGTACTCGGGTATCAAAAGAAAAAAAAGTATTTGTTAGGAAAATTGTTGATACTGAGCATTTTAAACGGTAAATAACACACCATAGGTATAAGATTGAAGGCAAAAATTAAATTCAAAGCAGTTTTCCAGTCAAAGCGAAGAATTGTCGTCAAAAAGAGTTTTAACTTGGTTTACTAGCAAAAATCAAAAGATGCAATATCCGCATCGTCTCCATTTCTCTGGGTGGCCGAACTATGCCCACTGGAAAAGGGTCCTTGCCGTGTGCAAAGATACCTTTCATTTTGTTTATTTTGATTTTTAAAAATTTTCCAAAATATTAAGTAAAAAAAAAAGCGGAGAAAATGAGGTTTGAAAAAAGCTCTCATAGAAAAAAATAATCAAAAATTTGTTTGACATGGTTGTATTAAAATGTTAATATTTCGAGATATACGCAATGCATTTTTCAGATCAAAGTCTTAAATTGATCCTGATAAGATTGTTGAACAAATATATATATAAAATTACCAAAGTTTTTTCGAAAACTTAGAAATAAAAATAAAAAAGTTTCCACTTTTGATTTTTTAAAAATCGAAAAAAAATCAATATGGCTACCTTCAAACGCTTATAACACAAGAACGACGCAACTAATGTTAATGGTTATAAAGCCTTAAAATGTAGCTAAGAATATACCAATGATTTTTGGTTTTTTGTGAAAAAAAATTTTTTTGAATCCAACATGGATGCCATGGCCATACAAATGGTTTTTGTTTTTTTGTGAAATTTTTTTTGTATCCAACATAGATGTAATGGCCTCCCCACTTCGGAGTTAAAATAAAAAAAAAACAGCAGCAACATTTTTGACAGACAGCTGCCAAAGTGTATGTACAGTGGTGCCAAATGTTTGCATGGATTTCAAAAATCCCGATGTCGTTAAACAATTATTTTTGGTTTTTGGTAAAAAAAAAATTTTCCACCCTTCATAGATCCCATGGCCCTAATACTCTTAAATCAAACGCTTCCAAATAAAACAAACAAATGGCTTTATTGTACCCGGGTACCCGGGTACTCGGATATTATAATACATGAAACTACCGGGTACCCGGGTACCCGAACTACCCGGGTACCCGAATACCCGGGTACCCGGGTACTCGAGTAATACCCGAAAACTCGGGTACCCGAGTACCCGGGTATTTGTGAGGACGGGTACTACCCGGTCGAAATCAAGAGCTCTAATTTTTACATTATTACATTTTTACATTTTTAAGTTTTTACATTTTTAAATTTTTACTTTTTAACATTTTTACATTTTTACATTTTTACATTTTTACATTTTCACACATTTTCACACATTTCACACGTTTTCATACATTTTTACACATTTTCACACATTTGACACGTTTTCATACATTTTAAAACATTTTCACACATTTTCACACTTTTTCACACTTTTTCAAACTTTTTCACACATTTTAGAACATTTTCACACATTTTCATACATTTTCATACATTTTTAAACATTTTCACACATTTTCACACGTTTTCACACATTTTCACACGTTTTCACACATTTTAACAAGTTTACACATGTTTTCACACATTTTCACACGTTTTCACACATTTTCAAACATTTTCACACATTTTCACGTGTTTTTACACGTTTTCACACATTTGAATTATTTTCACACATTTTCATACATTTGTACACATTTTCACACATTTGTATACATTTTCACACATTTTCACATATTTTCACATTTTAATTTTTTTTTACATACTTTACCTCGCATTTTATTTTTATTTTTCTTCCAGGTTTCTTGTGAAAATACTTTCGTAAAGCACAATTAAAAAGGAAAATGATCAAATCGAGTTTCCTTTTTCGATATCAAACTAAAGTATATAAAATCAGGTTAATTAGAACAATTCAAGCCAATGCCCCACAACAATAAATGTAAGGTCTAATCAAACATAATTTTAAGCTTGTATACATTTCCCCAAAGACCCAAATACCATCATTTATCATAGTGCATAAAGCAGGTATAGCTTAAGCTACTTGTAATTAAAACGTCTCATAACTAACTACTCCCAACCTTGCATAAAATTTGTGTCCTCCTCGTAAAGCCTTATTTTTCATCCCCAAACTTTAATCAATGGCGAGCTGTGTTAAGCAAAAAAAAAAAGAAATACGCTTAACAAACATACAAACCATTAATTATATACTTTGTCCAAGTTGACCTCTTGAAGTCAATTACCCGGATACGGGGGACCCCACTTAATAGGAATTAAATGTTGTTAAGTGTAATAGCCAATAGGCAAACAAGGCAAAAAAAAAAACAATAAATATCCTTTTTTTGTCCTTTAATAAGGCTTAGTCCTTTAAGGCAATCTATTTTGTTGGAATTAAGTTTTTTGTTATTTGTTTTTATTCAATTTGAGGTCCTTTGCTGGTAATCCTTGAAGTTTGTTAAAAAATATAAAACAAAAGAAAATAATTAAGCAAAATCCAAAAGGATAAAGGATAAAATGTCAAAGTGTATATTTTATTTCTTGAAGAAAACTTTAATAAAGTGAAATTTTGAGTCAAAAATCTTCCCCTCATATTTTGACGCAAAAAATTGTTTCTGGCAGGTTTACCTTGACTTTTCAAATATTTTGAAGAAAATAATAAAAAAAAAATTCTCATCTGTGAAAAGTCAAAAGTTTCTTCCTTTTTTTTCTTTTCTCGTTTTTTTTTTTTTTCTTGTAAATAAATCGACATCTTTGTCAGTGATGGAGATGTAATTTAGGTCACTTTTGAAAATTGCTTTTGCCGTGCCAACTTCATTTTTATTTTTCCTTAAGGCTCTTGCCATCGCCATTACCATTACCATCCCATCAACATCACACCATCATCGTCTTTATCCCAGTTCCAAGCCAGCCAACCAGCCATGTTAGCCATGTTGTTGTGGAGTCAAAGATTAATGATCTAACATGATACACAGCGTTAGAACGTGACATACCGGAATCAATGGAGTTGAAAATTTTGTTTTCGTTGATAAATTAGCTTCTTTTTTTTGTGTGTGTTGCTGTTTCTATTTGGAAGATCTGTGCTGTTGAGGAAAGAAGTTAAGAGGCAATGACTTTTTAAAAAGTCATATAAATTCTTAATTTAACGAAATGTGAAAAAGTAGAGTGGAGAATGTTTTGGCAACCGACCTTAGGCCTTTTAGGTATTCGGATGAAGAATTATATTAAAAGTAAATTGGGCAGATGGAATACAAAAATTTATCCAGAATACCTCAAATTTAGTCGATAGGAAAAGAGAAACTAGACCTTCTTGGAGATCCTCCATCTTTCATTCCCTGTAGATACCACATCCTGATGTCCATTTTTTTTTCGAATATAAAGCAAAATCAATCTTATAGAACAATATCAAAATAATCAAAAATACGTTATGGAATCAGTTTGATTCTTTGCGAAATTAACATGATTAATTTGTAAATTTAACTATTTTTCATGTTAAAATAACATGGAGGGTTCTAGTTTTTGAATTTATTTTTTATGTTATTAATTTTGAGGTTATAACGTAGAGTTAAAATATTAACAGAGTCGCTGTTGTGTATTGAACAAAATTTAAAAAAATTGCTGATGACTTTTGCATCTTAGTGGAGTAACTAAAGCAAATTATTAGGGAACCCTAATGGTTTTTTTTTAACAAAACCATTTTTATTGCTTAAATTTCATAAAACAAATGATAGCAAAAGATTCTCTGTGTAATTTAAGGGGGGAAATCCCTCTGGACGACACCTTTTTCAATATTTTTGTATGAAAAACTGAAAGCACTTATTGAAATTTAGAAAAAGACAAGATATTACTGACATTATTAAGTATTGAAATTTTTTTTTTGAAATGAAAAAATAACAAAATAGCGGCTCTGGAGCCTTTCAAAGTTGACGCCTCTAGTTTACGCCGTGCAATGCACAGGTCCAGGAAATCATCTTAAATCAAAAAGGAAATTTTTTTACTTTAGATGATATTAGTACGCATTGCATGAACCTAAATTTATTTTTTTTAAATGAAAAATTAAAATTAGAAATCAAAAAAACGAAAAAAAACATGTTTTTTTTACAAAGAAGTAGTTAAAAAAAATATTTACTGTACAAATTTTATTCAACTTTTAGGTTCATGTTGTGGCCAATAAGTTAAGGAGTAATTTGCTTCAAATTTCAAGTCGATAGCTTCATTAGTTTTTGAGTTACATTGCACGGCGCGGAAAAAAACTAGTTTCCAAAAAAATGCGTTTAAAGTTTTCGTTTTCGTACTATGGTAGGTTCGGAGCGCATTGGTTTCGGGACTATCTAGGCACTTTTGAGGCTTCATTTAAGGCTAAGACCACTGAAAATAGTTTCTTCGGTTGATAAATAAATTTATTACGCAAAAAAAAATAATGCAAAAATAAAAAATTCCAGAGGGATTTCCCCCCTTAAGGAAAAAAATGTATGGCAGTAAGGGACAATCTTCCATCGCTTGAGCGATAAATACAATTTTCTCACAGATTTTTTCAATAATTTTTTTTTTTTTAATCTGAGTTCAATTACCATTCTTTTAAAAGCCCTTCATTCAATTTACTTAATTTTAATTTTACAAATATCAATAAGCTTCTCGCTTTTTAAAAATGTATATTAAAATATAGTAGGTGTTGCCGTTGTGTTCAAATATTTTTTTTGTGTTTGAAGTCAATTAATACGAAAATTGCATCTATCGCTTTTTTTTTCCTTTAATTTCCTAGACAATTTGGTATCAATTAATTTATGAAATTTAAGCAAAATTTTAGCAAGAAAAAATTTTTTTTTGTTCACAAAAATTTTCAATTAAATTTAAAAAATCAAAACGGCAACACCGGCAATTTTTAATCTATAGACTTTTAAGTATTTTTAATTACCGACGTTTGAAAAAAAAAAAGAGTGTGTGTACACATGTACACGCGACTGAAGTTATACTTCTCATTCAGTATATGTAAATGAATTTCATTTGATATTTTTAATTTCTATTATTAAATTAATTAATCCCAACTTCGTTTTTTTACATTTTTATCAAGTGAACAATAAATTAATTCTATCATCCTCTATGCGTCCATGTAGTTTTCAATTTATTCTGTGAAATTTACTTATGTTGTAATATGGAACTTGCAGGGTTGCTACAAAGCTCAAAAGTGAGCTGAGCTCAGCTCACAGCTCAGCTTAAATTTTGAGCTAGCTCACTTTTGAGCTATGTACCATAGCTCAGCTCATTTGAGCTGAAAGTGAGCTGAGCTGATGGTTGAGCTGAGCTGAGCTGTTGGGTGAGCTAAGGTAAAGTGCTCTTATAGCTGTGATGGGTGAGAGGATACATTGATTTTTATTTGGAAAGTATAATGAAATATGAAGATATTTTAAACTTTTATAAAACACCATAGCTTAAGATGTTTGGTTCTAGTTATTAATGGAATTATTTTAACACATGGATATTTTTATAAATAAAACAGATAATTTTTCGTGATCTTTTCTCTTGGTTTTTTTAATAGTAAATATATTTCTATTTTTTTAGTAAAATATTTCTTTTTTTATCATAAAAAAAATTCCGGTACAATCCGGTTTTTCGACTTTTTTCAAAATTCCGAGAAAATCGCGTTTGAAAGTTGGGGTAAAATTTTTTTTCGAAAAATCCCCGAATCTTTGAACGCTCCTGGAAGCTAAACCGCTTGAGAGCAATTTTTGGGAGTGATGCCAAATGATAGCTTGTGCCATGGGCCTACGCTTTGCACATTGTCAGATTTTTAAAAAATCGCCTTCCATGTTAAACCGCCACATCATGCCTATTTTTTCAGAATCGTGCTTATTTTTTTTTTACTTTTAAGTTCTCCCGGTTTGAGAACGCCTGGACCTACAGGGATGGGAGTTGTACCCAAATGTAGGTTAGAGTCCCCTCTACCTTTTGGCATCAAAAATTTTATTTTCATTTTCTTCAAAATTCCGCGATATAGGCGTTGGAACACTTTGATCTAGAGACAGGGGAGTGGTGCCATATGAAAGCTTATATTCTCAGCTACCCGATAGTCGTATAATCCGGTTTTTCGATTTTTTTCAAAATTCCGAGAAAATCGAGTTTGAAAGTTGGGGTAAAATTTTTGTTCGAAAAATCCCTGAATCTTTGAACGCTCCTGGAAGCTAAACCGCTTGAGAGCAATTTTTGGGAGTGATGCCAAATGATAGCTTGTGTCATGGGCCTACGCTTTGCACATTGTCAGATTTTTAAAAAATCGCCTTCCATGTTAAACCGCCACATCATGCCTATTTTTTCAGAATCGTGCCTATTTTTTTTTTACTTTTAAATTCTCCCGGTTTGAGAACGCGTACACCTACAGGGATGGGAGTTGTACCCAAATGTAGGTTAGAGTCCCCGCTACCTTTTGGCATCTAAAAATTTTTTTTTCATTTTCTTCAAAATTCCGAGATATAGGCGTTGGAAGTTGGGGCGCTCACTTTCAGCTCAGCTCAAATGAGCTAAGCTATGGTACCTAGCTCAAATTTGAGCTGAGCTGAAATGTGAGCTTTTTGCAACCCTTGCAACTTGCCACATGCAACTTGCCACATGCAGCTTGCCACATGCAACTTGCCACACGCAACTTGCCACATACAACTTGCCACATGCAAATTGCCACATGAAACATGTAACTTGCAACGTGTTGTGTGTTTTATGTTTGCCGTACTGCGGCGAACTGCATTTTTAAATACTAAAGTACTGCCTACTCTAAAGGTGAAACGACAGCCCTGCTACCCAGGGTGATCGCGTCATAATCCCTTTGACATTCTTGTCAAAAAGTAAATTTTCATACTCACCCTCCCATAAGAAGTATAACTTCAAAAAGATCATTAAAATCTAAGCTGTTCGGCCAGGTTTCCTAATATTGCAATTTTTTGAGCTTTAGTTACTCTACTATCTAGAGGACGCTTAAAATGATATATCATTTGCTAAAGTGTGGTTTAGGAGCTATGATGTCCATGTCACAAATGAACAAACTGGTTAAAAACATAACTCTTCTTTTTGCTTTGCCGTACACTGAGGGAAAAAACAATTTAAAATCAATGAAAACCATGTTGATTTAACTATTTTTTGGAATGATTTTGCGTTGAAGACGAACATATTAAAATCAAAGTAGAACATCGTTAGTTTAAAGTGGTTTGCCGTTATAAAACATCTTTAAATCAAAGTTGTTTCAACGTTAAAAAAAAAAAACATCAATTTAAATAAAAAAAAAGTGGCAGCCATTGGAAATCGGTCCTTCAACTCCTTTGTCAGAAGGCGAATGCTTTACCAACGTGCTATCTCAATGTTAGAAAAAAAGTTGATCAAATGCAACATAAGCTTAAGTCCGACAAAAATTTACAATTTCCTTACCTTGTTTCAATTTTTAAATATATATATATTTCATGTTAGTTTTTGATGTTGTACCATTCAGCTGATGATTGGTCAGAGATCTGAGTAACAATTTTGGTATATACCTATGCAGTAGGGTGTCCGTTATTTCCCAAAGTGCTGTTTTCGGGGGTGACACCCCCCAGATCGAAAGTTAAGGGCCTAAATACGGGGAATTTAGCAAAAACAAATTTTTTGGAGGTCATTAACCCGTGCTTCTAAGGTCATACTTTCCCCATACAAATTTGTATGGGAAATTTTTAACTCATACATAAAATTTTTTTTCTCTCGGGTTAAATCATCTATTTTTAAAATGTTTGTTGATTCTGGTTGGAAAATAGTTCCTTTAAAATTTAATTTAATTCTTTTCAAATATTGCATTCAAAAATTTGTGTATTAATCAAAAATTTTAATTTTTTGAAATTTTTTTTTAATATTTTGCCGTTTTTATACGTTTAAATTTATTTTTTTCGAACTACAAAAGATATGTTTACAATATTTTTATTGAATTTTGTTTAAAAATTCTTCACCTAAAAAATGACGTCAAAAAAGTTGCAAACAAGAAAGGGTAAAGTATTTAATAATATTTATTTAATATAAAAACGGCAAAAATTTCAAATAGAAATTGAAAAAAATTAAAATTTTTTATTTATACACAAATTTTTGAATGCAATATTTGAAAAGAATTAAAAACCAATAAAACTGCATTTAAAATTATGTGATAGGTGAAAGCAAAAACTACGAAAACAGCTTATAATTTCAAAAACCGAAATAAAATATAAAAAAAAATTTTAACGGGAAATTTTGAATGTAATCTTTTAAAGGAACTATTTTCCAACCAGAATCAACAAACATTTAAAAAATAGATGATTTAACTCGAGAGAAAAAAAATTGTATGTATGAGTTAAAAATTTCCCATACAAATTTGTATGGGGAAAGTATGACCCTAGAGGCACGGGTTAATGACCTCCAAAAAATTAGTTTTTGCTAAATTCCCCGTATTTAGGCCCTTAACTTTCGATCTGGGGGGTGTCACCCCCGAAAACATCACTTTGGGAAATAACGGACACCCTACTATGCAGTTGGTTGTCTTAGTGCAGTCTTTTTCTTTAGTTAATGTAATGATTCAATCATTAAATGAATGATGGAATGCAAAAAGTTTGACTTTTTACGGACAATTTTTGAGTGCGTATAATATTTGATCAACTCGTTGAAGGTGATTTCATGGAATGTTATTTTTAGCCGATTTTACAGTTCATTCCCAAAGCCTCAGGATCAGATTTTTATAGGTTTCTATTGAAAGAATGCTATGGCTGTTATTATCAACCACCTCCAGCTTTGATCGTTGAGCAACTAGGTATTAAATAAAGTATATTTCTCTTGTTATCTTATTAATTGTTATCAAGGGGCACGGTAGTGCCCAGCCAAGTTCTCTAGCAACTTTGGCACTACACCCTTATTTACAGGAAACAACTCAGGCCATTTTCGACCCCCCTCTAACTTCCACACCAAAGATGCTAGAAATTTCAAACTCGCTACATTTATTGAGCTGGTCAAAACCAAACACCTCACAAAATTTCAGCCTTCTACAATGAGTAGTTTCTGAGATATAGAGCTTCAAAAATCGCAAAAACCGTAACTGACTGACTGACTGACTGACTGACTCACTCACTCACTCACTCACTCACTCACTCACTCACTCACTCACTCACTCACTCACTCACTCACTCACTCACTCACTCACTCACTCACTCACTCACTCACTCACTCACTCACTCACTCACTCACTCACTCACTCACTCACTCACTCACTCACTCACTCACTCACTCACTCACTCACTCACTCACTCACTCACTCACTCACTCACTCACTCACTCACTCACTCACTCACTCACTCACTCACTCACTCACTCACTCACTCACTCACTCACTCACTCACTCACTCACTCACTCACTCACTCACTCACTCACTCACTCACTCACTCACTCACTCACTCACTCACTCACTCACTCACTCACTCACTCACTCACTCACTCACTCACTCACTCACTCACTCACTCACTCACTCACTCACTCACTCACTCACTCACTCACTCACTCACTCACTCACTCACTCACTCACTCACTCACTCACTCACTCACTCACTCACTCACTCACTCCCTCACTCACTCACTCACTCACTCACTCACTCACTCACTCACTCACTCACTCACTCACTCACTCACTCACTCACTCACTCACTCACTCACTCACTCACTCACTCACTCACTCACTCACTCACTCACTCACTCACTCACTGACAGATCATCAAAATTATGGAGAACTTCCCGTTAACGTAGAAACTTGAAATTTTACACGGTGATAGGACTTGTGGTGTATACAAAGGGAAAAATCGAAAATTTGAGATTTTCAATTCAGGGGGCGTGGCAACCGCCCATTTCCGCTGAATTTTCATCAAATATTATAGAGCACTTCTGATTATCGTAGAATATTGAAATTTGGTAGAATGGTAGAGCTGGTAATTTATACAAAGGAAAAAATTTAAAAATTGAACATTTCAGCCAGGGGGCGTGGCAACCGCCCATTTCCGCTGAATTTTCATCAATTATTATAGAACACTTCTGATTTTATCGAAGAATCTTGAAATTTGGTTGAATGGTAGAGATGGTATTATTATTTAAAATTTGAGAACTTTAGCTAGGGGGCGTGGCAATCGCCCATTTTCACTGAATTTTCATCAAATATAGAGATTTTCAATTCTACAGCCATACCTTGCAAAAAGTAGTGAAATCACAACAAAAACATTACTGTTAAAAAAAGAGCCAAGTTCTCCTATGTTGAAATTATGCTGGCACAAAAAGTACTGAAATGTAAAAGTGTACCAAGTTCTAAAGTTTGGGTTCAAACTCGTATCAATAAAATTTTGATTGTTTACTTGGCAATTTTTGAAATAACTTTAAAAATCGGTAATTAAAAGAAAAATTGTCAAGGGAACAATCAAAATTTTATTGATACGAATTTGAACCCAAACTTTAGAACTTGGTACACTTTTACATTTCAGTACTTTTTGTGCCAGCATAATTTCAACATAGGAGAACTTGGCTCTTTTTTTAACAGTAATGTTTTTGTTGTGATCTATTTTATTATATTAAAGGCCTGATGAAAGGGATAACCATTCCCGAAACGTTGCTCCGAAAATATAAAAATTGACTGAAAGTCTACAAAAAAATATTTTTTTATTATTTAAAGCTACACTATTCAAGTTTTCATTTCTAACAAAAAAAAAAATATCCTTGCAACTGGCATATTTGCATAAACTCACTAAGACATATCGTTGAGAAATCGAATTTTGGACGGAAATTAAATTTCGAAAAATGTTGTTTATAGGTACCTAGCTATTTATAAGGATTACGCGATACCTATAAAATTACCTTTTTAAATGTTTCGTACTTGAATCTTAAAATAAAAGACAATAAAACCGAAACTGATTTTTGAAGCTCTATGAAACTACCATTTTATGGTTTTTTTTTGAAAAAATTCCTACAAACTATAAATTTTTGCATCATGTAATTTGTCCATCAATTAAACATATTAATGTTATTATTTAGAAAGCATAAACAACAATTACAATGTTCTTATTTTTTCCCTTATTTTCCTATCTTTCCAATAAACAGAAAAAAAAAAACTTTAATAAAACAAAAACTCCATCTCAAAATACATTATATCCAACCACATTTACCATTCTCCCGTATCTTACCTTGAAAGAAATGTTTTTTTTTTTTGTAAATACCCTCACAACCAATTATGGAGAAAAAAAATTTATCATCAGTATCCTTCTTGTTTGAAGGAATGTGTATCACGATACTGCTTTACTGTTTATATGTTCATACTTTAGCCATCATACATACATAACCTTCCTCGTTTCAAAACCACGGATTTGCATTATTGGCAATCTAAGCGGAAAAATAGCATCGTCCAATGAAGATATTTATTTCAACGCAGTATGGTTTGGTTATGCTATCGACCATCCATCTATAGAAAACCAAGCAACATTATGTTGGCTCTTGCTGAATCTAATAATGAAATAATCAGAAGCCAGGTTGCATCAATGTAAGGGTTAAGCAAACGAACTTGGGATGGCTATAAAACGCTCCGAGCGCGTTTTGACTTCATGATGATCAATACAAAAATAATGGTTACAGTGAGATGTTTCCCTAAAAAATATGGAAACAAAAATAAATACAAAAAAGAACATTTGTAAGCTGAAAAATAGTTTATTTAAAAAAAAGTTACTCATACGCCAGACGCATTATTTTGTTTAAATTTTATTGCATCGAATTTTAATTTCTAACATAGTTTAATGTAAATATACCCCACTGTTAAACGCTCATAGCTTTCTGGTGAGGATTATATAATGGAAGATTCCTTGGAATATATACGCGGATGAGTGAGTAAAATTAACCTGCTGTTGCTGATGTTTATGCTGTGGTCTTGTAAAACCATCTCTCCTTTTTTTTTTTTTTGCATTGATGGAAGGTCGCAGTTATAAGAGAAAACTAATTTCATTAGTATAGCTATTCAAAAGAATACACGTTATACCTAGAAGCAGTTAAGAGTTGATATTAGAGAGAGAGAAGAGTATCTATGTTCGTATGAATGTGTAACCCTTGATCCAGAGTGGTTACTTTGCCAGTTGAAACTTCGAACACACCATCATCATCATCAACTCTCCCAAAAAAAACTTTACGTAAAACTTAAAATGAATGCAAGTTGAATTTAATGAGCTTTGTTAGTTTGGGGCGGAAATTGTAAATTCCATTAGAAAAGGCTCTTGGCTAAAGAATGTTAAGTGAATTAGATGGATGAACATCATTAATTGGCTGGTGTAAGAGGAAGGGAAATCAATAAAACAGGCTGGACAATGCTTAAGTGAATAGGTATACTACTACATAAGCTCATGTTTTGTTTTAGTGGCTTAAGTGATTTCCTAGGAGGGTAATTTTATTTACTGAGTGGGGTAGGGAAGAATATCGGGCACAGAGAATTTTTCTTTGAAATCAATAAAAATGTTACTTTACTCAATAAATTATGTGCATCCTCCTCACTTTATTATTATTTTTAGTGATTTCAAAGAAAATAAGTTTCTGTACAAAGGCTTTTCGAAAACCTTTAATTTAAAATTTTAGAAAAATTTTCAATTATTTTTTAATTTGAAAAAAAAAAAAAAAATCAATTATTTTGGAAAAATCATTTTTCAAAAACAGGCCAGTGAATTTTTTTGAAACTTTGTCCTTAAATGCTTTTTAGTATTTTCTTTTTAATGGGATACCAATTTGTTTTGCTTATGCTTTGTTTTGGTGGCTTAAGTGATTTCCTAGAAGCGTAATTTTATTTAGTTTAGAAATGAGAGTCAGGAATAGAAGGGCTGAGTGGGGTATAGAAAATCATCGGCTACAGAGGAATTCTCTTTGAAAACTATAATGAAAAGTAACTTTCCTCAATAATAAGGTGCATTCCCTACTTTTAAAACTATTGCTTTCGCATCAATCAATTTTCTCAAAACAGGCCAGTGATTTTTTTTTTTTTTTTTGAAATTTTGTTTTTATATTTCAATTAATATTTTAGTGACATAGCAATTTTTGTTTGAAACTTTTTTTTTAATGTTTTATAAAATAATTTAAAAGAATTAAAAAAAAAAAAAAACAATTGAAACTGTATATAAAATATTTTTTCTTTTATGTGACAATTAAAGTAGGAATAAATCAAAAAATCTAAAACTTTTAAAATAAAATCGAATAAATTGTTGGCATGTAAAAACCATTTTAAAGATTTCTTTTAATTTTAAAGCAATTTTGTTAAAGGTTGTATTAATTTTGTTTATAAATTTTATTTTTTATTAATCATTTATCAATTTTTAAAAAGTTCGTAAGTAACTTTTAGAATGACAGCAAGAATGTGCGAACCAGTCGTACTTTTTATTTTTTTGTATATGAGAATAGGTTGTTCGGTATTTCCTCTCTTTAACCCCCAATGTAACAAATTTTTAGTAAAAAAAATAAATTATTTATTAATTACAAATAAAAAAATTACATTTAAAAAAAATTTTATTAAAAATAAAATTTGTATTGCAAAATTAAAATATTTTGCGCAAGTAAAAATTTATTGCAAATACAAATTTTTCAGCATTATAAAAAAAAAATGAAAAATGTGTGATGCATTTAATATTTTTAAATTAATGCACACATTTTGTATAGTTTTTTTTTTTCAGACTAGAAAAATTTTCATTTGCAACAATATTTTTTAATTGCATTTTTTTTCAAAAATATTTTTTTTTTTTTTAATTTCAAATGCAATTTTTAATTGATATTTTTACAACCCTTATCTACTATGTGTCGATAAACTCGACATTCATAATACTGTTAAAAAATACACATCTAGCAGTTTAATTTTTTTTAAAGTTTTACTTAAATTTATTGCTTTTAAGTTTAAAAATTGAATAATTCCTATTTTATAAAAAAAAAATTAAGCCTTTTAAGAATTGTAATTATCTCTCTTATCTTTTAAGAATTGTAATTATTTTTCCTAAACAGATACAATGCTATTTTTAATTAAAAACTAATAAAATCCTCTTCAATACAAAAAAAATAAATTAAAACAGTTAGATTAAAGTAAGGAATGACAAATTCAAATTTATTTCATATTTGGAAAACATTTTTGAACAAATCAACCAACTGTATGAAAATGAATCGTGAAAAACAATACAGGTCAGTTCTCCAAAATATTGACGTCTTCCAAATGTTTTTCCATGCATTTGGAATCCTGAAACAGTGCCAATTTAAAATTCCATCAGGTTAAATTAAGATAAAATTAACACTGTATCATGTTGATTTAACATTATACGCTTTTTGGAATTAACTGATCAGCTTGTCAATAATGAACTTATGAAAAAAAAGAATATTTCTTTATTTTTACGATATTACAAACCATGTTATGATAACAGGGTGCTTATAAACATGTTTTACCTAATATAAAAGAAGTTTCAATTAACTTTATGATTGTTTTTGCTAAACAATTATTATATATAATGATAATGAGCCATTTTTCCAAAATTGGTGGTTGCATTTCATTAACCTTCATAAAACACAATTTTTTTTAAGGTATCTAAGAGTACCTATATTTTGAATTGAAAAGCAATTCCAATAAACTTCTTTTAGACCATAATAATCTAAAGTTTAAACTGAAGTTCAAAAGTAACTAATTAGAGAATGTCTTGTTAAAAAAAGAAAAAAAAAACGTTTAAAAGTTTTTCTTTCAACAAAATGATTGAATTTATTTTTACGTTTTAAAAATTCAAACCACGTTTCGAAACCAGCTTTTCCAATACAATAATTTGTTGTTCATGTCGAGTCACAGAGTTCAAATTACAAATGATTCCATTAAAAAGGATAAATGCCAAAATCCAGATTCATTCCTTAAACTTAGTTTCCTGTTCACATTTTTTTTTTTATACTGAAGGTAAAAAGGTAGTAAAAAGTATGTATATCTTCTTTGCATCTTGTCGAAGGACGATTTTCTTTGTTTCTTCAAATAAAAAAAAAAAAAGAATAACACAAACAGAATCATGACAGAGTAAAAAAAAAAAAAAAAAAGTTTCAAACAAAAAGAAGAAGTAAAAATGTGTGTGTGTGTGGATGGTATTGCGTTGGACGATGGGCGGATATGGGTGTTCTGGCTCTCGTCCTTTTTTTCCTAGAATTCGTTTGAAGAATTTTAATTTCTTCGTAACAAACAACGTGACTTGAGAACTAAGTTAAGAAGTATTCGAATCGAAGAATGGAATAATGAAAGGCGTTAATAAGGAAAAAAAATAAAGAAAGTTAAAATGAATGTCCTTGTTAGATGTTTGTGTTGTGAGCTTGTTTGCCGATGAAAGTCTCATTCGTATACCTACTTTGGTGAACTTTATTTATTTTTTTTTTTTTTGTATAGTCATGGCGATGATAATGGTGGCATATTTTTTTTTTTTGTTTTTTTGATGACATTTCTTATTTTGTTTTTGATTTGATATGAACAAAAGAAAAAAAGAAACAAAATCAAAGAAATAACAACATCTTTTCGGAGAAATATTTATAATGAGAAAGTGCTTTCATTTATTTGGTTCAAATTTTGTTCAACATTATAATTTAATTTACAACAGACTAATGGAAAAGTTATTTTAATACAATCACTAGAAAATTAAAATTGAATGTTCTGGCTATTAAAGGCATACAAAATATAAAAAAAACAAGACCTTTGAGATAATAAGTTTTTTCAAAAGTTGGTAAATTTATTTAATAAAAAATCACAATAATGTGTAGTGAGTTCAAATGGTCAAGGAAGAAGCTTGTAAATACATAGTAACTAATTGACAGATTTTTGCGATGTTTTGTGAGATTAGTCCTTAGATTTGCCGTGTATCAACTTTAACAAAACCTGATGGAGAAAATCGAAGACCAATTAAATTGCATAAATTTTAAAAATAGGAACAAACAACAAAATAAGCAAAACTTTAAATATTTCATATTCTCAATTATAATTAATTAGTTAATAATTAACATTGTTCTATATCTGCCTAAACTATACTATTCTGTTATTTCTATTATATTCAAAATCATTTATCTCAAAATTCTGTAAATATAAATTTTTTTTTTTTAACTCGTAAAATCCATTATTCTGCGCACTTGTTTTCATTTTCAAAATAATTTTTTTTTTATCATTTAAATAATTTTGGAGTAGGTACAGAACCAGGACTTAAGCTTTTCTAATACCCTTCTTTCAGATTTGAAAAAATCAGCCTCTCTATATTTCGTTCCACAAAATGCCTGTAACTTTCCTGTACTTAGACTATAGTTTTATGATCAATAACTTTCGACTCATACATCGCATGACTTTCAAAAATATACCAAATTATTGGAAATTTGATGGTCTATAACTTTAACTGTTTAAAAAATTATGTTACTACTACCGGGAATGATAAAATCTTAAAAAAACCGAAAAAAAAATAAATTAAAACAACATAACCTAAAACTATTGCCCGTTCAGAATTACAATGTATTACAAAGAAAAAGATAATTAAATTACCAAGAACTTTGCTCTGATAACCATTTCTCTAGGACAAATAGTTTTGGAGATATAGAGCGATTCGCGTTTTCCAAAATGGTGGATTTCGCCAGGATGGTAGCGTCCTGAAAACCAGGACTTAAGCTTTTCTAATACCCCTCTTTCAGATTTGAAAAATTCAGCCGTCCTATATTTCATTCCACGAAAAAGTCTATCTTTCCTGTACTATAAGTCAAGAATTTGAATTTAGAGAATTTTAAAATCCGAATTTTGGTACATATACGAATTTCAGCATACAAAATTTTGACCTCAATGCCCGATTCTTATTTTTTAAAACCTTTTAACAGGTAAAAAACCTTCCTTTTGCATTTTTTTGGTTTTTAAAAATTACAACATGTAAGTCGAAGCGTTTTATTCATTTTTGTTCAAAAGTTTAACAGTTTTTGATTTTTACTTCATTTTTTATGTGTTATCGACACACTTTAACGGATAATTTCATAAATCCATTTTTTAATATTCATCAGGTTGTTACATCAAAAAATGACGTTTGTTCCATACAAAAAACATCATTCAAAAGTTTAAAGGTCTGTTTAATGTTTATGAAATCGCCCATAAGGGTTGTTAAAATATCATAGAAGTATACGCGTATTTATTGAAAATAAAAAAAAGGAATTAGGAAAATGTTTTGGCAAATAAAAAATAAATGCATTAAAAATTTTTTGTATTTCAAATAAAAAAAAAATACATTGAAAATGCTGCAATTTTATAAGCCAGAAGCGTTGATTATATCTACTGATCTCTCCAAGCTTTTGCATTCGTTTTACGTGGCTCTAGAAGTTATGATTTTCAAGCTATATTCTTCGCATTTTCGTTACTCTAAGGGCCATAAACGTATTTGACTTAAATTAGTGCTTCCTTTTAATATACCTACGTTGTTAGCTACATAGACCTCCGTTATTGGCACAGGCTAACCAGAACTCACCCATGAAGTAGATAATCCTTAATGGTGATTCCGAATCGTTTTGGAGTTTTGAGGATATAAGAATTTTTCTGCTTCTGGTGTCTTCAAATATCTCAACAACCTTAAAAATAAAAAATATCCTCCATTTTACATTCTAGAAATGGTTTGAGTACCTTCCCCAGTGCCAGTTCCTACCATCAATAGATAAGGAAGGATGCGAAAAAAAGATCCTTGACCTTTCATTCACGACTGATGTGTTTCCCCAAATGAATTGAATACCAAAAAAGAAAGAAAAAAAAAAAAAAAAACAACCCCAAACATTTGGATATTGTCCCTTTTCTTATATTTTTCATACCATAAAACCGAATGAATGAATGGATAAAAGGACAAAGGACACACTGTTAACAAAAATGGTATATAACTTGAAACTGTGGGAATTTCTTTTTCTTTCCATACATCCCTTGCTATTTGGTTCGTTTGTCACACAAGAAGAAATTTTTAGGTCATAAAAAAAAGAACATAAAAATAAAATAAAATAAAAAGAAATAAAAACGAATGTCACCGTCCAATATCCTTATATTTTATCTACGATTGTCAGAGGAGTTATGGTGGCTCATCATGTGGTTAGATTTTCTGGTAATCGAAAAAGTAATGCAGGATTATTTATCAAAAAGCTTCTTGATTTGAACTCAAAAAGAAAAAAAATTGAATTTTGTTTTTTTTTTTGTCTCATTTTTGTTGTTTTGGTTATTTATGGTTTGATGTCAGAATAAGACAAGAAACAAATTCAAATATAAGTGGCTTTTGATAAATATTTAAAATTGATTCTAAAGAATTTTAAATTTCTCAAAAATATGTTATTGTTAAAAAGATATTTTGAACTGAATAGAAAAAAAAAAATTTGAGGGACGTAGTATTGTTGGTAAATTTAAACTTTTTGAATAAAATTCAACTAAAAACTAAATTTTTGAAGTTTATACAAGAAAATCCATAAAAATTCAATTAATGAAAATACTCTTTTTTTTTTTAATTAATGATTTAATTATACTTTTGTACCTTGTTATAATCTTCACTCAATTATCTAAGATTGAATAATAAGGACTTACAATATTGCTGTTGAATAATTTCACTAGTCACCACAATACAATTCGGTATAAATATTTTATTGTAATATTGATTTCCCTTTTGTGTAGAAGTATAGTCTCTAAAGTGGACTTCGTGCACAATGCTCATCATTTTACTACGAGTATAATAAACACTTTATATAAATTGTGTGCAAATGAACAGATAATAATAGTATGTGACAGAAATGACAGAAATGACATAAATGATTGCATATTCGATAAATTTGTGTATGAATTGGATGGAGTCGTGAAGCGTTAATGTTAGTTTGCATGAATAAAATAATATGCATATGAAGTTTTAGAGTGCAGGGTGTTTCAAAGATCTTATAAAATTGAATTTTTAATAAGGATTGGATTTTCTTTAAATGCTAGAATATTGGGGGTTGGTGAAGTTGAAATGAACTCTTGAGAGTGACAATTTAACCATTGCCCACTACAAAATAGCCTTTTTTTTGAGGTTCCAATGTAGTTTTTTTCTGGTTAAAATAATGTGAATGGATGTTTATTTTCTAAGGTATACCCTGTGAATTTTTTTTTTTTTTAATTCAAAATGATTTGACGCAGGTAATAGCTGACATTTAAAACAAACAGGTGAACAAATTGTCCTATTTAAAGAGGTGATAAATATCGTGTTGCATGATGAAATATAATAATTTTCTCTTCGATTTTGAAAAAAAAAAAAACAAATAAAAATAGTATCGATACTTTCGAATCATGATTTAGTTTTATATGGTTTGTTGATATAGCTGTTATTTTGGTGTATACCTACATTTATCCAAAAACCATTTAAATAGACGAAAAAAAGAAATCATATATGTTATGTACCTATGTAATACTTTATTATTTTTGTTTCGAAAACGAGGAAATATTATGTGGGGTTCAGAATAATAGTGGGTCAAGTCCACTTCCTAACAAGTTAGGTTGGTTGTTGTTAGGCCTTATAAATTCAGTATTTGCTTATTTTTTTAAACAGAATGGTAAAAATAGATTATAAAGACATTTTTTTAAATTCCATTAGTTTCTAAAAAAGAGCTTCTCAAAGTTGTGTATTATGCATAAACTTGAAAAGTAGTTATTCCATTATAACTTTTCTGAAGTTTGAATGACCCATATGTCACATTGTGTGATACTAATAAAGGATTTTTAAAACTTGAATCATTTAATAGGGTAAATAGGGGTAAAACGAAATTTAAAAAATGGCTATTTTCTAAATGCAACGTTGTAGAAACATGATTTTTTTTTTCATCCATAGATTTATTTATCTATATTTATAAAGGTACTGGAAAAAATTTCAAAACCAAGTTATAAACGTTTTTTTTTTTTAAAGTTGGCCTTTGACAAAGTGGTAATTATAGGTAGGGTAAACTTTTTTTGATAATTTGAAAAATTCGGGAGCGTATCGGAATCACGCTTTTTAAAATCCCGTTTTTCGAAAATCCCGAACAAAATGTTTCAAAATCCCGTCTTCTAAAATATCGATTTTTTAAATCCCGTCTTATGAAATCCCGCTTATTAAAAATCCCGATATTATTATGCCGCATTTTAAAATCCCGTCAAATCCCGAAAATCCCGTTTTTTACAAAAGACATGATTAATGCATAAATAAATCATAATAGGGGAAAAGTGAAATTCAATTTTACCGGATGGAATCTTGTTCACTTGGAACTCATAACTTGGAACTGAAAACGGTATTTCTTTTATAAAAACATAAAATGATTAAAACCTTAAATTGAGTTCACAAGTAAAAGAAATTTCATTTAATTACACTGACCCAAATCCTTACGTAAATACAACGAAAAAATTCGTTGAGCCAACGAAAATTTAATTAATTTTCAGCCGATGAAAAATTTAATTGGCTCAACGAAATGGCTTTCATACGTTAACGAAGAACTTCATCAATTAACGAAAATTTTTGTATTTTAATGAAATTTTTCATAAAAATTTTTGATCGAGAATTAATGAATTTTTACATCACTTTACAAAATTTTTTCATCAATTAACGTTAGCTTTCGTAAGCTTACGAATTTTTTCGTTAAGTTTATGAATATTTTAATTAAATTACGAAAAAATATTCGTTAGCTAACGAAACTTTTCGTTCTATTATTTATTCTTTTAGTAGATTATACTTACTTTATATTCGTAATCCTACGAATTTTTTCGTAAGCCTACGAAATTTTTCTTCCCTAAAATTTGGAATTAAAACCTGAAATTCAAAAAAAGTGGAGCGGAGCGAAAATTTTTTATCAATAAAAACAAAAACATTTGTAATTTTGAACTTGAATTTTTGGATTTTTAATCATGTAATAAAAATATTAAATTAAATACACAGAAACATTTCAATAAAATAGGTATCAAGGGGCACGGCCAAGTTCTCTAGCAACTTTGGCACTACACCCTTATTTACAGGAAACAACTCAGGCCATTTTCGACCCCCCTCTAACTTCCACACCAAAGATGCTAGAAATTTCAAACTCGCTACATTTATTGAGCTTGTCAAAACCAAACTCCTCACAAAATTTCAGCCTTTTACAATGAGTAGTTTCTGAGATATAGGACTTCAAAAATCGCAAAAACCGTAACTGACTGACTGACTGACTGACTAACTCACTTACTCACTCACTGACAGATCATCAAAATTATGGAGAACTTCCCGTTAACGTAGAAACTTGAAATTTTACACGGTGATAGGTCTTGTGGTGTATACAAAGGGAAAAATCGAAAATTTGAGATTTTCAATTCAGGGGGCGTGGCATCCGCCCATTTCCGCTGAATTATCATCAATTATTATAGAGCACTTCTGATTATCGTAGAATCTTGAAATTTGGTAGAATGGTAGAGATGGTAGTTTATACAAAGGAAAAAATTTAAAGTTTGAGAATTTCAGCCAGGGGGCGTGGCAACCGCCCATTTTCACTGAATTTTTATCAAATATAGAGATTTTCAATTCTACAGCCATACCTTGCAAAAAGTAGTGAAATCACAACAAAAACATTATCTACTGTTAAAAAAGGAGCCAAGTTCTCCTATGTTAAAATTATGCTGGCACAAAAAGTACTGAGATGTAAAAGTGTACCAAGTTCTAAAGTTTGGGTTCAAATTCGTATCCATAATATTTTGATTGTTTACTTGGCAATTTTTGAAATAACTTTAAAAATCGGTAATTAAAAGAAAAATTGTCAAGAGAACAATCAAAATTTTATTAATACGAATTTGAACCCAAACTTTAGAACTTGGTACACTTTTACATCTCAGTACTTTTTGTGCCAGCATAATTTCAACATAGGAGAACTTGGCTCCTTTTTTAACAGTAATGTTTTTGTTGTGATATAATTAAATGAAATTTCCTTTGATTGTGTAGATAATTTGAACTTGACTTAAAGTGTTGTGATAATTTTATGTTATTATAAATCTATGGGATCATCACGATTTGATTGTTCTTCTGAAAGCTTAAAGTAAATATTAGTTTGTTAATTGATTACTTTTTTTTTTTTAACATTACATTCCTTACTTATTCATATTTTTGTATATATTATATTTTTTGTTAAAGTTTATAATTAAATGCGTATAGAAATATTTCTCATTTTTAAATTTGTTTTAATTTTTACTATCTCAATTTTGCAATCAAAACTAGTTGTTTTATTTTAAAAAATCGCACGATTTTGCAACTAGTTTTATTGCAAAATCGGGATAGTAAAAAACAGGATTATAAGAATCGGGATTATAAGAAACGGGATTACAAAAACCGGGATTTTAAAAAGCGGGATTATAAGAAGCGGGTTTATGAAAAACGAGATATTAAAAGCGGGATATCGAACCCAACCCGAAAAATTCGATTCGAAAGATAATACAAAAAAATAGGAGTCTATTAAGGATTTGTTTCTTAGTCTCTGCGTTTCGAAATATGAATTTTTGAAAAACACCTACTTTTTTAGGGCTACTTTAAGTTTTTTTTTTTTAAGCAATTTATTGGACATAAATTAATTGGCTTTGCGCATGCATGTGCAAAAAATTTAAATTTTGAAATGATTTGTGCCTAAATAACGGAAAAAACAAGTTTTTTTGCCTCAAGTTTTTTTTTGACGTTTTAACCGTTTTATATTTTTATCTTTAACAGATCTTAAGCAGATACATATTTGATTTAACGCTGTTGCTGTTGTATTGCCGTAACCATAACCAGAGGCGGCGCTAGACCAAAATGAGGCGTGTGCGAGGATAAATTTGCGGGGCCCCTAGCAAAATGATTTTGGAGTACCTATCTATTTGAAAAAAGTATCAAATCTTCCGTTCAAGTTCAAAATTGTTATAACAAACTTAAGACAATACACTCAGAGAACAAAAAAGTTATTATCGGGATAACTATTAAAATAGTTTAAAAAATAGTTATTTTGACTATTTATATTCTCCAAATTAACTATTAAATAGTCAATATTAACTATTAAAATATTTGTATGTGACTATTTAAATAGTCAATAATGACCTTATAATAGTCAATAATGACTATTTAATAGTCAATAATGACTATAAACATTTCTCGAAAAAAAAACTATTTTAAATAAATTTGGTATGAGATTTTGCAGAAATTATTAATCTAATAGTACACGTAAAATAGTACATAAAATCAACAAATAAAAAAAATTTTTCACAAACGAAACTGGCCAAAAATTTTGCTTTGAGAATTAAATTTTTTATCAATTTTTGTTAAATGAGGTAAGTACTGTATTATCTTCCCATAAATATGACAAAATTGTCTTTTTCGAGCTCAATGCAAAGGGTACTTTTGCTGACAAAGTTTTTGATGAAAGAATGGTATTTTCAAATTCAGACTTTTTGAAGTCAATCCGCTATTTAAAGTGAATTCTTCAAAATGCGTCTATTTTTTTTAGTGCATTTTTTGTCTATTTGTGGTAAATTTTGAATAGTATAATTATATTTTTGTTTTTTCATATTTGGTAATTTTTAGTTTCCTGCTATAAATTCAGTTCTCCAGTTTTTTAACAGACACACCGAAATTATGACTTGCAATAGAAGATGCACTAATTTCAATGTTAAGTTGCGCCGTTTTGCCCAACTTTTTACAAATTGGAGCCTTAACAAATCTGTCAGTTTTATACTTGCTTGAAGCACGTAAAATGCATTACCTTACCTTACCAACGTTGAAAAAGAACTTTTGTCAAAATACTTTTTTCCCACAAAAATTAGTAGGTAGGGTAGAGTTGCCTAGTTCCGGCCGTCTCCAGTAGCTGGCCACCTTTCAGAAAAATCGTTATAACTAGTGATTTTGTAGGATTTATTCCAAATTTTTACTCTTATGCTGTTCTTTTAAATGTCCCTCCTAAAATAAAAATATTCTTAATATTCTTGTTATTCAGTTTTCTTAGAAAAAATAACTTTTTGTGAAGTGATCCAATCGGGTATGGTTGTTTGTAATTTTACTGCTGAAACCCACTATCGTAATTAGTGTTTTGTGGAAACAATTTTCAAACTATTGCTTTGAAATGTTGTTTTTCTTATTAAATATATATTATTCTTCAAATAAAATAGGTTTTAAGCAGGAAAAAGATGAGAATTTTTGTAATTATAAGGGGGGCCGGAGATAGAACACAAAAAAAGCTTTGAAATTCAAGAGTTTCCTGTATTCGGCCCCCTTTTATTGATAAAAGTTTAAAAAATGGGGAAAAATAGATACATTTTTTAATCACTTAATGTTATAACTTATTAACAATCAAAATTGTTTCTAAATTCTTAAAACACAAAGATTTAAATAAAAAACATTCAATTTATTTAAGCTTGACCTAATAAAGTCAGTGGCCGGAAATAGGACACTAGATGGCCGAAAATAGGAAACAAAGGCCGGATTCAGGAGAATCGGACTTTTTTAGACAAAAACTTAAATAAAATATTTTTGGGAAATATTATTAACTTTTTTTTTTAACCATACCGAAAAATTAATAAATAAAGTACATTTTATTTCAAGAATTATTCGAAAATGTTGATATTTGACGTTTCTGTGCTTTATTTTTTGAGACAAAATCCTTAAGGGGCCGGCTACTAGCAACTCTACCCTACTTTTTATACAAAATATGCAGCCTCGGAGAATAATACCAACTATATGACTGCCATTGACCATCATGAGATTCACCATAATATACTTATTAAATAACCGTAAACTTCCTTATTTTATGTTTAACCGTCAGTTAAATGTTCATTTTGTCAAAATACTTTTTCCGACTATTGTGTTTTTTTAAATTTATCAGTTGGAAGAAGGAAATAAAGCTGGGATTTGTTTCTTTCTTTGAACTATTGTTTTTAAAATCACTTGTATTTCTATTATAAAAACGGTTGTGATTTCTTTTTTCGACCTAACTGAAGCGATGGCTTACGTATAGAGACGACATTTGCATCAAAATGTAATTTTAGGAATATTTAGGACTTATTGCTTCTTTTAATAATTGGTGATTCATTTTGGCTTTTGACTTGAAGAAGAAGAGACCGGAAAAATCAAGGGGCTTTCTCTGCACTGCTAAATACAGGAAGACAACTAACAAAGTTGTGGCACTATATTTTTCGTTTTCCGACCTATTGTTTGTGTTTATCCAAGGTCTAGTTGGAAGTTTTTCAATTCAGTTATATTGACTAATGGTAATTGTTTCTGTTGATATTTTCTTTCCTCTGTTAGATACATACTTATCAATAACTATTGAAATTATTATATTAAATTATAATTTATTATTATTTTTTAATAATTAATAAATACATAAATTATTAACTTTTTTGTTTGAGAAAAATTGTTGATTTAAAACGGGAAAAGTTGGCAAAATGTGTTCAAAAACGGAATACAGAACACCGAAAATTCGAAAATTCCACTGAATAAAATGGCCCTTTTTAATCATTTTTCAGAAGATCAAAAAATTGGTGGCGGAAAACAGAAATGTTCTAAGCCCTTAACAAAGTGTTTAAAAGTGTGAAAAATCTGTTATATGATATAAATTGCGAGCGTAAGCGAGCAAACAAATTTTTTTAGAGGAAATTAAGTTTACCTTTTCCTAAGCTTTATACAAAAAATTATTTCGTACAATTTTAAATACCTCTACCTACAAAATTGAAAATTAGCCTTTTTTCTCACTAAGATTTTGTAGCAAAAAAATTATGCATTTCATTAAGTTTTAAATTAAATTGGGAATATTAAAAGCAAAAATTTTAAATAATCCATGTTGTTTGGCAAACTGATTATTTGCTTAACTTGAAAAAAAAGTTAAACAATAACACTGCTTTACAAGGGTTTTGTTGCCCAAACAAAAATATACTTTTCTGAAGGTTTTCGGTGTGCTGAACTCGAATCCGAAGTCAAAAAAAAAATTAATCAGCTCCCGTTTTTGAAATATTACCGTTAGAAAATGCAGTACTTGGGAGCTTATTCTTTTATGTTTCAAATATTTCAGTAATATTTCAAAAACGGGAGGTGATTAATTTTTTTTGACTTCGGATTCGAGTTCAGCACACCGAAAACCTTTAGAAAAGTATATTTTTGTTTCGGCAACAAAAAAAAAAGTTTAATTTTGTTAACCAGTGTAATCTTTAACTGTTAAATTTTCTTTTTCTAGCGAAAAAACAAATATTTTTCCATTCTTCCTTTTGCAAAAAGTGGCCAATGTAGTTGAACCATTTATTTTCAAAACATGATAAGTCCACTTTTTTTCAAAATTCGTTTTTTTGACTAAATTTGTACTCCAGGGATAACCACGTCTGTCTTCAAAATATGAAGTATCTACTCCATCTATATCCGATTTTACAGCTACGCGAAATATTTTTTCAATATCAAAAACAGAATAAGTCCCGGACTTATCATCTTTTGAAAATAAACAACAGCTTCTTTTTGTGTAAATGCTATATTCGACTAATGATTGAAAATCTTAAGTTAAAAGCTACTTTAAAGTTAAATAATCAGTCCGGACATTGTATTTTAGTCTCTAATACAATTTTTTGATAGACTGGGGCTAAAAGCAAAATTGTATATCCATTTTAAAACTAATTTTACATCCGTTTATTTTCAAAGTATGATAAGTCCAAAAGCGTTTTTATTTTTTATCTTTTGAACTATCGCTCCAAAAATTAAAAACGAAACGGTATTTTGTAGCTAGGCAAGAGTCCTACAGAATATATTTTTTATACATTTTGTTACGCATATCAAAAGAAAATGGAACGTTTTTTTCTTCTCCTGAAGAATTAAAAATCATGGACTTATCATGTTTTGCAAATACCTAAATGATTCAGTTAAGACCATGCTTCGACTCATCTTAATGCAATTATGGAAATCGAGTGGAAACAAGTCAATTTGAATTATTTTTTGTTTGATCATATAAATAAAGAAAAGAGACATGTTTTTTTCGGATTTCATTTGGCGCCCGCGGGGCCCCTCCAAGCGTGGGGCCGTGTGCGGGGGCACACTCCGCACACCCCTTCCGCCGCCTCTGACCATAACGGTACATTCACTACAAGCCACACAATTTCAAATTGAAAAACTTCAAAAATACCACAAAACACCTGTGGAGAGCTGTTGCCAATGAGCGGCCACCAGTGAGTGTGGGAAGTACCGTTTAAAATTTCAACATGGTTGGCTTTAAAAAATTCTAAATTTTATTGTAGATATCGTAAAGATATGATTGAAGAATCATAAAATTTATTATAGGTTTTCACATTCTTGCTTTTTTGATGAAAACTGATTGGGTTGAAAAAATTCTTGCTCTTTTTGTAGCAGTTAACCAGACATGCGTGATATAAATATTTTGAGCTTAAACAATAGGCTTTCAGATGGTATAAAATTTATTATAAAATGTCATATAAAAAATAGATTTTTGGGCGATGTAAGTAAAAAAAAGTTTGATTTTTAAACTTTTTTATGGTTTAATTTTAAAGAAATAATATTAAGCTTTTTATTGGTATAATTTTTTGTAAGCGTTTTCATATAAAAAAAAATGGTATAGTGAGAAAAAAAAGTAATTTAATAAAGAATTTCTTGTAAATTATGATTGGATTCAAAAAGTTATTCCGTTCTTCTACAAAGCATACAGATATAAATACATATTTAAGGTCTTAATCTTTAGCTTAAGTAGGTACTTAACTATAAATTTTTTAACAAGAAAGTTGACAAAAAATTATTTTTAAACACAACTTGTTTTCATATGACGTTATCACGTAAAATTATCGTCCGAAAACCGAATTTACAGACAATCTTTTTTTTTTTTAATTCATCGAGTTTCTTACAACTTTAACTATTAGGCCTTACATTAGCTTCAACATTATAGTTGAAGGAGTTGAAAGCATTTTACTATGTCCACGATTCTGAGTGGCAGTATTTTTTTTTTACCAAAGTATATATTTCAAACTTACAAAACAGTTGAATTGTCGGATGTCGGGTTATTATGCGGTATGTGATATTCTGCAGAAAAATGTTGTTGAAAATATTAAAACACAAGCTGATATTCTATTTTTAGAAATAACAGCAAAATGAAATTAATTTTTATTCAACTTAAAATTATCAAATATATCGACTTCTGGAAAAAAGCAAAATCATGTTTATTATAATTTATAAAAATATCCAAGTACAACCTTTTTAGCAAATTCCATCAAAATGAAGACTTTAGGAATCATAAATGAATTTTTCTTTTCTTTTTTTTTTAAGTGATTCTGATTTATAAAATCCCGATTCTGTCAATTAAGAAAAAAAAAACTCGTATATTGACATAATTTTAAATCTAAATACCATCTTCTTCAATCCACATTTCACCTGGTATCTATAAGTAAAGTATATTAAACAATCGAACAAGAAGATGAGTATCACAGATATACATTTTATCTGAGTCTTAAGTGAATCTTTCCATCTTCAATTTTAAATAATTCATGAGGACATATATCTCACCAGGTAAGGTACCTTCGTTATTATACATTTTCTTTATATTTTTTTTTAACATGCACCACATTATCCGTGCAATGACATCAAAAGATACATTTTTAATTTATGATAATGTTGATAAAAAAAAAGATACGTTTGTTACGAATACGAAATTCAAGAAGATTCGCGTGGAGTATGAAGCAGGTGCGATTTACATATCAACGATATTCAAAATACCAAATCATCCTATTTCCACATACAGCAGAAGGGAGAGTGGGAGAATAAAAAAAAAGAAAATTATATTTTTTTTTGTTTCCTTTTGTTTGTGGATGAGAACCAGATTATTTTCTTTTTAAAAATCAATAAAATATGCAAAATAACGGTATGACAGCAAGTAATTGGATTCGAGAATCGAAAAAAAAAAAAATAATGTTGCAAAAATACAATATAGTATAGGTACCTCTCTATCCCCACTTAATATTTTCTTATCCTCTTCCCTCTCTTTCTATGTATATTTCCATCCACATCGATTTTCATCAATTTCTCATTTCATCAAAATTATTATTCACAAAAAGGTATGCTAAATTCAATATATGCAAGGACCAAAGGAGAGGAGATTGTAAGGATGTGATGTGTTCGTATAAAGATACACAGGTACCCTGAACTGTTATTAAACCTCGAATCAAAATAAAATCATGTCCCCTGCATTGAATACAAGATATATACTCCCTCTATACACACATACAATATTTTTCCTGCTGTGCTATCTGTGTTTAAAAATAGAGCTGAGGCTGAGATTGAGATCCTTTATTGTAAAGTTTTCTCCATTTTGGTGTATATGATTTTAGTACAACCACTTTTCCATGTTTATACATCATACAAAATGTATGTGTGTAGGTTATAATATCTACACGTTTATTTAAAAGACCTTGAAGGCAATGTTTTTATTGAAAATTTATTCTATGTCAGGTATTTTTTTTTTTTTTTTCATTTTACCTCATGAAAAACATGGATTTTAAACCAAAAATAAAACAAAAATATGAAATTCCCTATCTCTTCTCTATTCCTTGAAGAAAATTTATATATATTCCTAAGAAGATATCAAAAATAAATTCTTTAAATAATACAAGAAAAATGTTATAAGCTCTTTTTTTATAAGAACGACATGAAAATTGTAATAAAAAAAAAGTTATACATGAAGAGCTGTAAATCTGGGGAACAAAAGAGAAAAAAACAGGAAGTAAAAATACCTACCATACTACCTACTACCACATCGCATGAATAATGACAAGCAAATTGAAAAGAATGTTTATGGTTGAAATCAAAGTTAAATAATTCTGGTGAGCTTAAATTTATTTTTGTATTTTTTATTTTATATTTTTTTTTAAGAAATGTGGCTAAGTCGTTACTATCTACTTTAACTTAAAATTTTTAATTAAAATAAAATTTAATAAATTTAAATACCTACTAACTTTTTCCGTAAAATGGACACCAGGATACAGTCATTTTTTCTGTTGGAGGTATTGGTTTCTAAAGGTTTCGAGATCTTATACCCTAACATGTATGATTTTGACATTGAGTCAGCAATTCACTTTGTTTTAGATTATTACCATCCGGGGTCACTGTGGCGTATGTGGAACTTTTTTTTTTATTGGAAAATGTTGTTGAAAATTGTTTTATTCTTAGACAATTAATCGAAAGACTTGAATATTCAAATATTCAAATGGCATGATATAAGTGGAACAGACCTATGCATAAGGTCTAGAGGTGCCATAAAGACAGATTTTGTATATGGCTTAAAGGATGTTAACTTGTTCTTATTTTTTTGAATTTTCTACTTAGTTTTACAAAAATATTCAAAATTACCCAAAAACAGAATTGGAATGATGTAAGCCAATTTCTTAGATTTAAGAAACTGGCTCAAGTTGAGCAAAATTTTCATTTAAAAGACAAGATTAAATTTTTCAAAGGTTTTTATTGGGCTAGGCTCAAATGTCTAATCTGATATCAAAAAAAGGTTCTAAAAAAATTAGGTACTTGTTTTATGTTAAAATCTATTTAAATACCTATATTCGATATCTGTTTTCTTAAAAAAAAAATTATTCTACTGCCACGCCTTCCTTCAAATAAATTTGTATCGCCGAAATGACTTTTTCGATTTGATGGATTTTTAGAGGTTTGTTGTAACAAGCTAGTAAAACACTTAAAATTTTAGAAAAATCTGCCATTTACACGTAAAATATTTGTATTTATTATTCATTAAAGTATTATTCAAAATCATAAAGGTAACCGGGTAAAAATTCTGGAGTATTTTTTAATACTTTTTGGGTTACATACAGGTCTACACCAGAAATGTATTAAAATTTAATACATGAGAAATATGAAAACTTTTTAGATAGGTAATACAAAATTTTTAAAAATTTAATATAATTGTATTAAAAACTAATACAGTTTATATTAGAATTGAATACAAAATGTATTAAATTTTAAGTCGCATATTTTTTTTTAAATTGCATATTAAAATTTAATCTTTTTATATTAACTTCTAATAAGAATTTTATATAAACTTTTTATATTAACTTAATTAATTAATCATAAATAATATAAAAATGATGATTATTATTTCTATTTTATCTGTTTCACAAACTGTGGCATGTAAAATCTTATTGCCGATCAAAATTCGTCTGAAATGTGTGCATTTTGCTTCGAAAAAACACAAAGTGCCTTCAAAATAGCACAAATTTACAATTTTTGATTTGTAAAGGTACCTCAAACAATGGATTTTGTTCTTTTTTTTAAATGGCTGCTGCTGTCATTTGATTAAAATATAATATTCTTGTATTACAATTTAATACTTTTTATATTAGTTTTTAATAAATTGGTATTATATTTTAATACAACTATAATAAAATGTAATACAATTATATTTAAATGTAATACAGTATATTAAAATTTAATACAAAAATATTAAAATCTAATACAGCGGTATTAAAAATCAATACACGATCAGAATTTAACTCACGGAGGCTATTTTCTAATCATTTTGTATTACAAGTAGTAAACTTAATACATACTTAAATATTAAAAATAATTTTAATATTTTGGAAGTATTAAAATGTAATAGTTTTTGTATTGAAAATTGCTTTAATACAAGAGCTGTATTAAAAAATACTCCAGAATTTTTAACCGTGATGTATTTTTTATTTAAAATATTCTACAATTTATCAACTTCATTTTGATGCTTTTTTTCAAAGTTGAAACAACTTTGATTTAAAAATGTTTTATTACTGCAAAACACTATAAACAAACAATGTTCTACTTTGATTTTAAAATGTTCGTCTTCAACGCATAATCATTCCGAAAAATAGTTGAATCAACGTGGTTTTTGTTGGTTTTAAGTTTTTTTTTTTCTCAGTGTATGTTTAATTTTTTTTTACTAAGGTGGACTATTATATTCTAATAATTTTGTTTTAATAATTTATTAAAATAATTTAAAAGAAATAGGTCCCTTGTAATTATAACGATTTTAATTTAAGCTAAAAATTCATTTGCTATCATCATTTTTGATAGATAACCTTAACCTTTCAACCTTCAAGACTCGATTTTAATTTCGCTTTAAAAAATTAAAATCAAAATAAAATAACATAAAAAAAAAAAACATTTTTTTGCGCTTCATAATAAAAAAAAACCAATTCTACAGAACTAGCACAAAAAAAAAGTAATCAAGAATTTTTTTCGGCTTCCCAGTTTTATTGTGTTCCAAGGACTCAACTCACTCACTCATTTATGTATTAACGTATTCACATGTAGTACACATGCTTCATTTTTATTTTTCTGTGTAAAACTAATTTTTGCCTAAAGGTTGTTTCTAAATTGAAAGCAATAGCGAAAAGTTTTAAAATAACAAAAAAAAAGGTTTCTAAAAATTTTCCCTCAAAAAATAAAAAAAAAATCAACTTTCGCGCGGAATTATTTTGTCACCATTTCATGTTGGAACAATAATACATATAAAATCAACAAATATTTTTGCATCAGCAAACCCAAACCTAACAACAAAAATATTGAAATTCAAATGAAACAGCTCAAAAAGGGTAAATGTTGGGTTGCATGCATCTGTACTTAGATACATGATTTATAAAATTTGATACTATATAAGTTAGGTACTGAGAAAAAATACCTGATAAAGAAGGAGTAAAGAATTACTAAAGAAGTATCATACCTATTAAAGACTAAATAAAAAGAAGAGGTTGTCTGTAAGGCCGGTTTACGGACGATGATTTTACGTGATAACGTCGTCAGAAAACAGGTTGTGTGCTTATGTTTAAAATGAGTCATTTGAGGCGTTTACTTATTTCAAACAATCATAATTTACAAGAAAAAGCTAAAAAAAATACCTGTTTTATTTTCTCACTATATTACTTTTTTTAATTTTAAAAGCTCACGTTCTACAAAAAATTCCTTGGAATCAAAGTGATTGCTTTAACCTTTTAGAAGATATTCGTATCCAAACCAATGCTCACTGATTTCAATAGTTTTCTTATGACCCGTATGCATTGCGATTTGGATACGAATATCTTATAAACGGTTAAAGCAACCAATTTGATTCCAAGGAATTTTTTGTAGAACGTTTAAGCCCCTACAAGAATATATGCTAATTTGAAAATAATGAAGTTTCAGTGAATTGGAAATTTTTTAAAAATATAAAATGTTTTTATAATTTTTTTTAACTTTGACCTCGAATATCTTTAGAATGGTTAGATTAATGAAAAAAGTTAACAACACCTTTTTTGTGGAGAAATCAATTTCCAACAAGAATATGTCTTGCGCGTTTGATCATTATAATTTTTCAATTTGTTACAAAATTAAGAACAAAAAACGAATTTTTAAAGATTTTCTCGATTTTTGGACCTCAAATATCTATTCAACGGTTAGATAAACAAAAAAAGTGTATAAGGCCTTTTTTGTACAGCGTTTAATTTCCTACAAGAATATGAAAAGAAATTTACTAAAAAGTCAATTAATAAAAAAATTATTTTTTTTTTAGTAGAAGCTTGATGTAAAAATGGAAAATTGGAAAGCGGAGGACCTTCCCATTAAGATAAAGAGCTCATATTTGGTGTGTATATTCTAGAGGGGTCTAGCAATCGATTTTTCGGAGTACCAAATCAAAAAAAAGAATTTCGATTTTTTTGACCCACCCTAATGCTCATAAAAGTTTAATAAAATTTCTATCTACTCTTTGTCAAAAGTTATAACCTGTTGAATTCTAAAATTTTATTTAACCGTTATGTCAAAATTGTGTTTACGAAAATGATTGAAACTTCGTACACATTTAGTCGTGGTCATGGTCTATCATTACTACAAAGAAAATAAGATACGGTCAAAAAACGTGTCTTTTAAAAACTTGTTTCTTCCGTTATTCAGTCAAAACTCACTAAACGATTCCAAGTTTTTGCACATGTATGCATTAGGCCAAAACCTACATTTCCATTTTGAACGCTCCAAAAAAAAGCTAAAAATTAAATATTACCCAAAAATACCCCTAAAAAACAAAGTGTTTTTCAAAAATTCATATTTCGAAACTCAGAGTGTTGGAAAAAAATTCGTATGAGACGCCTAATTTTTTTTTCCTCATCTTTCACCTGGAATCTTTAGAATTGTCATAAAAAATATCCCTTACTCAAAATCATCATTTTGTCATAGTCCCAACACGTGTACAACGTTCAAGCAAAATGCTATAGCTTAGTTTCAAAATTTTTTAGAATTTTTTCTTAAATGCAGTTATTCTTAAATTAGTCTCATCTATCTATAGAAAAAAATTCAACTCTCTACTTCTTCGCGTTTAGATTTTATCTCAAATTTCATCTTTCCGTTTTACCCCTGTTTACCCTATTAAATGACGGATTTTTTTAAAATCCTTCATTTGGATTAAGCTTTAGGTTATTATCTTTCAAATAAGCTATAGAAGATTTTTGTATCTCTAATAGTTTATTTTTAATTTTGAATTAAAATTTTTGCCGAGAAATTTTTGCAGCGAGAGTGGAACGGGAGAAAATGGCGTCACTTTTTTGTGGTAGCTACCATGGTTCATCGATTTATAAGAAGTTATCACGTCAAAAATGAATTAAGAAATGATTCATGGAAATTATACTATTTTTTTTGGGTAGGTATTTGTGTAATTTAAGAATTTCCTAACAGACCCTTTCAGTCCTCCCAAAATAAAGAGGTACATATACATACTCGCGTTCCTCTAGAAACCTGGTTACATTATTTTTGTTTCAACTCGTTGGCGGATAGTTTTTTTTTTGTTCTCCTTGATTTTAATGAAAAAAAAAAAAACAAAAAAAAAATAAATTAGAAATTCTGGACGACGACACAAGGACGAAGTGAATAAATGGGTAAAAAGTATATTTTTCAACTTTTGAAATTCGCCAATGGCAAGTTAATTCAAAATGTTCGTTTTAATTCTCTTCTCCATGCAAAAACAAAAAAAAAAAAAACTTTATCAACATTTAATGAGCGTTCTGTGATCAATGTTCACGTTTTTCTACATTTTTTTTGTATTCTTTTAGTTTAAAGTTTTCCTTTGAAGTCGCGTCGTTCGTCGTGAAAATATAATATAGTCGACAGTTATGGTGAGAAAATAAATTGCACAGTGATTGCAACTTCATTAAAATAAATTCCCAGATAATTTGAATGAAAAAGTAAAATATTTGCAGTTTAATTTGAATTTTAAGAAGAAGATAGTTTTTGTATTATGTTGGTTTCAACTTATTACGGAAAAACTTTATCACAAAGTTCTTTTGTTCTTTTATTCTTTGTTATTTTTTTTATTAATTTGCTTTATTTTAATGATTTTTACTTTGAGTTTGCAAAATAATTAGAGGTTACCTTAAGCAAAGGTGTCAAAAATCTAAAATACTCTTTTTTAATTGAATCATTTATTTGCAAAACATGATAAGTCCACTTTTTTTCAAAATTCGTTTTTTTGACTAAATTTGTACTCCAGGGATAACCACGTCTGTCTTTCAAATATGAAGTGTCTACTCCATCTATATCCGATTTTACAGCTACGCGAAATATTTTTTTAGTATCAAAAACAGAATAAGTCCCGGACTTATCATCTTTTGAAAATAAACAACAGCTTCTTTTTGTGTAAATGGTATATAAGATTAATGGCTGAAAATCTTAAGTTTAAAGCTACTTTAAAGTTAAATAAGCAGTCCGGACATTGTATTTTATTCTCAAATACAATTGTTTGATAGATTGGAGCTAAAAGAAAAATTGCATATCCATTTAAAAACTAATTTCACATCCGTTTATTTTCAAAGTATGATAAGTCCAAAAGCGTTTTTATTTTTTATCTTTTCAGCTATCGATCCAAAAATTAAAAAGGAAACGGTATTTTGTAGCTAGGCAAGAGTTCTACAGAATATATTTTTTATAATTTTTTCTACGCATATTAAAAGAAAATAGACGTTTTTTTCTTATCCTGAAAATTTTAAAATCATGGACTTATCATGTTTTGCAAATAAATGATTCAATTATTGAAAAGGTAGACACAATCTTTAGGAAAAATGCCTAACTCTCAAGGTTTTCTTAAATCTACGACACAATTTTTCTTCTTTCTTTAAAATTTCTGTTGCTATCACAAAAATACGGCCAAATTCCTAAAAAAAAATTATAGTTTTTCAGCCAAAATATAGATTAGTGGCATTTGCGTAGAGCTGCCGAGTGCTTTTTCGTATTTTAGAGATTTTTTTATTTAAATAGGGTTGCCATATTCATTGACAAACGTTTCTTGTATTATTTTGTTAATTTTATTCACTTTTTAATCATTTGTTTGACATTTCAAAAATGTTCTTATTAGTATATTACTAGTATTTATTTGAAATAGTCTTTGAAGAGAAGTTCTCATTTTAAAAGTGGCAACTTTAATTTTTGGTTATCACTATTAATTGATTTTTCATTTAACTCCAATTTTAAACTCTTACGTTATGAGCTAAGTAACTCCACTGCAATCGCTTTGATAAGAGAATTGGACCCAGAACAGTTTTTCTAAAAAAAAAAGTTACGCATACGCCACAGTGACTCGCTTTAAAAATTCGATGACAACAATTAAATTTACAAAGAATGATGTCATTTTACTTTCAGGTTTAACTACCGTTGCATTAGTCCAATTTTTTCAGTTTAATCTCTAAGTCTGTTGGCCTGACCTTAAATGAATTTTTACTGTATTAAGATCTTTTAAATATCCAAGTTAATCAAAAAAGTTACGAAAGTATCAAAGAAAGTCAGATGTTTAAATAATAGACTTCTGGAATCAAGGTCTTTAGCGTTGAACTTCTGTGTTTGAATTTCATATCAGTTAACAGGTAGTATTATTTATTTATTTATTTATTTGTTAGACTTAAAGCAAAGTTTTACTTTTCACTAATTGCGTCGTGATATTTCCTCAAAGTTTATTACCCTAAAACCAAGATAAAAAAATGTTTAATTTTTTAGCTAAAAAGTGTGATTGTTAGTTTAAGAATTTCACTAAACCAAATTATATAAAAAAAATGTTATCTAAGTTATGTTTGTCTAAAAAAAAGTCTCTTAATCTGTATACACTGCTATTTAAAAATTTAGTGATTGTTTATGTTACCAAACTATTTGTTTATTTTTTTTTTAACTGACACCTGAACAAACAATGTGTTTGATATTATATAAATTCTATTATTCACCATAATATAAAATTAAATTAAGAGTCAAAATTATGAGTTGCCAAAAAAATATAATTTCCAGTTAAAGAAGTTCTTCCAAACTAAGAAGATCGACGATAACCGAAAAATTAAAAAAAAAAAAATGGCGAAGAAAGTTCTTTTGTGTAGTATTGTAATAGTTTTGAACTTTTTCAGTTTTTCGGCTGCCGAACTTGGTTGGTGGGAAGATGCATCTTTATACCAAATTTATCCAAGATCTTTTAAAGATAACGATGGTGATGGAGTTGGTGATTTAAAAGGTATTATATTTTCTTTGTACTAAATATTAAAAAAATTTCAAATAATGACAACAAAATTACGAATTTAGGCATAACTTCAAAGTTGGATTATCTAAAAGATATTGGAATTACTGCTGCATGGTTATCACCAATTTACAAGTCTCCAATGTCTGATTTTGGTTATGATATTTCCGATTTTTACGATATTGATCCACTTTATGGTAATTTGGATGATTTCGATGCCCTCATTGCTAAAGCTAAGTCAATCGGCTTGAAGATTATATTGGATTTTGTACCAAATCATTCGAGTGATGAGTGTATTTGGTTTCAAAAATCGGTGAATCGTACAGAGGGATATGAGAATTTTTACGTGTGGGCTGATGGTCGTGGAGAAGATCCTGAAAATCCGGGAAAACAACTTCCTCCATCGAATTGGGTAAATATTTGTTTTATTTTTTTTTTTACAAAGTAGAATGTTTTAGTGGACTAAAAGTTATTAAATCTTTTTTAGTACAAAAACCTATTTTTTAGTTAATCCTTTATATGTCTTAAATATCTGGACTGATTTTGTTCTAATTTTTGAAATTTATAGTTCACATCAATGCAAGTAAAAATGCATTTAAAAATATAAAAAAAATTCTTCTTTTTTTGATTTTTTAGTACTTCGAGTGCTCATGTTAAGTGCTCAAAACTTTTATCAAAAATCACTTGACTAAGTTTATTTAAATATTGTCTAGAAGTACATTTTGGAAATTAAGAAATAATTGTAAGCCAAAATTAAAGGAAATTGAACTAAAATATAGTTTAAAAGTGTGTATACTAAAAAAGTACTAAAAAAAAAAATAATTTCTTTTTACGTTTCTTAACTTAAATTTCTACAGAAAATCTTTAAAAAATTTTAGTACAAAACTTTATTTTTGAGTTAATCCAATAGGTATATCTCTTAGATACACTAACTGACTTTGTTCCAATTTTGGCCATTGATATCTCATAATAATGCAAGTAAAAATGCTTTTAAAAAATATACAAAAAGTCTTTTTTTGTATCACAATAAATTAAGACAAAGTTGTTTATTTTTTTAGTACTTAGAGTGTTCTAAACATTTCTCAAAAATTTTATCAAAAATCACATTTTTGAATTTAAGAAATAATTGTAAGCCAAAACTAAGGGAAATTTGACTAAAATATAGTTTAAAAGTGTGTACTAAAAAAGTACTAAAAAAAAGAATTTCTTTTTACATTTCTTAACTTAAATTTCTACAAAATGGAAAGTTTTAGTGCACTAAAAGTTATTAGAAAATCTTTAAAAAATTTTAGTACAAAACTTTATTTTTGAGTTAATCCAATATATCTCTTAGATACATTAACCGATTTTGTTCCAATTTTGGCCATTGATATCTCATAATAATCTTGTTTATAATAAAGTTGTTTATTTTCTTAGTACTTAGAGTGTTCTAAACATTTCTCAAAAATTTTATCCATAATCACATTTTTGAATTTAAGAAATAATTGTAAGCCAAAATTAAGGGAAATTTGACTAAAATATAGTTTAAAAGTGTGTACTAAAAATGTACTAAAAAAAGAATTTCTTTTTACGATTCTTAACTTACATTAATTAAAGATATTTAACATTTTCTTTTCTAAATAGACAAGTGATTTCGGAGGTACAGCATGGACTTGGAATGATCAACGTCAACAATTTTTTTTGCATCAATTCCAACCTAAACAACCTGATTTGAATTTTAGAGATGAAAACGCACGTGCAACCATGTTAAATGTGCTAAAATTCTGGCTAGATCGTGGCATCGATGGTTTTCGTATCGATGCTATTCCATATTTTTTTGAGACCCTCAACGAAAATGGAACGTATACCGATGAACCTGTTAGTGGAGAAACATCAGATCCAAATAGCAACAAATACCTCAAGCATTTATATACAAGAGATCAACCTGAAAATGTTGGACTTATTGCAGAATGGAGACAATTTGTAGATAATTATACAAGAGAACATGGTGGAGATGAGAGGTAATATTAAAAAAAAAAAAAAAATAATATTGAACGTAAAATTTTAATTAAAAGTATTAATTGCCTTACATTACAGGATTTTATTTGCTGAAGCTTATTCACCATTAGAAGCTCTTGATAATTATTTTGGCAATGAAACACATCCTGCTGCACATTTTCCATTCAATTTTGATCTTATGTATTTGAATAAAGATTCGAATGCTAGAGATTTAGAAGATAAAGTTAATAATTGGATGGACACTATTTGGAAAAAACATAAATCAGCTAATTGGGTGGTAAGATAAATTGAATTTAGAAAAAAAGGATATATTTATGTAAAATTTATAAATACAGATTGGAAATCATGATAATCCTAGAATTGGTGATCGTATAGGAAAAGATAATAAGGATAATATCAATATGGTAGTTTTAGCATTGCCTGGATCACCTGTTACTTATAATGTAAGTATTCTTTGTTTATATTTAAAAAAAAAAGAAATTTTTCAAAGTGAAACATATGCTTGATAATGTACAAGTGTGTATTTAGTATGATGCAGAAATATTTGTTTTTGGAGGGGTGCATTTTTTGCATTAATCTAGATAGTTTATTTTTCACTGGGGATAATTAAGATTTAGAATTTTAAAAGAAACGAAATAATAATTTGGGACCAATCTCTCTTTGAAAAAAAAACACCCTTTCACCTAAATATTTTTTATGAAAACTCTCTATTCTTGTTATAGACTGCTTGAATTCTTGGTTTCTGTTATAAATTAAACATTTTTACCAATTTTCATTGGTGTAACAATTTTTTCACAGTTTTTGTGCTACTAATTACGAATTTCTTCATTTCAACAAAAAAAAACAATTTCACTCAAAATAATTTTGTAAACTTTATAGTTTCTTAATTTTTATACCAAACAAAACTATTTCACCAAGTTTTAAAGATTAATAAAATACAAGTTAGCTGTTATGATACCTTTGTCGCACATAACTAAACCCATCAAAAAAATACACTTTCACAAAAAATATTTTTCAAAATTTTCTGCTTTATCTAAAAACCTTAATCGCGAATTTTTGTCAGTGTAGCATGTTTTCACATGGGTTTAGGTTATATTTTACCTGTTGAGGTAAAAAAAAAACAAGCACAAACTTTTCTTAGAGCAATAGTATTGATTTAATTTTTATGTCATTAGATTCAGTATCAAAAAATACCTTGAAAACATGTGTCATATGATGATATTTCACAAACTATTTTTTCACTATATTTTTTAGCTTCACCCCCTCCCTTTTGTCCACGAAAAAACACCCTTCCACAAAACTTTTTTTTATAGACTTTTTATCCTTGGTTTTTTTCCAAAAAGCAAACTTTTTGCCAAGTTTCATGAGTGTAACAATTTTATTTGATTTGTTGATTTTGTTAGTACAATATGTAACCCTCATTTTAAGATATTGGGCCACTTAATATTTCACCTGATGTACATGAGCCATCTAATAATCACAAATTTCACAAAACTTCTTTTAAATTTCTTTCTGTGCATCGTTATAAACATCCTCATAGGTGAAATATTAAGTGTCCCAATATCTTAAAATGAGGGTTACATATTGTAATAACAATCCTATTAATTTGATCCTTTTATCACAAACAACAATTATTTTTCACTCCTTGAAAATATTAATTTGTATGAAAATGTAATAAAAAATAAAAGCAAGCAAGTTAAGTTTTGCATGAAAATTCAATATTCCATGGTAAATATAATTCATTTTTCGATTATTTTTGATTGTCATACTATGTACAACATTTACATGGAATTGAAAAAAATGCATACATTTTCCATGCGCTGCTATGATACCATTTCAAAAGTGTTCTTTCTCGCTAAAAAAAACACCCTTTGACCTAAAATTTTTTGATGGATATATTTTATTATTTTTTTCTTTGGTACCTATATGAAACGTCTACACGAAATTTTATCAATCTACCACCTTTTTTCAATTAGTACTTCGCAATATTCTGATCTGACTCTTGCTCTTTGAGTAGAAAACAATTCATAAAGAATCTTATAACTTTTTACATGTTGGTCGAGACATTTTGGTATTGATTTTATTCGATCGGGCGTTAGAAAATACCTCGAAATCATGTATCATATTAATACAAATGTTTCATTGCCTATACTATGATATGCAACAAATCGAGTGCAACACAGAAAAAGTCTTGTATCTACCCTTCCGGATGGAATACAAGGTGGCCCAATATCTCAAAATAACTCTTATATTGAATACTACCAATGATATAAATTTCATGCTTTTATCACAAAGTGCACGGTTTAGATGCTAAGCCGTCTCACTAATTGGTTCAGTAAGTAAAATAAAAATACAAAAAAATTAAATAAAAAAAAATATTTTTTGTATGAATTTGTATACCTTTTAGGGCCAATTTATTGAGCCTCCATTAAATTTTGAAATTTATCGTTTTAGTTAAAAGCGTAGTTAAACTATTGACGCCTTTAAGTACACACCATTAAAAATTCATTTAATTCACTCTTCTTTAGTTAGGCCAAATTTATTCACTCTCCATTATTTTGAAAGGCTCCATTAAAAATTATAAAACTGTCAAATCGCATACAAATTTTAAAATTTTCCCTTTTTTAATGGCGACTTTAAATTTAATGGAGTGTGAATAAATTGGACCTTAAAGTCCTTACTTTTAATGGAAACTTCAAATTTAAAACTCTGTTAAAAATATCCTAGGGAATTTTTATTTTTTTTGAAAATAAATCCGTCAAAAGCAACGATTTTGTCAAATCGAATATATATATTTGAATGAAGAATAATATAACAAACATAAAAACTGGTGCGTAAGCGAGGGTATCAAAGTGCCAGTGTTAACCAGAAACTGAAGGAAATGCAATTTTATGAGATGACAATATTATGCAGCATCGCAACCTGGCCGTGTTTCTTTGGAAGTGGAGAAGATGATTTAGTATATTGTGCTCTTCTGCGTAGTAGATCCATTTTTTAAAAATTTGTTTCCATTCAAAATCTTTAGTCGTTTCTATTAAAACGACTTGTTCTAGGAGCGCCAATTTGTATTACTAATTTAGAACTTTAACTTCGAAGTTCCCTCCACCCTTTGCCCCTTTTCCGTATGGCAGGATAATTACTTTACTGGAACCTCAATATTGGTGTCCAAAGCAATTCTTTTTTGTGTCGTTTTAGGACAAACGACTAACGTATTGGGGTATTTATGTATGTCATAAACATGTATGAATCTTAACCGATTCTTAGCAATCGCCCGCGTGACGCTGATAAATTTACAAAAGTGTTAGGACTAAAAAGATATTTCAACAATCCTTTGAAGACATTTCATCCAATTTATTAATGTCTGGACTTTTATTCATAATTGTGTTTTTTTTTTTTTTTTTTAATAATTCTTTAGCTCATTTGACAAACAATTTTTTTTTTTTTCAAATAAAATAATAATTAAACAATTTATAAAATGACATTTGACACTAATGGAGAGTGAATAAATAGAAATTCTGTTTAAAACCTCCATTTGCTCTAAAAATCCCTCTTAAAAGGTCGAATTTGGTGTTTTAACTAAAACGACTTTTAAATTTAATGCTCAGTTAGTTAATGATGTCAAACTTCAAAAAAAAATCCTTAAAAGAGACTGAATTAAATGAATTCGGTTTTTAATTTTAAAATTAACTTTTTTAATGGGGATTTAAGTTTAATGGAGAGTCAATAAATTGGGCCTTAATGTATGAATAATTAAAAAACTAGTAATGGTAGAAAAAAACGCGTCGTTTTTGGAAATATTTAGTTTGAAATTATCAACAGTCTGGAAATGTTTTGTGAGTTGGGCAGTTTAATTTATCTATTCATTAAAACAAAATTTCAAGAAAATAATTTAATAAAAAAATTATTTTTTTTTTTTTTAATTTTTCTTAATTTCAAGATTACTGTTAGGTACTTAAACGTTAAGTAACAAAAATTTTCGTTGGATTTAGTAAAATTGACTAAAAATTAGTTCAGACTTTTAGCTGTTCAACAAAAACAGATTGTGAAAAGTCCCCATCAATCTCAAGTCTGCGTGAAAAGTTTCAATATATCGTATAATTTTACTTAAGAAACATAAATTGGCCATTTTATAAGATTTATGTTATAAAATTTAAAAACAATATTATCGGTGTTGTTATCAATTTTTTGAATGAGGGAGGACTAATAGTTTGATCGATTCCACATTGATTTTTTTTTTCTCAAAATTTATACAATTTTGAACTTGCTGTTCTACCCAATTGTTCTAAATACAGGAAGTAGTGCCTTTGGCGTACTGTAATCTACACTATTAGGTATTATGGTATGAATGGTATAACTTTTTTAAAAAGTTATGATTTTTTTTTAATTGATGAAAACACCGAAAATTTCCAAATTTGTCAGCATTCCGATAATATTAACCCACCAGTTTAATTAAGATATTTTCGATGAATAGAAGCCAATGTTACCAGAGAAGAAGCCTCTAAATGTTTTATTTTATGTTTTATTATGTATCATTTATCAATCACATATGAACTCAATCTTTATTTTTTAATGTTAGGGTGAAGAAATCGGCATGGACGATGTCCCAGATGCATGTTCGAATGACCCATGTGATTTCCGTGATCCCGAACGAACTCCATTTCAATGGGACAATACAACATCAGCTGGATTTTCTGACTCAAATAAGACATGGTTGCCAGTTGCTAAAGATTATAAATGCAATAATGTGAAAATTCAGCAAGGTCAAGAGAGAAGTTCGTTGAACATTTATAAAGGAATGCAAAAACTTAAAACTACGGCAGCATTTAAGGCATTCAAAGAAGAAGGAGCTTGGAAATATGGTGCTTTGAATGATCAAGTTTTTCAAATTATAAGGTAATTCAGATATTCTATATGCATTTTTAAGCTTAATAATGTTTTTTTTTTGGACAAAAAGGAACAACACAAATGAAGAATATCGAATTTTGGTTAATTTGGGAAGTGACTTAGAGACTGTTGGTCCTTTATGTAATTCAATAGACACAAGTTTATGTTTTATGGAATACAAATTGGTAACTAAAAACTCACCTCATAACATAGGGTAAGTTTTGTTTGATGACTACATCAAAATTAATATTAATTTTAATTTTATTTCAAAGGGATTTGGCTAACTTGACTTCAATCCAGTTGACTCCTCATGAAGGAATTGTCCTTGGAAGAACAACAGAATGATGAAAAAAATTGTTTTCATATCCCAATTTTTAGTCATCTTCAAAATTAAGTCCTCCTAACTGAAAAATAAGCGTTAGTATGTTTTTGGCGTTTTTTATTAAAATTCATTTGATATGACTAAATCATTTTGTGTCTTAATTTTAACTTTTGAAGGAACGATTTAATTTTATTGCCTGTTTAAGTATTTATAAGACCTTGAAATATCTATTTTCCTTAGCCAACCATGACCTACATGCATATACAAAACAATTTAAAGTTCTTTAACCTACTTTCCATCGATCGAAACATTTAACAACATAAAACCTTCAAGAACCAATTATTATTATCCCTCAAATTACTTTTCTTCATCGAGAGTTTGTATTTTGTATTTAATTTGAAGCCTTAATGACATACAGTACTTGAGGGTAATAAAATCTGATGATGAGAATTAATTGCTGTAGGGAATTAAGATAACATTATTGCTATGCATAATATATATAGACTTTTCAAAATTGTGTTGATTTACGATGATTGTCTGGGAATTGAAGATAGTGAAGAAATGACAAAATTCAAAATAAATAATAATTTTAAATTAAGAATTGAAAATAAATGGTTGCGTGCAGAAGAAAATTTCAATAAAAAAAACACTTTTTTCCAGTTTTGAAGATTTTTAGGTTAAAAGAGAAATAAAACCTGAAATTTTTTTTAATTTTTTTGTATAGCTTTCTAAATTTGAATGCATTTGAAAAAGAGAATTTTTAGAAAAATATAAAAAAAAGCACGTCTGATTCGCAGGTACTTGGTCTTGCGGTTCAAAGCACTTTTATGTTAGTTTACTTGTAGATTTTAATAGCTGCCTCTATAAATTTTAAAGAAATTTTGTTGATGTTTGAATAGAGACAACATTTAGGGCAAAATTTTTTTTAATGAAAAAATAGAACAAATTTGTTCAAGATGCTTTATTGCTGAATATGATTCCTTGGCATAAAAAAATACTCCAGCCAAAAGTGCTACTAAATCCAATGGTGCATTTCTGAGAAAACGGCAACATACACAAAATGCCATTTGATTTAGTAAAAAAAAAATAAAGTCCTCAATTTTTTAACATTTTTTTTTTTATTTTAGGTTAGAATTTTAGTCAAAAATAATTTTTAAAATTTTTTTACCATCTTAACTTGACAGAAAATTTAATTTGCTATGAAAAGTGTCTTTGAACCATTTCAAAGTTAGGCTTGGTTTTCGAGTTAAATCAAAAAAACCGAAAACTGACCAGTGTTGCCGTTTTCTCAGAAATGCACCAATAGATTTAGTAGCACTTTTGGCTGGAGTATTCTTTTATGCCAAGGAATCATAATCAGCAATAAAAACTCTTGAACGAATTTGTTCCATTCAAAAGGGTCTATTCAATAGACTGTCTGTAGTCAATAAGAGATTTATATGTAACTCTTCTTGACGAAATGAATAAATAAATAAATTTGTATAGGAGGTACACTTTCTAAGCGAGTTGTAAAAAATAAAAAAAAAACTTTCGAATTCTATAAAATTTATCTGTACCAAATTTGAAGAAAATTCTTCAAAAAGGATACAATAACCAACTTTAATCTACAACTGCACACTACTAAATCAAAGAATGGAACAGGCGGATATGATAGAACTGAGAAATGGCAATGGCATAGTGAAGACATGGAATATGTCAAAACATACAAATGTATCAAAGTTTTAACCCCTAAAATATCGTTTAGAATACATTTGCAGGTAAAAATTAAGGAACTCAAAAAAGCTGCTGAATTTACTTCGCTTACTTTTGGTAAGTTATGATGCATATCGCCTCACTTATGGTCAAACATCTTCACAGCTGAAACTTACAGCTTTTACAGCTCCAGATGAAAAAGTTGATGATTCGAACAAAACATATCAGAAACTAATCGAAAAGATTGCAGACTTCACACTGCACAACTTTCGAATAGCCAAGTAGATAGCCAAACGAGATGCACCTATAAGTTACATAGGCACAATCTGGAGAAAAAAAAAAATATTTTTGCAGTGCAATGATTTCCACCATTTTCAAACCCAGAGTTGAACTTTTACACTTTAGTTTTTTTTATTACACTTCGTTTAGAAAATAAAAATGAAAAATTGAATTTCAAACATTCGAATGTATCACAAAAGTATGCAATTTTGATAAAAACCCCTGAGAGCATTTTAATTGCTTTAATTTCTAAACGATACTGATACAAGAAAAAGTCAGCCTGTTAAAAATTTGTTTTCTTTCGTTGACTTTTTTTTTTTATCTATTCTTATTCTATCTAATAGGTTATGATATAAATTTTATGAATGAAAATACGCTCTTTACTCGTGTAGCTTAGTTATTTTTACTAACTGTATTTACTTTAAGTTTGAAGATTTTTTTTTAGAAAAAAAATCTTCAATAAAAAAATATAATATTAAAGGTCACTGGGGTGTATGCGTATTTTTATTTAACTTTTTTTAGTAGTTCACGATTGAAATATTCAGTCTTAATTTAGAGTGGTAATAGGTGCAATATAACAGATTCGTAACAAAACCTGTCTGTCTACAAGTATGTCTGTCTCTTTCTCCAACTACAATATAAACTAGTGATGGGAATAAAAACTATCAAACTATCGATAGTTGTAAAATATTCATTCATTCGATAGTTTTAAATCATTCATTCATTCATTCATTCTTTGAGTTACTATTTTCATTCGAATAGTTTTTTCATTCGATAGTTTAGTTACTATTTTCATTCGAATAGTTTTCTTAAACGATAGTTTTTTCATTAGAATAGTCTTTTTATACGATAGTTTTTATTCGATAGTTTTATTCGATAGTTTCTTCGATAGTTTTTATTCGATAGTTTTATTCGATAGTTTTTATTCGAATGAATAAATGAATGAATGAATGAACTATTCGATAGTTCAAATTATTCAGTTACTTACTATCGATAGTTCAAATCATTCGATAGTTCCCATCACTAGTATAAACCATATTGTAGGTATGTAAGCGTTTTAGGCGATTCTTTAGAAGGCAATTTTATTTTTATTTCTAGGACAAGAACTAACGGAACCTATCAGAACCAAAATGAAGAAAGCTTAAAACGAACAGCAAAAATGTTAAAGTATCAGTAAATTCATGCTTAGAGATAATGAACTTGATGAGACTCAACTACTAGATGCTACTTGAAGGCACTTAAGTTATGTTCAGGCTTAATAAAAAACTAAAAGATTGGAAGAAATTGAATGGTATTATATGCACTTTCAGTGGGAATTAACCTTACACGTCACTAAAACTTAAATATCTGCATATAATTTAAGTTATAAAGTAAAAGAATATTTTTATCGGATTTATTATCCTTTGTGAAAGTTCTTTGAATCCCTGCCAAACTTCATTTTCTATAGTCAAAGGTCTAAGAAAAAATAGAACCACTTCCGTATATAAAGAAAAAGAATTTAACGAATATACCAGACAACAACTTCATAATTCTTTTGTTCTTTACAATTTCTCAGTGTTAACAAAAACTTAAAAAAAAAAAACAGAACAAAACAATGCACCCCAGCGAGATAGTGATGAGAGGGTGGTTTGCATTTTAATCAAAACATCTTCAATTTTTTTTTTTTTTGGCTTAGTGCTATCTTACAAGTGCATCTCCGGTTCTTGAAAAAGTCTGAGATGCTAATAGTATTCTTAAGCTTTTGTCTGTTTTAGTTATGCTCTAATTGGAGAGCACAACGCCTTTCTTTTGGCTTTTTTACATTATATTTTTTTTTTTGTATGTGTATTTGTAGGGCTGGGCTTTCAACTACGTTGATGGTTTGTAGACTCTATTGGGTTGGAAAGATACATTATATGCTTTTGAGACGAAATCAAATATGTACAAAAGGGTTAAAGTGCGACGGAAGGCAGAATATTTATGAATTTTGATATTTCTATTTGCATACCAGACACAATGCAATATACAATACAACAACAAAATACAACCATCGTCAGAGCTAGCTGTCAGAAATTTTGAGAGAAATATGCTAATGCCAGTTGCTTTATCTGTGTGATGGGAATAATTTATTTACGGATGCTTTTTGAGGTTTTCTCGTTTTTTTTTTTTTTTGAAGCGGTTATAAGTTTATAGTCTACCACAGAAAAGTGGAATTCGGGATTTTCTGTGGTGAACCAGACATGATGTTTTTCAGAAAGTGGATAATGTTGAATAATAAATTTTTAAAAATATTCGGGTTGAAGGATAAGCTATTTGTTTCTATTTGCGATTTTATCAATAAAAAAATGATGCAAATTTTAGTGGTGGTGAATGCAGATTTCATACTTGAGTAGGTTTATGTTTTTTTGCAAAAAAGCAGGTGTGATAGAATAAAACTTCACCAGTTATATCACCTCTATGGCAAGTTAAAGTTTATTTAAACAACACTTGTTATAATATTTACTGCGTTAGTTGACTAAAAATGAGAAATTTAAAAATGTGTACGATAGACATTATCTGATGTTTTTTTCAAAAATTTCTGAAAATGTACAAACAATGTTATAACTCGCATTAAAAACCAGATTTTGTTTAACAAAGAAATAAAATCAAATAATAAAAATGTTTTCATTTTTGCCATTTAACACTTGATTTTAAACAAACAAGTCTATTTAAATCAACTTTGTGTTATTTAAAGTTAAACTCACAATTGTCTCTATTTACATTTTAATATTGAGTCTCTTTCTTGTTGTGCTTATTTGGGTACCAATTACAATTATATACAAAGAAAAAACACAAAATATACTTAAGATTTTACAAGTTGTTGATAGTACATGTAAAATACATAGTACCTACAAAGAACCAAGCATACAAAAAATCTATACAAAAAATTGGGTGGAAAGGTGCAAAAATAAAGTTCTTATAAATATTTTTGGTGAAAGGGTGTTTTATTGATGGGTTGAGTTATGTGGGAGAAAGGTATCATAACAGCTGAAATAAATTTTGTCAATTTTTTAAACTTGGTAAATACCTTTATTTTGTTATAAAAACTAAGAATTGAAGTTTTTTGTTAAAGAAATGATGACATTTAGAATAAGTACCACAATAAATTGGAACAAAAATGGTACCCCAATGAAAATTGGTAAAAGTGTTTCATTTATAACAAAAACCAAGAATCTAAGCAGTCTTTTAAAATATTTTGGATGAAAGGGTGTATTTTTAGGAAATAAGAAAAGTTTGCAATAAGTCTGATAAAATTAATGGTATATAGGTACGGTGACCATATTTCTGGAAGCGAAACCCGGGACGGATACAAAATTCTTTGGATCGATTTGAAAATATTGATTTAAAAATTAAATTTTTTTAAATGAGTTTTCATAATTTTTCCTTATTTTGATATCAAGATTTTCTAAACGATTTTATGGGAGCGTTTTTTTTTGAAATCATTTAAGTCGTTTACGAAATCAGAAATCAAGAAAATGGTTTTATAATAATGTCTATTAATAACATCAAAAAAATTTTTTTTAATCAAAATCGGGAGAGCTGTTTTTTAACATTTTAATTTTATTTTACATGATTTTTAAATTGTATGATCTTTAACACAATTTTTAACATGTCCTTAAAAGTTTTGAAACTTAATATGTGCTCTTAATATTAATGGGAAGGTCCTCCGCTTCGGAATTTTCCATTTTTACATCAAGCTTCTACTAAAAAAAAAATAATTTTTTTTTAAATCGACTTTTTAGCAAATGTCTTCACATATTCTTGTAGGAAATTGAACGCTCTACAAAAAAGGCCTTAAACACATTTTTCGTTTATCTAACCGTTTAATAGATATTTGAGGTCCAAAAATCAAGAAAATCTTTAAAAATTCGTTTTTTGTTCTAAATTTTGTAACAAATTGAAAAATTATAATCATCAAACGCGCAAGACATATTCTTGTAGGAAATAGATTGTTCCACAAAAAAGGTCTCATTAACTTTTTTCATTAATCTAACCATTCATTTTTTTGATATTTTGACTTTGGAGACTCCGTTTTGTTTCAGCAGGCTTAATGCTTTATCCGAAAAATTAGAAAAATTTTAATTTACAGCCACTGTTTTCTTGTTTTCCGTACAAAGTATTTAAAATATTGAATACAAAAATCAGAGAATGTCCAAATACGGGACAAATTACAAAATACGGGACACTTATACGTCCCGGGTTTCTTAAATAAAAACCCGGGACAAGCTGTAGAAATAAGGGACCATGGTATAAAAAGACAAGGTATGATCATTAGAGCCGCCATCTTACAAAATGGGGTAATAAGGGTTTGACGTTTGGCATTTGGCAAAGTCAAAAGCAACAACAATTTCCAAGACAAATTTGTTTACAACAACAATTTCAATGGGCTGGGCTGTCAAAACTTTAAGTAGCCATAAGTTTTGACAGTTCTCGATACTGAGTTTTTTCTAATGATCATACCTTCTCTTTTTATACCATGATACGGGACAGTCCCGGGTAAACCGGGACGGATGGTCACCGTAATATAAGGTACATACCTTTATTTACGAAATTTGTTAAAAATGGTGTCTTTGCTATAGGAATTATGAACAAATTAGGCTTACTTATATCTTTTTTTCATGTGAAAGGGTTTTTCTTGAAATGTAGAGAAAATATGGGTTTATTAGAAAAGTTATTTAATGATTATGGTATACGATACCCTATTGAAATTCAGAAATTATGTTAATTTTAAAATTAAAAGCAGGGATCTAAAGCAGAGTTGTAAGAATAATTTTTTTTACTGCATTTGTTTTCCATTGCAAAATTAAAAGAAAAATTATTGCAAATAAAAAAAAAATGGATTTATTGCTACTGAAAAAAAATTTACAAAAAATATTTGCATTAAAAAAAAAAATGTTATTGCAATTAAAAAAATTTCTACATTGAAAGTAAAATATTAAAAAAAAAAAAAAACAAATATTTAATGCACACATTTTGCAATGAATTTTTTTTTTTCTATGCAGTTATTTTTTTTTAAAGCAAATAATTGTTTTTTATTTTATATGCAAATTTTTTTCAGTTGCCATATGCATACATATATTTTTTAATGCAATTTTTATTTATTTCCAATAAATATTTTTTTTTAATTTCAAATGCATTTTTTTATTGATATTTTTACAATCTTGATCTAAAGTAACTTAAATAATAGCACTCGTACAGTGGCAAGAGTCCTGAAAGACCTTGACATACACAAATCCGCTGGCCCGGATAGTATCCCTCCCATCGTTCTGAAGAGGTGTTCTTCCACGCTGGCAAAACCACTGCGTAAGCTTTTTCATCTGTCCTACTCTACTGGACTCGTTCCGAGTGGATGGAAAACCGCATTTGTCCAGCCTGTCCCTAAAAAAGGCGAATCCTCCTCACCCTCCAACTATCGACCAATTGCACTCACGTCCCTTCTTTCCAAGGTCATGGAAACGCTGATTAATTTCCAGCTCAAGAAATATCTTGAAGAACGGAAGCTTCTTAATGACCGGCAGTACGGCTTTCGTAGCAATAGGTCCACTGGTGATCTGATGGTATATCTCACCGAACAGTGGAACAAATCTTTGCATCGTTTTGGAGAAAGCAAGATTATTGCGCTTGATATTTCAAAGGCATTTGATAGAGTTTGGCATCAAGCTCTCTTATCGAAAATGCATGCATTCGGTATCGATGATTCTCTTCTTCATTGGATTAGAAATAACCTTTCGGGCCGTTCAATACAAGTCGTATTGGATGGTTTCAAGTCTGAAACCCACAAAATAAACGCTGGTGTGCCCCAGGGCTCCGTTTTGTCTCCGACACTCTTTCTCATTTTCATTAATGATTTGCTCTCTGAAACTTCTAATCCATTAAATTGTTTCGCAGATGATAGTACCCTCAGCTTTTCATATTCGTTTGAAGATTCACACCCATGTCCTTCGGATGTGGATTTTCAACGACAAAATATGATAAGCTCATTAAATTCTGACCTTGACAGCATTGTTCAATGGGGAATAAGAAATCGTGTAGAATTTAATGCATCAAAAACACAATGCTGCTTACTATCATTAAAACGGAACCTTCCACCCATGCCACTATCAATGAGTGGCACTTGCATCGAGGAAACTGAGAAACTTTCCATTCTCGGTATGAGTGTAACAAACCACCTTCTGTGGAACGATCACATATTCGATGTCGCCAAAAACGCTGCGAAATGTTTAGGTTTTCTCCGAAGATGCAAGAAATTCTTCTCATCTTCTGATCTAGCTGTAATCTATAAAGCTTACATTCGACCAAAACTTGAATACAATTGTCACATCTGGGCAGGTGCTCCGATAACGTATTTGAGTTTCTTGGACAGAATACAAAAACGTGCTTTCAAAATGATAGATGATAGATCGATAACTGAGACAATTGCGTCCCTAGACCACCGACGTAATGTGTCATGTCTCTCCTTGTTTTATCGCTATTTTTATAAACAATGTTCAGATGAAATAGCTAGTTGCATTCCTCCCCTGAAAAAATTTAACCGTAATACTCGCACTTCTAGGAATGCTCATCAGTTTACCCTTGAGCCCAACTTCGGACGTACCGTCAAATACAGAGATTCTTTCTTTAGCCGCACCACACGAATGTGGAATATATTACCCGCCTCTGTTTTTCCCTGCCATTTTAATGTCCAGAGCTTTAAAACTAATGTGCATCGGTTTCTCCTTTTAAATCCCTCCCTATTTTCCTGAAGCTCGCACTGTGTTTAACATATTAAGGGTATTTAACTCCCTTTAGTGCGCGTTAATTATAAAAAAAAAAATTAAAAAAATTTTTTTCTTTGAAAATTTACTTTAAAATATTTATTTCAATATTTCTTTTCACCTGTATTTGCCAGTATCTCACCGCCTTACCTTATCGAAACATATTTCAAAGTATACAATCCCCACAGCACCTTAATATAGAATTCAGCGATGCGTTCTCCATTGAAAATTACTAGCTGGTGTACAGATAAATGGTGGATGGTGTCCATCATATCTTAATAATTAATTATAATTTACAATGAAATGTTTTCAGTTCCGCTCACACTGCACAACAACTACAGACAATATGTCCTTAACAGAATGAAACAATAGAGTCGGCTTTTGTGCGTTAGCATTGTCATAATTCTAAGGCTTTGAGGGTGGGGAATAGTGAAGATTGGCTGCAGTGCTTCATTCATTTATAATGATGGATATCTATTTACCCGCATTTAAACAAGTTTCATTTATATTTTGAAAAAGATTTTTTTATTTTATTTTAATTTTAATTGAATTGTTGGAATGAAATTGTAGGAATTTTTGTTTGGCTTTCTTAAAAGTTTTATTGTTTGAATTTTTGTATGAGTTCTTATTGTTTGATGTTTAAAAGAGGGGGGAAAATAATGAATTTATATTACAAAGTTTTCAGAAATCCTACCAATAAATAGAAAAAGAATGTTTTTCTGCTTTGTTGTTGTTTGTGATATATAACTTAGTTCAATTTGATAGTCCAACTGAAGAAGTCGTATGAAAGATATGAATTTATCTGTTCCGTTAAAACTCAATCACAACAAAAACATTACTGTTAAAAAAGGAGCCAAGTTCTCCTATGTTGAAATTATGCTGGCACAAAAAGTACTGAGATGTAAAAGTGTACCAAGTTCTAAAGTTTGGGTTCAAATTCGTATCAATAAAATTTTGATTGTTCTCTTGACAATTTTTCTTTTAATTACCGATTTTTAAAGTTATTTCAAAAATTGCCAAGTAAACAATCAAAATTTTATTGATACGAATTTGAACCCAAACTTTAGAACTTGGTACACTTTTACATCTCAGTACTTTTTGTGCCAGCATAATTTCAACATAGGAGAACTTGGCTCCTTTTTTAACAGTAATGTTTTTGTTGTGATTTCACTACTTTTTGCAAGGTATGGCTGTAGAATTAAAAATCTCTATATTTGATGAAAATTCAGTGAAAATGGGCGGTTGCCACGCCCCCTGGCTGAAAGTCTCAAACTTTAAATTTTTTTGTTTGTATAAACTACCATCCCAACCATTCTACCAAATTTCAAGATTCTACGATAATCAGAAGTGCTTTATTATATTTAATGAAAATTCAGCGGAAATGGGCGACTGCCACGCCCCCTGGCTGAAATTCTCAAATTTTAAATTTTTTCCTTTGTACAAACTACCAGGTCTACCATTCTACCAAATTTCAAGATTCTACGATAATCAGAAGTGCTCTATAATATTTGATGATAATTCAGCGGAAATGGGCGGATGCCACGCCCCCTGAATTGAAAATCTCAAATTTTCGATTTTTCCCTTTGTATACACCACAAGCCCTATCACCGTGCAAAATTTCAAGTTTCTACGTTAACGGGAAGTTCTCCATAATTTTGATGATCTGTCAGTGAGTGAGTGAGTGAGTGAGTCAGTCAGTCAGTTACGGTTTTTGCGATTTTTGAAGCCCTATATCTCAGAAACTACTCATCGTAAAAGGCTTAAATTTTGTGAGGAGTTTGGTTTTGACAAGCTCAATAAATGTAGCGAGTTTTAAATTTCTAGCATCTTTGGTGTGGAAGTTAGAGGTGGGTCGAAAATGGCCTGAGTTGTTTCCTGTAAATAAGGGTGTAGTGCCAAAGTTGCTAGAGAACTTGGCTGGGCACTACCGTGCCCCTTGATTTAATTCAATGTGTATATTCAATACCTAAAGGAGAATCAAAATACTCTCCAATAAAATTTAAATAACTTTATAAAATTCAAATCAAAACAATAATTTTATTTTGAAATTGTGTTTTTGCCAAAATAATGTCAACTAAGCCACAAAGTGCCTAATCGTTTTTGTTTTATTACCTACAAAATGTTTGTATATATAACCTTTTTGTCTATACAATTTTATAATACTCTTATCGAAATTCAAACCTAGAGTAGGAGTAAGGTATAGTATGAATATTCCCAAGAGAATAATAATTTAAATGATAAAATATTTTGGAAAACAGCCCATAAAATCCAAACGATAAATGAGAATTAAAACGATTCATTTGCTATGAGGAGATGGTTTGGGTTATAATGAATGAAATTTTAATTCAAATAAATCGATATACCTTGGATGTGATTTAAATTAACGTTGACCAAAAATATGAAGGCAATATTCAGCATGTGGAATAACTTTAAATAGTATTTCTTTGGATTTTTTATTTAAAGAGGAGTGAGCTTTTTTGATAATTTGATAAGAACAGGTACAAACAAACGATGGGATTTGGAAAAACACAAAGAATTGTGTTTTATAAATAATAATTTTAACTATATTCCTGGAAGACCTAAGGTATTTTAAAGGCCTATTGAACTGCACTAAAAAGAAGAAATAGAGAGATAGGAAAGAATTTTTGTTGGTTCATAAAAAAAATTAAAAATTATTGCAACTGAAAAATATTTGCATTGAAAATAAAATTTTTAATGCAAATACAAATAATTTGCATACAAAAATTGTATCGCAAATAAAAAATTTTAAAACATGTGGTAGACCTTTGACAAAGTATTGATTATAGGTAGGGGAAATTTTTTTGACAATTTGAAAAAAAAAAAAAAAATAATTGGGCGTCTAATACGGATTTTTTTTTTAATCTCTGCATTTTGGAATTTTTGAAGAATTCCTACTTTTTTAGGGCTATTTTCGTATGGTGTTTATTTTTAGCAATTTTTTGGAGCTTTCAAAAAAATTCAAAATTATAGGAATTTTTTTGTAGGCGTCGTAAAAATATGATTGAAGCGTCTTATGAAAAGGTGAAATAATATGCTTTCAGATGATATAAAATATTGTTGTTGTCATTTAAAAAAATTGATTTAATGGTGTTAGAAGGCAAAAAAGATTGATTTTTTTGATTATTTTTGATGAAAACTGATTGGGCTCAAAAAATTCTAGTTCTTTTTATAGATGTCGTTCAGACATGGTTGATATGAATATTTTCATTTGAAACAATAGGCTTCAAGACGATATAAAATTTATATGTATAAAAAAATTTTTTTAATTGTGTTAGAAGAAAAATTATTTTTAATTTTTCACTGTTTTAATGAAAAATGATTGTTTTCAATAAATTATTTTTATAACTTTAACGCAATGTTAAAATTTAAATATTCTTTAGAAAAAATATTACCTTAACTTTTAATGGTGTAATTTTTTTGTAAGCTTTTTATATAAAAAAATTGATATAATGAGAAAAGAAAAAAAAGTTTTTTTTTTAGCTTCTTCTTGTTAATTATGATTGGATACAAAAAGTTATTCCGTTTTTCTACAAAACATACAGATATAAATATATAAGGTCTTAAACTTTAGGTTAAGTACTTTACTATAAGATTTATTATCTAATACATTTTCTTACAAGAAAGTTGAGTAGTTGACAAATAAATAATTTTTAGATCATTTTTTTTAATATGTACATATGTATGTAGAATTTCTTAAAATTTTTGACATTTGGCCATACTACAATATTGAACATAGCGAATATTAAAAAATAATTTTTTTTTTTTCAATGAAGAAAATTTTTCATTGCAATAACATTTTTGTTTAGTACAAAATGCATATTTTTATTTGCAATATAAATTTAATTTACAATGAAAATGTTTTTAGTTACAATTTCAGTTCAGTTAAAATTTTTTTTTGCAATTTTTTTTTCAGTTGCAAAAAATACTTCTTTCCTACCTATTTAAATTTAAGCTCTAAGATTTTCAATTTTTTTTTTCTAAATCATATGGCATTATGGCATACCTACTTTGTTTTGGGTAAAAGATAATTTTAAACGATGTTTTATCAAATTATAAAAATAAATTTTATTTTTTTTTTTGCAATCCTTACTTAAATCCTTATGATCCATTTTTAAGAGTGAGTAAACGCGCGACCAAAATTGAATTTGTGTCCCTAGAATTACCTTGATCGAATTTATTTACTAAGAAAATGGGATCATCATTTTTGCGATTTAATAGTTGTTCTATCAAAATCCTGGAATAAATTTTGTTATTTTAAATACATATACAAAATTAAAATTAAAGTTATTAATTGTATTTTTGTAAGCAAGTGTATTAAACGTAGAAAATGACACCACACAATTTTCCTTTCAATGCAATGGAGCCTCGTGCCTCTTAATTTCCAATGTATTTCTCCGTAGAGAATTCTTAAGCACAAAAGGCTACTTACACTTTCCGGGAAATAAAATTGTATTCATTGAAATTGAGGACCTAAAGTTTCAACAAAAAATGGAATGGAGTTTGTAGAATTTATTAAGTCTCATTAAAATTATAAAATTGTATTAATTGAAATTATAAACTTTTCCCTTTATAAAATGAATTCCTTTTGATACTTAAAGTTGTATAGTTCATCGACTTAAACCTTACTTTAACAGGATTTCCAAAGCCAATGATATCTTGCAAGTTCTGTAAATTATAAAGTACTTTCTCTCATTCATTAATCTGCCACTAACAAACTATACTTTGTGGCAAAACTTCTTTACTATAAGATAACAACACTTCTTTAATTTTTTTTTGGCAACTCAACAAGAGTGCATCGCTTCTTCTTTTCCTTGGAAAACTATATTTGAGATCTACAAATTCAACATAGAAAACAAAGCACAAAATTATAAATAAAACAACAGTATGACATCGTCATCGTCAGGATAAACAATACCAAAAAACAATGGTTGAAGAATTCTTTTGTTCCTTAGTGGCAAATTGCTACAGGGCAAAAGCACTTGGGGTTTTCAGTAAAAAATAAACAAAAAAAAAAAAAAACCTAAACAAACAACATAAAAGGACTCCGAACCGAAGCGCAACAGCTATTGTGTTTAGCTGACGGCAAATTATTTTAACCTTTTATTTTGTGGTATTTTTCTAGTAACAAAAAATTCCACAACTAAAACAAGACCAAGTGAATTTGGGGCAGATAAAAGTTGGAAATAGTTGAGTAAATTTAAAAAAAATTCTCCCTGACTTTAACTATTTACATATTCAAACAAAAAATAAAAAAAAGTAAATTAATGAAATTTATAAAACTGAAACAAAAATTAAATTTCCAAGAGAAAACTATTTTCTGTTTTATTCATGAATAAAAACAACAACTATCTATTGAAATAACTTTCTATATGAAAAGAAGGATAACAAGCTGCTGCACGGAAATATGCGAATTCAATAATGGTTCTGGTGATTATGGTAATCCTTGTTATGAATCCTTCCGTATTCTCCAAAAGCCCCCTTCAGTTCCAGTTTCAGTTTCCAAGCTTTGCAGGTGAATGAGCCAATTAGCTTAAAAGATTTCCTTCAAAATGCATATTTCCTAGTCTGAAGCTTTTGCTATTTCATATTCATTCATCAGGGCACTCACACCGCACACACACACACAGATGAGAGTGGTTGATTTTCCATTTCAATTTTATTTTTGCTCTTCTTCTTCATTTTCATATTCTTCTTGTTTTTCTCAAAAACCACTTAAAGTGTTGGAAAAAATTATGAAACTATTTTAGTTCTTTGCATTTGCATTCTCATTAGCACTCTCCAGGGCGACGAGACGCTAGTTTATCCTGTTTGATTTTATGTTTTTTTTTTATTTTTGAAGAGAAATAAGAAAATTCCCCTCAAATGGAAATAAAAACTATCAAGTGAAAAATTCATGCAAAAAAAATATTTAAAAAAAAAACAAACTTTCAATTGGTTTTAAAAGAACACTTTAAAATATGAAGAGGTTAGTGTATAAAGTGAAAATGTTGAAGAATTGAGAATGTCGCATTGCAGTTTTAGTGCAAAATTTACTCAAATGGAGGAGGTATATCAAGTCGACAACGACGACAGGTCAAGTTGAAATATAAACTGTCAGGTGGGTTTTTTTTTTGCAATGGAGGGTTATTGAAGATATGAACATCAACTTCAAATGTCAAATTTAATTTTATAATTTTTCTTTTGAAAATGATAGTAGTTGACTTTGATTAAATTTTAAGAAGCATAAAGTTATTCTTATGAATAAAAACATAGTTGTGAAGATTCTTTACTGAATAGATTTTCCAAATTTGGTAATTAAGGATTTTCGGATTCACTAGAAACGAATCCAATTTAATTAATTAGTTTAATCCAGTTAAGCATTCTTTGTATTTCATGTCAACGATGTATTCCGTAACCATTTTTTTTTTTTGACAAAAATTAAATTTAGCAAACTCAAGAATATAATTGGGTGGTTTCAGGTTTGATCTAAAAATAATGTTAAATAAAATAAAATAATAAAATGCACGACTGGGTCGCACGAACTTGCTATTAGAGTTAAAGTTGCCTAAATTTTTAAGACTTTTTATATAGAAATTTGGAAAAAAAATAAAATTCATTTTTGTTAATAATAAAATAAAATCTGAAATCAAATTGCCTCACGAAACAAGTATGCAGTTTTGATTGATATATTAAGATGCATTTTTAGAAAAAAAATTTTCAAAATCGTTAGAGCCGTTTATTAAAAAACTAATTTTTTATAAATAATTTTTTGGAAAAACAGTCTAAAAATAATAAAATAATTGGTACGCCATTTTGTAGAAATCAAAAATCAACATCTAAAAACAAAATTTCAAAGAAATTCAATGTCCCGTTTTTGAAAATTTGAATTTTCAAAACAAAATTTTCAAATTTTTTTAAAAAATCCAAAAATTATTTTTTTCGAAATTTTATTTTTGGCTTATATTGTTATTATGTAAGTGCTTCTTCACAAAAAGTTTCGTAGAAATCGAATAAGCAGTTTCTGAGATAGTCGGATTTGAACAAAACGGTTCTATGGCAGGTACCGTTTATAATGATTTTCAAAAAAAATTTTTTTCATTAAAAGATAGACCTTAACATAAAACTAGCATTTGAATTTTTTAAACAAAATCGTTAGAGCCGTTTTTGAGATATTTCAATTTTACAAAAAAAAACGCTACATACCAAGTTTGACATTAATCGGTCTATCCGTTTAGGCTGTAGCTCCTTATACAGACAGACAGACTGACAGACAGACTGACAGACAGACTGACAGACAGACTGACAGACAGACTGACAGACAGACTGACAGACAGACTGACAGACAGACTGACAGACAGACTGACAGACAGACTGACAGACAGACTGACAGACAGACTGACAGACAGACTGACAGACAGACTGACAGACAGACTGACAGACAGACTGACAGACAGACTGACAGACAGACTGACAGACAGACTGACAGACAGACTGACAGACAGACTGACAGACAGACGGACTTCCGGGAGCCACTTTTTTGGCATTCTCTACCATCGTAATGTCATGGAAAAATGTTATCTCAACTTTTTTTTTTCGTACGAATGCATAACTTGATATATAGTACCTATATCGCAAGTAAAAGTTGGTATCTCAGCACTCAGCTTCTAACCAGAAAAGTTTATATGTATATACATAAATTGTCAAATTGACAATTGATATTTTGTTTTACTAGGAAAACGTAAAGGAATCTCAGCTTACTTAAACGCTTACAAAGGGGAAGACGTTTTTTGACGAACTCTTAAAATGTTCAGTACATTTCTAGAATGGCTTAAAATCTCATATTTGAAACAGCAGGTGTTCATCAGCGAGCTTCTAAAATCAGAACGTGAAGGATATCAAAATATCTAAGGATTTTGTGTGTCACTGAAGAAATTATTTATCACAGGTCTGAAATAAAATGATCCAATAACAGCTGCGTTCCTTTGGGAACATTTATCTACTGCTTAGTGCTTAAAACTACTTTCAAAGCAGTTATAAGATCAAAAGCAGTAGGTAAATGTTCCCAAAGGAACGCAGCTAATGTATTGGATCCTACTTCTACGAAATCATATGATATTTTTTAATGATAAATTGACGGCGTGGTTCTGAATGATCGAAAAATCCTTTTTTCTCAGCGGCCCCAATTTTTGATCTAAGTACCTACAAAAAAAAAAAAAAATTGGTGTACGGATGATAATCTTACGTAGGTATAGGTAATAACGCCATACAAAAAATTGAAGAAAAAAAAAATCATGTGAGCAATTCACACATGGTAGAAGTGAAACATTTAAAAATAATAATTTTTCTTGAACAAAAAAAAAAAAAAAATAGAAAAAATTTTACTTATTTTTATTCCATCACCTTTAAATCCATTTTTTTATATTACAACTAATAATAAATTTTATATCATATGAAAGTTTATTATTTAAACTTTAAATATTTTCTTAAACCATATTTGTATGACATCTAGAAAAAAAGTTACAATGTTTTGAAACCAAACATGTCGAAATTTCAATCTGAGATTATGGTACTTCCTACACTGGTGGCTGGTGGTCATCAGCAACAGATCTCCACAGGTGTTTTGAGGTATTTTTCAAGTTTTTCAAATTAAGATTAGCTAACTTGTAGAGCATGTACCTTTATGTGTGATATAAAATGAAAGGTAATATTATTATTAGCATGCGTTTTAAAGTTAAATAAAATTTGTATGTGCTCTAGATCTATATAGATCTAGATCTAGATCTAAAAATATAAAGTGTTTAGAAAAAGAACATCTTGTATGTATTTTTGAATGCAAAAAATTGTCAGTCTGTCTGTCTCTATCTCGAGCTACAGGCTAAACCAAAGAAAAATAAAATCAAGAAAAAAATTCCAAAAAATCATCTTGAAAAATCAAGTTTTTGAAAACGGACTAATAAATTTTATTGAAACTTTTTTTATATAGTCGATAAATGTTTCCTTTTTAATGGTACCTAGCTATATCACTTTTTTTTATCGATTATTATAAAAAATATTTTTAAAAAAGTTCTAAAATTTTTCAATTTTTTTTTTTAATTCTTTGAAATACAAGAAATTAAATGGCATACCTCGTTTTTGTAACTTTAAACCCAAGTTTATATTAATTTTTAAAAAGGTTTTATATTCCAAGCAACTTTTAACATAAGAGCAAGTGCACAGACGTGCATTTTATTTTAGATCACAATCTAACTACATTTAATATCACTTTATTAATTCTTACACAAATGTACGTAAACCTATAAGTAGTGAAAGTTTGAGATTTTTCGCAACTGTTCAAAAATTCCTAAAAATAAAAACAAGTTCCTTTATAAAAATAATGCAATTAACTATTCAGCAATTATTTGAATTATTAGATATATAAATATATTTATTGTGTAAAATATGATGCCACCTCAACCAAAAAAAATTTTGAGTTAGGTACATAAGTTTGGAAAAACTAGTGCGATATTGCACCCATATGCAAATTTGCAAGATCTTTCTTTTGAAGATTGCAAGCTTCTTCATTTAGACATGTCTTCGACCCCGTGAATCAGAGTGTGAAGCTGAAGGTGAAGACCGTTATAAGTTGCTTGAAAAGTAGCAGCTTAGTAATCTACCTGAGCCCGTTCAGTTTCCTCACCAGTGGAAATTAAAGTTGATAATACATTGTCCCTGTATTCAAAAATCATGTCAGATATACCTTTTTGATATCAAGAAAGCATCCAACAGTTCAATGAGAATTTTGAATTTGCAATTCCATTTTCCCAAAATTACTTTTTATACAGGGTGATTCAGGAGTAGTGTGAAAAAAAGCTAGAGTGTGTAGGTTAGGTTGAGATAAGATAGAAATCGTATGGGAGGGGGGGGGGTCTATTCCTCTTCGTTTAGCCGAGAGGGGCAATTTTCTAAAAAAATTGACTTAATTTGGAAAAAAAAATTATTAAAAATCAACGGTTATACCTACAACAACGTGTTATACTTTTTTGTAAAGTTAAAATCCTCTTCTTTTATTTTGTTTTTAAAAACAGCTGGTTTTTGAAACAGTTTTTGAAAAATTAATTTTCAAAGTCAAATTTTTGAAAAAAAAAAATGAAAAAAAAATTTTTCAACTAATTTTTCTCAAAATTTTATGTAATTAAGTACTAATTTAGTTTCTTAAATTCGATGCTCTCATTTGTTTTGAAGCAAAAACAGAAAACCAGATGCAAAAATGTCTTGTCGTTTTTGAGAAATAAAAATAAAACCAACACAACTTTTTTCTAAGAAAAACCCTTTTTTTTTATTTTACGTGGAAGGACTTTTGGTAAATTGATTTATAAAACTTTAACCCTTTTTTAATTATTTTTTTTTAACCCGGAAGTTTATGAGGGTACAATAAAGTTTCATAGTATTAGATAAACATGGATTAGTCCTTTTTTCATTGATAAAGCCTGAAAGACCATTGACCTGTCAATTTTTTTATGACGACCCCATGGGGTCGCTCGCTGTCCATAGTTTCTACCTGTTAGGGCAATAAGACAAACAAACCGCAATTTCAAAAATAACAACAAAGATAAATGTACAACCAAAAGCAAATAAAGGACATAAATCGCAGAAGAGAATTCAAATGGTAATTAGGGAAAAATTATACTCTTGAAACCTTTAAAAATAAGAAAACAAATGATTTGATTTAAAATGTCCTTAAAAATAAAAACAAGTTAATATTTTAATTGAAATTAATTATAAAAAATTTTCGATATGATCTCCGTTCTTTAAAAGGCAAAGGTTATATCTCCTTCTAATGGCGCCACATAAGTTTATGGTTGACAAATTTTCCTGCAATTTGACTCCAGCGACTTCAATCCGTTGTTTCAGCTGCTCCAGAGATCCTATTTCCACTTCGTAAACGTAACTAGGGGAGTCTAGGGGAGTTAAATCTGGTGATCTAGGTGGCCATTCCGTGGGTCCCCTTCTTCCTATCCAAGGGTCAGTAAAATGATCATCCAGCCAGTTTCTTACCGGTAAGCTATAGTGTGCTGGTGCTCCATCTTGTTGGTAGATCAAATCATCTGCTATGGCCAATGGAACGTTGTCAATCAAATCCGGTAAAAGGTCTCGTAGGAACTGTAGATATGTTTCTCCATTTATACTAGAATTCAGGAACCTGGGTCCAATCACTGTTCTTCCAACTATACCAAGCCACACATTACAACTAAAACGGTATTGAGACTTGTTTTGTTTTTTTATGTGTGGATTGGTGGTGCTCCAATAATGTAAGTTGTGGAAGTTTGTTACCCCATCTCTGGTAAACTGGGCTTCATCCGTCCAGAATATCCTTCGAAAATAATTTACTTCCATTTCCTCTCTAAGCAGCATTGAACGACAAAATTCCGTTCGCAATATTTTGTCGTTAGAGGTGAGTTCCTGAACTGGAGTTAGATGGTAGGGGTGTAATCTTTCAGTGTGAATGACTCTCCAAGCCCTCGACTGGGATACCCCAAGCATAGCAGTTACCTTCCTGGTGCTAATAGAGGGATTATGATCCACCAAATCCAAAATTCATTCGTTAGTGGCAACTGATTCCTCGGTAAATGGTCTTTCACTTCTTCGACGTTCTAGCACTCCGTACTCTCTCAGTATTCGGTGGGTTCTGGAAAAGGTGCCACGACTAGGACACCTCCTGTTGGGAAATCTTTCAGCATAGAGTCTTTCGGCTTCACGATCTCGACCATTAGCTAAACCATAGCAGAAGTGTATGTCCGTTAATTCTTCCCAAGAGTATCTGTACATCGTGTTGATGAGTAAAAATTCAAACTGGAAATAGTTACTTAACCAAACTGTGTGGGCTTTTATTTATCTTTGGGTCCCAAATTTTTTGTTTTTCATTAAGGAAAAATTGCGGTTTTATCGACTGAGCGCCTAACAGGTAGAAACTATAGACAGCGAGCGACCCCATGGGGTCGTCATAAAAAAAATTGACAGGTCAATGGTCTTTCAGGCTTTATCAATGAAAAAAGGACTAATCCATGTTTATCTAATACTATGTAACTTTATTGTACCCTCATAAACTTCCGGGTTAAAAAAAAAATAATTAAAAAAGGGTTAAAGTTTTATAAATCAATTTACCAAAAGTCCTTCCACGTAAAATAAAAAAAAAGGGTTTTTCTTAGAAAAAAGTTGTGTTGGTTTTATTTTTATTTCTCAAAAACGACAAGACATTTTTGCATCTGGTTTTCTGTTTTTGCTTCAAAACAAATGAGAGCATCGAATTTAAGAAACTAAATTAGTACTTAATTACATAAAATTTTGAGAAAAATTAGTTGAAAAATTTTTTTTCATTTTTTTTTCAAAAATTTGACTTTGAAAATTAATTTTTCAAAAACTGTTTCAAAAAGCAGCTTTTTTTAAAACCAAATAAAAGAAGAGGATTTTAACTTTACAAAAAAGTATAACACGTTGTTGTAGGTATAACCGTTGATTTTTAATAATTTTTTTTCCAAATTAAGTCAATTTTTTAGAAAATTGCCCCTCCCGGCTAAACGGAGAGGAATAGACCCCCCCTCCCATACGATTTTTTTCTTATCTCGACCTAACCTACATGTACGTGCACGCTCTAGCTTTTTGGCACATTACTCCTGAATCACCCTGTATACAAGATATTAAACAGAATGCCCAGTCGCCAGCCATATGTGAAATGGGCCGTAAATTGTACGTACGTAAGCCCAAAGTAGAATTTGTGTTAACATGTCTAAAAGCTTACTCAAACAACAAGTATTCAAAAACGAATATCTTCTATAAATACATTTTAATGCTTCTATAAGAGTTTGCTTTTGAATAAGAATATGCAAATGAGTTTTCAAGAAGACAATTGTGACTTTGTCAGCAAAAAAACAATTAAAGGTATTTTCTATGCCATCTGCCTTAAAAACTTTATGTCTCTAGAACATAAACTGAACGACAATGCATTCTGAACATTTTCTGCAAAATATATATAAAGGAATAGAAAGAAAGTAGCCAGTTCTCTGCTAGCTCTGTGGTTTAATTTACTTGTCTAAGAAATAACTTTTGTACAAAACCAATGCCTGCGGTCTGTTACCCACAGACATGCAAAAATGTCTCTCTTTCTCTCTTTTGCTATGTTTGTTGTATAATCTCCCACAAACGAATGTTAGGATTTTCCAAGGCTCAAACCAGGAAATGTATATCCACCGCAGGAAAAAAAAAATAAATTGAAAAAAAAAAAAAACAAAACACGAAAATTGCAAACCAAAACCAACTTCTCCTGATTCAAATTGATTTTAAGTCCAGCTATAACCAAAGAACACAGTATCAACACCAACCACGAAGCAGATGTCATGTGGAGAGAATGTATTTTGTCTGTGTATTTGTGTGTGTGTGGTCCTTGGTCGCTGCGGTGAAATGTTAGAGAGCTTTAAAAACCAAAAAAAGGACTTCAAACCAAAAAGCCTTTACCCTTCAGATGCAATTACAATTGAATTTGTTGCTTTTGGAGTATAGTACCTGTTCGTGCAACGCATAAAAAGAGATCCTCTGTGCAGTATATAACCAATTAGTGTATATGGCTTGCCCTTAAAATATCCATATTCATGCACTCGAAAAAGGCAAGATATAACTCTATTAAGGGCCAGCGAGATGGGTTTTCAAATTGATTTTAAGGGATATTGGTTCGTCCAAAGAACTCAATTATCTTTGTGGCTATCAGAGGACAGTTTTTTTTTGTTTTGTTTTTGTTCAAAACACTCTACGTTATTTGATTGAACATTTGTATGATTTTTTTTTACTCTTTTCGCACGACTAAGTTAGTATAAGTTCTTAATTTAAACATTTAGAGGTACAGTCAAGTTCAAACAAACTTTCAGTTCCGTAAATTATCACCTGGCGGCGTATCCTCGATAACACCTTATTACCAATTTAAAATAAAATCGTATCGGCTTCGATACCAGATTTATGGCAAATTTCTCTTCCGGCTTCGAAGGACCCAAACAACATTTAACAAACGGGCGCATGAATGAATTATATATTCCCTGAAACCCTTTTGAGTAAGAGACTTGAACATCGGGTTCTGCCCTAAACAAAATTGCTTTAGGTCCTGGGACTCTGAAAAGGAACTGAAGCCTAATTCATAATCCTTTCAAGTAGACCACTGCTGCCATGAAAAACGAATACAATAATTCAGCGTCCTTACATGTCAAAACTATTCCAGCAATAGGTCCATTAACTTTAATCTCTCTTTTTTTAACTTCTTTAGGCTAGGAAAACGTTCAGCATCGCTCCTGAGACTAAACACACTATTTTACTACTAATAGACCGAGAGCCGGGAGCAGATTTCTTGCGTGAGAGGTAACCGATTCATATGAATGTCAGAGGTAGCGTGGGTCATGGTGATGACGAATACCTTAGTCTGCCTGCATTTATTTGGGGCGTTGTCGAGAAAAAGCGCATCAAAAGTACGGTTTTTCTGAAAATCGACTTAGTGAGGCTTGTTCAAGTATCTGACCAAAATAAGTTCAGACTAACAGATTCTAATGACCAAAACGATCGCAGATTCTGTGTTTCTTTTGCCAGAACACACTTAACAATTCCACACAAAATTAAGGTCACAAGAGTTATGGTAGGTATCAATATTGTAAAAAACAGCGAAAATAGGCGTTACTTTTGGGCTTTTCTGAAAAGGTGCTCTTAAGACTGCTATTTCTACTAACCCATATATCACTCTTATCAGAGAAACGAACGTCGTAAAAGTAGATCTAATTGTTAAAATTTTGTATAGTATTCATAAAAGGATATAATGTAATTTTAATTAAATTTTAGGATTTAAAAAAATTAAAAAAGGATAAAAGGTTGGTTTCAAAATTACAGAAACAACGTTTTCTTTTTTATTAATTTTTTTTTTGTGTACAAAAATTTTCAAAAATTTTTCGAAAAAAAAATTGCGATGCTGTTATCAAAAATTTTTAACAAATTAGGTAATAGCTAGATCCGTTTTGAAAAATTTTAGATTTCAAAAAAAAAAAAAAAATTTAAATATTTAAAAATATATCAATATTTTTGAAAATATTTCATAATTTAAAAAATTAGGGTTACTACATTTTTTTTTATGGACTCTGAGTGCATTTTCAAAACTGTTCAACAGTTATAAAACTTACGTCAAATGAGATCTGTAAGAGTGTTTTATTTTCTTGTACAGGAGCGCATAAATGATGTTTTTGAGCATTTTATAAAAATAAAGACTTAAAATGAAAAAAAATATTCAAGAAAAATGGCGGCACTTACTTTATTAGATTAAGATATTTTTATTTTTTTTTTATTATTGATAGTTTTCCAATAAAATTACTTTTGAAACCGATTTATTCCCAATTTGTGTTACTTTTTGTAAAATAAAGTTTTAAAATAGCTCTAAAAACAGAACCTCGAAAACAGCCAAAATGACATTATTTATCATTTTATAACACTAATATTTCAAAAACAAAGGCCAATCAAATTTTTCTGGCTTCATATTCGGATTCAGCACCCCTAGAAAAGTATACTTTGGTTCTTGTGGCAAAAAAAGTTAAATTTTGTTGAACAGTGTAATAGATCCGTTTTGAAAAAATTGGAGATTTCAAAAAAAAAAAAAAAAAATTGAAATATCAATATTTTTGAAATATTTCATAATTTAAAAAATTCAGGTTACTAAATTTTTTTTTAAAGGACAATGGGCACTTTTGTATAGACTCTGAGTGCATTTTCAAAAATTGTTCAACAGTAATAAAACTTACGTCAAATGAGATCTGTAACAGTGTTTTAATTTTTTGTAAATAAAATAAAGGCTTAAAATGAAAAAAAAAAAAAAATTATTCAAGAAAAATGGCGGCACTTACTTTAAAGTGTTTCACTTTATTCAGAACCCAGAAATCTGATCTGAAATTCAATATTAGATTAAGCTATTTTTATTTTTTTTTTTTATTAAATTGATAGTTTTCGAATAAAATGACTTTTGAAACGAAAAATGTTCAAAAAATTAAATCAAAATATTTATTCCCAATTTGTGTTAGTTTTTGTAAAATAAAGTTTTAAAATAGCTATTTTAATACACTGCGCTATCAAGTATGCTATATTGATTGATACTGAAAAAAAAAACCTAATTGTGCTAAATTGCCTTTACAATTAACTTTCTTAACTCAAAAATTGACACTGCTATAGACGATTTAGAGGCAGCTGTCACCAGAGGATTGGGAAAAAGATGCAGTGACAAATATCAAATTTTTTCCATAAGTCAGAATCTTTACCACCATAGACAAAGGTTAAAAAAGCGACTACAAACTAACCGAACAGATCTTAATACCAGCAAAAATAACTTCCCAGCAGTGTTGGCTGACTGATCTCAAGTTGTTAAACAACATATTTAGAAGGGCAGACAGGGATAAGATATTTGCAGACTCCTTTTAAGACTGTTTCCAACCAAAACCTATAGTATACACAAAATTATTAAATGAAGTAGGTGTATCTTTTTAGTGGGGTGCATTAATTAGTGCGATGGACTATGGCGCCAGAGATAAGTGTTAGTATCTCTGACGGGCTCTCCTTCTCGTCAGGAATTAACAAAGCCTCCTCATAAGAAAATTTATTTTATTTTATTTTTTAGCACCATTGTATTACCAGAATTCTAGGGAAGACCACCCGAAAGGGTTTGAATGTCTTAAGTTTCCTCCAAAAAAAAGTAAAGTTTCCAAAATACAGTTTTTTTTTTTTCAGTTTTCGACCTTGCTCCCTGACCTCTATTTCCAAAAAATTCATCAAAAATCGTAATCTAAAAACATAAAAATCAATCTTATGGTGCGGAGTGTATTCTTTGTCATTGGTTTTTCGCTACACGCAATCATGAAAATCATGTCCTTGATAAATGATTTTATAAATCACTGATATAAATTTATCGATTGACCTAGGATATAGCTTATTACATTAATGTGCGTAGGATTTTGTGACTTTCATCAACAGCAACAAAATACAAATGAAAAAAAAGGAAAGAGAAAATTCATTTCATTGGCTTCTATAAGTGAAATTTCCATCACATTTATTAAACCATCCATCGCTCTGAGTATCCTGTTGATTGACATGTTGATGGATGGACTATTTTATTTTATATTTATTTTTTTTTTTGTTCTCTTTTTGTATTTTGTGTTTTGTTTTTGCTGCTGATGAAAATGCCTTAACAGATTTATTTTATGGGTAGATAAATTGACAATGGACGATAATCTATCTGTCTTTTGTCATGAATAATCTCCCCAAAATAGACTTTATTAATTTTCAAGGCTTGATTGGTATTATTTTCTTCTTTTTATTTCAAATTTTTTCTTCTTTTTTTTTTCTTTTAATAGTCCTTTATCCATTAGGTCTTTAATTGAATTAAATTGCTTGCAAATTTGACAATTTACTTAAGGTTCAATTTATTCGTCAAAATTCTTTCTTTCTTTGTTAAGAATTTTTGGGTTTGTTTTGGTTGCAAAAAAAAAAACTTTGTCTATAACAATTTGAAAGTTAAAATTTTATGGCAAAACATTTTAATTCAATTTTTTCTTGCTCTAATTTGTGTTCTTGTTATCCTTGTTTTATTACTGATTGTATCATTTTCACGAGTCTATTTGAAGTCACATCAAAATTTTATGCAAATGAGTTAACTGGAATTTCATATTATCACGCTATGGTTGGTTATATGACATGGGCAAAAAATTATAAATTTTATGTTAATAGCATCATGCACGAAAAAAAAAGTTATAATTACCAAAAAATAGAGTTTCTTAAATTATTATCATGTTTTAAAAAGTTAAACAAAAAAAAACTTGAAGCAATGAGGCGAGTCCATGTCCATATAATGGTTTTAGGTTTTCTGAAATAGACCAAGCTGATAGTTTAACAAAAGTGTTGTCTTGACGGGGGGTTTATTAGATATTAAAATGTAGCATTTTTTTTATTATGTTTATTTTACACCATGCATACATAGATGGCATATTGGGTTGGGCTAATAAAGAATGGATACTACACAAACAAAGACCAAAATGTATTTTTTTTTTCTACCTTCAAGGTTATACAATATTTAAGTATTAAAGATGCTTAGTTAGTCGACATCATATTTTTCTTATGATAAACGTTTTTAGTTTTCTCGTTAATGACTTAACCGATTTCAACGTTTTTTTTTTTTTTTAACTTGTATAGACCTTTATTAAAAATTGAGTTCATATAAAATTTTATTTTCAAATTTTGGAATATTTAAGAGTTTTTATAAATACTTTTTGATACTTTTCCTTTTTGAAAATTGAATTTATATTTGAGAAAACATTTTAACAAAGTAGACTTAATTTCTTTGTGGAGAATTAAATGGATATTTCAAATGAATGAATTTTCTGTTAAAACATTTCCTTGTTGAGGTAATGAAAATTAAAGCCAAAAGTATGATTATTGGTTTGATGACTGATAATACATTTTAAAAAAAGTCGGAGAAGAGTCAAAGCAATTTGAAGCTTAATAAATAGCATTTTTTTTAAATAATAATCATTTTATCAGATAAAATTTTCCACTTTTTATCACCGATATAGGTAGATACTATAGGGCAATTTAAGGATTCGTAAAAAAAAATTGAACTCTAGATAACAATCCGACATGATATTAATGGAGAATGTCAAAAAAGTGGGGCTTTCACAATCCAGTCTGTCATCAAACTTGGTAGTTAACAGTTTTGAGTGATTTAATAGATGTGAAATTGAATTGTTTTTAGGACCATTATAAACGATAGGTACCTGCCATATCACGAAAATAGAAAGGGTAGCTTCATTCGAAAATGGCTCTAACAATTTTTAATTTTTTTGTGTGAAATGATAGTAATAAGACCCAATTTGAGATATAAAAAAAATATTTTTTGATTCGTTTTGGACGGCACCTGCCGTCTCGTACACGAAAAACGTTTTAGGTAACCGTAATTTTAAATTTTTGGAAAAAACACAAAAAACGCATTTTTGAATTTTTTTAAAATAGCTATTAATTTTTTTTTGAAAAATCAATTTCTTGAAAAGGGTTAGGTAGTGAAACATTTCGAAATTTCATTTTTAAGTATATATTTTCAAAAATTAATAGGTACCTAGTACCTCTACCTACCAAGTTATTTTTTTTTTTATTTTAATATACAGTCAAACTTCCATAATTCGAATTTCGAAACTGTTGAGGTCTCTATAAGAACTTTTTATAGAACAGAACTTTTTATAAAACAGTAGGTTTCCAGTTTTTGTTTTCTCTAACTCGAATTTTTCTTCTTCCATTTTGAGAGTTCTTAGAAGTTTCACTGATTCAAAAGTTATTGTTTTCGAGTTTAAATATTTTTTTTTTTTTCTAAAAATTCCTATTTATACAAGAAATTAGATAGTATAGCTACTTCGTTTCGAAAACAAAACCATTGAAAACTGTGTTTCATTAATTATAAAAACAGATTTTATTTATTTTTTCACATTATCAGAAAGGCTTTAATAAAATCCAGTTATTATTTTCCCTTATTTTTTGCATAAACAACTTAAAGATAAGAGCTGCTCTTATTTTACCTAAAATTCGGTTCCTTTTCGTTTTCTATAAATTTTGTATTTATAGTTTTATTCCTTTTTTTCACCAAAAAGTCGATCCAGTGTTGATTCTACTGCTATTTTTATCTTAGAGCATTAAACATTAAAACATTTTAACACAAGTAGTATTTCTTTTCATTCAAAATATAAATCGTTAATTTCCAGGAATTGGATGACAAATATTATGTCGTTGTTCAAATCTTTTTAAAAATAATATCTATTATATTTATATTAAAGTTTGGTTTTGTGTACGTTCGCTAACCGGCCACACCGGCTGAATTATTTTCTTATTTTTTTTTTTAATCAAAGAGACATAAGAGGAGAAGGTTTAAGGCAAAAAAAAAATTAAAATTAAGACTTTATAAGGTAAATAGGGGTAACACGACATTGAAAAAAGAAGCTATTTTCTAAACGGTAAGTCGTAAAGAGTTGAATTTGTTTTTAAATGATAGACAAATTTATTGTATTGTTAAAAAAATTATTGAAAAAATTCAAAAGAAAATTTCAAAACCAAGTTATGAAGGTTTTTTTGCAGTTATAGATCTTCGACAAAAGACAAATTACAGGTACGCAAAATTTTGCACAGAAATTTTAGTTACACCATTAGCAAGATATTAAAAAATAAAATGCACGACTGGGGTCGCACGAACTTGCTCTTAGAGTTAAAGTTGCTTAAATTTTTAAGACTTTTTATAAAAAAATAAAATAAAAAAAAATAAAATTCGTTTTAAAAAAAAAATAAAATAAAATCTGAAATTAAATTGCCCTCCAAAACAAGTATGCAGTTTTGATTGATATATTAACATGCATTTTTAGAAAAAAAAATTTCAAAATCGTTAGAGCCGTTTTTTAAAAAACTAATTTTTTATAAATAATTTTTTGGAAAAAAAGTTTAAAAATAAAATTGGTATGCCATTTTGTAGAAATCACTAATCAACATCTAAAAACAAAATTTCAAAAAAATTAAGTGTCCCGTTTTCGAAAATTTGATTTTTCAAAAAAAAATTTTCAAAATTTTTTTAAAAATCCAAAAATTATTTTTTTCAAAATTTTATTTTTGGCTTACATTTAAATTATATAAATGCTTCTTCACAAAAAGTTTCGTTGAAATCGAATAATTAGTTTTGGAGATAATCGGATTTGAAAAAAACGGTTCTATGGCAGGTACCGTTAATAATGATTTTCAAAAAAAATTTTTTTCATTAAAAGATAGACCTCAACTTTAAACTAACACTTGAATTTTTTAAACAAAATCGTTAGAGCCGTTTTCGAGATATTTCAATTTTACTAAAATCGGTATATGACAAGTACCGTTATTTTTGGTCCAAAAAAATTAATTCCAAAAACCCCTCTGGAGAGTCGCCAAATAACGCTGCATACCAGGTTTGACATCAATCGGTCCATCCGTTTAGGCTGTAGCTCCTTATACAGACAGACAGACAGACAGACAGACAGACTGACAGACTGACAGACAGACAGACAGACAGACGGACTTCCGGGACCCACTTTTTTGGCATTGTCTACCATCGTAATGTCATGGAAAAATGTTATCTCAACTTTTTTTTTTTGTACGAATGCATAACTTGATATATAGTACCTATATCGCAAGTAAAAAATTAGGGGTCTAATACGGATTTTTTTCATAGGCCCTGTATTTTGAAATACAAATTTTTGAAAAACAACTAATTTTTAGAACCATTTTTGAGTAGGCTTTTATTTTTTTTGGAATTTTTAAAAGTCTGCAAAAAATCTCAAACTTATTGGAAATATAGGTACTAATCATGCGCATGAATGAGTATTTGACATAGGCCACTTTTGCTAAAAGTTTAAAAGTGAATATTTTTAAACTCATTTTATGAACTTTTCGAGTTTTGACCCTCTTTATCTTTTGAAAATTAACTAATTACAGAGTCGAACATACGAAATAAATCCAAGAAATGGGGCAACGAAGTCCGCCGGGTCAGCTAGTATTTTTATAAAATAAAAATATTTTTTTTTCGAAAAACTATAGAACACCATTTTAAATGTAAAAAATAGAATGAGATTTAAACAGAAAATTTAAACTTTTAAAGCAATCATTTTGATGCCAAGGAATTTTTTGTAGAACGTTTAAAGCCCCTACTAGAATGCATCTTTTTAATTTGAAAATAATGAAGTTTCAGTAAATTGGAAAATTTTTAAAAGTAAAAATTATTTTTATAATATTTTTTTAATTTTTACCTCGAATATCTTTAGAATGGTTAGATTAATGAAAAAAGTTAATAGGACCTTTTTTGTGGAGCAATCTGTTTCCTACAAGAATATGTCATGCGCGTTTGATTATTATAATTTTTCAATTTTTTTAAAAATTAAGAACAAAAAACGAATTTTTAAAGATTTTTTCGATTTTTGGACCTCAAATATCTACTAAAAGGTTAGATAATTGAAAAAAGTTTATAATGCCTTTTTTGTAGAGCGTTCAATTTTCTACAAGAATATGTAAAAAATATGCTAAAAAGTCAATTAATAAAAAAATGATTTTTTTTTTCGTAGAAGCTTGATGTAAAAATGGAAAATTGCGAAGCGGAGGACCTTTCCCATTATTAAAAAGAGCTCATATTTGGTGTGTATATTCCAGAGGTGTCTAGCAATCGATTTTTCGGAGTACAAAATCGAAAAAAAGAATTTCGATTTTTTTTTTACCCACTTTAGGACCATCATTTTTAGTTTACTTCGACCCAATATGAGTCTCTGCATCACATAAATATAATATCATTTGTAACTAGAACCACCCTAACACGTATGCTTATGTAAATTTTTAAAGTGTGGAATACATTTTCGTACCTATTAATATTCATATTCTTTATATATTTTCTACTTACTCATGTCAAATAATATTAACACCTCACATTTTCTGAATACCATAATTTACCACCCAAAATATAACTGCTTATGCTATCTATCGCCCACAAATAACTCCCAACAATGTGTAGTATTCTTCTTGTGTAATTTATTTTCGTCAAAGGAAAATATTTAGATTTAAAATATAAAAAAAAAAAATATTGTAACATTACTTTACAGAGAATATAATATTTACAACCGTTTTATAATCCACCCACGATTTTCCAAGAATAAAATCCATTCCATGTCATTCGTTGTTTAGCATTTATCCACTTCTACACCTCAAAAATACGGTTTGAACTTTCAAGAAATTGAAGGATTTCTGTGTGAATTTTTGTGTTCAATTTTTACTTGCTCAATAGGGCAAGTATTGGTTTCGTGTAAAAAAAAAAATTCGAGGTTTTAATCAAAACTAACATTACGATGATGGAGAAGCCCAAAAAAGTGGGTTTCGTCATGACGTCCGTCGGTCTGTGCGTCGGTGCGTCGGTGCGTCGGTGCGTCGGTGCGTCCGTGCGTCCATCTGTACAAGTAGCTACAGCCTAAACGAGTGGACGGATTTTCTTGAAATTTGGTATGGATGTTTTTTTCGTAATTTCCAAGGTTGGTTTTTTTTTGTTTTTTAATATCTCGCTTAGAACGTATACCTCCCATACAAAATTTTCGAGTTATTGCAATTTTCTCGAAAACGGCTCTAACGATTTCGATTAAATTTAGCACACGTAATGCTGTATATAGTTCTAACATAACTGCGTTTTTAGTTTTTCTCAAAAAATACGGATAGTGGAAATATGGTCTTTACATTTTTTTAAATCGCGGATGTCGGCTCTTCCCGTACATCATTATGGAGTTATTGCAATTTTCTCAAAAATGGCTCTAAGGATTTTGATAAAATTTTGCATACGTAATATTCAAAGTAATTGCAGTAAAACTGCGTTTTTAGTTTTTTTCAAAAAAGTCAAGTAAAATAAAAAAAAATTTTATTTAACTAACATTTGGCCTCCATGCCGGCTCTTCCCCTACATCAACCAAATTTCTTAAAAATGTATATAGAGGCAGCTCTAATAACCTACAAGTAAGCTAACATAAAAAGGCTTTGAACTGCAAGAGCAAGTACGTGCGGCCCCAGTCGTGCATTTTATTTGTTTAATGGTTGAAGAGGAAATGTCATAGAAACTTTACTTCCTAAATTTTGTTTTAGTTAAATTTTAATTTAAAAAATTGTTTTAATTTGTTCTAGAAAAGTGAAAATTGGTTTTTGATGATAATAATAATTAAATTTTACATAAGTCTTTCATTTCAAAGTCAATTTACTTCAAAGTGATAGTATGTTTAGTGTTTCGCTTCTCCATCACCAAGGTTTCAAACAAGGATTGAAACATTTTTAGTTATTTTTTTAACTTGACGAATAATAGCCAAAATAATTACATAATACATTAAATGAATGAAGCGAACAAAAGATTATTATTTGTATCTTTTTTTATCGTCACTTTAAAGAGTCCGTAAAATGTTTAAAATTAAAAGCTGAACATTTGTTTCCTATGCCACCTTTACACTCAAGAGGCCCGATCGACAGAAGTTGAAATAATTTCAAAAAGGGGTAAAAAGGAAGGGCGTACGAATTAGACTTATGCTAAGTTGTGATTAACTTGGTTTAAACATAAAAGTTGTAACGGTTTCTAAAAACTGTTATCCATCTCTTAAAACCTGTTTAATTAATATATCATAAAGAAGATAATAACGTTATATTTTTATGAAACATATAATAAGCCAAAAAACTGAAGACATCTCAGACAGAAAAACAAATTTTGTAAGAAAATTGTAAGAATTTAAACAGGTTTGTTGAACTCTTTATGACTGTAATATTTAAAATAAAAACATTTTTGGATTAAAAAAAAAGTTTCAAAATTTGTTTTTAAAAAAATATTTTCAAGCAAAGAAATTTATTGAAACTTTTATTATATTATTGAAATTATCTCGATTATAAATTATTTTTAAATACCAAAATTGTTTGATAAACATTTTAATAAAATTTTTATATAAGAAAAATAAAAAAATAAAACCGTTCTAACGATTTTGAGTTTTTTTTTCTTCAAAAACTTAGTTATACAAAAAATTAAATGGCTTTCTTAGTTTTAAGACCAAAACCGTATTATGAAAAGTTTTTGTAACTAAAATAAATTTTAGTTACAAACAAAATTTTTAAGGGTAAAATAAGAAAGAAAAAGATGTAAGAAACAAAAACAAAATTCTTTAAAATAACGACAAATTATTTTTTATAAGTTTTGACTTCCAAATGAAGTAAGATTGAAAACACATTTTTTGTTTCATATCTTATTTATCTAGTTTTTATCTCAAGTTCGTTTTTTCTTTTTAGTACTTGTATCGCTAGTAAAAATACAGAATATATAAAAGTGCGTATGCACCATAGTGAACGTTAAAAAAAAAAAATTTTAAATTTAAGTTCACTACCATTTTTTCAGGACCATTCTTTCAAAAACTCTTCATTAAATTTAATGTGTTTAAATCTTACAGATAGGAATGAGCTTCTGGCTTTTTGAAAATGTGTTTTTTAATTATCGAAGGTGTTCCCGTTGTGTTTAAAATATTTTTTTTTGTGGTTGGAGTCAGTTTGTGAGAATATTGCATCTATCGCTTAAACGATGGAAGATTCTCCCTTACTCCTATATATTTTGTTCCCTTAAATTACATAAAGAATCTTTTGATATCATTTAATTCAGAAATTCAAGCTAAAAATTTGGTTTTGTAAAAAAAAATTAATTTTAATAAAAAAAAAAAAAAATACGGCAACATCGGCAATTTTTAGCCTATAGAAATTAAAGTATTTACAATTACCGACGTATGAAAAAAAGATCATCGAAATCGGAGCTGTTCGGCCGGGTTCCCTAATAATTAGCTTTTCTCACTCTACTACTACTGATTACTTCATTATCTACTATTGTTGACGACAAATTTATCGGCAGCTGTGCTCTATTTGATAAAAACTGCAAGTAGCATTTTAAAGACTATTTGACGGATAGCCCAGGGAAATTAGTAATTTAAATCGCATTTTTCGCGGGACAAAATTTTTTTCATGGAATGTGTTCGGGTGGTTGTCCTTATCATAAAAGTCAATTTGTTGGGAAAATTGGAGGTTGGGAACAGCCGCCATCTTGGAAAAGAGATTGGTAGCGTTTTTATTGAATAGCTCCATTGTTATTCATTTTAACAGAAAATGACAAAGGTAGGACTTATTAACAATAAAATTATCTAAACAATGATATACAAAACAATTCCGTGAGTTGATTAAATAAAATTTTATAGTTGGTCAAAGTGCGGGTTTGTATCGCAAGGTTGGGACAAAATGACATTTTTTCATATATCTGACGAACTTTTGATTTGTTTGGATAATTCTTCAAGAATGAATTATAGTACTTATAATTACCTATAAAATGAGCCCACAATTGTTATTGTAACCATCGTATTGTAGAAGTAATCTAACTCCGAAACTCTCCATGTACTAGCCAAAAGTGAGAAAAAAGCTAGTTTTTTGCTAGTAGGCCGAGAAAATTTTGGGAGTAGAGGTATAACCAAAATATAAGTACGCAGTTTTGCTGCCATACTCGTGTTAATGTCGATTTCAAAGGTCTGACAACTCTAATTTTGGGCTTTATACGGGTTTTGGGGGGTTAAATAACGTAAGTTTTCCAGTTAACGTGAATGGGCTAAATTTATACTATTTGAAATTATAAATATACAAGCTGATTCCCTATTATTTTTCCTAAATCTAGACACCCCAATCTTGAGGATGTGACCAATAGAACTCAAGATATAAGCCGTTTATACGATTATGTTTTAGAGGCTTTTTTGTTTCGATTTTTGTTTGTTTATTTGAATTGAAAAGCCTGATATGGTTAGTTAAAAAATCTTATATCGTGAGTTCTATTAACCCCATAGCCGAGATTAAGGTGTCCAGATTTAGGAAAAATAATAGAGCATCAGCTTTTATATTTATAATTTCAAATAGTATACATTTAGCCCATTCACATTAACTGGAAAACTTACGTTATTTAACCCCCCAAAACCCGTATAAAGCCCAAAATTAGAGTTGTCAGACCTTTGAAATCGACATTAACACGAGTATGGCAGCAAAACTGCGTACTTATATTTTGGTTATACCTCTACTCCCAAAATTTTCTCGGCCTACTAGCAAAAAACTAGCTTTTTTCTCACTTTTGACTAGTACATGGAGAGTTTCGGAGTTAGATTACTTCTACAATACGATGGTGACAATAACGATTGTGGGCTCATTTTATAGGTAATTATAAGTACTATAATTCATTCTTGAAGAATTATCCAAACAAATCAAAAGTTCGTCAGATATATGAAAAAATGTCATTTTGTCCCAACCTTGCGATACAAACCCGCACTTTGACCAACTATAAAATTTTATTTAATCAACTCACGGAATTGTTTTGTATATCATTGTTTAGATAATTTTATTGTTAATAAGTCCTACCTTTGTCATTTTCTGTTAAAATGAATAACAATGGAGCTATTCAATAAAAACGCTACCAATCTCTTTTCCAAGATGGCGGCTGTTCCCAACCTCCAATTTTCCCAACAAATTGACTTTTATGATAAGGACAACCACCCGAACACATTCCATGAAAAAAATTTTGTCCCGCGAAAAATGCGATTTCATGCCCATATTTTGACTAATTGCCCTGAGCTAGGATTAAAGTTTTAAAAATATTTAAGTTGTAATACAAAATTACTGGAAAAAGTTGAAATCCATTCCGGAAATTGTATTTTAAAAATATGTTCTTCTAAAATCTCTTTACTATTTGCCTTGAAGCTGAAAAAATACAAAACTAATGAATGAGTAAATAAAATTTCAATTTTTTTTTAATAAACTTGTACATTCTGATTAAACATTTATTTATTTCTGAAAAATTTTAAAATTAATTTAATTTTCGTAAAAAACTTCAACTGTTACGTGAAATTTGACAAACATACAAAAAAAAAAAACACAAATTCACCGAAACTTCAATTTATTAAATGCGATCCCTACTGAAGTTCAATTCAAACAAAAAATATATATATTTTAAAATTTTTTTTTATTATATTTATTTTTATCTCACGCAGTTCAGGATACTTTTTTTTTTTTTCTGCCCACTCAATGAAAAATGTACACAAGCGGTAATATTACATAGTTGGAAGGCAAAAAACAATAAAAATCGAATAAACAATTTTTTGTTTTGTTTTTCGTTTCACAATAATAAAATGGCAAAGGCCAACCAAATACCTTTTCTGACAAGAGCTAGTGGAACGAATCGAATCGAATATAGTACCATTGTTTCATGATGGCGTAGATATATTATTGTTGTGTATAGTGTTCTTTGAAATTGTAATTAACAGTTATCGGATGCATTCATCTGACACAAATTACCTGCCATTGCTGTCAGCAATATTTCTCGCTGTTTATTACAATATTTTTTTGTATTTCTTTTTGATAAAAACAAATAAATCCGCCCTATTGCATCTTTAATGGAAACACATTTTTTTTATTTTGCTATAAATTTATATCCATTGGAAAAGAATTTGTTAAATTTCATTTTATTAGTACAAGAAATTGAAAAAATTGTGATACTCTGTGAAGAAAATAATCATTTTAACAGAAGTTCCTGTTACACACTACCTGTGATACTTATGTGATACTTTTCCTGGAAAGCCGTGATACTTACCAAAGAAAGCTGTTATTCTGTCATACTAGTGAGAAAAATAAGGGATCCTTATCAGAAATTCTCGTTACACCTCTCAAAATACCCGTGATAACTAACAGAGAAACTTATAAAACTCATTGAGGCAACCTATGATATTCGGCCTTATCACGAATTCCATTCGTATCAGAAATTTACTACGATCCCCGAAAAAAAAAGCAATACCGGAATCCGTTTGTAATGGAAAATTTCATACAAATCGTCACTGCGATCGTTTTTTGTGATTGTTTTTTTCGGGAATCGTAGAAAATTGTCGGAGCAAAAAGTGATACCTAACAAAAAAAGCTTGTGATACCTGCCAGGGACATGCTCTTTATACTTACAAGAGTAGTTTCCCATATTACTAGAAAATCCTGTCATATACAAGTACTTATCCGGAAAACCAGTGACACATTCCACTCCAGGGTATTTTGTGATACCAGAGAAGGCTGCCTTACTACGAGGTACAACGCATGTTAATTATTCTGCAGCTCTCAATACATTCCAAGGTAATTTGTGAAAACTACCGATGAAAGACGTGATACTTAGGATGTAATAATACTTTGTGGGCACCCCTTAATAGAATCAGAGCTATCATACTTGTGGGCAGGTCTTGTGATACTTACCGAATAGGATTGTTATAACTAACATGGACGCTTGTGATAACTAAGAATCAAAACTCGTGATTCCTAACAGGAATACTTAATGATGTAAATCATTATACAATCCAGCGAAACCTGTGTTACTTACTGCGATAAATCGAAATATTTACTGAGCAACCTTCAATATAAATTATACGAGGTAAACCTGTGATATTTACCGGATAAGACTTGATATAAACCAGAGTAAGCTATAAATCTTACCGCAACAACCCGTGACATAACCTATACAAAGTATGGTGAATTGGGTAAACTCAATTCATTCCAGGGTACCCTGTGATAACTTCCCTAGAAACTCAGGATGATTAAGGGGAGTATGTTTTATTTATTTTTTTTTCATCAATTTGAGTCTATTTTCATCAAAAAGTTGGTTAGAAAGTCGCTATCTACATATAATTGTGAGGTGAGAGATGACAAAAAAAAAATCTTGATCTATAATGATTTGAAGTGAAAATTGGAGAAAAACATTCCATTTCATATTCACGACGAAATTCCGGGCAGATATTTCCCGACGAAGAATATATTCTATTAAAATATTTGTAGAAGAAATTCAGCGAACGGAATATTTTTCGTCCGAAATTTAGCGAAAGATATGTTATTTGTCCGAAATTTAGCGAAAGGAAATATTTATAAAGAAATTTTGCCAAAACTTAGCGAAAGGAATATACTTCGGCCAAAATTTAACGAAAGGAATATTATTCGTCCGAAATTTAATAAAAGGAATATTCTTCATTTAAAATTTAACGAAAGGAATATTCACCCGGAATTAAGCCTAAGTAATATTCTTCGTCCGAAATTTAACGAAAGGAAAAAAAATGGGCCAAAATTTAGCGAAAGGAATATTTTTCGTCCAAAATTTAATAAAAGGAATATTCTTTGTACGAAATTAAACGAAAGGATATTATTCGTCAAATAATTTTTAAAAGGATCTTTTTCTCCTGGGATATTAATCTGCCGATCGATAAAAAAATCCAACAGGTTTGAGTAACTTTTCGAACTGATTTTACGTTATGAGTTTATTCGAGTATCAATACAAAGTTTGACTAAAACAAAAATTTGGTCCCACAGAAATAAAGAAATCATGATATTTTTTATTTACTCGCTTCAAATTCGTACGGCTTGCTTAATATGGTAGCGGAGTATTTTAAATGCGATCTTGTTTCCATAGGTTTATAACACCCTTATAAACTTAGCATAACAACTTTTGAAAAGTTAATTTTTTTTTGGCTCAGTAATTGCCGCATAATTGCCGTGTTTATGCCGTGAAGTCAAAAAAATTGGCGAGCTTTTGGTTTTTTCAAAAAAAAATTAACACTGTTTTTGGCCTCATATCGTATAAAGTTCGCATGACAAACCATCTATTTCTTAAATGAGGTCAAAAACAGTTTTTAATTTTTTTTGAAAAAACCAAAAGCTCGCCAATTTTTTTGACTTCACGGCATAAACACGGCAATTATGCGGCAATTACTGAGCCAAAAAAAAATTAACTTTTCAAAAGTTGTTATGCTAAGTTTATAAGGGTGTTATAAACCTATGGAAACAAGATCGCATTTAAAATACTCCGCTACCATATTAAGCAAGCCGTACGAATTTGAAGCGAGTAAATAAAAAATATCATGATTTCTTTATTTCTGTGGGACCAAATTTTTGTTTTAGTCAAACTTTGTATTGATACTCGAATAAACTCATAACGTAAAATCAGTTCGAAAAGTTACTCAAACCTGTTGGATTTTTTTATCGATCGGCAGATTAATATCCCAGGAGAAAAAGATCCTTTTAAAAATTATTTGACGAATAATATCCTTTCGTTTAATTTCGTACAAAGAATATTCCTTTTATTAAATTTTGGACGAAAAATATTCCTTTCGCTAAATTTTGGCCCATTTTTTTTCCTTTCGTTAAATTTCGGACGAAGAATATTACTTAGGCTTAATTCCGGGTGAATATTCCTTTCGTTAAATTTTAAATGAAGAATATTCCTTTTATTAAATTTCGGACGAATAATATTCCTTTCGTTAAATTTTGGCCGAAGTATATTCCTTTCGCTAAGTTTTGGCAAAATTTCTTTATAAATATTTCCTTTCGCTAAATTTCGGACAAATAACATATCTTTCGCTAAATTTCGGACGAAAAATATTCCGTTCGCTGAATTTCTTCTACAAATATTTTAATAGAATATATTCTTCGTCGGGAAATATCTGCCCGGAATTTCGTCGTGAATATGAAATGGAATGTTTTTCTCCAATTTTCACTTCAAATCATTATAGATCAAGATTTTTTTTTTGTCATCTCTCACCTCACAATTATATGTAGATAGCGACTTTCTAACCAACTTTTTGATGAAAATAGACTCAAATTGATGAAAAAAAAATAAATAAAACATACTCCCCTTAATCATCCTGAGTTTCTAGGGAAGTTATCACAGGGTACCCTGGAATGAATTGAGTTTACCCAATTCACCATACTTTGTATAGGTTATGTCACGGGTTGTTGCGGTAAGATTTATAGCTTACTCTGGTTTATATCAAGTCTTATCCGGTAAATATCACAGGTTTACCTCGTATAATTTATATTGAAGGTTGCTCAGTAAATATTTCGATTTATCGCAGTAAGTAACACAGGTTTCGCTGGATTGTATAATGATTTACATCATTAAGTATTCCTGTTAGGAATCACGAGTTTTGATTCTTAGTTATCACAAGCGTCCATGTTAGTTATAACAATCCTATTCGGTAAGTATCACAAGACCTGCCCACAAGTATGATAGCTCTGATTCTATTAAGGGGTGCCCACAAAGTATTATTACATCCTAAGTATCACGTCTTTCATCGGTAGTTTTCACAAATTACCTTGGAATGTATTGAGAGCTGCAGAATAATTAACATGCGTTGTACCTCGTAGTAAGGCAGCCTTCTCTGGTATCACAAAATACCCTGGAGTGGAATGTGTCACTGGTTTTCCGGATAAGTACTTGTATATGACAGGATTTTCTAGTAATATGGGAAACTACTCTTGTAAGTATAAAGAGCATGTCCCTGGCAGGTATCACAAGCTTTTTTTGTTAGGTATCACTTTTTGCTCCGACAATTTTCTACGATTCCCGAAAAAAACAATCACAAAAAACGATCGCAGTGACGATTTGTATGAAATTTTCCATTACAAACGGATTCCGGTATTGCTTTTTTTTTCGGGGATCGTAGTAAATTTCTGATACGAATGGAATTCGTGATAAGGCCGAATATCATAGGTTGCCTCAATGAGTTTTATAAGTTTCTCTGTTAGTTATCACGGGTATTTTGAGAGGTGTAACGAGAATTTCTGATAAGGATCCCTTATTTTTCTCACTAGTATGACAGAATAACAGCTTTCTTTGGTAAGTATCACGGCTTTCCAGGAAAAGTATCACATAAGTATCACAGGTAGTGTGTAACAGGAACTTCTGTTAAAATGATTATTTTCTTCACAGAGTATCACAATTTTTTCAATTTCTTGTACTAATAAAATGAAATTTAACAAATTCTTTTCCAATGGATATAAATTTATAGCAAAATAAAAAAAATGTGTTTCCATTAAAGATGCAATAGGGCGGATTTATTTGTTTTTATCAAAAAGAAATACAAAAAAATATTGTAATAAACAGCGAGAAATATTGCTGACAGCAATGGCAGGTAATTTGTGTCAGATGAATGCATCCGATAACTGTTAATTACAATTTCAAAGAACACTATACACAACAATAATATATCTACGCCATCATGAAACAATGGTACTATATTCGATTCGATTCGTTCCACTAGCTCTTGTCAGAAAAGGTATTTGGTTGGCCTTTGCCATTTTATTATTGTGAAACGAAAAACAAAACAAAAAATTGTTTATTCGATTTTTATTGTTTTTTGCCTTCCAACTATGTAATATTACCGCTTGTGTACATTTTTCATTGAGTGGGCAGAAAAAAAAAAAAAGTATCCTGAACTGCGTGAGATAAAAATAAATATAATAAAAAAAAATTTTAAAATATATATATTTTTTGTTTGAATTGAACTTCAGTAGGGATCGCATTTAATAAATTGAAGTTTCGGTGAATTTGTGTTTTTTTTTTTTGTATGTTTGTCAAATTTCACGTAACAGTTGAAGTTTTTTACGAAAATTAAATTAATTTTAAAATTTTTCAGAAATAAATAAATGTTTAATCAGAATGTACAAGTTTATTAAAAAAAAATTGAAATTTTATTTACTCATTCATTAGTTTTGTATTTTTTCAGCTTCAAGGCAAATAGTAAAGAGATTTTAGAAGAACATATTTTTAAAATACAATTTCCGGAATGGATTTCAACTTTTTCCAGTAATTTTGTATTACAACTTAAATATTTTTAAAACTTTAATCCTAGCTCAGGGCAATTAGTCAAAATATGGGCATGAAATCGCATTTTTCGCGGGACAAAATTTTTTTCATGGAATGTGTTCGGGTGGTTGTCCTTATCATAAAAGTCAATTTGTTGGGAAAATTGGAGGTTGGGAACAGCCGCCATCTTGGAAAAGAGATTGGTAGCGTTTTTATTGAATAGCTCCATTGTTATTCATTTTAACAGAAAATGACAAAGGTAGGACTTATTAACAATAAAATTATCTAAACAATGATATACAAAACAATTCCGTGAGTTGATTAAATAAAATTTTATAGTTGGTCAAAGTGCGGGTTTGTATCGCAAGGTTGGGACAAAATGACATTTTTTCATATATCTGACGAACTTTTGATTTGTTTGGATAATTCTTCAAGAATGAATTATAGTACTTATAATTACCTATAAAATGAGCCCACAATCGTTATTGTCACCATCGTATTGTAGAAGTAATCTAACTCCGAAACTCTCCATGTACTAGTCAAAAGTGAGAAAAAAGCTAGTTTTTTGCTAGTAGGCCGAGAAAATTTTGGGAGTAGAGGTATAACCAAAATATAAGTACGCAGTTTTGCTGCCATACTCGTGTTAATGTCGATTTCAAAGGTCTGACAACTCTAATTTTGGGCTTTATACGGGTTTTGGGGGGTTAAATAACGTAAGTTTTCCAGTTAATGTGAATGGGCTAAATGTATACTATTTGAAATTATAAATATAAAAGCTGATGCTCTATTATTTTTCCTAAATCTGGACACCTTAATCTCGGCTATGGGGTTAATAGAACTCACGATATAAGATTTTTTAACTAACCATATCAGGCTTTTCAATTCAAATAAACAAACAAAAATCGAAACAAAAAAGCCTCTAAAACATAATCGTATAAACGGCTTATATCTTGAGTTCTATTGGTCACATCCTCAAGATTGGGGTGTCTAGATTTAGGAAAAATAATAGGGAATCAGCTTGTATATTTATAATTTCAAATAGTATAAATTTAGCCCATTCACGTTAACTGGAAAACTTACGTTATTTAACCCCCCAAAACCCGTATAAAGCCCAAAATTAGAGTTGTCAGACCTTTGAAATCGACATTAACACGAGTATGGCAGCAAAACTGCGTACTTATATTTTGGTTATACCTCTACTCCCAAAATTTTCTCGGCCTACTAGCAAAAAACTAGCTTTTTTCTCACTTTTGACTAGTACATGGAGAGTTTCGGAGTTAGATTACTTCTACAATACGATGGTTACAATAACAATTGTGGGCTCATTTTATAGGTAATTATAAGTACTATAATTCATTCTTGAAGAATTATCCAAACAAATCAAAAGTTCGTCAGATATATGAAAAAATGTCATTTTGTCCCAACCTTGCGATACAAACCCGCACTTTGACCAACTATAAAATTTTATTTAATCAACTCACGGAATTGTTTTGTATATCATTGTTTAGATAATTTTATTGTTAATAAGTCCTACCTTTGTCATTTTCTGTTAAAATGAATAACAATGGAGCTATTCAATAAAAACGCTACCAATCTCTTTTCCAAGATGGCGGCTGTTCCCAACCTCCAATTTTCCCAACAAATTGACTTTTATGATAAGGACAACCACCCGAACACATTCCATGAAAAAAATTTTGTCCCGCGAAAAATGCGATTTAAATTACTAATTTCCCTGGGCTATCCGTCAAATAGTCTTTAAAATGCTACTTGCAGTTTTTATCAAATAGAGCACAGCTGCCGATAAATTTGTCGTCAACAATAGTAGATAATGAAGTAATCAGTAGTAGTAGAGTGAGAAAAGCTAATTATTAGGGAACCCGGCCGAACAGCTCCGATTTCGATGATCTTTTTTTCATACGTCGGTAATTGTAAATACTTTAATTTCTATAGGCTAAAAATTGCCGATGTTGCCGTATTTTTTTTTTTTTTTATTAAAATTAATTTTTTTTTACAAAACCAAATTTTTAGCTTGAATTTCTGAATTAAATGATATCAAAAGATTCTTTATGTAATTTAAGGGAACAAAATATATAGGAGTAAGGGAGAATCTTCCATCGTTTAAGCGATAGATGCAATATTCTCACAAACTGACTCCAACCACAAAAAAAAATATTTTAAACACAACGGGAACACCTTCGATAATTAAAAAACACATTTTCAAAAAGCCAGAAGCTCATTCCTATCTGTAAGATTTAAACACATTAAATTTAATGAAGAGTTTTTGAAAGAATGGTCCTGAAAAAATGGTAGTGAACTTAAATTTAAAATTTTTTTTTTTTAACGTTCACTATGGTGCATACGCACTTTTATATATTCTGTATTTTTACTAGCGATACAAGTACTAAAAAGAAAAAACGAACTTGAGATAAAAACTAGATAAATAAGATATGAAACAAAAAATGTGTTTTCAATCTTACTTCATTTGGAAGTCAAAACTTATAAAAAATAATTTGTCGTTATTTTAAAGAATTTTGTTTTTGTTTCTTACATCTTTTTCTTTCTTATTTTACCCTTAAAAATTTTGTTTGTAACTAAAATTTATTTTAGTTACAAAAACTTTTCATAATACGGTTTTGGTCTTAAAACTAAGAAAGCCATTTAATTTTTTGTATAACTAAGTTTTTGAAGAAAAAAAAACTCAAAATCGTTAGAACGGTTTTATTTTTTTATTTTTCTTATATAAAAATTTTATTAAAATGTTTATCAAACAATTTTGGTATTTAAAAATAATTTATAATCGAGATAATTTCAATAATATAATAAAAGTTTCAATAAATTTCTTTGCTTGAAAATATTTTTTTAAAAACAAATTTTGAAACTTTTTTTTTAATCCAAAAATGTTTTTATTTTAAATATTACAGTCATAAAGAGTTCAACAAACCTGTTTAAATTCTTACAATTTTCTTACAAAATTTGTTTTTCTGTCTGAGATGTCTTCAGTTTTTTGGCTTATTATATGTTTCATAAAAATATAACGTTATTATCTTCTTTATGATATATTAATTAAACAGGTTTTAAGAGATGGATAACAGTTTTTAGAAACCGTTACAACTTTTATGTTTAAACCAAGTTAATCACAACTTAGCATAAGTCTAATTCGTACGCCCTTCCTTTTTACCCCTTTTTGAAATTATTTCAACTTCTGTCGATCGGGCCTCTTGAGTGTAAAGGTGGCATAGGAAACAAATGTTCAGCTTTTAATTTTAAACATTTTACGGACTCTTTAAAGTGACGATAAAAAAAGATACAAATAATAATCTTTTGTTCGCTTCATTCATTTAATGTATTATGTAATTATTTTGGCTATTATTCGTCAAGTTAAAAAAATAACTAAAAATGTTTCAATCCTTGTTTGAAACCTTGGTGATGGAGAAGCGAAACACTAAACATACTATCACTTTGAAGTAAATTGACTTTGAAATGAAAGACTTATGTAAAATTTAATTATTATTATCATCAAAAACCAATTTTCACTTTTCTAGAACAAATTAAAACAATTTTTTAAATTAAAATTTAACTAAAACAAAATTTAGGAAGTAAAGTTTCTATGACATTTCCTCTTCAACCATTAAACAAATAAAATGCACGACTGGGGCCGCACGTACTTGCTCTTGCAGTTCAAAGCATTTTTAATGTTAGCTTACTTGTAGATTATAAGAGCTGCCTGTGTATAAATTTTTAAGAAATTTGGTTGACGCCAAATGTTAGTTAAATAATTTTTTTTTATTTGACTTGACTTTTTTGAGAAAAACTAAAAATGCAGTTTTACTGCAATTACTTTGAATATTACGTATGCAAAATTTTATCAAAATCATTGGAGCCATTTTTGAGAAAATTGCAATAACTCCATAATGATGTACGGGAAGAGCCGACATCCGCGATTTAAAAAATTGTAAAGACCATATTTTCACTATCCGTATTTTTTGAGAAAAACTAAAAACGCAGTTATGTTATAACAATGCACAGAATCACGTGTGTTAAACTTAATCAAAATCGTTAGAGCCGTTTTCGAGAAAATTGCAATAACTCGAAAATTTTGTATGGGAGATATACGTTCTAAGCGAGATATTAAAAAACAAAAAAAAACCAACCTTGGAAATTACGAAAAAAACATCCATACCAAATTTCAAGAAAATCCGTCTACCCGTTTAGGCTGTAGCGACTTGTACAGATGGACGCACGGACGCACCGACGCACCGACGCACCGACGCACAGACCGACGGACGTCATGACGAAACCCACTTTTTTGGACCTCTCCATCATCGTAATGTTAGTTTTGATTAAAACCTCGAATTTTTTTTTTGACACGAAACCAATACTTGCCCTATAGAGCAAGTAAAAATTTAAATTAATAAAAATTCAATCCAAAATATTCTATGTGCATTAAGGTGCCTAGGTCGTTTTTGGTTTTTTTCGAATTTAAAATTCGAAATTAAAAAATAATCAAATTTAGTTAATATCTTTTGCCCGCGCATCGGCTCTACGAGTTTGAAAAAAAATTAAAAATGGTATTTTTACAAAAAAAAAAAATTTAACCACCCTAACATCTTTTTTTTTTAATATAATAGGGTTTAGACAGCGCTTATATGAGCTAAATATTAAGAAGAAAAAAAAATTAGGTAGGTAAGGATATCCGGTCGCACATGCATTTTGAAATTTGTCGAAATATGACAAAATTCCTATTATTATGAAATTTGTAAAAATAGTTTTACCAAATTAGAATTAAAAATAAAGTTGACACAATCCGTGAATGCTATAAACTCGTTAAAGATTTAAAAATCTGTCGGTCAAGAGGAATTTGACTATTAATCATTCTCCTCGTCGCACAGTGGTGCATTTGGTGCTTTATGGCGTCAAAATTCATTTTCTCGGCCATTTCATAACGAAAAGTCATGAAATTTAGTACACTGAAGTACGAAATACGAAAAATGTTCCAAAGGTGGTTCAAAAGGAATGGCGGAAAAAATAGGCGTTTATAGAATTTTCTTTTTCAAAACTGAATATAAGCTAGAAATTTAGCTAAATTGATTTCAAAAAGATGTTCGTTATTAGATTTATGTAGAACTGTTAATATTTAATAAACATTTTTTTTTTGTATAAGTTAGCACATTTTTTTACAACTTTCCTATTTAGTTTTAATATATATTTGATTATTTATATATTTCCCAACTATGTTTTTATGTGAATAAATAGGAAAGATTTAAAAAATGTGCTAACTTTAATAAAAACAAAAACCAAGCAATATCGCGGTTATAGAGACCGATTTCCTTTCCTAACTTAACAAATATTAACAAAAAAGTTTAATTTATCTTCACTGATATAACAATGTAAGAGAAGACACGTTCGACATAATCATGAAGCAGTTAATTTCAAATTCTTTTTATATGCAACTACATTTGTTCGATTTTTGTAAATCTCTAAAAAAAAAAAAAAAAAACCCAATCCTTTCGCTCTTCGACTTTAACAAAATATTGCACAACATTCATATCACATAGTCAAAGGTCAATAGTATTATACCTACTAGTGCCTTAAAAAAAAACAATTTTTGTTCAGAACTAGTTTTTTAAAGAATAAGAAATATCTTTTTTTTTTTGAGTAGGAAAGTTGAAAGAGGCAACATTAATATACATAAATTATGTAATTTTAACGTATTTTTTTTTACCTGCGATATAGGTACTATATATCAAGTTATGCATTCGTACAAAAAACAAAAGTTGAGATAACATTTTTCCATGACATTACGATGGTATACAATGCCAAAAAAGTGGGTCCCGGAAGTCCGTCTGTCTGTCTGTATACTAAGCTACAGCCTAAACGGATGGACCGATTAATGTCAAACTTGGTATGTAGCGTAATTTAGCGACTCTCCAGAATAGTTTTTCGAATTAATTTTTTTGGACCAAAAATAACGGTACTTGTCATATACCGATTTTAGTAAAATTCAAATATCTCAAAAACGGGTTTAACGATTTTGTTTAAAAAATTCAAATGTTAGTTATAAGCTAAGGTCTATCTTTCAATCAAAACATTATTTTTTGAAAATCATTATTAACGGTACCTGCCATAGAACCGTTTTTTTTTCAAATCCGATTTTCTCCGAAACTGCTTATTCGATTTCAACGAAACTTTTTGTGAAAAAGCATTTATATTTATATTTTATATTTAAATATAAGCCAAAAATTAAATTTTGAAAAAAAATATTTTTGGATTTTTAAAAAAATTTTGACATTTTTTTTTTTTGAAAAATCAAATTTTCGAAAACGGGACATTGAATTTTTTTGAAATTTTTGTTTTAAGATGTTGATTAGTGATTTCTACAAAATGGCATACCAATTTTATTTTAAAAAATTATTTTTTTAAAAAACGGCTCTAACGATTTTGAAAATTTTTTTTCTAAAAATGCATGTTAATATATCAATCAAAACTGCATACTTGTTTTGAAGGGCAATTTAATTTCAGATTTTATTTTATTTTTTTTTTAAACGAATTTTATTTTTTTTTTTTAAATTTCTATATAAAAAGTCTTAAATATTTAAGCAACTTGAACTCTAAGAGCAAGTTCGTGCGACCCAGTCGTGCATTTTATTTATTCAGGCGCCCTTATTTTAAGTTAAAATCTCGAATTAATAATTCTGTACCGGTATTTTGAAGGATTTTTGAGATTCTAAAGCGTTCTTTCGAGACTGGGTCGTACGCACTTGCTCGTACGTCAAGAGTTAATAATTGGAATCTAAGAAGTTTTTCTTAAACAAAAATCACAAAAGAATAAAAAAAGTATAGGTAATTTAAGTTTATAAGAAAAACGGAAAAGAAAACTAAAAAATTCTTTTTAGTTTAGTCAACAAAGTTTTTGCCACAAGAACCAAAATATACTTTTCTAGTAGTTTTTGGGGTGCTGATCCGAATCTGAAGTCAGAAAAATTTGATTGGCCTCCGTTTTTGAAATATTAAAGTTAGAAAATGTCAAGAAACGTCATTTTGGCTGTTTTCGAGGTTATGTTTTTATGTGGGGTAATTCATTATGATTAAATTTGTAACTAAATTTGTAAATTCTTAGAATTTTTTTTTTTAATACCTATCCTTGGAGCAGTTTTCTATGTAAAAAACAGACAGACAGATAATCTTGAGAGTCCCAAATTTTGCGTTCTCTGTTTTGTTATGTAAAGATTGATTGTTATCTCAATTTTTAATTTTTTACAAATGCTTAACTTGTTAAAAAATGCTGTCTGCAAATTGGCCTTTGACTATGAAAAAGCATGATATCTATATTATATAGAGTTGTAATCTTTGAAAGAAAAAAACTAAAACAAAAAAGCATAAAAAGACCAACCGAAAGCATCTCGTACGTAGGTAAATGAGAAAAAATGCAAAAAAAAAAAAACATTTAGAAGATAAGACTTTTTCAGTAATATATCCTCGCTATCCCCCTATGGGGAAAATCCGGTATAAGAATCATTGCACAGGATATTCTATTCATATACCTACCTTTTTCATATATCCATACACAAATGACGGGATGTGCATAGTGCACATTACGAACAAGAACAAGAAGAAGACACTGAACCAAAACCACACATATTAAAGATTGGTAGTTACCGTTACCAGAATATGCAAATAAATTGATGCCATAGGAGATTTGGTTCTGTTTCACCATATTATTCACTTAGGTAGACACAGACACATCCTGCTGAAGCTGATGCAACCTGCACACGAGCCAATCCACACACCCGCCCGCACACCAGGACTTCGATGTGCAACATTGAGGTTATATTTGATGTGGATAGATTTTGTGTATCAAGAAATAGGTTTTTATTTGTAGTAGTTGTGTTTATATAGTTATATCAAGGTTTTGTATATTTTGTGCTGATAAAGGAAATCTAATTTAAATCGCAAACATCGAGGCATATGTGGGTTATATGGTGCTGCTGGGGATAACCTCTGCTAGAGTCATACTTAAGAGGAATAATACTAAAGTGGTTGAATTGGGGGAATTTGCACAATGTTGCATTTTGTTTTGCATTGAAAGGATATACAAGAAATCCTTGCAAACTATTTGAAAGATAATTACACTTGAAGGAATTGAAGATAAATATCATTCCAAAGTGAGTAGGGTTCACAAAATTATGTACAATGGAACTAAGATATCTCATTCATTTGAATAAATCTTTATAAAAGCTTGCTAATTACAAGACTTCTTAAAAGGCTCTTCTATATTTTTAATATTTAAATTTAAGATTTATGTAGTAGATCAGCAAAAAAATGAAATCATAGAATAAACAAAAAAGAAAAAAAAATTAAAGAATATTTTTTTCAGTGTAGAATAGAAGAATGTTTATAAATAATCCTCGTGCATTATTTGCATTTGACTAAGACTCATGAAAATGCATGAAAACTTTTAACTTAATGAATGATATTGTACATATCTGATCTGAGTGTGTTTAAAGTAAATTGACAAAATTCCTATCTTCAATTTGGCGTAAGTGTTTGGAAGAATTTCAAAAACGTTTTTGGGCAATGTTGATTATGCAAGTAAAGATTACTCTTAGATTTCTTAAACAAAAGCTATTTCCTTAAAATATTTAAAATTCCTGTGGTGCATTTAAAATTATAATAAAGATAGTGAAAATAAAAAAAAACTGTAAGAGATTAGTGAAAATTGCTTTTGTTATTTTAGAATGTCAAAAGCATATCCATCTAATACCTTCAGAAACTTGTACTACTCTATTGACTTTGGATCAAAAAGTTGAAGTTGGAATGCCAGGTCCAAAAGTTATTGCCGCCTTCTGGAATAGCTGCTTCAATTTTTGCCTCATAAAGTCATATCATTCAAGAGGTATTTTAACTTTATAAAGTCATATCTCTTATTTCCCTTAATTATAAGTCCATTGTTTTTCATAAAGTCTATTTCTCTCAGAGATCTTTTTTGTTCAAAACTTTGAAACCTACATATACCTACTCCTAAAAAGCGTCATTCTTCATGAAGACTTAAAGTATCGTTCTTTTTGTCGGTTGATTTCAAAATTTTAAATCTTTTAATTCATTAAGTCCTTAGGGGTCATGACATAAAATCTCATATTTCTTAAGTTCTGTTAAGCTCAAAAATTCAGAATTTTTAGTCAATGAAGTTCTTATAGTGCATGAAGACCGTTTAATTTTATAGGGTTTCATCTCCGGCCTGTTTACTAAAAAAAATTTAGGCCCTTTACTCTTATAAGTTATCACAGTTTATGAAACCTTGAAGTCTCATTATGAGGTCTAATAACTCCAAAAATTGCGACTTTTTACTCTATGAAGTCCTTAAAGTTCATGAAGACTTCTCCAAAAATTTAGACCTTAACTATAAAAGGTATGTTATACCCAAAAATTAAGACCTTTACTATAAGAGGTCTGTTAACTTAAAAAATTCCGACTTTTAACTCTATGAAGTCCTTATAGTTCATAAAGGCTTTTTATTTTATAAAGTCTCATTTGCAAAGAAGTCTGTTTTCTTCAAAATTTGAGACCCTTCAATCTAAAAAAAAAAACCTTCATATTTCATAAAGACATAAAATTTCATCCTTAATAAGGTCTGTTTACTTAAAAAAGCTAGACTTTTTACTTAATGAAGTGGCTTCTTCTTCATGAAAACCTTTTTTTTATAAAGTCCCATCCTTGAGGTCTGTTTACTCCAAATTTTCAGACCCTATACTACAAAAATGTCTTAAAAATGGCTACTTTTTACTCTGTGAAGTCATTAGGCATAGTGATTAAAAGCTTTTTATTTTATAAAGTCTTATTTTCCTAGAGATTACTTAAAAAAAAAAAAAAATAGACCATTTAGGTATTTTAAAAAATTTCTAATATCTCATGAACCCCTACGATCTGATCCCTCATGAGGTCTTTTAACTCTAAAAAGCTAGAATTTTCTACTTCTTCATGAAAACTTTTTACTTTATAAGGGTCATCCTCTAAGATGTCTTTTTAATCCAAAAATTCAGACCATTTACTAAAAAGAGTCTATTAACTATTAACTGAGACCCTTTACTCGTACTAATTGGATGCTTAAAGTCTCATCATTCATGAGGTCTATTAAGTATAAACTACAAATAGTCAGACTTTTAAGTCCATAAAGTTCTTAGAGTTCATTAGAACTTTTATTTTATAAGGTCTCAGCCCCCTAAAGGTATGTTTACTTCAAAAAATTCGGACCCTATACTCCAAATAGACGTCGTTCTCCATTAAGACTTAAGGTATCGTCCTTCATGACGTCGGTGAATTTCAAAATGTCAGAATTTTTACTTGAAAAAGTCCTTAGGGTTCATGAAGACATTAAAATCGCATCTTCCTAAAAGGCTTTTAACTTCATTAAGTCAGAAGTTTTTCTTAAAGCGAAGCACCTTACTATCCCTTTTGATTTCAAAATTCAAAATTCTTGGACTTGCACTTTAACCTAGCAAAAAATGGAACTTTAAAAAAAGGCTAATAAATCAAAGTGTTCTCTCCATTTCCTGGATTTATCAATGAAAATTAAATCAGCATCAACTCAAAGGACAGCAAAATCTCGAAAAAATCCTAGGAATTTTTCTTTTTCAATTCTATATTTTTTTTATTTTTCATCTCACATGCTCCACTTTTCCAACTAAAAATTGAAACCATTTTTAGCATAAAGTGCCTCTCGTAGTTTTCTTATTTCCCTAAGTATAGGTATTTTTCTAGGTACTTTTTTTTCGTCGTCCTTTTTTTTTTGTGTTTGTTTGTTTGTTGTTGTTGTAAACTCTGGGTGCAATCTGCTTCAAGTACTATATATAGCTTTTCTGTCACTGAAAAAATATTGCACAAGACTTGATGGTGTAGATGTATATTCATAGAAGAAAGTGAATTGCTCCCAAGTGGCGGATGAAGTAGAAAACACAAAACGCAGCCAGCTAGGACGAACGAATATATCCTCTTATACTGCGGCAGGACACACATATACCTATTTTCATATAATATATGTCAGTTGTCAGTATAAAATACGTTGTACGGGTTTAGTCACTGGGATGGTAGGACGACGATAGAAATGGCATTTTTATGAATGAAAACGAAACGAAAAAAAAAAACAAAAAAAATTTAGGTCACTTGGCTGAAGTCACAGCTTTTAAATAATTTATTTCATTTCAAGATTATAAAAAGCCACTTTGGAACATGAAAAACCTACATAAACGACCAACATTAGGTGAATGAAAATCTCACTATGCTTACCTTACTTCTCCTGTATAATATGGATACATACTAGTACAGAACTTCCGAAGGGAACATCGTCATAACTTGGTAGAGAAAAGAATTTGTTTGCAAAACATTGTAACACAGAGAGAAAGATTCCTCCTCCAGCTAATTGGCTGTGTGCCATTCAACAACATTCAAGCTTCTTGAAAACAGTCAACTTTAAAAATATTTTCAAGTTTCTTTTGTCCCGCATTTTGCTTTTGTTCGTATAATAATGTAGGAGGAGAAATATGTACTTTTTTCTTTAGAAAAGAAATTCTTTTGTTTTGGAATGAAAATTCAACGTTTATTTGCTTCTTTGGTTCTATTCATGAGAAAGAAATAGAGAAAAATAAAACAAAAAAAAAAAAAACTGTAGACGTATAACTTGAAAGTCAGACAAACATCCTTCTTCTGTATTATTGTGATCCTTAGAAATGGCAAAACAATGCTGACGCATTCGTATAAACAAATGAAAGTTTTCATGTGAGTTTTTTCTTTTTTTTAAGTTTTGTTTTTTACAAAAGTAATATTTAGCTGAGACTTAAAAGTGTGTGCATTTATATACGAAAAAGCATAGAAGTAGAACAAGTTGAGAAAAAGCGTCTGCAAACTATAGAAGGCGCTGATATAAGCACGAATTAATTTGAATAATATGGTGATTTTTATATTGTATTGTTGTTCTTTTTTTTTTTGTTGATACTAAACAAAGCATACGTTAATCCAGGACTTTGATGTGAGTTCATGTAACAGTAACTGAATGAACTTGTTGGCCTTAGTTAGTTAAATTGACGGTTTTTACATACAATTTGTTCACGAAAAAAAATTCAATTCAAATTTGGTTCTAGATTACTCAGAAAAAAAAATTACTTACCAGAGATATTGCATGCGTACTGCTTGTCACTAAGGACCTCATTAATAGTTGCTAATTTAAAGTGGCACAAGGGGCTATATTTTTATAAGTGTTGATTTACCAAAATTATTTCCTGCTTTTTTTAGTGCCATCAGGGTCGTCAATATTACTTGATGATCCACTGGAGGTATATTACCTGCTATTTCTGCTGTTTGAAGTGCCGACTCATCAAATTCCACCAGGGTACTCACTTATACCTGCTGATCAACCAGAGGTAGGAGAAGGTAGCTTAAACGACCCCTTTTAAGAAAATCTCGAAAAAATAACACTCAAACTTAAATTTTACAATACTTTTCAGAGTTTAATCAAAAACTTATACAGTTTTTTGCTTTTTGAGTTAAAAAATTTCTAAAAAGTATTTAAAGCATAGCCGTATTAAGGGGGGGGGGTTATGGGGTTTAACCCCCCCCCCCCCGAATTTTTTTTCAGAAAATCAAAAGATATATTTATAAACAAATATAAGTCTAATATGTGCAGCACTAAATGGTTTGTTTTTGTGATTTTAGTGATTTCATTACCTATCTGAAAATCTCCCTTAAAGTCTCTACCAATTTTGTATCGTTAAAGAAGTCGATGAGTTTTATAATGGAAAACAAAATTGTGTGCCGAACTCGAATCCAAAGACAGACATTAGTGTCCGACCGAAGGTCGATTTTCAGCCGAAGCCGAAGCCTAAGCCGAATTATTAGGCTGAAAGAAGCCGAAGCCGAAGCCTAAGATTGAAAAAAAGTCAAGAATTCTCCTCCAAAATTCAAAATTTGAAATTTTGTTCGGCGGCTACTATGATGGCACACATTTGTTTTGAAATTTTTGAATACCTACCCAAGAAAAAATTGCAATCTTTTCTTAGATATTCAAAAATTTCAAAAATTGAAATTTTTTCCAGTGCCTAGTACGATGCTCGGCTTCGGCCAAAACTTCGGCCTAAAATAGCTGAAGCCGAACGTTTGGCCGAATGTTGTTTTTTTGAGCGAATTCGGCCGAAGGCGAAGGCCGAATCCGAAGCTTCGGTCGGACACTAACAGACATATTCGACCACATCTCGTTTTTGAAATATTACCGTTAAATCTATTTAAATCTTTCCGACATCTTTTCTACTGTCCGAGATATCTTCAGTTGCTTGTTACCCACTTTTGTTCTATGTTAAGCTTAAATCCAGTATATAAGCGAAAATTAATGTATCCATTTATTCAGTATTGTAGTACCTATGTACAACATTTAATAACGAAGAAAAATAACAAAAATAAAAAAAAAATATTAAAATTATTTTTATTTTAAGTAGGCGAAACGCTTTATAAATTTGGAATTGAGGTCACTTGAACTTTAAAATTGTATGTACAACATTTCGTTATTTTTTTGTTTCAAATTATAAAATTGAACAATTTCAGTTTATTGTTAAATTTCAAAGTGAAGTATAATTAGCTCATGCCCAAACAATTTGGATTATTTAAAATTTTTGTTTTTAAGTATTGCCAATTTAATTTAGAACTCAATACATAAAATGTTTTATATATAAAATTGTGCCAAATAATTTTTTGTATAGGTAAAGTCTAAGAATGGTTAAAATTTGTTTCTTCACAAAAATTTTCTTGCTCACTAACGCTCGCAATTTATATCAACCAACTTATTCGCTCTTCAACTTATTCGCTCTTTGTACCAATTTAAACTAGACATGCCACTGAATATTCGGCCATTTTTCAATTCGTTAACGGTAAGCAGAACTATTTTAAACTTTTAACTACGAATACTTGAAAAGGATATTGACAAGTTTTTCGCTTCGACACAGTTCTAATGACCATTTGCTTTAGTACTATTAAGAATCGACTGCAGTTACATATAGTTGATACAAAGTATTGTGATTCTTAAAAAAAAATTTTTTGGTCTGAGCTAACCCCCCCGAAATGAAATCCTAGCTACGGCTATGATTTAAAGTAAGTACCTATATTTATATTTGATTTTCAAAATGTCTTCAAATCTCTAAAGCAAAATGTAGTCAAAGGGCACCTTTTCCATTTTCTTGGAAAAAGTGATGGTTAGTCTCCCTGAAATAGTTCTTAGCCAACTTGTTTCTGTAAATTGATAAGAAGTAGGGAAGAGTGGGGCAGTTTTGAACACTTTTTGCTTTCGCAACTGCTAGAAAGATATTTATTCGATTTATTGATCTATTAAGTTTACTTTTATGAAGCAGTGATATTGAACTTCGATTTTAAATTATATCTGGTAATTTTAGCATATAATTTATATTTAATTTTAATTTTTAACCAATATTAGATCTTATGTTCAAAAGTGCCCCATGTATGGGGCAGTTTTGAACATGGAAGGGGCAGTTTTGAACATCAGTATTAATTTCGTTGTAATGAATAAATAATACTTAACTTTTTATTAGTTTTTTAATAAGAACATACAAAAACTCCAAATTGATTATTATATCATATTCAATTAACCAACAAATAATAAAAACTCAGAAAAAATAACATTAAAATATAAACTATAGTTATCAGTTTATCACATTTATAAGTTCAAAAGAAAAACAAAAACCAAGAAAAATTCATTTAAAATATATCTTAAAAAAATGGTATTTATACCATTTATGCTTCTCAGAGTAAAATAGATTTATTTTCAATATATATAGATATATTTCTAGACATTAAATCCAAATGTTAACAAAGCGGATGTTCTTCATGCACCAGGAGCATTAATTAAGCGGTATATAATCGAGTTCTCATCGAGAACAGTCTAGCAGAACTTGAAGAATTCAGGCATTTTTTTTAAACTTCAATTATGTTGTACATATTCCCATTTTTTCTTTAATTTTGCCCACAAATGCTAGTTTCATTATTTATTTTTATAAGAACATTACGATTTATTAAATAAAACACATTCAAGTGTCCTTAAAATGTCTGATACAAACTGCTCGGGGTGGTTTTGAACATGTTCAAAAGTGCCCCACCATACTTGTTCAAAACTGCCCCCACTGTGTAAACGACATAAAATGTTGAATAAATATTTAACATTAATATATTCATTCAAAAATTCACCGTCAATAAGTTTAAAATTCATTAACCGTTAACAAAAATTGTATTACGTTTTGAAATCACGTACCAATTTTTTTTTAAACTCTTACAACTAAAAAACTGAAATAATGCAAAACCACTATAAAAATCACCTTCCATCTATAAATCTGAAAGTCAGCCGAGATAACGATGGAAAGTCGTTGACATTTATGGATATCGTGTTGACGGGTTCAAATATCGAAATACTTCTAAAAAAGATTGATATACTAAAATTTTATATGCAGTAATCAAATGTGCCCCGTGTTCAAAACTGCCCCACTCTCCCCTACTACCTACATTAACTGCTTTCTACAAAATTCAATGTTTTTAGTACCTACAGTTTTTTTTTTCACAAAATTTTGAGATGACTGCTGTCTCTAGTCAAATTTCAAATAATGGCTTGAAGTTGCTAACATTAGGGGGAAGTGGTCACCCTTCGTACACGGTCACCCTTCGTACAGTGAGCTTAAAACAAAAACTAAACGGTATTCAAACACGTGCTTACTAGTGTGCATAGACATAGTAGGCGCCGAGATAAATTTTGAATCCTAAGTGCAACGAATTCGGTCGCCACAAGACTTTTAGTGTTTTTTAGTGCTCTGAGTAATTTTCTTATGTACATTTGATGTCATGTTGTGTTTAAGTTAAGTATGTTTTTGGCTAAACAGTAATGAAGAATTGTTGATTAAAGTGTTAAATTTGTGTTTTAATTATAAATATTGCAAAATCTCAGTACATTTTTTCAAAAATCAATTTTTCTGCATTATGTACAGCTTGGGAAGCATTCGTACAGTCAAACATGGGGCGCATACGTATGCCCGCCAGTAAAATTTCTTGAGCAGATAACAATCAAAACACGGAGTTACAGTTTTATTGAAATGCAATTTAAACCTCTATAATAAGTTTTTCGCATTCTATAGTAAATTAAGGTTGGTATTTTTATATATGTAAATAATAATTTGTTTCAGAATCGTCGAATCGCGAAAAATTAAGTTTTTTATTTGTTTTTGTTTTTTTCTGAGTCAAGTTCAATTAATTAATAAATTAATAAGTAATTAAATGTTTTAAAACTCAAATTTGGCATTTGACAAATCAAAAGTTAGTCAAATTAACGTTTTAAATATCCTGTACGAATGTACCCCATGTGCTGTACGAAGGTACCCCACGGGTGGGGAGGATTCGTACAAAAATCTAATCCCAGTAAAATGGCTATAACTATTTAAGCCTTTGATTTAGAAGTGCCAAATTTTTTTGTAAAGTGTAATAATATACATATTACAAATAAATTCCATTTTCTCGAAGCTGGAGTGAGTAAATAAATAACTAAAAAAAAAAAAGAGTGTGTGTACTCATGTACACGCGCTTAAAGTTATACTTTTTATTCACAGAAGTCCACTTAGTAGGTTTAACAGCCTCTTCTCCACGTCCTTGACTAACGTCTGGACAAATGTGAAGCATTGCTCATGAAGTTCCTGTCGAGGTAACTCTACTGTATGGTTCAGTCACCCAATTATTCTAGTTTAAATGTGTTATCTGTGAAAAATATGCACGTATATTCATGCAAGTTTTGGAAATTTTTAGATCCTTTGGAAGATCGAAGAAGTTCTGAAAATCGTTTTGGTTTTCTCCCCATGACGACAGTAGAAAGAAGTTTTCGATCTTCATTTAAGTCATGTTATAAGTCGTGTTTTATTTCCCCGTGATTCAGATAAGATCATTGTATTTATTTGCGCTACAAAAAATACCAGGTTTTCGCTTTGTTTTTACAACGAAAATAAATACAATGATCTGAATTGGATCGCGGGAAATATAATATCCAGTTAGAATCTGGTATATCGTATATGAGATCTGTCCGAAACAAACGATTCCTTTGAGTTTTTCCAAAATTTTGAAAAATGGACACTGAACAAGATAGCAGCCAAGCGAAGATATGGTGTAGCTGTGGCTGTAGCTTGTAGTACTATCAAAATTTTGTTGAGAGAAAACCCAGTATAAGTAGGCTGCAGCTGAGGTAAGAGTTGAGAATTTTTCAACTTGGGCTACAAGCTACAGCCACAGCTACACCATTTTATTCAGGGGGTAAAGCTTCCTTACCTGGGCTGATCGCAGTCTCCGAACTTCTCATGATTTCGAATTCTCAGAAATTAGATCGTCATCGATCATATTGTCGTGGCCAGATGGCCCAACCTCAACCTACAAGTTTGAGTTATGTCGAGGAACTTTTTATTTAAATTATAAATTTATCCAATTTTGAACAATAAATTAAATACAAACAAACAAATATAGAACGAATTTAAAACTTGAAGATTTTTAACACTTCTTTTTTGTTTTCTTTGAGACTTTTGATAAAATGAAAAAAAGTAAACAAAAACAAACTAGAAATCTCAAATGTCAAAATGACATTTTTCGAAAGCCAAAATAACCAACAAGCTACATGTGCATTATTCTTGTGTACATTATTAGAACGCATAAAGGGCTGAACAGAATGCGTCACTCGTCGCTCAGCGAATAAAATGATAGTTGTTGTCAAAAAATTCGCTTTCCAAAATCGCCGAAGAATAAAATAACAGCGAGCAACCGCACGATACGGGCTGTCAAATTAAATAAATAAAATAAGAAGCAGAAAGCAAAAGCAGATCGTGAAAAAAATTATAAAAGTGTAAACTCGTCACGCAACAAAGTTGAAAAAAAGCTCAAATTTTGAGCGAATCGCTGAGCGACTGCAATCTGTTGCCGATGGGCGACTTCCATACAAACTACCAAACTATGACAACTCTAAATTTTTTGTGTCTGCTGATTTCGGAACATTCAATATACAGTGCTGCCAAGATTTCTGGCTAAGCCTCGAAGCGTTTTTTTTTGTCCAGTTTAGCCCGTAATAAAAAAACACACCTTATCAGTAATATATCTACATTCGGTTGTAGAGTTCAATTTTATAATGCCGCATTATTTATTAAAAATTGTTTTTAACTAAAGAGCACGTCGAAAATCATTTTTCAATACAGGTCGCCTCCATTAGATATGAACGCTGTCCAGTTCATAAACATGTCTTGAAAAAATCGAATGGAGGCAGAAAAATCTGTGCCCACACTGACATCTTGTCGAAGAATCTTGTTTTTTGAAGATGGCATGAGCGTTGTTGTGCAAATCATGGGCATGAGTTTTGACGTTTCGTGTATGTGTACAGTTTCTTTTGAATGTAGAGGGAAACGAGTCGTTATATTTCTACACTAAAGTGAAAGCCTTACAAACACGAAAGATAAAATGAGACGACATGAAATAATTTGCCCAGCAAAAAAAAATGTTGCTCTTGGAAACACTGTCATAAACACTGTTTAAGTGGCTTTGACAAAAACTAGAGGTAAATATCAGATGATAGAGATTCCCAACTAGCACAACCCAACTAGCACAACAGCTTCTATAAATTGAAATCTCGCAGGATCTACTTTCTATACAGCTTGTATTGAGCTTGCTTCTGAATTTAGCTGCTTATAGAAGTTCGGACTTGTTTAAAAACTTCTAATAAGTTGTTTAAATACTGTTAAAGAAACTTAAACGAAAAAAACTTGTTTTTCGGATGAGCCTGTTTAATGAATTTATAGAAGCTTTACAGAAATTACCAAGTTTTGTACTTGATTTTTGGTTTTGATATTAAATAATCTAGCTCGGACACTTTTTGGTTTTGACATTGAATAATTTAGCTCGGACATTTTTTTGCTATTTGAACTGATTAAGTTATTGATTTCATTAATGAATATACTAGGATGGCCGAGTGGGTAGAGTGATGGACTACCACCAAGCAGATACGAAGTTCGATTCCTGGGTGTGGTAAAAAAATTATATACTTTTAAAATTATTATTAATAAATCCACTAAAAACTAATGGAATATCAGATCAAAAGATAAAATTCATGATTTAAAACCAGTTAAAAAAGAATTCTTTTTTGTTTTTGTAGTTGTTTTTTTAATTTCGATAAGACATGTATTAAAGAGCTATACAAACTCTTCCGAAGCTATCTGTCAAACCTCAAAGCTTGTGTAGAGCTTCGGTAAAGCTTCGTTTAAGATCCTTATAGAGGGTCAAACTTGTCTAACGTTCTCCTTTTACCATGCCCAACAACCTTACTAAAGTTTAAAAGAAGCTGAAATGTAGCTTTTGTAATACCTTAACCGAAGCTGAAATGTTAGTTGGGAACAGCTTCTATAAATTAAGATCTCGCAGGATCTACTTTTTATACAGCTTGTATTGAGCTTGCTTCAGAATTTAATTGCTTATAGAAGTTTGAACTTGTTTAACAACTTCTAATAAGTTGTTTAAATACTGTTAAAGAAACTTTAACGAAAAAAGCTTGTTTTCGAAAAAGCCTGCTTAATGAATTTATAGAAGCTTTACAGAAATTACCAAGTTTAGTATTTGGTTTTTGGTTTTGATATTTAATAATCTAGCTGGGACACTTTTCGGTTTTGACATTGAATAATTTAGCTCAGACATTTTTTTTGACATTTCTGCTATTTGAACTGATTAAGTTTTTGATTTCATTAATTAATATACGAGGATGGCCGAGTGGGTAGAGTGGTGGACTGACACCAAGCAGATGCGAAGTTCGATTCCTGGGTGTGGTAAAAAAATTATATACTTTTAAAATTATTATTAATAGATATACTAAAAACTTATGGAATTATAATATAATTTCAGATCAAAAGATAAAATTCATGATTTAAAATCAAATAAAAACCATTTAAAAAAGAATTATTTTTTGTTTTTGTAGTAGTTTTTTTTTATTTCGATAAGACATATATTAAAGAGCTATACAAGCTCTTCCGAAGCTATCTGTCAAATCTCAAAGCTTCTGTAGAGCTTCGGTAAAGCTTCGTTTAAACTTCTTATAGAGGGTCAAACTTGTATAACGTTCTCCTTTTTCCATGCCCAACAACCTTACTAAAGTTAAAAAGAAGCTGAAATGTAGCTTTTGTAATACCTTAACCGAAGCTGAAATGTTAGTTGGGATTGCGTAAAAATGTGTCCGGAAATATTTGGCTTAGGTGATCTTGGTTATTCTTAGTTAGGAGGAGTTCACATAGACTAAATTACCGGGAGACCAGCTGCATTTTGTATTTTGTTTATTTAATTTCGCACCTCAAGCCTAGTACGCAGCTGAAGTACCATCGGGTATTAAAGCAAAGTAAAAATAATAAAAATGCAAATAAAAAAAATTCAAGAAAAAACATCAGAAAATAAGTTTTAAAGCAAAAACAAAACAAATTTAATTTTAGTCAAGATTTCGGTATCGAATTTTTGTTTCAGCTGCTTACTAGGCTTCACAATACGGACAGTTATTATTTTTTATATTTGTAAACAAGAAATTAACTTGACCGCGTTTTTCCCATGAAAATCGCATTTGTTTTGTATATACTCATATGTATGCGTTAGTTTTCTTCGATCTAGATTTGACGTCTTGTTTGTTGTAGCTGACATGTTTTTTTTTCTCTTTTCTTCACTTTTTTTCAATGCTCTTAATTTATTGTGACTGATAAAAATTATGTAGCTGGAAACGAAAATATGATTTTTTAGTTGGAACAGCATATAACTCGGACGAAATTCAACAATAAATTTAAACTCGGCTAATTTATCTAGGCTTTTTGTAAAATTTAAAATTTATTTAAGCGCGATCAGCGTATTGGTCTTTTGGTACTATGTGAATATGCGTTTGTAAGCACACAATAAAAATGCACATGTAGCTGCTGAGTTATTTAAGATTGGTCAGTAATAAATCCAGGTGGCGCTACTTGCTAATCCTTTTGACACTTCTTGTCAAAAAGCAAATTTTCACTCCCCAACGCGCCAAAAAAAGTATAACTTTAAAAAATAAGTAAAAACTGTACGAAGGGTGACCACTTCCCCCTACGTATATTTCGGTTTTCCTAGATAAACTAAAGAATTTCTTTCACAGAACCTTTTAATTCTGCTAAATTCTACGAGTTCTAGCAAGGGGGGGGGGGGGGGGCATTTAACCTTGGTTGGTCATTTAAGGCCACTTTTCCCTATAACCTGCTATTGCCTTTTGGAAGTCCCACCTTATTAATACCTGCTGAACTTAAGTGCCACCAGAGTCCTTACATGTATACCTGCATGAAAAGAGCTTTTGTCTGCTGTTTCAAAGACCATCTCACACTAGTACCTGCAGATTGACTAGAGCTATTGCCTTTGCCTTCCATTTAAAGTCCCGTAGTGATCTCATTTGTCACCAGAAGCTTTCCTACCTAGTACTTGCTGATCTTCAAGAGCTATTGTCTGCTGTTTCCAATGCAACCAGTTGCCTAATTTATATCTGCTGGTCTATCAGAATTTTACATCATATTTTGTTCTACCGCCGCTAGTATCATTATCAAAGTGGGTGCAACTTAACAAGAGCCATATTGAAAATGAAAATGGCTTCGTTCGGAAAACGGGAGTCTCATAATTTACGAATTTGAGCTTAAAGACCAAAGCTATGATTGTACTGGTTAAATGTTAAACACTTCAAAAATTAAATCACTTGCCACAAAAAAACGAAAATACTTTGCAATTCAGAAATCCACTATAGTCTGTCGCCAATCAGTGCGATTTCTAAAACTATATAATAGACCTTCGTATATATTTGTAAAAAAACACAAATAATTTTCAGTGGAATTGCTAGGAGATAAGGCAAAAATATTTCGTCGTGACAAAAAGTTTCGTTCCTGGCAAAATTTCCAAAAATTTCTCTAAACTTAAAATTTAGATTTGTTATCTGTATGTTGCTTTTAAATTAACTTATTTTTCTCTCATTGCTTTTCAATATTTAATAATACATCTTCAATCACATTAAACACTGAATCAGGTCAGATAAAATGGATGAAAACACCTCCAAAGTTCAACATTATAATATTTGAATGAATATCCAATTAAAAATATTATTTGCAATTTTCCAGGAACTATATTTGAATTATTCTATCTAGTTTCCTGTTATAAAGTATCAAAATCACACATGTTTTGTTACAAATCTCAGAGGATCTCCTTTTATTCAACTGCACAATCAACTTATTCAAATAAATTTTAATGGAATTTAGAAGTAGGTAGTACCTACTTCACATAGTTTCAATGAAACTCAGAAATACCTTTCAAAATAATCAAGTAGGTACCTATTCTAAGTGCATCCATTCGATCTAAATCGTCTATTCCTCTGCAGAAGTCCATCCATCAGATTTAAACTTTGAAGACTGTATAGTTGCAAGAGGGAGTCCAGTCAAGCTCATGTCTATGGTAGATACAATTTTGTAATGCAATCTCAACTGCAGGTGTCAAGTGTACAAATACCTGGGTTAGATGAACTTACTCGACTGCAAAACTTTGTATGTCAAAATAATTGCATTATAGGTGAATGTAGAGTAGATATCCATCCTGGGAAGTATAATGCAGTCTTCTATGTAAGATTTTCAAAATAAACTCATTAATGTACCTACGAGAGGTGGTGCATTTAACCACAAAAAGTTGTATTAGTACATTTCCTGAATTATATGTAATTTTAATTGAAAAATGAAATAAAATTTAAAATACAAAATTGATACCTTTATGCAGAAAATGTAATAAATACCTTGAACCAAAATAAAATTTAAAACTAACATGAAAATATTGAAATACAAAATCAAAAACTATAATAAATTAATAAAACTATAATAGAGTATAAGTTCTGGTAATTTAGTATAGGCGGGTAATGTGGTACACATGGTTTTCTAAGAAACGACAGATAAGAAGGACGTTTTTTGAAGAAATAGGTCAAAGCTTTTGTGTAACGAAAAATGCATACTAAAAACACACAAAAATATTCCATACTTTTCAAAAAATTGATAAATCCTTATAAACGTTTTTGTGGACTTTTTTTGAGAGCATTACAAAATACATTCCCAAGCTTTAAAAATTCAATATTTAAAAAAAGGTATTTTTTTTTAGTAGAACAGTTTGTTATTGATTTATGAGATTTCGGTATGAGTTTGGTTCAAATCTTACTTAAAATAATTTTTTTTTTCTTTTTTGTACAATATCACTGTTTATTTATTTATTTAATATGTTAAATGCTAACATTAGAAATAAGCTTAAATACTAACAATGGAATCATTGTTTCTGTTAATGTGGTATACTTACCATGCTCTAATGTGGTATACTAAACTCTCTTAGAATATACCAACAATTAAATTAATATTTTATCTTTAATTTAAAAAATAAAAGCACAAGTAATGAAGACACTCATATAAAATAAATAATATTACATTGGGGAAGATTATACCACATTAACAGACGTATGTGTACCACATTACCCTCCATTTTCCAAATATGACGTTTTCAAGGCCAGCACACATTTTGATACAAAACTTTTCTCAGAAACAAAAAAAAAACTCCAAAACATTCAAGACACGAAATTAATAGGTAAATTATTGCACATCTTCACAAATTTTCGATGAGTTTGATTCAATATTTTCCAAAATATATTTAAAAAAGAAACATGTATAGCACAATACCCGACTTTACTTTACAGCTATAGAGTATTTCACCTAGGTGAAATAGGCATTTAAAAAAAAAATTGTTACCCTCATGAAACTTGGCAAAAAGTTTGTCTTTGGGATGAGAACCAATTATCAAAAAAGTCTATAGAAAAAATTGTGCACTCAGAGAACAAATCGTTTGCCGCAAACGGAAAAATTGCCCAATCGACTTTTTCGTTTGCTGTAGATATTTTCGACTTCGTTTGCATCAAATTCTTATAATCTTTGGGTTAACAACCATTTCACGTTTGTTGCAATCGTATCTTTGCGATTGTGGCAAAGAAAAAGAGCATTAAAAAGCAGTTCGTTTGATGCAAACAACCATTTCACGTTTGTTGCAATCGTATCTTTGCGATTGTGGCAAAGAAAAATAACATTTAAATGCAGTTCGTTTGATGCAAACAACCATTTCACGTTTGTTGCAATCGTATCTTTGCGATTGTGGCAAAGAAAAAGAGCATTAAAATTCAGTTCGTTTGATGCAAACGACCATTTCACGTTTGTTGCAATCGTATCTTTGCGATTGTGGCAAAGAAAAAGAGCATTAAAATGCAGTTCGTTTGATGCAAACAACCATTTCACGTTTGTTGCAATCGTATCTTTGCGATTGTGGCAAAGAAAAAGAGCATTAAAATTCAGTTCGTTTGATGCAAACGACCATTTCACGTTTGTTGCAATCGTATCTTTGCGATTGTGGCAAAGAAAAAGAGCATTAAAATGCAGTTCGTTTGATGCAAACAACCATTTCACGTTTGTTGCAATCGTATCTTTGCGATTGTGGCAAAGAAAAAGAGCATTAAAATGCAGTTCGTTTGATGCAAACAACCATTTCACGTTTGTTGCAATCGTATCTCTGCGATTGTAGCAAAGAGCAATAGCATTTGGAGGGAACTACAATTCGTTTTCCTTATACTTACGTTTGTTGCAATCGTATCTTGCGATTGTGGCACAGGACAGGAGCAATTGAAGGGACCATATATTTCGTTTGATTCAAACAAATAACTCATTTGAATCAAATGATTTTGTTCGTTTGTGGGGTATACGTTTGTGGCACACTACCTTCGCGTTTGGGAACATCGATTCTGCTTTTTGGGGTAGACAAAATACACGTTTATAGAAAACGTATTGCGTAAAAAAATCCAAAACTAAAACAAATCAAAAACCAATTTTCTGAAATACAAATGTATTGATCGTTTGTTAAAGCAATAAATTAACTGTGGCAAATAAACTTATTGCTTTAACAAACGATTAATACATTTGTATTTCAGAAAATTGGTGTTTGATTTGTTTAGTTTTGGATTTTTTTACGCAATACGTTTTCTGTGAACGTGTATTTTGTCTACCCCAAAAAGCAGATTCGATGTTCCCAAACGCGATAATAGTGTGACACAAACGTACAACAGTTTCAAAATAACTCCAAAATTCTAATTCTCAGATTTACGCATTTTCCATTCAAAAATATAGATAAAATTTCATTTGTATCTCTTTTTTTATTTAAACAATAAATATATATGTATTAATTTACAAGCTTAACAAAATTTACTTAAAGTTAACAGTTCAAAACATAGACAAGCGAAATAATTAATTTATTGAATTTTAATATAGAATTTAAGTAGTGGGATTGGAATGTATTTTAATAAAAAAGAATATTTTTAAAGTATTTATGTCCGGGGGCCCAACTATGTAATTCGATTCTACAATAAGTGTTCAAATTTTTATTTTTATAATGTATTCGCAGGATTCAGATACATTATGTAGTTTGGATAAAAATTTAAATCGAAAGTAGCTTCTAAACAGATCCGAAAGTAGAACAGAGTTACATAGAAGGGCCCCTTTATATTTTGTAAAATGAAAAATTCAGTTAGTTATTTCAATGTTTTTACCTGAGCATTGATTTTAGTTATAACGTATTCTTGCACGTCACTTATTCTTGAAGTATTATTTCTGAAGGATGTTTCTTCTTGAGGAGTTGTATTGTTACTGGAGGATGTTATATTTTTAGGAATTATTTGTATATTCTCGATGCCGGGTTCCTTAAGAGTCTTTAATTTTCTGCACTCGTATCACTGTCACGTATTAATAGGGAACTTCCTTGGGAACCTGACCATTTGAAAAAAAAAAAAAAAGAAATTGATTTTAATTAATAATAAAAACAGAACAGATCAGATCAACAAAACTTATTGTCTGTTAATTACATGAATATAATAAAAGTTACAAATAAACAAATTGAAAACTTTTTACCTTACGAGTAATTGTTAGTTTTGAGTTCGCATTCTTATTATAATAAACTTGCCATATAGTACCTACTCATATTCGAAGAACTTTTTTTTTTATTTATGAGCGACTTTATAAGAGTTTACTTTACTTTACTTTTTTTTACAAAATAAAAAAATAGAACATGAACTTGAAATGGTATTTTTTTTTTATATAAAAAGCTTAAATTTTGTTTTGAAATATTGTTTTTCTTAAATTTCAAGTACCCCATGATTTTAATAAACTGTAATGCCAAGAGCGGCACTTTTAAATCCATAAAACTTGAATTATTTTGGAAAACCAATATTAAAAAAAAAATTATCGAAATTAGAGTTGCTCGGATAAATTCTGAATAATTTTCTTTAGTTACTACACAAAAAAAATATAAAATACATTAGTTCATACGACTATTATCAGATATGTAAACCGCTACTTAAATTATAATGAATCAATTTAATCAACTTCAAAGGCTTTAAAAATTTTTAGATCGAAATGTTATCCTGGATATAAGGTTTTTTTTTTTTACTGAGACTGCACTTCTGCATTTGTCGTTTCCTTTCTGCTCCCTAATTAATTTGATTGGGCTTAGTTGTGCTTGAGATAATTATGTATAATTAATTTGACTTCTAAAATTTTAAAATTCTTGCAACAGCTCAATACACCATTTCAACAAGTTAGTAACAAACTATCATTTAATTTTAATATTTACACATTAAATATTTATTATATGTATGTTAAATGCACCTAAGTCAAAGTGATATTAGGTACTGTTTTAGTCACAAAAATAAGAGAGCTCAAAAAGGTAAAGATAAATGCAAAAGAATATATCGTTGGTTGACAACCAAAACTCGTTAACTGCATACAAATTACATTGCAGATAATGAGTTTTGGTTGTCAACCGACGATATGTAAAGTATAATTAAATTTAAATTTTGACTTGTATTTGGGATGTATTTTAATAAAAAATTAGACAGACTGAATTAAATTTATTACTGAACAGAATTTTAACTCTTTAAAAAACGTATGGCGGGATGTATTTTAATAAAAAGTATAATTTTAAAGAATTTAAGTAGTGGGACTGGAATGTATTTTAATAAAAAAGAATATTTTTAAAGTATTTATGTCCGGGGGCCCAACTATGTAATTCGATTCTACAATAAGTGTTCAAATTTGTAAAATGGTATCTCCGTGATTCCGTAGAAAACGAAAATTGAATAAATTTAGTGATGTAAAATTTTTTAATATTATCTATTCGCAAGATTCAGATACTTTATGTAGTAGTCTTAGCAGATCCGAAAGTAGAACAGAGTTACATAGAAGGGCCCCTATATATTTTGTAAAATGAAAAATTCAGTTAGTTATTTCAATGTTTTTACCTGAGCATTGATTTTAGTTATAACGTATTCTTGCACGTCACTTATTCTTGAAGTATTATTTCTGAAGGATGTTTCGGTGGTGGCGATGGTGTTACACTAATGTCACTTATAGAAGATGAATTTGCTACAGTAGTATCACTGTCACGTATTGATAGGGAACTTCCTTGGGAACCTGATCATTTGAAAAAAAGAAATTGATTTTAATTCATAATAAAAACTGATTTAAATGGGTTGTTAAGATTTAAGTAGCCCCTACACATCACACAAAAGCGCTCACCGGAGGTAGGTAATAAAATCAATCTTTTTTTTTCATGAGACCGGTGCGGGCACAAATGTGATGTGTATGAGCGACTTTAAAAAATACTAAATGTTTACCTGGAATTTCAAGAACGCCATCGTCTAGCACTCCTAAGGTCCAGCCTGGAGAAGATTTAAACTGGATTGCATACTCAACTACGTCCTCATCACAAATAAAAACGTTAGCTTTTGCATCGTAAAATTTAATATTTCCGATGATTTTAAATTGATCTTTGACTATAATCATACGAAATTTATGTTTTTAGACAATAATTATGCTTATATTGATCATAAAAACACAAGTAATAACTATGCAAACTTTGAATAAACAAATAGGTACTCACCAGCTTTGGCCAACTCTAAGTATGTTAATAAACTAGATTGTCCTTGGACTTTTATTATTGATGATAACCCTTTATATACAGCAGTAATGAAAAGAATCATTTTCTCAACAATCAAAATGTATCCAATACAAAGTTATTTGCTTTTGCTTCCTTAATTTATCCCAGAGCCAGCCTTTGGAATTAATATATATTTAATTTAATGTGGACTTCGATTTAAAATTGATCTTTGGCTGTAATCATAAGAAAATTATGTTTTTAGACAGTAATTATGCTTATATTGATCATAAAAACACAAATAATAACTATGCAAACTTTAAATAATAAAATAGGTACTCACCACCTTTATATCAAAATGTATCCAACACGAACTAACTTGCTTTTGCTTCCTTACTTTATCCAAGAACCAGCCAGACTGAAAACTCAACGCAACAATTTTACCGTTTTCGTTCGACACACACACTTACTGCGCATGTGCGATAGAATTGATGCGATGACCGATGAGTTTGAAAAAAAGTGTTGCCGTGTAGAAATTTTTAAAATGTAATGAAACTTTTCTTAAAATATACCTTTGGAATTAATATATGTATATTTATTTTAATGAAACTTATTAAAACTTAAAAAATGTGTTGAAAACCTTTCATTTTAAGTTTTAAAGCAATTTATGCACTTTTTGCACGCGAAAAAACGGTGGGTGGAGCTAGTAAGAGAAAAATATTTTTACTTTTGCACTTTTTGCAAAAAGTGGCCAATGTAGTTATATCTATAATTTAAAGTGGACTTCGAACAAACATTATACTTACGAACATGTTTTATCGAAATGAATTGTTTTTTTTTTTTTTAAATACCGTTTACTTAGCAACATTTTGTCACTTAAACAATTACTTGGATTCAATAATTCATTATTTCCACGAATGTTAAGTTTCTGTTTGATTTTAACACTTTTTTCTTAACAGAGGTAACACTGATATAGCGAACATAAATGCAACGCAAAGCAACGCTTTCAATGTGATCAAATAAAACGCGGTTTTTTTGCATTACACCCCGTCTACACATGAAACAATTTTTCTCAGGATATTTATTATTACCCGCTGTCTTTTGGAGGTAGATTTTCTGTTTGAGTAGATATTCTGCTTTTACTGTGGGCTGAAATTTGTTGTTTGTTTAGTACTTAAACAGACCTAACATTATATATTCTCTTTTACACTAAATACTTAACGCGAGACTTTTTTCGATATTGTGAGTCGCACTGATTTTACCCGCGACTGACAAGGCCAATTTGTTTTTTCATCTTTTCGATATTTCTTATTCTTTTACTATTATGTAAATCGAAAAACGTCTCGCATGAAACGTCTAGGTATAAAAATGAGTCGCGCACAACACAAAACGCACGCGATATAATCGCACTTTGCCTATGCCGTTGAGGAAAAAAGTCTTCAACTTGTTGTTAGTTTTTTCCTGAACGTCATTCGAAAAACGTGATTTTATCTTGTCGCGTTTTTTGAAAAAATGTTTATTTTGACAGCAAGAAGACATTTTAGTTCAAATCTAGCTACAAAGTGATATAAGACGTTTGTTAACTCTGTAAGAAGTTTTTATTACTCTGAGAGAATTTTCTTCATTTTTACTTATTTGATAGATTTTATTTTTTTTATCAAACATCTCCACTCTGCCAGGCAGCTTTTTTGTTTCTCCTTAAATAAAATAATTCCCCTTTGAGATTATGTGAGAGAAAGAGTCAGCATGCTGGGCACAAAGTGTTTTCCATTTTTGCGTATTTTTTGTGTTCTTTCATACATATAGGTAAGTTATAAAATTTTCACCAATGTTAAGTAAATTACTAATAGGAGGTATGGATCGAAATAGAAAAAAAAGAAATAAGACCCCACCACCGTAGTTCTACGTTTGGTAGAGATACATTTATTTATTTATTTATAGTGTCCCTTTAATACAAAAAAAAAAAAAGATATTGCAGATTCTTTGAATTGTTTCCTTTTATAAAAGAACATAATTCTAGTCAGTTATTTAGATAAAGAAACAAAAACAAATCATATTCAAATGGATTCTTAAAGAATTCACACAATATTGTCTTCCATTTATGAAAATATGAAAGCTAGCTAGTGCGAACTTACCTTTTTGGTTTAAGAAAATGTGACGCGATGCATCGCATCGCGCATGCGCAAGATAATACTGTCTGCATCGCATCGCACATGCGCAAGATAATACTGTCTGGCGCTTAAATTTTTTCAGTGTTGCCCCCTGAACAAACAAATTAATTTATTTTTGCTACGTAAAATGGTAAAGTATTTACTGAAATTATTTATCTTACAATCCCGAACTCATTTTCTATTCTTAAAGGTTGTTAAAAACAATTATACTAGGTATATGAATACTCAGTGCCTACGTTCTGCAACTCTCGCATCGTGACAAATTGTGGAAAAACAAATGTCATTTCTTAGCTATATGAATTTCATTCCGAATTAAAATGTTTCTCGACAAATTATTTCGACGCGAGAGTTGCAGAATATATGCAATGTGTCTTCATAAAGCGATAATATTCTTTCCAATAATTTTTTACCTAAACAAAAAGTATTTCTGTTACTAGGATAGATAAATGAGTTTTTGTACACTTTCAAGGAAAACAAAAAGTAAACCACTTTACGTGTTATGGATAATATTTAAACTTGAAAATATTTTGGAATTAAATAAATAATACCAACAAGTGTGTTTTTCTATATAACCCAGTAAAGACAATATAACTGGCATAGTGATGAAGTTTCAAGTCCACCATTCTACATTCTTAACCAATTGGGGGCAACACTGAATTGATTCCCATGAATGCATCTCAACGCACTGACCATTCCTGTTTGTTCGTGTTAAATTGGTAGTGTTACCTTACCATACTTTTTAACTGATCTGATTTTTGTGTAAGTCAAAAGAAACCAAAATTATTATGAATTTATAGAAATTTCTTCCTCTTTATTTACATACTAAAGCCCGTTTTTCCTTCAACTCAGTATATACTATTTTTTTTTAATTTTTATTGTAAAAACAAATACGTGTGAAGTTTGTAACTAATGTGCTGTAGAAAAGACACGGCTTATATTATACAAATGTACATGAGAATTTTCTAAGATTCTAAGACTACCTACCTTACAGTTCATATGTATGCACTTTACATCACAATCGTAGGCCTATTTTTTGAATCTACATATAAACTTAAATATCAACTAGCATATTATTCTTTAAAACAAACGCAATTTATTACACTTTCTTGGAACAAAAATATTCGGGTCTAATTTTATAAAATCATAATACCTATACATAATACATTCCTCTTAAGGTGGGTAACTCTAATATTGAATTGGATAAAATGCTTCAATTCGAAAAGCAGGTTTTCCCTCCAAAAACAATTTCTTCAGTCAGCGCATCGCATCGCATATGCAATTTTTTTTTTTGCTTTCGTTGTTTTCTCTGGTGGAGGTTTAACCGTAACGTACATATGTGTGTGAGTATGGCTACTTAGACGTCAGACAACAAACAATTGCTTTGAATTAGTTCTCGCTCATCTAAATATGTTTCATATACCTACCTTCATTATGTTAACTTTCTTAATTTTTATTATTGGAATAGGTTAATAACCAAGATTACAAAATTAGTAGAAAATTTGATTGATTTTTATTTAAGCAAATAAAAGTTATTCCAATGTTTGGCTGTTTGGTGTGGAGCTGCATAAGAAATATACGTTTGAGCAAAAATGTATCATATTTCATCAGTAAGCGCATGGCCTCGCATATGCAATTTTTTTTTGCTTTTGTTGTTTTCTCTGGTGGAGGTTTAACTGTAACGTACATATGTGTGTGAGTATGGCTTTGAATTAGTTCTCGCTCATCTAAATATGTTTCATATACCTACCTCCATTATGTTAACTTTCTTAATTTTTATCCAGGATTACAAAATAAGTAGAAAATTTAATTAATTTGTATTAAAACAAATAAAAGTTTATTACAATGTTTGGCTGTTTATATACATATATGCACAAATATTAAAGTGAAACAAGATAGACATGCGTAAAATTAAAATCCTTGTTTTCAATTGAAAAGTTAAGTTGGGCTTAAACAACTTCAGTTGAAAATAACAATAAATTATATTGCTGCTATCGAATTTCTTCTGTAGAAAACCAAAAAAGGGAGACATTTTTGTTCACAAACATGGAATGAATTATTAAATATTAAAAAGAAGAAATGTTTCCCGCAACCATTCATTCGTTTGCATAAAAATAATTATTTCTTATTCCATGAAAATAACGATTAAGATTTTTATATTCATTTGTAGTAAATGAAATGTATATTGAAAGAAACAACATTCTGGAAATGTTGTTCGAAAAATATTCATTCGTTTGCTACAAACTGATGATTCGCTTGCGGAAAAATAATTTTCTTATTTCTTGAAAAAAAACGTTCAAGATTTTTGTATTCGTTTGTAGTAAATGAATTGAATATTTACTCCAAATGTAAAGTTCTTTGAAAGAAACAACATTCTGGAAATGTTCTTCGAAAAGTATTCATTCGTTTGCTACAAACTGATGATTCGCTTGCGGAAAAATAATTTTCTTATTTCTTGAAAAAAAACGTTCAAGATTTTTGTATTCGTTTGTAGTAAATGAATTGAATATTTACTCCAAATGTAAAGTTCTTTGAAACAAACAACATTCTGAAAATGTTCTTCGAAAAGTATTCATTCGTTTGCTACAAACTGATGATTCGCTTGCGGGAAAATAATTTTCTTATTCCATAAAAAAAACGTTCAAGATTTTTGTATTCGTTTGTAGTAAATGAATTGAATATTTACCCCAAATGGAAAGTTCTTTGAAACAAACAACATTCTGAAAATGTTCTTCGAAAAGTATTCATTCGTTTGCTACAAACTGATGATTCGCTTGCGGAAAAATAATTTTCTTATTCCATAAAAAAAACGATCAAGATTTTTGTATTCGTTTGTAGTAAATGAATTGAATATTTACCCCAAATGGAAAGTTCTTTGAAACAAACAACATTCTGAAAATGTTCTTCGAAAAGTATTCATTCGTTTGCTACAAACTGATGATTCGCTTGCGGAAAAATAATTTTCTTATTCCATAAAAAAAACGATCAAGATTTTTGTATTCGTTTGTAGTAAATGAATTGAATATTTACCCCAAATGGAAAGTTCTTTGAAACAAACAACATTCTGAAAATGTTCTTCGAAAAGTATTCATTCGTTTGCTACAAACTGATGATTCGCTTGCGGAAAAATAATTTTCTTATTCCATAAAAAAAACGATCAAGATTTTTGTATTCGTTTGTAGTAAATGAATTGAATATTTACCCCAAATGGAAAGTTCTTTGAAACAAACAACATTCTGAAAATGTTCTTCGAAAAGTATTCATTCGTTTGCTACAAACTGATGATTCGCTTGCGGAAAAATAATTTTCTTATTCCATAAAAAAAACGATCAAGATTTTTGTATTCGTTTGTAGTAAATGAATTGAATATTTACCCCAAATGGAAAGTTCTTTGAAACAAACAACATTCTGAAAATGTTCTTCGAAAAGTATTCATTCGTTTGCTACAAACTGATGATTCGCTTGAGGAAAAATAATTTTCTTATTCCATAAAAAAAACGATCAAGATTTTTGTATTCGTTTGTAGTAAATGAATTGAATATTTACCCCAAATGGAAAGTTCTTTGAAACAAACAACATTCTGAAAATGTTCTTCGAAAAGTATTCATTCGTTTGCTACAAACTGATGATTCGCTTGCGGAAAAATAATTTTCTTATTCCATAAAAAAAACGATCAAGATTTTTGTATTCGTTTGTAGTAAATGAATTGAATATTTACCCCAAATGGAAAGTTCTTTGAAACAAACAACATTCTGAAAATGTTGTTCGAAAAGTATTCATTCGTTTGCTACAAACTGATGATTCGCTTGCGGAAAAATAATTTTCTTATTCCATAAAAAAAACGATCAAGATTTTTGTATTCGTTTGTAGTAAATGAATTGAATATTTACCCCAAATGGAAAGTTCTTTGAAACAAACAACATTCTGAAAATGTTGTTCGAAAAGTATTCATTCGTTTGCTACAAACTGATGATTCGCTTGCGGAAAAATAATTTTCTTATTCCATAAAAAAAACGATCAAGATTTTTGTATTCGTTTGTAGTAAATGAATTGAATATTTACCCCAAATGGAAAGTTCTTTGAAACAAACAACATTCTGAAAATGTTCTTCGAAAAGTATTCATTCGTTTGCTACAAACTGATGATTCGCTTGCGGAAAAATAATTTTCTTATTCCATAAAAAAAACGATCAAGATTTTTGTATTCGTTTGTAGTAAATGAATTGAATATTTACCCCAAATGGAAAGTTCTTTGAAACAAACAACATTCTGAAAATGTTCTTCGAAAAGTATTCATTCGTTTGCTACAAACTGATGATTCGCTTGCGGAAAAATAATTTTCTTATTCCATAAAAAAAACGATCAAGATTTTTGTATTCGTTTGTAGTAAATGAATTGAATATTTACCCCAAATGGAAAGTTCTTTGAAACAAACAACATTCTGAAAATGTTCTTCGAAAAGTATTCATTCGTTTGCTACAAACTGATGATTCGCTTGCGGAAAAATAATTTTCTTATTTCTTGAAAAAAACGATCAAGATTTTTGTATTCGTTTGTAGTAAATGAATTGAATATTTACTCCAAATGGAAAGTTCTTTGAAACAAACAACATTCTGAAAATGTTCTTCGAAAAGTATTCATTCGTTTGCTACAAACTGATGATTCGCTTGCGGGAAAATAATTTTCTTATTCCATAAAAAAAACGTTCAAGATTTTTGTATTCGTTTGTAGTAAATGAATTGAATATTTACTCCAAATGTAAAGTTCTTTGAAAGAAACAACATTCTGGAAATGTTGTTCGAAAAATATTCATTCGTTTGCTACAAACTGATGATTCGCTTGCGGAAAAATAATTTTCTTATTCCATAAAAAAAACGATCAAGATTTTTGTATTCGTTTGTAGTAAATGAATTGAATATTTACCCCAAATGGAAAGTTCTTTGAAACAAACAACATTCTGAAAATGTTCTTCGAAAAGTATTCATTCGTTTGCTACAAACTGATGATTCGCTTGCGGAAAAATAATTTTCTTATTCCATAAAAAAAACGATCAAGATTTTTGTATTCGTTTGTAGTAAATGAATTGAATATTTACCCCAAATAGAAAGTTCTTTGAAACAAACAACATTCTGAAAATGTTCTTCGAAAAGTATTCATTCGTTTGCTACAAACTGATGATTCGCTTGCGGAAAAATAATTTTCTTATTTCTTGAAAAAAACGATCAAGATTTTTGTATTCGTTTGTAGTAAATGAATTGAATATTTACTCCAAATGGAAAGTTCTTTGAAACAAACAACATTCTGAAAATGTTCTTCGAAAAGTATTCATTCGTTTGCTACAAACTGATGATTCGCTTGCGGGAAAATAATTTTCTTATTCCATAAAAAAAACGTTCAAGATTTTTGTATTCGTTTGTAGTAAATGAATTGAATATTTACTCCAAATGTAAAGTTCTTTGAAAGAAACAACATTCTGGAAATGTTGTTCGAAAAATATTCATTCGTTTGCTACAAACTGATGATTCGCTTGCGGAAAAATAATTTTCTTATTCCATAAAAAAAACGATCAAGATTTTTGTATTCGTTTGTAGTAAATGAATTGAATATTTACCCCAAATGGAAAGTTCTTTGAAACAAACAACATTCTGAAAATGTTCTTCGAAAAGTATTCATTCGTTTGCTACAAACTGATGATTCGCTTGCGGAAAAATAATTTTCTTATTCCATAAAAAAAACGATCAAGATTTTTGTATTCGTTTGTAGTAAATGAATTGAATATTTACCCCAAATAGAAAGTTCTTTGAAACAAACAACATTCTGAAAATGTTCTTCGAAAAGTATTCATTCGTTTGCTACAAACTGATGATTCGCTTGCGGAAAAATAATTTTCTTATTTCTTGAAAAAAACGATCAAGATTTTTGTATTCGTTTGTAGTAAATGAATTGAATATTTACTCCAAATGGAAAGTTCTTTGAAACAAACAACATTCTGAAAATGTTCTTCGAAAAGTATTCATTCGTTTGCTACAAACTGATGATTCGCTTGCGGAAAAATAATTTTCTTATTCCATAAAAAAAACGATCAAGATTTTTGTATTCGTTTGTAGTAAATGAATTGAATATTTACCCCAAATAGAAAGTTCTTTGAAACAAACAACATTCTGAAAATGTTCTTCGAAAAGTATTCATTCGTTTGCTACAAACTGATGATTCGCTTGCGGAAAAATAATTTTCTTATTTCTTGAAAAAAACGATCAAGATTTTTGTATTCGTTTGTAGTAAATGAATTGAATATTTACTCCAAATGTAAAGTTCTTTGAAACAAACAACATTCTGGAAATGTTGTTCGAAAAGTATTCATTCGTTTGCCACAAACTGATGATTCGCTTGCGGAAAAATAATTTTCTTATTTCTTGAAAAAAACGTTCAAGATTTTTGTATTCGTTTGTAGTAAATGAATTGAATATTTACTCCAAATGTAAAGTTCTTTGAAACAAACAACATTCTGGAAATGTTGTTCGAAAAGTATTCATTCGTTTGCTACAAACTGATGATTCGCTTGCGGAAAAATAATTTTCTTATTTCTTGAAAAAAACGTTCAAGATTTTTGTATTCGTTTGTAGTAAATGAATTGAATATTTACCCCAAATGTAAAGTTCTTTGAAAGAAACAACATTCTGAAAATGTTGTTCGAAAAGTATTCATTCGTTTGCTACAAACTGATGATTCGCTTGCGGGAAAATAATTTTCTTATTCCATAAAAAAAACGTTCAAGATTTTTATATTCGTTTGTAGTAAATGAATTGAATATTTACCCCAAATGTAAAGTTCTTTGAAACAAACAACATTCTGGAAATGTTGTTCGAAAAGTATTCATTCGTTTGCTACAAACTGATGATTCGCTTGCGGGAAAATAATTTTCTTATTCCATGAAACAAATGATCAAGATTTTTGTATTCGTTTGTAGTAAATGAATTGAATATTTACTCCAAATGTAAAGTTCTTTGAAACAAACAACATTCTGAAAATGTTCTTCGAAAAGTATTCATTCGTTTGCTACAAACTGATAATTCGCTTGCGGAAAAATAATTTTCTTATTCCATGAAACAAATGATCAAGATTTTTGTATTCGTTTGTAGTAAATGAATTGAATATTTACCCCAAATGGAAAGTTCTTTGAAACAAACAACATTCTGAAAATGTTCTTCGAAAAGTATTCATTCGTTTGCTACAAACTGATAATTCGCTTGCGGAAAAATAATTTTCTTATTCCATGAAACAAACGATCAAGATTTTTTTATTCATTTGTAGTAAATGAATTCTATATTTGCACCAAAAGTAAAGTTCTTTGAAACAAACAACATTCTAGAAAGGTGCTTCGCAAAGACTTCATTCGTTTGTTGCAAACATTAATATTTACTAGTAAACAACAAAGAGTTTAGATGTAGGACGTATTTTCTTTCCCGCAATGAACACACGAAAATTGACCTCCAAACGAATGGGTTGTTTTGCATAACGTTTGCTGCTATGGAATTATTATTTGGGTCGAATGTAATACAATTGCTGTGAACTCTTAACTATTGCGGCTAATGTATTAACATTGCAGCAAACGATTTTCTTTTGATGCAAAAGATATTCTTTAGCCGCAAACGAAAAAAAAAAATTTAATTCTCTGAGTGTGTAGAAAAGTGTTTTTTTTTCACGGAAAAGAGGTCGGGGGTCAAGGTCAAAATAGTAAAACAAAATTGTTTATGGAAGTTTTTTAACTTGATGAAAGAGTTTTGTTTGTTATAAAAACAATACAAAATTATCTAGAGGAGAAAGGGTGTTTTTTTCAAAATGATGATTTTCGGAATTAGTACCAAAAAAACTGGGATACAAAAATATTACGTCAATGAAGTCGTCTTTCCCATGAGAATTACGAAAACAATTATTCTATAAATTTTTTTCATTTCAAATTGTGTTTTTTAGGCGTAGAGAAAATGTGAGTAGTATATTGGAAAACTAAGTTATAATAGTACCCTATTGAAATTCAGCAATTATGTTGTTTTAGGAGTGGCAACAAAAATCTAAAGTGTCTATAAGAATATTATATGTAGTTAATGGGCCGACTTAATGAAGTTTATTAAATAACAAAGACAAATTTAGAGGTTTCATAAAAAACTTAGGTGAAAGGGTTTTTTTCGAAAAGACAAAATCTGCAATTGGTAACAAAAAGCCAATGATTTGAGTATAACGTCTAAGAACTTAAGTATACCTACATAAACGATCAATTTGTTATCCAAATAAAAAATAAAATGCACGACTGGGTCACACGAACTTGCTCTTAGAGTTCAAGTTGCTTAAATTTTTAAGACTTTTTATATAGAAATTTGGAAAAAAAAAATTGAAAAAAAAAATATAAAATTCGTTTTTTTTTTAAATAAAACAAAATCTGAAATCAAATTGCCCTCCAAAAAGAGTATACAGTTTTATTTGATAAATTAAGGTGCATTTTTAGAAAAAAAATTTTGAAAATCGAATAAGCAGTTTCGGAGCAAATCGGATTTAAGAAAAACGGTTCTATTGTACCTACCGTTAATAATGATCTTCAAAAAAAAATTTTTTCACTAAAACATAGACCTTGTCTTAAAACTTACATTTGAATTTTTTAAACAAAATCGTTGGAGCCGTTTGTGAGCAATTTCAACTTTACTAAAATCGGTATATGACAAGTACCGTTATTTTTATTCCAAAAAAATTAATTCCAAAAATCCCTCTGGAGAGTTTCCAAAAACTGCTTCATACCAAATTTGAAGTCAATCGGTCCATCCGTTTAGACTGTAGCTCCTTATACAGACAGACAGACAGACAGACAGACGGACTTCCGGGACCCACTTTTTTAGCATTCTCTACCATCGTAATGTCATGGAAAAATGTTATCTCAACTTTTTTTTTTGTACGAATACATAACTTGATATATAGTACCTATATCGCAAGTAATAATATGAATTATTGGCTTTTTGAGACCAATTACATTGGTCAACAAAATTAAACTTTTTTTTTTGTTACAGAAACCAAGGTATATTTTTGCATAAGTTTTTTGTGTGCTGAAGTCAGAAAAATTCTATCACATCAGGTTTTTGAGATATTCTCGTTAGAAAACCGAAAATGCCGCTTTTTACCAGTTTTAGAGTAGAGGTTATTTCTTAGCATTTGGTTATTTGTTTTAAAGTAAATTTGTATCGGTTTCTTTCTAAATCCGTTTAAATCTTTTAAATATCTCTTTTCTTCTTCGAGAAATCTTAAATTGAAATCAACGTGTTTGGTATATCTCATATTTATTTGTTTTAAATAGCAAATCTTAAAAAGTTCTTAACCAATCGCTTTCAAATTTTGACAAAACGTTTCATTAACATTCCTGTAAGTTCTTATAATATTTTGAACAAGAAAAAAGTTATATTTTTCTCACTAGTAATTATTTAGTATAACTATCTGACACGGTCATGCTTTGCTGTATCTGAACGCGATTCACCACCTTCGCCAATATAAAAACTTACGAGAGGATAAAGTCTGAATTTTTGGCTGACCTCAAAAGGATTCAATTTTTAGTACTTAATTGGAAAAGTTGTGTAAACTATTGAAATAAAAATGATTGTAATTATTATTCTGGATGCCTTCAACATATTTTAACAAAGGACTCAAAATAAAATATAAAAGCGACCGAACGGAAGCAAATGTAAAAATAAAAAAAATTAGAAAAAAAATCCTTTGAAGTCTCTTGAAAACAAAAAAAAAAAAAACAACAGATAGATATATAATCCAGGTTCTTGAGATTCTACATAAAAACAAGAAGATTTTGTTGGTCCTTTCTAAAAATAACAAAAAAAAAAAACTCTAAATAAAACGAGTCACAAGGATATAATTTAGCTTCGCAGCGACTTGTTCAATTTATTTTTCTTAGCTCACCCTTTGTCTTATTTTTTTACTTTGCTTTTTTGTATGAAATGTAGCTACATATTTACAACTAAAAAGGACTGTTATGATTTCTAACAAAAATTTGTGCACAATTTAAAAAAAAAAAAATAAATTTAATAATTTTTACAAAATTTAGCATCTCAAAGCAATTATAAAGTTAGATTAAGAATTTTTCGAACTTTTATAACTTTTTTCCTCAATATCGTTTTCAGAGTCTAATGAAGAGCAAGTTAGTGCGACCCAGTGAATCCTTTAAATTTTTTTTAAAGTTTATTTACTTATTTTTTGCGTTAGTTTCTTTATAACAATAAACTTTGTGCAACGAGTGCAAATGGCATTATTCGTGTAGAAAATAGTGTCTTTTGTATTGAAGTTTGCAACACGACAATGGCCGACTTTCCTAGTTGTAAGGATGAGGCAGCAGCGGGCGATGATGGTGCGCAGCAAATACAATTTCATTTCCCAAAGTCAGCTGCAGCTGCTGGGAGCTGGACAACACAGCGAAGGACACACACAAAACCTGTCCAGAATTTTTAATTAATTTTCCAATTTTAACAAGATTTGCAAAACACCATTCTGAAAAGAAATGAAATTGGAAATAATAAAGTTACTTGCAATTGCAACAAAAACACACACACAATTGCAAAGGGTGGCTTTTAGTGCATCCTTTTTGTTGTGTTGTCTGTGGTTTCTTGTTTATTGCAAAGGAATTTTTTTGTGTGTCTTCTTTTGTATTATTATTTAACTGGACACGGATGGCGTTTCTAGCTGAAAATGTTATTTGCTTAAAGACAGAAGCTATGGAAGAAAAAAAAATTGTGACTGTAGCTGTAGCAAAAGCAACGAACTACATAACTCTTTGCGACATTGCTAAGGGAAAACACCTAATTGAAACGTGTTGCATTGTCACACGAGCTATGTTGTGGTAAAATTTATTTTATGTAATTTTCTTTTTAGAGAGGATTTTTTTTTGTGATTTCCGGACAGCTGTTGTTTCAATAACACTAAAAGGATATTGCTTTAGTTGGATAGTTTTTAATGTTTTTTTTATCTGCGATATCAATGTTGGATTCACCATTAGATATTTTGGTCGAAAAAAAAAAATTTTTTCAAGAGAACCAAATTAAAGAAGAAGGTCAATTAACATCCTTGTGGTAGGAATTAGGTATACAAAAAAAAAGTCATGTGTGCAAATTTTTCCTGAAAAAAAAAGAAAAAATCTACCTATTTTTTATTCTATCTCCTTTAAATACATGTTTTTTATATGACAACCTATATTAATTTTATATCATCTGAAAGCTTATTGTTTTAGCTCAAAATATTTATATCGTGCACGTCTATACAACATCTACAAAACGAGCTTATTTTTCTCAAACCAAATCACTTTTCATCAAAAAAGCAAAAAATCCATCTTTTTTCTCTTTTAACACCATTAAATATATTTTTTTTAATGACAACCTATAGTAATATCTATATCATCTGAAAGGTTCACCTTTAATATGACGTATGAATCATATTTCTAATATGCCTAGAAAAAAACTAAGAATTTTTTAAAGCCAACTATGTCGAAATTTTAAAATCAACTGATCTCCACAGGTGTTTTGAGGTATTTTTCAAGTTTTTCAATTTAAGATTGTGCAACTTGTAGAGCACGTACCGTTATATATGATATATCAAATAAAAGATTATGTTATCAGCATGCGTATTAAAGTTAAATCAAATTTGTATGTGCACTAGATCAAAAGATATAACGTGTGTAGAAAAAGAACATCTTTTTACCGTTATCTCAGAATTTTGAATATGAAATTAATTGAAATCTATAGTTTATTTAATTACCTATCTACAGTACAAATTTCATTCATCTATCTATTACAACAAAAGTTAGAACAGGTTGAATGTTCGTGTCGCGTTTTCGTTTCATCTTGTTTCAAATCACAACGATACTAAAGAAGTTTTCACTTCAAAAAACTTAAATTTTAATTTTTACCACTTTAAATTAAAGTGATATCCGCTTAAAATAAGTTGATTTCACTTAAACTCGGTTAAATTTAAACAGACCACATAGAATTAGGCGCATCGCTCTTTAATTTAAGCGGATTTCTGCATGGTTTTTTGCTAAGATGACTGTCACTTTAAATTAAGATGACACTTTTTTCTCCGTGTGTTAGCCCATACTTAAGAGAACAACATTCATAAATTTATTATAAAATTTTTCAGAATGTAAATATATGTACATTCAAAACATGATAAATCTAAATACACTACCGAAAAAATAGGGCACAAAAGATTTTAAGGTCAAAAATCTTAATCTTAATCTAGATATCAGAAAAAAAATAAAATGCACGACTGGGTCGCACGAACTTGCTCTTAGAGTTTAAGTTGCTTAAATTTGTAAGAGTTTTTATATAGAAATTAAAAAAAAAAAAATAAAATTCGTTTTTTAAAAAAATAAAATAAAATCTAAAATTAAATTGCCCTCCAAAAAAAGTATGCAGCTTTGATTGATATATTAACATGCATTTTTAGAAAAAAAATTTTCAAAATCGTTAGAGCCGTTTTTAAAAAAAATAATTTTTTATAAATAATTTTTTGGAAAAAAAGTTTTAAAATAAAATTGGTATGCCATTTTGTAGAAATCACTAATCAACATCTAAAAACAAAATTTCAAAAAAATTCAATGTCCCGTTTTCGAAAATTTGATTTTTCAAAAAAAAATTTTCAATTTTTTTTTTAAAATCCAAAAATTATTTTTTTGGAAATTTTATTTTTGGTTTATACTTAAATTATATAAATGCTTCTTCACAAAAAGTTTCGTTGAAATCGAATAATCAGTTTCGGAGATAATCGGATTTGAAAAAAAACCGTTCTATGGCAGGTACCGTTAATAATGATTTTCAAAAAAAAATTGTTTCATTGGAAGATTAACCTTAGCTTAAAACTTACATCTGAATTTTTTAAACAAAATCGTTGGAGCCGTTTTCGAGATATTTCAATTTTTCTTAAATCGGTATATCACATGTACCGTTATTTTTGGTCCAAAAAAATTAATTCCAAAAACCCCTCTGGAGAGTCGCCAAATAACGCTACATACCAAGTTTGACATTAATCGGTCCATCCGTTTAGGCTGTAGCTCCTTATACAGACAGACAGACAGACAGACAGACAGACAGACAGACAGACAGACGGACTTCCGGGACCCACTTTTTTGGCATTGTCTACCATCGTAATGTCATGGAAAAATGTTATCTCAACTTTTTTTTTTTGTACGAATGCATAACTTGATATATAGTACCTATATCGCAAGTAATAAAATAAAAAGTAGGTACCTACCTATGCTAAAAGAAAAACATATTTTTTTTTTCTGAAAACTTGAATTCACAAAATAATTAAGTTGATAAGAAACGCTTGTCTATGAATTTTAAATAAATCAATCCAACCTTCAACGAAATATACGTAAATAATCATAATGTCAGTTTTCGCAATAAACGGCAACGCATTATTTTCCTTATCAGAGAAAAAATATAGATGGAGTTTTTTTATTAGCTTGAACCATTACTCACACCAAATTTAATCGAAATTGTTAAAGTCGTTTTCTAGAAAAATATAATTACATACTCGAAATATTTGTATGGGAGGTACAAGTTCAAAGTAAAATATTAAAGCCTGAATTACATCAAAACACAAAGTCAAAAAAGTACGAAAAAGTAAACAAAGCTCAAAATATAAAAATCACATTGGAACATCTATTGGAAAAAAATTAACAAAAAAAGCTCTTTTGTTTTTGAAGTTTTGAAATTTCAGTGTATTCAGTGTATTTGTTTTTAAAAATTTGTGAAAATTGAAAGCTTGGTCTTGTTCAAGCTTTTTGAATCGAATACTTTTTTAAAATGAAAGAGAGATATACAAACAAACTACTAGGGGGAAGAAGAAAAAACATCGTGTTTACTTTTTTGTACTTTTTTGACTTTGTGTTTTGATGTAGTTCAGGCTTAAGAAACAAACAAAAAACAACCTTGTAATCCAGTTAAATAAGGGTTTAACCTCGGAATGAATGTTAGTAGAAATTTTTTGTGCTCAATATCTTCCTTTTGCCATTCTATAACATATCTCAAAAGTCTAGAAAAATCTCATGTCCGCTTGTCGCGATTTCAAGGTCAAATCGCGAAATGGAGATTTTCAAAATTAGCAAAAATAGGCTATGGTAGTATATACACATATGATACATGATTTCAAGGTATTTTTTAATGCTGATTCCAAAAAATCTAAAATCAAGACAATCTGACATCTCTGGAAAAAGTTATACCTGTTTTTAATCTGTCAACTCATATTATTATAACAGTTGCAAACTTACTGCCGAAAAACCCTTAAAAGTTATGGTAGATGAACCAAATTTTGCATGAAGATTTTAGAATCCATCATTATTAAAAATCAAAACAATCCCTTACAAAAAATATATATACCTACGAAATAATGGTATTTTTTGATGGAGGGGAAAATTTTAGGATATGCACTAAAGAAGATTCTTGTTCATCTTAGGAATAAGTGCAAATAGGCTAATTTTTTCATTTTTATCTTTGTTTGGATATTCTTTAACTACCCTCAAAAATCTAAAAAAATCTCATGTCCGAAAGTCCTAATTTTCTTGGTTTGAAAATAAGGTGCAGATTTTAAAAAAATAATAAGAAAAGTTTAAATTTTTATATGTATACCAACATAAGCGACATGATTTAAAGGTATTTTTTAACACTTATTCCAACAAAACTCACAAACAAGTCAACCTGACCATCCCTGAAAAGTAATGCACCTTATTCATGTTGATCTGACACAAATATCTGAAGTGTAGTTTTCCAATTTTTTAAAATCTGCACCTTATTTTCAAACCAAGAAAATTAGGACTTGCGGACATGAGATTTTTTTAGATTTTTGAGGGTAGTTAAAGAATATCCAAACAAAGATAAAAATGAAAAAATTAGCCTATTTGCACTTATTCCTAAGATGAACAAGAATCTTCTTTAGTGCATATCCTAAAATTTTCCCCTCCATCAAAAAATACCATTATTTCGTAGGTATATATATTTTTTGTAAGGGATTGTTTTGATTTTTAATAATGATGGATTCTAAAATCTTCATGCAAAATTTGGTTCATCTACCATAACTTTTAAGGGTTTTTCGGCAGTTAGTTTGCAACTGTTATAATAATATGAGTTGACAGATTAAAAACAGGTATAACTTTTTCCAGAGACGTCAGATTGTCTTGATTTTAGATTTTTTGGAATCAGCATTAAAAAATACCTTGAAATCATGTATCATATGTGTATATACTACCATAGCCTATTTTTGCTAATTTTGAAAATCTCCATTTCGCGATTTGACCTTGAAATCGCGACAAGCGGACATGAGATTTTTCTAGACTTTTGAGATATGTTATAGAATGGCAAAAGGAAGATATTGAGCAAAAAAAATTTCTACTAACATTCATTCCGAGATTTACCCCTTTTTTCTCCTTATTTTACTGTATTATTGGAAATTACGAAAAAATCATCTGTACCAAATGTCAAGAAAATCAGTCCACCTGCTTAGAATGTGGCTTCATGTTCAGATGGACGCACCAGTCTGTGCGTGTCAGAGCGACCGTGTGTCCATCTGTATGTGAAACTGCAGCCAAAAATATTTTTTTTTATTTTTTCCAATACCGCAAATTTTATCAGTCCTTAATTTTTTCGGTAGAGTTAACCAATCTTGTTTGTATAAAAATCCTAAAAACAGGACCCTTTCTCTCTCTCTAGACTAAAAGGCTAGCTTCTAAAATAATTTTTTGATGTCCAAACTTCGTCTAAAAATTTTTTATTTTCGTCTTTTTCTATATTAAGTATTATTTAATCTTAATGTATTGATGATCATAACTCTTTCACGTTTTATATATCAAACTAATGATCAGCCTATAGGGTTTTCCGAACTCTGAGATAAGCTGAATGCTGGGGTTTTTGCACTTTTTTTCAATTTACTTTAAAGACCTTCCTGCGCCTGTAGCTTGTGGTCGTAATGGATCGTTGTTATTAAAGAAGTTTTTAAAGTTTTTCTTTGTATGTATAAGGTTAAACCAACCGAGCCGATAGTGTTCTTTTTTTTAAGCTTGATTTGTAAAATTCCTATTTTCATATCTTTTATTTTATGATTCGGGTGTTTAAAAAATCCTACTGAAACCATCAACACTGTTGGCCTATCAAGTAATTTGACAAAATATGTCATATAATTAATAAATAAAAAAGAATAATACTGAATGTAACAAAGATAATAAAAGATGTTTTTAATCGTTCCATTATATCAATCGAAAAAAGTTACTCATACACCACAGTGTACAACAATAATGAGTATGGATTGGAAGAGGAATACAGCCATATTTTTGAGTCAGGACCAGTTTTGACACTTTAGATATTTTTATTTATCTTAAAATGCCCAATAAATGTAGATTTACGTTAATTTGAGTTAGCACTAGAGAAAAGTCCATTATACAAACATATTTATAAAATTCAAATTTTCAAACTAATCATATTTTATTAAGAAGAGCAGTGGTACAAATGATTTTGTCTGAATATTTCATTTCCACTCCAATTGTGTACTAGGCTTAAAAATTCTGAATTATTAATTTTGAAGAAAAGAAGTTCAGTAGCTTATGACTAATAGAATACATAATTCAAATGATAAAATCGTCTTTTATCTAGACTTTTTTTTTAATATTTTAAATAACTAAAATTTCCAATCATCTTTTCAATCCAAAATAGCAAAATAAATTACATTATGATCCGACCCAGCTAACAATATTGTTCTATTTGTTCTTAAGATATTCAAAGTATTAAAAGAACACTTTTTAGTCTTTAGTATTTTTTTACCTAGCGAAAGCTTGATAAAAAAAATATAAATACGCATGACTTGGCGAAAAAGCTTGATTTTTGTGTTTGTTGTTGTTTTTTTTTTTTTTGGCAAAAGACGAACTTGAAAAATGAAACTTATTTTCACATTTTGTGTGTACTTTCAATTTCATTTTATAGAAATACAAAAAAAATCAAAGCTTTTAATGCATTTTCGTCTACTTTGAAATAATATTAATTAATAATTAAGTTACTCGATATGAATTCTCCAAATTTATTATTTTAAAAACTTAAATTAAATAAAACTGGGAAAATTAGAGAAAGAAAGAAATGTATCAAGAACTCTGAGCTCTGCTAAACATTGACGCTTTAGAGTGTATAATTTCAAAATTTTGGTCTAACCTTAACAGATTTAAAAATCATGTTTAATGTTTCAATAACAGATCCACACAAAAAAATCTTACCTGGGAGGAAGACCATGTTTTTTTTTTATCGGTGAAATCGAATCCATTTCACTCGATCACGTCAGATATTGCAGATAACATCGAAAAATGTTCACAGACACACTGAAATGAAAATCTTTTTTGACGTCATGTCAAAAACCTTAAATGATAGCAATAGGTAAAATAAACTTCGGATTCGGTGTCAGCAAATCATAATTTCACCCTAAGGTCAGAAAATCCTTTTTTACTTCGTAAAAAATTTGAAGTTGAGATGGCAATCAAACTTAACACTTCGATGATGGATAATGAGTAAAAACCGGGTAACGCAAGTCCGTTTGACTGATAGGATATCTATCTTTCTGTATAAGAAGCTACATGTTAAACAAATTTTTCCAAGCACTTTAAACTTGATATGAATATGGTGCTTAGACATTAAACACAGATATTTTTGAAGTTATACTTCTTATGGGAGGGTGGGTATGAAAATTTACTTTTTGACAAGAATGTCAAAGGGATTATGACGCGATCAAGTTGCATGTGGTAATTTCCATGTGGCAAGTTGCCAGGGTTGCAAAAAGCTCACATTTCAGCTCAGCTCACAGCTCAGCTCAAATTTGGGCTAGTTACCATAGCTTAGCTCATTTGAGCTGAGCTGAAAGTGAGCGCCCCAACTTCCAACGCCTATATCTCGGAATTTTGAAGAAAATGAAAAAAAAATTTTTTGATGCCAAAAGGTAGCGGGGACTCTAACCTACATTTGGGTACAACTCTCATCCCTGTAGGTCCACGCGTTCTCAAACCGGGAGAACTTAAAAGTAAAAAAAAAAATAGGCACGATTCTGAAAAAATAGGCATGATGTGGCAATTTAACATGGAAGGCGATTTTTTTAAAATCTGACAATGTGCAAAGCGTAGGCCCATGACACAAGCTATCATTTGGCATCACTCCCAAAAATTGCTCTCAACCGGTTTAGCTTCCAGGAGCGTTCAAAGATTCGGGGATTTTTCGAAAAAAAATTTTACCCCAACTTTCAAACGCGATTTTCTCGGAATTTTGAAAAAAAAAACGTCAAACCGGATTATACCACTATCGGGTAGCTGAGAATATAACCTTTCATATGGCACCACTCCCCTGTCTCTAGATCAAAGCGTTCCAACGCCTATATCGCGGAATTTTAAAGAAAATGAAAATTAAATGTTTGATGCCAAAAGATAGCGGGGACTCAAACCTACATTTGGGTACAACTCCCATCCCTGTAGGTAAACGCGTTCTCAAACCGGGAGAACTTAAAAGTAAAAAAAATAAAATGCACGACTGGGTCGCACGAACTTGCTCTTGGAGTTAAAGTTGCTTAAATTTTTAAGACTTTTTATATAGAAATTTAGAAAAAAAAAAATAAAATTCGTTTAAAAAAAAAAATAAAATAAAATCTGAAATTGAATTGCCCTCCAAAACAAGTATGCAGTTTTGATTGATATATTAACGTGCATTTTTAGAAAAAAAATTTTCAAAATCGTTAGAGCCATTTTAAAAAAAAAACAATTTTTTATAAATAATTTTTGGGAAAAAAAGTTTGAAAATAAAATTGGTATGCCATTTTGTAGAAATCACTAATCAACATCTAAAAACAAAATTTCAAAAAAATTCAATGTCCCGTTTTCGAATTGAAATTGATTTTTCAAAAAAAAAATTTTCAAAATTTTTTTAAAAATTTCAAAATTTTATTTTTGGCTTATATTTAAATTATATAAATGCTTCTTCACAAAAAGTTTCGTTGAAATCGAATAAGAACTTTCGGAGATATTCGAATTAAAAAAAAACGGTTCTATGGCAGGTACCGTTAATAATGATTTTCGAAAAAAAATTTTCCATTGAAATATAGACCTTAGCTCAAAACTAACATTTGAATTTTTTAAACAAAATCGTTGGAGCCGTTTTCGATATATTTCAATTTTACTAAAATCGGTATATGACAACGCGTACCCAACTTCCAACGCCTATATCGCGGAATTTTGAAGAAAATGAAAATAAAATTTTTGATGCCAAAAGGTAGCGGGGACTCTAACCTACATTTGGGTACAACTCCCATCCCTCTAGGTCCACGCGTTCTCAAACCGGGAGAACTTAAAAGTAAAAAAAAATAGGCACGATTTTGAAAAAATAGGCATGATGTGGCGGTTTAACATGGAAGGCGATTTTTTAAAAATCTGACAATGTGCAAAGCGTAGGCCCATGACACAAGCTATCATTTAGCATCACTCCTAAAAATTGCTCTGAAGCGGTTTAGCTTCCAGGAGCGTTCAAAGATACGGGGATTTTTCGAAAAAAAATTTTACCCCAACTTTCAAACGCGATTTTCTCGGAATTTTGAAAAAAATCGAAAAACCGGATTGTACCGGAATTTTTTTTTATGATAAAAAAAGAAATATTTTACTAAAAAAATAGAAATATATTTACTATTAAAAAAACCAAGAGAAAAGATCACGAAAAATTATCTGTCTTATTTATAAAAATATCCATGTGTTAAAATAATTCCATTAATAACTAGAACCAAACATCTTAAGCTATGGTGTTTTATAAAAGTTTAAAATATCTTCATATTTCATTATACTTTCCAAATAAAAATCAATGTATCCTCTCACCCATCACAGCTCAGCTCAGCTCACTTTACCTTGGCTCACCCAACAGCTCAGCTCAACCATCAGCTCAGCTCATTTTCAGCTCAGCTCAAATGAGCTGAGCTATGGTACATAGCTCAAAAGTGAGCTAGCTCAAAATTTGAGCCAGAGCTGTGAGCTGAGCTGAGCTAACTTTTGAGCTTTATAGCAACCCTGCAAGTTCCATATTGCTACTACTAGTGCTGAAGCACACACAATTCTCATAAAATTACCATATCGCACATTTTATGCGCAATTCATTTACTTTCGTTAAGCATATACCGTACGATCTGAACAACATGAGTAAATTTCACAGAATAAATTGAAAACTACATGGACGCAAGGAGGATGAAAGAATTAATTTATTGTTCACTTGATAAAAATGTAAAAAAACGAAATGTGGATTAATTAATTTAATAATAGAAGTTAAAAATATCAAATTAAATTCATTTACATATACTGAATGAGAAGTATAACTTCAGTCGCGTGTACATGTGTACACACACTCTTTTTTTTTAATTAATTTTTTTTTTGACCAAAAATAATTTAGAACAAATTTATATAAAAAAGCATAAATGTAAACAGTATTAAAATAAATCAAAAATAATTTTAGATAATAAATAAGTTTTGGATATTGCTGTTAAAAGAAAATGTCTTAATGTATACGTTTTAAAATTTTATAATATTTAACCATAACTTTGAAGAACGAATTTTATGATTCTTAAAATTTTTGTTTTCAAAAAATTTAAAAATTTTGAGCAACTTGAACTCTAAGATCTACATAGTTCGCAATTTTCTTACATAGAAAAACTTAAGGATGTCAATTTTAAGAGAGATAATATCAACACATAAAAATAAATAAATAAAGAAAAATCACTTTCAAGTTCAAGAAGATTTATGTATTTTGAAAATTAAACATACCACGTCCATTACTTTTTCGGATACTTTGTTGCAGAAGAAACATTTTAGTATGGTTTTTGAGTTATTGAATTTTCCTCCAAAATAAGTCTGAAGTTAGTGGACATAATCTGAAATGATTAAAAACAGTAGGTTTGGCTGACCTCCAAATTTGCATCTTTTTAATTTTTTTTCAAACTTGGTTTTTATGGACTCAACATTTTTTTTTTTGCTATTCAAAATTCCACTAAAATAAGACAGAAGTTAACGGACAAAGAGAGGAAAATTTTAATTTTTTTGATATCCAAATTGTATAAAATTAAATGCTAATTTGTTGCGCAAAAATTAATTTTGTAGCTCCACCCAGTAATTTTTTATTTCAACTTCCACTTCTGTTTTGATCAGGCCAGTGGAGAGATTTTTTAAACGCAACTTTTTTAATTTATAAAAGTCATTTTGAAAAAAAAGAACATATTAAAGTTGATCAAAATCTTTTGGACAAAAATTATACAATGTCCTAAAATTCATCTGTTAAAAATTCGAAATGATTGAGGCACGATTACGGATTTAACTACTTGCTTTGAATTTCTCCATCAAGGTTATGTTGATTTTGAGTACCTACTTAAAGAGTTGAATTTTTTTTTAGAAATGAATAATTTGCATTAACCATAAAAAAGTACTCATACGCCACAGTGACTGTCTAAGTTAAACCGTAGAAATATTTTTTTATTATTTAAAAACTTATTTATTTTTTTTTTTCAAATTCATAAGCAGATATCTATGAAGCCAAGTATTGAAATAAGTTTTTGTTTTAAGATGAGTTTTTAGTGACCAGACCTCTTTCATAAGAGTTCAGAGAAAGTCAATGCCCAAGTAGAGTCTTTGGTCAAATTCTTTATACTTTGTTCTGTGTAAAGAAAATTATAAGGTTCATTTCCAAACTGTCCCAAAATATCAAAGTTTTTACGCTTTAGATGAGGGTTCACATATTTGAATAAGAAGTTTATTTCCGGTTTAAGAACGAATTAAAAAAAAAAAAAATAATGGAAAACATTTCAACCAGATGGCGTAATTAATTTAAAACCAAAAATCACTTAAAGCTTTAAGCTTCGGTATTTCTTATGCGCATGTCCTTCATTACAATATTTCCTCAATCACAATCCGTCAGCATAAAAAGGTTCCCTAAAAATGACCAAAATAAAACAAACATTCTTTTAGTATTCATCAGGTGTCTGCGACAACATCCTGCGACACGAGGAAAGTACTTCCACGTGATGTGGTTTCACATTGGTATTTTAGTGTCCACTTTGAATTTTTCCCCATTAGAAGGGGACTTGAGTTGAAGAGTACTCGTTTATTTTTACTGGTCGTTTTGTTTTTTTTTTTCTGTTGATTTTCTTTGTAACAACGGTTTTTTTGTTACATTTTTTTGTCTATTCGGCAGTTAATAGAAATTTTGAAACTTGTAAATCCGTTGGTCTTAGTGTTTGTCACGTGCAAATAATTTTCACTTTCACTTTACCACAACAAAACCGCAAAAAAAATATAACAAAAAGCTATGAACAAAAACAAATTTGCTGCATCAACACCGGCACTCAAGGATGCGGAATAATACACGAAATGAATATATGAAGACTTAAACAACAACAACAGTCGATTGTTAAATGACCGTGACCCCCACATAATAACAAACAGGTAAGATACTTGGTTAAGGATGACAAACATAAATTTATCTATTAACGTGAAGATGACATGTGACATATCCTCGTGGCTCTAACCATTTATAAACATGTGTTCATGTTTTAATAATGAGGAGGAAAAGCAAAACAAAAATAACACGGGAAATAGGAAACACATGTTTCGGGAGACAATAACATATTATTTGCTTTGTTAACTTTGAAAAGGGATAACCAGTAGCGGATTTTACTGGAGTGATGTTCTAAATACTCGTCGCCAGAGAATTTTTTTTTTGTCGTAAACGCCAAAATGCACTTTTTTTTTAAATTTATATGTAGTAATAGATTTAAGAATGTGCTCTTTTCAATTCTGTTATCAGATTTTTCCTATTGTATACCGTTACTGAGATAATAAACATCAATTTTGTGGGATATTCAGAAAATAGGCATCATATTAGTAATTATTTGTTTTAAAAAATGAGTTTACGACAAACTTATTTTGGGTTAAAACCTTGAGAATTTGAAAAAATCAAAACAAATAAGATAGTTTTGACTACATTTATATAAGAACACACAAAAATTCTATTAAAAATTGAAAAAAAAACTTCATCACTTTGTTTTTTTTTTTCAAAATGATGTCTGTAAATTTTTAATAAAATTTACTTATATGCTTTGATGAAATATACGCACTTAAGAAATATGTCAATTTTTGAAAAACGGAAACGCCATATTTCCGTTCGCCGCATTTTTTGAGAAAAACTAAAAACGCAGGTTTGTTAGAATCAATAAGTCTATTACGTATACACCAAATTTAATCAAAATCGTTAGAGCCGTTTTCGAGAAAATTGCAATCCCTCGAAAACGTTATATGGGAGATATGTGTTAAAAAGGAGATATTAAAATAATAAAAAAAAGGGTCTAGGGAATAACGTCAGAATCATCTGTACCTACTAAGTTTCAAGCAAATCCATCCATCCGTTTAGGCCCTAGCTCGATGTACAAATGGTCGCACAGACGGAAACCACTTTTTTGATCTTCTCCATCATCGTAATGTTGGTTTTGATTAAAACCTCAAATTTTTTTTTCTACACGAAACCAATACTTGCCATATATGTAGATACGGTGACCATATTTCCAGAAGCAAAACCTGGGATACATTCAAAAATTTTCGGATCGTTTTGAAAATATTGGTTCTTCAAAAACATAAATAGCTCAGGGAAATTAGTCAAAATATGGGCATGAAATCGCATTTTTCGCGGGACAAAATTTTTTTCATGAAATGTGTTCGGGTGGTTGTCCTTATCATAAAAGTCAATTTGTTGGGATAATTGGAGGTTGGGAACAGCCGCCATCTTGGAAAAGAGATTGGTATCGTTTTTATTGAATAGCTCCATTGTTATTCATTTTAACAAAAAATGACAAAGGTAAGACTTATTAACAATAAAATTATCTAAGAAATGATATACAAAACAATTCCGTGAGTTGATTAAATAAAATTTTATAGTTAGTCAAAGTGCGGGTTTGTATCGCAAGGTTGGGACAAAATGACATTTTTTCATATATCTGACGAACTTTTGATTTGTTTGGATAATTCTTCAAGAATGAATTGTAGTACTTATAATTACCTATAAAATGAGCCCACAATCGTTATTGTCACCATCGTATTGTAGAAGTAATCTAACTCCGAAACTCTCCATGTACTAGTCAAAAGTAAGAAAAAAGCTGTTTTTTTGCTAGTAGGCCAAGAAAATTTTGGGAGTAGAGGTATAACCAAAATATAAGTACGCAGTTTTGCAGCCATACGCGTGTTAATGTCGATTTCGAAGGTCTGACAACTCTAATTTGTGCTTTATACGGTTTTTGGGGGGTTAAATAACGTAAGTTTTCCAGTTAATGTGAATGGGCTAAATTTATACTATTTGAAATTATAAATATACAAGCTGATGCTCTATTATTTTTCCTAAATCTAAACACCCCAATCTTGAGGATGTGACCAATAGAACTATATATAAGCCGTTTATACGATTATGTTTTCGAAGCTTTTTTTAGGTATATAATAAGACACTTCTTTTGTTTAGATTTTTTTGTTTAGATTTTTGTTTGTTTATTTGAATTGAAAAGCCTGATTTTGGTTAGTTAAAAAAGCTTATATCGTGAGTTCTATTAACCCCATAGCCGAGATTGAGGTGTCCAGATTTAGGAAAAATAATAGAGCATCAGCTTGTATATTTATAATTTCAAATAGTATAAATTTAGCCCATTCACATTGACTGGAAAACTTACGTTATTTAACCCCCCAAAAACCGTATAAAGCACAAAATTAGAGTTGTCAGACCTTCGAAATCGACATTAACACGCGTATGGCTGCAAAACTGCGTACTTATATTTTGGTTATACCTCTACTCCCAAAATTTTCTCGGCCTACTAGCAAAAAAACAGCTTTTTTCTTACTTTTGACTAGTACATGGAGAGTTTCGGAGTTAGATTACTTCTACAATACGATGGTGACAATAACGATTGTGGGCTCATTTTATAGGTAATTATAAGTACTACAATTTATTCTTCAAGAATTATCCAAACAAATCAAAAGTTCGTCAGATATATGAAAAAATGTCATTTTGTCCCAACCTTGCGATACAAACCCGCACTTTGACCAACTATAAAATTTTATTTAATCAACTCACGGAATTGTTTTGTATATCATTTCTTAGATAATTTTATTGTTAATAAGTCTTTTCTTTGTCATTTTTTGTTAAAATGAATAACAATGGAGCTATTCAATAAAAACGATACCAATCTCTTTTCCAAGATGGCGGCTGTTCCCAACCTCCGATTATCCCAACAAATTGACTTTTATGATAAGGACAACCACCCGAACACATTCCATGAAAAAAATTTTGTCCCGCGAAAAATGCGATTTAAATTACTAATTTCCCTGGGCTAAAAAAGAAATAAAAATTTAAATTTTTTAAAATGCGTTTTCATAATTTTTGCTTCATTTTGATATAAAGATTTCTTAAACAATTTTATGGGAGCATTTTCGTTGAAATCATTTAAGTCGTATACAAAATAAAGAAAGTGTTTTTATACTTAATAAGAACTATTAATCACTTATAAAAAAATATTTTTTCAATCAAAATCTTGAGAGCTATTTTTTAACATTTTATTTTATTTAAAATGATTTTAAAATTTTATAATCTTTAAATAAACTTCTAACATGTCCCTAAAAATTTTGAAATTTAACTGGGTTCTTAACTCTTCTGTTCTTTATTGGAAAAAACTTTCCCTGATGGAGCTTTTCAACCTGGCAAATATAAACTGGAGTTAAATAAGTGACAACAAATTTAAAAAAAACTAAAGCATAGTCTAGAGGCGAATTGAAAATTATAAAACCAGCTCAACGAAATCGTAAAAGAATATTTTACTTTTCGTTGCACATTACGTAGCTTAACCAACGAAATTCTTACCTGTGCGAGAATAATTGGAGAGTTTTGAATCGTTTGTCACTTATACTTAACGGTGCAGGTAATTTTTCTTGCTCCAGAAGAGTTTTTTTTTTACTTTGGGAGACTCAGAAAAATTTTCGTTTTGCTTCGGCAGCAAAATAGGATTGACGCTTTTATACGAAAAAATTAGAAAAACTTTTAATTTGCAACCACTGTCTATTTTGTTTCTAGTACAAAGTTTTTAAAATTTTGAATGAAAAAATCAGAGAAATTTGGGACAGTCCCGGGTAAACCGGGAGGGATGGTCACCGTACCTATAGAGCAAGTAATAAATTCAATTCCTATTTGAATACGACTTAACTGTGCAATTTTGAAAAAGATTTAAAAAAAAAAAAAACAAAAAAAAAAAAAAAACAGTGAAAACAAATAATTTTTTTGAAATTTTGGTTTTAGATTTATGTTGATTAGTAGTTTTTTTTTAATGTGTAATGTCTTCTTTAAAAATTGTATATAATTTTTCGAGTAATTGCAATTTTCTGGAAAACGGTCCTTTTTTTTTGAATTTTGAGGTCATTTTACAATAATTTATTTGATTTTTTTACCGACTTCCAAAAAGGAGCAGGTATTCAATTTGTCTGTATTTTTGTATGTTTGTTACCTCATAACTTTGGGCTGAGTGAACAAATTTTGATAATTTTATTTGTATTGGAAATCTGGTGTATGCCTGGTGAAACTATGAGAAAAACCATAAAACCCAGTTTTGATCCATGGAAATCGGTTTTTTTTTTTTTTTTTGATAAAATGATTATTTAAGTATTTACTGTTTTATTTTTAATCTGATGCCTATCAAATTATTTTTTTATGTCTAAGAATAACTGCAGTTTTCATTTTAATACACAAAACGAATACATTACCTATAGTACCCTACAACGTCAAAAATTGAAAGTATTTTCTTTTTTGTACTAAGTTTTTAAATTTTTTAGCCAATCAAATTAAGTTAAAGTTTCATTTTTTTGTATTTTAATATCTTGTTGAAACTCGATACGTTCTAATAACCTTTTCTAGGTAATTCCAGTTTTTTATTTCTCGCTAATGCAAAAAATAAAAAAAACATCAAGTGAAAAAATTCAAGTTCAACGAAATTATTGAAAAAAGGCCTTTATACAACATATTTGTTTATAAAACTTTATAAATCAAAACCAAATTAAAAAAAATTATTTAAAAAGAAATATGAAAAAGCATTTTTTTTTTAGTTTTTTTACATTAATCGAATTTGTATATCAAAATTTAATTTTTTTTTTCAGATTTCAGATTTGGAAATTTATCTAAAAAAAAATTTAGTAATTTAGTAATTTTTTTTTTTACATTTACCAAATTTTTATATCAAATTTTTTTTTTATTTTTCAGCTTTCTTATTGATTTACAAAAATTTATTAATAATTGTTTTTATCAGAGAAGTTTTTTTAGTTTTCTTTATTTATAAAATTTATTTTTATTTAAAATAAGTTCAGTTTAATATAACAAATCATTCAATAGTAAAGTGATTTCGAAAAAAAAAGATTATTATTATCTTCATTCTTGTACCAAAATTATTCGATCCGTTTCGATTCAATGAATATCGAAAATTTTATTGTTTTTCAAATAAATCTTTTTTCTAATTATAAATTTAAAGTGAATTCACGTCAAATATACTAAACTATAAAACTTCAATTTTTTCCATTTACTTTTAAGTTAACCAATCTAAACAACTATAAACTACAGTAAAAAATATAAAAAGTAAAAATAATTTAAAAATAACATCAGCTAGCCAAAACCTGAAAAATTATTGCAAATTATTTTTATTTACCAAATCAAGTAAAAATTAAACTTATTGTTACCATTTGTAAAGTGTCTTTGCTTTTGGTAGATCAGAATCTTTTTCCTTAAATATAAACCGTCGACAACTTGTTGCTACAATTTCCCCATATTCCAATGCATCGAGTATAAATGAATTCTTTGCTTCAAATCCAGGGCTAGTGAAATTATTATATAAAAAACGATACGATATTAAAAAATAAATTAATCAGAATAGGTACTTACAATTTTTGTGACTCGACTGACAACATTTTCATATTTGAAAAACCCGAAACAATTGGACTTGATAAAAAGAATTGAAATCCCTTCATTGCTCCACAAATTATTCTTTGGTATTTAACTAAGATTGGTTTTCTTCCTATGAGCATTAAGATTGTATCAACACTTATTGCTGGGAATAGTTGAAATAAAAAAAACTGCAAGGATAATAAATAAGTTAAAAATTCATAAGAAAAAAATATAAAATTATTTAATATTTACTCGAATGTGGTAAATCATCTTATTTCTTGTCGCAAAAACAGCAGGTTTCCAAAACATTTTGTTGTATGGTATTTCTTTCCAAATTGTTTTCATTATCTCAAGCTGCCTTCTAATGCTGTATCTAGGGTATAACTCTCCCGTAATATTACAAATGAAAGGATTTCTGTAAAAATGATAAATAAAATATTCTTTACAATTAAAAGTTTTTTAAAAACTACTTTTGAATTTTGTCATTGGCAGCTTTCCAGATTGAAAGAATTGCAATTCTAACTACAACATCTAATGAAACTTGGTTTGGAATCATGTCTGGGTCACATAGAAATGTCCTTAAAAGTCCTTTAAGTTGAAATAAAACTAAAAGCATTAAAAATCATTTTAAAATTGGTTTTTGATGAATTACCCGTTCCTCCAGCAACAGCAACTGAAGTTGATCCAGAAACGTTATCTGTGTAGCCCGGAAACGGATCAAAAAGGGAACACAGGACTAAAAGGTTTAAGATAAGGAGTTCCTTTTTATTTTCTCTTACCAAATAAGGAATTTATAATTGAGTGAACTTACCAATCGAGGGTCGAATTATAACAATCGGGATGGTTTGATGAAAATCATTGACAACATGTTCTGATAGGGATTTTGTAAATGTATATGTATTGGGGTATCCTTTTGTTAATCTAAAACCAAAACTCATTTAATAGCTTTTTTGATTAATTATTCATGTTTAAGGTGAATTCTGCCAGTGTTCAAAGAAAGTGAATAAAAAAATGTCGAGGTATTTTTTCCTTCAAAAACATTTCTTAAAAAAAACTCAAAATTTAATTTTTTAATTTTTGGTTCACATTAGAGACATACCACTGTACATTTCAGACACCCAACCATTTTCAAGCCTTTTTTTCAATTATGGATTTCTTGTTATCATATTTTTTGTAGCTATTGCTTATTTTTGTGGATTCTCCTGAGAAGCCCAGTCCTATTACAAACAATGAATAGTATGATGGTATTTGTGCTCTGAGGAGATGACCAAAGTAAAAATGAAAATGCACGTGCTCAAGTTGAATGCATATATAACCATTTTAAAAAAGCTCTGTTTTAAGTTGGTATTTTGTTTACTTATACAACACTTATGTATGTAGCTACTCAGTGATTGATTGTTTTCTTAGAAGAAAAAAAAGTTATGCAGGTAGATAATATTTTATATCTTGGAAGTATTCCATCAATCTATTTCTTGTAACTTTTATTATATGCCATGAAGTAAGATGCATGAATGAGTTGTACGTGCCTTCTCTTAAGTCAAATACGATATAGAAGAACTTGAAAAAGATAACTACACATTACTCCAAAACTGTTCTGTTCTTAATAAGATTTAAGGAATAAATCAGAAAGTTTGAAAAAACATGATTCTTCAATAACAAATCAAACAAATAATGCATTTCATAAATAAATATAACAAAAAATCAGCACCACATTTAGGTTTTAGAACTACTCAATTTACTTAAAAGTGCAAATTTGCTTACAAAATATAATGAAAACTACTGGATTTTAAATTTATAAACCAAATGAAAGTTGTAAGCAGTATATTTTTATCATAAAACTGCTTGAATAGAACAAAAATATAAGCTTGCTTACAAAATCAAAATACAATTTTTTGAAACTATTTGAATATTAAAGATTGAGTTTTATGGACTGAAAAAATTTTGTTTTTTTAGAACAAAATGCATGTGTCATAGTAATGGCTATGAATTACCTGAACATCTTTCTTGAGAATATGAAAATTATAGTTACAATCGATTATCAGACTCCTTAGATATGAGCATGAGAAAAATTAAGTGATATTCAGCGCAACATTTAAAATACGTAGATTTGCTAACAAATTTGAAAAAAAAGTCAACAAATTGATTAACCAAAGGCAAAATGATAAGTTGATAATTATTAAGATATCGATATTCAGCTTAAACTGCCAGCAACATTTTTCAGTTATGGAAAAATTTATGTAGGTAACTTTAAAATATAATTAGTTCGTTTAAAAAAAACGAAAAATAAATAATCAGTTTTGATAATTTTGTCAGCAACATACATATTTTTATCGTAAAACTCTGAAAACACTAACGAAAAATCTTTTAACTTGAAGTCAAAAATTTTTTTAAACAAAATGATTATACACATTAACCATTAACGAGAAATTCGTCACAAAGTTCAGAACACCACCATATTTTTCATATGAAACAAATTTGTACACCCATTACCGATCGAGATCACAAAATTAAAATAAATTCAGCTGCTTGAGAATGCAAGCTTACAAAATTTAATCACAGTACAAATTTAGTAAATGAGAACTGATGTAAAGAAAAATATTGTCAGCTCTATAGTTTTCTTATGCAGCTGTTTACAAATTAAAACCAACAAATCTGCTTACAAAATTTAAACGGAAATTATAAAATCAAATTTATGACGAGAAATTCCTACTTATTTATACAATCAAAACAGATTTAGTTTTTCTTATTTGATAAAATTACCTCTATGGAACTAGATGAGACTCTACAGAATTTCAAAACCACAAATAAGCTTACAAAATTCATAAATATGAACGAGAAGTACGATTTTGTATATTTTTGCATGCAATTTGTCAGCACTTTACTTAAATTTAGGAAACACTTCAACGGGTTAAAAGTACAGGCTTGTTTACAAAATTGAAATAAAAGGACTAAAATTATTGACTTCAACGTTGTCTAAGAAAAAAAAAAAAAATTTTATCACTGGAAAAATTATCATAAAAATCTCCACTTTAAAAGAACATCTCTTACTTATTTTCAAACACACGCATATCATCATCATTCACTTGTTCAGCAATTCGAATACAATTCCTCCAATCCATTGGAGCCGGATATATCTATATGAACACAAAATTTTAAATCAAATACAAGTTTCCATAGATAAATTCCACTGTCCCATAAATACCTTTTCGTCTATAAACTTTAAATTACAATTGCTGAATAGAGTAGAAATGTGTAAGAACATTTGCAATTTAGGCAGCTTTGCGGCAATTCGAAGGACTTCTCGTGTACCACGTACATTGATGAGTATTGCGGTTTTTAAAGGTTCATCAAATCGTATTGTTGCAGCCGAGTGTAAAACTATGGATACATTTTGTAAAAGTTTAATTGAAGAAAGTGGTATATCCAAGTTCAGCTGTGACACATCGCCCGGTATTGTGATAAGTTTGTCTAATTCTTTAGGTTTTTCTCTACGCAACACATTGAAAATCTGAAATGAGGGAGAAAATATTTATTATTTAACCTGTGTGACATCTTTGTTGTGGGAAAAAATTTAAAAAAAAATATATATTTTTTATAGCTTTTTCACATTAATTACCTGATCTTTTTTAAGTTCTTCTAAACGTTTATTTGGATCAACACCTTTTTTTGGCCGCAACAGCACATATATCTTACTCACATTGAACGAACGTAGTATTTTTTCTATCAATCCTTTTCCAAGAAAACCTTAAAGATATATTTTTTAATTTTATTATTTTTCTTGAATATTTAAAAAAATTTCCACCTGATCCTCCAGTAATAAAAATTTCACGATCATTAAAAAAATCTATCAAAGAACCATCCATAATGATTGTTTTAGTTCTTTATTGCCACGACTTCTAGTAATAACTGAAAATACACCAACAGAATTGTGTATCTTTGGTGTGCAGAAATGTTGACAATTCGATGATTAGTGCAATTTTGTTGGTATCCAAAAGTCATTCGCTGAATAAGAATGTGAGTTCTTTTTTTTGCATTGCGCTTCTGCAGGGTGACTCAAATTTTTATAATTTTTGATAATAAGAATTTTTTTTTTCACCAACATAATAACTATTTAACTGCGAAAAAACATAAGGTCGTTTACAAAATAGCAGTGAAAAATAGGATTTCAGTCCAAAAATTTAGAATTTTTTTAGCAAAAATTGTCAGCACCATATTTTTAATAAAGGACTTCTTGATAAGTTGTCAAATACAAGGTTGCTTACAAAATTTAACAAGATTACCAAAGATATTAAAAATGCGTTGTTTAACATTAATTTGTCAGCACTATAGTTTTTGCTTAGAACTACAATAATTACTAAAAAGTATCAGGTTGCTTTCAAAGAAGAATCATTCTTTACAAGAAATACGTATGTATCAAGTCAAAAAATTAAGTACTTTTGCAAAAATAAAAGTGGTCAGCGCTATATTTGCTATTTCAAAAGCTTCAAACGAACGAACATACAATAAGTTCTTGGATGAGAAATACGAAGTAAATCAAGAAATTTCCTCTTAAATCGTAACTCAAATTTTTGACATTTAAAATTGTAACTGAAAATAATTTCAATTTTCAAGGTTTCCCAAAAATAATTTTAAAGTTATTTATATTTAAAGAAATATTTTCATTTGTTACCATCTTGTGTGATGAAATCCTTCTTACATAAATGTATACTCTACTCAGTGTGGCAATCAGAAGAGCCATTCATACTCTATTTGGAAAGGATAGTAAGCTGATTTGTGTGTTTTTTTTAAAAGCTTTCCTTTCGTTTTTCTCTTTAAAATATTTATAACAGTATTATCCGAAAGGTTCTGTTAACTCATCCAACTACGGTTAGTTCAATCTCGGATGAGATAGGTTACTTTTATCAATCTGCGAAGAATATTTAATCCAATTCTTAGCGTAAGATGTGTAGGTACCTCTTTTATAAGACCTCATACTATTATTATGTTTCGAGTAAATTGATAAAGGAAAGTCGAATGCATTGACTTATTTCTTTTCAGATTTTCTTTTTAAATTGTTTGCATTTACTATTAAGGAACCGACTGTTAATTTTAATAACTTAAGCAAGCAATCTCGGTGTATTAAAAAAGATCCTCTTGTTTAATTTTGAGTTTAAAAAAAAGTTGAAGAAATATATTTCTTATATGTAGGAAAATATAAAATTGGTTTTTATAATCACTAAAACTTGTTTTCAAGTGCATCGGAATGCCAAACGAATAAAGTCATTTGGTTTCTTGTATTTTTTTTTTATGTTTTTTTACATACCTATTACAAATTCTTAAAACAAAAAGCGGTCAGGTACCTATGCCATTTTAAGAAAATATTTATCAATACTTAAGAACCCGTATTCAAAAAAATGATTTTTCAAAAAAAAAATGGATTTTTTTTTTCAAAACAAACTTTTTTTTTGAAAACTTTACTCAATTTTAAAATGAAGGCTAATTCAATGCTCTGTATTAAAATATTCGTTTAAACCCTGATTTTTCAATCGTCAGATAGACTTTCTATCAGAAGAATAAATATCACTGTAAAAAAACTTTTATTCTTAGAAATAATCTCTATCTGAGGTTTATCTGATTATTGAAAAATTGGCCCTAAATTAACGAGAGAAATTGAGAAGTTCAGAATTTATAATTTATGAGAACTAGAAATTTAGATTCCCGACCCGATAATTTTTGAAGTTTTAAAAACAACAGTAAACAATTCTTGCACAGGAAATTCTGGATTTCGAAAAATTGAATAAAAGTTCTATAATGGTCCACTACTGTTTTTGTAAAAAAAATTGTTTTCAATTTTTCACAAAAATTTAAATATATTTTAATTTTTTTTTATTTTTGAACAAAAATTTGAGTTTTAAATGTAGATTATAATAATTACTACAAAATTGCTTATTTTTCAAAAACTTCTTTAGGTATACCTATACTTTGTTTAAAAAACGGCTATAACAATTTTTATCTTCAGGAATGAATCTTAATCTTAAGTACCTAGTTTAAAACGCACTTTCAGAGGCGTACGTTGAGTTGCCGGGGCCCCGGGACAATATTAATTTTAAGGAACCCCTTCGATATTAAGGTGCCATTTAGATATAGCTAGAATGTTTTTTTTTTTAAGTATACGGTATACGCCTTTTTCTTTTTTTGGGGGCCCCAGAAGTATTATTTGTTGGTCGCTTAGATTATTTTAGTAGCATTTTTTTAAGCCACTTTATACTTTATTTATAATAACAGTTTCCTTCTCTGCATTGTCTCCATTCAAGGCCCTAGTGTTAATTTAGGCCCCGAAGCACCGACCCGCTTGCCCCAATGGTTTGTACGGCCCTGCGCACTTTTATACATGCGCATTTTAATAAATTTTAAATCCAAAAAACCGGCTCTATTAAGCACACAAAATCAAGGAGCACGCTTCAAATAATTGTTGTAAACAGAAATAAACTTAAACTACAAAAATAAATTTTTAATTCGTACCCATTTTTGACTGAAGCAAAAAAACAAATTTTTTTTTAGAGATTTTAATTGGTGCAGGTTTACCCAAATATCATAAAATCTATAAGTTTTCTGGCAAACTTGTGAACAACATTTTTGTTCATTATTGTTTTCTTCGTAAGAATTAATTTATAAAACACTATGTTTATTAGGGTGCTTCTTATATGGTCGAAAAAATCTTCTTTTCGATTTTTTAATGGGACACCCCTGCATTATGTTCTACCATATAAGCATAGTGTATGGTATTTTTTTCCGATTTTAATATTAAAATTTAGGGGTCGCTACCATTCACTAAAGATTTAAGTAAAAAAAAAAGATCAATTTCAACAAAAAATTTTTTGTTACAATACAAAGTACGTTTAAGACCCGATTTTTCAATCTTCTAATAAACAGTCAGTTAACTGTCTGTCGAATAAAGATATTAGGCTCATAAACAATCAGATAAAATCATTGAATTTTTCAATTAAGCTATTCTACAGAATAACACAAAAAATGTCAAATTCAAAAATATTCAAAATTAAACTTCATTTTTATTCCGCTGTATTTTTATCAAAACTACTTTCAAAACAGTTAAAGATTTAATATAAAGTACTTAATTCTGATTAAAAATTTTTAAATTTTCTGAGAAAAAAAAACAAAATTTGGTGTATTTTTCAAAACTTTGAGTTGTGGTAGTGACCCCTAGAACGTGTTTAAACTGGACCAAATTTTACCCAATTTATATTTAAGGCAGGAAGAACAAAATGAAAGGGTGTCCCATTAAAATTTCGAAAATTGATTTTTAAGAAGCACCCTAATGTTTACAACACCTTTATTGGAGAAAATTGGCCCCAAAGTCAAAAATTATCATGGGTAAGAAAAAAATAATTCCATTTAAAAATTAATATCTGAGCAATAAAAAAAATAATAAAATTTTTTAAATGCATGTACAAAAAATAGCATTTTTTTCTAAAAATCAAGACATTAAAAAAGTTTTTATCATAAGTATTAACGGAGTTATTAACATTAACATGAGTAAGGGCATACCAAAGTAAGCGTTTTCTTAAATCATCGCTAAAGGGTATCAACTTTGCAGATAGAGAGTTACTGTAGAACCAAGAATCATCCCTCAAAATCTTCTTATCTTATCCCGGGACACCCTGTATAATGCATAGGTAGGTAATGAAAATCGCTAGAAAAAAAATGCAACCAAAACCAATCAATTTTAATAACTTTTAAAATGTGCTTTAAAATTTACTATTACTAATATACATATGTTCAATGAAAATCGTAACAACCGTTTTTAACAAAAAAAAAAAAGAAAAAGTTTTTCATATTTGCCATATTACAGGTAAAGTTAATTAAAATTAATTAAAAAAAATTTACACACCAAGTTTAAAGTAAATTGGTTTAGTGTTTCTTTTTTGTTTTGCATTTTCTATCATCCGACTTATCGTACAGTACCGCAAGCTAATCCAATCTCTTGAATTCTCATTGTGTCTTATCATATGATTTTTTATTTAAAAATATTTATTTAACCAATATCATTTAGATCAACTGTATGTAAACACTTTTAAGTCTAAATCAACAATTTAAATTCTTTGTACTAAATTGTAAACAAAATGTATACAAAGTGACAAAAATTTAACAAAAAATCAATATTTAACCGCATCAAGTGTAAAAGTATCTTACCTATTATAAATACTGTCTGTGAACTGTGAGATACATTTCTACATGTGAAATAAATAAAACAAAAATAAAAACAAAAAAAAATGTGCAAAATAAACAGAACAAACTACTAAACAAATCCCAACACAAATATTAATTTATTCAATGTCTTATCAGTTCATTCATGAAGCCAAAAACAAAAGCACAATATTTGTACTTAACTCAACAAGTGCATACGAAAGAAACTCAAATAATGTATCTCCACTCATTGATATCAGAATTTTGAGTATTTTTGTTGAATGAAATAGTGAAGATCTCTCAGAAACATGTCTACAGATACAAAATTAACAATAATAGGTAACCGAAATAGTATTCATAGATTGTATAGAAACAAAAGTTTTCGCTTCTATTGCTGCGATTTGATTTGTATTTCTTACAGGGCAGGGATGTCATTTGGAATACTAAATGGGAGTTTAGTACTTAAATGTTCAGAGGAAGAATTTTAAAAAGTTAATGTTTATTTATTTAGTACAGTTAATACAGGGTGTCCCACAGTCAACGCCCCAAATGAAAACCATGGATTCCTGAGGTAATTTTAAGTCGAAAAACTTAAGTGGCAATTTTCTCGTTTTCGTCCCGTTTTCGAGTTATGACGTTATTAATGATTTTTGCTCACTTTTCCTTTAACTGGTCTTATCTTTGCCAAACGACGTCTGATTCGAATGATTTTTTTTTACAACCAATCAAGAATTTATTACAGTTTAAGTTTGTCTCAAAAATGCTCTGTGCAAAGTTGATAAACTAAAAGTAATAGGCCCGTTTTTTTTTTAAATACAAAATATTGGAAAATAATGAAAATCAGATAAGTCCGATAAAATCATTGGTATTAATAGTACGCTTACAAATTTTATTAAGAATATTATCTTTGCCATAGTAATTATAAATAAAAAAAAGTCTACACCTACTCTTTTTCTTGTGAAAAAGTGTTTTTTGAGGGAGAGATAATTTTTGTTTATTTCAAGAACTCAAATTACCTATGTTACATTTGAGATTATAACCAAAGATCTAAAGTTGATGTTTTTGTTTGGTAATAACGTGTCATTTGGGATAGAAACCAAGAAAAAGAGATATCATAATTTTTAATAGGAGTAAATTTTGTAATAAGTCCCAAATATGTGGAGTGAGTAAAATATAAAATAAAGAGGAGATACATAACGTCATCATAACAAATTTAAAACCTTTAGTTTAGCTAAAAAGTTTTAATTTTTGACTTTCAAAAATTGTATGTTATATTTTTCAAACTTTGCTTTAAACAATTTTTTGAATGCACAGTCTACGGGTTCTTGAAAACTTTAACTATTAATAAATCAGCGATTGATACAAATGTCCATTTTTTTGTGATTTAAATACAGTTTGGTATTTTTTTAGCAATTTTATTTAAGTATAAATAAATACAACAACTATCTTAAAAAAAAAAAAGTTAACTTCTTGGCATTAACTTTTACAGAATTTATTTATTTTAAAACAATTAAGCTCAGGTTTATTTATTTTTGAATAAATTAAGTAAAGAAATATGTCTGGTACATTTATAAGCTAGGCGTTCTTTTGTACGTATTCAAATTATTGTTAAAAAAAACATATTTTTGTTTGAAGATGAATTTTGCCAAACAATATTTAGTGCATTAATATAATTTTTGAGTCTAAAAACTTTCAAAACATTTTGTCGTTAATATAAAACAACGTTAACACATTTCCCTCTTTAAAGCCGGGAGGAACATTTTTCTAAAACCTTAGGAAAATGCGTTACTTTATTGTTTTTCTTTTTAAAAAAGTTTCCTTGCTTTTTCTAATTCCTCGAAAACCTAAACGACAAAAATATCCTTTTTAAAAATTTTGAAAAAGAAAAAAAAATAGTTTTTAAATTGTTTTAGTTTTTTGGAAATTTTTTTTTTTTCAAAACTTTAAGTGTGAAATTAAGTTTTTTAAAACCAATTTAATTAATTTTTTTAACCTTTATTTCTTTTACTTCATTAAATAATTTCATAACCTAGTCGACAGCTCTGTTTTATTGATTTAGTTTTTAAAATTGAGTATACAACAAAAAATCTCAGATATATTGCATCGAAAGAGCAAAAGATAACAATGACAAAACGGATTTCTGATAAGCATAATTTCACTCGAACAATAAACTCAATGCTTATCTCTCAGTATATGCACTAGATTAATGTGCTTGCTTACCCGCGCTGACAAGTGTCAGATAATTTCGTCGAATACAATATAGATGAACTTCAATCTCATGTTTTGTTGATTTTGATTTTTTTTTTTTTTTTGTATATATTTTTGCCACTTCAGTTTTGATATTCATTGAATTAATTTCTGTTGTCAGTTCCTTTCTTGCAACCGATCTTCTTAGACGTTCGATGTTTTGAAAATCGTTCGTTAAGTTTTTTAATTAAAAAAAAAGGAAAAGATAGAAAACAAAAAACGTGCCAAGCCATATGATTTTTTTTTTTTTGTATAGAAAGAAAACGGTTTCTCATTACAACAAAAGTGACATTTTGAAATGAGTTAAGAGTTCCTATAAAGAAATAATAAGGAAAACAATAATTTAAAGCTTTTAAACAAAAAAAAAAAAAATAATATTTTTAATAGGCCTTTTTGAACGTCATTGAATTAATTTCCTTTTTTTATTGCGTGAGACAATCAAGTGTAAACAAAGTGACGTGAAAAAGTAATCACATTTTTATTTTGTAGCCTTCTTTTTTTTTTGTCTAAAAATAATTTTTGTAATTTTTTGTTTTTATTTTAATTTTTTTTCTTGAAAACTTCTCTTGAGCGCGAAGAAAATAAAAAAAAAAAAGTTTGATGAAAATTCCTTCGACATTAAATAAAAAAGAAAGTGTATTTTTAAGTTATTGGCGCTTTTTCGTTGCATTGGTCTTCGTTCTTCTTTTGCATTGAAGGTTTGTATAAATAAACAAAAAGTAAAAAAAAAATAAAACACTGAGATTTAAGTGATCTACATAATTTTACTTTAAAATCTATTTCGAGTTATGGGTTCCCTTAGGATGAGAAAATAGTATTTTTTTTTTGTGTTGAAGGAAACATAAAAATTGGACCACCAATTCTATTTTTATATTTTTGAAAAAGTAGTTTTTGTCCAATAAATTTTTTGTTTGTTGTTGTATTTTTTTGTTTTGTTTTATGATACACAAAATTTGCATGAATAAAATTTGATTTCTTAAGATTTTTTTTTATTTTGATTTTGAAAATTATTTAGAAAAAATGTTTTATATTTAAGTGTTATTATTATTATTCCACTCTAGTTGATAGACTGAATATAAATTTAAATACAATTTTGTGTTCACGTGGAAAAGTGGTGACAATACTTTATATATCTAGATGAATTTTTAAGATTTCATTTGAATCTTATATTCTGGTAGATCATAAAATAAGGATTTCTATAAAAAACTGAAACTTTGTCAATTAAGTTTAATGATTGAGAATACTGTAAGGGAAAAAAATATTCACTATAAGATTTTCACCATTTTAAAATAAAGATCAAAATAACTAAAAACATGTTATAACCCCTTCACATTACCCATTTTAACCCATTTTTTAATGATATTTCTGCTGGTCAGAAAGTAAATAATGTGTTAAGGTAGAAAATGTTTACCTTCAGATTTAAAACTTTTTATGTTTTGGATTTGACTCTTTAAAGTGATTACCAAGAAAGATAAAAGATCAACAAAGCCGTTACATTAAAGAACTGATTTCTGAAACTTTTGTAGAGCTCTTTCTTTTTGGTAAGTCAATTTATTAATGGAGTTGGACCTAAGAATATAAGCTGTATATTTGTTGAAGATACTCTCACATCAAAAGAATTTGGGAATTATTTTTAAGAAGGTAAAAAGGTGTAAAATGTAAGGAACTATCAAATCTTCAATTATTTTAAAAGTTGAATATTTTTGTCTTCACGCTTTTTTCCTATCATCTAAAGAAATTGAAAAAAATTTATTTCTTGAAATGAGACGGAAATGCGGAGAATATGCCAATTTGTATTTTTTAAACTAAGGCTTTAAGGAACAAAAAAATGAATCATTTTTGTGATATACCCCGAATCTTCCTTTAATTTCCTAAAATTTAAGATTAACAAATTAATATTTCAAAGTCTATTGACCGTTTAATTTGTCAAACATTTTTAATGATTTATTCTTCTCAAGATCACTTTTTCTACCTTTTTTTAATTTTAAATACTTAAAAGATTTGAGGCCGAATTAATTCACTCTTTATTTTATTTAAAGTTTCCATTAAAAATTAGAAAACTGTCATATCGCAAAAAAATTTAAAAATTTCCCTTTTTATATGGCGGGCGTCTTTAAATTTAATGGAGTGATAATAAATTGGGCCTAATATTAAAATATTTAATCCCAATGTTCACATTTTGCTATAAGAAATAATTTTTATGAATACCCACCATCACTAACAGATAATTCAAAAATCAGTATTTCGTAACAAACAGTTTCAAAATTCGTAGGCTTAGTTTTATCAGAAGGAGATTATCCTGGTGCCAGGATCAACGGAGATCTTGCCCCCCCTAAATACGTTTTTTAGTCAATTTAGGTCCCGGGGCTAATTCATTTTGTTGAGAATTAAATGAAGGAATGTGTTTGACACTTGTGTTCTCAAAATATTGAATTTAACAGAGACGCCATGAAACTCACACAATCGCTATATCAGATGGACTCGCCACATAGTGTTTGATAAAAAAATACAGTTTCACACATCGATATGCATTTGACAACTGAAAGATTACTTTACTCCCGCTAAGATGACTGTTTGATATTTGATTTGCAAGGTCAACTAATTCATAGTTTACTCAGTGTTAACTCAGCACTGGAAAACTGGCCGATGGTCTAACTCGTATAGTAAAATATATACCTACTTTAGCCTGACTTTGTATAATGTAGTGTAGTTACATTATTTTTGTATCAGTTTTTAAATTTTAGTTAATTTATTATAGTGGTCACTCTGGCGTATACGTAACATTTTTTCTATGGAAAAACTAACAAATTTTACTATCATACTACATACTACAGTAATACTTAGAAGTTAATAGTTAAACCTTTAACATAATGGAATGTATTTCTAATATCAAAACATACTTAGTTATTAACTCAAGTTCAATGTTCTTACGACTGCATAACAAAACAAAAAAACAATTGATACATTTTTAACGGAAGTAAATTAATTGATATTGTATTAATGTTCTCATTGTTGTTGTGCAAAAAAAAAACTTACTTTTGATTTCATTCAAAAACTGTATTGACAAATGTGAACACTCATATTGTAAGTGTTTTCATTGAGTGCACTTATGTCAATTTGAAGAAGTATGAGAAGCTTCTACAGAAACTATCTCACCAAAGTTTGAAGTAGGTACAATGTATTAAGTAGAATATCTTTTTGGCTGTCACTCAATAAGTAGATGCATTTATTTGATTTGTTTTTTTAATATTTGCTTAAAGTTAAACTCATATTCGAAAGATATAAAAGTAATTTAATAGATTTTATAAGGGAAACATTCTAAGTGGTTTTCTTATTACATATCAATTAATTTGATTTGAAGTATATTTGCATTGATTTGAATAAGAAAAAAAAAATACAAGTTCCCAGTTGCTTACTTAAAAAAAAAAAAAAACAGATATTCTACAACACGCCTTAAGAATCACAAAATTACCATAAATGCATTTCCAACAGGTGTTGAGAATTAATTATTACTTACAATGTAATTTGATTAAAATAAATGTCAATCAAAATCTTGTAGAATTAAAAACTAAGGGAAATCCCAAGTAATTTCTTTATTAATTCATTTGTCATTTTTTTTTTTATAAAAAAAAATGTATTTGTTTTAATTATTTTGTATCGTAATGCAAGAAATATTTTATTTTTTCTTTGTTGATATCAACTTTTTTGTCGGCAATATAAAATTGATTAAATTAAATAAATGTTATCGTATAAAAACCTTCATTTAAGTTTAATGACATAAAAACAAAGGTGATAGAAAAAAAACATAACAATCCAATCGATTATATCAATCATGATTTTACAAAAATGTTTTAAATTAAAATGAATCTAGAGGAAAAATGGATGACCATATGTCAATGTTGGCTGTAAGCAGCTGCAAAAAAACTGCAAGAAGTCATAGCGGATTTTAACTCTTTTAAAAATGTTAATATAAAATTATAAGGCTTGTGATTCAGTTAAGGGATACAAAACGTTAAATGTTTAGAAAAATAATATGTACATATATAAAATATAAACAAAGCCTGGTTAAAAGTTTAGATTCGATACCTCAATAAAATCAAGTTCAAGAAGTATGATACGTATTGATTTACCAACTCGAATAGAAATTTCATTAAGTTTTGCAATTTGTCTATGTTTATTTTAGAAAACTTAAAGCAAAAGCTTAAAATAACACCGTTTATTAATTTGTACAATGGTTAAGTTAAATTCCAGTTATTTCAATATCTACTAAAAGAATTTTTACTTGCGATATAGGTACTATAATCAAGTTATGCATTCGTACAAACAAAAAGTTGAGATAACATTTTCTGTCTGTATGTCTATCTGTCTGTCTGTCTGTCTGTATGTATGTATAAGGACCTACAGCCTAAACGGATGGACCGATTGACTTCAAATTTGGTATGTAGCATTTTTTGGATACTCTCCAGAGGCGTTTTTAGAATTAATTTTTTTGGACCAAAAATAACGGTACTTGTCATATACCGATTTTAGTAAAGTTCAAATTGCTCAAAAACGGCTATAACGATTTTGTTTAAAAAATTCAAGTGTAAGTTTTGAGGCAAGGTCTATCTTCTAATGAAAAAATTTTTTTTTGAAAATCATTATTAACGGTACCTGACATAGAACCGCTTTTTTTCAAATCCGAAACAGCCTTTTCGATTTCAACGAAACTTTTTGTGAAAAAGCACTTATATAATTCAAATATAAGCCAAAAATAAAATTTTTAAAAAAATAATTTTTGGATTTTTAAAAAAATTTTGAAATTTTTTTTTTTGAAAAATCAAATTTTCGAAAACGGGACAATGAACTTTTTTGAAATTTTGTTTTTAGATGTTGATTAGTGATTTTTACAAAATGGCATACCAATTTATTTTAAAACTTTTTTTCCAAAAAATTATTTATAAAAAATTATTTATTTTAAAAAACGGCTCTAACGATTTTGAAATTTTTTTTTCTAAAAATGCATCTTAATATATCAATCAAAACTGCATACTTGTTTTGGGGGGCAATTTGATTTCAGATTTTATATTTAAAAAAAAAATAAAAACGAATTTTATTTTTTTTTTCTGTACCCATATAGTAGGTACCTTCTTCTTCTTCCTTTTTTCTCGGCGCTGTTATGATCTCGATGTCGAGGCGATCATAACCTTCCCACGTAACTGCTTCACACTAGTGATCCGCCTGTGGGGTTCGCCGGGTTGACCTCAGAAATCGGCGGCAAGCCTCCCGGTTTTGTATTGTTCCGTTTCTGAGGCCAACTGAATGCTGGTGTTTTTGCATTTGCTTGTACCAGGAGTTTTTAGGCCTACCTTTCTTTTTATTTCGTGTTGGAACGTTATATGATATTGCTTTTTTGACGGGGTTCTCAGGATCTCTCCTTTGAACATGGCAATACCATATAGTAGGTACCTACATTTTCCAAATTTCTATATAAAAAGTCTTAAAAATTTAAGCAACTTGAACTCTAAGAGCAAGTTCGTGCGACCCAGTCGTGCATTTTATATACTTTGGGATGCCGCCATTTTGTCAAAAATCAAAATTTTGACTATTCCTTCTATTAACTATATTCATCTATTCTAAAACCGAATCTTTTGGTTTTTTTTTATTTTAAATAATTTGGTTCAGAGATATCTTGCTCACCACCAGACACCTTTTTGAAAAAGTCCTTTTTTTAATTACATATTTTTAAATAATACATTTTTTTCACGAATTTCATTTTTTTTAATTAATTTATGTTTCTTCACAAAAGAAATTAAGTTATTTTTTTTTTATTTATTTTTTTTATTTAAATTAAGTAAGTTTTTATATAAATAATTTTAAAAATCTAAAAAAAACTGAATTCTTTGTGCAAATTCATGTGACCCAGTCGTGCACTTTAATTATTCTACATATTTTAAATTTGTTTTGTAATTTTAAGTAGGTAATACAATTTACAAATTACTTTGAAAAAAAAAAAATATTTCCAAGATTTTGTTCACTAAGCATATTGTGATAAGAAAAAAACAAACAATGTGCATCCCTTTGATAGAAATAAGTAAGGAAAGCCCCTTTCATTGCAAAGACATAAAATGTATTGAAAAAAAGAAATTATTATGATTATTTGTTATAAGAGATATAAAAACTTTTATTTGTTTAAATAAGTTGTCTGGACATTTTGTGCCCATTGAGTTATATATCAAACACACAACCACTTGAACGTAGGTATTTTATTTTTTTAATCTTTTCTTACCTTAATCTGTTTTAAAAATACCTATCCATTAAACAATGTGCGTTTGTGTCTTATGTGAATAATATTTATTATTTTATACTTTTTATCAGCAAAATGGTTTTAAGTAGTAAACATTTGTAGCCCAGTTACTAAGCCTATATTAATTTTACAGAAATGGCAACAATTTAATCGAATTTGTGTTGAAAAGATTATGAACAAATTGAATGGCTTTATAAAAATAGTCATAAAAATAAGTTGATTACCCTAAATATTAGGGTGCTTCTTATATGGTCGAAAAAATCTTCTTTTCGATTTTTTAATGGGACACCCCTGCATTATGTTCTACCATATAAGCATAGTGTATGGTATTTTTTTCCGATTTTAATATTAAAATTTAGGGGTCGCTACCATTCACTAAAGATTTAAGTAAAAAAAAAAGATCAATTTCAACAAAAAATTTTTTGTTACAATACAAAGTACGTTTAAGACCCGATTTTTCAATCTTCTAATAAACAGTCAGTTAACTGTCTGTCGAATAAAGATATTAGGCTCATAAACAATCAGATAAAATCATTGAATTTTTCAATTAAGCTATTCTACAGAATAACACAAAAAATGTCAAATTCAAAAATATTCAAAATTAAACTTCATTTTTATTCCGCTGTATTTTTATCAAAACTACTTTCAAAACAGTTAAAGATTTAATATAAAGTACTTAATTCTGATTAAAAATTTTTAAATTTTCTGAGAAAAAAAAAACAAAATTTGGTGTATTTTTCAAAACTTTGAGTTGTGGTAGTGACCCCTAGAACGTGTTTAAACTGGACCAAATTTTACCCAATTTATATTTAAGGCAGGAAGAACAAAATGAAAGGGTGTCCCATTAAAATTTCGAAAATTGATTTTTAAGAAGCACCCTACTAAATATAGGCCTTATAAATTGAAATAATAATATTGGCGGTAAAATTTATTTAAAGGTAAAAAAGGATAAGTTTTGCTTTTCAACTAATTTATTTTCATAACGAAGAAAAAAAAACGCTTTATTAATTTTTGGAGTTGAGGTCACTTGAACTTATATTAATTTATTTTCATTTAATTTTCAATCAATTATATTATTTATCAAAGAAACACGCTATAAACATCCAAATATTGTTTTTCTTCTAAGACAACGACAAATTTGATCACAGCTCGCCTAGGTCTATTTCCAATCCATCGTTTCCATCCAAAACCACCAATCACCGAAAATCCAGGACAACAGCAAAATTGTGCTTTCATCATGTAAATTTTACATCTTGCTGGAATTTAATATACAAAGTAAATGTTATTTTCTTCGGAAACAAAAAATCCCAATCACTGATCTAGTACAATCATATATTCAAGTGCATTCTATTTTGAAAAAAAAAAAAAAATTCTAATCAAAAGATGATAATTTTTTTGTTTTGTCACTATTACAAATTAAATGTCAACTGTCACCTGGTTATCTGTCAAACATTGAATTGTTTATAAATCTTATAAATATTTTTCTTGTTCGTCAGTGATTCTTGTTTTTTTTTTTTTATTGATTTGACTTTGATGTCACTGGTTTTCAAAATCAAGGACAGTTCATAAGTTGAAATCATTAATGAATCAAATGATAATGTACAAAAAAAAAAAAAACATAATTAAGATGATCTTCCCAGCAATGAATTATCAGTGACGCCAGTTTTATGAGTTAGGAAAAATTATGAGTAATCAAGTACAACGCATAATTTGAAATTAAGGCTCGATCACTGGGATCTTGTGGCTTATTGAGTACTAGAAAAAGTAGTCCAAATCTTGCAAAAAAAATCGATGAAAAACATATTCTATTGTTTTTTTTTTTTTGTATTAAAGTAAAGCTGAAAACTTAACGAACAAAAGAAAAGTCATTACTCGTTAGAATTGTGATTTAAAGGGAGGAAACTGCATTATCACCATCACTCTAAAGCCTTTATTTGTAAATAATATTTTGATAAGAATAATTGGAACACGCATTGTGCACATTGACCATGCAATGTGTTTTTTTTTTGTTTTGTTCCAATATTTTCCTGAATCAAAACAAAAAGTTATATTTTTAATTTTATGCTGATACAATAATACTGTAAGATTGGTACAGAAAACCGACTTGTGACTATTTATAACTTGTAAACATAAGATTTATTAAAGAGTAGATACTGAAGAGAGGAAAAAGTAAAGTACAGGGCACTTGTTAATTGAGATTGTTTTTAATTGTACTAAATCGTCAAAGTTTGCTGAGTGTAGTTGACAAATTAATTTAGTTAGGTATATTTTTTTAGTGAGCTCAAGCTTTAAATGAATGAAGCCGGCTTACATTCCTAGATTTGATTTTAATTGTATTAATTAAAATTATCACCTTAGACCAATAGTGTGCTTTTACTAGCAAAACCTGTCTGGCGTTGCTTCGTTTTTTTTTTTTTTTTTAAATTAGTAGTACCTTTGTTGTTTTTAAAGTTTTCTTAAAGTGAGTACCTACATAATCTTGTTTTAAAGATAAGGGTTCAGATTTTGTATAAAAAGAAATAAGATTTATAACTTTTTTTAACCCTCTACTGCATACGAAGCCAAATATGGTTTTGTCTGTTTGTATGCACTTTTCTCTTCTCTGTTACAAAAAAAATGGTAAAGATTAAATACAATCCTCTTCTTTGTGTTTCTGAGAACCCTGTCGTGTGTCCGACACAAAATAAAGGTGTATTTTATGATCACAGGTGAGTCGATCAGTCGTGTGCATTGAAATCGAAAGTGTAGAATATATTCATACTTTAAGTGTTAATTACTGCGTTTGTTTGGAAAGAAAAGTGGAATTAAAAATTTATTTTTGATCGATTGTCTTATTATGTATGCTATGAACCAATTTTTATTGAAAAAAAATTATTGGCCTGGTCTTGGTAGGGCAAAAAGTACGGAAGCCATATTTGGCTTCGTATGCATTAAGGGGTTATCAATCTACACAATTTGTTAAATTTTTTGTTGGAAAATTTTGTTTTTTTACATTGTTATTTTGCTTGGAAGCTATGTTTTACTTCAGAAATGGAGCCCCTTCGCTTTTAGAGACATTTTTCTCATGTTAACACCATTTCCAGCGGCGTAACCACAAAAATTTTAGATGGAGAGGGGCTCACCTATAATATTTTTCAGTCATTTTATTACTATTTAGTTTTTGTAAGATCTGGGAGTGGCTGAAAATGTTGGAGGAAGATTTACTTCGACAGTGGAAGGAATGTGAACCAGAAAAAATATATATAACGGACAAAAACAAATTGCTTTTCTCGGTTCCATGTCTTAAAATGAGCCAAATTTGAATTAATTCTTAACCTTTTGTAATGCAATGTATTTATTTTACTTTATTTTGTTTTTAAATGATAAATATTTATCTTTTGATATTTTTAATTGTATTCTTTACATAATCTGAATAAGTAATATTAGTAAAATTTCTTACCCCTTAATGCATACGAAGCCAAATTTGGCTTATAAACAAATTTTTTAAACAAATTAATTTCAACAATTTTTTTTAATGAAAACCGTTTTAAAACAACCCAAAGAACCCATGTAAAGCATTTTTGAATTTTTTCGTCCGCTAATATTAATTCATGCAGTAGAGGGTTAAGAAAAACCTCAAAATAAAAAAGATACTTTCTTAAATATGTTTTATCTGAAATTTCTTAAATATTTTCGAATAAATAATATAATTTCAGTGGGTTCTTGGCGATTTCTGATCAAGTAACTTTGTTGTTTTATTAAAAAATATCGTTTGATTTTTAGATTTATTAATAATACATAATTATTGCAAGATGTACCATAATGAACTCTATAATGTATTACACATTTAAGTAGTAGAATAAGAATGACTTAAAAACAAAGCAATTAATAAGGTTATTTTGTTAAAGTATTTTATCAGGAAGTTTTTTTTTTCAGCTATTTATGGTTATTTCAGATTAAACCAGGGATACCCCTATCACATTTTGATAGGCTAGAAAAAAAATTAATCATGATTAGATTAAATAAATATTTAAAACTCTTTAAGACATTTGATTGACATTTAAGTACCTAAACTAATCTTATCTTGACTTTTAAGTTTTTGTAATTTAATGAATTAGGTATTTCATTTGTCAAAAAGTTCAATAAATTGAAATATTTTTTCAATGATTTTATTGATTAAGTTTAGACGATGTATTTGTATTGATATTTATTTGGAAATTAAAAATATGAATTTATTAATTGAAATAAATAAAAAAAAAGCAGCAGTGAAAACTTCTTTATTATCGTAGTGATTTGAAACAAGATAAAACCAAAAAGCGACAGGAAAAATCAATTGATCATAACTTTTTTGTTTTAATAGATAGATAAATGAAATTTATACAGTAGATAGGTAATTAAATAAATTTCAATTAATTTCATATTAAAAATTCTGAGATAACGGTGAAAAGATGTTTTTTTTCTAAACACGTAATATCTTTTCATCTAGAGCACATAACAAATCGAATAAGGCACATCTACCATTTTGTCTGCCCTGTTCGATTTCACTAGTCAAAAGTTTTTTTTTATAGAAATCAAAGTTAATTTTTTTAATGGTTTTTTTGTGCTGAGCTTGAATCAATCAAATTCAATCACATCACGTTTTTGACATATTACCATGCCAAAACATCAGAAAAATAGTGTTTTGGACGTTCAAAATTCAATATCTCAAAAACTTTGCACGTTAGAGCTATTCTAATGATAGATCAAAGGCCATTATAATTTGGTTTCTATGGAAAATTATTTCTTGCCAATATTGCTGTCATTTAGGTACTAAAAAATCAATCTTAAAAATAATTTTTTTTTTTTTTTTTAATTTTTGTCAATATATTCTAAAACAAAAGTTTAGTTTTCCCCACAATCTTTAATAATAGGTTTTAAATAATTGCATTCCAAACTTTTCAAAAATTAAAAAAATTTTCTTTAACTTTTTTGATTGAAAAATAGGCTATTTTTTCAAATTAAAATCGTCAAAAATCCAAAAATTAACTTTTTGCTCAAAAAACATTTTAAATCGATAGAAAACATAACAAAGTAATTTTAAACCAAGTTTTGTTTAAATCTAAACATTTTTTGTAAAAAATAACAATAAAAAATAAAAAAATCGTATTTTTGCATTTTTTTCAATATTTTTGAGGTTATATATAAAAATGGTTTGAGTAAAAGTTGTAGACATTAATACTATCTTCAACTTTTGCATTTAACTTTTTTCGATAGGAGGTCTACTTTTAACAGAAATTGTGAAAAACCACGATATTTGACACCCACCCCTTTTCCCCCGATTTGGTTGTCTGCAATTTATTTTTTCGATTTTTTTTTTTGCAAGGTTTCACTTCAACCACGTGTGAATTGCACTCATGGTTTTTTTTTTAAGGGTTTTTATTTTTTTCGGTTACATTTGATATTTTTTATTTTTTTTTTTTAAATAAAAAAAGTGAATGTGTTATTTTAACTTCACGTTAAGACATTTTTTATTCTTAGCATTAAGGGGGGAAATTCCTCCGGAATTTTTTATTTTTGCATTATTTTTTTTTTGCGTAATAAATTTATTTATCAACCGAAGAAACTATTTTCAGTGGTCTTAGCTTAAAGGAAGCCTCAAAAGTGCCTAGATAGTCCCGAAACCAATGCGCTCCGAACCTACCATAGTACGAAAACGAAAACTTTAAACGCATTTTTTTCGAAACTAGTTTTTTTCCGCGCCGTGCAATGTAACTCAAAAACTAATGAAGCTATCGACTTAAAATTTGAAGCAAATTACTCCTTAACTTATTGGCCACAACATGAACCTAAAAGTTGAATAAAATTTTACAGGAAATATTTTTTTTAACTACTTCTTTGTAAAAAAACATGGTTTTTTTCGTTTTTTTGATTTCTAATTTTTATTTTTCATTTAAAAAAAATTAAATTTATTTTTATGCAATGCGTACCAATATCATCTAACTGAAACAAATTTCCTTTTTGATTTAAGATGATTTCCTGGACCTGTGCATTGCACGGCGTAAACTAGAGGCGTCAACTTTGAAAGGCTCCAGAGCCGCCATTTTGTTATTTTTTCATTTCGAAAAAAATTTTTTCAATACTTAATAATGTCAGTATTATCTTGTCTTTTTTCAAATTTTAATAAGTGCTTTCAGTTTTTCATAAAAAAATATTGAAAAAGGTGTCGTCCAGAGGGATTTCCCCCCTTAACGTTTCCTTTGAGAAAATACATAGGTGATTCTGATTCTAATTACCCTCACTTTTTTTAATTTTTTGAGTTTCTACAATATTGATTTTTTGTATTTTTTTTTTTATAAAGTAAATTTGTATTTGTGTTGTTTATTATTCATAAATCATAACAATGAACTATTCTTTTGTTTTAAATAAATATCTATAGTAAAACCTTAAATGTATTGGTTTTGTTAGCAAAAATAAGACTGGTGGTCCCCATTTTTCCGCTCTCCACCCAAAATATCGCGTAGCTATACAAAAATGCGTATCGCCTAAGTTATCGTGCTTTTGTCAAAATTTAAGTTTTTATAAAAAAAAAATTTGAATGTTTATTTTGAGACGTTTACTTAGGTCCATTTTCTTCACTCGGAGTTGAACATAACTTGAGAAGTTTTAATATAAAAATTCTCAAGTTTTGTTCAACTCCGAGTGAAGAAAATGGACCTTAATTGATTATAATTCTCAACTTTTTTCTTGTCATTTATTCTTAGAAAATGCCTCTTGACAGTAACGGTTAATACTATTTATCTTCTAAATTAATCCGCACTTCGTTTGTTTTAAAGCTTTAAGCTTTCCTTATACTCAACATGAAGATAAGATATTGTTTAATTTAAGTTTAATAACAGCGAATATCACATTATTTTTTTGATTATATTCAGTCCTTTTAAATCATAAGACTTAGCACTAGACATGATAGATTACGAGTAAACAAAGCTCAGTTGATTTAAAAAAAAAAAACTTTTAAATAAGATAAACGCATTCCGATATATACATTAAACTTTAATAACATTTTATTTTTTCTTTCTTTTATTTGCAGAAATACACACATATCAAAAATTCAAAAGATGTCCCTGAGTTTAAATTAAATACCAGTGCAAAAAAATGAGAGACGTACGAGCGTGCAATTAAATTTATAACATCTTTCATTAACAATAAATAAATAAACAAATTAGATAAGAGACGCTTTAGAACTTCCGCCGACAGACGCAAAAAATAGAGGAAGTTCATTTAAGTTCTTTAGAAGTCGTCGCAGTTTAGAAAAAAAAAAAAAAAATAATAATAAAGACATCAATGTAACCGACAAGACAGTGATTGTTTGATTTTATTTTTTTAATTTAACCTTAGTTTTAATTAAATTAATTTTTGTGTTTAGTTTTTTTTTATTTTTATTGTGTTTAAATTATTTAATCAAAATTTCAATTAAATTGTAAATATTAGTTAATTAATAGTTAAAGTGATATTAAAAAATAATGGCACACGCTCCAGCTGCTCGTAGAAAAGATTCCAATTGTAATGGAAATACAAAAAAATGTGATAAAGATGCTGACTCAAAAGCGCTGCCAGTTCCGCCTGATGGCGGATGGGGATGGATGGTTGTTTTTGGATCTTTTATGATTCATATTATCAGTAAGTATTATGAGATGTTTTTTTTTTTTTTATAAGAATATTTGTATTTACACAAATGGCGCCCGGGGTTGTTTATTTTGCTTTGATAAAAAAAAACAAAGTAAAACAGGTTAATGTCAACGTTTGATCTAAATTTTTAACGAATAAAACAATTTTGACTCTGATTTACCTTTCTAAACACAAAAAATATCCATTTATATCAATATCATGTTAATTAAAACTGAAACAACAATAAAAGAAAGGAGCTTCAGGATATCCTTTTTATTCAAATCAGCTTTATAGTGCCATCAATCTCATTGACTTTTTTGCTAAACAATCTCATCGTTATAAATCAATATCGTGAACAGTGTTCACTTTGGTGTCACTACCAAGAAGTAGGTCAATTTTGCAACCATCACTAGATTGAATAAAGTTGATTCTGAGAAATAGGCATGATATAGCCTATATCACCCTGTCACTATCAGGCAATGATATTGATAGACAAGTTTATTAGCTTTTTATTTTTTTATTGTAAAATGTACGTTTTTATTGACATGCGTTTAAAACAAATAAAAATATATCCAGGAAGTGAGATCTGATAATGATAGGTATTTAACAATATTAGTTCAGGGTAAACTCATATCTGGAGCCCGATGTAATAATAAGGAAGAAAGGTTTCTTTATTTTTTTTTTATTTACATTGGAACTATGTAGTACCTACCCCCAAATAACAATTTCGAGATACCTATTGCAAATTTCTCAAAAACAAATCAAACGATTTGGGTTAAATTTGGTACACGTTGAGCTTTAAGGTTTTTTTTTCCAATCTGTACAAATTTATTTCTTGTAAAAGGTAGGTAGTTACACATTTCGTCCCGTTTCTTCCTGAACCACGTATCTACATAGCAAATTTTGTTCTTTTCTTAAAAGAAATATACATTTTTCTCAAAATTAAAAATATGAATTGAACGAAAGGAAATCAAGTTATGTTTAAGACATACTGATTGAGTTGTTTCTAAATTAAAACCTTTGTATCTATTCTTTTTTTAAGTTTTAGAGAAATTTTTAGCAGAAAAAAAAATCGTTAAAAAAAATGTAGGTACTTACGAGGTTCAAGCAGAAACGGGACGATTTACACATTTAAGAGTAATAAATAATAATGCGAAAAACAATTATTTTGACATTTTTTAAATTTTTTGTTGAAACAAAAAAGTCGTTTCTGATAAGAAATAATTAATCAATCTAGTATTTTGATAGCTGCAATTTTAAAGTGTAGGGGAAGCTAAAATTGTTTAGGATCAAAACTAAGGGTACCCATCAAATAACAAACAAACAAAAAAAAAACTTGTCTAAGGATTTTGAGTATAATTTTTTAATTTAATGCAGCAAACAACTTTTGCAATGAAAAACCTGCGACAGGAGCGGTTTTTTTGTTTCTGAATTTCTCGTGAATAATTGACCCGATTTCAAATAAATCTTGTATACAGAAGCATTGAAGTAACAGTGATATTAATTTTTTTCAAAATTTAAAAAAAATACATTTTTGGATTTTTAAAAATACCTACATAATTTGAATTTTTTTTTTTGAAAAACTTTTTTTTGAAAATGGGTTCCTAATTTTTTCGAAATTTCTTTTTTAAGTGTTGATTGATATTTTACAAAAGTTTTCAAAGACTTTTCAAACAAAAAGTTTTTAACGCAATATACACTAGCCGAAAAAATTAAGGAATAAAAATATTACAAATATTTATTTTGTTAAACCAAGTGACTGCATTTTTCTTAAAAATGGTCGTGTTGAAATGGAACTAAAAAAAAAATTTATGCTTGAACTTTCAAGTTTTGAGAAAAATATTTTAAACAATACTAATATCGATAAGAAATATTTTGAAATCTGTACGGTTATTATTTTGGTCTACGAACTCTGAAAATATTTTTCCAACATATCACTTAGGATTGGATACCTTAATTCTTCGGCTTAAATTTGCTTTTTTTAAAGTTCACTTCTATATCGAAATTTGAACAGAAAAGAACTTTTTGTCTTTAACCATCAATATCTTTTCAACCACTTATTTCAGAAGACAATTGAGAGGGTTTTAATATCTTGAATAAATTTCACACAAAATTTAAGTATGATTTTCTGAAAAAGTGTTTATTCTTTATCAATTTGGAAGATCGAGAAAAAAGGACTTTTGGGATCATGTTGACTGTGTCATGTTGACTGTGCCTTTTACAAAAACTCTACAAAGTGTCTATTAAATCCATATACAGCCATTTTTTGTTTTATTCGATCGAATTGTTGCAAAAATATTAAAGGATAATCATTAACAAAAATAGGTCTTTTTTAGTTTTTTTTTGTATGCATTTTTATTGATAAAAATGTTGTAATTTATTTGAACAAATTTTTTTTTGCAAAAAAAATTTCTTTTTTTTCAAAAATTTTTAATTCTTTTTATGGTTTGAAAAATTTTTAAAGAACAACATTTAATATTTTTAACGCAATTCCGTCATTTCATTCCATAATTTTCTTGATTTAAAAATAAATAAAAAATTTTTGAAAACAAATTTTAAACCTTTTTTTTTTTCAAAAATGTTGTTTTCCATAAATTCAAACATTTATATAGACAATTTCAAGAAGAAAAACGAAATTGCGGAAAATTCATGTACCTACTCATTTTTAAGAAACTAATTTATCAAAAAGAGAGAGTTGATATTTTCTTTAAAAACACAAAATGTACTCATTAAAGTTTGTAAAATTTTGTACGCCTGCCTATCACGTTTTGCAGAACTTGTTGCATTGTTTTATTAACAAAAAACGGCATTTTGGACCTTTGCCTATTGAAAAAAATTTGCTTTGTCAAATTTTTACTACAGTTTTCTTAGATTTCTTACTATTTTTGAACGAAACCATTTTCAACAATGAATAAAACATCTGATTTATTTAAACCACCTACACTGTGAGTACCTATAAGCGCTGCAATTTCAAAAATTCCGTTTAAAACAACATTTGACCAACTATAACATCAATTTTGAGCATATGTTTTCAACAAACATGCTGTTTTCAAAATACCTATACTCTAATATAATATTTAGCTATTTTTTTCTCAGTCAATTTTCAACCGTTTTTGATATATAAGTACCTGGTTTGTTTTAAATTGCTAAACATAAGGAAATTTGTGTTTTCTTTATTTTATCTTCCAAGCTGCGAGTATCTTAAACCCTAAACCCATTAAGGCTTAAAGCGACTGGCTATGATCCCTTTAAGTTTTATTCTTATTCTTTTTCTTCTAGTTGTGTTGGGTCTGTTTACAGTAGGTACTAAGTTATTCATCCTCATTTATTATTTTATAGTAATGACAAACTATTAAATTGTTGCTAACGACAAAAAAAAAGAAAGAAATGTCAACGAAATGTCGTGAAAACAACATCTTAATAGAACTTTGATTCACCCTTTTCTAGCTACATAATTATTTAATTGGTTAACGAACATGGTATTCATTTCACTACGTCTAGCAATTCAAAAAATGAAAAAAAAAAAAATAACTAAAGCAACAAGTTTTATCAAAAATCAATGACAGCTTTATAATTGCCAATTGATTAACAATAAAATATTAATCAGCACATGTCGATAACATAAAACTAAATGTGTTATAGTAAAGTTTTCAGATAAAATATCTTTATAAATGCCAATTTTGTAAATATTTTATAACCACGTGAACATTAAGTATAATTTAATCTATATAAACCTTATAAAAAAAGGCGTATTAAATGTGGAGGATAGGCGTACTTTCTAGGTAGCCAGACTAAAATGCAAACAAAAAGGTTTATAGCTATGTACTTTTTTTAATTTTTTTTATTATTTCAACCCTGTTGTCAAGTTAGTTATTTTAATTTTAAACTGTTGTTGTGTTTTATCAATGTGAGAGGCACAATAATCTTGGTTAATTCCAATTAATTGTGTTAACATGACGTTTACCTTCAAAAGCTATCGATTTTTAATTTTTTACTTGTTTACCATGCGCCCATCAAAGTTTACTTCAACTTAATTGCTATAAACTATCTGATCTGAAAGTGATAGTGAAAGGGGTTTTTCTTTTTTAATTGAAGTTGGTTTGGGGATGAATTAAATTCCAGGAAACAGTGTTTTACTGTCTGTATAGGCAATAAATGTGCATTTTTATTCTAACTAAACAAAGCTTATCAAAAAGAGATTTTTCAAAATTTTTATTTCAGGCACTTATGTATTTAATTATTTATTATTTGATTTCTGAAAAATTGGGAAATTCACACAAACATTTTTAAATTATTAGAACATACAATCTGTTTTGTACCATTTTTGAGAAGAAAATACACTCATGAAGAATGTGCACTTTCTTTGTAAATAAAATGCAACGACGAAATAGATTAAAAAACAAAAGAACAAATGACGGAAAATATTACAGAAAGAATGATTCATAATAATATTTTCTCTGTTTAATCGAACAGAAGATTACTTGTTGATTTTTTTTCTTAAAGTTGAATAATAAAGATGACAGAGAATATGACTAATTATAAGGACTTTGCTTCGGATAATGAAACTGCGTGATCTTCACCTAATTGTTCTTTTTTCAAGATATACTTCCTTCAACCTAGTCGTCCTTGATACTTTATTTTTATGGTGGATTCAAAGGTTAATTTAATTAAGTGAAGAATATGTGCAATTAAGAAGGTAATATATTGAAATTGTTCACATTTTATGACTCTGAAGACGAAAAGAAATACAAATTTGTTTATATAATGGGACACGGTAGTGCCAAAAGCTTATAGTTCTTTAACAACTTGGAACTACACGATTATTTTCGGGACCCAAAATTTAGGCCATTTTCAACCCCCACTTTAACTTCTTTATGAAAGAAATCAAACATTTATGATTCTCATACTTGTATAATTTTATAATTATTAAAATTAATTACCATGTAATTTTAAATACCTGTTAATAAATGATAATAATATTAATAAAATATTTCTTGCAGATAAAAAAATTTGCATTAAAAAAAAAAATATTTATTGCAATTGAAAAAAATTTAATTAAAAAAATATTACAAAAAAAAAAAAATTTGCATTCAAAAATATGTATGAATAAAATAAAATTTTTATTGCAAAAAAAAAATTTATTTGAATAAAATTGTAAGTATTGCAAATACAAAATTTTCTGCATTGTAAAAAAAAACAAACATTCAATGCAAAATGTGAGTATTAAATATTTTTTTTTAGTATTCGTCGAATTTCTAAAAATTTAACAGTACATTCAATATTATAGTTAAAATAGCTTATGTAAGATCAAATAGCCAAAATTGTAAGAAATTCCACCAATATTAAAAAAAAATATTTAATGCACACATTTTGCATTGAATATTTTATTGTTTCAAGCAGAAAATTTTTTATTTGCAATACAAATTTTTTTAATGTAAAATATTTTTATTTGCAACAAATATATTTTTTAATGCAAATTTTTTTTTTTTATTGCAATAAATATTTTTTTTTTAACTTCAAATGTATTTTTTTCAATTGATATTTTTAAAACCCTGATTGGCATATTCAAATGTGATTTTTTTTTCAAACAAAACTACACTGAAAGAATATTACTACAAAAATAATTATGATGTGCGAATTTATGGTTGTCGATTGTGAAGTTATGAGCTACGTCGGTGTTGAGCGTCCTTTCTGTGCTATAAGCTGATTTAATAACCGGCTTATGTAAAAATTTTCGAATTTCAAAATGAATGGGTAACGGCCCTCTTGAGCACAATACTTAATAAATGCAATGCAATTTGTTCCTTTGTATAAATTACCATGTCTTTCATTATACTAAGTTTGAGGAATCTACTGTTATCAGTGCTCCACAATATTTGATAACAATTCAGTAGAAAATAGGAGTATAACACGCCCTCTGATTAAAAAATCTTACATCTTCGATTTAATTTGCCATATTAAAGGTCCCACTTTTTTCTGTCCGTCTGTCACTTTCTGTGAGTGTGTCAATCTATATCTGTCTGCCACTCAATATCTTGAACTAGAGCCTCAAACTACTAAAACGATTTATTTTTCAAATTTGGTTTTCTGAGTTTTTCTAGTTTAATTTTATTTTTAGAACCAAAATTAACGGTACCTTAGCGAAAATAAAAAAAAAACTGACTTTTCTCAAAAAAAAAAAACGGTTCTTGCGCGATATTTTTTTATTTTTTTGTGTAGATAATGTGTTAAACATTTTTTGATAAATTAATTTTTTGAAAACGGTTTTCTGAAATTTTTTGGAAGTTATTTTTTAAGTGTTGATTATTTCTGTGGCAATAAGACAGAGTAGCTTAAGTCCAACGAAAAATTTGAAAACCAGTCAACTCTTATCTGCATTTACTCATTACATATAAGTTTTAATTTAAAAACAAAATTACTGAAATTTAGCTAAGATTTATGCTTAAATGTAGAGACAAAAATTTCAGTTCAATTAAAATTAAAAACCTTAAAAAATAAAATTGAGAATTAAATTTTTAAAAATTCCTTAAGTCGACATAAGCTACTCTGTTATATTGCCACAGATTTATTTTCTTAAAAATGAATACCAAATTTTTTTTTTAAATGTTATAAATTGTTTACACCTTAATAAAAAATGGCGATTTAATTATAAGTTGTGTCGTTTCTTTATAGTCCTAAAGAACAACCTCACAAAGTTTGAGCAATATTCAAAATGTTAGCAACGCTTTTTTTAATTTTCTTGGCGCCTACATAAATTGAATAACTCCTTCAAATGCTAAAAAAAATAAAATGCACGACTGGGGTCGCACGTACTTGCTCTTATGCTTAAAGTAACTCTAATGTTAAAGCTTTTTATTCAAGAAAATAAGGAAAAATTTGATATTTTCAAGAAATTTCATAGGTAGTGTAAAAAAATAAAATCTATTTTCATAATTAATTAAACACCGTTTTAAATAATGAAGATAGGAATATTATTGTTTTACATAATGTTTAAAAAAAAAACAAGTATGCCATTTTATTACTTGTATAAAAAGGTATTTTTAGAAAAAAATTTTCGAAAATCGTAGGAGCCGTTTTTTAAAAAAATAATTTTTTATATATAAAAAATGTCTAACATTTTTCAAAAAAATAGTTGGTATGCCATTTTGAAGAAATAATTAATTTACACATAAAAACTAAATTTCAAAATTTTTCATTAATCCGTTTTAAAAAAAAAAATTTTGAAATATTTTTTAAAAATCCAAAACTGCGTTTTTTGAAAATTTTCTAAAATTTTAATATTACCTTTACTTAAACACTTTTTTATAAAATTTTTCATTGAAATCGAGTTAATGTTGTACAAAAAATATTTTTTTTATTTTAAAAGTTGGCTCTTATGTGTAACACTACAAACAAAAATTTTAATCAAAATCGTTAGAGCCGTTTTTGAAAAAAATTAACTTTTGCATTTCCGTTATGTGGCAGGTACCGTTAGTTTTGGTCATAAAAAAAAATTTCAATTTCCCCTCTAGGGAATCACCAAAAACTGCTAACTACCAAGTTTGAAGAAAATCACTTCACTTCACCAGATAGAGACACACACACAGACAGACAGACAGACAGAATTGCCGGACCCACTTTTTTGGCATTCTCCATCATCGTAATGTCATGTAAAATTGTTATCTCGAGTTCAATTTTTTTTACGAATCCTAAACTTGCCCTATAGTACCTATATCGCAAGTAATATTATTGAAATTCACACCGTCTCAAGAAAGAAATCTCTCTGATTGGCATCTTTTGCATTCGAAGACACAAAACTACAATAGTAGCATGTGTGGCACATAATTCTGTTATCTCATATAAAATGAGTCATGTTTGTCTTTTCGCTTTTTGTTTGCTAAAAAAATGTACATAATTAATACTCGTATTTTATTTGCAGATTAAATTAGGCACGCAAATGCTAAATTAAAAGAAAAAAAAAACATTAATCGTTATAAGATTTGTTGATAATTAAGATTTGAAATAGGTACATACTAACATCAGGTTCAAGTGCAATTTGATTTTTTTGTTTTATTTAATTAAATAGCAAACGAAATAAGAAATATAGAATAGGTACATAGGTGAAAAAAAAAAACAAACAAAAATATTCAAATCTTCTTATCAATTAAATTTTTTGATGATTAATATTTTTTTTTCTATTTTTTTATGACTAATTGTTGCACGTTTCAAAAATCCAGTTTGATTAAGTTTCCCTATAGAGTTTCTATTTTTTAATTAATTATTTAGAAAGCAATGACCTGAGTATAATCAATGCAACTTTTCTAATTCAATCACATAAAGTACACCTATCAACTTTCATCTATCAATCAATTTCATTATGGTTTTTGAGTTTAAATTATCTTCCGGTAGGATTATGATAATGATAAGCTTTGAACTTTATTGCGTTTAATCTATCCCACATTCACGTAGGTATAGTAAATTTCAATCACTCTCATCAAAACCAAAATGCTTGGACTTGAGATAATCAATAATGATAATAAAATACGTGCCTCCATCACACTGATATTATAATACCAACCATAATAATATTATGCTTGCCAGATTGTCCTTGGAATTAAATCCTTGTTGCCCACAATAATTATGTTGTGTGTTCAAGTACTTCAGATATCAGATTAATCTTATATCAGCCAGCAAAAGAAAAAAAAACAATCAAGTTTGATTTAATTGATATTTACACATATGTTTTTTTTGTATATCGATACTATGTCTGTTGAAACAGCAATTATTTGTTATAAAGGCCTTTACCTTTATCTATAAAAACAAAATGAGGAATTATTGGTAAATAATTTAAAAACAAATTAAAGGCAACACATAAAACAAATACATTCTTCTTATTTAATAATTATCTAAAAGAAAGAATGCTTATATTTCATTTTACGTTCATCTTATTTATTTTATTTTTTTTTTTCTTTGCAGCTGATGGCATGACATATTCCTTTGGTATGTTCTATGTTGAATTCCTGGATTATTTTAACGAGGGCAAAGGTTACACAGCATGGATTGTTTCAATTCTAGTAGGAGTCACATTAGCATCAGGTAAGTGCAAGGAATACAAAAACTCTTTTTAGTATAGCAAGGACATGAACTTTCTTTAACATGCACTTAGAGCAAGTTTTTATGTGTTATGATGACAATGATGTTTTTTGTTCTTTTTTTTTACATTTTCAACACCATATGGATGCTTGTTCATATATTTCTAAAAATATCTATCTCTTAAATCGTCACTTAAAAAGGAAGGAACAAACTTGCTATTAAATCTTGACCTAAATTTTCAAGAAAATTTAAAAAAAGGAAACTAAATAACACCCAGGTGTGTCAACTGTCAAAGAGCACAATGTGCTTTGAAGATGGTATTCAAGCATGAGTATAAGAAACATAATGACAAACGATATTAGTTGATGAAGAATTTCATAAAAGTGGGTAGGATGTGCAACAATACCGACAAAAGTTGTATTCAAGCTCAAGCTGTTTGTTATGTGCCAATATGAAATGAAAAATAAAATGATAGCAATAATAACCTTGAAGACATTTTCAATCAAAACTTTTGTACTCTAGGTTACCCACTTTGCAAGTTTTAATGGTTTTCACTCTTTTTTTGGGATCAGTTCCTCTAGAAAATTTCGGTTATTATCTTAGTGTGCATTCAATAAATAGACATGTTTTTAATGTTTTGTAAAAAAAATCATTTTTTTTTTTAATTGACTTTTTAGCAAATTTCTTAACATATTCTTGTAGGATATTGAATGCTCTACAAAAAATGTCTTGTACACTTTTTTCGTTTATCTAACCGTTTAATAGATATTTGAGGTCAAAAAATGGAGAAAATCTTTAAAAATTCGTGTTTTGTTCTTAATTTTGTAACAAATTAAAAAATTATAATAATCAAACGCGCATGACATATTCTTGTAGGAAACAGATTGCTCCACAAAAAAGGTCTTATTAACTTTTTTCATTATTCTAACCATTCTAAAGATATTCGAAATCAAAATTAAAAAAAATTATAAAACATTTTTTACTTTTCAAAATTTTTGTATTCACTGAAAATTCATTATTTTCAAATTCGCAAGACATATTCTTGCAAGGACTTAAACGTTCTACAAAAAATTCCATGGAATTAAGTTGATTGCTTTAACCGTTTAAAAGATAATCGTATCCAAATCGGAATGCATACGAGTCATAAGAAAACTACTGAAATCAGTAGGCATTGGTTTGGATACGAATATCTTCTAAACGGTTAAAGAAATCAATTTGATTCCAAAGAATTTTTTATAGAACGTTTAAGCCCCTACAAGAATATATCTTGCTAATTTGAAAATAATGAATTTTCAGTGAATTGGAAAAATTTTAAAAGAAAAAAATGTTTTTATAATTTTTTTTAATTTTGACCTCGAATATCTTTACAATGGTTAGATTAATGAAAAAAGTTAATAAGACATTTTTTGTGCAACAATCTATTTCCTACAAGAATATGTCTTTCTCGTTTGATTTTTATAATTTTTCAATTTGTTACAAAATTAAGAACAAAAAACGAATTTTTAAAGATTTTCTCCATTTTTGGACCTCAAATATCTATTAAACGGTTAGATAAACGAAAAAAGTGTACAAGGCCTTTTAGAGTAGAGCGTTCAATTTCAAACAAGGATATGTAAAGAAATTTGCTAAAAAGTCGATTTAAAAAAATGATTTTTTTTTAGTAGAAGCTTGATGTAAAAATGGAAAATTGGACCTTCCCATTAATATAAAGAGTTCATATTTGGTGTGTATATTCTAGAGGTGTCTAGCAATCGATTTTTCGGAGTACCTACCAAATCAAAAAAAATAATTTAGATTTTTTTGACCCACCCTAACCTACAATTATTATTTCTTCTAAGCTTCAGAAGATATGTTTTACCTTCTGGCTTAGCACTGAAAAAAATTTGGTCTAGAGCCTGGAATATGTACATTGTATATTCGCTCTATATTCTCCAGAAACTTTTAACATACTACCTACCACTAAAAAGCATATACAATTTATCATTGGATCATCTTTGCCAAAATATATTTTGATGCTTATTGACGAAAATTGGAACATTAAGCCCGGTATAAATATGCGTTTTTTGTTGCTAAATGACGTGTAAAAATTTCGCACTGATTCTTGTTATAGAATACCTATTTTAGTATGATTTTTCTGAGCACATTTGGAGTCGAATCAAAGCTTTCTTGGTGATAATAGAATGCCTCGAAAGTCCCTGTAAAATGTATGCGACATAGATTTTCTGCCTTCAAATTTGTCCTCCTGAATTTTGTTTGCTTGTAATTTAATACCAAATAGACAGTGATACGATGTTATGCTCGATGAACTCTCTTTTTCGATTGCAATATGATCGAAGTTTTTTGCAATTTTCGACCATCAGTTGACACGAAAGTGCCCTTGTGGATGCGAATTGCGTTAAAATGTTGGTTAAAATTTGACGTTTGGTTAAATCTTGACACTAGCGTGGTGAATAAAATGGGTTAAAATTTACCCAGCTGCGGAGCAGGGTAAAATTTAAAAGTAGTGGTTAAAATTTGACGTTTCTCAAGATAGAAAGATCAAGATAGATTTGTATTTATTTTTGTTACAATGCGTTGATATTTTAAGAAATGTTAAAGTATTGATACAATGTACTTCCTCAAATTATTATTATTCATCTTGAAAAATTGAAAATGTACGAATTGGTTGTTTGTTTTGTATGTTTTATAATTCTATTTTGTTGGCATTAATGACCTATTAATTAGTGTTCGAAGACTGATTTAAAAATTTCTTTTTGGTCGTAATAAAGTCTGATTTTATCGATAAAAATAAAAAAAGTATGTGAAATTGAGAATTTCTTACACTTTCATACTAGAATATTTAACTTTATATAAATTTTCAGCTGGTTTTTGGTAAAACAAAATTATGAATTGAATACAAGAAAAACAATTTTTGAGGGTAATTTTGTTTTATTTTAAGGGAATTTTATTCAGAGTAGTGCAAAAAAAGTCCCATTTAACACATTTTAACCAAATTCGCACAGCAAAAAAATAAAATTGATCCCTTTTTTAACCAAACGTCAAAATTTAATCGTGGTAGAAAATTGAACCAACATTTTAACGCAATTCGCACACGGCCTTAGTTCTAAAATTATAACGGGAACATTTTTTTCACCTCAAATCAAAAATTACAAAAAGAAAATAATATTTTTTTATTCCTTTTAAAAATTGTTTGTTTTGCACTGTATTTCGTTTCACTTTATTTCATTATTAAAAAAAAAAAAAAAATAAAACAAAAAACTTTTTTTCATATCAGAAAAGTTGTGATTTTTTTTATGAGAAAAAAATCGTTAGTTAAAAACCGTTTACCCAAGGTTAGCCCAGGATAGCCCAACTTTTATTTTTGCTATCTTATGCTTAGTTTAAAAATTATAGAAGCATTAGTTTTTATTCAACTCACACAAAAAAAATAGTACGCATACACCATAGTGACCTTTTTAAATTTATAATTTAGTAAAAGTGCATCCACTGGTATGGGCATTGCGAATCAAATGATATTTATTTATTTTACTTATATCCAATTTTTCAATAATCAGTTAAACAGTCAGTTAGTACTTATTCCCCAGATAGAGAGAAAATCAATTTTTCAGATATATTTATGTACGAGTAGCTTATTTCTAGAATTAAAACTATGTATTATGCTTCTTTCAGAGACGAATAAAACTTATTCTAAAGAATAATCTCAACAAAATATTGTGTCAATATTGTCAAAACTGTTTTGAAAGAAATTTTGTAAAAAAAAAAAAAATACAGCGAAACACAAGAAAACAGAAACAATTATGAATAAAAATGACGTTTAATTTTGATTATTTTTAAATTTGACATTTTTCTTTTGTTATTCTGTAGAATAATTTTTTTGATTGAAAAATTCAATGTTGTTATCAGATTTTGTATGAGCCTGATAACTTTATTCGTCGAACAGTTAACTGACTCTTTATTAGAAGATTGAAAAATCGGCTCTGAATGTAGTCCGTATAACATTACTGTTAAGAAGCTTAAGTTAATTTGTTTCATTTTACCTTAAAAACCGCAAAATACGCAAAATATTTTTTCAAGTGTAAAAATCATTGATTTTTTTGGTTTGCCAAATAATAAATAAATTGGTGCGTGAGGTGATTTCTCTTTCAGAACTTTTTAGACCTTTCTCAACTAACCTTGATAATTCCAACAAATTACATCACTTTTTTTCATTAGCCCACCCTTAGTTCAAAAATTATGACAACAAGTGTTTTTTTTTATACCAAATTTCTTAAAAATCAAAATTTGGTTGGTAATTTTTCAATTATTCTTTCTCCAGGTCCCATATCATCATCTTTTGTCAATCGTTACGGCTGCCGACCGGTAACAATAGCCGGATCAATATTAGCTTCCATATGCATCCTCATCAGTATGTTCGCTCAGAACGTTCTGACGCTGATTTTCACAATTGGCATTGGTACTGGCTTAGGTTTTGGTCTAATCTATCTACCAGCCATTGTCAGTGTAACGATGTATTTTGAGAAATATCGATCTCTGGCAACTGGTATTGCTGTATGCGGTTCTGGATTTGGTACATTCGTCTTTTCACCACTTACCGAAAGTCTAATTGGAAATTTTGGCTGGCGAGGTGCAATGCTCATAATATCAGGATTAGTTCTAAATTGTATAATTTTCGGTGCAATGTTTCGACCAATCGAACCACCAAAGAAGGTGATTGAAGGGGAAAGTGCTGAAATGGCTGAACTTGCACCGCTCAATTCGAAGAAATCCGATCAGTTCCTACAAACACCTCGAAGTGATACGAATCTTTCACGATCGTATAGCGTTGGTCATGATTTTGGTTATGAATTCCATGTAAGTACTGGAATTGATTTTTTTTGGTTTCTTACTGTTTTTCTATTTCAAAACCTTTTGCTCCTTATTAATCCCCATACAAAAATCCTCATCAATATAGACAACTAATCAAAATGGTAAATTATCCATTCCGACGATCAGTAGCAATAATAACATCCGTTCGGCAACTAGCCAACCACATATAAATGGTGAGGGCCAACAGCAGCCGGTTCAAGGGTCCCAAGAGAAATTTGGCAGTGGGATGATGTATCGGCAAGATATCCTGTATCAGGTGAGTTTTTTTTTTCGAGTTAGCATGGAGTAAATAATAACTTTTTTTTTTATTTTAATGCTTTTTTTTTAGGGTTCCCTACTAAACATCCCCGAATACCGCTCAAGAAATGATCTTAATGTGAATCGATATGGCTCGTTGAAACACAGCATACACAAAGTAGACTCAACTCAGGTAAGATAAAGAAATTTTGAAGAGAAAAAATCTAATCAAAAACTGTTATAAATTTATCTCAAATGGTGACGTTGAGCATTTGCTAAGCTTATAACCTACTTATCGTGTTTTTTTTTTCTTTTGTTTGTTCTTATTTTTTTCAAGTTATGATAAATAAAATCTGGCAAAAGTTGGATCCGGCTAGAGTTTGTTGACATTTTAACACCTTTGTAAAGAATGTTCAATATTTTCACAGACAAAACGCTTCCGCGTGGTGTGCATTTCCATTTGTTTATAGGGTATCGTAGAAGTAGAAGTCATAAATGTTTATAATAAAAAATATTCGCAAATAGATTGTAGAGTTTAGAATATGTTCCTAAGATAAGATATTTGAAATTGCGCTGAAAATAGAAAAACCCTGAAAAAGACAAGTTTTTTTCACAAAGAGTAAAGGGACTAGTTGTATACGCCAGCACAAAAAAGAAAAAACTGTAGAGGATATGGTACCTATGTTAGCATTGGTTATGAATTTTCGAAATTTTGCCTATACTTCCCTATTTTTTTTTTATTTTTATACAAATCCATGTTCCGCTAACTTGAATTTCATGTTTCTCGAAAAAATTCAACTTTTCTTACCAAAATCGAGTTGAGCACATAATTCTCCAAAAAGAATTTTGTTGAAAAAATTTGAAATTTTTTAGAAAAGAAATTCAAGTTAGCAGAACATGAATTTGTATGAAAAAAGAGGTTGTCTGTAAAGCTGGTTTACGGACGATGATTTAACGTGATAACGTCGTAAGAAAACAGGTTGTGTGCTTTTAGAATGAGTCATTTGAAGCGTTTATTTATTTCAAACAATCATAATTTACAAGAAAAAGCTAAAAAAAAAAATTACCTGTTTTCTTTTCTTATTATAATAATTTTTTTTTATTTTAAAAGCTTACAAAAAAAATTATACCATTAAAAAGCCAAATATTTCTTCTTATGAATAAAACCATTTTTAAATTTTTACAATGCGAAAGAAGTATTAAAATAATTTATTAAAAACAATCATTTCTTATAAAAAAAAGTGAAAAAATGATTTCCATCACCCAAAAATTCATTTTTTTGATATAACAACCTATAAAACCTGTAAATTTTATACCACCTAAAAGCTTATACCACCTCAGCTCAAAATATATACATCGATTATGTCTATTAGGCATCTCCAAAAAGAGTTAGAATTTTTTTAACTCGATCAATTTTCATCAAAAAAAGCAAAAAAAAAACATTTGTATAATTTTATGTTCTCACGCTATTGAATCAATTTTTTTAAGACAACCTATAAAAAATTGTATATCATGTAAAAGCTTATAATTTCACCTTTCATATGACCTTTCAATCTTATTTCTGCGATGCCTAGAAATAAATTAAGAATTTTTTAAAGCCAACCATGTTGAAATTCCAAACTGAGATTACGGTACTTCCCACACTGGTGGCTGTTCATGATCAACAGATCTCCATAGGTGTTTTGAGGTATTTCGCAAGTTTTTTTTAATTTAACATTGTGTAGCTTGTAGTGAATAAACAGTTATTTGTGATATACCAAATGAAAGGTAACATCATCAGGATGCTCAATAAAGTTAAATCAAATTTGTATTTGCTTTAGAAAAGATAGAACCTGTTGAATAATAAAACTTTATTTTAAGGTTATCTCAAAATTGTGACAAAATTGATTGAAATTTTGCACAGATATCTTCCTGTCTATTATCTATCTACAATATAAATTTCATTTATTTATCTGTCGAGGAAAAAAATATAAAAATAAAAAACGGTTAAAAAAGGTAAAAAAAACTTGTTTTTCCCGTTATTCGGTCAAAAACCATTTTGAAATACGAATTTTTTGCACGTGTATGCGCACAGTCATAGACTACATGTTCTATAAGCTTGAGATTTTTTGAATGCTACAAAAAATTTAAAAAAATAAAAACTCACCCAAAAATACCCCGAAATAAGTAGGTGTTTTTCAAAAATTGATATTTCGAAACGCAGTTACTTAAAAAAAAATCCGTATCAGACCCCTTAATTTTTTTTTATTAGCTTTCGAATGACGTTTTTCAAATTGTCAAAAAAAATTCAACTACCTATAATCACTACTTTGTCAAAGGTCTACCTCATGTTTTAGTTTTAGAAAACCATTCCCGACAAACAATTTTGGTTCTATAAAGCTTTACAGATGCAATTGTTGCTTCTGTAAAACATTATAGAAGCAAAATTGTTGGTAGGGTTGATAGCTTGGTTTTGAAATTTTTTAGAATTTTTTCAATACCATTGTCAGTCTTAAAATAAATTTATCTATTAATTAAAAAAAACATTCAACTCTTTACATTGTCGCGTTTAGGAAAAAAAAACAATATTTTTAAATTTTGTTTTACCCCTATTTACCCTATTAAAAGATGGAATTTTTTAAAATCCTTCAAATTTATTTAACTTTAGTTTATTATCTTTCAAATAAGCTACAGAAGATTTTTGTATCTCTAATAGTTTATTTTTAATTTTTAATTGAAATTTTTGCCGCACTGCGAAAGTGCGAGAGTGGAACGTTAGAAAATGGCGTCACTTTTTTGTGGTGGCTGCCATGGTTCATCGATTTATAAGACGTTATCACGTCAAAAAAAAATGCTTTCTTTTAAATCTCGGTAAATTCTTCGGAAAATGGGGCACTAGCTTTAAAGTTGAAACTATTCGACCGCTTTATTATTCAAGATAATTGTTTTCGAAAATTACCAATAAGATTGTTTTGGAAACGAAGGTGCTCAAGAATTTTGAGCTCACTTGTCAAGCTAAAAACTTGAATATTATTTCACAAAGCGTCTACAATCAACTGCCTATAACGATTGCCCAAAAACACTACATTAAAAAATATGCCCCTGAAATACACAAGAATGCCACAGACGTGCCATGGCGTTGTTTTTTGTAATTTCTATTTTAAGCAACATGATTTTTCAATCAAATTATAATTCATATAATGTGTAGACATAATTACGAGTATGTAGTTTCCTTATACATAAAATACATATTACGGTTTTTGGATAACTTATTTTTTTTTTTGCAATAGTACACTAACCCAAAAAATTAAAGGAACCCAAAAAATTAAAAAAAAATATTTCATCTCAAAAGTTCAAACCCTCAGAACAGAAAAACTGTTTGATGAGCAAATTTGATCTCACTTTGCAGATTAATTTCAGGTATAATTCAATAATTAAGCCTCAGTTTAATCTTATCCACCCATAGTTATAAAATAGCGCTACATTTTCTAAAAAAAAAAAGCATAAAAATGTCTACTTTTATAGCTTTTCTAAATTGATCTCAAATAATGTAAGAAAAAATTTTTTTTAACAAAGTAAACTTAATTTCTTTGTAGAGAATTGAATGGACTTTTTAAATGTATTCTGGAATTTTCTGTAAAAAGATCCGTTGTTGCGGAATTGATAGTCAAAGTCAAGAGTAAGGTTTTTGGTTTGAAGATTGATATTGCAGTCTAACAAAAATCATAGAAGTTTCAAACAAAAAGAATTTTGAAGCTAAATAAATACATAGTAGTACAGGTAAAATAGGCATTTATAAAAAGAAAAATTGTTACACTCATGAAACCAAGAACCAAGTACAAAAAAAGTCTATAAAAAAAAGTTGGGTGGAGGGGTGTTTTTTCGCGGACAAGAGTTAGGGGGTGAAGGTCAAAAATATACTGAAAAAAATTGTTTGTTGAATATCTTCATATGACACATGTCTTTAAGGTATTTTTTGATGCTGAATCTAATGACATAAAAATAAAGTCAATACGATTGCTCTAAAAGAAGTTATTGCCGATTGAAAACAAGGGTGCTTGTTCTTTGACTTCAACAAGTAAAATATAAGTGAAACCAATGTGAAAAACATGCTACACTGACAAAATTTGGGATGAGATTTAAAATAAAACAGGGACAAAGGATTCATAAAGTTTTTAAAAATATTTTGGGTGAAAGGGTGTTTTTTTTGATAGGTTAAGTTGTGTGTGCGAAAGGTATCATAACAGCTAACTTATATTTTATTAATTTTTAAAACTTGGTGAAATAGTTTTGGTTGGTATAAGAATTAAGAATCTATAAAAAGTAAAAAATTATTTTGAGTGAAAGGGTGTTTTTTTTTTTCAAGAAATGATGAAATTTGGAATTAGTACCACAAAAACTGGGAAAAAATTGTTACACCAATGAAAATTGGTAAAAATGTTTCATTTATAACAGAAAGCAAGAACTCAAAAAGTCTATACAAATATTTTAGGTTAAAGGGTGTTTTTTTGGGAAATAGGGAAAAATCCTCGATAAGTCCGATAAAATCAATGGTATAAATGGTACTCTTACGAAATTCATTAAATATGTTCTCTTTCCCATTGGAATTACGAATAATGTAAGTCTATAAATTTTTGTTTAGGTATGTGAAAGGGTGTTTTTTTAGAAGTAAAGAAAATATGGGTATATTTGAAAAAGTGTGTATTACTAGAGTAATATTAGTGGTACCCTATTGAAATTTAGCGATTATGTTACTTTTAAGATAAAAAACAAGAATATAAAGTGTCTATAAAAATATCATGGTTATTAGGGTGTTTTTTTGAGTGAAAACAAAAATGATGGGTCACCCTAATGAAATTTGATAAAAACATTGATTTTTGGATAGAAAGCAAGAATAAAGAGTTTTCATAAAAAAAATTTTGGTGAAAGGGTGTTTTTTTTTTTCAAAGAGACATTAAAATCTGTAATTGATCGAAAAAATTGAGTTAAAATATTTTTATCCTGATTTTAAAAATTACTTCTGTTAAAAAAAAAATGATGGCACTACAAATAAGAGTTCGATGGAAACCATAAGTATTTATCTTGAAAATTTTAATTTTTATAGCCACTTTCTTACGTCTATTCTAGCTATTCGATATAATGAAAAATACAAACACAAACGTTTATAAAAATGAAATCTGTTTTTTTTTTTTTTTTTATTTCTATTTTTATTATTTTTTAAAGATCTTATTCTAATACAAAGAATATATATTACAATTTATTCTTGGCTAAAGTAAGAATTTGTTATTCTTTGATACAAACATCGAACAATATAGAAACCAATAATTCCTCTCAAAATGTTGTAAGCAATTATTTTTCTGTAAAAAAAAATATATATATATATATTATTTAATAATATGTATATAGTTTATAATATTTAAATATTTAAATATTATATTATTTAATTTAAAACTTACGCTTTTAAAATCTTTTTACACTTTTCAATACTTGAATCTGGTTCATTTAGTAAATATTTTCTACATCCTCTTATATTATCATAAACACAATTAATTGTTGTATCCTTTGAGTTAGTTATTTCTTCAACAAATGATATATCAAATTCCGTTCTATTACCAAAAAATAAAAAAAAAATGTAAAAAGTATTTTATTGAAATAATTTTTCATTCAAAAAAAAAAAAAAATAATAATACCCTTTAGCAAATTTTAACATTTCATCATAATCTGTAATTCCATCACTCCTACTTTCATTATCTAAAAAGAATATTAGAGCATTTCTGGTTAAAAACATTTTTCTTTGTATCGCCATCATAAATGGTTTATAGCCAAATATTTTTAGAAGATTGTCAATCAACATTGATGGTATCAATTGTAGAAATATGACCTATAGATAGAAATAATTAAGTAAGCGAAAATATCTTTAAAAAAATATGGTTTTTGAGTTCTTACCATGATCCAATAAACGAATGGACAAGTTGTCACTGTAATATTTGGTATCCAAAATGACTTTTCTAATGGATATAAATAAGCAGCTTTTGTAAGTAAATTTAAATAGACTGAAAGTGGTGCATTAGCCATGTTAATAGATGAAAATTTTCCAACTTGCGTAGTTTCCAACAATCTTTCAATGGAATATGTTAAAACAATTAAATTTATTTTTTTTTAAAGAAGAGAAAAATACCTTTCCCTTGGTAGTTTAGCTCTCAGAGCTGTAAACATGAGAAGAGTTTTTGTACCTAGATCCAAAGGAGTTGTATCTAATATTGCATTTTTGTCCGAAAGTAGGACTGATTGTACAAGTCCTGTTCCCCAAACTGTCATTAATCCCATTACACCAGTCAAGGTTTCAGTAAATCCAGCTTCTGGTTCTTCACAAGCCGCAATAACTTGAGATTTTGAAATAAGAAGATACCATACAAATTTTTCTTGTGATAACTTTATTTAATGAATTACCAACTGAAGGTTTATAGATGGCAACAGGAAGTTTTGAACGATGGTCGTCAACAAGTTTTTCAGCTAAATGTTTAGTAAATATATAAGTATTTGGAAATCCTGTTATTACTCTGAAAAAAGATCATTTCATAAGGTCTTTTTGAAGGCTCTTTTTCTAGTGTAACTCACTTATTTGTAAATATATCCAAAGTAGGGTCATTATCGTCCAAATTTGCAATTTTTAGTGCAGTTCTCCAGTCAAAAACTGTTGGATATACCTACAAAAACAATTAAATCTAATTATTGTTATCTAAATTCCATCATTTTTTAACTCACTTTATCCTCTATAAACGACACATCTGGATTACTAAAATACGTTGAAATGTGTAGGAAAATTTTCAAACATTTCATTGTTTCAGCTGTTTTCAAAGCCTCATATGTTGATTTCAAATTTAAACGAATTGCAGTTTTCAATGGTTCCGTGAAACGTGTTGATGCAGCTGAATGAAAAAATACTGACACATTTTTAATTTGATCCAAATGTTCGGGTGATATTCCAAGACCTTCTTCGGCAATATCACCGGGTATTGCAACAAGTTTATCCAATTCATTTGGTTTGGTTTCTTTGAGAACTTTGAAAATCTGTGGTTTGAAAATATAATAAATAAGAGCTGTTTTAAGTTCGGTTAATTTTTTTGAATGGTAAAATTTTAAAAAACAATTAAAGAATATCTTGAAACTCGAAAATAAAACAATACAACAATACTCAAAAATGGGACGAACTTAAAGAAAATAAAGATTTCACACTTGGTATGAAAAAAATCAATATAGAAGTTATAAGACAAATGTGTACCAATCTAACCACTAAAATTTTAAGTCATATCCGAAAAATTTTTCCGATCATGATGTCAAAATTAAAATTTAAAAACTTTTTTCCTTGGGGATTGGTACATGTAGGTCTTGATAAACATGTAGGAAAACCGGACAATTGTTTTTTTACAGGTTAAAATATTAAAATTGACTTAAATTGAGAAGCAGATATTTTTGGAAACTCTGCAGGTTAGGGTGGTCCAAAAAATATTTTTTTCGATATTTTGATGGACCACCCGCTAAATTTTTTCCATGTATCTAAATAATTAACGATGTGAAATTTCAAGTCGGGGCTAATAACAATTCAATGTTTATTTGATTGATTTTTGATTTTTGTTTTAGTTTTTTTTTTTTAAAGTAAATATTTCATCAAAGTTTTATTTGTCTTTATAATAAACAAAATATTTTTTTTTTTTTTTTTTTTTTGAAAAAAAATGTGAGCAATAAATTAATAATATGTATAATAATTGCAAAAAGTTTGACAAAATTTACTTGGATGTAGAAGAAGCTAGAAATGATTATTACAATTTTTTTTTTTTCAGAATAAGTACAAGAACAATAACTTTCCAGCAATTTTTACTAAAAAAAAAATACAATTTTAATTTTTTTTACTTTTTTTTTTGAAAAAAATACAATTTTTCAATATCGATCAGATACATAACAATAAGAGGCTGTAAATTCAACAGTATGGTACCATATAATAGAATGTGGAACTGAACTAGGGGGTGCCCCAATATATTTTTTTTTCTGTAAATTATCTAAATAATTCTTATATGTAGTACATCATTTTATTTATGAAATTAATTAATTATTATTCGCAATGAAATTCAAAGAAAGGGATTTTTATGCACAAAAGCCATTGAAAACACTTCATCACTGTGATAAATGTACTTTAGATACAAATTATCTTAAACAAAAACAACAACAACAACAATTTTACTCTTTATTTTTCGAAGCAAATTGTTTGTAAAATTACATTTTTTTTTTAAATATTTTGATAGTATCATAAAGTATCACAAAAAATCAAAAAAAAAAAAAAAATCAAAATTAAATTAAAAAATTTTTTTTTTCAAAAATGTTTTTAAAAATATTTTTTTTTAACATTTTATACTTAATGATCTCTGTGAATTTTAAATAAAATAACTAATGCTTTGATGAAATATATGAACCTAAAAAAATATGTCAATTTTTGAAAAACGGCAACGCCATATTTCCGTTCTCCGCATTTTTTGAGAATCAATAAGAGTATTCCGCACACCAAATTTGATCGAAATCGTTAGAGCCGTTTTCGAGAAATTTGCAATACCTCGAAAACGTTATATGGGAGGTATGCGTTAAAATGGAGATATTAAAAAAATAAAAAAAACAGGTCTAGGGAATAACGTCAAAATCATCTGTACCAAATTTTAAGCAAATCCATCCATCCGTTTATGCCCTAGCTCGATGTACAGATGGACGCACAGACGCACAGACCGACGGACGGCATGACGAAAACCACTTTTTTGATCTTCTCCATCATCGTAATGTTGGTTTTGATTAAAACCTCGATTTTTTTTTTCTACACGAAACCAATACTTGACCTATGGAGCAAGTAATAACATTTATCATAAAAATAAAAACCTTAACAAAATTTCTACTTTTAGTACTCGAGAGAAATTATCATTAACATGAGTTAATTCGTACCTAAGTTTGCGTTTTCTTAAATCACCGCTAAGTGGTATCAACTTTGCAGACAGAGCGTTACTGAAGAATTATTTTTTTTTTTTTCTTAACACAAAATCAAGAATCACCCATTAAACTTCTCATCTCTAGAAAAATAAAACAAAATATTGAAAAAAAATCTCTTAAGGTTTGGCCACTAGAGCTGTAGCAAATCGTATGTATTCGTTACTAAAATGCGGGTATTCACTTCAGTAACGAGTAACGAAACGTTACTTTCTAAACAGTATCGTTACTCGTATGTTTCGTTACTGGGTACTGAAGTAACGAAACATACGAAACGTACGAGATACGAAACATACGAGTAACGACTCGATTCCAGTTCCAATACTAAATCCGATGTAAGAGATACGAAATGAAGTGATACACTCAATTTGTCGCATTTCGCATCTCGTATCGGTATCGTAATTATCGTCAGAATGCTAACTGCAGATAATTAATTGGAGCTTACTTTTGTCTCGATTAAAACAGTAGTGCCAAGGTTCAATAAAATCATTGTGTTATCGATTATTTATACAGAAATATCAGAAGAGACGTTTTTGTATTTTCTCTATTTGGCCGAAATATGTATATCCACGACGCAACCAATCTGTTTATGGCCTTGGTGTTATTGGTATTGATATTTAGCTTTAGAATGTACAAAAGTTTTTTGGTTTTTCAAAAAATTAGTTTATTTTCGGTGCAAAATTTTCAACACAAAAAAAAAGCAGAGAAAACGAGGTTTGAAAATCACTCTCAATAGAAAAAATAAATGAAAAATTGTTCGACATGGTTGTATTGAAGTGTTAATATTTCGAGATCTGCGCGTTGCACTTTTGAAATAAAGGTCTCTAAAGAATTGTGATAAGATTACTGAAAGAATATAAACAAAAAATTACCAAAGTTTTGTCTAAAAATTTGGAAAAAAATCAAAAAAGTTTCCACGCTTAATTAAAAAAAAAACGAAAAAAATTCAATATAGCTACCTTTAAACTCTTATTACATGAGAACGCCGCAACTAATTTCAATGTTTATGACCTTAAAATGTAGCTTAGATTATAGAAATTGTTTTTGGTTTAAAAAAAAAAAAATTTTTACACCCTTATACCAATGTACGAAACATACTTAAAATACCAAACATACGAAACGTATCAAATACATGAAATATACGAAATGTACGAAACACACGAAGCATGCGAAAGTAACGAAAGTAACGAAACATGCTAAACATACGAAATATGCGAAAAATGCGAAACATACGAAAGTAACGAGTAACGATATTATTGATGCGGGTACTAGTATCAAAAGTAACGTATACATGCGGGTACTCATTTTGTCGTTACTTTTACAGCCCTATATGGCCACACAGGAAGGTATGCGGTAGCGGTCCGGGCACTTGTATGAAAAAAATTCCACACCTAAATATTGAAGTTCCAGTTTGGAATTTTTTCATACAATTACCCTAACTACTACCACACACCATTCCAGTGTGGCCAAGCTTTAAAGTAATTTTTTTTTTAAATTATTTAAAAAAAAGGAATTAAAAAAAAACGTTACACTTCATATTTTTGTTCGAAATTTTAAGGTACATAATCCTTATGTAGGTATGTATTATAATTTTTAAAAGAATAAGAATATTTCTATTAAAAACAAAAAAACATCGAAAACTAATACGCTGTATCCCAAAAAAAAAAAGTCATTACTTTCTGCATTATATTCCATCATAATATATATAGGTCAAGGTATCTGATTATCCTTTAATTTGAATTTTAACTAACGTCAAATAAAGCCACACGCTAGATTTATTTAATATTCACAAAAGAATTAAAGAAGCCAATTTTTGCATTTGACCTTATTTCGGAGCAATCACTGAATTCTTATTTGAGCTTTTTTGATCTAATAGACTTAAAAAGACTTCAAATATAGCATGCAACTAATCGCATGGTACACATAAAATTGAAACCAAAATCAATAAAAGCAAATCTTACTCTAGAATTTTTCAATTCTTCAAGGCGTCTCTCATGGGATACACCTCTTTTCGATCTCAACAAGATGTAGATTTTCTTAACATTACACGATCGCAGTAGCTTTTCTATTGCTGCTTTTCCAACCACACCTATACAGATAACAGATTAAAAATTGATCTGTATTTAATTTATTTGTTGACATATTACCAGACCCTCCGGTCATAAATATTTCACAGTTCTCATAAAATTCAGCAATCATTTTTTTAAGTTTATTACTTAATTTTTTTTATTTTTTTTTTTTGCTTGCACAACTAACCACAAACGATGAAACCCGAGTTGGAACTGACTTATTTTTGATTCATGTGTGACAAGCCGAATTTTTGCTAAGCCCTAAAGCAACCAAATGGTTATTTTTTTTTTAAACATAAATTTATTTCATTAGAAATTAGAATAAAAACACTTTGTGTTCAAATTCATTTGTTTCCATTTGTTATGGAATTTGGTGTGGCTAAATGCGCAATTGGAGTACCTAGTTACGCCAGCAACCAACGCTAGGTGTCAGACGGGTCGCGATATTCAAATATCTAAAACTGTATTGCTGTTGTAATTTTTTATGCAAAATTTGTTGTTTTTTTTTAGCAAAAAACTATCAATTACAAATTACTCCATATTTCATGAGATATATTTTTATTTGAGAAATAAAGTGTAACAACTTAATTTTATAAGGTGTTTTATGTTCATGCGATTATTTCAAATGATAACACGGTGTAACACTCAAAATATACGCGGGCGGAGACCTATCAGGTTTTGTAGAGCTAGTCGCACTGAATACGAAACGGTATTTGAAAATCCCCTAACACCCCCAAAATCTGAAGTTACGGGCAAAAAACCGTTTTTTGGACCTTCACCCATTGAAAAAATTCTAGCTTCGAAAATTTTTTACCCATTTTCGATTTTTTTACAGTTTCTGATAGAAGATAAATATACCTTTTCAACAATGTATAAAACATGTAACTCGGTTAAACCACTTAGAATTTTTAAGCTGTCGAAGTTCAAAAATTCCATTTTTTTCGTCATTTGCCCAACTTCGGCATCAATTTAAAGTATATGTTTTCAAAACAACATGCTATTTAAAAAATATATTCATAAACAATATCTATTTCCCAATCAATCGAGGTATTTTTTATGAAAATCACTCCAAAATTGGCTGAGAAAAATTTTTTTTTTCGATTTCAACCCAGATACAGAAATTCGAACTTTTAGGTATAGAACAAAAATGTTGTTTCGGCACGTAGTAGGATAACCTGGGCGCCAGGATTTGATAACGGGTTTTTGTAGAGGAGCTCAATACAAACATTTGTTTTCTTTGAAAGGGGGGTCTATCTCCCCCCGTTTAGGTGGGAGGGGCAGTTTTCTAAAAAAAAATTACCAAAATAAAAAAAAATTATTAAAAAACAACGGCAACATTTACAGTAATAAATGATACCATTTCCGAAAGGAAAAATTGTACATTTGATTCTAATTTTTAAATCAATATAATATAACTAATAGTTTTTGAAATAATCGATTTCAAAGTTAAAAATAGGCGAAAAAAAATTTTTAAAAACTCATTTAATACTAATTTTGTCCAGACTGTGAATTTTAATAAAAAAAATTTTAACACACAAAACTGCCTCAATTGATTCCTTATCGAACAGTGAAAACTATATGTTTCTATGTCTTCTAGTTTTCGAGAAAATTGAAAAATAAAAACAAATAAAAACAAAAAATATTTTGAAAAAAGAAAAATCTGATAAAATAATTTTTCAATTTTCTCAAAAACTAGAAGACATAGAAACATATAGTTTTCACTGTTCGATAAGGAATCAATGAAGGCAGTTTTCTGTGTGAGTAATTTGTTTACTAAAATTCACAGTCTGGACAAAAATAGTATTAAATGAGTTTTTAAAAAAATTTTTTCGCCTATTTTTAACTTTGAAATCGATTATTTCAAAAACTATTGGTTATATTATATTGATTTAAAAATTAGAATCAAATGTACAATTTTTCCTTTCGGAAATGGTATCATTTATTACTGTAAGTGTTGCCGTTGTTTTTTAATAATTTTTTTTTATTTTGATAATTTTTTTTTAGAAAACTGCCCCTCCCACCTAAACGGGGGGAGATAGACCCCCCTTCCAAAGAAAACAAATGTTTGTATTGAGCTCCTCTATAAAAACCCGTTATCAAATCCTGGTGCCCAGGTTATCCTACTACGTGCCGAAACAACATTTTTGTTCTATACCTAAAAGTTCGAATTTCTGTATCTGGGTTGAAATCGAAAAAATTTTTTTTCTCAGCCAATTTTGGAGTGGTTTTCATAAAAAATACCTCGATTGATTGGGAAATAGATATTGTTTATGAATATATTTTTTAAATAGCATGTTGTTTTGAAAACATATACTTTAAATTGATGCCGAAGTTGGGCAAATGACGAAAAAAATGGAATTTTTGAACTTTGACAGCTTATAAATTCTAAGTGGTTTAACCGAGTTACATGTTTTATACATTGTTGTAAAGGTATATTTATCTTCTATCAGAAACTGTAAAAAAATCGAAAATGGGTAAAAAATTGTCGAAGCTAGAATTTTTTCAATGGGTGAAGGTCCAAAAAACGGTTTTTTGCCCGTAACTTCAGATTTTGGGGGTGTTAGGGGATTTTCAAATACCGTTTCGTAATCAGTGCGATTAGCTCTACAAAACCTGATAGGTCTCCGCCCGCGTATATTTTGAAACCTCATTTTTGTAACACCGTGTAATTGAGTAGGTAACTCAAAAAATCATCAATACATGAAAATGTAATTTATCATTACAAACACAATTAGGAAGAAATTTTGTTTTTGCAATTTTTTGAAAAAAAAACTTTGGTAATGTGAGTAACTGAAATAATTTTGAAAAAAAACTGGCATCCGCGAAGAACGAATTTAGGCTGATTGGCATATAAAGACTTCGATTTTAACAATTGCATTCTCAGAATGGGATTTGGCTGTCTCCAAACGAAGAGGAAGGACCAACAATAAGCTATTGAATCTTAAGAAAAGGATAAAACATTACACCTTCACAAGGATATCAGCGCAGTAGTTGCCATATAGAACAATCCATTGAATTTTGCGATCAAAATAATCGCACACTAAAACTTCCTTCTGTAGAACACCCGTTATACAGTACTAACTAGTTTGTTAGGTTTACAAGCAATAACATTTTGTTTTGTTAAGTTTCTTTTTTTTTTTAACAAATTTAAGTACATATTCAATGATAAATTGACTTTATAACAGCTCAAAAATTGTATTTATTTCTTTTAAAGATAGCTATTAAAGTGTATTAGTAATTGATTACAATGGTCAACAAAATTTAACTTTTTTTTGCCACAAGAACCAAAATATACTTTTCTAGTAGTTTTTGGGGTGCTGAACTCAAATCTGCAATCGGAAAAATTCTATTAGCCTCCGTTCTTGAAATATAACTGTTATAAAAAAAACCCTTTTTTTACATTTTATAACGGTAATATTCCAAGAACGAAGGCTAATAGAATTTTTCTGATTGTGAATTCAGGTTCAGCAACCCAAAAACCTTCGGAAAAGTATATTTTGATTCTTGTGGCAAAAAAAGTTTAATTTGGTTGGCCAGTGTTGTTTCTGATTCAAAGACCACTACTTAAATTTTAAATATCTCGGGCAATAAAAGAGGTATCGGAAAGATTTAAACATTTTTTGAAAGAATAAAACTTGCTTTTATAGGCACCGTTACAAATTTATTCATAATGAATTACTCCACATAAAAAGATAACCTCAAAAACAGCCAAAATTACGTTTTTTTGACATTTTCTAACGGTAATATTTCAAAAACGAAGGACAATCCAATTTTTCTGACTTCAGATTCGGATTCAGCACCCCAAAAAATACTAGAAAAGTATATTTTGGTTCTTGTGGCAAAAACCTTGTTGACCAGTGTTACACTATGTTGCCTGCATTATGCATGTATCTCAATTAGCCTTGGCTTCATTATCTACATACTTTAAAAAATTTATTAGTGAGCATACTTACATTCTACAAAAAAAGAATCTAAAATTGGATTTGGATAGTAAAAGAACAAATAGAATATCTTAATTTTACCAAAACCAAAAATTTGTAGCTCGCATATTTTTTGAATTTTCCGCTAAAATAAGTCTGAAGTTAGCGGACAAAATTGGAAATGATTAAAAACAATTATTAGTTTAGTTGACATCCAAATTTGTAGCTTTTTAAATGCTTTTCAGTTCCACAAACTTGGTTTTTGTAGCATCAAAAGTTTATTTGATATTCAAAATTCCGCTTAAATAAGATTCAAGTTAGCGGACGAAAATAGGAAAATTATTATTTTTTGATGCTCAAAATTGTAGCTAATTAAAGCTAATTTGTTGCAAAAAAATTTTTTATTTCAACTTAAAGTTTCATTTTTAAAAAATCACTTTTTTAAGTTTTTTTCTTTTTGCCATTAATTGTTTTGAAAACAACAATTGTTGATGGAAACCTGAAATTTGTAGTTCAAATTGTTTTTAAAATATTCGAAATTGTGTTTAAAAACGTTAACTCAAAAGTAAGCTTTCAAAATCCAAAAAAATGCGAAATTCAAAAAAAATTTTTTGCTTAAATTTGAAGTAATATTGACTGAGACGAAACCCAAAAACTTTGATTTTGTAGCTATATTAGTTTTCTTATTATTCAATATTCCGCTAAAATAAGACTCAATTTCATATGTAACGGTCAAAATTTTCTTAAAAGTTGAATTTAAAATTTTTTTTTTATTTCTTGAAATTGTGGCTTTGCAAAAAAAAACAAAACAAAATTTGTTGTGCAAACATTAATTTTTTAGCTCACTCAATCATTTTACAGTAGCGAGCAAAAAAGAAATGCAAACAAAAGAGGTTTAAAGAGTTTCGTACAAGAACTAAATTACAAAATTTGGCATATTAAAACTGTTTTATTTTCATTAAACAGAGTCAATTTATGGAATATCTTACTCCAAAACCATTATTTGGTCAAAAGTCTATCTAAATATGCGTTTTTAGACGAGCAAAAAAATGCAAATGTTTTTATTTTTTGCATTTTTTTTTGCTCGCTACTACATATCTCAATTGGAAGTATCTATAAATCACAGGTTGTTTGAAGTTTTTTACTTAAAATATCTTCAGAATTACTAGAAGTACACAAAAAAATTATTTTTAAAAATAATGTTTCTCCAGTTGAAATAAACTCAATGTTCGTTGTTTTAATTATACTTACGTTCATCTTTTTTCTGACCAAACATGCTTCTAAAAAAATGCAAACCTTTTTTTTTCTTGTATTATTTTGGCTCTGCAGATATTTTCCAGTTTTAACATTTTAATGAATTGTTAAATAAAATGCTTTAAAATAACCTGTAATTCATCGATTTTTTTGTAAGAAATTAAAAAAAGGTTGAAAGATCCATTGAGTTTTGGGGCAGTCTGATATAATATAATAATAAATTAACAAAATTAAGAAAATATAAAAAAGTACGTATTCGCCACAGTGAACATTTTTTGTGAACATGTACTTTTTAATTTCATATAGCAAATCATATTTGGTTTTTGTAATTAATCAACTGGTACATTTTGTATTAATAAGCTGTTCCTTTAAGTGTCGAAAAGTCATATTTGAATATTGGAAGACCAATATCGTCCAGCACCATATCATTTTTTTCGACACAAATTGACTCCTCAGTTTGTAACATTTTAGTATCGACACTTCTAAATTAATACTTAATTTAATTTTAAACTTTTATAAACCTTAATGGAAAATAAATCCTTCTTCCTTTAATAGCAACTCTATGCTAGTTGCGTAGACTTAAAACAAAGCAATAAAAAAATATTTTTTTTTTGTTTTTTTCTTTACAGGAAGTCGAGAAAATATGTGGCTGTGTATCATGTTCAAAGGAAACTCGCGACACATTGTCCGAAATGATGAACTTTTCACTATTCAAAGATTGGATTTTTATCATTTTCACATTCTCGAATTTTTGCACAAGCATTGGTTTCAACATGCCTTATGTATATATAGCTGCTCAAGCCGAAACTCTTGGTTTGGATAAACAACAATCAAGTTATCTTTTGGCAACAATTGGAATTGCCAATACAGTTGGAAGAATTATATTGGGTTATATTTCAGACAAACCATGGGTTAATCGTTTATTAATCTACAATCTTTGCCTTACTACTTGTGGAATAGGTTAGATTTTTTTGAAAAAATTTAAGAAAGTGAACTTTGATTTTAAACTTTGTTAATTTTTCAGCCACTGCCTTATGCATCTTCTGCACTGATTTCTACTCACTAGCTGTATATGCATCGGTTTTCGGTTTCACAATTGGTGCCTATGTCGGTTTGACATCTGTTATTCTAGTCGATCTTCTTGGTTTGGATAAGCTTACCAACGCTTTTGGATTATTGTTACTCTTCCAAGGACTTGCTTCATTGGTAGGACCACCAATTGGAGGTAAGTTTTTTATAACTTCAGCAGATCTTCTGTATTATATCAAACATTTGTAATTTTTTTAGGTTTCTTCTATGATATCACTGGATCATATGGACCAGCTTTTGTTTTAGCTGGAGTTATGATCTGCATTAGTGGACTAATACTTTTTGCCATTCCACCACTTCAAAGACATTATGCTCGCAAAGCTAAAAAACAACAAGCCGTCAATGGTACTACAGCCTTGTAGGGAATTGTTATTTGTTACAATTTTCTTAAATTAAATTGTTTTATTATATTTTTTTGTAAAAGTTTGTTATAGGTTTTATTTTTTTTTTTTTTTTTTGTTTTTCACTTAAATTATAGTTTTCAAGGTTAAAGTGAACTAAGTTGTAAATTGTTTTTTAAAACTTGTTAATGAAATTAGCCAAAAAAGTATTGAACCTAAAAAAAAAAAAAGTTTGTTTGTTAATATTTTTTGATTTATAATTTTATTTTTTGTTTAATATTTAAGCTAAGAACAAAATTAATTTAAATTAAAAAAAAAAAAAAAAAACAAAACTAACAAAAAGACAAAACGAACTGATAGATAATTGTGAAATTATTAAAAAAATGTTAGAGATTTTATTATATTTTGCTTTGTTTAAACCAAATATATGTTATTTGAGATTTATATTATACGTATATCTACAGGACCTGACATATCAAAGATTGATCAAGATTTATATTTTTGGGATAAGACATACCTTATTATAAAAAAAAAACTGAGATATTTGCTGAATAGAAATAATAAGTATGTTATGTACCTTGTTAGAATGTTTAGAACTCATTTTAATTATGTGTAGGTATATCAATACATTTTATTTTTGTAAATACTTAGAGGGAGATATTTTTTGTTTGTGTCGTATTTTTAATATTTCTAGTGTCTTGTCCATGCATTATAGAATTGAATTTGATTAAAAAAAGACTCCTGTTCTATACAAATTTTTAAACAAGCTGAAAAACTTTACATCATTATTGTAATTTTGAAGAATACTTATATCCTAATTATGTGAACTCTATTTTGTTAGTTCTATAGTTTGTTTAAAAATTTGACAGGCATATAACTTTATATGTAGAGTTATATAATTTTGTAGGTAAGTGAAATAGTATGTTTGTATAAGAATAAATCTATAATTTTTTGTTCAATATTTGCAATAGGTTTAAATGAAACTGGATATTTAATGGATTAATGTAAAATTATATTCTAAGTCAAATAGTTATAGCTTAAGCTGTTTTTTAAATTTATTTTTTTTATATAAATGCTTAAAGTATAGAAAATATAAAAATACATATATATTTTGAATTCTGAACTTTTAATTTTGGTAATGTTTTAAAGGTATCTCAATAATATATGTGTTTCGATCAATCTGGCAACCTTATTGGAATAGACCAGATCAATCTTAAATACACTATGCCTGAAGCCTTTTACTAAATAATTGATTTATATCCTACTTAAAAGTCATCAGGTCATTATTTGTTTGGCTAAATAAATAAATCTTACCAACAAAAATATTTGTTTAAAAAAATGTTACACATACGCCATAGTGACCGTTTAAATTTATCATTTGAAAAGTTATGAACAAATTATTACAACTTCAAAAAAAAAGGCAACGGTGGAAAGTATGCACTGGATTTAGTACTTGACTGCTAATCTAGAGGTTTGGAGTAAAGCCAGACTTAAGGCGGTATTTCTTTATTCATCCCCCATTTTCAAATGGAAACCACCCGTGGAAATATATGAGATAATAATCATTCTGTTCTAAATTAACTATACCAAAAAAAAAATTGAATTTAAAAGACTTTAGGTCTTACAGGCATATGTTTAAAATTATTATTATTATGTATTATAAATAAATTGCTCTTTAATCCAAAAAAAAAAAAAAAAGTGGCTGTATTCTGCACCAGGGGAAAAAATGCAAGGGTCACAAAAAACATTGATATTTTTAGTGATTTTTGAAAGGCTGATAAAAGTTCGTAATGAAAATTCTAAAATAGAATTAAAAAAATAGATTTAAAAACTTGCAGCTTGTTTTTGAATGTATAAAACAGTCAACATTGGTCATTTAGTGGTAGTGATAATATAATTTAAAGATCATTTGTTGTACATAAACTTCATTGTAACGTTAGTTTTAAACAAAGCATCAATTCTAATTTTTAAAACTTCCTCTTAATTTTAGCATTATAGGTTGCAGAGATATTGATGTGTCAAGACAACAGTATATATCATTTTCTATTTTTCAAGTCCAATAAATGTCTTATAAAATTATGCGCATATACAAATTTAGTTTTTTTTTTGACGGAATTAATTAATAAAATTGACATGAGAAAAAGATAATTTAATTAAAATGTTACAAAATATTAAAAAAATTTAATTTTTTTAAATATAGTTTTTATAAAAAAGGACTATGTGGCACCCCTTAATGCTAAGCCGAAGCTTAGTCCAATTTTAACAGACTTCCAAAAAAGAGGAGGTATTCAATTCGTCTGTATTTTTTTTTTTTTAATTTTTTTTATGTTTGTTACTTGATAACTTTGGACTGAGTGAACCAATTTTGATAATTCTTTTTGTATTGGAAAGCTGGTGCTTGTAATTCAATTTCGTTCAGTTCTGGCCATAGAATCTATTAGAAAAACCATAAAATCCATGGAAGTCGGTTTTGTTTTTTTTTTTTTCATAAAATTGATTATTCGTAATCAAATTCAAATATGTATTTGAATTTTTTGAATTATAACCACAACTGATAAAAATAAGACAATATAAAAATCATTAGTCTTGAACTGTATGTTTTTTTGTATTTTAAAAGACCAAATAAATTCTTGTTGCTAATAATACACTGTTGCAAATTTTGAACTTAAATAGAAGAGAGAAAAAATAACTAGGCAACGTTTTTTTTTTAATACATAACAGAATCACAAAAAAAAAGTTCTGAACTGGAAATGCGACTATGTAAAATATATGTTTTTCAGGTCTTTGAAACTGAATCCGAAGCATATTGAATTCAATTAAAATTAGTCAACAATATCTCTATATATCTCTCTCTTCCTTCCTCTCTGTATTCTGCATCAGTTTATTAGACTTCGATAGATGAATTTTCCAACGACATAGATCACATAAGCTCGTATAACGTTATATACAAACATTTTCCTAAATAGAAAAAAAAAATATTGTTATTTTAAAACAAAACATTTATAAATATTCAAAAACATCTTACACTTTTAAAATATTTCGGCATCGTGGTAAAGTCGATTCATCCTCGTTTAGCAAAAATTTTCTACATCCTTTCATTTGAACTTCAAGGAGGTCCTTTATGCACTTGTCGTCACGACAACAACCGTCTAGGTAATTTATATCAAATTCTGTTCTATTTAAGAAAAAAAAATTAATTTTATTTTTGTTTAAATACAAAAATTAGAACCGCATTAACATACCCTTTAGTTGATGCCAATAGCTCTTTAAAATCTGTTATACCATCACTGGCAAATTGATTGGAAAGGAAGAAACGCAACGTATCTGTAGCAAAATAGACTTTCCTTTGAATTGCCATCATAAATGGCTTTTGACCAAATAATTTTAGAAAGACGTCGATTATAAATGCAGGAAATAATTGTAGAAAAAATAACTGAAAATATAATGATTTTATATAGAAATATCTGCAACTGGGAAATTTTTATCGGAATATCCTTACATAAACCCAATAAACTACTGAGCTGGTTGTCATTGTTACATGTGGTATCCAAATGGACTTTTCCAAAGGATTCTCTCGAGCTATAGCTGAAAGAAATTTTCCAAATTCTGCGAAAGAATGTCGAAGAATACCCCAAGATGAAAACATTCCAACTGGAGTTTTCTCTAGAAGGCTTACAAGAAAAAAAAAAATATTTTATAGCGAAAAAAAGGATTTGCGAGTATTTTCAGTATTGCTACCTTTTGCGTTCAAGTTTAGCTGATTTTGCTGTAAAAATTAGCATAAGTTTTGTTGATCCATCCAATGGTGTTATATTCAAAATTATTTTTGGATTACAAAGTAGAACTTGAATTAAACCTTTAAAGATCATGTAATCATGTAATAATTTACATTTATTTTATTTTTAATTAATTAACCTGTGCCCCAAATAGACAATAATCCCATTACGCCAGTCATTGATTCAGTAAAGCCAGGTTCTGGTTCTTGAAAAGCTGTTGTAACTAATTACAAAAATTAAACAAAATGGAATTCAATTTTTTTCAAATTTTTAAAATACTCACCAATAGATGGACGAAATATTGCTACAGGTAATTTGTGTCGGTAATCGTTAACAAGTTGCTCCGCAAGGTGTTTAGTGAAAACATATGTGTTGGGAAAGCCTTGTATCACTCTAGGCAATATAACGGTTCATTAAATAATTAAACTTTATTAAATAATACTAACTTGGATTCAATTGCATCAAGAACAGGTTCCATTTGGTCATGTTCAGAATTTAAAAGATTCATAGCCGTCTTCCAATTAAAAATAGCAGGGTAGACCTGAAAAAAAAAATTAAATAAAAGCTCAAGTAGGTATATTGTAGATTATTATATTACTATTATAGAGACGCTTTTTTGTAATATCTTTTATGAAATTTAAAAAAAGTAAGTACCTTTTGATTTAAAAAAAAAAACTATGTAGTAAAAATAAAATATTAAAAACTATTTTGTTTAGTATTGAAAGCCCTAATTCCGAATGTTGGCACAATTTTATTTGAAAATATATTAGGAAGGAAAAAATCCAAGAAATAGCTTAAAAAAGGTCTAAAAGTGCCTTTTTACGACTTTGTTACTTCTTGGTGTTTTAAATTTTTTTCATTGAATGTGAACAGTTATACCTACCTAAATCGGAAAGTGAACACACCGAAAAAAAAAACCAATATCAATTTAACATTTTTTAAATAGGTATCTATCAAATTAACATTTTTTAAATATCAGCCAAAAATGCTCTACAAAATGTGTTTTATGATATTTAAAATGTTAAAACAATATTTTTATTATCAGGATGATATTTAAATGTCACATTTCGTAAATTTTTTTTGATATTTTATTATCATTTTTTCATATCAATTTCTCATTCCAAATTATTAAAAAATATTAAATAATAAATTCTTAATGTGTGCTAATTTAAAGGCGCTTTGTGTTTTTTCGAAGTAAAATATATGATTTACTGAGAAAATTTGATCGGCAATAAGATTTTACTTCACATAGTTTGGGAGAAAATAACAAAACAATTATATCCCCTAATAGAAAAAATAATATCACCATTTAAGAAAATTCTTAAAATAATAAAAATAATAAAAATGAAAAAGAAAGAAATAGGTTTCATTATAATAAACTAAAACGTAAAATCTAGTCAACATTGATATTTTAATTTTCAATGAGAAATTTTCACTATCCACTTTAACTTAAAAAATGTCAAAATGATATGATAAAATATCAAAATTGATATTTTAATTGTTGGACGACTTTTGTCACTCAAAAATGTTAATTTGATAGCTGTTATTATCAAATTTTTTTTCGGTGCATATTTTTGACATCAATTTAGCTGAATTTCTACCTCATATACAGTTTTGAAAAAGAAAATTCTATAAACGTTATTCAGTCCACCATTTTGGAACGACCTACTACTTTGTATAAATAAAATTTGCAACACTAAAACTGTTTCTATAAAGTCTTGAACCAAGTTGAACAATTTCTACTTGATGGTCATTCCTTTTTTTACTCTATGGCGAAGCATTCGGTTACCCAGAATGTTTCTATGATTATAACTGCAGTTATAATTTTGCTCGATGTTGAGGCTGCTTGAAACCATTTGGCGGGAATGCGTTGAAATCCTACCGTTTTTTGTTCTTTTAAAAAAATTTTACTTTTCAACCTCAATTTTAAAGAATTAAGGATGCAAAAAATTATGTATTTAGCAAATAGTATAAGTAAAGGACCGAAATTACGATTTTTAAATAAGAATTTAACTTTTCCTGGACAATTACTCCGCAGATTTTGTCAAACATAATCCACAGGAAATAAAAGAATGAGACCACTGTAGCCTTCCTCCTTGCACCTGATACAGATTTATGTCCATACAAATTAAAACTATACTTATTGCGACATTTTCAATGCACCAGTGAGAGTGTTACAACAATGGGATGCAAACCACATAAAACTGTTAATAACACATGACATATCTTACCTTATCTTCAATGTATGCCACATCTGGATTACTAAAAAAAGTTGAACAATACAGGAATATTTTAAGATGTTTTAAGGACTCAGCTAACTTCAATGCTTCTTGTGTGGATTTCAAATTAGCTTCGATTGCTGTCCGAAGTGAAAGATTAAATCGTGTTGAAGCAGCTAAATGCATAAAAATTGATACATTTGCCATCATCAATTTATCCTCTTCAGATATTCCAAGACAATCCTTAGTTATATCACCAGATATTGCAATCAACTTTTTATCAAATTCATCTGGCTTGAGTTCTCTAAGAACCTTAAAGATCTAAAAATAAAAAGTACAGGTTAAATAGAGAATAAAATCTATAAATAAAAAAAAAAAATTGTTACACTCATGAAACTTGGCAAAAGTTTGCTTTTGGGACAGTAAAATCTGTAATTGGTTTTTATGACAAAATTAACGTTAAAATTAAGTTTTTAGACGTTTTACACGAATCGTTGGCTTTTTGGGACCAATTACAGATTTTACTGTCTCTTCGAAAAAAAAAACACTTTTTCACCTAAATTTTTTTTATGAAAACTCTTTATTATTATCCTCTATCATCATTTTTGTTTTCACTCAAAAAATCACCCTTTTAACCATGATATTTTAATAGACACTCTAGATTCTTGTTTCTTATCTCAAAAGTAACATAATATTGCTGAATTTCAATAGGGTACCACTAATATTACTCTAGTATTACACACTTTTTCAGTTATACACAAATTTTCTCTTCACCTAAAAATACACCCTTTCATATAAAAAAATTTATAGATTTCCTTAATTCGTAATTCCAATGGGACAGAGAACATATTTAATGAATTTTGTAAGGGTACCTTTTATATTATTGATTTTATCGGACTCATCGCGGATTTTCCCTATTTCAAAAAAATACACCCTTTAACCTAAAATATTTGTATGAACTTTTTGGGTTCTTGGTTTCTGTTATAAATGAAACATTTTTACCAATTTTCATTGGTGTACCTAACAATTTTGTCCCAGTTTTTGTGGTACTAATTCCGAATTTCATCATTTCTTAAAAAAAAAAAACACCCTTTCACTCAAGATATTTTTGTACACTTTATAAATTCTTAATTCTTATACAAACCAAAACTTTTACACCAAGTTTTAAAAATTAATACAATTTAAGTCAGCTGTTATGATACCTTTCTCACACATAACTCAGCCCATTAAAAAAACACCCTTTCACCAAAAATATTTTTAAGAACTTTTTGAATCCTTTGTCCCTGCTTTATGTAAAACCTTCATCATGAATTTCACCAGTGTAGCATGTTTTTCACAAGGGTTTTGGTTATATTTTACCTGTTGAGGTCAAAAAACAAGCACCCTTGTTTTTAATCAGCAATAACTTTTCTTAGAGCAATCGTATTGACTTTATTTTTACGTCATTAGATTTAGCATCAAAAAATACCTTGAAAACATGTGTCATATGATGATATTCGACAAACAATTTTTTTCAGTATATTTTTTGACCTTCCACCCCTCCCTATTGTTCACGAAAAAAAAACCCTTCCACCCAACATTTTTTTAATAGACTTTTTTATCCTTGGTTCTTATCCCAAAGTAAACTTTTTGCCAAGTTTCATGAGTGTAACAATTTTTTTTTAATGTCTATTTTACCTGTACTAAAAGGTGATATAAACAAAACAAATAAATTCACAAACTAATTTATTAATTAATTATGTTAAATTAAAAGTTGTTTCAATTGAAGAATTGATTTTGTTCAATATTCATTTAATATTTCTAAGAACAGGTACATTTTTATTTTGAAATTAGTCTTTCGGTAGTTTTTGAGTTTATTTGATTGTCAAAAATATTTTCATTAAAGAATAACTCACTTTTGAATTTTTAATTTCACTTAAACGTTCTTCCGGTGAAGAATTCTTCTTAGACCTTATCAGGACATATATTTTTTTAACATCACATGATCGAAGTAGTTTTTCAATTGCAGCCTTTCCAAGAACACCTTTAATAATAAATTCCTAGCATCATAAATTTGATCTTTATTTTTATTATTAAATTAATTCTATTTATCTTCTTTACCAGTTCCACCAGTGATAAATATTTCAGAGTTCTTATAAAATTCCTTTATCATTTTAAATTTTGTTTTGTATAGCTATATTTAAGATTTTAAACAAAATGTTTTGGTTAACCAAACTACACCGTTCACAACTTGAAAACTACTAAACCAATAAGAATTAAATTCAATTTTTCTTGGCTCGTCTTTCGTTGTTTACAAAAGTATGAACACTGACCTTTACTTTGAACAGTACAGTGTTACTATTCGAAACACTTACAATTTACAAATCAACACATTAAGCAATAAGGTCGTTTACATAATTGCACGGTTGTTTTGTGGACACCCTGTCATGAAAAAACCTGACATTTTTTTATTTGCATTAATGAAAGCTTTGCATTCGTCAAACTTGCGCAACCATGAAATATGAAAGCACCCTATAATAGGTTTGTTTAATGAAGAAAACCTGTAACAGGACAGATCAGAAGAGCACACATACGTGAAAACTGTCAGCAGGGCTGGTTTTAAGGGGGGGGGCAGCCTTTTACAAAAGTCTATATAAATAACGAAGTCTGTCCAATCGATTTTATTTTTACTTTCACAAAGGCGTCCCATTTTTTTTTTTTTTCTATTTTACTTTTTCAAAAGCGCTCTTGTTTTGTCCTAAACTTTTTGAAGAATGAAGGCGGCCCCAATTTTGGGTTGATTTGTTTGGCTACCGGAAGGACAATGGTGTCCAAAATCTTCATTCATCTTTGAAGAACAAGGCGATCCAATTTCTTTTGAAAGTGAAGTATGTTATAATCATCGCCCTATTTTTGGTGTAAGCGCACTACGCTAAAATGTAAGAGCGAGTTAGATCGCCGCAAGGTTAAAAGTAAAAGATTAATCAATTTGAATATTCTTATGATTCTTATATTGAGTAAAGAAAGAGAACTGTACCGAAAAGAATATCAATCAGCTTTCAGCTGTACAGTGTACCAGTCATATTTATATGTATGTCAAAACAAAATTAATATGTATTCACGAAATTGGTGATTTGTAAAATATTGTACTTTAAAGAGTTAAATAGAAGAAAATTTAAATAGTTGCAAATAGGTGCAACCAACGTAAGCACCCAAAAACTTTCGGTATTAATTATGGGTTGTGGTCGAAATTGTGTATGTGCCTAAATTCGGATTCAAAAATTCTGTATTCCAAAATTTTGTATTTTAAAATGCTGTACATTCAAAATTCTGTATTTTAAAATTATGTAAATTCAAAATTCTGTATTCTAAAATTCTGTAAATACAAAATTCTGGATTTTAAAATTCTGTATTCCTAAATTCTGTAAATGATAAAAGAAAAATTGTTTTGATAATGAAAAAAAATGCGCATTTTTAGAGTTCAGATTTTTGGTATTTTCTTTGAAGAAAATGTTGAAGTAAAGTACAGAATTCCAAAAAGCAGAATAATGGATTTCCAGAATTTTGAAATACAGAATTTTGGATTTACAGAATTTTGAAATACAGAATAATAAAAAAGCAGAATAATGGAATACAGAATTATGTTCATACAGAATTGTTTATTGAAATACAGAATTTTGGTCATACAGAATTTAGGAATACAGAATAACGACCCCTTCATATTTATTATTCTTATTGTCTACAATTTTCATTTATTTCAAACGGGTTGGGGTCAAAATTCTGTATGTGTCAAAATTTGGATTCCAAAATTCTGTAAATTCAAAATTAATTTTTTTTTAATTCTGTAAATTTCAAATTCTTTATACATCATTTTAGCTGTAAATACAAAAAGTGCGCACTTTTTTTTCATTATCAAAACAATTTTTCTTTTATCATTTACAGAATTTTGGAGTACAGATTTTTGGTATTTTCTTTGCAGAAAATGCTTTGAAGTAAAATATCTTCCCAATTTATTTGAATATGGCTTACAGCTATAAGATTAAATTTGAGTGACATACCTTGAATACCAAAATACGAGTTTCTTCAAATTTTTTTTTGTTATTCTTTATTTGTTTTTCTCTTTTTTTTTTTTGTAAGGGGTTTTAGGGACATTTGCTGAAACAAAAATTGAATATTTATGTAGAACATAAACTCTAATTCCCTAATTTTTCCTCTGCGTAAACTGTCACATAAGGTTTTATGAAGAACATAAATCCTCAAGTAAACGGCTCCTATACACTTAAATTTGTTAATTTATTGAATACAAATCGTTCAACAGGCAAAATGAAAATGTATAGTTTTGGAATATACAGAATTCCAAAAGGCAATGGATTTGCAGAATTTTGGATTTACAGAATTTTGAAATACAGAATAATAGAAAAGCAGAATAATGGAATACAGAGTTATGTTCATACAGATTTTTTTTATTCAGATACAGAATTTTGGTTTACAGAATTTTAGAATACAGAATAACGACCCGCTCCCATTTCAAACTAGACGCGAGAACTACTCTCGAGCTCATTTTCCAATTCTTAAAAAATTTACAGCTCCTCCATTTCTCATAAAAACTACGTTTGTATGGCGTTTTCGATTGGCCGTCCGGAAGCGTCCGGAATCATATAAGATGATTTCCCGCTTAAAATAAACGGATGTCTTTTAAATATGCGCATTCAAGAAATTAAGATGTATTTGTCAGTTTAATTTAAGACGGAGGTCATCTTGGCAAAAAAACCGTGTAGAAATCCGCTTAATTTAATATGGAATTGCTTGTTTTTTAGGTGGTCTTTTTTCTCTGTGCATGTATATTAAGGTGCTTCTTAAAAATCAATTTTCGAAATTTTAATGGGACACCCTTTCATTTTGTTCTTCCTGCCTTAAAAATAAATTGAGTAAAATTTGGTCCAGTTTAAACACGTTCTAGGGGTCGCTACCACAACTCAAAGTTTTGAAAAATACACCAAATTTTGTTTTTTTTTTTCTCAGAAAATTTAAAAATTTGTAATCAGAATTAAGTACTTTATATTAAATCTTTAACTGTTTTGAAAGAAGTTTTGATAAAAATACAGCGGAATAAAAATGAAGTTTAATTTTGAATATTTTTGAATTTGACATTTTTTTGTGTTATTCTGTAGAATAGCTTAATTGAAAAATTCAATGATTTTATATGATTGTTTATGAGCCTAATATCTTTATTCGATAGACAGTTAACTGACTGTTTATTAGAAGATTGAAAAATCGGGTCTTAAACGTACTTTGTATTGTAACAAAAAAAATTTTGTTGAAATTGATCTTTTTTTTTTACTTAAATCTTTAGTGAATGGTAGCGACCCCTAAATTTTAATATTAAAATCGGAAAAAAATACCATACACTATGCTTATATGGTAGACCATAATGCAGGGGTGTCCCATTAAAAAATACCATATAAGAAGCACCCTAATGTATATAATATATCGTTTATTACAGAAATTCCCCACATAATATTTTCGAAGCATTGTAGTTTTTTTTTAAATCGGTTCTACCAATTTCAAATGCAGTGTTACTTTTAAGATAAAGCCTATTTTTTGTATTTGCCACAGAACCGCTTATTTAATTCCTCCCAAAGGACTCATTTAACTTTAACAAATTAAAAATTAAATTTTGAAAAATATTATATTTTCGATTTTTAGGAAAAATAAAATACACGACTGGTGTGCACATAGAATTTGCGTTTATGTTAAAAGTTGATTTTTAGAAATTCATAAAATAATATTTTAAAACTTTTTAAAATTACAAAAATAACTCTTTTAAAAGTTTTGACTTCCAAGACAGTTTAGTCAGGACAGGCATATTTTTGTAGGTTTATTAAAACATGCATGCTTTATTTAAACATCAGGGGTATTAAAAAGCATACAAAAATGCAGCCTTAAATAACGATTTTTTTTAAATCAAGACCCGTTTTTGAGAACAACAATCTATTCCCATTTCACTTTCCTCTATTGTGAGCTGCGGGCTAAAACTTATTCGCATTCCGAAAACTCCTGGTATTTTCAACTTATTTTCCACTGTGATTTGAGTCGCTGGGACGGCAAGCACAACCAATTCAATGTCGATGGTCTAATTGATACATTTGCAGATGAGATTTATTTTTTTCTCTTAGCGATAGGTAAATCTCACTGGTTAACCGAAATATACAAAAATACAAAATAAAGGTTTCTCTCAGACCTTGACCGAAATTTTTCTTTTTAAAAAATAAATTTTATTGACGTGATAACGTCTTATAAATCGATGAACCATGGCAGCCACCACAAAAAAGTGACGCCATTTTCTAGCGTTCCACTCTTGAACTTTCGCAGTGCGGCAAAAATTTTAATTAAAAATTAAAAATAAACTATTAGAGGTACAAAAATCTTCTATAGCTTATTTGATATATAATAACCTAAAGTTAAATACATTTGAAATATTTAAAAAAAATCTATCTTTTAATAGGGTAAATAGGGGTAAAACAAAATTTCAAAAATGTGGCTATTTTGTAAACGCGACAATCAATGTAAAGGGTTTAATTTTTTTTAATCAATAGATAAATTTATTTCAAGACTGACAATGGTGTTCAAAACATTTTAAAAATAAGCTATAAATGGTTTTCTAAAACTAAAACATGAAGTAGACCTTTGACAAAGTAGTGATTATAGGTAGGGGAATTTTGTTAGACAATTTGAAAAACGTCATTCGAAAGATAATAAAAAAAAAAGTTATGAATTTTTGAAAAACACCTACTTATTTTGGGGTATTTTTGGGTGAGTTTTTATTTTTTTAAATTTTTATAGCATTCAAAAATCTCAAGCTTATAGAACATGTGCAAAAAATTGGTATTTCAAAATGGTTTTTGACCGAATAACGGGAAAAACAAGTTTTTTTGTCCCAAGTTTTTTGACCTTTTTTAACGGTTTTTTATTTTTATCATTTTTTCTTCAACAGATAAATAAATAAATTTATACTATATAGATAGATAATAGACAGGACTATATTAGTGCAAAATTTCAATCAATTTTGTAGTCACAATTTTGAGATAACGGTAAAATAAAGTTTTATTATTCAACAGGTTCTTTTGATCTAAAGCAAATACAAATTTGATTTAACTTTATTGAGTATCCTGATGATGTTACCTTTCATTTGGTATATCACACATAACTGTTCATACAAGCTACACAATGTTAAATTAAAAAACTTGCGAAATACCTCAAAACACCTGTGGAGATCTGTTGACCATGAACAGCCACCAGTGTGGGAAGTACCGTAATCTCAGTTTTAAATTTCGACATGGTTGGCTTTAAAAAATTCTAACTTTTTTTCTAGGCATCGCAGAAATAAGATTGAAACGTCATATAAAAGGTGAAATTATAAGCTTTTACATGGTATAAAATTTTTTATAGGTTGTCTAGAAAAAAATTGATTCAATAGCGTGAGAACATAAAATTATATGTTTTTTTTTTTTTGCTTTTTTTGATGAAAATTGATCGAGTTCAAAAAATTCTAGCTCTTTTTGTAGATGCCTATTAGACATGATCGATATATATATTTTGAGCTGAAGCAAAAAGCTTTCAGGTGGTATAAAATTTATTATAGGTTGTCATATCAAAAAAATGAATTTTTGGGTGATGGAGATGATTTTTGCACTTTTTTCATAAGAAATGATTGTTTTTAATAAATTATTTTAATACTTTTTGCGCATTGTAAAAATTTAAAAATGGTTTTATTATTTAGAAGAAATATTTGGCTTCTTAGTGGTATAATTTTTTTTGTAAGCTTTTAAAATAAAAAAAAATTAATATAATGAGAAAAGAAAAAAGGTAATTTTTTTTTTAGCTTTTTCTTGTAAATTATGATTGTTTGAAAGAAATAAACGCTTTAATTGACTCATTTTAAAAGCACACAACCTGTTTTCTTACGACGTTATCACGTAAAATTATCGTCCGTAGACCGGCTTTACAGAAAACCTCTTTTTTATGACCTTTATTGAAAATGGCAACAAATAAGAGTTATTAAGTAACCTTTCAAAAGGTTGAGATTTATTTCTGATCTCTGTGGATTTCAGTCCCTTTTTCGATAAAAAAAAATTAAAAGTATGATATTTGACTAACTTTTTGTACTAATCCAGTAACTAGGGATTATTATCTCTCAATTAAGCCATCGATACCTAAAAAATTATTTGATGGAATATTTTTTACGAATTTTTAAAGATATGTTACATGAGAGTAACGCTGGTACCGAAAGGGTTAATAAATGAAATATTTGTATGAGTATAAGAAGTTAGCTTTTTTATCTATTTTATAAATCTAATAAAAAAAAATATTTAAAAAAATCATTACTCTTGAACAGTCAAATTTTTCGTTAATTCTGTGTAACTGTGTCACACCCGTTACAATGGAACTACCCAAATGTGGATTTCTTGAGTAAATTTTTTTTAAGAATCCTTAACATGAGCTAGTTTATATATATTTTAATAAAATTTTTACAAAGGAATAGGTGAATTATCGCATCAAATTGGCTTTAACTATCAAGATTTAAACCTTCTAACTTATAAATAGCGCTTCGAATATCTCTTAAGTTGCTCCTTTGCATCTATCCGGCACAGCTTATTATAATAATTTCCTTAAGTAACGGTATCAATTAAATTAAACTTTATCTTTAATTTAATTTATTGTTCAAAAGTATGTATTTGTATGTAGCATATTGAATTCAATTACAATTAGTCAACGATATCTCTATATATATCTCTCTCTCTCCCTCTCAATCTGTTTCTTATATTCTGTATCAGTTCATTACACTTCGATAGATGAATTTTCCAACAACATAAATCACATAAGCTCGTATTACGTTATATACAAACATTTTCCTAAATAAAGCATAAAAAAAAACAAATATTATTAGTTTAATATACAAAAATTAATAAATAAATATTCAAAAACCATCTTACACTTTAAAAATGTTTCGGCATCGTGGCAAAGATGATTCATCTTCTTTTAGCAAAAATTTTCTACAGCCTTTCATTTGAAGTTCAAGGACTTCCCTCATATATTTATCGTCACGACAACAACCGTCTAAGTAATTTATATCAAATTCTGTTCTATTTACAAAAATTTAACCATAGTTATGAAATATTAAAATTCAAACCAAATTGACATACCCTTTAGTCGATACCAATAGCTCTTTAAAATCTGTTGCACCATCACTAGCAAATTGATTGGAAATGAAGAAACGTAACGCATCTGAAGCAAAATAGATTTTCCTTTGAATTGCCATCATAATTGGTTTTTGACCAAATAATTTAAGAAAGACGTCGATTATAAATGCAGGAAATAATTGTAGACAAAATAACTGAAAATATAATGATTTTATATAGAAATATCTGCAACTGGGAAATTTTTATCGGAATATCCTTACATAAACCCAATAAACTACTGAACTGGTTGTCATTGTTACATGTGGTATCCAAATGGACTTTTCCAAAGGATTCTCTCGAGATATAGCTGAAAGAAATTTTCCAAACTCTCCGAAAGGATGTCGAAGAATACCCCAAGATGAAAACATTCCAACTGGAGTTTTCTCTAAAATGCTTACAAAACAATAAATAAAAAAAAGATTTTATATAACAAAACAAGGATTTTCAAGGGTTTTGAGTATAAAGTACCTCTTGCGTTCAAGTTTAGCTGATTTTGCTGTAAAAATTAGCAAAAATTTTGTTGATGCATCCAATGGTGTTAAATCCAAAATTAATTTTGGATTACAAAGAAGAACTTGAATTAAACCTTTAAAGACACAAAAAATATACGAACTTAAATTGTTTTTATTTTTAAATGGTTTACCTGTGCCCCAAATAGACAGTAATCCCATTACGCCAGTCATTGATTCAGTATAGCCAGGTTCTGGTTCCTGAAAGGCTGCTGTAACTATTTAAAAGACATGAACAATAATAAAAAAAAAAAAAATTTCAATTGAAAAATATTCACCAATAGATGGACGAAAAATTGCTACAGGTAATTTGTGTCGGTAATCGTTAACAAGTTGCTCCGCAAGGTGTTTAGTAAAAACGTATGTGTTGGGAAAGTCTTGTATCAATCTGGGCAATGTAACAGCTTAGTAAATAAATTAAACAATACCTAAATTCAATAATACTAACTTGGATTCAATTGCATGAAAAACAGGTTCCATTTGGTCATGTTCAGAATTTAGAAGATTCATAGCCGTCTTCCAATCAAAAATAGCGGGGTAGACCTAAAAACCAAAAGTACACAAAAAATAATGTATAATATACATTTGCACTTTTTTTTTATTTCTTCCCTAATTATTTTCATAAAAAACATAGTTGTCAATAATATAACGCCAATAAGATCAATTTTTTTTAATTTTATTTAAGAGGTTTACCCATCCATACTTTGGTAGATCTAATTTTTATGCGTTTTTTCGTAAATTGAAAAAAAAAAAAAACAAAAATATAGGTCAAAAACCTTCACTAAAATAAATATTTAATATTTGAAGGTGTGTGGCGTCAAATTTTTTCCAAGGGTGCTAAAAGTGTTAAAACTTGCACCGCAAAGAGCTTATTAACCATCAGGAAAATTTTGACTATAATTGTTTTATCAAATTCCGCAAAAAATCAAAAATTTTGATTCTACTGGTTTAAACCGGTTTTTCGAAAAAAAAAAAAACAAAAAACCGAAAAAAAAACTTCGAACAAAAAAAGACCCGACGAGACAAAAAACTGAAAACCCACAAAACTTTCATTCCCTCTCTCATTATTATTATTATAAATTTTCATTCACATTCAGCTTAAAAAATTCTTCAAAACTTCTACTAAGAGTGAGTTAAGAACTCTTGTAACGAAATCAAATTAAAAAAGCTTTGTAGTAGAGTAACTTAAGTAAATTATTAGGGAACCCGGCCGAACAGCTCTGATTTTGACGATTTTTTTTCAAACGTAAATAATTAAAAATACTTTAAAGCCTATAGATTAAAAATTGCCGATTTTTTTAACAAAACCATTTTTTTTTTGCTTAAATTTCATAAAACATATAATAGCAAAAGATTCTCTACGTAATTTAAGGAAAAAAAATATAAGGGAGCAAGGGACAATCTTGAATCGTTTAAGCGATAAATGCTCATAAATTCTCATAATCTGACTTCAAACACAAAAAAAAAATATTTTGAAAACAACGGCAACACCTACAATATTTTAAAATACATTTTTAAAAAGCCACAAGCTCATTCTTATCTCCTAAATTTAAATCCACTAAATTTAATCAAGAGTTTTTGAAAAAATGGTCCTCAAACTCAGAATTAAAAAAAAATGTTAAAAAGTTCAAAACTTTTTCTAATAAAATATGAATTTATTTAAAAAAAAACTTTTGCTCCATAAATATTATCAGCTGAATTCCGAAGCAGAAAAGGTAATATATATCACACTTTTGAAAAAAAAAATTAAAAATCACTTCAATTTCAATGATAAAAACTGAATTTTTGCATTGAAATAATTGATTTTCTCAAAGAATTTGGCAAATAAGAACTTTAAACTTTTGCTGTTTAACTTTTAACAGTAAGGACTATTGAATTAATAAAAAATCTATTATATATATTAAAGTTTGGTTTTGTGTACGTTCGCTAACCGGCCACACAGACTGACTCATTTTCTTAATTTTTTTTTGAAATCAAAGAGGCATAAGAGGAGAAGGTTTAAGGCAAAAAAAATTCAAGATTTTATAGGGTAAATAGGGGTAACACGACATTGAAAAAAGAATCTATTTTCTAAACGGTAAGTCGTAAAGAGTTGACTTTTTTTTTTAAATGATAGACAAATTTATTCAATAGTTAAAAAAGGTATTGAAAAAATTCAAAAAAATTTCAAAACCAAGTTGTGAGGGTTTTTTTGCAGTCATAGACCTTCGACAAAAGACTAATTAGAGGTACGCAAAATTTTGCACAGAAATTTGAGTTACACCATAAGAAAGATATTTAAAAAAAAAATTAGGGGTCTAAAACGGATTTTTTTCATAGGCCCTGTATTTTGAAATAAAAATTTTTGAAAAACAACCCAATTTTTAGGGACATTTTTGAGTAGTCTTTTATTTTTTTGGAATTTTTAAAAGTCTGCAAAAAATCTCAAATTTATAGGAAATATAGGTTTTAATCATGCGCATGCATGTACAAATTTTTGAATTTTTAAATCGATTTTTGACCGAATAACGGGAAAAACAATTTTTTTTGTCCCAAGTTTCTTGGCCGTTTTTAACAGTTTTTTATTTTTATCTTTTTTTCTTCAATAGATAAATGAATAAAATTTACAGTGTAGATAGATAATGGGCAAGACTATATTTGTACATAGTTTCAATTAATTTTGTAATGACAAATTTGAAATATCGGTAAAATAAAACTCTATTTTTCAACACGTTACATCTTTTGATCTGGAGCTTACAAAAATTTGATTTATCTTTATTGAGCATCCTGATAATATTACCTTTCATTTGATACATCACACATAACGCTACATTCACTACAAGCTTCACAATGGTAAATTAAAAAACTTAAAAAACGTTTTTAACATAGGCCACTTTTTTTTAAATTTTAAAAGTGAATATTTTTAAATTAATTGGACGAACTTTTCAAGTTTTGATTTCCTTTTTGTATTGGGAATTATGACAAATTACAAAGTCGAAAATAGAAATAAATACAAGAAATGGCGGAACGAAGTCCGCCGGGTCAGCTAGTAACTTTATATTTAAATGTTGAACTTTAAAAAAAAAAATAAGTTGAAATTTTTTTCAAAACTTCTATAAAAAAAGTTCTTCGAAAATGAAATACTTTTTAATTTTAATAAATGTGGCCAAAAAAAATTTGAAAATAAATGCATTTTATATTACGAAAAAGTTTAAAAAACGAGTTAAAATTCTGACAAATTTTTTTTTTAATCTGAGTTCAATTAATGTTCTTTCAAAAGCCCTTCATTCAATTTACTTAATTTTAATTTTACAAATGTGACTAAGTTTTTAGCTTTTTAAAGTTGTATTTTTAAATATTGTAGGTGTTGCCGTTGTGTTGAAATATTTTTTTTTTGTGTTTGAAGTCAATTAATAAGAAAATTGCATCTATCGCATGAACGATGGAAGATTGTCCCTCACTCCCTTATATTTTTTTTCCTTGAATTTCCTAGACAATCTTTTGGCATCTATAAATTTATGAAATTTAAGAAAAAATTTTTTTTTGTTCACAAAAATCTTTATTAAATTTGAAAAATCAAAACGGCAACACCGGCAATTTTTAATCTATAGAATTTAAAGTATTTTTAATTACCGACGTTTGAAAAAAAAGATCATCAAAATCTAAGCTGTTCTGGCCGGGTTCCCTAATATTGCCAATTTTTGAGCTTTAGTTACTCCACTATAATTGCTTACGGATTTTCTTCAAAAAGTATTTTTTTTTTGTTGATCAAGCAAAAAAACCGAAAACCGGTTTTTGTACTTACAACCGCCATCCCTATTTGCTACACCAAAGAGATTTAAACTACATAAAGGTACTCTAGATAATAATTCACTTTTCCAATTCTTACTTTATCTTCTATATGTACCACATCTGGATTACTATAGAAAGTTGACACATACAAGAATATTTTCAGATTTTTAAAAGATTCAGCTAATTTCAAAGCTTTTTGAGTAGACTTCAAATTTGCTTCGATCGCTGTTCGAAGTGAAAGGTTAAATCGTGTTGAAGCTGCTAAATGGATGAAAATTGTTACATTTGCCATCATTAATTTGTACTCTTCAGATATTCCAAGACAATCCTGGGTTATGTCACCAGGTATTGCAATTAACTTTTTATCCATTTCATCTGGTTTGAGTCCTCTAAGAACTTTAAAGATCTAAAAAAAAAATTAAAATAAATAAAACTATTTATTTATTAAATTTAAAAAAATATGTATTCATTTATGTTAAAACAAAAGTTGTTTTATAGTCTATTGAATAGACCCTTTTGAATGGAACAAATTCGTTCAAGAGTTTTTATTGCTGATTATGATTCCTTGGCATAAAAGAATACTCCAACCAAAAGTGCTACTAAATCCATTGGTGCATTGCTGAGAAAACGGCAACACTGGTCGGTTTTCAGTTTTTTTGATTTAACTCGAAAACCAAGCCTAACTTTGAAATGGTTCAAAGACATTTTTCATAGCAAATTAAATTTTCTGTCATGTTAAGATGATTAAAAAATTTTAAAAATTATTTTTCACTGAAATTCTAACCTTAAATCAAAAAAAAAAAAGTTAAAAAATTGTCGATTTTATTTTTTTTACTAAATCAAGGGGTATTTTATGTATGTAGCCGGTACGTCCAAACTTTGTACTAATGAAATAAAGTAGAGGTAAAATTTTTAATTTTTTTTGTCAAGAAACAACTTAAATGTACATATTCAAAAATTAGCACTTTTTCCAAATTTTTGACTTTTTTAGTTAAAAGCAAGTTTTTGAAACTCGATAAAATCGTATAAATTGGTAACTTTTAGACTTTTAAAGTAAACATACTTAGAGGGATTGATTTAATATAAACTAAATATGACAAACAAACAAATTTATTTGCATCCTTATGGGCTTGTGTGCAATTTTGTGTTTGTGCATTTTTATAAATACAGATCGAATGGATCGATGGAGAGCCATTAGCTTTGGTCTATTGCATAGAAGAACATTTATTACCAACTCTTTAACTGTTTTCAATGGCCTGAAAAACAATTCTTGTAAAATCAGCGACCAACGGTTTTTCTTGAAAAACGAAAAAAATATTCAAATGAGTTTCAAACAAAATAGGCCAGGCAAATTAGTAAATCAAATTGTATTTTTCGCGGGACAAATTTTTTTCATGGGACGTGTTTGGGTGTATGTCCTTATCGTAAAAATGAATTTTTTGGGATGGTAGAACATCGGGAACAGCCAATATCTTGGAAAAGAGGTCGGTGCCGTTTTTATTTCATAGCTCCATTTTTACTCATTTAAACCAAAAATGTCCAAGGACGGACTTATTCACAATGAAATTATCTAAAAAATTATATACAAATGAATTCCGTGAGCTAGTTAAATTCAATTTTATAGTCAGTCAAAGTCCGGGTTCTTCTCGCAAGGTTAGGACAGTATGACATTTTTTCAAATATCTGAAGAACTTTTGATTTGTTTAGGATTTTCTTCAAGAAAGAATTATTGCACTTTTAATTATCTATGAAATGAACCCTTTATTGTTTTTGTAACCATCACATTGTAGAAGCAACCAAACGTCGAAGTCATGATATACGATTTTTTAACTAAGCATGGGATTTCAATAATTCAAATAAACAAACAAAAAATTAAACACAATAGTCTCGAAAACATAACGGCTTGCACATTTCATATCTTGATTTATACTTATCGCATCACTGAGATTGAAGTGTTCAAGTTTAGGAAAAATGACAGAGAATCACTTCTCATATTTAGAATTAAAAATAGTTTCAATTTAGCTTATTTACTTTAATCGGAAAACTCACTTTATTTAACCCCTCGAAAACCATATAAAGGTTATCATCAAAGATTTCAAACTTTGAATTCGATATTTAGACGAATATAGTTAAAAAACTGTTTACTTATATTTTGGTTATACCTTCACTTCAGGAATTTGCTTGGTCTAATAGAAGAAACTTCCTATTTTCTCACTTTTGATTAGTACAATGTGAATTTCGACGTTAGATTGCTTATACATTATGATGGTTACAGTTACGATAAAGGGCTCATTTTATAGATAATTAAAAGTGAAATAATTCGTTCTTAGAGAAAATTCAAAACAAATCAAAAGTTCTTCAGATATTTGAAAAAAATGTCATACTGTCCTAACCTTGCGAGAAGAACCCGGACTTTGACTGACTATAAAATTGAATTTAACTAGCTCACGGAATTCATTTGTATATAATTTTTTAGATAATTTCATTGTGAATAAGTCCGTCCTTGGACATTTTTGGTTTAAATGAGTAAAAATGGAGCTATGAAATAAAAACGGCACCGACCTCTTTTCCAAGATATTGGCTGTTCCCGATGTTCTACCATCCCAAAAAATTCATTTTTACGATAAGGACATACACCCAAACACGTCCCATGAAAAAAATTTGTCCCGCGAAAAATACAATTTGATTTACTAATTTGCCTGGCCTATTTTGTTTGAAACTCATTTGAATATTTTTTTCGTTTTTCAAGAAAAACCGTTGGTCGCTGATTTTACAAGAATTGTTTTTCAGGCCATTGAAAACAGTTAAAGAGTTGGTAATAAATGTTCTTCTATGCAATAGACCAAAGCTAATGGCTCTCCATCGATCCATTCGATCTGTATTTATAAAAATGCACAAACACAAAATTGCACACAAGCCCATAAGGATGCAAATAAATTTGTTTGTTTGTCATATTTAGTTTATATTAAATCAATCCCTCTAAGTATGTTTACTTTAAAAGTCTAAAAGTTACCAATTTATACGATTTTATCGAGTTTCAAAAACTTGCTTTTTACCAAAAAAGTCAAAAATTTGGAAAAAGTGCTAATTTTTGAATAGGTACATTTAAGTTGTTTCTTGACAAAAAAAATTAAAAATTGCATATTATCAAAGGATTTTACCTCTACTTTATTTCATTAGTACAAAGTTTGGACGTACCGGCTACATACACAAAATACCCCTTGATTTAGTAAAAAAAAATAAAATCGACAATTTTTTAACGTTTTTTTCTTTGATTTTAGGTTAGAATTTCAGTGAAAAATAATTTTTAAAATTTTTTAATCATCTTAACATGACAGAAAATTTAATTTGCTATGAAAAGTGTCTTTGAACCATTTCAAAGTTAGGCTTGGTTTTCGAGTTAAGTCAAAAAAACTGAAAACCGACCAGTGTTGCCGTTTTCTCAGAAATGCACCAATGGATTTAGTAGCACTTTTGGCTGGAGTATTCTTTTATACCAAGGAATCAAAATCAGCAATAAAAACTCTTGAACGAATTTGTTCTAGTTTTGCTCTGGAGCTCCGGTCTATTAAATAGACTATTAATCGAATGATTAATTTTGTTTAAATTCATTTTATATGAAATTGTAGTTATTACTTCTAAAAATAAATTTTGATTTCTTGTTTTCCGGTATTAGTTCAAAAATTAGCTCTTTTTTTTATAATAAATATAAACTCACTTTTGAATTTTTCATTTCACTTAAACGTTCTTCCGGTGAAGAATTCTTCTTAGACCTTATCAGAACATATATTTTTTTAACATCACATGATCGAAGTAGTTTTTCAATTGCAGCCTTTCCAAGAACACCTTCAAAAATAAATTCCTAGCATCATAAATTTGATCTTAATGTTTAAGAAAAATCTTATATATTTATCGTGATTACCAGATCCACCAGTGATAAATATTTCAGAGTTTTTATAAAATTCGGTTATCATTGCAGATTTTATTTTTATATTTAAGATTTTAAACGAAATAATTGATTAACCGATTTTGATTAAGTGCTTAACCGTTCACAACTTGAAAACAACTAAAACCATGAAAAATAAATTCAATCTATCTTTGGTCTTCTTTGCTATTTACAAAAAAAAATATAGATGTATGAATATTTATCTACCCATTACTGACCTTTAGTTTGTACAGTACAGTTTCACTATTCCGCAATTTTCTAAATCAACAGGTCAATCAATAGTATGGAAGTCTAAATTTGATTCATGTGTTCGGGATAGTGACTTTCTACTGTAATTTCATTTAAGACATATGTTTTGAACGTTTAGGAAATATTATTCAATTTTATGTAAATTCAGGCAAAAAAACTGCTACGTTGTTGATACCTTAGGGCAACTATTGAACTTGGAATCAAACTTTACAGGGCAATGCTAGTAAGGAAGTATTAGTTTTCACTTTTATTTGTATTAACGACTTCCTATATCTTGAGCTTCATTTTTGAAGTCATATAAAGTAGAAATTTTAAGTATCTATGATGCCTGTCACATTAGATCAGTTTAAATAAATTTTTGAGAAAAAATTAAAAATATTTACAGAATATGGCGTATTGATCAGAGGTCATCAAAGTTCATAATTTCAAGCTCAAAACTAAAATTGAACCATGTTTAAGAAGTGTGTCCTAAATAATGAAGGCGCTTAATGTACAAAAAAAGGAAAACTTACAACATTTCCAAAAAACGTGGTTTCCACTTTTATATATTATTTTGTATCCCAATGTGTACATTAGGGTGGGTAAAAAAAAAAATCGAAATTCGTTTTTTCGATTTTGTACTCCGAAAAACCGATTGCTAGACACCTCTAGAATATACACACCAAATATGAGCTCTTTATATTAATGGGAAGGTCCTCCGCTTCGTAATTTTCTATTTTTACATAAAGCTACTAAAAAAAATCAGTTTTTTATTAATTGTCTTTTTAGCTAATCTTTAACATATTCTTGTAGAAAATTGAATGCTCCACAAAAAAGGCCTTGTAGACTTTTTTCAGTTATTTAACCGTTTAGTAGATATTTGAAGTCTAAAAATCGAGAAAATCTTTAAAAATTCGTTTTTTGTTCTTAATTTTGGAACAAATTGAAAAAATATAATAATCAAACGCGCATGACATATTCTTGTAGGAAACAGATTGCTCCACAAAAAACGTCTTGCTAACTTTTTTTTATTAATCTAACCATTCTAAAGATATTCTAGGTCAAAGTTTAAAAAAATTATAAAAACAATTTTTACTTTTAAAAAATTTCCAATTCACTGAAACTTCATTATATTCAAATTAACAAGATGTATTCTTGTAGGTGCTTAAACGTTCTACAAAAAATTCATTGGCATCAAATTGATTGCTTTAACCGTTTAGAAATTATTCGTATCCAAATCGCAATGCATACGGGTCATAAGAAAATTATTAAAATCAAAGAAGCTTTTATTCATCGAAACCAGTAATAAATTGTGGAAGTAATGATTTTTTTACTCGAGAAATAAATTTCAATTTAAAGTTCACTTCCAAGGTAATTACTATGATTTTTTTATTTTTTAACACAGTACACAGTGATTATTTTTAATAAAATCATTGGAACCGTTTTCGAGAAAATTAAACTTTTCCAAAATTTGTATATGACAAAAATATGGTTATCTTTTACAAAAAAAAAATTGGATTTTAACAAAGCTTGGCTATTTTTATATTTCTTTTTTTTTCAGTAAAATATTAATTTTTGTATTTTTGACAAATTCAAGATGAAAAAATAACCAATTTCACTGGTCTGCAAGGGAATCGTCCTTTAAATAAAACTATACTTTTCTAAAGGATTTGTGTATGCTGACTCTGAATCCGATGTCAGAATTGACCTAGCACGTCAAGTTTTTTAGATATTCCCGTTAGAAAATCTCAAAAACCCATTTTTTGATGTTTTCAAAGAAATATTTTGGCATAATGTAATTTTTTCAATTTAAATCGTTACCTTTTATGAAAGAACTTATTTTTTTCTTTCAAATTCAGTTTCAATCTTCTCAATAACTCTTTCCATCTCCGAGATATTTTAATTTAAGTAAGTTTAGTAGGTTTGGTATATCTTACCATAAAGAAACTGATCTCTAAAAATTAATATATCTTTCTCCCTAGAACAAAAGTATACTTTTCTAATGGACTTTAGTGTGCTAATTTTGAATTAGAACTCAAAAAATTTCTGTCAGCTCTGGTTTTTGAGATATAGTAGTTTTTTGAGATTTTCTAAAAGAAAAACTGATTTGATTTTGTGATACTTTAATGCGAATATTTCAAAATCCTGAGGTGATAGAATTTTTTTGACTTTGGATTCTAACTCAACACATCAAAAACTATAGGTAAGAAAAATGTACATATGTTTCTAAGAGAAACAAATCTGAAGCTTTATAAGGCAGTTTAACGATTGGTTTATTACAAATAAGATATTTTTTAAATAGAAAAATAGTATATAAAATTACAAAACACGTACAAATTTTGTTTAATGTATTTTATTACGGTTTTCTTTACATATTTGACTTTTTAAATATAATGGGCATTGATATTTTACATTTTCCTTAATTAAGGTGTTTTTGTTCATGTAGGATTTACTAAAAAGTGAAGGATTTGGATATTTCTGCTTGTTTTTTCAATCAGTATTTTAAAATATCAGTAAACATTAATGTTAAAGGACATATTTAGTGTCAATCGATAGGTCATATTATGAGGAGTAATTCCTTCAAATTTGAGCTCAATGCGACAAATAGTTGTAATCTTATACAAGTTCAAATGAATCTCAAAGAGTGATTTTTTAGAAACTACCCACATTTTTCAAAAATCATTTTTACAAAAATGATGCGTGATAGAATTTTTCTGAAACCAGATTTAAATTTAGGAAAGTCTAGTCTTTCATAATATTAAAAAATTATTTGAAGGAGGAAAAAAAAGTTAAGTTTTGCAGACCAGTGTTTTTAAATCAAGAGAGTTACCGAAAATAATTTTTATTTTTAAAAAGCTTAAGATGCCGTGCTTAAGATTAAAACCGTTTATCTACACATTTTATTCAGAAAATATTTAGCTCAGGGGATTTAGTCAAAATATGGGCATGAAATCGCATTTTTCGCGGGACAAAATTTTTTTCATGAAAAGTGTTCGGGTGGTTGTCCTTATCATAAAAGTCAATTTGTTGGGATAATTGGAGGTTGGGAACAGCCGCCATCTTGGAAAAGAGATTGGTATCGTTTTTATTGAATAGCTCCATTTTGTATTCATTTTAACAAAAAATGTTAAAGGTAAGACTTATTTACAATAAAATTATCTAAGAAATGATATACAAAACAATTCCGTGAGTTGATTAAATAAAATTTTATAGTTGGTCAAAGTGCGGGTTTGTATCGCAAGGTTGGGACAAAATGACATTTTTTCATATATCTTAGGAACTTTTGATTTGTTTGGATAATTCTTCATGAATGAATTGTAGTACTTATAATTACCTATAAAATGAGCCCACAATCGTTATTGTCACCATGGTATTGTAGAAGTAATCTAACTCCGAAACTCTCCATGTACTAGTCAAAAGTAAGAAAAAAGCTGTTTTTTTGCTAGTAGGCCGAGAAAATTTTGGGAGTAGAGGTATATCCAAAATATAAGTACGCAGTTTTGCAGCCATACGCGTGTTAATGTCGATTTCGAAGGTCTGACAACTCTAATTTTGTGCTTTATACGGTTTTTGGGGGGTTAAATAACGTAAGTTTTCCAGTTAATGTGAATGGGCTAAATTTATACTATTTGAAATTATAAATATACAAGCTGATGCTCTATTATTTTTCCTAAATCTGGACACCTAAATCTTGGCTATGAGGTTAATAGAACTCACGATATAAGCTTTTTTAACTAACCATATCAGGCTTTTCAATTCAAATAAACAAACAAAAATCTAAACAAAAAAAGCTTCTAAAACATAATCGTATAAACGGCTTATATATAGTTCTATTGGTCACATCCTCAAGATTGGGGTGTTCAGATTTAGGAAAAATAATAGAGCATCAGCTTGTATATTTATAATTTCAAATAGTATAAATTTAGCCCATTCACATTAACTGGAAAACTTACGTTATTTACCCCCCCAAAAACCGTATAAAGCACAAAATTAGAGTTGTCAGACCTTTGAAATCGACATTAACACGCATATGGCTGCAAAACTGCGTACTTATATTTTGGTTATACCTCTACTCCCAAAATTTTCTCGACCTACTAGCAAAAAAACAGCTTTTTTCTTACTTTTGACTAGTACATGGAGAGATTCGGAGTTAGATTACTTCTACAATACGATGGCGACAATAACGATTGTGGGCTCATTTTATAGGTAATTATAAGTACTACAATTCATTCATGAAGAATTATCCAAACAAATCAAAAGTTCGTCAGATATATGAAAAAATGTCATTTTGTCCCAACCTTGCGATACAAACCCGCACTTTGACCAACTATAAAATTTTATTTAATCAACTCACGGAATTGTTTTGTATATCATTTCTTAGATAATTTTATTGTAAATAAGTCTTACCTTTGTCATTTTTTGTTAAAATGAATAACAATGGAGCTATTCAATAAAAACGATACCAATCTCTTTTCCAAGATGGCGGCTGTTCCCAACCTCCAATTATCCCAACAAATTGACTTTTATGATAAGGACAACCACCCGAACACATTCCATGAAAAAAATTTTGTCCCGCGAAAAATGCGATTTAAATTACTAATTTCCCTGGGCTAATTGTGAAAAATTGAAGATAAGTAGAAACGTTTTTTTTTTTTAAGACCGATTTTTCCCTAAATGACAGTAATATTGGCCAAAAAATAAATAAAAAATTGTATTTTTGCTTTTTTTCTTATTTAACATTTATTTTTTCTTAAATTTTTAATTTAATAAAAACTTTACGATTCTATAAAATAATTTATCACTCTTCGATAGATGTAACATCCAACAGCAAACATTACAGCAATACGTAAGATGCTGTACAGCAACAGTTTTCTATAACAAAAAAAAAAATGTTAAATGTTAATAAATGTTGAAAAAATAATTGTGGAAAGATTGAAACTTACATCTTAAGCTTAGTTCTGCATTGTGACAAAGTTGATTCGTCCTCATTAAGCAAAAACTTTCGGCATCCTCTAATAATGACAGTAAGTACATTTATCATACCTTCATTAGTAAGGCAACATGCTGCTAACTCAGTTAAATCGAAATCAGTTCTATTAAAAAAACAAAAAAAACAACAAAATAAAAATTAAAACAAGGAATTTAAAAATTTTTAATAAACAACATACCCTTTACCTATTTTAACATATTCTTGGAAATCTTTTGTACCTTCGCTATTAAATTCCGTTGAAATGAAAAATCTCAATGCTTGAGAATTAATTAATAGTCTTCTTTGAAGTTTCATAAACATAGGTTTCCGGCGAAATAACATCATGAGAGCGTCAAATATAAATGCTGGTAACAATTGAAGGAGGAAAAACTGAAAAAAAAAAAAACAATTAAAAGGTTGTATTTTAACAATTCAAAAACAGAACAAACAAAAAAAAAACTCACATAAATGTAAAAGACAAATGCACATCCTGTTTGTGTTATATGTGGTATCCAAAATGATTTCTCATATGGATGCTCCTTAACTAATTTCGATATCATTGTTCCAATTTCACCAAAAGTATTGAAAAGTAGATTTTTTGATGAGGACATTAAAATTGGAATTTTTTCGTCAAATCTAAAAAGAAAATAACTTTCAAGCTAATTGTTCAAAGATTTTGATTTACAAATGAAGTATGCCATGTAGAAAACTCGATATAACAATGAGGTAGGCAGGACATAACGATGATGAAGAATGCAAAAATAAAATGGGTCCTGCAATTCTGTCTGTCTGTCTTTACCAAATTTTACTGATGGAAAACCCCACAAAATTAGGCTGCAACTTAGGAAAAGTTGAAAATTTTGGACGGTACATACTACATAGTAACGTTTTCTTCATGTCTGACTCTCTCCTAAGCGACATTTTTGTTCAAAAAATGTTTAGTATTTCTAATATTAAATTCAAGAAAATGTTTCAAAAAAAAAAAAATATTTTTATTAAAATATAAAAATTCAAATTTTGTTTTTTCAAAAATCAATTTTTCGAAAGTGCACCAATTAATTTTATTGAAATTTTGTTTTTATGTGACGATTAATATTACCTTTTTACTGTCATACCATTCTTACTTGCGATATAGGTACTATATATCAAATAATGCATTCGTGCAAAAATTTGGAATTAATTTTTTTGGACCAAAAATAACGGTACTTGTCATATATCGATTTTAGTTAAGTTAAATTTACTCGAAAATGGCTATAACGATTTTGTTAAAAAAAATTCAAACGTAAGTTTTAAGGTCTATCTTTTAATGAAATTTTTTTTGGAAATCAATATTAACGGTAGGTACCTGCCTTAGAACCGTTTTTTTTTTTACATCCGATTTACTCTGAAACTGCTTATTCGATTTCAACGAAACTTTTTGTAAAAAGCAATTATATAATTTTAATATAAGCAAAAAATAAAATTTTGATTTTTGGATTTTTAAAAAAAATTTGAAAAATCAAATTTTCGAAAACGGGACATTGATTTTTTTTGAAATTTTGGTTATAGATGTTAATTAGTGATTTCTACAAAATGGTATACCAATTTTATTATAAAACTTTTTTTGCAAAAAATTATTTTTAAAAAACTAGTTTTATAAAAAACGGCTCTAACGATTTTGAAAATTTTGTTTTCTAAAAATTCATCTTAATATATCAAAAAAAACTGCATACTTGTTTTGGGGGGTAATTTGATTTCGGATGTTGTTTTATTCCTTTGGAAAACGCATTTTTTTTTATTTATTTTTGGCTTATACCTAACTTCTACTGGCTCTACATCTTCAAATTTTTTTGTAACCATAAACCAAAATTTTATATTTTTTAAATTTTGTTTTAATTTTTTTTTTAATTTCTTAAAAACATTATTTTATGAATAAATAACTAAAAAAAGCTTTAATATTCCAAGCAACTTTAAATAAAAGACCAAGAATGTGCATTTAGTTTTTGTGTGTCAAAAAATTTCTAGAAAAGTTGTACCTAATTTTTTGTAAATAGATTTTTTCAAGCATTTTTCGAAAAAAAAAAATTGATATGCCTTTTTAAAGACATTTTTAATCGAAATCTTGAAACAAAATTACGAAAAAATTTAGTGACCAACCAGGAGTTGAGAAATATCACTAAAACCGATCATCACCGACTGGGGTAGTTTTTTTTTAGAACAAAAGTGGAGATCTCATTTGGTCCTGTTCTTAAGGCTAGCGTTTGACCAACTTTTATATTAAACTTTTACAAGATTTAAAACAAAATTTCAAAATTCTTCTTTTGAAAATTATAAAACTTTTACAAGATTTTAAAAAATTTAAAAATTTTAAATTTTTTTTAAATCTTGTAAAAGTTTAATATAGGTAAAAGCTGGTCAAACGCTAGCCTTAAGAACAGGACCAAATAAGATCTCCACTTTTGTTATAAAAAAACACTACCCCAGTCGGTGATGATCGTTTTTAGTGATATTTCTCAACTCCCCGAAATGGACACTAGTGTCCAAGTGTGCAAGTGCAAGCTTGCAAAACTTGTCTCTATTCGTCTCTATTCTTTTTACAACTAAGACAAAATAGTTCCTGATACATTAATGTATCAGACTACATCCGTTTTAAAACTCCACCCCGTTTCAAGACTCCAACATTAGCATGATATGGATCTTAATTTTAAAATTAAAAAAATGCAATAAGCTTTTCGCAAAAAACTTTTAAGCTTCAAATTCGATTCAGAAGATTTTACGAAAATAGACAACATGTTTTTCAAACAGTTTTTATTTTTAAAATAAGATTTTTTTCACAAATTCGTTGAAAGGTTGTTGCTGTTTACTTATAAAAAGCATAGAACTCATTTAACCGATAAAACTATTCCCTTAAAAGTTTCATGACAGTTCTTTCAATACGAAATATATGTAAGTGATCAGATAAGAAGTATTGTGACTTTAATAGTCGTCAAAAACATTATACATATTTCTCGCATATTTTGAGTCGCAATATGTAACTTTTAACCTACCAGTCCTTTCGAATATTTCGGTTTCCCATAAATTAACTTACGTTTTCTTTTTCAACTGTCCCGTATTTGCTATGAACATAATCATTAGTTTAGTTGTCATATCCAAAGGTGTGAAGTCTAAAACAGACTTCTTACTACACAACAGAACTTGAATAAAGCCTAAAGATAACAATAAATTCATGTAGTACAAATCAATTTATTTTAGTACAAATAATACCTGTTCCCCAAACAACGAAAAGACCCATAACTCCAGTCATTGTTTCTGTAAATCCTGGCTCAGGTTCTTGAAGGGCTCCAACAACTTAAGAAACAAATCTATTAATTTTGTGAAAATAAAATTTACTTTCAAAAATAGGAAATCTCACCAATGGAAGGTCTGAAAATTGCAACTGGCAGTTTTGTTCGGTAATCATTGACCAATTGTTCTGCAAGATGCTTAGTGAACACATAAGTATTTGGAAAGCCTGCAGTTAATCTAAAAATAAAGGTAATGATATTTTTTTTATTGAAAATTCCATTAAGTAGGTATTTCGTTCTGAAATGGGGAAAAAATTTATCAGACGTACTCACTTATCGGTTACTGCAGCTAAATTTGAATCGACTTCTTCTGGTAAATCAAGTGTTTTCAACGCTATCCTCCAGTCGAAAACGGCTGGATACATCTTATTTAAAAATTATATTTTTAGTTTTCTTTTTGTACTTCTTAAAAAAAATCATATAATTCACACTTACTTTAGTTTCCAGAAAATTAACAAAAGGATTACAAAAGAATGTTGAAACATGAAGAAATATTTTTAGATTTGACAATGTTTCAGCCAATTTCAGTGCTACAAGAGTTGACTTGACATTAATTTCAATTGCTCTTCGTATTGGTTCATCAAATCGTGTTGTTGCAGCTGAATTTATGAAGATTGATACGTTTTGTAATAGTAGCTTATTTTCCGAAGAAATACCAAGCCCTTCTACAGTTATATCGCCGGGAATAACTACAAGTTTATCTAATTCATTTGGCTTTTGTTCTTTAAGAACATTGAAGATCTGTAAGATTGTAGGAAAAAATCAAATAATAATTTCATAAAATAAGTACATTTTTATTGGTTTATTTGCTTTTGAAAATTAAAAACCAAAAAAAAAAAAGAGGTTGTCTTTAAAGCCGGTTTACGGACGATGATTTTACGTGATAACGTCGGCAGAAAACAGGTTGTGTGCTTTCGTTTAAAATGAGTTAATTGAAGCGTTTACTTTTTTCAAACAATCATAATTTACAAGAAAAAGCTAAAAAATACCTTTTTTATTTTCTTATTATATTATTTTTTTTTATTTTAAAAGCTTACAAAAAAAATTATGCAATTTAAAAGCCAAGTATTTCTTCTTAAGAATAAAACCACTTTTAAATTTTTACAATGCGCAAAAAGTATAAAAGTAATTTATTGAAAACAATCATTTTCATCAAAAAAAAACAAAAAAAACATGAATTTTTATATTCTCACGACATTAATTCCATTTTTTCCCTAACAGCCTATACAAAATTTTATACCATCTGAAAGCTTATTGTCTAAACTCAAAATATATATATCGATCGGGTCTATGAGGCATCTACAAAAAGAGCTAGAATTTTTTGAACTCGATCAAATTTCATTAAAAAAAAGCAAAAAAACATTTATTTTTATGTCTTCACGCTATGGAATCAATTTTTTTGTTTGACAACCTATACAAAATTTTATACCATGTAAAAGCTTATTATTTCACTTTTCATATGACGTAACAATCTCATTTCAAAGATTCCTACAAAAGAAGTTAGAATTTTTTAAAGTCAACCATGTCGAATTTCCAGACTGAGATTACGATACTTCCTACACTGGTGGCTGCTCGGGGGGCAACAGATCTCCACTGGTGTTTTGAGGTTTTTCGCAAGTTTCTTGATTTAACATAGTGTAGCTTGTATGAAAGGTAATTGTATCAGGACGCTCATAAAAGTTTAATAAAATGTCTATCTGCTCTTGGTCAAAAGTTATAATCTGTTGAATTCTACCGTTATCTCAAAATTGTGGTTGAAACTTCGCACACATATAGTCGTGGTCATGGTCTATCATTATTCTATATACTTTATTCCTGTATCTAATAAAGAAAAAAAGATAAAAATAAAAAACGATGAAAATTGGTTAAAAACAGTCAAAAAACGTGTTTTTTTTAAACTTGTTTCTTCCGTTATTCAGTCAAAATTCACTAAACGATTCCAATTTTTGCACATGTATGCATAGTTTATTTTTAATTTTGAATTGAAATTTTTTGCCGCACTGCGAAAGTGCGAGAGTGGAACGGGAGAAAATAGCGTCACTTTTTTGTGTTGGCTGCAATGGTTCATCGATTTATAAGACGTTATCACGTCCAAAAACCTTAAGATTATGTAAAATCAGTAAGAGCTCTCCATTTCAACTTTGTTATTAATTAAATGTTTGTTGAAATCGAGTTCTCGAAAAGTTGTTTTAGGATAGTTTTTTTTGTATGATCGTTCAAACCATTTGAAAGGTCAATAAGAACAACTTTCCCTCATTACGTTGCTATTAATTGTACAAGAATCAATTTGAATTTTTTGTTAAAATTGTTTAATAAAAAAATATCACACATACACCACAGTGAACCCTGAGGGTAGTAAAATAAAAGTGTGTCGCTGACTAAAGAATGAAATAGCTTGACTTTTTATGACAATTCACTGATTTTCTAAATCAGTCTAAATTAGTCTAAATTTTAAAAATGTTCATGTCTAAGATTTTAGAGCCATGTGAATAACACAACTTTTTTTTCCTATATTAACGTTTAGATTTTTTAATGAAATATTTAATTTTTTTTACGGGATTTTTTAGTAAGGTCATTAATGCTGCTATGAGAGCGTTGTTTATGCTTACGTAGCTTACCTATGGGACGAAGTTACTCTCTCAGACGATATCCCAGCAACTTCAGTCAGTTTTTTTTTTTTTCTCTTTGGTTTCGTCTTATCGCCATAGATCTAGAATATCCCCTTCCGTTAGAAATGATTCGGTACAAAGGGTTTAAGTCAAACATTTTTAAAATAGTGTGGTATTAAGTGCGTAAGTTGACTTTACTCCTTTGTATTTGCATTAATTTTTAACTTTCGAATACAAAAATTGATCCAAAGGGGTTAAGTTAAGAGGGAGACAGAACAAAAAATAGCCTTTTTTCTACAGTATATTATATTAGCTCTCATTTGGTAGTTCCAACTTTCCTTTATCAATTAAACTTTGTTTTCAATGAAAACAAAGATTTTTCTAAACTTAATTCATATTGGAGATTGAATGGCTCTAAGGAGTTAAGTCAACACAATTTTTCAATTCCATCGAGAATATAATTGACAATAAATATGAAGCAAAGGTATGATTTAATGCCAGATGAGGATATTTTTTATCTATAAGCCCTACTTAAACCTGAAGACCCTATAATTGAGCCGAGACGAAAATAGACAGTCATAAAATCCAATATTTAGCACAATAAGGCCAGGCTTTAGCTATAGGCAACCCTGAAGAACTTATTTTCAGCTCATTACACTGGTTAACAAGGGTTCTGTTACCGAAACAAAAATATACTTTCCTGAAGGTTTTCTGTATGCAGAACTCAAATCCGAGAAAAAATTGATCAGCTCCCGTTTTTGAAATATTACCGTTAGAAAATGCAAAAAAAACGTTTTTTTTTTACTACTTCGGACCTTATTCTTAAATATAAGGAAAATTGTTAGAAGATATTTAGTAACGGTCTCTATAAGAACAATTTTCCTTTTTTCAAGAACTTTTCAAATCTTTCCTATATCTTTGATATTGCCCGAGATATCTTAAAATGAAGTAAGTGGCTTTGGGTTCATATATCATAAAGGAGATAATGACGTTATAATTTCTATTGTAGATATAGACCAGTGCCAATAATTTTTTAAAATAAAAAAAAATTTTAGCAGCATATGGGTGGTGGGAAAATTTAGGATAAATGGTTTATGAAAGGGGAAAAATAAATTGCCCAAAAAAAAATTGGGGGAAAGGGGGTGGGTGGGCGAAAAAGTGGGGTGGGTGTCAAAAATCGTGCTTTTTTACGATTTCTGTCAAAATTAGACGTCCTATCAAAAAAAGTCAAATGCAAAAGTTGTAGGTAGTATAAATGTCTACAACTTTTACTCAAACAATTTTTTTCTATAACCTCAAAAATATTGAAAAAATGCAAAAATACGATTTTTTGATTTTTAATTTTTATCTTTTACAAAAATAGTTGGATTTTAACAAAACTTGGTTAAAAATTACTTTGTTATGTTTTCTATCTATTAAAAATGTTCATTGAGCAAAAAGTTAATTTTTGGATTTTTTACGAATTTAATTTGAAAAAATAGCTTATTTTTCAATCAAAAAAGTTACCGAAAAAATTTTTAGTTTTTGAAAAGTTTGGAATGCAATTATTTAGCTTAAAACCGTTTTTTAAAGATTGTGTGGAAAAACTATACTTTTGTTTTAGAAAATATTGAGAAAAATTGAAAAAAAAAACGATTTTTAAGATTGATTTTTAGTTAATGACAGTAATATTGGCGAGAAATAATTTTCCATAGAAACCAAATTATACTTTTCTAATGGTCATTGACCATTAATTTAAATCAAGCACTAAAATAGCTCTAACGTGAAAAGTTTTTGAGATATTGAATTTTGAACGTCACAAACACTCTTTTTCTGATTTTTGGCATGGTAATATGTCAAAAACGTGATGTGATAGAATTTTTCTGACTTCAGATTCGAGCTCAGCGCACAAAAAAACAATTATAAAAATATACTTTGATTTCTATAAAAAAAAACTTTTTGACAAGTGAAATCGAACAAGGAATTCGATTTTTTTCTGCCCCGTTCGATTTCACTAGTCAAAAAGTAAATATTTCTTGTTCGGATCTTATTTCCCTCTAACGGTATCATACAAATCAAATATCAGCCAAGTTTTTACTCGCCTATAAAAAAGTTTTGAATGATTTAAAAATATTAAAGGTACACTAGTACCGATTTGCAGTAACTATAAAATGTATGCTAATAGAATTCAAGTATTATTTACAGAACAATAATACCCTTTCATTTATACATACATACCTGTTTATCATTAAAGATTTAATCAATAGAACGTAAAAAACAAACATTTTAAACTGTGTCGTATCGACTTGTTTCCTTGAATTTTAAGTTTTTTGATGTCTGGTTTGTTAAAATATTCATAATCATAATAAATTACATTAGTGCATAAGGACCTTACCCTTAGAAGAGTAATTAAAAATAATAAATAAAATTGGGATACTACGACTTCTTGATTGATTAAAAATTAGCTATTAGATAAAAACCAGAGGCACTTTGCTAGTCTCGTCCTTTGAGGAAATGAAGTAATAAGCTTACGATTGCGAATAATCTTTGAAGTCAATAGAGGGCTCCAACGGTTTTATCCAATAAATTAAAACTAAAGTACTCCTTATAAGTACTTACCCTTGAATTTTTAACTTCTTCTAAACGTGTCTCTGGTGTTTGGCCTCTCTTTGGTCTCAGCAATATAAATATATTTTTCACATCACATGATCGAAGAATTTTTTCAATTGCAGCTTTTCCAACAACACCTATAAATAATATTTTATCAATTAAATTTTAATCCAAAAATCCATGTTTTAAGACACTGTTGTTATGTATGTCTTACCAGAACCACCAGTAATAAAAATATCAGATTGTTTATAAAAATCAGCTATCATCTTGAATTTTTTGTTTTTTTTTTTTTTTCAAAATAAAACTCCTCTAATTGTAAGTATTAATACTTCGCCATGAAAGACACAATAACTACTAAATTTAGTGTCAGCAAAATTTATAAAATTACATTAATTTATGAATTTTTTTTTTTTTTATTTCGTAAGTTTTTCTATTACGCGTAGTTATTTAAGCGAAAATGCATTATAAACAATTCGCTTCCTATTGCATTCGTTCGGTGCTAACATTATGAGTTAAATATAATTTACATTCAAGAGCATTAATGAAAAATAATAGTTTTTGTTTAAGTTCAGGTAGATATACACTGAGGGAAAAGCCACCATAAAACAACGTGAAATCAATGAAAATCACATTGATTTAACCCGTATAAACTTAGCATGACAACTTTTGAAAAGTTAATTTTTTTTTGGCTCAGTAATTGCCGCATAATTGCCGTGTTTATGCCGTGAAGTCAAAAAAAATTGCCGCGCGCTTAGTTTGGTCAGAATCGGTAAACCAAGTTTGTCATGCTAACTTTATATAAAGTTAGCATGACAAATTTTAATTTTTGATCAATTTAAATTTTTTTTTCGCTAATTATTTAAAGTTTAATTGCCGTAATTATGCCGTGAAATCGAAAATAATATATCTCTTTTGGTTTTCTCAAAAAAAAATAAAATGTATTTTTTGTTAACCCTATTCCATATAAAGTTAAGATGACACACCCTGTATTTCTTAAATCCTTGGTCAATTTTTAATTTTTTTTGGCCAATTAATTGCCGCATTGGGTTAATATAAAAACTGCAAACTCAAAAAAATTGCCGCGCTTTTGGTTTTTTCAAAAAAAATTAAAAACTGTTTTTGGCCTCATATCGTATAAAATTAGCATGACAAACCATCTATTTCTTAAATCCTTGGTCAATTTGAAAATTTTTTTGGCCAATTAATTGCCGCATTGGGTTAATATAAAAACTGCAAACTCAAAAAAATTGCCGCGCTTTTGGTTTTTTCAAAAAAAATTAAAAACTGTTTTTGGCCTCATATCGTATAAAGTTAGCATGACAAACCATCTATTTCTTAAATCCTTGGTCAATTTGAAAATTTTTTTGGCCAATTAATTGCCGCATTGGGTTAGTATAAAAACTGCAAACTCAAAAAAATTGCCGCGCTTTTTGTTTTTTCAAAAAAAAATTAAAAACTGTTTTTGGCCTCATATCGTATAAAGTTAGCATGACAAACCATCTATTTCTTAAATCCTTGGTCAATTTGAAAATTTTTTTGTCCAATTAATTGCCGCATTGGGTTAATATAAAAACTGCAAACTCAAAAAAATTGCCGCGCTTTTGGTTTTTTCAAAAAAAATTAAAAACTGTTTTTGGCCTCATATCGTATAAAGTTAGCATGACAAACCATCTATTTCTTAAATCCTTGGTCAATTTGAAAATTTTTTTGGCCAATTAATTGCCGCATTGGGTTAATATAAAAACTGCAAACTCAAAAAAATTGCCGCGCTTTTGGTTTTTTCAAAAAAAATTAAAAACTGTTTTTGGCCTCATATCGTATAAAGTTAGCATGACAAACCATCTATTTCTTAAATCCTTGGTCAATTTGAAAATTTTTTTGGCCAATTAATTGCCGCATTGGGTTAATATAAAAACTGCAAACTCAAAAAAATTGCCGCGCTTTTGGTTTTTTCAAAAAAAATTAAAAACTGTTTTTGGCCTCATATCGTATAAAGTTAGCATGACAAACCATCTATTTCTTAAATCCTTGGTCAATTTGAAAATTTTTTTGGCCAATTAATTGCCGCATTGGGTTAATATAAAAACTGCAAACTCAAAAAAATTGCCGCGCTTTTGGTTTTTTCAAAAAAAATTAAAAACTGTTTTTGGCCTCTAACTGTTGCAAAACATACTTTTAGCAAAAAATCATGTGTCAAACGCAACTTTGAATGAAATTTCGGAATTTTCTATAAAATTAATCGGAGTTTACACTGTTTCTTTTGCAAAACATACTTTTAGCAAAAAATCATGCGTCAAACACAACTTTGAATGAAATTTCGGAATTTTCTATAAAATTAATCGGAGTTTACACTCTAACTGTTGCAAAACATACTTTTAGCAAAAAATCATGTGTCAAACACAACTTTGAATGAAATTTCGGAATTTTCTATAAAATTAATCGGAGTTTACACTCTTACTGTTGCAAAACATACTTTTTGCAAAAAATCATGTGTAAAACACAACTTTGAATGAAATTTCGGAATTTTCTATAAAATTAATCGGAGTTTACACTCTAACTGTTGCAAAACATACTTTTTGCTAAAAATTAGTGTTAAAGCCATTTTGATTTCATACTCGCCACTTGTTATGGAATTTATTTTCTGACGAGCACAATTTTTGATGTATTTTCCCTGATTTTATATTTTCCTGATATAGGTAAAAGAGATATGGAAAAAGAAAATATTTTTCGGTAGGTGCATTTGTACTTTTCGATTGACTAATTTGCGTTTCACCGAGTTTCAAATTAACTCGTATTATTAGGCCCATTTTTTCGATAAAGCAGATTATTTCCATCCGAATAACAGGTAGCTACCTATTACATATATTATAACTTATAAGATAGTAATTTTTCGTTTGAGCAATTAACATTTCACTGGCTAACAGAATAACGTTACAGACGTCCATCCCAATAACAGCTATTAAAGACTATTATTACTTTTATTATAATAGAAGCAATTATATATTACGTCCTCGCAGAGATTTTTTTCTCGTTTATTACAATTTTAGAAATGCTTAAAATATTAATACTTAGATACTTTGCTTTATGAGCAGTGAGTTGTTGTTGCCACTTAAAAACCCATCCTTCCAATACTTGTTATTGAAAACAAGTCATTGGAATATCGCTTTAACAATAAAAATAGTTATTGGAATACAAATTATGTTAAATTAAAATTAAAAAAAAAATAAAAAAAATAAATAAAAAAAAAAAAACTCGTTCCCATCACCGTACTCGAACTCATGTACGTCGTGTAAGAGGCCGACATCCTGTCTATCATACTATCACTCAGTTAAAAAAATCTATGTCCTAGAATGTACAATAGTACAATAATAAATGGTGTATGTGATTGACCTACAAAATTCAAGAACACCTTACATTGTAAACAAAAATGTTTTTTTGTATGACTTTATAGGAACCACTTAACAAAGAATGTAGTTACATAAAAAATAGTAGTTTTTTTTTCCTTTACTTTGAATAAAAAACTGGCCAAAAAGAATTTCGAGTTTGCATTTTACAAAAAAACCAAGTGTGGCAATTATTTCGCAAAAAAAAAAAATTAAATTTTAATCAGCGATTTAACAAACAGAGGGTATGCCCTGCTAACTTTATATGGAAAGTGACTCAAATAATAAACTTAAACTTTTTTGCAAAAAAAACCAAGAGCGCATCAATTTTTTTGAGTTTGCGGTTTTTATATTGACCCAATGCGGCAATTAATTAGCCAAAAAATTTTTAAAATTGACCAAGGATTTGAGAAATAGATGGTTTGTCATGCTAACTTTATACGATATAGGGCCAAAAACAGTTTTTAATTTTTTTTGAAAAAACCAAAAGCGCGGCAATTTTTTTGAGTTTGCAGTTTTTATATTAACCCAATGCGGCAATTAATTGGCCAAAAAAATTTTCAAATTGACCAAGGATTTAAGAAATAGATGGTTTGTCATGCTAACTTTATACGATATGAGGCCAAAAACAGTTTTTAATTTTTTTTGAAAAAACCAAAAGCGCGGCAATTTTTTTGAGTTTGCAGTTTTTATATTAACCCAATGCGGCAATTAATTGGCCAAAAAAAATTTCAAATTGACCAAGGATTTAAGAAATAGATGGTTTGTCATGCTAACTTTATACGATATGAGGCCAAAAACAGTTTTTAATTTTTTTTGAAAAAACCAAAAGCGCGGCAATTTTTTTGAGTTTGCAGTTTTTATATTAACCCAATGCGGCAATTAATTGGCCAAAAAAATTTTCAAATTGACCAAGGATTTAAGAAATAGATGGTTTGTCATGCTAACTTTATACGATATGAGGCCAAAAACAGTTTTTAATTTTTTTTGAAAAAACCAAAAGCGCGGCAATTTTTTTGAGTTTGCAGTTTTTATATTAACCCAATGCGGCAATTAATTGGCCAAAAAAATTTTCAAATTGACCAAGGATTTAAGAAATAGATGGTTTGTCATGCTAACTTTATACGATATGAGGCCAAAAACAGTTTTTAATTTTTTTTGAAAAAACCAAAAGCGCGGCAATTTTTTTGAGTTTGCAGTTTTTATATTAACCCAATGCGGCAATTAATTGGCCAAAAAAATTTTCAAATTGACCAAGGATTTAAGAAATAGATGGTTTGTCATGCTAACTTTATACGATATGAGGCCAAAAACAGTTTTTAATTTTTTTTGAAAAAACCAAAAGCGCGGCAATTTTTTTGAGTTTGCAGTTTTTATATTAACCCAATGCGGCAATTAATTGGCCAAAAAAATTTTCAAATTGACCAAGGATTTAAGAAATAGATGGTTTGTCATGCTAACTTTATACGATATGAGGCCAAAAACAGTTTTTAATTTATTTTGAAAAAACCAAAAGCGCGGCAATTTTTTTGAGTTTGCAGTTTTTATATTAACCCAATGCGGCAATTAATTGGCCAAAAAAATTTTCAAATTGACCAAGGATTTAAGAAATAGATGGTTTGTCATGCTAACTTTATACGATATGAGGCCAAAAACAGTTTTTAATTTTTTTTGAAAAAACAAAAAGCGCGGCAATTTTTTTGAGTTTGCAGTTTTTATATTAACCCAATGCGGCAATTAATTGGCCAAAAAAATTTTCAAATTGACCAAGGATTTAAGAAATAGATGGTTTGTCATGCTAACTTTATACGATATGAGGCCAAAAACAGTTTTTAATTTTTTTTGAAAAAACCAAAAGCGCGGCAATTTTTTTGAGTTTGCAGTTTTTATATTAACCCAATGCGGCAATTAATTGGCCAAAAAAATTTTCAAATTGACCAAGGATTTAAGAAATAGATGGTTTGTCATGCTAACTTTATACGATATGAGGCCAAAAACAGTTTTTAATTTTTTTTGAAAAAACCAAAAGCGCGGCAATTTTTTTGAGTTTGCAGTTTTTATATTAACCCAATGCGGCAATTAATTGGCCAAAAAAATTTTCAAATTGACCAAGGATTTAAGAAATAGATGGTTTGTCATGCTAACTTTATACGATATGAGGCCAAAAACAGTTTTTAATTTTTTTTGAAAAAACCAAAAGCGCGGCAATTTTTTTGAGTTTGCAGTTTTTATATTAACCCAATGCGGCAATTAATTGGCCAAAAAAATTTTCAAATTGACCAAGGATTTAAGAAATAGATGGTTTGTCATGCTAACTTTATACGATATGAGGCCAAAAACAGTTTTTAATTTTTTTTGAAAAAACAAAAAGCGCGGCAATTTTTTTGAGTTTGCAGTTTTTATATTAACCCAATGCGGCAATTAATTGGCCAAAAAAATTTTCAAATTGACCAAGGATTTAAGAAATAGATGGTTTGTCATGCTAACTTTATACGATATGAGGCCAAAAACAGTTTTTAATTTTTTTTGAAAAAACCAAAAGCGCGGCAATTTTTTTGAGTTTGCAGTTTTTATATTAACCCAATGCGGCAATTAATTGGCCAAAAAAATTTTCAAATTGACCAAGGATTTAAGAAATAGATGGTTTGTCATGCTAACTTTATACGATATGAGGCCAAAAACAGTTTTTAATTTTTTTTGAAAAAACCAAAAGCGCGGCAATTTTTTTGAGTTTGCAGTTTTTATATTAACCCAATGCGGCAATTAATTGGCCAAAAAAATTTTCAAATTGACCAAGGATTTAAGAAATAGATGGTTTGTCATGCTAACTTTATACGATATGAGGCCAAAAACAGTTTTTAATTTTTTTTGAAAAAACAAAAAGCGCGGCAATTTTTTTGAGTTTGCAGTTTTTATATTAACCCAATGCGGCAATTAATTGGCCAAAAAAATTTTCAAATTGACCAAGGATTTAAGAAATAGATGGTTTGTCATGCTAACTTTATACGATATGAGGCCAAAAACAGTTTTTAATTTTTTTTGAAAAAACCAAAAGCGCGGCAATTTTTTTGAGTTTGCAGTTTTTATATTAACCCAATGCGGCAATTAATTGGCCAAAAAAATTTTCAAATTGACCAAGGATTTAAGAAATAGATGGTTTGTCATGCTAACTTTATACGATATGAGGCCAAAAACAGTTTTTAATTTTTTTTGAAAAAACCAAAAGCGCGGCAATTTTTTTGAGTTTGCAGTTTTTATATTAACCCAATGCGGCAATTAATTGGCCAAAAAAATTTTCAAATTGACCAAGGATTTAAGAAATAGATGGTTTGTCATGCTAACTTTATACGATATGAGGCCAAAAACAGTTTTTAATTTTTTTTGAAAAAACCAAAAGCGCGGCAATTTTTTTGAGTTTGCAGTTTTTATATTAACCCAATGCGGCAATTAATTGGCCAAAAAAAATTAAAAATTGATCAAGGATTTAAGAAATACAGGGTGTGTCATCTTAACTTTATATGGAATAGGGTTAACAAAAAATACATTTTATTTTTTTTTGAGAAAACCAAAAGAGATATATTATTTTCGATTTCACGGCATAATTACGGCAATTAAACTTTAAATAATTAGCGAAAAAAAAATTTAAATTGATCAAAAATTAAAATTTGTCATGCTAACTTTATATAAAGTTAGCATGACAAACTTGGTTTACCGATTCTGACCAAACTAAGCGCGCGGCAATTTTTTTGACTTCACGGCATAAACACGGCAATTATGCGGCAATTACTGAGCCAAAAAAAAATTAACTTTTCAAAAGTTGTCATGCTAAGTTTATACGGGTCATTGATTTAACTATTATTCGGAATGATTTTGCGTTGAAGATGGACATTTTAAAATATCAACGTGAAAAATAGGTTAATTTTTGATGGTTTCGTATCTTAAAGTCACATAAATCAAAGTAGTTCAATTTTGAAACAACGACGTTTCAACTTCAATTTATTTTTTCACTCAGTGTAGGCTCATAATACATACATAATAAGGAATTTTTAATGATAAGACTATAAACAATGCGAGTTTTTAGTGTTGGAATATCTATTTGATAACTTAACAATTTTTAAGAATAGAATTAAAGAAAATATTTTTAACAAGTGTTTATTAAAAAAAAAATTCATACAATATAATACTGTTAATACAGTAAATAAAGAGTTTTGACATTCTTTTTTTTAAGAAGGATTAAAGTTCGAATTAAGTTGATAAAAGGTGCAAGTGGACGGTGCAATAGAAGAAATTAAGAATCTTAACTGATTCTTAGGATCATCCTAAATCGGAATATCATTTTCCTCAAATATGTACTTATCTATTACTTCTTAACATTTTGTTTGCTCTTTATATAATCTTTTTTATCAAAAAACAAAACCGACTTCCATAGACCAAAACTGGGTTTTATGGTTTTTCTAATAGTTCCTATGGCTATAACTGAACGAAATTTAAATGGGACCACATTGCAGCCACCAGCTTTCCAATACAAAAAGAATGATCAAAATTGGTTCACTCAGTCCAAAGTTATGAGGTAACAAACATAAAAAAAAAAAATACAGGCGAATTGAATGCCTCCTCCTTTTTGGAATTCGCAAAAAAAAAGTCTTCATAAATAGTTCTTTACTTCGTTAAAACGTTATATCTTTCAAAATTTTAATAATCAAAATTTTTTTGTTAGGTATGGCATTTAAGGGGTAATAACACCTTGTAAACCACGAAATCGAGCGTCATTTTCATCACCGTATAAAACAAAGAAAAAATATTGTTTTCTTTTGGTGTTTGTTTAGTTTAATTAAGTATATTAATAGGTAACAGAATAGGCTAATGTTAAATTTTTTAATGATGTGAAATTTTTTAAATGGTGTTGTAGATAAGGATGATAGTAAAATCCTGTGCTCCCATCGGGCGACCAACTAACTCCTACAGTTTTTAACCGATTGGGCTGAAATTTTGTGTGGAGCTTAAAAATACTATTCTCTAGTGAAGTGCGTAGGATTTTTTTGAAATATTAAAATTTAACGATTTTATGGTTTTTTTTTCAACGAATTTTGTTTTTCGAATGAAATAATTTTTTCAAACTAATGCCATTTCTTTAAAAATTAATATTTCAAAAAAATCCTACGTACTTCACTAGAGAATAGTATTTTTAAGCTCCACACAAAATTTCAGCCCAATCGGTTAAAAACTGTAGGAATTAGTTGGTCGCCCGATGGGAGCACAGGATTTTACTATCATCCTGAACTACACCGCCATTTAAAAAATTTCACATCATTAAAAAATTTAACATTAGCCTATTCTGTTACCTATTAATATACTTAATTAAAATAAACAAACACCAAAAGAAAATAATATTTCTTCTTTGTTTTATACGCTCATGAATATGACGCTTGATTTCATGGTTTACAAGGTGTTATTACCCCTTAAAAAACAATTTTTTTATTTTTTCTGGGTTAGGCACATTTCATTTTCAAAGGGGGCCCCGGCAATTGTGCGGCTAGCCAACAATGTAGTATTTGAAAAGGCACATAACTGGTATCGCTTCTGTTCCAGGTGGTTCATTTCCATAAGATGAATATATTACGTTTCTGTCTTGGATCATTTTCCGTGGAGCCCTGGGTACCTCAGAGCCCTGGGGAACCGCTCCAACTGCCGCAATGGTATGTACGCTCCTCAGAAGCAAAAACACAGAAGTAGTATTTAAGAAAGTCACCGTACCTACTTTAAAGCTCTTCAATAGAATAGAATAAATATTAATAAATGCAGAGTGACTTTTCAAAAGGACATAAAAACACTTTTTTATATCACAGAAAACCGTAAAAACTAAAAGCGAAATTACGATTTTTTACCGATTTTTTCAACTTTGCTTTTTTGCTACTTTTTTGTTTTGCGCCTTGCATCATTCATTGTGGATCTAAGCCAAGGTTTTACATCTCTTAATGTGTATACTTTAAGTAAGCTCTGACATTTACGTTGTATCACACACAGAAAATAACTCAGGGATAACTTAACTTCTGGTATATTTAACTTTATTTCTGGTAAATTTAAACATATTTTGGTATATTATTTAACTATAAAGTTACCCATGCGGTTATTTTCTCTCTGTGATAGCTGGAGTGGAAAGGGAACAATTCTTCTGCCTTAAAGTTCATATTGCTATGGTCAACTTTTAAGACAAAAATATTAAGAAAGAACCCATTCTTATCCATAACACAAGCCAACAACGTTTTTGGTACCGAGACTAAGATATACTTTTCTAAAGGTTTTTGGTGTGCTGAACTCGAATCTGAAGTAAAAAACATCCTATCAGGTCCCGTTTTTGAAATATTACCGTTAGAAGATGCAAACATAACTACTTTTGAGGTTATGCTTTTATGTGAAGAAATTTTTTTTAAATACAATTTATTACGGTTTCTGTAAGAACTATTTTCCTTCTTTCAAGAATTTTTTAAATCTTTACGATATCTTTTTTATTGTTCGAGATATCGTTAGTTTTATGGCTTATTGTAATGTATCACGTTTTCATCTCCTTTTTTGAGAAATTAAGCCAAACACACTTACTTCAATTTAAGATATCTCGCGCAGTAAAAAAGATATTGCAAAGATTTAAACGGGTCTTGAAAGAACGAAAATAGTTTTTTTTAGGAACCGTTATGATTTATATTTTTAAAAAATTTCTTCAAATTAAGGCATAACCCCAAAAGTAGTAAAAACCCGTTTTTTTGCATTTTCTAACAAAAATATTTCAAAAAATATTTCGGATTCGAGTTCAGCACACCGGAAACCTTCAGAAAAGTATATTTTGGTTCATGTATGGAAAATCTTGTTAACTTCAAAATAAGTCAAAACACGATTTTTTTTAACTTTCAAACGGTAATATTTCAAAAACGGGAGCTGATAGGATATTTCTGACTTCAGATTCGAGTTCAGCACATCAAAAACCTCTAGAAAAGTATATTTAAGTGCCCGCACCAAAAAAAAATTCAATTTTGTAGACCAGTGTAATTTTCTGGAAAGTCAGATTTTAAAGCTTTGCGTATTTTTGGAGAATAAATGAGGAGTAGCAATTGCTCTTATGTTAAAAAATTAAGTAAACAAACTCATCTACCAGTTGTCTACTATCAGTTCGAAATGAAGCATTTTTGAACAAAAAATGCACGCAACAAATATTTTAAAACTAAATTTATATTTGATTCTTTTTTTCATTCAAATTGAAGTTCAAGGACTTACCTATTATTGTGTATACATTTATGCACTGTATGTTATATTTTACATACATTTCTTGTCGAAAATACCTACATAAAATGCAATAAGAAAAACATTGCTACTCATTAAAAATCAACGAGACACCTGATGAATGTAAATTGTACATAAATAATGTTGGGTTTCCTATTATATGCCTTCCTCAACAACACGTACCAATTAACACTCTAATTAAAACTACACAAAAATTGCATTTATGTATATTGTATAGGTAAAAGGCGTAGATACAATGTCAACATTCTGATTAAATTTGACATTTAAATTTTATAAAAATAAAAATAAATATTAAGATGCATTTGGATTTATGAGTAATCTTTCACTCACGCAATTTAATTATTTTCGATGTCATAAACAAGACATTTGAAATAAAAAAAAAAAAAATACTTGAACTTAAATTCTGCAATTTGGTTAAAGAAAAAAAAAAAAAAACTAATTGGATGTGGCACGCTGGCCGTGCCACATTTACCACTAATTGGCATAATGCTTTTATATCACGGTTACAATTAACAAACAATGTTTTGATAAAAAAATATTTATAAATTATTTCTAATTATATCATAGTCAGCGTTGCCACAAAGTGCCCGATCGGGCCATTTGGCCCCCTATTTTATAATTTGGCCCTTTGCCCGGGCCAATCAGAAATGGCCCACGAATCCAAATTTTAGTAGATTTATCTTCATATCGTGCTTAGTAATAATTAGAAGGCTTTACAAAATAAAATATAAATCATCACTATGCATCGAAACTACAATATGTTTCCACTACAAATAAATAGGTATGTATTTGTATACTCAATTCATTAATTTATCTCCTTTAGTAATTTGATTTTTCTCACGTCACGCATAGGAGTATTTCGATCACAAACCTGGACAAAATTATGGGATCGGGTCAAAATTCTGGCTTCAAAATTCTGCTTTTCAAAATTCTGTTTTTTTTTAATGAAAATTCTGTTTTTCAAAATTCTGCCAGCATTATACTTTAACCAAAAAAATTCTGCCAATTCTGTTTTTTTTTTTTATAGCATATGCGCTGACTAAAGAAAAATACACCTCATTAATGTAATGTAAATATTTTTTAAAATGCATAGACTGACTTTTTTCAAATAAAATCTATAACTTATTGGAACCGATGTTGTTTGATACAAGATTTTCCTTTTCTTATTCAAATTTTTGAATATTCATCTTTACTTAACAAATTAAAAAAAAATTGAATTATTTTCGGAAATGTTTAGTATTAAAAACCTTTTCTTAATATTTTCAAATTTATTTATTTATAAAACAAAAATGTATATGCATGCATTCAAAGAATGACAAATTATGTAGGTAAGTAATCAAATAAGCAGATAATTTTTCAAGAAGATGATTTTACAGAATTTTGCAAGAAATTAAAATAAAGGTTTTGGAAAATGTTAAAAAGCGCGCGCTTTTTAACATTTTCCAAACCCTTTTTTAATTTCTTGCAGAATTTTGAAAAACAGAATTATGAAAAGCAGAATTTTGAAATAAAAAGAAAGGTAGGCTTAAAAACTCCTGGTACAAGCAAATGCAAAAACACCAGCATTCAGTTGGCCTCAGAAACGGAACAATACAAAACCGGGAGGCTTGCCGCCGATTTCTGAGGTCAACCCGGCGAACCCCACAGGCGGATCACTAGTGTGAAGCAGTAACGTGGGAAGGTTATGATCCCCTCGACATCGAGATCATAACAGCGCCGAGAAAAAGGAAGAAGAAGATGAAAAGCAGAATTTTGAAAAACAGAATTTTGAAAAAAAGAATTTTGAAAAGCACAATTTTGAAAGCAGAATTTTGTAAAGCAGAATTTTGAAAGCAGAATTTTGACAAAAGAATTTTGACCTCGGCAGAATTTTGACCCCAACCCCAAAATTATTTTTTAAAGTAAAACAATTTATTTTTGCTAAAAATTATTATTTATGCAATGAAATGATTTTTTTGTCAGCAAAACTTTAAGAACGCTTGTGATAAGAAAAACTGAAAAAATAGTATGAAATTTCATACACCCAATATGTGAAAAATTAAAATATCTAAAGTATTAGAGCTTTTAGAAAGGAACCATTGTGATTTTTAGGCTTAGTGAATCCAAATGCATTAAGTTCAATTAAAAACTTTCTTAAAAATGTTAACAACCAGTAAATAAAAACGTAGGGCGTATGAGTGGTTTTTACTAAAAGTGAAAATTTCATTTGCAAATTATTTTGTTAATCGCAAAAATTCGCACCCGAATTTTGATATTAAATTAAAAAAATAGTCAATGTTATCATAAATCTATGTTTCGAAGCAGAATAGTAGGGTAAACTATAACAAAGCACTTAGACTTAAAAAAAGCAATAAAAATATCTATATGTGGCAGACTCTTTTCTACTGTCATTTAACTGAACAAAAAACATGCCATTAATGCATTAAACAAACAAAACAAAAATGAACACAATTTTAAATAAATTGTAGATATTTTGGCCCACACTTTTGTAAAATGGCCCTCAAAAAATTCCGAAATGGCCCTCTCTGCTTTTTTCTTCGCGGCAACGCTGATCATAGTGCGAAAGAAATTTAAAAAAATTCAGTTGCGTACTTTTAGCTGCTGGGGCCCCAGGACAAGACTAAATTTGGTAGCCCTTTTTCTCTTAATTTTTGTTTCTATAATTTTCTTCTTGTACATAATTTTCTTTTTAGTTATCTTTATCTTATTCAACATTTTATAGCTCTCCTATTGATCAGTTCTTATTCCAATTTGAAGTTTAGTAAGTGCACTTCCGTTTCGTTACACCAATGGAGAAATGTTTAAAACCTAATTTTTTAAAAATTTTTTTGCCTTAAAATATTTTTTAAAACCTTAAATATTTTAAAAAGCGTTCGAGCTACTAAAATTATTATTTATTTAATAAAATTGGTATATAAAGTTATTCATAGGAGCTACAAAAAAAGGAGTTCAAAAAATTAGCATTTAAAAAGCCTTCATCTGCCGGAGGCCCTGGGACACTTGCCCGTCTGCCCCAATTGTATGTATGCCCCTGATTTTGTTACAAGAATAGAAATTACATTGTTAAGGTTTTTAATTTAATTAAATTGGTGAATAACATAACAAAATGTCCGTACATTGTAGCTATTTTGACTTTCAAAAATTAATCATAAACGTTTCACGAAAGTTTTTTTTTATGAAAATATAAAACATAAAAATAATGAAGCATGAAAAGTTCAATGTCAATTTACTGTACAGTTTTTGAGGTAGTTTCTATGAAAATTTGGGGTACATTTGAGGCCATCACCAATATTTTATTTAAATTTAATATTTTAAAATGTAATAGAATTCTCAATCCAATACAAGATTTATTGAAATGTAATATTTTTGTATTAAATAACAAGAATGTTCTGTTAAATATTAATTTTAGTTTATAATAAATTTTTTTTTTTCGTATTTTTAAGTATTTTTATTTTTACCTCTTACTAAAATGAAAGAAAACATTTTCCAAAATGATTATTCATGTAAAAATTGTGATGTAAATGTCTCTATTTTATTTATTTCGCAAACTTTGCGAAGTAAAATTTAATTGCCGATCAAATTTTCAGCCCCATTTCAGCTATTCGATTCACTTGAATCGAAATATTTCCTTCATTTATAACGTCAAACTGGCTTTAAAACTTCTAACTTTTGAAAGCAAAGCTTTGGGTTTAATATTAACCCCCATTTAAACGCTTATTATTTCAGTTTTTACTTTTATTTTTGGATCAGAAAGAGGGTCACCAAATGCCTTCTTTTTGAAAAATCAAGGGGCACGGTAGTGCCCATCCAAGTTCTCTAGCAACTTTGGCACTACACCCTTATTTACAGGAAACAACTCAGGCCATTTTCGACCCCCCTCTAACTTCCACACCAAAGATGCTAGAAATTTCAAACTCACTACATTTGTTGAGCTCGTCAAAACCAAACACCTCACAAAATTTCAGCCTCCTACAATGAGTAGTTTCTGAGATATAGGGCTTCAAAAATCGCAAAAACCGTAACTGACTCACTGACTCACTGACAGATCATCAAAATTATGGAGAACTTCCCGATATCGTAGAAACTTGAAATTTTACACGGTGATAGGACTTGTGGTGTATACAAAGGAAAAAATCGAAAATTTGAGATTTTCAATTCAGGGGGCGTGGCATCCGCCCATTTCCGCTGAATTTTCATCATATATTATAGAGCACTTCTGATTATCGTAGAATCTTGAAATTTGGTAGAATGGTGGTGCTGGTAGTTTACACGAAGGAAAAAATTAAAATTTGAGAATTTCAGCCAGGGGGCGTGGCAACCACCCATTTTCACTGAATTTTCATCAAATAAAGAGATTTTATATTCTACAGCCATACCTTGCAAAAAGTAGTGAAATCACAACAAAAACATTACTGTTAAAAAAAGAGCCAAGTTATCCAAGTTATGTTGAAATTATGCTGGCACAAAAAGTACTGAGATGTAAAAGTGTACCAAGTTCTAAAGTTTGGGTTCAAATTCGTATCAATAAAATTTTGACTGTTTACTTGGCAATTTTTGAAATAACTTTAAAAATCGATGGTTAAGAAAAATTGTCAAGAGAACAATCAAAATTTTATTGATACGAATTTGAACCCAAACTTTAGAACTTGGTACACTTTTACATCTCAGTACTTTTTGTGCCAGCATAATTTCAACATAGGATAACTTGGCTCTTTTTTTAACAGTAATGTTTTTGTTGTAATAAACTTTTAAAGGAATACTTTTCTGAAAATGGACAACTTAAACCCCCGGATAAGAAACTTTATCTCTTTTTCAAAATGGCTTACTATTATTATTTAAATTTAGTACTTTCGATTACATTTTAATGTATTCTGTATTCAAAATAAGTCTTTTAAAACAAAAATGTATTTAAAAAAAATTTAAATTTGTTTTAAATAAATTTAAAAGCAGTGTAATAAAATCGAAATATTAAAAACTATTTTCTTTGGTAATTCCAACGGTTGTTTTAAAAACATCTACATAATAAGTTGTAATAAGTTTTCCCACCAACTTTCATTTAATTTCAAGGCCTGAAATGTTAAAGTGACATTATTTTTTAAAGAGTTGGTTGCAATATTTGGTTGCAATGAGATGAGATGAACTTAACCAACTCCCAAAGCCAAAAACTCATAATTGAGGCGCTCAGAACTAAAACGGCCTAACCCACATTTTCAAAAAAATCAAACTGAGTACACAGATCGAACCGCAATAAAACAATTTATAATATAAAAATACATTCCCATTAATTTATATTAAATAGAGTTAAAATTAGAGCCAAAAACTTTTGTCACGCTAGTGGACGCCATTTTGGCCTCGGCGACAAAATTCCCTAAATCATTTATAACAAATGTAGTTTCGGAATAAAAAAAATATCAGACCTTAGCCCAAAAGTATAGCCAACACTCCTAACTAAAAAAAATTACAAACTAAAAATTAAATAATATTTTTTTATAACTTTTACAAGCCAACAAAAAAGAAACCCTGAAAATATGATTTTCTTTAAACTCGTTTTTCTCAAAACGAAATTTTGTGGGTTAGGCCGTTTTGGCGCTGAGCGCCTCAATTATTACTTACCGTTAATTTTGCTCTTAAGTCCTTAGGTTAGAATAAAACATAGATTTTCAATGTTAAAATTTTGTTTTATTTAAATGTCTGAGCTTGAATTAGTAAATATTTTTTTATTTTTTTTTATTTTTAAGAAACATATTTTAAAAAAAAATGTTCAGAATCAATTACTATTTTTGAAAAGAATTTTTTTGTATTATTATTTTCCTCTGCTATACTGCTGTCATAAATATGTTGCATATACTTTGTATATGATATACTTTGTATATGGACATTTTACTTTGTTGATTGATGCTTAAAGCTAAGAAAAAAGAAAATTAGAATAGAAAAAATATTAAAGTAGAGTTTTTTTTAATTTTGTTATGAATAACAAAGTGCCATAGAACAAACGAACAATCACTTGATGTGTGCTTTTTGCTTTTTTTTTTTAACTTTGGATGAAATATGCCTTAAGTGCTCCATATATATTTTAAACATAAATTCATTAATTTGTTGTGCTGAAATAATGTGCTTTAATTATTTTAATTGTATAAGGGAGATATATTATTATTGACAAGATAATCATAATCACAAAAGATACATTCAGTTATATACTCGGATACAAATATCCATTTATCCATTAATATATAGGCTCCTTTAACTCATTATATGTTTGAAAGGAGTAAATTACGCCATACATTAATTACTTTTTGCTGTGCAGAGTGTTCGGCTTTAAAAATTACTGATTTTCTTAAAAATATTGTTAAGAAAACATAATTAGATTAATAGTCAATTTTTAAAATTTTCTTACATACTAGGATAATTATCACACTCTCATTTGTTTTAGATAACTTTGATATGCTTCTCATAAAAAAAAAACGAACCGAATAGCTATTAAATTAGAATTTAAACGGACTTCGTTGATACTTAACTAACGTATAACGAAAATCTGTATTTAATATAAAATAACAGAAAAAGCATATTTAAATAAAAATCAAATATTTATTAATTTTATGTTCAATTTTATTTTTGAAGAATTAGGACATTCGTGTTTCCAATTCTGCAAACATGTTGTTTAGTTTTAAGCTCTGTAAACAAAATAAATTTATTGATTGTCTATCAGTCTCTCATCAAAAACGAATTGTTTTTAAGCCTAGATAGTATTGCCAATAACTAACGAGAGTGTGTGCATGTAAGCAGCAAATATAATATGAATCAAAGTTAAAACTATCATAAAATTTCTTGATGATAAGCGGAATGTCCTACGGCTTTATGAATGATATTAAGCAATTTTTGCTTTAAAGCGTTTTGACTTAATGTGGGATTTTAATCATGGTACCAAAAATTCTTAATCTTTAATTAAAATCAATAAAAAAAAAATGTAAAAACAAAATCAAAACTTGCGTAACTAATGACAGAAAAAATGCGGTGAGAGCTTTCATAAGAACTTAGCGAAGTATATCAAAAACAAAACAAAATAAATATAAGCAAAATCATAATGTAGTTTAACACATCTAAAAAGTTATAAGAATATGAGGAACTAAGTAGGTAATTTTTAAACTTTTCCCGCAGGAAAATAATACATAATTTGTATTTATTGGACTAGCATATGCTCTGCTTTAATGGGACATAAGTTCCAAATTGAATTTGACTCTTCTTCCCAATCTTGTAAGTCTAAAAAATAATTTTTGCATATTATGGCAAGAAAATTGAATATAAAAAAGTTTTTTTTTTTAAATTTGTAATGGAAGGCAAATGAATTTGAAAAAGAATGATTTTGTAAACACCTGCTTAACATACTTTTTAAGAAAAAAAAAATCCAAACCGTTGGAGTTGTTATCAAACAAAAAAATATTTTTTTTAAACAATTATAATTAATTTTCGAATAAAAATGGTATCTTTTAACTAAGACCATAAATTCAATAGAAACAAATTTCGAATTTTTTTCCTTATTAATTTTTAAAATCCAAAAACCTTGTGGTTTCAAGTTTACTTCTAAGTTCTACCTGAAAATGTTTAAGGGGGGAAATCCCTCTGGAATTTTTTATTTTTGCATTATTTTTTTTTGCGTAATAAATTTATTTATCAACCGAAGAAACTATTTTCAGTGGTCTTAGCCTTAAATGAAGCCTCAAAAGTGCCTAGATAGTCTTGAAACCAATGCGCTCCGAACCTGCCATAGTACGAAAACGAAAACTTTAAACGCATTTTTTTCAAAACTAGTTTTTTTCCGAGCCGTGCAATGTAACTCAAAAACTAATGAAGCTATCGACTTGAAATTTGAAGCAAATTACTCCTTAACTTATTGGCCACAACATGAACCTAAAAGTTGAATAAAATTTGTACAGTAAATATTTTTTTTAACTACTTCTTTGTAAAAAAAAAACATGGTTTTTTTCGTTTTTTTGATTTCTAATTTTTATTTTTCATTTAAAAAAAAAATAAATTTAGGTTCATGCAATGCGTACTAATATCATCTAACGGAAAAAATTTCCTTTTTGATTTAAGATGATTTCCTGGACCTGTGCATTGCACGGCGTAAACTAGAGGCGTCAACTTTGAAAGGCTCCAGAGCAGCCATTTTGTTATTTTTTCATTTCAAAAAAAAATTTTCAATACTTAAATGTCAGTAATATCTTTAGTGGAGTAACTAAAGCTCAAAAATTGGCAATATTTTTTTTCAAACGTCGGTAATTAAAAATACTTTAAAGTCTATAGATTAAAAATTGCCGGTGTTGCCGTTTTAATTTTTTAAACTTCATTGAAGATTTTTGTGAACAAAAACAAATTTTTTTCAGAATTTTTTCTTAAATTTCATAAATTAATTGATGCCAAAAGATTGTCTAGGAAATTCAAGGAAAAAAAAATATATGGGAGTGAGAGACAATCTTCCATAGTTCAAGCGATAGATGCAATTTTCTTATTAATTGACTTCAAACACAAAAAAAAAATATTTGAACACAACGGCAACACCTACAATATTCAAATATACATTTTTTAAAAGCTATAAGCTTAGTCATATACCTATGTAAAATTAAAATTAAGTTAATTGAATGAACGGTTTTTGAAAGAATAGTAATTGAACTCAGATTTTTGAAAAAAAAAATTATTGAAAAAATTTTAACATGTCGTTTTTTAAACTTGGTCGTAATATAAAATGCATTTATTTTCAAATTTTTTTGGCCGTATTTATTATGATTTCAAATTATAAAAGGAAATGTCAATATGTATTACGGTTTATGAAAAAAATTAAAAAGTATTTCATTTTCGAAGAACTTTTTTCAATAAAAGTTTTGAAAAAAAATGTAACTTATTTTTTTTTTAAAGTTCAACATCTAAACATAAAATTATTTTTTATTCATTTAATAACCCTTACTATTGAAAGTTAAATAGCAAAAATTTAAAGTTCCTATTTACCACAGTCTTTGAGAAAATTAATTATTTCAATGCAAAAATTCAGTTTTAATAAAAAAAAACCATTGAAATTGAAGTAATTTTTCATTTTTTTTTTTCAAAAGTGTGATATATTTTACCTTTGTTTGCTTCGAAATTCAACTGATAATATTTATGGCCAAAAATTTTTTTTAAATAAATTCATATTTTATGAGAAAAAGTTTGGAAAAAAGTCATTTTAAATTTTTCTAATAACATTTTTTTTTTTAATTCTGAGTTTGAGGACCATTTTTTCAAAAAGTTTTGATTAAATTTAGTGGATTTAAATTTAAGAGATAAGAATGAGCTTCTGGCTTTTTAAAAATGTGTTTTAAAATATTGTAGGTGTTGCCGTTGTTTTCAAAATATTTTTTTTGTTGCTGAGGTCAGAATGTTAGAAAATTGCATTTATCGCTTAAACGATGGAAGATTGTCCCTTATGCCTTTTATATATTTTCCTTAAATAACCTAGAGAATCTTTTGCTATCATTTGTTTTATGAAATTTAAGCAAAAAAAAAGTTTAAATGAGAGAAAGATATGAAGATCTTAAGTCAATTTTATAACTTTTCGAAATATTGTTCAAATTAAGAAATCCAGACTCAAAAACAATGCGTAAAATAATAACAAAAAAAAATTGACTTACATATATTAAACCTGAATAGATATCCAAAAATTTGTATCTCCTTACTGTGTCAAGAGTAAAAAAATCTACTTTAAAGTAAAAAAATGTTTTTGTTCCAAAAAGTGTATTTTCTCATGAATCTCGTTTACCCATCACCATAACCATCCCAAAATTTTACTTACTTGTTCAGCATCAAAGATCAATTCTTCTTAACCAAAAGCCATTCCACCGAAAAATATTACCACTTCCACAATCCCATATCTATTTGTGTAAAACTCCGTCTTCAGATATGGAGTCAGAAATGAAATGGAAACAAATATTCGGAAAAAAGCGAATCAGGACTCGGTTTTACCGACAACTTAAGGAATCTCCTGGTGCTCATTAAGATAAACAAAATTGGTAGGACATGATATTTTAACTTTAATAAATCTATTTTTTTTTTTTAACTTTTTTTTAGTTTAAAGTGCTTTTTGTTTTTTATAGATATGCAGAATTCCATTTAAGCCTCCTAATCCTAAGCGATTCCATGACAGTAATACAAACAAAAAATATTGTTATTGTGTTTCAATTAAGTGACGAAGAATGAAGCAAATATCAATGTATGAAACATGAAAATATTAATAATAATAAGTTTGTTAGTCACAAATGAAAAAAATTAGTAAAATATTTTGTATGCAAAATAATTTGACATCCTAATTGGAATGTATAACAAAACGTTTTTTCAATTTATTTTATACATTCTAATTAGAGAGGTACAGGAATTATTTTGGGTGGGTAGAGGTACAAAATATTTTATTTTCACTTAGGTATTTTTCATCTAATTTAAATCAAACCAACACTAAATTTTATTAAATAAATTGTCAGTCACTTTGATGTTTGAAAGTGATTTACTGACCGCACTTAACATAGGTAACAACTTTGCAAGTATTCGATTTTGAATTCATTTGGTCTCTCTCTCATAGGACTTATTATTCTCAAAATCGGTGCAAAATATTTTTTTTTTTTTAATTAGAAAACAAATTTACAGACAAAACAAAACAAACTCAGTGCAATTTTATGTGGGATAAAATATGAATTGTGTATTTTTTTTTCTTCTTTTTTTTTTTTTAATAATAAAACTTAAATAAATTTAATAATAAATTAACACATCATCGTCAACGGATGAATTTTTAGCTCACTTGATTTCGTTTTTTATCAATTTCCGAAGAGTACAATCTCCGGCTTCTAATTTGTCAAGTATTTCAATGACATCCTTGCAATATTTATCTCTAGCCAAATAATCATCTTCACTGTATTCATCGTTGATGCGTTGAATGCGCCAGATGACATTTAATTTCGCCTCAATTAAGACATAATTCGATGGTGGACAGAACCTTGGACAAATGTTATCAATAAAATGTATCATATCATGGACGGAACAACTGTTTATTTTATTGTGAATTGCATTAAGGGTAAAGTCCTGATATTTGCCCATTTTGGCATGTGACGATACAACTCCGCATTTGATACATTTCCAGTCTGGTTGCATGCCGGTTGTGTGTACGGGAATTGTCCATCCTTTGCAGTTAGGTTCGCGACAGTATAAAGCAGCTAGATAGGTTTCGTTTTCCTGGAATATTAAATTTGAATAAATTAATAAATTATTTAATTTATGTTCATGTACATTTAATTATATATGAAATGAGCATTTTTTTAAATAAAAACTTAAAAACTAGAAAGTTACCACAATTAGTAATTGGAAATTGCGGCTTTAAGGAACGACATTGAAAGAAAAAATACATTATTTTAAATTCGGTTGTTGTTTTTTGTATTTTCTATTTTGATTACCAACTTAAACGTCATATTTTATTATTTTGTTTGTATCTCTCTTTAATTATTGCGTCAGTCTTTATTCAATGGGATGAATAAATTTTAAAAAAAATAATTTAATGTGCATACCTAATTTCAGGTATGATACCTAATGGTTTTATTTTTGTAGTTCTACTTTCATAATAGTGTCATACGCAATTCAATTTTGTAAACGTAAACAAGATATCGAACTTTATACTAGATTAAGAACGGCAATTTTTTAAGTGTTTTGGCGATTACGTAGATCGTTTATTTGACGAACATGTCATACAATCGTCAAGGTAAATCGTTTTACGTGTTCCTTAGGGTTGGTATTGGTTTTGTTTTTTTTTTTTAAGGTTCTAATCAAAACTATTCAATCATGGAGAAATCATAAAACTAGTTTTTCTTCTGTGCGTGCGTTTGTGCAAACCTACATTTTTACACATTTTCACTATCATTAAGAGTGGAAGATTTCTCTTCTAATTTGGCACAGATTTTTCTCATCAATTTCTGAAATTGTTTTTTTTTTTTTTTGCTTATCTCGCGTAGAACGGATTTTCACAAATAGAGTAATTCCATGTGAAAAGAATTTAGGAAAAATACCTATGTCATAAAATCTTTTTTTTTTTTTTTTTTTTTTTGTATTTGTATTTTTATTGTAGCTGAAATTGTAACATATTTTCTTTTCTTAAATCTATATTGCACAGTTTACAGAGATATGGTATAACTCTACCTTACTACTGAAAAATAATAACATTTTTATTACAATTATCACAGAATTATACAAATTACAAGAAAGAAGGAAAAGCTACATGAAAAACCTTCCTATTAACGTATCGCTTTGTTAAGATGAGAAGAGAAGGGGAGCTTAGGACTAAAAAGTACCTAATTTCAAACACTGGCTTTACAAACAAATAAATAATTTAACAGTTAATAAATAAATAACATAGATGAGAGAACAAAAAGTAATAAATAAATAAATAACAACTTAACATGTAATCAATAATTACAAAAATAAATAAATAAATAAATGAACAAATAAATAAATAAATAAATAAGTAATTAAATTAATAAATAAATAAATAAATAAATAAATGGACAGATAAATGAATAAATAAACAAATAAATAAATAAGTAAATAAATAAATAAAACAATCAATAAATATATAAATAAATAAGTAAATGAATGAATAAATAAATAAATAAATAGATAAATATCACAGAATTTTTATAAGCTATAAAGTTTTTTTTTTTTTGTACATTTTGTATATTTTGCATTTTTAATTTTTTTTTTGTATTTGTGTTTTTTTTTTTTTTTTTTTAATTTTTTATATTTTGACCTTTTTTTTGTGTTTTTTTTTTTTTTTTGATATTTCTTACTCAGCCAAGTTTGAAATCAAATAATTTTCAGATAAGCTACAAGAAACATTATATCGTTCGTATAGGTAATTAATTCTTGCCGGAATGCGATCGATTTTGGCTAATGTGTGAAGATTGTCGGTGGAATAATGCCAGGGCAGATTTAGCATCATTTTTAGAATTTTGTTTTGTACTCTTTGCAATTTATTTATGTGGGTTCTAGCGCAATTACCCCAAACAGGAGAACCATACAGCATTATGCTTTGAAAAATTACTTTAAAAATGATAAGCTTGTTATCAAAACTGAGTTTTGATTTCCTATTAATGAAAGGATAAAGCATTTTTATGGCAATATTAACTTTATTGATTGTTTCCTGTATGTGGTATCCAAAAGTGAGTGTTTTGTCTAAGTGTACTCCTAGATACTTAACACTAGATTTCCACTCTGTTAATACACCATCTATCTGGATTCCGTTACTGGGTAAGAAACAAGGTTTTCTTTTCCGAGTGAAAAGAACCGCTTGAGTCTTTCCAGCATTAATTTTGATTTTCCAGTCATTGCAATAGTTTTGCACAATATTAAGAGCAGATTGCAAGTTGGTTTCAATATTAAAACCGACTGAATCTGACGAGTACAAGCAAGTATCATCTGCAAAAATTGCTGACCTACAATTTGTAAATTTAGGAAAGTCGTAAGTATATATGATATATAAAAAAGGACCAAGGACTGATCCTTGAGGTACACCTGCAACGATTGTTTTCAGGTCAGAAAAGCAGTTGTTAACAGACACTTTAAATGCTCTATCGAGTAAAAATGAATAAATAATTTTTATAAGAAGGAGTGGGAAATTAAGCACTAGAAGTTTATGAATCAAACCCTCATGCCACACTGTGTCGAATGCTTTTTCAATATCCAAAAGTACCATTCCAGTACTTTTCCCTGATTGTAGGTCGCACTTAATATCCTTCGATATACGGTGAACTTGGTGAACCGTGCTATGGTGGGTCCTGAACCCGAATTGTTCCACTGGAAGAACATTATGCGTGTTTAAATGTGTAACAACTTTGTTTTTAATTAACTTTTCTAGGCATTTGCTAACAGAGCTAAGTAAGCTTATGGGCCTATAGCTGTTTGGTGTTGATGGATTTTTTCCCGGTTTTTGGATGGGAATAATTTTTGCTATTTTCCATTGATTAGGGAAGTAACCTATTTTAAAACACGCAGCAAAAACCACTCGTAGAAACTTGACCCCCATTTTCGGAAGATTTTTTAAAACTGAATTTTTCAAACCATCTAAGCCCGGAGACTTAGATTTTTTTAAATTTCTCAGCACATCTTTAACATCTTCAAATGATACTAAATCATCATCAACATGAGTTTGTTCAGACCTAACAAATGTTACTGATTGATCTACAGCAGCTTCGATAGAACTACTACTTGTAAGATTGTTAGATAATATATTGTTTGTCGAAAAAGCATGTGCTAAGGCGTTTGCTTTATCGTTATTAGTTAAAAATGTCGAGGTCCCAGTTTTAAGCGCTGGAATCTGACAGTTCTTTTTTTTTATGACCTTAACCAAGTTCCAAAACGGTTTGCTACCTTTATCTAAAGTTTGCAGTTTTTTATTCCAAGCTTTATTTTTGTATTCAGCTGTAGAAGATTTGATTAAATTGTTCAGTATTTTAGTTTCTGTTAGGTAAGTTTCATCTCTAGTCCTCATCCATAATGATCTGTACCTGTTTCTCACTTTAATAATTTCCACTATGTTGGAGGGTAGTGAATTTGAGTTTTCAATAAAACGTTTTTTTTTAGGTACAGACTGTGCTACGCTTTCCAACGCAGCACTTGTGAAATAATCTACCGCCTCATTAATGTCCTCACAAGAAACTTGATTAAGATTTATTAATGAAGAATTTTCTAACTTCGCTCCAATCTTTTTTTTAATTCTACCCCAGTTAGCATTTTTGTAGTCAAAAATCAAATTTTCATTCTCTATAGGTGCCCTATTAACGCTACACATAACCGGAAGATGATTTGAGCTTAGATCATTAATGGTAAAGGGCTGGCTAAAAAGCTCAGGCATATTTGTTAAAAACAAGTCAATGGTTGAAGGATTAGTTCTTTCATTTGGAGGTATACATGTAGGACTAGGAGGGTATAAAATATCAAATGGATGCCTTGAATTGATATCAGAAAGTATATTTCCCCATGCATTGGCTCTAACACATCCCCAATTCCTGTGCCTACAGTTGAGATCTCCCCCAACCAAGTACACTTCGTTTAAAGCGACAAATTTACGCAAGTCATTTTTAAAATCATACCTTTTTCTTACAGAAGTGTTACCACCGGGAAAGTAAACTGAAAAAATTTTTATTGAGCTACCATTAGAAAATTCTATTTCAATTCCAATATTTTCAATCACCCTTGTATTAATAATTGGAAGTAATTTATGTTTAATTGTTCTTTTAATAACAATGGCAACACCGCCTCCCCTTCTCTCCTCTCTATCTAAGCGATAACATTTATAATGGTTGTTTGAAATGTTTACATTTTTATCTAGCCATGTTTCATTTACAAGGCCTACATCAATCTTATACTTGCTTAAGAAAGCAAAAAATTCTATAGATTTATTTCGAATGCCTCTAGCATTCCAACAGATTATATTTAAGCTAGAGTTAATCATTATTTACCTGAATATAAATACTTAATTGCTAACTGTGCAATACAATTGAATTGTTCTTGTTTAGAACTACATTGCCCAAGAAGGGTGATCATCTCTGCGGTGAGAGAATTAATTTCCTCCATAGAAAAGAGTACACCAGAGTTGTTGTTGTTGTTTGAGCTGCTAGCTTCAAAAAAACCGGTTTTGTTGACACTGCTTGGCCAAGCATTTGAATTGACATTCGCATTATTAGTTCTAATCGCCGCTGCTGCAGATGAAGACTTATTGCTCTTGCGAGTTTTAATGATAGGAAATTCATTGTTGTTTGTAGTGAATTGAAAAGATTGTTGTTCTGGTTGAATTTGTTTAGTCATTGCAATTGACTTATTCCTCAAAGATAGTTTTTCTCTTATGTTAGAGAAACTTTTACGACTTATGCAAACAGGATCAGAAGATTTGTGTGTTTCCATACAGTTTGCACATTTGATGTTTGATGACTTACATTCTTTTGTGTCATGATTCTCGGAACAGATACCACAGTGTGTTTTTATATGGCAATTTTTTTCACCATGACCATACATTTGACAATTGTAGCATTGTGTGATTTTGTTGCGCTGCCTCCGAGCAAAATCCCATCGAACTTGTGTTTTAAAGATCGCGCGATAGTTCTTTTTAAGTTCATTTAGTCTAATTGAACCTATATCTAGGTAAATTAGATAAAACACATCAACAAACTGATCATAGGTTTTTTTAATAATTTTCACATTAAGGCATTTGAGGCCAATGGAAATTAGTTCTTGTTTTAGTTCAGTCGTACTTAGTTCATGCAAACCATACAACATGACTTTGAATGACCTTTCTGATGGCAGATCATGAGTGTAATATTGCCAATTCTTTGTAGTTAACGAAGCACACACTTTTTGATGGGTTTCAAGGGATTCACAATTAAGTTTAATGCCTATAGACATTTTTTTAAGGCTGTAATTTTCGAGTTTCAGCTCTTTAAATAGATTATGCACATTTTGAATTGATTGTTGTAGCACGCATACCGAAGGAATTTTAGATTGTTTCTTAGAGATCGGCGGTGAAGCTACTTCATCATCGATTTCAATGTCTTTATCCGTGTCCGGATGGGTTTGTAGGGGTATCCAATATTTTGGATGCTTTTTGTTGGAAGAAGACATGGTGTCTTCACCATTGGTGGGGGGAGATTTTCTCTTAATTTTGATTTACTTTCTATACCGCACAGAGAGAAAGACGTTATAGTCGTTTAACGTGCCGATTGGTACTTTTTGTGTCATTTCCTTAGCTCAAAATAAAAATTACAATTTTTGAGAGGAAAAAATACCATGACCTTAAATTACATTATGTATCTTGTGACTTTGTATATAATTGAATAAATATTTTTTCAAAGTAACAAAAATTTAGTTCAAAAAGACCAAAAACCAGTACGTTTTGAATGTTCATATTTTATCCAAATTTAGCCGTATTGAATTTTTGTGACCATTTCAATGAAAAATAAAGTTTCTTCTTTTCTCCGTTTCATGTTCAATATCCATAAATAAATACTCATAGGATAAAAATGGACTATTTAGTAGAAACATTAAAAATGTCGTTTTTTCTCTTTTTTTAATAGTTTTTCTTAAGTTTTTTGCAATATTTGAATTTTAAAATATTTTAAAAGGATACATATCGATAATAAATTTAATTATCTACAAAAAATTACTCAATAAAAATTTTCAAATTCGGCTTGCTTTTCAAGTTATAGGCAAAAACTCAAAAAGTAACAGAAAAAGTCGAAAACATTGATCGTTACAAAAATCTTTGTCAGAAAAATTTTGTCATTAAAAATTCAAAACTATGAGGATTCGAAAGTATCAGTAATAAAGTTTTTTCTTGCAATAATTTTCTTTGAAAAATCGATTTTTTTTAAATATTTTAGTGCATTGCACTTAAACATCTGGAGTGACCCAGAAATGTTGTTCTAATGTTTCTTGCTTATTTACTCAACTTTCAGGAGCCGGCTTTTCTGTTCGAATAAGTCAATTTCAATTTTTTTTTTTTTTTCTTCAAAATTTGAATGATAAAATATATTTGTGTGCATGGTTTGAAAAAAATTGGTCCATCTTTTAATGAGATATGCGTAAAAAACCAAAATGTCAGTTTTCGCAAAAAAAAAAAAATGGCAATGCCATATTTCCACTACCTATCCAAATCTTTTGGAAAAACGCAATTTGATCAATATAAACACCAAATTTAATCAAAATCGTAAGAGCCGAAAAATTTAAATAACTCCAAAAATTTCTATGGGAGGTAAATTTTTTAAATGAGATATTAAAAAAAAAAAAACAACCGTGAAAATTACGAAGAAATCATCCGTGCCGAATTTCAAGAAAATTCGTCCACCCAGGCTGCAGATGGACGAACCGCCGACGGACAGACGCACCGACGACGCGACGCCCGCCATCCCGACGGATGTCATGATGAAAACCACTTCGTTGTTTTCAGTTCTTAGAACGAGTTTTCTGTTGACTAATTTTACCTTCAATTTGCAAAACTTTATGTATAAAGACTAAACAATTTATAATTTGAACTTTACGTTTTTTTTTTTGTAAATGAGTTTTTCAAAAACGATGTGTACGAAAAATTCAAAAACAATGTGTAAAATTACTCATATTTTTTTTTTAATTAAAAAGTTATTTTAATGTACATAATTCATTATTAAAATAGTATTTGACGTAGAGCTAGATTTTTTTATTAAAAAAAAAAATAAGATATAACAACAAATAATAAACAACAGCAATATCTTCGTAGAATCAGCAGATCTTAAAACTTAAAACTCACTAGTACATAGCAGGGCCCTATTTCATAAAACTATTAGTGTTGTACTTGTAGACTTGTAGTTACAAGCACAAATAAAGTATGGAGTTGTAGTTTTCTGTTTCATAAAAATTTTCATTTATTTGTAGTCTGGCGAATTCAAACTGTTTTGCTTCTAAAAAACTACAAGTGTAACTAGGAGTAACGAAAATAAACAAATAATAAACAAATATTCTAACTTTTTGTAGCAGCAGCGAGAGACGAAATATTATGATGAATATTTGTGAAATATTATATACATTATTGGCTTTAAAAGCTAAAAGCTTGATTTTTAAAGATTGGTTTTTGGTAGATTATGGTCTTAACATTTAGTTTAAATAATAGGCTATAGAAAAGTCTATGTTTCTTGAGAAAAAAAGATACAAACAATGAAATTGAGCTTTAAAAATGAATACCTAAGTGTTGTTTTGTTCGATTTTTGAATGGCAAAATGTTGTGAAATTACTTTGAACTAAAACATTGATGTACTAAACATTGCTTGGCAAAACACATCATCTATTGCAACTTTCGTCAAAAAAGCTTAAGCTCATAAATGAGCTAAATATTTATCTCTAAGTAAATTAATCTTTAAGGATAAATAACCAAATTTAATCATCAATATTTTTCCGCGTTAAAGCCTGGTACGCTGCTCGCACTAAATTTTAACTCCCATACAAATTATCGAAAAATTTTATCTGAGCTAAAATGGATCCCATACAATTTATCGATAACTTGTATGGGAATTTTATCTTAGGGGGTGGAAATCCCTGGGGACATTTTTGCACTTTTTGTTTAAAAAATTTTTTACAATAAAAAAAAACTATTTTCAGTGATTTAAGCGTTATATAAAGCATCAAAAGTTCCTAGATAGTCTTCAAAGCCATGCGCTCCAAATCTAATGCAGTAGGTAACGAAAAATTTAAACGCATTTTTCTCGAAACTTAATGAAACTATCGTAATTTAGTGCAAATTATTCGTTAATTCATTGCATTTATAAAATTAGGTATTGGTATTTTTTGGAAAGATCTGTAAGTTGTATGTTTCAGTTGTCCAAGCCTTGTAGTCTCTATGGTTAGGCTTTATGGAAATTCAAGTGCAATAACAACGCATTATTTTTAAGTAATTGAGATTTCATTTTTTTGTTGTCTAATGTTGGTAAAATATATAGACTAAAAATGATTGGCACCAACATGGATACTTCCTACTGTATCAAAAAGTTAAGTTCAAGTTGTTTCACTTATATCCTTTAAAACGCTAATAGCTACACTGGAAAGCTCCTATTTGGTGAGTGGTAATTGCAGGGAGATGAATACATACAGATTTGTAAGCCAAGACTATTTGTCATCAGACAAGGAAGATTGATTTTAGTGCCAACCACTTTTTTGGCATCATTCAAATTAAAAAGACAGCATAGTTATTTCACTTTAACTACCTAATGTCCTCCATTAAATGTCAACACAACTAGTACATTTTTTCTATCACTAACACCCACAAATTGGTGAAGATTCTTGATTATAATGCTGATCATTTAACTCATCTATAAAGCACATTCAAAGAGCAAATGACCCAAAATTAGACTCCATATTTTTCTTTATTAGTCTTTCTACTCTTGTAAGAAATTCGCTTGTAGTTACAAGTCTATCACTAATAAATTTTTGCGCAAATACTTTTATGAAACAGAAACATTCGCCTCATTTGTAAATTTGCTTGTAGTTACAAGTCTACGATACTTGAAGCTATAAATCTATTCGAATTATTTATGAAACAGAAATTTGCTGATAATTTACAAGCTACAAGTAAATTCACAAATAATTAATTATTAGTCTTGTAGTTTTATGAAATAGGGCCCAGGAATTACCTTTTATTTTCTTGCAGGTAATATGTATAATGGTTAATTCTGATAACTTCTCCTTGAGGAGTAATTTATGTTTTCCATTATGAAAATAAAAAGTACGCATACGCCATAGTGAACCGTGTTATTATAGCAAATTTTAATTCAAACAAAATTTATTAGCTTTATAAAAGCGTCTGTCTTTTTTTGTATGCTTATATGTTATTGCTATTAATTGCGTTTTTAATCCTTTGCATCAAGTTTGCTTGTCAGAAAAAAGTATGAAGCAAGGCCCGTTTGTTAAAAACTGGCTATACAAGTGTAACATTTTCAGCGAGAAATCTTTGCAATGTGCATGTTTATTTTTTTAATAATTTCAGTTAATGATGTATTTGTAGATTATTTCAATTGAAGAAAATTGCATAAAAGAAAAAATATTTTAAAAAATAGGTAAAAACACAAGTTAATATTATAAAAACACAAGGGTTATATAAATGTATTTAAAAAAAAAGTGTTCCCTATAAATCGCGACATGTCGCATGTGGTATGACCAAAGCGTTATCTGTCGTAATTTTTGTTTGCTTTTGTTAATTCACAAAAGTTAATTAACATTTGAACTGAACACTCTTGAACAATTTATTTTGAAAAGTAGGAGAGTTTGAAGAGAATTGTTTTGTTTTTAGAAAATAATTTTAAAAATGTTTATTTTTAATTAATTTTATTTATTTAACAACAAAAGGATTTTGCAGATTAAAAAAAGGCATGTGGTTCAGAGTTATTCAAAATATTTTTGTTTACCAATTAAAAGAACAAATAACTTGTTTAATCATAAGAGTTCGTATTAGATCGATTTAATAGTATACTGATTCTTTGATTTAATGAATCATATTGTTTTCTCTTTTTGTGTGGTTAATTCCGCATAAAAAAATAGTATTGGCTAGCATTTTTGGCCATTGAACTCAAAATGTTGCTTCTGTTCTGTTCAAAACTAAATAGTTTTCTGCTACCACGGCCACTGTTTGTGATAGGTAATCAAATAATTGAAAAAAATGTTATTTTATTTGTTTTTGTTTTTCTTTTAAAAATAAAACTGCATCAACTTTTGACCAAGAAAATCAAACTATACAAGAAAAAAACAAAAAACAACATCAATTTAAATCAATACTCTTACCCTCAAACAATAATTGGATTTAAAATAAAATTGTTGTTTCCCATTGCTTTTGTTATTTGCCTCTTGGTATTAAGTTTGCATTGTTGTGCTTTAAAGTATTTAAACTAAAGACTCAGCAACATTATTGGCATGCAAAATGAAGACAAATAAAATAAACGATTAATGGGTTCTACGTACGTATGCTTTTGCAGTTAAAATAAAAACCGTTATAAAATTTATGTTTGTAATTTTTTAATTTATGTAATTACATAAGGTTTATTATTTTGATAATGTTAAAAATTTTTGTATCCTTTCAGTTGTTTTAAAAGCATTAGTTTTCTTTACCTTTAAAGAGTGTTTAAAGTTATTTTTTCGAAAAAAAAGTGAAATTTTTCTAATCTAATAAAAAAAAGAATTTTTTTTTGGAAATTTTTCCTACAATTCAAATTCAAAAAAAAATTAATTAATTCATTTAATTTTTTTTTTTAATTTACCTACGTATGTCAAAAAAAATGTTTTTTCTTAATGTTTTCTTTTTTGCGAACTTTAATAAACATAATCATTTAGAATGATAAGAAATATCCATATAAAATCAGTCCAGCCTTCAACGAAATAACAGTAAATACCTAACCATAATGTCGGTTTCGGTAAAAATGACAACGCGCTCCGGATCTTCGAATTTTTTGAAAAAAAAATTTAAATGCAGTTTTGTTAAAATAGGTTAGGCAATCACTCAGACTAATGGTTGCCAACACAAAAACCACGTTTCATAGCTTTGGTGTTCATTGTTCATAGCTCTGGTTTTTCATAACTTTGGTTTTTTATAACTTCGGTTTTTCATATTTTTGACGCACATAACTAATATCATCGTTATACCAGTTGAGAGCTATATTCTCTTAGAGGTAGTGTCTAAAGAAACAATGTGTACATGGGTTGCCTGGTGACATCCTGTCTAGTTATAGTTTTGCCACGCTATTTTTTTTAGTTTTTTTCGACAACACCACCCTGCTTATATGGTAAGTCTTAGAGATGTACAAAAAATATTTTGTCAAAGAAAATTAAATTAAAAATTTGAATATCCAGGATTTTTAGAAATTTGAAATTTTAGTAGGGTAAACTGAGGTGAATTTAGAAAAGGTCAAAAAGCTATTTGCTTAACATAAAATGGTTCGATAGATATTTTTAATATACATTATGTATAAGAGTCAAACATAAAACAAAAAATTTTAAGAATCTGCAACTGGAGATACACTGAGGGAAAAAACAACTTAAAATCAACGAAAACCAGGTTGATTCAACTATTTTTCGGAATGATTTTGCGTTGAAGACGAAAATTTTAAAATCAAAGTAGAACATCGTTATTTTAAAGTGGTTTACCGTTATAAAACATCTTTAAATCAAAGTTGTTTCAACTTTAAAAAAAGCATCAATTTATTAAAAATTATTGAAAAAATGGGCAGCAGCTGGGGATCGAACCTACAACTCTTGGGTTACTAGGCGAATGCTTTACCAACGTGCTATCTCACTGTTGAAAATAAGAGTGATAAAATGCAACAAAAGCTAAAGTCCGAGAAAAATAAAAAAATGTCTTACGTCATCAGTGTATGGACGATTAAAAGTGAAAACCGTGAAATTCAATGTTTGAAAAATCACTTATTAGAGAACCAAAACAAAATAACTTGACACTTATCTTGACACGCAACTTAGTAACTTAATATTTTCCACTTCTTTGTTTGTTTTTTAGAAAAAAAAACAGATTTTGACATTTCAATACTTACACTGTTTAAAAAAAAAAAAAAAAACGAAATTTTAAAATACTTTTCTCGTGACCTGATACCTACATTTTGTAGGACATATTGAATATATCAAAACTGCATACCTTTATCTTCAAAATACCTCCAAAATCTAGATTAATGAAAAAAAAAAACAATTTTTAAGCCTCCATTGTTTATATAATGTTCATTTCCTTTTTGCAGGATGGCCAAGTTATATCAAATTTGGTTTTATTGGATCAGATATTAAAAAATATCTCTAAATCATTTATAATATGAGTACAAAATTTTCAGTTGTTGTAGGTATTTTTAAATGCAATAAAACATGTGCAATACATTGCTTATATTCTTGTATCAATCCTTCTGCATTCAATCCAAAATCGAAATTAATTGTATATTAAGCACTTACCAACGATGCAAACTTCATGCACTTAAAGTACCCAATTGACTTCTTTTTTTAAATGCTTAGCAAGCTCACTTATATGTTGGGAAGCTTACAAAAAAAAAAAAAAAAAAAAATAGTTTATTTTTATAATAGGGACACAAAATCAGATCTGTCATCTGTGCAGTGCGGCGGCGGCCCTGCACATGAAACGCTTATTAGCTCCGTCTAATCTATGTAAATTTAATGTGAAATCTTTAAAATTGTTGTGGAAAGAATTTTTCAATTGTCAATCAGTTTGTTCTTCTATTAATAGATTTATGTATAATGCAACGTGAAAATAAGTGGAAATATGAGTTTTGAGTATTATATGATAATGCAAGGGCTACCATATTCTTAGCCCTATACATTCCTTAAAAATGATGATAGTATTTTGAATACTTTTAGTAGTCGGTTGGCATATACATATGTAAAATAAAATATGGATGATTGGACTTAAATGAATACGTTATGAGGAATTGATTAATGATGTTTTTATAGGGTTACCAACACTTACGTGAATTTAAAGGACAATAAAACTAAGTCCATATATAAACACTCTTAGAACCCGTTTTTTTAAATGCAGGATACATTCTGAATTAGTAAACCATGCAAACATTTACCCAGAATTAACTCATCAAATTTTATGAATAAACACTCTAAGAACAAAAAAACACCGGAAGAAAAAATTACTGAAAAAATGCGTTTCCAAAAAATATTTGAGTTATATAAATTGGTCAAAAAAGTTTTATGTTCACTAAAATCAAGTAAAAAAAGAGACCTCAAATACGAATATGTAGATGTAGATCATGGGCGACAAAACCAATTCTTGTTAAAATTTACTTGCAATAAATAGGTTCATATCAAGATTAGTATTCGTAAAAGAAAGGATTGACATTACTTAATGTCTGTCTATCTGCAGCTTAAACTAGTGAACCAATTTGCTTTAAACGTGGTAGTTAAGAGTCTTAGGGAAACTGATATTTTTTTAAGACCAAAATTAGCGGTTCTTGACACATGACGAAAATGGAAAATATTGTCTTTCACAAAAACAGCGCCAGAGATTTTGAATACAAAAAAAAAAAAAAATACTCTGATTTCCACCTGTAGAATATCCTACTTTTGAAAAAAAAAAATATTTTTTTGAAGTGTAATTAACGGTACTTTCAACGAACTGCTTTATCTTATTCAAACCTTTTTTGTTATCAAATTAACCTATTTCGAGTAAAATTTTTGTACAGAAACTTGAAGCTTTTTAAGCAGACAAATTTTTGAGTTTTAGTCTTCCTACCAAATCTGTCCAAAATTATTTGAACAGACAAATTTTATATATGTATGTGGGTATATGCCCTCAAAACTTTTAAACTACTTATTCTTATTTTATCGTTTTATTATTTCCTGGTTATTGGCTTTACGACGTCGCAATAAATTAAATATGGTGCCGTATAAGGACATAAAACTTTAATTTACAATCATGCCGTGATAGGTTTCAAATGAAAGGACTTTAAAAGCATATTTCAAATACATACAAAAAATTAAGCTATTGCGTGCAGTTTTTTAAAACTTTAATAGCTGGCGATTGCGGTTAGAAAATAGAAGTTAAATTCGGTGACACAGACCATTTAACATAATTTTAACTCAATGCTACTAAAACTTATTTCAACAAGAATATACTCGTAATCCCGAAGGATTGCTGAAAAATAAACCTAAACCATGCTTCAATTCTTACGGAACTTTTTTTCTATGAAAAAAATTCACTTTAAGCGAAAAAATATAGACACTTTTTTTCTCATTTATAAGTTCTTGAGTCAAACTCTAGGATAGCATAGCACACCTTCAAAATGATAGATTTCAAGGACAAGTCCGAAAGGAAAATAAAAACTATAACGGGTAAAATAATTCCTAGTGAAATTTATTTATAAGGTATGTCCAAAACTAAGAAGTTTCAGGAGAAATAAGAAGCCATCGTTGAATGCTTTTTCCATGCTTCCACATTTTCTATAGCATTTCCTGGAATTCAACGAAAAAATAAAGAACAGTTATAAAAAAAAAACAACACTCTCGCCATCAAACTTTTTCAGTAAAACACTTTAAGATACAAAAAAAAAACGTTGCTTATTTTAAATTCAATGCAAAAAAAATGTCCTTATAATTTATTGAACAGTAGGTATAGTAAAGTATATCCTTGACATGAATTCCACAAGGGTTATAATTTAAAACTACTGCATTTTTTATACCCAGCGCATCCCTTTTATAAAAAAATAAAATAAAAAATAAAACATGTATAAAATCTGCATATATAGCTACAGCCATAAAAAGTATCCCATCCACACGTACGTTTTACTTAAAATAAAAAAAAAAGCAAAAAGAAAAACCACTCACAGTTGGATCCTTGCATCGACGACATTCACAAATAAAGTGTTTTGTCATCTTTAGAAATACCCTCCTCATCGGATTGCCCCACAAAATTTTCGTATACGTTGTCGTTATTTCGCCACCTTTCGGAATAAATTTAGCCGCTCTAACAATTGCCAAACTGCCATCTTCAAAATAATGACACGCATTCGGGGTGCATTCATGATTCATAACCGCTGTCAATGGGAACAAACCACGCAATAGTATTTCATACCCATCGACTTTTTTCGGTGCCTCAAAGGCATTCGTATTTAGAACACCAACAACTTTTAACAAAAAGTCAAGTACTTTCTTGTCCGTTGGAAAATTTTTAAAACCCTCAGCAGCTCGACTAATTTCCCTGCGATAACCTTGGTCGATATTTGATTGCATAGCAAAAATCAAATCCTTTTGATCCTTGCTAACAAAAAAACTCCTTGCCGCTGTAAGTATCCTTAAAGTCATTGGGCTAACGCCACCCACATCGAGGGGTTGCCATTCTCGAAACAGCTCACATTCAGGCTTGTGAGCCTCCGACTCTGCACACTTTTCACACACCGGCAGAGTACAGCCTTTGGGACAGAGAAAGTCAGCGACATCGAGTAACTTACAGCACGCAACACAAGTATTCAATGCGGAGCCTTTTCTGGCAGTTGGACCCATGACGACGGCACGTTCCCTAAATAACAATTCACCCTTGTCGATATCCCGCAAGGCAAATACACCACGACCGGCTACCGGGGACCAATCCACCTTCCAGTTTGGCTCTTCGGTTTGTAGGTCGCCGAGATGAATATTGACCAAACGGGCCAGTTTCGTTGCGGACATTTTTTTGTATAATAATTTTAAATAACGGGGTCTTTGTAAAAAAAAAAAAAAATGCCAACAACAACAACAATAACGACAAACTACTGTCAATTGTCACAAAACCGCGACCAATCGAATCGAATTTACACCGTCGACTGGCCTAAGGGATACTCGCTGGTCATTATTTTCATTTTCTATACAACAACGGGGAAGTGAGTACAGGGACACAATGTTTGGTTCGGTCTTTCGGTCGGTCGGTCGATGGGAGGGGGTAGAAGGAGACAGGGGCGGTTATATGGGGAAAGCTTAAATAACATTAATTTATGCCACGCTTGACGATGGTTGGAGATGCTTAAGGAAAAAAGGGGGTTTCAGTTCGATTTTTCATTTTGTTGCACTTCAGAGTGTGGCAATATTATTATGCACCATGATGATGCGATGGTGTGTGGTTTCTTGTTTCTCTTATTTTTTTTTTTTTTTTTGCTCTATTTGTATATTATTTCATTGGTGCATGTTATTTTAGACTTTGACGTGCAACAGGTTGCATATTTATGCAGAAAATAAAAAAAAAAAAAAATGAAAATACAGACTGCAACACATCATCATCGCATGCACGCAAACAGAGAGATGGATTATATTCGTCTCTTTATGTACAAGCAATGGGGTAGCTATACACAGAGAAATATAAACCAAAGTGCAAAAGAAAAGAGTCGCATGTCAAAAAACGTGGAAGCTATTATTTGAGTTAGAAATTTCAAAAAAATTGCTGATGGTGGTGGTAGTTGAAATGAGTGAAGAGAATATTGTTGTTGAAGATTTTCTTTTGCACGAGATAGAAAATGTCCTTAAAATGTGTGTTTCAAAGAATCCCATGGGTCCTTGTGGAGTTTATACTTTCACTTTAATGAGATGTCATGGAGTACATTCGGATATCTTGAAAGTATATCGTTGAATACACAATTGAACATTTTGAGGCTTTTACTTATTCACAATGGTGCTGCAATGGGATGCACCAAAGCAATGTCCTTGGAAATGGTATTGAAACTTTTTGCATTGAACGAAGTTTGCTTTGCTTCTGGGTGTGTGAAGTGTGATACAGTCATAACTAAAGTAGGTAGGTACATCTGTCCTTAAGGGTGGTAAAAACACGTGAGGATAATTCTTTTTGGATTTATTCATTGACCAAACTTTAAGTGAGTATAATTTGTACTTCTTCTGCTATTATAATTACGACAGCTTCGCTTTCTCCTAGCATTTTGTTGCGTCCGAAATCGAATTCTTGATGATATGTAAATCCTTCTCATATCACTCTATTATCCAATTCTAACATTCAAAACAAATTTTCCCAGGTATGTCCTTTGAAATCCTTGACCGATCTCATAATACTCATAATATTGGAATGATTCGCGCCAAGTACTTAACGTATAAAATAAGGGTGGGTCCCGAATAACTTCAACAGTTTAAAAAATAAAAATCCTTTTTCTTTCGTTTCAAGCTATGAACCAATTTTCCTTCAAATTTGAAAATAGCGATAGTTAAGCTGGGGTTGACTAAGAATGATGTAAGTTTTCGGAATTTTTTCCACTGAAATGTCTTTGCGTTTATAATGCACACAATTTCATAGCCTAAACGGGTGAAGATTTTCTTCAGTTTTTTTTTTTTTTACAGATGCCCTGTAAAATATTTTTAAAGTATTGCAATTTTAAAATTCTGATATCAAAACTAAAGTTTTAACACGGTATATCTTTTGATGTAAATTTTTACTTTCTCTCAATTTACTTGTTTAATTTTAATGAATATTTTTTAATACAAAAAAGCTTTTACCATTAATAAACTAAAACAAATCAAAAATAAAAAAAAGTTAGTTTGTTGATTGGTTGACTTTGTTGGTGCTGATTACTACGAAATGACTCACCAACTTTATTCATATGTTTTTTTTACTTGCTCTATAGGAAAAGTATTGGTTTCTTGTAGTAAAAAAAAATTCGAAGTTTTTTATCAAAACCAACATTACGATAATGGATAAGATCAATAAGACCGTTTTTTTATTTTTTAATATCACCCTTTTAAGGCATATCTCCCATATAACGTTTAGGAGGTATTGCAATTTTCTCGTAAACGGCTCTAACTAAATTTGGTGTACGTAATAGTCTTACTGATTCTTACAAAACTAAGTTTTTAGTTTTTCTCAACAAATTTTTTAGGTTCATAATTTTATCAAAGTATGAGCCAATTTTATTAAAATTTTACAATTTATGTATTTCGTATTATTTTAGAGTGTAAAATTAAAAAAAAAAATTCGTTAAAGTTTTTGAAAAAAAAATTGAAAAATTTAATTTCTTAACTTTCGATTTTTTTTTTCTCGAGACTTAACCAAATGTCAAATTTTCAACAGATTCAAAGATAAAGATACTACACTACAAGAGCAAGTTCGTGCGACCCAGTCGTGCATTTTATTTTAAAAACGGGTCTAACAATTTTGATTTTTTTTTTTTTTTTTTCTGAAAATGTATCTTACAACATTACCTCTGACCTTTACAAACCATAACTTTGTTGTGTCTATGTTTTTTTACTATTATTATTTTTCTTTTTTTTCAATCAACAAGAATTCACCAAATTTGTATAGAATAAAAAACCATTAAAAAACTGGAAATCTAATACCAAGCACTTTTAACCCAATATTTTTTTTTAGAATAATTGACTGAAAAAAATAGTTTCGGGTAGATTGATTCTCTATATACAGTTTACATAATTTTGATTTGTATATTTTGTTTTTGCATGAAAAGAATAGTATTCGTATTTCAGTACTCTCAAAGTAATTTTGACACAGCATAATCACACCAAACTAAAAGCCACAACGCCTGAAGCCATAACTCTAAAACCAGTATACTGCAATATACATATACCTATCATTTTGTCTTACCACTAAATTACTGTATAATGTTATTGAAGGTCATCTTGTGTACTATTAATTCAGTAAAGGAAGTGTTTTATCAACCAAAAAACATTTTTTATAAAAAATGTTACACATACACCACAGTGACCGGATTTATGTATAAACTTTCCAAAGTGTGTTTGTGAAGTGTTCTCTGCCGTTTGAAATGTTATTATTAAGTAATAGCTAATGGATAATCAAATAAGTTTAAACAAAAGATAACTTAAATTTTAAATAAGTATTTGTTCATAGGTCGAACTAATAGCTTTTAAAAGATAATAATTCAATCCATGATAAGTATTCTAATTACTTATTCTTTCAACTATTTGAAACAAGTAACTTAGTTTGTATATCTATAACCAACAATCGTACGAAATTTAAAAAAATTGTTGATACACTTATGTATTACAGCGTTCGTTATTAAAGGATTAAATTCCTAAGTGGAAAAACTATTTCCAAAAAATAAAAAAAAAATCTCTAATTTTTCCAGATTAGCCTTAAAGTAAAATTGTTTAATGATGTTATTGTCTTTTTAAACATCATTTTCAAACAGGGGAGTATACAGGTTTGCTTCTTGGGGGGGGGGTCATGCCAATTTTTTTGAAGTTATACTTCTTATGGGAGGGTGAGTATGAAAATTTACTTTTTGACAAGAATGTCAAAGGGATTATGACGCGATCACCCTGGGTAGCAGGGCTGTCGTTTCACCTTTAGAGTAGTCAGTACTTTAGTATTTAAAAATGCAGTACGCCGCAGTACGGCAAACATAAAACACACAACACGTTGCAAGTTACATGTTTCATGTGGCAAGTTGTATGTGGCAAGTTGCATGTGGCAAGTTGCATGTGGCAAGTTGCATGTGGCAAGTTGTATGTGGCAAGTTGCGTGTGGCAAGTTGCATGTGGCAAGTTGCATGTGGCAGGCTGCATGTGGCAAGTTGCGTGTGGTAAGTTGCATGTGGCAAGTTGCGTGTGGCAAGTTGCATGTGGGAAGTTGCATGTGACAAGTTGCATGTGGTAATTTCCATGTGGCAAGTTGCCAGGGTTGCAAAAAGCTCACATTTCAGCTCAGCTCACAGCTCAGCTCAAATTTGAGCTAGCTGAAAGTGAGCGCCCCCAACTTCCAACGCCTATATCTCGGAATTTTGAAGAAAATGAAAAAAAAATTTTTGATGCCAAAAGGTAGCGGGGACTCTAACCTACATTTGGGTACAACTCTTATCCCTGTATGTCCACGCGTTCTCAAACCGGGAGAACTTAAAAGTAAAAAAAAAATAGGCACGATTCTGAAAAAATAGGCATGATGTGGCGGTTTAACATGGAAGGCGATTTTTTAAAAATCTGACAATGTGCAAAGCGTAGGCCCATGACACAAGCTATCATTTGGCATCACTCCCAAAAATTGCTCTCAAGCGGTTTAGCTTCTAGGAGCGTTCAAAGATTCGGGGATTTTTCGAAAAAAAATTTTACCCCAACTTTCAAAGGCGATTTTCTCGGGTTTTTGAAAAAAATCGAAGAACCGGATTATACCACTATCGGGTAGCTGAGAATATAAGCTTTCATATGGCACCACTTCCCTGTCTCTAGATCAAAGCGTTCAGCTCCCAGAAGTTTTTTCGCGCCCCCAACTTCCAACGCCTATATCGCGGAATTTTGAAGAAAATGAAAATAAAATTTTTGATGCCAAAAGGTAGCGGGGACTCTAACCTACATTTGGGTACAACTCTCATCCCTTTTGGTCTACACGTTCTCAAACCGGGAGAACTTAAAAGTAAAAAAAAAAAAGAGTGTGTGTACACATGTACACGCGACTGAAGTTATACTTCTCATTCAGTATAATGTAAATGAATTTCATTTGATATTTTTAATTTCTATTATTAAATTAATTAATCCACACATCGTTTTTTTACATTTTTATCAAGTGAACAATAAATTAATTCTTTCGTCCTCCTTGCGTCCATGTAGTTTTCAATTTATTCTGTGAAATTTACACATGTTGTGCGGTTCAGAACGTACGGTATACGCTTAACGAAACTAAATGAATTGAGCATAAAATGTGCGATATGGTTATTTTATGAGAATTGTGTGTGCTTCAGCACTAGTAGTAGCAATATGGAACTTGCAGGGTTGCTACAAAGCTCAAAAGTGAGCTGAGCTCAGCTCACAGCTCAGCTCAAATTTTGAGCTAGCTGACTTTTGAGCTATGTACCATAGCTCAGCTCATTTGAGCTGAGCTGAAAGTCAGCTGAGCTGATGGTTGAGCTGAGCTGTTGGGTGAGCTAAAGTAAAGTGAGCTGAGCTGAGCTGTGATGGGTGAGAGGATACATTGATTTTTTTTGGAAAGTATAATGAAATATGAAGATATTTTAAACTTTTATAAAACACCATAGCTCAAGATGTTTGGTTCTAGTTATTAATGGAATTATTTTAACACATGGATATTTTTATAAATAAAACAGATAATTTTTCGTGATCTTTCTCTTGGTTTTTTTAACCCTAGAAAGATAATCATAATATACGTCTCAGAGACGTATGATTCTAAAAAAGATTTTTGGTCTTATGTTAACACTTTTTGTCATATTTATTTAACTCATTACTTAGATTATTTTAAAGAAATGATATAATAAATCAAATCAATTTAACAAAAACCCAGAAATTTGAATTGAATAAGATAAAACAGTTCTTTACACGCCATAAGTCTTACAGACGTAGATTATCTTTCTAGGGTTAATAGTAAATATATTTCTATTTTTTTAGTAAAATATTTCTTTTTTAATCATAAAAAAAAATCAGGTACAATCCGGTTTTACGACTTTTTTCAAAATTCCGAGAAAATCGCGTTTGAAAGTTGGGGTAAATTTTTTTTTCGAAAAATCCCCGAATCTTTGAACGCTCCTGGAAGCTAAACCGCTTGAGAGCAATTTTTGGGAGTGGTGCCAAATGATAGCTTGTGTCATGGGCCTACGCTTTGCACATTATCAGATTTTTAAAAAATCGCCTTCCATGTTAAACCGCCACATCATGCCTTTTTTTTCAGAATCGTGTCTATTGTTTTTTTACTTTTAAGTTCTCCCGGTTTGAGAACGCGTGGACCTACAGGGATGGGAGTTATACCCAAACGTAGGTTAGAGTCCCCGCTACCTTTTGGCATCAAAAATTTTATTTTCATTTTCTTCAAAATTCCGCGATATAGGCGTTGGAAGGCTTTGATCTAGAGACAGGGGAGTGGTGCCATATGAGAGCTTATATTCTCAGCTACCCGAAAGTGGTATAATCCGGTTTTTCGATTTTTTTCAAAATTCCGAGAAAATCGTGTTTGAAAGTTGGGGTAAATTTTTTTTTCGAAAAATCCCCGAATCTTTGAACGCTCCTGGAAGCTAAGCCGCTTGAGAGCAATTTTTGGGAGTGATGCCAAATGATAGCTTGTGTCATGGGCCTACGCTTTGCACATTGTCAGATTTTTAAAAAATCGCCTTCCATGTTAAACCGCCACATCATGCCTATTTTTTCAGAATCGGGCTTAACTTTTTTTTTACCTTTAAGTTCTCCTGGTTTGAGAACGCGTGTACCTACAGGGATGGAAGTTGTACCCAAATGTAGGTTAGAGTCCCCGCTACCTTTTGGCATCAAAAAATTTTTTTTCATTTTTTTTCAAAATTCCGAAATATAGGCGTTGGAAGTTGGGGCGCTCACTTTCAGCTCAGCTCACTTTCAGCTCAGCTCAAATGAGCTAAGCTATGGTACCTAGCTCAAATTTGAGCTGAGCTGTGAGCTGAGCTGAAATGTTAGCTTTTTGCAAACCCTGGCAACTTGCCACATGTAACTTGCCACATGCAACTTGCCACACGCAATTTGCCACCATCAACTTGCCACATGCAACTTGCCACATACAACTTGCCACATGCTACTTGCCACATGAAACATGTAACTTGCTAAGTGTTGTGTGTTTTATGTTTGCCGTACTGCGGCGTACTGCATTTTTAAATACTAAAGTACTGCGTACTCTAAAGGTGAAACGACAGCCCTGCTACCCAGGGTGATCGCGTCATAATCCCTTTGACATTCTTGTCAAAAAGTAAATTTTCATACCCACCCTCCCATAAGAAGTATAACTTCAAAAATATGCACGATTCTGAAAAAATAGGCATGATGTGGCGGTTTAACATGGAAGGCGATTTTTTAAAAATCTGACAATGTGCAAAGCGTAGGCCCATGACACAAGCTATCATTTGGCATCACTCCCAAAAATTGCTCTCAAACGGTTTAGCTTCCAGTAGCGTTCAAAGATTCGGGGATTTTTCGAAAAAAAATTTTACCCTTACTTTCAAACACGATTTTCTCGGAATTTTGAAAAAAATCGAAAAACCGGATTATACCACTATTGGGTAGCTGAGAATATAAGCGTTCAGCTCCCAGAAGTTTTTTCGCGCCCCCAACTTCCAACGCCTATATCGCGGAATTTTGAAGAAAATGAGAATAAAATTTTTGATGCCAAAAGGTAGCGGGGACTCTAACCTACATTTGGGTACAACTCCCATCCCTGTAGGTCCACGCGTTCTCAATCCGGGAGAACTTAAAATTAAAAAAAAAAAATAGGCACGATTCTGAAAAAAAAGGCATGATGTGGTGGTTTAACATGGAATGCGATTTTTTAAAAATCTGATAATGTGCAAAGCGTAGGCCCATGACACAAGCTATCATTTGGCATCACTCCCAAAAATTGCTCTCAAGCGGTTTAGCTTCCAGGAGCGTTCAAAGATTCGGGGATTTTTCGAAAAAAAAAATGTACCCCAACTTTCAAACGGAATTTTGAAAAAAGTCGAAAAACCGGATTGTACCGCAATTTTTTTTCATGATAAAAAAAGAAATATTTTACTAAAAAAAAAAAAATACATTTACTATTAAAAAACCAAGAAAAAAGATCACGAAAAATTATCTGTTTTATTTATAAAAATATCCATGTGTTAATATAATTCCATTAATAACTAGAACCAAACATCTTAAGCTATGGTGTTTTATAAAAGTTTAAAATATCTTCATATTTCATTATACTTTCCAAATAAAAATCAATTTATCCCCTTACCCATCACAGCTCAGCTCAGCTCACTTTACCTTAGCTCACCCAACAGCTCAGCTCACCGACAGCTCAGCTTACCCAACAGCTCAGCTCAGTGGCGTAGATAGCTTTTTGCTAAGGGGGGGGGCAGATCTAGTTCGCAAATTTTTTTTTAAGTTTTAATAATGCTTCTTTGTATTATTTTTATTCTCTTTAAATTGGAGAAAGTTCTTTCGGTAGTTGACGTAGAAACCAGCAGTGTAGCTAATATCTTTAATAAAATATAAATACCAGGACAACTTTTTTCGGTGCAGCTTTCGAGCGCTTTCAATGAGTTCATATAGGAAGTACCTATTTGTCCTTCTGATCAAATATCTTTTCTGAGTTTTTATTTCTTCACACAGAGAAAAATATGACCAGGACCACCTAAATACCAACAGATTTCCTTATTGAACTGTTTTATGAAGAAACCTTTTTAATATCAACAATTAATAAGGTTTTTCCATAGAGATTTCTTATTATTTTCATGTACAAAATCTTTCAAAATTTTTTGTAAAATTTTCATATTTTTTCCAACTTGGCACTAGAACAAAAATTGTGACCAATATTTCTATAGTAAGTTGGAATAGGTGATCCCGTACATGATCGTATTTTTTTTATTAAAAAAACAAAACCGACTTCCATGGATCAAAACTGGGTTTTATGGTTTTTCTAATAGTACTGAACAGGCACCAGCTTTGCAATACCTACAAAAAGAATTATCAAAATTGGTTCACTCGGTCCAAAGTTATGAGGTGACAAACACAAAAAAAAAGTACAGACGAATTGAATAACTCCTCCTTTTTGGAAGTCGGTAAAACAATTAGGAAATCCCGATTGTTTAAATAAATTTCCTTCTTGGATGAAAACTATAAGGAAATCTTATTGTTTTTGTTCTATTTTATGTGGTCTAGTTTTTGGTAAAACTCAACAGTTTCATTAAATTTTTTAGCTGCTTTGTCTATTTCAGACGAAGAATCCTTAGAAAGAACCGGAAACCCTTCTAGTGTGTTTTCATGGTTTGTACATTTTTCTCCAAGGCCCATTACATAGAAATCGAGAAAAAGATTGAAAACAGTAACACGAAAATATTCTTTACTGTACTTTGAACGGAAGGGTTCGAACGATTCTTTTGTCGCTTCACTATTCTCTTATGTTTAACGCCTATATCAAGGATTTCAGCTAATTTTTCCCATATACAAAAAAATTTCGAAAATGAGTCGTCTTCTGCCCGTTTAATTTTTAGTTGATCCCTTAAATCTTTAGCGAGCTCCTTTGCTTGGACCAATTCTAAATTCACTCTTTGAAACACCGACTTAATGGCAACGAAAGTTGTTAAACCATATTTATAACCTTTAAACTAATCAAGAACTCGAAATCCATAGCGTTTTTTTCAAAGTGCGCTTCTTCAACTTATTTATTCATGACTGTTTATACTGCACAATTATCGATCCCAATGGGGGGGGATATATCCCCCTGATCCCCCCCCTATCTACGCCACTGGCTCAGCTCAACCATCAGCTCAGCTCACTTTCAGCTCAGCTCAAATGAGCTGAGCTATGGTACATAGCTCAAAAGTGAGCTAGCTCAAAATTTGAGCTGGGCTGTGAACTGAGCTCAGCTATTGCTACTACTAGTGCTGAAGCACACACAATTCTCATAAAATTACCATATTGCACATTTTATGCGCAATTCATTTACTTTCGTTAACCATATACCGTACGGTCTGAACCGCACAACATGAGTAAATTTCACAGAATAAATTGAAAAGTACATGGACTCAAGGAGGATGAAAGAATTAATATATTGTTCACTTGATAAAAATGTAAAAAAACTAAGTGTGGATTAATTACTTCATAATAGAAATTAAAAATATCAAATGAAATTCATTTACATATACTGAATGAGAAGTATAACTTCAGTCGCGTGTACATGTGTACAGTACACACACTCTTTTTTTTTTTTTTCAAAGTTTTGATAGCAGGCATAAAAATTTGTGCGTCTTGCATTTCGAATCGAAAAGTTCCGAATGTAGTTCTAAAAGTAACCAAACAAAAACGTTATGAGATTCGTTTAAGTTTAGCGTTAAGCCTTAAAGCCTAGAACGCTGCTGATGTGAAACGAAATTTTTCGTCGGTCTCCACGAGGACAACGAAATGCTTGCGAAAACTGGACCGAAAAATACTCAAAAATTGCAAAACATAAATGAAAAAAAAGCAAACACGCATCGCAGAAAGACATGCAATGACAAAATGAACAACAATAACAAACAAAAAAACTCAAAATGTCATTTTTCCACACACAATGAATGTCCCCGGCAATTGTTTGTGTGCGAAAAAGAAGTTTAGACTTTCAATTTCGTTGTGCCGAACAGCGTACTACAGAACGAAAAGTTGAACGAAATTTTCGGGTTACCATTTCGTTGTTTCATTTTTGTATGGGATTTTTCGTTTCTTATCAGCAGCGTACCAGGCTTTAATTTTGACCAATTGAGGCTATCCTCTCCTAAAAATAAAATGTACTGTACGAGTACTTCGATTGAATAATTTGCCTTAAAACAACTGTTCATTGTTTTTAATAACAGTTTTTAACTTTTGAATTAAAAGTCTTCCTAACCTCAGGCAAACGCATCGCAAAGTTTTGTATAAAAAATTGCATTTGAAAATATATTTTTTTTTTTAATTTTGTTTTAAAATTGTATGGGAATTTAAAATACCTCTATTAAAATAGTAAAGACAAAAAGAATAATTTTGGCGATATTTTGGGATTCGTCCGTTTTCAGGTATTAATCAGCGGTTTACAATATAAAAAACATTTTGATATAGATTTGGTAGAGGTGATTTTTAAGGAATTTGGATAGATGTGCTTCTTATATGGTCGAAAAAATCTTTTTTTCGATTTTTTAATGGGACACCCCTGGATTATGTTCTACCATATAAGCATAGTATATGGTATTTTTTTCCGATTCACCATTCACTAAAGATTTAAGTAAAAACAAAAGATCAATTTCAACAAATTTTTTACTTGCTCTATAGGGCAAGTATTGGTTTCGTGTCAAAAAAAAATTTCGAGGTTTTAATCAAAACTAACATTACGATAGTCGAGAAGTCCAAAAAAGTGGGTTTCGTCATGACGTCCGTCGGTCTGTGCGTCCGTGCGTCCATCTGTACAAGTAGCTGCAGCCTAAACGGCTCGACAGATTTTCGTGAAATTTGGTACAGATAATTTTTTCATAATTTCCAAGGTTGGTTTTTTTTTTGTTTTTTAATATCTCACCTAGAACGTATACCTCCCATACAAACTTTTCGAGGTATTTTAATTTTCTCGAAAACGGCTCTAACGATTTTGATTAAATTTAAAACACGTAATGCTATACATAGTTTTAACATAACTGCGTTTTTAGTTTTCCTCAAAAAATACGGATAGTGGAAATATGGTCTTTACATTTTTTTAAATCGCGGATGTCGGCTCTTCCCGTACATCATTATGGAGTTATTGCAATGTTCTCAAAAATGGCTCTTATGATTTTGATTAAATTTTGCATACTTAATATTCAAAGTAATTGCAGTAAAACTGCGTTTTTAGTTTTTCTCAAAAAAGTCAAGTCAAATAAAAAAAAAATTTTTTTTAACTAACATTTGGCCTCCATGCCGGCTCTTCCCCTACATCAACCAAATTTCTTAAAAAATTATATAGAGGCAGCTCTTATAATCTACAAGTAAGCTAACATAAAAGTGCTTTGAACTGCAAGAGCAAGTACGTGCGGCCCCAGTCGTGCATTTTATTTTTTGTTACAATACAAAGTATGCTTAAGACCCGATTTTTCAATCTTCTAATAAACAGTCAATTAATTGTCCGTCGAAAAAAGATATTAGGCTCATAAACAATCAGATAAAATCATTGAATTTTTCAATTAAGAAAGATCACTCAGTAAGCTATTCTACAGAATAACACAAAAAAAAATGCCAAATTCAAAAATATTCAAAATTAAACTTCATTTTTATTCTGCTGTATTTTTATCAAAATTTCTTTCAAGATTTAATATAAAGTACTTAATTCTGATTACAAATTTAAAAATTTTCTGAGAAAAAAAAAACAACATTTGGTGTATTTTTCAAAACTTTGAATTGTGGTAGCGACCCCTAGAACGTGTTTAAACTGGACCAAATTTTACCCAATTTATATTTAAGGCAGGAAGAACAAAATGAAAGGGTGTCCCATTAAAATTTCGAAAATTGATTTTTAAGAAGCACCCTAGTATGTAGGTATGTATGTTTTTTTTAAGTTTAAGAACGGATAACTTTCATAAGACACCTTGGAAGTATTGAAATTTTTTTCGAAAACGACTTCTACGATTTTGATAAAAAAAAATAAAATTATTAAGCTATCAATAAGACACACAGACATTCTTCTGAACGGCAAATTCTATTTCAACGATTTCAAATCAAACACAATATTTACAAAAAAAAAAAAGCGATAAATTTAAAAAAATGTTTATTGTTTTTTTTTTTTGTATCGATTTTCGAGAAATAGGAAATTTATTTTTTATAATTTGGGTTGTAGGTGTTGATATAATTATTATAAAATGTCATACCATCTATAGGCGTGTTTTTTCTAATACATAGTAGCTACTCATTTTTGATTTTATTCGCAAAACAATAATAAAAATTACACAAGTAGGTAAGTACAATTTGTTTTCATTGTTTTTCGAATAAAATAAAATAAAATAATGAGTAGCTACTGAGTTACTACAAGACTATTCAAGGATTCGAACAATTTTTTACTTGCTCTATAGGGCAAGTATTGGTTTCGTGTCAAAAAAAAAATTCGAGGTTTTAATCAAAACTAACATTACGATGATGGAGAAGCCCAAAAAAGTGGGTTTCGTCATGACGTCCGTCGGTGTATGCGTCGGTGCGTCCGTGCGTCCGTGCGTCCATCTGTACAAGTAGCTACAGCCCAAGCGGGTGGACGGATTTTGTTAAAATTTGATATGGATGTTTTTTTGAAATTTCCAAGGTTGTTTTTTTTTTGTTTTTTAATATCTCGCTTAGAACGTATACCTCCCATACAAAATTTTCGAGTTATTGCAATTTTCTCGAAACGATTTTGATTAAATTTAACACACGTAATGCTGTACATAGTTCTAACATAACTGCGTTTTTAGTTTTTCTCAAAAAATACGGATAGTGGAAGTATGGTCTTTACCTTTTTTAAATCCCGGATGTCGGCTCTTCCCGTACATAATTATGGAGTTATTGCAATTTTCTCAAAAATGGCTCTAATGATTTTGATAAAATTTTACATACGTAATATTCAAAGTAATTGCAGTAACACTGCATTTTTAGTTTTTCTCAAAAAAATCAAGTCAAATAAAATAAAATTGTATTTAACTAACATATTTTGGCCTCCATGCCGGCTCTTCCCCTACATCAACTAAATTTCTTAAAAATGTATATAGAAGCAGCTCTTATAATCTTCAAGTAAGCTAACATGAAAGTGCTTTGAACTGCAAGAGCAAGTACGTGCGGCCCCAGTCGTGCATTTTATTTTCGTATATAATGTTCACATAAAAAATCTTAAAATTCTAAGCAAATGTTATGTCAGAGCAAGTACGTGGACCCAGTGCATTTTTTTTTTTAACGACTAGTTTTTCACTTCGCAATTCAAGAGTTTGCTTGTGAATTAATTTTTTTCTATTCCCTGAATCCACGATGATTTTGGGATTGAATGTTTAAAAAAATAAAATGCCCAATTAAGTCGCTTGTACTTGCTCTTGTTGTTCAAAGTAATTATGTACATACATACATATGTATTTGGTTACCATAAGAAGTTTATTACTTTTTCACAACCGATTTTTTTTTGACACGAATCAATTCAGCAATTAAAACAAAAAATAAACATATTGTCCAAAAGATAAAAAAAAAAATGTTAGAAACTCGAATTTTGATAAAAATTGATCGCTTATTTTATAAAAAAAAAAAACAGACTTAACGTTTTTTAATATAATTTTTTTAAACTTTAATAAATTAAAAAAGAAACAACTTTTAAATTTAGTTCTGCAGTATGCATATGCATTTTAAAACAATTTCCTAAAATCGTTTTAAGAATCAACTCCGCTTAGCGTTTAGTTAAAAATAGGACTTATATTATTATAAAGTTTCAAAAAAGTACTATTGCTCTAGAATTTTTTTTAATGTGAGCACGCTTTACAAACTCCAAACAATTTATTCAACGAAACCAATAATTATACTTAAGAAACAATTAAAATGCAGACGAGATGTCTAAACAAATAAAAAATTATTTTCGGAATTACGCAATAAATGTGTTCTACTTTATTTATTTTTTTTTTTTTTTAATTTATTTTACTCGTTCTTCGACGTAATCAACTTCAATCTGATCATCCAGTATTGGATTAAGAAAAAAAAAAAAAAAAAAACATTTTATTTTCTCATTTGAAATTCTCAAAATAAAAGATTAATTAATGCCTTTGATTTTATGAGATAATGCTCCTTTTTCAGCATTTTGAATGTAGGTTACTCAAAAACTAAGAAAAATAAAGAAAATTCAATTTTCCGAAATAACACCAACTGCAATTCTAAAATATTGTTTTGAGGAAAATTGATTTGTGTATAAATAAAATATTAAATTTAGATATATCTATGCAAAAGATTTGTGTAATTTTATCAAACTTACTGACAACTTTTTGGATTTTAATAATTTTATTAGACTTAGCAAATTAAAAACAAAATAATTTCTTTTTTAGTCAATAAGTGTTAATATTACCATTTTTAGCAATGAAAAGTATTTTAGTTTAAAAAGAAAGTTTCACTCTAAGTAGCCATTGCATACGACCCCAGCAGTTCATTAAATTTATTTAAAAGTTTTTTGCTTTTAATTTGTTTTTTTTTTACGTCAGAAAGGGGTGGAGGCATCACTTTTTCAGAATTTAGACAATTTAGATTAATCGAAAATTCAATCAAACATTTATCTCAAAACACCACGCAAAAATTATTATAAACGATACTAAAAACCACCTCTCGGTTACTTAACACTTCATCATTCGAAAAAAAAATTAAAACAAAATAAAAGAAAAGAAAAGAAAAAACGTGTGCGTTTTCCAAAAATAATTCATGGAAAACTATTCTATTTTCAAATTTTCACTTTTTCGCCTGTCACCTATATAATCTTACGATGATGATGTTCATTAAAGAAAATTTTCAAACAAAATTTATCAACATCAGATTTTATATTTATAAATTTAAATAACTCACAGATGGATCCTTGCATCGGGAACAGTCACAGTAAAAGTGTTTTGTCATCTTTAAAAATACTCGTCGAGACAAATTACTCCACATGATTTTAGTGTAAGTTGTTGTTATTTCAGAGTCTTTTGGAATAAACTTTGCCGCCTTAACGGTTATTAAATTTCCATTTTCAAAATAATGACATGCATTCGGAGTGCACTCATGATTCATAATACCGGCGAGAGCAAACAAACCTCGTTGAAGGATTTCATGTCCATGGACAACAACACTTCGTGCTTCAAAAGCATTCGTATTCAAAACACATACCGTACGATAAATATAATCGATAACTTTTTTATCTTTCGGGAAGTTCTTGAAACCTTCTGCGGCTCGTTCGATTTCTAGACGGTAATAGCGATCGGGATTTGCTTGCATCGAATAAAGAAGATCTCTATGATCCTTACTGAGAAAGAAACTTCGAACGGCAGTAAGAATGCGAAGGGTCGAAGGATTTACCCGAGTCACATCAATCGGTTGCCACCGCTGGAATAGGCTGCACTCTATCTTGTGTTCTTCTGCATCAGAGCATGCCGGACAAGTTGGCAATGCGCATCCCTTCGGACACACGGGGATGTTCTCGCTATCAAGGAGCTTATAGCATATAACACAAGTATTGAGTGCGGTTCCTTTCCGGGCTGTGGGACCGATTATGAGAGCACGTTCCCGGAAGATCAATTCGCCGGGCTCGATATCGCGATTGGCAATGATGCCACGACCGTGTCCAGGATTTGGAGAGTTATCAACTCTCCATTTGGGATCGGCATCCTTGAGATCGCCTAGATTTTCATCAATTAAGCGAGCCAGGTGCTCTGCCGACGCAGTCATAACGATTTTTTTATGTTTTTTTTTTTTTTGTTTTTTTGCCTGTTCTATCAGATCTCTTTGCGACTAATTGAAACGAATTTACGGCGGCAACTGATCGAAAAGATTTTTCCGATTCTACGAGTCGAGTAGTTTTCTTTTTATACATTTTTTTTCCAACAACAAAATGTGTTTTTCTCTTTTAGTTTTTCTTTTTTTTTGTTGATGATGAATTTCTCTCTCAGCCACTATCACCTCAGTCAGCAGCGCAGCAATATGAAAAAGATTTTTAAAAAATCATTAATTGGTGCCGGTTGGTAGGTCACGTAGCAGGCAGACTCAGGGTAGCTATGTGGATGATGATGATCCAAGGGAATTATATGTCAGAAGATGTAGCAGTTTGAACGTTTAAAAACATAAATGAGAACTTTATAGCACGTGCTAGAATTTGTGTCTATTGATAGATTCCGATCGTAAGCATTCATCCAATTAATTTGTGAACGTAAACACAGTACCTATAGTCATATACATAGTTGTGGGAATCACTTTCTGGGGTGCATTCAACTTTAAGAGTAAATTATAGGGTGGCATTTGGCGGATAGTGTTAAAAAAAAATAATATGTTCTAATATAGTTCGGGCCATTTAGACTTTTGCTCGGAAAATGCATTTTAATTTTACTATTATAAAGACTCTTAACTTACTTTTGCACAGTTGTACCTGTAGTAATGGACCCGCCGCATTTTGCTGTTTGAGTAATTTTGATTTTTTCACATCACAAGGGACTAATCATGAATTTACGGAGTTTTAGATTTTGAAATAGCTAATTTGTTTGATTTCAATTATGTTTGGATTATAAATTAAAGTATTTCTAGAGCTACTCAAAAATGTAAGCTTTTAACTTTTGCTTCTAGAGAGCGTGGATATAAGAAATCATTTCATAGCCTATAACAAACTAACAAATAAGCAAGATTATTTCTAATGGTATATCATTAATTATTTGATATTTGTAAGAAGATTCATTAGTAAGAAATTATAACAATAAATTGTTTAACAGATTTTATAATTATAATAAAATCTGTTAAACACCATTTTAAATGATTTGGACCACGAAACGAAGTAGGCCATTTGATTTTTTTTTCTATAAAAAGTATGTTTTAGAAAAAAAAATTGAAAATCGTTAGTCTTTTTATTTTTTAATAATTACACTGTGCAAGTCGAAATTCTTGACAGGCGCGCGAATAACTGTTTCGCCCTATTTCGGACCCGAGAAATCGATTGGCGTCATTAGTTTTTCGATTTATCGGTACGACTTCGAACAAAATTTTTTTTGAAAGATTTTCAATTATTTTGACAATTTTTCACTTTTCTTCGTAATTTTTCAACCAAAAACAATATTAATATTGCTAATAATTCTGCTCAAACGTTATTTGTTACCAGTAGAAAGACATTATAAACTATTTTGAACAATTTATTTGAAAATTTAGTGATTGTTTTTGAAAAAATTAAAAAAATCGAAATTTTTTACATTGTTTATCGTTTTTTCGCTGTTTTTGTTCTCTTTTGCACAAATACATTGCATGTTTTCCATTAAAAATTAATTTAACTGTTAGTTTAGTGTTGGTTAAACTTTGACAGTCTATCGATAGCATCGATAACAAAAAAAAAGAGTGTGTGTACACATGTACACGCGACTGAAGTTATACTTCTCATTCAGTTTTATGTAAATGAATTTCATTTGATATTTTTAATTTCTATTATTAAGTAATTAATCCCCACTTATTTTTTTTACATTTTTATCAAGTGAACAATAAATTAATTCTTTCATCCTCCTTGCGTCCATGTAGTTTTCAATTTATTCTGTGAAATTTACACATGTTGTGCGGTTCAGAACGTACGGTATACGCTTAACGACTTTTTTCAAAATTCCGAGAAAATCGGTTTTGAAAGTTGGGGTACATTTTTTTTTCGAAAAATCCCCGAATCTTTAAACGCTCCTGGAAGCTAAACCGCTTTAGAGCAATTTTTGGGAGTGATGCCAAATGATAGCTTGTGTCATGGGCCTACGCTTTGCACATTATCAGATTTTTAAAAAATCGCCTTCCATGTTAAACCACCACATCATGCCTTTTTTTCAGAATCGCGCCTATTTTTTTTACTTTTAAGTTCTCCCGGTTTGAGAACGCGTGGACCTACAGGAATGGGAGTTGTACCCAAATGTAGGTTAGAGTCCCCGCTATCTTTTGGCATCAAAAATTTTATTCATTTTCTTCAAAATTCCACGATATAGGCGTTGGAAGTTGGGGGCGCGAAAAAACTTCTGGGAGCTGAACGCTTTGATCTAGAGACAGTGGAGTGGTGCCATATGAAAGCTTATATTCTCAGCTACCCGATTGTGGTATAATCCGGTTTTTCGATTTTTTTCAAAATTCCGAGAAAATCGCGTTTGAAAGTTGGGGTAAAATCTTTTTTCGAAAAATCCCCGAATCTTTGAACGCTCCTGGAAGCTAAACCGCTTGAGAGCAATTTTTGGGAGTGATGCCAAATGATAGCTTGTGTCATGGGCCTACGCTTTGCACATTGTCAGATTTTTAAAAAATCGCCTTCCATGTTAAACCGCCACATCATGCCTATTTTTTCAGAATCGTGCCTATTTTTTTTTTTTACTTTTAAGTTCTCCCGGTTTGAGAACGCCTGGACCTACAGGGATGGGAATTGTACCCAAATGTAGGTTAAAGTCCCCGCTACCTTTTGGCATCAAAAAATTTTATTTTCATTTTCTTCAAAATTCCGCGATATAGTCGTTGGAACGCTTTGATCTAGAGACAGGGGAGTGGTGCCATATGAAAGCTTATATTCTCAGCTAGCCGATAGTGGTATAATCCGGTTTTTCGATTTTTTTCAAAATTCCGAGAAAATCGCGTTTGAAAGTTGGGGTAAAATTTTTTTTCGAAAAATCCCCGAATCTTTGTACGCTCCTAGAAGCTAAACCGCTTGAGAGCAATTTTTGGGAGTGATGCCAAATGATAGCTTGTGTCATGGGCCTACGCTTTGCACATTATCAGATTTTTAAAAAATCGCCTTCCATGTTAAACCACCACATCATGCCTTTTTTTCAGAATCGCGCCTATTTTTTTTACTTTTAAGTTCTCCCGGTTTGAGAACGCGTGGACCTACAGGAATGGGAGTTGTACCCAAATGTAGGTTAGAGTCCCCGCTATCTTTTGGCATCAAAAATTTTATTCATTTTCTTCAAAATTCCACGATATAGGCGTTGGAAGTTGGGGGCGCGAAAAAACTTCTGGGAGCTGAACGCTTTGATCTAGAGACAGTGGAGTGGTGCCATATGAAAGCTTATATTCTCAGCTACCCGATTGTGGTATAATCCGGTTTTTCGATTTTTTTCAAAATTCCGAGAAAATCGCGTTTGAAAGTTGGGGTAAAATCTTTTTTCGAAAAATCCCCGAATCTTTGAACGCTCCTGGAAGCTAAACCGCTTGAGAGCAATTTTTGGGAGTGATGCCAAATGATAGCTTGTGTCATGGGCCTACGCTTTGCACATTGTCAGATTTTTAAAAAATCGCCTTCCATGTTAAACCGCCACATCATGCCTATTTTTTCAGAATCGTGCCTATTTTTTTTTTTTACTTTTAAGTTCTCCCGGTTTGAGAACGCCTGGACCTACAGGGATGGGAATTGTACCCAAATGTAGGTTAAAGTCCCCGCTACCTTTTGGCATCAAAAAATTTTATTTTCATTTTCTTCAAAATTCCGCGATATAGTCGTTGGAACGCTTTGATCTAGAGACAGGGGAGTGGTGCCATATGAAAGCATATATTCTCAGCTAGCCGATAGTGGTATAATCCGGTTTTTCGATTTTTTTCAAAATTCCGAGAAAATCGCGTTTGAAAGTTGGGGTAAATTTTTTTTTCGAAAAATCCCCGAATCTTTGAACGCTCCTGGAAATTAAACCGCTTGAGATCAATTTTTGGGAGTGATGCCAAATGATAGCTTGTGTCATGGGCCTACGCTTTGCACATTATCAGATTTTTAAAAAATCGCCTTCCATGTTAAACCGCCACATCATGCCTATTTTTTCAGAATCGTGCTTATTTTTTTTTTACTTTTAAGTTCTCCCGGTTTGAGAACGCGTGGACCTACAGGAATGAGAGTTGTACCCAAATGTAGGTTAGAGTCCCCGCTACCTTTTGGCATCAAAAATTTTTTTTTTTCATTTTTTTCAAAATTCCGAGATATAGGCGTTGGAAGTTGGGGCGCTCACTTTCAGCTCAGCTCACTTTCAGCTCAGCTCAAATGAGCTAAGCTATGGTACCTAGCTCAAATTTGAACTGCGCTGTGAGCTGAGCTGAAATGTGAGCTTTTTGCAACCCTGGCAACTTGCCACATGGAAATTACCACATGCAACTTGCCACACGCAACTTGCCACATACAACTTGCCACATGCAACTTGCCACATGCAACTTGCCACATACAACTTGCCACATGCAACTTGCCACATGAAACATGTAACTTGCTACGTGTTGTGTGTTTTATGTTTGCCGTACTGTGGCGTACTGCATTTTTAAATACTAAAGTACTGCGTACTCTAAAGGTGAAACGACAGCCCTGCTACCCAGGGTGATCGCGTCATAATCCCTTTGACATTCTTGTCAAAAAGTAAATTTTTATACCCACCCTCCCATAAGAAGTATAACTTCAAAAATATCGAGTATATCGATACTTCACAAAACTATCGATAGTTTCAATACTTCCAAATTATTGTACCACAAGGCTACCGATATTATCGATAGCTTTGAAATTAATAAAACACAATTTGAACTACAAGTTAAGTTTTCGTTTGACATTGGATATAAACAACGAATTAACATAGTGTTTGGTAGATATCGATAGTTTCCATTATCGATTGTATCGATAGTTTTGAGAAAAAACTATCGATAATATCGGTAACCTTGTGGTAAAATAATTTGGAAGTATTGAAACTATCGATAGTTTTGTGAAATATCGATATACTTGATATTTTTTTGTTATCGATGCTATCAGTCAAAGTTTAACCAACACTAAATTAACAGTTAAATTAATTTTTAATGGAAAACATGAAATGTATTTGTGCAAAAGAGAACAAAAACAGCGAAAAAACGATAAACAATGTAAAAAATTTCGATTTTTTTAATTTTTTTTCAAAAAAATCACTAAATTTTCAAATAAATTGTTCAAAATAGTTTATAATGTCTTTCTACTGGTAGCAAATAACGTTTGAGCAGAATTATTAGCAATATAAATATTGTTTTTGGTTGAAAAATTACGAAAAAAAGTGAAAAATTCTCAAAATAATTAAAAATCTTTCAAAAAAAATTTTGTTCGAAGTCGTACAGATAAATCGAAAAACTAATGACGCCAATCGATTTCTCGGGTCCGAAATAGGGCGAAACAGTTAATCGCGCACCTGTCTCAAAAAAATTTTTCAAAAAACTTGCACAGTGTTATTTAAATAAAAAGAGGTTGTCTGTAAAGCCGGTTTACGGATGATGATTTTAGGTGATAACGTCGTAAGAAAACAGGTTGTGTGCTTTTAAAATGAGTCATTTATTTATTTATTTCAAACAATTATAATTTACAAGAAAAAGCTAAAAAAAATTACCTTTTTTCTTTTCTCATTATAAATTGAATCTTCTTCGTTGGCTATAGGTCTTGATTTGAGTCTATCTTTTCTTCTTTGTCGACGTTTCACGTGTGCTTACACGCTTCTTCAGGACTAAGAAAAATAATTCTATAAAGCTCTAAAAACGTATAGAATAAATACTTATCTTGAATCCTCTAATGAATTATTTTTCTTAGTCCTGAAGAAGCGTGTAAGCACACGTGAAACGTCGACAAAGAAGAAAAGATAGACTCAAATCAAGACCTATAGCCAACGAAGAAGATTCACTTTATTTAAAAAGAAAGGTCACGGAATAAGGAAGTATTTATTTTTTTTTCTCATTATATTAATTTTTTTTTATTTTAAAAGCTTACAAAAAAAAATTATACCATTAAAAAGCCAAATAGGTATTTCGTCTAAATAATAAAACCATTTTTAAATTTGTACAATGAGCAAAAAGTATTAAAATGAATTATTAAAAACAATAATTTCTTTTGAAAAAAGTGAAAAAATCATTTCCATCACCCAAAAATTCATTTTTTTGATATAACAAGCTATAATAAATCTTATACCACCTGAAAGCTTAAAAGTTAAAATATATATATCAATCATGTCTTTTAGGCATCTACAAAAGAGCTAGAATTTTTTGAACTCGAAAAAATTTTAAAAAAGCAAAAAAAAAACATTTATTTTTATGTTCTCAGGCTATGGAATCAATTTTTTTGTTTGACTACCTATAAAAAATATATACCATGTGAAAGCTTATTATTTCACCTTTCATATAACGTATCAATCTCATTTCAAAGATGCCTACAAGAGAAGTAAGAATTTTTTAAAGTCAACCATGTCGAATTTCCAGACTGAGATTACGGTACTTCCCACACTGGTGGCTGTTCGGGGGGCAACAGATCTCCACTGGTGTTTTGAGGTTTTTCGCAAGTTTCTTGATTTAAAATTGTGTAGCTTGTAATTAGTCTACCGTTATGTGTGATATACCAAATAAAAGGTAATTGTATCAGGATGCTCATAAAAGTTTAATAAAATTTCTATCTGCTCTTGGTCAAAAGTTATAACCTGTTGAATTTTAAAATTTTATTTTACCGTTATCTCAAAATTGTGTTTACGAAAATGACTAAAACTCACACATATAGTCGTAGTCATGGTCTATCATTACTCCATATACTTTATTCCTGTATCTATTAAAGAAAAAAAGATAAAAAGAAAAAACGATGAAAATCGGTAAAAAACGGTCAAAAAACGTGTTTTTTAAAAACTTGTTTCTTCCGTTATTCAGTCAAAACTCACTAAACGATTCCAAATACACATGCACATGTATGCATAACCTACATGTCCATAAGTTTGAACGCTCCAAAAAAAGCTAAAAATCAAAAATTACCCAAAAATACCCCTAAAAATCAATGTGTTTTTCAAAAATTCATATTTCGAAACGCAGAGTGTTGGAAAAAAATCCGTATCAGACGCCTAATTTTTTTTCCTCATCTTTCACCTGGCATCTTTAGAATTGTCATAAAAAATTTTCCTTTACTCAAAATCATCATTTTGTCATAGCGCCAACACGTGTACAACGTTCAAACAAAACGTTATAGTTTAGTTACAAAATTTTTTAGAATTTTTTTTTAAATGCAGTTATTCTTAAATTAATCTCATCTACCTATACCAAAAAAAAAATCAATTCTCTACGACTTCGCATTTAGATTTCAGCCCAAATTTCATCTTTCTGTTTTACCCCCTGTTTACCCTATTAAATGACGGAATTTTTAAAAATCCTTCATTTGTATTAAGCTTTAGGTTATTATCTTTCAAATAAGCTATAGGAAATTTTTTATCTCTAATAGTTTATTTTTAATTCCGAATTGAAATTTTTTGCCGCACTGCGAAAGTGCGAGAGTGTAACTTTAGAAAATGGCGTCAATTTTTTGTGGTGGCGCCATGGTTCATCGATTTATAAGACGTTATCACGTCAAAAAAAATTTCTAACATTTTTCCACCAAAAAGGTTGGTATACCATTTTTAAGAAAATATTAATCAACAATTTAAAACGATTTTTTGAAAAAAAGCATCAACTCACTTTCAGAAAATTGATTTTTCAAAAAACTATAATTATAATTTTTTTTTTTTTTTTGAATCCCAAAATGTTTTTCAAAAAAGAACGTTACCTTAGTGCTTTTGTTAGTAGGGGAGCTTGACATTAGTGGATTGCAAACTAAACGAAGCTTACAAGACCGCTAATCGGACAGACTTTCCCAGGCCTTTTGGCAGCAAAGTAGCGACATCCGGTTGCCTTTTTTGGTGTTATGTAGGTTGTAGGTTATGTCATTAAGTCAATGGGAAACTTATCTAGAAGATTTATGGTAAAAGTAGCTATACGCTTTCTATGAAAAATATTATGGAAAATTATAATTTAATAAAGGATTTTCACCAGTAATGTAAAAAATATAAAAAAAAAATAAATAAAATCTGGTTTTTAAATTAATGAAACACCGTTTAAAGTCATTTTGATCACAAAACAAAGTGTTCCCTGAAGAAATAATAATTAATTATTTCTTCAAATTATCCACTTAAAAACGAAATTTCGAAACATTTCACTACACAGTTTTCAAAAAATTGATTTTAATTTTTTTTTAATAATTCTAAACTTGCCCTATACACCTATGTATACTATAGGACCTGTATCGCAATTAAAAACAGTATTTTTGGTCTATTTCATAGGGTCAAATCACAAGTTACCAAATGAAAGCTTACACTGCATAGATTAAGAATCTACTTATCTGTCAAACTTAACATGGGCCTAACATGCATCCGAAACCCTTTTGCGAAAAACTATGTAAAATTCTTATTTTTTTTTTTTTTCAACTCAATATCGATACACTAACTGTTGGCATCAAGTTGAAAAAATAAGAATTTTACTTAGTTTTTTTTTAAAGGGCGGTCGAACGCATTTTTTATTTTTGAAAAAATAAATTTTCTTTTTTGCTTAAATAAAACTCATAATTCGATATACAAATGGGTTTGCTCGAGTACAAAAATACAATTTGTCTAAATTCGATACAATTTTTTAATCTGTGTCTTCAAAATTCTTTTGCAATCTAATATTTAAAAAAAAGAGGAAATCGAAAGTATTTAAAACGAAAGATCTTTTTATTTAAGTTTTAATTTAGTTTCAGATTTTTTGAACCAAAACAAATGTTACAATTTGAGTATAGTGACTTGTTTGTTTTTTTAAATGAAAAAACTCATTGTAAACATTTTTTTTTTGACATTCATCACCAAATATTGAAAATGCTGTTCAAATTAGAGACTAATAAAGTCGAAATGCAAAACACTGAATTCACTCTGTTATAAATTCAGTAAAGAAAATAAAAACAATTTTCAAAGTACAGCATTAAGTCCGAAGACCTGCAAACTTTTATATGGAAAAGGCATGTTAGTGTATATTAAACCAAAGAAAACACGTTATTCTTTATGTCTTTTCATAGAGTTTTGATATTTATCGAATATTTAAGTTTGTAAAACTAATTTTAAGTTCAAAACTGAGCCATTACCTGAAAACCAAAATTGCACTTTTGGTCCTCACGATTTTGCATTTTTTTTTTTAATTTTTAACACTTGTAGTCTTTTGTGAATATGTATTTTTTTCCATTTTTATTCATACCGAAATTAAATAAAAATTATTTTTTTACGCAGAAAATAGTGAAATGTATACGCAAAATTTTAGAGTTTTTGCAAATAAAACATTTTCATTAAATTTTATATTAATTTCTCGTGTGAAAAATATATTTCAATACAATTGTATCCATTTCAGTACAATCCAAATTAAATTTTCAGTAGGTACAATTAAAAAATGTAATTTTCCATCCCTGGTGCTGGTTGATCTCAATTATATTCAATTTCATCGATTTTATTCAAAATTTATTAACACTACTTATATTATACAATATTATGCATGCATGAGCAAAAATGACTTCGAATAGTGTGGTAAGAACATAGTTCATTATTTTTGTTAAATACCCTCTTGTTTTTCAATATTAACAGAGTATTATAAAATTTGAACATACCTCTTTTTCCCAAGACTTTACATAGCAAATTTGAATTTGAAGTGATTTATTTATAAATAATTAAATTGTCGTTAGGAAAACTTGTCTATTTCCGGTTTCCTGTCCCTATTTGTATGCAATATAAAAATTAGTTTGCAAAGACTGACAAAGTTCGCCTAAAAGAATACTTTTCTTTTCATACCTCAACTATGCAAGAGGAAATTCATATTTTTAAATAGTATTTCTCCTTGAAGTAGATTATATTTTAATAGCTACAATGAATGAAGAAAAATCTAAATTGAAAAACGGAAAGTTCATTTTTCATTGTTCTTGAAAGTAATAACTTCTAGACATGCAATAAATAGGGCATTTAAATCACATTTTATATATTATAATATGTTTCTCTTGTTTATGATTGAACTTTCAGCCTGAACGGATAGAAAGTTAATTTTTTTCAAAAATGGCTCCTACGATTTTGATTAAATAAACCGAGAGCTTGTTTTTGAATAAGGTCTGTCTCTTAATAAAAACCAATTAATAAAATTTCCTGCCATAGAACGTTTTTTGTCTATGAATGTATCTTTTGAATGTCTGGTTCAATTTAACAATTTTTTTTCAATATAAATGAAAACATAGAACTTTAAAAAATAAGTTTCACGATTTTTGAGAAATATTTGGATTATTGTTTTTGTTAAATCTTTTTCGATTTCAGGGTGAAGAACTTTTTCGAGATTTTGGTTTTAATTGTTTATTAAAAAATTTTAAGATATGGAATATCAACTTTATTTTTAAAACTAAAAAAGACATATTTTCAAAAAATTCTTCTTTTATAAGTTTCGTACTTTTTGCGTAGCCGAAATGTATTTATGAGTAAGATGTTATTTTTATTGGCTTTATATATAACTATTAGTATTAGCACCTTGAACTCTTAGAGCAAGTGCGCCACAGCAGTGTATTTTATTCTATTACATTTTGCGTTTTTACCTAAAAAAGCCTTTTCATATTATTTGGAGATTAAAGTGCAATAAAAATGCAATGAAAGGTATTGAACTAAGAAAGATCTTCCATCTCCATTATACCTAATACTAAAACAAACAATATTAACGCATAAATGCAGAGATTAGAATATGTTCCGACCCAATAGAAAGTCAGGGAAGTTACAATATTGTTATGAAACCTGGTTAATATTCACACAAATAAAATAGCTTACAGACCCATTTCGTTCTTTCCAGTAATTTCGAAAGTCTTGTAGAAGTAAGTAGTTCAGTCAATGAGAATGAGAAAATTTGCAAATTTTCTGTCCCACCAGTCGTTCTCAAGATATTGAGACTAATACGTTTTTCGAAATGGCGGTCGCAACACAAGACCAAACAATACGCAAACTAAGATTTATACTCAGGATAAACGCCTCTTCAATACTGCATCCAAACTTAGCTGACGTTCCAAATTTTTTCCGATTTTTCCTCATTGACTGAACTAAAGGGGCTTAATACGTAACGTGAAAACCAATTCGACAATCAAAGATGGATGAAGTGCACAAATCACCCATGTCATTGAGAAAATTTGTTCAGCGGTCTTTTAAAATATGTCTTAAGCTATAGGATTACACCAGGGTCAACGAAATCGGTCAACAATCGGTCGACACTTTGACGTCACCTAAAACTGCATTGTCACTTTTTCAACGCGCTGTCTATGTGTCAGTGCGGGTGTTATCGTACTTATCAACCCGATGGCAGCTTTTTTTTTTGTGTTGACGATCACAAGACATGGCACCTTTAAAAAGATTAAGATGTCACTTTTACGTGAAAGAATCAACGCTTTTACCCAATTCGATCACCACGTAATCCTAACTTTAAGTTTTTGAAAAACCCTACTACACGGTCAACGAAATCGAGAAGATTTGCGGAGAGATTTGCTGTCTGTCAAATCGAGAACCTTATAGATGAGTGTCATAAATGTAATACCGTGTATTAAATAGAAATAATTGTTGGAAAGAACTGTCATATGTTTCTAATTTGTTTCTTTTTTAAGCCAAGTACGCTGCTGATTTGAAACGAAAAATTTTCAAGTCTCCAAAGTCTACAACGAAAATGCTAACGAAAAAATCTTTGCCGCCGGGTACAAAGGGGTTAAGTCACAAAATTGCACTTTCCGGGTTTCGATAAAATAAGAATAACCTCTTTTTTCTCTTTTATTTTGTATCAAAAACATAAATTTAGAACAACTCTTTTCTATAAAAATAAGAGGATCAATGCTCAAAAGTTCATCGATTAGCTCAACTTCACATTTTCAGGCAAACTATCAATTATGACTTAACCCCTTTGTACCCGGCGGCAAAGAAATATCATCGAGTATTCTGTCAAAGTCAAAATAAAAAAATTCTAAATTAATGTCGTTTTCGATTGGCCTTCTGAAAACGTTTTATTCTCACAAATATGACAAGCAGAACGCTTCTCAGAAGAGAAATTCTCTTCTCGATTTAAAATCGGAATTCACTCGAGAAGAACTAATACACGAATATTTAAAAGTCAAATTAATCATTCAATCAAAATTTTTTTTATTTTTTGAAATAAATTAATTTTTTTCCGAAATAAATTTTTTAATTAATTTTCAAACTTGCCTAAAATATTTTGGAAACCAACTTCCCTATTAATTTCTTCAACATTACCAGTTTTTAAAAAATTTAAAACAATTTATTTGAAAGAAAAATAAATTAATATAAATATTTGACATTTGAAATTTAAAAGAAAAACACACAAGACACAAACACAAAAAAAAACAGAATTGAGTGGAAGCGATTTGACCTGTTCCATTCGATTTCAGAATGAGTGAATCCTTGAGTGAAAGCAATCGAAAACGACATAATTTAAAATCAAGAAAAATCCACCGAAAATAATTTTCAAAATTTTTTTTTTGTTTAGATTTTTAAATCCATTTAAAATAAGATACAGGGGTCATAACAGCAAAGTAAAGAAATATGCGTTAATTTTAAGCAGGAGTGTATTTTGAGTTCTATTGGTTGGATATTCAAGATCAAGGTCTTCAGGCCTAGGCAAAATGACAGAGCATCATTATTTAATATTCAAAATAAAAATATAAATCAATTTGTCCTACAAATATTTTCCTAGGTTTAAAAAATACTAATTGCAATATCTTATATTTTTAATGCAATAAAGCAAAACGTCGTAAATACAAATAGTTAAATATTTTTATGAAATTTTGTCCACTTGAAACTAAAAAAAATTCTTCAATGTTATTGTAGGTATAAAAGCTTAAAAGTAATTTACTGCTTGTTTTTTTTTTTTGTTTTTTGGTACAGAAAATATTTTTTCTTCCTTCCTATATTCCAATATAACTATGTATAATGATCAAGGTCATTCTAGAGCTTTGACTTTTGTCGAAATTGCCCTTCAGACAGTATTTTATTGAAGGTTGACATTCAAACAAAAACATCTTATTTTTTTTGTCACGAGCTTACACATTTACATTATTATGAAATTATCTCCAATAAAAAAAAAAAACAAAAACATTTCCTAATTATAGATTCATGGCGCAGGAATTTCACAAAACTATTTTCCATAAGCATTGTGAAGTGATATTTAATGTTTTGTCATTTTCACTCTTGACTAAAAAATGTATTAAATTAACTTTCATCTTTAAGAAGTAATCATTCGAAATTTGTCATTTTCATACAAATAATGTCAAATAGTTTGATATAATACAAGTTTCTTTCACCATGCGGCGCCACTCTAGCTACTTACCATTGATATTAAACTGACAAGATGCCATGTTTAATGCCAAACACTTGAAAATGTGTCAAAAGTCATTTGTTTTCAAAAATTATAAATTTTCGAAAAATTACTGTTGATCTGCAAATTGCCTCACTTTCTCACTCTTCTTGTCCATACGGAAACAGCTGTCTGGTCATGATTAACGGTCTCTCATGAACCATTTGGTGGGGTATTTAAAAATACTTTTGTTAGAATATGAATGTTTTTATAGCTTAGTTTTATTGTTTCAAAAATACATTAATCTTACTCAAATTTTGTGTTAGTAAACAAACAGATGTCTTTGGAGTATTTTGTTTTATTTTATTATTTTTTTTTTTTACTTTTGTTTAACCTCTAAAAATATTCTACATATTTGACTTTTCTTTGTTTTTTTTTTTTTTTATAAATACTATCGCACAGAAAATACATTTTGGACTTCTGTTCTTTTTGTTGTTGTTTTTTTTTTTTTTAATTTAAATTGATAAATTTATGTTTTTTTTTTTGTTCATAAAAATTTAAAATTATTTTACTTTTTCAGTTTCTAAATATGTTCTCATGGGGCAATCACCTACACCCAATTTATCTAATATTCCTAAAATATCGGTACAGTAGCGCTCTTTGTTTTTATATTCATCTTCTGTATATTTATCCTTTCCTTCGCTAAGTTTTTCAATAATCTGAAGTTTGGCATCAATTACAACATGATTGGAATCGGGTATAAAACTGGAACTTTTCTCATTTATATACTCGATAACCACACTTAACGAATCTGCATGGAATTTAGCATTTAAGGCTCCAGATGCAAAGTCTTGACTTTTATTCATTTGGCTGTGATTTGATTTTTGTTTACATTTCAAACAATTCCAATCGGGATGGGGCATATTTTTAGTTTCTGGCACAACCATGCCTGGACATTGTGTGTTGCGGCAATACAGACCCGAGATGAAGGAACCTTTTTCCTGTAAAAAATAAAAACAAAATATTGAATTGCAATTTTTTAAGACGGGTTTATTTTTTTTTTTTTTTTTTTGATGCAGAACCCTGTTTTATTGAATAAGAATTTTTAAATCTATCATTCAAGTTCAACTCTAAAAACTGTTATATTTTTTTCTGAAAACTGTAATGAAAAGCAAGTTTGCAAAATAATAAACTAACTCTTTAACTAATGTGAAAGTGTAGTTGTAAAAGAAAATCAATTATGGATAGCGAAAGCAAAATACTGGGTCAAACTAGAATTTTTTCGAAACATCACAAGAACAACATTTTACCGAAACCCGTAAGTATTGAGAAATAACAAGTTATAAAATTCTGAAAAACCTTAAGATTGGTTTTTACGATATTTCTTTAAATAAAATTTTATTTTAAAATGTTTCAGATAATACATTTAAATACGAAGATTTTAGCAAGCATACAAGCTTAAAAAATAATCTTTCAAGAAATAGAGCCATATTTTAAGAAAAGATCCTAAAATCCCCGTCAAAAAAGCAGAGTCATACGTCTTAATACGCTTAGTAGCAACAAATATTTTTTTATAAAATCAAAACCAATACGCCAAGGCACTGTAGAAATTAGAACTATAAGAGAAAATGGCTCAATTAGAAGAATCCGATTACGAATCGATATAAGTAAACAATTCATTACCACTCCCAAAACTGGAGCAAGATTTTTTTAACCCTTGCCAAAATTTTTGCGTCGTCAAATTTCATCAAATTTTAGGTTTTAACTCTTTTAGAAAGTTCAAGTGTATGCTTTAAATCTATGTGAAAGTAGAGAAAATGTGGGAAAAAAGTTTTTAACCAAAACCAAAAAGAACTATTTTCTACAACATTGAAAAAAATTAATTTTTCTAAATCAACATTTTTGCAATGACCTAAGGTCCACAAATTTGTTTTTTTTTTTTCTGAATTCAGATTTTGGGGGTACCTACAGAAAAAAAAAAAAAAAAGTGTGTGTACACATGTACACGCGACTGAAGTTATACTTCTCATTCAATGTAAATGAATTTCATTTGATATTTTTAATTTCTATTATGAAGTAATTAATCCACACTTAGTTTTTTTACATTTTTATCAAGTGAACAATAAATTAATTCTTTCATCCTCCTTGCGTCCATGTAATTTTCAATTTATTCTGTGAAATTTACTCATGTTGTGGGGTTCAGACCGTACGGTATATGGTTAACGAAAGTAAATGAATTGCGCATAAAATGTGCAATATGGTAATTTTATGAGAATTGTGTGTGCTTCAGCACTAGTAGTAGCAATATGGAACTGGCAGGGTTGCTACAAAGCTCAAAAGTTAGCTGAGCTCAGTTCACAGCCCAGCTCAAATTTTGAGCTAGCTCACTTTTGAGCTATGTACCATAGCTCAGCTCATTTGAGCTGAGCTGAAAGTGAGCTGAGCTGATGGTTGAGCTGAGCTGTTGGGTAAGCTGAGCTGTCGGTGAGCTGAGCTGTTGGGTGAGCTAAGGTAAAGTGAGCTGAGCTGTGATGGGTGAGAGGATACATTGATTTTTATTTGGAAAATATAATGAAATATGAAGATATTTTAAACTTTTATAAAACACCATAGCTTAAGATGTTTGGTTCTAGTTATTAATGGAATTATTTTAACACATGGATATTTTTATAAATAAAACAGATAATTTTTCGTGATCTTTTTTCTTGGTTTTTTAATAGTAAATGTATTTCTATTTTTTTAGTAAAATATTTCTTTTTTTATCATAAAAAAAAATTCCAGTACAATCCGATTTTTCGACTTTTTTCAAAATTCCGTTTGAAAGTTGGGGTACATTTTTTTTTTCGAAAAATCCCCGAATCTTTGAACGCTCCTAGAAGCTAAACCGCTTGAGAGCAATTTTTGGGAGTGATGCCAAATGATAGCTTGTGTCATGGGCCTACGCTTTGCACATTGTCAGATTTTTAAAAAATCGCCTTCCATGTTAAACCGCCACATCATGCCTATTTTTTCAGAATCGTGCCTATTTTTTTTTTTACTTTTAAGTTCTCCCGGTTTGAGAACGCGTGGACCTACAGGGATGGGAGTTGTACCCAAATGTAGGTTAGAGTCCCCGCTACCTTTTGGCATCAAACATTTTTTTTTCATTTTTTTCAAAACTCCGCGATACAGGCGTTCGAACGCTTTGGTCTAGAAACAGGGGAGTGGTGCCATATGAAAGCTTATATTCTCAGCTACCCGATAGTGGTATAATCCGGTTTTTCGATTTTTTTCAAAAACCCGAGAAAATCGCCTTCGAAAGTTGGGGTAAAATTTTTTTTCGAAAAATCCCCGAATCTTTGAACGCTCCTAGAAGCTAAACCGCTTGAGAGCAATTTTTGGGAGTGATGCCAAATGATAGCTTGTGTCATGGGCCTACGCTTTGCACATTGTCAGATTTTTAAAAAATCGCCTTCCATGTTAAACCGCCACATCATGCCTATTTTTTCAGAATCGTGCCTATTTTTTTTTTTTACTTTTAAGTTCTCCCGGTTTGAGAACGCGTGGACCTACAGGGATGGGAGTTGTACCCAAATGTAGGTTAGAGTCCCCGCTACCTTTTGGCATCAAAAAATTTTTTTTCATTTTCTTCAAAATTCCGAGATATAGGCGTTGGAAGTTGGGGGCGCTCACTTTCAGCTCAGCTCAGCTCAAATGAGCTGAGCTATGGTACCTAGCTCAAAAGTGAGCTAGCTCAAATTTGAGCTGAGCTGAAATGTGAGCTTTTTGCAACCATGCAACTTGCCACATGCAACTTGCCACATACAACTTGCCACATGCAACTTGCCACATGAAACATGTAACTTGCAACGTGTTGTGTGTTTTATGTTTGCCGTACTGCGGCGTACTGCATTTTTAAATACTAAAGTACTGACTACTCTAAAGGTGAAACGACAGCCCTGCTACCCAGGGTGATCGCGTCATAATCCCTTTGACATTCTTGTCAAAAAGTAAATTTTCATACTCACCCTCCCATAAGAAGTATAACTTCAAAAAAACAAAATAAGTAAACCGTAGAGTAAGTATTAGGTTCTTTCAAGAAAAATTAGCTGAACTCCTGAACTTAACTTTAGTATTATTGTCGTTCAACGTAAATCAAATGTGAACTTTAATTTGAAAATATTTTAACTTTAACTTTCGTCTCTTAAAATTAGTTTAAATTTACAATCGTTTTTATCTCATATTTAAGAAACTTAGCAAATATATGACAATTTTAGAATGGTTTCGTTTCCACAGCAAAATTAAATTGTTTAAAGTTTTAAATGAAAAACAAATACAAAAGCAAAGTTTGAGCAATTATACTAAGAAACTCATTCAATTCACTGCTTTTTCGAATCAAACTGAGAAATTACTTTTAAATTGTATCTAGAAACTGTTTTACATTTGTGTGATCGTTACAGTTTTTTTGTATCTTTATTTTTCACTGCGAATTAAAGATGGCTATTAATGTGGCTTTTGGAGAAAAAAAATTACAAAACAAAATAGTTTACATGGCACAACACTGGTTTGACAAAAATTTTAAAAAAATCTCAATAATGAATTATTTTGGAAAAAGACAGCATTTTTTGGCAATTTTTCATTAATAATAAAACCATTTGTTTTTAAGAAGGCGTTTGTGTATGGCTTTTTCATACTTTCAGTGATGCTGCCTTTTTTTACAATCAGTCAGACAAATTTTTCTATCGTAAAGTTTGTCAAGTTAAAAACAAAATGTTTTCTTAATTTTCTATTTTCTGCCATCGATTGAAAATAAATGAAACCATTTAATTTTAAAAGGAAATGTTTAGCAATGTAAATATTATTTTTCCTTAATTAAAGCTTCTTTTGCAGAAATTATTTTATTTTTGGCAAATTTTTTATATCACTCTTAAAATAAAAAAAAAACGGCAATTAAATAACAAAAGATTTTGCAGAAATTATTTTATTTTTGGCAAATTTTTTATATCACTCTTAAAATAAAAAAAAAACGGCAATTAAATAACAAAAGACAACAGATTTTTATTTTTGATATAATAATAATAATATATTATTCCTTAAAAAAAAAAAAAAAAAAAGAACAATTTTGAGATCTTTAATTAGGTACCTACACAGCCACACAAAAAACAATAAAAGTTCTGACCTGAGGTTGCGACTAAGTTTTTCATATAGTTTTTGGGTCGCTGAAACCGAATCCGAATTCCGTTTTGCCCCATCACTTCAGGTTTTTGAGATAACCTCAAAAAATATCACGAAAACAAAAAAAAAATTTTCTCTGATCTGGATGTGCGAATATGTTAATCATATAGTTTTTGGATCGCTGAATCCAGATTCGAAGTCAATTTTGCCCTATCAAGTCAGGTTTCTGAGATATCCCCAAAAAAATGTCAAAACCAAAAAAACAAAATTTCTTATCTGGGGTTGCGTCTAGGTTTTTCATATAGTTTTTGGGTTGCTAAAACCGAATCCGAACTCTATTTTTCCGTATCACGTCAGATTTTAGAGATATCCTCAAAAAATGTCAGATAAGAACTTTTTTTTTTTTTTTTAGCTTAGACATTTTTTGAGGATATTTCAAAAACATGACGTGATACGCCGGATTCGGTTTCAGCGATCCAAAAACTATATGAAAAACTTAATCGCAACCCCAGATAAGAACTTTTGTTTTTTTTTTGGTTTTGACATTTTTTTGAAGATATCTCAGAAACCTGACGTGATAGGGCAAAATTGACTTCGAATCTGGATTCAGCGATCCAAAAACTATATGATTAACATATTCGCACACCCAGATCAGAGAAAATTTTTTTTTGTTTTCGTGATATTTTATGAGGTTATCTCGAAAACCTGACGTGATGGAGCAAAACGGACTTCGGATTCGGTTTCAGCGACCCAAAAACTATATGAAAAACTTAGTCGCAACCCCAGGTCAGAACTTTTATATTTTTTTGTGTGGCTGTGTTATTTAACAATTAACTAAAAAATGTCCTACTCAGTCCCGAAACGTTTATGTGTTTTTTTTTTTTTATTTGTTTAAAAAACAAAGGAGTCGGAGTTTTTGACATACAACAATTTCTTCAGCAAAACTATTATTATCTCTCCTGTAATTATCATGGTTTATACACATAAGTAAAAACCCATCAATCTCTTTCTAAAGTAATATGCAAAATTTATTCAGGCAAGTAAATTCAAAATTTAGATAACAACCAAACCTGACATTACGACTCCACAGAGGAGTTTTTGTAATATTTTTTTTAGAACAGAAAATATAACATGCCTGCCAAATTTTATTAAAAAACACGTTTTTGATAAGAAAAAAAAACGAGTATAATTTTTTTAAGACAAGGATTATCTTCTCATATGTTTTTTTTTTTAATTTATTAGGTACTGACGATAATCTTCATATAACATTATTTTTTTTATTTTTTTGGCTCTCTCGCAGATAACAATGTGATTTTTTATAAAAAAAAAGCTTTTATTTAGTTTAGTTATGAGTCAAAACTAAATTTTTCAATTTAAATTTTTATTTAATGAATATTTCGAAGCAAAGAGATTGATATTTATTTTTAGGTGATTTATTAATAACTACTAGGTACCAGAGATGAGTATTTACTTCATATGTAGCAGATCTACTTCATTAATTTATTTTGATGTATCTGCTACGTAGCAACCTATTTCTACTTCGTTTAACAAATTTTTTCTAACGAACAAAATTTCATTTAAGATGTGTCATCTTGTTTCATTTTTTGTTAAGAATGCATTGTTAGTGCTCTTTAGGCACTGCAAGAATTTCACATCATATACATCCAAATCAAAGACCCATCCAAGATATCAATTATTTTATGTCACCGCCCAGATCCACATAATGGCTGTGGGTCCGGTCATGCATTTTGCATAAAATAAATCAGACATCGGCTTTTAAAAAACAATCTTAGGTTATTATATGGCAGATGGCACATCTTTGCTCATGGAACTAAGACCAAGTCAATGAAAATAATTTTGTAATAAAAAACGCTTTATAATTTGAAATTAAAAATCATTATAGCAATCACGGGGATGGCTTTTTGAGAAAAAAAATCATATTTGTTATTTACGAGTGATGCGCTTTCAAGCCATGCAGGTCTCATTTAAATCGGTGCTGGTTTTTTTTTTTCCTTTGTTTTATAATATGTATATTTTTTTTTTTCATTATCTGCTACATATTTTCCAAATCTACTTCGTTTTTTTGGGCAGTATGTTTCACTTTTCGGGCTTAGCATTCTCATCCCTGCTAGGTACCAAAAGGCGTAGGTAGGTAAAAAAAATCTTACCAAAAAATATTTATTGAAAAAACCGCTCTCACGAGCTTGAATTTTATTTTCCCAAAATGAGTTGTAATAAAAGAAATCAATTAACGTAGAGAAGATTTTTTTTACAAAGAACGAATTTTATGTTTTTTTTTTTTTAATGTAAGTTTTCCAAACTTTTATATAAAAAGTTTAAAAAAAATTACTTTTGTGTCATTTTCTTTATGATTCAAAAACCTAAATTTCAAAATCATTGAAAAAAAAATATTTATTTTTTTTCATGAAGAAGAAGAATAACATTTAAAAATAAACTAAAAACAAAAAAAAATCACTGTCCCATTTCTGAAAAATTGATTGATTTTTTTTTTCAAAATCTTAAATTTTTTTTGGAAAATGTTGTTTTCATTTATATTAAAATTTAGTATAGAGCTTTTGCATGACTCCGTCAAAAACCACTCCTATGTATGTCCTATGCATGTAGTGAAGTTTAAAACAACTTTCAGAATTCCATAAAAATCATTTTAACCAAATTAAAACAAAAAAAAAAAAATTAAGGCAGATATGAGTTCATCTGAACAAACCGACGGACAACGTCATGAAAACCACTTTTTTGGATTTATCTATCATCGTTTGTCTGAATAAAACATCGATTTTTTTTTTGTTAGAAACCAATACTTGTAGAAAAAGTAAGTGAAAATTTCACTTTGAAAAATTTCCATTTTTACTTACTAGTTTGTTAGGACAAGAAAATTTGAATTTAGCTACTCATAAAATCTTTAAGTCATCGAATCAATATTGTAAAACTATTTTTTACGAAATTCCGACCAAAAAAAATAACAAAAAAATAAAAAAAAAAACCTTTAAATAGAGAATTTTGAAAAAAAAATATAATTTTTCACTAAATATTTTCGAAAAAATAATTTTTTTACATTTGGCCTTTCAAATTAAGCTAAACTATTTTACACCAACCACTTTTTTCAAATTTCCAAAACTCACCGTCGGATCCATACACCTCGGACACTTGCAAACGATATGTTTTTTCTGCTTCAAAAACTGATACCTCGCAATATTATTCGAAAACAGCTTAGTATACGTTGTAGTCAGTTCGGTGCCCTTGGGAATATCCAATGCAGCCTTAACAGTCATCTGCCATGTCTTTGGATCCAAGTGATACGTAGTATTTGACACACAATCATTATTCAAAACTCCAAACAATGGATACAATGATCTATGTGGACATTCCTCATTGTTTGTAGTCTTTTCCGGACTGCCTGCATTAAATCCATATGTCTTAACAGCTGCCACTGATCGATTAATAACATCAATGATCTTCTTGTCGGTAGGGAAATTTCTAAAACACTTGGCTGCATATCGCACCTCTGTTCTATGATTATTATCCAAAGTTGCTTGTAGAGAATATAATAAATCCTGTTGTTCCTGAGCCAATAATAAACCCCGGGCTACAGTTAATAGACGAAGAACTTGTGAATTAGCAATGCCAGGCTCATTCGGTTCCCACGACTTAAAAAGCTCGCATTCATCTTTGTGTTGCTTCTTTTTTGCACACGCCCCGCACACTGACAAACCACATCCTTGACGGCACATAAATTTGGTTTCATTCAAAACCTTAAAACATATCGAACACATATTCAAAGAGTCCTCATTTTGAGCTGCGGGCCCAATTAGCAGAGGATTTTCACGAAATATCACATCACCACGTTTAAGATCTCGCGCTGCATAAACTGCACGACCACCGATTTCCGAAGGACCGATCTCCCAGCCAGGATCACTTTCATGCAAGGGACCCAAATTTTGCACTATTAATTCCGAAAGACGTTTAGGATTGTTCATTTTGAAAATAGAAAACAAAAATTATTGTACTAGAATAGGTAGTATATGTAAAAAGTTCTTGAGGTTATATAAAAATTTTGTATGATTTTTTCGACTTTTCACAACGATCGGTCTAACGTCTTCTCGAGAACTGTCGTCCGTTGTCCAGTGTAGCTCATATTTAAAAGTATTTGCGGATAGCACGCATCGATCGGATTGCTAGCGCGGTAGGTGGTGGCAGAAGTGCTATCGCAGTGGTGGGCAATTATTATTATTCGAAAAATAGTTGGCCACGTGCCAGATCATCAGCTATCAAGCGTTCACCCACCACCGCCTTGCGCCTTTACAAACGTTTCCGAATTTTTATAATTTTGTTGTTGTTGTTGTTGTTTTCTGTTCAACAATTGCTTGTTTGCCACTGTGGCGTTACAATTTTTGAGATTTTTGTTTTTTTGAGAAAAAACATTTTCAAGTGGCTGTTTGAGAGTGTGTTTCAATGAGGGAATGAAAATTAGCGCTCGGTTGGAAATTGCTTGCTACAAATTGCACTCATCCGGGGGACAGTTCCGGTCAATGGCGGATTTTCGAATTCTGCGTGGCATTGCGTACAGTTTTTTCAACCTCCTCGGCAGGCAAATAAACTCAAGAAATGATGGGGTAATAATTAACAAAATGCAGACACGATGTCGGCGGTGGGTTGGTGGGGTGTGGGGGCAGAAACTTTGGCTATGACTGGTATGGCTGGGGTGGCTATATGGCGCGGCACGATCAGATTTGTATATATTTTTCTTGGATGCGAACGATATGACATGAAGAAGATCATTTTTGAAGAGATGACAACATTTTCGGAACAAAATCTAAGTGGACATGAGATTTGTTCTTAATTGGATTTTGCATGGCGTTGCAAGGCGACATGTCCGATGACATACAGTAGCAGTTCGTACGGAGTTACGACGGGAGGGCGTTTTAAAGGATTGTTTTTTTTTTTTTTTTATTATTTTTGAAAAATTTTATTAATTAATGTTTGGTCGTGGGTGATTTTTATGATTTATTTGTAACGGCAACATTGCAATACTGAAATATATGGCATTTTTATAAAAACAAAAATAAACAATATAATGTCTGCCTTGTTGTTATACAATGAACAGAGTCTTTATGGATAGAGTCAAGGTTGTGGCATTGGGCCTTTCATGTTTACGGCTATGTCTTGTTTAATGTAAGACGACTTTTGTATTACAAAAAAGAAAATTGCAGATTGCGGCTGGTGGGAATAGATCAAAGGCTGTCGTTTTAAAATTATTGTTTGTCAGAAATGCATAATTAAGAAAGTGACGAATTAATTGGGCTTTATTTAGAAGGTGTTTTTTTTGCTTTTTTTTTTGTTTGTTTGAAGATTGAATATGAGGTTGGAAATGTTTTGTTCTTTTTATAATACTGAATATCGTAAGCTGTTAAAGGTGGTTGGCCTTGATGTCAAATTGAACAAACGAAAATCACTTTTTCTACAAATATATATTTGCAAAAAAAAACTAGCTTGAAAACAGATTTTTTTTTTTCTTGGTAAAACTTGGCAATTTCATTGATTCATTTTTCAAAAACTGACAAATTTATTGATAGACATAGAACTCAAATATGTAGCTATTTTTGAATCAGAAATGTATCAAAAAAATATTGACATGATCGGTATGTCCTGCTTCAGCTGAATTGAATATTTTTAAGTTTTTATGTCACAATTCTCGATATAATCATAAAAATAGAATTTCGATTTTTAATGACCGTGTTTAATAATTTGAATAATTTTACATGTCTTTTTTTCTAAAGAGCCGTATTTTTTGTTTCTGTCGATGATCAGTGAACCATTTGATAATTTTTCTATCGAAATCTTCAAAGTTGTTTTATTATTCATCAGTAAATTTTTTTTTACAAGGAAAAGTGTTTCGTAAACGTTTTATGTTTTTAGGGCTTCCTAGTTTAAACTCAAATAAAAAATTAAGTGTATCTTAAAATTTTTAACAAAGTTTTGTGATAAAGAAAAACAAATACAAATACAAAAATACATTATTTTAAAATCTTGGCAACCTTATAAAGTGTTAAGTTTTTTAAACGCCACCCCATATCAATGCTCATAAAATAACCATACCTTCATTAATGCGTACAATTTGTATTCATTATTGACGTGTAGAGGGATCTTGTGCTATCAAACTATTAAGGTAAAATGGGCTTAGAAAAAAATGCTAAACAACAATTTAATTAGGTAGGTACACCATAACACTAAAAGAAAAAAAAGCACTTAAAGCCCCATAAGCCAGCCGTATTTTCAGGTTTGAGAATTTTAAAAACGAATTGTCTTTTGAAGAGTAATTTAAGTGTCAAAACAAGCTAGTTTGGAATCTATAATATATCTCATTTTTGAGTTCTGGGACCTTTTTCAGTCACAATAAACTAAATCAGTTATATCGGCTACATCAACGCATACAAATTTAAATTTTTTTCGAATCCTAAACTTTCCCTATAGGACCTACTTATTTACCTATGTGTATCTTAAGTAAAAAATAGAAAATATAGTATAATAATGACTCATACAATGTTCGCTCTTTTTTAAATTTTTTAAAATAAAATTCAGTTTGAACGCCTTTTCTGGTCGGCATTTTGTTAAATTAAAACATTTTTTTCTATTCAATACACTTAAATACTTAAGAGTGCCAAATTTCAATAAAAAATCAATAAATAAATTTCGCCAAAAAATTAATAGAAATAATGAAAAAAAAAGAAACAGTCAATTCCGTCTAAGAGAAAGAAAACTTTACTTTAAAGTTTAAACAATTGTCTTAAAGAAGCTATGAAGAATCTTTAACAAAATTTTATCGAAGCTGTATCCAGTGGCGCACGTTGAGTCACCGGGGCCCCGGGGTAAGACTAAATTTTGGGGCCCCTTTGATATTTGGGGGCCCCTTAGTTAAAAAAAAAATTACGTATACGCCATAGGTTTTTTTTTGTATGGCTTATTTATTTTTATGTTTATTTTAATGTTTTAATATGTTCGTAATGCACTTTGCTATACTTACCTAAAATGTCTCTCATAAAAGTAGTAAACACTTGTACTACACGGAGAAAAATGAATCTAGTATTTTATACTCCATATGACTAGTAAGGTAATTAAAGTAAAAAGCCCTAGATTTTAAGTAAAATTTACCTTACGTATTGAACATTTCTTGGATCCGTAAAGTAATTTTTACAAGAAAGTTATGGTGAACAAATTATAGTAGTATATACCTTACGAGTAGCAATATTTTCTTTACGTAGAGTCAAATATACCTTCAACCAAAAAAGTGTATGAATCTTTTCACTTTAAGATTCTAGTAAAACATATTTTACAAATTTAACTATTCTATGAATAAGTTTTACCTTACACTAAAGTAATAATAATACTGAATTCTAGGAAATTTCCCCAATAGAGATCAGTACCCTCGATACATAGAAAAAACTCTTAAAGCTATCATTGAAAAGTGCGCCATTTTTTCTCCATTTGTGTTTGATTTTGATTTTTTGTCAAAACTTTTAGGTGACGAGTGCGGGATAATTATATTAATTCATAAAGAATTCGCAAACAATTAGATCAAATAAAGTCAATTTAATTTTTATTGATGATATTTGCCTAAATAAAATTGTATGCATTTATCTTACAAAAATTAATTAAAATAAAAAGAGGTGATTTTTGTAATTATTGAAAAACATAACAGGGTCATACGTTACTTACTTCTAAATAGCTTTGAGGATTAAGTACGTGTTACTTAGTTATGCTTTTCAATAATTACAAAAATCAATTTTAATTTTTGTAAGATAAATGCATACAATTTTATTTAGAAAATGTCATCAATAAAAATGAAATTGACTTTACTTGATCCAATCTGTAACTAAATTATATACCTTCCATAGAGAAGTTCAATTTACTTTAAAAATCAGTATTTTTAGCCTTATAGTAAGGTTAAATATGTACCTAACTTTCTAGTAATTTCTATTAGAAATTCATACAAAAAAAGGCTTTACTGTAAAGTTAATCATAAGCTATAAATTTACTAGAAAAGTAAGGTAAATTCCATTTTATTGGGGAGTCATCCCTATTTAAACTTTACATTAAAGTTAAATATACCAGAAATAAGGTGGTTCATACCTTATTTTTTCTCCGTGTAGGGGCCCGCAAAATTAAATATTTAGAGACCCCTAAAATAAAAATTTTTTTAGCTTAGAATTGATAGTTCTTGGGGCCTCTGTTCTGAAGTAATAAATACATATTTTATTTTCCATCATCAGACATATTTTTTTTTATTTTGGGGCCCCTGAAAAATTATTTTTAGAGCCTCAAAATTAAGTGCTTAGAGGCCCCTAAAATATAATATAATTTTTTTGGAGCCAAGAATTAATAGGTATTGGGGCCTCTGTTCTGAAGTAATATTCGGAATTCCACCAATAACGTAATGTTTTTATTTTGGGCCCTGATGTATTTATGTTGGGGCCCCTGAATTTATATTTAATTTTCCATTTGATTGTTTTGAACCACTTTTGAAGATCCTCAAATAATATTTTTTTGCTTTTTTGGGGCCCCTAATGTATTATTTGTGGTGGCAAAGATTTTTCAAGTAATATTTTTTGGGGCCCTAAGATAAAATTATAATTTTTCTTTTAAAAAAGCAGTTTATTTTTTGTTTGGGGCCCGCCCCGGTTGCCCCAAGGGAGTGTGCACCCCTGGCTGTATCTATAGTAATTTTAAAAGAATTAAAATATTTTCTACCTTGCCAGAATCGCAATTGATATCAGGTGGCTCACAGTCCATCCATCATCAATCTATTTATTTGGCTATACCATGGTTTTCTTAAGAAGATCGAAAACAAGATAGATGCAACTTTTATAAGCTTCCTTATCGAAGTCTTACTGATTTTGCTATTGTTTGTTGAAACACTAACACTTTTCAGTACATTTTCGTGAGATCTATCTCAAAAAAAGTGATTAGAGCTTAAGCTCATTCTTTTTGCATATGAGCCATAAAGTCTGCTTGGTTCTTTTATTTCGCAGTATTAAATAAATTCTGTTTGTTTACTTTATGTATTCGGATTTGTTTAAGAGTTCACATAGTATAAGTCAATGATAAAGAAGTATAATTACTAACTCGTGTACACGAGCCAAGGACCTGTCTTTTCAAGATAATTATTTCTGAAATATTTTTCAAAAATTGTGGGATTAGAAAATTATAATTTACAAGTTCGTGTGGTTTAAAAATGTATCTTTTATTATTAATTTTTTTTTTTTCATCTTTATCTATTGTTAACAGTCAAATAAACGCATAAACATGCAATTAAAACTAAAAAAAAAATACTTTTTTGTTTATTTTCACCCAGTAAACTCATTTCTGTCATAAAATTCGAATGCCAGGCATCTGTGACGATATCAAATAATATCAATTCTAATTTTGACATTGGACGATTATTTTATATTATATTTTTTTATGCAGGAATTTAAAACGCATAACTCATGTTTTTCATGTGATAATATGAGTTTTATATTTGTAAAAAAATAAATGTATGTTATTAAGTTATTTATTAAAGTGTCAACTTGTTGGCATATCTGCTTGTATTTTTATTGTTTTCTTTTTTGTTTTATTTTTTTTTTGTCTAATCATTTGACTCTTCACCAGTTGTATCCATTTGACTTTAAATTAAAAAAAAAATATCTTTAAAATTTCTAAAAATATTTTATATAAAAAAAAAAAATAATACTAAGCTAAGTTAAGAATTCCGTGGGAAAATCTCTGTCTTGTTATTTGTTGAAAATTCTTATTCGCCTAATTAATATTAATGTGGTTTTTCAAGCGTGTGATTGTTTTTTTTTTTTTTTTTTGAAAATCAGCAGACAATATTTAAGATCAGCATAAGATGGATTTGATAGTTTTGACAGTGTGACTTTTTTTCAGAATCTCGCAAAGTTTATATGATTTTATTGCACTTTTATAGCGGATGTGTGGAGTAAATCAATCAGTTGGATCATCATCTTTTTTATTTTCTTAAATTTTTATGAGTTTTTTTGTTTGTTTTTATTTATTTAACACGTGAAATATTTTAATTACCTACCACCATGCTGAGTTCGAGTTTGTTTTTCAATGATTATTTTGTTAAAGTGGTTTTCAGTTTTCACTTTGCAAAAGAAAAAAAAGAATATTTCTTTCGTAGTAAATTAAACCATTTTCTGTAAAAATAAAAAACCTTGTTTAGTGTTTTACTTTCAATTTCAATGTTAAATTCACTCTGGCAGTGAAGATATGGATATTTTATGTCTTTTTAGTGGAATTTTTACTTTTTTAAATATTTTGTGTACCTTGGTATTATTTAATACTAATTGCTTCCTTTGATTCAGTTATTCAATAGGTAAACATTTTGATTTTATATTTTTTAAACGTAATCAAATTGGGAACACACAAGAAGTGATGGTGTAAACAAATCGTACGGAAGAAAATCTAGTTAAGTTATATATTGTGTATATTGATCTCTTCAAATAAAAAGTAAGCAAATACTCAGATTTTGCTATGGAATTCTTCAACTAATTTTCTTTGACGATGATGTGAATGCGACTGGGATCAATCACTCTTACCATTTGATGTGACGTCGTCGCTCGTTTTGAGTAATATCGACAAATTTCACAACCGCATTAAGAAAAGATAGGGTAAGAGAAATCAATTAAGACCCTGTTGTACTTTGTACATAAACAAATAAATGAAAATTAACTTGAAGTTCTTCTTAAGCACATTTTAAAATAAAAATATAAATAAAAAGTTCCAAGATTTTTTAAATTAAAAAGCCATGTTAATCTTGAAAATGCTTTTTCATAATGTATTGTCAGACTTAAAGGATTAACCTCTTAAGCACCACAGTCACTCATCGTATTTTTCATTGCACAGCAGTAATGGGATTTATCAATGCAAATCCCTTCAAGATTAATACGTTCATTATTTGCTTGACATTTTTGAAAATAATAAATATCCAGAATTTTCTTGTATTCTGAAATTCCATTCTGATCTATTTATATTATTCTTTTTTTTTTAAATGAAACAAATGAAATGAGAATGTTAAAGAATGTTCTTTATTTTAAATTCACTCTTTTGTGTTTTTTTTTTTTTTAATTTAAAATTAAAAAAAAAATAATAATGCATATTGTGTTATATAGTGGCTTTTTTTATATTTTATTAAAAGTGGCATTTTAAGACTATTTATGATGATCGTTTTGAATGCGTAGGTTTTATGTGCGGCTTTTCATTAATCAGTGTTATACACATTATATCAAAAATAAATCTTTTTAGTTTAGTCAGAGATGAAAGAGTATCTATAAATTTGTATTTATTTATAAATACATAATAATATAATAACTGATAGCTACTTTATTATGAAAATGAATAAATTTGACTAAACTATTTTGTTTAAATTGATATTTACTACATTGGAGGTAATATTTTATTTTTCAATTTGTATGAAAGTATGCAATTTAAGACAAATAAACAAAAATGTGAGATAATTATAAACAAACACAAAAACTGTCAACTTGTCGATGTAAATTTGTAAAATTTCTAATTTGAAAATTTTTAACGATGATGGGTGAAAATATTTAAGTAGCAAGTCTATGAGTAAGAAACTGACAGTTAAAAAATATAAAATAATTTACGGTTTGAAGAGAAAAAATTTGTGTTTTTTTATTAGTTTTACTATTGATTGATAGATAATAAATTAGTTTTTATTTTTTTTTATAATCAATAAAACAAACATTCCTATAATATAAGATGTTTACAGTGGTAATTTTGGGTATAAGATTGGTATCCTTGAAAAAAATAACATTACAAAATTTGACAGCTAAACTAACACTAACAGGAATAAAAAACACTTTGTTTATCTAAAAATGCCTATCAATTAAAGAAAATGATTCACCACATATTTATCTTTTTAGTTAGAAAAAAACAAGGAAAATATTCATTTTTGGCTCACTAGAAACTAGATTGTATACCTATTATAGACCTGGTGTTCTTTTGGCTCTATTTTGTGGAAAATAGTGTAGAAAACTACAAACTTATTTATTACTTTTTATTCCTAGCAGTTGCCAAAAATTAATAAAATGTAAATGTTTTTATCATAAACAAAAGAAACAAAAATATAATTAATTATGTATGTTCTATAAAAAGTGTCTTTTCATACTCCTTTTTAAGTTTTTTTTTTTTATTCCGCGATCTGATAAAGTTTCTTCGTAGCCCAGTCAAATTGTATTTAAAGAAGAGGATATTATTGTTTCCAGCGGTTTATTTTAAGTTTTTTGTTACTGAAAACAAATTGTTCTGTTGAAGTTGTCCAACAAAAATTAAAAAAATTAATGAAAATCGTCACCTACTTCTTAAAGACAAACTTAAAAACATGTTCACTATGGTGTATACGTGTATTTTAGTGAAAATTGTTCTATTGGAAATATAATAAGAAAATTAATGGCCGGAATGAAGAGAATATGATTTAACTATACATTTAAGTACATCAATCAGCAAGTGTAAAGGTAGCCCTTGCCACCATCATAAACCTGCTGTTTTGAAACCAGGTATATTTTAATCTTATCAAAACACTAATTCGATTTAGACGAATTTTTGTTTGTAAAAGCTTTAATACAGTTTTGAATCAGAAACAAAATTTTGAAAAATTAGTTTTTGGGTTTAGGAAAAACAATTGAAATCTTTTTCTTGAAAATCATTTTTTTTTTTTGAAATTTTGGTTTTATTGCTACAAAATAGCATACAAACCGATTTTATTTATTTATTTTTTTTTTCTCAAAAAATTATTTAAGTTAAGTATACAGTTCTTCTTCTAAAAAAAAACCTCAAGCATTTCTTATGGGAGACGTTTTTATTAGATTTTTTTCCGAAAAAAAATATTTTTTTAACTCACCAGTCACCACAGCTGCAAACCAAAATCGAAAAAAAAAAAAATTTAAACACACCACGATTTTTTTACTCGCAAAACAATGTGCATCTCATTGTTTTTGTGAAAAAAAAACTAACAATAGTCATCTGTTCATCACAGACTTTTTTTCAAGAGAAGAAATTTTTTTGCCACTTATTTTTTTTTTTATCAATTTTTTTTACTAGGCTTCATAAAAAAAATATTTTTTTTTAAACGATTCTAACGATTCTGAAAAGATTTTTTTCTAAAGTTGCCAAGTTGTGTTTAGCAAGCCTCTTGAGGACTTCACCCAGGTGTTGGCGGTGTTCGTTAACGTCGGATGAAGCGATGCAGATGTCATCCATGTATGGGAACGCGAATTCAATACCTCGTAGCACTTCATGAACTAGCCGTTGAAGAGTTTGGGCTGCGTTACGTAATCCGAACGTCATATGGGTGAATTCGTACAACCCAAAAGGCGTGATGATGGCAGTTTTAGGTATGTCGGAAGGGTTGATTGGTACCTGATGGAAAGCCTTCTGTAAGTCTATTTTTGAGAAGATAGTCTTACCTCGAAGTATGTTTGCGAAGTCGTGGAGGTACGGGAGCGGATAGCGGTCGGGAACTGTTATTGTGTTGAGACTCCTGTAGTCTCCACATGGCCTCCACGAACCGTCTGCTTTTCGTACCATGTGAAGTGGGCTGGACCAATTGGATTTTGATGGTCTGCATATCCCAGCACGCCTGAGCAATTCGAACTCCCTTTTTGCTGCAGCCATTTTGTCTGGTGGTAAACGACGTGCTCGAGCTGAGCATGGCGGGCCATTCGTTTCAATGAAGTGCAGAGCTTTAGAGTTGGTTGATGCACCTGGAGGTGCGAGACGAGTAATGTTTGGAAAAGTCAAAATTATGTCGGCGAATGGCGAGTTTCGATCTATGAGCTGCGGTGATTGTTGATTACTGGTTATAGCGAAAAGCGGTTTTGTAGCGAAATGGGTGCGTGAATCGATGAGCCGGGATCTTTTTACGTCTACCATTAAGTCATGATGCTGAAGAAAATCGGCGCCGATGATTGGAGAGGAGACGTCAGCGACGATGAAAGTCCAAACGAATGGGCGGCGAAGACCAAGATTAAGCTCATGAGTTACCTCTCCATAAACTTTAATCGGCGATCTGTTTACTGCGAACAGCTGCATTCTGGTTGGACGCAGCTTTTTGTGTGATGCAGACGGTGGAATACAAGAAACTTCAGCGCCAGTGTCGATCAGAAACGATAAATTTGTGTTTTGTTCTTGTAGACAGAGTCTTTCAATCGAGTATGACGTATTCTGATAGTGGTTGGTATCCGAGGGCGTTGGACGGAGTCACAACTGTTGCCGTGAACCTGATGGTAAATTTTTACCGATTCGGCAAGGCTGACGACAATTAGTGGCTCTTTTACCAAATTGTCGATGGAACCAGCAGTCGTCGAACTGCTCGATGGAATGATCGCGTCTACGCTGGCTGGAAATTCGAGGCTGACCTGAGCGTGGTGAAGTGAGCGTACGTTGTCGTGACGGTCGTTGGTGCTTTGTCAACAATTTAGAAAATTCTTGCACCAAATAAGCGGCTTCAGACGAAGTTGATGGCGCATCGGCGGAGGTGTGGGCTTGATGTTCACTGAGCTTTGGTGGTGAGCTGCAGGGTACAATCGCGTTAAGCTGTCGTAATTCGACGTTTTCCATAACGGTGTCGGCGATTCGAGTTTTTTCATCCACACCCCCTTTTACCAAGACAACGACTGCATGAACGGATTGTGGCAGACGGGAAGCCCATAAATCGAGTAGGACGGCTTCGCTTAATGAGTCCTTAGCTGTCTGAACCATCTCGTAGTAGAGCTGGCTAGGTTTTTTGTCGCCGAGAGGCATATCGTGAAGTATTCGACGAAGTCGTTTTTGCTGGCTATCGGCAAAGTAATTTGTGAGTTCAGTGCGAATGTATTTGTACTTCTCGGTATCCGGAGCTGCATCAATAATGGATCGGAGCTCGGTTAGCCTTGCGAGTGGCAATTGTGAGCATACCGTATCGAATCTGCGACCATCGTGTGCAATACCTGATGCTCGGAAATAGAAATTCAACAAATAAAACCAATTATCCACATCCGACTCAACAAAAGGTGGCATTTGTAGGCGAGCGTAATAATTTGCAGCAACATCAACAGCTTGATTGTCACCGTTTTCAACTTGTTCATCGTCGGCCATCACGTCGGGGTCACCACTTTAGACGCTGTAAAAAATGATTAAAAGAAAACTTTAATATTTTAAACTACTTTATTTAAGAAAAGATATGTGATCATGTGATCGGGTGATCGATTAAATTAGAACTGAAACTCGAACGGTTTCTTGTTTAAGCCAAGCTACACCTGCATCCTCATTGGCCATTTGCAGGTGGCCTCTATCGACTCTCGTCCGACTCTATCGACTCTCGCCCGGCGCAGTGTTGCCAGAACCATCCGCCACATGCATTTGAATAAAAGAAAATAATGAATACTTGTTTTACAGCCTAATATGATTTAAGATGTTTTTTTTTTTTCCTCTAGAAAACGAATTTTAGAATATTTTTTTTATAAGGCTCCCACTTTTTGAAATTTTTTTTTTTTTTTTATTTAAAAATTATTTAAAGTATGCTGAATTTTTTCGACAAACAGTTTGACTGGAATTATTGTTCCACGAGCAAAGCCCTATGTTATTCACATATAAAATCTTAATTGCTTAGAGGCACGGATAAAAATTAGGTAAGTAAGAGACTTGAAACTTTCAACCCAGTCGCCTAAGACAAAAAATGGCTTTAGGTCGCAAAATTGCACCGAACTAAATATTTGGTTTGTTGTTATTATAAAGAAATCAGTACTATAAAACCAGTTTTTCAGTTTCTGTGTGACTGTGACACGAAAAGCCTTGAAATTTTTTTAACTTTTTTAGTTTTAAGCATATAAATTCTAAGGGTTAATTTGATTTGATACTATTCTCATGACTGTGTGCCTTTGGTCCAAGTCCCATATATTTTTGTCTTATCTACTTTGTGAAAAAAATTCCATTTTTTTTGCTTTGTAATTATTTATACAATAGTTAAACCGATTTGTTTAGCTTGGTAGAAACTTATATACCTATTCAAATTCTCATACCAAATGTGAACGTTAAGAGTATCGATACTATAAGTGACTCCATTGATAGTATTTTCCGCGTTTAGTTCTATTAAACATCTCTGATTTTCAAGAAATTAAAAAAAAATATTGTTTTGCCTGAAAAATTAAAATTTTTCAAAGAAAAACAGAAAAAATATGTACATATAACATTAATTTAGAGTCTAAAGCTTCTATCAACAGGCAGATTTAAGTGATTTTTTTTTTGTGTTTGCCGAATGTCTGCGAATTTTTAAAGATGATTAATTCAAGCCATTATAGGTACACTTATAGGTGCAATTTGTCGATATACAATACGTTTACGTTATTATAGATGTTTGTTGTTTTCCAAACACACATGACTGAGAAATGTTTTCGCTTATGTGGTACCTACATATATATCAAAAATTCACATAACAAAGTAACAAGAAATTAGCAATTTAATAACATTTCGGACACACATCATCGACATTGAAAATGCAACTTGAGGTTTTAAATTCTAATTAAATTTTTGAAAAAAAAAAAAAATAACCAAACAAGAATATAAATCTGTTTTGTATTTATTTTTTTTTTCTTCTTGTGTTGTTTTGGTTTCCAACACACTAAACCATGATGATTGCATTCACATGTTTTTGCTCTAAATCTTCCATCAACTTATTAAAGAAAACTGACGACCGACCGCTTTGCAACGATCAACGACGAAGATGAACAGCGGATGCTGGCTGATGGTGGGTCCAGGCCAAAAAAAATATTGACATCAACAACGAAAAATGTTGCTCTTCGATATAAAGTGGCCCATGCTGACAGCGAATAATTAGGATTTAATGCCAACTTAGATCAACTTCTAAAAATCAAAATTGGAAATACATTTTAAGTAACGCTAATGTATTTTTCAAAAATTTAAAAAAAAAAAACCAAAAATATTTATAAACATTAGAGACAGTTGGTAAGTTTGTCAAAAAACGACAGTTGTTGTTGAAAATGATGGCAACCATCGATCCGAGGATCCGACTGTCACACTGTAACAACATCAAAAAATCTATTTCGCACCTCAAAAACTAAAATATTTACGTTATTCCAATTTATTCGCAATATTTTTTTCAGAGAATTTTTCACCTCCCTGATAACCTGAATCAAAAATGAAAAATATATGCTTATGTACCTCGAGTAGCGTTATTTATATTTCTAATTAGTAGGTAAAGTAGTGGCGGTAAATTTGGGTGACAGAGTAGCGGTGGGCAGATGATGATGGCAATGCCAGCCGGTGATCTGGCAGATCAGTGAATGGAAAATTAATAATTTATCAAAATAACCAGCATGTAGAATCAGCTGCAACATTTTGCGGTGGTCCTGTGTCGGTGTCCTCCTTTTTCAGCGCCAAAAACTGTTTCGCTTGAATAAATCAGATTGGCCATTAAAACGTTGCAAAAAGTTGTGCAATCAAGATTTGCTGATTTAATCAAATGCACATCATGTCAAAAATAGTGTTTCAAAAGATTTTTCTTTCAACGCATAACCAATTTTTTTGGTTGGTTTTTAAAAATTGTTTTTTTTTTTCTTTTTATTTTGTGATTTTTCGTGTTAGAAAATTGAGTCTTTAGAAATTCATTAGAAAAATCGAAACACAAATAAATTTTGTTATTTTACAGCGGAGGTGGATTGGATGGTAGAATTAGAATTCACGGAATGCAGCCTGTAATTGGCGTCACATACTTGTTGGTATAGGTATGAATTTTTCTGTTTTTCAATGAATATATGAAAATGTCTGTGATTTTAGAAAATGTTAGCAATTAAAAGGTGTATCATTTGAATTTTGGCAGAATATTGAAAGAAATCTAAGGTAGGTAGAGTGATATAGTCTCTTTGACTTTTTGGATGCAAGAAATGTTGCTATTTTTAAAAATAAGCTTGCAAGTATAAAAATAATAATAATATCTACCTAGTATAAGAAATTTGTAAAATTTTGCATTAGCTACTGGGGAATCCGGTCATGTGACTCAAAGGTGATTATTTTCTATTTCTGTGAAAAAAAAAAATTTTAAATATCAAATGTGGGATGTATTTTCCAACCAGACAGAGAAAAAAAATACTTTGTAAGATATTGTGTAACTTATTTAGTAATTTTAAGGATTTATTCGAAATCGATTTGTCTTTTTGCTTTCACGTCAACCAAGTACATCACAAATAGCAAACGACTGAACATGGCAAAGCTGTTCAGTATTTAACTTGAAGAATATTATCAATTTCAAAATTTAGCAGAGAAAAATTAGAGAAGTATCAAGAAGTTGGTCAAGTTGATAAAGCCTCTGTCATCAAAAATCATCTCAAAAATGTTTAAACCAAATTACTTTCAAATGTAACTTGAGGGTTGTCAAATCATCCATTTATATTTTAAGCCTAATTATTTCAGTTTGCTCTCTTTATGGGCAACTTTTTAACGGTAAAATAGCTAAACCGTTGGAACTGTTCAAAAAACCAAAATTTTCCAATTTTTTTGTTTTTACTATTTTTACTATAAGTAGGAAATTTTTTTCTGATAAAATGATTATTATTTTTAGAAAGGCTATTTATTTGTCTTTAAGATTCATTTTGTTTCAAACTTCTACAATTTTTTTTAGAATGCAATATCAGTCATCAAACCAAAAGCCATATTTTTGACTTTGACTATCATTTGATCTTTTGAGATGAAATAAAACATAATATTTCTGCAGGTCTAAATGACTTACTTCTTTGAACTTTTTTATGAGAAAAATCAAATTCTTTTGAGTTTATTTGAACATTTTATTTATTTATTTATGATAAACCAAGGAAAAATTAAAAGTTTTCAAAAAAGTTAAATTTTGAAAAAAAAGCTTTTTATACCATTTTTGGATATTTTTCCTAATTTTGAAAACTTTAGCTAAACCTGTAAAATGTACATATAATAGGTACTATAACTTGTCGAATCGTAAAATGGAACCTTATGAGTAATTCCATATGAAAACGTCCAAAAAGAGAAAAAATCGTTGCGGCCTCATTTAAGATTTTGCTCAATTTTCGTGAGAATGTTCTCAAGGACTGTTAAGAAGTAAATCCATGGTCTTAATTTCTGAGATAATTTTGTATGGGAGCTTGAGGATCAACTATTATACTCCTTAAAAGCTTTTTAAACGTTAAAGTTGCTTCTATAACGCTTTATTTGAGCAAAATTCTTTATAAAATAGCCATAATGCGCATATGCACGCTTCGTTAACTTTCGTCAAGCATATGCCGGAATGAGTTAATTTAATAAAATGAAAACAACATGGATGCAACAGGAATGGAAGAATTAAATTAATTTTCACTCAACAAAAATAAGCGAATTGTGGATTAAATAAAAACAGTTTTAAAAATATTTGTATGTTCATTATGGCTACTGCTCATGTTTTCAGAAACAGGACGAAGCAGTTCGTTCGATTTGACATATTTATTTTAGATTTATCTCGCGTACTACCCAGCAAATGGAAATAACCAGTGAAATATGTACGTTAGGGTGTGTCACTTTTGTATGGCCGAAAAAAGTACTCTAATTTTGCAATGTAATAGTGGTCAAAAGTTTTATTGGTGTCTAAGGTTTAATAATATGTAAAAAAAATTCATAATATCGTTCGTCTTTGGCTAGCTCAAATCGGTTAAAGTTGTTAGGAAAAAAACGACTTTATATGAAAAAATGTATTTTTTCCTTCTCAAATTATTTCGCAGTTTCTTTACTAAGTGTTCAATTCCAACATGTATAAGCTTTAAAGTTTTTTCTTATAAAGATATATAATATTTAATATATTTGTTTTTGTATTCAAACGGCGCAATTAAAAAAAAAACATTTATTTCAAAAATCTCTAAAAATTCTAATTTCTTCAATTTCTTCCTATATTTTGAGCGAGCCAAAGGTATTAATTAAAATGAAAATTGTAAACGCAGCATTTATTTTTGATAAGTAATGTAACTTTTAAAAGCTATTACATTTGGAAATTCCATACTTTAGCATTTTGACACACCCTAATGTACGTATAAGAAGTACCTAATTCTTTTCTTCTGAAAAAAGGTAGGCACTCGGAAAAAAACTCAGTTATTTTCTTCTTATACATAAGAATACGTCAAGCAACTATCTCTTTCTACCATATATTTTCCCGCCATTAAAAAGTACTGATATAACATATTAAGCCACTAGACAAAAAAAAAAACACGCCTCGGGGCTTAACCTGAATGAGTTTTTTTTGTCCACTTAAGGCCGGTTGTAATAAAAAAACACAAATATTGTACTTCTCTGCTGTTTAATAGGAGTGCAAAAAAGGTAGCCATTTTGATCGTAACGAGTCTTATATGAGTTTTTTAGGTGTGAAATCAATCATGGCGAGAAGCTTCTCATCATTGTTATAAAAGGAAAATAGTTAGTTGGGATATTATAAAACATGTAAATTGCTTAGAACCGACTGTGTTTATGTGTCCTGTTTAGCACGGGCGCGGGCGTAGTAAAAAAAAAACACACCTCTAGTGTCAAAAATGTATCCCAAGCTTAATATTTCCCAATTCACACACGGCCTAAAAAGTCAAATGAAAATTGAAACCACAGAATAAAACCACATCAACATTTCAAAATGACGTCTTAAAATAAAATTTTATTCGTGGCAAAAAAAGGTGTAATTGCTACAAAAAAAAATGTACCTACACGCCATGGTATAAAAAGAGAAGGTATGATCATAAGAAAAAACTCAGTATCGAGAACTGTCAAAACTTATGGCTACTTAAGGTTTTGACAGCCCAGTCCATTGAAATTGTTGTTGTAAACAAATTTGTCTTGGAAATTGTTGTTGCTTTTGACTTTGCCAAATGCCAAACGTCAAAACCTTATTACCCCATTTTGTAAGATGGCGGCTCTAATGATCATACCTTGTCTTTTTATACCATGCCTACACGCGATTGAAGTTATACTTCTCACTAACATAAATTCACTTAGTAGGGGAGCACAGCAAAAAAAAATATTTATGACCGTACGTAAAAAAATCGTTTCATGTAAATACCTACTTTTCATTTAAGTGCAAATTCAGCATCAGCCTTAAGAAAAATAATACTCACATTAAACACTTGGCGCTGCAATCGCTACAAAGACGAAAAAACAAATAAATACACAAAAAAATGACAGCTCGGCATTTTATTTCTTTTTTCTTTATGCGATAGACATTTTTCCAAAATATTTTTTCAACAAAAAATCAAAAATACTACAAGAAAAATTACAAATTAGATCGATTGAAATACTATTATTGATTCATTAAATCCTTATAATGGATAAAAAATCAAAAGAAGCTCTGCGTCGCTATAAAAAAGCCCGAGCTGCTCAATCCAGTTCGGACAGTTCAAGTAGTTCCGATTCAGATTCTGGATCCAGTAGTGGATCATATTCCTCATCGAGCTCTGAAAAGAAACCCGGCCATCGTAAAAAGAAAGCTCGTGATAGTAGTTCATCGGGCGATGAACGTCGCAAACGTGACAAAGGCCATTCTTCGTGCCATCAAAAGAAACTCGAAGCAAAACGTAATCATTTGAAGAGAAAATTACGCGAAGCTAAGGCTGCCAAGAAAAGAGCTCTTGGCACAAATGCAGTTCGCCGTGCAAGTCCTGGGAAAGTCAAAGTTCCCGGCGAAAAGAAACACGTTCGAACTGACAGCAAAGAACGACTCCGTCACGCTGCTGAGCGGGAGAAAATGCGTGCACGGGAACGTGAACGTATTCGGAGTCGTTCACCAAGAACTTTGGCCAAATTAGAGGCAAAAATGAGGGCAAGAAAATCGCCAGTTGCCGCAGTTTCACGGCATCAATTATCGCCTCGTGAGAAGATCATTATTCAAACAAGAACTCGTGAAAGAACTCCCGAGAGAAAACGGGATTTGAAAATGCGACTAGACGATTCACGAGAACGTGAACGTAGAGACCGAGAACGAGCAGAAAGAGAAGCCGAACGGCAAAAGGAGCGTGAGGAAGCTCTTGCTAGATGTCAGGAACGTCAACGAGAAAGGGAAAGATTGGCCAGGGAGAAATTGCGTCGTGAGAAAGAGAAGGAATATGCTGAGAGGGGAGGTGAACGATTGATTCCACGACCAGCTGAAAGGGAAATGGCTTTGGCACAAGCCAGAGGATATGGCAGTCGTGAACGTTCGTTGGAAGATGAGGGCAGGCTTCGTCATTCTCACGCTAGTCGAATTAGGGATCCGGCTTATGAAAGGGAGCGGGAGTATTTGGCTGCCGAACATCATCGAGTGCCCGTTTTGGAGCGTGATGAGAGAAGGGAACGAGAGTACCTCGTCATTAGACGGAGAGAAGTTCTTAGTCCAGGACATTACAGAGACGAGAGGGATTTGTACTCCGAGGAGGAAAGGTATGTAATTATTCGTGTTTATTGGTTTATCTAATTAATAATTATGTTATACTATATAATAGCTATACAAAACAGGACTTATTTGTACAAATGTTGAAATTACGAATGAGAACAATTATGAAACGATTGCTTAAGCTTTTCAATACCAATTCTCAGAGCTGTTTGCTCAAACAAAACTTAAGAATTTAAGTTCTACATAAAACCTTTTGTGACAGTTTACGCAAAGGAAAAAGTAGGGAATAAGATTTTATGTTCTATTTAAATATTTAAGAACAAGGTGTTCGTTTGTACTAGGGATGTTGAGAATATTCGCATCCGCAAATGCGGTACATGCGCATGAATTGGGGCATCCGCCTCCGCATCCACAATAATCAATGCGGATTTTCATGCGGATGCAAAGAAGTTGCGACAAGAAAGAATGGCGCGTACCAATGGGATTAGAGATGCGCAGAACAGTTCCAAAGCCGGAACGAACAAGGAACGGTTCTTTTTGGCGCAGGGACATAATAGTACAGGAAAGATAGACTTTTTCGTGGAACGAAATATAGGACGGCTGAATTTTTCAAATCTGAAAGAGGAGTGTTAAAAAAGCTTAATTCCTGGTTTTCGGGACGCCACCCCCCTGGCGAAATCCGCCATTTTGGAAAACTCGAATCGCTCTATATCTCCAAAACTATTAATCCTAGAGAAATGATTATCAGACCAAAGTTCTTGGAAATTTAATTATCTTTTTCTTTGTAATACATTATTTTTCTGAGCGGGCAATAGTTTTGAGGTTATGTTGTTTTAATTTATTTTTTTTTCGGTTTTTTTAAGATTTTATCATTCCCGGTAATAGTAACATAATTGTATATACGGTACAAGTTATAGACCATCAAATATTCAATAATTTGGTATATTTTTGAAAGTCATGCGATGTATGAGTCGAAAGTTATTGATCTGAAAACTATAGTCTAAGTACAGGAAAGTTAGTAAATAAAACAGGCAATTTGTGAAACGAAATATAGGGAGGCTGATTTTTTCAAATCTGAAATAAGGGTATTAGAAAAGCTTAAGTCCTGGTTCTCGGGACACCAACCCCATGGCGAAATCCGCCATTTTGAAAAACGTGAATTGGTCTTTTATTATTTTTCGGGATTTATGTCCCTCTTTACTGGGTCATAAGTCCCGAATCCAATTCGGGAATTATGTCCCACCCTACTGAGACTAAAGTCCTGAATTTTTTAGTCGAAAATGGGACATAAGTCCCGAATAGAGTAAAAACTATTTTACATACATATTTTTACTATAAATGTTCATCATATAGGTACTAAGTAATCTATAAGATTATTTTTTGGTGCCATGAAATGCGCCCAAGTGTAATAAGGAAGCCTTTCGGAAATTGGCATAATTTTAATTTTCAAAAGAGAAATAAAGCATTTTTTCAACATTTCGCTTTATTTCTTTTTACGTCAATATATTTTCTGAAAAAAAAAAAAAGAATGTGCCTCGTTTCGGTTTATTAAAGCGAAACAATACCAATATGATTTTTATATAATTCCAACTTTTCAAAGAATAAGTTTTATTTAAAATTTGTCTTACTTCAATTTGATTTGTTTGTTCCAAAGATATGCTTGTGTTATAACTCGATAAACGCGAAGCGGAAAAAAATTTCTCAGATTCAAATCTCTTTAATTTGCTCAACCCAAACGCGAAGCGGAAAACAATTTTGCCCACGGGAGAATCCATTTTGAGGTGTGGAAATAAAAATTCGCACGAATTTGGCATTTTGTGGAACTAGTGGAACTGTGTCCGAGTGAGAAACTAGTTCCAAGAACTATTTGGCTCCGGAACTACCCATCTCTAAATGGGATTCACATCGAGTAATGGTCTGTGACTGATTTTTTTAGGCAAAACACAGAAAAAACGGGCTATAAAAAAAGTGTTAATTTTATAGCCCGTTTTCACTAAAGCCCAAATTAGATAATTATATCATTTCGAATTTCAAATTTTATAGGAAATTTTTAGAATTTGGATTTCGAACTGACCTAATTTGCGAAATTATCAAATTTGGGATGAAAACAGGCTATTAATAGAGATCATTTTTTCCGGACAAAAAAAAAAAGGGAAAAAGCCATTGAAGTCTTTAACGATAATTTCTACCCACTCCACGAGGCAGTTTTCCTAGGGAACAATTATTTAGTAGCGCGGGGTTTAACTAACAAACCTCTGTGTAACCGGCTGTGGCGGTATTACTTTTTGTTAAGTCTAATGCACGTCTTTTTGATTTCTCTCACTAAACACAAATAATAAAAAGGTTATTTATAACTGTATCATTATTTTAATACATTTATATTAATTTTTTTTTATAAGATCTTAAACATCCGCATCCGCATCTGCAGATATTAACTTTGAAAAATCTGCATCCGCATCTGCATCCGCGGATGTGAAAAATTCCACATCCGCAACATCCCTAGTTTGTACTGTTAGGTATAATTTCTATCAATCCATTTTAATTTTGAACTTGATTTAAGTCTTGCAAAAACTACGAAATCCTATACTGCCCATAATCTCGCAAAGGCCCTAGCTACAAAATTTTCGATTTATGTCGTTTTCTTTCACTCCAATGAGAGTACCCTTTTAGTACTTATTTTTGCACTTTTGAAGGTTTTGTGTTCTTTGACGCCACAAAAGTGTAAAAAAAAAATTACTCCGGAGTGATTTTAGTACTACGGAGTACCCCGGATTTACTCCACATTTTTAGTCAGATTTACACCGATTTGCACACACACTTATGAATTTGAAGTTTGACATTTTAAAATTTTGTTTAAAAAGTGAAAAATGCGAAATGTTTTTTTTTCCAAACTTTTGTTATTAACAAAAACAACCATTATGAATATATTTTCTATTGTATTATATTCCGCCAGATATATTTCTTCCATTTTTTCGTTAATTCTTCACTTTTTCCAAAATGAAATTGAAAACCGAATAAAAAAAATGTTCAGCCAGTGTTCTTCATCAATAACAAAAAAAAAATCCTGTGCCATATAGCAAAAAAATCACATTTTTTTTGTGCGTTGATGGGATATTTTTATTTTACAATTATCAAACTAAGGGTGTGTGTCAATTAGGCTGAAAACCCCGATCAGAAGCGTAATGAAAAATATACCAAAAGTAAAACTAAGTCCACTTCTACACGAAGACGCAAAGCGCGAGACGCACATAACAGCAAAGGAGAAATAAGGTTCGAAAAAAAGGGAAGGAAGATTTTCTACCGTGTCTCCGGTAAAAAATTTTGTGACTCTTTTTGACGTTTCCCTTTGATCTTGTTCTTTTTTTTGCTGTTCGGCTTTATTTTATTTCGTCGGTTGCGTCATACGAAAACAAGAACAAAATACGCACCGAAATAAAAATCAAAAGGAAATTGGAAGATGATTTCTGCGCCTTCCGTCTTCGTGTATTATGCTTCATATGTTATTAATATTAATTATTCTTTTCAATCCATAAAATGTTTTCCCTAGGCCTGTTATCACTATTTTTTTCAAGGAAATTATCCATTTTTGCCTTGTCACACACACAATTACATAAAAAAAATTACTCTCATTATGTTCTTTCACTCCAGAAAAAGGAGTAAAAATTTAGAGTACTCCTTAATAGAGTGAAAGAAAACGACATTAGATTTGCTTGGCATATTTGGTGGGCATTGTCTCTGATTTATTTTTTTTAGTCTAGGTCTTCAAATAAGTCATAAAATTCCAAATATTTTTTTAAATTTTTTTCATTTTTATATGCAAATTGCGGTAATCTATTTAGTGTTTCCCTCTTTAACTCAGAAGGTAATGAAGTAGGTACCTTCTAATAGGATTTATAAAGTGAAAAATAAAATGGTGTCTGTACAAAGTAATTGAAAACATTGCAGTTGGAATTAACCAAGCATAAAATATGTTTTATTTTGGAATATGAAGCGAGAGTGATAGAAAATGGAGATGAAAAAATGTGACTTCAGTTTTTTGTTTTTAATAATTCCTTCATCGATTATAGATTTTTTTTATTTTAGATAATTTTATTTATGCTTATTTACATAAACAGTTTCTATAATTAAATCAAGGTTAATCTCATGGTACTTATTTAGCTTTAGTCCATCACAATCGTTCACATGATAATAATCGAAATACGGAAAGCAAAATAAACCTTACCGTCTGCGACGGACGATAGTGATTATTGAAGTCATGGAAATCAAACTCTTGTCGAAACGGTATCGTTTTTAACAGACTCCCAAAAAAGAGGAGGTTATCAATTCGTCAGTATTTTTTTTTTTTTCTTTTTGTTTATGTTTGTTACCGCATAACTTTGGACTGGGTCAACCTGGGTGATAATTCTTTTTGTATTCGAAAGCTGGTGACTGCAGTGTGGTCCCCTTTTAATTTCGCCCAGTTCCGACAAAAGAATCCTTGAGAAAATCATAAATTCAAGTTTTTATCCATAGAAGTTGGTTTTGTTTTTTTTTTTTGGTAAAAATGATTATTTGATAATCGAGTAACGGAATGAATCCCTCCCCATACATGCGAGTGCTCAATGTGCGACACATTCTTCTTTAGTCTTTGACTGGGACTGGAACGGGTTTGACGCATTTCCTTGACAAATTTACCATAGTACTTTACAACGCCAAGGAATGATCGAAGTTGCGTTAAATTCTGCGGTGCTGGCATGTTCTGAAATTTTTTATTTCTGCTTGATCTGGTAATGATCCGTTCTTATCGATTATGTGGCCAAAAAAACTTAATTTGTTGCAAAAATTAAAAATTGTTTATACCTCTGCCATAGAATCCATAATCAAAAAAAGAGGATACGGATATGGTTGTAGAGTATTGTTGAGGCCTAAATAATAATCTTCGCAAATTTCGATGTTACCCTTTTGTTGTCTACTGGCATTATGATATCAAGAACTTTCAAGGCGTTTTAGTTCTTTTTTGATCAATGGTATAACAGACTTGCACTGAAAACATGAATTGCTCCTGGCTTGAGATAAAGATGAACGTCGACTAAAACGCATACTGGTTCATCGCTAAATAATCTCTAGTATTCTTAACGAAAACTGACATGGCTGCAAAAAAAACGAATTATTTAAACAGTCGAGTTGGTTTTTTTTTTATGAGCAAATGAGTTTATTTTTCTCATGAGAAGACGAACCTTTGATATAACATCAAGAGACGCCCTATCGACAATAAATACGTTTAAAAACGGTTGTACTAAGATTCAAGAAGCAATCCATTTGCAGGATCATAAACAAATTCTTGAATGAATCGATTGTCTATTCTTGATTTCGTCTTCCTTTTCCTTTCCGATGATTGATTGCAAAAGTTTGCTTTGCAGTTCGAGAAATTCTAGAATCCTCAGAAAAATTATCTTCGATAAGATAAATGTTGCTTTATGGATTAATAAATTAAGTTCTTGAATAATCCTCGTCGCCATATTGTTATGTATTCAAGAAAACAAGACTTTATTTAACAAGCCAACAGTTTAAATACATTTTTATATTCATATCTTTCTAACATACTTTTCTAATAAATTGATTCTGTTTTTCAGAGCTGCCTACGCACGGGCATATGCAGAAGAAGAGCGTCGTCGTGACCCCAGATGGGATCCAAGAGAACTGGAACTTCTAAATGACCGTGAGCTTGAGAAGCTTTATCCACCCGTACGACGTGGCGAAGACTGGCCCGAAGACGATCGATGGGATGAGAAGAACTGGGGACGCAGCAAGTCAAACCGTCCCCCATCCGAGCCCGACTGGGACGCCGAAGAGTTTGCTGGTGGTTCCCGTCAGCTTTGGGAAGAGGCACGTGAAAAGCGAGAACGTGAACGCGCATTAGACCATGTGCAGTCGCCCAGTTCGGGTCGATCCGGACGTTGGCCACAACAGGATTGGGCTCGTGGACATCCACAGGCCGGTGAATCGGGCAGTAGCCATCGCAAAGGAGCCAACTACCGGCATAGTGGTGCCCCGCTCGACTATATGCACGATCGTCAGAAATTTCGACCACATCCACCGCCACTGATGGCTATTCACAGTGGATATCATCCACCAACACGGCAATTCCCATCCAAACGACAAATGACCTACACAAACCCAAACTTGAAGAAGAAACTCGGTGGTCCACCAACAACTCCAGGAGGAACTGCAATTCCATCATTGCTGGCACTACCCCCAATACCTCCGCCATCAATCAGTGAATTGGTTGCAGCTGAAAAAGAACAACAGCCTTTGATGATGGAAATTAATGAACCAATTCCAACTATGATCCTTCCTTCGGTCATTCCCGAGGAAGAGCCCAAGAATGTTGAAGAAGTCGAAAAACCTGAACCAGAAGTTAAGGTGACGCCTATCGAGCAAGCAAATGAAGAAGTAAAAGATCCTGAAGTCAAAGTTGAAGAACAGGCTTTGCCTGAAACTCCTTCCGAAACTGAGCCTGTTCCAGTTAAGGAAAATGAATCATCATCGGAGGCAACTCCCACCACTGAAGCAGTTGAAGAGCAAGCTCCAATTGATGCTCCTACTGATGTTGCAGCTGCTCCTGCTGTTCCAACAGAAGAAAATCCAGTAGAAACCGAGCCTGTTCCCGATGATCTAAGTGAGATCTCGGACAGCGATGATGAAATTCTAGACAAATTAGAAGAAAGTAAGCCTGCAATTGATCCATCCTCTGCTGAGGCAAATGGAGATGTTCCATCGGAAAATCCAATTACTGGAAGTCCAATGAAAGATGCTGGCAATGAAGATTCCAAACCAGAAGTAATGGATGATGATTTGTTGGATTTTGAGGAAATTTCCGATGGTGAGCTGGAAGAGGATTCGCGTACTAAAGGTGTTGGTGATGCATTGGGAGTTGATTGGGCATCACTTGTCAAAGAAGCCAAAGTTCCAGCATTGCATGGGGCAGAGCGGACAACTGCTAAAGAGAAGTGGCAGGCACATAGAATTATTCTGGATGTGGGTATATCGCTGAAAATGGCTGGTGAAGAATTTGGCAAAAGAATTTTGACCGAAGCCAAGGAGAAGTTAAATGCAGAATTAGGTGAGACGAAACCAATTAAAATGGAAATCAAAGAAGAGATGACTGAAGAGGCTGCTGCATCGGAAGAAAGTGGCGATGACAAAAATAAGATCAAAATAGAATCAAAAATGGAAGGAACCGGAGGGGAGACTTTTGATGTTAATCGTATAAATCCTTTGGCATGTGCACAGGTTGGTGAGCGGGTCAAGCTGGCAGCAAAGCAAAGTTTAATAATTGGTGCATGTGGCCCAAATAGTCGGGCTCTAAGTGCTCGATATGACTTGAAGTTGCGGCGCAAATTGTGTGGTCTACCGACGTTGGAATGTGATTTCCGTCGTCCAGCAAGTGAGAAGATGAAGTCTATTGCATTGGCACTTTTTCAGAGAACAATGGAGGTGAAGTAAGGGCATAAGATTTATTGAATGCTATTAGTAATGGACACATTTATAATTTTGTTGTTCTGAGTATTTAGGGGGACATGTATTAATTAATAAATAAAATTAAGATTGATGTGTAATGAAAGGTGGATTTGTATTTTTAATTGTTTAGGTTTCTAGCGAAATAGTATTTTGGGGAACTATGACGATTTTCGTATCTCGTAAACATTTTATGATATAATCGCAAAAAAGAAAACAACGATTAACAGTGTGATTCTTATTGGGAATTAAAAGTTATGCACAATGAATAAATGTACAGACGAAGGTATTTACCAAACCATGGTCATGCAATCAAACATGAAATTCCGTTTATAGAGGCGCAAAATTTTAAAGGATTTAGAGAAATTCTAAGGCCATTTTAGTAATGTACTAAGTTATAAATCAGGGTGCTTTTTAACTTAGTAGCTTACTAAAATGACTAGCATTTCACTAAATCGTTTAAAATTTTGCACCCGAGTGTCTAGCATCTATTCATCGAAATGTAATATGAGCTGAGAAAGAAATAGTAGAAATGTTCTGATAACTGTAACGCACATCACGTAGGTAATAATTTAAAGTCAGCTTCAGATTTTTTGTTTGCTCGCAAACAAGTTTTTTAAAATTGGAATTTTATCACTGGGGAAATGATTTGCAAAATGTTTCAAAATGTTTTTTCGACCGCTTTTCCCCATAATACTGTTTTTAAAATGTTTCAAAATCACTCATCGCTTAAAATTTACCATACTTCAAACGTTTTTAAGTAGCCCAAAAGTATGCAATATTTTTCAAATGGTATTTTCTCACCAAAACCTCGCATGCATTTATTCATAGGTTTAGAAGCTTTACCTATGTAGGTGATAGCAATTGACGGCATCTTAAGATGTTAAAAGTATATAATATGTACTTCCTTCAACGCGACTTTTGGATCAAGAATGTAATAGTTGCATGTGGTATCCCTAGAAAACCTTTCAAAATAAGTGCAAACCTAGAAAAATTTTCAGCAGGCAATTCACAATTATTGAAAACCCTTTTCAACAGTACGATTATATCCTCAAAATCGTTATTTTCGAAATTTTGCATTTTTTAAAACAGAACTTTTTTTAACGGCGTATAGACAAGAAAAGTTAAAGTAGCAATTCATGAATTTTTTTGATAGTCATCGACACAGAATTTGACCTCTATAGTAGGTAGGTCCCAAGTCCTTTATGGTCTTCTTTTATGCTGCCAATCAACCGATCAGATTTTAAATCAATAGCAACATAAATCAACATAATTTGTTTCCACCCACTACCATGCTCAAAAATAATAAAAAATGCTTGTGAAAATTTTTTTTTTGTTAGATTTTAAATTATAAATAAAAAAGTGAAAATGACTCCTTAAAAGTAAAGCTTTGGCATTAAGGACAGATAAATATCTGATGGTCAGTCTGATTGTAAAAAAAAGTAAGCCAAATTGTTCAAACATTAAAAAAGAGTTACTGGGTCGAATCTCGTGAGTGTTTCAGAGGAAAAATTTTCATTTGTAAGGCAAAAATAAGCAAACAAAATTGAATTTTTTTGGAGCATGCTCCGTTTGTTCCAAAATGTTTCTCAGCCACTTTTCTGAATGTTTTGAATAAAATAAATACAAAATTTAGTTTTAATGAATCTTTATTATTTTTCCAACTTATTAATTTTACTTTTTAAATGTATTTTATGTTCCGTTCTTTTATCAAAAAAAGATAAAATTTTATAATAATACATTCTTGTTCTTTCTAATTTCTCTTTTTTTTTTTTTTTTTTGATTAAGAAAAAGAAAACTTAGTTTTTAAATTTATTCATTTTTTTTTTATATTTTTAACTATTATTCAACTATAACTATGTTTTTTTTTTTTGTTTTGTTTAAAATATATAAATTTACAAAAAGAAAAAAAAAGTATTAAGCATAGTTAAACATAACTTTCTTAAAGATAGTATTTGGTGCATTCACATTTTCTTCTCTTATAGAAAAAACAAACAAAAGTTTTGTTTAATTTTAATTAAGTTTATGTTTTTTTTTTAATTAATCGAAAAAAGCTTTTTTTTTCTAATTTATCTTCTATGACGATCTATTTTGTTCTTTTCCTTTTTTTGTTTATTTTAACTTTTTCTTTTAAAATTTGTGTTGCATTTTTTTTTCTACTCTTTTTCTTTATTTTATAAATAAGTATTTTCTTTTTTTAATTTTTTATTTTTAAACAAAATATGTGAAATAAATTATTATAATTTAAGTTTTTTTGTTTTTTTAATTTTTAAGTCTTAATATTGAATACAATTTTTGTGAAGGTGTGTGTGGGAGTGTGTGAAATGAATGTTTTTTATTTTTCAATGCAACAGTGAATCTCCAAAAAGGGTGACTTGTGAAGTTTTGAAGGTACAATAAATCTTTTTTAAACGACGAAAAACTTGCCAATGTTATTTTTTTTTCTTAAATATTTTTTAAATAGATAAAACAGTTTTCCAAGATAACAATGATGAATAGTAATGCAGATAACAATTGCTTTTGTTTTAAAAGATTTTTTTTATAACAAATGTCACATAAAAAATATATATAATGTACAATGATTAAGGAAAGAAATTAAAAAAAACTTATAAATGTACAAAAACTAAATTTAGTGTAATTAATAATTATTTAAAATAAAAAAAAAATACTTTACAATCTAAGTGAATACCGCAGCATTAAGGAGATGAGATGAGGTGGTGGATGGTTTTGTGTGCAGCAAGTCCGAAGGTGGCCTCGGCTCAGCACTCTTAACATTTAACACTCCAATACTCGGATGTCTTTTTGTACAACATAGAATTTATGTTTTTTACCAAACAAACCCCAAATCACTGCCACATTCTCAATAACAATGTTCACTGGGATGGTGCATATTGCACCCATGACACACAGCAAGAATCGCAGCAATCCAAAGCGATATAGTGAAAAGGATTTGATTACACCAAAAACGTACATGTAAATGTTAACGGCTGCAATGAAGGCGCACACGAAATCCATTACATTTGGACATGGAATCGGATAGAGCCCGGCAAAGATGATGTTAGATGTGGAAAGGGGCATTGTTACCCATGAATAGACACTAATGCCTAGGAGGAGTTTGTGCTTGAGCGGGATGATTTTTGAGTGCACAACAAGGAGAATTCCTTGGAGCCAACGTTTGCGTTGCTGTAGAAAATCCAATAGTGTGAATGGAGATTTCTCGTACATTTCACCTTCGATGAAATTGAAGGAGTAACCTTGGGCGAAGGCACGCATAGCAAAGAAGCAGTCCTCGGCCACGGATCCATCGATGCCATTGTCGAATGAAACTTTACGTTCGGCGCCCACCTGGAAGTAAACAAAAATGTTAATTATTTTGAAATCACAAAAATACTTTGAAATAAATAAATTTAAATCAGCATCAGGAAATACAGGGTGTCCCAAAAGTAATGGATCAAACAAAATATGCTCATTGGGGAACTTAAGGGCTCTCAGAATTTGGTAACTTGTTCATTTAAAATCCTTACGGTTTTCAATTTAATGCAATTCTTGTGAAATTTCGAAAAATCTTTACTTTGCAACAGTATTTTGCTTCCCGCGCCCATTATTGATTTTTGTTTTTTTTTTTTAATTCTTTTACAAAAACATTGCCAAATAATTAGGAACAATAAATTAATCAAAATATTTTTTATTCCATACGCCATTTCGCTGCAAATTAACTAACAGTTTCAAGTTTTATAAAAAATCTATTTCTAACTTTTATTGAGAGCAACACCGCAAAAAAATAATGTACGGTTTGGTCATATATAATATGTACTGGGGGGTCATTCCGTAATTTTGAAAATGATAATCAAATAGACGATAATCGTTTCACAGTTTGAGAATCTTTAAAGCTATTTAAAATCATGCCTGATTCAATATTTTCAAAACAGTTTATATAAATAAAAGTTTTCATATCCTTCGAAGTCGTATTAGTCTAGGTGAGCTAGTAGTTGCCTTTTAATCGGGTGGCCGAGGTTCACCTCCCGAAATTGGAATTTTTTTTTTTTTTTATTTTCTGTAAGTCAATAATCGTCAATAAATAAACGATAGCTAAATTCGAGTAGGTCTCGTTTTCGGAGAATTTATTCGTTTTTGGGTGCAATATTAGATTTTATAAAAGTGTTACGAACTTATTCCAATCACCGATCAAATTTTTTGGAAAATGAAAATTTTCAAAAATTACTTAAGATACGCATAAGAAGAAGGCAACTTTCTTTGCCTGTTCCAACGCATATGTATGTAAGTGCACATGAACATTTTGATATCATATTAACGTTATTGAATATTATTATAAATAAAATTATTTATAATACCCACAGATTTGTTCAAAATGTTCGCCTATATGTTCAAAAACGAATAAATTCTCCCTAAAACGAGGCCATTTTTTTAAGAAATAGCCTAAATGTAAAAAAAGACATACATGTCCTGACTAAACCCCTAGTCCTAGAAAAATGATTTATACCTTTTTGAAAAGGGTGTTTAATATAGAATAGAACCTCATCAAAAATGTTTACATTTAGTCTTTATCTTAAAAAAATGGCCAATAAGTCAACATACATATACCTATTTCAAATGAGAAAGAACTTTAACCCTCTTGGGGCGCCATCTAGCGCCAAAATAAAAATCTAGAAAAATTAGGGGATTTTTTTTTTATTATTTAGAAACAGTTTTAACACTTAGGAACTCGATTAAAAAATAATGAACGCTCTAATGTATATAGAGGTGAATAAAAGATTGCAGTTGGTTTTATACGTCCATCTCAAAATTTGAGCGTTTTAGACGATTTTTGCTCCAGAAATTTGTTAAAGGGTGAACAAACGAAATTTTTTGGTGGGCAAACATGGACAAAAGGTGGAAAAACGAATTAGACAAGTTTGGTTCAAAAATTTTGAGGTCGCAATTCTGGTTTCACGGAGCTAGTAAAATCATTGCAAATTTACATAAAATGTTCAAAATTTTCAAGTGACTCTATTTATTTATATTCAATAGGAATTGAAATAACTCGATTTGAAAAGTGGGGAAAAAGAAGATAGGGGTGAATACGTCAGTTTAAATGTTTTTACCTTTGATTTTAAGTTAATAAATTGCACAAATTGCAAAAAAGCAATGGTAATAATTTTCCTGTTGTCTAAACCTAAACAGAAAAGCATTTTCTCTTTAAAAATCGCTCCTAAGGACACCTCTAGTGCAAAAAGTGTATGGAATTCGACGTCGTTCATATGTTCACCACTGGAACGTTGCAATCGATTAGTTGTAGGTACCTAGTTTTTGAAAACTCATGCAGATATTTCAGTGCAGCATGGCTGCTCCATTGGCTGTAGAAATGTGATGCTAATTTTTCACATTCTGTTGGTTGAGTTTATTCAACAACATTTAAAAATAATTTTGCGATCAAAAATTGGTCATCTTAATCTTACATTTCTAGAATTCAATCCGAGAAGTTAATGAACTTCTTGGCGATGTCAAACTCTCGAAAGTGCAGTATTGTACTGTTGGAACTTCAAACATCCTTGAACATATAATTGGAAAATTAAGAAATCTACTCCCTAGGTCTACACTATGGGACGAGAACTATAACGTTAACTCTCATAAAAATGCCGAATTATCCACTCAAGCTAAAAAATTTCACGTAAAACGCTCCAAAGCGTATTGCTTTCTAAGCTTTATTTATAGAATAAAATTAATATTATAACAATTTAAAAGACAGGCGTAAAGGGTAACAAGAAGAAATGCTATTTAAATCAGATATTTAATATTTTTTTAAGTAGGTAAATATGATTTTCAACATAAGGCAGACCAAAAAATTGTTGGAAACAGTGTCCACGCATAATAACATGAAAACTGAGTTGCATATTTGATTTCAGGTGTAACTCCCTTAATCATGGCATTTAATTATCCTTGAAAGATAAAAACACTTTATGTAGATCATACAATTATGGAATTTCTGTGTGTTTCCAATTATTCATCACCCATAAAGAATAGACGTTATATAACTATCACCAAAGATAGTAATTTAAATTATAATAATGGTTTAATATAATCTTTGAATCACCAAAATGATGACGACTTAACTATAATCATTTTAAATTTGAATGTACGTACGATTACCGACAGACAATTTTTATTAAACAGCTCACCAGGTCAAAGCTCAATTATTTACGCTACGAGCTATGTAGGCAGGCAAGTGAACATTTTTGTGTGTTAGATGGAATTTGAATTTATTTTATTAAAGCCGCGAAACATCACTCTCTCTCCAAATTGGACAAATGCCAAATTCTAATATTCTCATCTGTCGAAGTTAATTGTTTTCTGTTTTTCTCATTTTGTTCTAATTTCTAAATTTTGTACTTTTGATTTTCAATGAATGAAGCAGCATGAAATAATTTATATTTATTTGTGTATCTTGGAAAGATTTCATAAATAAATGATCATGAGAATTAGTTAATTATATTGTAGGTATAGACAAAAATAAATAAATAAACCATTTAAGGTAATTGTTTTAGAAGTGGTAAGAGGACAAATTGATTTTTCAATTCCACTTGTTTCAAAAACAGGAAAATTGACAAAATAATGAAGAAATATTGATTCTGATTCTATCGGTTAAGAATGCAATTCACTAGCAGAACCTTTTTTTTTATTAATAATGGAACTATTTTCGGGTAGAAAATATTCTTTCCAAAGGGATGTGACTTTTTTTTTTTTTTTTTTTTGTTTATTTACGCTCTCTTAACAATTGTTTGATATTTCACACAATAGAATTAAAAGTTCCAAAGTTCAATTGTCAATTGTCTCCGTTTCTATGTAACTTTAGAACTTTTTTTCCTTACAAGTACCTGTGTAGAATATTAAAAATTACTAAGAAACAGGTTTGAGAAAAAATCGAATCTATTTTCTTAAATCTTGAGAAATAGCTATCGGCGGAGAAATAACACTTTAGGGTAGGTATGCATACAAACATAAAGTTTCTATTAAAGCTATAATTGAAAATGACCACAGTCTCGCTTTGAATGCTAAATTAGCTTTGAAGCGTGTAAAAAAAAAGTAACAAAAACTCAGGCTTTCATAGGAAAAGAAATACCTAACACAAAAGCGAATTAATTTGCATTTAAATGTGTATGTATAATTGAATGATCATCAAATATAATTGCGATTGATAGACGACACGGCTACAAGGTCATTTATAATATGACATTTTATAAACAAACAAAACAACTGCAATGAGCCGGGTATGTAAAGTCGAGGAAATTAGTCCACAAAAATGTTGCAGACAACGGAGTGAAATAATTTTTTTTTTTACATTTTTTTAAAAACTTTTTATGAAAAGTTAAGATTTTGTAAATTAGGTTTAAGTTTTGTAATTTTTTTTTTAATTTTCGGATAAATTAAAAACATAACGCCGTATTTTGGAGTTGGGTTGGAGTGATTTGAACAGATGTGTATAATAAAATCATAAATATCAAAGACGGCATGAGCAGAATTGGACGCAGTGCATGAGTTTTTACACATATTTCCGTGATACTTCGAAGTCTAGCCAGTAAAAATGTATCAACAGATACTTTATGGGAGTTATTTCATCCTCTCTTTTTCAGAAAAAATGATTTATAGACCAAGAGCCTATAACAAATTTCGGGAATGGAAGTATAAACAACATCTGAGTACGCAGTTATAAAACTTCATGCGTCTTGATAGCGGATTCAAAAGTGCGGCAGATTTATTTTGGGGGCTTTATATGGTTTTCGCGGGATTAAATAACGTCAGACTTCCAATCAACGTGAGTAGGTTAAATTTACATTATTTAACATTAAAAATACAAGATAGTCATTCATTTCTCCTAAGCCTTAAAAATTCAATAGGTAAAATTTTACTATACTATGAGTATTTTCAGAGTGTTTCAACATTAAGATAGGGTTGCCAAGTACACACTAGTGTAAAAAAAATGTAAGGGTTAAATCATTTTCAATTTTGTTTGTGTTTTTTGAGATACGTAAAAAGGATCGTATTGCAAATTCTAAAATAGAATTTGGAAGCTTCAAAAGTCAAAATTTCATTAAAAACAAAAAATTAAAACCATCGTTTTCACGTAGTTCTAAAGTTTCAACAATATTTTATTTTTCGTTTTTCAGTGCACCGCACAGTGCACACACCCACGAAATATTTTTGTGAGCTAAACCATTATTAAGATTTTAAAGGAAATACATTCAGTTTTAATTACTCATTTATAAAGTTTGTATAAGATTTTTTTAACGCTTTTTTTTGGATTTTGAATAGAAAACCTAGGCTCGCTGCGTGCTGCTTCTCATGAACTGTTTGGAAACCTTGTTCGTAGCTCGACAAGGCAAAACTAATACATACATATAAAGTGTACTTTATGTTCTTTTATGTTTTTATTACATAGATTACGACCACTTAGTGAGCAGCTGAGCGGCAATTCTGAGCCTGACAAAAATTAAAACCTATGAAAATGTATGGGACCAGTTAGAGAGATAAAGTTTGTAAAGTATTTTGTAACTTTTCTTAAAAATGATATAAATACAAATATTTTAACCAATGAATAAAGATTTTGTGTTCAATTTTCTGGTAAATGAATGCTTGAATTCTTTTTTTATCCCCTAGCTTACTAATTTTACAAAAAATAGCAGCGCTAGACAATAAAGACAGGAAACTCAAACTGACTCATCAAGTAATAATATTTGATTTGACAACAAAGGCCTCAAACTATTATAATAACTTTAACAAATCAACGGAACCAAACACTTGAAGTAGGTACTTAACAGCTAAAGCCATTTAGAAGTTTTCACAGCCCTTATCTTTTGTAAGTTGCACTCTGTTTACAAGTACATAGTTGAATCTCAATCTGATTTAAGATATGACTTAATCATTTTAAGAAAAGAAATAATAAATCGAATATTTAATATACCCACATATTCCAGTAAACTAATTGAATGAAAACCATAAGTGCTTCAGCGATGAATTTATTACTCACGATCTCTTACTTAGGTTTGGAAGTTATGGTATGATGTTATAATTGATGTTTAGATATTTGCAAATCTGATTCAAACTTATTCCTGACACTTTGAATGAATACTTGATTTCGAAGGGTTAGTAAAGATGCAAACATTTTTATTACCTCTAAAAATATAAAACAAATTTAAAAAAATTTCATATAAACTTACTTGCGTCACAACATAGCTTCCCTTCCAGCTAAACAATGGCTTATGGAATAACTTAAATTGCAATCGCAACTTCCCCATATCATCACTCACACGAAAACTATCCGCCAATGTAGTCAACCAATTAACAACATTTTCATTGGCATACGTTATTAAACCCTGCCCAAATGGATGTTTCCCATCTAGTACAAAATTGATAATACCTCTCACGCAATTCTCAGTTAATAAAGTTTCCTCATCGAGATGCACGATCCAATCGTTATCATTCAATACATTAACATTGTCCTCCAGACAATATTGCAGGGCGCGTGACTTAAACAAAGCACCAGTTTTTGTCTTATACGCATTCGGCACCACAATCTCACGAATCCGACGGTGCTTGGCCAGATTAACAGCCTTATCGGTTACAACTTCGATGAGGAAATTTTCCAGTCCCGTATCTAAACAGATATTCATGTTGCGCAAAACATTTGTCTTGACCAATTCGGGGAAATCACCACGTGTCACCACTCGTATGCAGATAAATGGTGCTAACAATGGGCTACCCTTGAGGACGACTTTCTCAGGGAAGGCATTATAGAAGACCAAGCCGCAAAAGTTAAATAGCACCTGCGGCAGAGTGAGGAACGTGAGGAAACGCAATAAGTACAAAAGTATCGTGGGTATCTGGCCATATTCAGTCCAGGGATCGACCAGTGTAAAGGAGTCCTCGTTGATCTTGATCCCGCCAGAGAATATCTCAAAGAAGATTATCACAATGATGAGCAGGGTGCAGTGCAATAGATGTCGTGCGTTAGAATTCATCTTGTTATGTTATTTTATTTCTTATTTATAAGCTTTTTTATTTGAATACTTTTTATTATTTCGTTTTTAAGTTTGTGCTTGTTCGTTTTTACTTTTTTTTTTGCTTTCTAAATTTGTTGCAGTGTAGTTTTTTTTTGATTAATTTTCTTCTATTGGCTCTAAAGTCTATAATTTTATAAATGTTGTGGACGAATTTATAGTATTCTGAACTTATATATTTAAATTTGTCCGTTTTCAGCTATAATCTCTTTATTTTTAGTTTTTTTTTCTGTTTTTATATTTTTGTTCAAAACTGCAGGTCAATTGACCTTGCAGAAGCGATAGTAGAAGCAGGTTGTATCCTTAGCATTAATGCGGACACTTCTTGTGACATCAACAACAGCACACGAAACGGCGTCGATTCGGTGCTGGGTGGGGGCCAATTTTGGGACATGAGACAACGATGAATTGAGGCGCCAACTTGAAAATAGTATTCAAATGACGATGAAAGACGATGATGCACTTATGTTGTTTATAATGCGGCACGGTGGCGGTTGGTGGTGGTGGTGTATAAAGAACGTCAAGCAATTCTAAAGAGGAATTACATGAGTGTTCTTTTCTTTTTTCGGTGCAACCAATTTTATTGCATTTCTGTAAATAAATAAAAGAAGAAGAGAAAATAAATTATTTTTGAAAAGAAAACATTCAAAGGAAAAAAAAATTGTTTAAATAAATAATATATACACTGCCGCTCAAATGAATAGGTTCACATTTTAGTTCATCTTACTTTTAGCTTGTCTTGGTATTTAATGCAATGGCACATATTTTTTTATATGTAACGAGAGAACATCTTTATGCGCTTAGTTTAAGAGAAAAAAAAATGTCCTAGGGCCTACCGTTCTTCTCACACGGTAGCTAGACCAAATCTAGTCATAAAATCAAGCATATTTTTTGGCTCATCTGAATAGGTTCAAAAGCAAAAATGTTAATAAATTATGAGTTGCATGGGTCAGTTGGACTCAAAATTGTGTCTGTCAATAAATCTGATTGTGTATTACGTGTAAGGATGAAAACTGGTCGTGAAAAAGCCTTAGGCGCGAAAAAAATGAAAAAAATAAAAGAAGTCTTTGAATTAGGCCAAAACTAACGATGCGTTGGGACAAAAACAAACACAAGTTAAAATTTAGTAAGCAGTTATTTGCGCAATATCCAAGGGTATAGAAACAACATTAAAAGTCGATGTAACTCAGTCACAACATGGGCCGATGGATGTGCAATGATCAGAACAGCATGACTTCGCGCTGAAAATTAAGCTGAAAACCGGTATAAAATGCAGTTTAACAACGGCAAAACGGGTTTTCAGTTTAAAACGGTTACCAATTTAAAACCCACGAAAAGAAACTCGCCTCCAATAAAAAAAAAAAAACATGTCGTAAAAGTCGAATTTGCAACCGGTGATTTTTCAAAGAAAAATAAATTGCACGACTGGGGTCGCACGTACTTGCTCTTATGCTTAAAGTAACTATAATGTTAAAGCTTTTTATTCAAGAAATTAAAAATTTGATATTTTGAAGAAATTTCATAAGTAGTATAAAATAAATTGCACGACTGGGGTCGCACGTACTTGCTCTTATGCTTAAAGTAACTATAATGTTAAAGCTTTTTATTCAAGAAATTTAAAATTCGATATTTTGAAGAAATTTCATAGGTAGTATAAAAAAATTAAATCTGTTTTTATAATTAATAAAACTCCGTTTTAAAATATCTTAAAAAAAAAAACAAATATGCCATTTTATTTCTCGTATAAAAAGGTATTTTTAGAAAAAAAATTTTGAAAATTGTAGGAGCCGTTTTTTAAAAAAATAATTTTTTATATATAAAATTTTTTTAACATTTTTCAAAAAAAAAGTTGGTATGCCATTTTGAAGAAATAATTAATTTACACATAAAAACTAAATTTCAAAATTTTTCATTGATCCGTTTTCAAAAAATTGATTTTTCAAAAAAAAATTTTGAAATATTTTTTAAAAAACCAAAAATGCGTTTTTTGAAAATTTTCTAAAATTTTAATATTATCTTTACTTACACACTTTTGTATACAAATTTTCATTTAAATCGGGTTAATTTTGTACGAGATATTCAGAAACGAAAAAAACTGTTCTATGACAGGTACCGTTAATAACGGTACAAAAAATATTTTTTTTATTTAAAAAGTTGGCCCTTATGTGTAGTATTACACACAAAAATTTTAATCAAAATCGTTAGAGCCGTTTTTGAAAAAAATTAACTTTTCTATTTCCGTTATATGGCAGGTACCGTTAGTTTTGGTCATAAAAAAAAAATTTCAATTTCCCCTCTAGGGAATCACCAAAAACTGCTAACTACCAAGTTTGAAGAAAATCACTTCACTCGTTTAGGCTGTAGCTATAGATAGAGACAGACGGACAGACAGACAGACAGACAGACAGACAGACAGACAGACAGACAGAATTGCCGGACCCACTTTTTTGGCATTCTCCATCATCGTAATGTCATGTAAAATTGTTATCTCGAGTTCGATTTTTTTTACGAATCCTAAACTTGCCCTATAGTACCTATATCGCAAGTAAAAAAATGAATTAAGTGGGCCCCGAGGGCTAAATTCCTATTTTTATGACCTTCGTAGAGAGAAGGATTATTTTAAGTTGTCTGCATAACTGTGAAGGCAGTGTCATTAAGTGCAAAGCTATTTCCTTCTACAAAACTTTCGATCTGCAATTTCTAACACAGTTTTTTTTTTATTGGAGGCGAGTTTCTTTTCGTGGTTTGTAAAGTGGTAATTTTTGCGAAGTTTTATTCTTCTCAATTGTTTACCATTTCTGACAACCCGTTTTGCCGTCGTTAAACTGCATTTTATACCGGTTTTTAGCTTAATTTTAAGCACGAAGTCATGCTGTTCTGATCATTGCACATCCATCGGCCCATGTTATGACTGAGTTACATCGACTTTTAATGTTGTTTCTATACCCTTGGATATTGCGCAAATAACTGCTTACTAAATTTTAACTTGTGTTTGTTTTTGTCCCAACGCATCGTTAGTTTCGGCCTAATTCAAAGACTTCTTTTATTTTTTTCATTTTTTTCGCGCCTAAGGCTTTTTCACGACCAGTTTTCATCCTTACACGTAATACACAATCAGATTTATTGACAGACACAATTTTGAGTCCAACATTTTTGCTTTTGAACCTATTCAGATGAGCCAAAAAATATGCTTGATTTTATGACTAGATTTGGTCTAGCTACCGTGTGAGAAGAACGGTAGGCCCTAGGACATTTTTTTTTCTCTTAAACTAAGCGCATAAAGATGTTCTCTCGTTACATATAAAAAAAGATGTGCCATTGCATTAAATACCAAGACAAGCTAAAAGTAAGATGAACTAAAATGTGAACCTATTCATTTGAGCGGCAGTGTAATTAGGTACAAAAACTTGACTTTGAAAAGCAGAAAAAATATGTTAAGAGTTCACATTGTAAAGGATTGTTGTTTAGGGTTTAAACATTTTTTTAAAGTAGGTAAATACCTATAAACTTTTTTTTTTACTTTGTCCTACGCGTAAACTATCACATCATATAGTTTCATATACAACCTACATGTTTAAAAATGAATGTTTGAATGTTAAGGAAATTTTTTGAGAAATTTTATTGAAACTACTTGTTTGTTCGACTGGCGTTTATTTAACAATGATAAAATTTTTCAATACAACATTTTTTGTTGATGTAGGCCCCAAATGTGCTAATCAATAATGATAAACGTTATTATTTCTGGCAAAATTTATTTTTAATTGATTTTGATTTAATTGATTGACAATATCTTTCTTATTATATGAGTGAGTCACTTGAGAAATAAGAATTTTGGCAAAAAAGTAAAATGTAAAATGGAACGGATTTTCCTAACTTCGCCTATTTTTGGGGTTATCGTAAAAAAGTTAAGACTTTATACAAACACGATTTATGTCCCCTTTATTTCAAATATATGTTTTTTATTTAGCCTTTTAGTTGCCATTTTCGCCCGTTAGTGCATTTTTGCCTTTTTAGTAGTTAGGTAGTTTTAAGAGGCTAAATTTGCATACTTTTATTTTAAATTCATTTTTGTATGGGATATCAATTGGGCCAGTGTTCCCCATTTTGAAGAATATCTACGGAATTGAAAAAGTTCACTACTATTTTCTACTTCAATCAGGGACTAAAAATAGTTGAACAAGTAACAAGTAATTACTCTGTAATTACTGTAATTAATTACTCGTTTCTACTCAAGTAGAGAGGTCTTTTAGCTCATTTTAGACGCTTCTAGAGACAATCACAGGAGGCTGTTTCCTGAAAACTTTAAAATGCTGTTGGTAATTCAATACTTTCATAATTAAATTTCAAGCACTTTTTTCTATTTATTTTTTAAATGCCTTTTTTTGCATTTTATTTGATTTGAATTTTGTAGGTCATAAAGATCCTTGCCCAGCGATTTGATTTAAACTTTTTAGTTGCGAGTTTTGAATCATTCACTAGTGGTGAAGTTATAAATTTAATTTTTAGGGCTAAAATTTAAAGTATTTGCGTAATAAATAGAAAAGCTTGTTTTTCTCAATTGTATATTTTTACATTCTTTTCAATCGAGTTTTAGGTCAAATATTAGTAATTACTGCGATTTATTAAAGTTTGTATCTGCTTAAATAAAAAAACATGGACCTGCTCCCCTTTTGATGCAATTATACTTAACTAAAACATGTTTTGTTTCGTGTTTTACGAAGTGTGAATAATATGGGCGTTAATATACAGGGTGTCCCAAAAGTAATGGATCAAACGAAGTATGCTGATAGGGGATCTTAAGGGCTCTCAGAATTTGGTAACTTGTTCATCCCAAATCCTTACGGTTTTCGATTTAATGCAATTCTTGTGAAATTTTGAAAAATCCCTACTTTGCAACAGTATTTTGCTTCCTGCTGCCATTATTGATTTTTGTTTTTTACAATTCTTTTACTAAAACATTGACAAATAATTAGGAACAATTAATTAATCAAAATATTTTTTATTCCATACACCATTCAGCTGCAAATTAACTAACAGTTTCAAGTTTTATAAAAAATCAATTTTTAACTTTTATTTGAGAGCAACACCGCAAACAAAATTTCTACGGTGTGAGAATGGTTTATTATTTCAAAAAGTTGCCCAGTTATTGTAGTTTTCAAAAATGTATAAAAGTTTCCAAAGTTGCAGTATGATCGCAAAATATTACAATTTGAATTCAACAAAACAGGGTTTTTCAAAACAAAAATACAAACAAAAATAGAGGCTTTTGTTCAAAGAAAAATAAACAAATAACAGCTCGAGAAAATGTGTTTATTTTTGGTTGTTTTTTGTTCTGAAAAACCCTGTTTTGTTGAATTCAAATTGTAATACCTATTATGCGATCTAAGTGCAACTTTGCGAACTTTTATACATTTTTGAAAACTACAATAACAGGGCAACTTTTTAAAATAATGAACCATTCTCACACGAAATAAAAAGAAAGGTAGGCCTAAAAACTCCTGGTACAAGCAAATGCAAAAACACCAGCATTCAGTTGGCCTCAGAAACGGAACAATACAAAACCGGGAGGCTTGCCGCCGATTTCTGAGGTCAACCCGGCGAACCCCACAGGCGGATCACTAGTGTGAAGCAGTAACGTGGGAAGGTTATGATCCCCTCGACATCGAGATCATAACAGCGCCGAGAAAAAAGGAAGAAGAAGAACCATTCTCACACCGTAGAAATTTTGTTTGCGGTGTTGCTCTCAAATAAAAGTTAAAACTTGATTTTTTATAAAACTTGAAACTGTTAGTTAATTTGCAGCTGAATGGTGTATGGAATAAAAAATATTTTGATTAATTAATTGTTCCTAATTATTTGTCAATGTTTTAGTAAAAGAATTGTAAAAAACAAAAATCAATAATGGCAGCAGGAAGCAAAATACTGTTGCAAAGTAGGGATTTTTCAAAATTTCACAAGAATTGCATTAAATCGAAAACCGTAAGGATTTGGGATGAACAAGTTACCAAATTCTGAGAGCCCTTAAGATCCCCTATCAGCATACTTCGTTTGATCCATTACTTTTGGGACACCCTGTATATAAAAAATTTTTTTGGATTTTTAAAAAAATATTTAAATTTTTAGTTTCAAAAACTGTTTTTTGAAAACGTGTCGATAAATTTTTTCGAAATTTTGAATGTTTCAAACAATAATTTCCTAAGAATGTCATTCAGTTTTTATTTTTGAAAAATATTTGAAAAATTTAATTTTTAAGATTTTTTTTGAAAATTCGGTTCTAGCGATTTTCAAAGAAAAATCTAAAAATTCTTTGGTATCCGCAGGAAAATAAATGACATTTTTTGTTTGCAGGTCAAAACCATTAATTTATAAAGATGTTTTTGTATTTTTAAAAAATAACAAATTTTGTTGGATGAAATTGATGCTCTGTAAAAAGTCTGTGGGAGCGCTTAATTTTTCAAAAAAAAAACACCAACAAAGGTGATCAAATCAAGGTCTTAAAAATTAAAAAAAAAAAATGGATGCTGAATAACCTTGTTATCTGTTTCAAATGGCTATATGACAGAAAATGTTTCCCATTCAAAAAAAAACCGAACATTTTTATAGAAACCAAAAATTCAAGATGGCGGCCAAAAGTTTATTTTAGGTTTTTCTTTATAGTAAAAGAAAATAAGAAAATAAAATATCGGAAGGAGGAAGGTGGAGCCAACTGCTGGGTCAGATTATAAATACACGAATTGGTACAATCTCAGATTATGACACATGACATAAAATTTGATTGTCACATTATTTGTTATCATGTGACGCTGAAAATCGCAAAGCTAATAAAAATGATATCTTCAAAATGTGTCACTTAAAGAAAATTTTAATCTTTTAGGAAATTTGCACACAAAATGATTCACCAAGCTACTATCAATATCAAGTCAAGTCTGTAAAAATAAAATCAAATAAAAGTTATTGCTGTTAAAACACAAACAGAAGGCAAAAATAAAATCTTTTACAAATAAAACGCAGCTCCAGTCAGGTGGAATACCTTTTCTATTCGAGAGACAGAAATATGTCTCACGTGAGTGATGCATCTAATAACAAGTTAATAGAGATTTATATACACAAGTGTAAGGTACGAGATACGAGAAAATTTAAAACTATCAGCAGAGAACATTTTAAACAAATCTAATAGCGCGACGAGCAATTTTCAGAAAAAAGTTGTTATTGACAACATTGTTTCAAACAATTTCAAAGAACGAACACTGTATAACTATGTATATGATATTAAAATAGTTTTATAACGTACCTACACAACACCTTAGTTGTTTGCTGGAATCTGAAAATTTAAGTGTTTTAAAACAGGGATGATACCACTAAGTTTTAAAGCATTTAGGCTTTGAATTCGAATAAAAAAGACTTAGGGCGAAGTTCATAGATGTGACTAAAGTCGAGATTTTTCTCAAGTAAGTTTTGAGCAGACTTTTGGCTACTTTAGCTCCTTGAAACGTGAAAAAAACTAATGTGTTAGCGTTAGCTAACTAGCTAGCTCTTATGAATAAGAGAAAAGCTGAAAAATTCTAAAGTTAGTGCTTAAGAATTCACTCACAAAATTCTCCTAAAAAATGTGGAAGATTACGACTTGAGGAACGACCCAACGAATATGACTGTATTCCACCATTTGACCACTTTTGTTCTGAGCACCTTCTTATTTAATTAAGTAACATGAAGTAGATATACTTTTCGTAATGAATTTTTAATCATCTCTGGTTTCAACTAGAAAAAAGCGTAATTTCACTAACACAGTGATTCACATGAGGGGATTATTTCCTCTATCTCTGTCAATTATTTGATTTGTGTGTATTTTCTTTTTTTTTTTTTGTATTTTTTTGCATTTAATTAGTGCGGTAGCCTTATAAAGTAGGTAGGTTAGGTACCTACTCTGTGATTTCAAGAAATAAATAAAAAAAGTAAAACTGCTAATTACACAACTGACAAATGTGCACTTGACACGAATCTTCAATTAAAATACTTTTATACCTAATCTCATACAGTAGAGAATTTTTATTGAAATAAAAACGTAAATTAAAATATATTTTATCAACAAAAAAAAAGTTAAATCTGCTCGTAACACGGAGTTATTAGATAGGTAGGTATATTTTCCTAGATATTTTTAACTATTATAAATAGTATAGATAATAATGTATATCATTTTTCTATGGAAATTGAACTTTGGATTGTTTACAATTAATTGCTAGTTTATGGCAAATACAAATTAACTTTTTAGTTCGTAGTAATTGTTGTAGAAAAAATAAAATTTTATAAATTTTATTGAACAGGCAAACTAGGCGAAGTAAAGTATTAATGGGTTTTAAGGATTTCTTATCTAATATTTAATGATTTTTAATAATAAAAATTTTCCATCCGTGACTGATTTAGTCGGAAATATTTTTTAACGTTTTTTATGCTTTTTCATTTCAGATAAAGGTTTTTTTAATTTTAGAGTTTACGAAAATATTAAATTTACTGTACTGACACTGAGGAATTTTTTTTCTGCTATAGTCAATTAATTGATGGTTTAAATTTTTTGTGGTTACAATATAGTTAGGTACTATACTCGTATATCAAGAAAGGTTATATCCTAAACGCGAAGACCAAGTAAAGATTTTTAAAAATATAATCATTAAAAATGGTAAATAGGGATAAAATGACATAGTAAAAAAAAAACAACATTTTCGAAGCGACAACTCTTAGATAGTTGAATTTTTTTAATCAATAGGTAAATTTATTAAAAAAAAATGAAAGTGTTGACAAAATTGAAAAAAAAAATTCTTTTTTACAGAAACTTGAGTTATACCAATGAAAAGATAACAAAATAAAATGCACGACTGGGTGGCACAAACATGCTTTTATTAAAAAAAAAAATATAGAATTCGTTTTTCAATGGAAAAAACAACATCTTAAATCAAAATAAGCTCCAAAACAAGTATGGAATTAAATTTGTATTTACTAAGATGCACTTTAAGAAAAAGAGCTACATATTTAAATAAAAAAAACTAATTTTTTATAAATAGTTTTCAAAAAAAAAAAAATTAAATTGATTTGGTATGCTATTGTTAAATTAAGCATTTATTAATCAATTGATAAAACCAAAATTTAATGAAATATTCAATGTATCGTTTTCGAAAATTTGATTTTTCAAAAAAAAAAAATCAAATTTTTTAATACTAATCCACACTGACAGAAAGACATACCTTAGCTGCGTTCTTTATCTAACAATAGTCAACTATGATTGTTATGTCAAAAAATATTGTTAATGTGTCATTGTTAGAAATTGTTGGATTTTTACAAATCATTTAGGAACGATTTATTGTTAGAAATTGTTGAACTGTCAAACCAGCAGCAAACATTTTTTTGAGAATATTTTTATTTCCATTATTGTAACAAAAAATCATGTTTTTTTTTTCAAAATAAATTCTCTAGCATCAAATAAATACAAAACTCTTTTTTTAATTTCATTTTTTTCTCTTATTTCCAAAGGAAAAAAATCTTTGAGTTTGTTTTGTAAACAAAACAACCACTTTGACACATCAACTATCTCATGAGTGTTCAACTCACATCATGGAAGTGAGTTGGAAATAGTTACGATTTGTAACTTTTTGACACTTCAAAACGAGTTTAGGAACGATGTTCATCTGTCAAATAGTTACAAATCGTAACTATTTTGTAGTTTAGGAACGACAAAAGTTAACGATAGTTAACAATAGTTAACTATTGTTAACTCTTTTTTTTGCATTCTCTATCATCGTTATGCCATGTCTGATTTGTATCTCAACTTTTTTTTTGGACGAATGTTTAACTTGATACTATAGTAATTAAAATAAATTGCACGACTGGGGTCGCACGTACTTGCTCTTATGCTTAAAGTAACTATAATGTTAAAGCTTTTTATTCAAGAAATTTAAAATTTGATATTCTGAAGAAATTTCATAAGTAGTATAAAAAAATTAAATCTGTTTTTATAATTAATTAACCTTCGTTACAAATAATCTTAAAAAAAAAAAAAAAATATGCCATTTTATTTCTTGTATAAAAAGGTATTTTTAGAAAAAAATTTTCGAAAATTGTAGGAGCCGTTTTTTAAAAAAATAATTTTTTATTTATAAAAATTTTTTAACATTTTTCAAAAAAAAAGTTGGTATGCCATTTTGAGGAAATAATTAATTTAAACATAAAAACTAAATTTCAAAATTTTTCATTGATCCGTTTTCAAAAAACCAAAAATGCGTTTTTTGAAAATTTTCTAAAATTTTAATATTACCTTTACTTACACACTTTTGTATAAAAATTTTCATTTAAATCGGGTTATTGTTGTACGAGATATTCAGAAACGAAAAAAACCGTTCTATGACAGGTACCGTTAATAACGGTACAAAAAATATTTTTTTTATTTAAAAAGTTGGCTCTTATGTGTAGTACTACACACAAAAATTTTAATCAAAATCGTTAGAGGCGTTTTTGAAAAAAATTAACTTTTCTATTTCCGTTATATGGCAGATACCGTTAGTTTTGGTCATAAAAAAAAAATTTCAATTTCCCCTCTAGGGAATCACCAAAAACTGCTAACTACCAAGTTTGAAGAAAATCACTTCACTCGTTTAGGCTGTAGCTATAGATAGAGACAGACGGACAGACAGACAGACAGACAGACAGACAGACAGACAGACAGACAGAATTGCCGGACCCACTTTTTTGGCATTCTCCATCATCGTAATGTCATGTAAAATTGTTATCTCGAGTTCGATTTTTTTTACGAATCCTAAACTTGCCCTATAGTACCTATATCGCAAGTAAAAATTAGGGGTCGAATCGAAATATGAATTTTTGAAAAACACCTTATTTTTAAGGAAGGGTTTGAGTGTTTTTTTTTTTTTTATTTTTAAGAATTTTTGAATGCTTGCGAATAAGGTTAAGGGTTTCTACTAAATCGACCATATTTTGAGCTTAAAACCATCACCATAAAGGTAGTTTCTAAAATACAGCTTTTGAAGACAATGATTTTTTTTTTTTGAAATTTTGGCAAGTTTCAAGAAATTTAAGCGGCCAATTGATATCAATTTTAAGTTGGAGCTTAACGTTTAAAAATATGTATACAAAAAAGTATCAAATAGCAAACATATGTAAGTGTTTCTCGTTAAGGGCGTTTATTTCATGTTAAATTACAAGTGTCTAGATAAAAAATTGAAAAAATTAAAATTGAACAATGTCAACCATGATAAAGATACTTTTCAATCCAACGGATTAAAAAAAATCGCCAGACAAAGATAATATGAAATTCAATACTTCGATAACTCTGTTATAAGGTTAAAAAAGTTAAACCCAGTTTATTTTATGAAATTTGTTTGTTTTTTTTTCGCTAATCATCAGGTTAATAATAGAAGCTAAAAAAAAAACTAACCAAGCGTGCAATTCATGTTTAATATTATTGGTTAAGTACACAATTTTTGATACAAGCTATTTTAACATACTAAAATGTTTCTTTAACAAAAAAAAAAAAACTTCATTACTATGTCCATTAAACTTGTGCTTTATATTTTTATATTAAACATTATGAAACATGAAAAAGCATTTATTTTCTCTTCCTCAAACCAAAAAAAAAACTGTATTTGATAATAATTTGGTACACGCCCTTAATTTGCGCATTCTATTCACATGTGTATGTCAAATTTAGCGATTGCAATGCGTTTGATATTGTTCTCTCAATATTTACTCAAAATATTTGTTTGAAATTTAAAAGTTTTACCTATATGGGTGTAAATATAAATAAATTCAAACAAATTTTGTGCAAAATTATAAATTTTCGTCTTAAAAATAAAGCATTTGTAAGTACTTTGGAATGCGTAATTTGGATCAGATACTATCAGTGTATTATACCTACATGTTTTATTTAACTTTTTTGTTTTGTTTAATACCATTTTTACAGTCATGCTCTAATGACTTCTAACTGCTCTTAGTTTTAGCATTTGACTCATCAACCAAGAGCTCTGTATCTATACGAGACTAATGATTTTCTACTGCGTTGACAACTAATGAATATGGGACACAAATATTTGCACAGAACAAACACAAGTTTATTTTATGATTTAAAATGTCAGTTGGCTATTATGACATTTTAGTGAAGACACAGTTAAACAGGTGTTTACATTATAAATCATTTTTACCTTGGATGGTTAACAGTTGTTTAACAGTATTAAGCAGCTACAAAGGCAGCATTTAATGTTCAGTACATATAAAAGCTGTGTTTTATTCATAACTGGGTACGCAGGTTAGTATTTATTTTTTCTTTAGCAACCGTTTGTTGTTGTTTACCTTGCATAATTATACTTACCTACGTACCTACACAGTTACTACTAAGACACGTTTAAAACTTTTTGTAAGTTGTTAAGTTACATAGTTATATTTTGACTTGCGATAAAGATAATATCAAAAAGAAAATGATGCATGAGGAAATGAAAGATAATTATATTTCCAATCCGAAATATTGAGAGTTATACGCTTTTTTCAAATTAGCGGGTGGTCCACAAGTCCAACCAAACTGAGATTTGTACACAGAATTAACCCTTCTTCAATACTGTTTCAAAATTTTTTTGACGTCACAACTTGTTTCAAATTCGTCCATATTTGACTGCTAGGTTCAAGTAACTAATGATATTCGTTAACAAATCGAGTTCTAGATAAAAACTTACTTTTTTTCAGAAATAGCTCTAAGGATTTTAGCCGTGTTTTCGTGAGAATTATGCATAGTTAAACAAAATAAGGATCACGAAAACTCTCCAAACGCAGTATATAACCACTTTAATTCATATAGAGCCGATAGAGGGCGATATCTTGATTGCAAAAAGTTCGGTCCCAGACGTTTTATTCGCGGCATTACCCTTGCCAGACGTCCTTGAAGATTCGCGAAATAGCGATTTTCATACAAAAGTCGGAAAATTATTTTTTGCAAGATTTATATGCGTCTGGTGGTAGCTCTTAAAAAATCACCACGGACGCTATTACCTACACATACATATGACCCATTTTCGGTTATCCAAAAACTTCCAAAATCTGCTCTGGGCTCTTAGACTATTTGCAAAAGTTTTCAAGAAACGAAGTTTAGGATTTGTTAAAAAATTTCAATGTTTTTTTTTTTATCAATTACTAGTAGAGTAACTAAAGCAAATTATTAGGGAACCCGGCCGAACAGCTCTGATTTTGACGATTTTTTTTTTTTCAAACGTAGGTAATTAAAAATACTTTAAAGTCTATAGATTAAAAATTGCCGATGTTGCCGTATTGTTTTTTAAAATTAAAATTAATTTTTTTTTTTAACAAAACCATTTTTTTTGCTTAAATTTCATAAAACGAAGGAAAGCAAAACATTCTCTAGGTAATTTAAGGAAAAAAAAGTATAAAGGAGTAAGGGACAATCTTCCATCGTTTAAGCGATAAATGCAATTTTCTCACAATCTGACTTCAAACACAAAAAAAAATATTTTGAAAACAACGGCAACACCTACAATATTTTAAAATACATTTTTAAAAAGCCAGAAGCTCATTCTTATCTCTTAAATTTAAATCCACTAAATTTAATGAAGAGTTTTTGAAAAAATGGTCCTCAAACTCAGAATTAAAAAAAAAAATGTTAAAAAAAAAAATTTTAAATGACTTTTTTCCAAACTTTTTCTAATAAAATATGAATTTATTTTAAAAAAATTTTTGGCCATAAATACTATCAGTTATATTCCGAAGAGGAAAAGGTAATATATATTACAGTTTAAAAACAAATTAAAAATTACTTCAATTTCAATGGGTTTTTTTGATAAAACTGAATTTTTGCATTGAAATAATTGATTTTCTCAAAGACTTTTGTAAATAAGAACTTTAAATTTTTGCTATTTAGCTTTCAACAGTAAGGGTTATTAAATTAATAAAAAATAATTTTATATTTAAAAGTTGAACTTAAAAAAAAAAAAATAAGTTAAATTTTTTTCCAAAACTTCTATTCAAAAAAGTTCTTTGAAATGAAAAACTTTTTAATTTTTTTCATAAACCGTAATACATATTGACATTTCCTTTTATAATTTCAAATCATAATAAATGTGGCCAAAAAAAATTGAAAAAAAAAATGCATTTTATATTACGAAAAAGTTTTAAAAACCACATGTTAAGATTTTTTCAATAATTTTTTTTTTCAAGAATCTGAGTTGAGTTACCATTCTTTCAAAAGTCCTTAATTCAATTAACTTAATCTTAATTTTACAAATATGACTAAGCTTCTAGCTTTTTAAAAATGTACATTTAAATATTGTAGGTGTTGCCGTTGTGTTCAAATATTTTTTTTTGTGTTTGAAGTCAATTAATAAGAAAATTGCATCTATCGCTTGAACTATGGAAGATTGTCCCTCACTCCCATATATTTTTTTTCCTTGAATTTTCTTGAAAATCTTTTGGCATCAATTAATTTATGAAATTTAAGAAAAATTTTTGAAAAAAATTTGTTTTTGTTCACAAAAATCTTCAATTAAATTTAAAAAATCAAAACGACAACACCGGCAATTTTTAATCTATAGACTTTAAGTATTTTTAATTACCGACATTTGAAAAAAAAAGATCATCAAAATCTAAGCTGTTCGGCCGGGTTCCCTAATATTGCCAATTTTTGAGCTTTAGTTACTCCACTATACTCTAAGTCAGTTGAATGATTTTTTTTTGAAATTTTTATTTTATACGTGGATTTATAATAATTTATACAAAAATATTTTTGTTTGAAAAATGTGTGAAGGTATATAAAAAAAATACTGAGACCATTTTTATTGCTTTCTAAAAATTCTGTGAAAGAAATCATAGGTATTTTTTGTATTTTTAAAAACATACATTTTGTGTATTTTTTACATTTCTTATAAAATTAAATTAAAATTATTAAAAGCTTCAACATTTAAAATTCCTTAACTTATTCAAGTTTCTGTTTGTATTTATTTTTATTTAATAAATTAATAAATTTTGAATTTTCGGACGTACCTTTCAAACATATTCAAAATGTCAAAACTGGCCTTAGCTCAAAAATGTATAGTTACATCAATTTAAGTTAACATGGCAGTATTTATAACTTTTAAAATATAGGTACTTATAAAAATGATCTTCAAGACTTTGAAAGTGAAACCCATAACGTCACCGAAATGCAAATAAACAATAACAAAAACAAAAATAGAACAATGCAACCAATCCAATTGATCTTTGAACATTGAATCACTTTTTGTTTTTTTTTTTTAAAGATGCGTCATTATTCACCTGAAGCACAAGCACTCCACTCAGTCAGATAGAAATGCATGACCAAGTTGAATGAACTCTCAATTCGCCGCACACACGATCAATTGAAAACAAAATGCAAAACCCAAACAAAATACAATATTGCACGTTGAAGTTTCACTTTGTTTTTTTTTTTTTTTTTCAATAAATTTCCATGTCGATGATGAAAATGGTTCTTCAAAAATTATATCAAAATTATTACGCAATATAGAACAGATGAACAATTTTTTTTTTGGTGAGCTTTTTGTTCTTTTAAACAAAAACAGCACGTTAAAGAGTTTTTATTATTCCAAAGAATATAAAAAAGAATTCTTACATCATAATGGAGGTGGGTACCTATATCGGTGAATATAAACAATTTCAATAATTTCTCAGTAAATCGAAAAAAAAAACATACAAAATAAACAACAAAATTTTGAATTTCCATAATAATATGATTTCAGGCAAGGAATATCCAATTCCAAGGTTCGATTCAACTTGATTTTGCAAAATTGTATGTTAAATATATATAACTAAAAATATATGTACATTAGGGTGTCCGTTATTTCCCAAAGTGATGTTTTCGGGGGAGACACCCCCCAGATCGAAAGTTTAGGGCCTAAATAAGGGGAAATTAGCAAAAATTTGTGTATAAATCAAAAATTTTAATTTTTTTAATATTTTTTGAAATTTTTGCTGTTTTTATACGTTTAAATTTATTTTTCTCGAACTACAAAAGATATGTTTACAATATTTTTATTGAATTTTGTTTAAAAATTATTCACCTAAAAAATGAAATCAAAAAAGTTGCAAACAAGAAAGGGTAAAGTATTAAATAATATTTATTTAATATAAAAACGGCAAAAATTTCAAATAGAAATTTAAAAAAATTAAAATTTTTGATTTATACACAAATTTTTGAATGTAATATTTGAAAAGAATTAAAAACCAATAAAACTGCATTTAAAATTATGTGATAGGTGAAAGCAAAAACTACGAAAACAGCTAATAATATCAAAAACCGAAATAAAATATAAAAAAATTTTTAACGGGGAATTTTGAATGTAATCTTTTAAAGGAACTATTTTCCAACCAGAATCAACAAACATTTTAAAAATAGATGATTTATGAGTTAAAAATTTCCCATACAAATTTGTATGGGGAAAGTATGACCTTAGAGGCACGGGTTAATGACCTCCAAAAATTTTTTTTTGTTAATTTCCCCGTATTTAGGCCCTAAACTTTCGATCTGGGGGGTGTCACCCCCGAAAACATCACTTTGGGAAATAACGGACACCCTAATGTACATACTTGTTATTGATTGAAAACTATATAAATATGTGAACTCTCTTTTATGAAGTCACTACTCATATTCCAAAATGCATGAATAAAAGGTTAATGACTAAGAATTTGGGCTGAATGACGACTAATTTACTAAAAGATATAAACTTCATTAATAAATAAAGAAGATATACGGTTAGTCATTGTTGATTACATTTTAATTTCTAAATATCGATGCGGTATTATAGGTATCTGATTTTGGTCTCTTAACCACGTGAATCAGGAAAATAGATAAACAAGTTCATAAATAATAGGTTTTTTTGTATTCTTTTAGTACAATGAGTCAATTATTCTTTGCGTACACAGATTGATTTAATCGAAACGGATAAAATAGTCTATAAACTTTTGTGAGTCTAAATAATAATATCATTGAACCATCTCAACAAAAACAAAATAAAAATCATACATATTTAAAGGCTTTTTCTGGAAAACAAATTTTTGGGATGAGCATAACATTTAGAAGGAATTTTTGTAGTGCTGGATGGTAATGGAACGATTAGTTGTTTATTAATTTGTTAAAACCTTACATTCAAAAATGAGTCATAACTCATAACATAATTATGTTCATAGGCATTAGACAAAAATTGTATTAAAAGTTAGGAATGAATGACTATAGGAGGTCCTCAAATTGATAACCTTTTCATTTGCTTCAGTTAATATAATTAAATTAAAAAAGTTCAATCACTCCATTTAAATTTTCTTATATTTTGTCATCCTTATCTATTTAAATAACGCCTTATCGTTTGAAAGAAATTTGATATTTTACAAAGAATTGTTCTTTTTTTTTGGCTGGGATTTAATTTCATTTTTGATAATGATAATAAAATCAAATTCAATGCCTAAATAACGTTATCTTATAACGATCGCATTATATCGATTGTTGGTCCATTTTTTACTTAGAGCCTTTTCATACAATTAAATTTACCAAGAAAAATGCAAAAAAAAAACGTTTTTTTACCACTTTTGATGTTATGCCTTTATTTGAGGAATTTTTAAAAAATATAATTCATAACGGTTTCTATAAGAACTATTTTCCTTCTTTCAAAACCTGTTTAAATCTTTGCAATATCTTTTTTACTGCCGGAGATATCTTAAAATGAAGTAAGTGTGTTTTTATCAAGAAGGAGATGAAAACGTGATATCTGTTTGATACATTACAATAACCCAAAAAACTAACGATATCTCGAACAATAAAAAAGATATCGAAAAGATTTAAAAAGATCTTGAAAGAAGGAATATAGTTCTTATAGAAACCGTTATAATTTATATTAAAAAAAAAATATGTCTTCACATAAAAGCATAACCTCAAAAGAAGTTTTTTTACATCTTCTAACGGTATTATTTCAAAAACAGGAGCTGATAGAATATTTCTGACTTCAGATTCGAATTTAGCACACCGAAAACCTATAGAAAAGTATATCATAGCCTCGGCATCAAAAACCTTGTAGACCTGTGTAATCTTATAAGTTCGGGGAAGTCAGAAAGGTGAATTTTATTTATTTTTAACAAAAAATATGAAATTCGTTCTTCAAATGAAAAATACAAAATCTTAAATCGATTTGAGCTTCTAAAATGTTATGCAATTTGACTTTTTTTTATTAAGATTAATTTTAAGGGAAAAAAATTAAAAAATTTAAAAAAAGGTTTGATTCGTTTAAAAAAAATAGTTTCTTACAAATATTTTTTAAAATAAGCTTAAAAAAAGTTGGTATGTATACAATTTTGTAGTTATATGTAATATTAAAAAACGGAGGCTAATATTATAATATATTAAATTAATAAAATAAACAAAACCAATTTTATTTAATTTAATTTAGGTCTATGACGCATGGTTTTAGTTTTTTTTTTTTTTTTTATTTTGAGTATAATAGTTCCCAAAACAGTTTTTAACAATGTTAATTTAAGCAAAAAATTTCATCCATATTTTTTTTTATTTTAATTTAATTTCTAATATTTTCTGTAAAGTTTCGACAAAATTTCTAGCTGCATTTTATTTTTGCTATCCGTATGAATATTATTTGTTAGTTGTGTACTGACTTTCAATAATAAAAGATAAGCGACTTTAGATATCAACCTATTGTTATTGTAAAACTCATATTGATCCAACTGTAAAATTATAAAAAAAATTTCTAGTTTGAATCTCTAAAAAAAAGAGAAAAATCATGAAAACTTCCAAGCAATTATAGTTCAAAGATTGAATTTCTCGCTACAAAGTACAAAAATATCTTTCCTGTGTAAATCCGTGTGTACACAAGCTTGCAAATCAAACATTGTTATCAAAAAAAAGATTTTAAAATAACAAGAAAGTATTAATTTTTATCTTTGCTGCGACAACGTCGTTGGCGATAAGCAGTATTTCCCCATATCTATAGTTTTGTCTTTGAAAAGAATTCAAAGTGGGTAGATAGTATTTGCGCGGTGATAACTTTTTTTTCTTTACTTTTTAGAATTCTTCGTATTAAATTTCTATATTTATACGCCCCGAAACTAAAAGTATTCCGAGACTAAAGGAAGTCTAGCTTGTTAGTGATAAAAATAAAATATCACATGCAATGATGACTCATTAAATGTAACAAGAAATTAAAAAGAAAAAAAAAAATGAAATAGAATTCAAACAAAAAACAAATGACGCACAAAAGGCCACAGAGAAGGTGACTAGTGTCAGGGTTCTCATAATTAAGTAATTTAGAAAGTAAAATAAAAAAAAAAGCTGTTTAATTTAATTTTGATAAGCTTATCATCCACTGTATAGTCTATAGTATTATCAATGTTAATTGTATTTAAAGTACACAGACCAGAAAAAAAAAAATTTAAAATCTAATCGCAATTGAATGAGATCGAAGGTAAAATTGACTTTTTTGTTCTGTGTTTCCAAATAATTTTATCGTGTTTCTTTAAAAATATTTTCAAGTAATCGTCATTATTTGTAACGAGTATTGTGAACCCAGGTATCAAGTCTTTGTTGAGTTCAATTGCACCGATTATTGACAAATATTTTTTGAGTTTACCCGCGGATATCAATAACATTTGGCAGAGATAAGAAGTTTTTTTTTTGTAATCAAAGTTCATTTACCCATAAATTGCACAGGTCAGGGTAAAATGGTTAGAATTTATCTGAGTCAGATTAAAACACATTAAAAAACAAACTTACAAATCATTTTTTTAGTATAATAAATTGTAGAATAAAACATCGAACTAGTTCAATTACCCAATTACGGCAAAGCAAAAAAGACGACTATGTTCATCTATTGAAACAAAACTTCTAGAAGTCATATCGTAATTCAAATAATGAGGTATCGTTGGAAGCGCCTTGCTTGTTCGGTGGTTATAGGCTATGTGACGTCGATGTAAAATAAATATAACGCAATCTAGAGTGAAAATTTACAAAATTCTTTGCTCTTAAAATATTTTATCAAGAAAAAATGTATGTACATAAAAAATAAGTTCACAAAATTTAAACCCGACCACTCTAAAATGAAGTTCTTATGCCTAATTTATCCATACTCCATTTTAATGTATTTAAACATTTAAATTCCTCATTAAAAATTAGCAAACAGTCAAATAGCATGTTTAAAATTTCCCCTTTAAGATGGCGATTTTTAATTCAATATAATAGGTCTGTTTGGGTACTGCCTAAAACAGAAATATTTCAACTTTTTTCAACATTTTCAGCCCAATTCCTGTTTGGGTACTCTGAAATTGTGCATTTTGTCACAAAAAAGATGGCCCCGAGAGAGAAAAAAATTTCCCCCTCGTGCGAATTTCTGCCCCAAAAATTTCTTCGGACAAAAATCTGAAATCTGTCAAAAGGTAGTGCTTTCTCTCTTTTTCTTATTTGATCTTGTGGCACAACCAAAATAAAACAAACTACAAACATGGCAATGTGGCTTTGTGTTGTGTTTTTTCTTTACTTATCGCGTTTTAGTGGTGTAATAATCAAAATAAATAAGTGTTTTTTTGAAAAAAAATAATAAAAAAGTATTTCAAAAATAATACAAAGTTGTTTTAAATATTTTGTTTCTTAATTTATTTTTTTCAATTGGTGTTGTTGTTTACATTTGTTGTTAAAAAAAAAGCAGAAAATTTTGTGTTTGGGTACTTTTGCTCAATTTATTTTTCTCTGAGAGGATTTTATCCCCACTCCTCAAAATTTGACAGGTTTAATATTTTTTTTCAAAAAGAACCCAAACAGACCTAATGTGAATAAATTTGGAGTTGTGTTAGTTGCGACAATCAATCCGTTTATATTGACGGATGGGACGGAAAGTGGTGACCAATAGAATACGTTGCATGACGGATTGCTTTTTGACAGCTCACGTCAAATTTCTAGGTTTGTTCGATGTTTTCTCGGGGAATGTACACTTATTAAAAATAGATGTTTTTTTTTTTTTTTTTTTGCTTTATAAATGTCAATTTAATGCTGTCATTTTGACAGCGAATGTAATAAATCTGGTAATAAAAGCCTAATAATCACCGGCACACAAAAAAAAAAAAGTGTCATGAACCAGAAACCAGACCTATCTTTCTATATGTTTTTGGGCCCGCTGAATCCGAATTTCAAGTCCGTTTGGCCCTGTCACCCTCCAGTTTTGAGTAATATGCAAAAAACTCAAAAAAAGGTAGTTTTTGGGGTCTTTTTTACACTTTTCTCAAAACTGGAGAGTGACCGGGCAAAACGGACTTGAAATTCGGAGTCAGCGGTCCCAAAAACATATAGAAAGATAGGTCTGGTTTCTGGTTCATACAACTTTTTTTTTTTTGTGTGCTAGCACTGTCGCGACATGTCGCTGTCATACCCGGCACACAAAAACAAAAGTTTCATGTACCAGGAAGCAGACCTATCTTTCTATATGTTTTTGGGACCGCTGAATCCGATTTTCAAGTCCGTTTTGCCCGGTCACCCTTCAGTTTTGAGAAAAATGCAAAAAACTCCAAAAAAGTCATAAAAATTCAAACAAAATGCACTCACAGCTCAAAACTGGAGGGTGATGGGGCCAAACGGACTTCAAATTCGGATTCAGCGTGCCCAAAAACATATAGAAAGATAGGTCTGGTTTCTGGTTCATGACACTTTTTTTTTTTTTTGTGTGCCGGTGAATTAAAAAACAATTAACTCGCATGTAAAATTTAACATGTCGATACTTAAAAGTGTGCTAAGCGATTTATTTTTGATAAGGGAAGAGAGTCTAAGTTATGCTGGCTATAAAATCGGACGGAATTTGACGCAAATCATTTTTCAACTGAATTATAACAATAATTTTGATATTGTCAAATATTAGAATAATAAAAGTTAGATAAGTTTTATTATCTGATTGCAAAAAAAAAAAAAAAAAAAAAAATTGATATCATATCACTATTATGTTTATTGCTTATAATTTTATAAATGATGCAAGGACGTTAATTCAACACTATTAAATTTCTTATCTATCAATATTGAACGGGTTTCCATAAGCTGATAAGTTTAAGTTTACTTAAACTAACCATCTACTTTTATATTATTTTGAATGATAATAATATTAAAGGTGTTTATTGTTAGCATTTTTGTCTACAATATTTTTATATATAACAAGAAAAGGTATTTGTACAATTTATTATCATGTTTTTTTAATAGGAAAAATGATTGACAAAAAAAGGCATGTGTTTATGTTTGTTGTGTATGCAAAGATGCAAAGTAAATGCGAACCATTCATAACTTTTAAGTACACATGTACTCGATCCGTTATTGTAGCGTAAGCCTTGATTACTTACTGACTCATTGAGCAAATGGATAGATAAAGAACAATGTACCTACTCATGTGAATGCAATAAGCATTTTTTTTTTCAGTCACAAGAAAACAATAAAAATGTATCGCTAAAATAATAAGTTTTTACTGTGGGGAAAAACATAAGTAAAACAAATAGAACTGCTAAAATAAGGGTTTCCAGCAATTTCTGCAGCAAAAGGAAAATATTCTTGCTTTACCACATCTAACTTCTGGAAATCATGGTAACTCAATTTTCTGGAGCGTGTTGCAACCGAAAGATATTCGAGACATTCAATACTTATGTTCTTTTTATTTGGCCAAAGGTCGTATTAGTCACTTTCTATGGACAAGACGTTATCGAGACACAAAATTATTATGTATTGTTTTTTTTTTTTTTTAAACAAGCGCCGCTATAATTATCGCGATATAAGCAGGAAATGAACACAGATATCTTGCTATTTGACTGCACTTGATTATTTTTTTTGCAGCATTTGATTAAAATATGGGAGATCCAAATGCTAAAAAAATTATGAAAAATCGAAACGTATTGAACTTAAACATTTTTGAGTAATCACAAGTCCAAATGTTATAAGAAATTCCATACAACACTGGTGACTTACTTTGCTTAAAATAAAAAGGGAATATTTCTTGATATTGATTTAAGAACAGTTGGGTCTCAGATTTTAGACTTATTTTGACTTGATAATTACCATACAAAAGCAGTTATTAAAATGTTTGCTTCTAAAAGTCGCAATATTCAAATAAATGTGATACTGTTATATAGCATATAACCAGCGGACAAAAACGACGCATTCAACGATACCTCATTTGTCAAATTTCGATAATTAGTTTAGAAGTTATGCAAGAACAGATGAACGAACATGCATATATCCGTTGCCAGAACAGTTCTCGTGAGAACCAATTTACAATAGTGAAGGTTACTTGACATGCGGTGATCTTAAGGATATAAACCTAGTTTAATCGCCAGATGGATATGGTTCTTTTTAAATATCATTCAATACCTTTATTTTGATGATAATTCGAAACTATGGCAAAAAAAAACAACTTATTACTTGATTTTTTTAAATAGTTTGGTGGAGTTGTTTCATTGTTGAGCTATTACTTACAGTAATTGAAAAATAAAGAAATTCTTTTTTTTAAAGGTACTTGTGATAACAGCTTCAAAAATAATAATGTCTTTAATCCTATTCAACCTCTGAAACAGAAAAAAAGCTTAAATTTTGTGCATTTTTACAACCAAATTAACCTATGTTTGAAAAGAAAAAAATAATGATAAAAAAATCAAAAATGGAAATGCAAGTTAAAATACTTAATTTGATATGGTAAATTAAGTTTGTTGACATGTGTAGTTTATAATATCTACATATCAATTATTACGATAAGCACATCAAACAAATGTTTTTGTTTCTTATTGTATTTGTATATTTATTTTTATCTTTATCTATAACTTAAACAGCTTTTTAAAGGAAATAATACCACTTAATAAATTAATCAATATTTATTCGAATCATTAAGCACATGTGATTGAAAATAATTAAATAATAAATCGAGAATTAAATACGTTTGAAAATAAATATTATTAGAACAGGATGTCATTAAATAATAATACACGCTTAATTACTGATATAACGACCTTTCGAATCAGCTATTAATGATTTTTATGTTGTAAATTCTGACGTTTTTAAATAATTTAAATCTTAAGGCTTAACTACATACACCACTTTTTGGAAAAGTACAAAAGTGAAAACATTTTTTTTCTGGCTAGCGCAATTTTTTTGTGAAAAACAGTATACAAATTGTTTTTAAGACCAAAAAATAATCTTTCTGAATAATTTGTTTTAATTTTCTAGCCCGAAAAACTATTAAAAAATGCGTTTGAAAATTTTCACTTTTGTACTTTCTCACTTTTTGAGCCAATGTAGTTAAGGCTTTACGGATTAAAAGTTACGTTTAGATTTTTAAAACATGAAATTTTTTTAAATCTAAACTTTAGCACGAATATATGCCACGACGTATGTACTTGCTCATATGGTAAAAAGTTGCTTCGAATGTTTATGTTTATTAAATTACAAATTTATAAAACAAAAATTAGTGATACCTACCTAATTTTATAAGAAATGTAAAAAAAGTAATAGAAATTCATTTTAAAGTTACGAAATATTGTTTTAATCTCTAATCAAAGTATGCCATATAATTTTTTGTATAACGAAGAGTTTTTGTAATTTTCTGTTTTGAATATTGTAGGAGTCGTTCAAAAGTTCAAAAGTGCAAACGGTTAAGCAGAGATGCACTTTTTCATGACAATAATACTTTTGGAGGCTTTGTCAATCACCTTTAAATTGAATTTTCCCAAGAGTAACTGCGCCCAGGCTTCAGTTATGTGGAGAAGAAGGCAAGTGAAGTCTTAAAATCAGCACAAGAGATCGATATTCCATATAACGTAACTTCTGACCCCGATGTCCCACTTCGGAAAAAAATTGTTTGTATCCATAAATCCTGGCACAGGAACTGAGTACGCCATTTAGTTTCTTGTGTTATAAGTTGGTTTTTAATTTTTTTTTTTTTCGAAAAATTGTAGACCCGTTTTTTTAATTATTTTTTTTTTTTAATAAAAAAAAGGTCAAAAAATTTGGTATACTAATCTGCAGAAATTATTATTCGACACATTTAAACAAAACATAAAAAAAAAATATAAACCCTTCCCGAAAAAAATGTCCATTTTTTATCAAGGGAATTGCCAAAAACTCTTGCCAAAGGGGTTTGGGCTGCAGCTCGAGATAGAGACAGACAAACAGACAGAATTGAAATTAACAAGAAATCTGTTAATTTCTGGTAGTTTTTTTTATTAGAAAGAAAATTCTTAGTAAAATGAAATGAAGTTTACTTTATATACAACAGAGTTCTAACGGATTCTATTTATTTTAATAAGAAATCTTATTGTTTTAAGAAGATTTGATTTAAGGTGCGCATCACCTTATTTCAAAGCGCCTAATTTTTCTCGGTTTGTATTTCGATATGGGAATTTCTATCGTTACGGGTGTGACAGTAATACTTTTATGAATTATTCAGCCACTAATCTTTTTCTGTCTTTGTAAGGCTTTTTTATGATCTCGACGTCGAAGGATCATAGCTCTAACACGAAAGTAACATACAAAGCAGATAATTTTCAAACAATAAAAATAAATTTTCCATATCAATGAGGTTTTACTGTGAATAAAATAAAAGTTGAAAAGCAAAAGTACTAGACCATTAGTGCCTCAGATTGTGATTCATACAATTTAATCGATTTTCATTGTGTCACTAGCTCACAAAAAAAAAAAAAAAAAAAAAAAAACAAAACAAAACAAGGAGTGCTTCTGGTATGGTTATCCATTTGTTTACATCCAACTTTATTGGTTTAAGGAAGAATGTTCTCATTTTCATCATAGTATACTTTTGGTGAAATGAAATTAGATAGATATAAATACATCTGTCCTATTTTACTGGTGTATAAACTAAGGTGGGTAGTAATTGATTTTCATTTTTGACATATAAAACGTTTATACATTTATATAACACATACAAAATTCAGTATCTGATGGAAACATTATTTATTAATTTGAATTAATACGTTTAGAGGTATAACAATTGAAAACCGGTTTAAAATTATTCCTGTTTTTTTTTTTTTAAGAAGATAATAATTCAACTGATACATTTATGCATTGAATTTAGATGTGATTCATCGTGATTATAAAGAAATGTGGAAAATAATAAAAAGTTGTATCTATTAAGTCCGAATTGGAAAATTAACAATTTAATACGGACTGCATTATACAAACTATTTAAATAATTCATCTCATTCATATTAATTTTTAATACAAACATATTATAGTGGATAATTCTCACAAAATACAAAATTTATAAATAAAATTTCACTTGGTTGTCCTGATATAATTTCCGGCCGTCTGCCAGCATCAACAGGTGCCAAGTTCTCTCATTCTCATAATATTCTATACAAAACCAATACCACTGTCTGTCTTTAAAATTATAATCACGCTTCAATTAATGTTCGTCATTGAAATTTATATACAAAAAATAAATAAAATTAATTTTAAAAATAAAACACGCAATAATCAAAGGCAGTAGCATTTTATCATGTTCACAGTCGACAGTCCTCTTCAAGTTCATTCCCAAATTTTTCAAATATAATTTTAAAATATATATTTTTAGATTATTATGGTGCCCATGACTGTGTGTTGGCTGTTGCACACACTTCGACCATCAAGAATAGAAGAGCACCCTTAACCCACGACGCGACGGCCAGATATTTTTTTTTCATTCCTTTTTTTTTTTTTTGAAAAATATTTAACTCAATTCACTCAGCATTGTGGTGTGTTTGTTGTTTTATTATAATTAAATTTCTCTCTCTTTCTTTTTTTTTTTGAAATTTGTTTATGTACAAAAAGAAAGGCAGGCAAGCCCACATTTATGGCATATCGAAATCAATCAACAGCTAATTAAATGCGACAGCTGCCACAAGTGGTACACACTTGTAGAGTTTTGTTACTTGTCACCCTCCAATTTTCAAATTAAAAACAGTTAGGTGTTACCGATTTATTTTTGTTAGCTTATTGTTTCTATTTTTATTTCTAATGCAGATAGAAATAAAAATTCTTTTCCTTTAATTTAGAAAAAAAAAACTAATTTCAAATTAATTTGAATGAACTTGTATTGATAAGGGAAACCATGGTAGAATTCGGAATTTTGATTGTGCAACCGTCAGAATCTTTTATAGCTCTTTATTTTACTAGAATCAATGGATGACTCAATACGATTACACATTTCCAAACCCCTTGATTTTTTTTTTCAATAAAACAAATTCAACATAAAACACTCAAGATACAAGATTTTATTAAATATAAATTACAAGATACAAGATTGCTGATTGTTTGGAAATGATTTGGTTAGGTTTTCTTTTTTTATCATTTCAAAAGTTTTTTCTTGTAATTCCTCGTATTCAATCGGAAAAGATTTTAAATACAACACAATTAAAATTGATTCGTGGTAAAATGGTATTGATCTGTAATTGATCGTTTGTATCGAAATATCGATGAATTTCAGAAAGATTTTTAGAACAGAATTGTGCTCCCTTTGATTGTAAATTTTAACTGGTTGAGCTTTTGCTTTTAAAAAGAAATTCAACCTTTTATTAAGTTCATGTTAGTTATTTTTTTCAAATAGGTACATATTATGTATTATTCGTATGTTTACTTTCAGTAATTCACCACAATATTTATTTATTTTAATGATGTTACGGATGTGACAATTAACGTTATCGTGACATTTTATAAATTTGTGCAGGGTTGTAAAAATATCAATTTAAAAAAAAAATGCATTTGATATTTAAATAAATTGCACGACTGGGGTCGCACGTACTTGCTCTTATGCTTAAAGTAACTAATGTTAAAGCTTTTTATTCAAGACATTTAAAATTTGATATTTTGAAGAAATTTCATAATAGTCTATTGAATAGACCCTTTTGGATGGAACAAATTCGTTCAAGAGTTTTTATTAGCGATTATGATTCCTTGGCATACAAGAATACTCCACCCAAAAGTGCTACTAAATCCATTGGTGCATTTCTGAGAAAACGGCAACACTGGTCGGTTTTCAGTTTTTTTGATTTAACTCGAAAACCAAGCCTGACTTTGAAATGGTTCAAAGACACTTTTCATAGCAAATTAAATTTTCTGTCAAGTTAAGATGGTTAAAAAATTTTAAAAATTATTTTTGTCTAAAATTCTAACCTAAAATCAAAGAAAAAAAAGTTAAAAAATTGACAATTTTATTTTTTTTTACTAAATCAAGGGGCATTTTGTGTATGTAGCCGGGACGTCCAAACTTTGTACTAATGAAATAAAGTAGAGGTAAAATCCTTTGATAATATGCAATTTTTAATTTTTTTTGTCAAGAAACAACTTAAATGTACCTATTCAAAAATTAGCACTTTTTCTAAATTTTTGACTTTTTTAGTTAAAAGCAAGTTTTTAAAACTCGATAAAATCATATTAATTGGTAACTTTTAGACTTTTAAAGTAAACATACTTCGAGGGATTGATTTAATATAAACTAAATATGACAAACAAAAAAATTTATTTGCATCCTTATGGCCTTTTGTGCAATTTTGTGTATGTGCATTTTTATAAATTCGGGTCGAATGGATGGACGGAGAGCCATTAGCTTTGGTCTATTGCATAGAAGAACATTTAATACCAACTCTTTTACTGTTTTCAATGGCCTGAAAAACAATTCTTGTAAAATCCGCGACCAACGAAAAGTTTCTCTTGAAAAACGAAAAAAATACTCTAATGAGTTTGAAACAAAATAGCTCAGGGAAATTAGTAAATCAAATTGCACTTTTCGCGGGACAAATTTTTTTCATGGAACGTATTTAGGTGAATGTCCTTATCGTAAAAGTGAATTTTTTCGGATGATAAGATATCGGGAACAGCCGCCATCTTGGAAAAGAGGTCGGTGCCGTTTTTATTTTATAACTCCATTTTTACTCATTTAAACCAAAAATGTCCGAGGGTAGACTTATTATCAATTAAATTATCTAAAAAATGATATACAAATGAATTCCGTGAGTTAGTTAAATTCAATTTTATAGTCGGTCAAAGTCCGGGTTCTTCTCGCAAGGTTAAGACAATATGACATTTTTTCAAATATCTGAAGAACTTTTGATTTGTTGGGGATTTTCTTAAAGTATGAATTATAGCACTTTGAATTATCTATGAAATGAGCCCTTTATCGTTACTGTAACCAACATAATGTATAAGCCATCTAACGTCGAAGTTCACATTCTACTATCCAAAAGTGAGAAAATAACAAGTTTTCTTCTATTAGACCGAGCAAATTTTTGAAGTGGAGGTATAACCAAAATATAAGTAAACAGTTTTTTAACTATATTCGTCTAAATATTGAATTCAAAGTTTGAAATCTTTAATGTTAACCTTTATATGGTTTTCGAGGTTTGAAATGAAGTGAATTTTCCAATTAATGTGAATAAGCTCAAGTGACACTATTTAAAATTCTAAATATTAGAACTGATGCCCTGTCATTTTTCCTAAACATGAACACCTCAATCTCAGCATTACGATAAGTATAACTCAAGATATGAGGTGTGTAAGCCGTTATGTTTTCGAGACTATTGTGTTTAATTTTTGATTGTTTATTTGAACTATTGAAATCCCAAATATGTTCAGTTAAAAAATCGTATATCATGACTTCGACGTTTGGTTGCCTCTACAATGTGATGGTTACAAAAACAATAAAGGGTTCATTTCATAGATAATTAAAAGTGCTATAATTCATTCTTTAAGAAAATCCCAAACAAATCAAAAGTTCTTCAGATATTTGAAAAAATGTCATATTGTCTTAACCTTGCGAGAAGAGCCCGGACTTTGACCGACTATAAAATTGAATTTAACTAACTCACGGAATTCATTTGTATATCATTTTTTAGATAATTTAATTGATAATAAGTCTACCCTCGGACATTTTTGGTTTAAATGAGTAAAAATGGAGTTATAAAATAAAAACGGCACCGACCTCTTTTCCAAGATGGCGGCTGTTCCCGATATCTTATCATCCGAAAAAATTCACTTTTACGATAAGGACATTCACCTAAATACGTTCCATGAAAAAAATTTGTCCCGCGAAAAGTGCAATTTGATTTACTAATTTCCCTGAGCTATTTTGTTTCAAACTCATTAGAGTATTTTTTTCGTTTTTCAAGAGAAACTTTTCGTTGGTCGCGGATTTTACAAGAATTGTTTTTCAGGCCATTGAAAACAGTAAAAGAGTTGGTATTAAATGTTCTTCTATGCAATAGACCAAAGCTAATGGCTCTCCGTCCATCCATTCGACCCGAATTTATAAAAATGCACATACACAAAATTGCACAAAAGGCCATAAGGATGCAAATAAATTTTTTTGTTTGTCATATTTAGTTTATATTAAATCAATCCCTCGAAGTATGTTTACTTTAAAAGTCTAAAAGTTACCAATTAATACGATTTTATCGAGTTTTAAAAACTTGCTTTTAACTAAAAAAGTCAAAAATTTAGAAAAAGTGCTAATTTTTGAATAGGTACATTTAAGTTGTTTCTTGACAAAAAAAATTAAAAATTGCATATTATCAAAGGATTTTACCTCTACTTTATTTCATTAGTACAAAGTTTGGACGTCCCGGCTACATACACAAAATGCCCCTTGATTTAGTAAAAAAAAATAAAATTGTCAATTTTTTAACTTTTTTTTCTTTGATTTTAGGTTAGAATTTTAGACAAAAATAATTTTTAAAATTTTTTAACCATCTTAACTTGACAGAAAATTTAATTTGCTATGAAAAGTGTCTTTGAACCATTTCAAAGTCAGGCTTGGTTTTCGAGTTAAATCAAAAAAACTGAAAACCGACCAGTGTTGCCGTTTTCTCAGAAATGCACCAATGGATTTAGTAGCACTTTTGGGTGGAGTATTCTTGTATGCCAAGGAATCATAATCGCCAATAAAAAGTCTTGAACGTATTTGTTCTATTTTTGCTCTGGAGCTCGGGTCTATTAAATAGACTATAAGTAGTATAAAAAAATTAAATCTGTTTTTATAATTAATAAAACTCCGTTTTAAAATATCTTAAAAAAAAAAAAAACAAATATGCCATTTTATTTCTCGTATAAAAAGGTATTTTTAGAAAAAAAATTTTGAAAATTGTAGGAGCCGTTTTTTAAAAAAATAATTTTTTATATATAAAATTTTTTTAACATTTTTCATTTTGAAGAAATAATTAATTTACACATAAAAACTAAATTTCAAAATTTTTCATTGATCCGTTTTCAAAAAATTGATTTTTCAAAAAAAAATTTTGAAATATTTTTTAAAAAACCAAAAATGCGTTTTTTCTAATTTTAATATTATCTTTACTTACACACTTTTGTATAAAAATTTTCATTTAAATCGGGTTAATTTTGTACGAGATATTCAGAAATGAAAAAAAACCGTTCTATGACAGGTACCGTTAATAACGGTACAAAAAATATTTTTTTTATTTAAAAAGTTGGCCCTTATGTGTAGTACTACACACAAAAATTTTAATCAAAATCGTTAGAGCCGTTTTTGAAAAAAATTACCTTTTCTATTTCCGTTATATGGCAGGTACCGTTAGTTTTGGTCATAAAAAAAAAATTTCAATTTCCCCTCTAGGGAATCACCAAAAACTGCTAACTACCAAGTTTGAAGAAAATCACTTCACTCGTTTAGGCTGCAGCTCCAGATAGAGACAGACACACAGACAGACAGACAGACAGACAGAATTGCCGGACCCACTTTTTTGGCATTCTCCATCATCGTAATGTCATGTAAAATTGTTATCTCGAGTTCGATTTTTTTTACGAATCCTAAACTTGCCCTATAGTACCTATATCGCAAGTAAAAAATAATATTTACTGTAGGTAAGCAAAAAATATTTCTATTTAAAAAAATTGTATGACTACCAAAAATATTTTGCATACAAAAATGTTATTGCAAATGAGAAACATTTGCAAAATGCGTAAATTAAAATTTTTTTAGTATTCCTCAAATTTCTTACAATTTTGACAATTTAACCAGCTTTTTAACTCCATATAACATTGAACCAAAAATCATATAACAAGTTATATGATTTTATATGATACTTGTTATATGATTTTTGATTGAACATTATGTAATTCCAAATAGTTAAAATTGTAAGACATTTGCAAAAAATTATTTAATGCACACATTTGGCATTCAATTTGATTTTTCAATGCAGACATTTTTTTATTTCTAATTTAATTTTTTTTAATGCAATAATTGGCCAAATTGGTCTTCATCTGAATCCGGAATAACGAAAACTCAAGATCCCGAAAATCCAAAATCCCTCTAAAGTAAAAAAAAAATTGAATTTTACTTAACTGAAATCCCGTTTGGATTAAAAAATTGTTTGTACACATTTTTTAAGTTTGTCATTTTTTTGCATTTTTGTTTTATAAGAATCACCTAACTAGAAGTTGGTTAAATATTCTAACCATTTTAACTATAAAAACAAAAACAAAGGAATACCTAAAATTTTCAGAAACAATTTAGTTCTATTTTTTTTACTCCGATTACAAAGTCTTTTCGTCTTGATCTTTAAGAAAAAACATATGAATGATAAAAAGAATTTTTATCTGTATGACAAGTGTATGTGGAAGATAGCAATACTCAATAGCCGTGTTTCATTGGTAACTCAGTACTTAGCTCAGTAAAATTTTACACGGTAAACAACAACAAATGATTGCTAAGGATAAACAAAAAATTTGTATTTGTTGATTTACAGAGAAATTTTTTTCCTAACTTATACATTTTTTAACCTTCAATCCTTTAGATTACAAAAAATAAAAAATAAAAGTAATCGTTTTTACTTGCTCTATAGGGCAAGTATTGGTTTCGTGTCAAAAAAAAAATTCGAGGTTTTAATTGAAACTAACATTACGATGATGGAGAGGTCCGAAAAAGTGGTTTTCGTCATGACGTCCGTCGGTCTGTGCGTCTGTGCATCTGTGCGTCTGTGCGTCGTCAAAAAAAGGTGTACATGAAGCTGCAGCCTAAACGGGTGAACGGTTTTTCTTGAAATTTGGTACAGATGATTTTTTCGTAATTTCCAAGGTTGGTTTTTTTTTGTTTTGTAATATCTTGCTTAGAACATATACCTCCCATACAAAATGTTCGAGGTATTGCAATTTTCTCGAAAACGGCTCTAACGATTTTGATTAAATTTGACCCACGTAATACTGTACGTAAATCTAACAAAACTGCGTTTTTAGTTTTTCTCAAAAAATACGTATAGTGAAAATATGATATTAAATTTTTTTTTTAAATCACCGATGCACACTGGGGCCTACTATATGGGAGGGATGCCCATAAGTCCATTTCTTAAATTATAACTTTTACGTTTTTTTGTGTTTTATTTCATGAGTATATGTGCTTCCCTATCTTTTTCTAAGCTTTATATCATGAATTAAGCACAACAGCCTAAGAAGTGAAGCATCAAAGTGCAAAGTTTGATACCATTGATTTCATCCACTTTTAGTGGTTAATCATGGATATAATTTTTTTCTTCGTATTAAGTGAAAATAAAAATAACTAAAAATTATCAGCTATGGGCCAAGGTAAGTAGAGTTCACTGAAGTGTTTTTTAGAATTATACTTTTTAAAATATCAGAGATATTTGAGGCTAAAGTCGGAGGTCTTTTTTCGAGAAATTATCGATTTTCATGGAAATGCGCAAGGTTCTTTTGAAACTATTGCCTGTTTATAATGCATATAGGTACTCTTAACATAAAACTGAACTCAAAAGTAAAAGCCTCCTGCGCATTTCCATGAAAATCGATAATTTCTCAAAAAAAGACCTCCGACTTTAGCCTCAAATATCTCAGATATTTTAAAAAGTATAATTCTAAAAAACACTTCAGTGAACTCTACTTACCTTGGCCCATAGCTGATAATTTTTAGTTATTTTTATTTTCACTTAATACGAAGAAAAAAATTATATCCATGATTAACCACTAAAACTGGATGAAATCAATGGTATCAAACTTTGCACTTTGATGCTTCACTTCTTAGGCTGTTGTGCTTAATTCATGATATAAAGCTTAGAAATAGATAGGGAAGCACATATACTCATGAAATAAAACAAAAAAAAAAGTAAAAGTTATAATTTAAGAAATGGACTTATGGGCATCCCTAGAATATAGTAGGCCCCAGTGTGCGATGTCGGCTCTTCCCGTGCATCGTTAATGAGTTATTCCAATTTTCTCGAATTTTCTCTAACTATTTTGATTAAATTTAACACACGTAATGTTGTACGTAAATCTAACATAATTGCGTTTTTAGTGTTTCTCAAAAAATACGGATAACGGAAATATGGCTTAAGAAATTATAAAAAAAATTACATATTTTTGCATTTCTTATGAAATTCCTTAAAAAATCAAATTATAACCAATTCAAAATATTTTTACAAAAAAGCTTTGACATAAAAGGTATGATAACATAAGAGCAAGTACGTGCGGCCCCAGTCGTGCATTTTATTTGTTATTAAGAGCATAAATGTTTACTCAGTAAAATACTGAGTACCAATAAAACAGGGCTAATATCTGTGATTATTTTATCTCAATTGATTTTCCGACATACATATCTTATGTAGGTAGAGGTTTTGAACCAACAAAAATTCTGATCGCCATCCATATATGTTCACATCATGCTGATTAAGAGCCATTTATCCGAAGAAGAAGAAGAAAAAAATTAACACTCCCTTATCTTTGCTACGGTTGCTAACGAACGTGCGAGATCATGGGTTCTATTCTGTCTACAATTATCTTCGCAGCCAAAATTAATCCGCAGCCCCAGCCCTTGTGTGGTTACGCCTATTAACTTTGTTTATTTTTCTTTTTTTATTTTTTTTATCACAATACGTCAGATAGTGATGCCATACAAGAAAAAAAAAATAATTTATAACACAAAAAAAAAAAAAAAAAAAAAAATAAAAAATGAAAAATCACGGGATCTGAAAATTTGAATTTGTGTTTTTTGGTAAACAAATGGTTCTATTTATAATCGAATGAATTCGATTTTTTTTTGACAACTCATTTACTTGAAACACCAGCCTCAATTGTTGAATCAATTTTTTTATCTTACTAGGTACATCAAACTTATACGAGTATGAAAGAATTTTCGAGGCCGATTTGAGGATAAAATGCCTATAGTTGATAGTTGACCGTGTTAACACAGTCAACAATGTCGAATTGAATTTATTTTTTTTTTTAAACTTAAGATTTGTCTTAATTCTTTTAAGTTAGAGTAAATGATGTTTGTGTTTTTCTTCAGAAAGATTTAGCCAATATCGTTGAGCAAAAACTTGGGTTAAATTTTTTTTATTAAAAAATTGTTATCCAAGCATTACATTTTGCATTAAAAAATACATTGTAAATAAAAATGCATTAAAAAAATATTCATTGTTTACGTTTTTTCGCTTTACAACAAAGTAACAAATTTTCCCAGAATATATGTAATTCCTTGACATTCTTAACAAAAGTCTCTGTGAAAATGACAACATCGTATTACTAGATTTTGAAATATTATCATTTATATTGTCGGGCAGAATAAGCCTTTAAATAGATTTTTTTGCAAATCATTGTAAAAAATGAATCTTAACTGACTGAAAGGTGTTGGATCCTGAGTTTAAATGTTCAATGAAATATTCAATGAAAAAACATTAAAAAATAAAAATTGAAAACAAAGTTAAAAAAAATTCATAATCAATGGAACATACTTTTAGAACTTTTATCATGCCATTTTTTTAAACCATTTTTTTTAATTTTGACAACTTTGCTAATAACTTTCTAATATTTTGGCGTTATATTGCTGCCAATTATACAAAAAGCAGATTAAAAAAACATGAAACATAACAATTACAATGTTTAAACAAAACTGAATATTTTTTCTTTAATTAAAATTAAAAAGATTTTAATATTTTTAGGTCGAACTCGAAGTAAAAAAATTTACATTTTTTTCTAACTGTAGCTATGATTTTTCATGACTTTCTTCCTTGTTTAAATAGACAATGTCACTTAAACACCATTTTTTTTTCCAAGGCAAGATTCCCTGGTAAACAATTGAAATCCTTCCAAAATAATCTGAAGGGTTTTTTCTTGCTTATTCAAAAGAAATCAATTTTATACAGAAATTAATATTGTATCTCCAATTCACTTGTTTATCCAAAGAAATTAACCTACTAATGATCCGATTTGAGCAAAACTTGATGAATGTGAAAACAATACCAGGCGAACTTTGGATTAAAATGAATCGGAGAACTGAATAATGTGATTATCTTCAAAACGCCTTTTTGATTGTTTTGAAAATTGGAAACAAGCATATCTTGGGAAACTACTATTGAAATAATATTTAGAAGAACAAACACATTTTTTTTTAGTACGAAATTGCCGGCACTTTTTCTAATATTATTAATTTCCAGCTCAACTTTAGATTTAAAGAGTCTAAAAGTAGAAATGTATGTAACTCAAGGTTATACGACAAAGCAAAGGAAAAAAAGGAAGTCAATTTAGCGATAACAATCTAGTTCCTGTCAGATATGTAACAATTCAAAACCCATAATTCTCATAATATCTGCGCCATGACATTCCATTTACCCATATCCTATTTTAACCATCGCTATTGAGTTATTGACGTCATCATTTAATCGAAGAAGAAGTAACTAACAAACCATTTTTTTTATTTAACGAGAATCCTTTTATATAATTTTGTTTTTTTTTTATATCCAAGGTCAAGTTTTTTTTTGTCTTCTTTTGAAAAGAAAAAATTCTATGGCAACACTGACTCTTTTCATGTTTTGGAAGGTCATAGTTGATACCAAGTCCATAGAACTTTAGTTGAATTTGTTTTCTGCCCATGATGATGCTTGCGTTGTCGCCTTCGTTTTTGGTCAAGGTTTCTTTCTTATTCTTCGTTAATCTGCCAGGGAGACATAATCTATTTAAAGAAACAAGCTATTCTTTAAGAATAAGAAATAAAAAAAAGGAAAAAACATAAAAGAAGATACAAAAAAAATATATTGCTGAACTATTGACGCGCTTTTTCTGTAAGAATGAAACCAAAAAAAAAAAAAAAAATAAACGGGAAATGAGTGGGTGCCCCAATGTGTTGTTGGTTGTTGGCATTTGGCACAATATAATAGTGACTATGCCGGCTTTGGTGTGATGTTGTTTGTCATGTTTTCTTATGTTTGTAAGTCGTGTTAGGGGTGTTTCTTAGAGAATTTTTTTTTTTTTGTTTTTTCTTCTTTTCTTTCAAGTTAATTTATGATAATTTGTTCAATTACACTGAAAGCATGCATGACTATTTTTTTTAATACAAAAGAAGTAAATAAAAAAAGCAAAAAAACAAAATCAAATTGCAATCTTCAATGAAGAAAGCGATATACTCACTCACTCACTCAGCATCTTTTATTCATCATTCTTCATCCTCGACTCGGATATGCTTCCATAGAATAGGTAGCTTTATAGATTGATAAATATGTGTGGTAGAATGCTGACTATTTGCCATTACCCATTAGTAATTTAAATGAGACTTTTGATTGAAAGAATAGCCCAAGAAAGACTTTGCTTGATTCAAAGATTTACGACTTTTTCTTCTTTTTTTTTTCAATTTGTGATTCAAATTTTTGTGTAAAATGCCAAAGCTGGTAGGTGCTTTGATTTCACTTATTTAGATAATGGACAATAGACACGAGCTATGTCGCAATTTTAAGTTACTATCAGAACGTAAATAATGACAATTCAAAGGATTTGCAAATCGCCAAGGTCCATTATAGTTTCCATTTTTTGCAAACTGAACTATTAGACTTTTGTTGAAGGAATTTGTTTAACATTATGAAGACAATTATGCCTCCATAATAATCAAGATCAATGTCCAAAATGACTCTAAAGTGTTAATGACGAGAGATTCATAACAAGAGGTGCTAATTAAGTATAAGCAATTCATACGTAACTATAACATTCAATTTAAACTTGACCTTTCTAGAAACGTTTGTAATAAAACGCAAATAACAAAACAGATACTCGCTATAATCAAAAAGGTACATAAGTAAAAAACTATACAATATGAATATGTGTTTTATCAAGTAAATTAAATTAAACCCCGAGAGTTAATTGTATCTTTTTTTGTTTCTTTTTTTGCGGTGTTAATGCACAGTGGAATTTTTTGTGACTCAAACAATGACAATAGCAACACAATGCATTGTACTCTTGATTTTGTGCGCATTAAAATTAAATTTTTTTTTAAAGAAGATGACAAACAATGTGGGTTGAAAGAATGAATATGATCTTATCATTTTTTTCAGCGACGGGATTTGTGGATGATAATGATAACATACAAAATGCACGATTAAGTTAAATGCATATGTCTGAAGTATTTTGGTTTAATTAAGGATTTATAAAAAATATGAAGCTTATTAAAGTAAATAAAAAAAGCAACTCAAATTAAATTAACTGTGTTGCACGTACTTGCTTCTATAGCTTAAAGCTATATAATTTATTGGATTAACCTTGAAAATCGTGTTTAAATTTAAGAAATTTAGCAGGTACCTACTCGTACTTGTTGACACATTTTGAAAAGAATGTGAAAGACTGGAGTTTATCCTATTCAAATTGCATTGGATAAACTCCAATCTAAGATAAACTGGGGTCTAAAAACGACTATGAATATGCCCCAAATAGCCGACTTACAATGTAACGCTAAACCCTTTCCATTTTAAATCCATTTCCCAATATTTCTTTCAATTTACTGAGATAAAGAAGGGCAGCCATGAACTATCACCATTGGTTATCTTTCAGTATTTTGAGGAAACAAATGCAAGTTCACCCTGCTATAATACCGTGAGAGAAATACCAGCGACCGACGAATTAAATTATGATTTGCATTGGCCTTGGAGAGCGAAAGTACAATCGCATACTTTCTGGATATTGAGAAAGCATACGAAAGCTTATGGGTTATGCTTTAGTCTATTCCATAAACTTCACTTTCTTTTAGCACTAACTAAATTATATTTTTATTTACTTTTCCTCGACCTACAGCTATGTGCTACTATGTGCCAACAAATTTTATATCAATTAAGAAAACTCCTAAAAATCACTATGAAGCTTAGAAGCACTCATACATAAATTAACACCGGAGCCGGCATTATTTAAATAAAAATTGAAGCTTGCCCTCAAAGAACTTTGTAATAAACAGTTTTTAATACGCAATTCTTTGATAAGTTTAATAACTGACCATCAGACAAGCAGTTCAAAACAATTAAACTCTCTTCTATTAATTTATTAAATGAGAATCATTCAAATTTAACAAGCTTTAGAAAATCAACTAATTATGCATTTATTTTAGAGTTTATACTCTATCTCGACCATTATCAGATCAAACTTTTGCATTTTAAATAACTATTACTGATTGTAATTAAATAATATATTAATAATAAAATTATGTACAAACTGCAAAATTACATCTAGAACTCAGCTAGTTTTGAATTTTTTTTTTGATAAAGACTCGTACTCGTTGAAAAAAACCCTTATTTTTACATGGACGTGTTGTTTTACACACAATAAAGTTAAAAAGATAATAACTAAGGTACTTCAAATTATTGTTAGAAAACAAATTAAGGGCTCCAGCACGTAGTTTGATACAATCGAGTATAATCGATAAAATCGAAGGTTTTCAATGGAGAACGGTCAATTGAAACACTATCACTAATTGATTGTATAGAAAGAATCTGATTGAAGCACGTTAAGTTCTGATATTTCAGCTTTTGGGTCGGCTATTTGCTCCTGACCCAAAAACTCAACTAAACTTACATGTACTAAAAATAACTTAAAGACTTAGTTTTCTAGCCTAAAACTATCTGGGGGGCATATGAAACTTATATACAAAGTATCAAGACTCCTCCAAGAGTGTATAATGATTCCATAGGACATTTTTTTTTTCAATCTGGTTGACGATTGATCACTAAATTTCCATGTCCTTTGATCAATGTTAATGGCGTAACAGCAACGTCGATTAGCCAGAATTTATCGTTTAAATTATTTAAAAATATTCAACAATCTCAATACACAACACAAAAAAATCGGTTAAGCAGCAAATTGTTCCTAATTCGACTCTATTATTGAAATCAATTCAACTCAATCGAACAAAAAAGTACAAAACGAAATTAATTGACCATAAACAAAGAAAAAAAGGAAAGAAAACAACTCTGAAAGCCAGGAATGTTGTCCTTGGATTGACCTACTAAAAACATACCAACCAACTAACTATGCCTACTCATAGAAATATATTTGAGGAATGGAGGTTATAACAATGAGCCCAAAAACTTTATTGACCCATGAACCTCGAACCTACAAAATGTAATTGTACTTCAAAAAACTAAATAATACCAAGCTACTTTCATTTCCTTTAGTTAATCAAATAATAAATAAAAAGGTTCTACCGACTCGTCGTCGTCGATGTTGTTCTTTGGTCATCGGTTGGTGGCATGAACATGGACAGGATAGAGGAAAACATGGAAATATAATATTTCATTAGTCATTGTGTTCGACTTGACACGGAACGGCGCATAGCCACAACATTCCCTTCTACTCCTTGACAGGGCCGAATTTATTGGAGCGCAGCCGGGGCTACAGCCCTGGTCCTCCACAAAAAAGGGCCTTCACAATGGCAAACAAAAATCATATTCCAACAAATAAACACAGCACAAAAAAATAAATATAAACCAAAGAAACTGCATCATTTTCGTCATACAGATTGCAGATCGAAAATTTTGTAGAAGCAAATAGCTTTGCACTTTATAACTGCCTTCACAGTTATGGGTCAAAATCATGGAGGTGGAAAATTTGATGTCTAGGCATTTTTTTAAATCAAAATAACATTTATTTAAAGTTTTTTTCTCATTTACCAATTAAAATAGTAGGCACGCATCTACGAATATATTTGTTTCGGTTAGAAAAGTTTAAATTTCTTTTTTATTGCATCTTATATACCTAAAAACAGCGTTCCCGGACATGTCCATAACTCAAAAACTGATATTCAAATGACTTAATAACACATTAAAGTCAATTATTTTTAAGTATTTCTTTTCTAAATACTACATATACACAATACTTTTTATAAATTGGTACATCTCTTACAAAAAAATTAAGTTTTGTTATTCTTTATACATTAATAAAAGTTGTCCCAAGAAAAATGACGCATAAAACCAACATTTCTTAATGTATCAATATTTTAATCATTTAACGTACAAATTGTGCTGCAAGCAGTTTTTAAATTTGATTTTATATAGATTTATCATTCCACGCTTATTTTTATGGATAAATATATAAAATGTATGTAAGAAGCTAGTTTTAGTTTCATTTTTAAGTAGTGTACATAACCGGGAACGCTTGTTTTGGGGTATAGTTAGATTTAATTTGTTGGTGATATTATGATCAAAAATCGAGGCCACTGCAATATAATCTCAAAAATATTTCGTTTAACTTTGTGACATAAAAAATAAAAATAAATTAAGGTCAAAACGTCATTTCCGGGAACGCTCTGAGAATCTGAATAAATAATGCTGTCTAACACTCATAATTTTGCACTTTTTGGGTATTTTTACTCAGCAATCTATCTAAGTATGGCTGTAATATACACTTTTATCAAAAAAGTTACAAGAAAACAAAAGAAAAAATTACTTATGGCCTAAGTGTTTCGGAGGTGCATAAAAGCATTTTTTTTGTAGAAATCGGTCTCTGTCTTAAGAAATAAAGTTATATTTAATTAATTTAGGACCTACTTCCTTAATATAATAGTGTATCATTCACATTGATACTATTTCTAGACCCCTAAAGTCGTTTTGAAGAGATTACCACCATTTCGAGGAACGTTTTTCTAGTACTAATTTTTGGGGTTTTGCGGTAAAGTGAAAAATATACATTTTTGTGCTCTGCCCGTTCATGAACCGACAAATTATGGCTAAAGCGAACATTTGAGCATGAAATTTTTATCATAAAACAAAGTTGATTTTTTAAAAATTCGGTCATCGAAATTTCCCACCTCCAAGATTTTGACCCTTATGCAGACAACTTAAAATAATCCTTCTCTCTGCGAAGGTCATAAAAATAGGAATGTAGCCCTCAGGGTCAACTTAATTCATTTTTTCCTTTGAAAAATCACCGGTTGCAAATTCGACTTTTACGACATGTTTTTTTTTTTTTATTGGAGGCGAGTTTCTTTTCGTGGTTTTTAAATTGGTAACCGTTTTAAACTGACAACCCGTTTTGCCATTGTTAAACTGCATTTTATACCGGTTTTCAGCTTAATTTTCAGCGCGAAGTCATGCTGTTCTGATCATTCCACATCTATCGGCCCATGTTGTGGCTGAGTAACTTCGACTTTAAATGTTGTTTCTATACCCTTTGATATTGCGCGAATAACTGTATACTAAATTTAAACTTGTGTTTGTTTTTGTCCCAATGCATCGTTGGTTTCGGCCTAATTCAAAGACTTCTTTTATTTTCCCATTTTTTCCGCGCCTAAAGATTTTTCCCGGCCCGTTTTCATCCTTACAGGTTATACACAATCAGATTAATTGCCAGACACAATTTTGAGACCAACAGACCCACGCAACTCATCATTTATTAACATTTTTGCTTATGAACGTATTCAGATGAGCCAAAAAATATGAGAAGAACGGTAGGTCCCAAGACAATTTTGTTCTCCTAAACTAAGCTCATAAAGATGTACCATTGCAATAAATACCAAGACAGGCTAAAAATCAGATGAACTAAAATGTGGACGTATTCAAGTGACCGGCAGTGAATAGTACCTAATCGCAAGTAAAAAAACACGTTTATCTCGGATATCTCGAAAAAAGAAGCTAATCGGATATTGGTAAAAACAGATTATTATTGCTGATGCCTTCAGGAACAAAGCCTCATTTTTATGTTGAATTCCTTTGAAAAAATCGGATTAAAATCGATTTTTCGTTCTGTCAAACATGCTTGAAACATTGTTTACGACACGTAAAACGCATTGAGATCGATTTTAATTCGATTTTTTTTTTTTTTTTTTGAAAGGAATTCGACATTAGTTTTGGCTCAACTTTCCTTTAGGGGCGCACGAATTTTAATACGCGAATAATTTTATTTGAAAGATTAATGACTAAAAGTAATAAAAATAACAATTTTAAAGTTAGGAAACGTGTATTTATATTTTTAATTAATTTTTTAAAGTTAATTTTTTCATACAAAATGCATGCAAATGACGACCACGAAGAAAAAAAAATTTTGTTTGAAATTCTTTTTACATACCCAAACTTGTCCCCACCTCAAATCCTGCAGGGGGGTTGCAGGGGGGCAGCATGCCCCCCATACGCATCTTATTTTATACGCCTCAAACTTCAAATTCTTCGTGGTCGTCTTTTGCATACATTTTGTATGAAAAATTTAAATATTTATTTTATGTTTCCTAACCTTAATATTTTAAAGGTATACTATTAGGGGGGTTCACAATGACCAACTTACCAGACAGACCGGTTGTCATTTTGCCTGATGGCCGAATTATATTTTCGTTCACACTCATCAGACAATTTTCATCAAAACCCATTTTTCAGCTTATTTTTAATATATCTTTACCCTATTCTGCTCTCAAATTAGAGAGAATGGATTACACTGGTTTACAAGGGTTTTGTTGCCCAAAACAAAAATATACTTTTCTGAAGGTTTTCAGTGTGTTGAACTCGAATATGAAGTCAGAAACAACTAATCAGCTCCCGTTTTTGAGATATTACCGTTAGAAAATGCAAAAAAAACGTTTTTTTTTATTTCTTCGGACCTTATTCTTTTATATAAGGAAAATTGTTTGAGAATATTTAGTAACGGTTTCTATAAGAACTGTTTTCTATCTTTCGATACCTGTTTAAATCTTTTCAATATCTTTTGTGTTGCCCGAGATATCTTAAAATTAAGTAAGTGGGTTTTTCTTCATATATCATAAAGGAGATAATAACGTTATAAAATTTATAAAAATACCAAAAAACTGAGGATATCTCGGATATATGATAAATAGTTCTTATAAAAACCATTACTGAATATGCTCAAACAATTTTCCTTATATAAAAGAATAAGGTCCGAAGTTCTGCATACTCTAACGGTAATATTTCAAAAACGGGAGCTGATTAATTTTTTTTGACTTCAGATTCGAGTTCAGCACACCAAAAACCTTCAGAAAAGTATATTTTTGTTTCGGCAACAAAAAAAAAGTTTAATTTTGTTAACCAGTGTTATCACTGTCTGCCGGACAGACATGTCGTTTAATTGAATAACATGTCCGTCCGACCACCAAAAAATAAAAATTTTTTGAAAACCATCCGGCAAACCGGACAGGCCGTCGGATGGGTGTTCACATTATCAAAACAGCATCAGATCAGACCAAATGGCGGCTGGTCTGTCCGGTAAGTTGGTCAATGTGAACCCCCCTATTGAGACCCTAAGCTCACTGTAAAAAATAAAATCACAACTCTAGGCGTGCGCCCTTAATGGAAAGTCGCCCCTTAGTTTTTGTTGTCATTTTAGATTAACCTTTAACTTGATCAGGATCACTGTGTATTGTTTTGTAAATAATAAGTGGAGGGCCCCTACTTTTTTGTTGCTCTGGTGCCACCAAACCTTTAAATCCGCCCCCTTTCCTTGAATACATTTTCCCGGTCTTTAGGTGTAGACACACTTTGCGCATTTAAATTGGGTCAAACCACGCCACCAGGATTTCATTTCCTTTTTTCAACAAAATAGAAAAAAAAAATGAATGGCAGCAGGAGAATACCCCTTTTTGGCAGTTACTTGATTGTTTATTGATTCATTCATAGCCACCGCCTAAAGGAAAAGTTGACACGCATAAATCCATTCAAATTGTAAATGCATTCATTCTACCTATTGTGTGGCTTCTTTTTCAAATGTAAATGGTTACTTAGACAATTAACCGTTAACCACCATAAAACACCCACCCACTCTGAGCCACCCAATATGGCCAACATAAATTAGCAAACAAGCAACTCCAAATTCGGAGAGAGAGAGAGGAAGAGTAATTAGAATAAAAAAAACCCGCAAAAATCCCCATCTCCAGTCACACCCAAGATTAGCAAAACATTTTGTAAAAAAAAAAATACAAAACCGCAGGCAGAAAATAAAGAATATATTCTCCAATTGGGATTCTTTGGAATCCCAATTTCGGAGAAAAAAAAAACAAGAAAAATAAAAACACACAAAGCAAAAAAAAAGTCATCGAACAAGTTTTTTTTTTACAAACCTTTTTTGACAGAGACGCTCTCGTGATGTTTTTTTTTCTCCTCTTTTTTTAATGTGCCGTGCAAATTTTTTTTTTTTCAATTTTCACCTCTAATGGTGAATTGTTGTTGTTGGATGCGGCCAAAAAACTATTTTGTTTCAAATAATTTGCTCTCTTTCACTTTCAATAGGAAAATTTGTTACAAAAATTATTTAAAGAATTTTTCTTTAAAATTTAAACAAATTTTTCGTGATAAGAAACAATAAAATTTAACAACAAATTCCTGTTGCCAGGAGAGACGCGCGCGTTTTTTTTCTTCTCTTCTTTTTCTTGTGTAGATTATCTTTTTCTTCTTTTCACCTTTCACCACCACAACCCGGGTGAACAACAACTCTATTCAACATGAACTATACGAACGAAATCGATTTTTTGCACTCCGTGTAAATTATGCACTTTTTTTTTTGTTGGATTTTTTCTTTCTCATAAAAACATGCATACATAAGATTTTCCCTTTTTTTCTCTTTTTTATCAAACACACAAAATTATGGAGTGGATTTATGTTAAAAATTGATGAAACTTCTTTATTTTAATTGGATGATTTATATTTTTTTTTGTTTTCAATTTTCGTTCGGAGGACGCGAAATTAAAAGATTAAAACAAGAATTTCGTTCGTGAGAGGTTCACCCGATGCGGCGCTCTGTCACTCTGTCAGGCAAAAAAAAAAATATATGACATTTGGAAAACAACGAAGGAGAGAATTTTTTTTTGGTGAAATTTCGATGACTTTTTTGTGGTGAATATATATACATTTTGCTGAATACAGGGATGGCTGTTGTGCTGATATGAGGTTTTATGATTGACACATAGATGGCCAAGTATAGAAATTAAAGCGAATCGTTTTGTATTCGATTAATATTCCTTAGGTGAACATTTTTGGACTGAAGTTATAAATAAAATCATATTTTTGATCTTAAAAGCCGCGTTTTTTGTTTTATAGTCTGTTTTCACTAAACCCCAAATGAGATAATTTCGCAAATTAGGTAATTTCAAATTAAATACATTTTTTTTTTATCCGATTTGAAATTCGAAATGAAATAATTTGCGAAATTATCTCATTTTTGGACTGTGTGAATGATTTGGATCAATATGGTCAGGTCATGGATACAGATTTGTATATTCATCTCTTTTTCACTCATGTTCACTTATTATCCAATCCATGTTGTATCTCTTATTTTTCTCCCTACCGACGCACAAAGTCGGCTTTATAGAACCAAAATTGTTTGTCGGGTCTACTTATCAAAATAGGAACTAATTTTTCTTTCAATGAAAATGAAACCGATTGAAAGTAGGAGCACGCGTTGTTTTTGCTTTAAGGCTTGGCCACACCAGAGGGTATACGGTAGCGATACGGGTAGCGGTAACGGTACTTGTATGAACAAAATTCCAAACTGACACATCAACGTTCAGATGTGGAATTTTTTTAATACAAATATCGTTACCGCTACCCGTACCGCTACCTCATACCCTCCGGTGTGGCCAAGCCTTTACTTGTAAAATTGCTCCTGATCCAGGATCCACATTAATTCTCGACTGAAAAGGTAAAGTATCTTATGTCAATTTTGATGATTTTTCAGGAGAGCAAAAAGACACTTCAAAGCTGCCTCCCATAAATTCTTTCAAGTGTAGATTTGATTGTATAAAACATTTAGATATCAAATTTTATGATCTTTTTTATAAAATTTATTTCAAAAAGATATTTTCAATATTTTTCCCGTTATAAGGAAAAATATGACTTAAGATAGGAAAAATATGACTTAAGATAGTTTAGCTTTTCTATAAATTGTATTTTATATTAATTTCCAAAATCTAAAGTTGGCATAAGATCATTTGCCTTTTCACACTCTTTCTGAATTTTTTACAATATTTTATCCTATGTCAACTTAAGGATGACTTTTGTTTCTGCTTGCACGCTCGAAAATATCTTAAGTCAACATAAGATAATTTAAGATTTCACAATAGTAAAAAAAAGTCTTAACCCAATACAATCTTAAGTCTACTTAAGGTTAGGAATAAGTGTCTTTTGAACATAAGATGAAATTGTTTTTGTGCATAAAAAAGCAAAGGGGTAAGATAGAAAGATGCCGATAAGACAGAACTGTAGGCCTTCGAAATGGCACTGAGGTTCAACAAAAAACGCCAAACATCTTAAGTCGACTTAAGATACTTTACCTTTTCAGTCGAGAATTAATCAAACACGGCTATTGAAGTGAAAAGATAAATTTTCAGCTGTCAAAAGTTTATCCTGCGCTGGCTGGGAGTAGGTTAAATTTTTATCTTCCGAGGATACCTAAATTTTCTACAGAAAGTTTTATGTAGTATATCTACCTATTCTTTTTTAATAAAAATAAAGAAAGAAAATTGTGAAAGAAACACAGAATTATGATAGTGTAGGTATAAGTAGGTATGTATATCGGGAAAAATAATGTTTTTTTTAATATGTACATAAATATTTCACCGAATTGATGATGACAAAAATTATGAGTGTCAACTTACCGAAACACCCACCACCACCGATCCAAATCACAATTTGCCGTTATTTTATCGTTAATTAGTTGTGCCAATTTCAATTTTGTCGCTCACAGCTGTTTACATTAAATTTTTTGATGATTTGATGATTTTATCTAAGTCGACTTCAACAAAAAAAATTACATTAAAAGAGTTATTTTGAAATATTTATCAACCATATTATTAAACCTTTACAAACTTTTAAAAAAAATTAATTTTTGGATTTTCCAAAAAAATTTCAATTGTTTCTTTTTTATTAAATCATGTTTTTGTTTTTTTTAAATCATATTTTGATTTGATTTAAAATTCATTTTTAATATTAAGGGAATTCTTTATAATAACAAACCTACTGTTTTTTTGTTAAATGTTAGGAAAATAATATTATAAATAAAAAATATTTTTTTTCAAACGACTCTAAAGGCTATATTATTTACTCTGGATTTTGTTTGGATTAAAGTAAATTTTAAATCCAATCACTTAAATCCGAATTTCATAAATCAAGGATTTATTTTTTTTTCATAAATATCACCTATTCACTAAAAAAAATTATGTGATTATTCGTTTTGAGTATAAATTTGCAATATCTTTATTTTTCCTTTTCAAAATACTTGACAAAACAACGGAAGACTATGAAAATGAATTTTACATCTGGATTTATAAAGTTTAACAGACCTCCAGAAGGAGTTTAAATTTATTTGGATTGAACGAGATTGGATTAAATTAGTGAATTATAATGAATTTGGATTTATTTTTGACATTTAAATTTCTTTAAATCCAGATGTATTTTTAAAATAGTGATTAATATGACAGTAACGGTTTTAAATATCCAATGGCATCTTTTGTTTTGCGGTCAAAGTCATTAAAAATTGTGTATAAGTAAATATAAAAACAAATTTTTACTGTTTTTTACTTTTTTGAAGTGAAAACTTCTTTAGTATCGTAGTGATTTGAAACAAGATGAAACGATAAATAAAATATATACTGTAGAATCTACAGTGTAGATGGGTAATTAAATAAACTATAATTGTGCAAAATTTCAATTTATTTCATATTCAAAATCATGAAATAACGGTGATATAAAATTTATTAAATGTTGTCATATAAAAAATATGAATATAAAAGGTGATGGAATAAAAAAATATGTTAAGATTTTTTCAATGCAAGAAAAATTGTTTTTAAGGTTTCACTTTTACCACATGTGAATTGCACACATGATTTTTTTCTTTTAATTGAGATTCTTTAAAAATCAAATTATAATTATTATTTAATTTTTTGTGGTTGTATTACTTCCTTAATTATTCAAATAAAAACGCCATTTTTATTTTAAATTTGCCAATATATTTCGAGGTTTATACCTCATCTTCAGGGCTAAAAATATTTATATATAATTATAAACATATACAATTAAATAATAAATTACCTATTATAAAATTATATTTTGTTATATTATACAAATTATTTTTTCGGATATAACATTAATGTTTAATGAATTATGATTGATTTTATTTTTAATAATTATTGGAGTAACTAAAGCTCAAAAATTGGCAATATTAGGGAACCCGGCCGAACAGCTTAGATTTTGATGATCTTTTTTTTCAAACGTCCGTAATTAAAAATACTTTAAAGTCTATAGATTAAAAATTGCCGGTGTTTCCGTTTTGATTTTTTTAATTTAATTAGAGATTTTTGTGAACAAAAACAAATTTTTTTCAAAAATTTTTCTTAAATTTCATAAATTAATTGATGCCAAAAGATTGTCTAGGAAATTCAAGGAAAAAACATATATGGGAGTGAGGGACAATCTTCCATAGTTCAAGCGATAGATGCAATTTTCTTATTAATTGACTTCGAACACAAAAAAAAATATTTGAACACAGCGTCAACACCTACAATATTCAAATATACATTTTTTAAAAGCTAGAAGCTTAGTCATATATGTAAAATTAAAATTAAGTTAATTGAATGAACGGCTTTTGAAAGAATGGTAATTGAACTCAGATTTTTGAAAAAAAAAATTATTGAAAAATTTGAACATGTCGTTTTTTAAACTTGGTCGTAATATAAAATGCATTTATTTTCAAATTTTTTTGGCCGCATTTATTATGATTTCAAATTATTAAAGGAAATGTCAATATGTATTACGTTTTATGAACAAAATTAAAAAGTATTTCATTTTCGAAGAACTTTTTTTAATAAAAGTTTTGAAAAAAAATGTAACTTATTTTTTTTTTAAAGTTCAACATCTAAACATAAAATTATTTTTTATTCATTTAATAATCCTTACTGTTGAAAGTTAAATAGCAAAAATTTAAAGTTCCTATTTACCACAGTCTTTGAGAAAATTAATTATTTCAATGCAAAAATTCAGTTTAAAAAAAAAAAACCATTGAAGTAATTTTTCATTTTTTTTCCAAAAGTGTGATATATTTTACCTTTTTTGCTTCGATATTCAACTGATAATATTTATGGCAAAAAATTTTTTTTAAATAAATTCATATTTTATTAGAAAAAGTTTGGAAAAAAGTCATTTTAAATTTTTCTAATAAAATTTTTTTTTTAATTCTGAGTTTGAGGACCATTTTTTCAAAAAGTCTTGATTAAATTTAGTGGATTTAAATTTAAGAAAAAAGAATGAGCTTCTGGCTTTTTTTAAATGTATTTTAAAATATTGTAGGTGTTGCCGTTATTTTCAAAATATTTTTTTTGTGTTTGAGGTCAGAATTTTAGAAAATTGCATTTATCGCTTGAACGATGGAAGATTGTCCCTTACTGCCTTTTATATATTTTCCTTAAATTACCTAGAGAATCTTTTGCTATCATTTGTTTTATGAAATTTAATCAAAAAAAAAAATGGTTTTGTTAAAAAAAAATTAAATTTTAATTTTAAAAAACAACACGGCAACACCGGCAATTTTTAATCTATAGACTTTAAAGTATTTTTAATTACTTACGTTTGAAAAAAAAATCGTCAAAATCAGAGCTGTTCGGCCGGGTTCCCTAATAATTTGCTTTAGTTACTCTACTAAATTTTTTATTTTATTTTTGATTTTTAATTTTTAATTAAGAAACAAATCAAGCAAAAGTTACTGAGTACAAACAAAGTGATTATTTAATAAATTTTTATTTTTCAGATTTTTAAATTTTAGTTTCATCAAATTTAATGAATGGCCATTTTGTTTTGTATGCTCAGCTAGAGCGGCAATATTTTTGTTGGATGAACCTTCGAGGACTTTTCCGTATTCATTTTTATGTTGATTGATACGAGAACCCAATTTCTGTATTGTTTCACCAATATAATATTTTTGGAATAAACTACTCCACTTTAATTAGTTTTCTCAATCTTTGATTTTGTATTTGCGAAAAAACGAAATACTTTGTGATTTGGTATTATAGCAGTTTTTATTTCAGGTACCTACAAAGTATTCTCACTTTTTGGCTAAGGATTCACTCAGTCCAGGAATATATGCTATATATGAATAGATTTTTGGATTACGATTTACTGTTTCATCTTGTGTTTCAGATAGGAATTGGTAGCTTCTTCTATCATAGTTATTAATATAAGTAATCACACTATGTATATGTCTTAACTATCGTTACGATACCCATGTTTCGTTAATTTATCTTCACTGAACCAAATCTTTACGTAAATACAACGAAAAAATTCGTTGAGCCAACGAAAATTTAATTAATTTTCAGCCGATGAAAAATTTAATTGGCTCAACGAAATGGCTTTCATACGTTAATGAAGAACTTCATCAATCAACGAAAACTGTAGTATTTTAATGAAATTTTTCATAAAAATTTTTGATCGAGAATTAATGAATTTTTACATCAATTTACGAAATTTTTTCATCGTTTAACGTAAAATTTAATTAACCCCGGTGATATTTTTCGTTAGTCAATGTAATTTTTGATTAATTTATGAAAGAACTTTCGTTAGCTAACGAATTTTTTCGTAAATTTTATGAATATTTTAATTAAATTACGAAAAAATATTCGTTAGCTAACGAAACTTTTCGTTGTATTAATTATTTTTTTTTTTTTGTAGATTATAGTGTAGGTATATTTATTGGACTTGATAAATTATTAATTTAATAGAGTCCAAATGAAAAACTTGGCGTTTCGACCCGGTGAAGCTCACTTGGACTCATCAGTTGACATATCCGTGAGACACCTTGTCAATACGCAAATATTGGTTATATTCAGCTCAACTTACATAGATTTTTAAACAAAAACCTAATGTGAACTATATCCAGCAAGATACAATTTTGAATCCATAAAACAGAAATGCACCCAAGTCTACGTTTTTTTTGTGAGGCAACGATTTTTTTCGTTAACTGATGTATTTTTTTATAAGCCAATGTAATATTTCATTAGTATATGAAGAATTTTCATAAGCTTATGAAGATTTTCGTTAGTTAATGTTGAATTTCATAAGTTAATGAATTTTTTCGTTACTTAATTAAAACTTTGATAAAGTAAGGAAAAAATTCATTTTTTTGTTCTTTAAAATGAGTATGAAATTTTTCGTTAATTGATGAATGTTTTCATTGAATTGGGTTTTTTGGCACTAAAAAGGGAGAAAAAGTTTATGAAACGTTTTCATTAATTGATGAAGGTTTTCATATTATGAAAAATTACATATTTTCGTTGAGCCAACGAAAGTTTCGTTGGGCCAACGAAAATGTAGTGTATGAAACGATTTTCGTAATTTTACGAAATTTATTATTTTCAGTGTTTCTTTTCATAATTCGTAATATTTGCCTAGATAACACAGTTAAAAGCCAACAATAACTTGAGTATGAGTATGTGACATACATATATTTTTTTTTAATGAGATGTTTATTGTTCATGATGACGTCACTAAAAAAAAAAACAACTTAAATCATTCCTAAACGAATTCCATATCTAATTATTTATTTTTGTACATATATTATACATATTCATGTGATTTGTATATCTAACCAAACCATTCATTTTTTTTTTTTATTAAATAAAATCTATTTAATGCTTGAAATCTAATTCTAGTTTTCTGCGTCAAATTATAAGCGGTAATTGAAAAATGTTTTTAATCCATCCCACAATTAAAATAAAATTCATTTTAAATAAAATACCTACTAGCTATATAATTTTATAATTGGTCATTTGATCTAAATTGATTTGTGAATAAATGGATATTTTTTAAATTTTAATTAAACGTAAAAACTTCATAGGTAGTTAAAATAAATTATCATCACTTCAGAAAGGAATTTAGTTATAATTAAAAAAAAAAAGATTTATTATTATTTTCGAATATTTATCGAACATAAGAAATTAGTATCAGGGTTGCCATAATATTTTCAAGGCAAGGAGCCAAAAATAGCCGTTTTCAAATATGGTAAAATAAACGCAAACAAATTTTGTGGAATGGGATTTTAATTTTTTAAATAGCTTTGCTTATCAGACAAGGCCAAAATCCGATAAATCGAAAATCAAAATTTTAAGGAGCGTGTTAAAAGTTCAAGGAGCCTGTTTGACGATAAATAGCCGGCTCTAGCAACACTGATTAGTATAATAACATAGCTAAATATGTAAATGTGAAGCATGCATATTAGGGAGTTCGTTATCTAATAGTCCATTGAAATGTTACAAAAATTTGACCGAACCTTGGGTAGGACAAGATTTTTTTTTTTGATCTTTAGAGGAGGTTAATGTGAGTATACAATCCAGTTTTCGGGGTTGAAAGCCCCCCCATTTGGTCGCCATCTTGGAAAAATATAACACGTTAAAATGGGTGTAACCGTTGATTTTTAGTAAATTTTTTTTCAAAAGTAAGACATTTTTTTTAGAAAATTGCCCTCCTGATTAAACGGTACGGAATGGACCCCCGTACTTTGATTTTTTTCTTGTTTCAACACAGCCTACATATCCTTTTTAATCAGTCTGTATTGAATTTAAAAAAAAAATAAACATATAAAAGTACGAAAATAAATTGTTACCTTTTTTTTTGTAACAAAAAAAACGAAATCTGCAAAATGACCACATAGAAAAAAAGCTATGGCCTTTCAAAGAATTTTTTCTTGAAAATGTACATCTATTTTCAAGTATAACTTTCTTATTTTAAATTTTACAGAAAAAGTACATTAATCAAAATTGTAGAGAAATAAATTATCTACAAAATCGCTGGAGACATTTTGTTTGTGGGACTTAAGGTTCGCAAGATATCGGTAAAAAACATTTTACACCCCTTTTTCCAAGATGGCGGCCAAATTTGGGGGGCTTTCATTCCCGAAAACTGGATTGTATACTCACATTAACCTCCCCTAAAGGGCAAAACAAAAAAATCTTGGCTTACCCAAAATGCAAGGTTAATGTAACATTTCAATGGATTATAAGGGTTTTCCTAGAATTCTAGTAGTAAAAAAAAATCCCCTAATTTTTTCAGATTTTTATTTCAACTCTAGATGACGCCCGAGAAAACGCTATTTAATGCAGACAAGAACCTCATCAATTTTGTTAATTTAAAGCTATAATAAATATTTATTTTTAGATAACGAACGCCCTAATGCATTTTCAGCAAACAAAACTTTCTTATAACTTTATTCCTCTTAAGACCCTCAATACATTCCTGAAGGTGTATACCTACACTATAAAAATTACAATAATTCATCCCCTTTATCTGCCAACTTGTTCAGACATCTCTAACGAATTTAAAATGTGGATTTAAGACTATCTTTGCCCCCTCGTTTTTTATTGATTTCTCGTTTGCCAAAAAAAAATCTCTTTCTCAACTTCTATTCTCTTTCACACAATTACTTCCCAGAAATTCGATATTCTCCCAGTTCCTGCATCTTTGCATGTAGGTAAAGCATGCCAGAAGGGCTTTACTTTACAATACAAAAAAAAGATAGTAAGATACCATAGCAAAATTTACACTACCCTTTGCTTTTGACCTAAAAACCGATTAAGCCAACACTAGCTATATATGGACTTTTATACTTTTGGTCATACGTAAGGATTCTTTGTTTATACAGATCGACCAACAACCGGGTTTTTGCTGGCGTGTTTGAGAGCTCTAATTGAACCTATCAAATGGGTCCTAGGTATTGACGGAAATGAAAAGTCCATGCCACTAGGGCTGACACTATACCTACACTACAGAAACCCTTTTCCCAAAAAAACTGATAGTTTATATCCTCTGGTACCAACAACTACCTACACAAGGAAAAGAGAGGCATGTTTATCACTTCTTGTAACCAAAAACATTCATGTCCGGTACAACACTCGATATCTTTTCCATCCCAAACAAACATCCTGCAATTTTGATGCTTGCCAAAATACAAAATCGAAGAATCCTTCTCACACCGACACACCGCCTCTCGAACAATACCAATTACATATTCAGATTTGTTGGCGAATTCGATCGCCTTTAAACACAAAACCAATGAATATCTAACGAAACAACAAAATTCTTGATTACAGTTAAGGACTTACAACAATTCTCTCTGTAGAAGGATGTGGTAGCACCTTCACCTTCATCCTTGTCTAGTGTTGTTGTTTAGTTTTTTTTTTTTTTATGTTTAGGGTGTGTGTTTCCTTCCGTATTTTGGGGGGGTTAAAAACTTTCAATTAAACATCCATCGTTCGATGTGAAATGAAAATGTTCACATGGCAGAGGATCAACACACAACTGGTAGAGTATAGTTCTTATGAAGGGCTTGTTGTAAGAGTAAGTTGTAATGTTGTAACTCAGCGATTTTGAATTGAACTTTTAGTTTTGCATGGTTTTTCGTACTCCACTGCCACATAGGTATGTCCTGATTGTAAGCCCTGCAGTAAATTCAAATTACGTCCATGTAATCCTCTTTCGATGCAAATATTGAAACTTCCGTCCGATGCTTTAAAGAAAAGCCTTACTTAACTTTACCATGAAAACCTTTCTCTGGGAAAATTCCATCAACATTATACACATTTCGTGAAGTTGGAGGAGAAGGAAAAGTTATTGTTGTTGTTTGTGGGTAAGAAAATATAGAGATTTTCAGGAGACATGTGAGTGAGTGTTGAGTGTGTGTGTGATGAACCACCTGGAAAAGGTAGTTGAAGTTGGAGAACTTTTAAAATTAACTCACAGATGAAGTTTTTAGACGAGTATGTATGCCCCACAGATATTTTAAAATAATAGAGTTTATAGTATTTGCATTTAGCGAGAGAGAGTGTTTAAATTTGAAATCGGTGGATTTGACGTAAAATATTTTGTTTTTTGTTTTTGAAAAGTTAACACATTATAGTAAAATGAAGTTTTAACTGGGAAAAGTGGAAGTCTATCGAGAGTTCATATAAATCGTCATTTGGATAAATTTGTGTCGTATCTATGTATGTGAAAATTGGGGTTTTGAGGTTTAAATGCAGTTTTGATAGTAGAATTTTGACGTGATAACGTCTTATAAATCGATGAACCATGGCAGCCACCACAAAAAAGTGACGCCATTTTCTAACGTTACACTCTCGCACTTTCGCAGTGCGGCAAAAAATTTAAATTCAAAATTTAAAATAATCTATTAGAGATACAAAAATCTTCTATAGCTTATTTGAAAGATAATAACCTAAAGCTTAATCCAAATGAAGGATTTTTAAAAATTCCGTCATTTAATAGGGTAAACAGGGGTAAAACGGAAAGATGAAATTTGGGCTAAAATCTAAACGCGAATTCGTAGAGAATTGATTTTTTTTTGCTGTAGATAGATGAGATTAATTTTATAATAACTGCATTTAAGAAAATATTCTAAAAAATTTTGAAACTAAGCTATAACATTTTGTTTGAACGTTGTACACGTGTTGGGGCTATGACAAAATGATGATTTTGGGTAGGGGAAATTTTTATTGACAATTCTAAAGAAACCAGATGAAAGAGGAGGGAAAAAAAATTAGGGGTCTGATACGGATTTTTTTCCAACACTCTGCGTTTCGATATATGAATTTTTGAAAAACACCTTGGTTTTTAGATGTATTTTTGGATAGTTTTTGATTTTTATCTTTTTTTTTGAGAGTTCAAAAAACCTCAAACTTATAGGACATGCCTTGTGCATACATGTGCAAAAACTTGGAATCGTTTAGTGAGTTTTGATTGAATAACGGAAGAAACAAGTTTAAAAAAAAAAAAACGTTTTTTGACCGTTTTTAACCGATTTTCATAGTTTTTTTATTTTTATCTTTTTTTCTTTAATAGATACATTAATAAAGTAAATGGAGTAATGATAGACCATGACCACGACTAAATGTGTGCGAAGTTTCAATCATTTTCGTAAACACAATTTTGAGATAACGGTAAAATATATTCAATGGATTATAACTTTTGACCAAGAGCAGATAGAAAATTTTATTAAACTTTTATGAGCATTCTGATACAATTACCTTTCTTTTGGTATAAAACACATAACGGTAGACTAACTGCAAGCTACACAATGTTAAATCAAGAAACTTGCGAAAAACCTCAAAACACCAGTGGAGATCTGTTGCCCCCCGAATAGCCACCAGTGTGGGAAGTACTGTAATCTCAGTCTGGAAATTCGACATGGTTGACTTTAAAAAATTCTAACTTCTCTTGTAGGCATCTTTGAAATGAGATTGATACGTCACATGAAAGGTGAAATAATAATCTTTCACATGGTGTAACATTTTTTATAGGTGGTTGTCAAACAAAAAAATTGATTCCATAGCGTGAGGACATAAAAATAAATGTTTTTTTTTTCTTTTTTTAATGAAATTTGATCGAGTTCAAAAAATTCTAGCTCTTTTTGTAGACGTCTCATAGACCTGATCGATATATATATATTGAGCTAAGACAATAAGCTTTCAGATATAAAATTTTGTAAATTTTGAAAAAAATGGAATTAATGTCGTGAGAAGATAAAAATTTATTTTTTTTTGCTTTTTTTGATGAAAATGAATGTTTTCAATAAATTATTTTTATACTTTTTGCGCATTGTAAAAATTTAAAAATGGTTTTATTCTTAAGAAGAAATACTTGGCTTTTAAATTGCATAATTTTTTTGTAAGATTTTAAAATAATAAAAATTAAAACAATGAGAAAATAAAAAATGTATTATTTTTAGCTTTTTATTGTAAATTATGATTGTTTGAAATAAGTAAACGCTTCAATTGACTCATTTTAAACAAAAGCACACAACCTGTTTTCTGAAGACGTTATCACGTAAAATCATCGTCTCTAAACCGACTTTACAGACAACCTCTTTTTTTTTGTCTACACAGAGAAAAATATGACCCGCTAAAAACTAATAGGTAGATTGCCATATTGTTTTACCGTCCATACATTTCATAAGGAAATCTTATTAAAATCAACGATTAATAAGGTTTTTTTAAGGAGATTTCTTATTATTTTTATAGAGAAAATCTTATTAAAATTTGACTGAAAAGTTGATTTTTTTTTGCAACTTAGCACTAGAACAAAAATCGCGATCAATATTTTCATGGCAGGTTGGTTCAGGTGGTAAGGTGTGCGACTAATGATTTGAAGTCTCCAGTTCGATTCCCAGCCTGGTCATCGTTTTTTTTATTTTTTTGCAGATTTTAAAACAATAAGGAAAACCCGATTGTTTTAATAAGGTTTCCTTCTTGGATGAAAACCATAGAGAAATCTTATTGTTTTTGTTCTATTTTATGTGGTCTATTTTTCTCTGTGTACAATTCTGTGGAATACGTCTTTTTATTTGCTATACATAACATAACATAACCAAAGTGCACTCTTTGAATTTAAAATTTTAATACAAAGCTTGAAAAAGCTTATTACCCAACTAACAATTTTACTTCCACGAGGTTAAGATTTTTAATTTCTTGCAGCTATTATCTCTACAGGGCTTGTATTTAGTTTGTGAATCGAAAATTCAAACTTTCGAGGCTTAACTTTCGTTAACCGCTTCCTAGAAACCTAGTGCAAGTGGAATCTAAAAATTTCTACAAGCATTAATGTAAACATTTCGTTTAAATTTCAATACGGCCACATGAAATTCCATTGTAGAAGCACAAGAAATAAAAGCCAATAACTGACTTCTTTTAAATGGCTTTGCAAAAGAAATTGTATTAGAACTGCTTACAAAATCTTTATGAATGCTTTCTATTTTTTTTTTTATCCAATTCGAAAATTATTAGACTCAAAAATGACTTAGGTATGTATTTAAGTATTTTAGAAGTACCTACAACTTATACAATTGCCTTAAATGCATTTATTATTATAATTCTATATTACATATTATCAATATTATAATATTATATATTATATATTATCAACTTGCATATGACTCTTCTAAAGCCTATCAAGCTTCTCGGGTGGGCCAAAAGGGCTTCTCTATGGTCGTATACAAGCAATATTTCTAAAATCGAAACAGCTTCGTTAGACCCTTGTGGAAGTAAAATTGTTAGTTGGGTAGAGATAAGATAAAAAAAAAAAAAAATTAATTGCCAGTTCTAAGAACATGCCTAATTGGGACCCCTATTTAAAATAGCATTCAAAAGATCACCTTACCTTCGCAGTCTTGCAGTGGTTTTAAAATTAAATTTATATTAATTTTAATTTTAGTTTTTTGGGGGTCGAAAACATTAATTTTTTTAGAACCTTATTAAGGTACGGGCATTTGTGTGGTTAGCCAACAAAAGGCCTTTAATTTGTATTTTTTTTACGTTCTTGGTGATTTATGTCCTTTAGATAAGTATCTTAGGTAATTAAAAAATAAGGAACCTGAGTGAACATTGGATCTTTTTGCTTTTTTTTTTTTTGCAAACAAATTTGATCCTCACATAATCTCTCGTGGAGCCCTGTAAATAAATAACAATACGAAACAAATTACAAAATAGTAAAAAGTGACCATTAAACTATAATAGTCCTGTAAAATAAATAGCTACATAAGTAAGTGTAATTTTTGAAGTAAATTTTTATTTTCAATGCAATTTTTTTTCTTGCAGTAAGATTTTTACTTGCTCTATAGGACAAGTATATTTGATTTCGTGTCGAAAAAAAAAATTGAGGTTTTAATCAAAACCAACATTACGATGATTGAGAATTCCGAAAAAGTGCGTCCATCTGTACACATTTCCACAGCCTAAACGGGTGGATGGTTTATCTTCAAATTTGGTACAGATGATTTTTATGGAATTCTGAAAGTTGGTTTTTTTTTGTTTTTTTATATCTCGTTTAGAACGTATACTTCCCAAACAAAAAAATACGATATTACGAATTTCTCGAAAACGGCTCTAACGATTATGAATAAACTTTGTACACGTAATATTTAAAGCATTGGCAATAAAACTGCATTTTTATTTTTTCTCAAAAAAGTCATATAACAAAAAAAAATTTTTTCATTTAATAAAATTTTGCCCTAAATGTCGGCTCTTCCCCAATATCAATTTTTTTTTAAATTTAGATCCAGCTTTTAAAATCTGCAAGTAGACTAACATAAAAGTGCTTTGAACTGCAAGAGCAAGTACGTGCGACCCCAGTCGTGCATTTTATTTTATTTTTTGTTATTTGCAGAAAGTATGTACCTACTTTATTTTTAATTTTAAATGCATTTTTGATTTTGATATAGTTACAACCCTGTATCTGTGTGTAATAAAGTTAAGAATATGACTGTGCACAATAGTAATGGCAACTTTTCTCAGCCAGATCAGCTGTAAAATCGTACTTATTGATTTACTTTCGTATAATTTATTTTATTAAAAAAAAGGTTACTCATACACCACAGTGATCCTTTTTTTAAATAATTTTTTTAACCTGATTAAATAACATGTTATCTAAATTAAAATTTAAAGAGTAGCAAACCAAAATAAATATTAATAAAATCCATTTAAAATTTCAAAAAATATCTATGTTTTAGTATCCACTCTTTAAATGATGAAAATTTTCCAAAAAAAAAAAAAATAATATAATTCTCTTCGTGCTTTGCTGTGGTCTGTCCGCCTGTGTCAGGCTATCTGGTTTGTGCGTCTATTCTTCTATGTGCTAATCTGTTCAATGTGAATATTGCAAAAAAAACAAATTCTGTATTGGCAAAATATAAACTTTTTTGTCTTTAGTGTATCCACCATGGATACAATAAAAAAAAAAAAAAATTTCAACTAAAATTTTTATTTTCATTTGGCAAATCAAAATTTCCCACTTTTATTGTTATTTTCATTTGGCAAATCAAAATTTCCCACTTTTATTGTTCTCATTTAAATTCTCATTTAAATTATTTCTATGTTTGTTGCTTTTAAATAAAAAAAAAATGGAACAAAATTATGTCAAAACCCTATCACCATTCATACTAATTAACATATTTTTTTTAACAATTTTATTCCTGACATAATCATCAAACTCAACACCCTTCAACTAACTTTCACACTTTTATAACCCTCTTCCCAACTTTGAGTGGTTTTATTTCTAATTGAGAAAAACACCCTCAAATGTTTGAATTTTAAATCGAAAATGTACATAATCATATTAGAAAAACCTCCACCATCATTACTTTTCCAAACAAACTAACCAAAAACTTTCAAAACAATCATCAGACAAACAAAACTCAACACCACCACCTCCCACAAATAACCGCAACCAACTCAAAGCCCATCGGCATCAGCAGCAACTACATCCTGACGGAATCCCTATCATAAAACACACCAAGCAATTTTCCAAATAAAACCTCTTGCCCCCCAAACCCCACCTCTAGTTATGTACCATTCAAAATAGTAATTTTGCATTTATTATAGGCCTCTACTTTCATGATGCTGATGATATTGAAATGTTGGTTGGTACACAATAAATTCCCTAAGGACCCTCAGCCACAGCTCCTTTATTCACGTTTGCTGCCATCCGAAAAACCAAAAGGGTAAACAACACTGTCCCTATCCTGTTTAACATAGCAGAGCTGAGCAGAGGACACCAAATACGTAGCAGGCAAGTAGTTGTAGTAGCAGCCTGAAGGACATTCTGCCGCATCTTTATGCCATCACCAATCAACAAACAGAATTGAAATCAGGTGCTTTTTATAACCACTTTCCTGTTGGCCACCCGCAGGCTAGGATTGCCTTATTTGTAGAATTCTCACAGGAAGGACATATAGGGGACGATTTATATGCGGGATAGCTTTGTTGTTGTTTTTTTTTCTTCTATTTCTATCTATTTATTTTTCCATCTGTCAAGGGATAGTTTTTTTTTGCCAAAGTTAATGCCCTCTTTGGGACCACCACCACGATCTTACCATTCTTGATCCTTATGAGAAAACACGCGAGAGCCCAGGATGAAGAATACATATATATGGATGAGGGGGATTTTCTTGTTTGTCCATCGTATTTTCAATTTTTCATCGGGATTCTTTAGTAAAAAATAATTTTGCCAAGGAGACTTCCTTCCTGGATCCTCTTGTGCAAGTTCATTGTTATCCTTTCGATGACAAGATGTTTGGCAAGGATAAACTTGTGGATTCTATGAGTATATGGAAAAAAGGATGGAATAATTGTTTGCAGTTTACTACAGCTTATTTCTTATTTTTTTTTTTTGTCTTTTTCTTGTCTCTCATAGCTATTATGTATAATGTCTCGATGATGAATGTCCTGGCGTTGGTTGTTGCGCTTTTCAAATTGATATTCATGAGGATAATGTTGTAGCAGAAGAAAAAGGATATTGGCTAAAGATATATATGCAAATTATTTTGTTTTTTAATATTGACTTGACAGAGACTCTGCCATCCGGCATAGAGGGATATTTGAATAATGAACCCAGCAGAGGAAGGATGCGGCATCTGTTGGTCGCCACACTACTTCCTTATTGGTTGACTTTATATTGATTGCCCATCCGGAGTCTAGAAAGAGCTTTGGTTTGAAATAATGTCTTTGTGAGTTCTTGTTATTAGATGTTTTTTGGTTTTTTGTTAGCTTATTCAATGAAGTAAGATTGTAGGATTTTGAATATTTGAAACATATCGTTGAGATCTGATTTACAATATTTAAATACACTGATGAAAAAAAGAATTTTTATATCAAAAAGTAGTAAAGTAAAAAACTGCATGAAGTTTTTTACATCATGAAATCATTATTCTTCATGAAAACAACTTGTTGTATTTGAACTCATTTTTGTTTCAGATTCCTCTTACAATAATGAAAAAGAACACACGTTGCACATAGAAGTATTGTCATCAAAAACATGGCCATAATTATTTTTTGTGGTTTTTGTTATTATTTCTGTTTAAAATGAGTATTCCTACAAGAAAATACAATATAAACCTAGTTTTTCTTATTTTTATTTTTTTATCAAAAACTAAAAATTTGATAAATGGCCCTGTACTCCCACTGTCGACATTATTTTTTTCAATTTTTTTCCTCACCCCTAATACGCAATTCTAAGTTTCTTTTCTCTCTTCCCCAACCTTAATTAAGAATACCCAAAATAAAATACACTAATAACATCAGTAAATTTAATTTAAAAATAAGAAACGTTGCATACAGTAAGGATTATTTTGTTTCAGAAAGTGAAACACTAATTGACTCTCAATTCTTTAAAGCGCACCTAAGAGCACCCAATTTTGGTTGCATTGTGTTAAATAATATATAAACTAACTCATAAGTTTCAATTCATCGCAGAATAACGGGGTATACTAAAACAAAATCATTAAAGTTCAAATAATAACTTAACAAAAATATCAAGTTTTAAGATACTAGTTCTAGGCCCGAATTAAAATAGAAAACACGATCTAACATTTCCAAAACTTTATTAATATCGTAAATAAATAACAGAAGAAGAATTCTCCATTTAAATTTTTTTAGATTTCTATCACAACACTTCGTTATCGCATAACACATAACGCAATAACACTTACCAAAATACTTCGCTTTCAAATAAAAATGAGGTAGATGTAACAGTTAACTTTGAACTCATTTTTTAACAAGACACGATCGAAAAACAAAAAAATGAGTGCAGCATATTGACACATGTTTATTTTGCACCCATTTTGCCAAACTTTTTGGTGTTAATTTTGATTTTCAGAAAATCGATTTATGACCAGGTTTTTACTGTTAATATTCCTATGTGCGTTGGTCGCCACTATTCTAAGAATATGGCATATATCCTAAGCGTGTATTGTTTGCTATATACTTTCGTTTAGCTAGTTCTCAAAAGATAGATTAGATCTTTAATTTAATGTCCTGTTAAAAATATCACGTTTATTTTTTGTTTCACTTTCGTTTTGCCAATTATCAACAGATATATTATTTATAAGATCTTTAATTTAGATAATGTGTTAAACCCTACTGTGAAAAATATAAATATTAGATCTTACGTTGTTCGCCACTTTTGTAAAAGTATCTCATAGCATCAGCGGGTTTTTTTTCTTCACTTTCGTTCAGCCAGTTCCGATAGTTCGGATCTTTAATTGAATGTGTTTCAGTATCCTGTCAAAAATATCACAATAAGATCTCACGTTGAGCGCCACTTTACTAATTATCGTATAACATGAGATCTTTTTTACTTCATAAAGTCAGATTTTTTACATCTTGAAGTTTTCATACCTCTAGCATAATTTTTATTTTACAAAGTCTTATCAGACTTTTTACATCTGGAAGTCTTCATACCTCATGAAAACTTTTTATTTTCCAAGTCCTATCTTCCATGAGGACATTTTACTTCATAAAGTCAGACTTTTTATACTATGAAGTTCTTATTTTACAAAGTTTTATCTTCCATGAGGTCTTTTTACTTCAATAACTCTGACTTTTTACACCATGCAATTCTTATTTTACAAAGTCTTATCTTCTATGAGGTCTTTTTACTTCATAAAGTCATACTTTTTACATCATGTAGTTCTTATTTTATAAAGTCTTATCTTCTATTGCGTCTTTTTACTGCATAAAGTCTGACTTTTTACACCATTAAGTTCTTATTTTCCATGAGGACTTTTTACTTCATAAAGCCAGACTGTTTACAACATGAAGTTCTTATTTTACAAAGTCTTATTTTCTATGAGGACTTTTTACTTCATAAAGTCAGACTTTTTACACTATGAAGTTCTTATTTTACAAAGTCTTATCTTCCATGAGGACTTTTTACTTCATAAAGTCAGACTTTTTACACTATGAAGTTCTTATTTTACAGAGTCTTATCTTAAATGAGGTCTTTTCACTTCATAAAGTCAAACTTTTTACACCATGAAGTTCTTATTTTACAAAGTCTTATCTTCCATGAGGTCAGCATAAAGTCAGACTTTTTACACCTTGAAGTTTTTATTTTACAAAGTGTCATCTTCCATGAGGGCCTTTTGCTTCTCACAGTCAGACCTTTTACATTATGATATTCTTATTTTAAAAAGTGTCATCTTACATGAAGTCTTTTTACTTTATAAAGTCAGAGTTTTACACCTGGAAGCTCATAGCTATATTTTATAAAGACTTTTTATTTACAATGTCTTATATCTTTCATGAGGTCTTCTACTTCATCATTTAACAAAGTGTTTTTACTGTGTTTTTACTTCATAAGGTCAGTCTTTTTACACCTGTTTAAATAAACTACATGTAATGTATTAAAAATGCGATTTTTATCAAAGACCAAAAAAAGAAGACGATGCATTAAAAAAATGGCAGCTTATAAAGAATTCTGGGAACGTATAGACTATTATAGTCTCCAACTTTATAGGTACTCCAACTTTAATTTATGTATTAAAAAAAATATCATTCAAACATGGTATCAAACTGGCTTAGGTATATAAGTAGTGTTGAATAATATAGAAATAAAACGGCAGATACACCATTAAAAGTCGTATAACTATTTGATGGATAGAAAAGTATTCCACTCCAAAAAAATAATAATGAAACCAGCTTTATAAACGTCCATCATTTTTGCATCTTTTTTGTGTGGAACATTTAAAGACTGTTTTTCAATTTAACACTACATAAAAATTTTGACTAAAGAACCTTATTAAGAGGTATTATAAGTGTAAAAACTTACGTACTTAAATTCATAAATCATAACTATTCTTAAGCAAACAACACGACCTCTAAAAAGTGTTGAGAGCATTTTACCCATGTAATTATAAGTAGATGGTAACTTTTAACCTTTAAAACATAAAAAAAGTTGGAATATTTTTCAAAACTTTTGTAGGTATAATTATTTTTTGAACAACGGGTTTAAAACTACACAAACACAAAAACAACAAAATAAAGTTTCTAATTCAAAAGCAAGTTAGATGAAAGAGGACAGCAAGAATTGTTATATTCCATCTATACACAACACAGTCATCTACTTAACTCTCCAAAATATTTCAATTATGCTGCATCACACTTCAACAATTTCTCCCAAAAGCAAGTTCTCCTATAGTAGAAGACTATTATAGGGTTATAGAGTATTTGAAGTCAAAAACTCTATATAGTAGGGGTACATTTAGTAGGGAAAGGAGTTTGAGCATCAGCGCGGTTGAATGTCTAAAAACTTTTTTTTTTTTTTTTTTTGAAAAGTGAGTCAGAGTTAATTAAGTTAAGGCAAAGTCCTAGCAAAACTGGGTCAGACACATAGAACTTTTTCTTTTCAATACAATGTACATACTTTTACTAAATGCCACTATGCGGCGTTTCAGTTTTCGAGGAAGGACCTTTCAAATTACACATCGCCGGAGAAGTGTAACGTTTTCTAAAAGCGCAAACACAAAATATAAAAAGGCTCTACTCTTTTATACACAGAGCAGAAGAGTCACCCGTCTCCAGTGATTCGTTGGGTTGGAAAGTTTTTTTTTTTTTAAATGAGATGTTTTGAGGTCGTCAATTTCTATAAAAGTTTTTGTTTATGTTGTTTTTTATTTTTTGTTTGTGTGTATTTTGCTTAAGAATCACCAAGTTGACAAAAACGTTGAAAAATAAAACCAATTATTCCGACTTTTCTCTGTCTTAACGTTCTTCGTCGTAAAGGGACACTTTTAATCTTTTTGGTTGTGTTATAAAGCGTGTACAACCTCAGTGTGGTGAATGATTAGATATGCTCTGTGGGATACAAATACTCCAGTCAAAGCGTCATTTGACCTTGCGATGAGAGGCACTGTCTGTTTTTATTTCATGGATCAATAGGGGTATATTTAAAAGGCTTAAACCCAATTTCTCACCACCTGATCATTCTTTTTAGCGGAGTTATTCACAAAAATGCATTTTTTGGGATATTTTACTTCTAAGCTAATATCTTTGCTCCAGATTATCGTAGACCAAAAAATAAACATACATTCTCTTCCTTATAATATTTTCTATCGTTGTATGTAATTTCATTGTATTCGAGTGAGTAAATATAAAATGGCAGCCATTTAAAGTCAAATTCTTGTTGTTAAAAAACACATTTTTGTCATTATTTCGAAAAAAGCTTATTTCATGATTAACATTTTTCTAACCTGTTTTGTAGCCCTGTTCATGTCCTGCATTTTACAGAAAAAATGAGCTCTTTATCACCAAAGATGGCCGAGCTATTGATAAATGAACGCATGCAAAACCGGTGCGAAAACACCTAAAAATATCGTTTTTTGGGAATAACTCGACTTCAGAATGTCCTACGGCAAAAAATAAAGCAATGAATTGTTCGTTACAACATTTTCTATCAATTTAGTGCACAATCTTTTTGTTGAAACAAATAAAAAAATAAGTAATATTAAGTCAAAGTCGTTTTTTTGTTTAGCAAACTCTTGCCTTATTATTTTGCAAACGGTGAGAGTATTGGCTAAGAAAATAAAATATTATTGTAGTCCTTTAAATTATCTACAATTTAAAAAAAAATTTAGCTTTCTACGACCCACGGGAGCCGAGCTATTATAATTTTAAGAAAGCATTAATCCGTACGAAAATTCAAAAAAGTTTCCCTTGTTTATGATTCGAATACTAGTTCTCAGTGAGAGGGGTTGTTTTCATTGTTTCTTGTTATAAGAGAATTTGTCTTATGTTTGTTCGTTGGTCATTTGGACCTTTTTTAAAAAATTAATTTCTCGGCTCGTGTGGGTCGTAGAGAGCTAAATTTTTTTTTAAATTGTAGATAATTTAAAGGACTACAATAATATTTTATTTTCTTAGCCAATACTCGCAATGTTTGCAAAATAATATGGCAAGAGTTTGCTAAACAAAAAAACGACTTTGACTTAATATTACTTATTTTTTTATTTGTTTCAACAAAAAGATTGTGCACTAAATTGATAGAAAACGTTGTAACGAACAATTCATTGCTTTATTTTTTGCCGTAGGACATTCTGAAGTCGAGTTATTCCCAAAAAACGATATTTTTGGGTGTTTTCGCACCGGTTTTGCATGCGTTCATTTATCAATAGCTCGGCCATCTTTGGTGATAAAGAGCTCATTTTTTCTGTAAAATGCAGGACATGAACAGGGCTACAAAACAGGTTAGAAAAATGTTAATCATGAAATAAGCTTTTTTCGAAATAATGACAAAAATGTGTTTTTTAACAACAAGAATTTGACTTTAAATGGCTGCCATTTTATATTTACTCACTCAAATACAATGAAATTACATACAACGATAGAAAATATTATAAGGAAGAGAATGTATGTTTATTTTTTGGTCTACGATAATCTGGAGCAAAGATATTAGCTTAGAAGTAAAATATCCCAAAAAATGCATTTTTGTGAATAACTCCGCTAAAAAGAATGATCAGGTGGTGAGAAATTGGGTTTAAGCCTTTTAAATATACCCCTATCGATCCATGAAATAAAAACAGACAGTGCCTCTCTGCGCAAGGTGAGGCCCTTTTTTCCGACGCTTTGACTGGAGTAAAACTGAAAAGTAGTTTAAAAGTTTTGAAATGTGCGGAAGGTTTTCATCCAGAGTTAAAAACAAGAAGAGCAGTGTTTTGATGTTCAAATTAAGAATTGAAAATAAATCGCACAAATGCATCTAATTTAAATTCTACGAAGGATTTTGAGTGAAAGAAATGTTTCTGATACTTATTTCAATACTAAAAAAAAAAATAAAAGTCATTGCATGATACAGTCGCCAGTATGAAGTAGTTCCGTAAACTAGCTAGATGCCACAGAAGACAGAATCTAACTAAGAAGCGGAAGCAAAAAGCGTACCACGTTACCACGGGGGCAACGAAATCGGTCAACGCGTTGACTCTCTGACGTAAAAATGATGTCACAATCACGTGACAAGGGTGTCACGTTGTGTGATCGTCAACGAAAACTGCTGTCTTTGCGCTGAAAGGTACGAACACTCGCGTTGACACACATTTTTGGATCAACGCATTTACTATTTTCGATGAACTCTCTGTCAATGGGACGTGTTAACAGGGTTTTAGGACTACTGTGTCCCAGCTATTGGGACATTCCGTTTTAGAGGGAAGAGGTTCTTATTTCACCTTTTTGTTTTTTTTTTTTTTACAAAAAAACAAAAATCAATTTGTATGGCCATTGCATCTATGTTGGATAAAAAATATTTTTTTTTTCACAAAAAAACAAAAACTATTTTTTTTATATTTCTACTTAAAAATTATGGAAAAGTTTAATTTGCTCAGAAAGACTCTTACGATTTTTATTTTGAAAATCAAGTTTTAATTTTTGAACACCATAGGCCCAATTTTATCATAATGGCTCCATAAGGGTTAATTGTGTCGGGTACTTTGCCTGACAACCACTACAACCTAAGGTGATATTTTTCTAATTTTTAGTGGTGATTTTTAATATAATGGAGGGTAAATAAATTGGGGCTTTTTCTAATAATAACATACATTTTTTTTTTTCAATTTTCAATGTGCTTTCAAAGTGGGTATAGTGTTAAGTGTTTTTGTCAGTTTTTTGCAAGTTAAGCTGTTGAAAACGAGTTATAATTTGCATCTAACTTTTAACGCAAGAACATTTTCTCTGATTTATTTAATTTAATGAAAGAATTTTTTTAAGACAAAAAAAAACACATAACTTACGTACAAAAATTGACAACACTTCTATGACTACCTCGGAATGTATTAGTCATTACCGAAACTGGGAGTTATTGCAACATTAATATTTTTTATTAATTTTACCTACCTTTTTCGCTAAATATCTGCTGTGAGTTCATATTTCTTAAACTAAATTTTTGACGTACAAAAAACAAATTTATTTTTACTGAGAATGCATTTTTCAAGGAGAAAAAAAGACATGTTAAAAACAAATGCAATATGTATTAATATAATTGAATTTCTGCATGGGTTTTTTTAGTTTAAATTAGTGTACAAATCTTCTTAGTAACTTGCAAACAAAGCATACTGTGCAAAATGTATGCATACACAAATTTATTGAAAAGAATCCTTTTATTTTTGTTTAAGCTTTTAATTTCAATAAAAATGTACAATTAATGATAAATTATTTCATATAATTAGCTGATACACTTAAATTGTTTTAAGAATTCAATTCTAATTTTAATGAAATGAAGTTCATTTTCATTTTATAGTTGAGTAACTAAGGCTCAAAAAATGCCAATATTAGGGAACCCGGCAGAACAGCTCTGATTTTGATGATCTTTTTTTCAAACCTCGGTAATTAAAAATACTTTAAAGTCTATAGACTTAAATTTGCCGCTGTTGCCGTTTTTTTTTTTTTTTAATTGTGTTAAAAATATTTTTTTTTGTTTGAGTCAGTTTGTTAGAAAATTGCATTTATCGCTTAAACGATGGAAGATTGTCTGTTACTTCCATATATATTTTTGCCTTAAATTACCTAGAGAATCTTTTGGTATCATTTATTTTATGAAATTTAAGTAAAAAATGGTTAAAAAAAACAAAAATAATTTTAATTTAAAAAACAATACGGCAACATCTACAATTTTTAACCTATAGACTTTAAAGTATTTTTAATTATCGACGTTAAAAAAAAAAAAGATCATCAAAATCAGAGCTATTCGGCCGGGTTCCGTAATAAATTGCTTTAGTTACTCCACTATTAGCAAAAGTTTTTTTTTATTACATGATTTAAAAAAAGCCTCATTTTGTTTTTTTTTTTTTGTTTAATTTTAAATGTTTTTTTTTCTGTATTTCAATGTATGTATGAATTAATGACAAAGCATAAAACTGAGAAATCTTTTGAATTAATCTGTAATATCGACGACTTGGTTATAGAGACTCTTTTTAAAGAAAACTCAAGTTGGATTTGTTGAAACTTTTTGCTTCCAAATTTTAAAATAAATACAATTCCGTATTCAATGGGTAAAAAGAAATTTTGATTATATATATTTTTTATTTTGTTTTGCTGAACTGTTATATTTATATTCTGAAGTTGTATAGCTTTCTTAAAATTCAATTAAAACGCCATTTATTTTTATTTTTTAATATTTTGCCAATATGTATATGTATTATTTCGAGGTATATTACCTCGAAACAGAAACATTGAATTTCACGCTTTATTTTAGGTGTTGTCCTTTCAAGCAACAATAACATCAAAAAAGAACAAAAAAACTATGCAATTTGATTTCTTATATTGAGATGCATTAAAAAAATTATTCTACAAAATATTGTTTTTTTTTTAAACATTTTTTTTGTTCTTAATTGATGAATTTCCCGTTTTGGAAACTTGGATTAAATTTTTTTTAAATCCAAAAATGTAGTTTTAGAAAATTTTGATTTTAACAATATAGGTAATCCGTGTATTTTCTACAACTCAGTAGTTACTCATTTTTAAATTTGAACTCATTTATTTGCGAAATTAATTTAAATTTAAAAAATAGTTTCAAGGGAGTGACTGTTACGAAGGTTACCGTTTTTTTTTTGGTCCAAGAGAATTCATTTCAACTCTCTAAGATCTGGTAATATCATCGTTTTCGTTTTCCAAGAAAAATAACAATCAAAAGAAATAGGCCTCATCTGTGGTGGAAATTCGGGTCAAAACACAAATTTGTTTGCCAAATTTTAATTTGATTTCAAAACATCAAAATCCAAAAATAAATTCTTTAAAAAAGATATTCTTTCAATATAAACCCACTCATAATAACTCGCGTGAACAAAATTTCACCCTCTCTCGACAAAGTTAAAGTCCATAATTAATTACACTTTGTGTAGCCAAAAAAAAAACAACAACAACCTTCTCCAAATCCTCATCAATTCAGCTGTGCTCCGCTGCTGTTGAGCTATGCAAACACATAATATCATGGCACCTGATTCCAAAAGAGGATAATTAATTACAATCTACTAAGAGCTCATGATGAACATGATTGCATATCAAATAAATCTGGGTATCATGCCAACAAATCGACGGTTCATAATTCACTAAAAATTTCCAAACTCAAATATTTTACCTTCCGTTTGAAGTGAGTCGAGTGCTATATAGCCATATAGATAGAAAGAGAGTGCGAAATAAGTTACTTCGTTTTGATTATATGGAAGGGAACCAACTTGGTCGTGGTTGCGGAAGACACCACAAGAGAAAAACATATAGTGAACTGTGTAATAACGTGGCTTGAAGATTTATGAATAATTATTATTATTCTTGGGAGATGAAAGATAGAGGGAGTTTTGTTTCAACATTTATCCACTAATCGTCGTTAGCATGCAAAACTTGGTCCCTCGTTTTTCCTTTTTCAAAAATTTTTTTAAACCCAGATTTGAATAGCAAACATGTATAATATATCGCAATTTTTGAAACAAATAAGGTTAATTGACCGATCTGGTTAGGTTTAAATATCTTAGAACATAACCTCCCTACTAACAATTTTGCTTCTATAATGCTTTACAGAAGCAACAATTGCATCTGTAAAGCTTTATAGAACCAAAATTGTTTGTCGGGCTTTTTCGGTCATACCTATTTATTTTCATAATACCATTTCGTCCATTATCAAAATTTCGAGTTTATAAAAATAACCGTATTTAAGCTCAGAAATAGTAACAAAAAAAAACTCAGCAAATACAACTTACAATCTTTGATTATATTTTGAGTTAGTATCTACCTAATTCATTGAAATCCCAATTCTTTTATCAGCGCATTTAGGCTTACGGAACTAACGTCTGCGAGTGTGAGTCTAAAAAAAAAAGAATTAATTCCCCCAGGTGTTAATTCCCTATGAAATCGGTACTTACACATTACATACTTTTTATAGAAATCGTGAGAACTCACGACGCTGGCCACACGAGGTAGGTTGATTTTTTTTAAATAAATATAATATATAATTAAAAACTACTACTAGCTACTTTCTGGTTTGAACTAAAGACTCAAAAGACTTCATGATGTTAAAAGATTTAAAGAGGTAAAAATAATGTTTTACTTAAAAAGATTTTTAGATATCATTAAACAAGGTTATGACATTTTTATCGCGGAATATGTTTCGGTACATCTCCTTATTATAAAATACAAGTTATTATGACGATCGGTGCGGTCGGTGCATGGGAAGAGCCGATTTGAAAATTACACGGTGTAACACTCAAAATATACGCTGGCGGAGACCTATCAGGTTTTGTAGAGCTAGTCGCACTGATTACGAAACGGTATTTGAAAATCCCCTAACACCCCCAAAATCTGGAGTTAAGGGAAAAAAACGGTTTTTTGGACCTTCACCCATTGAACAAATTCTAGCTTCGTCAATTTTTTACCCATTTTTTTACAGTTTCTGATAAATATACCTTTTCAACAATGTATAAAACATGTAACTCGGTTAAACCACTTAGAATTTACAAGCTGTCAAAGTTCAAAAATTCCATTTTTTTTTGGTCATTTGCCCAACTTCGGCATCAATTTAGAGTATATGTTTTCAAAACAACATGCTATTTAAAAAATATATTCTAAAATCATATCTATTTCCCAATCAATCGAGGTATTTTTTATGAAAATCACTTCAAAATTGGCTTAGAAAAAAAAAATTACGATTTCAACCCAGGTACAGAAATTCGAAAAAAAACCGACCGAACAAAAATGTTAGTTTCGCTTACCTCCCCAACTGGATGGAACATTTTTTTCTCAACGAAGCTGAAATAGGATGTTTTTGGGCGCAGGGACATAAGTTCCCGGGACACAAGTCCGGTTTTTTTTTTTTGGGACTAATGTCCCACTTTACTGGGTCATAAGTCCCGAATCCAATTCGGGAATTATGTCCCACCCTACTGAGACAGAAGTCCTGAATTTTTTTGTCGAAAATGGGACATAAGTCCCGAATAAAGTAAAAACAATTTTATATACATATTTTTACTATAAATGTTCATATATGTAGGTACTGATTAATCCATAAGATTATTATTTTTCACTCACTTACTGCAAGTCCATCTCGCCAACAATAGCTGCCAGGAAAGTCGAAGCTCACATTCGGAAACTGTATGAGTTCTACAGTAAATGGGGTATCCGAATAAACTCATCCAAGTCGGAACTACTGTGCCTTAGACGATCAGGAGGAAGAGGCAGTCGATCGGCTGGAAGCTGTAGAAGCATCACATTGACACTTCCAGATGGAACTAGATTGCCAGCCAAACGCAACGCCAAGTACTTAGGAATCAACTTTAACGAGCTCCTCAGATTCAACAATCACTCCCGTTTGGTCCTCAAAAAAGCCAACTTTGCTTTCCATCGCCTTCACCCTCTGATGAAAAGAAGAACAGGATTGAGTCAACCAACGAAACTCTTGATCTACAAGCAGCTTCTGCGACCAGTCATTGCCTACAGCTTTCCAGTATGGTACACCATCTCCAAGACAGCCATTAAGGAACTACAAATGTTCGAGAGAAAAATACTGAGGATTTGCACTGGACTCATCTTTGACCGACAGCGGCAGAAATACTATAGCAACAAGCGACTCTACGAGGAAGCAAAAATCATACCACTGGACAAGTATCTACTGCAATCGGCGAAGGTACTGGTAGGAAATATCGCCAACCATCCCAATCAACTGATAAGAAGAATGACAGCCCAACAACGACATCCGGAACCTAAGTACCTTTGTGCTTTGGATATACTGGCTGAGAACATAATTTCAATGGACAACGAAGAAGTTAACTTTTACGCCGACACCCAGTCGGCTTACTACCGTGGCTAACGCCAACCAAACCAACCCAACTCAACCAACCCCACAACTGGACATCCGGGTCTGAACACCCCGAGGACAACCTAGTCAGCAGACTTTAAATTAAGTTTATCCATGTATAATATTTCTTTATATTTTATAACTTAGTCATTGTATAAGGTTAGGCCCCCTCTGTGCCAACAAAATTTTGTATCTATCAATGAATCTTAGACATAAGTTAATTTTAAGTCAATTGTAAATAACAAGTTCAATAAAAACAAAATTGAAAAATTGAAAGATTATTATTTGGTTCCTGAAATACGCCCAAGTGAAATAAGGAAGTCTTTCGAGAATTGGCATAATTTTAATTTTCAAAAGAGAAATAAATCCATTTTTCAACATTTGGCTTTATTTCTCTTTCACGTCAATTTATTTTCAGAAAAAAAAAAAAACAAAATAAAAAAAAGGTGCCTCGTTTCCGTTTATTAAAGCGAAATAATACCATTATGATTTTTATCTCATTCCAACTTTTCAAAGAATAAGTTTTATATAAAATTTGTCTTACTTCAGTTTGCCAAGGAAAAAAAAAATAGAACTCAAACTTCAAAAAGAATATTTTTCAAGTTTAATGTTTGTTCCAAAGATAGGCTTGTGTTATAACCCGATAAACGCGAAGCGGATAAAAATTTCTCAGATTCGAATCTCTTTAATTTGCACACCCAAACGCTAAGCGGAAAAAAAATTTGCCCACGGGAGAATCCATTTTGAGGTGTGGAAATAAAAATTCGCGCGAATTATAATATAATAATAATAATTATTTTTGTATTATGCTGCTTTTTTTTTAATCCAAAAGATTTTTTTCAGTAAACCTAAGGGTTTCCAAAATATAACAGCTTAAGTAAGCACTTTTTTTTATCAAAATAAAATAAAACATCAATTTGGTTGTTATCTCTTTGAAATAAATTTTGTTGGTCTAGAAATATTAGAAACGTTAAAAAATAACCAATAAAAACGTTTTACAATAATAGTGCATCCATGTTTGAAAAGTTTTTGTTTTTGGAAAACAACTATTTTTAAAATCTGAGCAAGTTAAAAAAAAAATGCTTCCATAAGCATGCTTGATCTAATCATGTAATCAATTGTTTAAGTTTTTCTACCAGAACAAAATGTTACGCATACGCCACAGTGACTTAAGAAATAAGCACAAAAAAAAAAATGGACTGTATTCTCATTGTTTCGACTTCATAAGAATTTCTTGGACTTTATTTGACTAAGGGCCAATTTTTCAATAGTCAGTCAGTACAGAAAAAATCAATTTTTCAACAGTCGGATGGATATAAATGTACTGCACATAGCTTATTCCTTTAATAAAACATTTAATACAGGAATAAAACTATCTGCCTCTTTCAGAGACGAATACAAATTATTCTAAGAAATAATCCCAACGAAAATATTGTGTCAATTCTCAAAGCTGTTTTGAAGAAAATATAGATAAAAAATATATTGGAACATTTATGAATAAAAATGACGTTACATTTTTTTTTGTTATTCTGTAGAATAGATTTTTCTTTGATTAAAAAATTCAATGTTGGCATCTGATAGTTTATGAGGTTATAACTTTATTCGTCAAACAGTTAATTGATTGTTTATTAGAAGATTGAAAAATCGTCTCTAAATATAATTACGTAAAGTGGAATTATAAATTAATTTTTTTTTTCTAAATAACAACTTATCCTTTAACTTTAACATTGTTAAATATTTTTTTAGTATTTTTGATAAATTAAAATTTTTGACATTCTAAGAACGAAAATGATAAAATCATACAAAACCGTCCATTAATTCAAAAGTTATGTGTTCAAAAGTTTTTTCAGCTTTCGATTCACTGTGCGGCTTTTGAGTATGTAACCTTAATGTAAGAATTAAGAAAAATTTGCAAAAAATAATTTTTGGATGTTATAAAAAATTCAATTTTTTTTTTCAGATTTTTTGAAAACGAATCAATAAATTTTTTGAGACTTTGTTTTTAAGTGTTGATTAATATTTCTTTTATATACCATACCAATTAAAAAAAAAAAACTAAATATAAAAATATTAAAAAAAAACAGTAGGTACTAACGATGGAAAAAAAATCATTTTCAAAAAACTTAGGTATATGGCATTCTTCGTGTAGAGGTCGAATCCTTGCTTATTTTTCTGAACAAAATGATACTAGAAAAATTTATTAAAATGCTCTTTGATAAAAAAATTCTGTGAAAACCGTTAAATGAACACGTAAAACATGTGACACAAGTTTAAATCGTTCTTAATTCTTATTCGAATTATTTCAAGAGCCCATGATTTTCCTCTGTGGCGTTGACTCTGGAACACCTTCTGTATGTACAAATTATGAATAAACATATCTTCATAGTGAGTGGTTCCTTCATTCGAAAAAAAAATCTTTTAAAACACTGTTTCAACCTACAAGGAGTGTCTGCTTTTAAATTACATCCTTTGACTTCCGGTTTTCACGTCACAAGTAGGAAGATACTTGTCGTAGCACCTGAAACATGACCCTCCTCTAATGCACCGTCTCAACAGAATATTTTGGTGTGTTGATAGTAGGTATAAGATCATATTTTCTAATTCTATGGGTACGTTTATAGCACTCGCACGTGTTCTTGGGAGAAGGACATGAACCTTTCCTATTAGTAACACATGATGCATTCATATTTTATAGCAAACTTCCAGGTTATCACGTTGTCGTTCTTTGCATTATATGAAATAAAATTGTATGCTTTCACTGGATTTTACATTCTTCATCGATTTATGATCCATGATTCCCGAAAGAATTGTCAAAATTTTGGTGATGGGTTTCTTAAGAGCTTAATCGCTCAAGATAAAACCTCAAACTTAATTAACAAGAAAAATTTATCAGATTGTCTTGGGTCCAACGTTTTATAAAGGTCAGTATAGTTCTTTTAAAAAAGAAAAACAAATGAAATTTACCCTATTTCCACAAAACTCATCTCACACAAAACAAGCCAAGAGAAAACCAAAGAAACTATGTTTTCACAAAAAAATCATATAGTCAATTCCTTTAATGTCATGCAACATGATTGACTTAGTTCATATTTCACGCAGTGATACACCTCAGCACCAGTTGATGCATTTGCAAAAATATATATCTAAATGTATTATATAGCATATATTTGGCAATGACAAATGAAGGCACTTAAAGTAGAAAAGAAAAATCGAGCAATTTGTGAAAATGTGAAAACTTTTCATTCACTTCACTTAAAAAAAAAAAGGAAAAAAAAAAGATAGAAAAGCATCAGAAAGCACAACCAAGACTCTCTACAGAAGTGGATTTATTTGTATAAAATTTTCGTAAAGTTTCGTTTTGGTTTTTTTTTTTTAAACTTTTTTTGCTTTTTTGTCAGAAACCAAGAGAGGATAAAGTTGTTACTGCAAATTGGCTGATGATTTGAACACTTGAAGGATTTTGTTCTTCTTCCGAAAGAGTTGTTTTAAAATAGAAGAACTAGAAAAAAAAATGAACTTTCTGCAAACAACTTGAAATTTCTACGTATGGGAATTACGAGTGTATTTGAAATGTCATTTAAAGTTTATTGATACATAATATTTTTTTTTTTTGTTTATTTTTATTTGATTAACTTGATTTTGAAATGACCAAACAGTGACTAAAAGCAAATTCAAACAAGAGAATAGGGTAAATATTTATTATTTTTTCAATTCCCTATGACAGTATCGTTGTTTCATCAGAACAATCATCATTTTCAATCACAAAAAATAAGAAAAGTTGATTTTTTTTTTACTTTTTTCGCTTATATGTGTTGAATGCAATACCTACTTGTAGAAAGATTGTCAGTCTATGTCTTATGAAAAACCATTTTTGAAATTTAGGGACCCTACCAAATTCCGATTTTGATGATCAAACGCAAGAAAAAATATTTTGAACAGAACGGCAACACTTACAATATTTAAAAAGCTACAATCTCATTCCTAACTGTTCAATTAGAATCAACTAAATTTAATGATGAGTTTTTGATAAAATGGCTTTCTACTAACTAAGAATTTTGAAAAAAAAAGGGTTATTTAAAAAATGTTAAATGACTTTTTTTCAAACTTTTTCATAATAAAATATGAATTTCCTTAAAAAATAAAATGCACGACTGGGGTCGCACGTACTTGCTCTTGCAGTTCAAAGCACTTTTATGTTAGTTTACTTGTAGATTTTAAGATTTATAAATTTAAAGAAATTTTTTTGATGTTGGGGAAGAGCCGACATTTAGGGAAAAATTTTGTTAAAAAATGAAAAAAAAAGTATTTTTTATTTGACTTTTTTTGAAAAAAATAAAAATGCAGTTTTATTGCAATTGCTTTGAATATTATGTCTGCAAAGTTTAATCAAAATCGTTAGAGCCGCTTTCGAGTTATTTTTTTTTTTGAATTGAAAAATTTGTATGGGAGGTACACTTTATAAGAGAGATATAAAAAAAACAAAAAAAAACTAACTTTCAGAATTCCATAAAAATCATCTGTACCAAATTTGAAGAAAATCCGTCCACCCGTTTAGGTTGTGGAAATGTGTACAGATGGACGCACAGACGCATGAACGGAATTGCGAGACACACTTTTTTGGAATTGTCCATCATCGTAATGTTGGTTTTGATTAAAACCTCAAATTTTTTTTTCCACACGAAACAATACTTGCCCTATAGAGCAAGTGAAAAAAAATTTGGCCACAAATATTATTAGTTGAATTCCGAAGAAGAAAAGGTAATATATATTACAGTTGAAAAAAAAATTACTTCAATTTCATTTAATTTTTTGAGTAAAACACCCTCAACAATTAGGGCTGTTAAATGAAGAAAAATAACTTTATATGTATTTAAATGTTGAATTTTGAACAAAAAAAATAAGTTAATTTTTTTTTCTAAAACTTCTTCGAAAATGAAATACTTCTTTATTATTTTTTTTATAAACTATAACACAATTGACATTTTCTTTTATGAATTCAAATAACAATTAATATGGCATTTTTTATTACGAAAAAGTTAAAAAAACGACATGTTAAAATTTTTTCAATACATTTTTTTTTTTTCAAAACTCTGAATTTGAGGACCAGTTTTACAAAAACCCTTCATTCAATTTACTTAATTCTAATTTTAGAAATAGGAATAAGTTTCTAGCTTTTTAAAAATGTATATTTAAATATTGTAGGTGTTGCCGTTGTGTTAAAATATTTTTTTTTGTGTTTGAAGTTAATTTGTGAGGAAATTGGGTTTATCGCCCAAACGATGGAAGATTGTCCTTCACTCTCATATTTTTTTTCCTTTAATTTCCCAGAAAATCTTTTGGCATTAATTAATTTATGAAATTTAAGCAAAATTTTTGAAACCAAAATTTCTTTGTTCACAAAAATCTTCAATAAAATGAAAAAAAAAAAAAAAAATATAATACAATTTTTAACCTATAGAAATCAAAGTATTTTTAATTATCGACGTATGAAAAATTAAATGCACGACTGGGTCGCACGAACTTGCTTTTAGAGTTAAAGTTGCTTAAATTTGTATGACTTTTTATATAGAAATTTGGAAAAAAAAATAAAATTCGTTTAAAAAAAAAAATTAAATAAAATCTGAAATTAAATTGCCCTCCAAAACAAGTATGCAGTTTTGATTGATATATTAAGATGCATTTTTAGAAAAAAAATTTCAAAATCGTTAGAGCCGTTTTTTAAAAAACTAATTTTTTATAAATAATTTTTTGGAGAAAAAGTTTTTAAATAAAATTGGTATGCCATTCTTTAGAAATCACTAATCAACATCTAAAAACAAAATTTCAAAAAAATTCAATGTCCCGTTTTCGAAAATTTGATTTAAAAAAAAAAAATTTTAAAATTTTTTTAAAAAATCCAAAAATTATTTTTTTCAAAATCTTATTTTTGGCTTATATTTAAATTATATAAATGCTTCTTCACAAAAAGTTTCGTTGAAATCGAATAAGCAGTTTCGGAGATAATCGGATTTGAAAAAACGGTTCTATGGCAGGTACCGTTAATAATGATTTGCAAAAAAAAATTTTTTCATTGAAAGATAGACCTTAGCTTAAAACTAACATTTGAATTTTTTAAACAAAATCGTTAGAGCCGTTTTCGAGATATTTCAATTTTACTAAAATCGGTATATGACAAGTACCGTTATTTTTGGTCCAAAAAAATTAATTCCAAAAACCCCTCTGGAGAGTCGCCAAATAACGCTACATACCAAGTTTGACATTAATCGGTCCATCCGTTTAGGCTGTAGCTCCTTATACAGACAGACAGACAGACAGACTGACAGACAGATAGACTGACTGACAGACAGACAGACGGACTTCCAGGACCCACTTTTTTGGCATTGTCTACCATCGTAATGTCATGGAAAAATGTTATCTCAACTTTTTTTTTTTGTACGAATGCATAACTTGATATATAGTAGCTATATCGCAAGTAAAAAGATCATCAAAATGGTCAATTTTTAACGTATATAAACCAAAGTATTTTTAATTACCGACGTATGAAAAAAAAGATCATCAAAATGGGAGCTGTTCGGCCGGATTCCCTAACTTTGCCATTTTTTGAGCTTTTAGTTACTCCACTATAAATCATGTTTTTTAAAGGGGTTGGGGTCGAAATTCTGTAATTTGCAAAATTCTGTATTCAAAATACTGTATGCCAAAATACTGTATGTCAAAATTCTGTATGTGCAATATGCTGTAGGAACAAAATTCTGAAAGTCAAAATTCTGTATAGCAAAATTCTGGTTGGTCAAAATACTGTATTTCAAAATTATGTTGAGCTCCGAAATAAGGCCCTATGAAAAAAAAAAAAATAAATAAGACCTTAAAAAAATACACAAAAAACAACAACAACGAAATTTCTCAAATTTTGGCTTTTTATTTCATACTTTTGGTGCCTTATTTCATTTTTGTTTGGCATAATTTCACTATAAAATTAGGTCTCCAATGAAATAAGACACCAACGCTGATTTTGTGGATTAGTTTCATTTTTTTTAAACCATTCGAGACCTTGTTTAATTTTTCATAATTTACGAGTACATGAAAATGCTCAACTAAATAATTGTCTTTCACAAAAATTTTTGTGAAAATCGGCAAATCGGAACCCAGACATTCTATGTAGGTATAATTTAACGAAAAACTGTTTGAAACATCCTTAAGGAATAATTTGAAAATTTCCTTCCAGAAAGATGGTTCTCTTAGTTTGGGGTGATATTTCACTATCGAAAATAAAGTTAGGTAATTAAGAAAAAAAAAAAATGTGTAATTTATTTCATTTATTGCATTTTTTTGCATTTCGTTGGGAACTTATTTCATTAGGGTATAATTCCATGAAAATATCCCACTTTCAAACCTTATTTCATTTTTAGGGATCCTGTAATCGTAAAGAAAAAAGATTTAATATGTACCTAAGTGGTTTACAAAAGAACTCACAAAATTAATAATTTAATCCAATATTATTTTTTCCAAAAATCATATTCATAAATCTAATTAGTTACAAAATATATTCGTATGTTCACAAAATCCTTCCACATACTCTAATACATTGCAAGAAAAGATTTCCTCAATTCAATTTCATTACACTGATTGTGTGTTGAGAGTAGTTGTTAAAAATAATTGCTAGCTATTTGTTATGAAAAAAGAAACAAGAGGAAACGTATATTGTTTTAGCACAATGTGCATTATTCATTTGAACGATGGCATTTAGTATAATGTCCTTAATGAGCATACGTTTATCATACCTCTAAACAAAGAAGTATGAAAAGGGGTAAAGATAAATTTATGGCAATTAGGGACTAGAGAGAATATTTTTAATCAGAGCAGAAAACAATGGGAAATTAGTATATTTGTCAAAGAGAAATGAAAGGGAAAGAGGGCGGCTATCACATTGGGGATTTTAGGTAAAGAATACCTGTTGAATTTTGTTTGGGAAAAAATACAGATATAAAAACCAAATTATGTTCAATTTAAAATAATTATTAATTTTGGCTTAGAATAAAGTAAATTCAATATATGTTTATAATTTTAAAACAATAAGAAACGTGTTTTATTTAATATTATTTGTTGGATAGCATTTGTTATAAATCAGTTCAACACTCTGATTTTTTTGTGTGGAAATGTTTTGAAAAAAGGAAGAAAATAAAGCCAGCACGTACAAACAGAAAATACTTTGAATTTGTATTTCAAAATTAAAATTACGAAACAAATGTATTTTAACGTTTTAAAATGACAAAAAAATTATTATATTTTCATTTTAAAAGTTACAGAACACCAATCAAAAAGTTTCAATTACTTTGTTAAAAAATAACGAATCAGGCATTCATGAAGCAAAGCGTAAGGCCTTAAGACCTCTTTAAGGATGGATATTTATGTAACAAAAGAGTCTTCATACGAATCAGGCCTTCACGAAGTAAAAAAAGGCCTTCAGACCACTTTAAGGATGCGGTTTTATGAAGCAAAAGAGTCTTCATAACGAATCAGGCTTCCGCGAAGCAAAAATTTAGACTTTAAGACCTCTTCAAGATATAGAATTAATGAAGCAAAAAAGTCTTTATAACGAATCAGGGCTTCACGAATCAAACAATAAGACCTTCAGACCTCTTTAAGGAAGCGAATTTATGGAACTAAAAAGTCTTCATAACGAATCAGTCCTCCGCGAAGCAAAAATTTAGACTTTTAGAACTCTTAAAGGATGCGAATTTATGAAGCAAAAAAGTCTTCATAACGAATCAGGCCTTCACGAAGAAAAAATTAAGACCTTCAGACCTCTTTCAGGATGCGAATTTATGTAACAAAAGAGTCTTTATTACGAATCAAAAATTAATACCTTCAGACCTCTTTAAGGATGCGAATCTATGAGACAAAAAAGTCTTCATAACGAATCAATCCTTCACGAAGCAAAAAATAATACCTCAGATATCTTTAAAATATGTTATGTTTTCGGAAAAACGACGATTACTTAATTAATATGCGTCTTTTTGGATTTGAAAGAGGCTTATACAATCTCTCGTTCAAATTATTAAAAAAAGAAAAAGCTAAAAATTTATAAGGAGAAAAATTCAAAAAAAAACTTCTTCCTCTACAAACATTAAATTCCATACTGCATTTAGTATACAAGAAAATATTTCATTCTTCGTTAAGCTATACACAAAATGGAATATGTCATGTTCTTCTTTTGTGGTCATATTATACCTCCCACAACAGACAAAATAATAAAATTGCACATTTATGGTATATTGCCATCAAAATGCCATTGTGATCCCATCAGCTTCATCCATATAAAAGCGAGCTATTGCATATCCATTTTCATGAAAGCGAATAAGAAGAATTTTCCTATATATCCTAAAGCAAAAGACAAAGATACATTGTAAATAGACGTATATAAAAAAAGAACAAAAAAAAAAAAAAAAATAGAAAACCATAAACTCCTTTAACCTTTTGTTTGTATTTTATGCTGTTTCAATAGAAAACATTATAGTCATCGGGTATGGCCTTAGTAAATCGTGAACGACACACGGAAAAACACTTGAAATGTCTTAGAAAACTGATCCAGGAAATGGAGCTCCTTTTCTTATCGTTGAAATTCTCATGTATCCTGCTCATTGTTTGACAGTTAAATTGATAAATGCAACTTACATGACTCTTAAGTGAAACAAGACATATCGTATAGCCTTGCTTTGGCATGCTCGTTGTCACAGACATTCAACACTGTTATTTGGTTTTCTTTCTAATGGGATCCTTGATGTTTTGTCGTTCACTTTTTGTTTGTTTTTATTTTTATTATTTGGGTGTATTGTACAATGTACATATAGATACTTACTCCTTCATCAAAACAATATGAATTAGATCCAAGAAAGCAGTTATACACTCTTTAATAAGTAATACAATCTACAGGGTGCACTTGACAAATGAATGTGAACTTAAAATTACCATTTTTCGTATTTAAAATAATAATGGTGTGTTGAAATTTTCAAATTTAAAAAAAAAAAAATTGTTACACTCATGAAACTTGGCAAAAAGTTTGCTTTCGGGATAAGAACCAAGGACAAAAAAAGTTGTGTGGAAGGGTGTTTTTCGCGGACAAGAGGGAGGGGGTGAAAGTCAAAAATATACTGAAAAAAATTGTTTGTCGAATATCATCATATAAAACATGTTTTCAAGGTATTTTTTGATGCTGAATCTATTGACATAAAAATAAAGTCAATAAGATTGCTCTAAGAAAAGTTATTGCCGATTAAAAACAAGGGTGCTTGTTTTTTGACTTCAACAGGTAAAATATAACCGAAACCAATGTGAAAATCATGCTACACTGACAAAATTCGGGATGAAGGTTTTAAATAAAGCAGAGACAAAGGATTCATAAAGTTTTTAAAAATATTTTTGGTGAAAGGGTGTTTTTTTGATAGGTTAAGTTGTGTGTGAGAAAGGTATCATAACAGCTAACTTAAATTTTATTAATTTTTAAAACTTGGTGAAAAAGTTTTGTTTGGTATAAGAATTGAGAATCTATAAAGTGTACCAAATCTTGAGGGAAAGGGTGTTTTTTTTTTTAAGATACGATGAAATTCGGAATTAGTACCTACCACAAAAACTGGGAAAAAATCGTTACACCAATGAAAATTGGTACAAATGTTTTATTTATAACAGAAACCAAGAATCTAAGTAGTCTATACAAATATTTTAGGTTAAAGGGTGTTTATTTTTTTGGGAAATAGGGGAAATACCGCCATAAGTCCGATAAAATCAATGGTATAAAAGTTACCCTTACGAAATTTATTAAAAATGTTGTTTTTTCCATGGGAATTGCGAATAAAGTAAAACTATAAATTTGTTTCATCTGAAAGGGTGGTTTTTTTAGGTGTAGAGAAAATATGGGTATATTGGAAAAAGTATCACACACTAGAGTAATATTAGTGGTACCCTATTAAAATTCAGCAATTATGTTGCTTTTAAGATAAGAAACAAGAATCTAAAGTGTCTATAAAAATATCATGATTAAAAGGGTGTTTTTTTGAGTGAAAACAAAAATGATGGGTCACCCTAATGAAATTTGGTAAAAACATTGAATTTGGGATAGAAAGCAAGAATAAAGAATTTTCATAAAAAAAAATTAGGTGAAAGGGTGTTTTTTTCGAAGAGACAGTAAAATCTGTAATTGGTCCCAAATAGCTAAAAACGTTTCTATATCAGGTATCGTTAAAAATGTTTTATCTAAAACGTATCGGCTCATTTTCTTCATTACACATGTTTGTGTGTACACATTTCAATCAATGTGCAGACGTTCTTCTATAACTTATTTGAAAGTTTATATCTTGAAAGTGACTGATAAAAGACTGATAAAAGATTTCTTAAGATCAATTTAACCCTATATACCCTAGATGTACATGGTAAAAAAATGTATTTTATTAACGGAATTCGACAAATTCCAGTTCTTTTTAAGGTGTTTTACAGACATGACTGAACTAAATACTTTAAGATGAAATAATAAGATTTCAGATGGTACACAATTTTTAGTAGGTTGTCATATTTACACATTGACAAAATGTTGTACAAAGAAAAAAAAATATTTTTTTGCCGTTTTTCATGGAAAATAAGTGATTTCAAAAAACCGTTATTATACTTTTTACAAAACATATAGACTTAAATATATGTTTATAGTTTTATTCTATTATTGAAAAAATATAAGACTTTTAGATGTTGTTATTTTTTTATAAACTTTTCATATACAAAAATTGGCAAAATGATAACAGAATGGAATAGTTTATTTTGTTCGCCTTTTTTTGTAATCTGTATATCCTGCCAGATTTGAAGTCTTGATAACTTGATTTGGGAAGGGGCGAACTGCTTTTGCTGTGTATAAGGTCGAAGTAATGGCTTGAGGTGACATTCCATATTTTGGTAAGATTGACATTGGTTTTCCGTCGTCAAGTCGGATTCGTTCAAAATCGGTTTAGAAATGTTTTTTTTTTTATGAGATTAGTGATTTATTCGAAACAAGAAAAGTGAACCTATTTTATTGGTCCATCGAAAAAAGATGTTTTTGGGAGCATTATAATAAATTGTATTTAATTACTATGAATTTTAATAATTTTAAATCTGTCATGACAAATTCAATATACCAATGCATTAGTAAAAAGATTTAATCTTATGTTTTTGTAGGTGGAAAATTCGATTATATTTCGTTTATAGGGTGAGCCATGAGCCTATTATATTAAGCGGAAGTATAGGAGCAACGAATTGTATTTTCTTGCATTGATTTGAGGAATTTATAGATTATAAGTTCAACATGATAACAGCTTTTAATAGGGTCACGTATATCTTACAGGTGGGAATTTATCTGCGGATCATGCTAGTTCCTTGAAGTTTAAGACTTATTTTAACAAAGAATCATTTTGACAAAAACATTCGTGTAGATTTTTACAATGATTCATTTTGATTCATCAATATATGTATTTAGTTCGACATGCTGAAAGTTTTAATTTAAAAACATGTTCAGTTCATGTTATCTTAGTTCTTTCTAATGTTTACAATACTATATTATAATTTTTTTCAAAACCATGTTTAGGATTTTTTCTGAGTGCTAAGCTTCTCAGATATCATAATTATAATATCAAAAAAAACTTTTATTATATATTGAAGACGTTATTAATTCTCATTCCATAAAATTTTGAAGAAAAATAAATGCTACATTTGCTTCTTCAATTCTTAATTTCTAAAAACCTTCTTCAAAATATATGTGTTTTTGTTTAATAAACAAAATCAAATAACAAAATAGGTTTCATATCAAGCCAAAAGCACCCTATGATAAAAAGTTTAATTTTAGGTTGTCATCTACTTACACTCAACACCACAGGGTGAAAATGCTCACACATTTTTGTCTGTCTGGGGGGTTATGAAGAACTTGAAATATAATATTCAATGTTGACACCACTCCTGTCTTGAATATCAGTCAATAAGAATATTATTAATGTACATTTTGTACATGTAAGTGATAGTTTCTAAGACGAAGGTAAATTAAAGGTAAACAATGCACAAACATATAAAAAAAAGATGTTAAGATATTGAATTTGAAATCACTTTAAATGAAATCTATTTTTGGAAATTTCAAAAAAATGAATCAAAAATAAAAAGTAAAAATTATTCATAAAAAAAAAAAACAAAGAATAACGAAAACTGTCAAAATCTTTACCAAAGGAGATTACAAGCACCCACTACGACTAAATTGTCAATTTTTTCACAACAAACGAATAACGTATGTAAGTATAAGAGTAAACGCACAAAGAGAAAAGCTATCACTTTACCATACTTTTCCAATATATCCCTGCACCCACATATCCGCTTTTTGGTTTGTCCTTTATTAGAATGTCTCACTATAAGCCAAACTTAAATCCTTGAAACTAACGACAAGTGGTCTATGGACCACATCATTCTATTCCCCCAACACAATCGTATGTGCGGTAACAAACGCAACAACAAACAACAACTACTAAAAAAAATCCAATTCCATAAGCACTGTTTCGAATGGTAGGTATACCTTTATTGTATTCGATAGAGAGATGATATTTTATACCAATCCTTCTTAACATATACTCGCATACCTACATTCAATACTCAATATAGCAAAGCTTATCCTGAAATACACATTCTGTGCTGTCTTTACATACTGTTTCTCTCGTGCTTCACAAGGACTTTTATTTACACTCAACAACGATACTTTGTGTTTTTTTTTATTATTTTTTTTTTTCTAAAAAACAAAAAAAGTAGAACAAAAACATGAAGAATGAACAAAACAAAAAAAAAAACTCACATTGCACAATTCAGTATGCAAAATATTTCCTCTCTGCTAACATAGCTGAAGTTATGGAAATATTCAGGACAACAAGGAATACAAAGAAGGAATTGGAAAAAAGTCCTTGTAGATAAATATGACAACAGTCATATGTAGGTATTGGATGAAATGAATTTCATCAGAATGCAAGTTGTTGGTATCTTTTTTTTTTCAGTTTTAAAAAACAAATTTTATCAAAATGCGTTTTTGATTTGGATAAAGGTACATTTATATACCTAAGTAGGTACAAATCATGAAAATGAAAGGTCAAGTTTTTGGAAGACAAACACGTAAAGATACTGGTCAAACATGATACTTGCTTTAAATATAAAGGAGTGTTTTTGATAAAGCTTTTCCAAGTAGAATTTTCCAAATAACAACAAATATGTATAATAATCAACGTAGGAAGATCAAGAAAACAGGAAGCAAAAATGTACTTGGAATAATTCCTGTTAAAAAGGGGTTTCGATTTTCGGCTGGAAAATTACTTGCTCTTAAAGGAAGTAAATGTGATGTGATGCTTTTTTGTCGTTGAAAAGTAAGAGCTACCAACCCTCGAAAAATTTTAATATGACATTAATTCGAAAGAAAATTGTTCCAATAATGGTTGTGATTTTTTGTTGTTACAAAAAGTAAAAAAACTGAATTTTTCTTTTTTTTTTTTAAGTACTCGGAAAGTCAGATTTTTGAAAAAAAAAAAAAAAATAATTCTATTTCAAAAAAAAAAAAAAATATTTATTGCAACTGAAAAATATGTTGATGGTGATGAGCTTTTGTTGATAAACGGACAAAAATATATTTGTTTCAATTGACCTGAAGCCCGTTTTAAAACATAAAATTATCAGCTGAAAGATATTTGTATTGAAAATAAAATTTTTATTGAAAATAAAAATATTTTGGATTTTTTACAATTTTGACTATATTATATTGTCAATACATAATTTTCAATGGTCAAATAGTGAAAATTGTAAGAAATTCGACGATAATAAAATAATATTTAATTCACATTTTTGCATTGAACTTTTTTTTCAGTGCAGAATTTTTTTATTTGCAATAAATTTTTTTTAATAATTGTAATGCAAAACAAAGGCATTAAAAAAAAAATGATTTTTTACAATCTTGATAGGAAGTAGGTTTGTTGTGATTCTGTGCGCTCATCTGTACATAAAGTTACTGCCTAAACGCGATTTAAATTAGCACAGATTAGAGGTTATTTATAACAATTTTGAAGTAGCTATTGAATATAATTCAATTTATAAGTTCAAGTGACCTCAACTCCAAAAATTTATAAAGCGTTTCGCTCCACTTAAAATAAAAATAATTTTTATAATTTTTTTTATTATTTTTGTTATTTTTTTTCTTCGTAGCTATTGAATTTTTTTCGAAAAAATAATAACAAGAATAATGTTTTGCTTCGAATTTGTTCACTTTTCGTTTCTTTCCCGAAAGCTTAAACTTGCAATGGTTAGATAATATATAGGAGCGGTACATTTATTTGGAATTGAGTGGATAGTAAAAATAATAAAAATAAAAATGTAAGTTCGCTGCTCAGCTCTTTTGTTTAATTAATACCATTTTTATTTGCTAAATGTTGACTCCCACATATACACAATTTGTGTGGATCCTAATTTTAAAAGGTTTTTACACTCAGAAATAAGCAAATAGTGTAATTTAAAAACAATCCAGGCAAATTTTCTTTGGGGTAGGTACTTTTCAAAACCAAGGTGGTTAACCTTGGAAATTGTTGTTCTGTTTTTCAAAAAAAAAAAAAAATTGTTTATAATTTGAAATTTAGAATTATAGTAAAATATGACTAAAATTTTGATTCAAGAGTACATCGCATATTTTTAATTTCTTGTCATATTTTTTTTTTTTGTTTTAAAGAAATTTTCAAGAACTTCAGTTAATATTTTCACTTTTGTAACACTTTTTTTAAAATTATTTTGGGATGCTAATAATTTATTTTTGATTGACTCTATAGAGTCTTTGGTTGGCACTTGGTGAAATCGTGATGACATTATAAAAGAATAATAAAACACTTGTTATTTTAAAGATTCACAATGATGTTGATAAATTTTATTTTAATAAAATTGAGTCGACGATACAAATGCCTCAACTCAGCCAATCTAATTTTTGATCAGTATGAAAAAAGATCTTTAAAAAATAGTAATCCATCTTTCCAATTTTATATGGTTTACTAAAACTTCATAAGGAAGGAGTACCTATGCGCCCTGTTTCATCTTCATTCAATGCTCCTTCACAAATGTTGGGAAAAAAATTAAGTCAACTTTTGCCCCAAATTTTAAACTTCATCCCTATACATATATTCAATTAAAAATTCGTTCGATTTAATTAATAAAATTAAAGGCCTAGCTTTGCCTTCGAATGCCAAATTGGTTTCATTTGATGTTAAAAATTTATTTCCATCGGTGCCATCTAACAATCTAAAAATGTTACTTTTTGACTTAATTAATGTATCCATTGATGATAAAATTAAACGTCTTCAACTAAATCAACTAATATCTACTTATTTAGACCAAAACTATTTTCACTTCAACGGCAAAAACTACAGACAACTATCAGGTTTAGCGATGGGATCATCATTTTCGGCATTTGGAGCTGAATTAGGTTAGGTTAGATTAGGTAGAAATGGCTGTCAGGAAAACAACTGACACACTTAGACCATTTATTGGTCCGTTGTGATACCATGATTTTGTAAGGAAATTCCTCACTAATTAAACCAGTTGGAGCTTTTAATGAAGCGGTGAAGGTTGAAGATGTCAGTATTGATTAGTTCACTAGTATCTTCTAAGAAATATTTTTCCAAGTATTTTTTACGTCTACTGGAAAGGGCAGGACATGAGCAGAGAAGATGTTGGATTGTTTCTTCTTCTTCCTCATAAAGGCAACTTCTACAGAAGTCGTTAGAGATTACGCCAAGTCTTATGGCGTGTCTACCTATGAGACAGTGTCCTGTTAAGACACCTATTACAGAGCTGATATGCAATCTACTTAGAGACAATAAATTTTTTGAACGTTTTGGATCTAGCCTAGGCCAGATCTGCTTGGTCGTTTGGCAAGTTATAATGTTTGACCATCGTATGTTTGTTGCCTCTATAGCTTCTTGCTTCAGCATGAGTTTGCACGTTGCGATTGGTATACCAATATTTGCCTTATTTTGTGAAATTGGTATTAGAGTTCCATTTCTGGCGAGTTCGTCTGGTTCACAGTTTCCCAGAATATTTCTGTGACCCGGCACCCAAAAGAGGTGAATGTTAAACTGTTCTGACATCTCCATGAGAGATGATCGACAGTCGCGGGCAGTTACGGAGTTTGTGGAAACCGAAGCTTACGATTTAAGGGCGACCTGGCTATCAGAGAAGATGCGGATATCCGATGTAGATATCACGTTTTTTTGAGCCAAGTCAATACTTCTTTAATCGATATTATTTCCGCTTGGAACACGCTGCAGTGATTAGGGAGACGGAAGGAGAGACTAACATTAAGTCTATCTGAGTAAACCCCGCCACCCACTCCGTCATTGGTTTTAGAACCATCTGTGTAGAAATGAATTGAGTCATCTCTCAGAAACTCGGCATTGTCCCATTCTGATCTATTTGGGATGGTGACTTCATAATTATTGCCAAAAACCAATTTTGGGGTGATGTAGTCGGAGTGACAGTGGATTGATCCGAATGAATTCAGAATATTTGTGTGACCAATAGAGTTATTGGTCCATTGAGAGATGGCTTGGAGTCTTATAGCAGTGCTCGCGGCCACCTGCTTGCTGAATATATCTATGGGTGGAAGATTGAGTAATATATCAAGAGTGGCGGAAGGTGTCGAAGCTGAATTATATATGGATAATTTTGAAAAGACATTGTTTTCGACAGTAAACAATCATTTAAAATATATATTCTTTTGGACTCGCTACGTAGATGACATCTTTTGTGTTTGGACGGGCACAGAACGCAATTTGAATGTTTTTCTAACTGATGTACTCAACAAAGTTGATAATAATATTCAGTTTACACTTGAATTCGGAGGGAAATCCTTAAATTTCCTAGATTTAAATATATCTTTGGTAAATAATTCGCTTCAATTTGATATATACAGAAAGGCTACATACACCGATATCATAATACCAAAAAGTTCAACTCACCCTTGGTCTATAAAAATGTCGGCATTCCATTCACTACTTGACCGACTACTTCGTGTTCCATTGAGTCCTGCCAACTTCAAAAAAGAACTGAGAACCATCATACAGATCGGCAACAATAACGGTTATGATAAGAAAATTATCTACAACTTGCTTAGGCAAAAATCAAAAAAATTTGCTTTAAGATTAATTTTTCCGACGATCGACGAGAAAGATCCAGTTGAATGGCGAAAAATCCCTTAGGCATTTCCGAGTTTCTCATTGAACCTCTCAAGAAAGCTAACATAAGACCAGCTTTCTTTAATGGTTCAACTTTAAAAAATGTTATTTGCAACAACAAAATATTTCCTAAAGCCAATCAACTGAAGAAGAGCAGTATATACAAAATAACGTGCAGTGATTTTGACGGAGTTTACATTGGAAAAACCGCGAGAAATTTGGAAAAAAGGTTCAACGAACATGTAAGATCAGTTTCTTATTCGGATCCTTCTTCTGGCCTGTCGCAGCATCTCCGTTGTTCTGGTCATTCGTGTTCAATTGAAAACATTGAACTTCTTTACAACCTAAGTTCCGGAAGGGTTTTAGATAAATTTGAAATTTTTGAAATAAATAAACTCAAATTACAGGGATCAAATTGATTTAACTAATAATAGTCCACTTTTAAATATAAAATTATAAGCTTTAAAAATTTCTCTAGTCATCACTGTTTGTTTGTTAACTCTTATTATGTATTTAACCTTTGTAACTCTTTTTTATATGTAAACGTATAAGTAATGTCAGTTCCTGATGATGTCTTCATAAGACGAAACGCGTCGACTCATTTTTATTAAAATAAAATTTATCAACATCATTGTGAATCTTTAAAATAACAAGTGTTTTATTATTCTTTTATAATAATTTATGTTTGAGTAAATTTTTTTTTTTTTTTTGAGATATTTTTTTTTACTTTTGAAAAGTACGATTCAGCGTTATTTATTTCTTGAACTAATTAAAAAAAAAATATATGTATACAAAACAATATTTCAAAGATAGTAAAGATGAATAGTTAGAAAAACATTTTTTTTTCTGATATTTAAAACCCAATTTTATGATTTAATTAAATATTTTTTTTAAAGATACAATAATTTACATTTACTATTAATAAATTTCTTATTTATTCAGTTTTTCTTGGAGATTTTGTCAAATGTGTTATTTTTTTTTCTTTTACTGTATTGCCTTATTTTGTTTCCTAATATTAATTAAACGAATTTTTCAACAGTTAAAAGCGTTGATTTTTCCTCAATTACTCCTTTTGACTTGTTCCTAAATCTTACAAAAAACACAATCAAATAACCAAAATGTACGACGCACAAAATAAATCAATCAGAAATATGTTCACTGTGGCGTATACGTGTTTTTTTTTGTGTCTATAAGATGTATAATAACACACAATTTATGTATACTACAGAAATAACTGACACCTTAATTTAAATTTAAACAATTTTTTTTTTTATTTTTATAAAACACAGCTTGCGTTAAAATAACATATTTTTCAGATAATTAACGAATTTATGTGCACAAAGACTAAACATTATTTTTTCATAAATTAACCCAACTTTCCACTCATAAACAACCCTTTTTTTGCAACTGCGTTTTGACATGTAAAGGGTTATATAACCCGTGTACAGAAAATTTCTCAAACAAAATCAACCATAAAGGTGAAATTCCTTATTCCCGACTTGCTTGTTGTCATAAAAAATCACATCGTTAAAAGGGTTACAGAGGTTTGTAAGTGATATATACGTCAGCAACCGCAGGGTGTTTGGAGACTATCACCTTCTATAAAACTTATTTAAGCGTCTTTTACTCCTAGCAAAGTCCTTGGCACAACAAAAAAGAGTGTGAGTATATACTTCTACGAATATATGCCCTGAAGTTCTTTAGAACTTTTCATCAATATGTAATTTTCCAACCAAAATCACATTGATTTCCTTTATACATTCATGTTTTATTCTACTTGGCGCTCGCTCTATTACATATTACGTACCTACAAGCGCGAAGCTAGTTTAAGGTAATTTCCATGTGAAAAGCTTTCAGATTATTTTCAATTATACCTACGAATAAGACTAAATCCCCTCAAGGGACTTAGATACATATCTAAAAGTTCATCCAAGGGAACTACCTCTACTTAAACCGCAATCTCAATTCAATCATTCTTATTATATATTTTTTTTTTCAATTTTTTTTTTTTAATTTTCTACATCTGTGGACTCATCACCTGCAGCAGGATGTTCTTATAAGAATCTACCATACCTAAAATGTGGCCAGGATGAAGAAGACATTCGAAAAGAGGAAACAGCAATCCGGATATTCTGCATTTGTATGCGATTGGTATAAAAGGTTAAAGAGATCAGCCTGAAGCTGGGAAGGCGGGTGCGGTGATGGTGGCACGCGGCGGAAGGAGGGGGGAAAGCAAAAAGTTCAATTGGCGGTGATGGCGTCTAGATAGAGAATGAATGTTGAATAAAAAATGTAGTTACTCAGGTGAGTGGGGAAGTAATTTCTGGAATAGTCGATGTGTATCTAATATTTGCATAATATTGCAATTCATCGTTTTTTCATTTTTTTTTTTTGTACATACGAGTATGTAGATATTTTTCTGAACATGACACAACAATACAAATTTACATATTCACAAAGCATATGGTGTTTTTCAATTTTTTTTTTCTTTTAACATTTTGATTGAAGAGCATTGAATAACTTAAATGCGACAGAAGTGCCTAGAAGCAGTCATAAGGATATTCTAGTTGCTTGTATCTACAATGAACTAAGCTTCCTATGTGCCAACGAAGGAAAAATACTGACGAGAAATTCCTGCTGTTATTGACGTTATCAGGCAGAGAAAGATATTAATGTAAATTCATAAATATTTTTGACTTCGCTTTAAAAATTTTTTATTATTATTTTTACAGATAAAGTCAAAGCTATGAAACCACATAAACCACCAAACAATTTGAATTGTAAACAATTTGAAAAGTTAATACCTACATTTTTTATCTTGAAAAAAAAAAAAATCTTATTATTTTTCAGTTAACTATTTGAAATATAAGCTCTAATTAAGTTATGAAAACATAAATAGGTAGTCAAAAAATGAGAAAAAAATGTTATTTTCTATTTTCTTTTTTTACAATATCTTTTAAAAGAATGTTTGAAAAAAAAAACTCTAAGGCCACGTTCCGTTTAGAATTGGCGCCTTAGTTGCGAATACAGCGTTATGTACATATGTATTTGATAGCCAAAAAGTCCCTTTAAAGGAATTTTTAGCAAACTTCCAAAAAAGGGATGTTCTCCTGTGTTACCTCATAACTTTGAACTGAGTGAACCAAATTTGATAATTCTATAATGAGATCTGGCTCTTGCAGTGTGGTGCCATTTCAATTCCAACCAGTTCTCACTTAAGAATCCACGAGAAAAATATTAATGGATCCATAGAAGTCGGTTTTGTTTTATTGATAAAAATATAATTATTGGTTGTTTAGTATCCAAAACTATAATAAACAATTCTACTTATATTTTGTATATTTTTATTTGTTTTGTGTTAAATTTGTATTTGTTTATTTTTTGTTTTTGTAATATTTAAATAATAAACAGAATTTAAGAAATTTGAAAGGATTTTGTTTTTCTGTCTATTTATTAACACTGGCGACAGAGAAGATGAAGTTGTTCAATTTATTGAGAGCCAGTGTTGTTCATTGGGTTGGGGTCAAAATTCTGTATGGGCCAAAATTCGGATTCCAAAATTCTGTATTTTAAAATTCTGTAAATTCAAAATTCTGTATTTTAAAATTCTGTAAATTAATAATTCTGTATTCTAAAATTCTGTAAACACAAAATTCTGGATTTCAAAATTCTGTATTTCAAAATTCTGTACTCCAAAATTCTGTAAATGATAAAAGAAAAATTGTTTTGATAATGAAAAAAGTGCGCACTTTTTTCATTATCAAAATAATTTTTCTGTTATCATTTACAGAATTTTGGATTACAGATTTTTTATATTTTTTATGCAGAACATTGAAGCAGTTTGCTTTCGACAGCTTAAGTTAAGTGTTATGAGTTAATCGTGATATAAAATTAATTCAGAAAAATGGAAAATATTAAATCATTAAAACCTAATAAAGGAAAGGATAAATTGTGTGTCAATGGTTTTATGTTTAATAACGAAGAAAGATCAAATTTAAAAAAAACATGGAAAATGAAAATATTTTTTTTTAATGAAAAATCTCGGAAAATTTTTCGGAAAATTGGGTACTTAACTCAAATTAGTTAAGCACTTAATTATTCAAGATAATTTAAAAAAAAAATTTTTTTCGAAAATCACAGAAAAAAAATTATTTTTGTAAAAAAAATTTTTTTTTGAATTTTTGTTTATCACCTAAATATTATACCAAACCCGAATTTTTTACTAACAGTTTTAGGCATTTTCTGGTAATTGCTCTGCTAACTTTGAATCGAGTTAGCAGAACATTAAGTTTTTCCAAAAGTAGGGAACATTAAGTTTTTCCAAAAGTAGGGGAGCACTTGATATAATTTTGGGGTACTTGCTCTGCTTACTTGAGGGACATGTTTTAATGTAGAGATTTAGAATTACAGAATTTTTAGAGCAGAATATTTTATTTGCAAAATTTTGAAAAACAGAATTTTGGATTTACCGAATTTTGAAATACAGAATAATAGAAAAGCAGAATAATGGAATACAGAATTATGTTCATACAGAATTTTTTCTTCAGATACAGAATTTGGTCATACAGAATTTTGGAATACAGAATAACGACCCGTTCTCTTGTTCATTTTATCGATTTGGATGTGTTGGCACCTACACCAAAATTGTAATTCACATAATTTGCACGTTTAGCGTTTATTATTTACCTACTGGATTTTTTTGGATTTTTAAAGTTACGTGTGAAAGAGTAGGGAAGAGAAGACGGTTGATCAAGCTAAAAAATGTATGTTCAGGCAATGTGACGATAAAACACATAATTTTAATGTGTTTTAGAATGCTGAATAGAAATGGAACGAGAACATATGCATACAAAAATTGTGTTCATGTGAGTTACGTTTGAATTTTGGTTTTTCGTAATTTATTTTCAAAATTTTTATGCTTGAATTGTAACAAGTTTAAACTACTTCGTTTATTTAATTAATGTGATACAAGCGAACAAGAATTATGCATTTGTCCCTATTTGGGTTTCATTATTTTGTCCATTTAGATTAAGAAATCTTAATAAACGGAAAAAATAAGGCACTTTAAAATAAGATGAAGCCCACTTTAAATCCCATCCTCTCAAAAGAATAAGATTTCTTATTTGAACTAAATCTAATTAGTTTCATTTTAATTGAATAAAATATTTTATTTGCTCTTTGCCTAAGGAGTCTGAAGAAGAACCGATTTCCAGAAATATTAAAGTTGTGGATATTTAATTTTTTAAGATATAACCTTAAAACAAAGCGATTTTGGTAAATTAAATCAGAATACGTATTGTTTTTTAATGCATTACACTTTTTTTTAAATAGACATTCACTTTAAATTAAAATGTTTTAACATATGTACATAGTACATACCTACAAATATAAAGATTTTCTTTTTTAATTAAATAGACTCTTTTATAATAAAATATTCACGAAATTACGAAAGATTAGTCCGCTAAGTTTAGGAATTTAATTTTCGTGGCAAAATATATAACTATAACACATTCAATTCGTGTCTAGCATGTCTTTCTTATCCGTGTATGTGGTCCTTTTCTGGCACAAAAGAACGACTAAAAAGTTCCACGACTGGCCTGTATAAGTACAAATATTAAGGAAAATAACAACTTAAAATCAACGAAAACCACGTTGATTCAACTATTTTTCGGAATGATTTTGCGTTGAAGACGAAAATTTTAAAATCAAAGTAGAACATCGTTAGTTTAAAGTGGTTTGCCGTTATAAGACATCTTTAAATCAAAGTTGTTTCAACTTTAAAAAACAGCATCAGTTTATTAAAAAAATAGAAAAAATGGGCAGCCGCTGGGGATCGAACCTACAACTCTTGGCAGTGGCGTAGATAGGGGGGGGATATATCCCCCCCCATTGGGATCGATAATTGTGCAGTATAAACAGTCATGAATAAATAAGTTGAAGAAGCGCACTTTGAAAAAAACGCTATGGATTTCGAGTTCTTGATTAGCTTAAAGGTTATAAATATGGTTTACCAACTTTCGTTGCCATTAAGTCGGTGTTTCAAAGAGTGAATTTAGACTTGGTCCAAGCAATGGAGCTCGCTAAAGATTTAAGGGATCAACTAAAAATTAAACGTTCAGAATACGACTCATTTTCGAAAGTTTTTTATATATGGGAAAAATTAGCTGAAATCCTTGACATAGGCGTTAAACATAAGAGATTAGTGAAGCGACAAAACGAATCGTTCGAACCCTTCGGTTCAAAGTACAGTAAAGAATATTTTCGTGTTACTGTTTTCAATCTTTTTCCCGATTTCTATGTAATGGGCCTTGGAGAAAAATGTACAAACCATGAAAACACACTAGAAGGGTTTCCGGTTCTTTCTAAGGATTCTTCGTCTGAAATAGACAAAGCATCAAAAAATTTAATGAAACTGTTGAGTTTTACCAAAAACTAGACCACATAAAATAGAACAAAAACAATAAGATTTCCTTATAGTTTTCATCCAAGAAGGAAATATTATTTAAACAATCGGGATTTCCTAATTGTTTTACCGACTTCCAGAAAGGAGGAGTTATTCAATTCGTCTGTACTTTTTTTTTGTGTTTGTCACCTCATAACTTTGGACCGAGTGAACCAATTTTGATAATTCTTTTTGTAAATATTGAAAAGCTGGTGCCTGTTCAGTACTATTAGAAAAACCATAAAACCCAGTTTTGATCCATGGAAGTCGGTTTTGTTTTTTTAATAAAAAAAATACGATCATGTACGGGATTACCTATTCCAACTTACTATAGAAATATTGGTCACAATTTTTGTTCTAGTGCCAAGTTGGAAAAAATATGAAATTTTTACAAAAAATTTTGAAAGATTTTGTACATGAAAATAATAAGAAATCTCTATGGAAAAACATTATTAATTGTTGATATTAATAAGGTTTCTTCATAAAACAGTTCAATAAGGAAATCTGTTGGTATTTAGGAGGTCCTGGTTATATTCAGTGCCGGATTAACCATGTCATGGGCCCCTAGGCACAGTAATTCTTGGGCCCTTTTCCGATGGTTTTTCAATATCATAAGCTCTTTTTAAGTTAAGTTAGAAATTTGTGTAGGTAACTTACTAAAGACTAATCGGCTATAATCTGTGTCCTATCATGTCATTTTATAAACGTAAACTAAAAGTTTTGTAATAACTATAATAAATATTGCAGCGATATTTCAACATTAAAGCAACTTGATGCTTCACAGATAACTTCGATTAACGATAAGTTATTAGAAAATATTAATATGCCGACTTTTCACGAGTCGGTTTTAGCCACATGCTATGTCTCACGGCTAAAGTCGACTAGGACTCTAGTATAGGGATTATCACTTTAGTCGCGTGCGGCTTACCTTCACACGACTCGACTGACGCCGAAAAGCTTCGCCTCATGGCGAAAATTGACTCGTGATAAGTCGGCATTACGGTTTCATTATAAAACTGGAGAGAGAAATCATACCAAAAAGTTTTAATTTTGATTCAATTACACAGCCACACAAAAAAATATAAAAGTTCTGGTCAAAAAATGTCACGAAAACAAAAATTTTTTTTCTCTGATCTGGATGTGCGAATATGTTAATCATATAGTTTTTGGATCGCTGAATCCAGATTCGAAGTCAATTTTGCCCTATCACGTCAGGTTTCTGAGATATCCTCAAAAAAATGTCAAAACCAACAAAACAAAATTTCTTATCTGGAGTTGCGACTAGGTTTTTCATATAGTTTTTGGGTTGCTTAAACCGAATCCGAAGTCTATTTTGCCATATCACGTCAGGTTTTTGAGATATCCTCAAAAAATGTCAGATAAGAACTTTTTTTTGAGTTTAGACATTTTTTGAGGATATTTCAAAAACCTGACGTGATACGGCAAAATAGACTTCGGATTCGGTTTAAGCAACCCAAAAACTATATGAAAAATCTAGTCGCAACTCCAGATAAGAAATTTTGTTTTTTTGGTTTTGACATTTTTTTGCGGATATCTCAGAAACCTGACGTGATAGGGCAAAATTGACTTCGAATCTGGATTCAGCGATCCAAAAACTATATGATTAACATATTCGCACATCCAGATCAGAGAAAAAAAATTTTTGTTTTCGTGACATTTTTTGAGGTTATCTCAAAAACCTGACGTGATGGGGCAAAACGGACTTCGGATTCGGTTCAGCGACCCCAAAACTATATGAAAAACCTGGTCGCAACCCCAGACCAGAACTTTTATATTTTTTTGTGTGGCTGTGTTATTATAGCCCAGGCAAATTAGTCAAAATATGGGCATGAAATCAGATTTTTTCACGTTACAATATTTTTTTCATGCGAAACACAGGTTGTCCTTATCATAAAAGTTAATTTGTTTGGATGATAGGAGGTCGGGAGCAGCCGCCATCTTGGAAAAGAGATTGGTATCGTTTTTATTGAATAGCTACATTGTTGTTCAAATAAACAAAAAATGACAAAGGTAAGATTTATTAACAATAAAGTTATATAAAAAATGATATACAAACCAATTCCGTGATTTGATTAAATCTAATATCAATTTGAGTAACTTCTCTGCGTGCACAATCTCACATTTTCTGACGTATCTGATTGCAACATGAAGATCTTGAATGGCACCATCTCGTTACTAAACTGTGGTTCGATGTCGTTGGAATTATATTCGAATACACAAGTAATATTAATATTTTTTTTTTAAGAAGAGATTTACAGTTTTTAAATATTAAGGTTGGAGCACATGGGAAGAAGTATTTTTTTTTTAATTTGTTATATACAGTGGCGACAAAATAAATAGCACATGTACCCTAAAATTTCTAAAATGAAAGTTTTTCGCACTTTTTTAACTTAAAAGAGCTGTTTTATTAATGAGGAAGTAAGAACACAGATATATTTGATTTATTAAAAAAGAAATTAAGTGCATTGAATTCTTTAACAAAAAATAACAACAAAATCATTAATACAGCTCAAGTTTTTTAGGACAAAATAAATAGCACACTTCCTAAAACCAAAAACAAATTAACAAAAATTTTGACACAGTTTAAAGAAAATAACTAGTATTTGGTTGGGTAACCCTTATTATTTATCACAGCATAAAACCAGCGGTTAATAGACGTAACAAGACTCCGAAATCGTTCAAAAGGTACTGAGTACCAAGCTCGTCGAAATTCCTTCCAAAGTTTGTCCAAATTTGAGGTATCAGACCTGTTAATCGCTTTTCCCACGTCACTCTACAAGTCCTCAATAGGATTCAGATTTGGGGACTGGCTTGGCAATTCCATAACACCGATTTTTTGGACGGATAGCAATTGTTTCACAGACTTAGTCTTATGTTTTGGATCGTTATCCTGTAGAAATGTCCACTTTAAAGGCATTTCCTTCACAGTAAAAGGTAGAATAGTGTCCCTTAGGATCTCCTTGTACTTAAGGTGGTCCATAATACCCTCTATCCGATGAAATGGCCCCACACCATGCCAAGAAAAACATCCCCAAACAAGAATACTAGCCCCACCATCCTTAACAGTCTATATTTTATACTGCGGGTCACATTTCAACTGCCCCACGCGGGGAATTTCCTTATTGGGCATTTGGAAATACCTCTTATGCCCCGTAGGGGGCATTTCCAAATGCCCCATAAGGAAATTCCCCGCGTGGGGCAGTTGAAATGTGACTCGCAGTATAAAATATAGAATGTTAAGGATGGTGGGGCTAGTATTCTTGTTTGGGGATGTTTTTCTTGGCATGGTGTGGGGCCATTTCATCGGATAGAGGGTATTATGGACCACCTTAAGTACAAGGAGATCCTAAGGGACACTATTCTACCTTTTACTGTGAAGGAAATGCCTTTAAAGTGGACATTTCTACAGGATAACGATCCAAAACATAAGACTAAGTCTGTGAAACAATTGCTATCCGTCCAAAAAATCGGTGTTATGGAATTGCCAAGCCAGTCCCCAAATCTGAATCCTATTGAGGACTTGTAGAGTGACGTGGGAAAAGCGATTAACAGGTCTGATACCTCAAATTTGGACAAACTTTGGAAGGAATTTCGACGAGCTTGGTACTCAGTACCTTTTGAACGATTTCGGAGTCTTGTTACGTCTATTAACCGCTGGTTTTATGCTGTGATAAATAATAAGGGTTACCCAACCAAATACTAGTTATTTTCTTTAAACTGTGTCAAAATTTTTGTTAATTTGTTTTTGGTTTTAGGAAGTGTGCTATTTATTTTGTCCTAAAAAACTTGAGCTGTATTAATGATTTTGTTGTTATTTTTTGTTAAAGAATTCAATGCACTTAATTTCTTTTTTAATAAATCAAATATATCTGTGTTCTTACTTCCTCATTAATAAAACAGCTCTTTTAAGTTAAAAAAGTGCGAAAAACTTTCATTTTAGAAATTTTAGGGTACATGTGCTATTTATTTTGTCGCCACTGTAAATATGATGAATTTTGATTTTGTAAAAAGAACTTTTTTATTAAAACGTGATATATTTTGAGCTGACTGTATTCCCATTTTCTGGGTTGATTTTTCCGTTTTCCCTAATCAAAAATCCCGAAAAAAACGGGAAAAATCCCTCAATCTGGCATCGCTGGGTTGGGCCCTTTAGGATGGGATGGGAGTCATAATTCATTATAAACACATGCATACATATATACAATAGCCCTGTTATATTGAAGGTGGTAGTTTACTCGTGAGTAGAAATCTAGTTCAACAACTACACATTCCTATCTCCGCGAGTAGAAGATTGTGTTATTTATAGTAGGTACTAGATCTACTCATGACTAACCACCTCCAATGGAACGGGGCTAATGTATTTATGATTTGCAAAAGTTTTTTTATTCTTCTTTTTTTTTGTTGTTCTTTTTTCTTATTTTTTCAAATACAATGTAATGCTGTTTTTTATTGAAGATACTTTTCCAAGAAATTTTGTTTGTTCGTTGTCAGGGTGAGGGGCCCCTAGCTGAAGTGGGGCCCCTAGGCAGCTGCCTAGTTTGCCTTGAGGCTAATCCGGCACTGGTTATATTTTTCTCTGTGTGAAGAATTAAAAACTCAGAAAAGATATTTGATCAGAAGCAAAAAAACTTCCTCTATGAACTCATTGAAAGCGCTCGAAAGCTGCACCGAAAAAAGTTGTCCTGGTATTTATATTTTATTAAAGATATTAGCTACTGCTACACTGCTGGTTTCTACGTCAACTACCGAAAGAACTTTCTCCAATTTAAAGAGAATAAAATCAATACAAAGAAGCATTATTAAAACTTAAAAAAAAATTTGCGAACTAGATCTATCCCCCCCCCCCTTAGCAAAAAGGTATCTACGCCACTGACTCTTGGGTTACTAGGCGAATGCTTTACCAACGTGCTATCTCACTGTTGAAAATTCGAGTGATAAAATGCAACAAAAAAAAAGAAAAAACAAATAATAAAATCTCTGGATAAAACCTGATATTTATCAAGAAGACAATCGAGAAATTAAAAAAAATTCCTTTTGTTCATCAACTCCCATTTTGTGGACATCAGATATCGTTGTCGATGTTATATATGTATATATGTAGTTATAGTTAATGTTTTGTTCATTACATTATTATTTGTTACCATTTATTTCAATAATTTAAATTCTGATTTAAAAAATGTTGATTTTTTTTTAAATTTAAGTTGCAAGGTAGTTCAGAGTTTGTAAACTAAAACGAAATCCAAGCTGTCGATTTTAGATGCCAAGCACTAACCATTGCCCCATGAGGTGGTACATTTTAAATCCTAAGATTACAAGGTGTAAAAGAGAAATTAACCTTATTTCAGTGAATGGTTGTTTTAACAAAATAATTTTTTTCAAAAATAAAACCAAGAAATACAAAATACAAAACAAAATAAAAACGAATTCGTTGTGTTTTATTTTTTTCTCCTTTCATCTCATCCATGACTGTGACCTATTTTGTGGCCACAAACAGACATTTCCATTATCCTCGTTATCCCTCTGCTGTTCTCATGTTGATGTTGGGCCACATCAAGCAATATAATGTAAAATGTACACACACAATCTCCCATATTTATCCCAACGTAACGGATGTAAGCGTGATTTATTTGAAAAATAGAAAAACGTTCTAAATAGGACCGCATTATAACAAAAGCCGATGATGCCAAAGCCAACGTTAAAGCCAAAGCAAAAACCTATTCAGAGAGTTGAAGAGAGAGAGCGGGCAGGAGAGTCCTTTGGACATTCGAACATCATTTGGCCATTTAATGTTAATTTAATTGCTGACGCTGTAGCCTGACCAATATTCTCTCCAACCGAGAACCATTAGGACGTGTAATTTTCTAGATGGAATGATTTTGTTTGCCATTTATATTAGAGAACAGCTACGACAACAAGGTTGTTTGAGGTATAAAATATTTATAATGTTTTTTGCTAGGTACGTTACAAGGTACAATATTGTTGCAACAGTAAAATTGACATTTAGTTTTGATAAACTTATTAAATACTTAATTTTAAAATCCACCATCAGAGATAAATGTGTATTTTAAAATTTATATGTTTTCAATTTAATGGGGGTAAGCTTCATAAATAACAATTTTTTTTTTATTAAATGTTGTAATTCAAAGAGAGTTTATTATTACTTGATACCTTCGTACGTGTGGCAGTGCTTTATTTGTTTGTTTTCCACAGGATTTATTCGAAAAGAAGATTAAATGTTAATGAGAGCAACTTGTGATCAAATTCTCATCGCATTATCGCTTGTGATTTTAACGATTATTTTATAACCAACGGACGTCATTGTCAACTCGATTAACTTCAATAAAACTTATTGGATTTTAAATCGCATTTTTGTATTACAACATTTTTAGAATCTTTTTAGTAGATTTACAATCAATCAATATTGAACTAGAAAAAGTATGCATTTAATGTAGTAAATATTTTCAAAATTTGTTTCATTTCCTTTTTAAGAACTTTTTCAGAATTGCTGACTCAATTTTGGCCAAAGATATTTTTTACTTGCGATATAGGTACTATATATCAAGTTATGCATTCGTACAAAAAAAAAAGTTGAGATAACATTTTTCCATGACATTACGATGGTAGACAATGCCAAAAAAGTGGGTCCCGGAAGTCCGTCTGTCTGTATAAGGACCTACAGCCTAAACGGATGAACCGATTAATGTCAAACCTGGTATGTAGCGTTATTTGGCGACTCTCCAGAGGGGTTTTTGGAATTAATTTTTTTGGACCAAAAATAACGGTACTTTTCATATACCGATTTTAGTAAAATTGAAATATCTCGAAAACGGCTCCAACGATTTTGTTTAAAAAATTCAAATGTTAGTTTCAAGCTAAGGTCTATTAGTAGAGTAACTAAAGCAAATTATTAGGGAACCCGGCCGAACAGCTCTGATTTTGACGATTTTTTTTTTTTAACGTAGGTTATTAAAAATACTTTAAAGTCTATAGATTAAAAATTGCCGGTGTTGCCGTATTGTTTTTTAAAATTAAAATTAATTTTTTTTTAACAAAACCATTTTTTTTGCTTAAATTTCATAAAACAAATGATAGCAAAAGATTCTCTAGGTAATTTAAGGAAAATATATAAAAGGCAGTAAGGGACAATCTTCCATCGTTTAAGCGATAAATGCAATTTTCTAACATTCTGACCTCAAACACAAAAAAAATATTTTGAAAATAACGGCAACACCTACAATATTTTAAAATACATTTTTAAAAAGCCAGAAGCTCATTCTTATCCCTTAAATTTAAATCCACTAAATTTAATTAAGACTTTTTGAAAAAATGGTGCTCAAACTCAGAATTAAAAAAAAAAAAATGTTATTAGAAAAATTTAAAATGACTTTTTTCCAAACTTTTTCTAATAAAATAAAAATTTATTTAAAAAAATTTTTGGCCATAAATATTATCAGTTGAATTTCGAAGCAAAAAAGGTAAAATATATCACACTTTTGAAAAAAAAATGAAAAATTACTTCAATTTCAATGTTTTTTTTTATTAAAACTGAATTTTTGCATTGAAATAATTAATTTTCTCAAGGACTGTGGTAAATAGGAACTTTAAATTTTTGCTATTTAACTTTCAACAGTAAGGGTTATTAAATGAATAAAAAATAATTTTTTGTTTAGATGTTGAACTTTAAAAAAAAATAAGTTACATTTTTTTTCAAAACTTTTATTAAAAAAAGTTCTTCGAAAATGAAATACTTTTTAATTTTTTTCATAAACCGTAATACATATTGACATTTCCTTTTATAATTTGAAATCATAATAAATGCGACCAAAAAAAATTGAAAATAAATGCATTTTATATTACGACCAAGTTTAAATAAAATGCACGACTGGGTCGCACGAACTTGCTCTTGGAGTTAAAGTTGCTTAAATTTTTAAGACTTTTTATATAGAAATTTGGAAAAAAAAAATTAAATTGGTTTAAAAAAAAAAATAAAATAAAATCTGAAATTGAATTGCCCTCAAAAACAAGTATGCAGTTTTGATGAATATATTAACGTGCATTTTTAGAAAAAAAATTTCAAAATCGTTAGAGCCGTTTTTTAAAAAAACAATTTTTTATAAATAATTTTTTGGAAAAAAAGTTTTAAAATAAAATTGTAATGCCATTGTGTAGAAATCACTAATCAACATCTAAAAACAAAATTTCAAAAAAATTCAATGTCCCGTTTTCGAAAATTTGATTTTTCAAAAAAAAAATTTCAAAATTTTTTTAAAAATCCAAAAATTATTTTTTTGGAAATTTTATTTTTGGTTTATATTTAAATTATATAAATGCTTCTTCACAAAAAGTTTCGTTGAAATCGAATAAGAAATTTCGGAGATATTCGAATTTGAAAAAAACGGTTCTATGGCAGGTACCGTTAATAATGATTTTCAAAAAAAAATTTTTTCATTGAAATATAGACCTTAGCTTAAAACTAACATTTGAATTTTTTAAACAAAATCGTTGGAGCCGTTTTTGAGATATTTCAATTTTACTAAAATCGGTATATGACAAGTACCGTTATTTTTGGTCCAAAAAAATTAATTCCAAAAACCCCTCTGGAGAGTCGCCAAATAACGCTACATACCAAGTTTGACATTAATCGGTTCATCCGTTTAGGCTGTAGCTCCTTATACAGACAGACAGACAGACAGACTGACAGACTGACAGACAGACGGACAGACGGACAGACGGACTTCCGGGACCCACTTTTTTGGCATTGTCTACCATCGTAATGTCATGGAAAAATGTCATCTCAACTTTTTTTTTTTGTACGAATGCATAACTTGATATATAGTACCTATATCGCAAGTAAAAACGACATGTTAAAATTTTTTCAATAATTTTTTTTTCAAAAATCTGAGTTCAATTACCATTCTTTCAAAAGCCGTTCATTCAATTAACTTAATTTTAATTTTACATATATGACTAGGCTTCTAGCTTTTAAAAAATGTATATTTGAATATTGTAGGTGTTGCCGTTGTGTTCAAATATTTATTTTTGTGTTTGAAGTAAATTAATAAGAAAATTGCATCTATCGCTTGAACTATGGAAGATTGTCCCTCACTCCCATATATGTTTTTTTCCTTGAATTTCCTAGACAATCTTTTGTCATCAATTAATTTATGAAATTTAAGAAAAATTTTTGAAAAAAATTTGTTTTTGTTCACAAAAATCTTCAATTAAATTTAAAAAATCAAAACGGCAACACCGGCAATTTTTAAACTATAGACTTTAAAGTATTTTTAATTACCGACGTTTGAAAAAAAAGATCATCAAAATCTAAGCTGTTCGGCCGGGTTCCCTAATATTGCCAATTTTTGAGCTTTAGTTACTCCACTATATATTTCAATGAAAAATTTTTTTTTTGAAAATCATTATTAACATATTTCAAATTCGAATATCTCTGAAACTTCTTATTCGATTTCAACGAAGCTTTTTGTAAAGAAGCATTTATATAATTTAAATATAAAATAAAAATTAAATTTAAAAAAAAAAAAGAATTTTTGGATTTTTAAAAAAATTTTGAAAATTTTTTTTTGAAAAATCAAATTTTCGAAAACGGGACATTGAATTTTTTTGAAATTTTGTTTTTAGATGTTGATTAGTGATTTCTACAAAATGGCATACCAATATTATTTTCAAACTTTTTTTCCAAAAAATTATTTATAAAAAATTGTTTTTTTAAAAAACGGCTCTAACGATTTTGAATTTTTTTTTTCTAAAAATACACGTTAATATATCAATCAAAACTGCATACTTGTTTTGGAGGGCAATTCAATTTCAGATTTTATTTTATTTTTTTTTTAAACGAATTTTATTTTTTTTTTTTTCAAATTTCTATATAAAAAGTCTTAAAAATTTAAGCAACTTTAACTCCAAGAGCAAGTTCGTGCGACCCAGTCGTGCATTTTATTTTTAAGAATCGGAATGTCAACTTTATATTTGTTTTTTTTATTTTTTTTTTTTTTATGAAAATTGATTGCATTCAAAAAACTTCAGCTTTTTTTCTAGATGTCGTACAAACATGATTGAGGTGCATCTTGAAACCTAAAAAAATAAGCTTTCAGATTATATTATATTGACAATACAATGTGTGATTTCAAGAAATAATTTTGGTACTTTTTACATAGTCGTTTTTAGAACCCAGTTTATTTTAAGATAAAAAACAGAAATTTTTAATATATATAGATATTTAAAAAAAAAAAGTAAGAAACCTGCTACCCATTCATGCATTTTTTATATGGAACCACCTATTTGATCATACAAACCATTTTAAAAACAATCTTTTAACAATAAAACTTGCTCCTTCAAACTTAAAAATTCTTATTCCAAAATATTTGGACTACTCAAGTGAATATTTTTAGCATCGAAATTCGAGGAGTGTAGCGTTTTGGCATTACCTATGGGCACTACAACAGGATCCTGCAATGATGTTGCATGATGGCACTATAGCCTCTTAAAAATCAATGTCTTCTTCTTTTACTCATTTACATTTTAAACGTATTTTTTTTAACATCGTTTGAAACACGTTTTATGTACAAACTTTTTAATTTTCACACATTTTATATTATATGAGAAAAAAAAAACACTTTTGTTTTCTTCTTTTCGCGTGTGCAAGGATTTAACGAAAATTAAATTAAAAGAAAACTTTTTTGTTCCGTCCTCCTTGTTGCAGAATTCAATCTGGAAATCCCATTTCTTTGCATATTCACATTACTACGACAACCCCTCTATACTCTCTCGTTTACATGAGAGAGGGCAAAATTGAATCGTTTTCGGTTGCCAACACATTCACTCGCTGTAATCCGTAAAATTAAATTAAATATTAAATACGAATTTTTTGTTAAAAAATATTTTTTCAAATTGGCGTTGAAGATGGGATAATAGATAATAATGGAAATTGAAAATTCAAGGTAATACCTTAGAAAAAGAACAAGGAAAACAAAAAGTATAGTGAAGTTTATATTTAATTCAGTATAGGAATTTTTTTGTTTTTGTATTGTTGGAGGTTAGGTTCATTACATTATTTGTTGTGTGTGTCCCAAGAACAGAAAGAAAATGTATTACAATAAGCTAAAAATGTTGATTAGAAAATGCTTGTCTGATTCTTTTTTTATTTTCATTTCTCTTCCATTTAAGGTTGAATAATAAATGATATAAGAGCAACCAGATTCCTGTTAATTTTTAAAACACCCTTTAATTCGGTCACAGCTAAGAGAAAACAAACGTTACAATTTTTAGCTTGAGTAAGTGCAATTGTAGAACATTTGGGATAGTTAAAAAATGTAATCGAAATTTTGATCAAACATACCTAAATCATTAAATTCAATGACTTACATATTTGGTTCAAAAATAGCTAGTCGATTGGCGAGCCGATCTTTTCTGGTTTCGATTTTTTTAAGTTACAATGTTTTTTTTTCTTTAAGTACAAAGTTTCAAGCCATTAGGTATTTGAATTTAGCACAAAATTAAAGATCCACATGGACAATAAGTGCCAATTTGAGATATTGTGCCGTCTTTACATTACTTTTTTCGTCATATTTAAGCAAAATCAAAGTTTATCAACAAAATATAATTTTTGACGTGATAACGTCTTATAAATCGATGAACCATGGCACCCACCACAAAAAAGGCCATTTTCTAACTTTAACGTATTCTTGGGTAATTTTTGATTTTTAGTTTTTTTTGGAGCGTTCAAAATATCTCAAACTTATAGGACATGTAGGTTTTTCATACATGTGCAATAACTTGGAATTGTTTAGTGAGTTTTGACTGAATAACGGAAGAAACAAGTTTTTAAAAAACACGTTTTTTGACCGTTCTTAACCGATTTTCATCGTTTTTTATTTTTATCTTTTTTTTCTTTGATAGATACAGGAATAAAGTATATCGAGTAATGATAGACCATGACTACGACTATATCTGTGCGAAGTTTCAATTGTTTTCGTAAACACATTTTTGAGATAACGGTAAAATAAAATTTTAGAATTCAACATTTTATAACTTTTGACAAAGAGTAGATAGAAATTTTATTAAACTTTTATGAGCATAATGATACAATTACCTTTCATTTGGTATATCACACATAACGGTAGACTAACTGCAAGCTACACAATATAAAATCAAGAAACTTGCGAAAAACCTCAAAAGTACCGTAATCTCAGTCTGGAAATTCCACATGGTTGACTTTAAAAATTCTAACTTCTTTTGTAGGCATCTTTGAATTGAGATTGATATGTCATATGAAAGGTGAAATAATAAGCTTTAACATGGTATATATTTTGTATAGGTTGTCAAACAAAAAAATTTATTCCATAGCCTGAGAACATAAAAATAAATGTTTTTTTGTTTTGCTTTTTTTAATGAAATTTGATCGAGTTCAAAAAATTCTAGCTCTTTTTGTAGATGTCTCATAGACCTGATCGATATATATATTTTGAGCTAAGGAAATAAGCTTTCAGATGGTATAAAATTTTGTATAGGTTGTTAGGAAAAAAAAAATGGAATTAATGACGTGAGAAGATAAAAATTCATGTTTTCCTTGCTTTTTTTTATGAAAATGATTGTTTTCAATAAATTATTTTTATACTTTTTGCGCATTGTAAAAATTTAAAAATGGTTTTATTTTTAAGAAGAAATACTTGGCTTTTAAATTGCATAATTTTTTTTGTAAGCTTTTAAAATAAAAAAGTTAATATAATGAGAAAATAAAAAAGGTATTTTTTTTTAGCTTTTTCTTCTAAATTATGATTGTTTGAAAAAAGTAAACGCTTCAATTGACTTATTTTAAACAAAAGCACACAACCTGTTTTCTGACGACGTTATCACGTAAAATCATCGTCCGTAAACCGGCTTTACAGACAACCTCTTTTTTATAATAAAAAAAAAATCATGTGTGCAATTCACACGTGGTAGAAGTGAAACCTTAAAAAATTATTTTTCTTGCAAAAAATAAAAATCGCAAAAAATTTACCTTATTTTTATTCCATCATCTTTAAATCCATATCTTTTATATGACAACCTAATAACTTAAATAATAATAAATTTTATATCATCTGAAAGCTTTTTATTTCACCTTTTATCATGTTTCTACCATGCCTACAAAAAAGTAAGAATTTTTAAAGCCAACCATCTCGACAATTAAAATTGAGATTACGGTACTTCCTGCACTGACCACTGACTGATCGGCAACAGATCTCCACAAGTGTTTTGAGGTATTTTTCAATTTTTTCAATTTAAGATTGTGTAACTTATTTTACGAAATATATACATTGTGTAACTTGTAAAGCACGTACCGTTATGTGTTATATATCAAATAAAAGGTTATGTTATCAGCATGCGTACTAAAGTTAAATCAAATTTGTATGTGCACTAGATCAAAAGATATAACGGGTGTAGAAAAAGAACATCTTTTTACCGTTATCTCCGAATTTTGAATATGAAATTAATTGAAATTTTGTACAGTTATAATTTATTTAATTATCTATCTACTGTATAAATTTCATTTATCTATCTATTAAAACAAAAAAGTTATAATAAGTTGAATGTTCGTGTCGCGTTTTCGTTTCATCTTGTTTCAAATCACTACGATACTAAAGAAGTTTTCACTTCAAAAGGGTTCAAGTTGCTAAAATTCGTTTTATCAAAGGAATCAAACAACATTTGAAATTAAATTGAGCTCCATAACAAGAACTCAATTTCGTTTGTTCTATTAACATGCATTTTTAGAAACAAAAAGTTCAAAATCTCTCTAAAAGGATATACCTACCTTGTTAAAAAAAAACTAATTTTTTATAAATATTTTTTTTTCGAAAAAAAGGTAGGTATGTCATTATGAAGAAATCAATATCTATAGGTAACCAAAATTAAAAAAAAAGTTAATTTCCCGTTTTCGAAAATTTGATTTTTCAAAATTTTTTTTAAATTCAAAAATTATTCTTTTTCAAAATTTTATTTTTAATTTAAATTAAATTTAAAATGGGGTATAAATGCTTTATCATTAAAAAAATCGTTGAAAACGAACTTTAGTAGTTTAGGAGAAAATAATTTTTTTTTTTATTTAAAGATAGCAATTATATAAAAACTAAAATACATATCGTCGCTGTTTTGGAAAACTGGCATAACTCAAAAATCTTAATTCTTCAGAAAAGCTGTTTTCAATTTCCAAATTTGTCAATTTTCCATACTATTTTCACCAGTTGAAGAAAAAAAAAACAGCCGTGTGATAGGATGCAAATCAGGATTTTTTAGTTATGCCGGTTTTTTAAAACAGCGATGATATGAATTTTTTTTTCAGCAATTCTCATGCCCGCAAGTCTCGATTTTCAAAGTCAAACCGCGAGATGAAAAAATCTAAAATCGTTACTTGCGAAATGAGATTTTTTAAGACTTTTGAAGAATTTTATAGAATGCACTAACGAAGGTTTTGAGCAAAAAATTTGTTGAATCCATATTTGCCTGGGCTATTATAGGTAGGGTACATGGGTAATAATAGGTATAAAAATCAATTTTAACTCCAAAAGCAAATTTATGTGACCCAGTTGTACATTTTATTTATTTCGTTGTTATACTTCATTGATTTAAAATTAAATTTTTCATATTTATTTAATTTTATAAAAATGACTTTTAAGAAATAAAATATGTAAGGTAAGTAAAATATATCACCAAAACAAACTTTTTGGCTTCATTAATTTAAATTTTCATATCATTTTACCTCAACTTATTTTTTTAAGAAATGTTCAATTTTCAATTAACTTAAAACTTCAAATGTTATACCCATAGCAATAATTCAAATTTTCATTACTTTTCATTTATTTTCAAAGCACCGCACAAGAACCTTGAATGATTCTCAAAAAAAAAAAAAAAAAAAAAAAAAAAATAGCATAATAATTCTATATCTACTCAAACTCATATTTTCGAAAAATGCCTTTTCTACGCTTTCAGCAAAATGACTTCAGGGTATACTCTACGAATTCTGAACATGAACGAACCCAAGGGTGTTGCAATAAAAAACCTATAAAAAAAAAAAAAACCAACCTCTTCCATCCCAAGTTGTAGCGATATGTGTGTACTTCACATGTTAACACGTTACGATGCATGAGCCAAAAACTTTATTACCTAAATGTTATGTAGTAGCAATGTTTCCTTGAGATAAACTCAGCCGCAATTCTATAAGGAAGCGATCAAGGAGGTTTTTCCTTAAAGTTAATTTTGTATCTGTGAATGTGTCTATGTATGTGTGTGTTTTATTTTTCCTTTGATTTTAATGACGAAAATAAAAATAATATTTTCATCGTTTTCCAGTTGATGTATAATATCAACGTATGATGTACTTAAAGTTGTCGTTAACTCATTTCAACAATTAAGGCACTCAATTTCTTATCTGTCCCAGCTGTCATACACGTTTATTATGGTATGAGTGCTATATGACATAAAAGACATTTATTCCCAGAATCACAGCTTTATTTATATTCTTCCATCACTTTCTTCAAAAAAAAAGAAGGTTATAAATGTAAATCTATGAAATGGGAAGACACAAATGAGTTAAGTGTTCCCCAATCCATCATATAAGCGAACAAAATATAACAAATGCTTCATGATGCTTCTTAAAGTTTCAAAGCTTAACGCTGCCGCTGTATAGTAATAGCGCTTACAAAAGTTTCAACAAGATACACTTTTAATACGCGCAACTGAAAGAATGTTTGCGAAACGCAATAAATCTGATATAAGATAAAAGCGGGTGAGATGGCATACCTTTTTTGTTTTTGGCATATTTTACAAAGTAAACTACATTTCATATTTCTAACAACGCAAAAATGTTCTATATTTAATATCCAGCGTATAATTATGTTTTAGAGAATTTTATATTTTTAGTTTATATTTTTAAATTAATAAAGCAAAAAAGCTTAAAAAAAACCATCTCCCCCTCTAGGGTGGGTGAGATGGCATACCTTGGTAGGTGAGATGGTGCATGAGTTTGTTTTAGGTTTCAATTGCCACATTCATTGCACAAATAGTTAACCGATATGCAGGAGTGAAACACCAATGCATGCCATATAATAGATTGCAACTAGTCGTCTTTTTTATAAAAATGTTGGATTAAAAAGTTGGTTTTCCTTCAAATTTGAAGCTATTTAGTTTTTACTTGTTTTTAAAGTTAAAAGAATGTTTTATATGTCAACGAAGCAATAAATACAAATTATGTCAATGCAAACGTTTAAAAAGTTCACATACACAACCTCATTCTAAATTGTGTGTTTTAATGAAAATTTGAACTTGGCTGCATTACGAGTACTTAAAAAAAATATTTTGAGGGTGATATGACACATGCTAACACTATACTCAAGTAAAAAAATTTTGCACGGAATGCGCAATTTCACCCGCAAAAAACTGCGCCATTTCACCTTTTTTCGCATAATTCCTATTCGTTAGCACACATAAAAAGCAGATAGAACTATAGCTCAGATTTCACATGCAATGCATTACTTATACTCTCTTGTTTGTATTGGTGTATCAAGGGCATCTAAGATCCCAACGACTCACAAAATATCGGAACAAAAAAAAGAGCAAACAAAAAAAAATTCGAAAAAAATCATCACATGATTTGCTTTGAATTTTTTTTAAATTTTTTGTATCACAGTCAAAGAATCGAATACTGGCTACTTCGATTTAAAATATTTAAAGAAAGCTAAAAATATTTTTCATACATTTTTAGAGCAATAAATGTACAAGATATTTAAAGTGCGCCGTCCCTCCCGCCGCGCCATCTCACCCGCTTTTACCCTAACATTTTCCCGTGTCTTTTTTGTTGAATAAATTTATGGAGAAGAGTCATGTTGGGAAATAAATTTTCGCAGGGTGACTCCAAGGTTAAATTTTAAATTTGATTTGTTTTAATAATTACACTGGTCGGCAACGAAAATGAAGCTTGAACGAAACCATACTTTTCTAAAGGACTTTTGTGTGCTGATTCCGAATCTGAAGTCAAAATTTCACTGGCACGTCAAGTTTTCGAAATATTTAAATATTAACAGGTCAAAAACGCGTTTTTGTGGTACTTTTGGCGTTGAATTTCATCACCGTTAAATTTTTTTCGCAAAACTACATATGCAATATTCATTTATTTTTATTTTCAAAATTATTTTTTTCTTAAAGATATTTGGTATAGAAAGGTATGATATTTCAAAATCTTGGTGGTTAAGGTAACTTATGGTTTTTGAAGCAGATTTGAAGTTAATTTCAGTTTTCGACTCCTGATTCGAGGTCACAATTCCGAAAACCGAGATTCCAAAACCCAAAACCCGAAAATTCCAAAGCTCAGAAACCAAAACACAGAAAATTCAAAATTCCGAAAGCACAAATTCCCTAAAATCCAAAAACCAGAACACACAAAATCCAAAAAACCCAAAATCCCGAAAACCTAAAATCCCGAATGAGATCCCGAAATATTATAAACATTTGTAGAAATTTTTCGGGATTTCGATTTCGAAAAAAATAATCCTTAGTGTAAAGTTAAAAAGGACCTAAATGATTTTGAAATAATCTAGAAAAAAATACGCTGAACGTCCTTAAAATATTTTTTTAAAGGAATATTATTGTTCTTTGTTTATTACTTTTGATATTTTTTGGGAGACCGACACAATCCCAAAATTCTGATCTTAGAAAACTCAAATCCCAAAAACCAAGAATCCCTAAAATCCAGAATCTTGGAAACGAAAACCCTTAATCCCAAAAACTAAAAAACCGGTTTTCCGAAATCTGAAAAACCCCAAAAATTTGGCCAAATTTTTTATTTTACCGAATATTTCGGTATGTCTATTGGAATTTTGGGTTGTCGGGTTTTCGGATTTTAGATTTTGTAGATTTAAGGTTTTCTGGATTTTAAATTTTCGGGATTATGGGATTTCCGAATTTTAGATTTCGGGTTTTCTGGATTCTTGGGTTTTTGAAGATTTCAGTGCACAGACAATTTTAAAGTGTTGTTCACCCTTTCTGATTTATTTTAGGGTTTTTGTAATTTCTGCATTTTGGATATTCCGAATTTTGGATTTTCGATATCCTGGGTTTTTTGGACTCAGAACTTCGGGATTGGGTCCGTATTCCAATTAAAAAAAAAAGAGTGTGTGTACACATGTACACGCGACTGAAGTTATACTTCTCATTCAGTATATGTAAATGAATTTCATTTGATATTTTTAATTTCTATTATGAAGTAATTAATCCATACTTAGTTTTTTTACATTTTTATCAAGTGAACAATAAATTAATTCTTTCATCATCCTTGCGTCCATGTAGTTTTCAATTTATCCTGTGAAATTTACTCATGTTGTGCGGTTCAGAACGTACGGTTTAACGAAAGTAAATGAATTGCGCATAAAATGTACGATATGGTAATTTTTTGAGAATTGTGTGTGCTTCAGCACTAGTAGTAGCAATATGGAACTTGCAGGGTTGCTACAAAGCTCAAAAGTTAGCTGAGCTCAGCTCACAGCTCAGCTCAAATTTTGAGCTAGCTCACTTTTGAGGTATGTACCATAGCTCAGCTCATTTGAGCGGAGCTGAAAGTGAGCTAAGCTGATGGTTGAGCTGAGCTATTGGGTGAGCTGAGCTATTGGGTGAGCTAAGGTAAAGTGAGCTGAGCTGAGCTGTGATGGGTGAGGGGATACATTGATTTTTATTTGGAAAGTATAATGAAATATGAAGATATTTTAAACTTTTATAAACACCATAGCTTAAGATGTTTGGTTCTAGTTATTAATGGAATTATTTTAACACATGGATATTTTTATAAATAAAACAGATAATTTTTCGTGATCTTTTCTCTTGGTTTTTTTAATAGTAAATATATTTCTATTTTTTTAGTAAAATATTTCTTTTTTTTTATGATAAAAAAAATGTCGGTACAATCCGGTTTTTCGACTTTTTTCAAAATTCCGAGAAAATCGCGTTTGAAAGTTGGGGTAAATTTTTTTTCGAAAAATCCCTGAATCTTTGAACGCTCCTGGAAGCTAAACCGCTTGAGAGCAATTTTTGGGAGTGATGCCAAATGATAGCTTGTGTCATGTTCCTACGCTTTGCACATTGTCAGATTTTTAAAAAATCGCCTTCCATGTTAAACCGCCACATCATGCCTATTTTTTCAGAATCGTGCCTACTTTTTTTTTTACTTTTAAGTTCTCCCGGTTTGAGAACGCGTTGACCTACAGGGATGAGAGTTGTACCCAAATGTAGGTTAGAGTCCCCGCTACCTTTTGGCATCAAACATTTTTTTTTTTTTCATTTTCTTCAAAATTCCTAGATATAGGCGTTGGAAGTTGGGGGCGCGAAAAAACTTCTGGGAGCTGAACGCTTTGATCTAGAGACAAGGGAGTGGTGCCATATGAAAGCTTATATTCTCAGCTACCCGATAGTGGTATAATCCGGTTTTTCGATTTTTTTCAAAATTCCGAGAAAATCGCCTTTGAAAGTTGGGGTAAAATTTTTTTTCGAAAAATCCCCGAATCTTTGAACGCTCCTAGAAGCTAAACCGCTTGAGATCAATTTTTAGGAGTGATGCCAAATGATAGCTTGTGTCATGGGCCTACGCTTTGCACATTATCAGATTTTTAAAAAATCGCCTTCCATGTTAAACCGGCACATCATGCCTATTTTTTCAGAATCGTGCCCACTTTTTTTTTACTTTTAAGTTCTCCCGGTTTGAGAACGCGTGGACCTACATTGATGAGAGTTGTACCCAAATGTAGGTTAGAGTCCCCGCTACCTTTTGGCATCAAACATTTTTTTTTTTTCATTTTCTTCAAAATTCCGAGATATAGGCGTTGGAAGTTGGGGCGCTCACTTTCAGCTCAGCTCAAATGAGCTGAGCTATGGTACCTAGCTCAAAAGTGAGCTAGCTCAAATTTGAGCTGAGCTGTGGGCTGAGCTAAAATGTGAGCTTTTTGCAACCCTGGCAACTTGCCACATGGAAATTACCACATGCAACTTGTCACATGCAATTTCCCACATGCAACTTGCCACACGCAACTTGCCACATGCAACTTACCACACGCAACTTGCCACATACAACTTGCCACACGCAACTTGCCACATGCAGCTTGCCACATACAACTTGCCACAAGCAACTTGCCACATACAACTTGCCACATGCAACTTGCCACATACAACTTTCCACATGCAACTTGCCACATGAAACATGTAACTTGCAACGTGTTGTGTGTTTTATGTTTGCCGTACTGCGGCGTACTGCATTTTTAAATACTAAAGTACTGCCTACTCTAAAGGTGAAACGACAGCCCTGCTACCCAGGGTGATCGCGTCATAATCCCTTTGACATTCTTGTCAAAAAGTAAATTTTCATACTCACCCTCCCATAAGAAGTATAACTTCAAAAAATTGTATAATGCAACTTAACCAAAAAATAAATTTTAGAACCCAAAAATTCACAAAACATTTGTTATGGGTATTTTTGTAAAAGTCTGTCGGGAGTATTTTTTGTTATAATGGAGACAGTGGCGATTTTTATTAAATGCCTAAAACGCGAAAAAAAAAATTTTTTTTAACTGGTCTGTTGGGTATAAGGGCGTGACTAAAACAGCTATAGTAAATGTTTTTGTAATAAGGAAGACAAGGGCAACAGCACTAAAAAAAATTCTAAGTGATCACCCAAAACCCTCGGCTGCGCGAAAAAAGAAAGCGTGTTTGGACTAGTCCAAAGCGTGGGTGTTTGGGTACAGGTAAGATCTGTCAAAGATATTTTTGAAATCAAGGATACGATATCTTTTAAGTTCTTATTGCAATTTCTAATAAAAGGGTACAAATAAGCGTTTTTCATTACTCTATCGGGTATTTGGGAGTGTCATGAGTATTTTTATAATCAAGGAGACGAGAGTGCCATTTAGTTTTGGGTGTCCAAAGCCTAGAAACGCTTTGGGCACAGGTTAAATGACTATTATGGGTTTTTATAGAAATCGGGGAGACTAGGGCGTTTGGATCTGTTTAGTTTTTAAGTGGTTACAATAAATCCTATAAACGGGTAAAAATATGCGTTTTTGGACTCGTCTGTCGTGTACGATATCTGTCTTTGAAATCCAAAATCCTCCAAAGAAAAGCTACTAATCCAAATATACAAACTTTAGGCTTTTTGGATTTAAGGTTTCTGGAATTTTTGCCATTCAGTGCCTGGGATTGTGGGGCTTTGAGTTTTATACTTTTGGGTTTTCTTGATTTTGGGATTTTATTTTATAAATTTGTAGGTATTTCCCATTTTGTCCACTTTTTAGCATACCTATACATTTTTGGAAAATATTTTTTAAACATTTTTCACTAAACACCTTGTTCACATTTTCTTTGAGATAAAATATAATATGCTTGTGTAAACAAACACACATACACATTTGTGCGCAAGCTTATTTTATTTGCCCAAAAACAAGATTTTGCGATGACAAAACAACCAACACATTTTATTTATCTTTTTGAAGAAGTTCGCATCAACGATAAAGGTACAACAGAGTATACAAGTTAAGAATGAGTCTAAAAAATGGGTGATGAGAAAGAAGAAAGTATACGATGTGATTTCTCAGTAATAGAACAAATTACTTTTTGAGTTTGTCATCCATCGTTGAAAATTTTTGTTCGGCTGCTTTGAAAGTTTATTTGCTTTAATGTAAATTATTGTCGATTCAATGAAATCTAAGAGTTTTTTTTTTTTTTTTATATATATTTTTAACTGAAAGATGAAAGTCGTCATACGCTTTCAATTTTATTATATAAATGTCTTCTTTTCTATTATATATAAAATTATTGCATGATGAATCCTTTGAAGGATAATTCAAAAATTTAAAGACATTTTTTTTTAATTTTGTTTTGAATGTGCGTAATATCTATAGCGAAAAATAAATTGTATTACATGAATTTAATGTAACGTCAAAGAATTGAGTGGTTCTCTTACTTAAAAAATTTGAAATTTTATGATTTTTATTCCATATTTAACTTTAACATTTAAGTAATTGATCAATTTTCTTCCATTATTCAATTTTGAAAAATTGCAATTTTTGTAAATGATTTTCTATCTTAAAATAAAAAAAAATATACATATATTTTTTAATTCTTTCTTGCTCAAGTCGATTTATTAACTTAAAATACGTTATACATTGGTTTTGTCAAAAACAAGCTCTAAAGAGTTTTATTCATTTCTGACACTCGAGTCCAAAAAGAGAGGTTTTTTAAATTCAATGCAATTTTAATTGACATTGATGTAGCTCAAACACAAGCTGGACGCATTTAATGTTCATTAAATATTCAAAAGACGTCATATTAATTCAATTAGCTGACTTTAAATTTTAAAAGAAAAATAAATATAAAATAAAATATAATAACACAGTCAATGAATTGAACAAAAAAATAACACAAACAAAATGATCAAAAAAAAAAAAGAAAACACAATACACACAGGTGTAAAATTGAATTCTTTTCCCTTCGTTACAATCGAAGTTAATCGAATTACATTTATTTTTACAACAATTATTTTTTTTTGCCTGTTAAATTAATTCAATCGCTGTTATTGCGCTTCAATGTTTACACTGATGAAACCTGAACAAATTGAAAAAGGGGATAAAATAAATATATTTATATGATATGAGCCAATATATATGAGTAATATTTAAATTTATTTGAATAAATCCGAAAATCCTATTTTTACAAGAGCGAAAAAAAGGGTACCATTGTAGACATATAATGAAATACAATAAATAAATGAAATAATCCAAAGTTTCTACATAGTAACATTGCCTCAATGACTAGTACCTGCTATGATAGCGGCGGTAATTTTTATAAAAACATTTTTTTTTTCTTTTTAAAGTGCATTTAATCCAATTGGCTATTCGGCCATTTGCATAATTTGTGGTAACACTTTTGGGTCCTTTAGATTTTATTGATGTTATCCTCTCTTTGGGAATAAAATAAAACAATAAAAAAAAAATAAGAGAACGAAAATCATTAACGTATAGATGGATTATGTAGCACTTTATATTAGGCTAGGCAACAGATGAAGGATTGGGGTCTACTCAGTCAAAAGAGGGACCGATAACAAGTTAAAACGCGCCTTTTTGGGGTCAAACTATGCAAAATTCTCTAAAAACAAAACTACAAGTCCAAAACTTATAGAAAAAACATTTTTGTGCTCTGTGAGTCGATATCCTTCGCATAAAATTCAATTGGAGTTGAAAGATTCACGTTTGGAGAAAATGACTTTTAAAAATGTTTAAATCGTCATAACTCCTTAACCAAGCGTCTAAACACCCCAAAACTTGCAAAATTCAAAATTCTCTAAAAACAAAACTACAAGTCCAAAACTTATAGAAAATACATTTTTGTGCTCTGTGAGTCGATATCCTTCGCATAAAATTCAATTGGAGTTGAAAAATTTACGTTTGGAGAAAATGACTTTTAAAAATGTTTAAATCGTCATAACTCCTTAACCAAGCGTCTAAACACCCCAAAACTTGCAAAATTCAAAATTCTCTAAAAACAAAACTACAAGTCCAAAACTTATAGAAAATACATTTTTGTGCTCTGTGAGTCGATATCCTTCGCATAAAATTCAATTGGAGTTGAAAGATTCACGTTTGGAGAAAATGACTTTTAAAAATGTTTAAATCGTCATAACTCCTTAACCAAGCGTCTAAACACCCCAAAACTTGCAAAATTCAAAATTCTCTAAAAACAAAACTACAAGTCCAAAACTTATAGAAAATACATTTTTGTGCTCTGTGAGTCGATATCCTTCGCATAAAATTCAATTGGAGTTGAAAAATTTACGTTTGGAGAAAATGACTTTTAAAAATGTTTAAATCGTCATAACTCCTTAACCAAGCGTCTAAACACCCCAAAACTTGCAAAATTCAAAATTCTCTAAAAACAAAACTACAAGTCCGAAACTTATAGAAAATAAATTTTTGTGCTCTGTGAGTCGATATCCTTCGCATAAAATTCAATTGGAGTTAAAAAATTCAAGTTTGGAGAAAATGACTTTTAAAAATGTTTAAATCGTCATAACTCCTTAACCAAGCGTCTAAACACCCCAAAACTTGCAAAATTCAAAATTCTCTAAAAACAAAACTACAAGTCCAAAACTTATAGAAAATACATTTTTGTGCTCTGTGAGTCGATATCCTTCGCATAAAATTCAATTGGAGTTGAAAAATTCACGTTTGGAGAAAATGACTTTTAAAAATGTTTAAATCGTCATAACTCCTTAACCAAGCGTCTAAACACCCCAAAACTTGCAAAATTCAAAATTCTCTAAAAACAAAACTACAAGTCCAAAACTTATAGAAAATACATTTTTGTGCTCTGTGAGTCGATATCCTTCGCATAAAATTCAATTGGAGTTGAAAGATTCACGTTTGGAGAAAATGACTTTTAAAAATGTTTAAATCGTCATAACTCCTTAACCAAGCGTCTAAACACCCCAAAACTTGCAAAATTCAAAATTCTCTAAAAACAAAACTACAAGTCCAAAACTTATAGAAAATACATTTTTGTGCTCTGTGAGTCGATATCCTTCGCATAAAATTCAATTGGAGTTGAAAGATTCACGTTTGGAGAAAATGACTTTTAAAAATGTTTAAATCGTCATAACTCCTTAACCAAGCGTCTAAACACCCCAAAACTTGCAAAATTCAAAATTCTCTAAAAACAAAACTACAAGTCCAAAACTTATAGAAAATACATTTTTGTGCTCTGTGAGTCGATATCCTTCGCATAAAATTCAATTGGAGTTGAAAAATTTACGTTTGGAGAAAATGACTTTTAAAAATGTTTAAATCGTCATAACTCCTTAACCAAGCGTCTAAACACCCCAAAACTTGCAAAATTCAAAATTCTCTAAAAACAAAACTACAAGTCCGAAACTTATAGAAAATAAATTTTTGTGCTCTGTGAGTCGATATCCTTCGCATAAAATTCAATTGGAGTTAAAAAATTCAAGTTTGGAGAAAATGACTTTTAAAAATGTTTAAATCGTCATAACTCCTTAACCAAGCGTCTAAACACCCCAAAACTTGCAAAATTCAAAATTCTCTAAAAACAAAACTACAAGTCCAAAACTTATAGAAAATACATTTTTGTGCTCTGTGAGTCGATATCCTTCGCATAAAATTCAATTGGAGTTGAAAAATTCACGTTTGGAGAAAATCACTTTTAAAAATGTTTAAATCGTCATAACTCCTTAACCAAGCGTCTAAACACCCCAAAACTTGCAAAATTCAAAATTCTCTAAAAACAAAACTACAAGTCCAAAACTTATAGAAAATACATTTTTGTGCTCTGTGAGTCGATATCCTTCGCATAAAATTCAATTGGAGTTGAAAGATTCACGTTTGGAGAAAATGACTTTTAAAAATGTTTAAATCGTCATAACTCCTTAACCAAGCGTCTAAACACCCCAAAACTTGCAAAATTCAAAATTCTCTAAAAACAAAACTACAAGTCCAAAACTTATAGAAAATACATTTTTGTGCTCTGTGAGTCGATATCCTTCGCATAAAATTCAATTGGAGTTGAAAAATTTACGTTTGGAGAAAATGACTTTTAAAAATGTTTAAATCGTCATAACTCCTTAACCAAGCGTCTAAACACCCCAAAACTTGCAAAATTCAAAATTCTCTAAAAACAAAACTACAAGTCCGAAACTTATAGAAAATAAATTTTTGTGCTCTGTGAGTCGATATCCTTCGCATAAAATTCAATTGGAGTTAAAAAATTCAAGTTTGGAGAAAATGACTTTTAAAAATGTTTAAATCGTCATAACTCCTTAACCAAGCGTCTAAACACCCCAAAACTTGCAAAATTCAAAATTCTCTAAAAACAAAACTACAAGTCCAAAACTTATAGAAAATACATTTTTGTGCTCTGTGAGTCGATATCCTTCGCATAAAATTCAATTGGAGTTGAAAAATTCACGTTTGGAGAAAATGACTTTTAAAAATGTTTAAATCGTCATAACTCCTTAACCAAGCGTCTAAACACCCCAAAACTTGCAAAATTCAAAATTCTCTAAAAACAAAACTACAAGTCCAAAACTTATAGAAAATACATTTTTGTGCTCTGTGAGTCGATATCCTTCGCATAAAATTCAATTGGAGTTGAAAAATTCACGTTTGGAGAAAATGACTTTTAAAAATGTTTAAATCGTCATAACTCCTTAACCAAGCGTCTAAACACCCCAAAACTTGCAAAATTCAAAATTCTCTAAAAACAAAACTACAAGTCCAAAACTTATAGAAAATACATTTTTGTGCTCTGTGAGTCGATATCCTTCGCATACAATTCAATTGGAGTTGAAAAATTCACGTTTGAAGAAAATAACATTGCAAAATGTTTAAATCGTCATATCTCGTTAATCGAGCGTCTAAACACCCCAAAACTTGCGAAATTCAAAATTCTCTAAAAACAAAACTACAAGTCCAAAACTTATAGAAAATACATTTTTGTGCTCTGTGAGTCAATATCCTTCGCATACAATTCAATTGGAGTTGAAAAATTCACGTTTGGAGAAAATGACTTTTAAAAATGTTTAGGTAAATCGTCATAACTCTTTAACCAAGCGTCTAAACACCATCAAACTTGCAAAATTCAAAATTATCTAAAAACAAAACTACAAGTCCAAAACTTATAGAAAATACATTTTTGTGCTCTGTGAGTCGATATCCTTCGCATACAATTCAATTGGAGTTGAAAAATTCATGTTAGAAGAAAACAACATTGCAAAATGTTTAAATCGTCGTATCTCGTTAACAGAGCGTCTAAACACTACAAAACTTGCAAAATTCAAAATTCTCTAAAAACAAAACTACAAGTCCAAAACTTATAGAAAATACATTTTTGTGCTCTGTGAGTCGATATCCTTCGCATACAATTCAATTGGAGTTGAAAAATTCACGTTTGAAGAAAATAACATTGCAAAATGTTTAAATCGTCATATCTCGTTAATCGAGCGTCTAAACACCCCAAAACTTGCGAAATTCAAAATTCTCTAAAAACAAAACTACAAGTCCAAAACTTATAGAAAATACATTTTTGTGCTCTGTGAGTCAATATCCTTCGCATACAATTCAATTGGAGTTGAAAAATTCACGTTTGGAGAAAATGACTTTTAAAAATGTTTAAATCGTCATAACTCTTTAACCAAGCGTCTAAACACCATCAAACTTGCAAAATTCAAAATTATCTAAAAACAAAACTACAAGTCCAAAACTTATAGAAAATACATTTTTGTGCTCTGTGAGTCGATATCCTTCGCATACAATTCAATTGAAGTTGAAAAATTCACGTTTGGAGAAAATGACTTTTAAAAATGTTTAAATCGTCATAACTCCTTAACCAAGCGTCTAAACACCATCAAACTTGCAAAATTCAAAATTCTCTAAAAACAAAACTACAAGTCCAAAACTTATTGAAAATACATTTTTGTGCTCTGTGAGTCGATATCCTTCGCATACAATTCAATTGGAGTTGAAAAATTCACGTTTGAAGAAAATAACATTGCAAAATGTTTAAATCGTCATATCTCGTTAATCGAGCGTCTAAACACCCCAAAACTTGCAAAATTCAAAATTCTCTAAAAACAAAACTACAAGTCCAAAACTTATAGAAAATACATTTTTGTGCTCTGTGAGTCGATATCCTTCGCATAAAATTCAATTGGAGTTGAAAAATTCACGTTTGGAGAAAATGACTTTTAAAAATGTTTAAATCGTCATAACTCCTTAACCAAGCGTCTAAACACCCCAAAACTTGCAAAATTCAAAATTCTCTAAAAACAAAACTACAAGTCCAAAACTTATAGAAAATACATTTTTGTGCTCTGTGAGTCGATATCCTTCGCATAAAATTCAATTGGAGTTGAAAAATTCACGTTTGGAGAAAATGACTTTTAAAAATGTTTAAATCGTCATAACTCCTTAACCAAGCGTCTAAACACCCCAAAACTTGCAAAATTCAAAATTCTCTAAAAACAAAACTACAAGTCCGAAACTTATAGAAAATACATTTTTGTGCTCTGTGAGTCGATATCCTTCGCATACAATTTAATTGGAGTTGAAAAATTCACGTTTGGAGAAAATCACTTTTAAAAATGTTTAAATCGTCATAACTCCTTAACCAAGCGTCTAAACACCCCAAAACTTGCAAAATTCAAAATTCTCTAAAAACAAAACTACAAGTCCGAAACTTATAGAAAATACATTTTTGTGCTCTGTGAGTCGATATCCTTCGCATAAAATTCAATTGGAGTTAAAAAATTCAAGTTTGGAGAAAATGACTTTTAAAAATGTTTAAATCGTCATAACTCCTTAACCAAGCGTCTAAACACCCCAAAACTTGCAAAATTCAAAATTCTCTAAAAACAAAACTACAAGTCCAAAACTTATAGAAAATACATTTTTGTGCTCTGTGAGTCGATATCCTTCGCATAAAATTCAATTGGAGTTGAAAAATTCACGTTTGGAGAAAATGACTTTTAAAAATGTTTAAATCGTCATAATCAGAAAAAAAATTTTTGTGCTCTGTGAGTCGATATCCTTCGCATAAAATTCAATTGGAGTTGAAAAATTCACGTTTGGAGAAAATGACTTTTAAAAATGTTTAAATCGTCATAACTCCTTAACCAAGCGTCTAAACACCCCAAAACTTGCAAAATTCAAAATTCTCTAAAAACAAAACTACAAGTCCGAAACTTATAGAAAATACATTTTTGTGCTCTGTGAGTCGATATCCTTCGCATACAATTTAATTGGAGTTGAAAAATTCACGTTTGGAGAAAATCACTTTTAAAAATGTTTAAATCGTCATAACTCCTTAACCAAGCGTCTAAACACCCCAAAACTTGCAAAATTCAAAATTCTCTAAAAACAAAACTACAAGTCCAAAACTTATAGAAAATACATACATTTTTGTGCTCTGTGAGTCGATATCCTTCGCATAAAATTCAATTGGAGTTGAAAAATTCACGTTTGGAGAAAATCACTTTTAAAAATGTTTAAATCGTCATAACTCCTTAACCAAGCGTCTAAACACCCCAAAACTTGCAAAATTCAAAATTCTCTAAAAACAAAACTACAAGTCCGAAACTTATAGAAAATACATTTTTGTGCTCTGTGAGTCGATATCCTTCGCATACAATTTAATTGGAGTTGAAAAATTCACGTTTGGAGAAAATCACTTTTAAAAATGTTTAAATCGTCATAACTCCTTAACCAAGCGTCTAAACACCCCAAAACTTGCAAAATTCAAAATTCTCTAAAAACAAAACTACAAGTCCGAAACTTATAGAAAATACATTTTTGTGCTCTGTGAGTCGATATCCTTCGCATAAAATTCAATTGGAGTTAAAAAATTCAAGTTTGGAGAAAATGACTTTTAAAAATGTTTAAATCGTCATAACTCCTTAACCAAGCGTCTAAACACCCCAAAACTTGCAAAATTCAAAATTCTCTAAAAACAAAACTACAAGTCCAAAACTTATAGAAAATACATTTTTGTGCTCTGTGAGTCGATATCCTTCGCATAAAATTCAATTGGAGTTAAAAAATTCAAGTTTGGAGAAAATGACTTTTAAAAATGTTTAAATCGTCATAACTCCTTAACCAAGCGTCTAAACACCCCAAAACTTGCAAAATTCAAAATTCTCTAAAAACAAAACTACAAGTCCAAAACTTATAGAAAATACATTTTTGTGCTCTGTGAGTCGATATCCTTCGCATACAATTTAATTGGAGTTGAAAAATTCACGTTTGGAGAAATTGACTTTTAAAAATGTTTAAATCGTCATAACTCCTTAACCAAGCGTCTAAACACCCCAAAACTTGCAAAATTCAAAATTCTCTAAAAACAAAACTACAAGTCCGAAACTTATAGAAAATACATTTTTGTGCTCTGTGAGTCGATATCCTTCGCATAAAATTCAATTGGAGTTAAAAAATTCAAGTTTGGAGAAAATGACTTTTAAAAATGTTTAAATCGTCATAACTCCTTAACCAAGCGTCTAAACACCCCAAAACTTGCAAAATTCAAAATTCTCTAAAAACAAAACTACAAGTCCAAAACTTATAGAAAATACATTTTTGTGCTCTGTGAGTCGATATCCTTCGCATAAAATTCAATTGGAGTTAAAAATTCAAGTTTGGAGAAAATGACTTTTAAAAATGTTTAAATCGTCATAACTCCTTAACCAAGCGTCTAAACACCCCAAAACTTGCAAAATTCAAAATTCTCTAAAAACAAAACTACAAGTCCAAAACTTATAGAAAATACATTTTTGTGCTCTGTGAGTCGATATCCTTCGCATAAAATTCAATTGGAGTTAAAAATTCAAGTTTGGAGAAAATGACTTTTAAAAATGTTTAAATCGTCATAACTCCTTAACCAAGCGTCTAAACACCCCAAAACTTGCAAAATTCAAAATTCTCTAAAAACAAAACTACAAGTCCAAAACTTATAGAAAATACATTTTTGTGCTCTGTGAGTCGATATCCTTCGCATAAAATTCAATTGGAGTTGAAAAATTCACGTTTGGAGAAAATGACTTTTAAAAATGTTTAAATCGTCATAACTCCTTAACCAAGCGTCTAAACACCCCAAAACTTGCAAAATTCAAAATTCTCTAAAAACAAAACTACAAGTCCGAAACTTATAGAAAATACATTTTTGTGCTCTGTGAGTCGATATCCTTCGCATACAATTTAATTGGAGTTGAAAAATTCACGTTTGGAGAAAATCACTTTTAAAAATGTTTAAATCGTCATAACTCCTTAACCAAGCGTCTAAACACCCCAAAACTTGCAAAATTCAAAATTCTCTAAAAACAAAACTACAAGTCCAAAACTTATAGAAAATACATTTTTGTGCTCTGTGAGTCGATATCCTTCGCATAAAATTCAATTGGAGTTGAAAAATTCACGTTTGGAGAAAATGACTTTTAAAAATGTTTAAATCTTCATAACTCCTTAACCAAGCGTCTAAACACCCCAAAACTTGCAAAATTCAAAATTCTCTAAAAACAAAACTACAAGTCCGAAACTTATAGAAAATACATTTTTGTGCTCTGTGAGTCGATATCCTTCGCATACAATTTAATTGGAGTTGAAAATTCACGTTTGGAGAAAATCACTTTTAAAAATGTTTAAATCGTCATAACTCCTTAACCAAGCGTCTAAACACCCCAAAACTTGCAAAATTCAAAATTCTCTAAAAACAAAACTACAAGTCCGAAACTTATAGAAAATACATTTTTGTGCTCTGTGAGTCGATATCCTTCGCATAAAATTCAATTGGAGTTAAAAAATTCAAGTTTGGAGAAAATGACTTTTAAAAATGTTTAAATCGTCATAACTCCTTAACCAAGCGTCTAAACACCCCAAAATTGCAAAATTCAAAATTCTCTAAAAACAAAACTACAAGTCCAAAACTTATAGAAAACACATTTTTGTGCTCTGTGAGTCGATATCCTTCGCATAAAATTCAATTGGAGTTAAAAATTCAAGTTTGGAGAAAATGACTTTTAAAAATGTTTAAATCGTCATAACTCCTTAACCAAGCGTCTAAACACCCCAAAACTTGCAAAATTCAAAATTCTCTAAAAACAAAACTACAAGTCCAAAACTTATAAAAAATACATTTTTGTGCTATGTGTTGAAATATTCACGTTTGGTGAAAATGACTTTTAAAAATGTTTAAATCGTCATAACTCCTTAACCAAGCGTCTAAACACCATCAAACTTGCAAAATTCAAAATTCTCTAAAAACAAAACTACAAGTCCAAAACTTATAGAAAATACATTTTTGTGCTCTGTGAGTCGATATCCTTCGCATACAATTTAATTGGAGTTAAAAAATTCAAGTTTGGAGAAAATGACTTTTAAAAATGTTTAAATCGTCATAACTCCTTAACCAAGCGTCTAAACACCATCAAACTTGCAAAATTCAAAATTCTCTTAAAACAAAACTACAAGTCCAAAACTTATAAAAAATACATTTTTGTGCTCTGTGAGTCGATATCCTTCGCATAAAATTCAATTGGAGTTGAAAAATTCACGTTTGGAGAAAATGACTTTTAAAAATGTTTAAATCGTCATAACTCCTTAACCAAGCGTCTAAACACCATCAAACTTGCAAAATTCAAAATTCTCTAAAAACAAAACTACAAGTCCAAAACTTATAGAAAATACATTTTTGTGCTCTGTGAGTCGATATCCTTCGCATAAAATTCAATTGGAGTTGAAAAATTCACGTTTGGAGAAAATGACTTTTAAAAATGTTTAAATCGTCATAACTCCTTAACCAAGCGTCTAAACACCCCAAAACTTGCAAAATTCAAAATTCTCTAAAAACAAAACTACAAGTCCGAAACTTATAGAAAATACATTTTTGTGCTCTGTGAGTCGATATCCTTCGCATACAATTTAATTGGAGTTGAAAAATTCACGTTTGGAGAAAATCACTTTTAAAAATGTTTAAATCGTCATAACTCCTTAACCAAGCGTCTAAACACCCCAAAACTTGCAAAATTCAAAATTCTCTAAAAACAAAACTACAAGTCCGAAACTTATAGAAAATACATTTTTGTGCTCTGTGAGTCGATATCCTTCGCATAAAATTCAATTGGAGTTGAAAAATTCACGTTTGGAGAAAATGACTTTTAAAAATGTTTAAATCGTCATAACTCCTTAACCAAGCGTCTAAACACCCCAAAACTTGCAAAATTCAAAATTCTCTAAAAACAAAACTACAAGTCCAAAACTTATAGAAAATACATTTTTGTGCTCTGTGAGTCGATATCCTTCGCATAAAATTCAATTGGAGTTGAAAAATTCACGTTTGGAGAAAATGACTTTTAAAAATGTTTAAATCGTCATAACTCCTTAACCAAGCGTCTAAACACCATCAAACTTGCAAAATTCAAAATTCTCTAAAAACAAAACTACAAGTCCAAAACTTATAGAAAATACATTTTTGTGCTCTGTGAGTCGATATCCTTCGCATAAAATTCAATTGGAGTTGAAAAATTCACGTTTGGAGAAAATGACTTTTAAAAATGTTTAAATCGTCATAACTCCTTAACCAAGCGTCTAAACACCCCAAAACTTGCAAAATTCAAAATTCTCTAAAAACAAAACTACAAGTCCGAAACTTATAGAAAATACATTTTTGTGCTCTGTGAGTCGATATCCTTCGCATACAATTTAATTGGAGTTGAAAAATTCACGTTTGGAGAAAATCACTTTTAAAAATGTTTAAATCGTCATAACTCCTTAACCAAGCGTCTAAACACCCCAAAACTTGCAAAATTCAAAATTCTCTAAAAACAAAACTACAAGTCCGAAACTTATAGAAAATACATTTTTGTGCTCTGTGAGTCGATATCCTTCGCATAAAATTCAATTGGAGTTGAAAAATTCACGTTTGGAGAAAATGACTTTTAAAAATGTTTAAATCGTCATAACTCCTTAACCAAGCGTCTAAACACCCCAAAACTTGCAAAATTCAAAATTCTCTAAAAACAAAACTACAAGTCCGAAACTTATAGAAAATACATTTTTGTGCTCTGTGAGTCGATATCCTTCGCATACAATTTAATTGGAGTTGAAAAATTCACGTTTGGAGAAAATCACTTTTAAAAATGTTTAAATCGTCATAACTCCTTAACCAAGCGTCTAAACACCCCAAAACTTGCAAAATTCAAAATTCTCTAAAAACAAAACTACAAGTCCGAAACTTATAGAAAATACATTTTTGTGCTCTGTGAGTCGATATCCTTCGCATACAATTTAATTGGAGTTGAAAAATTCACGTTTGGAGAAAATGACTTTTAAAAATGTTTAAATCGTCATAACTCCTTAACCAAGCGTCTAAACACCATCAAACTTGCAAAATTCAAAATTCTCTAAAAACAAAACTACAAGTCCAAAACTTATAGAAAATACATTTTTGTGCTCTGTGAGTCGATATCCTTCGCATAAAATTCAATTGGAGTTGAAAAATTCACGTTTGGAGAAAATCACTTTTAAAAATGTTTAAATCGTCATAACTCCTTAACCAAGCGTCTAAACACCCCAAAACTTGCAAAATTCAAAATTCTCTAAAAACAAAACTACAAGTCCGAAACTTATAGAAAATACATTTTTGTGCTCTGTGAGTCGATATCCTTCGCATAAAATTCAATTGGAGTTAAAAAATTCAAGTTTGGAGAAAATGACTTTTAAAAATGTTTAAATCGTCATAACTCCTTAACCAAGCGTCTAAACACCCCAAAACTTGCAAAATTCAAAATTCTCTAAAAACAAAACTACAAGTCCAAAACTTATAGAAAATACATTTTTGTGCTCTGTGAGTCGATATCCTTCGCATAAAATTCAATTGGAGTTGAAAAATTCACGTTTGGAGAAAATGACTTTTAAAAATGTTTAAATCGTCATAACTCCTTAACCAAGCGTCTAAACACCCCAAAACTTGCAAAATTCAAAATTCTCTAAAAACAAAACTACAAGTCCGAAACTTATAGAAAATACATTTTTGTGCTCTGTGAGTCGATATCCTTCGCATACAATTTAATTGGAGTTGAAAAATTCACGTTTGGAGAAAATCACTTTTAAAAATGTTTAAATCGTCATAACTCCTTAACCAAGCGTCTAAACACCCCAAAACTTGCAAAATTCAAAATTCTCTAAAAACAAAACTACAAGTCCAAAACTTATAGAAAATACATTTTTGTGCTCTGTGAGTCGATATCCTTCGCATAAAATTCAATTGGAGTTGAAAAATTCACGTTTGGAGAAAATCACTTTTAAAAATGTTTAAATCGTCATAACTCCTTAACCAAGCGTCTAAACACCCCAAAACTTGCAAAATTCAAAATTCTCTAAAAACAAAACTACAAGTCCGAAACTTATAGAAAATACATTTTTGTGCTCTGTGAGTCGATATCCTTCGCATACAATTTAATTGGAGTTGAAAAATTCACGTTTGGAGAAAATGACTTTTAAAAATGTTTAAATCGTCATAACTCCTTAACCAAGCGTCTAAACACCCCAAAACTTGCAAAATTCAAAATTCTCTAAAAACAAAACTACAAGTCCGAAACTTATAGAAAATACATTTTTGTGCTCTGTGAGTCGATATCCTTCGCATAAAATTCAATTGGAGTTAAAAAATTCAAGTTTGGAGAAAATGACTTTTAAAAATGTTTAAATCGTCATAACTCCTTAACCAAGCGTCTAAACACCCCAAAACTTGCAAAATTCAAAATTCTCTAAAAACAAAACTACAAGTCCAAAACTTATAGAAAATACATTTTTGTGCTCTGTGAGTCGATATCCTTCGCATAAAATTCAATTGGAGTTGAAAAATTCACGTTTGGAGAAAATCACTTTTAAAAATGTTTAAATCGTCATAACTCCTTAACCAAGCGTCTAAACACCCCAAAACTTGCAAAATTCAAAATTCTCTAAAAACAAAACTACAAGTCCGAAACTTATAGAAAATACATTTTTGTGCTCTGTGAGTCGATATCCTTCGCATACAATTTAATTGGAGTTGAAAAATTCACGTTTGGAGAAAATCACTTTTAAAAATGTTTAAATCGTCATAACTCCTTAACCAAGCGTCTAAACACCCCAAAACTTGCAAAATTCAAAATTCTCTAAAAACAAAACTACAAGTCCGAAACTTATAGAAAATACATTTTTGTGCTCTGTGAGTCGATATCCTTCGCATAAAATTCAATTGGAGTTAAAAAATTCAAGTTTGGAGAAAATGACTTTTAAAAATGTTTAAATCGTCATAACTCCTTAACCAAGCGTCTAAACACCCCAAAACTTGCAAAATTCAAAATTCTCTAAAAACAAAACTACAAGTCCAAAACTTATAGAAAATACATTTTTGTGCTCTGTGAGTCGATATCCTTCGCATACAATTTAATTGGAGTTGAAAAATTCACGTTTGGAGAAAATGACTTTTAAAAATGTTTAAATCGTCATAACTCCTTAACCAAGCGTCTAAACACCCCAAAACTTGCAAAATTCAAAATTCTCTAAAAACAAAACTACAAGTCCGAAACTTATAGAAAATACATTTTTGTGCTCTGTGAGTCGATATCCTTCGCATAAAATTCAATTGGAGTTAAAAAATTCAAGTTTGGAGAAAATGACTTTTAAAAATGTTTAAATCGTCATAACTCCTTAACCAAGCGTCTAAACACCCCAAAACTTGCAAAATTCAAAATTCTCTAAAAACAAAACTACAAGTCCAAAACTTATAGAAAATACATTTTTGTGCTCTGTGAGTCGATATCCTTCGCATAAAATTCAATTGGAGTTGAAAAATTCACGTTTGGAGAAAATGACTTTTAAAAATGTTTAAATCGTCATAACTCCTTAACCAAGCGTCTAAACACCCCAAAACTTGCAAAATTCAAAATTCTCTAAAAACAAAACTACAAGTCCGAAACTTATAGAAAATACATTTTTGTGCTCTGTGAGTCGATATCCTTCGCATACAATTTAATTGGAGTTGAAAAATTCACGTTTGGAGAAAATCACTTTTAAAAATGTTTAAATCGTCATAACTCCTTAACCAAGCGTCTAAACACCCCAAAACTTGCAAAATTCAAAATTCTCTAAAAACAAAACTACAAGTCCAAAACTTATAGAAAATACATTTTTGTGCTCTGTGAGTCGATATCCTTCGCATAAAATTCAATTGGAGTTGAAAAATTCACGTTTGGAGAAAATGACTTTTAAAAATGTTTAAATCTTCATAACTCCTTAACCAAGCGTCTAAACACCCCAAAACTTGCAAAATTCAAAATTCTCTAAAAACAAAACTACAAGTCCGAAACTTATAGAAAATACATTTTTGTGCTCTGTGAGTCGATATCCTTCGCATACAATTTAATTGGAGTTGAAAATTCACGTTTGGAGAAAATCACTTTTAAAAATGTTTAAATCGTCATAACTCCTTAACCAAGCGTCTAAACACCCCAAAACTTGCAAAATTCAAAATTCTCTAAAAACAAAACTACAAGTCCGAAACTTATAGAAAATACATTTTTGTGCTCTGTGAGTCGATATCCTTCGCATAAAATTCAATTGGAGTTAAAAAATTCAAGTTTGGAGAAAATGACTTTTAAAAATGTTTAAATCGTCATAACTCCTTAACCAAGCGTCTAAACACCCCAAAACTTGCAAAATTCAAAATTCTCTAAAAAAAAACTACAAGTCCAAAACTTATAGAAAATACATTTTTGTGCTCTGTGAGTCGATATCCTTCGCATAAAATTCAATTGGAGTTAAAAATTCAAGTTTGGAGAAAATGACTTTTAAAAATGTTTAAATCGTCATAACTCCTTAACCAAGCGTCTAAACACCCCAAAACTTGCAAAATTCAAAATTCTCTAAAAACAAAACTACAAGTCCAAAACTTATAAAAAATACATTTTTGTGCTATGTGTTGAAATATTCACGTTTGGTGAAAATGACTTTTAAAAATGTTTAAATCGTCATAACTCCTTAACCAAGCGTCTAAACACCATCAAACTTGCAAAATTCAAAATTCTCTAAAAACAAAACTACAAGTCCAAAACTTATAGAAAATACATTTTTGTGCTCTGTGAGTCGATATCCTTCGCATACAATTTAATTGGAGTTAAAAAATTCAAGTTTGGAGAAAATGACTTTTAAAAATGTTTAAATCGTCATAACTCCTTAACCAAGCGTCTAAACACCATCAAACTTGCAAAATTCAAAATTCTCTTAAAACAAAACTACAAGTCCAAAACTTATAAAAAATACATTTTTGTGCTCTGTGAGTCGATATCCTTCGCATAAAATTCAATTGGAGTTGAAAAATTCACGTTTGGAGAAAATGACTTTTAAAAATGTTTAAATCGTCATAACTCCTTAACCAAGCGTCTAAACACCATCAAACTTGCAAAATTCAAAATTCTCTAAAAACAAAACTACAAGTCCAAAACTTATAGAAAATACATTTTTGTGCTCTGTGAGTCGATATCCTTCCCATAAAATTCAATTGGAGTTAAAAAATTCAAGTTTGGAGAAAATGACTTTTAAAAATGTTTAAATCGTCATAACTCCTTAACCAAGCGTCTAAACACCATCAAACTTGCAAAATTCAAAATTCTCTAAAAACAAAACTACAAGTCCAAAACTTATAGAAAATACATTTTTGTGCTCTGTGAGTCGATATCCTTCGCATACAATTTAATTGGAGTTGAAAAATTCACGTTTGGAGAAAATGACTTTTAAAAATGTTTAAATCGTCACAACTCCTTAACCAAGCGTCTAAACCACATCAAACTTGCAAAATTCAAAATTCTCTAAAAACAAAACTACAAGTCCAAAACTTATAGAAAATACATTTTTGTGCTCTGTGAGTCGATATCCTTCGCATAAAATTCAATTGGAGTTGAAAAATTCACGTTTGGAGAAAATGACTTTTAAAAATGTTTAAATCGTCATAACTCCTTAACCAAGCGTCTAAACACCATCAAACTTGCAAAATTCAAAATTCTCTAAAAACAAAACTACAAGTCCAAAACTTATAGAAAATACATTTTTGTGCTCTGTGAGTCAATATCGTTCGCATAAAATTCAATTGGAGTTAAAAAATTCAAGTTTGGAGAAAATGACTTTTAAAAATGTTTAAATAGTCATAACTCCTTAGCCAAGCGTCTAAACACCATCAAACTTGCAAAATTCAAAATTCTCTAAAAACAAAACTACAAGTCCAAAACTTATAGAAAATACATTTTTGTGCTCTGTGAGTCGATATCCTTCGCATAAAATTCAATTGGAGTTGAAAAATTCACGTTTGGAGAAAATGACTTTTAAAAATGTTTAAATCGTCATAACTCCTTAACCAAGCGTCTAAACACCCCAAAACTTGCAAAATTCAAAATTCTCTAAAAACAAAACTACAAGTCCGAAACTTATAGAAAATACATTTTTGTGCTCTGTGAGTCGATATAGTGATCGTGGGTGCCGTGGTTGATTTAAAAAAATGTATTTATTTGCTTTTCTTAAAATGATATTTTATTATTTCAATTTGTAATAAATATTGTAACTTCAACTTCTGACGATCAAAACACAACTGGTGTCAATAGGTATCTTAAAAGAGAAGCAAGCAGCAAGTTGTGGGCGAGAATGCATTGCAGCTAAAAGTGCTGCATTGCATTCTGCGAATTTAAAGATAGATAAGATTCTTATTAAAAGCATTCTTATGAGAAGCATAAGAATTAAGAATGTGCTGACTCTATTTAAAGGGTCCGGATGTGACTCCTCCCCCCATAGATTCAACGGTCTCCGTTGAACAAGGATTAATTTTTAATTCAATAGTATTGCTTGCTTTTCCTTTAGATTTACATTTAAAATATAATAAAATTGTAATTATAATTAACATAATTAATACAAAAGTTAAACTTGAAGTTACCTTGTGGTTATTTTCAACATATTTTATATATTTTCTATTTTCAATATTCCTTAAATTTAAATCAGATAATGTAAAGTTACTAAATATTTTACTTGTATTGGTTATAAAATGCGGTATTACAAAAGTTTCATAATAAGTTTTCTGTTTTACACTTATTTCGAATTCTTTTAATTTTACTGTACAGTTTTCAATACTAATAATATTGTGATTTTTAATGACAATTTTTTGATCAATGCAGTCTTGATCAATTTCAATGACTTCCAGATTTTTAGTTACAATGGTGTGTTCGTTAATTTTTGTTATTGAAGTTTCTTTGTTACTTTTATAGTTACAAACATTATTTTCATTTAAAAGATTTCTTATACATTTGTTCGGAAATGGAATTAAATTAATTTTTAAAAGATTTTCTGTATTTGAGAGGTAAATTTTCATCTCATTTATGATTACAAATGTTATATCAAATTCAATTTCCATTGAATCTAGGTTTGGAATAGGTATAATGGCTGAATTATAAAATTTTTCTTTGCAAAATATCGGAATTGATACAACGAATATTATAAGATTATTTTTTAATAGAACAGCAGTTTTTATAAGTCATAACATTTCAATAGTTATGTTATAATCTCTCATTTCATCAATATTAAACATATCGTGTTCTAGTAAGTTTATTTTTGATAACAAAATATTGTCTTTAATTTTAGAGATTTCATTTTTTAAATTACATGAGTACATGTAAAGCTGTAGGATCAAAGAGTTTTTGTCCGTCTTAAAAAGAATGTCTTCTGTCAAAGTCGAAATGTTTTTATAAAATTGATTCATTTTCACATCGTTTTCTATGATATGCTTTCTGATGGTTTCAAAATTCTGAATCATATTATTATTTATTTCAACTTGCTTGTTCGTTTCGTCAGTTAATTGTTTCATATTCTTTTCTACATTTTCCATAAACGAATATATTTCCTTAGAGTCTTCACTCTCCATAGTTCCTGCTAACAATTTCATACCGTTACCCCAAATATTTATTAAACCTCGCTTTTGGCGTGTAGTTTTCATGTAGTTTCTAAAGCAATACAGTTCTTGTTTTATTGAAATTATTTCTTTTTCAATAATTGTCATTCCGATTTCCATTACTGAATTACTTGTTTTAAGGGATTTAAAGCTTGTTTCAATTGCTTCTGTCGCCTCTAAATATTTTGATATGTTTACAATGTGTAAAAACTTATTGTAATGATCAATTATTTTAGTTTCTTCGAATCTGACAATGGTATACCCATTGTCATTATGAATTGGGGTAATGTCAATTCGTTGTCCGCTGATTAGAGGAACTAACAGCATTAGAATTGCCAACGTCATCATTTTGTCTGTAATGATAATTTTGGAATTTAGTTTTGCGTTTGACTTGGTTCTTATAAGATTTTTTTGGATGTTTGTCAGATATCAAATGATTTCCTGCTTGTTTATAGTTTTTTATATTTATATACTTAGGATTTGACTTCCCTATTCTATTATTTCTAACGAATTCATTTTCAAAATTAGTAACAGTTTCTCTGTTTTCGTTCAACTTATTTATTTTATTTGTTTTATTTGCATGTAATAACTTAGACAATGAGGTAATTTCTTCCTCTGAAATAATATTGTTTATAAAGTCTATTGGCCTCATTTTCGTACTTGTATGAATTGTATTGTTGTATAAAACAACAGCTTTAAAAACTTTTTCATCAAGACTATCTTCGTTGCAAGGATCAGCATTAAACAGTCTTATGTGTTCATTAAATGTTGAATGCAAGCGTTCTATGTCAGCATTGCCAGTTTTCAAATAAGTAGTTGTGACATGAAGTTGAATGTCATATGAAGTTAAAAATTGTCTTATTGAAACTGTGTCTAGTTCGTTATCAGTAACGATAAGTTTTGGCTTTCCCAAATATTGCATTCGGGTTTTAAGTGCTTTTGTAATTGAAATCCATGTTCTGTCTTCTAAAAGGTCAGCCGTAGCATATTTGGTGAGTTTATCAATTGTTGTCAAATACATGACATTTCGCATAGGAAACCATATATCTACGTGAACAATATCGTTATGTCTTGTAGGGGTATCTGTTATATTAAATTTATGTTTTATAGGCATTCTGTCAAATTTAGCTGAGTTACATATGTTACAATTATTTATGAATTTTTGAATTTCTTTTTGAAGGTTTGGATAATAGTAGTTAGCTTTCATTTCTAAGAATATTTCGCTAATCCCCCTATGATTATTTTTCAAATGTTCATATTCAATGATTTTCAACAATTTTTCTTTATCGGTTAAATCTTCCAATACTTTACTAGTTTTCATTACTTTGAGATTTTTATTCTTTGAAAAATATTTTACGTAATTGTTTTGAAAAGTCAAAAACAATTCATTATCCTCACAAAATACAACTATTAAACCTTTTTCGGGTAATTGATTTCTCATTAATTCTAATAAATTGCTTTCAGAATTTATATACAACGTGGTTCGTATTTTCTTTTTAAAAATGATTTTTTTTGTCGTGGATTCCCTTATTGATTTTTTTAATACGAATTGGTATTTAAAAATATTCAGTGGTTTTTCAGTAATAGATATAAAATCGGCACTGTCAGTGTCTGCACTGTGCACGATGTCAATTTCGTCATCAAAGATCTCGTTGAGATTTATTAAAACTTCATCTGCATTGTCGATCTTTTCATAGTTTATTCTGCTTAGCCCGTCGGCTACTACATTTTCTTTGCCTTTAATATACTCTATTATGAAGTCAAACTCATTTAATTTTATTTTCCAACGTTGTAATTTCATGTTGGGCTCTTTTAAGGAATTTAACCAAACTAATGGTTTGTGATCAGTTTTGACCACAAAACTTCTTCCATATAAGTAAGGCCTGAAATGTTTGGTTGCCCAAACAATGGCCAAAAGCTCTTTCTCTATTGTACTATATTTTTTTTCGTGATCATTCAGAGATCAACTTGCGAAACTTATAGCCTTATTATCTTGGGTTAAGACTGCCCCTAACGCATAGTTGCTGGCGTCTGTTACTAATATGAACTTCTTTTTGAAGTCAGGGTGTACTAAAATTGGATCATTTTTAATTAGTTCTTTAAGCTTATGAAACGCAGCTATGAATTTTTTGTCTTTTTTATTGACTTTGGTATTCTTTTTCAAGTACTTAACAAGGTGATGAGCAACTTTAGAGTAATCTTTAATAAACCGTCTGTAATAACCTGTGATGCCAAGAAAACTTTTAATTTCTTTCTGATTACTCGGGAGTGGTATTTTGTCTATAGCTTCAACTTTTTTAGGATTAGTTTTAATGCCGTCAGGTGTAACCACGTGACCTAAAAATGCGGTTTCTTTTTTCATAAACTGACATTTATTCAATTGAATTTTTAGATTAGCCTCTCTTAATCGTTTCAAAATTTTGGATAGTGATTCCATGTGTTCTTCAATACTAGTTGAAAAAATCAAAATGTCATCCAGGTAAACAAGACAAATTTTGCCAATATATTCTTTTAATACATTGTTAATCAGTCTTTGAAATGTGGCAGGTGCATTACGCAATCCAAATGGCATACGAAGAAATTCGTAGTGACCATTGGATGTGGAAAACGCGGTCTTATGAATGTCGCTATGATGCATTTCAATTTGATGAAATCCCTTAGCGAGATCCAGCGTTGTAAAGTACTGACATCGACCTAATTTATCAAATATCTCTTCGATATTTGGCATAGGCTGTCGGTCTTCTATTGTTATCTCATTAAGTTTTCGGTAATCGATAACTATGCGCCACTGTTTTTTACCTGAAAGGTCTTCTTTTTTGGGAACTACCCATATTGGACTATTGAAAGGACTATTAGACTCCCTTATTATACCCTGCTTAAGCATTTCTTCAATTTGTCTATCAACCTCATCTCTATGTACTTCCGGATAACGGTATAGTTTTGAATAAACTGGTAATTCATGTTTTGTATGTATGTGATGCTTTACTTCATTTGTAAACGATAAGTCATCATTTTCATTGTAAAATGTTCTTTTAAATTTCTTCAAAACACCGTAAAGTAAACCTTTCTCATGTTCACTTAAATGCTCGCTTTCAATAAATTCACCTATATTGTTATTGATTCCCACCTCATTATTAAAATTAATTTCTACTACATTTTCATTATTATATGCAAGATTGTCATAAATTTCTTCTTGTTTATCGAAATACAACTTAAGCACTGCTTTATTCAATATTAACTGCTGTTTAGGGTAATCTACAATTGCATTAAATCTTTTAAGAATATTATTACCTATTATTCCATCGTAGTTATTTTTGAGATCGTGTTCTAGAAACTCGCAAAAAACATCTTCGTTTTCATTGAATTCCTTGAAAACTGGAATTGAACACATTGTATTTAAAACAAAACTATCTCCGATCGATCTCACTGGTATGTGAACTTGTTTTTTCCATTTTGGATGACATATCTGAGGTTTAATGACACTGACTTCTGCGCCTGTATCAACAATAAAGTAAAGTTTTCTAATTTTAGTATTAATTATTATATAGGGAAGGTGTTTGGGCTCTCCATTAAAAAATTTCCCAATTCCATTGGTTCTGTAGATCGTGCACCACTGTTTTGTTGATTTCTACTTCTGTAGCCATTTCCTGTTCCCTGATTTTGGTTCAAATTGGAATTATTTCTGAAGGGGTTTCCATTTTGCTGGTTGACGTTAAAATTCTGATAATTTCTACTAGTACGCGTATTTCCTGACCCATAATTATCAAAAGGGTTTTGATGATTTCTATTTATGTTTCTGTAAGTATTTCCTGATACTTGGTTTTCGTTTAAGTTTTGATTATTCCTATTAATATTTCTATATGTGTTACCTGATTCCTGATTCTCATTAAAGTTTTGATTATTTCTGTTTCTAAACGTATTAGTACCTCTTTGGTATACAAAAGAGTTTTGATTGTTCCTACCTCTGTATGGATTTCCTGTTGATTGATTTTGATTCAAATTTAAATTATTTTTGATAACAGGACCAAGAATCGTATAACTTTGGTGACGCGCTTCTAGAATAATTTTGTAAGCGGCATCTAAGTTACTTGGGTTTCTACTAAAAATTAAGGTTTTAGTAGGCTCTGGAAGGTTCTCTCTAAAAACATTCAGAGCTATCCTGTTTACCTCATCAGTTGTGTAGTTTGTGTCACCATGTGATAGAATACGAATATGTATTCTACTGGTAATTTTGTTTATTTCATAAAAATACTTTTCAATAGTAGAGTCTACTCTACACATTTTCAATTTGTCTATTAAGGTGAAACTATTTTCTTTTTCACCGAAATTCTCAAGCAAAATTTCTTTGATTCTTTTCCAGCTTTCTATCAAGCCGTGTCTTTGGAGAACTGGACGTGTGCGTCCCACGCATTTATTTTTAAGGAAACCTATTAGAACTTTTTTGTTGTTGTCGTCAAAGCTGTCAATCGTAGGAACTAAATAGTCAACCTGCTGTAGAAAGTCCACTAAATGGTTTTTGTCAGTTCCGTCAAAGTCTTGTATGTTCTTAATACAATTAAGAATTAAATTCATATTTTCTACTGAATTAGCCATTTTTTTTTTTTTTAACAAATCTTATAATAATGTGGAGAAAAAAAAATTTATGATTATATTTTGAATAATGAATAATTTTTGTTTATATGTATTAACAAAAACATACACTAAAAGACAATTTAAAAATTCACTGGAGTCATTTGATTTCAAAACAGCTTAGCTAGCTATATTATTTTTTTTTTCTTCTTGCACTATGTATCTCTGTCAATATTTAGATAGGGTTTGCTTTTTTGTCTTACAATTTTGGATTAGAAACTTTGTCGCCTTCTTTTTCAAATAGACCATTTATTTTATATGATCAGGTATTTATGAAATTCACTTATATTTCGTTATAAAATACTAAAATAAGAATTGTAACAACAAAAATTATAGTTCTGTTTTTTTTTTTTTTACTTCATTTGGGAAAACACATTAATGAATTGCTCATCAAATTTTATACACTAGGTAGATGGCATAGACTTTTTTTTTTTATTTTATTTATTTTTCTTTCTTTTCAATTCTTTTTGGCACAGCTATGTTTAGTTAAAATATAATGTTTAATAATAATAATCACCATTTCCTGCATTTTCAATCCTATTTCGTGTTGAATTACATCTTTTGAGCTCATCCATCGCTTGGCAATAATTCTTTGTCACTTCTTCAAATTGGGATTTCGATTTTGGGCACAAATTTTTGTTGTTGTTGTTTGAGTGTGGTTTTGTTGTTTTTCTTTATATTTTTTTTTTTTTTAATCCTCGTCGCCAGTGATCGTGGGTGCCGTGGTTGATTTAAAAAAATGTATTTATTTGCTTTTCTTAAAATGATATTTTATTATTTCAATTTGTAATAAATATTGTAACTTCAACTTCTGACGATCAAAACACAACTGGTGTCAATAGGTATCTTAAAAGAGAAGCAAGCAGCAAGTTGTGGGCGAGAATGCATTGCAGCTAAAAGTGCTGCATTGCATTCTGCGAATTTAAAGATAGATAAGATTCTTATTAAAAGCATTCTTATGAGAAGCATAAGAATTAAGAATGTGCTGACTCTATTTAAAGGGTCCGGATGTGACTATATCCTTCGCATACAATTTAATTGGAGTTGAAAAATTCACGTTTGGAGAAAATCACTTTTAAAAATGTTTAAATCGTCATAACTCCTTAACCAAGCGTCTAAACACCCCAAAACTTGCAAAATTCAAAATTCTCTAAAAACAAAACTACAAGTCCAAAACTTATAGAAAATACATTTTTGTGCTCTGTGAGTCGATATCCTTCGCATAAAATTCAATTGGAGTTGAAAAATTCACGTTTGGAGAAAATGACTTTTAAAAATGTTTAAATCGTCATAACTCCTTAACCAAGCGTCTAAACACCCCAAAACTTGCAAAATTCAAAATTCTCTAAAAACAAAACTACAAGTCCAAAACTTATAAAAAATACATTTTTGTGCTATGTGTTGAAATATTCACGTTTGGTGAAAATGACTTTTAAAAATGTTTAAATCGTCATAACTCCTTAACCAAGCGTCTAAACACCATCAAACTTGCAAAATTCAAAATTCTCTAAAAACAAAACTACAAGTCCAAAACTTATAGAAAATACATTTTTGTGCTCTGTGAGTCGATATCCTTCGCATACAATTTAATTGGAGTTAAAAAATTCAAGTTTGGAGAAAATGACTTTTAAAAATGTTTAAATCGTCATAACTCCTTAACCAAGCGTCTAAACACCCCAAAACTTGCAAAATTCAAAATTCTCTAAAAACAAAACTACAAGTCCAAAACTTATAAAAAATACATTTTTGTGCTCTGTGAGTCGATATCCTTCGCATAAAATTCAATTGGAGTTGAAAAATTCACGTTTGGAGAAAATGACTTTTAAAAATGTTTAAATCGTCATAACTCCTTAACCAAGCGTCTAAACACCATCAAACTTGCAAAATTCAAAATTCTCTAAAAACAAAACTACAAGTCCAAAACTTATAGAAAATACATTTTTGTGCTCTGTGAGTCGATATCCTTCCCATAAAATTCAATTGGAGTTAAAAAATTCAAGTTTGGAGAAAATGACTTTTAAAAATGTTTAAATCGTCATAACTCCTTAACCAAGCGTCTAAACACCATCAAACTTGCAAAATTCAAAATTCTCTAAAAACAAAACTACAAGTCCAAAACTTATAGAAAATACATTTTTGTGCTCTGTGAGTCGATATCCTTCGCATACAATTTAATTGGAGTTGAAAAATTCACGTTTGGAGAAAATGACTTTTAAAAATGTTTAAATCGTCATAACTCCTTAACCAAGCGTCTAAACCACATCAAACTTGCAAAATTCAAAATTCTCTAAAAACAAAACTACAAGTCCAAAACTTATAGAAAATACATTTTTGTGCTCTGTGAGTCGATATCCTTCGCATAAAATTCAATTGGAGTTGAAAAATTCACGTTTGGAGAAAATGACTTTTAAAAATGTTTAAATCGTCATAACTCCTTAACCAAGCGTCTAAACACCATCAAACTTGCAAAATTCAAAATTCTCTAAAAACAAAACTACAAGTCCAAAACTTATAGAAAATACATTTTTGTGCTCTGTGAGTCGATATCGTTCGCATAAAATTCAATTGGAGTTAAAAAATTCAAGTTTGGAGAAAATGACTTTTAAAAATGTTTAAATAGTCATAACTCCTTAGCCAAGCGTCTAAACACCCCAAAACTTGCAAAATTCAAAATTCTCTAAAAACAAAACTACAAGTCCAAAACTTATAGAAAATACATTTTTGTGCTCTGTGAGTCGATATCCTTCGCATACAATTCAATTGGAGTTGAAAAATTCACGTTTGGAGAAAATGACTTTTAAAAATGTTTAAATCGTCATAACTCCTTAACCAAGCGTCTAAACACCCCAAAACTTGCAAAATTCAAAATTCTCTAAAAACAAAACTACAAGTCCAAAACTTATAGAAAATACATTTTTGTGCTCTGTGAGTCGATATCCTTCGCATAAAATTCAATTGGAGTTGAAAAATTCACGTTTGGAGAAAATGACTTTTAAAAATGTTTAAATCGTCATAACTCCTTAACCAAGCGTCTAAACACCCCAAAACTTGCAAAATTCAAAATTCTCTAAAAACAAAACTACAAGTCCAAAACTTATAGAAAATACATTTTTGTGCTCTGTGAGTCGATATCCTTCGCATAAAATTCAATTGGAGTTGAAAGATTCACGTTTATAGAAAATGACTTTTAAAAATGTTTAAATCGTCATAACTCCTTAACCAAGCGTCTAAACACCCCAAAACTTGCAAAATTCAAAATTCTCTAAAAACAAAACTACAAGTCGAGGAGTTGAAAAATTCACGTTTGGAGAAAATGACTTTTAAAAATGTTTAAATCGTCATAACTCCTTAACCAAACGTCTAAACACCCCAAAACTTTCAAAATTCTCTAAAAACAAAACTACAAGTCCAAAACTTATAGAAAATACATTTTTGTGCTCTGTGAGTCGATATCCTTCGCATAAAATTCAATTGGAGTTTAAAAATTCAAGTTTGGAGAAAATGACTTTTAACAATGTTTAAATCGTCATAACTCCTTAACCAAGCGTCTAAACACCCCAAAACTTGCAAAATTCAAAATTCTCTAAAAACAAAACTACAAGTCCAAAACTTATAGAAAATACATTTTTGTGCTCTGTGAGTCGATATCCTTCGCATAAAATTCAATTGGAGTTGAAAAATTCACGTTTGGAGAAAATTACTTTTAAAAATGTTTAAATCGTCATAACTCCTTAACCAAGCGTCTAAACACCCCAAAACTTGCAAAATTCAAAATTCTCTAAAAACAAAACTACAAGTCCAAAACTTATAGAAAATACATTTTTGTGCTCTGTGAGTCGATATCCTTCGCATAAAATTCAATTGGAGTTGAAAAATTCACGTTTGGAGAAAATGACTTTTAAAAATGTTTAAATCGTCATAACTCCTTAACCAAGCGTCTAAACACCCCAAAACTTGCAAAATTCAAAATTCTCTAAAAACAAAACTACAAGTCCAAAACTTATAGAAAATACATTTTTGTGCTCTGTGAGTCGATATCCTTCGCATAAAATTCAATTGGAGTTGAAAAATTCACGTTTGGAGAAAATGAATTTTAAAAATGTTTAAATCGTCATAACTCCTTAACCAAGCGTCTAAACACCCTAAAACTTGCAAAATTCAAAATTCTCTAAAAACAAAACTACAAATCCAAAACTTATAGAAAATACATTTTTGTGCTCTGTGAGTCGATATCCTTCGCATAAAATTCAATTGGAGTTGAAAAATTCACGTTTGGAGAAAATGACTTTTAAAAATGTTTAAATCGTCATAACTCCTTAACCAAGCGTCTAAACACCCCAAAACTTGCAAAATTCAAAATTCTCTAAAAACAAAACTACAAGTCCAAAACTTATAGAAAATACATTTTTGTGCTCTGTGAGTCGATATCCTTCGCATAAAATTCAATTGGAGTTGAAAAATTCACGTTTGGAGAAAATGAATTTTAAAAATGTTTAAATCGTCATAACTCCTTAACCAAGCGTCTAAACACCCTAAAACTTGCAAAATTCAAAATTCTCTAAAAACAAAACTACAAATCCAAAACTTATAGAAAATACATTTTTGTGCTCTGTGAGTCGATATCCTTCGCATAAAATTCAATTGGAGTTGAAAAATTCACGTTTGGAGAAAATGACTTTTAAAAATGTTTAAATCGTCATAACTCCTTAACCAAGCGTCTAAACACCCCAAAACTTGCAAAATTCAAAATTCTCTAAAAACAAAACTACAAGTCCAAAACTTATAGAAAATACATTTTTGTGCTCTGTGAGTCGATATCCTTCGCATAAAATTCAATTGGAGTTGAAAAATTCACGTTTGGAGAAAATGACTTTTAAAAACGTTTAAATCGTCATAACTCCTTAACCAAGCGTCTAAGCACCCCAAAACTTGCAAAATTCAAAATTCTCTAAAAACAAAACTACAAGTCCAAAACTTATAGAAAATACATTTTTGTGCTCTGTGAGTCGATATCCTTCGCATACAATTTAATTGGAGTTGAAAAATTCACGTTTGGAGAAAATGACTTTTAAAAATGTTTAAATCGTCATAACTCCTTAACCAAGCGTCTAAACACCCCAAAACTTGCAAAATTCAAAATTCTCTAAAAACAAAACTACAAGTCCGAAACTTATAGAAAATACATTTTTGTGCTCTGTGAGTCGATATCCTTCGCATAAAATTCAATTGGAGTTAAAAATTCAAGTTTGGAGAAAATGACTTTTAAAAATGTTTAAATCGTCATAACTCCTTAACCAAGCGTCTAAACACCCCAAAACTTGCAAAATTCAAAATTCTCTAAAAACAAAACTACAAGTCCAAAACTTATAGAAAATACATTTTTGTGCTCTGTGAGTCGATATCCTTCGCATACAATTTAATTGGAGTTGAAAAATTCACGTTTGGAGAAAATGACTTTTAAAAATGTTTAAATCGTCATAACTCCTTAACCAAGCGTCTAAACACCCCAAAACTTGCAAAATTCAAAATTCTCTAAAAACAAAACTACAAGTCCGAAACTTATAGAAAATACATTTTTGTGCTCTGTGAGTCGATATCCTTCGCATAAAATTCAATTGGAGTTAAAAATTCAAGTTTGGAGAAAATGACTTTTAAAAATGTTTAAATCGTCATAACTCCTTAACCAAGCGTCTAAACACCCCAAAACTTGCAAAATTCAAAATTCTCTAAAAACAAAACTACAAGTCCAAAACTTATAGAAAATACATTTTTGTGCTCTGTGAGTCGATATCCTTCGCATAAAATTCAATTGGAGTTAAAAATTCAAGTTTGGAGAAAATGACTTTTAAAAATGTTTAAATCGTCATAACTCCTTAACCAAGCGTCTAAACACCCCAAAACTTGCAAAATTCAAAATTCTCTAAAAACAAAACTACAAGTCCAAAACTTATAGAAAATACATTTTTGTGCTCTGTGAGTCGATATCCTTCGCATAAAATTCAATTGGAGTTAAAAAATTCAAGTTTGGAGAAAATGACTTTTAAAAATGTTTAAATCGTCATAACTCCTTAACCAAGCGTCTAAACACCCCAAAACTTGCAAAATTCAAAATTCTCTAAAAACAAAACTACAAGTCCAAAACTTATAGAAAATACATTTTTGTGCTCTGTGAGTCGATATCCTTCGCATAAAATTCAAATGGAGTTGAAAAATTCACGTTTGGAGAAAATGACTTTTAAAAATGTTTAAATCGTCATAACTCCTTAACCAAGCGTCTAAACACCCCAAAACTTGCAAAATTCAAAATTCTCTAAAAACAAAACTACAAGTCCAAAACTTATAGAAAATACATTTTTGTGCTCTGTGAGTCGATATCCTTCGCATAAAATTCAATTGGAGTGGAAAAATTCACGTTTGGAGAAAATGACTTTTAAAAATGTTTAAATCGTCATAACTCCTTAACCAAGCGTCTAAACACCCCAAAACTTGTAAAATTCAAAATTCTCTAAAAACAAAACTACAAGTCCAAAACTTATAGAAAATACATTTTTGTGCTCTGTGAGTCGATATCCTTCGCATAAAATTCAATTGGAGTTGAAAAATTCACGTTTGGAGAAAATGACTTTTAAAAATGTTTAAATCGTCATAACTCCTTAACCAAGCGTCTAAACACCCCAAAACTTGCAAAATTCAAAATTCTCTAAAAACAAAACTACAAGTCCAAAACTTATAGAAAATACATTTTTGTGCTCTGTGAGTCGATATCCTTCGCATAAAATTCAATTGGAGTTGAAAAATTCACGTTTGGAGAAAATGACTTTTAAAAACGTTTAAATCGTCATAACTCCTTAACCAAGCGTCTAAGCACCCCAAAACTTGCAAAATTCAAAATTCTCTAAAAACAAAACTACAAGTCCAAAACTTATAGAAAATACATTTTTGTGCTCTGTGAGTCGATATTTTTCGCATAAAATTCAATTGGAGTTGAAAAATTCACGTTTGGAGAAAATGACTTTTAAAAATGTTTAAATCGTCATAACTCCTTAACCAAGCGTCTAAACACCACAAAACTTGCAAAATTCAAAATTCTCTAAAAACAAAACTACAAGTCCAAAACTTATAGAAAATACATTTTTGTGCTCTGTGAGTCGATATCCTTCGCATAAAATTCAATTGGAGTTGAAAAATTCACGTTTGGAGAAAATGACTTTTAAAAATGTTTAAATTCACGTTTGGAGAAAATGACTTTTAAAAACGTTTAAATCGTCATAACTCCTTAACCAAGCGTCTAAGCACCCCAAAACTTGCAAAATTCAAAATTCTCTAAAAACAAAACTACAAGTCCAAAACTTATAGAAAATACATTTATGTGCTCTGTGAGTCGATATCCTTCGCATAAAATTCAATTGGAGTTGAAAAATTCACGTTTGGAGAAAATGACTTTTAAAAATGTTTAAATCGTCATAACTCCTTAACCAAGCGTCTGAACACCCCAAAACTTGCAAAATTCAAAATTCTCTAAAAACAAAACTACAAGTCCAAAACTTATAGAAAATACATTTTTGTGCTCTGTGAGTCGATATTTTTCGCATAAAATTCAATTGGAGTTGAAAAATTCACGTTTGGAGAAAATGACTTTTAAAAATGTTTAAATCGTCATAACTCCTTAACCAAGCGTCTAAACACCACAAAACTTGCAAAATTAAAAATTCTCTAAAAACAAAACTACAAGTCCAAAACTTATAGAAAATACATTTTTGTGCTCTCTGAGTCGATATCCTTCGCATAAAATTCAATTATAGTTGAAAAATTCACGTTTGGAGAAAATGACTTTTAAAAATGTTTAAATCGTCATAACTCCTTAACCAAGCGTCTGAACACCCCAAAACTTGCAAAATTCAAAATTCTCTAAAAACAAAACTACAAGTCCAAAACTTATAGAAAATACATTTTTGTGCTCTGTGAGTCGATATCCTTCGCATAAAATTCAATTTGAGTTGAAAAATTCACGTTTGGAGAAAATGACTTTTAAAAATGTTTAAATCGTCATAACTCCTTAACCAAGCGTCTGAACACCCCAAAACTTGCAAAATTCAAAATTCTCTAAAAACAAAACTACAAGTCCAAAACTTATAGAAAATACATTTTTGTGCTCTGTGAGTCGATATCCTTCGCATAAAATTCAATTGGAGTTGAAAAATTCACGTTTGGAGAAAATGACTTTTAAAAATGTTTAAATCGTCATAACTCCTTAACCAAGCGTCTGAACACCCCAAAACTTGCAAAATTCAAAATTCTCTAAAAACAAAACTACAAGTCCAAAACTTATAGAAAATACATTTTTGTGCTCTGTGAGTCGATATCCTTCGCATAAAATTCAATTGGAGTTGAAAAATTCACGTTTGGAGAAAATGACTTTTAAAAATGTTTAAATCGTCATAACTCCTTAACCAAGCGTCTAAACACCACAAAACTTGCAAAATTCAAAATTCTCTAAAAACAAAACTACAAGTCCAAATTTATAGAAAATACATTTTTGTGCTCTGTGAGTCGATATCCTTCGCATGAAATTTAATTGGAGTTGAAAAATTCACGTTTGGAGAAAATGACTTTTAAAAATGTTTAAATCGTCATAACTCCTTAACCAAGCGTCTAAACACCCCAAAACTTGCAAAATTCAAAATTCTCTAAAAACAAAACTACAAGTCCAAAACTTATAGAAAATACATTTTTGTGCTCTGTGAGTCGATATCCTTCGCATAAAATTCAATTGGAGTTGAAAAATTCACGTTTGGAGAAAATGACTTTTAAAAATGTTTAAATCGTCATAACTCCTTAACCAAGCGTCCAAACACCCCAAAACTTGCAAAATTCAAAATTCTCTAAAAACAAAACTACAAGTCCAAAACTTATAGAAAATACATTTTTGTGCTCTGTGAGTCGATATCCTTCGCATAAAATTCAATTGGAGTTGAAAAATTCACGTTTGGAGAAAATGACTTTTAAAAATGTTTAAATCGTCATAACTCCTTAACCAAGCGTCTAAACACCACAAAACTTGCAAAATTCAAAATTCTCTAAAAACAAAACTACAAGTCCAAATTTATAGAAAATACATTTTTGTGCTCTGTGAGTCGATATCCTTCGCATGAAATTTAATTGGAGTTGAAAAATTCACGTTTGGAGAAAATGACTTTTAAAAATGTTTAAATCGTCATAACTCCTTAACCAAGCGTCTAAACACCCCAAAACTTGCAAAATTAAAAATTCTCTAAAAACAAAACTACAAGTCCAAAACTTATAGAAAATACATTTTTGTGCTCTGTGAGTCGATATCCTTCGCATAAAATTCAATTGGAGTTGAAAAATTCACGTTTGGAGAAAATGACTTTTAAAAATGTTTAAATCGTCATAACTCCTTAACCAAGCGTCTAAACACCCCAAAACTTGCAAAATTCAAAATTCTCTAAAAACAAAACTACAAGTCCAAAACTTATAGAAAATACATTTTTGTGCTCTGTGAGTCGATATCCTTCGCATAAAATTCAATTGGAGTTGAAAAATTCACGTTTGGAGAAAATGACTTTTAAAAATGTTTAAATCGTCATAACTCCTTAACCAAGCGTCTAAACACCACAAAACTTGCAAAATTCAAAATTCTCTAAAAACAAAACTACAAGTCCAAATTTATAGAAAATACATTTTTGTGCTCTGTGAGTCGATATCCTTCGCATGAAATTTAATTGGAGTTGAAAAATTCACGTTTGGAGAAAATGACTTTTAAAAATGTTTAAATCGTCATAACTCCTTAACCAAGCGTCTAAACACCCCAAAACTTGCAAAATTCAAAATTCTCTAAAAACAAAACTACAAGTCCAAAACTTATAGAAAATACATTTTTGTGCTCTGTGAGTCGATATCCTTCGCATAAAATTCAATTGGAGTTGAAAAATTCACGTTTGGAGAAAATGACTTTTAAAAATGTTTAAATCGTCATAACTCCTTAACCAAGCGTCTAAACACCCCAAAACTTGCAAAATTCAAAATTCTCTAAAAACAAAACTACAAGTCCAAAACTTATAGAAAATACATTTTTGTGCTCTGTGAGTCGATATCCTTCGCATAAAATTCAATTGGAGTTGAAAAATTCACGTTTGGAGAAAATGACTTTTAAAAATGTTTAAATCGTCATAACTCCTTAACCAAGCGTCTAAACACCCCAAAACTTGCAAAATTCAAAATTCTCTAAAAACAAAACTACAAGTCCAAAACTTATAGAAAATACATTTTTGTGCTCTGTGAGTCGATATCCTTCGCATAAAATTCAATTGGAGTTGAAAAATTCACGTTTGGAGAAAATGACCTTTAAAAATGTTTAAATCGTCATAACTCCTTAACCAAGCGTCTAAGCACCCCAAAACTTGCAAAATTCAAAATTCTCTAAAAACAAAACTACAAGTCCACAACTTATAGAAAATACATTTATGTGCTCTGTGAGTCGATATCCTTCGCATAAAATTCAATTGGAGTTGAAAAATTCACGTTTGGAGAAAATGACTTTTAAAAATGTTTAAATCGTCATAACTCCTTAACCAAGCGTCTAAACACCCCAAAACTTGCAAAATTCAAAATTATCTAAAAACAAAACTACAAGTCCAAAACTTATAGAAAATACATTTTTGTGCTCTGTGAGTCGATATCCTTCGCATAAAATTCAATTGGAGTTGAAAAATTCACGTTTGGAGAAAATGACTTTTAAAAATGTTTAAATCGTCATAACTCCTTAACCAAGCGTCTAAACACCCCAAAACTTGCAAAATTCAAAATTCTCTAAAAACAAAACTACAAGTCCAAAACTTATAGAAAATACATTTTTGTGCTCTGTGAGTCGATATCCTTCGCATACAATTCAATTGGAGTTGAAAAATTCACGTTTGGAGAAAATGACTTTTAAAAATGTTTAAATCGTCATAACTCCTTAACCAAGCGTCTAAACACCCCAAAACTTGCAAAATTCAAAATTCTCTTAAAACAAAACTACAAGTCCAAAACTTATAGAAAATACATTTTTGTGCTCTGTGAGTCGATATCCTTCGCATAAAATTCAATTGGAGTTGAAAAATTCACGTTTGGAGAAAATGACTTTTAAAAATGTTTAAATCGTCATAACTCCTTAACCAAGCGTCTAAACACCCCAAAACTTGCAAAATTCAAAATTCTCTAAAAACAAAACTACAAGTCCAAAACTTATAGAAAATACATTTTTGTGCTCTGTGAGTCGATATCCTTCGCATAAAATTCAATTGGAGTTGAAAAATTCACGTTTGGAGAAAATGACTTTTAAAAATGTTTAAATCGTCATAACTCCTTAACCAAGCGTCTAAACACCCCAAAACTTGCAAAATTCAAAATTCTCTAAAAACAAAACTACAAGTCCAAAACTTATAGAAAATACATTTTTGTGCTCTGTGAGTCGATATCCTTCGCATAAAATTCAATTGGAGTTGAAAAATTCACGTTTGGAGAAAATGACTTTTAAAAATGTTTAAATCGTCATAACTCCTTAACCAAGCGTCTAAACACCCCAAAACTTGCAAAATTCAAAATTCTCTAAAAACAAAACTACAAGTCCAAAACTTATAGAAAATACATTTTTGTGCTCTGTGAGTCGATATCCTTCGCATAAAATTCAATCGGAGTTGAAAAATTCACGTTTGGAGAAAATGACTTTTAAAAATGTTTAAATCGTCATAACTCCTTAACCAAGCGTCTAAACACCCCAAAACTTGCAAAATTCAAAATTCTCTAAAAACAAAACTACAAGTCCAAAACTTATAGAAAATACATTTTTGTGCTCTGTGAGTCGATATCCTTCGCATAAAATTCAATTGGAGTTGAAAAATTCACGTTTGGAGAAAATGACTTTTAAAAATGTTTAAATCGTCATAACTCCTTAACCAAGCGTCTAAACACCCCAAAACTTGCAAAATTCAAAATTCTCTAAAAACAAAACTACAAGTCCAAAACTTATAGAAAATACATTTTTGTGCTCTGTGAGTCGATATCCTTCGCATAAAATTCAATTGGAGTTGAAAAATTCACGTTTGGAGAAAATGACTTTTAAAAATGTTTAAATCGTCATAACTCCTTAACCAAGCGTCTAAACACCCCAAAACTTGCAAAATTCAAAATTCTCTTAAAACAAAACTACAAGTCCAAAACTTATAGAAAATACATTTTTGTGCTCTGTGAGTCGATATCCTTCGCATAAAATTCAATTGGAGTTGAAAAATTCACGTTTGGAGAAAATGACTTTTAAAAATGTTTAAATCGTCATAACTCCTTAACCAAGCGTCTAAACACCCCAAAACTTGCAAAATTCAAAATTCTCTAAAAACAAAACTACAAGTCCAAAACTTATAGAAAATACATTTTTGTGCTCTGTGAGTCGATATCCTTCGCATAAAATTCAATTGGAGTTGAAAAATTCACGTTTGGAGAAAATGACTTTTAAAAATGTTTAAATCGTCATAACTCCTTAACCAAGCGTCTAAACACCCCAAAACTTGCAAAATTCAAAATTATCTAAAAACAAAACTACAAGTCCAAAACTTATAGAAAATACATTTTTGTGCTCTGTGAGTCGATATCCTTCGCATAAAATTCAATTGGAGTTGAAAAATTCACGTTTGGAGAAAATGACTTTTAAAAATGTTTAAATCGTCATAACTCCTTAACCAAGCGTCTAAACACCCCAAAACTTGCAAAATTCAAAATTCTCTAAAAACAAAACTACAAGTCCAAAACTTATAGAAAATACATTTTTGTGCTCTGTGAGTCGATATCCTTCGCATACAATTCAATTGGAGTTGAAAAATTCACGTTTGGAGAAAATGACTTTTAAAAATGTTTAAATCGTCATAACTCCTTAACCAAGCGTCTAAACACCCCAAAACTTGCAAAATTCAAAATTCTCTTAAAACAAAACTACAAGTCCAAAACTTATAGAAAATACATTTTTGTGCTCTGTGAGTCGATATCCTTCGCATAAAATTCAATTGGAGTTGAAAAATTCACGTTTGGAGAAAATGACTTTTAAAAATGTTTAAATCGTCATAACTCCTTAACCAAGCGTCTAAACACCCCAAAACTTGCAAAATTCAAAATTCTCTAAAAACAAAACTACAAGTCCAAAACTTATAGAAAATACATTTTTGTGCTCTGTGAGTCGATATCCTTCGCATAAAATTCAATCGGAGTTGAAAAATTCACGTTTGGAGAAAATGACTTTTAAAAATGTTTAAATCGTCATAACTCCTTAACCAAGCGTCTAAACACCCCAAAACTTGCAAAATTCAAAATTCTCTAAAAACAAAACTACAAGTCCAAAACTTATAGAAAATACATTTTTGTGCTCTGTGAGTCGATATCCTTCGCATAAAATTCAATTGGAGTTGAAAAATTCACGTTTGGAGAAAATGACTTTTAAAAATGTTTAAATCGTCATAACTCCTTAACCAAGCGTCTAAACACCCCAAAACTTGCAAAATTCAAAATTCTCTAAAAACAAAACTACAAGTCCAAAACTTATAGAAAATACATTTTTGTGCTCTGTGAGTCGATATCCTTCGCATAAAATTGAATTTTATGCGAATCGGAGTTGAAAAATTCACGTTTGGAGAAAATGACTTTTAAAAATGTTTAAATCGTCATAACTCCTTAACCAAGCGTCTAAACACCCCAAAACTTGCAAAATTCAAAATTCTCTAAAAACAAAACTACAAGTCCAAAACTTATAGAAAATACATTTTTGTGCTCTGTGAGTCGATATCCTTCGCATAAAATTCAATTGGAGTTGAAAAATTCACGTTTGGAGAAAATGACTTTTAAAAATGTTTAAATCGTCATAACTCCTTAACCAAGCGTCTAAACACCCCAAAACTTGCAAAATTCAAAATTCTCTAAAAACAAAACTACAAGTCCAAAACTTATAGAAAATACATTTTTGTGCTCTGTGAGTCGATATCCTTCGCATAAAATTCAATTGGAGTTGAAAAATTCACGTTTGGAGAAAATGACTTTTAAAAATGTTTAAATCGTCATAACTCCTTAACCAAGCGTCTAAACACCCCAAAACTTGCAAAATTCAAAATTCTCTTAAAACAAAACTACAAGTCCAAAACTTATAGAAAATACATTTTTGTGCTCTGTGAGTCGATATCCTTCGCATAAAATTCAATTGGAGTTGAAAAATTCACGTTTGGAGAAAATGACTTTTAAAAATGTTTAAATCGTCATAACTCCTTAACCAAGCGTCTAAACACCCCAAAACTTGCAAAATTCAAAATTCTCTAAAAACAAAACTACAAGTCCAAAACTTATAGAAAATACATTTTTGTGCTCTGTGAGTCGATATCCTTCGCATAAAATTCAATTGGAGTTGAAAAATTCACGTTTGGAGAAAATGACTTTTAAAAATGTTTAAATCGTCATAACTCCTTAACCAAGCGTCTAAACACCCCAAAACTTGCAAAATTCAAAATTCTCTAAAAACAAAACTACAAGTCCAAAACTTATAGAAAATACATTTTTGTGCTCTGTCCAAAACTTATAGAAAATACATTTTTGTGCTCTGTGAGTCGATATCCTTCGCATAAAATTCAATTGGAGTTGAAAAATTCACGTTTGGAGAAAATGACTTTTAAAAATGTTTAAATCGTCATAACTCCTTAACCAAGCGTCTAAACACCCCAAAACTTGCAAAATTCAAAATTCTCTAAAAACAAAACTACAAGTCCAAAACTTATAGAAAATACATTTTTGTGCTCTGTGAGTCGATATCCTTCGCATAAAATTCAATTGGAGTTGAAAAATTCACGTTTGGAGAAAATGACTTTTAAAAATGTTTAAATCGTCATAACTCCTTAACCAAGCGTCTAAACACCCCAAAACTTGCAAAATTCAAAATTCTCTAAAAACAAAACTACAAGTCCAAAACTTATAGAAAATACATTTTTGTGCTCTGTGAGTCGATATCCTTCGCATAAAATTCAATTGGAGTTGAAAAATTCACGTTTGGAGAAAATGACTTTTAAAAATGTTTAAATCGTCATAACTCCTTAACCAAGCGTCTAAGCAACCCAAAACTTGCAAAATTCAAAATTCTCTAAAAACAAAACTACAAGTCCAAAACTTATAGAAAATACATTTTTGTGCTCTGTGAGTCGATATCCTTCGCATAAAATTCAATTGGAGTTGAAAAATTCACGTTTGGAGAAAATGACTTTTAAAAATGTTTAAATCGTCATAACTCCTTAACCAAGCGTCTAAACACCCCAAAACTTGCAAAATTCAAAATTCTCTAAAAACAAAACTACAAGTCCAAAACTTATAGAAAATACATTTTTGTGCTCTGTGAGTCGATATCCTTCGCATAAAATTCAATTGGAGTTGAAAAATTCACGTTTGGAGAAAATGACCTTTAAAAATGTTTAAATCGTCATAACTCCTTAACCAAGCGTCTAAGCACCCCAAAACTTGCAAAATTCAAAATTCTCTAAAAACAAAACTACAAGTCCAAAACTTATAGAAAATACATTTATGTGCTCTGTGAGTCGATATCCTTCGCATAAAATTCAATTGGAGTTGAAAAATTCACGTTTGGAGAAAATGACTTTTAAAAATGTTTAAATCGTCATAACTCCTTAACCAAGCGTCTAAACACCCCAAAACTTGCAAAATTCAAAATTATCTAAAAACAAAACTACAAGTCCAAAACTTATAGAAAATACATTTTTGTGCTCTGTGAGTCGATATCCTTCGCATAAAATTCAATTGGAGTTGAAAAATTCACGTTTGGAGAAAATGACTTTTAAAAATGTTTAAATCGTCATAACTCCTTAACCAAGCGTCTAAACACCCCAAAACTTGCAAAATTCAAAATTCTCTAAAAACAAAACTACAAGTCCAAAACTTATAGAAAATACATTTTTGTGCTCTGTGAGTCGATATCCTTCGCATACAATTCAATTGGAGTTGAAAAATTCACGTTTGGAGAAAATGACTTTTAAAAATGTTTAAATCGTCATAACTCCTTAACCAAGCGTCTAAACACCCCAAAACTTGCAAAATTCAAAATTCTCTTAAAACAAAACTACAAGTCCAAAACTTATAGAAAATACATTTTTGTGCTCTGTGAGTCGATATCCTTCGCATAAAATTCAATTGGAGTTGAAAAATTCACGTTTGGAGAAAATGACTTTTAAAAATGTTTAAATCGTCATAACTCCTTAACCAAGCGTCTAAACACCCCAAAACTTGCAAAATTCAAAATTCTCTAAAAACAAAACTACAAGTCCAAAACTTATAGAAAATACATTTTTGTGCTCTGTGAGTCGATATCCTTCGCATAAAATTCAATCGGAGTTGAAAAATTCACGTTTGGAGAAAATGACTTTTAAAAATGTTTAAATCGTCATAACTCCTTAACCAAGCGTCTAAACACCCCAAAACTTGCAAAATTCAAAATTCTCTAAAAACAAAACTACAAGTCCAAAACTTATAGAAAATACATTTTTGTGCTCTGTGAGTCGATATCCTTCGCATAAAATTCAATTGGAGTTGAAAAATTCACGTTTGGAGAAAATGACTTTTAAAAATGTTTAAATCGTCATAACTCCTTAACCAAGCGTCTAAACACCCCAAAACTTGCAAAATTCAAAATTCTCTAAAAACAAAACTACAAGTCCAAAACTTATAGAAAATACATTTTTGTGCTCTGTGAGTCGATATCCTTCGCATAAAATTCAATTGGAGTTGAAAAATTCACGTTTGGAGAAAATGACTTTTAAAAATGTTTAAATCGTCATAACTCCTTAACCAAGCGTCTAAACACCCCAAAACTTGCAAAATTCAAAATTCTCTAAAAACAAAACTACAAGTCCAAAACTTATAGAAAATACATTTTTGTGCTCTGTGAGTCGATATCCTTCGCATAAAATTCAATTGGAGTTGAAAAATTCACGTTTGGAGAAAATGACTTTTAAAAATGTTTAAATCGTCATAACTCCTTAACCAAGCGTCTAAACACCCCAAAACTTGCAAAATTCAAAATTCTCTAAAAACAAAACTACAAGTCCAAAACTTATAGAAAATACATTTTTGTGCTCTGTGAGTCGATATCCTTCGCATAAAATTCAATTGGAGTTGAAAAATTCACGTTTGGAGAAAATGACTTTTAAAAATGTTTAAATCGTCATAACTCCTTAACCAAGCGTCTAAACACCCCAAAACTTGCAAAATTCAAAATTCTCTAAAAACAAAACTACAAGTCCAAAACTTATAGAAAATACATTTTTGTGCTCTGTGAGTCGATATCCTTCGCATAAAATTCAATTGGAGTTGAAAAATTCACGTTTGGAGAAAATGACTTTTAAAAATGTTTAAATCGTCATAACTCCTTAACCAAGCGTCTAAACACCCCAAAACTTGCAAAATTCAAAATTCTCTAAAAACAAAACTACAAGTCCAAAACTTATAGAAAATACATTTTTGTGCTCTGTGAGTCGATATCCTTCGCATAAAATTCAATTGGAGTTGAAAAATTCACGTTTGGAGAAAATGACTTTTAAAAATGTTTAAATCGTCATAACTCCTAAACCAAGCGTCTAAACACCCCAAAACTTGCAAAAATCAAAATTCTATAAAACAAAACTACAAGTCCAAAACTTATAGAAAATACATTTTTGTGCTCTGTGAGTCGATATCCTTCGCATAAAATTCAATTGGAGTTGAAAAATTCACGTTTGGAGAAAATGACTTTTAAAAATGTTTAAATCGTCATAACTCCTTAACCAAGCGTCTAAACACCCCAAAACTTGCAAAATTCAAAATTCTCTAAAAACAAAACTACAAGTCCAAAACTTATAGAAAATACATTTTTGTGCTCTGTGAGTCGATATCCTTCGCATAAAATTCAATTGGAGTTGAAAAATTCACGTTTGGAGAAAATGACTTTTAAAAATGTTTAAATCGTCATAACTCCTTAACCAAGCGTCTAAACACCCCAAAACTTGCAAAATTCAAAATTCTCTAAAAACAAAACTACAAGTCCAAAACTTATAGAAAATACATTTTTGTGCTCTGTGAGTCGATATCCTTCGCATAAAATTCAATTGGAGTTGAAAAATTCACGTTTGGAGAAAATGACTTTTAAAAATGTTTAAATCGTCATAACTCCTTAACCAAGCGTCTAAACACCCCAAAACTTGCAAAATTCAAAATTCTCTAAAAACAAAACAACAAGTCCAAAACTTATAGAAAATACATTTTTGTGCTCTGTGAGTCGATATCCTTCGCATAAAATTCAATTGGAGTTGAAAAATTCACGTTTGGAGAAAATGACTTTTAAAAATGTTTAAATCGTCATAACTCCTTAACCAAGCGTCTAAACACCCCAAAACTTGCAAAATTCAAAATTCTCTAAAAACAAAACTACAAGTCCAAAACTTATAGAAAATACATTTTTGTGCTCTGTGAGTCGATATCCTTCGCATACAATTCAATTGGAGTTGAAAAATTCACGTTTGGAGAAAATGACTTTTAAAAATGTTTAAATCGTCATAACTCCTTAACCAAGCGTCTAAACACCCCAAAACTTGCAAAATTCAAAATTCTCTAAAAACAAAACTACAAGTCCAAAACTTATAGAAAATACATTTTTGTGCTCTGTGAGTCGATATCCTTCGCATAAAATTCAATTGGAGTTGAAAAATTCACGTTTGGAGAAAATGACTTTTAAAAATGTTTAAATCGTCATAACTCCTTAACCAAGCGTCTAAACACCCCAAAACTTGCAAAATTCAAAATTCTCTAAAAACAAAACTACAAGTCCAAAACTTATAGAAAATACATTTTTGTGCTCTGTGAGTCGATATCCTTCGCATAAAATTCAATTGGAGTTGAAAAATTCACGTTTGGAGAAAATGACTTTTAAAAATGTTTAAATCGTCATAACTCCTTAACCAAGCGTCTAAACACCCCAAAACTTGCAAAATTCAAAATTCTCTAAAAACAAAACTACAAGTCCAAAACTTATAGAAAATACATTTTTGTGCTCTGTGAGTCGATATCCTTCGCATAAAATTCAATTGGAGTTGAAAAATTCACGTTTGGAGAAAATGACTTTTAAAAATGTTTAAATCGTCATAACTCCTTAACCAAGCGTCTAAACACCCCAAAACTTGCAAAATTCAAAATTCTCTAAAAACAAACTACAAGTCCAAAACTTATAGAAAATACATTTTTGTTCTCTGTGAGTCGATATCCTTCGCATAAAATTCAATTGGAGTCGAAAAATTCACGTTTGGAGAAAATGACTTTTAAAAATGTTTAAATCGTCATAACTCCTTAACCAAGCGTCTAAACACCCCAAAACTTGCAAAATTCAAAATTCTCTAAAAACAAAACTACAAGTCCAAAACTTATAGAAAATACATTTTTGTGCTCTGTGAGTCGATATCCTTCGCATAAAATTCAATTGGAGTTGAAAAATTCACGTTTGGAGGAAATGACTTTTAAAAATGTTTAAATCGTCATAACTCCTTAACCAAGCGTCTAAACACCCCAAAACTTGCAAAATTCAAAATTCTCTAAAAACAAACTACAAGTCCAAAACTTATAGAAAATACATTTTTGTGCTCTGTGAGTCGATATCCTTCGCATAAAATTCAATTGGAGTTGAAAAATTCACGTTTGGAGAAAATGACTTTTAAAAATGTTTAAATCGTCATAACTCCTTAACCAAGCGTCTAAACACCCCAAAACTTGCAAAATTCAAAATTCTCTAAAAACAAAACTACAAGTCCAAAACTTATAGAAAATACATTTTTGTGCTCTGTGAGTCGATATCCTTCGCATACAATTCAATTGGAGTTGAAAAATTCACGTTTGGAGAAAATGACTTTTAAAAATGTTTAAATCGTCATAACTCCTTAACCAAGCGTCTAAACACCCCAAAACTTGCAAAATTCAAAATTCTCTAAAAACAAAACTACAAGTCCAAAACTTATAGAAAATACATTTTTGTGCTCTGTGAGTCGATATCCTTCGCATAAAATTCAATTGGAGTTGAAAAATTCACGTTTGGAGAAAATGACTTTTAAAAATGTTTAAATCGTCATAACTCCTTAACCAAGCGTCTAAACACCCCAAAACTTGCAAAATTCAAAATTCTCTAAAAACAAAACTACAAGTCCAAAACTTATAGAAAATACATTTTTGTGCTCTGTGAGTCGATATCCTTCGCATAAAATTCAATTGGAGTTGAAAAATTCACGTTTGGAGAAAATGACTTTTAAAAATGTTTAAATCGTCATAACTCCTTAACCAAGCGTCTAAACACCCCAAAACTTGCAAAATTCAAAATTCTCTAAAAACAAAACTACAAGTCCAAAACTTATAGAAAATACATTTTTGTGCTCTGTGAGTCGATATCCTTCGCATAAAATTCAATTGGAGTTGAAAAATTCACGTTTGGAGAAAATGACTTTTAAAAATGTTTAAATCGTCATAACTCCTTAACCAAGCGTCTAAACACCCCAAAACTTGCAAAATTCAAAATTCTCTAAAAACAAAACTACAAGTCCAAAACTTATAGAAAATACATTTTTGTGCTCTGTGAGTCGATATCCTTCGCATAAAATTCAATTGGAGTTGAAAAATTCACGTTTGGAGAAAATGACTTTTAAAAATGTTTAAATCGTCATAACTCCTTAACCAAGCGTCTAAACACCCCAAAACTTGCAAAATTCAAAATTCTCTAAAAACAAAACTACAAGTCCAAAACTTATAGAAAATACATTTTTGTGCTCTGTGAGTCGATATCCTTCGCATAAAATTCAATTGGAGTTGAAAAATTCACGTTTGGAGAAAATGACTTTTAAAAATGTTTAAATCGTCATAACTCCTTAACCAAGCGTCTAAACACCCCAAAACTTGCAAAATTCAAAATTCTCTAAAAACAAAACTACAAGTCCAAAACTTATAGAAAATACATTTTTGTGCTCTGTGAGTCGATATCCTTCGCATAAAATTCAATTGGAGTTGAAAAATTCACGTTTGGAGAAAATGACTTTTAAAAATGTTTAAATCGTCATAACTCCTTAACCAAGCGTCTAAACACCCCAAAACTTGCAATATTCAAAATTCTCTAAAAACAAACTACAAGTCCAAAACTTATAGAAAATACATTTTTGTGCTCTGTGAGTCGATATCCTTCGCATAAAATTCAATTGGAGTTGAAAAATTCACGTTTGGAGAAAATGACTTTTAAAAATGTTTAAATCGTCATAACTCCTTAAACAAGCGTCTAAACACCCCAAAACTTGCAAAATTCAAAATTCTCTAAAAACAAAACTACAAGTCCAAAACTTATAGAAAATACATTTTTGTGCTCTGTGAGTCGATATCCTTCGCATAAAATTCAATCGGAGTTGAAAAATTCACGTTTGGAGAAAATGACTTTTAAAAATGTTTAAATCGTCATAACTCCTTAACCAAGCGTCTAAACACCCCAAAACTTGCAATATTCAAAATTCTCTAAAAACAAACTACAAGTCCAAAACTTATAGAAAATACATTTTTGTGCTCTGTGAGTCGATATCCTTCGCATAAAATTCAATTGGAGTTGAAAAATTCACGTTTGGAGAAAATGACTTTTAAAAATGTTTAAATCGTCATAACTCCTTAAACAAGCGTCTAAACACCCCAAAACTTGCAAAATTCAAAATTCTCTAAAAACAAAACTACAAGTCCAAAACTTACAGAAAATACATTTTTGTGCTCTGTGAGTCGATATCCTTCGCATACAATTCAATTGGAGTTGAAAAATTCACGTTTGGAGAAAATGACTTTTAAAAATGTTTAAATCGTCATAACTCCTTAACCAAGCGTCTAAACACCCCAAAACTTGCAAAATTCAAAATTCTCTAAAAACAAAACTACAAGTCCAAAACTTATAGAAAATACATTTTTGTGCTCTGTGAGTCGATATCCTTCGCATAAAATTCAATTGGAGTTGAAAAATTCACGTTTGGAGAAAATGACTTTTAAAAATGTTTAAATCGTCATAACTCCTTAACCAAGCGTCTAAACACCCCAAAACTTGCAAAATTCAAAATTCTCTAAAAACAAAACTACAAGTCCAAAACTTATAGAAAATACATTTTTGTGCTCTGTGAGTCGATATCCTTCGCATAAAATTCAATTGGAGTTGAAAAATTCACGTTTGGAGAAAATGACTTTTAAAAATGTTTAAATCGTCATAACTCCTTAACCAAGCGTCTAAACACCCCAAAACTTGCAAAATTCAAAATTCTCTAAAAACAAAACTACAAGTCCAAAACTTATAGAAAATACATTTTTGTGCTCTGTGAGTCGATATCCTTCGCATAAAATTCAATTGGAGTTGAAAAATTCACGTTTGGAGAAAATGACTTTTAAAAATGTTTAAATCGTCATAACTCCTTAACCAAGCGTCTAAACACCCCAAAACTTGCAATATTCAAAATTCTCTAAAAACAAAACTACAAGTCCAAAACTTATAGAAAATACATTTTTGTGCTCTGTGAGTCGATATCCTTCGCATACAATTCAATTGGAGTTGAAAAATTCACGTTTGGAGAAAATGACTTTTAAAAATGTTTAAATCGTCATAACTCCTTAACCAAGCGTCTAAACACCCCAAAACTTGCAAAATTCAAAATTCTCTAAAAACAAAACTACAAGTCCAAAACTTATAGAAAATACATTTTCGTGCTCTGTGAGTCGATATCCTTCGCATAAAATTCAATTGGAGTTGAAAAATTTACGTTTGGAGAAAATGACTTTTAAAAATGTTTAAATCGTCATAACTCCTTAACCAAGCGTCTAAACACCCCAAAACTTGCAAAATTCAAAATTCTCTAAAAACAAAACTACAAGTCCAAAACTTATAGAAAATACATTTTTGTGCTCTGTGAGTCGATATCCTTCGCATACAATTCAATTGGAGTTGAAAAATTCACGTTTGAAGAAAATAACATTGCAAAATGTTTAAATCGTCATATCTCGTTAACCGAGCGTCTAAACACCCCAAAACTTGCAAAATTCAAAATTCTCTAAAATCAAAACTACAAGTCCAAAACTTATAGAAAATAAATTTTTGTGCTCTGTGAGTCGATATCCTTCGCATACAATTCAATTGGAGTTGAAAAATTCACGTTTGAAGAAAATAACATTGCAAAATGTTTAAATCGTCATATCTCGTTAACCGAGCGTCTAAACACCCCAAAACTTGCAAAATTCAAAATTCTCTAAAAACAAAACTACAAGTCCAAAACTTATAGAAAATACATTTTTGTGCTCTGTGAGTCGATATCCTTCGCATACAATTCAATTGGAGTTGAAAAATTCACGTATGGAGAAAATCACTTTTAAAAATGTTTAAATCGTCATAACTCCTTAACCAAGCGTCTAAACACCATCAAACTTGCAAAATTCAAAATTCTCTAAAAACAAAACTAGAAGTCCAAAACTTATAGAAAATAAATTTTTGTGCTCTGTGAGTCGATATCCTTTGCATACAATTCATTTTGGACGCGTTTTGGACGTGTTTTGGATGCGTTTTGGACACGTGTTGGACGCGTTTTGGAGTTGTTTTGGATAATATTGGACGCGTTTCAGACACGTTTTGGACGCGTTTCAGGTACTGAGTTTGCTGATATTTGTGAATTAGTTTTTTTCTTACAATATAACCAAGAATCACCTCTTTTATTTGCATTATCTTACTATGGGGCACCGTGTATATGAATTACTTGTTTACCCTTGAATCTATTTTTAATTTGTTAGAATTCAACAATGTTTTGCATATGGAATTAAAGTTAAAATAGTAAGCTATTTAAAATAACAAAAAAAAAACTTTTATGTCCTTACTGAATATTTTTATATTTCGACGCGTCAAAGGTTTAGTATACAAAATTAATTCCTCAAAAGAAAACACTTTATTTATCTAAGTTCGTTTAAAAATAAAAAATATTTTTGATACATTGTTATAGATAGTAAAATATCCTTTCATTTGATATTAAATTGTTTCTTCTACGTTATATATTACGCATTCTTCGATCAATTTATGTATCTGAAATTTCGATTTTTAGATAGGCAATTTCAACCTCAAATATCTCCACTCTCCCATGAGCCATATTTAAAATATTTCACACACATAACAAGCTCAACGCCATCTTTCATTTGATATCAATCTCATCCTTGTACATGTGGGGTCATGGCTCCATTGTAAAATTTAAATTCAATTTTTCCATCTTATTCTTCTTATTCATTCCGATTCAGTTTTTTTCACTTTACGCAGATTCGCATACTTAAGCGGCATCTTAAAAAAAAACGTAATTTCCAAGCTTATGAAAATTAAATAGAATAATAATCATAAACGCAATATAACGCGATTGTTGATTTGAATTTAAGAAACGAACTTCTTAAGAATAGCAGCGCCAAAAGCAGTAGCGGCGCGGCGATGCGTGCCAATAATAACCCTCTTACCTGAATTTAGATTGCTTTTTTCAAATTTAATTTTCCACAAATTTTATAATCCCTAAACTCATATTCATGTGAAAAATTGAAAAAAAAAAAACTCCTTTAAGAACAAAAGACAGTATAGAAATGCCTTCATAACCATCATCAACATACCTTCATGTTTCATAAGGACATGTTTCACTTCCATACACACATGCAAAAGTACATTATAATGTTTTACTCTCTGTTGCCATTTTACATCAGCCAAAGTGTCAGAGTGAATAAAAAAAAATTCCCCATAAATTTTGGCCACAAAAGTCGGATGCTTTAACGCAACATAAATTATTTTAACGCCCATATCCAACATTTCCGGTTGAGGAAAAAAAGTTTCAACCTTCATTCAGAAGCAAAACAAAAATATACAACAAAGAAACCGATTAAGGATTATAACAAAAATCAGAGAGAATTGAAATTTGTATCATACTCGTATTTATATCCTGGCAAAAGGACAAAGAGTAAAACATTTAAATATATATCCTGTGGCTTGTAAAAATTCAAACCAAAAAAAAAAACCACAAGAGCAAAAAACATAACTTTTTCACATTCAGGACCATCAAAAATGGTCTGGTTGGTATAGTCTCAATAACAATAACAACATTCACATAAGTTTATTCTTGAGATAAAAGTTTTTACATGCGTGTGAGTTTTATTGTCCTTTTGGGCATAAATATTGCATCGTTATTGCAACATCATCTTTGGCAGAAACAAGAAGATAATAAATTATCCTTATATGGGTCGTTAAATGTATGTTTGCCATCACCAGTCCTTGCAACAATAATACACAATGCGACGACGGTAACGGAAAAAATCATTCTTGTCTGAATTTGGACTTTCGACTTTTAGCCGGAGCATCAAATCAGACAGGGAATGAGTTTATCTGGAAAACGAAAATCAGAGAAAACGCAAATGGAGGGAAAGAAATAAACTTTTGTACATTTTTATTATTTTTATTTTGTTTATACAAAAAAAAAAAAATAAAAAAAATGATTTTTATTCTTTTGTTGAAAAAGTAATTCTAGGCTCTACGAAATGTATACACAAAATGTTTGCATTCAATGATGGAGGCCTTTGAAGGATGATTTCATTTGTTTTTTTTTTTTCTTGTTTTATTTTTTTTTTTTATTTTTTTAAGCAATAAAGGAACGTTTAATTAAGTCGGAAACAGTTCCTGTTAAAAAAAAGAGAACAAAAACCAAGTTAATTTTGATTTTTTATAAAAATATTGCAGAGCAGACTTAACTTTGTCTAAATTAACTTTGAAACAATGAAATTAAAAAAAAGCCTTAAAACAGGCTGGGAATCAAAAAATATATTAAATTACAACCCGATTTTGCTTTTACAAATTTTAACAAGGTCAAAAATTTGGAAGAGTCAGTCAGGTTCAAAATGTATACAAGAGAAATTCACGTATTTACTGATACGAAATACTGGATAATGAAAACTGGATAATGGGCACAAAGATACTGGATAATGGATACTAAATACAAGATACTAGATACTGGATATTGGGTATTGAATAATAGATAAATGACAATGGATACTGGATAATGGATAATTGATAATGGATAATGGATAATTGATAATGATTGTGGATGATGGATACTACATACTGGATAATGGATACAAGATACTGGATAATGGATACTGGATAATGAATCAAAGTACTGGTTTCTGGATATTGGATACAATATATTAGATACTGGATAGTGGACAATGGATACTAGATAATGGATAACGGATAATGGATAAATAGATAATGAATGAAGGATAATGGATAACGGATAATATATAATATGTATTTTATAATGGATACAAGATACTGGATAATGGGTATTGGATACTGTATAATGAATCAAGGTACTGGATTCTGGATATTGGGTAACATTTAACATAACATATTGAGAAACATTTGTTTGTAACGTCATGATCCACACAGATGTGAGTTATAAATACAATCAGTGTGAATCATGTATACAAAGGATCTATGCCATAAACCGTCGCCATCCACTTTGATTCTAGATATGGATATTATTATATTCCAAAGCATTAGTGAAGCTACCTACGCGTATTTATAATTCTCTGCAATAGGTAATTCAACAGATACAATATATATGATACCGGATAATGGATACAAACTACTGGATAATGGATACAAGATACTGGATAATGGATACTCGATACTGGATAACGGATACAAAATACTGAATAATGGATATTGAATACTGGATAATGGATCAAAGGACTGGTTTCTGGATATTGGATACAATATACAAGATTTATTTATTTATTTATTTAATTCGTTAAATACTAACGTTACATCTTAATACTAAATTTATAAACTAAAAAAAGAAAAAAAAATATTAAATACAATATTATAAATAAAATTAAAAGATACTAGATAGTGGATACTGGATAGTGGACAATGGATACTATATGCTGGGTACTGGATTAAAGATACTGTGTAGTTATACTGGATAATGGAAACAAGGTACTGGATTCTGGATAATCGATACCGGATGAGGGATAATATACTGGATATTGGATACAAGATACTGGATATTGGATAAATGGATGATGGATAATGAATAATGATACTGATGAACCTAACATTTCTTATTTTCGCCTGAATATTATTTGAAACAAATAATAGGTAAAATGTAAAATGTACAAAATTTCGATATTGAATTATCCCGGAATATGTTTTGTTATATTTTTAAGAGACCAACAGTGGAAACATCAGTCTCGTTGAAATTTTATCAACGTTATTGAACTATTCAAAGCACTCAAACTCAATATGTCTTCAATACACCTTCCTCTACGCCATGTGTATTATAAAATAAATTACAAAAACAACATAAATGAAGCACAAAAATAACAAAAACAAAAACAACAAAGATATTGAAAACAAAATTCAAAACCAAGAAAATAATTGAAAAATATTTTCAACAACAATAACACATAAAAGAACTTCCCTTAGATACCTTAAGTCCTTTGTGCCATAACTTGTGTTTGTGTCCTCTTACATCCTAACTCATTTTGTTTTTTGTATGTAAAGAACTACCATGTAAAAGTTTTATTTATGCCCTTTTTGTTTTTGTTTTTCTAAGTTCTAAAGTTGAATTATAGCCATATCGTATTGTTTTTGTGGGTTCAATGTGGATCATGTTGTATATAGTGCAAAGACCAATTTAGTTATGTTTTTCAATGCGGATGGTTTTCAATATTATATGAGGTAAGGGTGTTTTTGATTTGAGTTATATAAAACTATGAATTGTGTTTTTGTTTACTTTTATTTTTGTTAAGAATCAAACAACTGTTTGAAAACCTATTATTTAGATGTTTTTGATTAGGGAAATAATTCAATGTTGATATACAGACATTTCATCCCATGAAAGTTTATTAAGCTTTCCCAGCATTTTTGACAGGTGGTTTTGGTTAATTATCTCAAGAAATTGAGTAAGACATAAGAAACTATAGATATTCTTATAAACAAATAATAGTTAAGAAATCGTATGTCTTCTATTCTATATATAAATAATAATAATTCAAGTCTGTTTCTCATTTATTTGTCTCCCTAAAGCAATTCGATGGTTGAAATAATCTCTGCTGAACGATCAAGAATGAAATTGAAATGTCAATCAAGAAAGAAATAAAAAAAGAAAGAAAGAGAGAGAGAGAAAGAAAAAAACATAAAACAAGTAAAAACATACAAAATCCAATAAAAATAACCAACACAAAAGTGACCATTGAAAGAAAGAAAATAAAATACATGATTGCAGACAGACCTTTATCCTCCTTCAATCGAAAACATTAATAAATCCTAGATAACATGAATTGAGTGGTGTGTCTCCTCTCTCACTGGTGCTATGGGTTGTAAGGGAATTGCAGGAGTTATAAGGACATGTATGTATATAATTTCGAATTGCAGCTGTTCAAATTATATTTTTTTCTCTTAAGGGAATTTAAGTTCAAAGGATTAATCGTTACCTGGATTTGCATTGTAAATCTTATGACATTTTCTAAAATGAAACTATCTAAGGTACATTCTGGTTGAAAAGAGTGATTTTTGAATTAGTAACAAATGAATATCCAGTCAACTGAGGTCATATAACGAATCAACAAGTTGTATCCTTGAGGGAAATATTTCAAATCTGTTTTAAGAATCACGTGGAAGTTTATATAAAAAGGATATGCAAATACCAAAGAAGATAAATTATTTAGGGTAAATTAGGGCATTATGGCATACCTAAGCACAAACTCAAATAACTTTACTACGGACTACAATTTTTACTTCAATCATTTTTTTTAATTAAATTTCATAAAAACGTAACATAAATAAATTATTTAAGAATAAAAATTCAAGCTTTTAAACAAAAAATAAATTAAATTAAAAATAGTCCAAAAAAAACCATATTGCCCTATGTACGGGCAATATGGCGAACCCCATTTACTTCGGAACCCTTTACTTTTTTTACGTATATTCAGCATTTCTGAAATATAATTGTAAATAAGTTTCATAAAATTAACGTTAAATTGAGGTTATTTTCAAATTTAAAAAAATGCAGAGTTACTTTTGAAATTAGTTTTACATAAGGGCATTATGGCGCAGTCGGGTATAATATAGCGCCATAATGCCCTTATCACATCTGCGCCATATTGCAAAATATACACATATTCACAAAACTCCAAAAACTAAACACAATTCTTACTTAAGTTAAAATATAACAAGTGATATAACCAAACCAAAACTGTACCCTGCGTTTCACTCTTTACAACAAACACGTGCGCTGTATACTTACCGAGATACACACAAACAAAAACAAAGCGATATTATATTGGAACCCAGAACCGGTATATTTTTTTTGTTTTCTTTTTTCTTTGGCACAAAAATAATAGCAGTGACCTGCGATCGTCACAAGGCTAGTGTTCAACGAAGGCCGAAAATTCTGCATTGGTTTTATTTAAATGCGGGTATTGGAAGTATGGTAGTTGAGAGGTGCGCCATAATGCCCGGTGCGCCATAATGCCCGAAGTTACCCTATTTAAAGAACAAGATAAAAAACTTGGTATTGCTTAGGCATTAGAAGTAAATAAATAGAATTTCTATAAATTTTGTGGAATATTTTATACAAATTTTTAATGCTAACAATTTAAGTTATAAAATTTAACTTTTCTTTCTCTCTCAAAAAAAAACTTTTTCACCATTTGAATAATGTGTGATATAGCAAGATTGCCACCATACCTAAATTGAATCATCAGGTACTATGTATCAAGTTATGTATTCGTACAAAAAAAAAAAAGTTGAGATAACATTTTTCCATGACATTACGATTATAGACAATGCCAAAAAAGTGGGTCCCGGAAGTCCGTCTGTCTGTTTGTCTGTCTGTCTGTCAGTCTGTCTGTCTGTCTGTATAAGGAGCTACAGCCTAAACGGATGGACTGATTAATATCATACTTGGTATGTAGCGTTATTTGGCGACTCTCCAGAGGGGTTTTGGAATTAATTTTTTTGGACCAAAAATAACGGTACTTGTCATATAGGTACCGATTTTAGTAAAATTGAAATATCTCGAAAACGGCTTCAACGATTTTGTTTAAGAAATTCAAATGTTAGTTTTAAGCTAAGGTCTATCTTCTAATGAAAATTTTTTGTTGGAAAATCATTATTAACAGTACCTGCCACGGAACCGTTTTTTTTCAAATCCGATTATCTCCGAAATTGCTTATTTGATTTCAACGAAACTTTTTGTGAGGAAACATTTATACAATTTTAATATAAACCAAAAAATAAATTTCCAAAAAAATAATTTTTTGATTTTTAAAAAAATTTTGAAAAATCAAATTTTCGAAAACGGGACATTGAATTTTTTTGAAATTTTGTTTTTGGATGTTGATTAGTGATTTATACAAAATGGCATACCAATTTTATTTTAAAACATTTTTTCCAAAAAATTATTTATAAAAAATTAGTTTTTTTTTTAAAAAACGGCTCTAACTATTTTAAATTTTTTTTTTTTTCTAAAAATGCATCTAAACATATCAATCAAAACTGCATACTTGTTTTGGAGGGCAATTTGATTTCAAATTTTATTTTATTTTTTTAAAAAACGAATCTTATTTTTTTTTCCAAATTTCTATATAAAAAGTCTTAAAAATTTAAGCAACTTTAACTCTAAGAGCAAGTTCGTAGGACCCAGTCGTGCATTTTTCTTTTTAATGATTTTGGTTTGCGTTGGTAGTACAGAAAAAGTGTGTAGCTACACGCAGAAAAAAAAAAAAAAAAACAGCTTAAACAAGCTGGATTCTGTGACCCGCTTCCGTGCCCACTTTTAAGTATTTCTGTTTCTTGAAAATCACTTGATCGATTTTCATGAGGTTTATTGGATTACTTGTCATAAAGATTTTAATGAAACTATAATGTGTATCATGGTTTGTTCTTATATCCAAGTTAATATTTGGAAAGCAGTTTTAGTATAATTCGCCTACTGCCACACCCACTTTTCGAACATAAAATGATTCTGATAGAATCTTATTTATGTTTATTTACGTAACTGCCTGAATTAATTAATTAACTTAATAAAATCGTGAATATTTGTGATATTTGATATGAACATTGTTCAAAAATTGTAAAAACTTTAAATTTATCGGCTCTATTGACCTTAAGAGCGTGCAAATGAATTTTGCTTAATTTTAGAGACTTCTTAGTCTTCCGAAAAATTTAACAGCATCATTAAAAAGCTATAAACTGTCTTCGTCATTGACAGTGCCGTAGTAACGGACAAAGGCATTACATCACCTACTGTCATCAAAGTTGGTTTCTGAGCCTTCATCAGCATTATCATCAACATTTTTCGTTCCGACACTGACAATCTGTACCAAAGACAAGTATTGTAAACATAATCACATACGTCATCATTCTGTAAAAAAAAAACTCAAAATGTACTAGATTTCCAGCATCTGGAATAAGTCTAATCTCACAGCTAATTCCGTCAGCGTTCCCAGTCCACAATAAGTATAAAGAATAATGAATGAGTAGACCAAATACGCATAGCCAGCTGGCCAAGCTCCAGTAAAACAAAGAAAAACCGTCATACCAATGTTACCAGTAGTTGAAAAAATTTCAATGAACAATACGGCAAAGAAAACGTCACTCAAATTTTGTGTTAAGCTATTGAATAAAATGGTTATTCTTGGATTTTCTTTTTTAATAAATTCCAACCTATTTAACTTACGCTGAGTACTTTTGATGCCACTTAAGGATGTCCCTCAGCAAGGGAAGTGTTCTTTTTGAAATGTCCTCTTCTCTATCAGATGATACATCGTTGAGGTCTTCGAATTTAATTCTTAAAATATTCTTGTACAATGGAACCTGCAATACAAACAAGAAGAAAAACACATCACCAGCAAAATTACCAAAAGCTCCCATCAGGATACAAATTGAGTGGGCTATTGTCATTATAACATGTCCAACATTGGTTTTTGAATCAATTCCAGGAATCAAAAATCTCATTACGAAAATCTTTTCCCCATAAATTATCAAATAAAATTGCGGTACGGATAGCAAAAATACTGTCCCGATAAGGTAAAGAATTGCAATGAATTTGACAAATTTTATATTCATAGTCGTACTGTCATTAAGAGCATTTTTGTATTGAATATGTTTTTGTTCGTAGATTTTGTAGACTTCGTCAACTTCTTTATATATTTCACGATAAACTAATTTATATGTAGTGACAGTGTAGAGCTTAGTAAAACCCTGTACTGCACTTCCTGCCATACATAAAGCTTGGAGTAGCACAAGCCAATCCTTATCGATATAGAGACCAATGTAGATTGTGTAAGCTGTCAAAACAAAAAAGGTACCGAAAATTTGGATCGATAATATCGGCACCAACAATAACTGAGCATTTGCGACAAAATTTGAAAAGACTATTAAATCTTTCTCGGCAAGTTGACATGTTTTATTTATTTTTTTTTTTAATTTGTGTTTAGAATAGATTGTTATAAGCAATCAATTGAAGAGCTAAACTTCGAATGTTTGATAGAATGCCGACAACGAGTGTAGAATAAAATTTATTTTAAAAACACTTGAATGATAGATTGACAAGATAATTACTATTACAAAATATTGAATAAATAATACACATTTATTTAGACAAGTACAAGAAAAACAGGAAGAAATGTGTTGGGTTTTTGAGAAATTGAAAATTTCGAAAATGTACTAGGTAAATAAATTAAAACTCAAAAACATACCTACCTACCTCAAATTTGAAAATCCCTTGTTAAGAATGTATGTTTCCTATATAAGAGTTTTTCTGTATACCATAGGTACTTTACTTTCTGTAAACATAACTTTGCAAAATTTAATGGAAAAAAATCTAAATTAAAACTACATAATTATACAGGGTGTCCCACAGTCAAGTCCCCAAATGAAAACTATAATATTTCTGGAGGTCATTTTAAAACTAAAGCTGTAATAAATTGTTGATTGGTTGTAAAAAAAATCTTTAGATCAGACGTGACACGTGAGTTGTTTGGCCAAGATAAAGACAGTTAAAGGAAAAGTGAGCAAAAATCATAGTAACTCGAAAACGGAACGAAAACGAGAAAATTACCTCTAACATTTTTGGACTTAAAATGACCCCCGGTATCCATGGTTTTCAGTTGGGGCGGTGACTACCCTAAAAAATGGCAAAACCTGCTTTGAGTGATGGCAAAAAAAAAGGAATAAATAATGTACCAAGGATCAAAACTTTAAAGACTATATTTTCGATGGATTGGGGACAAAATCCCGAAAACCGAAATCCCGAAAACCCAAAATCCCGAAAACCCAAAATCCCGAAAACCCAAAATCCCGAAAACCCAAAATCCCGAAAACCCAGAATCCCGAAAACCCAAAATCCCGAAAACCCAGGCCCAAGCGAAGAAAATACAATTTTTTGCTTCATGTTGCTGAATTTTTTAAAGTTTTTGTCGAAATATCTTAAAATTTTTGTTTGCCTCATTCACTTACACTTATCATGTAGAAACGGATTGACTTAAAAAAAGTTAAATTATTCATAAATTTTGATAAAAAAAATAACGTGCAAAAGGAAATAAGTTCCAAAAGAAGTTTTCTATGGAATTCATGACCGGAAAATTTCCAGACGGTTCCAATACTTAAATTTTTGTATCAAGGAATAACGTGACGTTCTTAACTTAATGGCAAAAGCCCCATCTTGCATCAATACAGAAGTTGTGATCGTTTGGTTATTACGTAATGTTCTTAGATTTGCGGTAGTTTTTTCTTTCGTAGAAGACCAGACGAACAGGGCTTTTCACACTATGTTTCCAACTTTTTTTAAGTCAATCCGTATCTACATGGTAAGTGTAAGTAAATCAGACAACAAAAATTTAAGATATTTCGACAAAAACTTTAAAAATTCAGCAACATGACAAATTGTATTTTTTTTTTCTCTTGGGCCTAATATTATGGCAAGGTACTGTAGATATTTATACAAACAGATTTTATGTTTTTTATTTTTCATTATCATAAATATATGCTTTAATAAAATCTATAATTATAATTTTCCCTAATTTTTTCAGATGAGAGTAATTTATTTTTTCCTGACATCTAAGCTATATAAATTCAAATTCAGGTTTTCCTTTCTCCATGCTTCTCTTCTCTTAACTTTTTTCAAAAATGTAGGAGCGTAATATATTAATTAGACTGATTCAAAAAAAAAAATTTTTTTGTTCAAAGTTATACCGAAAATACTTAAATGACGATCAAAAAATTCTGTAAAAGTTTCAGCCCTTAATATTAACATTAAGTACTACCACATCGCAAATTTCTATTTCCCATATGATTTACATGGGAAAGATTGTGTTTTTGAGTTTGGAATTTTATAACTTTTCAATGGTTCATCAAAAAGGCTAAATTTAATCATTTTCAAATAAGCTCTTATTAATTTTTTTGATAAACCGCCCCGTTTCGAAGTTATTTAACTTTAAAATATTAAATTTAATTTTTTCTTCATTTTTTGCCAATTTTTTGACGAAACTATTAGGGTTTTCAAAAAAATTGGCAAACTTTTCCAATATTTGTAGGTATTCTTTGTTGGTTTTTGGTTTCACAGATCTTTTTATTCAACTCTCAAACTCCTATCTTTATTAGAATTTTTCAATAAATTAGAATTATTCATTTGTTGAGCTAAAAATTATTTTCATCAATTTTTCGCGTCGGTTTTTTTTAAATTTTAAAAAAGCAGTTTTTTGAATCAGTCTAATATTTACCATCAAATTTTGAAAAGTTATTGTCAAAAGTTTGAAGTTATGGTTTAACAAGATAGAGAGCTGAAAAATTCCCAGTACCTTCTCACTTTTTTTTTTTATTTTAAACAATTATTATGGTCACTGTGGTCATAATACATTCACAACAAATTTATCTATTTGTTTATCCTCCTTATCAATAATATATTTTTAAATCATTTAATAATAGTAATTAAACTGTCAATCTGTCACTCAAATAGTTTAGGATATTAACTACGTGTTCAACACGCCTTCAATGCATTAAAAAAAATCACTAACTCTAACTAACTTTTCACAATTCAAACACAATTCAATATAGCAAGGATTCCAAATGGAACAACCTAAGTCAACTTGCCGCGAAAAATTCATCAGCTTATTTATGTTTGCCCGTAAATGTGCAATATTTGTTGGTGCCGATGTTTTCAATCCAAATTTTCGTTACACATGGATGACTTGGTTCGTCATAATATCGACAAATTCTTTCTTCGTCCTATCAGGCTATACCATTTATGTGGGAGTTTATATTGACAAAGATTGGACAGCCATATTGCAAGCTTTATGCATGGTAGGTAGTGCAGTGCAAGGGTTAGCTAAATTATACTCTGTCACTATAAGCAAAGCACTTTATCGTCAATTATATAACGAAATCGATGATGTCTACAAAATATACGAACAAAAACATATTCAATATCAGATTGCCCTAAATAACACTACGAGTATTAATACAAAATTTGTCAAATTTATTGCATGCATTTATATTTTTGGTACATTAATTTTATTATCAGTTCCGGTTTTGTATTTGATAATTTTTGGTGAAAAAATATTCGTTATGCAATTTTTGATACCTGGAATTGATCCAAAATCTGATTTTGGACATTTGTTAATGATGGTTGCCCATTCAACGTGTATTCTGATGGGATCGTTTGGTAATTTTGCTGGAGATGTGTTTTTTTTCTTGTTTGTGTTGCAGCTTCCGTTGTTTAAAAATATCTTAAAAATCAAGTTTGAAGATCTGAATGATGTTTTAAACGATACAGGTGAAGACAGTTACGAAAAAACACTTCCTTTGTTGATGGACATTCTTAAGTGGCATCAAAAGTATACGACGTAAGTCTGTTGAAAGTTACAACAGAAAACAAGACATTTTTGTAAACTTAATAATATTCTATAGGTTAACAAAGACTCTAAGTGACGTTTTCTATTACGTATTATTTGTTGAAATTTTTACGACCGCTTTAAACATTGGAATGACAATTTTTATAGTGGCAACTGGAGTTTGGCCAGCTGGTTATGCGTATTTGATATACTCGTTCACTATTCTTTATACCTATTGTGGACTTGGAACGCTGACGGACATAGCTGTGAGTTGATACTTCTTACAGATGATAAAAATCTAGTACAGTTTTAATTTTTTTTACAGAATGATGACGTTTGCAATTACGTGTACAATATTTGTTTGTGGTACAGACTGTCAGTGTCGGAACGTAAAATGTTGATGATGATGCTGATGAAGGCTCAAAAACCAACTTTAATGACGGTGGGGGATGTTATGCCACTATCTGTTACTACGGCACTGTCAATGACAAAAACGATTTACAGCTTTTTAATGATGTTGTTGAACTTTTCTGAGGAATAAGGACTCACAAAAAATTTTCAATATACCTAATCGCAGTTTTAAAATTAAAACTATGATGACAAATTAAAAAAATATATGTATATAAAAAGCAATTTATTCCAAAATGTTTGGGTCAAATTGGACCTAAAATTTTCTACCAAGTCCAAACTGCTAAGTAGAGATGCACTTACCTACTCTTTCGTGGCAACGATACTTTTTTGGAGGCTCTCTGAATTCCAGTTACCCTGAAAAAAGAGGCTAGGTGAAACAAACTGGATTTGAATCCAGAACTTCTGGCAAGATAGGCAAGATAGCTATGATTTCAAAATAAATCAATTTTTGATCACATTTTTTATTTTTTTATTAATTTGAAATTTTGAAGAATAAAATCATGTTTGTGCGGCCAATAGTTTCTAAAATATTTCATTTTCAAAATATGTGAATTTTGTCGAAATCGAACACTTATTCAATACTGTCGAGTAAGAGTTTTCAAACATTTAGGTCCAATTTCTTGACACTCCATTAAATTTAATGTCGCCATTTAAAAAGGGGAAATTTAAAAAAAAATTACCCCATTTTTTCTAATGAAAAACACGTTTAAAAAAAATGATTTTCTTAACCCTCTACCGCAAACCAACCCATACCTATATGGTTTATCTATTTCATATCGATTTATTTCCGTTATAATGCACCAAATGTCAAAAAGAAAAAACTATAATAAAACTACGTCTATTTTTTTTATAATAAATCGGTTTTTATTATCAGTAAGAGAGTCGTGATTCTGAAATAAACTCATTGTTTCAAGAGCATGTGTAAAGTGCAAATCAGTGAATAAAAGTGTGTACTTTTCCGTTGTTTTTTCATAATAAACAAGTAAGTTGCATCCAATTAAAAATAAGTTTCGTATGTATTTATTATACTTTTATATGTTTACGAAGTTTGTTTTTACCTATAATAATTTTTGTCTTTTTTTTGGCATTTTTTCCAAAACACCATAAATGGGTTATCATGCGTTGGCGACATACATTACTGATTTTTGTACGATTTTTATTTTTTTTTTGTAAAATGAATTCGAAGACTTTCTATAGAAAAAATAAGTGTGTAAATGCTATAACTCGTGATGGCTTTCGAAGTGATGATGATCTAACTTCAGATTCTGGCTCTTTTTAACATCAAACAAACCATCTCCGAGCACTTATATGCAAATCTTGATAACCTACAATTTCACGAAAAAGAGGACGACCTTCAACTTTGGCAGGTGATCAAAGCAGAGATGGAACAAAACAAAAGGGAGGGTGTTATACAAGTCACGGAAGTCCATCCCCATCTTATCCCGAAACTTCAATTCACTCACAACAACCAAGTGCAAAAGTCGTTGAATTCAGTGCCAACTGGAAACATCGACCATATCCCTGAATGGCAAAAAAAAAGGCAATATGTCAAATTTGCGGACTGAAGACGTACAATGTGTAGAAAATGGAATGTGTTCTTCTGCTTCAATGATAAAAGAAAGAGTTTGAATAAATTCCATGAATAAGAAAAGTCCATTGTAATAAAAACATACTTTACAAAACATACCTTGAATGCATACTAAACCATATATGGGTTATTAATTTTTTGCTGGATATCACCTTGCTGCATACTAACCCATATATGGTTTATGTTTCCAAAAATGTTTATATATGAAAAAAAAAATAAAAATTTCTATGTAATACCTTTTTTCAACCCCCCATAAAGCTAAAAAATTGTAAAAAAAATTTTGTATATCACTTCGATCATAATTCATGCAGTAGAGGGTTAAATCCAAGTCTACGACTCCTCAAAAATGATCTTAAAATTTGATTCTACCTAGCTTAGATGAGTGTCATTAATGCAAGGAAATGGTTCTATGAAAAGAACTTAGATTTTTTAATTTAAAAAGTAGAATCACATCTGCCTTTGATAAAAATTACATTTTTCATTTACATATATTTAAAGTGCTTGGGTACTCAAAGAAAATTCGATTTCACTAGCTTATAAAATAAATACAATAATTGATTTAAGAAGTTAAAATAATAGACTAACATTTTTAAACCAAGTATCCCTCATTTTAAGACTACAAAAACAACTTGAATAACGTATTCATTCATTTATATTTTTCAATATTTTAGTGTTATTGTTGACATCATGAACCTGAACAGAGTAGGTACTCTGATTTAACTTATTCCATTTGAATTCAAAGCAACACACTCCTGTATTACGTGTACTTTTTGTCTTTGTCTACCAATAATATTTACTAAATGTACAATCAATAAAGCTGACGTGTCCTTTAGGCTTTCTATTAGCCATCGGGTCTTATGTTTGTTGTTTAATAATAATAATTACTCTTACGAAGCACTCGAGTCAATAAAGTGAGCATTGAACTCAGGGCCGTCTTTAACTATCCTGGGGCCCTTGGGCACACAAGAATTTGGGGCCCTTTTTGAAAGTAAAATAAGTACAATAGTTGGCTAAAAGGCAATGGTTGGTTAAAAAGGGGTGCCAATATATCGTTCCATATAAAGTACCTAGTGTCTTTATTATTGGCAGGGGTTGCCAATAATACGTGCATTGAGACATCAATCGTTGCACTGCCAATAATTGTAATTTTTATACTGCCAATAATTATACCCTGTATCCGTTATAAGTTTTGAAGAATTGGAAAAAAAAGAGCTTAAACGGATTGATAGATTTCAATGTGGGTAAATGTAAACAATTTCATGTCTTTTTTTTCTTTTGACTTTAGATTTTAATATGTTTTCACGGAACAACTTAACGGGTATCTTCAAATGAAAATATGAAATGATGAAATGATTTCTCAAATTACTGTCAAATATGGCATGTTTACAAATACCCCACCAAGTTTGTGTTTTTTTTTTTTACAAATTCGGGGTAAATGTAAACGGTGGTTTAAAATTTAGAATTTCCTCTTTATCATATGGATAACGACTTGAAAAACGTTCAAGAAGGTATTTGACAAAAACTTTTTCAAATTCCAATAAAAGTTTTTGTTTTCTTCCTTTGATTCTTTATATAGACACCCAATATGCATCCTGGGCAGCTCTGAACGTCATATTTTTTTTACGTCAAAGACCGATTTTGCAACATCATTTACTGAAAATGTTGGCTACTTTAAAATGTGACTCCGCGGCACTTTAGCAATAGTAATTGACTAAAAATACTTTATTTTTATTAAAAATAATAATTTCAGCAAAAATATATGTTTATATTTACCCCCAGAATACGTTGTTTACATTTACCCATTATGAAAAATATTCTGGGGTAAATGTAAACACATGCAAATCGACATAAATGTCCTATATTTTAAAATTTGTTTGTTTCACATAGGATCTACATCAAAATTCAAAACTAAAAAGTATTTGCAAGTTATACTGACTTAATTGAATCTGCAAAAATATTTAATATTTCTGAAAGACTAACGACTTGTTTGGCACTTTAAAAAATTATCTTTCACGGAAAATACGCTCGTCGAATGAATTCTCTTTTGACAGCAATGAACTTTACATATAAGTTAAAAGATACATGCGTCCGCAATTTGTATTTATGTATGCATCAAAGAGATTTAACTGAAGCTTGTTATGAGCCATGTTTTCATTTACCCCTGTTTACATTTACCCACATTGACCCTACGTGATTTCCAAGAGCCGTTTTTTTATTTTATTTTAATGTCTACTTTTTAACGGATATCTCTAATATAAATTTTTCGAGATATTGCAATTTTCTCAAAAACGGATAACGATTTTGATTTGAAAAAAAAAACATGTAATGCTGCAAATAAGGCCGCACTTTTGTAATAAGAAAAATATTTTTTCATTAACGGTACCTACTTGCCATAGATCCGATTTCTTAACGTTATCGACACAACCGATTTTAATGAAATTTTTGACATAAAAAGGCTTAGGGGAGAGTGGGGCCAAATGTAACACTTTTTTCTAAAATCGATGGTTCTCCTACAAATTTGAAAGTGGGTCAACCAAACCTTTTTTAAATTAAAGACCCATGTTTTAGCTCCAAGATCCATCATAAAAATTTAGCAAAACATAACGGTAATGTTGAAAAATAAAGCTTCCAAAAAAAAAATCGTGTTGTTTCAACTTACCCCACATACGGGGCAAAGTGTAACACATACCGGGGTAGGTTGTACCAAGAACTAAAAATAAGAGAAAAATACCTTTATTTGTTTATATTTATTTATTTTAAATTAATAACAATAAAAACAAACTTCAGTCATGAAATTTTGGTGCAAATTTGTAAAAAGTGGAGCAAATCCAAGATTTCCAGAGAAAATTTGACAGTAGTCTTAAATAAAAGTTATTAAAATTCATAAATTGTTTTATAAGCTTTATGAATTCAAGTGGTGGTTCAAAAATGTGTTTCCAATTTCAAAATAAATACAAATTCAATTACAAGCATTCATATTCAGGGTTGTAAATTATATTAGGTAAACAATTTTTCAGTATAGGTAGGTTTTTACATGGTACAACTTGCCCCGGAAAAATGTTACAACTAGCCCCAGCATGAAATTTGGCACATAAAATCAATTTAAAAAAAAGCGAAACTGATATAGACATAACATATACACGCAATTTGAGCCAAAACACAGTTGCATATAACAAAAAAACACTTAGCACTCTATCTTTTTCGGGTAAAGAGGTAGACCAAAAATAAAATTTAAAAAAAAAGTTACAAACATGCATTTTTTGGGCACCACTAGTGTAACTTCTAACCCTGTCGTCTAATCTTCATTTGAAGAAAATGTGCCGGTAGATATGCAAAAATTGAGCATTTTTCTCCTTTACGCGTTTCTTAATATTGAAAGGAACATCGCTTTTTTTAGCTGTTAATTCTTACCCCTGTTACATTTAGCCCCACTCTCCCCTATATATTAAAATTAAGAAAACTTTTAGTAAAAATTATTTTTATATATATAAAAGTTTAAAGTTATTGAATGAATTTTATGTGTCAATCTTCAAATACGAGAGCAATTCGCAATTCAAATTAAAAAATGTTTGGGGGTGCCAACCATTGTACCATGGCGTTTTCCATTGACATTGAACCAAAACATTGATGTATCGACGAGCCGACAATAGTTTTTTCTTAAACGTTTTCCAACGGAAAAAGCATGGATGTTTTTTTTCCGTCCAATTGATTCTTTTTTTGTTTTTTAATACGAATCTACACATATTCTTATACTGATTTTAGCACGCGCTACAAATTTGACAGTTTTGCATTCGTTGTTTTTATTAATAAATAATAAATAATTATAATGTCTTATTTTTTGGAAAATTGAATTTGGGTTTGGTCGTTTGGATTTAAAATTTTGTCCGCATACAACGCCACATAATTTGTTTTCATTTTGAAAACATATATTTTCCGTATAGGTGTAGAAAAAACTAAATTTTTTTTTGGTAGATGGTCTGCCCGACAAAAATGTTTTGAGAGAAATTTTAGTTGCTTCGGGGCCCCCCTAAGAATTGGGGCCCTGGGCACGGGCCCCGTGTGCCCTTATGGTAAAGACGGCATTGATTGAACTTTATTGACTCGATATATTCTCATATATGTATTTATATTTTGAAAAATGTGCACTGGGCGCATAAACACCGTAATGCCTTAATTATGTGGAAAAAAATCCTTTGACGCTTAGTTTCGAATATTTCTGAATTTCTTTAAAAAACTTTTAGATTTTGGAATATTTGTGAAAAAGTTAGGAGGGGGAGAATTTTTTTGATTTTTTCATATTGCAAGTTTTATGAAATGCAATTCGTATTGTGTGTTTATCGTGTGTTTTTTAAAATGTAAGTACCTATACAGTTTAGATTAGTATGAATTTCTGTGAGTGAGAATTTTATCTCTTGGAAATTTAAAAACATCACGATGCACTTTGAAAGTGCATTTTCGAGTTGATACTCTTACTGCAAAACAATAAAACTTTCTCAGAATATGTATATGGTTGAACATTCGATTTCAAAAACAGAAAAAAAAAATAAAAATTGGAAAAAGTTTATTTTTTTTAGGGTTTTGAAAAATAGTTTAGAAAGCGATGTCTTAAAAAATACAAATTTGACGACCTCAATTTTTTTGGAAAAATGGTTAGAACACTCTTGTAAAAGTTGAAACTAAAACTTAAACAATCGAAAAAAGGAGGCTAGAATTTTTTGGTTCAAACTTTCGAAATATTTAACTATTGAATTTTCGAATTTTGTTGTCCTTTTTTGTGTTCGAACGAAAAATTGAACTCTTACCTACCAAAAATCAAACAACTCTTAATATTATAATTAACGTTTTCGAGAACAACAATTCTCATTTTCAAATTTAAGCAAAATCTCAAATAAGAAACCAACATTTCACTAAATAGTTATCCATACAAAAGTATCATACCTTCCAAAATTGACGATAAGATTAAAGCGTGATTTACTTTTTAATGTTTAATAAACTTTGGTTGCAAACAAATAAAAGAGAAAAACTTCTAATACTGTTACAAATTAAAACAAAAAAATGGTATGTAAGCATCTATTTGTCGCCAGTTTTTTTTTTAATATTTTTTTTAAATATTGAATGATACCAGCAGATCCAAAACATGAAAAACATGGCTTTTAAAAACTTTGCTACTCTAAGTTTTTCGGTAGTCACTTTGAGGTATTGTACTACCTAAACATTCTAAGCTGGATATTATGACACTTTTTCTCCCTCCCCGACCAACAGAAATCGAAATCATTTTAAAAAAGCTACAGAAGACCTAATAAGGCTACTTCGTTGGTATGAGAATTGATTACTATGCATATTTTCGGGAGCGGGCCAAAATTCTGGCTTAAAAATTCTGTTTTTCAAAATTCTGCCAGCATTTTTTCGAAGAAAAAAATTCTGCTAATTCTGTTTTTTTTCACATATGCGTTTACTAAACAAAACTACACCTCATTAATGTAATTTAAGTTTATTACTTTCATAACTGCCTAGAAGACTGATTTTTTATAACTCACATCTATATACCGTTGAAAACTATAATTAGAAACTATGAAGAATATTCCTTTTTTTATTAAATTTTTTGAATATTAATTTTTATTTGAAATTTTCGAAGATATTAAACTTTTTCTCAATATTTTACCTAAAAATTATTTATTGATTTATCAAAAAAAATAATAGGTATTACAAAAATTGACATAGTACCTACTCGAAAGTAAATAATCTCAAATAAGCAGCAAATTTTGCGAGTTTGGAAAATGTTAAAAAGCGCGCGCCTTTTTAACATTTCCCAATCACTTTTTTTATTTTTTTTCAGAATTTTGTAAAACTGAATTATGAAAAGCAGATTTTTGAAAAGCAGGACTTTGAAAACAGAATTTTAAAAAGTAGACGTTTGAAAGCAGAATTTTTAAAAGTAGACTTTTGACAAAAGAATTTTGACCCCCTGGAAGAAGTTTGACCCCAACCCCATATTTTCTGATATATCTATTATTTGAAGAACTAATAGTTTCATGATGTCAGAAAGCAACTTTAAGCTGATTGAAAAAGGTGCATTGATACAGATGATATGATTCCAACATTAAATTAATTACAAAAATAGTGCTGTGCACAATAATGTCTTCTTTTTTATTTTGTTAACAATTTTAGTTTATTAATTTTGTTTTCTTTTGGTCACTTTAAGTGTTAACTTGTTACAGATTTTTTAAAGCCTTTTCAAATGTCAACATTATTTATAGATCTTGAAGTTTTTTTTTTTATCTTATCGAATCTTAAATAAATTGTTGTTATCTGTTTTATGCATAGAACATTTTTTTTTTTTAAATAAAAATAAAAAACACAGTACTGTATGGGCTATAGACAAACAGATTAACGCATTATACTCTCTTTGTACCAGCAAACACAATCTAGCTGACATTCACTTGCGTCAAATGTATAATGAATATTTATGAGAGATTTATTCAACATGTCCTACCTAACATCCTGCTGATATTATTCCCCCCCACCCTCTCCCCTCATCTCAAACACAAAACATTTTGCCACTTTGGCTTCATCATCACCTACTCAGTGTTGTCATTAGGGACACCCTGCGCTCAGGGACGACTCTTGCTATTGTGTGTTTACTGAAATGGCATTATGACAATTTTCCTTGATGTTGTTGTGATGTGAAAATTGTATGCAAGGTTGATAGCTTTGCCGGTTTGTGTGTGATGATTGATGAATGTCCTGAAATTTGTAGCAACTATCAAGCATCAAGGTTGCGTTGTTATAGATGCAACAGTTTTTTTTTGTTTTTGTTTGGTTGGTTTAGTTTGGTTTTGGCTAGCAGGATTGGAAATAATTTTCTCAGAAGCATTATTATTCTGATAATTTGCTTTGACAGAATTCAGCTATTTAGGTAACTGTATTTACTCTGCAGTGTGGACTCATACGATGTTAGATAATCGTATTTTCAAAGGAATTCATTTTTTTTTTTTTTTTTTGAAAATTTAAATGGATTGTTTTTTTAATTTTAATAGTTGGTTAAAAACATCTTAAAATGGCATTTTGTAGAGGTAAAAAAGCCGTTTTCAAAAATGGTTCATAAAGATTCGTAATCAAATCTTTTGACGTGATAACGTCTTATAAATCGATGAACCATGGCAGCCACCACAAAAAAGTGACGCCATTTTCTCCCGTTCCAGTTGAAATTTATCGCAGTGCGGCAAAAATTTCAATTAAAAATAAACTATAAAAATATTACAAATATTTTGTGTAACTCATTTGAGAGAAAATAACCTAAAGTTGAGTACATATGAAGGATTTTTAAAAATTCTGTCATTTAATAGGGTAAATAGAGGTAAAACAACATTGCAAAAAATTGGCTATTTTCTAAACGCGACAATGTAAAGAGTTTTAATCGATAGATAAATTCATTGCAAGACTGACAATGGTATTGAAAAAAATCTAAAAAATCTCAAAAACTAAAACTTTGACAAAGTAGTGATTATAGGTAGGGGAAATTTTGTTTGAAAGTTTGAAAAACGTCATTCAAAAGATAATACAAAAAAAGTTAGGGGTCTAATACGGACTTTTTTTATAAGCCTTTGCGTTTCGAAATATGAATATTTGAAAATTATCTACTTATTTTGGGGTATTTTTTGGTGAGTTTTCATTTTTTTAAATTTTTTGTAGCGTTCAAAAAATCTCAAACTTATGGAACATGTACTCTAACCGTGCGCATGCACGGTTTTTGACCGAATAACGGGAAAAACAAGTTTTTTTGTCCCAAGTTTTTTTTGGCCGTTTTTAACCGATTTATATTTTTATCTTTTTTTTTCAACAGATAAGTAATTAAATTAATACTCTAGATCGATTATATACAGGACTATATTTGTGCAAAATTTCAATCAATTTTTTGTCACAATTTTGAGGTAACGGTAAAAAAAAGTTCTATTTTTCAACAGGTTATATCTTTTGATCTATAGAGCAGATAAAAATTTTATTTAACTTTATTGAGCATGCTGATAATATTATGTTTCATTTGATATATCACACATAACAGTGCATTTACTACAACCTACACAATGTTAAATTAAAAAAAACTTCAGATATAGCTCAAAACACCTGTGGAGATCTGTTACCCATGCCCAGACCAGCCACCAGTGTGGGAAGTACCGTATTCTTAGTTTTAAATTTCGACATGGTTGGTTTTAAAAAATTCTAACTTTTTTTGTAGGCACCGTAGAAATATGATTGAAGCGTCATATGAAAGGTGAAATAATAAGCTCTATATTATGATATTAAATTAAATATATATAATTAAATAAATATGATTTAATGGCGTGAGAATATAAAAATACATGTTTTTTTTGCTTTTTTTGATGAAAATGATTGTTTTCAATAAATTATTTTTTTACCTTCTACGCATTTTAAAAATTTAAGTACTTATGGCTTCATTCTTTAGGAAAATTTATAAGCTTTTCAATGGTGTAACTTTTTTCCAGGCTTTTAATATGAAAAAATTTATATAATGATAAAAGAAATTTTTTTTTCTGCTTTTTTTTTAAAAATTCGATTGGATTAAAAAAATTATAACTTTTTTCGACAAAACCTACAGATACAAAAGAGGTCTCAATTTTTAGCTTAAATATTATTCTATGACATAGTGTTATTATTTTATAAATTATGCAAGAAAGAGGCAAAAAAAAAATAAACAAAATAAAAAAAAACTATTAAGAAATGTTTTTTTTTTTATAATTTACGACGTTATCACTTAAAATCATCGTCCGCAAACCGGCTTTAAAGACAACCACTTTTTTTTATATGAGAATTTTGATTTTATTATATTTTCAGTTGTTTTTAAGTTTATCAGACAAGAAGATTAATTGTTCCATTTGAATTTTGTTTTAATATTTTGGCGTTCATGCATTTTGACGAAAGTAAAATGGTTCTTCTGAATTTAAATTTTTTTTTCAGAAATTGCACTTTTTTAGATATGAATTCGATTCGAATCCAACATGAACGACAAAAAAAGTATTAAAAAAGTCTTTTTAAAAGAAAAGAAAATGTAATACTCAAAGACAATAAACCTATTTGGGACGAATGTAATTTCGATTTAAATTTTGTTCTCTATTCTTAATTTGAATATGAAATGAAATTAAATCATTTAACCTGTTTTTATTTTTTGAATTTAAACTTTTTTTAAGAGGGCAAAAGTAGGGTAAGAGTTTATTAAAAATCCTTTTTTTAAGTTAGAATGTCTCGTTCTATAGGTTGACCTTAGCTATACTTTTGGTTTGGTTTAAGCAATTTTAATAGTCAATTTGAAACAACTTTGGGAATTCTTTGCTTTGAAAAAGATGGCCTATGGAAATTTTTGAAAGTGTAAAAGCATCCACGATGTACTTTGAATTGATAGGTACTCTTACTGTAAAAATACTTAAACTCACTTAGAATATTCGAATTTGGAACAAATTTGTATAAAAATGGTATTATTTTTTTTTCTTGAATTTAAAAACAAATCGAAAGCGATTCGAAAGCGATTCTTTTCTTTAAGCAACTAAAATCTTTTCGATCTAAGAGTTTCATTTATTCTTTAGAACAATTTAACAACATCATTAAAAAGCTATAAACTGTCTTCGTCATAGACAGTGCCGTAGTAACGGACAATGGCATTACATCACCCACTGTCATCAAAGTTGGTTTCTGAGCCTTCATCAGCATTATCATCAACATTTTTCGTTCCGACACTGACAATCTATACCAAAGACAAGTATTGTAAACATAATCACATACGTCATCATTCTGTAAGAAAAATTCAAAATGTACTAGATCTCCAGCATCTGCAACAAGTGTCAACTCACAGCAAATTCCGTCAGTGTTCCCAGTCCACAATAAGTATAAAGAATAATGAATGAGTAGATCAGAAATGCATAGCCAGCTGGCCAAGCTCCGCTAAATGTTATAAAAATTGTCAATCCAATGTTAAATGTTGTCGAAAAAACTTGAATGAATAACACAGCGAAGAAAACGTCACTCAAAGTTTGTGTGAAGCTATTGAATAATTCGAATTCTTAGACGATTCATAACTTTCAAGAGCCTTTTGGACTTACTCTGAGTACTTTTGATGCCACTTAAGAATGTCCCTCAGCAAAGGAAGTGTTTTCATAGAATTGTCCTCTTCAGTATCAGTTGATATATCGTTGAGGTCCTCGAATTTGATTCTTAAAATATTCTTGTACAATGGAACCTGCAGCACAAACAAGAAGAAAAACACATCACCAGCAAAATTACCAAAGGCTCCCATCAGGATACAAATTGAATGGGCTATAGTCATTAGAACATGGCCAACATTAGTTTTTGAGTCAATTCCAGGAATCAAAAATTGCATAACGAAAATCTTTTTTCCATACATTATCAAATAAATATGTGGAACTGATAGCAATGCAATAGTGGCGCAAAGGTAAAGAGCTGCAATGAATTTGACAAATTTTATATTCATACTCGTACTGTTATTAAGAGCATTTTTGTATTGAATATGTTTTTGTTCGTAGATTTTGTAGACTTCATCAATTTCTTTGTATATTTCACGATAAATTAATTTATATGTAGTGACAGTGTATAACTTAGTAAAACCCTGTACTGCACTTCCTGCCATACACAAAGCTTGAAGTAAGATAACCCAATCTTTATCAATGTAAAGTCCAATATAAATAGTGTAAGCTGTCAAAACAAAAAATGTATTTGTAGCCATTATGACAAACCAAGTTACGGCGTTGTAACGAAAATTTGGATCGATAATATCGGCACCAACAATTACTGAACATTTGCGACAAAATTTAAAAAGACTATTAAATCTATCTCGGCAATTTGACATAGTTAATACACGTATTGTATATCAAAAACTTGGTATGTTTAAACTTTTGAAGAAGTAGAATACGTATGTTTATTTAACTACCAATGAGGCTTATTGGTACAACAACTAATTATTTTTTTTTTTATTTAAGGAATGTTATTATACAATTGACTGACAGACTGACAAGATAATTACTGTTACAAAATAGATTTTGAATAATTCATCAGGCTAAAATTGTAATAAGAAAAAAGTAACTCGATTTTATTTCATTTTCAAAATAATTTTGAATAATGGAAAATTTCTTACATTTGCTCAAAGTAAGATCATTGAATAATTATACATTAGGTTTATACCTACAAGTGACATTGACAGTTTCTAGTGCCCTTATATTTTATTCTGTTCGGTAGGTTATCAGCTGTCCTAAAAAACATCCAGAGAGAATGGAGCTTGTCCTAGATAATTATGGTTCCAAAAATTTGTTTATAAAAAAGGAAATTTCACTAATACAACCGATAATAAATTTTATTGGCACATCGACATCCTAAAATGATTGAAAAAAAAGGAAATTTTACTCATACATACAAAATAAAACGGACAGGCCGAATACCGAATAGTGGCCGAATATTCATGACATCTCTAGTACCAGCCATATATGACCCATACCTATGGAAATTCTACTTTTTTTCAAAAATGGCTCTAAAGGCTCCAACAACTTTTGTTTAACACTAAAAAATTCCTGGTTTACCCTTACCTTTAATAAGGCTTCTTCCACTGGTTACAATGGTATGTAGGAATAAATTTCATTAAACCCCCAAAATGTGGATGAAAAAAGATTTTTTCGACTTTCAACCAATGCAAAAATTCAAGCAGTGTCAATTTTCAACCGATTTTAGTGGTTTTACTTGTTTTTTCTCAGTCGATACTCAATCATTTCTTATGAGTATAGTACAAAAAAAAAAAATCTTCATCTAAAAAAAAAATAAAATAGTTGTTGTAGCAATAAAATATACCTACTCTTAATTCTTAAATCATGCATAGCATAATTCTAAGTACCTACTCCAAAATCAAATTAAAATTATGAAATCTAACTTTCAGCTCTGTAATAAAACCATAATTTTTCAAACAAACAGCCTTTGCATACCAAAAAACACTTTCATAAAAGCCGAAACTTATGTGACAAGAACAGAAAATGAATAGAAATTAAGTAAAAAAAACTCTGTTTGAATATGCAGATCAAAAGTTTTGTATGAGGAAATAGCTTTGCACTTAATGACACTGCCTTCACAGTTATGCATCCACCTTAAAATAATGCTTCTCTCTACGAAGCTCATAAAAATAGGAATTTATCCCTCAGGGCCCAGTAAATTCATTTTTTTTTCCTTTGAAAAATCACCGGTTGCAAATTCGACTTTCACGACAATTGTCTTTTTTTTATTGGAGGTGAGTTTTTGTTCGTGGTTTGTAAAGTGGTAATTTTTGCGAAGTTTTGTTCTCCTCAAATGTTTAGCACTTCTGACAACCCGTTTTTCCGTCGTTAAATTGCATTTTATACCGGTTTTCAGCTTAATTTTTAGCTCGAAGTCATGCTATTCTGATCATTGCACATCTATCGGCCCATGTTGTGACTGAGTTACATCAACTTTTAATGTTGTTTCTATACCCTTGGATATTGCGCAAATAACTGCTTACTAAATTTTAACTTGTGTTTGTTTTTGTCCCAATGCATCGTTGGTTTCGGTCTAATTTAAAGGCTTCTTTTATTTTCCACATTTTTTCCGCGCCTAAAGATTTTTCACGACCCGTTTTCATCCTTACAGGTTATACACAATCAGATTTATTGACAGACACAATTTTGAGTCCAACAGACCCATGCAGCTCATCATTTATTAACATTTTTGCTTTTGAACCTATTCAGTTGAGCCAAAAAATATGCTTGATTTTATGACTAGATTTGGTCTAGCTATACCGTGTGAGAAGAACGGTAGGCCCCAAGACAATTTTTTTTCTCCTAAACTAAGCGCATAAGGATGTTCTCTCGTTACATACATAAAAAAGATGTGCCACTGCATTAAATACCAAGACAGGCCAAATGTAAAATGAACTAAAAAGTGAACCTATTCAGATGAGCGGGAGTGTACATAAAAAATAATGTCTCATATTCAGTGCCGGATTAGCCTCAAGGCAAACTAGGCAGCTGCCTAGGGGCCCCTCTTCAGCTGGGGGCCCCTCGCCCCGACTACGAACAAACAAAATTTCTTGGAGTTGTACCTTCAATAAAAAACAGCATTACATTTGTATTTGTAAAAATAAGAAAAAAGAAGAATAAAAAAACGTTTGCAAATCATTAAACATTAGCCCCGTTCCATTGGAGGTGGCCCAAACAGAGATCATGAGTTGATCTAGTACTATAATTACCACATGATCTTCTACTTCTATCACTGATCTTCTATTTTTTTTTTTTTTTTTTTTTTTTATAATGAGCGCGCACTAAAGGGGTTTTGGGTACCCCTAATATACATGTGTTTATAATGAATTATGACTCCCATCCCATCCTGAAGGGCCCAACCCAGCGATGCCAGATTGAGGGATTTTTTCCTGTTTTTTTCCGGTATTTTTGATTAGGGAAAAATGGAAAATCAACCCAGAACAGTCAGCTCAAAATATATCACGTTTTAATACCAAGACAAATACTGGTCTATTCGAATATTGTTCCAACGACATCGAACCAGAGTTTAGTAACGAGATGGTGCCATTAAAGCTCTTCATGTTGCAATCAGATAATATGTCAGAAAAATCTGAGATTGTGCATGCAGAGAAGTTAGAAGTTAATATAGGCACCGTTACAAATTTATTCATAATGAATTACCCCAAATAAAAACATAACTTCGAAAACAGCCAAAATGACGTTTTTTGGCATTTTCTAACGGTAATATTTCAAAAACGGATGCCAATAAAAAAAATTTTGACTTCAGATTCGAGTTCAACACATCCAACACTACTAGGAAAGTATATTTTGGTTCTTGTGGCAAAAACCTTGTTGACCAGTGTTATCAATTAAAAAAAAAACTAAACCACCCACACGCGTTTTGAACTCGTTTTGGATGCGTTTTGGACGCGTTTCGGACGCGTTTCAGATGTGTGTTCCCAGCAAACGCAGAACTACAGAAAAAAACCGGTGAAATATGTACGTAAAAGAAGTACTTCTTTTCCACAGAAAAAAGATAGGAGCTCGGGAAATAACTCAGTTATATACTTTCTGTATATAAGAATACGTGAAGCAGCTATCTCTTTCTTGCATGCAAGATGAAATAAATTTCCCCTCCATTAATAGTACAGACAAATGTACTTCAAAAGTGCATCAGCGAAGCACTTCTGGAAGTGGTTCTGATGTACATTTTCCAGTACTTTTTTAACCTACAGAAAAAGCACAGAAACTTGTACTTTTAAAGTACTTATTTGGAGCACTTTCATGGATTTATATCCGTACTGCTAAAATCCATATTTTAATTTCATCTGAAAATAAAAAAATCTTCAAAACAAACAAACAATTCTTTTAAACTATTATTTAATATTTTATTGGAAAAACACAAAATAGTTTTTTTTTTTGAAAACAAAATACATAAAAAAAAGATCCTTGGGCACGCGCCTGTGGCCTGGCCAGTTGAGAAAAGGAAAAAGAAAAAAATACTCTGCGTCTGCAGTCTGCGCTTTGGTGGTAGTTTTTGTATCTTGTTATGATTTTTTTTTTTCTAAATGCTCAAGGCTGAAGCTGCTGTAAACTCAGTCAATGATGTCTGGAATTGATCGCCACTAAAAGACAGAAAAATCAACAACTTTATAATTCATCAATTTTATAATCAGCATACCTTTATTTTCCAAATCAATTGGTGGTTGTTTTTGTATCATTTTTGTATTACTTTTTTTTCTAAATGCAAAAGGCTAAGGCTATGCATTTTGATGGTGGAAATAAATTTTTGTGGCGTGCCGAAGAATTTGTGTGGTAGATATTGTTTAGAGAAAATAGTTTTTACAAATAACAAATAGCGTTTCGGACGCGTTTCGGACGCGTTTCAGATGTGTTTTGCAAGCGTTTCGGACGCGTTTCAGACGCGTTTTGGACGCGTTTTGGACGCGTTTTGGACGCGTTTCAGACGCGTTTTGGACGCGTTTCGGACGCGTTTCAGACGCGTTTTGGACGCGTTTCAGTTGCGTTTTGGACGCGTTTCAGATGCGTTTTGGGCGCGTTTCTGATGCGTTTTGGACGCGTTTCAGACGCGTTTTGGACGCGTTTCAGACGTGTTTCAGACGCGTTTCAGACGCGTTTTGGACGCGTTTCAGATGCGTTTTGGACGCGTTTCAAACGCGTTTTGGACGCGTTTCAGACGCGTTTTTGGCTCGTTTTAGGCTTGTTTTAGGCGTTTCAAACGCGTTTCGGAGGCGTTTCAGACGCGTTTCAGACTAGTGATGGATAGTTCCGGAGCCAAATAGTTCCTGGAACTAGTTCCTCACTCGGAACTAGTTCCACTAGTTCCCCAAAATTAATTTAAACAGTTCCATCGTTCAGACACAGCCACACACAAAAGAAAGAAAGAAGAAGAGGAACAAGAAACAAAACGAATGCGAATATATCTCTGTCTCTGTTTGAAATACACAATACACACACGCATGTCATATAATTCTCATCCAAAGCCAACACACATGGATGCAAACGAGTTGAGCGCCAAAAATTCACAAACCAAAACCACAACTACTTTCTTATGAATCATGCTCACGGACATGGAACTACATTAATAGTTCCAGTTCCAGGTTCAGGAAAAAATATTCAAATTCATACTATTTCTTATTTTGATGCATTTTATTGAAAAAAAAAAATTAAATTCTAGATAGTTCTGCGGAACTAGTTCCAGGAACTAGTAGGTAGATTAAGTTTGTGTCAACCGACATACGTTTTTCTGGCCGCTTTAAAAGGTATATTAAGTTTGTTTCAACTGACATAAGTTTTTCTGGCCGCTTTAAACGGCCATCAGGAAAAAATATTCAATATCATACTATTTCTTTTTTTGATGCATTTTCCTGAAAAAAAAAAAAAAAACTAAAATTCTAGAAAAAAAGAACCGTTCCATGTTCGTTCCGGCTTTGGAACTGTTTTGCGGATCTCTGTTTTGAGTAATTTGCCTTGTCTATAATAATAATAAAATCAAAATTGAAACTTTTTCGTATGATTTCTCTTTCGAGTTTTATAATGAAACCGTAATGCCGACTTATAACCAGTCGATTTTCGCCGTGCGGCGAAGCTTTTTGGCGTAAAGTGACAATCCCCATACTAGAGTCCTAGTCGACTTAAGCCGTGAGACATATCATGTGGTTAAAATCGACTCGTGAAAAGTCGAGATAGCAGGGGCGTACACTCCCTTGGGGCAAGCGGGGCGGCGCCCCGGGGCCCCCGACCGACCCTAGGGCCCCTACTGGAGACAATGCAGAGAAGTAAGCTGTTAGCATAAACTGAGTTGCGAAATAAATTAAAATGTATTTGAATCACTTCGGATACAAGGGGAAAAAATTATGTCATTCAGTGTAATGTACAATGCATTGGTAGCCACACAATATATATTCATTTAATAAAAAGGCTACCTCAGGGGCCCCAAATAAATAAACTGCTTTTTTAAAAGAAAAATTATAATTTTATCTTAGGGCCCCCAAAAATATTACTTAAAAAATAATTGCAACCACAAATAATACATTAGGGGCCCCAAAGGCCTTTACTTCAGGGCGTCAAAAAAAATTAAATTAAAAAAAATTGTTTTTTAAATTAAATTACATTTGATGATGGATTACTAAATATTTCCTTAGGAGCCCCAAAAAATATGACTTCGGGGCTCCAAAAGTATTATATGAAGGGTTCCAAAAAATAAGTTTTCAGGAACCCCGTTAGTTTAGAGGCAATCAAATATTAATTTTGGGGGCCCCAAAATCTATTACTAAGGAGCCCAAAAATATTCATCAAATTTTCAGATGACATGACAAATAATATTTGAGGATCCTCAAAAGCTATTACTCAGTGGTTCAAAACAATCAAATGGAAAATTAAATATCAATTCAGGGGCCCCAACATAAATACATCAGGACCCAATATAAAAACATTACGTTATTGGTGGCATTCCGAATATTACTTCAGAACAGAGGCCCCAATACCTATTAATTCTTGGCTCCAAAAATATAATATTATATTTTAGGGGCCTCTAGGCACTTCATTTTGAGGCCCCAAAAATAATTTTTCAGGGGCCCCGAAAGAAATAAACTATGTTTGATGATGGAAAATCAAATGTGTACATATGTATTACTTCAGAACAGAGGCCCCAAGAACTATCAATTCTAAGCTAAAATTTATTTTAGGGGTCTCTAAATATTTCATTTAGGGGGCCCCTAGTACAAGTATTTACTTCTTTTATGATAGAAATTTTAAGTAAGTGGGTATATCAATGTGCATTACGAACTTATTAAAACATTAAAATAAACCTAAAAATAAATAAGCCAACAAAAAAAATGTATGGCGTATACGTATTTTTTTTTTTTTTTTGTACCTAAGGGGCCCCCAAATATCAAAGGGGCCCCAAAATTTAGTCTTGCCCCGGGGCCCCGGTGACTCAACGTACGCCACTGCGAGATAGGTATACCTACTTATACCTTTTGAATCTAATATATTTTCTAATAACTTATCGTTAATAAAAATTATCTGTGAACCATCAAGTTGCTTAAATTTTGTTGTTGAGATATCACTACAATTCTTATTATAGTTACATATTTCAAAACTTTTAGTTTACATTTATAAAATGACATGATAGGACACCAGATTATATCCGATTAGTCTCTAGTAAGTTACCTGCACAAATTTCTAACCTAACTTAAAAATAGCTTATGATATTGCAAAAGCATCGGAAAAGGGCCCAATAATTATTTTACCTAGAGGCCCATGACATGGTTAATCCGGCACTGCTCATATTGCCAGATTGTATGAACTTGATCAACTTGATCCTTCACTGAGGGAAAAGCCAACATAAAACAAAGTGAAATCAATGAAAACCACATTGATTTAACTATTATTCGGAATGATTTTGCGTTGAAGATGAACATTTTATATAATCAACGTTTAAAAAAGGTTGATTTTTGATGGTTTCGTTTCTTAAGGTTACATAAATCAAAGTATTTCATCTTTGAAACAACGACGTTTCAACTTCAATTTATTTTTTCCCTCAGTGTTCCCTAATCTTTAAAATAAGTCAATTCAAAAATAGTATAAGTAAGTATACGCCACAGTGCATGTGGAGAACATGCAAATAATGTGAATTACAACTTTGGTTTAGAAGTTAATTATAAAATGCACCCTAATCAAAATTAAATAAACACTTCCATTTTATAACTGAAGAAAATCTTCACACTCTTGTCGTTAATAAATAAACAGAAAAACAAATAAAAAACATTCAAAAATAAATTCAATTCAAAATACATATTACGAAAATTAAAAAAAGTTTAATTTAAATATTACAGAAACAAAAAATAAACAAAGACACTACTAACACAAAATTAAAACTAATACAAATACAATATATATAAAAAGCATTATAGTCCTTTTCTGGGATTTTTTGGCTATAGAATACACAATTCTAAAGCGACTGTAATGCTTATCTCAAACATAGCAGATATTTTTCTCGTGTAACTTCTATCACAACAAAAACATTACTGTTAAAAAAGAGCCAAGTTCTCCTATGTTGAAATTATGCTGGCACAAAAAGTATTGAGATGTAAAAGTGTACCAAGTTCTAAAGTTTGGGTTCAAATTCGTATCAATAAAATCTTGATTGTTCTTTTGACAATTTTTCTTTTAATTACCGATTTTTAAAGTTATTTAAAAAATTGCCAAGTAAACAATCAAGATTTTATTGATACGAATTTGAACCCAAACTTTAGAACTTGGTACACTTTTACATCTCAGTACTGTGCCAGCATAATTTCAACATAGGATAACTTGGCTCTTTTTTAACAGTAATGTTTTTGTTGTGATTTTACTAGTTTTTGCAAGGTATGGATGTAGAATTGAAAATCTCTATATTTGATGAAAATTCAGTGAAAATAGGCGGTTGCCACGCCCCCTGGCTGAAATTCTCAAATTTAAAATTGTTCATGATTCTACGAAAATCAGAAGTGCTCTATAATATTTTATGAATTTCTGGCTGAATTTCTCATATTTTAAATTTTTTCCTTTGTATAAACTACAAGCTCTACCATTCTACCAAATTTCAAGATTCTACGATAATCAGAAGTGCTCTATAATATTTGATGAAAATTCAGCGGAAATGGGCGGATGCCACGCCCCCTGCATTGAAAATCTCAAATTTTCGATTTTTTTCCTTTGTATACACCACAAGTCCTATCACTGTGTAAAATTTCAAGTTTCTACGATATCGGGAAGTTCTCAATGGTAGAAATAAGTGTTAACTAGCGTGTTTTTTGTATCCTAATTGTAGTAAACAATATCAAAATAGCAGTAATTACAACAATCATCTGAATGCATTGGCCATGTCCAAAAACGAAAAACCTGACCTTCATGAACTCGCCAAAACTAACTTGCCAAATTTTAACCATTACAAAAACATATAAATAATAAAGTAATCCTCAACAATAACCCACACTTTTAATGGTTAAAAGCTGTAAGCAAAAAAAAAAATTACCAAGATAACGAATTAATTTCTTTTTTCCCAACTGACTCTGTCAATATGCTTATTTTTATTTCCACCTAACAAATTGACAATACACTACATCCAAATATCTTCGCCAATCAACCACAATTGCAGTGGTTATTTGCTGGCCAGGACTCTCTCAGGTATAATCTGAAAATGTAGAGAGGTGCCCAGAGAAATTACAAAGGGGTAATACTAGTAATTGGAATTGCAACCAGTTGTTATTGTTTTCCTTATCTTTATTACTTCTGGTTTTTGTGAAAGACACTAAGAAAAAACAAAAGAAAGAAAATAAAAATAGTGTGTTTCTTTTATATTTGCTAGTGCAAGGTTTCATTTGCTCCTTTGAGATGGAAAAATAAAACAAAACAACTGTGCTAAAAAAAAATCATGTGTGCAATTCACACCATGGTTGAAGTGAAAATGATTTAGAAAAAATCGACAAAATATAACTTCTTTTTTTATTCCATCACTTTTTTTATATGACAACCTACAATAAATTTTATACCATCTGAAAGCTTATTGTTTCAGCTTAAAATATTTATATCGACCATGTCTATACAACATCTACAAAAATAGCTAGAATTTTTTTAATCCAATTAGTTTTCAAAAAAAAGCAAAACAATCAATATCTTTTCTCTTCTAACGCCATTAAATACATTTTTTAAAAGACAACCTACAATAAATTTTATATCATTATTATTTCACCTTTAAAAAAAAGTAAGAATTTTTTAAAGCCAACCATGTCGAAATTTCAAACTGAGATTACGGTACTTCCTCTACTGCTGGCTGGTCATCGGCAACAAATTTTCACAGGGGTTTTTTGAGGTATTTTTCAAGTTTTTCAATTAAAGATTATATAACTTGTAGAGCACGTACCGTTATGTGTGATATATTAAATGAAAGGTAATATTATCAGCATGCGTATTAAAGTTAAATAAATTTGTTATGTGCTGTAGATCAAAAGATATAACGTCGTTTAGAAAAAGAACATCTTTTCACCGCTAGCTCAGAATTTTGAATATGAAATTAATTGAAATTTTGCACAATCATAATTTATTTAATTACCTATCTACCGTATAATTCATCATTCATTCATTCATTCATTCTATTAAAACAAAAAAGTTATTATCAATTGATTTTTCGTTTCGCTTTTTCGTTTCATCTTGTTTCAAATCACTACGATGCTAAAGAAGTTTTCACTTCAAAAAATTCTTTTTTGTTTAAAGTCCGTTTCTGCATTCATTGTTGTTTAGAGCAATATTTTGAAAACTGACCATTTCAATCTATTAAGTTTATTTGGTCATAATCCATTTAACAAATCAACACTCTTTTCGTATGATTAAATTGTTTCCTTATACAATATTCTGGCTCAAGTTAAATACCAATAAATCACAATAGCTTGCTTATGATATTTGATATTGTTTCCTGCTATTTGCTAAATCACCCTCGTAACACCAATCAATTCATAGTCAGTGTTTAGATTTATAAATTATAACAAAATATTATACAAAATATTGTATCGTTCCCATACCTAATAATATGTTTTTATGTGTGTGTTTGTGTTGGGTAGGAACCATTAATATTCATTTCAAATATCTGCCAAGATTCAATATATTCGTATATGATGAATTTTCCTTGGAACACAAAATAACCAATTCAATATTTCGTATTGTATTTTGATGAGGGTTTTCCGTGCAGCCGCCTGTCATCATTTTGCAAAACGATACTAGAATCTTGATCAAATTTATTGATTGTATTATTTATTGCTTTTTTTCTTTCCAAAGAAATAATAAATTTTGGTCTTGATTTTACTTTAATGAGTGAGAGTTGAGAGTATAAGAATTAAGCAGTCTGCTTTCAGTCCAGACAGCATAATCAGCTAATTATAATTATTGAAATTTATAAAGGTAAATTGAATAAATAGTCTCGGTACATATTATTTTTTGAGACAAACAAAAATTAAATCAATGATTCATCATCAAAAGTTATTTGTTTTATTTTTTTTTTCTGTTGATTTGATTCATTAAGATTCAATAGACCTTTGAATCCATTCAACATCTTCTCTCTAAGGACTTGTTCCATTTTATTTAAGGTAAGCATAATAATTAAAGGCATCAAACTTTTTTTTAATTAGGTAGTAAAAATGGACTAAAATGAAAATGGGCGATTATTTAGAAATTTTTGGCTGACAAAACATCAATTAAGGGTTTATGATGGGGTCAATGATGGGCACAGTTCATTGAGCTGAGTTGATGCTTGACTATTAAAATTTGAATTCACTTAAAATTTCAAGGAATTGGATAAATTGTTATAATATGCTTGTAGCGGTACCTAATTATAGTTTAATATAGATTATCCTTTTCTTTAAAGTACTTCGTGCGTAATAGATTTAAAAGTTCTTTATAGCTCATTGCACAATTGTTTCATGCACAATTGCACATATTAGTTCACAATAAACCACTACATATTGTTTTCAGGGGCCGATCCAGGATTTTTTTCTGGGGGGGGCACAAGGGACGGATTGGCAAAAAAAAAACAGCAATAACAGTTAGAAATAAAGTGAAGTACCATACGACTGACTAACAAGCAGAAAATTTTAACGACCCACAGTGGTCTAAAACCTGGCCAAAAATATTTAGGCACATTTCCCATATCAAATAGGTACCAAATGACCAAAAAGTTATTCGGAAGGAAAAATTTTCATTTTCTTGTTACAGTAAAAGCCACTTAAGTGCTAACCCTCTTACTCCTGGATTAGCCGGAAGAAAAAAAATATAAAAAACCAGAAAATGCACGTACAATTCTGTGCTATATTAAAGTTAGTAATCTATTCTTTATTTAATTTTTTGACTTAAGTTGTTTCACCAAATAGTTTTTGAGAAATTAAGTTTTAAAGATGAAATTTTGAAAAAAAAAATGTTTACGTTTTTTAATTGATTTTGTATAAAATTTTGCAATATTATGGACATAATTATACCATTAGTTAATGACCTAGTAGTTTTTAGTCAAATACTAAAGACTTCTTTCTAATAAATATTAAAGTTCCTAAGAATAACAAAAAAAACTGAATCATACTTTTTTGCCGGGAAACCCAGTTTTGTTTTTTTTTTATTTGCATTAACCTTTTGTAACCCAAGGTCGTAAATTTAAAAATTAATAAGTCAATCGATTGGCCTTTATCTTTAATAAAACACGTATTTTTTTAAAAATTCAATAAAGTCATTATTTACTTAGTTATTTCGATATTTCGGGAGTAAAAAAAAAGTTTAAATAATTTATTTTTATATAAAAATGCAAAAATTCAAGTAAAAAACTATCTAATATTAATTTTTAGGCACTTTCCTAAAATCCAAAAATAAAACCCCGTTTGGTTTACTAACAAAAACTATTTTTTTTCTGAATTTCGTAGTTTTTACACAAATTTGCTTATTTTCAAAAAAAAAAAAACCAACTTTCAACATTAACTGTCAATTAAAAACTATTGGTTAGAAAAAACTATTTATTAGAAATTTGAAGTACTATTTCGATAAAGCAATACTTAAAGATTATAATATTAGAAGCCTCAAAAGAAAAAAAAATAGTTTTGTAGAGCTTTTATGCAATCTTTTTCGGTTTGTTACAGAAATGTCACATGGGGCTACAAGGGGTTAAATTGTTTTATACCTCAAGAATGTTGTGTTGAAATTGTAGGTCTCTTGGAGCCAAATTGACCAAGTTATGAGTATTTTAATACTTTCCTTAGGAACGTTTTAGTCTTTTAGTCCAGAGTTCAAAACTTTAAATCGTTATCCCCACAACTAATGTTTTCAACGCCGCGGCGGTGCTCCTCATAACTTCAAAACTACTGCACCGATTCTTTTGAAATTTGGAACACTATTTTTTTTACATATTTTTAGAGGTATCCCTGGAGAAATTTTCTCAATAAAATAATATTTATAAAAATCTATAAGTAAGGGTCGCTTTTGAGGAGTTTTTTTTCAAGGGGTCTTTATTTTCGGGGTGCAAACTTGGGCAAACTTCTGAAATGCAAGTTTGTTCTACATATCCAGCAGTTCTATAATATATAGTTTATGCAATTTTGTGACGTGTTCCGCTATTTTAAAAACACTAATGTTAAAAAAAAAAAAACAACGAAAAAAGTGCAAATTTTTTAACCACTCTGTATGAAATAGAGTTGCATATACAATTATTTTTTATATCATTCAATGTCATTCGATGTCCATATCAAAATTTTTCACCAAAATCACTTTGAAAATTCACTTTTTTTTAAATCGAAAAAAAAAAATTCGTGTGTACCCAACAAATAGCCGTTTATTTATTTGTGAGGTGGAGCTTTTCATGGGAAAGGGATGCAACAATCAACACACCGAAAAAAAAATTTGATAATAACAGCTATCAAATTAACATTTTTCAGTGACAAAAGTCGTCCAACAATTAAAATATCAATTTTGATATTTTATCATATCATTTTGACATTTTTTAAATTCAGATGGGATAGTGAAAATTTTACTTTGACAATTAAAATATCAATGTCGACTAGATTTTACGTTTTTGTTTATTACAATGAAACCTATTTCTTACTTTTTCTTTTTTATTATTTTTATTATTTTAAGTATTTTCTTTCTTTTTTCAAAACATTACTAAAAGTGATTATTCTTTACAAAATGGTGGTGATATTATTTTTTCTATTATAGATGATATAATTGTTTTGTTATTTTCTCCCAAACTATGTGAAGTAAAATCTTATTGCCGATCAAATTTTCTCAGTAAATCATACTTTTTACTTCGAAAAAACACAAAGCGCCTTTAAATTAGTACACATTAAGAATTTTTTATTTAATATTTTTCAATAATTTGGAATGAGAAATTGATATGAAAAAATGATAGTAAAATATCAAAAAATATTTCCAAAATGTGACATTTAAATATCATCCTGATAATAAAAATGTTGTTTTAACATTTTAAATATCATAAAACACATTTTATAGAGCATTTTTGGCTGATATTTAAAAAATGTTAATTTGATATTTAAAAAATGTTAAATTGATATTGGTTTTTTTTTCGGTGCAAAATTCGCATTTTCAGCCAGAAATAGACAAGAGTTTCACTCAAGTTCTTTCTGTTATTATTCATATATTTTTAAAACTCTTATAGTTTGATTTCCTTTAAGTATGAACTTTAAGTTCTGGGGGGGGCACGTGCCCCCGTGCCCCCCCCTGGATCCGCCGTTGATTGTTTTGATGGGAAGGTAAAAGGTAATATTTTGGAATCTGGGAAAAGGACTGTTTTCTTAAAGGTTTTTAAATTCTTATAAATCAAATATTTCATATCTTGATTCTTGACATTTTAGTTTTGTAGTCAGTTTTGAAAGAACAACATACTTTCCCGTCCTAAATAAGGTCCCTTTGTTGCTCTATAAGCTTTATTGTCATCTTCTTTTTCTTTTACACCTTATAATAAAATAACTTAATTTATTAGTACCTACCTTAGAATTACTTATAGAAAGACATACATATGCCATTTAATTTCTTCAAGGAATTGATTTTTTTTTTTTTTTCATAACAAAAAAACATATAAACATAATTTTTTAGAAAATTAATCAATCAATAAATCAAAATAAAAAAATGATTTTTCATAATTTTTTTTTTTTTTTTAATTTTTAAAAAATCTTAAAATATTTCAAAATTTGAACTAATGCAATCGGATTATTTTTGTTCAAAATCGTTATCAAATTTGAACAAAATCACGTCAATAGTTTAGACTGTAGCTCGTAATAGAGACAGACGGACGTTCGGAGTTAAGGGACCCACTTCTCAAAATTGCCCTATTTGTCCTACCTAAATGTATTATCGCAAGTATGTATAAACTAGTTTTTGACTTCTGATAAAATTTGAAAAAAAAACTTTTTTTTAAAGAACTACAAATTCTACAATTTTCTAGTTAAATACCTTTCGACAGCACCTACCATTTATGAGCCTTTTTTTATGTCAATGCCTGTTTAAAAGAGTTATTATATTTCTCTGTCTGATTTTCAAAACATTGGTTCAATTAAATATTGTGTCCTTGCCATTTCATATAGGTAAAATGAAGTGCTAACTGGGTCAAAGGCAATTGTTGTTAACGTTTTATATAAATTTTTGAAATATTTTTGTATACCTACAAAAATGTGTTAATTTTTAGCTTTATAAAGTACCTATACGCCAACTACTGATTTCTTCTATAATTTTTTAAACAATTGTTTACTTTTTACTTGCTCTATAGGGCAAGTATTGGTTTCGTGTAGAAAAAAAAAATCGAGGTTTTAATCAAAACCAACATTACGATTATGGAGAAGATCAAAAAAGTGGTTTTCGTCATGCCGTCCGTCGGTCTGTGCGTCTGTGCGTCTGTGCGTCTGTACGTCCATCTGTACATCGAGCTAGGGCCTAAACGGATGGATGGATTTGCTTGAAACTTGGTACAGATGATTTTTACATAATTCCCTAGACCCCTTTTTTTTATTTTTTTAATATCTCCATTTTAACGCATATCTCCCATATAACGTTTTCGAGGTATTGCAAATTTTTCGAAAACGGCTCTAACGATTTCGATTAAATTTGGTGTGCGCAATACTCTTATTGATTCTATCAAAACTGCGTTTTTAGTTTTTCTCAAAAAATTCGGAGAACGGAAATATGGCGTTGCCGTTTTTCAAAAATTAACATATTTTTTAAGTTCATATATTTCATCAAAACATGAGTTAATTTTATTCAAAATTTACAGACATAATTTTGAAGTGTCAAAAATTAAAAAAAAAAATTAAAAAAGTTTTTGAAAAAATTTTTTTTTTAAGTTTTTGAAAAAAAAAATTTAATTTTAATTTTTTTAACTTGCAACTTTATTTTTTGATTTTTTTTTCTCGACTAAACAAAATCTTAAATTTCCAATAGCTATTTAAGTTAACGATACTTTGAACTGCAAGAGCAAGTACGTGCGACCCCAGTCGTGCATTTTATTTTTAATTATTTTAAAAACTTAAACTAAAATTTAAAAAGAATTATTTTTCAAAAAAAGAAAAAAATTCTGTTTTATTTGATATTTGAAATTTTTTACTTGCGATAAGGTACTATAGATTTAATATAGCTTTTTATGGCCTTTAGTCCAAACAAAAATTTTGGCGTTTCGCCCCGGTGGAGCTCACTTGGACTCATCAGTTGACTTATCGTGAGACACCTTGTCAATACGCAAATTTTGTTTTTATTCAGTTCAACTTACATAGATTTCTTAACGAAAACTTAATGTGAACTATATCCAGCAAGATTAAGATTTAAATCATTTAAACTGGAACAAGGAACAAGGTACTATATATCAAGTTATGCATTCGTAAAAAAAAAAAGTTGAGATAACATTTTTAATTAACATTAAAATTATAGGGAATGCCAAAAAAGTGGAAGTCCAACTTTCTGTATACGAAGCTACAGCCTAAACGGATGGACCGATTGATGTCAAACTTTGTATGTAGCGTTATTTGGCGACTCTGCAGAGGGGTTTTTGGAATTAATTTTTTTGGACCAAAAATAACGGTACTCTTGTCAAATGCCGATTTTAGTAAAGTTGAAATTGCTCAAAAACGACTCCAACGATTTTGTTTAAAAAATTCAAATGTAAGTTTTAAGACAAGTTCTATCTTTAAATGAAAATCATTATAAACGGTTTTTGAAAATCATTATAAACGGTACCTGCCATATAACCGTTTTTTTTTTAAATGCGATATTCTCCGAAACTACTAATTCGATTTCAACGAAACTTTTTGTGAAGAAGCATTTATATAATTTAAATATAAGCCAAAAATCAAATTTTCGAAAACGGGACATTGAATTTTTTTGAAATTTGTTTTTTAGATGTTGATAAGTGATTTCTACAAAATGGCATACCAATTTTATTTTAAAACATTTTTTCCAAAAAATTATTTATAAAAAATTAGTTTTTTTTTAAAACGGCTCTAACTATTTAAAAATTTTTTTTCTAAAAATGCATTTTAATATATCAATCAAAACTGCATACTTGTTTTGGAGGGCAATTTGATTTTAGATTTTGTTTTATTTAAAAAAAAAAAACGAATTTTATGTTTTTTATTTTCTTTTTTACCTATATTTCTCAAATTTCTTTATAAATAGTCTTAAAAATTAAAGCAACTTTAACTCTAAGAGCAAGTTCGTGCGACCCAGTCATGCATTTTATTAATTCTGAGATGAAATGAAAATGTTATATATACATACATATATGGTATATATTCATACTTAATAAAATATTGCAGTTAATAGTTGGGTAAGTCACTTCAATTTTAAATTTGATGTTCTTTAAAAATAATGCAAAATTTTACTTATGCAGTTTTTTAAATACCGATATGGACTTATTTCATTTCAATTACTAACCTGACCATAGAAATTCTTAACTCAACTTTAATTTAAGATAAATTATTTTAAATTTTATTTTTTTTTTGATAATTAGACGATTTTCATCTTAAATTAAGTGAACTCGTAAGCATCTACAAAAAGTTAAGATGGTAAAGGTACATACATTATAAAGAAAGAATAATTAAAAAAAGGCATAGGTAACTAAGATAATTATGAAGTGTCATTCCAAAATTATATTTTCTCTTAATATACATTAGGGTGTCCGTTATTTCCCAAAGTGATGTTTTCGGGGGAGACAAATATTTTTCAAATATTGCATTCAAAAATTTGTGTATAAATCAAAAATTTTAATTTTTTTAATTTTTTTTTTTGAAATTTTTGCCGTTTTTATACGTTTAAATTTATTTTTCTCGAACTACAAAACATAGGACAATATTTTTATTGAATTTTGTTTAAAAAATATTCACCTAAAAAATGACATCAAAAAAGTTGCAAACAAGAAAGAGTAAAGTATTTAATAATATTTATATATTATAAAAACGGCAAAAATTTCAAATAGAAATTTTAAAAAATTAAAATTTTTGATTTATACACAAATTTTTGATATATTTGAATATTTGAAAATATTTGAAAAGAATTTAAAACCAATAAAACTGCATTTAAAATTATGTCATAGGTGAAGCAAAAACTACGAAAACAGCTAATAATTTCAAAAACCGAAATAAAATATAAAAAAAAATTTTAACGGGAAATTTTGAATGTAATCTTTTAAAGGAACTATTTTCCAACCAGAATCAACAAACATTTTAAAAAAAGATGATTTAACTCGAGAGAAAAAAAATTGTATGTATGAGTTAAAAATTTCCCATACAAATTTGTATGGGGAAAGTATGACCTTAGAGGCACGGGTTAATGACCTCCAAAAATTTTTTTATGCTAAATTCCCCTTATTTAGGCCCTAAACTTTCGATCTGGGGGGTGTCTAACCCAAAACATCACTTTGGGAAATAACGGACACTCTAATATACATGTGTGGCCTTAAAGATATCAATCTTGAAACTTTATTTGATTTAGAAAACAGAATTTTTAGTTAGGTACCATTTCGGAAAAATTTAAAATAAAAGCAATTTTTTCACAATTTCATTGCACAATTGCACGCATAAGTTCACAATTAACCACTATATTGTCCTATAGGGTAGGTTAAAAGAAAAAATGCTTGACTTCCAGGTATTTAGTAGCTGCCCTTTTTTTCTCTGTAAGCTTTTTCATACGAAAAACAAGTAGCATTATTGAGGTGCCTTAAAAGATTTTTACCTTAAAAATTAAAGAATATTTACCTATGAGTATTTTTGTTCATTTAAAAATAGCTTGCAATACTTAAATAAACATTCTACATTTTAATATAAGATATCCTTAGGATCACCATAATTACATCGTAATTGATTTATTATATTTGAAACCTCCCACTAAAATACCATATCGATTTCTTCATGAAACAAACAATTTTGAAGTGTGGTTAGCATATTTATCATATTTATCTAGATATTTGAATATTCATCATCATCATGTACACATCCTCCTTCTGTACGACCACACACATTTTCATAACACACACTCGTTTATGTAGAAATTTGAGAAGAAAAAAAAAATTATTTGTTTTATCGATTTCTACTAAGAGCATTTTTCTCCCACCACCCACAAAAATTTGAAGTTTTGAAATATTCATCATACATATCGTAAGAAGAGGCAAGGAAAATATTAAGGAGTTGCAAGAAATACACATATTTTTTTTTTTTTTTGTATTCATAAATTTTTATTGATGGTTCTGACTGGCGAAGTAGAAAATGGGTTTATTATATAATAGTTTAACCAACTTAAAAAAAAAGTCATTCTTTTTTTAATATTGTATGGGAAAGGTAGGTAGATAATAAATGAAAAAGTTTTCGATGGAACTTGAAAACCTAGAAAGAAATTATGATTGGATTAAAGTGGATTATAACAAAGGTACAGGAAAACTTTGATAAAAGAGTTAAGATGTTTTCTTCATTGAAACATATTAAAGTTATCCATTCACTAAACTTTTAAACGGTTGCGCTTTGGAATGAAATATTTTATTTTAAATTAAGTAATTATGAAAAGAGTAAAATATTTAACTTTTTTGGTAATGTTTTTTTTTTTTGTGAATGCAGCTGGATTTTAAAAACTGTTCGCTGGTTTAATATGAAATTTATAAAATTTATATGTCAGTATTTTTTTTTTTTTTTTTGATCAGATTGAAATTTATAACATTTATGTGTCAATATTTTTTTAAATTAAATTTAATTTATATAAATAAATGTTCTTATTAATATTTGACCCTGTTTTGATATTTAACCCTGTTATTTTAAAAATTATATTAATTCAAAAAACCTAACAAAGTGTTATTTTTCAAATTTTTTCGATTATTTGATACTTCGGTCACTGTGGTGTATGCGTAACTCTTGCAAAACTTTTTTAACTTAACCTTACTTAACCATTAATTGACTTACAAAAAAAAAGTAATAGATAATTAATTTGATCTTTTTTTGAAATATACATACATATATGTAGATTAGGGTGTCCGTTATTTCCCAAAGTGACGTTTTCGGGGGTGACACCCCCCAGATCGAAAGTTTAAGCCCTAAATACGGGGAATTTAGCAAAAAAAATTTTTTTGGGGGTCATTAACCCGTGCCTCTAAGGTCATACTTTCCCCATACAAATTTGTATGGGAAATTTTTAACTCATACATAAATTTTTTTTTCTCTCGAGTTAAATCATCTATTTTTAAAATGTTTGTTGATTCTGGTTGGAAAATAGTTCCTTTAAAAGATTACATTCAAAATTTCCCGTTAAAATTTTTTTTTATATTTTATTTCGGTTTTTTAAATTATTAGCTGTTTTCGTAGTTTTTGCTTCACCTATGACATAATTTTAAATGCAGTTTTATTGGTTTTAAATTCTTTTGAAATATTTTCAAATATTCAAATATATCAAAAATTTGTGTATAAATCAAAAATTTTAATTTTTTAAAATTTCTATTTGAAATTTTTGCCGTTTTTATAATATATAAATATTATTAAATACTTTACTCTTTCTTGTTTGCAACTTTTTTGATGTCATTTTTTAGGTGAATAATTTTTAAACAAAATTCAATAAAAATATTGTAAACATATGTTTTGTAGTTCGAGAAAAATAAATTTAAAAGTATAAAAACGGCAAAAATTTCAAAAAAAAATAAAAAAAAAATTAAAATTTTTGATTTATACACACATTTTTGAATGCAATATTTGAAAAGAATTAAAAACCAATAAAACTGCATTCAAAATTATGTGATAGGTGAAAGCAAAAACTACGAAAACAGCTAATAATTTCAAAAACCGAAATAAAATATAAAAAAAAATTTTAACGGGAAATTTTGAATGTAATCTTTTAAAGGAACTATTTTCCAACCAGAATCAACAAACATTTTAAAAATAGATGATTTAACTCGAGAGAAAAAAAATTTTATGTATGAGTTAAAAATTTCCCATACAAATTTGTATGGGGAAAGTATGACCTTAGAGGCACGGGTTAATGACCCCCAAAAATTTTTTTTTTGCTAAATTCCCCGTATTTAGGCCCTAAACTTTCGATCTGGGGGGTGTCACCCCCGAAAACATCACTTTGGGAAATAACGGACACCCTAATGTAGATACATGTTGGAGTGTTTTAAATTAAAAAAAAATAATTTAAAACAGTTGAGTTACAAATGTAGGTAAGTCTTAAAAATTAAAACTTTCGAAAATGTGGGCACCTCTAAAATCGAACAACCTTTGTTCAAAATTATTTGATTCTGTCAACATCTAGGGGTAGCTAGCAGCTAGTTAGTTTTTGCAGTTTCAACAACTTTATTAAATCACTATTCATATTTTTTGTTGAAAAACTTTCCTTAATGAACATAATATAGATTGTTGAAATTTTTCGAAACTTAAATTTTCAGACCCCGATACATGAATAAGAAATTGCATGTAATAATAAAACGTGATTACACAAATAACATACTACAATTTAATAGTCAATACCAGTTTAAGAAATAATGAAATTCAAAATTAAAGACAGTTTTTTATACTTTAAATAATACTTTTATGAAAAATTTGTTTAATGTTTAAAAATTTTAAAATTCAAAACAAATTTCTTTAACCCTTATAAACCCAAGCTATGAAAATCAATATTAACCCTATGTCGGCACACGGGTGCGAATTTGGCAGGACAAAAATAAAAGGTGTTCACAAAAAGTGTCTTTATAGGGTTAAAAATAACTTTTTTGAAATTGTGAATACAATAGATATTCGAATTCCTCGGAAAATTCTACATCAATTTCATATATGATTCTCTATAAAATAGTGAGACAGAAAAAAGTTCTAGCGACATGAAAAAGTATACACCAAATTCGCAAAAAGAGGTGTGCCTACAGAGGGTTAAAAAATGTTTTTTCTGTATTATCGTGTCAAAAACATCACAACTAAGAAATATGAATAGCAAAAAGTTATTTTCCAAAATAATAAATAACAAAACTAATGTGTTACGCTCTTGTTACATGTTAGTAACATGCACTGCCTATGACCAGCAAAAAAAGTCGGACAACTGGGAAAATAATTTTTTATAGAACAATAATGTATGCTTCTTCTTCTAAGCCAAAAAAACAAAACACTTTCTGGATTAACATTTTCTATATCTTTTTTTCAAAATTATGGCCATATAATAAAAAAAAAAAAAATGTGAATTTCAGTCCTTTTTTTGATAAAAAAAATTAAAAGTATGATATTTGACTAACTTTTTGTAATAATCCAGTAACTAGGCATTATTATCTTTCAATTAAGCCATCGAAACCTAAAAAAATATTTAATGAAATATTATTTACGAATTTTTAAAAATATGTTACATGAGAGTAACGCTGGGTCCGAAAGGGTTAACTGTATTTAATTTAGAAAAACTTGTTTAAAGGAAACAGTTACGAATTAAATCATTAATTTGGTAATATTTTTGGTACGTAATAGTGTAAATTTATTATTTTATTTAAATTTTTTTTTTAAAACGCATGTTTTTTTTATTACAGTACCTATAAGAGATCCTGATGATGAGGTAATAACGTTACATTTGGAATAGGAAGTAAAAATAAACAGACTTCATAAAATAATTTTATATGAAAGGGTGTTTTTTTTTTTTCTAGCAGAGAGTTAATTCTTTAATTAGTCCCTGTTACAAGTTATAGTTAAAATGGTAAAACGGTAGAGTAATCGTTTTGACTACATTTTGATGTCATTAGATTCAGCATCAAAATATTCAATAATATTCCATAAACAATTTTGTTCACTATTTTGTTTGTGCCCAACTCCGCGCGAATAAAGAATAAACACTCTTCTACCATAATTTGTCTTATAGATTGTTTTGATTCTTGGTTTTTATTCCAGAAGCAAATTTTTTGCCAAGTTTCAGGAAGTTAGCAATTTTCTAAAAGATTCCTTTTAGATTCCGATTTAGTTGTCAGTTTGCATAAAACTTGTTTGGTTGAATTTGCAAAGTCATTGAGAGTTTTATTTGTTTAATTTGTAGTTATCATCATATAACAACTTTTAAAAAAATGTCCTATCCTAAGGTCAATGTCCTTGTCTAGAAAAAAATTAAAAAAAAAAAATCAAAAACAAAATACCTAAGTCCCAGTTCTCTAATTCCTCATTTCCTCATCCTGTAATAATTCACTGTAATGTAATATTGATACAGTGAACTAGTTTCGAAAATAATGGGAAATTCAAAAAAATTCATTTTAAACGGATATTCTTTTTGTTTACTTCCTGGATTTCAATTTTGATTTTTCCTAGCAAAGCAAAAAGGCACAAGGATTCACTGATATATAAATTCATTTCTGTTTAATTAAAAAGGATATGTCATATCTTATGTGTTTAGAAGAATTGATATGAGATTTCCTTGTTCTCAAAATTCTCACTGAGTTTTTGAGGAGTGAACACTTTACTGTTCTCATATCTCAATGAAGTTGATAAAATTTCTCTCAAATTACAAAATGAACCAAAGCTTTGCTGAAGAGAAAAGCTTTTTCACATTTTTACTACCAGACAATTTTGTATGGGTTTAGTTAGAAAAAACGTTTCATTCTAGGAGTTCGTTGGTAAATGTTTTCTCTAAAATTGCTTTACGATGTTCAAAGATTGGATACTTTTTTTTTAAACACTCTATTGCACTGCATCTTCACCAAAAATAATTAACAAGGATTTTGACTGTTTAAAAAAAAGTCTTTTATGTGAAAGTGCTTTAAAAATGTTCTCTTTGTAAATATAGTTGAAATAAAATTATTTTAACAAAAAAGTTGTTTTGTTTTATTTAAAATATTCAAGAGGATTGTACAACATTCACACTATTTCCAAAATATTTTATTTTTAAACAAAATTAACAAATACGATGGATATAAATTATTTGGAACGTGAAACAAAAAGTGATTTTTTTTATTTTTTGTAGATTTTGAAAAATCTACTAAAGCTAAAAAAAATTCCCTTCCTTTAAAAGTTTTAAACTTTGCGATTTCATTAATGAAAATCATCGAAGTGTAACTCCCTAGCGCACGCTGGTAGAATAAAACATGTTTTATTATACCGCCATTGTTGGATTCCCAGTTTGTTCCGGACATCTAAATCTAAAGGCTTGTTGAAAGCGATTGGTGAAGAAGGGTATCATTTGTAGGAAGGATGGGTATTGTTGGCAACTTGTTTTATTACTTGTGTTTAAGGCATTCGTGAACAAAGGAAAAGCGTGGTTTTGATGAAAAATGACAGAAGAAATAAAACAGTGGTTTCTGTATTTGTTATCTCTCTATTCTTCAGATTTTCAGACTGCGACTTTAAAAACCTTTGTAGTTTTTATTTTTATTAACTCCCATTTAAGAGTAGGTATTTTGAACACTATTTTATAGGATTTTTTAAATTTTATTAACGATACCTTTCATACTCACGTCGAGGAAAAGCTTGATCTTTAACAATTTTTATAGGATTAAAAATTAAAAAAAAGTGTTTTATTTAGGTTCATTTGGGAATACTGAAAGAAAAGAGCTGTATACCTTTTGTTTTTACTTGCAGTTAGTATATACGTAAAGTCTAGGAATCGTCAGCATATCAAATTCGAGATTACGATCAGACATGGAATTACTAGAATAGAGGGTTCGAAAAAAAGTCCCGCAATTCTGTATTATCAGTCTCTATCTTAAACCCAAGCCAGTGAACAGATTTGGTTCAAAAATAACTAGTATGATTTTCGAAAGATTCTCTAGAGGAATAATTGAAATTTCGTAAATCGAAATCCCGAACACTCAAAATCCCAAAAATGCAAATTCCCGAAAACCCATTAGAATCTTAAAAAAGAGATAATTCCGAAAACTTAAAATCAGTGAGTGGACAATTTTAGAGATTACATATTTTATTTTCGTGATTTTTATCTTTTTGGGCTTTTGGGTTTTGTGGATTATCAGGATTTTGTTGTTTTCGATATTCTGTATTTTCGGTATCCTGGGTTTCTGGTTTCAGAAATAAGTTGCTTAAGAAAATCTCGAGTCAATTAATCTGATATTTACTCAGATTCTGATCTCAATTTATTATTTATTGTGTAATTTGGACTTGGAATTTGAAGTTATTGATTTTTGTATATAAATATATTTTTTCATGAAATGTCACACCCGTTATAAAAATATATCAGACCAGCTCTATAAATTTGCTTCTAATACATACATGCATACCGCAAACGTATTAAAATCTTCTTTCATATTGAATACGACAACAACTTTTCATAAAAAAAAATTAGAATATGGCATCTTAGAGTCACCGAGATGTGATTTTGATAAAGAAATGCAAGTAATGATTTTTAGACAAGATATGCCTTTTAATGAAAAAAGATAGGTATTTTCAAAAATCGTTACTAACGGTACCGCCCATAGAACCGTTTTTTATTTCTGACTATCTTCCACATAACTTTTATTTATACGAATTTTGCTATGCAAAAGCATATAAAATTTTTATTTAATAAAAAAAAAAAATAAACTATGTTTTTGAAAAATCAAATTTTCGAAAACATGAAATTTGGGATTTAGGTATTGATTAGGCCTCAGTTATAGCTATCAGTAAAATTCATCAGTAAAAATTGAAACATCAGGAAGCTGAAATGTTTTACTGATGAGCGATTATAGCAGTAAATTTACGTCATTAAACTAAATGCTTATTTGACATTCAAGTCTCAAATCTTTTTTTAATGATGGCACCGGAACAGTAAAAAAATTTAACGCCATCAGTAAAATGAAACTTCATCAGTAAAATTTATAAAATGAATTTGTGAATAAAATTTAACACCAAATGCATTGCTTCTTTTTGAAAAAAATTAGTCGAAATATTTTTTTCAAATTATTTCTTCAATATTATCCTCAAAATAAGATTTTTTTTTAAGTAGGTATTCAAATTAGCTAAGCAAATTTTTATATATGTATATTAGATTCTGTGCCACTTCCACTAGCTAGCTTCCTTCACAGTCAAACTTATATTAAACTCCAGAAGCTCCTTTTTATACAATTTTTATGTGACACTTTAAACAAATTATTTCTTTAAAGTTTCATCGATTATTTTAAATTGATCGAATAAAGTAAATGAACACAAATTACTTTTCGGATAAGGGTCAAAATTCTGCCGGAGTCAAAATTCTTTTGTGAAAATTCGGCTTTCAAAATTCTGCTTTTCAAAATTCGGTTTTACAAAATTGTGCCAAAAATACAAAAAGGGTTTGGAAAATGTGAAAAAGCGCGCGCTGAAAAACACATCAAACAAAAAACCGTCTTGCCCCCACATGGGGGTAAGACCGCCTTATCAAATTTTGTTGGTAGAAATATCGTTTCTATTGTTTTAAATGCAGTCTACCTATTTGTAATAATAACACAATTCTGGTATATTTTCATTAGTTCTCACTCCAGGGCCCTATTTCATAAAACTATTAGTGTTGTACTTGTAGACTTGTAGTTACAAGCACAAATAAAGTATGGAGTTGTAGTTTTCTGTTTCATAAAAATTTTCATTTATTTGTAGTCTGGCGAATTCAAACTATTTTGCTTCTAAAAAACTACAAGTGTAACTAGGAGTAACGAAAATAAACAAATAATAAACAAATATTCGAACTTTTTGTAGCAGCAGCGAGAGATGAAATATTGTGATGAATATTTGTGAAATATAATAAACATTATTGGCTTTAAAAGCTAAAAGCTTGATTTTTAAAGATTGGTTTTTGGTAGATTATGGTCTTAACATTTAGTTTGAATAATAGGCTATAGAAAAGTCTATGTTTCTTGAGAAAAAAAGATACAAACAAATGAAATTGAGCGTTAAAGATGAATAAGTGTTGTTTTGTTCGATTTTTTAATGGCAAAATGTTGTTAAATTCCTTTGAACTAAAACATTGATGCACTAAATAACTTGGCAAAACACATCATCTATTGCAACTTTCGTCAAAAAAGCTTTAACTCATAAATTAACTAAATATTAATCTATAAGTAAATTAATCTCTAAAAAAAAAAAATAACCAAAAATCTTCATTATTTTTCCGCGTCAAGGGGTGGAAATCCCTCGGAAACTCTTTGCACTTTTTGTTTAAAAAATTCTTTACCATCTAAAAAACTATTTTCACTGATCTTAGCGTTGTATGAAGCATCAAAAGCTCATAGAAAGTCTTCAAACCCATGCGCTCCAAATCTAATGCAGTAGGTTACGAAAAATTTAAACGCATTTTTCTCGAAACGAAATTTTTTCCGCGCCGTGCACGCAACTCAAAAACTAATGAAACTATCGAAATTTAGTGGAAATTATTCGTTATTTTATTGCATTTTTAAAATTAGGTATTGGAATTTATTGAAAGATCTTTAAATTGTATGTTTCAGATGTCCAAGTTTTGTAGTCTCTATAGTTAGGTTATATGGAAATTCAAATGCAATAACAACTCATTATTTTTAAGTAATTGAGATTCCATTTTTTTGTTGTCTAATTTTGGCAAAACATATAAGTTAAACATAAAAGTTAAGTTCAACTTGTTTCACTTATCTATATCCTTTAAAACGCTAACAGCTACACGGGAAAGCTCCTATTTTGAGTGGTAATTGCAGGTAGATGAATACATACAGATTTGTAAGCCAAGACTATTTGTCACTAGACAAGAAAGATTGATTTTAGTGCCAACCACATTTTTGCATCATTCAAATTAAAAAGACTGCATTGTTATTTCACTTTTACTACTTAATGTCCTTCATTAAATGTCCACATAACTAGTACATTTTTTTCTATTACTAACACCAAAAAATTTGTGAGGATTCTTGATTTTAAAGCTTGATCATTTAACTTTATAACCTTATCCATAAAGCACATTCAAAGAGCAAATTAGACTCCATATTTTTCTTTATTAGTCTTTCTACTCTTGTAAGAAATTCGCTTGTAGTTACAAGTCTATCACTAATAAATTTTTGCGCAAATACTTTTATGAAACAGAAACATTCGCCTCATTTGTAAATTTGTTTGTAGTTACAAGTCTACGAAACTTGTAGTTATTAGTCTATTCGAATTCTTTATGAAACAGAAATTTGCTGATAATTTACAAGCTACAAGTAAATTCACAAATAATTATTAGTCTTGTAGTTTTATGAAATAGGGCCCAGCACAAGCTTTTTGGTATCATTTGGTACACATTTTGCACTTAATCCAACAATACTTTGGATTGGATCAAGAAAAGAGTTGTAGATAGAAGGTACAAATACAATTTGCAAAGTACTCTTCATCAGAATCATCAATTACAGTATTGTTTGGCATCTATTGCTTAGCTTTTTGGAAGATTTAACGGTGAACTTCTTTTTTCACTTTATTTAAGCTACCAGGACTTCCATTTTCGCTCATGGGCGGTCTTGAACCAGTCATATCATATTTGATGTTCTGTATTATTTTTTTTAAATTTATCTTTATGACTCCTTCTTTCTCAGAAAATACTTTTCAATATTTACTTTCTATTATAAAAAAGGAAAAGTTAAAAATTTTAATTATTTCAGTGTCAAAAATACAACTGGCTTTTCAAATGAACGATAACAATTTGATGAAAAATCACAAAATTTACCCTAACTCTTCGTGGTCTTAACCGAAATTGCTAAAACTTACAGACGTGATCGATCGTACCAAAGGGCACCTATTTTATATTGCAGGTGTTGCCAATTTTACTTTTTTTCATAAAACATAGTCCGAAACCCGTCTTGCCCCCACTTCCCCTAAGTATATCTTTTTTTTTCAAAAAATTATTTACCTATATAATCCAGTCAAATAAGGGTTTAACCTCGGAATGAATGTTAGTAGAAATTTTTTTTGCTCAATATCTTCCTTTTGCCATTCTATAACATATCTCAAAAGTCTAGAAAAATCTCATGTCCGCTTGTCGCGATTTCAAGGTCAAATCGCGAAATGGAGATTTTCAAAATTAGCAAAAATAGGCTATGGTATTATATACACATATGATACATGATTTCAAGGTATTTTTTAATGCTGATTCCAAAAAATCTAAAATCAAGACAATCTGACGTCTCTGGAAAGTTATACCTGTTTTTCATCTGTCAACTCATATTATTATAACAGTTGCAAACTTACTCCCGAAAAACCCTTAAAAGTTATGGTAGATGAACCAAATTTTGCATGAAGATTTTAGAATCCATCATTATTAAAAATCAAAACAATCCATTACAAAAAATATATGTACCTACGAAATAATGGTATTTTTTGATGGAGGGGCAAATTTTAGGATATGCACTAAAGAAGATTCTTGTTCATCTTAGGAATAAGTGTTAATAGGCTAATTTTTTCATTTTAATCTTTGTTTGGATATTCTTTAACTACCCTCAAAAATCTAAAAAAATCTCATGTCCGCAAGTCCTAATTTTCTTGGTTTGAAGATAAGGTGCAGATTTTAAAAAATTAATAAGAAAAGTTTAAATTTTTATATGTATACCAACATAAGCGACATGATTTAAAGGTATTTTTTAACACTTATTCCAACAAAACTCACAAACAAGTCAACCTGACCATCCCTGAAAAGTAATGCACCTTATTCATGTTGATCTGACACAAATATCTGAAGAGTAGTTTTTCAATTTTTTTCAATTATAATTATTTATGTCCAATTTTTTTCGAAAAAGTGGAATTTTTTGAAAAAAAAAACAAATTCAAGTTAGTAGAACATGAATTTATATGGAAAATGAAAATATTTTTTTTTAATGGAAAATCTCGGAAGTTTTTTCGAATTATTCAAGATAATTTCAAATTATTTAAGATAATTTCAAAAACAATTTTTTTTCGAAGATCACAGAAAAACACTCATTTTTGTAAAAAAATTTTTTTTTTTGAATTTTTGTTAGGCATCTAAATATTAAACCAAACCCGAATTTTTTACTAACAGTTTAAGGCATTTTCTGGTAATTGCTCTGCTAACTTTAAATTGAGTTAGCAGAACATTAAGTTTTTCCAAAAGTAGGGGAGCACTTGATATAATTTTGGGGTACTTGCTCTGCTTACTTGAGGGACATGTTTTAATGTAGAGATTTAAAATTACAGAATTTTTAAAAGCAGAATAATGGATTTGCAGAATTTTGAAAAACAGAATTTTGGATTTACAGAATTTTGAAATACAGAATAATAGAAAAGCAGAATAATGGAATACAGAATTATGTTCATACAGAATTTTTTCTTCAGATACAGAATTTTGGTCATACAGAATTTTGGAATACAGAATTACGACCCGTTCCCGTCTAATAAACCAAAAAATAATTTTAATTTTAGGTAAGCTAAATATGTACCAATAAAAAATAAAATTACTTAAATAAAATTTTCTCTCTTCACTGAAGTGTGGTCTGTGCTCTCTTGACTTTATTTAGGAAGGTCATGGAATATTTCCTAGTCTTATACAATAATAACTTTTAAAACACCATTTATATATCAAAGCAATTACTAAAAAAAAATTTGCTCCATTTTATTTAACAAATTTTCGACTTTTTTCCTTTTCAGAAATTCCCGTCTCTAAACTTACCTAGAATATTTCAAAAATAAAAAACTCAAATCAAAATAAGTTTATACCAACCTACCCATTTAAAAACTGATTGGTCCTACTTATTCCACAAGCGTTTACAAAATAAATTCTAACAAAAAAAAAATCCTTCACCATTTTGCTTTATGTGTTTGTTTATTTATTTATTTTTTTTTTTTTGAAAAATTAGTACAAATTGTACTTGAATTTATTTTTGAACTAAATAGGTAGCTATTCTACTGCGGAATAAATTTCATTCACTTAACTTTTTGTCTTCTCCTGCGAAAATGAGAGAAGAAATATTCTTTCCATTAACAAAACAAGTATCCTGTACAGAAAAAAAAAACGAAAAACCCAAAACGGAACAAGGAACCATTCAAGAAAGTCTTCCATAACGATATTCCACCAGTCTTCGCAGAGCCTGCGAGCCCGCTATTTTCCCTCAGTCCCGATTGTATAATCTTGCGGACGTTGAAAAACATTTATTATACGAAATAATTTAAACACTAAGTACGCAATCCAAGAAAATACCACCACACAGTAGAGCAACAAGGAAAAGTTGGAAAATTTTTAAACTTTTCGCATTGAAAAAGCAAATGGAGGGAATAAAAATATCCTTGCAAAAGCACATACTCGTTATATATAGAGGCATCCTCTTCCGAGTGTGTATCGTGATATAACTTGTATGCAAATTGTAATTCATTTAAACGCGCTATTACCATATCATGGCACACTTTACTTTTACTCGAAGGATACGCCGCGCAAGATACGAGATACGATCCGCAGTCAAAGTATAATTCCCTTCGTCCTTTTACTTATTTTTTCTGCTTTTCTTTTTTTTTTTTGTAACTTTCAACGACCCCAGAGCCTGGAGAAAATAGCAACGCAAATTTGTTGTAATCCGAGTCAAGGAAAACAAGAAAAAACTTATTACGTTTATGCTGGAAAAAAAGAAGAGAAAAAGCAAGGGAATTGTAATGAACAGAGGCTTAAGAGGCATCGTCAGTGTGTTAATGAAGGCAATGAACTCTAAAAAAGAAAATATGACATCCGCTGAATGAAGCCTAGGCGCGCGGTTGGCTGTTATGTTAAAAGGCATTGTGCAGATTTGATGTCGGCAATCGGCATATTAACAAAGCTGATGGATTTAATAGTACTTTGCATATAAAACATCGATTGACGTTAACAAAATCAGTTTTTTTTTTGCAGGCAGCGGAGGCCATTTAAAGAATACATTTTTTTTTTTAAATAATAATTTCAAAAGAATATGTTTTTTTTTTTATTTTGAAGACGTAGGTATAGAAATCAAATATAGACGAAAATAAGATGTCATGAGCAGATTTTGAAAATGCAATTACGCGGGTTTTGGTTGTCAAAAGAGATTAAGTTAATTTGACGGTAATGTGCCTTTAAGTTTTTATTATTTAAACCAAAAGCTGATTTATAAGATTTATAAGGTCTTGATGTTTTATTGATTTGGACATGGTTTCTATCCATACAAATTAATTAATGCCAAACGTTTACTGTCCCATCTTCGAAACAAGGCGACATACATGGCGAAAAGGCAAGATGGCGACAAGACGACATGGCGAAAAGGCGAAATAGCGACAAGGCGACATAGCGACAAGGCGATATAGCGACAAGGCGACATGGCGAAAATTCGACATGGCGACAAGACGACATAGCGATAAGGTGACATGGCGATAAGTTGACATGGCGAAAAGGCGACTATATACTCTTGAATATTATTTACATTTGAATAAGATTGTTTAGCAATCCTTTTTTTTGGTTGGAGATTCTTTTTAATTTTAAATTATACAAAGATACATAATATGGGATCGGGTCAAAATTCTGGCTTCAAAATTCTGCTTTTCAAAATTCTGCTTTTTCAGCGAAAATTCTGTTTTTCAAAATTCTGCTTTTTTTTATTCTGTTTTTCAAAATTCTGCTTTTTAAAATTCTGCTTTTCAAAATTCTGCCAGCATTATATTTGAACAAAAAAATTCTGCTAATTCTGTTTTTTTTTTATAGCATATGCGCTGGCTAAAGAAAAATACACCTCATTATTGTAATTCAACATTGGTACTTTCCTAAATTTTTTTATTTAAGTGTCGCAAATATTTTTTGAAATGCATATACTGACTTTCTTTCAAGTAAAATATGTATACTAATTGGAACCGATGTTGTACATTCCTTTTCTTATTCAAAATTTGAATATTCATCTTTATTTGATAAATTAATAAATTTTTAGTTATTTTCGGAAATGTTTAATATTAAAAACCTTTTCTTAATATTTTCAAATTTATTCATTTATAAAACAAAAATTAATTCGCATTTAAAAAATGACAAATTATGTAGGTAAGTAATCAAATAAGCAGATAATTTTTCAAAAAGATGATTTTACAGAATTCTGCAAAAAATTAAAAAAGGGTTTGGAAAATGTTAAAAAGCGCGCGCTTTTTAACATTTTCCAAACCCTTTTTTAATTTTTTGCAGAATTTTGAAAAGCAGAATTATGAAAAGCAGAATTTTGAAAAACAGAATTTTGAAAAACAGAATTTTGAAAAGCAGAATTTTGAAAGCAGAATTTTGTAAAGCAGAATTTTGAAAGCAGAATTTTGACAAAAGAATTTTGACCCCGGCAGAATTTTGACCCCAACCCACATAATATATGAGACACATATTACTGTTAAAATTATGAATGAAAAAGTAAAACATTAATAGGGGAAGTGGGGTCATGTAAAATATTTCCTTAATTTATTCCTCAATAAGAAGACCAATTTGGAATCAATAAAGTGTGGGGCAATGCAAGCAATTGTGGTTTTGATTTCATAGCTCATTCATCAAATTATTATGTCATTGAGGGTATCTTGTGGTTATGTTTATAGCCACTTAAGAGATTTTCAAATCAAAACGATTTGAGATCCTACCAGCATGTTTTAATTGAAATTCGCAGAAAATTTTAAATCAATATTTAAATGCACACATGCAATTTCCCTTTTAGACCGAGAGCCCACAGCAAATTTTGGGAGTGGAGGTATAACCAAAAATGTAAGTATATATGCAGTTTTATAGCCTTGTGCATTAGGGTGGGTCAAATTTTGAATTTTTTTGATTTTGTACTCCAAAAAATCGTAGCTAGACACCTCTAGAATATACACACCAAATGTTAATGGGAAGGTATTCCGCTTCGCAATTTTCCATTTTTACATCAAGCTTCTACGAAAAAAAAATAATTTTTTTATTAATTGACTTTTTACCAATTTTTTGTACATAATCTTGTAGAAAATTGAATGCTCTACAAAAAAGGCCTTATACACATTTTTCAATTATCTAACCGTTTAGTAGATATTTGAGGTTCAAAAATCGAGAAAATCTTTAAAAATTCGTTTTTTGTTCTTAATTTTGTAACAAATTGAAAAATTATAATAATCAAACGCGCATGACATATTCTTGTAGGAAACAGATTGTTCCACAAAAAAGGACTTAATAACTTTTTTCATTAATCTAACCATTCTAAAGATATTCGAGGTCAAAGTTAAAAAAAAATTATAAAAACAATTTTTACATCTAAAAATTTTCCAATTCACTGAAACTTCAATATTTTCAAATTAACAAGATGTATTCCTGTAACGTTCTACAAAAAATTCCTTGGAATCAAATTGATTGCTTTAACTGTTTAGAAGGTATAAATTTTGTTCTAAAAAAAAAAATAATTCAAAATAAGTTGATGACTTTTAAATCAATTTTTCTAGTAAACGTTTCTAAAAATAAATCGTTTTAAATTTTAAGGACATACAAAATGTACTTTCCATTGTTTTCAAGTATACACTTTTCATTTTTTTTTTTCATACTCAAGAGAATGTTTAAAATTTGAATAATTCAACTAAATTTTATATGAAAGTAAATGTGACACCTATTTTTCATTGAAAGCTTTATGAAATTGTCATAAAAAAATTACAAAAAATACATCTGTCAACCTTCTTATTTCAAGGCCGTATAAAATACTATAAAGTTCACACATTTTACAACTGAATTCCCCAAAGACCATATAAATACCGTGTGAAAGTTACATTAAAATGAATATTTTTTCAAACGTTAAAAACTATGAAAACGTTAAGTCACTGCTAGGGTCGTACGTTTTTACTTGTTCTTAATATAAAGCTAAAAAGTTGAAATCAATATTTTTTATCGAATAAAGTTAAAAATTTAAGAATTTTTCTTTCTATTCACTTCCTAGGCTTAAACAAAAAAAATTGATACCTCTCGTTTATAATTTGATCAATGGAAACACAGAGGAACAAACTATTAACAAAATCCCATCATTTAAAAAATTCTAAAAATTTAGATTTTCAAACAAAACCAATACTTTCCACATAGAGAAAGTGAAAAATATCACTCATACGCCCGAGTTCTTTAGAAAACAGTCTGAATTTATATATTTTAATTTTTTTGCTTCTCTTTAAATATGTGCATAAAATCAAACATCATTTAATTCATCACCCATGGCACATGAAAGGCAACAAAAAAATAAATTGCAAAAAAATATAACAGTAAAATAGAAAAAAATGTTTTATTCAGGATGCGTCGTCGGTATGATGCACTACTTTTTAAACACTTCCTTTAAGCATCCCAAAACCAAATGCATCGTTTGCAATTCTGAGTACTTTTTTTTTCCTTGTTCTGTGTTTGTGTGTGTGTATTTGTTTATGTGTCTGTAAGAGACTAACAGGTGTCGGGCTCTAAGCAACTCCTGGTACAAGTACTTGTATGTACAAAATATAACCTGCAGATATTACTTTTGCTGTGGTAAGTTCAAGGATATTATAAGTCTCTGTGCATTTCTCTATTTTGTTTATATGTGCGTGTGTATGAGAGGATTCGTGTTTATGTGCAGGTGTTTTTTGCTTTTCGCTACAAATTTTTGCTTGCCAACGTTGGTTGGACAAAGCGCACAAAGAATCTGTTCCGAAATATCTCTATGTTAGCTGAGGCAATGGCGGAATGAGTGTAAATGATGTTTACATTATTGCGAGCACAAAACAAGGGTGAAAATCCTTTTTTAGAATTCGTGTGTGGCCCCACTTGATTGTTTTGTAACACAAACATATTGCCAAAGGATGTGTTTCAAAAAAAAAAAAAAAATGTACGTATTTTGTATTGTGATTGTGTGTAAAGTGGTTAGAAATGGCAAATAGTGAAGTGACTGGGTGCTTTTTGCTATAAGGAAGTCTTTGAGCACTGTAAATCTGGTCGTTTGTGAAAAAAAAGAAGGATTTCGGTAAATAATAATAGTTTTAAATGATATTAAAATGTGAATCCTTATTTGCATTTGAAATAGAATCGGTTCACAGTGCAAAGTTAAGGTTTTCAATCAAAACAAAAAAGGAATTAAAATGAAGATAAAGTTGAAAAGCTCTTTTAAAGTTATAGGTAGTTCATGGATGGAGTTTGAATAAATAAATATTATTTTAATTCAATTTAAAGTGAAGGACTTCAGTTAAAATAAATTAATGTATTTTAAATTTAAATATACGAAATAAACGTACGGTCACTCGGGTGTATGAGTTATATATTTTTTTTTTTTTAATTGGTATAGTCTTTTGTACGTATATAATTCTTTTGTGCCCATTTGCAACGGTTTTACTTGTAGAGACTTTATTTTTGTTTACAAATTTTGAAAGCAATTTAAAAATGTAACCATAATAAAAGCTTTTTAAGAAATAGAATTTGATTTTAACTGAATCATGAAATAAAAATTACATCATACCTCTTCAAAGATTTGTCCTTTTTTCCGCCGATGGATGAATGGAGTATAGAGGGTAACCCATAGCCACCATTATAACATTTTGGACAAATTTCTACTGATTTTTAAAATTAAAGATATGTATATATTATTCAAACAAGAATAAATTAAAAGCCATTTAAACTTTGAATCAATTTTCATAGAAACATACATTTTTCAGTGTTCGACAAGAAATCAGTTAATTTTGACGGTTAATTTTGTATTTTAACTAGAAATCTTGAAAGTTTTTGCTTCCAAATTTTGACTTTGAAATCAATTCTGTATTTCAAGAAAAAAAAAAAAAATAATTAAGTATTTCTAAATTTATAACTCGTACTTAACAGTTCTCTACAAGTTCGATTTTTCGAATTAAAAAATTCATTTTATTGGCCGTCATTAAGGCCAAAATTTGGTTAAATGAAAAAATACGTTTATAAAAAATGAAGTTTTATTGCTTTGAATGTAACGTCTGCAAAGTTTAATCAAAATCGTTAGAGTTATTTTCCAGTTATTTGGTTTAAATTGAAAAATTGTATGGGAGGTACACTAAGCGAGATATAAAAAAAAAACAAAAAAAAACCAACTTTCAGAATTTAATAAAAACCATCTGTACCAAATTTGAATAAAATCCATCCACCCGTTTAGGCTGTGTAAATGTGTACAGATGGAGGCACAGACGTACAGACGCACGGACGGAATTTTGAGACCCACTTTTTTGGAATTATCCATCATCGTAATTTTAGTTTTGATTAAAACTTCCATTTTTTTTTTTCGACACAAAAAAATACTTGCCCTATATTGCAAATAAAAATATTTTGCATTGAAAAGAAAATTTTATTGCAAATAAAAAATGTCTGCATTGAAAAAAAAAATTTGCATTGAAAAAAAAAATTTATTGCAATGGAAAAAAATTGCATTGAAAATAAAATATTTATTGCAAATAAAAAATTTTCTGCATAACAAAAAATCAATGCAAAATGTGTGCATTAAATATTTTTTTTTTAAATATTCGTCGAATTTCCTATAATTCTAAATATTTCACCATATATAAGTTTCAATGTTATAGTTGAAATAGCTAATATATGGTCAAATAGTCAAAATTTTATAAGAAATTCGACGAATATTAAAAAAAAAAATATTTAATGCACACATTTTTTGTTATGCAGAGAATTTTTTATTTGCATTAAAAATTTTATTTTCAATGCAAATTTTATCCCTTGCAATAACTTTTTTTTTTTTAATGCAAAATATTTTTACATACAATAAATATTTTTTTTTTAATGCAAATATTTTTTTTTCAATGAAATTTTTTTAATTTGCAATAAATATTTTTTTTTATTTGTAATTAAGCGCAAATGCATTTATAATAAAATGATTTTTTACAACCCTGGTTGTAACACTGTCAAATTTTAAGGAATGTAGTTTCTTATCGCTGGAATTTCATGTTGTCAATCATTTAAAATTTTTTTACTCTTCATCCCTCACTGCTGACTTCTTAATGTGAATAGCAAAAATGATAGAAGACATACAACATATTTAAGTAGTCAGTTATTGTCTGCTTTGCTTTACTGTTTAAATACAACACTTTTAAATTTGTATTCACTAAAATTCAACCCATTTTTTAAATTCATCCAAAATCCACATTAAATTCAATTCCTTGCAATCCATTCGTATAAATTTCATTTCGTCTGAATTTATTAATAATTATATTTTGTTATGATTTCAATAAAATTAGTTATATTGATTTTGAATTTCCTTTTTTTTTTTTGTTCATTTTCAAAAATGTAATCGCATTAAGTCTAGGTGCAAAATATTATTGAAATGCTTTTGAATACTGACGAGCCAACCTCTCTTTAATCATCTTAAACGACTGAGTAAGTACTTAATCATTCAATCGTTTCTTTTTGATTAAGAGTTTTCATTTTAATGAACTTGTGTGTTTTGATGCCTTTCAGTGATGTTTTTCTTTTTTTTGTTATATTTTCTTTTTCCAAATTAATCCCCGATTAATCTTTGACTGTAAAATTCAATTGATTACCACCCTCAATATTCTCTCAAAGCTCTGTGTCGTTTATTTAATCATTTTCAATTTGATTCAAACAAAAAATTACATTCATTAATTTATTGCGTCGATATAGACTTCTTCAAAGAGAAATGGAAACAAATTTCCAAACTGAGGTTTTGGAGTAAATCAATTTGATTAACTAATGTTTTTCTTTTTTTGCAAAAAATTATGACTCTTTGAAATTGTTTACAATCGAGGACTTCTTTGAAGAGGGTGAAATCTTTTTAATTTTTTTTTTTTTTGATTAATCATGTTCATATAATTGAAATTTGTTTGGCATGGCACTTTAGTGAGTAAGAGTATCAATGGTTTCAATGAAGTATTGAATTCTTGCTCAATTTATAAAGAAAATCTCAAAGGTAGAAATAAAGCCTTCTAAGTAGAAATCTGGATTTAAGATGTATTTATAATTACACCTTTATTAAAAGTAATCTTACTCACATCGTCAAGTAAAGTGGTTATTTTTAGATGAAAGACAACTTTTGATTTTTTATTTGTTTTTTGACGTTATAACGTCTTATAAATCGATGAACCATGGCAGCCACCACAAAAAGTGTCGCCATTTTCTCCCATTTCACTCTCGCACTTTCGCAATGCGCGCAAAAATTTCAATTCAAAATTAAAAATAAACTAGTTATTACAGATAAAAAAAATCTTCTATAGCTTATTTGAAAGATAATAATCTAAAGCTTAAGGCAAATGAAAGATTTTTAAAAATTCCGTCATTTAATAGGGTAAACAGGGGTAAAACGTAAAGATGAAATTTGGGTTAAATTCTAAACGCGAAGTTGTAGAGTGTTGAATTTTTTTACTATAGATAGATGCGACTAATTTAAGAATAACTGCATTTAAGAAAGAATTCTAAAAAATTTTGAAACTAAGCTATAATATGACAAAATGATGATTTTTGATAATTCTAAGGGTGCGAGGTGAAAGATGAGGGAAAAAAAATTAGGTGTCTAATACGGATTTTTTTCCAACACTCTGCGTTTCGAAATATGAATTTTTGAAAAACACGTTTTTTGGAGCGTTCAAAAACTCTCAAACTTGTAGGTTTTGGCCTAATGCATACATGTGCAAAAAAATGGAATCGTTTAGTGAGTTTTGACTGAATAACGGAAGAAACAAGTTTTTAAAACACACGTTTTTTGACCGTTTTTAACCGATTTTTATCTTTTTTTTCTTTAATAGATACAGGAATAAAGTATATAGAGTAATGATAGACCATGGCCACGACTAAATGTATGCGAAGTTTCAATCATTTTCGTAAACACAATTTTTAGATAACGGTAAAATAAAATTTTAGAATTCAACAGGTTATAACTTTTGACCAAGAGCAGATAGAAATTTTATTAAACTTTAATGAGCATCCTGATACAATTACCTTTAATTTGGTAAAACACACATAACGGTAGACTAACTACAAGCTACACAATGTTAAATCAAGAAACTTGTGAAAAACCTCAAAACACCTGTGGAGATCTGTTGCCCCCCGAACAGCCACCAGTGTGGGAAGTACCGTAATCTCAGTCTGGAAATTCCACATGGTTGACTTTAAAAAATTCGAACTTCTCTTGTAGGCATTTTTGAAATGAGATTGATACGTCATATGAAAGGTGAAATAATAAGCACATGGTATATATTTTTTATAGGTTGTTAAACAAAAAAATTGATTCCATAGCCTGAGAACATAAAAATAAATGTTTTTTTTTTAATGAAATTTGATCGAGTTCAAAAAATTCTAGCTCTTTTTGTAGATGTCTCATAGACCTGATCGACATATGTATATATTTTGAGCTAAGACAATAAGTTTTCAGATGGTATAAAATTTTTTATAGGTTGTTAGGGAAAAAAATGGAATTAATGACGTGAGAAGATAAAAATTCATGTTTTTTTTTTATGAAAATGATTGTTTTCAATAAATTATTTTTATACCTTTTGCGCATTGTAAAAATTTAAAAATGGTTTTATTCTTAAGAAGAAACACTTGGCTTTTAAATTGCATAATTTTTTTTTTGTAAGCTTTTAAAATAAAAAAATAATATAATGAGAAAATAAAAAAGGTATTTTTTTTTAGCTTTTTCTTGTAAATTATGATTGTTTGAAAAAAGTGAACGCTTCAATTGACTCATTTTAAACAAAAGCACACAACCTGTTTTCTGACGACATTATCACGTAAAATCATCGTCCGTAAACCAGCTTTACAGACAACCTCTTTTTTTTTTCAAAAATTAATTGCTACAAAATCAAATTTAGGTAAGTACACAAAAATTTCATGCAAAAAAAAAATTGTTTTATTCACAAGAACTATAAATGTTTGCTTCAAAGGATAAGCATTTAACCCTTAATTTTTTGAGTTGAAAAAGTTGAAGGATTTTCCTGTTGGTTTAATTTGAAAGTTTTTTTTTAGCTTTTTTTCAAGGATATTTTCAGCAATAGTTTCATTTTAACTTTTTTTTATAATCCTTAAATGCACTTCATTCACTCCTTTTCAATTTTTTTCCCAGGGCCAAGGTAAAGTAGTTTAGAAGTATTTAACTGTATTATAAAAAAAAAAAGAACTTAAGTTATTTTAAGGTCTATGATTCAGTGGGTTTTAAAGTGCATACCACTTGATTTTTTAAAATTTATTTCAAGGCTTAGAGAGTTTAAAGTATTAAATTAAAACTTAAAAAAAAAATGAAAAAGGTAATCTCAGATTTTTTTAATCCTTAAGAATAATTTTTTTTTTTTTTTTGATAAGAATTAAATCGAAAAAGTATTAACGTTACCACCGCCATTGGTCATCATCACAATCAGGATTAAATTCTTTTTTTCACTTAAATGGTTTTTTTTTTCTTTGGGTTGAAAAGTTGAACAAGGTATGAGAAAACTTCGTGACATCAGTGGTCAGCACGTAGAACATAGTTTTTTTTTTCTTTTATTTATTTTTTTTTTTTTGAAAAGTTATTCCGCGTCCCACGAAAAGTGATACCTTCACAAACAGCCTTTAATGGTAAAGTTATCTTGTTACACAGAACTGATGCTGAAGGTTTTATTGAAATAATGTGCTTATGAAAGTAATCGTCTTATTTGCGGTATTGAACACTTTGAAATTCATTTAAACGGATGTAATGAGGGCATTGGCTTGGAATACTCTTGAGAGAATTATACATAAAAGAAGAAAAAAAGAGAAAAAAAAACGTAGTTATACGACATTTTTGTTTTTTCCACTTTGCCATAAATCGATGATATTTAAAGAAAGAAAAAAATTGGGTACTTTGAGTTTGAGTATTTTTGAGATTAATTCTACGGAAATGTGCGTTTGTATGGGCATTAAAAAAAAAAAATTAGAAAATAATTCGAAAATTTTGTAAGTCTATCTTTAAGAGATAGGAATTAGTTAAATGTTTTTATTACTACGTTTATAAATTTATCTCTGCGTAATAAGAATTTTAAGTAATTACATATGTAGGTAATAAAATCGGGATAAAAGACAAGTGATTATATTTCATTTACAAAAATAAAAGACAGATGTTCATATTTTCATTAATAAAATTTTTAAAAATCATGAGACTTGAATGATAAATCAAGGTAAATATTAAATAATTCTTCATTTTTTCGACAACTTGTTCACACTTCAGTTTCAATTAAAAAACGAAAATTCCTATGAAAATGCTTAGCAAACTAAAAATAAAATATTGACCTTTTAGAGTTAAGCTGCAGCTCCTAGTTTTCAGAACGGTTATTTTATTGTTAATCACTAACATTTTGGGGGGTAAGAGTTGAAACAAATTTAAAAATTTTTTTGCAGCACCCTAATTTACATAATAAATGTATGTTAATAAGCACCCAAAACCAATAATTTATTAAGATAATTCAATGTTCCCTTTTCAAAAACTTGATTTTTCAAAAAAAAAAAAAAAATAATAATCACCAAAAACTTTTATCTACGAAATTTGAAGCAGTGTTGAAAAATTATCATTTGAAAAAAAAAAAAAAAAAAAAAAAATGAAATAAAAAAAAAGAAAATATTTATTGCAAATAAAAAAAAATTTGCATTAAAATAAAAAATATGTATCGCATTAAAAAAAAAAAAAATTATTGCAAATAAAAATAGCTATTGTGCATTAAACAAATTTAATTGCAAATAAAAAATATTATGCATAGAAAAAAAATAAATGATGTGACCAATTCACACGTGCTAAAAAAAAAAATCGAAAAAATCTGCCTTTTTTTTATTCAATCACCTTTATCCATGTCTTTTATACGACAACCTATAATAAATTTTATTTCATCTTAAAGCTTATTGTCTCAGCTCAAAATATTTATATCGACCATGTCTATACAACATCTGCAAAAAAAGCTAGAATTTTTAAACCCAATCGCTCTTCATCAAAAAAGCAAAAAAATCAATCTTTTTTCTCTTCTAACACCATTAAATACATTTTTTTAAATGACAACCTCTGATAAATTTTATATCATCTGAAAGCTTATTTTACCTTTTATATGACGTATCAATCATATTTATACCATGTCTACAAAAAAAGTAAGGTAAATTTCAAACTGAGATTACGGTACTTAATACAGTGGTGTTTTGAGGTACTTTTCAAGTTTTTCAATTTAATGTTGTGTAAATTATAGAGCACTTACCATTACGTGTGATATATCAAATGAAAGGTAATTTTATCAGCATGTATATTAAAGTCAAAAACGTATATGTGTTCTAGATCAAAAGATATAACGTATTTAGAAAAAGAACATTTTTTTACCGTTATATCAGAATATTGTATATATGTAATTAATTGAAATTTCGCACAATTATAGTTTATTTAATTCCCTATCTACAGTATAAATTTCATTTATCTATCTATTGAAAGATAAAAGTTATAATCAATTGATTTTTCCTGTCGCTTTTTCGTTTCATCTTGTTTTAAATCACTACGATACTAAAGAAGTTTTCACTTTAAAAATTCAAAATTTAAGACAAAATAAACAAAGTGTTAGTAAAAAAAATGCAGAAATTTTTTATTTATCAATAATTTTTTTTTTAAAGCAAAATACCTATTTTAAGTTGCAATAAATATATTTTTCCAATGCAAATGTTTTTCAGTTTCAGTAAATATTTTTTGTTTAATGTATACACCTATTTTTTTACTTGCTCTATAGGGCAAGTATTGGTTTCGTGTAGAAAAAAAAAATCGAGGTTTTAATCAAAACCAACATTACGATGATGGAGAAGATCAAAAAAGTGGTTTTCGTCATGCCGTCCGTCGGTCTGTGCGTCTGTGCGTCCATCTGTACATCGAGCTAGGGCCTAAACGGATGGATGGATTTGCTTGAAACTTGGTACAGATGATTTTTACGTAATTCCCTAGACCCGTTTTTTTTATTTTTTTAATATCTCCATTTTAACGCATACCTCCCATATAACGTTTTCGAGGTATTGCAAATTTCTCGAAAACGGCTCTAACGATTTTGATCAAATTTGGTGTGCGGAATACTCTTATTGATTCCAACAAAACTGCGTTTTTAGTTTTTCTCAAAAAATGCGGAGAATGGAAATATGGCGTTGCCGTTTTTCGAAAATTGACATATTTTTTAAGTTCATATATTTTATCAAAGCATTAGTTATTTTATTTAAAATTTACAGAGATCATTAGGTATAAAATGTTAAAAAAAAATATTTTTAAAAACATTTTTGAAAAAAAAAAAAATTTTTAATTTAATTTTTAAACTTTTGATTTTTTTTTTTTTTTTGATTTTTTTTTTCTACAAAATCTTAAATTTCCAATAGATATTTAAGATAAAGATACTGTGAACTACAAGAGCAAGTACGTGCGACCCAGTCGTGCATTTTATTTTTATTTGATATAAATATTTTTTTTTATTTCAAATTATTTTTTTTTATTGATGTCTGAATCTTTTAAAAACGCTCAAAAAAGGGTCGATAGGTTAGGAACTGTTTATTTAAAAGCTTACCTATATTAAGAGTTCTATTATTTGGATATTCAAGATAAATATCCTTAGGCTTAGGAAAAATGACAGAGCATCATTTTTTTTGTATTCAAAATGAAAATGTTATTCAATTTTCCTTTTCAAATTTCAGAATCCATTTTTTACACTACGAAATATTGAAATATTTTACATTCTTAATGTATTGCAACGAAACGTCTATTTATTAAAAGTTATTCCAAAGTTTGTTATAGTTCATTGATTTGATACCAATTTCATTACTGGCCGCCGAACGTGTACTGTGCCTATTTCCCTATGCTATTATAAATTGTATAATAATTTAGTTTCTTTGTTTATTAAATTATTCTTTTCACAACTACGTCTTACAATATTGTTATGGAAGAATGAACAAAATTTTAAACTTCCAAGCAATTACATACGACCTTACTTATCACATTTTTCGCCTGTCATATTTTCCTTTTAACTCCAGCATTTTAACACAACTTAAGAATAAGTTAAGTTTTCAGTTTCTCACTTTAATATTTGTTAAATACGGTACATAAGAGTTCATCAGGGAATACATTCTTAATCCATCAAAGAAGAGTCATGTTCACCTCTAAATCATAGTCAGTCCTTACTTATTTTTTTTTTTACACAATTAAATAAAGCAGCGAATTTTCAAATAAATATTCATGACTTGTACCTAGAGCTTATAATAAGCTCTATGTTGCATTTTTAACATAAAAAATAAATCTTTCATCTCCAAGGACTTTAAAATCCTCTTCTTTTGGATTAAATAAAATTTTCTCTATCTCTCTCTCAGTCTTAGTCTAGTAAGGTAGGTAAGGTACCTTACCTATATTAACTTTTTTTCTACAGAGATCATACTCTTCATGAATAACGTGCGGGTAGGTACTAACTGTTCACTGGCACCTAAAATTGAAAATATTCCACTGACATTCTTAAACTATTACCATGTCTAGGCGTAATCCTTATCTATGTCGCTCAGGATGCATAATGTTCGTTATCCTTAAAAAGAGCAGAAAAAAAAAATGAAAAACTGAAACGTGCAACAGAATATATCCCAGTTTGTTCGTGTGACAGACAGGTGAGCAAATAATCTTTTGCAAGTGTCACACAGGTTTACAAAATTTATATAAATATTTTAAAGTTTACAAAAAAAAAAAAGAAAAAAAAAACACGTTAGTAAGTTGAACGTACATATATGCTCTTATAGTGAATGAAAACGTTTTTTTCTTTTGGCAAAAAACGTCAAAGAAGACAGGCTGATGAAATTATTTAATGTTACGTTTAGAATCATCGAAGAATCTTTTTTGAAGGCAAAACTTGCACTGTGGAACTTATGGACTTTTCACTATTTTTCTTCTGTTTTCCTTCATAGTTTATTGCACCTTTAATTGATAAACTTTCGTCATTCCAAAAAAAGGCAATAAAAAACGTATTTATTTCACTTAGTACAGGTAAAATAGGCATTAAAAAAAAAAATGTTACACTCATGAAACTTGGCAAAAAGTTTGGAAAAGTTTGTGGAATATCATCATATGACACATGTTTTTAATAGTATTTTTTGATGCTTAATCTAATGACATAAAAATAAAGTCAATACGATTGCTCTAAGAAAAGTTATTGCTGATTAAAACAAAAAAATATTCTTGTTTTTTGACGTTAACAGGTAAAATAATAGAAACCCATTTGAAAAACATGATATACTGATGAAATTCGAAATGAAGGTAATAGATCAAGTAGAGACACAGGATTCCAAAAGTTCTTAAACATTTTTTGGGGAAAAAGTGTCTTTTTGATGGGGTGAGAAAGGTATCATAACAGCTGACATAAATTTTGTAATTTTTTTGTAGCTTAGTGAAAAAGTGTTGTTTTTTATAAGAATAGAATCTAAAAAATTATCTTGAGTGAAAGGGTATTTTTTTTTTTAAGAAATGATGAAATTCGGAATTAGTATCACAAAAACTTGGCCAAAAATGTTACACCAATGAAAATTTTTACGAATATTTCATTTATAACAGAAACCAAGAATCTAACCAGTGTCAGTAAATATTTTAGGTGAAAGGGTGTTTTTTTGTGAATTAAGGAAAATCCGCGAAAAAAACACCCTTTCACTTAATTTTGTTTTATACACAGAGAAAAATAGACCACATAAAATAGAACAAAAACAATAAGATTTCTCTATGGTTTTCATCCAAGAAGGAAACCTTATTAAAACAATCGGGTTTTCCTTATTGTTTTAAAATCTGCAAAAAAATAAAAAAAACGATGACCAGGCTGGGAATCGAACTGGAGACTTCAAATCATTAGTCGCCCACCTTACCACCTGAACCAACCTGCCATGAAAATATTGATCGCGATTTTTGTTCTAGTGCTAAGTTGCAAAAAAAATCAACTTTTCAGTCAAATTTTAATAAGATTTTCTCTATAAAAATAATAAGAAATCTCCTTAAAAAAACCTTATTAATCGTTGATTTTAATAAGATTTCCTTATGAAATGTATGGACGGTAAAACAATATGGCAATCTGTTAGTTTTTAGCGGGTCATATTTTTCTCTGTGTAGACTTTTTTGATCCTTGGTTCTTATCCTAAAACCAAACTTTTTGCCAAATTTCATGAGTTTAACAATTTTTTTATTTGTTGATTTTATATACATATTTTTTTACCTGCACTTTACCTTTAAGTTTCAATGCTTATACCTTTAGCACTAAATTTTATTCTTTTTAAATTGTATTTGGCGATTAAATTTTCGAAAAATCTTGTTAACTAAATTACGACTTCCGACAAAAAAAAAAACAACATCCACTTCCGATAAATCTGTTCTCCATATACCTACTTCATTTCTGATTCAAGCAATCAATCTTTTTACCAAAATATAATAAATTATGTAACCATTACCAACCCAAGCTATTAACGTTTAAGTGGTCTCATAGTCAAAGCTTTGCTTTGGAATCCGCCTTCTTACTTTATTTCTTTCTATATAAAGTAGATACAGATAATTGTCAAATAAAACATGTACTAACATTCATTTTTCGTCTGTTTTCCGTCCTTGTAAATATATCCTTAAACATACATATAAACCTAGTCATCGGTAGAGACCTCATAAAGAAAATGCCACCAAAAAATAATGTGTTTGGCAAGCAATTAGATTGGTTAAGTACGTAATTTATCATCCGACCTACTAAACACGGAAAATTTATAAAACCATTGAGCATAGAAAATTCCATCAGACCGAAATTTTATGTGAACTTTCTATAAGGATTAGGTTTTTTTTTTCTAGAATACACACATAACACATGTGTAAACATTAAGTACAAATACCTACTACATACACATTACACACATTCAAATACAAAAGAAAAATGTGTTGAAGAAAAGACTCCATGTTCTCTGTGCTTTAACTCCGGATGTTTTCCAGTCTTTGCGAGAATAAATAACTAGGATAATGGATGTTGCGTGAGTAGACAATTGAAAAATATATTGATTTTGAATGTCACATGAGTTGAATATTAAGTTTGAGATAAAATACACGATGCGAAAAATAAAAGGACAACCCCAGAGGAAGTCTATTTGTTGTAATTAAGACAGTTTGAAGAAAAATGTCGTTGTTCCTCTAAAACACACTCAGAGGAAGATACTTTGATGTGTTTATAGGCAATACTTATTTGCATTCAAGTAATGAATATTTTCCAAGTAAGAATAATGATGTCTTGAACTTGCAGAGCTTTTATTTATATGTGGGGTCTCTGGATACCATTTTGCTCCTTAAACTAAGCTAACTAGACTTTATCATAGAAAAAAATCCGGTTAGAAGTCTTTTTACCATAAACTGGGATATAACAGACGTCGTCATTACAAAGCCCAGCCTGAGATTTTTATTTAACGAAGCGAATGGCGTTTATTTTATGAAAATGTGTCCATTATTACAGTGGTGACAAAACTCCAAAATTTAAAAAAATAATTTTTTTGATGTTTTTTACGTTTTTTGGCCATAACTTTTTTGTTAAGACAAATAAAAAGAAACTAAAAAATCTCGCCCCTAGATTTTTATTTAACAAAGCGAATGCCGTTTAATTTTTCAAAATCAGACGAGTTTTGCGACTTTGGTGGCTGTCCAAACCTCAGCAGAGGTCACTAAGTCACTAAAGTTCAGGATCATAAAAAAATTGTTAATTCAGAATAAATATTTTAAACTTTCATTTTTAAACATTATAATATTGACGAAAACAGATTACTTTCTATATTTGAATCTTAAACTGGCGTAAAAGTAAACAAACTTTTTTGAAATATTTTGCTGAACTTCGGAACTAGATGTTCAAAATTTGATTTTTCAAATTCATACATTGGTGGAAGATTTCAGCCTGAATTCGATATTAAAGCCGTGTGTGAATTGAATTAAATACTTATGCAATTACATAGACACTATAGAGGTCAAAAGATAAAATTTCAGCTGTTAAAGATTTATCCTGTATCTTCAGAGAATACATTTTTGATAAAAGCGGTTTTGTGTATTTTTGTAAATAAAATGTTTAAAAATTTTAATAAACAAAGAAATTTGAAAAATAAAAGAACTTTGACCAAACTCAAAGCACAACGCGTTTTGTGAGTTTGAAATTGCAAGGAATTACAAATATGTTTTTAACACCATTAAATCTTTTTTTTTGCAGCTTAAGAAAACTTTTAAGCCACGTCAAAAATGTATCCATTTAATAATCAACACATGCGTAGATGTCAAAAATTTGTCTGTTGCTATGAGACAAGAACAGGGGCGGATCCAGGATTTTTGTCTGGGGGGGGCACAAGGGACGGATTGGCAAAAAAAAAAACAGCAATAACAGTTAGAAATAAAGTGAAGTACCATACGACTGACTAACAAGCAGAAAATTTTAACGACCCACAGTGGTCTAAAACCTGGCCAAAAATATTTAGGCACATTTCCCACATCAAATAGGTACCAAATGACCAAAAAGTTATTCGGAAGGAAAAATTTTCATTCTCTTGTTACAGTAAAAGCCACTTAAGTGCTAACCCTCTTACTCCTGGATTAGCCGGAAGAAAAAAAATATAAAAATCAGAAAATGCACGTACAATTCTGTGCTATATTAAAGTTAGTAATCTATTCTTTATTTAATTTTTTGACTTAAGTTGTTTCACCAAATAGTTTTTGAGAAATTAAGTTTTAAAGATGAAATTTTGAAAAAAAAAATGTTTACGTTTTTTAATTGATTTTGTATAAAATTTTGCAATATTATGGACATAATTATACCATTAGTTAATGACCTAGTAGTTTTAAGTGAAATACTAAAGACTTCATTCTAATAAATATTAAAGTTCCTAAGAATAACAAAAAAAACTGAATCATACTTTTTTGCCGGGAAACCCAGTTTTGTTTTTTTTTTTTATTTGCATTAACCTTTTGTAACCCAAGGTCGTTAATTTAAAAATTAATAAGTCAATCGATTGGCCTTTATCTTTAATAAAACACGTATTTTTTAAAAATTCAAGAAAGTCATTATTTACTTAGTTATTTCGATATTTTGGGAGTAAAAATAAAGTTCAAATAATTTATTTTTATATAAAAATGCAAAAATTCAAGCAAAAAACTATCTAATATTAATTTTTAGGCACTTTCCTAAAATCCAAAAATAAAATCCCGTGGGGTTTACTAACAAAAACTATTTTTTTCCTGAATTTCGTTGTTTTTACACAAATTTGCTTATTTTCAAAAAAAGCCCAACTTTCAACATTAACTGTCAATTAAAAACTATTGGTGCTATTTATTAGAAATTTGAAGTACTATTTCGATAAAGCAATACTTAAAGATTATAATATTAGAAGCTTCAAAAGAAAAAAAAATAGTTTGTAGAGCTTTTATGCAATCTTTTTCGGTTTGTTACAGAAATGTCACATGGGGCTACAAGGGGTTAAATTGTTTTATACCTCAAGAATGTTGTGTTCAAATTGTAGGTCTCTTGGAGCCAAATTGACCAAGTTATGAGTATTTTAATACTTCCCTTAGGAACGTTTTAGTCTTTTAGTCCAGAGTTCAAATCTTTAAATGGTTATCCCCACAACTAATGTTATCAACGCCGGTGCTCCTCAAAACTACTGCACCGATTCTTTTGAAATTTGGAACACTATTTTTTTTACATATTTTTAAAGGTATCCCTGGAGAAATTTTCTCAATAAAATAATATTTATAAAAATCTATAAGTATAAGGGTCGCTTTTGAGGAGTTTTTTTTCAAGGGGTCTTTATTTTCGGGGTGCAAACTTGGGCAAACTTCTGAAATGCAAGTTAGTTCTACATATCCAGCAGTTCTATAATATATGATTTATGCAATTTTGTTTATGTTTATGCTATTTTAAAAACACTAATGTTAAAAAAAAAAACAACGAAAAAAGTGCAAATTTTTTAACCCCTCTGTATGAAAAAATAGAGTTGCATATACCTACAATTATTTTTTTTATATCATTCAATGTCATTCGATGTCCATATCAAAATTTTTCACCAAAATCACTTTGAAAATTCACTTTTTTTTAAATCGAAAAAAAAATTCGTGTGTACCCAACAAATAGCCGTTTATTTATTTGTGAGGTGGAGCTTTTCATGGGAAAGGGATGCAAATATCAACAAAATTCGCATTTTCAGCCAGAAATAGACAAGAGTTTCACTCAAGTTCTTTCTGTTATTATTCATATATTTTTAAAACTCTTATAGTTTGATTTCCTTTAAGTATGAACTTTAAGTTCTGGGGGGGGGGGCAAGTGCCCCCGTGCCCCCCCCCCTGGATCCGCCTATGGACAAGAACATCAATTTTTGGTTATTTCTAGATATCTTTATATACCATCAGTAAGAGAAAAGTCCATTTGTCATTTTATTTGATTGCTGTTTAAACCTTTGATTGTATCTAGTGTTTTTTTTTTTTTTTTGTATATGATATTTTACGAAATTGTTTTTTTGTATAAGGCGCTACGCTCGCATGTAAAAATATGTAAACAAAATTTCCTCCGTCTAAGCTAACCCTCCCCGAAATGAAATCCTAGCTACGGCTATGATGATCTCATGTGAGACTTTTTGCTTTCTAAGGTCCTAATTCCTTATGAAGACTTTAAATCTATAAATTTCCATCTTGAATGAGGTCATTAAATAAGTCCCTTTGCTTCCTAAAGTAAATATTCCAAATGAAGACTTTTAATTTAATTAATTTGCATCTTGAATGAGGTTGTTAAGTTAGCCTTTTTGCTTCTGAGGTCCATTTCATATGAAAACTTCTAATTTCATAAAGTCGAATTTTGAATGAGGTTATTTATTTGGATCTTTTACTTACTAAAGTTTTAAATACTTTTCATTTCATAAAGTTGCATCTTGCATGAGGTCATTAAGAGAGCCTTTTTGCTTCCAAAGGTCCTAATTCCTTATGAAGACTTTTAATTTCGTAAAGTCGCATCTTGAATGATGTCATTACGTGAGACCCTTTGCTTAATAAGAGTCTTATTCTTTATGAAGACTTCTAATTTCGCATCTTCAATGCGGTCTAAGACTTTTTGCTTCCTAAGGTCCTAATTCCTTATAAGAATTCTAATTTCATAAAGTCGCATATTAAATGAAGTCATTTAGTGAGACTTATTGTTTCTTAAGGTCCATATTCTTTATGAAAACATTTAATTTCTTAAAGTCGCATCTTTAATGAGGTAATTAAATGAGACCTTTAGCTTATTAAGGTCCATATTAATTATGCAGACTTTTAATTTTATAAAGTTGCAACTTCAATGAGATCATTAAGTAAGAATTTTTGCTTACTAAGGCCCTAATTCCTTAAGAAGACTTTTAATTTCATAAAACCGTATCTTGTATGAGGTTACTAAGTCAGACCCCTTGCTTTTAAACCATTAAAATTGTAAAAACAAAATTTCCTTAACAGAAACCGTTTGGTTAATTATTGCATTTCTTCGCATTGCTTCACAAAAAAAAATACTGTTTTATTTTCCTCACTTGAATAGGGACATATTTTAAATAACGTTGAAAATGATAGAAAAGGATTCACAGAATCAATTTTAGTACCTATAGAAAAAATAAATTTTGCCAAGTTCTGTACATTAAAACCAAAAATGCGCTGAGACCTGCTATGGGATAGATATTGCATGAGTTACTTTGCCATCTTCTAAGTCAGAATGGTCTAATATTTGAAAGAGTAAATGCTGTTGGTGATGTTTCTGTTGGGCCACTTTTGGTAAAAAGAGCCTCATTCTACTTCTTGTAGGTGAAGTAGGATTTGGGAGCTTTCGTATGGGGTATATAAATTTCCACATTTTTCTGTTGTTTATGTTGTACCTACAGTTAGAAAAGTAATATGGTGGTAATAACTGGAATTGTAAATAAAATTGTTGGTTAATGGGTGGAAATTTGTATTATTATTTCTGACTAATCAAAAACTGTAATTTCCATCGTCAAATTATAACTTTTAGAACAATTAGTATTAAATTTTTTAAAAATTTGTAAAAATTCAAATATATGTTAAATAAATTATTCCTTAAAATGCATAAATAACTTCGTTAAATACTAAATGGCAGATGTATAATGGCTTTGCCCATATTGAAATAAAAGAAAAAAAGATCAAGTGAATTAATGAATGGAAATTATTTTTCCCAAAAAAACATTTCATTTCTCTCTCTCTCATTCGAATCAACTGAATCCAATGAGTTTTCATGTGTTTTTATTAATTGCAAGGGTATTGTTACAATTGCAATCAACAAGAGAAAAGAAATAAAATAAAATTCATTTAATAAAAAAATAAAATAAAAAAAAAAAAAATCATTTCTGTCCAGAGTATAAGGTAGGTGTTCCGAGAGCAACAATTAAATTAAAATCATTTCATCATCATGATTTTATATGCTTTTATTTAACATCAGTGTATGGTGTTTTGTTCTTATTGTTATTGGAATGCCAACTTTTTTTTTTGTTTGCATTATTTAAACAAAAGTAGTTTCATTGGAGTAATTTGGAGAAATAATGATTCAGGGAATGCTACATCCCATTTTTGTGTAATGAATGTTGACGATCTTTTAAACATTTTTTACAGACAATATTTTAAATTTAAGGAAGTAGTAAAGTTAAGGAATTTATCACAACAAATCTAGTCTCCCTGCTTGAATGGGTAAATACTGAAATTTCTTACAAATTTTGTAATAGACGATTCATGTTTGTTTGAACGGTAACAAACACGCGGAAAAGACACATGATTTCATGCATCTATGAGTGAATAGTATATGCGTCCTTGTCGAGTAAAAATAGAAATTGAATTTTTTAAGAAAATGAAAATTTCTTGGCCGCCCGCCGCACAACAGCCGCACCATGATTTGGCGGAAAATCTCGCGGCACCACCGCCTCACCCTTTCATTCTATATGAAAAAATTCGCTGCACCGCCGCCGTTTGTGATCAGAAATTTCTATTCCGCCGCACAACAGCCGCACCATTTAAAAAATTTCTACAACGCCGCACCACAGCCGCACGGCAGAAGAAGGAGATGAGACTTGCTTGACTATGGGGGCATGCGGATATGCAAACATGCAAACATGAGGTGATATGGACATTAAGACATACGAACATTGGGATATGTGGACATAGGGACATGATGAAAAGCCGATATGAGCAACTTCGGACACTCAGGCATGAGCATATGCAGACATTTGAAATTTGGAAATTCGGACATGCGGACATGAAATAAAGACATGAGGACATGAAAACATGCAAACATGAAGACAGATCTGGACATTCGGACATGAGGTAATGAAGACATGTGGGTATGCGCACATGCGTGCAACCACCAAGCTCGTCTACTTCAGGATCACGAAGGATAATGAACGCTGCTCCGTCAGGGTTGGCAAAAACCTCACTGATACCTTTGATGTCAAAAAAAAGTTTTAGACACGACAACGCTATGAAAGGCACCATCTTTCAAAAGCCCTTCGATCTGCTGGCATATACTGACCATATTAATATATTCGGAAGAACACAGTGTTATGTCAGTGATGGTGCTTTTGTGAACATCGAAGCAAAACTAAGAACATGCTGTCCTCAAAAATGGTCTCTCAACATCGTAGTATTGTACAGAACGCCACCATGGACAGCTATTACTTCGAGGTAGTAAGAAACTTCGTTTACCTTCACCGCTATAAACATAAACACAGACAATAACACCATCATTGCAATCAAAAGGAGGATTACTCCTGCAAACCACTGAGCAGGGTTGTTAAAAATAATTTGTTTTAATGCATTTCTTTTTCATTACAATTTAAAAAAAAGTATTAATTGCAAATAAAAAAAAAAAAACCATTATTAAAATATTTATTGCAACTGAAAAATATTTGCATTGAAAATAAGATTTGTATTGGAAATGTTAAAATATTTTTAATTAAAAACTAAAAAAATATGCATTGCAAATAAAAAATATTTTGAATTGAAGAAACAAAATACAATGCAATTCCTTAGAATTTTCAAAAAAACAATTTTTGGATTTTTAAAAAAAATTTTGAAATTTTTTTTGAAAAATCAATTTTTCGAAAACGGGAAATTGAATTTTTTTGAAATTTTGTTTTTAGATGTTGATTAGTGATTTCTACAAAATGGAATACCAATTTTATTTTAAAACTTTTATTCCAAAAAATTATTTATAAAAAATTAGTTTTTTAAAAAACGCCTCTAACGATTTTGAAAATTTTTTGTCCAAAAATGCATCTTAATATATCAATCAAAACTGCATACTTGTTTTGGAGGGCAATTTGATTGCAGATTTTATTTTATTTAAAAAAAAAAAGAATTTTATTTTTTTTTTCCAAATTTCTATATAAAAAGTCGTAAAAATTTAAGCAACATTAACTCTAAGAGCAAGTTCGTGCGACCCAGTCGTGCAATAAAATGTTTTGTATTGTAAATTCTTTTCAGTTGCAATAAATATTTTTTTCTATTCCAAGCTTTTAGTTTTATATGTTTGCCTTAGCGAAGTTAGGCTCCCTAATTTTATTTCTAGAAGCCCTGTGAAAGTGAGTACAAGCTAAATTTTTTAAACTGTCAGGCAAACTCATGAGAATAAGAAATATTTGGATAAGTGCCATTATGGTGACCATTTTTGGTTTTTTTTATTCATTGTTATAAAGAAATAAATGAAAAAGTGAATCTTTTCATATCGATAATTGGTTTAAAATAGTGATATTAAAAATGGTTTACTGACCAATTCGGAGTTCATATACTTGAATAGAGGAGAAGAAAGGAAAACAAGATTTTAATCTTCTCCACTTATTTAAATATAAAATAGTGATGCACATTTTAGATTTTTTATCTAAGTTCAAAACAAAGTTAATTCTCTAATTTTTAAGAAAAAGCCAAAAGCCCAAAAAAATTAAAGATTTTTTTCTGCTTCGGAAAAATGGGGCTTGACGGCATCCGGGTGAAACCTCTAAAGTCTAAAAAAAACCGAATTTTTCAGATATTCAAGAAAAAATTGTTCTTGAGTAACAAGTTATTCTCTTTCATCTTCTCAATAATGACATGGTTTGACAATCAGTATATAATATTATTTAGTCTTTATTAAATAATTTTTTACAAGATTAAAAAAAAAAACCAGAAAATAACCAAAAATAATAACTTTGAAAAAAAAAAACACAAATGGTCACCATATTCTTTAAGATAGTGCAACTCATCAGGAAGTTAAATCGAAGCCCTTAGGAAGCTCTGGTTTCAACTAGTCCAAATTTGAAACTCTTTTATTATATACCTGAGTAGGTTGATGGGTAAGGTACCGGACTATCAATCAGGATGTACGTGGTTCAAATCCAGCAAAATGCGTCAAGTAAGTAAGAAGTTTTTTTCTCAATATAATTGTGTTTGGAAATTTAATTTCAGAAGCAAAACTTGTCTGGATCGAAAACAAAGAAGAAAATGAAAAAATAAAATGTAATAGGTACAAAAGAAAATACTTTTTTTTCTTTATTCTATTTGGAATATACCTCGTTTAGACTTTCACAATCCTTCGACGAGTCTACTCAGAGCTTCTAAATAAAAATAAAAGCCTGCAACAATAATACACATTTTCAAATGTTGGTTGTTTCTATAAGGCATTAAAGACATGTTATGAGTCTCTCCAATCAACTTGCATATGACTCTTCTAAGGCCTATCAAGCTTCTCGGGTGGGCCAGATGGGCTTCTCTATGGTCGTATACAAGCAATATTTCTAAAATCGAAACAGCTTCGTTAGACAATTGTGGAAGTAAAATTGTTAGTTGGGCAGTTCCTTATATTTATATTTCATTTCATTTATTTTAATTTATCAATATTTTTTGTATGTAAATTAAAAATAAAATTGTGATTTCAAGTTAAGCCATCACAATTATCAGATTGTCTTTACTAATTACCTATAATGTATTCATCAATTATTATTAATAAATTACCCATTTCTGTGTAATATTAGTTCACTGAACTCATTGGTTTTTGTTTTTTTTTATTTTCCTCCAAGACGAATCCAGCCAACATTAATATTAAAGAAATGTTTTTTGATTTTTTCATTATTTATTCCATACAACACACAACAATGCCTTTTAATTAAATTATAATAATTACTTATGTATGTACATACATAATAAGGGCCCCGTTGTTTTTCTCTTTTCTGTTTCATGAGTGAGGGAATAATAATAAAAAATCAAGGCACTCTCGTATCCTTTAATCCTATCGCATATGCTTGACTTTAAAGTTTTAAGTTTCTAGTAGTTAATAGTAAAAATTTAAATTGATGAATTATCATTAACCTGTTCATTTTTGACAGAGTAATTTTTGAAAATTCTGTAATCAAAATTTGACAATGACATAAGTTAACTTTATCATCAATTTTCCTATCATTGAACCCAGAGTACTAACTTCTTCCTTGACACTGCGTGTCTTAAAAAAAAATATCGATTCAAAATAATACCCACTTCTTCCCTTGCTACACTCCCTAAAAACTCATCATACTAGAAACAAGGAGGAAACATCTTCGAACATAATATTCATCTGCATAAACAAGCAAGGAACTAACCTGCCTCGACTTCATAACTTAATTAAATGTTCTCCTTTCTCTCTATATATGTGTGCGTGTATATAGTTGTGAGCTGCTGTGCAAGAGGATGAATCTGAATCCTTGAAAGAAAAGTCAGCATCACGTAGATTGGCAAAAAGTAGGTAGGATTTTATTTTGAATAGGAAATGAGAAGGCGGTCTTGTTAGAAAATCTCTATTAGTGCTGGATTGCTTGTTTACTTAATTAAACTGTAAATATTATAAAAATAAAAGAGAAAAACCGCACTCTAATAAAATAATCAAGAGTTTAATCTGTTTCTTGTGTTTGAGTATTTTTAACTAAAAAAAAAGTGAAACAATTTCAAGGTATCTACACATTTTCTGAGGAGGAATCTCTAATTGAAATCTAGAAACTTTGGGATAAGAAATCTAAAAACAAGATAAAGGAAGGAAATAAATAATTTAAAGAGTTTTGTTTACTAAGAGTACCTACTAAAAATAGTGAGTAGTCAAAAAAAAACTTTTTTACCTGTTCTGTTCTGGAAATAAAGTAAAGCCCCTCTCTCTCTCTCACTTTGAATTAAAATTTAAGCTTGTTATAACATATATCCATTAAAATTATGCAAAGCAAAATTCATTCAAAACGATACTGAAGCCGGTTTATAGCGCCATCTATGGATTGTTGATATGGTATCAAGGTAAGAAGTTTTGACATGGCACATTTTTTTTTTTTTGATAACTATTATTTAGTCAGAAATAACACTTTTTTAATATTTTAAATATAATTGTAATTGTAAGGAATGTAGGAATCTGTGAAAAATTCAACATCATTTATATTCTGAAAAGAGCTACCTAAAAGCTTCATAAATGCTTTTTTGAGCAATGAACGTATTCCGGGAATTATTTTTTTTTTTTTTTGTTTTTTGGTGCACAATTTTCTTACCAAAACTTTTACATTCCGAGAAGAAATACATCAACTTTTTCATTCCTACTTTTGATAAAAAATGAGAAAATAAAAAATTGTTTAGGTTCAAAACCAATGATGAAAATACGTTCTTTTTCCTAAAAATGCACTCTGAAGATTTTGATTAAAATTTTAATTGACTTTAGCAAAAAAGTTTTTTTTTTTTTTGTAATAAATAAATTATTCCAGATCCATTATTACAGAATTCTTTCCTAAGGTAGGTACTATGGATTGACATTTGAATCGTTTATTTCAGAAACAGCATAAGTCCATGAGCACTAACTTTTCAGGAGCAACAAAAAACTGTTTTTTATGTTAAAACTCCACAACACTTCAAATTTAGAGTATGCCGAGTTATAATCTAGCTGAAGACGCATTTAAAAACCTTAAAAATATAAACCTTTTTTTAAGTCTTAACGGGTTTTTAAGCCTTTAAAGTCGCTGGACTAATGTCGTTTCTGAAATAAACGAATTTTTGTTGGTAAAACTTTTGTTTTCGTCTAGCTATAGCTTTTGAACCCTGCTTCTGATTTTAATGAATAAAATAGCAGTAGATAGAGTAAATCTTTACCTGTTCATTGATGTATAATTTTTAAGCTTGCGTGTCATGATGGCTGCCAAAATAATTAAAAACTGGTAAAATGTCATATTATTCATGAGTTAAAAATGCTGCTACACCAGAAATCTGGCTATAACTTTTGGATCCTGAGTACAACTTTAATGAATTTTATAGATATAGATAGAGTAATTCTTTTATAGATATATAACAAAAGGGGGTGCGTGTCAAGATTGCTGCCAAATTAATTTAAAACTGGTAAAAAGTCATGTATTTAACAGTCAAATATGTTGTCACCGGGTGAAATATTTCCATATATTTTTAACCCTTTTCTGTTCGTATTTTGGGGGGCCTGACATACTTAATTTTTTTCCAGAAGATGTATAACTATACAAAATATATGCTGTTTCTGAAATAAACGATTCATTTATTAAACCCTAAAAGACAAAAATCCAGCTATCTAAAAATTAAGGATATATTTCCCTATTCAAAAAATTGAAATACTGTAATTTAAAAATAATTAAATTATTTTGTTGGTCGATGAAGTCAATATACCAATACCAAAAAAAAAAACTTATTTTTGAAATTTAATTGTTTATTGGAAAAAAATTAAGATAAAAATGCACAACTGAGTCACACGAACTTGCTTGTATTTTAATAAAAATTTAATTAAACCTTAAAATTATGGGTAGGTACTTTAAATAACAATAAACATCTCCTAAATGGTTTTTACCTCCAAAAAAGTATGTAATTTTTCGTACAACAAGAAATTTTAAGAAATTTAAAAATTTTAAAATAAAATTTAAAAACATTTTCGTAAAAAAAATTTTCCTTGAAATCGGTTTCGTCGGTCGTTTACAAAATAGTCGGACAGCAATAAATTGTTATCTGTGGGAACCGTTAAAAATGTCCATGGTAGTGACATCACATAGAGACAGAATTGGCCAAAACCATTTTTTAACATTCAAAATTTTGGTATGAAAATTTAAGTTCTTATAAAAAATTTGTGTTATAGAAAAAATATTATTTTTAAATAGCCATTTTGAGCGTTATTTAAACACAAAGAACATTATGGTCTATATAAACTTTTTTTCGAATTTAAAATCCTAAAAGCAAGGAAAAGTTGCGAATGGTGAAGACTGAGAAAAGTTTAAGAAATACTCCTGCCTCCAGATCGGCCCTAAACTTTTAAATTTTGTTTACAAAAAAAATTTTACCACCCTAACATCTTATTAACTGATTTTATTGAAATCATATAAGCTATTTAAGAAAACAAAAGAAATGTTCCAAAATGGTTACACAGTTTTCTTTAGTTTTCTTCGTTTGGCGAACATTTCAACCATTAATACTCTTGACGGCTTTGACATATAAGCCTATGTGTCTCCACTCACGTTCACTTCAGAATGAAAAAAAGCAATTAAATGTGTTTCGCATTTTTATAGTCGCCATTTTTCTTCTATTCTTCCTATACATAAACATGGAAAGATAAAAATAGATACATTGTATATCTTTTGAGAAGTTGTCTCTTGCTGTTGTCAGAAGTTTTTTTTTTTTTTTTCATTGTTTTACCCTCATAACTACCCCCAGGTCCACTCCAGAGTGAACTTTTATTTGTTTTTCAGTTTTATTAGCTATATAGCTTTGGTGAAAACCACTTCTTTCCGGTTAACGGTTATAGGTTAAAGTCCTTGAGAAGGCTACTTCACAATAACACTTTAGTGTGTTATTCCCTTAGGCATCGTTAAAAGGAGTTTTTTTTCTGTGTTTTTTTTTAATATTCGTTTATGTCACGTCCTTACCTTTAGTAGTTTTTCTTGTTAAATAAATAAACCGAATAGAATTTGTGTTGTGAATAATCTATCATTGGTCTGGTCTGGACGGTTATTATGAAGCAAATTGACTGATGGAACTCAATTCAGTGAATCCACGGAGATGAGGGCTATTCAAAAATTGTTTAAAGTAGGGTATAAAAAGTTTTATAATAACTTTGGTGGACAATATGAAGGTACCTTACTGTTGTTTAATTTGATAATTGTTTTTTTGTCTTTTTTTGTTTGTTTTTGCTTCAGAATAATGGTAAGCTGTTTGAGGGAAACGTGTTAATGATGATAAAAAGAACATTTTACTTAATAAGCTTAATTTTAATGTTCAAATAAATGCGAAAAGTCCTTATTTATGTTTAATGAAAGTTAATTGGTTCTCATCCTTGTTTTGTGTGACTTGCATTTAAAATGGCCTAATAAACTTGAAGCTGGAAATTAATTTTTAGAACCAACAAAATATTTTATGGATATTAAATTTAGGTACCAGTATTTGTCATCATCATCATCAAAAAATTTAATTGTCAATTGGAGTTTTTATGTGATTCACTAATTTAGTACGAATAGAAATTTGATATCGAAATAACCAATCAGAAGTAAAAGGAGGATCCAATCCGTAAAATATATAATTTATTTTGTATTTTGTTTTTATATGGAAAAAAATATATAAGTAAAATATTGATGAGTTTTCGTTTAACCTAAGAAATATAATCCACAAAATAATTTGTTTGCAAATAATCATATTTTTTCCAAACTATTTACCTAATGATTTTATAAAAATAATAATCAGCCCTATTTTTACATTAATTTCATAAAGATATTCTTCTTAAAGAGATGAGTATTTTTTTCCTATTTTTAGTGACCATAAATTTTACTTTTTAATTTTGGAGGAGAACAATAAACCAGTTTGGAAAAAAATCCAAATTTCATTCACATGCAAAATTGTTTAAACATTATTATTTTTTTATTATGTAATAATTATATATTTTTTTTTCCAAATGAAGTTTATTATAAGATTTCTTTTCAAAACGAAGAATTTTATAAAACAAAAAAAAAAAATTAAATATTAAAATGTAACAAAATCCATTGATCCGTTTTCAAAGAAATGATTTTTCAAAAACAAAAAAATATTTAAAAAAAAAATCGAACAATTCGACTTACCTAAGAAAAAAAGAACTCGGGCGTATACGTACTTTTTTTTAAATTTTAATATTGTTTAAACGTAATACCATAGATTATCAGTTATCACGTTTCACAACACATTATAAGTGTAATAAGTTAAAAAAAAAAAAATTAAAAAAAAAAATATATAAAAAAGTACGTATACGCCCGAGTGTTTTTTTAAGATCAAAGTTGTTCGAAATCCAAATACTAAGTATCATAAATGGAGTGTAAAACTAATGTTATCAACTATTCACTGTTGTCAGTGTTACATCAATAACTTTTAAAGAGATGGTTTCGCGGATCAAATAAAAAGAAATCGTTCTGCACAACCGTTAGAATTTTCTGTTATTTTACAAAAAAAAAAAAAAAAACAATTAATATGCTTGACTATAAACAAATAAGGGCGTTGAATATGAAAAAAATAATAAGTACATTGAGGGAAAAAACTTCTTCAAAATAAAATTGAAACAACGTTAGACATTTTTTTTATTTTTGTCGGACTTCAGCTTTTGTTGCATTTTATCACTATGGTAAAGCATTCACCTAGTAACCCAAGAGTTGTAAGTTCGATCTCCATCGGCTGCCCATTTTTTCTTTTTTTTTTTTAAGTTGAAACAACTTTGATTTAAAGATGTTTTATAACGGTAAACCACTTTAAACTAACGATGTTCTACTTTGATTTTAAAATTTTCGTCTTCAACGCAAAATCATTCCGAAAAATAGTTGAATCAACGTGGTTTTCGTTGATTTTAAGTTGTTTTTTTCCCTCAGTGTACTATATAGCTAGTATAGTCAAATTATGTTTTTACATCAAAAAAAGTAAAATAATAAAAATTAAATTGTATTGTTCCTTGAAGTCTAAAGATTAGTACTCTAATGATACGTAACGAAATTTTTTGCTTGAAAAACCTCTGCTCAAATTTCATTTTTCGCCCAATTAATGTCAACGGCAATTACTTTTGTATAAAATGAAGATGTGGAGACTTCTCCAAATAAACTGCTATTAATTTCATTTTAAATGATCGAACAGCGTAGATACCGCAGAACGAATTTTTTTTTGTCTTCGATTTCGTTGTGTCATTTTTGCATGGAGTTTTTTGTTCCGCATAACCAGCAAACTAGGCTAAAGGTGAAAAATACAAATAAGAGTATTCTCCTCACCGTTTCCCTCCCTTAATTTCTCAAGTAAACTATTTTTTGCTCACACAATTTTTACCTATACTTAGGAGTTCAAATAAATCGAATTGAAAAATTCAAGAGAAGCGTATGTATAAATGATAAGGTGTTTTTACCGACTTCCGAAAAGGAGGAGGTACTCAATTTTTTTTTTTTTTTATGTTTGTTACCTCATAACTTTGGACTGAGTGAACCAATTTTGATAAATCTTTTTGTATTGGAAAGCTGGTGGCTGCAATGTGGTCCCATTTCAATTTCGTTCAGTTATAGTCATAGGAACTATTAGAAAAATCATAAGACCAAGTTTTGATCCATGGAAGTCGGTTTTGAAAATATTGATGTCAATTAAAAAATATTACATTCAAGAGTGAATTATAAGAAGAATTTGCCTCAAGTACATTACATTTTTGCGTTACATTAATATCAAGTAAAATAAAATAAAAATGGGAGTTTATGTATTTTAAATTATTTGTTTTTAAATATTTAGTTTTTTGACAAACATTTAAGAGATGTTATAAAAATAATTCAGCCTTATTTTAACATTCTTTCCTCGTAAAAAGCTGAGTTTCATATATCTTCTGTTCTTAGTGACCACTCTTTTTCCGTTTAAATTTAGGAGGAGAACAACAAACCAGTTTGGAGAAAATCCAAATTTCGTTCAAATGTATATAAATAGCTCGCATTGGCTTTTTAAATTGCAGGTGAACAAAAGATTTGTGGGGAAAAAGTTTTATTGGTTAAACTAACAAAAGTGTAAAATATTTTAAAAATATTTTGTTTTAAGAAATGATTGAAAAATTGTTTACACATTATTATTTTTGTATTAATAACTTAATTGTTTTTTTTTTTGAATTATATAACATATCTTTAAGTTGTTTTGATCTTCAAACGAAGTTTACTATGAGATTTCTTTTAAAACGAAGAATTTTATGAAAGGCGATTTTGAAGAAAAAAGTTTTCAAAAATGTTTAAGAATAAAATAACAATAAAAATGAATTTTAATTATTCATCAAAAAACCATTGATCCGTTTTCCAAAAATTGATTTTTCAACGAAAAATCACTCGGGCGTATACGTGTATTTTTTTTTAATTTATTTTTTTTACGTAATACGATCGCTTATCAGTTATATCATGTTTCACAACAAAAAATGTTAGTGTAATGATTTAAAAATTTTATGTTTTGTTAATAATTTTTAAAGAGAAAATCAGAGTCCAATAGTATTGTCACGTTCTCCACTAAAAGTAGATCAAGGTTTTGGTGAAGAACGTATGATCTGAAATCTATTATTCACCATGTTGGGGGAATTTAAAAATGGCTTCGGATTTCCACAGTTACCTTGATTTGGTGATGCAGTCCTTTATTTTTGAGCATTTTTGCCTTAAATTTTTATATCTACGCAGAATAGAGGAGTATTCGACCTCAAAATCTGGTCAAAAATATTTTTTATGTTTTTCTTATTGAAATTGGCCTAAAATATTATTTAATAACTTGCATTAAAAAGTTACACTGAAAAAATTTGTCGGTATTAAATTAAATTTAGTATTTTTTTTTTTCAATTTTATTTAATTCATTTTACTAATTTATACATGAAATTACAAAAATTTGAAAATAAGTGTTTTTTTTAATCCAAAATGACTAAAAATACCTCAAGAGTAAAAAAACACCCATTAAAAAAAATGTTACAAGATGGTTAATTTATTTTTATGTACATGAGATGACAAAAATGTACAGTTAAATATAAAAGAAAACTTTTTGATTTTTGATCGTACCCAAAACTATAACAAAAACACCGTTTTTTTACCGAAAATTACATACATTTTGACGTTTTTCCTTGCACTCTTGTCATTTTAATTTTTAATACTTTTTCAATAAAATATATGGAAATTTCTGTATTTACATAAAGTACCTAAATTGACTTTGGACATCCATTAGAAAAATTTTCACAATTATTACAAATCACAGACAACGATTAGAAATCAAAATACGCTTATAAAATAGAGTAGATTTATACTTAGATCTTGGGGATTAGTTATTATTTGAAACCGGTTTTAGTTAGCATGCGTATTGAGGAATGCAAAAAGCAAAAATTAACGGGTGGAATGCGATTTTTTTTTTTCACTTATGGGCTCGAATACCTACTCCTCTGTGCGTAGCGTCAGTTCCTCGTAAAAGATAAATCCTTTTACAAAAATATATAAGTGTTGGAGGCTGGATTTCAACTCAGAACCTTGGATTTGACAGTACAGTTGCATTAACGTCCGTTTGCGAGTTAAAAAATTAAGTTAAAATAATTTTTGTCAATAGTAGATAACCAGTTCAATTTACTGTAGCATGTAATATTTACCAACTTGTAAGGTAAACAAGAAATCATACTCTTTAAAATCAAACGTAAGCAATATAAAAGTGCACTAATGAACCAATATTTAAAGTCAATAAACCTCTTTTCAATTATTTGTTCCCAAGTTCTTTTCTCCTAGCCAATAGTTTATCAGACTATTTTTTTTTTATAGTTGTTGTGGAATTAAATCTTTGTTATTAAGGGAAAAACTTTTTATAATTATTTTAACTTTTTTGAACTAAATCGTAGACTTATACACTGCAAGCTATGATAACCCTTATAAAACTTTTGTTATAAAATATGATTATGAGTGAAGAAAAAAAAAGCAATAAAAATACAATACAAAAAAAAAACTTTTTTACACCCGTTTCACTGTATTCGGTTTGGAAGGCTATACGTATAGAAGGACACAAATAATTTTGCAGGGCTTTCCCAACTCTTGACAAAGACATAAAAACCTTTATAGCTTTCGAAAAATTTATTGTGTTTAACACAATTCAATTTGTTAAAAAGTCCTTTTTTTCCTCCAATCTCACTCTATCAATCATATTGTATTTAAGTACTCTAGTACTCTCAAGATGGAAAGAAGTACATAAAATCAATTGTCATATTGAAGTAAATTTATGTTATTTAAAAAAAAAAAGAAAAATAAAGCAAATTTAATAAATTTTTCCTTAAATTGTATTTAAGTGAATACAAAACATTTATAAAGATCTTAAAAGTTCTAGACAACTTTATCTTCTATGGACGATAATTCTAAAAACCCATATTAATGGATGAAAATGAAATTCAGTTTCATCCATTTTTTCTATGAATATTCATTGTGTGCATCTTGTGATGCATAACATCAAGTCCACTTACCTGAAAAAAAGATCCTTCAATATGGAAATTTGATTTGTTTGTGAGTGTGTGTGTGTGTTTTTTTTTAATGGATGGTCTAGGTAAACGCCTTTTAAAGTGAAAATATTAGACCGTAGGCTGATCAACTTATTCATATCTATTTAAAAACTGTTTTCTTTAAAAATTTGAGGCGATTTTGTGTGAAAAGTTGTGGGAGTTTGTTAGTATTAAATATTTAGTAAAAAAAAAAAAAACAGGGAACCTAAAAATTATTCGTGAAACTTTTAAAATAATTGTTAGCATAAAAGGCTTTCAAATTAAATTAAGTTTGAAGTAAAAAATTGTAAAACAAAAATATTGTTTTTAACTTTTTTTTTTTTTAACAATATCAATAAACAAAGTTTTTTATTGTTTAAACAATTTTAATGTAATCAAAGTAAAACTGAAAAGCTCCTGCTGAGGATACCATTCAATTAACAAAAACAGTACAAATATAATTTTAATTCACTTCAATTTTTTTTGGTTTTAATTAATTTGTGTAAAATATATTGAAACAAAACATCAACAAAAAAAAAACTTTTATTTATATCAAACGATAGTTTAAATAAAAATCAATTTTAAAACTCTTTATTCATTATATTCCACGATGCCTGCCAAACAAACTTATTACATATAACTTTGGTTTACATAATTTAAATTGAAAACAATATTTACTTGACTTAAACTGACGTGAGTTCGAAATACAAAAAAAAAAAAAAATGTTTAATTAAATCAATATCCTTGCAGGCCTTATTTTATACAAAATAAAAAAAAAAAAACTTAATTTATTATATGAAATTGTTTACATAAAAGATAGTACCGGTATACTGAATATATTTAAAAATATAAACAAAATTAACAGCTTTATCAACATATTATATTTCAAAAAGAGAAATCATATTTAAATACATTATATCTATGTATTTAACACTTGCTTTTATATATATCCACTGGTTATTGAACCTATTTTTTTTTTTTTTTTGTTTCCAGGAATTAAAGACTGAAAAAAGAGATATTAATGAAAATTAAATTGATGACAGAATTCATATTAATAAGCCAACTGATTTTATTTATATGATGTCGACGCAGATTTTACGCAGATATGCGTACCAATGTGAAAAGAAATATGCTTATAGTCAAAAGCATTGATGAATTCATCTTTAAAGCTTTTGGATTTCAGGGCATTAGCACTTTTAGGTGCCGTGAATAACGGTAGAGAGACTTTATTTCCAATATGAAATTAAAGTCGATTTTACCTTATTTGCCTTTTGCCACTTAATGTTTGACCAATAATACAGTTGTTGCATGTTTGAGAGTGTGTCTAATCTACTGCTACTAACATATATACGTTTTCGTATAATGGATTCAATAAATTCCTCACTCGTTCTATTAAGAAGTTCTTAGTAACAAAACAGTGGTTTTCGATGGAATCGGTTTCTGAGCTGGTTGTTCTCATTTCTTAAGAAAGGGGGCCCCACAGTTGTTTGCGGATGGAGGAATTCCTTATAAGCTTTTAGTGGTAAGCTAGGACATTTGGGTGGTTCCATAGGATCTCGGAACTATATATATGTATGTTACAGTGGCGTATCTAGTATGGGTGACACCTAAGGCCCCCTCCCCCCCCCCCCCCAAAAAAAAGCACAGTAAATGAAATTCCACTATTACATTAATATTATTCACTTGCTCCTTACCATAGGCAAATTTTGGAATCGCAAAAAAATAGAACTGCAATACAACCGATTTTCTTACTTCATTTTTTTTTTAATTAAGGAAAATTTTCATTTAAATAATTTTTGGATTAAAAAAAAAATTCAAAATACATTTTTTTTTATACATTCAATTTTTATATGAATGACCAATTAATTTTCTTCAAATTTTATTTTTATGTGTGTGGATCAGAATCAAAACCCATTTTATCCACTTTTTTTGATTTCGAGTAAATCGAGAAAAACTTGTATCTCGTAAACGAAACATTTTTTATTACTTTTTTAAATGCAGGATTGATTCAATTAGGATTCCCTACAGTTTAAGTCCAGAAATCGTGATCTGAGGGTTTTAGTTTTAGAGTTATACCCAAAACAAATATGGATAGAATGGATTTTGAAAATCACCTCTCAATTTCAGACCAAAATAAGAAAATATGGCATAAAAAAATCTCAATTAAAAACGAGAAAACTTTATTTCCTTTTTTTTAACTACGCCTACTTTCTTGAACAAATAAATTCAATCCTAAATGCCGAAAATTTTTTTTTCAAAAATCCGTATAAATTTTCGGATATTCCCATCTAATCTCATCCCATGGATAAAATGGTTTTTGAACTTCAAATTCATTTTAGAAATAATATTTTTAATGGATATAATGGATTTTGATGCGAATAAAATTGTTTGGATATAATGGGTTTTGAAACAAAAACTCAAGTGGATAAAATGGGTTTTGAAATTAACCTCTAACTTTGTGGTCTGATTTCTATGCCAAAAAATGTAATTAGAGACTCAAACTTGGGCGCATCGTATGTATTTGAATAATAGAAACAAAACCTCATACCTAAGTCATTTTTTTTTGAAAAGTGGATATAATGGGGTTTGATTCTGATCCACACATGTGTCGATTAGTTTTTAATTTTAAATACACTGGTCTGCAAGGAAATCCTCCTTGAAATTGAACTATACTTTTCTAAAGGATTTTTGTATGCTGATTCCGAATCCGAAGTCAGAATTGATCTAGCACTTCACGTTTTTTAGATATTCCAGTTAGAAAATCTCAAAACCCATTTTTTGCTGTTTTCGAAGAAATATTTTGCCATAATGTAATATTTTCCAATTAAAATTGTTAAGGTTTATAAAAGAACTTATTTTTTTCTTTCAAATTCAGTTTCAATCTTCTCAATATCTCTTTTCTTCTCCGAGATATCTTAATTTCAGTAAGTTTAGTAGGTTTGGCATATCTTATCATAAAAAAAACTGATCTCTAAAAATTAGTATATCTTTCTCCCTAGAATAAAAATAAACTTTTCTAATGGACTTTAGTGCGCTGATTTTGAATCCGAACTCGAAAAAATTCGGTCAGCTCTGGTTTGTGAGATATAACAGTTTTTATTGAGATTTTCTAAGAAAAAACTTCATTTTGTGATACTTTAATGCGAATATCTTAAAATCCTCACGTGATAGAAATTTTTTGACTTCGGATTCTAACTCAGCACATCAAAAACTATAAGAAAGGTATACTTTTGTTTCTAGGAGAAACAAATCTGAAACTTTACAAGGCAATTTATCGTTTTATTACAAATAAGATATTTCTAATTAGATAAATAGTATATAAAATTACAAAACACGTAAAAATTTTCTTTAATGTATTTTATTATGGTTTTCTTTACATATTTGACTTTTTAAATATAATGGGCGTTGATATTTTACATTTTCCATAACTAAGGTGTTTTTGTTCATGTTGGATTTACTAAAAAGTAAAGGATTTTGATATTTCTGCTTTTTTATAAATCAGTATTTTAAAATATGAGTAAACATTAAGGACATGTTTGGTGTCAATCGATAGGCCATATTACGAGGAATAAGTCCTCCAAGTTTGAGCTCAATGCTACAAATAGTTTTAATTTTGCACGAGTTCAAATAAAAAGGTTGATTTTTTAGAAACTACCCACATTTTTCAAAATTTAGATTCAGGAAAGTCTAATCTTTCATAATATCAAAAAATTTTTTGAAGGAGAAAAAAAAAGTTAAATTTTGCAGACCAGTGATACCATTCCATTTTTTATTATTTTGGAAATTTGTATTTGTATACCTACAAAAAACTTAAAAAAAAAAACAAACGGCACCAACAAGTTTAAACAATTTTTTGTCATGCGTACCAACTTAAAACATTCCTAAAAGATGTTTTGTGTTTTTAAAAACATTTTTTACGTTTTTATAAGTTTTTAATGAAACTTATTAAATTAAATTAAAATTAATTGCACGACTGGGGTCGCACGTACTTGCACTTTTGGTAAAAGTTACTCTAATGTTTAAGCTTTTTATTGAACAAAATTTGGGTAAATTTAAAATTTTATATTTTTATGGAATTTTATAAGTAGGTACCTATAGTGAAAAAATAATAAAATCTGTTTTTATAATTGACTAAAGACCGTTTTATATGATCTTTTAGACAAAACTAAGTTTGATATTTGATTTTTTGTATAAAAATTAATTTTTATATATAAAAATTCTCTAACAATTTTGAAAAAAAAGTTAGTATGCCATTTTGAAGAAACAATTAATTTACTCATAAATACGAAATTTCCAAATTTTTCACCAAACCCGTTTTCAAAAAATTGATTTTTCAAAAAAAAATTTTCATTTTTTTTTTTTAAATCCAAAAATGTGTTTTTTGAAAATTTTCTAAAATTTTAATATTAACTTTATATAGACTCTTTTTCATAAATAAAATTCGTTGAAATCGTGTTGATGTTGTACAAGATATTCTGAAACCAAAAAAAATCGTTCTCAGGTTGGCAGGTACCGTAAAAAAATATTTTCTGTATTTCAAAAGTTGGCTCTTATGTGAAATACTACACACAAAAATTTTATCAAAATCGTTACATCCGTTTTTGATATAATTTAACTTTCATATTTCCGTTATATGGCAGGTACCGTTAGATAGTTAGAAAATTTTATTTTTTAACTGGAGCTGGGCACAACTCGGCTGAAATTCTTAAATAAATTTTAGCTCGGATTAATTTTTGTGTGTGAGCTAAAATGTTTTATTCTAAGAAAAAAATTGTTCTATACTCTGCGAATTACATTAAAGGCCTATTTTTCCTTGTTAGCTTTCCGGTCCGCCCCCTTTGACCCTTTCAAATTGTGAACTGTGTAACTTTAATATTTGAAATTTTAAGTTTTCGATATTTCTTTTAATGTTAAGATATACCTGCTACAATGTTTCATTTTTGAATTCTTATTAAGTTCCTTAAAATATATGCTTAGAAACGCCTGACTTTCTCGTAAATGACGGAACCAATTTCAAAAAAATTATTTTACAAAAACGTTGTAGTAGATAACCCTTATTTCAAAATTAAGAAATATTTTCAAAAAAATTGCTTTTAAAAAAATCTGAACATTTTTTTTAGAAACATCAGTGTAATTTTTTAAACTTTGTTTTCATAATTGGTTAATATTTTCTTTTTATTTGCATAGCAATTTTTTTTTTTTTTTTGTTTATTTTTTGAAAATTTTCGGACAGGGTATTTTAGGAAAAATGTGTGAATAGCGAGCGTCTAGGTGGGGTCGGGACAAGAAAAAATTTTATGGGAGCGAAATATTTATTGAAAATCAAAGCATTCTTCCTTTGGAGGTCAAAACTACTTTAAGAGATGTTTTTGTTTAAATTAAAATTCTTTTTAATTAATTAATTAATAAATTAATTATTTTAATTAATTAATTAATATATCTCTTTATGAATTTTCAAAAAGCTTAACTATTTCAAATAACTTTTAACATAAGAGTAAGTAGTACCTATGTGCGATCCAGTCGTGCATTTTATAAATTAAATTTACGAATGTTTTCCTTATTCCCCAAGAAATATCAACCAAAATAAAGAATTTCAGTGACGAAATAATAATAATAATAAAGAATAAAATTCATGCCTTCTGGTTTCTTTATGTTTTCATGTAAATCGTTATAAATTCTTTTTTGAGCATTGGGCTTTTGGTACATGTTTGTTTCCTTTTTCATTTGCTTATACAATTTTTTCACTCATATGCATATCCTTATGAAAATTTTTATATGAAACTTATTTATTTTCTTTTAGGCTATACTCAACTCGGTACATTGGTGCGGTTGTTATGCGGGCATAAATATATGAATTTGGTATGGAACTGATAGACTTAATGCAAATTATATAACACACCCGCACCTTATACACGAATTAACTGGTTCAATGATTTCCAATTTCATTGGCAAATTTAATATCCGGTGTGCGACTGTGTTGCAAGTCTGTACGAGGATGGTTTATCCCCCAAGGATATTATCGGAAGCAATGATTACATATATTTTACAAGGCGAAAGTAGGTGGAACACTGATTTAAATTTTTGTCAAAATTGATTAATTTTTGGTTGCGTTTAAAATTGATTGATGTGTGGGCATGTTCATTTGTTCACATGTTAAACACTTTAAACGTTACTGAAGTTTGTATTAAAACGGTTTAAATATGAAAAATAGCTAAACATTTTTTTTTTTTAATAATTTTTAGTGAAAAAATAAATGCAAATGGCTTTAATTCCTCAAAAAAAACTTGTTATTTGATACTATTTCCAATATTGTATTGTTAAATCTTTTGATGCCAAAATAACAAAACTTTCTTTCAATAAGAAAATAAAAGAATCCCATACAATTTCCATAATAAACCAAAAACTTCTTAAGGCATATATACAAAAGGATTTTCGTTTGTGTAAGCAAATCCTGTGATTCACACACAAAATGCTCCATGAAAAGCAAATGAATCCTGAATAAGTGAATAAGTAGTGTGTGTCACAGTTCTCATAGTAAAATGCTTTCCAAGTACAATATCAACATAAGAAAAAGACACGTAGGCACACTAAAATGTTTCATTATACATAAAGGAATTTTTCTTTATATTATTATTTTCACTATGATGGTGCATAGGTTTGAGTGTTTGTGTATGTGTATTTTAGTAAATTCATTCTGATTTAGTTGAATATGTTAGCATGTTCACATGGAATGAATGAAGAAAATTGCTTTCTCCCGATGAGTCAGTGAACTTTACCACAAAATAAAAATGGGCATACAAATTTCGGAGATTTTATTTGATTGTTGTTGTTGTTTTAGTATAAAGTCATAAGAATAACTAGATGTTCTGCTTAACTTAAATCCGTTTTATATGTGAAGGAAATAGACAATTTGTGATAATATTTATTTTTAGTGGGATTTTGTTTGCAAAAAAAAAGGAAAAATTATCAGATAGTAATTCATAAACTTGTGTCCAACTAATCGCATGATGATAAGAATTTATCGTATTCATGGAAAAAAAATTGAATAAATTGTTGAGTGTCTTTGAGATTCTTCTATAAAATTCACTCTCAATATGAAGGCTAAAATCGATTAAAAGAAATGTTAAACAGAGCAGAATTATATAATAGTCCCCAAGGTGTATTTTAGAAAATACAAAAATTCAAGTGAAAAAAAACAGGGTGATAATTTGATGTATTCAATTTGTTTTTCGTAAGCCAAGCAAAGCTCATTATTCAGAGTATCTAATGATTCGTAGCATTTTAATGGCACCCTTGGGTCGTATTATTTTTGATTTATCATTTAAATCATTAGTAGTTACGCTTAGAATTTAAACACTCTTGAAATGATTTATGTGGTGCTCATTGCTAATGTTGTTTGAAATTGTTAAAGTGACGATGACAGTGCATTTAGATTAGAAAAATTAGAGAGTTATGTTTTAAGGTGAAATACATATCGTCGGTGGCCATGGAATTACAAGATCGTATCGTATTAACTTGACATTTTGAATGGATTATAATGATTTGTTTATTCAATAAGATCATTCCAAGTAATATTGAAAACCACCATTTTGAATTTTAAAAGCGGAGCTCTGATTTTCAAAATTTTTAAATACAAAATATGAATTTTATAGCTGAAACGGAATTGCTCATAATATTTTGTTTATAATTTCTAAAGACATCAAATGCACTAATTTTTGGAAAATGAAGAAAAACATAAAAAAATTTAAAATAAGCAAACAAAGTTTACAATTTGATTTCGATTACTTAGATGTATTTTTAGAAAAAATGGTTGAAAATCCTTGGGCCGATTTTTTATTAAGGTACATAAAATTTATTTTGAATAGCTGTTTTCATTATAAATTTGGTATGCCATTTTGTGGTAGCCAAAATAAAAAAAAATTGGTGTTCCGTTTTCGAAAATTTGATGTTTCAAAAAAAAAAAAATTTTTTCAACATTAATTATATCTAATAAAAGAGTCGTTAAAATTGCATAAGTTTCTTAAAGGATAGATAGTTAACAGTTTTAAAAACACAGGGGCCGTTTTTGAGAAATCAAACTTATTACAATTTGGTATGAAAGTGCCTATATAGTTGTTTATGATCCAAAAAAAAAAATCATTCCAATTGTTCAAGAATTTTCATTGATTTAAGTAAAAAGACTGAATTTTTATGCAATAAAATAGACGAAATGAAAAGTGCACTTATTCTCTATTCCAACATAACTTCTTAACCTCTTATTTGAGTTTGACAAATGCAGTGTTTTTGAAAGCGTTCTGCTTGTGTTTTGGTTAATTACGTAGTGTAGGCTGTTTATATGGTCGAATAATGCATACAAATATTTTTGTTATATTTTTGGTACCCTCTATTTTTTTTTTTTATTACAAAAAACCATTTCTACATACTTTCGGTAATCTATGAATATTTCAGTCATTCTTTTTTTAAATCCCGAATATGTTATATGTTTTTGGAAAGAACGTTTTTAGACTAGTTTTGTATTTATTTCCTTTTTCTTAAATCGGGAATACGTGTCTTGAATATCGATGTAAGTTGAAGTATAAATACACAACCATAGCCATATTTAGGGGGGGGAGGGGGGTTTGGGTGTTTAACCCCCCCCCCCCGAAATTTTTTTCAGAAAATCAAAAGATACCTATATTATAAACATATACAAGTCTAATATGTGCAGCACTAAATGATTTGGTTTTGTGTTTTAGTGATTTGATTACCTATATGAAAATCTATCTTAAAATCACTACCAATTTTGCATCATTGCAGAAGCTGTCGATGAAGTTTGTATAAAGGAAAACAAAAATTGTTTGACCATTTCCTTAAGCACTATGTTAACACCTTAAAATGCTCTTTTAAGAACCCTTTAAATATGACAAGTACTTATGCAGGGTTTTTGGTGCCGGGACTAAACTATGCTTTTTCAAAGGGTTTCGGTGGCCGAACTCGAATCCAAAGACGGACTTATTCGATAACATCTCGTTTTTAAAATATTACCCTTAAATCTATTTAAATCTTTCAGACATCTTTTTTACTGTCCGAGATATCTTCAGTTGCTTATTACCCACCTTTGTTCTATGTTAACCTTAAATCCAGTATGTAAGCGAAAATAAATGTATCGATTTATTCAGAGACTGTAGTACCTACCAACGCTAGGAAATAACCTCGAAAACTGGTAAAAAGCGGGATTTTCGATATTCTAACGGGAATATCTCAAAAACGCGATGTGATAGAATTTTTCTGAGTTTGGATTCGAGCTCAGCATATAAAAAACCTTTAGAAAAGTATATGTGCCCTTAATTATGAAAGTGGACTAAGTCACTCCTAAAAATGGCAGCAAATCTAGCCTAAAAATAACTACAATTTAAGGGGTAAAGTTTATTTGAAAGCGAAATTGCAGTAAATAAACTTCTTTATTGCTCATCTAGTGATTTCATAAAAGAAATATAATTAAATCGTTATAAGAAAAGTATTATGTAAGTTTTTCTTTAAACAATGCAAAAAGTGAATTAGTCCACTTTCATAATCATGGGCACATATCTTTGTTTCTGTAACAAAAACCTTGTTGGCCATACCTACTCAAAATAAAAAAAATGCGATTATACTTTTGCAATGGAAGAAAAACTTGTTTTTATTTCTAAAAATTATAAGAGAAAGTTACGGAACATTTAGTTCTTCTCAATATTCTTGTTTTTTGATCCCCTTTAATAAAAAAATAGTAGGGTGTCGCTGCAATACTCGGTTTTATATTAATAGCATTTTTATATGGTGCGATTATACTTTTGCAAAGCACTGTATTTACAACATTTCGTTATTCTTTTGTTTCAAATTATAAAATTAAACAATTTCAGTTTATTGTTAAATTTCAAAGTGAAGTATAACACTGGTCAACAAAATTAAACTTCTTTTTTGTTACAGAAACCAGGGTAATACTCTTCTATAGGTTTTTTGTGTGCTGAGCTCGAAACCGAAGTCAGAAAAATTCGATCACATCACGTTTTTGAGTTATTCCCGTTGGAAAATCGAAAATGCCGCTTTTTACCAGTTTTCAGGGTTATTTTTTAGCGTTAACTTATTTTTTTTTTTTTTTAAATTGAATTTGTGACAGTTTCTAAAAGAATTAAGTTTTGTCTCTCTAAATCCGTTTAAATCTTTTAAATATCTATTTTCTTCCTCGAGAAATCATAACTTGAAATCAAAGTGTTTGGGGCATCTCATATTTATTTGCTTTTAATAGCAAATATCGAATAGTTCTGTACCAATCGCTTTCAAATTTTGACACAATTCTTTTAGAAACTGTTACAAATTTAATTAAAAAAAAAATAAGTAAACGCTAAAAAATAACTTTGAAAACTGGTAAAAATCGGCATTTTCGATTTTCTGATGTGATAGAATTTTTCTGACTTCGGATTCGAGCTCAGCCTATAGAAAAGTATACCCTGGTTTCTATAACAAAAACCTTGTTGACCAGTGTAATTAGCTCATGTGAAACAATTTGGATTATTTAAAATTTTGGTTTTTAAGTATTACTAATTTCATTTAGAACTCAATAGATAGAATGTACCTGTCAATTTTCTGCTACAAAATTTCAGTGCAAGAAAAAGTCCATTTTTCAATGTTTTATACATTAAATTGTACGAAATAATTTTTTTTATAAAGCCTTAGAATGGTTAAAATTTGTTTCTTAACAAAAATTTTCTTCCTCGCTAACGCTAGCAATTTATATCAACCAACTTATCACTCTTTGTACCTACAAAACTAGAGATGCCGCTGAATATTCGGCCATTTTTAAATTCGTTTACCGTAAGCAGGGCTTTTTTAAACTTTTAACTACGAATTCCTCTCCTAAAAAAAACTTAAAAAGGATATTGGCAAATTTTTCGTACTACGCTTATTTGTGTATAAAAAAAATGTATGCTTTTTAATTTTTTGATATTAAACGTACCTATAAAAAGTGACTTATTGAAAAAAAATGTTTTTCTTTACCAAGCTAAATCTCTAAAACTATAGCAATTAAAAGTCAAAAAACCTTCAAATGATAGCTACACTTATAAAGTTTTTAATTTTTTGAACAAATGCTTTGGCTGAAATTTAAAATTTATCGAACAAGGTCCAAAAAACCCCATGTTATTCCCATAAGAAACTTCAACCGGTTAGAATTAAGTTAGAGACTTGAAAATTGAGGAATATTTTTATAGTCTATTTCCAAACATATAAGATCTTGGAGCATACAAATTTAATAAAACAATACACCAATTATTGTGCCTAAACAAATATTCTTTCAGAATATTACCTAACTTTATTTTTTATTTGTTTTGTTGTGCAATAAAAAATGGGTAAAGTTGAAAAATTTGAGCAAAAAATAACTTTTTCAAGATTTATGAATTTAAAAACCTACACTTTATTTTTTTTACCTCGTAAAGTTTATAAAAATGTTTTATCGTAAATAAAAATAAAATGGAGGGTTCCAAAAATATAACAAAAATATATTATTTATGCATTATTGGACCACATTCCACATAAACAGCCTACATTGCCTATGTTACCTGTCAGGTGCATTTAAAAATTTTATTTTGTAGCACAGTTTTATTTAGGATCCAAAAATTAATTCCAATTGTTAAGTTGTCTAATGTAAAACCAAATTTTGATACAATTAAATTTGTATATAATTCAATAGAAGGAATGAAAAGTGTTCTTATTATGAGCCCGCTACTGTATGTTTAGAAGATATTCGTATCCAAACCAATGCTCACTGATTTCAATAGTTTTCTTATGACCCGTATGCATTGCGATCTGGATACGAATATCTTCTAAACGCTTAAAGCAATCAATTTGATGCCAAGGAATTTTTTGTAGAACATTAAAGCCCCTACAAGAATACGTCTTGCTAAATTGAAAATAAAGAATTTTCAGTAAACTGGAAAATTTTTAAAAATATAAAATATTTTTATAATTTTTTTTAACTTTGACCTCGAATATCTTTAGAATGGTTAGATTAATGAAAAAAGTTAACAAGACCTTTTATGTGGGGCAATCAATATTCAACAAGAATATGTCATGCGCGTTTGATTATTATAATTTTTCAATTTGTTACAAAATTAAGAACAAAAAACGAATTATTAAAGATTTTCTCGATTTTTCGACCTCAAATATCTATTCAACGGTTAGATAAACGAAAAAAGTGTATAAGGCCTTTCATGTAGAGCGTTTAATTTCCTACAAGAATATGAAAAGAAAATTGCTAAAAAGTCAATTAATAAAAAAATTATTTTATTTTAGTAGAAGCTTGATGTAAAAATGGAAAATTGCAAAGCGGAGGACCTTCCCATTAATATAAAGAGCTCATATTTGGTGTGTATATTCTAGAGGTGTCTAGCAATCGATTTTTCGGAGTACCAAATCAAAAAAAAAAAGAATTTTGATTTTTTTGACCCACCCTAGTATGTATGTACAATATACGAAAGTTCATATATTCTATCATAACTTCTAAACTACTTGTTTGACAAATGCAGTATTTTTGGAAGCGTTTTGCTTGTCAATTCCCGACAAACAATTTTGATTCTATAAAGCCTTACAGATGCAATTGTTGCTTCTGTAAAGCATTATAGAAGCAAAATAGTTAGTAGGGTTGGTTATATGCTACATTACACTAAACTGAATGTACATTTATATGGTAGAGACAAAACCTTGAACAAATTTTGTTTTTTCAATGTACATTGGCTGTGGCTCTGCAAATACTTTATCAAGAAGTAATTATCCCAAACAAAAATAAAACATTTCAAAAACTATAACCCGAATTCTCTTTAAAACCTCATTAAAAAGTATTAAGACAAAAAAAAAATGTATTCAAATTCTGTTCTCAGTATACTCATATCACTGTTAATACTTTTCGATTTTAAAATTGAATTCAAACAAAAACTGCTGTTGAAGTTTCCTGACGACAAAAATCAGCTTCGTGGCAGATTGCCATCAATTTATCTCATAAATCTCCTTCTCTCACGAAAGATCTAAATGTTTTATTCGCAGAAAGTAAAGTCATATCCGTATAGTCAAATTTGTTATTATTCTTGTAAGTGCCTTACCTTTTGACAAACCTCCAAACCTCCCCATATTTTGCAAAAGACAAAAATATTTTTGTCGACAAAGGCGGTTTATCTTGGAAACTCGACAGCAAAACCGTCACACACCATGTTGTTTGTGACTACATGGTACATGGTGTTGTTTTCGGAATTCCTTCCTGCGAAACAGCATCATCCGACATGATGACCCTTCAATGGATTGTGAATGCTGCTGCTTCCTACACAATGCAATAACGCAATGTTCTCACGTTTTCAACTATGGAGGATGCACTACACAGACGACGACGACAATCTCAAATAACACCCAAAACACGTATAACACCAAAAAGGTATTTTTCATAAATGCAGTGTTGTTATAAAAGGTTAGTATTTTGGAATCAAATTATCGTATTGATTCTGCATGTAGCAAAAAAATGGCAAGGATAACTTTGGTTCTGTTACATTTAAACATAAAAAATAGTTAAATATACCAGACATTAGTTAAATTTACCAGAAATAAAGTTAAATTTACCAGAAATAAGGTTATCGCTGTGTTTTAGAACCACCTTTAAAGTTCAATTATTCAGGACATATTTCAAGTAACTTAAATAAACATTTTTATTTAGTAAAAAGCAATTCACTTTGAGATTTATTTTTTTTCAGAAAATTTATCATCTTAAAAATATTTATAACAACGCTGCTCAACAACATGGAGGTTGAAAGATATTTCTTGCGAACGCAATGTGCTCTTCCTGTATGCGATTTGCATGGCACACGGAAGTCACTGGACCATATAAGTAGAATTTTGTGTCGATGTGCACGTTTTTCTGGGAAAAAAGAAGAGAAAGTCACGATTCACAAAACCCAACTACGAGCAGATAAGCACAGGTTACTAAGGAAGTTATATTGATTTTGATTTACGTTCAAGGCTTTAATGTACACTAAGTAGTTAGGTAGGGGCTAACTAAGGGCATTAATAACGCTATCTGGCTAAAAATATTATTTCCACGAATATTTCAGTGAAATGATTTAAATTAAATGTACAATGAACAAAAATATCCTAGATTCGACCTTTTGATATGAATTTCGAAAGAAATCAATTTTTCTGGAGATTTCATTCTCCTTGTTTGAAAGTTTTTTTTTTTGTTTTCAAAGAAAAAGACAATACAAATAGGAATCCACCTACATTTACGAATGATAGTTTAAAGGTTAACTTTTTCATTTAAAGTTCTATGAAACTAGAAGTAAACAACGTGGATTTTTCGTGGAATCCAATAAGTTCCATTTCGCTATTTTTGTCTGCTACAAAAATAAAATGCACGACAGAGTAGTAGGTACTTGCTCTTATGTCCAAAGTTGCTTGGGATATTAAAACTTTAAGAAATTTAAAAATAAAGAATATAAAAATCAATATAACATATATACAAAAAATATCCCTAAAAATTATTTCGACCTTAAAACTACATAGTGATGTGAACTATCGAATGATTTGAACTACTATCGAATAGTTCATTCATTCATTTATTAATAAATTCGAATAAAAACTATCGAATAAAAAACTATTCGAATGAAAATAGTAACTAAATAAATGAATGATTTAAAACTATCGAATGAATGAATATTTTAAAACTATCGATAGTTTGATAGTTTTATTCGATAGTTCCCGTCACTACTTAAAACGAAGTAGAGTAAAGTCGGGTATTGTGGTATATATGTTTCTTTTTGGAATATATTTGGAAAATATTGAATCAAACTAATCGCAAATTTGTGAAGATGTGCTGTGGTATACTGCCCATAATCTCGTAAAGGCCCTAACAACAAAATTTTTGATTTTGATTTTATTGCATATTTGGAGTTAGGGCATTGTCTCTGATTTCTTCTCATTTATTTTTTTACCTAAGTCTTTAAATAAGTCAGAAAATTCCAAATATATTTTTAGTTTTTTTTTCATTTTTATATGCAAATTGCGGATTCAGATTTTGTGTTTTTCTCTATAACTCAGAAGTTTGAAAAATGTAGTTAGGGCCTTTACGAGATTATGGGCAGTATATTACCTTTGTGTTTTGAATGTTTTGCAGTGATTTTTCGTTTCTGAAAAAAAATGTGCGCTGACCTCGAAAATGCCACATTTGGAAAGTGGAGGGTTTTCCAATACATTATAATATACTAGCTGACCCGGCGGACCTCGTTCCGCCATTTTTTGTTTTTATTTTTAATTTTCGACACTATATAATTAGTTAACATTATAAATGAAAAAGGGAATCAAAACTTGAAAAGTTCGTAAAATGAGTTTAAAAATATTCACTTTTAAACTTTTAGCAAAAGTGACCTATGTAAAATATGGCCTATGTAAAAAACGGCCAAAAAACTTGGGACAAAAAAACTTGTTTTTCCCGTTATTCTGTCAAAAATCATTTAAAAATTTATAAATGCTTGCGTATGACTAAAGCCTATATTTCCTATAAGTAGATTAAAAACTACTCAAAAATGTCCCTAAAAATTAGTTGTTTTTCAAAAATTCAAATTTCAAAATCCAGGGCCTATGAAAAAAATCCGTATAAGACGCCTAAATTTTTTTCTTAGTATCTTTCAAATCGTGTAACTCAAGTTTCCGTAAAAATTTTCCCTACCTTTAATAAGCCTTTTGTCGAAGTTTTACCAGATGTTTTCACTGCACAAAAACCTTCACAACTTAGTTTTGAAATTTTTTAGAATTTTTGCAATACCTTTTTCAACCTTACAATAAATTTATCTATCATTTAAAACAAAAATTCAACCTTCTACAACTTACCGTTTAGAAAATAGCCTCTATTTTCAATGTCGTGTTACCCCTATTTAACCTATAAATTCATTAATTTTTTAGCCTAAAACCTTCTACTCTTATTCCCCTTTGATAAAACCAAACTTTAATAACTTTAATATACATAAAAAGCAAAAAAAAAACATGTAATTTTATTTTCTCACGCTTAAAATGTGTTATCAAATGAAAGGTAATATTATCATAAAGATAAATCAAATTTTAATAAGCTCCAGATCAAAAGATGTAATATGTTGAAAAATAGAGTTTTATTTTACCATTATTTCAAATTTGCCATTACAAAATTAATTGAAACTTTGTACAAATATAGTCTTGCCTATTATCTATCTACACTGTAAATTTTATTCATTTATCTATTGAAGAAAAAAAGATAAAAATATAAAACTGTTTTAAAAATTAAAAATTTTGTACATGCATGCGTATGATTGAAACCTATATTTAATATAAGTTTGAGATTTTTTGCAGACTTAAAAAAATTCCAAAAAGACTACTCAAAAATGTCCCTAAAAATTAGGTTGTTTTTCAAAAAAATTTTATTTCAAAATACAGGGCCTATGAAAAAAATCCGTTTTAGACCCCTAATTTTTTTTTTTTAATATCTTTCTTATGGTGTAACTCAAATTTCTGTGCAAAATTTTGCGCGCCTCTAATTAGTCTTTAGTCGAAGGTCTATGACTGCAAAAAAACCTTCACAACTTGGTTTTGAAATTTTTTTTGAATTTTTTCAATACCTTTTTTAACTATTGAATAAATTTGTCTATCATTTAAAAAAAAAGTCAACTCTTTACGACTTACCGTTTAGAAAATAGCCTCTTTTTTCAATGTCGTGTTACCCCTATTTACCCTATAAAATCTTAAATTTTTTTTGCCTTAAACCTTCTCCTCGTATACCTCTTTGATTAAAAAAAAAAACCGGCCGGTGTGGCCGGTTAGCGAACGTACACAAAACCAAACTTTAATATATATAATAGATTTTATGAGTGTCTTAAAAATTAGATTTGTACCAAATTTATATCGAAATCACGTAAATCAATAGCAAACTGTTGTACTTAAAAATACATATTTTCGTCTTTTTGAGTTCGCATTTTCGTTAAATAAAAGTTGTTACCTATAAAAAATAAAGAAAATGGTAATCGGCAGTCGACACATAAAAACAAATTTTCAATAAAATTCTTTGGTAGGTTTTGAAAAAATTGAATTTTTCACAAAAAAAAAATGTAATTTTTCTTCAAGTCCAAAAATGATTTCTTTTATTTTTGTTTTCTTTATTTTAACATTTCATTGTAATGTCGAATTCCATTTTTTACGAGTCTTTAACTTACCTTATAATAACCATATCGCAAATAAAAAGGAGTATACAATATTACTTGCCTTAAACTAAATTAAATAATAAAAAATATGTAAAACAAAATGACGCGCAATAAGCTTCATTTGTGACCTCAAAATTTTTTTAGCAACTTGTTTAATTGGTTTGTCAACCTTTTGTTCATGTTTGTCCACCCAAAGTTTTCGTTTCTTCACCCCTCAAAAAAATTTTTAGAGCAAATTTTTTGTGTAGGAATTCTAAAAAATGAAAAATCGTCTAAAACCCTCAAATTGTAAGATAGACGAATAAAACCATTTGCAATATACCGTTTAGAAGAAATGCAAAAGACAAATTTTGCACTGCAAAACTGAAAATCAATTTTTCAAACTGCAGTCGTTTTTCCAACTTGATTTCTTTGCATACATATACCAAATTTCGTCGTTTGTCCACCCAACGTTTAGTAAACATTCAAAATATGTAGGTATGTTACAATTTTAAGGTTAACATATTTTTATTTTATTTGATTATTATTATTTATCTGTCAATCACATACAAATTTTAAAATTTCCCGTTTTTAATGGAGACTTTAAATTTAATGAAGTGTGAATAAATTGGGCCTAAAATTTTTGGAAATTTTTCTTCTCATGAAAAAGTTTTTTCCAAAAATCGTTTTTAACGATACCTCCCATAGAATCGTTTTTTTTTTTTTTTTAATTTCAAACTGTTTTCCAAATTACTTGTTAAATTTTAATGAATTTTTTTTTGTGAAAAAACATTTTATATTGCCTGAATATAAATCAAAAAAAAAAATTTGAAAAAAATGATTTTTTGATTTTCAAACTAATTTTGAAATTTTTTTTGTTGAAAAATCAATTTTTCGAAAACGTGATATTGAATTTTTTTGATATTTTGGTTTAACGTGTTGATTATAATTTTCTACAACTTGGCATACCAAATTAATTTTAATTTTCTTTTTTTTTTAAAACTATTTAAAGAAAATTACTTTTTTTTAAAAATGGCTCTCACGATTTTTGATTTTTTTTTCTAATAATGCATCGTTAAAAATGAAATAAAATTGCATACTTTTTTCGGACCTCAATTTCGTTTAAAGAATTGTTTTTTTACATTTGAAGAACGAATTTTAAGATTTTACTTGCTCTATAGGGCAAGTATTGGTTTCGTGTCGAAAAAAAAATTGAGGCTTTAATCAAAACCAACATTACGATGATGGAGAATTCCGAAAAAGTGGGTCCCGCAATTCCGTCCGTGCGTCTGTGCGTCTGTGCGTCCATCTGTACACATTTCCACAGCCTAAACGGGTGGATGGATTTTCTTCAAATTTGGTACAGATGATTTTTATGGAATTCTGAAAGTTGGTTTTTTTTTGTTTTTTTTTTATATCTCGTTTAGAACGTTTCTCGAAAACGGCTCTAACGATTTTGATTAAACTTTGTGTACGTAATATTTAAAGCAGTGGCAGTAAAATTGCATTTTTATTTTTTCTCAAAAAAGTCAAATAACAAAAAAAAAATTTTTCATTTAACATAATTTTGCCCTAAATGTCGGCTCTTCCCCAATATCAATTTTTTTTTTAAATTTAGATCCAGCTTTTAAAATCTACAAGTAGACTAACATAAAAGTGCTTTGAGCTGCAAGAGCAAGTACGTGTGCGACCCCAGTCGTGCATTTTATTTTATTACATTTACCAAATTTGTATATAAAGAGTTTTGACTCTTTTACAAATTAGGTGACTTTTCTTATATTTAAAACTTTAAGCCTACAATAAAAAAAATTCGTTTTAAAGAGTTTTTAGGTAGTTCAGTGAAAAATTACTCTTTACAGATTTTCAAACTTTGAAACGATTATCGATTACTATCGTATCTTTGATTATCATTTAAAAAATAACGGAATGACCCGCCTGATAAGCAATAGTAAGCTTTTCAAACTTTTTATATAGTCGGAAAGAAAGATTTAAAAATGTTATTTAAAAAATATTTGTTCTTTGATAATGAAAATGAACAAATATGTATTCAAATTTATGCCCCTTATAAATATTCTCATTAATGTTTGTTTTAAGTTCAACTGTCACCAATCTATGAGAAGAAACCTTTATCAAAAGTTCACAAGCTAGTTAAGATATCTTCTTTCGAAAGTTAATTATTTATTCATAAATCAAGATTATAATATACTAAAGTCTCTCTTGGCTCACAATTAAGATTTTATCCTTATCAACAAAGCATTCCATACTTATTAGAAGCCAAAGGAATATATATATATATTTTTTGTATCCTTTCTTGACATGCCATAATATATGCATTACCTATATTCATCGTATATCTAATTTTATATGCAAATAATTGAATAACCTTTAAGATTTGAATCTCTTGAAATTTCGTATTATTTATTTTTCATGAGGGAATTTTATGAGGAATTCCTACATAGATTTGTGGGTTGGAAAATTATGAATTTCAAAAACTTCTTTGACACTTTGGGAATAAATTCTTGAAAAGGTTTAAGTCAACTTCTTGAATAAATTTTCTAGCAACAAAAATAAAAAAATTCTTAATTTTATTGAAGTATATAAAAATAACAAAAATTATTATTAATTACATTATAATTAACAAAAAGAATAATTTTCAACATCCATTTTTAAAAAAACCCTAAAAATGCTCTTTCATTAGCTCAAGGCACTGCTGATTTCAGATGAAAAAAAAAAAATCATGTCAAATGTGACATTAATAAAAATTCCTCAAATTTAATTCATCAAAATGATTGAAGACTATTTCGCACTTCCTAATTAGTATTTAAGACCAAAGCTCGTAAAACAAATAATTTCAGCTCCTTTTTATAATATGTCTGGCGTCTAATTATCTGCCATCAAAAAATACCTCAGTATTATACTTTTCTCTCACACAGATTCGAGTCGACGACGACACTCTCTGCAATATTGGTCACTGTCCTTAATTTGCAAAGAATTCATTTTAATTCCATTCACATTCCGAGCATAATCAAGGAGTAAAACAACCAAAACCCCAACTGAGCCATCACACCCAAAAAAAAAAAAAAACAAAAATCCTCGTAAAGATTCCTGTCATTATCCGCCTTGGCACTATGAATGGATCCTTTTGTGCGTATAGCTTAGTTTTGAGGATAGGTATATATATTTTTAGGAAGCAAATAATGGAAATGACAACAAAAAATCTCTTTATTGCCAGCATTTAATCAGAGGGTAAAATTGTAATTACTGAAGAATATTGTCGAAAATGCGACACAGAAAAAGAAGAAGAAGTATGATCCTCCTGTGCCACCGTTCCAAAAGTATAGACTTAGCAAGGACGATGATAGTGGCGCCGCCGTTGTTAACGCCAGTTCGCACAATCTCCTGGCAGGATTATCATCACACTTTATTATTGTGGTATTGAATTCGCTTCAACTTCTGTCGCACCTGACCGCACTTTGTCGAAGGAAATACAGCACAGATTGTAGCTATAGGTATACTTTTACTAACTGTTTTGGGCTCTTTCAATTAATTTGGGGTTATCTCGGTTCTAATCAGTGGAGATGACTTTGAAGCATGACTTATTAGAAAGAAGGTTTTTTTAGTGCGTGGTCGAACGAAGGGAGGGGAGAAGGAGGTGGAAATTTGTTGACATTAACGATACTGATCAGTGACATCTTGAGATGAGGAAACTAAATTAATTTGGAAGCATAGAAAAGCGAAAGAAGTCTTTTGAAATTCTTTGTATTTGTATGTTGTATCAAAAGAAAGTATAGTCAAAACAAAATCACTAAAAAGTTTATAGTGTTTGGTAATTAAACGTGATAGTTTTTTCAATAGGAAAGATTATTTGAATCAAAAACATGGTCTTCATACCTACAAAATTCTTGAGCGCCCTGAAAGAAAATTCTGTGCCTTTGAAGTGTTTAGATTCACTTAATATAAAAAAAAAAACTTTAAATTTATTGTTTCTTTAATTTTTTTAAGAAATCATTGATTTTTTGAATTTTGTTTGAATTTAATTTTCAAAAAAAAAAAAAAAAACTCCTAAAGCTGTTTTGTAGAGTGGACAAACAGCTTAAAACAAATTTAAATTTAAATAATTCGTGAGTATGAACTTAGCGAATAACTTTTCTTTTATTTTGTTGCTATTTTGATGCTTATATTAATTGCGGCAATTTTATTTTGTTGCTCCGGAATCGAATCTAAACTAGGTGAAATGTTTGTTGCTAATTAGTAACTGCAGTTTAAATTTTTTTGCTATGTTTAGTTTTGATTTTATTGAAGTTTTTCGCTCATTTGGAATGAACTTATCGAAACACTTCTCCGAAATTGAATCCAGACTTTGGTTCATTTTTTGATGCTGATTAGTTACAGACATTTTGATGTTTTGCTCTGGTAGTTTTTGTGTTTTGGATGTTTCGCTCAGTTTATATGAACTAAGCGAATCCAAAATAAGTTTTTATTTTGTTGCAATTTTTTAGCTGGATAGTAAGTTAATTAGGATTTTTTTGCTTTGGTAGTTTTTGTTTTTTTTGAGTATTTAACTTGCTATACTTGCTATTAAGTTGCGGCAACTTTAATTCTTAAATCGAATCCAAACTAGATGCATTTTTAGTTGCTGTTTTCTTGCTAATTAGTTACGGAAATTTTGATTTTCTTTTTCTCAGCTAGTTTTGTATTTTGGGTATTTCGCTCAGTTTATATGAACTTAGCGAAACCAAAATAAGTTTTATTTTGTTGCAATTTTGTGGCTGGATAGTAAAGTTAATTTAGATTTTGTTTTTTTGAAGTGAAAACTTCTTTAGTATCGTAGTGATTTGAAACAAGATGAAACGAAAACGTGACACGACTTCAACTTGTTATAACTTTTTTGTTTTAATAGATAGATGAATGAAATTTTTAGTGTAGATAGGTAATTAAATAAATTATAATTGTACGAAATTTCAATAAATGTCATATTCAAAATTCGGAGATAACGGTAAAAAGATGTTCTTTTCCAACACACGTTATATCTTTTGATCTAGTGCACATACAAATTTGATTTAACTTTAATACGCATGCTGATAACATAACCTTTTATTTGATATATCACACATAACGTTACGTGCTCTACAAGTTACGCAATCTTAAATTGAAAAAAATTTAAAAATACATCAAAACACCTGTGGAGATCTGTTGGCGATGACCAGCTACCAGTGTAGGAAGTACCGTAATCTCAGTCTGGAAATTCGACATGGTTGAATTTAAAAAATTCTAACTTCTCTTGTAGACATCTTTGAAATAAGATTTATACATCAACAATAAGCTTTCACATGGTATAAAATTTTTTATAGGTTGTCAAACAAAATAAAATGCACGACTGGGTCGCACGAACTTGCTCTTAGAGTTAAAGTTGCTTAAATTTTTAAGACTTTTTATATTGAAATTTGGAAAAAAAAAATAAAATTCGTTTAAAAAAAAAATAAAATAAAATCTGAAATTAAGTTGCCCTCCAAAACAAGTATGCAGTTTTGATTGATATATTAAGATGCATTTTTAGAAAAAAAATTTTAAAAATCGTTAGAGCCGTTTTTTAAAAAACTAATTTTTTATAAATAATTTTTTGGAAAAAAAGTCTTAAAATAAAATTGGTATGCCATTCTTTAGAAATCACTAATCAACATCTAAAAACAAAATTTCAAAAAAATTCAATGTCCCGTTTTCGAAAATTTGATTTTTCAAAAAAAAATTTTCAAAATTTTTTTAAAAATTCAAAAATTATTTTTTTCAAAATCTTATTTTTGGCTTATATTTAAATTATATAAATGCTTCTTCACAAAAAGTTTGGTTGAAATCGAATAAGCAGTTTCGGAGATAATCGGATTTGAAAAAAACGGTTCTATGGCAGGTACCGTTAATAATGATTTTCAAAAAAAAAATTTTTTATTAGAAGATAGACCTTAGCTCAAAACTAACATTTAAATTTTTTAAACAAAATCGTTGGAGCCGTTTTTGAGATATTTCAATTTTACTTAAATCGGTATATGACAAGTACCGTTATTTTTGGTCCAAAAAAATTAATTCCAAAAATCCCTCTGGAGAGTCGCCAAATAACGCTACATACCAAGTTTGGCATTAATCGGTCCATCCGTTTAGGCTGTAGCTCCTTATACAGACAGACAGACAGACTGACAGACTGACAGACTGACAGACTGACAGACTGACAGACTGACAGACTGACAGACTGACAGACTGACAGACTGACAGACTGACAGACTGACAGACTGACAGACTGACAGACTGACAGACTGACAGACTGACAGACTGACAGACTGACAGACTGACAGACTGACAGACTGACAGACAGACAGACAGAGAGACGGACTTCCGGGACCCACTTTTTTGGCATTGTCTACCATCGTAATGTCATGGAAAAATGTTATCTCAACTTTTTTTTTGTTGTACGAATGCATAACTTGATATATGTACATATAGTACCTATATCGCAAGTAAAAATTGATTTAATAGCATAAGAACATAAATATAAATGTTTTTTTTGCTTTTTGGATGAAATTTCATCGAGTTCTAGCTCTTTTTCTAGATATCTCATAGACCTGATCGATATATATATTTTGAGCTTAGACAATAAGCTTTCAGATGATATAAAATTTATATAGGTTGTCATATAAAAACATGGATTTGAAGGTGATACATAAATAAAAATAGGTAGATTTTTTCTTTTTTTTTTTTTGCAAGAAAATTTTTTTAAGGTTTCACTTCTACCACGTGTGAATTGCACACATGATTTTTTTTTGATAGTTTTTGTTTTTAGTTTTTCGCTAAGTTTATATCAACTAAGCGAATTCAAACAAGGTTTATATATTTTGTTGCTAATAAGTTGCGACAACTGAAATTTTGTTACTCTATTATTTTTGCAATTTCGCTTAGTTCATATAAACTGAGCGAAATACTCAAAACACATAAACTCAAAATGTCCAACTAATAAGCAACAAAATCCCAACTAAACATGAATTTGAATTCGTTTCGTGTGCTTCGCAAAGTTCAGACAAACTGAGCGAAAAAAAGTAAATAAAACCAAAAGTAACGGGTCAAAACAATGAAAATTGCCATAACTAATAATTAGCAACAGAATAATAAACTACTTACTCCCAATTCGATTTGAGGAAATGTGCTTCGCTAATTTCATACTCATACATACATAAATCTGTTTTTTTTTTTGTAACATCTAATAAATTAGGAAAATACCATTTTTCATAACATTTAACACCAATCCGTTTTATCTTGAGTAAAATTTCTGCTTCTAAGTGGCAACTGATAAAAATCTGATACTCTGCGAATTTTTCGTTTTGGGACAAAAATATTTCCTTTAGTCAAAAAATCATTTGAGTACCTACTTTTTTTAAATTAATTTAGATACTCCGACATTATGCCAGATCATTACACATTTACTGTAACTATCCTCACACCATACAATACACTGCTTTCAGATATATGATACAAGATTTATAATACACACAACACATAAACTGACAAGGACATTAGAATCCTGATGCTACAGCCGCCAACGCTAGATACTAACCATCCAGAGCAAAAAAATAACACAAAGTTTCCCAGAGTTGTTAAGTATATTTTCTTATAAATATTCATGAGATTTACATTCGAAACATGTAACATGTTATATGATCCATGAGGTGAGTTCTACAAAACAACACCCTTCTTCAATGATAAAATGTCACAGTCACACACTCTTCCTGTGCGTGGAATGAAAATCACATTACAAATCCTTGTTTATAAACGTTACGTATATCGTTATTGAGGTATATACCTAAATTGTACATATTTATATCCGTTTGCCTCATTTCTCATGTAAATGTTATCTTAGCGAATAAATTGGTTAAACACAATGAGGCTGAGGGAGATTGTGTGTGTGTGTGCGTGATGAGAAATACCTAAAGTACTTAACTGTATTTCATTTAATTTTTCTCAAACCAAATTTTGATATAATTTCATATTTTTTTATTTTATTTTATGGTCACGATGACAAGATGATGCCTTTTTTTCAAAATATAACTTTTTTTCCTGTCACATTAAAGTTTTCTCGTTATCTCTGATTTCAGAGAGGAACCTAGCTATGGGCATTTTTATTGTAATCTTCAAGCTGCAAATGTCTTTATAGCTTAAGGAACAATGTTGATAATAGAACTTCAACCTTGGTTGGGATTTTTTTTTTAGAATCTTAAGATGCTCAAAGCGATTCTCGTGAAAAATTAAAGCAAAGAAAAAACCAATTATTTTTCTTCTATGCGTGTGGATTAGCTTCTTCTATACAATTCAAAGCTTTCTTTAATAATTTATTTTTGAATTTTAAAGAGCTCATATAGCTTTTTGGTTTTTAAAGCACCTTTTTGGTATTAAGTTTTTGTACCTATACAATTTTGTTGGCTTCGTGTTTTTTGTTTATTATATAGCTTTTCCACGTTCAACTTTTAATTCCTTAAAACTTGATGGAAATTTTCCATGGAAAAATGCTTTCTGTATTAATTAACATTTTCATAATGAATGCGTATTTTAGTTTTGCAATAGTTTCCATGCTTTTTTTTCTCAGGAAGTTCTGATGTCAACTTTTATAAAACTTCTGTTTTTTATTAGTTACACATACAAAAAATTAGCTTGAAATAACACGGTGTAACACTCAAAATATACGCGGGCGGAGACCTATCAGGTTTTGTTGAGCTAGTCGCACTGAATACGAAACGGTATTTGAAAATCCCCTAACACCCCCAAAATCTGGAGTTACGGGCAAAAAACGGTTTTTTGGACCTTCACCCATTGAAAAAATTCTAGCTTCGACAATTTTTTACCCATTTTCGATTTTTTTACAGTTTCTGATAGAAGATAAATATACTTTTTTAACAATGTATAAAACATGTAACTCGGTTAAACCACTTAGAATTTATAAGATGTCAAAGTTCAAAAATTCAATTTTTTTTGTCATTTGCCCAACTTCGGCATCAATTTAAAGTATATGTTTTCAAAACAACATGCTATTTAAAAAATATATTCTAAAACTATATCTATTTCCCAATTGATCGATGTATTTTTTATGAAAATCACTTCAAAATTGGCTTAGAAAAAAAAATTTTTCGATTTCAACCTAGATACAGAAATTCGAACTTTTAGGTATAGAACAAAAATGTTGTTTCGGCACGTAGTAGGATAAGTTGGACGCCAGGATTTGATTAAGGGTTTTTGTAGAGGAGCTCAATACAAACATTTTTTTTCTTTAAGAGGGGGATCTATCTCCCCCGTTTAGGTGGGAGGGGCATTTTTCTAAAAAAAAAATTATCAAAATAAAAAAAAATTATTAAAAAACAACGGCAACACTTACAGTAATAAATGGTACCATTTCCAAAAGGCAAAATTGTGCATTTGATTCTTATTTTTAAATCAATATAATATTACAAATAGTTTTTGAAATAATCGATTTCAAAGTTAAAAATAAGGGAAAAAAAAATTTTGAAAACTCATTTTATACTATTTTTGTCCAGACTGTGAATTTTAGTAAATAAATTACTTAAACAGAAAACTGCCTCAATTAATTCCTTATCGAACAGTGAAAACTTTATGTTTCTATGTCTTCTAGTTTTTGGGAAAATTGGAAAATTATTTTATCAGATTTTTCTTTTTTCAAAATATTTTTTGTTTTTATTTGTTTTTATTTTTCAATTTTCTCAAAAACTAGAAGACATAGAAACATATAGTTTTCACTGTTCGATAAGGAATTAATTGAGGCAGTTTTCTGTCTAAGTAATTTATTTACTAAAATTCACAGTCTGGACAAAAATAGTATAAAATGAGTTTTCAAAATTTTTTTTTCCCTTATTTTTAACTTTGAAATCGATTATTTCAAAAACTATTTGTAATATTATATTGATTTAAAAATTAGAATCAAATGCACAATTTTGCCTTTTGGAAATGGTACCATTTATTACTGTAAATGTTGCCGTTGTTTTTTAATAATTTTTTTTTATTTTGATAATTTTTTTTTAGAAAAATGCCCCTCCCACCTAAACGGGGGGAGATAGATCCCCCTCTTAAAGAAAAAAAATGTTTGTATTGAGCTCCTCTACAAAAACCCTTAATCAAATCCTGGCGTCCAACTTATCCTACTACGTGCCGAAACAACATTTTTGTTCTATACCTAAAAGTTCGAATTTCTGTATCTGGGTTGAAATCGAAAAATTTTTTTTTCTAAGCCAATTTTGAAGTGATTTTCATAAAAAATACATCGATCAATTGGGAAATAGATATAGTTTTAGAATATATTTTTTAAATAGCATGTTGTTTTGAAAACATATACTTTAAATTGATGCCGAAGTTGGGCAAATGACAAAAAAAATTGAATTTTTGAACTTTGACATCTTATAAATTCTAAGTGGTTTAACCGAGTTACATGTTTTATACATTGTTAAAAAAGTATATTTATCTTCTATCAGAAACTGTAAAAAAATCGAAAATGGGTAAAAAATTGTCGAAGCTAGAATTTTTTCAATGGGTGAAGGTCCAAAAAACCGTTTTTTGCCCGTAACTCCAGATTTTGGGGGTGTTAGGGGATTTTCAAATACCGTTTCGTATTCAGTGCGACTAGCTCTACAAAACCTGATAGGTCTCCGCCCGCGTATATTTTAAAACCTCATTTTTGTAACACCGTGTAATTAGTTGCATTTGAGTGCATCAAACAAAACGTATCCAGTGGCGTATTGAAGGGGAGGCTCAGGGGGCTCAAGCCCCCCCCAAGCGTTCAAGATCATGTTATTTTTTACCTAATTTCATAGTAATGAATATGCTTGACTGAAACTTGTTCGTAAATCTTATAGATTTAGAGGCAGCTCAGATGCTCGAGCCCCCTCCAAACTCTGAAACTGCTATTTGTGTTTGTTTGAGTAAGAGCCTTAGCTGAAGTTGGGGGTTGGGGTAGTTTTTTTTTCGAATTTAAGTCCAATTCGGAATACATCAGATCTCTTCTTTAGTATAATACGTACTGTAATTTTTGGACAAAATATTATCAAAACTTATGTGTGTCTTCTTATTTTTTCTTTTGAATTCTTCTTTTTTTCCATTAAAATTGCCGATAAAATTGCATCCAGTAGTAATAATTTAACTTCAGAAACAAAATAAAAATGGATGATCCTTCAGTTTTGACAGTTCGAAGCAATTTCGAAGTTTTCGAAATGGATCGAAATGAAGAATATGATATTTTATTTCACGTGAAATTGAAAAGTGATTTCAAATAACTTGCGGTCGAATTGCGGAACATATCGAAAATGGTGATGAGTATAGCTCAAAAACTACACCGTGAAAGGAATAAATCTGTAAACACAGCACATGACAAAGTTCAAACAAAATAAAGTGTTTCTTTAAATTTGACTCAACTTCTTGCTGTTTGTGTAAAATGTTTGGGACACAAGAACTTTGAAAATAGGAGACAGTAGTACGAAGCTGTCTACGTCAAGAGCAGTTAAATGCTACTATACTACTTTCAGTACCGCAGCACTGCGCTTCACTCTCGATCAAAGATGAATAAATTAGAGAGACAAATTTTTCGTACCCCTCTAAAAAATTTTTGAAAAATTTTCCAGCCCCCTCCAAATTTTTTTCTGGATACGCCACTGAACGTATCGTGCAACTACTAATTTGTGATATACAAATATGTTTCAATAAGTTGCTTTACATTATGAATTCATATGTTTCATTTCAAAGAAGATTTATTTTGTTTTTTATAATGAGAAGAGATTTTTAACTGTTTTACAAAATAAGAAAGTATACAAAAACTTTGAGTGAAAGGTTTTTTTTCGCAGTCAAAAAAAAAAAAAAAATGATAGCCCAATGAAAATTGGTGAAAATATTTCATTTATTACACTGGTTAACAAAATTAAACTTTTTTTTTTACTGGAACAAAAATATCCGAATCCGAAGTCAGAAAAAATTAATCAGCTCCCGTTTTTGAAATATTACCGTTAGAAAATGCAGTACTTCAGACCTTATTCTTTTATATAAGAAAAATTGTTTGAGCATATTTAATAACGGTTCTTATAAGAACTATTTTCCACCTTTCAAAACCTCTTTAAATCTTTCCGATATCTATTTTACTGCCCGAGATAGCCTCGGTTGTTTGGCATTTTATATCTACCATATAAATTTTATACCGTCATTATCTCCTTTATGGTATATGAAGCCAAACCCACTTACTTCATTTTAAAATATCTCGGGCAATACAAAAGATATTGAAAAGATTTAAACAGGTATTGAAAGATGGAAAGACTTATAGAAACCGTTACTAAATATGCTCAAACAATTTTCCTTATATAAAAGAATAAGGCCCGAATTAATCAAAAAAACGTTTTTTTGCATTTTCTAACGGTAATATCTCAAAAACGGGAGCTGATTTCGGATTCGAGTTCAGCACACCAAAAACCTCTAGAAAAGTATATTTTTGTTTCGGCAACAAAACCCTTGTAAATCAGTGTTATAGAAACTAGGAATTTAAGCAGTCTTTAAACATATTTAAGGTAAAAAGGTTTTGTTTTTGTAAAATAAGGAAAATAAGTCCCAAAAAATCAATGTTATCAATAACTCCCTTACGAACTTTGTTAAAAATTTTGTTTATGACATGGGAATTAAGAATATACCTAATATGGTAAAAACGTTAAATTTAGAATAGAAAACAAGAATAAAAAGAGATTTCGTAAAATAATTTTGGGTGAATTGGTATTCTTTTTTTATGGAGCAAGAAAGTTCTTAAATACGTTACAAAAAGCTAATAATAAAATACACTTCCTTTACTCGAAAAAAGCACCCTTTCACCCAAAATAATTGTGTACCTATAGTGACAATTTTCTGGTTTTTCATTTTTAAAGAAAAGAACAAAAATATAAAGCTCAGAAAATGATTTAATTCATTTGAATTAATTTTTTTATTTAAATTTTGTTTTTTATTCACTCTGTTTGTTTATTACAGTAGTCTTTTTTATGATAAAAAAACTTTTTTTTTAAGAAAATAAGAAAATAAACTGGGCTTTAATAATAAGGGAAATTAATACTCATTTACTTGTTTTTTGGCTTATATGATACGAAAGTGTAAAAAACAGCTTAAAAATTGGAAAAGGAAAAGAGATAAAAAAACGTCAAAACTCGAAAACGGGACGAAAACGAGAGAGTTGCCACTTAAGTTTTTCGACTTACAATGACCTCAGGAATCCATGGTTTTCATTTGGGGCGGTGACTGTAGAACACCCTGTATAAGTAGATGTCCATTCGCCATCTAAGAGAAATCTCAACTTTAACACAAAAAAAAAAAACAATACCTTAGGTATTACAAAAACATGATTACTTACAATTCTGAAAATTGCTAACATAAGAGCGCACAATCTGTACAAAATTTGAAACACTTAAAAAAAAATATTATTTAAATTTACAGAAGTTACCTAAATTTCTGACAGGTTTTTTTTGTACAGTGCACAGTGCGGTGTATTTTGGTCTAAAAGCTGGCCATAAATATTTGGGCACATTTTTCACTTCAAATAGGTACCAAACCAAGTGACTAAAAAGTTATTTGGAAGGAAAATTTTTCATTTTCTTGGTACAGATAAACCCACTTAAGTGCTTACCTCTCGATTAGCCATGAAAAAATATTAAAAATCAAAAAATGCACGTACAGTCCTGTGCTATAACTTTTCTTAAAGCTGGTAGTTTATCCGTTATTTTGCTTTTTGTATTAAGTTGTTTCACTAAGTAGTTTTCGAGAAATTGGGCCATATTCATAAAGATTTACTAAAAACTCAAAACTTCCAAGTCCACAGTTTAAGCTAAATAAGTTAAATAAACTCGGCTTAATAGACGTTTTCTTTGCAATGTTTTACTCAACTTGGTTTACTGGAAAAATCTATTACAATTATACTTCAAATAATGACATTTGACACCATACATGTCAGAATTGTTTTATGGGGTTTTCGTTTGGCAAAAAAAAAAACAAAAATTTTTCTATCTAAATATGTCATATACCTTTGGATCAAAAATAAATTGAATTTTCATCAAACGAAGACTCCATTAAAACTCGGGCAAACTCTTGAAATGCAAAATTGTTCCACATACCCTGCAGTTTAAAATTATATTGGTTAGACCATGTTGCGGCGTGTTGCGCTATTTTAAACACATGTTTAAAAAAACGTTGAAAAAAGTGCAAGATTTTTAAGGATGTACTTCAACCCCTACATATGAAAAAATAGAGTTGCCTTGCATAGACAATTACATTTTTTTTTAGAATACCATCAAAACCTTGAATATCAATATCCATTAGGGTTCTTCCTAAAAATCAATTTTCGAAATTTTAATGGGACACCCTTTCATTTTGTTCTTCCTGCCTTAAATATAAATTGGGTAAAATTTGGACCACAATTCAAAATTTTGAAAAATACACCAAATTTTGTTATTTTTTTCCCAAAATTTTAAAATTTGTTATCAGAATTAAGTACCTACTTTATATTAAATCTTTAGCTGTTTTGAAAGAAATTTTAATAAAAAATACAGCGGAATAAAAATTTTTGAATATTTTTGAATTCGACATTTTTTTTTTTTGTGTTATTCTGTAGAATAGCTAACTAAGTGATCTTTCTTAATTGAAAAATTCAATGATTTTATCTGATTGTTTATGAGCCTAATATCTTTATTCGTCAGACAGTTAACTGACTGTTTATTAAAAGATTGAAAAATCGGGTCTTAAGCGTAGATACTTTGTATTGTAACAAAAAAGTTTTTGTTGAAATTGATCTTTTTTTTTTACTTAAATCTTTAGTGAATGGTAGCGACCCATAAATTTTAATATTCAAATCGGAAAAAAATACCATATACTATGCTTATATGGTAGAACATAATGCAGGGGTGGCCCATTACAAAATCGAAAAAAAAAATGTTTCGACCATATAAGAAGCACCCTAATATCCATATCAAAAATTTTCACCAAAATCACTTTTAAGTTAAAAAAAAAAAAAAATACTAGGAAAATTTTTAATAAAAATTTGATTTATGACCACGTTTTAGGTCAAATAACCGCACTGTTCAATGCTTAGTTCATTTTTAAATCATTGTTTCTTCCAACTTTCTTCAGTGTTAGTTTTTGAAGTTAATCAAACAATTTTACAGTTTTAGTGCCCGTTATTATTTGAATTAACTTTAAAATACGACATTTTAACCCTCTACTGCATGAATTAATATTAACGGACGAAAAAATTAAAAAATGCTTTACATGGGTTCTTTGGATTGTTTTAATACGGTTTTCATTAAAAAAAATTTGTTTAAATTAATTTGTTTAAAAAATTTGTTTATAAGCCAAATTTGGCTTCGTATGCATTAAGGGATAAGAAATTTTACTAATTTTATTTATTCAGATTATGTAAAGAATACAATTAAAAATATCAAAAGATAAATATTTATCATTTAAAAACAAAATAAAGTAAAATAAATACATTGCATTACAAAAGGTTAAGAATTAATTCAAATTTGGCTCATTTTAAGCCATGGAACCGAGAAAAGCAATTTGTTTTTTCCGTTATATTTTTTCTGGTTCAAATTCTTTCCACTGTCGAAGTAAGTCTTGCTCCAACATTTTCACCCACTCCCAGATCTTACAAAAACTAAAAAGTAGTAAAATTATTGAAAAATATTATAGGTGAGCCCCCCTCTCCCTACAATTTTTATGGTTACGCCGCTGGAAATGGGGTTAACATGAGAAAAATGTCTCTAAAAGTGAAGGGGCTCCATTTCTGAAGTAAAACATAGCTTCATAGCAAAATAACAATGTAAAATAACAAAATTTTCCAACAAAAAAATTTAACAAATTGTGTAGATTTACAACCCCTTAATGCATACGAAGCCAAATATGGTTTCCGTACTTTTTGCCCTCCCAAGACCTGGCCAATAATTTTTTTTCAATAAAAATTGGTTCATAGCATACACAATTAGACAATCGATCAAAAATAAATTTTTAATTCCACTTTACCTTCCAAACAAACGCAGTAATTAACACTTAAAGTATGAATATATTCTACACTTTCGATTTCAATGTACACGACTGATCGACTCACCTGTGATTATAAAATACACCTTTATTTTGTGTCGGACACACGAAAAAAACTATCTCTATGGGTTCTCAGAAATACAAAGAAGAGGATTGTATTGAATCTTTACCATTTTTTTGTGATACAGAAGAGAAAAGTGCATTCAAACAGACAAAACCATATTTGGCTTCGTATGCAGTAGAGGGTTAAGGAATAGTCAAAAATTTAATAAACTTTACCCTGGTGGTCTTGAGTTAAGAAGAGTAAATTTACTATAATTTAAGTGCAATCATAGCTCTGTAGGTTCAGTAGGTCTTGACTCCAACTACCTACGTACATGACATCAATTTTTTTTTTTTTTTTTTTTTAATCTTAAATCTAGAAAATGTTGACTTTCTCGTGACTCAGGATTTTTCGATAAGATACACTTTTAAGGATTAAAAACTTAAAACCCAAAATAAGTATGGAAATGACACTCTTAAAATATTTTAATGACACGTAAAACTGACAAACTAAAACTATTGATGGATTATATGTATATAACAGCATGAGTATCGCTTAATTAATTGAAACATATACCTACAATTCCATCAATCAGGAAGGAATTAATTAGTGTCAAGTGAAGCTTTTGGTAGTGTCGTGCACTGTGTACTGCCACAAGGAAAATTCACACTCTTAGTTTAATTCAATGATCTTCCACCTAATTAGGTAGTGCTAATATTGCTTAGAGCGAGGCAAGGAAATATACGTGGGAGCTATGTATGTGATTTAATAAGGTAGGTCTAGGAACTCCTGTCATAATTAAAATAATTGAATAAAGATATGACAAAGCGCTTGAAAATCTATTTATGCAAAAATTTGAACTCAAACTCAACAACTTTAACTTGAAAACGTTTTTGGTGATTAATACGTAGAATTTCGAAAATCCATAATCTATACTGTGTTCAGGATACTGGATTCCGACATCTCAGGTTTTTAATTCAAAAATGCACCATTTCATGGTTTTTCAACATTTTTAAAATATTATTATCATATATATAAATTTAAATAATTTTAATCCGTTTAATTCCAGGTAATATAAAATAAAACCTGAAAATTTAATTAAGCGGTTAAAAATTCCCTTGAAGTGGTCAATCATCCATAGTTTAATGCGCTACCACATAAATTTTTAAAATAACAAAAAAATATTTACAAATAAATTAAATTTACCCACATTAATTTAAATCATGCTGACATCAACCTTAAGTGAAGCCAAAACGTTGTAGGTCAAAAACGACAAATATTAAAATGAAAATCACCACCACCTTTAGTTCGCAGAATTTAGCGCTCGCTTGGTTTATCATTAGATACATTAGCATAACATCAGGCAGCGGCTGAGGCAACAATCAATTTTCATTGGCCAACAATTAAATTTAGACAAAAAATGAAGCAAAATACCATCAAAATGGTGCACAGAAATAAATTTTGTTACTTAAGGACTTGGTGGTTTCGGAGAATAGCCTTAAGAATGGGAGAAAATAGGGTGTGTGGGAGACTTTGTTCCTGTAAGAAAATATACTTAATGGATCCTTAAACGAGGAAGTTTGGTGGGTGAGATGATGGGCACTGAATTCTGATTTGTGTGTAGGAATGTGTTGACAATTGAGTAGGTACATAGACAGTTTTTCTAACAAAATGGAATTTAAATTTTTAGAAAGAAGCTTACTTTAAGGATTACAAAAATGTATATACATAAAAAGAATTTAGGAGTGCAGGTAAACAATTTAATTCCCCAAGAAATTGTAGGTTGTTTTTTTGTTTTTTTTTTTTTTTTTTTGTAGGTATTTTATAAGAAAGTGCTTAGTCATTGTTGATGTTTTAGGATCTTTTGTTTGTGCACATTTACAATGTTATTGATTGAGCTTTAGAAATACTTTAAGGAACATTAAGAAAACCTTTTTCTTCTTGTTCCTAAATTACGACAAGCTGGTGTAGGTTTTTTTTTTCTTTTTATACCCTCATTTTGATCCTTTTTTTTTAAACTAAAAAAAAATATATATAGACCTTAACCTGTTTTGCCATAATCTCTAATCGAATTTTGAAAGTATATCCTCTACGATGAAAGAAAATATAAAGGTTTGTGTAAGAAAATGAAGAAGAAGAAAAAAAGAAATAAGGATTTTGGTTAAATATGAGAAAAAGGTATATTTTAACATGACGATGGTAGTTAGCAATAAAATATCGTGGTTGGGAATTTGGGATGAGATAGGGGCTAACCTAGAGAAGCAGAAAATGATGTAATATTATTTGAGATTCTTCGTTCAAGCATTTCAATGGACACCTTTAGTGTGTACAATTTAATTTAAGATTTTTAAAAAACTCCTTTAGTCCATGAAATTGGTTTTAGAATTTTAAGTTTATGAAAACTATTTAAGAAGTGACCTATTTTTGAAAATATGCCTTTGTTAAAGAGTTGGAATTATATAAATAAACAAATAAATATAGATAAATAAATTTGTTAACGTTTTGATCACTTTCCTAAAGTACCTATATAAAAAAAAAAAAGAGTGTGTGTACACATGTACACGCGACTGAAGTTATACTTCTCACTCAGTTTATTTAATTAATTTCATTTGATATTTTTAATTTTTATTATAATCAAACAGCGTATTTTTTTAACAATCTCAAAATATGGTGATCTTAGGAAATTTTTTGATGCTATCTCCGTACCTTAAGCCAAGACAATCTGACTATCCTAAATATAGCTAAGCATGAAAAAATCTTTATAATTGGAAATCAAGAATCTTCATACCAATTTCCGTTGTTAAATTTTTGAGAAAAAAAAATTAAATTTTATCTACGATTGATGGCCTTTATACAGGTTTAGTTTTAGTCTATGTTGTTTTCTTTTCCGTTTATTTATGAGTATTTACATTTTTGTTTTATTTTTGTTGCAACTGAATGCCACATGCCTCGTGCTACTTGCCACATGAAACATGCAACTTGCTACGTGTTGGTTGTTTTTGTTTACCGTACCGCGGCGTACTGCATTTTCAAATACTAAAGTACTACCAACTCTAAAGGTGGAACGACAGCCCTGCTGCCCAACTGTCTTGGAGATGGCGATCGCGTCATAATCCCTTTGACATTCTTGTCAAAAAACAAATTTTCATACCCACCGTCCCATAAGAAGTATAACTTCAAAAACTAATTTGAGTATTTTAGTAGGTATGAAGAAATAAAATGTGTGTAGTAGTGCTGAGATTTTTAGGCTTACAATAATTAATTTTTAAAGTAAGTAATTTTTATCGCCATATATTTTATTTCAATTTTTAAAGTAATACTATGTTTGCTCAAAAATCTCTCCAAATTTTTTTTTAGATTTACATACTAGCTCTTACAATTCAAAAATTTTTAAGACTTTTAATGTACAAATTTGGTATGTAAATAAAAATAAAAACAAATAATAAAAAATAAAATTCATTCTTCATCAGAGAAAAATAACTCTTTAAATGAAATTGAGCCCAAAAACAGTATTAATTTACCTTATAAAAATGAATTTGTAGATTTAAAATAAAAAAAAATAAAATCTTTTAAGGTTTAGCCGTTTTTTTTTAAACTGTTTTTTTAAATTAATTTTTTGAAAAAAAAAAAACGTTTTAAAATTAAGCTGGGATGCTATTTTGTAGCAATATATTAATCTAAAACCGCAATTTTCATGTCCCGTTTTCGAAAATTCGATTTTTTTTAAATTAAAAAATTATTTTTTTTTTAATTTTATTTTTGATTTACCTATAATTAGGTAATGAATCTTTTTGCATAAAAAATCGTAGGAGCCGTTCTTTTTTTGGTTCAAAAAATTTATTTTAAAAAATATAAAATAAAAACGAAGTAGATGTTATGGCTTAAGACTTAAGAAAAGCGATTTATTAAATCTCACACAAAGCTATATAGTTCTTGGATACCATTGCTATGAGATCGTTAATTTTAGACCTATTCACTGTAAAGTCGGGTGTTCCACAAGGAGACAGTTTAAGCACTATCCCTTTTACATTTACATAATATCAATGATTAAGTGCTCTTAAAAGTCTAGGTACGTGGATGATATATGAACATTTTAAGAACAATTTCTTCGTCAAACAAAACTCAACTTTTACAAGACGATTTATACAATTATGTTGCTTGGTTTCAGAAAAAATAATTTTGGTCTTAATGTTGAAAAATGATAAATGTTTCCGTCACAATCGTGGGAATGTTATATAAATGAAGATGCCTTGCCTCAAGATTAACGACCGTTACACATTTTTGTGTCATTTGTGATAGTGATCTTAACTTCAAATTCCACTTTGAAGTTTGAAAACATATGTTTTTGTACTTAAGAGTTTCCTGATCCTTACGATAGAAAATCACTTTATACGTAGTTTGTAAGGCCCTTATTTAAATAGCCTATCTAATTACCTATGGTTTCCTTATCAAAAATTCCTCATTAAATTAATTGAAGCATTAAGCTTAAATTCCTCAGTTTTGCCTCAACAGGATTTCTGTGAGTTGACGATTTCAAATTGCCACCGTATCAAGAACGGTTGCGATTCATTAATTTACAAGTTACAAATTAAAAAAAAAAAGTTCGCCAGGTTAAAAATTTGCCTGATTTTTAGCATAATTTATAGGAGGGTGTAAATACCAACATTTATTATGAGGATGTGGGTGATAGCATAAAATGATTGGTGTCTTTAAAAATGTCTTTCAATTAAATATATATGTATATAAAGTAAATTCTTTTAGTCTACTCCAATATATTTACATACCTACACAATGCATATATAATTCCTATATAATATTGTAATAAAATATATTTTCTTTGATAAAATGAAAACGAGTTTACTAAACTAAGCCCCATTTTGACTTGTTTTAAAAGAAAATAAATCATAACGATGAATAAAATGTGTCTAGACAGGAATCATGCTATAGACCTAAATATTTCCCTTCAAATAACTTTCAAAAGATTTTAAGGGTAAAATATGGCAAAAAACTTTTACAAATGTTTATAAGAAGTTTATTTTTCATTTTCTATTATGTAGAACCTCAATCATCTTTTGTTTCTATAGAGAAAATAAATAATTGCATCACACAGATGTTGATTCAACAGAGGTCTAATGGTTCAAGGCTTTTGCCTAATTTGTCAAACAAAATAATTTAAATAAATGCTGAAATGTTTTTTTTTTTTTTTAGAATTTGAGGATAGACCTTTCTTACTTATTTTCACTGAATTTTTTAAATGAAAGACTTGGAAGGCCTCATAATATAAGTAGACTCTTTATATTTATGAAAATGGTTTTAATCAAATCTTAGCAACATTCATTAAATTTTTCTTTTCTTGCAAATTTATTTTTTATCTGCACCTTTTGGTTAATCAAGGATTTATTAAACGCAACCGTAATATGTCCCTTTTTTTTAACCCAACTCGGCCGCAGCGTGTTTTAAATTCTTGAGTCCATTTTTAATTGATGATCCACCCACCACATAATAAATGAAATCCACTCAATTATTCTTTACAGGCAGTTAATTACTCTCAGATCCTTTTGAATTACAATTTCAAAATAAGAATGCAAAAAAAAAAAACAACAACGTTTATCCTTTTTTTTTCATTTTGTTGGTGAATGGTGTCAGGTTGACCAATCCGCAGTGGCGTGAAATAATTTGTGTTAATTATTTATCAGTGACTCGAGGGAAATTTATTTTCAAAATGAATCTGAAAAATTCCAACCATTCATTCATTATTTCATGATTTCGATTTAAAATTGTGAAGGTAATGAAGGTAAGTTGCGTAAAAAATGTACAAAAGAGTAATAATGCTGACATTGATACTGAGATATTTATGTGTTTTTTTTTTTTTCTCGAATTTCCAAAATCATCACATTTTACCTACGTGAAAAGTTAATTAAGTTCTCACAAGGATAAGAGGTAGCTTACTCTACATATAATATGTATTTTTAATTTTTTACCAAATTGGCAGGCTCATTTCAGTTAGCTGGTTTTGAGTATCACAATTTAGTTATTGGAAAAAATAGTTAATTGGTTTTTGTCTCTTTTTTTCTAAATAATTTAAAAAAAAATTTTGTATGTTGACTAGTTTTAGTTAAATTTAATTTGAAATTATTTAAATTACATTTGTGTTGCATTTATTTAATGTGAATGAACTTGTTAATTAAAATTATATAGCTGAATGCATTCAAATAACTGGATTGCAAAAAAAAAAACAAAAAACAATATTGTTTCCATGCATAAATTATACATTTATCAGTAATGTCCTGGTTTAACATACTATTTTTTTTTTTTTCGATTTTGTTATATTGTAGGTACTCGTATTACCAAAAACCTATTAAATAATGTATGGTAATTTGTTTTTTTTTTTTTTTTTTTTTGTCCTATTTTTATGAAACCAAATATATTGAATTGCTTCTATTCTATTGTTTGTGTGCATTTGAAGCTTAAAAGTATTTAAAATTTATATGTTTGACCTATTAGAGGTTGAAGGAGTAAATTCAGCCCGAAATCAATTAAAATTTACCATAGGTTTGGTTTTTTGTGTTTGTTTGTTTGTTTGTTTGTTTGTTTTTTTTTTTTGCTGCAATTTTGTATAATTAATTTTCACATCCATAGTTAAATGCAATAACGAATAATAGTAAATAACTTTCGCTAATATGACACCATTTATGTTGTTGTTACTTTTTTTTTTTGAATTCTTTATGACTATTGCAGTTGTAGGTAATAAATACAATGATCTGAGTGGTGTTACAGTTCAAAACTTAAACAAAATGATTATTGAAAATTTTTAATTTGAATTTTGTTTGTTGTTGCGCTTAAAAGAAGAATTAAATTTATTTTGATTTTTTAAGTCAGTTTTTTAAAACACTAAAGTTTTAAGTTAAAGCTAAAATCACATTTTTTCTTTAATTTCGATCAACTACTACATTTGGCTTTGTCGTATTTTATATGAAAATGCAGTGTAATACATTATTTTATATGCTAAAAAAAGTACGTATACACCATAGTGAACAAAGCTATTTCTGTTCTAGATAAGCGGGGTTATTCACCAGCATTGTTACAAAAAGCTAAAGTTTGTAGGTTTGGTTTATTACACTGGTTAACAAGGGTTCTGTTACCGGAACAAAAATATACTTTTCTAAAGGTGTGCTGAACTTGAATCCGAAGTCAAAAAAATTCTAGCAGCTCCCGTTTTTGAGATATTACAGTTAGAAAATGCAAAAAAAACGTTTTTTTGAGTTTTTCGGACCTTATTCTATTGTATAAGGAAAATTGTTTGAGCATATTTAGTAACGGTTTCTATAAGAACTATTTCCCATCTTTCGATACCTGTTTAAATCTTTTCAATATCTTATGTATTGCCCGAGATATCTTAAACTGAAGTCAGTGTGTTTGGCTTCATATATCATAAAGAAGATAATGACGTTATAAAATTTATAAAAATACCAAACAACTGAGGATATCTCGGGAAGTAAGAAAGATATCGGAGAGATTTAAACAGATTTAAAAAGGTGGTAAATAGTTCTTATAAAAACCGTTACTAAATATGCTCAAACAATTTTCCTTATACAAAAGAATAAGGTCCGAAGTGCTGCATTTTCTAACGGTAATATCTCAAAAACGGGAGCTGCTAAAATTTTTTTGACTTCGGATTCAAGTTCAGCACACCGAAAACCTTCAGAAAAGTATATTTTTGTTCCGGCAACAAAAAAAAAAAGTTTGATTTTGTTGGCCAGTGTTATCCTCTGTTTAGTTGATAGGTGCAATTTTTTTTTCTTTAAATTACTAAGCTGGAAACAAATTATTAAAAATCAATGGTTACACTCATAAAGTGACGATAACCTTTTGTAAAACGAATAACTTTACATTGTTTTTAAACAAAATTGCTTCAGGAAATAGCTTTTGAAAAATTTATTTTCTAACTGAAAAAAAACAAATGTCGAACGGTTTTTTAAAAGTTTTTTTCTTCCTAAGTAGGTACCTAATTAATTGTTTTTCTTTTTTTTATTTTATAAAAACCACAAGCACTTTTCAGTTAAAAACAAATAACCGAAACAAATTTTTCTTGCTTACATCAAAAAGATATTAATAAAAAATGGTTGAAAATGGTAAAAAAAATTTGGGTAAACAAAAAGTAGTTTTTCAAATTCAAACAAATCATTCAGAAATCCAACTTCTTGCGTAAGTATGTAGATCATCAATCACAGATAGCTATTAGTTTTATAAATTTAAAAATATAGGTGTTTTCAAAAATATATATTTCTTAAATTAGGGAATTAATAAAAATCCTTGGAAGAACTCTAATTTTTTTTGTCATTATCTTTCAATTGGTACAATTTCTGTAAAATATTCTCCTACTTAACGTACCGCTTTGTCAAAGTTCTACCCCTATTATTTTTTTTCAACACTTTTGTCATTCTTCTAAAAAATTTATCTGTTGACCATCTAGTTTTACCCCTATTTTACATTAGCCCAAAAAATTAAGGGAACAAATAAAAATTATGAGTTTTTTTAGTGATTTTCGACAGGCTGTAAAAAATGATCGCATCATGACAAATCAAAAAGCATATGAAAGCTACATTCTTCTAGTTTAAGGATTTTATGACTAAAATGTTAAATTTTAGATAAACCAAAGAAAATTAAAAGTTTTCAAAAAAATTTAAATTTTGAAAAAAAAAATTCATACCGTTTTTGGATATTTTTCCATTTTTTGAAAATTTTGGATTTTTCTTTGGTTTATCTAAAATTTTAAAGGTATTTATTAATAAAATGTTCAAATAAACTCAAAAAAATTTGATTTTGTTCATAAAAAAATTATTAGAAGTAAGTCATTTACAGCTGCAAAAATGTGGTGTTTTAAATTATCTCAAAAACTCAAACCCTCACAACAGAAAAACTGTTTGATGAATAAGTCTGAAGCTTTGCAAATTATTAAAGTTCTATTAAGCTTCAATAATTAGGCCTCAGTTTAATCTTAACACCCATAGTTATAAAATAGCGGCACATTTTCTAAAAAACTGTAAAAAGGCCTATTTTGATAGCTTTTCTTAATTGATATCAAATGTACGAAAACATTTTTTTTTAACAAAGCAAACTTAATTTCTTTGTAGAGAATTAAATGAAATTTTCAAATGTATCCTTAAATTTTCTGTGGAATGATCCTTTGTTGAGATATTAATAGTCAAAGTCAAAAGTATAGTTTTTGGTTCGAGGACTGATATTGTAGTCTAAAAAAAATCGTAGACTTTTGAAACAAAAATAATCTTGAAGCCAAATAAATAGCCTTTCTTAAAATTATTATCATTTTTTCCCACTTTTTTTATGAAAAAAAGTAAAAAAAAAAAATTTGACAATGTTAGTTTTTGAACAGTTCCAACTATTAACCTATTTTACCGTTAGAAATAAAATATTTAGTCATAAAATCCTAAAACAAGAAGAATGTAGCTTTCACATACTTTTTGATTTGTTATGGTGCGATCATTTTTTACTGAAATACAGCCTGTCGAAAATCACTAAAAAAATCATAATTTTTTTTTTTTGTTTCCTTAATTTTTTGGGCTAGTGTATTTCTCTGTGTTAGCTTTCCAGGATATAACCAATAACTTTACAAATACGCTGTAGTTCTGTAGTAAGTTTTTGTATCTATGTAAAATATTTTAAGGATTACAGGTGAGTACTTTTGACCGGACTTTCCTATCTTTATGTGTTTTGATGAGTTCAATGCGAATCTGTTTTCTCCAGACACCCTCAAAATTTTAAGTTAATTGTAGAAAACGCCGAAGTTTATGGCAATTATTGTGGTTTTTTTTTCTCAATTCAGATTCGCATTGAACACATCGAAATACAAAAAGATAGGAGGGTCCGATCAAAAGTACTTTTTTTTGTGGGCCGGTGTTATGAAATGAGTGGTCGAGGCTGACAAATACTTAGTATAATAAAACTGTTATACTAAGTTAGTAAATAATGTTTTAGCAGAAATAATAGCAATATAAACAAGAAAAATGACTTTAAACGAGGAAAAATGCTTAAAATTATTGAAAAAACTTCCGAAAAAAAATTTGTTCGAAGTCGTACCGATAAATCGAAAAACCAATAATGCCAATCGATTTCTCAGATCCGAAATAGGGGGGAACAGTCAACAGCGCACTTGTGTCAAAAACTTGCAATGGGACCACCAGCTTTCCAATACAAAAAGAATTGTCAAAATTCGTTCACTCAGTCCAAAGTTATGAGGTAGCAAACATAAAAAAATACAGACAATTTGAATACCTCCTCCTTTTTGGAAGTCGGTAAAAATAGCGAGTTTGGGTCCTTGTCTTTTTTTTTTTTTTTTTTTTTCTTTGAAAAATTTTTAAATGATGGAGATGACAAAATTAAAATCCTTACATTGTTAATATTCGCTGAACTTTTAAAACAATTATACATATTTTTAAATCTTAAACACAGTCACTTCCTTTATATCAAAACTAAAATCCAACGTGCCAGTGCGAAAAAGTAGTTGATAGAAGACTATAGTCATAGAGTGGCCGAGTCGAAGTAGCATACCTCTATTACTATAAAAATATTTACATAATTTTTGACAAGACATAAAAATTCATAAGAACGAGAGTGACTGAGGAAGCAGGCATAAGAAAAATGAATTTTATTTCGTTCTCCAGTTTTGGCCCTGAGGAAAAGCTTTAAAGAAGTACGTAGATATACATAAAAGTGAGAATAGAAGCAACACATTTTTTTCCCATTTTATGATAAAATCGTTGTGTATATAAATTCTTCATGATTCTGAGAATAGTTTTGAATTTATTTTGTTTTTTTTTTTTTGTGATTTCTTTTTTTAAGATCTTCAAGGGTAGACTATTTTTCGTGAATTTTATCGTTTCAAGGAGACGTTAAATAAAAACAGAAAGAAAATCTCTTTTAAGATTTAAATTTCAACTTTTTGGTTAGAAGAAAATTTATATTTCCATGTAAAATTTTAAGATGCAGTTAAATATTTGAAAAGAACTTTTTATTTTTTCGTGCGAAATAATCATTTGTTTTCTTAAAACACGTAAATTTAACTGCTTTCAATTTGTAAAGGAACTCTTTCGATTTCCAAGAATCATATTAAATAAAAATTACTTAGAATTTGACTCCTTTTTGCTAACGTTTACAACGCACACGATAAGTGCAGTAAAGTTTTTCCTTATTGATTGTCCGTAAAAAAAAAACTAAAAATTTAAGAAAGGAAAACGCTCGTAAAGGTTATAAAAATCAATGTGTAGTTAAGCTTTGGGTTGCATGCTTGCATTCCATGTAATAGAATATAAAACGTACAAGTTCGCAATGAATTTCAAAATAAGAAATATGATTGCACTTTTAAGAAATTTCCTCCTTAAATACCCTTTCCTTTCGCCAAGATGAAAATAATAAAAATAAAAAAAAAAAACTACAGAACAGAACAGTAACATAAGGCATCTACATCTACTCTACACTACTTTTTCGACTTCTGCAGTTTTGTTATTGAAACATAAATATTATTTTCGAATTCTTTCCATTTGGTTGGCTCTTATAATGGTTGCTTAGGGACTTGAGGGTAGATATAGAAAGGCAAGCTATTTTGTGCAAAAAAAAAACTTGAAGAGCACTACTAGCTACTTTTATTTTCTTGGCTTTCTTATGTACAGAAACGTTTATCGTTAAGAGAATTTAAAGGGCAACAAGGATATAACTTCAACTAGATTCTGTTTTTTTTTCTGTCGATTTGTTAGGAATTTTTTTTTGGACAGAATAAGGTCAAGGTTCTTTTAATAAAAAAAAAAATATTAAAAGTTTAGTAGCAGAAAATATTTTAACATTAAATCAAATCTATTTTTTATTGACTTAAGGAGTTTAGACAAAAACTAAAAGCTGCTTGTTTAGATAAAACGCGTTGTTTAACGAATTAAGATGAATGTTGCAATCGATTTCAATTTTTTTCACAATTTTAGCAGAAACCTTTTTAATAGAATTTTCTTAATTCAGTTTTTTACGAGTTTTGTTTAGGTTAATTTATTTTAATAGAAACAAATATTTTTTTAACTTTCCTCTATATGAATTATTTTAAGATTAATTTTCAAATAAATTAAAATCAAACTAAAGGGTTTCAAATTAAAAACGCAAATGGAATTATATTGAAAAAAAAAAACAATTGCATTGTAAAATTATGAATGACTAGCTATGAACACCATTAAAAAGATTTCAAAAGGACTATAAAACATCAAACGAATTTATTTATTAATTAGTCGTAAAAATATGAACTCTGTACAAAATGTTACTCATACACCACAGTGACCCGGTGATTTGGCACTTAAATGACTTAATTAGGGAAATATCCCAAGATATACGTTTACTTAAATCCAATGAAGAACTGAAGACTTCAATTTAAAGTCCAGTTAAAAGAAACCCTTTTACGCAAGGTCAATTTTATAAACACCAAACCTAGGATTGGCTATTAACTTGCGTTCCAAATGCTGGACTTTTGATTTTTTTACTTCAACGCATATATTTTGTAAAAGGCATGTGATTACCATAACTCGTAGTTTGGATTTGAAAATAATTTTGAAATAGGTACAAAAAATTCACTACTGGATACTTTAAAAATTCGTAAAATCATATCTTTATTTTATTAATAAATTAATTATAACTTGAAAACATTAGTGAATTTTTATTAAAAATTACAAAAACCTTTCTCTGTAAAATGTGTTCACCTGAAAAAAAAGTATGCCATAAAATTTCTTGTATTACAAAGATTTTTTAGAACTTTTTTTTTTTTTGAAAATAGTTTTAGTCATTAAAAAAAAAATCATGTGTGCAATTCATACGTGGTAGAAGTGAAACCTTAAAAAATCATTTTTCTTGCAAAAAAAAAAATAAAAAAAAATCTAACTATTTTTATTCTATCACCTTCAAATTCATGTTTTTTATATGACAACCTAGATAAATTTTATATCATCTGAAAGCTTATTGCTTCAGCTCAAAATATATATATATCTATGAAGTCAATGAGACATCTACAAAAAGAGCTAGATTTTTTTGAACTCGATCAATTTCCATAAAAAAAAGCGAAAAAACACGTATTTTTATCTTCTCACACTATTAAATCAATTTTTGTCCCTAACAACCTATACAAATTTTTACACCATCTGAAAGCTTATTGTCTTAGCTCAAAATATATATATATCGATCAGGTGTATGAGACATCTACAAAAAGAGCTAGAATTTTTTAAACTCGATGAAATTTCATCCAAAAAGCAAAAAAAAAACATTTATTTTTATGTTCTCATGCTAATATTAAATCAATTTTTTGTTTGACAAAATATAAAAAATTTTATACCATGTGAAAGCTTATTGTTTCACCTTGTATAATGATGTATAAATCTTATTTCAAAGATGTCTAAAAGAGAAGTTAGAATTTTTCAAAGTCAACCATGTCGAATTTCCAGACTGAGATAGAAAATAAAAGGTTATGTTACCATGCTGGTAACATAACCTTTTATTTATTAAAGTTACCAAATTTGTATGCGCACTAGATCAAAAGATATAACGTGTGTTGGAAAAGAACATCTTTTTACCGTTATCTCCGAATTTTGAATATGAAATTAATTAAAATTTTGTACAATTATAATTTATTTAATTACCTATCTACAGTACAAATTTCATTCATCTATCAATTAAAACAAAAAAGTTATAACAAGTTGAAGTCGTGTCGCGTTTTCGTTTCATCTTGTTTTCACTTAAAAAAAAAAAAACAGTTTTTATATGTATGTAGGTATGTAATAAAAATTTTCAAAAAAAAAAAACATTAATATTACTCGATGTATAAAATTGAAGTTTCAAAAAAATTCATCGCTCAGTTTTCAAAATATTGAGATTTCAAAAATTTAACTGATTTAAATTCATCTCGAATTATAAAAAACTCAGCTATAATTAAACATTATATGGAATTCTCATATTAGCTGCGTGTGTAACTTTATTAACTTTTTCCCGAAATTGAAAGTAACTTTGATCCATTTACAAATTAGCTAAATCAAAAAATAATAATTTCTTTTCACTTTTCTATGCTTTGATAAAGCGAATAGACATCAAAAGATACCATTATCTCATTTTTTATTCGATTTATATATATTTTATTTTTTCCACGAAATCAAACGAATAATTCACGTAACAACTTGAAATGGAAGTTAACTTTTTTCCGTAAAAAATTTGTTCGATTTTGTGGAAAAAATAAAAAATATTAAATTTGATTCAAATGAAAAAATGATTCTTTTGGTGACTGTTCCTTTTCTCCATGAGACTCATATCTATTTCTATAAATTAATTTTTGTATGTTCCAAGTGTTATTTTATAAAACATAACTGACGAAGCTTATATCGATAAAATTTTTGTACGCTATTTAATATTTGAGAAACTTAAAGGTATAAAATTAATTTTCATTTACCTATAAAAAAATAAAAAAAAAAAAACAATGTTAAAAATACAATAATAAATTGAGTATGTGATTTCGAAAAAAGCATCTCTGAAAATAGATGAAAAAACATTAAATGGTCGGGTAAAGTATTTTGACAAAATGAACATTTTTCTAACTGATGAGAATAATCTGTAACGGTTAAACATAAAATAATTAAGTTGACGATTATTTAATAAGTATACATTATGGTGAATCTCATGGTGGTCAATTTCAGTCAAATAGTTGGTATTATGCTTCGAGGCTACATTTTTTGTATACAAAGTGTTAATTTCTGAGGGAAAAAAGTATTTTGACAAACGTTCTTTTTCAATGTTGGTAAGGTAAGGTAATGCATTTTACGTGTTTCAAGCACGTATACAACTGACAGACTTGTTAAGGCTCCGATTTGTAAAAAAGTGGGCAAAACCGCGGAACTTCACATTGAAATTAGTGCATCTTCTGTTGCAAGTCAAAATTTCGGTGTGCCTGTTAAAAAATCTGTAGGGAACTGAATTTATCGTGGAAAACTATAAATTACCAAATATGAAAGCACTCAAATATAATTATACTATGCTAAATTTATCACGAATGAAAAAAATGCACTAAAAAAAAAACAGACGCATTTTGAGGAATTCACTTTAAAACGCGGATTGACTACAAAATGACTGGATTTGGAAATGCCATTCTTTCAACAAAAACTTGGTTAGCAAAAGTACCCTTTGCAAGGAGCTCGATGAAGACAATTTTGCCATATTTATGGGAAAATAATACAGTAGGTAATAACCTCATAAAATAAAAATTGAAAAAAACTGAATTCTCAATCGGACATGTTGTTGTGCTTCTTCGCTTGTAAAAAAAATTTTACCAAATTTTTACGGAACCAAGTTTCAGTTCAATCAGTTAAGCCGTTTTTCTGTTCTGAGCCTTCAAACTTTTCTATACAAATATGGAATCATTTTTACAACATTTCTAAATTTATTTATTTTTTCGAATTTTTTTTTTATCGTTAAAGGGGTTTCACATTCAAGGAGCTTCTCTTCTAAGGGTTTTATCATCTTTATTTATCTGATCGTATGGTTTCTTGAATGTAAAGCCCCTTTAACGAATTAAAAAAAAAAAAATTTAATTAGTGTCATCGCTATTATTTATAAATTAGTGGTACATTTTCTAAAACAAGGTAAAACGCGTGTTTTTAGTATGTTTTTAAAATTCATTTTAAAAATACACAAAACAAAAATTTGTTTAAGTTAACTAAATTTCAAAAGTACCATGTTTCTTTTAAAGACTGATATTGATATGAAAAAAAATCGTACGAAAAAAATGAAGCATTTAAAATCTTAAAAGATTCCCACTCTTTTTCAGACTAAAAACCAAAACAAAAATTTTGTATTTTCTTGTTCTTGAGATACTTTTGATGATTGCGTATTATTTATTTTTGGTGTTATAAAATATGTAAACAAAAAAAAGGTAGCTTTCATATGCTGTTTGTTTTATCTTAATATGATCATTTTTCAAGGAGAAATACGCCTTAGAAAATCACTAAAAAAATTAACTTTTTTTTGTTGTTCCTTTAATTTATTAGGCCAGTGTATGATAAGTAGTACCGTTAGTTTTGGTAATACAAAAATTTAAATTTTTCTTCTAGGGAATCACCCAAAACTGTAAACCACCAAGTTCCATTAGTTTAAGCTGTAGTTCGAGGTACACAGTGTGTATTACACACAGCCAGACCCACTTTTTTGGCATTGTCTGTCATCGTAATGTCATGTAGAATTGTTTTCTCGAGTTCGTTTTTTTTTTGTTTTCCTAATCCTAACCTTGCCCTATAGTACGTACCTACATGTATCGCAAGTAAAAATGTTATAATAAAATATTTTCAATGTAAAGTTTTCATTTTTCCCTTTATTTTCGGATCACTTAATGATCAGAAAATTTCATGATAATGAAGAAGAACACAAAACCTTATTTTATAATGAAAAATTCATTGACCTGAAGCATACAATGTACTTTGTTAGTTGAAATATGTAAATAAATGAATTTAAAAAAAAAAATGTTTGCCACACTGTTTTTTTTCAGGAGTTGAATATCCGCTTGAAGTTGAAGACTAGTATTACTGCTCTCAGACATAATAGTCTTTCATCGAATTTCCAAACTTCTACCACTAACAATAACAATTTTTTTTTTCTCTTCAGGAAACAAGAACTTACGGCTTAAGTACTTTCTGCTGCCCAATTTCCCTGTTAAATCTTGCAAGAAATGTTCTACATATTCATAGAAAAAAAAAATACTTTTCATCTATCTAAAATAAAGAAAAAAAAAACTAAAGTATCCGTTATCCTTATGAAAGTGGTTAATATCTCTCAATTTGTGTTTTTTTATCCCCTCGAACCTTTTTGAATTATTGCTTTTCTATCGGAAACCTTTTTTTTTCTATTTGGTGTTAGCAGCAGCGTTAGCAACCAAAAATCAATTCCTTTCAATATAGTTTCCGTTGAACCAAAAAGGATTTCCTTCAAATTGGAGAGCATTTCTTTCGAGACTGAGAGGAGATATGTAGAAAAAAAGTGATTTATAACAAGAAGTGAAGAAAAAAGTAATCGCAAAGGATTTAAAGATAAGAAGAAAATATACATCACCACCCTCTTACCACAAATGAATGCGGTTTTTCTATATTTTTTTTGGTTTTTTGCTGATTTACTTAGCATTTAAAGCATTTTGACATTTCTACTGACATTGTCAAGGGATATTGATTTTTTTTTTTTAAATTCTTGTTATATTAATTAAATATCAACCCAATGGAAACAAGGAAAAGTCCTGTCAGTAAAAATGTCATTCCCATTTGGCTTTCACACGACATTCATTTTATGAGATTCCTCAAATGTTCTTAATCGCATTAAGTTAGTCTCTACTGTAGGAATGCAGGGGTAAATGTTATTTTAATTTCTCTATTTCGAATTGCATCACCATTAGACAGCTCACTTTGGCAAAAGAAAAAATGGCCAATTTCACATTTGGTAAGTTTTTAACAACAACCAACTTCAACCTACACAAGGAACATACCAAAAATACATTTTCTAATACGACTTCAGGTGGTGCCTTAAGGATGGTACTAAAATTTAATAGTGCTACAGAAATATATTTATATTTCTCTCTCTCTCTCTTCTACTCACTTTAAGGTTAGATTCACTTAAGTACCAAAATATTTGTGTATGTAGCTAAAGACCGAAAATGCTGCCATAATAAAACTGTTGAATCTCTAGTAGGTAGGTTAACTACCCTTTACCTACAACAAAATGAGAGAGGGTTTCAAGTTTCAACTTTGAAACTGGGAAATAGCTTAAAATGGAGTTACATACAGAGAAATATTTTTATGCTAATGGGATCCGATTTGGTTACATCCACACCTTTTATGTAATAATCCATGTTGTAGCAAAAGATTTGATTCTATTGTTGTGATGGGATTGAAAATGTGGAAAACCAGTATGGTTTTTATGATCTAATTGTAAGGAGATTTGCTAGCATAACCAAAAAAGTTAAATGGAGCTAGAAATCTTTGGTTTTGCTGGTTGGTCTTGGTACTATGACAAATCGTTTTATGATTGAGAAAAGGGTATACCTACGTGGAGGATTTAAAGAGGATTTAGATGTGTCAAAGAGGTGAGTGTGTGCGGGATTGCATTTAGTGCGAGGATTTCATGGTCATAAATTAAGATTCATGGTTGTTAGATCGAAAAGTTATGTTTTAGAGTAGTTGGGAAAAAGGAAAGCTTGTAACCTAACATTGGTAATAACAAGAAGATTATGAATAGAAATAGTTAAGCTTTAAAATGATTTTTGGACTACTATGGACAAAAAAAATTCAAAATTAGGAAAAATATCAAAAAATTATAAAAAGCTTTTTTTTTCAAAATTTAACTTTTTGTGAAAACTTTTAATTTTTCCTAGGTTTATCTTATATTTAAACGATATTTATCAATAAAATGTTCAAATAAACTCAAAATAATTTGATTTTGCTCATAAAAAAGTTCAAAGAAGTAAGTCATTTAGACATGCAGAAATATGGTGTTTTATTTCATCTCAAAAATTCAAACCCTCACAACAGAAAAACTGCTTGATGAATAAGTCTGAAAATTTGCATATTAATTTGAGGTATATTAAGCTTCAATAATTAAGCCTCAGTTTAATCTTATGACCCATGGAAATTAAATAGCGGTAAATTTTCTAAAAAACCGTAAAAATGCCTATTTTGATAGCTTTTCTTAATTAATCTAAAAAATAAGAAAACAATTTGTTTAACAAAGCAATCTTAATTTTTTTTTAGAGAATTTAATGAAATTTTTAAATGTGTCCTTGAATATTCTGTACAATGATCCGTTGTTGAGATATTGATAGTCAAAGTCAAAAGTATGGTTGTTGGTTTGATGACTGATATTGCAGTTCAAAAATATTGTAGAAGTTTGAAACAAAATGAATAAATAATAAATAGCCTTTCTAAAAATAATAATTATTTTATCAGAAAAAATTTTCCCACTTTCTTAAAAGAAAAGTAATAACAAACAAAAATTGGAAATTTTTTGCTTTTTAACAGTTCCAACGATTTAGCTATTTTACCGTTAGAAAGAAAATATTTTAACATTTGATCCTAAAACAAGAAGAATAGAGCTTTCAACTGCTTTTTATTTTGTCATGATGGGATCATTTTTCACTGAGATACAGCCTATCGAAAGTCACTATAAAAATCACGATTTTTTTTTGTTCCCTTAATTTTTTGGGCTAGTGTATTTCTAACATTTGTAATTTTCTAAATTCAAGTGTCTTAAATAAATTATTATAAAAGTCTAGAAGCAAGAGTTCATAGTATAGAGGGATTTAGGTACCTACACAAATTTTTTATATTTTTTAAGATTTTAAAATAAAATAAAATACAATTTCAAAAAATTAATTTTATAAAATTTCCTCCAAATCTTCGAGTAAGAAATCAAAAGAAAAATCTTTTTTAGCTTTATTAATTATGTCCTGTGTAATTAATTTGTCTTTAAAAAGTGTAAGCAAATCGCAATAAAACGACAAAAGGGACTTACTTTAATCTTGTTAGAAAACAGTTTTGGGTGATTCCCTAGAGAGAAAATTTAATTTTTTTTTTATTAAAACTAACTGTACAATGTACATGTCGTATAATTGAAATAGAAAAAATATTTATTTTTTTTTTCAAAATGGCAGCAACATAATGTAAGAGCTAACTTTTAAAATAAAATATTTTTTGTACCGTTATTAAGGGTACCTGCCTTAAAACACCTTTTTTTTATTTATGAATTTCTTGTAAACGACATAGCCGATTTCAACCAACGTTATAAGTAAATTTTACAAAATTTTCAAAAAACTAATTTTTAGATTTTTAAGAAATATTATTTTTTTTTTTGAAAAATCAATTCAAATAATGTTGAATAACGTTTTCTTAAAAATGGTATAACTATTTTTGTTTTTTTTTTTTTAATGTTGGAAAATTTGTTAATTGAAAAAATTTATTTTTTCAAAAAACGGCTGTAACGATTTTCAAATTTTTGGATTTTTAAAAAATATTTTATTTATTTTTTTGAAAAAACAATAATTCCTTTGAAAATGGATCGATGAAAAATGTTGGAAAAATTATTTTTTTAAAAAACGATTTTCAATTTTTTTTTTCTTAAAATTTCTTTTTTAGAATTCAAATGGCATAATTCATTTTGTGCAAACGTTCATTTAAAACAGTGTTAAACCAATTATAAAAATAGATTTTATTAATTTTACATTGGGTGCCTACTTCTGCCTACTTATAAAATTCAAATTTAATAATTTCTTTTCATTAAAAAACTTTAACGTTTAAGTTACTTTTACGTACAAGTGGGTCGAAAGTCCCACAGTCGTGCATTTTATTTAATTTGTTACAAAATTAAGAAAAAAAAAACGAATTTTAAATGATTTACTCAATTTTTTGACCTCGAATATCATTTAAACGTTTATATAAACGAAAAAAGTGTATGAGGGTAAGTATGTAAAGAAACTTGCTAAAAATTCGATTGTTAAAAACATTATTTTTTTAAGATATACGATTGATGTAAAATTGGTAAATTGCGTAGCCGAGGATCTAATATTAAGAGCTCTTCTTGTGTTATTTCTAGAGGTATCTAACAATCAAATTTTCGAAGTATAAAAACAAAAAAAAAAGATAATCGATTTTTTCGACCCACCCTAATGTACATAAATTGTAGAACATCAAAAAGCTCAAAAAGCATTCTATTAAAATTTTCGAATCTCGTCGGATAGCCGAGGTTCTCCCTAAAAAACAATTTTATGAATTTTTTTCAGAGCAAAATAACAAACAAAAATCGAGGCTTTTATTCAAAAAGAAATAAACAAAATGTGTTTATTTTTCTTTATTATTTTTCTCTAAAAAGCCCTGTTTTGTTGCTTTTAAATTATAATATCTTTAGTTCTAACTTCAACTTTGGAAACTTTTATACATTTTTGAAAACTGCAATAACACGGCAAGTTTTTAAAATAATAAACCATTGTCACACCATACAAAATTATTTCATGATGTTGCTTTGAAATAAATGTAAGAAAATTAGTTTTTATAAAACATAAAACTGTTGTAAAAATGGCATATGAAATAAAAAATATTGGGCAGGTTCAGAAACGTTAGGGACTAAATATTTAGGTAATTTCTCGGTCTCTGATTGGTCAGCTGTCAAAAAAAATCTTTCCAATTTAGGTAATTTTATTGGAAAGCTAACTGGAAAGTTAGGCAAGAAAATTTTCCCTAAAAATTTATGAAAGTTTTTTTTGTCAACATGACAGCAGATTATTTTGAATTAAAGAATTAATTTAGCAAAATTAAATTTATTTGTGTGAGAAACGAGTGAAAAGTGCATTATCGGTTATAATTAATATTATTTATTCATTAAAGTTAAGTGAAATTTGGCGTCTTCCCCATGCGATCGGTAAAATACTTAAGTAGATTTTGAAATTTGACAATAGCATCATATCCAAACAAATTTAGTCAATTTCCTTAAATTTCCGTTCAGAAAATGACGTTGCCTGAATATCTAGTCCCTAATATTTCCTGAACGTGCCCATTGTCTTGGTCAAATCTTGAATGAAATTAACTGTAGTACTAAATAGAATTCATGTTTTTTGTCGTATTTTTTTTTCCCCTAAGAAAGAAAATATGTACATATATTCTCAGTTTCCTTTATTCCGTCTTAGTTTTTGTTCCTTATTTTGATTGAAGGACAGAATTTTGCTGCATTGCGAGAGCAAATTAAGTCTCTTAATTGAGTTCTGCGGGATAGTGGTGGTGGCATTTTGTTCAAATTAGTTTTTCTGGAACGGAATTTAGTTTTGAATTACAATTTGTTTTCTTCTTTCTTTTGTTGCTACCTAGAATACAAAAATAAAATTTAAATTACTAAAAATAAATGATGTTGGTAAAAGATAAAAAAAAAATGATGAAATGAATTTAAAATCCTGACAAGAAAAATGCTAAACATCAGAAGATAAAAATGTATATGCAATGCAAACAATTAGTATACATTAACCAACATCCGATATGAGAGAGTTTCCAAACTGCCAAGCAGGTAACTGAATTTTCCACAGGAGATCCTCTCTTTGGGTGTCCTTGTGAATAAATTTTGGCACAATTATCTATAATAAGCAATTTCAATGCACTCGCAAGCCATCCTATTGTGTTCTACGAGTCTTCCTTACAAAACTTTGTTCAACAACAATTTTGGTAGGAGCAGTCTATGATGGTGGTAGTGGATATATCGCTAAGTAACATCATGCCTTTTATATTATAAAGTAGTATGGTAGTAGTGTAGTCTTGTATCTTTTTTTTTATTCGGTTTTGTGCATTTTCGTGGTGGCATAGAGCAGCGCTTCCTGCAGGTGAAATGAACCGAACCATAATTCATTGCAACAATCTGACACAACCACATCAGCGACCATACAATCTCAACATCCTGCATCCGGTCGTAGCGAGACGGACTATAAATTGTGTGATTTCATGCCCTACAAGGTGTAATAGGATGCCCAGTTACAAGCGGAAATAAAGGCAGAGTCAGCTGCTGATTTAGTTGCAACTCGTCGTAGAGGCATGAAAAATTTTACAGATGTTTTATTTTTTATTTTTTTTTTCCCTGTGAAAAGATATAATTTTTTGTTTTCATCTCTTTTCTATGTGGCACGTAGAAAAGTCCATGGAAAGTTTATATGAAGTGTAGTAGCTATAGTCCTTCTGACCTAAATATAATTTTGAATGAAGAGATGAAAAATTATTTATAATATGTTGGTAAGAACATCATCAAAACGGATGTGTAAACGGTTACAATGAGGTTAGTTTAGCTACGAGATTGAAAACCCTAAAGTTCTTTTTTACCCTCAATTTGGAGTTTAATTTTCTTAATTTACTAGGTTAACGCATTAAGTTTTGCTTGAGCAAGTCATTTTATACACGAAGCATTATAAATATCCTTTTTCTTGCAATTAAAAGTTATTTATAGTCCTCTGCAAGGTCCTTTATTGCAATTACCTGGAATGCAAGATAAACTAATGGATCTCTATAAGCTAAACGATCTGATAACAAAATAAATGTAGTATATTTGCAGTTTCTTGGATAGGAAGAAAATTGTGTATATATCGTCTATTCATTGTATTGTAAGAAATGTATATCTGCCATTTATATTCACTTTAACTATTGTACATTAATTTTGGAATAATTAAGGAGGACTTTGAGCGGAGGAGTTAACTATAATTCTGGCAGGATAATTTATTGAATTGAAAATCTAATCCTGAAATTATGAGCACTTTTGTTTGAAACATAATTGAGGACAACGGATTTTTTGTTAAGGTTTTTTTATGTTAATATTAAACACGAGAACACGAATACAAATTGAATATAAATGTGAATTTTCGAGGCATCTGGGAATGACCCACGTGGGGCATTTGGAAATGCCACACGTGGGTCATTTTAAATGCCCCACGTGGGTCATTTCCAAATGCCCCACGTGGGTCATTTCCAAATGCAACACATGGGTCATTTTAAATGCCCCACGTGGGTCATTTCCAAATGCCCCACAAAGTTCATTTCCAAATGCCCCACGTGGGTCATTTCCAAATGCCACACGTGGGTCATTTTAAATGCCCCACGTGGGTCATTTCAAATGCCCCACGTGGGTCATTTCCAAATGCCCCACGTAGGTCATTTCAAATGCCCCACGTGGGTCATTTCCAAATGCCCCACGTGGGTCATTTCTAAATGCCCCACGTGGGTCATTTCAAATGCCCCACGTGGGTCATTTCCAAATGCCCCACGTGGGTCATTTCCAAATGCCCCACGTGGGTCATTTCCAAATGCCCCACGTGGGTCATTTCCAAATGCCCCACGTGAATCATTTCCAAATGCCATACGTGGGTCATTTCCAAATGCCCCACGTGGGTTATTTCAAATGCCCCACGTAGGTCATTTCAAATGCCCCACGTGGGTCATTTCCAAATGCCCCACGTGGGTCATTTCAAATGCCCCACGTGGGTCATTTCAAATGCCCCACGTGGGTCATTTCCAAATGCCCCACGTGGGTCATTTCCAAATGCCCCACGTGGGGCATTTCAAATGCCCCACGTGGGTCATTTCCAAATGCCCCACGTGGGTCATTTCAAATGCCCCACGTGGGTCATTTCAAATGCCCCACGTGGGTCATTTCCAAATGCCCCACGTGGGTCATTTCTAAATGCCCCACGTGGGTCATTTCCAAATGCCCCACGTGGGTCATTTCCAAATGCCCCACGTGGGTCATTTCAAATGCCCCACGTGGGTCATTTCAAATGCCCCACGTGGGTCATTTCAAATGCCCCACGTGGGTCATTTCCAAATGCCCCACGTGGGTCATTTCCAAATGCCCCACGTGGGTCATTTCAAATGCCAAACGTGGGTCATTTCCAAATGCCCCACGTTAGTCATTTCCAAATGCCCCACGTGGGTCAGTTCCAAATGCCCCACGTGGGTCATTTCAAATGCCCCACGTGGGTCATTTCCAAATGCCCCACGTGGGTCATTTCCAAATGCCCCACGTGGGTCATTTCAAATGCCCCACGTGGGTCATTTCCAAATGCCCCACGTGGGTCATTTCAAATGCCCCACGTGAGTCATTTCAAATGCCCCACGTGGGTCATTTCAAATGCCCCACGTGGGTCATTTCCAAATGCCCACGAGGGTCATTTCCAAATGCCCCATGTCGGTCATTTCCAAATGCCCCACGTGGGTCATTTCAAATGCCCCACGTGGGTCATTTCAAATGCCCCACGTGGGTCATTTCCAAATGCCCCACGTGGGTCATTTCCAAATGCCCCACGTCGGTCATTTCCAAATGCCCCACGTCGGTCATTTCCAAATGCCCCACGTGGGTCATTTCAAATGCCCCACGTCGGTCATTTCCAAATGCCCCACGTGGGTCATTTCAAATGCCCCACGTGAGTCATTTCCAAATGCCCCACGTGGGTCATTTCAAATGCCCCACGTGGGTCATTTCAAATGCCCCACGTGGGTCATTTCCAAATGCCCTACGTCGGTCATTTCCAAATGCCCCACGTGGGTCATTTCAAATGCCCCACGTGGGTCATTTCAAATGCCCCATGTCGGTCATTTCCAAATGCCCCACGTGGGTCATTTCAAATGCCCCACGTGGGTCATTTCAAATGCCCCACGTGGGTCATTTCCAAATGCCCCACGTGGGTCATTTCAAATGCCCCACGTGGGTCATTTCAAATGCCCCACGTGGGTCATTTCCAAATGCCCCATGTCGGTCATTTCCAAATGCCCCACGTGGGTCATTTCAAATGCCCTACGTGGGTCATTTCAAATGCCCCACGTGGGTCATTTCAAATGCCCCACGTGGGTCATTTCCGAATGCCCCACGTGGGTCATTTCAAATGCCCCACGTGGGTCATTTCAAATGCCCCACGTGGGTCATTTCCAAATGCCCCACGTGGGTCATTTCCAAATGCCCCACGTGGGTCATTTCAAATGCCAAACGTGTATCATTTCCAAATGCCCCACGTGGGTCATTTCCAAATGCCCCACGTGGGTCATTTCCAAATGCCCCACGTGGGTCATTTCAAATGCCCCACGTGGGTCATTTCAAATGCCCAACGTGGGTCATTTCAAATGCCCAACGTGGGTCATTTCAAATGCCCAACGTGGGTCATTTCCAAATGCCCCACGTGGGTCATTTCCAAATGCCCCACGTGTGTCATTTCAAATGCCAAACGTGTATCATTTCCAAATGCCCCACGTGGGTCATTTCCAAATGCCCCACGTGGGTCATTTCCAAATGCCTCACGTGGGTCATTTCAAATGCCCCACGTGGGTCATTTCAAATGCCCCACGTGGGTCATTTCCAAATGCCCCACGTGGGTCATTTCCAAATGCCCCACGTGGGTCATTTCAAATGCCCCACGTGGGTCATTTCCAAATGCCCCACGTGGGTCATTTCAAATGCCCCACGTGGGTCATTTCAAATGCCCCACGTGGGTCATTTCCAAATGCCCCACGTGGGTCATTTCAAATGCCCCACGTGGTTCATTTCCAAATGCCCCACATGGGTCTTTTCTAAATGCCCCACGTGGGTCATTTCAAATGCCCCACGTGGGTCATTTCCAAATGCCCCACGTGGGTCATTTCCAAATGCCCCACGTGGGTCATTTCAAATGCCCCACGTGGGTCATTTCCAAATGCCCCACGTGGGTCATTTCCAAATGCCCCACGTGGGTCATTTCCAAATGCCCCACGTGGGTCATTTCCAAATGCCCCACGTGGGTCATTTCCAAATGCCCCACGTGGGTCATTTCAAATGCCCCACGTGGGTCATTTCCAAATGCCCCACGTGGGTCATTTCAAATGCCCCACGTGGGTCATTTCAAATGCCCCACGTGGGTCATTTCCAAATGCCCCACGTGGGTCATTTCCAAATGCCCCACGTGGGTAATTTCCAAATGCCCCACGTGGGTCATTTCAAATGCCCCACGTGGGTCATTTCAAATGCCCCACGTGGGTCATTTCCAAATGCCCCACGTGGGTCATTTCAAATGCCCCACGTGGGTCATTTCCAAATGCCCCACGTGGGTCTTTTCTAAATGCCCCACGAGGGTCATTTCCAAATGCTCCACGTGGGTCATTTCCAAATGCCCCACGTGGGTCATTTCCAAATGCCCCACGTGGGTCATTTCCAAATGCCCCACGAGGGTCATTTCCAAATGCTCCACGTGGGTCATTTCCAAATGCCCCACGTGGGTCATTTCCAAATGCCCCACGTGGGTCATTTCAAATGCCCCACGTGGGTCATTTCCAAATGCCCCACGTGGGTCATTTCAAATGCCCCACGTGGGTCATTTCCAAATGCCCCACGTGGGTCATTTCAAATGCCCCACGTGGGTCATTTCAAATGCCCCACGTGGGTCATTTCCAAATGCCCCACGTGGGTCATTTCCAAATGCCCCACGTGGGTCATTTCAAATGCCCCACGTGGGTCATTTCCAAATGCCCCACGTGGGTCATTTCCAAATGCCCCACGTGGGTCATTTCCAAATGCCCCACGTGGGTAGTTTCCAAATGCCCCACGTGGGTCATTTTAAATGCCCCACGTGGGTCATTTCAAATGCCCCACGTGGGTCATTTCCAAATGCCCCACGTGGGTCATTTCCAAATGCCCCACGTGGGTCATTTCCAAATGCCCCACCTGGGTCATTTCAAATGCCCCACGTGGGTCATTTCCAAATGCCCCACGTGGGTCATTTCCAAATGCCCCACGTGGGTCATTTCCAAATGCCCCCCGTGGGTCATTTCAAATGCCCCACGTGGGTCATTTCCAAATGCCCCACGTGGGTCATTTCAAATGCCCCACGTGGGTCATTTCCAAATGCCCCACGTGGGTCATTTCCAAATGCCCCACGTGGGTCATTTCAAATGCCCCACGTGGGTCATTTCCAAATGCCCCACGTGGGTCATTTCCAAATGCCCCACGTGGGTCATTTCAAATGCCCCACGTGGGTCATTTCAAATGCCCCACGTGGGTCATTTCCAAATGCCCCACGTGGGTCATTTCCAAATGCCCCACGTGGGTCATTTCGGGTCATTTCCAAATGCCCCACGTGGGTCATTTCGGGTCATTTTCAAATGCCCCACGTGGGTAATTTCCAAATGCCCCACGTGGGTCATTTCAAATGCCCCACGTGGGTCATTTCAAATGCCCCACGTGGGTCATTTCCAAATGCCCCACGTGGGTCATTTCCAAATGCCCCACGTGGGTCATTTCAAATGCCCCACGTGGGTCATTTCCAAATGCCCCACGTGGGTCATTTCCAAATGCCCCACGTGGGTCATTTCAAATGCCCCACGTGGGTCATTTCCAAATGCCCCACGTGGGTCATTTCCAAATGCCCCACGTTAGTCATTTCCAAATGCCCCACGTGGGTAATTTCCAAATGCCCCACGTGGGTCATTTCAAATGCCCCACGTGGGTCATTTCAAATGCCCCACGTGGGTCATTTCCAAATGCCCCACGTGGGTCATTTCCAAATGCCCCACGTTAGTCATTTCCAAATGCCCCACGTGGGTCATTTCCAAATGCCCCACGTGGGTCATTTCCAAATGCCCCACGTGGGTCATTTCCAAATGCCCCACGTGGGTCATTTCAAATGCCCCACGTGGGTCATTTCAAATGCCCCACGTGGGTCATTTCCAAATGCCCCACGTGGGTCATTTCCAAATGCCCCACGTGGGTCATTTCAAATGCCCCACGTGGGTCATTTCAAATGCCCCACGTGGGTCATTTCAAATGCCCCACGTGGGTCATTTCCAAATGCCCCACGTGGGTCATTTCCAAATGCCCCACGTGGGTCATTTCAAATGCCCCACGTGGGTCATTTCCAAATGCCCCACGTGGGTCATTTCCAAATGCCCCACGTGGGCCATTTCAAATGCCCCACGTGGGTCATTTCAAATGCCCCACGTGGGTCATTTCCAAATGCCCCACGTGGGTCATTTCCAAATGCCCCACGTGGGTAATTTCCAAATGCCCCACGTGGGTCATTTCAAATGCCCCACCTGGGTCATTTCAAATGCCCCACGTGGGTCATTTCCAAATGCCCCACGTGGGTCATTTCCAAATGCCCCACGTGGGTCATTTCAAATGCCCCACGTGGGTCATTTCCAAATGCCCCACGTGGGTCATTTCCAAATGCCCCACGTGGGTCATTTCAAATGCCCCACGTGGGTCATTTCCAAATGCCCCACGTGGGTCATTTCCAAATGCCCCACGTGGGTCATTTCCAAATGCACCACGTGGGTCATTTCAAATGCCCCACGTGGGTCATTTCAAATGCCCCACGTGGGTCATTTCCAAATGCCCCACGTGGGTCATTTCCAAATGCCCCACGTGGGTCATTTCAAATGTCCCACGTGGGTCATTTCCAAATGCCCCACGTGGGTCATTTCCAAATGCACCACGTGGGTCATTTCAAATGCCCCACGTGGGTCATTTCAAATGCCCCACGTGGGTCATTTCAAATGCCCCACGTGGGTCATTTCCAAATGCCCCACGTGGGTCATTTCCAAATGCCCCACGTGGGTCATTTCAAATGCCCCACGTGGGTCATTTCAAATGCCCCACGTGGGTCATTTCAAATGCCCCACGTTTGTCATTTCCAAATGCCCCACGTGGGTCATTTCAAATGCCCCACGTGGGTCATTTCCAAATGCCCCACGTGGGTCATTTCAAATGCCCCACGTGGGTCATTTCAAATGCCCCACGTGGGTCATTTCCAAATGCCCCACGTGGGTCATTTCCAAATGCCCCACGTGGGTCATTTCAAATGCCCCACGTGGGTCATTTCCAAATGCCCCACGTGGGTCATTTCCAAATGCCCCACGTGGGTCATTTCCAAATGCCCCACGTGGGTCATTTCAAATGCCCCACGTGGGTCATTTCCAAATGCCCCACGTGGGTCATTTCCAAATGCCCCACGTGGGTCATTTCAAATGCCCCACGTGGGTCATTTCTAAATGCCCCACGTGGGTCATTTCAAATGCCCCACGTGGGTCATTTCAAATGCCCCACGTGGGTCATTTCCAAATGCCCCACGTGGGTAATTTCTAAATGCCCCACGTGGGTCATTTCAAATGCCCCACGTGGGTCATTTCAAATGCCCCACGTGGGTCATTTTCAAATGCCCCACGTGGGTCATTTCCAAATGCCCCACGTGGGTCATTTCCAAATGCCCCACGTGGGTCATTTCCACATGCCCCACGTGGGTCATTTCCAAATGCCCCACGTGGGTCATTTCAAATGCCCCACGTGGGTCATTTCCAAATGCCCCACGTGGGTCATTTCCAAATGCCCCACGTGGGTCATTTCCAAATGCCCCACGTGGGTCATTTCAAATGCCCCACGTGGGTCATTTCCAAATGCCCCACGTGGGTCATTTCAAATGCCCCACGTGGGTCATTTCCAAATGCCCCACGTGGGTCATTTCAAATGCCCCACGTGGGTCATTTCAAATGCCCCACGTGGGTCATTTCCAAATGCCCCACGTGGGTCATTTCAAATGCCCCACGTGGGTCATTTCCAAATGCCCCACGTGGGTCATTTCCAAATGCCCCACGTGGGTCATTTTAAAATGCCCCACGTGGGTCATTTCCAAATGCCCCACGTGGGTCATTTCCAAATGCCCCACGTGGGTCATTTCAAATGCCCCACGTGTATCATTTCCAAATGCCCCACGTGGGTCATTTCCAAATGCCCCACGTGGGTCATTTCCAAATGCCCCACGTGGGTCATTTCCAAATGCCCCACGTGGGGCATTTGAAATGACCCACGTGGGTCATTTCCAAATGCCCCACGTGGGTCATTTCAAATGCCCCACGTGGGTCATTTCCAAATGCCCCACGTGGGTCATTTCCAAATGCCCCACGTGGGTCATTTCAAATGCCCCACGTGGGTCATTTCAAATGCCCCACGTGGGTCATTTCCAAATGCCCCACGTGGGTCATTTCGAAATGCCCCACGTGGGTCATTTCCAAATGCCCCACGTGGGTCATTTCGAAATGCCCCACGTGGGTCATTTCCAAATGATCCACGTGGGTCATTTCCAAATGATCCACGTGGGTCATTTCCAAATGCCCCACGTGGGTCATTTCCAAATGCCCCACGTGGGTCATTTCCAAATGCCATACGTGGGTCATTTCCAAATGCCCCACGTGGGTCATTTCCAAATGCCCCACGTGGGTCATTTCCAAATGCCCCACGTGGGTCATTTCCAAATGCACCACGTGGGTCATTTCAAATGAACCACGTGGGTCATTTCAAATGCCCCACGTGGGTCATTTCCAAATGCCCCACGTGGGGCATTTTTGCGTGGTAATAGTATTGTTTACTATTTATAATTCATAAAAATTATTTTCTAAGCTCCTCAGATCGAGATATATTTTTTGTTATATAGCTAGTTCTTTTCACACCCACTATGAGATTCCCCCTTATTTGAGGCTGGGTTTCCTCCTGACTACTGACCATCACATTAAAGATTTTGACTTCAAGAATTCAAATGTTTTGTTCGTTATTTTGTAGTTAGCTCGTCACAAAAAAGGTCATATTTTTATATCAATTTCCGATGTTTGAGGCCAATTGAAGTATTTCATTACTCTTTTTTCATAAACCCTGTTCCTGAATATTGAAAACTGCATTTAGATTTTTAGAATCCCACAACGAGTTCAAAATTCGAAACAAACAAAACTGGTGGTGGTTTTATAAAATAACTTGGGGTTGATTAATCGTTTTTTAAACCGTTTTAAACCAAAAATTTACAATAGTTGATAAATATGTACTATTTAACAAGTTTCATACCATAAAAAGGGCTTTGGCTTTCGTTAAAATTCTGGTAATTTAATTTATATTTTAAAGCACTGATATTCTCTGTAATTCAATAAGTCTTTTGAAGAAAAAAAAAATTATACTTGTTTACCCATTAAACATACGAGCCAGGACCTATATCTCCACCCAATCCTTAATTTGAACAAAAAAGAAATCCTTATACCTTATTTTTGTATTATTCGGTGAATCACTCTCTTCGACCGTCAAGCGAAGTGAAGTGACACACAAAAAAGGATGAATGGTCTTTCATCACTTTTCCGACACAATTTATATATGAAAAGGAAGCCAAAAATAAAAGATACAAATAAAAAGGGAATACTTTCGAGGCACCTCTTCTTTTTCGTCTTTTCTCGAAAGATTTATTCATTTTTAAACCAAATTAATGATATCCCATTCGTTGAGCACCAGCAATACGCAATTTCTACAAATGGAAAGAAAAAAGGTTTGGATCATTTTTCAACAAAGGACGACGACCACGTGCGTAGATACATTTTTGTCACAAATTTATTCATTTTCTGTCTGTCTGGGACAGAGTGGGTGTTGTTTTTTTTTTTTTTCGTCTGCTAAATTCATTTTCATTTTTATGTTATTCTCAAGGCTCACCTTTGCCAACACACACATATAACTTAATTCCAAATGTCCTGGTCCTACGCTAACTGTTTGGATGTTTTGGGAAATTTAATTTTCCACCCTCTGCTGAGACAAATTAAGGATGAATACCTTATTTCTGGCGAAATGTGATTATGGTAAAGAACTTCTCCCAAACTTCTGGTGATACAACCTAGACTGAGAGAGATACAAAAATATACCTACAAGCTTCTCTTAGTGATGCGGGAGGATGAAAAGGACGATGAGTGGGAGAGACCACTTTCACAACTTAATGGACTTGTATAAAGTTTAAGGCCTAATCACTTATTCAGCTCGAAACATAATTTATCAAAAGAGTTGACAGTAGGTAAAGGTAGTAAAATAGTTGTTGGAAATGGAACACAAGACTATGATGTAAAATTGTCTATGACAGTGGCGGGCGACTATATGGTGCCAGAGAACTGGAAATAATTGCTCACTTCAACCGAGAGAAAATTTAATTCCAGGTGCGTTATGGCATAGAGGATTTTGATTGGTAAAATTTGTAAATACCAGAGACAAGGCTAAGGAGATTTCGGATTAAAGTTGTCTCAGAATGTATTTAAACTTGATGTTCCAGACGTGGAAAATCTTCTTTTAACATGAACATTTATTGAATATGTTGTTGTGATATCATATCTGGAAGGTTTTTTTTTTCTTTAAACTTATAATACCTTCGTATAAATAATCGTATAGGTATGTCTGATATGGGTATTATTTCAAGGATTTACCAACTTATTTTGATTTCGGTCTTTTGATTTACTAACTTTCTTATTTACCCTTGGGTTATTATTTGATCTTTGACTTTTATGGAGTTATATGTAATTTTTAAAGAATCTTCTGTGAGTGATTTGATGCTGCCAAAATAAGTTGGTATATAATTCAATACAAGGAGTTGGAAGTTTTGATGAGAAATATGCCAGAGGTTGAAGAATCAATACAATAAGTTGTTTTGAAATCTTTAAGTTAAATGAAGTCAAGCAGATACACTTAGGAGGCTAATAGAGACTTGAAGAGGTTTAGTAACCCGCATCATTAAAAGATGTTAAGACATTCTTAGATTGCAAGGATTTTAAATGCCTTAAAAGAAAATTTAGGTAGCATTTGTTTTTGTTGGCTGACTAAGAGGACGTAAATTTCTCAATTTCTCAATTTTTGTATTTTGTTTTCGTAGGTTTCCGAACGTTATTTACACTTGTTAACAAAATTAAACTTTTTTTTGTTGCTGAGACAAAAATATACTTTTCTGAAGGTTTTCGGTGTACTGATTACAAGATTAAATAACATATAACGGAAATATTTAAACAGGTCTTGAAAGAAGGAAAACTGTTCTTATAGAAACCGTTACTAATCTATGTTTAAACAATTTTCCTTATAAGAAATAATAAGTTACATTTATTTGCATTTTCTAACGGTAATATTTCAAAAACGGGAGCTGATAAATTTTGTCTGACTTAGTATTTGAGTTCAGTACACCGTAAACCTTCAGAAAAGTATATTTTTGTTTCGGCAACTTGGTAAAAAAAACACATTTTAACAGCTTACAATCACTAGTTTAAAAGAACTAAGGCGACCTACAATACTATCCCGAAGAAATGCTAAAGTGAGGTTGAGTTATTCAAGATAATTATAATCTTAGAGAATTTTTTCAAGACGCTATGCAACTTAAAAAATCCTAAAAAGCCAAAAGCAGCCTACTAAAAGTACGTCAAGTGGTTCTACAACGAAAGTTACTTTTTATTTGAACATATAACTTGCACACTTGCCGATGATGAAAAAAGTTATTTCTTAATTTGTATTAATATTTTACTGTCAGATTAAAAGTGCCTTTAAAAAAAATTACATCAAATTTTGATTTTTACACTGAACATAAAAAAAACAAATTTTGAGTTTTAAGACGATGGTAATTTGAAAAAAGTTCTTTTATCATAATTTTTGAAATAAGGGTGGGATAACGAAAAAAAGTGATGAAATTTCTTGGAATATATATATTTAACACATCACGTGTATATAGGCAAAGTCAGCTAAGGAATTGTATGGAGTAGAGATCGAAAAGTTTATGTGTCAGCAGTGGCGTATCCAGAAAAAAATTTGGGGGGGGCTGAAAAATTTTTCAAAAATTTTTGATAAGGTAAATGTACTACAAATTTGTCTCTTTTTTTATTCATCTTTGATCGAGAGAAAAGCGCTGTGCTGCGGTACTGAAAGCTGTATAGTAGCATTTTACTGCTCCTGACAACTTCGTACTACTGTCTCCTTTCACATTCAAAGTAGCTATTTTTCTTGTATCCCAAACATTTTACACAAACAGGAAGGTGTTTAGTTATCTGTAAAAAAAAAAAAACACTTTTTCGTTCGAACTTTTTCATGTACTGAATTCAAAACTGTTTACTGGCATCACTTTTCAATTTCAAGTGAAATTGATCTTCGATAGATTTCGAAAACTTCGAAAATGCTTTGAACTGTCAAAACTGAAGGATCATCCTTTTTTATTTTGTTTCTAAAGTTAAATTACTGCTACTTTGAACATGGATGCAATTTTATTGGCAACTTTATTGGAAAAAAGCAGAATTTAAAAGAAATAAAATGCACGACTGGGGTCGCACGTACTTGCTCTTGCAGTTCAAAGCACTTTTATGTTAGTCTACTTGTAGATTTAAAAAGCTGGATCTAAATTTTTAAAAAATTAATATTGGGGAAGAGCCGACATTTAGGGCAAAATTTTGTTAAATGAAAAAAATTTTTTTTTGTTAATTGAGTTTTTTGAGAAAAAATAAAAATGCAGTTTTATTGCCACTGCTTTAAATATTACGTGTACAAAGTTTAATCAAAATCGTTAGAGCCGTTTTCGAGAAATTCGCAATATCGTATTTTTTTTTTATTTCTAAACGAGATATAAAAAAAAATAAAATGCACGACTGGGTCGCACGTACTTGCTCTTGTAGTTCAAAGCATCTTTATCTTAAATATCTATTGGAAATTTAAGATTTTGTGGAGAAAAAAAAATAAAAACAAAAAAAAAACTCGAAAGTTAAAAAAATTCAATTTTTTAAATATTTTTTGAAAAACTTTTTTTTTTTAATTTTTTTTTACATTTTACACTTCAATACCTATGATGTCTGTAACTTTTGAAAAAATTGACTTATGCATTGATGAAATATATGAACTTAAAAAACATGTCAATTTTTGAAAAACGGCAACGCCATATTTCCGCTCTCGGCATTTTTTGAGAAAAACTAAAAACGCAGTTTTGTTAGAATCAATAAGTGTATTCCGCACACCAAATTTGATCGAAATCGTTAGAGCCGTTTTCGAGAAATTTGCAATACCTCGAAAACGTTATATGGGAGATATGCGTTAAAATGGAGATATTAAAAAAATAAAAAAAACGGACCTAGGGAATTACGTAAAAATCATCTGTACCAAGTTTCAAGCAAATCCATCCACCCGTTTAGGCCCTAGCTCGATGTACAGATGGACGCACAGACGCACAGACGCACAGACGCACAGACGCACAGACGCACAGACCGACGGACGGCATGACGAAAACCACTTTTTTGATCTTCTCCATCATCGTAATGTTGGTTTTGATTAAAACCTCGATTTTTTTTTTCTACACGAAACCAATACTTGCCCTATAGAGCAAGTAAAAAAACAACTTTCAGAATTCTATAAAAATTATTTGTACCAAATTTGAAGAAAATCCATCCATCCGTTTAGGCTGTTTAAATGTGTACAGATGGACGCACAGACGCACAGACGCACAGACGCACGGACGGAATTGCGGGACCCACTTTTTCGGAATTCTCCATCATCGTAATGTTGGTTTTGATTAAAACCTCAATTTTTTTTTTCGACACGAAACCAATACTTGCCCTATAGAGCAAGTAAAAATAAGAAGTCACATTTTGCGAGACGTATGAAATTATGTAAGTGAAATGCAGAACATGGGCGATATTATTGCAAATTTTCAAAGAAAAATGAATTAGATAAAGTGTAAAGCGAATGAGGTTGCAAACACAGAGGCATGATATTTCATGCCTCATGTGTTTTATGTATTTTGTATTAAATTAACAACAAATAAACATTACAAAACAATAAAAATATAAGTTTTGATAATATTTTGTCCAAAAATTGGAGATTCATTGAAAAAGATACCAAGTTCACGAGCAGAAACAAAGCGAATTGAATTCGATCAGAAAATCGAAATGAGCGAAAAAATGTAGAACACCTAATTTCACTATCGGCAACGCAAGTGAATGCTCAAAAAGTGAAATGCAGAACGTAAAAGTCTCAAAAACTAATTTTCAATGAAATTCTTTTGATGTTTAATCCGAAATAATATTTTTTAATAATATGTTCTTTTTACTTGCGATATAGGTACTATATATCAAGTTATGCATTCGTACAAAACAAAAAAGTTGAGATAACATTTTTCCATGACATTACGATGGTAGACAATGCCAAAAAAGTGGGTCCCGGAAGTCCGTCTGTCTGTCTGTCTGTCTGTCAGTCTGTCTATCTGTCTGTCTGTATAAGGAGCTACAGCCTAAACGGATGGACCGATCAATGTCAAACTTGGTATGTAGCGTTATTTGGCGACTCTCCAGAGGGGTTTTTGGAATTAATTTTTTTAGGATCAAAAATAACGGTACTTGTCATATACCGATTTTAGTAAAATTGAAATATCTCGAAAACGGCTCCAACGATTTTGTTTAAAAAATTCAAATGTTAGTTTTAAGCTAAGGTATATCTTTCAATGAAAAATTTTTTTTTTAAAATCATTATTAACGGTACCTGCCATAGAACCGTTTTTTTCAAATCCGATTATCTCTTAAACTGCTTATTCGATATCAACGAAACTTTTTGTGAAAAAGCATTTATATAATTTAATCATAAACCAAAAATAAAATTTCCAAAAAAAAAATTTTTGGATTTTTAAAAAAATTTTGAAAATTTTTTTTTGAAAAATCAAATTTTCGAAAACGGGTCATGGAATTTTCTTGAAATTTTGTTTTTAGATGTTGATTAGTGATTTCTACAAAATGGCATACCAATTTTATTTTAAAACTTTTTTTCCAAAAAATTATTTATAAAAAATTAGTTTTTTAAAAAACGGCTCTAACGATTTTGAATTTTTTTTTTTTTAAATGCATGTTAATATCTCAATCAAAACTGCATACTTGTTTTGGAGGGCAATTTAATTTCAGATTTTATTTTAATTTAAAAAAAAAAACGAATTTTTATTTTTTTTATTTTAGTCTTAAAAATTTAAGCAACTTTAACTCTAAGAGCAAGTTCGTGCGACCCAGTCGTGCATTTTATTTTAATACAAATCAGAAGCACAAACTGGAATTTGCTTAAATAAGCCATTAGTTATGTTGACCACTAAGATATTGAGATATAAAAAATTTGTATTTCCAATATCTTTGAGAAAAATATTATTTTTGAAAAAAAGTAATATACTCAAGACAATAAAATACGACGTGATTGCATAAGAAGCTTTGCAAAATTTAACGGTGATGTAATTCGACGTCAAAACAACAAACAAATTATTTGAAGATTTCTGAATTGGACTAAAATCCTGAAAATCCGAAACCTCAACGTCAACTAAGGCACTTACTCAAATAAACACAAACAACCATTTTAGAATTTGGAGGGGGCTCGATCATTTGAGCTGCCTCTAAATCTCTACGATTTACGAAGAAGTTTCATCTAATCATGTAGATTATGATGAAATCAGCTAAATAATAACATGATTTTGGAGGCTTGGGGGGGGGGGCTTGAAACCCCTGAGCCCCAGCCCCCCCCCCCCTCAATACGCCACTGTGTGTCAGATCTATGAAAATTGGTGTATTGCAAGTCTCAACTGTTATATATTTTCAAAATTAAAGGTAGAAATCACAAATACTTTCACTTTTTTAAACTGTAAAGATTTATTTGAAGGGTTTTGTTTAAAAATTGGTTGTTTGAAAGTTTTTAGGATGAAAACTAAAGGTATTTTCTCTCCCATGTTACCAATTTATGAAATGAAAATGAAAATAAAATTAGGAAAACGTTTTATTATTCTTAAATGACAAATACCGGTTAATGGATTTTGAATAGATATTTTATGAACTATGGATAATGATAAATAACAACATTTTTTACGAAACCATTTTTGGACAGTAAGAAAATTAAATATTTTTAGGAAAAGGGATGAATTTGTTTAAGAAATTTTGCTTTCATCTGTCTAGTTAATAATTTCTTTGATTGCAAATAATTTTTTTATTTTGTTTTTTGTTTTATACACAATCGGTATATAAAAATATGTACGTTAAAGTTTTTGAGTTAAAGAAAACATTTTAATTGACCCAATTGTTAATAGTCTATTGAATAGACCCTTTTGAATTTAACAAATTCGTTCAAGAGTTTTTATTGCTGATTATGATTCCTTGGCATAAAAGAAAACTCCAGCCAAAAGTGCTACTAAATCCATTGGTGCATTTCTGAGAAAACGGCAACACTGGTCGGTTTTCAGTTTTTTTGATTTAACTCGAAAACCAAGCATAACTTTGAGATGGTTCAAGAACACTTTTCATAGCAAATTAAATTTTCTATCAAGATAAGATGGTTAAAAAATTTTAAAAATTATTTTTCACTGAAATTCTAACCTAAAATCAAAGAAAAAAAATTAAAAAATTGACGATTTTATTTTTTTTACTAAATCAAGGGTCATTTTGTGTATGTAGCCGGTACGTCCAAACTTTGTACTTATGAAATAAGGTAGAGGTAAAATCCTTTGATAATATGCAATTTTTAATTGTTTTTGTCAAGAAACAACTTAAATGTACCTATTCAAAAATTAGCACTTTTTCCAAATTTTTGACTTTTTTAGTTAAAAGCAAGTTTTTAAAACTCGATAAAATCGTATAAACAAATTTATTTGCATCCTTATGGGCTTGTGTGCAATTTTGTGTATGTGCATTTTTATAAATACAGATCGAATGGATCGACGGAGAGCCATTAGCTTTGGTCTATTGCATAGAAGAACAGTTAATACCAACTCTTTTACTGTTTTCAGTGGCCTGAAAAACAATTCTTGTAAAATCAGCGACCAACGAAAAGTTTCTCTTGAAAAACGAAAAAAATATTCAAATGAGTTTCAAACAAAATAGGCCAGGCAAATTAGTAAATCGAATTGCATTTTTCGCTGGACAAATTTTTTTCATGCAACGTGTTTGGGTGTATGTCCTTATCGTAAAAATTAAAAGTGCAATAATTCATTCTTAAAGAAAATTCAAAACAAATCAAAAGTTCTTCGGATATTTGAAAAAATGTCATATTGTCCTAGCTTTGCGAGAAGAACCTGGACTTTGACTGACTATAAAATTGAATTTAACTAACTCACGGAATTCATTTGTATATCCTTTTTTAGATAATTTTATTGTGAATAAATTTGTCCTTGGACATTTTTGGTTTAAATGAGTAAAATGGTGTATTTTTTATATTAAAAATGTATATCACGAAATTGCAAAAAATACACCAAATATTTTAGTGTATTTTAGACTTTTGTGCTACTTGAGTAGGTACATACAAATATGTACGTTAAAGTTTTTGAGTTAAAGAAAACATTTTAATTGACCTAATTGTTAAGGAGAAAATAAAAAATTATATAAAAATAATTGTTTTCATAGAACTTTTTTCTTGATTTCTGACTTTCAACCAACTTCAATGGTAAAAAAGAATCATTTAAAAAGATGTTTCAATTATTCCGAAAATAAATTTCTGTCTTTTTTTCAAATTCCTTTTAAAATTCATTATAAGATTAAAATATAAATATTATCTTTTAATATAAAAAGCCTTGATACTCACAACAACTTTTACCTCCCAGCCTTGCATTTAATTTTTTTTTTTTTATTATTTCTACAAATCCCCTTTAGCCTTAACACATATTAGTGTAAGTCACCGTGTATACCACCTACCTTGCAAACGCTTTTTATTAAATTCGTTTTATTCAATTGAAGCTTACTTATAAAATGTTTGCTTTTATTTCATTTGAATAACTACTACCAACAGATTATTGGCTTTTGAATTTGATTAAATTTTGACAACGGCACCCACACTGTTTTCGTTATGCAATATAATGCATTATAGCATGAAAATAATTTATTTGTGCAATTACAACATTTTCAAATTCAATTCAACGAATATTTGGTATAATACTCCCATATTTACTGAAGGTAATGAACATTAAAATTGGTCACCTGCACCTGCAACCTGCACGAGCATAATATATGAGAATATTTATTGCATTCTAATATCACGGTATTGTGAATCAATTACCCTTTGTTTTATATGATTTAAATGCATGTAGTAAATAAAAAATTAATACCTAGATCATTCACTATGATTCTGGGTAAATGTACCATGAGATTATTCAAATTAAGTGTATTCATTTGTGTTTGGATGATGATGATATTTTTAAACAATTAAAAAATTTCAATTTAATCGAAATGCATGCTTGTTTTGTAGGTATTTATTGACTCAACACAAAATAATCTGTATAATTGGAAATTAATTCCTGATAAAAAACATATGTTTATCTTTAAACAATTTAATATTTTTTGACATGATAACGTCTTATAAATAGATGAACCATGGCAGCCACCACAAAAAAGTGACTCCATTTTCTCCCGTTCCACTTGAAATTTTTCACAGTGCGTCAAAAATTTCAATTCAAAATTTAAAATAAACTATAAGAGATACAAATATTTTTTATAGCTTATTTGTAAGGTTATAATCTAAAGCTTAATACCTACTAATGAAAGATTTTTAAAAATTATGTCATTTTAATAGGGTAAATATTGTTAAAACAAAATTGTAAAATAAAAGGCTATTTTCTAAACGCGACAATGAAAAGAGTTGAATTTTTTTTCAATCTATAGATAAATTCATTGCAAGACTGACAATAGTATTGAAAAATTCTAAAAATTTCAAAACCAAGTAATAAATATTTTTTGACAATTTGAAAAACGTCATTCAAAAGATAATGAAAAAGAAAATAAGGGGTCTAAAACGGATTTTTTTTAAGTCTCTGCGTTTCAAAATATGAATTTTTAAAAAAACACCTACTTATTTGGGGGTATTTTTAGGTGAGTTTTTATTTTTTTAAATTTTTCGTGCGCATACATGTGATATTTCAAAATGATTTTTGACCGAAAAACTGGAAAATCAAGTTTTTTGTCCCAATTTTTTTGACAATTTTTAACCGTTTTTTATTTTTTTTATCTTTTTTTCTTCAACCTTTAAATAAATGAAATTTATATTGTAGATAGATAATAGACAGGAATATATCTGTGCAATTTTGTTGTCACAATTTTGACTAAAATATAATAAATTTCTATTTTTAAACAGGTTATATCTTTTGATCAAGAGCAGATACAAATTTTATTTAACTTTATTGAGCAAACTGATGATACTACCTTTAATTTGATATATCACACATAACTGTTAATTCACTACAAGCTACAAAATGTTAAATTAAAAAAAATTTGCGAAATACCTCAAAACACCGGTGGAAATCTGTTGATCATGGCTTTAAAAAATTCTAACCTTTTTTCTAGGCATCGCAGAAATAAGATTGAAACGTCATGTAAAAGGTTAAATAATGACCTTTCACATGATATAAAATTTTGTATAGATTGTCATTGAAAAAATTGATTCAATAGCGTGAGAAGATAAAATTGTATTTTTTTTTTTGTTGCTTTTTTTGATGAAAGTTTATCGAGTTCAAAAAATTCTAGCTCTTTTTTTAGATGTCTAATAGACATGATCGATATATATATATTTAGAGCTGAAGCAATAAGCTTTCAGATGGTATCAAATTTATTATAGGTTGTTATATCAAAAAAATATATTTTTGGGTGATGGAAGTGATTTTTTCACTTTTTTCATAAGAAATGATTGTTTTTAATAAATTATTTTAATACGTTTTGCGCATTGTAAAAATTTAAAAATGATTTTGTTTTCAGAAGAAATATTTGGCTTTTTAATGGTATAATTTTTTTTGTAAGCTTTTAAAATAAAAAATTAATAAAAGGAGAAAAGAAAAAAGTTAATTTTTTTTAGCTTTTTCCTGTAAATTATGATTGTTTGAAATAAATAAACGCTTCAATTCATTTTAAACAAAAGCACACAACCTGTTTTTCGGCGTTATCACGTAAAATCATCGTCCGTAAACCGGCTTTAAAGACAACCTTTTTTTTTCTATAGAAAAATGTTAGTATCGAAAGGTGATTGTTTTACAACGCTGTTAAAAAATTAGCCTACCCCTCACGTAAGTCCTTGAAAAATCTGAAGTTTATTTTAAACAAACTTTCTTTCCTACTCGTAGTCAAAAAGTCAAATCAAAAAAATTGAAAATTGTTTTCAACTTGACTTAAATTTCATCATCGTAATTAGATGTCATTTCTTAGAATAGAAGTCACACAAGATCCTATTTTTTTTTTTTTTTAAGGAGAACCTTGTCTAAGGATAATGTGTGGGCTTTAACAAACGACATCATTATACCGATGTTTCTATTATATCATTGAGTTGTATATTGTTTTATTTTAAGTGAATATATACGGCAGACAGTAATCAAAAAATTCCATTGCGGTGTCTATGGTGTTGGAGTAGGTATATCTTGTTTGGGTTTGGGTGATGCTCTTGTGGGGTGTAAATTTGTTAGAGCTATACCACAAAAGAACCATTATTTCCATTAAACTGAATCTTGAATTCAAAACGAATTGTTTGTAAAAGTAATCATGAGCTATCTTACTCGTACTTTTATTTAGTCAGAGAGACAATATTGTATAGCAAAGAATATTTTAATGAAAACATTTGGTTTGAATAATTTATAATAAATTGTATTTTGTGGTTAGTGATGACGTGATGAGTATAAGAACGTTTGGACATCACAGAAGTCTTTATTGCTAGTATTTTACTTAGTTTATAGCTCGAAATGTTTACACTTTTTCTCTTAATCATGTAATGAACAAATATTTTGTCTGATGTTATGGTGGATTTACATGACTCTCAACACAAAATTATAATAATTTCTTTCATTTATTATGAATTTTATGTAGGTAATATAAACAAAAAAGCACATGTTATAGGTAATTTTATTCGTCTACTGGTCATCTTTTAGCACCTCTGCTAAGCCGTTGGGGCTTGTTGGTAAATTTAAAATCCTTTCTATTGTTGTAAATTAAGTCAAGGCATACAAATATGGCTGAAAATTGTTAATCATTAGGCCTTGCCTCTTTTATGGGGCATCGCATGCCTTTGATGAAAAAAGTTATTTTCCGAAAATCTCTAATTCTGAAAAAATAAATCTGTATATGTGAAAAAAAGTGATAGAAAAGTCAATTTGTGTATAAAACTAGTATAGGGCTAGTATAGAGCTTAAAATTTTTGCATAAGAAGAACAGTTACCGAGTAGATTTGAGTTTTATTTTGTTGAAAAATATCTACATTTATTATTTGGTAAGTATAAGACTCCTACATAAGCAGCCTGTTAGACGGCCATCGGTCAAACCAATTTAAGACTTAAGATAAACTTAAAAGTGAAATTGTGAATAGAATTAAAATTTTGAAGTCAATAAAACTAAAACTAAAAAAAAAAAACTACATATAATAGCCAAGTTTCTGGAGCCCGTCAAAAACCATGAAAAATCAGCAAAACTACCAGTTTTTCAAAAATTGTTTTTAATTGAATCGTTTATTTTCAAAACATGATAAGTCCGTTTTGAATATTTTTTGTTAAACCCACAAAAAGGTTAATATTATTAATTGTTATGAATTCAAATCTTAATCGGTAGATACTTTGATATATAAGGATAATATTTGCATTTAAAGTATAGCTCAAACTTGTTAAATAAAAAAATATGCCGTGAGAAACTTTTGTTGAGCAAATGGACTTATCATGCTTTGAAAATAAATGATTCAATTCAGGTATAATTAGTACGTAATTTTTTAATATTCATTCAAAAATTAATATTTTTAAGCTTTAAAATGCCGTTTCAAACAGACGCAAAACTATAGTAACATGAAAATGACGTTTTGCAAAAGTTCGAAAGCGGGGAAACCATGCAATTTAAAATTAAATCATCATGGTCCTAGAGAACATCCCTACAAAATCTTAAATTGGTTAGCAATTCCAATTGAACGATTTCATACGGAATGACAAAATTTATCTGTAAACGGTCCTTAAAAATAGTTGTAATCAAGAGCGGTGAAATTTGTTTGTTTACTCTCTTATTTGACCTTTTAACCCTTTGGGACCCAGCGTTACTCTCATGTAACATATTTTTAAAAATTCGTAAAAAATATTAAATTAAATAATTTTTTAGGTTTTGATGGCTTATTTGAAAGATAATGCCTAGATACTGGATTATTACAAAAAGTTAGTCAAATATTATACCTTTATTTTTTTTTATCGAAAAAGGGACTGAAATTCTCATTTTTTTTTCTTTTTTTTGCAAAAAAAAATTTTTTTATATATGGTCATAATTTTGAAAAAAAGATTTAAAAAATGTTAATGCGGAAAGTGTTTAGTTTTTTGGCTTAGAAGAAGTAGAATACATTATAGTTTCATAAAAAGTTATTTTCTCAGTTGTCCGATTTTTTTTGTTGGTCATAGGTAGTGCATGTTACTTACATGTAAAATGAGAGTGACACATTAGTTTTGCTATTTATTATTTTGTGAAATAACTTTTTGCTATTCATATTTCTTAGTTGTGATGTCTTCGACACGATAATACTGAAAAAACATTTTTTAATATTGATTTTCATAGCTTGGGTTCGAAAGGGTTAATAATGCAGCCCTATACTAGTTTTACAGATTCATCGACTTTCACTAGATTCCGAGGTATAAATCTGATTTTACTCTAATACTAATATTAAAACTGGAAAATTGGATAAGTAGCTTGAGAGAAATTAAAAATTAAAAAACACAGTTCTACACGGTACCTACTTTAATAAAATTGGTATATCACACTTATCACCGGTATCGTCAAAGATGGTTAGAAAAAAATTTATTTAATAAAAACCTATGTACAATATCTAAAAACTACTACATACCAAGTTTGAAGAGAATCGATACATCCTTTTAGGATCCGTAAATCCGTAAAATGAATGTTAAAATCGTTTAAAAAACAAGAATTAAAAAATCATTGTTTTTACTACCCGTAACGTAGACATACCTACGTTTGGGTAGTAAAAACAATAATTTTTTAATTCTACCCACTTTCATTTTTGTTTCCAAAAATAATGTCCCGCATTGACTTCAAAATAATATGGTCACTATACCAGAAAAGCTACTTTGTGCGACCCAGTCGTGCATTTTTTGTTTTTTTTTTTGTTTTTTTTTTTTGACGTGATAACGTCTTATAAATCGATGAACCACGGCAGCAACCACAAAAAAGTGACGCCATTTTCTAACGTTACACTCTCGCACTTTCGCAGTGCGGCAAAAAATTTCAATTAAAAATTAAAAATTAAACTATTAGAGATACAAAAAAATTTGTCATTTAATAGGGTAAACAGGGGTAAAACGGAAAGATGAAATTTGGGCTAAAATCTAAACGCAAAGTCGTAGAGAGTTGTTTTTTTTTTTGCTACAGATAGATGAGATTAATTTAAGAATAACTGCATTTAAATTTTGAAACTAAGCTACAACGTTTTGTTTGAACGTTGTACACGTGTTGGGGCTATGACATAATAATGATTTTGGGTGAAAGAATTTTTTTTTGACAATTCTAAAGATGCCAGGTGAAAGATGAGGGAAAAAAAATTAGGCGCCTGATACGGATTTTTTTCCAACACTCTGCGTTTTGAAATATGAATTTTTGAAAAACACCTTGTTTTTTATTGGTATTTTTGGGTAGTTTTTGATTTTTAAACTTTTTTTTGAGCGTTCAAAAAATCAGACTTATAGGACATGTAGGTTTTGGTCTTATGCATACATGTGCAAATTTTTTGAATCGTTTAGTGAGTTTTGACTGAATAACGGAAGAAACAAGTTTTAAAAAAACACGTTTTTTGACCGTTTTTAACCGTTTTTAACCGATTTTTATCGTTTTTTATTTTTATCTTTTTTTCTTTAATAGATACAGGAATAAAATATATACAGTAATGATAGACCATGATCTATGGGACGACTAAATGTGTGCAAAGTTTCAATCATTTTCGTAGACACAATTTTGAGATAACGGTAAAATAAAATTTTAGAATTTAACAGGTTATAACTTTTGACCAAGAGCAGATAGAAATTTTATTAAACTTTTATGAGCATCCTGATACAATTACCTTTCATTTGGTATATCACACATAACGGTAGATTAACTACAAGCTACACAATGTTAAATCAAGAAACTTGCGAAGAACCTCAAAACACCAGTGGAGATCTGTTGCCCCCTGAACAGAGACCAGTGTGGGAAGTACCGTAATCTCAGTCTGGAAATTCGACATGGTTGACTTTAAAAAATTCTGACTTCTCTTGTAGGCATCTTTGAAATGAGATTGATACGTCATGTGAAAGGTGAAACAATAAGCTTTCACATGGTATAAAATTTTTCTGACGACGTTATCACGTAAAATCATCGTCCGTAAACCGGCTTTACAGACAACCTCTTTTTGTTACAAAATTTTTTTCAAATCCAAACGACGAATTTTGGTAACCACGTGGACTTGTATACCTACGTTTTATCAAACATCCAAACCCTCAGAATCCGATTTTATTTGTTTAGAACAATTTGCTCTGTTATTTGTCTTTGGGCAAGAGTCCTTCCTCAAAACAATGCCAACAAAAATTTTCGGACCGGGGAGGACTCTTGAGTTGTCTTATAATCGCATGAATGCATAAGAAAATTATTCACCTGTTACTGTTTTAAGCTTGATACTCTAATCAAACAAAAGTAAGATTATTCAGCCTCAATATCTTCTATCAGAAATAGATTAATCTTGTTGAGTATATGGTTCCTACGTATTATTCATTCTTATCTCCCAAAGTACAATCCAAAAATGTTTATTTCGTATTCCAAAGATAGTGTCCAAATAGAGATAAAGAAATCCTGCATAACTTCCTTTTCCTTATATATGAACCTAAATACACTACACACATCTTGACAGATCACGCAAAATCCTTACTTAATCAATTTCCTTACCAATGTCGAATGAAAATAACCCTTAGTGCGAGTGTGCTGCTTTGATTAAGCCCTAAATCTTCTTGTTTTCAATAAAGAAACATCTCTTTCTTTTGGATTCGTGTTAATATTCATATCCACCCTGCAACCTATACACAATTTCTTCATGCTACATCCATATCAATGCGGAATAAAATCCTCTTGTCCTTTCTTATAGCATATCCTTGACTTTTAATCTCCCAAGTTTTCTTGTACTATGGCTTTCCTTTAGGCCACACACATTTTCTTCTCAAAAATTCTCTCTCTCTCTAATCGTGTTTCTTTGTTTGGGTTGTGTATAGGCCATTTGTTGATTTGAATACAATTTTGTGAGTGTGTGTGTGGTTGGCCAATGCCAAATGTAAATCTCTAAATAATCGTATTTCGTGGTCAGAATTTTAGACCAAGAGAGTGATATAAATTGCCTGCAATCTGTTTATCTTGGCACAAAGCTTAAGCAAATAAAATTGGTTTTTAATATTAATGTGTTTTTGTCGAAACCAAATCGTCCTTTCAAGGATAAACAAAACCACCAAGATTGAATGATTTCAAAAAAAAAAAAACAAAACTAACAAAAAAAACCCTCAAAAAAGTCAGAGAGGGTCCTTTAAGGACGATAGTACCTGACTCTGCAAACGACACGTCCTTATTCCGACTATTAGACGTATTTGCACTTTTCAATTTTAATAATCTGCAATGGTGACAGGAAAATTATTCGTCCAATGCCAACAACTTCTGGCCTAGATCAATTTCCTCCAACAGCGCAATTCCGGTGAATAATTCGAGGAATTCCATCCGCGCGTTCACTAAACACAATTTGCCAATCTCTCTCTCTCTTTATAGCCGAGTTAGATGGACATGATAGTTAAATGATTCCTCCAACAATGCGGTTAGCTATATTCAACAAGATGGACTACATCAGCAGCAAAAGATATGGGCTTGCATCAATGGCGCCGCGACCGGTATGGCATAGCAGCGAAGCGAGTGCCACGCTTTATGCAATAAGCTTCCTGCTGTGTGCAATGTCCAGTGAATCCTGTTCATTGTGTGTATATGCATTTATATTGAAATAGATGCTAATTTGAAGCTCATTTGCCAAAAAGGGAGAAGACCATGAAATAGGCGGATGGACGATAAAGAGTGTTTCTATATAGGCCTAACAGAAGACAGCTGCTATACATATATTTAACCGGAAATGAATTCAAGATTTATGTTTCACTGAGCTCATCGAGCTGCGAAGCATATTTTCAAGTTGAGTGAAGGATATATCCGTGGCGTCACTTCACGACAACGGAAATCAAATGGGAGTTCGGATGTAGGACCTATCTCGTTCTTGATTACCTACCCGAAAATGATGCAAACTTATTTTTGTTTGTTTATAATGAATATGTTTGGAAAGTGTTTCTTTGCATAAATTAAGCAAAATGTTTGAGTTATTTGAAATTGTACGGCAAAACGTCACTCAGACTATTGCTCTCGTGTTTTATGGCTTTAAACAATGGAGAATTAATTTTTATGAATTATAGAAGATGATTGATCAAAAATGATAGTAGTTTAACGATAAGGCTAGGTTATAGAGCAAGTGGTCGCTATTTCAGCCACAAGGGTTCAAGCAACAAGTTTTTGTGGTTCTATCCATTTTTTTCGGCGGTGATCCATGAATATTTGCTTTTTGACAAGAATGTCAAAGGATTATGACGCGGACAGCAGCTCTGTCGTTTCACCTTTAGAGTTAGCAGTACTTTAGTATTTAAAAATGCAGTACGCAAAAAAAACACACAACACATGACATGATGCATTTTTCATGTCGCAAGTTGCATGTGGCAAATACCATTCGGCATGAAACATTTTGCAAGTGCACGTTGCATATGGCAAGTAGCACGAGGCATCCTAAGTAACAATTTAGCTTTCATAAGGGTCAATGCAAGCTATTTTATGGCTTGCATTAGAAGAAGGACAGTGAACTGATGGAAATTGAATTTTTTTAGGGCCAAAACAAACGGTAGGTAGGGGAAAGCGGGGCATAATGGGCCCCTGAAGGTTAAAACAACAAAAAACGTACCAAAAACATGTTAATTATGTTCAAAACAATTTAATTCGATTTGGATACGAATATCTTCTAAACGGTTAAAGCAATCACTTTGATGCAAAGGAATTTTTTGTAGAACGTTTAAGCCCCTACAAGAATATATCTTGCTAAATTGAAAATAATGAATTTTCAGTGAACTCGAAGATTTTTAAAAATATAAAATGTTTTTATATTTTTTTTTTAACTTTGACCTCGAATATCTTTAGAATGGTTAGATTAATCAAAAAAAAATAACAAGACCTTTTTTGTGGAACAATCAATTTCCTACAAGAATATGTCTTGCGCGTTTGATTATTATAATTTTTCAATTTGTTACAAAATTAAGAACAAAAAACGAATTTTTAAAGATTTTCTCGATTTTTGGACCTCAAATATCTATTCAACGGTTAGATAAACGAAAAAAGTGTACAAGGCCTTTTTTGTAGAGCATTCAATTTCCTACAAGAATATGAAAAGAAATTTGGTAAAAAGTCAATTAATAAAAAAATTATTTTTTTTTAGTAGAAGCTTGATGTAAAAATGGAAAATTGCAAAGCGGAGGACCTTCCCATTAATATAAAGAGCTCATATTTGGTGTGTATATTCTAGAGGTGTCTAGCAATCGATTTTTCGGGGTACCAAATCAAAAAAAAAAGAATTTCGATTTTTTTGACCCACCCTAATGGGTACAGGTAAGAAACGGTTTGAATTGGGTTAATGATGTTACTGGAACGTCTGCAAATGTTACTCGATTCATCATCTACATCCTCCTCGCCGGCACAAGAGCAATGGACCCTCTTTCCGTGGGATTTGCATGACACCCATCCTTCTGTTTATTCGGAATACAAATGTCCACAATAAAGACATTTTTCATCTTTTTCGCTTTCCGAAAATTCTATTTTCTTCTTCTTTTTTATTTTTGCGACGAGCTTTTTTATTTTTTTGAGGCACATTTGAAGTTTGGAGTTTCAGCCTCAATGGGGATTCATGCCCATTATGCCCCGCCCATTATGCCCCATGTCTTATTTTTTTAAAAAGTTGTCTATATTTTTTTGTCAAGTAACTTAATTAAATGAAATGACAAGATTAAGATAAAATAAATAAACGTACTTTATTCTTAAATGAGAAAAATTAAACTTAAAATGCACTCCTAGTCTAAAAAGGTGCATTTTACTTTGATTCAGAAATACATCAACTCAGTTGAAAACCTATTTTTATTCACTACGAACCATATAATATCATTTTCACTCAATAAGGAGGTTCCCCCATATCACCACAGATAATTTGAAAAGGACAGATGCAAAATTGGAGTTGCTACTCTATTCAAATAAGGAATACGAGGGGGGCCCATTATACCCCGGGGGCCCGATATGCCCCGCTTTCCCCTATACTTGTCATAGCGAAAATAAAAAAGATTATTTCTTTAACGATTAAAATTTTAGTGTGTAATAAAATAAATAAAAAATGAATATTTCTTTGACGATTTTAAACATTTAACGGTACTTGAAATAGAATGGTTTTTCTTACTTTTGATTTTTTTTAAATGATTTAGCCGATTTCAGCGAAAATTTGTATACAGTAATTTCATTTTTTAAATGTGTTTTTTTATGTTTCACTGTTGTTTTTGTTTTAATACAAAGAGTCGACTCTTAATACTCTATCGTTTGCTATCGCCCTACTTAAAGATATTTGAATGATCATATCAGTGATTATATTAAAGGAAATATACTTATGTATGTTGGATCACTGGGGCGTATACGTAACTTTATTTTTTTTTTTTTTAAACAAATTAAAAATATTGCATACTTACAATTTAACCATTTAATAAGTGTACATAGCGATTTGTTTTAATGAAAAAAAAAATCATACATCAAATTATTTTATGTGTTCCAAAATTATTACCTTACAATTTCAGATATTTTTGCATAATTTAATTTAAATTTATGATTAAAAAAAAAAATATATATAAAACTAAAATAAAATCGCTGCAGAACATCACACTTTCTACACGTATTCATTTGCTAATAATAACTTGACTATCAACGATGCATTAAAATAAAAGTTCTTTCTGAAGCTCTGTTTTGCTTGAATAAAATCAAAACTCCTTTTATTAAGCTTGAAGCTTCTACATAACCTAACAGACATCAACTTTGTTGATTTGCTCCTAATCTAAATGTGTTAATTAATATGCAATATTATGTATTATGACTGAGCTAGTGTTGAGTGTACATTATAACTAAGCTATACATTTACCATCGACTCACTAATGGCAAATAGAGATAGAGATCGCTTTGATGAACTAAATATTCAAAGGAAATGTTTTGTTTAAATTCAGCATAATAAGTTGATAGGTGAGTATGCGTGTTTGTGATTCAACACAATAATTTAGATAGTGATGCCTTAAGCTAATCAAAGAATAACACATTACATTTATAAATGTTAATTATAATTTAGTTCAAATACCTACCTGAATGTGTAATTTCAATTCAACAAAATTTTGATATACCTAACATTAAAGAGATGCCACATTCAGGATTCATAAGTGTATAAACATTATTTTAGAAATAATATCAAAAATGAAAACATAAAACTGTTTGTTTAGTTCAAAGTATGACAGAGTAAATTAGTAATAATTTTATTCATAGCAGGTGATTCACTTCATAGGAAACTAATAAGCCGTTCCCTTAATAACTTCTATAAATTTGTAAATCAAAGTATTAATGTTAAATGATTCCATATAAATTCATTAATAATATTTATTTGTATACATTATCAGATAAAGTTGTATGAACAAAGAGAAAACATAAATATGCTATGCATTATCAATAATTTTTACAGTAGACTGATTCAAAAAAAAAAAATTATTTTTTTCGGTCATAGTAATATCGAAAATATTGTTGGAAATGACGAAAAAAAATACTGGAAAAGTTACAGCCCATAATATTAAAAAAAGATATTATTAATTTTTTTTAATAAACCGCCCCGTTTCGAAGTTATTCAACTTTAAAATACAAAATGTAGTTTTTTCTTCATTTTTTTTTTTTTCAATTTTTTGACGAAATTATAAGGTTTTTCAAAAAATTTGGCAAAATTTTCAAATTTTTTGTATTCTTTGTTGTTTTTTTGTTTCAAAAATCCTTTTATTTAACTTTCAAACTCCTAATACTATTAAATTAGAATTTTTTAATAAATTCGAATTATTCATTTTTCCAACTAAAAATTATTTTTATTAATTTTTCGCATTTTTGTAGAGCGTTCAATTTTATACAAGAAAATGATTGAGTTCAGCTTTTTTGATGAACCATTAAAAAGTTTTAAAATTCCAAACTCAAAAACACAATTTTTCCCAGAGGAGAAATTGAAATATTTTTTCTTTATATAGTAGAGTAACTAAAGCAAATTATTAGGGAACCCGGCCGAACAGCTCTGATTTTGACGATTTTTTTTTTTTTAAACGTAGGTAATTAAAAATACTTTAAAGTCTATAGATTAAAAATTGCCGATGTTGCCGTATTGTTTTTGAAAATCAAAATTAAATTTTTTTTTAACAAAACCATTTTTTTTGCTTAAATTTCATAAAACAAATGATAACAAAACATTCTCTAGGTAATTTAAGGAAAAAAAGTATAAAGGAGTAAGGGACAATCTTCCATCGTTTAAGCGATAAATGCAATTTTCTCACAATCTGACTTCAAACACAAAAAAAAAATATTTTGAAAACAACGGCAACACCTACAATATTTTAAAATACATTTTTAAAAAGCCACAAGCTCATACTTATCTCTTAAATTTAAATCCACTAAATTTAATGCAGAGTTTTTGAAAAAATGGTCCTCAAACTCAGAATTTAAAAAAAAATGTAAAAAAAAAAAAATGTTTAATGACTTTTTTCCAAACTTTTTCTGATAAAATATGAATTTATTTTAAAAAAATTTTTGGCCATAAATATTATCAGTTGAATTCCGAAGAGGAAAAGGTAATATATTACAGTTTAAAAAAAAAAAATTTAAAATTACTTAATTTTCAATGGGTTTTTTTGATAAAAACTGAATTTTTGCATTGAAATAATTGATTTTCTCAAAGACTTTGGTAAATAAGAACTTTAAATTTTTGCTATTTAACTTTTAACAGTAAGGGTTATTAAATTAATAAAAAATAATTTTATATTTAGAAGTTGAACTTTAAAAAAAAAAATAAGTTAAATTTTTTTCCAAAACTTCTATTCAAAAAAGTTCTTCGAAAATGAAATACTTTTTAATTTTTTTCATAAACCGTAATACATATTGACATTTCCTTTTATAATTTCAAATCATAATAAATGTACCCATGATTATGAAAGTGGACTAAGTCACTTTTTGCATTGTTTAAAGAAAAACTTACATAATAATTTTCTTATAACTATTTAATTATATTTCTTTTATGAAATCACAATAAAGAAGTTTATTTACTGCAATTTCGGTTTCAAATAAACTTTATCCCTTTAATAATAATTATTTTTAAGCTAGATTTTATGGCATTTTTAGGAGTGACTTAGTCCACTTTCATAATTAAGGGCACAAATGTGGCCAAAAAAAATTGAAAAAAAAAAATGCATTTTATATTACGAAAAAGTTTTAAAAACCACATGTTAAAATTTTTCAATAATTTTTTTTTTCAAAAATCTAAGTTGAGTTACCATTCTTTCAAAAGCCCTTAATTCAATTAACTTGATTTTAATTTTACAAATATGACTAGGCTTCTAGCTTTTTAAAAGTGTACATTTAAATATTGTAGGTGTTGCCGTTGTGTTCAAATTTTTTTTTTGTGTTTGAAGTCAATTAATAAGAAAATTGCATCTATCGCTTAAACGATGAAAGATTGTCCCTCACTCCCATATATTTTTTTTCCTTGAATTCCCTAGACAATCTTTTGGCATCAATTAATTTATGAAATATAAGAAAAATTTTTGAAAAAAAAAATTGTTTGTTCACAAAAATCTTCAATAAAATTTAAAAAATCAAAACGGCAACACCGGCATTTTTTAATCTATAGACTTTAAAGTATTTTTAATTACCGACGTTTGAAAAAAAAGATCATCAAAATCTAAGCTGTTCGGCCGGGTTCCCTAATATTGCCAATTTTTGAGCTTTAGTTACTCCACTAATATATAAATATTATTTTCAAAAAGAGCCCTAGCGATTTTGATTTAAATTTTGGTGTACTTGATGTTTCATTAGAGCATTACTTATAATTTAAAGAGATCCTTGATTTGACCTGCGTCGAAATTTCATTCCTTATAGTTTTTTAGCCAAAAAATCAAAACTGCTTTTAAAACTATGATTTATGCGTAAACCCTCATTATCTACCTAACTGAAATTGCGAGAATTTGACTATTAGCCAAAAACCCTCTTGAGCCATAACAAAACTTTTCATAATTCATTTATTAATCGTTTAATTGATTCCCTAAGAATTAAGTAAACAAAAAGGACTCTGAAATGCTAATGGAAACACTTGTTGCAAAGTGCGTTGCAAGTTTGTTGCTTCAACAAACTTCCGGACAAACTTTTAAATCTTTCACATTCATTTGGCTAAGTACAAACATCAAAATGCTCTGTTTTCTAAACGATTTGGTCTTTTCGAAGTCTTTTCCGTTCTTTCACTCAACCAAGAGAGACCTCTCTTCTTACATTTTGTTGTTGGAATTGTGTTTTGTGTAGCTTTCTAAAATGTAAAGTTTGTGTGTTTTCTCAACTCAAGAGAGAAAACCCTTTGAGATGTTGATGTTTGTATGAAAATAAATTAGAACAAGGGCACAATTTTTTCCAGTAACTACGCCTTTACCATGCCATGAAGTTCGATTTTATTTTATATTTTTTTTCCTTTTGGAAAAATTTTCTTGTTTTAACTTTGGATTTTATCGATTGGATGCAATTACTTTGATTACATCCCTAGACAACATTGCACTAATGGCAAAAGGCAAAGAGCAGCTTTAACTATCAAATGACATGCTACGATGCTCGCTCTATTCAGTTAGTGATGTGCAGTTTCAGGCGACACAGCATCACAAAGACAGTATCTTTTATCTAAATGAGGTTGTTCAAATATATACACGAAAGCATAGGAACCTATAGGTACAAAGTTTTTTATTCCCTGAGTTAAAGGATAAAAGGAAATTCTTTTTTTTTTCCAGCAGGATCAAAGCATTGTCAACGAGTGGCGCGACAAAGTTTTGTATTTTTAGCGAAACAAATTAAGCAATTAAAACAAATGCGGTTTTGACTTGGTCTAATTTAATTAACAAAGTGATTTCTAGGAAATGTCGTGTAAAAAAAAAGTGTGATCCAGTAATTTTCTTTTTCATTAAAACATTTGTTAAAAAAGAGTTATTTACGTAATTAGTAACAAATTTGTCACTATTTACCAATGTTAATTATTATCAACAGTAAACTATTTACAAAAAAAAAAAAAAAAAAAAAAAAATTGCAACTTGTTTGCCTTAATCAATTCGTAATTTGTATTATGCTCCTTGAATTCGTGTGAATGGTAAATTACATTGTTGTTGTCATGTTACACCAGATGCTTACGGGCTACACATCAGGGCCATTTAAATGCAATCAATTGAGGATATTGATCTGTTTTTTTGTAATTACCACCCATGGTAACAAATTGTTGAACACAGACGTTTATTAATTTATTGAAAACTTTATTCCCTCCTGTTTACTTTCCTTAACGCTGTTGTCAACTTTGTTTATATTATCTGAAATTATAGGTATGTTTTTTTTTTACAATGAGAAAATTAAAGGACCTTTTCAGGGCATTATTATTGTGGTGGAAAGGTACAATGCTGTTATTTTTGATAGTAATGACTTTATAAGATATTTCATGCAAACAATTGTATTCAATTTTTAGTGAAGTTTTCATGGTTTTGCAATGACAGATGATTCTTTTCACAAAGAACCCACATCCTTGCTTCAGGTAATATTTCTTCACTTGTATGTAGTAGTAGTATATCAAAGAATTTTTAGAAATTTTTTAAATCGTTAGAGACGTTAAAAAAAAAATTGGTATAATATAAGAAACAAACTACTAATCGACAAATAAAAACAAAGTTTCAATAAAAAACATTGTTCCGTTTTCAAAAAAATTGATTAAATAAAATTTGAAGTTTTTTTTTGAAATCAAAAAATAATATTTTTTTAATTTGTTCTTAATTTCAATATTGATGTTGCTTTGAAATTGGATAAGCCATGAACAAGAAATTCAGACATCAAAAAAACGTTTTTATGATAATTACCGTTAATAACGGTCCAAATAATATTTTTTGACTTGATAACGTCTTATAAATCGATGAACCATGGCAGCCACCACAAAAAAAAGTGACGCCATTTTCTAACGTTCCACTCTCGCACTCTCGCAGTGCGGCTAAAATTTCAATTAAAAATTAAAAAAAAACCGTTAGAGATACAAAAATCTTCTATAGCTTATTTGAAAGATAATAACCTAAAGTTAAACACATTTGAAGGATTTTAAAAAATTCTATCTTTTAATAGGGTAAATAAGGGTTAAACTAAATTTCAAAAAATTGGCTATTTTCTAAACGCCATAACTTAAAGAGTTGAATTTTTTTTATCAATAGATAAATTTAGGTATTACAAGACTGACAATGGTATTGAAAAAATTCTAAAAAATTTTAAAATCAATCTTTTAATGGTTTTCTAAAACTAAAACATGAGGTAGACCTTTGACAAAGTAGTTATTATAGGTAGGGGAATTTTTTTTGACAATTTGAAAAACGTCATTCAAAAGATAATAAAAAAAAGTTAGGGGTCATATGAATTTTTGAAAAACACCTACTTATTTTGGGGTATTTTTGGGTGAGTTTTTATTTTTTTAAATTTTTTGTAGCATTCAAAAAATCTCAAGCTTCTCAAGTAGCACAAAAGTCTAAAATACACCAAAATATTTGGGGTATTTTTTGCACTTTCGTGATATGCATTTTGAATATAAAAAATATACCATTTTCTCGTATATAATAAACTCCGCTGGTTAAAAAAATTAAACCTATTTTGGTATATAAATAGAGCTAGTGGTATAAAAAATGAACTGGTTTTTGGTGAAAAATTATTAATTTGAAATTGAAAAATACACAATAAATCTATGGATAAAATACACCATTTAAATTATTCTGATTTATAATTTAAACCAAAGTTTATTTTTTAACCTTAAATAGTTTGATGAATTAAAATGTACACTATTTCTTATGAAAAAATGAAAATAAATTATTCTCTATCACAATACAATTAACTAATGATTAAATATGAATTTGAGTGCCTAATTTAAGAACGAAACAAATTCCATCTACTTATTTTAGACACTACCCCGTCTAAAAATCGAGCGCCTCAAAAATTTCAATGAATTAATGATTTTTTTTTTCGATTTTAAAAATCAGTTTTTCAAAAATAATAATTTTTTTGTTGTTTTTACATTTTTTTAGAAGCGTTATCTTATTATAATATAAACGAATCGAAAAAAAGTAAGAATGCGGGATATTAGGCCGATATAGTACTATTATAGTAAAATAATTAATCGCTGTTTTCATTATTTAAATGGCGGTCATAGAAAAATATGACGTCTCCCTCTTATGCAGTCTGGTGAATTTTATGTCCACAGGGTGTACTTCCTACACCAAAGAGAGTGTACAAAATAACCGTTTCAGTTCATTTGAGAATCGAATAACTTTATGCACCAATAATGGTGTATTATAAAAACATTTGAATATCGGCGTATTTTTAAAAGTAATGTTGAAATTTTGCACAAAAAAGATGATGGTATAATTTTTATACCATCTTTTTTGATAAATACACCATTTTATTCAAATTTCTCAATTTTACACCAAAATTAATGAATTTACACCAATTTATACACCAGTGTGCTACTTGAGTTATAGAACATGTAGTCTATGACTTTGTGCATACATGTGCAAAAAATTGGTATTTCAACATGGTTTTTGACCGAATAACGGGAAAATCAAGTTTTTTTACCTTTTTTAACCGTTTTTTATTTTTATCTTTTTTTCTTCAACAGATAAATAAATGAAATTTATATTGTAGATAGATAATAGATAAAACTATATCTGTGCAAAATTTCAATCAATTTTGTAACACACTATTTTGAGATAACGGTAAAATAAAGTTTTATTATTCAACAGGTTCTATCTTTTGATTCAAGGCAAATAAAAATTTGATTTAAATCTATTGAGAATCCTGATGATGTTACCTTTCATTTGGTATATCACACATAACTGTACATTCACTACAAGCTACACAATGTTAAATTAAAAAACTTGCGAAATAAATTATTTAGAAGAAACATTTGGCTTTTTAATTGTATAACTTTTTTTGTAAGTTTTTAAAATAAAAAATTATTATAATGAGAAAAGAAAAAAGGTAATTTTTTTAACTTTTTCTTGTAAATTTTGATTGTTTGAAATTAATAAACGCTTCAATTGACTCATTTTAAGAGCACACAACCTGTTTTCTTACGAAGTTATCATGTAAAATCATCGTCCGTAAACCGGCATACATTCTTGAAAATTAAATATTATTCTCTACCAATTAAAGAAACATACCTACACGAAATTACCTGCATTTCAATACACACATTTTAATCACTTACAAAATTTTGTCCCACATATTAAAACTACTTAACGGCTACTAACATACATACAAACATGTGTAAAGTCACACAAATTAAGTCTTTCGCATAATTTACTGCCTAATCACTTAAGCGTGGCTACTTTAATCTCTGGCACCGCACACACATTACACATTCTCGCACTAATGACATTCAAATTTGCTGCGATTTTATATGGTTTTAATTTTTATTAAATTGTCCTTCGTATACTAACTATACTATACGACATGTGTAAGTGTGTGTAAAACATACAAACATACAAAACAGGAAAAAAATGGCTTTGTTGAAGGTTTAGGTTTCATTAATTAAGAAAAACATATCCTGCTTCTGGTACTGGCATTGTGTTTGCTTTTAAAAGAGAGATGAAAACGATGTTCAAGCTTAAGGCTGCACTCAAAAAATTTCATGTGTAAATAGTACTAATAACTGCGTACATTCTACGAATTTTATTCGTGGTTTTCAGCCACGAATATTATTCGTAAAATGCACGTTTATTAGTACTTTTACCAATATTTTATTAGTATTCGTAAAAAATCATGCGTATATTGTACGAATACTATTAGTAGATTTACATTCCCATTCGTAGATTGTACGAATAATTCGTAGTATTTACTAATGCTTTTCTGATTCATTCGTACATTTTACAGTAGTATTCGTATATTGTACGAATAACATTGTAATATTTACGAATGGCTTTACTAATAATTCGTACATTATACAGTGCTATTCGTATATTGTACGAATGTTATTCATTGTAGAACTTTCAACCATTGAATTTTGTTCTTGAAATTTCCTGAAATATGAATTGTTGAAATAATTACCAAAGCAAAACTGTACTTCAAACTATAAAAATATATTGCATTAATTTTTCACATTTATAAAAATATAATGAATGTTTTTTTGATCTTAAATATTATACCACATATATTCCACGGTGTTCATATTCTGTGTTATGGAAGGCCACTGAAAATATACAAACAATTAACATTGAAAATTGCTCGAAAAAATGTCTATACTTACAATAAATATTTTTAGAAAAGCACCAGTAACTTTGAAGTGATATGGGCCGCCATTTGCCATTGGTAAAGCTGATTGTTGATAAATTCCCTATGCCAATCTTGAAAGAATGTTCTAAAACGAAAAGTCAGAAAATAAGTTATGATTAATGAAATAACCTGTATATTATGTTATTATAACACTTGTGTTTCATACACCTATGCCATAAAGTATAATGATTTAATTAATTTTAAACAAAAATTACTCACCTGGTTTTTGTTGTAATTGTAGTTGTTCAGTCGTTCCTCGGTTTTGTAAATACTTCATGTATAGATAGTAAAATTTACGTTAAACAATGATTTAAACCACTGCTTAACTACAAGCACTTTTTTTTCCGCACTGAACGAAAGTAACCTATTTTTACAAACTTTGTATTTCTTAAATATATTTATTTTATGAAATTATATTTTCCATTTAATATGTTAATGTTCTGCCATCGACGACGCGCGTATTCCAACTAACATTTTTTATGGTATTTAGGAATGGAAAACGTTTAACAAATAACGGAAATAACGGATATTTCGGTTTAAAAATCAACGAATTATTCGTATATTCTACGAATAATGCGTACAGGCACCCTACGAATAAATTTCTCTACGAATATTAGTATTTACTTAGTAAATAGTACGAATTTATTAGTAAATACTACGAATACAATGCAAGAAATTACGAATGCATTCGTACGAAGAATTTACGAATGTTATTAGTTATATGTACGCAATAATTCGTACAATGTACTAATAAAAGTTGTTTAATTTTTGTTTACGAATAAAATTAGTACATTGAACGAATAAATTCGTGGATATTACTACAGTTATTCGTAAAATTTTACTAATGCATTCGTAAATTTTCTACTGCACGAATACTGCGTGTATTTTACGAATATGAGTACAATGGACGAATATTTTTGTTACGAATGCCATTCGTAGCCGTTTTACTAATAAATTTTTTGAGTGTGTGTTGTAAGGATTATAAAGGAAGAAGCCATAGCAATGGCATTGGTGGAATAAAAATGATTGCAATTAGTAAATTAATTAATTTAGTTACCTATACCAACCAAGTTTAGAAAACAGAGAGAAATGTAAATGTGTGAACATATTTTGATGTAGCAAAGATTTATTTTATTATGTATTTGCTTTAACTGAAAAAGGAATTTAGTTTCATTTTCTTATATATTTTAACAAATTTTGTATCGCAGTGAATAACTAACGAGGAAACCAAATCAATTAATTTATCATATCTTCAACAGAACGCTGTTGACTTTTTTTTTTTGAACTTGATGCCCTATTATCACATAGGTATTACAAAATATTTCACAGCCTATAACCAACGGGCAAGCTTGCTGCTTCCAACAATACTTCATTTGTCCAATAATGACAAGTAGTTTAGAAGTTATGAGGGTACGAACATACTAAATCTTTTTTTTTTTCTAGTTAAAAAAGAATAAGATACTTAAAAATGTTAAATCTTCTATAAGCACATGACGTTGAAATAGCTGGTGATTGGATGCAAATATTGAACAAGATTATGAACAACTACAGCTTTGCAAACTCAAAGTTTTTTACACAATATGCACATGATTTATTCCTCTAATAGAAAAAAAAATGTAAAAAAAAGAAAAAAATATTCATATGAAAATAAGAGCATAAATTCCATCGCCAATGAACATTATGTTTTTTGGTAGTTTATAAAAAAACATTTGTATTTCAATATTTGCACCCAATACCCAAACTATCAGACCTATAACAGTGTCGAAGCGCATAAATGATTAATTTTAACAAACACTTTAAATGACCAAATCACATTAGGCCAGGCCAATGCCCTAAGGTCCACTTATCTCTCACAACTTCCATATACATATGTATAACATTATAACATGTATATTCAAGAAGTATAACTATAAATGTATATAAGTGAAATGTCGATTTGCACATGACTACTCGCTTTAATCTGATTGCGGGTTGATTTGATACATCATTAGGGATAGGCAAAGGCATCTCGTACAAATTGTTTCATAGCCATTGTATCAGCAGATGAACTGGACACGTGTTACGAATACAAAACTTCTCTACAGGGTGTCATTTCGAAATTTATTTTGGGTTATATTTTGTGGGGTTCTGTAACTACTATAGCAAGAAATGTATCGTCAAGAGGTTTTTGAAATTGTATGGTATTTTTTTCGACTTTCTTTGGAAACAGTAATGACTTATTGCAAGGATTTGGAGTTTTATTTAATACATTTTGGAGAATTATTTCGGTCTAAAAAAAAATTACCACTGCGGGTTTTGAATTTTTTTTGTATACATTTTATTATTAATAAAGCGTCATTTGACTTTACGCGCAGAGGCACTGTCAGTTTTTATTTCATAGATCGATAGGGGCATATTTGAAAGGCTTAATTTCAATTTCTCACCACCTCAACAATCTTTTTAGCGGACTTCTGCACTAAAATGCATTTTTTTTTGGATATTTTGCTTGTAAGTTCCAGTAAGTAGACCAAAGTTAAGTAAAGACCAGTAAGTAAAACAAAAAATATAAAATTACCTACAATGTGTTCCTTTTAATATTTTCTATTAATTCAGTCAAATAAGGGTTTCACCTCGGAATGAATGTTAAATGAGATTTTTTTTAGATTTTTGACATATAAGTTATAGAATATCCAAGCAAAGATAGAAACAAAAAAAATTAGCCTATTAGCACTAATTCCAAGATCGTACCAGAATGTTTTTTAGTGCATATCCCAAAATTTCCAATTTTCTTAAAAAATACCATTTTATCATAGATATGAATGCTTTTTGCATTGCATTGTTCTGATTTTTAATGATGATGGATATAAAAACCTTCATGCAAAATTTGGTTCCTCTACCATAACTTTTAAGAGTTTTTCTTTATTTATTTATTTAATCCGTTAATAGCCTAACGTTAGAATTTAAAACTATTTATGTACATACAATTTTAATAATAAAATTTTACCTAAAAAATAAATAATAACTATAATATGTTAAAAAAGTTTTCTTTAAATGTTTTGCTTTTGACATTGTCGTTTACAGATGAGATCAAAAAGTAATATTTATTGAAGACTGAAATCAATTGATTTAATGGGCTATTCACACCATAATTTGTTCTGCTGAAAATCGGACATAAAGGCAATTGTCTTCTTATGTTAGTTTGACTATAGCTGAAATTTAGACGACGCAGAGTTGATGGACATATTATTGAACCATTGATTAATTTGACAATAAAACAAAGCTGAATATATTTTCTATGTTGTAAAAGTGAAGGGAGATTTATAAGTAAGAGTCTGTGAGAATAGGGTGGGTGTATGGATCTTTGGGACCATGGAAGAAAACGAAGGCAAAAACGCAAAAACCTCCTCTGTATACCTTCAAGTCTATTTATATGAACAGAATAGTAAGGAGCCCATATTACGCAGCCGTATTCAAGTACAGGTCTAACAAAAGAAATATAAAGAAGCTTGAGGACATAGGGATCACAGAAATCACGAGAAAATCGTTTGATAAAACCAAGAATCTTATTAGCTTTTTTTACTATAAAGTTATAATGGTCAGTAAACGTCAACTTAGTGTCAAGAATAACTCCTAAATCAGAGAACTCGGAAAGTTTACAGAGAGAAGAAGAATCTAAAATATAATTATAAGTTATAATTGTTTTTTTGCGTGAAAAACACATAGTTTTACATTTGTCTATATTCAAATAAAGTCGGTTAATATTGCACCATTCCCTAAATCTATGTAGATCTTCTTGAAGCTGTGAGCAGTCATTAATTGAGTTTATAATTTTGAAAATTTTAATGTCATCAGCGTAAATTAAAACAGACGAGTTTTTTATAATGGATGTTATGTCATTTATGTACAAAATAAATAAAAGGGGACCTAAATGGCTACCTTGTGGAACACCAGAGTTGACATGAAATTGGTCCGATTGCTCATTTCTGAAAGTAACAGTATAACTTCTATTCTTTAAATATGACGAAATCCACAGTAAAAATTTGTCATTAAATCCTAAGGCCTTTAGTTTGTGGACTAAAGTCTTGTGGCACAATTTGTCGAAGGCTTTACTAAAGTCTGTGAACACACAGTCTACTTGCTTCCGGTTTTCAAAGGAATCAAGGCAAAAAGAAGTAAAATGGAGCAGATTAGTAATAGTTGACTTATTTTGGACGAAGCCATGTTGATTGTCGCAAATAATTGACTTGCAGTTAAAAGATAACATGCTACAGATAATGGACTCAAATAGTTTAGGAATAACAGAAAGTTTGGCAATGGGTCTGTAATTCGTGATTTCGTTCTTTGACCCTTTTTTGTGAATTGGACTTATAAAAGCATTTTTCCATAGTACTGGAAAGATTGAGCACCTCAGAGATTCGTTGAATAAAACATAAAGAGGAAAGGATAAATACGATACGCATTTTTTTAACACACATGATGGTACACCATCAGGGCCAGGGCTAAAACAGTCGTCAAGTTCTGAGACATTTCGAACAATTAATAATTCTTCACATATGGTAAAATTAAGTGAGCTAAGGTGTGGAAAATTTTGGGAAGGAAAGAATGGAGGGGTAGTTTGACAAGAAGAAGGAACATCAAAAGCATCTTTGAAGAAACTAGCAAACATGTTCGAAATCAATTTAGAGTCATGACTTGATGTGTTGTTATATGACATAGAGTTAGGGTAGTCGTCAGAATTTCTTTTGCTTTTCACAAAGTTCCAAAAGTTTTTTGGGCTCTGTTTTAACTCTTCCTCAATTTTACAAATATAGTCTGAATAAAGGGTGTTGAAGTAGTCAGCAAACATACATTTAAGTTCGGAGTAAATTCTGAAATCAACATCCGCTCTGGTTTTACTAAACTTTAGCCAAGCCTTATTTCTTTTATTTTTCAAGTTTTTCAAATTAGTGTCAAACCATGGTGGAATTTTAGAATAATAGCAAGACTTTCGTAATGGTGTAGTTTCGTAAAAACAAGTAAATAAAAAACTATAAAATTCAAAACACATATGATCAATATTTCGATTTGAGAGCATTTGATTCCAGTCAACATTACACAGCAAATTAATAAGTTCGTTAAAATTACATTTTTTAAAATTGAATTCAAGTTTTTCGTTTAAACTGATGGGAATATTGCATATGTTTATATTCAGTAATATATTTAAGGCTGGATGGTGACGGTCTTCTTGTAATAGTATAACATCGGCTGGAGTTACAGCTACGTCAGCATTTATTGTGTCCGAGAAAAATATTAAGTCTAGTAATTTGTTAAAGCGGTTAACAACCCCATTAAATTGAATAAGACCACAAGAAGCTAGACCATCAATGATAAAGAACTCGTTAGTACAAGTTGGGTTAATAGGCGAAAAGCTATTGAAATCTGTTGATCTTGTCCAGTTCAGGTTCGGAAGATTGAAATCGCCTACGATTAGGAGCTCGTCATTTGGTTCCATTTGGTCATGAATGTTTTCAATTAAATTTACGCAGTTCTCGTAGATACAGCTTGTAGATCGTGGAGGTATGTATACAGAGATGATATAAAGGTAACCAATTTCCATTTTGATTTTAATACATAGTATTTCGACGTCAGAGAGATCAAAAGCATCAACTAAAGTACTTATTAGACAGTTTTTGACCGCAACTAGAATTCCACCACCAACTGTCAGTGAGTCATTCAAGTGGTGTCTATCTCGTCTAAAAACTTGGTAGGATGAGTCGAAGAGTTCAGTATCCAAGAAAGAGTTACTAAGCCAAGTTTATGTTAATATAATTATGTCGTGTTGGAGATTGTTTATATTTTTGTAGACCGTGTTGATCTTTGTCCTTAGCCCATTGACGTTTTGATAGTAAATCAGAACTTGTTGGAGCTGCTTCTTCGAAGATATTGCACTGTCCGGTTCATTGGAAAAGGGTTATGGGATGAGATTTTCGTATTATGTTGTTTGTTTTCAAATTCATGTATTATTATCCCTGTTGGCCAAAGCGATGTTGAATTGAGAAGATGGAAAATTGAATCTGGGACTCTTATCTTAAAGGATGCATATTTCGAGTAATTTCGATGAATCATCTTCTCAACTTTGAATAGCGAAGATGTACCTGTCTTGTTTGAAATAAAATTTTTTATATCGAGGGCATTTGTAGTTGGGTCAAGTTTAGATATAAATAATGTGCGATGGCCTTCTACTACTTTCAATCCACTAGTAATGGGTGAAATTGAATGATTGACAAGACTTGGTTTTCGCGTATTATGAGATGAAGAAGGTTTTATATTAGGTAAAGATGATGTTGATGGTGTTTGTATGGGATCTGTTTTCGATGCTGAGGTTTCAGATACTATAGTTGATTCTATTAATGTTGCTAAGGTAGATGGAGGTAGTGGCGTCGTAATCGATTGAGTAGGTGGTGGTAAGGTAGCGGAGTTAGAACTCGAAGTAGCAGGCTTTTTCGGCGAGGGATTTATTTCACATGATTCGGTATCAGTTTTGTCAATTTTTCGCTTTAAAGTTGATGTGTCATTTAAAGAATTGCAACCAGTGATTTCGACTTCATCATTATGTGATTCCGTAGTATGTTTTATAGAGGAAGTAGTTAATTTGTCGATTTTTTCGTTAAGATGGAGTAATTGTGCATGCAACTTTTCAAGGTTATATTTATTTTGTAAAACGTCTCGAGTAATGTTAGTGTGTACAAAAGGATCACACTCGTCGCAAAAATAATAAAATGATTTTCTTTTGTTGAAAAGCTTAATACTGCTATACGGAGCATCAATACATTTTATATGAAATGATCTTCGACAATTTCCATGACAAATTATTGAATCAATCAAATAGTCCGCAATTTTTTCGCATATAGTACAAGATGACATTTTTATTTTTATTGTATTTGAGTTTTGTCCTTTAATATTTTTTGAGCAGTATAAAATTTACTTTACGTAATTTAAATAGCGTAACGTAACATGCGATGAGAAAGGTTGGCGTATAAGCTAGATGTTGGTTGTGGAGATTATGTATTTTTTGACAGTTCGATGTTTGTTACTCGATGTGTAGTTGTTGTTGTTTATATTACCAATAGAAAAAGGCAAATATATTTGTTTATGTAGAATCAAAAAAACTACCGGCAGAACATCTACTAAAAGTGTACTCACCGGGAAAAGATGAGACAAAACTAAAAAAGTTTATGGTATCCAGAACAGACGGGAAATTGCTGATATATGCTTAGTTCATGCACAAACCATGAATTTGAGGTTGTAATGCTATTTATGGTATGAGATGATAGGTGGCAGTTGAAACAGATGGCAGATATGAGTGATGACTGATGACAGATAACAGCTGATGAGTATATTGTTATTGTTGAATGATGTTCTAATCTCAGTTGGCAGCAAGTAGCAACATGAAAATTTAGGTAAGAAGTTCGGATACAATGTAGTCTCAATAAAGCTTCAATAGGCAGAACATATGCTAAAAGTTTCACTCACCGGGAGAAAGAAACAAAAAATCATCAACGGGAGCAAAAAATGTTGAGAGCGGCAAAGTATATTCTCTTTTCACACAAGAAAATAAATGAAATCAGTTATATGTACAGATATAACTATGGGTCAATTTAATTATGAATTTGTAATTTAATTTTGATTAATTTTTAGTATTAACACTATTAACAAAATTAACAAAAATGAATTGCCAGGTTATAATGGCACACAAAAGACCACAACTTGGATCAAAAGTCTGGGTTTAAAATCGATTTTATAAATTAATAAAGCGGAGCGAACTAAAAACACTTGCGAATAGGCTGAATATTACTCGGAGAGTAAGTTTGCAACTGTTATAATAATATGGGTCGACAGATGAAAAACAGGTATAACTTTTTTTTAGATGCGTCAGATTCTCTTGATTTTAGATTTTCTGGCATCAGCATTAAAAAATACTTCGAAGTCATGTATCATATGTGTATATAATACCATTGTCTATTATTGCTAGTTTTGAAAATCTCCATTTCGCGCTTTGACCTTGAATATCGCGACTTGCGGACATGAGATTTTGTAGACTTTTGAGGTATGTTATAGAATGATAAAACAAAGATATTGAGCAAAAAAAAAAATCCGAGGTTTACCCCTTATTTCACCTTATTTGACTGTATAATTAGTGTAATTTCATTGTAGTGGGTAAATAGAAAATGGCAGTCAGTTAAAGTCAAATTTCATGAATGTGAACTTAGCGAACCTTTTTTCGCAAATCGATTTGGAAGTAGTTTATCATTTTGTTGCTAATTAGTAGTAGTAGTTTTTGTTTTATAGGATGTTTCGCTAAACTCATATCAACTTAGCGAAACGAACCAAATTGCAAAAATAATAGAGCAATATAAAATTTAAGTTGTCGCACCTAATTACCAACAAAATAATAACGAAATATAAACCTAGTTTGAATTCGCTAAGTTTATATAAACTTAGCGAAACACTCAAAAAACTATCGGATTAACAAAATCTAAACTGACGTTACTATCCTGTAATAAAATATAAACTTATTTTGGATTCGCAAAGTTCAGATAAACTGAGCGAAATAACTAAAACACAAAAACTACTGGTGCAATAAAATCTAAGTTATCGCACCTAATCAGCAATAAAATAGCAACAAAATATGCCTGCTTGTTTCGATTCAATCTAAAGGAGGGGGAGAGGGTGCTTCGCTAAGTTCACACGAACTGAGCGAAAAATTTAAATAACTCAAAAACTAATGAAGGAACAAAATTGCCGTAACTAATAAGCAACAAAATAGCAGCAAAATATGCACCTAGTTTGGATTCCATCGAGGGGAGGGGGGGGGGGGGTGCTTCGCTAAGTTCACACTTATTCAAATTTTAGTTCTTAAAAAACTCTTTTTCGTTATTTTTTTAGAAAAAAGGTTATTTTATGATTAACATTTTGGATCTTATTTTTAGCCCTCTTAATTTTCTGCATTCCTTAGTAAAAATTAACTCTTTACCACCAAAGATGGTCGAGCAATTGATAAAATTGAACACAAGTAAAATAGGTGCGATGTCACCCAAAAAAAATCGTTTTTTTCTCACCTTTAGGATATCCTGCAATAAAAAAGTAAGAAATTGATTATTATTTGTTATATCGTCGCTGTAGTTCTAATACCTCGTAACCATGAAGAGTCGATTTTTCAGGAGAGGAAAAATACTAAGTATGAAATGTATGAGGATCAATACACTGAACCAAAAAGGTACATAAAATTAATGAATTTGTACATTAAATTAATGTAAAAATTCATGGCAAATGAGCCAATGTACAAATTCATTAAATTTAAGAATCTTTTTATGAACAAATTCATAAGGGAATGAATCTTTCTTAAAAATTAAGAATAAGTTCTTAAATTTTAAGAATTCTGTTCATAAACGAATTAGAAATTTTTTGAACATGTTTAAGAAAAGTTTCTTAGATTTTAAGAAAAGTTTCTTACATTTTAAGAATATTTCTTAAACTTTATGATTTTTTTCATATATTTCGTAAAAATTTAAATGAAATGTTGCTTAAATTTTATGAAAAAAATCATAAAAACTATGAATTTTTCTTAAAGTTTTATGATTGTTTTCATAAAATATAATAGGTACACTTTTCATTAAAATTTATGCATTTATTTATAGGTATAAATGCATATAATACATTACTTCTCCAAGCCTTTAATTTGTTACTAAAAAAATTTAATTCCAAACAAACAAACAGCAACAGAAAACAACCCAAAATCTAAAACAAAAAAATGAAAATTATTTTTAAAAATAAAACAAATTATTAAGTTTAAACGTTATAAAAATGTTTTATTGCTCACTTTCACAATACATTTCACTATAAATTTAATTTTTACACTAATTTTTGTTTTTTAATGGATGCATCATCTGGAAAGATAGAAAAAAGTTTGTATTAGAAAAATGACTATGTACTATTTAGTTTAAAAAATGAAATAGAAGTTAAAATTAACTTATTGTAATCGGCAGTTAGCTCTGGAGCTGAAAAAAAAAACAATACAAAATTGAATAAGTTGGGGAAAGATCAAAATATAAAGAATTTAGGTACCTATGTACTTCATATAGAATAATTTGAGAAATGTTGATAATATTAAGTTAAAAAAAAATTATATATTTAGAGAAATAAACAAAATGCAACATTTACTAAATTAGGGTAAGGTGGTATAAGAGTGCGCATTTTAGACAAAACACCAAATAAAACAATAACAAAAAGAATTTAACTACTTTTTTTATATACAGGGTGTCCCACAGTCACCGCCCCAAATGAAAACCATAGATTCCTGAGGTCATTTTAAGTCGAAAAACTTAAGAGGTAATTTTCTCGTTTTCGTCCCGTTTTCGAGTTACCACGGTTTTTATGATTTTTGCTCTATTGTCCTTTAACTGGCCTTATCTTTGCCAAACTATGTTTGATTTGAAAGATTTTTTTTACAACCAATCAAGAATTTATTACAGTTTAAGTTTGTATCAAAACTTTTTTTTCTGCGGACATCCGTTTCTCCACAATTTTGCATCAAACACAATTTTCTTCGTTTTGTAAGTTGTTTTTTACACTTTCATATCATTTAAGTCAAAAAAACACGTTAATGACTATTCATTTTGTGTGCTTTTTATTAAAGCCCAGTTTATTTCCATAAAAAAAATAAGTTTTATTTCATAAAAAAGGCTACTGAAAGTAATTAAAAAAAATAAACAAACTGAGTGAATTAAAAAAAAAATTAATTTTTAAATAAAAAATTAATTTTAATGAATTATAAACTTTTTCTGAGCTATTGTGGTTAAGAAAAGAGCAAATAGATAAAGCTCAGAAAAAGTTTTAATTCATTTAAATTAATTTTGTATTTAAAAATTATTTTTTTTTAAATTCACTCAGTTTGTTTATTTTTTTTAATTACTTTCAGTAGCCTTTTTTATGAAATAAAACTTATTTTTTTTATGGAAATAAACTGGGCTTTAATAAAAAGCACACAAAATGAATAGTCATTAACGTGTTTTTTTGACTTAAATGATATGAAAGTGTAAAAAACAACTTACAAAACGAAGAAAATTGTGTTTGATGCAAAATTGTGGAGAAACGGATGTCCGCAGAAAAAAAAGTTTTGATACAAACTTAAACTGTAATAAATTCTTGATTGGTTGTAAAAAAAATCTTTCAAATCAAACATAGTTTGGCAAAGATAAGGCCAGTTAAAGGACAATAGAGCAAAAATCATAAAAACCGTGGTAACTCGAAAACGGGACGAAAACGAGAAAATTACCTCTTAAGTTTTTCGACTTAAAATGACCTCAGGAATCTATGGTTTTCATTTGGGGCGGTGACTGTGGGACACCCTGTATAGTTTTTAGTTTATAATCAAAGCAACGAAAAAAACTTAAAACTGGCAACAAAAATGTATTAATTCAATAGTTATAAACAAAATACCACATTAGGTCATTTGCGCACTCTTATACACACTATTGTGTAAGAGTGCGCGGCTTAGTATGTAAGAGTGCGCAGCTGCGTACAGGTGTAAGTTTGCACAAAGGTCGCAAATAAAACTGCATATCTTTAAATAAACAGAGTATTTTCCAACCCATCACTCCTTGCATGAGGAACAATCAATTTAGTCTTCGATTAATGCTTCCAAAAAAATTCAATATTTCCTAGTTACTTTCATTCGCTTGTTTTTTTGTAAAACTTGTATTTGGTTTCTTTTTGGTTGGAATTGCTTTTTCTAGCTGCTGTTTGCTGGTATATGGACAAATGCCAGTTATGTTGAAGCCTTGGATAGCATTTACTGCTCTTATAACCCGCGCACTCTTATACTTCATCATGGTGCGCACTCTTACACGTTCAGACATGTAATCGAAGAATATATATGTATTTCACAATGCACTTTATGACCAATCTTACGTGTTCCGCAAATGTTTCTTTTTGTCGACTTTTCAATGTCCCATACTTTGTTTATTGTTATTTTGTGTTGTTAAGCCGAAAATTTAATTTGTTTGGCAAGAAAAATTGGAAAAAAAAGTGCTAAAAAACTTAAACTTAACTAGCACCTCTGTTTACAAACACATTTGCATGAAATTTTGACAGCAGATCAAAATAAGTGCATTCAGTCTTATATTCCCTTTCAAACCGTAGAAAATCGCTTTGGCGCACTCTTATCAACCGCGCACTCTTATACCATCCTCTCAAGTAGCACAAAAGTCTAAAATACACCAAAATATTTGGGGTATTTTTTGCACTTTCGTGATATGCATTTTGAATATAAAAAATATACCATTTTCTCGTATATAATAAACTCCGCTGGTTAAAAAATTAAACCGATTTTGGTATATAAATAGAGCTAGTGGTATAAAAAATTAACTGGTTTTTGGTGAAAAATTATTCCTTTGAAATTGAAAAATACACAATAAATCTATGGATAAAATACATCATTTAAATAATTATTCTGATTTATAATTTGAACCAAAGTTTATTTTTTAACCTTAAATAGTTTGATGAATTAAAATGTACACTATTTCTTATGAAAAAATAAAAATAAATTATTCTCTATCACAATACAATTAACTAATGATTAAATATGAATTTGAGTGCCTAATTTAAGAACGAAACAAATTCCATCTACTTATTTTAGACACTACCCCGTCTAAAAATCGAGCGCCTCAAAAATTTCAATGAATTAATGATTTTTTTTTCAATTTTAAAAATCTGTTTTTCAAAAATAATAAGTTTTTTGTTGTTTTTACATTTTTTTAGAAGCGTTCTCTTATTATAATATAAACGAATCGAAAAAAAGTAAGAATGCGGGATATTAGGCCGATATAGTACTATTATAGTAAAATAATTAATCGCTGTTTTCATTATTTAAATGGCGGCCATGGAAAAATATGACGTCTCCCACTATGCAGCCTGGTGAATTTTATGTCCACAGGGTGTACTTCCTACACCAAAGAGAGTGTACAAAATATACCGTTTCGGTTCATTTGAGAATCGAATAATTTTATGCACCAATAATGGTGTATTATAAAAACAATTGAATATCGGCGTATTTTTTGCACGGAATCTTAAAAGAAATGTTGAAATTTTGCACAGAAAAGAAAGTACAATTTTTATACAATCTTTTTTGATAAATACACCATTTTATTCAAATTTCTCAATTTTACACCAAAATTAATGAATTTACACCAATTTATACACCAGTGTGCTACTTGAGCTACCCTATATGTTTTGCTTTATTTTGCAATGACAATTTCAAGTGTACAGGATTTGTTGAGAATCGAATTTAATATGGTTTTTATTTTGTGTTGATTTTTTCCCTTTAGCCGGTTCAATAAAATATCTAAATTACGATTTTCAATTTTTAAATATGTACCTACCTATAAAAAAAAATTTTAATATATTTAATAAAACAAAGAAATATTTAACAGTTATTATGTTTTTATACTTATCTGAGTATATGAGAAAGAGGCAACGGGAACCAATAATATTTTACACTGTTAAAATGTCTTATACTCTTCAAAATATTGTTTTTTATTCACAAACTTTTTTAACTTGTTTCGGCAACGAGCGTCCACTTTGAATATCAGATTTTAAACTAAATCCTCAGAGAAATCTTTCTGAGGCATAGATTCAGAACAACAGTTATTATTTTCTAGATTGATGAAAAAATACATAGATTTTAAGAAAAAATACTTAAACACTCAAAACGTAAGAATTTTTTCATAAATTATGTGTATACTTTCATACAATTTAATGAATTAATTCATCAACTTTGGAAAAATATGAATTTCGAACTTAAAAAGTATGAACAGATTCCTAAATTTTAAGAATAAGTTCTTAATACCGAATACAGCATAACGGTAAAATATTCGATATTTTTCGATTAATGAAAAAATATATTCATTTTAAGAAAAAATTCATTCATTTAAAGAAAAAAAAACTTAAAAACAAAAAATTTATGAACTTTTTACAAATGTAATTTTGAAAATAGATTTTTTCAGGTCCGTCAAGCTGGGTACGCCACAACCGAAAATCCAAAATCTGAGTATGCAGGAATTTGTTGCTAATTTGTTGCTAATTTGTTACCCCAATCCCGAATTTGTTGCTCCTGCCCTTACCCCTTAAAACTGTGGCGTGCCCAGCTTGACGTCAAGCTGGGTACGCCACAAATTAAAATTCAAAATTTCAAAAAAATAAGTATGCAGTAATTTGTTGCTAATTTGTTGCTAATTTGTTACCCCAATCCCGAATTTGTTGCTCCCCCCCTTACCCCTTAAATCTGTGGCGTACCCAGCTTGACGTCAAGCTGGGTACGCCACAGATTTAAGGGGTAAGGGGGGGAGCAACAAATTCGGGATTGGGGTAACAAATTAGCAACAAATTACTGCATACTTATTTTTTTGAAATTTTGAGTATTACGTGTTTTTGCGTTTTTTCTGCATACTTATTTTTTTGAAATTTTGAGTATTACGTGTTTTTGCGTTTTTTCGTTTCATCCACATATGTTCCACAAATGCATTCAAGCTCCACAAGGCATTTTGGACATGAAGGGATTGGAATAAAAACTTGATATGGACCTTTTTGAAAAGGTTTCAAGGACCTCTTTCTATTGATACCACTTTTTTGACTGTGCGATAATTTTTGGGCGATTTAGCTTTTTTGCATAATCTGTTAATGTGCATTTGAAGGGCAAAACGTGGAGCAACAAATTCGAAATTAGGGTAACAAATTAGCAACAAATTAGCAACAAATTCCTGCATACTTACATTTTTGAAATTTTGAATTTTAATTTGTGGCGTACCCAGCTTGACGTCAAGCTGGGCACGCCACAGTTTTAAGGGGTAAGGGCAGGAGCAACAAATTCGGGATTGGGGTAACAAATTAGCAACAAATTAGCAACAAATTCCTGCATACTCAGATTTTGGATTTTCGGTTGTGGCGTACCCAGCTTGACGGACCTGATTTTTTCAATTTTAGAAGGGAAAATAAATTAATTTTAAAAATATTTTAACTCAAAATACAACTGAATGGAAAATAATAGTGAATTTCGTTCATAAAAGTATGTCCAGATTCTAAGATTCAGCAAAGTATTCTTTCAAATTGGAGCTAGAAGTTTATGAATTTATTCATAAGCCTTCGTATTAGTTCTTAAAAATAATTCATACAAATATTTTCCATAGGAAATTTTTTATGAAAACTGATTCTTAAATTTTATGAATTGTTCTTAAAAAAACAAAATTTTTTTAAGAATTCGTGCTTAAATTTAATGAATATTTCTTAAAAATTTATGAATTTCGGTTTATGAACGAGATTCATAGTTTTTAAGAATAATAATATTTTCAGTGTACAAATGATTTGCGACGATATAATAAATTTCCTATATAGTTTTTTTGTTTAAACAAATGAAGAATTAATAATATTAATTTGAAACTTTTTTTTTAATTGTATAGCAAACTCTTGCCCTATTATTTTGCAAACGGTGCAAGTAATGGTTAATAAAATTAAAAAATATTGCAGTTCTCTAAATTACACCGGCACACAAAATAAAAAAAGTGTCATGTACCAGAAACCAGACCTATCTTTCTATATGTTTTTGGGCACGCTGAATCCGATTTCAAGTCCGTTTGGCCCTGTCACCCTCCAGTTTTGAGTAAAATGCAAAAAACTAAAAAAAAAGGAAGTTTTTTTGCCTTTTTTGGGGTATTTTTACATTTTTCTCAAAACTGGAGGGTGATCGGGCAAAACGGACTTGAAATTCGGATTCAGCGTGTAAAAAAACATATAGAAAGATAGGTCTGGTTTCTGGTACATGACACTTTTTTTTGTGTGCCGGTGTTATCGACAATAAAAAAAAATAGCTCTCTAGGACCAACGAGAGCTTAGCTTAGCTAAGCCACAAAAAAACTATAATAAAAACCATGATATCATAAACTGATAGGTGCTTAAAAACTTTAGTGACCAACTGTAACCATTTTTTCAGCAAACATAATGTAAATAAAATTATTCATAACACCCCTTTTAAATTCTAATCTGTTCTATTATATCGTTTCAAGCATGTGGCATGGCCTTAACTTATAACCTATAAGATCTCACATATCATTAAAAATATTGCACCCTCTAAGAGTTACCCCGATGATAAGCAAAAAATAATGTTAATACAAAACTAGTTCAAAATCTAAAGTCCACCTACTCTAAAATCAAGCTCTTTAAGGTATTAAACAAGGAAATATTCTCAACTAAAATCGTTATGCTATGTTAATTAGCCCTGGCCCATGCCATTATCCCTTTTGAAAACAACAAATTCCCATCAGCAATAAGCGGTAGGTACCTAAATTCAAAAGCCTATATAGAAAAGGACTTTAATCCTTAACACCCTGTTTTTGTCAAATTCTTATCTACCCCACACTTTACCATAAAACAATGGCAGTGATGGTGGTGGCGGGCGGTGGCGGCATTGGTGACTGAAACATTCCGATCCGAATCATATGATTTTCGGATTTTGTGGTACCTACAACTGACAGTTACAAATCACGATGTGCAAAACATTTACAATCTAATCTGTGTTAGATGTTTTAGTTCCATTTAGATATAAAGTACATAAATGCAGCAGGCCGCAGGCAGCTCTACCTACCTCCTACATATAGACAAAAGTGTGAGTGGAGACTTTACAAAATAGGGATTTGTTTCATATACATAATATGCGCTTGATTAGAATTAGAATTTGACAAATGTGATTTAAATGTTGTATATTATTATGGTCAGGAGATATTAGTTGACCTTTGTCAAATAATAATTAATGCACAATAATTGTGACTGGGTATGCAGAATGCACTTTGTTAGATTAATATTGACATATACCTAAATGCTTTTGACAGATTCTCAGTTGACTGATTGTTATAGGGGAGTTGACATTAATTACGTATAACTTTAAATGTTGGTTTGGAAATTATGCCCCATAAGGATTTATATTATTCGATTTAGTCTCTGTTTGGTTATAGTCTTTAAATAAAGCTTGTTTGATATAATCTGTTTAGACAAAGGTTTTGATTTTGTTTTCCAAACTTTCTCAGAAAACAACTCAACTCTTATTTGATTTTAAAATTTATTTCATTGTTGGCATAAAGGATAACCCCTTTTAATATATTTTATAGATAAACAATCTTTTCTCAAAAAAAAAAAAACAAACACCCACTTAGTCATTCGTGTTAAGCAAGTATTTATTATAAAAGACTCCTCTAATCCAATACTAACAACAATAACGCACAAAACATGCACAAGTTATAAATCAGTGTTTTTGGTAGCAACAAAAAAAAAATAAAATACATAACTTTCGCACTATAAATCACATCAACAGGAGGACAATGAAACAGAAAAAAGGTGCTGCTGCTGCAGCAAACAAACCAAAAAAACCAAAACCAGGTAACAAAAAAACACATAAAAAACATAAAACATTCTCACACTGCAATACGCTGCCCCTGTGATTTATAGGACGAAAGTTTTTTATTCATCTAACAACTGGTTGTAAACTTTTGTCCTTTTTTGTTGTATTTGTTTTTTTTTTTTTTTTTTTTGAATCATTGTAAACGCTTCACGCTGCGCGCCGCACCATCCCTGTTTTTTTTTTTTTTTTTGAGGTAGATCCTCTTGGTTTAATTTACATAGCTTTATTAAGAAATTTCTTTGCTTCTATTGTGAGAGAATAGAGAGTGGAGTTGAAAGGAAGTGCAGGGTGAAGTTAAAGTAGAGTTGCATCTGAAAAATATACATAAAAGTTCGCTTGAACAAAAGTGTTGGAAAATGAGTTATGAGGTTAAATAATTAAGTCAAATTTTTAACAAGAAAAGTTTGAGTTGGTCTTAATTAGTGCAAGTGAGAAGATGATTATAATTGAAGGTAAAAAATACACACGTAACCCTAGAATAGCACATACAAATTATGCAAAACTGTAAATGACGTTGAAGAAGTTTTTGTTTTTTTTTTTTAACATGCAATGCATGTGTCAAATGATAACACATTGTAGTTATAGGTACGAAAATTTTTCAAAAAGTGATTTTGATAGAAACAAAAACAAACTGAGCACAAGTTTCACTCAGTCGTAACTGAAATATATAAACATTTTTTCTAACTTACATGAGCTGTTAATGTTGTTGGGCTTCTGCAATGTTTTTTTTTTTGTATTACTATGGTATTTTCGGCTTTTTTTGCGCGATTGAGCAAGATAAAAAGTTTTCGAAAAGTAATTATCAAACATTGATAATTTTGCTTTAGCAGATATGGTTCAATAACTAAACTCCTTGCAAAAAAATATGATTAACAAAAGAATTACTCATACGCCACAGTGACCTCTTGTGATAAATGACAAAAAACAATTGTATCATATAGTAAACATTTATTAAACAAGTTGGCTATTTTTGACAACTTACTTATTATCATAATAACATTAGGGGAGAGTGGGGCTAAATGTAACAGGGGTAAGAATTAACAGCTAAAAAAAGCGATGTTCCTTTCAATATTAAGAAACGCGTAAAGGAGAAAAATGCTCAATTTTTGCATATCTACCGGCACATTTTCTTCAGATGAAGATTAGATGACAGGGTGAGAAGTTACACTAGTGGTGCCCAAAAAATGCATGTTTGTAACTTTTTTTTTTAATTTTATTTTTGGTCTACCTCTTTACCCGAAAAAGATAGAGTGCTAAGTGTTTTTTTGTTATATGCAACTGTGTTTTGGCTCAAATTGCGTGTATATGTTATGTCTATATCAGTTTCGCTTTTTTTTTAAATTGATTTTATGTGCCAAATTTCATGCTGGGGCTAGTTGTAACATTTTTCCGGGGCAAGTTGTACCATGTAAAAACCTACCTATACTGAAAAATTGTTTACCTAATATAATTAACAACCCTGAATATGAATGCTTGTAATTGAATTTGTATTTATTTTGAAATTGGAAACACATTTTTGAACCACCACTTGAATTTATAAAGCTTATAAAACAATTTATGAATTCGAATAACTTTTATTTAAGACTACTGTCAAAGTTTCTCTGGAAATCTTGGATTTGCTCCACTTTTTACAAATTTGCACCAAAATTTCATGACTGAGGTTTGTTTTTATTGTTATTAATTAAAAATAAATAAATATAAACAAATAAAGGTATTTTCTCTTATTTTTAGTTCTTGGTACAACCTACCCCGGTATGTGTTACACTTTGCCCCGTATGTGGGGTAAGTTGAAACAACACGATTTTTTTTTTGGGAGCTTTATTTTTCAACATTACCGTTATGTTTTGGTAAATTTGGATGATGGATCTTGGAGCTAAAACATGGCTCTTTAATTTAAAAAAGGTCTGGTTGACCCACTTTCAAATTTGTAGGAGAACCATCGATTTTAGAAAAAAGTGTTACATTTGGCCCCACTCTCCCCTACATACATATAAAGACATAGGAACTTAATTTGTAGGTATAGGAGGAGAGGGCAAAAAGTTTGCGGAATGAATATTTTGGAGAAGCTTAGGTGAAGGATTTTCGATTTAGGTAAAATTGTTTATAAAATGGAAAATTTTGAAAATGAATTCTAAAAAGTGGTACCAAATTAGTAAAAAACACTTTTTTTGAACTTTTAACTCTTGTAAAACAGAAAAAATAAAATGCACGACTGGGTCGCACGTACTTTCTCTTGTAGTTCACAGTATCTTTATCTTAAATATCTATTGGAAATTTAAGATTTTGTTTAGTGTCGAGAAAAAAAAAATCAAAAAAAAAAAAAAATCGAAAGTTTAAAAATTAAATTCATTTTTTTTTTTTTTTTTCAAAAATGTTTTTTTTTAATATTTTTTTTTTTAATATTTTATACTTCAAAATGATGTCTGTAAATTTTTAATAAAATTGACTTATGCTTTGATGAAATATATGAACTTAAAAAATATGTCAATTTTTGAAAAACGGCAACGCCATATTTCCGTTTTCCGCATTTTTTGAGAAAAACTAAAAACGCAGTTTTGTTAGAATCAATAAGAGTATTGCGCACACCAAATTTAATCGAAATCGTTAGAGCCGTTTTCGAGAAATTTGCAATACCTCGAAAACGTTATATGGGAGATATTCGTTAAAATGGAGATATTAAAAAAATAAAAAAAAAACGGGTCTAGGGAATTATGTAAAAATCATCTGTACCAAGTTTCAAGCAAATCCATCCATCCGTTTAGGCCCTAGTTCGATGTACAGATGGACGTACAGACGCACAGACGCACAGACGCACAGACCGACGGACGGCATGACGAAAACCACTTTTTTGATCTTCTCCATAATCGTAATGTTGGTTTTGATTAAAACCTCGATTTTTTTTTTCTACACGAAACCAATACTTGCCCTATAGAGCAAGTAAAAATCTTAATTATTTTAAATGTTAATGCTATAATTCGATAATATTCCGAATTTTTTGTTTATTCTACTTTATTGAATTATATTTACAAATGTTTGTACACAGAGATTAAATTAAAATCCTACCAATTTTAACCAAACAAAAACTATAATTGTAAATTTTTGAAATATGAATAAATAAAAAAATATGAAAATTATAGCAATATTATGAAAATATATACAGGGTGTCCATTAAAAAATGGATAAGCCTGAAATGGCTGATAGCTAAACTTATGACTGTACTAAAACCACTAAATAGAAAAAATTTCCATCACCACCAGTTTAGAAAATATAAGCTTTTTTTTCGTTGAGTGTATTTTAAATTTCATAATTTTGCGTTTTCGGTTACCACAACCACGAATGAATGAATTTTACAAATTTATTTTCTTTAGGTATAATTTTCTACAATAAATTGACTTAACACATGACCTTTTAAAAATTTTCATATCTGTTGCACTTTTTCTTTGAAAAAATATTGAAATTCGTTTTTCGATGCAAAATGTAAAAAAAAAACATTTTATGAAAAATTTGAAAAACATGTGGTATAAAAAAAATCTATAGGAACGTAGGTGGCCAACTTTTTTTTTAAAATATGAGCGTTCAAAGGGGATTGCAGAATGGTAATAGTTTTCTTCAAATCTAGAGTTACTAGGAAGTTATTGGTACCAAAGTGCAAAAAAAGCCTATTATTATTTTAACGGTAAAATCTTAAGTTTTTCACATTGCTGTTATAACCGTTGAATAGTGGACCAGAACCGTCACACGTTAACGTTACATTATGCCGAAGCAAATTCACCCCTTTTATGGCGCTCCATGCACGAAAATGACCCTAAGCACACTTCAAAACTAGCGAAAAATGCCTTAGAAGTCAATATAGTAAATGTTTTAAAGTCGACTGCTCAATCACCCGATCTAAACCCGAAAAAAGCAAAAACCCAAAAATTTTAACAGATTTGTGGCAAGAGATGCAGAATGCTTGCTATTCAATACCTAAGCAATGCTGTGAGGCCTAAGTTGAGAGCTTGTTAAGAAAACTCAATTCAGTTTCAAAGAATAAAGGATTTCCAAGAAATTATTTAAAAAAATAAAGTTTTAGTAACGCTAAGTATCATAAAAAATAAGCAATTTTATTGAAATGTGCTAATTTCATGTTCAGACAAAAATGGATGTTTTTAGTATTTTTATCATTTTTTTATATGATTGTTTTTTTGGGAAAATATTTTTATATGTGTAAGTAATGTTATTAACAGAAAATTAAACACATAGAAATAGTAACAAGTTTTCTAAATATAATTTAATTTTTTCTGCTATTAATGTGCTAATTCTTTGTCCAACACTGTCAGGGTCGGACTGGCCATATAACCGAGTTGGCGATTCCCACCCGGGCCCCCAGCTATCCCATAGTTACAAAATAAAAATTCATAAAGTAAAAATTTATACACGTACAAATAAAAATTTCAAACATAAAACAGTCTCATAGGTGAAGAACAAGGGCTGGTTTAACAAGTGCAGGCCATAAATCGGACTATTTGACTATATCAAAAATAGAAAAATAAACTCTTAAAAGAAAAAAGAAAGACAACAACAAACAACCCCGGTACCTCAGGAGCTCAACGCATGCCTCTTGGGACCCAGCTCTCATACTCTATTTATTTATTTTCAAGATATAATTTTTAATATTAGAAAGCCAAAAGAATGATTTGTTGGAAAAATGTATGCAAAAAATTGATTTAGAAGCACAAAAAATCTTAAAATTTATGTTTTTGTAATATTGTAATCATTTTTTTTTGTTCCATGGATCAAGTAGCGGTGCGGGCCCCTTTTATCATTTTGCCACCCAGGCCTCTTTGCCCCAGTTCGACCCTGAACACTGTAACTTTTTTGATAAAAGAGGTACCTTATTTTGGACGAAATCTTTAAAATCCTCGTTTTTTTTCGAACCCGTTCCCTTATCCCATCTCTAATTCCTGTTCCGGTCATGAACTCCGAACTCCGATACAATTAATTTTACCCTTAGCTAAATTTACATCATAATCCAAAATTTCCTCATCAGCCATTCTGTTAATAAATAATTTTATTTAAATTTTTTGCAGTGCACATTTTTCAATAAATGTATTTTATTAGTTATTAAGTTTTAATTTTCCTGTCCTCTATTTCAATTCAAACCATTTGCAATATATTAACTCTAGAGACTCGATGCAACAAGCTTTACTTAGCATTGCAAATGATTTATTATTCTTCCAAGTCTTCCAATTTTGTGCTCCATAAACAATCTCCCTGTGCATTCTCTCTTTTTAATTATACTCACAATTTAACATTATTCTTATCTTTCTTTCTCTTCATTATTTTTGTTGTTATTTTTCAAAAATATGATTCTATTGGTATTTCTGATTCTATTTGTTCCACCACATTTAAAATCATATCACCAAATATCTTCTCTATCTTTTTCTCTATACCAGAGATAATACAATATCAAATTTTCAAAACGAACCTTAGGGAAAACTTCAAAGAGTAAAAAGGATAAAAACAAAAAAATGCTGAATCAAGAAAAAGAAGAAGCAAAAATAAAAAAAAAAAATAAAAAAATACGATATATGAAACACTTGCCAGACAATGTTTTCATTGAATTTTGGTCACGTTGCTTTGGAGTTGTTGTGCAAGTGCTATCTTCTCCAAGCTTACCAACCATCTCGACCTCCACTCTTATGGGGATTCCTTTTACTATATGCGCTTTGCACTGTTAAGGCGAACATTTTCCAAATACACACATGGGTCCACCTGAAGTGCAATTTCTCTATGGCACCACCACCGGGGAAGAGTGGAAGAAAAAAGAAAAACAAACAAATATTATTCGAAATCTAGGCAGGAAGTGAGTTCTTTGTTTTTTTCTGCTTGCTTTTATTATTGCATTGAGATTGTTGCCAAAAAATGGCAGAATAATTTTTTGTTTATTCAAATTAAAGTTTTCAATATTTGACTTTAGAGTCCAATGAACTTGTTAGTTTATGGAATTAATATTTTTCTATTTTATTTTGCAAATCAAAAAACTTTTGCAAACAGTTAAAAATATTGAATGGACCACACTTCTCATTGCATTTTCTAATGAACGCAGTCAAATTTGGAAATGAAATCGCATAGCTAATTATAAATTTCTGAAGAAGAAAAAAAAAAAAATAATATAACAATACTAATAACTTTACCACTTTTGAGAAGCTGCAAACAACACCTAAAAACGAACATTTAGGAAATGCATTTATCCATTTAAAATGATTTGCACGTACTAATTTTATGATATATTAAATAGAAACTTAAAAAATAATTTGTTTTTGAAACTAAACTTTGATCTTCAAACGAAGTTTATCATATCTTCGAGTAGTTTAAAAAAAAAAAATAGTTTTTAGTAAGGGATTTTCTAAAAAGTAACGGTCAAAACTGAAAATAGTGATAGGACTTCTTGTGGGATCTCAGATTTTGGTAACTTGGGGAAACCGACGAAGTTACGAATACCAGAGTTACGGGCGACAGAGTTACGAGAGTCAAAGTTACGCGAAACCGAAGTTACGAAAAACTAGAGTTACGAACTCTAAAGTTATGTTAAGCTATGACATGTGATTTTTGGGTTGGCAACAATTGCGAGGAACGATATGGAATTATGGAAATACAAACAAGAGATTAACATTTTTCTCATTGGTCAGAACTAAATGAGTTAAGCGAAAATGGGTATTATTTAATCTTGTAAAATTTTGATTAAATAGGTATAGATATACATATAATTATGGTTTTGTTTTTGTGAGAAGATCGCAAAAACGTTGAAATAGAAAAAAAAACATGAGTTTACTTATGTAAGTTTGAAATTAACTTCTTATTTGTCCAACTAATATTGCACCTACGTATTTTTTTTTTCTATTAATTAATATAATTATTCATAGCGTATTTTGTAATACCCACTTTGTATAATTATACCTATCCAATCAAAATTTTACAAGATTAAATAACACCCATTTTTATCTTTTTAATGGTTCATCAAAAAGGCTAGATTTAATAATTTTCTTGTATAAAATTGAACGCTCTACAAAATTGCATTTATAAAATTAAAAAAAAAAAAAACGGAAGCGAAAAATTAACTAAAATAATTTTTAGTTGAAAAAATGAATGATTCGAATTTATTGAAGAAATATAATATGATAGTATTAGGGGTTTGAGAGTTATATCAAAGGATCTGTGAAACCAAAACACAACATAGAATACAAATATTCGAAAATTTTGCCAAATTTTTTGAAAAACCTAATAATTTCGTCAAAAAATGGGAACAAAATGAGAAAAAATTACTTTTTATATTTTAAAGTTGAATAACTTCGAAACGCGGGGGTAAATCAAAAAAATTAATAAGAAATTTTTGGTAGAGCGGACATATATATATGAAAATGATAAAAAATTCTAAACAAATGAAAATGATTTTGTCAAGCCTTTTGGATGAACCATTAAAAAGTTAAAAAATTCTAAACACAAATACACAATCTTTCCCATACAAATCGTATGTTAACATTAAGGGCTGAAACTTTTACAGTATTTTTTTTTCTTCATTTCCAACAATATTTGCGGTAATGCTTTAAACAAAAAAAAAAATATTTTTTTTTGAATCAGTCTAATAAACATATACAGTCGTATTTATTAGATTTTTGTCTACTTATACACTACATAACTTTTTTCAAAATGTTGGAAATTGCTTTATTTAATAAAAATATTAATCACATTATTCGCGGTTAAGACAATCTACTCTTTTGTATAAGTTTGACAGCTATATGACAACAATAAACAAGGTTTTTGATCACATTTTCCAAATTTAAACAGTTTAGACCAGTGCCAATAATTTTTGAAAATAAAAAAATTATTAGCAGCATATGGGTGGTGGGAAAAATTAGGATAAATGGTATATGAAAGGGGAAAAATAAATTGCAAACAAAAAAATTGGGGGAAAGGGGTGGGTGGGCGAAAAAGTGGGGTGGGTGTCAAAAATCATGTTTTTTTACGATTTCTGTCAAAATTAGACGTCCTATCGAAAAAAGTCAGATGCAAAAGTTGTAGGTAGTATAAATGTCTACAACTTTTACTCAAACAATTTTTTTCTATAACCTCAAAAATATTGAAAAAAATGCAAAAATACGATATTTTTATTTTTTATTTTTATCTTTTACAAAAATAGTTGGATTTTAACAAATCTTGGTTAAAAATTACTTTGTTATGTTTTCTATCTATTAAAAATGTTTTTTGAGCAAAAAGTTAATTTTTGGATTTTTGACGAATTTAATTTGAAAAAATAGCTTATTTTTCAATCAAAAAAGTTAAAGAAAAAATTTTGGATTTTTGAAAAGTTTAGAATGCAATTATTTAGCTTAAAACAGTTTTTTAAAGATGTTGTTGTTGTTCAAAGATTATAATGGAATTGACGGAATAAATAGCAGTCACTGCAAAGTATTCAAACATACGAAAAAACTGAAACCATACTTTTGTTTTAGAAAATATTGAGAAAAATTGAAAAAAAAAACAAAAAACTATTTTTAAGATTGATTTTTCCGTAAATAACAGTAATATTGGCGAGAAATAATTTTCCATAGAAACCAAATTATACCTTTCTAATGGCCATTGACCTTTTTAATTTGAATCAAGCACTAGAATAGCTCTAACGTGCAAAGTTTTTGAGATATTGAATTTTGAACGTCCTAAACACTATTTTTCTGATTTTTGGCATGGTAATATGTCAAAAACGTGATGTGATAGAATTTCAGATTCACTTCAGATTCAAACTCAGAGCACAAAAAATCATTAGAAAAATATACTTTGATTTCTATAAAAAAAAAACTTTTTGACTATAGTGAAATCGAACAGGGCAGAAAAAATCGAATGCCTTGTTGTATAAAATTATACAAAGTTTATAAATAAGGGGGATAATTACAAAAAATATAAATAAAAAAATTTAAATCTGAACCAAAAATGGTTTTCTAAGGCGGGGAAAATAAAGAAACGGATTCTTGTAGAGGAGTTAAATACAAGCATTTTTTACTATTGGAGGGGGGGGGGGGGGGGGTCTATCTCCCCCCCCCCGTTTAGGAGGGAGGGGCAATTTTCTAAAAAAAGTAACTCAAAATAAAAAAAAATTATTTAAAAAACGACGGCACCTACAGTTAGGAATGATACATTTTTCAAAAGGCAGAATATTACACTTTATATTAATTTTTAAATCAAGTTATTTTAATCAATACTTTTTGAAATAATCGATTTCAAAGTCAAATTTTGTTCAAAAAAAGTTGAAAGTTACATTTTCAAGGTCATATACATATATATATGATGTGCACCGCTGAGGTCTGCCAGACCAAGATTATTTTACTTAGCATTCTAAAAACTTACAAGAGCTACCTTAGTCAAATGTGCCACTAGCTCTTTGACTATAAATTCTCTTGAAAACATAACAAATACTTTTCTTCAAAATCTATCTATATGTTACAAAGATTTACCCATTTTTAATACGATCAAAATTTTCGACTTTTTTTTTGTTAGTTTTTGAGTTTTTGTCTATTACTTGAAAAGCAAGCCGAATTTGAAAATTTGTATTAAGTATTTTTTTGTAGATTTTTAAATTTACTTATGTTATTTAAAAAACAAATTAAAATATTCTAAGAAACTTAGAAAAACTATTCCAAAAAGAGAAAAAACGAACTTTTAGATGCTTTTACTATTTTTGGAGCCCAACATTTTTTTTTTTTTTTTTGTAAAATAGTGCAATCTGTCTTTTTCAAAAAATTCGATAGAAAAGGTGGGAACTACGATTTTTAAAAATGTGAAATAAATCTAATACCAGTGACTGGGAGTTATCAACTTTGTCATCCTCTCCGAGTAACTCTCAAACCCCTGAGGACAACGGATCCTGGTAAGTCCCAACTCGATTTATATTGATGCGGATCAGATCATAATTATGATTTAAAAAACTTTCATTCGATTACCAAGGCAAAGCCTAAAAAACCTAACGAAAGGAGCTTATTTTCCTGACAATAGCAAGGATTAATAGAACGCCTTCACACTTCATAATATATAAAGTTTATCTAAGTATAGTTCCTTCAAACTTTAATTATCAACAAAAAGCATTAGTTCCACTTGATTGTACGCAATTTTATAATCATTTGCATCACCTACCGAATTTCAACTCATTTGCAAGCTAATAAAAAAGGAGTTCAAACCACTTTTTCAAACATAAATACACCTTTTCTATGATAAAACGTCAACATTTTGTAGATTTTGCAATGCATTTTCCTGCATTTTAGTAAATTCAACCAAGTCCAACACAAAATACAATACAAAAACATACAATATACACACCAAAGCCGCCTTGCTGCGTTTTCAGGATATTTTGGCAATTTCTGTACATACAAATTTATATTCATAAGGATAATGCACGCTCTATGCATACTGAAAAGGGATAAAAGCTCAAAAACACAGAGCTCTATCGAGCCATACAGAGAGATGATGGCAGAGGCAGGCAAACAGGCTGGGAGCAGAGGCGGCGGAAGGGGTGTGCGGAGTGTGCCCCCGCACACGGCCCCGCGCTTAGAGGGGCCCCGCGTGCGCTAAATGAAAATGTCTCAGAAATAATAAAATTAGAAAAACCATGTTCTCAAGTGAAGCAGATAAATAATTAGTTTGCCAAGCAACTTGGATTATCTAAAATTTTGCTTTAAAAATTCCCAATTAAATTTAAAACTTAATGAAATGAATACATTTTTTGTTACAAAATCTCAGTGATAAAAACAGTTTTTTTTCTTTTTTCTATTTTTCAATTTTGTATATGTGTTTAAAATTATATGAAATAATTTTTTGTTAAGGTTAAGAACGGGTAAACTTTATTTCCCTTAAAAATAATTCTTTGCTTGCTTACGCTCGCAATTTATATAAACTGATTTTTCACACTTTCTACCAATTTAAACACTTTGTTACTTAGGACTTAAGAACATTTCTGTTTTCCGCCGCCAATTTAATGATTAAAAAGGACCATTTTAATCAGTGGAATTTTCGAATTTTCGCTGTTCGAAATTCCGTATTCGAACACATTTTGCGGATTCATTGATGTTTCAAAATACGGACGGATTTACAATCCACCAAATCCATACAAAAGAAAGAAAAAAAAAACGATTTTCTAATAGAAATCATATATACAAGTGATTTAAAAAATAATAGTTTAAAGAAAGAAAGGGTAAATTTTCAAATTTTAAGACTAACGTGAGACTAGCCTAACCACATTCTTAGAACCATCAAATAAAGAAGTTGTGCAGTTATTTGCGTTTTGCCAACAATAAGATGAGATGGATTTATTCCCTTTTTCCAATTGGTAATTCAATTGATATTTTCATATTATAAAAAAGAAACCGAGAAACTGACGAAAACAAGAATTTCTACATTAAAATAAATAGCTATATTATATTATACCAATTTTAGAAAAGTACAATTTACTCAAAAATGACTTTAACAATTTTATGAAAAAAAAGCAATCAAGTGTTAGTTTTTATTAGTTTCTATATTTTTATGAAGAAAGTTTGATTTTTATTTTTTATTTGAATAGTCAAATCTTAGAAAATTTTGCATTTAATTTTTCTGAAATTTGGAATGTAGATAAAAAATTTCTGCAAAATTTCATATCACTTTTACTTAAAATAGTTTTTTTTTTCGAAAAATATAGAATTATAGAAAAATATATATAGCGATTTCTAACGATTTTGATTTTTTCTAAAAACGCGCCCTAATAAAAGAAATCAAATTGCTGAAATTCATTTTAGATGTTGTTATTTTATTTGATTTGAAGAACGAATTAATTTTTTTTTGATATGTACGTTTTAGAACATTTAACAAAAAATCTTATTTACAGGGCTTACATTGAAATGAAACGTTTTGTCTTAAATTTGGTATTAGAATTTTGAACTTGAACTTGGACGGAAGATTTGATACTTTTTTCAAAATGATAGTCCAAATTCATTTTCTCAGGGGCCCCGAAAATTAACTCTAGCACACGCCTCATTTTGGTCTAGCGCCGCCTCTGGCTGGGAGGTAAGCAGCAGAAGCAAACAGACATGGCGAGAATCCGAGATAGGATATGCAAATGTCCTGAAATATACTTATTTATTATTATTTTTGTGCAAGGATGCACCAACAAAAAAAAAAAAAAAAGAAATAAAATTATCTACCCGCACAGGCTTACAATTATTTTGTTTTGATATTGCGCAACGGTAAAGTTTTTTTTTTTTATTTTCAAAAAAATAAAATAATATAAAAACAAAGATGAAAAGGATAAAAGAACACGGAAAACCTGCAGAATTGCGGCAGATGTGCTTTATCTTCCCCCAAAAACATTGGATTCCTATCGAATTTGAATTCGAATTCTTTGGTTTGGAAAAACACATTGAAATTGAAAATTCTAAAGGATCCCACTCACTATTATAAAATCCTGGAATATCTCTCTCTCCTCATTCAAGGGATTTGTTTTGTATTATATTTTTGTGGTTCAGATTTATCCGAAACTTGTGTTTTTTTCGTTGTTTGAGATTGCAAAAGTCAAATCCTTTTGATTGGCAACGTAGTTGATTCTCTTTATTTTTCTGTATTGAAAGAGAAAAATTGTATTTTCATTGTTGTATTGTATTTAGAAAAAAGGCTTCTTTCAGTTGTCGGTTTGTGGAGTATGAACTGTGAAGAGGCCAGAGTCATCTGTCATAATTAAGGATGAAATTGAAATGCCAATCACAAATTGGACATTCTCTCTCCAGATATTTTTGTGTTATAAATTAAATTATACACACGTGATTGTATCAATGTTCCGGATAATAATAAATCTTTGTTGGCCCAGATCATGGACGACAGACCAATTTTATTCTATTTATATGGAAAGGAAGTGTATGTGTAGTTACATTTGGTATGTAAGCTTCTTTTATGGGAATTCTTGAGGGTGGTTTTGGAGAGTGTTTGATTATAGATAATTTGTAGGTATCTTGACAAAGTTACAAGTGTTGTACATGTACTAGACCGTAGTTAGATAGGGGAAGTTTGTTTAATAAGTTTAAAAAAATATTTATAAGTTATATTATAACCAACATTATTATCAAAATGTTAATAATGAGAAAAAAGGTTAGATTACACACTGGGGCTTAAACGTTCTACAAAAAATTCCTTGGCATCAAATTGATTGCTTTAACCGTTTAGAAGATATTCGTATCCAAATCGCAATGCATACGGGCCATAAGAAAACTATTGAAATCAGTGGGCATTGGTTTGGATACGAATATCTTCTAAACGGTTAAAGCAATCAATTTGATGCCAAGGAATTTTTTGTAGAACGTTTAAGCCCCTACAAGAATACGTCTTGCTAAATTGAAAATAATGAATTTTCAGTGAACTGGAAAATTTTTTAAAATATAAAATGTTTTCATAATTTTTTTTAACTTTGACCTCGAATATCTTTAGAATGGTTAGATTAATGAAAAAAGTTAATAAGACCTTTTTTGTGGAGCAATCAATTTCCAACAAGAATATGTCTTGCGCGTTTGATGATTATAATTTTTCAGTTTGTTACAAAATTAAGACCAAAAAACGAATTTTTAAAGATTTTCTCGATTTTTTTACCTCAAATATCTATTCAACGGTTAGATAAACGAAAAAAGTGTATAGGGCCTTTTTTGTAGAGCGTTCAATTTCCTACAAGAATCTGAAAAGAAATTTGCTAAAAAGTCAATTAATAAAAAAAATATTTTTTTTTAGTAGAAGCTTGATGTAAAAATGGAAAATTGCAAAGCGGAGGACCTTCCCATTAATATAAAGAGCTCATATTTGGTATGTATATTCTAGAGGGGTCTAGCAATCGATTTTTCGGAGTACCGAATCAAAAAAAAGAATTTCGATTTTTTTGACCCACCCTATTACACAGGTCAACACGAAATTTGTGCTTTGGTTGTGACTATGAAATTATGATAGATATATTGATACTCATCTGGAAAACATTTTTCTTTTTTTATTTAATTGCTTTTGAAGTCAGCAGAGCAGCAATTTCCAGTATTCAAGAAAATCTGTCTTTTACAAAAATTGTCGGACGTAATTTTGGCAAAAACTCGAGAACGTCTTAACCGATTTCGCTGATTTTTGTTTCGTTTTTTTTTCATTTTAATGCTGTTTTCATATTCATATTCATAAAAAAAAAGAAGAAAATTAAGAAGAAAAAAGAAATATTAAATCGAAATTTTCGTTTTTTTTCGAATTTTTGTCAAATGAGAGCTTGAGGCATTATTTGATACCTTCTATTTTCAATATTTATGGTAAAAGTAATTCACTCTGATGGTACTTTTAATCTACAAAAATAACTGTACCCAAACTGTAGTCAAACTAATTCATATTGTAATTCTTTATTTATTGAAACATTAAATTAATTTGTTTGCATAGTATTTTTATTATTTTGTTGCATATACAGGGTGTCTAGAAAGTAATGGATGAAACGAAACTTAAGATCTCTCAGAATTTGGTAGCTTGTTCAGCCCAAATCCTAACAGTATTTTGCTTCCTCTGACCATAATTGATTTTTGTTTTTTACAATTCTTTCAATAAAACATTGCTTAACAATAAGAAACAATTAATTAATAAAAATATTTTTTATTTCATACGCCATTTTTCTGCAAATTAATTAACAGTTTCAAGTTTCGTAAAAACTCAATTTCTTACTTTTATTTCAGAGCAACAAGACGAAAAAAATTTGTATTCTGTGACTCGGGTTTATTACTTTTGAAACTTATCCCGGTATTGCAATTTTTAAAAAAGTATAAAAGTTTCCAAAGTTGAAGTTAGATCAAGAAATATTACAGTTTGAAATCAAAAAACAGGGTTTTTCAGAGCAAAAAACCCTTGTATTCATCATAACTTTTTTCTTATAATTTCAGTCGAATAAAGTGCTGTAGCAAAAATGTAGATCTTTCAATTATCTACATTTTATACCTTAACAGTTTTTTTTTTACAATGCACGGTTCTTGCACTATAGCTCATAAAACTCGAGTTAGACTCACAGGCTATGAAAATTGTTTTTTTTTGCTCCCAACACTACAAAAGCAAAAATCTTAGGAGGGGAAAGGGTGATTATCTTTTGTTTTGGTTTACCATGAACCCAAAAAGTGCAAATTAAAAACAAGCACAAAAAATATTTTTATATTTGTCGACCTGTATTATCAAATATGGTTTGACACACAATAAATAACACTGGTTAACAAAATTAAACTTTTTTTTTGTTACCGAAACAAAAATATACTTTTCTGAAGGTTTTTGATATGCTGAACTCGAATCCGAAGTAAAAAAAAATTAATCAGCTCCCGTTTTTGAAATATTACCGTTAGAAAATGCAGTACTTCGGACCTTATTCTTTTTTATAAGGAAAATTGTTTGAGCATATTTAGTAACGGTTTTTATAAGAACTATTTTCCACCTTTTTAAATCTTTTTAAATCATTCCGATATCTTTTTTACTGCCCGAGATATCCTCAGTTGTTTGGTATTTTTATAAATTTTATAACGCCATTATCTCCTTTATGATATATGAAGCCAAACCCACTTACTTCATTTTAAGATATCTCGGGCAAGACAAAAGATATTAAAAAGATTTAAACAGGTATCGAAAGATGGAAAACAGTTCTTCTAGAAACCGTTACTAGATATGCTCAAACAATTTTCCTTATAAAAAAGAATAAGGTCCGAAGAACTCAAAAAAACGTTTTTTTGCATTTTCTAACGGTAAAACGGGAGCTGATTAGTTGTTTCTGAGTTCGGATTCGAGTTCAGCACACCGAAAACCTTCAGAAAAGTATATTTTTGTTTCGGCAACAAAACTCTTGTAAACCAGTGTAATGCTTTGAAATATAGGGTGAGTAAAATTCATAAAATACGATTTTTTTTTTTTTTTGAAATTTTTGGTTAAAAGATTTATTTAAATAAGCAATCTTTTAAAAGTTTTGGATGTTAATATAAAAATAACTTATAATTTTTAGCTCCTACCAATTACCGATTTTACGTAGGTACTTGCTCTTATAATAAAATAAGCTCTAATGTTAAAAATGTTTATGAAATCAAGAGTGAGGAAAAATTATAATAAGTTTTTAAAGAATTTCATAAAAAATGTAACAAAAAAAAATAAATATTTTCTTTTATAAAGAGGAAAAAAATAATAAAAAATATTTTTAGGACTTGCGGACATGAGATTTTTTTAAAATTTTGACATAAGATATAGAATATCCAAACAAAGGTAAAAACAAAAAAAATAGCCTATTAGCACTAATTCCAAGATTGTACCAGGATGTTTTTTAGTGCATATACCAAAATTTCCCTTTTTTTAAAAAAATTCCAATTTTTCATAGATATGAATGTTTTTTTCATTGCATTTTTTTGATTCCCAATAATAATGGATATGAAAACCTTCCTGCTTTTAAGGGTTTTTCGGTAGTAAGTTTGCAACTGTTATAATAGTATGGGTTGACACATGAAAAACTGGTATAACTTTTTTCAGAGACGTCAGATTGTCTTGATTTTAGATTTTTTGGACTCAGCATTAAAAAATACCTTGAAATCATGAAATCATATGTGTACATAATACCATTGTCTATTATTGCTAATTTTGAAAATCTCCATTTCGCGATTTGACCTTGAATACCGCGACAAGCGGACATGAGATTTTTCTAGACTTATAAGATATGTTATAGAATGGCAAAAGTAAGATATTGAGCAAAAAAATTTCTATTAACATTCATTCCGATTTTTACCCCTTTTTTCTCCTTATTTGACTGTATTACACTAAAAATAATTGTTTTTCAATAATAATTCATGTTTTAAAAATCTGGCCCTTACAAAAAATCCGTATTACCTATATCAATTTTTTTTATATTTCAATTGGTTTACCTCAAATTTCTATAAAAAATGTTGCCTAGCTATAATTAAAACTTTGTCGAAGGTCTACACCTTGCATAGTTTTTTGAAAAAAATTGTTCATAACAAGTATTGAAGTTTTTTTTTTAAATTTTGTCAACAGTTCTGCCATTCTTCTTTCAAATTTATTCAACTTTCTATACAACTAACAGTTTAGAAAATATTTTTTACCATGTTATTTTATTACCATTTTAACAACAGATTTTTTTTCGTTAGCCTACCCTTAGTTCTAAAATTATTTTTTTCACCTCAAAAATCACAAAAAAATATTCAGTGCAAGAATTGTTGGTTTTGCACTCTGGTTCATTTGCCCAACGTTAGCCCTAATGTTTTTTTATACTACTATTTTAATGCTATTCAAAAATTTTTTTTTTTTTCATATCAGAAACCGATAAAATTGTGATTTTTTTCCCTGTGAGAAAATCTTTTGTTTAAAACCGTGGTTTGTTTGCCCAAGGTTAGCCCATTAACATATTTTCACTATTCTACGCTTAGCTCTAAAATTATACAAGAATTAGTTTTTATTCACCATACAAAAAAAAAGTACGCATACACCACAGTGACCTTTTTTTTTAAATTTATAATAATTAAGAACAATTAAATCCACTGGTTCGTTTGGATTGCTCTTCAAATGTTATTTATTTGACTTAGAATGTAGTCCATATAACATTCACATTAATAACTACAACTTACAAATATTTTTTCAAGTGTTAATATCATTGATTTTTTTTGGTTTGCCATATAAACACCTAGCTAAATACTTAATAAAATCTATTCAAACATTTTTCAAAATTAACAATAAATATAAAATGGTGTGAAGTGATTTCTTTTTCAGTTTACGAAACAAACTTTTTAGATCTTTCTGAACTAACCTTGGTAATTCCAACAAATAATATCACTTTTTTTGCTTAGTTCAAAAGTTATAACCGAAAAATCTTTTTTTTAAATTACCAACCTATTAAATCAAAATTTATTTTTTTTTTTTTCAGTGTAAAAATTATTGACAAAAGTTTTTTCATCATAATTTTTGAACTTAGGGTAGGCTAAAGAAAAAAAAAATGATGTTATTTGTTGGAACTAGCATGGTTCATTGAGAAAAAGTGGATATAAATTACAATTTTTACACTGAAAACAACAAATTTTGATTTTTAAGAGGTTGGCAATTTAAAAAAAAAGTTTTCTTGTCATACAAAATTTTTGAACTAAAGGTGGGCCAACGAAAAAAAATTCTTGGGCTATCCTGAGCTCACCTTGGGCAATCGAACCAGGAAGGTTTAAAAAAAAAAATTGCATTTGGGAAAGCCAACTTCAAATAGCCCTCACAGTGGAACTTTAGGCCACGTTCTTTCGTGGTCGCAGTTGGGGTTTATCGATTTATGACTTTATCACGTTAAAAATAAAATGCACGATTGGGTCGCACGAACTTGCTTTTAAAGTTAAAGTTGCTTAAATTTTTAAGACTTTTTATATAGAAATTTGGAAAAAAAAATAAATATCGTTTAAAAAAAAAAATAAAATTAAATCTGAAATCAAATTGCCCTCCAAAGTAAGTATACAGTTTTGATTGATATATTAAGATGCATTTTTAGAAAAAAAAATTTTCAAAAAAACTAATTTTTTATAAATAATTTTTTGGAAAAAAAATTTTAAAATAAAATTTGTATGCCATTTTGTAGAAATTACTAATCAACATCTTACAAAAAATTTCAAAAAAATTCAATGTCCCGTTTTCGAAAATTTGATTTTTCAAAAAAAAAAATTTCAAATTTTTTTTAAAAATTCAAAAATTATTTTTTTGGAAATTTAATTCTTGGTTCATATTTAAATTATATAAATACTTCTTCACAAAAAGTTTCGTTGAAATCGAATAAGTAGTTTCGAAGATAATAATTTGAAAAAAAAAAACGGTTCTATGGCAGGTACCGTTAATAATGATTTTCAAACAATCAGATTAGAAGATAGACCTTAGCTTAAAACTACTACTTGAATTTTTTAAACAAAATCGTTGGAGCCGTTTTTGAGATATTTCAATTTTACTAAAATCGGTATATGACAAGTACCGTTATTTTTGGTCAAAAAAAAAAAATAATTCCAAAAACCCCTCTGGAGAGTCGCTAAATAACGCTACATACCAAGTTTGACATCAATCGGTCCATCCGTTTAGGCTGTAGCTCCTTATACAGACAGACGGACAGACTCAATTATTTTTCCGTTCTCATACATGATTGAAACATCTTATCCCCTCCCCCCGTTTTTCCTGGCTACGGCCATGATTCCTTCCTTACTTTTAAGTATAGATTCATATTCAAAACCAATTCATTGACCTAAAAGGTTTATTTATAAATGTAAATTTCTTGCCGAAATGAGATTTCTAGAAATTCGAAAGTGATGATATATGCTAATAATTCTGTTACATCATTCATTCTGAAATCTCTTGTTACTATAAATATTATTTATGCTTTGTTACATTAATAATAATATATATGTTCTAATGAAAAATGTAACATGAACATTTCTCTTCTATCTTCTAAATTCTCAAATTTGAATTTTCGAAAAGATTCTTCAACTATTTACATAATTAAATTTCTCCAGGATTCAAAATAATGAAGTTTTGTAATACCCAGTATCAAATAAAAAAAAAAAAAAATTGTCATTGTTGATGCAAAAACATCAACGTCTGAATTAACAAACAGACAAGCTCTTCACTCCAAACAAAATCTTTCGTCGTCATCGCTTTCAATCGGATTATATCCAATACCGTAAAGGACACATTTTTTAACTGGATATTTCACAATAAAGCTACAAATCAAAATGAATCTCCATTTGCTGAAGCGAAACAGAGCCCTCTTCTATATATATACAAAATGTGGTCCCTATCCTTATGATGTACTCTGGGTCCCTGTTTCGTCGCCATTATTTTTGCTCCCTAAATTTGCATATTGCTGATGTTCTCTTTACCAACACACACATACATAAAACCAAATGTATATTTAAAAAAAAATCACGTATGTCCACTTGAGCATCCAGACAGTTTTATAAACTTAAATATCACTTGTTCCACTTGAAATATTTCCTCTCTTCCTGCTCAACAATACTGAATGTCCAGTTTCAGTTTAGGGGGAAGAGAATGGACTCATCACAAACGAATAAGAGAAAAGCAACAAAGCTGCAACCTTGCCAGTTCTGTTTGAAGTAATTGGATGTAAAAATGGCCAAGGACACTACTATACTCTCTCCCGCAGTCTTTTTTTTTTGGGGCGGGATGGTGTCACTTTTGTATACTCTACCACCATTTCGGTTGTGGCCAACATTGTGGGTTGGCTATTGCTGTAGTGTATATCTACAATAGAGGAAGTGGGTTCTTTTGAGAATGACAGAATTCATTTTAATTTTCTGACGTTGTTATGGCTTGCCCTTGTTTGCTTTGAACTAGTGACCGAAAGGACATATGGTTAACGTTGACCTGGTCTTGCAGATATGATTACGCAGTAAAATATTTTACTGTTCGTGTTCTTTTGAGGGTGCAGAACTGGTGAAGCATATGAAATTGAATTATGTACTTTTTTTTCGCAAAGAAACAAAACTAAAAAAAAATTTATAATAAAAGGGAATTTGTCTTTTTGTCTTGTTATGTGTCGTTTTTTTTTGGTTCGATGCGGCTATTTTTATGAAGCCGTTACCAGATGTCAGTTGAAATTGGAAAAATTCCAATGCTGTTAAAAAATGGCAGACATTTTTTTTTCATGAGGTCCTATCTAAAAGTCTCTGTGGTAATAACAGAGCCTAGTAAAAAACTGCAACTTTCACAAAAGAAAAAAAAAAAAAGAAACTTGAAAAATGTACCTTTTTATTATAAATTTTAATAAAACCAATTTTGCTAGTCTCACCGGAAATGAAAAATTACACAATAAACTTTTCAATTTTATATTGGCACTGCATTAAACAATAAATATTTCACTCTTCCGCATTTTTAAGGGTTAATTTTTGATCCTTGTCTGTTGTTTTTTTTTTTTTTTAGGGACTATTGTACTCGTATGAGCCAGGCTATTAAATGGGTTTTATTTGTGTATTTATACATTTTTGAGTTTGTTTATTATTTTTCATAGAATCATTTTTATAAGTAAATATTTTCATTTAATATAGCTTTTTATGGCCTTTAGTCCAAACAAAAATTTTGGCGTTTCGTCCCGGTGGAGCTCACTTGGACTCATCAGTTGACTTATCGTGAGACACCTTGTCAATACGCAAATTTTGTTTTTATTCAGTTCAACTTACATAGATTTCTTAACGAAAACTTAATGTGAACTATATCCAGCAAGATTAAGATTTTAATCATTTGTATTATAAACCAATCTTCTTCGTCTTTATTCACTAGCCAGGCCACGGGCAAAACCTTTGTTCCAGTTTTAATGATTAAAATCTTAATCTTGCTGGATATAGTTCACATTAAGTTTTCGTTAAGAAATCTATGTAAGTTAAACTGAATAAAAACAAAATTTGCGTATTGACAAGGTGTCTCACGATAAGTCAACTGATGAGTCCAAGTGAGCTCCACCGGGACGAAACGCCAAAATTTTTGTTTGGACTAAAGGCCATAAAAAGCTATATTAAATCAATAATTTAACAAGTCCAATTAAATATAGTGCTTATTCTTCTACTTTACTGATTCCAGTAGTATATACAATTTGTATTATAAACCAATCTTCTTCTTCTTTGTAAATATTTTCATTTATGCACCCAAATAACTATACTACGGGATTATGTTGGAAAGAAATTGAAGGATATGTTTGGAATAGAAAATAAGCCTTTTGAACGATTGAAGATCAAAACCATAGAGGTGAAAATTTTAAAACACATTCTTCTTTTTTTCCCATCCATGGGGGTAAGCCTTGTCGTGGCGGATGGGCTTACGGTGACTACTACTATGAAGCTTAGAGCTATGCGATCTCGAAACTTGTTTTCGCAGAAGGGCCTCCCATGGTCGACAGGTCGAAGCGGAGTAGGCTGTTGCTACTAATTACCCCCCCAACGAAGGAGTGTTCCCACCAAGGCACTTCCAACAAATGACGGTAGCGGAAGAATTCTTTCTTAGAATCAACGGTAGCGTCACCAGTTCCAGTAAGGCCGAACTACTTGGTGAACACCTTATACGAGCTACTCAGACATATTCAGAGCACAGGTCTATAAGGAGCGGCTTAGCCAACCTCTCGTCCTTGGAGTCATCAAAGGGCCTGGCCCTCCAGGTTGGGGGCTTCTGCCGTCGATGTAACTGCCCGACCAGAAGTAGGATGTAGTTATGGAACGACGACAAGCCTCGGAAACGGACGGATTTACTGATGACGACCCTAGCAAACGAAATAAGGACAACGAATTTCGAATCTGCACGTGGAATGTTAGGTCCCTTAACAGACCTCGTGCAGCCGAACAACTAGCGGAGGCCCTCGACTGCTATAAGGCAGATATAACTGCCATCCAAGAAATGCGATGGGAAGGGCCGGGCAAGAGAAAATTGAAGACCCACGATATCTACTACGGCGACTGCAACCGGCAACAGGGCACATTTGGATGTGGATTTATCATCGGAGTCAGACTCAGGCAGAACGTCCTGAGTTTTAACTGTGTCAACGAGCGCCTCACCACGATCCGCATAAAGGCTAAATTCACCAACATAAGCCTGATATGTGCTCACGCCCCCACGGAAGAGAAAGACGATACCACCAAAGATAATTTCTACGAGCTCCTCGAAAAAACCTACGAGCAAATCCCAAGCTACGACATTAAAATTGTCCTGGGTGATTTTAATGCAAAGCTAGGAAGAGAAGATATCTTTGGAAGCACAGTCGGAAAGCATAGCCTGCACTACAACACATCCGATAACGGATTCAGGCTAGTCGACTTTGCTGCGGGGCAAAATGTTGTCATAGCAAGTACGCGTTTCCCGCATCTCAAGATTCATAAAGGGACATGGAAATCTCCAGATCAATCCGTCAACCAGATTGACCATATTGCGATCGACGCTAGACATTCCTCCAGTATTATGGACGTCCGAACGTTCCGAGGAGCCAACATTGACTCTGACCACTACCTGGTTGTAGCCAATGTACGGATGCGGATTTCCAGACCATCGCCAACACAAGGAAATACCTACTGTGAGGAAGTTTAACGTCGGACGACTACAATCGCAAGAGATTGCCAGGTCCTATTCCGATCGCATCTCGAATAACCTCTTAAGAAGTACTACGCCGCCAGCAGCAAGTATAGATAACCAGTGGCAGCACTGCCAAGAAGCCATTAGAGATGCCGCCTCTGAAGTGCTGGGTTTCACAAGGCCACCACAACGAAACCCCTGGTTTGATGATGAATGCCGGCAAGCACATGCAGCTAAACAGAAAGCATACAAAGCGGCGCTGCACAGAAGGACCAGAGCTGCCAATGAGCTCTACAAGCGGAAAAGAACAGAGGAACATCGGCTTCTCAGGAGAAAAAAGAGGCAACACGAGAAAGAAGCGATTGTGGAAATAGAGGGATGCTATAACAGGAATGAAGTTCGTAAGTTTTACCAGAAGGTAAAAAGAACATCTCAGGGGTATTAACCTAGAACTGAAGCCTGTAAAGACCAACAGGGAAACATCGTAGTAGAGACGCAAGCGATGCTGCGAATATGGAAAGATCACTTCTGCAATCTCTACAATGGCGATGACGTAGCCAACCCCGCCCAAAGACAGATTGCACCATTCAATATCGACGATGAAGGCCAACATTTCCGTCCCCCCGACCTGGAAGAAGTGAAGGCAGTCATATCCAAGCTTAAGTCAAACAAAGCCGCTGGAGCTGACGGCCTTGCTGCCGAACTATTTAAAGCAGCAGGAGATGACCTGGTTAGGAGTATGCACCAGCTCATCTGCCGAATATGGTCGGAGGAAAGCATTCCCACAGAATGGAATATCAGCATCGTGTGCCCGATCCTTAAGAAAGAAGACCCTCTAACCTGCGCCAACTACAGAGGAATCAGCCTCCTTAACATCGCATATAAGATCCTCTCTGCCGTACTATGTGAATGTCTGAAGCCGTTCGTCAACAACCTGATAGGTCCTTATCAGTGTGGCTTTAGACCAGGAAAGTCCACCATCGATCAAATATTCACATTACGGCAGATCTTGGAAAAAACCCAGGAACAACAAATCGATACCCACCACCTGTTCATCGATTTTAAAGCCGCGTATGACAGTATATACAGAGATGAATTGTATAGAGCTATGTCTAGTTTTGGCATCCCTGCAAAGCTCGTCCGGCTGTGCAGGATGCACGCTGCTCCGTCAGAGTCGGTAAAGACCTAACCGAAGCGTTTGATGTCGAAAAAGGTTTTAGACAAGGCGACGCACTGTCATGCTATTTTTTTTAACATCGTTCTTGAAAGAATTATACAGAACTCAAACGTCAACACCAGAGGCACCATCTTTCAAAAGTCCGTTCAGCTGCTTGCATATGCCGACGATATTGACATAATCGGAAGAACTCAGCGTGATGTCAATGGCGCTTTTGTAAGCATTGAAACGGAAGCGGCAAAAATGGGTTTAAGGGTCAATGAGGGCAAAACCAAGTATATGCTGTCGTCAAAAAAGGACACACAACACCGACGCATTGGACAAAACGTCACCATCGACAGCCATAACTTCGAGGTAGTAAAGGACTTCGTCTACCTAGGCTCCGCTATAAACACGGACAACAACATCAGCGCTGAAATCAAACGGAGAACTACTCTTGCCAACCGCTGCTACTTTGGTTTGAGAAGGCAATTGACCAGCAAAGCCCTCTCTCGAGCAACTAAGGTGTCCCTATACAAGACCCTTATCATCCCAGTCCTGCTATATGGTGCAGAAGCATGGACTTTAACGAAGGCGGATGAAAACATCTTGGATTGTTTCGAGAGAAAAGTTCTTCGTGCGATTTTTGGTCCCGTGTGTATTGATGGTGATTGGAGAAGAAGGTATAACAACGAGCTTTACGGGTTGTACAAGGACGCTAACTTAGCCAAGAGAGTGAAGGTGCAGCGCCTGAGATGGCTAGGTCACGTGGAGCGCATGGACAACAATGCTCCGGCCCGGAAAGTTTTCGACTCCAACCCAGAGGGACGGCGCAGTAGAGGAAGACCTCGTCTGAGGTGGCGCAACCAAGTGGAAGGGGACCTCAATCAACTTGGCGTGCGCAACTGGAAGCAGCGAGCTAAGGATAGAGCTAGCTGGCGAAGCTTGTTGGTTGAGGCCCAAATCCACAGCGGATTGTAGCCGCCTTACGGCCCTGGTCACCCTAAGTAAGTAAGTACATTCTTCTTTTTCCACAAATCGCTCTAATTTCTATGTGTAGCTATGTATTTTTGAAAAAAAAAGTGTACGAACAATGAACAATGACTATAAATGACAATGACAATGATATAAAGTGATCTTTCCAATTATTTCACATGCAAATAATTACAATTAATTTCTTCCTTTCATATTCTTTAAGCCTAAGAGAATCGTCTTGATAATCTTATAAGCTGAGGTCAAGATAATTCACACAAACTTATTAACAAAAAAAAAAAAAACTACTCTGTTTACAAACTACATAGGTGTATCTTGAGAAAAAAATTAAAATCGAACAGAATTGTGCAATCGGTTCAGAAAAACAGTTTGATTGAATCGATTAAAAAGGTTTATGGAGATTTTAAATTGAAAATTCATCTAAGACATTACTGTTTCAATCAATTATCCTGAGAACGTATTTTCTAAAAATACGTTTAAGGACAATTCTTTCTTAGAATTAAATTTAAAATTTACCAAATTTCTTACAATTTTAACTATTTGGCCTTACATTAGCTTTAATATTATAGCTGAAATAGCTAATAAGTTACCAAAATTGTAAAATATTCGACAAATACTAGGAAACAAAAATATTTAATGCACACATTGTGCATTGAATTTTTTTAATGCAGTTAATTTTGTATTTGTATTAATTTTAATATATATTTTTTTTTTAATGTAAGATATTTTTATTTGCTGTTGATTTTCTTAATGCATTTTTTTTTTAATTTGCAATAAATATTTTTTTTATATAATTGCAAATGCATTTTCTTTCTTAACTTACTTTACTACGAGGGGCCAATTTTGTATTGCAGGCTTAATCTTAAACTAACTCTGGATTTGTTAATCTGTAAAACAATTTAAATTTATATAAGTGGTTTAGGTAATATCCCTGTAAAAAAAAATTAAGGAAATTAAAACAGTTAAGACAATTTTAAGAATGCAATATTATTTAAACATTGCATATAAACGTGTTGACGAAATTTGCAAAAAATTGATTCAGGTGTGTTTTAGAAATCTAGGAAAAAGTAGAATAAACTTAAAAGGTACTAAAAAAAATGGATTTCCGTAAAGGAAATGTATGGGAATAGCAAAAAAATCAGACGCTAAGTTCAAGTAGGTACAAGAATGTTACTTTGATCTAAAAAAAACTAAAAAAAACTGGAGGATTTTTTTTTATTTATTTGGAGACGATTAGGCGGATGCCTTCATCAGTTTTGGACCACCTTAGTAGGTATATAATATCTGTTTAATTCAATAAATTTTGCACGCACAGGTTTAACTCTGATTTTCTATGTTAAATTTCACTCTGGGGCAAATTGTAACATCTAAAAAACCTACCTAAGAATCTATTTTCATTGGCTTAGGTATATCTTTGCATAAACTGTGACTCTGATGGAGATTCCAACTAATTTGGCTCATTTTTGATTTGTATTGTATAATTTTAATTTAAAATTTTTGGAAATTCAAAATGATACAAACTATGTAATTTTGACTTTGCATCACATGGTTTTAACCCTCTGTAGGCACACCTCTTTTTTGCGAATTTGGTTTATATACTTTTTCATGTCGCTAGAACTTTTTTCGGTCTCACTATTTTATAGAGAATCATGTATGAAATTGATGTAGAATATTCCCAGGAATTCGAATATTGTATTCACAATTCAAAAAAATGTATTTTCACCCTTATAAACACACTTTTATGTGACCACTTTTAATTTTTGTCCTGCCAAATTCGCACCCGTGCTTTTTTCGTTGTTTTTAATGTTGGTATTTTTCTATTCATTGCTATCTAACTACTTCCCAATTAGAAGACAAAAATGTGTTGCTATTTGGAATAAATCGAAAGCCACAGAGCATAAAACTTAATTAAGAACGAGTCTAGACGTGAGCTGAATGTAACCTCTTCTCAAAATCTTGAAAACAAAACGTCTGTAGAAGAAAATAAATGGTAAATGGTTAAATGGATTTTCTTTTTTTTTTCTATCTATCGATTTGTTTGTTCACCTTAAATTTGTTTCCTGATTGCATTTCTCTCTCATCATCAATTAGATATCCACGAGTAAACCAATTTATTACAATTTTACTATTTTAAACTGTGGAACGAAATAAATTCACCAGAAATGCAATCTCTTTAAAATAGAGCAGCTTTAAAAATAGCATCCACACACAGGATACACACAGAAAGGAAAAAGAAAACCTTTAACAAATCCTACAGGACCAAACTTTATAAATGAGAGCAGGGGCTTTATAAATTCTCATAAGCCCCGCAGTACAACGTATATTCTCTTAAATAAAATATTTTAAACTATAAACTTTCAAATAGCCAGAAACAAAAACCAAAATGCTCGTTTTAGGTACAAAATGCTAATTTTCAACTTGAATCTGTATAATATTCCCTGTAGGTAGTCTTTTGGTTAAAAAAAAACAGAGTGTCTGTTGTATAGGTAGGTTACCCTTATACGTATACGTACCTCTACTTTCTGTTATGCTTTGGACGTAAAATAGAGATAGAAAAGTAGAAAAGGAAGTTGGAAATGATATAATAAAACCCATCATTCCCAACCCTTTTGGATAGGTACCTATATCGTATCAGCAATAAAAACCATCATCAGAACCAACAACAATTACCATGATGATGATATCCAGCTTGGGGCAATTCATTAACGATAGCGAGCCAAGCGAGAAGAAGAAGATAATGAATCCAACACAGGAAGGGCAGCATAATGTTCATTGTTTGAAGCTCTTTTATTGTGTTGTCATTTCACCACGATGCCCAAGACGGAAATTGTATATAATTTTTGACTCATAACAGAGATAACTTGAAAGTCCTTGTAAAATAAAATGGCTGCAGGCGGTAGGTAGGTATGTGTGTCATTTTTGTGAGCGTGATAATAATAATTTTGGTCTTGTCACATGCGGTCGGTGGCTTTGGTAGTGTACTTAATTGCCAAAGTGGAAAGGTAAAGAGACATCAATAAACTTTTGGTTTCTTAACAATTGGAAAGATGAACCAATTGTGGGTTGTATACTTTTTGATTTCGAAGCATTTTTATTTAAGGTTGGGTAAGGAAGTTAATTTTTTTGATAAAACCATAAGGTTTGCATTGTTAAAATTGGGCTGTATTGACAACCTCAGCATTTGCTTGGACTTGATTAAAGTACCTATAATAAATAAAGTTAAATACTATGATAATAAAAATAATAAATAGTTATTGTATTATGTAGGTACTTATCATGGAATATTTTTTTCATAGCAAATTAAAAGAGATTTTTTTCTTTCTCATTAAATTTTTTTTAGGTACAACAGTCGGAAAAAGTATTTTGACAAAATGAACATTTTTCTAACTGATGAGAATAATCTGTAACGGTTAAACATAAAATAAGGAAGTTGACGGTTATTTATTAAGTATATTATGGTGAATCTTACGATGGTCAATGTCAGTCATATAGTTGGTATTATGCTTCGTGGCTGCATTTTTTGTATAAAAAGTATTAATTTTTGAGGGAAAAAAGTATTTTGACAAACGTTCTTTTCCAACGTTGGTAAGGTAAGGCAATGTATTTTACGTGTTTCAAGCACGTATACAACTAACAGACTTGTTAAGGCCCCGATTTGTAAAAAATTGGGCAAAACGGCGGAACTTAACATTGAAATTAGTGCATCTTCTGTTGCAAGTCATAACTTCTGTGTGTCTGTTAAAAAATCTGTGGAGAACTGAATTTATCGCGGGAAACTAAAAATTACCAAATATACAAACACAAAAATATAATTATATTATTCAAAATTTACCACAAATAAACAAAAAATGAAAAAAATGCACTAAAAAAAATTGAAGCATTTTGAAGAATTCACTTTATCGCGGATTGACTCCATAAAGTCTGAATTTGGAAATGCCATTCTTTCATCAAAAACTTTGTTAGCAAAAGTACCCTTTGCATTGAACTCAAAGAAGACAATTTTACCATGTTTATGGGAAGATAATACAGTATTTATCTCATAAAACAAAAATCGAAAAAAATTTAATTCTCAAAGGGACATGTTGTTGTGCTTTTCGCTTCTGGAATAAACTTGACCAAATTTTTACGGAGCTTCAACAGTTCCTTTTCGTTTCCCGGATCATTGAGATAGAAATTTGTGAGAATGTATTCTATAAAACTTTGTTTTTGGGTGAAAGAAGCATACCAATATGTTCTTTTGAGAATTCAGTTTTTTTCGATTTTTGTTTTATGAGATAAATACTGTATTATCTTCCCATAAACATGGTAAAATTGTCTTCTTTGAGTTCAATGCAAATTGTACTTTTGCTAACAAAGTTTTTGATGAAAGAATGGCATTTCCAAATTCAGACTTTATGGAGTCAATCCGCGATAAAGTGAATTCTTCAAAATGCTTCAATTTTTTTTAGTGCATTTTTTTCATTTTTTGTTTATTTGTGGTAAATTTTGAATAGTATAATTATATTTTTGTGTTTGTATATTTGGTAATTTTTAGTTTCCCGCGATAAATTCAGTTCTCCACAGATTTTTTAACAGACACACAGAAGTTATGACTTGCAACAGAAGATGCACTAATTTCAATGTTAAGTTCCGCCGTTTTGCCCAATTTTTTTACGAATCGGGGCCTTAACAAGTCTGTTAGTTGTATACGTGCTTGAAACACGTAAAATGCATTGCCTTACCTTACCAACGTTGGAAAAGAACGTTTGTCAAAATACTTTTTTCCCTCAAAAATTAATACTTTTTATACAAAAAATGCAGCCACGAAGCATAATACCAACTATATGACTGACATTGACCATCGTAAGATTCACCATAATATACTTAATAAATAACCGTCAACTTCCTTATTTTATGTTTAACCGTTACAGATTATTCTCATCAGTTAGAAAAATGTTCATTTTGTCAAAATACTTTTTCCGACCATTGTAGTTACCTAAATAAAAGTATGAAATATACGTAATTAATTTAAATTTTGAATAACTGTATGGTGGTACTATTTTTTGCGATATTAAAGATCACTTTACACTTTCGCTTTTCCAGTTGACACCAAAGTGTTCCAATTAACAAAACTAACGAAATTTTCCTCAACCATTATTTTTTCTACTCTTTACTCTTCTCAAAATTGTACTTAACACACTCCAACCACCAAGCAATAACAAATTCAGCAAAACAAAAAAAATGAGAGCGGGTCAAAATTCTGACTTCAAAATTCTGCTATTTTAACGAAAATTTCAAAATTCTGCTTTTTTCTATTCTATCTTTCAAAATTCTGGCATTTTAAAATCTTGGATTTCACAAATTTTATTTGCACAAAAAAATTCTGCTAATTCTGTTTTTTTATTTTATTTTTTCATACCATATGCACTTACTAAACATAAATTCACCTCATAAATGTAATTCAAGTTTGGTACATTCTTAATTGTTTGTTGTTTAACTGTCGGATATATTTTTTCAAAATGCCTTAATTGACCTTCTTATAACTCACATTGTATACCTTTGAAAACTACATAAATAGGTTGTGTGACATAAAATATTTCTTTCTTATTAAATTTAAGAATATAATAAATTTCTAAATATATTTCTATTATATTTTTAGCTGCGTTCCTTTGGAAATATTTATCTACTGCTTAGTACTTAAAGCTGCTTTGAACTACTTTTTCAGTATAGCAAAAGTAGATCAAAGGGGGAAGCCGACCTATCGGGGGGAAATCTGTAAGCCCAATACAACACATAGCTATATGTGCAGGGGGCATAACAAACGGCCTATATGTAAAATTTAAGATTAACAATAAATCAGGTTTAAGATTTTTATTAGATACAGGAGCATCAATTTGCACAATTAAACAAGGAGTTCTGGATAAAAATACAAAAATAAATGAAAATAATAAAATAACAATACAGGGTATTTCCGGTAATTTAAGAACAGTAGGCACTAGCGTAAATAACATTACAATAGGACAACACGAAACATCCTATACTTTTCATGTAGTACAAGACTCATTTCCAGTACCGGTAGATGGAATCATTGGTGCTAATTTTCTTAAAGATTTTGGGGCAGTAATAGATCTAGAACACTTTGTATTAAAATTATCTTCAGAAGCTTTCCAAATTTCACTTCCAATATTAAACTCAGAACAACTTATTTCACTTACTATCGCACCCAGATCCGAAGCCACCTATTGGCTTAATAGTAAGCATTTAGACACAAGAATATTCGATTCACAAGAACTTTGTGAAGGAGTTTTTATGGCAAGTTCTATTTCTCAGTCGAGAAACGGTAGAATTCCAATTAAAATTTTAAATACCCGAGAATCCGAAGTAAGAATCAAATGGATAGAACCAAAGTCATCACCAATATCAGAATACCATACTATAGCCTACGAACAAACTATAAACCCTTCAAATCTAAGAACAAAACAGTTACTAAAAGAAATAAATTTCGAAACTCTTAATGAGGAGGAAAAATATGAACTCAAAGCTATATGTTCTAAATTTGAAGATATTTTTCACCTAGAAACCGATAAATTAACATACACACATATAGGTCAGGCCCACATATCACTCAAGGAAGGAGCTACTGCAAAATATACCAAACCATATAGATTACCCCATTCTCAGAAAAAAGATATTCAAATAGAAGTAGAAAAGATGCTTAAAGATGATATAATAGAACCTTCAATATCCGCCTGGAACTCACCTATTCTTGTAGTTCCCAAAAAAAAGATCCCATAACGGGAATACAAAAAGTCAGATTGGTAATTGATTATAGAAAAGTAAACGATGTTATTGAGGATGATAAATTTCCATTACCCAATATAACTGACATATTTGATATGGTTGGGGGTGCAACATATTTTTCATGCATAGATTTAAGCCAAGGTTATTATCAAATGGAATTAGAGAAAAATAGCAGACCTTGCACGGCTTTTTCAACAGAAAACGGACATTATCAAATGAAACGACTTCCAATGGGTTTAAAAATATCACCCAGCACTTTTTCAAGAATGATGTCTGTAGCTATGTCAGGTCTAACTTACTCACGTTGTTTTGTATATCTTGACGATTTAATAGTCTTCGGTAGAAATTTAGAAGACCATAATAAAAATTTAATGGAAGTTTTTGAAAGATTTAGGGAAGTGAATCTTAAAATCCATCCTAGAAAATGTGCTTTTCTTAGAAAAGAAGTTTTATATTTAGGACACATAATATCCAGTAATGGTATTATACCAGATCCATCTAAGTCGAATGTAATGAAAAATTACCCAACTCCCAAAAACGCAGATGAAGTAAGAAGATTCGTAGCATTTGCCAACTATTACCGAAAATTCATACCAAACTTTGCTACACTGGCAATACCTTTAAATCGATTATTAAGAAAGAACGTAGATTTTGAATTCTCTGAAGATTGCAAAACATCTTTTTATTTACTTAAAGAAGTGCTAATAAGTCCAAATGTTTTACAGTTCCCAAATTTTGAAAAAGAATTCATACTCCGAACAGACGCATCTGGATTTGCTTTAGGTTCTGTGTTATCCAATTATGATGATAAACCAATTGCTTACGCAAGTAAATCTCTTAACAAAGCAGAAAAGAATTATAGCACTATAGAAAAAGAATTACTTGCTATAGTTTGGGCAGTGAAGCATTTCAGACCGTATCTTTTCGGAAGACGATTTAAAATATTAACCGATCATAGGCCTTTAGTATATCTATTTTCACTTAAAGAACCTTCCAGTCGATTAACCAAATTTAGACTATTAATAGAAGAATATACTTTTTATGTAGAGTATACACCAGGGAAAAACAACTGCACTGCAGATGCTCTAAGTAGAATACAAATTCATTCAGAGGACTTACAAAAACTTTACGTTTGTGTCACAACAAGAGCACAATCAAAGAAATCCAATATAAACAAAGAAAATTCCCCAAAAGAAAAAGTAGAAAAAGAAAATATCATCAGTGAACTTCTAAAAACTCCGGAAACAGGTTTGAAAGTAGTTGAGTTAAAAATAATTAACAGTTTTAAAGAAGAAGATGAAGATTTTGCAAAACTAAAGGGTACTAGAGTATTAAGTCCAAATCTTATATTGGGATATATTCCAGGAAGTAATTGTTTAATTTTAAACCGGTCCAAGATAAGTACTAATGCCCGATCGGCATCATTTGACAAAATGTTGTTGAGGGACGTACAGAAAAATTGTGAACCGCAAATGAATAATGAAAAGGAATCCAAGAATGGCACTATTGACCGATCAGCATCATTTGACAAAATGTTGTTGAGGGACGTGCGTACAATTTGCGGACCTTTATCAATTAAAAATATTTATATTACTAAAGAAGAATTAAAAAAAATGATAACAGACGGCCGTCATAAAGAAAAAATAAATGTATTAAAGAAAATCATAGAAGGAATATTTAAAGAATATAAAATAAAAGTGCACATAATAGATGAAAAAATTAAAATAACAGACCCTTGCAAAATTAAATTAGTACTAAATGATTATCATATGTTACCAACGAGTGGACATGCAGGTATAAATCGCATGTTGCGAAATATTAAAAAAAGATATTATTGGACAGGCATGCAAAATGATGTGACGACATACGTTAAGCACTGCCCAATATGTCAACGTAACAAACATATACAACCAAAGAAACAACCTATGACTATAACGTCAACAGCAGAATCAAGCTTCGATAAAATTTTTCTTGATTTAGTAGGACCCCTTGACGAATCAGAAAATGGGTCAAAATATATTCTTACTCTTCAAGACGAATTAACTAAATTCACTGAAGCAATAGCTTTACCAAATAAGGAAGCTAATACTGTAGCTAAAGGGCTCGTCGAATCTTTTATTCTTAGATATGGAGTCCCTGAAACTATAGCATCTGATCAAGGTACCGAGTTTATAAATAAAGTTTTTAAAGATATGTGTAGTTTGTTAAAGATAGAACAACTACAGTCCACTGCTTACCATCATGAAAGCATTGGAGCGTTAGAAAATTCCCATAAAGTTTTAGGAGCTTATCTTAGGAGTTATGTATCGGAAAAACATACAGATTGGAGCAGCTGGCTACCCTATTATGTTTTCTGTTACAACACGTCAGTACATTCAGAAACAGGATACACACCTTTTGAATTAGTATTTGGAAAACAATGTAATTTACCTTCCAATCTCACAAATAAAGTAGATCCAGTGTACAACTACGAAGACTACGTGATAGACTTAAAACACAAACTACAAATAGTTCATAAAGACGCTAGGGAAACTTTGATAAGCAAGAAAATTAATAGGAAGACTAGGTACGATACAGATGTAAAAGCAAAGGCTTCAGATTTTAACGTAGGAAGTCTAGTTTTGTTAAGAAATGAAAATAGAAAAAAGTTAGACCCAATCTATATTGGTCCATACGAAATATTATCTCAAAATGGGGTGAACTGCGATATTAAATATGAAAACAAAACAATGACAGTTCATAAAAATAGATTAAAACCTTTTTATATATATATGTTATTATTGTAGGATCGTTAGAATTAAGATATTAAATATTAAATATATGTACAAAAAAAAAAAAAAAAAAAAATATAGAATTATTAAGTTAAAAAAAAAAAAAAAAAAAAAAAAAAAAAATATGTATACAATAAAGTTAAGAATACGTTAAAAAAAAAAAAAAAAAAAAAAATATATATATATATATAATCAGATTTATTATAAGTACAATAGAAAGAAGATATTATATAATAACGTAGAAAATAAGTTACAAAAAAAAAAAAAAAAAAAAAAAAAACTTAATTTTAACTTTAGATTCTAGATGGGTACCTATCTAAAAAAAAAAAAAAAAAAAAAAAAAAAAAATACATATTCAAAGACAGAAAAATGTAAATACAATCAAAAAAAAAAATAATATCAAATGACATACTAAACAAGATCCCTTGATGTACAAGTATCGCATACAAAAGAAGAAATCATGCCATTGTATGATTTCTCCTTTTTATCCCAGGAAGGGTGGTGTGAAGGGATCGCACCAGCGATCACTTAATTAATTGCCTTAAACATAAAAACAATTAATAGAACATTCAACCTGCTTCGATATTTAATATCCATATTCCCATCGCATTACATTTCATAATCAGCTATAGCAAAGCCAATGCACAAACAACACAACATTTATATTTCCGTTGGCACACTCAATGCATTGTGCATATAGCTATAACATCATATAGCTCATATAGTTCAACTGGCACCTTCAGTGCACGAGCTATATAATATGACACCAAATTCATATACAACAACACTTTCAATGAATGAAGAAAAAACAAACATAATTAAGGGTCGCTGACTTATGGTAGTAAAATATGCATCATAAGCAAGCTAGCCCAAAACACTTGAAGTGCATGGCTATTATGCTGATGCTGCATTTTATGGGAATTCCTATTGAATATCGAAGTATTGTTGAATAGCAATACAGGCATTTTTATTGATAAAATTTTGTATAAAAGGAGAAGAACAAAATAAAAACTCACACTTCTTATTCTACACTAAACGATTGCGTTTCACTTTAACAAGCAACTCGCTGGAGTTAAACCAATCTTGTAGTAATATAGACGCCCTAAAGAGCTACTCGCTTTTGGGTCAAGGTTTACACAAAGTAGTACTAAGCAGTAGATAAATATTTCCAAATAAACGCAGCTTTTAACATTAAAAACATTTTTATCTTGATAATTTTTAAATTTATTGATTTACAAAAAAAAAAATTGAATTTAAAAAAAAATTTATTAAGTAAATATTAATTAAATGAGCACCAAATCTGAGAAGAAGATTTTACAAAATTCTGCACAAAATTAAAAAAGTATTTAACATTTTCAAACCTTTTTTTAATTTTTTGCAGAATTAAAAGAAAAAAAAAAAAAGAATTTTAACCCCTGCAGAATTTTGACCACAAAAAAAAAATTACACGACTACTTGAGTTAAAAAAGTTTCGAATAATCGGGCTGTCTAGTCCGAGCGTTGTCCTGAGTTGGGATATACCCTTCCTCATTTGTAATTTAAAAAAAAAATTTTTGTAGAATATTATTAAAATTAGGTACCTTGCATAAAACCGTTTTAATGATATCTGAATGTCTCATAAACGATTTTGCCCAATTTCAACGAAATTTTATATAAAAAAGCGTTTGAGTAATTTGATTTTATTTAAACATACCTACATAATTCAAAAAACACATTTTTTGGGTTTAAAATAAAAAGTTTTTTTTTTTTTAATCAACTTTTTAGAAAATGAACAATTAAATGCTGATGATTTATATTATCTTTCTACCAAAACTACACAATATGTACCTTTGAATACAAAGTGCATAAATATAACTAAAATAATGCATTCCTTTTTAATTTCATTACTACAAATTTTTGACGTGATAACGTCTTATAAATCGATGAACCATGGCAGCCACCACAAAAAAGTGACGCCATTTTCTAACCTTACACTCTCGCACTTTCGCAGTGCGGCAAAAAATTTCAATTCAAAATTAAAAATAAACTATTAGAGATACAAAAATCTTCTATAGCTTATTTGGAAGACAATAGCCTAAAGCTTAATCCAAATAAAGGATTTTTAAAAATTCCGTCATTTAATAGGGTAAACAGGGGTAAAACGGAAAGATGAAATTTTAACTAAAATCTAAACGCGAAGTCGTAGAGAACTGATTTTTTTTGCTATAGATAAATGACATTAATATAAGAATAACTGCATTTAAGAAAAAATTCTAAAAAATTTTTAAACTAAGCCATAACGTTTTGTTTGAACGTTGCACACGTGTTGGGGCTATTACAATATGATAATTTTGGGTGAAGGAAATTTTTTTTGACAATTCTAAAGATGCCAGGTGAAAGATGAGGGAAAAAAATTAGGCGTCTGATACGGATTTTTTTCCAACACTCTGCGTTTCGGAATATGAATTTTTGAAAAACACCTTGTTTTTGAGGGGTATTTTTGGGTAATTTTTGATTTTTAGCTTTTTTTGGAGCGTTCAAAAAATCTCAAACTTATAGGACATGTAGGTTTTGACCTTATGCATACATTTGTGAAAAATCGTTTAGTGAGTTTTGACTGAATAACGGAAGAAAAAAGTTTTTAAAAAACACGATTTTTTAACGTTTTTAACCGATTTTTATCGTTTTTTATTTGTATCTATTTTTCTTTAATAGATACAGGAATAAAGTATATGGAGTAATGATAGACCATGACTACGACTATATGTGTGCTAATTTTGAGATAACGGTAAAATAAAATTTGAGAATTCAACAGGTTATAACTTTTGACCAAGAGCAGATAGAAATTTTATTAAACTTTTATGAACATCCTGATACAATTACCTTTCATTTGGTATATCACACATAACGGTAGACTAACTACAAGCTACACAATGTTAAATAAAGAAACTTGCGAAAAACCTCAAAACACCAGTGGAGATATGTTGCCCCCCGAACAGCCACCAGTGTGGGAAGTACCGGAATCTCAGTCTGGAAATTCGACATGGTTGACTTTAAAAAATTCTAACTTCTCTTGTAGGCATCTTTGAAATGAGATTGATACGTCATATGAAAGGTGAAATAATAAACATGGTATATATTTTTAATAGGTTGTCAAACAAGAAAAATTGATTCCATAGCCTGAGAACATAAAAATAAATGTTTTTTTTTGCTTTTTTTAATGAAATTTGATCGAGTTCAAAAAATTCTAGCTTTTTTTGTAGATGTCTCATAGACCTGATCGATATATATATTTGAGCTAAGACAATAAGCTTTCAGATGGTATAAAATTTTGTATAGATTGTTAGGGAAAAAAATTGAATTAATGAAGTGAGAAGATAAAAATTTATGTTTTTTTTTTTGCTTTTTTTGATGAAAATTATTGTTTTCAATAAATTATTTTTATACTTTTTGCTCATTGTAAAAATTTAAAAATGGTTTTATTCTTAAGAAGAAATACTTGGCTTTTAAATTGCATAATTTTTTTTTGTAAGCTTTTAAAACAAAAAAATTAATATAATGAGAAAATAAAAAAGGTATTTTTTTGTTTAGCTTTTTCTTGTAAATTATGATTGTTTGAAATAAGTAAACGCTTCCATTGACTCATTTTAAACAAAAGCATAAACCTTTTTTCTGACGACTTTATCACATAAAATCATCGCCCGTAAACCGGCTTTACAGCCAACCTCTTTTTTTTTATCACATTGATGTTCGTGGTCAATTATTGTATTCCTCAGTAGGATCAAATTGTTAATTTGAAATAAATTATAATGGTTTTTATTTGGTTAGACAATTTAAGAAGAAAATTAAAATCCTCTCAATACAACAAAAACTTGAATTTGAAAATTCTAAATAATATCAAACATTTCCACCATTAATTTTGCCAATTTTATTTAAATCAACAAAACATTAAAGTGCTGATTACATGTGTGTGTTTATTCAGGTACCTACACGTCCTGGTGTAAATATTTTGATGCCATCAGCGTATTCACAAAACGAAGCCCTAATGCAGCCATTAGCACCCACAATATACCAACCCATTTTGGAGTTGGTGGGAAAGCTATTTCAATTTTATTTTTTTTTTTTATTTTCACCACCATCCTTTATTATATTATGTGGTTCATCCTTTATGCAGATCCTTTAATGCCAAAATAAAATTGTTGAATCAATACTCTGAACTGACATAAAGCCACCACACCGCCATTACTGTCGTTGCTTATTTTTGTATAAAATTCTTATAGTAAATATAAAACCTCGATATAATGGTTGTTAGGTATTTGGTTGCTATATTATTTGAGTTCGAAAATATGCGCATATAGAAATTTTTGTCCACCGAATATAATATCGCGGATAAAACTATGCGCTAAAGTTTAAAAGCCACACTATACTCAACGGGTATAACGACATATTAAATTACACTTTATTTTATAGATAAAGTTTCGATACTATAAAATTTGATTTTTGAAAAAAGGATTTTTTGGGAACTGGCTTTAGGTGGGAATAAAACCTATGAAGTTATTTAAATAGAATAAGTAGGTAGTTGTTGATCAATGAGGGAAAACTGTTTCACTTTTAGAAAGGTTCTAAATTTTGAAAACTTGAATTTTGATGGTTAGATATTTGAGAATGATGAGTTTTATAAGTTGTAGCATTTTTAAGATACAAAAACATTCACAAAACATACATTTATTTAGATAAAAAGTCTTGATATACAATCCCACACTTTTTATATTATTTTTTTATCTCCTTTGAAAAAGAATGAAATGAATACAATCTCGTTTTTTTCTCTTCAAACAGATATAAAATGTTGGCAGCTGACTTCTTTCACTCAATGTCTATGTCAACATTGAATAATTTATATTTCACGTCCAATGAATAGCCAACAAAATCGATTTAAAATGCAAATGCAACATTATAATATCTTCTTTCGTTTATGTCAAGCAGTTTTTTTTTTTTTTTTCTTTAAAAAGGGGTCTCTGGTGAATACCCTCTGGGGGGTTAAAAAAGTTCAACTGATGAAAAATGATGATTGTATTGATTTGAAGAATTTAAAGAACATTTATATAAGAATTTTTTTCTCATTCTACTTAACTTAGTTTTGTATGTTTTTAATTCTGAAATTGTAAATAAAAAAGAAATGCAATTATGTCAAACGTATTTGTGTATTACATTAGGGTGTCCCATATTTTAAGCATTATTAAATTTTAAAGACCCTACGTGCTTAAAAGTCTCAATATAATTTTTAAAAAATTTTCTAAAAGTTAGTACTCATAATAATCACCCTATCCCAAAGTGATTTGGTTGTTTTTGAGTTCTTAAAGTTTCGAAAATTCTTAAATTTTCTAGAAAATCTTCAAAACATACTGATAAAAATGTTAGGGGTCATCACCCATCAGGTTGAATTAAATATTAAATTTAAATATAAATATAAATATATTAATAAAAATTCATTAAATGAACGATATTTATGAGAGGAGTATTGTCTTGTTTGAAACAAGATGAAACGAAAAAGTGACACAAAAAATCAATTGATCATAACTTTTTTGTTTTAATAGATAGATGAATGAAATTTAAACAGCAGATATTTAATTAAATAAATCACAATTGTGCAAAATTTCAATTTATTTCATATTCAAAATTCAAAGATAACATTGAAAAGATGTTCTTTTTCTAAACACGTTATATCTTTTGATCTAGAGCACATAACACATTTATTTAACTTAAGTACGCCTGCTGATAATATTTGATATATCAAACATAACGGTACGTGCTCTACAAGTTATATAATCTTTAATTGAAAAAAAAACTTGAAAAATTACTCAAAACACCTGTGAAGATCTGTTGTCGATGACCAGCCACCAGTGTAGGAAGTACCGTAGGTAATCTGAGTTTGGAATTTCGACATGGTTGACTTTAAAAAATTCTAGCTTTTCTTGTAGGCATCACAGAAATAAAATTGAAACGTCATGTAAAAGATGAAATAATAAGCTTTCACATGATATAAAATTTAATATAGGTTGTCATTGAAAAAAAAAATAATTCCATAGGATGAGAACATAAAAATACATGTTTTTTTTTTTGCTTTTTTTGATTAAAATAGATTGAGTTCAAAAAATTCTAGCTCTTTTTGTAGATGTCTCATAGACCTGATCGACATATATATATTTTGAGTTAAGACAATAAGCTTTCAGATGGTATAAAATTTATTGTAGCATGTCATATAAAAAAAGTGATGGAATAAAAAAAAGTTGTATTTTTTCGATTTTTTAAGGTTTCACTTCAACCACGTGTGAATTGCACATACACCATGCACACATGGTTGTTACAAAAAGTTGAGAGCATATAAAAAAATATGTTTTATAAGTGAAGTGGGCTGTAATTCATCAACAAAGAAATAAAACACAATGTAATTGTTTTAATTTTTTAACACACACATCCTTTTTAATCATTTGTAACTAAAAATATCTTAAAAGACATAATTCAAGGAAGAACCAAAAGATCGGTTTCATATATATTCAAAGCTCTTCAAAGAATATGTATTTAAAAAGATATAATGTTAAAAATAAATGCTAGTAAATACATAAAATTTTTAAGGGTTTAAGTAAGGAATATTATGCAATTCCCACTTTTCAAAAAGAAATACAAAATTTTGTAGAAACGCATAGAAAAGAGTAAAACAAGTTACTAGTTCTTAACGAGACAAAATTGGTTCGCCGTTGGATAAGAACTAAAACCTTAGGATTTTGTGTCCTTTTGTTCTTTTGGACAGCTTCCTCTTTGCGAGATTTCTATACCAGTTCTAGTTTAAAAAAAATAAAGGAATTTGAACTTTTAGTAACTTATCCAAAAAATTAATTTAAATCATAGGAAATCTATGAAATTCTGCCATTTACACATGTTTTGTACACATAATTTGATTACATCTGATTATGTAACAGGCAAATTATAATAATCATTATTTTAGAAAAAAAAAATTTATAATTATGTTTCAAAAAGAAATTCTCTATTTTAATTATAAGAAAAATTAAAAAAAAAAATATTTTTCCCTTTTATTAGCTGTTTTTTCTAGACTTTATTAATCTATTATATACAGGGTGTCCCAAAAGTAATGGATCAAACGAAATATGCTGATAGGCCAACTTTAGGGCTCTCAGAATTTAGTAACTTGTTCATCCCAAATCCTTACGGTTTTCAATTTAATGCAGTTTTTGTGAATTGTCGAAAAATCTCGACTTTGCAACAGTATTTTGCTTCCTCCGGTCATAATTGATTTTTGTTTTTTACAATTCTTTCACTAAAACATTGGCTAATAAGAATAAATAATTATTTAATCAAAATATTTTTTATTTCATACGCCATTTTGCTGCAAATTAATTAACAGTTCCATGTTTTATAAAAACTCAATTACTTAATTTTTTTTCAGAGCAACACACTGCAAAAAATTTGTATGGTGTGACACAGGTTAATTATTTTAAAAACTTGCCGTGTTATTGCACTTTTCAAAAATGTATAAAAGTTTCCAAACTTGAAGTTAGAACAAAAGATATTACAATTTTAATGCAACAAAACAGGCCTTTTCAGAGAAAAATAACAAAGAAAAATAAACACATTTCCTCGACTGTTGTTTGTTTATTTCTTTTTGAATAAAAGCCTCGATTTTTGTTTGTTATTTTGCTCTGAAAACCCCTGTTTTTTTGCATTAAAATTGTAATATCTTTCGTTCTAATTTGAACTTTGGAAATTTTTATACATTTTTGAAAAGTGCAATAACACGGCAAGTTTTTAAAATAATAAACCAGTATCACACCATACAATTTTTTTTCGGGATGTTCCTCTCAAATAAAAGTAAGAAATTGAGTTTTTATAAAACATGGAACTGTTACATAATTTGCAGCAAAATGGCGTATGAAATAAAAAATATTTTGATTAAATAAATATTTCTTATTATTAGGCAATGTTTTAGTGAAAGAATTGTAAAAAACAAAAATCAATTATGACCGGAGGAAGCAAAATACTTTTGCAAAGTCGAGATTTTTCGATAATTCACAAAAACTGCATTAAATTGAAAACCGTAAGGATTTGGGATGAACAAGTTACCAAATTCTGAGAGCCCTAAAGTTGGCCTATCTGCATATTTCGTTTGATCCATTACTTTTGGGACACCCTGTATATTAAAGTTTGGTTTTGTGTACGTTCGCTAACCGGCCGACTGACTGACTTATTTTCTTAATTTTTTTTAAATCAAAGAGGCATAAGAGGAGAAGGTTTAAGGCAAAAAAAAGATTTTATAGGGTAAATAGGGGTAGCAAGACATTGAAAAAAGAAGCTATTTTCTAAACGGTAAGTCTTAAAGAGTTGACTTTTTTTAAAATGATAGACAAATTTATTCAATAGTTAAAAGGGTATTGAAAAAATTCAAAAAAATTTCAAAACCAAGTTATGAAGGTTTTTTTGCAGTCATAGACTTTCGACAAAAGACTAATTAGAGGTACGCAAAATTTTGCACACAAATTTGAGTTACACCATTAGAAAGATATTAAAAAAAATAAAATGCACGACTGGGGTCGCACGAACTTGCTCTTAGAGTTAAAGTTGCTTTAATTTTCAAGACTTTTTATATAGAAATTTGGAAAAAAAAAATAAAATTCGTTTTTAAAAAAAAATAAAATAAAATCTGAAATTAAATTGCCCTCCAAACCAAGTATGCAGTTTTGATTGATATATTAACATGCATTTTTAGAAAAAAAATTTTCAAAATCGTTAGAGCCGTTTTTTAAAAAACTAATTTTTTATAAATAATTTTTTGGAAAAAAAGTTTAAAAATAAAATTGGTATGTCATTTTGTAGAAATCACTAATCAACATCTAAAAACAAAATTTAAAAAAAATTAAATGTCCCGTTTTCGAAAATTTGATTTTTCAAAAAAAAAATTTCAAAATTTTTTTAAAAATCCAAAAAATATTTTTTTCAAAATTTTATTTTTGGCTTATATTTAAATTATATAAATTCTTCTTCACAAAAAGTTTCGTTGAAATCGAATAAGCAGTTTTGGAGATAATCGGATTTGAAAAAAACGGTTCTATGGTAGGTACCGTTAATAATGATTTTCAAAAAAAAAAATTTTCATTAAAAGATAGACCTTAACTTTAAACTAACACTTGAATTTTTTAAACAAAATCGTTAGAGCCGTTTTCGAGATATTTCAATTTTACTAAAATCGGTATATGACAAGTACCGTTATTTTTGGTCCAAAAAAATTAATTCCAAAAACACCTCTGGAGAGTCGCCAAATAACGCTGCATACCAGGTTTGACATCAATCGGTCCATCCGTTTAGGCTGTAGCTCCTTATACAGACAGACAGACAGACTGACAGACTGACAGACTGACAGACTGACAGACAGACAGACAGACAGACAGACGGACTTCCGGGACCCACTTTTTTGGCATTGTCTACCATCGTAATGTCATGGAAAAATGTTATCTCAACTTTTTTTTTTGTACGAATGCATAACTTGATATATAGTACCTATATCGCAAGTAAAAATTAAGGGTCTAAAAGGGATTTTTTCCATTTTTGAAAAACAACTAATTTTTATTGAAATTTTTGAGTAGTCATTTATTTTTTTGGAATTTTTAAAAGTCTGCAAAAAATCTCAAACTTATAGGAAATATAGGTTTTAATCATGCGCATGCATGAGTATTTTGCATAGGCCACTTTTGCTAAAAGTTTAAAAGTGAATATTTTTAAACTCATTTTATGAACTTTTCAAGTTTTGATCCTATTTTTCATTTGAAAATTAACTAATTACAGAAATTAGAAATAAATACAAGAAATGGCGGAACGAAGTCCGCCTGGTCAGCTAGTAAATTTATAAATAAATATAACATTTGAAAATGTAAAACCAAGCATGTCAAACTTGCGGCCCGCGGGCAGCATGCGGCCCACAACGAATAACTTTGCGGCCCTCGACATTTTTGATAATTTTGAGCTTGAAGCCTGGTACACAGATCCGAGCTAAATTTTAGGTCCCAAACAAATTATCAATAAGATGCTCCGATTAATTTTAGCTCGGCTAAATTTAGCGCGAGCTGCGTACCAGGCTTAAAAATAGAATAAATGTCGAATGATATAGAAATGGAGGCATGCGATTTTTAGTGTGAATCCGAAGTAAGTTCCAAATTTCTATGAAGTGGATATGACCGAATTTTATAAGTCTTTTTCAGTCAGATTTGGGACAGTTAAAAACCTTCCGATACAAGAAGATATTTTTATTATTAAGAGAAATAAGATCCAGACTAACTTATGTATGCGTTGGGCTGGTGAGAAAAATGGTATCAACGAAGAGATTCTAGGTGTCAGGAAGAAAACGTTAATGTTATACAATTTATTCTTATTTTTATAAATCAAAATAAAACGTCTAGTTTTACTTTTTTGCGGCCCATACAAATTTAGATCTCGCTATTTTGGCCTATACTAACCATTGAATTTGACATGTCTGGTATAAACTATTATTAGCTCAAGATACAATCATCTAAATACTGAAAAACAAATTCGACAGAATTAATATCTATCTAGATACTGTAATTATATTCACGGTAAAAAGTAATAAATCCATTTAGAAGTGAATTTCAGTGAAACTATTGTGGTGTATTTTTATTTGCCTTTCCCGTCTTTACAAAAGTAATATAGCCTTCGTCCCTTTTTCAAAATGATGAATAATATTTTAATACCCGGAAGAAGTTTATTCAAAAAAACTCTATATTATTTTGTTTTTCCTTTAAAATTAAGTTCCTCTTCTCTGAAATCAAAATCCTTTCCAGCTACTCGAATTTCTCTTAAACCTTGTTTGTGTAAATTCAATAAAAAAATGCAAAACTATAAATATTAATTTTTATTTCATATTCTCCAAATTCACATACAAAATAAAAACAAAATTATTCAGTAAAAAATTTATTCAATATTATTTGAAAATAAAAACATTAACATTGTACTTAATTCTGTACCAGAGGCATGTCCAAAATATATCCCCCGTGTTCAGCATAAATTTATTCGAAAATGAAAGTTTATTTGCTTCGAAATCAATTGATATCAAATCCAGTCAGATACACGCGACCTACAACCTACCTATTGGGAACGGGATACAAGCCACCCATTCACGTTTTTGCATTGATTTATATTTATTTTTCAATTGTGTCGGATATTTTATTTATTTTTTCTTTTATATTTTTGTTATTTTTTTGAATTATCGTTGAGCACAGACACCCAACAGCAATGCAAGTGACACATAAACGATTAGAATATAATTCGTTTTTAAACATACCACGCTTTCTAGGAACTGGGAATGCTTATAATGTAAATCGTTCAGAATAATAAAAAAATGAAAAAAAAAAAAGAAAAACATAAAAAACACCATCTGTTGGCAGACATTTTATGAATCCGATACTAAGGTTGATTTACTCTGAAAGCTGTCGTAGTCGTATATACCAACACCAAACTCCTCCTGGTTCTCGGTTAGGAAAAAAAAAAAGCTGTCAAGAAATAAGTGATTACCTCACTCACAGCCACAGCTTCACTCACACCTTCATTGGGTGACTATACGGCACACCGGCTGGTGGCTGCTCTGCTGTCTGATGGAATGCTGCTGCTGGCTCTCGGAACGGAGGAGCATGGTGATGGTGATGGTGAGGAGCGTGGGTGTTCTTTCGGAAGCTATCGATTTGGATATAGCAAGGGCACGACACGGCGCATGACATTGAGAATATTATATACCTAGATAGATGATGGGAAATCTATTAAAGTGCTGCAAACAATTCTTAAAGCACTTAAGGAATGTGTAGGTCAGTAATTTACAAAAAATGTCTGATATATGTAGGTTTCTTTTTTATTTATTTTAGTTTTTTTTTCTATTTTGCGATATAATAATGTAGGTCTATTTCATATTGCCAAAAGGGAATTATGAACATATGTAATAATTCTCGAAAAATAAATAAAGTTCTATTTTGATATAACATAAGATTACTATTAGAAAATGAAATTAGAACCTTAAATATGTAATTATTGCAGTTTTTTTCATAGACGATTTAAAAATATCATATTTAACAAAATTTTAATTTATTCACCGTTGATTTTTGTAATTTGTAGGTATCAGTTTTTTTTTTTTTAATTAGTAATTTTGATTATAATTGAATTGTTTATTTCAGAAACAGCATAAGTCCATGAGCACTAAATTTTCAGGAGCAACAAAAAACTGTTTTTTATGTTAAAACTCCACAACACTTGAAATTTAGAGTTTGCCGAGTTATAATCTAGCTAAAGACGCATTTAAAAACTTTAAAAATATAAACCTTTTTTCAAGTCTTAGCGGGTTTTTAAGCCTTTAACGTCGCTGGACTTATGTCGTTTCTGAAATAAACGATTTTTTGTTGGTAAAACTTTTGTTTTCATCTAGCTATAGCTTTTGAACCCTGCTTTTAATTTTAATTAATAAAATTGCAGTAGATAGAGTAAATCCTTACCTCTTTATTGATGTATTATTTTTAAGCTTGGATGTGATGATGGCTGCCAAAATAACTTAAAACTGGTAAAAAGTCATGTATTTAGCAGTCAAAAATGATGTCACCGGGTGAAATATTTCCATACATTTTGAACCCTTTTCTTTCAGTTTTCGTATTTGGGTAGTCTGACATACTTAATTTTTTACTTGCGATATAGGTACTATAGGGCAAGTTTAGGATTCGTAAAAAAAATCGAACTCGAGATAACAATTTTACATGACATTACGATGATGGAGAATGCCAAAAAAGTGGGTCCGGCAATTCTGTCTGTCTGTCTGTCTGTCTGTCTGTCCGTCTGTCTCTATCTGGAGCTGCAGCCTAAACGAGTGAAGTGATTTTCTTCAAACTTGGTAGTTAGCAGTTTTTGGTGATTCCCTAGAGAGGAAATTGAAATTTTTTTTTTATGACCAAAACTAACGGTACCTGCCATATAACGGAAATAGAAAAGTTAATTTTTTTCAAAAACGGCTCTAACGATTTTGATTAAAATTTTTTTGTGTAATACTACACATAAGGGCCACCTTTTTAAATAAAAAAAATATTTTTTGTACCGTTATTAACGGTACCTGTCATAGAACGGTTTTTTTCGTTTCTGAATATCTCGTACAAAATTAACCCGATTTAAATGAAAATTTGTATACAAAAGTGTGTAAGTAAAGATAATATTAAAATTTTAGAAAATTTTCAAAAAACGCATTTTTGTTTTTTTTAAAAATATTTCAAAATTTTTTTTTGAAAAATCAATTTTTTTAAAACGGATCAATGAAAAATTTTGAAATTTAGTTTTTATGTGTAAATTAATTATTTCTTCAAAATGGCATACCAACTTTTTTTTTTGAAAAATGTTAAAAAAATTTTATATATAAAAAATTATTTTTTTAAAAAACGGCTCCTACAATTTTCAAAATTTTTTTTCTAAAAATACCTTTTTATACGAGAAATAAAATGGCATATTTGTTTTTTTTTTAAAGATATTTTAAAACGGAGTTTTATTAATTATAAAAACAGATTTAATTTTTTTATACTACTTATGAAATTTCTTCAAAATATCGAATTTTAAATTTCTTGAATAAAAAGCTTTAACATTATAGTTACTTTAAGCATAAGAGCAAGTACGTGCGACCCCAGTCGTGCAATTTATTTAAAAGAAGATGAATAACTACTATACATAAATGAGAAATCCCCAAAAAAAATTTATGCTGTTTCTGAAATACGCGATTCAATTCTTCTTACTTATTTGTGCGAACAAATATTAAAACAGAAACAAAAATAATTTCAAAAATTCATGCTAATTATGTTATAGTTCCTAACTCAAACCAAATTTATTTAGGTCCATTTTCTTCACTCGGAGTTGAACAAAACTTGAGAATTTTTATATTAAAAATTCTTAAGTTATGTTCAACTCCGAGTGAAGAAAATGGACCTTAAGCTATTAATCTTTCGACTGAAATAAATTTGAGGTAAGTAATTTAAATAAATAAATAAAATTTTTAACTTTTTTAATGCATTTAATAGACAATATATTCGTTTTATGGTTAAAACGATTATTTGTAGTTCAAAACTCTGCTGAAATAATTTTTTTTGATATCCAAATTTGTAGTAGGTACGGATAAAAATACATAAATTGATAGGAGGGTTGTTAAAATTAAAAAAAAAAATACATAATTTAAAAAAAATGTTATTTATTTACATAATGTACCTATACCTAAAAAAAAAAAACATAAAAATATTTTCACAAAAAAATAAAATTTGTAGCAACTGAAAAATATTTGCATTAAAAAAAATTTATTTATTTATATTTTATTTATAACATTAAAAATCATTTTATTATAACTGAAAAAAATGTGTAGGTATTGAAAATAAAATTTTTAATGCCAATACAAAATTTTCTGCATTGAAAAAAAAAGAATCACTGCAATTTTATGTGCATTCAATATTTCTCGAGTGTACAATTTTTACTATTTGGCGTAACATAAGGTTCAATATTTTATTTGAAATAGCAAATGTATGGTAAAATAGTCAAAATTGTAATGTAATTAATTAATGCACATATTTTGCATTGATTTTTTATTTCAATGCAGAAATTTTTTTATTTGCAAAATATTTTTAGTTGCAGTGACATTTTTTTTTTTAATACTTATAATGGATTTTTAATGGTATTATAACATAATTATTGATTTTATTTCAATCTAAATAAAAATAGTCTAAAACTTTCTTGAAAACTGGTCAATATTTTGTATTTTGTATTTATTTTTATTTTCCTTTTTGGATACCTATATGTACTTAAGGATCAAAATCATGAAGGTGGAAAATTTGAGTTTCAGGCAATTTAATCAAAAGAACATAAAACCATTATATAACATTTATCGAAATAGAAATATAGTTTCTGTAAAATAATATTATATAAGTTGAAATTTTACTTTGGATCTGTCCGTTCTTATAAAACTGCAACTGGGCCAAAAACGGCTCAGTTCATAATAGAAAAATTTAAAATCATAATTTATTTACATAAAGCTGATGGCCTCGATTTGATTGTATAACCTTATAAATCTGATTCAAATAAGGTGAATTAATGTCACCGCAACTTTTAATAACTTAAAGAAAAAAAGTTACGTATACACCCGAGTGTCCCAAATATATTAAAAAAAAAAGGTTAACTCGATATAATATTCAGACATGAAATAACTATGATAAGGAATGAAAAAAAAAAGTGGGTCGGGGAAATCTGTCTCTTTCTATCTCAGACATGGGAATTACTTCGAATTTAAAATGCAAGACTTTTTAAAGATTTCCTAGTGAATTTGTTTTATAGGGCTAATATTTAAAGTAGGTACTTGCTTATGAATACAATGAATAAGGTGATGTGATGTTAGTTACTTAGTCAAAAAGAAGACTGATTTTTTTAACTTAGTAGGTAGAGTACTTAAATGGCTTTTAAGCATTTTAATAAATCGATTAAAAAGATTTTGCGCAAATTTTTTTAATCCGAAAAATTAGAAAAATTTTATATCCCATTCACTTGTTTTCTTGTTTTGCGTACAAAGTAATTAAAACTTTGATTAAAAAATCAGAGAATGTGGAAATACGGGACAAATTAAAAAATACGGGACACTTAAACGTCCCGGGTTTCTTCAATAAAAACCCGGGACAAGCTTTAGAAATACGTCACAGTCCCGGGTAAACCGGGACGGATGGTCACCGTAGCTATAAGACAAATAAGTTCTTACTTTTGAGTAAAAATTCAAGATTTTTCTTTCTTTTTTTGGAAAATCAATCTTTTCAAAATGGACTAATGAAGTTTGCGGGCTCTAAAATATTTTGCCATTAACTTTTTTCTGTTTAAAGGCATGTCAATTTTTTGGAAAATTTGTATGAATCGAAAATTTCAATAAAAAAAAAATGTGTATAGTGTTTAAATATTGAATATAAAACAGCGAGTATTTAAATTTTATTTTCAAAACTCCATTTAAGAAAAAAAATAAGGTTTTAGTAACAGCTTTAATTGATTTAAGACGTACTTGTTTTTATCTTCTTTGGCGAAAGAAATTTGTGCATGATAAAGGCTACAGTACATTTCATTTACCTAGTTCAATAGACGCTGAAGGTTTTTAGTGAGAGAGTGAGAGTTCCGTGATCTCAGTTAAAACTCTACAAAAAACTGTTTTTTTGACAATTATGTAGCGGATGATCAACAACTTGCTGCAAATGATTACAATTGCTTTACTATTAAGTCAGAATTAGTCAGTGAATAAATTTAGGTTCACTGTGGCGTATTCGTAACTTATTTTAATGGACAAAATCTGAATGTAAGTTGTTTCATTCATGAGTAATTATAATGAGATGAGTAAACATTCGTTGACCATTTTTAAACTTGATTAAAAGTATACCTTATAGTCTATAGGATGCAAATTATCTTCTAATATTCATATTTTAAATTAAGCAACTAAGAAATATTTAAATTTATTTCCTGAACTTTCATCCCAAAACCATGACCTAACCTGTGTAATATTATGCAATTAAATGCATTTCCAGAGCTGAAAATCTTATACTCTAACAACACGATGACGGTACTATTACACAGACATTAAAAAAAAACATCCTTGGCTAGGATGATAAGATTACACAAGAGTGCATTCATAAGCTTGTCGTGGGAATACTGAAAACTGATTATTATCCTTCTGCCCTTACACTCGTACCTAATTGTTTTCGTAGATACCCAACTACACACTATTCTCCTAGATACACCGGAGAGTAAAAAGTCCTGAATACATTTTACACCATGTTTAGATGTTGGTGTATTATAGTTTCTAATATCTATTTAGCACTCTTAACAAGTAGATGACAGAAAAAAAAAAAACTACAACAACGAGAACAAAGCAAAAAAAAGGAAAGGAAAAATGAAACAACGCAATATGCATGCCAATTATTCGTTTTGCTAATTTTACATTCCTTAAAGATTTCCGCTTGGGTTTGAGCTCTGAAAGTTCATATTGCGAATACCTCAACCTCTCGTCTAGGGTATCCTATACCATCCTCACTTTGCAAGGAACAATATTTAATTAAGTTCCTTTCGTAAACAAGACTTTAACACGACTTTAACGTTCCTTGATGTATAACAAATAGTTCGCTTGTTTTTCCGGTCTTTATGAGTCACAAGGATGTATGCCATTCAACATTGCCATTGAATAACACACTTACGACTTTATGTACACATTCAAAATCTATATTGCTAGGATTTATGTAGTCACGTAGGATAGGCCGCCGCCAAGCTACACCACACTGCCACACTTTAACCACTGAATTGCGTTCACATAGTTCCATGGGAAGAGAGATAGAGTGAGATATGAAGATCTTATGAGCATCTTGTGAACAAGCTTATAGTCCTTAGAAATTCTATTTTCTATCTTTAAACCAAAAAAGGAGGTCACAGAAAAGGAAGACAATCGTATGGGCACGTATAATAGCGATTATAATATATATTTTGCTTCGTACAACTTATAGATAAATGAAGAATTATGAGAATTATGTAATTAAAGCTATAACACAGGAGGAGAAAATTCTTCGCACTAAGTACAAGATAATTGTAATTAATTAGATGGATCAGTGTAGTTGAAGATTGTGCAAGTAGGTAGCTATATTATGCTATCATAACCGCTTAAACACAACGTTCTTTGAGAAAGGAGAGATAATAATGATTTTTGTAGGTTAACATAGTTTAATCGAATTGAATTCTTTGTGAGGTAGTTCATAGAATTTTTAATGCTATAAAGTTCATTATTAATAGCTCAATTTTTGTATCCGCATTTTATAGATATTTTCTTTAACGGGTATTTATAAATTTTTTTGAATATTTATATGAAAATATACTTTTTCAGAAACAAACTCATACTTTGTTAAAATTCTTTGAATATTTACATTTTTTTAGCATCGGTAAAATTTTCAAAGATGTAAATAATCGAACGATTTTACTAACTGAGTCCCAAAGCGATGAAATTTCAGACTTTATGAAATAAATAAATTATATTCACGAAGAAAAAGGACCCCATGAAGTAAAAATTCCTGCTTTAAAATGTAAAACAAAATCATGAAAGATATGACTTTTAAAAATAAAACGTTTTCATTAAAAATTAGGACCTCGCGCAAGGTGACACTTTATGAAATAAAAAAACTTTTTGAAGAATTATGATTTCATTATGTAAAAAGTTAGACTTTATAAGATGAAAAATGGGGTTTTATAAAATAAGAATTTTGTATGAAAATTTATGACCTTATGATTTATATATCTGGCTATACCTAAAAGGTAAAACCATCTTTGAATGATGAAGATTTTTAAATAAAAAGTCTTAATGAAGAGTTAAAACCTCATGAATCTAAATTATTGAGGTAAAACAAACTCATGAAATTGAAACCTTATGCAACAAAAAGATGTGTCTGATCCGAAATAATGAGATGAAATACAATAAAGGGTTCATAAAGAATTAGGACCTCAAGTGTATGACTTTATAATGTAAAACCAACTCATGAAGGATAAAAGTTTATGACATAATAAATAGAATTAGGACCTCAATGACTCACTTTAAATACAAATACACTTTATGAAGGCGAAGGATTAATAAAGAATGAGACCTCATGTGCCTTACTTTTTGAGGTAAAACAGTCTCATGAAGGATAAAACTTCATGAGGAATTAGGACCTCATGTGTCTTACTTTATGGATTAAAACTACTTCATACAAAAATAAGATTTTATGAAAAAAAGTCTTCGTGAAGAATTAGGACGTCACGCGTCTTATTTTCTGAGGTTAAACCACCTCATGAAGAATGAGAGTTTATGAAATATTTAGTCTTTATAAAACAAACCACTTCATGAAGGGTGAAACCTTAAGAATTACAAAATGTTCACGAAGAATAAAAACCTCATGTGTTATTTTATGGGTTGAAAACATTTCATAAAAAATGAAAGTTTATGTAATAAAAAGTTTTCAGAGAGAAGTAGGACCTTATGGGCTATAACCACTTCATGAAGAATGATATTTTTTGCAATAAAGAATCTTCATATAGAATTATTACCTCATGTACCTAACTTAATGAGGTCGAACCATCTCATAAAGGATGCAACTTTCTGAAACAAAAAAAGTGGTTTTTCAAGTATTAGGACCTCATCAAGGATGAGACTTTATGATATAATGGATAAGGACCTCATGTATCTAAATTTATGAGCTGAAGCCACCTGGTGAAGAATGACAGCTTACGAAATGAAAAGTCTTCATGAAGAATTAGGACCTCATATGCCTTACTTTATTGGTTGAAACCACTTTATGAAAGATGAGATTTTATGAATTTATTAGGTTAAAGAGTTTCTGAACTTCAAGGGTCTGAATTTATTATGTTAAGTTATTCATACAAAATTAGGACCTCATGTATAATATTTTAAGATCAGATCAACTCATGAAGTATAAAGCCGTATGTATTAAAAAGTCTTTATACAAATTTCGAAACTTCTTGTACTTAAATTTCCATCCATCACTTAAAGTATGAGAATGAAATAAATGTATGTGTCCTATTTTAGAAGTTATTTAAAACTACTCGATGTATAATTGTCCCCTTCTTTTATATATCAATAAAAATTGTATTGAAAAATTAATTAACATATTATAATAGTTGCGATTCGTTTTAAATCATGTTCAACTTTTTATAAAATTAATTCTATTTCTTTGTTTATACCGTGCTCAAATGGGTGAACTCAGTAAATATATTGACACTATATTTGTGACCAATAACCTCTGGCTAAGCAAAAGAATTTGATTTTTTATTAGTTAAGGTCCTTTTATTTCAATTAGCTGTGAGAGTAATTTTCTAATATAATAATTAGTAACCTATTTATCAAAACAAACATCGAGATCCTTTCTATGAAATTACACAAAAACATCATGGATATGGAGCAAATAATAATAAATGAATAATTATTAAATGTATGTGTTATTGTGTACTCGTAGTAAGTCATATATGAACCGGAAATGGATTTAATCCTTATAACAGGGTGTATATAGTGCTGACCACAGTGAAACAAATTAATTGGCCTACTGATGGTGCCATAAAAAAAATAAAAATAAAAACAAATACACTTTCTACTCTCTCAGCAATATAATTTATTATTATCTGAGCCCTAGACCATATAGAGAGGAAGTTATACATAAACATTTGTATATGTTTTCTATTATAATGTTGTGAAAATGTGTGAGTGTGTGGGTTTTTGAAGCAGTAACTGAATGGTTTGAAAATATTTGTATCTTGGTTACTTTATACATTTTTGCCTTTTCAACGAGCTTTTGATATTATGTTCGTTAGCAAGGTAGGTTGGTTAGGTTAGAGAGAGAAGGTAGGAAAAAAACCCGTAAATGCTTAATTGGCTTCCTGAATCAGAATCATGAATATATAGACTGTAGATATAGGTTTGTGTCCATTTGCATACAATAATATCGACATACACACATGCATATTAGCATATATTTGAGTATGCATATTCGTTCAATGTGTGTGCCAGTAGTTTACTTGCTGCAAACATTGATTGGACTATATGGTAGATGAGTCCTGCAATGATGATGCATTTACGGTAACATAACAATATACGTACTATATAACTATGCATTGCATAGGTATAGGTACTATTTTCCTTCTCTCTCTTAGTTTTGAATGGTTTTAATTTGCATAAACCGTAATGCTTAGAGAGCTCAATAAAGTGTTCTAGTTCTAACACTTGAGGAGACATTTATATATATTTATTAATTCAAGCTTTTAAATTAAATTCATTTACTCAAACTTTTGAATATATGTATTTTGTTCAATGTTTTACTAAGAATTTAAAAAGATATCATGATATAATAGACTGTAGGTATACTTGGATTTTATGAGTAAAATTGTTAAAATATTGGAAAGATTTCTTGGACATTGAAGTATTTTCCAATCCAATTAAAAAAGATAAAATCATATTTTTGATCACTTTTGAGGAAATTTCAAGCATGCTGTGATTACAAAAGCTAAACTGTACATCTTTATTTAAGTCATTGCCTTTTTGAGATGCATTGTTCAAATTTGTTTTGTTTTTCTAAGAAAAGCTGTTGATTTGATTCCGGAAAACAGATTAATAGTTTACTTAGAGTTTAAATGAAATTTAGAAGAAATTTTAAAAGAAAAAGAAGAAGGAACGAATAAATTGAAGTTGAAATGTCGTTGTCATCTTCAACACAAAATCATTCCGAATACCTAATAGTTTAAATCAATGTGGTTTTCATTGATTTCAGGTTGTTTTATGGTGGCTTTTCCCTCAGTGGAAAAATATTACATACAGGGGGTCCCAGAGTCAGAGCCACAAAATCATGGTTTTCCTTAGGTAGTTTTAAGTCGAAAAATGTGTGAGGTAATTTTATTATTTTCACTTCGTTTTCCAAGTGAAACGGTTTTTATGTTTTTGGTGATTTTTTTTACTTTTAAATAATTTTATCCTGATTTTGAGAAATAAATTTATATTATGACTCTGTGTTATATTTTATAACGGCCGGATTTACATTTACATATTTTGTTTTTATGTCTGTATTTGCATCAAGAAAATGAAAAAAAAAAAATTAATAAAATAGAAATATTACCAAAAACTTTCATTTTGAATCCATTCCTATTTAAAATAAATTAATTTTCTGTTAGCAGCAGAGTCAAAGTGTCTAGGCAGTTAATATTCAGCTTCAAATTTTAAATATTTTATACCTAAGGTGCGACATTTTAAACAGACTTTTAAAAACCTACAAAATATTTCTCACAAAGCAATTATCGCAAAAAAGACATAAAATATTTGGAAACTTAAAGTGAATATTTGTTGCCCAGACACCTTCACTCTGCTACCAACAGAAATTGAGAAATCATTTGTTTTTTTTGAGTGAAAACAAAAAAGATGGGTCACCCTAATGAAATTTGGTAAAAACATTGATTTTGAGATAGAAAGCAAGAATAAAGAGTTTTCATAAGAAAAATTTTGGTGAAAGGGTGTTTTTTTTTTTTGAAGAGACAGTAAAATCTGTAATTATTCGTAATTCCCATGGGAAAAAAAAAATATTTAATGAATTTTGTAAGGGTACCATTTATACCATTGATTTTATCGGACTTATCGCGGATTTTTCCTATTTCACAAAAAAACACCCTCTAACCTCGGGTTCTTGGTTTCTGTTATAAATGAAACATTTTTACCAATTTTCATTGGTGTAACAATTTTTTCCTAGTTTTTGTGGTACTAATTCCGAATTTCATCATTTCTTAAAAAAAACACCCTTTCACTCAAGATAATTTTGGTATGTAGCATTTTTTGGGGACTCTCCAGAGGGATTTTTGGAATTAATTTTTTTGGACCAAAAATAACGGTACTTGTCATATATCGATTTTAGTAAAGTTGAAATTGCTCAAAAACGGCTCTAACGATTTTGTTTAAAAAATTTAAATACTAGTTTTAAGACAAGGTCTATCTTTTAATGAAAAATTTTTTTTTTGAAAATCATTATTAACGGTATCTTATTTTTTTCAAATCCGATTATCTCCGAAACTGCTTATTCGATTTCAACTAAACTTTTTTTGAAGAAGCATTTATATAAATTAAATATAAATTCAAAATAAAATTTTGAAAAAAATAATTTTTGAATTTGAAATTTTTTTTTTTTTGAAAAATCAAATTTTCGAAAACAGGACATTGAATTTTTTTGAAATTTTGTTTTTAGATGTTGATTAGTGATTTCTACAGAATGGCATACCAATTTTATTTTAAAACTTTTTTTCCAAAAAATTATTTATAAAAAATTATTTTTTTTTAAAAACAGCTCTAACGATTTTGAAAATTTTTTTTCTAAAAATGCATGTTAATATATCAATCAAAACTGTATACTTGTTTTGGAGGGCAATTGAATTTCAGATTTTATTTTATTTTTTTAAAAAAACGAATTTTATTTTTTTTCCAAATTTCTATATAAAATGTCTTAAAAATTTAAGCAACTTTAACTCTAAGAGCAAAATCATGCGACTCAGTCGTGCATTTTATTTTTCTTTTAAATGCCTATTTTACCTGTACTAATAGGACAAAGGCAAGTATTGGTTTCGTGCAGAAACAAAAATTGAGGTTTTAATCAAAACCAACATTACGATGATGGAGAACTCCGAAAAAGTGGGTCTCGCAATTCCGTACACATTTCCACAGCCTAAATGGGTGGACGAATTTTCTTCAAAATTGGTACAGATGATTTTGGAATTTTGAAAGTTGGTTTTTTGTTTTTGTTTTTTTTTTTTTTATAAATCTCGCTTAGATAGTGTACCTCCCATACAAATTTTCCAATTTAAACCAAACATTTCGAAAACGGCTCTAACGATTTTGATTAAACTGCAGACGTAATATTCAAAACGATTGCAATAAAACTGCATTTTTTTTCCAAAAAAAGTAAAAAAATATTTTTTTTTTTCATTTAACAAAATTTTGCCCCAATAACAATTTATTTTTAATTCATATAGAGCCAGCTCTTAAAATCTACAAGTAAACTAACATAAAAGTGCTTTGAACTGCAAGAGCAAGTACGTGCGAACCCAGTCGTGTATTTTATTTAAATTTGATTTAGTTATTCCATTATTTAAAAATAAAAACATAAAATTTAATTTCAAAAATAACATAAATATATTTTCAAATAATTTCGACCCCTAAATTAAATATACACCATGTAATTTCTTGTACAACAAATAATTTTTAGATACAAAAATTAACTTTAAGAACCGCTTTTTTTTTTGTTTTATATATTTCTATTTTTTATAGATACAAAATTTAATTTTCAAAAAAAGTACACTGAACCGTTTTCAAAAAATTGATTTTTCAAAACAAAAATTTGAATTTTTTTTAAAGCAAGAAATGATTTTTTTTAATTTTTTTTTTTTTTTTTACACTTCAGAAATTTCCGGTGTAGTGAGCTTAGAGCAAGCTGCAAATTTATTCCATATTTAGATATATGTAAGTATTTACTTTATATTATCCTTAGAATAGTTTTTTTTTGGGAAAAAGAATTATTTTTATTATAGTTAAATGGCAATAGCAAAAAAAAAGGTCAAAAGTGTGGTTGACACTTTTTGAACTTTGTTTCAACAATGTTTGAATTTTTTTTTCATTGAATATAAACAGTTGTAGGTACCTAATTCAAAAGTCGAACATCTGTTTTTCTTCAATTAGCTAAATTTTTAGCTTATAAACAGTTTCGCTAAAGAAGATTCTATAAATGCTTATTCTAATAGCCATTTTGGGATCACCATTTTGAGTAAAAAAAAGTTGGTAGCTTTTTCGTATATCTTATCTATTATACATATATATTAAAGTTTGGTTTTGTGTACGTTCGCTAACCGGCCACACCGACTGACTTATTTTCTTAATTTTTTTTTAAATCAAAGAGGCATAAGAGTAGAAGGTTTAAGGCAAAAAAAATTTAAGATTTTATAGGGTAAATAGGGGTAACAAGACATTGAAAAAAGAAGCTATTTTCTAAACGGTAAGTCGTAAAGAGTTGACTTTTTTTAAATGATAGACAAATTTATTCAATAGTTAAAAAAGGTATTGAAAAAATTCAAAAAATTTTCAAAACCAAGTTGTGAAGGTTTTTTTGCAGTCATAGACCTTCGACAAAAGACTAATTAAAGGTAAGCAAAATTTTGCACAGAAATTTGAGTTACACCATGATTCATAAATTTTTGAAAAACAACCTAATTTTTAGATACATTTTTGAGTAGTCTTATATTTTTTTGAAATTTTCAAAAGTCTGCAAAAAATCTCAAATTTATATGTAGGAAATATAGGCTTTAGTCATGAGTATGCATGTACAAACAATTGATTTTTTAAAATTATTTTTGACCGAATAACTTGAAAAACAAGTTTTTTTTACCCAAGTTTTTTTTGCCGTTTTTAACATAGGCCATATTTTACATAGGCCACTTTTGCTAAAAGTTTAAAAGTGAATATTTTAAAAATCATTTTACGAACTTTTCAAGTTTTGATTACCTTTTTACTTGCGATATAGGTACTATATATCAAGTTATGCATTCGTACAAAAAAAAAAAGTTGAAATAACATTTTTCCATGACATTACGATGGTAGACAATGCCAAAAAAGTGGGTCCCGGAAGTCCGTCTGTCTGTCTGTCTGTCTGTCAGTCTGTCTGTCTGTCTGTATAAGGAGCTACAGTCTAAACGGATGGACCGATTGATGTCAAACCTGGTATGCAGCGTTATTTGGCGACTCTCCAGAGGGGTTTTTGGAATTAATTTTTTTGGACCAAAAATAACGGTACTTGTCATATACCGATTTAAGTAAAATTGAAATATCTCGAAAACGGCTCTAACGATTTTGTTTAAAAAATTCAAGTGTTAGTTTAAAGTTAAGGTCTATCTTCTAATGAAAAAATTTTTTTTTGAAAATCATTATTAACGGTACCTGCCATAGAACCGTTTTTTTCAAATCCGATTATCTCTGAAAGAGCTTATTCGATTTCAACGAAACTTTTTGTGAAGGAGCATTTATATAATTTAAATATAAACCAAAAATAAAATTTAAAAAAAAATAATTTTTGGATTTTTAAGAAAATTTTGAAAATTTTTTTTTGAAAAATCAAATTTTCGAAAACGGGACATTTAATTTTTTTGAAATTTTGTTTTTAGATGTTGATTAGTGATTTCTACAAAATAGCATACCAATTTTATTTTTAAACTTTTTTTCCAAAAAATTATTTATAAAAAATTAGTTTTTTTAAAAACGGCTCTAACGATTTTGAAAATTTTTTTTCTAAAAATGCATGTTAATATATCAATCAAAACTGCATACTTGTTTTGGAGGGCAATTTAATTTCAGATTTTATTTTATTTTTTTTTTTAAACGAATTTTATTTTTTTTTCCAAATTTCTATATAAAAAGTCTTAAAAATTTAAGCAACTTTAACTCTAAGAGCAAGTTCGTGCGACCCCAGTCGTGCATTTTATTTTATTGGAAATTATGACTCATTACAGAGCCGAAAGTTAGAAATAAACACAAGAAATGGCGGAACGAAGTCCGCCGGGTCAGCTAGTACTTATAACTTATATACTTCAGTGTTCTAAATTTCATGACTTTTCATCAAGAAATGGCCGTGAAAAAAATTTTTGAAGCCAAAGAAAACCAAAGGCACCACTGTGCGGCAGAGAGAATAATAAATAGCCAAAGCGTTCTTGACCAAAAGATTTTTATATTTTCAGCGACTTCATGGCTGTCAATGATTATGTCAACTTCATTTTTAATTCTTATTTGGTAAAAATAATTCTTTTACAAATAGTTTATAAAAAGGAAAAAAATATCCTAACAATATGATTTTTGCCATTTTTCACAAATTTTGAAACTCATGCGCCACCGAAGTCCTTAACCAATTTGATCCAATTTGTTCTACTTAATATTTAGCTCATATGAAAGTTTTCTAAAGCTTTTATGTTCAAAAAATAATATGTTAGGGTGGTAAAATTTTTTTTGTTTTAAAATACCATTTTTTTTAATTTTTTCATACTTCTTCCGGTCGCGAAGGCCTTTTTTGTGGAACGTTCAATTTCCTACAAGAATATGTAAAGAAATTTGCTAAAAAGTCGATTTAAGAAAAAATGATTTTTTTTAGTAGAAGCTTGATGTAAAAATAGAAAATTGCGAAGTGGAGAACGTTCTCATTAACATTAAGAGCTCATATTATTTGGTGTGTATATTCTAGAGGTGTCTAGAAATCGATTTTTCGGAGTACCAAATCAAAAAAAAAAAAAAAATGTCGATTTTTTGACCCACCCTAATATACATAGATTTTGTTAACCTACAAATGTCTGCAGTCAGTTTATGTTTTCATCGCTAAAGTATAATTTTTATTAATTGGTTTCCATTTACGCGTAACTAAGACCTAGAACCACTTTGTACTGCCAAAATTAATGAGAGAACATTATTTTAAGCCCCAGTTATAATTTTCAGGGTTAGCCATTTGTTAAAAACTAAATTAACATTTAGCCATAATGAGTGAAGAAGAAGCTAGCCTCAGCCTACAGCTAAATAAGATTTCTTGTGGTATTAGTTGAGTAAAAGTGGTGTGGCAAAAGTTGTGAATAAGTAGAAGGGTTGTCGTAAATAACTACTCACAACCAAGCCGTGACAAATTTAGCGAAATTGTTTTAAGGAAGTCGCGTGCCATCCGAACGGAAACGTGATCTGCGTTAAACAACGCGAAATGAATAATACACGTTATTCACTTTTGTCCATAAATTTTGCTTTGCCTTAGACATTTTTGTTTTGTTCATGTTTTATCAACGGAAATGGAAGATGTTTAAGGCGTAAATTGCATTGGGTGGTATTTGTGAGTTGAATAATTTGTTTTTATTACAAAAGGCAAAGTGTTTTTTTTAGTTTTTTGTTTACTAGACTAGCTAGTATCTTCTGGGATAAAATTTAAAAAACCAAACTAAATTTGTTTTGGGTTTTGTTAACTCACTTAATTGGTAAATAAGTGCAAAAATATCTTTTTCATTTTCAAAACAAGCTCCGTCGAATACCCATCAGTCTTTGAATCATAAAACTCTTAAAAAGTACTTACCTTTAAATGTGAAAACGACAACAAGAATAAAAACAAGGAAAACAAATCATTTTACGATCTAGAAATAAAAAAACAAAAAAAAAAAAGTTAATTGAGTAAAAGTTGTGGGTTTTATTTTAGGGAAAACGCAGTTAAATTACAAACTTCACACGAATAAACAAAAATTCACTCAACAATACGTCCGTTTGCATCGTTAAATTCTATGAAAAATAGATTAAAGGCAATAAAAGGACACTGGCATCGCGGCTTAAGTAATTGATGGGGCATTTCGGGCACAGCAAAATGGTTGGTTTTTGCGAGTTGGATTTTTATTGTACACCACAATGTGAAGGATGATGAGGAAGGAATTCTTTTTTTTTCAGTGTTTTTTCTAACAATCGGAATGATGTGCTATGCCACTGTGACGGTTTTTATTTTTCTGTTTTTTTACGAGTCCCTGACATTTTGTTATTTCAAAGTTAATCGTTTGATGTTTTTGGTTGAGTAAAAAATAAATAAAATTCTCGAATTTTATTGAAAAATAAAAAAAAAGAAACAAACAAACGAATAAACGAATAAAGTGCACAAATGAGTTTCGTGTGCAATGAACTTTTTTTTTAATACAAAAAAATCTTTAAAGTCTAAAACTGACATATTCAGTTCAAAGAGAACTGAAAATTTAACTGAAGCATTTTTATAGAGTTTAATAAATAATATTTTTTTAACACATATAATTCTAGTTGAATTCCAATTTGCTTAGATTTTTGAATAGGTTAACGTTTTTGTTGGTCAATGCTTAGAACGTGACATTTTTATAAAGCGCTTAGATTACAGCATAAAGGATATAATAGTAATAGATTGGTAATCCAGTGACGGATAACCAATGTCACTCATTAAAATTGACAAAAAAAAGCGTGTAAATTGTTAGTCAAGAGAAATCCCAATTGGAAGAACCCAAAAGGGGGAAGAAATTCAAGTATGTAGGTTGTAAAATAATATGCATTTTTTCTATATATCAGCTATTTTTTAGTTTAGATGAAATATTTTGATAAAAAAAAATGTTGTAATACTTTGCTGATTAAAAAAAAATATTTTTGAACAATTAGGGGAAGGTGGCCTAAAATGGCCCCCCTAAGGAAAATGTCCTATATCTCGAAAAACAGTAGCATTCATTTGCGAGTTTATAAAGTTCCAAAAAGTATTTATTTTTTTTAATATTATTTAGACAGGCTTTCGAAATAATTACACTGGTAGGCAACGAAAATGGAGCTTGAACCAAACCATACATTTCTAAAGAACTTTTGTGTACTGATTCCGAATCTGAAGTCAAAAGTTGACTGGCACGTCAAGTTTTCGAAATATTTAAAAATTAACAGGTCAAAAACGCGTTTTTGTGGTACATCACCGTTAAAATTTTTTTCCGCAAAACTACATAATGCAATATTCAAAAGCCATATTTTATCGTTTTAAATACCTACGTTTATTTTTATTTTCGAAATTATTTTTTTCTAAAAGATTTTTTGTATAGAAAGGTATGATATCTCAAAATCTTGGTGGTTAAGGTAACTTATGGTTTTTGAAGCAGATTTGAAGTAAATTTCAGTTTTCGACTCCTGATTTGGTTGAAAAAACAGCAAAATATTACGGCAAAATAATATTTTTAGATCAAATGTCAAAAAATATTTCATTTAAAATTGGTTTTTGGGACTTTATAGCTAAAATTGTGATGAGCAGAGCTCAAAAACTAGACGTGATGGAAAAAATCTGTAAACTGTTTTGAATTCAGCACATTCAAGATTATTTAAATCACCTTACAGAGTTCTTGCTCCCGACTTTTTTTGTTTTTTTTTTGCCGACCAGTGTTATTTTTTATCGTTTAAAGCCTGATTTTGAGCAATAATAACACTGGTCAACAAGGTTTTTGTTACAGACACCAAGATATACTTTTCTATAGGTTTTTTGGGTGCTGAGCTCGAATCCGAAGTCAGAACAATTCTACCACATCACGTTTTTGAGATAATCCCGTTAGAAAATCGAAAATGCCGCTTTTTTACCAGTTTTCGAGATTATTTCTTAGCTTTTGGTTATTTGTTTTAAATAAATTTGTAACGGTTTCTAATAGAACTAAATCTTGTCTTTCTAAATCCATTTAAATCTTTTAAAAATCTCTTATCTTCTTCGAGAAATCTGAAATTGAAATCAACGTGTTTGGTATATCTCATATTTATTTGCTTTTAATAGTAAATCTCGAAATGTTCTTTGCCAATCGCTTTCAAATTTTGACACAACGTTTGATTTACATTCCAGTAAGTTCTTATCTTGTTTTTAACAAGAAAAAAAAATTATATTTTTCTCACTAGTAATTATTTAGTATAAGTATCTGACACGGTCACGCTTTGATGTATCTCACTGCGATTCACCACCTTCGCAAATATAAAAACTTGCAAGATTCTAAATGGAACGTTGTGTCAAAATTTGAAAGCGATTGGCAAAGAACTTTTCGAGATTCGCTATTAAAAGTAAATAAATATGAGATATACGAAACACGTTGATTTCAATTTCAGATTTCTCAAAGAAGATAAGAGATTTTTAAAAGATTTAAACGGATTTAGAAAGACAACATTTAGTTCTATTAGAAACCGTTACAAATTTATTTAAAACAAATAACCAAAAGCTAAGATATAATCTCAAAACTGGTAAAAAGCGGCATTTTCGATTTTTTAACGGGATTATCTCAAAAACGTGATGTGATAGAATTTTTTTGACTTCGGATTTGAGCTCAGCACACCAAAATCCTATAGAAAAGTATACCTTGGTTTCTGTAACAAAAAAAAAGTTTAATTTTGTTGACCAGTGTAATTTTTAACAATATTCAAAGGATATTATAGTGGTAAGTAGTAAACAAATTAATTAAGAAAGTTTTTCAAAATAAAGATGGTTTTCTTTTAAAGTTTTCTTCAAAAGATGTTACAATTTTAATCAAAGGATTTTACCGAGGTAAAAAGGGATTTTCGAAAAAGCAAAGTGAGTATAGTGTATTTACTCTTGATGTTTTTACTATAGTGGTGCAAAAATTTGATCTAGGTATGTTCCTAAAATTTTCTTGTATATTTTCACTAGTGTAGGTATTTATAAATATGTCTTATAAGAATTTTTACGATCGTTTACTTTGAAAAATGTATTTGTATATACTAAAAAGTGTTATAATTCATTCTTCAAGAATCATATAAACAAATCCAAAAAAAAAAAAAAATAATTTTGCCCTCACCAGGCAGGACAAACCTGGAATTTGACAAACTATAAAATTGAATAAAATTGACTTTGATTAATTCAAGAAATTCGTTTGAATATAATTTTTTAGATAATTTAATTAAATCTGTCCCTAGTTAAAATGAAAACAAATTGAGCTATTTAATAAAAACGGTACCAACCTCTTTTCCAAGATGGGATATTGAACTTTGGAAGGTTCTGTACTCCAAGTTTTAAATTTCTTATTTTGAAAATTTGCTTTTTGACAAATATTAAAATTAAATTTGCATATATTTACTAACGGCGATTAAATTGAATTAATATAGTGTGAAGTGTGAACCTTCTAAACGAGTACGAAAAATGTGGTGGTAAAACTTATTGTTGTCATTCGCGTGTACATGTGTAAACATTTTTTTAATTATTTTTATTCAGTCCCATAACGTCAATACAATACATGAAACATATAAATACAAATTAGAGAACGTATACGTACGGTGACCATCCGTCCCGGTTTACCCGGGACTGTCCCGTATTTCTATAGCTTGTCCCGGGTTTTTATTTAAGAAACCCGGGACGTATAAGTGTCCCGTATTTTGTAATTTGTCCCGTGATTGTCCCGTGTTTGCACATTCTCTGATTTTTGTATTCAATATTTTAAATACTTTGTACGGAAAACAAGAAAACAGTGGTTGGAAATGCTGCTGAAGCAAAACGAACAATTTGCTAAGTCTACAAAGTCAAACATCTGTTGCTGCAAGAAAAATGTGAATGAAAAACGATTTAAAGCTCTCCATACATTCTACCACAAGTAAGAATTTCGATACCTTAGCTGCGTATTGTGCAACGAAAAGCAAAATTTTCGTTTACGATTTCGTTGTGCGGTTTTTTATGAAAATTTAGACTATGCTTTAGTTTTTTTTTTTAAATGTTCGTCAATAATTTAGTTCTAGCTTCTGTTTGTCAGGTTGCTACACCAGGTAAAATGTTTTCGTATAAAGAACAACATAAATGGAAGAGTAAAGAACCCAGGACATGTTGTGTTAAAGATCATACAATTTCAAAATCATTTAAAATAAAATTAAAATGTTAAAAACAGCTCCCCCGATTTTGATTAAAAAAATATTTTTGAAGTTATACTTCTTATGGGAGGGTGGGTATGAAAATTTACTTTTTGACAAGAATGTCAAAGGGATTATGACGCGATCACTCTGGGTAGCAGGGCTGTCGTTTCACCTTTAGAGTAGGCAGTACTTTAGTATTTAAAAATGCAGTACGCCGCAGTACGGCAAACATAAAACACACAACACGTTGCAAGTTACATGTTTCATGTGGCAAGTTGTATGTGGCAAGTTGCGTGTGGCAAGTTGCATGTGGCAAGTTGCGTGTTACAAGTTGCATGTGGCAAGTTGCATGTGGCAAGTTGCATGTGGCAAGTTACATGTGGTAAGTTGCATGTGGCAAGTTGCATGTGATAATTTTCATGTGGCAAGTTGCCAGAGCTGCAAAAAGCTCACATTTCAGCTCAGCTCACAGCTCAGCTCAAATTTGAGCTAGGTACCATAGCTTAGCTCATTTGAGCTGAGCTGGAAGTGAGCTGAGCTGAAAGTGAGCGCCCCAACTTCCAACGCCTATATCTCGAAATTTTGAGGAAAATGAAAAAAAATGTTTTGATGCCAAAAGGTAGCGGGGACTCTAACCTACATTTGGGTACAACTCTCATCCCTGTAGGTCCACGCGTTCTCAAACCGGGAGAACTTAAAAGTAAAAAAAAAATAGGCACGATTCTGAAAAAAAAGGCATGATGTGGCGGTTTAACATGGAAGGCGATTTTTTAAAAATTTGACAATATGCAAAGCGTAGGCCCATGACACAAGCTATCATTTGGCATCACTCCCGAAAATTGCTCTCAAGCGGTTTAGCTTCCAGGAGCGTTCAAAGATTCGGGGATTTTTCGAAAAAAAATTTTACCCCAACTTTCAAACGCGATTTTCTCGGAATTTTGAATAAAATCGAAAAACCGGATTATACCACTATCGGGTAGCTGAGAATATAAGCTTTCATATGGCACCACTCCCCTGTCTCTAGATCAAAGCGTTCCAACGCCTATATCGCGGAATTTTGAAGAAAATGAAAATAAAATTTTTGATGCCAAAAGGTAGCGGGGACTCTAACCTACATTTGGGTACAACTCCCATTTCTGTAGGTCCACGCGTTCTCAAACCGGGAGAACTTAAAAGTAAAAAAAAATAGGCACGATTCTGAAAAAATAGGCATGATGTGGCGGTTTAACATTTAAGGCGATTTTTTTAAAATCTGATAATGTGCAAAGCGTAGGCCCATGACACAAGCTATCATTTGGCATCACTCCCAAAAATTGCTCTCAAGCGGTTTAGCTACCAGGAGCATTCAAAGATTCGTTTATTTTTCGAACAAAAAATTTACCCAAACTTTCAAACGCGATTTTATCGGAATTTTGAAAAAAAAAATCGAAAAACCGGATTATACCACTATCGGGTAGCTGAAAATATAAGCTTTCATATGGCACCACTCCCCTGCCTCCAGATCAAAGCGTTCAGCTCCCAGAAGTTTTTTCGCGCCCCCAACTTCCAACGCCTATATTGCGGAATTTGAAGAAAATGAAAATAAAATTTTTGATGCCAAAAGGTAGCGGGGACTCTAACCTACATTTGGGTACAACTCCCATTCCTGTAGGTCCACGCGTTCTCAAACCGGGAGAACTTAAAAGTAAAAAAAATAGGCACGATTCTGAAAAAAAAGGCATGATGTGGCGGTTTAACATTTAAGGCGATTTTTTTAAAATCTGATAATGTGCAAAGCGTAGGCCCATGACACAAGCTATCATTTGGCATCACTCCCAAAAATTGCTCTCAAGCGGTTTAGCTACCAGGAGCGTTCAAAGATTCGGGGATTTTTCGAAATTAAAAATTTACCCCAACTTTCAAACGCGATTTTCTCGGAATTTTGAAAAAAGTCTAAAAACCGGATTGTACCGGAATTTTTTTTATGATAAAAAAAGAAATATTTTACTAAAAAAATAGAAATATATTTACTATTGAAAAAACCAAGAGAAAAGATCACGAAAAATTATCTGTTTTATTTATAAAAATATCCATGTGTTAAAATAATTCCGTTATTAACTAGAACCAAACATCTTAAGCTATGGTGTTTTATAAAAGTTTAAAATATCTTCAAATTTCATTATACTTTCCAAATAAAAATCAATGTATCCTCTCTTTTTTGAAAGCTTTGTAGCAACCCTGCAAGTTCCATATTGCTACTACTAGTGCTGAAGAAGCGCACACAATTCTCATAAAATTACCATATCGCACATTTTATGCGCAATTCATTTACTTTCGTTAAGCATATACCGTACGTTCTGAACCGCACAACATGAGTAAATTTCACAGAATAAATTGAAAACTACATGGACGCAAGGAGAATGAAAGAATTAATTTATTGTTCACTTGATAAAAATGTAAAAAAACGACGTTTGGATAAATTACTTTAATAATAGAAATTAAAAATATCAAATGAAATTCATTTACATATACTGAATGAGAAGTATAACTTCAGTCGCGTGTACATGTGTACACACACTCTTTTTTTTTAAAAGTTTACAAACATTATTATAAAACCATTTTCTTGATTTCTGATTTCGTAAACGACTTAAATGATTTCAACAAAAACGCTCCCATAAAATCGTTTAGGAAATCTTGATATCAAAATAAGGAAAAATTATGAAAACTCATTTAAAAAAATTTAAATGTTTTCTGAAAAACCAATATTTTCAAAACGATCCAACGAATTTTTTATCTGTCCCGGGTTTCGCTTCCAGAAATATGGTCACCGTACGTATACGCCACAGTGCACTATGGAAAACGTGCAAATAATTTGAATTCCAACTTTGACCAACACACCAAATCTAAATTTAACAAACACTTCCATTTAATTTTTTCTAAAACTTCTGTCGCCAGTATAAATAAATAAACAAATACACAAAATCCTTTCAATGTATAAATAGCTAGTAAAAAAAAAACTATCGAATACAAACCTAACTTTTTTACAGATTTTTAGAGTGCTTACCTTGAATCCGAAGCTAAAAACTAAATTTGATTGGCCTCCTTTTTTGAAATATTACCTACCGTTATAAAATGTAAAAAACTTAATTTTGGCTGGTTTCGAGGTCATGTTTTTTTATGTGGTGATTTCAGTTAATAAGCCAAACACAAACTTAACTTAATCTCAATAAGTTTAAGTCACTGGTCTGAAGGTTTAAAGGTTAGTTAACTCGAATCAGTCAGAAATATTCTATAAGTATCCGTTTTTTTTTTTAAATATAACCGTAGTAAAAATATCCTTTTTTTTGCATTTTAAAACGGTAATATTTCAAGAACGGAGGCTAAAAGATTTTTTTTTTTTACTTCGAATTCTAGTTCAGCAACAATAAAACCTTTAGAAAAGTATACTTTGGTTCTTGTGGCAAAAACTTTGTTGACCAGTGTATTTAATCGGTATGTTATATTATGGCTCCTTAATTCAACCCTAGCCTTATTTCTTCTTTAGGTTTTTTTTCAAAATTTTTAGTTCTTTACATACAACTTCTGCTTGAAGTCTTCTTTATTTCGTTTAAAAAAAAAAAAAAAAGTTGAAACTATTTAACTTTCTTAATTTTTTTTATCGAACCACCCACACGCATCTTTCATCATTTAAATATATGCACAAATTACGTGCCCTTAATTATGAAAATTTTAGCAGTAACTTAACAAAAATAGTATAACATTTATCATAATTTTAGGTTTAAGCTTCATTTAAATAGTCCAGACAAAATAGACATTCAACCCAGAAATAATTAGCATAGAGCTCAAAAATTGGTACAGAGCTTTTAAATGTCGATTAAAGTAAAATGTCCAAAAATCCCCAAAAGTCCCATGTGTGCATAATAGACCAGTGCCAATAATTTTTGAAAATAAAAAAATTATTAGCAGCATATGGGTGGTGGGAAAATTTATTATAAATGGTATATGACAGGGGAAAAATAAATTACCCCCAAAAAAATTGGGGGAAAGGGGGTGGGTGGGCGAAAAAGTGGGGTGGGTGTCAAAAATCATGGTTTTTTACGATTTCTGTCAAAATTAGACGTCCTATCGAAAAAAGTCAAATGCAAAAGTTGTAGGTAGTATAAATGTCTACAACTTTTAGTCAAAATTTTGAAAAAAATGCAAAAATACGATTTTTTGATTTTTTATTTTTATCTTTTACAAAAATATTTGGATTTTAACAAAACTTGATTAAAAATTACTTTGTTATGTTTTCTATCTATTAAAAATGTTTTTTGAGCAAGAAATTAATTTTTGGATTTTTGACTAATTTAATTTGAAAAAAATAGCTTATTTTTCAATCAAAAAAGTTACCGAAAAAATTTTTGATTATTGAAAAGTTTGGAATGCAATTATTTAGCTTAAAACCGTTTTTTAAAGATTGTGTGGAAAAACTATACTTTTGTTTTAGAAAATATTGAGAAAAATTGAAAAAAACAAAACAAATGATTTTTAAGATTGATTTTTCCGTAAATGACAGTAATATTGACGAGAAATAATTTTCCATAGAAACCAAATTATACTTTTCTAATATTCATTGACCTTTTTAATTTGAATCAAGCATGAGAATAGCTCTAACTTGCAAAGTTTTTGAGATATTGAATTTTGAACGTCCCAAACACTGTTTTTCTGATTTTTGGCATGGTAATATGTCAAAAACGTGAGGTGATAGAATTCTGACTGCAGATTCGAGCTCAGCGCACAAAAAACCATTAGAAAAATATACTTTGATTTCTATAAAAAAAAAACTTTTTGACTAGTGAAATCGAACAGGTCAGAAAAAATCGAATGCCTTGTTCGATTTCACTATTATGCCCTTTTTTATGTTTATTTTGTCTTATCTTAACTATAAAAGCGACATTGCAGAAACTAGATTTAATTATTATTCCTTTAATTGTTTTAAAAAAGAAATATCATTCAATTGTTTAAATAAATTTATTATATTAGTTTTTTCTTTGAAAAAAATGCAAAAAGTGACTTAGTTATCTCTCATAATTAAAATTTAAATCCGTTTCGTAAAAGTATCAGAAAAGAGACTTTGAATTCTAAACTCCTTTTTTAAGTAATTCTGTGCTGTCATTGTGTCACTGTTTTCCGTTATATTAACACAATGAATTTTTTCGTACCGGACAAATGTTTTAAATTTCTTACAGAATCATAACAAAAATTTTACTTTAAAATAAAAATTCAATAAATTCCTTAAATATTTATTTTAATTTCAAGATCAAATTGCACTACAAATTGCACCCACAACAAAAATCACGTTTTTCATTTCCTAAACAATTCACATTTATTTAAAAATTTACTTCAATTATTTTTTAAATCCAAAAAACTACAAAACAATGCAATCATAAAAATGTCTTAATTAAGTACGTACTCAAAAATATGTATCAATATCATCATTGTTTTTTTTTTTATTTTTCATATTAAATAAAAATTCCAAACCTAAAAATACAATTTCCTCAAAATATTCAAAAACATACAAAATAAAATTCATTCACTTGAAATAAATATAAATTTACAAAAAAATTCTTTTCATTAAAACACTCAACAACCACACAATCTATAATCAAAAATGCATTTTTTCTGCATTTTCTCTTCTAACTGAGTGATTTCTTCATTAAAAATCACTCAAAAAAAATAAATTTACCGGCAATGGATGTTGTTTTGGTGGCGCTAACCTCTTAATAGTTCGTTCAATTTAATTTATCTTTGCCTTATGTAGTTCACACAAATACATTCATTCATTCAGTAACACACATTTTACCATCAGCTGATTTCTTCACCCAAAAATAAAAATGAATGAGTTTCATTTCGATTCATTTTTCGAAATAAATAAAAAGAAAAACACTGGGAAATTCCACTGGGTCATTCATTTTATACCCAACCACCCACAGAAATGAAATGAGAGATAAAATTTCTCTCTCAAAAATTCATTCTAAAAACACCTTCACTTTGAATGAACAAAATGAATAAATTCACTTTTTCATCCTAATCATCAAAAAAGCTCACTACTCGAATTTTCCGACCGACACACGGGGATGCTGCCAAGAGAGAGATCTGTAACAATTCAGTCTTACGGTAAATTTTCCACCGGAACGTTTGCGAACAAAAATAATACCCCTAATACCGTTAGAGCCAAAAAAAGAAAGGGAGAAAAAGGCTTATATTCAAAAAGATAGAAATCTAAATATGATGCAAACATAAAAATTCACGGCTAGATTTTTTCTGGCGCGCGTTTCCGCCAAAGTGTTGTTTGTTTTTGTTTTCGAATTTTTTTTTTTCGTTTTCGAAAACAATTTTCGGTTTCAAATTCTATATTTCCTCAGATTTAAGGGTTAATGACGGTTAAGAGTTGTGAAATCTTAAAAAATCGTCGGTTTCGGAAAACTTGTACTTAACACACATTTTTGTGCTCAAAAAAATTTTTTTTTTGTACAAAAAAAAGAAAAAGTATCTAAATCATGCGACAAGGCCGCACCAAAGCTATGAGTGAATTAAAAATATAAATAATTATTACCCTTGTGTGTGTATTTCGTTTCTCGTGAGAAGTGAGAAAACATAAATTAAAATTAAATTAAAAAACATTCTTTAATAATCCTTGTGCCAAAAAAAAAAGTTTATACAATCAAAAAAAAAAAAAAAAAATAGAAAAACAGTTTTCATCTTGTTCGAGTGCCAACTTGTGAGGAAAATTATCTCACACGAAAAAACTTCTAAACAAAATGAATTGCCCATCCTGTCGTCTGCGTTCTTAAGTGTTTTTTTTTTTTTTTTTTTTAATTTAACGACGCGACTACGACGCTTAAAAAAAAAATTTATAAAAATTAAGAATGAAAACGTAATTTTGTTATAATAGTTTTTAATTTAAGAAAAAAAAAATAAAAGAAAAATATTTCCGTTTAGTCTGGGTTCGTGTTGTGAGTGATTGTGGAATTTTGTGTTTTATGGTTAAATTCTAGATAATTTTTTTTTTTGTTTTGGTGAAAGTTTCATGGTCATTTTTTGTCTGGTTGAAAAGTTAGAAATATAATAAAGAAAAAAAAAATTATATAAGAGTCCCAAAAAAAAAAAAAAATTGAAAAATATGTTACAACCTTGATTGTTAAAAAAAAAAATAGAAATAATTGTCCTTGGAAATGTGTGTTAACATTTCAGTTGAATAGAATAGATTGTAACCCCACACCTCAAAATATCCCCCACACATTTTTTGTGTGTGGGAAGGAATAAAAAAAAAAAATATATCCCCTCATAAGGACAACACACGTCTATATTGCAGTTTTTTTCATCCATCAACTTTGCGGACAAATATCGGTCGTCTTTTTGAAGGTTTTTCACTCTACAATGCGGATTAAGGTACGTATCCTTTTGTCCACTATATAGCATTTTTTATGTGTCCCTGTCCATATTGCTGCTGCTCGTAATAAAAGATAGGACTATTATGGAGAACGAACATACTACTCCTACATTAAATTGTCATATTCTTGACTATTGTGTTGGCCACAAACGAAAAAGTTTTGCGGTTTAAAGAAAAAGTAGGCCAGCAACTTAGCATGCCATTACCGTTACCACCCCTTACGTTACGTTATATTGTTTTTTTGCTCTCTTTTTTTTTTGTACTCTCTTTTACCTCATTTTTGTGTTGTACTGTGGAAAACCGTTAATGTTAAATATAAGGGAGTCCCTCTGCTCTCGCTTTGGTCCTTGATGAATGAACATTTTCATGCCTACTATCAGAGTAGAGTAGATATATAATGCCTACAAAACACAAAATTTGTTAGGGTTAGCCTCTTTTTTGCCTTATAGAGGGGTTTTAAATGGGTGGCTTTTGTCTATCTTGTGCCTTATATTTTATGGTTTGGCCTCGACAGTGGTTCGGTTAAGGATTCAAGAAGAACAAGAATAAGATAAATATAGATACATCTTCTCGGAGATGCGAAGGAGTAAATAATCGTTACTTTTCTTGAAGAGGAATTTTTCGGTTTAGGTTTTTGGTGTTTTTATGATGGTTTATTTATTACTCTCGAGAAGAAGGTTTTTTTGGCTTTGATTTATTGGCTAAGGATTGTTATACACAGGATCAAGTTTGTTGGGAATGTTGTTTATTTTTTTTTTTTTTTTTAAATAAGGTAGATATATGTAGTTATATAGGTAAGAAATAGAAGATTTTAAATAAGAATAAAGAAATATTTCTCGGAAGGGTTTCAATTAGATGGATACTTTAATCGATTTGTTAAGGTATTTTTGTCTTAATTTATTTTTGTGGAAATAAATAAGTGATTTGAAGTCGTTTAGTTTAATGACTACAATTTTATTGGAATTTGGTTGAAAATTTTTAAGTGAAATATTGAAATTTTAGTAAATTTAAAAAAAATTGAAAACCCTTAAACAATTTGTAAACATTAAGATTCGAATAGTTTGCGGAGTCAAGTTGAAAAATTTGTTGTTATTATTTTGTTTAAAACAAAAAAATTATGGCAAGTTGAGAAGTTGTAGACTTGTCTCCAGAAATAAAGTTTATTCAACAGGTGGTTCCTACCATGCTACCATACTAATTCTTTAAATTGCTTAGACTATAAAAAATTGTATTCATCATTTATATTAAAAAAAAAAAAACCTCGAGACATTAACAATTTATTCAAAGTAATTTCATTATTCTAAAATTCGATCAATATTGTAGTGATACATATGTAAACGATTTACCAATTCCAATGTTCTTTTTTTCAAACAATATAAGTATAGTTTTACTGAACAAAGAAAAACCTCCGAAAAAAATTTTTTTGGGATTTTTTTTTTAAATTTCAACATTTAATAAGATTTCTTGAAAATGAATTTTTTTCTTACGTGTCAATTGGTTGATTTAAATTCGGAAAACAAATTTTTTCTCAAGAATGTTTCACAAGTTTATACATTTTTTTTTACGTGGGTTCAACGATTTTTGAAACGTTTTCCTAAAAATTATTTTTAAAAACAAAAATTAAATGGCATAGGTACCTACTTAATTTTTTGTTCAGTTTCGTATGAATTTATTTAAAAATTTTGACTAACGAATTCTTACATAAAAAACTGCACTATTCTTAGCAACTTTTATTAAAAGAGCAAGGGTAATCATTTGAGGACGAATTTTATGTTTAATTTTTTTTTTTTTTAAGTTTTTACATTATTTTTACTAGGATTTTAATAATTTGTCTTAGAGTAAATTTATAAAAAAATTTATTTTTCAATGAGAAATTTGATCCCTGAAACCAAACTTAATTTTAAATCATTTAAAAATCTAATTTTGTTTTTAAAACTACAATTAGAAATCCGATTTTTTAAATTACATAGATTTTAATAAATACAAATTAAAAAAAAAAAAACATAAAAAAAGATATTAACAAGAATTCACTGATTTGAAATATTTAACGGAAATTAATAAATGAGTTTTTTGAAAACATTTAAAATACTACTATTAAAAAAATGATTATTGCAAATACAAACAAATTTGCAAAAATTCTATGTTAACCAAACATGTTCTGCATTAAACTAAAGATTCCATAGGAAAAACAAAATATTGAAAATCAAAATATTTTGCATTAAAAAAAAATTTATAGCTATGAAAAAAATTTTTGGAATAAAAAAATCTATGTAGGTACCAACTTTTCTTGCATTCTCTATCATCATTATGTTATAACTGATTTTTTTTTTTACGAATTCTAATTTTGCCTTATATCATTTTTGCCTTACCATTTTTTGTATGTTTGTATATTTGCAATTTTTTTCTTAAGATCTATTTTGTTATGTAATGCTGATTCTGCGAAATTATTGTAACAGTTCCTCCAATAGAACCGTTTTATTTTTCCATCTCTGACTTTATGCAAACGACCGACGCGACGTATGCAAAAGCTTTTATCTTACAAAAAGGCATAACAAATTTATTTATTTGTAAATTCACAAAAAATATTTTTTTAAGAAATTGCTATACACGGGTCGTTTGAACGCGACACTACTCGAAGTGTCTTGCACTCCATATGTTTTGATGCAGAAATGTTCCTTGGGGTCTAAATAGTAAGAAAAAAGCTTTTTTAAAATTTTCTATCGAGCTATTCGTTTTTTATGAGCTTAATAAGTTATGAAAATACGTACTTTTACGTACTTTTTCACACGTTTTTATTAATAACTCTGTTAATAATAATGGTAGAAACTCAAATAATGGCTCTATTTTTAGAAAAAATATCCCTCTTTTTAACGGCATTTCAATCAAATTAGTGGCATTTTTAGATCTTCAGATATTCGAATCTAAGTCCGTTCATTTTTTCTGCCCAATTCGATTTCTCTAATCAAAAAGTTTTTTTTATAGAAGTCAGGGTATACTTTTCTAATGGTTTTTCGTATGCTGAACTCGAATCCAAAGTCAAAAAAATTTCATCACATCAAGTTTTTGAGATATTACCGTTAGAAAATCAAAAATACCCTTTTTTAACAGTTTTCGAGGTTATGTCATCTTGCGTGATAATTTTTTATAATTACATTTGTAGCGGTTTCTTAAAGAACTAAGTTTCTTCTTTTAAAATCCGTTTAAATCATTTCGATATCGCTTTTCTTCTCCGAGAAATCCTAAAATCAATTCAACATGTTTGGTGAATATTCTCTATGAAAAAAAATCTTATGTTCGTTTGGGTTTCATGGCAAATCGCAAAAAATTTTTGCATTCCTTTAAGTTTTTTGGTAAGTTTATGGGTAAGAAAATTTTTGACTAACCAAAAAACTTAAAGGAATGCAAAATTTTTTTGCGATTTGTCATGAAACCCAAACGAACTAAGATTTTTTTTCATAGAGAATATTCACCAAACATGTTGAATTGATTTTAGGATTTCTCGGAGAAGAAAAGCGATATCGAAATGATTTAAACGGATTTTAAAAGAAGAAACTTAGTTCTTTAAGAAACCGCTACAAATGTAATTATAAAACTGTTAAAAAAGGGTATTTTTGATTTTCTAACGGTAATATCTCAAAAACTTGATGTGATGGAATTTTTTTGACTTTGGATTCGAGTTCAGCATACGAAAAACCATTAGAAAAGTATACCCTGACTTCTATAAAAAAAAACTTTTTGATTAGAGAAATCGAATTGGGCAGAAAAAATGAACGGACTTAGATTCGAATATCTGAAGATCTAAAAATGCCACTAATTTGATTGAAATGCCGTTAAAAAGAGGGATATTTTTTCTAAAAATAGAGCCATTATTTGAGTTTCTACCATTATTATTAACAGAGTTATTAATAAAAACGTGTGAAAAAGTACGTAAAAGTACGTATTTTCATAACTTATTAAGCTCATAAAAAACGAATAGCTCGATAGAAAATTTTAAAAAAGCTTTTTTTTTACTATTTAGACCACAAGGAACATTTCTGCATCAAAACATATGGAGTGCAAGATACTTCGAGTAGTGTCGCGTTCAAACGACCCGTGTATAGCGAAAACGATTATCAATTTTTTTTTTTTTCTAAAAATGCAATCAAGGTGTGCCTTTTATTCAACACCAACATAAGGGCGATGGAAGAAATAAAAATTTGATTTTGCTTTTTTTTTATAAAAAGTGATTGCATTAAAAAAAATTGCAACTCTTTTTGTACCGACATAAGTTAGGTGAATATTTTGAGCTGAAATAATAACCTTTAATATGATATTCATTTTATTCAAGGTTGTCAAATAAAAAATAGATTTAAGGGTGATGGAAGATAAAAATTTTTTTGGTTTTTTTTTTAAGATTATTGTTTTCAATAAATCGTTGTTTTTTTCTTTACCGTAGCGTCAAATTCATGGAGGTGGGAAATTTCGATGACCTAATTCTTAAAAAATCAACTTTGTTTTATGATAACAATTTCATGCTCAAATTTTAGCCATAATTTGTCGGTTTATGAACAGGCAGAGCACAAAAATGTATATTTTTAACTTTACCGCAAAACCCCAAAAATTAGTACTAGAAAAACGTTCCTCGAAATGGTGGTATTTCTTCAAAACGACTTTAGGGGTCTAGAAATATTATCAATGTGAATGATACACTATTATATTAAGGTAGTAGGTCCTAAATTAATTAAATATAACTTTATTTCTTAAGACAGAGACCGATTTCTACAAAAAAAATGCTTTTATGCACCTCAGAAACACTTAGGCCATAAGCAATTTTTTCTTTTGTTTTCTTGTAATTTTTTTGATAAAAGTGTATATTACAGCCATACTTAGATAGATTACTGAGTAAAAATACCCAAAAAATGCAAAATTATGAGTGTTAGACTGCATTATTTATTCAGATTCTAAGAGCGTTCCCGGAAATGACGTTTTGACCTTAATTTATTTTTATTTTTTATGTCACAAAGTTAAACAAAATATTTTTGAGATTATATTGCAGTGGCCTCGATTTTTTATCATAATATCACCAAAAAATTAAAATTTCAATCTAACTATACCCCAAAACAAGCGTTCCCGGAATGACGGTTAATTGATGTACGCTACTTAAAAATGAAACTAAAACTAGCTTCTTACATACATTTTATATATTTATCCATAAAAATAAGCGTTGAATGATAAATCTATATAAAATCAAATTTAAAAACTGCTTGCAGCACAATTTGTACGTTAGATGATTAAAAAATTGATACATTAAGAAATTTTGGTTTTATGCGTCATTTTTCTTTTGACACTTTAATTAATGTATACAAAATAACAAAACTTAATTTTTTTGTAAGAGATGTACCAATTTATAAAAAGTATTGTGTATATATGTAGTATTTAGAAAAGAAATACTTAAAAATAATTGACTTTAATGTGTTTTTAAGTCATTTGAATATCAGTTTTTGAGTTATGGACATGTCCGGGAACGCTGTTTTTGGGTATATAAGATGCAATAAAAAAGAAATTTAAACTTTTCTAACCGAAACAAATATATTCGTAGATGCGTGCCTACTATTTTAATTGGTAAATGAGAAAAAAAACTTTAAATAAATGTTATTTTGATTTAAAAAAGTGTTTGGACATCAAATTTTCCACCTCCATGATTTTGACCCATTTACTTTAATATAGTTTTATTCTTTTCAAGATGAATTGTATAATTTTTTGCAAGTTTTCATATAAAAATTGATATAATGTGGAAAGAAAAAAAAATTAATTTTTAAAGCTTTTTCTTGTAAATTATGGTTTTATTTAATTATCTTATAAATTTTTTTTACAAAAAAAGTTGAAAAAAAAAATTTGTAATTTTTTTTTATCAAAAGCACACAACTTGTTTTCTTATGACGTTATAACGTAAAATTATCGTCCGTAAACCGACTTTACAGACAACAACTTTTTTTAAAATTAAATATAGGTAAAATCTCTCATTAAAAAAAATAAAAAAATTAATGCATAATTTTTTAAAGGATACAAAAACTTTTTGTTATTATAGTTAAAACTTAAAGGTTGTACGTTATGGAACTGATAAAAAAAAATATAAAAAAAATTCTGTCGTTTATGGATAAAAACGTTTTGGGTTCCTAAACTGCTTAATTCATAAAACTATATACCTAAGTATTGTAAGATAACTTAAGAGTATGAAAAGCTCCAAGTATTAAATCATCACTGAGTCTAAAAAGCTTTTATTTTTGTTTATTATACTTGGGGGGATGTCGGTTGTGGTTGCGGTGGGAGACAATCGACCGACTATAATTTTTTGTTTTCATCGAAAAATCCTTTTCTATGAAGAAAGAGTCATAATAACTTAAATGCCCATGTTGCGTAAAACACATCTTGTGGTCTTTATACCCAAACAAATGGACACAAATTGAAATTATGCTCGTTCGTCCTTAACTTGATTTAAAATATTAATATCCCGTCACATTAAGGATTACAATCTCACTTCAATAATATAATTTTTCCACCAGATTTAATGTTTATCGTTTATTTACACATCATTAAATCTTCATACACATATAGGAATTCAAATGGTTTTCATATGTATCTTGCAATAGAATGTTCTCTCTTTTTTTTTTTTTTCTTTTTTTTTTGTTCATCATGCGAAGGTCGGAAACTGACACTGATTGATAGACATATTGACATTATTTTTTTTAGCGATGCCATACGATGCCTTCAATGGTGGCTACGTGTTGTTATTTTTTCTTATAATATACGAGTATTATTAAAATTTATTTATGAAAGAAAAAAAAAAATCGTGTCTGATATTTGCAATAAGTGTCACCAACATGAATAAGTCTGAGTTGACATTTTTGTGTATGACAATTCTATAGAATTTATTTCCGTTTATCTATTTTTCGTATGTGAAAAATTTTGATTGTGAGAAAACGATTTGCAAGCATTTTTATTTGGATTGTTCAATGTGCATAACTGTTTTTGAAATTGTAAGATCAAATTTTGACATTTTTAGTCACAGACGTGGTTTTAGAAAAATGTTATAAATGGACAAAAGATTGAACAAAGTACGACTCTACGAATTGTGTTTTTTCGCGGAAAAGAGGGGGGTGAAAGTCAAAAATATACTGAAAAAAATTGGTTGTCGAATATCATCATAATGACACATGTTTTCAAGGTATTTTTTGATGCTGAATCTAATGACATAAAAATAAAGTCAATACGATTGCTCTAAGAAAAGTTATTGCCGATTAAAAACAAGGGTGCTTGTTTTTTTACTTCAACAGGTAAAATATATCCGAAACCCATGTGAAAAACATGCTACACTGTAAAAATTCGGGATGAAGGTTTAAAATAAAGCAGGGACAAAGGATTCATAAAGTTCTTAAAATTATTTTTGGTGAAAGGGTTTTTTTTTTGATGGGTTAAGTTGTGTATGAAAAAGGGATCATAACAGCTGACTTACATTTTATTAATTTTTAAAACTTGGTGAAAAAGTTTTGGTTGGTATAAGAATTAAGAATCTTTAAAGTGTACAAAATTATCTTGAGTGAAAGAGTGTTTTTTTTTTAAAGAAATGACGAAATTCGGAATTAGTACCACAAAAACTGGGAAAAAATTGTTACACCTATGAAAATTGGTAAAAATGTTTCGTTTATAATCTATACAAATATTTTGGTTCAAAGGGTGTTTTTTTTTTTTTTGGAAATATTGAAAATCCGCGATAAGTCCCACAAAATCAATGGTATAAAAGGTACCCTCACGAAATACATTAAATATGTTCTCTTTCCCATAGGAATTACTAATAAAACAAATTTATTTATTTATTTCATTCGACATTCGCTTTTTTAGCAAGTTTTTTTTTGTTTTTTTTTTTTTACTGTAATAATTTTGCTAATGCTTTTTTTTTAATGGGGTCACTTCAGGAAAACGAAATGGATTTTCTTTTGGGGTTTGACAGTCAGAGCTATTCAGTAAATGTAGAAAATGATTTTGAAAAAAAAATTGCCATAATATCCCCGTACAACAAAGAATTTTTAGATTTTTCTCAAAAATTGAAGCTGTACAAAAAAAAATAAAGTTGGTATACAAAAAAAATCTTTAAATTGTTCGAACAAGAAAAAAGGTATCCCGGTTTTGAAAAAAATATTAATGCACAGTAAAAATTTAATCGAACTGTATATTTAAAAAAATCGTCTACAAAAATAAACTTTTTTAAAAATTAAATAAGTAGGTACTTTATTTTTTAAAATACTTAAAATTATAGGGCATCCGCATCACGGGACTTTTAATAAAGTTTAAAAAAATGATTTTTTTTTTTTATTTTTAAAAGTTTGATCTTATTTGCGAAAGTTAACATAGTTATATCAGTTTTTGATAAAAGTGAGTAGGTATGTTTTTCTATTTTGATTATATATAGCAGGATAAAAACTGCACAGCAGAGTTAAAAAAAATAATTTTTTTTAATTTGAATTTTTATATATAAATTTAAAGGATAATTTAAAAACCAAAACATAACAAATCAATACATTTTGTGAGGATGCATTACAAAAAAATTTTGGAACTGTTTTTTTTTTTTTTTTTTTTTTTTTAATAGAGAATTATTATTTTTGAAAATAAATGAAATTTAAAAAAATTCCCCTGATACTCATCAGGCGAATGTTTTTTATCAATTTTATTAGAAACGTCAATCAGATGGAACGAAAAATCAATTTTCATCAGGAAATAAATAAATAGTTCCATTGTAATTTTTTTTATACATTTATAATAATCAATTTGAAATTTTGTATTATTAGGTAATAATAATAAATTAAGAATTCGCTTTTTATTTCAAAGAGATGTCAATTGCTAAGGGGATTTTTTCCATGAAAAAAAAAACAATGATTATATTTTTTTGGCATTCTGCTAAGAGTTTTTAAGAAATAAAATGTGATATAGCACAAAACATGATGCATAAGTTGAAAAAAAAGAAAAAAAAATGTACAGTGAAGAGGAAAAAAGATGTTCTGTGTTTGCAATTTAGATTAATTAATTTCCTGTCAGTGGAATAAAAAAAAAAGTTTTTATAGTAAAACATTTTTTTGAAACCCAAATTGTCAAGAATCAAAGATTTTTTATTTTATTTTCAAGACTTTAAATTATATTTGAAAGCGAAAATATACTACGCTTTAAGGACTAGTTGGATCTGAATTTTTCGATTTTAAATTTTTTCAACCTGGGGAAAATGTGGGGTAAAAAAAATTATTTTTTTTTTTTTGAAAATAAGTTTCAAACTCAATATTTTTAAAATATGATGTACAAAGTTTAATACTTCAATTCATTGTTGCAATGGTTGGAAAACTTCTTTAAAGTTAACAAATCGAAAAAGGTTATGGTCCAAAAATTTGGAAAATTTTACCCAAACAAAAAAATAACACTTTTTACAGACTAGTGCATTTTCTAAAATTAAATTTTCTAAAAAAGAGGCCTACCAAACCAAATACCATTTTTGAGAATTTTTCCAAAACATAGGTATTCGAAAAGAACCTGTAACTAAATTATTGAAATATACCTTTCTATCACCCTTTCACTTTCGAAACCAAAGAAAAAAATTCCTCTTTCAAAAGCATTATAACACATATTTCAAAAATGTATTGCAAATCGATTATAGGAATAGCATAAAAGTGGTGTTATATAAATTATTTAAAAAAAAAAAAAAAATAAACTATATCCGAGTTAATTTAAAAAGTAAATTTACATTCAAAATTGGCCCTGAATATATTTTTTTGTTTAAGTAATTTTCATTATGAATTTATTTATGAGAAATTTCTTAAACCTTACAGGTGGATGTATTATGTAATCTTTCGTTACATAATATTAATCTTCAATATTATTCGAGTTCAAGGTTATGATACCCCAGTTACCCTTTATTTTCTTGTAAATAATGTATATTATCCTTCTAAACTTTTGTCTTCTCTTTGTCCATATTTACCTAACCCAAAAATAAGTTTTCTGAAAAGCACAAAAGAACTCTTAAGGATAAGATAATAACAACTTTGAAATAGGTATATTTTTTTTTTTTTTTGCTTTTATTAAAAAAAAAATATGAAATATGACTAAACAAGAAGAAAACAACTCTAAACCTTTTTATAACAGATCTTATTTTTTTTTTTTTTAATAAAAAAAAATATAATCTGTGTCATTCTTTTATCACTCACAACCAACAAAAAAAAAAAAAATAAAAATAAAATCACAACAAATTGCCTTCATTCAGAATCCTTTGAATAAATAATAACTTTTCTCATAAGGAAACACCTTGAGGGAAAAATTAGAGAATGTTTTTTTTTTTTACCCCGAGTAGGTAATATAATTTTATTTTTATATGCTCTCTACACTCTGCACCTCCAAAAAAAAACACACCATCATTTCTCTAACTCTCTCTCTCATTTTTTGTGCAAAAAAACACCTTTTTAAAGACCCAAAACCATCAGAACATGCAAATTGTCTTCAAAGCCAACAAACAAAAATAAAGAGTAAAACAAAAAAGGACATACAATTTTTTTCTTTGCTTTAACTGGAATTTTTTTTTCTTAAAAACAAAATAAAAATAAAGCAAAATGAGAACACAGAACACACAAAGATGAAAAATATTTCCACGTCATTTCCCAAATAAAAATGAAGGAAGAAGAAAAAAAAAGGCAAAAAATGTTATCTTAACAAAGTCCAGGACATTCATAACACAAACAGAGGAACATATACACAGAAGCTTGAAGAAGAACATCGTGTATTTTTTTTATTTTTTTTTTTTTTTGTTGAGAAAAAAAACTGGAGGGAAATATGGCACACTTCACAAAATGGCAATATCACCACAAATTTTTCATCCTGTCACACATATTCCCCTCAAACAAACCAAACCAAAAAAAAGCACAACACAACATCCAGTCGAGGATGAGTCGAATTGGCATTGAGGGAATTCCGTCGTCGTCGCTGCTAACCCTCCTATGCACAGATATTACCCTCCACAAACCTACACACTTGAATGGTGTAATTCATTTAAATATTATTACCATATAAACCCCCCATTTTGCGCTGTCTTTCTTACATTGCGGTTTCTATATGTACATTCGCTTTCGCAGTAAAATTCAAAATACCATCATCGTCGTTGCTGTATTGTCATCATGGGTCCACATAGTCATCTTTTTCATGTCCTGCTTTAAGTCGGTCCTCTTGGTGCGAAAAGGCGGAGCAGAACATCACAACGACGCTAGTGAATATCACAGTAGGTACCTACTTCTGGTACTCGTACTACTTCAGTACTTTTACTCGTACCGTACATACTCAAGGGAAGTGTAACATTTTAAATTTTCTAACTGACTGACGGAGGGAAATGAATTCTCCGGTTTCCGGTTGTTGTAAATGTGGCGCTTTTTGCTGCTGCTGCAACTACTTTCAAGTGTACCGTATTAACAAGTAATCGTATGAGAGTGTGAATGAGTCACCAAAAAGGAGGTGAGGACCCCATATTTCCATGAGTGTACACAGAATAACACGCACTCTTGGGCGCACTGATGATGAATGACACCCTGAGAGATATAAATGATGCTCATTTCGGATGATGTCCTATAAAATTAATAATAAAGAAAGGACGAATTAAATGGAGCCAAGAATTCATGTAGAGAGAAAAGAGTATGACCAACCATCAAGCCATGCGAGTTGAGGTGATGGTGGCTTTAATATTTCATTTCCTTTCTGCCAGTGCCAGTGGAGATGTGTCCTTTTCTCGGTCAGTAAATATTTTTACTTCGTTTTTCTGTTTGTTCTTTTATATTTGTTTTGTTTATTTTCAAGAAAAAAAAATAAAAACTAACAAAAGCTAAAAACACAAAATAAAAACAACAACAACATAAAATATCTATAGAGAATGTTTTGACTTAAAAAAATAAAAAAATAAAAATCTGATCCTTTGTACTAAAGCGAGACTGAAACATGATTACAATGATGATGAACATTTTCTTCAGGGCTCGAATGTTTTGTGATGTTTAAACATTCGAGAACATTAGCAGAGGGTTATATACGGGTAAAAAGGAAATGTGAGAGAAGATAATTTGTTGGTCGTGTATGGAGGCGATATTTTATGTGTCTTGGTACTTTGGTACTTATCTGTCGAAGACAACTGCTAAGTTTACTTTATTTCTTGTAAAATGATTTCTTATCTCTTTTAAAGGTTTTTAAGATGACTGTGACTTTCTTTTGTTCAGCAAGCAAAATGGTAGCTTAAAAATTTATTTGTGTGATAAAGGTTTTGGTTTAAGGTTAAATTTACAGATTAGAGAATCTTATTTTTTTAAAGAAGTTTTTGAGATAGGTATTTTAAAATTTTATCTTGCTATTTCCGTAGATTTTCGTGGATCAGGTATTTGATTATAAGGCAAGGAGATTTAAAATACCTTAGATTGCAATCTTTTCTTCTTATTACTGAATTCCGTTTCATACATTTGTTCCATCACAAATTAATTTAGAGTTTTCATCATTTCATCAAACGTTTAAAGTCATGAACTGTGGATGTGCAAATTTTTAATTATAATCCCAAGAAGTCAAACACTAAACTCTAAAATTATTATATATGACGGATATTCATTACACACTACTTTATTATGTTAAAAATAAAAACTACATTATTTTAATAATTTATTTCGTTATGATACATAAAATGTATGAATTTTTTAATAGAATGTAATATAAATGTAATATTTATAAGAACAAAGAAGTAAAACTTAGGGTAACTGTGGCGTATACTTGCTTTTTTTTGCTTGATTTATATGGAATGTATATGTAAAATTTAATCAAAACCAGGATAACGGTGATGGGAGAATCCCTAGCCTTCATACCGTCCCGACGCGTCGGTCGTCGGTTGCTCTGACCAGTGCCAATAATTTTTGAAAATAAAAAAATTATTAGCAGCATATGGGTGGTGAGAAAATTTAGCACAAATGGTATATGAAAGAGGAAAAATTAATTGCCCACAAAAAAATTGGGGGAAAGGGGGTGGGTGGGCGAAAAAGTGGGGTGGGTGTCAAAAATCATGGTTTTTTACATTTCTGTCAATATTAGACGTCCTATCGAAAAAAGTCAAATGCAAAAGTTGTAGGTAGTATAAATGTCTACAACTTTTACTCAAAGAATTTTTTTCTATAACCTCAAAAATACTAAAAAAAATACAAAAATACGATTTTTTGATTTTTTATTTTTTTTAATTTGTTATGTTTTCTATCTATTAAAAATGTTTTTTTCAGTAAAAAGTTAATTTTTGGATTTCTGACGAATTTAATTTGAAAAAGTAGCCTATTTTTCAATCAAAAAAGTTACCGAAAAATATTTTGATTTTTGAAAAGTTTGGAATGCAATTATTTAGCTTAAAACCGTTTTTTAAAGATTGTGTAGAAAACCTATACTTTTGTTTTAGAAAATATTGAGAAAAATTGAAAAAAAAAACAAAAAACGATTTTTATGATTGATTTTTCCATAAATGACAGCAATATTGGCGAGAAATAATTTTCCATAGAAACCAAATTATACTTTACTAATGGTCATTGACCTTTTTAATTTGAATCAAGCACTAGAATAGCTCTAACGTGCAAAGTTTTTGAGATATTGAATTTTGAACGTCCCAAATACTATTTTTCTGATTTTTGGCATGGTAATATGTCAAAAACGTGATGTGATAGAATTTTTCTGACTTCAGATTCGAGCTCAGCGCACAAAAAACCATTAGAAAAATATACTTTGATTTCTATAAAAAAAACTTTTTGACTAGTGAAATCGAACAGGGCAGAAAAAATCGAATGCCTTGTTCAACTTTTTCCTTCTGAAAACCAGATTGGCACTGGTCTGCTGTGTGACTGTGCGTCTACTGTACACATTTCCATTGTCTAAACAACAGTAGCGCGTTTTTACTTTTTTAAATTTAAAGTAGAATATTTTTATGGAATTTTTTAAATTAAATTTTTTTTAATATTTAAATTATTTAAATTAATATTCCATCTTAAAAGTGCAGTAGGATTTTCATATTTAATATCGATATTTGCTTCACTTCTGTACATTTCCATGTAAAAAAAAAAACAACTTTAAAATATAGCCAAAAAATCTTTAAGTTGGTCCATTTTACTCGTGATACGAGTATTTGAACAGAAAAATATTTTTAAGTTGTTTTTGAATTAATAAATTGATGTTTTTTGGAAATGTAACATATGACTTATTTGTACCTACAACTTTTAAATAAATGAACTCATATTACTTAAAGGTAAAGTTTTATTTTAAAAGAGTGTAAATAGGTGTATTTACATAATTAAAATCTAAAGTTGAGGACGATCTCACAAGTGAAGGGTCCACAGGAAAAACGGAATGTCCACTTTTAGTTAAAAAAAAAAAACTACTGATGAGGTGTTGTAGTATTTACTATCTAATGACATCATTTAATTTTAGAAAACAAATTTAAGCCTTTCTAGAAAAATAAATGATAAAATAGTTGGTACCTACTAGGTTGTATGAAGAACAAAATTTCAATTTGAAATTAGTTGGAATAGATTTGTGCTATTGTTCCCATGAACCCTTCAAGTGTATAATAAATAAAAATAAGACTCGTGCTACTCGACCCACTCAGTTTTAGAACAATTCTTTAATCATTTTTTTTTTTTTCAAAAATTTCTGTTCGTTTAGTCTTTGTCTTTAGCATAATATCATTATTTGGTAACACAATGTATAATACTAACACACACACACACGAGTGTCATTCAAGAATAACACTGGTCTGCAAAATTTAACCTTTTTTTTCTCCTTCAAATAATTTTTTGATTATTATGAAATTATTATGAAAGATTAGACTTTCCTGAATTTAAATCTGGTTTTAGAAAAATTCTATCATATACCATTTTTGTAAAAATGATTTTTGAAAAATGTGGGTAGTTTATAAAAAATCACCCTTTTAGATTCATTTGTATAGAATTAAAACTATTTGTTGCATTGAGCTCAAATTTAGAGGACTTATTCCTGATAATATGACCTATCGATTGACACCAAATATGTCCTTCTACATTAATGTTTAGTTAACTCATATTTTAAAAAACTGATTTAGGTACAAAAAAAAGCGGAAATATCGAAATCCTTCACTTTATAGTAAATCCTACATGAACAAAAACACCTTAATTAAGGAAAATGTAAAATATCAACGCCCATTATAATAAAAAAGTCAAATATTTAAAGAAAACCATATAAAATACATTAAACAAAATTTTTACGTGTTTCGTAATTTTATATACTGTTTTTCTATTTAGAAATATCTTATTTGTAATAAACCTATCGATAAACTGCCTTGTAAAGCTTTAGATTTGTTTCTCCTAGAAACAAAAGTATACTTTTCTTATAGTTTTTGATGTGCTGAGTTAGAATCCGAAGTCAAAAAAATTCTATCACGTCAGGATTTTGAGATATTCGCAATAATGTACCAAAATCAAGTTTTATTTTAGAAAATCTCAAAAAAACTACTATTTCTCAAAATCCAGAGCTGACCGAAATTTTTTATGTTCGGATTCAAAATCAGCACACTAAAGTCTATTAGAAAAGTATGTTTTTGTTCTAGGGAGAAAGAAATATTAAGTTTTAGAGATCAGCTGCTTTAGGGTAAGATATGCCAAACCTACTAAACTTAAATTAAGATATCTCTGAGAAGAAAAGAGATATTGAGAAGATTGAAACTGAATTTGAAAGAAAAAAATAAGTTCTTTTATAAACAGTAACAATTTTAATTGAAAAAGATAACATTATGTCAAAATATTTCTTCGAAACCAGCAAAAAAATGGGTTTTTGAGATTTTCTAACCAGAATATATAAAAAAAAGTGACGTGCTAGGCCAATTTTGACTTCGGATTCAGAATCAACACACAAATCCTTTAGAAAAGTATAGTTTCATTGAAAGGAGGATTCCCTTGCAGACCAGTGTAATCAAAGAAGCATGATATTAGGATATAATATGATATTTTGTTTTTTATTTTATCTTTGAAGTATTGTAACTTAAATTATGCGTGTTTAAATTTTATTATTAGAAATGGTATATTAAAATTGGCTTCCAGGAAAGAGACTAATCTTGTGATCTTAAAATAAATTGAACATAATAAACAAATCAACACCCAATTTTACAATTAACATACTGAAAAAAAGTCTTTTAATTCAAAATTTCAAGAATAGGCGAATGGCAGTTATGGAAGAAGTGGGAGGCAAATTTGGAGCTTGTCATGTGTTTTTCGCTTTTGTTTGCATTCCTAGAATAATGACTGAAAATGAAAATTTATTTGAAATTCTAGAAACCAATTGAAAAGACAATTTTGTGAATTAAAAATTTCTTAAAAATGATACAAAGAAAAAATTCGAAGAAAGGGGGAACTATGGGATACCTATACCAATTTTGTAGATAACGATTTTCAAGGTTAATTTTTTATTTGCACTTAACTTTAGTTGGCAAAAAAAAAAATAATTTGAATGAGGAGAGCCGAAATGCACACTTAATTTGAAAAAGTGAAAAATGATTTTTTTATTCGTCTATGAAAATTCATATCTTGAAATGAGGATATTTGCATATTGTAATTTTTTCTTTTTCAGGCAAAATAAAAAAATTGATTGATTTTTTTTTTTGTAAAGAAGACTGTTTTTGACGAGTTGAAAGTTCTAAGAACCCACCACTAACTAAATCCCATTTTTTTAAGGATATTTTAAGAACAAACAAACATCTATTGAAAAAAAAAATCTTTAAAAAACAATACAAGTCGTTAATAACTTTATTTTTGTACGCCCTCAACTCAACTAGACTGATTTTTCGAAGCAATGTCAACTTAATTCAAATAATCAGCAGTGGACTGTTCAGGTACAAAGTGTAGCAAAAAAAAAGTGACCTGATGAGAAACTCTTTCTTCTTAGAAAAAAAAGGAAACAACCTACATTATCCTTTTCTTTTGAAAATCTCATGGGATTTTTTATTTCACCACAAAAATTGTATCTGTTTAAAAAATTCTTTTCCGGATATCCTTTTAAAGGAAACCCTTTGTTGTGTTTAAAATCCTTGAATAGAAAACAGTTTAGCATATTTTTGTAGATTATGAAAAACACTTTTTTTTTTCTAAATAAGTACAAACAAAAAAATAAAAAAAACACTTTAGATTTCTGTTTACCACATTTACCAACCTGGAAGTGAATTCTTTGAAGACTTAAAAGAGTAGACAAAAAACTAAAAAAAAAAAAATTAAATAGACTTAAAAAGCTATACACAAATATAAACAAAACACCCATAAGCCTATCAAAGTGAGGAGTTTTCAACCTCTAAGCTCATCAAAAAAAAAAAAAAAAAAATAAAAACAAAAAACCGAGAAAAGCCACCTTAAAATGCCATCATCAAAGTGACGCGACGGCGGAGAAGAGACGAAACGAAAAGAAGAGTTTAGTCATATCAGAAGGAAAAGAGGTTAGCAAAAAGTGTCAACCTTAAAACCTACAACCAACAACGTGTGGATGCCACAAAATGTCACAAAATACTATGAAAGGTATTTACCTCATCTCTCTCTCCGGGATCAAAAACACAAGGTTGGTTTTTTAGATCTTCCCTGCCCTAATACCTCCTCTATCGCTCTGATGATACCTGGATATGCCTTAGGGAACTTAACTTTAAGAGAAGACCTCTAAGTGCGGTGAAAATTTGAAAATTTATCAAAAAGCATTTTGCTTGCATATTGAATGAGTTGCGGATGTTCCCATTTGTCACATTAGAGTTGATAACATGTATACCACTGGCAGAGAGGGTGAGTGCGGAGGTGAATGAGAGAGAAAAAGGTGAAAGGTCCTGAGAAATTGCTATCATTATGAATGAATCTGTTATGATAACTTCGCATGTCAAACATTCAACTAAGTCTCTATACGGCTTAGAGGTATATATTAATTTGTGACTCTATGTGTGTGTGTTGGTTTTTGTTGACGGCAAAGAGTGATGACGGCATGGCTAGAGTTAAGTTACATACATTTATGTGAGTTTGTAAGGATTATTATGAGGACAGATTATGCAGGATCACGTTGTTTTATATATCCAAAAATGGAAAATAACATAATTTCAAAGGTTTTTGTAAAATTAACATGGTAAATTATTTAAAGAAGAAGAGCTATTAATTTTTCCAGCGAAGCAGTGGGAATTATGTTCTACTTTGTTTTTTTTTTTGTTTACATATTTTTACACATAATATTGTTTTTGTGTTGGTTTTTTGAAAATAAACATGCAAAATTAATGAGACAATAACGGAAATGAAAATATTTTCGTTGTACCTGTTTGTAAGTGTAAAATGCATGCAAATTAAGTAAGTGAGAAATATAAGCAAATTATGTAAAGATGCTGAAAAGATTGAAAAAGATACATGTGAATAATTTTTAGGAATTGAGCTGCTCTTTTTTATGTGGACCAAGTAGGCAGTGCAGAAGTTTAAAAAAAAAAGAAAATAAATTGTTTGCATCCTAGGTGACCTTTGCTGTCGACATTCAGACTGGTCGTATATAATAAAAGCATGACTGCATCACTACGTCTGTGCCCTCTTTGACATTAATAGATCAAAAAACAAAAATTGTATAAATTCGACAGTAAAAAGTTGCGTAGGTACATTTTTCGACCTCACAGTCAATCAATTATGCTGTTGAGAATAGGAACGTTTTATTTAATAAAACAACTGCTAATCACCATTTTTTAAAACATGTGTTAAAGAAAAATGGCTTAAAGAGACCAAAAACCAATCCAATTTTAGCCGTATTCAATTTTTGTGACCATTATGTTGAAAAATGATTATTTTCTTTTTTCCGTTACATGTTCAATATATTTAAATGCTTAAAGGATAAAAATAGACTATTTTTTAGTAAAAACACCAAAAATGTCATGTTTTTCACTTTTTCGAATAGTTTTCATTAGTTTTTTAACAATACCTATTTTAATCCTAAATTTTTTTTTTAAGGATACATATCGATAGGAAATTTAATTATCTATCTTCCTTTTCAAGTTATAGACAAAAACACAAAAAATTAAAAAAAAAGTCGAAAATATTGATCGTTACAAAAATTATCATATCTTTATAACTTATCCATATATTTTGAAGAAAATTATCTTGTTATCTTTGCCAAGTGTACTACACATAAAAAATATAAAACTATGAGGATTCGCAAGATTTAGATTTTTTTATGTCAGTAAGAAACTCTTTTTTTGCAAAAATTTCCTTTAAAAAGTCGAATTTTTTAAGTGTTTTGATATAATGCACTTAAACTTTTGGAGTGACCCAAAAAAAGAAGTTATTTCAGTGTTTGTTGCTTATTTGATCAGCTTTCAGTAACCGGTTTTCAGATTCGTTGTTTATTACTCAAGATATAGCCCGAATACTAAGTATGCTGAAAAAAAAACGAAAAAATACTTTGAAAAATCATATCTCGAAAAATTATCCATAAATATTTTTTTAGATAAGATTTTCGAGTTTTCTGGGCTCAAATCTATACGAAAAGTATAACGGCACTTGGTGTCCAAAAAATTTTTATTTTTTTTGTAAACTAGTGTTATTAATCAACACATATACAAATTGACATGCAGAAATCCTGTTGAATTTAATACAGAATCCGCTTATTTTTAGACGGTCTTTTTTCTACGTGAACACCTACTTTTGTTGAATATTACAAATCTTTTTGCAACAAAATCACAAAATTGTATTTTTGTCGATCGATGTTTGACCGTGTTATTCCTGTGGCGAAATTTTAAGTGCAGTGCACTGTTACGTCAAAGCGGAGATAGTTCCCTTGAAAAGATCCAAATACACAAGCATATGCCATCCATGGTATACCAAAGAACTTAAAATTTTCCGAAACAAAAGAAATAAAGCATGGAAAAATTATTTGAAAAATATGTCCCCGGAAAATCATGATTTATACATCTCTCTTTTTGATGAGTTTAAGACTCTCTCTAATAATATTTATGCAGAATATCTTGAGTCGATGGAGATTTCTATCAAACAAGACCCTAAAAGTTTTTGGAAATTCGTCAATTCAAAAAAAAAGTCTGACGGCTATCCAGTCAACTTTAATTATAACAATAATATCTTTAAAAGTACTATTGAGATCTCTGACGCGTTTGCAAATAACTTTAGTCAATCTTTTATTGATACCCCCATCGATATAGATATAGATTACTTCCATTATTTACGTGATTACCCACCAAGTTACATTTAACAGTATTCCAGTTGAGCTCGATAAGATCTCACACTGTCTTTCACTTCTTCATGATGATTGCTCTCTGGGACCTGATGGAATCCCTCCGATAGTTTAAAAAAACTGTAGATCCGTTTTAGCTCTCCCTCTTCAACACATTTTCGTATTATCTCTTAAATCGGGTATATTTCCAAACATATGGAAAAGCGCATATATTACTCCTGTTTTTAAAAAGGGAGATAAAGCCCACATAACTAACTATAGGCCAATATCTAAACTTTCATGTATTCCAAAGCTTTTTGAGCAAGTTATTTGTGATAGTTTAACGTTCTACTGTAGAAATATTATTTGTAATCAACAACATGGTTTCATGCAAAAAAGATCAACGGTTACGAATCTATGTACTTTCATTTTTGCAAAATTTATTGCTCCTTCGCTTTAGAAAGTGGACAGGAACTCGACGGGAAACCGACGAAGTTACGAATACCAGAGTTACGGGCGACAGAGTTACGAGCGTCAAAGTTACGCTAAACCGAAGTTACGAAAAACTAGAGTTACGAATTCTAAAGTTATGTTAAGCTATGACATGTGATTTTTGGGTTGGCAACAATTGCGAGGAACGACATGGAATTATGGAAATACAAACAAGAAATTAACATTTTTCTCATTGGTCAGAACTAAATGAGTACAACGAAAATGGGTGTTATTTACTCTTGTAAAATTTTGATTGGATAGGTATAGATATACATATATGGTTTTGTTTTTGTGAGAAGATCGCAAAAACGTTGAAATGGAAAAAAAACCATGAGTATACTTATGTAAGTTTGGGGGGACATAATTGAATTTAACTTCTTATTTGTCCAACTAATATTGCAAATACGTATTTTTGTTTTCTATTAATTAATATACCTAATTATTCATAGCGTATTTTGTAATACCCACTTTGTTATTATTTATAATAAAATAATAACCAAACCACCCCTTTTTTTTACAGTCGTTATTTTGGTATGGTGAACTGTTGTTGCAATTGTTGCCAACCCAAAAATCACATGTCATAGCTTAACATAACTTTAGAATTCGTAACTCTAGTTTTTCGTAACTTCGGTTTCGCGTAACTTAGACGGACGTAACTCTGTCGCGCGTAACTCTGTTATTCGTAACTCCGTTACCATTTCGAACTCGACTGCATTTATACAGACTATTCTAAGGCTTTTGATCAACTTTCTCATGACATCATAAAGTTTAAATTAAAAATGTTTGGTTTTCCTATAAGTTTTATCACTTGGATTTCTTCTTACCTTAAAAATAGGTCATATCAGGTAAAATTCAGAGGGACCTTCTCAAAATCGTTAATTGCCAAATCGGGCGTCCCGCAAGCTAGTCACCTGGGACCTCTTCTTTTTATTTTAGCTATTAATGACGTACCGTTATGTTTACGTAAGAGTCATATTCTTATTTTCGCAGATGATATGAAAATTTACAAAAGCATAAGCTCTGTGAATGACCGCATATCCTTGCAAGATGACCTTGATAGATTTGCTATTTGGTGTACAAAGAACGGTTTAAATCTCAACCCGACTAAGTGTCAGACGATGACCTTTTCAAAGAAAAAAAACTCCTAGTCTGTATGATTATAAGATATCTCATCACACTTTACTCCGTGATGTGCATAGCTTTAAAGACCTTGGTGTTAACTTTAACTCCAACCTCGATTTCACAGAGCACATAAACCTGATTGTAAACAAGGCCAATTCTATGTTAGGTTTTGTCAAGCGTTGGTCGAAAGAGTTTAGGGACCCTTACGTTACATTAGCTCTTTACAACTGCTTAGTTCGCCCCCACTTAGAATACGCATCTCAAGTTTGGACACCTTTTTACAGCATCCATATAGAAAGAATAGAATCAGTCCAACGGAATTTTATTCGTTTTGCCTTAAAAGGCTTGCCATGGACGGACCCTTTTAACCTTCCTTCCTATGAGCATCGAATCAACCTACTGCAGATCCAAACCTTGTCTCAAAGGAGATTAAGATTAAGATTTGGGTGAGAGGTGGGAATAATTCGCCTTATCACTGCGGCCTCTGATGGGCCTATTGTGATTTCCTCTTTTTAAAGTTCACGTAGAAATCCTGAGTTTAGAAAACTTAGTATGTTTTTGGGTGAACTAGCGGCAATGTTTTCCGCTTCGAGATAATACCTTCCGAGGTGACGTCGACGTGTATTGATTAAGCAATTACAGTGACACAGTATGTGTTCTGCTGTTTCTTCGTCTTCGTTACACATCCTGCAGGTATCGTCTTGTGTAATGCCCATGGTCTTGAGGTGTTTTTTTACTGAGCAGTGTCCAGTAAGGAAGCCTGTGGTTATGCGAATCTGACTCCTGGTGAGTGTGAGGAGTTGTTTCGTTCTGGCGTGGGAGATGTTTGGTATAAATTTTTTGGCTTGTCTGTTACCTTCCGTATGCGTCCAGTAATGATTAGCCATATCTCTTAGCCATTTATTTATGTAATGTTTTGCAGTACTTGTTGGTATGCCACAGAATGGTCTTGGCATCATGAAAGGAGATGCGGAACCTTTTCTGGCTAGTGTGTCTGCTATTTCATTCCCAACGTGACCGCTGTGACCAGGTATCCAAATGAGTTGAACTCTGTTTGTACTGGCAAGCTGGTGTAGAAGTTGTATACAGTCCCATACCAGCTTTGAGGTGACTTCATTGCTCCTAAGAGCTAGGAGTGCGGCCTTGCTGTCAGAGAGAATATAAATTCTTTTGTTTATTACAGCTCTGTTTAAGTTTTCTCTGAGGCAGAGTTCAATTGCGAATATCTCTGCTTGGAATACGGAATTGAAGCTGTCCATGCTCTGGTGCAGATAAGTTTTGGTGTTCATTCCGAATACTCCGGCCCCAACACCTTCATTTGTTTTGGAGCCATCTGTGTACCATACATGAGACTCGCTATTGAAGATGGGTCTGTTCTGTTCCCATTCATGTCGTGAGGGGAATGTGACCTTATAATTTTGGGTGAAGTTATATCTTGGGAGACAATTGTCTACTAGCGATATTTTAAGTAATTCTTCCCTATTTAATTCAGTGAGAATATCAGAGTGAATTATCTTGGAATTACAGTTATCTTCTGTGATGAGCCTATAGCCGTTGACCATGGCTTCTTTCTTTAGTAGGAGATGGAGTGGTGGTAGATCTGTGATAACTTCTAACGCTGCTGTGGGGGCTGTTCTCATTGCTCCTGTAATATTTATACAAGCTAGTCTTTGTAGTTTATTGAGCTTGGCTTGTACTGTTTTTTGTTTTGTTTTATGCCACCAGACCGGTGCAGCGTATGTTATAATTGGTCTGGCAATGGCTGTATAGAGCCAGCGAGAGATTTTGGGGTTGGCACCCCAGTTTTTACCAGTTAGACATTTGCTGGTCCATAAGGCAGTTCTGGCTTTGTCAATGGTTTTCTGTATATGAGAGTTCCAGTTGAGTTTTTCGTCTAGGGTAACCCTTCCTTCCTTAACTTATTTATTTATTTATTTATTTATTTATTTCGTCTATAAGTACATACATACATAATACATACTACTTTCTTAGACATAGATACAAAAAATATAAAATTATGATAAATAATAATTATTTCTCTAAACCAATCAATCGATAACAATAATGTTCATAATATGTTTTTTGAATACTTCTTTTGTAGAATCAAGTTCGATTACATCAGCATATTTGTTAAAAAAGTGACAAGCTTTAGTAATCGGTTCATTTAATCCGTAATTTGTCGAATGTTGTAGGATGAAGAAAAATTGATTAGCCCTCGGTCTTAGACAACGTCCAGGTGTATGTCTTATAAATTGTTCTAATAAAGGAGTACAATTAATATGACCGGTTATTACATCTCTAGCGAGTGAAATCAAAAAATAAATTCTCCTGATTTCAAGGGGTTTAATATCAATCAACGCACACCGATCATTATATGTTGGTAACGGGTGGGTCCATTCAAGTTTCAGAAGCGAATATTTCGTAAGTCTTTTCTGTATTCTTTCAATTCTATTCGACGAATTTTTGTAGTAAGGAGACCAGACTACACAGCAGTATTCTAAAATCGGTCGAACTAAACTTATAAATAGCGACTTAATTGTATAAGGACACTTAAATTCCTTAGAATTCCTGAACAAAAATCCGAGCATAGAGTTTCCTCTAGACACGATATAGTCCACATGCATTCTAAAATCTAGTTTGGAATCGAAGATAACTCCCAAATCTTTGTGATTGAAAACTCTTTGAAGAACGTTATCAGATATAAGGTAATCAAAGAAAATCGGACTTAAAGACCTAGTAAATGTAAGAACACAACATTTATTAATATTTAAATCAAGGTCATTTAAAAGACACCATTTTGACAAGGAAGTTAAATCATTTTGGAGTTGCACACAATCTGAAAATGAATTGATTGCTCTGTAAATCTTAAAATCATCGGCAAATGAAAGGCATTGTGAGTCTAAAACAAAGCTAGGTAAGTCATTAACAAAGAGTATAAATAAGAGTGGACCCAGATGACTGCCCTGAGGAACCCCTGAAAAATTCGAGATTATTTCCGATTTAGTTTGACCAATTTTAACTGATTGCACTCTGTTTTCTAGATAGCTTTTGATCCAGTCAAATATCTGAGAGTGAAATCCTAGAGATCTAAGTTTTGACAAAAGAAGTTTATGGCTAACTCTATCAAAAGCCTTTGAAAAGTCGGTGTATATGACGTCTACTTGGCTTCTTTTTTCGATTGTGTTAATACAAAAGTTTGTTAGTAGTGTGAGGTTAGTTGCTGTGGATTTCCCAGTAACAAAGCCATGTTGAAAGGGCGATATATGTGCTTTCACTGCATCATACATTTTAGTTTTTACCAATGATTCGAAGACTTTTGGGATCAATTGAAGTTTAGCAATTGGTCTATAGTTTTCAATTGATTGTTTAGAACCCGATTTATGAATTGGGGTTATGAATGAACTTTTCCAGGAATCAAGAAAAACCCCAGTTTGGAGAGATAAGTTGAAAATTATATGGAGGGGCTTACATAAATTTATCATACATTTTTTTAAAAAAAAATTTCTGGAATATTATCAGGAGGCAAACTTACACTATTTTCCAATTTGCCGAGTGCAGAAAGAATTTCTTCTTCTGATATATATATGTAACCCATATCAATTATAGTCGGAATATTATAGTTCAGTTCCGAATGAGCTGGATTAGATCTAAAATTAGATCGAAAAAATGACGCAAACAGATTACATATTTTATTGAGATCACTACTACCAATACCTTTATAGGTCATATAAGCCGGAATACCAACAGATTTGCGCTTAGAGTTTATGTATTGCCAAAAACACTTTGAGTTACTTTTGATATTTGATTCCAAGGACCATACATATTGCTTGTATAAGAACTTTTTAAGAAAGTCGTATTCTCTCCGTATACGGCAATATTCGCTTCGAAAACCTGAACCAACCTTACTCATTTTATATGTTTTGTTCAATGTGTTCTTTAATCTCGATAAGCTTTTTGTAAACCAAACGGGCTTATTATTTTTCTTCATCCGTTTAACAGGAATATAGGAAGAAAAAGCTTCATATATAATGTTTTGAAAAGTCTTATAATTTCTTTCTAAGTCCTGGAAACATAAGACCACATTCCAATCTACGCTGTTTAAAAAGTTATTTATACCAATGTAATCGGCCTTGACAAAGTCATACTTATAATCTATTTCTTGATTGGAACAGTCAAAATTATAAAATCTTAGGCACTTTAATTCAAAGCGTAAGGCTTTATGATGAATACAATTATTTAAAAGAGGAAAAGCTTCTTCTGTTAAATCAATTTCAAGGTCTTCTTGCACAAAAACAAGATCTAAAATTCTACCGATGGAGTTAACAACATTATTCATTTGTATGCAATTTAAAGCTGACATGGTGTCTAATAACAATGTTTCATTTTCATTCACAACATTATATGGAAGAAGAGCTTTATCGTCCTCAGAATACATCCAGATTACTTTACTAAGGTTAAAATCACCTAAGACTACCACGTATGAATTACAATCTAATGTTTTTACAATTTCACTAATATTGTTTATATGAGCAGTATAAATATCAAAACTCGATTTTGGAGGAATATATGAATTAAAAATATAGATACTTATTTCGTTTAAATTGTAAGGTAAGCTTACGCACACACATATCTGTTCAATTAAACCCGAGGAATTTGCAAGAGATATTTGCCTACTCTTTAAATTACTCATGACAGCAATCAGCACTCCACCTCCTCTAGACAGATCCGTACAGATTTTATCTCTATCCTTTCTATAAACGTCATAATTATTATTGCAGATTTCAGCATTCGAAATATCATCACTCAACCAAGTCTCTGTGAGAGCAATGATATTGTAATTACACTCAATAACAGCATTATGAAAAGTAAGTATTTTGGATCGCATTCCTCCCACGTTTTGGTAGTATATTAGGATTGCTTCAGCAGATGTAGGATTTAACTCGACAGTAGGAGTAGCATTATAGTTTGGATTATCAATGGCATTTAGATCGGTATTATAGATGAGCAAAGGAAATGTCATTTCTGTGTTTCCATTGCCCGGTCTTTCCCGTTTTTTTGAAGATGTTTAAAAGGTTTTACACGTATTCCCTTTGGCCAAAAATTAGCGTTGAAAACGGAGTTAAATGAATCAGCTGGAATACCAATTTTAAAATTAACCTTCTTAAGTAGATCCATATTAACATCTTTTCCAACCAACTTAAAGCAAGATATCAACGAAGAATCGATGCCACTAGATGCCGAAACATACTCAATTATCGATTCAGTACTAGTAGTAGGACGAAAACTAGATAAGTGAAGCCATTTCCGACTCTGGATAATTAAATCACCGAAACACCCATCATCTATCATTTTACTGCCTGTGATTTCCTTAGTGTGTCTCTTTTTTGTAGACTTGGCTTCATTCAATCGGTCTTGAGTGTTTTCATCAGTTCTAATAGTAACATCATTTGCATTGACACCACTAGTAGTGGGAGGTATAAGTGTTTTAGTTACACCCGATACATCGTTGTCAGTAGCAACAATTTTCATAGCAACATTGTGTGTGTCGCCGACAAACGCATCATCTTCTACATGTGCATTCATGTCTTGAGGACAAGGAGAAATAGCATCGCTCACTACCATAACAATGCCACCAGCATCAGCAACATTACCATCAGCGGCAACAACAACTTTGTCACCATTAGCAACATCGTTATCATAACCATCAGCAACAACAACAAATTGGTCACCTTCAGCAGCAGTAACAACTTGGTCACTCTCAACAGCAACAACAACTTGGTCACCTTCAGTAACATCGTTATCATCTGTAACATCAGCTACATCATCCACTTCGTTATCATCAGCAACATCATCCACAACAACCACAACATCAGCTTTCGAAGTAACATCATGGTCATCGACAATAGCAACATCTTTCACAAAAGCGTCTTCAGTGATTCGATGAATGGAACCAATGTACGAATTTGCATCAGTTTTGTCTGAATCAACAGACGAAGCAGATGCAGCTACATCAGCAAATGAGACACCGTCAAAAATCTTGCTTGTTTCCTCACTGCACAAAGCTTTATCAATTTTCGAATTCTGCTTTGAAGAATTAGTATTGATTGTTTGATTTGCAGCGAGCTCTGATGCACAAACCGGTTTTTTAGTATGTGAGAGATTTTTGCCACCATCACTTTTAGCGACGCGAGATGATAAGGGAGTGTTTTTAGATTTGCTTGTGTTTGCCGATGAAGATGATTGTCGAGGAAAAGGAGAGAAATTTAATTCTTTTGTTACCTTATTAGTGTAAGATCGGGTTGCCCGGGGGGGGTTCGATCCACTTGGACGGTCCGTAATGAGCTTTTCAAATTCAAGCTTATTATCAATAAAGAAAGAATAAAAGTCTTTGATTTTTGCTATGCAATTTAAAATTGGAATGTATTTACAAATATCGCAGCGCCAAATTAAGTTTTTATTTGACTTGAGGGCGGAATGATGAGATTCACTCACTTTCGCACAATTTAAATGGAAAGCCGAGCGGCAACACCCGCAGTAAATCAAATTACTTTTAGAAGTTAAGACTTTACACTTTGAACATTGAACGTCCATAGTTTAATAGAAATAGCAGAGTGGTTACACGTCTGAACGACTGAACTGAACTGAAACTTCCTTTGATGTCTCAAAGGAGAGTAAATAACGACCTTGTATTTATTCATCAACTTATAACGGGTGTAATTGATGGCCCGGATCTGCTTAATTCTATTAATTTTAACTACCGGAGAGGTGCTTATAACTTTCGTAGCTTAGATTTAATAAAATTATCCCAACACCGTACTAATTATGGTATGCATGTGCCCTTAACTCGCATGCGTAAGCTTGTAAATTTGAATACTAATCTGTTTGATTTTAATATTAATAAAACTAGTCTGAAAAAAATACTAAAAACCAGTGTACCACGCTCATAAACTTTTTTTTTGTATTTATGTTCAATGTTTACTGATTCTTTTCTCATTTAATGTCTTTATACCTAATTGTATGTACATATGTATATTGAATTATTTTTTTATCAACACTCTTGACTATTAAAACATTTTTGTTTTAAAATTTTGACACTTTCTGAAAATTAAACATGAAATATTAAATTTATTTTTTTGTTCATTTTAAATTTTTTTTATTTTGCATAGATATAATAATGCTTGTACTAAGCAGTCCCAATCTTTGATTTTCCTTTGATATTCGTATCACCATTCTCTTTACTTATTTAGTTCTTTTTTTTGTTTTTACCTTCAAAAACACTAAAAAGTGCCGATACGTCAATCATCCGCTAATGACTTCGTACTCGGTGAAAATGGACAACAGCGCGTGCGGTATCTGGGGGGGAAAGAGGCGTGGGAAATTTAAAAAAAAAAAAAAAAAGGTTCTGGTTCAAATTCATCAGTCTCCAACATCAATTGACATAACTTTCAGGAGTGAAATTGTCATGAATAAATGCAATTTACATCAGGCTTTCAAAAACGACTGATAATTGAAGCCGTGAGAGAGAGAGAGAGACGAAATCCTATATTTTCTATAACAATACTCTACCCCGTAAAAATTCGGTCCTTGGATATCAATTAAAATATTAACGGACGCACCTGGTTCTTTATTGCCAAAAGATCAATAATCACTTCATTCACTTCATTTTCTAGCTCATTTAGTGCAAATAAGTTCGAAATAACAAAAATTACTTTTTTCTTTGAAAGCAATCATTTAAAAAAAAATCTAGGTTAAAATCTAAATTTTTGAATAATTTTTTTCCTATACGAAAATTCTTAAAAATAATTAATTTTTGTAGATTCCACAACACACGTAACTAATCTGCTAACTACTAAAATTGTATAAATAAAATAAAAGAACCTCTTCTAAAACTTTCTGTTACCATGTGTGATTTTATGTTCTTTTAATGTTGCTTGTGAATCGATTTTTCTTCTACCAACCTATTTCATTAAGTTTACGAGCTTATGTACACGAGTAGTGCCAATAAAAAAAGACGAAAAAAAAAAAATAAACTTCAAACCAATTCAAACAAATTTCAAAAGGCAAAATAAATTTACCCTAAATTTGTACACAGTAACAAAAAAAAAAAAAAAGCCAAAGTATCTATTTCTTCTGCAAACAAAAGAGGAGTTATGATATACCATTATCACACACACAGTATATTATAGGTATAACTGTTTACCATCAGACTTTAGGGACACATAAGGATCATCATATGGACTCTCTGTAGGGAGGCAATTTAAGGATATCTCCCATTTTGACACGACTTACAACCATATAGAGGGTATAATAATGATGAGGTCAAATCCATGGATTAAGATTCAACTAATGAAAGCACGTTCGTTCTTCATGCTGTTGTTGAATCAACAGCTATGTACAAGATAAGGATATTCTCAGAATCACTTCCTTGTAGACATCCTTGTCGATGAGCTTTAACATTTTATTTAGGTAGATATATTAGATGTATTAGTTTCCGAATCTTATTATTCTATTATCTATCTAAAAAAAAAAAAATGTGGATGAAAAATATGTACATTGTAAAAGAATTTTTCTTTAAAAACAACAAAATTTGTCTACAATTTTTCTATTAAACAGAAAAAAAAAATTATATTTTTATTTAAAATGTCTTTCTTACAAAATGCAACATCATTAAAATTTATTTAGGGTCAAGTTCATTTGAATTTTCCTTTCGATTACATTTTTGGCAATGTCTTGTCTGAGTACAAACCCGCCTCTTTTTCTAACCTCAAAAAAAATAAAAAAAAAATATAAAAATGATGTATCGTATTTTTTTCACACTCTTCTTAAAAAAATTTTGGCAATTGTACAAGAATTCTTCAAACAAACCATAAGTATACTCTCTGAGTACTCTAAGAAAGCTTTTTCTTGGTTCTATTTACCCAACACGTGGACTATTGGACCCTGAGTCCTAAAAATTGCTCGAAGAAAAATTTGATGTACGGCATTGTGCGTTTGTCTCATTAGAACTCTCAAATAAACAAAAAACAAAAAAAAATATTAAAGGTTGTCTAGAACAATTCGTTGCCAAACCACCTCGTTAAGCATGTACCATAGAGAGAAGAACATTAGATAAATCACACAAGGCTATCGTATATTTGCTTGTAGATATTTATTTTTTTTTTCATGCTAGGGTAAATTAACTCTGTGTTTTTGAAGCAAAAAAATGAAAATAAGATATTGTTCCACGCACGATAAATATTTGGGTAAGATATGAAAAATGTTTTGTATTTTTTTTTTTTTTTGTAAAAAAAAGAATGCCAATCAATGCTGTCTGGATTTTGGGACTAAAAAAAACACGTTTTTTTTGGTGCTAAAATAAATGTGTAACAATATATTTTGTCTCTAAAAGTCATTTATTGGTTTCTTGGTAACTTATTCGTATTGCGTTGAGAATTTGGAAGGGTTCTCTTCTAGACTAAATAATGTTAAAGCTTAAGATGTCTTGTTTTTTTTTGTTTGATCTTAAAAAAAAAATTTAACTTTACTGATCATTTTCATACGACCTATCCGTGGGCACAATTTTCTTTCCTATTCGCACCCTATTGGGACATATTTTTATACCAAAAAGGTTGTTCGTTTTAAGTATTTTCTTATAGACAGTCTCAGAATTGATTGAATAAGGGAAAAAGGCTTTAGGCGAAAGTCTGAAAAGTTCTCCTGAGAAACACGTTCGTCATTATGATTGATCGATTGAATTTAAAACAAAAAAAGGAAAGAAAAACACAAAAATAAGATAACTTTTCGATAGAATTCAGACAAAGAAAAGTAGAGAACCGAAATTTATGTTTAAAAGACTTTTAACTTTATCTATTACAAAAAAAAAAACTAAAAAAAAAAAAAAAAAACAAAAAGCTAGACAAAGTGAAATTTTCTAATAAATCACTTAAGAAATAACTAGAAATAACTTTGAACCTCTGGGAGTAAGGAATTGCGTGACAGGTTATGTCTTAGAAGACGAAGTTATAAATTCAAAATTCTACCTCATTTTCGATATTTTTACTTGCGACAGGGGCAACTTTAGGATTGGTTAAAAAAAATTGTATTATAGAATCTAGTTTGGGTTCAAATTCGTGTTAATAAAATTTTGATTGTTCTCTTGACAATTTTTCTTTTAATTATCGATTTTTAAAGTTATTTCAAAAATTGCCAAGTAAACAATCAAAATTTTATTGATACGAATTTGAATACAAACTTTAGAACTTGGTACACTTTTACATCTCAGTACTTTTTGTGCCAGCATAATTTCAACATAGGAGAACTTGGCTCTCTTTTTAACAGTATGTTTTTGTTGTGATTTCACCACTTTTTGCAAGGTATGGCTGTAGAATTGAAAATCTCTATATTTGATGAAAATTCAGTGAAAATGGGGGTGGTTGCCACGCCCCCTGGCTGAAATTTTCAAATTTTAAATTTTTTCCTTTGTATAAACTACCATCTCTACCAATCTACAAAATTTCAAGATTCTACGATAATCAGAAGTGCTCTATAATATTTTATGAATATTCAGCGAAAATGGGCGGTTGCCACGCCCTCTGGCTGAAATTCTCAAATTTTAAATTTTTTCCTTTGTATAAACTACCAGCTCTACCGTTCTACCAAATTTCAAGATTCTACGATAATCAGAAGTGCTCTATAATATTTGATGAAAATTCAGCGGAAATGGGCGGATGCCACGCCACGATTTTTTCCTTTGTATACACCACAAGTCCTATCACCGTGTAAAATTTCAAGTTTCTACGATATCGGGAAGTTCTCCATAATTTTGATGATCTGTCAGTGAGTCAGTGAGTCAGTGAATCAGTGAGTCAGTGAGTCAGTGAGTCAGTGAGTCAGTTACGCTTTTTGCTATTTTTGAAGCCCTATATCTCAGAAACTACTCATCGTAGGAAGCTGAAATTTTGTGAGGTGTTTGGTTTTGACCAGCTCAACAAATGTAGCGAGTTTGAAATTTCTAGCATCTTTGGTGTGGAAGTTAGAGGGGGGTCGAAAATGGCCTGAGTTGTTTCCTGTAAATAAGGGTGTAGTGCCAAAGTTGCTAGATAACTTGGCTGGGCACTACCGTGCCCCTTGATAAAAAAAAAATATTTATTTATAAAACGAATCTAACAATTAAATAAAAAAATCCAAAAATAATTTTTTCTTATTCAAGTATTTAAATACCATATTTTTTGAAGATTAAAACATTTTAAAAATGTTTTTGTTATTAAAAAAAAAATAAACTTTATATTTATTTTGGATAGCATTAAATTAAAGTTATCTAGGAGAATGTACGAGCAATAAAGAATCTTGTTTAATAATACCTATACATTAAAACTTCGTCTGGGACTAATTAAGTTGAAATTCGTCCCACAGTTTTGTCTATTCTAAGAAGGGAAAATGATTTTCTTTTGACCAAAATTACTGTTAGTTTTTCTTTCCAATGTTCTACTTTTCAAATTAGAAAATTTCCTAAAAAAAAGGTAAAAGTTATCAATCAAAAACATTGTTTTGTAATTTAAAAAAATTTTTTTAATATTATTTATAAATTTTCAATTACAATTTTTTAAAACAATCAATAAAAGTTTTTCTATGAATTTGTATACCTATAAAAATCTGTATTGCCATTATTTTTTGTCTTGCAATTATTTCCAATGATTCTCAATGGTATTTGTTTAATTTCTTTTTTTTTTCAATTGAAGAATCCATTTTCAAATATTTTCAGCTCGAATTTCAAAAAATATTTCATTCTGGTGTGAAACAAAAAATCTTTGTTTTTGCAAGGTTTTTTGTTTATATAAAATGATAATGCAATAATTTATTATATTTTATGTTTATAATATTTAAAAAGACCAAATCACACAAATTACGAAATAAAAAAATATTAAATACAAAATATTTGTTCAGTTACAGAAATCCTTTAACTAACAAAACAAAAAAATATTACGCATACGCCATAGTGACCTACTCCGATAAGAGGTGTATCTTTAAAAATTCTCATTCAAGTTTCTTCTCTTTTGGAGAACCTCAAAAAATGTTATTATCAAATAAAAAATATATATGTTAATTATACATGTTGTCTTATAATTATTATAATTCTTTTAAGTTTGATGAACAGAAATACAGAATGTCGATGGGATCAAAATTGGCCAAGTAATGAGTACCTATCAATAAAAAAAATACCCTATTCAGTTTCTTGCGTTTTCAGAGCTGTTTTGTGAAACCTTATTTTTTCCATCAAGTTTTGCCTTAATATTTTTTGTCGTATAGGCTCTTTTACTATAACTGTTTAGTAAAATTTGAATTTTCATCGCTTGCATTTTTATATAGCTATTATGATGGACTCCAACACAAATATTTTGTTTAAAATTAAAAATTTCGAGTCTTTTGACAATTGGTGACATTTTTATTTCAAAATGTTTATACAAAAATATTTTTTTATTAAAAGAAAATATTACAAAATATCAGATAAAATGAAAAAAAAAAAAAAATTATAAAACTACACAACACAATCATGAAAAAAGATAAATGGTTTTTAATCTCATAAATTGTTTAAAATCACTAGTTGTTATATTTTATATTTTTTGTATAAATTAATTTATCAAAATAAAATAGCTCAATTCACTTATACTATTTCGAATATATAAAAAAATATAACTGAATTTTAAAAAACATTTATAATGAACACCTCTCAGCAAAAAAAAAAAAAAAAAAAAAAACGAAGAAAAAAATATATTTTTTAACATAAACAAATAAAATTCTTTCACACAAAAGAGATTAGTATAAATGGCATGTCATAGACCCAGACTGATTTAATTGCTGTTCATCATCATTTCCGTCTGCTCTGATGCCCAGGCTCAAAAACTTATTTAAGCAAATATTTTTATACATAAACACACAAAAAAACATATTTTCCATTTATTTAAATTTTGTTTTTTTTTTTTGTCTAACTGGATATAGATAGATACCGACGGAAAAACCAGACACATTTTTTTCTGATAGTCATCTGTCATAAACTTAACTTAAAAAAAAAAATATACAAAATATAAAAATCTAAAATACAGATTCATATAAAATGTTTTTGACGCTCTCGTCTGTAGCACAAAATATCTCGAGTGTGATCATTTTATAGTTTATTTTTATTTTTAAACAAAAAAAAAAAAAAAATATACATAACAACGACAACGAATACGAACGACGATTTTGTGATGACGGTGATGCAAAAAGCTCTCATCTTTGCTCATTCAGATAATAAACATTGCGAAGGAAATATTTTGACATCAGTTTTTAATATCGAGGCAAATAATAATAAATTAAAATTAATTTGATTTGATGCAATCGTTAAGATGGCAAAGACCTCCAAATTTTAAATGAAATGTCAAACAGAAATATATTAAATATAATGAATTTTTACGCATAAACATTTTAAAATGTAGAAACAAATTGAAGGAGGTGGATTAATTTTCAAGAAATCTTACTTCAAGACAAGTGACATTTGCATTTAACATTTTAACTTTGTGATAGTTAGGATTTCTCAAAAATTTAATTCAGAAGGTGAATTTGATTTGCAAAAGGGTGAATTTGGTTTGCAAATGAATGAAATGGTTGGATTCCTGTGATTTTTTTTTGCGTACCTTAGCGTTTTTAAACTTTTAAACAAACCCAAAACAACAATTTTATGAAAATTGAAAACATTTTCACTCTCCAATTCATGTAAAGTCACGGATATAATATATTAATTCAAATCAAGTTTAGCCATCATAAATAAAATCGAATCCAATCACAAAGGATAATGAGAGAGTGTGTTTCCTCATACGAGAGCCTCTTTAAAACTTGTAAATTTTCTACCCTTATAAATCAAGACTATCCTTAAAGAAGGTTTCAAGACTAAAAATATACATGAGAGTATGTATATTTACAAAGCACTTTTGTTTGAAGCACCAGGATAGGATATCATCATCCTTTATTTATTCAGTGGCCTTATGTACATTTATCCGATCAACGAAGCTCAAGAATGATGTTTGCACTTAAGAAAGCGATAATAGCGCCCAATGTCAACATTGACCTAATCTAAGCTGATTGGCTCTTTTTTTCTTCAAAAGAAAAAAGTTGAAGAAAAAAAAATATATGAAAAAAAAAACTTCAAAATCAATACTTTTCGAGGGCTCTTTTAAAACGAACACTTTCGTTTATGAGAATGTCAGCAAAAGACTTGACACACACACACAAAAACACTTCAAATAGAAGTCTATTAAATTTCAATGGAGGACGAACATATAACGTCTCTTCTCTGGGTGTAGTATATTCTTGTTTTATTCAGAGGTCCTTAAAAAAGAGTATCCTCTCTTTCTATTTCTTCTCTGCTTTTCGAATCTAAGCACTTGAATCCAGAAACTACATATGTATACACACTTATTACGAGATATATAAGTATGTTAGTTCTTCGTTTATTTATATGATCATTTTGTATCGATGTATGTGTGTCGGAGTGTCTTTAGATTTCTTATGTTTTGTGTGTGAAGATGGTTTTGTGGTTAACTTGGACGGAAATGAGGGAAAACTTTTCAAATCCTGAATGTAATTTAAATTTGTTGTTTAGTGTATCCTTGTGACATTTTTTTTTTGTTTATTTTTATTTACTACTGCCAGAGTTAACTTTACCTAACTTAAAATAAAGTTAATATTTGTTTCTCATTTTAATCAAAGATGGTATGGTGAATTTCACCAGGATGCTAGTTGTAAAGTGTTTGAACAATAATTTTAAACTCAGTTTATTTACTTGTAGTAAAATTGTTCGAAAATATAAACAAATAAAAGAAAATTTTTCGAAAATATATCATACTCTCAATAGATTACAAATTTGGGAGGAGGTAACTTTTTGATTTATTTAATTAAGATGTATACTACAAAAATTGAAATTGTACAGCCGATTTTAAAAAATATAAATTTTTATGAAATCGAATTCTCAAAAACAAAAAAAAAAAAAAACGATGCATGGTTTCATGAGATGAGGCGGTTAATACTGATTTTCAAAAAAAAAAAAAAAAATTCGTCGCCATTTTTTAAAAATATTTTGTAATTTTCACTTGTAGTTCAGCAAGTTTTGGCGTCAGAGAGAACTCTCATGTAATAAAGTTGCAGTAGATTTCATTTTCCAAAAAATATTTCAAGGAACTTTTTTCTCTAAAACCAAACCTTTTGGAATTAGAATGCTTTTCGTAAAATGGTCTGATCACTTCATCTTATATTAACCATAATTTTTTAATAATAATAATTTTATCAACAAATCATTGTTTTTAGAGTTAAAGGACTATTTATTAAATATCTATGTTTGCTTCTTGTCCTCTATACAATGTACATTGTATCATAAGTTCGAAAAAAAAAAACAAAAAATTATGTGATTTGTGTAAGATGGGATAAAAAGTAGAATGTGTAGGATAAGTTGAGACAAGAAAAAAATCATATAAGAGAGTCAATTTTCTAAAAAAAAATAAAATGCACGACTGGGGTCGCACGAACTTGCTCTTAGAGTTAAAGTTGCTTAAATTTTTAAGACTTTTTATATAAAAATTTGGAAAAAAAAATAAAAATTCGTTTAAAAAAAAAATAAAATAAAATCTGAAATTAAATTGCCCTCCAAAACAAGTATGCAGTTTTGATTGATATATTAACATGCAATTTTAAAAAAAAAATTTTCAAAATCGTTAGAGCCGTTTTTTAAAAAACTAATTTTTTATAAATAATTTTTTGGAAAAAAAGTTTAAACATAGAGTTGGTATGCCATTTTATAGAAATCACTAATCAACATCTAAAAACAAAATTTCAAAAAATTCAATGTCCCGTTTTCGAAAATTTGATTTTTCAAAAAAAAAATTTTCAAAATTTTTTTAAAAACCCAAAAATTATTTTTTTCAAAATTTTATTTTTGGCTTATATTTAAATTATAAAAATGCTTCTTCACAAAAAGTTTCGTTAAAATCGAAAAAGCAGTTTTGGAGATAATCAGATTTGAAAAAAACGGTTCTATGGCAGGTACCGTTAATAATGATTTTCAAAAAAAAATTTGTTGATTGAAAGATAGACCTTAGCTTAAAACTAATATTTGAATTTTTTAAACAAAATCGTTAGAGCCGTTTTCGAGAAATTTCAATTTTACTAAAATCGGTATATGACAAGTACCGTTATTTTTATTCCAAAAAAATAATTCCAAAAACCCCTCTGGAGAGTCGCCAAATAACGCTACATACCAAGTTTGACATCAATCGGCCCATCCGTTTAGGCTGTAGCTCCTTATACAGACAGACAGACAGACAGACAGACAGACTGACAGACTGACAGACTGACAGACAGACAGACAGACGGACTTCCGGGACCCACTTTTTTGGCATTGTCTACCATCGTAATGTCATGGAAAAATGTTATCTCAACTTTTTTTTTTTGTACGAATGCATAACTTGATATATAGTACCTATATCGCAAGTAATAACTTAAATTGTAAAAAAAAAGTATTTCAAATCAACGGTTAAACCTTTAATAACGTGTTATTACTTTTTGTTAAGCCAAAAACCTCGTCTTTATATGTTGTTTTTAAAGAAGTACAAGAGTTAGTTTTTGAAAAATTTAATTTTCAAAATCAAAATTTTGAAAAAAAAAAATATATTTGACTAAGTAGGTAGTAAACACTAGTTTGGTTCTCAAATTTGTAAATAAAAAGAAAAAACCGGATGCAAAAATGTCTTTTCGTTTTTGATAAATAAAAAAAAAACAACAATACTTTTTCTAAAAAATCCCTTTATTTTTCTTTACTTTTGCATGGAAAAATCATGTTTAACTTGTTTTGGCACCCTCCCCCACTCCTTTCTTTCGAATTCCAAAAATCAAAAGCTTACTTCAGGTTGTCCTAGGGCTTTCAAGGCAAACAGAAGATCAACTTGTTTTTATTTTGTTATTTTAAATTTTACAAAAAGGGAGCAAAACTAAGGCGAGAGGTTTCTCAAATCGTCTTTTTAGTTCTAGTTGTTTGTTTGAAAGTGCATTTTCGAGTTGAAACTCGATAAAAAAATGAAAAAAACTTAAAAAATCGAAGAAAAGGGGCTAGTTTTTTGTTCGTTTTCGGCAATTAACTTTCGAAATAATTAACTTAGATTTTGAAAAATTTGGAACATTGGAACAAGTATTGGCTAGTTTTTTTGGGCTTTTAATCGCGATTTTTTAAATTTTTTCAAAAAAAAAAAATTGTAACATTCTGGAAAACATTCAAAAATAACAATTTCAAAAAAAAGGCATGCTTATTTCACACACTCTTCTATCCACCCATTTTAAAGAACAACTTAATCATGTTGATGTTTTCCACAAATAGAAATCATTTAACACGAGGATTCACTAAAAGAATTTTCGCAAACAAAAACTAGTACAAGAGACCATTGAAAATGAACCGTGCAGTTACGCTATAATGTTTGAAGTAATAGGTTAGAAGAAAGTGTTGTATACATATATAAATTTTTGAAATTTCATTATTTTAAAAACAATTCATACGAATTCCCTTAATCGTGAATTTAAACAATAGACTTAGTTATTAACCTTCTAAAAAGGTACCACATGTAATTGTAGGCAGCGCCGTTGTATTTTAAATATTTTTCTATTTTACCTTTTAGAAAACTGTCCCTCGCGGATAAAGGAAGAAACCACATCCCCTCCTCAATACAATTGTTTTCTTTCTCAAGGGTACCTACCTACATATATGCGTTAACCCTTTTTCTTATGTTGACCAATATGAAGATTAGGGTGCTTCTTATATGGTCGAACAAAATTTGTTTTCAAATTTTTAATGGGACACCTGCATTATGTTCTATAATATAAGCTCGTATATGGTATTTTTTTCCGATTTTAATATTAAAATTAAGGGGTCGCTACTATTCACTAAAGATTTAAGTAAAAAAAAATGATCAATTTCAACAAAAAAAATTTTCAATGATTTATAGTAGGGAAAACAATACAAAGTACGCTTTTTCCGATTTTTCAATCTTCTAATAAACAGTTGCACAGTGAGCCTGAACAAGTTTAAGGTTGACCTAAAATGACGACAAAAACTAAAGATGAGGCTTTGTTCCTGAAGGCCTCAGCAATAATAATCCGTTTTTACCAAAATCGGATTAGCTTCCTTTTTCGAGATACCCCCCTTAAACGTGTTTTTTTCGAGAAAAATTTATATCAACGCAAGGCTCGAGTACGATAACTTAGGCGCCGAGAATTGAAAACGGTTTTTAGTTGAGGTATTCAATACAATCATTTTTGGTCTTGGGAGGGAGGGTCAATGCCCCCCCTTTAGGCGGGAGGGGCAGTTTTCTAAAAAATCAAACAAAAAATTATTAAAAAACAATGGCAACACTTACAGTTAGGAATGATACCTTTTTCAAAAGCTAGAATTGTACACTTAATTATAGTTTTTAAAACAAGTTATTTTAAACAGTTGTTTTCGAAATAATCGATTCCAAAGTCAACAATTGTGAAAAAGAAGTTTAAAAAAAATACATTGAATACTATTTTGTCAAGACTTTGGGTTTCATTACGGGATAAATTGATAAAGTAAACTACCTCAATAAATTCCTTATCAAATACTGAATTTGTTTTATTTCCATTTAAAATTGGACCTTAAAAATAAAATTTCTTAGTACCAGTGTGGTACCAGAACGCTCATTAGTGAGCCTGATAAAGAAAGTAGTTTTCCTATTTTTCAATTTTCTCAAAAACTAGAAGGCATAGAAACATATGGTTTTCAGTATTTGATAAAGAATTTATTGAGGTAGTTTACTTTATCAATTTATCCCGTAATGAAACCCAAAGTCTTGACATTATTAATTATAACCGATAATGGACTTTTTAGTTGTTTTTCACAAAAATAAATTTAATTTTGCTAAATTAATTCTTTAATTAAAAACAATCTGCTGTCATGTTGACAAAAAAAAAACTTTCCTAAATTTTTAGGGAAAATTTTCTTGCCTAACTTTCCAGTCAGCTTTCCAATGAAATTACCTAAATTGGAAAGATTTTTTTTGACAGCTGACCAATCAGAGACCGAGAAATTACCTTAACATTTAGTCCCTAACGTTTCTGAACCGGCCTATTACAAAATTTTAAAATTTTCTGAGAAAAAAAAAGTAAAATTTGTTGTTTTTTCAAAACATTAAACTGTGGTAGCGACCCCTAGAACGTGTTTACATTGGACCAAATTTTACCCAATTTATATTTAAGGCAGGAAGAACCAAATGAAAGGGTGTCCCACTAAAATTTCGTAAATTGATTTTTAAGAAGCACCCTAATGCAAAATATTTTAATATCGCGAAACCCTATGAAATGTTTATATATTTTGTTAAAGCAAAACTTTATAATTTATATTCAAATTCGAAAAGATCATATACAAAAATTATTTTTACCACATTACACACTACAAAATAAGGAAATTTTAATACTATTAAAATTTATCACCCTTGTGAAATTCACCACAAAGATATTGTATTTCCCAAATGAGAGATGGGATACATTCATCGTAAAACTTTCAAACATGTGCGATGCGTTCACTTCTGTTTATTTTGAGAGATATAAGAAATATTGAAATGAATACAAATGACAATATTAAAGAAAAAGGCTCTCAGTACACACAACCCCATACGCCCACACCACACCTACATCCACACTGATGTATATAGTTGCTGCAGCCATAATGAGGAAAGTTTTTTTTTTTTATTCTGTCAGCCTTGGCTTTGTTTGTAAGCCTACATTTGTGTTTTCCTTACTTACCCTTGGGCATTGATAAGGGAAGCAAGACAGAGATAAAATAAAATAAAAAAAAGGAAAAACTCAAGGACACATTTTTTTTCATTCATTTATTTGTATTGCTCCCTCTTTTATTATTTTTCTTATACAAATTTGAGTGAGGAAAAAAATGATTGTTGATTTTGTAACTAACACCAAATAATTCTCAAACATTGTCCTAGTCAAGGGAATAGTCCTCGGCAAAATTGTAATTAATTTGTGGGATTTTCTCGTTTTTCTTCTTTTGCGGTGATTTAATCATTTTCTTTTTTTTTTGGAAATAATTACAAGAATATATTAAGTAGGATTAATAGAAATAAATGGAATGAATATTTCATTGGGATAATTAGTAATTATTGAACATATACCAAATTGGGTGGTGTTTAATTATAAAATGTTGATTGTGTTAATTTTCAATTGTTTCTTGATGAATTAACTTGGAACTTATTGTGGTGAAAATTTATATACTTTTTTATCTCTCTTTGATTTTGATCAAATTCTATTAGAAATCAATTGAAATTAACGCATATTATGAATATTTGGTTAGGTTTGAGGTGTAATGAAGACAAATTAAATGGTCACTTGAACATTGAGATTATGACAAATTCCTTTATTGCCTACACTCCAAGTATTAATTCTATGATTACAGAGGGTCTTTTCGACCATCTGATGAATAAGAGTCTCTTGTTTAGTTCAAGGATTATTTTTATAAAGAAGCATTTAAGACATTTTTTTTCAAATCAAACAAAATAAGTTGGATGGAATTTCGTTCTGTTCCTGTGGTAACGTTGGATTAAAATGAACAATTCTTATAAGCCACTTGATAATGGGAATTTTCAAGCAAAAAAAAAAAAAAAAAAAAAAATAATAAAATAAAATAGGAAGATGACTGAATGGTAATAAACCTAAGAGCGTATTATATTATATTAAAATATAAAAGTTGTTCGTCTTTAATTTTCTTGTTTGAACTTTGATAAAAAAAAAGTTATTAAGTAATAATTTAACTGTTTTTCAAGATTTTTTATTTCAAAGTTCTCAAAAATTTTAAGAGGATATTAAGCGATTCTCAATATTAAAAATGTCAAACATTTTTCTGCGAATACCAAAAAAAAAAAAAAAAACCAAACCAATGTCAAATTGATTAATAAATTTATGTACATATTGGAAATTTGTTATTAGGTATTTGTTTCAGAAGTAGCTATAAATCACAAAAAAAAAATTTAGAAATTTTTAAATAGTGCACATGAGTGCGTCACGGCCGCTTTAAGCCTGAGATACCATTATTACTGAAGGATGACAGTAACAAAACACTTTTAATATTATTAAAGTTTAATAACAATTTTTTTATAATATTCTTATGATTCAATTGTCAATTCTATTTGGCTGACTCGTTTGCAGTCACCATGGCGTATACGTAATTAAAATGTAACTAATTTTACAATACCTAAGGCTATTGAGATAAGTTCTCTAATTTGATACTTAAAATCAAATGAAGTTTTTTTTTTTGTTTTTGTTTTTAAACACTTTAAACAAGTCTTAAATAGAGACATTTTTTTTAAGGTTTTCATGATTTCAAGATGAAAACAAAAACCATTTTACAGTTTCTGATACAATCTTATTTGAATCTTCAAGTTTAAAAAACGTTTGTTACATTTGATCGCATTCATTTGCAGTCACTGTTGCGTATACGTAACCAAAACTATTTTCTATACACCTCGGGTGCAGAAAATTAATTTTCTTCTTGTTTTTTTTACCAACAAATTTCTTGAATGTAACCACATCACATACACATCATCTTTTTTATAATGTTGCTCTATGATTCAAATTTTTTTTAAATTGCTTCATAAATGTGATGCTAAATTACAGGATGCGTTGTATTTTTGTTCGCTTCAAAAGCTCTGAGGCTGGCAAAAGTGGGAAAAGTTTCAGTTAATTTTATTTCCGCAATAAGAGATACAGAAAGCTAGAAAACTAACTGTGTGGAGAGACACGACTATGCACAGAAAATAATAGGCACTTAACTTGTTTATGAAGGTCTAGTCTTAATCAACCCTAAATTATAAGCGTCAACTAAGGAATTAAGTTAATGTTCACTGTTTCGTATACGTATGTAAATGTTGCTTATACGTATGTAAATGTAAATGAATTCACAAATTAAAGATTTTTGTTTCAAGTGCACGAAAATCCGATTTTAATTAGGATTTTTTCATCATGATCAACGACGAAGTCAACTTAAAAAATAATTAAAAAACATACCAGTGCAACAAAAAACAAAAAAATAGAGGATGTAATTCAAAAAAGTTAATTTCTTGAATAAAAATATAAATGTTACATCGACTAAGCTGTCATTATTTTTAAAAAAGCTCAAAAATTAAAAAAAACTATTTTTTCTAATACTCAGTAGCTACTCATTTTTCATTTTATTCGCAAAACAATAATACAAATTACACAAGTAAGTATTAGTACAGGAAAGTTAGTAAAAACACAGGCATGTTGTGGAACGAAATACAGGACGGCTGAATTTTTCAAATCTGAAAGAGGGGTATTAGAAAAGCTTAAGTCCTGCTTTTCGGGACGCCAACCCCCTGGCGAAATCCACCATTTTGGAAAACTCGAATCGCTCTATATCTCCAAAACTATGGTTCCTATAGAAATTGTTATCAGACCAAAGTTATTGGAAATTCAATTATCTTTTTCTTTGTAGTACATTATTTTTTTGAGCGGGCAATAGTTTTGAGGTTATGTTGTTTTAATTTATTTATTTTTCGGTTTTTTTTAAGATTTTATCATTCCCGGTATCAGTTACATAATTTTTAGAAAGTAAAAGTTATAGACCATCAAATTTCCATTAATTTGGTATATTTTTGAAAGTCATGCGATGTATAAATCGAAAGTTATTGATCTGAAAACTATAATATTAGTGCCTAAAAGTTAGTAAAAAAAACAGGCATTTTTTGGAACGATGTACAGGACGGCTGATTTTTTCAAATCTGAAAGAAGGATAGTAAAAAAACAAAAGTCCTGGTTTTCGGGTCGCCAACCACCTGGTGAAATCCGCCATTTTGAAAAACGATAATTGGTCTATATCTACTACACCATTGGCTTGACCGAATAAGTTACTTAACCAAAGTTGTAGGTAATATAAATATCTTTTCTTGTGCATGCACTGTTTTTCAGCGGGGACAACGCTTTTGAGGTTATGTTGTTTTATTTTTTCGTTTTTTTTAAATTTTTCTCAGTCTCTATGATAATAATAATAGGAATAATAGGAACTATAGTTTTGGAGATATAGAGCGATTCGCATTTTCCAAAATGGCGGATTTCGCCAGGGGGGTGGCGTCCCGAAAACCAGGACTTAAGCTTTTCTAATACCCTTTCAGATTTGAAAAATTCAGCCGTCCTGTATTTCGTTCCACGAAAAAGTCTATCTTTCCTGTACTATATTTGTTTTTATTGTTTTTCGAATAAAATAAAAAAATGAGTAGCTACTGAGTTGTAGAAAAAACACGCCTAATATAAATCATTATTCAAAAGTGTAAATTTTTTAGTATCTATTTTTTTTTTTGTTTATTATTTAGGTATTATATAAAAAATTGAATTATTTATTTTGATTTTTAAATAAAATGACATCCCGAAACATAAAAACCGTTATAGGTATCTTGAAAAAGAAGCGAAAACGAACAAATTATATCAAAGAATTTGAAAATTTAATCGAATTTTATTATCATCTTTTAAAAGCCAGAACTTCAGTTAAGCTTCGGTAAAGCTTCTTTTTAGCTTCTTTAAGACCTTATAACAACTGATTAAATGTTGTTAGGTTTGTCTTTTCTAAAAATGTAAAAATACACAAACAAATATCCTCACACTCACTCCTTTTAAAATAAAATTTCTTCAATTAGTAAATAGTTCAGGAAAACTACCTACTTCATTAATACAATCTCATTAATTTGCACAAATTAAAAACAAAGCAAATTAAACATAAGACAAAATCCTATTTTTTTTTTTCTTCTTCCTTAACTTGAAAAACTCAAAAATCATGGCATTTATTCTTTCTCAAATTGAACTGCAAAGCCAAGATTATCGAACAATTAAGAATAAATTGCAAATAAAATATTCAATCAGCGTGACTTTATCAAGAAACTAAAAACGAAGAAAAAGAAACAAACAAAAAAAAAGAAATACTAGCAAAATTGAAAAAAAAAAAGAAGAAAAATACAAATGTTCGACAACTTGTCCTGATTATACGGTCTCCAAACAATGAAATCCTCAAGATACCGTCATTTGTTTTTATTGGACTCTCTGACTCGGTTTCTTTGAATTTTTGCTCCAAGTGACTACGAGAATGGCAAAATAAAATGTGAAGAGGGTGTAGATAATGTCCCAACCGTTTCAAGTCAACTTTCAATTAAAATGAGAAAGTGCAAAACTTTGTCGAACTTCGAAATTGAACCCCTCGTTGTCGTTGTCGATTCTCATCGTTGTCGTTCTCGTCCTCGTTGTTCTTCTTATTGTTGTTGCAGAAAATAGAGATGGTTTGGTCCTTGTTTAAGTTTGAAATGGTATATTTTTTTTTGTTTGAACTACGTCGACCGACCAACGTAGACCAACACACCGGGATGACTTTACCTATGTGAATCAACTCCAACCTGAAACAATAACGACTATGGTCGGCAGGATGTGCGGATTGAGTTGCATTTTGTTATCGATTTTAAGTCGTTTAGTTAAGTAGGGCAAAGATTTATAGCTTGTCATTTGGTCTAGACAGACAGACAAACAGACAATTTCTGTTGGAAATAAATCAACATTATTCTAAATGAAAATGTTAAACATACTCAACTCATGCATTCAGCAAACTATAATACTTTTTTTTTTTATTTGATGACCTCATTTTTGAAGTCTGGGAAATGAGTTTTTTTTTTTATATAATTCAAGGTTTTTGTAAAACATAAATGTTTCAATTTTATACGCAATTTATCAAAAAGAATGACAATTTAAGCATACTCAGAATACCATTAAAATTGAAACATTATTCATGTTGAATAAAAATTCTCAGTAATTCAAAATATCTGTTAACAAAAGTGCATTACTTAAATGTTAAATTGACTTTTCCATGAAATAATACTTAACAGCAACATTTTCATGTTTAAAGTTAAAATTAGTTTGAATTAATTTTGATGAGATAAAAAAATATGAAATGAAAAATTTGTATTAATTTATTTTAAATACCTACAAAAAATTATCTGTAAAATTGTCGACAAAAATTCCAACAATTTTTTTTTTTTTTTTTTTTATTTTATGAATTTTCCCAGTGGATGGTCGATAATGAAACAAAAACCACAGACAGACACCACAAAGTTATGAACACAATTTCAAATTAAAAAAGTTTTTTTTTGTATTGTTTATTTTGTATATTTTTTGTTTTGTTTTTTATTTCATTTTATTTTTTTTAATCAACATTGGTCGAATAAAATCGGGAACCATAAGCACTTAATAGAAAGTTCAAACTATAAATACATTTTTATCGCTTATTTAGTTTAAACGTGTGTATATGTAGATATTGGGACACAATGTGATGACATGGGGATAGTAAAAAAAAAAGTTCAACGAACAATAGTATTGAAAGTGGTATTTGAAAACTGTTGAAAGGTTTGAATTTAAAAATATTTGATAAATTAAATAACATTAGGTAAGTAATTTTATTTCGATACTTTTACGTAAATCGTTAAACATAATAGGTATTACTTTTAGCTTTTTTTTTAATAATTAAAAATAATTAATCCGTTTTCAAAAAAAAAATAATGATTTTTCAAAAACCACATTGAATTTTGTTTTAAAAATCCAACACTGCTGACGATCTAGAAATTTTTGAAGTGAAAACTTCTTTAGTATAGTGATTTGAAACACGATGAAACGAAAAAGCGACAGGAAAAATCAATTGATTATAACTTTTTTGTGTTAATAGATAGATGCATGAAATACTGTAGATAGATAATAGAATAGACTTTAAATGTAAAAAAATTCAGTTAATTTCATATTCAAAATCTTGAGATAACGTTGAAAAGATGTTTTTTTTTTTTCTAAACACGTTATATCTTTTGATCTAAAGCACATACAAATTAGATTTAATTTTAGTAAGCATGCTAATAATTTTACCTTTCATTTGATATATCACACATAATGGCACGTGCTCTACAAGTTACACAACCTAAAATTGAAAAACTTGAAAAATACCTCAAAACACCTGTGGAGATCTATTCTTAGGGCCTTTACGAGATTATGGGCAGTATTGCCGATGACCAGCGACCAGTGTAGAAAGTACCGTAATCTCAGTTTGAAATTTCGACATGGTTGGCCTTAAAAAATTCTTACTTTTTTTGTAGATATCGTAGAAATATGATCATATAAAATGTGATACAATAAGCTTTCAGATGATATAAAATCTATTATAGATTGTCTTTTAAAAAAATGAATTTAATGGTGTTAGAAGAAAAAAAAAGATTTTTTTTGCTTTTTTCATGAAAAATCATTGTTTTGAAAAAATTATTTTTATACTTTTTGCGCATTGTAAAAATTTAAGTATGACTTTATTCTTTAAGAAAACTTGTAAGCTTTTTATGGTGTAATTTTTTTTTTGCAAGGTTTCACTTCTACCACGTGTGAATTGCACACATGATTTTTTTTATGCTGGCTGCTAAGACGCTAAAGTCATTTAGGAGAAAGTCATAAATCAAGAAAACAGGTCTATGAATAATCATTTTTATCAAAAAAACAAAACCGACTTCCATGATTCAAAACGGGATTTTATGGTTTTTCTAATAGTTCCTATGGCTTAAACTGAACGAAATTGAAATGGGACCACATTGCAGCCACTAGCTTTCCAACACAAAAAGAATTATCAAAATTGATTCACTCTGGCCAAAGATATGCGGTAACAAACAAAAAAAAAAAAAAAAAAAAATACAGACGAATTGAATACCTCCTCCTTTTTGGAAGTCGGTAAAAATACCGTTGATAATGATCCAAAAAATATTTCAATAGAAGGGCTTTATGTGCACAAACACGTTTTTTCTTAAACCAAAATCGATGGAGACGGCTTAGATAAAAACAGGTTTTCCATTTTTTGTATATATTTTGTTCGCGTTGTACCTTAGTAGAGGAGAGGGTCACTTTGGCGTATACGCAACTATTTTTTTCAATGAAAAAATCCAAATAGGTAATTTAATTTATTCTTTCTAAGTTATTGCCGCAAAATAAATTTATATAAATATAATTTGTTATAAGATCTGATATGGAGTCGATTATAGGAGGCCAGTTTGGAATAATTAAAAAACAAAGGAAAAACGACAACTGTCATTGATTTAAAGTTTTGATTTCGAAATTGCTTAACACATTTTTTCACAGAAATGTTCAAGAATATATCAATATACATGTCAATAACTCTCATGAGCGTACCAGGCATTAATTTGCCCACAAGAGGATTATTGCTATGACCAACTAAAAATAATTTTTAAACTTTGTTATTCAGCCATATAATTGTGAAATTAAAACTCTCAGAGAAATGTGTTCTATAGAAAGGCTTCCAATTATAAGGCTTTGGGGCAATTTTCTACCCTTTCGATTTTTCATTATTATTGATGAAAAGGGAATACAACTAAGACGCAAAAGGAACGATATTCTGGGATTTTTTTTTTTACTTTGAAAAATAATTGGTTGTTTGGAAAAAGTACACAGAGAAAAATAGACCACATAAAATAGAACAAAAACAATAAGATTTCTCTATGGTTTTCATCCAAGAAGGAAACCTTATTAAAACAATCGGGTTTTCCTTATTGTTTTAAAATCTACAAAAAAATAAAAAAAACGATGACCAGGCTGGGAATCGAACTGGAGACTTCAAATCATTAGTCGCCCACCTTACCACCTGAACCAACCTGCCATGAAAATATTGATCGCGATTTTTGTTCTAGTGCTAAGTTGCAAAAAAAATCAACTTTTCAGTCAAATTTTAATAAGATTTTCTCTATAAAAATAATAAGAAATCTCCTTAAAAAAACCTTATTATTCGTTGATTTTAATAAGATTTCCTTATGAAATTTATGGACGGTAAAACAATATGGCAATCTGTTAGTTTTTAGCGGGTCATATTTTTCTCTGTGTATTTAAAATCTGAGGCATATAATCAACAGGAGTCCAAAAGACATTTATCAGCATTCAATTAGATTTTTTACCATATTAATTGAATTCGTCTATAAATATTATAGTCTATCTCTCTCTACTCAAAACTTATAATCTTCTTCAGAAACACCCTTTTTCATATCTCTTTGGCAAATTCCAAAAAACCTGAAATAACTCTTAAGCCACTCAATTTGCTTATAAATTCCATTTACATTATGTGCGTTAAATTTATTTTATTCATGTAAATATTTTTGCATGGTATAAAGAGTGTTATAGGCTCATAAAATACCATAGGTATACCTTTATACCACAAATTACAGAAGCTTTGAAAGGAATAAAAATAATCCTACAATAAATTGTTCCAAAACATTCTGCAAATCTATTTTACCTTGGGACTTGGCAATGGGACGTGTAAAGTCTGAGTTTCTGTTTACTCCAAATCTCACTCTAACAATTCGACAAAATAAAAATTGTCTATAAAAAAATTATGCAAATTTAGAGAAAAAAAAAACCGCATGTGAAAACAATCTTTAGGCAAAATAACAAAACACTTCACTTAAACATTCACAAACACATAGAAAGTTAGGTAGGAACATCATAAAAAAATTGGGGAAAATCGTACTTGAATAGAAACAGATTCTAAAAAAATATACCGCTAAAGAAAAAAAAAATAAGATAAAAAACAATTTATCTGCCTGTCTGAAATAAAACAAATATTTGACGTTTAAATCACTTTTTGCCAAATTCAAATATCATATCTTCTTTCAATCAAATAAATCAATTTTCACTTCAAAATTTTGCCACATCTACCAAAAATATAAAGATACATTTTTTTTTTGTAGGTTTGTGTTATTCTACCACCATTTTTCTTTTTCATTTCCTTTATTTTTTTTTTTTTGTGGGTATGTGGAAGGAGGTTTATTTTCAAAGCACGTTTCGAAGGAAAATTCCACTTTAGTCACTTTTTTATTCAGAAGTAAATCCCTTTTCAATTTTCTTTTAACCTTTTTAACTACATGATTCCATGAATACTATACATATGTATTTTGTTCCTATTCAAGAGTACATATCAACTTGATCAAAGTCTAAATTTATTTTATTTTTTTTTTTTTTATTGATTTTTGACAAGAGAAGTAGCTTCTTTATTTCCTAGAAAGAAGTATCAACTTTATTTAAAGTTGAATTCATGTAAAATAGGGACATTCTGATGCCGTTAAGTGGATCAGTGCGAGAGTAAGGTGGACTTATTTCATCAAAAATATTATGCGTAGAATTTTATTAAGAGTATCCTTTTTCCGACAGCATGTCTGCCTTTAGAAAATTATACTAATGAGAGTGTCATGCTAATTAGGGATGACAAAAATGAAAGACTATAAAGAAAAAAGGAAAAACAAAAATTTGTCGCCTGAATAATAATTAATTCCTGATGGTGGAATGAAAGAATTTGTACATAACAGTGATGCCAATTTGAAGCAAATAAGATTCATGATTTTATTAAAGATTCTTAATTTACTTGTTTTCATTTCAAAATCAATGTTAGTTGAGCTGAATAAGAACAAAATAATCTTTTTACTTAATAAATTTTTGATTTTGAATAAATGTAATCAATCAAAATTGTATGAAGAAACTTAAATTGCTTCTGATAATTAGCTTTGAAATAATAAATTAATTGTTCAAATCAATTTCCAACTTATTCATCAAAACATAAATACCAAATAAATTACAGCACAATGCCTATGGGTTTTCTGTTAATGGTTTGATTTAACCTCAAACAGAATTTTAATATACCTAAGGCTATTGTTAATTGACATTTATAAGGGCCATTAACCTCAAATATCATACCCAATTAAATTTTAATTCGAGTCAATCAAACAAAGACATGTCAAACAAAATGCGAATGGTTTTGACTTTTATTTCTTTCTTTGTTTATTGTTTATATCGGTTTTTGGTTAAACACATTTATCATCATACCTCTTCTTTTATAAAAATGAATTTTCCGTTTTATAAAGGTGTAAGTATTATATGAATTGAAGATTAAGAGGTAAAATGTCTTTAACAAATTCGTAAAATTTTCCCAATTAAAATTTGGAAAATTTGGAAAAGAATAAAAATAAAAGGCTTTTATAGAACTACACAATTTACCAAAATGTTGTAGGTATTAATAAAGGATCGGGATTGATTGTTAAATTAAAACATTTAAGGCTTAATTTATGCACACTCCATTAAATTTAAACCCGCCATTAAAAAAAGGAAATTTCAAAATTTGTATGCAATTTGACAGTTTTCTTATTTTTATATTGGAGCCTTTAAATAATAATGGAGTGTGAATAATAATACCTAATAATAATTATGAATTGGGCGTGAATGGGTTTATTGTCTTGACCGTTTTTAACACAAAAAAAAAAAAATACACGGAGAAAAATAATCGTTTAAAAACAATGTAAAACTCGTGTAAAATTAACAGAGAAGATTTTATCACCTACAAACTAACTCCGGTTGAAATTAAATCTTACCCACTTTCTCGTTTAAATTTTAATAAAATCTCAAATTTTAACCGAGTTTTTTGATCAATATAAACAAGTTTATCGGTTAAAATAACCTTCTAAAATGGTAATTTTAAACAATTTAACTTAAACGAGGCAACTACGTTGATTTTAGTAACGAGAACTACGTAGTTTTTAACCAAGACTACGTTATTTTTAATACATTTTATTTAACCCACTTCTCGGTAGGTCCATTATTTTTCTGAGTGTACTATTTGTTAAAAATGTTTTCAGAAAATTGTATATAGAAATTTGTTATCGTGAATAAAAGAGTTTTTGAAATATAAATTTTAAAAGTCAAAATTTTGAAAAAAAAAAAACATTTTTTTGATATATTTTAAAAAAAGAATAACCCACCGAAATGGGTTATTATTTCTTACGATATAATTTACTATGAGGCAAGTTTAAGTTTCGTACAAAATTAAGCTCGAGACAAAAATTAAGCATTTCTGTATTTTTGTTTATAAGCAAAATTAACGGTAATGCCATATATAATTAAAATACAAAAAAGTTTGTTTTTCTCAAAATGGGCTCTAACGATTTTGTTTAAAAAAATATATATAGGTACTGCCATGTTTTGAACTATTGAATGGGACCTGTTATATAGAAGCGTTTTCTTGTCGCCCTTTTTTTCAGCCATAATTACAGAGAGCGTCCATCCTTGGAAATAAAATGTTGAACATTTTAAGGCGAATATTTGAAGCGTTGAGAATATGAAAGGGTTAGGTGACGTTTTCGATTTTCTTTATTTTTACCAGCGAATAAATCGGTTAACTTATATTTTGGTGCTATTGCAATTCATTTATTGTCCTTAGTTAAGAAGTTAGCATAGCATTAGATTATTCTTCATTAAACTCTCTCATTTTCATACAAAAAGCCTTAACCAAAAACTTTAAACGACGATTACTCAAAACTCGAAATATGTCAACGCTCCTTCTCAACTAGTGATGGGAACTATCGAATGATTTGAACTATCGATAGTTAGTAACTGAATGATTTAAACTATTGAATAGTTCATTCATTCATTCGTTTATTCATTCGAAAAAAAAACTATCGAATAAAACTATCGAATAAAAACTATCGAATAAACTATCGGGTAAGAACTATCGAATAAACTATTGAATAAAAAAACTATTCGAATGAAAATAGTAACTAAATGAATGAATGAATGAATGATTTTAAACTATCGAATGAATGAATATTTTACAACTATCGATAGTTTGATAGTTTTGTTCGTAGCCCAGTTAAATTAAACATTTCAAATGGAAAAAATTAGATCGTGCAATTTTTTTCATAGCACTGAGAGCTTAAAACCAGTTTTTCGGGAAAATCGACCTTGTGCTTAAGCCACCATCTTGGTTTAAAGGTGAAATACGTTTTAGCGAATAACTCGGCCATTTTTAACTTTTGACAAAAATTATATATATAAAACTTGTATAAAATTGTATTTTCTATAACTTTTATCTTAATAAATTTTTCTATATGACCCATATTTTTCGAGTCATTTTGAAAAAACTATACCCCTACTCAGCTTAAACTTTATACCCGCTTGATTATAGATTTTAGGATCAACGCAATATGGGAGTGTTTTTATATGTTTTTGGAGATAATAAATCTAGCTGCAATGTTAGTTTTTGCAAATTCTTGAAATTTTATAAACAAAAGGAACTATCTCAAAATCAGTAAGTGTCGTTTTAAACAAAATTAGTAAATTATAACTGATGTCTAGCAAGACAATTAAGTCTTTGAATTTTTCAAATCGCTTCATTAATGCCTGAGATATGACCAATTGTTTATAACTCACTCTCTCTTTTAAGCTTTTATTATAAACAATTGGTCATATCTCAGGGATTAATGAACCGATTTGAAAAATTCAAAATTCTCAGTAATCCCCTCTACCGTCCTTCTTCTTCTTCCTTTTTCTCGGCGCTGTTATGATCTCGATGTCGAGGGGATCATACCCTTCCCACGTTACTGCTTCACACTAGTGATCCGCCTGTGGGGTTCGCCGGGTTGACCTCAGAAATCGGCGGCAAGCCTCCCGGTTTTGTATTGTTCCGTTTCTGAGGCCAACTGAATGCTGGTGTTTTTGCATTTGCTTGTACCAGGAGTTTTTAGGCCTACCTTTCTTTTTATTTCGTCCTATGAAAAAAAAATTGCACGATCCAATTATTTCCATTTCAGCTTAATTTTTTGTACATCCCGACTGGGCTATCGATAGTTTCCATCACTATTCTCAACGCTTATTAATTTAATGAAAAAAATTGACTCATTTCAAAGTTTTTCGTAACAAAATTTACTTACATTTATTTTTTTCTTTGATGGAAAAAAGAGAAAAAAGGTCATCTATGGGTTTGTATTTTTTAAAGAAATATTTGAAGAAGGCAGCCGAGATTTTTTATTAACTTTTTTTTTTTAAACCCTGAGTTTGAGTTTGACAAGTTTTTCAAAAAAGTTCATCAAAAACGAGGCTTTTCAGTAGGGTTCCGATAGAAGCTACTCCGAAGCTACTTTAATGACTTGTAAATAAATAAATAAAAATAATTCGGAGAATAAGATGAAACGTGTGTAGGGTTTAAATTGTACTTTTTTGGTTTGAACTTCAAAAATGCATAGAAAGTCCTATTAAACATTTTTTTGATACCAAAATCTTATTTGACTGTACAACTTTATGGAGGCTAATTTATACAAAAAATACCCTTTTTTGTACAAAATCTGAAAAAAAAATTATGGTAGTATACCTTAGGCCAAAAGATGCTTCACTGCAAGAGAAGTCACACCAAATTGCAATTGTGGTAGGATTTAAAGTTTAACCTAAAGTTCATTCATTCATCAATTTTTTTTTTCATGGCAAATATGGGAACATACTAATAATTCAATACCATTGAAGTTTTGCGTTACAATCAAATAAGTACTTGTGTAGTTCTCAAACGGAAATGAAAAAAAAAAAAAAAAATTCTAAAGATGTGAATTCAAATAAACATTTTTTCCTTTAATTATTTCCAAGCAATTGAGGAGGGTTTTTTCAAAACTCAACAAACGCAAATTTTGCGAAAATGAGTTATTGGTATCGAAATTTTTGGCACGATCAGGCGCACAAGATTAAAAAAGTGAACAGTTTTAATTTAAAAAAATATTTAAAATCGAGCGTTTTTTCAAAAGTCAACAAAATTATTGAAGGTTTTTCCAAAACTCAACAAAATTATTGGAGGTTTTTCAAAAACTCAACAATTATTGGCAATATAAGCAACTCTAGTTTAAAAAAAAAAAAAATACGAACTACAAGGTTACTTACTTTAATAGTTACTGCAGTAAAATACATCATTAAATGTTTAAAAATAGACCCACAATTGAAGCTGTATAGCAACATAGAACACCACCAAACCCTAAACTTTCACAACTATAAATAAGTTTATACCTACTTCTACTTCCTCCTCTTTTTTTTTTTTTGTTTTGTTAATAAAAAGAAAAGTAAAAACAAACATGTCAACAACACTTTCAGTGAATGCCATCACCTCCTTAACACGCCCTACTGCCTTAAAGACCCTCTTAAATATACAAAAATGCCAAAAACAACAACAGAAAAGAAAAAAAAACAACAACAACAATTTAAACATTCCACCCTTGTAATTAGCTTAGTCGATAATTAAGTACAAGATGCATTAGAAATGACCAAATTTCTAAAAATAAACAATGCCCGCTTTTGTGTCCCCGTTAAACGCTGTGTCGCCGCGCCATATCGCCGGCCGCTTTCGGCACCCCACCGATTTTATATAGCCGATGCGTAATTTTTTGGCAAAAATCTCAAAGATTCTACTAACCGTGGGCTAAAAGCCAAGTATATTTTTTTTTGTTATCGATGTGGTTTTTCTTTTTATTTTGTTTGCTATATGATTCTTTCCGGGAACGATAATGGTGTATGTGCACAATATAGTCCTTCTGTCTAGCATGACCATGACTGAGGCTAAACAGACTTGAGCATTTTTAATGATTATAATCGATTATTTTTTGTACTAAGACTTTTTAGGGTCTTTTATTGTTGGTGAAAAAAAAAAAATTGGAAAAAATTACCACTAAAGAAGTTTGTTTCAAATGCTTCAGAAAACTCTTTAAGGATTTAACTCTTAGAAAACTATTTAAGTTTAGAATGAAGGATCAAGATTAAGAATTAAGGATCTCATTTTCTCCTTTAAGTTAAAAAAATAGTAATAAGTCTTGATAAACTACGAAATCATCTTGAGAAAATTGCAAAGCACCTTAGCTGTTAGAATTATTGTTATTATTTCTTTTTTTTTTTGATAATCCTCTTTCAAGGACTTAAGGATATTAATTTCCTTCGTCATAGAGATATATTTGGGATAAAAGTTTAGTCAACTTTTAAATTTATACTTATCTTTAAGCCATAAACCTCTTCTTCTTGTTCTAATCTGATATTTCATTTTTTGTTTAAGTTAAATTTTAATCCCCACAACTGCACAAACGATACCTACCCACTTTTAAGTAAATTTTCAACCAAAAAAAACACAAATCAAAATACTTTTCGGTTAAATTCTCCGATCTGATATATAAAGAATCCATTTTGGCTTTCATCGTTAACGATGCGAAAAGCTATTTCGACTTCCAGTTAGTTTATTACAGATCGAAGTGATTATACCTTGGAATCGTCTGTTTGAAAGTTAAACTTATTTGGGATGAGTTGAAGATGGTTAAAGTCTTCCACCTCCAAAGTTTAATTCCATCCCAGACGAAGGACATGTGAGAGGGACGTGTGAACATGAGATGTCACATACACACATACAACCATTATATGAATATCTAGGTATAGCTAGCTATAATGGTGGAAAGGAAAGAAGAGACAAATGACAATGCCATTCTGAAGCTGACGACGGTACACAAAAATTAATGTGTAAGCTGTGAGGATGATATCCCTAGATAGCAGTGTACCATCTGGCGCCAGTGTTCTTCCTTGAAGCACCCTGAATCTTTTGAATAAGTCTTACTTATTCTTTTCCTATATGTATACAAGTATTATATAGTAATTGTATAGGGATGGAAAAGTGGGGGTGGTGGTGGATTGATGTCTATAATAACAGGAAACAGTTAAATGCGATGAATTGGAATTAATTAGTTTGTTGTTTCATATGTGTATGTTGTTTGTGTATGTGTGAGTGTATATAGGGAAAGACGGAAGAAGGAGGAGAACTCATAGATTATAATCAAGTGTGTGCTTGAGGAGTAAAATTGATCCTATTCATGTTTCATGGGAATGTTACTTAAATCACTCTTGCTTATCGAACAAAAAACATAACATTAAGGTATAATTTGAGGGATTGAAGGTTTTTTTTTTTTTTTTTTTTTTTTTTTGGATTATGAAATTTAATATTTTTTATAAATGCGGTAATTGGCTAATAAAGATTTATGAAGGAAAAACATTGATTTTTTGACGTTTTATTTATTTTTTTTTTGTTCTTTTTGAATTAAGTTTATTAAACCCGGAAAAAGAAGCTTATTTATTTCTAATAAAAATAAATAGAATCTGTTTAAAATCTTTTAAAATCAAAGTGAACTTCATATAATTTTAAGTACCTATTTTATTATTAAAACAATTAAGTGTATCTGGCCAATAATGATATGGATTTCTCATTATTTTATTCTTTCTTGAATTTTAAAGATTAAAAAAAAAAAAGAATTTTAAAAGGATTCTTTTCTTTCAATTTTGTTTGGACGCAAATTTTGCGCCATAGATGTTAAGCTTACGTGCAAGGAATTAAGAAGATTGTCTGCTTATTTAAAGACGGTAGAGAAAAAAAGCCCTGCAGACATCCGCTTTATTTCATAGGTACAGACTCCTTGTTTGTTTTTGCATGTTTTATTTCTACGTGTACACTGAGGGAAAAAACACAACGTACAATGTAAAATGTTCAACGTTGATTTAATGTTGAAAAAATTAACATGAAAATTCTTAAAAATAAAATTGAAACAACGTAAGAAATTTTTCGGACTTCAGCTTTTGTTGCATTTGTGTGGGTTAGAATCAAAACCCATTTTATCCACTTTTTTTGATTTCGAGTAAATCGAGAAAAACTTGTATCTTGTAAACGAAACATTTTTTAGTGCTTTTTAAATGCAGGATGGATTCAATTAGGATTCCCTACAGTTTAAGTCCAGAAATCGTGATCTGAGGGTTTTAGTTTTAGAGTTATACCCAAAACAAATATGGATAGAATGGATTTTGAAAATCACCTCTGAATTTCAGACCAAAATAAGAAAATATGGCATGAAAAAAAACTTTATTTCCTTTTTTAACTACGCCTGCTTTCTTGAACAAATAAATTCAATCCTAAATTCCGAAATTTTTTTTTCAAAAATCCGTATAAATTTTCGGATATTCCCATCTAATCTCATCCCATGGATAAAATGGTTTTTGAATTTCAAATTTATTTTAGAAATAATATTTTGAATTGATATAATGGATTTTGATGCGAATAAAATTGTTTGGATGTAATGGGTTTTGAAAAAAAAACTCAAGTGGATAAAATGGGTTTTGAAATTAACCTCTAACTTTGGGGTCTGATTTCTATGCCAAAAAATGTAATTAGAGACTCAAACTTGGGCGCAACGTATGTATTTGAATAATAGAAACAAAACCTCATACCTAAGTCATTTTTTTTTTTGAAAAGTGGATATAATGGGTTTTGATTCTCATCTACACATTTTAGCAAGATGTTTTATTACGGTAAACCACTTTAAACTAACGATGTTCTACTTTGATTTTAAAAATTTCGTCTTCAACGCAAAATCATTTCGAAAAATATAGTTGAATCAACGTGGTTTTCGTTGATTTTAAGTTGTTTTTTTTCTCAGTGAGGAAAAAGTGTGAAAAAATTGGAATACAAATATAAAAAAACAAAACAAAAACAATTTTGTCACTAAGAAAAAGGTAGCATTGAGACTAAAATTCATATTAAATAAAATGCACGACTCGGTTGCACTCTTATGTAAAAGTAGCGCTCTTAAATATTAATGCTTTTTTCTTTTTTTTTTTTTTAATAAAATTTCTTTTTAAGTGCTTAATCACCGTATGTAATGATTTTAATTTTAACCACAATACAAAGTAGGTATATTTCCTTTTTTGGAATAAGCATGCATTAAAAAAAAATTTTAATATTTTGTAAATATATAGGTAAACAGTTTCAACAATTAAACAAAAAGTATGAAAAGTTTTAGAAAATATCAGTAATTTTTTTTTATAACAAAGATGAAAAAAAAATCGTTACCTAAACCATTATTTTACAAAAAGTTGATTTTCCAAAAAAAAAGTAATGATTTTTTTTAACGAAAAATGCGTTTTTCAAAAAAAATTCTCACTTTTCAATTAAAATAGGGTTAGCTACTTAAATGTTTTTGCATAAATGAAATCTATTGATTCGCCATTTACGAGTAGTTTAGAAATGAAGAAAACAGTATATTTTTGTAGTCCATATTTTATTTACTTTTTGTGACAATCTTGTTAAATAATATAGTATCTTTTTTCTCTTTCGAAAGCTCAACATTTTTATAAATGCTGAAAGTATAAAAATAAACTATCAAGTAAAAATCTCAAAAATGTAATTTTTTTTCTCTTTTTAAAAATAGATTTTCTTAATTTTTTATTTAATATTATTTTTTTTAAAAGGATACAAGTTTAATTTCCTTCAAAAATTTACTTAACACAATTTCGGTTTGCTTTTCAGGTTAAAGACAATAATTCGAAAAGTCGAAATTAGTTTTTCAAAAATAAATTAAGTATTTTTTTTTTTTATCAAAAAATCAATTTTTGAAAATTATATTTTTAATTCATATTTGAGGTAACCTTTAATAAAATCTGTGAATTCAGAAAAAAAAAAATTTCTATGGGTCGAAGAACCTTCAAATAATTACGATTTAAGAATAAAATAAAATCATAAAAATATTCTTCAAAAACAACAAACAAACAATTGCATATCAAAATTATTGTAAGAGCCGTTTTCGAGAAAATTGCACTAGGTAACGTGAAAATTAATATAATATGAGATGTTTCCATTTTAAGCGGGAAACAAAACTAAAACCAACAATAAATTTCAATAAAAATCATCTGATACAGATTTGAAATTGGTTATAATTACGACATATCGGTTATAACAAAAAAACTCTTAAGTTATACCTATTTTGGATGTGCTTACTCTCAAATTTGAACTAACATTCTAAGATCATCATCCAGAACATGTTGGAGCACTTTAATTTGCACTGACATGTTATTATTATTGCTTATAGATTCGCATACAAAAAAAAATTTCTTTTATTATTAACCCTCTGTAGGCACACCTCTTTTTTGTGACGTGATAGGCACACGGGTGCGAATTTGGTTCATACTTTTTCATGTCGCTACAACTTTTTTCAGTCTCAATATTTAATAGAGAATCATACATGAAATTGATGAAGAATTTTCCGAGGAATTCGAATATTGTTTTCACAATTCCGAAAAAAAATATTTTCACCCTAATAAAGAGACATTTTTGTGACCACTTTTTTGAAAAATCGTACTTTTTTTAATTTTTGTAATGCCAAATTTGCACCCGTGTGCCGACAGTGGGTTTTATATAAGATACTGCAAATAAATTAAAAAAAAAAAATGTGAGGGAAAAACCAATTTAAAATCATCACCATTTTATCACTCATAGTTCACCAATGTGGCTGTAATTACACATTTTTATATGTTTTTTTTTTTTTTTTAATTTTCATAATCAAATTCGCCTTTTATGCAGCATACGTCCTTAACATAGCCTTAATCCTGACACAGGTATGCGTATTGTTGATAATAACCATTGAATTCAAACAATAGATTCATGAATTTAATTAAAAAAATAACTAAATTTTCATAATATTACATAATATTCTTTTGTTTCAAAAATTATAACCATACTATGCTTATTTGATATTTTGTCATCAAAAAATTCTTTTGTTCTTGCCAATTATTATTTTTATACCCCATCGCATCTTCCCCTCTCCAACCCCAACTAAAAATTTAAGTCGTTTATGTAATTTTCCACAACTAAATAAACAAAAACCACTTGGAGATTATTTTTTTTTTTTTGTTTATTTTAGTTGGCTCTTTCGCATGCACAACCTGTCATTATTTTCTACCTCTGCCGACTGTACAGCACACAGTAAGCCTCCCCCACACATGACATGAAAATGTATACAAAGGATTTTCCAAAACCAAAGTCAACAAATTCACTAATTAGTTTCAAGATACGAGGTTGACGGATGCTTGATTACAAAATCTCATTTGGTTTCGTTTTTTTTTATTTTTTTTCTTTCTTTTTTTTTTCTGTTCATTAAAATAAGTGCAAAAACACAAAATTGTTTACACCAATGTTTACACTTTAATTTATTTTTGTTTTTTGTATTGGGTTGTTACATACAAACATCGAGGATGCGAGTACATTTCACATGTTTGCTGTGCTTTTGAAAAGTGTTTGATATTTTCAAAAAAAAAAAAATTGATGAGCAATAATAAACAAACAAACACCAAAGGAACACACTTTCCTGCATATTCTCATAGCAGAATTATATTCAAAGTTTTTAATTTATTGATTTTTTCTTTTTATTTTATGAGCTTCATCGGACACCCTGTGTTTTGAGATTTTATTATAAATAAACGGCAAATAGTCATGTAGTCGTTCTCAGATTTTAACGACTTTCAAAAACTCTCTGGTAAAATAGCAATTCTCATAAAAATTTATTTGATTATTGATTTGCTTGAAATTTTTATAGGTAAGAAACTCAATAAGAAATTATTTCACTTTTTTTTTTAGTTTATTTTTTGTGTAAAAAAAAATGATAATAATACTACTTCATATCTTTTCATAAAAAAAAAAAAATATCTATGTGTAGGTAGTACACAAAATATCTTTAAAAAAAAAAGGATGCGTGTTCTATCTATCTCGAACAGGAAACCTTAGAAGAATATTCATTCCGGTCTACAATAAATATTTCTCTTGCTAAAAAAAAAAAATATAAAGAAAGCTTATGATGATTTTTAATGGTCGTTATATTTTATTGTACCCACTAACGATTCCCCTTTTCCGTAAAGAACTTATATAAAATCAAATTGAGTTGAGAGATGCTGTAGTTTGCTTTTGCAAATTACATAAAAGTTGAAATTCTAACTTACAAGGAAATTTGTGGTTGTTAGGAAATGCATTATGACTTCAAGAATCACATTGAATAATTTTATTTTGAAATAGGTACAAAATTAAATTTAATCGGTTCTTAAGTTTCTCTTCTAGGAAAACTTATCATATTCAAAAAATATAATGAAGGAAAATAAACATGGGAAAATATTTAAACCATCTTTTTATAGAATTATGGTCTAATAATAACAAGAGTAAACATTAAAAAGTTATCTAGGATAGTTACACTTGAAAAGGTTAGAGTAAACATTTTTTTTTTTTTTTTGTAATGATTTATATAAGATACTTTGCAAGTGAAATAATTTGCTTGAAAGGGTATTTTTACTTGAAATATAAAATATATTTTGATGTTTTTTAGTGTATGTATCAATCCTCTAAAAAAAAAAGTATCCAAATTCTGTTTGTCCGTCTGTCTCTATCTGGACCTGCAGCCTAAGTCGCCGAAGTGATTTATTTAAAAGTTCGCAGTTAATGGTTTTAGGGGGTTACCTAGAGGGGAGGTGAAATTTAGTATTTTTAGTATTTAGATGCTTGCCATAAGACCGAAATAGAAAAGGTTGTTTTTTTTTTAAATAAATATTTTAGACTTTTAAAAAAAATGTTGATTTTTTTTAAACGGATGAATAAAGTTGATTTAAACTTTATTTTTATATATCGAAAAATATTAACCTTTTGAAAAACTTTTAAAAATTTGTATACAAAAAAAAAAACTACTATTAAAAACAAAAAAACAAATCAGTTCTCAAAATTAAATTGCATTCCTTGTTTGTAGGTCAAATCCATTTAAATAGATGTTGGTAACCTTAAACCAATTTTTATATTACATTTTGAAATTTTTTTTGTCTCATACTTTTTGAGACTGATTTTTAAGTGTTCATTAATTATTTTATTATAATATTTAATTATAATTTCACGATTAAGTATTTACGGTGCAGTTTTAGATGAAAAATTAAAAATGGTATGACTTTTTCACGACTTTTACGCTTCTAACGATACCCTTCTTTGTCAAATTACGACATGAAGTTTAAAAGCTGTGATGTAACAGATGAACATGCGGACTAAGCCGCATTTTGCCGTTGTCAAATTAAAACTGTCAAAAATATATATGATATAAACGATGCTCTAAGCTGGTCACTATGGTGTATACGCAATATTTTTTTAATTATGAAAGGATCTCTGTCACCTGTAAGTTACAGTCAGATTTGATATAATTTTTGTATGCTGCAGTTTAAAATATGCTGTTTTCAGTATGTGAACTAGCGTTAATAGTTTCTGAGATATTTGGTTTTGAACATTGGTAGATTTTTGTGGGATTAAATTTGTTTTTAAAATTACAAAAGTAGTTCTGAGTTAAGAATACTAAAACGTTTTTGTAGAAAAATGTTTCTTTAAAATATTTATAAGTGAATTACGAGAAATTCAGACATTAAGAAAACTGTTCTATGGCAAGTATCGTTGGAATGTTATGAGCACCATTTTTATATTTAGTAATGGTTGAACTTTAATGATTTTGTTTTAGTATACCCCGTTATTCTGCGATGAATTGAAACTTATGAGTTAGTTTATATATTCTTTAACACAATGCAACAAAAATTTTGTGCTCTTAGGTGCTCTTTAGATAATCGAGGGTCAATTAGTTTTTCACTTTCTGATAGAAAATACTCCTTACTTTATGCAACGTTTTTAATTTTTAAATTAAATTTACTGATGTTATTAGTGTATTTTATTTTGGGTGATCTTAATTAAGGTTGGGGAAGAGAGAAAAGAAATTGAGAATTGCGTATTAAGGGATGAGGAAAAAAATTTGAGAAAAATAATGTCGACAGGCGGAGTAGGTACATGCCATTAATCAATTTTTTTTAGTTTAATCAATAAAAATAACAAAAACTAGGTTTATATTGTATTTCCTTGTAGGAATACTAATTTTTAACAGAAATAATAACAAAAACCACAAAAAATAATTATAGCCAGGTTTTTGATGACAATACTCCTATGTGCGACGTAGAAATGTAATCAGAAAATTCTGAAAAAAGCCCAAGTGCATTCCGGTCTTCATTTTGAAAAAAGTTATCATTTTGAGTCCGTCCATCATACAAAAAAACAATTTTGTAATTAGGTGATTCAACCAAACACATTTCATGAGAAAAGTATTCAGATCTAATCCGTAAATAGTTCGAAGTCCTATACTAATTTTTCTTTTATAATGAATAACTTCAATTTATCTCAAACTTTTTCCAAGATATGTGTTACTTTTGACCAAATTAATTTCTAAGCAAAATCTCTCGAAACTGTTTGTAATTTTTTTTTTATAGAAATGAGTTGAACAGCTTTGATCTTTGAATATAAACCCCAATTTTCTTAAGATACAAAAGTCAATTGAGTCTGACAGACTAAGTTACCTTTTATGTATTTCATGATTTAAATGATACAAAATTTTCATCTTTAACTAACAAGACATTTTTCCGTACTTCACCAGTAGTAGCTAGATCTAAAATAAAAAAAAATCAGCATTTTGTTCTTCAACCTGTTTTGTACCTTTTGCACACAGAATTCAATTTATAAAAGCTTAACATAAACAAAATGTTAAAAGTAATGTACTTTTCGCACGTAAAACAAACCTGATTACATTCCTCACGTAACGAATAAAATAATGTAGGTAGAAATATACACAGGTAGATAAAGTAGATAGATGAGGTGAGTATAATACTCCTCGTCGTACCTTCACCTACCTTCAAACCAATAAAATGGAATTTATTGATTTTTTTGCACTTGTTCGATTTACCGGTCGTTGGCACACTCTCGCACTAGAAAACAGTTTCCGTATATTTCCGTATAGCACTCACCTTATTTTATCCTTAATGTGCATTTTATCGTTGTAAGTTCGATTTTAACCTCGTTTATACCTCCCAAACCACCCTCCCCAATACACTATCATACCTTTTTTTCGGATGCAAACTTTTGTATATAGTAATGTACGAGTAAGTACAAAAAAAAATATAAAAAAGAGTAGAAAAAAAAGATCAATAAACGTCAAGCAATATGCATTTAAAACCTGATTTATTGCATGTGCTTCTCCTGTCAGCAACTTTATATAACACAATTTTACAACTAAGGAGCAGCAGTCAACGATTAAAGTGGTGCTTGCCGCGTATACCCAGAGCCACCACCAACAATCAACACATAAAAATAAAAACGCATCCTTAAAGTCATTAATTATTCCGCAAATTCATCGATTTCCTCCAACATACAATCCGAGTCGTTCCATTTATTTTATAATTATATTTGAGGAGAAATTTGTTATCGGTTTTTAGGATGAATTTTATAGATATAGCTAAAAAATACAATAAAAAGCACTGCAGTAAGCAGTTGCAGCTCTTAAAACTGAAAAGACTCTTTAGCCAACAATAAATACCTAAGAAATAAACATTTCACTGAAATAATTTTCTCATTTAAAAATGATATATCCTTATCAATAGTATTCGAGTAGTGCAATGGTATTGAAAAAATTCTAAAAAATTTCAAAACAAAGCTATCAATGGTTTTCTAAAACTAAAACATGAATTACACCTTTGACAAAGAAGTAGTGATTATAGAAGGGGAATTTTTTTTTTTTTACAATTTGAAAAACGTCATTCAAAAGATAATAAATAGAAAAGATAGGGGTCTCATACGGATTTTTGTTTAAGTCTCTGTGTTTCGAAATATGAATTTTTGAAAAACACCTACTTATTTTTGGGTATTTTTAGGTGAGTTTTTATTTTTTTAAATTTTTTGTAGCATTAAAAAAAATTCAAGCTTATAGAACATGTAGTCTATGACTGTGCGCATACATGTGCCAAAAATTTGTATTTCAAAATGGTTTTTGACCGAATAACGGGAAAAACAATTTTTTCTTCAACAGATAAATAAATAAAATTTATATTGTAGATAGATAATAGACAGAACTATATCTGTGCAAAATTTCAATCAATTTTGTGGTCACAATTTTGAGATAACGGTAAAATAAAGTTTTATTTTTCAACAGGTTCTATCTTTTGATCTAAAGCAAATACAAATTTGATTTAACTTTATTTAGCATTCTAATGATGTTACCTTTCATTTGGTATATCACACATAACTGTACATTCACACCAAGCTTCACAATGTTAGATTAAAAAACTTGCGAAATACCTCAAAGCACCTGTGGAGATCTGTTGATCATGAACAGCCAATAGTGTGGGAAGTACCGTAATCTCAGTTTGGAATTTCGACATGATTTGCTTTAAAAAATTCTACCTTTTTTTCTATTACATTGCAGAAATAAGATTGAAACGTCATATGAAAGGTGAAATTGTAAGCTTTTACATGATATAACATTTTTTATATGCTGTCTAAAAAAAATTGATTCAATAGCGTGAGAACATAAAATTATATGTTTTTTTTTGGTTTTTTTGATGAAATTTTATCGAGTTTAAAAAATTCTAGCTCTTTTTGGAGATGCCTAATAGACATGATCGATATATATGTATATATTTTGAACTGAAGCAATAAGCTTTCAGGTGGTATAAAATTTATTATAGGTTGTAATATCAAAAAAATGAATTTTTCGGTGATGCAAATGATTTTTTCACTTTTTTAATAAGAAATGATTGTTTTTAATAAATTATTTTAAATACTTTTTGCTCATTGTAAAAATTTAAAAATGGTTTTTTTATTTAGAAGAAATATTTGGCTTTTTAATGGTATAATTTTTTTTTGTAAGCTTTTAAAATAAAAAAAAATTGTTTGAAATAAATAAACGCTTCAATTGACTCATTTCAAAAGCACACAACTTGTTTTCTTACGACGTTATCACGTTAAATCATCGTCCGTAAACCGGCTTTACAGACAACCTCTTTTTAAAAAGTATGAAATGATTTTTTGAAATCACACATTTGTCATGACACATCATACAGTCAATATTTTTACATGACAACCTATAATAAATTTTATTTCATTGGAAAGCTTATGATTTAACCTTTAAAAATATACATCAACCATATCCGTACGACACTTACAAAAAAGTTACAATTTTTTAAAGACAACCTACCTCGGCTGCCACCAATGGTATGTTCACACCCTGATCCTGGTTGGTCAGTATCAGATGCAAATCTTTCGATTTTTTTTCTACAGTACAATACGACCTATTGTCTTTCAGAACCAGTTCTTGTCGATGAAGTTCTGACCTGCTTATTATTTACCTACATTTCGTGAAAAAAATTTGTGATTCAAAAAAGCTTTCCTCAACCGAGCGATGCGAAGTGTAAAATTATAAGGATGTTGTTCATTATTTTGCCTTTCTTAGGTGAGTTCCACAGAATTCTCTCAATAACAATCCCAAACACATTCTGACATGATATCTGTATAGTCATAGGTAGTCACCCTATACATTAAAATTAATCTTTCAAAATTCATCAAACATTATTCGGTTATTTAATGTCCAGGTATGTACTCGTATATGCCTCATTTTCAATCAACTTAAAATCATTTAAGCCTATTCCACCATGACCTTTTAATCAAAGAAAATTTTCATTAGAGTATTTCACCATCGATGTCAATAACATTTGGTTTCTCTCTTTCTTTTCAACTCTTCTTACAGATTGGAAATTTTCCTGAGTGCTTCGTCAGTGCTTTTCACTATAACATTCTACTATATTGAATCACCCAACTAGACACACTATTAAGAGTCTGTCCATCACACCAGAAGTGTGGTAACAAGAGAAACAATTTCATAAAAAAAAAAAAAAACCCCCAAAACTCGCACTCATCCTTTTTAGAATTTTCTATCAAAAGGGACAACAAGCTACATACACAACAGCCCATCAGCCAACTTGTGCATAGAAAAGAATCCTCAAATATCCTTTCAATTGAAAGGATCAAACGGCCAGAAACTGGAAATGAATTACCACCACTGCAAAGGAGCAGCATCTTCAAAAGTGTCATCGAAAGGACTCGAAGTAGTAGCAGTAGTTGTTATTGTGTGTCACAGCTGTAGTAGAACGAATTGTAGTTGTTGTAGTTGGGACCGCAATAAATTTGCGTTGAAACAAATTGACCGAAACAGACAATCTGAAGAAGACAAGTCCTTACTCTATCTACTACGCCAACAAGCAATTCATAGGGATAACAATTGTTGCCGAATAGCCAACGGACGACGCAACGTGTCGTCGTGTCTTCAAACAAATAACATAAATGATTGGCAAGTTCCGTGCTGCTGTTGTTGATGAGAGTATCCTTTTTTGCATGGGCCATTACTTACAGGCCAACGACGAAAGCGAAGAAGAAGGCTCTTCTTCTTGTACAATCAACTTTCATCAGCGTTACACCGTTACAAGTAAAAGTAACAACTCGTTTGTATTAGTTAAGTTCAGTTTAACTTCAAACACACATCATCGACTTTATCATCATCGTCAAAGCATAATAATTCACCTAATCGTCGGAGTCCTCGTCGTCGTCCTAACAACAAAAAGGACTTTTCTAATTATAAGGCTTTGGCAGGAGGAAAAAAATCGCCTTAGACGATTAGTTCAAAGGAGCAAAGTCATTTCAGGAACCATCACTCACAGACAAAAAGCATCACCACTACTTCCATCACTACTGGAACTTTCTTGTTGTTGTTGTCATCGTGGGCATCGTTCGTGTCAGCTGTGACAAAAGTTTTTGGTTGCTTTTGCTTTTGGTCGTGCTCGTGCTATTTCTGTTGCTGACAAGTATCGGCGAACAATGAAGTTCAGGTCAAGTTGCTGTTGCTGGTTAACGTTGCTGTTAGTTGGATCAAATATAATTTCCGGTAAGTAGAAAAAAAAAATGTACCTTTTAGATATTTCCCATCATCATCAGTGAGAAATAATATAAATATCATATTTCCGGGAGAGAGAAAGAGGCCATTTTTTTTTTTTTTTCGTATATTTGACTCTCAACAAACACGGACCGAAGACGGATGCAACCATAAGGACAAAGTTGGGATGTTCATGTTAAAATGGTATTTGGTGTCACTTGAAGGTGTTTCCTATTATATTCGATTAAAAAAGAAGTAAAAATATAAAGAACGGGAGGAGACAGTAGAAAGAGGCTAGAGAAATATAAGTAGAATATCTCTCTATGATGGCCAGATTTAACGAGAAAAGTTAGACAGCAATGAAGAGAGTGTTGTCTGGTCTGGTCTCCGGGCGAGCTGATGGCAGAGAGATGAGATGCCAAAGAGTGCCTTGAATAATGGTCCTCTCCTGCTGGGAGTTGTTGGTTGGTTTTATAGTGTGAAAGGTCGTTAAGCATTATTAGATGTCAGGAGTTAGTTTTTTTTTTTTTTAATTTTTTGTTGTTTGTACTGTTTTTTTTTTTTTGTGAAAGATCAAAGGCAAAAAAAGCATTGAATTTATTCCAAAGACAAGGAGTAAATGAGAGAATAAAGTTTTGCAATTAAAAATTTTCTATATAGCCTTAGGAAAAATGACACCTTTTTCGATTGTACATTTAGTTTAGAAGGTATCTTGGACTTGTCATGATAAAGAGTAAATGCTAGGTTTTCCTTTCTTATTCAACGGCGTCTATGATTACAGAAAGTTGACGAAATTAAAGAAATCTGATTGTGACATTGACTGTTAAGAAAGTTTATAACTATACAAAGTTTGTGATGAAAGGATTTGTATTAGGGTTCTTAGATTTCAAAGGAAAGGTATCACATTGATCTTGTGTTTTATAGGAAATTTGTGTTACTGGCAAGACATTCACAGTACATTAGGGGAAATACGTGATGAAACGGACGTGTTGTGATATAACGGGAGTGAGTATGTCAAGGTCTCAGTGGGTAAAAAATGATTTCTTTTCAAAAAGTCAATGAGATTGTAACAAAAAACGAGTCTTTTCATAGTTTTTTGGTTTTTCATGGTTGTAGTGAGAAGTGTTGTTGGACAACTTAATATTTTTTTTTAAGCAACCTAAACAACATAAAATTAGCCACCAAAAACAATAACATTAGAACTGCTTTTAATACAATTTAACTACTGCGGTTATTTTCGATTTCAGTCTTTATGCCTTCTTTGTAAAGTTTTTTTTTCTGACATAAATTCGCATCTCGAATAAGGTCATGAGTCAGAATTTTTGCTTCCTAAGGTCCTTGTTTCTTATGCAGACTTTTTTCTTTCATAAATTCGCATCCCGAATGAAGTCATGAAGTCAGACTTTTTGCTACCTAGGGTCCTTATTCTTTATGAAGACTTTTTTCTTTCATAAAGTCACATCTTGAATGAGGTCATGAAGTCAGACTTTTTTCTTAATAAGGTCCTTGCTTTTTATGAAGACTTTTTTCTTTCATAAAGTCACATCTTGAATGAGGTCATGAAGTCGGACTTTTGGCTACCTAGGGTCCTTATTCTTTATGAAGACTTTTTTCTTTCATAAAGTCACATCTTGAATGAGGTCATGAAGTCAGACTTTTTGCTTCCTAAGGTCCTTATTCTTTATCAACACTTTTTTCTTTCATTAAATTGCATCTTGAATGAGGTCATAAAGTCAGATTTTTTGCTTCCTAAGATCCTTATTCTTTATGAAGATATTTTTCTTTCATAAAGTCGCATTTTGAATGAGGTCATGAAGTCAGACTTTTGGCTACCTAGGGTCCTTATTCTTTATGAAGACTTTTTTCTTTCATAAAGTCACATCTTGAATGAGGTCATGAAGTCAGACTTTTTTCTTAATAAGGTCCTTGTTTTTTATGAAGACTTTTTTCTTTCATAAAGTCACATCTTGAATAAGGTCATGAAGTCAGACTTTTGGCTACCTAGGGTCCTTATTCTTTATGAAGACTTTTTTCTTTCATAAAGTCACATCTTGAATGAGGTCATGAAGTCAGACTTTTTGCTTCCTAAGGTCCTTATTCTTTATCAACACTTTTTTCTTTCATTAAATTGCATCTTGAATGAGGTCATAAAGTCAGATTTTTTGCTTCCTAAGGTCCTTGTTTCTTATGCAGACTTTTTTCTTTCATAAATTCGCATCCCGAATGAAGTCATGAATTCAGACTTTTTGCTACCTAGGGTCCTTATTCTTTATGAAGACTTTTTTCTTTCATAAAGTCACATCTTGAATGAGGTCATGAAGTCAGACTTTTTTCTTAATAAGGTCCTTGTTTTTTATGAAGACTTTTTTCTTTCATAAAATTGCATCTCGAATGAGGTCATGAAGTCAGAAATTTTGCTTCCTAAGGTCCTTATTCTTTATCAACACTTTTTCTTTCATTAAATTGCATCTTGAATGAGGTCATAAAGTCAGATTTTTTGCTTCCTAAGATCCTTATTCTTTATGAAGATATTTTTCTTTCATAAAGTCGCATTTTGAATGAGGTCATGAAGTCAGACTTTTGGCTACCTAGGGTCCTTATTCTTTATGAAGACTATTTTCTTTCATAAAGTCACATCTTGAATGAGGTCATGAAGTCAGACTTTTTGCTTCCTAAGGTCCTTATTCTTTATCAACACTTTTTTCTTTCATTAAATTGCATCTTGAATGAGGTCATAAAGTCAGATTTTTTTCTTCCTAAGGTCCTTATTCTTTATGAAGACATTTTTCTTTCATAAAGTCGCATCTTGAATGAGGTCATGAAGTCAGACTTTTTGCTTCCTAAGGTCCTTATTCTTTATGAAGACATTTTTCTTTCATAAAGTCGCATCTTGAATGAGGTCATGAAGTCAGACTTTTTGCTTCCTAAGGTCCTTGTTTTTTATGAAGACTTTTTTCTTTCATAAAATTGCACCTTGAATGAGGTCATGAAGTCAAAAATTTTGCTTCCTAAGGTTATTATTTTTTAGGAACATTTTTTCATTCATAAAATCGCATCTTAAATGAGGTCATGAAGTCACACATTTTACGTCCTTAGGTCCTTACTTTCATTATGAAAACTTTTGAAAAATTAAACCTTGAAAACCGATCAATAAATATTTTTTTAAATGACATTTTCTGGTTTTAAATCTGTACGAAAAGTATAACGGCACTTAATGCATATATTTGCATATATTTTCCATACAGAATATTTTAAATTTTTTCCTTGATTGCTTGAATTAAAAATTTATAACAATCATAATCATTTTAGCTCCAAAATATTATTTTCACAAAAAGTTAATGCTAATTACACTGGATGGCAACGAAAATGGAGCTGAAACCAAAGCATACTTTTCTAAAGGACTTTTGTGCTGATTCCGAATCTGAAGTCAAAATTTCACTGGCACGTCAAGTTTTTGAAATATTTAAATATTAACAGGTCAAAAACGCGTTTTTGTGGCTTTTTTTACGTTGAATTTTATCACCGTTAAATTTATTTTCACAAAACTACATATGCAATATTCAAATGCCATATTTTATCGTTTATAGCCATATACGTTTATTTTTATTTTCAAAATTATTTTTTTCTAAAAGATATTTGGTATAGAAAGATATGATATCTCAAAATCTTGGTGGTTATGGTTTTTGAAGCAGATTTTAAGTAAATTTCAGTTTTCGACTCCTGATTCGGTTGAAAAAATAGCAAAATATTACGGAAAAATAATATTTTTAGATCAAATCTCAAAAAAAAATTAATTTAAAATTAGTTTTTGAGACTTTATACCTAAAATTGTGATGAGCAGAGCTGAAAAACTAGATGTAATGGAAAAAATCTGTAAACTGTTTTCAATTCAGCACACTCAAGTTTATTAAAATCACTTTACAGAGTTTTTGCTCCCGATCTAATTTGTTTTTTTGCCGACCAGTGTTATCATTATAAATACTGCTATCTTTCAGCTTCAAAACTTGCCCTAATTAGCACTTTTGTGCAAAGAAAAACTCTTCATAACTAAATGCAAACAAAAAAGTGAATACACATAATCCAAAACTTTTTTGGTTGTTCCTTTAACAAAACAAAAAAAAAAAAGTCATAACAGCTTCCTTTCAAACATTAAAAATTCAAATACATATTCCATCAAATAGTCCGGTTTCCAAAAAGTTTTTTTTTTTATAACTTTTAAGATACCAACAAAAAATATAAATTTCTATAATTACTTTATTTTCCACATTTTTTTTTTCTTGCCTTTTCATCTTTATTGTCGTCATACCAACCATCACCAAATCTACATCTGAACTGAATTCATAGGACATGACCAGCGTTACCACTTCCAAAAAAAAAGTCGAAGTAGATTTGAAGAGAAAATGGAAGTAGATTGAGTTAAACCGAAGTAGATTTCAAAATTACCTTTATTTATAAAAATCTATGTATTAAAAAATAATTCTATTAAATTCATATAAGTTTAATAATTTAAATAGTATAAACAACAACAAACAACCAAAAATTTGACTTCATTCAAACTCTATATTTTCGGTATAAATATATTTCTATACATTGTTTTATAACAATTTTTAGCCAAATATTTGGTTTTCTGGAAAAAGAAGTAGATTTGGCTTATTTTTTTGTTAATTTGAAGTAAATTGGAACAGAAATTTTAAAATGAAGTAGATTTCGATATTTTTGTGATGGTGCGAAGTAGGAAGTAGATTTTAAATTATTTGGAAAAAAAGAAGTAGATCTACTTCAATTGAAGTAAAGTGGTACCACTGGACATGACACACATTTTTTTTTGAGACCAAAAAAACTTTTCAGCACAGATATCTACACTCACAAACTCATTTCCACTTTGACTCCAATTAAAAAAAGTAGCCTTAATGTCTTCCTTAAGTCGTTAATTATATTTTCAGTGTTTCCCTAATGACCCTGACTTCTTGAATCTCTCGCATCTCTCTCGTATCCTCTTTTGCATATTTTCCTCACATCTTAATGAAACCCAACTAGACATCCTAATCCGTTTTCATCTTGGCAATTAATTAATGATTATAATCATTTCCAACAACACAGCACCAAAAACAACAACAACAGCGGCACTATAGCCAAAACAGAAATAAACAATTTTTTGTTTTTTTAATCCACTTAGAAGAGTGTTCTTCATCTTATGATACACCAATACCTACATCAAGTCACAACTCACATGCAGAACGAATTCATCAAGATTCGAGAGACTTTTCAGAACCAAGAGGGAACACACTTCAAGGAACACATTTTCAACAGTCATCCTGCTCTGATGGGGAGTCGGCAAAGTGGTTTTGTCCTTGTCTAGTCCTCGTTGGTGTTTTTTTTAGTCTCGGTTATTTTAAAATCACCGAACCAAAACAGTACAAGAAAATCTCATAAAATCATAATTTTATTTATCAAGCATGAAGTCATCTCGTTGATCAAATCCACCCCATATCCCCCTTTTTTGTATATTGCTGGGGGTGGCAATTATTATATTTTATCCATAAGAAAATATAATTAAGCCATCATTCCCCGGGTAGGTCGTTGTGTTGGCCAAGAGGCAACTTCAACTAGAAAGTGAGAATGGCCGCACACAAGTTCACACACTTTTTGCCGTCATCGTCGTCGTCGTCGTCATGCTTGCTGCTACCTACCATGTTCAAGAGTAATGCGTGCAAATTAAATTAACTTTGCTTGCAATTGCAAAATTGAATGAACAAAATTTCACCAGCCTAGTACATACATATTTTGAAAAATTATTTGGTGGTAAAAAACGCGAGTTTTTTTCCAATCTGTGTATGAAAGACATTTGAAACTTAAAAAAGGTGATATTACCAATAAAACTATGAGTTTTTTAAATTTATTTGATTTTTTTTTTTTGCTATACATACTTAGTTCAATTGAAAAAAAGATGAATGATAAAATTTGGCTCAAATGTTTTATTTATAATAAAAATAATTTTTGTAAATTATTAGCAATAACAACATACTTTTGAGGATTTTTGACTCCAAAAAAAAAAGTGTTTCTATTTTCTATTGATTTCCAGTTTGTTTGCCTATTTTTTATAAATCTAGTATAAGGAACTTTTGGTACATACTGGACGGCTATAAAAGTATTTTTATCTGTAGACTACAAGGAACAATATAATGAAAAAAAAGTCCTGTTAATAACACGGTGTAACACTCAAAATATACGCGGGCGGAGACCTATCAGGTTTTGTAGAGCTAGTCGCACTGAATACGAAACGGTATTTGAAAATCCCCTAACACCCCCAAAATCTGGAGTTACGGGCAAAAAACGGTTTTTTGGACCTTCACCCATTGAAAAAATTCTAGCTTCGACAATTTTTTACCCATTTTCGATTTAACTCGGTTAAACCACTTAGAATTTATAAGATGTCAAAGTTCAAAAATTAAATTTTTTTTGTCATTTGCCCAACTTCGGCATCAATTTAAAGTATATGTTTTCAAAACAACATGCTATTTAAAAAATATATTCTAAAACTATATCTATTTCCCAATTGATCGAGGTATTTTTTATGAAAATCACTTCAAAATTGGCTTAGAAAAAAAAAATTTTCGATTTCAACCCAGATACAGAAATTCGAACTTTTAGGTATAGAACAAAAATGTTGTTTCGGCACGTAGTAGGATAAGTTGGGCGCCAGGATTTGATGAAAAGTTTTTGTGGAGGAGCTCAATACAAACATTTTTTTTCTTTGGGAGGGTGGTCTATCTCCCCCCGTTTAGGTGGGAGGGGCATTTTTCAAAAAAAAATTATCAAAATAAAAAAAAATTATTAAAAAACAACGGCAACACTTACAGTAATAAATGATACCATTTCCAAAAGGCAAAATTGTGCATTTGATTCTTATTTTTAAATCAATATAATATTACCAATAGTTTTTGAAATAATCGATTTCAAAGTTAAAAATAGTTGAAAAATTTTTTTTAAAACTCATTTTATACTATTTTTGTCCAGACTGTGAATTTTAGTAAATAAATTACTTAGACAGAAAACTGCCTCAATTAATTCCTTATCGAACAGTGAAAACTGTATGTTTCTATGTCTTCTAGTTTTTGGGAAAATTGAAAAATTATTTTATCAGATTTTTCTTTTTTCAAAATATTTTTTGTTTTTATTTGTTTTTATTTTTCAATTTTCTCAAAAACTAGACTAAATTGCACGACTGCGGTCGCACGTACTTGCTCTTATGCTTAAAGTAACTCTAATGTTAAAGCTTTTTGTTTTTATTCAATTTAAATTTAAAATTTGATAATTTATAATTAATTAAACACCGTTTTAAATGATCTTTTACAAAAAACCAAGTATGCCATTTTATTTCTTGTATAAAAAGATATTTTTTAGAAAAAAAAATTCGAAAATTGTAGGAGCCATTTAAAAAAAAAATAATTTTTTATAAATAAAAATTTTCTAACATTTTTTAAAAAAAAGTTGGTATGGCATTTTGAAGAAATAATTAATTTACACATAAAAACGAAATTTAAAGATTTTTCGTCAAACCGTTTTCAAAAAATTGATTTTTCGAAAAAAAATCTATATATTTTTAAAAATCCAAAAGTGTGTTTTTTTGAAAATTTTCTTAAATTTTAATATTACCTTTACTTAAACGCTTTTGTATAAAGATTTTCGTTGAAAGCGGGTTAGTCTTGTACGAGTTATTCATATGGCAGGTACCGTTAATAACGGTACAAAAAATATTTTTTTAATTTCAAAAGTGGGCTCTTATGTGTAATACTTCACACAAAAATTAACTTTTCTATTTCCGTTATATGGCAGGTACCGTTAGCTTTGGTCATAAAAATAAAATTCCAATTTCTCCTTAAGGGAATCACCCAAAACTGCTAAATACCAAGTTTGAAGAAAATCACTTCACTCGTTTAGGCTGCAGCTCCATATAGAGACAGACACACAGACGGTTTTGGGTTTTCAAAGAGTAACTTATTACAAACAATATTGTAAAAACAAAAAACCAAAAACAGAAACCGTTTGGCTATACTAGTTGCGTTTTTTTCGCATTTCTTGACAAAAAACTGTGTTTTGTTTGGTTCACTAGAATAAAGGCAGACTTTTAAATCTTGTAAAAGCGATGAAAAAGCGTGGACAAAATTAGTTTTAGTATTGAAAAGTGCAACTTTGTAATAATTTGTGTATTTTAACAAAATCTGCGCTTTTTGTTTGTTATGAATTGCTTTTTAAAATACCTTAACCTAGAATTTGGTAAGTTACCTTACCAAAGCTCCAATTGATTTTTTCTTTTCTAAAATAAGTGCCTTTATTCAAGTGAATCGCAGTGTATATCGCAAGTAAAAAATCAATTTAAAAAAAATTAACTTTTTTTCTATTTTAATTTTTTTCGGAATAGATAATATGGCAAGGTACTGTACTTCTGAAATTCACCTTTTTTGTAAAGCAAAACTTTAAAGTGAAAATTATGGCAACCTCTTGGTAGCTAGAAGCAACGCCAACGTTGTCTATAACACCAAGGTTACGCTACATCATAATTTAAACATATCAGCACCTTCACTGATTTTATCCGTTCTATTTCTAACATCAAAGGTAAGACATTGATGTCGATGAAATATCCCAAGCACAAAGGTACTCCCAGCTTCCATCAACGAAACAAACGCAACTACCTGCTACACTCTGTGACAGGATAGATAGAAGGTGTGCCTAAACTGCGTTATGGAGGGTATACAGAATATAGAAATATATGCCAAAGTCAGGAGGCCTTTAGTCCTATCTTCAAGAGCGAAATTGCTTTGGCAATTTCCGAGAAAAAGTAATAGTGAAATCAAATTACCATGAAACACCCAACACACCTAATACCTACCCTCTAACTATATGACGATGCGCTGGTATTTCATTTTGGGTGCGAGCAAAATGGTTTCTTGTCGTCATCTTTTTTGTGCCGCTAGACTTTGTGAGAAGACAGAAGAGTGTCCATAAGACGGTAGCGATGATGGTGGCATTTCTGTTGAAAGATTCACACCTAATTGAATAAGCTGAAATTAAATTGAGTTGTAAGACTCAATGTCCTTAAGAAAAAGAGAGAGGAACAGAGCGAGTATCCTTGAAGTATTTTTTTTTCTTTCATTTTTATGGTTCTTATATATTTTTTTGCACTTTCCTTGTTTGTGTTTACTAAAAAATGTATTTTATTTTTCGACCTTTTGGATTCATTTCGAAAAAGTTTCTATTTGATCTTCTAATATCTAAAGGTACCGAGCTGCTGTTTGAAATAAGCAATCTTCTTTGGCCTCGGACAATCATTGAGAGGGTAATGAAATATGAAGTTTTCAAATGGAAGCACAACATGAGTAATGGATTACTGAGAGTGAAGATTATTTCAGCAACATGCTTTTCAATTGTATTATTATATTTTTTAAGAAATAATGAAGGCTTTTCAAAAGGAAACCTTCTAAAGCAATATAAAATGAGATTTTTTTGTGTTAGATTCTTCTTGTTTTATAGATTAAGATAATAACTTGGATATTCGGGTACATTAGGAATACCAAAACAAAAAAAATACTTTCAAAAGAATATTTTTTATAATGAGAAGAATTTTGAAATAATGTTATTTTCATTTAATATCTTGCTTATTGTCTTTATGGTTTTTTATTACAATTAGACATAAATTTATTTTGACCCGAAAAATCTGTTCAATTAACAACAAAAGGAGGTTGTCTGCAAAGCCGGTTTACGGACGATGATTTTACGTGATAACGTCGTCAGAAAACAGGTTTGTGCTTTTGTTTAAAATGAGTCAATGGAAGCGTTTACTTATTTCAAACAATCATAATTTACAAGAAAAAGCTAAAAAAAAAAATACCCTTTTTATTTTCTCATTATATTAATTTTTTTGTTTTAAAAGCTTACAAAAAAATTATGCAATTTAAAAGCCAAGAATTTCTTCTTAAGAATAAAACCATTTTTAAATTTTTACAATGCGCAAAAAGTATAAAAATAATTAATTGAAAACAGTCATTTTCATAAAAAAAAACATGAATTTTTATCTTCTCATGTCATTAATTCCATTTTTCCTATCAACTCATAAAAAAATTTTATACCATCAGAAAGCTTATTGTCTTAGCTCAGAATATATATATCGATCAGGTCTATGAGACATCTTCAAAAAGAGCTAGAATTTTTTGAACTCGATCAAATTTCATTTAAAAATATAAAAAAAAACATTTATTTTTATCACGCTATGAAATCAATTTTTTTGATTGACAACCTATAAAAAATTTTATACCATGTGAAAGCTTATTATTTCACCTTTTATATGAAGTATCAATCTAATTTTAAAGATGCCTACAAGAGAAGTTAGAATTTTTTAAAGTCAACCATGTCGACTTTCCAAACTGAGATTACGGTTCTTCCCACACTGGTGGCTGTTCGGGGGGCAACAGATCTCCACTTGTGTTTTGAGGTTTTTCGCAAGTTTCTTGATTTAACATTGTGTAGCTTGTTGTAAGTCTACCGTTATGTGTGATATACCAAATGAAAGGTAATTGTATCAGGTTGCTCATAAAAGTTTAATAAAATTTCTATCTGCTCTTGGTCAAAAGTTATAACCTGTTGAATTCTAAAATTTTGTTTCTCAAAATTGTGTTTACGAAAATGATTGAAATAATTACTCCATATATTTTATTCCTGTATCTATTAAAGAAAAAAAAAGATAAAAATAAAAAACGATGAAAATCGGTTAAAAACGGTCAAAAAACGTGTTTTCTAAAAACTCACCAAACGATTCCACATGTATGCATAAGGCCAAAACCTACATGTCCTATAAGTTTGAGATTTTTTGGACGCTCCAAAAAAAGATAAAAATCAAAAACTACCCAAAAATACCAATAAAAAACAAGGTGTTTTTCAAAAATTCATATTTCGAAACGCAGAGTGTTGGAAAAAATCCGTTTTAGACGCCTACTTGTTTTTCCCTCATCTTTCACCTGGCACCTTTAGAATTGTCAAAAACAATTTCCCCTACCCAAAATCATCATTTTGTCATAGCCCCAACACGTGTACAACGTTCAAACAAAACATTGTAGCTTAGTTTCAAAATTTTTTAATTTTTTTTTTTAAATGCAGTCATTCCTTAATAAGTTTTATCTATCTAAAGCAAAAATCAACTCTCTACGACTTAGCGTTTAGATTTTAGTCAAAATTTCATCTTTCCGTTTTACCCCTGTTTACCCTATTAAATGATGGAATTTTTTAAAATCCTTCATTTGGATTAAGCTTTAGGTTATTATCTTTCAAATAAGCTATAGGAGATTTTTGTACCTCTAATAGTTTATTTTTAATTTTTAATTGAAATTTTTTGCCGCACTGCGAAAGTGCTAGAGTGGAACGGGAGAAAATGGCGTCACTTTTTTGTAGTGGCTGCCATGGTTAATCGATTTATAAGACGTTATCACGTCAAAAATTTAAAGCAGTCGGTGATCAAAAGATTTCACAAATAATTTTTATCCTCCCGTGCTTGGACTGGTTATGGCAGGACCTGGCTCTCCAGGGTAGGGTTTCCTGCCGTCATCGTCGTAATTACTCTCTATCCAAGTGTAGATAGAATGTAGTTTTGGCACGTTCAAATATAAAAAAAAAAACACTTACTTTTAAAGGCCAAATCACTTACACTTTTAAAACTTTTTGAACAAAAATTGAATTTAAAAAAAGATTATCATAATTTTGGTATGAAAAGCGGTATTCGCATAAAAGCTCCAAATTTTGTATAGCTCAAAATTTTATTTTAAAAATTTGTATTTCAAAATTCTTAAAATCCATAAGAAAATGTTTTTTTTTTTTTCAAAATGTTTACTCTTAAACCATGTTATTATTAGGAAACTAGCAAAACTATTGTTTTATCATTTCGAGAATTTTAGAATTAGATCGATATTCGAGCTCGTAATCAAAATATACTTTCGTACCACATGGCTCGACTATCTCTTCAAAACTATCCGCTAGAAAGCAAAAGTGTAGTTATCAAATTCATTTTTTTTTTATTGTAAATTTAGATTCATGATTTTCTTAATTTACTTCTCCCGGGTATTTTTGAGTTGTGACGCTTTCCGTCGCAGACCGACAAAGTTGACGAATCGACTTTCACAGTGTTAATTTTTTGTTTCTCAATAAGTTTAATTTTGTGTGTATGTAAAAATTTCCTCTGTATTAATAGGGTTCACGGTGGTGTATGAGTACTTTTTTAATATTGATTGTTCAAAATCATCTATAAGCTCATACTTTATCAGAGTTTGCCATGTTTATTACCACTAACAAAATTAAATCTATTTTATACAGTGCAACAGCACTAAAGAACATTTAATGTTCTTTAAACTAAAGCTATTGTTTATTGCTAATTTTTTTCTTCTAATTCAAGTATTAACGAAAAAGTTACATCCATAACAGTCTAACTCTAATTTCTATTTTTATTTTAATAGCTTTAAACTTAAAACAAAAATTCATCGTTGTTAAAAATGTAATAAGAAATCGGTCAAGCCAACATTATGAATTTTGTTTTTGCAAAAAACTACGTCAGAATGTTTCACTTTTGACGGAGTGTCCAAATAAAGTAGGAAAAGTTACTTTTTTTTTGACGTCAGGACTTTTGCCAATTGATTTCAATTTTCTCTTTTAATAATTATAAATAGTGCTTGTTCAATTTTTTTTTCACTACAGATTGTCTAGACTCTAGACTTTAAAAATGGTTTTACTATTTACTGTCAAACACAAATGATTTTTTTTTCAGGTTAATCAATCAGGATAATACATCTGTCGGCACCAAAAGAAAGTCTACACAAAACCATTAGTCAGTTATATTGATTCGCAAACATTAACATTATTTCCTTATACCTATTCTTTATGCCCAGTTAGCCATAGCCACTTCCCCAATATTTATAAGTTCCGGAACGTGTTTATTCTTTTGGCTTAGTTTATATTTCCGCTTTTTTGTGTTTCATCATTTCAGCACCCTACTTCTTAACCACGTTAACAGGGAAAAACAAAAAGAAACAAAAAACTTTGCAATACAACAACTCCACTTTGGGTATATGTATTTTATCGTATACTTTGTGCTATGATACTATCTTTCGCTCGAATGCTAAAAACTCTCTGAAAAGAAACAAAAAAACTGGGTCAACGTTTGGATTAAATAAAATAATCGAAGCAATTCTTCCTGAGCTTCATTGTATATTGTATAGTTATAGGTACATCTGGAAAAAAGGAAAGGATAAAAAATAATAAGATCTAACTCCTATTTCAGCATCCAACAATATTGGGGGAGAGAAAAGGAACGATCAACTTTATTATTTTCTTTTTGTTCACTTTAGGTATTCTTTTTTTTTTTGTTTGTTTTTAGGTTTAGTTTTGATTTTTGTTTCAAAGCTTTTTGTGAGTGTACCTAGTGCTAGTTTATCAAAATTTTGCCGGCTGCTATGTCTGAGAATGAGGTACCAATCCTGCACAGGGTGGGTCTGCTTAAAATTAAGGGAAAAGGAGACATAGCTGAAGAATTTGTTGCACATTTTGATCTGTAAGTTCAATATAATTTTCAAAAATTTGAGGTTTTAGAGCCAAAATTTGTGTTTCACCTAGCTTCTTTTGTTCGAAAATTTAATCTTTAAAAGTATTCCTACATTTCAAAAGTTGTTTAAAGCACTACTCACTACTCGTAATTTGTGGACTTGTAAGTTCAGTATAATTTTGAAAAATTGAGGTTTAAGAGCCAAAAATCGGTTTTGACCTAGCTTCCTTTCCTCAAAAATTTAATTTTTGAAAGTTGTCTTTAGGTTTTAAAAGTTGTTCCTAGCAATACTCAAAATTTTTGGACCTCTAAGTACAATATTTTGAAAGTTAGGAAACAAGTTTTCGTATTTTGTTTTCCAAAAAATGGGAGTCTATGAATTTTTGAAAATATCAAAACATCACGAAAGTGTATTTGAAATATTTGAATTCAAAACATATTTTTGGAAATTTAATATGTAAAAAATGGGGTAGAACTTTTTGTTTTCGGGACCTAACTTTCGACCTGTAATCACTTTCAAAAATTTCGGTTTTCGAACAAATTGGGCAAGACCACAATCCGTTTTTTGGCTCTAAGATTACCATTTCGTATTATTTCTAAAAAATTGGAACATTATGGAACAAATTGAGAATAACCTGGAACAACTTTTAAAAATAAATTTTAAAAAATGGGAGCTAACTTCATACACTCCACAAAATGAGATCTAAAAGGTGTAAGCTTGATCGTCTGAAAAAAAAGGAACAAGTCAAGGAATAAGGATAATAATATAGAGTGGCTTTGTACAGTGTCGCCTTTTATGAATTTGGGGGTCAAAAATCATTTTCATGGCCATTTCTTAGAGAAAAGAAAAACAAATAGGATAACACATGGACTGAGCATTTTGAATCCATTTTATTTTACAAAATGGCGGCTTCAAAATGGCGATTAGAACAAAGCATCAATAGATATTACTCCTCTTTCCTACATACAACCGACATGCAACTCCCAAGGAGCCCCACTAAAACCAATCAATTTGGGCGCCAAATAATAGTTTCAACCGGCACTGATGGTCTTATACTTTATGATGGGGACAAAACTTATTTTAGAATGACCAGGCCAACTCAAGTCTATAAGTTTAGAGTTTTTATTTGTTTTTGTTTGATTTTTTTTTTATTCTTCTTCCATCATTTTTATGGTAGAGTAATGAAATTGAACGACTTTTTGTCTTTTCTACTCACAAGGAAAGACTTTTCCATAACTTCGAAATGAAATTGATATTTTGAAAAACTGCCAAGTGGGTAGTAAATTTATATGTTCCAATTTTTTTTTTTTTTATTTTGCTTATTTTATGAAGACGTGCCTGATGCGGTATATAGAATTTTTGGTTTTTCCCTTCGTATTATTTTCTATTCTTTTTTTTTTTTTATTTACATATTTTTGCCACTTAAACGGAATGAAGAGAATTGCAATTGATTTATGTTCTATAACAGTTTATCGCTTTGTTTTTATATTTTTTTGGTTTTTTTCAATAGCAAAACAAGTAAAGACATTTAAAGAATATTTTTTTTTTTTTTGCTGTCCAATGTTGGTTTAGAAGAATATCTCTCTTCATCCTTTGAATGATTGCCAAAAAGTCTTGAAAAATAAATTTATGGGATTTGTGAAAGATTTATGAGATTAAAGAACCCAATTTAAAGGTTTAAGTCAACTACGGAAGTATGAAAAATCCATAGATTTATATAGCAAATCAATATATAGTCGTTGACAAATCAAATTTTTTAACTTTTTTTTTTCATATATTTTTTTTTATTGGAAATAATTTATATAAGGAGAGAAATAAAATTACTTGAGAAAAAGGCTTTCTGGTTTTTACGTATGACAAACCCTTTTTATTATGAAGATATTTATATTTATGATGAAAATTTTGCAAAAGGAAGATATTTTGTTGAGGTTTCAAGTAGGTCACATCAATCATAGGAAGTATGCATTTTATAGCATAAATTCTGAGAACAGTATGATAGAAAGAGTAAAGGAAAAATAATAAAATTTAATAAAGGAGAATATTTTACTGCAATAAGAGTAGATACAAATTTATTCAATGTTTTCATTATTTTTGCCTTTGGGTTCTTTTTTTTTATTATTTTATGATATTATTTTAGAAAGCTTATTTTTAGATTTTTATGTTTCAAAATTTCACATATTACTTTCATTTTAGAAAATAAAAATTATTTTTGGACTTCTGCTTTTAAATATTGAAATTCTTGAAAGCAATACCATTTTTTTAGTTTTAATTAATTGCAAAACTAGTTTTGGTATAATCCAAATTTTTTTTTTTTTTTTATAAATTTCTTAGAAAAATTGAAAATTATTTTTTTCTTGCACAGAAACTTTTTGTATACTAAATAACAGCTTTTCCAACATGCACAGGTTTATTGGAAATACATATGAAATATTGCTTTTGGGTAATGTTTGGTTTCAAAGGCATAATAAATAGTCTTTAAAGCGTAGATAACCTGAAAAACAATATTATTTAATTTTTTTAAAGAACCTCAACGTCCCCCCCCCCCCCCCCCCGAAAAAAAATGTTGTCGTCATTTAAGACTAAAAAATTAACAGTGAAACAAATTTTCAAATCTTCAAACAAAAGAAAAAAAAATAATAATAAATACATTTACGATTAGAATAAATTTAATTCGAAAAAATGCTAAAATTATGTAAATAAAATATCAAAACAAAAACAAAACTCAATGCAAGGAATATTGTAGGCAAATTATTTACTGAAAGATGTCCTTATTTTTTCCGTTATTGAATAATTTATTTATTCCATTGACAATGAAAGTGATTCTATGATCCCACGTTCTAGAAATCGTAGTATTTGTTTTTTCTTGTTTTTTTTCTTCGTAAAATTCAAATAAGATGGTTTGCGTTTATATTGAGAAACCATATCATGTTATTATTATTGTGTTTATTCTTTGAAGTTATATCGAATTTTAAATTATGTAGGTGGGGTACCGAAATATAGGGTGTGTTTATGAAATTATCATATTAAATTCTATAGACTATGTTGGGTAAGGTACCTTTGAATATTTTAAATGTAATCAATAGCATAAAGAACTCACACTATCCTTAGCATCAGACAATTTAACGAAATAACATAATTTGGAGAAATCGATATTCTTTTTTTTATTCATCATCATCGTTTTCAACCAATATTTAGAGGTATTTTGTGGTATTTTATAAACGAACAAAAAAGATTGATAATTTTACGTGATAAGGTCATCAAAAAACAAAACCGACTTTTATGGATCGAAACTTGGATTTATAATTTTCTCATGGATCATAATGTCAAAACTGCTTGAATTAAAACACTGTAGGTACGAGCTTTCGAATGCAAAAAGAATTATCAAAATTAATTCCAGTCAAAGTTATGAGGTGGTAACGAACATAAAATAAAATATATACAAATTTATAACCTCCTCATTTTTGAAAGTCGGTTAAAAAGGTTGAAAACGGTCGAAAAATTGGGGGAAAAGAAATTGTTTTTCCAGTTTTTCAGTCAAATATCATTTTAGAAATAAAAACACGCATACGAATAAATAATGCCTAAAAGTTCTGTAAGCTCGAGATTAAAAAAAAAAAATTAACACCCTTAAGCCTACCGTTTTAACTCCTTAACCCATATTCACCCTATTTTATAAATGAATTTTCAAAAAATTCTTTATCAACATTCACGTTTTGGCTATGTCAAATAAGATTTTGCGTATTCCCTAGGTCCGTTTTTTTTTTAATTTTTTTAATATCTTAATATGCGTTAGGCATAGCTATATCCCATATACCGTTTTCGAGGTATTGCAATTTTCTCGAAAACGTCTCTAACGATTTCGCTTAAATTTGACGTAGGTACGTCTGATAGATTCTAACAAAACTTCGTTTTTAGTTTTTCCCAAAAATTCGGAGAAAAAAATTGAAAAAATTCACGGTGTTACAAAAATGGGGTTTTAAAATATACGCAGGTGGAGACTTATCACGTTTTGTACAGCTAGTCGCACTGATTACGAAACGGTATTTAAAAAATCCCCAACACCCCCAAAATCTGGAGTTAGGGGCAAAAAACGGTTTTGTTCACCTTCACCCATTGAAAAAAATCTAGCTTCGTCAAATTTCTACCCATTTTCGATTTTTTTTTTTACAGTTTTAGATATATATACCTTTTCAACAGTGTATAAAACATGTAACTCGGTTAAACAACCTACACTGAGTGAAAAAATAAATCGAAGTTGAAACATCGTTGTTTCAAAGATGAACTACTTTGATTTATGTGACTTTAAGATACGAAACCATCAAAAATTAACCTTTTTTCCACGTTGATTTTAAAATGTTCATCTTCAACGCAAAATCATTATGAATAATAGTTAAATCAATGTGGTTTTCATTGATTTTACGTAGTCTTATGGTGGCTTTTCCCTCAGTGCAGAATTTATAAGCTGTCAAAGTTCAAAAATTCCATTTTTTTTTTTTTTTCGTTTTAAAAATATATTCTAAAATAATATTTATTTCCAATTTAAACGAGGTATTTTCTATGAAAATCAGTTCAAAATTTTCTCAGAAAAAAAAAATTTTACGATTTCAACCTAGATACAGTATGGGAAAGGGGTCTATGTTCCCCCTTTAGGAGGGAGGGGCAATTTTCTAAAAAAAATTATTAAAATAAAAAAAAATATTATTAAAAAAATATGGCAACACTTACAGTTATACTTAATTTTAAAATCAATATATTTCAACCAATAGTTTTTGAAATAATCGATTTCAAAGTTAAAAATAGTCGAAACAAAATTTTAAAAACTCATTAAGTTCTATTTTTGTCCAGATTGTGAATTTTAATAAAAAATTGACTCATGCCGAAAACTTCCTCAATTGATTCCTTATCGAATAGTGAAAACTATAAATGTTTCTATGCCTTCTAGGTTTTTAGGAAATTGAAAAATAATTAATAAAATAATAATAATAATAAAATAATCAGATATTTGTTTTTTCAAATTTTTTTTTTTTTTATTTTTCAATTTCCTAAAAACCTGAATTCTTGGTTTTGATATCCGAAACTTCAAACTCCAATATCTCCGAAACCCCACTAACGATTTTGAAAATATTTTACCCACGTAATGTGCTTATCATCACCTTTCAGTTGACACCAATTTCGATAGTGTACACACTCTGCCCAAGCTCCATAGAAAAATGTGCCATCTCCTTTCCAACAGATATTTAAGATAAAGATACTGAGAACTACAAGAGCAAGTACCTGCGACCCAGTCATGCATTTTATTTTTTCTCATGCTTCTTCCAAAAAGTTTTTAATTGCTTATATGTGTACAAATACTTAAATGTACATTCCAATCGATACAATTTAAGCCAAGAAATAACTTACCTATTAAAAAATTTAGCGAATTTTATATTTATTTTTTTTTTTATAAAAGAGCTAAATCAAAACAAAAATCAAAAAATTGTCTCAGCCGTTCTCGAGTACCTACACACAAAATATGTTCGTAAAAAAACTAAAATACCTATTCAAAATTAGTGGATGGGAGATTGGGTGGCGGTTACTAAACCATCCATTCCCATAGCTTTCAGTAAATAAAAAAATCATTTTAATCGGTGCAGCCATTTCAGAGGAGTACATCCTCAAATAGCAATGGCAAACCTTTTCAGTACAAAATCTAACGTTTCCTAAGGAATGGAGCTTTCTTATAGACTCTTGCTATCTTCATGACAATCATTTTCTTAAAATCTTAACCAACTTATAGATAATGTATGAACATAATAACATGATTGTAAGTACTTTTTTTATAAAAAAAATAAATTTATCTAAGCCCCCCAAAATAAGGGATTCAAACTCATCATCATGTTACAAGGAAACAAAATCAAATGAGTTTTCATTTTCTTTTTTTTTTTTTTTTTTTGATTTTATTTTTTTAACGTGTTTTTCAAGTAAAACATTTTAAATCCCTCTCTTAATATTTATGGTATCATTTTTCAAATTGCCAAAGCACAAAGAATGGAAACTGTGTCTTTTTTATGTTAAAAACTTCCTCAAAGTTTTATACACAGGAAGTTGACAAAAAAAAAAGTAACACACGAAAGAGGAGTACTTTACTCGTACTTCGTATAAGGATGAAGACATTTATTGCATATCAAGTGGAATTCTGCGGAACGCTGATTTAGATAGTATAAGAAAATCTCTTATGAGAGGAAGTAGAATATATTGGTGAATGTTTAAAAATGCATAAGTATAGTAGAAGCATACATATAATATACAGCATATGTACCATTTACTTGGGTAAATATTTTAAATATATCTTTTAAGAGCTAACTTTGAGTTAACAGAAGAATTATGGTTGAAAATATACAATATTCAATATTATAAAGACTTTTTGATGAAAGGAATTTTTGGTTATTGGAATTTTGTGAGATTGAAGAATATTTTGGTCTTTATGCTTTTTTTTAATCTTACCTTTTGGAAAATACCACTTAAATCAAAAGCAGATGAATGTTAAAAAAAATCAATTTTTCTTAGACATCCAACAATTATTTTTTGGAAATTTTTAAGATTCAAATAAAAATGTTGGATGAAAGATAGCAAAAAATTGGTCTAATTGATTTTTTAGGAAAACTGCACTTAGAAAAGTTTTCTTGCTTCTTAAAAGAAAATTAATTTAACAGAATGTCCTTGAAGACAAATAAATATTTATTTCTTTGAATGCGTGGTAACAACTTTTCTTAAGAACTTGTAAGTACAGATATGGTATAGTTAAAAATGACTCTCATGTTCCTTTGAAGGACAAATAACCAGCTAATATTTAAGTTATTCAAAAAAAAAAAAAAAATGATATTGTTCTTATCTTAAGTGCTTTTATAAGAGTAAAAATATTAAAATTCCCACTTTTGCTTCATTAAGACAAAAAAAAAAATAATAAAACTGTCCAAGATTGCTTAAGAAACACTTTTCTTATGCCCAGATTATATTTTCCTTATTCTTTTGTTTGAATTTTGATATTTCTTCTTTTTTTTTTTTTTCTTACATTTCTTCTCTCATCCTTTTGAACAATTAGTACCTTAGTTACTCAAATAAAACTTATATTTATAGAAACATTAGAGAAAATGAAAAGAACGATTAAGCATCATTAAGAAAAGAATTTATTATCATCATCATTTCTTTTAGATAAATCATTATTCTTTTTTTTTTTTCTCTAAGAAACCATCATTTTGTTATCTTTTTGGTTTTAATTTGCTAATTGCTGAAAAGGAAAAAAAAAGCATAAAATGTAATTTTCTTTGTTCAAGCAAATGGTATTACCTCAAGAAACTTATGAAATGAATTTAATATGAGGATTTTTATAAGACCTTTGTTTAATTACATTTTCTTTATGAGTGTTTTAAAAATGACTTAATAAAATATTAATAAAAGAAAATGAAATTTCTTTCAATTAGACTCTCAATCATTCATAAATTTTTGGTTAAATATTTTAAATACAATAATATTCTCTAATGTGATTTTCAAAATTAATAACTTTTAAATAAAACACACTTAAATGTTGATCCGTGATCGAAGCACAAATCACATTTGAAATGTTGCGCATACGCCATAGTGAACAGTTTCATTAAATAAATTAATATTATTTTTTTAAATTGAAGTAGACCGAAAAACAAAAATTAATTTTGTTTTCAAATATAAGGACTAAATGAGGAGTGAATTTTTTAATACAAACACTTTTGATAACTTCTGAAAATCGATAAAAAAAAAGTAGCAAATTTTGTGAGTATTCATGTGGTGAACTTTTTTAATTTTAATAAACAGTAAAAATAAGTAACCTTATAGAAAAGTATAGTTGCCTTTTTTTTTCATAAATAAAATTTAAGGAAAATTTTGTCTGCGGTTCGTCTAGAAAAGAAAAGTGCAACTCTCCTTTTAGTTTTATTCATTAAAAAAAAAAATTGTATGGTTTCCCTTTACCATATAGGCAACATCTCAAAATGTAATAAATATAAATAAGTTAATATACCTACATAAACTATTCTACATAATGAATATAATATAAAAAAAAAGATCTTATTTTAAAATTAATTAAAACACACAAACCTCAACATTCTTTATCCTCATTTCAAAATGAGGGAATTTGTACGGATATACTCCATACATACTCGTAAATATAACCAAGATTTATAAATAGGCCAGGCGTAATATATCTACGTAACGTAAAGTTAAAAACGTGCATATGAACAAAGCAAATTGCATGCTATAAGCACGACAACGATGACGAGGGAAAAGAAGCCGTATAAACAGCATTACAATTTTTCTATCTGAAAAGTAAAGATATAGCTATGCCGCCGAGAGTAAAGAGTAGGGTATAGGTAGTTGCTCCTTTCATTGCACATTTTTTTATGTACGATTACGTTACATTACATACAAAACTCGAACGGAAAAAGTTGTTGTACCCATTTTTACTTACACATAACAAACAAATTCCCCCGTTGGAAAAAAAAATACGAATTCATATGTGTGTACGTACCTAAATGTTTGTAACGTACATATATCCTTTGATAGGCATCACGTTACCACGTTTTCAAGTCATTTATGTCTTTTTTTTTTTATTTTTTTTTTACATCATATAGCTAGCGTAATATTGCCGGAATACTTTTTTGCGGCAAAAAAAGTCGGCTAAATCAAATGTGAAACATGTGAGTCAACTGTGGGCTTTTATCCCTTTGGCAGCCGAATGATGAAGCAGAAAAAAAATTGTTCAAACAAAATAGGATAAATGGTTTTGGTTTTTTTTTTTTTAGTTTTTCTTGTTTACTTCCTAAAAAAACGCGAATCCGTTTTGATTCGTTTCAACAGTAAAACACTTTGTTTAAATACGGTTCATTGAATATGTTTTGAACTTATGTGGTGTGTTATAGACAAAACAGTTGCATCTCAAATTTGTTTACTTAAGAGTTCATACCAAATTGTAATGAGGTTTTCAATAGAAATATGTATTACTATTTTCAAATTATAGTTAGAAACGTAATATCTAACTTTTTTGACAAGAAAAATTTCAAATATTTGTACAATTTACCTACAATTTCAATTAATTTCATATTCAAAATTCTGAGATAACGGTGAAAAGATGTTCTTTTTCTAAACACGTTATATCTTTTGATCTAGAGCACATAACAAATTTATTTTATTTAATACGCATGCTGATAATATTTCCTTTCAATTAATATATCACACATAACGGTACGTGCTCTACAAGTAATATAATCTTTAATTGAAAAACTTGAAAAATATCTCAAAACACCTGTGAAGATTTGTTGCCGATGACCAGCCAGCAGTAGAGGAAGTACCGTAATCTCAGTTTGAAATTTCGACATGGTTGGCTTTAAAAAATTCTTACTTTTTTTGTAGGCATGGCAGAAATATGATTGAAGCGTCATATAAAATGTGAAATAATAAGCTTTCAGATGATATAACATTTTTTTATAGGTTGTCTTTTAAAAAAAGGATTTAATGGCGTTAGAAGAGAAAAGAGATTGATTGTTTTGCTTTTTTTATGAAAACTAATTGGGTTAAAAAAATTCTAGCTCTTTTTGTAGATGTTGTATAGACATGGTCGATATAAATATTTTGAGCTGAAACAATAAGCTTTCAGATGGTATAAAATTTATTGTAGGTTGTCATATAAACAAAGTGATGGAATAAAAAAAAGTTGTATTTTTTCGATTTTTTTTAAATGATTTTAAAGGTTTCACTTCAACCACGTGTGAATTGCATACAGCGATTTTGATTAAAATTTTTTGTACCATTATACTAACAGTAGGTACCTGCCACTTAACGATTTTTTGATAAATGAATTTCTCGTAAACGAGTTAGCCGATTTCAATCATTATTTTTATACAAAATTGTTAAGGTAATCGTTATATAAAAATTTCGCAAAATTTCATAAAAGTCCTACATAGCTAATTTCAAAATTTTGTTTTGAAAATTTTTTTTTTTAAACGGGTTGATGAATTTTATTAAAATTTGTTTTAATTGTTGAATAATATTTTATTTAAGATCGCATACCAACTTTTTTTGGCAAAAATGTTGGATTTTTATATAAAAAATTATTTAAAAAAATCTATAGGTACCCAACGATTATAATTTTTTTTTTTTAATATGTTTTAATGCATGAAATCAAATATATACATGGTTTTGTGTAAAAGATCACTTAAAACGGTGTTGAACTTAATAATAAAAACAGGTTTTATTTTTTTTTTTAAATTGCTTACCTATAATATGAAATTTCTTAAAAAGTCAAACTTTAAACATTCCTAATGAAAAGCTTTAACAATAGAGTTGCTCACCGGTTCCAATAGTTTTACCAAGAAATCAAAATAAAACTTTGTTTAATGAAACACATAATTTAAATTTTTTAATTTCAATCATTTATTTTAATGGGAACTTATAACTTACCTACAAAATAGGATATGTCATGTTTTTTTTGATTAGAATTGAGTGGAGCTACTATCAATTGTATGCAACTAGTCAAAAAATTGTCTTTTCAAGGGGAAATTGTATATACCTAGTTTTTTGACCTAGTGCTAAGCTACGTTGGGGTTATAAAAACAGCAGCGATTCAAAAGCTCAAAAACGATATAAATGCGAATTTATAAAATTTCTATCAATAAAAGAGTCTTGCAAAAAATAGTTCCTCAAATCTTTTCTTCGTTCCTTTAAATTTAGAAATAAATTTCCTCTTGACTCTTTCTACTTTTACAACATGACTTATCTAAGCTCACCTGGAAGAGAATTAAATCTAAGTCAAGTTCTTGACCAGGATTCTTTAACAAACAAATGAATACCACTTTTTTGTATTGCTTATTTTACACATTGTTATCCTCAAGTAAAAAAAAAAAACGAAAAAAAACTTTTCCTTTTACTTACAGTTTCACCAAACAGCTCAACAACTGGCACAACAACATTTCAAAAGCATCGCAAACAATCAATTTACATTCAAAATTCTGGAAGTAGTAGTACAGGTCTCCTACCAACAGCAGCCACAAATAACTTTGAGTCCTTAGAAAATTACCACTTTGCTTCAGCTACAATGCCACCAGAACCTGTGCCTCTGTCACAACATCAATATCAACAACAACTTCAACTACAACAGCAACAACAACAACATATACCTGACAGTATGGCAACGACGTCAGTGTACCAAATGGTAACATTCATAACAACACCTCCACCATCTTCAATATCGAGAAAAACATCCTCATCATTGCCATCATCATCATCGTCATCATTAGCAGCATTGTCCTCATCATCATCATCATCATCGTCATCCACAATGTCAACTAAAGCAACAGCATCAGCAACATCTGTGGAAATAAATTCCAATGCAATCACAAGAAGGAGAAGAGAAATTTCAACCAGTATGAGTGATGATGAGAGTAGTAGTAGTTTGTTTGCTGGAAGTTCTTCTTCTTCTTCTTCTTCATCGTCGTCTGCTTTAGCTGTGACCGGAGCAATGGTGCATCATCATTATCCGGTACGAAACACGACTGAATCATATCCTAGCATGTTCTTCCAAATGAATGCACCTCCAAAGGAGCAACACCAGCAACAGCACCAATATCGAAGGCAAATATCAAATAAGCGTTCGAAACGTGATGAAGAAATGAACGACGATGCTGGCATGGATAAGTGCCTTTCATTTGTCGAGGGCGATCCCGAACAGAGTTTACTTTTTAGTCCGGACTATCCAAATGATTATCCAAAAAATATCAACTGTACTAGAATAATTGAGGGTAAGTTTGTTTTTTTTTTTTTTTTTTTTGTTCTTTATGGAAAATTGATTTTAATTCGATTTTTTTGTGATTCAAGAGGATTATTTTGAGTATGGAAAATGTAGTTATTTGATTTATTTGTGATTCTTTGAATGGAAATTTAAGGAATTGGGAGTATTTGTGTGTGTTATTTTGGTACCAATGAAGGTACAGTACCTACATCAATTTTTTTTTTTTTTTTTTTTTTCAAATATCAAATCAATCAAAACTTGTTCGCACATTTGTATGTTATCAATGTTAGTGATGGGAACTATCGAATGATTTGACCTATCGATAGATAGTAACTGAATGATTTGAACTATCGAATAGTTCATTCATTCATTCATTTATTCATTCGAATAAAAACTATCGAATAAAAACTATCGAAGGAACTATCGAATAAACTATCGAATAAAAACTATCGCATACAAAAACTATTCAAATGAAAAAACTATCGTTTATGAAAACTATTTGAATGAAAAAACTATCGAATAAGAATAATGTTCAAAAGAAAATACTATCAAATAAAAAAAAACTATTTTAATGACAAAACTATCGTATAAAAAAAAAGAGGTTGTCTGTAAAACCGGTTTACGGACGATGATTTTACGTGATAACTTCGTCAGAAAAGAGGTTGTGTGCTTTTGCTTAAAATGAGTCAGTTGAAGCGTTTACTTTTTTCAAACAATCAAGCTAAAAAAAATACCTTTTTATTTTCTCATTAGGTATATTAATTTTTTTATTTTAAAAGCTTACAAAAAAAATAATTACGCAATTTTAAAGCCAAGTATTTCTTGTTAAGAGTAAAACAATTTTTATATTTTTACAATGCGCAAGAAGTATAAAAATAATTTATTGAAAACAATCATTTTCATCAAAAAAAAAGTAAAAAACACATGAGTTTTTATCTTCTCACGTCATTAATTCCATTTTTTCCCTAACAACCTATACAAAATTTTATACCATCTGATAGCTTATTGTCTAAGCTCAAAATATAAATAATAATCAGGTCAATGAGACATCTACAAAAAGAGCTAGAATTTTTTGAACTCGATCAAATTTCATTAAAAAAAGCAAAAAAAAAACATTTATTTTTATGTTCTCACGCTATGGAATCAATTTTTTTGTTGTACAACCTATAAATATATACTATGTGAAAGCTTATTATTTCACCTTTCATATGACGTATCAATCATATTTCAAAGATGCCTACAAGAGAAGTTAGAATTTTTTAAAGTCAACCATGTCGAATTACAAAATGAAAGGTAATTGTATCAGGATGCTCATAAAAGTCTAATAAAATTTCTAAATACCCCTAAAAAACAAGGTGATTTTCAAAAATTCATATTTCGAAACGCAGAGTGTTTTAAAAAAATCCGTATGAGACTACTTGTTTACCTCATCTTTCACCTGGCATCTTTAGAATTGTCAAAAAAAATGTCCTTTAACCAAAATCATCATTTTGTCATAGCCCCAACAAGTGTACAACGTTCAAACAAAACGTTATAGCTTAGTTTTAACAATTTTCTATAGCAAAAAAAATCAACTCTCTACAACTTTGCGTTTAGATTTTAGCCCAAATTTCATCTTTACGTTTTACCCCTGTTTACCCTATCAAATGATGGAATTTATTAAAATCCTTCAAATGTATTTAACTTTAGGTTATTATCTTTCAAATAAGCTGTAGAATATTTTTGTATCTCTAATAGTTTATTTTTTAATTTAATTTTTTTGCCGCACTGCGAAAGTGCGAGAGTGTAATGTTAGAAAATGGCGTCACTTTTTTGTGGTGGCTGCCATGGTTCTTCGAATTATAAGACGTTATCACGTCAAAACTATTTGAATGAAAATAGTAACTAAACTATCGAATGAAAAAACTATTCGAATGAAAATAGTAAATAAATGAATGAATGAATGATTTAAAACTATCAAATGAATGAATATTTTGCAACTATCGATAGTTTGAAATTTTATTTTCGATAGTTCCCATCACTAATCAATGTATTGAACATGAAAAACCGAATAAGAAAATAACATGCAAACGAATTGGTGCAGATAACACTTCATTGATTTTCAAGGCTTATGTTTTTCATTTTCATCGTATTTACTGAATTCTCAAAATAGCACCACAAGTAAAATTTCAAAAAAAAACAAAAATAGATATAGGTAGGTATAGAAACAATTTTGTTTTGGTATCGAAGTGTTTCTGGTTCAGTGTGTTTTTTTTTTTTTAAACTTAGTAGTCCTTATGGGAAATTGGATATTTCAAAATAGATACGAAAAGGTTGTGTATAGAGAATAACCTTTTTCCCTGGAAATCAATAAGCAGATATAATCAATATTATATTTCAACTTGAACTTTCAATTCCTTGTTGGAAAGTGTACAAGTCACTATTGTACGTTTATGATTACAAAAATAAGGTTAAAAATTGAATTTTGGTTTTGTGTTTTCAGAATTATGTTGCTCATAGTCTTACTTTTATAAATAGAAATCAATTGGAAATTGTGAATAGAATTTATATTTGCACGTTCTTCTTGGTGGCTGGGTATTTGCACCTATATAAGATATCTACAATTGTTGACGAATGGATTTGAGAAAATTTCATTAGAAAACATAAACCATAGAAACCAATACTCAAATACTTTTTACATTGGTTTAGTTTTCAAAATTGAAATGCTTTGAAAGACACTATAACTATAAGAAGGATGACTCTGGCTCGATACATGCATCTGGAGAGAAATACTTAGAAATAGAGTTTCCAAAATATTCCTAATATAATTAAAAAATATTGGGTTTAAAAAGAAAGTAAACAAAATTTTATAAAATTTAATATTCTTTTAGACACCTTAAATAAGTTAGAATCGAAATATTATATCTACCGCTTTCTTTTCGTTTCAAAATAGATACTGGATTTTAAGATGCAGTATATAGAATTTGAGTAACACAGTATTTTAAAATACTTACCTTGCTAGAATATTGTAAATGGTATGAAACTATAGAATTTTGGCCTTTAACAATTTAATAAAAACAAAATTTCAGTATCATATAAATTCCAATATTATTTTTCAAGATTTAAAGCCAATTCGAGGATCTTTTACAAAACAGTCACTATGGACAATTTTTCAGAAACAACTGAATATATCCTAAGTCGTGGTTCGTGGTTAAATAAGATTGCTTCTTTTCAATATTTTCTTTTTTGGGTTCAAACATAATGTCAGCCATATGCAATGCCCTCAAGTTTTAAAGGTATTAGAATAAATTTTGAAGCAATTGTTATAGGGCAGTATGAAAACCACAAATTGAACAGTGATGAGCTAAGATTGTATTTAATTGAAATACCATCGAATTTCCAAATTATTTCTTCACAATTTTATTGGTTATGGTCGAGATAGTTATTAAAAGTAGTAAAAATTAATTCTAGTGATTTAAATTAGCAGTACTTAAACAAAAATCTTATTCCACAATGAGCAGAATTGGTGAAGTACAAATACCAATTTAACACTCTCCATTTTTGTACCGTGAAGCATCATTCAAAATTTAAATGAGGAAAACATTCATTAATTTATTAAAACTAAAACGATTCATTTATGAAAGACTTCACTAAGTTTAAAGAATTTTCAAAAAAAAAAAAAAATTCAAAACATTTGACAAATTTTGCACTTCACTCTAGCAACCAGACTTCGGAGAAACTTTTGGTTTGCAGTTATGAATAGAGCTTCAAAAGACCTTTCTTTTGATGTCTCACTCGATGGATTTGAAGGAAGTTTTTGAAAAAGTATTTTTTAAAGGCAAGGGGTTAACCTTGATTTTTTCGCGAAAATCTGAAAAAAAAAAAAAATAAATTTCTAGTTTTATTATAAAAAAAGATAAAGAGACCTTTCCTTTGATGTCTGAATTGATGGATTTGCTGTATAGGCCAGTCATTATGTCGGAAAAAAACGGCTAAGAAATGAAAAATGACCGAGAAAGCTAAATTTTGGATATGTTGTAGAGGATGCTTAAAAAAGCTTAACTTGAAGTTTTCGACCAAGATTTCCTATGAGCTTCTTCCGCCATTTTGAAAAAAAGGATGAAATTGTTTTTTTGCAAACGAATGAGCGGCCGGCTGAAAGTCGTAATTTTTGTCAAAAAAATAATTTTTTCGATATTCATCACCCAAAAATAGATTATGTCAAAAAACAAATGGAATGTCCTTGTTTTTGACTTTTTTAATCGATATCTCGAAAACGGTTCATGATACACAAAAAATGTGTACGCATGAATTGTAGAACTCGTTAAAAGCTACAAAAAAGCTTCTTGTAAAATTTTCGCATCTCGTCAGATAGCCGAGTTATTGTTTTTCAAAATGGCGGAAACAGCTCATAGGAAATCTTGGTCGAAAACTTCAAGTTAAGCTTTTTTAAGCATTCTCTACAACATATCCAAAATTTAGCTTTCTCGGTCATTTTGCATTTCCAAATGCAATTGAATACCTATAATGACTGGCCTAGTAAAATTTTTGAAAATTTATTTTTTCGCGAAAATCCGAAAAAATAAATTGGTAATTTTTGTACATAAAAAGTTAGGCCTGTTCATTGTGAACTCGTATCTGTAAACCAAAAGACTTTGATCCAAAAATATCAGCTTTAGAAAAAAAAAATATTTCGATCGCAAATATTTCAGCAGCCAGACAAATTGCAAGTGCAATGTAGAGTGAAAAATTAAAATTTTTAGCTTCGTTAATTCTAATTCACATGAATGTTGAAAAATACGAACTTCAAAAAATATGTATATATTTTTGAAATCACGGTTAAAAATCACAGCTTCAAATCATAGTGAATTAAATATCACAGTCAGAGTTTTAGTTACATCTGTTATTGAAAAATCACAATTTAGCACATTTTTAGTTAATTGGCTCTGAAATCAAATGCAAAAAATCTCTAATCTTCAATTTGCTTCAATTGTACTTCTAATGTTTGAGCCATTATTTTTGTGTTCTATTATGTTCCCATATTTCGATGGTATCAAACCAACAAGTATTTAATTAAAATGTTAAAATTTATATCCAACTTAATTTTAAAAACATTACCTACATTGTTTATCTACAAAAAAATGACACATCTGATATCTCTCGCGTTCATAACCATAAATCTGAACTTTTTGACATTTTATTTGGTTTTCCATCATCTTAAGAGTGTCATTTCATTAATATGACTCTTTTCTTTGTCCTTTCATAAAGTAATATTATTCCTTCGTCTTATGAGTGAATGTGTTTTTCTAACTTTCCAAAAAAAGAAACATGTATTACTTTGGTGTCTTGTGTGTGTTCAGGATTCAGCGACTCTCGTCGGGTGGTTTTATACTTCAATGCTTTGTTTCATATTATTCGTATATTTTCAAAAGAATGGAAAATATGTAATATATATCTGGCCCTTATTGGATTTTCTTTCTGTGTAAGTTATAATATACTTACTCTTTTCCTGTATTTATTTAACAAAAAAGAAAACGAAAAAAAAAAAAAACATAAAGAAAACATTCTGTTTGTAAGCCCTGGTTATATTTTCCTTTCTTTTTAGTCTTTCTCATATCTCTGACTGAAGGCAGTAAGGCCTTGAAGCTGTGATTTTTCAATTTATTAGTTTTTTTTTTGTCTTCTTCTTTCTTCTTGGTCTTTCATTTTCTTGCATTTTGGAAAGTGAAATGAAAGTTAAAGTAAAAAAAAAAAAAAAAATAATATTGGAGTGGACCCTTGATGGTCGGAAATGAAAAATGTATCCTAGGAATTTCATATCACAAAAAAAAAAACACATGAATTTTTCATATATTTTCTGTTTCTGGTTTGAATTAATTTTACTTACTTTTTTATTTCTTGTGTGTTTTCTTATTTTTATTTTGTAGCTCCCAAAGGACAACTGATACGATTGGATTTTCGGAATTCATTCAACATTGAAGATAAAGAAGATTGTAAATTTGATTACCTCGAGGTGAGTATATTATAAACTAGAGGTCAAAACATCATACTTTCTTTAGTATAAGAAATATTTGATGACAATAAAATATTGAGTATCTTTCCCTGAGAAAAGCAAAAGTAACTTTCTTATTGTGTGATAGTTTAAAGTTTTTTTTAACACAAAAAAGTAATAGGTAATACACGAACTTTGATCCTGATTTTACCCTGACTTATCGATCCCAAAAGTGTCGTACCTACCTACTATTAAAACATGATGTTTCCTATTTCAAATTTTTTAAGCCGGTAATAACTAAACCGACTTCTGAAAATATATTTAATAGCTTTTTTTTATCCTCAAACAACCAACAAATCCCATTTGAACTTTATAAAAAAATTAAACAAGAAAACCATTCAGGTTCAATAGAGCTAAGGAGTGTAATGTTTTCATTCAACAAAAATTTGAAAAATTAATGTTTTTCGTAGAAAAATAATTAAAATAAAGTACACAACAGGGTCACAAGTATTTGCTCTAATGAGAATATTATGTTAATTTTTTTTTAAATTTTTTACATTTATTTTATGAGAAATCTAAAAAAAACTAATGTTAGGCATAATTTTAACTCCTTAATGTAATTTAATTTCTTGTATAACAAAGAATTTTGGGATTTATTTTAAATTTTCTTATGCCGTTTAAAAAAAAAATATTTTTTTTATTATATTAACACTTATAAAAATTAAAAACAAAATTTCAGAACAATTTGATAGTTTATTATTGTTTTTAAATCCAAAAATATCGTTAATACACCCGTGCCGAAGATTTCAAAAACATTTAAAATTAAAAAAAAAAATCAAAGTAAAATGAAACCCATTGGAAAAGGAGGTGAATATGATAAAATTGAAAGGAAAAATAAATTACTGGCGAGCCAAGTTCGGGAAGTGGGTGGGTTGAGTTTTTAATGGTAAAAAATGGTATATCTCGATTTCCGGCAAATCTTTACAAGTCCTATGGAAAAATGTTGTATGGTAAAAATTGTAGGCAATAAAAAGATCTACAAGTTTTTTATCGACAATTTTTTCACATAAATTCAAAATTATGTGAAAAATTCAAATAACCGTGTTTGTGGTTTTTTATTTTTATGTTTTTCAAACAAAATTTACGAAATTTTGTGACAACTTACCTTATTATGTCCTAAATGCGCTATAATTTATTTGAATTAAAATACATATTTATTTTTTCACCTCATTTCGACTTAAATATCATTTCGTTCGTTAAAACTTCTAAGTACTTTCTGATGGTGTAAAAAAATGAAAAAAGCTTGAATACGAACATTTTTGTTAACATTATTTACTATTTTGGCTTATTTATTAATATTTAGACTTTAAATACTCAAAAACCGTAACATTTATCAATGTAACATGAAACCTTACGGTTATTGAGTAATAAAAGTGTAAATTTGAATTAATAGGCCAAAATGGATAACAAAAATTTTCGTATTCAAGTTTTTTTCATTTTTTGCATTTTACGAGAACATGTACTATAGTATACTAATGTTAAAAAAATTTATTTAATAGAAGTCTTCTTTAATTTGGTTTGACGTCATATTCATTTTGGCCGAACTTTAATAACGGCTTTAATTACCTAATATTTTTTTTTTTTCAATTTTTTTTTGTTTGTTAGCAAAAGATAAGTTCAAATAAAAAATTGCACTGAGAATTTTAATGAAACTTCACATACAATTATAATATAAATTAGGCTATATGGGCACGGTGACCATCCGTCCCGGTTTACCCGGGACTGTCCCGTATTTCTTAAGCTTGTCCCGGGTTTTTATTTAAGAAACCCGGGACGTATAAGTGTCCCGTATTTTGTAATTTGTCCCGTGATTGTCTCGTATTTCCACAATGATTTTTTTCTTCAAAATTTTAGATTTTTTGTACGAAAATTATGAAAACAGTAGTAGTTAGAAATTAAAAGTTTTGCAAATTTTTCGAATAAAAGTTTTTAAACATTTTTCGTCAATTATTTAGTTCCAGGTTAAAAAGCTACACTAGAATTTTTTTTTCGAATAATGAACCCAGCTTATTTTCAAAACTTTTAAGGACATATTAAAAATTGAATTAAATATTATAAAATTTCAAAATCATTTCAAAACTGCTCTCATAATTTTGATTAAAACATATTTTTTTAGAAGTTATTAACAGTAAGTACCTACCTAATATAAAACCGTTTTCTTGATTTCTGACTTATTTGGAAAACTTAAATGAATTTAACGAAAATGTTCCTATTAATCGTTTAAGAAATCTTGATATCAAAATTAGGAAAAATTATGAAAACTCATTTTATTTTTTTTTTTTTTAACCAATGTTTTCGAAACGATCCAATTTTTTCCAAACTTTGTTTTTATGTGTTGATTAAAAATGATATCTCAGTTTTTTTTTTTTATTCTATTACAATTTGCAAATACCTGCAAAATTATTAGGTATAAAAAAAAAAAACGTAATGATTTTAAATATATTTTTTTAAAGATTACAAGAAATTAAATGACAAACTTTGCTAGAAGGTCAACATTTTTTTTAAAAGATGTCTTAGTAATTATATAGACAATTTTTGTTTTTACATTTCTCATACTTAAATAAATTTATTAATTTGTTTTTATTTATTTATTAAAAGTTCTAACAATTTTGACCACAAGAGCATTTTAATTCTTATCATTTGAGCAGTCTCACTCAGTGTTTTACAAAAACTTTTTACTTAATAAGTTTCCTTACTGAAATATCATTTTACAACTTCCTCAGTGTGGTACGTATAATTTTAGTTATTTTCTTCACTTTTTCTTATCAAAAGTTTTCAACTAAGAAGGTTTCATTTTGCATCTTTGGCAGATGTATTTACATTAATCCTCTTTAATTTAAAGGCTTTCAACCTATAATACGAAATTTGAGTAACCATACTTCAAATTTCATCGCCTTTGGTTACTGAAACTTTTACAATTTCTTTACCAAAAAAAAAAAAAAAAACCTTCCACAGAAATTGACTGCATAAATAACAAAAATGTTAACATCTGCCTTGAACATGACTCATCCATCTGCCACTTTTAATTTATAAAACATTAAAAGGTATAACAACATCCAACAATATTGGATTACCAAATAATTTTTTTGAGAATCAACATCTTCTTTATAAGAAGAAACTTTTTCTTCAAATTTCAATATGTTGTTATTGTTGGTTACTTTTTGTGTGTTTTATTTTAAAAACCAAATCAACCAACCAATAACCCCAACCAATAACCTCTGAGGACTTTAAAATGAAAACAAAGAAGTAAACCTAAATACACATAACACAAAAAACTTTTTCCAGATAAACATCGTAAAGCACTTTAAGTGTTTCGACACTTTTTTTCATTCTTTATTCAACCAACTCCTTCTCTTAAAAAAAAAAAATAAAATAAAGACTGAAAAACCAAGAAAAACTTGAAAAACCGCAGAGAAAACTTCACTCAGTTGTCTGGAAAATAAGATCAAAACCTGCTTGGCTATATGGCAAACTATAAGAAAATAGGAAATGTTCTATATTGTAATGGACAAAGGTCGTAACTCGTAAATAAAACAAATAAATCTAATCTCAAGTGGCAATCCACTAGCGGGTTTTTTATTGTTTATACTTCCACGCATAGGAATGGCGGGTGTCAGGCGGATGTGGGATTCCCAAGCATCCTTTAAATCCAATCTTCAATCATTTTCATGATGCGTTGGCAGTTTTTGAAAAACACAACATCTCCAAAGAAAATTGTGAAGAAGTGGTAGTTTTTTTCTTTTGTAGGTCAAGTATTAAAATAGGGGAGAAGGGGGTAACAGTTTTTTTTGTCCTTAAGTTAAATATTTGAAAGACTGAAATGTTAAAATAAAATGAAGATATTTTCGCTGAATATAATGTTTCATTAAGTCAAAGTCGTTTTCGATTTGTGGGCAGGGAGCATTTGGGTAAAATGGCAATATGGGTAGGTATTACCAAAACCAATTAATACAAATTTTTCTAGTAAACATATCTTAAAGCGAAAATCGAACAAATTAATCGTCCTAAAGATAATGACGGCAGTCAATTTAACAAAGCCTACCCCAGTCTCCCCTAACAACAGATACAAAACGCGAGGTTCAATTTAGAAAATTTATTTTTTTTTTCTTGTCTTAACAAAACTACCAAGGATAAACAATAAAAAAAAATTATTGAAAAAAATTTAACATGTCGTTTTTAAAACTTTTTCGTAATAAAAAATGCATTTATTTTTCAAATTTTTCTGGCCACATTTCGTCGCCCTAGTATTGGAGTGCCGTATACGCCAAATTGCATTTTTTGAACTAGGTATGCAGTCGTATGTTTTCGAAGTTGCTCTTTTCAAATCTGCTATCCGTTTTTTTCTATCTTTTTTCGTTGCCGAGATATTCACTATTGTTTTGACAAAAACAAGAAATTTTGGCATTTACGTCAAATTTTTCATGCAATGCAAGAAAATTTTGAGAATTGTTTTGACGTACGTTATGTTTTTTTTTGACGAACGTGTATATGAATAAAAGAAACTTCTGGTTTTCATGGCGTATACGGCAAACTCATTTTGTACAAAAATTTAAATATTTTGAAAACTAAACGCATTGCAGATGTCCAATAGCATGTATATAAAAGACACATTTTAATTATATATCATACTAAAATATCATAAAATACCAGCGGTTAGTTCTTTCGCAATTATCTTCCGAACATTTAAATGCGGTTTCCCAAAAATGTAAAAATGGCGTATACGGCACTTCAATACTAGGGCGACGATTTATTATGATTAGAAATTATAAAAGGATATCTCAATATGTTTTACAGTTTATGAAAAAAATTAAGAAGTATTTCATTTTCGAAGAACTTTTATTATATTGAAAAAAAAATTAACTTATTTTTTTTTAAGGCAAAACATTTAAATATGAAGTTTTTTTTTTCAATAGTCCTCATTGTTGAAAGTTAAATAGCAGAAGTTTAAAGTTCTTATTGGCCAAAGTCTTTGAGAAAAAAAATTATTTCAATGCAAAAATTCAGTTTTTATCAAAAAAATCCAATAAAATTATATTCTTTTTTTTTGCAAAGTTATAATATATATCTACTATATTACCTCTTCCTTTTCGGAATTTAACTTATAAATTTTTTTTTTTAAATAATAATAATAATAATAATAATAATAATATTTTATTTTATGATAATTTATAGCCTTACTTTATCGATTCTGTAGATAGAGGAACACCATGCGTCGAATCTGGTAGTTCTGATTTTTGGTAAAGTTTTTTTTTTCATAATAATAGCCCAATGAAGGTCTTAAGCTTTTGTATACGAGTGTCGAACGCCACAATTTCAAAAATAAAAAATGTTATAATAAAAAATACCTGAACTTTTCAGTACTTATTTCATTATCAGTTTCTTAAAATTTTCCCTTAATGAAGTATAATTTTAATTTGTCTTTTTCTGCAACTCACTTACTGACAATGCCTAGTTGAAAAAGCTCTCTTTATGGCAAAGCATTACCTAACAAAGAAACCTATGTTATTTGCACGCGATCACTATTCAAATATGAACGGGTATTCTCAATTTATAAGTCCTTTGACACAAACACTAAGCTCCAATCAACACCGTCAAACTTCAAAACTTTTACACCCATCAGTCTATCTGCAAGTTCAATTTACTGCATGCAAAGCGCATATTGAAAATAAAATCATTCATTGATTAAACCAAATAAGGTTTTCTATCTGTGAACCATAAATCCTCAAAACAGAGGTGGTGGTTGTTATGTTGAACGTTGTAACTTTTATCTATGATGCTTTCACGTAATCACTATAGATAGACTGAAAAAACGCATTGAAAAAAAGAGAATTTTTCTCTTTGAATTGAAGTAACTTTTCTATATACCTTCTATAACCACACTCGCTACTGTTCTTCTTAAGCTGCAAAGCCTCTTCATTCTATAAAGCCCCTTCGTTATAACATATATAAACTAGGTAGTTGCAAAATTTGAACTTTTTCCACCAAAGAAAATCAGGCTAATGACCTCCTTTTCACAGATAAAAGTCCTTAATTCCCATTCATTTCCAACCATGCAGGGTGGCAATGGCAAGCAGAAGGCATCAGGCAGGCATACAAACACACACCGTTATATTACAAATTCCACTTAAATTATGGTTATGTTGGGGTACAATTCATTTTGCCAGCCTATATATAGACCCTGTGAGTTTTTGGTAAAATAAATTTCATTCATAAATTTCATCTCGGAAATTTAATTAAGACTCAAAAAAAAAAATTTATATATAATCCCAATTCCAAACCGAAAGGAGCTACCCTGTAATAACTTTAAGCTTCTCACACATACACATAATAATTCTATCCAGAAATTCATCTTTTGTTCCACTTTTTTCTTTTATTTTTTTTTTCTTTCTTGTTTATTTCATAACAGATACGTGACGGGCCCTATGGGTTTTCGAATTTAATTGGAAGGTTTTGCGGTGAGGACTTTCCACCAATGATAACATCAAAAGAACGACATCTCTGGCTTCATTTTCATTCAGACGAAAGCATTGAATATTCCGGATTTACTGCTGTCTATGAATTCATCGATCGACCAAAAGAGGGTGAGTTTTTGAGTTAATCTAACCACATAAAATATGAATGTGAGCAAAAAGGATATAATGTAGGTTATATAGAAGAACTCTTCAATTGCAATCTATACATTTTAAATTACTACAAAATTCGATAGGAATTTCGATGTTTTTATCCAAAAATGTTTTATTTGAATTTTATGTGTGCATTTTGAATTATAAATTTTATGTTTTCAGTTACTCTCTCTCTAAGCTTTTTGTATTCATCAATATCAAAACTTCTATTCCCTTTTTTCTCTTCTTCTTCTATCATAGCTATCAGCACAGAACTGAATTGTACATTGGAAAAAGATGGCTATGAAGGATTCATAAATTCAACAGATGTTCCAGCATACGTGCAATCGAATGTCACCAAATACAAAATTCCTCTCGATTGTATGTGGATCATAAAGGTGAAGGAGAATTGGAAGGTTAGTAATGTAATATGGAGATGGAGAATTCCATTGATATTAGATACATTTTTGTCCTTATGAATACGAATAACTTAGATAATATACATTTATCATATTGAATAAGGAACATCAGTATTTTCGTTGTAATCTGTGAAGAAGAGTGATTTTTAAACAAAACTATTTTATTGAATTTTTGTTTACTATACAATGTAAGAAAAGATGAAAGGGAAAAAGCAAACTTTCACTTCTGAAAATATACCAATGGAATTGTTCTTTTTAGTTTTGTGTATGCATTTCAGTATTTGTACATTTTTGCATTCAGAAGATTGAAAATGGCTTTTTAATTTTTTTTTTTATATAATAAAATATTTTCAAAGAATACACTGGGTTACAAAATAAAAATCATGTCAATTACTTTGGAAATGACCTAGCAGAGGTTGTAGGTATTACTGAGTACATCATATTTCGGCACTTTAAATTTTTCGTAGACAATCAAAATAGTCAAAAACCGTTTTTCAATCTTTTCAGATTTCAACGATTTTTCGGTCAATTTCAGATTTGAAATTGAAATATTGAAAATATTTTTTATTGTGCTCAAACACCAAATTGGGTGTAGGTTTTATGGGCTGAATCTCAAAGTACAACATTTTTTCACCGTTTTATAGAGTTCGGAGACCGTTTTAAGCTTCATTTTATGTTTTGAAAAAAAAATTTTATAAACAGTTTTTTTTTTGTATTTATGCTGAATAAAAAAAGTTTTAATTCATCAAAATTAGTTAGACATTGTGGAAGTTGTGATTTTTTACTCGAGAAAGAAATTTCAATTTTTTGGGACAGTGAAAGAAATGAAAAATTAATTTTTCTGTTCATAATAATGGTAGAAAATTTGTTATGGTCTTAATTTTTAGAAAAAATGATATTCTCTATAACTACGTTTAAAAAATTTTGATATCGATTTTTGTTGCTCAGATACACATATATTATATTTATTTGTATATTTTAAATACTGTTCATTTTTTTTTTGCCCATGATAACACAAGCCAAAAAAAAAAGTGTCACTACTTTTGACCGGACCTGCCTATCTTTATGTATTTTGACGTTCTGAATCCGAATCTGAAGTCAATTTTGCCCAAACACCCTCAAATGGCTGAGTAAAAAATCCCTGAAATCTGAAAACATTGAATAACGGTTTTTGAGGGTCTACGAAAAATTTCGAGTGCCGAAATATGATGTAGGTACTCCTACTCAGTAATATCTACAACTTCTGCTAGGTCATTTCCAAAGTAATTGACGTGATTTTTATTTTGTAACACAGTGATATTCTAATGTAGTTGTTCATACAATGTTTAAGTTTATAGTTGAAGAGCTAGCGACGAAATTTTACATTTTAAGGTACGAGGATCGAGGAGAAATAATATATAAATATGGAAATTCATCAAAAGTGGTGTCTAAATACTTTTCATATTATTATTTATTAATATAAAAAAATGGATCACTTTATAGAGTAATAATGTTGCCATAAGTCATATAATCCCAAGACATAATGTTAAAAACATAAATGAGCTCATAAAGTACGAAGTTGGAAAAAGGTAATCTTTATTGGCTTCGTTGATTCTTTGAAGCAAATGAAGTCCCGTTGGCATATATGTGCTATAGGGTCACCAGCATTATATATTTATACTATTCAATCTTTAAAAAAATTTGAATACAAAAATATCCTTCATAAATATATTGAAAAAAATAAAATGCACGACTGGGGTCGCACGTACTTGCTCTTGCAGTTTAAAACACTTTTATGTTAGTTTACTTGTAGATTTTAAGAGCTGCCTCTATATAAAATTAAAGAAATTTTGTTGATTTTTGGGAAGAGCCGACATTTAGGCCAAAATTTTGTTAAATGAAAAAAAAAAAATGTTTTTTTATTTCACTTTTTTTGAAAAAAATAAAAATGCATTTTTATTGCAATTGCTTTGAATATTACTTTTGTAAGATTTAATCAAAATCGTTAGAGCCGTTTTCGAGTTATTTGGTTTGACTTGAAAAATTTGTATGAGAGGTACACTTTCGAAGCGAGATATAAAAAAACAAAAAAAAAACCAACTTTCAGAATTCCATAAAAATCATCTGTACCAAATTTGAAGAAAATCCGTCCACCCGTGTAGGCTGTTGAAATGTGTACAGATGGACGCACAACCGCACAGACGCACGGACGCACTGACGCACAGACGTACAGACGCACGGACGGAATTGCGAGACCCACTTTTTTGGAATTCTCCATCATCGTAATGTTAGTTTTGATTAAAACCTCAATTTTTTTTTTCGACACTAACCCAATACTTGCCCTATAGGTAGAGCAAGTAAAAAATGGCAGAAGCGTTTGAATACCAATAGGATTACCAGAAGTCATAAGCTTTGAAAATCAAAAAACAACTTCTGTTAACTTTATTCTTAAACCTAAATTTCTGGCAATTTTAAGAGCTATAAGTGAACTAAATGTTGGCCTCTTAAATTATAACCTTTTTTAAATTTTACGATTCGTGACTCTGGTAATCTATAATTTCATCTATTCTTGCGCGGTTTCATTTTGTTCAAAATTGAACAAAAAATTTACTGCTGCAGTCTGCAACCTATGCTTTTAGCTATCATCATTCTATATTTATAAATGTTTTTCTTTTAATCAATAAACCATCATCCATCAAAAAATAGGTCTCTTTAAGCTCTACACACAGAGAAAAAAATAGTATTTTTTAACTATTTTTTAACTATTCGTATTCACCAATGCATTCAGGTAAAAAAATTAATTTTTTGCCAAAAAAATTGCATTTTTAAAAATTTCGCTATTGTGCTTCTCACTTTTTGAGACAAAAAAGTTATTTCTTTAGTGCAATTTACTTCATATTTGATATTTTATACCCAAGGGACCAGCAAGATACAAATCCGAAGTCAGAAAAAACCAATCAGCTCCCTTTTTTGAAATATTACCGAAAAGTATATTTTTGGTTCATCAACAAAAAAAAAAAATTAATTTTGTTAACCAGTGTAATAAGTATATAAACAAAAAGATACCCTACACTGAGGGAAAAAAATAAATTGAAGTTGAAACGTCATTGTTTTAAAGATGAACTACTTTCATTTATGTGAGTTTAAGATACGAAATCATCGAAAATTAACCTTTTTTCCACGTTGATTTTAAAATGTTTATCTTCAACGCAAAATCATTCAATAGTTAAATCAATGTGGTTTTCATTGATTTCACGTTGTTTTATGGTGGCTTTTCTTCCCTCAGTGTAGTTCTAGTGGTAATAAAACTGCTTTAACCTTTTGTTACATAGTATGAGGTTAATAGAGTTGACTGACCAAAGAAACTCCAGGCGTTTTTGATTCTGTAACAAGTTTGCTGGTCAGCTCTTTTGTTTGCTATTGAGCGTTGAGAGATGAAGTAAAGGAACATGAAATACTAATAATATCCACTGGAAATTTTCCTTTCTAAAGTAGGAGTTGTCTTTAAGAATAAAACTCAGACAGAAGTCAAATCCTGATGTATAGAGAAGCACACTAACATGCTTTTATGAGCGTGTTCTTTTTTTGTAGGTATTTTTTTTTCTGTATTAAAAAATAAGTTCAAATTTTTTCAAATTAACAAATTTAAATTAGTTAACCAATTCTTTTAATTAAAAAATCAGATTATTTTTAAAAAATCGAAATATTTAGGTATTAATATTTTTCTTAAAAAAAAGTTAAAGCTTACTGGAACATAAAAATGAACAATTTCACAAAATATCATCAAACTCGAATTATTTTAGCGAAAAATTAAAATGAAAAACCAAAAGAATTATACTGTCAATATTTTTGAGGTTTGAGGAAAATTAAAAAAAAAGTAAATCTTTAAATAAACTACAATATTTTTCTTTCAACTATTATACATTACTGGTAAAGTGTATAGTATTGCTAAAATTTTTTTTTTTTTTTTTAATTATAAAAGTAAAATTAACCTTTCTCGCAGACTTTTTCCTTTTTTAGTTGCCAAAATAATTGAAAAGTTATTCTAAATTAATTAATTCTATACTAAGAAATCTTGCACTTTGAATAAAAAAAATATTAAAGCGAACATTTATTTTATAACATAAAATAGGTAATGTATCTTCAAACAATGGAAATACTTATCTCACCCAAAATGAACAATAAAAAGTCCAAATAAATTTTCTCTTTCCTATAATATATTTTTATTTCTTTCTTTCAGATTCAAATTAAATTCATTCACTTTAGTTTAAATAAACCCAACGATTGTGAAATAAATTTTATTGATATATTCGCTGAAGATACAAATATACCATCTAGGTGAGTTCTTTACACAAAATATATATAAATCTACATAAGTTAAAGATCCTTTTTTTCAATATAAAATAATTTATCTGGTTCCTCTTTTTTTTCTCTTATTTACATGGCTCCCCTTTTTTAAAATAAATTAAAAAAAAAACACAAATAACACACCAACAACAATAACGACATAAAAAAAAAGGGTAAAAAACTTTTGCGGTTCTACGGGAGAGCCTGTGTCATCTGAATCGAATATCTTACACATTCGGTTTTTTGCAGAATACATAGCTATGAATTCGTCGTTTAATATTTTATATACAGCATTCAGGGATAAAGGAACTGGTGGTACGTGACAAAAATTTTTTAAAAAATATATTTTTTAAAACTTCAATTTTTTTTTTTTATTTGTATACATTTTATTCTTTGGCACGTACAAAATTCGAATGTAATTTTATATGTTTTTATTTTTTGTATATTTATTATTTGCAAAAATCAAACACTATATAGCTTGTGTGAAGGATGAAGAGTATGATTGTGAGGATGCAACATGCATAGCTGCTAATTTACAATGCAACGGGCGAACAAATTGCAAATTTCGTTGGGATGAAGAAGGTTGTGAGGTAAGTTTTTTTTAACCAATTTAAAAAAAAATATATATCTAAAAAATGAACTGGAAAATAAAAATTTAAATCATCAATTTGATTTTATTTTCCATTTCATAAGAATTTCGATTTTCATCATCAATTGATGTTGAAAATAAAAATAACCTTTATTTATTTCAAAGAATATGTTTTGACCGGAAAAGGTAAACAGTGGGGTCTTCTTTGAATTTTTTTCCAACAAAAAATTATCATTACCAAAATTTACATAATATATATTATTTTTCTTTATTTTTTTTTCGGGGGAATTCTTTTATTCAACCAACTTTCTCTATTGAAACAGATAAAAGCTTAAAAAAGTTTATATATAGAATTTAATATTTAAAAGACTAAAAAACTAAAAAAAAAAATTACAACCACATTTCACGGAATTTCTCGGCATAGAAAATAATATGAACACAAAACCACCAACAGATTACTATAAATTCGTATAAAACTGTCGCTCTTTTGTTCAACAACAAAACAGTTCCCAGTTAAAGAAAAAAAAAAAGCAGAAGCAAAAAAAAAAAATAATTGTTTAACGTTTAAATTACCGTCGTCTTTGTCGACTTAAAAACAGATTGCTGCTATAGCCAACTTTTGTGCTTATCCTAAAAACCGACCCAACCACAACATCCTACCATGGCTATTTCCTTCCGCAATGGTTGTCTATATAGTATATACTCTTGTACATTTATACAGAAGGCAATAAGAGACTTGTGCCCAGTAGTACCTTTAGAAAGTTAAATTTGTACAAACAAACAAACTGAAGTTAGTATATACCATATACCTACCTACAAACCTACTACCATTGCCGATCTGAAAATTCTTTTCAAAGATTAACGATTTCCGGAAAAATTGTAGATAAGGGATAGCTAACAAGAACACAAAAAAAATATATACAAGAAACGTCATGCCTGAAGAATAAAAATGCAATAGCAAACGTTTCCATGGTGCTTTCACTTTTAATTTCCTGGGCGCTTTTCATTTCGAAAAGAATCCCGTGTTTACAAAAAAAAAAAAAAAATAAAGGGCGTTCATTTCTAATGTTTGGTACAATATTTTGAAGGCAATATTTAAAAATAGAAAATACCTTTGTCATCAGAGTGGTATTATTTTTTTTGAATAACAAGAGAAAAAATAAAAAGGCTGTTTTTTAAAAAAATAAAAAAGACAAAACAATGTGGGAGTTTAGCAAATATTGAATCTGATTCCCATTTTTAGTTAAAAACAAATGAAACCTTAGGTATAGTCGGAGAGGCGACCGTCGAGTTACTTAGCTCATAAGCTTAAAGGTTAAAATTAGTATCAAATGAAAGATAAGTTGATACTGAAAATAAAAAAATAGGCTTGCCACTCCTAAAATGGGAACTTCCATGTGGCAACCCTATTTTAAAGGAAAAATTGTAACATAACTAATACATTCATATCTTTGTTGCTTGGACAGATACAAAATTTTTTGAAATGTCAAACGAAAGTCAAAATAGTAAAAAAAAAAATAATAAAATAATATAAAGAACGTAACCCAACTAATGTGGCAACCCCATCCAAATGAAAACAACACTGAAAAAAATCTTCTTTGAACAAAACAGTACATACACCATATTTTAGATAATATTCTCTTCTATCTAAAAAATGTCGTATGCCACCTCGCAAATGCAGACAAGTACTCGGCAACCCTATCCAAATCACTTGTTTTTAGGCCAAAGTGTATAATATTTGATAGAGTTAAAGGCTATAAAATACATATAAAATTTTTTAGATAGAAGATAGTCTTAGCTAAAACATGATCTATTTTGTAGCCTTTAACTCTATCAAATTTTTTATCTGTCCAAACAACAAAGATATGAATGTATTAGTTATGTGACAATTTTTCCTTTAAAATAGGGTTGCCACATGGAAGTTCCCATTTTAGAAGTGGCAACCCTATTTTTTTATTTTCAGTATCAACTTATCTTTCATTTGACACTAATTTTAACCTTTAACCTTATGAGCTAAGTAACTCGACGGTCGCCGCTCGTATTATTAGAAAATAACACCAAGTTTTTATGACGTATGTAGTAAATAGGTGACGCATTTTTAAATTTTCTGTTTTTTTCTTATGCTTGCAAACTAAGAACACCGAAATTGCATTGTGCCGATTATTAAGATAATGTAAAGAAAGATTATGAAACAAAGTATTCAACAGCGAACGCTTTTCTACAAACGCTTTTCATAGAAATTATCCAATTTTAAAAAATGAGATTAAATAAAAGAGACATAATAACTTTTATTGAGCTGCTTTTAATTTGGAGCCAAAAAATGCCAAACCATAGAGTCGCATCCTTAAAAATGTCTTAAGGTCATACTTTTTGCTTCGTGAAGTTCTAGTTCATCACAAAGACTTTTTTCTTTTTCTATCATAGTTTTTGCTATGTGAAGGCTTGATTCGTCATGAAGACTTTTTTCTTTTATAAAGTCTCATTATTAAAGAGGACTTCAGAGGTCATACTTTTTGCTTCCTGATATCCTAATTTGGCATGAAGACTTATTTCTTTCATGAATTTGCATCTTAAAAGTGATGTTAAGGTCATACTTTTTGCTTCGTGAAGTCTAGTTTGTCATGAAGAAGTTTTTTTTTTTCATAAATTCGCACATTTATAGAGGTCTAAGAGTCATAGTTTTTACTACGTGAAAATATAGGTATAATAATTTATTAAAAATTATTTTCGGCCAATCTAGGCCGACTAAGCAAATCTTATTCGTCTACATAAATATTAACTTTTATTATTTATTCAAAATTTTACTGAGCTTGATCAAGGCACTTTAAGGATTGGTGGCTGATTCCCGCCTATTTAGGTTAGGTTAGGTTATGTGGGCTGACAGTTGATATTGTTACCGTCACACTTAGATCAATGTAGATCCCTTGTGATACCCTGAAGTATTGTAACTTCATGAAAAAAAAGTGTTAACCTATGAATGCTATGGTTGTTCGAGCCATTTGGAGGACTTGACAAAGTTCAGTAGGCTATTGCCTGAGAGTTCCGATAGTTCTTCTAATTCATTAAAGAAGTAGTTTCCTAAGAATTTTTTCCTAGTGCGACAGAGTGCTGGGCAGTGACAGAGGACATTTGCTTCCCGCCTATTTGGTTCCAGCTTTAATAATTCATCATTTTTTATTGACCATTATAATTTAATAAATTCAGCTTAAAGTTTAAATAAGCACCTATACACAAATATTATGAATATAAGTGCAAGTTAGAAAAAAAAATAGCATTAAAAAGAAAATTGGAAATTGTAAAATAAAGTACGTATACACCCTAGTGTACAAATTCAAATATATGTACTTTTTTATCAAATTTAATTTTTTGCCTGTTTTCGATAACTTTGCAACCATCAAAAAACATGTGCGATATTTAATATAATTATAAGCCATTGCATCAATAATAACATCATTGAAACACATGGATAGTTTTCAAAAATAAAATTTCGTGGAACCAGAAGTACGATCACGAGTGCGAGTCTGATAAAAAAATCGTTTTCCAATTTTTATAGTAAATTTAATGAGAAATACCTACGATGAAAATAATTTCAAACTAAAAATAAGAATAAAACATAGTTTCAAGTGTTTTTAAAGCGTTTATAAAAATAAATGAAAAAATGAAAAACAATGGAAAAAAGATTTTTTTGGTCCACCCTAATATGTATGTACGTATTGAATACATAATATCTCAAGAATGTTTTGTCAACATTTTTATTCGATTCAAGCAAAATTGATGAAAATATATTGTTTTAATAACGTTATAATACCCCTCATAATTCAAAAACAACTGCATCTATCCTTTTGAATTTTTTTTTTTTTCAGTTTTTGAATTTTTCAGTCAGAATTTTTGATTTTTAACAAAATTGCGGCTTCCCAAATAAAAAAATCGTTGTTTTTCATGAAAATTTACATTTTAAAGTGGCTTTAAAAATTTAATTATTGTCAAAAACCTTATTCGCTCCGTTCATTACCTGACAAAAGTATCTAAGAAAATTGTATCCAAATATCAAGCCGATCACTCCAGCCGTTTCTGAGCAATTTTGCTCTAGTTGCAAAAGTATTAATAACTTTTGTATTTATAGCCATAAAAAAAAAAAGTTATATAGCCGGAAAGTAGAACATTTTAAGGTGAACAATCTTTTCTTGGAAGGTTTTTTTTTCATAGTTTTGATAAAAAGTGCTCAAAACTTAAAAATTTTCTTTTGTTACTTTTTTGGCTTGTTACTTTTTTAATATTCAGAATATCGAAAAAGTGTTCTTAACATAAAAGACGCGAAATTTTATTGTCTCCTTTTTTTTATATAACCATTTTTTACGTAGGATGAACAGAAGTCGAGATATTTAATAAAAACTAAAATCCAAGATGGCGGCCAAAAGGTGAATTTCACGAGTGCGAAAAATCAGTGTTCTGATATTCGCCCAATTCTCTATCGAACGAGAAAAAAAAATGTTCGAGGTTATGTTTCTTAAAGTTTTTTAGTGATTCTTTCTAGCAATGTGACACTGTAAATCATACCAAGGTTTCTTCTTTTCGAATTTTATAACCTGATTGTTAGGCCTTCCGTTTGCTTCGTAAACGAATTTTTTAATTGACTCGCATCTTGATTCGATCTGATCTTCACTCACGGTTTAAAATTATATCTCGACTGAAAAAAGGTAAAGTATCTTATGTCAATTTTGATGTTTTTTAGGAGAGCAAAAAGACACTTCAAAGCTGCCTCCCAAAAATTCTTTCAAGTGTAGATTTTATTGTATAAAACATTTAGAATTAGATATCAAATTTTATGATCTTTTTTATTAAATTTATTTCAAAAAGATATTTTTAATATTTTTCCCGTTATAAGGAAAAATATGACTTAAGATAGTTTAGCTTTTCTATAAATTGTATTTTATATTAATTTCCAAAATCTTGTTGGCATAAGATGATTTGCCTTATCACACTCTTTCGGAATTTTTTAAAATATTTTATCTTATGTCAACTTAAGGATGACTTTTGTTTCTGCTTGCACGCGCGACAATATCTTAAGTCAACATAAGATAATTTAAGATTTCACAATAATAAAAAAAAGTCTTAACCCAATACAATCTTAAGTCTACTTAAGGTTAGGAATAAGTGTCTTTTGAACATAAGATGAAATTGTTTTTTTTTTTGCATAAAAAAGCAAAGGGGTGAGATAGAAAGATGCCGATAAGACATAACTGTAGGCCTTTAAAATGGCACTGAGGTTCAACAAAAAAACGCGAAACATCTTAAGTCGACTTAAGATACTTAACCTTTTCAGTCGAGATATAATCGCTATGAAATGATTAATTAGCAATTTTCTAATTTCTCAAATTTACAATTTGTTGATTTTTTTCCCTAAAAGAAGACACCCTGTTGTTAATATTACGCAAGCAAATTGCAAGTTGCTTCCATTGCAATATATGTTTTATATCACAAATACTCACGTAAATTTTTTTTCTTCCATTTCTTTTGCACAGAGTCAAGTTGTTGGACAGTCGGAGCATGTTATCATCATAATCGTTGTATTCGGATTAATTCTGGGCGGCATGATTGTGACATTCCTTGTGAATTGTGTGCGCAAAATTATGAGGGATCAAAAGATCATCAGGGTGAGTACTAAATGCTTGAATGCAAAAAAAAAAAAAACAAGCCCTCTCTGCATGCTTTGAATTTGTATATCCTGCTCCAAAGCAGCTAGCTGCTTGTAGTTTTTTTTTTTTTCTTGTACAAAAGCAAATATCCCTGGTAGCTGCTGTAGAGGTATCTTTCCTGTATTGTTTGTAAAACGCAACCATTCATCTGTATGTCGTCTATATGCGAATGTTTATTTCGTTCGTTTAGTTGGCATTATTGTTGTTGGTGTTGCACTTGCACACAATAGATTTTCATTTAAACTTATGTTATATGCACCTACACAGTTTGTTGTTGTATTTTTTTTTTTTTTTCATTCTAACAAGGATAATAGCTTTGTGTGTGATTGCGTGTTGACTGATGTGCATTTTACGTGGTTGCATGTTGTATATAAAGCTCAAACTCATTATTGTTAGTGTCTTTGTTTGTGTCTGCTTGTGACTATCTTTTTGTTGAATGTTTCTCATCATTTTTGTTTTGTGTTCACAAATCTTTTGTTGACATTTTAAGTTTGTGGTTTTTGGTGATTGTTTTGTTACCTTTTTTTCTTTGTGTTATTATTTCCTATTCATTGTTATAAAAAAGCAATATTTTATTGAAAAGCTTAGGGATTTTTTTTTAATGAAAAGGGTTCTTTGAAAGGATTTTTTGTTTTGTTTTGTTGTCATATTATTGTGGGTAACCTATCAACGTTTAACTATGTCAGTTTCCATTGAAATCAATGTGAATTGATATGATATTCCTTTATGATATTATTATATGTAATTTGTGTTGCTATTGGAACAAAGGCTTAACTTAAAACCGATATGGGAGATGAGTTATATGGAAGCAATATGAGTTTCTATGGTGAAAAATGATATTAATTTTCAACATTATGATGAAATTCTTTGAAAAGTTTATGGGTTTTACCTACTTGTGTGCTTTTTTATTTTGATAGATAAGTATAATTTTTGAAGGTAATTGTATAGTAAAGAAAACGATCTAATTGGGGTTTGACCGGAAAAAAAAGTTTAACTTTAATGAAAACATTTAGAACAGCTTACTGGTACTTTCATGAATAACTTCTATATATATTAGACATACCTATTAAATTTAAAAAAAAAAAGGTAATTCTTGTGTATACCTACTCCTCTGTATACGCGTTTGAAGTTATACTTCTTTATCATTGAATTATGTTAATACTTAACTTTCTACCGCACGAATTAATGTTATTGGAGGAAAAAAAAAATGCTTTACATGGGTTCTTTGGACTGTTTCCAAACGACCTTCATTAAAAATAAATTAAAAAAAATAATTTCCTTAAGAAATAAGATCATAAGCCAAATATGACTTCGTATGCAGTAAGGCGTAAGAATACAAGAAAAAAATACCAAAAGATAAATATAATCAATTAAAAACAAAATAAAGTAAAATAAATCCATTGTATAGCAAAAGGTTAAGAATTATTTCAAAGATGGCGCATTTCAAGCCATGAAACCGAGATTAGCAATTTCTTTTTTTCGTTATTCATATGTTATTACCTTAGGGTGGGTCAAAAAAATCGAAACTCTTTTTTTTGATTTGGCACTCCGAAAAATCGATTGCTAGACACCTCTAGAATATACACACCAAATATGAGCTCTTGATATTAATGGAAAGGTCCTCCGCTTCCCAATTTTCCATTTTTACATCAAGCTTCTACTAAAAAAATCATTTGTTTAAAAATCGACTTTTTAACAAATTTCTTTACATATTCTTGTAAGAAATTGAATGCTCTACAAAAAATGCCTTGTACACTTTTTTCGTTTATCTAACCGTTTAATAGTTATTTGAGGTCCAAAAATCGAGAAAATCTTTAAAAATTCGTTTTTTGTTCATAATTTTGTAACAAACTGAAAAATTATAATAATCACACGCGCAAGACATATTCTTGTAGGAAATAGATTGTTCCACAAAAAAGGTCTTCATAACTTTTTTCATTAATCTAACCATTCTTAAGATATTCGAGGTCAAATTTTAAAAAAATTATAAAAACATATAAAAACTGGGTTAAAGCAATCAATTTGATTCTATAGAATTTTTTATAGTACGTTTAAGCCCCTAAAAGAATATATCTTGCAAATTTGAAAATAATGAATTTTCAGTGAATAAGAAAATTTTGAAAAGTAAAAAATGTTTTTATAATTTTTTTAAAATTTTACCTCGAATATCTTTAGAATGGTTAGATAAACGAAAAAAGTTTACAAGGCCTTTTTTGTAGAGCGTTCAATTTCCTACAAGAATATGTAAAGAAATTTGTTAAAAAGTCGATTTTTAAAAAAATGATTTTTTTAGTAGAAGCTTGATGTAAAAATGGAAAATTGCGAAGTGGAATACCTTTGCATTTATATTAAGTGTAGGTATATTCTAGAGGTGTCTAGCAATTTTTCGGAGTACCAAATCAAAAAAAAGAATTTTGATTTTTTTGACTCACCCTAATATACCTAGCTAATATTTTCTGGTTCACAATTTTCTACTGTCGATGTAGGTAAGTCTTGTTACAACATTTCCATCCACTCCCAGATTTTACAAAAACTAAAATGTAATAAAATGATTGGAAAATATTACAGGTGAGCCCCCTACCCTGAAATTTTTTGTAACTACGCCGCTGGAAATACGGTTACCATGAGAAGAATGTCCCTTAAAGCGAATGGGCTCTATTTCTGAAGTAAAACATAACTTCCAACAAAAGAAAAAATATAAAAAAAAAATCTCCGAACCAAAAAATTCAACAAATTGTGTAGACTTTAAACGCCATAGTGCATACAAAGCCAAATATGGCTTCCGGCCTTTTTTACCTCATACAAACAGGCCAATTATAATTTTGTTTCCAATAAAAATTAGTTCATAGCATACACACTTAGACAATTGATCAAAAATATATTTTTATTTTCACTCCAAACATATGTATGACGCCAGAGGTCTGGGTTCTATTCCCAGCAGTAAATTGTAGGTCACTTCCATTCTTGCATATTAATTACACGCACAGGTATTGTTGAGAGTTGTAAGTCACTAGGTCTTGCTTATTCATGAGATGTCGCATGTATTATAACATGTCTATTGTCTAGTCACAATACATATTACATTTAAAGTGAAAATATTATAAACTGCTTGAGCTGTGCAGTTCCGAGATTCACTGTAGAGACGCCATTTTTTATATTTTTTTTTTTTTATTTCAACCCTTTTTTTTGAATAACGAAATATTTAATACGGAAACGTTTCAGTATGAAAATTTTGAAAATTTTGAAATTCTAAAAAATATTTAAAATAATTTTTTTTTTTTTGAAAAATCAATTTTTTTAAATGGGCCGAAGATTTTTTTAAAATTCAGTTTCCATGTATATTTTTTTAACATTTTTGTGAATAAACTATTTAAAAAAAGGCGCTAACGATTTAAAAAAAATAAAACATCACACACAATTTTTTTCTTTTACAAAAAGTTGTAAAAGTTTGTCATTTTTTTTTTAATTTTTTATAAAAATATATTCAAAATATTCTTGTATGAATTACAAAAAAAAGCTTAGGCCATAAGAACAAGTAAAGACGACCCAGTCGTGCATTTAATTTTTTAATTGAAATACAATTCCTTCATAAAAAGAAAATTATAGAAAAAAGGAAAAGCGAAACCAACATAAAATGACATCTTATAAAAAATGTATTTCGTAAAGGTTAAAAAAAAAATTTGTAAAACGGAAAAAAAAAAAAAACTAACACAAGACCAAAAACCTTTTTTCAAGACCTAAATACACAATTTCTCTTCTTTGCTTCGAAAGAAAACTTTAAGATGTTTGTACAGATGTTAATTTAACATAAATCTTTTTAAAAGATTACATTCTAAGTACATGCGACAAGTCCCCCCACAAAACCCACAGTTTTTACCTTCTTTCTCCCACTTTGCTACAGTTTACTGATTAAAAATATTCTAATTAATTTCTCCCACGTAATTTTCCTTGTGGTTAATGTAAAAGTTAAAATGAATGAAATTTACACCAAATCTTTAGCAATAATTAAGCGGAAATAGCTATAACCTCAATATGATGAAATTTCAAAATTTACTCATCATATTTCGCGTTCCTGAATTTATCCTTTGAAATTATAATAAATGATGGTGTTTCCTGGAATTTTGACACAGAACAAACATAAAAGACCCTGAAGAGTTTAAAATAACAGATGCCACGTTGACACTAAATGATACAAAATGTTTTTTTTTTTTTTTTTTTAAGTTTTACCAATTCCGTTCACATTTCCTCACATCATTTGGCAATGTTTTTCCTGTTTAACTCGGCATATCTCGTCGAAAACTATGTCAACCTCCTCTGCCTTCTTGATTTCTTCTCAAAGATCAAAAACACATTGTAACGCATTTTGTTTCACACAAACATCACCCACACACAAGTACCGAGTTAAACACAAAATACAACCCTTGAATAGTGTACATAGCTCCTTAAAAAATATGTGAGGGTTTGAAGAAAGCTCTTTAGTGGTTAAATTTGCGATTGAGTCAAACACTCGACACCCACTAACTAAAAGTCATGTGTCACGACATGATAAAAGGGTGCAAAACACCCCATCACATAATACACAAAACAATCGCACACCCACGCAACACAACGCAAAAAGAAGAAATAAAATCAAATGTCACAGGACGAGCGAGCGGAGTGGTGTGTGTGTGTGTGTTGTGTGTTGTGTGTGTGGCATGCGGAATTGTGATTTGTGCAACGTGTGACAAGAATTTTATCATTGATTTTCATCCCTAAAAGGATATTTATAAGAAGGGGGATGAGTGGGTTGAATTTTTGAAGAGGATGTTGCTTAAGGCAAATCGAACATATTTGTCTTGATAAACTCTTACTTCTGCTTTTTGCCTCTTTGCTATATCAAATATTGGATTCTTGAAACAGTCCTGCATGCTTAAGATGGCAGAAAGGAGATAGGGCGATTTTGTGTGTGTGTTTTGAAGAAGAATGTGACAATTTTTCTAACGATTTCTTTCTGTTTCGTTTTGTTTTTTTTTTTGTTATCTAATAAAATTGAAAATAAAATAGGGAGAAGTTGCATGCATCATTGGTTGGTTCCGTTCAATTTGGTTTTGTTGAAGAAGTTCAGCAGTTTATTTCTTTTGAATGTATTTTTTTTTTAGCGAGATGAGATATAAAAGCGTTGTCCTTTAGACTAGTGTTGTAGAGTATTGGTCGAGGAATTTCAATGAAAATCCAAGTCCATTCAGAGAAAATGCTTTCTTTTGGTTTGGAGAAGATGAGTAGTCCTCTTTTGTTATTGTATTTTGTGCGAGAAGAGTATTTTATTGTTCTTGTTAGAAAAAAGAACATGACAGGATAAGAAAATATTGGTTTATTGGATGTTTTATTTGTTGAATGCTAAGTGGTGAGTGAGGAGGATAAGATTTTTCTTATTTTTTTTTATTCAGCTTGTTGAATTTTAGACCAAGAAATATCATTGAAATAGGAAGAAATGTTGAAAACCAAATTCAAAAGATCCATTAAAGATGTGATGTCTGGAAGGTTTGGGTTATAAAATGTGATTCAAATAAACGATTTAAAAATATCTGATTATTATTTGAAAACATTGTTACCTACTTATCAAAACAAAAACTTTGAATATCAAATAAAAGTATGTCACATAAACCAATGAACTATGTATGGTTTTTCGTTTTTTTAAAGAAAACATCAAGTTCTTAAACCTTTTCAAAAACCAATAATGTTGCATTGTTTTTTCATTTTATTATGAACCATTGTAATAATGTTGTACACTCGGGCGTATACTTGTTTTTTTTTTTTTTCAAATTATAAAATTAAACAGTTGAGTGGGGTTCTCATATTTTAAGGGTTTTCGCACATACGAGAACGTGAGACCTTAAACTTTACCTCTTAGACCTAAATAACAAATGTCATAACTATAAAACGTTTTTATATTATATGCAGGTATAGAAATAGTGGCACATATTTTCGCAATGTAAAAATTTCAACCTGTGTAACTTCAACAATATATATAAATACCTACTAGCTGACCCGGAACTTCGTTCCGCCATTTCTTGTATTTATTTCTATTTTCGACTCTGTAATTAGTTAATTTTCAAATGAAAAGCAGGATCAAAACTTGAAAAGTTCATGAAATGAGTTTAAAAATATTCAGTTTTAAACTTTTAGCAAAAGTGGCCTATGCAAAATAAACATGCATGTGCATAACTAAAACCTATATTTCCTATTAGTTTGAGATTTTTTGCAGGCTTTTAAAAATTTTTTAAAATAAAAGACTACTCAAAAATGTCCCTAAAAATTAGTTGTTTTTCAAAAATTTGTATTTCAAAATACAGGGCTTATGAAAAAAAATATGTATTAGACCCCTAATTTTTTTTTTAATATCTTTCTAATGGTGTAACTCAATGTCGTGTTATCCCTATTTACCCTATAAAATCTTAAATTTTTTTTTTGAATTAAACCTTCTCCTCTTATGCTTCTTTGATTTAAAAAAAAAATTAAGAAAATAAGTCAGCCGGTGTGGCCGGTTAGCGAACGTACACAAAACAAAACTTTAATATACCTATATAACACAGGTCAACACGAAATTTGTGCTTGGGTTGTGACTATTAAATTATGATAGATATATTGATACTCATCTGGAAAATGTATTTTTTTTTTTTAATTTGCTTTTGAAGTCAGCAGAGCAATTTCCAGTTTTGAAGTAAATCTGTCATTTACAAAAATTGTCGTGTTTGGCAAAAACTCAAGAACGTCTTACCCGTTTTGGCTGATTTTTGTTTTTTTTTCTTCATTTTAATGCTTTTTTCATATTCATATTCAGAAAAATAAAAAAAAGGAAATTTCAGAAGAGAAAAGAAAAATTAAATCGAAAATTTCGTTATGTTCGAATTTTTATCAAATGGGACCTTGGGGCATTATTTTATACCTTCTATTTTCAATATTTATGGTAAAATTAATTCACTCTGACGGTATTTTTATTATACAAAAAAAAACTGCTTACACAAATAACTGTATCCAAACTGTAGCCAAACTAGTTCATATTGAAATTCTTTATTTATTGAAAAGTTAAATTAATTTGTTTGCATATTTTTTTTTTATTTATTATTTTGTTGCATATACAGGGTGTCTAAAAAGTAATGGATTAAACGAAACTGGCTGATAGGCTAACTTAAGACCTCTCAGAATTTGGTAACTTGTTCATCCCAAATACTTACAGTTCTTTTGAAATTTCGAAAAATCCCTAATTTGCAACAGTATTTTACTTCCTCTGCCCATATAATTGATTTTTGTTTTTTACAATTCTTTCACTAAAACAATGCCTAACAATAAGAAACAATTAACTAATAAAAATATTTTTTATTTCATACGCCATTTTTTTGCAAATTAATTAACATTAACATTGTATTATGTGACTCTGATTTATTATTTTTAAAACTTGTCCCGGTATTGCAGTTTTCAAAAAAGTATAAAAGTATTTCCAAAGTTGAAGTTAGATACAAAAAAATTACAGTTTGAACTCAACAAAACAGGGTTTTTCGGATCAAAAAACCCTTGTATTCATCATAACTTTTTTGTTATAATTTAAGTCGATAAAAGTGTTTTGGCAAAAATGTAGAACTTTAAATTATCTACATTTTATACCTTAACATTTTTTTTGTACAAGGCACGGTTCTTGCACTATAGCTCATAAGACTCGAGTTAGGCTCACAGGGTATGAAAATTGTATTTTTGCTCCCAACACTACAAAAGCAAATCTTAGGATGGGAAAGGGTGATTATCTATTGTTATGGTTTACCATGAACCCAAAAAATGCAAATTAAACCCAAGCACAACAAATATTTTCGACCTGTGTAATAGATTAGGAAAGATGTAATTCAAAATTATATTGAAAGCATTTAAAATATACGAAGATTTATACTTAAAACTGTAATAATTTTCTATGTAAAATTTACGTTGAAAAATACATTTTCAAAATTTTTGAAAATTAGAACAAAAAAAAAATAAAATTACAAATTATAACTTTATTATATAGTGGAAAATAACATAGGGTAAATTAGGGCATTATGGCATACCTAAGCACAAACTCAAATAACTTTACTATGGACAACAATTTTTACTTCAATCATTTTTTTTTATAAAATTTCATAAAAACGTAACATATATAAATTATTAAAGAATAAAAATTCAAGCTTTTTAACAAAAAATAAATTAAATTAAAAATAGTCAAAAAAAAAACCATATTTCCCTATGTACGGGCAATTTGGCGAAACCCATTTACTTCGCAGCCCTTTACTTTTTTTTACGTATATTCAGCATTTCTGAAATATATATGTAAATAAGTTTCATAAAATAAACGTTGAATTAAAGTTAATTTCAAATTAAAAAAACTAAACTAAACTAAGAAAAATTTAATTTTAATATTTAAATATTTCTTTTGTACCTATATTTTTATTAATTTATACAATTTTATGAAAATTTCAAGTGATAGGATATTATATTTACAAAAAATCGTGAACATTTAAGTAAGTCTTAGCACTGTGAACATGAACGTGAGGAAAGGAAATTTATTGTGTTTTTGAAGAAGATTTTTTTTAACAAAAACTGTATTTAATAATAGTAAAGTTTTATTAAAAACAAATTGCATCTAAACCTCTAGAATAAAAAAAAAAAAAAAAAAATATGAGTAAAAACAAACATTGCTCGTATTCGTACAACCACATTTTAATTCGTAACGACCAATTTGTTTTTTTTTTTTTTGTATCTTAGAAATTAAAATGTATTTTTTTGTTGTTGAAAAATTTAAACCTAAGTTACTATCTAGTTCGATCATTCGGTTGGTCTTTCTCATATTTGTAGTAGGTAATTTATTCATGATTTTATGTTACTTAGTAAATTACACTTCAAAATATTGGAAAAATGAAAATAAAAAAAAAAAACGACATGGCCAGCCTACATTTTCCATACTATCCTAGACTCTAGATTTTATTCATTAAGTTGTATGTTATCATTACTGAAACGGTACACGCATTTAATAAATAAAGTTTTCCTAAAAAAGGTTCCCAATCTATGTTGTCTTAAGTGTCTAGTACATTATTGTAAATAAATGTTCTCTTTTTCATGTATGTCCCTGCCATTGTCCCTGTATTCTAAGTACAAGATGTTAAATTCAAGGACAAAATAGCATTTATGAAACAACAATTACAGTAGCAAGTACACAGTGTATGTAAAAACATGGACTCTTTTCACTTAAATTTTATTGATCAGCTGTTAATTTGCCTAAGTACAACGAAAAACTAGCTTATATGTTATTTATTTGTAACTTTTCAGGACGCTATTGTTAAACTTTGGACTGATGTGGTAAAAAGAAACTTCAAAAACTCAAAAGATGTTGATGTTCAACCTGACAGTTCCTTTTAATTTTATCAATAAATTTTAATTTTTAACATCTATCCATTTATTTCATTTTTAGATTAATATTATTTGTTTTTTGGTCGTTCTCTTAAAAATAGTTATTTCAATAATTTATAGAAGTAGATTTTTACTTGCGATAAGGTACTATAGGGCAAGTTTAGGATTCGTAAAAAAATCGAACTCGAGATAACAATTTAACATGACATTACGATGATGGAGAATGGCACAAAAAAGTGGGTCCGGCAATTCTGTCTGTCTGTCTGTCTGTATATACCTCAAGCCACAGCCTAAACGAGTGAAGTGATTTTCTTCAAACTTGGTATTTAGCAGTTTTTGGTGATTCCCTAGAGGGAAAATTGAAATTTTTTTTGTATGACCAAAACTAACGGTACCTGCCATAGAACGGAAATAGAAAAGTAAATTTTTTTCAAAAACGGCTCTAACGATTTTTATTAAAATTTTTGTGTTTAGTATTACCTACACATAAGAGCCAACTTTTGAAATAAAAAAAATATTTTTTGTACCGTTATTAATGGTACCTGTCATAGAACGTTTTTTTTGGTTTCTGAATATCTCGTACAAAATTAACCCGATTTCAACGAAATTTTTATGCAAACAAATTTTCAAAAAGTGCATTTTTGGATTTTTAAGAAATATTTCAACATTTTTTTTTGAAAAATCAATTTTTTGAAAACGGGTTATTGAAAAATTTTGAAATTTCGTTTTTATGTGTAAATTAATTATTTTTTCAAAATGGCATTACCAACTTTTTTTTTGAAAAATGTTAGAAATTTTTTATACATACAAAATTATTTTTTTGAAAAACCGCTCTAACGATTTTGGGAAATTTTTTTCTAAAAATACCTTTTTTTTTGCAAGAAATAAAATGGCATTCTTTGTTTTTTTTGTAAATCATAATTTAGAACAGTGTTTCTTGAATAAAAAGCTTCAACATTAGAGTTACTTTTAGCATAAGAGCAAAAAGCTTAACCGTCAAAGCTTGTTTATATTACTGAAAAGGGATTTATGCTCCAGATGACATTATGGGTCGTATGCGAATAGAGGAGATTAAGCTCTTTAATCAATTTTAAGAACATTTTCTTCAAATCTGGTCAGTCAAATAATTTTTTTTTTTGCCACAAGAACCGAAATAAACTTTTCTAAAAGAAATTCTTTTTGAAAGAATAAAACTAGTTCTTGCAGGCACTTTTACAAATTTATTTGTTAAGAGTTTTCCAACATAAAAGCATAACGTCGAAAACAGGCAAAATTACCTTTTTGGCATTTTATAACAATAATATTTTGAAAACCGAGGCCAATCAAATTTGTATGACTTCAGATTCGAGTTCATCATTCCAAAAACTTTCAGAAAAGTATATTTTGGTTCTTGTGGCAGAAAAAAGTTCAATTATGTAGACCAGTGTATTTGGGTACCTCAAAATGGCATCCCAGTTTTATTTTAGTTTTTTTTAATTATTTTTTGAACAATTTTCTTTTATTTACAGCAGCTTGATATACAAAAAAATTCAGTGGCAAATTTAATTTCTTTTATTTGTCCTTGCAAAAGAATATTGTTTTTAAATCAAGTTTGCTGCTCAGCTCTTTTGTTCATATAAACAGATTGTAGGTATAAAATTTAATTAAATAAACTAAATGGCTTTTTTGTAGCTGAGGAAGAACAGTAGGCGTGAAAAGGTATTTTTAACCCCAAGAACATTTAAAGTCTTTATCCTTATTAGCAAAAGATATTTGCAAATTCTTTTGACATTGATTAATACAAATTTTTACGTATTCGGCTATCTTAAAAATTCAAGTTAGTTAACTTAAATAATATCAATACTGAAATGCGCTACGTGCAGTAGATATCCTCGTTTATCTGTCTATTTAATTTTAATATTCTTCAAAAACTTAAAAGAAAAAACTATTTTTAAACACAAAATTTACCTCAACATCACAATTTTCTCAAGTTTCGATTTAATTTAAATTATTATCTTATAATATTCTTCATCATTATTTTGTCAGCAGCTATTTCTTTGTAAAAATTTTAGTGCTTTCCAGGTATACCAACCTACCAACCTAAAATTCTCAAATGACCCCCTGGAGCGTTAAATCTAAAAGAATAACTAACTTAATGTATTATAATATTATTTTTCCATATCAAGTTCATTCTGGTCGTTTGTCTAAGCTAAGGTATATACGAGTTAAAAGGAAAGGAACTGCATAAGACAGACAAGCTGCAAGATATTAATTATCCTATTCTCTCCAAGAGAGGATCCCATCTTCATGTATCTCGCATTATGCATTTATGCAAAATCCTAACCGATAGCCAGTAATTTGTAGCCATCATCAAGATGACAAGGTAATCTCAGTTTAGTCCTTTAGCTCTCTTACTCCCTCTCTCACTCTGTCGGTCTTTCTCCAGCTTTTTGTTGATTTATAGAGAAAATCAATTTTCATTTTCCCACCTAAACTATGTACTTAGATGTATATGGTGCTTTTTCCAACAAAGGCAAAAAGGGACTTGGGTTTTAAGGAAGCAGGAGATTGAGTAGAGTATTATGGATAAATTGAGGATAATTTGCGCACATAGTTTTGGGGGCGTGCAAAGACACAACTTACACAAGAAGTTTGTATCCTTCGTTGCCTGGAGGGATGGCAATGTAAGGACAAAATCATTAATCTAGACACACAGAGAGCATTGACACTGGATAACTTGCAGTATTGTTTGTTGCTTTTGAGTGCAAGTTAAAACGAGAGAAGAGAACTTAAGTGTTTCATTTTAATAGTTTATTGCAGCTTGTTTATTTTTTAATTAATTGGTTCAAAGTCCTCGATATCTATTTATTGCAGAGTAGAATTTAAATTAATATTCAAAAGGATTGTTTTGTATTTGGAAGTTTGAGTAAGCGTATTCAAAATTGTATTTTGAATGTTAAGATCTTAAAGGATTATTCAAAAAAATACAAAAAAATTTGTTCTGATAAATTCTTCAATTTAATTCTCATTTTAAGAAGATAAAAATAACAAAACTCCATTCCCATTTTAACTAATACCAACTCAAATTATGTCTCTTTTACTCCTTTTTACTTGCTTTTCAATTTCCCATTGACTCCTTATAATACATATAATCGTCTGTCAATTTGCTTTCATCAGCAACATTCAATTCAATATTATACACGATGAAAGGACTTTTTGCTTGGTATACAGTACAAAAAAAAAAAAAAAAACTGCAATTGCAAAAACCTTTTTCTTCCTTTAAAAAGCTATTTATACTTGACACTTTTGCAGAGTGCAATCGTAGATTTATTGTCACTGTGCACTTTTCTTCTATTGAATTATAAAAATCAAAATCTGCTACTGGTCTGGCTTTGGCTGATGCTACTGCAACCATTTCGAACAACACAGAGTATGGCTCTCATTCTGCAGTAATGGTTTTTATTTTTTTTTATTATTAAAAAAGTCTAGCTTTCTTTTATTTTTCAATTGAAAATTTTTCCATTTATATTTTTTTTTTTTCTGCACAATTGTGGATCAATTAGAGAATCCTATAGAATTTATTACCTGCGCTAAAGAATATTGCGGTATTGAGGTTAATTAAAGTTAATAGCTTATCTTTTCAGTTTGAAAATTGTGCATCGGAAGGATTTTATTATTCTTTCAAAATGTCCTTAGAACATTTTGATGGTGATGACTGTGAAGACTTTAAATATAAAACTTTTGCAGTTCTTTCGCAAAATTAAAATCCAGTTATGCTGATAACCCTCCTCAAGTAGAGCGAATTTTGCAAGACAAACAAATTTTTGGTATTATATATGTTTATACCAAACACCATCCCAGATATTTATTTTTTTTTCCAAGAAAACTCTTTTAAATAAATCTTAAGGCCTTACTACAATAATTATTGAAACTAGAAAATTAACACATTAAAAAAAACTTTTTAAAGATTTTACGGCATGAACAAGATTCGACTTTAAGTATTGAAAAATGTAAAAAGTAAGGTTTGAAGCCTTCGGAAAATATCATTTTATAAAAATATCGTTAAAATCAAACTTGTTGTTAAAAAACGCTTTTTTGAGAAGAAACGGAAAAAGTTTTTTTTTTTTAACATACAACATAAGAAACTTTTGTTTAATACTAACATTTACGGTATTGACTTTTTATTTATGTTCCTGTTTAAGGATATTAATACAAAAAAAAATAATTGCTCACCTAAACCAGAACCTAAGAACTGACGAAAAAACTCAATGAAAGGAAAAAAATTGTAAAAGATTGATTTTTGCTATGTACCAGAAACTATGTACCAGGAACTTATTTTTAGCCTATAACTGTATTTGAAATTTGTGACCTTTAACCCCTTATAATAATGCTACTAAATAACTCCAAGTTAAGGTCAGCGATAGTCCATAACCAAATCGTAACCGTCGAAAATTTTAATTTCTTACATATGCATAACTTCCGAACGGTTCAACCGTTCCACCTCTAGCTCTCACCCAACAGCTTTGGAGGCTTTTAATGGGACATTATAGAAAGCAGACCTGGAATTTCAGTCTTTTAAAATAAAACCATGGATGATTTCGTACTTGGTTTTATGATAACATTTGCATGGAATAATAAAATAAAAAAACAATAAATCATAAAGATTATTTTTAATTTAATTTTTTACTAATTCAAATTTAATTTTAGCATTAATTTTTTAAGAAATGTAAGAAAATATAAAATCTGATTTTAAAATACACAAAACATTTTTTTAAATTGTTTTAATCTCCAAAAGAAATAAGATATCAAATTTCTTGAATAATAAAAAATTATTGAAACTTTTTTTAATTTTTGAAGTTTCTTTTAAATAATTTTTTGTATACCTATACAAAAATAATATGAGGTATGGTGTTGTGAGAATTTTAACGCGATATTTATGATGATGGATTTAATCCACAAAACACAATAAAACGATTTTAATTAAAACAATTGCACAAAAGGTGTGCACCGCCACGAGGTTAAAAAAAGACAATTAAGAAAAACGGAAACGTCAAAATTCACAATCTGACAGCAAGACAAGTGCTGCCACTTTTAGCTCAGATTAGGGGTGGGTTCGATTTTTTTTATTGGAGATTTTTTTACTAAGTATAGTACTTTTTATACTTAATAAAAAAAGTCTATCAAAATAGAATTAGATTAATTAAAAACACAAATTCAGGGTCGTACCTACAATAAATGAAATGGGCGCCAGGAAACTTTTATGGTAGTTTACCAAACCGTACGCTGAAAAATAAATCGTCTTCGAATGAAATAAAAGATAAGATATTTTAATTTGAATTCTTTTAATATCTAAGAAACCTTGGATAACCAGGATAAAAACTTAGAATTTTTTCAAAAACAAGTTAAAATATACAATTTTTAAAGTATGGCCGTGGGCCAATTATTGTGAAAAAAAAAAAAATAAGATGAATGTAAAAAAAAATGAATCCAAGCAATGAAAACAAGAACAATTCTTTGTGTCACAGGACACAAAGGAAAATCACCGGGGGTTAATTTCCGAAAGTTCAACGGTTTCAGAAACGGACACGAGTCCCGCAATATCGGGAAAAAAATTAGCGGATAGCGAAGGCCTACCGGTACAAAACTATTGCCACTCAAATGGGCCACAAAATAACGCACTTTTCTGACAGAACAAATAATAGAAACAATATCAAAAATATACTTAGCTTCTTTTTGATTTCCCCAGATTCTAACTCCTGAACTTCTGATCTCCCTCTAGAAAATAGTCCTTCTCCAACAATTATTTTTCCCTTCTGGAAAAATAATCAACACTCCTTTTTTTTTTTTATATATAAAATCCCCAACTGGGCTTTTTATCAAACACCTCTTTTTTTTTCACAAAACTATCAAATCGTAACAAAACTATCGCAAAATAATTTTTGGCTAACTTTTTATGTTCTCACTCGTTTGGTGGGCTTTTCAAAAGTGGCCATAAAAATGGTGGGTGAAGCTCATCCATGAGGTTACGACATATAGCCATCCTACTCAGATCTTTTTGCATGGTGGTGTTCTCTTTCGGACATTCAGCAACATCTCGCCCATTGGCTGAGATTTTGCGTCCAGCTAGAAACAACCATCGCACGCGATCCCATGCATTGGTGAACGTGATCACCAATAGCTCAGTGGACGCATTCAACCCTTTTCCGTCAATTCCAATATAAAAAAAAAATTAGCGAAAAACTATTTTATAAAACTCGCAAAGTCCCCAGCCCAAACCGGCCCAAACTAATAATTTGGAGAAAGATTATTTTCGTCGAACGGAATCTACACCATTTTCCTTCTAAAATGGTGAGATAGAATCTGATGGATTTTCTTTTAAATCTACTCTAAGCCCGTAGACCTTCGCGCAGATAAACAGGGGATAGGAAATTCATCAACCGGGTGATTTTTCTTTTATGTCGACGACACATTAGGGTGGGCACTCAGCCATACTAAATTTAGGTTGGGTGTATTATAATTCACACCTTCGTTGGACATGGGTAAATACTTCATGCCTTTTTAAATCCTGTGTGACTCATCTCTCGCAAAAACTCCAATTATAATTATTTGTATGTTTATTGGACCGCCCGTCCAAATATTATGGTGTGTTTGTTTATGGGATCGCCTGTCCCAATATTATAGATATGTAATTCTTAATCGGACCGCCTGTCCAACAATTGTATATGGATAGGTGTTAACCACCATTTATACCATTATTTATAAAACCTATTTGGGTTGCATTTCCAAAATACTCAGAGAGTAAGCTTCTGGCTGATGGCCCAGGTCTCTTAAAACCTCTTTGAATATTTTGGAGCAGCAGTTAAAAGGATTTGGAAAGAAAAGGTTAAAATTAAAAGGAATGAGCCGGTGAAACTTGTTGTGGTAAAATTTACCGCAACAATGGTTATAAAAGATTAAAGTTTCTTAGGTACCACCTTTAAAGGAGCTAACAAAAAAGATATCGTCCAACTTAAGTATCAGAAATCCATTTTTGCATGTTTCGACTTTTGTTGACATGTATCTTTTTTGTCTTTCAGTCTCCAACCAACTGAAATTGAAATCATTTTAAAAAGGTCAAAACAAGGTAAAATGGGAGATTATCATAAATTGTTTTAATTAATATAATGATAATGATTTTGGATTTATAGGTAACTAGAATTCATAGGGTGAATATTTAAACTTTTATTTCAAATGAATAATATGCAATCAATTTTTTGAAAAACAAAAGAGCTGAACAGCGAACTTGATTTAATTATATTATATTGTAATAATTGTATTATCGTACTCTTTATTATATTTATGGGAATTAAGTTGAAACAGAATTGAGAATTTTGAATATTATTGATGATTTTCAAGTTGAAAAATTGTTAGGAATTAGTTGATTAACAATAACGAAAATTATACCCTGATTATTTTATAAACATGTATTTTTTTTTTTAATTATTAAAACAAAAACTTTAATTTTCTAATAAGGTCTTAGCGAGATTAATCATTTGGTCTAATCAGAAATATTTTTTAAAAAGTTTAAAACCCTCTTAAAACGTCTCTTAAGTAAACTGTTTAAATCGATTTTAATCTCCACGAAAAAGTCATTAAAAATGCTTAAAAAAAATAACATCTTTAACCAAACAGAAGAATGTTTTTCTTGGAAATTTTGATTGGAATAAACAAGAAAGGTTCTTATTGCTCTGTTATCTATTGACGATTAACGATTAAAAAAAAAAATAAAAATACTCTTCTTCTTCACTTTTCATTTCTGTTAAAGTGCAAACACAGCCGATATATAGTTTGGTTTATATTTCACAGAACAAGAATTACTTTAAAATTATAAACGAGTAGAAATATCTTTTCTCCTTTTTAAATTTGAATTTTCAGGAGAATGATTTTTTAGAATTTTGAGTTTCTGCTTTTTTTGTTTTCGGGGTATTCTGTTTTTAAAATGTTCGGTTTTCGCTTCTCACACATTGCTTACCAAATTTTATATTTTTTCGGAAAGAATTTTTTATATTAGATATACTTACCATTTCTTCGCGTTTTAAAATAGAATTAGCTAAAGACAGGCAGCCTTGTTAAATTAAATTATGTTTTACCCATATCATTTATGAATTTTGTTAATTTACAAACATTATTTTGTATGCAATTATTTATTTCACTTTGTTAAATTAACTATTTTCCAGTGTCCTTAATTTTGGTTTCCTTGTAATTTAATATAAAATGTACATAAATGTAATTGAATTGCCTATCAAATTCATCGATCGATAGATGATTTAAAACACCAATTCATTTCTGCAAGGCACACTCACTGCATAGTCAGACTCCGGAAAATTGTTATTTTGCGCTTCATCTAAATAAAATAAAATTTAAAAAAAATTAAACTAAAATTCCATAACCCATTATAGTAAAAAAAAATATAGTTTTATAGTTATCGTTTTCATAGTGCTAATTGTATCAGCCAAAAAATGCTCCCGCCACTCCTTTTAACCTCTGATTGTGAACTCATTGCATACTTTCCCGGTGTTGTATATGAAAATAAAAAAAAAAAAAAAAAAAAAACTACCATAATTCAAGCATTTCCGAATGACCCCATAAAATAGAAAAATAAAATAAATAAAAAAAACACACATACAAACATTTAAAACCCCTGTGTCGCTCTCTATCCAGAGATCATCATATAAATGCTGAATATAGAGTATATTCACCCCTTTTATATTTTGTGTTTGTGTCTCTCTCTCTCTGTGTTTTTTTGGTGTCCTTGTCGTGTCATATTTTTATTTCACAGGAAGTTCCTGCTGGGATTTATCACATTGATTCATATGTCCGGGACGCCCCCAAAACAGCGATATTCGTTGGACTTCAGGATGATTTTTTCATTGATTATCCCGAAATCTTGACACCATCGTCAACATGTCCCACATTGTCGCCATCATCTTCGTCATCATCGTCAACACAATCGCAAGTGCCTGAGGATGAATTCTATCAATATCATCATCATCATCACTATGACGAAATAAATACCAATAAAAATCATGAATATAACAAAGAATACAACAATAATAACGAAAACAACAACAACAACAAGGACATCAATAATTTAGACAATTACTCGTGCAATAATAATAATCATCAGCAGGATTACAATTTGGATTCTCCAAATATGGAGGACCATTCGGTATCCTTCTAAATCGAACAAAAACAACAACAAAGAACAACAGAATACAAATACACAAACTCGCAATCCTGGCCAGGACTTATCCTAGTGCCTTCTGCCAAAAAAAATAAATCCATGTCCTTGCGCTGACAAAAAATAAAAAAAAAAAAAAAAAAAAACAGAGAAGAAAACGAAAAATCAATCGACATTGTTGTCACTTTATTTATCACCACAAGGCATAAGGACTTATAATAAAAGAACAGGATGTTGATTCGAAATGGTCTGATGGAAATGACAGCAATGTCGCCGCAGTAACGGAAGCGGCGGCAATATTAAATTTCCACATTGTACAGTAACAAAATTTTGAAAAAAAAAATTCAAACAAAACAAAATTAAATCCTTAAAAAAATATTCAAAATAAAACGTTATCATTGGTGTGACAGTGGCGTTGAGCTTTTATGGTTATTTTGTCATTGTTTGCGTGTGTTTGGTAAATCATTGTTTTATTTTCGTCAACGCTTGTTTTGATGTTCTTTTATTGAATTCGAATTGCAGTTTTTTTTGTTGTTTCCTTTGAAAAAGAAAAACAAAATTTTGAAAAAAAAAAATATCCTTCGTGTGAAACAAATTGGCAGCGATAAACTGAATTAATATTTTTTGGTTTCAACTAATTTTATAGTCACGTTTATTATTATTTTTTTAATATAATTTTGTCAATTTAAATAAAATTGTTTTTATAACTCAATTTGTATAAATAAATTTAATTAATGATTAATTGCTTTTTAAAACATATTTTTACTGTTATTTAATTTTGTTTTTCGTTCTGCTTGTCCTTTTTAATAATAAAAATAATATTTATCTTTTATCCATAAAAATCCATATTATACCAAACAAAATTGTTTTGCTTTTATATTTATTTTTATATTCTTTTATGATAAATTCTCATATATTTTGCCATTCGCAATTTATTAAAAATAATAAATTAATTTTTATTGATATATAATTTATTTTTAGGAACATATTCGACAATCGAAAGAAAGTAAATTGGATGAAATGGGTCGTTCACGGTCACGTTCAAAACAGCGGTCGAGAGATAATGTATCGGGAGTTTTGTCACCAAGGTAAGTTTTTAAATGAAAATAAATATTTCTCTTTCCAAATCAAAATAATTGCCAAGACTTTAAGGAAGTTAATATCGTTTTATGAAGTGAATATTGTGTTCATTACACAGGCTTAAATGCTTGGCCATTATCATAATCAAGATAATGATGTACAATGCAAAAAAAAGTGGATCTTCAGTCCGTCTATCTGTTTCTATCTTCAGCTACAGTATAAACCACTGAAGCAATTAACTTATTTCTTGGTAGTTAAGGGTTTAAGTGTTTTCCCAAGTGAGAAAATTGAAATTTGTCTTAGGTTAATAAGTCTCGCACACAAGGTCCTGCTTTTGAAATAAAAAGAAAAACTTTTTTTTTTAAATGTTATTATTGGTACCTGCCATACAATCGTTTTCTTGAATTAATAATAACACGGTGTTACAAAAATGTGGTTTTAAAATATACGCCGGCTCACATAGAAAACTGCCTCAATTGATTCCTTATCGAACAGTGAAAACTATATGATTCTATGTCTTCTAGTTTTTGAGAAAATTGAAAAAAAAAAAAATAAACAAAAAAAAACAAAAAATATTTTGAAAAAAGAAAAATCTGATAAAATAATTTTTCAATTTTCTCAAAAACGAGAAGACATAGAAACATATAGTTTTCACGGTTCGATAAAGAATCAATTGAGGCAGTTTTCTGTGTGAGTAATTTTTTTTTATTAAAATTCACAGTCTGGACAAAAATAGTATAAAATGAGTTTTTAAAAATTTTGTTCGCCTATTTTTAACTTTGAAATCGATTATTTCAAAAACTATTGGTTTTAATATATTGATTTAAAAATTAGAATTAAATGTACAATTCTGCCTTTCGGAAATGATATCATTTATTACTGTAAGTGTTGCCGTTGTTTTTTAATAATTTTTTTTTTATTTTGATAATATTTTTTTTGGAAAACTGCCCCTTCCACCCAAACGGGGGGAGATAGACCCCCCTCCTAAAGAAAAAAATGTTTGTATTGAACTCCTCTACAACTTCTCAAATCATGGCGCCCAGGTTATCCTACTACGTGCCAAAACAACATTTTTGTTCTATACCTAAAAGTTCGCATTTTTGTATCTGGATTGAAATCGTAAAATTTTTTTTCTAAGCCAATTTTGAACTGATTTTCATAAAAAATATCTCGTTTGATTTGGAAATAAATATTATTTAAGAATATATTTTTAAAACAGCAAGTTGTTGTAAAAATATATACTTTAATTTGATGTAGAAGTTGGGTAAATGACGAAAAAAATGGAATTTTTGAACTTTGACAGCTTATAAATTCTAGGTGGTTTAACCGAGTTACATGTTTTATACATTGTTGAAAAGGTATATTTATCTCCTATTTAATGGGTGAAGGTCAACAAAACCGTTTTTTGCCTCTAATTCCCGATTTTGGGGGAGTTGAGGACTTTTTAAATACCGTTTCGCAATCAGTGCTACTCGCTCTACAAAACGTGATAGGTCTCCCTCGCGTATATTTTGAGTGTTACACCGTGTAATTAATAAGCAAAAAATGGAAATCTATGTACTACCTCAATAAAAAAAGTTTTCAGTATCGATCAGCGTAAACTTCTATAGAAGATAAGAAACTGAAAATTCAAAAGTATGATACTAATAGGATATTTAACCTTTGTATTGTATTTTTTCCATACAAGCGTGGACCACCTTAATGTGGATTAATAAAATAATCTCTTCAGAACGGCCGGCATACCAAACTTCTTTTTAAATGGAAAATTTTTGAAAATTTTGACACTATTTATTTAAAGGTTTACTAGTTGACAAAATTGGTTTGGTCAATCGTTTATAGAAATAAAAAAATATGTAGGTCTAGGTAGCTATATGATAAATTTTTAGTTTTTTTTTTTAGATTTTTATTGTGTGTAAGATGAATAAATGCTGTCTTAATTAATGAAGACATTTTTAATGCATTGATTTTGTTATTAAACTGAAAACCATTTTGTGTTGATAATATATATTATTATAAGCGATATTTTTACGAAAAATTCTATAACAGTTTAATAGAAGAGGTTTATAGTTAAGTTGACATACATACATACATATATTCACACATAAAAAAAAAGGGATTAGAATAGCTGGAAAATGAAAAAACGTAGTTTTATTTTATTTTAATTAAACGTTATTTCAACAATAATTGACATTATTTTTGTTTTGATTTTGTTTTAAATAAGCTTTCAACTCAATTCTTGGGTAGGTTAAAACTATTAACTATATTCGTGCGTAGCAATTCATACGTACCATGACAAAAAGTTTTCCAGGTCGTGACGTTTTAATTATAAAATAATTGTTTTATCTTTGAAAACCAGAGAATTAAATAAAATTGAAGTTCTGAAATTTCTCTAAGAAAATAATATGAAATAAGAGAAATTTGAGCTTAGGATTAAGCAAGTGGTAGAAATGGTACACTGTGGTGTATGCGTAATATTTTTGTTTGTTTTTATATGATAATTATTGAATAATAAATTACTGTTCCTTCTCCCACGGAAGTTTTACTGAAAATGGATCTGAGGAATTTTATTAATCATTTAATCTATAAGCCGAAGACAAAATGAGTCAAGTAATGTTTTATTGTAAGGCATATGTCATTGGAAAAGTACATAGGTATGATTGGAAAGTCTTTGATTCCTTGTACAACAATCAGTTTTTTTGCCTAACCAAACTTAATTTATTGCATACATTTTTTTGGAAAATTACAAACTCTAGATTTTTATCTTATGTAAGGTATGCAAATCACCCTGTATAACTGAAACCTCGATTGAAGATTGATCTTGACAATAATGAACCCTAAAATTGATTTCGGTCAATAATATCAATACTTAACGAAAGTTTGATGAGAATGATATTTGACCTTCCATCAATTTTACAAATTCTTACAATCAAAACGGTAGAACAAAAACTTCTTTAAATTCCAAAACAATGTAACCTTTTGTGTTGTTTATTTAAAATTATCAAAATAGAATCTCGTCCTGTCATCATGCTTCCTTATATTTTTGTTTTATTCATCAATTCAAAAATCCCAAATTATCTCACATAAAAACCCTTTCGATTTAATATCACCCAAAAGCCACATTAATTTGCTAACCCACAACCATCAATTCCAGATATAGAATTGAGAGAAAAAGCTTAAACTTTATAAATACGTTGTCTATGTTTATATGAATGTATTTGTAAATACTATGTTCACCACAAATCACTGAACCTATAGTGATTGACATGTGAAATGTCACCAACACAAATGACAACCATTAAACTTACCTTATGGACACTAAATATGTATTAAAATGTCCATCGGCACATATATTGGATTTTGGGTGAAATACAAAAGGGATTATCGAACCGAAAGGAACAAAAAAAAAATCCAATTCTTTCCAAAAAAAAAAAACAAAAAAATGTCAATATAATATCTACCAAATGAAAAAGAATAAACAAAAATAGAAAGGAAGCTGCAGAGACAAATTGCATGGAACCCTCTTCTCGTAAAAGGGGTCACACAGTACTAGACCATAGACCATAGATATTGTATAGAAATAAAAGGTCAGTTAATTTGAACCTTTGGTTATTTACCAGATAAAAGGAAGATTATACGGGTGTATAGGGTTAATGAAAAAGGTCAAGTGCTTTCGGAATGTTTTCGCAAATCTACCGGTAGGAGAATGATAAAAATCTAGAATTCTATTTATAAGTCGTATACAGAAGACTTCAGATGTAGATGAAATAAGTATGTATAATTTGTGTATTTACAAACCGAAAAAGAAAACAGTTTTTTTTTTCCCAGTTGATAAATAGGAAATAAACTCCAAGAAAAGTGGGAAAGAAAAATATTAAGGAGGCTTAAGAAAAGAGAAAACGAACGAGGACCTAGGTATTATTTTATTAAAGATAAAGTTCAACGATCCTTGTGTCATTTTATTTTATTTTGTGTTTACTGAATTTTTAATTTAAAGAAAACAAAAAAAAAATCTGTAGTACACTGAGGGAAAAAATAAATTGATGTTGAAACGTCGTTGTTTCAAAGTTGAACTACTTTGATTTATGTCACTTTAAGATACGAAACCATCAAAAATTAACCTATTTTCCACGTTGATTTTAAAATGTCCATCTTCAACGCAAAATCATTCCGAATAATAGTTAAATCAAGATGGTTTTCATTGATTTCACGTTGTTTTATCATGGCTTTTGCCTCAGTGTATAGTATTTCTTTTACTAACTTTTTATTACAATGGAATCATATTAAAGAGAAGTTGATACTGAAATTGAAAACAAAAATAGGGTTGCCACTACTTTTAAAATAGGAATTTCTATGTGGCAATAGCAATTCTATTTTAAGCTAAATTTTCATCTGACCAGAAGGTACTGTGCAATGTTTGTAGTTTGGCCAAATAAGAACATTTTTGAAATGCCAAACAAAGACATATTATAATATGGTAAAAAAAAATAAAAAAAATATGGTAACCCTTAAGAAAGAAACAGTTCAAAAAAATTTCATACTCTATTTAAACATTTCAAGTGCCAACTCTAAAATACCGAAAACTACTCGGCAACCCTATGCGAAAGCTCAAAAACACTAAAAAAAACTATTTATTCAGCCAAAGTGTAATATATTTTATAGAGTTAAGGGCTGAAACAGACATGATGATGAAGAAGAAAATTTTATCTGAGACCCTGTTTTAAATTAAAAATATCGGTTTTCCACCTCTAGAATACCAATAAGTACTCGGCAACCCTATGCTTTTTTCAAGGTATGGCATTTTCAAGGTTGGGCATCTATTATAAACTAGGGATTTTTTAAAGCCATTATCCTTTTGCGGGTAGGCCTTTTTTAAAGTAAAGACACTTTCGATTTTTTTGCCCTAATGCTGCCTACGGCCTTGAGTCCACACTTAAAGTTCAAGTTGTAACATTTTTATTGAACAAAATAATATGTATAAGAAATTTTAAAAGAATTCGAATTTCTTAAAATTTTGAAGATTTGACCCTACATAAGCTATTTCAACTATAATATCTATTAAACTTTATGTATGGTCAAATAGTCAAAATTGTAAGAAATTCGACGAAAATTAAAAAAAAATTTAATTTTGCATTAATTGCACTGGTCTGCAAAATTTAACTTTTTTTTCTCCTTCAAATAATTTTTTAATATTATGAAAGATTAGACTTTCTTGAATCTAAATCTGGTTTCAGAAAAATTCTATCAGGTACCATTTTTGTAAAAATGATTTTTGAAAAATGTGGGTAGTTTCTAAAAAATCACCCTTTTAGATTCATTTGAACTTGTATAAAATTAAAACTATTTGTCGCATTGAGCTCAAATTTAGAGAACTTATTCCTCATAACATGACCTATCGATTGACACCAAATATGTTCTTCTACATTAGATAATGTTTACTCATATTTTAAAATACTGATTGACAAAAAAAGCAGAAATATCGAAATCCTTCACTTTTTAGTAAATCCTACATGAACAAAAAACACCTTAATTAAGGAAATTGTAAAATATCAACGCCCATTATATATAAAAAGTCAAATATGTAAAGAAAACCATAATAAAATATATTAAACAAAATTTGTACGTGTTTTGTAATTTTATATACTATTTTTCTATTTAGAAATATCTTATTTGTAATAAACCATTCGATAAACTGCCTGGTAAAGCTTGAGATTTGTTTCTCCTAAGAACAAAATTATGCTCTTATAGTTTTTGATGTGTTGAGTTAGAATCCGAAGTCAAAAAAATTCTATCTCGTCAGGATTTTGAGATATTCGCATTAAAGTATCACAAAATCAAGTTTTTTTTTTAGAAAGTCTCAAAAAACTACTCTATCTCAAAAACCAGAGCTGACCGAAATTTTTTGAGTTCGGATTCAAATTTAGCACACTAAACTCCACGAGAAAAGTATATTTTTGTTCTAGGGAGAAAGATATATTAATTTTTAGAGATCAGTTTCTGTATGGTAAGATATGCCAAACCTACTAAACTTACTTAAATTTAGATATCTCGAATAAGAAAAAAGATATTGAGAAGATTGAAACTGAATTTGAAAGAAAACAATAAGTTCTTTCATAAACCCTAACAATTTTAATTGAAAAAGATTACATTATGCCAAAATATTTCTTCGAAATAGCAAAAAAAAAATGGGTTTTTGAGATTTTCTAACGGGAGTATCTAAAAAACGTGACATCCTAGGTCAATTCTGAATTCGGATTCGGAATCAGCATACAAAAATCCTTTAAAAAAGTATAGTTTTATTTAAAGGAGAATTTCCTTGCAAACCAGTGTTACTTGCTCTATAGGGCAAGTATTGGTTTCGTGTCGAAAAAAAAATTGAGGTTTTAATCAAAAACAACATTACGATGATGGTGAACTCTGAAAAATTGGGTCTCGCAATTCCGTCCGTCCGTCTGTCCACAGCCTAAACGGGTGGACGGATTTTCTTCAAATTTGGTACAGATGATTTTTATGGGATTCTGAAAGTAAAATTTTTTTTACCTCACATGCATTTTTTTCAATTTAAACCAAATATCTCGAAAACAGCTCGAACGATTTTGATCAAACTTTGCAGACGTAATATTCAAAGCGAGTGCATAAAACTGCATTTTGATTTTTTCCAAAAAAAAGTCAAATAAATAATTTTTTTTTAATTTTGCAAAATTTTGCCTTAAATGTCGGCTATTTAATAATATCAATTTTTTTTTTTGAATTTATATGGAGCCAGCTCTTAAAATCTGCAAGCAACGAACATAAAAGTGCTTTGAGCTCCAAGAGCAAGTACGTGCGACCCCAGTCGTGCATTATTATCTCAATGCAGAATTGTTTTTAACTCAAAATATTTAAAAATTCTATTTTCAAGCAAATAATTTTCAGTTGCAAAAACATTTGTTTTTAATGCAAGCAGTAACTAATTTTTATACTTTTTTAATAACTGTTTAAATAATATTGTGCCACTTAAAAAATTTTACCAATTAAACTATTGTACATGAAAATTCTTCGAAACAGAAGAATCAGCACATTTAAAATACATAATTACATACATTGAAAAACTGTCTCTCAAAATGAAAACAGCATTTACAATGAAATTTTTGAAGAATTTACAAGCCTTTCAAAAACTGTATACATCAACTATCTAAACGAAACGGGTAGCTCCTTAAAAGCGGACTTAGACAAATTTGAAAATTCGTTAACGCTATAGGTACTAAAGCTTTTATACTACTACACGAATCATTGGCCTTAAGGGACTTATTATAGAATTTACTCCCTCTTTCTATCCCAAATGTAACTTTATTTCCAAATTATATAAGAATGGGCCATCAATTTTTGTTTTCCCACAACATTGTTAAAGACACTTAAATAATTTTACATTATTATTACTTAAATTTGGTGAAAAATTGAAAAGACACCAGAAAATAATTTGGAAAGAAAGACAGGAATATTGAAAATTGTTCCAGACGGAAAATAAAATAGAAATAAGGCCAGAAAATAATACATTCTGGCTTAATTTCTACATTTCTATACAAAAATAAACATCCTTTTTTATAGACTGCATAGATTCATTGTTATTATTTCCGTTGTAAATAAATTTTTTTTTTAAATTTTAATTTTCGTCACAATTTGTATGCCAAGTCCCTACTAATTCTGAATTTCGTCTTTGGTTAAAATAAAAAAAAAAAACAACAAGATACTCAAGATAGTTTTAAGGACTCTCTTCACTTCTTATAAGCAAACTATACTTTTTCACTAAGTTTAAAAAATAAACAATTTTTTTTTTTCTTACACATATGTAACTTAGCCTTAAAAAAAACTCCCTTTCACCAAAAATATTAATTTAATACGAATAAAGAATTTTTCAATGTTTTATGAAAAAAAAAGAAAGAAAAGAAAAAAAGAGAAAGAACAAAAATTTTACTCAAAACTAAAAAATTTGCTTTGTTTTGATAAAATCAATATTTCTTCCGTCAAAAAGGCTGTAGATATTCCCAAAAATAAGATTGACATGAAATTTTTAAGAATTTTTTCTTTCAAATTCCAATAACTCCCACTATATTCTATATACATCCACTCTACTTTATTGGTATAGCGAAAAGATTAAATGATTCAATTAAACCCATCTGAACTGGAAAACGCTCCTTTTAATTTGACTTTCAATTACAACAAAAAAAAAAGCCATTTTTTCAGTCAAAACGGTATAATGTTATAGGATAAAAATTTTATAAAACGAACCTTTCGCATTCCTATTTTTCTGAAAACTTTTAATCTCCTCTATAAATTTCTTTCAAAAGAATGTTCGTTTTCGCTATGCCTCGTTATTTTCCTGATGATTACCAAACTGGACCTCTCTTAATATAAACTACGAAAAAGCATTGTTTCACATTCCTTCTCCTCCCACTTATTCTATATAAGACTCTTAAATAAAAACTAATGATCCAGACAGGGATTATCCTATAAATATAATGATTTATAGAATTTCTGTACCTTTTGAAAAAGTCCTTTTTCATTCTTTTTCAACTTTTTTTTTCTTGGATTCATTTAATATTCTTTAATATTTTTTTTTTTGTCCTTTTCAGACAAAAACACTCACAGACTTCACTTCAAATCCTTGATGATGTTTCTCAACGATATTACCGAGAGGCAGTACCAATTTCGGTGCAGACTGGCAAAACCGACCTAAAAGACCACAGTATCCTTCGTCATCATCACGATATGGTTGTGCAAACGAGCCTTTGCGATGATTCATCCAGCACTCCTGACCGTGGCATCATCACTGGCGTTGGTAGTGGTAACGTCTGTGATATGGGTTGCCAGACACGGTAGGTAATTTTTTGCAAAGACACACAAAAAACTTCTAATCTATTCCGTTTGATGTGAAAAAAAAAAAAAAAAATAGAATCTCTAACAAGGTTTTTTTTTTTTATTCTTCTCTTCCTTTTCTTCTTTTAATTAGCGAGTCACTATTTCAACCACTAGCGAGGCAGAAATCAATAACGTCCTCATCGCCGAATCAGTCCACGGCAGCTGCCATCCGCTTTTCAACATTCGGCTACGATATCCCACCACCACCACAACAGAAATCTGCCACCTTATCCCGACAGAGCTCTATAAATAATCACCCCGAGAGCATCGAACTGGAAGAACGGTTACGAACCGCTTCCCATAACTCACAGCATCATTACAGTCACAGCCATGGTCATATGTATAGTGGCAGCTCTGGTGATCCTACCCAGGCGCCAACAATGCGTCCGCCCCAAGAAATGTGCCATCATCATCATCAGCACCAACAGCACTTGCAGAAGCATCAAATGCAGCAGCTGCCTGCCTCAAATACCGGAACGATAGGCGGCAGTCATCACCATTCACACCAGGCGCCTCCACCATCTACTACCAAGACGGGTGGTGGCAACACTGGCGGTGGAGGAGGTGGTGGCAAACACCACAAACTCGACGAAACATCGAAGGTTTTCATTGACATCAGAAACTCAGCACCGGATGTGATAATCATGACGTCCCATTGACAATTAAGGAAACATCAACAATTTTCTTGTGGTCATTGTAGATGTCGCTGTTTAGCAGATAAACTTGTAACTGACCCGTTTTTGATGAGAAGGACGACTTTATTGACTGCTCATCTAGTAAATGCATCAATTGACCTCATCGCAAGGTGGTACACTAAGGTTGTGATGCTAATGCAAAAGGTCCCGTTTGTTTATTCATCATTAACAAACTCATCAACAAAGACGACGACATTATTCTGGATGAAGTTACGTTACTTAACAAAGTTCAATATAGCATAGCATCAGTTAGGTATTGCAAATGATGGTTCTGTCACACAATTGACACAAGACCGGGCGCCATTTTGCTTATATGTCACATTTTATTGAAAAGCTATATCTTAAACTTGTGGTGGCACCTTTTTGCACATGGAATAGCAACAATTTCAGGGTCATTAGAAAGGCCAAACAGTGTAAATATTTTGTATGTGTGTGTGTGTATTTATATTAAGTATATATATAAAATATGTTAGGTCAATAAATTCGAGAGTGCATGCGATGATGATGTAAAAATGATGGAAATAGATGATAATCAATAACTATACTGATGTATGTGTGTCTGATGTAAGTGTATTTATCATCATAATAAAAAAAAAGCTTACTCTGTATAGTTAACATTTGTAATCTCTTGACGATTTTAGATAGGCATTTACAGTTTTTTTTTTTTGTGGTTTTTATTATATCAATTTTGCATATTATTTTTGAATATGATAAAAGGATTAAATCGAAAAATCACTATAAAAAGTTTAATCCGCTAAATATGATTTTTTTTTATATAAAAACACAAAAAAAAAATTGTGACATTAATCAAAATCTATTGGGTTTAAATTGTATTTTTAAATATTTTGTATTTTTTGTAAAAAAAAAAAAAATTATTAACTGTTTATTTGTATGTTGAAACCGTTCATATTCTCGATGGAAACACATTAATCTGGAGATAAATTGTTTTTATGTATATTTTAGTGATTAATCGTCATTATATTTTGTATGGCATTTGATATTGTTGAAAACGGGGATTAAGTTCTTTGGTATTTTTTAAAAATACGATTGAATTGAAATAAGCCTGAAATAGTCTGTTTTTGAACCCAACGACAATTATGTATTTATGTATGTATGATAGGATACAAAAGATTTTTGACTGTATAGGTATTTTTTTTTTTTTTATTTTTCATTTTGAGATAGGAGAAAATTAAAAAAAATTAATTCAGTTCCTACCAATTTTTTCCTGAATAACTGTTTTTCGATTCTAGATAATGATGAAAATTCGTTATAATGATAACTAAACTATATAATAAAATAAGCCTAAGACAAATAATAATTTGTTTAGCCCAATGGATTGTAAAATACAGCTAAATATTGGAATATCAAAATTTTTTTAACAACTAAAACTTTGTGTAAATTTTCATAATAGTGACCTTAACTATATTTGATTAATCTAAAAATTTAGACCACGATAAAGAAAAATGTTTTTTATCATAAGTTTGAAATAAGTTGCCCGCAAGAAATTGTTCCAAAAAATAAGCTGTTTTATTTTGTTTTACTTGATCTTGTAGTTCAATTTTTTTTTTTGTTTTGATAAAAAATAACGGTACTTATCATAAACCGATTTTAGTAAAGTCGAAATTTTTTCGAAAACGGCTACAACGATTTTGTTAAGAAAATTCAAATTTACTGAAAAGTAAGATAAAAGCTTAAGCTCATTTTTTTTTCATACGACCCAAGGGGTATATTCTAATGAAAACGACCTCGATTTCAACATTTAAAATTTTGAAATAAATAGAATTTGTGATTTTTGAAAAAAAAAATTGAAATTTTTTTTTGAACAATCAAATTTCGAATTTTTTTGAAATTTTAGTTTAAGATGTTGATTGGTAATATGTATCTCAAAAATTGCATTCAAATTCTAATTTAAATTCGGTTTTTCAAAAAATGATTTGCCTTTAAAAAATTAGAATTTGAAAACTTTTTTTTTTCTAAAAATGCTTCTTAAAACAAATAAAATTGCATACTTTTGGAGTTTTGGAGTTTTGTTTTCTGATGTTGTTTTTTTTTTTTTTTTCTTTGAAAAACGAATTTTAACTTTTTTTTAAATAAATTTTCTAAGTTTTTATGTAAATACTCTTAAAAATTTTAACAACATGAACCCTACACTGAGGGAAAAAAAACGCAACGTAAAATGTAAAATGTTCAACGTTGATTTAATGTTGAAAAAATTAACATGAAACTTCTTCAAAATAAAATTGAAACAACAACGTAAGAAATTTTTTTATTTTTGTCGGACTTCAGCTTTTGTTGCATTTTATCATTTATTCTTTTTAAAGATTTCTTCTAATGTCTATTTCTTTGCCAAAGTGGAACCAATTATTATTATGTATGAAGATTTTAATTTTTTTCAAAACTTTTCCTCTTTCGGTTTTCCCGGAATTTATGCTCAAGATTTTTATAATTTTGGTTTTTACTTTATTTTTAACATTGACATCATTTTGTTAAAATAATGAGTTATTTAGTAGCATTTTTTTTTCTCCAAATTATGAAGGAGTAATTTTTCCCCACTGAAATGATGTTTTTAAAATAAATTGAATACATATTCAAATTTTGAAATAAAAAAAAAATTAAGTTAAAGATTGGGTAATATGTTTTGCTGAAAAATTTAACTAATTTTCAGCTTCACTTAGGCCCAATTTATTCACACTCCAATAAATTAATAGTCTCAATTAATGGGGTCTTTAAATGTAATGGAGTGGGAATGAATCGGGCTTTTTACTTGCGATATAGGTACTATAGGGCAAGTTTAGGATTCGTAAAAAAAATCGAACTCGAGATAACAATTTTACATGACATTACGATGATGGAGAATGCCAAAAAAGTGGGTCCGGCAATTCTGTCTGTCTGTCTGTCTGTCTGTCTGTCTGTCTGTCTGTCTGTCTGTCTGTCTGTCTGTCTGTCTGTCTGTCTGTCTGTCTGTCTGTCTGTCTGTCTGTCTGTCTGTCTGTCTGTCTGTCTGTCTGTCTGTCTGTCTGTCTGTCTGTCTGTCTGTCTGTCTGTCTGTCTGTCTGTCTGTCTGTCTGTCTGTCTGTCTGTCTGTCTGTCTGTCTGTCTGTCTGTCTGTCTGTCTGTCTGTCTGTCTGTCTGTCTGTCTGTCTGTCTGTCTGTCTGTCTGTCTGTCTGTCTGTCTGTCTGTCTGTCTGTCTGTCTGTCTGTCTGTCTGTCTGTCTGTCTGTCTGTCTGTCTGTCTGTCTGTCTGTCTGTCTGTCTGTCTGTCTGTCTGTCTGTCTGTCTGTCTGTCTGTCTGTCTGTCTGTCTGTCTGTCTGTCTGTCTGTCTGTCTGTCTGTCTGTCTGTCTGTCTGTCTGTCTGTCTGTCTGTCTGTCTGTCTGTCTGTCTGTCTGTCTGTCTGTCTGTCTGTCTGTCTGTCTGTCTGTCTGTCTGTCTGTCTGTCTGTCTGTCTGTCTGTCTGTCTGTAAGAACCTCGAGCTACAGCCTAAACTACTAAAGAGATTTTCTTCAAACTTGGTAGTTAACAGTTTTGGGTGATTTCCTAGAGGAGAAATTGAATTTGGTTTTTTAGGACCAAAACTAACGGTACCTGTCATATAACGGAAACAGAAAAGTTGATTTATTTCAAAAACGGCTTTAACGATTTTGATTAAAATTTTTATGCTTACTGTTATTGATAAGAGCCGCCTTTGATAATACAAAAAATATTTTTTGTACCGTTATTAACGGTACCTGCCATAGAACGGTTTTTTGGATTTATGAATTTCTCATAAACGACAAAACAGATTTCGACCAAATTTTTAATACAGAAACGTTTAAACAATCATTATTTAAAAAAATTTTTAATTTTGCAAAAAACACATTTTTGGATTTTTAAAAAATATTTCAAAATTTTTTTTTGAAAAATCAATTTTTTGGAAACGGGTTGGTGAAAAATTTTGAAATTTCGTTTTTATGTGTAAATTAATTATTTATTCGAAATTGCATATCAATTTTTTTTTGACAAATGTTAGGAAATTTTAATATATAAGAAATTAATTTTTTAAAAAACGGCTCTAACGATTTTCGAAATTTTTTTTCTAAAAATTCCTTTTTATACTAGAAATAAAATGGTTTAGTTTTTTGTAAAAGAGCATTTAAAACGGTATTTAATTATTTATAAAAATAGATTTTATTTTTTTGCACCACTAACGAAATTCAGTGAAAATATAAAATTTTAATTTTTCCCTTATTTTGTTCAATTGAAAACTTTAACATTAGAGTAACTTTAACCATAAGAGCAAGTACGTGCGACCCCAGTCGTGCAATTTATTTTTAAACGAAATTATATTTTTTTTTTTTTTGAGAAATAAAATTTAAGTAATTTAATGCGAATAAATTATTCTTTCATCAGAAATTCAAAATTGCATGCAGTTTATTTAAAAATACATACAAATTTCTTAAAGTTGATCTCGATTAAAAATTCTCGAATATCTGTAAAATTAATTGAACAAAATTGGAGCCGCCACTTTTAAACTAGCATAAATTTAACAAAAAGTTTGAGTTGAAAATATTTAGCCGTCTGTGAGTTTCATAGAAAATGCGATACAGTCTGGAGCCCAGACATAACCCCCTTCCTAAAAACGATTTTTATGAGTCAAGCTTGTTCTATATTGAATCGAAAGTACGTATTTAAAATCTTTTCACAAAACCAAAGTTAAAAAAGCTTTTATACTCTCAAACCATCAGTATGAAAATTACCAGTAATTTTTACTTAACCTCATAAAACATCATTTTGAAATATTCTTAAAAAAATGGCTTTTATATAGTTTGACCTTGTTTCAACTTTACTTCCGGGAATTGAACTTTACTAACATCAGTAGGTACCTATAAAAGTAAGTACTCGAGGACTTAAACGACGATAAACAACTCTATTTTTTTTTTTTTGAGAAATAAAATTTAAGTAATTTAATGCGAATAAATTATTCTTTCATCAGAAATTCAAAATTGCATGCAGTTTATTTAAAAATACATACAAATTTCTTAAAGTTGATCTCGATTAAAAATTCTCGAATATCTGTAAAATTAATTGAACAAAATTGGAGCCGCCACTTTTAAACTAGCATAAATTTAACAAAAAGTTTGAGTTGAAAATATTTAGCCGTCTGTGAGTTTCATAGAAAATGCGATACAGTCTGGAGCCCAGACATAACCCCCTTCCTAAAAACGATTTTTATGAGTCAAGCTTGTTCTATATTGAATCGAAAGTACGTATTTAAAATCTTTTCACAAAACCAAAGTTAAAAAAGCTTTTATACTCTCAAACCATCAGTATGAAAATTACCAGTAATTTTACTTAACCTCATAAAACATCATTTTGAAATATTCTTAAAAAAATGGCTTTTATATAGTTTGACCTTGTTTCAACTTTACTTCCGGGAATTGAACTTTACTAACATCAGTAGGTACCTATAAAAGTAAGTACTCGAGGACTTAAACGACGATAAACAACTCTATTTTCCCTCTTCTGATTTATTCTTTCCCTTGAGGTCTTTAACTTTTACATAGTTTAACTTCACTAAGCTAGTTTTATTACTTTTAAGATTGCTCTTTTGTTTCGCTTTCTTTCCTTGGAAAAAAATATCTTCAAAGCAAATATTGATTTATTAACCTTATAAAGTTGAAAAAATGAAATTAAATTCGTATAATTTAATTAGATTCCATTACTCTTTTGCTCTCATTTAAAAAATCTGTTTGCAAATTAAAAGTATGAATGTATGCATTTCTGTAGATATGTGTGTTGGTATAATAACATTGGAATGTTAAATAAAAGAGATATAAACACAATGGGACCATTGTTTATAAAACAAAAATAATAATTAAAACATTAAAAGCAGACATTAAAATGAGATAAGAAACCTTTCACCAAAGTATAATTTTTTTTAATTGTTAAATCCTGAATGTCATCATCATTATAATCATTATCGTCGTTATACCAATTCCAAGTTCCAACCAACTTTCATGCTTCCATTTATTAATAAATAAAAAAAAAAAAAAAAATGCACAGCAAAACATCAGCATGCTGCTGAATGCAATGTTTATAGTGGGTGTAAATGACAGACCGGAAATATTTTACAAAAATTTACATTTTAACACAAAACTTGACAGAACTTTTTGTCGACGCTGCGTGTTGTTTAACGGAAATGTTTTCTGTGCTTTTGTTTTATCGATTTATTCAGGACATATTTGCACAAAAAAAACAAAATATACCAGAAGGTATAAATGCTTTCTTGATAAATGAAGTTTTCAATACTCTCTCTCTTAATTGAACACTTTTAATGAATAAATGAAATAATTAATTGAAAATCGTTCTGCCAGTAGGAAGCACTTAATTTATTATTCAGAAAATTTTAGAAAATCATTTGGATAAAAAATGTGGTTTCATCGAATATTTGAATAATTTTATTATTATTGGATACATTTTCTAGAGGTGAAAAGTATATTTTTGTATTTTTTAAGTTCGGATAGTTTGTTAAAAAATTTTATTTTGGAAGTTGTATAGAAAAATTGTATATTTAAATTTAAAAATCGTTGTATGTAAAAAAAACTAATTTAATTATAATTAGATATTATATTCTCATAGAAAAATTAAGCAAAATGAAAATTAAATTTAAAATTGAAAATAAAAAAAAGTAAAGTTTGTACATTTAATAAATAAAAAAAAAAACTTAAAATATTAGATACTAAATATTAAAAATATATGATGTAACTAGTAATTAGGAACATAAAATATTGATATAAATTATTAAGTAAATATAAAAACATCATGTTCTAAAATTTATTAAATTTAATTTTTTTTGTTATATATTTTTAACCTGTAAATAAAAAAAAAAATTAATGTTAAATAATTTTAATAGAAAAATTTATTCTTGTTAAGTTTTTATTATAATTCTATAAATTTTGGTTGGTTTGGTTTATTATACATATCTAATATTTTTGTTTATTTCATTAAAAGAATTATTGGCTTCACATTTTCTTGTAAATTAATTCTTGTTTGTTAATATAATATAAAAAAAAATCTTAAAATTTATAATTTAAGTATTGTTTAAATAGATAAATATTAAAAACAAAAAAATAAATAATAAATTAACGAAACACTTAAAATATAAGATAAATTATAAAAAAAAATTTGTTACTGTATTGGAATAAAAACAAGTCGAATGGCAAGCATTTGAATGGATTGTAGTTTTATTTAAACTAGCAGACCCAGCCCTCGAAATTCGATTGCCAATTTCTTTATTTTTTTTTTAATTGCAACAATTTATTTTGAACACAACTTTACCAAAATAGTTTCTTTATTTTGTATAGTATTTGTTGTTGTTTTCTTGCGATTAACTTCACTTTTTGAAGACAAAATACACAGGAATATATAATATAACTGCTTTTTGATAAATTTTAAATCTGATTTCAACTACGTAAAAAAAGTACCGAAAAAGAAAATGCAAAGTGTAATCGCCTTAAGTGCATTGTGTTTGCACCTTGCATTTTGCGATTCAATTCAACCTGTTTCATGTTCCATTCGTTCAAATTCCATCATTCAATCATTCAACCTCCACCAACTTCACTCAAATTTGTCATTCACACATCACACTTCATTTTTTTTTCATGCTTGTAGAAGTTAAAATTTCCGGAAGGGAGAGGGCGTTATTTATCGCACTTCCAGTTGCAAAAATATTTGTGGTATGGGGAACTTCCAGCGAATGTCATTTCTGGGCTGGTGAAGATGTAAACAAACGTTTTTTGTACTGAAAATAGCTTTTTTTGTTGTAACTACCATGGGAAAAAATGTTTGTTTACCTCTTCACCAGTGGAGGTTGACCAATGAGAAAGAAGTTCTTCCAGTACTTTTCCACTTGGAAAAGCCCCATTCAGTTTTATCAGGAAAATTTAAGTGAATGCGTTCAGATATTTATAAGAGGTAAAGGATAGGTTCACATTTATTAAAGGTGCGTTCAGGTGTTGATCTTCACAGTATACAGTAGTAAAAAGGTAATCCGTGGTACTTTGTGGCAGTGAAAATTTAAGCAAAACATCCCTTTGAAAGTGAGAATCTACATTTTTTAATCAAACAAATCAATTCTTAAGGCCTTACCACACCAACTGCGTCGCACGACAACGTTTTTTTTTTTTTATGTTAAAGCCATAACTACAATGACCTAAAAAGTGAAAAAGTGGGAAATTTACAAAATTAAATTTTTGTACTTCTTTCTAGCGCTATTTGTTTTTTGGAAAAACTACAAAAATTGTTTTTGCAACAAAAAACTAAGCTTTCTGCATAGTAATTTTGTCAAATTTTGAGGACGGAAAAACTATCACAAAATGAGTTTGAAAATTTTCTTTTTTTGACTTTTTGCAAAAAGTGGCCATTGTAGTTACCTATACATACCTTAAAGGCTTAACTACAATGACCTAAAAAGTGAAAAAGTGGGAAATTTACAAAATTAAATTTTTTTTAAATTTCTTTCTAGCGCTATTTGTTTAAAAAAAAAAAGTAAAAGAAAATGTTTTTGAAACCAAAAACTAAGCTTTCTGCATCTTTATTTTTAATTTTATGGTTTAAAAAACAATTTTTGTAATTTTTCCAAAAAGAAATTGGAAATTTTCCAACAAATATTCCAGTTGTTTTTGTTTTGTTTTGTTTTGTTTTTTTTTTTTTTTTTTACTAAAATATCGAATTTTAATTTATTGAATTTACCTATTTCGGTTAAAAAAAACTTTAAAATATTTATATTCTGCACTCCTAGAGCAAATTTCTAATCGTATATAATTTATGCCCCTTCGGTTTTTGTGGGCCGCGTAGTTTGTACCACAAAATTCGTGTTCGCCGTTTTATTATGACAACATCTGTCTGATTTGAAGATTAAGATAAAAACATAAGGTTTGTAATTGTACATTGTATAAGAAAAAATTATACGTTTTGAAATAAAAACAAAAACAACATATTCCTGATGTCCGTATATTTTGAAAAAAAAACGTAGTTTTGTTAAAATCACTTAACCCTTTGCTTCCTAGTGGTTTCACCATGAAACCACCTATTAATTATTTTTTATTTTTTATTGCAATAACCAAAATTTGAAAATTATTGCATGAGCTATTGCATCATGAGTAGTACGACCAACAAAAAATTTAATATCTGTATAAAAGTTAATATTTAGTTAAAAAAGTGCAGGATTTGTGAGGGTTTTCTCAATTTTTCAAGCATCCTTAACCTTAGAGCTATAAAATTAAATAACGGTAACACTGAAAGAGAGTGATTATAATGGTTCTTCAATCTATGGAATATGTAAACATGTTTTTCATCAGAAAATTTGCTTTTCCAATCTTAATACTAGTTTAATAAGACTTTTTGGTAAAACACATTTGTTTGTATACGCGCATTTTTATCTTTTAGTTTTTTTAACTTAAAAATGGACTTCAACTTTTGTACTCTCAGCCCAAAGCATTCCATATACAATGGAATTACTAGTTCAATCATTATTTTTACGTTTTGGTGTGTAATTAGAAAATATCAAAACTTTTTCTCAAGATTTTTGTAATTTTTCGTGAAAAAAATTTAAAAAAAAAGTTACTTCGGTAACAAAGGGTTAAACCATAAGACAAATTTAATTGAAATCGATAGGGCTGTTTTTGAGATAACTTCATTTTCTTGAAATCGCTCATAGGTGAGGTAGCCGTTTATGTATTTATTAGACCTCACTCGATTAATTGACAGTTAAAATGTAATTTTTTTTGGCAAATGACAGCTTCTAATCTATGAATTTTTTTTCGAAAATACAAACAAAAAAATTGGATTTACAATAAATCACTATGAACTAATTTTTTCAAACCAAAATTTTTTTTGAGAATCAGGAACCAGAACAAGACCCCAAAGAATCTTTTGGATTTCAACTGTGAATAGAGCTCAAAAAGACCTATCTTTTGATGTCTTGTTTCATGGATATGGAGAAAATTTTTCTACATTGTATAAACTCTTTCCAACCAAAACTTGTTTCGAGAATTCGACCTGACAGTTTGCAAATGTAAAAAAAAAAAAAAACTATAACTTCTGACTTCATCTTTTAATACCTGGATTCAAAGAATAACAGTTAACAGTAGCTATAGATTTTCAACCATGTAACAAATGGTTTTAGATTTTTGTCACTGGATTTCTCTATGTAAAAAATTTTATATCATAAAAATGTGGCAAAAAATTTGTAATAAATAATCTTTTTCTAAGCATGGAATTTAAGTAACAGATCGCACCATTTTTGGGTCACTGTGGTGTATGTGTAACATTTTATTTCATACAAATAACTTAAACAATTTCTAATATTTAAAATGAAATTCATAAGAGTTCTGTTGAAGCACTTTAGTGTGAGGTGCAAAACATCACCTGTCTTAACTAACTTTCTTAAGTGACTACCAAAAAAATATAAAAGCCATCAAAACTGACATCTGAATTATTTTTGGTTGACCTTTATATAGTTACTTTATGGAGCTGTAAAAAGATATGAACGTTTTTAAATTTTGAGCTGAATAATTCTTTTGTGTTACATTTTATTTTTCTGACTAAAATCAATCAAAATAATTTCAAAAAGGGTACAAAATAAAACTAGAATGTATGTATTTATGGGTCTATACTGGAAAAAAATTGAGTTTCATAAAATAAATTTACAAAAAATATGTTAAAACCACCACCAAACAACCATTTCCGGGGTTAAACAAAAAGTGTGCTAAGTATTATATCCTATTTCCAAATGTTTCATTCCCTAAAAGAAACAGGTACTTATTGCAGGACTGAAATGTAAGTGAAATGTGATCTATCCTGATAAAGGGACAACCAAAAAAAAAAAAAAAAACCTAAAGCTAATGGTCACCCTAATACATGCACATAAGTCTAATTACTCGACATAATTGCGCTCCCGAATATATTTGCTGCCCAAATCAATGTTATTTCCTAGCCGCAACCACCACCACTAAGTACCAGCTATGCTTTGTATTTTGAATAGGAAGGTAAATCCAATAGAAAACAACACTTAACCGCATCATGTCAAATTAGCAATTACGAAATGTTTGATTCGCTAAACGTTGAGATCGGTACAACGAAAACGAAACAGAGAGCATCACTCCCTGTGTTTTAATGCGGGTATTAGGTTACACTAGGATATGGTTGAGTTTTGTAATCCTTTATTGAAAATTAAAAAAAAAAAATGTAAAATTAGATACCATGATTGAAATCAGTTAAATCGAGACGACTAAACTGCGGTTATTTGCGGCTTCAAACACCCCACTATATCTGCTATAAGTATTAATGTGTAGTGGTTTCAGGCGCAATCCACCTTTTTGAGTTTGTAATTCGGTATTTTGAATGAGTTTGCTTTTAGGAGCGCTTTAACAACTCTGATAGTTTTGTATAGAACTCTTTTGTCTGTTTTATGCTGAGTATAATAATTTTAAATGAACGAGAGGATCGAACAAGTCAAATTCGGATGCTAAAATTTATAGAAATTTTATCGAAAGGTACATTTAATAGTTTTGAACATGGTTTTGTTTTCCAAATGATTAATTTGTGTCACAAAACCTTCATTCAGAATTCTAAAAAAAAAGTCAAAGACTCTTCATTATCCTGTATCTGGCACTTAAAAAAAAAAACATAATTCAGAATAAAAAATTATAGAAAATAAATTATTTTACCTCACAATAAGTTGATTATTTACTTCAAATAGATAAGCATAATTAAGCGGCTTCAGTATATTTTTAAGACTTAAACCTGACCACAAAAAAATAAGTTATTTTTGTAACGTTTATTAAAGCAAAATCTATTCAAAATTATATCTTTTCTTTCTTCGTGTCTTCAAATTTGGGAGAAAGTGCGATAGGAAATATTTATTAACCCATACAAAATTCCAAGCATCTACATCAGAGATATAGTCCTATCAGGTTTATTTTATTATTAGATACTAAATTTGGAAAAAAGAGAGAAAGTGTGCCTGTGCATAGCAATAAATAGAGAAAGAATGTGATATTGTTGTTGATATGTAAATAAGATTTCTCAAATTTACGATATTAAAACATTTAGAATATTTATTTGGTATCCCACTGAGTTTTCATAAGGAAGTATCTTTTAGAACGTGTTATCACTATCATATACAAATAAAATACACATTAGGGTGGGTGAACAAAAATCGAAATCCTTTTTTTAATTTTGTACTCCGAAAAATTGATTGCTAGACACCTCTAGAATATACACACCAAATATGAGTCATTTATATTAATGGGATCCTCCGCTTCGCAATTTTCCATTTTTACATCAAGCCTCTTCTAAAAAAAAATCATTTTGTTAAATATCGGCTTTTTTGAAAATTTCTTTACACATTTGTGTAGTAAATTGAATGCTCTACAAAAAAGGCTTTATACACTTTTTTCGTTTATCTAACCGTATAATAGATATTTGAGGTCCAAAAATAGAAAAAAAAATCTTTAAAAATTTGTTTTTTGTTCTAAATTTTATAACAAATTGAAAAATTATAATAATCAAACGCGCAAAACATATTCTTGCAGGAAACAGATTGTTCTACAAAAAAGGTTTTGTTAACTTTTTTCGTCAATCTAATCATTCTAAAGATATGCGAGGTCAAAGTTAAAAGAAATTATGAAAACATTTTTTACTTTTCAAAATTTTCTAATTCACTGAAAATTCATTATTTTCAAATTAGCAAGATATATTCCCGTAATGGCTTAAACGTTCTATAAAAAATTTCTTAGCATCAAATTAATTGTTTTAACCTTTTAGAAGATATTCGTATCCAAACCAATGCCCAGTGATTTCAATAGTTTTCTTATGACTCGTATGCATTGCGATTTGGATACGATTATCTTCTAAACGGTTAAAGCAATTAATTTGATGCCAAGGAATTTTTTATAATACGTTTAAGCCATTACAAAAATACATCTTGCTAATTTGAAAATAATGAATTTTCAGAAAATTTTGAAAAGTAAAAAATGTTTTCATAATTTCTTTTAACTTTCACCTCGCATATCTTTAGAATGATTAGATTGACGAAAAAAGTTAACAAGACCTTTTTTGTGGAGCAATCTGTTTCCTACAAGAATATGTTTTGCACGTTTGATTATTATAATTTTTCAATTTGTTACAAAATTAAGAACAAAACACAAATTTTTAGAGATTTTTTCGATTTTTGAACCACAAATATCTATTAAACGGTTAGATAAACGAACAAAGTGTACAAGGCATTTTTTGTAGAGCGTTTAATTTTCTACAAGAATAAGTAAAGAAATTTGCAAAAAAGTCGATTTATAAGAAAATGATTTTTTTTTAGTAGAAGCTTGATGTAAAAATGGAAAATTGCGAAGTGGAGGACCTTCCCATTAATATAAAGAGCTCATATTTAGTGTGTATGTTCTAGAGGTGTCTAGCAATCAATTTTTCGGAGTACAAAATCAAAAAAAAGAATTTCCATTTTTTTGACCCACCCTATCGCACATGGAATAATTTTTTCAAAGAAATGTCATATGAAATGTAGGAAAATATAACGTTTGAACAATTATTTTTACTACGAACGTTGTGCCAAAAACCTAGAGTGTTTAGGCCTTCACCTACTTTGGAATTAGTGCTAATAGGCTATTTTTTAATCTTTTGTTTGGATTTTCTATAACTTACTCAAAAATCTAAGAAAAACTTATGTCCGCAGGTTATAATTTACCAGATCAAACTAGATTAGGTGCAGATTCATAAAAACTGAAAAACTTATTTTACTCTCTAACTCTCAAAACAAATAGGTCCTAATCCTAATATCTAAAAATTTTGATTAAAAAAATTAACAATATTCAACTTAAAAAAAAAAATAAAACGTTTAAACTCAAACTAATTTGATATATGGGATGTAGCTTGTTGTAAGGCTTATAATTTGTTCTTTTATTTTGTTATAAAAAAGAGCTGTTTTAATGAATAATTTAAAAAACAATCAATTTTCAAATTCAAATTTTTGAACAAATAAACAGCAAAAAAAGTTTCAAACTAATTTTTTTTTTCAAAATTGTATGTATAAGTACTAATTTTGCTATCAAAACTTAATGCTCTAAAAATAAAAGTACTGCCTTAAGGCTCTAACATGTAAAACTCAAAGGCGGTGAGTGGCCATGCCCTAGTCATAATAAGAAAAATTCACAGTTCAGTTTTCAAGCATTTTCAATTATTAAAATTATAAAAAAAAAGTTATTTTATTTCATAAATTAATATACTTATTATAAGTCAAGAAAGGTAAATGCAAAAATTAAAGGTTCTCTTAGAAAAGAATGACTTTGTTTTTTTTTTAATTTCTATTTAGTTCAAAAATTTTTTTTTTTCAATTTTTTTGTATAAACATTTTGGCTACCAAATAACTTTTGATTTTGTTTTTTTTTTTAACGAATCTTTTTACAAATCAGTTGTCACGCCACATGGCTTTTATGATGCATATTTAGAAATTATGGAAATTTAGCCATCCATTTCACTTTTAATTATTATAAAACCGATCAATGTTTGTTAGATTGATATTTTTTTAAACAAATGTTAATTATGTACATTAGTGTCATAAAACAAAAATCATTAGACACCTGAATATTGTTCTAAACCAAACCATTTATTAAATTCTAAACAAATATTTACAAAACTTTTAATTTGTTTACTTATATTAAACATTATTTAGATTTAATTTCAAACCCACACAAATTTTTTTTTATTTTTCCACAAAACATAATTTAAAACTATTTACACTTAAATCCTCAGCAAACCAATTTTAATTTAATTGAAATTATGTAATTAAATTTGTTTATATGAGTAAAATGAAATACAATGAATTTCAAAAAATAGACCATAACTAGACCTAACTGTGAATATTCAAAATATCTACCTACACATACGTGAATAATGTCAAAAATCTATTTACGCCTCTGGACAATGGGTGTTTGTATTCCAACTTATATCGTGCAACGTGTAACAATGTAATGGAAATAGCTTGGCTATTATATTATGCAAGCCAACAATAAGGTTCTTCATGAAACAACGGAACGTTGGAATTTAATGTTTCATTGAAATTTCACGATTAAATAATGCTGAGTAAATTCTGTGTGTTTTTGAAATATTTTCAAAAATACAACACCATTGTTCGTCGAACTATGCCACAGGACCAAAACAGACGCCGATATAGACCAAAGTCATGGTGTGCTATTCATAAAGCTATTTTAGGGAATAATTCAATTAACTATAGGGCAAGAATTACCAACACCATTCTGAGAATGCCAACAACATTTACCATCATTATAAAAGACTTGTCTGCATATACCCGAACCAACCTACCCTACGTTTATTCAAATGTAAGCAGACTTTTAATAAATTTTAGACTTGGAGGCGTTCGTAGGTGTAAGGAATTTTGCAAATTTGTATTTAATATGGCTTCTAGGCATTTTCATTATTCATTTAAAGCTTTTGACAAAAAATTCAATAGAAGTCTACAAAATATCAGATGTCGGATTTTAACAGTAGTAAGGTGAGATAATTTGAAGTGAACCGAAAAAAAACTGAACTTTGAAGTTTATTTATAAGCATCAGTTCCGCTTCTTGTCTGTAGCATGGATTTAACTACTTCTTTTTTTTTTGTTATTTCTTCAATTTTTACCTGGCGATATAGGTATCTACCTACTGTATATCATTCGTAAAAAAAGTTGAGATAACAATCAATCTCGAAAGTAAGTCGGTTTGTCATTCTGTCAGGATATATCTGTCGGTAAATATAAGGAGCTACAGCACGAACGGATAGGTCGATCCAATTCAAACTTAGAGTGTAGCCGTTTTTAGATCGTGTACAGCGGGATTTTTGTACTTTATTTTTTTTTTTTGACAAAAAATAACGTTACCTGTCATATACCAATTCTGGAAAAGTTTAATTTTGTCAAACACGGCTCCTACGATTTTGATCAAAAAAAATTCTAAGTTTTTTTTTCAAAAATGCTTATAATGGTACCTTACATGGAACCGATATTTTGCATCTGATTTTCTCACAAACGATTTGCTTAATTTAAATGAAACAAAAGTGCTTCCACATAATAACTTTTATCTAAACGAAAAACAAAAATTTTGAACAAAAAAAAATTAATTTTGGATTTAAAACAAAAATTGAAAATTTTTTAAATTAAGAGTTTCTTATTTAATATTTTTCAATAATTTGGAATGAGAAATTGATATGTTAAATTGATAGTGAAGTATTAAAAAAAAAATTTCAAAAATGTGATGATCCTGATAATAACAATATTGTTTTGATATTTTAATTATGGTAAAACACATTTTATAGAGCATGTTTTGTTGATATTAAAAAAATTGTTTTTTTTTTCGGTGTACTAACTTTATTTTAGAATTATGTATGTATTTATAAAAAATTGTGTTTTTTAAACGCTCTAAAGATTTTGATTTTTTTTTTTCTTAAAATGCATCTTAATTAAAGGAAAATATTTTTTTTAAGCTCAAATTCATTTAAATAAAAAAAAATTTATGTTTTTTTTAACAGTTTAAAGATTTAAGAAAGTTGAAACATTAGCTCAAGCTCGTGGGACCCATTCGTGCATTTTTTTTTTTTTATTTTTTGAGTTATTCTATACTTACCTCTTAACTTTGAGCAATCGATAAAAAAAATTGTTCATTAGGTACCTACTACGGCTGCCGGAAATTACGCCAGATTTTTTTTTATAAAAAAAGCCAAAAAATGTTATACAAAATCTGGCTCTTTTTCCTAGGCAAAAAGTGCAAAACTTTTCTGGGAATATTTCTAGAATTTCTGGAATTTTTTTTTCCGAAAAAAATTCTGGTGCTTTTTCCATTTCATAAAATGGAAAAAAAGCCAGACAAAAAACTCCCCGGGGGGGTGGGCGCTCTTTTTCCAAAACGAAATGTGGAAATTTAGCCAGAATATTATTTTCTGGCCTAATTTCCATTTCATTTTCCGACTCTTTTTTCATAGCTGTCTGGCACAATTTCCAATATTTCTGCCTTTTTTTCCAAATTATTTTCTAGTGTTTTTTCCAATTTTGACCAAAAGAAATATTCTAGCGTTTTTTCCAACAAAAAAAATCTGGCCAAATTTCCTATGGCGTAGTTTCCGTGTGCCGGTATTACCCAATTTTTAAGGGACTCATTTAGCACTTAAACCTTATAACAGTGCTATAATAACCTTTGAATGCTTTTACCAAATGAAAACGTCTTTCTAATTACGGAAGACAGAAATAATAATAACTAGCTATGCTATCAATATCATATACTTTCCTTTGTATTTCGCTATTGAACTAATTAAATGTTAGGACATAAAGGAAATATCTCAAAAGACTACCTAGGTACCTATTAAGTTTCACAAATAAACACATATCTAAGCGAAAAATATCTTTTATTGATAGCAAATTAATCGTGTGATTTATATCAAACCTGCCCTCAACATACTTCTATTTATTTATAGTGTCCTTAAATATTTACGTATGCATACATTTTTGTATATGTAGATATTATTTTCGAATGCACACGGCACCTATCGTGTGCTTTTTCCAATATCGAATGAAACACTCAAATTTTTTACTGACGACCATGAATTTGTGTTAAAGGACTTTTGATATTTGATTAACGTCAATAAATTATTTGTATACGATTTATATCTCTATCGTTATAGTCATGTCTCGTCTATCCCACTCATAACACCTCTCAGTTGAATAAATTACTCAACTCAACTGAAATTTGTTTCGATCTCAATTTTTGTGTACTTTTTTTATTTTTATTTTTTTTTAGTAGATAGGTGTGTCAAAAAATTTTCTGCGACATTAAAGGATAAAAATTTTGTTTTTTTTTTTTTTTTTGGGAATGGAACTTAAAATTCAGATCCGTAAAACGCCATGACAGCATTTTTATTTTGAAATAATATTAAATATTCATGAAACTGTCCCCGTGAAAAAGTTTTGGGTCGAATTTTAACTAAATAGAATTTCAGGGTTTTGGAGCTGTCTATGTATAGAGGTAAATCGAATTTATAAAAATTTAAAACAAAAAACAGAATGGATTCATGTTAATATATCGAAATTTTTAACAATAGGTAAATAGAGATCTTTAAGTTAAGAGATGCTAAAACGAAGGGATAACATTTTTTTTTTCTTTTAAGCTAAAAGTTTTCATGGACAATATCTCTCCTGCATTTTTAGTAGGTACATATTAATGGGTTTAAGAAGTCAAAGGTCTGTTTAAATTAAGTCAAGAGATTTTAAGTTGAAAACTTAAATATCTTTTCTCCTGTTAACTTTATCAAATAATTTAATTATTCAATTTGTCTGACTCTAAAATGAACCTTTGTGAATATAAAAGTTTAAAGTTAATTTTATAGGAGGTTATATGGCTGGTATGTAATCGTATATAGAAAGTTCGAAATCAATTATAAATTCCATAAGACGTATATACTTAGAATAATTGACAGCTATAGCTGTTGGAATTAAGGCATTTCAATTGGTTGAAAATCAAACTTTAAAACTTTAACTTTTTAATAAGCTCAAAGAAAGTAAAAACAAACAAAAAATTCTACTGTCCTAAAAATTAGCAAACCGTATAAAAACCAAAATCATGGGTTGGATGAAGAATGTATGTGAATTTGGATGCATACAGCCAAGGACGATGCATATATACAAATTTAAAAATGATTTTAGTAGGAGTGAACATACCAACTAAAGATTTTTATAAGAATTTGTACAGTACAGGTAAAATAGTACATAAAATCAAGAAATAAAAAAAAAAAAATGTTAAACTCGTGAAACTTGGCAAAAAGTTTGCTTTTGGGATAAGAACCAAGTACAAAAAAAGTCTATGAAAAAAAAGTTGGGTGGAGGGGTGTTTTTTCGCCGACAAGAGGGAGGGGGTGAAGATCAAAAGTATACTGAAACAAGTGTTTGTCGAATATCATCATATGATACATGTTTTCAAGGTATTTTTTGATGCTGAATCTAATGACATAAAAATAAAGTCAATACGATTGCTCTAAGAAAAGTTATTGTCGAATAAAAACAAGGGCGCTTGTTTTTTGACTTCAACAGGTGAAATATAACCAAAACCCATGTGAAAAACATGCTACACTGATAAAATTCGGGATGAAGGTTTTAGATAAAGCAGGGACAAAGGATTCATAAAGTTTTTAAAATTATTTTTGGTGAAAGGGTGTTTTTTTTTTATGGGTTAAGTTGTGGGTGAGGAAGGTATCATAACAGCTGATTAAAATGTTATTAATTTTTAAAACTTGGTGCAAATGTTTTGGTTGGTATAAGAATTAAGAATCTATAAAGTTTACAAAATTATCTTGAGTGAAAGGGTGTGTTTTTTTTTAAGAAATGATGAAATTCGGAATTAGTACCACAAAAACTAGGAAAAAATTGTTACACCAATGAAAATTGGTAAAAATGTTTCATTTATAACAGAAACCAAGAACCCGAACAGTCTATACAAATATTTTAGGTTAAAGGGTTTTTTTTTTTGGGAAATAGGGAAAAATCCGCGATAAGTCCGATAAAATCAATGGTGGGTATAAATGGTACACTTACGAAATTCATTAAATATGTTCTCTTTCCCATGGGAATTGCGAATAATGTAAGTCTATACATTTTTTTTTTGTGAAAGGGTGTTTTTTTTTAGAAGTAAAGAAAATATGGATATATTTGAAAAAGTGTATAATACTAGAGTAATAGGTATAAGTGGTACCCTATTGAAATTTAGCAATAATTTTGAAACAAGAATCTAAAGTGTCTATAAAAATATCATGGTTAAAAGGGTGTTTTTTTGAGTGAAAACATACCATTTAATTATATTTATATTAAATAGAAGTGACACCCGTAAAATAATTAACTATGAATGATTTTAAGCGCTACAGTAACTTTACAAGATTGAGTTTACGATAGCCAAAAAATCCCTTAAAATTTCTTTTTGTTTACTAAGTAACCAAAGCTATAATGCATATTTTGTTTATTTGTATTTATATTTTTTTTTTAAGTTTTGTAATATTTTTAAAATAAGCAGAATTTACGCGGCTGAAGAAATGTTTTTAAATATTTTATTCTTTTTTGAAAGGATTTTGTTTTTCTCTTTTGAATATTTTGTTCAAAAATTGAGTGCAATTATTTATTTAATTTTGATTATAGTGTATTAGCAACTGAGCCAAAGTTTTAATCCACATTATTTGCAAGGTATTTTATAAGGGAAAAGTACAAAAACACCCTGTGAATAAAATGCAATGTCTATGAAATTAAGGTAAAGTAATTCATTTGATATGATAACCAGGAACCAAAGGAGTTTATACAAATAAACAAGGTGAAAGGGTTAAATATGTAGATAGTACTTGAGAAACTATCAGTATCATTTATTCAAGGATTCAACCTTATTACTCAATTGTTTTTGACAAAGAACAGTAAATCCGTATGTGGAAATTCGACGTTATTTCGAATTAGCAATTTGAATATTTTTAATCCTTTGAATTTAAGTCAAATATAGTCTACTACTACAATGGATAAAATATTTCTAATTGAAATTATATACCTAAGTACTTTTACTCTGATTACTGATCTATCCAATGAATAATGACACTTAAAGTTAATTTATATTGACTCCTTTCTCATATTATCCACATTCCAACTATCAAGCATAAATCAATCTTATGGGAAATATGCTTTCAATTATAATAATCCATTTTCTATTAATATGAGGATGTATTGACAGCTGCCACTTCAATTTGTTATATTCCTTCATTAATATCTTTCATCGTCACAAAACATTAAACATAATCAATCAAACGAGTCCTTGCTAAGATTTTTTTCTTCTTATTTTTACATTCAACAGGATTTGACCTCATTTTGATATATAAATAATTTAAGTTAATGAATTTTTTCTTTTTTTTTTCAAATGAGCAAATCAATCAATTTTGATTGTTGAGCCTTGAAACAAAAGTCAAAGTTTTAATGGGAATCTATCTTCAACTCAGATACTCTTAAATGAACATTTTAATATTGTGATTAAGATAAATAAAAAAAAGTCATGTGTGTAATTCACACGTGGTAGAAGTGAAACCTTAAAAAATCATTTTTCTTGCAAAAAAAAAAAAATAAAATAGAAAAAATCTACCTATTTTTATTCTATCACCTTCAAATCCATGTTTTTTATATGACAACCTATATAAATTTTATATCATCTGAAAGCTTGTTGTCTTAGCTCAAAATATATATATATCGATCAGGTCTATGAGACATCTACAAAAAGAGCTGGAATTTTTTGAACTCGATCAATTTCCATAAAAAAAGCGAAAAAACACGTATTTTTATTTTCTCACACTTTTAAATGCATTTTTTACCGAACAACCTATAAAAATTTTTACACCATCTGAAAGCTTATTGTCTTAGCTCAAAACATATAATATTGATCAAGTCTATGAGACATCTACAAAAAGAGCTAGAATTTTTTAAACTTGATGAAATTTCATCCAAAAAGCAAAAAAAAAACATTTATTTTTATGTTCTCATGCTATTAAATCAATTTTTTTGTTTGACAACCTATAAAAAATTTTATACGATGTGAAAGCTTATTGTTTCACCTTGTATAATGATGCATAAATCTTATTTCAAAGATGTCTACAAGAGAAGTTAGAATTTTTTAAAGTCAACCATGTCGAATTTCCAGACTGAGATTACATACTTCCTCCACTGGTAGCTGGTCATCGCCAACAGATCTCCACAGGTGTTTTGAGGTATTTTTAAATTTTTTTCGATTTAAGATTGTGTAACTTGTATAGCACGTTACGTTATGTGTGATATATCAAATAAAAGGTTATGTTATCAGCATGCGTATTAAAGTTAAATCAAATTTGTATGTGCACTAGATCAAAAGATATAACGTGTGTTGGAAAAGAACATCTTTTTACCGTTATCTCCGAATTTTGAATATAAATTAATTGAAATTTTTTAAAATTATAATTTATTTAATTACCTATCTACAGTACAAATTTCATTCATTTATCTATTAAAACAAAAAACTTATAACAAGTTGAAGTCGTGTCGCGTTTTCGTTTCATCTTGTTTCATTTCAAATCACTACGATACTAAAGAAGTTTTCACTTCAAAACAGGTAAATTTTAAGATTGAACATCATTTAGAGTTTACAATACGAAATAGCTGCCCAAAAAATCAGATTGTATTTTTTTATGTCAAATCTGATTAAGCTTCCGAGTTCTGCCTTAACAAGTTCCAATTCGAAAAGTTAAGCTATTTGCCTTTATCGTTATTAAGAATATAAGAAACAAAAGATCTTAATTCAAAGTATTGTTTGTTTTCATTTATTATCATCTCAGTTAAATAAATCTTAAGCGATTTTGAAATTGCATGTACCTCGTACCTACTTAGATAAAATTTAACATGAAAAGAATCTTCATGAACTCTAATCATCATTTTAATGATTGGAACATAAATTTCAAATTTATTTCTTATACCTTTTAATCTAATCAGTTTTGATTTCATGTTTATCCTAAGGGCATGCTACCTACTTCTTCTTCTTCTTTTTTTGAATGATTTTATTTTTGTTTTTGTAGCAAAAATCTTTAAGGCACGCAAAAATACCTACATAAATATCTGAAGCAATATAAATCTTTCAGTGTTTAAAGAAGATGATGATAGATATTTTATGAAGCAATCTGAGGTTATTGCTACGCATTTTGTTTGTTAAAGCGCCGCTCTTAAATAAAATGGGTAGGGTAAATTAATTTCTATGTTGAGTCAAGTTCAAAATTTATGTAAATAATGGGGAATGGGGGTTTGTTGTTAATTTATAGTCGGGGCGGGAGTTTGGCCTGAAACTAATAGGTCGAGAATATTTTCGTTATGTTGGACTTATTAAGGGAATAAAATTAAAACTTGGATCATTCGTTTTTTTTTTTTTCTAAAATTATAGATTTTTAAATACAGTTACAAACAAATTTGCAAAAAAAATAATTTTTAAGAAAATTATTAAATATAAAACAAAACAATCTTTAAAAATTTAATGAAAAATGTATATGAAAAAAATTAAAAAAAAAAAATAAAATATAAAATTAATTTTTCAAAGGAAAAAAACAACATTTTAAATCAAATTGAGGTTGAAAAGAAGTATGCAATTTAATTTATTTTATTTATATCCATTTTAGAGAAAATATTTTCAAAATCGTTAGACTTTTTTCAAAAAAAAAAAAAAATACTTTTTTATAAATACCTATGTAGTATGCATTTTTTTTTTAATTTGAACAAAATTGGAATGTAATTTTGAATTTTTGAATTATCAATCAACACCTAAAACCAAATTTCGAAAATATTATTTCAAAAATTTAATTTTTCAATTAAAAAAAAATCAATTTTTGAAGTGAAAACTTCTTTAGTATCGTAGTGATTTGAAACAAGATGAAACGAAAAAGCGACACGAAAAATCAATTAATCATAACTTTTTTGTTTTAATAGATGGATGAATGAAGTTTATACAGTAGATAGCTTAATAAAATAAATTATGATTGTGCAATATTTCAATAAATTTTATGTTCAAAATTCTGAGGTAACGGTGAGAAGATGTTCTTTTTCTAAACACGTTATATCTTTTGATCTACAGCACATAACAAGTTTATTTAATTTTAATACGAATGCTGATAATATTACCTATCATTTAATATATCACACATAACGATACGTGCTCTACAAGTTATATAATCTTTAATTGAAAAACTTGAAAAATCCCTCAAAACACCTGTGAAGATTTGTTGCCCATGACCAGCCAGCAGTAGAGGAAGTACCGTAATCTCAGTTTGAAATTTCGACATGGTTGGCTTTAAAAAATTCTTACTTTTTTTTGTAGGCATAGTAGAAATATGATTGAAGCGTCATATAAAAGGTGAAATAATAATGATATAAAATTTATTATAAGATGTCTTTTAAAAAATGGCGTTAGAAGAGAAAAGGATTGATTTTTTTGTGTTATTTTATGAAAACTAATTGGGTTAAAAACATTCTAGCTCTTTTTGTAGATGTTGTATAGACATGGTCGATATAAATATTTTGAGCTGAAACAATAAGCTTTCAGATGGTACAAAATTTATTGAAGGTTGTCATATAAAAAAGTGATGGAATAAAAAAAAAAGTTATATTTTTTCGATTTTTTTTTTTAAATTATTTTTAAGGTTTCATTTCAACCACGTGTGAATTGCACACATGATTTTTTTTTTATTGTGTTAAAGTCAAGAAAGTGCACTCGGATACATCTTTAATTATGTTAGATAATACATTTTTGTGCTCTAATAGTACTGAGACTTATTGTCCTCGATACTTGTGTATCTGATTTCGAGTACCTCCATTAAAATTTTAGCAGCAACGCCAAATTCTTAACCGCATTCTGAATAGAAAAAAAATTTAACTTTGCTATTGCATTTTGATAGAAATTTAAATCCATAAAAAACATGTTTTACGCGAAATCGCAAAAGATAGCTATTATACAAAATAACATGCATGGTGCTGTTAAATCGCTATCCGTTGCAGTGCCAGTTCTACACTGGCTGTCGATTTCTACACTGTTTGTCGATTTTGATTTCCATTAAAAAACTGCAAACAGGTACCTAAAACTGATGTGCATCCTTAACCCCAGGGAAACTAAAAAAACACAAAAAAAAAAAAAGCAAATCTTTCCAGAATCCTGATAAATCATTTGAAATTGTAAAAGTAAACCAACAACGCTCCAAAAGACTATTCCAAACAATTGAATGGGAATTTCCCCTGGGGGCTCAATGGTTTTTTGAGAGTTTATAATAATTTCAACACGAAATTTTGTGTCATCCTGCAGAGCTGCCATTGTTTTTAACAAAAAATAATTGAATTTCTGAATGGATGAAATTTTATTCCGCATCTATATGCTTCCTATTATTATTATAAAAGTCCATTTGATTAGAATCTCTGATGACAATTTCAAATTTTATACCAAACTGCTTTGCTTACACTATAACCATCCAGGATGGGTCCAATGCAAAAGCCCTAAGGTAAAATGCGATGTGGGTGGTGTGAATGGTTGATGATGGTCATGTTACAATTCCATCCATGGGAAAACTGATTTTAATTATATATAGACTTTACGTAACTATTATTTTAATGAAATCCGTGTGCCATTATAGAGTGTGTGCGAAATCATCGGACGGACTTTGTCTAGACATTTTAATTAAAATATTTAAAGCAGGTAAAGCTATTTTTTTTTGGGATAGCAGACATGAATATTCTCGAGGGTAATGAATTGAACAAACGGATAAGAAGGGTGTCACTTATTTGAAATGGCATTGTGTTAGTACGGGAGCAGAGCCAGGTTAGCAAGTTACAGCGTTACAAATTTAAATTTGATTTTCAATTGTCTGAATTAGTAAAACCATTATTCTCAGCTTAGTGCGACATCACCACATAAGAATGAAATATCATGACACAAGGCATACCAAAAAAAGGGTTAGGTTAGGTTAGGTTAGGTTAGGTTAGGTTAGGTTAGGTTAGGTTAGGTTAGGTTAGGTTAGGTTAGGTTAGGTTAGGTTAGGTTAGGTTAGGTTAGGTTAGGTTAGGTTAGGTTAGGTTAGGTTAGGTTAGGTTAGGTTAGGTTAGGTTAGGTTAGGTTAGGTTAGGTTAGGTTAGGTTAGGTTAGGTTAGGTTAGGTTAGGTTAGGTTAGGTTAGGTTAGGTTAGGTTAGGTTAGGTTAGGTTAGGTTAGGTTAGGTTAGGTTAGGTTAGGTTAGGTTAGGTTAGGTTAGGTTAGGTTAGGTTAGGTTAGGTTAGGTTAGGTTAGGTTAGGTTAGGTTAGGTTAGGTTAGGTTGGGTTAGGTTAGGTTAGGTTAGGTTAGGTTAGGTTAGGTTAGGTTAGGTTAGGTTAGGTTAGGTTAGGTTAGGTTAGGTTAGGTTAGGTTAGGTTAGGTTAGGTTAGGTTAGGTTAGGTTAGGTTAGGTTAGGTCAGGTTAGGTTAGGTTAGGGTAGGTTACAACAACCTTACAACAACAAAGTTACATAATGTCACTTTGCTTGACCTTTTTTTGCTAGTTTTGCCTCTCATTTCCTTATTTTTTTGTCATATTATCCATAAAACCTGCAGCATTGGATGAAATTCTCCAATAATTTAGTGCGAAGAGTAATTTTATAATAATATTCAGAAAAAAATGTGTTCAATTCAGATAATCTGTGTTGACAGATTGCTGACAAATTGAATTTGATTGGTGATTTGCCGCTGAGATACACACTGTCACAAAAAGTAAAATTCTGCATGTAAAGACGGTAGTACAATATTGTTAAGATTGAAGTGCCATTGGCATGCTGCTGCTGCTGCTCCTGTTGCCATTTCTGGCAACTCCAACAACAACATCAACATGATGTTCCTTTTTATGGTCAGATAAAAGCAAAAACTCCCTTCTTCCATAACTAAACCAGCAAAAAAGAAGAAGAAGAATTTCCCAAGAGTTTACTATACACTCATCTCTTCTTCCACCGAAAAGATGACTTGGTGATTTATTTTGTGTTTATTGGCAATAAAACGGATCGATTTTGTGTCATTAAATCAGCCGTGAAGGTTGAAACCTGACTGCAATGATGTTCTTCTGAGCTTGTAAATATATCTCCAACCAGCATGATGGTCAAGACCGCACTTCGACTTCAATATAAAGTCACTGCGGACAAATTGCAAGGAAATGAAGAAGAAAAAAAAATCGATAGTGATCAGACAATAAGCCCACTTAGGGGACCTTAAGTGGTCTTTTACCAAAATCTGAGTACCTACTAAAATATTTACAACTCATGTAATATGCAATTATAATGAATGTCCTATCCCCATGTGGGATAGTGGGATAGGTTAACCTATGTAGATTCTATAGCATCATTCATTCTTTGACTGCAGAAGAGCGAGAGAGATTGGTATAAATCAAAAGACTCCTGTCGTTCTGTCTGTCTGGGAGTTGTCTGTGTCTGTCTGGCTGACTGGTTGTCTGATTTTTTTCTGCTGCTGCTTCTGCAGTAAAAAATCTTTGGACAGTTGTAGTTGCTGGCATGCAGCTGAGGTCAGCATAATTTTGTGATGTTAATTCAAGGTGAGTGAATGGACAATTACCATATCAAGATGTTTTGTGTTTAATGGTCGACTCTATAATATTATACTCCTTTGCGTGTGGGATGGGTATATAGTATTTTATTTTTGGGTTTGGTATCATTTGTCCATTTGTGTCTTATAGGTACGATGGTGGTGTCATTCCTCAATAATAATTGAGGTTAACAAGGGATTTAAGGATTTAATATGACACAAATGTTAAGTGACATTGAATTAATATTATACCTATACTGGTTTTAATGGGAATTGGAGTGTGTCCGTATTAAGTTGACAAAATTACATGCTTTCAAGTCAAAGCTCGTGGTTAACCGATTAAGGAATATAATACATTTTGTGGTCGATATAGTTGAAATAGTCTTTAACCTCGGAATTCCTCGAATTTCAGATTAACACGGTTAATTTGGTTGTGTAAATGTTGTTGGGCAGTTAGGCACTTTTAGCTCCTTTTTTGTGGTTATAAACAGATATTTGTATCGCCTGATTTTTCATAAAAGACGAGTACTTCAAATCGGTCACTGACCATTCCTGGATAGTCAATATTATCATCATCTGGTTGGGGTGGTTGGGTGATACTTTTCTTTAAAAAATAACTGCAATTTTTCTTAAAGATAAATTCCGTTTTAGCATTTTTAATTAAATATTCAAAAAACAACTTATCGACACCTTTCCCGTGATATAGGTCAATATGTGTTACAACGGTGGCGATGAGAATAAACCGTAAACCGCGACACAATAGTTCTAAGATCCCGTCTTTTGCTTGTAATTGAAGTTTTAGTTTAAAGACCAAAATTCAAAATTAACTACATAGCGATTTTGATTAAAATTTTTGTTTGTCTATCGAAAATAGGGTTATTGAAAATAAATAACAATCATTTTTAAGTCGTTACTACCGCCTAGCCTGCAAAGAGCTTTTTTTTATATTTGACTAACTCGTAAATCATTTAACTTTTTGGAAATTTGCAAAATTTTCAAAAAAAAAATGTTTGGGTTGTTAAAAACATGATGATTCTTGAAATTTTGTTTTTAAATGTCGATTCATATTTCTCTCTAAATGGCATACCAGTTTTTTTTTTTTTTTAATTGATAACGTCTTATAAATCCATGAACCATGGCAGCCACCACAAAAAAGTGACGCCATTTTCTAACGTTCCACTCTCGCACTTTCCCAGTGTTCTGTTCAATTCAAAATTAAAAATAAACTATTAGAGATACAAAAATCTTCTATAGCTTATTTGAAAGATAATAACCTAAAGTTAAATACATTTGAAGGATTTTAAAAAATTCCATCTTTTCATAGGGTATAAATAGGGGTAAAAGAAAATTTCAAAAATTTGGCTATTTTCTAAACGCGACAATGTAAAGAGTTGAATTTTTTTATCAATAGATAAATATAGGTATGTGCCCTTGATTATGAAAGTGGACTAAGTCACTTTTTGCATTGTTTAAAGAAAAACTTAAATAATAATTTTCTTATAACGATTTTATTATATTTCTTTTATGAAATCACTAGAGGAGCAATAAAGAAGTTTATTTACTGCAATTTCGCGTTCAAATAAACTTTACCCCTTATATAATAATTATTTTTAGGCTAGATTTGATGCCATTTTTAGGAGTGACTTAGTCCACTTTCATAATTAAGGGCACATATGCAAGATTAAAAATGGTATTGAAAAAATTCTAAAAAATTTCGAAACCAATAAATGGTTTTCTAAAACTAAAACATGAGGGAGACCTTTGACAATGTAGTGATTATAGGTAAGGGAATTTTTACAATTGGAAAAACGTCATTCGAAATATAATAAAAAAAAAGTAAGGGGTTCGATACGGAATTTTTTTTTAAGTCTCTGAAATATGAATTTTTGAAAAACACCTACTTATTTTGGGGTATTTTTGTGTGAGTTTTTATTTTCTTAAATTTTTTGTTGCATTCAAAAAATCTCAAGCTTATAGAACATGTAGTCTATGACTAAGCGCATACGTGTGCAAAAAATTTATATTTCAAAATGGTTTTTGACCGAATAATGGGAAAACAAGTTTTTTTGTCCCAAGTCTTTTGACCATTTTAACCGTTTTTTATTTTTATCTTTTTTTCTTCAACAGATAAATAAATGAAAATTATGTTGTAGATAGATAATAGACAGAACTATATCTGTGCAAAATTTCAATCAATTGTGTGGTCACAATTTTGAGATAACGGTAAAATATTATTATTCAACAGGTTCTATCTTTTGATCTAAAGCAAATACAAATTTGATTTAACTTTGTAGAGCATCCTCATGATGTTACCTTTCATTTGGTATATCACACATTACTGTACAATGTACATTTACTACAAGCTACACAATTTTTAATTAAAAAACTTGCAAAATACCTCAAAACACCTGTGGAGATCTGTTGATCATGAACAGCCACCAGTGTGGGAAATAAGATTGAAACGTCATATGAAAGGTGAAATAATGAGCTTTCGAATGATATAAAAAATTTTATAAGTTGTCATTAAAAAAAATTGATTCAATAGCATGAGAAGATAAAATTATATGTTTCTTTTTGCATTTTTTTATGAAAATTGATCGAGTTAAAAAAATTCTAGCTATTTTTGTAGATATCTAATAGACATGATCGATATATATATTTTGAAATGAAGCAATAAGCTTTCAGGTGGTATAAAATTTATTATACAATATAATGGAAGTGATTTTTTCACTTTTTTCATAAGAAATGATTGTTTTTAATAAATTATTTTAATACTTTTTGCGCATTGTAAAAATTTAAAAATGGTTTTATTATTTAGAAGAAATATTTGGCTTTTTAATGGTATAATCTTTTGTAAGCTTTAAAATAAAAAAAATAATATAACGAGAAAAGAAAAAACGTAGTTTTTTTTAGGTTTTTCTTGTAAATTATGATTGTTTAAAATAAATAAACGCTTCAATTGACTCATTTTAAACAAAAGCACACAAACTGTTTTCTGACGACGGCGACGTTATCACGTAAAATCATCGTCTGTAAATCGGCTTTACAGATAACCTCTTTTTTTGAAAATTTTGATCTACCTATAGAAAAAACTTCAAAGAAAACATAAAGCAGCACACAAGAACGTGGAACTATATTATATTCTAGGCTAGCAAGGTGAAATATTTGACAGTAATATGTTTTTGTTCTCACCTTTGACAGGTGACTTGATGGGATGCATTTCACCCAAACCGCTTATGGCTCAAATTTGTATATTTCTTCCTTCCAATTATTTTTCAATTGAAGATTTTAGGAGGGTTTTAAGAGTTTTTCTCACTTCACGCGTTTGTACATAGATCTAAAGCTTGTTATTCTTATTACCTTTTTGAGGGCTGGTCAACTATTAAGCCTTCAGTTTTGGATTCTTATAATTTTTTTTTACAAAGATTTACAAATATTTTACGTGCGATCACAGTTCAGAAGCCCCATCTGAAAGTGTCAGATCACTTGATAACTTCAAGGACAAGTGCTCCGTGTATGCCTGATCACTGATTTTATTGGAGCAGCCTATTTAAAGTGTTCACCAACCAATGCGAGCACATGTCAATTATTACAGCTTACACACTAATTATCTTATCAAAACCATCTCATTATATCCTTGAGATATAAAATCAAGTTTTTTGAGACTTTAGTCCTGAATTTTCGAACAGTTTACTCCAATTCATGATTTGACATGTGTTTTTAATGTGAAATCTTAAACACGTTACAAATCATAATTACTGACTTCTCAAGATACAAAGTGGTTGGGAATCCTCCTTGGGCTGTCAGCATTTAATTATCTTTTAACCAAGTTAAAACAGATTCATGAATAAATGAATCTTTGATGTAGCTTGTTACATCAAAGCAACACAAAAAAAAATGTAAAACAGAATCTATCTTGTCATCATCTTCCAACTGACCTAAATAATAACAAACCAGTTGACTGTTTTTTAGCCTCCTCCCGCCTCGAATAAATTATGCCAAGTCGCAACTTTTGGTCCTGATCAATCTACAACACTCAATCATCAATTTGACTTCTTCTCGCACAGGAACATCGCATCTCTCTCCTTAACAAGTTCAAAATTTAACCCAAACCCAATATAATTGACGACATCGCTAACATGAACAAAAATCAGTGAACACACTTTTTGTTAATGCATAAATGATACACACCGGCTACATGGGCAATAAATAAAATTAAATTGAAAACAATAAACAGGTAGGTAAGACTGTCTGGTGCATGGCTCTGGCTAAGATAAGCGATATGAAGTATGGGATGACCTCTAAAATTTTGTACGTGTGAAATTCATCGCCATGACTGAATGAAATAACACCACGAAGGGTTCAAATGTCAGTTCGGATGCATGTCTGCATGCATCACGTGGAGCAAATTTTGGCCAACACCAGCAAACCGGTCCTTATAGAGTACAGAGATGGTCTGGGAATATTCCTCAAATCAGCTCAATGGCTGTACGAGTACAACAGCCACCAATCATTCAAAACCTTTCATGGTTTGGTAAGGCTCTGGGGTGGATTTACATGGTTTGAATAATGTACTGCCCTACCCAATTAACAAAACAGCTGCTGTAAATTAAAATCTCTCAGGTAATAGATTTTATAGAGCTTGTATAAAGGTATCTTCAGAATCAGTTTCTAATAAGTTGCTTAAATACTATTAAAGAAACTTAACCGAAGATAGCTTGTCTTTCGAATAAGCTTCGGTTAAAGAACCTATAGATGTTAAGGGAAGTTTGATCTTCTAAAAGACTACGTTAACTAAATTTTTATAACTACTGTATCGAGTTTTTCGTATTGGTAACGAATCTTAAAAGAAACTATACCAAGTTTTGAAAAAGAACATTTTTGGTTTTATAATTTCGATAAGACTTGTATTAAAGAGCTATTAAAACTCTTTTAAAGTGCAATCTCTCAGTTTCGGTAGAGCTTCTGTAGAGCTTCGTTTAAGCTTCTTATAGACCTTATTAGGACATAATTATAAAGGGTATAACTTGTAAACCGTTCTCCGTTTTTTAATGCATAAAAACCTTACTAAAGTTTAACAGAAGCTGAAATGTAGCTTCGGTAAAACTTTTACCGAAACTGAAATGTATGTTGGGTATTGTGTATTCAGACTTTCTTCTTGAAATAGGATTTAAAATCATATAAAGCCGATAAAAGTAGCAAGTAGGCAGTTCCATAGCAGGACTTAAGTAATAATACCTAAAAAATGTAATAAAGATTAAAAGAACATAAATAAAATACCAGTTAAGGACAAAAAAAAAATGAATTTACTATGCTTCTTGTTGACGGCTTTCGTTCAGCCTCATAATTCTGAAACATATATTTAAGATCAACTTACAGTGATTTTTGTGCCACTAGACTTTATGTGAGTAAGAGCATTAGAAAGGACATAATGCAAATCAGTAATTGTTTTAGAAAAAAGCTTTTAAAAGTCTAACAATTACTTTTTACTTACCCCTTCTTACGCGCCCTTCAATTACTTCCCCCTTTATTACCTCTCGCTTCTCAGTCCGTTATTGGCTTGGTTCAATGTACGTTCAGGTACCTTTTTTAATACTACTCCAATGCGGCACACTCGACCTAAAAAGTAGAGCATAATTTATGCCCCGCGCCATCATGGCAAAGACACACTTTTATAACCCGACTCCGCTTGCCTTTTTGCCTCACCTTGGTTTTCAGTTGGCATTTCATGAGATTGTCATCGCGTTCGCTACTTTTCGTTTTGCGGAACGAAAAAGAGGATTCCCAAATCTGAAATGTGGTGTTTTCATTTAAAAATTTAATGTTAACACTTTTTTGGCAGTTTGTTGTGGGTTAATTTTAATTTGAAGAATGGCAAAACAACGACAACAAATAAACAAAAAAAAAAAATATGTGGTGGTTGTGACTTAAAGCACCTTTGGTTTAGGTACACGGTAGAGCGGTGAATGGCGGCTGCTGTGTGCGGTTTTCTTATCACAGATTAAAGTGCCAACATCTCTGGAGATGGGTTTTTGTGCGTTTTGTTGCCGAGGAAAGATGTTTCAAAGCAAATGTTTATTACGTGTAAGCTAAGGCAGGTAAGAAATGAGATGTATCTTCCAGGTTGATGAACTAGTTTGGATTTTTTTTCTTGGATTTTTTTTCTTGGATTTTTTCTTTGAACTTTTAATTATAGTAATGGTGGATGTGTGTAGTAAGTGGCCGTTTTGTTGTCAAAACATCTTTTTGTATTCGATTATTCGGGAGTATTTATGGGCCAGTTGAATGCAATTTATGACCTTGTCATTCAATCAATATATAAGATGGATTGCTTTGTGGGACCTCTTAAAAGATCGAGATGATTTAATGAACAAAAAACATATTTTTAGGTTTAATATAATTTATTGTTGTTGAATATTTTTAGGTTGTGTATACACAACACAACAAATTGACTTCCTTATTGATTTCTTGAAATGGCAAAAGACTTAATTAATTCTTCCATGAATAAATAATTTATTCAGCGATGAGTTATGGAAAACCTCTTTATAATAATTGTAGCTTATTTACAAAAGGGACAAACCTACTACAAGCTACAAAACTAAATGAAGTCATGGAGTGAAACAAATTGCATTAAGAGAGGAAGTTTTTTGATTTATTCAGACAAGGCATTGAAATGCGAGCTCCAAGCTTACAACATTGTTGACGGAATTTAATTTAAGACTTTTTTTCTTGAAAGATTTATGGAAAGCTTTAAAATATTTTATGGTTATGATCAGGGATAGGATCTTGTGGACCTAAAAACTTAAAAAAAGGCAAAATAAAATTCCCAAAAAGGCATTTATTGAGAAAAGAATGAAGTACCTATAAAAATAAATTGCCGTAATTTTGAACAATCATGAGCTTTTTAAAATTTTCAGTTAACAAGCGCCTGCGATTGTCCCTTAAGAGTGCTCTAATGGAGCTAAAATATCTCTACATCTGTAGAGACGACTGGACCCCAATTAAAGAACTCGACATCGCCCACTTCAACATTTGCCGGGAGCTCTGAGGTCGAACTACGGCATACATTCGTTAACGTTTTGACTATTGCTTTCTCTATTTAATTAGAAGAAAATGATAGAGACATAAAGCGTCAATACGTTAACGTACGTATGCCGTAGTTCGAACCCTGGATTTGTGTTCCAATGTATTACGCAATTTATTTGTTCAACTCTTTCGAGTCCCTTATTTGCCAAAAAAAATTGATCTGTATTTCTCAAAAACATCTTTTGCGACTGCCCCTTTCGCAGCTTCCAAATCTCTCTTGATTATGTCCAAAATCTGGAGAACTTCTTCAAATCGAGTATTGTAAATTCAGTAAGTTAGCTTTTAAACTCTGATACGTGTCGGTTTTCGGCCGCGCAATAGAACGTAGAAGACAATAAATGGTAGCAATAGCAGACAATCAAGTTGCATAGGTAGATCTTTTCATTCGAATTTTGTTTGTGTGGGGTAATTTAATTTAGTTAGCTTTTTGTTTGTATTTTTGAGTGTTTTGTGTGTAGGAATTACCTTTAAGACGCTTTAAAGATAAAAAAAAAACATAGGAAAAGACAAAAAAAGGCAATAACAAGAGAAAAGGCAAAAAAAGGCAATAACGAAAGAAAAGGCAAAAAAAAGGCAAAATAAAATACATATATTTGGCACGAGGGGGACGTGAAACGTGTTTGTTTTTAATCTATAATGTCGTACGATTAAGCAAGAAAAAAAGGCAAATTCCACAACATCCTATCCCTGGTTATGATGAATGTATTTTGTTGAATTTTTTTTTAAGGAAAAACATAAGTAAATAACCGAATGATCAAAGATATTTTTTTCTTCCTTCCATGTCTTCATTGCAATTGAATCGTTTATTTCAGAAACAGCATAAGTCCATTTTTCCCAAAATTTTTTTTGTTTGAATTTTCTCATTTATATATATTTATTCATCTTCTGGAAAAAAATTAAGTATGTCAGACCCCCCAAAATACGAAAATTGATAGGAAAGGGTTCAAAATATATGGAAAGATTTCACCTGGTGACAACATTTTTGACTAGTAAATACATGACATTTTACCAGTTTTATATTATTTTGGCAGCAATCTTTACACGCACACCCTTTTGTTATACATCTATAAAAAGGTAAGAAATAATTACTCTATCTACATTTATTTAATTCATTAAAGTTGAACTCAGGGTTTAAAAGTTATAGCCAGATTTCTCGCGGTGGCAACTTTTTTAAATGTTGAATATATGACATTTTACCAGTTTTAAATTATTTTGGCAGCCATCATGACACTCAAGCTTTAAAATTATATTTCAATGAAGAGGTAAATATTTACTCTGTCTACTGCTATTTTATTCATTAAAATCATAAGCAGGGTTTAAAAGCTATAGCTAGATGAAAACAAAAGTTTTACCAACAAAAATTCGTTTTGAACAGAAACGACATAAGTCCATCGACTTTGAAGTTTTAAAAACCCGCTAAGACTTGAAAAAAAGTTTATATTTTTAAGGTTTTTTAAATGCGTCTTTAGCTAGATTATAACTCGGCATACTCTAAATTTGAAGTGTTGTGGAGTTTTAACATAAAAAACAGTTTTTTGTTGCTCCTGAAAAGTAAGTGCTCATGGACTTATGCTGTTTCTGAAATAAACGATTCAATTTGTTTGTAGCTGAAATGTTGGTGATAAGTGAGAAAAATCCTCATAGTAATTTCTATGTTTAAGGGGGGAAATCCTTCGGGACGACAGCTTTTTCAATAATTTTTTTTAGAAAACCGAAAGCATTTATTGAAATTTGGAAAAATATAAAATATTATTGACATTATGAAATATTGATACAATTTTTTTTTAAGTAAAAAAAAAAACAAAATGGCGGCTCTACAGATCTTTAAAGTTGACGCCTCGAGTTTGCGCCGTGCAATGCCCGGGTCCAGAAAATTATTTATAATCAAAAAAGAAAATTTTTTCCAGTTAAATATATCTATTATATAAGTTTGGTTTTGTGTACGTTCGCTAACCGGCCACACCGACTGACTTATTTTCTTAATTTTTTTTTAAATCAAAGAGGCATAAGAGGAGAAGGTTTAAGGCAAAAAAAAATTTAAGATTTTATAGGGTAAATAGGGGTAAATGAATAATCTTATAGAAGCAACAATTTTAACTGGTAAATTTAAGGGCGAACATGTTTTAATACCACGAATACCAATGATTCCATCTGATTTGTCTTTTGAATTTAAGCGTTTGCAGTTGCCGGTTCGTGTTGCTTTTGGTATGACCGTAAATAAATCTCAAGGTCAAACCCTTGAAATCTGTGGTATACATTTGGAACATCCAGTTTTCTCCCATGGTCAACTTTATGTTGGTTGTTCACGTGTTGGTAAGCCATCAGCCTTATTCATTTATTCGACCAACCAAGGAAAAACCAAAAATATAGTTTATAAAAAAGCATTAGAGTAAAAAATAATCAATAAAATACATACATATACAAAAAAATTAAAAAAAAAAAAACAGTTTTTTAACGCCCTGCGAATCGGTCGGGTATCTTGCTATCTTATAGGTATATAAACCGGCAACACCGGCTGACTTATTTTCCTTATTTTTTTTTTTTTTTTTTTTTGAATCAAAGGGGAATAACAGTAGAAGGCTTAAGGCTAAAAACTTAATGATTTTATAAGGTAAAAAGGGGTAACACGATATTGAAAAAAGAGGCTATTTTCTCAACGGTAAGGTGAAGAGAGTTGAATTTTTTTTTAAATGACAGATAAACTTATTTTTAGGTTGAAAAACGAATTGAAAAAATTCTAAAAAAATTAAAAATTAAGTTGTGAAGGGTATTTTGCAGTGAAAACATGTGGTAGACCTTCGACAAAAGTCTTGTTACAGGTAGGAAAATTTTTTTACACAAATAAGAGTTACACCATTGGAACGATACTTTAAAAAAAATTAGGTGTCTCACACGGATTTTTTTCATAGGCACTTCATTTTGAAATATGAGTTTTTGAAAAACAACTAATTTAGGAATATTTTTGAGTAGTTTTTTTTTAATTTTTTTTTGAATTTTTAAAAGCCTGCAAAAAATCTCAAACTAATAGAAAATATAGGTTTTAGTTATGCGCATGCCTAAGTATTTTGCATAGGCCACTTTTGCTAAAAGTTCAAAAGTTAACATTTTTAAACTCATTTTATGAACTTTTCAAGTTTTGATTCTCTTTCTCATTTGAAAATTAGAAATAAATACAAGAAATGGCGGAACGAAGTCCGCCGGGTCAGCTAGTTATATTATATGTAAAACAAAATCGGGACTATCTAGAGACTTTTGAGGCTTCATTTAAGGCTAAAACCACTGAAAACAGTTTCTACGGTTGATAAATGAATTTACAAGGCAAACAAAAAAATAATGCAAAAAAAAATCCAGAGGAATTTCCCCCTGTTTCTTTTTAAGCATTTGCAGCCCCTAAATTTAGTTCACAAAGGAAAAAAAAAAATTCAGATAATAAATTCTTCATTACCAAAATCTTACTCGAACTGAACTGCTTTCATAGAGTTTGACCGAGGTAAGAAACTCAAACTTTGTCACCAAATTTTGTAACTGTTCCTTTGCTCTGCATTTCAGCACTGAACCTCTCTAAGGAAAAACATAACTTGTATAGTAGAGTGGGCCGAAAAACACTTTTTTTCGAATTTCAAATCGTAATAGCGCGGAAAAGTTGCGAATGGTGATGACTAATAAGGGTTTAAAAAATAATCAAAATCAGTTCATATCTTCCGGTCGCGCATCGGCTCTGAAGTATGAAAAAATTTTTAAAAAATGGTATTTTTACAAAAAAAAATTTACCACCCTAACATATTATTTTTTGAACATTATAGCTTTAAAAAACTCTCATGTGAGCTAAATATTAAGCAGAAAAAAAAATTGGCTCAAATTGATTAAGGACTTCGGTGGCACATGTGTTTCAAAATTTGTCAAAAATGGCAAAAATCATATTTTTGCGATATTTTTTTTCCTTTTTATAAACTATTTTTAAAATTATTATTTTTACCAAATAAGAATTAAAAATGAAGTTGACACAATCAGTGAAAGCCGTGAAGTCGCTGAATATATAAAAATCTTTCGGTCAAGTACGCTTTGGCTATTTATTATTCTCTTTGCCGCACAGTGGTGCCTTTGGTGCTTTTTTGGCTTCAAAAATCATTTTCACGGCCATTTCTTGATGAAAAGTCATGAAATTTAGAACACTGAAATATATAAGTATAAGATATACGAAAAAGCTACCAACTTTTTTTTTACTCAAAATGGTGGTCCCAAAATGGCGATCAGAATAAGCATTTATAGAATCTTCTTTTGCGAAACTGTTTATAAGCTAAAAATTTAGCTAATTGATGAAAAACAGATGTTCGACTTTTGAATTAGGTACAACTGTTCATATTTAATGAAAAAAAATTCAAACATTGTTGAAACAAAGTTCAAAAAGAGTCAAAATAGTAAACCGCACTTTCGACCTTTTTTTTGTGCTGTTTTTTGTTTCCTTTTGAAGTTAGCACAGTTTTTTTATCTTTTCATTTTTTTTCTTTCTTAATATCTACTTTTAAACATAGTTGGGAATTATATAAAGCCAAAATAGTCAATTTTTTATGAAAATAAAGAAGGAAGATATCAAAAATTGAGCTTTATAAACAAAAAATCAAAAAATAGCACAAAAAAAGGTCGAAAGTGCGGTTTACTATTTTGACTCTTTTTGAACTTTGTTTCAACAATGTTTGAATTTTTTTTCATTAAATATGAACAGTTGTACCTAATTCAAAAGTCGAACATCTGTTTTTCATCAATTAGCTAAATTTTTAGCTTATAAACAGTTTCGCAAAAGAAGATTCTATAAATGCTTATTCTGATCGCCATTTTGGGACCACCATTTTGAGTAAAAAAAAAGTTGGTAGCTTTTTCGTATATCTTATACTTATATATTTCAGTGTTCTAAATTTCATGACTTTTCATCAAGAAATGGCCGTGAAAATGATTTTTGAAGCCAAAAAAGCACCAAAGGCACCACTGTGCGGCAAAGAGAATAATAAATAGCCAAAGCGTACTTGACCGAAAGATTTTTATATATTCAGCGACTTCACGGCTTTCACTGATTGTGTCAACTTCATTTTTAATTCTTATTTGGTAAAAATAATAATTTTAAAAATAGTTTATAAAAAGGAAAAAAAATATCGCAAAAATATGATTTTTGCCATTTTTGACAAATTTTGAAACACATGTGCCACCGAAGTCCTTAATCAATTTGAGCCAATTTTTTTTTCTGCTTAATATTTAGCTCACATGAGAGTTTTTTAAAGCTATAATGTTCAAAAAATAATATGTTAGGGTGGTAAATTTTTTTTTGTAAAAATACCATTTTTTAAAAATTTTTTCATACTTCAGAGCCGATGCGCGACCGGAAGATATGAACTGATTTTGATTATTTTTTAAACCCTTATTAGTCATCACCCACCATTCGCAACTTTTCCGCGCTATTACGATTTGAAATTCGAAAAAAAGTGTTTTTCGGCCCACTCTATTGTATAGTAGTTAACATTTAAAGTCACTGAATAAATTAGTTGAATTTGGCTCAACAGAAAATCATTTAAATAAATCAAGTTCAAAAAGTGATTGAAGAAGGTTATAAACTCTGCTTTGGGGTTTTGTCTTTCAGTCTCTGCTGCAATCCTGTATATTTTCCAGCCAGGACTGTCATATATTGACCTCTGCAATCCATTATACCTATCAACACCATCAACTTTAACGTAACTATATGAAATGCCTTCAAATTCAGATGATTTTTTCTTATTTGGTAAAACGAATAAAATATTCCACCTATTCACCAAGTAGTTATTTAAGAAATTTTGACGAAATTGATGTTTAAAAAGGAACTAACCTGGGTAATGGAATAACCGTGATAGCGTGATAAAGATTATTATTTTATAATTCAACTCACATATACCTTTTTAGTGAGGCATTGGAAAAATACTGCTAAAGGCAGGCCATCGCAGAAGGATCGGTCAAGTCTATCTTCTACATCAGCAAAAATTTGAAGGATTCTTTGGTTTGATTTGCATCGTTTATCGATAGAAAACGCCTTGAAGATGCCGGGTAATCTTTGGATCATAAATCACCAGGTGCATTTCCGAGTGGGTTCTTGCAAATAGTAGGAATAACTCATGTTATGATTTAGTGGCCAACCACAAAAAATAATAATTTTTTTGTTTTTTGTTTTTTTTTTTTTTTTTTTTTTGTGTAAAAATCGTGGATTTTTCACTGTGGTATTATTTGCCCATAGGCTAAACCACCTTTTTTTTCGTCATCTCATTTTCAGTCACAAGCTTAAGCGGATTTGTTTTGTTTAACCTTAAAAACCTCAAAATATATTTTTCAAGTGTAAAAACCATTGAAAGTGTAAAAACCATTTGCTAGTGTAAAAACCTAAGAAAGGGAGCATATTTAGTTACACTGAGAGAAAAAACGCAACTTAAAATGTAAAATGTTCAAAGTTGATTTAACGTTGAACAAATTAACATGAAACTTCTTTAAAATAAAATTGAAACAACGTAAGAATTTTTTTTATTTTTGTCGGACCTCAGCTTTTGTTGCATTTTATCACTCTCATTTCCAACAGTGAGATAGCACGTTGGTAAAGCATTCGCCTACTTAATCAAGAGTTGTAGGTTCGGTCCCCAGACATAGGGGTATTTAGTCAATTTCGGCGGACAAAACACGAAATTTTAAACTGATCTAAACGTAAAAAATCAACATCCTACTAAAAGTAGATAACTTGCTTAGCATTTTCTTATAGTTTTAAAATTGATTATCCCTTCAGGTGACTAACAGCAGCGGTCTAGAGTTTAAAGTTTTCAACCCAAAGATAAAATTAAATTTTTTTTGGTAATTTAGCGACTGTGCTTAAGCAAGTACTTTTTTTTTAAGTGGATGTAGACAAAAGTTTTTATGGAATATCGATAAGGAGATACTAAACTGTCTACTAGATGTTGTATCTAAATGTTGTATTACTTTATAAATAAAAAGTGATATGTTGAATCTTAATATAAATTAATCGTAAAAAAAACTAAATTTCTGTGTTGGTAAGGAGATAAGTTATACAATTTCACATTATTGTGTGATAAAATTTAATGTTTTCTAAAGGTTAAACTCTTATCTAATTGAATCTGTCAAAAACATGTGCAACTAAGTGCAACTTCGACACATTTGCCCTTCTTAAAGATTTTAGGTTTTGAAAAATGGTTACCTTGTATTCAGCATCCATATTTTAAGTTCTTTTAAAGATTCAACTTCTTGAGTTACAGAACCTGAATCCTTATGATTTTTCCTAAATTTTATGAAATTTATCTTGGCGATACCATTAATAGAACTCCATTTATAAGCGCTTTAACAAACCTTTGGGATCCATTCTTGACACTTTTTTGTTTGATCAAAAAGTGGTTTAGGAAGAAAAATGTTTTCATTGAAATCAACACTTAAAACACTTTATTCCAGTACTAAATACAAGCTTTTACCTTGTTGATGAAGATAAAACGGAAAAATAATTTTGTCCGCGTAAAATTGGCAAATACCCCTACATATGTGCAGCGGCTGTCCATTTTTTCTTTTTTTTTTTTTATTAATTTATGCTTTTTTTTTAAAGTTGAAACAACTTTAATTTGAAGATGTCTTATAACTATAAACCACTTTAAACTAACGATGTTCTACTTTGATTTTAAAATTTTCGTCTTCAACGCAAAATCATTCCGAAAAATAGTTGAATCAACGTGGTTTTCGTTGATTTTAAGTTGTTTTTTTCCCTCAGTGTATAAGTAATGTATTCAAACTTTTTTCAAAAGTAACAACATTATGAAGCGTTCAGACTAATAGTTATAAGTCTGAATGCCTCATTATAATGGGTCAACTTTGAAAAGCTTTTTCTCAGGAACTAAAGGATCTTTTGAAATAAATGTTTCATAAATCAATAGCTCTATATCTCCAGAATTTCTTTCTTTCGTTCAATTTGATATAAAACGATACCTTTAATATTTAAAACCTTAAAACTTCCAACCTATAGGGAAGTAAACTTGACCCATTATTATTCTGAACACCTCATTGTGTGTGTGTGTGATTTTTTTTCAGTACAATTAACAATGGTAATTCAAATTCTATTACTGTTTTGGTTTGTTCGTAAGGATTTAAGAAATTCTGACCTTAAGTTGGTTTTTCGAATATTTCGTGAGTACACTTTCTTTTTGGGATTGAGAATCAGGCAGGACATTACGATGATACAGAATGCGAAATTTTCAAAAATATATTTTTTGAAATTTTTTCAAAAAATTTTTTTTTTGTTTGGAAAATTATATTTTCGAAAAAGAACCTATTGAGTTTATATTAAAATTTGGTTTAAGTTATTCATGAATAATTTCTATCGACTTTAGTAAAAAAAAAATTAAATATCCGTGTCTTTGTTAAAAATAATCGTACATTGCAAAAAAAAAAAAAACAAATATCAATTTAACATTTTTTAAATATCAAATTAACATTTTTTAAATATCAGCCAAAAATGCTCTATAAAATGTGTTTTATGATATTTAAAATGTTAAAACAATATTTTTATTATCAGGATAATATTTAAATGGGATCGGGTCAAAATTCTGGCTTCAAAATTCTGCTTTTTTAACGAAAATTCTGTTTTTCAAAATTCTGCTTTTTTTCTATTCTGCTTTTTAAAATTCTGCTTTTCAAAATTCTGCCAGTATTATACTTAAAAAAAAAATTTCTGCCAATTCTGTTTTTTTTTTTTTATAGCATATACGCTGACTAAAGAAAAATACACCTCATTAATGTAATTCAACATTGGTACTTTCCTAAATTTTTTTGTTTAAGTGTCGCAAATATTTTTTTAAGTGCATAGACAGACTTTCTTTCAAATAAAATCTATAACTTATTGGAACCGATGATGTTTGATACAAAATATTCATTTCCTTATTCAAATTTTTGAATATCCATCTTTATTTGATAAATTAAAAATGTTTAGGTATAGTATTAAAAATCTTTTCTTAATATTTTCAATTTTTTTCATTTATAAAACAAAAATTAATATGCATTCAAAGAATGACAAACTATGTAGGTAAGTAATCACATAAGCAGAACATTTTTCAAGAAGATGATTTTACAGAATTTTGCAAAAAATTAAAAAAGGGTTTGAAAAATGTTAAAAAGCGCGCGCTTTTTAACATTTTCCAAACACTTTTTTAATTTTTTGCAGAATTTTGAAAAACAGAATTTTGAAAAGCAGAATTTTGAAAAACAGAATTTTGAAAACAGAATTTTGAAAAGCAGAATTTTGTAAAGCAGAATTTTGAAAGCAGAATTTTGACAAAAGAATTTTGACCCCGGCAGAATTTTGACCCCAATCCTATTCAAATGTCGCATTTTGGAATTTTGTTTTGATATTTTATTATCATTTTTTCATATCAATTTCTCATTCCAAATTATTGAATAATATTAAATAAAAAATTCTTAATGTGTACTAATTTAAATTCGCTTTGTGTTTTTTCGAAGTAAAATGTATGATTTACTGAGAAAATTTGATCGGCACTAAGATTTTACTTCACATAGTTTGGGAGAAAATAACAAAACAATTATATCACTTATAATAGAAAAAATAATATCACCATTATTTTGTAATGTAATGTTTAAGAAAGAAAATTCTTAAAATAATAAAAATGAAAGAAATAGGTTTCATTATAATAAATTAAAATCTAGTCAACATTGATATTTTAACTGTCAAAGTGAAATTTTCACTATCCACTTAAACTTAAAAAATGTCAAAATGATATTTTAATTGTAAAAGTGAAATTTTCACTATCCCACCTGAAATTAAAAAAATGTCAAAATGATATGATAAAATATCAAAATTGATATTTTAATATTGTTGGACGACTTTTATTCACTGAAAAATATTAATTTGATAGCTGTTATTATCAAAAAAATGTTGGTCTTGCGTGGCAACTAACGCAACGTTGGAAACGTTGAACTTACAAAATTCCTATTTTTTAACCGTTATTAACGGTATCTGCCAAAGACACGTTTACTTCATTAATAACTTAATTTTAAACAATTCAAACAATTTTACTCTAAAAATAAGAAAAAAATTAAATAAATACAAACTGATAGGAAAGTTTAAAAATTTGAAAAACCTGTTTTTCTCAAACGGGTCACTGAATTTTTATGAAACTCTTTGTTTTGCATGTCGATAATTTTATCAAAAAATAGTCATGAACTTGCAATTTTTGTGAAAGGAACAGTTTTTCATGGACCATTTTTGGTCTAATTCTCATTAATAAATGCCATTTGTCATGACGATCGATGCATGGGAAATAGGTTAGGGTAGAGTTGCCTATTTCCGGCCGTCTCCAGTTTCCGGCCAACTTTCGGAAAATCGTTATAACTAGGCATTTCGTAGGGTTTATTCCGAAATTTTGCTCTTATGCTGTTCTCTTATATGTTAGAACAGCATACGAGTGAAAATTTGGAAAAAAAAACCCTTTGAATGAATAACTAAGACCGTTTGCTTATATCATCAACGTGTGATAGGATAATTCTTTTAGTTCATTCAAAAATACAAACACCTTTAAATATGATAATTTAAATAATTTATTTTTTCGAAAATCGTTGCTTACAAAAAAAAAATTTATAAATTATTATAATTTGTTATCATTGATACTCGATTCGCTTTTTAATGACTCTTCACCATCTAATATTCTCCTCTCACCCAAAGAACGTGGCAATTGAGGTCGTTGTGGTGTTATTCCATCTAAAAAATGAAAATTAAAAATAATTATTATGAACAATTTCGAAAACCTTTAAGCAACAATCGTTTTTACATGAATCTTGTCGATATCCATATTGATCGGCTGTGTAAAACACAGTCAAATAGCCTGCTCCAGGAAGCCTATAAGAGTAATATCCTCTCACGACTATGCTTTTCTTGTGATGGAATTGGATGAAATAACCTCTTTCATAGCGAACGGTTTCGTCGGGAAGTTCATATCTGACAAAAAAAATGTATTATTCCATGAAAGGAAAGCTTTGCTGAGATGAGAGAGTAAATTTTCATACCTAAATTCGTAACTGCCATCGGGAAATCTATGGTTGTACTGTTCCAAAGCTGGGATCGGATACGACGCTGACGACGGGGTTGGTTTTATGGACGGATTTAATATTTGATTATGATGATGGACTGGATGTTGATGTTGAATTGGCGGCGGTGGCGGTGGCTGTGAAGGCGTTGATTGTTGAGGCTTAGTCGGGGTTGTAAATGTTGGTTTCTGTTGCGGTGGATTCTGAGGTCTACCCTGTGTTGGATATGGCGGTGTGTATTGAGGTGGGTAGTATGGCGTGTATTCTGATGGATATTCCGATGGATATTCTGGTATCGGTTGAGTTGGATACTGAGGTTGAAGATGGGGATTTTTACTGCCTTGTATCCATGATGGCTTGGTGCTTTGAATTCCAGTGAAAACTTGAACCCCTTCAATCACGGTAAGACCAACAAAAAAGGCCAAAAGAACAATGAAAATATTATTTCTGAGATACATTTCAACTGATGTGAACTTCAAATGCTAATGATAACTTCTGAGCTTATGCTTCAAGCTTTTATACCGGTTTATTGAAGTTTGCAATTAACTTATGTACGAGAGTTTGTATAAACTCTTTTTTTTTTTTTCTTGACTAATCTCAGATCAGATCAGCTCGTAGTCACCTATATGAAATTCCTTAATCCAGAACACACAACAAAATGCCAAAATTTATTTGTTCTTCCCTCCTTTACGGCCACATCTCACATAAAAACCAAAAGAACAATGAATTTACTCCGAGATTGATGTCACACTTGAAAACGTAAAATTGCTTTGCGAGTTTGCACAAAATACAAATCTGTGTCAGTCTAAATGAAATGTTTTTTATTTTTTTTTTTTTTGGCCAAAATAAGATGTCATTTAAAAGATAAAAGTTTAAAATCTCGAATAAGACAAAAAATGAGTTGTGTAGTGAAATTATTCTTACTCATTTTTTGTATATGGTTCATATTTTTTTTTATTGTTTTTTATTGTCCATTTTGTGTGTGTTTTTATATTTTTGGTTTTCAACAAAAATGTAAAATTTTCGTGAATGACGCGGGCAAGTCAGACAAAATTGGAGAATATAAAAAAAACTGTAAAAATCTTTTTGATGACATAATACTCAGGGTCAGTAACAATTTGTTAGTGACGAATCAATTTGTGATACGCCGGCTCATTAGCATAAGAGCAAATGTAATTAAATGCAAGATACTGGAACGCATTAATTTGGTCTTAAAGCTTTAATGGTCTCAGATTTATTAAGCCTTTACATGTTGTGGGTTAAAATATGTTAAAATAAAAATGAAAAAACATAAAAAGTAAATTTTATAAAAAATTGAGAACATTTCTGTTGCAGGAGTTTTGACATTATTTATAATAACACTGGGAAACACTCAAAATATACGCGGGCGGGGACCTATCAAATTTTGTAGAGCTTGTCGCACTGATTACGAAACGGTATTTAAAAAGTCCCTAACACCCCCAAAATCTGGAGTTAAGGGCAAAAAATGGTTTTTTTGACCTTCACCCATTGAAAAAATACTAGCTTCGTCAAATTTTTACCCATTTTCAATTTTTTTTACAGTTTCTGATAGGAGATAAATATACCTTTTCAACAATGTATAAAACATGTAACTCGGTTAAGCCACCTGGAATTTATAAGCTGTCAAAGTTCAAAAATTCCATTTTTTTCGTCATTTAATTAAAGTAGGTATATACAGGGTGTCCCACAGTCACCGCCCCAAACGAAAACCATGGATTCCTGAGGTCATTTTAAGTCGAAAAACTTAAGAGGTAATTTTCTCGTTTTCGTCCCGTTTTCGAGTTACCACGGTTTTTATGATTTTTGTTCTCTTTTCCCTTATCTGGCTTTATCTTTGCCAAACTACGTTTGATTTGAAAAATTTTTTTTACAACCAATCAAGAATTTATTACAGTTTTAGTTTGTCTCAAAACTTTTTTCTCTGCGGACAACCGTTTCTCCACAATTTTGCATCAATCACAATTTTCTTCGTTTTTTAAGTTGTTTTTTACACTTTCATATCATTTAAGTCAAAAAAACACGTTAATGAGTATTAATTTTTTGTGCTTTTTATTAAAGTCCAGTTTATTTTTATAAAAAAAATAAGTTTTATTTCATAAAAAAGGCTACTGAAAGTAATTAAAAAAAAATAAACAAAATGAGTGAATTAAAAAAAAAATAATTTTTAAATAAAAAATTAATTTAAATGAATTAAAACTTTTTCTGAGCTATTGTGGTTAAGAAAAGAACAAATAAATAAAGCTCAGAAAAAGTTTTAATTCATTTAAATAAATTTTGTATTTAAAAATTATTTTTTTTTTAATTCACTCAGTTTGGTTATTTTTTTTTTAATTAATTTCAGTAGCCTTTTTTATGAAATAAAACTTATTTTTTTTATAAAAATAAACTGGACTTTAATAAAAAGCACAAAAAATTAATACTCATTAACGTGTTTTTTTGACTTAAATGATATGAAAGTGTAAAAAACAACTTAAAAAACGAAGAAAATTGTGTTTGATGCAAAATTGTGGAGAAACGGTTGTCCGCAGAAAAAAAAGTTTTGAGACAAACTAAAACTGTAATAAATTCTTGATTGGTTGTAAAAAAAATTTTTCAAATCAAACTTAGTTTGGCAAAGATAAAGCTAGATAAGGGAAAAGAGAACAAAAATCATAAAAACCGTGGTAACTCGAAAACGGGACGAAAACGAGAAAATTACCTCTTAAGTTTTTCGACTTAAAATGACCTCAGGAATCCATGGTTTTCGTTTGGGGCGGTGACTGTGGGACACCCTGTATTTTCACAACAACATGCTGTTTTAAAAATATATTCTAAAATAATATTTATTTCCAAATCAAACGAAGTATTTTTTATGAAAATCAGTTCAAAATTGGTTTAGAAAAAAAAAATTTACGATTTCAACCCAGATACCGAAATTCGAACTTTTAGGTATAGAACTAAAATGTTGTTTTGGCACGTAGTTAAGATAATTTGGGCTCCAGGATTTGATAACGGGTTTTTGTAGAGGAGTTCAATGCAAACTTTTTTTTCTTTGGGAGGGGAGTCTATCTCCCCCGTTTAGGTGGGAGGGGCAGTTTTCTAATAATTATTAAAAAACAACGGCAACACTTACAGTAATGAATGATACCATTTCCAAAAGGCAAAATTGTACATTTAATTTTAATTTTTAAATTAATATATTATAACCAATAGTTTTTGAAATAATCGATTTCAAAGTTAAAAATAAGCGAAACAAAAATTTTTAAAACTCATTTTATACTATCTTTGTCCAGACTGTGAATTTTAATAAAAAAAAATTACTCACACAGAAAACTGCCTCAATTGATTCCTTATCAAACAGTGAACACTATATGTTTCTATGTCTTCTAGTTTTTGAGAAAATTGAAAAATTATTTTATCAGATTTTTCTTTTTTCAAAATATTTTTTGTTTTTATTTTTCAATTTTCTCATGTTGAAAAGGTATCAGAAACTATAAAAAATCGAAAATGAGTAAACATTTGACGAAGCTTAATTTTTTCAATGGGCGAAAGTAAAAAAAAACCGTTTTTTGCCCCTAACTCCAGATTTTGGGGATGTTAGGGACTTTTTAAATACCGTTTCACGTTACAAAACGTGATAGGTCTCCGCCCGCGTATATTTTAAAACCTCATTTTTGAAACTCCGTGTAATTAACTGCAAATAGTCGGGACACGTTGATGGAATGTGTCTCGACAATGTCCCGAACTTGTCCCGTAAGTGTTCCCCGAATGTGTCCCGAACTTATCCCGAATATGTCCCGAACGTGTCCCGAATGTGTTCCAATGTTTCCCGAACTATTCTCGAGGTGATAAAAATGTAATTGTATTTTTTAAAATCCTATATAAATCAGGTGTGCAACTTTGTTCTCACGGTCTCATTATTTTTATTAAACATTACATTTTACAACCAATTTAATTTGAATTTACAAAAAAATCACCTTAAATGCCTTTTAACAGCTTAACTCTTGCTAGTAATCAAAACCGAAAACCAAACAAATTCAATTGTAAATTCATCGGCTTATCTCATCTGTCAATCCGCTAACAGCTCAGGAAGGTTGATATCTTAAAATTCCAAAACGATGCCATCTGACAGGGCGGGTGATTCACATTTCCGCATTTTCCAAAAAAAATTAAAGAAAAAACTCAAAGATGTCACCTAAATATAGCCTTTTGATTGGCAATCCCTTAGACACTATAACATACATTTTATTTCCCCCTTAAAAATAAAAGAGTACCAACAAATCTTAACGACCAGTCACCCTACTTTACAAATTGCTCTGCCGCAAGTTCTTTGTCATTAAAAAGCAACCGTCGACTACAAACGACGGACGATGACATACGTTCACCTGCGCGCCTGTTGTTGGCCAAAACAGAAAAGACTCCCAAGCGTCAGGTAGGTAAAGTATATGTCCCCAATCATGTTCATTGCAATTTATTTTACCAAAAATACCCCACATAAATTGCAAATAAAATACCGATGTAACACATCGTTCTGACAGGTTACCGAAATCTCCTTCTGGATGGCAAACAAAAAAAGGGGCAGGTACCTACAACTCTACCTGTTTATGAGTGCTGTGTTCTTTTTGGCTTTTGTATTTTATGAGGGTTCATAGCGCCAAAAATTGGCACACTGTTCCGATATGAAACAGCGGCAGTAATAAAAATCTGCCTTATCTGTAACATGTTGCTAACATACATTCACTTTTTATTTCGCTGACAGGTTCGTCAATTTTTGTCATGATCAAAGTAATGGAATGAGTAAATAAACCAAGAGCAAGTCTTTAAATATGTTGATGCCGCCAAAGGGCAAAATGCTGTATATCGTGGTTAGTAATCAAAGCGTTTCTCTTCGAGTTATTGTGCGTATTTGGATGAGCTTTAAATTATGATGTGCGTATTTATGGTTTGGTTAAAATGAAGAGTTAAGAGTTAAATGAAAATTTAGGAACATTGGAATGGAATGGAAAAGAGGCCAAAGAAAATGTTTGCTTTGTATCCTTGAATTTTTTTTTCTTAGCCCATAAACTGTTATTCATAAAGATACCTTTTTTTTATGTTTGAAATTACAAAGATATTTCTCTCCTCTCCCTTTTCATGACTTGATATTTTCTTGTACTCAATTCGTATTATATAATTCGATGAATGATGTAAAATCGAGTATATTCATTATTATCTTAACTTTCCTACTTGTAATTCATACAAAAGCGCAAAACATTGTAGTACACTCTGGTGTATACTTACTTTTTTCATACTATAGAATTTTTTTTTTCGAAGGAAATTTAACTATGCGTCATCACATGAATACATTGATTTATTTTATTAATTTCTATTCTCAATGAAGAAACATAATTTAGTAGAATATAATAATAATCTTGTCTCATTTAAAATCAAATACAATTCAGATGTAATGCCGCTTGGAATTGATGTCCAAATCTATGAACATAAAAAATTAACAAGATAAATTATAAAAAAAAAAAAATTATTGAAAAGATCATAAAAAGAAGAAGACATTATGTTAGAATTATTAATTTTATTTCGTCAAAGCCTTAGTAATTTCGCAGCTGCAATTGATTAAATGAATAGTAAAATTGTTATGGCACCAAACTTTAAAAAAAGTTTTTTCTACGAGTGACATAATTATATACAATCAAAACTTTAAAAACTATTTATGTACAGCACTTTAAATAGCAAATTTTAAACTTCAGAATTCTAGAATACTTACAGCATTTTAGATCCGACGTGAAGCTGTGTACACCACAAATTCTAAGGGTAAGGGCAGGAGCAACAAATTCGAGATTGGAGTAACAAATTAACAATAAATTAGCAAAAAATTCTTTCATACCTACTCAGATTTTGGATTTGCGGTTGTGGCATACCCAGCTTTTTGACTTGCATTATTTTAAGGACAGTATTATGGCCCATGCAGTATTTTGACCCAATCCATTGCAAATTATAACCCCAACATTATAAAAATATCAAAACAAAAAAAAAAAAACTAAAACAAAAAACATTTGTTTTATACATACCTATCTTACTGATGATTTCCACGAAAACGAAATATTTAAATTTTATTAATTGCCAAAACAACACATTTTTTAAAATCAATTTTCGAAACCCGATAGGAAGATGATTTTTTTTTGAAATTTCGTTTTTAAGTGTTTATTAGAATTTTTCTTAACATACCTACATAGCATACCTACGAACTTTTTTTTAATAATGCTGAAAAATGTTTGCATTAGAAAAAAAATATTTTTTTAAACAGCTCTAACATGTTTTAATTTTTTTTTTTTCTAAATCTTATTATTATTGTCCCTATCCTATTTATTGTCCCTAACCTAAAATAGCTCACATAATTTGACTACTACAAATTCTGTTTTTTTTTTCTAGTTTAATTTGTGATGACTTATAAGTTTGTATGCAATATCTATAATAGAATTTTGCCACTGATTCATCAGTATTTTAAAAGTCGGCCAATAATATGAAATCATAATAATTAGACTTTATAATGAATTTATATGCTCCATTGGGCATTTGGAAATAAAATCATCAAAACATTTCTATGAGCATGAATCATAAAATGTTCATATGGGCAGCAATTATTCTGGCAAAAAAGCCGTACTTTTTAAGAGCCTTTCTTAGTTGTCATTCAATTTTCCAGAAAAAGCACGATCATTAGTTTATGTCTGATGGATTTTTATTCCAAGGAAATTAAGATTTTAAAATCAATTTGTAATTGAAGCTGTAAAAATTGTAATAATGCTTATACATAAGTATGTAACTATTCAAAAACAAAATACCCAAAGAAATTTTATTAATTTTTATTAATCCAAAATTTTATTATTGAAAAATTGGCTCTTAAAAAAAATATATGTAAGTAAGGTTCCGAACGATAAATCTTACAAACGAAAAATTCCTATTTTCCATATCGAATTCAATAATTCCTTCAGAGAGTACAAACAAAATTACGCTTAGTATTAACTTTAAGATAAACGGACACATACTTCAAATTTTCACTTCTTATAATCTGCTTTGCTATGCAGCTTCTAATACCCTATAATCTGCGATCAAGCAAACGCATCCAATGAAACTTCATTAGTGAAACTACGTTAAGTAGGTATTTTAGAAGTAACGATGAAACATACCTATGAACATTTATTTAAAAATAAATTGTATGTAATTATTGCATTTCAAAAAAAAAAAAAAAAAAAAAAAAAATAGTAATGACTTAGATTCCACACAGTCATTCGAAACAGAACATTTATTTTTAAATGTTGTCTTTTTCAGTATACCGAATCCAAGTCATTGCCCATGCCCACCATTTTTGTGTTCCCAAAATGGAAAACATTTCTTTATATTTTTGAGCTATAAGGTTTATTTACCCACAAAACGTAAAAGTAATAAAAATTAATAAAGCGAATATAAAATTTAAAATTAAAAAAAGATATTATTCACTAGCCCAACCCGCATATAAACTTAATTGTCCTACCGAACAACATCCACGAAAAAAAAAAAAACTATATAATCAACTAAAAGTGGAAGACGATTAAGTTCTTAACTCACTCAATCATCACTCAAATTGATTTAAGTACTATGATGAGTTGTATCTTCTCCATCAGAGGTCAACAATAGAGTGCTGGCGCTCAGTTCCCAAAACCCAAACTCGCATCCATCCATCCATTTATCATTCAACAGATACATTCCTCCGCCCTTCCATATCATAAAAAAAGAAGAAAAAAAAAACAACAACAACCAAACCAAGTCAAGTGCGGGTTTGGTCAACAGAAAATTCGCAAATATACGCGTGCGCAACCTTTCAGAGGCTCTCAAAGAGCTCAAGAGTAAGTCGAGAATTCATATAAAAACCATCGCACGGTACAAAGAACTTGTACAATACCATCGGCAACCTCAACCGGCAATAACGTGTTCAAAATTGTTTTTTTTTATATTTTTATAAGAATGGATAAAAGGATTTGTATTATTTTACTCTGCGTGATGCAAATGGCACTAAGTGTTACGGCACGTTCAATCTCAAAGCATTCAACATTGCCGACGACGAAACCCACAATTAACCCTTATAGACCCGCTGCAATCCATCAGACAGATCCTGATCGACAAGATTACCGCAATCAACCGAGGATAATTGAGCAATTCAATCATAGGAATCCTGACGGCAGTTACGAGTTCAGGTGAGATAATCAGATGGAAAAGTGTGTAAATTGGATCGCACTCTGCAACTTTTGTGTGTGTTGTTCTTTGTTTTCCAGATATGAGCTGAGTGATGGCAACACACGCTACGAACGTGGATACTTTTTGAATCGCAATAACACTCCGAGCTTAGTTGTTACCGGTTACTATGCCTATCGTTTGGATGATGGAAGATACACGACTGTTTTTTATAATGCCGATCACAATGGTTACCGACAACAGGCTTGTAAGATCACTCGTTGATTTGATGTGTGTGTGATGTTTTATTAATCAAGAAATTTGTCTCGTTTTAAATTTAGCTACAACCTCACAAGGATGGCCAGACCTCCCAAGGACGATTGATGTTCAAGACCAAGAACTTGTGCAAAATGTTGTGAGTTCTCAGCCAATTTTGAGGAAGAAAGAAGATCAAAAATATAACAGACAGAAATATTAAAAGTGCTGGAGGATGAATGTGAAATATGAAAAAATAATTTTAAGTGCGAAAGAATTGTGCCAAATTTATATGAGTGTAAATTATTGTTTAAAATAATAAAATATACTCGTGAGATAGAGTGAGTTAGAAATATTATTCAAAGTTTTATTAACAATTTCCTTAAAACAATGAGAATATAAAAATAATAGTGACAAAATATGGAACTCCTGTCATAAAAGTCAAAATCAAGTTTTTATATCAACTCTTTCATTTGAATAAATTCTTATTATATGGAACTTGAAGCCATTTTTGGAACACAAGTGGACAGAGAAGAACACCTTCGCAACACATTTTAACTCAAAATTTCAAATTTCAGTAGACGATCGATATACAGTGAACCTCCTCTATCCAAAATAGTGGATAACAAAAATTTTACACGGGCTACTTGATATAGTGGTTTTTCATTATATTGAGCATAAAATTACGACCTTCAAATTGAATTTCAAGTACATCTCAACAGAATTATTAGATATCGACATCCCTTACTTTGGCGGAAATTTTTGTGGCGGAATAAAAAAAAAAAAAATAGTTTACATAATTAATTGTTGCTATTTATTTAAAGTTTTAGAAGTGTACGTGTAGACATTTTTAAAGAATAAGTTTTTTGAAGTTATACTTCTTATGGGAGGGTGGGTATGAAAATTTACTTTTTGACAAGAATGTCAAAGGGATTATGACGCAATCACCCTGGGTAGCAGGGCTGTCGTTTCACCTTTAGAGTACGCAGTACTTTAGTATTTAAAAATGCAGTAAGCCACAGTACGGCAAACATAAAACACACAACACGTAGCAAGTTACATGTTTCATGTGGCAAGTTGGATGTGGCAAGTTGTATGTGGCAAGTTGCATGTGGCAAGTTGCATGTGGCAAGTTGTATGTGGAGAGTTGCGTGTGGCAAGTTGCCAGGGTTGCAAAAAGCTAACATTTCAGCTCAGCTCACAGCTCAGCTCAAATTTGAGCTAGGTACCATAGCTTAGCTCATTTGAGCTGAGCTGAAAGTGAGCTGAGCTGAAAGTGAGCGCCCCAACTTCCAACACCTATATCTCGGAATTTTGAAAAAAAAAGAAAAAAATTTTTGTTGATGCCAAAAGGTAGCGGGGACTCTAACCTACATTTGGGTACAACTTCCATCCCTGTAGGTACACGCGTTCTCAAACCAGGAGAACTTAAAGGTAAAAAAAAAGTTAAGCCCGATTCTGAAAAAATAGGCATGATGTGGCGGTTTAACATGCAAAGCGATTTTTTAAAAATCTGACAATGTGCAAAGCGTAGGCCCATGACACTAGCTATCATTTGGCATCACTCCCAAAAATTGCTCTCAAGCGGCTTAGCTTCCAGGAGCGTTCAAAGATTCGGGGATTTTTCGAAAAAAAAAATTTACCCCAACTTTCAAACACGATTTTCTCGGAATTTTGAAAAAAATCGAAAAACCGGATTATACCACTTTCGGGTAGCTGAGAATATAAGCTTTCATATGGCACCAATCCCCTGTCTCTAGATCAAAGCCTTCCAACGCCTATACCTCGGAATTTTGAAAAAAATGAAAAAAATTTTTTTGATGCCAAAAGGTAGCGGGGACTCTAACCTACATTTGGGTACAAATTCCATCCCTGTAGGTACACGTTCTCAAACCAGGAGAACTTAAAGGTAAAAAAAAAGTTAAGCCCGATTCTGAAAAAAAAGGCATGATGTGGCGGTTTAACATGGAAGGCGATTTTTTAAAAATCTGATAATGTTCAAAGCGTAGGCCCATGAGACAAGCTATCATTTGGCACCACTCCGAAAAATTGCTCTCAAGCGGTTTAGCTTCCAGGAGCGTTCAAAGATTCGGGGATTTTTCGAAAAAAAAATTTACCCCAACTTTCAAACGCGATTTTCTCGGAATTTTGAAAAAAGTCGTAAAACCGGATTATACCTGATTTTTTTTATGATTAAAAAAGAAATATTTTACTAAAAAAATAGAAATATATTTACTATTAACCCTAGAAAGATAATCTACGTCTGTAAGACGTATGGCGTGTAAAGAACTGTTTTATCTAATTCAATTCAAATTTCTGGGTTTTTGTTAAATTGATTTCATTTATTATATCACTTCTTTAAAATAATCTAAGTAATGAGTTAAATAAATATGACAAAAAGTGTTAACATAAGACCAAAAATCTTTTTTAGAATCATACGTCTCTGAGACGTATATTATGATTATCTTTCTAGGGTTAAAAAAACCAAGAGAAAGATCACGAAAAATTATCTGTTTTATTTATAAAAATATCCATGTGTTAAAATAATTCCATTAATAACTAGAACCAAACATCTTGAGCTATGGTGTTTTATAAAAGTTTAAAATATCTTCATATTTCATTATACTTTCCAAATAAAAATCAATGTATCCTCTCACCCATCACAGCTCAGCTCAGCTCACTTTACTTTAGCTCACCCAACAGCTCAGCTCAACCATCAGCTCAGCTGACTTTCAGCTCAGCTCAAATGAGCTGAGCTATGGTACATAGCTCAAAAGTCAGCTAGCTCAAAATTTGAGCTGAGCTGTGAGCTGAGCTCAGCTCACTTTTGAGTAGGGCTGTAAAAGTAACGACAAAATGAGTACCCGCATGTATACGTTACTTTTGGTTTTAGTACCCGCATCAACGATATCGTTACTCGTTACTTTCGTTACTTTCGTTACTTTAGGTATATTTCGTATGTTTCGCATGTTTCGTATGTTTCGTATGCTTCGTATCCTTCGTATATTTCGTATATTTCGTATGTTTCGTATATTTCGTATATTTCCTACATTTGGTATTTTTGTTATGTCTCACGATTTACGTTAAGAACTTATTATTTTGGTTGTTTTTTTTTTAATATATATTAAAAGTAAAAACGACATTGAAAATTTAATAATGCAAGATTTTGAATGACAAGAAATCTTTTTTAAAATGGTATACAAATATTCTCTAGCTCAACTAGCTTAGCAAAGAGTAAAGTTTTCAAGAATCTGCTTTCAATATCAGATTTTCGATGTACCTAAAAGTAATTTTTTTTTTAAGATATGAATGTGCCGGGGCTGAATAAAGTTTTTACCAGATATAGTTAAATAGAATCATAACTTACATAATTAAGAAACCAAACAATTCAAGATTCAAATAAGAATATACGAATACGCCCATGTTTCGTTTCCTCCCGGTCCAAACTTAAAAATTGTCATTGCAGCCAACCTAAAATAAAAAACCATTCAATCATTTCATTCAATCACATTCATTCCATATTCTCATTCAAAGTTGTCGTCACTCATGTCAGACACCACCTCACCACACACAAGCAAGAAAGTAGTACCTACTTGAAATCAAAAAAAAAAAAAACAAAAACTTTAAACCATGAATAAAACCAAAATTGTAATTATTTGTTTGAATCAAACTGAAGAATAAAATAAATTAAACAAATCAAACAAAGGAAAAGAAAAATTCTTTTTATTAATTACAAAAGGAAAAAAGGAGAAAACAGAATACAAGTACGGCTACGCCCCAACAGATGCAGTGTGTACCATTTTGTTTTTGTTTCACATTTCGTATACCTATCCAAATTGGTATTCTAATTGGAATGTATCTACACTATTGGAATGTATCTACACTACACTCAAACACACTTTCACATAATTCACTCCACACCCACATGTCCATAAAAAAAAGGTACGAAAGAGAAAGAAACAGAATTCTTATTTACCCCTTTTGATAAACATACACAAAAACAGAACAACAAAATCGTAAAATACATAAATAATGATACCGAACCGATACGAGATGCGAAATAATGCGCACACGACAAATGCAGTGTACCATTTTGTTTTCGTTTCGCATTTCCAAATTGGTATTGGAATTGGAGTATCGTCGTTACTCGTATGTTCCGTATTTTTCGTATGTTTCGCACGTTTCGTATGTTTCGCATGTTTCGTTACTTGTTCAGTACTATAGTAACGAAACATACGAGTAACGAAATTATTTGGGCAGTAACGTTTCGTTACTCGTTACTGAAGTGAATACCCGCATTTAAGTAACGAATACATACGGTTTGCTACAGCTCTACTTTTGAGCTTTGTAGCAACTCTGCAAGTTCCATATTGCTACTACTACACCGAAAAAAAAATTTGATAATAACAGCTATCAAAATAACATTTTTCAGTGACAAAAGTCGTCCAACAATTAAAATATCAATTTTGATATTTTATCATATCATTTTGACATTTTTTAATTTCAGGTGGGATAGTGAAAATTTCACTTTGACAATTAAAATATCATTTTGACATTTTTTTAAGTTTAAGTGGATAGTGAAAATTTCACTTTGACAATTAAAATATCAATGTTGACTAGATTTTACGTTTTAGTTTATTATAATGAATCCTATTTCTTTCCTTTTCATTTTTATTATTTTAAGAATTTTCTTTCTTTTTTCAAAACATTACTGAAAGGGAATATTCTTTACAAAATAATAGTGATATTATTTTTTCAATTATAGGTGATATAATTGTTTTGTTATTTTCTCCCAAACTATGTGAAGTAAAATCTTAGTGCCGATCAAATTTTCTCAGTAAAACATACATTTTACTTCGAAAAAACACAAAGCGCCCTTAAATTAGTACACATTAAGAATTTTTTTTTTTAATATTTTTTAATAATTTGGAATGAGAAATTGATATGAAAAAATGATAATAAAATATCAAAAAAAAATTCCAAAATGTGACATTTAAATATCATCCTGATAATAAAAATGTTGTTTTAACATTTTAAATACCATAAAACACATTTTATAGAGCATTTTTGGCTGATATTTAAAAAATGTTAATTTGATATTTAAAAAATGTTAAATTGATATTGGTTTTTTTTTCGGTGTAGTGCTGAAGCACACACAATTCTCATAAAATAACCATATCGCACATTTTATGCTCAATTCATTTAGTTTCGTTAAGCGTATACCGTACGTTCTGAACCGCACAACATGTGTAAATTTCACAGAATAAATTGAAAACTACATGGACGCAAGGAGGATGAAAGAATTAATTTATTGTTCACTTGATAAAAATGTAAAAAAACGATGTGTGGATTAATTAATTTAATAATAGAAATTAAAAATATCAAATGAAATTCATTTAAATATGTATACTGAATGAGAAGTATAACTTCAGTCGCGTGTACATGTGTACACACACTCTTTTTTTTATTTTGTCCAATATTTGTTGCTTTTCATATCAAAATTTTTGATGCAAACCCCAATTTTGTAGCTTCAACAATTTTTTGAAAAATTCAAGGTTTTGTTAAAAAAAAGTTAGCTCAAAAGTAAAATTTCAAAATCCAAAAAAATGAGAAATTCAAAATAAAAAAAAAAAGTTTTGCAGACATTTGAAGTTACCTAGACTCAGATGAAAAGCGAAAATCCCTACTTTGTAGCTCAAGCTGTTTTTTTGTTGTTCAAAATTTCACTAAAAATCTCGTATATTTATGTAAAGCGGTTTAATTTTTAAAAACGTTCCATTTTTAAAATTTTTGTATTTCTCGAAATTTTCGCTTTGCAAAACAAAATTTGCTGTTCAAAAATTTCAAATTTTCCTAAGTCATTTTCTATTTCAATTTAAAGTTTAATTAGTGCACTTTTTAAACTTTTGATCCAGTTGTTTTTAGTTATAGCTTCATTAAACACGTTAAGTTTTCATATCCGAGTGTCGAACGAAAGGAACATTTTCAAATTTGCATGACAACAACCCAATCTTTTAAGTCATAATTAAATCGATTTCTTAGATAATTGCAAAAACTGCCATTTTCAATTATATTGAAACATAAACTCATCGCTGTATGTGCAATAGTTTCTAAGATATTGTTATTTCAAATATCGTCAATTTTGTAAAAGTCAAATAACATTGCTCCGTGTCGTTTTCTGCAGAAATATTAACCTAATTTAGAATTTTACTTGCTCTAGGTTACATTACGAGATGGAAAAGTCCAAAAAAGTGGTTTTCGTTATTATGTTAGTCAGTTTGTGCGTCGCCACTTCCATCTGTACGTGACGCTGCAGTCTGAACGGATTTTTTGAAATTTTGTACAGATAATTTTTTCGTGTTTCCCAAGGTTATTTTTTTTTTACAAAATTTTTGAGTAATTGCAATTTTCTGGTAAAACTTCTCTGTTTGTAAGGGTACCGACCGTGAATGTGAAATAAGGCCAAGTAAAATAAGATCATCTTATTTCACTTTTCAAAAGATACATCCACAGTAGTTGGCTTTATTTAACTTTCACGAAGTAAAGTAAAGCAAATTTTTTTTGAGAAAATCTCTTTATTAAAACAAAATGACACCCATATAATGCTTATTTCATTCCAAACTTTTCAAAAAACAATGTTTTTTTTTAAATTATTTTTTTGGAAATTACTATATGGCAAACGCGAAGCAGAAAAACATTTGGTGATAATTTTCAAAACCCAAAATGCGAAGCGGAAAAAAGTATTACCCATGTCAAAATCAGTTTTGAGGTGTGAAAATAAAAATTCGCGCAAAATTTGTATTAATATTGTTCTAAAATTTTGATTTAAGATTTAAAATAATGAAAGGTTTAAAATAGCAATAACAAACTAAAAATACGAAATTATTTTTAAAAATGTTTTTTTTTGTATGCTTTAATTAGATAAAATTACTGTGGTTATTTATTAATTTGAAGAATATTTTTTTATTCTTTTTTCTAAGTTTATGTTTTAAAATATTTAAACAACAAATAAAATAAATATCAAGAACTTGAACCTTAAAAGCAAGTACGTGCTTTGAAGTTGTGTTATTTCAAATTTTGTTGAAGTTATTTCAAATTTTATACATGTATTCAAAAATAGAGTAGATACCTACCTACCAAAAATATCTACATTAAAAAAATATTATTCGACTCAGTTATCTATTAAAATGATAAAACACCAAAAAAAGTATCAAAATAAAAAAAAAAATAAAAGTCAACAAGCGTTAAGCAATAAATCATTAAATCTACTTTTATATCACATTAGTTCCACTTTCGGTCTTACTAAGAAGGTAGACGACTTTAGTCTATAAAAACCCCTAATTTGTTATTCCATTTGTATTCCAAATCTACATGTTAAAAGCCTGCTGCTGTGATGCTAACTGATGTTGTTTTTCATGATAAGCCTCTATAATATGTTGCCTACTGCTGCTTGACCAAATGTTTTTGTATACCTAAATTCAACGTGACGGGCTTTTTATCTTCAAAATAGATATAAAAATGGTGATATTCAAATTAAGTTATAAAAAGTTAAGATTTATTATTTATCAGAGAGTTATCATAGGAAAAAAAGTGAGTCACATTTTGATTTATATTCAACCAAATTATTATGTGTTTAAGAATTATTTTTTATTACATTTTCTGAGGTGCGTGGGAAATTTAGATATGATTGGAGGAGTAGGTAAAATAATGATACAAATGTGCTTGATTTGATTTCTGATTGCATATAAATTAAAATTTATGACTTGTCACACGTACCACGCCCCACGCTTATAGGATAAACTCTGGAAATTAATGAAATATTTTTTTTTTCTCAGCTCAGAGAGAGTTTAAAACGCTTCAAGTAAAGAATTCTATGGAACTCTATGGATTCTATTCTTGAGAGAATGCCATGTTTTTTAATGTCGAAATTAACGGTACCTGCCCTTTAACTATTATAAGAAAAACCTTATTTTTCTTAAAAATGCTTTTGACTAATTTGATTAAATTTTTTTGATTAAAAAAGTGAAAAGCCAACCAAGTCGAAAATTTAATAGGTATTATTTTTTCGCTCACAAATTAATTAACAAATCCTGCTTTATAAAACGACACTCATCTCTGTTTTCTTTGAAAATCATTTCACGAAAAAAAAAATTAATTAAATTAAATTAATGCCATAAAAATAAAGTGGAAATTCATATAAGCAGTTCTGCCTTCCGTGTATACATCATTCAAAAGTCTTTTTCCAATTTAAATGCAAACACGTTTTTTTTTAATCACAAAAACTTTCTTGACTCAAGTACACCATTTTTTTTTCAAATATTTCTTCATGAAAGAAATTTTTTATTCCTTGTAAAAGTCGCACAAGAACTCTTTTTATATTCTTAAGAATTTTCAAGGGCTTACTCAAGGGTTTTTTTTTAGTGTTTAAAAAAAAATAATAACATAAAAAATAAAATTAACAATTTCATTCATTCACCTTTTCCTCAAGTTGACATCTCTCTTTATAGCACAAACAAAAACTATACCTACCTCAAGTTAGTAATATTTTCTAGAGGAGATTATGTTTTTTTTTTTTTTTGTATTTTTTCTATTTCTTTTGAAAGGGAGAAAAAAATCTCTTTGGTGTAAAGCTTTTGATTTAATTTTTTTCTTTCCTTTCTAGTTTTCATTAAAAATCCAAGGTCATTTAAAATGAAAATCCTATGGTAAAAATTACCACTAATCTTGACCTAGCTGCGAGTGTTTCACTTTTTTTTTCTCCCGCCTTTATGTTTGAGAATATACCTATTACCTACATAAAAAAAATAAAAGTCGCTTTTCATTTAGAACAAGCCCCCAAGTGGTCTCTTTAAACTTCCATGTACCGGAAGGGTGTTCTTTGAAAGGTAAAAAAAAAAAAAAAAATATTGAGTAACGAAAGGAGAGGAAATTTTTTTTTTACTTTCTTTGTAAGAACTATAAAACCGTATATATAAAGTAAATATACTAACGGGAAAACACACAGACTAGTTGTTAAGGTCATCATTCGTAGAAGAGTATTTTTTCGTTATTAATTTTTAATCAGTTCATTTGATAGGGATGTACTTAAGTCAACAGTCAAGTATGGACCATGACAGTGTAACACGAAGTAAAAGGATTGAGACGAATGGATTTTATGCAGGTTATGAGAAAATGGTAATGCACCACAGCATTATTTTTGAAGTTTTTTGCCTACAGATCGAAAACGGTATTTTAAATCTATTACGAACTAATTTTCAAAGAAACTCTAATAAAAACTTTATGACGAATAAAAAAAATCCACCCTTTGACGTGTTTCAAAAAAGCACCCTAACTTTTAAACCAAAGGGATAGTCGGAAAAAGTTTTGACATAGGTACATATATATTGTAGGAATTTAAAATAGGGTAAAAAATACGCGAGTTATTTGAAAAAGTAAAATTTTTATACCTAAAAAAAAAAAAAACAAAGTGGTGCAAAATGTGGTTTTTGACTTGTGTCTTGATACTCTTTCGAGTCCTGAAGTCGAAATGCATTTATGATTTTTTTCCCCTACCCCCATAATAATAAAATCTAACTTTCCCGTTGGTACTTTAAGTATAATTTAATTATTGAAGTCATCCAGCAGACATCAATTAAAAAAAAAATTATAAATATTCTGTTTCTTGTTTTTCTATTTTGATAATTCACAGTGTGTTCCTTCTGAAAATAGCTAAGTGGAGGTAGAATCGAGGAAAAAACAACATAATATGGAAGCAACTTAACCCAATTTATTTCCATCTTCTTGAATTTTAATAGACCCAACTTTATCGAGAGCTAGTGGACGTATTTTTATCTACTTTTTTATGTTTGTTACCTCATAACTTTGGACTAAGTGAACCAAAATTGATAATTCTTTCTGTATTGGAAAGCTGGTGCCTGCAGTGTGGTCCCATCTCAATTTCGTTCAGTTATTGCCATATAAACTATTAGAAAAACCATAAAACCCAGTTTTGATCCATGGAAGTCGGTGTTGTTTTTTTTTTTTTGATAAAAATGATTATTACTTAATCCATATTTCATAGTGAGGTTTTCCAAGACATCAAATACTATAGCCAAATTTTGTATACAACTCAGTAACTATAATTTTTTTTTATTTTATTAGCAAAATAGAAACAAAATAATTACTTATTAGTGTGATTTGTTTTTGGTTTGAATTTATAGAAAAAAAAAAAACACGGCTTATGTTAATTTATCATAAGTTTTTGTTTAAGATTTTGTAAAATGAAGAACGTTTTAGAAATAGGCAAGTATACAGAGTCCTTTTTATAAATCTGAGCTTTCTTCGAGTAACAGTAAATACGAAGAGCTTACTTCACTGTCCACTGCCCCGTTCACTTTTCAAAAACCAATATCTGTTTCTAGAAGAAAAAAATCGATTGTAATTCAGGATTTATTTGAGTAAAAATAAAGTAATTTTTTTTAAATTTTTTTCTTGCAATACTTTTTTTTTGAAAATTTGAAAACATTATACTTTTCGAAATAAAAACAGATATCAGTCCCTTAATTTTGAAATAAATTGGTTTAGATTTTAACAAAATATACAAAATACAATAAAAAAATTTTCATTTTCAAAAAAAATAAAATGCACGACTGTGGTCGCACGTACTTGCTCTAAGCACTTTTATGTTAATCTACTTGTAGATTTTAAAAACTGGATCTAAAATAAAAAAAAAATTGATATTGGGGAAGAGCCGACATTTAGGGCCAAATTTTTTTAAATGAAAAAAAAATTTTTTTGTTTGACTTTTTTGAGAAAAAATAAAAATGCAGTTTTATTGCAACTGCTTTAAATATTACGTGTACAAAGTTTAATCAAAATCGTTAGAGCCGTTTTCGAGAAATTCGTAATATCGTATTTTTTTGTATGGGAGGTATACGTTCTAAACGAGATATAAAAAAACAAAAAAAAACCAACTTTCAGAATTCCGTAAAAATCATCTGTACGAAATTTGAAGAAAATCCATCCACCCGTTTAGGCTGTGGAAATGTGTACAGATGGACGCACAGACGCACGGACGGAATTGCGGGACCCACTTCGTAATGTTGGTTTTGATTAAAACCTCAATTTTTTTTCGACACGAAACCAATACTTGCCCTATAGAGCAAGTAAAAATGAAATGCCTCAAATACTAAAACGATACATGAGATATTGAAAAAATAAAAAAGAAAATGGGTCTTTTAAATTACATCGAAATTTTTTTGACACAAAACAAATGCCTGACCTAAAGAGCAAGTAAGTAATGCAATATAAATCCACTATATTGTATACATCCATTCAGATTTTTGAGAGTCTGAATTTATGTTCAGTTTAGATTATGGTAATAGCCATTTAGAAAAATCGAAAAGATTGGTTTTCACCGAGTATTCAAAATTTTTTTCACGAAGGAAGAGCTCTTCAAAGAAGGAGGTACTAATTCTATATTAGCTACCAGATCTTGTCCCATTTAGATCTTACCTGATGTTCTGGAAGTTTTTTGAAATTGATTTTCTTCTTTCACAAAAAATTCTTTTGAATATCGAACATGTCAAAAAGAGGAAAAGTTAAAAATTTTAATTATTTCAGTATTCATAAGAACTGGATTTAAATCATCTTAAATGTTAGAGCATCAATAAAATTAATTTTGAGGCGGTACAAAGTTTGCCAAGTCAGTTAAAATCAGTGTTAATATCCATTTGTCCTGATTGTATTATTAATTTTTTGCAGACTTAGTTCATTTAAAATCATCAACCGAAATTTTTTTTTATTAATAAGTAGATTGTACAAAATTAGTTTGGAACAAAATAACTATACCTAAATTCCTAAATAAAAAAATATACAAAATATCCAGGAAAGCTACATAAATAGTCACTTTCAAACAATTTACTGTTGCCTATTTTCCATACACAAAATAAAAACAAAATAAGGAAGAAAAATAAAAACTATATCCACCACATGCGCCAGAATTTCCAAACTAGGACACCAAACAAGAAGACACATACAATCTCATGTTTATGTTTCACAAATTCCGTTTATTCAACCTGTTTGCAAACAATTATGATTATTAAATGCTCCAGTGGCTAGCTGCCTGCACACTTGTATAACAGCCCGCTTCTTTCCTGAAAGCCTGCCTTATGCCCGCATATACTATTCATGGCACACAGGATGTACCCAGTGGGTCACCAGTGTCATCCAGTTCTTTTTAGTTTTTTTTTCTCTTCTTTTGTTTTGTTTCTTGTTGTTTTAAGTGAATGAGCTGCAATGTTCAAACCACGAAGGGATACTAACGTCCTTTTTTGTTTTTATATATATGTATGCGGCCGGCCTCGTCATATCAACATGGATTGTCCCCTGGGATAGTAGACAGAGAATTCTAAAAAGAAAACAAAAACAAAAAAAAAAACATATTCTCATTCGTATGTCCAAATGATTGTCCTGGAAAAGCTCGAGAATACAAGATTATTGCTTGAAGTTATCCTCTATATACCACTCTTGTATTCATAAAAATTCTATGAGTCCGGTCAAGGGTAAATGTGCTGGCACAAAGTGGACATGGTTAATTGGAAATGGCTTCAAATACGAAAACCAAAAGCCATCAGAGTGTCCAAATATGTGTATAAAAAGAAAAACAACAACAAGAACGAAAAAAAAAACTTTGGCAAAAGCTAGATTTAGCAAACAAAAAAATTGGTTGGAAAACATACAAAAAATTAAATGCAAACGTTGCAGTACTATTTTAGAATCCTCTACTCGTTTCGGCTGAATAATAACACATAGGTTATAATTAATGGACATTTCCATACATAACACAATTTATATGTTTAAACGGAAAAATAAAAGTTTTCCCTTGGTGGTAATGTATTTAGAGAAATATAGGTTATGTATTCTGTCCGGAAGCGTGTGGGAGCAACTATATTTCTACTGATGCAGTTGAAAATAGAAATAATGAAGAATTGTTTTTTTATATTTATAGTCCTTTCATATGCCCATGGCGCTTGAGTCCTTTAACAGTGTTTTTCACTACAAAAATGGAAGTGGCATTGGAAACTAAAGGTTTGGATTTGCCCATATCGAGAGTTGTCTTCTTGGGGGCTCTATTAACTCTTATTAATTTTTAATAAACACATTTATTTTGAAATGGCACTTTATATATCTAGAAGAGATATTCACATTAGTAACATTAAAAAAATAATGAAGAATAAACCGGCTTTGACTAACTTAGCACCAAAAGTATTAAAAAATTTAACGAATATGCTAAACCGTTATTCAAAACCATTTACATATGTGCATATTCATCAAGTATCCAACTTAGTTCTCTGGAATTTTTGGCACTATAACCATATTGACGGGAACTCGGGAACCAATTTAAGCCATTTTTGAGCCCTTACATTTAAAAACACAAAATGGAGTCAAAAAGATTAACAATTAATTATTCCTTTTTTTTTAATGTTATAAGAAATGTAGAATGAAATTAATATTAAAAAAAAAAATAAAAATATATTTATTTCAATTTTAGGTATTGTTTTAATCTTTGAACAAAGCATATCGTTTGTACAAGAATTTTAGAAACAAAAAATTAAAAAAAAATTATGTACAAGACAAGAATCTTAACACATTTTTGAACAAAGAATTGGTAATTCTAAAGCTTATAACTATGACACCTAAATACCTAAATACCACATTTCAACAAAAAAATCATTAATTTTCAATTACCTAATTAAGTTAAAAAAAAGAGGTTGTCTGTAAAGCCGATTTACGAACGATGAAAACAGGTTGTGTGCTTCTGTTTAAAATGAGTCAATTGAAGCGTTTACTTATTTCAAACAATCATAATTTACAAGAAAAAGTTAAAAAGCTATTTTAAAAGCTAACAAAAAAAATTATGCAATTTAAAAGCCAAGTATTTCTTCTTAAGAATAAAATCATTTTTAAATTTTTACAAAGCGCAAAAAGTATAAAAATAATTTATTGAAAACAATCATTTTCATCAAAAAAGCAAAAACAACATGAATTTTTATCTTCTCACGTCATTAATTCCATTTTTTTCCCTAACAACCTATACAAAATTTTATACCATCTGAAAGCTTATTGTCTTAGCTCAAAATATATACATATATCGATCAGGTCTATGAGACATCTAGGAAAAGAGTTAGAATTTTTTGAACTCGATCAAATTTCAATAAAAAACAAAAACAAAAAAAAACATTTATTTTTATGTTCTCACGCTATGGAATCAATTTTTTTGTTTGACAACCTATAAAAAATTGTATACAATGTGAAAGCTTATTATTTCACCTTTCATATGACGTATCAATCTCTTTTCAAAGATTTCTACAAGAGAAGTTAGAATTTTTTTTAAAGTCAACCATGTCGAATTTCCAGACTGAGATTACAGTACTTCCCACACTGGTGGCTGTTCGGGGGGCAACAGATCTCCACTGGTGTTTTGAGGTTTTTCGCAAGTTTCTTTATTTAACATTGTGTAGCTTGTAGTTAGTCTACCGTTATGTGTGATATACCAAATGAAAGGTAATTGTATTAGGATGCTCATAAAAGTTTAATAAAATTTCTATCTGCTCTTGTTTGACCAAGTTATAACCTGTTCAATTCTAAAATTTTATTTTACCGTTTTCTCAAAATTGTGTTAACGAAAATGATTGAAATGAAATGATCGTAGTTATGGTCTATCATTACTCCATATATTTTATTCCTGTATCTATTAAAGAAAAAAAGATAAAAAGAAAAAACGATGAAAATCGGTTAAAAACGGTAAAAAAACGTGTTTTTAAAAACTTATTTCTTCCGTTATTCAGTCAAAATTCACTTAACGATTCCAAACGATTTTTTCACATGTATGCATGAGGCCAAAACCTACATGTCCTATTTTTTTAACGCTAAAAAAAAAGCGAAAATCAAAAACTATCCAAAAATACCCTTAAAAAACAAGGTGTTTTTCAAAAATTCATATTTCGAAACGCAGAGTTTTAAAAAAAAATTCGTATGAGACGCCTAATTTTTTTTTCTCTCATCTTTCACCTGGCACCTTTAGAATTGTCAAAAAAAAAATTGTTCCCTACCCAAAATCATCATTTTGTCATAGCCCCAACACGTGTACAACGTTCAAACAAAGCTTTATAGCTTAGTTTCAAATTTTTTTAGAATTTTTTCTTAAATGCAGTTATTCTTAAATTAGCCTCATCTATCTATAGCAAAAAAAAATTCAATTCTCTACGACTTCGCGTTAAGATTTTAGCCCAAATTTCATCTTTTCGTTTTACCCCTGTTTACCCTATTAAATGACGAAATTTTTAAAAATCCTTCATTTGGATTAAGCTTTAGGTTATTATCTTTCAAATAAGCTATAGAAGATTTTTGTATCTCTAATAGTTTATTTTTAATTTTGAATTGAAATTTTTTGCCGCACTGCGAAAGTGCGAGAGTGTAACATTAGAAAATGGCGTCACTTTTTTGTGGTGGCTGCCATTGTTCATCGATTTATAAGCCGTTATCACGTCAAAAAACGATTTCATCAAAAATGCTTATAAAAAAGCTGTTGAATAGCCGAATTCATTAAATGTTTTTAAGTTTGTAATTTCATGTCTCATGTCTGATTAATGCCTCGAGTTCCGATATCGCATGTAATAAAAAGGCTTGTTTTCATTCAAAAAAAAAAAAAAAATGTTGAAAAAAAAAACAATTTTTGGCGCTCGAAAATTTTTGGAAGGACCTAGACCCTAGAAATTATTTGCTGTAGAAAAACAGCTTCAACTATTTAAAAAAAATTATTCAGGCAGAACTCGTGGGTTGATTCTTTTTTTAGATTTATTTTAAGCCATTTTAACTGTAACAATCCTTCAAATAGAATGTTACAGTGCGTTGACAAATAGGAAATTGACGCATATATAGCATCTTAAGTTTTAAGTATTGAGTCAAATTTTCTCAAGTGGGCCACCTAAAACCGACTTCTCGAATTTGATAGTTTTTTTTGCATATATTGGAAGATTTATATGTTAAAAATAATATTCCAAAGTTTTTTTGAAATATTTCAATTTTGTTAAAAGTTATAAACAAATGAAATTTTTCAGGTCTTTTTGTTAGAATGGCTATATCTCGGTAATGAAATGATAAAAATAAATAAAACTTGGTACACATATTGCCAATTGTACACACAACAATTTACTTAAAAAAAATTTTCAAAAAAAATAAATTATTTATAAATAATTGATTTTGTTATAAACAATTGCATTTTGTACTAACTTCTGGAGTATGTAGGAAAACTATTTTTCTTATATTCGATTTGAAATTTTATAAGCTTTCATTATCTGAAAGAAAATTTTAGTGCAATTCATAAGAAAAAAAGTTATGCATGTTTAAACTTTGCCGCATATTTATTTTTAATAGCACTGGTCAACATAATTGAACTTTTTTTTTGCCACAAGAACCAAAATATACTTTTTTAGAGGTTTTTGGGGTGCTGAACTCGAATCCGAAGTCAGAAAAATTTGATTGGCCTCCGTTTTTGAAATATTACCGTTAATACAGTCAAATAAGGAGAAAAAAGGGGTAAATCTCGGAATAAATGTTAGTAGAAATTTTTTTTGCTCAATATCTTCCTTTTGCCATTCTATAACATATCTCAAAAGTCTAGAAAAATCTCATGTCCGCTTGTCGCGATTTTAAGGTCAAATCGCGAAATGAAGATTTTCAAAATTAGCAAAAATACAATATATGCAAAAAAAACTATCAAATTCGAGAAGTCGGTTTTAGGTGGCCCACTTGAGAAAATTTGACTCATTATAAAAAGCAAAAGTTAAAGTTTTCATTTTTTAAATGTTTGTTTTGCTGTGATTTTATTGGTTATTATCGACAATTCATTAGACAAAATATAAAAATACAAGTAAACTTTTTTTTCTGATTGATGTTATAAGTTTAGTTCAAGTTATTTCATCTTTAATACTGTTCAGCTAAAATTGTCGTAAAATATATAGAAGAATCTCACTTTATTATTATAGAAAAAATAATTTTTAATTTTTTAATACATGTAACTACGGTAATATGAATATGAACTAATATAATCTATAAATCCCATGGTGGTCCATATTTCCCGTAGTATAATGATTAAAAATAAAATTATTTAAAAACGAAACGTTTATGCTTAGCATTACTGTCTTAAGCTAGAACTACATCGAAACACAAAAGCAGAAAAAGTATAATAAATCATTTTTATCAAAAAAAAAAAAAAAAAACAAAACCGATTTCCATGGATCAATGGCTTTATAGTTTTTCGCATAGTTTCTATGGCCAAACTGAACGAAATTGAAATTGGACCACACTGCTGCCACCAGCTTTCCAATACAAAAAGATTTATCAAAATTGGTTAACTCAGTCCACTCGGTCGAATTGACTACCTCCTCCTTTTTGGAAGCCGGTAAAAAATTTTTTTCCTTAATAAAATAATTTTAAAAAATTTGATAAATTAAAAAAAAAAAAATTCTTAAGAAATTATTATTCAACATTATTAAAAACAAAATTCTTTATAAAAATTTAGCAACCCGTTTCTAAAAATCGATTTGTTAAACATTTTGATGATAATATTGTAACGATAAAGTTAAAAAAACATGGGAAGGTATATGACATAATGGAAAAGCTATTTTTTTTTTTTTTTTTCAAAAATGGCTCTCCTGATTTTGATTACAAGTTTTGTGTGTACTATCTCATGTAAGGTCGTTCTATTAAAATAAAAAAAAAATAATTTTCGTCAACAGTATTAAGCTGTGCAAGAGATTTTATTAAGTAATTAAATGCAAATTTAGTTTAAGAGCATTTAAAAAGATGTTTTCGTGAGATTAAAACCATATTTGATATTTTTTTTACAACTCTAATGCACTTTACTTTGGAAAATGCGTTACCTTCAAACTGGATATATGGTTTTTGAATTTTAATGAGTAAAGTTTGCGTGTATTTTTCATTCATTCAATACACCGAATCATTTCTAAAATTGAAGCTATTTTATAATGAACCTCTTTGTTCGCCGTTATATAAATCTACCTTACCAATAATCCTCAGATTGCAAAGCCTCGTATGCAAAAGGATATATATTTCCCTACTAAATTTTCAATAAAATGTTTTTGAAACCAAGTCATTATGAATTTGCAGCATTTCCACATTAAAACGGACCTCAAGTACTCCATTATTATACTCATACACTCATACATTTAGGTGAGTTAATAACGGTGGCAAACACACCGGCTCGGCTATCGGTGGCAATTTTAATCTTTCTCCCCAAAAACCGGAAACTATCTCAAATACTCCAATGACCATCTGCTGACTGAACGATAAACACGAATAAAATTTATGCCAAACACATACCAACAAACACAAACTTATAGTATTGTGCCCAACTCAGTCCAAACAAAATACAACTTTCGCCTCAGACATCTGTGCCCAAGAGAAAATCCCACCACTATCACAATTAACATCATCAATTGAAGTGAATACAATAGGTCGTTCTATGGCCACTTCTGGAACCTCGAAAACATACATCTCCCAAAACCAAACATTCAAAACCTATCCTAGCCCGGCCCGGCTCGGGTTTTGCTCACAAAAGTTATAGAGAAGTAAATTTGCATTCCAAAATACCGGATGAGTAGGCAGTCCTCAGAAATTATTGGTCTAAAATTTTCAAATTCAGATAAATTTTACGAATAATCGCATATAGACATGGATGTGGTATAATATGGAAGCGGATATCCGTTTCTAGCCACATTATTCTGGACCAGTGTAAACAGCCTTTGCACACATTCTAGTCAACCGCTACCAAGGCCAGTATGCGGTTTATATAGAATGGTTGAGAGATGAATGCATCGGATGTACGAGAGTATGGTGAACACAAACAGAACTTGGAAAGAGAGAATAACGCTGGCTCTTGGTATCGATTTAAGGTTTGGTTAAGGCATTTGGTGGTAGAGAAACGACTAAGTGTTATATACCCAAAGTCTTATTGTTGTGGCACATTTAGGCAGATGCCTTCCAGGAGTCAGTTTGGATTGTTTAAATAAACGGAATTCACCAGTAAGATTCTTAAATGAGTTAAAAATAAATCCCATGACTACTTCCGTAATTATGTTAAATTTTAAATGAGCAAGTAAACCATTTCAAAGATTAGAAAAATTTCAAAAAAAGTTCAGTAAACAATTTTATCTAACTTTTTAGTCACCGGAAAAAAACTGATTTATATATTTTATGTTTTTATTTTTTTAATAGAAGAAAATGTTCCACATACGCCACAGTATGTGACCAATAAAATTAGATCTTTGAAAATTGATTGGAAAATCTATTTCAAAATGAAATCAGAAATATTTTTGATTTAAAAAAAAAGTTACTTAAGTGTATTGTGGTCAAAGGGCCTAATAAAGGAAACCATTCATAAGGAAAAAAAATCATGTGTGCAATTCACACGTGGTTGAAGTGAAACCTTTAAAATTCATTTTTCTTGCAAAAAAAAAATTGAAAAAATCTACTTATTCTATTCCATCACCTTTAAATCCAGATTTTTATATGACAACCTATAATAAGTTTTAAATCATCTGAAAGCTTATTATTTCACCTTTTATATGACGCTTCAATCATATTTCTACCATGCCTACAAAAAAAGTAAGAATTTTTTAAAGTCAACCATGTCGATATTTCAAACTGAGATTACGTTACATCCTACACTGGTGGCTGGTCATCGGCAACAGATCTTCACAGGTGTTTCGAGGTATTTTTCAAGTTTTTCAATTAAAGATTATATAACTTGTAGAGCACGTACCATCATGTGTGATATATCAAACGAAAGGTAATATTATCATCATGTGTATTATTATTAAATAAAAATGTTATGTGCTCTAGATCAAAAGATATAACGTGTTTAGGAAAAGAACATCTTTTCACCGTTATCTCAGAATTTTGAATATGAAATTATTTGAAATTTTGCAAAATTATAATTTATTTAATTACCTATCTACTGTATCAATTTCATTCATTTACTTATTAAAACAAAAAAGTTATGATCAATTGATTTTTCCTGTCGCTTTTTCGTTTCATCTTGTTTCAAATAACTACGATACTAAAGAAGTTTTCACTTCAAAAAAATGTTGAAGTTTTGTGTTCTTTATTTCAAATAATTTAGAATAAAAAAAAAAAAACTATTTAAAAGTGCTATCTTATAAAATAAATGCAAGAATGGTTCAAATGGACTTGGTCTTAGAGCTCAAGTTGCTTGAATATTTAAGCTTTTTATACAAAATCAAGTTTTTTTTTATAACAAAGACAAAAAAAAAATAAATTGTAAAAAATTTGTTGGAGAAAAAAATTTACCATTTTAATAAATTGAACCTATTTTTGTCTTAGAAGTTAAATAAATAAATATTTATATAAACAAAAAAGATTTGTATTAAATTTTGTAAGAATAAGAAGAACTATATTGATTTTTTTTAAATAACTACATCGTCTTATTTAGTAGTTTTGACCTCCGAGTGAGTAAAGTATAACATTTTATTTCTTATTTCACAAAGAATTTTTAGAAAAAAATGTTTGAAAATATTTGAGCTGTTTTTGAAAGGGATCTTGTTTTTTGACTTCAACTAGTAAAATATGAAAAACATGATACTCTATTCAAATTTTTGGATGAAGGTTTTAGATAAAGCAGTGACAAAGGATCCCTATAAAGTTCTTGAAAATATTTTTGGTAAAATGGTGTTTTTTTTTAGGTTTTGAGCTTACATAAATTTTGTTAATTTTTTTCAACTTGGTGGAAAAGTTTTGTTTGTTATAAGATCGGTGAATCAACAGAATCTACAAAATTATCTTGAGTGAAATGGTGTTTTTTTTTTTAAGAAATGATGAAATTCGTAATTAGCTAGTACCACAAAAACTGGAACAAAAATGTTACCCCAATGATACATTTATAACACAAAACAAAAGTCAAACAGCCTTTAAAAATATTTTAGATGAAAGGGTGTTTTTTTGGGAAATAAGGAAAATCCGCGATAGGTCCGATAAATTTAATGGTATTAACGAAATTTATTAAAAAAGTTGTCTATCGAATAAAACAATTTTTTTCCTGTTTTTTTTTTCTTTCACTTGTTTCGCAAAATGAAAGGCTGTGTTTTTTAGATGTGTAGATAAAATATGGGTAGGTGTATTGGAAAATCTAAATCATAATATAATCGTAATCTATTGAACTTCAGTAATTATGATACTTTTGACATTGGAAACAAGAATCTAAAGTATCTATAAGAATACCATTGTTAATAGGGTGTTTTTTTAAGTGAAAACAAAATTGCAAGAATAAAAAGTTTTCATGAAAAAAATTTAGGTAAAAGGGTTTTTTTTAAGAGACAATAAAATCTGTAATTAGTCCTAAAAAGCTTATGATTCGTGTAAAACGTCTAAGAACTTAAGTATAAGCGTCCAATTTGTCATCGAAACAAAAAATAAAATGAACCATTGGTTGTTTGGACTTTACATTTTGATTTCTTGAAAATTTTTGCCAGATCACCGTTTTTATGTTTGCAAATTTAACATAAAGGATTAACCGATTTCAACGAAATTTTTTGTACAAAAACTTTGTGGTAGCATTAATTTTAAAATAGAGACAAGTTCAAAAAAAAAAAAATCATGTGTACCTACGTCATCATGCACACGTGGTAGAAGTGAAACCTTAAAAAATCATTTTTCTTGAAAAAAATAGACCATTAAAAAGCTTACAAAGTTTTCTAAAGAATTAAGCCATACTTAAATTTTTACAATGCATAAAAATTATAAAAATAATTTATTGAAAACAATCATTTTCATCAAAAAAAGCGAAAAAACACGTATTTTTATCTTCTCACACTATTACATCCATTTTTTTCCCTAACAACCTATACAAATTTTTACACCATCTGAAAGCTTATTGTCTTAGCTCAAAATATATATATCGATAAGGTGTATGAGACATCTACAAAAAGAGCTAGAATTTTTTAAACTCGATGAAATTTCATCCAAAAAGCAAAAAAACATTTATTTTTATGTTCTCATGCTATTAAATCAATTTTTTTGTTTGACAACCTATAAAAAATTTTATACCATATGAAAGCTTATTGTTTCACCTTGTATAATGATGCATAAATCTTATTTCAAAGATGTAACTTGTAGAGCACCTACCGTTATGTGTGATATATCAAATAAAAGGTTATGTTATCAGCATGCGTATTAAAGTTAAATCAAATTTGTATGTGCACTAGATCAAAAGATATAACGTGTGTTTGAAAAGAACATCTTTTTACCGTTATCTTCGAATTTTGAATATGAAATTAATTGTAATTTTGTACAATTATAATTTATTTAATTACCTATCTACAGTACAAATTTCATTCATCTATCTATTAAAACAAAAAAGTTATAACAAGTTGAAGTCGTGTCGCGTTTTCGTTTCATCTTGTTTCAAATCACTACGATACTAAAGAAGTTTTCACTTCAAAAAATTATATTTAGATTTTTTTTTTCAAAAATGTAACTAATAGATAAAAACGTAGTTTAGTAAGTCTTTGAAACAGAAACAATTTCGACATGATTTTATATCAATAATGTCAATATTAAAACAAATTGTTTTTCTGTATCAATAGCCTAGTAAGAATAGACGAAAAATTGTCAAAGAAAGGAACAAAATTTTAACTTGCTGATTTTTGGTATACAGCTTGGTGTTAGGGTAGTTTACAATATGTAAAAAGTCCTGAAGTTTCCTCTGTACGCTAGGTTCATTATAAGGGGTCAAAAGTCATTAGGTTTTAGACAAAAATTATGTTCTACACCAAGCCTGTTAAAAATTTTTGTGGGCTACAATAACATTTTCAAATATTAATTAATAAAAAATCAATACAAAAAATAAAATATTTAAAAAAAAAGTTTGTACAAGTCGTGTATTAATATTTTTTTATTTTTTGCGAATATTAATTTGCACTTTTGAGTTTCGATATAACTTTTAATTTCTCTACCTTGGGCAATCCTAGAATTTTACCCATTTTGACTTTCAAATTGCAATAATTTAGTGGTTTCACAACATTTTTCGATATACACAGTATTTCAAAAACTTGTTTTCCAGTCTACGATACATTTGTTTTTTTTTTTTAAGTAATATAACATCAATTCAACAAAATCATCAAAATATCTACCTGGTGAAATTCGACTTCACAAAATTTTCAAAGGGATGTTATTCCTATATTCCAATGGTCAGTCTCTTAAGCAAGATTAATCACACGGAATGCGTATATATACAAAGTTATTTGACCTTATTCCTGTGACCAGTGATTTGTTAGCTCTTATAGCTGCTTAGGTACCCAGTACATTAATTCGATGGGCAGCACACTATAAGGGCAGTAGTCTGTGTGCCGGCTTTTGAGGATATCAACTGATATCTTTCGATGTCATTTTGTCTTGTAATTTATGGGACTTTACTTGGGGCAGGTGTCGTCTATAGTAAAATGTGTTTGTTTTTTTTTTTTTTAGTTTTCTCCAATATACAATTTGCTAACGCAACACTTTCCATCTGATGCTACTACCTTTTAATATACATCAAGAAAATTGTCTCATCTTGCTCGGCATGTACTCTGGATTCGATAATAATAATAATTGATTGACAAACCTTCACTATAAACAAGGTGTTCATAGTGTTTATACACTTTTTATGGTTTATCTTGGATGCGGCACACAGTCATTCTCTTCAATTACCATGCAGCAAAGTTATGATTTATTACCTTGGCTTTGCCTGAGACGGGTTCGTTTATGATGTGTGCCGAACATGACCTTATCCTTCAGAGCCCATTATTATTGCTTGATAACTTAATTGTTTTGAACAGCAGGCTGCTGCAAAACAATGACGCTGTGCTTAAAAGGCAAAGATATATAATCTTAAGTGGACTCCGTGGCAAGTAATGGTAAAATTGCTACACTTTTATATTATCGCCATTGGCCAATTAGGGATGAAATATTTAGCTGATGAGCACGACCTTAATCTTAAAATCTTTTTTTTTTTTTTTTTTGTGTCTTGGATAAATAGTTGATAGTGTCTTATGAAAAAAAAAAAACATCTAAAGTGCGTCGTTGAAAGTGTCATTAATTTTGCAGCAAATTTGAATTTATATTACAAAATTAGAAGACGAAACGCTAATTTTTGCTGGAATGAACGTCTATATTCTATCCTGTAAAATTTCTTGTGTTGTAAGCAATAATGGGGTGGATATCAGTAAGGTTTTAATAAAATGCGCTTTCAATTATCCTTAAACACTTAAATACTATTTAATTTTAAATTTTAAATGAAACATTTTTCAAGTTATTTTGCTATGAGACGAAACGACAAGATTTTATATACCTACATATATATATTTTTTTTTATTTAGAGCCGATTTGTAATCTTCTAATAAACAGTCAGTTAACTGTTTGACGAATTAAGTTATTAGGCTCAAAAACAATCAGATTAGTACAGGTAAAATAGGCATATAAAAAATAAATGTTACACTCATGAAAATTGGCAAAAAGTTTGCTTTTGGGATAAGAACCAAGGACATAAAAAGTCTATAAAAAAAGTTGGGTGGAAGGGTGTTTTTTCGCGGACAAGAGGGGGTGAAGGTCAAAAATATACCTACTGAAAAAAATTGTTAGTCGAATATCATCATATGACACATGTTTTAAAGGTATTTTTTGATGCTGAATCTAATGGCATAAAAATAAAGTCAATACGATTGTTCTAGGAAAAGTTATTGCCGAATAAAAACAAGGGTGATTGTTTTTTGACTTCAACAGGTGAAATATAACCAAAACCCATGTGAAAAACATGCTACACTGATGAAATTCGGGACAAAAGTTTTAGATAAAGCAGCGACAAAGGATTCATATAGTTCTTAAAATTACTTTTGGTGAAAGGGTGTTTTTTTGATAGGTTAAGTTGTGTGTGAGAAAGGTATCTTAACAGCTAACTTAAATTTTAGTAATTTTTAAAACTTGGTGAAAAAGTTTTGGTTGGTATAAGAAATAGGAATCTAAAAAAAGTGAAAAATTATCTTGAGTGAAAGGGTGTTTTTTTTTTCAAAAAATGATGAAATTGGGAATAGGTACCACAAAAACTGGGTTGAAATTGAAACCAGTTGAAATTCAGTAATTATGTTACTTTTAAGATAAGAAACAAGAATCTGAAGGGTCTATAAAAATATCATGGTCAAAAGGGTGTTTTTTTTTTAGTGGAAACAAAAATGATGGGTCACCCTAATGAAATTTGGTAAAAACATTAAATTTGGGATAGAAAGCAAGAATAAAGAGTTTTCATTGAAAAAGTTTAAATGAAAGGGTGTTTTTTTCGAAGAGACAGTAAAATCTGTAATTGGTCACAAAAAGCCAATGATTCGTGTAAAACGTTCGACCAACAATTTTTTTCAGTATATTTTTGACCTTCACCCCCTACCTCTTGTTACACCCTTCCATCCAACTTTTTTTTATAGACTTTTTTGTCCCTGGTTCTTATCCCAAAAGCAAACTTATTGCCAAGTTTCATGAGTGTAACAATTTTTTTTTCAATTTCTTGATTTTATGTACTATTTTACCTGTACTAGATAACAACATTGAATTTTGCAATCAAGAAAAATTATTCTACAGAATAACGATAATGAAAAAACGTCATTTTTATTCCTAGGTAATTGTTTTTAAATTTTTGTGTATCGCTGTATTTTTGTTTTGTTTTTGAAAATGTCTTTCAAAACAGCTTTGACTTTTGACACAATATTTTTGTTGAGATTATTTCATAGAATAAATTTTATTCGTCTCTGAAAGAAGCAGATAGTTTTATTCCTCTATTAAATGTTTTATTCCAGGAATAAGCTATATCTCACTGTTGAAAAATTGATTTTCTCACTATCTGAGGAATAACTACTAACTGACTGTCTAACTGACTATTGAAAAATTGGCCCTTAATTAAAAAAAAAAAAATAAAAAACAAAATATAACAAAATAATCTTTTGGTATTTTTTTGAAGTACCTACCTAAATTTAATTTAATTTCTTTTTCGAAAATCAATTAGGTACTAGAATAGTATACTATATGGTTAAATATAATTATTTAAATAATTAAATTTAATTTAGGTACTTCCCAAAATGCAAACTTTTAATTTTACGGGTACTAAAATACTTTTGTACAAACATTTTAGTTAAAATCGATTGCCACTTACGAAAAAGTAAAAAATAGATAAATGTTAAATCCGTTCAAAAAATATTTTTTTTTAATTTCAGAGGCTTCTTGCAGGGAATTTTTATTGAAAACGGAAACATACAAAATATTTAAAAAATAAAATTTCGCCTCTTTTGTTCTGTTTTGACTATCAAAGCTTTAATAACTTTATGCTTTGTAATATTTGATGAAAATTCAGCGAAAATGAATGCATACCACGTCCCCTGAATGAAAAATTTTAAATGTTAGACTTTTTCACAGACCACAGATCACTTGCATTTTAAAGGAGACAATAGTAAAATAAAAACTTTCATGTATCAGCTATAAATGTATATTAAACCTAAATAACCAAAAAATAGCAGCTAATTTTTTTTTTCAGTTGATTCACGAGATTCCTTGTATTGTAACCCAACTCAATGTCAAAAAATTTAGCAAAAAACTGCTTTCCAAAGTCTTAAAATTTTGACTATAATGAAAAATAAATAAAATACACGACTGGGGTTGTACGTACTTGCTCTTATAGGAAAAGTAACTCTAGCTTTTTATTGAACTTTTTATAATTAATTTTAAGTGATCTTGTACTCAAAACCAAGTATGCAATTTGATTTCTTGTATAAAAGAAATTTTTTAGAAAAAAAAATCCAAAATCGTTTTTTTTTTAAATAATTTTTTATAGGCATAGGTATTAAATTTGCCAAAGTTTTTCAAATAGAGTTGGTATATGACATTTTTAAGAAAATATTAGGTATTCAACACGTAAAAACGAAGTTTCAGCACATCAACCTGTTTTCAAAGAAATATTTTAAAATATTTTTTTTCAATCCAAAAATGTTTTTTTTTTTTTTAACTTTATAACATTTTTATATAGCGTTTATTTCATCGTTTTGCATAAGAAATTTGGTTGAAATTAGCTTTGTTTGCGAGAAATTAATAAATAAAAAAAAAACCGTTCTATGGTATAGATATCTTAAATAACGGTATAAAAAATATTTTTTTTATTTCATAAGATGGTTCTTATGTGTTAGACAACACAAGACAAAAAAATTTTAATCAAAATCGTTAGAGCCATTTTTGAAAAAATTAACTTTTCTATTTTCATTTTACATTTACCGTTAGTTTTGGTCCTAAAACAAAAATTTCAATTTCCCCTCTAGGGAATCACCCTAAACTGTTAACTACCAAGTTTGAAGAAATTCGCTTTAGTAGTTTAGGGCAGGCTGTAGCTCGAGGTAGGTACATACATACAGACGGATAGACAGACAAAATTGCCGGGCCCACTTTTTTGGCACTTTCCAATCATCGTAATGTCATGGTTGTCTATGTAAATTTTGTACTGTTAAAAGTAGGTTCTAAAAGGGAAGCATTGTACAAGTGTAACCCCGTGGCTATAGAATGAATATTAGGCTTTAATTTAGGTTGAGTTTTTTTTTCCAATAATTTAATTAATTAAATTTTAGAACACGAAAACTTTTGAAAAGAATCCGGTTCATCATCTAAGCCAAAAATGTTATCCTTCTGTTGATACATCATCATTCTTTTAAAATTTTCATATTTTCCCTGATTCATAATAATGACCCCACTAGTTTAACCAAATAAAAAAAGATCTCCGATGAGAGTTGTCAACCACAATAATTTTCAATCATTCTTAACCACTTTAATCCTTTTAAAATAAAAAAAAAAGATACCATCAACAAATTATGCTGTGGTTTTTTCCATTTATTGCCATTAAAACCACAGAGATGCAAAACCCAAATCAGCTGCATCCGTTTTCAGAATTCGTTATAAACGAAAAATATTCATTTCATTTTTTTTTTATCTAAAAAATAATTCTTTATAAAATAAAAGCCACTAGCCTGAGGCCACAAACTCGCACCAACAATTTATGGTTGCGGTTCTTGAATCTTTTCATTCTATTTTAACTTATACTATCTATAGTATCCCAGCCTATTTAAACTTTTTTAGATTATTTTTTTTTTTTTGGTGATGATCATCAGAGAAAATGCTTCATTGCATAAAAAACTAAACACAAAATCAATAGAAAACCCCCAATTATTTCGGGTATGATGGTTAAATTCGGTTTGGCACCTTAACGTGTATTGAAAAGGACCGAACCAAATCGAAAACAACTGTTGCTTGCATACACACTTGTGTGAAGCAAAGAGACCAAACAATTTTCAGTTTATCCCAGAGATTTAGCAAAAAAAAAATAAAAAAGTTTACCCTAAATCCTTGTTGTTTTATTTTAAGGATTTTTGATTTTTTTTTTGAAAGGGGGAAGGAGTTGAATAATGATTGGCAACCACACTCTCTGATGTATTCATTTACCTGAAACTGAAATCAGTGGAAATTTTATTTTGAAAAGTCCTTCCACTCCTTCCACCATATATCAGGTTCCAGCTGCTATGTAACCTTTTCATTAATTTTGGAAAACTTTTACAAACTTTTTCATTGGGAAATTTCATTTAAAGTGCACTTGCAAGTTAAGAATGGCAATCTATGTAGCTGTACCTATACCAACCAATATTGTATGATTGCCATTTCCTGTCACTATGTATATGTGTGTGTGTGTGCCTGTGTGAAGAAATTAATTTTTAAAATCGTAAATTGAAATTTGTTGCACGTTAGTGATTTAGTAGGTAAACTGGTATAACTGTAAGTGTTAAAAGTTTCCAGAAATCAACAAAATATAAATTGGGAGAAAACATTTTTGGAATTTTATGATTTTCCAAAAGGGAAAATAGTTAGGTAAGAGTTTTTGCTTGGTTATTTCTCATTTATGGTTTTTTTTTTGGAAAATATTCTTGCAATTGAATAATTTGGAAATTGCAATTTCCTGCAAGATTGTTTCTATGATGATGATGATGGCATGAGGAAATTGTTTTATATATGTACATATTTGAATCTTTGTCAAAGTTTTTGAAGAGTTTTTATTTTTGTATAGGTTATTAAAAACTAAAATTAAAAAAGTTTCTGGTGAAGAATGGTCATTTAGTTTTTTTTTTTTTTGAAAAAGTAATTTAAAATAATTTTAATATTTAAGAAATTGTTTGTTTTTATAGTTAAATTTACATCTTTGGGTTTATTTCTGGTTTTATATAAGATTAGATTAGATTAGACTTTATTAAAGCATAAAAAAAATAAATTTATAAATACAATATTTAAATACAAGTCGATTACGACCTGGTATATAACCGTCGGTCAGATTGACAGAATATAATATAATATTTTATACAATGCGTTTTGTGTTAATTTTTCAAATAGAATATAATAGTTTACAATATTAAGAACAATTTTTTTTTTTTTTTGTTTTTCTTTGAATTTCTTATTTTAAAAATCAAAACTGATAGATCAAAAGCTTTCTGTTTGTATTTTCTTTCTATAACTTAGAGCGCCAAACGAACAAATTTGTACAAATTTTCCCAACTTTTTGCCCCATTTAAAATTTGAATAACTTCCTCTGATGTCAAATGGTTTTTTCCAAAAATATTTCGTCTCATTTCTTGGAGAATTGGACATGATCCTAGAAAGTGTGCCACGTTTTCTCTGGCATGCATGTTGCAGATGTCGCACTCGAGAGGCAAATCAGGTCTATGTGGAATGAAATTAGGAGGAAGGATTTCCCCTCTAGCTCGTAGTATCAGCGATATCATTTCTGTAGGATTCTTATCATTAAAATAACTAAGAGGTCCAAGGTCATACTGCAGGTTGCTGTAAAAATCTCTATATTGCGATGATTTGGCCTGGTTGATGAAACTCTGGTGAGATTGTTCATCTAATTTGGTCACCAACTGATAAAGAGATTGTTTTAATGCTGAATGATCGTGTAAATTGATTACCAGTGTTTCATTCACGGAACTCGAAATTTGAAACCAAGCTGCGACAAAGTTCAGTTTGTTTGTGATCAGATAGTTTAAAACTCTAAAGATCAGCCTTGAGGAGCTCATTTTTAGTACTTTGAGCACATAGTCGAAGTGGGTTTTAAGAGTATCAATAAACAGCGGAGGTAGCCCTGTTTCAATATGAAGCATGTAGTTTGGAGTCGTTGCCGGGAGCGAGAAAACTCGCTTCAAAAAGAACCGAAGCAATTTTTCGACATCTTCATATTCTTTATAGCCCCACACTTGCGCAGAGTAAAGCATAATCGATTTGGCCACTGCTTGAAAGAGTCTGTATTTGGTTGAGTGATTGACAGCTTTGTTAGCGACGCAATTTTTCCAAGAAATGCATAGTGCAGCTTTGGCTTCCTGAAGTTTAGCTTTTAGGTGTTTTTTCATACATAGATCACTTGTTATAGTCACTCCAAGGTACTTAAATTCTTTGACTAGTTTTATCTCCTGCCTCTGGAAGTTTCATTTTTCCTCTCGAGAATACCTTCCATGCCCTTTTCTGAAAATCATTATATCGGATTTCTCAAGATTAACTGTCAAGTTCCATGTATCACAATAAGTTTCAAGTCTAAATATCATTTCTTCTAGTTGTTTAGGCGATTCTGCGAAAAGAACGATGTCATCAGCGTATAATAAGCCTGGTATTGTTTCTTCCAAAATCTTCACCCCACCTCCAACATGTTCTGGCAAATCATCAATGAATAGAGTGAAAAGGAGAGTGCTCAAAGCACAACCTTGTTTAAGTCCCATTGAGGAACTGAAGTGTTCAGAAAGACTGTCACCGTCCCAAACAGATATGCAATCCTTAGAGTAGAGAGCTCGTAAGATTCTGCACATTTTGGTAGATAAACCAATATTCGATAGTTTATAAAATAGTGCTTCTCTATCTATACTATCAAAAGCAGCCTTAAAATCGATAAAAAAAGCGTAAAGTTTTTTACCTCGACGAAGATGCAATTCAGCAATATTTGTTAGTAAAAACACCTGATCTATTGTCGAGTAGCCAGGTCTAAATCCTGCCTGAAGCTCACTAAGCTTTTTCTTGTCAGCAACCCATTCTGATAATCTGGAAAAGAGCATACTTGTAAATATCTTCATTCCTGCGTTCAAAAACGATATCCCTCTATAATTATTTGCGACAGACGGGTTGGTTTTATATAATATTTCCGGTATTTGAGGTTCTTTCTTACTTATTTAGTACTTAGTAAAATGATCAAACCATGAAAAAGGAGTCCGTTTTATGATTTCAACACAAAACACAAAATAATCGGCATTATCCTTGTGTAGTGTTTTAGCTGTTTTAAAGTCAAATGATCGGCTCTTCATGACTGAAACTGTTGATGATGTTTTTTAGTGTTGTCAGCTATATGTGTTTGGAAAATACCCAACTTTGATGTTTATCATATTCTTAACAAGGAAACAACACGCAGAAACAACCTTGAAATTAAAGCTTACGTGCTTACTATAATTTGTAACCTGGAATTCAGTGAGGGAAACCTCAGTCTTTGATAACAGAGCACATCACAACCTGCACTTGGTGTGCGTTTTCAACAATAATACACTGAGGGAAAAACGGCAACGTAAAATGTAATATGTTGAAAAAACTAACATAAAACACTTTTAAAATAAAATTGAAACAACATAAGAATTTTTTTTATTTTTGTCGGACTTCAGCTTTTGTTGCATTTTATCACTCTCATTTTCAACAGTGAGATAGCACGTTGGTAAAGCATTCGCCTAGACACCCAAGAGTTGTAGGTTCGATCCACAGCGGCTGCTAATTTTTTCTTTTTTTTTTAATAAATTGATGCTTTTTTTTCAAAGTTGAAACAACTTTGATTTAAAGATTTTTTATAACGGTAAACCTTTTTTAACTAACGATGTTCTACTTCGATTTTAAAATTTTCGTCTTCAACGCAAAATCATTCCAAAAAATAGTTCAATCAACGTGGTTTTCGTTGATTTTAGGTTGTTTTTTCCCTCAGTGTAACCGTTTAAAAGATATTTAAGTTTTAGTTTATTAAATCTTTTTTGTGGAACAATCTGTTTCCTACAAGAATATGTCTTTCCCGTTTGATTATTATAATTGCTCAATTTGTTACAAAACACAAAATTAAGAAAAAAATGATTTTTTTAAAGATTTGTTCAATTTTTGGAACTCAAATATCTTTTAAACGGTTAGATAAACAAAAAAGTGCATAAGACGTTTTTTGTAAATCATTCAATTTGCTACAAGAATATGTAAATAAATTTTGCTAAAAAGTTGATTTATAAAAAAATGAGTTTTTTTAGTAGAAGGTTGGTGTAAAAATGGAAAATTGCGAAGCAGAGGACCTTCCTATTAATAAATATATATAGCTCATATTTCGAGAGTATATTCTAGAGGTGTCTAGCAATCGATTTTTTGGGGTATAAAATAAAATAAAAAAAATAAAGAGAATTTTGATTTTTTTTGACCCACCCTAATGCTTAGCTTTTAATTTATCTTTTCACCTATCTTGTCAAAAATTACCCTCGGCAAAGTATAAGGCCCAATAATTAACCATAAAACCCTAAAAAAAAAACGATTTTTAAAAATGTTTTGACTTAAACTTCTAAGTGTTTCTATAGTATTTCTTTATATTTTATTAATGCTAAAAACAAAAACAATTTAAATTAGCCTTAATTGGCGAAGATTACTGATATTATTTTGTATTTAATCTCTCAACTTCGTAATTATTTTACTGTCATTTTCGTTGAATCATCCAAAACACAATATTAACACATTCCCGACAAAAATTTGTTTGATTGAAAGTTTTACACATTATAAAGAAAAAAAAAACTTTTTTGCAGTCTTGTTTCCGCATAATAAGTCATTAATATTTAAATTCGTCATTTAAATCATTTAACTCCACTTAGTTCATGAATAAATACAATTAAGTATTTTAATTCATTAATTTTAAGTGTTTTATGTGTTAATCTTAATTGAATGTTGAAACTATCAGGATTCGTTGCATCAAAAGAGTACTACTTTATAATACCTATTCCTATTATAAACAATATTGACATGCATAATTTTTTATGAGTTTATGTTACAGTTTGCAGATACAAATTTAATTTGTTTTCATTTCAGAAAAACTTTCTTATAAAAATAACATTAACTTAATTAAAAAAAAAAAAAAAAAAAAATACTCATCTTGAAGTACCTATGTTTGGTTTTTCAACCCAAACCATGTATTAACTACATATTAAACATCAATTTTATTTAGTTTTTCTTAATTCATTATGAAAAATTACCCTTTCAAATAAGAGTTTTTAATCCCTTTAAGTAGGCATACAGGTAGATTAAAAATTAAATGTCCGCGAGCTTATAATAATAATTCTTTTAAATGAAAGCCTTAGCGTTCCACAATTTTATATATCAAAAAAAGTATCTTATTTTAAATCCTCGTGCTTCAATGAATAAAAGATACCTATTATATTTTATGCATTTTTACATATTTTTTTTTTTTAATTTACTCATCCAACCACGCAATCATCTTTCCATGAAAAATGCATTTCCATGAAATTCACACCATAATACCATAAGCCTTCAACTTCAAAAGTTCCAGGAAAAAATTGCAAGTGTTGTTTTATTTATTGCAAGAATATGCTTTATAGCCTTTTCTCTTTTCGCCAACATGTTTCCATTTTTACCTACAAACTATAGGGCAGGTTTTGTATTCGTAAAAAAACAAGTATATTTTGTGATAATTATAATCAACCCTTTTTCTCAAATGCTGTTACTGTAGAAAAGCCTTCTGTAGAATATCAATAAACCTTTTTTTAAAACAAGAAAAAAATCACTTAAGTGATTTTAATAAAATTTCTTACACAGAAGGTTTTTAAAAACTTGATAAAACCGACTAAAACACTGAAAAAATGTTTGTTTTAATTTTTTTTTCATGCCTACTATAATATTATGGCCTTAGTAACTTGAATTGTATATGAGCCAGAACAGAAAACCTATAAATCCATTTATATTTTGAAGTGGGTGTGAATGTTTTTGTTATTTTTGTTTTTATTTTATATTCAGTTAAATCGAATATGGATGAATCCCTAATGCTTTCAAAAAGAAAACCAAAAAAAAATTGTTACAATTGTGTGGGAAATGTTTCATGTGGAGAAAAATATTTTCTGTTTGTTTAATAATTTCTAGTTGGGTGTAAGAATGAAAGTACATAGATAATGTAGGTGTAGGAGTTAAAAAATATAGTTTTAATGTAATCGGTTTACATGTCCGATTTTTTTTTTTTATAATTTATACCCCTCAAGAATTATTACGAACTGCATTTGAAAGTTAAATAATAAATGTAATCAAAATTGAATTGAAAAATTAATGATATAAATGAAGTTACATTATATGTACCTACCTATTACACCTGATTATGTAAGTCTGGACCAAGGTTAACTTACTAGCTTGAAAATATGCGGCCTTGAGTCAAAGAAATATGCACACACACAAATTCGTTTCTTCACTAAGAACATGTTCATTTTTCAGTCATCAGGAGAGAGCTTCAATTTAATTTTTTCCAAAATTTTGTCGACTGAGAATTGATAAAAAATTAACATTGAGTAAACAAAAAAAAAAAAAAAAAACAAACAAACACACAAAACAAAATGTTAGACAGGGATAAACTTATACTTAAATTTTGTTTTGTAATATTGTAATTCTAATATAGCATTTAATCTACTTTGTCACAATGACATTACATATGCACAAGTGAAAAAAAAAACTCAAACAAAAATTGCCAAAAATTATATTGAAAAGTTGTCCCAAACAGCAAAAATTTAATTATGACACAAAAGAATTCTAAATAGTGTTGATTTTGATGGATATGGAACAAAACCGATTAAGATAAAACGCAAATCTGATAACAGATTTAGAAAGAGCATTCAAAATTACCATAGAATGCATTCCTAACTAAAAAACGACAAAAGTGGCGTATGGATTAAAACAATTATTCTCAGGCGACCATATTTCAAAAAAAAAAAAGTGGTATGTCCAGGGGCGTATACAGGTTTTCTTCTTGGGGGGGGGTCATGCCAAAATTTTTTTTACAAAAGTTTTGGTAGTAGGCATAAACTTGAAAATGTGCTATTTAAATTAAAAATATTAAAATTTGTTTGTTTTGCATTTCAAATCGAACAGTTCCGAAGAGTTCTAAGAATAACCAAACAAAAACGTTGTGTGATTCGTTTGCTTTTATTTGTTTAGCCTGAAATCTTCACCAATTAAGACCATCCTGTCCTTAAAATACAGTGTAATGTACAAGTACTTCGATTGAATAATTTGCCTTTAAACAACTCTGCATTGTTTTCCGATAGTATAGAATTATTTTACAAGTTTAAATAAAATCTTTTTAGTTTAATAACACTGATAACTTTCGAATTAATTGTCTTCCTAACCTCAGGCAAACGAATCGCAAGGTTTTGCAAAAAAAAAATTGCATTTGAAAATACATTTTTTTTTTAATTTTGTTTTTTTTTTTTTTTTCTTTTAAGACGATACAGGATTCAAGTACCTCTGTCAAAATAGTAAGGACAAAAAAATATTTTTGGCGTAACAGAAAATATTAAACAAAATTATGCTATATAGTTTAGATATTTTTTCGAAATTTCAAACGGCATTACTAATTAAAGAAATGCTTTAGATCACTTACGAAGGATTTCATAATATTCGGCTCTGATTTAATCAGCTTTCAGGTGTTTATCAGCGGTTTAAAATATAAAACATATTCAGTTATATTTATTAGTTTTTCTTAAATCGATTTTCGAGATTATTTTAAGTGACCTAAGCTTGCTTAAATATTTAATTTGCCTTTAGAAGAGGTTGCCTATATTCTTATCTATTCTCGGTTTAGTCAAAATTAAAAAAATTGTTTGGATTTTAAATCCATACAAAGCTCTACAGCACAGCTTAACTTGTAGCCTATCAATGCCTTATATTATCGAAAGAATTAAAATAATTCTAATCCAGCATAGCGTTCGCTAAAAATATGACCACATCCCCAGATATGGCAAAAATATTCGGTTGAATACCAACAAATTTTTTGACTTTTCATTTTCGTTCTTGTTCTTAAACTTCGACATTTTGAAAATCATCGTACTCAAAAGAATTTAGTAGAACACAACAATTTCTTGTTTAAGTTTTGAGTTCTTGGGGGGGGTCATGACCCCGTGACCCCCCCCCCCTGTATACGCCGTTGTGTATGTCATTTTTAAGAAAATATTAATCAACACTTAAAAACGAAATTTCAAAAACTAATTTTTCAAAATAATGTAAAACAAACTGATTTTTCAAAAAAATAAAATGCACGTATAGGTACTTCCTCTCATACCTACTTAAAGATACCTAAAATACTGAAGTTTTTTTTAGATTCCATGAAAGAATTTTTTTTGTATTTAATTTTATTAGATATTAACTAAAACTTGAATATGATACGAAATTTTTTTTTTTAAACTAGAGTAAAATTTATCTTTTAATCTTACCTCCAAAGGAGATACATTTTTTTTTTAATCTTTTGAGCCGTTTAAAAAAAATGTTTTATACCTAGGTACATAAAAATAATATTTCTTATTAATTAATTTTTAAATATTATTAATTAACATAACTACACTGAAAATAATAAATTTCGTAAAATTACGAAAATCGTTTCATACACTACATTTTCGTTGGCCCAACGAAACTTTCGTTGGCTTAGCGAAAATATGTAATTTTTCGTAATATGAAAACCTTCATCAATTAATGAAAACGTTTCATACACTTTTTCTCCCTTTTTAGTGCCAAAAAAATCCAATTCAATGAAAAGATTCATCAATTAACGAAAAATTTCATACTCATTTTAAAGAATAAAATTAAGAATTTATTCCTTACTTTAACAAAGTTTTCATTAACTTATGAAATTCAACATTAATTAACGAAAATCTTCATAACCTTATGAAAATTCTTCATATGCTAATGAAATATTACATTGGCTTATGAAAAAATACATCAGTTAACGAAAAAAAATCGTTGCCTTACAAAAAAAAAAACGTAGACTTGTGTGCATTTCTGTTTTAATGATTAAAAATTTAATCTTGTTGGATATAGTTCACATTAGGTTTTTGTTTAAAAATCTATGTAAGTTGAGCTGAATATAAAAAATATTTGCGTTTTGACAAGGTGTCTCACGATAAGTCCAAGTGAGCTCCACCGGGTCGAAGAGCCAATTTTTGGTTTGGACTGTATTTAATTAATAATTTAACAAGTCCAATAAATATATACTATAATCTACTAAAAAAATAATTAATAGGTACAACGAAAAGTTTCGTTAGCTAACGAATATTTTTTCGTAATTTAATTAAAATATTCATAAAATTTACGAAAAAATTCGTTAGCTTACGAAAGTTTTAATTAAATTTTACGTTAATCGATGAAAAAATTTCGTAAACTGATGTAAAACTTCATTAATTTTCGATCAAAAATTTTTATGAAAAATTTCATTAAAATACGAAAGTTTTCGTTAAGGGGTAATAACACCTTGTAAACCACGAAATCGAGCGTCATTTTCATCAGCGTATAAAACAAAGAAGAAATATTATTTTCTTTTGGTGTTTGTTTAGTTTAATTAAGTATATTAATAGGTAACAGAATAGGCTAATGTTAAATTTTTTAATGATGTGAAATTTTTTAAATGGCGGTGTATTTCAGGATGATAGTAAAATCCTCTGCTCCCATCGGGCGACCAATTAACTCCTACAGTTTTTAACCGATCGGGCTGAAATGGAGATTGAAAATACTATTCTCTAGTGAAGTACGTAGGATTTTTTTGAAATATTAATTTTTAAAGAAATGGCATTAGTTTGAAAAAATTATTTCATTCCAAAAACAAAATTCGTTGAAAAAAAGACCATAAAATCGTTAAATTTTAATATTTCAAAAAAATCCTACGTACTTCACTAAAGAATAGTATTTTTAAGCTCCACACAAAATTTCAGCCCAATCGGTTAAGAACTGTAGGAGTTAGTTGGTCGCCCGATGGGAGCACAGGATTTTACTATCATCCTGAACTACACCGCCATTTAAAAAATTTCACATCATTACAAAATTTAACATTAGCCTATTCTGTTACCTATTAATATACTTAATTAAACTAAACAAACACCAAAAGAAAATAATATTTCTTCTTTGTTTTATACGCTGATGAAAATGACGCTCGATTTCGTGGTTCACAAGGTGTTATTACCCCTTAATTGATGAAGTTCTTCATTAACGTATGAAAGCCATTTCGTTGAGCCAATTAAATTTTTCATCGGCTGAAAATTAATTAAATTTTCGTTGGCTCAACGAATTTTTTCGTTGTAGGTATTTACGTAAGGATTTGGTTCAGTGTACTTATATAAAAACAAAACGCAAAACATTTTTTTTTATTTTTCAAAAAAAAAAATTGAAATTTTCTTAAAAAATCCAAAAATTATTTTTTTGATTCTTGTATTAATTTTCAAAAATTTTTATAAAATTTATCAACATATATAGAACAAAGTTTCATAAAAAATTCTTGGATTTTTCAAAAAAAAAATTTTGAAATTTTCTTAAAAAAAACCCAAAAATTACCTATTTTTTGTTAATTTGTTGTATTAATTTTGACATCAAAGCAACTATAAATCGTTTTTGTCTTAAAGTCAGAAATCAAGAAAAGATTCGATGGCAGGTACCATTAGTAAATTTCCAAAAAATATTTTGTTAACTCAAAATCGTTAGAGCCGTTTCTATAATTTTCATCGAAAATACAACCAAAACAAACAAGAAAAAAAAATATTGATAGAAAATGTTCTAAAAGAGTTTAACTTAAGTAAAGGATCAAACTATACTGAAGGATGTGTGGTTGATGGTAAAATTAAATACCTACATCCTAAGTGCATAGACACCATAGTTAATGCCATTTTGACTAAATCCTTAAACTGATAGGGGAGGGATATCAGTGCTTGGTTTAACATTCATCAAAGGCTCTACTCATCGCACAAAGTTTCTATATTTCAAGCAAAAAAACTTTACTGAAAGATATACTATAAACGAAGACGAAGGATGCTGCAAGCAAGGAAGAAGGATATTGCCAATCGAAATGAAAACATAAAACACTCTGAAACTTAAGCGGATTTCAGTTTTTCGCATCACACCCAAAGTTGCTGCAGTCTATAACGTATAACGTATATATACCAACAACAACCACTTTCACTAGTAAAGTTGTTATTGCACTGTAATGTGTGAATAGGTATATCATCGTATCCATGACTTGAAAGAAGATGACAGAGACAGAAGTTAGTTTGTTCTTGAAGAAGAAATCCTTTTGAAAGATTTTAATCCTTTAGTGACATATATATAAAAAGAGTGATATGTATATTAGGTTATAGAAGAAACATTTAAAAAGGAGATGGCAGATGGATATAAAAACAAACGCAAATTGACAAAGATGGTTGACATAAGGTACAGGAAGGCGAAGTTGCAGGAAGTTCCTTTAAGTGATCTGATGTTTAAAACAATTTTCAACACTGGTATTAGAATGGTTGTAAGTAAAAGATAGTTGTCAAGGCGAAAGGAAACCAAATACGCGATAGTAGGTAGTATTGGCTTAAGATAACTCTTTCAAAGCGTCAAGGATATTTTTTTGACGTGATAACGTGTTATAAATCGATGAAAAAAGTGACGCCTCGCACTTTCCCAGTGCGGCAAAAATTTCAATTCAAAATTCAAAATAAACTATTAGAGATACAAAAATCTTCTATAGCTTATTTGAGAGATAATAACCTAAAGTTAAATACATTTGAAGGATTTTAAAAAATTAAATCTTTTCATAGGGTATAAATAGGGGTAAAACAGAATTTCAAAAAATTTACTATTTTCTAAACGCGACAATGTAAAGAGTTGAATTTTTTTTAATCAATAGATAAATTTATTGCAAGACTGACAATGGTATTGAAAAAATTCTATAAAATTTCAAAACCAAGCTATTAATGGTTTTCTAAAACTAAAACATGAGGTAGACCTTTGACAAAGTAGTGATTTTTTTTGACAATTTGAAAAATGTCATTTGAAAGATACCTAATAAAAAAAAGTTAGGGGCCTGATATGGATTTTTTTTTTAAATCTCTGCGTTTCGAAATATGAATTTTTGAAAAACACCTACTTATTTTGAGGTTTTTTTTTTTTTTTTTTAATTTTTGTACCATTCAAAAAATTTCAAGCTTATAAAACATGTAGTCTATGACTGTGCGCATACATGTGCAAAAAATTGGTATTTCAAAATGGTTTTTGACCGAAAAACGGGAAAAACAAGTTTTTTTGTCCCAAGTTTTTTGACCTTTTTTAACCGTTTTTTATTTTTATCTTTTTTTCTTCAACAGATAAATAAATGAAATTTATATTGTAGATAGATAATAATAGATTGGACTATATCTTTTCAATCAGTTTTGTAGTCACAATTTTGAGATAACGGTAAAATAAAGTTTTATTATTCAACAGGTTCTATCTTTTGATCTAAAGCAAATACAAATTTGGTCATTTGGTACATTCACTACTACAAGCTACACAATATTAAATTAAACAACTTGCGAAATACCTCAAAACACCTGTGGAGATCTGTTGATCATGAACAGCCACCAGTGCAGTGTGGGAAGTACCGTAATCTCAGTTTGGAATTTCGACATAGTTGGCTTTAAAAAATTCTAACTTGTTTTCTAGGCATCGCAGAAATAAGATTGAAACGTTATATGAAAAAATGAAATTATAAGCGTTTACATGATATAAAATTTTTTATAGGTTGTCAAAAAAAAAAAAAATGATTCAATAGCGTGAGAACATAAAATTATATGTTTTTTTTTTGCTTTTTTTGATGAAAATTGATCGAGTTCAAAAAGTTCTAGCTCTTTTTGTAGATCCCTAATAGACATGATCGATATATATATTTTGAGCTGAAGCAATAAGCTTTCAGGTGGTATACAATTTATTATAGGTTGTTATATCAAAAAAATGAATTTTTGGGTGATGGAAATGATTTTTTCACTTTTTTCATAACAAATGATTGTTTTAAATAAATTATTTTAAAACTTTTTGCGCTTTTTAATGGTATAATTTTTTTTGTAAGCTTTTGAATTTTGATTTGAACTATCGAATAGTGATTTATTCATTCGAATAAAAATTATCGAATAAACTATCGAATAATCTATCGGATAAAAACTATCGATTGAACTATCAAATAAAAAAAAACTATTTGAATGAAAAAACTATCGTTTAAGAAAACTATTTCAATGAAAACACTATTCAAATGAAAATAGTAACTAATAGTGGAGTAACTAAAGCTCAAAAATTGGCAATATTAGGGAACCCGGCCGATTTCAAATTATAAAAGGAAATGTCAATATGTATTACGGTTTATGAAAAAAACTAAAAAGTATTTCATTTTCGAAGAAATTTTTTTAATAAAAGTTTTGAAAAAAAATGTAACTTATTTTTTTTTTTAAGTTCAACATCTCAACATAAAATTATTTTTTGTTCATTTAATAACCCTTACTGTTGAAAGTTAAATAGCAAAAATTTAAAGTTCCTATTTACCACAGTCTTTGAGAAAATTAATTATTTCAATGCAAAAATTCAGTTTTAATAAAAAAAAACCATTGAAATGAAGTAATTTTTCATTTTTTTTTTCAAAAGTGTGATATATTTTACCTTTTTTGCTTCGAAATTCAACTGATAATATTTATGGCCAAAAATTTTTTTTAAATAAATTCATATTTTATTAGAAAAAGTTTGGAAAAAAGTCATTTTAAATTTTTCTAATAACATTTTTTTTTTTAATTCTGAGTTTGAGGACCATTTTTTCAAAAAGTCTTGATTAAATTTAATGGATTTAAATTTAAGAGATAAGAATGAGCTTCTGGCTTTTTAAAAATGTATTTTAAAATATTGTAGGTGTTGCCGTTGTTTTCAAAATATTTTTTTTGTGTTTGAATGTTAGAAAATTGCATTTATCGCTTAAACGATGGAAGATTGTCCCTTACTGCCTTTTATATATTTTCCTTAAATTACCTAGAGAATCTTTTGCTATCATTTGTTTTATGAAATTTAAGCAAAAAAAAATGGTTTTGTTAAAAAAAAATTTAATTTTAATTTTAAAAAACAATACGGCAACACCGGCAAATTTTTAATCTATAGACTTTAAAGTATTTTTAATTACCTACGTTTGAAAAAAAAAATCGTCAAAATCAGAGCTGTTCTGTCGGGTTCATTAATAATTTGCTTTAGTTACTCTACTATAAATAAATGAATGATTTAAAACTATCGAATGAATGAATATTTTACAACTATCGATAGTTTGATAGTTTTATTCGATAGTTCCCATCACTCTTCGAAGATCTTTTAGCTACCACCAATAGTTGAATAAAGTGCTTCTAAATAGTTACATATATAAATCAATAACATAGCCGACACACTTTGAATATAACGCAATAAGAAAAATATTCTCATTCTGAACTTTATATACAACTTTATCCTTATTATTAAAATATGCATATAATAGTAATAAAGTTTCAAACAAAAAAATTAAAAAAAAACAAAAATTACCATAACCTAGTCTTCGTTGCAAAGATATATTTACTAGCAAAATTTAACTTCAAAGCCAAGCTTTGAGCTATGCAAATGATGATAATGTCCCATAAAGACTTCCTAAAAGGATCCCTTTTGCTTATGCAAATATACAAAGAAGTTCGAGTATTGCACAAAGTTAATTTTTTTTTTATTGCCTGTGTGTTTTGAGAAGCGCAGGATGTTTGCAATTTTAATTCAATCACTGTGTAGAGTTTCAGTTTAATTTTGTGTTGTTTTTATTTTTGTTTTTTTTTTGTTTTGTTGCATTTTGTTTATTGCTTTTAAGTTTTTGAAAACTGCTCAAATGTGGGTTACACCAAAGCTTTACTATATACGTTATTACGCTCTTTCTCTCTAAACCCTGCAGCAGCAGCACAGCAAAGCACAGCATGGATCCGGATCCGGATGGTTAAATGAAAAAGTTGGTCGTATTTTTGTTGACTTTGATATGCGGTACCCGCAAAATGTGCATACATTTATATCTTTGTATGTAGATTTATAAATATTATAAACTTTGTCGTTGACAGAAATATATCAAAAGCAAATGGCTTTCCGAAAAGAATATTGAGATTTATATATGTATAAGAGTAGGTAGGTATAAGAAGGTTTTTTGAGTTTTGGTTGATGCATAAATATTTATCAACATTGGATTTTGCCAGTGTTGCTTGCAGCATCACGGCTAAAGAATGAACACACAGTTATAATGTTTCAAGTTTGATGGCGCCCCTGCAAGTGCGCTTTGAAGTTCTCTTCTGGGAAGAGAACGAATTGCGTTTGAAAATCTTTTGCGGAAATAAATTTTATTTTTGTTTAGCGAATGATTCGGTAGAAATGTTGGTTTATACCAAGAAACAATTCAAAAATAACAGAAACAGAAATAGAATCAAAAACAAAAGCAAAAGTGTTCAATGATGCAAATGGAATTTAAAATTAAGATGTTCAACCGTTTTGAAGGCAGTAAAAGAAAAAAAAAAATAACAATGAAAAGTTTTTATCATAATTTTGAATTTTTTGTATTTGGTTTTCAAAGTTTTTGGCACGCAATATGTTCTACTATAGAGCAAGAATTGATTTCGTGTGGAAAAAAAATTATAGGTTTTAATCAAAACTAACATTACGACGATGGAGTAGTGCAAAAAAGTTGTTTTTGTCATGACCTATTGAAATTTGCTACCTAAGGATGATTTTAGTTTTTCAAAATAATAATTCAGGTCGAATTATTCGGCCTAAAGATGGAGTAGCAGCTCCGAAAAGCGTCGTCGTCGGTGTCGCGTCGGTCGTTACAAAATAAAAAGTTGTAAAATTCAAAATTAAAATAAATAAATATTTAAATAAAAATATGTGTAATTGGTTATTTTATTTTATTAAAACAAATTTAAATATGTGTTGTTTTTTTTTTTTGGACACGCAATAGCAGCTTTTTATATAGAGAACTTAGAAATTTGATTTTTTGATTTAACTTAACACATGCTCTACAAGCTGCAAAATCTTAAATTAAAAAAGTGCAACATTTCTACATAAATTTACGGTAGGTTGTTGAATACAAAAATGAACAAAAGATTAGTGGAAGGAAAAAAAATTGTTTTATTTTTATTTTTTGTTATAAAAACTGATTGCAATAGAAAAATTCAAGCTATTTTTGTAGATGTTGTACGAATTATAGAATTCAACTTCTAAACAATTTCGAGTAGAAAAACTAAAAAAAATAAATAATAAAATAAATAAATTGTTAATAGTTTTAGAATATGTTTAAATATTTATTGTTTTCTAAATTTTTTGAAAATTAAATAGATACACAACTAAAAATTTTGCTAACCAGGTAAACAGCTTAGCTATAGCTATTTTGTAATTTAATTGTAAACTAATGTGCAAATAAAAATTTAAAAAGAGGTTATTTTCTAAACGGTAAGTCGTAAAGAGTTGAATTTTTTTAAATGATAGACAAATTTATTGTATAGTTAAAAAAAGTATTGAAAAAATTCAAAAAAATTTCAAAACCAAGTTATGAAGGTTTTTTTTGCAGTTATAGACCTTCGACAAAAGACTAATTACAGGTACTAACAATTTTGCACAGAAATTTAAGTTACACCATTAGAAAGACATTAAAAAAAAATTAGGAGTTTAATGCGGATTTTTTTCATAGGCCCTGTATTTTGAAATACAAATTTTTGAAAAACAACTAGTTTTTAGGGACATTTTTGAGTAGTCTTTTATTTTTTTGGAATTTTTAAAAGTCTGCAAAAAATCTCAAACTTATAGGAAATATCGGTTTTAATCATGCGCATGAATGAGTATTTGGCATAGGCCACTTTTGCTAAAAGTTAAAAAGTGAATATTTTTAAACTCATTTTATGAACTTTTCGAGTTTTGATCCTCTTTATCAATTGAAAACTAACTAATTACAGAGTCGAAAATTAGAAATAAATACAAGAAATGGCGGAACGAAGTCCGCCGGGTCAGCTAGTAATTATATTAAAAAAAACTTACAAAATGATAAAAGAAAAAAAAAGTCATTTTTTTCCCTTATTTTTACAAAAAAAAATAGATTTCAAATTAGTCTTTTTTCCTACAAACGTGCAGATATAAGCAATGTCTTAATCTTTATCTTAAATATGGTTTTATTATATTATAAATTTTGTATACAAAATATTTGACAAATTTCTAATTTTCAAATGACTGCTTTGTATTTTACAATGTATTTTGATAATTCAGTTCAATTCATAAAAGTATGCAATTTTTCATCAATGTCTTTTTATAACGTTGACACGTAAAATTATCATCCGTAAACCAAATTTGTTTTTTCATCACACAATCTTAAATCTCAGTGCCTTTTTCTATTATAACTGTCAAACTAATGTATCCTTTCTGCTAAATATAAATTTATGAGAAGTTACTTTCACATTTGTCATTACATTAAGTATTCATGCTGTAATAGATTCCTTTCAAAACAAAATAATCAACAATCCAAAATAAACAAAAATCCAATATTCACACGAAAACAAAAATGTTCTACCAATAATATATTGATACATGTACATTATACACATAAACATATATGTCTCATAGATGTAACTTGTCTTTTTTGTCAACCAAAATACATAAATCTTATATGCCTTGGCTCTTTAAGCATCATTCATGATTCATTTAATTAGCAATCTGTTGTACGTCTTTGATATGGTTAAGTCCAGATTAATAAACTGGTTTTTATTATTTGATATGTTAATCCAAACGTTAATGAGATATTAAGAGTCAATGTGTGTCATTTCGCTGTCAGACCTTTTGAATTTTCATCATTATCTGCATTTATTTTAATATCACATAAATATATACAACACCTTTAAACACACAATTACAATTAGACTAAATGGGTTTTAAAGACTATTCAATTTTTGTCGCATCATAAACCAGGTAATAGATATATCGAATTATCACCTACTTGACCCTCTGTTAAACTATCAAATGGTAAACAATATTGAATTGAAACCCTTTAGTAAACAAATACTTTTCCTTTTTAAACGATTTGCCAGCAATGGAAATAAAGTCGATTAAAAGTGGCTTCTTGTCTTTCAAAAAGTTTAAGAATTTATAAGATAAGTATCAATTTCAAAAATGCTGTTATTTATCCCCACAAAATAGACTCGTATGGGTAGCTATAACAGAATTGAATTAAGTTACTCTTTAAGGAGAACATCCATCAGTTTCAAATACTAAATATCCGACGTCTGTCATCCTTCGTTTTTTTTTTATCAAAAGTTATTTAGACCTACAACAACTTACCTTATGGTGATTTCTTATTGAGATTATTTACCTTTTTTTTTGTGGAAAGGTATTGGAAAACTAAATTTGAGTTCGGGATATAACATTTTTTATTTATTTGGCCTCAAAACGTGTCTGATGGATAAAATTGTTAAGGAGTGACATTGATGTGACATGACAGATTCATATCAATAGCTTTTGGGGTTGGAAAAGTAATGATGACTGATTAGATGACATTTTTTTGTCTACAGTTTTTTTTTTGTTTTGAAAGAAATATTTTTATTTTGAAGGAAGATTAAAGGTTATTATTTTACGAGTGGGCTAGAAACTAAAGCCTTTTAATAAATAAAATTGTTTGTTAAGGTCATGTGATGTGATATGTCTTTTGAAATTAATAAACCTTTTTGGAGTACATATTTGATCAGTGTAATATTTTAATTTTTAAAGGAAATAAATTATATAGTATATTTCTTAAATTTGATGGTCTTAAAAATTTAAAGTTTATTCGTCTTTTGTCATCCGATATTATTTTTAATTATTGTATGAATAGATTTTGTTCAGTTAGAATTATGATGTTCATCTTTTTTTAGTAAAATTTCCATCAAATTGCCTTCATTGTTTAAAATAAAGAGATGAATTGAAAAAATCAAGTTTGGAGCTCAGCTCTTTTGTTTTGTACATCGGCTTTGACTTGCGTGTAAATTCAATGCAATTATGACGAACTTTGTATCCAAACTTGAATTATTTATTGTTTTGATTACATTAAACGCTTACAACTCATTTTTTGGTGAGGTGGCAGTACTAAACTACTCGTTTTTGGGAGAGAGTTAAAAATTTAAAAAAAAAAAAGGGACCCAATTTTCGAAAAAAAACAAAAATAAAAAAAAATGTTACCATTTCCTTACAAAAACAAAATTCACATTTTAAGTTTGCCAAAACAAAGGATTTTTTTACTGCCAGTAATAAAACTTATGAAAATAGAAACATTTCAAATTCTTAGAATTTAAAAATTTGTGTTAATTTTCACCAAGTTATTGTATATGAAAGGGTTTCACTTTTTTTCCAATTATAAAAATCAAGTGAAGCAAACAAAATTCAAAAGATGATCCTTACAATATGGATGGCTTTTTATATATTATTTTTTTTTTTTTGTATAATTGTGTCAAAAGTATCACATGACAACTGTAGACATTCATGTCATGGTTTCAAGTTGATGCTTAAGGGAATGAATTATGAAAATGAATATGAGCAAAAAATATAAGTAAGTATATATCCTTTAGAGATGGAAGTGGGGTGGAATGAAAAAAAGAAGCCAAATTGGTAGTAATTATAGGCATTATGATGGATAAATCTCCTCATTACTGACATTTACTCATTTATTGTGTCATTTCAGCGAGTAATAATAGTGCCTTAGGGTTGAGTGAAAAAAAATATTTAAATGACGTGTGCATGAGAAATAATAATATTATGTGAAAAGTAGAGCGTGTCCTTATTAAGTTGAATTAATTCACAAAATGAATAGTTACAAGTCAGATTGTATTAAGATACGTAGGTATATCAAAGGAAGAAAAACTTGAGCATTTTTGATGTCACATTTTTGAAGTTCTACTTCATATTCAGAAGAATAGTTAATGATTGTTATTTTTTGCTCTTTTGTTTTAATTTTTCAACATTATGTTCTTTTATGAAATAAGGTTTTAAGGGGGAATTGATTCTTAAGGACTCCGTTGTATTTTGATTTTGAAGAGCGAATCATTGTCATTTTATGTCATTTGATTAGCTTTGTTTGACTTTTTCATGCTTAAATGGTTAATCGAAACCAACAACTACTTTTCGATCTATAAAAGAGATGTTATGCTCTAGAAGAGAGTCACATTCATGCAAGACATATTTTGAAAAAAAAAAAAACATTAAAATCTACAGTTTCAAAATGTATTGTTTAATTTGTCTTTCTTTGTAAAATCAACATATTTTCAAGGGGCTTGAAAAATTGAAAACAAAAATGATCTTAATTAAAAGAAGAACCCAGTAGGTACGTAGATATTGATTTTGATTTTTATACGTGGAAGACGGTATTTTCTAAATATTTTATTTCAAATAGTGAATAGCATCACTCTAACCAGGGAAGTAGTTTCACCTTTCGGGGCCCTGTTTCAATTTTGTTGTTCGGAACCCCGTTTCCCATTTTAATAATCTTATATATTTGCAAATGTTTAATTTAAAATTATAAAAATTCAAAGGACAAAACAACATCTTAAAAGAATTTGAGCACTGTTTGAAAAAAAAATAAAATATAAACGATAATTTATAAACGAAAAATTTTAATTGACAGTTTACACTTTACACCAAAATCCAAAATTTTGAAATAAATTCAATCACCCCTATTCTAATTTTTGCTCCGAATTGAATTCGTTACCGAAATTGATTTTCTCACAGATTTATAAAAACTAGACGACCCCGCCCTCGAAATTCGAGTGCAAATTTCTTTATTTTTTTTTTTTTTTTATTTGCAACAATTTTGAACACATTTATATCAAAATAGTTTCTTAATTTTTTATAGTATTTGTTGTTGTTGTCTTGCGATTAACTACAATTTTCGAGGACAAAATAAACATGTATATATAATATACCTACTTTTTGATATATTTTAAACCTGACTTAGATATTGTTGAACTACGTTTTAACTGCGCTCAACTACGTAAAAAAAGTATCAAAAAAGAAATTGCAAAGTGTAATCGCCTTAATGCATTGTGTTTACACCTTGCATTTTGCGATTCAATTCAACCTGTTTCATGTTCCATTCGTTCAAATTCCATCATTCAATCATTCAACCTCCACCAACTTCACTCAAGTTTGTCATTCACACCAGGTTGTAGGTTCTCGTCTTGGCTTGTAGAAGTTTAAATTTCCGAAAGGTAGAGGGCGTTATTTACGATAAATCCGAGATTTAGCTAAATAGATTTAGAATAAATCTCGAGATTTATTTTAAATCTACTTCGCTTAATCTCAGATTTGGGTTCAGTTACCCTAAATCTAAGATTTTCACCTACTTTCAATCCGAGATTTAGAATAAAACTCGAGATGTATGCTAAATCTACTTAGATAAATCTAAGATTTAGGGTAGGTAAAAACGTAGTATTACAAAATTAAATTTCTTTTATTTCTTTCTTGCGCTATTTGTTTTTTAAAAATTTTTGAAAAAAACTACAAAAATTGTTTTTGAAATCAAAAAATAGGCTTTCTGCGTCATTATTTTTAATTTTGTGGTTGGAAAAACTGTCAAAAAATGAGTTTGAAAATTTTCACTTTTTGACTTTTTGCAAAAATTGGCCGTCGTAGTTATAACTTAAAAGCCTTAACTTAACTGAAAAAGTGGGAAATTTACAAAAGTAAATTTTTTTTATTTCTTTCTAGAGCTATTTGTTTTTGTAAAAAAAATTTGGAAAAAACTACAAAAATGGTTTTTGAAACCAAAAAATAGGCTTTCTGCATAACAATTTGTCATTTTGTGGTCGGAGAAACTGTCACAAAATGAGTTTGAAAATTTTCACTTTTTGACTTTTTGCAAAAAGTGGCCATTGTAGTTATACATACCTTAAAGTGACCTAAAAAGTGAAAAAGTGGGAAATTTACAAAATTAAATTTTTTTAAAATTTCTTTCTAGGAATATTTGTTTTTTTTTTTTGAAAAAAACTACAAAAATTTTGTTTTAAACCAAAAAATCAGATTTTTGCATCATTATTTTTTATTTGTCGTCGTAAAAACTGTCATAAAATGAGTTTGAAATCTATATCACTTTTTGACTTTTTGCAAAAAGTTGCCGTTGTAGTTATTGGCTCAACAAGTGAAGTGATTGGACCTTAGTAATAGACTCGATTTTAAGTTTTTTTCTACAAATATACATAAATCAGAAATAAAATTAAAAAAAAAATAATTTTTTTGGCTTTTTCAACAAATTTTGAAAAATCAAATTTTCGATAACGGGACAGTGAATTTTTTTGAAATTTTGGTTTTTGATGTTGATAAGTGATTTCTATAAAATGGCATACCATTTTTATTTTGAAACTTTTTTTTACCAAAAAATAATTTATATATGTACGTAAAATTAGTTGTTTTTTTTTAAACGGCTCTAACGATTTTGAAAATTTTTTTCTAAATATGCATCTTAATATACATACTGCATACTTGTTTTGGAGGGCAATTTGATTTCAGATGTTGTTTTATTGCTTTGAAAAACGAATTTTAAATATTAAATAATAAAAAATATTTCTTTCATCAGAAGAAAAGTCTGGGTTAAAAACGTCAAGTTCAGAGATGCTTTCTCAAGCCGTACCACACGAATGTGGAATATATTACAGGTCTCTATTTTAAATGTCCAGGACTCCAAAACTAATGTGAATCGGTTTCTCCTAAAGTTACTCCCTATTTCAATGAAGATCGCAATGTGTTCATCAAATTGGTGCCCGTAGAATATACAAAAAAAAAAAAAAAAACGGTTCATCCGCTTAGGTTGTAGCTCCTTATAATTTACATTAATTAGGGAGACGAACACAATCCCCAAATCCTGAATCCAGAATACCCAGAATCCCGACAAAAAAAAAAATAAAACTTTTTGAAAAATTTGCGCAATTTTTTCATTTTATGTGTATAAGTTTTCGGGAACCCATTCGGGAATTTGGGTTTTCAAAATTCTGTGTTTTCGGGATTTCGTATTTTCAAGATTATGGGGGACTTTGGATATTTTTGAATTTAAATTTTCTAGGATTTTTGATTTTCGGGATTTTGGGTTTTCGGTTTTTGGGATTTTGACCCCAACACTATTATTTAATCAAAATATTTTACCATACTTATTGGATGGATTTTTGAATTATGAATTTGTTTCTTTGCAGGTATAAAAATAATAAAAGGAAAAAAAAACGGATTTCAATTTTAATCCCACTATGGCTTACATTTTTATAATTCATCGTCACCAAAGTACAAATTATTGTTATGCAAGCTACATTATGTATGCATTCCCAGCGATAAATGAATTTGTTTATCTTATACTAATAGCTTTCCGGTTCTTAAAAAATTCTGATCGAATTCAGCATTTTAACAAAAGCACACGAGACATTTTGATTGCAAAATTAATGACAGTTCCGTATTTTCTTTTTTGGAATCACTTTAAAGCCAAACGATCACCATCAGGAGTAACTCTATAAATAACTTTTCTGAATTTAAGTTTGTTTTCATTTAAATAACTACCACGTTTGTTTAAACTCTTTCGGCCGAATTCGTTCATCATTTGTTTGTTTATGAGTTCATTTTCAACATTCTTTCAGACACAGGATATTGCTTTTCCATCATCGCCAGTAATATAAAATGTGTATTGAACATTTTATCTGTATATTTCCAACACTTGTGTTTAATGAAAACTCCATTTGTCTTTTTGTTAAAAAAAAAAAAAAATTAATAAAAAAGAAAAAACTGAATTAATCAAAAAGAGTAAACTTAATTTTCTTTATTTTACGAGAGAACCATACAACTTTTATGTCCTTCAAAAGTAATTACATATTTTTTATGTTTATTCGATTTATGAATGTGTGTAAAAAATTATGCATTGCGTATGGCAGTAGTTCTCAGTTCTCATGAGTCCCAAATAAGGTTGACAACAAAATGTATCCTTACATTATTCTCATCACAGCCATAATAATTGTATGTTGTTGTTCAATAAAGTCAATCAGTCAGAGGCATCCATCATAAAAAAAAAACTGAATGTTAAAGGTTCTTCAATTTACCTCTACTATTTATTGTAGGTCCTCTGATGATTTATAAATGTCCATTTCTCATAAAAGTCCTGGTACAATAGTCGTATAGACCACAACAACAACAAAAAAAAAAAACTGAAAATGTTAAACCACCTCATATGTATTGCAGCCTGACACATCACTTACTTTGAACTCCAACATTGTTCATCCATCTGGCAGGACTCGATTAAATCGATCCAACTCACGTGCTCTGTTGTTGTGGTGGTGTGTGGCAGTGGCAGTGGCATTGGCATATACTGGAAGGATAATTCGAGAGTTCCTACTTTCGTCCTTGTCGTCATACGATGACCATAGACCATAGCTTTATGCGGACTAACTGAAGCTGATGGATTGCGTATATCACATTTCCAGAGCCTTTCGGTTGGTTTTTGGTTGCGTTGTTCTTTCTGCCGTGTGTGCTACTGCCACCAATATGAGATATACAGATACAAAGTAAACGGACAACTTCAACTGTGAAAGATTCCCATTGAAACCGAAATTTCGTATTTCCAAGTAGTGTTCGTTGTTGGGTTCAGTATACGAAAAGTTTGTTTTACGAGTGACTTGTTTTTATTTTTTAACCGATAACTACTCTGCTTGCTCATACTTCACAAATTGTTTTCGAAAATACCGAAGAAATTTCTTGCATTTTATCGATTCCATTTGCAAAAAAAAAAAAAGAGATCAATGTGGTCTACAGTCTACTCGTTTATAAAGTTCATCACATGTTGGTGAATAAATTTCCCACACGAATAAGCAAGTGTAAGAGTATTTTGACATAATCAGGTACTCACTGAGTTAATGTTGATTATTGTGCGACCGGTATAAAGCATCAACAGGATCATGGGTCGTCGTTGCTTACAGACAGTTGGAGATTATAATGGAAAATGGGATGAAAAATGGATTTAAATAATTTTTTTTTAAATTAATAATTCTTATAAAGAAAGAATTCCAATTAATTTTTTATCCGATGTATGTGGAGAGTAGATACTTACTTCTTTCTAGAGGTTTTAAAAGCAAAGAAAAATACCTTCTTTAAGAGAATGCGATATTCACCTTATATGTACTACTTTTTGTAAGAGGAGCAAAAAATACACAGCTGACTGGGTGGAACTGACTTTAAACAATTTTCTTAGTCGCGATATAGGTGCTATAAGGACATTCAAATTATGGAGAATGAATTGATTGCATTTAAAAAATGCCAGTTTTTTTTTCTTGATGTCGTACAAACATGATTGAGGTGAATATTTAAAGCTAAAATAATGAGCTTTCAGTAAATATAAAATTTATATTGTAGGTTGTCATGTAAAAATATTGACAGTATAATGTGTAAAGAAAAAGAAGTTAATTTTTTTCTTGAAAAATGTGCGATTTCAAGAATGGGTTAGAAAATATTTTTGTCTTAAAATCGACTATCACAAATTTTATCAGTACGGGATAGCCATTTCCAAACATTTTCAACCAGGTTTAGACTTATTTTCTATGGTAGATACTCAAGTACTTTCTAAATTTGCACTTCCTTCCAATATTTTGCACAGCATTTTTGGTGGTATGAGGCGTGGTCCTGTTGAAAAATTCAGTATACTGATTCACAAATACTAGAGAATTAAGGAAAAGTTTCTTGAATATTCATTTACAAATAGGGTAAATTAGGGCATTATGGCATACCTAAGCACAAACTCAAATATCTTTACTACGGACTACAATTTTTACTTCAATCATTTTTTTTAATTAAATTTCATAAAAACGTAACATAAATAAATTATTTAAGAATAAAAATTCAAGCTTTTTAACAAAAAATAAATTAATTAAAAAATAGTCCAAAAAAAACCATATTGCCCTATGTACGGGCAATATGGCGAACCCCATTTACTTCGGAACCCTTTACTTTTTTTACGTATATTCAGCATTTCTGAAATATAATTGTTAATAAGTTTCATAAAATTAACGTTAAATTGAGGTTATTTTCAAATTAAAAAAAATGCAGAGTTACTTTTGAAATTAGTTTTACATAAGGGCATTATGGCGCAGTCGGGTATAATATAGCGCCATAATGCCCTTATTGCATCTGCGCCATATTGCAAAATATACACATATTCACAAAACTCCAAAAACTAAACACAATTCTTACTTCAGTTAAAATATAACAAGTGATATAACCAAACCAAAACTGTACTCTGCGTTTCACTCTTTACAACAAACACGTGCACTGTATACTTACCGAGATACACACAAACAAAAACAAAGATTTATTATATTGGAACCCAGAACCGGTATTTTTTTTTTGTTTTCTTTTTTGTTTGGCACAAAAATAATAGCACTGACCTGCGATCGTCACAAGGCTAGTGTTCGACGAAGGCCAAAGTTTCTGCATTGGTTTTATTTAAAAGTGAGTATTGGAAGTATGGTAGTTGAGAGGTGCGCCATAATGCCCGGTGCGCCATAATGCCCGAAGTTACCCTAATTGTGACCATTCTTCACGTTTGAAATTTATTATTTGTATTATCGTAGTAGATTACTTTCTTCCATGCCTTAACACTTTTTTTTTAACAATGAAGTTGGTCTCAAAATGGTTTCTCTTTTCGCAGAATGTTAAACTGATAGTTTAACTCACCAAGAACATCAAAATTAAATGTTCGTTCATCCAAAAATAACAAGAAATACCACTCAACTTTTCATGTGGTAAGGGATTTCAAAAACCTTAAACGCATACAAATCTGTTCTTGGTTTAGTGATGGTGTCTTTTCAAAATTCAGCCATTTTAGAAAATTGGGACTAATGACCATTGTATTTACTACCTATCCTAAAATTACAAATAACAACTGTTTTTCACTTTTATTCTTGTCGTTAATCCACCAAAACTGGTAGCACATGTAAAAATTTACTCATTTTTTTAAATAATTTTAGCCGTTGCTTTTCCTATAACATCTTCAAATATCAAAAAACAATAAAACCTTTTTAGGTCACGCACCACTATTGGGGGCAAATGATTAATGAACATTTGAAAAGTTGGGTACCTATTCTGATGAAAAGAAGTGTATATGGTTGATTTCATTCCACTGGAAGGCAAGTATTTTCTTTAATTTCAATAGTTTTTAATGCGAATTATGCTTTCAGCAACTCAAATAACTCGTATTTCATCTTCAGTTTTGTTTTCCAAAAACATACTCAAGAATCATCCATCAAAGTCTTCTTGACTATTCAGAGACATTACAGGATGTCTTACTATGAGACTTTAATACATTTTAGTATTAATAACAATACCAAGAATGTATTTTTTTGGGGATAGTACGATAACTAAGGCGGTGAAAACTAGTAACGGATTCTTGTAGAGGAGTTAAATACAAGCATTTTTTACTATGGGAGGGGGGTCTAAAAAATGACTCAAAATAAAAAAAATATATTGAAAAATGACTGCAACACCTTCAGTTATGAATGATCACAACAAAAACATTACTGTTAAAAAAAGAGCCAAGTTCTCCTATGTTGAAATTATGCTGGCACAAAAAGTACTGAGATGTAAAAGTGTACCAAGTTCTAAAGTTTGGGTTCAAATTCGTATCAATAAAATTTTGATTGTTCTATTGACAATTTTTCTTTTAATTACCGATTTTTAAAGTTATTTCAAAAATTGCCAAGTAAACAAACAAAATTTTATTGATACGAATTTGAACCCAAACTTTAGAACTTGGTACACTTTTACATCTCAGTACTTTTTGTGCCAGCATAATTTCAACATAGGAGAACTTGGCTCTTTTTTTAACAGTAATGTTTTTGTTGTGATTTCACTACTTTTTGCAAGGTATGGCTGTAGAATTGAAAATCTCTATATTTGATGAAAATTCAGTGAAAATGGGTGGTTGCCACGCCCCCTGGCTGAAATTCTCAAACTTTAAATTTTTTCCTTTGTATAAACTACCAGCTCTACCATTCTACCAAATTTCAAGATTCTACGATAATCAGAAGTGCTCTATAATATTTGATTAAAATTCAGCGGAAATGGGCGATTGCCACGCCCCCTGGGTGAAATTCTCAAATATTAAATGTTTTCCTTTGTATAAACTACCAGCTCTACCATTCTTACAAATTTCAAGATTCTAATCAGAAGTGCTCTATAATATTTGATGAAAATTCAGCGGAAATGGGCGATTGCCACGCCCCCTGGCTGAAATTATCAAATTTTAAATTTTTTCCCTTGTATGAATTACCATCTCTACCATTCTACCAAATTTCAAGATTCTACGATAATCAGAAGTGCTCTATAATATTTGATTAAAATTCAGTGGAAATGGGCGATTGCCACGCTCCCTGGGTGAAATTCTCAAATATTAAATGTTTTCCTTTGTATAAACTACCATCTATACCATTCTACCAAATTTCAAGATTCTACGATAATCAGAAGTGCTCTATAATATTTGATTAAAATTCAGCGGAAATGGGCGATTGCCACGCCCCCTGGGTGAAATTCTCAAATATTAAATGTTTTCCTTCACCCAGAGAAAAAACGCATAGTAATTTTTAATCCGTTCTACATTGAATCAATGGTGAAAAATATATTCATTAATTTTTTTAAAAAATCGTCCTGTGCTTAAGTTACAGTTTGTCACATCAATTTTTATAAGTGAGATGGCACAGTGGTAAAGCACAAGCTTGTCAACGCAGGTATAGCAGGTTCGATCCCCAGCGGATGCCAGTTTTACTTTTTTTATTTTTTTAATGTATGAACAACTTTTATTTAATGTGTGAACAACTTTGATTGAATGTGTGAACAACTTTGATTTGAAGTGTGCTACTTTGATTCAATCATTTTCCACTTTAGGCTAAAAATGTAGTGATTTTCCATTGATTCAAAGTGGTTTAGATTGATTTTACGTTGTTTTTTGGCTCAGTGTTTGTATAAACTACCAGCTCTACCATTCTTACAAATTTCAAGATTCTACGATAATCAGAAGTGCTCTATAATATTTGATGAAAATTCAGCGGAAATGGGCGATTGCCACGCCCCCTGGCTGAAATTATCAAATTTTAAATTTTTTCCCTTGTATGAATTACCATCTCTACCATTCTACCAAATTTCAAGATTCTACGATAATCAGAAGTGCTCTATAATATTTGATTAAAATTCAGCGGAAATGGGCGATTGCCACACCCCCTGGGTGAAATTCTCAAATATTAAATGTTTTCCTTTGTATAAACTACCAGCTCTACCATTCTTACAAATTTCAAGATTCTACGATAATCAGAAGTGCTCTATAATATTTGATGAAAATTCAGCGGAAATGGGCGATTGCCACGCTCCCTAGGTGAAATTCTCAAATATTAAATGTTTTCCTTTGTATAAACTACCATCTATACCATTCTACCAAATTTCAAGATTCTACGATAATCAGAAGTGCTCTATAATATTTGATTAAAATTCAGCGGAAATGGGCGATTGCCACGCCCCCTGGGTGAAATTCTCAAATATTAAATGTTTTCCTTTGTATAAACTACCAGCTCTACCATTCTTACAAATTTCAAGATTCTACGATAATCAGAAGTGCTCTATAATATTTGATGAAAATTCAGCGGAAATGGGCGATTGCCACGCTCCCTGGGTGAAATTCTCAAATATTAAATGTTTTCCTTTGTATAAACTACCAGCTCTACCATTCTACCAAATTTCAAGATTCTACGATAATCAGAAGAGCTCTATAATATTTGATGAAAATGGGCGATTGCCACGCCCCCTGGGTGAAATTCTCAAATATTAAATTTTTTCCTTTGTATAAACTACCAGTTCTACCATTCTACCAAATTTCAAGATTCTACGATAATCAGAAGTGCTCTATAATATTTGATGAAAATTCAGCGGAAATGGGCGATTGCCACGCCCCCTGGGTGAAATTCTCAAATATTAAATTTTTTCCTTTGTATAAACTACCAGCTCTACCATTCTACCAAATTTCAAGATTCTACGATAATCAGAAGTGCTCTATAATATTTGATGAAAATTCAGCGGAAATGGGCGGATGCCACGCCCCCTGAATTGAAAATCTCAAATTTTCGATTTTTTCCTTTGTATACACCACAAGTCCTATCACCGTGTAAATAATTTTGATGATCTGTCAGTGAGTCAGTGAGTCAGTGAATCAGTGAGTCAGTGAGTCAGTTACGGTTTTTGCGATTTTTGAAGCCCTATATCTCAGAAACTACTCATCGTAGGAGGCTGAAATTTTGTGAGGTGTTTGGTTTTGACCAGCTCAACAAATGTAGTGAGTTTGAAATTTCTAGCATCTTTGGTGTGGAAGTTAGAGGGGGGTCGAAAATGGCCTGAGTTGTTTCCTGTAAATAAGGGTGTAGTGCCAAAGTTGCTAGAGAACTTGGCTGGGCACTACCGTGCCCCTTGATACATTTTTCAAAATCCCGAATATTACACTTTATTTTAATTTTTAAATTAAGTTATTTTAAATCAATTTTAATCAATTTCAAAGTTAAAATTTGGGAAAAAAAAGTAAAGGTACAAGGTACTGTTTAAATAAAAAAAAAAAACTGTTGACATTGGCGCCTGCCAGATGACTTTACATACCCCAAGCAGAGCTGCAAAGTTGCGTGAGCGGTACAGAGGACCTAAAAAGTAAAGTTCAAATCCTGAGAACCCGCGAAGCGGGACAGGCAAAGTATACTTTATAGATTATAGATAATAAAAGCTATTGACATTGGCGAGCATGCCTGCCGAGGTATCTAGTGTTTTTCTTGGAGGTACACAAAGTTCTCAACTTACTCTATGTATAAAATATCAAAGACCTTTTTAATGATGGCAATGTAATGCCAAATTTATCGAAAACAGTTAAAAAATTAAAATCTAATAAAAAAGTAGTTTTCGTGTATTCGTGTATTCCAATTTTCTCAAAAACTATATGGCATAAAAACATATGGTGTTCAGTGGTTAATTGGGGCAGTTTACTTTATCAATCAATTTTGTGTTGAGGTCCACAGTCATAAGAAAAATAGTATTCAGTGCGTTTTGTATGCCTTTTCCACAATTTTTGACTTCGAATTCGATTATTTTAAAAACTATTGACTGAAAAAACATGATCTGAAATTTAAAATTAAGTGTAGAATTCTGGCTTTTGAAAAAGGTATCTTTTATAGTTGTATGTGTTGCCATTGCTTTTAAATATTTTTTTTTATCACTTTTAGTTTTTTTTTTTGAAAATTGCCCCTCCCTCTTAAACGAGGGTCTATAACCCCCCTCCTATAGTAAAAAATGCTTGTATTTGACTGGTCTACAAAATGCCGTTATTATTTTTCACCGCCTTAGTTATCGTACTCTTGCCATTTTTTTTTTATACTTTCTTTTTACTGATTTGAAAATATAAGCCAGAAAACTTTAACTTTTTTCCGAAGCCAATATGCTCAAAAGTAAGTTTTTTGCTAACTCACCATAGATGGTATTGGAGTCAATTGAACTGAAACAATTAAACAAAATAGAAGACAAATACTTTTTATTATATGATCTTTTTATTTCAATAATAGTTCAAGCCCAAAAATATTTAAGATTTTTTTGATAATAAGGTATTATAAATTTTTCAATTTTGGCACGTATGGAACATATGGAGGCAGCACTGGTGGTTTGGTGTCAAATTCTCCTAAACGAATAAAAAATATTACAAAATTAGTTTTTATGTTCAATTTCAAAACGAGTAAAAAGTTAAAACAAAAACTACAAAATGGATATGAGTTGGTTATTGTACAAATTAACATACTTCTTATGCGACGAAATCCATTTTCATCGGCAATATAATAAGTTGTTCGATATGTATTATCAGGAAGTAATTCTGAATGATATCCTTCATAGACTTGAATAATTTTACCATTAACCTCTTTGTTAGTTATCTTTTGGTATTGGGCAACACCATTGCTAAGCACAAATCTGCAACAAAAAAAAAAAATATTTCGGTAAGTTATTTTAAAATTAGAATAGGCTTTCATTTCAAATTAAGGCACTCACTTAAACTCGATTGTTCCATCTTCATAAACACGATAAAATCGATCTAATTGAGTTACTCCATCGCCAGATCTTGTTTTTATTAAATTTGATAACTCAGATTCAGATTTTGGTAAATTTGGATCTTTCAATCCAGGTATTAAATTGTTATCTCCGTTGACTGAAGCAGACTTAGCACTTGCTAATATACAAATTATTAAGACAAAACTTATTTTTAAAATCTCCATCTTGAAGAGTGGTCACTTTAAAACTCAATCCTTTCAACAAAATACATTGCGTTTTATATTGTAAAAGTTTATTCCTTTTTTGTTTCCTGGTTTTAAAGTGGAAACTCTGAATCTAGGTCATTTAAAATTCTATTTATAGAAATTTGAAAAAAAAAAATTAAAATGAGAATAATTTAAATTTGTATCAAAATTTAAAATTACCAGGTTATTATAAATTCTTTACGAGTTCATTTAGATATAATAATGATTCCATTTACATGTGTTGCCTTTTAAGATATTTTGGTTTTTCTTTGACCAGAAAAAATAAAATGCATGGCATGACTCTGCTCCATCAACTTGTTCTTCAAGTACATATATTATTTTTGTATTAATATTTTTCAGATTTTTGTCCTTTCCAGGCGGGAGGGGAAATAAATTTCTAAAATTGAAAAAAGTATAGAAATTAAACGGCAACGCTTGCAACACTTTTCAATTGCTCAAAATGTTTAAAAAATTATATTTTAAGCCCAAAGTTTTAAAACAAAAAAGAAATTTTTAAAAGTTTTTCTGGTTTTAGAAAAAGCTGTAGGTTAATTAAAAACTAATCACAGATGGTTGCAACAGAGTTACCAACAGAATAATCTAGAATAATTGCCAAAAGTTATTAACTTTTATTTTATTAACTAAATCATCGGAAGAGTTTATAATAGGGTAGTCAAAATCAGCAATGCTGATTCTTAAGAAAAAAAAATTTAAAAAAAAATGTCAAATTGTTTTTTTTTTTTTTTTGAAAATTTTCATTATTTTTAAAACGTATAAACTTTGCGAGAAATTTTTTTTTTTTTAATTTATTTCAAAGTTATAGACATTGTCTTAGAACAAGTTCTATATAGATTTTTTTTTTTGTATGTTTGTTCCAAAGTGATCAAACATCGCCTTTTTTTACTCGAAGAATGAGGATGAATACAAAACACACTTGGAACTGGAAAATAAATATTTTGAGGAAGTTTTATTGTTATCAGAGACTCATTTATTAATTTATTCTTAAGAACTTAAGATGAACAATTTCCACCATTAAGGATTAAGGATATTCCAATTTCTAAATGTACCTATTTTCTAATTTATCCTATTTTCGTGACCTTTTATCAATCAAAATTACCTATTTTCTCTTTTTTTTTTGTTTTAGTTTAAATTTAGTATCTATGACTTAGTTTTGCATTATATTTCCACACATTGTTTTTAATTTTGTTTCAAATCATTTTGGTTTAGTGAGTAATTTTATTGCTTTTATGAACATTTTTGTATACAGTCAGCATCATAGCCGGCGTTGAAAATAATAAAAAAATTTTAATGCTTTTTTTTATTCAAGAGACCATAAAACGGACAGTCACACGAAAACGCTGAGATTTGTGTTTGCTGGTATGCATCAGCGTGCAGTACATTCTTGATGGAGATGCAAAAAAAAAAAATGACTAAAAAAGTGTGTGATAGAATTATGATGGGAAGCAAAAAAAAATTGTATGATGTGCCAAATGCACATCGCATCGTCGTCGTCAGACCGGATGTCCCATAAATGTTAGAGCATTTTCAGGATGTGTGTTGAGAATCTGCGTTAAAATATGTACCCAAAGTATTGCACAAGATAAAGTTGAGAGGCATTTTTTAAACGACTTCCCTCTACACACACTCACACACAAAAAAGTGAATGAGTATGAAAAGTTTGTCTTCTAGTTTAACTCGCACAGAGCTCAGGGTGTTGAAATGAAAATTTCACGGAAAAGATTATTATTATTATTTTTTTTTTTTGTATTTTCTTCTTCTTCTTAAAGAACAAATGCAAAGTTGCAAATTTCTTTTGAACAATTCTACAGTAAAAATATGTAAATTTTTTCACACACATAGAAGTCGTTGCGAAAAGGATTCATACAATAGAGTTTTGAAGAATGGATGTATCCGAGCTTTTATAGAATATGCGAAGAAGAAAAAAAAAAAACAATTACCAGAGGAAAGTAGGACTACTTATGTGTACCTTCCTAATAAGAACAAAAAAATCAAAATCTTTAATTTTAAACTTCAAAAAGTTGGTGAATGTTTTTTTTTTTTCTTTTTTTGTTTAGCAGGAACTTTTTATCCTCGTTGTTCTTTTCCACTCTTCATACATACGACACATCATAATTTAGTTTAAAAATTAATTATAATACCAGTATTAGGATCAGTTACCTAAAGATAAAATTTCAATGACTTACCATCTTGTCTGACATAAGGTGTTAGATAATTGCATTCATATCAGCCACAACAAGTCAAAAGCTTGCATCAAAAATGAATCGTTTATTTCAGAAACGACATAAGTCCATGAGCATAAACTTTTCAGAAGCAACAAAAAACTGTTTTTTACTTAAAATTCCACAACACTTCAAATTTAGAGTATGCCGAGTTATAATCTAGCCTAAGATGCATTAAGAAACCTTTAAAATATATATTTTTAAGCCTTTAAAGTCGGTGGACTTATGTCGTTTCTGAAATAAACGAAATTTTTGTGGCAAAACTTTTGTTTTTATTTAGCTATAGTTTTTGAACCGTACTTTCGATTTTACTAAATTAAATAGCAGTAATTTTATAGATGTATAACTTAAAGGCTTGCGTGTCATGATGTTTGCCAAAATAAGTTAAAACTGGTAAAATGTCATATTATTCAAGAGTTAAAAATGCTACCACCACCAGAAATCTGGCTATAACTTTTGAATCCTGAGTACAATTTTAATGAATTTAATAGATATAGATAGAGTAATTCTTTACATTTTTATAGATATATAACAAAAGGGGGTGCGTGTCAAGATTGCTGCCAAAATAATTTAAAACTGGTAAAAAGTCATGTATTTAACAGTCAAAAATGTTGTCACCGGGTGAAAATTTTCCATATAAATATTTTGAACCCTTTTCTTTCAGTTTTCGTATTTTGGGGGGTCTGACATACTTAATTTTTTTTCAGAAGATGAATAACTATATATAAATGAGAAATTTCCAAAAAAAAATTTTTTGGAAAAAGTGGACTTATGCTGTTTCTGAAATAAACGATTCAAATGCAGTATTGAGAGGTCCTTAAGGCAATTGCTTAGGCTTTGTTTTAACTTGTTGCTTCTGAATTCCTTGGAAATGGTCCTTTTGGTCAAATCATTTTTTTTTTATAATCAACTTAATTTTATTTTTAAGATTTAATTGAATTATTTTTACAAACTTTTTGTGCACTGTATCTTTGGGTTCCCTATTTTACGGAAGCCCTGTTACAATGATACAGCTGAAACTGCAGTAGATACACCCCTTTTGGCAATATCCATCCATTCAGCATACCAACCTGGCCACTCTGGAAGTTTGAAGCTTCACTTTCTTCGGTTAAATCGTTCATTTTAAATACTCATAACTCGAAGCACATAATCAATGTGCATTCTAAGTGTTCGTACAAAGAGCGAATGTAGTTCAGTTTCTAAGTTCAAACATCATCTTTAACTTTGAAGAGAAAAAAATTCGAACTTGATAAGACATGAGTCTTACAAATGATTAGGTCATAATATCAACGAAATTTTGTACACACAAGATATTTTTAGCATACAATAAAAAATTTGTTTTAGATATTTTTAGCCTTAAAAAAAAAACTCAAAAAACTATGTTTGATTATTTTTCAAAATAATTTTTTAGTTTTAAAATAAGATGATACATATTTATTGCCAAAAAATAATAACTATGATCCAAAAAGGCTGAAAAATTCGGGTATTTTGTGACATTTAATGCACTTTTGACAATGTAAGGTTGTTTAAAATCGTTCCTGGAATATTCGAGATATTTGAGATTAAAGTTTAAAATAAAATAAAGAAAAACAACATCATTTATACATTTTTTATATTATAATACTTTAATGTTAAAAAAGTCTTTATTCAAATACTATGGCACTTTCTAGCTTACAAAACAACATCATTTCCATCTTAACTAATTTTACGAATAAAAAACAGGATGATAGATTATAGAATCATCTCCATGAAATCTTATGTCCACATCTCTAGGTGTAAAAGTTTGTGAAAAAAACCTGGTTCTTCTGTGGTTATTTCAGCGACCTTTCCTTTAGTATCATTTTCTTCACTAGATTCCTTGGGGTGTTCGGTACTTTTTTCACTTGAATCTTCTTCCGAACTTTGTGATGGTTGTTCTGTGGACTTAATATCATTCAATTCGGTAGTCGAAATAATTTCTGCTTCAGTTGTGGTACCTTCTTCAGAAACTGTTGTTGAAATATTGTCTTCTTCTTCCTTTGATTTAGGTTGTTCTGTGTTTATTTCAATTTTGTTTGTAGTGTTTGTAGTATTTTCTCCTTCTTCACTCTTTTTGGCAACAGTTGTTGAATTTTTCTCTGGAATTGGTAAATCGGTAGAAACATCAAGACTTCTAGACTGTTTAGAGTCCAATTCATCATTTGTTTTAATTGCTTCTAATGGAATTTCTGTACTTATCTCACTTTTGATTGTACTTGATTCACGATCTTCAGTATTCAAAAAAATTGGTAATTCAGTAGTTTTATCTTCATCATTCAACAATGCTTCAGTTGTTGTTTCTGAGACTTCATCAAGTTTTGTGCTTTCTTCTAAATCAGAAACAGTTGATACTTCAACGTCTATTTCTGAAATTTCTGTAGTGATTTCGTGATCTTCTTTGTTAATTGAAGCAGTCGATATGTCTTCATTTGAGTTGTTGTTCGAAACATCTTTAGAAATTTCTATTGGATACTTAGAAACATTTGATGTCTCACCGTCAGTCTTAATTTCGTTTATTTCTGGAATTTCTGTTCTAGATTCTTGATCTTCATTTGCTTGTTGTTCAGTCAATGGGTCTTGTTCAAGAGTCTTTCCTAAGTCTTCATCATTTTTATTAAAAACTGGTGAAATGTGTTCTGAAATAGCTCCAGTTTTATGTTCAAGATATCTTGATACATCATCTTCAGTCTTAATCTCATTGAATTCTGGTGTTTTTGCTTCAAATTCCTGACCTTCAATATTAAGAGAAGCCGATTGTTCAGTAGAAGTGACGACGTCTTCATTTAAAAGAGCTTCAGTTGTTGTTTCTGAAATTTCATCAATTGACACTTCTGTGCTAACTTCTAAGTTTGGAATAATATCACCAATTGGAACAATAGGTTCTCCATTTGTTATTTCTTTAATATCTTCTTCACCTTCAGATAATATTTCTGAGGAAGATGAAGAATGTAAGTTTCTTCCAATTGATTCTTCTTCTAATTTCGGTAGCTCAGAAGATATTTCAAGATTATCGGCTTCAGTGATTGCTTCAGTTGAAGATTGTTCTGTAATAGGCTCTGTTGTAACATCAATACTAGAAACAGGAAGTGTTGAAGATTCTACTTCATTGCTAACTTTTTCGGAACTGTTTTCAGAAATTGGTGAACTGGCTGGTAGATCTGAATTTAGTTGAACTGATAACTCTTCATCGTTTTTCTTCTCCAATATTTCTTCGTTATCTTCCTGCTTCAGAATTTCTGAATCAGTTGCAATATCAATACTAGAAGGTGGAAGTGTTGAAGATTCAACTTGATCATTTACTTTTTCGAAGCTGTCTTCAGAAATTGGAGAAATTGGTGAACTTTCTGAACTGGTCGGTAGGTCTGAATTTTGTTGAACTGATAATTCTTCATCGTTTTTCTTCTCCAATATTTCTTCATTATCTTCCTGTTTCAGAATTTCTGACTCAGTTGTTGAAATAGAGTCTTCTTTGACAATATCAGATCCTAGATTCAAATTGTTTAACTGCTCTTCTTCCAGATCTTTTTCAATTTCTATTAAATTTTCTTCAACGGTCTTTGTCCTACCTTGAATATCTTCAGTTACCGATGGAGGTATTTCTTCACCATTTTTCTCTTCCAATATTTCTCCTTGATGATTCAGAATTTCTTCATCGTTTTTCTTCTCCAATATTTCTTCTTCTTGCTGCAAAATTTCTTCACCATTTTTCTTCTCCAATGTGTCTTCTTCTTGCTGCAAAATTTCTTCACCATTTTTCTTCTCCAATATTTCATCTTCCTGATTTAGAATTTCTTCACCATTCTTCTGCTCTGATATATCTTCATTATCTTCTTGTTTTAGAATTTCTGACTCAGTAGTTGAAATGGTATCAGATCCTTGATTCAAATTTGTCAACTGATCTTCTTCGTGTTCCTTTTCAATTTCTACTAAATTACCTTCAATTGTTTTTGCCGTCGTTTGAACATCTTCATTAACCAATGGTGGTAGTTTATTTTCACTATCACTAAGTTTATTCAAGGCATATGGGCCTGAGCTAGGTAATTTCGGTGGATTGTTCTCAACTATCACTGGAATAAAAAAAATTTAAATAAAAATTGGAACATTGAAAAGATTGAAGATCAAAGCTTACCTGGTGAACTTCTGTATCCATTTTCATCAGCAGCATAATATCTAGTACCATAGCGACCATCTTTGTATTGCTCAGAAATATATCCTTCAAAAACTTGAATTTTATCTCCATCAACATATTTCGTGCTTATTCTTTGGTATTGAACGTGACCATTATTCAGGGCCATTCTATACAAAAAATAGAAGTTTTTGTAACAAAAATTCTTCACTAATACTTTTTTTGAAAACTCACTTAAATTCGACTGTCCCGTTTTTGTAAGTCCTGTGGAAACGTTCCATTTCTTCAACTTTTTTTACTGGAATAGGATTTGGATAGACCACATTTCTATCACCTTCAATTGTCTGTGGAGGTCCGAAAAATTCTGTAACTGGTGCTGCTTGTGAACCAAGCAAAACCGTTAAGATTAAGGCTACAAAGACTGTTACTGATCCCATTGTTTTCTGATTCGATGTTAAACTTTAACTGATTTCTTGGATAAATCTTCTTCAGATATTTATACTTTTTTCGTTCAGCTTACAAAACACCAAAAAAAACTTAAAACACGTAATAAAAGTTTATAATTAGTTACAACGAATTTATAAATACACTTTTTATTTTCCTCCAAAACAAGTGACTAAGAAATAAGAGGACTCGGCAGTTAACAAAATCTTTCACTTCACTTTTTATTCGATACCTTTTAGTTGAACTATTTTGTCAAGACTAATAACAAATAGTTCATGTTCAACATTCTTATAGGAGAATTTTTTTCTTTTCAAAACGTCATAAGTATTCAAATTAATATCTGGGGAATCTCTCAAAAAAATGGAACTTACTCGTAACTTAATAAGATTTCTATGAATTTTTGCGGGGCTTTTCCAGTTTTTGTACTATTTTTCTTCAATGAATGAATAAAATATGATTCAGTATTTTCTGCGTCATCATTTTTCTGCTAACTTGGCTAATATTGGTTGGATTTCATGAATTTTTGGAAGAGGTTTAGTAAAGGAAAAAAAAAAACCTTCAAGGTGCTAAACTGTGACGTAACAAATTCACATAATATTTTCAAACTTGTTGTATTTGTTTACTGTATTGATGATCATGTTAACCAGTCATTTATTGTTCAATGACCCATGGGGTTTTGGTTGTCAATGAAAGAAAAAAAAAACTTGAAGACTCATGATGCCAAGACTGGTTTAAGCGTCATTTTATTTAACTGACTAATTTCCGAAAAAAAATGTAAAGTAATTTTTTTTTTTTTATTTCCCTTTTTTTTAAAGGTTTCGGTTTTTAGTGATAAATTAAATGAATCAATATTCACAGCAAATTTCAATCTGATTTAAATCACAAAATTATTATGATGACTGTGATTTGTGAATTAGCTTGAAAAAATATAATTTTATTTATTGATCCAATTTAAATAAATTAATTATTCAGTGAGCGAGAGTAATTTTCTATATAAAATGCAAATAAACTAACAACTAACAGCGGCGTAGAGGCTTATTAGAGATAGATAGATATTTTTATTTCGTTATAATATTTTCAAAAAGGTCTGTGACCGCGCATTTTACAATTCAGAGATTTGATATAATTAATCTTACAACTGAAATATTATTTAAGAAAAGAAACAAACAAATTTATATAATTAAGGATATATCGAAGGAAAATACGAAAAAAAAACCTTCATTCAAAAGTAATAAAAAAAAAAAAAAAAAAAAGAATTAATTAAATTAAGTTTAATAAATAAATTTAATTCAAAGAACAATTTAGAAAACAAAAGTAAATATTTACAAAGGTGTGATAATGTTCAAATAAATAAAGTAACAGAAAAAAAAAACAAAATAGCAAAAAAAAAAAAAAAAAAACAACAATAAATAAATAAATAACATAAAGTAAATAAATAACATATAACATTATAACATATAAAAATTAGAACAAGAATAAATAAATAGTTTATAAACGTATAAGTAAACAGATTAATAAATAGGTAGATAAATAAATAAATTAAATAAATAAATACAAAAAATAATAAATAAATAGATAAAAACATAAGTACATAAATAAATAAATAAGTAAATAAATAAATAAATAAATAAATAAATAAATAAATAAATAAATAAATAATAAATAAATAAATAAATAAATGAATAAATAAATAAATAAATAAATAAGTAAATGTATTAATAATTTAATAAACAAATGAATAAACAATAATTAATAAACAAAGTGAATAAATTAATAAGTACACATTTTAACAAGTTTATGAATAAATATACATAAATATCACATTAATGAATAAAAAAAAACAGTAAGTTAAAGCATTCGTAATAAATATTTTTAAATTAGTATCACAGATTACATATTAAGCCGTCTTATAATATAATTTTCGGAGATATCACAGCTGTTATTAAAATTTGATGTTAGTTTAAGAATTCTTTCAAAAATCGATTCAACATCCGCCTTTTTGTGGAGATCTAAGGTTGAAGTATGCCAAGGTAGATTGAGCATCATTTTTAAGATTTTATTTTGAGATACTTGCAACTTTTTTATATGGCATAAAGCTGCTTTGCCCCATATTGGACATCCATAAAGTAAAATTGCTTGAAAAACAACTTTGTGAATGATTATTTTATTTTCTACGCTGAGTAAAGATTTACGATTTATGAAGGGGTAAAGCATCTTAATTGCAATATTTATTTTCTTCAACGTGCTTTGTATATGTTGGTTGAAAGTAAGCTTTGTGTCAAGATGAACTCCAAGATACTTTACGGATTGTTCCCACTTTATCACGTTACCATTAATTTGAAGCTGACTGTTGGGGAGATAGCAAGCTTTTCTTTTTCGTGTAAAAAAGATGGCTTGCATTTTCCCAACATTCAGCTTGATTTTCCATCTGTTGTAATAAATTTCTAGTTTTTTAATCGCATTTTTTAGATTCGTCTCAATGTTGAGAGCGAATTCATGTGACGCAAAAACTGCAGTGTCATCAGCAAGAATTGCTGCTTCACATTGCGGTAGATAAGGAAAATCTGAAGTATATAGGTTGTAAAGGATTGGACCAAGGACCGAGCCTTGTGGAACGCCATAATCAAAACAGAACAAACTAGAAACACCACAATTGACATGTACTTGAAAACATCTATTGGATAAGAAACTTTGAACGATTTTACACAGATATAAAGGAAATTCAAATTTTATCATTTTATGTATTATTCCATTGTGCCAGACAGAATCAAAAGCCTTTTCGATATCAATCAATACCATTCCTGTTGACTCGCCTATCATACGATGTTCTAGAACGTGATTGCAAATTCTTTTAACCTGATGCGATGTGCTATGAGAGCTTCTAAAGCCAAATTGTATATCAGGGAAAATTTTCTTATCCAACACAATTTTAAGAACTTGTTTTTTAACTACTTTTTCGTAAACTTTACTAATGTTACTTAACAAACTTATTGGCCTATAACTTTCAGCTGCATCTGGAGGTTTCCCAGCTTTAAGCACAGGAACAACCATTGCTTTTTTCCAACACTGAGGAAAATATTGATGTTTTAAACATGCATTTATCAAAAATGTTAAAAACTTGATTCCCACATTTGGTAAATTTTTTAAATAGGCATTTTTAATGTTATCTAAACCACCTGTTTTTCGGGTTTTAAGGCTGTTTAACACATTTTTAATGTTTTCTTCCGCTACAAAAGCATTAAGGGGTGTCACTTCGTTTGAGGATTCGAATTCTTCAATCGAATCTCTTACAAGTTCATTTGTTTCGAGATCACCCAAATGAAGAGAAACAAGATGATTTTTTGAAAAATTATCTCCAAGTAAATTAGCCTTCTCTAAATCGGTTAAATATGTCTTTGTTGAATCCTTCAAAAATGGTATTTTTCGGTTTTTGTTTTTTACTATTTTAATAATATTCCAGAAGGGCTTAGCGTTTTTATCAAGTGCACTCAATTTTGTGTTCCACTCTTCATTACGATTTTTATGTATTTCTTCTGTAATTATTTTGTTAAAATAAGAAACCATTGATCGAGAAAACGGCTGGCGATACTTCTGCCAATTTTTTCGATGAATGTTTCTTATTTTAATGAGTTCTATAATATGGACTGGGAGTTTCTTGCATGTAACTTTTTTTTCTTTTTTAGGAACGCTTGCAATAGCTGAAGAGAAAATTGTTTCAGTAAAGTTTTGAACAATGGTCTCAACATCCTCCTTACAAGACACCCTTTCAAGATCTGTAGGACTATTTTTAAGATTCATTTTTACTTTTGATTTGTATGATTTCCAATTAGCATATTTCATGTCAAGGAAATATTGCACTTTTCTTTCTCCCAACCAAGAGAGTTCACAAAAAACAGGGTTATGGTCTGAAGTTAGAGCACTAAACGAGACAGGTTCTGTTATTAAGTAAGGGACATTTGACACAAAAAGATCAAGCACAGAAGGACAACCACGAGAACTAGCAGGATAATATGTTGGACAAGGAGGATAAAAAATATTTAGAGGTAATGTCAATTGAAGATCGGCTAATATATTGCCCCATGCATTCGCTCTTGCACATCCCCAATCTCTATGGCGGCAATTAAGATCGCCACCTAATAAAAATTCACCATTCATTGTAACTAACTTTTTGAGATCTTGTTTAAACCATTTTCTTTTTATATCCGAGGAAGACCCACCAGGAAAATAAACTGAAAAAATTTGTACTGTCTTTTGGTTTCTTAAATTAATCTCAATCCCTATATTTTCCACTATTCGTGTTGTTATCATAGGTAAAAGCGAATGTTGAATCGATTTTCTAATAAGAATTGCAACTCCCCCACCTCTTTGACCTATTCTATCTATTCGATAGCATTTGAAATCAGACGTTGAGAGTTGTATATCTAAAGTGAGCCAGGTTTCGGTAACTAAAGCTACGTCAACTTTGTAGTTACTCAAAAAATTTAAAAATTCAATAAATTTATTACGTATGCCTTTTGCATTCCAAGTTACTATTTTTATTTTTGTATCTGACATTTTACTTATTATTAGAGTATAAGAACTTAGTGGCTAAATGCGCGATCACATTAAATTGCTCTATTTTTGTTTTACAAACAGATAAATTAGATACCATTTCCATACACAAGGCATTAAGCTCTTCCATAGTGAAGAGCGTTGAATTGTTGTTGTTTACATTGCTGAAGTTGTTAGAATTGGATGTAGAAGGTCCATGAGAGTCATTTTCCCATACCTTCATAGCTGCTGATGCTCTTTGTGGCTGAGAGCTTGCATTTGGGAAGCTTTTGCTCGAAGCATTGACTTGTCGTCGAACATGTGGTTGCCGAAGCGAAGGAAAATCATGCACAGAAGCTAAAGAAACCGGTTTTTCATATACCTGCTGATGCTGAGCAGAGACATGTGCTTCTGCAGCGATAAGAGTTCTTGGTTGGTGGGGATGAGCTTTTCTTGCAGATGATCTTTCTTTGATTTCTAAATATCTAGTTCTACTAGTGCATGTTATGTCAGTAGCTTTATGATTGCCATTGCAGTTGGCACATTTATTCGTTGACGCATTATTGCATTCGGATGTTTTGTGAGGCCCAGCACAGATAGCACAATATGTTTTTATGTGACAATTTCTCTCACCATGGCCAAACATTTGGCAATTAAAACATTGTGTCACCTTACCTTTTATTTTTCTTTGGAAGTTCCAATTGACTTGAGTGTGAAAAATAGAACGATAATTTTTTTTAAGTTCATTTAATTTAATCGAACCATTTTCAAAGGAGACAAGATAAAAGTAATCAATGAATTGTTCATATTTTTTTTCAATTTTTTTTATGTCAACACATTTTAAGCCAAGAGAAACAAGTTCAGCTTTTAGATCATTAGTATTGATATCATCAAGACCATATAAAATAACTTTGAAGGCTTTCGCACTTTTAAGGTCATGAGAAAAATATTGGCAATTGTCTTCATTTAATTTATTTAGTACAATTTTAAAGGATTCCATACAGTCACAAATAATTTTTATTCCGATTGTTAATTTTTTGATGGAGTAGTTAGATACTTTAAGGTTTTTCATGAGACTATGCACATATTCAGTGGATTTTTGTAGCACTTTTATAGGTGGCACATAAACTTTTTTCACAATTGTGGATTCATTTTCTTCATCCATATCTGAATTATCAGTATCTGGATGGCATTGAAGGGGTGTAAATTTATTAAAGTACATATTTTTGATAGGACCACTACTAGTTGGAAACATGGTGGAACGAAGTTTTTTATCCGAGGACAAATAATTGTCCTCGGTTTTTGGCGATCTACCGCGTTTGGGAATGTTTTTTGTTAACTTGAACTTGGGATTAAGATATGAACACGTCATACGTAGTCGAAAGCTCGGGGTAAACTGGGTAGAGGCTTATTAAATAGGTGAAAACCAGAGATAAACGTTGAGATAAATATTGTATATCATTAACACAAAACTGTTTGAGGGGGCAGATATAGATCAAAGTTTGGATTAAAATAGTCGGTTTTTTTTCACACCTACTTGTATGGAATTAAATAATGAATGAATCGATTTTTACTATAGCTATGGAACCTGTTTAAAAATGGAATTTCAATAAAAGATTTACGTGTGAGATTTAATAATACGAAATTATTGTCGATTTAAAAAAGCAGAATGGAATAAAACAAAATTAAATGACAAAAAGATCAAAAGCGCTGAAGAGCTGAAGTTATGTTTTTTTAAGTTTCAATAAACAATTGGTCAAGAAGATACATAAAAATAATTTTTGCTGATTGTCGGAGACACGACCGTCGAGTTACTCATAAGCTTGTGAGGTAAGAAATTAAAATTAATTAAAATTTAAATAAAATGCCAAATAAAATATAAGTTGTTACTGAAAACGAAAAAAAAAAATAATTGCAACTTTTAATATGAGAGAAGTTCTTATGTGACAAATGACAACCCTATTTCTGTATAAAACAATGCAAAATATTTAATGTAGGTACACATTTTGCATTCTCAAAAACGGCTCTAACGATTCTGATAAAAGTTTGCAAACGTAATATTCAAAGCGATTGCAATAAAACTGCATTTTTATTTTTTTCTAAAAAAGTCAAATAAAACAATTTTTTTTTTAATTTATCAAAATTTTGCCCTAAATGTCGGCTCTTCCCCAATATCAATTTTTTTACTTGCGATATAGACAATGCCAAAAAAGTGGGTCGCGGAAGTCCGTCTGTTTGTCTGTCTGTCAGTCTGTCTGTCTGTATAAGGAGCTACAGCCTAAACGGATGGACCGATTAATGTCAAATTTGGTATGTAGCGTTATTTGGCGACTCTCCAGAGGGGTTTTTGGAATTAATTTTTTTGGACCAAAAATAACGATACTTATCATATACCGATTTTAGTTAGTTTTAAGCTAAAGTCTATCTTCTAATGAAAAAATTTTTGTTTGAAAATCATTATTAACGGTACCTTGCATAGAACCGTTTTTTTTTTTAAATCCGATTATCTCCGAAACTGCTTATTCGATTTCAACTAAGCTTTTTGTGAAGAAGAATTTATATAATTTAAATATAAACCAAAAATAAAATTTAAACAAAATTAATTTTTTGGATTTAAAAAAAAATTTTGAAAATTTGTTTTTGAAAAATCAAATTTTCGTAACGGGACATTTAATTTTTTTGAAATTTTGGTTTTAGATGTTGATTAGTGATTTCTACAAAATGGCATACCAATTTTATTTTAAAACTTTTATTCCAAAAAAATATTTATAAAAAGTTAGTTTTTAAAAAACGGTTCTAACGATTTTCAAAATTTTTTTTTTCTTAAAATGCATGTTAATATATCAATCAAAACTGCATATTTGTTTTGGAGGGCAATTTGATTTCAGATTTTATTTTATTTTTTTAAAGAAGGAATTTTATTTTATTTTTTTTCCAAATTTCTATATAAAAAAAAAGTCTTAAAAATTTAAGCAACTTTAACTCTAAGAGCAAGTTCGTGCGACCCATTCGTGCATTTTATTTAATTTATATAGTGCCCCCTCTTAAAATCTACAAGTAAACTAACATAAAAGTGCTTTGAACTGCAAGAGCAAGTACATGCGACCCAGTCGTGAATTTTATTTTTAATGCAAAATATTTTTATTTGAAATAAATATTTTTTTAATGCAAATATTATATTGCAATTAAAATAAAAATTTTTTTAAATGCAAATTTTTTTCAGTCGCATTAAATATTTTTTTATTGCATTTTTTTTTTATTTGCAATATATTTTTTTTTCATTTTGTAATGCATTTTTTTAACATCCTATTTTTTCAAAAATTATGATTTTTTAAATAGACCAAGAAAAGTAGGTACTAGATTATTGTATGCAACTGAGACTTTTGACAAATCGAAACAAAATTATATAAAAATTATATCTTGATAACCTTAATCCATGGGATTGATTGGCTCTGAAAAAAATATAGTTATATATATTATTATTTAAAACTGAGCCATACAATAATACTCTTGTCACAATAACCTTTTTCGTTGGAATGGATTGATATGATAACACATATTATATTACAAAATATTGTTCAACCCAATGAATATGAAAAATATTGATTACCATTTTTTTCTAATAAACTCGATGTGTAACAAACCGTGATGCATCACTTGTAATTATTTTAAATCCTATATGAATTGAATTAAAAATTAATATGATTTCAGTTAAAAAATGCGATATCAAAATTTTCTTGAATGTGGGTTAACGTAATTATTAATAATAACCGCCATAGGCATTGCTTCAGTTTAATTTTTAACCCATTTTGTTTTTTTTAGTCTTCTTCAAATTTCTAAAACTAGTTTACTCGCGATATAGTTATATACTATATATTTTTTTTGTACACGAAATTTTCTTTCAACTTTTTCTATACATATAATATGTTTCGATTTTGAACTTTTCTTATAAGGACACACTTTGAAAAAAATCCTTGAGGTATAAAAGCTCCTGATAAAATTAGAAATGTCACACCTGTAACATTGTTCTTTTTTTGTATATTGTTTTGTGTCTCGTTGTGGAAAGAATTGGCAAACTGAAGATCATCATTCTGATAATACATATATTTGAAAACAATTAACATGTTTACAAAATGAAACATTTTCTAATTTATAGAAATTTAATTTTCTGTTCGAAAATCACAGGCTCTTAGTCCATCACACCCGTAACGTATGTTAAGTAGATATGGAAAATAAAATGAGCACATAAAAAATTTTTTTTTTAACATTAAATCATTGAGACATCCATAAATCCTGAACAATTTATAAAATTATGCTTTAAATTAAAGTGTCACGCCCGAAGAAATGGAAACACTAAGTATGCATTGATTACAAAAATGGGGAAAATCCCTTTCACAGATATGTGGACAGAAAGATCATGCACAAGCTTTAATAAGCTTTAAAAAATGACTACCTAAATAATAATTAAAACTCCTTCTTAATTTGTCAAAAAAAGAAATAAATTACTTTAAAACTTAAAACACTCGTTTGTTGGTTATTAAAAAAAATCAAAAATCATAGTCGTTAATCAAATTTATTGAACAGAACACACAACAGAACCAAATGGGTAGTTAAGTGCCATCAAATACCAAAGCTTAATAGGTCGTAAGAGATTATTGATGGGCAGATAAATTTTCGATTTGTTATCGAGAAATTAATTCGATTTTAATTACCTACTCGATTTAATTATACATAATTTAAACAAGTATAGTAGATTTTGCCTGCTAGCTAATGAATGGATATTTCGATATCTTCAAATAATGAAGCCACACAATTTTCAAATCATATTTGTATTTTAAATTCAAAACACTTTTGCGAATTTGAAATTGCCCAAAAGGTTATTTTTTTGTTTATTTAAAAACAAACAAGAAAAAATACAAAAAATAATAATAAAAAAAAAAAAAAGAAAACTTGGGCAAAAAGATTAAAAAAAAAATTGATAAGAATTTCCTTTCGGACGCAAAACTTTTATAATCACTTACATTTTGCCATTTGAATTTTTCAACAACATTTATGTAGGTTGAAATATAAATTCCAACAAAAAAGATACCAAACGCAAAAAAAAGGATATTTTCTCATTAAATAGAAAGGCAACAGACAAAAATCTTATTAAACATTCATTAAACTTTTTTTTTGCCTGCTTTTTCGTTGTTGTTGTTGTTGTTGTACTTGGTGTTGTTGGCTTTTGTATAAATGGTAATATACAAAGTCCTAGGGTCAATGAATTCCAAGCGGATAAAGTTAAAAAATTGCTTCTGGGCTAGTAGTAAAGTTTTATTTTTGATTGGGAAGAAGGGGACCTACGTTACATACCTTGTTTCGAAAGTTCTTTTTTTTTAAAAGAAAACAAGAGGATGATTATAAGGGAACATCATTTACATCATTTTTTTTTGTTTTTTTTCTTACTGAAATTTGTTAGGCAGCATAAATTAGTTAGAAAATTAGAAACATCACACAAAGAAAGGAAAAGACTCATTATTTGAAGGATTTATTTTCTAATCATTTGAAAATATTTTCTTCGAGGGTTCTTTTTATTTATTTTTTCTATATTTATTATGCAGTGTGAATACTGTATCACTTCTATAATAACCCACGGTATTTTTGTTTTGGATTTACAAGAAGAAATTATTTTTTTATAATGGATTTGGGATTGAAGGTTTTACTTCAATTTTGGAAAAGTTGGACAGTTTTGTAATTATTTGAATGGCAGTTTTTTGATTGATTTTCAAAAGTTTGAACTTTTAGATTTTTTTTTTGTTGATATATTTTTTGCAAAATTGAATGCTTAATACATTACTTACCTACTTTTTCAATATGTTTAATTTTCATCTTTTTGATGAATTAATAAATTAAAAAGTATTGGAAAAAGTTTTAATGTTAAATATCTCCGAAAGATAATTATAAAATTATTTATTTAAAAAAAAAAAATAAAATTAATATTAACAAAATTGAATACCTATTGAAGGAATATTTTGTATTAAATTATTAGTTTTCAACGGTATATAGACATAATTTGGCGGAGTTAAAACTAGAACTACATTAAAGAGGTGTGGATATTTTTGTTAAGCAAGTGCTATGAAAATATGAAAAAATAAAATTAGCAGAATTTTGAAAAGAAAAATTAAAAAAAAACAGAATTTTGAAAGTCAGAATAGAAAAAATCAGTATTTTGAAAAACAGAATTCTCGTAAAAAAAATTATGTGTGCAATTCACACGTGGTAGAAGTGAAACCTTAAAAAATCATTTTTCTTGCAAAAAAAAAAAATAGAAAAAATCTACCTATTTTTATTCTATCACCTTCAAATCCATGTTTTTTATATGTCAACCTGTATATCATCTGAAAGCTTATTGTCTAAGCTCAAAATATATATATCAATCAGGTCTATGAGACATCTACAAAAAGAGCTAGAATTGTTTGAACTCGATCAATTTCCATCAAAAAAAGCGAAAAAACACGTATTTTTGTCTTCTCACGCTATTAAATGCATTTTTTCCCTAACAACCCATAAAAAATTTTATACCATGTGAAAGCTTTTAAAGTCAACCATGTCGAATTTCCAGACTGAGATTACGGTACTTCCTACACTGGTAGCTGGTCATCGCCAACAGATCTCCACAGGTGTTTTGAGGTATGTTTAAATTTTTTCAATTTAAGATTGTGTAACTTGTAGAAAACGTACCGTTATGTGTGATACATCAAATAAAAGGTTATTTTATCAGCATGCGTATTAAAGTTAAATCAAATTTGTATGTGCACTAGATCAAAAGATATAACGTGTGTTGGAAAAGAACATCTTTTTACCGTTATCTCCGAATTTTGAATATGAAATTAATTGAAATTTTGTACAATTATAACTTATTTAATTACCTATCAACAGTATAGATTTCATTCATCTATCTTTTAAAACAAAAAAGTTATAACAAGTTGAAGTCGTGTCGTGTTTTCGTTTCATCTTGTTTCAAATCACTACGATACTAAAGAAGTTTTCACTTCAAAAAAACAGGATTTTTAAGTCAGAATTTTGACCCGCTCCCGTTGCTGAGATATCGAAATCAAAGACAAAACTATCATTTTTCGTTCGGAAGGTAATTTCTCAACGTGAAGTCGTCAAAGAAAAGTTCTTCAAAACAAGAAATTGGAGCTGATACTATCCACTTCATTTCCATATGATTGGTTTTTTTTTCCAGTTCAATAGAACTAAAAAAAAACAACAAAATTTCGAAATATTTTAAAGGCATTGATTTAACATTTAATACTGTGTGATGAAAATCACTTTAAAAAATCTAAGAGAAGTTTCAGATTGTTTTTGCCCCACGTGGCAGGGCCCCAAAAGAAATTAATCAATAATGAAAATTTTTATAAAAAAAAAAAAAAAACAAAACCAACTTCATTAGATCGAAAGCACTAGCTTTCGAATACGAAAAAAATTATCAAAAATTGGTTCACCCAGTGTAAAGTTATGAGATAACAAACATAAGAAAAAAAAAAATACAGATGAATTGATAAATTCTACCTTTTTAGGAAGTTAGTTAAAAAAATATATCTCAACAACCCAATCTCAAGGAAACATCTATGAATAAAGCTTAGAGAGCCCTTTCTTTTGATGTCTCACTCGATGGATTTGCAGGAAATTTTTTAAAATGTATTTTTCTTTGTCAAGGTGATTTTTTTGCGAAAATAAAAAAAAAAAAATAATTTTTTACTTGCATTTCTAAGCCTGTTGATTATGAACTCGAATATCATAAAACATGTTTGGTTTTAAATATCTCAGGAACCAGACCTCCAAGAATCTTTTGATTTTCAGTTATGAATAGAGCTCGGAAATATCTTTCTTTTGATGAATTTTTATTAATTTCTTTAAAATGCATTTTTTTCAGCAAGGACCAAAGAGTTTAACCTTAATTTTTTTTTTTCTCCAAAATAAAAAAACGCCTTACATATCGAAGTCTTCAGTCTGTCTGAGCATCCTCAACAGAAAGTAAAGTATCAAGGGGCACGGTAGTGCCCAGCCAAGTTCTCTAGCAACTTTGGCACTACACCCTTATTTACAGGAAACAACTCAGGCCATTTTCGACCCCCCTCTAACTTCCACACCAAAGATACTAGAAATTTCAAACTCGCTTCATTTGTTAAGCTAGTCAAAACAAAACCCCTCACAAAATGTAAGCTTGCTACGATGAGTAGTTTCTGAGATATAGGGCTTCGAAAATCTCAAAAACCGTAACTGACTGACTGACTGACTGACTGATTCACTCACTGACAGATCATCAAAATTATGGAGAACTTCCCGTTATCGTAGAAACTTGAAATTTTACACGGTGATAGGACTTGTGGTGTATACAAAGGAAAAAATCGAAAATTTGAGATTTTCAATTCAAGGGGCGTGGCATCCGCCCATTTCCGCTGAATTTTCATCAAATATTATAGAGCACTTCTGATTATCTTAGAATCTTGAAATTTGGTAGAATGGTAGAGTTGGTAGTTTATACAAAGGAAAAAATTTTAAATTTGAGAATTTCAGTCAGGGGGCGTGGCAACCGCCCATTTCCGCTGAATTTTCATCAAATATTATAGAGCACTTCTGATTATCTTAGAATCTTGAAATTTGGTAGAATGGTAGAGTTGGTAGTTTATACAAAGGAAAAAATTTAAAATTTGAGAATTTCAGTCAGGGGGCGTGGCAACCGCCCATTTTCACTGAATTTTCATCAAATATAGAGATTTTCAATTCTACAGCCTTACCTTGCAAAAAGTAGTGAAATCACAACAAAAACATTACTGTTAAAAAAAGAGCCAAATTCTCCTATGTTGAAATTATGCTGGCACAAAAAGTACTGAGATGTAAAAGTGTACCAAGTTCTAAAGTTTGGGTTCAAATTCGTATCAATAAAATTTTGATTGTTTACTTGGCAATTTTTGAAATAACTTTAAAAATCGGAAATTAAAAGAAAAATTGTCAAGAGAACAATCAAAATTTTATTGATACGAATTTGAACCCAAACTTTAGAACTTGGTACACTTTTACATCTCAGTACTTTTTGTGCCAGCATAATTTCAACATAGGAGAACTTGGCTCTTTTTTTAACAGTAATGTTTTTGTTGTGATATTTTCTTAACTAAATCGCATAAAAAGGTGAAATATTGCAACACACCTAAGAAATTTCCAAAATTTAGAAAAGCTATACGCTTAGTAAAATATATCCAAACATTTTTCAATAAATAAAAAATGGTGTGAAGTGATTCTATTTTAGTACACGAAAAAAAAAAACAATTTTTTCAAATTATGTACCAACCTTAAAACATGAAAAATTTTTGTTTTTTCATTGTAAAAATTGTCATTTTTCACTTTTCTCAATTGACCATGCTCTAACAAATTAAATCACTTTTTTTCGTTAGGCCATCCTTAGTTGAAAAGTTAAAACAAAAAACTTTTATTCCAAGTACCAACTTCTTAAAAATCTAAATTTGTTTTTTGCAATCAATTACCTACCATGCTAATTCCAACAATTTACATCACATTTTTTTTAACAGAATTTCAAGATTTTACTGTTAAAGTAATGTTATAAAAATTCTAACGCTTGTAAATTTTCTTCGAAGTCAAACTTCCAAACAAGTTACCAAAGGATAAACGTAAGGTCCTATACATCATTTTAAAAAAATAACAGTTCACAACTGATATTTTTATTAATCTTATAACTTAATCAAATTGCAAAAAAATTCAATTTAAGACAGAAGACATTTCTTGACTCTCCAAAATTATTTGGCTTCTTGGGTTGGTCGATCATGTTGATCAGCTTGTTCTTTTTCTCGCTTCCTTTTCCTTTGTTTGTATAAATCTTCCAAAAGCCATCCCGTAACCACCATAAAACACATCGCATTCATCCAATGAAGTACAATTATGTAATTTGTGGCATCACGAACGAGACCTAAAACAAACAAAAAAATCCTTATCTAAAAATATTATTCCCAGTAAACAACCATATTACCAATTATAGGTCCACAAGTTAATGTAAATATTCCCGACAAAAGTAACTGCAATCCAGCTGCAGCAGGTAATCTCTTCAATGGAACATATCCTGGTATTATAAGATTATAAAATATCACCATCAAAGCTTTGCATAAGCCAATCCATGCAAAAGCTATCAGTATCACTGTAAAATTTCTACTATGCGCCACAGCTACTCTACCCAAAGCCATTCCAATGATACCTCCCAAAAAGAACACCTTATTGCCAAATTTCATTCTTCCAGTTATAAATGGAATTAGAAACCTCATTCCCAAATCGAATACAGCCAACATTGACATAGCAGCAGCAATATGGCTGTTATCAAAGCCAAAATCACTCAATATGAATGGAGTCAAAATGGCAATGTTACTTTCTGTAAAATTAATAACAGTCAAACCCATAGCCAAGTTGACAAATGTGAAATCTTTTAAAAGATCAAGATCGAAAAATATTGAGATTCTTTCACAGATCGAGGGTTTCTTTTCCTCCTGATCTTTATTATCTAGTTCTTTATCAGACTTTTCTAAGAGCTTTTTTTCTTCTGAAGGCAAGGAAAGTTCCTTGGATGGCAGTTCTTCTGACAGAGGCTTACCAGCCTCTGTTTCCTGTGGTAAATTTTCCGAAGTTCCATCTAAGATCTTGTAATTTACTTTGGAACCATTCAGAGACTTCTTTGAACCAAACCATCCATCTTCTTGAGTTTTTGGCATCATTGGTGTTTCTAGTAATTCATCATTTTCAGGAACTTTCTCTGAAACCTTTTGTCCAGCTTCAGGGTTTTCTTTCAGTTTCTTTACATGCCACTTGACCGGTTGATAAATAAATGCACAAGCTAGATTATGAAGTGACAAAGCACTGTAAAATAGAACAGCTCCAGCAACATTATATTGATTGATAAGAAATGTGGAGAGATATGGTAGGACAATAGGTCCAAAACCACCAACAGTGAATTTGTAGGACATGGCAGTTCGTCTTTTCTTTTTGAAATATGTGTTTACAGCTAAATTAGATGAGGATACCATCAAACTTCGACCAAATCCTAAAATGAAATCAACATAATTTTACTGATTTTTACTGATTTATTAGAACTTACCGTATATAACAGAAATGGTTAACAGATATAAAATAAAAGAATCTGCTCGAACTGTTGCTAACAGACCAATAAATATTAAGACTGCTCCAGTTATGGCACATTGTCGATATGTGAAACGTCGAAATAGTGGACCATTAAATAGACCTAAAATGGAAAAAGGTTTTTTTAGTTTCAGAAAGAAGTGTTACTCCTTTGAGAATAATCAAAAAAATCCACTAGAAATATTTACCTACATAAATTTATTATGTACCTGTAAATGCAGATACAGCTTTTTGGGTATTAATTATAGTTGTCATCTGCGAACTACTTATTCCTAATTCCTTAAATCTATCCCTGAATAAAATACCATATTGTTGCATTATAGGAAATGTGACTAACTGAAAATAAAAAAAATATGGAAACAAAAAAATCAGTTTTACACTCTGTTTCACATGACTAAGGAAATAAGAAAAACATTTCTTAATGGATAAATGAGAAAAGGACGATTGGATTCAGTTAGCGCGAGTGAAAAAACGGTTTTTTAAAAATTATATATTTGGTTAAAAGCAAAAGTACCACTCTTATCGAAAAATGGAATAAATTAAAGTTGTTGATAATTAAAATATCTACATTCTACAACTTTAATTTTTTTTGACAAAAAAAGTTGGATCTTGAAAAAAAATTGTTAAAATTTGTATATTTATGTTTAAGGTCAGATTAAATTTTGTTTAAATCAAAATGTAACAAACATTTAATCTTTTTGATCGGGTGGCAATGGTGTAGTGGATGTAGTGCTTGACTGCTAATCTGGAGTTTGTGGGTTGGAGCCCTACCTCAGGCAGCATTTTTTTCTTTATCCCCCAGCTAGGTAGACACCCGTGGGACTATATGAGATAATAATCAACTTATTTTCAATTCACTGTACCAACAAAAAAATTCTTTCCTATCTTTCTATTCCTTCTAACTAGTACCGTGCAGTATGCATTTAAAAAACCTTAGACCTTACAGGCAAATAGTTAAAATTATTATCATTATTATTATTAAAATGGCTAAGTATTCAATGAAAAATGTTAATGAAAAAAAACTTTGACCTTTGAAAATATTAATACAGAATTTTTGAAGTGAAAACTTCTTTAGTATCGTAGTGATTTGAAACAAAATGAAACGAAAACGCGACACGACTTCAACTTGTTATAACTTTTTTGTTTTAATAGATAGATGAATGAAATTTGTATTGTAGATAGGTAATTAAATAATATATTATTGTACAAAATTTCAATTAATTTCATATTCAAAATTCGGAGATAACGGTAAAAAGATGTTCTTTTCCAACACACGTTATATCTTTTGATCTAGTGAACATACAAATTTGATTTAACTTTAATACGCATGCTGATAAAATAACCTTTTATTTGATATATCACACATAACGTTACGTGCTCTACAAGTTACACAATCTTAAATTGAAAAATTAAAAATACCTCAAAACACCTGTTGGCGATGACCAGCTCTCAGTGTAGGAAGTACCGTAATCTCAGTCTGGAAATTCGACATGGTTGACTTTAAAAACTTCTAACTTCTCTTGTAGACATCTTTGAAATAAGATTTATACATCATTATACAAGGTGAAACAATAAGCTTTCACATGGTATAAAATTTTTTATAGGTTGTCAAACAAAAAAATTGATTTCAAGCATGAGAACATAAAAATAAATGTTTTTTTTGCGTTTTAGATGAAATTTCATCGAGTTTAAAAAATTCTAGCTCTTTTTGTAGATGTCTCATACACTTGATCGATATATATATTTTGAGCTAAGACAATAAACTTTCAGATGGTGTAAAAATTTGTATAGGTTGTTAGGGAAAAAATGGATTTAATAGCGTGAGAAGATAAAAATACGTGTTTTTTTGCTTTTTTTGATGGAAATTGATCGAGTTCAAAAAATTCTAGCTGTTTTTGTAGATGTCTCATAGAACTGATCGATATATATATTTTGAGCTTCGACAATAAGCTTTCAGATGATATAAGATTTATATAGGTTGTCATATAAAAAACATGGATTTGAAGGTGATAGAATAAAAATATGTAGGTAGATTTTTTCTATTTTTTTTTTTTTTTTTGCAAGAAAAATGAATTTTTAAGGTTTCACTTCTACCACGTGTGAATTGCACACATGATTTTTTTTTTAAGTCTAGTCCCTAAGCTGCTGAAGCGAAACGAAAAGTAAAAAAAACCCACCCAGTTTTTGCATCCCCCAACCCACTTCCGGCCGATTTTTCATCTTATCTCATCTTTTTTTTTAGTTATTTGCACTGGTCTGTTAAGTAGGTACCTGCTTAATTTCAAATTAAGATTTCAAGGTTTTAATTTTAAAAGATGAAATAATAAACAAATTGTTTTTCAAGTTTTCGAGAAAATGCGAAAGCTATATCAATAGCTTGAAAATTTTGTATGAAAATTTTTCAGAGAGATATAAAAAAAAGACTAACTTTCAAAATGTGTACAAATGGACGCAAAGACGTACTGACAATAAGATGTGATTTAATTAAATTTTCCTTCTGTTGAGTAAGGTGATCACTAAAGATTTGTTAAGTTAAATCACACAGCACGGAAATGGCAGATTAATAAAAAAAATGTATATGACTTTAAACCATATTATGTATATTTTAATGAAAAATAATACCTTTCTTAATACATATGTATATAAACTAAACATTTACAGTCAAATGCACTTGACTTAAACCAAAGCAAAATCCAGATGTATTTAATGCTATTCCTTTAAACAAGTTCGTTAAAAAATTAACTTAACTGAAAAACCTGTTCAACTAAAACCTAAGTTTTTTGTGATTTAACTTAAGTGGGTTTGACTATAGTAAAAACCTTAAAGTGGGAAAACATAAAGTAAGGATTTAAAAAAATAATAAAAAGAGGTAATTTTCATTCTATTTAAATGATTATCTTAGTTTATTCAAGTCAAATTGTGTTCAGACTCTTATAAAAGTACAAAGCTATTTCTTTTCTATTACAAATAAAATAAATTGCACGACTGGGGTAGCACGTACTTGCTCTTCTGGTAAAAGTTACTCTAATGTTAAAGTTTTTCATTGAACAAAATAAGGGAAAATTTAAAATTTGATATTTTCACGGAATTTCGTTAGTGGTGCTTGGTACAAAAAAATATAAAATCTGTTCTTATAAATATAAATACCGTTTTAAATGATCTTTTACAAAAAACTATGTATGCCTATTTATTTCTAGTATAAAAAGGAATTTTTAGAAAAAAATTTTCGAAAATCGTTAGAGCCGTTTTTTAAAGAAATAATTTTTTATATAAAAAAAAACTTTAATTTGTCCTCTAGGGAATCACCCAAAACTGTTAACTACCAAGTTTGAAGAAAATCACTTTACTAGTTTAGGCTGTACCTCGAGGTTCTTACAGACAGACAGACAGACAGACAGAATTGCCGGACCCACTTTTTTGGCATTCTCCATCATCGTAATGTCATGTAAAATTGTTATTTCGAGTTCGATTTTTTTTACGAATCCTAAACTTGCCCTTAGTACCTATATGTATATTGCAAGTAAAAAATATTATACCTAATATAAATAATATATTTATTACAAAAAAAAAAAAAAATTTGCATACAAAAAATATTTATTGGAACTGAAAAAAATTTGCATAACAAAAAAATTTGTTTTGCAACTTAAAATTAATATTTGCATTAAAAAAATATTTATTTTAAACAAAAAAAAATTCGCAAATAAACAATTTTCTGCATTGAAAAGAAACCCGATGCAAAATGTGTGCATTACAAAATTTTTTTTTAGTATCCGTCGAATTTCTTACAATTTTGGCTATTTGACCATACATTAGATTCAATATTATACTTAAAATAGATAATTTAATTCTTATAAATATTTCACTTACAATACATACTCCAGATGCAATGGCCACAAGCCATCCCCATCCGCCATCTGGTGCAACAAAATTATCACCCAAATCACTTTTATCACGACGAAAGTTCTTCTTTTTGATTGTTTTCAAACGTAGGGGTTTTGATATGGGATTTCGTTTATGAATGTTTTTATGGGCGACATTATCGCTTTTATCATTTTCATTCATAATACTTTATTAGTTGCAGTTAGTATGGTTCGATTTAGAAAAACATCTGAAATAGAAATGCAAAATAAATACAAAAACTGAAAACTTTTACAAAAATAATTTTAATTAACTTGCATAAGTACGCCTCCAAACAAACAAAAAGTATACCGGGGGAATTGAACTCTAAGCCTATGGCGAGACAGTCAAACACTCTAATAAATTTGAAATTCGCGTAAACAAATTGGACTGAAAACACCTTCTTTTTATTGAAAAATTATTTTTTTATTTATCACCAGTCTGTTAACTAACTCACATGTTTTGACCCTTGTCAAATAACAATCATTTCTAAACGAGCTACAAAGAACAATGCATTAAAGTAAAACAATTTCAGAATTGATATTCCTTAACAATAAAAACCGTGAGCCAAAGCTTTTGCTGACATTTTGATAAGATTTAATAGATTAGAATTTAATGAATCTTGAGCGTAATTTTATACTGTTCTAGTACGATTAGGAGTAGTTTTGCTGATTAATCTAACTAAACTAAGAAATAAACTTTACGATTGTATATATTTTGCGATTACTTTTATCACAATGATTTTATTGAATATTTGAGCTGAGATTTTAGAATGACGCAGTGTATGATCTATATTTTATTAATTTACATGATTGTATCAACTTATTAAAGAACCTATATACAATAAACACTCTCGAGAGAAATTCAATTATTAAATGTAATTTGTAGGTACTTAATTTGTTTAACAATCGTGACTTCCTCAAATTAATTCAATTTTATCTAAAAAGCAATACAATATTTTTTGTTCCATTTTTGCAATAATTGTTTTGTATGAAAATAGAACAATGTTATCTTGAATTTTCAATAAGTCAAGGTCTTAAAAGGCTAAAAGTGTTCTCTATCTATAAATGCAAAATGCTTGTTATCAAACCAGTGCACAGTGGTGCTTTCTATGAATTTTATAGTCAAAAATAATTTGCATGACCATTTCTCATAATTATTTTAATAGCGAAATAACGTGACACAGCGACCGACGCGACATGGCGACACACAGTGCGTCGATTGTATGGAGATGTTGGAAAAAAATTCAAATTTTCAAAATTAAGTTGAGTTTATAAAAAAAAAATTTTTGTTAATGTAATAACAACAAGTTTTACAAACTGTAGCGAAATTTTCACACCCCCTGCCACGCCCACTTCTGAATATGATTATTGATATTTAGAAAACGGCTTGCACAATTAAAATTAAACTGAAAACTTACAAAATTTTACTACAAATCTTACTCTCATTATTTGTTTTTTTTTTTTTATTAATTTTCTGAAGATCTCTGACAACAGAAAATTGAACTTTATCATAAATTAACCGTCGATTCATACATTTAGACTTATTACCTTGAATTTGGCATTCTACTTGCTTCACATTTTATGATTTTTTTTTTATTTGTTTCCACTAATCGCCGCACTGTACGACAAGACGCAGGGAAACAGATCCACAACGGGAAAGGTTGACACAGGTAAACAAATTGACAAGGCCACAGGGTGCCCAAAATTTTTTATCGCTAGCCCACATTTAGTTCTAAAATTATAACAGAATAATTTTTTTTTTCACCTCAAAAATCACAAAAAATATTTTTTTTTTATTCAGTGTAAAAATTGTTGATTTTGCACTGTTGTTCGTTAGCCCAACCTAAGCCCAGGATAGTCCAATTTTTTATTCCCATATTCCACTATTTTTTTCAAAAGATACATATAAACAAAAACTCTTTTCATATCTGAATCCGAAAAAATTGTGATTTTTTTTCCCGTGAAAAAATCGTTAGTTAAAAACCGTGGTTTGTTTGCCCAAGGTTAGCCCAGGATAGCGCAACTTTTATTTTCGATATGCTACGCTTATTTAAAATTATAGAAGCATTAGTTTTTATTCACCACACACAAAAAAAAAATAGTACGCATACACCACAGTGACCCTTTTAATTTATAATTTAGAAAAAGTAAATTGACTGGTGTGGGCATTGTCTTTCAAATGTTATTTATTTGACTTAGAACTCTTACTTGATTAAATGTAGTCCTTATAACATTCCTGTTAAGAAGCTTAAGTTGATTTATTTCATTTAACCTTAAAAACCAAATAATACAAATATTTTTTTCAAGTGTAAAAATCATTGATTTTTTGGTTTGCCATATAAGCACCTTGAAAAAATACATGCTTAATAAAATCTATCCAAACATTTTTCAAAAGTAACAACAGTTATAAAATGATGTGGGAGGTGATTTCTTCTTCAGTATACGAATAAAACTTTTTAGACTTTTCTCAACTTATCTTGGTAATACCATCAAATAACATCACTTTTTTTTTCGTTAGCCCAGCCAATTTTTACGAAAATGTGGTGTGGGATTAATAAAAAAAAGGTGTAGTTCGAAATCAATATATCAAAATACCTTTGCTTTTCCTGCAGGAATAAAATTAAAAACTTCAAAAAAAAAAAAAAGAAAGTAATCAAGACCCTACGATCTTGGTGGTATTATAATTAATTGCCTTCTTTTGGCTTCCATATCCTTATAACTGTATTGCAAATATTGCCTACATTGATGTACCTTTACATGGTGCAAATGTTATAATTGTATAAGCTTGTAAGCAGTAAACCAGAAACTTAATTACTTTTCCTCAGAATTCTCATTTAATACACAACTACAAACTGCAAAGCCAATAAGTGGACACTAGCCCTATATACCTACGCATAAAGACTGATGTAGGTGTATGTTTAGTAGGTATACATACATGCCCATCAACAGGATCTCCCTGAAAATGAACTTTTTAAATAAAAATGTTGAAAAACTCTGTTTTGAACCAGAACATACGAAGAGAAAGAGAGGGAGAGCTGCTAAGGATTAGTTGGAATCATGGTTAACTCATTTGGCATAACCTTTCTCATCTTTGTATTCGAATATTATGTGGTATAGTAATACAAAATGCATAAGCCTTCATAATATGAGGGATATACAAGAGAGGGCGATGACTTTAAGGTTTCTCTGTGGAAAAGTTTCTTTTGTTTAAAATAAAGATTCTGGGAATGGTGATTTCAAAAGGAATATGATGGCAGACAAATGAGCTTTTGTGGTTCAGTTTTGATGGTTGAATTGTTATTATTGTGGCAGTTTATTTGTTAAATGTTGACATAAAATTCTGAAAATAGTTTTGAGTGTTAATCCTTTCGAGAATCAATCTTTTTATTTGCGATTATATTATGCAAATAAATGAATAGGTCCTTAATGTCTGTGTATATTTATGAGAATTTTCTGAGAAACTAGGCTACGAGTTCCAGGAAAAATATATTTGGTATTTTATTTTGATACAATAACTTAAAGGCCAGGTCAGTTTAGAAAACTACAGGATTAAAATCAATGTTACTTGCCATATATGACCAAAATGAAGAAAGTTGTTTTTTCTTGAAAACTGTTCCAACCATTTTGAATAAAAAAATAATGCATGACTGTGGCAATACTTTTGAAATTAAAACAAAATTTTTGAACCGATTTCAACGAAAATGTATGTTCGAAAGCTTCTTAGTAACTTCAAAATTGATACAAATTTTCAAAAATTTTAATTTTTGATTTTTTATTTTAAATATCTATTAAAATTTTTTTTCAAAACCTGTTACTGAATTTCCTTGAAATTTTTGTTTTTATGTGTGGTTAAGATATTTCCTTAGAATGGCACAAATATTTTTTTTTCAATTTTTATAAGTAGGTAAGTACCCATAAAAATTTTTTTTTAATTATATATTTTTTTTTAATTTTCAAAACAATTTTCAGCTTTAAAAAATGTTGCGGAGAGAACAAGTTGGTACGCAGAATGGTTAGATCTGGCTCTGCAGTGTGGTAGGTATGTCCATTAGAGTGGAGTGAAAAAACATGTTTTTCGATTTTCGTGTGTCCTATATTATCTATCGTTGATCCTTGACCTAAAAAGTGTACAGCCAAAATTTTAGCCAATTATGACAACATCTAGAGGTGGCGCACTTGACTTGACTTGAAAAAGAGGCTTATTTCAAAAACATAAAAACAACACTGATTTTAATTTTTTTTTTTATTTTATTTTTTAATTACATACATAAATAGACATAGAAGCAATAAATCAAATTAGCTAAAATTATAAATGTTTCTTTTAGCAGTCTTTGGGTACTCTTTTTGGCCAAAATAATCAGATTAGGTTTCAAAAAAAATTAAATTGGTTGTGTTAAAAAATGTACAATAAATTTTGTATCCTATTATAATAATTACACGGTGTTACAAAAATGAGGTTTCAAAATATACGCGGGCGGAGACCTATCAGGTTTTGTATAGCTAGTCGCACTGATTACGAAACCGTATTTGAAAATCCCCTAACACCCCCAAAATCTGGAGTTACGGGCAAAAAACGGTTTTTTGGACCTTCACCCATTGAAAAAATTCTAGCTTCGACAATTTTTTACCCATTTTCGATTTTTTTACCGTTTCTGATAGAAGATAAATAAAACCTTTTCAACAATGTATAAAACATGTAACTCGGTTAAATCACTTAGAATTTATAATCTGTCAAAGTTCAAAAATTCCATTTTTTTCGTCATTTGCCCAACTTCGGCATCAATTTAAAGTATATGTTTTCAAAGCAACATGCTATTTAAAAAATATATTCATAAACTATATCTATTTTCCAATCAATCGAGGTATTTTTTATGAAAATCACTCCAAAATTGGCTTAGAAAAAAAAAAAAATTTTCAAAAAGGCATCTAAATTTTATTTAAATATTTTTTTTTTTTTTTTTCAATAAATGATTTACTTATAAAAAATTAGTTTTTTTAACAAAGGCTCTTACTATTTTGAAACGTTTGTTTCTAAAAATAATTCTTAATAAAAGAAATGAAATTGCATACTTGTTTCTGAGCTCAATTTGATTTCAGATATTGTTTTTTTTTCCTTTGAAAAACGTATTTTAAGTTTTGTTTTTTAATAAATTTTCCAAGTTTTTATAAAACCTAATTGCTCTGAAAACGTTTTAGCAATTCGAACCCTTAGAGCAAGTTCGTGCCACACAGTCGTGCATTTTATTTTATATGTTCATATGTGTTTGTCAAAAAAATTTTGAAATTGTACTTTAACAAATCATTTCTTTTTATTATTAATGGTGGTTTCAATGAGTTTAATAGTTCATATTATCGAGGGACTACTGTACGTATATTATTTAAAAATAACAAAATAAATTTATTTTTTCTTCGTTGACTAGTCTATTTTATTTTCCAATCAAATCAATCAATAAAATTTAAAATTTGAGCTCAACCTACCCCAACATTAGAGATTTGGTTGGGAAGAATTTATATTTGCTGCTTGCTTATTGTACATACATATATTTTCAATCAAATTCATCTAGTCGTTTTGACAGCTCTTGTCAATCACATCATTTGATATAATTGAAGTCTTGACCGCAGTCTCGTGGTTTTAATTTCTGTTCTTTTATCAATTACATTTGATTTTGGTTTAGGTATATGGGTGTGGTACAAATTACCACAAAGTAAATGTTAAAGTTATCTTCTGAAGGAAGCTTAAATGTATTTTTGAGAAATTGTGGCAATAATAAGGGCTTTTAATTGAATTCTATATGAGTTGATTTTGTACAAAATTGTATTATCTTTTTTTTTTATATGTATATTTTTACCAAACTAAATATCTAGGAAAATAGCCTTAAAAAAATAAACTTAAAAAACATTCTTTCAAAATTCTTTAAACCGCGTTAACTTTAGCATTATTTCAGCTTTTCTACTTCTTTAAAAAAATTTAATACATTAAAACATGTTTCTTTAATTTTTCCAAAGTGAAAATATTCGAACAAGTTATAAGACACAAGGTAGGGTAAATTAGGGCATTATGGCATACCTAAGCACAAACTCAAATATCTTTACTACGGACTACAATTTTTACTTCAATCATTTTTTTAAATTAAATTTCATAAAAACGTAACATAAATAAATTATTTAAGAATAAAAATTCAAGCTTTTTAACAAAAAATAAATTAATTTAAAAATAGTCCAAAAAAAACCATATTGCCCTATGTACGGGCAATATGGCGAACCCCATTTACTTCGGAACCCTTTACTTTTTTTACGTATATTCTGCATTTCTGAAATATAATTGTTAATAAGTTTCATAAAATTAACGTTAAATTGAGGTTATTTTCAAATTTAAAAAAATGCAGAGTTACTTTTGAAATTAGTTTTACATAAGGGCATTATGGCGCAGTCGGGTATAATATAGCGCCATAATGCCCTTATTGCATCTGCGCCATATTGCAAAATATACACATATTCACAAAACTCCAAAAACTAAACACAATTCTTACTTCAGTTAAAATATAACAAGTGATATAACCAAACCAAAACTGTACTCTGCGTTTCACTCTTTACAACTAACACGTGCACTGTATACTTACCGAGATACACACAAACAAAAACAAAGATTTATTATATTGGAACCCAGAACCGGTATTTTTTTTTTGTTTTCTTTTTTGTTTGGCACACAAATAATAGCACTGACCTGCGATCGTCACAAGGCTAGTGTTCGCCGAAGGCCAAAGTTTCTGCATTGGTTTTATTTAAAAGTGAGTATTGGAAGTATGGTAGTTGAGAGGTGCGCCATAATGCCCGGTGCGCCATAATGCCCGAAGTTACCCTAGGTATTAATTTGCATTATTCCATCGGAACTTCTTAGCTGCATAGTGTAATTTTCTGTTAGTTATGCAAAACATACTTTGAAGAGTTATCCGTCATAGTCAAAAGTTGGGTGGAAGACAACCAACGTTATCGTCAGTGGTTCCTGTTTTAAGAAAGTATGTTTAAATAGCTTAGCTATGCTGGTATAGGTAATAACATGTTTGAGGACAACCAAGCGAAGGTAAACACTTTTAGAATATTCATCAATAGCAACGCTATCTTGTTTTTAATTCATTATCACTATCATAAGGATACTATGCATATAAAATGCAGAAATGGGTTCATCGTACTGGGTCCTGCCTTAATGTTAAGTCCGTTGAATATTAAAGCCAAAAAAGTGGGTCCCGGAATTCCGTATGTCAGTCTATCTATCTGTAAACGAAGCTACAGCCTTAACGGATGGACCGATTAATGTCAAACTTGGTATTAAGCGTTATTAAGCGACTCTACAGAGGTATTTTTGGAATAAATTTTTTTGGACAAAAAATAACGATACTTGTCATATACCTATTTTAGTAAAGTTGAAATTGCTAAAAACGGCTGCAAAGATTTTGTTTAAAAAACTCAAATGTAAGTTTTAAGACAAAGTCTTTCGTTGAATGAAATTTTTTTTTTTTGAAAATCATTATTGCCTGTACCTGCCATAGAACCGTTTTTTTTTTTTAAATCAGATTTGCTCCTAAACCGCTTATTCGATTTCAATGCAACTTTTTGTAAAAAAGCATTTATATAAAACTAAAATTTCGAAAAAATTTATTTATGAAAAAATTTGAAAATTTTTTTTTTTTTTTTGTAAAATCAAATTTTCGAAAACGGGACATTGAATTTTTTTGAAATTTTGTTTTAAGATGTTGATTACTGATTTCTACAAAATGGCATATCTACCAATTTTATTTTAAAATTTTTTGTCCAAAAAATTATTTATAAGAAAACGACTCTAATGATTTTGAAATTTTTTTTTTCTAAAAATGCATCTTAATATGTCAATCAAAACTGAATACTTGTTTTGGAGGGCAATTTGATTTCAGATTTTGTTTTATTTTTTTTTTTTTTTTTGAACGAACATTTCCCAAATTTCTATATAAAAAGTCTTAAAAATTTAAGCAACTTGAACCCAGTCGTGCATTTTATTTACTTTGAAATGACTGTGTCCAATACTTTTTCTTTCCTAAATTGTTATCTACTTTGTGAATCGGGATGAATAAGCAAACTAATTTTCAAATACCGTTTTAAGCGGATATGACAAACAAAAAATTTAAAAAAATTATTAGTGAAAATTATGTAAAAATCATCTTTGTAGCAAATTAAAAATAGTTTTTTCAACCGTTTAAGATTATTAGGTATATAATGGACGCACAAATACACAAACGAAAGCACTTTTTTTTTACATGAAACCAATGTTTTGGTTTGAGAGCTAGAAAATAATTACATATTTTAATTTTGTTATACATAGTAGGTACACCATTTCACTTTATGATTTTTTTGCAAAAACTTTTTTGATTTTATTAAAAATTAGACATATTTTTTTCAACCAACTGATAACTTTTTTATTACTAAACCGAGAAAAAATATACATACTAATAATAAATCAGTAAAATCATTGTCAAGCTACCGCACATATTAAATAATATGAATAATCTGATACAAATGCAATTGCGTTTTACCGACAACACAGAGTGGATTGAATGAGCTCTGAGCTTGACTTCGAGAGAAATAAACTTGTGCGTGACTAAGAAAGCTATAAATAATATAAAATGCACGACTGGGTCGCACGTACTTGCTTTTTATAAAAAAAAATCGTAATATTAATTTTAATTGACTTGTATAAGAAATTTATAACTTAAAATTAGTGTTTTTTAAATAAGAAAAACAAATTTGACATGCCATAAAAAAACAAAGTATTAACTGTCACATGTAAATGAATTATTAAGAAAATGCAATGGTCCGTATTTTTTTTTAACAAAAAATTGATTTTTTTTTTTAATCCAAAAATATATCATTTTTATAAGCATTCTCGTTTTCGAGATATTAAAATTATTAATTTAGTTTTTGTTAAAAACAACCTTTTCCATTATGGTAATGTGGGAAATAGAGTTAATATTGGTCTAAGAAAAATAAATTTTCTCTAGGGAGCAATCCGAAAACTATGAAAAATTGAAGTATAATTGCTTCAGTGGTTTAAGGTGTAGCTTAATAAGTTCAGACAGAATATCAACCACCCGCTTTTATGCGTTCTCTATCATGTTTTGTTGTTATCTAGAAGTTTGTTTTTTACGAATCGTTAACTTGCCCTAATACCTATACCGAAAGTAAAAAATTATTCGAATTGCAATTTTTTTGTTTGGTCAATGAACTCAGAAATAACTGGTTTGTAGACTATTTTTTTTTTTTTTTTTGTTACACCTATTTAATTACAATAACTTAGTGAAGAAAAATAAGAACTAATTTGCATCACTAATATCAATAATTATTGATGAAAAAACATAAAAAGTAAATTTTATAAAAAACGGAGAACATTTCTGTTGCAGGAGTTTTGACACATTTATAATAATTATTATGTTTTATGTTTATGAGAAAATTGAAAAATAAAAACAAATAAAAACAAAAAATATTTTGAAAAAAGAAAAATCTGATAAAATAATTTTTCAATTTTCTCAAAAACTAGAAGACATAGAAACATATAGTTTTCACTGTTCGATTAGGAATCAATTGAGACAGTTTTCTGTGTGAGTAATTTTTTTTTACTAAAATTCACAGTCTGGACAAAAATAGTATAAAACGAGTTTTAAAAACATTTGTTCGCCTATTATTTCAAAAACTATTGGTTATATTATATGGATTTAAAAATTAAAATCAAATGTACAATTTTGCCTTTCGGAAATGGTATAATTTATTACTGTAAGTGTTGTCGTTGTTTTTTAATATTTTTTTTTTATTTTGATAATTTTTTTTTAGAAAACTGCCCCTCCCACCTAAACGGGGGTAGATAGACCCCCCTCCCAAAGAAAAAAATTTTTGTATTGAGCTCCTCTACAAAAACCCGTTATCAAATCCTGGCGCCCAGGTTATCCTACAACGTGCCGAAACAACATTTTTGTTCTATACCTAAAAGTTCGAATTTCTGTATCTGGGTTAAAATCGAAACATTTTTTTTTCTAAGCCAATTTTGAAGTGATTTGCATAAAAAATACCTCGATTGATTTCCTAATCATATATAGATATAGTTTTAGAATATATATTTTTAAATAGCATGTTGTTTTGAAAACATAAACTTTAAATTGAAGTTGGGCAAATGACAAAAAAAATGTAATTTTTGAACTTTGACAGCTTATAAATTCATAGTGGTTAAACCGAGTTACATGTTTTATACATTGTTGAAAAGGTATATTTATCTTCTATCAGAAACTAAAAAAAAATTGAAAATGGGTAAAAAATTGACGAAGCTAGAATTTTTTAAATGGGTGAAGGTCCAAAAAACCGTTTTTTGACCGTAACTCCAGATTTGGGGGGTGTTAGGGGATTTTCAAATACCGTTTCGTAATCAGTGCGACTAGCTCTACAAAACCTGATAGGTCTCCGCCCGCGTTTATTTAGAAACCTCATTTTTGTAACACCGTGAATTGAAGTCGGTACTATTTCAACATCTGACTGTAATATTAATAAAATTCACGACTTGGTCGCACGTACTTGCTCTTGGAATTCAATATTAAAATTAACAAAAAAAAAAACATAAAATTCGTTCTTGAAATGAAAAAAAAAAACTTTTTAAATGAAATCGAGCTCCAAAAAAAGTATGTTTAATTTCTTTTATAAAGATGCATTTAAAAAAAAAAAAAACTTCAAAATCGTTAGAGCGATTTAAAAAAAAAAAGTTTTTTGAACTAATTTTTTGAAAAAAATGTTTTAAAATACACTTGGTATGCAATTAAAAACTATAAATCAACACCCAAAACCAAAATTTCAAAAAACTTAATGTCCCGCTTTTGAAAATTCAATTTTTTTTTTCAATTCAAATGATTTTTTCAAAATTTGATTTTTGGTTTATATAAGAATTATAAAAGTGATTTTGTTTAAAAATGTTCGTTGAAATTAAGCAAAACGTTTGGGTGAAATCAGATTTATAAAAAACAGGGGTCGAATCACCGCACACGATTACGATCATACGTTAACGTTTTGACTATTGTTCTCTCTATTTAATCAGTAGAAAAGGATATTGACACATAGTAACCATACGTTAACGAACGTATGCCGTAATTCAACCCCTGTTCTATGGGAGGTACCGGTAATAACGATATTTGAAAAAAAACTTTTTTCATGAAAGAGCTAATACTTGAATTTTTTTTAATCAAAATCGTAGGAGCCGTTTTTGAACAAATTAAACTTTTCCAAAAGTGGTATATGACAGTAACCGTTATTTTTGGTAAAAAAAAATTAATTCCAGAAACCCCATTTTATCAAAATTATTTTTAAAAAATATTGTCCAATATTCAACTATTTATGTTTTCTTTTCAATAAAAGACAAATAAAGCTAAAACATTTATATCATTATCGTTTTAAATAAAAGATAAGAAATTCTTATCAACTTTTTATCTGTTTTTGAACTTTGTTTTAAGAAAAAAAATAATAAAACTATGAGTGTACTTATGTGTATATTTACTTACCTACTTCTCTTTATGAAGATAATTTTTTCAAATGCTCAGGTGTATAGAACATTTAAAATGTTTCAATAATTTAGTCGTATTGACAAAAGGTCATTAGTGCGGAACGTTTTTGTTCTTTTTGTACATATTACCTATTCTTATATTTTTTTGAAACAATGGGTGAGATCTTTGTTTGTATTATTTAAAAAAAAAAATCAAATTTAACTGTGAATTTAAATGTTATGTTTTATCAGAAAAAAAAAAATTAATGTATATTACTCGTGGAAATGAATAAGTTCATAAGTTTAAATTGCATTTCACTATACTACCTGTGCAATGGTTTTTTCCTCTTGACAAAACTTTTCTAACAATTGATGTAGTTACAAATCAGAATTGTAATATGAGTAAATACTTTTGTTTCTGTTATTGTTCAACTATAAATTATCTTGTTAATATTCAAGTGATTCCATTCTATCAAGTTTCTACGATAAATCAGAACCTCCATAATGTTTGATATTAATTCAGCGCGGAGCTGCCACGTCCCCAGAAATGAAAATCTCACATTTTCCATGATCTGTCACTGATTGAGAGAGTCAGTAACGGTTTTTGTGATTTTTAAAATGATATATCTCAAGAACTACTCATTTTAAGTAGCTTAAAAAAATGTTACGAATATGATATTTCTGGCTTCTTTGGTATAAAATAAACTTGGCTGGGGCACTTCCGCATTTGTTAATACAGTGTTATTGAATTTTCATTTTCACTATAAACTCTGAATGAAATTTCCAAAAAAAATATTCCCAATGAATCATTTTACACAGCCACACAAAAAAAAATAAAAGTTCTGACCTGGGGTTGCGACTAGATTTTTCATATAGTTTTTGGGTCGCTGAAACCGAATCCAAAGTCCGTTTTGGCCCATCACATCAGGTTTTCGAGATAACCTCAAAAAATGTCACAAAAAATAAAATTTTTTTTGTCTGATCTGGATGGGCGAATATGTTAATCATATAGTTTTTGGATCGCTGAATCCAGATTCGAAGTCAATTTTGCCCTATCACGTCAGGTTTCTGAGATATTCTCAAAAAAATGGCAAAACCAAAAAAACAAAATTTCTTATCTGGGATTGCGACTAGGTTTTTCATATAGTTTTTGGGTTGCTTAAACCGAATCCGAAGTCTATTTTGCCATATCTCGTCAGGTTTTTGAGATATCCTCAAAAAATATCAGATAAGAACTTTTTTTTTAGTTTAGACATTTTTTGAGGATATTTCAAAAACCTGACGTGATACGGCAAAATAAACTTTGGATTCGGTTTAAGCGACCCAAAAACTATATGAAAAACCTAGTCGCAACTCCAGGTAAAAACTTTTGTTTTGACATTTATTTTTTTTGAAGATATCTCAGAAATCTGACGTGATAGGGCGAAATTGACTCCAAATCTGGATTCAGCGATCCAAAAACTATATTATTAACATATTCGCACATCCAGATCAGAGAAAAAAATTTTTTGTTTTCGTGACATTTTTCGAGGCAAAACGGACTTCGGATTCGACCCAAAACTATATGAAAAACTTAGTCGCAACACCAGGTCAGAACTTTTATATTTTTTTGTGTGGCTGTGTTATTAAATTTATCTTACAAAATATCTCAGACTTTAGCAATTTTTTAATTAAATAAGGTGGCTTATTTACAAGTTAGTTTTTATAGACATTCACTTAATATTAATAGCTTTTAGACTTATTTACTGATAAGAAGCTTAAAGATTTTAATTCAACGGAAGCACTTATTTGATAGATAAAGTTGTTGATAGATTAGGTTAAACAAAACATATACTACTACATAAAGGGTTTCAACTGAAATCAAGAGTTTATGTTTTCCTTTCGACGAATGGGGTTTTATCACCAATTCTAAGAATATCTAAACTTACCTAAAATAGATTTTGAACTATAGTAAATCAATGTTTTTGTTTTTTATATTCATATTTTATCTAAATTTCTAGCAACTAGCTAGTTATTTCAGTTGAAATAAATAGTAGGTAATAAAAGTTAATAATATAGAAGTTGTAGCATAAAGTGTTTTTTCATGCAAAAGTATTTTCAAGGAAGTCAGATTTTTTGAGTTTTGGAAATATAAGTGACATGGCAACCGTTTGAAAACTATAATAATCATGTTATATTATGATAAGAGAAAAGAATCTTATGAGAACATACAATTATTTTGGAAGACAGGGTGTTTTTTTACGATGTAGAGAAATGTTGTCCTTTTCAAATAATATTGTATTTATAGCCTGAAAATTTTAAATTAAAAAAAATAGATTTTTAAAGCCATAAAACCAAGTGATTTGTTTTATTATTGTTAAATGTAAAAAAAAAAATAAAAATAATATTCATTCCTATTCAAAAACTCCACATAAAAAACACCCTTTCATCCAAAATATTTTCATGAATTTTTTTAAATTCTGATTCTTATTTCAAATGTAAATTTATTACCAAATTTCATCGATGTAACCCAGCGATTTTTTTTTTTTTTTTTTTTTGTCAATACAAAAAAAAACACCCTTTGATCGAAGACCTTTAGATTCATGGATACAATATTAAATATTAGATTTTATTAGGGTATTATTATTCTTACCGAGTTTTTGCATTAAGCCAACAAAAAACATGAATTTACCAGATTTAATGCGTAACTTCAATGGCAAATGCAAAATTTTTAATAAAGTTTGAATGGGTACCAATAACATTGTTTTTTTGTGAATTTAAGCGGATTTTCCCAATTTCACATACAAAAAAAAACTCCCATTCATCTAAAATAGTTTAAGAGACCATTTAAATTCTTAGTGCTTGTCGGAAATGAAATATTTTTATCCATTTTCATTGTAGTGCCATTGTCATGGTTTTTGTGGTCCGAATTCTAAAACTCATTAAAAAAAAAAAAACAAAATACACCCTTTCAATCAAGATAAATTCGATGGGGGATCTCAGACTAGTCAAACAGTTATACAAATGTTTTCTGTACCAAAATTAAAAGCATTAAAAAGTAGCCTCCCAGCTCCAACGCACATAAAAAGTTACATAAAACATAAAGCAAAATTCAACCAACTGTTTTCGGAAGTTGCAAACCATCCACATTAGTCCGTACAACAGTGGTACCTACTTGTTTAAAAGAAAAACACTATACTTAAACTTAAATCCATTGAAAAAAATACAAATTTAATTTTTTTTTTTGCACCATCAGAAAAAAATAAAACAATATTAAAGTTTCTCCATTTTTTTTTTTTTTGAAAATTAATTCCAGATCACAAATGGATTTCCCAATCGAATGGTAGCATTCCCAACGAAGCCGTTGCAGCTGGTGTTGATTCGGACGGCGATACCATTTACATTGGTCGGGCAAGTCTCAACAATGACTTGTTGCCCGCCAAGGTAATACCCAACAAAGGCAAAGCTTACGTCAGCCACAGTGGCCAGGAGCACGAAGTCTCCAACTATGATGTCCTTTGTGGCCATTTCTACGACTGGGCAGATGACAGTGATGGTAATGTTCCGTCCACAGCCGTTAAATCGGGTTTAACATGTGACGGTGAGATCCTCTACGTGGGCAGAGGCACTCACGAGGGTAGCTTGACCGTTGGCAAAATTCATCCTTCACATGGTTGTCTCTACATTCCGTATGGAGACTCGGAAGTAAAATTGACGTCGTACGAGGTCCTTGTACAGCCGGAGCAGTGGATTGATGCAACACCTGGCAACATACCCCGCGGTGCAGTCATCGCTGGAGCCGATTTCGATGGTGATACCATCTATGTGGGTCGTCTACGCCATGGTGGTGATTTGTTGCCAGCTAAAGTTATTCCATCCAAAGACGGTGCTTATGTCTGCTTTGGTGGCGAAGAGGTTAAGAGCGACACTTTCCAAATGCTTGTTGGCGCTGGTTTTGCTTGGGCAACTTGCAATGGGGGAAATGTTGTACCAAATGCAGTTCCCTCGGGGAATACCAGTGATGGAGAAACCCTGTACATTGGACGTGGTCATCACAATGGCAGCTTGAGCGTGGGTAAAGTTCATCCATCCCACGGATGTTTGTATCTGCCGTATGGTGGAGAGGAAGTTAAGCTGGACCATTACGAAGTACTTGTTCGTATATAGGATATATTCATGTGTGTGAGAGGGGGTTTAATGTTCAAATAAAAGGAAAGACGATATCTTCTCGGTTATATGTGAGAGAGTGTGTGTGAGTTTAATTATTTTTATAAATGGCTGCGCACTTGGCAAAGTTTCAAAAAGTTTGTCTGCTGTGAGGAGCAGTTTACTATCGTTTTATTCTCCATAGTTTTGCGAATAAAACGAACACAAAGAGAGGCTCTTTTCTTTTGGAAGCCGAGAGGTGTCGCTCTTTTGGCGACTAAATTAAAACATACTTTGTCTCATGTGCACACAAGAGGGTCAAATAGAAGCCAAGAATGTCTTTAACTTTTGGATTCGGATATCTTGACATTAGTGTTCTATATCATTTCGAGGTTCTGGTGAGAAAATCATTCTCAAATGTGCACACACAAAGAGACGATGCAATGAATCGTGAATGTGATAAAAAAAGTTTTTTTTCAAGATTGAGAACTAAATTCCTTCTTAGAGGAAAGTTTTAAGTTGAAAGTTTTTAATAAATAGCAATTTAACACTTTGTGGACAAAAGAAGTATTTAGAAGAAATATTTTTGGGTGATAAAATTCAAAGGTATTCAAAGACGGATTTAAACAATTTTATTTTGGCAAGTTCTGAGGAAAGTTCTTGAAAAGAAAAGTATTTACCTACAAGTTTCGAATTTTTTCAAAACTAGGTATTGGATATTTTTGTAGTTGGAAAACCAATGTTGTTGAAGTTGGAATAGATGCAGATACCAATAATTGAAGTTAGAGATTATAACCCGGAAATTTATATTTGATTTATTTTGAGCTATTCGAAAATAATGTCTCCCACCACTACTTATTTAGGTAACCTCTTTTTTGCGAATTTGGTTTATACTTTTTCATGTCGCTAGAACTTTTTTCGGTCTCACTATTTTATAGAGAATCATATATGAAATTGATGCAGAATTTTCCGAGGAATTCGAATATTGTATTCACAATTCCAAAAAAAAAAATGTATTTTCACACGTTTTTGTGACCACTTTTTATTTTTGTTCTGCCAAATTCGCACCCGTGTGCCGACAGAGGGTTAATAAGTTTAATGATTCTACGAAAATTACGGCTCCAATTCAGTGTTGCCAGAATATTTTGGAGACAATTAGCCGATTTTGAAAAATCTTGGAGCCAAAAGGAGCAGCTTTCAAAAATGGTCCAAAATAACGCAAATAATTTTTTTTTGGTATATTTTTTTTCTCATAAATTGACTTCAAACACAAAAACAAATATTTGAACACAACGGTAACACCTACAATATTTAAATATACATTTTTAAAAAGGCCGAAGCTTATTCATATTTTTAAAATAAAAATTAATACAATTGAGTGAATTGTTTTTAAAAAAATGGTAATTAAACTCAGATTTTTGAAAAAAAAAAATTATTGAAAAAATTTTAACATGTCGTTTTTAAAACTTTTTCGTAATATAAAATACATTTACCTATTTTCCAATTTTTTTTTTTGCCACATTTATTATGATTTGAAATTATAAAAGGAAATGTCAATATGTTGTATTTCCTACAGTGTATAAAAAAAATTAAAAAGTATTTCCTTTTAGTAGAACTTTTTTTTAATAGAAATTTAGCTAATTTTTTTTTCAACTTCAACATTTAAATATAAAGTTATTTTTTCTTCATTCAACAGGCCTTATTGTTGAAAGTTAAATAGCAAAAGTTTAAAGTTCTTATTTGCCAAAGTCTTTGAGAAAATCAATTATTTCAATGCAAAAATTTAGTTTTTATCAAAAAATCCAATAAAATGAAGTAATTTTGATTTTTTTAAAAACTGTAATAAATATTAGTTACCTTTTCCTCTTTGCAATTTAACTGATATTATTTATGTCAAAAATTTTTAAAAATAAAATAATATTTTACTACAAAAAACTTTGAAAAAAAGCCATTTAAAATTTTTTAATAACGTTTTTTTTTTCAAAATTTTGAGTTGAGGACCATTCTTTCAAAAACTCTTGATTAAATTTAGTGGATTTAAATTTTACAGATAAAAATGAGATTCTGGCTTTTTAAAAACGTGTATACAAAATGTAAATAATGTAGGTAGGTGTTGCCGTTGTATTCAAAATAATTTTTTTTTTGTTTGAAGTCAGTTTGTGAGAAAATTGCAATTATTGCTTAAACGATGGAAGATTGTCTTTTACTCCCACATATTTTTTTTCCTTAAATTACCTAGAGAATCTTTTGGTATTATTATTTTATGAAATTTAAGCAAAAAAAACAAATGGTTTTGTAAAAAAAAAATTAATTTTTATTTTAAAAACAATATGGCAACATCGGCAGAAATAAATCTAAAAACCAACTAAAGTATGAGCAATAAGGCTCTATCTTATTATATATTAAATTTAAGCATTATATTTATTTTTTTCTTTGAATTGAGAACCTCATCAATGGCAAAAAGTTTCTTTTCTAACGTTCGAGTAAAAAAAATATAGAAACTAATAACATGCAGGCGGTTCTAGACACAGGAAGTTCATCTTTTTCTGTCAAAACATACCCCATTATTTGAAACATAAATGCTAATTCAGTTGATGATAATGGCTCAAGTACAATGTTAGCAACCCTTAAAAATGAAATTTCAGCACTACTATAAGCAAAGTTTTAACCTTGATGGAATTTTCCCCCTAACTTAAAAATGTTCACCGAAATTATTTTGAGTAATCTTAACATTTTAACATTCTCAAATATTTTTATTTGAATAATTCCTTCTCGTATTTTAAAATTAGATAAGAATAGAAAATAATTTAAAACGCAGAACTCACAAAAGCTTAAACGTCTCTGGATTTTTTTTTCCTGCATTGCAATACTCGACCTTTAATATGAAATAAGGATATTATTATGTCACGATATTATGAAGACATGAGCTTGGTTAGTGTTTAAGTCTATAGACTATAGAGCCTTTAATTATATTGAGAGTGTTGTGATTAAGAAGCAGTCATCGTCATCTCTTCTCATCGCGTCAGACTGCGTCTGTGATTTATTTGACCACAGAAGGGATAGAGTATATAGAAAAAATGATTATGGTTTTCCTTTCAGCAAAAGGATACCCATAACCCATATAATTATTATGGCGAGACGTTGCAATAAAAGACTAGGATGTGTTTTTGTTTACAAATCGACAGCTAGTCAAAAGGGGGAATAGTCTTAACGCCTTTTGAGAAGTTGCTTTGATGAAAGTATGAATGTATATTAAAATGTCAACATAATTAAACGCCCTTTGATATGTTATCTGAAGGATCTTTATGGAAAAACCTTAAAGATAAATGAAGTTCACTTGGGTTGTTTTGGATTTATTATAAATGTGTCACTTTCTATTCCACTCCGTATATGCGGGATGGTAAATTTTCTAAAAAAAAATTTCTTAGGTTAGGGTTAGGTTAAGATGATGGAGAATGCCAAAAGAGTGGATCCCGCAATTCTCTCTATCCATCTGTCTGTTTATTTCAAGTTGCAGCCTAAACCACTGAATCGATTTACTTTAAACTTAGTAGTTAAGAGTTTCTGATGATTAACTGAAGGATAAATTGGAGAGTGATGGGCCAAATCGACTTGAAATTCCAATTCAGCGGGTCCAAAAACATTTTTTAGACCGTTTTAAAGGTAGTAAGCGTTTTACCGATTTCTGTCTTCCTCATTAATAAGTTAACCGATTTCATTGAACATTTTTTATAAAAACCTTGCTGTAGTCTCAATATTATATTAAAATTAAGAAAAAAATTCAAAAAAATATATTTGGATTTTTAAAAAACTTTAAATTTTTTTTTTTTTTTTTTTTTTTGAAAAATCAATTGAAAAGGAATTTCATCTAACTTTTGTTATGTCAATTAATATTTTGTTTTGAATGGCATACCAATTTTTTTTTTGAAAAACAATTTTTCAAAAAAAAAAGAACGGTTCAAACGTTTTGAAAAAAAAAAGTTCTAAAAATTTATTCTTATATAATAAGAACGAATTTCATAAAAAAAGTTCTGAAAATTCCTGCTTATATACAAGAAACCAACTAAGGAGAGTTTTGTAACTTCAAACCAAATTTAAAATTATTTTTTAAGTTATTTTATTCTTCAATTTTAAAGGAAAAAACTTTTGCGAAATTTTCAAAAGCTTTAATATTACCTATTCCCAGGGGCGGACTGGCCCACCGGGCATTCTGGATTTTTCCCGGTAGGCCCTCGGGCAAGAAAACATTTCTTAAAAGCACTTGAAATTCAATTTTTAAATTCACTCACGTCATGCTTCAAATCGGTTTCTGGCCTTTTTAGTCAGTATAAATCTATTGGGCCCCTTATGGATCTTTCGAGACCTATAGAATTATGTTTGTGAGCCCCCTATGTATATGTTTCGAGGCCCACAGAATTATGTTTGCGGCATTTAGTTCAACGTAGGCCTCCTATGGATCTTAATGGGCCTACCGATTTCTGTTTGTGGGCCCCCTATGGATTTTCAAAGGGCCCCATATGGATATTTCGAGGCCCACAGAATCATGTTTATGGCGTTTAAGTCAATGAAAGCCTCCTATGGATCTTTAGGGGCCTACAGAATTCTGTTTGTGGGTCCCCTATGGATTTTCAGGGGGCCCCATATGGATCTTTCGAGGCCCACAGAATTATCTTTGTGGCCTTTAAGTCAATGAAGGCCTCCTATGGATCTTAAGAGGCCTACCGAATTCTGTTTGTGGGCCCCCTATGGATTTTCAGGGGGCCCCATATGGATCTTTCGAGGCCCACAGAATCATGTTTATGGCGTTTAAGTCAATGAAGGCCTCCTATGGATCTTTAGGGGCCTACCGAATTCTGTTTGTGGACCCCATATGGATCTTTCGAGGCCCACAGAATTATCTTTATGGCCTTTAAGTCAATGAAGGCCTCCTATGGATCTTTGGAGGCCTACCGAATTCTGTTTGGGGGCCCTATATGAATCTTTCGAGGCAAAAAACAAAAACAACAAAAACTTAATCTGTATAGATTTTTGAAAAATCCAGATAATTATCCAGATTTTACTTTCTCTCGATAAAAACAGTGGTGCCAAGGTACTTTATTTGTTGTGTTAAGCCTGAACTACATCAAAACACAAAGTCAAAAAAGTACAAAAAAGTAAACACGATGTTTTTTCTTCTTCCCCCTAGTAGCTTGTTTGTATATCTCTCTTTCATTTTAAAAAAGTATTCGGTTCAAAAAGCTTGAACAAGACCAAGCTTTCGATTTTCACAAAGTTTCGATTTGTGAAAAAACAAATACACTGAAACAATATTTTATATCCTTTCCGTAAGGTAGCTCTTCGATCACATAGTTCCTGTCATTTTCCGAAAAAAAGCTATTTTGACACACAATTGAAATTTCAAATACATTCGATTCCCTATAAGTCGTACTGTATCACTAACGATTCTCGAGCTACTTGTATTGTTTCAACCGTCCTTTGCTTTAACAGTACCTAATCTCCTCTAATTAGAGATTTAGGTGACAAAATATGAAATAAAAGTAACAAATTGAGTTTTTAAAAAATATTGAACTCTTAATTGATTTGCAGCAAAAAATATTTTGATTTATTAATTATTTCTTATTATTAAGAAATGTTTTAGTGAAAGAATTGTAAAAAACAAAAATCTATTATGAGCGGAGGGAGCAAAATACAGTTGCAAAGTCGGGACTTTTCGAAATTTCGCAAAAACTGCATTAAATCGAAAACCGTAAGAATTTGAGATGAACAAGTTACCAAATTCTGAGAGTCCTTAAGTTAGCCTATCAGCATATTTCGTTTGATCCATTACTTTTGGGACACCCTGTGTATACAAAATATTTAACAAATTTTTAGCAAACACGAGTTGTGGTATAATTACGGTGACCATATTTCTGGGAGCAAAACCCGGAACAAAAAACATTATAAAATCGTAATAGAATGCATAGATAAAGAAAATATCAAAGCTTTTTATGTACCTGATAACTCACAAAAATATTTTTAATTTAATTTTATAAGAATTTTAATATCAATTTAAAAAATGATATAAAATTTAATTAATTTATCGAAGTACCTAATTTACCGGTTCAGTAAAAGGTACTGTTGGTAACTGTTAAAAATATTATTTTTTTTGTGAAAATCGTGAAGTGTTGTTTTTTAACATTATCATTTTATTTTAAAAGATTTTGAAATTGTGAAATCTTAAATTTTAATTTAACTTTTAACATGTAATTAAAAGTTTTGAAATTTTAAAGGGTTCATTATTCAAAAAACTTTTTCTAGTGAAGCTTTAACATGACAAACAAAAGCACTGGATAAATTCACGAAAACTTTTAAAAATAAATGCTTTTATTTGAAAAAATAAATGATTTTTAGCATTTACATTTTCCAAACTTGGTCAATTAATTAAAAGTATGTACAATTAATAAAAAAGGACTATCACCGACTAATTTCTATAAGTCGGTTAATGTGGTTGCAGTCCTCGTAAAATGCCACATGTTCCGAAAAAATAGATAAAACATCCTTAACAATTATTCCTGACAGACCCCTTATATTTTAGAAAAAGAAGGTGCAATAAAGACGAGATCGTTAATAAAACGTTAAAAAATATTTCTAATATTTTTTATTTATATTAAGAACATACATACATTTTGAAAAAAAGAGCTTGTTTCTAATTATTTTTCGACCACTGTATATAACAAAACAATTTCTGCATATCAACTTTTATTTTTAAACATTTCGAGTAAGTAAATAATTATGTACCTAAGTATTTTGTGGCCCTTTTCCTAAAAGTCCCGGAAGGCCCTTTGACTCCCAGTCCGCCCCTGCCTATTCCAAGCAACTTTTAACATAAGAGTAAGGACGAGCGACCCAGTCTTGGATTTTATTTTTATTTATGTTCATAAATAACGCTGTTTTAAAGAATAGTTTTAAATAAATATTTTTAATATCTAAAACAAAATAAAAGCACGACTGGGGTCGCACGTACTTGCTCTTGTGGTAAAAGTAACTCTTATGTTAAAGCTTTTTACTGAACAAGCTTAGGGAAAATTCAGAGTTTTATATTTTTAAGAAATTTCATTTCAATAGTGTAAAAAAAATAAAATCTGTTTTTGTAATTAATTAAACACCGTTTTAAATGATCTTTTCACAAAACCAAATATACCATTTGATTTCTTGCATAAAAAGGAATTTTAAAAAAAAATTTGAAAATTGTTATAGCTGTTTTTTTTTTTTAAACAATTTTTTATATATACCTACCTAACTAAAAATTTTCTAACATTAAGAAAAAAATTGGTATGCCATTTTTAAGACAATATTGTTCAACGCATGAAACCGAAATCTCAATAGAATGCATCAACCCGTTTTTAAAAAATTGATTTTTCAAAAAAAAAAATTTGAAACATTTTTTAAAAATTAAAAAATGTGTTTTTTGCAAAATTTTAAATTTTTTTAAATAATGATTGTTTTAACGTTTCGGTTTAAAAATTTTGATCGAAATTTGTTTTGTCGTTTACGAGAATCGTTACCGTTTGTACCGTTAATAACGGTACAAAAAAAAATATTTTTTTAGTTAGGTATTATTTTTTTAGCTTTTAAATTGTTTTTCCTTGCGATCTGTTACATGTTAATATATTTTTTGTGTATTTTAATTAAATATTAAAGATTACAGAGAAAAACAAAATGCAGAGCAAAATAACACATAAAAAAAAAAAGAGTGTGTGTACACATGTACACGCGACTGAAGTTATACTTCTCATTCAGTATTATGTAAATTAATTTTATTTGATATTTTTAATTTCTATTATGAAGTAAATAATCCACACTTAGTTTTTTTTACATTTTTATCAATAGTCGAGTCAAATTAGACATAAAATTTGTAAGATCTCGGAATCCAGGGAAAGTCGATGCATCTGAAAAACGAGTATAGGGCTGCATTATAAAAGGGTCAAATAAGAAAGTTAAAAAAAAAATTTCACCGCTCTCGATTACAACAGTTTTTATGGACCGTTAACTGTCATTCCGTATGCAAGCGTCAATCGGAATTGCTGTCTCATTTTAGATTTTGATCAAACTTTGTAGGGATGTTCTCTAGGACTGTAAGGAAGCAAATCCATGATGATTTAATTTTAAGTTGAGTGGTTTCCCCGCTACCCGCATTCGAACTTTTTCAGAAGGTCATTTTTATGTTATTATAGCTTTGCGTCTACTAAAGATATCTTTTTGTTTGAAACGCCATGTTAAAGCTTAAGAGTAGTAATTTTTGAATATATATTAAAAAATTACGTAATAATTATCCCTGAATTAAAAATAATTTTTGAAAAACTGGCAATTTTGCTGATTTTTCATGGTTTTTGACTGGCTCCAGAACCTTGGCTATGGTATGTAGGAAGCTTATACTTACCAAATATTAAATATAGATACTTTTCAACAAAATAAATCTAAAATGAACACGATGGCTGTACTCCTTATGCAAAAATTTTAAGTTCAAAGTTTTGAGTTTTTTGAAAAAATATTTTTTTATACTATGATTTTTTACGATTTGACTAAAGATAGAAACATGAAACTAACAGTGTGTTAAGTTGAAACTTTTAACTTTAAGTCCTCTAAATAAAATTGTGTTATTTTCATATCTTCTTAGTGTACCGCTTGTTTGAAAATTCGCAAAAATGCTAAAAAGCCAAAAAAAACCCTACTTAAGGCTATGATTGCACTATGTTTGACATAAGATAGAAGCATGAAATTAATAGTATATTTAGTTCGTACTCTTAGCTTAACATACTGTAAGTTTCACGTTTCTTCGTTTAGATAAATCGTAGAAAATGACAGTATAAAAATTAGCTTTTTTAAAATACTCTATACTTTGAACTTAAAATTTTTACATAAGGAGTACAGCCATCGAGTTCATTTTAGATTTATTTTGTTGAAAAATATCTATATTTAATATTTGGTAAGTAAAAGCTTCCTACATATAATAGCCAAGGTTCTGGAGCCAGTCAAAAACCATGAAAAATCAGCAAAATTACCAGTTTTTCAAAAATTATTTTTAATTCAGGGATAATTATTACGTAATTTTTTAATATATATTCAAAAATTACTACTCTTAAGCTTTAACATGGCGTTTCAAACAAAAAGATATCTTTAGTAGACGCAAAGCTATAATAACATAAAAATGACCTTCTGAAAAAGTTCGAATGCGGGTAGCGGGGAAACCACTCAACTTAAAATTAAATCATCATGGATTTGCTTCCTTACAGTCCTAGAGAACATCCCTACAAAGTTTGATCAAAATCTAAAATGAGACAGCAATTCCGATTGACGCTTGCATACGGAATGACAGTAAACGGTCTATAAAAACTGTTGTAATCGAGAGCGGTGAAATTTTTTTTTTTAACTTTCTTATTTGACCCTATTATAATGCAGCCCTATACTCGTTTTTCAGATGCATCGACTTTCCCTGGATTCCGAGGTATAAAGCTAATTTGACTCCACTACAAGTGAACAATAAATTAATTCTTTCATCCTCCTTGCGTCCATGTAGTTTTCAATTTATTCTGTGAAATTTACTCATGTTGTGCGGTTCAGAACGTACGGTTGATGGTTAACGAAAGTAAATGAATTGCGCATAAAATGTGCGATATGGTAATTTTATGAGAATTGTGTGTGCTTCAGCACAAGTAGTAGCAATATGGAACTTGTAGGGTTGCTACAAAGCTCAAAAGTTAGCTGAGCTCAGCTCACAGCTCAGCTCAAATTTTGAGCTAGCACACTTTTGAGCTATGTACCATAGCTCAGCTCATTTGAATTCCGGTATAATCCGGTTTTTCGACTTTTTTCAAAATTCCGAGAAAATCGCCTTTGAAAGTTGGGGTAAATTTTTTTTTTCGAAAAATCCCCGAATCTTTGAACGCTCCTGGAAGCTAAACCGTTTGAGAGCAATTTTTGGGAGTGATGCCAAATGATAGCTTGTGTCATGGGCCTACGCCTTGCACATTGTCAGATTTTTAAAAAATCGCCTTCCATGTTAAACCGCCACATCATGCCTATTTTTTCAGAATCGTGCGTATTTTTTTTTACTTTTAAGTTCTCCCGGTTTGAGAACGCGTGGACCTACAGGGATGAGAGTTGTACCCAAATGTATGTTAGAGCCCCCGCTACATTTTGGCATAAAAAATTTTTTTTCCATTTTCTTCAAAATTCCGAGATATAGGCGTTGGAAGTTGGGGCGCTCACTTTCAGCTCAGCTCAAATGAGCTGAGCTATGGTACCTAGCTCAAAAGTGAGCTAGCTCAAATTTGAGCTGAGCTGTGAGCTGAGCTGAAATGTGAGCTTTTTGCAACCCTGGCAACTTGTCACATGCAACTTCCCACTAGAACTTGCCACACGCAGCTTGCCACATGCAACTTGCCACACGCAACTTGCCACATACAACTTGCCACATGCAACTTGCCACATGCAACTTGCCACATGAAACATGAAACTTGCAACGTGTTGTGTGTTTTATGTTTGCCGTACTGCGGCGTACTGCATTTTTAAATACTAAAGTACTGCCTACTCTAAAGGTGAAACGACAGCCCTGCTACCCAGGGCGATCGCGTCATAATCCCTTTGACATTCTTGTCAAAAAGTAAATTTTCATACTCACCCTCCCATAAGAAGTATAACTTCAAAAATTAAAAACGCAAAAATTGAAAATGCAAAAGAGTAATCCCGCAAAGTGAAAACATTGCGAAATAAAAATTGCAATAAACTTGTAAGGCAAAAATTTGCGAACCATTTTTTTTCTAGAAAATGAAAAATTTCCAAAAATATTCCATCGAATTCCCGCATTCACATTTCCTTGAAAAACTATGTTTTTTAGGTGTTCCTTTGAAAATACCTTATAAAGCTGCAATTCTTGAAATTAAATTTTAAATTGGTTCATTAGTATAAACAACAGATAAGCTGTAACGGTAATGAATCCATCCAGGTATACATACATGTAAAATGTAACGTTTCCCCATTCAAAATAATGGAGAGATCATAAAAAATGTATGTTAAAGGTTACTGCACCATTTCCATACACGTGCGTTACTATAATTAGTTTGTTGTTGTCTTTTTTTTTCTTCTCTTTTTTGTAATTACAAATATTCCGGAAATCTAAAAGCAGCATGGTTTGGGGTCGAATCCTCTCTTTGAAGGATTCCAGGAATTCCGCTGCAATTGTTTGGCATAATTTTTTTGTAGTTTCCTTATACTCCAGCTCAACTGATGCTGCTGCTGCTTATTGAAAATGGAATAGTGCTCCTGGGAGCTAGTAACATCCGAACGAAATATACTACATCCACCTACGTGAATTAACGACGAACCTTATCCTTATTTCTTTCCTCTGTGGCTATAATATCATGACGGCCGCCCGATGCAATGCAACTGCAACAGTTGAACAGAACACGATGCCTGATGATGCGCCCCATTTAATTTGTAACAATCAAAAGTCCTTGTGTTGTATTGCAGCAGGAGTAGATTTTAAAACTATGCTCACTGGATGCTACCGCATATAACCACCACCGTGTCAGGTGGGAGGAATGAGCAAAGGACGAATGGTGCTTCTTTTCTGAGCAATGGCGATGGCGACGCGCGGTGAAGTTGAAGGTTTTGGATGCTATGCGAAAGCAATACCACTAGGTACCACATTGCCGCGAGTTTCGCGAACATTGATGATTGTTCAGTGCAAAAGATGACGATGATGATTGTTTTTCAGCAACAGCCAACAGAGTGACAGAAGCGATTCTGCAGGAAGATTATGATGATGATTATGATGATGATGATGATGATTATTAGAACGATGTTAATGATGATGGAGAAGAACTTGCTACTCGAATGTAATTAAAACTGCAACAGTGCAACATGCAAAGAGGGAAAGGGATACATATCTATAAGGCTTTTTCATTTTTTTTTTGTAGAATATGTAGGTCAAAATGGTCCTCGGTGGAATGTTGGTGTTTATGGCAAACACTGTGCGCGCATCAGAAGGATTAGTTACGCGAATTGGAAAAGTGTTCCAATGATTATGGGATTCATTGTTCGGTTTCACTTGAATGGGCTTATAGGAAGGATCTGTGCAAGTAGGTAAAGGAAACGCGGATCTAGATATATAATTGGGTTAATGATGTTGCAGCTATGGGTTTTTACATTTTAGAGCAATAGTAATTTAGGTGCCTAGTACTCATTTTAGGACATTACTAGTTTTTTGCGGAATAAGGATATGATGAAACTTATTTCTGGGAACTAGAATTTATTAACGAATAGAGGAAATGTCCTTAATACACAATGATTTGGCATTAATTTCAATTTTTAGATAACTACCTAATAATGCATAGATTTGCTTGATTCGTAATTATCTTTTAATTGAACATTCAAAATTGGTATAGTATTTGCAAGAAGTGGTTTTAATTAAATTTCATGAAACATAGAATCGTAACTGCAGGAACTTCAATATAGAAAGTACGAATTGGAGGTCGAAAAGATAAGCTGTATAAATCTCAACGACGCACGGTTGTCCAAAATTACTTATCTCGTTGCAAAAATCATAACTTTTGAACGGATTGAGGTAGCGGTACGTTATTAAAATAACGGTACTTGTCGTACACCAATTTCAGTAAAGTTGTAATTGCTCAAAAACGGCTCCAACGATTTCGTTTAAAAAATTCAAATGTAAGTTTTGAGACAAGGTCTATCTTTAAATGAAAAAAATTTTTTTTGAAAATCATTATTAACAGTACCTGCCATAGAACCGTTTTTTTTTTTTTTTTTTTGAATCCGATAATCTCCGAAACGGCTAATTCGATTTCAACGAAACTTTTTGTGAAGAAGCACTTATATAATTCAAATATAAGCCAAAAATAAAATTTCAAAAACAATAATTTTTGGATTTTTTGAAAAATAAAATTTTCGAAAACGGGACATTGTATTTTTTTTTTTGAAATTTCGTTTTTAGATGTGTATTAGTGATTTCTACAAAGTGGCCGATGATTACTAAACACCCTGTGAAACAATTTTCTGAAATTCATTGGTGTAACAGCCCTGGAAATTTCCTTCAAATTCCTTCAAGTTCAAAAGTTATGATTTTTGCAACGAGATAAGTCATTTTAGACAACCGTGCGACGCGACGTCAAATATGATTTTTAAGGCCATTTCTAAACAAACATTAATGAAATTTGGAAAACTAAAGAACTTCATTGTGAAAAATATAAATTTTAAATTTTGATCAATTTAAACGAGAACTCGTCAAATTGGCCCCAAATTGGAGAGTTTAAAATTTTCAAAGCAACACAAAAGCATTTGCCGTGTTCAACGCACCATCTGAACTTAAGTTAAGATTTTTTTTTTTGACGTTGAACGCAAAAAATCATCTGAATTTCAAGTGACATTAACGAAGAATCTACTTATTTTCTTTACTTGGATTGACTTTTGTGTATAGCACATTTGGTACGTTTACCAACTTCACCACCACATACACACCCATCTGACTTTTCAGATACAAAATTCTACCTGAAAGTTGTAACTAAATGTCAAAAAACGTAACTAAATGTCACCTAACTTTTTATGACATCTGACCAATCAGAGCCTCTGAAAATTCAGATCTTAAGTTCAGGTGGCCTGCGTTGAACGCGGGGATTATGATTAGGTATCTAACAAATTTAGTCACATTTTGCCAAAAAAAAAAGAAATTATCATTAAATAAGATGAAGATTCTAAACACAATCATTGTTAGAAACTGCCTTCAAAATAAAGCTATTTAAAAACTCAGATTATGAATCCCATTAAAAATTTATTGAATTTCGTATAAAATAAAAGATAGACAAACCAACAAACTTGGTAGAGCTTAAGGATGCCGTGAAATAATTCCAGATCCGGTCTTATTTCACAATACTTTTCAAAGTCACACTCCTTTTTAAAGTCATTCCAAATAAATATAAATATTGGGTCTTATGTGTAATAACTTATAGTCATTAGCTTACACCTGTTTCAAAAAGTGATAAAAATAAGGCATTTCAATACCAAACAGACTGCCGCGGTTTTTTCAGCCAAGAAAAAGAAGCAGAGGCGTACGTTCAGCTGGGGCCCCGGTGTGCAAGACTAAATTTGGAGGCCCATTTTTTTTTTATTTTTCTGTTTTTTTTTTTTTTTTTACCGAATTCAACATTTTGCAGCTCTAAATGGCCAGTTTTTATTTCAATTTAAAGTTTAAAAGGAGCACTTCCGGTTCTAACAACTATTTTGGAAATTTTGTTTGGCAGTGATTATAGCTTTAAACTTATTATTACAAAAAACCTTGAATATTTAAAACAAAAAATTAGGGTAACTGTCAAAATTTATGTTCTAAAAAGCTAAAATAAGGTATACCTATTGAAAAAAAAATTAAAAAAAGTAATTTTTTTCAATATTTGTACATTGGTTTGACCAAACCAGAAATTCACTTTTTGAATTTAAAAAATAGCACTATTCACATGAGCACGACCAATGACCAACGAATGAACGAAAATTCGTTAATTTTTACATTTCTTTCACATGAGAATTCGACACCGTTCACCTTCAAAACCAACATTTTTTGAGGTATAGGACGCCCGATAATTTTTTTCGTTGGGAATATGGATTGTGTGGAACGCGAATTTAGTCTTACAGTTCGTTCTAACTAGAATTCTTTTAGCGACGAATAATAAATGGAGATAGCTTCGGTATATCGAAAGATTCTTTTTAATTCAAATACGTCCATTTTATATTCCTCAAAAAACGTGAAACGTTTAAAAAAACGAAAAATTTAACGGAGGAGGGAAGAAAAGCAAAGAGAAAGAGTCTTTATGGTTGGAGCGAATATGACAGGAGATGAAAAATTGAAACTTTAACTAAGTCGGTTGATTTATTTTAATAACATAAACTCTTTTTAACCGTTGAACTTTTCCAAAAGTAATCTATACTAAGGAAGACAAAAAAAATCTAATAGCTTAATACTAACAACGTCTTTATTTTTTCCAAATTTGTTCTTGACAAAAATATATCCTAAAAAAGTTCCATGAATCCAAAAAGAAAATATAATGACTCTTAAATTCGCAATACTAACTGATATCTTGAAAAGTTTGTCAAAGAACTTCTTGTAGAAAATTGTATTATTCTTAAATTGGCGAAAAGTTTTTGTCGACATCCGTGCGAGCAAATTATAGGAAAAAAAACATTTTTTTGCTTTTGACAAATATTTAATTAAAGCTAGGTATGTACACCTATTAGAAAAAACACAATTTTCAAATTATATGCCAAAAATCAAATAACTTTAGCCGCGGTCACGATACCCTTATGGACAGTGTGGTATATATTGCTTTTAGCAAAATAGAGATAATTGCACTTTTAAATCTCCACTTGTAATTTTTCTTGTCGTAGAATACCGAAACACCTTATGTGAATAAATGAATATAGAGGAATGTAAAATTAAATTTTATAATTCAAATTTTATTCCGGAGCCTGCACGGAACAATATTTGTACATGATTCGAGCACGTTTTACAATCTGAATACAAAAAATCCGAACCTGAACGATAAAAGTGGATGATTTTATTAACACTCTTTAATCATGCAAAACATAATTAATTACACCTCTCTAAAAAAAACCTTTCACTTTGGATTTTTTAAAAAAACTCTATTTTTTGTTCTTAGTTATCATACTAACTGCAACACTATCTTAAAAAATATCACAGATCTAGGATTTTATTCACAGGGTGTTCTAGTATTAGATTCAAATTATCAAATTTTGCTCAAAAAATACCTACTGACGTAAAAAGTTAGTAAAAACTTTCTTGATTCTATATTTTTTTATGACAAATGAAACCGCACAGCAAAAGAAAAATCTCAATGTCTAATAAATATTTATCCACATTTCTACACTTTATTTTTTTTTTGTACATAAATAATATAAACGATGAGAGCTTATGTATAAACGAGTACTTACAACACGCTAACAAAAAAAAAATCTCGTTATTTATCAAGCCCAAGGTTATTTTACAATTTTTCATCAAAAAGCTAAAAAAAAACACACACCAAAAAAAAAATAATATATAATATCCTTTTTCGCGCATCCTGAATATTTGTTTTTATTGCCATTGGTCCCTGCTTCAGTTGTGGACATTTTTCATTTGGGTCATAAGACGTCTACTGTGTGTGTCATTAGCATTATTCATTTTCTTTTGCTAAGTTCTTCTTCTACTGTGTTTTTTTTTTTCTGTAGATACTCTCCGAACTTGTCTGTCGTTTGGTTTTTATCCAGGTTTTTGGTTTATTTAAGAAGGGTTCTTGTATTTGATTTAAAAAAAAAAATTCTTGAAACCTTTAGAAAGAAAACTAAAACACTGAATCTTTTTTAAGATGGAGATATTCATATTTGAGGAAACTAATATTTCTTCAAAAGATTAGGTTAAGTCAATCTTTTTCCAGAAACACTCAACATTTGTCAAGATATCAAAAAAATGTCAAAAATTTTTTTCTAAACCAATAATTACCCTTAAAAAAATTTAAAAAAAAAAAACCAACATTCAACGCACACAAGAAGAATGACAAAGTGATAGGGCAATGCAGTTGCAGTGTCTCCTTTTACCCATCACTATACCACCCATCACAACCTCAGAACAGAACTGTGTTGATATTAAGTCCTCTGCGGGGCGGATATTTTGTGTTAAATGGGGCCATCACTGAAATTAAGATTGACCCATAAATATTCAAGGGAACTAAACAGGAACTCTCTCTCTCTGAGAAGACTCTTGCTTCTTGCTATGAGCTCTATTGCTACTTGGAGATGATGCACACAATGGCAATTTAGTGGCAGCACCCAAGAAGAAGGATAATTCAAATGCAAGGACTTTAGTTTTTTTTTGGTTGGTTGTGAAGTTGTTTGGCGAAATTCGTGTTTTGTTAAGCAAACTACGATTATCTTCAATGTGTAGATTTTAGCAAAATGTACAAAAAAAAATCAGCAAGAAAACATGATGACAAAAAAATAAAGCAAGATGAAAACTTTCTTCAAGGGCTTTAAGGAAAGTTCCTTCTGTAATTCCTTGTGAAATTTTCACAATAGAAAATATTATAAAAGGCAAAAAAAAAATCTTGAAAAAAATATATACAAGACTGGAGCAAGAAAAAAAAATAAAAATAAAATACTTTATGGGTTTTCAGTGAAAGGATGGAATTTTCTAAGAGATAAATTTTCTCTGACTGTTTATTATGACCATGAAGGCGTGGTGTGTTGAATAAAAAAAAGACAACAATGCATTTACAATAATGGTTTGTGAGAGTCTTGAGTTGTGTAGGTATACCAACATTTTCTTTTGATATGACATAGACATTGTGATGTGAAGGTTGGCCAACCAAATAAATGTCTGTTTGTCGTTGGTAACAAAACGTGTAGCCTTGAAGTATTGTTAGATTGCTAATAATATCTCTGTCAGGAGTAAGTGTCAAATAGGACTCAAACTTATTGTTTCTTCCAATATAATAATCTGTATGTCATCCTATAGAGAAATGTATAAAGCTTGCATTAACTGTCATCAGGACAGAGGGACTTATAACGAATATCTGAAGATTTTAGTCTTTATTTCAGTTGGTAAAATGTGCTCTTGATAGAAGATTTAAGTTGTCATAGCGTTGTTGTATGAAATCTTTTTTGTTAAAAGAATATTAACACTTCAACTATTTCGATCGCATATCTTTGGAGATTGTTTTTTTTATAAGTCTACAATATGGAATTGTGAAAAGATATTGTAAAGCTTAGAAGGATTATGTTTGGTCTTTCAGAAGAATTTTATATGTCAATGAACTGTGAGGTTATGAGGTGAAATTTTATTCTGGGGATAAGTTGTGATAGAATGAATATTAGGAACATTTGCTGAATCGAAACTTAAATAATTTATGTTGAACATAAACTATTATTCCCTACTTTTTCCTCTGCGTAAATTGTCACATAAGGATTTATGTAGAACTTAAATGCTTAAGTTTCGATTCAGCAAACGGGTCTTAAAGAACTATAGCAAAAAATTCAAAAAAAAAATGTGTTTTTGTGGTTTGAGGCTCTAATAAACTGGTTATTATTTCAAATCAAAATAATAACATTAATCAACCCTGAGAGAAATCATTAAAAATAAAGTTTTTTAAAGAGAAAAGTTAACTTAACTTGTTTTTCTGTGTATAACATTTGTTTTGTGAAAGGATATACCTACAATTTGTCCCGAGATGAGTTAAGAAGATTTTGAGGGATGATTCTTGGGTGTATTCTAAGAAAAAAATTGTTCTACAGTAACTCTCTATCTGCAAAGTTGATACCCTTTAGCGATGATTTAAGAAAACGCTTACTTTGGTATGCCTTTACTCATGTTAATGTTAATAACTCCGTTAATACCTATGATAAAAACTTTATTAATGTCTTGATTTTTAGAAAAATTCTATTCTTTGTACCTGCATTTAAAAAATGTTATTATCTATTTTTATTGCTCGGATATAAATTTTTAAATGGAATTATTTTTTTCTTAACCATGATAATTTTTTACTTTGGGGCCGATTTTCTTCGATAAATGTGTTATAAACATAGTGTTTTATAAATTTATTAGAATGAAAAAAACAATTATAAATAAAAATATTGTTCACATGTTTGCCAGAAAACTTATAGATTTTATGATATTTGGGAAAACCTGCACCAGGTAAAATCTCTAAAAAATGTGTTTTTTTTGCTTTAGTCAAAAATGGGTACGAATTAAAAATTTATTTTTGTAGTTTAAGTTTATTTTTGTTTAAGACATAGTAACAACAATTATTTAAAAAGTTATTCTTGATTTTGTGTGCTTGATAGAGCCCGTTTTTTACTTGCGATATAGGTACTATAGGGCAAGTTTAGGATTCGTAAAAAAAATCGAACTCGAGATAACAATTTTACATGACATTACGATGATGGAGAATGCCAAAAAAGTGGGTCCGGCAATTCTGTCTGTCTGTCTGTCTGTCTGTCTGTCTGTCTGTCTGTCTGTCTGTGTGTCTGTCTCTATCTGGAGCTGCAGCCTAAACGAGTGAAGTGATTTTCTTCAAACTTGGTAGTTAGCAGTTTTTGGTGATTCCCTAGAGGGGAAATTGAAATTTTTTTTTATGACCAAAACTAACGGTACCTGCCATATAACGGAAATAGAAAAGTTAATTTTTTTCAAAAACGGCTCTAACGATTTTGATTAAAATTTTTGTGTGTAGTACTGCACATAAGAGCCAACTTATTAAATAAAAAAAATATTTTTTGTACCGTTATTAACGGTACCTGTCATAGAACGGTTTTTTTCGTTTCTGAATATCTCGTACAAAATTAACCCGATTTAAATGAAAATTTTTATACAAAAGTGTGTAAGTAAAGATAATATTAAAATTTTAGAAAATTTTCAAAAAACGCACTTTTGGTTTTTTAAAAAATATTTCAAAATTTTTTTTTGTAAAATCAATTTTTTGAAAACGGATCAATGAAAAATTTTGAAATTTAGTTTTTATGTGTCAATTAATTATTTCTTCAAAATGGCATACCAATTATTTTTTTGAAAAATGTTAAAACATTTTTATATATAAAAAATTATTTTTTTAAAAAACGGCTCCTACAATTTTCGAAAATTTTTTTCTAAAAATACCTTTTTATACAAGAAATAAAATGGCATATTTGTTTTTTTTTTTAAGATAATTTAAAACGGAGTTTAATTAATTATAAAAACAGATTTAATTTTTTTATACTATGAAATTTCTTCAAAATATCAAATTTTAAATTTCTTGAATAAAAAGCTTTAACATTATAGTTACTTTAAGCATGAGAGCAAGTACGTGCGACCCCAGTCGTGCAATTTATTTTGGATTTAATTGCTAATATTAATTGATGGAGGTTCTCCAATATGATTTAGCAGATCCAATCCAGGATATTTAACTGATTCAATTAGCTACTTCATATTATGAACAAGATGACGCTCCAGCCCACTAAGGACACGAATTTTAAGATTGGCTGATGAAAATTACGGTTATTATTGGATGGGAAGAAATGGACCTGTTCAATGATTTGCATAGTTCTTCAAACTGCAAAATATTGGCTTTTTTATGAATAGGAGTAAAAAGCGTTACTCATTTGACATCAATAGAACTTCTTGTGGAACAAGAAGAATGTATTCTCTGAACCATTCCCAATAAAATCGAAAAAAACGGGCTCTATTAAGCACACAAAATCAAGGAGCACACTTTAAATAATTGTTGTAAACAGAAATAAACTTATAACACAATTATCGAAGAAAATCGGAACTCCTCTTGCTTTTACTGCAACTGAACATCATTGAGACATTTATTTAGAAAGGTTTTCAATGTGGATACAGGCAGGTATCATTTTAAAGGTTCAGATAGATAAACAAAATTTTTAAAGTGTTCAATTGACTCTGGCTGGACATTTCTTCGCAAATTTAAATTTCATAATACGACAGATATTCTTAATTAGATTGGGAGGAAAACTAAATAGGGTAAATTAGGGCATTATGGCATACCTAAGCCCAAACTCAAATAACTTTACTACGGACTACAATTTTTACTTCAATCATTTTTTTTAATTAAATTTCATAAAAACGTAACATAAATAAATTATTTAAGAATAAAAATTCAAGCTTTTTAACAAAAAATAAATTAAATTAAAAACAGTCCAAAAAAAACCATATTGCCCTATGTACGGGCAATATGGCGAACCCCATTTACTTCGGAACCCTTTACTTTTTTTACGTATATTCAGCATTTCTGAAATATAATTGTAAATAAGTTTCATAAAATTAACGTTAAATTGAGGTTATTTTCAAATTTAAAAAAATGCAGAGTTACTTTTGAAATTAGGTTTACATAAGGGCATTATGGCGCAGTCGGGTATAATATAGCGCCATAATGCCCTTATTACATCTGCGCCATATTGCAAAATATACACATATTCACAAAACTCCAAAAACTAAACACAATTCTTACTTCAGTTAAAATATAACAAGTAATATAACCAAACTAAAACTGTACTCTCCATTTCACTCTTCACAACAAACACGTGCACTGTATAGTTACCGAGATACACACAAACAAAAACAGAGCGATATTATATTGGAACCCAGAACCGGTATATTTTTTTTGTTTTCTTTTTTGTTTGGCACAAAAATAATAGCACTGACCTGCGATCGTCACAAGGCTAGTGTTCGACGAAGGCCAAAGTTTCTGCATTGGTTTTATTTAAATGCGAGTATTGGAAGTATGGTAGTTGAGAGGTGCGCCATAATGCCCGGTGCGCCATAATGCCCGAAGTTACCCTAAATCGAAATTATTTGCCTTTTTAACACTTCTGCCACTCACCTAAAATTGAACCGATTTCTTCAAAAAGCAATATTGTTTTGTCTCAATAAATATTCGAAACGTTATTTTTTTAGTTTTTTTTTTTTTAATTTACCATTAAAACGAAGTTTCGAGCATTTCTGACTCTTTTCGCCGAAAACTTAATATAACTGTAAATTAAAAATAAAATGGCGCATCTAGATAGTAGGTACTTTGAAAATCGGTTCACCTTAACGGCAGTCCTAGAATTCTGCGCAAAGTTTAGGTTCAGGTAATTTTCAACCTAGAAAATAAAAAAAATCATGTGTGCAATTCACACGTGGTTGAAGTGAAACCTTAAAAATCATTTAAAAAAAAAATCGAAAAAATATTACTTTTTTTTTATTCCATCACTTCTTTTAAATGACAACCTACAATAAATTTTATACCATCTGAAAACTTATTGTTTCAGCTCAAAATATTTATGTCGACCATGTCTTTACAACATCTACAAAAAGAGCTAGAATTTTTTTAACCCAATTAGTTTTCATAAAAAATGCAAAACAATCAATCCCTTTTCTCTTCTAACGCCATTAAATCCATTTTTTAAAAGACAACCTATAATAAATTTTATATCATTATTATTTCACCTTTTATATGACGCTTCAATCATATTTCTACCATGCCTACAAAAAATGTAAGAATTTTTTAAAGCCAACCATGTCGAAATTTCAAACTGAGATTACGGTACTTGCTCTACTGCTGGCTGGTCATCGGCAACAAATCTTCAAAGGTGTTTTGAGGTATTTTTCAAGTTTTTCAATTAAAGATTATATAACTTGTAGAGCACGTACCGTTATGTGTGATATATTAAATTAAAGGTAATATTATCAGCATGTATTAAAGTTAAATAAATTTGTTATGTGCTCTAGATCAAAAGATATACCTAACGTGTTTAGAAAAAAAAAACATCTTTTCACCGTTATCTCAGAATTTTGAATATGAAATTAATTGAAATCTTGCACAATCATAATTTATTTAATTACCTATCTACTGTATAAATTTCATTAATCTATCTATTAAAACAAAAAAGTTATGATCAATTGATTTTTCGTGTCGCTTTTTCGTTTCATCTTGTTTCAAATCACTACGATACTAAAGAAGTTTTCACTTCAAAAAATGCATATATAGTTTTTCGTCAAAAAAAGGTTTTAGATTATTTTAAGACATGATATTACACTTTCATAACAAAGAAAAAGACAATAACAATTTTGTCTGCATGGCAATGAGCATTGTTTGGTTGAAATGAATCTGCATAAGTGTCACCATAAAGCAGCAGCGAAGAGGGATCAAATACACTCTAGAGATTCCAGGCATCTTCAATTTTACGATTTGTAACAAGGGCACCATTTTACAATTGTGGGCTATATTAGGCCACCTTCCCCTACATAAAGGAATAAAAACATAAGAACAGCCAATTTTCTGTTTAATCCATTTTTATACAATTTCAATCCCGAAAACTATTTCTGAGGCCAACCATTTTAACCAATTCCTTTTACATTTTATTAAAGATTTAATCGTCTTGATTTGCTACAAAACCTTTTTGAGGATAATTATTCAGCGTTGATCTCCAGGTAAAATGTATCCGTCATCGTCTACCGACAAATTGTCTACTACCTACAACACACTACGAATATATGACAAAAAGCTTTCAAATTTCGACTGGTAAATTAGTGGTGGAAATCCCACAAATAGTGTTGGCTGGCCTTTTTCTCAAATTCTCCGACTATATACGTGGGCGATGTCATGATTAAAAGGGGCTATGTGACTTTTTGTTCTTTGTGAACTGAACATGAACAAGGACGACATGGCTTTCTCTTCCGCAACCATCAACATCATCATCAACGACCAAAACTTTGCACTCTCTGTGTGTCTGTCTGGTGGAAATCTGATATGTGATTCAAACCAACAGAATGTGCGTCTTCTTGTATCCTCTTTGCGTGATGTGGTAACTGCGGTAAAATGGGTCCACAATAATTGTATGTGTATGTGTGTGTGTGTGTTGGTTTGACTTGGCTTTGACTATTGGGATGAATTTTCTCTTCTCTTCCTCGATTTAAATTACGTTTTCTATTTGCTTTTCAAGGATCTAGTTGGTCTATTGAAGTTTAGTCATAGAGTTTGAAAAAGATTGACAGACTTTTATGTTCTTTGTTAAGGATGTGGTTAATGGGTAAAACGATATTTGTAAATTAAGTGGAATGGTTAAAGTTTGTTTAGTTAAAGTTAACATATTAAGTTGTGTGAAAAGGATATGAGTCTTAAATGTATAAAGGGCCGAGTCAATTTCCTCCATGTTTCAGGTTTTCTATTCATTTACTTCAATAATAATATTGTTTTTTTAATAAATAAGGGGAATTTCCTATAAAAAGTTTCCTGCGGTTTTGTTCAAAATTGTTTGGTATATTTCTGTAAACGAAATGGAATTGTACTGACAACAATTTAAAAAACAAACAATGTACGAATATAAGTACAATAACAATTTCTTTAAATTCTTGAAAGATTTGTTGATAATTATGGTTTAATATAAATTTATATCCCCAGAAATTTTCAATCAACATTGTCAAAAATGCAAAGAAAAAGTAGAGTACACTGAACGAAAAAGGTACATAAAATTAATGAATTTGTACATTAAATTAATGTAAAAATTCATGGCAAATGAGCCAATGTAAAAATTCATTAAATTTAAGAATCTTTTTAAGAACAAATTCATAAGGGAATGAATATTTCTTAAAAATTAAGAATAAGTTCTTAAATTTTAAGAATTCTGTTCATAAACGAATTCGAAAAGTTTTGAACATGTTTAAGAAAAGTTTCTTAGATTTTAAGAAAAGTTTCTTAGATTTTAAGAAAAGTTTCTTAGATTTTAAGAAAAGTTTCTTAGATTTTAAGAAAAGTTTCTTACATTTTAAGAAAATATTTTACATTTTAAGAAAAGTTTCTTACATTTTAAGATTATTTCTTAAATTTTATGATTTTTTTCATAAATTTCGTTAAAATTTAAATGAAATGTTGCTTAAATTTTATGAAACAAATCATAAAAACTATGAATTTTTCTTAAAGTTTTATGATTGTTTTCATAAAATGTAATACACTTTTCATTAAAATGTATGCATTTATTTATATAGATGCATATAATATACATTACCATTCTAAGCATTTAATTTGTTCCTGAAAAAAATTGTATTCCAATCAAACAAACAGCCAAAGAAAACAACCCAAAATCTAAAACAAACAAATGAAATAATTTTTAAAAATGAAAGAAATGATTGAGTTTAAACGTAATAAAAATGTTTTATTGGTCACTGTCACTATACATTAATTTTTAAATTTAATTTTTCTTTTTTAATTGATGCATCATCTGGAAAGATAAAAAAAAGTTTGTATTAGTAAAATGACTATGTAATATTTGGTTCAAAAAATCGAAATAGGAGGTAGAATCATCTTTTACCTTATTGTAATCGGCAGCATTAGGCTCTGCAGCTGAAAGAAAAAACAATACAAAATTGAATAAGTTGGGGAAAGATCACAATATAAAAAATTTAGGTAGATACATCATTATATAGAATAAAAAAAAATTAAAACAAAATTTAAATATTTAAAGGAATTAAATAACATGCAACACTTACTAAATTCTATGTTTTCCAAACATGATGTGTTTGCTTTATTCTGCAATGACACCTTTGGATGTACTGGATCTGTTGCAAACAGCCTTTAAGATGGTTTTTACGGAGCAGTATTTAGTGCCCTTTTGCCGGTTTTATTATAATTCGCTTTTTTGCGAAAATAACATGGTCTCAAATTGAAGATTACTCAAGTGCCTACTCATTTCACAAAAGTATCTAAATTATGTACCTATAACAAAAAAATTTAAAATATATTTAATATATAAAAGAAAGAAATGTTTAACATGTTATATTTTTATACTTATCTAAGTATATGAGAAAGAGGCAACGTGAACCAACAATAATTTCAACTGTTGAATGTCTTATACTCTTCAAAATTGTTTACGTGGTTTAAAATGCATAACACATAATAAATATTGTTTTTTATTCACAAATTTGTTTCGGCAACGACCGTCCACTTTGAATATCAGATGTTAAACTAAATCCGCAGAGAAATCCTTCTAAGGCATAGATTCAAAACAACAGTTATTATTTTCTAGATTGATGAAAAAATACATAGACTTTAAGAAAATATACTTAAAAACTCAAAAGGTAAGAATTTTTTCATAAATTATATGTATACTTTCATAAAATTTAATGAATTAATTCTTACATTTTGGAAAAATATGAATTTCGAACTTAAAAAGTATGAACAGATTCTTAGATTTTAAGAATAAGTTCTTAATACCGAATGCAGGATAACGGTAAAATTTTCGTTATTTTTCAATTAATGAAAAAAAACATTCATTTTAAGAAAAAATACATTCATTTTAAGAAAAAATACTTAAAAACACAAAATTTATAAACTCCTTACAAATGTAATTTTAAAAATAGATTTTTCTCAATTTTAGAAGGGAAAAAAGTCAATTTTAAAAATTATTTTAACTCAAAATACAACTGAATGGAAAATAATAGTGAATTTCATTCATAAAAGTATGTCCAGATTCTATGATTCAGCAAAATATTCTTTCAAATTGGAGCTAGAAGTTTATGAATTTATTCATAAACCTTCGTATTTGTTCTTACAAAAAATTCATTAAAATTTTTTCCATAGGAAAATTTTTATGAAAACTGATTCTTAAATTTTATGAATTTTTCTTAAATCTAAACTTTTTTTTTAAGAATTTGTGCTTAAATTTAATGAATTTTTCTTAAAAATGTATGAATTTTGGTTTATGAACAAGATTCATAGTTTTTAAGAATAATAATTTTTTCAGTGTACCTATGTACTTACTTTTTAGTGATCTTTATTCATGAATATAATTTCGTATGTATCTATCATGCCCTTAAAATGAATAAAATTTCATATAGTAAAACCCTAAACCAGATTCAGGCAGAAAAATAATGGACCAACCGAAAGGGTTTTTTCGGTGGGTTAAAAAAAATATGTTAATAATAACGTAGTCTTGGTTAAAAACTACGTAGTTCTCTCGGTTAAGTTAAATTGTTTAAAATTACCATTTTAGAAGGTTATTTTAACCGATAAACCTGTTTATATTGATCAAGAAACTCGGCTAAAATTTGAAATATTAGTAAAATTGAACCGAGAAACAATTTTGAATAACCGAGTCGACTCGTATAATTTTAACTGGATTAATTTGCAGGTACTATATTAACAATCTCCCTCTGTTAATTTTACACGAGTTTTACGTTGTTTTAACCGATCAGTTTTCTGCGTGTTTGTGGTTTTATTGGATTTATTGGATTGCTTTTTAAAAATCATGATATTTGTGTTTTAATCTATGTGTATATATTTTGAATATTTCAATATTGAGTTGCAGCCCATTATCAATTGAGCGTCTTGCTTTTAATGTGGTTGTTAAATTAACGCCTATAAATATTATAAACTTTTTTTAGAAACTATAAGCAAAAAAAAAAAAAGTGGTTGTCTGTAAAGCCGGTTTACAGACGATGATTTTACGTGATAACGTCGTCCATCACCCAAAAACCCATGTTTTTTTTTATAAAACAACCTATAATAAATTTTATACCATCTGAAAGCCTATTATTTCATCGCCCATATCTGTGCGACGTTTACAAAAAGAGGTAGAATTTTTTGAACCCAATCAGTTTTCATAAAAAAAAGCAAAAATATCAATCTTATATCACATTATTATTAACCATTCATATGACGCTTCAATTTTATTTTTGTGATGCCTACAAAAAAAGTTAGAATTGTTTAAAGCCAACCATGTCGAAATTTCAAACTGAGAATACAACAGATCTCCAAAGGTGTTTTATATGATGTATCAAATGAAAGTTAATATTATCAGCATCCTCAATAAAATTAAATTAAATTTTTATCTGCTCTAGACCAAAAGAAAGAACGTGTTGAAAATTAGAACATTATTTTACCGTTATCTAAAAATTGTGACTACGAAATTGATTCAAATTTTGCAAAGATATAGATCTGTCTATTATCTATCTACAGTATAAATTTCATTTATTTATCCGTTGAAGAAAAAAAGATAAACATAAAAAAACGGTTAAAAACGGTCAAAAAACTTGGGACAAAAAAATGGTTTTTCTCATTATTCAGTCAAAAATCATTTTAAAATACCAATTTTTTGCGCAAGCATGCGTACGGTTATAGAGTTCATATTTTATAAGTTTGAGATTTTAACTAAACAAAGAACTAAACTAAACAAAATAAAAAATCACCCAAAATCACCCCCAAAAAAGTAGGTGTTTTTCAAAAATTCATATTTCGAAACGCAGAGACTTAAAAAAATATCCGTATCTAACCTCTAACTTTTTTGTATTATCTTTTCAATGACGTTTTTCGAATTGTCAAAAAAAAATTTCCCCTACCTATAATCACTACTTCGTCAAAGGTCTACCTCAGGCATGTCAAACTCAATGGTAACGAAGGGTCAAAACAGCGAGATCAAAATTTTTATGGGCCGCAGAAAAAAGTAGAACTAAAATTTTTATAAAACAAATTATTAAAAAAAAACAGGAAAAATGATTACATTAATGTATTCCATTTACCATGTTTTTTCTAAGACCAAGGTTAGTTAGGCTGGATCTTATAGGTAACTCATTCGTCTTAATGACCTAAATAACAACTCGCATCAACAGGTACATTTAACAGGAAAGAAGCGAAGAAAATCAAGAGAACTTGTCTTTCAAAGCCTTTTTCATATTCAGTATGAAAGTTTATATTTTTTTGTGGATTAATTTGATACGACCAATGAGGATAGATACGGATTAACTTAAAAAAAGTAAAAGAATTCTTAGATTTCGATAAATAATAACGTGTAAAAGGGATTAAGCTCTTAAAGACATTTTCGTTTTGATTCTACGATTTCGGAATATGCTTGATTCTATATTTGTGCATAATGGGGTTTTTGCCATAAAATTAAGAATGTCACGTTATTCTTCTATGCAAAAATTAAAGCATTGGACCAATCTGGAAACTCCATAGAAATCCATAGAAAACGTCTTTTAGGACTGTACGTTATTTTTTATCAAAATTTAAAATTAAATGAGACAAAAAAAATGTTGGATATCTCAACAAAAACTTTAAAAATTGAGCAACATGAAACAAAAAATTGCAATTTTTTCGCTTAGGCCTAATAATATGGCAAAGTACTGTAAATTATAAACTTAAACTCGAAATTATTAAAAATGTGAACTGGGCCGCAGAGTTAAGCGTTGTGGGCCGCATGCGGCCCGCGGGCCGCAAGTTTGACATGCCTGGTCTACCTCATGTTTCAGTTTTGGAAAACCATTTATTAGGTACTTGGTTTAAAAAATTTTTTTTTGAATTTTCTTTCAATATGTACCATTTTCAGTCTTGCAATGAATTTGTCTATCGATTAAAAAAGATTCAACTCTTTACATTGTCGCTTTTAGGAAAAAGCTAATTTTTTTCAATTTTGTTTTACCCCTATTTACCCTATTAAATGACGGAATTTTTAAAAATCCTATATTTATTAAGCTTTAGGTTATTATCTCTCAAATAAGCTATAAAAGATATTTTTATCTCTAATAGTTTATTTTTGATTTTGAATTGAAATTTTTGCCGCACTGCGAAAAATTTCAAGTGAAATGGGAGAAAATTGCGTCACTTTTTTGGTGTGGCTGCCATGGTTCATCGATTTATAAGGCGTTATCAAGCCAAAAATCATTTCCCTAACAAAAAAGAGTTTTTTGTTAATTTTGCTTAACTCTATAATGTTTCGATTAGGTACTAAAACAATAATTTTTGTTGAAACTAATAAAAAGGTTCTATATGAAGATCAAAAGTTCGGTCTTATTTGCTACAATATACTTAAGAATTATAACCAAATTCGTTTTTGGACCAAAGTCGTTTATAGTTCCGTAATGTGAAGTAGTAAAATGGAAGAGATGTGGTCCTACTTGAAATCATGACTGTCGTCGCTAGTAAAGAAGATTACTTTTTCTCAAAGGAAACTTCACCAAGTCAAGTATATGTATATACAATATACATTTATGTATATAACAATTCGAGAGAAAGCGATGTACAAAAGGTTATACATTGGTGCGGTATGAACATTCTATTTTAATTGCTTAAATTTTTCTATAGAAAAAAATATTACGCATACACCAGAGTGACTGATTTTCACATAATAAAAAATATGTAGTTAAAGTCTTCTAAGGAACAACTTTTCAAAAATGAGAAATGATATTAGTATTTTAAAATTTTAAAAACTGTAATTTTAAAAAATTTAAAGCAATGCTTATATTTTTAACCTTGTCAGATTGTTTATCACATTAAGTTCGTCTTTATCACTCTTCTAAGTTCTAACCTTGACCGAGACAAGCTATGTAAAAATTATTGAAAAAATCTTTTCACTTTTGTTTCCGCTTTCCGACACTAAAATGAAAACTATATTTCTCTCCAGACAATTTTAAAGCTGTCACACCATAAAAAACAATTACATCCAACCGCTTTGAAAACACATAACTCCTTTGGGTAATTTTTTTTTTTTAACATAAACTTCAGATTGGAGACTACTAGTTGTAAAAAGCTTAAGCCCCTGGCAATTAAACTGGTTAAAGTGGCTGACATTGCAGAGAGGGCGTCATTCCACTAAATATTTTTCTTTGACTGTTTTCACGCGTACTACTCTCTACGAGCAACTATTCAGGCAATTTGCACTCACTCAAAGGGTACCTTTGAGGATAATTAATTTTCTGTGAAAAAAGGATATGAAGTGGTAATGGCAGTAGTACTAGCAGAAAATGCTAGAACCAATGCAATAGTCCTGACCCAATGTAGTCCAAGTCCAGGCCGGCAGACTATGGCTAGCTGTGGTATGCAGTTTTTTTTTTAATGTCCAACTGTGTGCGTTTTGGAGCAGGAAAGAGAGGGAGAGAGAGGTTTCATCATTGGAGGAACGACGACAACGACAACCAAATAGTACGACGACTGATGCCATCCGGAATTATTTTTTAGTGAAGCAGTCGAGTCGGTAGGTGTGGTGGCTTAGTGAGGATGATGTCGCCCATGGATGGTGCGGCTAGAACTGGTGCGGCAGACCACAGTTCAACGCCACCACTGTATACGTAATCTGTGGACTGTGGAGTACCATTTGTGTCGTTGCCGTCTGCTGTCGGTTTGGTTCGGTTGTTGGTAAAAAGGTAATGTATGTTTGTCAGCTATAGGATATATTAAATGTCCTGGCGATGTTCTATTTCCTCCATTTTGGAGTGAGGATTTTTTTTTTTGTTGTTATTTTTTTTTTTGTGTTTTTTATTTTTTTTTTGTATGTTTTGTTTGTTGCATGTACACCGCATTACCACTGACCTGGTTTTCCATTTTGCTCTTTCTATCTTCTGACAGGCAAGTTTAGTGGAGCAATGCGGGTAGAGAGATGAGTCTGCTTTTGCGTGCGGTAATCAAGCATTCACTCTGAGGTTGGTTTGGTACTACCAAATGTAAAACTAGAACCATAAGAGAAGAGAGGGAAAAACCAATTTGTGCTAAAAGAGGGACATTAAAGGTTTTTCCAATGATAAATAAATACTACGGCTTTGCAATAAAATTTTCATCAACTCTGTCTGAGAATTTAAAATGGATTTTTTTAAGAATTCTATGCTAAACTGTATGAGTTTAGAAGTTTATATATTAGGTATTTGTATATGAGTAGGTTCATCTACTACTTGTGTAAAATTATGTCGAAGGAAAAACTGGAAAATGATTGTGGGCATATTTCTGAGTATAAGCAAGCAACAATAAATGTTGAAGTAAAAAAAAGAGATTGTTTTTCTTGGGTAGGTATACCTTTTCGTATAAGGTACAAGGTTTTTCAAGGAAATCGGGTGAATAGATCGCATTTTAGAACGGGTGTATTCTATTTTTAGCTTTAAAATATTAGTAACATAACTTAAAAAAAAAAGATGTTGTCGTGATAATGTCGTCAGAAAACAGGTTGTGTGCTTTTAAAATGAGTCAGTGAATCTCCAAAAAAAGCTAGAATTTTTTGAACTCAATCAATTTTCATCAAAAAAAGCAAAAAAAAACATGAATTTTTATCTTCTCACGTCATTAATTCCATTTTTTCCCTAACAACCTATGAAAAATTGTATACCATCTGAAAGCTTATTGTCTTAGCTATAATATATAATATATCGATCAGGTCTATGAGACATCTACAAAAAGAGCTAGAATTTTTTGAACTCGATCAAATTTCATAAAAAAAAGCAAAAAAAACATTTATTCTTATGTTCTCAGGCTATGGAATCAATTTTTTTGTGTGACAACCTGTAAAAAATATATACCATGTGAAATTCGGGGGGCAACAGATCTCCACTGGTGTTTTGAGGTTTTTCGCAAGTTTCCTGATTTAACATTGTGTAGCTTGTAGTTAGTCTACCGTTATGTGTGATATACCAAATGAAAGTCAATTGCATCAGAATGCTCATAAAAGTTTAATTAAATTTCTATCTGCTCTTGGTCAAAAGTTATAACCTATTGAATTCTAAAATTTTATTTAACCGTTATCTAAAAATTGTGTTTCCGAAAATGATTGAAACTTCGCACACGTATAGTCGTAGTCATGGTTTATCATTACTCCATGTACTTTATTCCTGTATCTATTAAAGAAAAAAAGATAAAAATAAAAAACGGTGAAAATCGGTTAAAAACGGTAAAAAAACGTGTTTTTTAAAAACTTGTTCCTTCCGTTATTCTATCAAAACTCACTAAACGTTTCCAAGTTTTTGCACTTGAATGCATAAGGCCAAAACCTTAATGTCCTATAAGTTTGAGATTTTTTGAACGCTCAAAAAAAGCTAAAAATCAAAAATTACCCAAAAATACCCTTAAAAATCAAGGTTTTTTTCAAAAATTCATATATTTTGAAACGCAGAGTGTTTCCTGTAACCAAAATCATCATTTTGTCATAGCCCCAACACGTGTACAACGTTCAAAAAAAACGTTATAGCTTAGTTTCAATTTTTTTAGAATTTTTTCTTAAATGTAGTTATTCTTAGATTAATTTCATCTATCTATAGTAAAAAAATCAATTCTCTACGACTTCGCGTTTAGATTTAAGCTCAAATTTCATCTTTCCGTTTTACCCCTGTTTACCCTATTAAATGACGGAATTTTTAAAAATCCTTCATTTGTATTAAGCTTTAGGTTATTATCTTTCAAATAAGCTATAGAAGATTTTTGTATCTCTAATAGTTTATTTTTAATTTTGAATTGAAATTTTTTGCCGCACTGCGAAAGTGCGAGGGTGTAACGTTAGAAAATGGTGTCACTTTTTTGTATTGGCTGCCATGGTTCATCGATTTATAAGACGTTATCACGTCAAAAGTTCTTTATCTACTTCATGGATAAATGAAAGAGAAATATTAACAAATATTTTTACAAATTTCTGAGTTAATGAAAGAAAAAATTACAAAAAATCAACATTTGATATGAAATATTTTTAGGTATATGAAATATTTATCTACTTAAAAGATAACAAAAATATAAAAACTTGATTTTCTAGAAAACGGCTTTTTACTTCTTCATCTCCGTTAACGGCGAAAATCATGATCTCGGAACTGACCACAAATCTCCCACTTTATTGCTTTTCATTATGGCTCCACATGGCGAGATTCGCCCGAAAATGTGGGTCTCTTAATTCAGCCTATCCGTCTGTTTACCTGTCTTTATCTCGATTTGTATCTTTGTAGAAAAAAACGACGACTTATTCAGAAGTCCTACTTTTGAATAAAAAAAAAATATATTTTGGTAATTTTATTTAAATATATTAACGTAATTTTAATAGAACCGTTTTATTAAAGTCTCACATTCTCGGAACCTTTATCAATGGCAATTTTTGTAACCTTAATTTAAACTTAGATAAATTTCCAAAAAACAATTTTTGTATTTATTTTAAATTAATCAATTTTTTTTAAATCAATATTTTCAAAACGGATCAATGATTTTTTTTAAAAACTTTGTTTTTACATGTCGATTGATATTTCCATTTAAATGGCACACCAAATTTTTTCTTTTTTTCAAACATTTTTAATACTTTTTGTATAAAGAAACTTTTTTTTACGAATCAGAGCAATACAAAATATCGTTGCTATGCAGCCAAAATGCACTAAGTCAAAAAACATAGTTTTGAGTAAATCGATTTTTAAGATTATTTCTCTTGTGAAAATTCAATGTTAACTGTTATTTGCCAGATAATCACTTTAAACACAAACTCAACATTTTGACATTAGTTTCCAAAAACTTTTTTGGTGTTTGAATAACAAAAATGATAATTATGTGAACAAAAGTAGGAAAAGCCATGACTTAGTGCCTTTTACCTGTAATGATTTGCAATTATTTGTTCGTAATGAATACTTTTCTGGCATATGAAGTTAAAGGAAACAACATTATAGCACAAAAGTAAAGACAAAATCTCAATTATACCTAGTTATATCAGAAATTTTACAACGTAGAAGAATTAAAAACATGTAACTATTAAAAGAAGGCTTTAAAAATGGAAGCAATTTAAAATAATCTCTTTCATCTAATACATCTAGTTCTGGAAGGAAATCTTTTGTCTAACATTGTGATGGTAATGATGAAAACCAAGAATGAAAAATTTCAGGAATAACACCTTTCTTACAAATGAGGCGTTCAGAATAATAAATTGTGAAGTCCACTTCTCTATACATAAGTCAGATTTTTAAAGGTCTTTAAAATTAAGGGTTCTATATAAAATAATATACAAGAAAGAAATCTGTGAAACCTTTATTTCAAAAGTTCCTTTAGTTCTTGAGAAAAGGCTTTTCAAAGTTCAAAACAATGCACAAATTTCAAATGGACTTAACCCATTATTACTCTGAACACCTCATATATCAATCAGGTCTTTCTCCTAGTTGTGCTAATTTAAGAGGTTCGGTGTACCCTGTACAGTCTTGGCCATTTTTTTACCGGCAGATAATTAGGAACAGGGTTTCTCCTTCTTCGAAAATTCTTAAAAACGTTCAAGCTTCTAAAATTGTGGTCAAATTCATATTAAGTTTGAAGTATTTCCGGTTTATTTTTTTCGTATCGAAAACATTTAATTTGAAGCCAGTTAAGAACGAGAATTCTAATTCATTTTTAAAAGGTTATTAAGATTCATATAGAAAATTCAAGTCGTCTTTACTCGCTGATAAACTTACAATTTGTATTAATCTATTTACATTTGACCGCTTTTTTCTTACTATACATTTACCTAAAAAGATACTTTGTAAGTCATTTTTCAAATTTAAAAATGTTGTTTTGAAGAAAGGAAAAATGCACTAAGTCTCATTAACGCTTTCTCTTGGTATAAACTGGTACTGATTTAATTTTTCTTCCGTTACAGGTAAAAAGCACTAAGTCAACTTATTGCGTTGTGCCTGTATTAAAGTTATTTTTTCTGACTTCGTGCAAAAATATACCTCAAATAATTCATAAAGTACGCCAAATATTTCTTAGTGTGGTATTTTACTAGATCGATATCATCATTCTGAACCGTTTTGTGCATTTAAATCTAAAAATCCTTAAAATATGACTTAGTGCTCTTTGGCAGCATACCGACGATATACTCTATAAATTCACTGTTCTACAACTATTTTTGTGCTATTTTGTACTATTCGAAGTTTTAATAAATTTTCTTACAAGAAAGAATTAATATTTTAAGCAACTTTTAACACAAGAGCAAGTTCTTCCGACCCATCAGTCGTGCATTTAATTACACTGGTCTGCAAAATTGATCTTTTTTTCTCCTTTAAATAATTTTTTAAAATTATAAAAGTTTGGACTTTCCTGAATCTTATCTGGTTTCAGAAAAGTTATAGCACGAACCATTTTTTTTTTTAAATGATTTTTGAAAAATATGAGTATTTTGTAGAAAATAACCCTTTTAGATTCGGTTGACCTAGTAAAAAAATAAAACTATTAATCCTCTTTATCTCAAATTTGCAGGACTTATTTCCCATAACATGATCTCGCATTTATGACATTTAAAGTTTACACACATTTTAAGATACTAATTTGCAAAAACAGCTAATATATTGAAATCCGTTTTTAGTAAATCCCACATGAACAAAAACATCTTAATTAAGGGAAATGTAAAATCTCAACGCCCGTTATATTTAAAAAGTCAAATATGTAAAGAGAACTATAATAAAATACATTTAAACGAATTAATACGTGTTTTGTAATTTTATATATATTTTTTTTTTATTATTTAGAAATATCTTATCTGTGGATGAACAATAATTGGATACTCTGCCTTCTAAAGCTTCAGATTTGTTTCTCCTAGGAACAAAAGTATACATTTATTATGGTTTTTAATGTTCTAAGTTCAAATCCGAAGTAAAAAAAAAAATCTAGCACTTCAGGATTTTGAAATGTACGCGTTAGAGAATCACAAAATTAAGATTTTGCTTAGAAAATCTAAAAAAAAAAAAACTACTATATCTCAAAAACTGCAGCTGATCGAAATTTTTTGAAATCAGATTCAAAATCAGCATATTAAAATCTATTATAGCTCAGGCAAATTATTATATCAAATCGCATTTTTGGCGGGACAAAATAATGATATAAAATTTAGGTTGTCAATTAAAATATATATTTAATGGCGTTAGGAGAGAAAAGAGATTGATTGTTTTGCTTTTTTTGATGAAAACTAATTGGGTTAAACAATTCTAGCTCTTTTTGTAGATGTTGTATAGACATGGTCGATATAAATATATTGAGCTGAAACAATAAGCTATAAAATTTATTGTAGGTTGTCATATAAAATAAGTGATGGAATAAAAAAAAGTTATAGGTATTTTTCGATTTTTTTTTTTTTTTTTTCAAGAAAAATGTTTTTTAAGGTTTCACTTCAACCACGTGTGAATTGCACACATGATTTTTTTTCTTTTTTTTTATTTTGAAAAATCCTATTTTACTTCGACGTTCTATTATTATTTGAAAACAATTAATATTTCAATTCCTGTTATTGTATTTTTTTTTTTCTTACAAAATGGGCGTACCAAACATTTTTATTCAAAGAAGTTGTAAATATAAGATATACAAATTATGTATGTTTTATTTTCACATCCACAAACGTATACTATACCTAATTTTTTTTTGTACATATTTATGCGAACGCAAACGTGCTTCTTCATATGACCCAGTCCTGGATTCAACATTTTTTTTTTCAAGCCCACTAAATTAGTTTCTTATTTTATTCAGCGCATTCACCTCAAAGGAATGTCAAAGCTTTATTATATTTAGAAAATAAAAAAAAAAAAAACAAATTTAAAAAAAATCAACACCTAGACATGAATGGTAGACAGTTTCATTGGTTGCACAAAGTCTGCTGCTCCAACTAATTAACTAATTTCTGTGTTTCATTTTCCTTCCTTCTTCTATAGGTTAAACTCAACTAATGAAAGTAGTAGACTATCTGCTGCGGTTTAGGATATAGCTCCCGAAAGGCAATTAATATTAATTGCAGTTGAGGTACAACAAACTGCAGTTGTGGTTAGCTAAAACTTGTGGTAGCAAAGGATTTATATATAAAAGAAAAAGCATCTTTTTCAGGTGGCGCTAACCTATTTTCGCCCCATAGAAACTTCAAAGAGATACACTTTTTTTTTTTGTTTTTTAGTGTCACAGCTGTATACAAAGAATCAGTCTTCCTTTGATATATTTTTTGATGATAGCAAAAAAAAAAAAAAAGAGGACTGAACTTGCACCTCTACTTTTGTGTCTCCAATTCTAATTTGGATGCTGAAACTTAGTCTAGTCATTATTTTAAGAAGAAGATTGAAGTCGTTTTTTTTTTTGTTTTTTGAAAACCAAAAAAACAAGAAAATAATTATTAGTTAAGGTGACACTGGCACTCTTATATAATGAAACCCAGAAGAAGTTTGAAAACTTTACCAAGAAATAATAACGAAACATAAGGACATTTCTTCGACAAAATATTTGTGTGTATTATGTTAACCTGTTGCTTTAGACTCAAAGCAATATGCAAGATGGTACTAATCCACTTTGAGAGCTAGCCGAAAATATTTTAATGGTTTCCGTTCGTTGTCTATTTAAGAAATACCGCGAATGCAAAGAGAAAGTGGAAATTTGATTAGAGACAGTCCACTGGTTTAGAATGAATGCAATATAATTTAGTTGCATTTAATCCTGGTAAAAGCTTTTATTTTTCTAAGTGTCTCTTTATTTTCTAATGACTTTTCTATTTCAAGACTAAGGAGCCACAGAAGATGAATATATTCTAAACACAAAAGTTTCAATTGTAATTAAAACTAAGGTTCAAGTTTTTTTTTTTTAAGAATAATTTAAAAATATGTTAAAAGTTATGAGTAGGTACTCTTCAATAATTCTTAAAAGATGTACTTAAAGAAATTATTCATTCATAAAAACATTGGTTATGAAGGCGTAAAAAGTTTTGTCTATCTAAGAATAACTTTGTAAATTGTAGGTATATTGTGGATACTAACAAAATTAAAATAAGAACATTACGCATACGCCACAGTGAACAAAAAAATAAAAAAAAAAGGAAATTCGTTACTTCTGTCTTTTATTTGAATAATTATTTAACGAACAGCTTTCAAAAAACTTATTTTTCAAAAAATTGAAATAGAATTAATTTTTAAAACATTACACCCACGTTGCTAAAAACTCCTTAATATAAAAATCGCAACTATATCAAGTGAAGATTGTATCTTTTTCAATAATATTTTGCTACAGTTTATTATCCCATCACCGTTTTCGAGGCAAATAAAACAAAATAAATGGTTTTAAAAAGGAGTTACGTATACACCCCGGTGTACCTTTTTTTATTTCTTTCGTTACTATTTTTAAATAGAGCTCAACATAATGTTGTAATGAAAATTTTTTTCCTTCACAAAATGACGATGGCTTAAAAATAAAATGCATTCCAATTGTTTGCCTAAGAGAAATAAAAAACAGAATTATTGTTTTTCTGCAGCTTAAAATGTTTACTAATAATAATATAATATTTATACAAGCACTTTCTTGGGTGCTATTTTATACACTTTTATTGGATATAGAAGCCATCTGGATGTTAAAATAGTAAACTGTAGTTAGTATCTAATATTTAAAATGTTCAAATGAAATTATGTCTGTTATAGGTTGTTGTACAAACTTATTTTAGGCATTTACCGGATGTATAAATAAATGGTATAAGTCCATGGTTACTATGGACACACACCTTATGCATATCCTTTTCTAAATAGTGTGCTGTAACATGAATAACATTTTAATCATTTCAATTAAATTCTCTGACTTGGTTGTAAGAACTTACTTTAGGAAAAACTAGTTGAAAATATGTATTAAAAAAGATTTTAAAAAACGTTTGGATTTTGCAAAAAAAAAATATTTAAATAAATCCTTCGAGTTTTGGGAATACGTTATATTTTTGGATCAATCAAAGTTTAACATTGATTAATCCTGCGGATTCAAAAAACACGCAGGATTTACTTAAATATTTTTTGGCAAAAATTCAAACGTTTTTTTTTTGGTTCACTTCCAAAATGAATGGCATTTTTCTCGCCCTTCCGTAATATTTTTTACTAAGGAGAGTCTGCACACTAAAATGTTAACAGGTTGCGTTTTAGAATTCCACTGCCATTTTCAAGGCATTCTTTTGGGATTTTTTTTTCTGCACTTCTTTCAAAAATTCACGTTTCTCACTATAAAGAAAACGATGTTTTTTCATAATTTCGGTTGACCCGATATTTTCGTATTATGTTATGATACTTCAAACAGGGAATTAGCTTATGTATATTTAACTTTTCAACGATTTCTTTGTACGATAAACCATCTTGGTGCAAAATTACAGCTTTATTTTTAACACAACTACTCAACTCTTTAGACTTTTGCGGAATTTCCATTTGTTATTTTCTTAAGCAGATAACCTTGATTTAAAGGTCAAAGCACTTTAATTAACTTTTTTGTATGAAATAGCCTCCTGTACCTACTTAAATAAGGGCTCTTATGTTCAAATATCAATGAGTTTTGCCAAAACTTTTTTGAGGTACATTTTACTGTTTTTTTATTCCCTTCTTAATCTTTTAATCCACGAAAACAAAAAAAAAAAACAAACCCAGAAGGTGTGGTTTTGTTCTGTTGTTAAGACATAAAAATACATTTTCGAAAAGAAACCGTTACAATCGCATACAATCTAATATAAATAAAATTGCCACAATGTACTTTTTTTTATCAACTACTGTGTGTTATAAAATTATATACATATGTATGTATTGTATAACTTATTATGCATTCGTATAGAAAAAAAAAGTTAAGACGACAATCAGACATGACATTACGATGATAGAGAATGTAAAAAAAGTGGGTCCCGGAAGTTCGTCTGTCTGTCTGTCTGCATAAGGATCTACAGCCTGAACGGATGGACCGATTGACATCAAACTTGGTATGTAGCATTGTTTGGAGACTCTCCAACAGAGGGGTTTGTGGAATTAATTTTTTTTTACCAAAAATAGCTTGTCATATAAAAATTTCGGAATATTTAATTTCTTAAAACCGACGCAAACGATTTTGTTAAAAAAAATTCTAATTCTGCTAGTTTTTAGGCAAGGCTTATCTTTTTTTCAAATCTGATTTTCTGCCAAACAACTAATCATTCAATTTCAACGATTTTTTTTATGTAAAAGCATTTATATAATTTAAATATAAATTAGAAATAAAATTTTGCAAAAAATAAATTTTAGATCAAATTTCCAAAAATGGGACTTCAAATTTTAGTTTTAGATAATGATTAGTGATTTTTACTAAATTGCATACCATTTTTTTTTTTTTTTAATCATTAAAAATATAAGTTTTTTTAAAAAACGACTCTAACGATTTTGAAATTTTTTGTTTTCTAAAAATGCATCTTAATAAAGGAAATCAAATTGCATACTAGTTTTGGAGCTCAATTTGTTTTCAGGTGTTGTTTTTTACCTTTGAAAAACGAATTTGTTGTTATTTTTTTCATATAAATTTTCTAAATTTTAATTTAAAAACTCTTAAACATTTTAGCAACTCTCTAAGAACAAGCTTAAAAAAATCATGTGTGCAACTCACACGTGGTAGAAGTGAAACCTTAAAAAATCATTTTTTTGGCAAAAAAAAAAATAAATCTAACTTATTTTTATTCCATCACCTTTAAATCCATATTTGTTATATGTATGACAAATTATAATAAATTTTAAATCATCTGAAAGCTTATTGTTTCAGCTCAAAATATTTATATCGACCATGTCTATACAATATATGTAGAAAAACCCAACTATCATTTTTGCTAAGGGTTTCGAGCCCAAAGGGCTATTCTCACCTATAAAACTGGTATACTAACCACCGTAAAAAATTATCAGTTAACGCTGATATTTATACTCCTAAAAAATTTCTAAGGGGTATCTTATAGTGGGATTATAGGTGCGATGAAAAATTCTCTGTAAGCATTGTATAAAGCTTCGCTGGACTTCTGTTTAGTGTCACACTATAATGATGTTGGGAAGTGCTTATAGTGTCACAATATAATAATGTTAGTTGGAAAGGGTTTGATTTTCATTCACACTTTAAAATTCTCAAGTGCGTTATTGTAATTATTTTTTGTGTTAAATAGTTTAAAATAAAATATAAAAACAGTTAAAATTGGTGTAAAGTTTAAAGTATTTCTCTTTTATACTATTAGTATCAACCTAGCTCTTCAGATAAACTTGGTTTATAAAAATAAATTAATACTAAAATAAAATTCAATATAAATGCAACACAATTTAATTTCTTTTTATTTCTCCTCCTTTTATTTCCCCTCCTTTTATATCCTCCCTCACTTTTTATTTCTCCTTCACCACTTTCGTTTGTTGATGACAAACTTTACAGTAGTCTTACAGTGTACTTCTTCCCACACCTATAGGATCGAATACCACTTTCGGCTACTGATGAGAAACTTGACAGGAGTATTTCATTGCACTTCTCATAAGTTTAATAGGAGTAAAAAAGGGGGCCTTTTTGATGATAAACAGGGTTATGTGAGTCTTTTGGTGTGAAATTAGTCATGACGAGAAGCTTCTCACCATCGTTATGACATCGAAATTGTTAGTTGGGAAGAGATAAAATTTTTTGAACCCAATCACTTTAAGATTGTGTAACTTGTAGAGCAAGTACCGTTATATGTAATACAAACATATATCAAATGAAAGGTAATACTATCAGCATGCTCAATAAAGTTAAATAAAATTTGTATGTGCTCTAGATCAAAAGATATAACGTGTTTAGAAAAAGAACATCTTTTCATAGTTATCTCGAAATTTTGAATATGAAATTAATTGATTTTTGATGAAATTAATTAATTTTTCGTTTCATCTTGTTTCAAATCACTACGATACTAAAGAAAATTTCACTTCAAAAAAAAAAAAAAAAAAAAAAAAAACCAAGCCTGAAACGCCGTACAATTTTCAACAAATGTATTAGATACATATATTAAAATCAACTTATGATTAAAAGAAAAAAAAAATATTTTTTTAGATTTACTCAATATATTTGAGCTTGTTTAAAAAAATATTCAAATAAAAGTTGTAGATCTAAAACAAAACTAACAATTTTCTTTTAACAGAAAATAAATAAATTTTTTGTAATTAGATTGTTTATTTAATTCCCGCATCCATTGTTGCTTGTGACATCTTGCTGTGAGCAAAAGTAAACAACACCTAAAATTACACATTTCCACCTTACCACATAGATGTCGCCCCATTCCAAATAACACTGCGCAATTCTTAAACTGTCACCAAAACGTCATCATTTGACATTTAAAAACGTCACACAAAATAACTCGAACAGTACCAAATTATTCCACACAAAACGGGATTTGCTCTCCGCGTTCGAATTTCACTAAAATCAGTCCGCTGTCAAATTTTATCCGAGTAAGTAGGCCCCCTACGTTCATCGGTATTCGTCGGTTTTGACAAGAGTTTATTTTTCTTGTGTATGTTTCAACTTTTAAGTTGAAATTTTTTGATTTACCTCCCGCAATTGTGAAGAATTCCAAAACTATAATACAATTTTATTGTAAAATTATTATGCGTCAATATTTAACGCATTTAAACGTCAAATTTGTTTTACTTATTTTGTCTTAATTTAGATAGAAAATTGTTTAATAATAATTCGCGTTGTCCATGTGTCAAACGCTGCATTGGTGTACCTCCCTTTTTGTCTGTTACGTTTCTCTTCTATCATAAAAATGTTCATGTAGTTGTTGTTGTTGTAGTTGTTGTTGTTATTTTTCCAATAAGAATTCCACCGCGTTGCATAAAAAATTTCTTCTGGAAATGTTTTGTTGTTTTGCTGTGTAAAAAGTAGAAGTGAAAATTCCCACATTCAAATGTAGGTGGAAATTGTGATAAGAAAAGTTCAAAAAATTTGAGTGAAAAGTTGAATTTGTTGTTAATCAAATTTTTTTAGCTATTTGTCGCAGAATTATACTTGTGGATTTTGTTTTTGTTAAGCGGTAAGTTGAGTTTGTTTATATTCAAGTGGAAAATAGCATAAAAGACAAAAAATTCTTTCGTCTTTATACATTTAACGTGTGAGAGCGACACGTACAAATAAAGTTTGAGAGTGAGTGAGATAGATAGATGGTTTCGTTATTGAATATGGGAAGAATGTTTTAGAGTGAGTGAGATAGATTGTGTTTTCAAATGTCACTCAAACTCGATTTAATCCAGTTTGACAAATAGATTTTTTTCTTTTTTTGAATTTGAAATGAATGAGTGAAATGTAAAGTGAATGATTTCAATGGAATTTGGAAATGGAACGTCACTAAACAAGTACCAGAATGAAATTAGAATGCACAGGTGCATGCAAGTGTTGCCAATGAATATTGTCTATTTTGATGGATTTTTTTTTTTTAATTTGAAAGCACCTGGTGTTTTTGTGGGTTTGATTCCAAAATTGATATGACAACAAATGTAAATGCATTTTAAATGGAAAATTTTGATAGCCTGAAGATAGAATGTATCTAATATAACGTTTATTTTAGTAGAAACGTAAAGAAGTTCAAATTGAATAAAACATGTTTCAAGCGAGTTATCCAAGTGTTTTGTTTATAGACATTTATGACGGCTTTGCTGCTGGTGGTAACCTATTTGAGAGGTTCAGTTTTAGATACATTGTTGGACGTTGGCACCATGCAGCTTGTACGAAAATACCTATAGCTTTAAACTCTCAAAAACAAGGTCTATTAGATTTATTGTTGAAACCTTAAGGTTCTCTAGTACCCACGCTTTTCTGCAGTCGCTACAACTAAACGACGACCTACAACAAAAAAAACTTCATTTAGGACTAAAATTTTTAGGACTATACAATTTTTTTTTCTATCGCTATAAATACAAAAGTTATTAATACTTTTTTTTGTTAAAAATGCTCTTTTTTGTTTGTGTTTTTTATCTTTACTCTTTTCTTAATTTTTTTTTTACCAAATCTTGAATTTTAAATGATTAGTGAGTATTTTATAGCTTTATGTTACAAGAGAAAATTCAGGACCTGCAATTTTTTTATATTTAAGTCTCTTCATTGCTTAAAAAAGGGGTATTTTTTAACAAAAAAGTATTAATAACTTTATTAATTCTAGCGATACAAAAAAAGTTGTATAGCTGAGTTGTAGAGAATTTTAAGGCGAATAATCTTTTCTCGATACGTTTTTTCATAATTTTGATAAAAAGTGTTCAAATCTTTAAAATTGTCATTTTTTTCTGTTTTTTTTTTTTATTTTTTATTTTTTGGCTTGTAACTTTTTTAATATTCAGAATATCGAAAAAATGTTCTGAGCATAAAAGACGCAAAATTTAATTGCCTACGTTACTTGTGTACAAAACTTTTATGTAGGATAAATAGAAATCGAGATATTCAACAAAAACTAAAATCCAAGATGGCGGTCGAAAGGTGAATTTCGCGAGTGCGAAAAATCAGGGTAATGACATTCAGCCAATGCTCTATCGAATGAGCAAAAAAATTTGGGGGTGGTACAAACCGCTGGGTCGCCCATATATGAACATCATAAATGCAATGGACTATGATTAGGGAGGCCTTTCTGTAATGTAGATGGCAAAGCCATCTTCGTCATACCTATATTTACCAATAATTTCGGCCTAAACAGTAACTATTTGCGATTAGATTGATTTTAGGTTTTGAAACTCTTTAAATTTACTCCCAGCAATTGAGTTCTAAACAAAGTTGCAATTTCCAATGTAGGGGAGAATGGGGCACATTTGAACACTTTTTGATTTCGCAACTGCTTGAAGGAAATATGTTCGTTTTCTTAATCTTTAATGTTTACTATAAAATCGAAAAGTATAACATTGAACTTCGATTTCAAATAGGTAACATTTGGTTAGTTAGACAAAATATTCATATTAAATTTTAATGTTTAACCAATAGAGGCTCTTATGTTTAAAAATGCCCCATGTATGGGCCAGCTTTGAACATGGAAGGGCCTCTTTTGAACAGCAGTTTTGAGCATCAAGTAAATTTGTTGAGAAGTTTGAAATAACTGGCAGTCAGATTTGGAACAAAATAATCATTTTTATAAAAAAAAATAAAAACCGACTTCTATGGATCGAAATTTATAATATTATAGTTTTCTCATGAATGTCCTAGTCAGAACGAGACTAAATTTAAATAGGAATACACTGCACTAGCTTTCATATACAAAAAGAATCATCAAAATCGGTTCAACCATGAAAGTTATTAGATAACAAACATTTTAAAATACAGACTAATTGATAACCTTCTCCTTTTTGAGAGTCGGTTAAAAAAAAGAGCTAGAAATTATCTTTTATATAGAAGTCATTTGAACTTTTTAATCGAATTATTTTGATAACCTACAGTATTTGTTTGCTGTTTGTTCTCAATGACCTTTAATGCAATCTTTCGGATTAATATGACACTTTGTAAAATTATTTTGCATTTATTTTTGCGTTTCAAAATTTGCAATAAGTATTGCTGTGTCAAGTTATTGACGAAAATATCTGCCAATATTGATATTGGCAACGCTTTACAATAGTAAGTTTAAGTTGGTAAAAAAAATAATTAGCGTCAAATCTAGGAATTAGGTGTATACAAAACGTACTTAATTTCGAGGAAAGAATTTTGTAAAAGGTGGTTTTTGTACACACTGAAATGGGTTACTTGTCTGTGTCTGTATTGTTTCTGGTGCTAAGAGATTGTCTGTTAAACATGGAGTACCACAGGAATGAATTCTTAGACCAACTTTTTTTCATAATGTTTATAATATTCCGCCTCTCTAACTATGAAGTCTTCCGAAAACATGAAAATTTTTGTGCAAATCTCAACTTCTTACTTAAATAAAATTAAAAATGTTTGTAAATACATAAACAGGGCATCGGGATAAAGAATGGATAGCAAAACATATGCAGTTCTAGAAAAAAAAAAATTTAAAAGCATTCTATTCCAACCATAAAAAAAAAAAACAATTTTCATCTTATGTTCGTTCACCACAACTACGAATTTATGAATTTTATTCTTTTATTTTATATTTTTAATTTTCTACAATATATGAGTCACTACATAAGTATAGTAAAAAGTTTGTGTACCTACCTGAAAAATCGTAATAAAAAAACAAAAAATCGTTATTTTTTATTTTAATTTAAAATTCTTTTTATTTAATACTGTTATCCGCTGCGTAATTGTGTTTAATTTATTAAAAAACTAATGACAAAGAGACTTAAATCAAACGGACAACAATAACGAGAATTATAACACAATCTATAAAAACCTATGGTGCAAGTACCTATAATTAAAATAACACTTGCACTGAAAAAAAGATGCTTAAGATTTGCAGGTATTTTGTCAGCTAAACTATCATAAGAAACCCTACTCTTCATTCTTCAATGATACAAATACAATAATAATTGGCTTTTTTTAAATAATCTTGAGTAAAGTAAATGGTTTTGATAGTTTAACCCTTTCGAACCCACAGCGTTACTCTCATGTAACATATGTATTAGGGTGGGTCAAAAAAATCAAAATCCTTTTTTTTTGATTTGGTAATGCAAAAAATCGATTGCTAGACACCTGTAGAATATACACACCAAATATGAGCTTTTTATATTAATGGGAAGGTCCTCCGCTTCGCAATTTTCCATTTTTACATCAAGCTCCTACTAAAAAAAAAATCATTTTTTTTAAATCGACTTTTTAGCAAATTTCCTTACATATTCTTGTAGGAAATTGAACGCTCTAACCGTTTATCTAACCGTTTAATAGATATTTGAGGTCCAAAAATCGAGAAAATCCTTCAAAATTCGTTTTTTGTTCTTAATTTTGTAAAAAAAATGAAAAAAATTAGAAAATGAAGTGTTTCACAAAAAAGATCTTATTAACTTTTTTCATTAATCTAACCATTCTAAAGATATTCGAGGTCAAAGTAAAGAAAATTTATAAAAACATTTTTTACTTTTCAAAATTTGCCAATACACTGAAAATTTATTATTTTCAAATTAGCAAGATATATTCTTGTAGTTGCTTAAACGTTCTACAAAAATTTTCTTGGCATAAAATTGATTGCTTTAACCGTTTAGAAGATATTCGTATCCAAATCGCAATGTCATCAGAAAACTATTGAAATTAGTCGGAATTGGTTTGGAAAAATTGACTGAAATTCACTTTTTTGTTTGTTTTTGCTAAAAAAATTTTTTTTTTATAATATAGTCATAAATTTGGTAGTCATATTAGACAGTAGGGTGCTTCTTAAAAATCAATTTCGAAATTTTAATAGGACACCCTTTCATTTTGTTCTTCCTGCCTTAAATATAAATTGGGTAAAATTTGGTCCAGTTTAAACACGTTCTAGGGGTCGCTACCACAACTCAAAGTTTTGAAAAATACACCAAATTTTGTTTTTTTTTTCTCAGAAAATTTAAAAATTTGTAATCAGAATTAAGTACTTTATATTAAATCTTTAACTGTTTTAAAAGAAGTTTTGATAAAAATACAGTGGAATAAAAATGAAGTTTAATTTTGAATATTTTTGAATTTGACATTTTTGTGTGTTATTCTTCTATAAGAAGCACCCTATTAGACAGTGTATGTAGGTAACTTACATGTAAGATCAGAGTAAACACATTAGCTTTGCTAGGTATTTATTATTTTGGAAAATAAATTTTTGCTATTCATATTTCTTAGTTGTAATGTGTTTGACACGATATTACTGAAACAAAATTTTAATATTGATATTCATAGTTTGAGTTCGAAAGGGTTACTAACAATACCCATGAATTGAAAATATTTAATACTATGTATGTGTTTAACATAATAAAATAATAGCTTTATATCTTAATTAAATGCATAATATACATAGGTTTTTTTTATTTGTGCAAGGTTCTTCATTTGTGAGAAAGCCTCCCTAGTATTTTTTTACCGACTTAGAAAAATTAGGATAGGTATTCAATTCGTCTGTATTTTTTTTGAAGTGAAAACTTCTTTAGTATCGTAGTGATTTGAAACAAAATGAAACGAAAACGCGACACGACTTCAACTTGTTATAACTTTTTTGTTTTAATAGATGGATGAATAAAATTTGTACTGTAGATAGGTAATTAAATAAGTTATAATTGTACAAAATTTCAATTAATTTCATATGCAAAATTCGGAGATAACGGTAAAAAGATGTTCTTTTCCAACACACGTTATATCTTTTGATCTAGTGCACATACAAATTTGATTTAACTTCAATACGCATGCTGATAACATAACCTTTTATTTGATATATCACAAATAACGTTACGTGCTCTACAAGTTACACAATCTTAAATTGAAAAAAATTAAAAATACCTCAAAACACCTGTGGAGATCTGTTGGCGATGACCAGCTACCAGTGTAGGAAGTAGAGCCTACTATTGCACGTGTATTAAGGTACACGTGCTACACGTGTATTTAAATAATTCGTGCCGAAGCACGTGTATTTGTAAATACACGTGTATTTATATTTACACGTGTATTTATATTTACACGTGTAAATAGCGTTCGAACAGGTAGATTTGGTGGCGATTTCCTAAAATATGTATTATATTGAATGAAAAGGATATTGTTCAGGTTTTTGCGGTTATTGGCTAGATTTACACATTGAAATTACACGGAAAATTTAATTGGAAATTCTTATTCAACCCTAGCCATATAAATCTTGGAAAAAAATTTTGACCCGATTCCCATTATCGTATCGAACTGAACTTTGTACACATATGAAGTTTGGATTGCAACGCAATATTTTGGGGTCCGAACTCAGGGGAGGGGCATTGGGGGGTTGAAACACCCCAAATCTATTTTATCCCATTCTAAATATCGCAAAAACTTTTGTAGGTAAATTGCAAGAGAGGGGCTTTGGGAGCTCATACCACCCAAGCAAATTATCATCTTCTTTCAAATATTATACGACTAAAAAGTAAAAAAATAAAGCAGATTAGATTAGATTACTAAGCAACAAAAAATATAAAATAATTAAATTGACTCCATGGAGTCCCTTTAAATGCCGTCCAAGGGCTCCGGTTGTTCCACCGGGACAAGAAAAACGGTTGTTTTGTTGTGAACTACATAAGTCACAGTAGGCATTTGTCCCTTCTCGGTGGGCATATTGCCATACCCAACTCCTTGGCTTCATATTTTAGTTTTATTTTAAAATTTATTTTGATTGAATTTGTCGCTTTATTTATAAAACACCTTTTACACTTTCACTATGAACTTAGTAAACCATATGATCTTCAAATAAACGGTGATTAACAAAAAAAAAAAAAAAAAACATGTAACAGTTAGTACACTTTCTTCTGAGAAAGACACAGTAGGCAATATGCAAATATATCTTGGAAAAATTTATTAGCTTTTTTTTAATGAAAAGGCACATCATTATTTTTAATTTTTGAATAAATTATTTATAAGGTCTTCAAAAAGTTCAAATACTATTTTTCCAATTCGAACTATTTATTTGCACAATAATCTTCAGTTGTTTAGTTTTAAAAACTTTTATTTTACCCCCAAAAAGCAAAAAAATCATTTTGTTTCGTATTTACACGTGTAAATATAAATACACGTGTATTTAATAAATACACGTGTAAATAAGATACACGTGTAAACGTTTTTTAGATACACGTGTACACGTGTATCGGGTACACGTGTAATTAAATACACGAACAAAATCGTAGGCTCTAGTAGGAAGTACCGTAATCTCAGTCTGGAAATTCGACATGGTTGACTTTAAAAAATTCTAACTTCTCTTGTGGACACCTTTGAAATAAGATTTATGAATCATTATACAAGGTGAAACAATAAGCTTTCACATGGTATATAATTTTGTATAGGTTGTCAAATAAAAAAATTGATTTAATAGCATGAGAACATAAAAATAAATGTTTTGTTTTGCTTTTTGGATGAAATTTCATCGAGTTTAAAAAATTCTAGCTTTTTTTGTAGATGTCTCATAGACTTTATCGATATATATATTTTGAGCTAAGACAATAAGCTTTCAGATTTTTTAAGGTTGTTAGGTAAAAAATTCATTTAATAGCGTGAGAATATAAAAATACTTGTTTTTTCGCTTTTTTTTATGGAAATTGATCGAGTTCAAAAAATTCTAGCTCTTTTTGTAGATGTCTCATAGACCTGATCGATATATATATTTTGAGCTAAGACAACAAGCTTTCAGATTATATACAATTATATAGGTTGTCATATAAAAAACATGGATTTGAAGGTGATAGAATAAAAATAGGTAGATTTTTTTTATTATATTTTTTTTTGCAAGAAAAATGATTTTTTAAGGTTTCACTTCTACCACGTGTTAATTGCACACATGATTTTTTTTTTTTTGTTGTGTTTGTTACCTCATAACTTTGGACTAGGGTTGCCAAGCGTACTCTAAAAAAGAGTATTGTGCTCTATTTCAGGTATTTGTACTCTATAATCAATAACTCTAATAGAGTACGTCAAAATACTCTTTTTTTTACTTAAGACTGTTTGTACCACCACATAAATTTTTATTATTACATTTAAAAAAGTGACACTTAAAATATTCGACCTTATAATTTCTAAATTTCAACAATTGTAATTTAGAGAGTACAAATCACAATAATTTTCGATGCAATTTTCTTGACCTTGCAATATTCATTCATCGAAATAAAAAGAAATAAGAAGCTTAGATTTTAATACCTTGATTTTATACAAAAGGTTTTAGATATTAAATAAGGTTATGTAGAAATGTCTGTCAGGAAAACGACTGAAACACTTAGACCCCTTATTAGTCCGTTGTGATACCATGATTTTGCAAGGAAATTCCTGGCTAATTAAACCAGTTGGAGCTTTTAATGAAGCGGTGAAGGTTGAAGATGTCAGTATTAATTAATTCACTAGTATCTTCTAAGAAATATTTTTCCAAGTGCTTTTTACGTCTACTGGAAAGGGCAGGACATGAGCAGAGAAGATGTTGGATTGTTTCTTCTTCTTCCTCATCAAGGCAACTTCTACAGAAGTCGTTAGAGACTACGCCAAGTCTTATGGCGTGCCTACCTTTGAGACAGTGTCCTGTTAAGACACCTATTACAGAGCTGATATACAATCTGCTTAGAGACAGTAAATTTTTTGAACGTTTTTGATTTAGCCTAGGCCAGATCTGCTTGATATTAAATAAAGAAATATAAATTTTGAATTTGAACTTTTGGAGTCATACACAACACATAATGTTAAAAACAACACAAAAATGTTATGTACGGCAGGAAGAACAAAAAAATACATTTTCAAGACTTGAAATAAATGGTAAAAATCAAATATACTCTATTCTTTTTAAAAAAAAGTTGGCAACCCTACTTTGGACTGACGACTGAGGGAACCAATTTTGGTAATTCCTTTTTTAATGGAAAGCTGGTGGCTGCAATGTGTTCGCATTTTAATTTCGTTCAGTTTTAGCCATGAGAACTATTAGAAAAACCATAAAACCCTGTTTTGATCCATGGAAGTCGGTTTTGTTTTTAGATAAAAGTGATTATTTTACATCTAAACGCTTCAAATGCTAGTTTATTATACCTACTTAACAATTATCTCACTATGCACCTGTTCGAAATTATATAGTAAAATGTTTAAATCTGAATGCAAATACATACATTGAAATGCATTTTCATAGAAGATACAAAACTATGATTTCATTTATTATTGTTTTTATTTTTTGCTTAATTTATTAACACCGGTTTATCAGAGTATTTTCAAGGTCATTGAATTGAATTCATTGAACGTCATAACAAGATAAAATTTAATTTTTCTAATAACTTGTTTTTAGATATGCATCGAAGTTATAAAGTAAAAAAAAAAAAGCTTAAAGAAAAAAGAAAAACTCACTCAAGGTATATTCTATCTGAAAGATATGAATGTGAATGCAATTTCATTTGCAGTGGAATTTTATATTTTGAATTTGATGATTTGGATTTCAACAGAAATTAGTATTATTTTTTTTTAAATTCTTTTTTGCAGCATTAAAACTAAAAACTTGCCTTCCTATCATCATGAACAAGTATTTGTTAATTTTTTTATTTAAATAGGTACTTGGTACAATCAAACAATGTTTTAAATAGCTGAAGAAATGTTTTGCAAATTCCTTAATTCAATTATGTTGGCATAAAATACCTAGACACTGATTTTTGAGCAGTATACGAATAAATGCGAATGAATAGTTAAATTCAACGTCAAATTTATTTTCAATTATGTCTTTGTTGATGTTGCTTTTGCACAAACAATAACTCAATTGTTGATTGTTTGTATGAATTCTTTAAGACTTCAAATAAAATTGAAATAAGCAATTAAATACATTATGTCCGTACATACACCATAAAATAGAATGTACAATTTGATACCTACTCTATGATTAATTGAATAATAAGATATTTCCGACTCCAAAAAAATTGGAATATTTTAAATAGCTACATTTTAAATAATGGGGAAACACTTGTATCCAAAAAAAATAACATTATAAAACTTCTTAATTAGTTCATTATTTAGTCTTAAATTTTTATTTAATGTATGACTTCTATTACTTCCTTGTTTTTTTTTTTTTTTTATTTTTTATTAGTTGTTGATCTTTCCTAATTCCTTCTATTGGATGGACCTTTTTTTTTACTCAATAAATCCTTCTTTTTTTGCCATTTTAATAATATTTGAAATAAAAGCTACAGTTAAGTTTTTCCATTGTTTATTAGAAATCAAAAAAAAAAAATAATGTAATTTTAAATTTGGATTTAAATTCTGATGGATTAGAAAAGCAATTACACCGAAGTCATGAATTTAATCCAATAATCCCTATCTAGGATTTTAATTTATTAGATTTTAACAATTTATAATGCAGATTAGAACATTTAGAACTGAAAAGTAACTAGACAAAGACATATTAATTTAATGTTTAAATAGAAGTTGGCTACATTATGTTATTTTTGTTGTGTTTTTACCCTAATTTTAGGATTTTAATGGCTTTTATGCAATTAAACTCAATTAGAAAAATTAAATTTTTAAATTAAGATGAAGTTCTTATTAAACCCGTCTACTAACAAAAAATTAAATTAGTAATAAAAATAAAATAAATCCGTTTAAACTCTGTTGAATTCGAAACGTTCATTTAGGTAATTAAAATTATGAATTTTCTTATTAAAAATTCAATGTGCATGCATCTATATCAGAGCAGTGTTGCCAGAATGTTTTAGATGCAAGGAGCCGATTTTGAAAAATCTTGGAGCCAAAAGGAGCCGCTTACCAAAATTGGTCAAAAAACAAAAACAATTTTTTTTTGGGAAGATTTTTTCGATTTTTTCTTTAATTTTCAGAGAACTTTAGCTTATCCGACTTTGAGTACCTACCTATAATTTTTTTTTTTTTTTTCGGTTTTGTTAATATATTCTGATTTTAATGCTCATTGACGGGCGTGAAATTAAATTTTTAGTACATAAATATGAAAAATGTATGTGAACTGGCTGTCTCTGTCCACATTTCTGGTTGATTTTTGTTGTAAAATGCTTTGATTTTAAAGGAGCCGTAAATCGCCGAGTTCAAAATTAAAAGAGCCAAATTCCGATAAATCGGAAATCAAAATTTTGAGGAGCGAGTGAAATCTTAAAGGACCCTGTTTGGCGATAAATAGCCGGCTCTGTTAACACTGTATCAGAGTTGTAAAAATATCAATTGAAAAAAATGAATTTGAATTAAAAAAAAAAATATTAATTCCAACCAAAAAAAATTGCATTAAAAAAATATTTATTGCAACAGAAAAAAATTTGCAAAAAAAACATGATTGCAACTGAAAAATATTTGCACTAAAAAAGAAATATATGTATGTATTTCAAATAAAAATATTTTGCATTGAAAAAAAAATTTATTGAAAATAAAGATTTTTTCATGGTTACTATTCCTAATTTTGAGGTCTAGATTTAAAACGATTATTAAAATAAAATCTCGGGGCAAGCTATAGAAATACGCTACGGGGTAAACCTAGACGGATGTTCACCGTACGCGTACCTACATATCACCACTGCACAGTGGTACCGGTTTCTAAGAAGGGCGGCCATAGGGGATTATAGTTAGGATAGCAACAAAATATACTTGAATATATGTGAGAATATATTTTTTTAGCAATAAAAAATGAATTAATTTAAAAACAATTGTTTTATAAAGAAATCTTGTATATATTTAATAACAAAATGAACAAACGAATGATAAGTTATTTTTTAAAATTATTTATTTGGTTTTTTTTTTTCAATTTCAGTCATAATTTTTATGTTACATTTCAGATTTAAAGCTTGCTTAATATCATAAATTTTTATAAAAATATGTGCAAAAACTTAAGGAAAACATAAAAACTCAAAAAAAAAAAAAATGTTTAAATATGAGAAATATGGGTAAAATTGAAACAATGAGTGTGAAAGAGTCAGTCGTAGCCCGTCGCACTTATTCGCAGACAGATTCAATTGTTTAAGAAACTACACGTGCTAGAGAAAATTTATGTATATGAATCATGTATTTATATTGATGACAACATAGTTAAAAGTTTCGGTAAAGTGAGAAGAAAAACAAAAGTATGGAATTTGAACCTGTCCTTTTCTAGTCTGTTTTTTATTGAAAATTTTAAATAAAATAGAATTGTAAACTCTTTAAATAAAGTACATACCTCCAACTTTAAGTTCCATAAAAAAAAAAAACTTTAAAAATAATTTTAACCGAAAAGTACACTTAAAAGTTTAAGTTGATTCGGGACCAAAAATAAAGCATTGAAATCAGACTTTTTTCGACAACTTTTCATGGTCGATATGAAAAGTTCCGTTATTTTCTCAAAATGTCTGTTATGCTATCTTAAAGAATAGGCTTTTTATAAAAAATATAACGAAAAATGACGTCATTATATTGACATCGATATTTCGGCCTATGGTATACTACGGAATAGGGCTGTAAAAGTAACGACAAAATGAGTACCCGCATGTATACGTTACTTTTGATACTAGTACCCGCATCAATAATATCGTTACTCGTTACTTTCGTATGTTTCGCATTTTTCGCATATTTCGTATGTTTCGTGTGTTTCGCATGTTTCGTTTCTTTCGTTACTTTCGCATGCTCCGTGTGTTTCGTACATTTCGTATATTTCATGTATTTGATGCGTTTCGTATGTTTGGTATTTTAAGTATGTTTCGTACATTGGTATAAGGGTGTAAAAATTTTTTTTTGGAAAAAAACCAATAACAATTTCTATAATCTAAGCTACATTTTAAGGTCATAAACATTAAAATTAGTTGCGGCATTCTCATGTAATAAGAGTTTAAAGGTAGCTATATTGAATTTTTTTCGTTTTTTTTTTAATCAAACGTGGAAACTTTTTTGATTTTTTTCCAAATTTTTAGACAAAACTTTGGTAATTTTTTGTTTATATTCTTTCAGTTATCTTATCACAATTCTTTAGAGACCTTTATTTCAAAAGTGCAACGCGCAGATCTCGAAATATTAACACTTTAATACAACCATGTCGAACAATTTTTCATTTATTTTTTCTATTGAGAGTGATTTTCAAACCTCGTTTTCTCTGCTTTTTTTTGTGTTGAAAATTTTGCACAGAAAATTAACTAATTTTTTGAAAAACCAAAAAACTTTTGTACATTCTTAAGCTAAATATCAATACCATTAACACCAAGGCCATAAACAGATTGGTTGCGTCTTGGATATACATATTTCGGCCAAATAGAGAAAATACAAAAACGTCTCTTTTGATATTTCTGTATAAATTATCGATAACACAATGATTATTGAACCTTGACACTACTGTTTTAATCGAGACAAAAGTAAACTCATTTCAGTATCACTTCATTTCGTATCTCTTACATCGGATTTAGTATTGAAACTGAAATCGCGTCGTTACTCGTATGTTTCGTATCTCGTACGTTTCGTATGTTTCGTTACTTCAGTACCCAGTAACGAAACATACGAGTAACGATACTGTTTAGAAAGTAACGTTTCGGTACTCGTTACTGAAGTGAATACTCGCATTTTAGTAACGAATACATACGATTTGCTACAGCTCTACTACGGAACCACTGTGCACTGCTTTAAAATGAATATCATATCTTTAGATGGGAATATGTTCTTGTTTCATACATCAAAGACTGTTTGGAGTAGTGAGGTGAGGTATTAATTTGTATTTTAATTAACTTGGGATATTATTTTATTTTAATTAACTTGGGATATTAATTTAGTAAAAAAAAAAGTATGAATTAAAAGATCCACTGTACCTTAACAAAAAATTATGACTTTTTGCCTCTAGAGAGCCCCATATTTGATTTTAAGCAGCACCTAATAACCAATAACCATTGGACAAGTATGTCGCGTTCAACGATTTCTCATTTGTTAAATTGCGATAAGTAGCTTATAAGCTTTGATGTCATAGATGAACAACATGACCCTCCATTTTTGGCTTTCCCATACTTGCTTCCATACTTTGGCTTATCTGTATTTATAAAATAAATTGAAGATCACGAATTTGATTAGTAATGTTGTGATTTTTAGTAATTTATAATCCAATCACCACAAACAAATAGTCAAGAATTCCATTTGTTGACGAAATGAATTTTTTTAATTTTTCTGTTAACAACAAAAATATTTTTGTCTTTTCAAGAAAAAGAATATTTACTAATTTTTATTTCATTTTCTTGTTTTTCAAAAACGAATGGTCACGATATAGGCTTTCTCTGTGATCATTGATTTCAAATGAACATGGAATACCTATGAGAACTTCAATTTTCATATGAACTTTGTTGATCCAAAAAGTTGATTAAGTATGCGTCTACCGAGAGAGAATGTTGATTTTTCATTCTAAGCTATATGCCAAATGCGTATGGCTGGCATCTATGTGATGTGATTTCCGTTCCTTTACTATTTTATCTGCCTCCTAAATGCAAATATTATCCAATTTTGCATTCATACACTCTATTCACATAAATACGAGCATGTGAACATGTGTGTATGTGAAAATTAGTGATGGGAACTATCGAATAAAAACTATCAAACTATTGATAGTTGTAAAATATTCATTCATTCGATAGTTTTAAATCATTCATTCATTCATTTAGTTACTATTTTCATTCGAATAGTTTTTTCATTCGATAATTTAGTTACTATTTTCATTCGAATAGTTTTTTTATACGATAGTTTTGTCATTAAAATAGTTTCTTTTATTTTAGTAGAGTAACTAAAGTAAATTATTAGGGAACCCGGCCGAACAGCTCTGATTTTGACGATTTTTTTTTTCAAACGTAGGTAATTAAAAATACTTTAAAGTCTATAGATTAAAAATTGCCGGTGTTGCCGTATTGTTTTTTAAAATTAAAATTAAATTTTTTTTTAACAAAACCATTTTGTTTGCTTAAATTTCATAAAACAAATGATAGCAAAAGATTCTCTAGGTAATTTAAGGAAAATATATAAAAGGCAGTAAGGGACAATCTTCCATCGTTTAAGCGATAAATGCAATTTTCTAACATTCTGACCTCAAACACAAAAAAATATTTTGAAAACAACGGCAACACCTACAATATTTTAAAATACATTTTTAAAAAGCCAGAAGCTCATTCTTATCTCTTAAATTTAAATCCACTAAATTTAATCAAGATTTTTTGAAAAAATTGTCCTCAAACTCAGAATAAAAAAAAAAATGTTATTAGAAAAATTTAAAATGACTTTTTTCCAAACTTTTTCTAATAAAATATGAATTTATTTAAAAAAAATATTTTTGGCCATAAATATTATCAGTTGAATTTCGAAGCAAAAAAGGTAAAATATATCACACTTTTGAAAAAAAAAAAAATGAAAAATTACTTCAATTTCAATGTTTTTTTTTTTTTTATTAAAACTGAATTTTTGGATTGAAATAATTAATTTTCTCAAAGACTGTGGTAAATAGGAACTTTAAAGTTTTGCTATTTAACTTTCAACAGTAAGGGTTATTAAATGAATAAAAAATAATTTTATGTTTAGATGTTGAACTTTAAAAAAAAAAAATAAGTTACATTTTTTTTCAAAACTTTTATTAAAAAAAGTTCTTCGAAAATGAAATACTTTTTAATTTTTTTCATAAACCGTAATACATATTGACATTTCCTTTTATAATTTGAAATCATAATAAATGCGGCCAAAAAAAATTTGAAAATATGTAAATGCATTTTATATTACGACCAAGTTTAAAAAACGACATGTTAAAATTTTTTCAATAATTTTTTTTTTCAAAAATCTGAGTTCAATTACCATTCTTTCAAAAGCCGTTCATTCAATTAACTTAATTTTAATTTTACAAATATGACTAAGCTTCTAGCTTTTAAAAAATGTATATTTGAATATTGTAGGTGTTGCCGTTGTGTTCAAATATTTTTTTTGTGTTTGAAGTCAATTAATAAGAAAATTGCCTCTATTGCTTGAACTATGGAAGATTGTCCTTCACTCCCATATATTTTTTTTCCTTGAATTTCCTAGACAATCTTTTGGCATCAATTAATTTATGACATTTAAGAAAAATTTTTGAAAAAAATTAGTTTTTGTTCACAAAAATCTTCAATTAAATTTAAAAAATCAAAACGGCAGCACCGGCAATTTTTAATCTATAGACTTTAAAGTATTTTTAATTACCGACGTTTGAAAAAAAAGATCATCAAAATCTAAGCTGTTCGGCCGGGTTCCCTAATATTGCCAATTTTTGATCTTTAGTTACTCCACTATTTGATAGAATTTCTTTTGAACATTATTCTTATTCGATAGTTTTTCCATTCGTATAGTTTTTTTTATACGATTGTTTTTTCATTCAAATAATTTTCTTAATCGAGAGTTTTTTTCATTTGAATAGTTTTTTAATACGATAGTTTTTATTCGATAGTTTATTGGATAGTTTGTTCGATAGTTTTTATTCGAATGAATAAATGATTGAATGAATGAACTATTCGATAGTTAAAATCATTCAGTTACTAACTATCGATAGTTAAAAATCATTCGATAGTTCCCATCACTAGCGAAAATGCGTTCATATGCACAGAGTCAGAAGGCATATGAATAGTTCACAATCTAAAATGCATCTGATTTTCGAGTGTTTGCAATTAAACCATCAAATTCAATGCAAAAAGGCGTAGTATTATCTCTCTCTCTGTGTTCATTCTTGTTCAACTCTTGAATCACGAAAATAGAGTTGGGACTTTTGCAACCCCAAAGCACTTAAATCTCAAAAAAAAAAAAAAAAAAATCAGAAAAAAAAAAATAACCCCAAACGAAGAATGAAGGCTCTCTGATAATAGTTGATAATGATGATAGTCATGATGATTTCGGTTTTCTGTTGAGTTCTACTCCGAGAGATGTCTTCGTTCGTTGTCGTTCTTCTGTCCACTTGAGGGCATTTTTTTTTTTTTTTTTTTTTTTTGAGTTTTGTCCTTATGTTTCCGTTCGTGGTGTCTCTCCGTTTTGTCATTCGAATTTCAAAACTATAAATTGAAAAGTGCACAACAAGCAATATAACTAGAAGCATTCCAACTGCAACTACTTCTGCCGCATGACATTATGCTTAGTATTTTTTTGTTTTTTTTTTTTGAAAAACACTCTGGATCACTTGAAAAGGCTTAAAGGTTTTTTTTTTAGAAACATTAAACTTTTTTGAAGCTCTTACATATTTCAAAGAACCATTTTTCTACAATAAAAGAAAATGGACTAATTTTACTGACCCATAGTGTATAAATAGTCGTTATTATTATTTTGTTGTTTGGGCTATAAAACTAACCACCCTTCTTCTGATGCCTTTTGCCTTTTTTTCACACTCTTACACCCCTTGCCTACGACACGACGGACGCAACGAGTGTATACGTACAATAGTAAAAACCATTGAATGTAAAATTTATTTCTAGGAAAACATAGAGTGGAAATAATTTTTTGTTTTATTGTCCAAAGAGTGATTCTGAGTGGCGCCTAATTTGTTGCGACACTAACTTTACTTTTATACATATAGAATAATAGTACACAAGGACATTATATACAGAAAACAATCCAATGGTGTCGCTTACTACTTGGGAGATCTATAAGTTTCTTCAATTGTATTGCTTCTCTTATACAGACAGTATTACTATCGTGTCGTGCAATTGGTGTTGAATTTTAAGCGTGTACAATTTTTATTTTTTTTATTCGAGGTGTCTTAGTGTAAAGAAAAAATAAACAATTGTGATGATGGATGGTTCAAAATGAAAATGGTGTAAATCCTAGGAGAAATTGCAAACAATTCCACGCTGGTGGTGGTTCTTCTTATTTATTCGATGATTATGATTAGAGTACCTACGCAATCATCAAATTTAATTAAATTAAATTTCCAAAGGAAAAATGCTAGGTGCTTTTAATTCTTATAGCATGATTTATTTAATGAATATTAATAGGTAATGACTTTTGTGATCAACAAATGTTTACAGTTTGGTAAACACATGTTTGGGGGCCAGCTTTCCATTTGTGCACATTATATTACTACACAGTGGGGTTTTTTAAGAATTTGCTCAAGTCCATACAAATAAATTAACCGTTTTCTTAATTTCGACTTTCTCGTAGTTAAATGACAAAACAGATTTCAACGAATTTTTTTGTAAAAATACTTTAAAGTAACTTTGATTTTAAAATTAAGAAAAACAAAAATAAAAAAAGTAATTTTTGGATTTAAAATAAAAAATATTAATTTTGTTTGAAAATCAATATTTTGAAAACGGATCTATGAAATTTTTTAAACCTCATTTTTATGTGTCGATAAATTATTCGTTTTTATTGGCATACGATTTCATTTATTAAATTTTTTGAAATTGTTTACAAATAAAAAATTATGTACCTATTAAAATAAAATGCACGACTGGGTCGCACGAAATTTGGAAAAAAAAAAAAAATAAAAAAAAATAAAATCTGAAATCAAATTGCCCTCCAAAACAAGTATGCAATTTTGATTGATATGTTAAGATGCATTTTTAGAAAAAAATTTCAAAATCGTTAGAGCCGTTTTTTAAAAAAAATAATTTTTCGGAAAAAATGTTTTAAAATAAAATTGGTATGCCATTTTGTTGAAATTACTAATCAACATCTAAAAACAAAATTTCAAAAAAATTCAATGTCCCGTTTTCAAGAATTTGATTTTTCAAAAAAATATTTTCAAATTTTTTTTTTTTTAATCCAAAAATTATTTTTTTGGAAATTTGTTTTTTGGTTTATATTTAAATTGTATAAATGCTTCCTCACAAAAAGTTTCGTTGATTTTCCAAAAAAAAACTCTTTCATTATAAGATAGACCTTAGGTACTAACATTTGAAATTTTTAAACAAAATCGTTGGAGCCGTTTTCGAGATATTTCAATTTTACTAAAATTGGTATATGACAAGTACCATTATTTTTGGTCCAAAAAAATTAATTCCAAAAACCCCTCTGGAGAGTCGCCAAATAACTCTACATACCAAGTTTGACATTAATTGGCCCATCCGTTTAGGCTGTAGCTCCTTATACAGACAGACAGACGGACTTCCGGGACAAACTTTTTTGGCATTCTCTATCATCGTAATGTCATAGAAAAATGTTATCTCAACTTTTTTTTTGTACGAATGCATAACTTGATATACCTACAAATATACATAGTATAGTACCTATATCGCAAGTAAAAACGATTCTAATGATTAAAAAAAAAATTAAATTCTAAGTTGTAAGGATTTTTTCGTTTGAAAATCAAATCCTTAAAGAGGTTTTTTTTTATTTTAAAGACTTTTTTTTATTATTTTTAACAAATTTATTAAATTTTTAAAAAAAATAAACCAAAAATATGTTTCTAAGAATTATTAAAAGCTTAAGCATTTTTACATTTTATTTCCTATTTTTTACTAAGATTTAAGATTTGATGTTGCTTTGTTAAAAATAAAATACCTACATAAAATTAGATTTATATTTAAAAAAAAAATGTTAAATAAATAATAAACAATTTATTGATTTATTTAATAATTTTTTTTTTTTTTTTTTATTTAAATTTGAAAAGTACGAAACTAGAATTTTTATTTGGATGCTTTTTAAGAAAAAAAAAAAAATAAAGTTTTTCGTATACACAACACACATGGACAAAAGGTGGACAAATGTACTAGGCTAGTTTGGTTCAAAAATGTTGTTCAATTCCATAAGTGTTAACTTTGAACAATTAAAACTAATTTGTAGAGTAACAGTTTCACGGGTTTCCGATGATCTACTTTATTCCATTTAACTAATTAGACTAAGCAACACAAATCACTGAAATAGATGAGAACAATTTAAAATTTTAGTGTTTCCGTTGTTTATTTTTATTTTTGGGTTTTAATAAAATTTGGCTTGAAGAAAATTTGAATTTTGTTTGAAGCAAAATATTTATTTTTCTACTAAAACAATTTTTTTTTTGAAAAATTACTTAATTTTTCATCAAAAATTTAATGAAAAAGTTTTTAATTTGAATATTTAAATATAGAATTGTTTTTATTTAATTTTTTTTTACTTTAAGCTGGTGGAAAAAAATTTACTGCTTTGTAGTAGGCAAAAAAAAACTTATTTTTGGGATAGAATTTTCAGTATATTGAAAAATAAAATAAAGAACCAAAATTTTCAAAAATCCAGAGTCCCGAAAATCCAGCAGAATCTCGAAAACCTTAAACCCATAAAACTCGTAGTTTCGAAAATTTCAAAATCGAAATCCCGGAAAATTTGCTCAAATTTGTCATCCCGATTTTTTTTTCGCATTTTTCTAAGAATGAGAATATTAATCATGAGTCGAAGCCAGCATGCCAAAATTAATTACAGGTTAGCTTCTTTTTATGAGATTATAAATAAAAACCCCATAAACAAAATCGAAGAGAGTCGACGATACCAATGATATCAAAAAAAATATTCTTCATACAAAACTGGGAACTTTTTCTAGCATCGACTTTTAGCCTTTTAAGGCTTCAAATTGTTATTGTATATTTCATTCACCATACATCCTAAATTCCATCATTCAAAGCAAGTATAGCTTTAGCAATTTCTATTCTTACACCATCAGCATCCGCGTGTTTAAATGGAACTCCAACAAAAATTGGCATGCATAGAAACAAGCTATGTCCATTACTGCTTTTCCTGGTCTAAGCTGTATAAAGAATATTAAAAACTTCTACATCGTTAACTAAAAACAATAAAACAAAAATGTTTGTGCTTTTAATTTATTCTTCCATTTGAAATCGCATAACATTTTTTTTTTTTTTTGATTACGAAAAAAATAAAAGGATTTTTCTTCCCAGCCATTAGTATATTTTACTTTGCCTCAACAAAAAGCCATATAAACACTCGTCCAATACTTCAAGTGCGTTGAAAATAAAAAATATTCCATAGAATGAGAGTTTTTTTTTTGCTGATGCTCTCTCAAACGCCTCACTTAATTTAACGATCTCTTAAAAAAAACTCAAAACAGACATTTTTATATGTTTTTTGTTCTCCTACTTAAAATAAACTTTTATTAGCATCTATACGCTTTGTATATTAATGATTTTACTTTAACTTTATACACACATGTGTGTGTTTTTCATTACACACATAAAAATGTCAACCTCCATAGTGTTTTTTTTTTCTACGACACTTGACAGCAGAATGACACAACAACAACAATGTCATCAAAAAAACAACAAGTAAAAATATTGAAAAATAAAAAAAAAACCTGAACAAAAGAAAGATAAGATAATTCACCTACATCGCATCCAAAATGGGTGCCCACATCCTACTTCCTGTCAACTGTGTTTTGTGTAGTCATAGTCACAGTCAGCGATCCAGCAACATTTAATCGCTCTTCCTATCGATTCTCTCATCGATGCCGATGACACCCAAGTGCCTCATAAACAAGGACTTAAGCTCGAGTGTCCTTTTTCGCTTTTACCTACTGTTTGTTGGGCTTGTGTATTGAGATGAGGTTGTGCTAACCTGAACTCGATTCAATTATCAACACATACGACCATCAAGGATAATCCTTTTTTAAACTTACGAGACCCAAGCCGTTAGTCGTGTTCCTATAATCCTTATACAACCTTTGCTATTGTGTGTAGGTAGTCGATTGTTTTATTTTTTCTCTCTCTCTTCTTCGTCCTTATGGAATGTAAATTCAAATAATACATGAGATTTTGTTTGTTTGTTTTTTCGGTGTGGAATCCTTGCTTGGAATCACCCAGCAACAGGAGAGCTAGAAAATAGGTATAGTAGCAAATTTATTCTCGCTCGCCCCCAGGAATTTGAAGTTACACACAAAAAGGGGACAATGGAAATCTGTGTGCGCTAAAATTTTAAGGGTGAACACTGTGAACAGTGGGAGCAAACAGCACAAACAAAAAAACAAAAAAAGAAATATCGAGGACTCTAGAAGATAGCGGGCGTAACGACTAGTAAAGTAGTGCAAAATCCCACCCTAAAGGAGCGAACATGTTTCAACACTGAAGAACTTCGCTTAAGGGTTTTGAGTGGGTCGGATGGTTGCTATGATGGTGCGGTGGAATTTGAAAACAATGAACACTGGTGTGGCACCCAAATCGCTGAAAACATTTTATTGATCTCCAATCTTCAATAAAGGATGTGCTATGCAAAAAAGGATATATGCGCCAAAGGGTGTCATCATCATTTCCATTGAAGCGTTTTTTCCTGTATATGAGGCATGTTCCATAGCCATCATTGAAAGAAAGAGAGAGAGAGAGAGGTTGAGGTTAAATATACTTCACCTACATTTACTATGCGAAATATATACAAACAACCCTTAAGGGGCAAGCAGCAGCAGCAAGTTTTCTGTCGAAGTAACTTTATGTTTTTTTTTTTCTTTCGTTTACATCCGCATAACCCTCCTTTTTTTTTTCTAAAAAACTTTTCTCAGTTGCCTTCCGATTTGTAAGAGACTTATTTTTTGGTGTGTCTTTTTTTTTTTGAGTTTAGAAAGTTTAAGAATGAATAATTTTTCAATGAAAAATAAGACAAAAAAAAAAAAAATAGGTACCAAGCTCAAGAGGGATTTCCTGTGCTCTATGGTATATCTAGTAGTCAATAGTTTTTAAGTGAATCGTTTTAAAAATTATAATGTGAATTGCAAGAAAAAACTCAGATTGAGGAAATTTACATTTGACTGTTTTTAAAGCGACGATTTAACTTTTTCGTTGAATCGTTTAAGTTTTTGTACAACTGGACAATTTTTTTTTTTTTTTTTCAAAATAAATATACTTACTGCAAGAAGAAAGAAATTTTAAACTCAAATTATTTGTTAACATAGTCAAAAATAACCAGATCAACAAACAAACAAACCTACTTAAGTATAAAGATATAGATGCAGAAGAAGTCTTCATGAAATATACCAAAGACCATTGGCATAGCTAACTTTTTCTTCTGTATGTGCCATACCAAACAAATTCCAAATTTTTAGCGATTTTTCAAATTCCGCTATCACATTTTTTTTTGTATTTTAGGCCTACAACAGCAGTTTTTAACGATAAAAAAATTTTGTGTATTATTGTTTTTTTTTGTTTTTTGGTTATGAAAAAAAATCGATTTTCAAAAAAAAAAAAAAATCGATTGTAGAAGCAACAAACGTCGAAGTCATGATATACGATTTTTAAACTGAACATATTTGGGATTTCAATAGTTCAAATAAACAATCAAAAATTAAACACAATAGTCTCGAAAACATAACGGCTTACACACCTCATATCTTGAGTTATACTTATCGTAATGCTGAGGTTGAGGTGTTCATGTTTAGGAAAAATGACAGGGCATCAGTTCTTATATTTAGAATTTTAAATAGTGTCACTTTAGCTTATTCACATTAATTGGAAAATTCACTTCATTTAAAACCTCGAAAACCATATAAAGGTTAACATTAAAGATTTCAAACTTTGAATTCAATATTTAGACGAATATAGTTAAAAAACTGTTTACTTATATTTTGGTTATACCTCCACTTCAAAAATTTGCTCGGTCTAATAGAAGAAAACTTGATATTTTCTCACTTTTGACTGGTAGAATGTGAACTTCGACGTTAGATAACTTATACATTATGTTGGTTACAGTAACGATAAAGGGCTCATTTCATAGATAATTAAAAGTGCTATATTTCATTCTTTTAGAAAATCCCAAACAAATCAAAAGTTCTTCAGATATTTTAAAAAATGTCATATTGTCTTAACCTTGAGAGAAGAACCCGGACTTTGACCGACTATAAAATTGAATTTAACTAACTCACGGAATTCATTTGTATATCATTTTTTAGATAATTTAATTGATAATAAGTCTATCCTCGGACATTTTTGGTTTAAATGAGTAAAAATGGAGTTATAAAATAAAAACGGCACCGACCTCTTTTCCAAGATGGCGGCTGTTCCCGATATCTTATCATCCCAAAAAATTCACTTTTACGATAAGGACATTCACCTAAACACGTTCCATGAAAAAAATTTGTCCCGCGAAAAGTGCAATTTGATTTGCTAATTTGCCTGAGCTATTTTGTTTCAAACTCATTAGAGTATTTTTTTTTGTTTTTCAAGAGAAACTTTTCGTTGGTCGCGGATTTTACAAGAATTGTTTTTCAGGCCATTGAAAACAGTAAAAGAGTTGGTATTAAATGTTCTTCTATGCAATAGACCAAAGCTAATGGCTCTCCGTCCATCCATTCGACCCGAATTTATAAAAATAAATTTTTTTGTTTGTCATATTAAGTTTATATTAAATCAATCCCTCGAAGTATGTTTACTTTAAAAGTCTAAAAGTTACCAATTAATACGATTTTATCGAGTTTTAAAAACTTGCTTTTAATTAAAAAAGTCAAAAATTTAGAAAAAGTGCTAATTTTTGAATAGGTACATTTAAGTTGTTTCTTGACAAAAAAAATTAAAAATTGCATATTATCAAAGGATTTTACCTCTACTTTATTTCATTAGTACAAAGTTTGGACGTCCCGGCTACATACACAAAATGCCCCTTGATTTAGTAAAAAAAAATAAAATTGTCAATTTTTTAACTTTTTTTTCTTTGATTTTAGGTTAGAATATTAGTCAAAAATAATTTTTAAAATTTTTTAACCATCTTAACTTGACAGAAAATTTAATTTGCTATAAAAAGTGTCTTTGAACCATTTCAAAGTCAGGCTTGATTTTCGAGTTAAATCAAAAAAACTGAAAACCGACCAGTGTTGCCGTTTTCTCAGAAATGCACCAATGGATTTAGTAGCACTTTTGGCTGGAGTATTCTTGTATGCCAAGGAATCATAATCGCCAATAAAAACTCTTGAACGAATTTGTTCCATCCAAAAGGGTCTATTCAATAGACTATAAATGTTTTTTATTTAAATGATGTAGCATTCACCAAGTTCTCACTAAAGAAATGTAGTTATACCTAATGTAAAAAACAAATTTGACGGCACTGAGCTCATTTAAAACGTCACTGGGATTATTTTTTTTTTTTTGAATTTCGAAGAAAAGTTTCATGTGACGCACAATTATCTACAACTTTGTTATTGGTTGAAATATTTTAAAATTTTTAGAATTCTCAGTTTTTAATGTAGATAAAGTACTTTATGTGGTGGTGAGGACATACAAAATATTAAAATAAATAAAAAACAACAAAACGAACTGGCGGTCGTGTTTTTTTTTTTTTTTTTAATTTTTGACAAAATTTTGCCTTGGTGCTGGAGGATTTTCTTTAATATCAAAAGGAAGAAAAATTAAACCTGTGAATTTCAAAAAATTCAAAAAAAAAAAAAAAACAAAAACAAAAATAGGCGTTTGGTATTTTTTTAAGGTTTTTTTTATATTAAAATTGTTTCAAAAACAGATCTATTTTTTTTTTTTATCGTGAAAGAATAACGTTTTCTCACACAAATATTTTTTTTTTTGACTTTCTCATCCCACTTCCGGTCATTATTGCGGCATATTTACTATTAATTTACTTAAATTCCTCATTGTTCATAGGTATTGTACAGTTAAATAAAAAAAAAAAAATGGTTTTTATTGTTATAAATTGTTATTAAATTGAGCATTAAGAAGGAAAATATTAACTGAAACATAAAAACAAAATTTCTATACAATTCATTTAAACGTTTTCAAAAAATCGATTTCTAAAAAAAAAAAAAAAATTTAAAACTTATTTTTTAAAATCCAAATTTTCCAAAATATTGCGCTACAGCTTTTTCTGCATTCCATCGCATGCTTTTTCATTTAAGTCAAAGTCAAAATTTTAATAAAAATTACACTGGTCAACAAAATTTGACTTTTTTTTGCCACAAGAACCAAAATATACTTTTCTAGTATTTTTTGGGGTGCTGAATCCGAATCTGGAGTCAGAAAAATTTGATTGGCCTCCGTTTTTGAAATATTACCGTTATAAAATGCTAAAAAACGTCATTTTGGCTGTTTTCGAGGTTCTGTTTTTATGTGGAGTAATTCATTAAAAACAAATTTGTAACGGTTATTATAAGAACTGATGTTCTTCTTTCAAAAACTGTTTAAATTTTCCCGATGTCTCTTTTATTGCTCGAGATATCTTAAGTTTCAGTTAATAAGCCAAAGAGAAACTAAACTTAATTTAAAGATTAAGTCACTGGTCACAGAATTTTTGCCACAAGAACCAAAATATACTTTTCTGAAGGTCAATCAGAAAAATTCTATTAGCCTCCGTTCTTGAAATATAACCGTTATAAAAAAACTTTTATTTTGCATTTTATAACGGTAATATTTCAAGAACTAAGGCTAATAAAATTTTTCTGATTGCAGATTCGAGCTCAACAACCCAAAAACCTTCAGAAAAGTATATTTTGGTTCTTGTGGCAAAAAAAGTTTATTTTGGTTGGCCAGTGTTGTTTCTGATTCAAAGACCGCTATTTAAATTTTAAATATCTCGGGCAGTAAAGGAGATATCGGAAAGAATAAAATCAGTTCTTATAGCCACTATTACAAATTTATTCATAATGTATTACCCCACATAACAACATAACCTCGAAAGCAGCCAAAATGACGTTTTTTGACATTTTCTAACGGTAATATTTAAAAAACGGAGGCCAATAACAATTTTCTGACTTCAGATTCGAGTTCAGCACATCAAAAACTACTAGAAAAGTATATTTTAGTTGCTGTGGCAAAAACCTTGTTGACCAGTGTTATTAATTTTGATGCTGAATTTAATTTTAAATTTAATAAACTAAACAAATTTTTAATTGAAAAAAAAAACACAAATTACAATGTTTCACGAAACCTCTCGATAAAATTAAAAAAAAAAAAACACTTAATATTAGGAAAAAAAATCATTTTTATAAGCAATCATTGCAGTATTATCATACAACTCTTTATTTTATAAAAAAATTATCGAGAGATTTTTATAAAAAAAATTAATTTGCTAAAACGTTTCCTAAAAATTGATTTAAAAAAAAAATTGAAATTTTTATCAAAATCCAATTTTTTTAAAAATTGTATCTTTTTTTTAATATTGTATTTACTTCAACGATTTTAAAAAAAAATTCGTTGAAATCGGTAGAAACGTTCAAGAGATTGTCAAAAATCAATATTTTTTTCATCTAAATCATTTTTAGAGTCGTGTTGGGGTAAAACATCCTTTCCTTTAACTAAAAGTTTCCATCTTTACAAATACAGACATGCAGAATGAAAGATTCATTGCTTTCGCCTTCAATATCATAAAATGTCATGTCTTATTATTATCTCGAAATCGATAATTTTTTAAATTTTTTTTTGAGAGCCCCAAACTTATTCTTAAGTACTTATATCGCATGATAAAAGGTAGGTATCAAGAGTGTACACTTGATATCTTATGTGTGAAAAATCTTGCATAACACACTATACCCACATAAACGATAGAGTTCCTTCATATAGATATCTACTGTACCTGAATGGAATTCAAATTCCTGTGTAATTCAAGTGGCCACCCTATAACATATTTGCATATAGGTTAAGTTCCATCCTTACAAGAGAAACACCTTCTTCTACTTTTGGAAATCAACTCCATGCCATCAAGAAGTGAAAACACGAAAAACTTTCTTCCTTCTACGTCTTCAGTGTCTTCTTTTTGGTTTCATCGTCGTCGTCAGTGCCGGATTAGCCTCAAGGCAAACTAGGCAGCTGCCTAGGGGCCCCACTTCAGCTAGGGGCCCCTCGCCCCGACTACGAACAAACAAAATTTCTTGGAGTTGTACCTTCAATAAAAAAACAGCATTACATCTGTATTTGTAAAAATAAGAAAAAAGAAGAATAAAAAAACGTTTGCAAATCATTAAACATTAGCCCCGTTCCATTGGAGGTGGTAGTTTACTCATGAGTTGATCTAGTACTATAATTACCACATGATCTTCTACTTCTACCACTGATCTATTTTTTTTTTTTCCTGTTTTTTTTTTCGGTATTTTTGATTAGGGAAAAATGGAAAATCAACCCAGAACTGTCAGCTCAAAATATATCACGTTTAAATACCAAGACAAATACTGTTCTATTCGAATATTATTCCAACGACATCGAACCAGAGTTTAGTAACGAGATGGTGCCATTAAAGCTCTTCATGTTGCAATCAGATAATATGTCAGAAAAATCTGAGATTGTGCATGCAGAGAAGTTAGAAGTTAATATAGGCACCCTTACAAATTTATTCATAATGAATTACCCCAAATAAAAACATAACTTCGAAAACAGCCAAAATTACGTTTTTTGGCATTTTCTAACGGTAATATTTCAAAAACGGATGCCAATAAAAAAATTTTGACTTCAGATTCGAGTTCAACACATCCAACACTACTAGGAAAGTATATTTTGGTTCTTGTGGCAAAAACCTTGTTGACCAGTGTTATCAATTAAAAAAAAAACTAAACCACCCACACGCGTTTTGAACGCGTTTCAAACGCGTTTAGGACGCGTTTTGGATGCGTTTTGGACGCGTTTCAGATGTGTTTTCCCAGCAAACGCAGAACTACAGAAAAAACCGGTGAAATATGTACGTAAAAGAAGTACTTCTTTTCCACTGAAAAAAGAAAGGAGCTCGGGAAAAAACTCAGTCATATACTTTCTGTATATAAGAATACGTGAAGCAACTATCTCTTTGTTGCATGCAAGATGAAATAAATTTCCCCTCCATTAATAGTACAGACAAATGTACTTCAAAAGTGCATCAGCGAAGCACTTCTGGAAGTGGTTCTGATGTACATTTTCCAGTACTTTTTTACCTATAGAAAAAGCACTGAAACTTGTACTTTTAAAGTACTTTTTTGGAGCACTTTCATGGGTTTATATCCGTACTGCTAAAATCCATATTTTAATTTCATCTGAAAATAAAAAAATCTTCAAAACAAACAAATAATTCTTTTAAACAACTATTATTTAATATTTTATTGGAAAAACACAAAATAGTTTTTTTTTTTGAAAACAAAATACATAAAAAAAAGATCCTTTCTTGAAAAAGAAAAAAATACTCTGCGTCTGCAGTCTGCACTTTGTTTGTAGTTTTTGTATCTTGTTTTGATTTTTTTTTTTTCTAAATGCTCAAGGCTGAAGCTGCTGTAAACTCAGTCAATGATGTCTGGAATTGATCGCCACTAAAAGACAGAAAAATCAACAACTTTATAATTTATCAATTTTGTAATCAGCATACCTTTATTTTCCAAATCAATTGGTGGTTGTTTTTGTATCATTTTTGTATTACTTTTTTTTTCTAAATGCACAAGGCTGAGGCTGTGCATTTTGATGGTGGAAATACATTTTTGTGGCGTGCCGAAGAATTTGTGTGGTAGATATTGTTTAGAGAAAATAGTTTTCACAAATAACAAATAGCGTTTAGGACGCGTTTTGGACGCGTTTCAGATGTGTTTTGGAAGCGTTTTGGACGCGTTTTGGACGCGTTTCGGACGCGTTTCAGACGCGTTTTAGACGCGTTTTGGGCGCGTTTTAGGCGCGTTTTGGACGCGTTTCAGATGCATTTCAGACGCGTTTTGGGCGCGTTTTGGGCGCGTTTCAGATGCGTTTTGGACGCGTTTCAGACGCGTTTCAGACGCGTTTTGGACGCGTTTCAGACTCGTTTCGGACGCGTTTCAGACGCGTTTCAGACTAGTGATGGATAGTTCCGGAGCCAAATAGTTCCTGGAACTAGTTCCACTAGTTCCCCAAAATTAATTTAAACAGTTCCATCGTTCAGACACAGCCACACACAAAAGAAAGAAAGAAGAAGAGGAACAAGAAACAAAACGAATGACTCTGTTTGAAATACACAATACACACACGCATGTCATAGAATTCTCATCCAAAGCCAACACACATGGATGCTAACGAGTTGAGCGCCAAAAATTCACAAACCAAAACCACAACTACTTTCTTATGAATCATGCTCACGGACATGGAACTACATTAATAGTTCCAGTTCCAGGATCAGGAAAAAATATTCAAATTCATACTATTTCTTATTTTGATGCATTTTATTGAAAAAAAAAACTTAAATTCTAGATAGTTCCGCGGAACTAGTAGGTAGATTAAGTTTGTGTCAACCGACATACGTTTTTCTGGCCGCTTTAAAAGGTAGATTAAGTTTGTTTCAACTGACATAAGTTTTTCTGGCCGCTTTAAACGGCCATCAGGAAAAAATATTCAATATCATACTATTTCTTTTTTTGATGCATTTTCCTGAAAAAAAAAACTAAAATTCTAGATAGTTCCGCGGAACTAGTTCCAGGAACTTGTTCCGACCGAAAAAAGAACCGTTCCATGTTCGTTCCGGCTTTGGAACTGTTTTGCGGATCTCTGTTTTGAGTAATTTGCCTTGTCTATAATAATAATAAAATCAAAATTGAAACTTTTTCGTATGATTTCTCTTTCCAGTTTTATAATGAAACCGTAATGCCGACTTATAACGAGTCGATTTTCGCCGTGCGGCGAAGCTTTTTGGCGTCAGTCGAGTCGTGTGAACGTAAGCCTCACGCGACTAAAGTGACAATCCCCATACTAGAGCCCTAGTCGACTTAAGCCGTGAGACATATCATGTGGTTAAAATCGACTCGTGAAAAGTCGGGATAGGTATACCTACTTATACCTTTTGAATCTAATATATTTTCTAATAACTTATCGTTAATAAAAATTATCTGTGAACCATCAAGTTGCTTAAATTTTTTTGTTGAGATATCACTACAATTCTTATTATAGTTATTTCAAAACTTTTAGTTTACATTTATAAAATGACATGATAGGACACCAGATTATATCCGATTAGTCTCTAGTAAGTTACCTGCACAAATTTCTAACCTAACTTAAAAATAGCTTATGATATTGAAAAAGCATCGGAAAAGGGCCCAAGAATTATTTTGCCTAGAGGCCCATGACATGGTTAATCCGGCACTGGTCGTCGTCGACAGATGTCATCGATATGAGCCAAAATTGAGTTTTCCATTTGACTTTCTGTGCTTTATCGACTTTATATATCCTTGAAACCAAGTAAAACAAAAAGGAACGACAAAAAAAAAATAGTAAAAGAGAAAAGGATGCTTTTCCCCATTTCTAGTTGATAGGAAATGGAAGATAAAATACATTTTAAATTTTAAATGTGTTGATAGAATCAAAAAGTTTAACTGCAAAATAATTTATTCGATTTAAAGTCAGCAGAGTGATAAAAGGTTTCGAGGCAAAAGCACTTGAACATCCTCTTTTCAGGACACTCTTGCTATATCCTAACACTCAACCACTTCTCTGAACACAAACATTTCTATATTGCCACAGGAATTTTATACTCTCTCTGTGTTGTTGCGGTAAAGTTGTCGGTATGTTCTATCATCAAAACGGTCAAGGCTATATCCTCCTCTAAAGGTGCTAATCCGTATTACCTATATTCTCATTTCTATATCATTGGAACTTTTTATACTTTACTGAGATGGCTCCGGGTATCGTAAAGTTTATTGTCAAATTTGCCAAATTGTTATCAAACTTTATTTTCCTTTATTTTTATTCAGGAGGGTTTCTTTTATTTTCCACCGAGATAGAACTTGGATCTATAAATAACTCATCCATCTTTCAAAATATATTGAATACGATGGAAAGAAACAGTCCAGAATTAATTTTTGTGTGAAAAGGGTTTTTATTGGACAGACGATTTGAACAATTTATATGCGTAAATAGTCACTTTGCAGAAAGGAAATACATATTTGTGAATGTATTGAAGCGAGAAACCTTTTTTACTGGTTTTTTGCTAGAATTTTAGGATTTTTTGTTTAGCAGTGTGGATGGATGATTGATTATATTGGGATACGTTCCATGAAAATGGATTGATGTTAGTCGTCAAAACTTTAAATGAAGAGATTGTGTATGTTTGTATGCGACTTGTCTATATACTTAAGTATAATAGTCTTGAAAACTTTATATACGATTTGATTGATTAGGTGAGTTATTTTGAGGGTGTTCTCAAGAAGTTCTCAAAGAGGTTTATATAGATTTTTTTTTTCTTGGGTAAAAAAAAAAATATATTTTGAATCAAGATAAGGGTTTGAATAATGAAATGAGAAGTGTGAAAATTAGGGAGGTAACATAAGTATTTAGGTTCGATCTAATATCTAAAAGTTTACGTTTTGATTCAAACTTTTCCAAGAAATTATTCACAGAGAAAAATATGACCCGCTAAAAACTAATAGATTGCCATATTGTTTTACCGTCCATACATTTCATAAGGAAATCTTATTAAAATCAACGATTAATAAGGTTTTTTTAAGGAGATTTCTTATTATTTTAATAGAGAAAATCTTATTAAAATTTGACTGAAAAGTTGATTTTTTTTGCAACTCAGCACTAGAACAAAAATCGCGATCAATATTTTCATGGCAGGTTGGTTCAGGTGGTAAGGTGGGCGACTAATGATTTGAAGTCTCCAGTTCGATTCCTAGCCTGGTCATCGTTTTTTTTTTATTTTTTTGCAGATTTTAAAACAATAAGGAAAACCCGATTGTTTTAATAAGGTTTCCTTCTTGGATGAAAACCATAGAGAAATCTTATTGTTTTTGTTCTATTTTATGTGGTCTATTTTTCTCTGTGTTGTTACAAACCGAATTCAATTAAGAGAATTTAACATTGAAGAACACAAATTTCTTAGAAAGTTGTGGTTATTTTAAATCTTTTTGGAAATTTTAGCCAATATTGTATGTACTTACATAAGTGGGCTCGTTATATTTCTAAAAAAAAGCTAGATTTATATTAATATTTCATGGTTAATTTTCATAAATTACACTGGTTTACAAGGGTTTTGTTGGCGATACAAAAATATACTTTTCTAAAGGTTTTTGGTGTGCTGAACTCGAATCCGAAGTCAGAAACAACTAATCAGCTCCCGTTTTTGAGATATTACCGTTAGAAAATGCAAAAATACGTTTTTTTTTTAATTCTTCAGACCTTCTTCTTTTGTATAAAGAAAATTGTTTGAGCATATTTAGTAACGGTTTCTATAAGAACTGTTTTCCATCTTTCGACACCTGTTTAAATCTTTTCAATATCTTTTATATTGCCCGAGATATCTCAAACTGAAGTAAGTGGGTTTGGCTTCATATATCATAAAGAAGATAATGACGTTATAAAATTTATAAAAATACCAAACAACTGAGGATATCTCGGGCAGTAAGAAAGATATCGGAAAGATTTAAACAGATTTAAAAAGGTGGTAAATAGTACTTATGAAAACCGTTACTAAATATGCTCCTTATATAAAAGAATAAGGTCCGAAGTACTGCATTTTCTAACGGTAATATTTCAAAAACGGGAGCTGATTAATTTTTTTTGACTTCAGATTCGAGTTCAGCACACCAAAAACCTTCAGAAAAGTATATTTTTGTTTCGGCAACAAAAAAAAAGTTTAATTTTGTTAACCAGTGTTATGATTGCAACTGAATGTGAATTATATTTTTCCAAAAAAAAATCATTTTTTTTTTTTTTGTTTGAAGGATAATTTTGAGTTCGTGGTTTTGACTTCACCGAACTCATTAACGCCAAAGGTAAACGTTGTTAAGAGAGGTGGCCTCTAATATTTAAACATTGATCAAAGGTTAATTTATCAGATTTCAATTCCATATATTTTTTTAATTTTTAAAAAAATGTACCTTCTCAATTTTTGTTTGTTTTATTAATTTTAATACTCAAGTTATGTTCAACTCGGAGTGAAGAAAATGGACCTTAGAATTGTAATACATTCAAAGTATTAAATTTTATTAATATTTTGGCGTTGGCACATATGTAACCCAAACTTGTGTAGAAACTTTCCCAAAAATTTTAACAGTGTTTAGTTGAATTCATAAGTTTTTATTTCATTTGAGGGAGGCATTTCATTAAGTTGTGGTTTAATAACTGATTAAATTCTTAATTTCAATTCATAAATACATCAAATGGCTAATTTATAAATGCCCTTTTAATTTTTTTTTTTAATAAGATTTTCAAAAAATCAAGCCTCAATTTAAAAATGAATTTCTCGCTAACCCGAATGCGTTAATACAAAGTTATAGTTAGATTTGAAATATTTTCGAATTAATGATCTTTGTTGTTTAGCAAAAGCCCCAACAAAAACTTTTAAAGATTTTGTTATTCTTTCATTCATAAAAGTTCGAATCCGTAGTTCTTCATTAGTACAGGTAAAATAAACATTTAAAAAATAAAAAATTGTTACACTCATGAAACTTGGCAAAAAGTCTATACTAAAAAGTTGGGTGGAAGGGTGTTTTTTCGCAGACAAGAGGGAGGGGGTGTAGGTCAAAAATATAGTGAACAAAATTGTTTGTGGAATATCATCATATGAAACATGTTTTTAAGGTATTTTTTGATGTTGAATCTAATGACATACAAATAAAGGTAATACGATTGTTCTAAGAAAAGTTATTGCCGATTAAAAACAAGGTTGCTTTGTTTTTCGACCTTAACAGGTAAATTTTAACCGAAACCCATGTGAAAAACATGCTACACTAATAAAATTCGAGATGTAGGTTTTAAATAAAGTAGGGACAAAGGATTCAAAAAGCTCTTAAAAATATTTTTGGTGAAAATGTGTTCTTTTGATGGATTTAGTTATGTGTGAGAAAGGTATCATAACAACTGACTTAAATTTTATTAATTTTTAAAACTTGGTGAAAAAGTTTTGGTTGGTATAAGAATTAAGTATCTATACAGTGTACAAAATTGTCTTGAGTGAAATTCGGAATTCATTTATAACAGAAACCAAGAACCCAAACAGGTTAAGGTACAGGTTTTAGGTTAAAGGGTGTTTTTTTTTTTTTGGAAAATAGGGAAAATCCGCGATAAGTCCGATTAAATCAATGGTATAAATGGTGCCCTTACGAAATTCATTAAATATGTTCTCTTTCTCATGGGAATTACGACTAAAAGAAATCTATAAATTTTTTCATGTGAAAGGGTGTTTTTTTTAGGTGTTGAGAAAATATGGGTACCTATATTTGAAAAATTGTTGTATACTAGAGTAATATTAGTGGTACCTACCCTATTGAAATTCAGCAACTATGTTACTTTTAATATTAGAAACAAGAATATAAAGTGTCTATAAAAATATAAAGGATAGAAGGGTGTTTTTTTTTTTTAGTGAAAACAAAAATAATGGGTCACCCTAATGAAATTTGGTAAAAACGTTGAATTGAGGATAGAAAACAAGAATAAAGAGTTTTCATAAAAAAATTTAGATAAAAGAGTGTTTCTTTCGAAGAGACCGTAAAACCTGTATTTGGTCCCAAAAAAACCAAAAATTCGAAAAAATTCAATTCTCGTTATCGAAAATTTGATTTTTCAAAACAAAAAAAATTAGTTTTTTTAAATTACAAACTTTTTTTTCAATAGGTATCTTGAAAAGAAATCGTTGAATTGAACTTTGTAAATGTCGGGGGTTTCTACAATTTTGTTTGCATATATGAAGAAGAAAAGTACATATTAATATTATAAAGAAAAAAAATATTTAATATTTTATCATGGCCATGCATCATGTTACATTTTTCCGACACTATGAATCAGAAAATTTAAACAATCATCATTTCATTAGGTAGTAAGAAAATATACCCTTTAACTACAAGGTCAAGTAGGTAACAACAACCCAATCGTGCATTTTATTTTTAATTGATAAACAAATCCCGCTTGTAAATTTAGTAATTCTTATTTACGGACCTCCGCAATAGGTAGGTATAGGTACTTGTTTAATTATAATAATTTTAGTTTGAAATAAATTTTAACAAGCTTACATCTTTGTTGTTTATTTGTAAGCTCATTTTATTCATGTGAAATATAATTCTTTTTAAGCTTTGGAACTTTCATCTGTCTATAATTCAAAATGCTAAAATGCAATATATACTCAGTTTGTATAGATTAAGTATTGCACAATAATTTCTCAATGCATACATCAATCATTCTATACAGAGGCTTTATTTTGAACAAAAGTTGTGAGTATAGTAGAATAAAACTAGCAAGAGAAATTACAATGCTAATGACTTTCGTCATAAAACACGTGTAATAGTTTTGAACTCTATAACGTGCATTTGGTACCTATACACAGAGAAAAATATGACCCGCTAAAAACTAACAGATTGCCATATTGTTTTACCGTCCATACATTTCATAAGGAAATCTTATTAAAATCAACGATTAATAAGGTTTTTTTAAGGAGATTTCTTATTATTTTTATAGAGAAAATCTCATTAAAATTTGACTGAAAAGTTGATTTTATTTTGCAACTTAGCACTAGAACAAAAATCGCGATCAATATTTTCATGGCAGGTTGGTTCAGGTGGTAAGGTGGGCGACTAATGATTTGAGGTCTCCAGTTCGATTCCCAGCCTGGTCATCGTTTTTTTTATTTTTTTGCAGATTTTAAAACAATAAGGAAAACCCGATTGTTTTAATAATATTTCCTTCTTGGATGAAAACCATAGAGAAATCTTATTGTTTTTGTTCTATTTTATGTGGTCTATTTTTCTCTGTGTACGTGATTTTAATTACAAACACGCCACAGATCGATAGATTAAGTATAATACGCTCTGCTACTAATTACATGTTGTAAGTTATACAACATATATCATAACTCACAACCCATAACAAAACGATATGTCAAGTTGAAAGAGCAAAAGTCAAAGTTACTAAGCCAACCGAAAAACCACGAACTGAACATAAATCTATGACGGCTTATTGAAAAACAAAACTCATTACACAATTCACAAGTCAAACACATGCTTGTGCCTGCCAGCAGCCTCAGCCACAAACACATTTATTTAATATAAAAAAAAAAATAAAAAAAAAAAAATTATGTAATTCTCACCTCCCAGAGAACTAATAAGCCACAGACATTTAGCTAAATTTCACAGCCGAGTACGCACCTTAATTACTCCTTACATCATCACGTTCCAGCAATTTGTTAGATGTGTTCGAGCGCGCAGAGAACTCGCATCTGTAGACTGTAGGAAGGTTGAATACCGGTGTGCAATTTCGCACACAAGACACACAGGTACAATAATCCCCACAGACCATCAGAGCTGAAGCTCCAAAGCTGAATGCTTCATTAATTCTCTTGCCAAATGAACATACCTTCTGTGTACCAACATTCTCATAGATTTTCAAGACGCGTCTTCCCTCAAGATAATAAATTAAGTATTCCCCTCGCCGAACTGTCACTTTGGAATGGGTGGTGGCCCTGATGGTGTTATACCACCATCAAGTTGCATTCCACCTTCTTTAAAAAAAAAAAGACAGATAAAAAAACTGTGTTTGCACTCTTGTCGTGATGGAAGCTGCCTCGCCCAACCAAAATGTCACTTGATTGCAATTTCCTACATCTTTTTTTTTTTCGCTGACACGAAGGGAACTTGGAAAAAATGTCATTTCCAATAGCGAGCGCATACAAATAGAAAAGTTTTAACAAAAGACGTAGAATAATTGTTACGCATCATTGACAGCGCATCGATGAAAGTCAGAAAGGCTTTTTCAAAAGAAGCAAACAAGAAAAAGAAGAAAATAAAAAAAAAAAAATGAGAGACAGGATTGGCGTACACTTTCCATACTGTCACGGGTTTTTTTTACAATTTTTTTTTAAGACAGAAGCAGAAGCCTCAGCTGCATATAGGAAGCTTCAACTAATTAAGAAATTTTCCAACCCACGAAGTAGAAAACACTTTTCAGTTTTTTTTTTATTTTTATTTTTAATTTGCAGGGCATGGCCATAATATCTTCCTCCATTATGGTTCTACCATTTTCACAATTTTAATTTGTAGTCTCTCAGGGAACTTATCAGGGAATTTTTTTTTTTTAACATTCTGTGTTTTTGAATTAAGGTCACTTTCTATTTTTTTGTCTTTAATTAATTGAAAAAATTTAATAACTTTAGAGAAATTGCAATTTGTTTTGATAACAAAATAATGAACAAATGCGACTTAATAGAAAGTTATTATTAGTAACAGGGCTCTTTGAGGAATTTAATTTAAAGGGTTGGCAAATTCTTGAAAAAAAGGAGTAAAAATATCACAAATCACTCAAAAAAAAAGATGCTTTGGTTAAAAATTGTACTCTTAGTGGGACACTCGAAACTTTCTCTAATCACTACACCGAAAAAAAAACCAATATCAATTTAACACTTTTTAAATATCAAATTAACGTTTTTTAAATATCAGCCAAAAATGCTCTATAAAATGTGTTTTATGATATTTAAAATGTTAAAACAACATTTTTATTATCAGGATGATATTTAAATGTCACATTTTGGAAATTTTTTTTGATATTTTATTATCATTTTTTCATATCAATTTTTCTTTCCAAATTATTGAAAAATATTGAATACAAAATTCTTAATGTGTACTAATTTAAAGGCGCTTTGTGTTTTTTCGAAGTAAAATGTATGATTTACTGAGAAAATTTGATCGGCACTAAGATTTTACTTCACATAGTTTGGGAGAAAATAACAAAACAATTATATCACATATAATAGAAAAAATAATATCACCATTATTTTGTAAAGAATATTCCCTTTCAGTAATGTTTTGATAAAAGAAAGAAAATTCTTAAAATAATAAAAATAACAAAAATGAAAAGGAAAGAAATAGGTTTCATTATAATAAACTAAAACGTAAAATCTAGTCAACATTGATATTTTAATTGTCAAAGTGAAATTTTCACTATCCCACCTGAAATTAAAAAATGTCAAAATGATATGATAAAATATCAAAATTGATATTTTAATTGTTGGACGACTTTTGTCACTGAAAAATGTTAATTTGATAGCTGTTATTATCAATTTTTTTTTTCCTTGTATATGCACGGGAATTTGCTGCAGTGTGTTTTATATCATGCGGTCACTGTGGTGTATGCGTACTATTTTTTTTTCTGAAATTCAGAATTATCAACTGACAAATAATTTTCGATTATATTTAAACATGGGAAAAAAATATTCTGTGCGTGTAAAAATATCCAAAATCAACTTTCCAACTTTTTGTATCATGTATTTTAATAAAATAAAATGATATCGAAATGTTGAAAATCAATCAAATAACTTAAATTCAAATCCTGCACAGAAATATGATATTTTGTCAAATTTATTTTCATGGTTAATTGATTTTGGGGAAATTCAAAAATATTGTAAAAAAATAGTCTTATGTTTTTGTTCATGGTTTTTTAACAGTAACACCTCAAAAGGAGCTACATTATGCCATTTAATTTCTTGTAAAAATAAAATGACAAAAAAAAAAAAAATAAATTGCTTAAGCCGTTTTTAAATAGTTTTCAATAAATACAAATTTTCAATTTAAAAAAATAAGAAAAGTAAAAGAGAATAAACTATTATGTATTTATCATAATAATTGTCATATTGTTTTTATATTTTTTTTCTATAAATTTTTAAAAATTGAAAAAAAAAAGATTTTTTGAAGAATTTAAATTGATTTAGGTACGCTTCTATTTATATATATATTTTTTTTTTAAATCCGTTGAGTCATGTAAGAGAAAGTCAGAAATCAATAAACACTTTCATGACAGACAGCGTTAATAATGGTTTAAAAATATGTATATGTTTTTTGTTTCAAAAGTGTGGCCAAGGCCAACAGATGTTTTTGATAAAAATCATTAAAGTTGTGTTTTAAGAAAAAATAAGTTTTTTCAATTTCTCCCAAAATTTATAAAATATCAAATTTGAATAAAATCGATTCAGTGGTTTGTGGATTGTGGCTATAACAGACAGGTAGAATTATGGAAGTCACTTTTTCGATTTTCTGCCAATTATAGAAAAGTCTGATTTTTTTTCAAAACTGCTTTTTATTAATTTTGAAACAACGCCGCCTATTAATCTTACGATGATTGGCAGATACTACTTTGTTTTTAAATGTTTTTATGGTATTGTGCAGTTCCTATCAGTAAAAGTAACAAAATCTGATTTTCATTTGAAAATTTAATTTTCATAATGTTCTTATAACTAGTAATTTTGAAAAATAAGTTGGTATGAAAATTATTATTATAGGAATACAACACCTCGATCAGTAAAAGGGAATTGTATGCAATTCACACGTGGTAGAAGTGAAACCTTAAAAAATCATTTTTCCTAAAAAAAAATCGAAAAAATCTACCTTTTCTTATTCCATCACCTTTAAATCGATATTTGTTATATGACAACCTATAATAAATTTTATATCATCTGAAAGCTTATTATTCCACCTTTTATATGACGCTTCAATAATATTTCTACGATGCCTACAAGAAAAGTAAACATTTTTTTTTGAGCCAACCATGATGAAATTTTTAACTGAGATTACGGTACTTCCTACACTGGTGGCTGGTCATTAGGGTGGGCCAAAATACAATTTTTTGGATTTTCAAAAAGGCTCAACGATTAAAAGGTGCTAAATGGGTCGGTTAGCTTATAAGTAAAATTTCATTTAATTATTTTAAGCCTAAGTGCCTCCGGATTGTGGTTTCATTTTTGAAAAAAGCTGATTTTTGCCTAAAAACCACATACGCTTTGCTTAATTTATTATGATCTCATTTCTTATACAAGCTAATTCAAGAGGATTTGCCAAAAAGCTTAAGCGTGTAGGTTGGGTCAGGAAAGAAAAGAGGGGGTTAATATTCGCCCCCGTTTAGCCAAGAAGGTCAATTTTCTAAAAAAATGATTTAATTATGAAAAAATATTATTAAAAATTAACCGTTATACTTACAACAACCTTTTTGTTGAACCCAAAATCTCTTTTTTATTTTGCTTTCAAATAAATCTGTTTTATAAAACAGTTTTTGAAAAATTAATTTTCAAAATCAAAATTTTGAAAAAAATAAATGTTTAAATTTGCGAACTAATTTTTTTTCAAAATTTTATGTGATTAAGTACTATTTAAGTTTTCAAAATTCAATGCTCTTATTTGTTTTCAAGCAAAAACAGAAAACCGGATGCAAACATTTTTTGTCGTTTTTGAGAAATTAAAAAAAACCAAAACTACATTTTTCTAAGACTTGTTAATTAATTTATGAAACATTATATGTTTCTTTTATTATTTTTAAGGGGATACCACGCCTCCAAGGTGAAAATCTGAAGTTTGAATATGTTTCCTTTGCATTAACTACAATTCTACCAAGTTTCAAGATTTTAGGGTATTCAGAAGTATACTTTTTAATAAATGATATTAATTCTACCAAAATGGGTGGTTACCACGCCCCCTGAATTTAAAATCTCAATTTTTCAATTTTTTTCTTTGTATGTACTTCAAGATCCATGACCATAACAAGTTTCTATGAAAACTAGAAGTTTGCCATAATTTTTATCACATGTTAGTTAGTATTTTAGTGAGTAAATCAACTACTCTTTTTGCGATTTTTGAAAGCCTTTTTCTCAGAAACTACCAATCCTACGTAGCTCAAAGTTTTTGAGGAGCTTGATTTGGACTATGTTAACAAATAAAACGAGTTTGAAATGTTTGACATTATTGAAACAAAAGTTAGAATGGTTCGAAAGCGGCTTGAGTTGTTTCCTAAGAGTGTAGGACCAAAGTTCATAGAGAACTTGGCTGGGCAACCGGAGGCAGAAGATAAAGTCTGATTATAACCAAACTTTATATTATTGTTCTATTTACAGTTTGGCACCTTTTCATCACTGTGCCCGTAAAAAAATCAGCAAAAAAAAATTGCTCCATACATTTGTGACCCAGCCTACTGGTCATCCCCAACAGATCTCCACAGGTGTTTTGAGGTATTTTTCAAGTTTTTCAATTGAAGATTGTGTAACTTGTAGAGCACGTACCGTTATGTGTGATATATTGAATGAAAGGTAAAATTATCAGCATGCGTATTAAAGTTAAATAAATTTATTATGTGCTCTAGATCAAAAGATATAACGTGTTTAGAAAAAGAACATCTTTTCACCATTATCTCAGAATTTTGAATATGAAGTTAATTGAAATTTTTGCACAATCATAATTTATTTAATTACATATGTACTGTATAAATTTCATTCATCTATCTATTAAAACAAAAAGTTATGATCAATTGATTTTTCGTGTCGTTTTTTCGTTTCATCTTGTTTCAAATCACTACGATACTAAAGCAGTTTTCACTTCAAAAACAACGTTTTTAAAAATATCTTGTTTACCTAATCACATGACACAGAGTGTATAAAAAATATAATAGGAACCCCGGAAAGAAAGTCATTGTCGTTGTTGAAGAAAATCCGTTTATTGTGGTCGTTAGAAAACAGAAAAAGAAGAAGAGAAAGGGAAAGCTTAACTCTATAGAATTTGTAGGGAAGAAGGCCTTCGAGTTACGGTAGTAACAGAAGGGCGGTAACAGCAATGTAGAGCGGCAGCAACTTGCATTTGCTAATAAATTATAATCTCATACTCGCGCGTTCCCATTTATAGTGTTTATACTTATACACAAAGGGATGAATAGGAAATTATACTTGAGAACCTACCACAACATCTAGCTTTTCTAGGAGCCAAGCATTATACAAAGCACATTGAAAGCCTAGGCGAGGAATAACACCATGCAGAAAAGACACGACACAAGGCACATACACACACACAACACAACACAAAATGGGGTTAGTGAAACGAACGATTTATGGTTTTTCATTTTCTTTAATTATTGCCCAGAAGATAAGGAAAACAACAAATAAAATTCTTGTGGACAAACTATATAGATTATGTTGGAGGCGGCGGCGGCAGCAATGCCGACGATGACGACGACGGTGCAGTGTTTTGAGAAAGATTGCAGAGTAGTATGCTTGAGAGTGTATAGTGGGAGTTGGAGAGCTTGCTGCATGAGTTGCACTTAATTGGGTTTAGGGTTTCGAGTTTTATGCACGTTTTCTCTGTTAAACAAGGGGTGTTGTTATAATGTTGCAGCTTATCTAGTAAATGAATTTTGCAGCTATTATATACAAAGTTCTAGGAATTATTATTGTTTTTAATAAGGTATTGTATTCGATTTCACTATAGAAGTGGTATTTTTTTGTTTTTGTTTGTTATTTAATTAGTGTAAAAGGAAAAGTTTTTGTGTAATAATTTTATTTATGATAGTTATTTTGATGGACTGGGTGGACAAAAAAGCGACATACTTTTGCAGTTAAAAAAAAAATAAATAATTACCGTGCCTGTCACGCCAAATTCAAAGAACTATTAGTAAGTGATAGCAAAGTTTGTAATTATGTAATTGTAAGAAGCTGAAAAACAATACTGGCACACAGTGGTTTATTTCATGAGTTTATGCAACAAAAATCATTTGCAAGGTATAAAACAATTTCCTGAGTAGAAATAAAATTCCACCACGGGCACCGAACACGGCTTTTTGGGAGCCGCACCACCGTCGCAGCACCACCACCGCCACAGCAGAGCCGCACCATAATCAAAAAATTATATTCCGCAGCACTACAGCCGCACCATTATCAAACATTTTCTATTCCGCCGCACCACCGCCACCGCACCACCGCGCACCACAAATGCATTCTTTCATTTTATTTGAAAAAAAAAAATAAATCGCTGTACCACACCGCTGCGCCGCACCACGATGAAAAATTCTATTCTCGTACTTATACAAATGTTTAAGTCATCTTCGAAGTTATTTTGACTTAAACGACAAACTGCCAGTTCGTACCGTGACTATGTGGTCGAATAGTTAAAGCGTGTTGGATCTTGGATTCGCACGCCGCGGCGCGGGTTCGAATCTACTTCTCGTTGGATATTTATTTTTTTTTATTTTTCAATCCAAAATTATTTATCATGATGCGGCAAAATTTTGCATATAAAATGAAAGAGTGCGGCTGTGATGCGGCGTTGATGTGGTAGTAATGCGGTGAAAGTTTCTGCGTTATACAGCGGCCAAGAATTTTTGTTTCTTTGAAAATTTAATTTCTATTTTTATTATTATGTGTCATAATTTTTAAAACCACATATTCCACGTTCATGAATCCAATCTGAATTAATACTCTTTGCGGTCAATGAAAGAAAATAAACCCGTGATATCTTTATTTAAATGCAATGACTGAATCACCAGTCACTCTAGTGACTAAGTAACTGATTCATTGTCACTACTCATATAATAAATACAATTAGGGTAAATTAGGGCATTATGGCATACCTAAGCACAAACTCAAATAACTTTACTACGGACAACAATTTTTACTTCAATCATTTTTTTTAATTAAATTTCATAAAAACGTAACATAAATAAATTATTTAAGAATAAAAATTCAAGCTTTTTAACAAAAAATAAATTAAATTGAAAATAGTCCAAAAAAAACCATATTGCCCTATGTACGGGCAATATGGCGAACCCCATTTACTTCGGAACCCTTTACTTTTTTTACGTATACTCAGCATTTCTGAAATATAATTGTAAATAAGTTTCATAAAATTAACGTTAAATTGAGGTTATTTTCAAATTTAAAAAAATGCAGAGTTACTTTTGAAATTAGTTTTACATAAGGGCATTATGGCGCAGTCGGGTATAATATAGCGCCATAATGCCCTTATTACATCTGCGCCATATTGCAAAATATACACATATTCACAAAACTCCAAAAACTAAACACAATTCTTACTTCAGTTAAAATATAACAAGTGATATAACCAAACCAAAACTGTACTCTGCGTTTCACTCTTTACAACAAACACGTGCACTGTATACTTACCGAGATACACACAAACAAAAACAAAGCGATATTATATTGGAACCCAGAACCGGTATATTTTTTTTGTTTTCTTTTTTGTTTGGCACAAAAATAAAAGCACTGACCTGCGATCGTCACAAGGCTAGTGTTCGACGAAGGTCAAAGTTTCTGCATTGGTTTTATTTAAATGCGAGTATTGGAAGTATGGTAGTTGAGAGGTGCGCCATAATGCCCGGTGCGCCATAATGCCCGAAGTTACCCTAATATAATTCGACATCATAAGCATTAAAAACTGGACTTTCTTTCTATTCCTTAAAGTCAAAAGTATAAAAGCACAAAATAACATATTATCTTTCCACGCGTTCTTCCGCATTCCCCCTTTTCAATTTTTCAAATCAAATTTATCTCAAATCCTAAAGGGTGATGATAAGAAAAAAGTTTGTTAGCATCAAATATTTTTAAAATAAGTTAGTGAATTTTCTTAAATATTGTTTATACATCATGTGGATAAAGCAAAACTAATTTTTAATTAAAAAGAAAGTGTTTGTACATATAGTGAGGCGGCTTAGCATTAAAAAAGAGTTCAATCGTGCACTTTGTGATAAAAGCATGAAATTAACATCGTTGGTAGTACTCAATTTAAGAGTTATTTTGAGATATTGGGCCACCTTGTATTCCATTCGGAAGGGTAGATACAAGACTTTTTCTGTGTTGCACTCGATTTGTTGCATATCGTAGTATAGGCAATGAAATATTGTATTAATATGATACATGATTTCGAGGTATTTTCTAACGCCCGATCGAATAAAATCAATACCAAAATGTCTCGACCATCATGTAAAAAGTTATTGGACTCTTTATGAATTGTCTTTTACTCAAAGAGCAAGAGTCAAAATATTATCAAGTACTCCTTGAAAAAAAGTGGTAGGTTGATAAAATTTCGTGTGGACGTTTCATATACCATAGAAAAAAATAATAAAATATGTTCATCAAAAAATTTCAGGTCAAAGGGTGTTTTTTTTAGCGAGAAAGAACACTTTTGAAATGGTACCATTGCAGCACATGGAAAATTTTTGCATTTTTTTGAACCGCATATATATTTTATACATCGTATGAGAATCAAAAATAATCAAAAAATGAATTATATTCACCATGGAATGTTGAATTTTCATGAAAAACTTAAATAGCTTGCTTTTATTTTTTATTAAATTTTCATACAAATTAATATTTTGAAGGAGTGAGGTGCAAAAGTAAAAGTATGAAAAATAATTGTGCAGTTTGTGATAAAAGGATCAAATTAAAAGGATTGTTAGTACAATATGTAACCCTCATTTAAAGATATTGGGCCTTTTAATATTTCACCTATGAGGATGTACATGAGCCATCTAATAATCATAAATTTCACAAAACTTCATTTAAATTGGTACCATTTCAAAAAAACACCCTTTGACCTGAAATTTTTTGATGGACATATTTTATTATTTTTTTCTATGGTATTAGAAAAGTCCACACTAAATTTTATCAACCTACCACTTTTTCAAGGAGTACTTGGTAATATTCTGAATCTTGCTGTTTGAGTAAAAGACAATTTATAAAAAGTGCAATAACTTTTTACATGACGGTCCAGGCATATTGCTATTGGTTTTATTCGATCGGGCGTTAAAAATTACCTCGAAATCATGTATTATATTAATAAAAAGGTTTCATCAGCTATACTATGATATGCAACAATGCGGGTGCAACACAGAAAATCTCTTGTATCTACGCTCGTGGATGGAATACAAAGTGGCCCAATATCTCAAAATAACTCTAATATTGAGTACTACCCATGATATAAATTTCATGCTTTTATCACAAACTGCACGATTTAGATGCTAAGCCGCCTCACTAATAATGAACTAAGATAAAAATAGAAATAATATTTTTTTTTAACAAAAAGTGACAGCGACAAGATTCTTATCGGAATAGATAGATTTTATAAAAATGTATAAAAGTCACACCTTACAAACAAATAAAAAAAAAAAGGCTAAAATCTTAAACTCGAGATATGCATTTTTATATGTCGAAAACGTCAAATTCAATGTTTGAAAAATAATTTTTAGAATAAAGTTATTTTTTATTTATTATTAACTATGTTGAAGAATAATTATAAAAAAATATGATGAAAAACCTAGAAGCGATTTTACTAATTTCAAATCTTTTTTCGTTAGCGTTAGCAAATAACGTTTAACGTTTGCAAATAAATCTTTAAATAGTACCTATATTAAACTCAAAATGATCAGAATGATGTTGAGACAAGCACATTTCTGCCAGTTAAACATTATTTTAAAGACTGACTTTTGTTACTTTGTATCCCACTAAATGAAGATATTTTACAAAAGATTTTTCTAAAAAAAAAAAAAAGCTTTTGAGCATCAATCATAATCCCATCAGAAATAACACCAGTAATTTCTACTTTCCTTTGTCTTAGACAGGCAAGCTTTGCTAAAATTACCCCCATCCCATTAAAACTAACACAATCCCCTATAAAACTTGTTCAATTACCAACATCACAAAAAAAAAAAAATCCATTAAATATAAAAAAAAGTAATTTATTTTGCAATGTTTGTATTTTATCTACAACGAACCAACACTGTGTTTGGATACGTACTTTTGTTTCCGCCTTATTAAGCTCGTTTTTCCAATAAATTTATTTTTTAATCCTCATCATGATATACACGATGTTGGATCGTATATACTGAATATTGCATTTTTTCGTCGTCATTTTCATCGTTGTCGTCGTCGACACTCCTCTCCGCTATATTATGTGTACGAGTATGTAAAGCGATTCCTCATCTTTTTACACCATAAAACATAAAGTAGCAATAAATTTTGCTTCAGCTCGAATATGTCATATATCTCCTTGTCAAAAAATTACATTTATTTTCCAACACATAAAAAAAAGGGCAAAAAATAACAACACTAAACTCTCTAGGACTTGTCATGTACCCGTATCAGGATGAAAATAAAATTAAAAAAAAGAAAAACACCCAAATAATATTAACACACTGTCAATTCCATCGCAACGTAATTTGCCTCGAGCTTGTATAAAAATTGCCAATAAAATAAAAAAAAAAACAAAATATTGGTACATAAAAAAAAGGATATTTTAGAATCTCGCTGAGATAGCTGATACGCGGGAGTATGAAAATTCTTTATTTTTTTTCTTAAATTTTTTTTTTTCGCCAAACACCAACACAGCACAGTGTTATGGACGGACGTGAGCGCGAGAGAACAAATTTTCTAGCTATTTTTTTCTTTATATATATCTACGAAAATCTGTCAATGCGTCAATTTCTCATCTTCTTCAGTTTTTGGTTTATTGGCAATCATATTTTTTTGCTGTCAAATTCAAACAAAACCCTCTCAGCAGTCAACCACACCCTAATGCCTCGCTATCGCTTGCGCTGCTGCTGGCTGGGATGCTGCGAAAATTCATTCGCTAAGATCCGGACAAACAATGTCAGCAAATTTATATTCGCTGTGAGTTGAATTTTCTTTGGCAACGACATCAATATCAGCTCTATGTACATTTAATAATATACTAAGAGCTCACTCTCACTCTCACTCTCACTCTATTGGGTCGTCTATATGGAGTGAGATGAGAGATAGCATTGATATAGTACAAGCTCCCCCTTAGCTGAATGAGTATGTGCGATGCGAAGGCAGCACTGGTGGTGATTGTTGGTAAACAGAAACTAAATTTTACAAAAGAGCTTAGTTAGCCGATTTGGAGATAGCAGCGAGTTGAAATTGATACGTTTTTTCAGACTTAATTGCCAAACACTGAAAATAGCGATTCAGATTTGTGTAAAGAGCAAAAAATAAACTTAGGGATGCAATACTTGCACATTGCACATGTTTAACAACCCTTTGAAAGTGAGCTTGTTTAAGCTGATTGTTTCATTTCCTCTATTAGTTCTACTCGCGTTGCGATATTAGGTAGCTTTTGCATTCTACATCAAATTTCTATGACAGACAATGCAAAAAGAAGTCTCTTTGTCTGTCTCTAATATCTCTAGCTGCAGGGTTGGGTTCGATATCCCGCTTTTTATTTTCTCGTTTTTTAAAATCCCGCTTTTAAAATCCCGTTTTTTATAATCCCGCTTTTCATAATCCCGCATTTTGTAATACCGTTTCTTATAATCCCGATTTTTACTTATAAAAATCGCGCGATTTTTTAAAATAAAACAACTAGTTTTGATTGTAAAATCGGGATAGTCAAAAAATTAAAGCAAATCAAAAATGTGAGATTTTTCTACATGCATTTTACTGTAACCTCTAACAAATAAAACTATAAAAAAAAATATAAAAAAGTAAAAAAGTATTAAAAAAAGAAAAACCCAATAAACTTAAATCAATTAAAAAACTATTATTACAAACTAATAATACAAATCGAAAATTTAGAAGACGGGATTTTAAAACTTTTTTTTTTTGGGATTTTCGAAAAAACGGGATTATAAAAATCGGGATTCCGATACGCTCCCCTAGCTATACAGCACAAACCAGTTATAAGTGATTGGCTTAGACTTCAGCGAAAAGTGTTTGATAAGGAGGGTTTACTCAAACCGTAATACTAAAATTAAGAATTTTTCAAGAACAGGTTTTTGAATTTTCTTAAAAAAAGTAAATTTTTTTTTTAAATCGATTTTGTATTAACGAATCGATAAACTTTTTGAAAATTAACAATTTCTTGGAAGTAACAACTAACCAAAATTTAAAAAAAAATGGAAATTTTGATAAAAATTTTTTGTTTTAAATTGACTTCTATATGACTTTAAAATTTACCAATTTTAAATTAAGAAATAATTTTGTATTTCTGCAGTTTAAAAAAATATACCTATCTAAATTCTACTTCCTTAATTTGTTTAACTGATTTGTTTGGTTATTAATATTACCAAGTGTTATAAAAACTGAATTTTTTACTTCCTAATCCTAGGTAAAAGTATATAATAAAGTTGGCACATTGGAATTATATGCAATGTAATTTTTTAGATTTTTTAAAATAGGACAAACATTTTTTGAGCAAATTCTTTAAAATACAGATGAAAATTTTCATCGGTCATAATCATGGATCCACCTACTGTAAAATTCACGACTTGGTCGCACGTAATTGCTCTTACGCTTAAAGCTTATTATGAAAAAAAAAAAAAAATATGAAAATTATAATTTGAAAATATAAAAAAATATGTACCAAAAATCTGTTTTTATAATTGATGAAACACCTTTTTTAATGATTTTGATCACAATACGAAGTATGCCATCAGATTTCTTGTTTGAGAAGAAATTTCTAGAAAAAAAATTTGAAAATCGTTAGAGCCGTTTTTTAAAAATTATTGTGTCAACATTTTCAAAAAAAAAAAAGTTGGTATGTCATTTTGAAGAAATAAAAAATTAATACTTAAAAACAAAATTTCGAAATATTTCAACGAACGGTTTTCCAAAAATTGATTTCAAAAAAAAAAAAAACAATTTGAATGATTTTGTAAAAATCCGAAAATGTGATTTTTGAAAATTTTCGAAAATTTTAATATCGCTTAATCGCTTTTATACAAAAATTCGTTGAAATCGGGATGAAATGTACGGGATGTTCAGAAACCAAAAAAAAAAAACAAACGGTTCTATGGCAGGTACCTTTAGTTGCGGTGATGTTTTTTTTTTTTGACGTGATAACGTCTTATAAATCGATGAACCATGGCAGCCACCACAAAAAAGTGACACCATTTTCTCCCGTTCCATTCTCGCACTTTCGCAGTGCGGCAAAAAATTTCAATTCAAAATTAAAATAAACTATTAGAGGTACAAAAATCTTCTATAGGTTATTTGAAAGATAATAAAATATAGCTCAATATAAATGAAGGATTTTTAAAAATTCCGTCATTTAATAGGGTAAACAGGGGTAAAACAGAAAGATGAAGTTTGGGCTACAAAGTCGTAGAGAGTTGATTTTTGTTGCTATAGATAAATAAAACTAATAACTGCATTTAAGAAAAAATTCAAAAAAGAATTGAAACTAAGCTACAACGTTTTGTTTGAACGTTGTACACCCGTTGGGGCTATGACAAAATGATGATTTTGGGTAGGGAAATTTTTTTTGGACAATTCTAAAGGTGCCAGGTGAAAGATGAGGGAAAAAAAATTAGGCGTCTAATACGGATTTTTTTCCAACAGTCTGCGTTTCGAAATATGAATTTTTGAAAAACACCTTGTTTTTTGGGGGCATTTTGGATAGTTTTTGATTTTTAGCTTTTTTTGGAGCGTTCAAAAAATCTTATAGGATCTCAAACTTATATTGCCTTATGCATACATGTGCAAAAAATTGGAATCATTTAGTGAGTTTTGACTGAATAACTGAAGAAACAAGTTTTTGAAAAACACGTTTTTTGACCGTTTTTAACCAATTTGCATCGTTTTTTTCTTTTTTTCTGTAATAGATACAGGAATAAAGTATAAATAGTAATGATAAACCATAACCACAACTATATGTGTGCGAAGTTTCAATCATTTTCGTAAACACAATTTTGAGATAACGGTAAAATTAAATTTTAGAATTCAACAGGTTACAACTTTTGACCAAGAGCAGATAGAAATTTTATTAAACTTTAATGAGCATCCTGATACAATTACCTTTCATTTGGTATATCAAACATAACAATAAACTAACTGCAAGCTACACAATGTTAAATCAAGAAACTTGAGAAAAACCTCAAAACACCAGTGGAGATCTTTTGCCCCCCCAACAGTTACCAGTGTGGGAAGTACCGTAATCTCAGTCTGGAAATTCGACATGGTTGGCTTTAAAAAATTCTAACTTCTCTTGTAGGCATCTTTGAAATAAGATTGATACGTCATATGAAAGGTGAAATTATAACCTTTGACATGGTATTTTATAGGTTGTCAAACAAAAAAATTGATTCCATAGCGTGAGGACATAAAAATAAATGTTTTTTTTTTGCTTTTTTTTAATGAAATTTGATCGAGTTCAAAAAGTTCTAGCTCTTTTTGTGGATGTCTCATAGACCTGATCGATATATATATTTTGAGCTAAGACAATAAGCTGGTATAAAATTTTTTATAGGTCGTTAGGGATAAAATGGAATTAATGACGTGAGAAGATAAAAATTCATGTTTTTTTTTTGATTTTTTTGATGAAAATGATTGTTTTCAATAAATTATTTTTATACTTTTTGCGCATTGTAAAAATTTGAAAATGTTTTTATTCTTAAGAAGAAATACTTGGCTTTTAAAATAAAAAAATTAATATAATGAGAAAATAAAAAAGGTATTTTTTTTTTAGCTTTTTCCTGTAAATTATGATTGTTTGAAAAAAGTGAATGCTTCAATTGACTCATTTTAAACAAAAGCACACAACCTGTTTTCTGACGACGTTATCACGGAAAATCATCGTCCGTAAACCGGCTTTACAGACAACCTCTTTTTTAATTTCAAAAGTTGAGTCCTATTTCGGAAATATTTTTATCAAAACCGTTAGAGCTGTTTTTGAAAAAAAAAATCAACTTTTCTATTTTCGTTATATGGCAGGTAACGCTAGTTTTGGCAGTAAAAAAATCAATTTCTCCTCTAGGAAATCACCCGTACCTGCTTACTACCAAGTTTGAAGAAAATCGCTCCACAAGTTTAGACTGTAGCTCGAAGTATGTACATATAGACAGAATTGCCGGTACCACTTTTTTGGCATTCTTCATCCTCGTAATGTTTTATTATTTAACTTTTATTTTAAATTTTGCTATTAAAAAAATTACACAATTGCTGCTTAGTGAAAATTTTCTTTGAAATCAGTTAAAAAGTTATTTCACAAAATTTTTTATCATTTAAAAAGATTGTATGTATAAAAATAATTTTTTTTACCAAATAGTTACAATTCCAATGGTAATAAACAATTTATGTGCTTTTATAAGAGCAATTACTTGCGGACTAGTCGTGCTTTTTATGTTTTGTGGTTTTAAACTTAAGAAACTTGGTTTTAATTAAAAAAAAAAAATTGTCTGCATTTTGATGTGTTTTGTGTTTACAAAAGAAGGGAGAGTTCCAATTTTGTTCTATATGTAAGTAGAATTTTATAATTTAGGTAATATTAAAATCCTTCATAGATACGAATATTTAATTTACTATCCAACATCGCCTACAAAATAAATTTGACCAGTTTTCCAAAGAGTTAGATTTACACAACAAGAACTTAAATTTATTTTCTGAAAGATTGATATCAAAATAATTCAATCATCATTTTATAATAAGCTTTCATCATTAAACATTATTTATTTCTTTATAATCTTCACAAACCCAAGATTCCCTTTCTTCCTATTTTAGACCGATTATTAAAATTTTGATTGACATTTTGTAATTAAAATTTTCGTATCCCACTATCTTTAGGATATTTGTCGCTTTGATTGGGTCCTTTTTAATTGGTTTCATTATCCTGGCTTGTGTTTGGGAGAATATTATAGTATTTAGCTGTTGTTCCCTTCCCCAAATGCCTCACTTCAATCATTCATATTTCCGAAGTTGCAAGAGTTTCCCAAGAATTTGTAGAGAAAATTTATTTGATCCTTTGTGTGAGTGTGCACAGACTGTTTTATAAAGAAAAGTCGTAAAGATAAAATTTCTTTAAAAAATTTCTTAATGCTTCATTTCAATCATTCCACTGGATCAGATATTTTTTTTTAATCCGTTTCTACGCAATAATGTCTACAAATCATTTTTAAGCTTTTATTTTAATGAAATGACATTACCTAGAACCAAAAAAAAATGGTAAATAAACATTTCACAAACGTGTTAGTCCTTTGATTCTAATTTATCCAACTGTTACTCATAAGGAGAGTGATTTTGAATTTTAACAACACTGACGGACGAACGTGTTTAACGGCTTCTCGTGTGCTTAACAATCTTGCACGTGAGTTTAAATCTCAAGGTCGACATCTTTCTAGAAAATGCAAATCCGCAAAAAAAATCTTCTTTTTTTCATGCTACGTGACTGTAAACATTTTACGTGTCGGTTACACTTTTTAACTTGAATAAATATAAAAATTTTATATACGACAGGAGTGTTTCTTATTTTTTTTCTTTTGTTTGGTTGGTGGAAATGAAGGATAAAATTGCCTGAAAAATCTTATTTACTTAGCAAAAAAAAATTATTCAAAAAAAAAAATAAATAAGACACACTGTTCTAGAGCATAGATCATAATTTGAATTCTGTTCATGAAGAAAAGAATATAATGGAAAATGCCAAAGGCCTAGAAAACTCCATTTATCCATGAATTTTATGATACCTACTGAAGTTGTACAGTGGAACAATTTCTGTGATGAATATAGAATTTTATTGTTAAAAAAAAGTTTTCTACAGGTATTTAGAGTTTAAAGTTAAGCGTCATTTAAATATTTTAAAATTTAGTGCATCTTGATAAGTTTAATAGTAATTTATTGTGAGTAACTTTTTTTTTTTTGGTGAAACAGGATTTTTGAAAAGATTTTCGATGAAATGATTTTAATCTAACATCATCGTGACAGCATTGCACATTGAACATATTGAATTGTAATTATATTTTACCTAAAGGACGAACTTTATTACAAATAAAGAGTTTTTCTTAGTAAAAATCCAAAAATTCAAATTCTAATACATACATATTTTAAAAAATCCATATTTGTATTTCTGAGCGTTTGAAAGATTTGAGCAAAATTTCAAGTGAAAATATTTAAAATTGGTTGAGCTGTACTAACTGCCTTTGAGTTACTAATTTTTCAAGGGACGTACATTGTACAAAGATTTAATGTAAAGGTAGAGAACCCATTTTGTAAAAAATTCCTTATGAAATTTTTTGAAATTACCATTTTTGTGTAAATGGACCGTATTGCGTGTGGGACTTGAAAGAAGAGGCGAGGGAAAAATTAAATATCTGCATAATTACCACACATAAGAAGTTTTGAAAAAAAAAAAAACATTAACTTGCTGCTGCAAGGTTACCCCTTGTCTACCATACAACGTTTTTTTTTTATTTGTTTATTTCTTAATTTCTCTTTAACGACTAAGAGTTATCGAGCGTTTTGAAAAAAATTTTTGGATTTAAAAGAAAAAAATTTGAATTTTCGTTTTTTAATTTTGAAAAATCAATGCATGTTCATGAATTTTGCCAAACTCTTTCTATACAGTGTTTATTAATGTTTCCTTAAAAATAGTATAGATACCATTTTTTTTTTAAATGTTATAAATTTTTTTATATAAAAATAAACGATTTTCAAGAAAAATGGATCAAAAAGACCAGAAACAGTAGATTTTGAAAGTGAATATTTTATCGAATTTTAGCTCAAAAATATCGTTTTTTCTCTTTTTTAAATAGTTTTTCTTAAGTTTTGTACAATATTTAAATTTAAAAAAATTTTAAAAAGATTCATAGGTACATCTACAAAAAATGACCAAGTAAAAATTTTCAAATTCAGCTTGCTTTTCAAATTATATACTAAAACTCAAAATGTATAACAAAACGTGTCGAAAATATTGATCGTTACAAAGATGGTCACATCTTTATAACTTGTTCATAGATTTTAAGGAAAAGTATCTTATTATCTTGTATTGCCAGAATTTAAAAACTAAGAGGATTCGAACGATTTTGAATTTTACTTTCAGTAATGAATTTTGTTTGTCAAAAAATTCAGTAAAAAAATTTTTTTTTTTAGTTAGTTCTTCGAAAATGAAATACTTTTTAATTTTTTTCATAAATTGTAATACATATTGACATTTTTCTTATAATTTCAAATAATAATAAATGTGGCCTAAAAAAATTGAAAAATAAATGCATTTTATGTTACGAAAAAGTTTTAAAAGATCATGTTAAAATTTTTTCAATAATTTTTTTTTTTTAAATCTGAGTTTAATTACCATTTTTTCAAAAACCCTTCCCTGAATTTACTTAATTTTAATTTTACGAATAATAAAATAAGCTTCTAGTTTTTTAAAAATGTATATTTAAATATTGTAGGTGTTGCCGTTGTGTTCAAATATTTTTCTATAGACTTTAAAGTATTTTTAATTACCGACGTTTGAAAAAAAGATCATCAAAATCAAATAACTTTTCTGGTACCTATTCACACATTCAAAATATTTTAAAAATCTTAATTCTGGCAACAAATATTACATTTTTAATAAGTTTAACTATTTATGCCAAATTTTGTGATTTTGAAACTTTATATAAACATAGCTACTTTCTTGCAATATCCGTTTTGACTTGGTTTTTACATAATTCGATTAAAACTACCTCAAACGTATGTGTCATATGTTTATATTGCATTAAAAGTTTTTTTTTTTTATCTTTCTCCCTTGCCAAAAAACGTGCCAAGTTTCATTCGGGAAAGAATTATTCTTTTTATATCAGTCCTAATTGAAATTTTGTTTGGATAAGTTAGCTGAAATTAATGTTATTTGTTTATTTTTTTTTTTATCTTTTTTTTAAGGCTTCTATAAATTATTTTACACAATGTCAAAAACTTGAAATCGACCGTTTTTTTGAAACTTTAAATAATTTTATTTTTGAATCTTTTTCATTTTTCGTATCCCACTGTTTTAAGGAGCCTTCCTTATAATGTGCGTCGTCGACCTTCGCAAAAGATAAATGGTCGTTTTAAAGATATAAATGATAGAAATTAAGGATAACACAAAATAAATTACTGGCTGATGACGACCCTGTCTCGTAGTTTCTTTAAAGTGTTTTCACTTATTTTTTTCATTTTTGTTCTTCTTGTTGTTTTGTATATTGTGGGCGACAAGTCAGATAATCTTTTTAGTACTTTGTGTCTGTGTGACACCCTCTCATTGACCAACTTAAAAATGAGGAGTGTTTTCATGCTGAACTTCGAGATAAGCTATAATGACAATGTTGTGGGAATGTGCTGTTAAAGTTATTAATTTTAAGCATCTCATTTGGTATATGTATTGTATATATTCCTTAGAGAATTTTTAACTTAACTAAATGACATTGTAATTTGTTTTTATGTTTTTTTATAATATTTTTTTTTTTTATACTCTCTTTACAGTAATGACAGAAGATCTAACAGAAAACTGGACATATTATCTTTATATTCTGGTAACGATCATACCAGTCTATTTGGCGTTTAAGCTAATTAGATGGATGGGATGGCAGTTGTTTGTAAATAATTAAACTATACAAGGTAAGTTGTACCTATCTCACATTATTATTTTTAATGAGTTCAAAGTTTGAAAAAAATGTGATTTATTTTTTAATTGAAGTTAACCAACCGTAATAAAGCTTTATATTAATATGCTGGTTGAATTTGATAGTACCTATAACAAAGTGGTAGGAAATAAAAAAAAAAAATATATTAAATCTGATCTGATCTGACGCAAACACAGCTAAAAAATAATGACGGTTTCAAAATACGGATTATTTTATGATTACCACAACAAACAAATTAGGTAGATACATACCTTCACAAAACCTTCAAAAACACTTTTAATAACCTAGGTCCTATTTGGTTTAACAGCCAGAGGCGGATTTACAAATTTTAAAGGTATAGGCTTTTCAGTTTTTGCCGCCCTTGCGCCTTCATTTTTTTTTTTAGTTTATATCTCGCTTAGAAAGTAAACCTCTCATACAAATTTTTCACGTTATAACAAATTACTCGAAAACGGCTCTTACGATTTTAATTTAACTTTGCAGACGTAATACTCAAAGCAATCTCAAAAAAGTCAAATAACAAAAAAAAAATGTTTTCATTTTATAAAATGTTACCCTAAATTACGGCTTTTCCCCAACATCAAATTTTTTTTTTAATTTATATAGAGCGAGCTCTTAAAATCTACAAGTTAACTAAAATACACGGTTAAAAATTCTGGAACATTTTTTAATACTTTTTGGGTTACATGACAAATATTAAAATTTTTTAGTTAGGCCGTGTGTGAATTGCGTTAAATACATTTTAACACTATTTTTGACACTATTGAGGTGAATAAAAAATTTTCAGCTGTTAAAAATTTATTGGGCTCTGGGAAAGTGGGACCTGGTAACATTTGAGTTAAATTTTGTTTGCAGATAGTTTTGTTTTTTTTTTTTTTTTTTTTTATTAAAAAGGAGTTTGATGGCAGAAAAGAGGCAGAGAAAAATAAACCATTAGCCATACAGCTGAAATTTTTTTGTTCACCTCAATAGTGTCAACAATTTTACACGGTGTTAACTATTTAACGCAATTCACACACGGCCTTAATACAAAATGTATTAAAACTTAATATAGTTGTATTAAAAAATAATTCAGTTCATATTAGAATTTAATACCAAATGTATTAAATTTCAAGTATTCCATATAGTCTAAGAGCCGGCAGCATATTTTGGCAGTTTTGATATAACCGAAATTCGAGTGTGCACATATCTAGATATGCACCACAGTATGTCAACGGAACAAGTCTGGCAGTGATCTTTTTCAGCTTTCCCTTGCCAGACGCATCCAAAGTGCAGCAAAAAATCAATTTTTGGCGTTTTGGTATAACCGAATAAATGATACACCAAAAAATCATAAAAAATCCCCTGATTTCGAATCTGTGGGTACCGCAAGTTTCTTTTTCAGCTTTCCCCCCGCCAGACCGCTTTAAAGCATTTTTAAGTGCATTTTTCTAATGAAAAACCTAATTACTTATTTTCTGTTAGGTATAACCGTATGATGGTAACAAATTAATATTCTATGTCTATTCTAGGTCTAGAAAATATAATTTTTAGCCTCTGCCAGACGCATCCAAAGTGCAGTCAAAAATCAGCTTTTGGCGTTTTTCTAGGTATTACCCCAATAAATGATACACCAAAAAATCATAAAAAATCCCCTGATTTCAAAAATGTGGGTACCGCAAGTTTCTTTTTCAGCTTTCCCCCCGCCAGACCGCTTTAAAGCATTTTTAAGTGCATTTTTCTAATAAAAAACCTAATAGCTTATTTTCTGTTGGGTATAACCGTATGATGGTAACAAATTAAAATTCTATGTCTATTCCTGGTTTAGAAAATACAAGTTTATGCCAGCTATTTTTCAGCCTTCCCTTTGCCAGACGCCCTTAAAGGTTTTCCAAACAGGTTTTTCCATAGAAAAAACACCTAGTTTCTGTGTTTTTCTTATAAAATTGAAATAATATTTTTTTGTTTAGAGTAACCATATGATGGCCAAATATTAACTTTCTCTGCCTTTTCCTGATTTAGAAAATGTAAGTTTAAGCCAGTTTTGTTTCAGCCTACCCTCTGCCAGACGCCCTAAAAGGTATCTCAATAGTACGGGAAAGTTAGATTTTGCTATATGGGAAAAAATCCGAAATGCATTTTGTCTTCAGGGATTAAAAGAGCATAAACCCAGGGATCGAAAGAGTCTAAAACCACATTTTGTACAGCCGCACCAAGAATCATTTTGTTTGTCCCTATACAAAAAATTGCAATTTTTTGAAGTTTTTTGCCTACAGATCGAAAACGGTCTGTCAAATCGAAAAACCAATATTGTAAAAAATGAAGGTAATTAAAAGATCTACAACTTTTACAACGAACAAATTTTTTTTAAAAACGCTCAAGTAAAAGAGATATGACAAAAATAAGAAAATCACTTTTTGACGTGTTTAAAAAAAAAACACCCTAACTTTTAAACCAAAGGGATAATCGAAAAATGTTATTTAACATATATTGTAGAAAATTAAATTATTTCAAGTTTGTCATACATTGTTTTTTTCGTAGGTTCAAAATTACGCGAGTTATGTGAAAAACTAAAATTTGTATTAAAAAAAAATGGCGGCCAAATGACTCTTAGTGCGATGAAAAAAACTTGGTTTACTACTCGTGTCTTTATGCCTTTCGAGCCCTGAAGTCAAAATGCATTTCGGATTTTTTGCCAGACCCCCATGCCCCATATAGTAAAATCTAACTTTCCCGTACTATTGAGATACCTCTTAGGGCGTCTGGCAGAGGGTAGGCTGAAACAAAACTGGCTTAAACTTACATTTTCTAAATCAGGAAAAGGCAGAGAATTTTAATTTGTTACCATCATACGGTTATACCCAACAGAAAATAAGCTATTAGGTTTTTAATTAGAAAAATGCATTTCAAAATGCTTCAAAGCGGTCTGGCGGGGCGAAAGCTAAAAAAAAACTTCTGGTACCCACATTTTTGAAATCAGGGGATTTTTTATGATTTTTTGGTGTATCATTTTTTGGGGTAATACCTAGAAAAACGCCAAAAGTTGATTTTTGACTGCACTTTGGATGCGTCTGGCAGAGGGAAGGCTGAAAAATAGCTGGCTAAAAATTATATTTTCTAGACCTAGAATAGACATAGAATATTAATTTGTTACCATCATACGGTTATACCTAACAGAAAATAAGTAATTAGGTTTTTCATTAGAAAAATGCACTTAAAAATGCTTTAAAGCGGTCTGGCGGGGGGAAAGCTGAAAAAGAAACTTGCGGTACCCACAGATTCGAAATCAGGGGATTTTTTATGATTTTTTGGTGTATCATTTATTCGGTTATACCAAAACGCCAAAAATTGATTTTTTGCTGCACTTTGGATGCGTCTGGCAAGGGAAAGCTGAAAAAGATCACTGCCAGACTTGTTCCGTTGATATACTGTGGTGCATATCTAGATATGTGCACACTCGAATTTCGGTTATATCAAAACTGCCAAAATATGCTGTCGGCTCTCGGTCTAATATTAAAGTTTAATCTTTTTATATTAATATCTAATAAGAATTTTATTAAAAGATAATACAAAAATATTTCAATTTAATATCAAATATTTAAAGTTAATAAGATGTCTCTATTTTATCAGTTTCATAAACTGTGACATGTAAAATCTTATTGCCGATCAATATTCATCTGCAATGAATTCATTTTGCTTCGAAAAAATACAAAGCGCCTTCAAATAAGTACAAATTTACTGCCGTGACTACAAATCTTAATTTTTCTCATTTTTTTCTTTTGTTACGGAATAACCCTTCTACCAAATGCCTTCAAAAATTTTTACTCAGCTGCATCAATTTTTAAGAAAATTTTTTGTACAACTAAGTACTAACAAATTTTACGTGACTCTAATTCAATGAACCGTAGTGTAAAAAAAATGCACTACGATGTTTCGGCAAGTTAAATTAAAAGTTGGTGTGTTCAATTTTCTTTTTAAAATGGTATAACATTGTTGAGAATATTCCATAAATAACCGAGATAGAATTTATTTTCTTAAGAAATCCGACTTTTTTATTATTTATTTTGTCCATATTATTTCAGTTTTGTTGCCTTTCAGAACCTTTCAGAATACAAAAACTAAAATAATATGGAAAAAATACCTAATAAAAAAGTTGGATTTCTTAAGAAAATAAATTTTAAATTTAAGCCAAATTGTAGCTCCCAGAGCAAGTCATTTTAGTATACAAACGAGAACGACTTACGTAATAGAGGGGATTTTCTCATACAAAGTATGGCCAAAATGCGCAGATCCCGATTACTAGATGAGGGGCGGCGAATTTGCTGTTTTAGTCTAGATGAAAACATCAGAAAGTCGTCATGAAAAAGTCTTTTTGACTTCTATGAGGTGAACAGATCGATCCCCAAATTTGCCGCCCCTAAAATCTGCCGCCCTAGGGTCCAGCCTACTCAGCATTCTGGTAAATCCGCCTCTGTAACAGCATAACCAAGTGCGAAAGAAAAAATTATCACAAATTATGACTGAATACACATTTTTTATTATTATCAGAGTACCTATACAACACGGAAAAAAATTATTGGAAGAAGCAAGATAATAAATTTTTTAGTTCAGACTTTAGAAAAATAGGCCGATGAAATAACGGATTTTTGCTCCCTTTTATTATTTTGAACGCCTCATGTATATAATTGGTTCACTATAACTTGCTTTTAGTTAAAAAAGAAAAAAAAAACTTTTTGAGGAAAATTAAAATACTCCTAAAAAAAGTTAAGATTCATGAAAAGTACGAAACTTGATTGGTTATAAAATCAATATAACTATTAAGATACATTTTATTTAATCTTCAGACACGTTTTTTTTCAATGTTTCTTATTAATACCTAATTTGAAAAAAAAAATTAAATGTTATTTAGTAGCAATCACCATAATAATTTGCGTTACCTTGTTCACATTTATTTATTTCTTAAGTGTATTAAAGCTACATAAAACAACTTTTTCAAAATTGATTAATAGTACCTTTGTAGTTGAAAGCAACTTTAAGTACTAAGCAATAGATAAATATATTCGGCTAACGCGCTGATGGAGACCTAGGTTTGATTCCTATCGGTGCCAATTTTTGTAAAAGCCTTAATTACCTACCTTAATAAAATTTGCAAAAATTTTACCTGATTAAAAATAGAAATTATATGTAATTTTATTTTGAAAAATATTTTTTTTTTTTTTTGTAAAAAGATAGATTTTGCACACTTACACTGAGGGAAAAAAACAATAATTTAAAATCAACGAAAACCACTTTGATTCAATTATTTTTCGGAATAATTTTCCATTGAAGACGAAAATTTTAAAATCAAAGTAGAACATCGTTAGTTCAAAGTGGTTTTCACTTACAAAACATACTTAAATAAAAGTTGTTTCAACTTTGAAAAAAAAAAAAATCAATTTAAATAAAAAAAAAGAAAAAATTGGCAGCCACCGGGGATTGAACCTACAACTCTTGGGTCTCTAGACGAATGCCTTACCACCGTGCTATCTCACTGTTGAAAGTTATTTTTTTTAACTATTAATTTTACGAAAAATGGAAAAAGGATTAAAGATTAATTTTTTTTTTTTTTGTTTTAAATAACAAAATGACCTTTTTAATTAATTTTATTCTTAATGTTAATGTTGGAAAAAAAAATTGTTTCTTAATAAATTGGTAGCTATTTATTTTATTAAATAAAAAATCTTAAGAAGTAATTATTCAACACAAAAACAAATTTCTAAAAATTAATGGACTTGTTTTTAAAAAAATTGATTTTTCAAAAAAAAAAATTTTTTTAAACTTGTTATAAAAATCAAATTTTTTGAAATTTTTTTTAGTTTGAACATTATGGTTCTTGTACAAAAAATTTTTTGAAATCGTTAAGTCGTGAAAGTTAGAAATGAAGAAAACTGTTGTTTCGGCCCTAAGGAAAACTTCAATTTCCCCTCAAGGGAAATAAATACCAAGTATGAAGCAAATTGCATCAAAGTTTGGGCTGCAAGTCGAGGTAGAGACAGATGGACAGAATTGTGAGACCCACTTTTTTTAGCATTCCCTAACATCGTAATGTCATGCTTAATTGTTATCTCGATTTCGATTTATTTTACAATTCCTAAACTTGTCTATAGTACCTGTGTACATATATCGCAAGTAAATATCGTTTAAGCAGTTTTTGAAACAATTGTAAATTTATAAAATTGATATATCACAAGTAATAAGGTTCGAAAAAAAAATTATTCAAAAATATCCTCTTTGACGAGAATCGATTCATCGATTTCATACTTAAAACTACCTCAAAGTAATGAATTATTATTGAATTTCCAATTATAAAAAAACCATTTAATTAACAACTTTCTTGATTAACCTCGTTTCAACCATTTTTTCCTTGTTTATCAAATTACATATTAGAAGGTATTTCAGCTTTTAAAGATTATATCGACTGACTTCTTTTAGGAATAGTACAACAAAATAGTACTATAAAATGGTTGCCATTTTAATTGGTAGCATAAGATAAAAAATTAGCAGATGTCAATTTAGATAACGGATTCGCATCCGAGTAGACTTTGCTTAAGAAAATAGTTTTACTAATATTTTGATAACATACAACCAGACTAGACTAAAACACACACGACTGAGAAGCCATTTACTAACAATCTGGTACATTAATCTGTCAATGCGTGGTCTATAGAAGTCCACAAGTACTAGCACTTTCTATTAAAAAATTTGACTCACCACCACATAATGTAAATAGTCAGAAAATGATTCATAAAACACATAAGAAACAAATTTCTTAACTAACAAAATTTTGTTAAAAAAAAATTACTCATACACCTAAGTGACCGTAAAACAAACTTAATTGAAAAATAGTACCTACCTTTTGGTTTTACTATGAACAATAATAAAATATTTCACTCTTACTAGGTACTTAAAGTCAACTTTAATTTATTTGATATAATAAGCTCCTTCGTCTAAGCACTTGTCCAAGAATCGCTAATAAAATTGAAATTGCCTTTAGAAAACACTCTTTTTTTGCAATTATGAATTTTATTTTTAAACATAAAAAAGAGGATCCTTAGTTTTTCTTTGTTGTTACAACGCCTTCATTATAACTTGCACAACCTTTTAACCAAGTAGCTACCTTACTCTTCATATTTAATTAATTTTTACGGCTGATTATAATTTGAACAACTTTTGCACACACAAAAACCTCATAACTTTTTGTTTAAGAATCACGAAAAAAACCATACAAGAAGATTGGACAGTTTTTTTTTTCTTTTCATTTCACTGGCATTCTTAGAACTTGAATTTTCATTTTCAGAAATATTCTTCTTCACTAAAAATAACCACAAAATATGCTTGAAGAATTTTTGCCCATCTCCTTGAAAATAGAGAAAGAAAAAATTATCCACTTTTCTACAATATCACTGGCAATGCTACTGCACACCGTACCTATACTTGCTAACATCCTCCTATAAAGTTGCAGCACCTTGAACTGCAATTATATGCACTGGAGCGCAACCAGACCTGACATTGTTAATTAGTTCCTTAAAATACAGCGTAAGGTTAAGTGAAGTCGTCGTCGTCGTCGTAGTCATCGTTGTCATTGCAGTCTAGGTAAGGTAAGGGAATGATGATGATAGTATAGTTTAACTATATGTCAGCTAAGGTAGCATGAAGCTCCAAATACTCAAGCTTCCATTCAAAGAAACAAAATATTCCTCCATTCAACTGAGAGTTGAATGCGCCCACCCTGCCACCCTTTTGAAATGCTCTTCTCTGGTACAATCTTTCACTTGGCTGGTTTTTGGTGATATTCACCTTTAATTACTACAAAGTGGTTTTACATTTTCGTTGGTTTCCTTTCATATATTAGAGAGCTTTTTGCAGTTTTTTTTATATTTTTTTTTTTTAGACTCGAGTGTCTGCTAGGGTTTCATCGAGTTTTCAGGAACTTTTTACTTCTTATTTTTTTTTTTTTATTTTTAATTTCTTCCTTCTCGCCACATTCTCTCTTTAGTTTGAAAGCCAATTATGCTACGATGACACTATGAAAACGTCGAGTCGAGGCTGCTGGCTTCTGCTACAACTGCCGTTCGATGTAGCCCAATCTCGCACCAAAGCTTCACGAGAAAATTCCAGTGCTGGCTTTTGTGTAACTTTACAACATGCAACTCTTCAGGGTTAGGAAAATTGCAAATTGAAAGTGACATTTATTCGAACAAAAGGATGAGTTGTTCCAGCGGGAGCTCCTCCGTCCACACAATTATTATTGTTTAAGAGCGTAAAAGGACATTCGTTTGTGTTCAGCCCTGAAGTAATTTGATGGTCGTGCAAATTAAATTTTGATAACAATTTTGAAGACAAAAGAAAAGTGCTCTGTGTTACAGGTAATGTTGGATGAAAATTGGGATGTTTAGTCACAGAAGTTTATTATTTTTAATTAAAAGTATTCGTGTTGAAAAATAGTGTGACAGTCCTTTGTCATTGGCATGTCAAAGAATAATAATTTCTTACTAAAAAAAGGAGTAAATCCGATTTTGTAATACAAGAAACTTTTATTAAAATTTGTGTATAAATATAAAATAAAAATATTATTTAACGCTTAGGTTTTTACTTTTTTTTATTTCGGACTTTCTCGTAAACGACTGAACCGATTTCAATGAACATATGTACTAACCTAACTAAATTAACCTTACCTAAACTAATTAAAATTAAGAAAAAATATATATTGTGAGATTTTTTTCAGTTTTTTCTTTTTTTTTTTTTAACCTTAATCATTTTTACTTGCTCTATAGGGCAGGTATTGGTTTCGTGTCAAAGTAAAAATTCGAAGTTTTAATCAAAACTAAAATTACGTTGATGAAAAAGTCCTAAAAAGGAATTTTATGGGAAAAAAATAATTAAAAACAAAAATCATGAACGCAATTTAATTATTTGAGTTCATGATTTTTTTTTTTTTAATTTTTTTCTGATTTCTAACCAAATCGTTAAAATTCCAATGGGAAATTATTATTTTTTATGTACTTTTTATTGTTTAATATTTAGATTCGATTGATAAATTATTTTTTTTTTAACTTATTTTAAAGCCAATACGAAGCTCTATAATGAGTTTAAAAATGAGATAAAAAAATGCCACTTTGACAAAAACATCAAAAATTAAGAAACGTTATTCAATAAGATGTATTTTTTCACGGCTGTGCGAAATCAGGCCCCAGAAAAAAAGGCCCCAATAAAAAAATGAAATAAAACCAAAAAAAAAAATACACACAAAACAACAACAACAACGAAATTTCTCAAATTTTGGGGTGTTAACATTTAGTTTTTAAAGGTCTGTATTTTCGAAAACTGTTGATGTTTTCCAATGTTTTGTTTTTTATTTGATTTATTGACTACTCAAGATTATACTAACAGTAAATTTTTTTGTTTTACAACATTTTAACATTTAAAAAAATAATGTTTTCTAAAAAAAGTCATTTTGTCAAAAGTGCCCCGGGACCGGGGCACATTTGACTTTAAAAGGGGTACATTTGACAATGGTGGATTAAACCCCACATCGTGTGCATTATGTTTTAAAAACTATCATCGGATCTTGCTGTTTGATTAGAAAAAAAATACATTTCTGGTTTTAAACTATCTACTAAACAATATTACGAAAAATATAAATCAAAAAATTTATTTTCTAAAAAGAAGAAGAAAAAACGAAAAACCATAAAATATTTCAAAAAATCCATCCAAACCAATCTTAATCAAAATTAATCGATGTCGATTTATTTTTAAATAATTTATTTAATATATATTACCCCAAAATCAACGTAAAACTGTGATCACATTGCAAAAGTCAAAGGTGCCCCGAAGGAGCCTCATAACTGTTTTTCTTTTTTTTTCAATAACTAATACTATCTTTTTACAAAGTTGGTTTAGGTTTTAATTTATTAAACTTTAAGCATAGTGCTATCAAAATATTGATTCACCATTAAAAAAACTTTTTTATTAGGTTCAGAAATCGCTTACATACCGGTGGTCAAAAATTAGATCAGAAATACAGAAAACACGAAAACACGTGGTACTCCGCGAAAAGTTGATGAAAGACTGAGAAATTTCACAAAATTTCTTTAAATCAAATTAAGCTTCTTTCTTCATCCCAACTATTTTTTATTAAGGGCACGATCATACCGAAAAACGCAAAGTCAAATGTGCCCCTGTGTCAAATGTACCCCCGCTTACCCTATTTCATTTTTTTTTGGGGCCTTGTTTCAATTTGTTTTTGGGGCATAATTTCATTATGAAATAAGGCCCCCATGAAATAAGACCCCACACTAATTTTGGGGCTTACTTTCATTTTATTTTAAAAACAATTTGGGGCCTTCCTTATTTCATAATTTTTAATAATTTACATGAAAATGCTAAACTAAAATGTATAGATAAGCATCAGTTCGCAGAACGATGTTTGCATTGAAAAGCATTAGTAAGTAACAGAATAGCTGAAAAAAAGCTTAAAAAAATATATATTTAAAAAAGACAAAAAATCAACAAAAAATATTTTTTAGTAACAACAACGGTTTATGAACTTTTTGAAAAAAAAAATGAATCTTTCGACAGTTTAAGTTTTTTGATTTTGATAATAATAAAATTTTCGATGGCTTCTACTGTTCGAAATTTGGTGTAAAAAATTGATATTTTCGACATTTGACCATGATGATTTATGATGCGGTCACGATTCGATAAAATAATTGTATTTAAAAACATTAAGTTTCTTTTTTTTTCGCAGCAAATGTACAACTACAAATAGATTAAGTCTTAGTGCTCCAACTTTCCTTTGGACCAATAAAACCTTTTTATTATCTTATCATTTTTGCAACTAACGGTACTGCCAGATTTTTTTTTTTTTATGTTTACGATAAGAAAATCCAGCAAATGCTCCAGATGAAAAAATTTGATCAACAAAATTCTTGTTTGAAAAAATCTATTATTTTAAAAATCCGTTGTAGTTTTGTGAAAAAAGACATTTTTAAAGAAAACATTGTCCAAAAACATAAAAACCTTATAACTTGAGAACGATGCGAAAACAAGAATATTTTCGTTTTTCGGTTTCAGAAACCCGTGTAAATAGTTTGTGGCGGTAGCTGTGGAACGTCCTGCTGAATATCGTTTCAAGTTGAATAAAGTAAAATCTTTTTCAAGAGCTTAAGCCTGCTTGGCATACATACATGAATAGTTTCTTTGTTGAATTATAAAGAACGGTTGGCGGTTGGCGTTCTGTCAAAACCTAAACCCTGTATAAATTTAATTTCGGCTAGTTCATAGTTTATTATAACTTTCATAGGTCAATTCTGTCAATAGATTTCCATTAATTGAATATCTTAATTCAGCTTTACACCATCCTATTGAAGGAATGTTAAAACTTTTACAAACACCATTCAAATCCATCAATTTTAAAATACCCAATGCCACTTGTTTTTAAATCACTTCAACAAATCTGATATCTACCTTTAATAACACAAAATAATTCAGATGCGAAAATCATATCACACAAATTTACTTCAAATAAAAAACATACTTGCACTAATTTGTTCAATAAATTTCTCATATATATTTTTTTTGTAAAAACCGATTTCCTATCTCGATTATACAGAAAAAAAAAACGAAATGATGTAATTTTGTACTTTAGTGAAAATAATCGAACCCACTTGGCCGTTATATATCCCAATGCCAATTGAACGCAGAAAATCCAAATTGATCCTTTAACAATTCATATCTACCTTATATAGTCTATATCTACCGTGTGCTGATCCCACACTATTTACCTATCTCTATCTCTCTTCATCGTTATTTTTATCGGCAATTCAGTTGACATTCCAATTGAACTGGTGCGTGCTGTTTCACAATTTCATTCAGCAGGTATATTAATTGCCAATTTTATTTCACATTTGGGAATTCGATTTTGTATAGGTAGGTATTTATAGGTATGCCTTTCGATGAGCCATTGTCTATCTATGTGTCTGGGCTATGGATTCTGTGCACTTATAAAAAATTATGTAAAATTTAAGACGGATATTTTTGAAAGACTTAAAAAAGTTGGAAAACTGTGAAATATATATCAAAAACAAAACTCTTCCTCCCTGTTCAACTCTAAGAAAGTGGACAAGGACAATTTATTTTCAATATCTATCACTAACACAAATTTTATCAACCTTATTAAGACTATGAAACCTGACAAATCTTAGACAGAATCTCCATCTAAGTAGCTAAATTTACTGATGAAAACCCTAATTGTAACATGAAAATTTTTTAAACCTCGAAACCATGTAATTAAATCATGGAAAGAGGTTAAGGATGTTTTTATACCGAAAATTGATAGGCGAGACCACAATTTTGGTCAAATTAGTACCATCGTAGGACACTGTCACGTTTCAAAACTTAAGAAAGGAATAAACTTTACACAGAACAAAAATTACCAAATGTGGCAATATAGGAATACCTCAAGGTGGTGTTTAATCTCCTCTACTTTAGTATTGAAAAAAAATTCTCGTAAAGCTTGAGAGACGTGGTGGAAAGACAGTTGTTAATATTGATTTGAGTAAAATTTTCACCGGTAATTTGTGAAGTTTTGGAAGCTTCTTTGAGTAAAGTAAGAAAAAGAAAATGAGATCTCAAGAAAATGTACTGAAAAGTGAGATAAAAAATATCGATATGGCTCAAAGCTGGAATGTGGCATTGGGGCAAGTGTATTTTCGAACGCTACTAGAAGTAAAAGAATCATTTAACATTAATAAACAAAAGTGACACCCAGGCGACTATTAAGGTGATAAATTCGGCCACTAAATTAGCCACCTTTATCTAAAGTCGTACCACAATATCAGCACTCTCATCTCAGTGGCAGGTCAGAGTGTTAGGGAAATGGTTATCAGGCAAAAATTGGCTCCTTGTAGCTTTTGGAGCTAGATATTAGTCTTAGGTGGTTGACAAGCTATTTGAATTCGAAAACTATCCGTCTCGATAGCTGGTCAGGAAGCTATTCAAGTACGGAGAATTATCGGTTTGGAAAACAATTGTAGAACGGAGAAGAGTCGTCTTGACGTTGACAGTCGGTTATTGAAGTTCAGAAACTAGCCGTTTTGTTAACTTCATAAAGCTATTGAAGTACGGAGAAAGCTGTTAGGAAGCTTTTGTAGTATCCACGGAGGAGGATAAACATCTCGTTAGCGGGTTAGGAAGCTACCTAAGTAACTATTTAGCTTTCATAAGGGTCAATGCAAGCTATTGTTTGGCTTTCATAACAGGTCTTATGCAAATCATTTTGGCTCATTTTACCGAAATTGCATAGGACTTTCTTTCACAGGTAATCCACAAGCTAATAGCTTGTGACAAACAGCTTAAAATGGCCTTACGGAGGTCTTTCTGCAGAGGGTTTATCTAATACACAAACCGGATTACTTGCGTAGGATGTTATAATAAGGCCTTATAGAAGTTGTTGAAGGTGTTGAAGAAGATGTTGAATTTATGCATAAAAAAAAAGAAGTTATTGAATTTTATTTCATTTTTTTTCTTTTCTATTGATTTTTTCTGTTTTGCATTTTCTACATATTATTTTATTTATTTTAATTTTTTCCTATTTTGTTTCTTTTCCTTTTTTGGAAATTATACTGCTTTTTCTGTTGCTCTGAAATGTTGAAAATATTATTTTAATTGAAAAAGAACACATTTTTTTATTGTCTTCACATGGCCCGGCCAGAATCGATCCCACGTACCTCTGCATACCAAGCCAGCACCTTACCAGTAGACCATGCTCGAATATTAAAGATGAGTGGAAAATTGGGAGCTAATTGAAACCTCACATTGAAATGCAATGTTTTTTTCTAATGCGTTACAAAACATTGCATATCTGCAGGATAAAAACTTTGCATACTTACAGGTGAAAACATTGCATACTTACAAGAACCTCTTGGAACAGGCCTTATAGAGGCCTTCTGTCACTTGAAAATACAAGAAGCCTTGTAAATATCAGTTAAAGAAGACCTTTATAAGACCTGTTTGAACCGTTCTAGAACGGTTCAAACAGGTCTTATAAAGGTCTTCTTTAACTGATATTTACAAGGCTTCTTCTTAACCAGGGGCGTACACTCCCTTGGGGCAAGCGGGGCGGTGCCCCGGGGCCCCCGACATGTAATGTATAATGCATTGGTAGCCACACAATATATGTGTATTGATTTTAAAAAAAGTTACCCCAGCGGCCTCAAAAAAAAAAATAAACTGCTTTTTTAAAAGAAAAATTATAATTTTATCTAAGGGCCCCAAAAAATATTACTTGAAAAATCTTTGCCACCACAAATAATGACACATTAGGGGCCCCAAAAAAGCAAAAAAATATTATTTGAGGATCTTCAAAAGTGGTTCAAAACAATCAAATGGAAAATTAAATATAAATTCAGGGGCCCCAACATAAATACATCTGGGCCCAAAATAAAAACATTACGTTATTGGTGGCATTCCGAATATTACTTCAGAACAGAAGCCCCAATACCTATTAATTCTTGGCTCCAAAAAAATTATATTATATTTTAGGGGCCTCTAAGCACTTAATTTTGAGGCTCTAAAAATAATTTTTCAGGGGAACCAAAATAAAAAAAAATATGTCTGATGATGAAAATAAAATAATATGTATTTATTACTTCAGCACAGAGGCCATAAGAACTATCAATTCTAAGCTAAAAAAATTTTTATTTTAGGGGTCCCTAAATATTTAATTTTGGGGGCCCCTAGTACAAGTGTTTACTACTTTTATGAGAGACATTTTAAGTAAGTATAGCAAAGTGCATTACGAACATATTAAAACATTAAAATAAACCTATAAATAAATAAGCCATACCAAAAAAAAAACCTGTGGCGTATACGTAATTTTTTTTTAACTAAGGGGCCCCCAAATATCAAAGGGGCCCCAAAATTTAGTCTTACCCCGGGGCCCCGGCGACTCAACGTACGCCACTGTTCTTAACACTTCTAAATAGCCTTACGGAGACCTCCTTTCTATCGAAAATGGATGACTTGCGTATGTAAGCCTTAAACTAAACGTATACAAACTATAGCTTGTCGAATCGAAAAAAATTGACCTTATGCAAGTAAAATTGTTACTTGGGTATTGGAGACCAGAAACTCGGTATCTCGATAGCTGGCTTTTGAAGTACATAAAAAAGTTGGTAAGAAAACACCGAGAATAGCCGACGACTCATAAAGCTTTTTAAGGAAATAGAAAAGTTAAAGCAGGCCTATTTTATATAAGTTATATACCTGCATTTTTTCTTTCAGTGTAATGAAATTTGTGCGTTTAATCCAATCGACCATTGAAATTTGTATTGGCTCTAAAGAGGATTTCATTTCGAAATGAAATTTGATCAATACAAAAACTTATTTACCTACCTACCTCTGCCTGGCTTTACCTTACTGCCTTCATCAGTCTATACCACCTATATAGGTTTACCTTTTCCTATATTTACCATCTATGGACATTAAACCTTCCAACGAGCCATTAATTTAAACAATTAGTGCTCAACTGAGCTCACAAAAGCCTATTATCATAGCCATGGGATATAAATATATATTTTTCTCTCGACTTGACTACGTACGCTGGCTGAAGCTGATGCGCTGCGAGTTGCTTCTCTCTGCCTCTCTGTGTGAAAAATAAAATATATTATATTAATTTTGATAGAGGGCTTTTGCGTGTACAAATGGGAATTTAATTTCCATTAAATGGGTTTTAGTTCTTGTTGAAGCTTTTTGTCTAACCAAATTTTAGCTCCGAAAAACAAACTATTCCGAAACTCTCTAATCCAAACCATCATCATCATTTTACCGCATAAACTTAAATCTCGTCCTGACTGCCATCATCAGCTTTATGCCAAGCTGGTGTTCTTTCAAAAGTCATTGTAAATTCACATCAAATTTGATGATGATACCGCAAACTTTGAATTTCCCTAAAAAAAAACAAAAAAATATAAAGGATGCAAGGCTATATTATGGGTTTCTTCTTTTTGCTCACACAATTATCATAAATTTTCTTATGCTAGTATGTGCGGTTCCTTGGGTATTTGAACTAAACCACATTGCCTTAAGACCGATTCTATACTAAAGAGAGTATCCTTTTTACTTCTTCTTGTTGGCGGTATGGTATAGTTCTTGTTGTGCTGTTAAGGGAAAAAGATGAAAAAAGCTTTTTAAGGATGAAAAAAAAAAAAATGAAAACCTCAGTCAACACAGCACCGCAAGGAGTCTTCTTTTGTCGATTTTATATAAATATACTATATGCATGTTTTTTGTCGTCGTCGTCCTTGTCGTTGTGTCGCATAAACTAGGTCACATTTTCAAATAAAATGCAACTGACACAACAAAAGCAAGACAAAATTTTTGTTCTAACGCGCATATAACCGCATGTAGAATATAATTCTAATTAAAATACGACAACGATATGATGGCAACGACGATGTCTTCTAAGGATCCAGGACACAACGGCAAGGAACGTTTTGATGTCTCGTTGGGTTCTGGTCGTCATCGTATATTTATAAAATGAAATCGGTAAACACAAGGGAGAAGGAGAAAGAGTGTGGAGGGTTTTTCTGTCGGGAGATGTGTTGCGATGATGGTGATGGGGTCGGTGAGATATGTTGAGGAGGCTTTTAGTGCTATTGAGACTTTTTCCATTTTTTGTTGTCCTATAAAGTCTCTTGTTTCTTCAAACATTATCAACAAATGGGCTGTGTCTATACTTAGTTGAAGCTTTAGAGTGATTTTTTTTTTATAATATGTTGAGGGCAAAATGGAATAGGGACACATTTTTATGCATAAGTGCAATATACACACATTTGGGAATAGAAACTTGAAGGTTAGCCCCATTTTCAAAAATAAAAAGTTGTTTGTTTTGTAGGTATCTTACTACTAAAAGCAGGTCAACCGAATAAAGGATAAAATTATAAAATTTCAGGGGAATACCTATAAAAAAAAAAAATATTTTACATCTCATCAAAATATACAAAAATTTAGATTTTAAAATAACAAAAAACATGAAAATAACAACGAGGGAATTTCACAAATTGTGTTAAGAGTGAAATAGGTAAATTAACTTATTTTATTTTACTATCACAATACTTGATAGACGGAAATGCCAATATCAATAGAAAGAACATTAAATTGTGGTCTTTATTTCAAATTTAGAATTTTTTTTTAACTTTTCACAAAACATTTGATCGTGTTTCCATCTGGGCAAAATTTGTTTATTTTTATTTTGGAGTAAGAGTTATATTTTCAAAAGGGGACTTGTTAATTTTGGATTTCGTTTTACTTTCATTACGTATTAAATTATTTTAGGCTCAATTTATTTACTCTCCATTAAATTTGTATATACCTACGATTTGATACCTAGATTTAAAATTTTTAAAGGCGACTTTAAATACAATTGAAATGAGAAAAAGAGCTTCTTTATTTAGATTTTTTTTTTTTTTTTTTGCTACCAAGTGACTGATTTAAAATTTTCAAAATAATTAATAATATTAATTAATTAATTATTATTATTATTAATTATTAATTTATTATTATATGAATTGAAAATGATATGCCAAGAGAAACATATTTTTTTCAATATAAAATCTAGTTTTATACAAGAAATCGGGGGGGGGGGGGGGGGGGGGCTCAGGGGGCTCAAGCCCCCCCCCCCCCCCAAGCCTCCAAAATCATGTTACTTTTTACCTGATTTCATCATAATCTACATGATTAACTGAAACTTCTTCGTAAATCGTAGAGATTTAGAGGCAGCTCAAATGATCGAGCCCCCTCCAAATTCTAAAATGGTTGTTTGTGTTTGTTTGGGTAAGTGACTTTGTTGACGTTGAGGTTTGGGATTTTCAGGATTTTAGTCCAATTCAGAATTCTTCAAATAATTTGTTTGTTGTTTTGACGTCGAATAACATCAACGTTAAATTTTGCAAAGCGTCGTATTTTATTGTCTTGAGTATATTACTTTTTTTCAAAAATAATATTTTTCTCAAAGATATTGGAAATACAATTTTTTATATCTCAATATCTTAGTGGTCAACATAACTAATGGTTTACTTAAGCAAATTCCAGTTTGTGCTTCTGATTTGTATTAAAAAAGGAACATATTATTAAAAGATATATATTTCGGATTAAACATCAAAGGAATATTTCATTGAAAACTAGTTTTTGAGACTTTTACGTTCTGCATTTCACCTTTTGAGCATTCACTTGCGTTGCCGATAGTGGAATTAAGTGTTCTACATTTGTTCGCTCATTTCGATTTTCTGATCGAATTCAATTCGCTTTGTTTCTGCTCGTGAACTTGGTATCTTTTTCAATGAATCTCCAATTTTTGGACAAAATATTATCAAAACTTATATTTGTATTGTTTTGTAATGTTTATTTGTTGGTAATTTAATACACATACATAAAACACATGAGGCATGAAATATCATGCCTCTGTGTTTGCCACCTCATTCGCTTTACACTTTATCTAATTCATTTTTCTTTGAAAATTTGCTCTCTTGCACCTCTTACCCATAGACCTTCATATTAAATACCAGGTCTCTTGTAGCGTTTTAAGGCTAAAAGAAACAGGTAGTTGGAAGGCAAAACCTTTTGGTCACAGTGACACAACAAATTTAATACCATCGGATATGATTCTGACACCCACGGACTACTGCACCCCTATTTTGAATACTGTAATGAATTGCAAGGTCAGCTTCCCGTCGAGATCAGACTGAGAAGAGGGCATTGTGACGAGAGACTTCGACACCTGCATTTTCACTGATGGCTCAAAAATGGATTGTGGGGTCGGTTCGGGTGTCTACTATGAATCCCTCAATATCTCAAAATCCTTTCGACTACCAAACTTTGCCAGTGTATTGCAAGCGGAATTGCTGGCAATTAAAGAAGCTTGCAAATTACTTAGAGTATATCCAAATCAAAACCAAAATATAGCTATACTAACAGATAGTCAGGCAGCTATAAAAGCAATTGCTTCGGTCACGACATCCTCCAAATTGGTTCAGCAGCAGTGGCGTATTGAGGGGGGGGCTCAGGGGGCTCAAGCCCCCCCCAAGCCTTCAAGATCATGATATTTTTTTTAGCTAATTTCATCATAATGTATATCATTGACTGAAACTTGTTCGTAAATCTTACATATTTAGAGGCATCTCAGATGCTCGAGCCCCCTTCAAATTCTGAAACGGCTTTTTGTGTTTGTTTGAGTAAGAGCCTTGGATGACTTTGAGGGTTGTGGTATTTTTTTTTTTTTTTGGATTTTCGTCCAATTCGGAATTCAGATCAATTTTTTTGTATAATACGTACCTTGAATAACATCACCGTTTAATTTTGCAAAACTTCTTATGCAATGCCAAAAAATCTAAAATCAAGACAATCTGACGTCTCTGAAAAAAGTTATACCAGTTTTTCATCTGTCAACCCATATTATTATAACAGTTGCAAACTTACAACCGAAAAATCCTTAAAAGTTATGGTAGAGGAACCAAATTTAGCATGAAGGTTTTCATATCCATTATTATTAGGAATCAAAAAAAATGCAATGAAAAAACATTCATATCTATGAAAAATTGGTATTTTTTTAAAAAAGAGGAAATTTTGGTATATGCACTAAAAACATCCTGGTACAATCTTGGAATTAGTGCTAATAGGCTATTTTTTTAGATTTTTGACATAAGGTATAGAATATCCAAACAAAGATAGAAACAAAAAAATTCTAATATGGGTGACAGATGAAAAACTGGTATAACTTTTTTCAGAGACGTCAGAATGTCTTGATTTTAGATTTTTTGGCATCAGCATTAAAAAATACCTCGAAGACATGTATCATATGTGTATATAATACCATTGTCTATTATTGCTAATTTTGAAAATCTCCTTTCGCTCTTTGACCTTGAAAATCGTGACTCGCGGACATTAGATTTTTCTAGACTTTTCTAGACTTTTGAGGTATGTTATAGAATGCCAAAACGAAGATATTGAGCAAAAAAAAATTCTATTAGCATTCATTCCGAGGTGAAACCCTTATTTGACTGGATTAACTGCTTTTTTTTTTTCATTACACTTGCCGATAAAATATCATCCATGTTCAAAGCAGCAATAAAATTTAACTTCAGAAACAAAATAAAGATGGATGATCCTTTAGTTTTGACAGTTCGAAGCATTTTCCAATTTTTCGAAATCGATCGAAATGAAGAATATAATATTTTCTTTCACGTGAAATTGAAAAGTGATTTCAATTCAATTTTGGTCGAATTGTGGAACATGGGCGTTTATATCGAAAATAGGGATGAGTATAGCTCAAAAACTACACAGTTTTGAATTCAGCAAATGACAAAGTTCGAACAATTAAAGTGTTTTTTTTTAAGGATGACTCTTCTGCTTTTGTAAAATTTTAAGGACACAAGAACTTTGAAAAACAGGAGACAGTAGTGCGAAGCTGTCGACGTCGAGAGCAGTTATATGCTACTATACCACTTTCAGTACCGCAGCACAGCGTTTCACTCTCGATCAAAGATGAATAAATTAGAGAGAAATATTTTTCGTACATTTATCCTCTAAAAAATGTTTGAAAAATTTTCCAGCCCCCTCCAAAAATTTTTCTGGATACGCTACTGTTCAGCAGTGCAGAGAGGAACTCTAATTGCTGAGTGGAAGCCTCACAATCACTCTCATCTGGATCCCAGGTCACAGTGGTTTTGAAGGCAATGAAAAGGCGGATGAACTGGCCAGGCAAGGATCAGCCCTTCATGAGTCACTAGCAGAAATAGTTAACATTCCCATAGGAGTCATGAAGGGCGATATCTTCTTAAAATATCTAACAAAAGCTAACAATAGGTGGCACAACTTGACTAGCTGCGTCATATCCAAAAAAATCTGGCCCACCTATGATAAATCCAAAACATATGACCTACTCTCTAGACCCAGAAAAGACATTAGCAGAATCGTTGCGGTGTGCACAGGACATTGGCCGATAGGGGAACATGCAGCAAAGTTGGGTATACCGCACAATACTTACTGTCGCAGCTGCTTGGACCAGCAAGAAAAAGAAACGGTCTTCCATTTCCTATGTCAATGTCCCGCCCTTGCTAGAAATAGAGCACTCTCTCTGGGGAGTGAATTCTTTAATGTCATAGATAACATCTCAGAATCAAAGACTTGATCTCGTTCCTAAATGCAACAAAGTGGATTTAGGACTGCCTAACACTTGTTTTTCCCTTTTTTAAAACCAATTAAAAAATGTATTTCAAATAAATCCAATTATTACTCACAGGTTTCATAAGTTTTGGTATCAAAACGGCGAATCCTGCGCTAATTGGGTCAATCAAACATGGTTTGTTTTGACCGCCATCTCTACCTACCTACCTTGAAAATTTGCAATAATATCGCCCATGTTCTGCATTTCACTTAAATATTTCATATGTCTCGCAAAATGTGACTTCTTATTTTTTCTTTTAAATTCTGCTTTTTTCCAATAAAGTTGCCAATAAAACTGCATCCATGTTCAAATTAGCAGTAATTTAACTTTAGAAACAAAATAAAAATGGATGATCCTTCAGTTTTGACAGTTCGAAGCATTTTCGAAATCGATCGAAGATCAATTTCACGTGAAATTGAAAAGTGATGCCAGTTCACTTTCGGTCGAATTGCGGAAATATGGGCATTTATACCGAAAAAAATGATGAGTATAGCTCAAAAACTAGACGTGATAGGAATAAATCTGTAAACAGTTTTGAATTCAGCACATGAAAAAGTTCGAACGAAAAAGTGTTTTTTTTTTTAAAGATTACTAAACACCTTGCTGTTTGTGTAAAATGTTTGGGATACAAGAACAGTAAAATGCTACTATACGACTTTCAGTACCGCAGCACAGCGCTTTTCTCTCGATCAAAGATGAATAAAAAAAGAGACAAATTTGTAGTACATTTACCTTGTCAAAAATTTTTGAAAAATTTTTCAGCCCCCCCCACAAATTTTGTTCTGGATACGCCACTGGCCCAGTCCAATTAAGGTTCAACCTCGTAATGAATGCCTACTATCACAATTTTGATTTCTTGATAAACCGCGGCGTTTCGAAGTTATTAAGATATAAATTTTAATTTGTTCTCATTTTTTTCCAATTTTTGGACGAAATTATTACGTTTTTTCGATTTTTTTTGTATTTTTAGTTTTTTTTTTTTGGTTTCACAGATCATTTTATTTAACTGTTGAATTCCTAATATTATCGTATTAGAATTTTTCAGCAAATTCAAGTTATTTTTTTCAACTTTTTTTTTTTATTTTATAAAGAGCAAAATTAAATGCATATAAGCAAGTCTTACAAATTTTTTCATAAAAAAGAAATCATATTGCATATAAAAATATTATAAAAATGTTTTGCATTTAAAATAAAATGTAATATTGCCGAAAATAAATATTTTGAATTTAAAATGAAATTTCAATGCAAAATTTATCCATTGAATATTTTTTCCTTATTATTCGAATTTTTTTCGAATTTGACAATTTTACTTTCAATCATTTAACCTACAAAAATATTTTTGGATTAAACAAAAAAACATTTTTTTTTTGAAAACGGATTTTTCGTTTAAACATGTTTTTTTTTATATATCGATTAGTATTTCGTTTTCAGTGGTAACCCAAATTTTTATATACACAAACACACGTATATACATATGTATATATTTTTTTTTTTTAAGAAAACTGCTCCAAAATTAAAATTCTAAAAATTCTTTGTTATACAAGAAATATTCGGCCTTATCATGAATTCCATTCGTATAGGAAATTTTCTACGATTCTCGAAAAAAAAAAAAACAATCACAAAATCCGTTCGTAGTGACAATTTGTAAAAAAAAAAAATTCAATACGAATGGATTCCGTGATTGTTTTTTCGGGAAAACTATATTATGCGAATTATGGCTTACATCGTTTGGTCAAAACTACTAATACCAAAAATTTTATGATATAAAAATATTTTTTTAGTATTTTTAAAATTTTTTACAAGTTTCATATAAAATTAAATTCAAAATATTTTTTTTTTATGAATTTTTAAAAACTTAAATATTTAAAGCAACTTCTAATAATCCATTGTCTCTTAATAAGTAAAAAATAAACCAATAAACCATTTTGTGGGGAGGAACAAAGCCTTAAAATATTTTCCAACTCTTTCTCATAAATAACACACCGTTTAAGATTTATAATCGAAACAACGCCACATATGAATATTTTTTTTTAGCATCTATCGGTCGATAAGAAAATTTTAATTTTGAATAATAAATTAGTTTCTGTCTTAGTTGGAATACCTTTATGTTGTTCTTTTTTGAAGTGAAAACTTCTTTAGTATCGTAGTGATTTGAAACAAGATGAAACGAAAAAGCGACACGAAAAATCAATTGATTATAACTTTTTTTTTACAATAAACTATAATTGGACAAAATTTCAATTAACTTCATATTCAAAGTTCTGACGTTATATCTTTTGATCTAGAGCACATATAAACTTGATTTAACGTCGATACACATGCCGATAATACTACCTTTCATTTGATATATCACACATAACGTTACGTGTTCTACAAGTTACACAATCTTAAATTGAAAAACTTGAAAAGTTCATCAATACACCTGTGGAGATCTGTTGCCGATGACCAGTCACCAGTGTAGGAAGTAGGTACCGTAATCTCAATTTGAAAATTTCGACATGGTTGACTTTAAAAAATTCTTCCTTTTTTTGTATGCATCATAGAAATATGATTAAAGCGTCATTTAAAAGATGAAATAATAAAATTGATGGTATAAAATTTATTATATTTTGTCATTTAAAAAAATGGATTTATTGGTGTTAGAAGAGAAAAAAGAATGATTTTTTTTTTTGCTTTTTTTGAGAAAAAAACTGATTGGGTTCAAAAAATTCTAGCTCTTTTTATAGAAGCTGTATACAGACATGGTCAGTATAAATATTTCGTTCCGAAACAATAAGCCTTCGGATGATATAAAATTTATTGTAAAAAATGAATTTAAAGGTGATAAAAAAAAGTCAAATATTTTCAGTTTTTTTTTCAAGAAAAATGAGTTTTTAAGGTTTCACTTCTACCGCGTGTGAATTGCACACATGTTTTTTTTTTTTTTATTTTAACTAGACAGTGCATTTCAAAATATGAAAACTCCAGTTCAACTAAGGGGGTACCTACCTAATTTATTTTTTTCACACGTTTTTTTTGTTTTTAAAAATTCATGAGAATAAAACAATAATCATATTAAATATTTCAATTGCCAATAAGACAACAACAAAACATCTAATTTCACCATAATTTTTTTCTCAGTAAACAATAATTTTCAGTTATAAACACTAGTAATTTGATAATTTATTGCTTAACAGCTGGCAATTGGCAATATGAAAACCTATATTTTTGTCTATGATCGATAAACTGAATGACCTTTTGATAAAGCGCTATAATGTATTCAACTTAAAGAGTGTCTTTATAGAACCTATTTATAATAAGACTGATTTAGCAAACAAGAAACGATATGTGCGGGCAAAATATGTATCAGTTCCAGTCTTTAAACAAAGAACCTAATTGTTTCTTGTTTCTAATGTGTGTATCAGAGGAAAAGGCAAAGATCAAGAGAGATAGGTTTATCCCCTCATCAATCCATTAACGGTCTTTTATAGAACACATTATTTGTTCTTCAAACAGCCTTTCTCGGTTTTTGTTCCTATATAAGCAGACTTGAAATCTGATCTAATCATAATAATAAAAATAGGGTATATCAGCCTCCTTAAACACACAAACACATACAAACGTATATGAACATCCTTTTCATTTCTCATTGCCTTCGCCTGTATTTTATACGTTTTATCCTATTTTCATCTTTTGCACAAGGTGACGACAAAGCAGACGAACAAACAGTTCCCGAATGTTGTTCTATTGTCTTGGGAAAAACTTCCTTCAGAGCGCGCACCGATTGTTCCAGACCGGGCCCATTGTATTTCCGCTTGTCTAACCTGGCAATTCACACCTGCTGACATTTTTGTGATAACCGAAGCGAGAGCGAAAATGGATAGAAACAAAAGGAAATGAACACAAGAAGAAGAAGGTGAATATATGGAGCGGAAGATTTGTTTTGTTGGAGATGGTTCCGTTAAATGGGAAAACATCTTGAATTACCTTTACCTTCTTATACCTTATAGCTCTATAAGCTTCAGCTGCTGGTTGGTCTTAGTGTGATTGTGCTCTTTTACTGCTGCTTAGTCACTTTCCTTCAAACGGTATATTTCACTATAGGAAGTGAGAAAGTAAAATTAAGTGACGACAACAAAACCAACTGCTTTACCTTTCCTACCTATAGGCCAGTCATTATATACATTTGGAAATGCAAAATGACCGAGAAAGCTAAATTTTGGATATGTTGTAGAGGATGCTTAAAAAAGCTTAACTTGAAGTTTTCGACCAAGATTTCCTATGAGCTTTTTCCGCCATTTTGAAAAAAAGGGTAAAATTGGTTTTTTGACAATAACTCGGCTATCTGACGAGATGCGAAAATTTTACAAGGAGCTTTTTTGTAGCTTTTTACGACTTCTATAATTCATGCATACACATTTTTTGTGTATAATGAACCGTTTTCGAGATATCGATTAAAAAAGTCAAAAATTTAGGACATGCCATTTGTTTTTTGACATAATCTATTTTTGGGTGATGAATATCGAAAAAATTATTAACATAAAATTTGTAGACCACATTCAGACCTACAATGTCGTATTTTTATATTTTTTCTTGGACAAAAATTACGACTTCCAGCCGGCAGCAAAGTCGTTTAGTCCGCTCCAACCGCCAAGCAAGCCGCCCGTTCGGTTGTAAAAAAAAACAATTATTCATGTTTTTTTTTTAATGTTTATATTATTATATCAGTAACACATACATACAAATGTATGTATTTATTTAATAAATAATGAGAAGAAGATGGCAATGGGTTTTTTTGTTACCCCAATTTTATTAACCCAAATTTTGTAAATACAGTATACCGGCTTTTTGTGTTGATTGTGCATTTTGTAATTAGCTTCAATCTCTATATTATTTAGTTCATCAAAATTGCAATTAGATCAGTGCCAATAATTTTTGAAAATAAAAAAATTATTAGCAGCATATGGGTGGTTGGAAAATTTAGGATAAATGGTATATGAAAGCGGAAAAATAAATTAAAACTAATTGGTGGAAAAGGGTGGGTGGGAGAAAAAGTGTTGGTGTCGAAAATCTTGTTTTTTACGATTTCTGTCAAAAGTAGACCTCCTATCAAAAAAAGTTAAATGCAAATGTTGTGGGTAATAAAAGTGTCATAACTTTTACTAAAACCATTTTATTTATATAATCTCAAAAATATTGAAAAAATGCAAAAAATACGATTTTTTTATTTTTTATTTTTATCTTTTACCAAAATGGTTTGATTTTAACAAATCTTGGTTAAAAATTACTTTGTTATGTTTTCTATGTATTTTAAATGTTTTTTGAGCAAAAAGTTAATTTTTGGATTTTTGACGAATTTAATTTGATAAAATAGCCTATTTGTCAATCCAAAAAGTTTTTGATTTTTGAAAAGCTTGGAATGCAGTTACTCAGATTAAAACCTTTTATTTAAGATTGTATGGAAAAACTATACTTTTGATTTAGAAAATATTGAGAAAAATTGAAAAAAAAAAAACAAAAAAACGATTTTTAAGATCGATTTTTTCGTAACTGACATAATATTATTGGCGAGAAATAATTTTCCATAGAAACCAAATTATACTTTTCTAATGGCCTTTGACCTTCTTAAATTCAATCTAGCATTAGAATAGCTCTAACGTGCAAAGTTTTTGAGATATTGAATTTTGAACGTTCGAAACACTATTTTTGTGATGTATTGGCATGGTTATATCTCAACGTGATAGAATTTTTCTGACTAAAGATTCGAGCTCAGCATACAAAAAATCATTAGAAAAATATACTTTGATTTCTATAAAAAAAAAACTTTTTGACTAGTGAAATCGAACAAGGCATTCACCCGCCCCCTTTCCACCAATTACTTTGTGGGCAATTTATTTTTCCGCTTTCATATACCATTTATCCTAAATGCTGCTAATAATTTTTTTATTTTCAAAAATTATTGGCACTGATCTAATTGCAATTTTGATGAACTAAATAATATTGAGATTGAAGCTAATTACAAAATGCACAATCAACACAAAAAGCCGGTATACTGTATTTACAAAATTTGGGTTAATAAAATTGGGGTAGCAAAAAAACCCATTACCATCTTCTTCTCATTATTTATTAAATAAATACATACATTTGTATGTATGTGTTACTGATATAATGATATAAACATTTAAAAAAAACATGAATTATTGTTTTTTTTTTTACAACCGAACGGGCGGCTTGCTTGGCGGTGGGAGCGGACTAAACGACTTTGCGGCCGGCTGGAAGTCGTAATTTTTGTCCAAAAAAAAATATAAAAATATGCTAATAATTTTTTCGATATTCATCACTCAAAAATAGATTATGTCAAAAAACAAATGGCATGTCCTAAATTTTTGACTTTCTTAATCGATATCTCGAAAACGGTTCATGATACACAAAAAATGTGCATGCATGAATTGTAGAACTCGTAAAAAGCTACAAAAAAGCTCCTTGTAAAATGTTCGCATCTCGTCAGATAGCCGAGTTATTGTCAAAAAACCCTTTTTTTCAAAATGGCGGAAAAAGCTCATAGGAAATCTTGGTCGAAAACTTCAAGTTAAGCTTTTTTAAGCATCCTCTACAACATATCCAAAATTTAGCTTTCTCGGTCATTTTGCATTTCTAAGCCGTTTTTTCCGACATAATGACTGGCCTACTACTTTGACTGCTCGCAAGGTTATTACGTTTTTGTTGTTGTTGTTGTTGTTGGTTTTGCTCTCTCTCATTGTTGCCTTTGCTGGCTGATGCCTAAAGGCCTTTAATGGAATTGAAGTGGATTTTCTTTTATTACTTCTGAACTGTTTTGCATATATGCAAGTTATTTTGATTGCTTTACTCTTTAATCTCCATTTTCTCCACTTCACTCTGCACTTTTCCTTAAGCGTGCGCGTTCGTTCGAGTGGCGCCCGACGGAAGTATATTGTTTTAAATTAAAAGTCGAGGTCGTATACTATATACAATGGGAAAAAATGGTGATGGCAGCAATGGCTGCGATGCTTGAAAATATAAAGAAAAATATTTAAATAAGATTTTAATGTAATTGTCGACCCGAGGCTCGTAAAATTTAAGGATTAAGTAAAGTAAATGATATAGCTATACGTTTTTTTATACATAAAAAAGAGAACCTGAAGCATTTTCTCATTTTCATTCTCATTTTCATTATGGGCGTTAAAATCTGATAATTTGAAATTCAAAAGAGTGTAAAGAAGAACTATTTCTTATCACACTTCGTGTGGCATAAGGACATTGAGATTGAGATGAATAATTTAACGAAATTTTAAGAAAAATAAATAGATATTTGTGGAAAATTGATATGTAAACTAGAATATAAAAATGTTTATATTTAAGAAAATAAAATGATAAATTTTGGATAAAAAATATTTTTTAAGACCGTTATTACGGTAAGGTACCTGCCATAGAACCATTTTTTAATTTCTAAATTTCTCGTAAATAATATAGCCGATTTCAACAAAAATAGGCATTTTAGTAATTCGTAAAATCAAAACTCAAATCAAATGTCCACTTTCATAAACAAACACTAAAAGCACTTTTATCAAAAATCTTTTTTTAATTTTATCAGACTCATAAATCTTTTTGCACTGAACCAAATCCTTACGTAAATACAACAAAAAAAAAATCATGTGTGCAATGCACACGTGGTAGAAGTGAAACCTTAAAAAATCATTTTTCTTGAAAAAAAAATAGACCATTAAAAAGCTTACAATGTTTTCTAAAGAATTAAGCCATACTTAAATGTTTACAATGCAAAAAGAGTATGAAAATAATTTATTGAAAACAATCATTTTTATCAAAAAAAGCGAAAAAACACGTAATTTTATCTTCTCACGCTATTAAATGCATTTTTTCCCTAACAACCTATAAAAATGTTACACCATCTGAAAGCTTATTGTCTTAGCTCAAAATATATATATCGATCAGGTCTATGAGACATCTACAAAAAGAACTAGAATTTTTTGAACTCGATCAATTTCCATAAAAAAAAGCGAAAAAACACGTATTTTTATCTTCTCACACTATTAAATCCATTTTTTTCCCTAACAACCTATACAAATTTTTACACCATCTGAAAGATTATTGTCTTAGCTCAAAATATATATATCGATAAGGTGTATGAGACATCTACAAAAAGAGCTAGAATTATTTGAACTCGATGAAATGTCATCAAAAAAAGCAAAAAAACATTTATTTTTATGTTCTCATGCTATTAAATGAATTTTTTCCCTAACAACCTATAAAAAATTTTATACCATGTGAAAGCTTATTGTTTCACCTTTCAAATGACGTATCAATCTCATTTCAAAGTTGCCTACACGAGCAGTTAGAATTTAAAGTTATAACCTGTTGAATTCTAAAATTTTATTTTACCGTTATATCAAAATTGTGTTTACAAAATGATTGAAATTTCGCACACATATAGTCGTGGTCATGGTCTATCATTACTCCATATATATTATTACTCTATCTATTAAAGAAAAATAGATAAAAATAAAAAACAATGAAAATTGGTTAAAAACGGCAAAAAAAACCTGTTTTTTTAAAACTTATTTTTCTCCGTATTCAGTCAAAACTCTTTTAACGATTCCAATTTTTTGCACATGTATGCGCATTGATCAGCCCTACATATCCTATATAATTTGAGATTTTTCAAAAATTCATATTTCGAAACTCAGAGTGTTGGAAAAAAAATCCGTATCAGACGCCTAATTTTTTTTTCCTTCATCTTTCACCTGGCATCTTTAGAACTGTCAAAAAAAATTTCCCCTTCCCATAATCAACATTTTGTCATACCCACAACACCTGATCAACGTTCAAACAAAACGTAATAGCGGAGTTCCAAAATTTTTTAAAATTTTTTCTTAAATCCTTAAATCAGTCTCCCCTATCTATGGAAAAAAGAATCAACTCTCTACGACCACGCGTTTAGATTTTAGCCCTAATTTCATCTTTCCGTTTTACCCCTGTTTACCCTATTAAATGACGGAATTTTTAAAAATCCTTCATTTAGATTAAGCTATAGGTTATTATCTTTCAAGTAAGCTAAAGAAGATTTTTGTATCTCTAATAGTTTATTTTTAATTTTGAATTTAAATTTTTTGCCGCACTGCGAAAGTGCGAGAGTGGGACGTTAGAAAATGGCGCCACTTTTTTGTGGTAGCTGCCATGGTTCATCGATTTATAAGACGTTATCACCTCAAAAAAAAAAAATTAATAAAGTTGGTTTTTCTTTTCTTTAATGTAAAAATGAATGCTGAAAACAAAAAAAAAAAAAATAGAAATGACGACCTAACAAAAACTCAACAAATGATCCACTGATGCTTTTGGAAAGTCAACATAATTTTTAGTAGCAATATCATCACAATAGCTGAATTTATTCCTGTGAACCCGGAATACACTTTCACCGCAAATTACTTTATATTTTACATATATTTTGCTAAAAAGCAAACCATTGAAATATAAGGTATTAAAAATATGTGATGCAAAGAAATTTGTTTGTTTTATTTTGTATATCAAAAAATTAAATTGTTTCAAAACGAAAATAAATATAATAAAAATAATAATAATATTCAATTCTTTAGTGCATCTGACATTTTAATGACACTTTTAAGATTTAATGAGCCAAAAATGGGCATTTAGTTTACAAGGGTGTTTAAAACCTTGTTAATTTTAAAGTGCTATTTGAAACCAAAAAATCCCATTTAAAGGTTTAAAAGCCTGTTAAATGTTGAGAAGTCCTTTGTGAAACCGGCCATAAATAATTAAAAAAAATATTTTTGACTTTTAAAAATAAGTTTACTTTTTTGAAAAAAATCATTGTATTGAAAACGGGCAATTCTTGGAAATGTCATACCATTTTTTTTTGAAACTTTATTAAAAATTATATAAAAAATTATTTTTATGAAAAACCGCTCTAAAAATTTTGATTTTTCTTTCTAAAAAATGGCTTTTCATACAAAAAATCAAATGGCATACTCGTTTTGTGGTGAGTATCATTCAGAACGGTGTTTAAGTAAATAAAAAAAAAAAAAAAAAACATTTTTTTTTACCTCTTTACATTTCCTATTAAATTCTTTAAAAAATAAAATTAAATTTGTCCTTAACTTTTTTCAACAAAAATCTTTAGCAATCGAGTTACTTTAACGATTAGAGAAAATAAGTGCGAAATAGTCTTGCATTAAATTTCTTAAATTTAACCACGTTATTTGTAAAAATAAACATGTAGAAAGTATATATGTACGTGATTTAAAGAAACCATTAGGATTTTGAATAGAACGATTTTTTTCGTTAAGTTTACAATAATTTTATAATGTCTTACTTATTTTATTTTACGTTAAATTTTTGAAATTTTTTACATTATGGTTAACACCAAAATTTGTTTAAGAAATTGTTTTGTAGCGATTTTTCGAAATTGTTTTCTCAGCACAAAGGATACAAAAATAAATAAATACAAACAAAATTAGCTATTCCCTTGTTTTTTCTATTACCTGTAAGATGGTCTTATAGACTAGATAAGAAGAAGGGTTTCGGTTTGAAATCAATGAGAGTCGTTTTTAAGGTAACTTCGCTGATAAAAGTCTCATGTAAAATTTTACTTATGGTTAATATCTTCTACAATTTGTGTGTCACGTAGGTATGTTGGATATCATCAAGTCCCAATTATATTAAGGTTTTTTTTCCTTGAACACTTGTTTAATATTCATAACCAGATACATACATATATGAGCTTTGTTCATCGAAATGTGTTAAATTAACCCTTTAATTTAATTCCCAATAGTTGAAATGGTCATACTTAAAAAATAATTTGTTAATGGCTTTATGCCTTCAAAAGGCTGCCATAAACAATTAAACGTGACAACACATAAACCATAGCCAGCTGACAATAAAAAAGCTTTTAGGATATCAATTTTCTTCAAATTACAACAATTAGTAAACAAAAATTATGAGGAAACAGGTGAACATAATATATATTTAGTATATCTCACTTTCTTATCTTTCATTCATGAAGGCTTCAATGAGTACTTTAGGGCATAAAAATCAAAACGAAAAATCTAACAACACAAAAATTATTATTTTTTTTCAAAACTAACGCAGATATTCGATGCCTGTTTTTAATTATTTCACATTTTCTTAATTACTCTTAATTAATCCCTACATAAACCAAAAACAATTATTTAATCAAGCGTGAAAAAATATCATTAAATCGTTCATTGACCAAGCTTCAATTCACAATTTGAATTTAAATCACAAATCACGATCCATTCCAAAACCATAATACACGAGTAGGAATATCCCAAACAAAATCCATTAACAAATTTTGATAGCTGACTCCACTATTTTGACTTATTCCATCTAATTGCCACTAATTGATCACATATATAGAAAAAACAGTTATTAAACTATAATTAAATTTCACATATTTGAAACTAATTGACGACATCGCATGACAAAACAGATAAATGAAAAAATATGAATAAAACAGAAACAAAAATAATGCGTCACAAAGTTTTTTTCTTAGAATTCATTATAACAAAAAAAAAAAAAAAAAACATTAAACCACCAGAAGTGAAAAGTAAATACAAAAAAAAAAAATGGATATGTTTTTATATAATATAGCTTCATACCCATTTTATCAATATTTTTCACTTTCAAATCTTCTTTTGGAGAAAAATTATATAATTTAGAAAGTAATAAAACGTTTTATGGTATGAAAACAGAAATTTAATTAATTTTGTATTTTTTTTTCTTCATTCTTTCCTTTATAATTCACACTTTTATATGCAAATCAAAATAACCCACTTAGATGCGCTATTTCCTCTGTCTGTTAGTTATTAAATATTTCCTTCATCAATTATCTAGAATTAACAACTTTATGGGTCAAAAACCTTTATAGTTTATTTGTATCATTAAAAAAAAAAAAAACAAGTATACGCCACAGTGTCCGTCGGTGTTTAAAATAACCGTCCATTGAAATAACCAACACAAAACTAATTAGTTAGACAAAGCTCACACCTACCATCTAATTAAACACTGTTAGTGCAGAACCTTACCCCCTTTATTACCCCTCAGCCTAACTTTACGGTTCACCGAGAGCCAGGCAAACAAACAAATATCTCTCCCAATAGATTGCATTTACAGTTTATTTACCCTAAACACCGTTATCAAAAGATCCAATCAAGCGGGCGTGCAATAAAAATCAACTGCTATCTGTCAACAATGTCATGATGATGGGCAACCGGTATGCGAGTTGCGTGTTTTGTGTTCAAGAGTGTAGTTGTGTGTGTTGCTATAAGTTGCAGATAGACATAAATAACGGTTTCATAGATGATTCACTTTATGTGTTTAATGCTGTTTCAATGTTCATGTCCATTGAGTTTGAGTACCTTATAGTACCTCTGCGCACACCTTTATATTGTCTGTCTGTCTGTCATGCTGGTAGAGTGCAGCAGTTGTTATAGTTTCTAAACTTCTCTCTGTCCGTTCTGTTTGATTGCTCATTCTGTTTATTTAGTGGTTTTGTTGTCTGCCGGTATTTGGTGGACATAACTAGCTACTAGCTGAGTTGTTTTTGTTGTTATTGTTGTCGTCGTCGTCGGCGTTGATGTTGGCGTCGGGCAATGACCTAACACATATAGCATTTGTGTGATATTAATCAATAAATCGATAGTTGCTATATTGTGTTTGTGCTTGAATACATCAATAACATTGGTTTCCGGAGCTGTGTCGGGCTAGGCTTAATGGCTTATTGTAGATAGTGTGACCATGTAATGGTTTTTCTTATTAATTCATATTATCATACAATACAGAAATAAAAGTCGGAACAACGGGGTGCCAGGTATCTTCAAAAGAAAAAATTAAATACAATAATTAGGGAAAACCCCGATTATACTTACTGAATATTTGTTAAATTAGAGCATTTGTTAATTTTAACACGATGACGAATTAGTAAAAACAGAGGTACCTGCAAAAATAAGAAAAAATAAAAAAAAAATGAATACAAAAAATTAAGAAAGCCATTGGTTGAAACTTTAACATTTACGAGATATGTGGATCTTTTGAGCTTTCGCTTGTTTTTTCCTTTTATTTTTGTTTTCCTTTTAAAAACTAAAAAAAAATGTTTTAAACTCAATTTTTCTTTTCTTTCAGGTACCTAAATAAATTTTTTCTTTGATTTAATTGCTTATAAAATTATTTGGAAGCTGTAAAAAGTAAGTTTGTTCATTTGTTCATTTTTAAACGAAAAAAAAAACAAATCAATAAAGGCCCATTTGCTGAAACGAAACTTAAATAGTTAAGTAAAACCTAAAGAGCTAAGTTTCACATAACGGTTTGCTCGAATTTCAAACTATGTCATAAACGATCCTAAGTTTAACATAACTTAGGGGGAAGAAATTGTAGAACATAAGCAGTTAATGTTCTACTTAAGCATTTTTATTAAACAAAAAAGAAAAGAATGCGGCTTAAGAAATGGATGTATGTAGTCAAAAATTACATCAATTATCAATTTAAAAGAAATTTACTCACTTTTATTAGCATTTACTTTCAACACAAATTTTTGAAACACTGTTTACTTTTTGTTATCATAATTTTCATTCTTAGTTTTGTCAAACGCACACATTTAAAAATTAAATTCTTTCAAATGAATATTTTTCAAAATTAAATTTAACATATATTTTTGGTCACTTTCACTATTGAATCTTTTTTTTTTTCTATAATAAAAAGACACAAACTTTTCTTAACAACAAATTTGTTGCATTCTAACTGCTTAATTTTCTCAAAAACAATTCGAATTTTTTGACTTTTCTATCGATTTGACATTTAGATTTGAAGTTCTCAGCGATTTATATCATGAAAGTAAATCATTGCTGAGTTCTATATAAATATTTTTTAGCAACGTAGAATAAAATGAGAAGAACTTTAGAACTATATTTGACCTAGTTAGGATTCAAATTTATGACCCGTATGAGCAAATGGGCCTAAGTCAAATTCAAAAAAATAAATTTCCTAGTAAAATAATTGATAAAACACTTAGGCCCATTTGCTGAAACGAGTCTTAAATATTTATGTGAAACATAAATCCTTAAGTTCTACATAGTGGTTTGCACGAACTTCAAATTGTGTCATAAATTCCTCTAAGTTCAACATAACTTAGGGGGAAGAAATAGTAGATCTTAAGGATTTTATGTTTTTTGCGAAATGGTAACGGAGTTACGAATAACAGAGTTACGCGCGACAGAGTTACGGCTGTCAAAGTTACGCGAAACCGAAGTTACGAAAAACTAGAGTTACGAATTCTAAAGTTATGTTAAGCTATGACATGTGATTTTTGGGTTGGCAACAATTGCAACAACAGTTCACCACACCAAAATAACGTCTGTAAAAAAAGGGGTAGTTTGGTTATTATTTTAATATAAATAATAACAAAGTGGGTATTACAAAATACGCTATGAATAATTATATTAATTAATAGAAAAAAAAATACGTATTTGCAATATTAGTTGGACAAATAAGAAGTTTTTTTTTTTTTTTTTTTTTTAGTTTTAGTTCTGACCAATGAGAAAAATGTTAATCCCTTGTTTGTATTTCCATAATTGCATGTCGTTCCTCGCAATTGTTGCCAACCCAAAAATCACATGTCATAGCTTAACATAACTTTAGAATTCGTAACTCTAGTTTTTCGTAACTTCGGTTTCGCGTAACTTTGACGCTCGTAACTCTGTCGCCCGTAACTCTGATATTCGTAACTTCGTCGGTTTCCCGTTTTTTGCTTAAAGTATTTTATTGACCAAAACAGAATGAACCCGGCTTCAAAAATTGATGTATGTGGTAAAAAAGGAAATAAATTATCAATTTAATTTATAATTTGCTCACTTTCATTAGCATTAACCATCTATACCGATGGTAAAATTCACAACACACATTTTTGGAACACTGTTCATTTTTTGTTTTTATATTGGTCACATTAATTTTTGACAAACAAAAATTTTAACAAAACAAATTCTGTCAAATGAATATTTTTTTTTTATTAAATTTAACACACTTTTATAGCCACTTTCACTATTTTACACTTTTTTTCTGCAATTAAAATTGCCAAAATAATAAATTTGTTAAATTCGGTAAATTGCTCAAAAAAAGTTCAAATTAACTGACGTTTGTGTCGTTTGACATTTTAATTTGAAGTTCTCAGCGATTTATCGCATGAAAGTACATAAATCGTTGCTAGGTTGAATATAAATATTTTTTAGAAACTTAGAATAAACTAAGTTAAACATAGGACTTATGTTCGACCTATCTAAGATTAGAATTTATGACTAGTATGAGCAAATTTGCCTTAGAGCCTAGAAATTTAAAATAAATTTGTAAGTCGTAAAAAAAATTAACGGTAAATATTTTTTTTTTTTTTTTTTTCAAAAATTAAACTTCTTAAATTTCTTTTAAAAAAATATCTACACAAATCGGTTGTAGGTTGGTTAAAAAAAGATCTTTGGAAAATAGAAAGGATTTCAAATTTTTGAATTTGATAATTTAATCAATAATTTTTGATTTGAAATCTATTTGTTTAAACATTTATAAATTCCGGTCTATACTTTTTGAAATAGAGTCTTTTACAAAAGCAACAAACTAGCCGATCTGATGTATAGCGTTGGAAATTACGACAGATTTTCTGTTTTAAAAACATTTAATTTTTTGCTCAAAAGTGCAAAAAAAACATCAGAAGTTTTAGTTTTTTTCCCTTTAAGAAAAGTTTGCAGTTTTTTCCTAGGAAAAAAGCCAGAATTTCATATGAAAAAAAAGACCGTAAAGTAGGTCTTTTTTTTTTCAAAATAAAAAAAATTTGTCGTATTTTCATTCAGCTTAGTTTCCAGAAGGCCTGAGATATTTTCTTGAACCTGAAACAAACAAAAAAAAAAAAAATGAAATAAAATTAGCCCTCGAGGTAATCTGTTATAAAAAAAATACCGATCTTTGTAAATGTGTGGGAAAATGATTTCTGTTTAAATTTCCTTGTTTTAAAAGTTGACGAATTCAGCTTATTTTCTACAAATTAATATTGCTACTCAAATACCTACATACATGTATCTATAAATTATTCTGCTAATTTGATTTAAAGCTAGCAGAGCAACTACCAAAATCATGTTCAGCTAAAATTTAGGAGCTGTTTTAATCCAATTAAAATAAAATCCACGACTGAGTAGCACGAACTTGCTCTTATAGTTCAAGTTGCCCAAATTTTTAAGACTTTTTATATAGAAATTTGGGAAATGTATGGATGTTCCTATTATAAAAACAAACTAAAATTTTAAAAAAATATTAAATTCGTTTTTCAAAGCAATAAAACAACATCTAAAATGAAATTACCCTCTAAAATAAGTATGCAGTTTTATTTGCTGTAATAAAATGCATTTTTAGAAAAATAAAAATTCAAAATGGTTAGGTAGAGTCATTCTTTAAAAAACTAATTTTGGAAACAAAACCAAAATCAAAAAAATTCAATGCAACGTTTTCAAAAACTTGATTTTTCGTAAAAAAAAAATTTAAATCCAAAAATTATGTTATTCAAAATTTTATTTTTGATTTATAATGAAATTATATAAATGCTTTTTATAAAAAATTTCTTTGAAATACAATTAGCAGTTTGGCAAAAAATCGGATTTGAAAAAATCGGTTTTATGGCAGGTACCCTTAATAATGATTTTCAAAAACAAAAAAAAAAAAAAATCGTCAAAAAAATAATTCCAAAAGCCCCTCTGGAGAGCCGCAAAAAAATACTACATACCTACCAAGTTTGAAGCCAAACGGTCCATCCGTTTGGGCTGTAGCTCCTTACACGGACAAACAGACAGACTTTCGGAACCCACTTTTTTTGGCATTCTCTATCATCGTAATATCATGGAAAATTGTTATCTCAACTTTTTTCTTTTTGTACGAATGCATAACTTCTATATCGCAAGTAAAAATCCAAGAAAACATTTTTTTCTTAAAAAAAAAAAAGAAATTGTTAATATTCGATTTTTTTTGTACAACTACCTTGAATAAATTAAATGGTCGACTTATTTAGATAAGTACCTACTCTATTTTTTAAACGTTTTTCTAAAATTCCCTAAAAAATCATTTTTTATATATTTCATAAGAATCCATCTTCTCATAACATGGGTTTTGCTTTTCTCAGAAATTTCAACTTAAAAAAAAAAAAAAAAAGAATTTTAAAGAAGCGGAAAATTGTCATAGGTACAACGTTATTTTTTAAGTAGTGAAGCACTCAATTTAGTTTTGGGAGCCCTAAATTAGATATAAAAGATTCAAACAGAACTTATGTTCAGCTAACTTTGGTTTGCTAAGTTGAAAGAAAAAGTATTATACTTTTGATAAGAAACAAATTTTGAAATTAATCATATCGCCGTTAATTTTGAACCATTTTTATTTTAGTTGATGATATGTATTTTGAAAAGCAAATCATCATATTTTTACGATAGAGATAAAATATAGTGCTGGCTAAGTTGTAAAAACGTGTAATTGATTTTAATTCATATCGTTAACAACAAATTATTCAAAAACAACAAAAAAAAACTCACTTGAATAACAATTTGTTATTAGCAATTTAAAATATCAAACAAGTGCATATAAAATATAATGCTTTGGCAATTTGACAGGTTATTTATAACTCATGTATCTTTTGAAATAAAACAAAACTTTTCTGTAATAATGCAACAAAAGCAAATTGAAAGCTGTTAAAAGCATGTAAATATTGTCAATGAAATGCCACCCACCACTTTGGACAAAAAACAAAAAAAACTATATCGACAAAATACATAAGTGCAAAAATTAGGATGTCAATTTTAAACAAAACTAAGCCATTTACCTATATAAAACATGAGACGAATAGTATCAGTTCTTCATAATATTGCAGAATCCATGGTCACACTGGTCTGTCGAGCGTGTTGATACAGGACTGATGAGTTACTCATAGAATAAATATTTCTGTGGTGCATTTTTTAATCGATTCCTTTGAATTTAGAATGACATTTTTTTTTTTTTTGTGATGTCAAACGAGTATTTGTGAAGGTGGTTAGGGTAAGGGAGTAGACTTCAATAAGTTCAGCTATAGCATATTGAAGTTTTGAATTGAATTAATCCCCGAGGAGGTGAGCTTACTCGTTTGTATTTTTGTTTCAAAAACAATATACGAGTAGGAAACTAAACATTATTTGAGTTTTATTTTTTTTTATCTTTGACTTTTTTGTTTGTGTTGATTTGTGTCATCATATTTGTTCAGAATTTTTTTTAAAAGGCCAGGCACGTATCTATATGGCAGAGCATACAAATAAAAAAAAAAATCAAATAAAATTGCTTTTTTTTACATCTTTCATTTTGTTTTTTTTTTTTTTGTTCTACTCCTTCTGACGTGTTCAGCCAATGCCACTCATGGAGTGGAATTTCAATACCTTGGCAATATAGATTTAGATATGGGCTTGTAAAAACTATAGCTTTGCTAGCAGCACCTATATAAATAAGCGGATTTAGGTTGACAACTTGCAAACTTGCTTCGGGTGACAAAAAACCCATGAAAACAAAAATATATTTAACGAAAATTTTTTTGTTTGCCTTGTCTAAATGCCACGTACATATTTATGTAGGGTTAGGATTTTGGGAAGTCTTCTATCTACATAAACACTCTAAATCAATATAATAGAGACATCTTCTTTTTCTTGGAAATTTGTCTAGCAACTGTTAAGGAAAATTGCCAATACATATTTTTGTCTTTGAATATTTAAAAACCTAAATTTTTCTCATAATCTTTTGCCTTTTATTTTTCAATTTAGATAAGATTTTATAGAAACTTAAATTAAAGTACCTAATCAATTGACCATGAATGTTTTGCAAATTCTATGAGTGGGAATATTAAAAAAAAAAAACCAAACAAATTCATTTGTTTTGGGAACGTCATCAACGTCGTCGTTGTTATTTGGGAAGAACTAGCGATTTAGTACGAAACCAGCAATTTTTTTTTTCTTGCCTAACTCGGTTATCTCTGATTGGATTAATTTTTTTTTTGTGCTGCTACCTATTTTTTTTTTATTTAATGGAATAATTATACCTACTTGAAAATATGGTGTCAGCGATAAGAGATATTATATTAACAGTGTTATTGGTCAGGGTTAATCATAACTATCTTCTCTTATAACATTGAGTAAAATCTCACAAAATATTGCAGACAAAAAAAAAAAAAAAAATCTGACAGCTTTTATCACTTGGGTGAGTTTTTGGCTAAATTGATTTTTTTTTTTTTTGTATTAATTATATATTATGTCTTTTTTCGGTTTTTACTGTGGGAAAAGAAAATTTCATTGAATTTTTATGAATTCAATTATTTCATAGTTACTCTGTGGGTTTTCCGTCTCATAATTTTTAACTTGAAACAATAGTTAATTGGGTTAGGGAAAAGTACATAGAAATTGATATTTCACCATTTTTAGCACCTTGTAATAATGTTTTTAACAAAAGAGAAAAAAAAGTTTTATCATGGTTAAAGCTTAATTATTCAGTTTATAAATAATAAAATTTATTGTCATGGTGACTGAACATTTTACCGAATATAGGGACGGAGTTATGTAGGTACACGTGTGAAATTTTTCTTCATTTATCCAATATTTTAACTCATTATCAAGACCTAAATAAATGTTAAATGTAATGCGGGAAAAATAACTTAAAATCAACGAAAACCACGTTGATTTGATTTTTGGGAACGAAATCAAAGTAGAACAGCGTTAGTTTAAAGTGGTTTGCAGTTATGTACCTACTTAAATTAAAGTCGAGTCGTTTCAACTTTGAAAAAAAATCGTCAATTCAAATAAAAAATAAAATAAAAAATTGGCAGCCCCTGGGTATTAATCCTCATTGTTACCGCAGCCAAAATTTTTTTTGAGTCCCCCAGGGCAAAAAAAAGAGTCCTTTTGAAAATAAATGTGTCCCTTTCAAAAAGTCCGCTTGTTAAAGTTAAGCCTTAACTAGATTGGCCACTTTTTGCAAAAGTACAAAAGAATTTTTTTTCGCTAGCGCAGTTAGGTTGCAAAAAAGAGGCCACTTTTAGCAAAAAGTCGAAAAGTAAAAATTTTCAAACTAATTTTTTGACAGTTTCTCCGACCACAAAATTAAAAATAATGATGCAGAAAGCTTTGTTAAAAACAATTTTTTTTGTAGTTTTTCCAAAAACAAATTGTAAATTTCCCACTTTTTCACTTTTTCAGTCATTGTAGTTAAGGCTTTTATCAATTATTTAATTTCATTAAACAAAAACATTAGTAGTTCACACGATATTATGTCCGACTAAATACCTACTTGTTTATTTGAACCAAATAAATATTTCAAGAAATTTTTTAGTGAGTATAATAAATTATACGAAATCAAATTCAATTACATATTTCATTTTCGTTTAATGTTCTTTAAAAAAAACTCATCATTCTTTGAGTTAAAATGATTGTGGAAAAAAAGGATCCCTTTTCAAAAATATGTATCCCCGAATCCCATTGGGAAAAAATAATCCGAGGGGACATTGTATTCTCTGTGAATCCTACAACTTCTGGGTTACAAGGCGAATGCTTCAATAATAACATATTATGTCACTGGTGGAAATTAAGGTGATAAAATGCAACAAAAGCTAAAGTCGCACAAAAATTTAACGTACGACTGGGTCATTCTTGTAGTAAAATATATATAAAGCTAAACAGTGGCGTATCCAGAAAAAAATTTGGGGGGGGGGGGGGGGGCTGAAAAATTTTTCAAAAATTTTTGATAAAGTAAATGTACTACAAATTTGTTTTTTTTTTTTTTATTCATCTTTGATCGAGAGAAAAGCGCTGTGCTGCGATACTGAAAGTCGTATAGTAGCATTTTACTCCTCCCGACAACTTCGTACTTTTTTTATCCTTTCACATTCAAAGTAGCTATTTTTCCAAGTTCTTGTGTTTAGTAATCTTAAAAAAAAAAAAAACACTTTTTCGTTCGAACTTTTTCATGTGCTGAATTCAATACTGTTTACAGATTTATTCCTATCACGTCTAGTTTTTGAGCTTGACTCATCACTTTTTTCGGTATAAATGCCCATATTTCCGCAATTCGACCGAAAGTGAACTGGCATCACTTTTCAATTTCACGTGAATTTGATCTTCGATCGATTTCGAAAACATCGAAAATGCTTGGAACTGTCAAAACTGAAGGATCATCCATTTTTATTTTGTTTCCAATGTTGAATTACGGCTACTTTGAACATGGATGCAATTTTATTGGCAACTTTATTGGAAAAAAGCAGAATTTACAAGATCCCCCTGAGCCCCTCCCCTCAATACGCCACTGAAGCTAAAGTTAAACGAATTGAAGCATGCCATTGTAGGTATCGTGATATATTGTAGGTATCAAAACGATAATTGAAAATCGTAAGACCCGTTTTTCAAAAATATTTTTTTTTTATGTACTTATAAATTTTTTTTTAAATAATTGGTATGCTTTATAGGCTATTGATTATGTCGAAAAACATGGCAATAAGGAACTAAGATGTTCACGGGTAAACTTAATTAATATTAAGTTTATAATTCTAGCTTTTGAAAAAAGTTTCAATCAAAACTGTAAGTGTTGCCGTTGTTTTTTAATAATTTTTTCTTATTTTAAGTATTTTTTTTAGAAAATTGTCCCTCCCGCCAAAACGGGGGGAACTAGAACCCCCTCTCATAGTAAGCAATGATTGTATTTAAACCCTCTACAATATCTCATTATCAGTTCTTGGTGCTTAAGTTATCGTACTTTCCCCTCAAATGTTTCTGTTTTACTGAGTAAAACTAGAAATGCGAAAAAAGATAGATTAAAATGGCCATACTTCATTTAATTTTCAATGAAAAAATTTGGTGAGTACAGCATTTTGAAGGAAATTTAATCTTATTTTTTTCCTTGGAGCAATGTTTATGTCTATCTCAACCCACAAAAAATGTACAGCTAAAAAAGCAAAAAAACTCAAAAAATCGATTTTTTTGATATATTTTTTTTATGATTTTTAAAAAAACATTATTCCAATAGGAAATTCAATTCTCTACAAAAAGTTGTATGTGCAATATATAAAAATTTTGCTTGGTTTACGAGGTATATTGAAAAAACCAAAAAGGGGGCTTTTGCAACCCTATCTTCAGTTTCCACCCTCTCATTTAATAGCACTCCGCGGTTTTATCTTCTCTTATAACCCATTCAACGATTCCTGCAATAAAAACCCGTGAACGTCTTAGTTCCTTTCTAAACTACATAATCAATAGCCTAATAGGCGAAATTTCGTGAAAACTCAAAATAACGATTTAAAAAAAATTGTTGTGAGGAATTTTTTTAATACCTAATCAAAAATTTTTTTTTTTTAAATTTTGAAACTTCAGCGTGAAGCTGTATGAAAAATTTCGTCGTCTGCGAGAAATTCTGATTTTTTCATAATTCTTTCCTATGAATGTGACCATTTTTGACCATCTATTTACCTACTTCTTTTTACCAATCACATTTTGAAAAAAAAAAAATTTAATTTGGAATCTAAAGCGCTTAGTGTTTTTTTTTTTAATTTTATTGCTGTGTTTAAATGGTCCTATTTGTACATCATTTGACTTTTTTTGTTTCAATTTCTGTTGGTAGTAATGCGAAGGTGTCTAGGCAAAAATAAATATTTTATATCTCAAGTTCGACTCTATAAAGTGACTACCAACAAAGATAGAGGCAAAAAATGTTTCCAGTAGTCAATTTTGCATGCTTTAACTTTGTTGACATTCATCTATTTTGTTATTCACTTAATGGATTCAGACATAAAATATTTAAAACAAACATTTAAAAATTTAAAGAGCATAACTTGAAATCATTTTTAAAAGGGTAAGATGGGTTTTCTAATGCAGAGGGGAATAAAAATTATTAAATTTTGTCATCTTTACAACATTTTAGTTAAAGTTTAATGTTTTGATTATGATTAGATTACATCTTTAATCTTAAAAAATGAAATTTCAGGAGCTTTGGCACCTTCTACTTTTTTAGTTTTTTTTTTTTTTTTAACTACCTCAGAAAATTATGGATGCGGTGATTGTCACTTTGTTTGAAAGTTTTATCGTGTGAGCCGTTTGAGTGAAAACTCAACTAACTAAAAATCATTAATTTGGACGTTTCCATAATTTAAAAGATTTTAAAAATTATAAAAAAACACCAAACACTTCCGTATCAAGCTTTGAAATTCAAGCAAATTTAATTTCTTATCTAGGTTGCATGGAAAAAATAGTATGGAAAAAATTATTCAATTCCTTTGAAAATGAAAATTCATTGAGCTATAAACACCTTTGTCGAAAATCAGAACTACTTTATTAGACACGCATGGTCTTCTTCTACAAAATCGACAAGTTTACCAGACTATTTATCGAATGAGTATTTATAATGTGATTTCTTCCTTTCAAAATTCATTTCACACAAAAAACTCATTTCACTTAAAAAAACACCAATAACCAAAAGATTTATTCATATCTTCTCGGAAAAAAAAATTCAATCTTCATTTTCATTATTATCTTCCTCTATAGAATCTAATTATCCAACTACACGACATCGGGTAACGTATAATGTTACAAATAAAATTAAGAAAAAAACAAACTCACACTAAACCTCCTCCTCCTACACACATAATGCCACACCATCAATTTTCACATTTAAGTGGCATGAAAAAAAGAAGAAAAAAAAAAATCTACCCACTTAACCCGTACACACATCAGTTTATCTTAATTATATGAGTGCGGGAAGAAAAAAAAAAATAAAGTGGGAGGGTATATAATCTTGACACCCCATTATCGGTTTCTTATCAGAATTCATAGCTCATAGCACTTTTTTACAAAACAATCAATCTCCCCTCTAGTATGTGTTTTTCTCGAGATATTTAAATAGAAAACTAAAACAAAAATATGCATATAAATATTCTGGTTATACGGAAAAGAATTATGGAAGCAAACTTAACCCCTATAAAAAGCCACCTAGAGGTAAGGTATCATCATCATCATCTATCTACAAAAAAAACTTTAACCATCAACCTAACCAAACCAACCAACAAACAGTAGCACAATCTTGAAACCGGAAAAGTTATACCTATTCACATCGATTCTCCATATAACCGCAGCGCAGTGCAATTCATCTTCACCAAAAGACCACATAAAGTCGATTCTGTGTGCTGTGACTGCGAGCGTCTCTGTGACACGGTTGAACCATCGCAGCTCATCTCATCTCTTTAATTTCAACTTCAGAGCTAAATATATGTAAGGCAAAGGCAAAAAAAAAATAGATAAAAAACACAAGATACAAAACAAATGCTTTAGGAATTAGAGGATGTTGCACACTTAATGGGGGATGCCAACGAGTAGTCACAGAAGCGGAGCAAAAGGTCAACAATCTTCCACCAACATCAACATCACCATCATCAGCAATAGATCACGTTTGCACTTTTAATTTTTTTTTCTTTTTCTCTATTTTGTTCCATACAGAGTAGCCAGATGAGAGTTGAAAAATTATTAACCCTTAACTATAGTGGTGGGTCCAGGGGACCCACATCTACTTTTAAAAAGTTAATAAAAACCGTTGAAAATTAATTTTCTCTTTTTTTTTTTTTTTTGTTTCTTCTTCTAAAATTGTTATCTTTTAATGCTTAAAAAAAAAATTTATAAAAAAATTCAATTTTGTATTTTATTTTATCATTTCAAAACACTACAAATTTTCACCACTATAGTTAAGGGTTAAAAGTATTTGTTTGGGTTTAAAAAATTGGAGAATTATAAATAATACACATTAGGGTGATGCGTTTTAGTGGTTTAAGCGACAAAACCAATGCACATTTGCTACAAAATGTTCGAGCTATCTCAATAAAATCAACAAAGTGTTTCGGAAAAATCTGCGGATCACTCAAAAACAACAACTGATTGGTCTGGTAAAATCAATAATTTATTCAGGTAAAATCAACCAGTTGATATGGTGAAGTTAACCAGTAGATATGGTTAAATCAACAAGAAGCTTAAGACTTTATGTTTGATGTTCACAGCACCAACAACAACAACTGGTTGTCCTGGTAATCAATAATTTTATCAGGTAAAATCAACCAGTTGATATGGTAAATGTAACGAGTATATATGGTTAAATCAACAAGTGGCTCTTTGTTTAAGACCTTATGGTTGGTGATCAATTTTACCTGAAGTGAAAATATTCATTCACTAGTTTTCGAAATATTGATTTAACAATTAAAAAAAATCCCATGTTTTTTTATGTTTCCAAAATTTTAACTATTTTAAACCCACAAAAATGGTTGTATATACAAAAGATTTCCTTCATTCGGTTTGAATCACATACAAAACTGACGGACCAACTCTGTTCATACTCTCTATCATCTTAACGCCAATGCTATGAATATCTCAAATTCGATAAGGATATTATTTGCAGTTGGAGAAACAACAAACTTTTTCAATAAAAAATACGAACTGCTTTAAGAAAATCAAAAAGATTTTTTTTCCGAAAGTTTGAAGATCACTCGGATATATCAACTGGTTGTCTTGGTAAAATCAACAATGTCATCAGGTAAAATTAACCAGTTGATATGGTAAAGTTAACCAGTAGGCATGGTTAAATCAACAAATAGCTTTTGGTATAAGACGTTATAAATGGCTGTTGATTACTATTCTTTTTTTAAGACAAAATATCTTCCCATCTGCTGTTTTATTATTTCCTCAACTTAAAACTGATTTTTCAAAAAACTCTGTTTTACTCTGGCAATACTTTTGTGGCACTCCAAGGAATTTGTGAGCGTTATTATCTTCAGCAAAGCGAATGATTTCAGAGTTTTTCCAAAGAATCCATTTTATTTTTCTTTTGCTCAAAGGGAAATAAAGTTTTTGCATGGTCGCTGGACCTGGACAGCTTGCTGCTGGTTCTGGTACTTATTGCTGTTCAGCGCAATAGTCATCGTCTTCGTCGTGGTCGTCGTATATTTTGTGGGTACACTTTTCTGTATAGTTCAAAAATGTCATATGTATGGTTCTTTTGTTGACACCATAAGAGCACTGTATACTACCGGGCACACTAGGGTACAATTCATCATGGCGATGGTGCTGGAATCTTGACATTTCCCAGCGCACAACACAGCAACATAGCACCAACAAAGAAAATACAACCATGCAAAAGGTTGTATACGAGTTTATTTGCGAATTTTCTGCTGCTTTCGTTTCGTTTCTGCAGTTGTTTATGGCAAAAAGAACTGATACCTTGATGCTGGGGCTGGATCTACACCATTTTAAGTATAAGTCAACTTTAGCCACGAAGTTGGAACTGGGGACTTTCAGTTCTTTTTTTTTTTTTTGCTGTAAATGTAAATCGTCTGTGCGCTATAATGTGCCATGACCACCCGTTGTAATGGATTAATAGTAGATTTTTCATTTCAATCCTGTATTTTTGTTTTGTATTTTTTTTTGGGTGTGTTTTCATAAAATTCAAATCAATCTTTTAGCTCTAATGCAAACGGATTTCCTGTTTTGTCATATTGTAATGTCAATGAGATATTAAGCAAAAGCCGTATTGAATAATAAATATCCACGTGGGGAGATTGTAATCTCTTTGTTCGGCGCTCAAAATTAAAATTGAATGGAGAATGATTACTGCAGAGTATCTATGACATTTTAGCTTTTAGAAGAGACCTTTCAACGATATTGTTTTTTTTTTTTCGAATGATGTAAATTTATAGGAACTGAAATACTAATACAAAATTTTATCGCTGTGTACCTATTTCTTCAAAATAGATTTCACGTAACACAAAAGGATTTATTAACTTTTAACATTCTAGTGCTTTATATTTTTTATGATTTTGTCGTCAAAAGTTCACTTTTTAAATTAACAGAAAACAAAACAATGAAAAGGGTTCGAAAAATGTTAAAAAGCGTGTGATTTATAACATTATCCCAAACCCTTTATTAATTTTTTGTAGAATTTTGTGAAACAGAATAATGAAAAGCAGAATTTTGTAAACCACTATTTTTAAAAAAAGTTTTGACCCCAACCCTTTTGTTGACAGGATTTTGGAATACAGAATTTTGAATTTAAAGAATTTTTAAAGAAATAATTTTTGGATTCCGAATTTTGGCACATACAAAATTTCGACCACAATAACCCAATTTTAATTAATATTAATATTAAGATTACAGACACTTCCTAACCCTCTGTAGACACACCTTTTTTTTTGCGAATTTGGTTTATACTTTTTCATGTCGCTAGAACTTTTTTCGGTCTCCTTATATTATAGAGAATCATATACGAAATTGATGTAGAATATTCCTAGGAATTCGAATATTGTATTCGCAATTCAAGAAAATGTATTTTCATCCTTATAAAGACACTTTTTTGTGACCACTTTTAATTTTTGTCCTGCCAAATTCGCACCCGTGTGCCGACAGAGGGCTAATACTAATTCACAAAAGTTTTCATTGATATCGGTTAAGGTCTTTTACGAAAAAGTCAAAAATAAAAAAAAAATGACGTTCTATGGCAGTAAATGTTAATAACGCCTCAAAAATGTTTGTTTTTATAAAAAAAGCAAAATTACACAGCCATACAAAAAAAAAATCTGACCTGGGGTTGCGACCATGTTTTTCATATAGTTTTTTGGATCGCTGAAACCGAATCTAAAGTCCGTTTTGCCGCCATCACGTCTGATCTGGGTGTGCGAATATGTTAATCATAAAGTTTTTGAGCCGGTTAATCCAGATTCGAAGTCACTTTTCTATATCACGTCAGGTTTTCGAGATATCCTCAAAAAATGTCAAAAACAAAAAAAAAAAAAAATCGTTCTTATCTGGTGGTGCAAACATGTTAGCGGTATGTTTTTTGGGTCGCTTAAACCGAATTCGAAGTCTATTTTGCCGTATCACTTCAGGTTTTTGAGATATTCTCAAAAAATGTCAAAACTCAAGATAAGAACTTTTTTTTTGTTTTTACATTTTTTGAGGATATCTCAAAAACCTGACGTGATACGGCAACCCCAGGTCAGACCTTTTTTTTTGTGTGGCTGTGTTATATTTATGTACTCGTATTTCCTACAGAATTGTCAATTTAACCAAAATCGTTTGAGTGTTTTTTCAAAAAAATAAATATATACCTAATTGATTATGGTTTTTAGGATAAAATTTCAATTTCCTTTTTACAAAATCTCCCAAAACATAGAACACCCTTTAGTACACTGTTAAAATTTTATAATAATGGTGATACCTATAATAACATCTTTTATTTTTTTTTTCACAAAGTAGGTATGTGAAATAAAATCTGATTGCCGAACAAATTTTGTCAGAAATTCATACCTTTTACTTCGAAAAAACACAAAGCGCCTTCAAAAATGAGTGCAAATTCAGATTTTTATTATTTAATTTTTTCAAAAAAGGTTAGCAAATGTAGACACAAAAAAATTGTATTTCTATTTTAAAATGGCTTCCATTTTCGTTTAGGTTTTTAGTACAGTTTGATTAAAAAATCTAAAAAACTTTAGTTAGTTCCTTTTGTATGTTTTGAAAAAAGAAAGAAAATACTTAAAATAATAAAAAAGAAAAAGAAAAAAATAGGTTTCATTATAATACACTAAAACGTAAAATCTAGTCAACATTAATATTTTAATTGTCAAAGTGAAATTTTCACTATCCACTTAAACTTAAAAAAATGTCAAAATGATTTTTTAACTGTCAAAGTGAAATTTTTACTATCGACCTAAATTTAAAAAATTTAAAAATGATATGATAAAATATCAAAATTAATATTTTAATTGTTGGACGACTTTTGTCACTGAAAAATGTTAATTTGATAGCTGTTATTATCAAATTTTTTTCTCGGTGTATAATAAGTAACTATCTGGTTACGAGTTAGTGCTCAACTTTTTAACGAACTAAAATTCAGAAGGATTGCTGGAGGAATCCCAAAATTAAAAAGAGTGATGCTTGCTATTTATCATGATAAAGGCGTTCGTGTTTTTGTTTTCGAGAAGGCTAATGAATCTTTGTTTGGAGACATCACCCACAATTATTTTAAAGTTAAAAACTTGTTTTTATCATTTTCTGACCTCCAGCACACTTCCGAACGATTGGATTCTATCCATGCATCGGGTTGTCATTTCCCATTGTTATCACATCGCAATTCTCATATCTGCCTCACATTGTCTATAATCTCAGCGAGGGCCGTTTTGCTTTATGCGTTACAATTTACCAACACAAATTGCACGTGCATACATTAAATCCATTGTGGTTAAAAACACGAGTCCTTTTGTCCCCGAGGCTTGTGTTTCATCATTTTTTTATATTTGTTGAATTTTTTTTGTATTTTAAATTTATATCCTTCGGAAGGATGGTAGAATCCTGCCATCACACACATTTGCAACAGTCTTTTCATGTGCACCAAGTGTTATCCTATTAGAAAATGTCCTTTTCCATTGTCCTCCCAAATCTTTTTGGCTCTTAGTTTTACTCCCTCATATTGGCCTAGTATTGTGTCGGCGAAAGTCCAAAGTAATTTTTGGGATTGTTGATGACATAAATATCCAAAATAGATATACACAAACAACAAAAGTAAGAAAGAGACGAAAGATACAAAATCTGATTTTCCACATATAGACTAGGTTAGGTACGGAGTTGTAGTTATAACCCCTATAGCGATTTGTGTAGAGAAAGAGATTTTTGCGGTACGATGTACACCGAGAGGCCCTTATTCGTCTCTCTTTCATGGTGCTCTGGACATAAATTTAACGTCCTTTCAAATGGCGACCGTTTTCGAAATTCGATTTCTGGTCAAAGTGGGTGGGCAATAATTTGAAGATTTATCTACAGCAAATGGCACGTCCTCGCATGTTGGAAATTGTTGGTCGTTGGTGCGGTGAATGAGTGTGTTTTACAAACTACATTGCTTCAAAATGGCTATTTTAAGAATTAAGTGGGCGGACTACGACTATACACCAGCTACAGCAACTAGCAGTAGTTGGTGTATAGCTGGAAAACGCCACCGAAGCTGAACCAAAGGGACAAACGAAGAGTTTTTGGGAAAATTTATTACAGTAAAATGTTAAGGGCGGCCGCATCACTAAGAGTGTGTTTGTGTGTTTTTTTTGGGTTTTTGTTTGATGGCATTTGGTTTATCCGGCCGCTTAAAATTGACCCATAAAACGAATAGAGGCATTTTAGACTGAAAGGGTTTTGTTTATAACACCAGTTTTGTGAGTTTAACTCGCCATCCCTTTGGATTTAAAATTTATGATCTTCTCTCTCTTCGAAGAACGAAAAGTTGTGTATTTTTTGTGTCTTGTTGTTGTTTTTTAAATTTTATGCTGACAAGCATATTGAAGTATTCTCTTATTTGACAGATTGAGTTCGACGCATAGAAACAACTCAATATTGAGAGCAATTAGTAGTCAATGATTAACGAGCGTTTTGAGGAAATAATAATAAAAAAATGCTTTTTCCATTTCTTTCTTTAGAAAACGAAAACAATTCGAGTGGAAATGAATAAAATCTATAGAAAAGAGATGGGGTGATTTTTTTTTTAATTTTTAATTCTATGGCTTCTTCTATGAAGAAAAATTAATTGATTGGCATGAAGCTACTTCAGTTTTTTTCCCTTGATGTGGTAATTAAGTGAAAATTATAATTATCTTCTATAAGGGGTTTCCTTTCTTTAAGAAAATTGAAATAAAAATATCTAATAACTTAAATCAGAGTTGAGTAGATTCTGTACTGGTAAATGTTTCCAAATATTAGAATGATGACGTAGAGAGTGGTCCACGCTTGAATGGGAAAAATAAAATTTTCAAATAAACGTTTGGCCACCCCTATTTTGGCTCCACATACTATTGATATCATACTGTTGAATTTTCAGTCTCATATCTTATATAGAAGGGGTGCTCATCGATATTGAAAAAATTTATTTTGTTGGAAAAAAGTAAAACATTTTTTTTTTTAGTTAAAAATTGCTTGAAAGTTGTGGTTGTTGTACTTATTCTGAAAAAAAATATCGAAATAATTATTTTTTGGGGGCACTTCCAAGTAAATTTCGTCAACAGGTAGTATACAGACCTTTTTTTTTTGCACATTTTGCTTATTATTTAATATTTTTAATTATTTCTCAATTTTTTTTTTTCGAAAAAATATTTTACATGTTTTATAAAGACAAGTAAAACATAAATAAAATATTTAAAAAAAAAATGAAAAAGAAATCAAGATTACCTACAAAAACTAAAAAATTGAACTGTTACTAGCACCCTCTTGCGCTTAAGATAGCGAAGAGAATTGAAATTTCTCAACGTTAATGTTTTTTTGGACCAAACTAATGATGAGTTTCTAATTTATTAAATATTTTTAGAAGTAAACGATCGGGTCACATGTAGATTTGCTTTAAGGTTAAAAATGCTTAGAATATTTTATGTGAAAATTCATAAAGAATTCCTTTAAATATAATTTGAAGATGAATTGCCAAAAATTGTATAAAGTTTGTCTTCAAAATACAAAAAAAAAAAATTATTTAAATAGTTTCGGCGAAGTAGGTTTTGCAAATAAATTTATTTAACGTCAAAGATACAAATTTAAAAATGGTTACACTGATTTTTTTAAACAATATTTTTGTATTTTTAAAAATTTTCAAAAAAAAAAGTTTGGGAGGTATACAATAGTAATTATTCGACAAATAGTAGGAGGAGTTTTAAAAATATTGACCCCTTTCAAATAGTTGGATTTTTTTTTACAAAATCCGAAAATGTGATTTTCGAGTATTGTAATAATTTTTAATTTGACGGTAACATATGTAATGTAGGTACCTATGTTTGTTATAATATGTGTTTGTATAATGGAAATACTTACTGTTTAAGCCTGGTACGCTGTTCGCGCTAAATTTTAGCCGAGATAAAATTCCCATACAAGTTATCGATAATTTGTATGGGACTCATTTTGTCTCGGCTTAAAATTTTCGATAATTTGTATGGGAGCTAAAATTTAGGGCGAGCAGCGTACCAGGCTTTAAATAAAACGTTTTTCTGTATTGTGAAACTACGACAGTAAAAACAAAAATTTTAATCAAAATTGATAGAGCATTTTGGCAAAATATGTTTTTCATTTTGGTCAAAACAAAATATCAAAAATACAAAATTAAAATTAATAACAATTTTTTTTAAACTTGGTACCTCTGAGTTTTGGTAGGTAACCTACCTGTCATTTAACGAAAATAGAAAAGTAACTTTTTTTCAAATGGATCTAAAAATTTTGATTAAAAATGTTGTGTTTAATGCAACAAATAATGCAGTATATTTGTGATAAAAAATTAGGGATCGGGTCAAAATTCTGGCTTCAAAATTCTGCTTTTCAAAATTCTGCTTTTTCAGCGAAAATTCTGTTTTTCAAAATTCTGCTTTTTTTCTATTCTGTTTTTCAAAATTCTGCTTTTTAAAATTCTGCTTTTCAAAATTCTGCCAGCATTATATTTGAACAAAAAAATTCTGCTAATTCTGTTTTTTTTTTATAGCATATGCGCTGGCTAAAGAAAAATACACCTCATTAATGTAATTCAACGTTGGTACTTTAAGTGTTAAGTGTCGCAAATATTTTTTGAAATGCATAGGTATACTGACTTTCTTTCAAATAAAATATGTATACTAATTGGAACCGATGTTGTATATTCCTTTTCTTATTCAAATTTTTGAATATTCATCTTTATTTGATAAATTAATAAATTTTTAGTTATTTTCGGAAATGTTTAATATTAAAAACCTTTTCTTAATATTTTCAAATTTATTCATTTATAAAACAAAAATTAATTCGCATTTAAAAAATGACAAATTATGTAGGTAAGTAATCAAATAAGCAGATAATTTTTCAAAAAGATGATTTTACAGAATTCTGCAAAAAATTAAAAAAGGGTTTGGAAAATGTTAAAAAGCGCGCGCTTTTTAACATTTTCCAAACCCTTTTTTAATTTTTTGCAGAATTTTGAAAAGCAGAATAATGAAAAGCAGAATTTTGAAAAACAGAATTTTGAAAAACAGAATTTTGAAAAGCAGAATTTTGAAAGCAGAATTTTGTAAAGCAGAATTTTGAAAGCAGAATTTTGACAAAAGAATTTTGACCCCGGCAGAATTTTGACCCCAACCCAAAAAATTAACTATTTTTAACGGTACCTGCGATTAAAAAAAAGGTTCAATTCATTTTCTGAAAAATCAGAAAAAGGGGTGATGAAATATTTGTTTTTATGTGTTGACTTTTTTGACAAATGTTTTAAAGTGTTTTTATACAAAAATTTAAAAAATGTTTTAGAAATCATAAAAATAAATATTATATTTGATTAAAATTCTTTTGAAATTATTCCATTTGATTCATAAACAATTTTGAAAAAAAAACTAAAAAAAAACATTTTATTAAAAAAAACCGCTCTCACGAGTCACGATTTTAAAAAAGACAAACAAAACAAAATACTTCAAAACTGTTTAACAATTGTTTGTATGTATGGAATTCTAAGCTTTCGTTAAATTAATTTGTTTTAGAAAAGCAGATTATTTTTTTTTTCATTACATATACATAATTTCTTATAATAACTTTTCTTTTTCTGCACAAAATAAAAAAAAAATTTCTGAACTGAAAAAATTCTGTATTTCAAAATTTTGTAAAGAAAAGCAAATATTTTTTTGATTTTTGAACAGGCCATTATTTTGTATTTAAAAGTTCTGCATGCACAAAACAATTTTTGGAATGGATTCACAGAATTTTGAAGGATTTACAGAATTTTAAAATAAAACAGAATTATGAATTTATCCCGACTTATAGTAGAGTGAGCCTTAAATCAAATCTTCGAATAATACTTAATTCTGCTCTTTGAACTAAATAAAATTTCGTGTGTAATTTTACTCGCTTTTGACACGTTCTAAGAATCGCTAAAGGTTTTTGATTTTTTACACTTTTTTGCACAATGGAAATGGACACCGGGCTTACTTTCTAACGTAAAAATGACATCAAAATTTGTTATGAAATATTCCATGACTATGAACAATATAGTGATGTCCAGAATTATTAGTCAAGCTATTTCAATTTTGCGTTTTTTTGTTTCTTCAATATTATTTGTTATGATTTCGTTTCTGAAAAATGAAAAAAAAAAAAAAAAATATAAAAATTGAAAAATCTAATGCACTTATTTACCAAAGCACCAATCCATTTGATCCAAACCTTGTTGATCCAAATTTGTGTCCCGATAAAAAGTTCCTTCAAAGAGTTGGTACTTATTTTTTTCCCTGAAATTATTTCTTTAACCTCAACTTAAATAAATGAACTATATATAATAGAAAAAATGTACAATTACAAAAACAAAATTACTTGAATTAAATACCTTAAATCAGTACCTCTCAAGTAGCACAAAAGTCTAAGATACACCAAAATATTTGGTGTATTTTTTGCACTTTCGTGATATGCATTTTGAACATAAAAAATACACCATTTTCTCGTATAAAATAAACTCCGGTGGTTAAAAAAATAAACCGATTTTGGTGTATAAATGGCACTAGTGGTATATTAAATGATCTGTTTTTGGTGAAAATTATCCCTTTGAAATTGAAAAATACACAATAAATCTATTGATAAAATACACCATTTAAATTATTCTGATTTAAAATTTGAACCAAAGTTTATTTTTTATCTCAAACAGTTTGATGAATTGTAATTCACACCATTTCTTTATTTCTTATGAAATAAATGAAAATGAATTTTTATTCACTTTCATAATATTGCCATAAGAAACCAATGGTTAAATATGATTTTGTTTGCCAAATTTTAAAACGAAACACATTCTATCTACTAATTTTAGATGCTACCCCCTCTAAAAATCGAGCGCCTCAAAAATGTCAGTGAATTAATGATTTTTTTTTCGATTTTAAGAATCCATTTTTCAAAAATTATAATTTTTATGTTGTTTTACATTTTTTTAAGAAAAGTTATTTTATAATGAATCGAAAAAACTAAGAATGCGGGACTATTAGGTCGATAAATATACTATTTTAATAAAATAATTAATCGCTGTCTTCTATTTTTAAATGGCGTCCATTGAAAAATATGGCGTCTCCCACATATGCATTTTGGTGAATTTTATGTCCACAGGGTGTGCTTCCTACACCAAACAGAGTGTACAAAATAAACCGTTTTGGTTGATTTCAGAATCAAATAATTTTATGCACCATTAATGGTATATTATAAAAACAACTGAATATCGGTGTATTTTTTGCACGGAATCTTAAAAAAATGTTGAAATTTTGTACAGAAAAGACAGTGGTATAATTTTTATACCACTAATTTTGAGAAATACACCATATTTTTTCAATTTTCTCAATTTTACACCAAAATTAATGAATTTACACCAATTTATACACAAGTGTGCTATTACACAAAAATAATTAGATAATTAATTTTAAAAGCTTTTAAAATTAATTATCTAATTATTTTTGTTTTCCTTTTCATTTCAGGTAACAACGGTAAGAGATATTTAATTAAAAAAATTAAAGTATCTTCCGACTGTGTTACCCCCTACAACCATGTTGTCTTAAGAGGTTTGTCTACCTATATTGACTTTTTTTAATACAATCCAGTTAAAATCTAACTGACTAAAGTTTTTTTTCTTAATCGCTTTAAGTTTTTAACGAAAAGTTAATGAAACTATTATGTCTTTTTTAACTTTCGTAAGTAGAAAGGTGAGTGAGGTTAAACTTTTCCAAAACTTTACACATTAATGAACTTTAGATTAGATAAGGATGAATTTGGGTATATGATTAGAGTCAACATCAATATTTAATCTGTTAACTCAATAAATCCATTAAGACTAAAGAAGAAGAGTATTAAAAGGAAATTGGAAAGGGTAATTTAGAAGTTTAAGTTCTGTGGATAAAGGATTCAAGAGTACATAAGAAGTTGTAAATTACATCTCCTTATTTTCTATTGAATTTCGAACAAAAATTATCCAATCCCAATGAAGTTTTGGGTATATTATATTTTTATAAAATATTTATGTATTTATAAAAGAGTAGTGCCAGCTGTTTTGAGTGCTCCGGAAGATGAAAGGTTTTTGAGTTAAAATTAGAAAAAAAAAAAAAAAATAAGCACAGCCTCCCTAGTGAAGAAATAGAGAATATTTTTATCTCAAAGATATTTTCAAAAACTCATCAGAAAAGAATGGTATGAAGAAATAAAATAAATATTTTTGAAAAATTACTTTTAAATATCTACAAAAATTGAACTATCTAGGTAATTGTTAAAACTGGAGCTGCAGAGATAAATGACAGCAGTTTACATTTAATATTACTTACTTATACTGGCGTACCACAAGGTTGCGTTGTCGTGCCTGCTCTTTTTACCTATTTTAAATGATTAGACAGTTACCAAAATTTTTAGCTAAAATTAAAAGCGCTTTTATGCTAAGTATATGGAATGCACGACTGGGGTCACACGTCCTTAGTCTTATAGTACAAATTCTATAATATTAAACCTTTTTATTAAACAAAATTACGGAAAATTTGATACTTTCAAAAGTAGTGATAAAAAAAAATAAAATCTGTTTTTATAATTGATTAAACATCGTTTTAAAATCGTTAGAGCCGTTTTATTTTTAATAGTTTTTTATATAGGTACCTATAAAAACTTTCTAACATTTTTCGAAAAAAAAGTTGCTACCTATGCCATTTTAAAGAAATAATTAATTTACAGACAAAAACGAAAATTCAAAATGTTTCACCAACCATAGTATTCAAAAAATTGATTTTTCAAAAAAAAAAATTTGAAATATTTTTCAAAAATCCAAAAATGTGTTTTTTGAAAAATTTCTAAAATTTTAATTTTACCTTTACCTTAACGCTTTTTTATAAAAATTTTCCTTGAAATCGGGTTTATCTTGTACGAGATATTCAGAAACCAAAAAAAAAAAACCTTCTATGGCAGGTACCGTTAATAATAATGGTACATAAAAAAAAAATTTTATTTTAAAAATTGGATCTAATGTTTAATACTACTCACAAAAATTCTAACCAAAATCGTTTTAGCTGTTTTTGAAAAAAAAAAACTTTTCTATTTCCGTTATATGGCAGTACCTATAGATATCGCAAGTAAAAATGAGAACCAAACCATGTCTCGTAAGCTTTGCGTCAAAAAGTCCAACTAACTCGAAACCTAAGGCAAGAGCATTTCAATAAACTTATTTATCTTCTAATATTTGTTCTCACACTGATAAGCAGTTGAAATTTCCTCTAAAACTCAAAAATATAATTCAAGCTATTCTGTGTTTTTTTGGAAATTATGCATTCACAAAAGCTCATCACGCATAGTTTCATATACATTTGCATACCTTTTTCAGGGATTTATTACGAGCTGAAATGCAATTTCCTTCAATTAATTTGCATAAACCCTCCATTTATGTGAACTTAACCCAAAAATAAATTCCACGCCGAAAATTATTATCTTGGGCCTTACGTCAGCTTAACTTCAACTTCAACTCGCAGATATGTACGTCGCTATTCGCGACGTTAGTTATTGGTACCTACACACGTTACCATACCAACAGTTATCCGCCGCCAAATGATGGCTAGCAAAATTTCTCATTAAAACAAAAATGTGCACCAACATGCCATTTTGCCAAAACAAACTGAACTTCATACGTTACGTACATATGTATGTAAACGTACACATAACGTTCCGGTTCCGGTTCCTACGAATTTATATCTCTTGTTGGCCATGCTTGAAGGCAAACTTCAAAGTGCAATTAATCTTCAACCCTCAGCTTCATTCAGGCGTTAAAATCACACCTGTTTACTCCTTCTCTGTGCTCAAGCTCATTGCTAGCTAGCTGCCTGCCTGCAACTATAATTGTATGTATATGCGCTGGTGCTGTCATGTTGCACGCCAGTGAACACAATCTTTCTGCAGGGCGGAAGCGCAGCTCCAAGCCCCAGACTCTCTCACTGTTTCGAAACATCACAGCATGCAGAAGCCTACTTATAACTTGATTTTTGCATCGCATCTATTATGCCAGACATGCGAACATACAAACCCACTACTTTGAGCGGACATAACTACGGAATGCGTTCCATTTCATGCCCCTCTGGATTCTGGGTGGTGTATAATAGTGGGTGTGCGATGGCGCTGGCAGTGGTTGGAGCCTCTAGCAAGCATACCAGAAGTAGCAAAAGCAGCAGCAGCAGCTTCTGATGTTGATTGAGACGTGAAGCAAATACGAATCGCATGATGACCGCAATGGCCATGAAATGGCAACTTTACACACTCCAACCGTTATATATAGGTACCGAGGTGCATTATTGCATCTAGGAAAACTATATACATTCATCAGAAAGCTTGAGCTCCAATCAAGCTGAAAGTACATATATTCACAATGGACGTCACCATTAAATGCGGACGGAATACAGTTTACCAGTTTTGAATGTGAGTTATTTAATGAAACTCACTTTGGTGACAACTTGGTGATATATTGTGGTTTACAATTGACAGTAGTTGGTATTATAATAGTTGTGATAGTCGGGAACTCGGGATATTATAATATTCACAAGACTGTCCAGGAATACCTAGAACGCATTTATCTTGTACGGAAACGGAACTTTCATTATGTCAGTGGACTAAACATTTGACAGATGGTGATTAATTCAACAAATTGTTTTGGGATTTATATACAATGCTTTCAAGCCGTTCGTCGTATTGTTGAGAAGAACAATTTTCAGGACTTTGTGTTTTGTGTTGTTCTATAGTGTCATCTGTCATATGGATGTCATTAAATACAAAAGCGACACTTGGCAGATGTCTCATCCCTTGAATTAAGTTTTGGGGCAGTTATTAATTACATTTTGATCAGTTAGATGTTTTTGAAATATGACACCTAATTTCCCTTTGAGGAAAAGCATCCATCACATTCATTTAAATGATTTCAACATAATCTTCTGTTTGTGAAAAAAAGTAAAGTATTGTTCAAGTGTCATAAAAGTTTTTTTGAAATCAAAAATGACAAAGCGAGTAAGACCGTTATGTAAACCGGGTTAAGGTTATGTTCCACCCATGAATACTTTACCAATTTCAATGGAACGCAAATTTAATCAATCATCAATCAAATGTTATTCCGCATCTAATAGAGTAACAGAGCATTGTGCAGAAGGAAACTCTGCACTATCTCCAACAAAGATATTTTTTAAAAGTTATCTCTGCTCAAAAAACTTATGTGGCTTGGCTTGTGACACTGAAAAATATTGTTTGTTTGAAAAATAATAACTCCTCCTGAATTTTTTTAAGATATCGTATGCCTGGCTTTGATACTATGATATGCAATTTTATCACTCGTTATAAGGAATGCCAAATGCGAACAGACAAAACAATTTTAGCTATAGAAGAAGATGCTTTTACATATACAAATTCAAGCGTTTCGAACATACAAATTTTACTGCCCAAAAAGGCACCAGACAATCACTTCTTAAAATTATTCTGGGAAGAATTTTGAAATTTGTTTTCTTCTAAAGTTTATCACAAGCGAATTGAATCTCACAAATTTATGAATTTGCTTAAATATTTTCAGAAACACATTCAAATGGTGGACGAGGTCAAAACTATGCTCAACAACATTTAATGTTAGATAAGGTACATCAAGTTCCTTGCATTTAGGGCGTGTAACATACTCTCTGCGATACATTGGACTTAACCGAAAAATTTTCGTATCATTACTTGACAACACAAATTCTTCCGAAATGCATTTCCGCGGTAGTAAAACATGGTGTTGGGTCAATTTATGTTTTTGGGATGATTTTCTTGTAATGGAGTTGGACTAATTCATAGTGTTGAGAGTTACCTGAACCAAGAAAAATATACGTTCGCATTTTGAAAATCATTGTGGTCATTTCAACAATAAATGACCCAAAGCATACCCCGCGAAACTTTGAAAAGCATTCTATGCAATTAATGGCCTTCATCAAGTCCTGATCTTAATTTCGTCAAACATCTATTGAATGACGTAAAAATTAATATCATCTTGCAAAAAATTTCAAGTTTCGATATTTGGTTCGAAAACAAAAAGAAAGTTTGGTGTTTGGTTCCTGTGAAGATATACCAAGATTGATCAAGTATATGCAAAACCGATGTGGGCAGCATTGAAGCAGCAAAGATTGCCAACCAAATTAAGGAATGTAAAACCTGAGTTTGAATATTTTTTGTACTTTTTTCTTGATTTCTAATTACTTACCTCAATGAAACACTATTTTAATAGGTTAAGAAAATAATTTAAAAAAAAAAAGATTAATTAATCTTTTATTAGTACACAACGTCGCACACTGGGGCAGCTCCATAAAGATCAGTGCGCAAAAGGTCACTTTGAAATGTTGTCGAAAGAAGAAAAAACTTTTTCTTTCCTGAAAGTATACGCTATTTTTAATATGAAAAATGCATTTTTTTTTATTTTCATGCCTTGCACTATGTTAGACACGCGATCAAATTTGACAAGTTCGTTGTGAAATTTGCAATTGGGAAATAGTACAGAAACAAGTTCCTTTTGTTGTTTTTTAATAACTTTGTTATTTATTGTGCCATTTAAAATATAAAATACACTCCTCGCCACTTGAATAGGACACCCTTTTTGTTTTTAATAAAGTGGATATAACTCCAGTCTCTTAATAGTTAGCTGTTCAATATTTTACTATTTTGTGTGTCCCCTTATGCACTCTCTCTGTGAGCAAGATCATTCATTTTCAATGCCCCGTTAGTTAAATTTTGAAATTTTTTGCGGAACAACTGTGAAAAAATTGCCCCTATTTTTGTTCACTTGAATAGGACACCCCCTTTTTAATTGGTTTTCGGGTGCAAATCAAAGAAGGTGGAAATGCAAAAATGTTTTCCAATGTCTTTTAGTAATTTTTAGCTAATTTCAATTTAAATGGGTCGCGCGAAGTTATTGGCAGAGGAAGAAATAGCGAAAATCTAGAGTGTCACCCGATTTTTAACCAAAAAGGTAAAAAAAACGCATCAAAGCCGAAAAATTTTTTCATTTTTTTTTACGAAACGAGTCCAACTGTCGAAAAAATATGAAAGGCTTAACAATGAGTGCCGTTACTGCAGCTGACAGAAGAGCGATTCAACGACTCGCATAAAATTTACATGACTTTGCCGCCGAAAAGAACGAAAAAGTGGTTAAAAAGCAAGTGCATCCGTAGTGAAGCGAGTGATTTCGAAGGCCAAAGACTTGAGGCGATTGCAGCTTAAGAAAAAAAGATGGGTTAACACCTGCAGTAAAGAACAACGCCTTAGTTTCGGTCTGCTTTATGACATAAAGTAAAGCATGTTTTCTCCAATGCGAAAAAAAATTAATTTAGAGGGCCCCGTTGGCCTCAAATATTATTTTTATGAAATAATGGATAGTCCTTCCTTCGCAAAATATGAAAGAAAAAATTTAAAGCCAACGGGACCCCCAAATTAATTTTTTTTCTCATTGGAGAAAACATGCTTTACTTCATGTCATAAAGCAGACCGAAACTAAGGCGTTGTTCTTTACTGCAGGTGTTAACCCATGGTTTTTTCTTAAGCTGCAATCGCCTCAAGTCTTTGGCCTTCGAAATCACTCGCTTCACTACGGATGCACTTGCTTTTTAACCACTTTTTCGTTCTTTTCGGCGGCAAAGTCATGTAAATTTTATGCGAGTCGTTGAATCGCTCTTCTGTCAGCTGCAGTAACGGCACTCATTGTTAAGCCTTTCATATTTTTTCGACAGTTGGACTCGTTTCGTAAAAAAAAATGAAAAAATTTTTCGGCTTTGATGCGTTTTTTTACCTTTTTGGTTAAAAATCGGGTGACACTCTAGATTTTCGCTATTTCTTCCTCTGCCAATAATTTCGCGCGACCCATTTAAATTGAAATTAGCTAAAAATTACTAAAAGACATTGGAAAACATTTTTGCATTTCCACCTTCTTTGATTTGCACCCGAAAACCAATTAAAAAGGGGGTGTCCTATTCAAGTGAACAAAAATAGGGGCAATTTTTTCACAGTTGTTCCGCAAAAAATTTCAAAATTTAACTAACGGGGCATTGAAAATGAATGATCTTGCTCATAGAGAGAGTGCATAAGGGGACACACAAAATAGTAAAATATTGAACAGCTAACTATTAAGAGACTGGAGTTATATCCACTTTATTAAAAACAAAAAGGGTGTCCTATTCAAGTGGCGAGGAGTGTATGTCCATAGAAGGTAAAGATGTGAAGATTTATTTTTTTATTTTAAAAATGAAAAAAAAAAAATTTTTAGAAAAATAGTGTTCGCGATGGAGAAAATTGAAAATTAAAAAACTACCTTTTTATCAGATTTGTATTTTATAGCTGTTTTCGTGTTTACATAAACATAATGTTTGCAAGCAATATGCCATCCAGCAACCCCCCTACTTAGGCTCACTATTATAGTATTTCGGGTGGGTGCGATTTTGGGTGTAGGCAAATTTTCTTTAAAATTTAAGTTTTTCGAATCCAAAAGAAACTTCGTACGTGTACCCTACCTTGCCCCCACCCCAAATCATATATTGTGCCCAAGCAGGGGGGTTGCAGGGGGATAGCATGCGGGACAAAAAGGGTCCCAAAAAGTGAGTTAAGTCAAAAAGGTGTTAATTTAGCGAAAATAGCCAAGAAAATGAAAATCTGATACAAAGGTAATTTTCTTATTTTCAATTTTCTCGGAAACTAGAAGGCATTGAAGCATATGGTTTTCAGTATTCGATAAAAAATTAGTTGAGGGAGTTTATTCCATCGATTTATTTCATATTTAAAGTCACAGTCTTGATAAAAACATTATTCAATTTGTTTTTTTAATTTTTTTTTATCACAATTTTTGACTTTGAAATCGATTATTTCAAAAAGAATTGATTGAAATAACTTGATTTTAAAACTCAAATTAAGTGTACAGTTCCTGCTTTTAAAAAAGGTATCATTTATACCTGTAAGTGTTGCCGTTGTTTTTTAATATTTTTTTTTTATTTTTCGTCATATTTTAGAAAATTTTGCCCCTCCCGCCTAAACGGGGGGAGATAGACCCCCCCCTCCATCCCATAGTAAAAAATAATTGTATTGAACTCTTCTATTAAATACTGTTATCAATTCTTTTCCCCTAAGTTATCGTACTCGAGCCCATTTTTCCTGTGTAAACACGGAAGTTTATGTTTAAGCAACTTTGTCTTTTCTTAGTAAAAATTAAATTTGAGCTCATATTTACTATTTTACATAACTATTAAACACAAAAAGTCACTTTAGACTCCTCAAAATAATTTGTCGCACAAAACCACTACTTTTGCCCCACTGTGCGTCGGTTCTAATTAGCTGTCAATGGCTGTTCATAACATTGCGGTCCATTGCATAGACCCTTTATAAGGAACAAATTCGTTCAAGAGTTTTTATTGTTGAATAATGATTCCTATTAACATATAATTTTAAAATGGTTCGAAGATACTCTTTTCGTAAAATATTCAATTCCTAAAAAAATTAATTTTGGGAAACGAAAAAGCGACATTAAAAATCAATTGACTATAACTTTTTTGTTTTAATAGATAGATGAATGAAATTAGTACTGTTGATAGATTTTTTGATTGATTGATTTTTTTGCTTTTTTGATGAAAAGTGATTGGGTTCAAAAAATTCTAGATCTTTTTGTAGATGTTGTATAGACATGGTCGATATAAATATTTTGAGCTGAAACAATAAGCTTTTAGATGGTATAAAATTTTTTAAAGGTTGTCATATAAAAAACATGAATTTAAAGGTGATAGAATAAAAAGAAGGTAGAAATAAAATACCAGAAACAGCAGCATTAAGGTAATGTATTTAATTGTTTTAACACAAAAATAAAAAAAAAAAAAGAAATTATGCAAACACCAATCTCGAAAAAGCCACACTAAATACGTATATTCCTACATTTACATTCTAATATCTACTCCAATCACAACCGATCACACAATATTGCCAATTTCTAGATCAATTTGATGCCTGACCTTGATTGAAACAAGTAAATTTTGTTATAAAACGTTCATTTAAATGCAAATTGCGTATAGAAATATCCACAAATGCCAGTGTCATACCCATAAAGACCCCTGAGTCACATATGATTTACATGTGACTTTGTCAATTAACTTTACATATCATGGAATTTGCACTAGTATCATGTTTTTTTGTATGGCACAATTCTTAAACATAAGAGAATGGCCATTTGCCAAAGAGAAAATAAAATGTAAAAAAAATATAGGTATAGCGTATAGGTAGTTTTGAAAGTAAAAGTCATCTCTGCGTAGATTTAAAGGGCCGAGTCCCCTGTATAATGGAATGATATCAAGACAAGAAAATCCAATTTCTTTAATGTAATACTTTCAAGGTCTTTAATTTTGGTCAATAAAAAAAATTTATAAGAGTATGTTAGTAAATATCAAAATGATTTTTACTGTCTTAAGTTTTTATTGTTTTATTCACTTCGAAGAAAAAAAAAAAAAAAAACATTCCGTCTTATAATTGCTTGCTATAGAGACCAAAACAAATGTGATAGTAAATTTTTATTTATATGACGTAAATTGTTAAAAAAAAAGAAAAAAACATTATAAATAAAGTTAAATGTATACTTGGCAACCTTTTTCTTCAAAAAAGAGGTCAATAGGGGAATTCTATGTAATACATTCTGACAAGTCAATGTCATAATTCAAAAACAAAATAATAAGGGTAGAAATGTTTTTTTTTTTTTCTTGTTCATATTTGTAGGTTTTTTTTCGTAATCGATACAGTTACCTTTTAAGAAAACCCTTGTTTTCTATACATGATATATGGTTTATATATAGAATTAGTACAAGGATAACCCAGGACCAAGGCATTTATTGAATACCAATATGGAAAGGAATTGAGAAATTTATATATGATAAACTAAAATAAGGGAAGTTATCAAGGGTAGGTTCGTTTTTTTGCAATTAATTTTGACATTCTCGATTCTAAGATCAGTTTTTGGTGTTCTTAAAAGTCTAACAACAAAATATGGTACTTGATTTTTTAAAAGAAAAACTTTACTCACAGAAAAGTAAAAATTGAATTTAAATTAAAACACCTAATTAAACAATAATAAAGTCATAATATTCAGCTTATGAATATAAAATTTATTTATATCGCTGTTAGAATATTCAAATTAATATCTTCTTACGTTCAACTTCTGTTAAAAAATATTAAATTCCATTGTTTTCCTTTTCTAAAAATATCATCTCTTTATTGACATTGTTTGAAAAGTACCTACGTACCTACTTTATTTATTTTCTAAACAAACCGAAAAATTCAATTCAAAATTCAAAAATTCATTTTGTATTATATTTCTCTTAAAATGCTTACATAATTAAATGTATTGGTCGATTTAACTTGCACGGTCACGGTCGTAAGTGCTGATGTCAATGAAATTTCATACAAAAAAACATAAACAATAAAACATTGCTTAGTAAATGAGAATTTTCTTGTAAATTAGACAATGTTGTTGTCATTAATTTTAAATTTCCAACTAAAATATCGAAACTCTAATTTCGTAGAACTACTATACAAATCCCAATAAAGTGTCACATTAATAAGTGTTTTTTTTTTTTTGTTTTTGTTGTTTTTGTTGTCTTTTCTAATTTTGTGTATTTATTAGGTTTGTCATCTGCTATTTGTTTGCTTGGCTAGGTATTATCGCGTCGTTTGATATTAAAATTTATTTATTTTTGGATTTTATTTGTCAGGGATTTCATCGTGATAGTTTATAGAAAAAAAAATAGATTAGCTGAATTCCGATAGTAATAATGTGCTTCGATGAATGTAATTCGATTTGGAGGTGGAACTTTGCATTTTTTTTTAGTTCTTCGATGTTTAAAGCAAAAAATATTTAAAATTGGCGAATTCGTCAATCGATAAATTATCTTATCCCTTTTTTGAAATACTCTACATTTAAGACCATCAAGTTTGACTTTAGTAGTAAGAAGTCAAAAATAAACAAGAAACAGCATGATATAAAAAATATTATTGCGCTGACACTTTATTTTAAGCGAAAAGAGATATTATCTTGGGTAAAAGAACTTTGAGAGTCTACTATTAGTTGTTAGTTGAACTTAACACATAAACTAAGAAAAAACATCCTTTTCATATTTATTTTTGCAAAATAAAGACATTTTTGACATATTCGACTTTTTCCTTTGAATTAACCATTTTTGATTTATTTTCTGCTAAAACGGTTAAAGGTTGACCTTTACCATTTATTTTTTTTTTTTTTTTTTGTAAAAATCTCAACCTTTGAGATATATTTTTAAAAATAACAAACAAATCTCAACCGATAACCTTTATTTTTGTATTTTAAAACGATAGTTTTGTCATTTGTCATTTTTTTATACTATAGTTTTGTCATTAAAATAGTTTTTTTTATTTGATAGTATTTTCTTTTGAACATTATTCTTATTCGATAGTTTTTTCATTTGAATAGTCTCTTTATACGATAGTTTTTATTCGATAGTTAATTCGATAGTTTGTTCGATAGTTTATTCGATAGTTTTTATTCAATAGTTTTATTCGATAGTTTTTATTGGAATGAATAAATGAATGAAGTATTCGATAGTTCATATCATTCAGTTACTAACTATCGATAGTTCAAATCATTCGATAGTTCCCATCACTACTTCATAGATAGTATACAAGCTTTAACTTATCCTCTGCATAATAATATAGTAAATCATTTTTCTTACGGAAAATATTATTTTACATATAATGCAAAATTTATAAGTTCATACAAATAATTTTTTGTACTGGTACATTTTTTTTTCAATTAAACGGAATAAAAGTAGTAGAAATAAGTTTAAAACTTATGTCGTTTTCGATTGGCTCTCCGCGGAAGCCTCCGGAATAATTCAGAAGCCTTCTGAAAGCGTTTTATTCGCACGAATATGACAGGCAGAACGCTTCTCAGAAGAGAAATTCTCTTCTCGATTTAAAATCGGAATTCACTCGAGAAGCACTAATACACGAATATTTAAAAGTCAAATTAATCACTCAATCAATATTTTCTTTATTTTTTGAAATATATTAATTTTTTTCCGAAATAAATTTTTTAATTAATTTTCAAACTTGCTTAAAATATTTTGGAAACCAATTTCACTGTTAATTTCTTGAACATTACCAATTTTAAAAAATTTAGAACATTTCATTTGAAAGAAAAATAAATTAATATAAATATTTGACATTTGAAATTTAAAAGAAAATACACAAACACAGAAAAAAACAGAATTGAGTGGAAGCGATTTGACCTGTTCCATTCGATTTCAGAATAAGTGAATCCTTGAGTGAAACCAATCGAAAACGACATTAATAAAATGTTTCTCGAAATATAATTTTCCAAAAAAACGGTAGGGTAAGGCGAGGAGGTCTCGACATGTAGGAGGTTTCATCAAACTCAAATTTCTCCCTTCCTTTACATTTGATTGAAACGATTACTACCTATATTTAACGCTTCGAAGTATACCATTTTATTTTCCTTTATTCTGTTCAATTACTGTAATTGCGGAACAAATTATTTCGTATTTTGTTTTTTGTGAAGTGCAGATGTAATTTTTCTTGGTGAGTTCTTAAGCGATACTTTTTTTTGTTTTAAGTTTTTGAATGCGATTTGTTGATAAATAAATTAGGTAAATAATAGTGTTCTAATAATTGTAATCATTTAACGTGAATATCAATGTGTAAATTTTCTAAATAAATTTATTAATTGTCTTGTGTTGAAGGAGGTTTCGGCATGTTTTGCGTAGTTTGATGAACCATTAAAAAGATACAAAATTCTAAACACAAATACACAATCTTTCCCATACAAATCGTATGGGAAATAGAAAATTGCGATGCGGCGGTACTAAATGTTAACATTAAGGGCTGAAACTTTTACAGTATTTTTTTTTCGTCATTTCCAACAATATTTTCAACAATGCTTTGAACAAAAGAAAAAAAAATTTTTTTGAATCAGTCTACTGTATAACCTTTCAGTGAAAATAACACAAAAATAAAAAAGTAGGTATCCTTATCCTGAGAAGACATTTGATAAGTTAGCCATGCTAGAAGCAGAGGCTACGTTTAGCTGCTGGGGTCCCGGAGCAAAACTAAATTTGGGCCCCTTTGCTCTTTATTTTTCTTTGTAAGAAAATGTAAGTTTCCTTTCATTTTTGTTTACCTTAGGTATTCAACATTTTGTACCTTGTTTCGGCCAGTTTTTATTTCAATTTAAAGTTTAATAAGTGCACTTCTGGTTCGATTTACCAATGAAGAAAGATTTAAAACTGACTTTGTGGAGCGTTTTTTTCACCGGAGCCCCTTTTTTTACTTGAATATTTTAAAAAACGTTCAAATGACAAAGCAAATTAGAAAAAGATATTTTTTTTTAATTTCTCAATTGGCTTAAGCAAACTTAAAGAGCACTTTTTTAATTTAAAATTGGAACAAAAATTTACTCGTAGGAGTAAAAAATTAATTTTTGCACAGCAAATGAGCATAACTAGCTAGAGTTCTTGAGATTGAATTTTTCAGACTCCTCATTCATTTTTTTTAGAACCCAATAAAGGTTACGAGTTCCCACCTATTGTATGGTTAGCCAAAGAGACCCCTAATTTTAATTTCTTATGTTCCTGGTGATTCGTCGATAAGTAATTTTTCGAACTGACGGAACCTCGTATGGCATGATGAAACCTCCTACTTAAAAGTCGGAACCTCCTACAAGGTAGGATGTTTCGTCACTTTTTCTTTATTTACTAATTTACAATAAACTTTGATATGGGTAGTAATTTACTTACTAAAACTTGTTTTTGAATGAGCTTAAAGCTTAATAAAAAGCATTTTATGTAAAAAGATGGCTATTTATAAAAGGAAGTTCTTAATTTTTAACAATATCCGTTAACGTGTCAAAACCTCCTCGCCCTACCCTACTAATAATTTTCTTGTGGGTGTTCTAGTTCCAAAGATATCTCTAGAAAACAGTTCACACTTTTATTTCACACCAACTTCCTATACAAATGAAAACAAAAATTTTGTTTTGCCCAAAATGCACAAGGTTTGTTGAAAAATTTTTTTTAAAGAAAGTGATTTTTAATTTTTGTTTCAAAAACGGGACATTGAATATTTCTAGAATTTCGGTTAAAGGTGTTGATTAATACTAAGTCTTTTTCTAAAATTGTTAATCTTTTGCACGTAAGGTATGCCTTGTGGTCGAAAATCTTATTTTACTTGCGATAAGTGTACTACAAGGCAGTTTTAAAATTTGTAATAAAATTAGTGAAAAAATGTTGGTCCCGAAATTCTACATGTCTGTGTATTTTTTTGTTAAAAATTTCGGAGTTAAATTTTACGAAAAATAAAAAAAAATATATTTGGAATAGAATTAATAAATGTTTTTTTTTTCATTTGAATAAAAATAGTTTGAATTTGCCGGGATTTATTACAGCACACTGATTTAATATTGTTGTAAGGTACTGTATATGAGCTCTGTCAATTCAATAGTTAAGGAATGGGGATGCTCCTTGATTTTATTTTTGCTAAAAATGCCTAAACTCTAATGTTTGGAAATTGTCCAATACCAACAAAGTTCATGCATAATAGGTTAGAAATAGATAATCCTTCTGTTCAAGGCAGGACTTCTCGGTAAATAAAGTAACTACCTACCTGAAAAATCAATGACTAAGCTTCATGCAAAGAAAAACATCTTCGGTGATTTTCTAATATTTTTTTAATAATCGAGTAGATAATACTTAGAATATTGCATTCAAAATTTTAAATTAAAATTAATTACCTAAATATTTAAAAATATTTTAAATCTTAAATGTACTATGCTGGTTATGAATAGTTAAGAAGATAACATTACTCAATAAGACAAGCTTAATAGTTATGGTTTTATTTTTTGTTCTGAACTTCCTTGTACTTAAATCTTTTAGAAATTAAAGTCTTTTTTAGCTATCTAAGCTTAAAAACGTTGAAATATCTCATACAATTTTTAAAGCCTTTAAGGTAAAATTATTTCATTATATACAGGGTGTCCCAAAATATTGAACCCAAATGGAATTTGGTGAAAGACTATTGTATGGGCTCTTAGAATTTGTCTATCCTGGTTCCTTGCGGTTTTCAACTACAAAAAAATATGGACAGATTAAGGAAATTTCACAAGATGCATACAAAATGATAAAACTCTGATAGTCCTTAATTTGGTCTGTCTAAATATTCCGTTTTGACCGTTATTTTTGTGACTACTTGTATAACTGGACAGAGATTTAAAAAAATTAATACCTAGTCAAAATTTTTTAAGATTAATTTAAATTTTTGAATATACTCAAGAAAATAAATTATGTATTTTTACGACAGATAAAGAGGGGTATGCATTCAAAACCCAAAAACCATTGCTACTAATTAAACAGTAAAATTATCTTCACTAAGCTCCATCTGGCTTATATGTTAAGAAACCTATAAATCAAATTTCTAATTAAATACTCACCCAACCCACTAATAAAGACTTCTTCTTCTCTTCCCTAGTTTTATCTTTTGCAAACAAAATCTCACTAAGAAAACATAAAACCTTTTTTAAACCTTAGAGCTTAACCATTTCTCATAAATCCATTAAATCCATGTCGATTATTTTGCCAACAAAAACAAAAACCAAAAAAAAAAACACAAATACCTACCTAAAATGAACTTTAAAACTAAATTGCATCACTTTCTAAACCGCACATTTAATTTCAATAGCCCCCAATTAAATGGAAAATTCCCTTTTCTCATTATTAACCATTTCTTCCGGTTCTGTTTCTTTGATTGCAGATGACAAGATAACCCAAACACCAAAGCTATAAAAAAAAAAGGAACCACACCATCACCATCATCGCAAACACCACTAATACCAATCATAAAAACGGGCGAATCCTCCACCAGACAAAAAAAAAAAGGACGAAGACGACGAAGACCAACTAAGACGTCCGATAGACCAAAATACAACGATAACGTTGAAATAAAGAAGAACAAGACTTTGGAGTTAACCCGCCAATTTTGCTAAAAAAAAAAGAAAGACATTTCATCCCAAAGTAAACAAAGGACGAAAAATCAATAAACTCAAGAAAAAAAAAAAAAAACTAAATCTATCCAGACGGACAAAAGAAAACCTTCCCCGCCACCTTCTCTCTGGAGGCCTCAACTGGAATTACAAACAAAACGAAGAAGAAGAAGGAAGAAAAAAAAATGAATAAACTACTCGCACAATCAAGAAATTGGTTCTTCCTGGCTGAATAAAAAAATCATTAAAACCGTTATCCCTGTGTCCGTCCATCAGCACAAATATTTACGAAGAATCAACTTCAGCAAAAATTCCCTGTGCTTTTCCATCCATCCAGCTTATATTTTTTTTTTCTTCTGTTTGTCCGAACAAGGATCATCCGAAGAATCCTTTTTTTTTGGCCGAACTACAACGACAACACCAAAAGAAAAAAAAATTACCCCAACCCGAATTAAATTGGACTTGATAGAGATTGCGAAACAGGAAGAGTTCATCTTCTGCTTGACCTGCGACAATAAAGTTGTTTTAACAAAAAGGACATATTTCATTCACCTTTCTTATCTCATCTTAGAGAGAGAAAACTAAAAAAAGGATTACAGGAACCAAGGCATTATTATAATAATATAAAAAAAAAGAGAAAGAAAGAGTGTGAAAGAGTGTGAAAGAGAGAGAGATAAAATGAGACTTCCGTATCGAAATAAGAAGGCAACCCTATGGGTTATGTTCGGGATAGTTGTTGTCACAATGTTTGTGTTCAAATTTACGGAGCTGCGTCCGACGTGTTTGTTCAAGGATGACCAAGAGTCTGTCATGGTCAGAGAAGAGGTGAGTAAATTTCCATTTTCATTTTCATTTTGAATTTTTGCATTTTGAAGTTTTCTCTATCTTCTTTTTTTTTCATAGTCATCCTTGTCGTCGTCGTCCTTGTCAGGATGATAATAATTTTTTTATCCTCTCTTGCTGCTGTTTGTCTCTTTTCTTTTGTAGGTGTATACAGCTATTCCCTTTGCTTGTTTCAATGTTATTTTTCGGAGGAGAGTTTTCTTCATTTCCTTGTTTGCAAAATGGTAATTGAAAATGTGTCAAGTTGAGGGAATTTTTTTTTTGTATCTTTCCTTGTTTGTTGTTGTTTTTCGTTTTCATTTCTTTTCACCTTCGGTAAGTGTTTCTGTCGGATTGAGTATTTTTGGAGAAAAAAAAAGAAGAAACTCCTGACAGTTTTATTCCTTTAGAAAAGAAAACAAAGGAAACCAAGCGTGCAAATTTGATAGACAGCAAATTTTGTGATCAAATCTTTTCGTTTTCGTGTACCTCAGATAACTGAGTAACTTAAATTGCCAATTTAAGAGATTATTATAAGGATTTTTGTCCTTATATTTATTTTAAGTGATATCTTTTCTAATAAATAATTTAATTCCAATTAAAATTGTTAGCTTCGAAGAAAAAAATCATCATCATCAGGACTTTGAAAGATTTATAGAAAAACTTTTTGTCGATTTTTTTTTTTGTTGGAGAACAGCTGTCATGTTAAATATAGGACAGGAGGTTTTTTTCCTCTGACCAAAATTTTTTTTTATCTCTGAACAAATATCAAAAAAGAAATGGGTAGATATAATTGATTTTTATTGTCTCTTGTGGTCAAGGAAGAGGTCGTTTTGGTAAGCTAACCTTTCTCATTGCGGTTTAAAAATAAAATACTGATTTTGGGTTAAGCTTTTTTCAAGGAAATTAACCTTTTTTTGAAAAAAGTCTATTTTTTAGTTGTTCTCTAGAGTGTTTAGTTAATTGACAGAAATATTTCTTGTATAGTTTTTAACTTTGAACACAGGTGTTTTTACTTTTGGTTGTTTGGGTCGAATAGATTATTTTGGCAGTTAGTGCTTTAATATTCTCTCTGTCACCTCAATTTTGTTACCTGGATGAATGCCTTGATGAAAAATATGGTCACTGTGGCGTATGCGTGTTGTTTTTATTAATGAATATTTTTAAGTTGCAAATTATGAGACAAGATAAGGAAATGAAAAAAAAATTAAAAAAAAAAAAATTAACAACTGTAATACCTAAGCAAATATTAAAAATAAAATAAATTAAAATTAAAAATTTAGTAATTATTTTATAAACAATTTAAAAATATTTCTTATAATCGTTTTCCAACATTAAAAGTGAAGACTTGATTGTGTCAAAAAATCTCATCTTTAAAGTGGTCTTAAGGTCATACCTTTTGCTTTGTGAAGACCTTATTCGTCAAAAAGACTTTTACCTTTTATAAATTCGCATCCTTAAAAGAGGTTCTAAGGTAAAAAATTTTGCTTCATGGAGTACTGTTTCGACATGAAGACTTTTTTCATTCATAAATTCGAACTATACGTCTTGAAGACTATTTTCTTTTATAAATTCGCATCTTAAAAGAGGTTTAAAGGTCTTAATTTTTGGTTTGGTAACTCCTAATTCGTCATGAAGATATTTATATCACAACAAAAACATTACTGTTAAAAAAAGAGCCAAGTTATCCTATGTTGAAATTATGCTGGCACAAAAAGTATTGAGATATAAAAGGGTACCAAGTTCGAACGCTTGGGTTCAAATTCGTATCAATAAAATTTTGATTGCTTACTTGACAATTTTTGTTTTAAATACCGATTTTTAAAGTTATTTCAAAAATTTGCCAAGTAAACAATCAAAATTTTATTGATACGAATTTGAACCCAAGCTTTAGAACTTGGTACACTTTTATATCTCAATACTTTTTGTGCCAGCATAATTTCAACATAGGATAACTTGGCTCTTTTTTTAACAGTAATGTTTTTGTTGTGATTTCACTACTTTTTGCAAATTATGGCTGTTAATTGAAAATCTCTATATTTGATGAAAATTCAGTGAAAATGGGCGGTTGCCACGCCCCCTGGCTGAAATTCTCAAATTTTAATTTTTTTCCTTTGTATAAACTGCCATCTCTACCATTCTACCAAATTTCAAGATACTCTGATAATCAGAAGGGCTCTAAAATATTTAATGAAAATTCAGCGAAAATGGGCGGTTGCCACGCCCCCTGGCTAAAATTCTCAAAGTTTAAATTTTTTCCTTTGTATAAATTACCAGCTCTACCATTCTACCAAATTTCAAGATTCTACGATAATCAGAAGTGCTGAAAATTCTCAGTGTGGTTAAAATTCTCAAATTCTAAATTTTTTCCTTTGTATAAGCTACTTGCTCTACCATTCTACCAAATTTCAAGATTCTACGATAATCAGAAGTGCTCTATAATATTTGATGAAAATTCAGTGAAAATGGGCGGTTGCCACGCCCCCTGGCTAAAATTCTCAAATTTTAAATTTTTTCCTTTGTATAAACTATCAGCTCTACCATTCTACCAAATTTCAAGATTCTACGATAATCAGAAGTGCTCTATAATAATTGATGAAAATTCGGCGAAAATGGGCGGTTACCACGCCCCCTGAATTGAAAATCTCAAATTTTCGATTTTTTCCTTTGTATACACCACAAGTCCTATCACCATGTAAAATTTCAAGTTTCTACGATAGCGGGAAGATCTCCATAATTTTGATGATCTGTCAGTGAGTCAGTGAGTCAGTTACGGTTTTCGCGATTTTTGAAGTCCTTTATCTCAGAAACTACTCATCGTAAGAAGCTGAAATTTTGTGAGGAATTTGGGTTCGGCGAACTCAACAAATGTAGCGAGTTTGAAATTTCTGGCATCTTTGGTGTGGAAGTTAGAGGGGGGTCGAAAATGGCCTGAGCTGTTTCCTGTAAATAAGGGTGTAGTGCCAAAGTTGCTAGAGAACTTGGCTGGGCACTACCGTGCCCCTTGATTTCACAAATTCGCATCTTTAAAGAGGTTTTAAAATCTTAAGTTTCGGTCCGTGAACTATTAATTCGTCATGAAGACTTTTTTCTTTCGTTAATTTGCATCTTTTAAAAAATTGTAAGGTCTTAATTTTTGGTCTGTGAACTCCTAACTCGGCATGAAGACTTTATTCTTTTATAAATTCCCATCTTAAAAGAGGTTTTAAGTTCTTACGTTTTGGATCGTGAACTCATAATTTGTCATGAAGACTTAAATATTTCATAAATTCGCATGTTAAAAGAGGTTTTAAGGTCTAAGGTTTTGGATCGTGAAGACTTTTTTCTTTCACAAATTCGCATCTTTAAAGAGGTAACGTTCTGGTTCGTGAACTATTAATTAGTCATGAAGACTTTTTTCTTTCATAAATTCGCTTACTTTATGAAGCCTTAAAGTCTTCCTTTTTACTTCATGAAGTCCCGATTCCACACAAAGACTTTTTTCTTTTATAAATTCGCATCTTAAAAGTGGTCTTAAGGTCATACTCTTTTTTTCGTGAAGTAAAACAGGCTTTGAGTCCTTAATTTTTGGTTTGCTAGCTCCTTATTTTTCATGAAGATTTTTTTCATTCCTAAATTGGCATCTATAAATAAGTTTTAAGGTCATACTTTTTGCTTTATGAATCCTGATTCGACATGAAGACTTTTTTCTTTCATTAATTCTTTCATAAATACGCATCTGTGAAGTTCTAATTCGTCATGAAGACTTTTCTCTTTCATAAATTAACATCTTAAAAGTGATCTTAAGGTCATAAATTTTTGTACGTTAAGTATTTATGCGTAATGAAGACTTTTTCTTTCATATATTCATTCCTAATTCATCATGAAGACTGTTTTCTTTCATAAGTTCGCATAATTAGATCTATTTTCATACTTTTTGGAATCTTACATAATCCTTAACTACAAAGTTTGAAGCAAATCGCATCAGTAGTTTTGACTTAGGTGTAGCTTGAGGTAGAGACCCTCCTTTTTCATATTTTCCACCACCGTTATGTCCTGTCTTACTGTTATCTCATGTTGCATATTTTTAACAAGTCCTTAATTATTGCTTAGTAAAATATTTTCCGTAACTTAATATAGCTTTAAGTTATCTTTAATTAATAAACCATCTCAAAAGACTAATAGAAAAAAAGTTGGTCACTATGGTGTATACGTATTTTTTTTGTACCTAATACATTTTTATTTTATTTACATTTTGGTTTTCGTAAAAAGTGCAATACTTAAGCAATTCTAAAGTAAATAAAAAAGGTAAAAACTTATTGCACCCTACCCCTATTCATGAGTTACTTCTGCCTGAAAAATGCTTACAATATTAAAAATTAAATTCTTGCATTTTTTAAAATTTTGTATGTTGTTTATTTAGAAACAATATTGTACAAATAAAATTCAGTATAATCTAAGTTAAATTTCTTTCTCGATATAAATTTACTGAACTCATACAAAAAAAGTTCTCCAAATCTACAACTGGTCATCAATTAATTTTCAAGTAGCTCTATAACACTCAGTAACCAAAAATATACAAACGAAACTAACATACCTAAAGCAAATCTTTATTTGAACTTTTCCTTAATAAGATTTCACACTGATTGTGGCACAATCTTTATTTGTTTGTATGTAAACTTGTTTTGGTGTCAATATACAAAATCTTAACAATTGTTATCTTTGGAAAATCGATTTGCTTTCATAAACATTCATTATTTGTCTTCAACTTCAATTCTGTGTAGCCTACATATATAATTTCTATTTCCAATCTTTCTATTTTGTCTGTAGCAATAAGAAATGATTACAAAACCACAAAGGACATGACAATTTAACTGCTTGAGTGTTATTTCTCCAATAGAATTTTCTGCTTCTGATTCTACTTCTTGTTATTGTTATTGCTTCCTTCCTGTCTGTTACCATATCCTCTCTTGATGGTCAAAATCCACTTGAACTTTCTTCTTAACACAATTGCCTTTTTCCTTCAAAGACCTTTCAAAGTCACATTTGCTTATGTGAGGAAGAAAAAAACTTTCATATATTTATAGATCGCCCCCACACAGAATAACTTTTTCTTCCTCTTATATCCTACTTTTACCCTCAAGATCTCTACACTTTGCACTAATTTCTTAATCAAATTTTCCACACTTGGCCAAGTTTTCTCTTCATGTCTGTCCTGTCACATACATTCTTTTTCCAGAACAGATTAACAGGAGAATAGGAAGTGAGGAAGTGCGAGGGGAGAAAAAAAAATTGAGGAAATCCTATCAAACAATTACTGTAATTGCCAATACCTGACAATGGTTACAGTCTTTATACGCAACAGAAAACTCTCTGCGTGTTATTTTCTCCCTCTCTTTCTCCAACTCTGTAAGTCTTAAACGAAAAGTGACTTTGAAGAGATTGTGTGTGTTTTTTTTTGGGTTTTAGTTTCAGAACAATGAAATGTCCACCAAGAACTTTTCTTCCATGCCAAAAATAAAAGGACTTTTTCACTGTCCAGATCCCACTTGAAAAGTTCAGTAAATCTTCTGTGTTAGTATAACTTTCACAGAGTAACCTGAAGTTGGCTTCCCTGACTCTGACTGAACTCAATCTGTGCTAAAAACATTCATCTTCCCGAGTTTCACACAAAACCAACCACACTGGAAATTAAAGGATGGGTGAAAGGATAGGAATGTTTTGCGGTACGTATAGGTACCTCAGCTACCTACAACTTTTTGTGGTCAGTTTGAGATGTGATGTTGCAGATTTATTACATTTTTCCATTTTTTGGACAAGTTTACTTTGAACTTAGAAAAAGAAAGAGAGAGAAACGAAGATGTAATTTATTTCATAAATACCTTGGCATGATGACTTTGAATATGCTCATACCTCCAAGAGGTCCTTTTTCTGCTTTTACACGTTTTCTGGAAGCTTATAGGTATTGTATGACCAGGGTTGTTAAAATATCAATAAAATAAAAACGCATTTGAAATTTTACAAAATATATATTTATTGCAAATAAACAAAATTACATTAACCCATTTCTGGCTAACGTTGCGTTTTCGCAACGTCATGTTTGAAGACTTCTGGAACATAACTGATTATATTTTTAAATAAACTAAAAAATTATTTGGAAAGATAGTCAAATTATCTAATCGACCTGTTTTTGGATTTTTTTGTAAAAAAGTTTTTTCGAGCTTTTTTGGGGCTATGAAAATTCGAGTTTTTCAAAATTTTGAGGTAAAATTTTTGAACTTTTGAAAAATATAGTCAAAATTATAATTTTTCTAAATAGCCTCAACTACAGGTAAATAAGAGTTCAAATTATATTCTAAAATAGTGCTGAAGTAATTTATTTGAGTTGCCTGCTTGTCAGGTAAGATGAAAGCATTACGTTGCGTTTTCGCAACGTTAGCCGAAAGGGGTGTCAAAATTTTTGAAATAATTTTTTTTTACATTGAGTATGAATTAATTTTATTTGAGTATTTTTATGAAGAAATTAACCAAATAAAGATACACTGGGTAATGAAAGATTGTTGAAAATAAAATAACAAAATTTGTTATAAGTTATACATTACAATTTGGTAATTTTATGCTTTCAAAGAATGGGATTTTGTGCGGTATTCATGGAAGTATTTTTGATGAATCGGGATATAACATTTCTTGGAGGAAAAGCAGTTTGGCTAGAACACTTACAACGTCGCAATGGAGCACTTCATTGGGATTTCCTTCCCTTTTGATGTCTGGGTTATTGTTTGTTTCTGATCGCAACAGGGAATCTACAACAAATATTCTAAATTCTAGTTTTGGCATTGGTGTTTCCTTACCAAACTTTTTGCAAATGCCATATATTTTCAATACTTTTAGGAACGCTTCATCCAGCGCATTTGATAGTCAAATATAATTGATCAGTTCGAATCCGATAATTTGCTTGTAGCGTTATCATATAAATCAATTCCATCCATCGTTATGATGTTTTCACGAATTGAATTTGGCATTGGAATGTTGACAAGTTTTCCCTTTATTCGATCAAACTGTTTTGCCTAATATATTGGTGGATCCTTAAAAAATGATTTGATAAGACTGTTACAATTGTTGTTCCAGCGAACAGGTGCAATTTCAGTATCGTTATCGAATGCAAAATCAATGAAACCATTACTTATTCTCATTTGTTTGAGTTCGGTCAGCTCTGATTTACCACTTCTATTCTCACGAACTATGAATGTAAATACAACACAAGAGTTGGTTTTTTGCTCTGCATTGAGAATAAATCAAATTACCTGTAAAAAGACGGTATTCTAGTTTGTGAGACTTAAAAAAAATTGTCGATTGTTGGCGGGTGCTGATTTGGTTTATCGATTTTTGAAAGGAATCAATTCAGAGAAGTTATCACTAAGTAATTGCACTACGATAAGAATTGAATGAAGTAGTAACTTTTATCATTTTTTTGACAACATCAAACATACTGTCACCAAAACGATGTCGCAAGTGTTTCAGACAATACGTTTTTTTCTGCAAGAAATGTAATATCTTGATTCATATCCAAAATGCATCGATGAGTACCTCACAAAAAACCTTTCTTAGTAAGCATAAAATATCAAAATATAATGTTTAACTTATTAGAAATTTTGTTATTTTATTTTCAACAACCATTTATTACCCAGTATACCTTTATTTGGTTAATTTATTCATAAAAATACTCAAATAAAATTGATTCATACTCCATGTAAAAATAAATTATTTCAAAAATGTTGATACCCCTTTCGGCTAACGTTGCGAAAACGCAACGTGAATTTTCTGGAAAACCAAAAGCTTTTCCAAAAATTTTTTTTCAGATTTCCTCTAATTGGGCCAAAAACAGATAGTGTGTAAAATTTCAAGTTTCTAAGTCAACTGGAACTGGTAGCCGCCGGAAATGGGTTAAGAAAATATTTATTATTATTACACTGTGTTCGAAAATGGAACTTTTTTTTCCGACAGAGGGCTCTCATATCTACTAAAGATAATTAGAGTATGCTGAACACGATGGCGTTCTTAGTTTTTCTGGATTAGGTCAAATAAGAAAGATTTTTGCTTTTGAAATTTTGCACATGCCAAACCTGAGGGTATAAAACACCATATATTTTCAAATTTTTGATTTTTTATCGGTGAAAAATGATGGGAAATCTATTTTTTTTGAAGTATTATTCGTAAAAGAAGTTATTTGAAAAAAAAAAATCTGTCGAATAACTATTTAAATCATTATTTTATGGCAAAAAACGTCGACTTTTCTTTCACTTTTTGTTACATTTTTTAATTATAAAGGTACAAATGTATGCGAAAAATCAACATTGTTTTATACACACCTTTTATGTGTTAGTACTCTGGAATATTATACATTATGTAGATGTAGATATTAATTTAAAAAATCAGGCATGGTATCAATATTTTTATTTAATTTTTTTTAAGTTCAAAAAATCATTTTTCTTCCAATTTGTTTTAAAATTAAAACATATTTACTATTACTTCCATCTGCATTATATGAGCTTACATACACAACACATAATATATTTGTCACAGTCCATCTTTAACTTAAGGGGGTTTTCACTTAAACGAACCCCGTTTAACTGAAGAAAATATTCAAAGATCAGAAAAGTGTTTCAGATAAGCGGGTTTTTCTCTTAAGAGGGTTTCTCTTAAGCGGGTTTTTATGCTACTTGAGCCTATGGGCGTTTTGCCCCCTTCCAATCTTACCTGATATTCTAGAATATGTTTTTTCTTAAGGTTCAAACCTTTAAAATTCATTCTTTCACAAGAAAATACTCTTGAATATCCAACTTTCATTATAAAGAATAAGTTAAAAACTTTAACTATCTCACGGTTAAATGTGCAACTTACTTTTAACATAAACGGTTACTATTTGTTGAAAAATCACAAAAGTTTCGGCGTTTCAACCAAACATGCTCATACTTTCAGACATGGTCGATCATACCAAAAGCCACTTTTTCATATTGCAAGTTTTGCCAGTTTTATTATTTTTTTTTTTTTTCATACAGCATAGTAAGAAAACGATTTTGCCCCCACTTCCCCTACATATGTATTGCATTTAAACTTTTTGTAATTTTTTTATTTTATAAGCTAAAAAATTAAAAAAAAAAAAAAAACAGTGTTTTACTGCTACTTTTTCACTCTTAAGCTTAACCAATATTGTAGATAGGTAGGTAGGTACTGCCTATTCGTATTTGTCAACAAAGCCATCTTCTATCCTGAAATACAAGATCAAATCGTTGCCACCGAGTGCTGCATTTTAATTTAAATAATACGAAAAATATTAGAAAAATTGAAGAAAAATCGACGTTTTTGCCATAAAATAATGATTTAAAATGTCATTCGACAGATTTTTTTTCAAATAACTTCTTGTACGAATAAAACTTGAGAAAAATAGATTTTCCATCATTTTTCATCGATAAAAAATCAAAAATTGGAAAATATATGGTGTTTTACACCCTCAGTTTTGGCATGTGCAGACAAAATATCAAACGCAAAAATCTTTCTTATTTGACCTAATCCAGAAAAACTAAGAACGCCATCGTGTTCAGCATACTCGAATTATCTTTAGTAGACATAAGAGCCCTCTGTCGGTTTTTTGAACTATCACAGTGTTATTATTATAAATTTTTATTGCAACAGAAAAATATTTGTATTGAAAATAAAATTTTATAGCAAATAAAAATATTTTGCTTTAAAAAAAAATTATTGCAAATAATGAATTTTCTGCATTAAAAAAATTCAATTCAAAATGTGTGCATTAAATATTTAATTGTGCATTGATTTTTTTTTCCAATGCAGAAAATTTATTATTTACAATAAAATTTTTTTTATTTGCAATACAAAATTTGCTTAAAATTTACTTTAAATTTATTTTAAATTTATTTTTATATTTTTCAGTTGCAATAAAATAATATTTTTAATGCAATTTTTTTCAGTTAATAAATATTTTTTTTTATGTAGGTACCTACCTAATTTTTTTTTATTTGCAGTAAATATTTTTTTATTTGTAATAGAAAACAAATTATAAAAATTATTTTCTGACAACCTTGTGTATGTCCTACCTTAAGCAAATGCGCTTTGTTCTAGATTCTTAAAGGTTTCAGGTTTTCATTTTAAATCATTTTCACTAAAATTCCTAAAATCCTTTTTTAATTGTTTCTATTTTTTTCTAATTTTCAAATTTTCAAATTTCCTCTTTTAAAAAATTTATTTTTCCTTTTCAGAAATATGTGATGAGCGAAGACCAAAAAGTCTACTCCTATAACAGAGAAATGCCATTAATTTTCATTGGTGGTGTGCCCAGATCAGGAACAACATTAATGCGGGCCATGCTCGATGCACATCCAGATGTTAGGTAAGTAGTAGAGTAGAGTTCTACACACAAGTCCTCCTCCATACAAATAACATATTATTGGCTACCTTCCCATTTCTAAACCATAATTGCAATATTTGTTCTCAATTCAAGTGGAATCATCAGTTTTTTTTTTTTTCGGAGAACATGCAGTGATTTTGGAAAATATAGTAGTTTTCCTCTTTAACATTAGTTCAAGTTAGGGTATCGGTATACTATATCGGTAGATTCGGTGGTTATATACAAAAGTCGTGTTATAGTTTTGGTCAATGACGATGCTTTTTCGTGTGTTCATTGTTTAAAATAAGGATTGAAGTTGCATGTCCGCTTCGGAGATTTTTCCTAAAGGGGTTTTTGAAAAAGTTTAGAGAAAAACGTATTGTCATTAAAAATTACACATGTCTTGAAACATGTCAATTTATTACTGTAACAACAGTTTTTCGAAGTTTTAATTTTTTTTAATTTGAGGTTTGTTGAGTCTGACAATACTTAATGAAGAGTTTTTATTTTAATTTTTGTTTTTTTTTTTTTTTAATTTTTAATATAAAAATTTGTATGATTTTGGAAACCCTTAATATTCATAACTTTTCAAATATTTACAAGTACCTACTTTATGGGTGCTAATTTTATACTTGAGCTTCAATACTTCATTAGGTTTATTTGCTTATTTTTTTTTTACTATAAATTGAATAATTGTGGCAACCCTGTAATTTTGTTGATTTTTTCTTTCAAAAATGGAATAAAACCGATTATGATACGTATTTACAGTCTTGCTCTTTCCACTGTGTCACACCCGCAGTTACATAATTTTTTGTTCCTGAGTTGTGTACTCCTCAATAAATAAAGTATTTAATAATAAATTGTTAATAGATGTTTAAAATAACATTTTTTTAACTTTTCTTTAAACGTCACAAGTCTTTAACATTAGATGTAACAGGTCGGTGTGACGTTAGAAAATCGATTCAGCAAACTTCGGTGACCTTAAGATACATATATTGTAGATTTTTGAATGTAAATTCGTGGATATCGTATTCAATATGAAAGGATATTTAATTATCTACGTTTCCAGTTAGCATATATTTTAATGAAGTTAATAAAAGTTATGTGTTTTTATAGCAATTACAAAATGTAACAGGTGTGACATATTTTTGTAACGGGTGTGACACGGTAAAATTTTTTTTAAATTTATATAAAATTAAAAAAAAAAATTAATTGCTTCAATTTCAAATATTTAAGCACTATTTACACAGTAAATAAGTTATTAGGGTTAGAATCTCAGTATATGTACATCAGAATAATTGACTTGAAATTTTTTTGAGCAAATTGTTTCAATTCTGTATAAAAATGCGCGTTTTCCATCAATAAGTCTATTCTAGGGTTATGTTAATTTTTCCTATCTTTTTTTACAAAATTTCAAATTTTTTTTATATTGAGGTAGGTATGTAAAAAAATTAAATTAATGTGAAATTATTAAAGTTAAATGTATAAGTATTTAATAGTAGATATCATTAAGATTTTTATATTTCCACTTTCATTTTTTGCCTATTTTTACTTTGATGACAGCAGGCAGCTGTTGTGAGGTTAAATAGTCAACATTTTTTTTAAGGAAGTTGACGAATATTTGATAGACACAATTTGATTTAAATTTTAATTTTAAATTTGCAATAACGATTTTCTTAATGCAAAACATTTTTAACCTTAATTGCATGATTTTATTTTTTGTATTTTGCACTAAGAAAATGTTATGTAAATAAAAAAAAAATCTAAATAAGAAAAACTCAGTACTTTTTAGATCATTTATTTATTTACTACTTTATCTCAAAGGACTTAACCTTTTTTCAATGGTTTTTTTTAATCAAAAACCAATAGTAATTAATACTTTTTTTTTTGTATGTGTTTCACGTTTCACCACGTTTTCAATAACTTTTTTCCAAAGTGCCAAATAGCTAATTGCTTTCAAAGTTTTGAAAAAAAAAATAAAAAAAAAACAATTTTGTTCAACATCAATAAATTTGACATAATAAACCTATCTCTCTATTTTTTATTTCAAATAAATAAAACCAAAAATAATCTAACATGCAATTCAGTTGTGAATAATAATGATTTTTATTTTCAAGCGGAAATACCCAACCCATATTTTTCTATGTGGTATAGCCGCACCTGATTTGAAGATAAATATAGAAAATTCAGGAAAAGCACCCATATACACTGTTGGCATTCACAAATAATTGTTTGGTTTTCGTTAAGGCCAAAATGCACGGACATGGTAGTGGGTTATATAGATAGTTTATATGCCAGGATGCACCAACCCAGAACCAGCATAGGTAGTCATGATGATGATCTAACAAATAACCACATTTTTGTGAACTCGGAGGAATATATTGCGTTGTTGGCAAAAATTCAAAGCTTGTTCAGGATTTATTTGATAACCTGCTTTTTGGAAATATTTCTCAACCGGAAATATCAACTATTTGTTTAAAAATTAGTTTTTCGAATAAAGTTTTTTTTTTGTGGTTTAGTTTTGGGTTTTTGTTTTGATTTGATTTGTGTTTTCTAAATAAATGTGTGCATGATGTCATGCCAAAAAACTAAAATAGTAGTGTGTTCAATAGGCACGTTCCATAAGGACTTTTATGTTGAATAAAATATTGTTTGTTTGATAAGGGTCGACAAAAAAAACTATACCTACCTTTGATTGGTTATTGAAAAGTAGTTTCTGTTTACTTTTTTTTTAAACAATTTAGGTTGTATGAAAAGAGGGAACATTTTTACAAAATGTTTTTAATTTTTCGTACTCAATTGGGTCAAATTTTTTTAGTTTTAATAGTTAGTTTTTTGACAGTTTTATCGGGAAATTTAAAGAAGAGTTTTGAAATTGTCAGTATTCATAGAATTTGAAGTGTTTTTTTTTTCGATAGTTTACTTTATCATATGTTTTCTGTTTTTTAACTGTATATAAATTCCTATCGATTGTAAAACAAAAGTATATCGATGAATGAATGTTTATTTTTTGGGATAATTGATGGTTGGTGGTGGTATGGTGTATCTTATAGAAAAATTGAAAAATATAGGTAAGGAAAGTGTAGGCAAGACCGCCCAGTAAAAATCACGTTTTTTGAGTTTTATAACGACAATATTTCAAAAACTAAGGCCAATACACTTTTCTGACTTCGGATTCAAAATCAGCACCCCAAAAATAGTCAGAAAAGTATATTTTGGTTCTTCTGCCAAAAAAAGTTGAATTTTTTTGAGCAGTGTATTATCATTGTAGCCAACCAAAATATTGAATTCGTCACGTTATAACTGAAATAATTTTGGACTTATTTATCTTTATAGGCTTAATATACCTACCAAAATGTAGGAAATTTAGAGTTGTATCAATGTTATAATTAGAACTTTTTCGATCAGATGAACCTAAACTGAAAAAAAAAAAAAATTAAAAACTTACGATCATCTCCAAAAATTTTACATGTTTTTGTCTATAACTTTTTGTAGGGCAACATTAAAAAAAAAATCATTTAATAAAAAAATTTTAGAATACGTTTTTCTACAAAACAAGGCAAACAAATCCGTTCAACAGGAGCCGAGAAAATCACAAAAACGCATTTTTCAAAATGGTGGCCAAACCACATGTTTTTGGGACAAAAAAAATATTTTTTTATGTTCGTCTCAATGCACCTCTTTATATGAAATATCAAATTCAAATCCTTTCCAAAAATTCTCAGATAATTCCCTAATGCCTGTAGTATAAGCTTTTTGAAAAAGTTAGGTAAAGGTGACCTTCTATTTTTTAGCTAACAGAGATTCCATTTTTATATCTGATGTTCTGCATTATTTTTTTTTTTTTTTAATTTATCTTTATGACTCCCTCTTTCACAGAAAATACTTTTGAATATTCACTTTCTATTGTTAAAAAAGGAAAACTTAAAAATTTTAATTTTTTAAGTACCTATATTAAAAATATAACTGACTTTTCACATGAACGATAACAATTTGAAGAAAAATCACAAAATTTACCGTTACTCTTCGATGACTCACCTGAACTTGATAAAACTTACAGACGTGATCGATCATTTCAAAAGGCACCTTTTTTAAATTGCAAGTGCTGCCAATTTTACTTCTATTCATACAACATAGTAGAAAAATGGTCTTGCTCCCATAGGCGGTCTTGGCCCCACTTTCCCTATATATATTTTTTTTTATATATTAACACTTGCTTTATAAGTCTTTCAAATGCGAAAATGGTTTTTATTTTTAAGATCTTTAAGCTTTTTGAAGGTTTTGAATGAACAACAACAACTTGTGTGTTTTACCACCAAGCTTTCAAATATACAGTTGAAACTCGATTAACCGGGATGGTCGGGACCGAGCCCATTACGGATAATCGAAAATCCCGGATAATAGAATTTTTTTCAAGAAAAAATTTATATGTTTTTAAGTTTTTATTAAAAAATTTATTAAAAAAAAAAAAGAAAACAATTAAAAAATTATTCCATAAACCTAAAAATTCATATTTTTGTTTGAACATACATTACAATATCACGAGATTAATTACGAGTGTTATGAACTTTAAGGAAAATTAAAAAATTGTTGCATGTTTAGGTTTTTTTTTATTGCCACCGGGCTTAACTGGACAAAAAAAGCGCAGTCAGGGCTAAGCAATTTACATGTTAAATGCAGCAACACCTTAGCTCCTTGGGTCTAGTTGTTAAGCCCGATGATATCCCTGGGCTTAAAGGTAGAACTATAATTGACTGAAGCGTCCGATTCAACGGAGGGGAACAGCGCTTCCAACCGCACTCGACGGATGAAAACTTAAAATTCAAAGAAAACAACAACAAAAACGTAGGATTTGACATAAGCTTCCGACTGCTTCCTCCAATTATAATTCTGGGTTAACTTTTTAAACAGTTTTAAGTTTGTGGTACTAAACTAATTTTTTCATAAATTGTTTAGAATTGGTTTACAAACGGGAAAACTGACGTTTGAAATGACGAAATTTATTTAACTAGTTTTGCTAGCATACATTTTTGTGGGAAACCGACGAAGTTACGAATACCAGAGTTACGGGCGACAGAGTTACGAGCGTCAAAGTTACGCGAAACCGAAGTTACGAAAAACTAGAGTTACGAATTCTAAAGTTATGTTAAGCTATGACATGTGATTTTTGGGTTGGCAACAATTGCGAGGAACGATATGGAATTATGGAAATACAAACAAGAGATTAACATTTTTCTCATTGGTCAGAACTAAATGAGTAAATCGAAAATGGGTGTTATTTATTCTTGTAAAATGTTGATTGGATAGGTATAGATATACATATATGGTTTTGTTTTTGTGAGAAGATCGCAAAAACGTTGAAATAGAAAAAAAACATAAGTATACTTATGTAAGTTTGGGGGACATAATTGAAATTAACTTCTTATTTGTCCAACTAATATTGCACCTACGTATCAATGTTCTCTTATTTATGTTTCCATAATTCCATATCGTTCCTCGTAATTGTTGCCAACCCAAAAATCACATGTCATAGCTTAACATAACTTTAGAATTCGTAAATCTAGTTTTTCGTAACTTCGGTTTCGCGTAACTTTGACGCTCGTAACTCTGTCGCCCGTAACTCTGTTATTCGTAACTCCGTTACCATTTCCATTTTTCTATCTCTTTGTAAAACATACAAGAAAAATACAAGAAAACCCGAAAGCGATAAATATGAAAACTCTAAATTTTCTTTGTGTCTGCTGATTTCGGAACATTCAATAAGCAGTGCTGCCAAGATTTCCGGTTAAGCCCCGAGGCGTTTGTTTTCGTCCAGCTAAGCCCGGTGGTAATAAAAAACACACCTATTGTGTGACAGGGGATTTTACCCGTTGCTTTTCTTCAATTGAATTAATGTGAATGCGGTCAACTAGCAGTAAATCCTGATATGATGTCCAGAATAATTCTACTTTTCAAAAAAAAAAAAAAAAAAAAAATAAGAAAATAAGACTCTCTACAAAAAAAATTTAAAATATTTTCTTTATTTTTGAGTTCTGATTTTGTATTTTTTAGTTAAATTTTCTTCTTTCCTGTTCTCATATTACGGATAGTAGAGGTAGAGTTTATTACGGATAATAGAGTTTAAATAAATAAATTTTGTTTATTGTCGAGAAAGAATTTCAAATATTTTCATCACGGATAATAGAGCGTCCCGCTTAATCGAATCCCGGATAATCGAGTTTCAACTGTATTTGACGCACAACACTTACATGTACAGCAAAAAAAATTTTCTCTTTCAACTTCAAGTTAAGGAAGAAATAAGAACATGAAATTGAAAAAAATCGATATAAATTGTATTTCAGTGATGGTATTTTTTTTTTATTTATCGGTTTTGTATAAGTACTTAAAAGTGTTGATTTATGATTTTATATAAGTTAAGCAGCTATTAGTTTTAAATTTTTTTTTTTTTTATTAACTTCTCATAAAACCTTTTTTTAATGTGATTTTCTCAAAAATAATTGAAACGATTTACTTTATTTTAACAACATTTTGTAAACAAAACCATTTATAGGTATAGTTTTTATAAAAATCTAAAATAAAATTTTGAAAAACCTAATTTTCGAATTTAAAAAAAAAATTGATATTTTATTTTGAAAAAATCAAATTGAATTAAATTGTTTTTGTGTTTTGAAATTTTGATTTATTAATAGCTACAAAATAGCATACCAACTTTATTTAACAAATTTTTTACCAAAACAAAAATTAGTTTTTTTAAAAAAACATCTCAAACGATTTTGAATTTTTTTTTTCTAATAAAAGGAGTCAAATTGTAAATTTCTTTTTCGACCTCAAATTCATAAACACCAAATTTTTTTTATTTATTTTTTTTTTTTTTAATTCATATACAATTACCAGATTGGTATAAAAAGGTAACTTGAACTCTTAGAAGGATAGTGACTTTCATGTAAATTATACTTTTTTCTACATCGAATTTGATCTCGAAACACTATTTTGTATTAAAAATCCTTTTCAACAAAGATATCCATTCAATTCTAAAAAAAAGAGATCACACTCAGACAGAACTTGTCAGGTAACATTTTAATATAGGTATGTATAAACCTCCGATTTTCATATTCGCCTTTGCACAAAAATTTCTCTCCGCCTATAAAGATAAATAAACTCCAATTAAATTTATACCCCATTTTATTCTGTTAATAAAAGTTATTACCACTAAGAGAATCTGATCAAAAAATATCATAAAATATTTCTGATGGTTGGCTACTGAAAACCACCATTCACTTAAAGGTACATATGTAATTAAAAAATAAAATTGCCCTAACTACAGGATATTGCAGCTTAAGTAGCTAAAGTGGTGTAATTTAAAATTCATATATACCAATTTAAAAAAATACCTCATTATTTATTAAGTTTTTCAAAAAAAAAAAAAACAGTTTGCGGTTAACATTTTACAACGAAAAACCATTAAAATTGTATAATTTTCTACAAGTGAATCAACAAAAATTAAAAAAAAAGAGGTTATTTAATTTTATATATATTTTGAACATCCGATTGCTTACATCCTCATAACTCATTGTTTGACAGTCCGTAAAAACATTGCTAAAACGAAGCAAAAAAAAAAAAAACATCCTTCATAAATGATAGATAGGTACATCTTTATCTATACTAAATCTATATCTATATATACTATTTAATTATAACGTAGTGGAAATTTCATTTCCTGTACAAACTATACACCGGATCCAGATTAATGAAATAACTTTTTACATCCGGCAGCCGAATTGAACAAAAATAAACAACTTTCCACCTTCTCTCGCACCCTGTATCAATCTCCAACATTATTTTGGTACACGAAAAAAACCTTTATAGGTAAAGGACATTGGTACCTATATCACAAAAATAAAAATACAATACCTACATATCATTCCCAATACACAATCTCACACCAGTCCGAATATACTAGCATCCCTAACTATAACCACTGAAAGTCATCATAGCCAGAGCATCAAAATAAATATATGGTCCTTTTCATCGAAATGTCCTGACAAAGTTGGATAACAATCGGTCACGCCAGGTGGGCGAGCATCATAAATTTATATGTTTTGTTGTTTTGTGTATGATGACAAAGGACCTCCCTTTCGTCCATCCACTCACACCCACATCCACAATAGGCTGTCAATCGAGATCACATACTCTTCGGTACACCTATGTATATATAAGGTATCAGCAGGCCAAAACCAATGCCACCGCACACGCAGTTTATACCCACAAAGCTAACGCAAGCGGCCACAGGACATCAGAGGCCACCAAAAATGAAATATCAGCGCACTCACAAGTCACAACCACATCATTATTCTCTGGAAAAATTGCAAATAATTTTTTCATGTTTTTTTTTTTTTTTTTGAAAAAAAAAAACAAAATTTTGAAATGTAGCTTTGTCATTCAGGGGCCAGTGAGAGAGTAGATAGAAATTATTATCCTTGCTATATGAAATGGAATTTGGTATAATTTTCTATGAAAAAACCACCTTCATATCGAAATAAAAAAAAATTAGATTAGTTTTTTTGTGTGTTTGATATATTTCGAAACAATGAAGAGTTGTTGAAAAGGTGGTAGTGGTGTAGTTGTTGATTGCTTTTTGTGCATTTGAATTTTTCGATTTGATTTTTTGGCTTTGGTCAAAAATATGTCAGTCAAATGTTTCAGAGTGACCGCAATTGAAAATTGAAATATTTTTATCGTGGTTGCATGTGTGGAATTGATATCAAACGTTTCATCCATCTGATGCAACTTAATTAATACAAGAATTTAAGAAATTTAATATTGAATATAATGCAGGACCTAAGGAATTTTTATTGGAAAAAAGTATACCTAGGTATATCAATATTCTTCGAAAATACAGAAAACTTTTTATTTTGCTTAAAATATATATTTTTTATTAAAAATTGAGCAATAAATATTAATTAAGAAAAAAATCAGTTGTTCATTTAAAAGTCAATATGTAAGTGAAGTTGAAAATCAATCATAATTGAAAATAAAAAAAAATATAAAATAATATTTTAAATTGATCTTCTTAAATTCACATTATCAAATGCAAATTTAAATTTTAATATATTTTATTTTGGGTTTTAAATATGGGTACTGCCAAGTTCTCAAACTACATTGCCACTACACCTTTATTTACATGAATTACTTCAGGCCATTTTCGACCCCTCTTTTTATAATAATAACGACATCGATTTTTCAATGAAATACATAAATCAATTTGTAGGTATACTGTTTTTGGGCATCAATTTAATTTGAGAAGTTGTTTTTCTAAAAAAAATATACAAAAGTATCCTTTTAAAGTAGAAAATAAAGTTTAGAAAACTTGTATGAAAAATAAAGCTTTTGTTTTAAAATTACATCTTTAGATCTCCAAACGCATCAGTATGTCATTTAATTAGTTGTACCTTTACCAAAGAGTTTTTAGATTTTTTTTCAATTGTTACAGTCGTTTTTTTAAATAACAGCATTTAAAAAAAAAATATATATATACAAATACACTTTACCGGCACATAATAATATAAAATGCACGACTGGGTCGCACGAACTTGCTCTTAGAGTTAAAGTTGCTTAAATTTTTAAGACTTTTTATATAGAAATTTGAAAAATGTACTATATAGGTAAAAAAAATTAAATTTAATTCGTTTTTTTTAAAAATAAAATAAACTCTGAAAAGAAATTGCCATCCAAAACAATTATGCAGTTTTGATTGACATATTAAGATGCATTTTTAGAAAAAAAATTTTCAAAATCGTTAGAGCCGTTTTTTAAAAAACTAATTTTTTATAAATAAATTTTTTGGAAAAAAAGTTTTAAGATAAAATTGGTACGCCATTTTGTAGAAATCACTAATCAACATCTAAACACAAAATTTCAAAAACTTGACTTTTCAAAAAAAAAAAAAAAAAAAAATTTTAAATTTAATTTTGGGCTTATATTGAAATTATATTAATGCTTCTTCACAAAAAGTTTCGTTGAAATCGAATAAGCAGTTTCGGAGATAATCGGATTTGAAAAAAAAGGTTCTATGGCAGGTACCGTTAATAATGATTTTCAAAAAAAAATTTGTTTATTAGAAGTTAGACCTTGTCTTTAAACTTATATTTGAATTTTTTAAACAAAATCGTTGGAGCCGTTTTTGAGCAATTTCAATTTTACTAAAATCGGTATATGACAAGTACCATTATTTTTGGTCCAAAAAAATTAATTCCAAAAACCCCTCTGTAGAGTCGCCAAATAATGCTACATACCAAGTTTGACATCAATCGGTTCATCCGTTTAGGCTGTAGCTTTGTTTACAGACAGACAGACGGACAGACTGACAGACGGACTTCCGGGACCCACTTTTTTGGCATTCTCTACCATATTGTAATGTCATGGAAAAATGCTATTTCAAATTTTTTTTTTTGTACGTTTCAAATAAAAATTCATGGACCTGTTTTCAAAAAATTAATTTTTCAAAAATAAAAAGTTGAAATAATTTAAAAAAATTTAAAAAATTTTAACACATACTTAAACGCTTCTGTATAAAAATTATCGTTGAAATTAGTTTTGTCATTTTGCTGAAAGTTAGAAATCAAGAGAAAAGTTTTCTGACAGGTACTTAATAATGGTAAAATAATATAATTTAGATAATATTTTCCCATACAAATGTTTAGTTTGTAAAGGGATTTAAGTACTTAGAAAATCCAAAATGACGTTTGAAAAATTTTAAGTTTTGTAAAATCGGGGTAGACTCCTCAAATAAATTAAAAATCAGTTATACCAAGACCATTTTTATAGCGTATTTAATATACCTACTTTCTGTGCTGCAAAAATGCGTCGATTGTGATCCAAGAAAGTATGAAAGTATAAAGTATGAAAGTAAACTTTTTCATTGTTCTGTCACATTCTTTTCGCGGTTTTCATAATTTGCTTCGAAAGCAAAGAACCGAGTTTTAACTAACTCGATTTTTTTTATATAACACTGATGGAAAAAATGCCTTAAAATTAAAAATTTTTCAAAGAAATAAAAACTTTAATTCATTTTGAATTTATCTACTGAATTTTTTTTTGTAAAATACCTACCTAGTTAGAGCTTTTTTTTATTTAGGTAACATAAAAATGTTCAAATATATTTCTAAAAAAATTTTGACATTTATGTTAAGAAAAATAAAATTCCAGAATTCATTTTGGAAAATGTTGCCGAATTTTGGTACAACGATTACTATATAACGCTTTTAAATTAAGAAATCGGTTATATAAGAGGTACCGTTCCTTTCAGCTCAAAAATATATTTTGGTTCAAAGATATGACAATATTGGCAGAATTATCGTAGGTAAATATCTTTATCGAAATGTTAGTTTTTCCAACCTAAAAAAAAATCAAATTCCGATCTAAGGAATCACCAAAAACCCAAAGCTACCAATTCAAAGTTGTTGTCAAAAACAAATGTTCCTGAACTAAAATCTCTATTACCAACTTATTATTAGTCCATATAAAAATTTAATTCCCAGAAAAAAAAAACTATACGAACTTTTTTCTATTTCTTCAGAACCTGTTGAAAATTTCCCAACAATTTTACAAACTCCTAATTTAAAATCCACAAACTTCGAAAAAAGTTTAAAGAAAACTTGCAAAAAAAAAACAACAAATCCACAACACAACTAATGTCTGTTTCTGAAAGTTTATATATTTTTGTTTCTCCATAAAAATTTTTCCTTCGTCCGAAATGCGTTCATATCCAATTTATTTATCCAAAAAATCTTGTTTAATTATCCTTTGGATAAGGAACCCATTGAGCAATTGGTTCAGTGTAAGCTCCTTGACCGCCATAACCTGAAGATGATGGAGAGCATGGAACTGGAGCTAATTGAGGTTGGCAACTAAACAAATAGCTCTTTGGGCATGGAGGAAGATGTACTGGAGCTGCAGCTGGTGCACCACCTCCATACGACCTGGCTGCCTTTCGAATTCTCAATGAATCCAAATTGTCAGCAGCTGCTGATGCTTCACCAGCAACTTGTTGCTCAACATTTTGTGGTTCTAATTCACTTACAGCTGCACTGACAACAACTCCTGCTGAACAAACAGCAACGACCAGAACTAATCCAACAAAGAATTTCATATTTTTTTTGTTTTTGTTTTTATGAAGAAACGTGAACGTTGGCTAATAGCAAACTGATGTTGACCAACTGTTCTAGTGGCATATTTATTTGTGTTGCAAAAGTGCATTATCAACATTTCTCAGTAAAAAAAATATAAAAAAAAAATAATTCTTGTTTCAGCAAAATTTCAAAAACACCCGGAAAGTTCTTAATCAAATCGGTGTCAGTGGGTCTAGGCATGTAACCTTTGTCAACACAAAAAAATGATTATTGTTTTCGTTTTGGGAATTGGAATTCCAATTTGGGGCCGGGTAATAGTCATCCGGTCAGTAAGAATGTGTGAAACAAATGACCCCAATTAGTAGGCAATGGACTTTTCTTGTACGTTTTAACTTAATTCTCTCGGACCAATATGCTTCCACTTCCGACTATACCCACACAATTAATTGCAAAGATTAGTTAGAACTGCATTATTAATTCAATTATGTTCACTTTGGGCTGAGGGGGGGGGGGGGGGGGGGGGGGATTTATATAATTTAAGGGATACCATTAAGGGTTGTTAATAGGAGCTGTCAGTGTCAGTTGCTGAGGATTAACTATTCTCATGTCTTAATCATAGTTAAGTTCCAGACAAATTGAATTAATTAATATTGAAACTTGTGCCTGCTGGGGCATAAACATACAAATACAAAAATATACTCCCACTAGCAAGGAATGCGGAAGGGATGAAAAAGCTTAAAGGGTTTAAGTTTTTTTTTTTTTTTTCTATCAAAATAATGGCGGTGGTTGTGTTTTTGTTTGTTGTTTTGTTTATTGGAAATCAAAAAATCTATAATCAAGCAAATATTAACTCAAAAATACTGCAAATTTAATTTTGTTTGAGTTATTATAACTTTGGAATCTCATTTGCATTTCAATGACAGAGACTTTTTCATTTGCATTTGTTTTTCTCTTTTTGTTTTTTTGTTTTTTTTTTTGTTTCATTTTGAATTGATTTGTGTTATTAAGTGGGAGCTGGGAGGACAACAGGAATAAAAAGTATTTTTTTTTTTTGGTTGATGGGAAGAAGCAAATTAGTCCTTGTTTTGTTTGGTTACTTGTTTTTTATTTATGAATTTGTGTGGGAGGTTTTGAATAATTTATTCATTTTAAACAAGTTTAATAAATTATAGAATTTTGTCATTGTTTTTTGGTCTTAAATTTATTTTGTTAGACTCGTCTAAGGATTCTTAGAGGTCAATAAGTTGTTTATGTCTGTAGGCAGCACAATTGTCAATTTCGTTTTTTTTTTTTTTTGTCATCCGAGGAAATTCTGCCCACCCACACAATTTGTATGTTTGGTTATGGCTTAAAAATATTATCTATGTAGTAGATTTAATTATCGGGAAAAAATAGCTGCGGGGGTAAGATTATCCATTTTTTTTATGGAATTTTATGCGCTAGTTAAATTATAAAAGCTTTAAATATTGTGAAGGAGTAAGGATTGCGTCAGACCAACAAATATTTAATGAGGATAATCTAATATGGAAATATCTTTCAGCGTTTAAAATATTGGAATTTCTATTTTAGAGCATCAAGCCATACCTACCAATACATTTTTTCAACACATTTTTTTTTTTAATAAATCTTATTTTCGGCTATTTTTTTAAGTCGAGCGAGTCGACCGTATTTGGTATGCCATCTTGAAGGAATTATTTTTCCACATATTCAAACTAAATTTCAAGTAAATTCATTGATCCGTTTTAAAATACGTAATTTTTTTTTAATTTTTTTTTTTTTAATTTTTAAAATACTGAAACGTTTTCGTACAAAAATTTTCATTTCAATATCCTCAGTGATTTGCGAGAGAGTCAGAAATCAAGCAAACGGTTCTATTGCAGGTAACTAGGTATCGTTTAAAACGGTCTAAAAAATATTTTTTTTTATCAAAAGTGGCACCTTTTATACCACACCGTACGTAGGTACCTACATTAAGGTGAGTCGTTTTTGGGTTTTTTTCGAATTTCAAATCGTAATAGAGCGGAAAAGTTGTGAATGGTGGAGACTAAGAAGGGGTTAGAAAAAAATCAAAATCGGTTAATATCTTCAATCCGCGCTTTAAAGCTTGAAAAAATATTAAAAAAATGGTATTTTTACAAAGAAAATTTTAACACCCTAACATCTTTTTTTTTATAAAATAGCTTTAGACAACCTTTATATTAGCTAAATATTAAGTAGAAAAAAAAATTGTTCAAATTGGGTAAGAACTTCCGGTCGCAAATGCGGTTTTGAAATATGTCGAAATATGGCAAAATTCCTATTCGTACCAAAGCACAGTGGTACCGGTTTCTAAGAAGGGCGGCCATAGTTGATTATGGTTAGGAAAGCAACAAAATATACTTGAATATGTGTGAGAATATATTTTTTTAGCAATAAAAAATGAATTAATTTAAAAACAATTGTTTTATAAAGAAATCTTGTATATATTTAATAACAAAATGTAAAAAGAAGCCTTGAATCTACATACAAACAAATCATAAGTTATTTTTTAAAATTATTTATTTGGTTTTTTTTTTTTTCAATTTCAGTCATAATTTTTATGTTACATTTCAGATTTAAAGCTTGCTTGATATCATATATTTTTATAAAAATATGTGCAAAAACTTAAGGAAAACATAAAAACTTAAAAAAAAAAAAAATTTTTTTGAAAAAGTTTTAAATATGAGAAATATGGGTAAAATTGAAACAATGAGTGTGAAAGAGTCAGTCGTAGCCCGTCGCACTTATTCGCAGACAGATTAAATTGTTTAAGAAACTACACGTGCTAGAGAAAATTTATGTATATGAATCATGTATTTATATTGATGACAACATAGTTAAAAGTTTCAGTAAAGTGAGAAGAAAAACAAAAGTATGGAATTTGAACCTGTCTTTTTATAGTCTGTTTTTTATTGAAAATTTTAAATAAAATAGAATTGTAAACTCTTTAAATAAAGTACATACCTTCAACTTTAAGTTCCATAACAAAAAAAAAAACTTTAAAAATAATTTTAACCGAAAAATACACTTAAAAGTTTAAGTTGATTCGGGACCAAAAATGAAGCATTGAAATCAGACTTTTTTCGACAACTTTTCATGGTCGATATGAAAAGTTCCGTTATTTTCTCAAAATGTCTGTTATGCTATCTTAAAGAATAGGCTTTTTATAACAAATATAACTAAAAATGACGTCATTATATTGACATCGATATTTCGGCCTATGGCCTACTACGGAACCACTGTGCAAAGTAGTAAAAAACACTATTATACCCTTCTTATGCTATTTCTTGGATTTTTTGATTAAATTAGCACATTTTGTACATATTTCATATTTATTTTTACATAAAGTTGATTATTTTGGCGTTTATATTTGGCAATTATGTTTTTATGAAAATAAATATGAAATATGTAAAATATGTGCTAATTTAATCAAAAAATCCAAGAAATAGCATAAAAATTGTATAAAAGTGTTTTTTACTACTTTGCTACATTTTGGTCTTTGTTTTAATTTTGTTTTTCATTGAATATGTACAGTTCTAAATAAATCCAAGAGCGTACATCTTTTTGACACCAATTTAGCTAAATTTCTAGCTTATATTCAGTTTTGTAAAAGAAAATTCTATAAACGCTTATTCTGTCCGCCATTTTGGAACCACCATTTTGAAAAAATAAAAGTTGGAAGATTTTTCGTATTTCTCATACTAATATGCTTCAGTGTCCCAAATTTCATGACTTTTCGTCAATAAATGGCTGTGTAAATGATTTTTGACGCCATAAAGCACCACTGTGCGACGAGGAGAATGAAACATAGTCAAATCCCTCTTGACCAACAGATTTTCAAATCTTTAACGAATTCATAGCATTCACTGATTGTGTCAACTTCATTTTTATTTCAAATTTGGTAAAAATAATAATTTACCAAATATTCTAAAATATTAAAAAAAATCGTAAAAATAGGAATTTTGGCATATTTCGACATATTTCATAACCGCATTTGCGACCGGAAGTCCTTACCCAATTTGAACAATTTTTTTTCCTACTTAATATTTAGCTAATATAAAGGTTGTCCAAAGCTATTTTATAAAAAAAAGATGTTAGGGTGTTTAAATTTTTTTTGTAAAAATACCATTTTTTTAAATATTTTTTCAAGCTTTAGAGCCGATGCGCGGATTGAAGATATTAACCGATTTTGATTATATTTTAACCCCTTCTTAGTATTCACCATTCACAACTTTTTCGCGCTATTACGATTTGAAATTCGAAAAAAACCCAAAAACGACCCACCTTAACCTACATGTATTTTTTTAATCAAAATCTCTAGAGCCGTTTCCATTTTGTCACATGACAACTACAGTTATTTTGGTCCTAAAAATAAAATTTCAGTTTCAACTCTATTGAATAGATAGTATAGGCTAGGCTGTAAACCAATATATACAGACAGACAGAATTGCGGAACTCACTTTTCTCAAATTCTCTTGTCAGACTGTTATCTCGAGTTCGATTTTTCTTACGCATCCTAAACTAGTCCTATTGTATTTATACCGCAAGTAAAAAATAATAATATTCTATAAAACTAAAAATTTATTTTTTCGATAAACCAAATTATACTTTTTTAGTAGATTTTAATATTTTAAATTCGAATCCGAAGTCATATAAAATCTATGATTTGTCATTTAGCCCAGGGAAATTAGTAATTTAAATCGCATTTTTCGCGGGACAAAATTTTTTTCATGGAATGTGTTCGGGTGGTTGTCCTTATCATAAAAGTCAATTTGTTGGGAAAATTGGAGGTTGGGAACAGCCGCCATCTTGGAAAAGAGATTGGTAGCGTTTTTATTGAATAGCTCCATTGTTATTCATTTTAACAGAAAATGACAAAGGTAGGACTTATTAACAATAAAATTATCTAAACAATGATATACAAAACAATTCCGTGAGTTGATTAAATAAAATTTTATAGTTGGTCAAAGTGCGGGTTTGTATCGCAAGGTTGGGACAAAATGACATTTTTTCATATATCTGACGAACTTTTGATTTGTTTGGATAATTCTTCAAGAATGAATTATAGTACTTATAATTACCTATAAAATGAGCCCACAATCGTTATTGTCACCATCGTATTGTAGAAGTAATCTAACTCCGAAACTCTCCATGTACTAGTCAAAAGTGAGAAAAAAGCTAGTTTTTTGCTAGTAGGCCGAGAAAATTTTGGGAGTAGAGGTATAACCAAAATATAAGTACGCAGTTTTGCTGCCATACTCGTGTTAATGTCGATTTCAAAGGTCTGACAACTCTAATTTTGGGCTTTATACGGTTTTTGGGGGGTTAAATAACGTAAGTTTTCCAGCTAACGTGAATGGGCTAAATTTATACTATTTGAAATTATAAATATAAAAGCTGATGCTCTATTATTTTTCCTAAATCTGGACACCTTAATCTCGGCTATGGGGTTAATAGAACTCACGATATAAGCTTTTTTAACTAACCATATCAGGCTTTTCAATTCAAATAAACAAACAAAAATCGAAACAAAAAAGCCTCTAAAACATAATCGTATAAACGGCTTATATCTTGAGTTCTATTGGTCACATCCTCAAGATTGGGGTGTCTAGATTTAGGAAAAATAATAGGGAATCAGCTTGTATATTTATAATTTCAAATAGTATAAATTTAGCCCATTCACGTTAACTGGAAAACTTACGTTATTTAACCCCCCAAAACCCGTATAAAGCCCAAAATTAGAGTTGTCAGACCTTTGAAATCGACATTAACACGAGTATGGCAGCAAAACTGCGTACTTATATTTTGGTTATACCTCTACTCCCAAAATTTTCTCGGCCTACTAGCAAAAAACTAGCTTTTTTCTCACTTTTGACTAGTACATGGAGAGTTTCGGAGTTAGATTACTTCTACAATACGATGGTGACAATAACGATTGTGGGCTCATTTTATAGGTAATTATAAGTACTATAATTCATTCTTGAAGAATTATCCAAACAAATCAAAAGTTCGTCAGATATATGAAAAAATGTCATTTTGTCCCAACCTTGCGATACAAACCCGCACTTTGACCAACTATAAAATTTTATTTAATCAACTCACGGAATTGTTTTGTATATCATTGTTTAGATAATTTTATTGTTAATAAGTCCTACCTTTGTCATTTTCTGTTAAAATAAATAACAATGGAGCTATTCAATAAAAACGCTACCAATCTCTTTTCCAAGATGGCGGCTGTTCCCAACCTCCAATTTTCCCAACAAATTGACTTTTATGATAAGGACAACCACCCGAACACATTCCATGAAAAAAATTTTGTCCCGCGAAAAATGCGATTTCATGCCCATATTTTGACTAATTGCCCTGAGCTAATTAAGCATATTAGTAGAGTAACTAAAGCAAATTATTCGGGAACCCGGCCGAACAGCTCTGATTTTGAAGATTTTTTTTTCAAACGTTGGTAATTAAAAATACTTTAAAGTCTATAGATTAAAAATTGCCGGTGTTGCCGTATTGTTTTTTTTTAAATTAAAATTAATTTTTTTTTAACAAAACCATTTTTTTTTGCTTAAATTTCATAAAACAAATTATAGCAAAAGATTCTCTAGGTAATTTAATTAAAATATATAAAAGGCAGTAAGGGACAATCTTCCATCGTTTAAGCTTTATATGCAATTTTATCACAATCTGACTTCAAACACAAAAAAAATATCTTGAAAACAACAGCAACACCTACAATATTTTAAAATACATTTTTAAAAAGCCAGAAGCTCATTCTTAACTCTTAAATTTAAATCCACTAAATTTAATCAAGACTTTTTGAAAAAATGGTCCTCAAACTCAGAATTAAAAAAATATGTTATTAGAAAAATTTAAAATGACTTTTTTCCAAACTTTTTCTAATAAAATATGAATTTATTTAAAAAAAATTTTTGGCCATAAATATTATCAGTTGAATTTCGAAGCAAAAAAGGTAAAATATATCACACTTTTCACAAAAAAATGAAAAATTACTTCAATTTCAATGGTTTTTTTTATTAAAACTGAATTTTTGCATTGAATAATTAATTTTCTCAAAGCCTGTGGTAAATAGGAACTTTAAATTTTTGCTATATAACTTTCAACAGTAAGGGTTATTATTAAATGAATAAAAAATAATTTTATGTTTAGATGTTGAACTTTAAAAAAAAAATAAGTTACATTTTTTTTCAAAACTTTTATTAAAAAAAGTTCTTCGAAAATGAAATACTTTTTAATTTTTTTCATAAAATTTAATACATATTGACAATTCCTTTTATAATTTGAAATCATAATAAATGCGGCCAAAAACAAATATTACGACCAAGTTTAAAAAACGACATGTTAAAATTTTTTCAATAATTTTTTTTTCAAAAATCTGAGTTCAATTACCATTCTTTTAAAAGCCGTTCATTCAATTAACTTAATTTTAATTTTACATATATGACTAAGCTTCTAGCTTTTAAAAAATGTATATTTGAATATTGTAGGTGTTGCCGTTGTGTTCAAATATTTTTTTTTGTGTTTGAAGTCAATTAATAAGAAAATTGCATCTATCGCTTGAACTATGGAAGATTGTTCCTCACTCCCATATATTTTTTTTCCTTGAATTTTCCAGACAATCTTTTGGCATCAATTAATTTATGAAATTTAAGAAAAATTTTTGAAAAAAATTTGTTTTTGTTCACAAAAATCTTCAATTAAATTTAAAAAATCAAAACGGCAACACCGGCAATTTTTAATCTATAGACTTTAAAGTATTTTTAATTACCGACGTTTGAAAAAAAAGATCATCAAAATCTAAGCTGTTCGGCCGGGTTCCCTAATATTGCCAATTTTTGAGCTTTAGTTACTCCACTATATATAATGTACATATAAAAATGTTTTAGTTATACCAAATCTGGTTATTTGTATCAAAGGCACGAGGCTCAGAAATGAATTAAAAAAAATATGTAACGTTTAATTCCTCACTAACAATAAATAGTTAAGTCAAATCGAATTTTTTGTCTTAAACATATAATAACTCTTACTCGGCCAGAGGCGTACGCTGAGCTGCCAGGACCCCGTGGCAAGTATTTAATTTCGGGCCCTTTTGGAGACTCTCGAAAAGTACTTGTTTTTCTATCAACATATTGTATTTATAGCCCAGTCATTTTAGTCATTTTTAAGCCCAATCTGCGGAATAATTCCTACTGGGCTGAATTTTGGTATACAGCTTAATGACGGCTTTGTTATGAAGATGTGAAAAATCGACATTGATATCGTGTCCGCGTTAAGAGTTATAGGGGTCAAAAGGTCACAAAAACTGGTTTTCCACGATTTTCAGCAAAACGGTAAGTCTTATCAAAAGTTTTCAATGCAAGAATTGTAGACCAGATTATTATATATAAAAAGTGTCATGACACTTTTTTTCCTAAGACCCACCGTTTCTTAGGTATAACGATTCAAAAAGTTGAAGTTTAGTTATAATCGTCATAATCCTATTCGTGAAAAAAACTCCTAACTGAAAAGTTCCTGAAATTTCATTAATTTTTTTAACTTGAATTTCGTTCCTCAACTGTTAAGAATATGGGGAAACCAAAAAAAATGGAAATTTTCGCCATTTTTCCGATTGGGGCCCTTCTCCCGAAACCATTTCCCTGGGAATTTTTGTTTAGAGTATGTCTGAAAATATACAGGGTGTGCAATAGAGAATAGACAACCCTAAAACGGCTTATAGCTACACTTATGATTGTTCTAAAAACAGATAGAAAAAAGTTCTATCGCAACCAATTCATAAGATATGGACTTTTTTTCGTTCAGTGTATTTTAAATTTTATCATCTTATGTTTTCGTTCACTACAACCACGAATGAATGAATTTTATTTATTTCTTTTTTTTATAATTTTCTACAATAATTGGATGAGTTCATAAACACTTTGAAAATTTCATAGCTATTGCACATTTTCGTAAAAAAAAATTTGAAATCTGTTTTTTGATGCAAAATGTAAAAAAAGTATTTTATGAAAAATTTTAAACACCTGTGGTATAAAATAAATCTATAGAAACCTAATTGGCCAACTTTCTTAAAAATATTCTCGTCTAAGGAGAATATTTTTAAGAAAGATGGCCACCTAGGTTTCTATAGATTTATTTTATACCACAGGTGTTTAAAAATTTTCATAAAATACTTTTTTTACATTTTGCATCAAAAAACAGATTTCAAATTTTTTTTTACGAAAATGTGCAATAGCTATGAAATTTTCAAAGTGTTTATGAACTCATCCAATTATTGTAGAAAATTATAAAAAAAAGAAATAAATAAAATTCATTCATTCGTGGTTGTAGTGAACGAAAACATAAGATGATAAAATTTAAAATACACTGAACGAAAAAAAGTCCATATCTTATGAATTGGTTGCGATAGAACTTTTTTCTATCTGTTTTTAGAACAATCATAAGTGTAGCTATAAGCCGTTTTAGGGTTGTCTATTCTCTATTGCACACCCTGTATATTTTCAGACATACTCTAAACAAAAATTCCCAGGGAAATGGTTTCGGGAGAAGGGCCCCAATCGGAAAAATGGCGAAAATTTCCATTTTTTTTGGTTTCCCCATATTCTTAACAGTTGAGGAACGAAATTCAAGTTAAAAAAATTAATGAAATTTCAGGAACTTTTCAGTTAGGAGTTTTTTTCACGAATAGGATTATGACGATTATAACTAAACTTCAACTTTTTGAATCGTTATACCTAAGAAACGGTGGGTCTTAGGAAAAAAAGTGTCATGACACTTTTTATATATAATAATCTGGTCTACAATTCTTGCATTGAAAACTTTTGATAAGACTTACCGTTTTGCTGAAAATCGTGGAAAACCAGTTTTTGTGACCTTTTGACCCCTATAACTCTTAACGCGGACACGATATCAATGTCGATTTTTCACATCTTCATAACAAAGCCGTCATTAAGCTGTATACCAAAATTCAGCCCAGTAGGAATTTTTCCGCAGATAAAACCTAAAATTACTGGACTATTATTTTTTTAACTCCTAAACAAAAAAAATCTGTTTGTCTAAAAAAATTTATTTATTTTTTTGGGACCCCTATTTGTTTGGTTTTGAAAATGATTTAAGGTTCATAATTCTACTTTATATTTCGCATTTAAGAAATTCATTTAAATTTTCTGTGGCAAAAATTAATTTTTATTCAGGGGTCTTATAATGGTATGAGGCTCCCAGTAATTAAACTTTTAAAGTAGATCATATGGCAAAGATCTTTAAGAGGATATTCATCCCATGGTATCATTTATTCATTTATGCTGACCCTGGGTGAGCTCGTTGTTAGAGCTTTTACTAATGGTAAAACATTTTTTCCCAGAAAGTTAGATTAGGTATTTAGAAGAACTAAGATGAACGTCATTGAAATATAGGTATAGAAGTGAAGACAAAGAAATTATTTTTATTTTTTATAAAGTTTGTTTTAAGTTTTACATCAGATTCTCACCTAAATAACCTCGTTCTAACTGGAGTCAAACAATAATTTTTTTTAATTCCGCAGAGAAATATTTGTTAACATTTTTACACTTTTTTTCACAAGAGCTCAAGACCCCATAAAAGACTCCATATAAATACTTACATAAAGTAGAAATATGATAAGATTTCGACTAAACACTAAAGAAATAAATTTTCATCAAAACATCTGTTGTTAACCTTTGAAAAGTTAAAAATTCAAGGAATTTTTGTTCTTACTTTATGTTTTACTGCCATATTTTCGTATAGCAAAAGCATACCAATTTATCATCACAAAAAAGAGAATTCCAAATCTTTTGAATTGGAAAACATTTAAAGGAACCAAGTCAAAAAAAATTCCACAAAATAACTTAATCGCACAGAAAACACAAACACACACTACTCATTGTCTGCAATTCGGTTCATGACCTTAATCGATTGATATCATTTCAAAAATATTACTGCCACAACTTCATTTGTTCTCACTTTCCTCTGTCATATAGCTTTTCTTTTGCCTCTTGTCTCTTATTTAAAAAAAAAAAAAAGTTTAAAAAAAACTCCAGAGACAACACCAAAAGAATTGCATTCAATCCACCAGAGTGTATTCAGAAAAAGGAAAATGACAGAAGTATTCAATACAATCAGACAACCAGCAACATGAGCATAAGGAAAGGACGAGCGAGGACGAGAAAGGATTTCAAGCTATGTGCTATGACACAGCGAGAGAAACGTCGGATAAGTCGAACAAAGGAATGAAAATCGTAGTTTTATATCGTTTTTTGTTCCGTGTTTTCCGTTTTTATGGCTGTTTTTTTTTTTTACTCTGGAGTGTCGAACAATGAAACAACCAAAATCAGAACTCCAGCCGGACTATCGTCTCCATGACTTTGATGTATTTTTTTTTTATTTTGTTTCTTCTAAAAAAACTCGCCAACATAGTGGACATATGTTCACATGCATCCTTTACATTGAAACCACCATCCGTCGGCCATCGCCGCCGACAGCCACCATTGTCCTATTGTGAAAGTTCCGTTTCCAGACATGGCAGGATTTTCAAAGTGATTTTGAATTTGAAAATTGAAGAAAAACCAGTTCGCCAAAATGCTTTATTCCGCTGCTTGTTTCTTTTTTCCGCTTCTCTTACTTTGCCATTTTTATAGATAGAAAAAGAAAAGGTGGAAACGAATGTTTTTTCTTTTTCGACAAAAAAATAGAAAAGAAAAGTAGGATAACGATGATTTGGAAGTTTTTTTTTTGCTTCTATTTTCACACTATAGACCATGACACAGAGTTCTAGAAATAGCAAAAAAAACTGGACAAAAAAAAAAACAACAGAAATACATTGAATGAAAGAAAAGGACTGTCCTTTTGTAAATAGCCCCCGGAGGTTGACACGACACAAAAAAAAATGTATATTAAAGATCCAAAATAAACTACGGTTGTATAAATGACCGAAGAAGGTTTTCTAGTTGATCATCCAAAAGGGACGTTAATTTTTTGTTTCTTTCCTTTTTTTGTTGTGGATCCAAATAGATAGTCACCCTAATGACTTGGTATTGTCCTTTTGGTGTTTGATAAACGGCTAAGGCTTTCGCATTTTGCTACAAGAAAAATTAAGGCGAATATAAGGAAAAGAATGTTTATGCTTTTTTCTTTGATTGTCCGGATATCATTAGGGAACGTGTGTGCGATTTGAGATTTTGTTTGTGACCTTTTATAGTGACATGTATGTAAGTTGTTTGTTGTTGTATATTTTGTTTGTTTCATAAAAAAAGGCATCTTAAGGTACCTTATATAACCGTTATTTTTTGTTCAGATGTTTTTTTTTTCCAAGAAACTGGGTATACTGGGGCTTTCACAATGTAAAACTTTGGTATCTATTTCTAAAAATATAACGTTTATGTTATCAATTAAGGATGAGATAGTTTCAAAGGTCAAAGTTCAAAGCATTATTGACATTTATATAGTAAAATTTAATAAAGTATACCAATTTAAAGTATCATACAGCAGTTTTAAATCTAACGCAATATGAATTATAAGAGATTCAATATCATCTACAGTGCTGATCGACTGAATTTAAATGTTGGCCGTGCTGGTCTTAGAAATAGGATACCAATTTTTATTTTGTTTAGTAGATCTATCTAAAGGTTAATTTTTACAAAACTTTTTTGTACACTCCTTAAAGAGCTGAAGATATTTGCAAAATTTCAAAATTTCAAAATTTGCTATCAACTTTTACAGTTTTACCGAATTTTTAAGTAAATCACTTCAAAAGTATCCGTAGTTTATCGATATTTTGTAGGGAAACATTAAAAATTAAGTTGCATCGGGTAAGCATAAAAATAGGGACTTGAAACTTGGAGAACATTTTTAGGTAGGTACTTTATAGGGCAAGTTTCCCTAGAAGAGAAATTGAAATTTAATTTTTAAGACCAAAACTAACGGTACCTACCTGTCATATAACAACGGAAATAGAAAAGTAACTTTTTTTTCGAAAACGGCTTTTACCATAAGAGTCAACTTTTCAAATACAAAAAATATGTTTTTATTACCCTTCTTATTAACGGTACCTGCGATAGAACGATTTTTTAGGTTTCTAAATACCTCGTAAATGATTTATCAAATTTCAACCAAAATTTGTATACAAAAGCTTTTAAATAACCGTAATATTAAAATTTTACATAATTTGTTTTTTTAGAAATTTTTATATACCTACAAAATTATTTTTTTTAAAACAGCTCTAACGATTTTCAAATTTTTTTTTCTTAAAATTCCTTTTCATACAAAAAATCAGATGACATACTTTATTTTGTGATTAAAATCATTAAAAACGGTGTTTTGTTAATTAAAAAAAAAAAAAACAGATTTTATAAATTTTTTACATTACTGGTGAAATTCCTTTATTAAATTAAAGTTTAATTTTTTCTCTTTTTTCCTAGAAAGCTTTAAAATAGGAGCTATTTTTAAAATAAGACCAAGTACGTTCAACCGAGTCGTGCATTTTATTTTGTATTTATTTTGCATTAAAACTCGTTAATATTTAAAATAAGGGACATTCTTATGTAAGAGTAGGAAATATTTTTTTAATAGAATACAAAGTATTTCGTTTTTCTAGAGTTTGCCCGATGCTTGCCTTTTTTAACCTTATTAAAAAAAATTTAAATCTTATAAAATAAGTAATATGCACTTTGATTCACTTATAACTTCAAAATGAATCAATTAAATAAAGTGGTTGATGGTTTATTTAATAGATAATATTATTTTCTCTTAATTTCAAATTGTTATTTCAAAAACTCGTATATAAATCATTAATTAAAAAGTCAATAAAAATTCCGAATTTTGATATCTTTAAATTTATCCTTCTACTTTTAATATGAATGATAGTAACAAAAAAAGTCCTACTATATTGCATTGTATGTATTAAATTATAAGAAAATATTAAATTAGACAATTTTTCTTACTTCCAGCTTAAAGGAAAAATGTTGTGATTTCTTTTTCTCATAAATAGAAAATTGCTGATTATCAAAAAAAAAACATGATTTTCATTCACAAAATAATAATCCAGATCAAAATTGATACCCCTACACTAAAAATTCAAATAAAACGTGTTCAAAAGAAATATTTCGATAAAGTTAACCAACAAAGAATAAAATTTATTATTAAACTTCACAACACGATGACAGGAAGGACATTTTCCAAAGTCCTTTTTTATTTTCCATTATAGGTTTCTATTTTGTTTTTTTTTCTATTTTCTCCTCGATATAATGTAGGTAGAAAATGTTGATCGAAATTCTTTAAAATAAAAAAAAATCATTATTGTTGGATGCTTCTGATTCACCAAGTCTATGATGTTGTCTATCTCCACAGATTCAAGGACTTTGAGTAAAAAATTTCATCATAAACTGATAACTTGATAACTTTTCTGTTTCATGATGATTTTTTTTTTTTTTTTTTCGTTTTTTGCATCATCAAATAGCATCGTTCTATTTTTGTATAAATGCTTCCGGGGGGATGGATTTTCACCACACTTTTAACATCTAATCGAATTGACCTCAAACATCGAATATTTGTCCTCGACGGTTGATGGCACGGAAGAAGAAAGATAATAACGAAAAATAAAAAAAATAAAAAACGACTTGGACTAACGAAGGCGGAACTCTGCAGGATGAGAAGGAGTCACAAGGACTATATAGTCAATGGAATATTATTACCCAGGAATATTGAAATATACATACAAATATTCGTTGTATATGTCTTATTTTCTTATTCCAAAGATAGAACTCTGCTGATTTCATATTCGCGTATCTTTCTTCGTTATGAAACAAAAATAAAATCTCAAAGGTTCAAACAAGAAACACAGACAAAAAAAGAAAATATAAGGATTCTATAAATTTTCATCTCGCTGAACTCAACTGGAACTGCATCCTCACCAGAAGACGCGAAGAGTGGAAATCGCCCCAAAACCAAAAAATAGAGGGATACAATTTTCTTCTAGGACATCGATTGCTTCCTGATCTAATAAAATGATGTCGTGATGTCTCGTTTTTATGTATTTAAGCTATTTACACTCATATTCCGAGGGAGAAATATTATTTTCAGAAATTTTTGTTGGAGCTATATAAATGGAGGGTCTTTAGCAAAAATGCTACTACTACCGACTTCAAGAGGAATTCTTAATTAATTTTTTTTTTTTTTTTTCTTTTATATTTGTTTTCTGTTTAAACAGAAGGAATTTCTATTTGAAAGGATATGATTGAAGGAAATGTTTTCAAGTGGCAGTTTGAGTTAAGTTTATAGTTGGATGAGTTATTATTGATTTTATTGCATTATAGTACTCTGTTTGCATGGAAATGGGGGAAAAATTGAAATTTTTAAAATTTTATGTCGTTTTCAGTTTAGTTCAAAATGATAATTTTATGATTAAACTTTCTAAAGGAGTAGGAGGAGGATTGAGAGGGATAATTTTTAAATGAGGACGAAATTATTTGCTTTTTTTTCTTATTATGGGAACAGATTTATGAAACATTTGCATTTTACGGTTTTTTAAATAAGTGGGGTAATTTTATTTGTGTTATATACCTACAAATATTTCAATAAATATTAAATCGAAAAATTCATTTTGAAAAGATAAATAAGAAAAAAAAAACAACTGAAAGTTTTGGTTCCTTGATATAATTATGTTTTAATTTAAAACAACAAGTGTTTGAAGACTTTAAAAATAAAATATAATGAAAATAGGATTTTGTGCAATTTTTTCACTTTCTGTTTTTCTCAACTTTTAAATCTGCATTGTAATCCTTAATAAGATAGAGAGCAACACAATTCAGTTACTTGAAAAATTTAAATGTAGTTTTATGATATGCATCAAAAAATTTAAATTTTCTAACATACCAGCAACTAACCATTTTCATTATACATACTATTTTTTACGTCTTTGAAACTATTGTTCAAGTTCCTTAAAATTTGGTACGTACATAAATCAAAATATAATAAATTCATTTTCAAAGAAAAACAAAAAAAAAAAAAATTGAAAAAAGGTCTCACGATGATATGCATAGTTCTATACAGGGTGTCCTAAAAGTAATGGCCCAAAAGAAATGTGTTAAAATACCAAGGGTCATAACAATTTGGTGACAAGTTCATTTTAATATTTCATTACAAATTTTTACGGTTTTCGATTAAATGCAGTTCTTGTAAAATTTGAACTAGGCTTGTATTGAACACCTCTATAAAACATGTTTTCTAGTTTTTGAGAAAATTGAAAAATAGGAAAATTGCTTTTTTATCAAATTTTTATTTTTTTGGCTGTTTTGCTTACCATTATCCAAAATTAAAAACCAAACTCTACTGTGCATAGCCTGCTTCGACTCCAAGAATGGGCTTTATTTCCATTTAAAATTGTATCTTAAAAATAAAAAATAAAAATGATATTTAGAAATTGATTATTTCAAAAACTATTGCTTGAAATAACTTTATTTAAAAATTAAAATTAAGTGCACAATTTTTGCTTTTGAAAAAGGTATCATTGATAACTGTAAGTGTTGCAGTTGTTTTTTAATAATTTTTTTTATAATTTTAAGTAATTTTTTTTTAAATTACGCATACACCACAGTGACCCGAAAATATTTTAAATTTAAAGTTAAAGAGATACCATCGCAGAAATGATATAATTTGGAGATAACTCTACTTAAAATGTGTAAAATTCTTTAACAAATATGTACAGTGCTGTGAAAAACATTCCGGATTTTTTGTCATTTTCATCACATGAAATTTTATAACACAAAACTGAAACAAAATATTGTTTTAATATTTTTTCTAGACTGTTAATAAGGAATTTGAACACAAAAAAATGTTCTTTAGTAGGTACATTCAAAAATTTTAAAAATTGAAAAATGAAGGAAAGTCAGAATTTCGTCTGTGCAAAACTAACCGGATTTTTCAAGGATTTCGATTCTCGGTGTTGAGGTAACGGTTTTAAGCGTCATTTCTGTAAATTTTTTTTATTGTGGTGACAAACAAAGTTGTTAGCTTTGTGAATTGTATAAATTATTTAATGGAATAACGGAAAAAAACGAATTATAGTCTAAAATTCGTTACTAAATCGTAGAACACATTCAAAACGAAATAAATTAAATGTTATCCCTTTGGGATCAAAAGTAGAAAACAGAAAAATCAGTTGAAGCAGATCACTTGGGTGAATGCCATAAAAAAATATCCCTTAAAACTGATAGGCAAATAAAGAGTTCTTTGATAAAAGATCCGTTTGCTTAATCTGCCTTCAACATAAAGTACAATAAGGAAGGCTTTGAGAGATTTGGTCTTAATCTCTTACCGCTCGTCATTCCTTAATACTAAGCATTGTCTAAAAAGGTAGGCAATGAAAGGATCTTAAGAAACACATTAAATTTAAAAATAAAAATACTTCATCATGGTTGTATTTAGAAAAAATCATCTGAATTGGTCGATACAAAAACGGAAAAATATGTTTTTCAGTGATAAAAACAATTTTAACTTGTTCTGTTCCGATTGTAAAGTGTCAGCCAGACGCTCAAACATGGACATGTTTGAAACCAAAACAATATATGCTCCCTACCGTGGAGCACAGCAGGGGATCATTGATAGTTTGGGGTTTTTTTTTAGCTGCAGGCTCTACCCCGTTACACCAAATCAACGGAATTATGGCTCATTTCCAGAATGGAGAGATGTTGGAATCGATAATGACTCCATAAAAGGAGAAAGAAATGCCTTTACATTGGCTCTTCCTGCAAGTTATGAAGCCAAAAATTCTTAAAAGCTCGTAAAACAGTAGTTCCGGGAAGACAATACTCTTGGCTTGGACCCGATTGAAAATTTTTGGGCCATCTTTAAGTGGCAGGTAGAGAAGAAAAGCACACCTCAGCAACTAACGTACTTGGAGCTTTGAAAAATGACCAGGAGCATATTCCTAGTTCTATTTTATTTAATTTGGCCGAGTGCAAGCCTCGTTGGTGCCGAGCAGTTATCGAAAACAAAGGTTTCTGAACAAAATATTAACTTTGAACATAAACATAAAAAAAAATCCGTTTAGTTTTTCACAGCCGAAATTCCGGCTTTACTTCATTTTTCAATAATTAATTTGTTTGTATGTGTTAAAGATTATTTTTTCTGTTGAAATTGCTTAACTGATATATTAACGACCTAGAAAAAATACCAAAACATTATTTTGTTTCAGTTTTGTGTTTTAAAATTTTATTTGATGAAAATGACAAAAAAAATCCGGAATGTTTTTAGTAGCACTGTATACTCGTTATAATTTTTCAAAATGTCTATTAATTTTTCTGAATAAATCAAAATCTAGAAAATATGATTGCATTTTGGCTATGGATATGCATCTATAAATTTGTTTTTAAGAAATGGTCAGTAAAAAAGTTTAAATTCTAAGGATTTTAAAATGCTTGTTTTCTAAAAATGAACAAAGAGCCCAGTAATAATAGACAAAAAAAAAGAGAAAAAAAGAAAAAAAATTGTAACAGGCTGGTTTTTGGTATACTGGTTGGTATTGGGGTGAGTAACAATCTGTTAAAAGTGCTTTTGAATTAAAAAAATCTGCTATTGACGTTTCCCAAAATACAAACATTTTCTTGATTTCTGACGTACTTGTAAACGACTTAACAGAATTAAACAAATATTTTCTGATTCTTATACAATTATGAAAGTTTTTTTTATTTTTTATTTAAAAAAAGTTATATGTACATATGTAATAATAAAAACGATCAAAATATTCTTTTTCTAAAAATGCATCAAATAAAAGAAATCAAGATGGGTACCTACTGCTATGGCAGCTCAAATTCACATTTTTCTTCTTTTGATATAACTAACACGCTTAAGCCTTTTTTTCGTATCTTATGGCTCAGTTATAGCTATCAGTGAAATCCATCGGTAGAAATTTTGATGAAATAAATTGAAAACATATCTTCACTAATTTTTTCTAAAAGAATCAATTCATTTTGTATTAATTTTTTTACACAAATTCTTTTTTTAAATTTTACTGATGAAGTTGCATATTACTGAACTGACTATCAAATGCGAAAAAAGTTCCATTTCGTTTTACCGATGAAATTCCATTTTTTTTACTGTTCCGGTGCCATCATTAAAAAGTAACTGATGAAATGAACAGTAAAAATAAGGAAACAAAATTGTTTGAATTCAAAAAAATTTTAAGACGAAATATAATTTTAATTATATTATTTTAATTATATATTTATATACCTATGTAGAAAGAAAACGTCTACTATTTTAATTTCACTCAAAAATATAAAATCACAAAAAGTTGCGGGTGTAAAAGAAATAAATTGCACGACTGGGGTCGCACGTACTTGCTCTTATGCTTAAAGTAACTATAATGTTAAAGCTTTTTATTCAAGAAATTTAAAATTTGATATTTTGAAGAAATTTCATAAGTAGTATAAAAAAATTAAATCTGTTTTTATAATTAATTAAACTCCGTTTTAAATTATCTTAAAAAAAAAAAAACAAATATGCCATTTTATTTCTTGTATAAAAAGGTATTTTTAGAAAAAAATTTTCGAAAATTGTAGGAGCCGTTTTTTAAAAAAATAATTTTTTATGTATACAAATTTTTTAACATTTTTCAAAAAAAAAGTTGGTATGCCATTTTGAAGAAATAATTAATTTACACTTAAAAACTAAATTTCGAAATTTTTCGTTCATTAGTTTTCAAAAAATTGATTTTTCAAAAAAAAAATTTTGAAATATTTTTTAAAAAACCAAAAATGCGTTTTTTGAAAATTTTCTAAAATTTTAATATTATCTTTACTTACATACTTTTGTATAAAAATTTTCATTTAAATCGGGTTAATGTTGTACGAGATATTCAGAAACGAAAAAAACCGTTTTATGACAGGTACCGTTAATAACGGTACAAAAAATATTTTTTTTATTTAAAAAGTTGGCTATTATGTGTAGTACTACACACAAAAATTTTAATCAAAATCGTTAGAGCCGTTTTTGAAAAAAAATTACTTTTCTATTTCCGTTATATGGCAGGTACCGTTAGTTTTGGTCATAAAAAAAAAATTTCAATTTCCCCTCTAGGGAATCACCAAAAACTGCTAACTACCAAGTTTGAAGAAAATCACTTCACTCATTTAGGCTGCAGCTCTAGATAGAGACAGACACACAGACAGACAGACAGACAGACAGAATTGCCGGACCCACTTTTTTGGCATTCTCCATCATCGTAATGTCATGTAAAATTGTTATCTCGAGTTCGATTTTTTTTACGAATCCTAAACTTGCCCTATAGTACCTATATCGCAAGTAAAAATGATGAATATAGGCTAAAAGCACTCATGATGCAAATGAATAAACATAAAGTCAATGCAATTTATTTAAATGTCAGTTTTCGAAATAATAAATCAGATGTCAAGTTTTGTAATAATTTTACTTTTACTTAATACGAAAGAAAAAATTGAACACAAAAAAAAGAGCCAACTGAATTATGATGAAAACATAGAAAAGAGGTCAAATTAACTCGAGTTTTTTAAATTGCTGAACAAAGTTAAGAAAAAAAAATTAATACCGATATTTCATCATGACCTGGTTTATCTGAGACTTTTAGTAAAAAATGTCAAAATTTAAAAAAGCTTATTTGTTCTACAGTACAATCCCCTTAACAAAAATGGCAACTTTATAGTTATTTGAAATTCGTTTCTTATTCATTTATAAAAGAAAATATTAAGGTTAAAACCACCTTCTTAATTATTTCTTGAACTTTAATCTTTAAGGACAAATCCATTTATCAAATCCGACTTTCAAAATAGACCTTCGATGTACATATCTAAACTTCAACAAATAAAAAGAATTAATTGAACTTCAAACCAATTAATTTAATCCAAAAGTAAGAAAAAAAAAAAGAAACTAAAATTTTCAATTTGTCTCCATTATAGCTTTGGTAATGGGGTTCACATGAAAAATCCTTCTACATCCTTAAACGATCCTTAATGCAACCATTAATCAAACCCTAAGACGCCATGGAAGAAATTTTTCTATTCGACTCAACACGACTTGACAAAAATAAAAAATAAAAAAAAAAAGTATTACGTCAACATTGACACTTAAAATCCGTCCTCGTTTAAGTGCAAATCACCTTCATTATTTGAGATGTTTTTTTTTTCGTTGTCGTCCTTATATTCATGCTTGTAAAGTAAACAATTTCGCATAGGTCCTTCGTTTTTTATGGAAGTTGTTAAATTATATAGAACATGCACTATAAATTTTACTTGAAATAAGTGTATATATAGTTTGGCACCAGCCAGAAGCAGCAGCAGCATCAGCTTGAAGCTTCTCCAGCAGAGCCACCATTCCGCCACTTATACACTCTATACTATACACACAGAGTTGCAAATTGTATAATTTTATTATGCGGATACTTGTTTTGATCAACTTCTATCGTATAACGAGGGTTTTGTTGCGCAAAATTTACAAGGACTCCTTCTCCTTTTTCAGAATATAGATGCGAGGATGCGAGTGATATATATGTAAAAAAAAAAAAATAGTAAAAAGGGAATTTCTCACATCGTCATAAGAAAAGTAATTTTAATTTAACGCCATTTTGTTCTAATAAACACACAGAGCAGAGAGAGAGAGTAAAAGATAAAAAGGACCTTTTACTAAAATTGTCGTTAAGGATATTACACACAAAAGGAAAGATGACTTTCTACAGGGAGTACTTTCAACAAACATAACTAACAACAATAATGAGCGGTGGGTGATGTTGTGTTGAATATAATAAAGAGCCTGCCATTTGGATTTGGAGATTGGACCAACGCAACACCAAACCGGAGGGTATACCAAGACATGACAGTTCCGTTTAAGTGAACGGCACTCAAATTATTTTTATTATCTACGCCCCCAAGTGGAATGTGCGGGCATAATTTGTATCTCACTACAACATGTCCTTTCTAACTTACACATCATATACCTTCTACTATGTTATTTTTTTTTTGTTTTGTAGCTAGTAGCTATTTGAGTTAAGGGACAATTTATTTATGGGGCGTTACTTTGATGATGTTTTTTTTTTTGTTTTTTTTTTTTTGGGTTGTGAGGGATTTTTAACAGACATGTTGGGACCTTAGGTTGATTACTATAATGGATGTGAATAGGTAACTAGCTACTTGGGGAAATATGTATATTAGTTTTATTATGCTAGAAATTATTAGGATAATAAAGTCACTCTCTCAAGGGTTTAAAATAAATTTGTAAAAACAAGCATTGTGAATTTAGTGATGGGTATTATTTTTTAATGTTTATAATGTTTGACCTATAGAAGTCCAGTGAGTTGGAAGTTTAAGGAGAAAAGTTTTAATGTAGTTTTTTAAGTACCTACACTTTATGAATTTTAAGCAATTGCATAGATTTTATAGCGGGCTTTGAGCGCGGGGACCGAATCAAGTAGTTTCGTAATGAAAAAACCTAACTCCACCACCTACGTACTGTACAAAGCGAGCGAGAACAAAACACTTGTGGGAGATCGTTTGCCGACACCAGCCACCAGTAAGGGAAGTACAGTAATCTCAGTTTAAATTTTGACATGGTTGTTTTTAAAAAATTGTAATTTTTTTTAGGTGTCGTACAACAGTAGTTCAGATATGCTTTTAAAGGTGAAATGATAAGCTTTCCAATGATATAAAGTTTATTAAAAGTTGTTAAATAAAAAAATTAGCCAAATCGAAATGAAAAAAGAAAAGTTTGTTTTTTTTCGATTTTTTTGATGAAAATTGATTGCATTGAAAAAATTCCAGCTTTTTTCTAGATTTCGTTTAAACATGATTAAGATGATATAAAATTTATTATAGATTGTCATGTAAGAAAATTAACAGTATGATGTGTAAATAAATAAAATGCACGACTGGGTCGCACGAACTTGCTCTTAGAGTTCAAGTTGCTTAAGTTTTTAAAACTTTTTATAAAGAAACTTGGTAAATTTAGGTATATAAAAACAAAAAAAAAAAAAACAAATAAAAAAAAATAAAATTCATTTTTCAAAAAAATAAAACAATATCTGAAATCAAATCGCCCCACAAAACAAGTACGCAGTTTTATTTGATATATTAAGGTGCATTTTTAGAAAAAAAATTTCAAAATCGTAGAGCCGTTTTTTAAAAAAATAATTTTTTATAAATATTTTTTTTTTTTTTAATCCAAAAATTATTTTTTTCAAAATTTTATTTTTGGCTTATATGTAAAGTATATAGGTAAATGCTTTTGTACAAAAAATTTTGTTGAAATACAATAAGCAGTTTTTTTCTTCAAAAGATAGACCTCGTTTAAAAACTAACATTTGAATTTTTTTAACAAAATCGTTGGAGCCGTTTTCGTGAAATTAAACTTTTCCGAAATTTTTTTTATGACAGGTACCGTTATTTTTGGACCAAAAAAATTAATTCCAAAAACCCCTCTGGAGAGCCTCCAAAAAATGCTACATACCAAGTTTGAAGTCAATCGGTCCATCCGTTCAGGTTGTAGCTCCTTATACAGACAGACTGACAGACAGACGGACAGACGGACTTCCGGGACCCACTTTTTTGGCATTCTCTACCATCGTAATGTCATGGAAAAATGTTATCTCAACTTTTTTTTTGTACGAATGCATAACTTGATATATAGTACCTATATCGCAAGTAAAAAAGTTACTTTTGATTAGCTTTTTTTTCTGGAAAAATGTGTGATTTCAAGAATTCATTTTTATACTTCTTACAAGAAATATACCCTTTAGTTATGGTTTAATTCTTTAGAAGAAAAAATATAAAACTTATTAAAGGTATATGACTTTTTTTGTTTGAGTACTTTTGCATATACAAAAAAATTGACATAATGAGAAATACTTATTTTTAATTAAATTAATTTTAATTAATTTTTTTCGCTTTTTTTAAATGTAGTATGTAATGAGTTTCAAAAATTATAAATTTTCAAATTGTGCCTTGATTGGGCTTGAGCTTGATTTTTCCGAAAAACTAGATTTAGGCTCCCACCCAGTGCCTCCCTCTACCGTCCTATGAGAAAAATTTCACGATTAATTTTATTCATTTGAACTGCTACCTCTTTTTTGCATTTTTAACCCATTTTTATAGACACAGAAAAAAAAAAGTTTCCTTGGATTTGACTTACATGTAAAAAACACGAAAGCAGTGGTGTAGTTCAATACTTCCATAATTAATTGATTTTTTTGACATTATTTTTAATAGATTACTTTCCTTTTGTTATTTTTAAAAATCTTTATGGTCAACAAAATCTCGTTTACCCTACTTATTACTATCGAATTATGCCGAAAATTAACTTGTTTTAAGAATGTGGTTAATTGTTAGAAAAAAAAAATATAGTAATAACATAACCTCGTAAAATTTTAAATTACAAACAAAAAAATATATAGATTTTCTTAGGATTTCCTAAATTCTTTTTTTTTTAAACAAAGGCGTTTTTATGACAAACGGGGTCTGTTTTAGGCGACTTGACCATTTTGTATTTATACGAAAAACTTTATAAAGATACCTCATTTATTCATTTAAAGTTGTGATTTCTAAATCCCACCAAAATCAGATTTCTAAAGTAGTTCTTGGTTTGGTTTTATTCTACGTTAGAAAAAAAAGTAATTTCCCTAAAGTATTTCTATCGGATTACGAAGCCTTAATAGACGTAAGGCCTTTTTGAGAGCAAAAATATACTCTCCCAGAAACACACCTCCCTTAATGGAGAAACACCAAATTAAAAACACCTTCACCGTTACCCGCAGTAGGTTGGAAAATTCATAGCTATTGAATGAAGGTCTACCATTCTATGGTCGCTTCTTAATTATATTTTCAAAAAAATTTTACCCAAAACTTCCTTATATATATATACAAATCATGTCTATAACCTAATTAACACTCCCCTTAGCACCTTCCAAAAAACAAGCAATTTTCATATATTTTTTTCCCACGTTTAACATTTTTTTTTTACTTTTTTATGAAACAGTATCAATTTCCTTTTATGTTTCCTTCTTCTTCTAAATCTCTTTGGAAAAAATTTAATAAAGAATTCATTTTGAGAGCAGCACACAAAGTAACCATTTCTTCGGTTTTTTTTTTTTTTTTTAATCTTCAAAGTTTTTGTCAAATATTTAAGGTAATTTACTTGAAATAAATGGACATTCTTCTAGAAAAAAAAAACAACCCTCAAGTCTCTCTCTACTCTATACAACTTGCTGAAAAAAAAAAACATTAGCCTATGCCTCCTCAACTGAAATGAAACGCACATTCACCTTTTAGGTCACAGTTCATAACTTCTCATTATCACAAAATATTAGAAGTGAAACTGCTCGGAAACTTTTCTCAAGAACCTCCAATACCACCGTTGTTACTGCCATAAAGCCTTTGCAAAAGAATTTAATGTGAAAACTTCTTTCTCGCGAATGAAAAGTTTCCTTGAGTAAAAATTATATACATTTTTTGAATGAAAATAAAAGAAAAGAAAAATGAGAAAAAAAAGGAATGATAATGGCTTTCGGAAAGAAGCACACAATCATCCTTCTTCTGCCTATAAGAAATACAATGCTACTACCATGACAACGACCCCCAACGACTACTAACTGAACTGACTACGTGATTCGAACATCTAGACTCGCATTAAGTTTATAGTAATGAAAATGATGGCCTCATCTTTCCGCAGAAAACAGTGCTTCGTGCTTCATAACGGAACTCAATAGAAAATCCATTGTGGACAGAGAGTCTTTAAGTAATTCTAGAAACCTGAGAGAGGTTTATTCAATTTAAAATATGACACAGACACAAATAAAAAAAAAAAATAAGTTTTCACTTTTAAAATTTTCCTTAAACCCTCCATTCTCATCCCACCCGTTATCATAACCATTTTTTTTATTCTATAACCATTTTCTATTATTTGCAGATGTGGCCAAGAGACACGTGTTATACCACGAATCCTTCAGCTTCGATCGCACTGGCTGAAATCGGAGAAGGAAAGTTTACGGCTCCAAGAAGCCGGTATCACGAAGGAAGTCATGAATAGTGCCATTGCACAATTCTGCTTGGAGATTATCGCTAAGCACGGGGAGCCAGCGCCACGGTTGTGCAATAAAGATCCACTTACTCTTAAGATGGGTACCTATGTGATAGAACTGTTTCCAAATGTAAGTTCAAATTTAATACGGCTATGGCCTCGGCCTTCATTTAAAAGGTGGAGGATGGTGTAACGCTCACAAAAGTTAACTGGGTCGATATAACCATGAATTTGGTTTTTATTTTTTTCATTTTTATATTTCTTTAGGCAAAATTCCTTTTTATGGTTCGTGATGGTCGGGCGACAGTGCATTCAATTATTTCACGGAAAGTCACGATTACTGGATTCGATTTGACGAATTATCGCCAGTGCATGGCAAAATGGAATCATGCGATTGAGGTGATGCACAACCAGTGCAAGGAAATAGGGAAGGAGCGTTGCATGATGGTGAGTCATATAAATGTGTGTGTGTGTGTGAAAAAGATCGATATTAATAAATTTAAAGTTTTTTTAGTAGTTCGAATGAGATTTAAGTAGAATGATTGTTTTTATTGCATGAAAGTTGATACGAATGAAAAGAAGCAAAACCATGGTGACATTGATTTTGGCCTGATATTTTGAACGTAGTTCATGAAGTTTACTGAATAGAAGCACTAAAAGCAATTTGATAAGAATGATGTGATTATGTAATTGTCGATTTAAAAAAAAAAAATATTGAAGTCAAAGACGATTAAACATGACTTTAATCACCACAACACTTCCCAAAAATGCTGAAAATATAAATTTGGGCACATGTAAATATTTTTGTGTGAAAAATTTTGTGTAAAAAGAGTTTATCTAACTGCCAACTCATAAATTAGGACAGAATAATTAACAAAACAATTACTTGATGTATAGGTAGAAAACAAATCAAAAAGACTGTCTCATTTTTTGCCGAATATAACTGGTGTGCCCCAGGGCTGCGTTCTTAAGGTCTTTTGTTTTAAATTCATGTAATGAATCCTAGTATTACCCCAAAGTGCCCGATCGGGCCTTTTGACTTACAATTTTCTATTTTAGACATTAGCCTGGGGCTATTTAAATGGCATACCAATCTTAATTTAGCAGATGTTACGAATCATATCGCCCCTAAGTAGTTTGGTTTTTAATTTTTTACATCTTATAATAGCCCAGTTTTCAAGAAAAAAAAAATCACAACAAAAACATTACTGTTAAAAAAAGAGCCAAGTTATCCTATGTTGAAATTATGCTGGCACAAAAAGTATTGAGATATAAAAGTGTACCAAGTTCTAAAGTTTGGGTTCAAATTCGTATCAATAAAATTTTGATTGCTTACTTGACAATTTTTGTTTTAAATACCGATTTTTAAAGTTATTTCAAAAATTTGCCAAGTAAACAATCAAAATTTTATTGATACGAATTTGAACCCAAGCTTTAGAACTTGGTACACTTTTATATCTCAATACTTTTTGTGCCAGCATAATTTCAACATAGGATAACTTGGCTCTTTTTTTAACAGTAATGTTTTTGTTGTGATTTCACTACTTTTTGCAAGGTATGGCTGAAGAATTGAAAATCTCCATATTTGATGAAAATTCAGTGAAAATGGGCGGTTGCCACGCCCCCTGGCTGAAATTCTCAAACTTTAATTTTTTTCCTTTGTATAAACTACCATCTCTACCATTCTACCAAATTTCAAAATTCTAAGAAAATCAGAAGTGCTCTATAATATTTGATGAAAATTCAGTGAAAATGGGCGGCTGCCACGCCCCCTGGCTAAAATTCTCAAATTTTAAATTTTTTCCTTTGTATAAACTATCAGATTCTACGATAATCAGAAGTGCTCTATAATAATTGATGAAAATTCGGCGAAAATGGGCGGTTACCACGCCCCCTGAATTGAAAATCTCAAATTTTCGATTTATTCCTTTGTATACACCACAAGTCCTATCACCGTGTAAAATTTCAAGTTTCTACGATAGCGGGAGGGTCTCCATAATTTTGATGATCTGTCAGTGAGTCAGTGAGTCAATGAGTCAGTTACGGTTTTCGCGATTTTTGAAGTTCTTTATCTCAGAAACTACTCATCGTAAGAAGCTGAAATTTTGTGAGGAATTTGGGTTCGGTGAGCTCAACAAATGTAGCGAGTTTGAAATTTCTGGCATCTTTGGTGTGGAAGTTAGAGGGGGGTCGAAAATGGCCTGAGTTGTTTCCTGTAAATAAGGGTGTAGTGCCAAAGTTGCTAGAGAACTTGGCTGGGCACTACCGTGCCCCTTGATTTAACAGGCTGATTACACTGGTCATCAATGAATATAGAACTTTAACCAAATCGTACTTTTTCTAAGGAATTTTTTTAAGAATTCCCAATCCGAAGTCAAAATTTCATTTATTATTTACTTATTTTACTCAATATAGTCCATTGAAGTTGTCTTGTATCATTCAATTTCAGAACTTTTCGTAGATTGTAAAACACTCTAATACCAACGAGGATTAAATATACATAAAAAACTACAAGCTTTTAAAATTAGTGACAGTACCAAATATTTGTTCAATTTTTGAAGAAAAAAATTGAAAATATTTAAGTAACTCACGTTATATTAATTTAGTAACTCATTTTACCTCCAATTTGGTCTTGCAGAAGTAAAGAATAGATGCATTTTCACTGAAGTAATTTTAAAATTGAAAATTTTGTAGGTAAACGAAGCTTGCTTAAATGTCAATTTATTTTAGCAATTTCAAGGAGATATTCAAGGAAATTCTTTTCTAGTTGGCATTTGGCAAGCTCATGCTTTAAAAATGCTTTTAGATTATATATACTTCCTGAATTTAATTTTTAGCCATAAGGGAATATAACAAAGAATCTTTTCTTGCAACTTGCATAAAGATTTGCCGTTTGTAAGTAGTAATATGCTATTGGGAAATTAAAAAAGTTTGCATAATTTGTTCAAAATTCGTGTCCACTTTTTCATGGAATTACCCCTAGGTTAAGTTTAAATTTACTATGTTGGGTGATATTGGGTTGCAAAAAAGTACTTAAATCCTTATATAAAAATTTTACGAAACGTCCAAAAGTTATAAAAACCAACAATTTTTGTACTATTATATTTTTTGTAAAATTTTCAAGATAATGGTTCCTCGAAAACATCTCTTTACGAGATTGATATAACAAAAATTTGATCGGCAATAAGATTTTACTTCACATAGTTTGGGAGAAAATACTCAAAATTTTGAAAAAATTTTTTTTTCAATTTTTTTCAATTTTTTTTTTTTTTTTGTAATTAAGTATTTAGTTTTTAAAAATCAAAGTTTTTGGTTGTTTTAAAACAAAAAAACCGTATGAAAAAATGTTTTGTCATTTTTGAGAAATAAAAAAAAACTGGATAGCGACTATCGAAGTACATGTCCTAATGTAAATATAAAATTAAACAATATAGTGAATTAATAGATAACTCCTGAAAATTTGCCATAGTCAATTCTAGAATTTATTTTACCAAAAATTAGTATTTAAGAGTTAAATTCAATAAAGACTGAGTAATTCAGATATTTTTTTATAATTTTTTTTTCATTTTTGACAGTGTTTTGTTTGACACTCAAGTTCAAAAGAATAGAGTGTCAGAAAAAAAAATATATTATTGTAACAAAATATTGCGGACAACTGTCAAAATTGCCTGAACTCATGAGCCTACAATTATTATTTTTTTTTTTTTTTTTGGATAAAGGGCTAATATTTTTTTACGGCAAGAGTCTTTTTCCTTATGCCCATTTTAAATACATAAATAGGTCGGTATAAAAAAAAATCTGTTTTAATTTTCGCTACGAATTGAATTCTTTACCAAAATTGATTTTCTCATTGATTTAAAAACGGTGTTCTTAATTCTGTAAGAATTTGCCTTTAAGTACCAACATTCAAACCTTATTATTGTTTAAATTTAACTGTCAGTAACAGTGAAAAATGACTTGATGACAAATTTAATTTAAAAAATAATATCTACTACTCTTATTTTGCTTACAATTTTGTAATTAAATTTTTGACCTGTATGAATAAAAACTGTTTATGTCTGTTTATTTGTTTACAATAGTTTTTTTTTTGTAGCTTTTCGTCATTTGAAAACATCATACCTAATTATAAAGTTAGAGCAACCATTAAAACCGTTATAGTAACCATTAAAAGATTTTTAGAAGAAATAGCCATAGAATATAAAAAATGTTAAGGCGCAATAAGCATTCATATGTATATTGAATTTTAAATTTAACGGTCACTGTGGTGTATGTGTAACATTTTTTGTCAACACTTTTTATTGATTACTGATCTTTTTATTAAACAAACAACGAAATCAGTTCCCTCTTGAAAGTCTTCTTTTAAGCTATTAAAATGTAAATAGAGATCAGTCCCAATGCCTGCTCCAATGGACTTTATATGATTTGTACCGTAAGAATTTAACAAATTTTGTTGAATAACATTAGACATAAAATAAGCCTTCAATATTTTTTACAATAGAAGTTTCCACCTCTTAATGAGTCTGATTTCAATTTATAAGAAAAATCACAACACAATTGAAATGAATAACGTCCGAGTTCTCAATTCCCCTCCCGAATAGCACAAAATACGATTTGCAACAAGATTTTTGTTGCATTTGTATCATACTGAGGTTATCTGAAACGAATGCCGTTGTAACTCAGTTTTATTTTTGTACCCAAAAAATTGTTTGAAACTTTTTTATTCGAAATGCTGTTTATAGGTTTTAATTAAGTTCAAACTTGTTTCTTTAAAAAATCAGATGTTGTTTAGATATTATAAACAAGTCTCCAAGTTAAAAGTTGGTAAAAAGTTATATTTACTCTTATTCAATTTCGATTTTGGTTTCTTTCAACTAAAATGTTGATAAAACCTTTATGCAGCATTCTCTTATAACAAGTGAGTAACTCAATTAAAATCTTTAGTTTTGAATAATTTTAAATACATAAAAAACGATTTAACAACATCACTCAAACTATGATACTAATTAGAATATTTAAGGATGGAACAAAATATTTAAATAACATTGGAATGGTTCAAGTAGTTGGTAAAAGACAAATTAAAATCATTTTTTGTACCAACAATACAATTTTTAAGAACGCACTAACTTTTATTTCCCTTTACAATCTACATTTTATTCGATGTCTTTATTAAACAAATATACTTGAACTTCCTTATTGAGCGTTAGGGTGGGTCGATTTAACTTAAGTTTTTTTTTTTTTTTTGACTTCCGTCATTTATAAAAAGTTGTCACTGAGTGTAAAATATGAAAGAAAAGTTATATTTGACTTTTAATTCTCACTCTAGGAAAAATCTGAACAAATGCGTTATGAATTAAATAACATGAATTGTTTAGCTCTCCATTTCCATAATTAGTTAAGGTATTTGTTAACAAAAAAGTATTTTAAAGTTGATTGTTTTTTTTTTTTATTTTTCACTCAGTTAGACATACCTTTTTGATAACATTCTATCAATGGTTTATATAAAAACATTAAAAACAAAATCGTTCCACCCTAGTATACAGGCATATCCCTTCTTAAGTGGTGTTTTTGTTTTATTTTAGTTATTGTTCCACAGTTTAATGAAACAAAACAACCAACATACAACAAATAAACGGTCATAGAATTAAGCACTTAATCGTTGTTATAACATAATATGTAGTGTATACAATTTCATGTTTAAATGTATTTATTTTGTTTTTGTTTACCAATAGTTTGATTAAACATGTGCCAAATCAAGAACTGATTCAAATATAACATTCAAACATCAATGTAACTTAATAGTAAATATGATTTTGTATCATTGTCATTCAGGGATGTTTCTGTTTTATGCTGGTTTTTCAATAGTTTTGCTTAGCAAATGTCAAACTAAGAAAAGTTTTCAGATACAAGAATCAAACATCAAAGTAACTCAGTCGATTCTATGATTCGTTGTCTTCTTTTTTACCCAGTGTTTTTTGTTTTATTCTGGTTTATTAACAGTTTGGTGAAACCAAACTGTCAAGGAACCATTTTTTTTTTCATCTACAACATTAAGATATACAGTCAGCGTCTAATGAAAGTTTCACATTAATTGGTTTTCAAAGAAAAAAAAAAACCTTCCTAGCTATTTCAATTATTATTGGTACGTATATGAATTTATTTTATCATATTTGTTCAAAACATAAAAAAAAAACATATTGCAGAGCAATTCCTCTCAAATCTAAGACTATTATAATAATAATTATTATCATGCGAAATCATTTAGCACGTTTTCATACAAATATTTAACCGGTTTAATGTTAAAAAAATCATTAAGTAGGAACACATGAATAAAACTTCCAAACTATTAAAATAAAATTAATGGACAAATCTAGACAAAAAAGAATTTTAAATGTAAGTTGTTAACTTTTTACTGACACTGACTGTAGCTCAACTGTTTTGTTTTTCGTTCACGAGTTTTTATTACACTTAAGTTTTTGAAAGTTTGGTTTAACAAATATAGAACTAGAATTACAACATTTTTTTATGTATTGAAGTTGAAACAACAACGAGTTCCAAATGATATTATAGTTATGTTTCTGGAGCTCCGAATTATAGTTTTTGTTAATTCCATTTTGACAGATGATGCTAGTTGTAGTACTTAGTTGTAAATCCATGGAAGCAAAACGAAATGTTATTATATGCCAGAGTTGCCTAAGACAATAAAACAAATTTATAGGCCAGAAAACAAAAATTGTAGATTTCTGGATGGAAAAACAAAAATATTTTAATATTATTACAAATACTAACATAATAAAAAATTAAATTTTCACATATAAAAGTCATATCTAATTTTGATATTTTTTTAACAATTCGTTCCATATTTCAATAGATGCCTAGAAAGTAAGATGTTTTTTTAATCGAAAGTGATTGCAGCCATTTTGTTTTTTATTAATTTCATATTTATTGTGTTTTTAAAAAAGATGGCAATTAGCATTTGAAGTTTTAATGTGACTTAAAATAAAAACACACTTAAAGTGGAAAATAGGAAAAATGTAAACAAAAAATACCCATGGCAAGCCTGACAAAGTATAAACTATAAACTAGCATATTTCTCTGTTGCACCAAAATTGTTAAATGGTTGAAAGGGATTGTTTTACAACATTAAGTTTCTATTTTGTTCAAGTTATATGTTTAATAACATGAAAGTTTTAATTTGAAATTCTCTTGTTTTAGTTTGGTTTCCTGCAACAAGCGCCATTTTGACTTCCATCAAAATTCGAAATGATTTAACGTGATGAATTTTAAAATGATTTTTCATATTCTTGTTGCTGTTTCATATTAAATTTCAGTTAAAAGGGATGTATATTCCATTTTCTAACATTACCCAGTTTTTTTCCGTCTTTTGTACCTAAATACAAAAAATTATTGTTTTTTAATTTTCAATTTATTTCTCTAATTTCAATATTTTATGTGGCGCGTGAATTTTATAAAGGCAAAACATTAATCTTTATGATAAAAATAGTAATTGCATTACAATTTCCGTTCATAAACACCTAAAACCTTCATTTTCAATCATAATTATTATACGTATTATATTGATTTAGTACTTTGGGCTTTTATCTTTTTTATAACATCGTAAGACATAAACATTTTATGAGAATTAGAATTATAACTTTTGTTAAACTTTTTAGATGTTTTCGAAAACAAACACTTCATTTAATTATAACAAATCCTAACAAAAATAATAAAAGTCACTACTTTCTTTAACATTTCTACAACATAAGTAAAGCTGATGTTCGACTTCATTCTTAGTTGCACACTTATTAGGTTAACTTTCATGAAACAGTTTTTAGTTCAGAAAACACAAATAAGACCAAGAAATAACAAAATTTAACCTTTATAAAACAGAATTGCCACAAATTTGTTGCAAATCAAGAGGGGAAATGCGGCTGTTCGGGTTACAATATTGTATAAGAATATGTTTCTGAAATTAATGGAAAACAATTAGATTGTTTAACTGGAGTTACATCTGCTAAATTAAAACCCATCTGTGCTATTCGGGCTACCATCATTTTTAATTAACTTCTATTAGAGCTTAAATTTGTGTACATTTCGATTTTCTTTTTAAATCAGAAATAACAAAAAATCTTTATAATTTAAATACCTACTAAGTTTATTTCAAAACAAAACATTAATTAAATACAAAATTTCCCTTAATTGAAAGCAAGATTTACTCCTTGTATGCCCCACGGGAGGGCTTCAAAAACCATCTGGCTTGATAGCCTTCGGCCTCTTTTAAGCTATTTGTTTTTCTTCCTACGCTCGTCTGGTATAGTATTTTATAAATTTATTTTTTTGTTTTGATTTCTCAAAGGAAAGAAAGAAATGCCCTTTTTACATTATTTTCAAACAAAGGAGATGGGGCGTTTTTGGGCCATGAGCGTACATTAATGAGACTAGTCTCAAAATGAAGCTGGAGGTTAGTATATTCAATCTATGAATTTTTTTTCAAATCGTAAGTCAGGTTCTTGAGATACAAGGCTCCAAAGTTCGTTCTTGAAACCCTTATTTGACACTTTTATATGCAAATATCATGAGAACTACAAGAGGTATATGGATGTTTTTGATGTCAAATGAAAGGTGGTTTTAGTGCCTTTTTAACAATATAAAATACATATTACACAAAACAAAGAAACGGCGAACAAATAAAAAAATTAAAATATTATTTTAAAAAATCGATTTTTGTTGCGGTATAGCACTGGTTCAACCTTGTACCTTGAACCACATATGTAAAAATACGTAAAAATAGCCACATCCATGCATGAACCGAAACTGACCCGTAGCTAATCCGCCAAAATCGGTGGGTTAAATTACTGATCCGAGGCTGAACCACGTTTGTACAACTGGTCCTTTTTTGTCCAAATTATGTTAGAGAGACACAAAAACTGTAATTTCTTGTGATGAACTCTGGGCTACACTTTGTTTACATAAACTAGATTACAAAATACGTACTAAAGAAGATTTCCGATAAATCCACTTTTATCTCTGTTTTAGTTTAAAATATAGTTCTTGGAGCTTTTTGAAACTATAATAAACTGATAAGTTCTTTGAAATTAATGAAAATGGAATTAAATACAATAAACCAATGCTCTAATAAAATTGTTCTTTAAAATAACAACATCTTATCCGTTCCTTTTCTATAAGTGATCTCCCAAGTTTTTTTTTGAAAAGTGTATTAAACAATTGGTTTTCCCCACATAACATAACACAAATAAACAAGCTTCTAAACCGGTTTTAACCGCATTCTAAAAAATTAAAACAATTTTATAACTACACATGCGTACAAGCATATTTAATTTGAAAATAAATGCCATTAATGTCGACATGAATCGATTTTTTCAAATTAATATTCTACTTTTATTTATTTTTTCGCCGTTTCTTTGTTTTGTGTTATATGTATTTTATATTGTTTAAAAGGTTAGTACCTTTACTAGTACTTAACAACCTTTCATTTGACATCAAAAACATCAATATACCTCTTGTAGTTCTCATGATATTTGCATATAAAAGGGACAAATAAGGGTTATCAGAACGAACTTTGGAGCCTTGTATCTCAAGAACCTGACTTACGATTTGAAAAAAAAATTCATAGATTGAATATACTAACCTCCAGCTTCATTTTGAGACTAGTCTCATTAATGTACGCTCATGGCCCAAGTCCCATATAATTTTGCCCCATCTCCTTTATCTGCGAGGAAAGACAGCAATTTAAAGTTTGTCATCATATCAAAAACATTTTTTCCTCATTTCTCGTTTTGAGGGGCATCTCCCTAAATTGTTTGTAAATTGTGTGTGAGTGAATAAATATAAATTTCAAAACCACAAAGGATATAACAAGGCTACCCTTATCATGAGTTTTATAGCTTCTAGCTGCTGCTGCTACCATTATAACTTAGTAAAAATGCTACTCATTTATAGCGGCGTACATTTTTTTCTGTATTTCTGGTGACGACGCGTCGATGTCGACGGAAGTGATTAATGTTGGTTATATTTTTTTTTTAAACTCAAATGAGCCTTTTTTTTGTTTAAATTATATTATCAGCATTTGCCGCTTTTCATTAGAGATATCCTTTTTAATTATGCCAATGAAGTGGAAACTTCGAAACAGTAAATAGCCATAATGCTTTTGGTTTAGAGTGAAGTGTAGGTATAAAAGTGTGGGATGGGATGTAGAGTAGAGGTGATATATTTTTATTCACCCTTGCTGCAGGGTGATTTATTTTTTGATGTTTAATTAATTATAATGGGGAAATTTTGTGAAATTAATTGTCTGGGAATTGTGATGATAGTAATTATTTTTTTAAATTATTATAATGAATGAGCAACTTGATTTATAGCTATCGATGAGGGTTTGAAGTGATAATTTGTTCAAAGTACATATAAAAGTATAAAATGATTCCATCCAATTACAATAATTAGGCAAAGTAGATAAATGAAATCTGTGATAACCTTTTTTTTATAAGTTGGTATGATTTTCATTAATGGTTTTTTCGAACCCAAATCAAGGATAGAATCTTCATTATATTAAGGGAACTTAAAAACAGCACAGAATCTCGAAAATTAGGAGTGTGCTGAATTCAGAACTCTAAACACTTGGCAGCAAAAATATGAAATCACCAATGCAATATTGGTTTTGCGTTCATTGGTTTGCTGTATGAAGAAATTCCTAACATATTTTGAATTACTATGTCTATTGAAATAACGTCTTATTTATCTTCTTTTTTATCGACTTCCAATAAGGAGGACGTATTCAATTCGTCTATTTTTTTTTTTTGTTACCTCACAACTTTGGGCTGAGTGAACCATTTTTGATAATTCGTTTAGTATTGGCAAGGTGGTTCCTGCAGTGTTGTCCCATTTTAATTTAGTCCAGTTATTGCTATAGAAACTATTAGAAAAACCATAAAACCCAGTTTTGATCCATGGAAGTCGGTTTTTTTTTTTTTTTTATATATATATGAATGATTAAGTCTTATGTTTATTCCACCAAAAAATTCATCAAAAAAAAATATACTTACGCGATTAAGTTCGTACTAAAACTAGTATAATAGGTCATTGACTGAATTACGTCTTTCACTTGAAAAGTAAGTTTTAACAATCAGCTGAATGTGTTTTTCTATACATGAACACGAGCGTCGTATCGTACAGCATGTCATGGTGCAACTTTCATTGATATTTTCGTGTATAGATATATTAAATCAATAAACGATATATTAAAAGATGAGTATTCTTGAAATGATAAAAATGTGCACTTTTTTACAACTTAAAGCCTCTAACTTAAGGGTACAAGAATGTAAGACGGGCACTTTTCTAACAACAATCGGACCTCAATTTTTCTATGACCAAAACTTTAGCCTTGTTGAAATTAGGTGAGTAAATGGGTCACTAGCTCATGGTCTAGCTTATGACTTTAAGTCGAGTACAAAAAATGTAGCTTTTGTAGTGAGAAGAAATATTCGAATACATTGAAGAAGGATTGTATTTTTATATGGAGGTATTTTTGCTGCATAATTTTAAGCCGGTTGGATATCAACTTGTGTGATTTATTGTACTGATGTTGCATTGTTACTAGATTTCAAGCAGCTATAATTTCTCAAACTGTTTTTTGGGATATAACTTTTATATTATCCTTACGTTAAAAACACACCATTTGACCCAAATTCTCATTAGGTTTATGTATATTTGATTCCAATTAAAAATTTAACGTATTGCAACAATCATAACGGTACCTACATACTTGTACATACAACCTAAATTTAAAAAAATTCTTTTTTTCAAAATTGGCTCTCACAATTTTGTTTACCTAAATAAAAACACATGCTCTGTGACTAATAAAGTCCTAAATTTTGATACAAAAAAAATTGTTTGAACCGTTGTTAATGGTTTGCCATAGAACCGTTTTCTTGATGTCTAATTTCCACCTAAGTGACAGTGATCTCAATTAAATTTTTTGTACAAAATCATTTAAGTCTTCATTCGTCATAAAGACTTTTTTCTTTCATAAATTTGCATGTTTAAAGAGGTCTTAAAATCATACTTTTTGCTTGATGAAGTTCTTATTCGTCATAAAGACTTTTTTCTTTCATAAATTCGCATCTTTAAAGAGGTCTCAAGGTCATACTTTTTGCTTCGTTAAGTCCTAATTCTTCATGTAGACTTTTTTCGTTCATAAATTTGCATCTTAAAAGAGGTCTTAAAGTCATACTCTTTGCTTGGTGAAGATCTTATTCGTCATGAAGACTTTTTTCTTTCATAAATTCTCATCTTTTAAGAGGTCTTAAAGTCATACTTTTTGCTTGATGAAGTTCTTATTCGTCATGAAGACTTTTTTCTTTCATCAATTCTCATACTTTTTCCTTGATTAAGTTCTTATTCGTCATGAAGACTTTTTTCTTTCATAAATTCGCATCTTTAAAGAGGTCTTAAAGTCATACTTTTTGGTTGATGAAGTTCTTATTCGTCATGAAGACTTTTTTCTTTCATCAATTCTCATCTTTTAAGAGGTCTTAAAGTCATACTTTTTCCTTGATTAAGTTCTTATTCGTCATGAAGACTTTTTTCATTCATAAATTCGCATCTTAAAAGAGGTCTTAAAGTCATACTTTTTGCTTGATGAAGTTCTTATTCGTCATGAAGACTTTTTTCTTTCATCAATTCTCATACTTTTTCCTTGATTAAGTTCTTATTCGTCATGAAGACTTTTTTCTTTCATAAATTCGCATCTTTAAAGAGGTCTTAAAGTCATACTTTTTGGTTGATGAAGTTCTTATTCGTCATGAAGACTTTTTTCTTTCATCAATTCTCATCTTTTAAGAGGTCTTAAAGTCATACTTTTTCCTTGATTAAGTTCTTATTCGTCATGAAGACTTTTTTCATTCATAAATTCGCATCTTAAAAGAGGTCTTAAAGTCATACTTTTTGCTTGATGAAGTTCTTATTCGTCATGAAGACTTTTTTCTTTCATAAATTCGCACCTTAAAAGAGGTCTTAAGGTCATACTTTTTGCTTGATGAAGTTCTTATTCGTCATAAAGACTTTTTTCTTTCATCAATTCTCAGCTTTTAAGAGGTCTTAAAGTCATACTTTTTCCTTGATAAAGTTCTTATTCGTCATGAAGACTTTTTTCTTTCATCAATTCTCATCTTTTAAGAGGTCTTAAATTCATAATTTTAGCTTGATGAAGTTCTTATTCGTCATGAAGACTTTTTTCTTTCATAAATTCGCATCTTAAAAGAGGTCTTAAATTCATAATTTTTGCTTGATAAAGTTCTTATTCGTCATGAAGACTTTTTTCTTTCATAAATTCGCATCTTAAAAGAGGTCTTAAAGTCATACTTTTTCCTTGATAAAGTTCTTATTCGTCATGAAGACTTTTTTCTTTCATAAATTCGCATCTTAAAAGAGGTCTGAAGGTCATACTTTTTGCTTCGAAGCAAAATTTCCAAAAAATTATTTTTTAAATTTCGGATTTTAAAACAAAAAGGTCCATTTTTTTTTTTTGAAAAATCAATCTATTGAAAACGTATGAATGAAAACTTTTCACTAAGAAAACAAGCTAAATTCACCAAAAACTGATATTTTTGATACCCAAACTTATTTAAAATGCAATATATTCCAAAAAACAACATAATTTAGAAATCGTGTTGAAAATATATTGGAATTTAACATATTTTTTCTAGATTAAGGTCCGATAACCTATATTTGTAATATTTGACTTTAACAAAATTTTGATAAAAATATTTTTGTAAAAAGATGGCTCAAAAAGAAAAAAATTAAATGCCATTTTATGATAGATATCTGCAATCTTCGCTCAACCATTTTTCGATAGCACCTACAGTAATTCGATAAACCGTCACTTTTGACAGTTTACAATTTTAATTTAAAAAGAAATATTTTCAAAATGATTGCTCGTCGGAAAAAAAAAGTGAACAGAATAACTTATCATATAAAAGCCTCTTGAACTACTTTTTGATAGCCTTCATTGCTTAAAAGTTATGTACGAGTACCTCGTTTAATCTTCAATAACTTTTGTCTCAATAAAAGGATAGATGAGGACTTTCGCAATCAATTTTCAATAATTAATTTGAGTCAAATGTCAAATTGTCTGATTGTCTGGTTTTAATTTTTTCCTGCAAAGGATTTTGACTGAGATATTGTCAAAAAAAAAAAAAAAAAACAAAAAAAAATGTGCTTCGAAGATTTTTTAAAGCATTTTGCTATAATAAACTTTTTCTGAATTCACACTCTTTGCCAAAACAAAATTAAAAATTAAAGAATTGTGTGTTTATTTTCTTTATCTCTTCAAGTATTTTTGCTGATTTCCTCTTTCAACAGAATTCTTTTATATTCTCATTCTTGCTATTTCCGGGATGCAATCTATCATGTGGATTAATTCTTACTCCTAACTCCATTTTAATGGAGAATTCCTTCTACATAGCTCTTTTCTCCACGGATTTTATCAGTCTTTTACAGGGTGTTTGTGTTTGTGTCCGTGTGTTTGATGTATTTATTTTTCCTTTTGAATGTGTGTGTGTGTGTGTGTTTTTTTTTTTCTTTCTTTCTTTTTTGAATTATATATTTTTCTGACTTGGATGTGCTTTTTTTATAATTAATTGCAGGTCTATTACGAACAACTGGTGCTTCATCCCGAAGAATGGATGAGGAAGATTTTGAATTTCCTAGATGTGCCATGGAATGACTCAGTGCTGCATCATGAGGAATTCATAAACAAACCTAATGGGGTGCCACTGTCTAAGTGAGTTTCATATTAAATTTTTTGTTTGTTTGTTGTTGTTTGGTTTTATTTATAGTTTTAGCACAAGGATGCGTAATAAATCACTGTGGAAACAGTTGTATCCTTGTGATTCATTCAATAGCACAGTGATGGTGCTGGTTGTTACAGTTGATGGAATACTCTCTGTTAACTTTGTTAATTTGATTTTAATATTTTGCATTTTTCCATATTTTTTATTTTAGAGTGGAAAGATCTTCAGACCAAGTAATCAAACCGGTCAATTTAGAAGCAATGTCTAAATGGGTGGGTCAAATACCAGAAGATGTTGTACACGATATGGCTGATATAGCGCCAATGCTGTCGGTATTGGGCTATGACCCGTATTCAAATCCACCGGATTATGGTAAGCCAGATGCTTGGGTGCAGGATAATACTTTTAAGGTATGTGGCTTTGGTGTGCGTTTTAACTGCGCTTGCGTGGTGGTATTAACTTTCATTTATTTCTTATAATTTATTAAAAGTTTCATTTAATTTCGGTTATTTTCAGCTTTATGTATTTAGTTAAGTTGTTTTATTTTTGTTTTTCTTTATTACGATTTTATTGTTATTTATTTCGAAAATTTACCTATCACTTAACTATAGTTGATTTGTTTCTTAGTGTAATTGATCTTAAAAAATGCCCGCTTTTGCTATTTAACATTTCGTAACTCTCTTAAGTATTAAAGTATTTAATGCTTTTTCTCTTGTATTTTATTGTTATTTAAACTTGTAACTTTTCCACTAGAAAATTCCTTGAAATAACTCAGAAATTTCATTCTGAACTAGTGCAATGCAAGCTGTTATACTACAGTTTTTCAATACTAAAGCCTATACATATATCCTAAAAAATTTTTTTTCTTAAATTTAGGTTAACTTTTTATCTTCACCATAAGTACCTAATAGTTTAAAAACAATCTGGGTGTCTGTGTCAATTTTACTGATGTAAAAGAAGTAATTTATAGTTTAATTCAAAAAATTGGTGATAGTCATATTCCCTTGAAAATAATTTATTTTTTTAAAGGTAAGTTTGAGAAAATCGTTGGTATAGGAATATAATACAGAAATATTGAATTCGCTATTCAAAATGAGTTCATAAAATATACTAAAAGATTGATTAAGAGTACCTAGGATTTTTCTTGAACATAGAGTTTGGTAACAGTTTTTTTACTATTTCTAGCAAAAGTAGACCTCTAATCTATAAAAAACCTATATAATTTAAAACTGAAAATAATATTTATAAAACTTCAAATTTTATTATTTTGTGTAATGTAATTCAAAAATGTTTAAAATAAAATGAGCGAGTGAATATTTTTTAATTTAATTTAACACATACATAAGAAATTTAAAAACAATAAATATGTGTAATAAGTTGATTTTAAAATTACAGAAACTTATCTATACCACCAAAAATTCATTTAATTTTTGTTTACTAAATTGGTCTACCAGTTTAAACAAAACATCAAATGAAAAATATCATTGGTCCGTTTAAAAAAAAAATATTTTGAAAAAAAAAATGATTTGTTGGATTTGAAGGAAATTTGTTAAAAAAAATGTGTTTTTATAACAATTCAAAAATGTTACAGGTGTGACATTGTATAAAAAAAAAAAACATATTTTAATAATATGATAAACATTAAAGAAAAATCAATAACTTATGTTAAACAATTTATTTAAAATTTTTTTTTTATAATTTTAAAACAAATGTTAACAAAAAAAATTTTATGAAAAAATTTTGGTGAAATCGATTAAGTCGTTAAGGACTAAGTCAAAAATCAAGAAAATGGTTCTATAGCAAGTAGGTACTGTTAATAACGGTTACAAAATATTTCGCTGTCAAAATCCACTTTTATTATGTAAAAATTTTATTCTTAATCTTATTTTTGAGCTATTTTTTTTTTCGAATTTTGATGAAATTTGGCGAAAATGTCTTATTTGTGTATCCGTTCTATAAACCTACAATTTTTTTTTTGTAAAACATTTATTTTTGAATTTTATTTTCGAAAATTATTTGAAAATATGGAAACATCTACCTTTTCAATAAAAAAAGTTCATAGAACGTCAAAACCTCGAAACTACATTTTACTTTTGAGCAACTTCTTTTCTTTTTATTAATTCTAGCACAAAATGATTGTTGAGGAAGATTAGGGTTGATTGTAAGAGGGGAAAAAAGATGTGAGAGATTGTATACGATTTCTGCCATTTCCGTCTTTTCGAAGAAATGTTATTGAATGTTATTGAATAGGTATAAACATTTTTAGAAATTATACAATTTTCAACTTTTATCTCCATTTTTTTTTACCGTTCCTCAAAAATATTGATAAAAATCGCATTTTTTTCAGTTGTGTGTTTTTTTTTTTTTAATCTGTTATTAAGGTATTTTTATTGAGTTTTCTAATTTTTCAACAAAATGTAAACTTTTAGGAGAAATCGTAAAAAATCGGCCTTCCTTATAGACAAAAATTCATTCTAAAAAACTAGATTGCACATAAAACAACACATCAAAGAAATCATTTTTGTTTCCTAACAAAACTTTAACTCTAATTGTCATAAATTTATTACCAGCTTAAAAAAAAAATATTTATTACTATTCAACATTGAATAATCAATGAAGAATAAATTAAATTAAAGAAATCAAAATCGAAAAATTTCTTCAAAAATACCTAATTTGCGTTTAGTTTACACTGAATAAAATATGTTGATGACTTATAAAACATTTTTTTGTGTCTTTTTTTTTATTTTGATGTATCAATTGATATAACCCTTTGCTCCCGGCAAAAAATACAAATATTTTGAAAAAAAGTTTTGATATTTTCTAATTACACACTAAAATGAAAAAATAATGATTGTACTAGTAATAACATTGTATAAGGAATGTTTTGAGCTGAGAGTACAAAAGAAGAAGTCCATTTTTTAGTAAAAAAAAAAACTATCAAAGTAATTAATAGTAGGTGGTTTCATGCTGAAACCACTAGGAAGCAAAGGGATAAATGATAGGTAGGTACTTGGATATAAATACAATAGCAAAAGTTATAATAATTTTTGTACGTCCTTTACTTTGGCGGACCACTGTCGTGCAAACAAAAACTTTAATCTCAGAAACTGTAGCTCGTCAAATGTTAGTCTGTGCACAAACCAATTTTCGTTTTTTAACTTGTATTATTTTCGAGTTATTGAATTTTCCGCTGAAATAAGTCCGTATGTTGGCTGACCAAATTTTTAATAATTAGAAAAATATTTTCGGTAGGCAAGGCATACGAACTTTGTGGCTTTTTAAACGCCAAATACTGTTAGGGGAATTTTTTTAAATTAAATTTATAGTTTAAATGTTCATTTTCGATTCGCTTAACTTAATTAAATTTTTTCAAATGTGAAAATGCAAAATTCTAAATTCATTTTGCAAAAATTTGAACTCACCTCTTTCCTTCTCTTCGGTATTTTTTTTTTTTTATTTTTCAATAAAACCAAGATTATGCTTCATGGTGCGGCGCTGCGCCGAAATTTTTCGCCAAACGGCGGCGGTGTTGCAGCTGTGGTGCGGTGGTTAAGATTTTTTTTTATTATTTTTCTTTAAAAATTCAATATCTATTTTTACTCGGGTAAAACACTGTAAAAATCACATTAAATCACGCAAAAATATTTTCGTATCTTAAAATCCATAGGTATCTTGCTATTTTTAAGTAATAATTTAATTCATTTTCACCTCTCTTGCATCTATTTTATTTGTAATCACTACTGCTGTAGAATTTACATGTATGCCAAGTAAGTGGTGCATATGGCACTATAACTATGCTCAACGAATGTTCATCTTCATATCATAGCCTATTTTATGCAATGTGTGTATTCGCTTTCGCCTATAATATTAACCCTCTGTCGGCACACACGGGTGCAAATTTGGCAGGACAAAAATCAAAAAAAAAAAAAAATACGATTTTTCAAAAAAGTGGTCACAAAAAAGTCTCTTTATAAGGGTGAAAATATTTTTTTTCGGAATTGTGAAAACAATATTCGAATTCTATGGAATATTCTACATCAATTTCATACTTGATTCTCTATAAAATATTGTGACCGAAAAAAGTTCTAGCGACATGAAAAAGTATAAACCAAATTCGCACCCGTGTGCCTATCATGTCACAAAAAAGAGGTGTGCATACAGAGGGTTAAAAAAAGATGTCAAAACATTAAAATGTCAAAAAAAGAAAAACAAATTTCTTTCAAGACAAGAGAAGTTAAATTTCTGTTTTGAATGGATTAAGAAATTAAGAAAAAAAATGTAGAAAAAAATCACCACAAAACCATTTACTTTGACCGGATGAAGTGTAGTGAATTAAGTGGGCAGGAAGGAAACATTTTAAATTACAAAAATTCAAACGAAGCTTACGAACAACAGAATTGGATTAATATTAAATCCGAAAATAAATTAGATTATCTATGAATCAAATAATGAAATTTACTTTCCAATTTCCAGGAAAATCAATAACAAGTCATAAAACTGTAGATTATGAAAAACAATGCTTTAGTATTTCATATTCGTTTGCAATTTCATAGAATTTATATTTAGTTAAAAATTGATTTTTTCCATACAAAATCTAATAGAATTTTATTTGCTTCCACATTTTTTTCAATTTTTTTTTTTTTTTATATTCAAATATAATAATTTTATTATATATTTGATTTGATTTTTATCGAAAATTGATTTTTATTTTCAATACAAAAAATGATGACAATTTTATTCTCAATTTCAATTTCTTATCTATTCGATTTACTCTTACAGCTAAAAGCCAACAAAAAGCTATGGGATAATCGTGCCAAAGAAGTACTTCAACTCCTTCCGGTCGATAAAGATACAAAATCAGACGAGGATAGTTTAAACGATTTGTTCTCAGATATTCGTTTAGATAAGAAACTGCAACAACAACAATTGCAGCACCAAGCACAACATGAAGACGAAGATGAATTACAACAAGCCGATACCAAACCAAAGGACTCACAATCAAAATCGAAAAAACTCACCATCGGGAAAACATGATACCGAATTCCTATTCGCATAAATCATAATAAACAATTTATTTAAATTATTATTAATTTTTGTTAATTTTAAATAATATAATATAATTAAATAACTTTTTTTTTTCATTAACAAATATAACATTAATTGTTTAAGTTTTAATCTTAAAATTTTATACAAAAAAATAATATTTTAGTCATTAAATCAAATCATGTTGCAATTTTTTTTTTAACTTTTTTTTATTAAATATATATTTTAGTTTTAGCAATATAACATTTTTTAATAAATAAGGTAGGTATATATAATTAATATATTTAAACAAATGTGGTTGATGCCATTTATTTGGGGGGGAAGAGCTTTTTTTCTACAGATTTTATGATGTTGTGAGTATCGAATGCATTTAATTGATTTATTTTATAATTAACAAGTGAAAATATTATAAATATATGTCAATGTTTTTTTTTTTATTAATAATTAATTTAGCCAAGAAAAACCATAACAAATAATTGTAAAAACAAAAATTATAAAGGTAAGATATTGTTATGAGCTTTTATATTATATAATAAAAAAATAAAATAGATGTATATGAATAAATTATATATAAAAACAAATATATATAATGAAAAAAAAAAAAAAATTGTGTGTGTATAGACAATGATAACAAATTTATTAAAATGTATAATTTTAAATAAATAAAATAAAACTTAGGTAATAAATTAAATTTAGCAGAAAAATAAAAAAAAATATATTATTATTTGTTTTTTTTATCTCTAAAGTGACTGAATATATTTTTAATATTTTTTTCGTTATAATTTAACAACAAAAAATTAAAATTCAAAACTTACCTACTAAAGTTTAATTTCTAAAAATCTTTTGATGATACTTTCTTTTCAAATAAAAGAATATTTTCCTCAGTAACTGGAAGACAATAAAAATCGTTATAATTTTTTTGTTGTCCCTTTTTCTATATAAAAAAAAATCCTTTTGTAACTTTATTTATGGCAAGTTAGTTGGATTTCCTCTGTCAATATTAACGCTTCATTTTTTTTATTTGTAACTATTCGATTATTTCTATACATATTATCATAAAATATTGCAGCTGTAAAATTGTCACTATAGACGTGATTGTATGCTTTCTCGAGGAATTTAAGCCAATTTTTTAATTTTTTTTTACGAACCTAGCATTAATTTCTCGTTTGCATGGTTCAAATTACGGTTAATGAACTTATGTTGTTACTTTAAAAAAATAGGAAGATTTATACACGCTTTTTCAAAATAATATACAAAAATACACGAATTCAGTACTTATTCGTGTAAATAATGTTTTTCATTTACTCAATCCTTTAAATTCTACCAAAAAGACATTCGTCAGGATTGTATCTTTAAATGGTTAATAAAAAAGGGATATAATTTAACATTTTACGAAAAAAAATGCACTTATTTTGGATTATGAAAACGAATATGTACATATGTAATGTACTCATCAAAATGTCCTGATTTATGTTTAAACAATGAAATAAATGATTAATAAAGACATATCTGTGTTGAGCACATATGAATTTACAGTGTACACTATACAGTACATTAGTGTACATTGTGCACTAATGTACTTTATAGTGACTTTTGTGTACGAATTTGACATACTAATAATAATAAATCAATACGTAAGATTGTTGTATGAACTCAGTACAGGAAAAATGTACTCTTTTCATCTGTAATGGTCCAAATAGAGATAGTGTTTTGGTTTATGTGCATGAATTTATAGTACAATATTTCAATGTCCCGGTTATAAATTACTATGGTGAAATGCATACAGAATAAAGACTTTTATGTTCTGAGTACATATTTTTGTACGTGAACGTACTATTAATTGATTTTTATGTACGGCTTTAACGTGCTTAGTATAGGTTTATAAACTTATGTATTGAGTACTGGTGTATTTGACTTTTTTTGTAATTTCAAATGTTTGCCGTACAAAAATAACTGGAAATGTAATACAATATATTTTTGAACAGTTCAAAATGCTAGTAATCAATTTACGGAATAGGGGCATGGATAAAAATTCAATCAGTACACTTTAGCTGACTAAGTACATATAAGTTTGTTTTCAGTACCTTACTATACAAATCTGTATTCAGAATATAAAATCTGTATTAAGTTCCATAAAATTTGTCATAAGGGCAAAACTGCAAACATAATAGTTTTGATCAGTACAGCAGTGTGGAGCTTTTCTACATAACATGAATATTCGATTCATTCGACGTTCATAATGTTCTTTGTACTGTTTCTACATGCACATGTACTATATAACTATATGAAGAGGAATAAGCATTTCATACTCATGAAAATTGTAAAGAATAGGAACAAAATCTTGAATGAAACGATTGCAATAAACAATAAAATTAATTTCGATATGTTATCCGTTTTTTTTTTTATATTGAGCTTAAAAAAATAAAGAAAATTCGAATGTTAAAGAAATTTCAAACTGTTTTTTTTTTTACGACTCTGTATGATCTTTTTTGCAAGGATACTATTGTTTGGAAATAGCTAGATTATTTGGAAATCGCTAAATTATTTGGAAATCGCTAGATTACCTCCTTTAATTTTTCTCAGAACTTAAACTTCAGTGAAGGAGTGGTTTTTTGATGGTAAATCAGTTTTTATTTCATTTTGTACCCTTCGTTTTAAATCACTCTTTTATACAAAAAAATCCGCTCATTTAATTCGCTGTAGTCCTTTATATTAGACTTTTTAATTTAATTAAAAAAAATATATAGTTTAAATCTTTAAAAATACCAAGGCAACTAATATCTGTCACTATACATCTTTTGTTTATTTTTTTTACTGTCTTTTTCTTTCCAATTATATTAATGTATTTTAAATATTATAAGTGTTTTTTTATACATAACAATAACAACTCTCTAATTTTTGTTTAAAATGAATTTGAAAAGAAATTTATTTAATTCAATGTTAACCAGAATAATAAATAAAAACAAACAAACAAAAAAAACAAGAAAACTGAACTGACAATGTGAATTGTTAAAACAAAAAGTCAAAAATAAAAAAAATCTCTTATCAAAAAATACAAATAAATTAAAACTTTTTTATTTAATTTTATTAAAATACCAAATTTTCTGTTTTTGTACTTATACACAAAACTAAATGTTGTTATATCAGTCTAATAAATAAATTATATTTAAAAATCAGAAGCCATTGTTGTGAAGTTGTTGTTTATTTTTCTTTTTTTATACTTTAATATTTTATATTTGGACTCAAATTTACAAGTCAAATTTTTTTAAAATACAATAGAATGAATGTTTTTTGTTTTTAATTTTAATTATTTAAAAACAACACAAAAAAAAAAAACATATTTTTTTACAACAAAAACAAGACAAAAAATTAAAAAATAAAATTGTAAAAATCTTTTTTAAAAATGTATATTTATAAACAGAATTTTAAAATTATAAATATATTTATTAAAAATACAAAAATATAATATTACTTAAATAAAATAAAATAAAAAGAATCATTATAAATAAAACTACAAGAAAACAAAAACTGTATAGATAAATTAAAATTAAAAATAAAATAAAGAAGGAAAAAAAGTCTCACTGAGGATTTTTATAATAAAAGATATAAAAAAAAAAAAATAAATAAAATTGTGTTTATTTTTTATTTGATACATATTTTTTTCACAAATAATTTGCTTTTAGAATTTTCTAAAAATCTATTTGCAAAAAAAAGTTTCTTTCTACCATTCAAAAAGTATCTTTTACAACACTTTGAGATTTATCTATACAACATGTTCTATTTGCAAAACTTTGAATAAGTGTTTACCGCTCGAAGCCATTATGTATGTTGTGTATGGAAAGGAAAATCCTTTGAAATTTTCACACACTCACACTTTCTGATGAAACTCTTACCATATCAAGCGGATCCTTTGAATATATATGGCTTTTGATGGTGATTATGCTTTGGTAAAGCGGAAGTAAAACGTGATGTGTCTGTCTATTCATATTCATATCCATCAGGGCGATATTTCGGAAATTCGAAATAACTAAAAAGAAAGATAGAGGGAGGAAGAGAACAAAGTTACACTTGTGTATCCATATAACAAGTAATATTGATTTTAAAGGTAAGCTGATGAAGCAATGAATTTTAATTGAATAGAAAAAGAATATTTGCTAAGAGTTGTACAGAAATTCGTTCGTTTTAACAATCAAGTAATACGTAATACTTCAAAAGGATATTGGTTTTGGTGTAGGTACCTGAGTCGTAATCAATTTTCCTTGGAGCTATAAAATAATTTGACTTGTTACAACTATTTCTTTACTTCAAAGAACTTTTGTAAAGTACACCTAAGGCAGACACATACATATGGAACCAATTTAGTAACGAAGGATATTCTAGAGTTGAATATTTTTCGTTTGGGTATTTATTGATTAGCAGAAAAAAACTTCAACTAGAAAATCCGTACTCGCGTTGCTTCGACAGTTAATAAAAAAATTAAACTAATGAACTTTAGCTGTCGATATAGTTATAATTCTTTTTTTAAATAATTATAATAAGCCTGTGAGTATGCAATAAAAATTATACATATATCTACATCGAATTATTATGAATGTATTTTAGGGTGGGTCAAAAAAATCGAAATTTTTTTTTTGATTTGGTACTCCGAAAAATCGATTGCTAGACACCTCTAGAATATATACACCAAATATGAGCTCTTTATATTAAGGGGAAGGTCCTCCGCTTTGCAATTTTCCACTTTTACATCAAGCTTCTACTAAAAAAAAATAATTTTTTTATTAATTGACTTTTTAGCAAATTTCTTTTCAGATTCTTGTAGGAAATTGAACGCTCTACAAAAAAGGCCTTATAAACTTTTTTCGTTTATCTAACCGTTGAATAGATATGTGAGGTCCAAAAATCGAAAAAATCTTTAAAAATTCGTTTTTTGTTCTTAATTTTGTAACAAATTGAAAAATTATAAAAATCAAACGAGCAAGACATATTCTTGTTGGAAATTGATTGTTCCACAAAAAAGGTCTTGTTAACTTTTTTCATTAATCTAACCATTCTAAAGATATTCGAGGTCAAAGTTAAAAAAAAATATAAAAACATTTTATATTTTAAAAAAATTTCCAGTTCACTGAAACTTCATTATTTTCAAATTAGCAAGATATATTCTTGTAGGGGCTTAAACGTTCTACAAAATTTTTTTTGAATTAAATTGATTGCTTTAACGGTTTAGAAGATATTCGTATGCAAACCAATGCCCACTGATTTCAATAGTTTTCTTATGACCCGTATGCATTGCGATTTGGATACGAATATCTTCTAAACGGTTAAAGCAATCAATTTGATGCCAAGGAATTGTTTGTAGAACGTTTAAACCCCTACAAGAATCCGTGTTGCTAAATTGAAAATAATGAATTTTCAGTGAACTGGAAAATTTTTAAAAATATAAAATGTTTTCATATTTTTTTTAAATTTGACCTCGAATATCTTTAGAATGGTTAGATTAATGAAAAAAGTTAACAAGACCTTTTTTGTGGAACAATCAATTTCCAACAAGAATATGTCTTGCGCGTTTGATTTTTATAATTTTTCAATTTGTTACAAAATTAAGAACAAAAAACGAATTTTTAAAGATTTTTTCGATTTTTGGACCTCACATATCTATTCAACGGTTAGATAAACGAAAAAAGTTTATAAGGCCTTTTTTGTAGAGCGTTCAATTTCCTACAAGAATCTGAAAAGAAATTTGCTAAAAAGTCAATGAATAAAAAAATTATTTTTTTTTAGTAGAAGCTTGATGTAAAAATAGAAAATTGCAAAGCGAAGGACCTTCCCCTTAATATAAAGAGCTCATATTTGGTGTGTATATTCTAGAGGTGTCTAGCAATCGATTTTTCGGAGTACCAAATCAAAAAAAAGAATTTCGATTTTTTTGACCCACCCTAATCTATTTGATAAATCTGTAGGGGACAGCCTGGGTATGTTGAATTTTAAATAGAATAATTCTAAGCCTTCAAAAATTAAAACAAACTACAATAGGAGACAAAATTATTGTTCCATGAAATGGTTGTATCTTTTTTGGTCGTATCCTTATTGAAAATTGTGGCATTGAAGGTAAAAAAAACAAACACAAACCCATACCTATCACGAACAAAAATTCATGTTTTGAAATTTTTTGTTGTAGGTATATCGATTTGAAAAACTCAACTATCTTATGAATCCGAAAATTTGTTTATCCAATTAAGTTAACTAAAATTGTTGCGTCTTTTATTTTTGAAATTCCGTAATAAAAATTGAACAATATCTGAGACAGTTTTTCTCGACATTCAATAGGATTGAACTTTGATAAAATTCATCTATACAGTCTTCAGATCAATGATACCTTAACTAAGGAGTTTTTTTCTTTTCCAAAACCTTCTTAGGTTAGAATTAGAATAAGTTCAAAATAAAAAGGTGATTAAAAGTTTTTTTTTTTCGCTTGAGATATGCAAGTTATTACAATGGAGTGAAATAAGTTGACCAAACTTTTGGGAAAACGCAAAAAACTAAATACCTACATAGTTTTATGTTTAGGTACCTACTTCCGATATAGGTCCTATAAACAGACATAGACCAAGTTAAGGATTCGTCAAAAAAAATTTAGCTCGAGATAACAATCGGATCAAGTTAATATAAAAGTTTTGAAAAAAAAAAAATGATAAAAATATTTTTGCATTTTTTACAAGAATTTTTTTTGAAAAATCATTTTTTGAACTCTCCTCTTATGTGTCGAATAGTAATTCCTAATGAATGTCATAAATGTTCGAAAATTTTTGTTTATACAAAACCATTAAAAAAAAAAATTTAAAACAATTTCCAAGAAAATTTCTAAAAATACTTTGCTTTACAATAAATAAAATAATATACTTTGTTTAAAGAACAAACCACTTAGAATGATGTAATTGTAATTTCAAAAACAGTTTTTTAAAATTTTGTTTGAATTAAAATTATTATTTTATGAATTTTTAAGACGTTTTCGAGAAAATGGAAATGACTCTAAAATCTTGTAGGTATAGAAGGAAGGTATTGTTCTAAGCAGGATATTATTAAAAAACAAAGCTTTCAAAAAAGTATTTTATTGACAGCTTATTTTGAAAGTTTGGTTTTCTTGAAAATATGTAGGTACACATGCCTACAAAAAAAAAAAAAAAGAAATTCAGAAAACATATTTTTTTCACTACTTAGTTAAAAGTCTTTTTTTTTTTTTGGGTTTTCGGAAAGTGTGTAAAAGAACATATTTAACTGTTTGTTGTTCGAATTTTCTCATTTTTGTACTTGAAAACAGCATTTTACACTTTTTATTTTGATTTCTAAATGTCGAAATACATAAATGACTAAAAAATAAAAATATTTAATCCTATGTGGGCTTGAGGTCTTTTACCAAATTTCACTGACGTAGATATTTTAGACACAGAAAAACATTATAGTAAGAGAATGTTAATAGAAATGTTACATATAGATACCGATAATACGGTAAATAGAAGATCTGATTGTGAAGGACTTAGTAATATTTATAGTCAGTTTGTTCAAAGGATTAATTTAGGTTAAATATTATTTAATGGTAAATTTAAATTTAGGTTTAGTTTTAAACTTAACTTGATTTTGTAGATTATATTTGATAAGAAATTTTGAATTTCTTATCAGATTGATTTAAAAATTTTTTATATTTTGAAATTTCAATGATTAAAAACGTCTTTTTCAAGACTTTTAATTTTTGAATTTTGAAATATTTAACAATAAACAAACCAAAAATCAAAAACAAAGATTTAGAAGATCTTAAGATTAATTTCTTTAGATTAAATAGAATGTAAGTATATTGGATTTTCGTTGTAATAAGCATCTTTTAATTGATTTAAAAAATTTTTAGCCCTGAAGAAGAGTGTAAACACACTCGAAACGTCGGATTTATAAATAAAAAAAAAGCTAAGTATAAGACCTCAAGCCCACATAGGATTAAATATTTAATTCAACAAAGGTCACGAAGTAAGGAATAATTTAAAAAATAAAAATATCGGTTTTTAAAAAATACGTGTTTCATAATTTTTCGAGGCGATTGCTTACAAGTTTTTAATTTTAAAATACAAAGGGTTAAGTTTTATTCTTTGAATAAAATGTTAAACTAGCTTTTTCTACATTTCGTCATTTACAAAATCCAGTTTTCGCTTTCTCGCAGCTTTGGAAAGTTTAATGTTACTGAATTATTTGTATTTCATTAAATCACTCGTACTTATGTAATTGTAATTTAAAATTTATTTTGTAAAATGATATTTAAATTGTCAACCACAAATAAAAACGATGTCCTTTATTTTATTTAATGGGTGAAAAACTGTCAAAACTCAAAACAATGATATCTAATATTAAAGAAAAATTTAAAATTTGTCCATAGACTCATTTTTATTTTTCACACCGCAGAGAAGCGATGTACAATCAAGGTTGTCCAATGCAAAAGCATTCAGCAAATTATATAAACACAAAAATTATACCTCATTTAATGCGCATATTATCCAGCATAAATCACTTCCGTCTCCGTCGTTGTCATCTTCTACGGAAGTGAATTTATAGAGAGTCAAGTTGTGTTGAAAGCTGATAAGATTTTTTCCTTCCCTTAAATTTCATTAATTCTCTCAAAAACAACAACAACAAAAAAAAAATCATTTTTATTTTGTTAGAAAATCCCAAAACGGAAATGAGAAAAATGTTTTTGATATGACGATGACGACAACAAAGACAAACTTTAAATTGTCATTCATCACAAAAAAAAAAAATAATTTTTTTTGTTGTTTAAAAATTTCACAAGAGAACAAATTTTGTTTTCTTGTTTTCTTTTGTTGAAGCAGAATTAAAACAAGAATATTTTATTCCACCCAAAAGAAAAGAAAAAAAATTAAGGCAAAATATAGGTACAAATATTCCCCCCAAAAGCAATGAAGGCAGATGTTTTTGTAAAATTTAATGACAAAGAATGGAATAAAGTGTCCTTTCAATCAAAGATAAGGCCGCATCGTCATCTCCTGGTAATAGAATGATTACATGTTTTATTAATGTTCGTTCTTTAGTGTAAACGAGAATGGCTTCTTATTTTGAATTTTATGTAAATCGGAATTTTATTTTGAATAAATCAAAAATTTAAATAGATACTTATTCTTGTAAATTAAATTTAATTTTGTTGATATAAAAAAAGGCTTGGTGTCCTTTGAGTTCTGAGAAAAATAGGAGAAGGTTTGTTGTGTTTACCAAAGAGTATAATTGCTTAAAGCATTGCCTTTTTTGTGGGTCCTTGAAGGGGAAGAGTGAATTATTTTTTATAATTCTCAGAAAAACAAAACATTTAAAAAGATAGAATACCTCCGAAACATATCCCAGAAAGTCATTTTTCACAAAACAAACTCAACCCAGCACAAATTAGTACACCGAACCAAAAATTCATGGAAAATGAGCCAAGGTAAAAATTCATTAAATTAAATTATATTTTCATGAACAAATTCATATCGCCTTATCTTTCATTAAAATAAAGAATCAATTCTTATTTAATGAATTCTGTTCATAAACGAATTAAAACATTTCTGAATATACATATTTTAAGAAAAGCTTCTCAGATTTTAAGAAATGTTCATACAATTTAACAATTATTTCTTAAGCTTTTCCTTGTTTCGTCTTCTAGAATTTAAGAACAAACTTTAAGCAAAGTTTCTTACATTTTAATATTATTTCTTAAATTTTATGATTTTTTTCAAAAATTACATATAAAATAAAATAAAATTTGTCTTAAATTTAATGAAATAAATCAATAAATGTATGAATTATTTCTTAGATTTTATGTTTTTTTTACCTTTCCCGATAATAAAGGGCTGAATGCTTTCGTGCTTGTTTAATACAAATTTGATGAGGATCGTCCAGATCTTGCGTGGTTTTTGCGTGATATAAAAACGCTTCCTGGGAGCTATTGACTGTGATTTTTAAAACTCTTAACACTTCTTATGGGTTGAGAAAAGGCACCACAATATTTTTATGGAAATTTCGTGGTTTAAAAATCGAAAAAGAAAATAAATCTAGATTTTTACGAGTTTATTTTGTGTTATTGAAAATCTAAATTTCGATGGTTTAAAAATGAATGAAATTAAGTTTTTTTTTTATGTTAATATTAGTTGTTTTTGTTTTTACCTTCAGTGATCGTACTTTTTTCTGTTATAGAAATGATATAAAAAAATTTCCATTTTATTTGTTTGTTTGGGCTATCTCATGAACACAACATCAACTCAAAATCCTTCTTCATCTAATGAAATATTATTTTTCATTTTGAAAATCCATTTTTTGCTAATAACACGGTGTTACAAAAATGAGGTTTTAATCACGTTTTGTAGAGCTAGTCAAACTGATTACGAAACTGTATTTAAAAAGTCCCTAACACCCCCAAAATCTGGAGTTAGGGGCAAAAAACGGTTTTTTTGACATTCACCCATTGAAAAAAATCTAGCTTCGTCAAATTTTTACCCATTTTCGATTTTTTTACAGTTTCTAATACCTAAAAGTTCGAATTACTGTATCTGGGTTGAAAACGAAAATTTTTTTTTCTAAGATAATTTTAAACTGATTTTCATAAAAAATACCTAGTTTGATTTGGAAATAAATATTATTTTAGAATATATTTTTTAAAACAGCATGCTGTTGTGAAAATATATACTTTAATTTGATGTCGAAGTTGGTTTTGAATTTAAATTGGAAACAAAAAACCTTTTCCTGAAAATCAAGGATTATTTCAAAGAAAATCCTTGATTAAAAGATAATCGAGTGTGAACAAACTAGGCCTAAATAATTCATTTCTTCGGTGATATTTCTTTTCCTCATCAGCAAGATGAAATTCTAAAGCACTATAGAAAAATTAATTTCGTTCATAGAAAGTTTGTACAGATTCAAAGCTTTAATGAAATATTCCATAAAATTTTGACCAAAAGTTTATGAATTTATTCATAAGCTTTTTGATTCGTTTTTAACAAAAAATCGTAAAAATATTGTCTACCTATAGTAATTTTTTTATGAAAACAATTCTTAGAATTTTTGAATTGTTCTTAAAATAATTTTTTTTTTAAGAATTCGTGCTTTATCTTAACGAATATTATGTATATTTTTATGATAACACATCTTAATTAATTCTTTATTTCGTCTTGAATTGGCTTTTTATTTTTCTTCCCTTTATTTAATCTTTCATTCTATTCGAACCTCCCCTCACTTCCACCTACCTAATATTAACTCAAAACCTTCTCCAAGAAGAATATTCGAATCTCTTTAGAATTATCAACTTATTCTATAAGTAATTCTGGGCTACTTGTGAACTATATTCTAGCAATTCTTTCCATCCTTGTGACAACTCTCGGACTGTATTTAAAAACACATGTTAGCAGTTGCTTAAGGACACTCTTATAACAGCATTCAACTTCAAATTCTAAGCAATAGAGTATGATTTTCTTAAATTTCTAGTCTTTGGCCAGCTTTTATCCCGCGGTGACACAACCAAACCAACATACAAGTGGTTTTCTTCCTCTACGCTTGGTTGGCTTCAAATTACGAAAAACCTTATACGTCTTCTATTTCTATTCATTCGATTTGCAGCAGAAAAGGAGCCAGATACGTATACAATTCCTACAAAAGCTCTCTCACTCTGGATAGCCTTCTATTAGAGCACACACAAGTTGTGTGTAATTGTACTTTCGACCGGAAGAGCATAGAAAATATTATTCCCCACATCCCCAATAGAATTGAAGATGATTTCACTTACCTGTGTCGTGTGTGTATGTTTGTATTATATTCGTACCTATTGCACAAGGACCTTTTGACCGAATTTCTGTCTTTTCTTCTCATTTAATTTCATTCCATATTGGTGCGGTAGTGTGTCCTTGTGAGGTTAAATAGAAACGTATGGATGGAATGCAGCATAAGTTTTAATCAATATTTTTTCAAATCGAGTGTAACCTTGCTTCCTTCTTCTACTTCTTTAAGCAACAACAAAAACTATTTTATATGACTTCAAAGATTAATTTAAGATTGAAATTGAAATTCTGTAACACATGAGTACGAGTAGGTACTCTATTTGAACACACAACAAGCGCAATATACTCCTTCTGATGATATAAATTTGATGTAGAATAACCATCAAAAGCCATTCAAAAATATTCCGCCTTTGAAGATTTTGTATAGTGAAATTTCAAAGAACTCACTTTACTGACAGCATTTATAGCTGCAGGCGGTATAAGAACTTTATACTCTACTCTAATTGAAAGTTTTCATGTAGCATAAAGATACGTTAAATCTTTTACGTCTTTATACAAGTGCACCGCCGCCGCGGCTGAAAATGTTGCATAAGACTGATATTGAATTATGGAAATGGTGGGTATAAGAAGATGTTCAAATTGAAGAGGATTTAATATCAGTGAGGGCAATTAGATATACAAGGATATTTTATTTATCTATTATATATATTAAAGTTTGGTTTTGTGTACGTTCGCTAACCGGCCACACCGGCTGACTTATTTTCTTAATTTTTTTTTTAAATCAAAGAGACATAAGAGGGGAAGGTTTAAGGCAAAAAATAATTTAAGATTTTATAGGGTAAATAGGGGTAACAAGACATTGAAAAAAGAGGCTATTTTCTAAACGGTAAGTCGTAAGGAGTTGACTTTTTTTTTTTAAATGTTAGACAAATTTATTCAATAGTTAAAAAAGGTATTGAAAAAATTCAAAAAAATTTCAAAACCAAGTTGTGAAGGTTTTTTTTGCAGTCATAGACCTTCGACAAAAGACTAAATACAGGTACGCAAAATTTTGCACAGAAATTTGAGTTACACCATGAGAAAGATATTTAAAAAAAAAAATTAGGGGTCAGAAACGGATTTTTTTCATAGGCTTTGTATTTTGAAATAAAAATTTTTGAAAAACAACCTAATTTTTTATTTTTTTTTGGAATTTTTAAAAGTCTGCAAAAAATCTCAAACTTATAGGAAATATATTTTTCAATCATGCGCATGCATGTACAAATTTTTAAATTTTAAAATGATTTTTGACCGAATAACGGGAAAAACAAGTTTTTTTGTTCCAAGTTTTTTGGCCGTTTTTAACATAGGCCATATTTTACATAGGCCACTTTCGCTAAAAGTTTAAAAGTGAATATTTTTAAACTCATTTTACGAACTTTTCAAGTGTTGATTCCTTTTTTCATTTAAAATTTCAACTAATTATAGAGTCAAAAATTAAAAATAAATACAAAAAATGGCGGAACGAAGTCCGCCGGGTCAGCTAGTATATTTATATAAAATTGCAAGCATATTCCCTATTCCTTATTGAAGATGGTGCTTACAATCCAGGATATATGTTTAAACAAAATTTCTTCTAGGCCACATCATTATAAGCTGGTTTTTATTGGGAATTTAGTACTAAGGTTAGTAGAATTTTACACGGTTAACAACAACAAACGCCAAGGATAAGCAAAAGTATTTATTTGGTGGGATTTACTGAATAAATTTTTGTATGCAGTCAGGCATATGTGTAGTGTATCCTGACTTTTTTGACATTCTTTATCATCGTAGTTTCATTTTTGTTTTTTATCTTAAATTTTATATTTTACGAATGAATACCTTGATAAATATAAAAAAAAAGTACGTATACGTCATAGTGAACATATTTGTAGTGGCTTTTAAAATTCATTTACACTTTATTTTGATTTTCTTCAAACTTGGTAATTCAGTTTTATAAAATTTCCTAGAAGAGAAATTGAAATTTTATTTTTAGGACCAAAATGAACGGTACTTTCCATACGATTTTGATTAAAAAATACTGCTACATAGAAGGTTCTACTTTTGATTAAAAAAAAAGTTAACGGTAACGGTAAGTACTTGCCATAGAACCCTTTTTTTGTTTTTTGACTTTCTCATGAGTCACTTAATCGATTTCACGGAAAATGTTTTTGCAAAAACGTTTAAATAGCCTTAATTTTAAAATTAGTAAAAATTCAAAAAAGTCAATTTAGGAACATTTAAAAAATATTTAAAATTTTGTTGTTTTTTTTTTTTTTTTGAAAAATCCATTTTTATATTTATATATGTGGAAAAATAAATTCTTCAAAATGGCAAAATTTTGGAAATTAAAAAAAAAATATTCTATGAAATTTATGGAGTTATATATCAGATAATAGGTGTCTTTAAGCTCAATTCATAACTGAAAACTGAAAAAAGTTATACATATTTTATTTTTATAAACATGCTTTTTCATTACATAATTTCTCAGGAGGCCCTGGAATTCATTGGGGGCTTCGGACCATAACAAACAATACTGTTTAAAAAATTATGAGAACTGGATGTTAATCCCTTTGTCATTGTCAAAAAGTCAAAATTCACTCTGTACTTCAGCACAAAGTATGAAGTTAAAACTACAAACCTTTGACATACATTTTTTTTTTCCAAAATTCTAAGTTGAATATTTTTTGCTCTCATGCGTTTTCCCTGTTTTTTTTTTTTATTACTTAAATAAACTGATTTCAAAAAATGAAGGTAGGGGAAATGAGTGGGAAAAGAAAATTTTTATTGATTGTTGCATACTTTTAGGTCTTGGCCTGACAGTTTAATTCGAATTAATAATTTTAATATCATAAACACTGGCATCATGAACAAATTTCGGTTAGATAATGGACCTGTGAAAAAATATTATTTGTTTAATAGGGTTGTATAGGTTGATAAAAATGGTTGTTTGTCACATATAGTTACTTTGGATATTCCTAAGATCTTTTACTTTTACACGACTTTTATAAATCGCCGCTTCGGTTTCCTTTAAATCATATCTGCGAAGTAAATTTAATTTATTAATGCCATAAGTTACTTTGATCAATTTCGACTGCTATTTTTGATTTTATTATAAATGCAAAAGTATGCTTCTATTTATTAAAACAACAATAACAATCAACCAACAGCTGAATGATACCAAATTAAAGGGTTACCTATTTTTAATATTCTTAACAATATCATCTTGTTAGGAAACAAGCTCAACCAATTAAGAAGGATTTAATAATATCCTTCCCTCATTCTGATGCTTGTCACTCTCAAATCATTTATCACAAAAGAAGCGATTTTTAACACTTCAAGCAGTCATCATCACCATAATTTAACATTTACACCCAACGCGTCTGCCATATACAATATACATATCAGAGTACAGCACAATAAAATCACATTACCCACATAACACACACTCCTTGTCACAACGAGTTTAATATTTTTTTCCGAGTAATATATCTCATACTTCACATCAAGCAAAAGCACTTTTAGGTGAATTTTCTTTTTTTATAAGAAATTTTAAACGAATCCACTGACTGCGGATTCTCACTTCACTGCCATATTCCCCCTGTTATAACAAAAATCAAATCAATCCTATTTCTGAACACTTTCTACAGACAACAACACAACACCCGAAAGAACTCTCTCTCTCTCTCTTCTGTGCCAGGCTTACAAAATCAGGATCTACAGACTTATACCATCAAATTTTAGGGATTTTCGTACACACTTGGTTTCCCTAATCGATGTTTATTCGTTTGAAAGTTTCCTCAAGGCATTTTTCCTGCCATCACAGTGCCATACTGCTGCTGGATGATACTCTTCTTCTACACAATCTACATTCACATCCTTTTACGAGACGAAAACGCGCGTACAGAAAATTTTTGTGTATTTTCAATTTTTCATTTTTCTTGGCTTTTCATTTCCTTGTGTTGAGTTTGAAGTTTGAGTTTTCCGTTCTTTTTTTTTTGTGTGTATTTCAACGCTTTGAGATTATTTGACAGCGATATAGTCAAATACACAAACAAACGAATGTTTTTCAAAACAGGAAACAAATGAAAAAGGAAATACCTTCTTCACAAAGAAACCGTTTTTCTATATAGAAATGCCAATATAACATACCGGAAGTTTGTACGTAATCGTATCGTTTTTATTTCGCATCACTTAACTTGAGATTTTCTCAACAATCGACCGACCCCATATAAAGACACCACATGGTTTTGTCTCACACTAACGAGTTTTTAAAATGAAAAAAAAAAAAAAAGAAAAAAATTATTTAAAGGATCTCCATCATAATAATATCCTTTTCGAATTTTCAAAATGAAAGATTTTTACAAGAGTATTTTCAACTTGATTGCTCTTCACACATTTCTATACTAGAAGAACATTTTAATTGAAGTTTGATTTGAGAGTGTGTGTGTGAGTGTGTATGAGAGTACTACTTGAAAGGATATAACATTCCAATTTGAAAATTCCTTAAAAACCAAACCAGAGAAGCAACAGCAGATGTTGTAAACGTCAGAAGTGATTCAAGTGGAATTAAGAAACACGAAGGAAAACATAAAAATGAATTTAATTAAAACTTTTTTGCTTGCAAAGGAGGATGGATATAGTATTGGTAAAGACTTTGAATGATTACTTATTCGTTTTAAGGAAGGAAAATACGTGCCACTCTGGGTGGTAATGCTGAAAAATGGTCAAAATATAAAGAGAAAGAAAATTTTATCTCTTATTTAGGGAATTAAATCATTTACAATTAAAAATAAAAATGTCATTTTACCACAACTGAAAAATGAAAATAGAAATTTTTTTGACGTGATAACGTCTTATAAATCGATGAACCATGGCAGCCACCACAAAAAAGTGACGCCATTTTCTAACGTTACACTCTCGCACTTTCGCATTGCGGCAAAAAATTTCAATTCAAAATTAAAAATAAACTATTAGAGATACAAAAATCTTCTATAGCTTATTCGAAAGCTTAATTAAAAATTCCGTCATTTAATAGGGTAAACAGGGGTAAAACGGAAAGATGAAATTTGGGCTAAAATCTAAACGCGAAGTCGTAGAGAATTGATTTTTTTTGTTATTGATAAATGAGATTAATTTTAGAATAACTGAATTTAAGAAAAAATCCTAAAAAAATTTTGAAACTAAGCTATAACGTTTTGTTTGAACGTTGTACACGTGTTGGTGCTATGACAAAATGATGATTTTGGGTAAAGGAAATTTTTTTTGACAATTCTAAAGATGCCAGGTGAAAGATAAGAGAAAAAAAAGTTAGGCGTCTGATACGGATTTTTTTCCAACACTCTGCGTTTCGAAATATGAATTTTTGAAAAACACCTTGTTTTTTAGGGGTATTTTTGGATAATTTTTGATTTTTAGTTTTTTCTCAAACTTATAGGACATGTAAGCTTTGGCCTTATGCATACATGTGCAAAAACTTGGAATCGTTTAGTGAGTTTTAACTGAATAACGGAAGGAAAAAATTTTTAAAAAACACGTTTTTTGACCGTTTTTAATCGATTTTCATCGTTTTTTATTTGTATCTCTTTTTTTTTAATAGATACAGGAATAAAGTATATAGAGTAATGATAGACCATGACTACGACTATATGTGTGCGAAGTTTTAATCATTTTCGTAAACACAACTTTCAGATAACGGTAAAATAAAATTTTAGAATTCAACTTATAACTTTTGACCAAGAGCAGATAGAAATTTTATTATACTTTTATGAGCATTCTGATACCATTTGATACCTTTCATTTGATATATCACACATAACGGTAGACTAACTACAAGCTACACAATGTTAAATCAAGAAACTTGCAAAAAACCTCAAAACACCAGTGGAGATCTGTTGCTCCATGAACAGTCACCAGTGTAGGAAGTACCGTAATCTCAGTCTGGAAATTCGATATGGTTGACTTTAAAAAATTTTTTTGTAGGCATCACAAAAATAAGATTGAACCGTCATGTGAAATAATAAGCTTTCACATGATATAAAATTTAATATAGGTTGTCATTTAAAATGAATTCTATATCATGAGAACATAAAAATAAATGTTTTTTATACTTTTTTTGATGAAAATACATGGAGTTCAAAAAATTCTAGCTCTTTTTGTAGATGTCTCATAGACCTGATATATATGTATATATATTTTGAGCTAAGACAATAAGCTTTCAGATGGTATAAAAATTTTTATAGTTTGTCATTGAAAAAAATTGATTCAATAGAGTGCGAAGATAAAAATATAGGTAGGTTTTCTTTGCTTTTTTTGATGAAAATGATTGTTTTCAATAAATTAATTTTATACTTTTTGCGCATTGTAAAAATTTAAAAATGGTTTTATTCTTAAGAAGAAATACTTGGCTTTTAAATTGCATAATTTTTTTGTAAGCTTTTAAAGTCAAAAAATTAACATAATGAGAAAATAAAAAAGGTATTTTTTTTAAGCTTTTTCTTGTTAGTTATGATTGTTTGAAATAAGTAAACGCTTCAATTGACTCATTTTAAACAAAAGCACACAACCTGTTTTCTTACGACCTTATCACGTAAAATTATCGTCCATAAACCGGCTTTACAGACAACCTCTTTTTATTGTTTGTATCAATTTCTGAACAGACGCATACAAAATTAGAAAACACATAATTATTGGTATTTACTGATAAATCAATATTAATAAGTGTTTTTTTTTATCATTTTTATTAGATTTTTAAAGACAACAAAAATTGACGAGAAAAAATGCATTTTGACATCCTGAGAAAGCATTCTTAAAGCTCCATTCATCAATTTAACCTTAGTTATTTGCAATCGATTTTTTTTCATACAGCCAGAAGCAGTTATGTACATTGGCGCGTTCGTTATCTAAGGGTTTTTCGAGAATTGAGTTTCTTAGTTTAAAAACTATTTCAAACAAAATCCCTGATATTTGCAGATTTTTTTGTACGCTAAATGTCGCCTACATTTTTTCATTTTGGAATATGTTAACCTAAGAAGTAATTTTTTTTTGATAAAGCTTTAAAGGAGAATGTTTGATAAGGATCTCTCTGGGACCAGGTGCTTAGTCAGCTATATCTAAAAAAAAAAAATGACGTCATAAGTCTACATCTATCAAATGAGAAAAAACATTAACTTTATTAAAAAATTTTGGAACATAAACGTCAATTCTATTATTTTTAGATTTTTGAGAAAAAATTCCAAGGGGTACCTACCCCTTATCGAAAAGAATTGCATTTTAATAAATTTGCACCAGTTCCATCAAATATCCTAAAGAAGATTCACTCAAAAAATTTGCATCCCTTAAATTTTGCTGTGGGGTCTTTAATTTTCAAAGTGAACCTCAATTCAAACTTGATTGTGAATCCTTTAAGTTAGTAAAATTTATTTTAAAGTCTTCACGGAACGGTTATTTTATCAATCTTTATTTATGCCTTATTTACGACATTTGAGGCAACAATTATAGTCCAGTAAATAAAGGAGTTTTACCCTACAAAAGGTCCGGTCCCGACAAACTATAGTTCTAAATAGTTGTAAATCGCAATAAGGTTGAATCTCCTTCGATTGCACTTGTCATCAACTCATGTTTAAATCTTCATAAAACTGAAAAAAATGCAGATTTTTTTCGTTGATTTTTGGAGTATGGTTAAATGGGCGTAGGGGCGTGGCTATGATTATTTTTTTTTTTCAATCAACCATTAAAACCTGATAAAATATCAAATAAGAATCACCCGAGCTTTTGTAGGATACAAATCCTTCATTAATGGATAAATCAAAAAGTGTCGAAAACTATAAAAATACTATTTTACTATTTTATCCCTAACTTGGTTATTTGATTTTGTCTATAAGATTGATTATGAAGACTTTTGCGTAAAAGTCAATTGTTAAAGAGTTATATAGAACTGTTAAGTCGCAAGAAACTGAAAATATTGCAAAATCCAAAATTTTACATGTTTTTGGAAGCTTCATAACTTTGTTGTTTTTGGTTGTAGGAAAATACTACCAAGGTCATTTTTGTAAGAAATTTTGTTTTCTACAAGTCTCCAAACAATTTGTTTCCAATAAAATGCACCAGTAGAAAGTTATGGCCATAAATCTAAAAAAAAGTGCCAGATTTCTTTGGTTTTTCGGTGATGCTGAAGGGGGCGGAGGGGGCGTGGTTGGGTAAATTTGGTTTTTCCATCTACCAACCATACCTAACAACATATCAAAAATTTAAAAGTACCGGACCTTTTGTAGGGTGGCCCCCTTTTTATAGCTTCATTTATTGGACTATGTATTTGAAAAAAACATTTATGTATAAGTTCTATTAATAATCTTTTGACAAAACGAAATCATTCCCCCGATTATGAATAATTGCCCAAACAAGACAAAAACATAATAACATTTCCCACACCATCTATTAAACATCCCATCCCTCGTATTTTTAATACAAAAATTCCTTTTGTATTTAACATTAAGTATAATAGTGATCCCTTGGGTATAATCTTTATCTTTAGTATTTAAATTGAAACAGTCGAATGACACATAAATTATTTATAGCTTCTGTTATTATTTTCTGTTTTAATATACAAAAAGAAGATAAAGATAAATAAAATAAATGAAATTCTTTTTGTTTCAAAGGGGAAAACTTTTCGAAAAATTTCATTGGAATAATTTTCTATGTTTATTGGTCAAAGCTGTATATTATTCTTAAAGGGACCACAAAATCATTTATTCAGTTGAAAATTTTTCTTCTTCATTATTCAACTGGAAAAAAATAAAATAAACAAAGAAAATAATAAAAATCTGAATTAGGTATGTTTTCAAAATTAACATAAATCCTTCTTGTTTTTGTTTGTGTCATTTTTGGTCCTGAATTTTAATGAGCAAATTAACACGATTATTGTTATGTAAAATTATTTTGATTTTTATACTGTGTTCAAAATTATTTTTGTACCTATACATTTTTAAAAACCGAAAAAACCCAAAATTTAAATTTTAAGAAATCTAAAATTTTCAAAAATCCATTAGTTTCTTAGTCCCACACTAAAACCCGAACCCCCCGAACAATTTTTATAAGGAATCCAAAAAAAATGCGAGAATCTATATTTTTTTGGCAAATTTAGGGCTTCTCTAGGCTCAAGTTAAAATTTGTTTTTTTTAAGGTTTCAGGATTTTTTTTTAAATTTTAGGGTATTATAGTCTAGAATCTCAGAAAAATTAAAAAGGCTATTCAACTTAGGGTTTTGAAAGTCCTGGACCTACATAACTTTAGTTTGTTTGAGGATTCTGAATATTTCGAACCCTTTTATTTAATTTTATATCAATAACACTAATGTCTAGACACTTTGCAAACAAGTTTTGAAAGTCATAGAATTTAAGTCCCTATTCTGAACATCTTATCACAGAAAACTCAAAACGATGGAATCATCTTTTCAACAAATCAGTTACATCTTTTCCTAAGAATCTTAAAAACTCTTTAGGCAAAGTGTTTTTTTAAATAAAAAATTACCCATATAAGTACTGTAATTGTTTGGAAAAATAACCCAACAACAACAACAACAAACTTTTACAGGTTAATTTTCTAATCTCTCACATTTTCTTCTTTATCTTTCAAAAAACACAGTTGGAAAAGTCCCTCGAGCAAGAGTGGGTTCATTTCACAAAATTAAACACAAACACAAACATAACAACCACCCACAAGGATATAGGATTGAATATTTTTATCAAAAAAAAACTAAAGAAAAACATAATAACGGTCTTTCGACTTTTGCCTGCTTTTTAGCCCCAGGCGTCCAATCTCAGGAGTCAGTCATCAAGGACAAACTACCATCCATCCATCTCCCAGTAGGATACACAAAGTAAATATCAGACATACAACGAAAACAAAAAATAAAAATCACAAATCATTTAGGGGTTTTTAACAATAAGAGAGAGAAAAAGTCTGGACTGGCAGGTCACAAAACAAAGACAGACAAGGCTGCCGACAGTTTTTAGGTAACTTCACATGAAAATTCACAAATTATTTAGATGTCAAAATAAAAAAAAAAAACAATCAAACCGGATGTATTTCAAAGCAAAACCTTTGAAGAAAGCTTCTTTTATGGTGTATTTCCGTTTTCTATATAGGTAGTCTGAATTTCTGATATTTGATTTTAATTCATTGAATAAGGATTAAAACATGTTCATCGTTCTGTTTGTATGTGTCTCTAGGGTGCTTCATGGTTAATATTATTTATTCAGTCAACCGTTCGTCCGTCCGTCGTCGTCGGTCGTTTTTAATGTTCATTAATGCAAATAGTTGGTTGTGAATATAAAAGATATATGTCACTACAGATATTTGCATAACAATATTGCCAACTCTGACTATGATAAAATTAATAAGTATCCAACATTTAAGACAACAGTTGTAGGTACCTAGATCTCAACTGAAACTGATTAATCACTGCTAAAGTTAGTGATTCATAGCTGAATAGCTAAATTTAGTGAATTTTAGCTGAACCTTAAATTATTTAATGTCTTCTAATACTGAGAAATCACTACTGAAACTGGTAAACTGCTGCTGAAATTGGCAAATCGTAGGTGAATAGCTGAATCTATTTGTGAACTTTTGCTGAATTTTACCTGGAATTGAAATAAGTAGATCACTCCTGAAACTGGGCAGTCTGTTCTAAAACTAGAAAATCACTGCTATCGTAGCTGAATGGCTAAACTTAAAAAGCTGAAACCAAAATTAGTGAATTATCTCTGAGACTTTGATACCCCTACTGATATTGAAACTGAAAATTGTAGCTGAATAGCTGAACTAAGGGCATTTCACCTGAATCTTATGTTAGTAAATCTCTTCTAAAACTTGGAAATATCTACCGCCGCTGAAATTAGTAAATCATAGTTGAATAGCTGAATCTAGTAAGTTTTAAATAAAACTGAAATAAGTAAATCTCTTCGGAAACTAAGAAATCTCTACTGAAACTCATAAACTGAATAGCTGAAACTAGTGAATTTCAGCTGAAACTGAAATTATTGAATGTCTTCTGAAATTGGAAATCTCTACTGTAACTGGGAACCCGCAGCTGAAATTGGTTAGTGACAGCTGAAAAGCTGAAACTGAGTAAATCTTTTCTGAAACTGTGACATCTCTGTCGATACTGGTAGTATGTGTAAGAAAGTAGGAAATCAGAGCTGAAAAGTTGTATCTAGTGAATTTTAGCCGAAAATGAAATTAATAAATATCCGCTGAAATTGGTAAATCACAACCGAATCTGGTTGATTTCAGCTGAAACTAAAATAAGTAACTCTCTTCTGAAACTAGAAAATCTATACCGAAACTGGGAACCTGCCAATGAAATTGGTTAGTCGTAGCTGAATAGCTGAATCTAGTGATTTCAAGCTGTTAATTTCACCTGAAACTGAAGTTAGTAAATCTTTTCTAAAATTGGAAAATCTGTACTAAAACTACTTATAAATCTCTGCTGAAATTGATAAGTAAATCGTTGCTGAATTTCTGACCAAGTGAATTTCAGCTAAAACTGAATTTTGTAAACTGACGCTGAAATTTGTTAAATCGAAGTGAAAATTTCGATCCCGAAAAAGAGTTATGCAAAATTATTTTATTTTTCTCTATAAAAACTAGTTGGCAACCATACAAAATTCCTAGGTATCTTTTTAACAATAAGGAAACTGTTTCCACAAAATGGTCTATAAGATAAGTCAGATTTATATCCATTTCATGTCTGTCGGTTTTGCATAGTGAAAGTAACCAAATCGAGCTCACAGAGGACCCGCATCAGAATATTATGAAAGAGGGACTCTGCAAGGAAGTAGAGAAGTAAGTCGAAACACATATCCGTTTTTTTTTTTTTTTTTTCTGTACTCCACGTGATGGTTGAACTAAGTTTGTGTGTAAATGTAAATGTTTGCTCTTGAATTGCATACAGCTGTACTGTAACAAGAATCTCACGATATAACAAGGTTGCTATGGTCTGCTACACCATAATATGTATATAAGCTTAAGTAAGGAAGCTGCATTTTTATCATAATTGAAAAGCTAAAGAACAAAAAAAAAAAAAAAATAGTAAAAAAAATGAGGAAAAATTTCTAAGGATACCATCCTGTTAGTTGAATACCGTTGCAGGTGGATTAATAATAAAAAAAAATGGAAAAACTTTACAAAATGGCAGCCATATAACATAACGGCAAGTGTACGTAAAAGAATTATACGTGTGCGAATATGTAAAGATTTTTTTTTTTTTTTGTAAAAAAGTCTTGGTTTTGGATGTAAATTAGCGAAATTAATATTTTTTCCCTTCTAATCCCCTTCTTCGTTGTTGTTGGGATTTTACAAAAGGGAAATAAGGTTGAAGGTCGAGAAATGGGTTTTGGTTCATGAACATGAACATGAGGTTTGTTGGTTCTATAATGTTGATATCTAGATATCTTCGTATAGGTACTTACTTCGGGTAGAGAGAAAAAAAAAATAGGAAAACATTTCAGGGATAGATATCTTTAAAGGACTTAAAGTTGTGTATACTTACGGTTGACCAACCATGCGCGAAGATATGTTTTTGTTTTGATGTTTCTGAGTGAAAAATTGTTATTATTAATAATGTACGTCAAGAGTGGTTTACCCGAAGCACTGAAAGGGAAATACACTGACGATAAAATAAAAAGTAAGCATAGGCATGTGAGTATTTCCTTGGCTTTTAAAAAGAAAAAAAAACGAAGAGGGAAGATTTTTTTTTTTAAACAACAAGGCCAATTGAATTTTTATAATGATATACATAAATGTAGGTTGGTACTTAAAAAAAAGTATAAAATGAAAAGGTTTTGAATTAAAATATAACGTTTTTGATTAAAAGGAATCTAATGAAGTCGATAAGTTTTATGTTTATCTCACATGGCTCATATTTTTATTTTGTATAACAGTATTTTGTATCAAAAATTAACGCTGTTTCGTTATAGTCCGGCGACCGTCGAGTTACTTAGCTCATAAGGTTAGATGTTAAAATTGGTTTCAAATGAAAGATAAGTTGATACTTAAAATAGAAAAATAGGGTTGCCACTTCTAAAATGGGAACTTCCATGTGGCAACCCTATTTAAAAGGAAAAATTGTCACATAACTAATAAATGCATATCTTTGTTGTTTGGCCGGATTTTTGAAATGCCAAATGAAAGTCAAAATAGTAAAAAAAAAATAATAAAATAAAATAAAATAAAATAAAGAACGTAACCCTACAAATGTGGCAACCCCATTCAAATGAAAACAACATTGACAAAATTTTTCTTTGAACAAAACAGTATAACTTTTTATGCACTAAAAAGCTGAACTATACACAATATTTTAGATAATACTCTCTTCTTTCTAAAATATGTCGGGTGCCACTTCGCAAATGCAGACAAGTATTCGGCAACCCTATCCAAATGTTAAAAAACACTAAAATCACTTGTTTTTAAGCCAATGTGTATAATAATTGATAGAGTTAAAGGCTATAAAATACATAATGTATAGCTTCTAGAAACAGCTCTAACGATTTTAATTACATGAGTAATGCTGTACGTAGTTCTAACATAACTGCGTTTTTAGTGTTTCTCAAAAAATACGTTAGTGGAAATATGATAGGTATTTCCTTTTTTTTAAATCATTCATCTTGGCTCTTCTCATACATCGTTATATAGTTATTGCAATTATCTCGAAAATGGCTCTTAAAATTTAGATTAAACTCTATATACGTTATATTCAAAAAAATTGCAATAAAACTGTTTTTTTTTTTAGTTTTTCTCAAAAAAATTCAACAAAACAAATTTTTTTTTATATATGTACCTAACAAAAATTTGGTCTCCATCTCGGCTCTTTATCAACCAAATTTCTTAAAAATTTATATAGAGGTAGCTTTTACAAACTCAAGGAAACTAACAAAAAAGTCCTTTGAACTCCAAAAGCAAGTACGTGCGACCAAGTCATGCATTTTATTTTTTTATACAAGAAATTGAATGACATATACTCAGTTTGTAGATTTAAACCATTTAAATAGTTTGATATTTTAACAACAATTTTGAATACCTACTTTTTTAATTTTTTTTTTTCATAAAATTAATGCAAAATTAATATAAAATTATTCTTACATATATGAAAGTTTTCAAAAACTTTAAAATTCTAACCACTTTTTACTACAATAAGAGCAAGAAAGTGCGATCCAGTAATGCACTTTTTTACTTGATCGTGAGTGCGAAAAAGATGACGTTGAGATTAAATAAGAGGCATTTTTCTAATCTTTAAAATTGTATCTCAATTTTATTTCTTTATCTAGCCCTTTCTGAGATATAAGGTACTAACTTTTTTAAAAAGATAGGTGTAAGAGCAAAAATTAGTGCCATCGCATATATGTAAATTGTATCCCCGTGATAGATTAAAGATATCTTTTGTCACAATTCAATTCACTTATTCTTACTTAATCTAAACTCATGCACAATTTATAACATAAAACATTCCAAAGTGCTTAACTTTCAAATGACGACGATTACTATGGGATTTGATTTATTTCAGCATTTCAGCAACAAAACTTAATATGAACTTTCACAAAAAGATCAAACAACAACAACAAAAATAAAACTTTTTTTTATTCCATTCCAATGTAATACATATATATAAAGTACAACTATATAGTAAAGTTCCAAGGACATACAAACTAAAGTTTTTTTTTTTTGCTGTTTATCCAACAAATCAATTAGAAACTTTTACAAATATAAATTTCTCCCACTTTTGCCGCTAGTTTTTCCTTTTTGTACACACACAAAAGAGAATTTCTAGTTAAACCTTACACAAAGGATAAACGAAAGGAAATATTTACTTCCTGTTTTTCAATTCACAAAAACGAAATAAAAAAAACACACACAAAAAATATAAAACAAAACAAAATAAAACTTTTTTCCATTGTGCAAAGCCGAAGTAAAAGCAAAAGAGCTAAACGTGTAGTTCATAGAAAAAGCCAGAGTCGTGGAAATACAATTATGTTGTGTGTGTGTTAGAGAGTTTGTGTGAAAGATATACTTACTCGTGATATAAAACCACGCACGTTAGCTCACATCCTTCCTCCATTTTTGCAAAAGCAATTCTTCTTCAGTTTTTCTCATAAAAATTTTTTATTATTTTTGTTTTTTTTTTTTTTTTTTTTTTTTTGAGAAAAATAATCGTGTAAACATTTTGGAAACAGAATGAAAATTTTTCAGTTTCGTTTGCAGTTAAAATTACCTAAACTTTTGTTTTAATTTACTTTTTCGTTAAAGCCGTTTGTAAGCTGTTACTCAACAAGATTAGAAAAAAATTGATTGGTTCGTAATACAGTAGACGCTCGATATAGTGAATTAAAAAAAAAAAAAACACTTTATCGAACTTCGAAAACGTATTCGAACCACAAAACGTATTCAATTTGTATTGCGTTTTGCTTATGAATACTATTCATAAGCAATACACACACTCAAGAAATGCAAAAATTTACACTATACATGACGGTTCACTATATCGAGGGTTTACTGTATTCGAATTTCTTAAATAAAACAATAAAATAAAATGAAATAAAATAAAATGGTGTTTTGTTGTTGATTTTAAACATTGCGACTTGCAGCTGATCGAAAGTGTAGAAAAAAAGTAAGATTGCTATTATCCAGAGCCTATTCTATTACCTATTGGCATACCAAATAAAGATAATAAAACCAATTAAAAAATTTCATTAAATTATTGATTAATCTATTATATATATTAAAGTTTGGTTTTGTGTACGTTCGCTAACCGGCCACACCGACTGACTTATTTTCTTAATTTTTTTTTTTTAAATCAAAAAAGGCAAACAAAATTTAAGATTTTATAGGGTAAATAAGGGTAACAAGACATTGAAAAAAGAGGCTATTTTCTAAACGGTAAGTCGTAAAGAGTTGACTTTTTTTTTAAATGATAGACAAATTTATTCAATAGTTAAAAAAGGTATTGAAAAAATTAAAAAAAATTTCAAAACCAAGTTGTGAAGGTTTTTTTGCAGTCATAGACCTTCGACAAAAGATTAATTACAGGTACGCAAAATTTTGCACAGAAATTTGAGTTACACCTTGAGAAAGATATTAAAAAAAAAAATTAGGGGTCTAAAACGGATTTTTTTCATAGGCCCTGTATTTTGAAATAAAAATTTTTGAAAAACAACCTAATTTTTAGATACATTTTTGAGTAGTCTTTTATTTTTTTGGAATTTTTAAAAGTCTGCAAAAAATCTCAAATTTATATGTAGGAAATATAGGCTTTAGTCATGAGCATGCATGTACAAACAATTGAATTTTTAAAATTATTTTTGACCGAATAACTTGAAAAACAAGTTTTTTTTACCCAAGTTTTTTTTGCCGTTTTTAACTTAGGCCATAATTTACATAGGCCAATTTTGCTAAAAGTTTAAAAGTGAATATTATAGAAGTCATTTTACGAACTTTTCAAGTTTTGATTCCCTTTTTTTATTGGAAATTATGACTCATTACAGAGTCGAAAGTTAGAAATAAACACAAGAAATGGCGGAACGAAGTCCGCCGGGTCAGCTAGTAAAATATATAAAAAACAATTAACTAATCAAAACATTTTTGTTTTTTATTTCCTTTGTCATTTCGCTATGAATTAGTTGACAGTTCGAAGTTATAATGGAATTCAATTTCTTACTTTTTTTTCAGGTTCAGGGTTATAAATACCAATTAAAAAAAATGCATTTGAAATTAAAAAAATAATATTTATTGCTAATAAAAAATATTTGCATTAATAAAAATGTATAGCAAAGCAACTGAAAAAATATGCATTGAAAAAAATTTTATTGCAACTGAAAAATAAAATGTTTATTTAAAATAAAAATATTTTGCATTGAAAAAAAATTTTATTGGAAGTAAAAAATTTTTTGCAAATATTATTATTTATTTCTTGCGTTATTACCAAACTTCATTAGGGCACTTAATCAATTATCTATTAAAAAAAAAAAAACATTAATTTTTATTGGGGTACGTGTAACTATCACTTTCGTCACAGTTTTTTTTGTATACTACCTTATTCCGAATTTTTTCTCTCTTCTCTCTTAATTTCATATAACAAGGGAAAGTTTTTTCACGAAATTGGAAAAATAAACAAAACTTATGTCAGCTGTTATGAAATTATTTTCACACATAACTCAGCTTCCCATAAAAAACACCCTGTCAACAATTTTTTTGTTAAGCCTTATGGATTCCTTTACCCCTGGTTCATCTAAAACCTCCATCCTGAAATTCATCAGTGAGCCGAATTTTTTCACATAGGTTTCGGTTTTATTTTTACCTATTGTAGGTAGTGAAAAAACAATCACTCTTGCCTTTAATCGGCAATAACTTTTCATAGAGCAAATTGTATTTGCTTTGTTTTGATGTAATTAGATTAAACGTCAAAATAATCAATAATCTAAACATTTTTTGTTGTTTTGTTGACATCCACCCCCTAGCTCTCTCCCGCTAAAAAAACACCCTTCCAACCAATTTTTTGTATAGACACTTTTTATATCCCCCATCTTTGTTGCCAAACGAAACTTTTTGATAAGTTTCATGAGGGCAACAATTTTTTTTTATAATTATTGATTTTTGTATCAACTGTTTTACCTGTACTATAAAATTAAAAATATGTGCTTAAATTAACATTTTCAACATTTTAACTATCTCATAAAATATATTTTTCCATTCCTTAACTCAATTAGTGCCATCAGTACATACAACACCAACGCATAGTCTTTTTCTATCAGGAGCAGACAGTAGATATCTCATTTCCAATAACAGAATAAAAGAACAAAAAAAAAAAAGTTAATGGAAAAACACCTTCAAATTGATCAGAAGAGATGCTCTTGTTCTTCTTTATACCTCGAAGCCTTTTAACAAAATTCCTAAAATAAATTTGTAAAACATCCAAGAGCTGAATGTTTTTCGATCCATCTCTGTTTTCTGTTTTAAATACAAAATTGTTTTATATATATTTTTTTTTCTTCATGAAAATACGCTAACGAATAGAACAGACACTCAAAAGCCTCAAGAAATGGAAAATAAATTTAAAACGAAAATTGCTCATTCCCTAAGGTCGTTTTGTCCTTACCCAGGTGGGGTATTATGTGCACATAGGTATACATTACAATTTCTTATAATTATTATTAAAGCTGTTGTATATTTTCTATTTCATTTTGAATATAAAATATTTCAAAAATGATTCTCTCTTTAAGAACACACAGAAAAAAAAGTTCCCACAATAAGTCATTTATACGACTTCTTCTTATACCCAGAAACTTTAATACACACAGCAACATGATGTAGGTTGGAAGGAAGCTCTGTGGAGGACTTTTGTCCTTGTCCTTAGAAAAAATAAAAAAAAAAAAACTTTTTAGTACGATATCAAAAATATTGTTCAATATTTCCGCACCATACTTTAAGAAAAAGGGGACCAAGGAAAATAGGTAATGGAAATGACTGCAGGAAAAACAAGACCGAAAGAAGCCATAAATCAATGTCAGTCAGGATCAGAACGCATGTTGCGAGGCGTGATGCCGTTATTGGAATTTGGAAGAACCCCAAAAAGACGAAGTTGTTATGCTTCATGCATATACAATTTAAGCAGAACCGTGAATAAGAGTTTCTTGGCATCGGTGTCGTACGTAATTGTTTTAATGAAGACTTGACATTTTGAACAATCGTGTATTTTGGGATGTTTCTTGGCAATCATATTTAATTTTTTGATAATTTTTTAAGATTCGAATAAGGCATTTCAGGACACAAAAATTACTATATGTTTGAAATCGTCGTTCTTTTATGAATCCATACAATCCCCTAAATTTAAAGGTTTTAATATGTTCTTCTTTGTGAAGTTGTAAGCTTGTTTTGGAATTATATTAAAAATAATTTCAGAAAATAAACTTTTAGGGGGTGTAGGAACCTAGGTTTTTTTTCAATTAAAAATCAAGCAGAATATGGTTAGGAAATGCAAGAGGCAAGGCCAAAAGTTTCCTTTGAATAAGTAAAAAACTGATAAAGTTTTTGAAGTGAAACCTTGTTACGCATGGTGAAATAAAATCAATAGGTATGCGACATAGTGTTTTTTTTTTTTTTTTTTTTTTTTTGATTTTATCGAAATTAACCAGCAAACCATATCGTAGGGGTGCAAAATCTAACCAGCACACAATATTGACAGGCTCCCAACGGATACCAAGCCCTTCGAGAAATTATATGTTTATATAATTATAACTCAGAAACCACATCTCAAACAATTTCTTGGGTATAATTTATGAAAAAAGCTAAAAGAGACCTTTTTTTATATCTCCAGTCGATGATTTTCTTAAAGTTGATTTTTTCCTTATAGTCTAAGATCCGGCCATAGGACGACCTACCCTCATCGTTATACCAGTTGAGAGTTATATTTTCTGAAAGCTAGTGTCTAAGGAAATAAATTGCACATGGGTTGCCTAGCGATATCCTGTCAAGGCATAGGGTTGCCAGGCCTTAAAGTTCATTTTTGCAAATTTTTGAAAATGCGACCCTGCTTATGTGGCAAGCCTAAGAGTTATAAAAAAAATATAATGTCATAGGAAATTTAATTTAAAAATTTTATTTTTCAGGATTTTTTAAAATTTGAAGTTTGAGTAGGGTAAATAAAGGCGCATTTAGAAAAAGGGCAAAAATCTATTATCTAAACAAAACGTGATAAAAATAAAATTGAAATTGGAATCGATAGATATTATAAATATATGAAGGCCACACATACAAATAAAAAATGTAAAAAATCTACAACTCGAGATATAGTCTTTTTAGAGTCATGACACTCAAATTTGATATTTGAGAAATAATTCACCAAAAATCAGAATGAAAGATTTTTTAAATAATTTTTATTTGATAAGTTAGGAAAAATAAAATAACTTGACACGTATCTGTCAAATTTTTAATATTACTTACCGTTTTTGCTTAGGGATTTTTTGAAAAGGTGTTTATTTTCGTATTTCAGTATATTTAAGGAAAAAATCCCGTCATGGGACGACCTATCCACCTCATTATACCAGTTGAAAGCTATATTTTCCTAAGGGTAGTGTCTAAAGAAACAGTTTGCACATGGGTTGCCTAGCGACATCCTGTCAAGGAATAGGGTTGCCACGCTTTAAAGTTCATATTTTGAGTTTTTTTGACAACGCCACCCTGCTTATATGGTAAGTGTTAGAGGTGTAAAAAAAATGTTTGTCAGAGAAAATTAAATTTAAAAATTTGAATATTCAGGATTTTTAGAAATTTGACATTTTAGAAGGGGAAACTGAGGTAAATTTAAAAAAAAGGTCAAAAAGCTATATCCTTAACAAAGAGTGATAGAAAAAAGATTGATGCTGGAATCGATAGATATTGTTAAATTATATAAGTCACACATACAAACCAAAAATGTAAAAAATCTGCTACTCGAGATATGGACGTTTAAAAGTCAAAACCGTGAAATTCGATGTTTGAGCAATAATTCACCAAAAATCAGCACGAAAGGTATTTGAATTAATGTTTATGTTATTAGAGAGCATAAATAAAATAACTTGACACGTATCTGCCAAATATTTAATTTGACTTAGTTTTTGGTTCCTGTGTATTTTTGAAGAATTACAGATTTTTACAATTCAATTCACTGTTTCGGTGTTATTCTTCAAAAATACACAGGGACCAAAAACTAAGTCAAATCAAAAATTTGGCAGATACGTGTCTAGTTATTTTATTTTTTCTAACTTATCAAATAAAAAATATTAAAAAAAATTTTAATACTGATTTTTGGTAAATTATTCTCAAATATCGAATTGGAGTATCATGACTTTAAAAAGACTATATCTCGAGTTGTAGATTTTTTACATTTTTTATTTGTATGTGTGGCTTTTATATTTTTATAATATCTATCGAATCCAATTTCAATTTTATTTATTTTACGTTTTGTTTAGAAAATAGATTTTTGCCCATTTTCTAAATTCACCTTTGTTTACCCTACTCAAACTTCAATTTTTAAAAAACCCTGAAAATTAAAATTTTCAAATTAAATTTCCTGTGACATAATATTTTTCTTACAACTCTTTGGCTTTGGGTATAAGCAGGGTGGCACTTTCAAAAATTTGCAAAAATAAACTTTAAGGCCTGGCAACCCTATGCCTTGACAGGATAACGCTAGGCAACCCATGTGCAAACTGTTTCTTTAGACACTACCCTTAGGAAAATATAGCTTTCAACTGGTATAATGAGGTGGATAGGTCGTCCCATGACGGGATTTTTTCCTTAAATATACTGAAATACGAAAATAAGCACCTTTTCAAAAAATCCCTACGCAAAAACGGTAAGTAATATTAAAAATTTGACAGATACGTGTCAAGTTATTTTATTTTTCCTAACTTATCAAATAAAAATTATTTAAAAAATCTTTCATTCTGATTTTTGGTGAATTATTTCTCAAATATCAAATTTGAGTGTCATGACTCTAAAAAGACTATATCTCGAGTTGTAGATTTTTTACATTTTTTATTTGTATGTGTGGCCTTCATATATTTATAATATCTATCGATTCCAATTTCAATTTTATTTTTATCACGTTTTTTTTAGATAATAGATTTTTGCCCTTTTTCTAAATGCGCCTTTATTTACCCTACTCAAACTTCAAATTTTAAAAAATCCTGAAAAATAAAATTTTTAAATTAAATTTCCTATGACATTATATTTTTTTTATAACTCTTAGGCTTGCCACATAAGCAGGGTCGCATTTTCAAAAATTTGCAAAAATGTACTTTAAGGCCTGGCAACCCTATGCCTTGACAGGATATCGCTAGGCAACCCATGTGCAATTTATTTCCTTAGACACTAGCTTTCAGAAAATATAACTCTCAACTGGTATAACGATGAGGGTAGGTCGTCCTATGGCCGGATCTCCTACACCCCAATTCATACATAAGTCTGTTCATAATGAACTCATATCTGTAAACCAAAACTAGTTTCTGTATAAGCAGCTACAGCCTAAACGGCTGGCTGGGCTCATTCACTTCAAATTTTAGAGATTTAGGTTGGTAAAAATTTTTTTCATTTTTTCAGACTATCTCAAAAAATCGCTTTTTACACGTTTAATGTCAAAAAATAAAAAAAAAAAAAAAACATAAATTTATATTCACAAATAAGCGTAGTATGTATAATTGTATAAGTATATTGAAAATATATATTTAATTCAAAGTTATATAATTAACTAGTTTTGGGTCTAAAAATATAACAAAAATATTTTTATGCATTATTCGACCATACGAACAGCCTACACTATGTAATTTTTCGGGTGTATTTTCAGTGTAGCACCGTGCAATTGATACAAAATGGAAAAATTTTTTCAAAAAATTATTTATAAAAAATTAATTATTTAAAAAACGGCTCTAAAGCTATGATTACACGGTCAACGAAATCGGTCAACGCGTTGACTCTCTGACGTCAAGAAAAAACCCGTATTCTCTTTGTCATCTCACCGTCAACGTTCACAGCGTCAATGCATAAAACATTGACTATCACACGATTGACACTATTGCGTTAATGTTGTCCTAAATTACGTTGACGCGCAGGTGTGTCAACGTGACGTTTATTTAGCAGTGTCAACGCGTTGACTCGCAAAACTTTGTTGATCACACTGTTTGACACAAAGCAAAAATTTAAATTTTCGAAAGATATTTTGTAAAAAAAAAAGCGGAGAAAATGAGATTTGAACAAAGCTCTCATAGAAAAATTAAACGAAAATTTGTTTGACATGGTCGCATTGAAATGTAAATATTTCGAGCCATACGCAATGGACTTTTAATACAAAAGTCTTAAAGAAATTCTGATTAGATTGTTGAACAAATATAAATGTAAAATTACTAAAGTTTTGCCGAAAAATTAGAACAAAATAAAATAAAAAAGTTTCAACTTTAAAAAAAATCAAAAAAAAATCAATATGGCCACCTTCAAACGCTTATAGTATAGGAACGCCGCACCCAATGTTCATAGTTATGGTCTTAAAATGTAGCTTAGAATATACAAATGGTTTTTGGATTTTTGTAAAAAAAAATTTTTGCATCCAACATGGATTCCATGGCCATATCGAAAAGTTTTTTTTTGTAAAAAAAAAAAAACAACAAAAAGGTGAAATGAGAACCCCCCTCCCTCCAAAACGGTACACCATTAAAAAAAATCGCCCTACAAAAAATGTTCCCAATCCAACTTTCATCACATTTCTATACAAAAAACAGTGTCAGTCTGAAACGATGACACGGTATTAAATTCTGCCCCGTCAACCCTAGGACAGGGTCATTGCGATGACTCCCAGTCCTAAAACCCTGTCAACGCGTCAAAATGGAATTGACAGAGAGATTACACGGTCATCGAAAATAGTCAATGCGTTGACCTAAAAATGTGTGTCAACGCGAGTGTCATCGTACTGGTCAACGCAATGACAGCAGTTTTCGTTGACGATCACACGAATTGACACTCTTGGGACAGATTGTGACGTCATTTTTACGTCAGAGAGTCAACGCGTTGACCGATTTAGTTGACCGTGTAATCATAGCTTAACGGTTTTGAATTCTTTTTGTCAAAAAATGCATCTTTACAAATACATTTACCAAAATAAAAAAGTCTTCAAAAATTTTATTTTAGAACGCATACTTAACATATAACATTTTCCATTTAATGAAATTGAAACAAACTGCGTTAAAAAAAATTTCATACTTCGTTTAACTAAGATATAATGCCAAAATTGATACCTATCTGTTAAAATACATATTTCAGCTTTCAGTTGTTGGTACTATGAATATTTTTCCTAAAACATAATTTAACAAGAACTCTTTGCCACATGGATGAAAAATAGTACCCAGAAGTATGTGTATTTTTTAAGAAAAATGTTGAAGAGAGTACAGTTTCCAGGAAGTTTGAACAAGTTCATCAACACACATATCAATCTTGTTTCTTGATCAATTTTCATTTTAATTAAATTTATCTACTTCCAGTAAAATTTTCTTTGGATATCCCCACAGTCAGTGTTGTTATAATTTTTTTTTTTTTTATAAAATGAAAAAAATATCAAAAGAATTTGCTCATATCTCATAAGCTTGGAATGTTTCAGAAGTTGAATTTCTTTCTTACGAATTCAGTAATCGATGTGGATTCAGAAATATTCAAATCACATGATTCGTGTTGAATGAGTTTTAGAAATATTAAAACTGTGGAGAAAATAAGAAGACTGCGAAATAAAAGATTATAGTTAAAATACAAGTTAGTTTAGAATTTAGAAACTAGGGTTCGCCACAAAACTATAACAACACTGCTCATGAATCTTTCTTAAAAGAAACTTTAGAATTAATTTTGATGTCTAACAAGAAGAATTTCGTATAAAATAAGTTTTCCTTTGTGAAGAAAAACCCCATGTTTTGGTTTCAATGTCAAAGTTAAGAAAATAGTTTTGACTTTTGTGTTTTTGGGTTCGCTGTGTGTGAGTATTTAATTCATTTGAAAATGTTTATTAATTTGTTTTACTTTGAAATAAAGTGAGGATATTAATTTATTGTTGAAGTAGGAAACAATTTGGAAGTTTTAATGTTAAAACCCAAACATAGGTCAAAATTTTCAGCATAAATGATTCCAAGCATAAAACCTTTTTTGAATATTTAAAAAAAAATATTTTCTAAGGTAAGCTGCTTAAGGCTTAAAGATAGTGGGTGTTAAAAATATTCATTTCAATTTTATTTGAAACAGAAAACTTGCCATGAATTTAATTCCTTTTTGTATACCTATTGCAACTCAAAAAAATAAATGTGTGTTTTCAATCCGAAACTACAAAGTCAATTGAACTTTTTTAAAGGCTTTTCATTTTTTTTTATAGGTACCAAACCTATCACAATTTACGTATATTTTTTGCTTACTTTTTTTTTGCAAACCCATTTTTGAAACATGCAGAACGAAAAAAAAAATTCGTTAGCTTTCCAAAGGGATCTAGTCTCATAAATTCGAAAGTGCAATTTGTGCTATGGAATAGATGTAGTTATACACGAATGTTGCACACAATACCTATCTGTGAAATTTTACACTCTTCCAGATAGAATAGCAGTTATTGCACAGACACAGATGAGCTCACTCGTATATTGCATTTCACTTGCTCTATATGGTCGGTATAGGTACCGGTTGAACTAAAAGTGTTTAGATAAACGTAGGTAGATTTGCGGGCTTGAAATCCTGTTACTCGCTTTTACAGGAAGTTTGTTGAGTTTTGTTTTTTTTTTTTTAGCAAACTCAGATGGTGCAAGTTATTTCGTTAGTTTTTAGGTAAAAGCCAATGGAAAATATCCTTTTTTCAAAAACCCGCTGACGAAGGGATGAGATACATACAGTAGATAGAGAAAGAAAGACCCAGATAAAAGTGTTATTGTTAAGCTTTTGCAACAACTACAGCAATCTATATGTTTAACTGAGTGGATTTGCAGATATGTAAATTGCAATATATTCTGCTTTAAATGAAAATGCTCTGTATTTTTGAATTCAGAGTTAATAGTAGAGTATGCAAACAAGTTAATTAGTTTATTCAGTGATTTGTAAATTCATTGGTTTTCCACGGAAGTTTTGAAATTTTTGGTAAATTTAACCTACATACTACATTTCATATTTGCGAGCTTCATTAACATGATGTTTTGGTTTAGAACTGGATCAATTGTGAATTTGAATTATTTGTTATATATTCTATGCAATTGAATGAATGCTTACTACCCACGAAGGTTATTTGTGACTATAGAAAATGTTGACACGAAGGCTTTTAACATTGCTACCACCCGCCTGTGTGGTCAAAGATTTTCAAGAATTTTGTACAAGTTTTTATCAGATAACTATCCTAAAAGATTGAAAAAAAATTATATGTTTTTTTTTTTTTTAATAAAACACCATCACTTATTCTTATTCTTTATAAGGACAAACTTTAAGAAAAAAATGTGTTTTGATTTCTATTTTATTGGTGCAAATGAAGGTTTTTTTATCGTAATTTTCTTCAGCTAAAAAGTGTGTTATTCTCAAAATTGTTTAACAAATATAATGATAATGTCCCAGTAGAAAGATAATATCTATCAAATCTCTGAATTAAAAACGTGCGGTCTGGTCATAGCCTTTGTATATTAGAAAAAAGTCATAACGAAATAAAAATCTATCTATCTACATAATTTGTGCAAGATTTGTTAAACATGATGTTCCGTATGGCTATTATTTGATGGCTTAGTCTTTAAGATCGAATGACAGTTTTTAACGAATGAGTTTAGTTAAATATGGGTCACTGTGACGAATACGTAATATTTTTATTTATAGAAAAAAATGAAAGAGTTAACATAAAAATTATATATACAAACATGAAGTGTTTGATAATTAAACTTTTATTACAAAAAAGAATAGATACAATGCAGAAATTTTTTTTATTTAAAATTCAAGTAGCCTCTGCAGTTACATTCAGTTTATTGTCAATATTTTTCAAAATTAATATCAATAGTCGAGTGGAAAAACTCCGATTTTGATGAATTTTTTTTCAAACGTCGGTAATTAATAATTTTTTAACCTTTAAGGCTTAAAATTTAAAAATGTTTAGAGCTGATTTTTCAATCTACTAATAAACAGTCAGTTAACTGTCCGACGAATAAAGTTATTAGGCCCATAAACAATCAGAAAACAACATTGAATTTTTCAATCAAGAATAATTTATTCTACAGAATAACAAAAAAATGTCAAATTTAAAAATATTTAAAATTAAAGTCATTTTTATTCATAATTGTTTTTGTTTTCTTGTAATTTTTCCGCTGTATTTTTTTTTTTTTTTTTTTTTCAAAATTCTTTCAAAACAGCTTTGACAATTGACACAGTATTTTTGTTGAGATTATTCCTTAAAATATTTTTGATTCGTCTCTGAAAGAAGCAGATGGTTTTATTCTATGTTTTATTAAAGGAATAAAATTGAAAAATTGATTGTCTCTCTATCTGGCTAATAAGGACTAACTGACTGTTGAACTGACTATTGAAAAATTGGCCCTTAAGGTTTTAAAATTGAAATTAAGTTCTTTGCGAAGAAAAACAATTTTTTTTTTTAATTTCATAAATTAATTGATACCAAAAGATTTTCTAGGTACTTTAAGGAAAAAAGATATATGGGAATGACGAATGAGGGACAATCTTCCATTGTTTAAACGATAGATGCAATTTTCTTACAAATTGTCTTCAAGCACAAAAAAAAAATATTTTGAACACAATTTCAATTTCATTGTATTTTTTTTTTTTTTTGCTGATAAAAACTGAAATTTTTTATCGAAATAATTGATTTTTTTTTAGACTTTGACAATTAAGGCTGTTAAATTAAGAAAAAATAACTTTTTAAATGTTGAACTTTGAAAAAAAAAAATATGTTAAATTTTCATTCAAAAACTTCTTTAAAAAAAGTTCTGTGAAAATTAAACACTTTTTAGTTTGCACACTGACAATATCTAATCTGAATTGAAATAACAATAAATATGGCCAACAAATTATAAGAAATAAACCATATTTTACTACAAAACATTTTTTTTAAAAAGAAATGTTGAAATTTTTTTCAATACCTATTTTTTTTTTTTTCAAAATTCTGAGTTTGAGGACCAGTTTTCAAAAAAACTTCATTCAATGTACTTATTTTTAATCTAAAAAATAGTAGTAAGAGTCTAACTATTTAAAAATGTCTCCTTAAATATTGTAGGCGTTGTCGTTGTGTTAAAATATTTTTTGTTTTTGTGTTTGAAGCCAATTTGTGAGAAAATTGCATCTATAGCTTAAAAGAAGAAAGATTCTTACTCACTCCTTATATATTTTTTCCTTAAAATACTAGGAAAAACTTTTTGTATCATTTGATTTGTAAAATTCAAACAAAATTTTCTAAAAAAAAAATATTTGTTCACGAAAATCTTCAATTAAAAAAAAACGTTTTTTTTTGCATTTTCTTACGGTAGTATTTTAGTCTATTTAATAGACCCGAGCTCCAGAGCAAAAATAGAACAAATTCGTTCAAGACTTTTTATTGGCGATTATGGTTCCTTGGCATACAAGAATACTCCAGCCAAAAGTGCTACTAAATCCATTGGTGCATTTCTGAGAAAACGGCAACACTGGTCGGTTTTCAGTTTTTTTGATTTAACTCGAAAACCAAGCCTGACTTTGAAATTGTTCAAAGACACTTTTCATAGCAAATTAAATTTTCTGTCAAGTTAAGATGGTTAAAAAATTTTAAAAATTATTTTTGACTAAAATTCTAACCTAAAATCAAAGAAAAAAAAGTTAAAAAATTGACAATTTTATTTTTTTTTACTAAATCAAGGGGCATTTTGTGTCTGTAGCCGGGACGTCCAAACTTTGTACTAATGAAATAAAGTAGAGGTAAAATCCTTTGATAATACGTAATTTTTAATTTTTTTTGTCAAGAAACAACTTAAATGTACCTATTCAAAAACTAGCACTTTTTCTAAATTTTTGACTTTTTTAGTGAAAAGCAAGTTTTTAAAACTCGATAAAATCCTATTAATTGGTAACTTTTAGACTTTTAAAGTAAACATACTTCGAGGGATTGATTTAATATAAACTAAATATGACAAACAAAAAAATTTATTTGCATCCTTATGGCCTTTTGTGCAATTTTGTGTATGTGCATTTTTATAAATACGGGTCGAATGGATGGACGGAGAGCCATTAGCTTTGGTCTATTGCATAGAAGACTGTTTTCAATGGCCTGAAAAACAATTCTTGTAAAATCCGCGACCAACGAAAAGTTTCTCTTGAAAAACGAAAAAAATACTGTAATGAGTTTGAAACAAAATAGCTCAGGCAAATTAGTAAATCAAATTGCACTTTTCGCGGGACAAATTTTTTTCATGGAACGTGTTTAGGTGAATGTCCTTATCGTAAAAGTGAATTTTTTGGGATGATAAGATATCGGGAACAGCCGCCATCTTGGAAAAGAGGTTGGTGCCGTTTTTATTTTATAACTCCATTTTTACTCATTTAAACCAAAAATGTCCGAGGATAGACTTATTCACAATTAAATTATCTAAAAAATGATATACAAATGAATTCCGTGAGTTAGTTAAATTCAATTTTATAGTCGGTCAAAGTCCAAATTCTTCTCGCAAGGTTAAGACAATATGATATTTTTTCAAATATCTGAAGAACTTTTGATTTGTTTGGGATTTTCTTCAAGAATGAATTATAGCACTTTTGATTATCTATAAAATGAGCCCTTTATCTAAACTGTAACCAACATAATGTATAAGCCATCTAACGTCGAAGTTCACATTCTACTAGTCAAAAGTGAGAAAATAACAAGTTTTCTTCTATTAGACCGAGCAAATTTTTGAAGTGGAGGTATAACCAAAATATAAGTAAACAGTTTTTTAACTATATTCGTCTAAATATTGAATTCAAAGTTTGAAATCTTTAATGTTAACCTTTATATGGTTTTCGAGGTTTTAAATGAAGTGAATTTTCCAATTAACGTGAATAAGCTAAAGTGACACTATTTAAGATTCTAAATATAAGAACTGATGCCCTGTCATTTTTCCAAAACATGAACACCTCAATCTCAGCATTACGATAAGTATAACTCAAGATATGAGGTGTGTAAGCCGTTACCTTTTCGAGACTATTGTGTTTAATTTTTGATTGTTTATTTGAACTATTGAAATCCCAAATAAGTTCAGTTAAAAAATCGTATATCATGACCTCGACGTTTGGTTGCTTCTACAATGTGATGGTTACAAAAACAATAAAGGGTTCATTTCATAGATAATTAAAAGTGCTATAATTCATTCTTGAAGAAAATCCCAAACAAATCAAAAGTTCTTCAGATATTTGAAAAAATGTCATATTGTCTTAACCGAGCGAGAAGAACCCGGACTTTGACCGACTATAAAATTGAATTTAACTAACTCACGGAATTCATTTGTATATCATTTTTTAGATAATTTAATTGATAATAAGTTTATCCTCGGACATTTTTGGTTTAAATGAGTAAAAATGGAGTTATAAAATAAAAACGGCACCGACCTCTTTTCCAAGATGGCGGCTGTTCCCGATATCTTATCATCCCAAAAAATTCATTCAGGACATTCACCTAAACACGTTCCATGAAAAAAATTTGTCCCGCGAAAAGTGCAATTTGATTTACTAATTTGCCTGAGCTATTTTGTTTCAAACTCATTACAGTATTTTTTTCGTTTTTCAAGAGAAACTTTTCGTTGGTCGCGGATTTTACAAGAATTGTTTTTCAGGCCATTGAAAACAGTAAAAGAGTTGGTATTAAATGTTCTTCTATGCAATAGACCAAAGCTAATGGCTCTCCGTCCATCCATTCGACCCGAATTTATAAAAATGCACATACACAAAATTGCACAAAAGGCCATAAGGATGCAAATAAATTTTTTTGTTTGTCATATTTAGTTTATATTAAATCAATCCCTCGAAGTATGTTTACTTTAAAAGTCTAAAAGTTACCAATTAATAGGATTTTATCGAGTTTTAAAAACTTGCTTTTCACTAAAAAAGTCAAAAATTTAGAAAAAGTGCTAGTTTTTGAATAGGTACATTTAAGTTGTTTCTTGACAAAAAAAATTAAAAATTGCATATTATCAAAGGATTTTACCTCTACTTTATTTCATTAGTACAAAGTTTGGACGTCTCGGCTACATACACAAAATGCCCCTTGATTTAGTAAAAAAAAATAAAATTGTCAATTTTTTAACTTTTTTTTCTTTGATTTTAGGTTAGAATTTTAGTCAAAAATAATTTTTAAAATTTTTTAACCATCTTAACTTGACAGAAAATTTAATTTGCTATGAAAAGTGTCTTTGAACAATTTCAAAGTCAGGCTTGGTTTTCGAGTTAAATCAAAAAAACTGAAAACCGACCAGTGTTGCCGTTTTCTCAGAAATGCACCAATGGATTTAGTAGCACTTTTGGCTGGAGTATTCTTGTATGCCAAGGAATCATAATCAGCAATAAAAACTCTTGAACGAATTTGTTCCATCCAAAAGGGTCTATTCAATAGACTATTTCAAAAGCGTGAGCGAATAAATTTTTTCTTGCTTCGGATTTGAGTTTAGCACACCAAAAACCTTCAGAAAAATATGTTTTTCTTCCGGTAGCAAACCCCTTGTAAACAAGCGATATCATTACCTGTTACTTTTGGTTATAGTTCTAAAAAATCCAAAAACTCCTTACATGCATTTATTAATGGTAGAGGAAGATTTATGCTATTTTCTCTTATTATAATGACATATATTTGTTTAAAGTCTCGAAACAAATATTGTTGTATATGTCTTAAAGACCGAGGAAATATATTTTGAAAAGTGCAAGGTGCTGATCCACTGTGGCGTATACGTAATATTTTTTTGTATAAAGATATTTTTATAGATTAATTTTCATGCTATGGCTTTTTTTAAGAAAAAAAGCGAACTTTTATTATAAAACTTGATCAAACAAATTCTGATAATTAAACTTCGACTAAAAAGAACACTGAACAAAAAATTTGGAAGCCATATACAATACATATAATTTTGCTTTTAATGTAGGTACCTTTTCTAGTTAAAACTTTAAGAAACAAAACCTTTATTCTGGAAAACTTCCAACTGCCTATCACAAAAACAAACATAACCAAACAAATACTTGAATGAAAAAGTCAGTTTCATTAAAAATATTTGTTTTCACTTGCAAAAGAATTCTGATCAAATACTCGTATAGAAATGAAATCGTGTTTGCAAGAAGATAAGAAAAAAAAAAAAAAAAAAAAATAAGTCCTGAAGTATGAATAAACTTCTTATAGTCCTTAGGAGTACCTTTGCAACATTTATGAAAACTTTTCATTGCTTTTTGGTGTACTAAGATATTTTATTTTGATCACGTGCCAGAAAAACCAAAAAAAAACTGAATTTAAATTTTCAGTCAGCACAAAAAGTTTTCGAAAACCACAAAAGTTTTCTCCTTTTTCTAGTTTACCGTTTTGTTGTCCTTCTCTTCTGTGTGTGTGAGGTAAATGATCTATATTCGAGTGAACACAAAACATCATTAAGATGCCATCAACGGTATTTTTGAAACAGCTTACATGGCAGCTAGGTGGATATGGGTATACACTATTAGATATTAAGATAGCAGCAAAGTCCTTTTAATTAATTACGTTGTGTTGGAAATATTTTGTTGTGTGTCTAAGTTCTTATAGGGAACGTGTTTAATTAAGGCCCGTACGGCGTCGTCGTCGTCCTTCTACAATGTGTATACAAAAGTCAGAAAGTTATATATTTTAAGTCCTGATGTGCATTTTGTATGTTAGGAGGACTCTTGGTGAAAGTTAACGAGTGTGAACTGACTCCGTGCATCGTAATCACCTGACACAGATGAAAGGATGTGTTATCCTTGTTTAGGGCTTTTCACTTCTCTCTCATATTTATATCCTTGTCATGCCTCGCACCGCTGCGCTGGCTGCTGACTGCTGCTGGCTACAACCCCAAAAGTTGAATTTGTCCTATACACAGTCGAATCAAAAACTCATTTATCCTGTTTTTGTTTTGTTGATTTTGGAAACCATCCAAAAGTAGTCCTCACAAACTTTTTTGTGTTGATGTTCACTTCCAGTTTATGAATCACTTGAGACACTTTGTGTGTTCAGTGTTCCTGTGATGCCAGTCCTATTGTACACATACCTCTATATGCTTTTATAAGTTTACCTGATGATAAAATATCCTTTACAATTTTATACTTTGTGGACTGTGGTTTGAGGTCCTTATTCTCTATTTTTTTTTTTCTGTCTATGGCAAACACAAAATTACCAGAGAGAGACAACAGAAAAGGAGTTAGGAGCTATGACCATCAGACACGTTTCACCACACTGACTGGCTCTGTTGCCACATAAACTGATGCATCCTGGTTACTGAATAAAGGTTGAATGATTGAAGGACTGCATTATGTAAAGGTGGGTGTAAAGTATAGAGAGGTACAATATATTGTACATCAAGTCAAATATATTTACCAAGCAATTAATTAGTCTTGAATAGACGATATTATACATTTTCTGTGAGATGGTTGAGCTGGTTTATTAAAGAGAGATAGTCAAAGTGATGAATGCTGCTGATATAGATATCTACTACCTATATTTCGAATTGGTTGAGTACTTATTGATGGCTGACAGATTGAATGGCAGATATATTATATATGTAGAGATGTTAAATTATATATTGTAAGGCAAAGAGAAGAACCTTTTGTTGAAAGTATGGTATTGAGTTTAATTTACATTTACATGAGTATAATAAGACATAAAGGAGTCAAAGCTTTGTGAGAATTGAATTCAATTTGAGAAGATTCTGTTCATTAGATGTAACTTAATAGGAGATCTATGTTCTGTTTAGTAATATAAAATGTCCTAATGTAACCTCATAAGATAGTAGTAACAGGTAAAATAGTATAGGTACATAAAATCAACAAATTAAAAAAAAATTGGTACACTCATGAAACTTGGCAAAAATTTTGCTTTTAGGATAAGAACCAAGTCCATAAAATGTCTATAAAGAAAAGTTGGGTGGAAGGGTTTTTTTTATATATAGTGAAAAAAAAAAAATCGTTTGTGAAATATCATCATATGACAAATGTTTTAAAGGTATTTCTTGATGCTGAATCTAATGACATTTCAATAAAGTCAATTGGATTGCTCTAAAAAAAGTTATTGGAGATTAAAAACAAGGGTGCTTGTTTTTTTACCTCAACAGGTAAAATATAACCGAAACCCATGTGAAAAACATGCTATACTGACAAAATTCGGGATGAAGATTTTAGATAAAGTAGGGACAAAGGGTTCATAAAGTTTTTAAATATATTTTTGGTGAAAGGGTGTTTTTTCGATGGGTTGAGTTATGTGTGTGTAAGTGTACAAAATTATCTTGAGTGATAGGGTGTTTTTTTTTTAAGAAATGATGAAATGAAAACTGGAAAAAATTGTTACACCAATGAAAATTGTCAAAAATGTTTAATTTATAATAGAAAACAAGAACCCAAATAGTCTATACAAATATTTTAGGTTAAAGGGTGTTTTTTTTTTTTTTTTTTTTTTTTTGAAAATAGGGAAAATCCGCGATAAGTCCGATAAAATCAATGGTATAAAAGGTACCCTTACGAAATTCATTAAATATGTTCTATAAAAATATCATGGTTAAAAGGGTGTTTTTTTTTTGAGTGAAAACAAAAATGATGGGTCACCCTATTGAAATTTGGTCAAAACATTGAATTTGGGATAGAAAGCAAGAATAAACAGTTTTCATAAAAAAAATGTAGGTAAAAGGGTGTTTTTTTTCGAAGAGACAGTAAAATCTGTAGTTGGTCCCAAAAACCCAATGATTGGTGTAAAACGTCTAAGAACTTAAATATAAACGTTCAATTTGTCATCAAAACCAAAAATAAAATGATATACCTATAAAATTGCAATCTTTTTGGAGTTTTTTTCCTACACATCGAAAACGGTCTGTCAAATCGAAAAACCTTTAATGTAATAAATGAAGGTAAGAGTTAAGAATAACTTCTAATCATTTTGATTTTTTTTTTTCAAATGATCAAAATAAAATGCACCACTCGGATTTTTCATAAAACTTGCTAAAAAGTATATGTAAGTTTTTTGTTCGTAAGAATTTATCAAATTTTAATTCAATTCAAGAAAAATTTATAAGAAATGTAAGAAAATTTTGAACTTCCATTTTTATTTCTTGCAGAACCAGGAATTTTTTTTTTTTTTTTTGAATATATATTAAAGCTGTGTCGTATGTACGTAAATTTATGTTAAAATTTGATAAATTAATGTAAGATGTTCTATGAAAAAGTAATAAAAGAATAAAACAACATGATCTAATTTTAGAAGGAGAATATAAAAAAATATACATAAAATCTGTTTCTTAAGAAACAGAGTCTTAAAGTAGTCTTAAAAGACAATTTAAAAGATCTTAAACTCAAAATTAAGAAAGCAATTAGATTTTTCCTATACAGAAGAATTTTTTTTTTATCGTTTTTTGTTTATAAATATAATCAAAGTCGAAATTGACGTTATTGTAGAAAGTAATTTCATCAAGTACCATTACCTAATTTTGGGAGTCTTTAAAATTTCATATAAGAAGCAAATATTTCAATCATTTTCAAAATAATAAATTGCTGTGTCATTCCTAAAAAAACTTATCGTAAAATTAAAAAATAAAAAAAAAGATAAAAAAAAGCAATTCAAAAAATTCATTTCTCAAAAAATAAAACATTTTTTAAAATATTGATTTTAGCGACTTTTAAACAACTTCTGTACGAAAAATTTCGTTTTATTTTGAGAACATCAGGAATCTAGAAAACAGTTTTATGTCAGAAAATGTTAATATATGATCATTTTTTGTACCCATTTTAAAAGTAAAACGTTAATTCCGATATTCATACAAAGCATTATCCAAATTGCACCGTTAAAAATTCTTTCGTAGTTTTTTTAAGACAACCTTTATAATTAGGCCTTTTTCAATACAAAAATTATTAGTTTTTAATATTCCGATTTTATTACACAGTTTTGTAATATATAATTTTTTATTATTTTCAAGCACAAAAAATTAAAATGTTAACAAAAGTATTGAAATATAAGAAAATTGGAATAAAAAACTTATTCCTTTCCACCTAAATTATAACTTTATCTTCGTAAGAATTAAAATTAAATAACTACTCGTCTTCTTTTTTTTTTTAATACGAGAAAATTAAATTTTAATCAAACTGTATTAAAAACGTAAACGAAAAGAGAAATACATTTTTTTTGTGCCTGGATTTAAGGTCATCGCTACGTGAAAAAGTAAAAAACAATTTTGGTTCAGAAAAATGCATTTATTAACCTTTTTTCTGATAAAATAATAAGTCTGAATTTGCACTATTTTGAAGGCGCTTTGTGTGTTTTTTTTCGAAATAAAATGTATGAATAACTGACAAAAATTTTTCGGAGTAAGACATAGTTTGTAAAAAAAAATAAATAAAAGAGATAATAATATCAACATTGTTGTTCAATTATCTTTAGATAATTTGGAAGAACAAATAAATAGCGACGCTAGGTAACTTTGATCCCTTGCAAACATAACCGTAATTACTCAGAGATTGTGTTTTATGACACACATCTGTGAGCAATATGGCTGTTATAAAGGGATGTTTCGTATCTTGCGTCGTTATCTATTTGTACACTTATTTTTAGTTTAGAATCCTAAGAAAACTAGTGATAAGATAATTTAAGTAGATGTAAATGTATTTGTAAAATAGAGATAAGATATAGTTATAGAGTAGAGTAGATTTAATTTGAATAAAAGAGAATACTTTTAACTACCAAATTGATCGGTTGTGTTTTTCGTTATCCTGCAGTTGTCGGTATTTTCATGGTGACCCCTAGTGTTTTATCGAGCACACAATATTAATTAAAAAAAAAAAATGTTCTAAAGTGCGTGTAGTCGAAGTTTAATAAGGAACAAGTCCTTATAAGTTCGTGTTTTGTTTCTTTCTTCTCCAAGTGTTCCGCGTATAAATTAAAAATATGTCTCTTCTAAAACTCCAATATATTACACGGTGTAACACTCAAAAAATACGCGGGCGGAGACCTATCAGGTTTTGTAGAGCTAGTCGCACTGAATACGAAACGGTATTTGAAAATCCCCTAACACCCCCAAAATCTGGAGTTACGGGCAAAAAACGGTTTTTTGGACCTTCGCCCATTGAAAAAAATCTAGCTTCGACAATTTTTTACCCATTTTCGATTTTTTTACAGTTTCTGATAGAAGATAAATATACCTTTTTAACAATGTATAAAACATGTAACTCGGTTAAACCACTTAGAATTTATAAGATGTCGAAGTTCAAAATTTCAATTTTTTTTTGTCATTTGCCCAACTTCGGCATCAATTTAAAGTATATGTTTTCAAAACAACATGCTATTTAAAAAATATATTCTAAAACTATATATATTTCCCAATTGATCGAGGTATTTTTTATGAAAATCACTTCAACATTGGCTTAGAAAAAAAAATTTTTCGATTTCAACCCAGATACAGAAATTGGAACTTTTAGGTATAGAACAAAAATGTTGTTTCGGCACGTAGTAGGATAAGTTGGGCGCCAGGATTTGATAAAAGGTTTTTGTAGAGGAGCTCAATACAAACATTTTTTTCTTTGGAAGGGGGGTCTATCTCCCCCCGTTTAGGTGGGAGGGGCATTTTTCTAAAAAAAAATTATCAAAATAAAAAAAAATTATTAAAAAACAACGGCAACACTTACAGTAATAAATGATACCATTTCCAAAAGGCAAAATTGTGCATTTGATTCTAATTTTTAAATCAATATAATATTACCAATAGTTTTTGAAATAATCGATTTCAAAGTTTAAAATAGGGGAAAAAATTTTTTTTAAAACTCATTTTATACTATTTTTGTCCAGACTGTGAATTTTAGTAAATAAATTACTCACACAGAAAACTGCCTCAATTGATTCCTTATCGAACCGTGAAAACTATATGTTTCTATGTCTTCTAGTTTTTGAGAAAATTGAAAAATAAAAAAAAATAAAAACAAAAAATATTTTGAAAAAAGAAAAATCTGATAAAATAATTTTTCAATTTTCCCAAAAACTAGAAGACATAGAAACATATAGTTTTCACGGTTCGATAAGGAATATATTGAGGCAGTTTTCTGTCTAAGTAATTTATTTACTAAAATTCGCAGTCTGGACAAAAATAGTATAAAATGAGTTTTAAAAAAATTTTTTTCCCCTATTTTAAACTTTGAAATCGATTATTTCAAAAACTATTGGTAATATTATATTGATTTAAAAATTAGAATCAAATGCACAATTTTGCCTTTTGGAAATGGTATCATTTATTACTGTAAGTGTTGCCGTTGTTTTTTAATAATTTTTTTTTATTTTGATAATTTTTTTTTAGAAAAATGCCCCTCCCACCTAAACGGGGGGAGATAGACCCCCCTTCCAAAGAAAAAAATGTTTGTATTGAGCTCCTCTACAAAAACCTTTTATCAAATCCTGGCGCCCAACTTATCCTACTACGTGCCGAAACAACATTTTTGTTCTATACCTAAAAGTTCCAATTTCTGTATCTGGGTTGAAATCGAAAAATTTTTTTTTCTAAGCCAATGTTGAAGTGATTTTCATAAAAAATACCTCGATCAATTGGGAAATATATATAGTTTTAGAATATATTTTTTAAATAGCATGTTGTTTTGAAAACATATACTTTAAATTGATGCCGAAGTTGGGCAAATGACAAAAAAAATTGAATTTTTGAACTTTGACATCTTATAAATTCTAAGTGGTTTAACCGAGTTACATGTTTTATACATTGTTAAAAAGGTATATTTATCTTCTATCAGAAACTGTAAAAAAATCGAAAATGGGTAAAAAATTGTCGAAGCTAGAATTTTTTCAATGGGCGAAGGTCCAAAAAACCGTTTTTTGCCCGTAACTCCAGATTTTGGGGGTGTTAGGGGATTTTCAAATACCGTTTCGTATTCAGTGCGACTAGCTCTACAAAACCTGATAGATCTCCGCCCGCGTATATTTTAAAACCTCATTTTTGTAACACCGTGTTATCGGGCAACATATTTTAAGCTTAAAAAGGGAAATGCTTGAGGCCAGCCTTGAGGAGAGAGGGAAGCAATTAACTGAATGGAAACTACAACTGGACCACTGGGATTGGCTGTTTGAGGAAACCGACTCAGATTTACGAGCCAGTGGTAACATGCAATACTTTAGGACGAACTGCGCTGCAAAGGTAAGAAACAATATACAATCGGGTAAGAACCTTTGGAGTAAATTAAATGAGGCTTCAAAAATAAGTAAGGTGTCGAGCAAAGTGATTAGTAGGTTCAAACGAGCCATTAAAAACTTTGAGGAAGTTTTGGAGGACTTCCTAACAGGCACTGAAGGCTTAAGTTCTCTTCTTAGGGCAAGAGATTGCGCCGAACAGTTATCTGATGAATATGTGTCAGAAACTGGATCGGAGGATGAGACAACAGAACACCTCAAATTTTTAATTAAAAAATCCGAAAGAATTCTTACTAATTCAGTTGGGGATTATTCTTCTTTTAGAAACATCCTAAGTATTTCAGATACATATCTCTCATATATGCGAGAAGAAAAAAGGAAACTAGTTCCTTTAGAGGAAATTGCACCTCAAATGACATTACTGAGAAACTGTACCTTTGGTAAAAGAAGCGGGAATTTTGCATCCAATTGCCCTTCTATAGAAACTTCAGACACAGCTTCAAATGAAGAGTGTGAAAATACAAACTTTACATTTGGTTCCAAAACGCAACTCTCGAATGTTCGAGAAGAGTGTATGTTGTGGAAACCCCTTGTAGAGTGTTCTTCTCAAGAGTCAGTAGAAAATGATTTTGACTTGAGAAATCCTGAAAAAGCTACAGAAGAAAAGCGTTTTGTTTTCGAAACCCGCCAAACCAAGCTCTCAAATATTGCAGAAGTTCAAAGGAAAAAGGTTCCTTTGGAGGATAGCTTATCTCAAGTTTTAAAAGACCATCAAGAAAAAAAGCCTATTTTAAAGGCATCTTTACCTTCAATCGATAATTGCGCTATGGGATGTGATTCCTTTCATTTCACTCATCAATGTGCCAAATTTATTAAATTGAGCTACAAGAAAAAGTTGAAGAAGTTAATCGCAAATAAACTTTGTTTCAAATGTTTGAAAGGCAAACATTTAAGCAAAAGTTGTGGCGAAGGTTCTTGTGATATTTGCAATGGCAATCACAATACTTTGCTTCATGCAGAAAAAAAGGTTCCTAGTACGGAAACTGAGATTATCCTTAGTGATTCGTCATTTGAAGAAGAGCACTTACTTTCGAGCGAAGCATGTTCTTACGAAGAACAACATGACGTGAATCTTCAAACTAATAAAAAACTTGTATCTTCCAAAGCGGAGGAACATGATGTGACCCTTGATGGTCCTTTGGTGAATGAAAAGCCAATTTTCAGTAAAGAAGTAAACAGGATCCTTAGTGATCCAATCGAAATTAAAGTTCTACCGATTTCGAACTATGAAAATTCCGATAAGGAAGAAATTGAAAAGGTCGAAAGGGTAGATTCCCTATTGATTTGTTCTAAAACAAAACAAAGTATGATCTTTGGTAATCCAAGTGAGACTCAAGATCTACAAATTTCAGAATTAAATCTGATATATAATGAAAACGAACTTGATGGGATTGCTTACCCATCAGCAGTAGAAATAGGTTCTAGTTGCTTAAGTTCTGATGAACAAGATTTTATAGTTAATGTTCCAATGGAAACTCAAACTCTAAAATTAATAGGAACATTTATTAATTCCCTGAGTAATTGTACGATCAAGGAATTCAAGGATTCCGAGGAACAAAAAGTGAAGAAAATTGTAAGTGTTCCAATTTCAAAAGTAAATGTACGAAAGGGATTATTTAAAAATAAACACAGTAAAATGCTGAAAACAAAATATGATGTTTTTAAAGAGTATTTTTTTTATAATATTGATCAAAACCTTCAATTTTTATTTAAAATAAATTTAAAACATAAAATAAACATTGAAATCTCCAATTTTACAAGAGTTGGTGTTTTGAAATACTGCTTAAAAAGTCTTTCTTACACTAACCTTTTTTATTCGAAAATAAATGAAGATCTTCCTACGTATTCAGTCAAGATTTCTAAACAATATTTTGGTATGTCCAAGGAAATCATTATGGAATGGAAATTATTGTTGTACGATAATCGTTATTTGCTTGTTGTGATTTTAAATAAGAAATCTTTCCTTTATCTTAAAATTATAAAATGGCTTACTATACGTGGAAAATATTGTACTAATAAATCGAACAATAAAGTAGGAATACGAGTATGTCCTCAAAATAATTTTAATAATTTTATTAAAGGTGTTTTTCTAACTTTCAAAATACTTATTTTAATTTCAGGCTTCCAGAGAATGTTCATTGTTTATTTTAAATCATGTAGTAATATACATTTCCACTTTTCAGGATCCCAAGCGCAGTGTAGAAGCATTGAACTTGAAACAGGAAAGTTCATAGTTACCTTGCATCCTCAAGGCAATTATTTAAATATGAACCATCACAAATCAAGATGGTTAAGTCTGATTCCAAAAGATTTAAAAGGAATCTTTAATTTTAATAAAATTAATGACACTTTGTCGTTTTATTTAAATGAAACTAATTCATTTCAAAAAATTAGTTATACCTATGCCCTGGGAAAGTGGCAGGGAATCAAAGAATATCTTTGGCTAAATTGGCCTCTATCCCACACTAGACGCAAGGACAAGCAATGGGACTTCGACAAATTCAAGTACATTGCTCGTCCTTTTCCTAGGAAGGTTACAAAACAAGTTATATATTTACATATAACTGAAAAATATATCTCGCATTTATGAATTGAAATAAATTGTAGTCAATATTGTTAGCATAAATTAACTGAACAATATAATATTCAATTTAATTATAAAAAGTTGTATAGTTATTTGAAAAAGAAATTAAAATATGTCAAACAAAACATTTAAAATTGTATAACATATTATAATGTTTAAGAAAAATATCTTGTTTATGATTTCATTGATGTAGTACATGTTGAGAACAATAAATTCATGTAGGTATTTCGTGTTTTTATAAAAATTTATAAGTATTTTGGTTTCCTAAGTTCATGTTCCAAACAGGTTCAAAATGTAAAAAAATCGGTCTAATTCATTGTAATATCTTGAATAATTGAAGAATTTATAGACTTTACTAAAAAATTGTTTGAATTTAAATATTGTAAAAATTGTAAACTGGCATTATTTATTAAGTTTTATAATAAGAAGAAATATAATAACATTATCTTAGAATTACACCTAAATTTACCGTCGAACCGAAGGAAGCATTGGACGGACCAAAAAACAACTACTATGGACTATGGAATTGGTATAACTACAAGAGTTGAATGGTTGATTCAGTGAAATTGTATGCTGATGTGATATCACCAGTGTGTGCAGTGGAGTATTTGATAGAATATCTAGGATTTACATACTGATAAAATTCGAATCCAGTAAAGACGAATGTTCAAGAGATGATGACCTTGGTTTGCTCCCAATTTTCCAGTAATACCACACTTGCTTAAAAGACTTAATCACCCTTGATCGATATTATGACAAGTTTAAATGGTAAATAAACGACGATGAAGAATGTTGGATATAAATAATGACAAGGGTCTTATTTATCGACTATTCAAATCCCGATCGATGTACCATTGGCAACCAGATGTTAGCACTTGCATTTCCTAGCAATCGGATTGAGTTCTGAAAGAAGAAAATACTGACACCGTTTTTAGCATATGGAGTCAAGGACTCTCGCAAAAACGGCATATGAAGACATCACGGTGCCTCCTTGAAGTAAAATTAAAATAGGATGAAACAACTCTTGAAGATACTGGTGAACAATCTCAAATCGTTGTATCCAGTTGATATATCTTGCAGAAGCACCACTTGCGGCATACAGCATCGTCATAAAAGCGAATCCTACCACAATAATTCTACCAATTTCCAACGACGACGTTTCTGAAGATCAGCATAACCCTAACACCATTAAATTGCCACATTTTCAATGATGCCAATGGCGGGAGTATGTTCAATTATCTTTAGATAATTTGGAAGAACAAATAAATAGCGACGCTAGGTAACTTTGATCCCTTGCAAACATAACCGTAATTACTCAGAGATTGTGTTTTATGACACACATCTGTGAGCAATATGGCTGTTATAAAGGGATGTATCGTATCTTGCGTCGTTATCTATTTGTACACTTATTTTTAGTTTAGAATCCTAAGAAAACTAGTGATAAGATAATTTAAGTAGATGTAAATGTATTTGTAAAATAGAGATAAGATATAGTTATAGAGTAGAGTAGATTTAATTTGAATAAAAGAGAATACTTATTACCACCAGATTGATCGGTTGTGTTTTTCGTTAACCTGCAGTTGTCGGTTTTTTCAATTGTTATATTTACGATAAGTAGTCACTTTCAAAAATGTTTGATTTAATTTTATTAAAGTAAGAAAGAAAACACTTAAAATAATAAAAAAGAAAAAAATATCATTATAAATTAAATTTGCGAATACGTCCTTAATTTTTAATACAAACAAAATTTAACTTCAATAAATTCTGTATTATACTTACAAATGTAATATACAATCAAAGTAATAAATTTAAATAAAAATTTTGGTGTTGCCTTATATATAATAAATTCTAATGAGGTTCTAATTGAAGGTAAATCATTTCAATATTTTCAGGATCAAGATTGTTTTATTTTCAAATTATTTTCTGACTCATAGACTTGATAACAAGCGATCACCACGAGTTCCTTTGAATTCTATTTTGAAACTCCTACCAATTCAAACACATTTTCCTTTTATTATTTAAAGGCAAGCCTGTTATTTATGTGTTCGTATTTACCTAACCCCTCAAAACCTTGATGCAATTAAAATTGACACAAAAGATTTTGTTTTATTGATTTATAAATTAATATGCAAATAATAGTTCTTAACCATATGCATTGTGTGCATAATTTAATTCCTACAACCATTAATACGCACGTACCCTAAACTGAATATATTTATAATATTCTCAAATTCCATAATAAACAAAATACAAATATTAACTTTTAGTAATATTTCTCTGATTTGTTTACTTGCCATTGAAGACCTTGTGCATTAACTTACATAATTTGCATGTGTGTTTTGATAAGAATTAAACATAATCTTTCATAAATCCTTTAAACATTTAAAATATACATATTTTCAAGTAAGTCTGTGTGTATACGTTTTCAGAGATAACATTTTCCAAACCCAAATCCCTGGCATATTCTCCACACAGGGATTTACACTCCAGGTGTTATCATTGTTCGACCACAGGATACTGTCGGTGTCTGGCATGAGAGTTACACAAATCCCTTCTAGTATTTTTGGCTTAGCAAAAAGGAAGTTGTTAAAGTCAAACAAATAGAAGGTTTCAAATCCAGTAGATAAAAAATATGTTTGTGTGTATTTTTTGAGAGAACATATTTCTAGACGTGATTTATATACGCATGAAAAAGTAGAGTACCTACATTTTGAATTTTCCAAAATAAATCAAAATAAAATTAAAAAGGATGAAAATAAGGCATGAATAATAGCTTATAGGATATATTTTTTATTTTAATGCTTATTTTGACGTTATACATACATAAAATATTTTATAAACTGAAGGGATTGAACTGCCAGTTTTAAGTTTCAAATTTTTTTTTTAAATAAAGGACTATTTTCAAGTAAAGTCTCACTTTGGGATCTCATAGAGGATGAGACTTTATGAAAAAAAATGCCTTCATAATGAATTACGACTTTTCCAAGTAAAAATCTCATTTTGGGACCTCATTGAGGATGAGACTTTATGAAAAAAAATGTCTTCATAATGTATTAGGACTTTTCCAAGTAAAAATCTCATTTTGGGACCTCATTGAGGATGAGACTTTATAAAATAAAATGTCTTTATAATGTATAAGGACTTTTCCAAGTAAAAAATCTCACTCTGAGACCTCACTGAGGATGAGACTTTATGAAATAAATTGTCTTCATAATGTATTAGGACTTTCCCAAGTAAAAATCTCACTTTGGGACCTCATTGAGGATGAGACTTTATGAAATAAAATGTCTTCATAATGTATTAGGACTTTTCCAAGCAAAAATCTCACTTTGGGACCTCATTGAGGATGAGACTTTATGAAATAAAATGTCTTCATAATGTATTAGGACTTTTCCAAGTAAAAAATCTCACTTTGAGACCTCACTGAGGATGAGACTTTATGAAATAAAATGTCTTCATAATGTATTAGGACTTTTCCAAGTAAAAATCTTACTTTGAGACCTCATTGAGGATGAGACTTTATGAAATAAAATGTCTTCATAATGTATTAGGACTTTTCCAAGTAAAAAATCTCACTTTGAGACCTCACTGAGGATGAGACTTTATGAAATAAAATGTCTTCATAATGTATTAGGACTTTTCCAAGTAAAAATCTCACTTTGAGACCTCATTGAGGATGAGACTTTATGAAATAAAATGTCTTCATAATGTATTAGGACTTTTCCAAGTAAAAATCTCACTTTGAGACCTCATTGAGGATGAGACTTTATGAAATAAAATGTCTTCATAATGTATTAGGACTTTTCCAAGTAAAAATCTCACTTTGGGACCTCATAGAAGATGGGAATTTGTTTTTAAAAAAATCAATTATAAAGGAGTTCCTGATTTATTTTAAAGTCTCTCTTTTTATTGAATTCAGTTGTACGAGTTTAAGTGATTTATACGTGGATTTAAAAACATTTTAAATTGATCCTGATCAGTAAATTTGACATTTTGACTTTTCTTTTTACTCACCATTATTTAATCTTCTAGAATATATTTATATCCGTTTTTATTAGCCTTGCCCAAATTTGATTTCCTCTAAGAAATTGTGTTAAATCAAATTGAGTATTTCAAGAAAATATATCTCCTCAAAGTATAACTTTAAGAGGTTCTTCCAGGAATTCAAGTATTTTCCTGATAAGATTATAATTTGATTCTAAGATCCTGAAATACAACTAAATTCTATAAGATAGACTTCCATGTTTGTGTACATCTTGTCTAGTTTCGACTTTTGAAATATATCAACATCACATCGTCATATCATCGTCAAACGAATGAGACCTCTTTTTGGTTTTGCCAACAACGACACAAACGGATAACAGCAGTTGACAGAAGGACATATTAAATCTGCTTGTCATTTCTCCATCACTGTTGGAGTAGATAGTAGAAAATGAATGAAGGAAAAAGCCTTTTCTATGATGGCGGGCGGCGGCCCAAGCTCATACACACAAAGACAGACGATTTGAACGTACATGCAAGCATCCAAGTGCACATCCTTTGTATCTACATTTCTCTCTCTCGTCCAGAATCTGACAGTAATTTCTTAGAAATGTCCCTGACGACATCTTTCACTGTCGGCAAAATCGAATTCAAGATGAAATCATACACAAAAGGATCTTTCTTTTGTGTTGGTGTCATATCGCACAATTACGCGAAATCCACACACACACACACACATACTCGTATCAACTGATGGGTTGTCATAGAGAAGAGACGACTCCATAACAGGGTTTATTCAAAGGACGAAGAGTGTCAGGTTCGAGATGCATTACCCATCAGCTACTCTTGGATGTTGGATGGCTTGGATCATGCCTTCTTTTGAAATTGAGTATGTGTTTCTGTAATGGATTCATTTCGTCGTTGTCGGTCGTATAGTTGTTGTCGTCGTTTTTGATATACCTACCCAACACATACACAATACACATGCCATAGTAGTATACTGGTTTATTTGTAAGGATTCAATTAGTCTCGAGTTAAAGGAGTTTCCACCCATATATCCTCAAACTTAATGAAATACTCGACATAAATCTGACTGAGAGTAGGGACCTGTCAGAAGAAGAAGAACTCCTTTAATCTACCCCTCCAGTTCGTTGCATTTGTTGATTGTTGACATACAAATTCCTTCCGTTCCTGGCACAACAACAAGAGTATGTCAAGTTTATCTCTAAACTTCTCGTTATTGTCTATAGTATTGCTTTTGCTATGCGAAAGGACGAACGAAACAGGACAATTCGATTGTCTTGCTCTTCGACTATGCGACAAATGATTCCGGTGATTTGGAAGGAAATTCAATATGGTCAACCAGAAATAGATAGACCTGAGTGATTTGTGGTTTCTTGGCCAGGCTATTCGTATATGTGTAGTTCCGATGACAACTAAGTGGGATATTGTGTTATGTTGTCACTTTTAGGTGCCTGGTGACATTAATTTGGTAGTTGGTCAAGATATTTTGGTTAGATTATGGAAATTATGTGTATAGTTATAATCGTACTTGTTAATTTAAGGAAGAAGTGAAGTCGATCTAAAATATCTCGAGATAGGTGTATTGAATTAAAAATACATTTTGTTTTACGATTAGTTTCTGGAAAGTGTGACGTTAAGGATAATTTTATTCAAATACATTTGTGTGTGTAATTGAAGGTGGAATGTTATAAAACTTTTTAAAAGTAAAAACATGCTCTATACTAAATAAAGGCAATTTATGTTGCATAATTTTGGGGTCATTGCAAAAGAAAAAACAAAAAAAAAACGAGTATTATAATTTAAAAAAAGGTGAGTTTTTGCATAGGTATGAGGTCTCAAAGTGAGACTTTTTGCTTAGAAAAGTACTTACACATTATGAAGACTTTTTATTTTATCAAGTCTAATCCTCAAAGAGGTCCCAAAGTGAGACTTTTTACTTAGAAAAGTCTTTATACATCATTAAAGCTATTTATTTTATAGAGTCTTATCTTCAATGAGGTCTCAAAGTGAGACTTTTTACCTGTAAAAGTCCTTGACATTATGAAGACTTTTTATTTTGTAAGGTCTCATCTTGAACTAGGTCCCAAAGTGAGACTTTTTACTTGAAGAAGTCCTTATAAATTATGAAGACTTGATATTTTATAAGGTCTCATTTTCAATGAGGTCTCAAAGCGAGATTTTTTACCTCTAAATGTTCTCCTCCATTATGAAGACTTTTAATTTTGTAAGGCCTCATCTTGAGTGAGTTCCTAAAGCGAAAATTCCTCCTTGGAAATGTTCTTTTTCATTTTATAAAGTCTCATTTTGAACGGGTCCCAAAGTGAGAAAAATCCTAGCACAATATGAAGAATTGTTATTTTATAAGGTCTCATCTATAATGAGGTCTCAAAGTGAGACTTTTATCTTTAAAAGGTCTTTATACATTATGAAAACTTCTTATGCCATAAAGTTTTATCAAGTATGAGGTCCCAAAGTAAAACTTTTTACTTAGAAAAGTCCTAATGCATTATGAAGACTTTTTATTTTATAAGGTTTCATACTCTATGAGGTCTCAAAGTGAGACTTTTTACTTGAAGACTTTTTAGTTTACAAAGTCTCATTCTCTATGAGGTCCCAAAGTAAATTTTTGTTCCTTTTACTTTGCAAAAATCTTTTATTTTTTTTTTAAGTCTCATCCTCCATGAGGTCCCAGATGAGACTTTAAGTAAGAGAACGTACTATACTTTTTGACGTCTTTTTATTTTATGAGGTCTTAATCCCCATTACTTTTTTAGTCTTGAAGGTTCCGAATACCTTAATACCTGACTCAAAAGAATTCATATTTTTCAATTGTATAGGTAGGAATTGTGAATTTTTTCGAGGTAGGTACCTAAATATTTATATTTTTAATTTGATTACTTTTCTGAAAATCCCAATACCATAACTCCTCACAAACCCGAATTATCCCTTAAACTCACATAAACTTCAATTAACAAATTTTAAAAAATATTACCATGAAACACGAGAAGTACACACAACGCCCTTATTCATTATTTCCATTTATCACGGCGAGTGTATTTATTTAAAGGATCCAACCATGGCAGCTCCACTTATTCCATTACTACATGACTTCATTTCGATTAAATTCATGTTGAAGTACTTATTTACTCGAATAAATGTATATATAAAACCCTTCTCAATATTTTTATCGGCCAAAAATATAATTATCGTTGAAACACATTCTCCGGCCTGCAGGACGACAAAACGAATCGAAATAAACAGAAAAGAGAGAACTACGATATAAATCTGAAATCTTTTTCATTGATAAAATGGGCAACATATTAAACCCAAATGACACTATCGACACATGCGACAACGAACGACGACGTTAAAACCCATAGTCTGGACAGAAAAAAAAAAAACAACAAAAGTAACACATATGAAGTTTATACCAATTAAACGGCCTCATGAAATAAAAATAAAAATGAAAAAATAAAAAAAAAAGGACATGGGAAGAAAAATATCGCATAATAAATAACATGAACATTGTTTTTGCAGTCGAAATATTTGCACATTATACTCACCTCACAAACAGAACATCCTTTTAGTGATATGATAAGAGTATACAAAATACTGGCAGGGCATTTCACATGCCTACATATTATTATGTTAAAACCATACACGGGCAATTAATTGAATTAAAGTTCAATTAATTTCAGAATAATGACCATGAATGCAAATAAAATAAAAATTTAATACAATTTTTATTACACTCAATGGATGGTTTGTTTAACTTGGTTGGTTTGGCAACCATTAATTTTGATATCTTAATCGATATTATCGACAATTAATTGATGGACTATACAATTTAATGATTTAAGTATAGACTAAATTGATTAAGCCGAAAATAATCAATTATGTAAGAATTTTTCAATTCCTACTTTATCCTAATTACCAAAAAAAAGTATAACCTTTAGAATTTATAAAACAAAAAAATACTTATTACAATTTCGATATTTTACCTAAAATTACTAAATTTTAATAATGCATTAAATTACGTGAATTTTAAGGCAAACTATGACTAAATGATAAATATTCCGACCTCGTTTCTTATTTAAAACTGTATTTAAAGATGTTATAATTAGTGAGGCGGCTTAGCATTAAAAAACAGCTCAATCGTGCACTTTGTGATAAAAGCATGAAATTTACATTATTGGTAGTACTCAATATAAGAGTTATTTTGAGATATTGGGCCACCTTGTATTTCATCTGCAAGGGTAGATACAATAGTTTTTCTGTGTTGCACTTGCTTTATTGCATATCATAGTATAAGTAATAAAACATTTGTATTAATATGATACATGATTTCGACCGATCGAATAAAATTGATACCAAAGTGTTTCGACCATTATGTGAAAAGTTATTGGACTCTTTATGAATAGTCATTTACTTAAAGAGCAGGCAGCAGGAATCAAAATATTAACAATTGAGGAGCGTTTTTTCAAAACTCAACAAGTGCATTTTTCAAATTTTTCAGGAGAAGGTTTTTTCTTTCCCATTTGAATACAAAGCCGAATTTTCAAAAAGTAAAAATGAGGAGTTGTTCTTTGTTGAACAGCTAATCGACAGGCTTAATTGCTATTTCAATATTTGGGAAGATTCGTCCGTATAGCTTTTTTTTTCAAAACGCAACAAATACAGGTTTTTGTTGAGTTTTGCAAAAACGTTTATTTTTCTTTTAAATAAATAAATAGATAAATTAATATTAAAAAGCTTATTTATTAAAGAAATATATACATTGCAATGAACTTATATTAATATTAACTAAAATAAATATTGAATAAAAAAAAACATTATTTTTAATCGCCATAGTGTCTTTCCATATCCTCTGTGGACTCTTTAGCGTTTGCGGAGAGAACAGTTTTATAAAAGTCCTTGGCATCATCCGGAATAGTAAAAAATTTCATTAGCTTCTGTACGTCAGCCATCTTTTTTCCGAAACTTTGTTTTCTGGGGCAACCTTTTTAAATTCTAGGTAAAAAATTAAGTTTAAAATATTAATATTAAAATGAGGGTTATATATTGTATTAACAATCCTATTAATTTGATCCTTTTATCACAAACTGCACAATTATTTTTCATACTTTTACTTTTGCACCTCACTCCTTCAAAACATTAATTTGTATGAAAATTCAATGAAAAATAAAAGCAGGGTCTTTGAGTTTGTCATTAAAATTAAATATTCCTTGGAAAATCTGATAATTTTATTTTTATTTTTGATCTTCATATGCAGTTCAAAAAAATGCATAAATTTCCCATGTGGTGCAATGGTACCAATTCGAAAGTGTTTTTTCCCGCTAAAAAAACACCCTTTAACCCGAAATATTTTGGTGGACATATTTTATTATTTTTTTCCATGGTATATGAAACGTCCTTATAAAATTTTATCAGCCTACCACTTTTTTTCAAAGAGCAATTGTTAATATTTTGATTCCTGCTCTTTAAGTAAAGAGTATAATAACTTTTCACATAATAAAATATACATAAAAAATACCTCGAAATCATGTATCATATTAATACAAATGTTTTATTAGTTATACTATGATATGCAATAAAGCAAGTGCAACACAGAAAAACTATTGTATCTACCCTTCCAGATGAAATACAAGGTGGCCCAATATCTCAAAATAACTCTTATATTGAGTACTACCAATGATGTAAATTTTATGCTTTTATCACAAAGTGCACGATTTTAGAAATTTTAATATGTTTTTTTTTTAATTAAAAAATTAAAAGTGTTTTTAAAAATAATAATACATCATTCATTATAAACGGTTTTGACCTTAACGAGGTATATCATTTGATTTGAAAATCGTTGAAGCAGTTTGTTTTATAAATAGTTGTTTGAAACATTTCAAAAATTCAAACATTTTTCAAAAAAAAAAAAAAAATCGAAGGCCATTCTTCAGAAATTACTCCTTGACATATTAAAAAATATTTCAGAAAAATTTATGTTTATAGCCCAGTCAAATAAGGCTATAACCTCGGAATGAATGCTAATAGAAATTTTTTTTTGCTCAATTTCTTCGTTTTGGCACTCTTTAACTTACCACAAAAGTCTAGAAAAATCTCAAGTCGCAATTTTCAAGTTCAAACCGCGATATTTAAATTTTCGAAATAAGCAATAATAGGCAATGGTATTATATACATACACATATATGATATATGATTTCATGTATGTATTTTTTTAAGCTGATTCCAACTCAATCTGACGTCTCTGAAAAAGTTATATCTCATTTTCATCTGTCAACCCATATTATAACAGTTGCAAACTTATTGCTACCGAAAAACTATTAAAAATTATGGTAGAGTAACCAAATTTTGCATGAAGGTTTTTATACCACTAAAAATCAAAACAATGCAATGAAAAAAAAACTATCTCTGAAAATATGGTATTTTTTGAGATAGAGGGACAATCTAGGATAGCTATGCACTAAAAAACATCCTTGCACAATCTTGGAATTAGTGCTAATAGACTAATTTTTTGGTTTCTATCTCTAACTTATGTCAAAAATCTAAAAAATCTTATGTCCGCAAGTCCTAATTATCCTGGTTTGAAAATTAGGTTTAGATTAAAAAAAAATGAAAAAAAAAATTTCCCGAAGTTAAGTAACGTGTTGTAGGTAATTTTCCGGTGAAAGTTCCTACTGATGATAATTTAGGTTAGGTTAAGTTAAAAAAAAAAAAATTTTATTTTTGTAGTGAAACGTGTACAAAGGCAACACTTATTTTTTAATCAAAATCGTTTGATCCGTTTAATAGAAAAGCTTTCCTATTATGGTCAGGTCATATAATAGGTACGGTAAGTTTTTGTTCTAAAAATAAAATTTAAATTTTCCTTCTAGGGAATCTTCCAAAACTCTACCAAGTTGAAACCAAATCGCTTCTATAATCTTAATGTCATGTCTGATCGTTGTTTCGAGTTCGATTTTTTTTTGTAATCCTAAATTTGCTAAATTTTATGTAACAGATTAAAAGGACTATACACTATACAATTAGTTACAAAAGTAAATACCTACTTAATCATCGACAGCTTGTCATATCATTTCTATGAAATAAATGCAAGCAAATTGTTCTTGCTATTACACAGAGAAAAAAAGACCACATCAAATAGAACAAAAACAATAAGATTTCTTTATGGCTTTCATCCAAAAAAGAAATCTTATTAAAACAATCGGGTTTTCCTTATTGTTTTAAAATCTGCACTTGTAGGTACGGTTTTGCTGAAAAAAAAAATACAATCATGCTGGGGATCGAACTGAAGACTTCAACTCTCTATTCACACACTTTACGACATGGACGAAATTACTATACAAATATTGGTCACAATTTTTGTTCTAGTACCAAGGTAAAAAATAAATTATCTCAAATTTTAAAAAGATTTTTTCCATGAAAATAATAAGAAATCTCTATCTATGGTATAACCTTATGAAACGATTTATCAAACAGTTCAATAAGGTAATCTGTTAGTTTTTAGGTGGAACTATTTAGTACAGGTAAAATAGTACCTACATAAAATCTAGAAAGAAAAAAAAAATTGTTACACTCATGAAACTTGGCAAAAAGTTTGCTTTTGGAATAAGAACCAAGTACATAAAAAGTCTATAAAAAAATAATTTGGTGGAAGGGTGTTTTTTTCGAAGAGACAGTAAAATCTGCAATTGATCCCAAAAAGCCAATGATTCATTTTATTTATGGTTTTTTAACCATGATATTTTTATAGACACTTTAGATTCTTGTTTCTTATCTTAAAAGTAACATAATTGCTAGATTTAAATAGGGTTCTACTAATATTACTCAAGTATTACACACTTTTTCAAATATACCCATATTTTCTTTACTTCTAAAAAAACACCATTTCACATAAAAAAAATGTATAGACTTACATTATTCGTAATTCCATGGGAAAGAGAATTTCGTAAAGGTACCATTTATACCATTGATTTTATCGGACTTATCGCGGATTTTTCCCTATTTAAAAAAAAAAACACCCTTTAACCTAAAATTATTGTATAGACTGTTCTTGTTCTTGGTTTTTGTTAAAAATAAAAAATTTTTACCAAATTTCATTGGTGAAACAATTTTTCCCTAGTTTTTGTAATTCCGAATTTCATCATTTCTTAAAAAAAAAAAAACCAATTTCACTCAAGATAATTTTGTACACTTTATAGATTCTTAATTCTTATACCAACCAAAACATTTACACCTAGTTTTAAAAATTAATAAAATTTAATTCAGCTGTTATGATACCTTCCTCACACACAACTTAACCCATAAAAAAAAACACCCTTTCACCAAAAATAATTTTAAGAACTTTATGAATCCTTTGTCCCTGCTTTATCTAAAACCTTCATCCCGAATTTTATCAGTGTAGCATGTTTTTCACATGGGTTTCGGTTTTATTTTACTTGTTGAAGTCAAAAAACAAACACCCTTGTTTTTAATCGGCAATAACTTTTCTTAGAGTAATCGTATTGACTTTATTTTTATGTCATTAGTTTTAGCATCAAAAAAATACCTTGAAAACATGTATCATATGATAATATTCGACAAACAATTTTTTTACTTTTTCCAGAGAATAAATATGATCAAAAGACAACTTAAATTTTAGTATTATTACTCCCATTCATTTAGTGTCCTTAGTTTTGAAGTTAGCCCTATTCATTATTCATTTTCATACAAAAAGCCATAAACCAAAAACTTTAAACGACGATTACTCAAAACTCGAAATGTGTCACTTAACCCCTTCTCATTCTCAACGCTCCATTTATTTATTAAATTAAAAAAATAAGTGGCTTACAAAAATCTATACAACAAATAAGACACAAACGTATCTTAGGCCAACAATACTCTCTGAAATAAATAATTTCAAAAACGAAACCAGAGCCCAAAAACATTTAACAACATTTTGCAGATAGAAATTTCTTGAGTTAATATGAGTAGTAGCAGTACCACCACGGGACTGATAATTTGATGATATTTTTTACCAGCCACGTAGAATACAAGAATTTTCTAGATTAATTAAAAACTTTGCCACATGAGTATTCAACCAAATTGAGTGTTTTTTTTTTAAGTGTTATCAAACTACACCACACAAAGAAAAATTGACACAAAAATATTCATGACAGATAAAAAAGCAATCTTTTCATACAATTTATTTGATTAATTCAAATCACATCATGTGATGTGTCTATATTCTCTGTTAACTCATATCTTAAATAATTTATACATAACCCTGAACTTTTCTCTTACACAAAAAAGTAAAAAAAAAATATATTCAAAAAACTAAACAAATAGCACTCAAGAAAAACAATTTGTTTACATCCATATCCATATACTCTCTTCCACAGAGTGCTTGTAACTTTTTACTTTGCAAATATAACCATAATGTTACCACTTGCCATCTTACAATATTTGGTTCATCACAATAAAAAAAAAATTATACAAAAAACAAAACAACAAGAATAAAGTACTTCTCCAAACTAACAAAAAAAAAACAATAAAAAAAGAAATTCACTATACCATCATGGTTCCAATATCATCCACTACCATCACCAAAAAATTCAAGAAAAAGGTTAACTTGCGGGAAGTAAACTTTATGTTAAGGGAAAACTTCTTTGGCCTCATAAGCATTTCATGAACTTCCTTCCCTACAGTTGCACTCTTACATCCTCCATCCTTTGAGGTTCACTGTGGCGTATGTGCAACTTTTTTTGTACCCTCTTTATATTATTTCTTGGTCTCAAAACTTTGTACTCTTTTTGTGAAGATAAAAATTGTTGCACTTCCTATGGTAAAGGAATGGATTATCAAGAAAGGATTATTTCTTTAATGACTTCAAAAATAGTATTCTTTGGGAAGTAAAAGAAGGCTTAGGCTAAAAACTAAAGAAAGTTAAAACCATCCATGTGAGCAAAATATTAATCCTCTCCTCGTGCAGACACAAAGTCCAGAAATTTATTACTCTTAGCCAAGTTTATCCGATAATTTTTGTGGTAGTCTTAAATTTAGTTTTTTTTCTTCTTTTATGATATCCCGTGGCAAGTTTATCCTTTATTCTTAAGAACCACCACACAAGGACGAACAAGTTTTAGTTTTAGTTTCTTTTCTTTTTTTTTCTTTTTTTGTAAATTTTACGACTTGGTATTCTTGTAGTAAAAAAGCTGATTGAAGTGAAATCGTTCGACCACAAAGGAACGACTGTGCCAGAAAACAAGGATACCGAGGAGTCCTTTTGCTTACTTTACTTTTCAATTCACTTTCAGCTCAATCGAGGCATTTTTACTTACGAGCCAATCTATATATAGATTTTGTGAGGTGCTCCTTATTTTTTATTTTTTCTAAACAAAAACAAAAAAAAAATGAGGATAAGAGCGAGGTGAACCAAATGCATTCATTCGATTCGGTATATCTGCAGAAGGTACATATACAAAAATATACACATAAAACCACTAAACCTGGCGCCCCATAAAGCCATAAGAAAAGTCCTTCGAGATCAAAATGTGGCTTTATGAAGCAGAAAGTTTTCTTCTGGTGTGCCACATTGGTGTATTTGTAAATGATTATGTTTACGGAGGATTTGTGGCAGCCGAAGTAAATATTCCGAAAAAGGAACTCTTTGGCAACACAAGAAAACACATTTATTTCTGATGCTTAAAGAAGAAGAAGGAACACCATCCACAGACGGTTTCTGTTGGTTAGGATATGTTTTTCTTTTCATTTTCATTTTTTGTTTTTGTTTTTATTCAATTTATGAAAAAGCGAAGAAGAAAAATTGCGCCATTTGGAGTTTTTTTTTTTTTTTTTAAATAAAAGAAAAATATTTGTTTCTTTTGGAAAATTCTAGTTTATATTGTAAGAGAGTCATTATTTATTGAGTACATTATTTTTTTTTTTTTTTGTGAGTGTTTATGCGATGTGGAACAAACAAGGAGCGTCGTTGATCGATTCATTTTTTTTTTTTTTTTTTTTTATGGACATTTTATAAGGATAAGCCGCTTGAATATTTTTTTTTATAGGTGCTTTGGATAAGAATAAAATTTGGAAAGTGGAGCATCAAGAGATTGTAAAAAAATTATTTGAGGTGAGGTTTTTTTCACCACTTATTTTTTTTATTAAAAAGAATTGTATACAAGAGGGAAAATAGTACAAAAAAAAAAAAATAAATAAACAAAATAAAATTTTAACCCTCATAAAACTTGGGAATAAAGTTTGATTTTGGAAAAATCCAGGGAGAAAGAATCCATAAAGTTCTTACAAATATTTTTGGTTAAAGGGTGTTTTTTTAAGAGGTTGAGTTTTGTGTGATAAAGTTATCATAACAGCTGACATAAAGTTTATCAATTTTTAAAACTTCGTGAAAAGTTTTCTTTTGTTATAAGAACTAAAGATTCTACAAAATTATCTAGTGTGAAAGGGTGTTTTTTTTTTTAAGAAATTAAGAAAGTCAGAATTAGTACCTAATACAAATAATGGAACAAAAAATGGTACCCCCATGAAAATTTGTAAAAATATTTTATGTATTTATAACAGAAACCAGGAATCTAAGCAGTCTTGAAAAATATTTAAGGTAAAAGGGTGTTTTTTTTGGGAAATAAGGAAAATCCGAAATAAGTTCGATAAAAACAATGGTATGAAAGGTACCCTTACAAAGTTTCTTAAAAATGTTGTCTTTGTCATGTTAATAACGTAAAAAATAAGTCTATAAATTAATGTTTTTCATGTGAAAGAATGTTTTTTTAGGTGTAGAAAAATGTGGGTATATTTGCATATTTGTATATTGGAATATTGGAAAACCTAATTAGCTAAGTTACTTTTAGGGTTGGAAAAAAGAATCTAAAATTTCTATTAGAATATCATGGTTAAAATTGTGTTTTTTTAATGAAAAAAAAAAAGAGGTTGTCTGTACGATGATTTTACGTGATAACGTCGTCGGAAAACAGGTTGTGTGCTTTTGTTTAAAATGAGTCAATTGAAGCGTTTACTTATTTCAAACAATCATAATTTACAAGAAAAAGCTAAAAAAAATACCTTTTTTATTTTCTCATTACATTAATTTTTTTATTTTAAAAGCTTCCAAAAAAAAATTATGCAATTTAAAAGCCAAGTATTTCTTCTTAAGAATAAAAATATCTTAAAATATTTACATTGCTCAAAAAGTATAAAAATAATTTACTGAAAACAATCATTTTCATGAAAAAAAAAGCAAAAATAACATGAATTTTTATCTTTTATCTTAATTCTATTTTTTTCCCTAACAACCTATAAAAAATTTTATACCATCTGAGGGCTTAATGTCTTAGCTCAAAATATATATATCGATCAGGTCTATGAGACATCTACAAAAAGAGCTAAAATTTTTTGAACTCGATCAAATTTCATTAAAAAAAGCAAAAAAAAAACATTTATTTTTATGTTCTTACGCTATGGAATCAATTTTTTTGTTTGACAATCTATAAACAAATTTACCATGTGAAAGCTTATTATTTCACCTTTCAAATTTCTCATTTCAAAGATGCCAACAAGAGAAGTTAGAATTTTTTAAAGTCAACCATGTCGAATTTCCCGACTGAGATTACGGTACTTCCCACACTGGTGGCTGTTCGGGGGGCAACAGATCTCCACTGGTGTTTTGAGGTTTTTCGCAAATTTCTTGATTTAACATTGTGTAGCTTGTAGTTAGTGTACCGTTATGTGTGATATACCAAATGAAAGGTAATTGTATCAGTATGCTCAGAAAAGTTTAATAAAATAACCTGTTGAATTCTAAAATTTTATTTTACCGTTATCTCAAAATTGTGTTAACGAAAATGATTGAAACCTCGCACACATATAGTCGTAGTCATAGTCTATCATTACTCCATATATTTTATTCCTGTATCTATTAAAGAAAAAAAGATAAAAATAAAAAACGATGAAAATCTGTTAAAAACGGTCAAAAAACATGTTTTTTAAAAACTTGTTTCTTCCGTTATTCAATCAAAACTCACTAAACGTTTTCAAGTTTTTGCACATAAATGCATAAGGCCAAAACATGTCCTAGAAGTTTGAGATTTTTTGAACGCTCCAAAAAAAACTAAAAATCAAAAATTACCCAAAAATACCCCTAAGAAATTTTCAAAAATTCATATTTCGAAACGCAGAATGTTGGAAAAAAATCCGTATCAGACCCCTAATTTTTTTTTCTCATCTTTCACCTGGCATTTTTAGAATTGTCAAAAAAAAAATGTTCCTTTACCCAAAATCATCATTTTGTCATAGCTCCAACACGTGTAAAACATTCAAATAAAACGTTATAGCTTAGTTTCAACATTTTCTGGATTTTTTTCTCAAATGCAGTTATTCTTAAATAAGTCTCATCTATCTATAGCAAAAAAAATCAATTCTCTACGACTATGAGTTTAGATTTTAGCCCAAATTTCATCTTTCCGTTTTACCCCTGTTTACCCTATTAAATGACGGAATTTTTAAAAATCCTTCATTTTAATTAAGCTTTAAGTTATTATCTTTCAAATAATCTATAGAAGATTTTTGCATCTCTAATAGTTTATATTTTTAATTTTTAATTGAAATTTTTTGTCGCACTTCGAAAGTGCGAGAGTGTAACGTTAGATAATGTCGTCACTTTTTTGTGGTATCTGCCATGGTTCATTGATTTATAAGACGTTATCACGTCAAAAAAAAATTATGCATACGCATCTTTTGAAACAGAAAGCTAGAATAAATAGTTTTCATAAGAAAAATTTCTGTGAAAGGGTGTTCTTTTTTGTTTTTTTTTTTTTTTTGTTATTTCACTACTTTTTGCAAGGTCCGTAAAATTTAAAATCATGTAAAATGGTTATTGCAGGTTTTTTTTTTAGAAATTTTCAAATAGATTACTTGCATTTTTAAGGATACAGGAGATAGTAAAAAAAATTAAGTGTATTGGATTTTAGATTGAGTGAATCTTTGAGTGAAATTTCAGTTGAGTCATTGTATATGAATTTGATACACAATGGTTGAGTTAAGTCTGAGGACTTTTGATGAAAATTTTGTAACTCCACTTAAAGTCGAAAAATTGAGTCAAAAACAGTTTTCCGAAAATTTTCAAAATTTGCAATAAAAAGAATAAATACAAATATGGATCATAATCGTTAAAACAATACTACTCTTTACAAGCCTTTTTATAAAAAAAAATTAATTTTAGAACTAAGTTTTTTTTTATTTTTATACCAAAATTCTTAAAATTAATAAAAAAAATTCTTTGATTTTAAAAATAAGTCCAATTTGACTACATTTAATTGCCGAGTTCTTCTGCAGATTTTAAAATTTCTTCTGGTTTTTAAAGCTTCCAATATTCCCTAAATAAACTTGATTTGTATTTTAAGCACACGCGAAATACCTATGGATATTTGTTTTTCTTTGAAGCTTTAAAAATGCTTAAATTGCTTCTGTAAAGCTTTATAGTAGAAAAATTTCTGTATGATCACTTCTATAAACTCATCGGTTTAAGTTTAAGTTCTAGATAAATGAGAGACAAACCTTTTTCTTTCCCCCAAATTTAAGTCCTTTGATTTAACAGTTTAATATTTATACTACCTATTCAAAAAGAAGATATCATTTCTTATCCTAATCCTTCAATTCGTTAAATATCAAAATGTTGAAAAACACACCACGATTATCCTTTAAAAAGCTACTTCTTCTTCCACATCACTTGCATCATTTTCATCATCATCATCATTAGCTTTCTTTTAATACTAGATGCTGTTGCTCTACAATATTCATTCCAATCTATTCTACCGTTGCGATGTGCGATGTTATAGGAATGGATAAGATGAACTCTAAAACGAAAGAAGAACTTGACAGAGCGACAGACGGGCAAATTGCTTCACATTTTTTTCCACAAATTTTCTTATTTTTTTTTTTTTTTTTTTTTTTTGAAAAACACCAGAGGGTTGAAGATGAAGACTTACGAAATAGCTGCATCTAAGTCCATTTAATGTCAATTTACATTCAGAGTTGGTGTTAGCTGTGAGCGCTGCCACTGGTGGTTTTTCAACTTCAAAAAAAAACTTTTTCATTTTCACTTTTTTACTTGAGATGTAAGTATACCTAGATTCTTAAAGGATGTGTAATGGAATCATAAAAAAAAATTAAACTGATATTAAACTTAAAGTTTTACAAAGACTAAAAGATTTCTCCGCCATTTAAAAAAAAATTACTCTTCTCTACTTATTTTTATCTTTTCACATATTTTTACACCTATAAACCTTCTATAAAAAAAAAAAAAAAAAACAGTATAAAACAAAGCTTAAAAATCTGTAACTTTCTACAACCAGTTGTTGAATCTAAATTTTTTTTGCTCTCACTTGATCTCTATTTTGAGATGCGAGTAAAATGGATGTGCGATTGTTTTTTTTTTTTTTTGTTTTGTATTATTTTTCACAAAGCAGCATCAAAAAAACCCCGAAATGGCACATAATGCGCTTAGAAGAAGGGTGTAACTTTTACAACCACTATACTCATGGTATTAGGAGAAAAGTACAGATTTCGCTAGTTGAGGTTTATTTACCAATTTGTATGCTATGCACTTAAAGAAGACCAAACACAAACACACAAACAAAAAAAAAAACTTAAAATAGGATTTTGGTAAGATAGACAGTTGTTATATAGGGAGTGAAACTAAATACATTTGAGTCATTCTGGTGTGAATTTAAAGTAAAATTTAATTTTTACTCCGTTTGGGTTATTTTTGAATTTACTTTAGTGTTTTTGTTTTAACTTTTAAAATCCAGAATAATATCTTTTAATTAAGTTAGTATAAAAGAAACATTATATTATACAGTAAAAGAGTAGACCAAATATTAAAATTACACTGGCTTACAGACAAAATTGACACTCAATTTTTTTTCTTACGTTCATTGACCTCAGGGACTCGAAAATCATTTTTAAAAAATAACGATGATGTTTTCGAGATATAAGTTTTCAAAGTTTCTTGTCGTTATATCTTGAGTGGACAGCACTGGTTCATTTATTGTAGCTGTGTGTTATAATAGTCTCCGTGTTTTTTGTCGTTTTTATTAGTAAATTTTTAAATTTAATTTCAAATTTTTGTGTTAGTGCACTGAAAAAAGTGTACTATTTTGTATTTATCTATAATAATTCTCTTAATTGTGTTAAAAGTGTTTAAAATTAAATAGTATAATATAGTAATAAAAAAAATAGTCTCCGGTAATTATTAAAAATAAAAAAAAAAAACAAGTTTCCCTCAGTTTGAGTGTTTTTTTTCTTTATTTGCATGTGTCAATGTATTTTTCCTATAGGTATATGCATTAGCACTTCCCCTCATTATAAATTCCATTTATTAGTTCATAGCTCACTTTCTTTTGTTTTAATATTTTTAAGCCCATTTTATTAGCTTCTTATTTGAATTCGTTTTTAAAATATTAAAAGCGTCCGCGGTTCAAGTGGTAAAAGCGTGGTTCTTTTTGATTATTTTTTTTTATTCTTAGGGGTTCAGGTTCAATTCCCGCTGTCTGACCAAAAATCAATTTCTTTTTTTTTAATTGATTTTCATACAATTTTTTTTTTTTTTGTTTTTTTATTATTTCTTATTTAATTTGTTTATTTCAATATTATTATTTTTTCTTATTTTTATTATTTTTTTTATTTTTTATATTTTTAAATATCATTTTTACTTAATTTTTTTTATTGTATTTCTCATAAATACCATGGTTTGCTCGACTAAAAATTGTTCTGATGGGTCGATTTCTACTCCTTTATATGCTTGTTTCGGACCGTGTGGTAATCTCTACCATGCAAAATGCATTGGTTCCACTAATGGTTTTATCGAAAAGATTTCTAACTCAAAGTTTGCCTATTGGTATTGCCCTGATTGCCGCGAATTATCTATATCTACATTAGCTTTCAAAATGTCTTCTTTTAAAGCAGACATTTTAAAACTCTCAAAAGGTTTCGAAGAACTTCTGAATGTTTTTAATACTGCGGTCTCAAATTTAAATTCTTTTTCCATAACTAACAGTATGGTAAATAACTCCACTTCAACTGATGATTTAGTTCCTGACCTTCCTCCATATTTAATTTCTTCTCACGATGATGATATTCTTGCCCAGTCTGGTTCCGGTATAAACAAAGCTCATGTACGTACCCAAAAAGTTAACAAAAAAAGAAGGAGAGACAATTCATCGAATGTGAAAAATTCTGGTCCATCTCCAAAACGCACAAATCTCAACACAAATCCTCATCCTATTGCCGTATTACCTGATCCTACTCAACCAGTAGCCTCGACAACCACCGTTGCTAGTACTAATATAATCAAGGCTGTTTCGAAACCAAGATCGATTTTCGTTTCACGTTTAGACCCTAATACATCTCCTGATGATATTATTTCCCATTTAGTTTCTTGTAAAAGCATTCCTTCAACAACATCTGTTAAGTGCACAAAAATAAGTAAGCCCAATAGTTTTATTTCATCATTTAAAATTGTAACAAACCCAACTTATTTTGATTCCATTTGCAACACTCATATTTGGCCCCTAGAAACCTTAGTTAAAGAGTTCTCCATCACAAAAAAACACCCTGTATCTAAAACACCTTCGACAAAAAACTCAGCAGGATTGCCCTCTTTTACCAAAACGTAAGGGGGTTACGCAGCAAAACCGCTGACATCTTCATGAATTCACAAACATTTCCACATGATATATTTATTTTAACAGAAACTTGGTTAAATGCTAGCTTTTTAGACACGGAACTATTTTGTCAAGAGTTCTTAGTTTACAGAAAAGATCGCCACACTGGAAATGCAAAGGAACTCGGAGGAGGTGTCTTAGTAGCGGTTCGAAATAAATTTGTTTCTTCTTCCATATCATTCCCGTTTAAGCTCTCAATTGACTTAATCTGCGTTAAAATTTCTTCAATGACTAAATCAATTTATATTCTAAATGTATATATCCCTCCAAAAAGTACATCATCCTCTTATACAGAGCTTTCGATGGCTTTAGATTACGTACTTGACCTGTCTTGCTCCAATAGCAACATATTACTTTTAGGAGACTTCAATTTACCTCACATTGATTGGGTCCCTTCCGATGATGAAACATATCAAGAAGCTTCACTAACATCTTCACAAAATGAGCTTGCTTTATTAGACAAAATTTTGTATACTGACTTACAGCAGATAAGCTGTATTAAAAACTATAAAAATCGAATTCTCGATTTAGTATTTTCCTCTGACGCTATTAGTACTCTTGTTCTAGAGTCTAGAACTGGTATCACTAATATAGACGGTTACCATCCACCTTTGGATATCTTCTTTGACTGGAGCAATCATATTACTGAAAACAGTAACGATTTTGATTGCTCTTACACTCTTGATTTTAAAAAAGCAAATTTCGAATTGCTTTCTGAAAACATATCTAGTTCAGGGATAGAAAATATACTTACATTATCTAATATTGATGAAGCAGTTACAAATTTTTATAACATCCTTAACAGCTGTCTTGTAAATTCCCTTTCCATGAAAAAATCAAATAATAATAATAATTTTAGTCACCCTTGGTACACAAAAGACCTAAAAATACTTAGAAATAAACGAAATAAAGCATGGAAACTTTTTTTAAGAACCCTTTCACCAGTTGATCACGCTTCTTACGTTGAACTATTTGAAGAATTCAAAACTCATTCAAAAAATTTGTACACCGACTACATGATTGAGAAAGGAAATTCCCTAAGAAAAGATCCAAAGTCATTTTGGAACCTTGTTAACTCAAAGAAAAACTCAGATGGATATCCAGCAAATTTCACTCATGAAGATATTACATTACATCAAACATTTGACATTTGCAATGCTTTCGCCAGTAACTTTCGTAATTCATTTGTTAATAAGACTGTTGATGTTGACGAAGTCTATTTCAAAAATTTACATTCATATTCCGAAACGAGCTGTACGAACATCCCTGTACTGCAAAGTACTGTGTTAGACCTTCTTTCATCCTTAAATGATGATTGTTCTGCTGGCCCAGATGGTGTGCCACCAATAGTATTAAAAAACTGTAGAAACTCCCTAGTTCAGCCTCTAACATTTTTATTCAAACTTTCCATCAAGTCAGGAAAATTTCCCTCCATCTGGAAAAAGTCATTCCTCACTCCTGTTTTCAAGAAGGGTGATAAGACAGATATAAAGAATTATAGGCCTATTTCGAAACTATCCTGCATTCCAAAGGTTTTTGAGCAAGTTGTTTGTGATAGTCTAGCATTTTATAGTAAAAATCTGATAAGTGAAAAGCAACATGGCTTTGTAAGAAAAAGATCTACTACAACTAATCTTCTTAGCTTCTTAAATAAATGTTCAAATGCATTAGAAAAGGGTAATGAAGTTGACTGCGTTTACACTGACTTTTCAAAGGCATTTGATCAACTTAGTCATAAAATAATAATCTTCAAATTAAAAGCTTTTGGTTTTCCACGTATTTTTATTGCCTGGGTTGAATCTTATCTTAACCAAAGATCCTATCAGGTCAAATTTAGAAACTGTCTTTCAGATATTTTCATAGCCAACTCTGGAGTCCCTCAGGGAAGTCACCTAGGCCCATTTTTATTCATTTTAGCTATAAACGACGTAATCTCGTGCATAACTTCAAGTGATATTCTAATATTTGCTGATGATATGAAGATTTTTAAAGAAATTAAGTCTGACAATGATCGTATACTTCTACAAAGCGATATTAACAGTTTTAATGTTTGGTGTGGTAAAAATGGCCTTTCACTTAACCCAGCTAAATGCCAAACAATTACATTCTCGAGAAAACGAGTCATTAATACTTTTGATTACTACATCTTGCAACATAAACTTTGTCGAGTATTTAGTTTCAAAGACTTGGGTGTCCAATTTAGTTCAAATTTAGGATTTACTGAACACATCAATTTTATAGTAAATAAAGCGAGCTCAATGCTTGGTTTTATTAAACGTTGGGCAAAGGAATTTGATGATCCATTTGTTACTCTATCTTTGTACAACTGCTACGTTCGACCCCATCTTGAGTACGCTTCTCAAGTATGGAGTCCTTTTTATGAAGTTCATAAAAACCGAATTGAATCTATTCAACACAATTTTGTACGCTTCGCTCTAAAAGGTCTTCCTTGGACCGATCCTTTCAACTTGCCACCTTATGAACATCGTATTCAACTTCTTCAGATGCAAACTTTAGCACAGAGACGTGTAAATAATGATTTAATCTTTCTTCATCAGCTAATTAATTCCCAAATTGACGCTCCTGATCTATTAGCTTGTATTGGTATAAATTATCCGGGTGGATCTCACCTTTTACGAAGATTTGAACCTTTGCATATCGACTTTCATAGAACAAACTATGGTATTAATGAGCCTCTTAGTCGCATGAGTAAACTTTTTAACTTGAACCATTCATCCTTAGACTTTAATTTGACGAAAATGGGTTTAAAAACATTGTTTCGAACCAGTGCTCCACAATCGTGACTGTTAATCAATGTTTTAAATAAATTATATAATGTTGGATTTTTTGTACTTATAATTGTATAACTTGTAAATTTGTTCGTAATTATTTTGTTTTATATTGTGCATGTGGGAGGTTGTATTTTTTGTTTACTAACCACTAACATGCACTTATGATGAGCCTCTGATCGTAGATAAAAGCTTGTTCTAAGCTTACTACATCAAAGAATCTGAAGTGGAAAAAAAAAATAAATGATGAACACAAAAACCAGCATCTGAAAGCTGAATAAATAACCTAGAAACACTAGACAATTTTTCTGCGTCATTCCAGATTTTTAAGTGCAATATATAAAAACATTAAAAAAAAATTTTTTTAAAGGTGTTTTTGCCAAAAAAAATTTCTTACTGAAAGAAAAAATCAAAATCTTTCGATTCCTCATAGTTTAAAAATTTTACGTCTAGTACACTTTCTGACAAAGATAACAAGATAATTTTTTTTTCAAAATCTATTTATAAATTATAAAGACATAGCCATTTTTGTATTGATCAATATTTTCTACTCTTTTTGTTACTTTTTGAGTTTTTGTCTATAACTTGAAAAGCAAGCTGAATTTTGAAATTTGTATTAAGTAATTTTTTGTATATAATAAAATTTCCTATCGATATGTATCTTTTTAAAAAAATTTAAAATTAAATTATTGTAAAAAACTTAAGAAAAACTACTCAAAAAAGAGAACAAAAAAAAAACAACGATATTTTTGATGTTTTTACTAAATAGTCCATTTTTATTTTTTGAACATTTATAGGTACTAGCCGACCCCGCACTCAAAATTCGAGTGCCAATTGTAACTTTTATTTATGCTCAAATAAGCACACTATATAAATCACTTTATTAACTACTAAGAATATGCAACACTTAATTTTATTCGAAATTCGAGAACGTCTTCGAAGGTTCCCGTTTTTGCTTTTAGAAGTTTCCACTTCCAGAAGGGAGAGGGCGTGGTTCAGCTTATTTGTTTTTGTTTTTTTCCTCAATTTTAATTTATTTATTTTATCTATTTCGGTAAAAAAATATAAATAAAGTATACATTCTGCACATCTAGATAAAATTTCCTATCGTTCGGTATATAATTTATGCCCCTTCGGTTTTTGTGGGCCGCGTATTTTGTACCACAAAATAAGTGTTTGCCGTTTTATTATATGATTGAAAATGTAACGGACAAAAAAGAAGATATTTTATTTTTCGACATAATAGTTACAAAAATAGAATACGGCTAAAATTGGATAAAATATATACTTTCAAAATCTACTGTTTTTGGTCTATTTGAACCATTTTTCTTTCCTCTTAAAATCAACCATTCTTCTTGAAATTTTGTATAGCTACATAATTTGTACATCGCTCAGGCTCGGAGCGTTAGCAAAGTCATATGAAAATCAAAATTTTGAAAAAATGAAACTCCCTAACTTTGACTTGCCTAAATTTGAAAATAAGACAACCAAAATACATAATATTTAACTATCACATTTATAGGTACTGATACCCTTTGTGAAATTTTGGAAAACCTCATAGGTATTTAACTACACACAAAAGTTGTTTCTCAAATCAATCTTTCTCCCTTAACCGATTTCTGTTATTTGCAGATAAGTTAATGAAGTATATGTTTACACACACAAATCTCAGTGAATAAACCACGATAAGATAAAAAGGATTCCATTTGTTTAACTTAACTAAAAATAAATCGGTTCCACTTGATTAAATATATACAATTTATCTTTCATAAACCAAAAGGCTACTGCTTTTTTATTTTGATTTCCTAAATCCACTCTGTTGTCTTTTGATATTAATTACACACACATACACAATTATTTGCCCTCCTAACGGGATTTCTATTTTTGTATGTGTCATTTCGAAAACAGAAGGAATAAACAATTTATCATCCCAAAACATAGAAATTGTTTTTATACTCTGATACATGATTGTGGTTCACAAAATTCCTAAAACTCCCTGACTGACACAAAAGTATTCTTAAGGATATCTCAAAAACAACCTGATATCCTCGGTTTCATATCAATTAATCGAAATCAAAATAAACAAACATCAATTCTGTCGTCACACACCGCCGTTACTATAAATCAGTATCACTTCTTCTTCTTCTTCCACATAGACAAAAAGTGATATTGAGACTTTGCTCTAGATAAGTGATTTATATTCGCACTCAATTCATGCCATAGGTTTTATCTTTTATCTCTCTTCAACTACTACTTGTTTCTAATATAACAGGGTGATACAGTCAGGATCGATTGATTAAGCTTTTTTGACATTCTAATACGAAAAAGTAGTCCTTAATTTGGTTTTGAAAAACACATTTATCTCGCTGGAGATTCAAGACCTCATGGCTCATGTCAAACTATAAGACTACTCAAATTCTCTCAATAACTTTGTTAAACGAAGCTACATTAAAAGCATAAAGAAGTCAGTTAGAAGAAGCTTACTTCAGTAGCTTAAAATCCAGTGTCCTTTTTTTAAAAGAATATTAGTTTTGGAGCTAGGAAAATTCAGACCTCTGTGTATTTGAAACCGTTTCTGTGGGTAAAACTCAATTGAGAATTTAAACTCACCCGAATAAGAAATCAAACTAATTTTATGCCCTACATCCTTTAGAAGGAAAACTGTGACTTAATTCAAATGACACGGAATGTCCTTAAACACCACAAACTATTTTCATTCAATTGATTCACAGCACACTTGGATGATTTAGAAGACTATAGTGCAGAAACATATACGTAACCCATAACCATTTCTTCATTTCATGGCCCCAGTTTTGTTGGGTGTGAGCTGTGAGGATATGTTACGAAGAAAAGGTGTTGGTTATCAGGATACACACATATACAGTATACACTCATGTAATAGTGCAAAATCGAATATTGAATGGAATCACATTCGATACGAAATAGTTTCCAGATGTCCTTTTTCCTGAATTCCATACAATCCCCCATATATACATTTTCACTGCCTGACGCTTATGCACTTGGGGACATGCTGTAATATCCTGTTCAGTAATATCCTTTCAATCGAGTGGAAAGAGCAAAATAAAAAAAAAAAAAATTGGAAAAAAATATTAAAGCAATATGTGATGATGATGGCAGCGAGGTTTCTGTTTTTCCATGCAAGTGTGACTTGGTTTCATAAAAATTGATTTATAATATTATACGGGAATGTCAGGAAAAAAAGTGTTCTTCTTTTTTTTTTTTTTTCTTTTTGAAGGAGTCATTATTTGTTAATTTCCTATAGGAATGTTAAAGATGACATTTACGTCTTTGATTGATGTTATTTTTTTTTTCACTCAGATATAAATGATTAAACCTTGTAAATCCAAGGGCACAATACTATCTAGTCAAGTTTTAAAGCGTTTGTCATTATAAGAGGAACCGAGTTAGGAACTTCTCAGTACATACAGGGTGATTCAGAAGGTATGTGTCAAGGAGCTAAAACGTGTAAATTGATCGAGCCAAGATTTTGTTGCATTAAGGGTTAAGGCCCTTACAGCTAGAGCCCATCGGCGCGGCGCGGCGGGGGTGCCCCAGACTTAGGCCGTGTGTAATTGCGTTAAATAGTTAACCCTGTGAAAAATTTTTAACACTATTGAGATGAATACAAAATTTGTAGCTGTTAAAAATATAATGGGCTCTCGAACCTGGGTAAATAAGGCTACATTTTTTTTGCAATTGTTTTTTTTTTATTATTATTATAGTATTAAAAAGCAATATCATTGCAGAAAAGAGGCAGATAAAAATATTAAACAATACCTAAGCCATACAGCTGAAATTTTTGTATTCACCTCAATAGCGTCAAAAATTTTACACAGGGTTAACTATTTAACGCAATTCACGCACAGCGTTAGTACGAAAAATTCACAGATCAGTCTTCAGTCGTTTTCAATTCAAAAAGGATTAACTTCTCAGAGTTAATCCAATATAATATCACTTAATTGTATCTTCAAACAACTCTGAATGTTTAAAAAATATGCAATAGAAGCAAGGTTAATGTTTCATAAATTAATTTACCAACAAGTCCAGCCATGTAAAACATAAAATAAAGGAGTTTCTTATAACAAAATACATAGGTTTGGTTAAATTTTAGTTTTTTGAAAACGGCAATACATTCTTGTTTATGTTTTTATTTAAGAACATAAATTTTTAAAAAATTAGTATTAGCTTTTTTTCATTTCATTTTCTCAAAATTTTTACATTGAAAATTAATTTTTCAAAATTATTTTATAAAACAGCTATATCATTGGCTTTTTGGGACCAATTACAGATTCTACTATCTCTTCGAAAAAAACACCAACATTTTTTTATGATAATCTTTTTTATCAAAAAACAACACCGACTTCCATGGATGAAAACAGGGTTTTATGGTTTTTCTTATAGTTCCCATGAACGAAATTGAAATGGGACCACATCGCAGCCACCAGCTATCTAATATAAAAAGAATTATCAAAATTGGTTCACTCAGTCAAAAGTTATGTATGAGGTTACAAACACAAAAAAAAAATACAGACGAATTGAATACCTTCTCCTTTTTGGAAGTCGGTAAAAACTCTTTATTCTTGCTTTTTATCCTAAATTCAAAGAGTTTTACCGAATTTCAGTGGGATGGCCAATCATTTTTGTTTTTACTAAAAAAAAAACACCCTTTTAACGATGATATTTTTGCTGAATTTCACAATTTCTCTACACCTAAAAAAAAAACAACTTCAGATGAAAAAAATCTAAAGACTTATTTTATTCGTTTTTCCCATGTTAACATTTTTTATAAATTTTCTAAGGGTACCTTATATACCATTGATTTTATCGGACTAATCGTGGATTTTTCTTTTTTCTCAAAAAACAACCTTTCACCATTTGTACAAATTTTTATTGGTGTAACATTGTTGTCCCATTTTTTGTGGTACTAATTCCGAATTTCATCATTTCTTAGAAAAAAAAACACCTTTTCACTCAAGATAATTTTGTAAACCCTGTAGATTCTTAGTTCTTATAATAAACAAAACTTTTTCACCAACTTTAAAAAAATTAACAAAATGTATGTCAGCAGTTATCATACCTTTCTCACACATAACTCAACACCTAAAAAAAAAACACTCTTTCACTTAAAATATTTTTAAACACTTTATGGATCCTGTGTTCCTTCTTTAAATCTAAAACCTTCATCACGAATTTCATCAGTGTATCATATTTTTCACATGGGTTTCGATAACATTTTACCTTGTGAAGCTAAAAAACAAGCGCTTTTGTTTTTAATCGACAATAACTTTTCTTAGAGCAATCGTGTTGACTTTATTTTTATGTCATTAGATTCAGCATCACAAAATACCTTAAAAACATGTCTCATATGATCACATTCCACAAACAATTTTTTCACTATATCCTGTCCGCGAAAAGAACCCCCTTCCATCTAATTTTTTGTCCTTAGTTCTTATTCTTATCCCAAAAGCAAATTTTTTGACAAGTTTCATGAATGTTACAATTTTTTTTCAATATCTATCTATTTTATCTGTATACTATTTTACAGAATTGGTTTACCAAACTTTTTTTTTTTTTGTCCAATCCAACAAATAACCGGCCATTTGAAAAATTATTAAACATTTGGATAGGCTCCCCTATGTTAAAAAAAAAACGGGGGATTATAACGTCAATCTGATGAAAATTTAATACCTCCTCAAAAATTCGTATAACAACACTGCTTTTCTCTTTGGCTTTGTATTATTAAGTCTTCTCAATCAATTTGTCTTATATTTCTCTCTGCAATCATCTGTATAATTGATTGGATATTGAGAACCCCCCAAATTTCCCCTTTGTTTCATTTACATTGAATTTAATTTCCATTTACTTTTGGATATCTCAAATTTACACAGGCACAAAAGCTGAAACAGTTTGCTTAATTGGGGGATACTAAAGGATCTCCATATCCAGCCATAAGGCTTTTAGGGCTCTCTAAAATGGATAGCTAGTATTTGAGAATCCATAAAATACGTTTCTGAAAACCTTCAAAATTTCACATCCCCACAATCGTTAAGGTTTCCATGATGTTTCGAAAATAATAGCGGTGTGTTGTTAGCAATAAGAGGGTTAGTCAAACTGGCTAAATTGGTAGGCAGGATGTGTAAACTTATACAGCTGCTACAGCTGCTATAGATAGCCAAAATGATGCTAAAATGCTCTGTATTGGAAACATAGACCATTAGAATAATTAGTAACGGGGTAAGACTAATTGCCCTCAAGCACAATTGTAAATCGGAAGTGAAAACAAGAAACGAAGAGCTTTTTGGTCTGCTGGTTATGTCCTTGGATTCTCCTGCCTGCCTGGGCTATTTGTATGGAAGCAAATAACGGATATGTTTCTGGTCTGGTTTGGTTTTGTTAAATTGCAGGAAAACTTGTTTCTGTATTGTTCTCTCGATTCTGTTGTTATTTATGGCTACGTGCACGACATACTTATCCTTGTAGTTTAGCTAGGTATTCCTCTACCCACACAGAAAAGGAAGCACAACACAACCTCTACTACACGTTTGTATAGGGATTTATTGATCCATAAAAGGATTTTTCAACTGAAAAACCTTATAATATGGGAGTTGATGTAGGATAATTGTTTAAGTTTTCGAGAAAAGGGTTTTCTTGTAAACCGATGAAGATTCAATATTTGACTTACTCTTGGGATAGCTAGAAAGCTTTTAATTACGAAAATACCTTCAATAAAGTGGTATAGATACACATAGATTTAAAGTTGAATTAAATGCATGATAGATGTTGTTTCTTGTTTTAATTGAAACTACGGGACCTGTCAAATATCCAAGTTAATAAAGGATTTTCAAATTTGTTATTGAAATTTTCTCTTGATTCAGAGATTATATTTTTGATGTACGCAATGCTCTTAGTGATTCTAACAAAATTGGATTTTCTCAGAAAAAATCGGCTAACGGATACACAGTGAGCCTGAACAATTTTAAGGTTGACCTAAGATTACGACAAAAAACTAAAAATGAGGCTTTGTTCCTGAAGGCCTCAGCAATAATAATCCGTTTTTACCAAAATCGGATTAGCTTCTTTTTTCGAGATACCCTAGTAAACGTGTTTTTTTCGAGAAAAATTCATATCAACGCAAGGCTCGAGTACGTTAACTTAGGCGCCGAGAATTGAAAACGGTTTTTTGTAGAGGTATTCAATACAATCATTTTTTGCTATGGGAGGGGGGGTCTATGCCCCCCCCCCTTTCGGAGGGAGGGGCAATTTTCTAAAAAAAACTACTAAAAAATATTAAAAAACAACGGCAACACTTACAGTTATCAGTGATACCTTTTCAAAAGCTTAAATTGTACACTTAATTTGAGTTTTTAAATCAAGTTACTTTGATCAGTTTTTTTTTTTTTGAAATAATCGATTTCAAAGTCAACATTTGTGAAAAATTAGTATGAAAAAATACATTGAATACTATTTTAGTCAAGACTGGATTTCAATACGGGATAGATCGATAATGTAAACTATCTCAATAAATTCTTTATCATATACTGAAAACCATATGTAGTTAAGCCTTCTGGAAAACTATTTTCTCAAAAATTTACTGACTGAGAAATATTTCTTACTTAATAGACCAGGGTCGATAATTTTTGAAACCAAAAAAAATCATAGTAGAATGAAACACATTGGAAAAGGAGGTGAATATGATGAAAACTAAAGGAAAAATAAATTACGGGCGAGCCGAGTTCGGGAAGTGGGTGGGTTGAGTTTTTAATGGTAAAAAATGGTATATCTCGATTTCCGGCAAAACTACAAGTCCTATAGAAAAAAGTTGTATGGCAAAGTTGTAGGTAATAAGAAGATCTACAACTTTTGTATCAACAATTTTTTCACATAACCTCAAAATGTATGTGAAAAATTCAAAAAACCGTGTTTTTGGTTTTTTATTTTTATCTTTTTCAAAAACAAAAATATTTTTCTACGAAATTTGGTGAAAACTTACCTTATTATGTCCCAAGTACACTGTAATTTATTTGATGGAAATTTTAATTTGTTTACCTTATTTTGACTAAATACCAAAAAAACACAATAATTTTCAATCGAAAATTCACGTGTCAAAATATCAGCTTTTTTCAAAAAGTTGGTGGGCATTTTGTTCGTTAAAATGTCTATTTTCTGATGGTGTAAAAAAAAATTTACATTAGTATACTATAGAACATGTTCTCGTAAGATGCAAAAAATTAAAAAAGCTTGAATTCGAAAAAAAAATTTTATCATTGTTTACAATTTTGGCCTATTTATTCAAATTTACACTCAAATTTACTCAAAAAACGTAAGATTTCATGTAACATTGATAAATCTTACGTTTTTTGAGTAATTAAAGTGTTAATTTGAAAACAATGATAAAAAAACAATGATAAAAAAATTTTTCGAATTCAAGCTTTTTTCATTTTTTGCTTATTACGAGAACATGTTCTATAGTATACTAATGTAAATTTTTTTTACACCATCAGAAAATAGACATTTTAACGAACAAAATGCCCACCAACTTTTTGAAAAAAGCTGATATTTTGACACGTGAATTTTCGATTGAAAATTATTGTGTTTTTTTGGTATTTAGTCAAAATAAGGTAAACAAATTAAAATTTCCATCAAATAAATTACAGTGTACTTGGGACATAATAAGGTAAGTTTTCACCAAATTTCGTAGAAAAATATTTTTGTTTTTGAAAAAGATAAAAATAAAAAACCAAAAACACGGTTTTTTGAATTTTTCACATACATTTTGATGTTATGTGAATAAATTGTTGATGCAAAAGTTGTAGATCTTATTATTACCTACAACTTTGCTATACAACTTTTTTCTCTAGGACTTGTAGTTTTGCCGGAAATCGAGATATACCATTTTTTACCATTAAAAACTCAACCCACCCACTTCCCGAACTTGGTTCGCCCGTAATTTATTTTTCCTTTCATTTTTATCATATTCACCTCCTTTTCCAATGTGTTTCATCCTACTATGATTTTTTTGTACTTTTTAATGTTTTTGAAGGCATCGTCACTGGTCTATAAAGGATATTGTGTAAATATACCTACCTAAATTTTCAAAAAAAAAGTTTTGGAGTCAAAATCCCGAAACCAATCCAAAATCCCAAAAATAAACATGTATGTAATGTAATGTACCTATCATTAAACCGTTAATATTGATTTATAAAAAAAAAAAAACTTTTTTTATCTTAAGAAAGACTTTATCATAAATATGTACTAACAAGAGCCAAGAAAATATTTACTATCCCCTAGTAATTTGTAGCAAAACAAATTCTTTTATTTAATATCTCAAAAAATGTTACCACAACCAAAATAAAAAAAAAAATTAAAACATATTGTACTTTAGCTGAAGTTACATTATTCTGCAATCTGCATACAAATTTAATGACTCCAAAACACTTCATGAGCAATTTGAAATTCAAAACAAAACAAAACATTAACAGCTTCAGAGCAAGTTGAATATGCTTGCTGTGCTGTGTTGTGCTGATGCTCCTTGTAAAAGATTCTTGTCGCAAACATGAATAAAATGAAGAGAAAGCTGCTTCTTTTGAGGAGAGGGAAAAACATCTTTGAAAAACTTGTGGCAAGCTAGAAACTCAGGACGACAGACATATAAAGAAGGTACAAGGGAAACCCTATGTATGTAACATGTGTGCGTGTATGTGGTCTCTGTTGAAAGCAAAACATCCTTCCCACCTTAGTCTGTCTACAATCCTCCCCCGCACTTTTTCTCTCTTCTCCAACTTCTATGCATAAGAAATGGGAGCGACTAACAACGACACGATATGACGAGGATGGAAAACAAAGACAAAGAACATCCTGGATGCCAAGGAGAGTGTGGGATGAGATGTATGTATGTTAAAGTTGTGGTCTACATTATTTTCTTTATGAATATGATTCACAAGAAAGGAGAGCACATACAAAAAAAAAACGCTTGTTTTGTAAAAACTTTTTCTCCTTCTATATTCGTATATAGAGGTGGGTTGAGGGTACTACATAAATGTCTAAAACTCATTATTTTACTTGAGCAGAGAGAATTTAAAACTTTCAAGATTTTTTGTTTTTATTTTTTTGGTTTTCTTTTTTTTTTTTGGGGAAAATTTCCAAGAATACGTCACATAAGGGAAATAATAATAATTATTATTCTATGAGAATCTCAAGTCTGACGTCGTTGGCATTATTTTAAAATATTTTTTCTTATGTTGTTAAAAATTCCTAAGAAAGTTGAATATTTTATGGCTTTTTTTTTATTGCTAACTTGACAGGGTGGTCTGAAGCCCTTTATTACAAAGGCAAGAGTTGAATTCCTTTGTGTTACTCTAGGTTATTTTTTTTTGTTTTGTGGAATTGTTTCCCAATTCAGAGTTTAATAATAAATTAATATATTTTTATTGGTTTTTTCACCATAGACTGGTGCAATATTCTACTCTAAATGTTCAACTTAAAATTCTTCTGAAAATTAATATTGATCGGGTCAGATCTACACAGATTGCATGTGCTAGCAAAATATGTTTGAATGCCGTGATTTGGGATTGTTTTGTTAATTTACGTAACGTTACGTTACCTTACGTTACGTTACGCTACGTTACGTTGCGTTACGTTACGTTAGAAGAAATGAAGTATTAAAGGGAAGGGAAATCACCGCACCGTACTTCCAAAATAGCAAACTACTTGAAAAGAAATGATTTACCTCTTTGTCTGTAGTATTTAGGTTCATTAGAATAGCTTTTTTTGAGTAAGTATGAGGTGTAGGATATACGCACATAAAAATGATGCATCATTTTTCTCCATGCTTGGATTTTCATCTATATCTCTTAGACCTATACTATTATAGAATTTATAACATACCCTCAGGCTGCTTTGATTTAAATTTCAAACTCATTCTTTTTAAACTAAAAAAATCAAAGAAATTGAAAACTACATTTAAGTGTCCCAATCTGTTCAGGACAAAACAAAACTTTTTAATTAATAAAATTAATTATTATTATTGAAGATTTGTAAACCTCTACTCGAAGGGTACTCCTAAATAATTGATCAGCATTTTTTAATTAATTTTGCTCACACAATATTACTTCCGCATTTAATGTAAAAATAAGCAAACAAAATAATTTAATTGGGTTCGACCTTTTTCTCTAAATTAAAGGAAATAAGGACGATTTGGGTTCATTGTTGAAAATGAGAGCTTATTTCCTGACACTCAGTTTGATAAAAATCTCAAATTGAATTGTTTTGATTCTTTTTTTTTTTCATTTTAAATGCATTAGATTTTTTCAACTTTAGTATACAGGAAGTTGAAAAAAAGGACATCTTTTAACAATATATTAAAGTGATTGACAAAAAAGACAGAGGAGGTCATGTGAAAGTTTAGCCTCATTATCGTCTTCAAAAGGATTCGGTTTTCTATTTCTTTTTCAATTTTTCGTCAATTCACTCTTAAGACAGGATTAAACGGTAGTGCGGTGGCTAACTTAAGAAGTATTTTTTTTCCTATTTGGCCCGAATTTGCTTTCTATTTTGTGTCGTCTTCTTTATTTTTTTATTTACCCTCTTCATACAGACATATTCAAAAGAAAAAGAAAAAGAGTGAATGAATATTCTTTATTTTTTTTGTCAGTCTTGTATTTTTTTTTTTTATTTTCGTTTCAACTTAAAAGGAAGACAGAGAATATGTTTTATAGACAAGGGTATTTTTTTTTTCATGGTGCTAAAAATGATTTGTGTGTAGGTAAGTCTGTGTTTTCTGTGCATATTGAAGTAAAGTCAAGGATGTTAGCTTTGACTTTACAAAAGGATGAACGAAATGGAAGTAGTTTGTGAAAAAGAACATGAAAAATATTATGGTTCAATGCTTCGATTTTGACAGGTTTATTTTTTCAAGCTCGTCATATAGCTGCTGAAAAATGAATTGAACCGTTAACGTAGCTAGACTGGGAACATTTTGGATGTTTCCTCTTTAGACTGAGGTACCACAAGGTAGTATTCTAGGTCCAATTTTTTTCCTTATGCTTACACGCAACTACTTGAACAGAAAACACCATTGTAGCTACTTTTGCTGGCGATTTTTGGTGATAGTAAAACATCAAACATTAAAATATGGTCCAAAAACCAAAATGTTTCATTTTATTAATGTCTCTAAATGCAGTTTTTTCATTTCGTCTATTTTCTATAACTAAAAAACTACGAACAACAAATAATAAAAGCTTTCAATTTATTTAAAAATAAATAGGTAATTTAAATTTTAATTAATTTTTCATGTTAATTTTGATGTTCATATTTGAACAGAAACATTAAACTAATAAATAAATAATCTACATCCACCTCTATAGCTTAAAACTAACACATCATATGAAATTAAAATTTAATTAAATACAAAAAACTACTCTACCGTGTAATTAAAAGTATTAAAGTATTTATACAGGATATACTAAAAGAGGAAAAATATTTTCAATTTAGGTATATAAAATCATCGTCCTTGTTTCAAATAAAAAATTCCAACTAATAATAAATTTTGTGCGCATTAAATTATTAAATTTTCATATTATTAGTAAAAATGTAAATTTATTTTTCCAATTAATTTTAAAATTCAATTGAAAACTCATAGAAAAAAATAATTTTAATTCTTTTTGATGTTTTTAATTGATTAAAAGTACCTTCTAAAAAATAAAATAAACTCCCCTCTATTGAATAACATACTTAATCTAAGGACTTTTTCTTGGAAAACTTTCATTAATGAAGAAATGAAACACAAAAGAATCACGTTAAAACGTCTTTACTATCTCTTCTAGCTATTACGAGGAAACTCTTAATTAAATTACATTTCGAGAGAAAATTTACTTTAATGATTATATCTACTAATCGTCATTTAAAAATCGATGCACGTCCCCCTCTCTCAAGGATTGCTTAATTAAAGTGAATTTCAATTGCAAATAACAAAACACTACCACAATCACCACAAAGGACAGACACAAAAAGACCAAACAGGAAACCGGAAACAAAAAAAAAGAAAACCTTTCAACTTCGAATGCAATACACGTCCGCCAGTTCGAATAAGAGTACATACAGACAACTTGGACGCGCGCTACACTTTCATCATCAAAGTGACATCGAAACACAAGGATAAAACCAGAACTTAAGGACGAGAATAATGTTTGTTCTTTTGACGTGTGTAGTGCCTGTTTATGCAGATGGGGCTATAATGTAGTCTCACGTAGTCCTTTTAATGTTTGTCCATTCAAATCACACTCATTCTGACCGCATGTTTTTGTTTACCGTTATCCTTTTTTCCAAGGATTTGTACCAGATACCTATTTCCAACTCGAAAAGTATATTTCTGTTTGAAAGTTTAATCACTTTCGGGTCCTATTGTTGTTGTTGGCCAATAATAAATTAACAATGGGTTTTGGTATCCAGAGCTCTATGGATATTCCAACCAATGAATAGTTAATTATCCAACATAATAGAAGATCCTTTGAGTCAACGTCGTCGTTGTTGTCGAGTTTGTAGAATTCTCATTGTTCAAAGGAGTATTATTTGATATACTGGAAGCCTTAGGTTGAAATAATCTAATTTAAACATCAATCAATGGTCCCCAATGGGGGTAAACCAAGGGATTTTGTGAGGTCCTTGGACATCAAGAGTTGAGAACGTGTTGAAGTACAGAAAATGCGTTCCTGAAAGGTAATTTCAAGAATCAGAGATTCTAAGCCTATCAAGGATATGAAAGTGACTTCAAGGATTATATCATCACAATCATCATTATGTGAGGTTGAATTAAAATTTGCATCTTTCGAGAGGTACAATGTGTTTGAATTTTATGAATTTCAATGAGCTAAATCGAATGCAATAAAGGAGGACCAGGACTTTTTGTTGGCCATTAAAATTATCCTGGCCCGCATAAAATGTGGATTGGGTAATAAATCACTTTAAAAGCCTGCTGCACATATTCTTTGAATGCGCTCACCAGGCGTGCCCCTGGATCAATTTTAATGGATTCCCGTGGAGGAACAGATTGCCCTGGTGCCGTGGTCCTGGTTCCTGGTGCAGTAAAGATACATTTGGCTAGATTTAAGAATTTTATGACGACACTTTTTTAAATATACACACGATGACTATGAGCATGAGATATAAGCTGATATATGTATAAAGGATTAAATTGAACTTTTGTATCGTTTGTCGTTTTTTGGTCCTTCCTTTTTTTATTATAGTCATGTAGGGAATTTCAATATCCTTTTTCTTTAAGCATTGTGAATGAATGAGATTTGGGCGTGTTTTCTGCATCAGAGCGCCATCGCCCGCCATTGGAATGATGATGCAAATATTTTTCCTGGCATGCAAATGGAAAATCGGTTGAGACAGTTCAGAAGAGAGATTCCTAAGTGAATTATGATATTGTGAGGTTTAAAAGAGGACTTTGGATATTGTCCAAAAAATCGTTTATTATATTTTATTTTATTTTTCTTCTTCAAACATTTTTGTGGGTTTTCATTATTTTTTTTATTTTTTTGGTTGCAATGGGATTTCTTGGCAACTTTTGTGTACATACTGTTCGTTCATGAGTAAAGCAATGAAGTTTTCCAAGTTAGTAGAGATTTTTTGAACTTTCAAAGAAAACAAAGAGAGGAAGGATGTTGTTTAAGAGATATCTTAATTTATATGGACTTTTTGAGTTTTGGATGAAGAAAAGTGAAGTTTATATTTATGTGTTTTAGAATTTTCGGGACATGCTCGGGACATCTTCGGGGCTCTTCGGGACATGCTCGGGACATGCTGGGGACATCTTGGGGACATCTTCGGGACATCTTCGGGGCATGCTCGGGACATCTTCGGGACATGCTCGGGACATGCTCGGGACACCTTCGGGCTTCGGGACATCTTCGGGCTTCGGGACATCTTTGGAACATGCTCGGGACATGCTCGGGACATCTTCGGGACATCATCGGGACATCTTCGGGACATCTTCGGGACATCTTCGGGACATCTTCGGGACATGCTCGGGACATGCTCGGGACATCTTCGGGAAATCTTCGGGACATCTTCGGGACAACTTCGGGACATCTTCGGGACATCTTCGGGACATCTTCGGGACATCTTCAAGACATCTTCGGGACAAGTTCGGGACATCTTCGGGACATGCTCGGGACATGCTCGGGACATCTTCGGGACATCTTCGGGACATCTTCGGGACATGCTCGGGACATCTTCGGGACATGCTCGGGACATCTTCGGGACATCTTCGGGACATCTTCGGGACATCTTCGGGACATCTTCGGGACATCTTCGGGACATGCTCGGGACATCTTCTTGACATCTTCGGGACATCTTCGGGACATCTTCGGGACATCTTCGGGACATGCCCGGGACATGCTCGGGACATCTTCGGGACATGCTCGCGACATCTTCGGGACATGCTCGGGACATCTTCGGGACATCTTCGGGACATGCTCGGGACATGCTCGGGACATCTTCGGGACATCTTCGGGACATCTTCAGGACATCTTCGGGACATCTTCGGGACATGCTCGTGACATCTTCGGGACATCTTCGGGACAGCTTCGGGACATGCTCGAGACATGCTCGGGACATCTTCGGGACATCTTCGGGACATCTTCGGGACATGCTCGGGACATCTTCGGGACATCTTCGGGACATCTTCGAGACATCTTCGGGACATCTTCGGGACATCTTCGGGACATTCTCGGGACATGCTCGGGACATCTTCGGGACATCTTCGGGACATCATCGGGACATCATCGGGACATCTTCGGGACATGCTCGGGACATCTTCGGGACATCTTCGGGACATCTTCGGGACATCTTCGGGACATGCTCGGGACATCTTCGGGACATCTTCGGGACATCTTCGGGACATCTTCGGGACATGCTCGGGACATCTTCGGGACATCTTCGGGACATCTTCGGGACATCTTCGGGACATGCTCGGGACATCTTCGGGACATCTTCGGGACATCTTCGGGACATCTTCGGGACATCTTCGGGACATCTTCGGGACATGCTCGGGACATCTTCGGGACATCTTCGGGACATGCTCGGGACATCTTCGGGACATCTTCGGGACATCTTCGGGAAATCTTCGGAAAATCTTCGGGACATCTTCGGGACATCTTCGGGACATCTTCGGGGCATGCTCGGGACATCTTCGGGACATGCTCGGGACATCTTCGGGACATCTTCGGGACATCTTCGGGACATCTTCGGGACATCTTCGGGGCATGCTCGGGACATCTTCGGGACATGCTCGGGACAACTTCGGGACATCTTCGGGACATCTTCGGGACATCTTCGGGACATCTTCGGGACATCTTCGGGGCATCTTCGGGACATCTTCGGGACATGCTCGGGACATGCTCGGGACACCTTCGGGCTTCGGGACATCTTCGGGCTTCGGGACATCTTTGGAACATGCTCGGGACATGCTCGGGACATCTTTGGGACATCTTCGGGACATCTTCGGGACATCTTCGGGACATCATCGGGACATCTTCGGGGCATGCTCGGGACATCTTCGGGACATCTTCGGGACATCTTCGGGACATTCTCGGGACATTTTCGGGACATCTTCGGGACATCTTCGGGACATCTTCGGGACATCTTCGGGACATGCTCGGGACATGCTCGGGACATCTTCGGGAAATCTTCGGGACATCTTCGGGACATCTTCGGGACATCATCGGGACATCTTCGGGACATGCTCGGGACATCTATGCTACATGCTCGGGACATCTTCGGGACATCTTCGGGACATCTTCGGGACATCTTCGGGACATCTTCGGGACATGCTCGGGACATCTTCGGGACATCTTCGGGACATGCTCGGGACATGCTCGGGACATCTTTGGGACATCTTCGGGACATCTTCGGGACATCATCGGGACATCTTCGGGGCATGCTCGGGACATCTTCGGGACATCTTCGGGACATCTTCGGGACATTCTCGGGACATTTTCGGGACATCTTCGGGACATCTTCGGGACATCTTCGGGACATCTTCGGGACATCTTCGGGGCATGCTCGGGACATGCTCGGGACATCTTCGGGAAATCTTCGGGACATCTTCGGGACAACTTCGGGACATCATCGGGACATCTTCGGGACATCTTCAAGACATCTTCGGGACATGCTCGGGACACCTTCGGGCTTCGGGACATCTTCGGGCTTCGGGACATCTTTGGAACATGCTCGGGACATGCTCGGGACATCTTCGTGTCATCTTCGGGACATCTTCGGGACATCTTCGGGACATCTTCGGGACATCTTCGGGGCATGCTCGGGACATCTTCGGGACATCTTCGGGACATTCTCGGGACATCTTCGGGACATCTTCGGGACATCTTCGGGACATCTTCGGGACATCTTCGGGACATCTTCGGGACATCTTCGGGACATGCTCGGGACATCTTCGGGACATCTTCGGGACATCTTCGGGACATCTTCGGGACATCTTCGGGACATCTTCGGGACATCTTCGGGACATCTTCGGGACATCTTCGGGACATCTTCGGGACATCTTCGGGACATCTTCGGGACATCTTCGGGACATGCTCTTGACATCTTCGGGACATCTTCCGGACATCTTCGGGACATCTTCGGGACATCTTCGGGACATGCTCGGGACATGCTCGGGACATGCTCGGGACATCTTCGGGACATCTTCGGGACATCTTCGGGACATCTACGCTACATGCTCGGGACATGCTCGGGACATCTTTGGGACATCTTCGGGACATCTTCGGGACATCTTTGGGACATCATCGGGACATCTTCGGGGCATGCTCGGGACATCTTCGGGACATCTTCGGGACATCTTCGGGACATTCTCGGGACATTTTCGGGACATCTTCGGGACATCTTCGGGACATCTTCGGGACATGCTAGGGACATGCTCGGGACATCTTCGGGAAATCTTCGGGACATCTTCGGGACAACTTCGGGACATCATCGGGACATCTTCGGGACATCTTCAAGACATCTTCGGGACATGCTCGGGACATGCTCGGGACACCTTCGGGCTTCGGGACATCTTCGGGCTTCGGGACATCTTTGGAACATGCTCGGGACATGCTCGGGACATCTTCGTGTCATCTTCGGGACATCTTCGGGACATCTTCGGGACATCTTCGGGACATCTTCGGGACATCTTCGGGGCATGCTCGGGACATCTTCGGGACATCTTCGGGACATTCTCGGGACATCTTCGGGACATCTTCGGGACATCTTCGGGACATCTTCGGGACATGCTCGGGACATGCTCGGGACATCTTCGGGACATCTTCGGGACATGCTCGGGACATCTACGCTACATGCTCGGGACATCTTCGGGACATCTTCGGGACATCTTCGGGACATCTTCGGGACATCTTCGGGACATGCTCGGGACATCTTCGGGACATGCTCGGGACATCTTCGGGACATCTTCGGGACATCATCGGGACATCTTCGGGACATCTTCGGGACATCTTCGGGACATGCTCGGGACATCTTCGGGACATCTTCGGGACATCTTCGGGACATCTTCAGGATATGCTCGGGACATCTTCGGGACATCTTCGGGACATCTTCGGGACATGCTGACATCTTCGGGACATCTTAGGGAAATCTTCGGGACATCTTCGGGACATCTTCGGGACATCTTCGGGACATCTTCGGGACATGCTCGGGACATCTTCGCGACATGCTCGGGACATCTTCGGGACATCTTCGGGACATCTTCGGGACATCTTCGGGACATCTTCGGGACATCTTCGGGACATCATCGGGACATCATCGGGACATCTTCGGGACATCTTCGGGACATCTTAGGGACATGCTCGGGACATGCTCGGGACATCTTCGGGACATCTTTGGGACATCTTTGGGACATCTTCGGGACATCTTCGGGACATGCTCGGGACATCTTCAGAACATCTTCGGGACATGCTCGGGACATCTTCGGGACATCTTCGGGATATCTTCGGGACATGCTCGGGACATGCTCGGGACATCTTCGGGACATACTCGGGACATGCTCGGGACATCTTCGGGACATCTTCGGGACATGCTCGGGACATCTTCGGGACATCTTCGGGACATCTTCGGGACATCTTCGGGACATCTTCGGGACATCTTCTGGACATGCTCGGGACATGCTGCGGACATCTTCGGGACATCTTCGGGACATCATCGGGACATCTTCGGGACATCTTCGAGACATCTTCGGGACATGCTCGGGACATGCTCGGGACATCTTCGGGACATACTCGGGACATGCTCGGGACATCTTCGGGACATCTTCGGGACATCTTCGGGACATCTTCGGGACATCTTCGGGACATCTTCGGGACATCTTCGGGACATCTTCGGGACATCTTCGGGACATCTTCGGGACATGCTCGGGACATCTTCGGGACATCTTCGGGACATGCTCGGGACATCTTCGGGACATCTTCCGGACATCTTCGGGACATGCTCGGGACATCTTCGGGACATCTTCGGGACATCTTCATGACATGCTCAGGACATGCTCGGGACATCTTCGAGACATCTTCTTGACATCTTCGGGACATGCTGGGGACATCTTCGGGACATCTTCGGGACATCTTCGGGACATCTTCGGGACATCTTCGGGACATCTTCGGGACATCTTCGGGACATGCTCTTGACATCTTCGGGACATCTTCCGGACATCTTCGGGACATGCTCTTGACATCTTCGGGACATCTTCCGGACATCTTCGGGACATCTTCGGGACATCTTCGGGACATGCTCGGGACATGCTCGGGACATGCTCGGGACATCTTCGGGACATCTTCGGGACATCTTCGGGACATCTTCGGGACATCTACGCTACATGCTCGGGACATGCTCGGGACATCTTTGGGACATCTTCGGGACATCTTCGGGACATCTTTGGGACATCATCGGGACATCTTCGGGGCATGCTCGGGACATCTTCGGGACATCTTCGGGACATCTTCGGGACATTCTCGGGACATTTTCGGGACATCTTCGGGACATCTTCGGGACATCTTCGGGACATCTTCGGGACATGCTAGGGACATGCTCGGGACATCTTCGGGACATCTTCGGGACATCTTCGGGACATGCTCGGGACATCTTCGGGACATGCTCGGGACATCTTCGGGACATCTTCGGGACATCATCGGGACATCTTCGGGACATCTTCGGGACATCTTCGGGACATGCTCGGGACATCTTCGGGACATCTTCGGGACATCTTCGGGACATCTTCAGGATATGCTCGGGACATCTTCGGGACATCTTCGGGACATCTTCGGGACATGCTCGGGACATCATCGGGACATCTTCGGGACATCTTCGAGACATCTTCGGGACATGCTCGGGACATGCTCGGGACATCTTCGGGACATACTCGGGACATGCTCGGGACATCTTCGGGACATCTTCGGGACATCTTCGGGACATCTTCGGGACATCTTCGGGACATCTTCGGGACATCTTCGGGACATCTTCGGGACATCTTCGGGACATCTTCGGGACATGCTCGGGACATCTTCGGGACATCTTCGGGACATGCTCGGGACATCTTCGGGACATCTTCCGGACATCTTCGGGACATGCTCGGGACATCTTCGGGACATCTTCGGGACATCTTCATGACATACTCAGGACATGCTCGGGACATCTTCGAGACATCTTCTTGACATCTTCGGGACATGCTGGGGACATCTTCGGGACATCTTCGGGAAATCTTCGGGACATCTTCGGGACATCTTCGGGACATCTTCGGGACATCTTCGGGACATCTTCGGGACATGCTAGGGACATGCTCGGGACATCTTCGGGAAATCTTCGGGACATCTTCGGGACAACTTCGGGACATCATCGGGACATCTTCGGGACATCTTCAAGACATCTTCGGGACATCTTCGGGACATCTTCGGGACATGCTCGGGACATCTTCGGGACATCTTCCGGACATCTTCGGGACATGCTCGGGACATCTTCGGGACATCTTCGGGACATCTTCATGACATGCTCAGGACATGCTCGGGACATCTTCGAGACATCTTCTTGACATCTTCGGGACATGCTGGGGACATCTTCGGGACATCTTCGGGAAATCTTCGGGACATCTTCGGGACATCTTCGGGACATCTTCGGGACATCTTCGGGACATCTTCGGGACATGCTAGGGACATGCTCGGGACATCTTCGGGAAATCTTCGGGACATCTTCGGGACAACTTCGGGACATCATCGGGACATCTTCGGGACATCTTCGGGACATCTTCGGGACATGCTAGGGACATGCTCGGGACATCTTCGGGAAATCTTCGGGACATCTTCGGGACAACTTCGGGACATCATCGGGACATCTTCGGGACATCTTCAAGACATCTTCGGGACATGCTCGGGACATGCTCGGGACACCTTCGGGCTTCGGGACATCTTCGGGCTTCGGGACATCTTTGGAACATGCTCGGGACATGCTCGGGACATCTTCGTGTCATCTTCGGGACATCTTCGGGACATCTTCGGGACATCTTCGGGACATCTTCGGGACATCTTCGGGGCATGCTCGGGACATCTTCGGGACATCTTCGGGACATTCTCGGGACATCTTCGGGACATCTTCGGGACATCTTCGGGACATCTTCGGGACATGCTCGGGACATGCTCGGGACATCTTCGGGACATCTTCGGGACATGCTCGGGACATCTACGCTACATGCTCGGGACATCTTCGGGACATCTTCGGGACATCTTCGGGACATCTTCGGGACATCTTCGGGACATGCTCGGGACATCTTCGGGACATGCTCGGGACATCTTCGGGACATCTTCGGGACATCATCGGGACATCTTCGGGACATCTTCGGGACATCTTCGGGACATGCTCGGGACATCTTCGGGACATCTTCGGGACATCTTCGGGACATCTTCAGGATATGCTCGGGACATCTTCGGGACATCTTCGGGACATCTTCGGGACATGCTGACATCTTCGGGACATCTTAGGGAAATCTTCGGGACATCTTCGGGACATCTTCGGGACATCTTCGGGACATCTTCGGGACATGCTCGGGACATCTTCGCGACATGCTCGGGACATCTTCGGGACATCTTCGGGACATCTTCGGGACATCTTCGGGACATCTTCGGGACATCTTCGGGACATCATCGGGACATCATCGGGACATCTTCGGGACATCTTCGGGACATCTTCGGGACATGCTCGGGACATGCTCGGGACATCTTCGGGACATCTTTGGGACATCTTTGGGACATCTTCGGGACATCTTCGGGACATGCTCGGGACATCTTCAGAACATCTTCGGGACATGCTCGGGACATCTTCGGGACATCTTCGGGATATCTTCGGGACATGCTCGGGACATGCTCGGGACATCTTCGGGACATACTCGGGACATGCTCGGGACATCTTCGGGACATCTTCGGGACATGCTCGGGACATCTTCGGGACATCTTCGGGACATCTTCGGGACATCTTCGGGACATCTTCGGGACATCTTCTGGACATGCTCGGGACATGCTGCGGACATCTTCGGGACATCTTCGGGACATCATCGGGACATCTTCGGGACATCTTCGAGACATCTTCGGGACATGCTCGGGACATGCTCGGGACATCTTCGGGACATACTCGGGACATGCTCGGGACATCTTCGGGACATCTTCGGGACATCTTCGGGACATCTTCGGGACATCTTCGGGACATCTTCGGGACATCTTCGGGACATCTTCGGGACATCTTCGGGACATGCTCGGGACATCTTCGGGACATCTTCGGGACATGCTCGGGACATCTTCGGGACATCTTCCGGACATCTTCGGGACATGCTCGGGACATCTTCGGGACATCTTCGGGACATCTTCATGACATGCTCAGGACATGCTCGGGACATCTTCGAGACATCTTCTTGACATCTTCGGGACATGCTGGGGACATCTTCGGGACATCTTCGGGAAATCTTCGGGACATCTTCGGGACATCTTCGGGACATCTTCGGGACATCTTCGGGACATGCTCTTGACATCTTCGGGACATCTTCCGGACATCTTCGGGACATGCTCTTGACATCTTCGGGACATCTTCCGGACATCTTCGGGACATCTTCGGGACATCTTCGGGACATGCTCGGGACATGCTCGGGACATGCTCGGGACATCTTCGGGACATCTTCGGGACATCTTCGGGACATCTTCGGGACATCTACGCTACATGCTCGGGACATGCTCGGGACATCTTTGGGACATCTTCGGGACATCTTCGGGACATCTTTGGGACATCATCGGGACATCTTCGGGGCATGCTCGGGACATCTTCGGGACATCTTCGGGACATCTTCGGGACATTCTCGGGACATTTTCGGGACATCTTCGGGACATCTTCGGGACATCTTCGGGACATCTTCGGGACATGCTAGGGACATGCTCGGGACATCTTCGGGAAATCTTCGGGACATCTTCGGGACAACTTCGGGACATCATCGGGACATCTTCGGGACATCTTCAAGACATCTTCGGGACATGCTCGGGACATGCTCGGGACACCTTCGGGCTTCGGGACATCTTCGGGCTTCGGGACATCTTTGGAACATGCTCGGGACATGCTCGGGACATCTTCGTGTCATCTTCGGGACATCTTCGGGACATCTTCGGGACATCTTCGGGACATCTTCGGGACATCTTCGGGGCATGCTCGGGACATCTTCGGGACATCTTCGGGACATTCTCGGGACATCTTCGGGACATCTTCGGGACATCTTCGGGACATCTTCGGGACATGCTCGGGACATGCTCGGGACATCTTCGGGACATCTTCGGGACATGCTCGGGACATCTACGCTACATGCTCGGGACATCTTCGGGACATCTTCGGGACATCTTCGGGACATCTTCGGGACATCTTCGGGACATGCTCGGGACATCTTCGGGACATCTTCGGGACATGCTCGGGACATCTTCGGGACATCTTCGGGACATCATCGGGACATCTTCGGGACATCTTCGGGACATCTTCGGGACATGCTCGGGACATCTTCGGGACATCTTCGGGACATCTTCAGGATATGCTCGGGACATCTTCGGGACATCTTCGGGACATCTTCGGGACATGCTGACATCTTCGGGACATCTTAGGGAAATCTTCGGGACATCTTCGGGACATCTTCGGGACATCTTCGGGACATCTTCGGGACATGCTCGGGACATCTTCGCGACATGCTCGGGACATCTTCGGGACATCTTCGGGACATCTTCGGGACATCTTCGGGACATCTTCGGGACATCTTCGGGACATCATCGGGACATCATCGGGACATCTTCGGGACATCTTCGGGACATCTTAGGGACATGCTCGGGACATGCTCGGGACATCTTCGGGACATCTTTGGGACATCTTTGGGACATCTTCGGGACATCTTCGGGACATGCTCGGGACATCTTCAGAACATCTTCGGGACATGCTCGGGACATCTTCGGGACATCTTCGGGATATCTTCGGGACATGCTCGGGACATGCTCGGGACATCTTCGGGACATACTCGGGACATGCTCGGGACATCTTCGGGACATCTTCGGGACATGCTCGGGACATCTTCGGGACATCTTCGGGACATCTTCGGGACATCTTCGGGACATCTTCGGGACATCTTCTGGACATGCTCGGGACATGCTGCGGACATCTTCGGGACATCTTCGGGACATCATCGGGACATCTTCGGGACATCTTCGAGACATCTTCGGGACATGCTCGGGACATGCTCGGGACATCTTCGGGACATACTCGGGACATGCTCGGGACATCTTCGGGACATCTTCGGGACATCTTCGGGACATCTTCGGGACATCTTCGGGACATCTTCGGGACATCTTCGGGACATCTTCGGGACATCTTCGGGACATGCTCGGGACATCTTCGGGACATCTTCGGGACATGCTCGGGACATCTTCGGGACATCTTCCGGACATCTTCGGGACATGCTCGGGACATCTTCGGGACATCTTCGGGACATCTTCATGACATGCTCAGGACATGCTCGGGACATCTTCGAGACATCTTCTTGACATCTTCGGGACATGCTGGGGACATCTTCGGGACATCTTCGGGAAATCTTCGGGACATCTTCGGGACATCTTCGGGACATCTTCGATACATCTTCGGGACATCTTCGGGACATGCTCGTGCGTCTTCGGGACATCTTCGGGACAGCTTCGGGATATGCTCGAGACATGCTCGGGACATCTTCGGGACATCTTCGGGACATGCTCGGGACATCTTCGGTACATCTTCGGGACATCTTCGAGACATCTTCGGGACATCTTCGAGACATCTTCGGGACATGCTCGGGACATGCTCGGGACATCTTCGGGACATCTTCGGGACATCTTCGGGGCATCATCGGGACATCTTCGGGACATGCTCGGAACATCTTCGGGACATCTTCGGGACATCTTCGGGACATCTTCGGGACATCTTCGGGACATCTTCGGGACATCTTCGGGACATCTTCGGGACATGCTCGGGACATGCTCGGGACATCTTCGGGACATCTTCGGGACATCTTCGGGGCATCATCGGGACATCTTCGGGACATGCTCGGGACATGCTCGGGACATGCTCGGGACATCTTCCGGACATCTTCGGGACATCTTCGGGACATCTTCGGGACATCTTCGGGACATGCTCGGGACGTCTTCGGGACATCTTCGGGACATCTTCGGGACATCTTCGGGACATCTTCGGGGCATCATCGGGACATCTTCGGGATATGCTCGGGACATGCTCGGGACATCTTCGGGACATCTTCGGGACATCTTCGGGACATGCTTCGGGACATCTTCGGGACATCTTCGGGACATGCTCGAGACATGCTCGGGACATCTTCGGTACATCTTCGGGACATCTTCGGGACAGCTTCGGGACATGCTCGAGACATGCTCGGGACATCTTCGGGACATCTTCGGGACATCTTCGGGACATCTTCGGGACATCTTCGGGACATGCTCGGGACATGCTCGAGACATGCTCGGGACATCTTCGGGACATCTTCGGGACATGCTCGGGACATCTTCGGGACATCTTCGGGACATCTTCGGGACATCTTCGGTACATCTTCGGGACATCTTCGGGACATGCTCGGGACATGCTCGGGACATCTTCGGGACATCTTCGGGACATCATCGGGACATGCTCGGGACATGCTCGGGACATCTTCGGTACATCTTCGGGACATCTTCGGGACAGCTTCGGGACATGCTCGAGACATGCTCGGGACATCTTCGGGACATCTTCGGGACATCTTCGGGACATCTTCGGGACATCTTCGGGACATCTTCGGGACATCTTCGGGACATCTCTTCGGGACATGCTCGGGACATCTTCGGGACATGCTCGGGACATCTTCGGGACATCTTCGGGACATCTTCGGGACATTTTCGGGACATCTTCGGGACATCTTCGGGACATGCTCGGGACATCTTCGGGACATCTTCGCTACATCTTCGGGACATCTTCGGGACATCTTCGGGACATGCTCGGGACATGCTCGAGACATGCTCGGGACATCTTCGGGACATCTTCGGGACATCTTCGGGACATCTTCGGGACATCTTCGGGACATCTTCGGGACATGCTCGGGACATGCTCGAGACATGCTCGGGACATCTTCGGGACATCTTCGGGACATGCTCGGGACATCTTCGGGACATCTTCGGGACATCTTCGGGACATCTTCGGTACATCTTCGGGACATCTTCGGGACATGCTCGGGACATGCTCGGGACATCTTCGGGACATCTTCGGGACATCTTCGGGACATGCTCGAGACATGCTCGGGACATCTTCGGTACATCTTCGGGACATCTTCGGGACAGCTTCGGGACATGCTCGAGACATGCTCGGGACATCTTCGGGACATCTTCGGGACATCTTCGGGACATCTTCGGGACATCTTCGGGACATCATCGGGACATCTTCGGGACATCTTCGGGACATCTTCGGGACATCATCGGGACATCATCGGGACATCTTCCGGACATCTTCGGGACATCTTCGGGACATCTTCGGGACATGCTCGGGACATGCTCGGGACATCTTCGGGACATCTTCGGGACATGCTTCGGGACATCTTCGGGACATCTTCGGGACATCTTCGGGACATGCTCGGGACATCTTCGGGACATCTTCGGGACATCATCGGGACATCATCGGGACATCATCGGGACATCTTCCGGACATCTTCGGGACATCTTCGGGACATCTTCGGGACATGCTCGGGACATGCTCGGGACATCTTCGGGACATCTTCGGGACATCATCGGGACATGCTCGGGACATGCTCGGGACATCTTCGGTACATCTTCGGGACATCTTCGGGACATGCTCGGGACATGCTCGGGACATCTTCGGGACATCTTCGGGACATCATCGGGACATGCTCGGGACATGCTCGGGACATCTTCGGTACATCTTCGGGACATCTTCGGGACAGCTTCGGGACATGCTCGAGACATGCTCGGGACATCTTCGGGACATCTTCGGGACATCTTCGGGACATCTTCGGGACATCTTCGGGACATCTTCGGGACATCTTCGGGACATCTCTTCGGGACATGCTCGGGACATCTTCGGGACATGCTCGGGACATCTTCGGGACATCTTCGGGACATCTTCGGGACATTTTCGGGACATCTTCGGGACATCTTCGGGACATGCTCGGGACATCTTCGGGACATCTTCGCTACATCTTCGGGACATCTTCGGGACATCTTCGGGACATGCTCGGGACATGCTCGAGACATGCTCGGGACATCTTCGGGACATCTTCGGGACATCTTCGGGACATCTTCGGGACATCTTCGGGACATCTTCGGGACATGCTCGGGACATGCTCGAGACATGCTCGGGACATCTTCGGGACATCTTCGGGACATGCTCGGGACATCTTCGGGACATCTTCGGGACATCTTCGGGACATCTTCGGTACATCGTCGGGACATCTTCGGGACATGCTCGGGACATGCTCGGGACATCTTCGGGACATCTTCGGGACATCTTCGGGACATGCTCGAGACATGCTCGGGACATCTTCGGTACATCTTCGGGACATCTTCGGGACAGCTTCGGGACATGCTCGAGACATGCTCGGGACATCTTCGGGACATCTTCGGGACATCTTCGGGACATCTTCGGGACATCTTCGGGACATCATCGGGACATCTTCGGGACATCTTCGGGACATCTTCGGGACATCATCGGGACATCATCGGGACATCTTCCGGACATCTTCGGGACATCTTCGGGACATCTTCGGGACATGCTCGGGACATGCTCGGGACATCTTCGGGACATCTTCGGGACATGCTTCGGGACATCTTCGGGACATCTTCGGGACATCTTCGGGACATGCTCGGGACATCTTCGGGACATCTTCGGGACATCATCGGGACATCATCGGGACATCATCGGGACATCTTCCGGACATCTTCGGGACATCTTCGGGACATCTTCGGGACATGCTCGGGACATGCTCGGGACATCTTCGGGACATCTTCGGGACATCTTCGGGACATGCTCGGGACATCTTCGGGACATCTTCGGGACATCTTCGGGACATCTTCGGGACATGCTCGGGACATCTTCGGGACATCTTCGGGACATCTTCGGGACATCTTCGGGACATCTTCGGGACATGCTCGGGACATCTTCGGGACATCTTCGGGACATCTTCGGGACATCTTCGGGACATCTTCGGGAAATCTTCGGAAAATCTTCGGGACATCTTCGGGACATCTTCGGGACATGCTCGGGACATCTTCGGGACATGCTCGGGACATCTTCGGGACATCTTCGGGACATCTTCGGGACATCTTCGGGACATCTTCGGGACATGCTCGGGACATGCTCGGGACATCTTCGGGACATCTTCGGGACATCTTCGGGACATGCTCGGGACATCTTGGGGACATCTTCGGGACATCTTCGGGACATCTTCGGGACATGCTCGATACATCTTCGGGACATCTTCGGGACATCTTCGGGACATCTTCGGGAAATCTTCGGGACATGCTCGGGACATGCTCGGGACATCTTCGGGACATCTTCGGGACATCTTCGGGACATCTTCGGGACATCTTCGGGAAATCTTCGGGACATCTTCGGACATGCTCGGGACATCTTCGGACATGCTCGGGACATGCTCGGGACATCTTCGGGACATACTCGGGACATGCTCGGGACATCTTCGGGACATCTTCGGGACATCTTCGGGACATCTTCGGGACATCTTCGGGACATCTTCGGGACATCTTCGGGACATCTTCGGGACATGCTCCGGACATCTTCGGGACATCTTCGGGACATGCTCGGGACATGCTTCGGGACATCTTCCGGACATCTTCGGGACATGCTCGGGACATCTTCGGGACATCTTCGGGACATCTTCGGGACATGCTCAGGACATGCTCGGGACATCTTCGAGACATCTTCGGGACTTCTTCGGGACATGCTGGGGACATCTTCGGGACATCTTCGGGACATCTTCGGGACATCTTCGGGACATGCTCGGGACATCTTCGGGACATCTTCGGGACATGCTCGTGACATCTTCGGGACATCTTCGGGACATCTTCGGGACAGCTTCGGGACATGCTCGAGACATGCTCGGGACATCTTCGGGACATCTTCGGGACATCTTCGGGACATCTTCGGGACATGCTCGGGACATCTTCGGTACATCTTCGGGACATCTTCGAGACATCTTCGGGACATCTTCGGGACATCTTCGGGACATGCTCGGGACATGCTCGGGACATCTTCGGGACATCTTCGGGACATCATCGGGACATGCTCGGGACATGCTCGGGACAACTTCGGGACATCTTCGGGAAATCATCGGGACATCTTCGGGACATGCTCGGGACATGCTCGGGACATCTTCGGGACATCTTCGGGACATCTTCGGTACATCTTCGATACATCTTCGGGACATGCTCGGGACATCTTCGGGACATCTTCGGGACATCTTCGGGACATCTTCTGGACATCTTCGGGACATCTTCGGGACATGCTCGGGACATGCTCGGGACATCTTCGGGACATCTTCGGGACATGCTCGCGACATCTTCGGGACATCTTCGGGACATCTTCGGGACATCTTCGGGACATCTTCAGGACATCTTCGGGACATCTTCGGGACATCTTCGGGACATCTTCGGGACATCTTCGGGACATCTTCGGGACACCTTCGGGACATCTTCGGGACATCTTCGGGACATCTTCGGGACATGCTCGAGACATCTTCGGGACATCTTCGGGACATGCTTGGGACATGCTCGGGACATGCTCGGGACATCTTCGGGACATCTTCGGGACATCTTCGGGACATCTTCGGGACATCTTCGGGACATCTTCAGGACATCTTCGGGACATCTTCGGGACATCTTCGGGACATCTTCGGGACATCTTCGGGACATCTTCGGGACACCTTCGGGACATCTTCGGGACATCTTTGGGACATCTTCGGGACATGCTCGAGACATCTTCGGGACATCTTCGGGACATCTTCGAGACATCTTCGGGACATCTTCGGGACATGCTCGGGACATGCTCGGGACATCTTCGGGACATCATCGGGACATCTTCGGGACATGCTTGGGACATGCTCGGGAAATGCTCGGGACATCTTCGGGACATCTTCGGGACATCTTCAGGACATCTTCGGGACATCTTCGGGACATCTTCGGGACATCTTCGGGACATCTTCGGGACATCTTCGGGACACCTTCGGGACATCTTCGGGACATCTTCGGGACATCTTCGGGACATGCTCGAGACATCTTCGGGACATCTTCGGGACATCTTCGAGACATCTTCGGGACATCTTCGGGACATGCTCGGGACATGCTCGGGACATCTTCGGGACATCATCGGGACATCTTCGGGACATGCTTGGGACATGCTCGGGACATGCTCGGGACATCTTCGGGACATCTTCGGGACATCTTCGGGACATGCTCGGGACATCTTCGGGACATCATCAGGACATCTTTGGGACATGCTTGGGACATGCTCGGGACATGCTCGGGACATCTTCGGGACATCTTCGGGACATCTTCGGGACATCTTCGGGACATGCTCGGGACATCTTCGGGACATCTTCGGGACATCTTCGGGACATCTTCGGTACATCTTCGGGACATCTTCGGGACATCTTCGGGACATCTTCGGGACATCTTCGGGACATCTTCGGGACATCTTCGGGACATCTTCGGGACATGCTCGGGACATGCTCGGGACATCTTCGGGACATCTTCGGGACATGCTCGCGACATCTTCGGGACATCTTCGGGACATCTTCGGGACATCTTCGGGACATCTTCGGGACATCTTCGGGACATCTTCGGGACATCTTCGGGACATCTTCGGGACATGCTCGCGTCATCTTCGGGACATCTTCAGGACATCTTCGGGACATCTTCGGGACATCTTCGGGACATCTTCGGGACATCTTCGGGACATCTTCGGGACATCTTCGGGACATCTTCGGGACACCTTCGGGACATCTTCGGGACATCTTCGGGACATCTTCGGGACATGCTCGAGACATCTTCGGGACATCTTCGGGACATCTTCGAGACATCTTCGGGACATCTTCGGGACATGCTCGGGACATGCTCGGGACATCTTCGGGACATCATCGGGACATCTTCGGGACATGCTTGGGACATGCTCGGGACATGCTCGGGACATCTTCGGGACATCTTCGGGACATCTTCGGGACATGCTCGGGACATCTTCGGGACATCTTCGGGACATCTTCGGGACATCTTCGGTACATCTTCGGGACATCTTCGGGACATCTTCGGGACATCTTCGGGACATCTTCGGGACATCTTCGGGACATCTTCGGGACATCTTCGGGACATGCTCGGGACATGCTCGGGACATCTTCGGGACATCTTCGGGACATGCTCGCGACATCTTCGGGACATCTTCGGGACATCTTCGGGACATCTTCGGGACATCTTCGGGACATCTTCGGGACATGCTCGGGACATCTTCGGGACATCTTCGGGACATCTTCGGGACATCTTCGGGACATCTTCGGGAAATCTTCGGAAAATCTTCGGGACATCTTCGGGACATCTTCGGGACATCTTCGGGACATCTTCGGGACATCTTCGGGACATCTTCGGGACACCTTCGGGACATCTTCGGGACATCTTCGGGACATCTTCGGGACATGCTCGAGACATCTTCGGGACATCTTCGGGACATCTTCGAGACATCTTCGGGACATCTTCGGGACATGCTCGGGACATGCTCGGGACATCTTCGGGACATCATCGGGACATCTTCGGGACATGCTTGGGACATGCTCGGGACATGCTCGGGACATCTTCGGGACATCTTCGGGACATCTTCGGGACATGCTCGGGACATCTTCGGGACATCATCGGGACATCTTTGGGACATGCTTGGGACATGCTCGGGACATGCTCGGGACATCTTCGGGACATCTTCGGGACATCTTCGGGACATCTTCGGGACATGCTCGGGACATCTTCGGGACATCTTCGGGACATCTTCGGGACATCTTCGGTACATCTTCGGGACATCTTCGGGACATCTTCGGGACATCTTCGGGACATCTTCGGGACATCTTCGGGACATCTTCGGGACATCTTCGGGACATGCTCGGGACATGCTCGGGACATCTTCGGGACATCTTCGGGACATGCTCGCGACATCTTCGGGACATCTTCGGGACATCTTCGGGACATCTTCGGGACATCTTCGGGACATCTTCGGGACATCTTCGGGACATCTTCGGGACATCTTCGGGACATCTTCGGGACATGCTCGCGTCATCTTCGGGACATCTTCAGGACATCTTCGGGACATCTTCGGGACATCTTCGGGACATCTTCGGGACATCTTCGGGACATCTTCGGGACATCTTCGGGACATCTTCAGGACATCTTCGGGACATCTTCGGGACATCTTCGGGACATCTTCGGGACATCTTCGGGACACCTTCGGGACATCTTCGGGACATGCTCGTGACATCTTCGGGACATCTTCGGGACATCTTCGGGACATCTTCGGGACATGCTCGGGACATCTTCGGGACATCTTCGGGACATCTTCGGGACATCTTCGGGACATCTTCGGGACATCTTCAGGACATCTTCGGGACATCTTCGGGACATCTTCGGGACATGCTCGGGACATCTTCGGGACATCTTCGGGACATCTTCGAGACATCTTCGGGACATCTTCGGGACATCTTCGGGACATGCTCGGGACATGCTCGGGACACCTTCGGGACATCTTCGGGACATCATCGGGACATCTTCGGGACATGCTCGGGACATGCTCGGGACATGCTGGGGACATCTTCGGGACATCTTCGTGACATCTTCGGGACATCTTCGGGACATGCTCGGGACATCTTCGGGACATCTTCGGGACATCTTCGAGACATCTTCGGGACATCTTCGGGACATCTTCGGGACATGCTCGGGACATGCTCGGGACATCTTCGGGACATCATCGGGACATCTTCGGGACATGCTTGGGACATGCTCGGGACATGCTCGGGACATCTTCGGGACATCTTCGGGACATCTTCGGGACATGCTCGGGACATCTTCGGGACATCTTCGGGACATCTTCGGGACATCTTCGAGACATCTTCGGGACATCTTCGGGACATCTTCGGGACATGCTCGGGACATGCTCGGGACATCTTCGGGACATCATCGGGACATCTTCGGGACATCTTCGGGACATCTTCGGGACATCTTCGAGACATCTTCGGGACATCTTCGGGACATCTTCGGGACATGCTCGGGACATGCTGGGGACATCTTCGGGACATCTTCGGGACATCTTCGGGACATCTTCGGGACATCTTCGGGACATCTTCGGGACATGCTCGGGACATCTTCGGGACATCTTCGGGACATGCTCGGGACATGCTCGGGACATCTTCGGGACATCATCGGGACATCTTCGGGACATCTTCGGGACATCTTCGGGACATCTTCGAGACATCTTCGGGACATCTTCGGGACATCTTCGGGACATGCTCGGGACATGCTGGGGACATCTTCGGGACATCATCGGGACATCTTTGGGACATGCTTGGGACATGCTCGGGACATGCTCGGGACATCTTCGGGACATCTTCGCCACATGCTCGCGACATCTTCGGGACATCTTCGGGACATCTTCGGGACATCTTCGGGACATCTTCGGGACATCTTCGGGACATGCTCGGGACATGCTCGGGACATCTTCGGGACATCTTCGGGACATCTTCGGGACATGCTCGGGACATGCTCGGGACATCTTCGGGCCATCTTCGGGACATCTTCGGGACATGCTCGGGACATGCTCGGGACATCTTCGGGACATCTTCGGGACATCTTCGGGACATCTTCGGGACATCTTCGGGACATCTTCGGGACATGCTCGGGACATCTTCGGGACATCTTCGGGACATCATCGGGACATCTTCGGGACATCTTCGGGACATCTTCGGGACATGCTCGGGACATGCTCGGGACATCTTCGGGACATCTTCGGGACATGCTCGCGACATCTTCGGGACATGCTCGGGATATCTTCGGGACATCTTCGGGACATCTTCGGGACATGCTCGGGACATCTTCGGGACATCTTCGGGACATCTTCGGGACATCTTCGGGACATGCTTCGGGACATCTTCGGGACATCTTCGGGACATCTTCGGGACATGCTCGGGACATGCTCGGGACATCTTCGGGACATGCTCGGGACATCTTCGGGACATCTTCGGGACATCTTCGGGACATGCTCGGGACATCTTCGGGACATCTTCGGGACATCTTCGGGACATCTTCGGGACATCTTCGGGACATCTTCGGGACATCTTCGGGACATCTTCGGGACATGCTCGGGACATGCTCGGGACATCTTCGGGACATCTTCGGGACATCTTCGGGACATCTTCGGGACATCTTCGGGACATCTTCGGGACATCTTCGGGACATCTTCGGGACATCTTCGGGACATCTTCGGGACATCTTCGGGACATCTTCGGGACATCTTCGGGACATCTTCGGGACATCTTCGGGACATCTTCGGGACATGCTCGGGACATGCTCGGGACATCTTCGGGACATCTTCGGGACATGCTCGCGACATCTTCGGGACATCTTCGGGACATCTTCGGGACATCTTCGGGACATGCTCGGGACATCTTCGAGACATCTTCGGGACATCTTCGGGACATCTTCGGGACATCTTCGGGACATCTTCGGGACATCTTCGGGACATCTTCGGGACATCTTCGGGACATGCTCGGGACATCTTCGGGACATCTTCGGGACATCTTCGGGACATCTTCGGGACATCTTCGGGACATCTTCGGGACATCTTCGGGACATCTTCGGGACATCTTCGGGACATGCTCGGGACATGCTCGGGACATCTTCGGGACATCTTCGGGACATGCTCGCGACATCTTCGGGACATCTTCGGGACATCTTCGGGACATGCTCGGGACATGCTCGGGACATGCTGGGGACATCTTCGGGACATCTTCGGGACATCTTCGGGACATCTTCGGGACATCTTCGGGACATCTTCGGGACATCTTCGGGACATCTTCGGGACATCTTCGGGACATCTTCGGGACATCTTCGGGACATCTTCGGGACATCTTCGGGACATGCTCGGGACATGCTCGGGACATCTTCGGGACATCTTCGGGACATGCTCGCGACATCTTCGGGACATCTTCGGGACATCTTCGGGACATCTTCGGGACATCTTCGGGACATCTTCAGGACATCTTCGGGACATCTTCGGGACATCTTCGGGACATGCTCGGGACATCTTCGGGACATCTTCGGGACATCTTCGAGACATCTTCGGGACATCTTCGGGACATCTTCGGGACATGCTCGGGACATGCTCGGGACACCTTCGGGACATCTTCGGGACATCATCGGGACATCTTCGGGACATCTTCGGGGCATCTTCGGGACATCTTCGGGACATCTTCGGGACATGCTCGGGACATCTTCGGGACATCTTCGGGACATCTTCGGGACATCTTCGGGACATCTTCGGGACATCTTCGGGACATGCTCGGGACATCTTCGGGACATCTTCGGGACATCTTCGGGACATCTTCAGGATATGCTCGGGACATGCTGGGGACATCTTCGGGACATCTTCGGGACATCTTCGGGACATCTTCGGGACATCTTCGGGACATCTTCGGGACATCTTCGGGACATCTTCGGGACATCTTCGGGACATCTTCGGGACATCTTCGGGACATCTTCGGGACATCTTCGGGACATGCTCGGGACATGCTGGGGACATCTTCGGGACATCTTCGGGACATCTTCGGGACATCTTCGGGACATCTTCGGGACATCTTCGGGACATCTTCGGGACATCTTCGGGACATCTTCGGGACATCTTCGGGACATCTTCGGGACATCTTCGGGACATCTTCGGGACATGCTCGGGACATGCTCGGGACATCTTCGGGACATCTTCGGGACATGCTCGCGACATCTTCGGGACATCTTCGGGACATCTTCGGGACATCTTCGGGACATCTTCGGGACATCTTCAGGACATCTTCGGGACATCTTCGGGACATCTTCGGGACATGCTCGGGACATCTTCGGGACATCTTCGGGACATCTTCGAGACATCTTCGGGACATCTTCGGGACATCTTCGGGACATGCTCGGGACATGCTCGGGACACCTTCGGGACATCTTCGGGACATCATCGGGACATCTTCGGGACATCTTCGGGGCATCTTCGGGACATCTTCGGGACATCTTCGGGACATGCTCGGGACATCTTCGGGACATCTTCGGGACATCTTCGGGACATCTTCGGGACATCTTCGGGACATCTTCGGGACATCTTCGGGACATTTTCAGGACATCTTCGGGACATCTTCGGGACATCTTCGGGACATGCTCGGGACATCTTCGGGACATCTTCGGGACATCTTCGAGACATCTTCGGGACATCTTCGGGACATCTTCGGGACATGCTCGGGACATGCTCGGGACACCTTCGGGACATCTTCGGGACATCATCGGGACATCTTCGGGACATGCTCGGGACATGCTCGGGACATGCTGGGGACATCTTCGGGACATCTTCGTGACATCTTCGGGACATCTTCGGGACATGCTCGGGACATCTTCGGGACATCTTCGGGACATCTTCGAGACATCTTCGGGACATCTTCGGGACATCTTCGGGACATGCTCGGGACATGCTCGGGACATCTTCGGGACATCTTCGGGACATCTTCGGGACATCTTCGGGACATCTTCGGGACATCTTCGGGACATTTTCAGGACATCTTCGGGACATCTTCGGGACATCTTCGGGACATGCTCGGGACATCTTCGGGACATCTTCGGGACATCTTCGAGACATCTTCGGGACATCTTCGGGACATCTTCGGGACATGCTCGGGACATGCTCGGGACACCTTCGGGACATCTTCGGGACATCATCGGGACATCTTCGGGACATGCTCGGGACATGCTCGGGACATGCTGGGGACATCTTCGGGACATCTTCGGGACATCTTCAGGACATCTACGTTACATCTTCGTCACATGCTCGGGACATGCTCGTGACATCTTCGGGATATCTTCTTGACATCTTCGGGACATCTTCGGGACATCTTCGGGACATCTTCGGGACATGCTCGGGACATCTTCGGGACATCTTCGGGACATCTTCGAGACATCTTCGGGACATCTTCGGGACATCTTCGGGACATGCTCGGGACATGCTCGGGACACCTTCGGGACATCTTCGGGACATCTTCGGGACATCTTCGGGACATCTTCGGGACATCTTCGGGACATCTTCGGGACATCTTCGGGACATCTTCGGGACATCTTCGGGACATGCTCGGGACATCTTCGGGACATCTTCGGGACATCTTCGGGACATCTTCGGGACATCTTCGGGACATCTTCGGGACATCTTCGGGACATGCTCGGGACATCTTCGGGACATCTTCGGGACATCTTCGGGACATGCTCGGGACATGCTCGGGACATGCTTGGGACATCTTCGGGACATCTTCGGGACATCTTCGGGACATCTTCGGGACATCTTCGGGACATCTTCGGGACATCTTCGGGACATCTTCGGGACATCTTCGGGACATCTTCGGGACATGCTCGGGACATGCTTCGGGACATCTTCCGGACATCTTCGGGACATCTTCGGGACATGCTCGGGACATGCTCGGGACATCTTCGGGACATCTTCGGGACATCTTCGGGACATCTTCGGGACATCTTCGGGACATCTTCGGGACATCTTCGGGACATCTTCGGGACATCTTCGGGACATCTTCGGGACATCTTCGGGACATCTTCGGGACATGCTCGTGACATCTTCGGGACATCTTCGGGACATCTTCGGGACATCTTCGGGACATCTTCGGCACATCTTCGGGACATCTTCGGGACATGCTCGGGACATCTTCGGGACAGCTTCGGGACATCTTCGGGACATGCTCGGGACATCTTCGGGACATCTTCGCTACATCTTCGGGACATCTTCGGGACATCTTCGGGACATCTCTTCGGGACATGCTCGGGACATCTTCGGGACATGCTCGGGACATCTTCGGGACATCTTCGGGACATGCTGCGGACATCTTTGGAACACCTTCGGGACATCTTCGGGACATCTTCGGGACATCTTCGGGACATTTTCGGGACATCTTCGGGACATCTTCGGGACATGCTCGGGACATCTTCGGGACATCTTCGCTACATCTTCGGGACATCTTCGGGACATCTTCGGGACATCTTCGGGACATGCTCGGGACATGCTTCGGGACATCTTCCGGACATCTTCGGGACATCTTCGGGACATCTTCGGGACATGCTCGGGACATGCTCGGGACATCTTCGGGACATCTTCGGGACATCTTCGGGACATCTCATCTTCGGGACATCTTCGGGACATCTTCGGGACATGCTCGGGACATCTTCGGGACATCTTCGGGACATCTTCGGGACATCTTCGGGACATCTTCGGGACATCTTCGGGACATCTTCGGGACATCTCTTCGGGACATGCTCGGGACATCTTCGGGACATGCTCGGGACATCTTCGGGACATCTTCGGGACATCTTCGGGACATTTTCGGGACATCTTCGGGACATCTTCGGGACATGCTCGGGACATCTTCGGGACATCTTCGCTACATCTTCGGGACATCTTCGGGACATCTTCGGGACATCTTCGGGACATGCTCGGGACATGCTTCGGGACATCTTCCGGACATCTTCGGGACATCTTCGGGACATCTTCGGGACATGCTCGGGACATGCTCGGGACATCTTCGGGACATCTTCGGGACATCTTCGGGACATCTTCGGGACATCTCATCTTCGGGACATCTTCGGGACATGCTCGGGACATCTTCGGGACATCTTCGGGACATCTTCGGGACATCTTCGGGACATCTTCGGGACATCTTCGGGACATCTTCGGGACATCTCTTCGGGACATGCTCGGGACATCTTCGGGACATGCTCGGGACATCTTCGGGACATCTTCGGGACATCTTCGGGACATTTTCGGGACATCTTCGGGACATCTTCGGGACATGCTCGGGACATCTTCGGGACATGCTCGGGACATCTTCGGGACATCTTCGGGACATCTTCGGGACATCTTCGGGACATCTTCGGGACATGCTCGGGACATCTTCGGGACATCTTCGGGACATCTTCGGGACATCTTCGGGACATCTTAGGGACATCTTCGGGACATCTTCGGGACATCTTCGGGACATCTTCGGGACATCTTCGGGACATCTTCGGGACATCTTCGGGACATCTTCGGGACATCTTCAGGACATCTTCGTTACATCTTCGTCACATGCTCGGGACATGCTCGTGACATCTTCGGGATATCTTCTTGACATCTTCGGGACATCTTCGGGACATCTTCGGGACATCTTCGGGACATCATCGGGACATGCTCGGGTTATCTTCGGGACATGCTCGGGACATCTTTGGGACACCTTCGGGACATCTTCGGGACATCTCTTCGGGACTTGCTCGGGACATCTTCGGGACATGCTCGGGACATCTTCGGGACATGCTCGGGACATCTTCGGGACATCTTCGCTACATCTTCGGGACATCTTCGGGACATCTCTTCGGGACATGCTCGGGACATCTTCGGGACATGCTCGGGACATCTTCGGGACATCTTCGGGACATGCTGCGGACATCTTTGGGACACCTTCGGGACATCTTCGGGACATCTTCGGGACATCTTCGGGACATTTTCGGGACATCTTCGGGACATCTTCGGGACATGCTCGGGACATCTTCGGGACATCTTCGCTACATCTTCGGGACATCTTCGGGACATCTTCGGGACATCTTCGGGACATGCTCGGGACATGCTTCGGGACATCTTCGGGACATCTTCGGGACATCTTCGGGACATCTTCGGGACATCTTCGGGACATGCTCGGGACATGCTTCGGGACATCTTCGGGACATCTTCGGGACATCTTCGGGACATCTTCGGGACATGTTCGGGACATCTTCGGGACATGCTCGGGACATCTTCGGGACATCTTCGGGACATCTTCGGGACATCTTCGGGACATCTTCGGGACATGCTCGGGACATGCTCGGGACATGCTCGGGACATCTTCGGGACATCTTCGGGACATCTTCGGGACATCTTCGGGACATGCTCGGGACATGCTCGGGACATGCTCGGGACATGCTCCTGACATCTTCGGGACATCTTCGGGACATGCTCGGGACATCTTCGGGACATCTTCGGGACATCTTCGGGACATCTTCGGGACATCTTCGGGACATGCTCGGGACATGCTCGGGACATGCTCGGGACATCTTCGGGACATCATCGGGATATCTTCGGGACATCTTCGGGACATCTTCGGGACATCTTCGGGACATGCTCGGGTCATGCTCGGGACATCTTCGGGACATCTTCGGGACATCTTCGGGACATCTTCGGGACATCTTCGGGACATCTTCGGGACATCTTCGGGACATCTTCGGGACATCTTCGGGACATCTTCGGGACATCTTCGGGACATCTTCGGGACATCTTCGGGACATCTTCGGGACATCTTCGGGACATGCTCGGGACATCTTCGGGACATCTTCGGGACATCTTCGGGACATCTTCGGGACATCTTCGGGACATCTTCGGGACATGCTCGGGACATCTTCGGGACATCTTCGGGACATCTTCGGGACATGCTCGGGACATGCTCGGGACATGCTTGGGACATCTTCGGGACATCTTCGGGACATCTTCGGGACATCTTCGGGACATCTTCGGGACATCTTCGGGACATCTTCGGGACATCTTCGGGACATCTTCGGGACATGCTCGGGACATGCTTCGGGACATCTTCCGGACATCTTCGGGACATCTTCGGGACATGCTCGGGACATGCTCGGGACATCTTCGGGACATCTTCGGGACATCTTCGGGACATCTTCGGGACATCTTCGGGACATCTTCGGGACATCTTCGGGACATCTTCGGGACATCTTCGGGAAATCTTCGGGACATCTTCGGGACATCTTCGGGACATGCTCGTGACATCTTCGGGACATCTTCAGGACATCTTCGGGACATCTTCGGGACATCTTCGGCACATCTTCGGGACATCTTCGGGACATGCTCGGGACATCTTCGGGACAGCTTCGGGACATCTTCGGGACATGCTCGGGACATCTTCGGGACATCTTCGCTACATCTTCGGGACATCTTCGGGACATCTTCGGGACATCTCTTCGGGACATGCTCGGGACATCTTCGGGACATGCTCGGGACATCTTCGGGACATCTTCGGGACATGCTGCGGACATCTTTGGAACACCTTCGGGACATCTTCGGGACATCTTCGGGACATCTTCGGGACATCTTCGGGACATCTTCGGGACATCTTCGGGACATGCTCGGGACATCTTCGGGACATCTTCGCTACATCTTCGGGACATCTTCGGGACATCTTCGGGACATCTTCGGGACATGCTCGGGACATGCTTCGGGACATCTTCCGGACATCTTCGGGACATCTTCGGGACATCTTCGGGACATGCTCGGGACATGCTCGGGACATCTTCGGGACATCTTCGGGACATCTTCGGGACATCTCATCTTCGGGACATCTTCGGGACATCTTCGGGACATGCTCGGGACATCTTCGGGACATCTTCGGGACATCTTCGGGACATCTTCGGGACATCTTCGGGACATCTTCGGGACATCTTCGGGACATCTCTTCGGGACATGCTCGGGACATCTTCGGGACATGCTCGGGACATCTTCGGGACATCTTCGGGACATCTTCGGGACATTTTCGGGACATCTTCGGGACATCTTCGGGACATGCTCGGGACATCTTCGGGACATCTTCGCTACATCTTCGGGACATCTTCGGGACATCTTCGGGACATCTTCGGGACATGCTCGGGACATGCTTCGGGACATCTTCCGGACATCTTCGGGACATCTTCGGGACATCTTCGGGACATGCTCGGGACATGCTCGGGACATCTTCGGGACATCTTCGGGACATCTTCGGGACATCTTCGGGACATCTCATCTTCGGGACATCTTCGGGACATGCTCGGGACATCTTCGGGACATCTTCGGGACATCTTCGGGACATCTTCGGGACATCTTCGGGACATCTTCGGGACATCTTCGGGACATCTTCGGGACATCTTCGGGACATCTCTTCGGGACATGCTCGGGACATCTTCGGGACATGCTCGGGACATCTTCGGGACATCTTCGGGACATCTTCGGGACATTTTCGGGACATCTTCGGGACATCTTCGGGACATGCTCGGGACATCTTCGGGACATGCTCGGGACATCTTCGGGACATCTTCGGGACATCTTCGGGACATCTTCGGGACATCTTCGGGACATGCTCGGGACATCTTCGGGACATCTTCGGGACATCTTCGGGACATCTTCGGGACATCTTAGGGACATCTTCGGGACATCTTCGGGACATCTTCGGGACATCTTCGGGACATCTTCGGGACATCTTCGGGACATCTTCGGGACATCTTCGGGACATCTTCGGGGACATCTTCAGGACATCTTCGTTACATCTTCGTCACATGCTCGGGACATGCTCGTGACATCTTCGGGATATCTTCTTGACATCTTCGGGACATCTTCGGGACATCTTCGGGACATCTTCGGGACATCATCGGGACATGCTCGGGTTATCTTCGGGACATGCTCGGGACATCTTTGGGACACCTTCGGGACATCTTCGGGACATCTCTTCGGGACTTGCTCGGGACATCTTCGGGACATGCTCGGGACATCTTCGGGACATGCTCGGGACATCTTCGGGACATCTTCGCTACATCTTCGGGACATCTTCGGGACATCTCTTCGGGACATGCTCGGGACATCTTCGGGACATGCTCGGGACATCTTCGGGACATCTTCGGGACATGCTGCGGACATCTTTGGGACACCTTCGGGACATCTTCGGGACATCTTCGGGACATCTTCGGGACATTTTCGGGACATCTTCGGGACATCTTCGGGACATGCTCGGGACATCTTCGGGACATCTTCGCTACATCTTCGGGACATCTTCGGGACATCTTCGGGACATCTTCGGGACATGCTCGGGACATGCTTCGGGACATCTTCCGGACATCTTCGGGACATCTTCGGGACATCTTCGGGACATGCTCGGGACATGCTCGGGACATCTTCGGGACATCTTCGGGACATCTTCGGGACATCTCATCTTCGGGACATCTTCGGGACATCTTCGGGACATGCTCGGGACATCTTCGGGACATCTTCGGGACATCTTCGGGACATCTTCGGGACATCTTCGGGACATCTCTTCGGGACATGCTCGGGACATCTTCGGGACATGCTCGGGACATCTTCGGGACATCTTCGGGACATCTTCGGGACATTTTCGGGACATCTTCGGGACATCTTCGGGACATGCTCGGGACATCTTCGGGACATGCTCGGGACATCTTCGGGACATCTTCGGGACATCTTCGGGACATCTTCGGGACATCTTCGGGACATCTTCGGGACATGCTCGGGACATCTTCGGGACATCTTCGGGACATCTTCGGGACATCTTAGGGACATCTTCGGGACATCTTCGGGACATCTTCGGGACATCTTCGGGACATCTTCGGGACATCTTCGGGACATCTTCGGGACATCTTCGGGGACATCTTCAGGACATCTTCGTTACATCTTCGTCACATGCTCGGGACATGCTCGTGACATCTTCGGGATATCTTCTTGACATCTTCGGGACATCTTCGGGACATCATCGGGACATGCTCGGGTTATCTTCGGGACATGCTCGTGACATCTTTGGGACACCTTCGGGACATCTTCGGGACATCTTCGGGACATCTTCGGGACATCTTCGGGACATCTTCGGGACATCATCGGGACATGCTCGGGTTATCTTCGGGACATGCTCGTGACATCTTTGGGACACCTTCGGGACATCTTCGGGACATCTCTTCGGGACTTGCTCGGGACATCTTCGGGACATGCTCGGGACATCTTCGTCGGGACATCTTCGGGACATCTTCGGGACATGCTCGGAACATCTTCGGGACATCTTCGGGACATCTTCGGGACATCTTCGGGACATCTTCGGGACATCTTCGGGACATCTTCGGGACATCTTCGGGACATCTTCGGGACATCTTCGGGCTTCGGGACATCTTCGGGACATCTTCGGGACATGCTCGGGACATCTTCGGGACATCTTCGGGACATCTTCGGGACATCTTCGGGACATCTTCGGGACATCTTCGGGACATGCTCGGGACATCTTCGGGACATCTTCGGGACATCTTCGGGACATCTTCGGGACATCTTAGGGACATCTTCGGGACATCTTCGGGACATCTTCGGGACATCTTCGGGACATCTTCGGGACATCTTCGGGACATCTTCGGGACATCTTCGGGACATCTTCGGGACATCTTCAGGACATCTTCGTTACATCTTCGTCACATGCTCGGGACATGCTCGGGACATCTTCGGGACATGCTCGGGACATCTTCGGGACATCTTCGGGACATCTTCGGGACATTTTCGGGACATCTTCGGGACATCTTCGGGACATGCTCGGGACATCTTCGGGACATCTTCGCTACATCTTCGGGACATCTTCGGGACATCTTCGGGACATCTTCGGGACATGCTCGGGACATGCTTCGGGACATCTTCCGGACATCTTCGGGACATCTTCGGGACATCTTCGGGACATGCTCGGGACATGCTCGGGACATCTTCGGGACATCTTCGGGACATCTCATCTTCGGGACATCTTCGGGACATCTTCGGGACATGCTCGGGACATCTTCGGGACATCTTCGGGACATCTTCGGGACATCTTCGGGACATCTTCGGGACATCTTCGGGACATCTTCGGGACATCTCTTCGGGACATGCTCGGGACATCTTCGGGACATGCTCGGGACATCTTCGGGACATCTTCGGGACATCTTCGGGACATTTTCGGGACATCTTCGGGACATCTTCGGGACATGCTCGGGACATCTTCGGGACATGCTCGGGACATCTTCGGGACATCTTCGGGACATCTTCGGGACATCTTCGGGACATCTTCGGGACATGCTCGGGACATCTTCGGGACATCTTCGGGACATCTTCGGGACATCTTCGGGACATCTTAGGGACATCTTCGGGACATCTTCGGGACATCTTCGGGACATCTTCGGGACATCTTCGGGACATCTTCGGGACATCTTCGGGACATCTTCAGGACATCTTCGTTACATCTTCGTCACATGCTCGGGACATGCTCGTGACATCTTCGGGATATCTTCTTGACATCTTCGGGACATCTTCGGGACATCTTCGGGACATCTTCGGGACATCTTCGGGACATCTTCGGGACATCATCGGGACATGCTCGGGACATCTTCGGGACATGCTCGGGACATCTTTGGGACACCTTCGGGACATCTTCGGGACATCTCTTCGGGACTTGCTCGGGACATCTTCGGGACATGCTCGGGACATCTTCGTCGGGACATCTTCGGGACATCTTCAGGACATGCTCGGAACATCTTCGGGACATCTTCGGGACATCTTCGGGCTTCGGGACATCTTCGGGACATCTTCGGGACATGCTCGGGACATCTTCGGGACATCTTCGGGACATCTTCGGGACATCTTCGGGACATCTTCGGGACATGCTCGGGACATCTTCGGGACATCTTCGGGACATCTTCGGGACATCTTCGGGACATCTTAGGGACATCTTCGGGACATCTTCGGGACATCTTCGGGACATCTTCGGGACATCTTCGGGACATCTTCGGGACATCTTCGGGACATCTTCGGGACATCTTCGGGACATCTTCAGGACATCTTCGTTACATCTTCGTCACATGCTCGGGACATGCTCGGGACATCTTCGGGACATGCTCGGGACATCTTCGGGACATCTTCGGGACATCTTCGGGACATTTTCGGGACATCTTCGGGACATCTTCGGGACATGCTCGGGACATCTTCGGGATATCTTCGCTACATCTTCGGGACATCTTCGGGACATCTTCGGGACATCTTCGGGACATGCTCGGGACATGCTTCGGGACATCTTCCGGACATCTTTGGGACATCTTCGGGACATCTTCGGGACATGCTCGGGACATGCTCGGGACATCTTCGGGACATCTTCGGGACATCTTCGGGACATCTCATCTTCGGGACATCTTCGGGACATCTTCGGGACATGCTCGGGACATCTTCGGGACATCTTCGGGACATCTTCGGGACATCTTCGGGACATCTTCGGGACATCTTCGGGACATCTTCGGGACATCTTCGGGACATCTCTTCGGGACATGCTCGGGACATCTTCGGGACATGCTCGGGACATCTTCGGGACATCTTCGGGACATCTTCGGGACATTTTCGGGACATCTTCGGGACATCTTCGGGACATGCTCGGGACATCTTCGGGACATGCTCGGGACATCTTCGGGACATCTTCGGGACATCTTCGGGACATCTTCGGGACATCTTCGGGACATCTTCGGGACATGCTCGGGACATCTTCGGGACATCTTCGGGACATCTTCGGGACATCTTCGGGACATCTTAGGGACATCTTCGGGACATCTTCGGGACATCTTCGGGACATCTTCGGGACATCTTCGGGACATCTTCGGGACATCTTCGGGACATCTTCGGGACATCTTCGGGACATCTTCAGGACATCTTCGTTACATCTTCGTCACATGCTCGGGACATGCTCGTGACATCTTCGGGATATCTTCTTGACATCTTCGGGACATCTTCGGGACATCTTCGGGACATCTTCGGGACATCATCGGGACATGCTCGGGTTATCTTCGGGACATGCTCGGGACATCTTTAGGACACCTTCGGGACATCTTCGGGACATCTCTTCGGGACTTGCTCGGGACATCTTCGGGACATGCTCGGGACATCTTCGTCGGGACATCTTCGGGCTTCGGGACATCTTCGGGACATCTTCGGGACATGCTCGGGACATCTTCGGGACATCTTCGGGACATCTTCGGGACATCTTCGGGACATCTTCGGGACATCTTCGGGACATCTTCGGGACATGCTCGGGACATCTTCGGGATATCTTCGGGACATCTTCGGGACATCTTCGGCACATCTTCGGGACATCTTCGGGACATCTTCGGGCTTCGGGACATCTTCGGGACATCTTCGGGACATGCTCGGGACATCTTCGGGACATCTTCGGGACATCTTCGGGACATCTTCGGGACATGCTCGGGACATCTTCGGGACATCTTCGGGACATCTTCGGGACATGCTCGGGACATCTTCGTCGGGACATCTTCGGGACATCTTCGGGCTTCGGGACATCTTCGGGACATCTTCGGGACATGCTCGGGACATCTTCGGGACATCTTCGGGACATCTTCGGGACATCTTCGGGACATCTTCGGGACATCTTCGGGACATGCTCGGGACATCTTCGGGACATCTTCGGGACACCTTCGGGACATCTTCGGCACATCTTCGGGACATCTTCGGGACATCTTCGGGCTTCGGGACATCTTCGGGACATCTTCGGGACATGCTCGGGACATCTTCGGGACATCTTCGGGACATCTTCGGGACATCTTCGGGACATCTTCGGGACATCTTCGGGACATCTTCGGGACATCTTCGGGACATCTTCGGGACATGCTCGGGACATCTTCGGGACATCTTCGGGACACCTTCGGGACATCTTCGGCACATCTTCGGGACATCTTCGGGACATCTTCGGGCTTCGGGACATCTTCGGGACATCTTCGGGACATGCTCGGGACATGCTCGGAACATCTTCGGGACATCTTCGGGCTTCGGGACATCTTCGGGACATCTTCGGGACATGCTCGGGACATCTTCGGGACATCTTCGGGACATCTTCGGGACATCTTCGGCACATCTTAGGGACATCTTCGGGACATCTTCGGGACATCTTCGGGACATCTTCGGGACATCTTCGGGACATCTTCGGGACATCTTCGGGACATCTTCGGGACATCTTCGGGACATCTTCAGGACATCTACGTTACATCTTCGTCACATGCTCGGGACATGCTCGGGACATCTTCGGGACATGCTCGGGACATCTTCGGGACATCTTCGGGACATCTTCGGGACATTTTCGGGACATCTTCGGGACATCTTCGGGACATGCTCGGGACATCTTCGGGACATCTTCGCTACATCTTCGGGACATCTTCGGGACATCTTCGGGACATCTTCGGGACATGCCCGGGACATGCTTCGGGACATCTTCCGGACATCTTCGGGACATCTTCGGGACATCTTCGGGACATGCTCGGGACATCTTCGGGACATCTTCGGGACATCTTCGGGACATCTCATCTTCGGGACATCTCATCTTCGGGACATCTTCGGGACATCTTCGGGACATGCTCGGGACATCTTCGGGACATCTTCGGGACATCTTCGGGACATCTCTTCGGGACATCTTCGGGACATCTTCGGGACATCTTCGGGACATCTTCGGGACATCTTCGGGACATCTTCGGGACATGCTCGGGACATCTTCGGGACATGCTCGGGACAGCTTCGGGACATCTTCGGGACATGCTCGGGACATCTTCGGGACATCTTCGGGACATCTTCGGGACATCTTCGGGACATGCTCGGGACATCTTCGGGACATCTTCGGGACATCTTCGGGACATCTTCGGGACATGCTCGGGACATCTTCGGGACATCTTCGGGACATGCTCGGGACATGCTCGGGACATCTTCGGGACATTTTCGGGACATCTTCGGGACATCTTCGGGACATGCTCGGGACATCTTCGGGACATGCTCGGGACATCTTCGGGACATCTTCGGGACATGCTCGGGACATCTTCGGGACATCTTCGGGACATCTTCGGGACATCTTCGGGACATCATCGGGACATGCTCGGGTTATCTTCGGGACATGCTCGGGACATCTTTGGGACACCTTCGGGACACCTTCGGGACATCTTCGGGACATCTCTTCGGGACTTGCTCGGGACATCTTCGGGACATGCTCGGGACATCTTCGGGACATGCTCGGGACATCTTCGGGACATCTTCGCTACATCTTCGGGACATCTTCGGGACATCTTCGGGACATCTCTTCGGGACATGCTCGGGACATCTTCGGGACATGCTCGGGACATCTTCGGGACATGCTGCGGACATCTTTGGGACACCTTCGGGACATCTTCGGGACATCTTCGGGACATCTTCGGGACATTTTCGGGACATCTTCGGAACATCTTCGGGACATGCTCGGGACATCTTCGGGACATCTTCGCTACATCTTCGGGACATCTTCGGGACATCTTCGGGACATCTTCGGGACATGCTCGGGACATGCTTCGGGACATCTTCCGGACATCTTCGGGACATCTTCGGGACATCTTCGGGACATGCTCGGGACATGCTCGGGACATCTTCGGGACATCTTCGGGACATCTCATCTTCGGGACATCTTCGGGACATCTTCGGGACATCTTCGGGACATGCTCGGGACATCTTCGGGACATCTTCGGGACATCTTCGGGACATCTTCGGGACATCTTCGGGACATCTTCGGGACATCTCTTCGGGACATGCTCGGGACATCTTCGGGACATGCTCGGGACATCTTCGGGACATCTTCGGGACATCTTCGGGACATTTTCGGGACATCTTCGGGACATCTTCGGGACATGCTCGGGACATCTTCGGGACATGCTCGGCACATCTTCGGGACATCTTCGGGACATCTTCGGGACATCTTCGGGACATCTTCGGGACATCTTCGGGACATGCTCGGGACATCTTCGGGACATCTTCGGGACATCTTCGGGACATCTTCGGGACATCTTAGGGACATCTTCGGGACATCTTCGGGACATCTTCGGGACATCTTCGGGACATCTTCGGGACATCTTCGGGACATCTTCGGGACATCTTCGGGACATCTTCGGGACATCTTCAGGACATCTTCGTTACATCTTCGTCACATGCTCGGGACATGCTCGTGACATCTTCGGGATATCTTCTTGACATCTTCGGGACATCTTCGGGACATCTTCGGGACATCTTCGGGACATCTTCGGGACATCTTCGGGACATCATCGGGACATGCTCGGGTTATCTTCGGGACATGCTCGGGACATCTTTGGGACACCTTCGGGACATCTTCGGGACATCTCTTCGGGACTTGCTCGGGACATCTTCGGGACATGCTCGGGACATCTTCGTCGGGACATCTTCGGGACATCTTCGGGACATGCTCGGAACATCTTCGGGACATCTTCGGGACATCTTCGGGACATCTTCGGGACATCTTCGGGACATCTTCGGGACATCTTCGGGACATCTTCGGGACATCTTCGGGACATCTTCGGGACATCTTCGGGCTTCGGGACATCTTCGGGACATGCTCGGGACATCTTCGGGACATCTTCGGGACAGGCTTGGGACATGCTCGTTACATCTTCGGGACATCTTCGGGACATCTTCGGGACATCTTCGCGACATCTTCGGGACATCTTCGGGGCATGCTCGGGACATCTTCTGGCGTGCTCGGGACATGCTCGGAACATGCTCGGGAAATCTTCGGGACATGCTCGGGACATGCTCGGGACATCTTCGGGACATGCTCGAAACATCTTCGGGACATGCTCGGGACATGCTGTTGACATCTTCGGGACATCTTGGGGACATCTTCGGGACATCTTCGGGACATCTTCGGGACATCTTCGGGACATATTCGGGACATGCTCGGAACATCTTCGGGACATCTTCGGGACATCTTCGGGACATCTTCGGGACATCTTCGGGACATCTTCGGAACATGCTCGGGACATCTTCAGGATATCTTCGCTACATCTTCCGGACATCTTCGGGACATCTTCGGGACATGCTCGGGACATGCTCGGGACATGCTCGGGACATCTTTGGGACATGCTCGGGACATCTTCGGGACATGCTCGGGACATCTTCGGGATATCTTTGGGACATTTTCGGGACATCTTCGGGACATCTTCGGGACATCTTCGGGACATCTTCGGGACATCTTCGGGACATATTCGGGACATGCTCGGGACATCTTCGGGACATCTTCGGGACATCTTCGGGACATCTGTTCGGGACATCTTCGGGACATCTTCGGGACATCTTCGGGACATCTTCGGGACATCTTCGGGACATCTTCGGGTCATCTTCGGGACATCTTCGGGACATCTTCGGGACATCTTCGGGACATCTTCGGGACATGCTCGTGACATCTTCGGGACATCTTCGGGACATGCTCGGGACATCTTCGGGACATCTCGGGACATGCTCGCGACATCTTCGGGACATCTTCGGGACATCTTCGGGACATCTTCGGGACATCCTCGGGACATCTTCGGGACATCTTCGGGACATGCTCGGGACATCTTCAGAACATCTTCGGGACATGCTCGGGACATCTTCGGGACATCTTCGGGACATGCTCGGGACATCTTCGGGACATCTTCGGGACAGGCTTGGGACATGCTCGTTACATCTTCGGGACAACTTCGGGACATCTTTGGGACATCTTCGGGACATCTTCGGGACATCTTCGCGACATCTTCGGGACATCTTCGGGGCATGCTCGGGACATCTTCTGGCGTGCTCGGGACATGCTCGGAACATGCTCGGGAAATCTTCGGGACATGCTCGGGACATGCTCGGGACATCTTCGGGACATGCTCGAAACATCTTCGGGACATGCTCGGGACATGCTGTTGACATCTTCGGGACATCTTGGGGACATCTTCGGGACATCTTCGGGATATGCTCGGGACATCTTAGGGCCATCTTCGGGACATGCTCGGGACATGCTCGGGACATCTTCAGGACATATTCGGGACATCTTCGGGACATGCTCGGAACATGCTCGGACATCTTCGGGACATCTTCTAATCGAAAGAAGTGGAGAAGATTAAAATCTTGGATTCCTTTGGCATTTTTGGTCATAGTGGTTGTAGTAATGAAGCAAAAAATCAGGTTTTTCCGTCGATTTTGACAACTGCCAAGAGTTCAACCATACGAAACCTGTGTAACGTCACACAATGACGCTTTTTCTACGTACGCTTTTTTTGACAAACGTAAGGAAACGTAAGAAAGCGAGCAAAAGTTCAACCAGACTGAACTTTTGCTCGCTTTCTGACATTTATCAGACATAGTTACAGTCACCCACATAATTATTGAGCCAAATGTGAATACAAAAAAAATAAATTATTACAAAACTAGGTGTGTTTTTTTGTTTCTCTATATAGATTTTGCACAAAAAAACGACATCAAGATATTTAAAAAAAAAAAAACAATTTACGTATTAAAAACAACAATAATTTAATGATGTTGTAGACTGAGTTTTACTGTTTGTTCTGTTTAAAAAAACAATTTATTTTGATTGGTTTTGTTTTTATAACTATAGGACTAAGGAATGAAAAAATTTTCTATGCATTTTTTTAACACATTAATATCCTTCTTCATTTTTCCACATTTAAATCAAGATAAAGACTTGGCCCAATAATTTTGTAAGTGACTGTGTTTTTTTATTTGACAGCAGATTTTATGTTTCAATCAGTTGTTCGAAATCAAAGTGACAGAAGCGCGCTTTGAGGATTTCTCAACGTAACGCGATGACGCGTCTGGCAAAGCGTGATTGTGTTTCTGCTTTTAAGTAAACATTAGCTTTTCCCGACGTTTCGACAGGCGTTGCTGTCTTCTTCAATGGAACTTTATTTTATAAAAATAAAAACAAATAAAAACAAATAATTTAAACAATATTGTAAACTTTCGTTACATAAAAGTATAACAAAAATTGTAATCTACATTAAAAAGCAAAAATTAAAAATAATAAAAATGAGCAAAATACACTTCAAAGTGAAGTTTAGTCTTTAATTATTACAAAAAAAAAAAACATTTTTGACATTTACTATGAGACAAGAGAACAATATACGGATGATATGTTTTGTGTGTGTGTGCTTTCGGTTCATGTTGTTTTTGTTATTAATGATATGCAGTGTTTCCAGTGTATATCGTTTAGACGTATGTCGTTCAGTCTGGAGAACTTTGGCATCTTCGAAGTCCGGAGTGTGGCCACATTCAATTGCATGGCTGGCTAATGCAGTTTTTCCAGGGTTGTTGGATTTGATGTCCGACTTGTGGTTGGACATGCGTTGGAGGAGAAATTGTTTTGTTGTGCCAATGTAGCACAAATTGCATGGTTCATTCGGTTTTCCTTTGCAGTTAATCTTTTAGATCACATCTGTAGCTTTGTCTTTCTCTGGTTTGTTTTTAAGTTTTAAGTTTACACTCAGCCACCTAGTGTGAAAGCCAATGATTTATTTTATTTATGGTTTTGATGACAAATTTAACATTTGTAGATAAGTTCTTACACGTTTTACGCGAATCATTGGCTTTTTGGGACCAATTGCAGATTTTACTGTCTCTTCGAAAAAAACACCCTTTCACCAAAATTTTTTTTTATGAAAACTCTTTATTCCTGCTTTCTATCCCAAAATCAATGTTTTTACCAAATTTCATTAGGGTGACCAATCATTTTTGTTTTCACTCAAAAAAAAAACACCCTTTTAACCATGATATTTTTATAGACACTTTAGATTCTTGTTTCTTATCTTAAAAGCAACATAGTTACTAAATTTAAATAGGGTACCACTAATATTACTCTTGTATTACACACTTTTTCAAATATACCCATATTTTCTTTACTTCTAAAAAAAACACCCTTTCACATAAAAAAAATGTATAGACTTACTTTATTCGTAATTTAAATTGGAAAGAGAACATAATTTAATGAATTTCGTAAGGGTACCATTTATACCATTGATTTTATCGGACTTTTCGCGAATTTTTCCCTATTTCCCAAAAAAACACTCTTTAACCTAAAATGTTTGTATAGACTGTTCTTGGTTTCTGTTATAAATGAAACATTTTTACCAATTTTAATTGGTGTAACAATTTTTTCCTAGTTTTTGTGGTACTAATTCCGTATTTCATAATTTCTTAAAAAAAAAACACCCTTTCACTCAAGATAATTTTGTACACTTTATAGATTCTTAATTCTTATAATAACCAAAACATTTAAAACCAAGTTTTAAAAATTAAATTAATTAAAATTTAAGTCAGCTGTTATGATACCTCCTTCACACAGAACTTAACCCATCAAAAAAAACACCCTTTCACCAAAAATAATTTTAAGAACTTTATGAATCCTTTGTCCCTGCTTTATTTAAAACCTTCATCCCGAATTTCATCAGTGTAGCATGTTTTTCCCATGGGTTTCGGTTATATTTTACCTGTTGAAGTCAAAAAACAAGCACCCTTGTTTTCAATCGGCTATAACTTTTTTTAGAGCAATCGTATTGACTATATTTTTATGTCATTAGATTCAGCATCAAAAAATATCTTGAAAACATGTGTCATTTGATGATATTCGACAAACAATTTTTTTCAGTATATTTTTTACCTTCACCCTCTCCCTCTTGTCCGCGAAAAAACACCCTTCCAACCAGCTTTTTTGTATAGACTTTTTTTGTACTTGGTTCTTATCCCAAAAGCAAACTTTTGCCAAGTTTCATGAGTGTAACAATTTTTTTTTTTATTTCTTGATTTTATGTACTATTTTTTACCTGTACTAAATTTTTAATTTTTTGCAGAGTTTTGAAAAACAGAATAATGAAGATTCTTATTCAATTTTAGTTTTATACATTTTTTTTTGAACATAATATTAAAAAATACAGTATTTCTTTTTCTCCTTCATATGTTCAATATCTATAATTGCTCAAAGCGTAAAATAAACTTTTTAGTAAAAATATCAAAAAAATGTTTTTACTTAGTTTTCTTAAGTTTTTTTTTCCATTATTTCAATTTTAAAAAATTTTGAAATGTTCGATTTCGATTGGATATCTAATGATCTAGAAAAAGTAACAGCATACAAATTTTCAATCGCGGCTTAGTTTTCGAGTTTTAAACAAAAACTCGAAAATTAATATAAAGTCGAAAATTTTGATCGTTACAAAAATGGTATCATTATAACTTATCCATATAGATTTAAAAAAAAAGTAAAGTTAAGTAAGAAATAAGTATAATACCATACCATTTTTTTTGAACAATGATGAATTCAAATTCTTTCCCTTACCCTCCTTAACTACTTAAATAAATTCATTATTTTTTTTTTTTTTTTAACAAAGTCATTAACATATCCAAATCCATTCAAATTCTATTATCTATGGCGCAATTGTTATTATTGTGGGGGAGTATAAAATTCCACAATATACATTAAAAATAAGACTTTCACAAAAACCTAGGTAGGTACTGGTACGTATATTAACACTCACCACATTCATTGTGGCACATTCATATAAAAATAATGTTTAAATTCTTGAGCCTTCATACAACATACACACAATGAAAAGTTTTAAATCTCCACATAACCATCATGTCGCCATTTTTTCTGAATTTCAGTATTCATAAGAAGAGGCACTCAGGTTTTTCTATTAAAGCTAAACTACAAAAAAAAAAAAAATGATAAAAAAAACTGCCACACAGTCTTGCAATTTACAAATTGCATCGCCGTCCAAATTCAAAGAACTTTTCCCAGGGAGAATGTATCATTTTTTTACTCCATCATAAGCAGAACAGGTACATTTAATAGAGAAAAACCTTTTCAAATGCATTTCATAATTAAAAAAAAAATCTTAAAATGAACAGGTATTTTATTTTAGAAGTCTAATGGAATATGTGTAATTACAGAGTGATAGTCTGTGAATTAATGTTCAAGATATTCCTTGCAGATGCATGATACCAAACTTGAAAAATTGTAGTAAAAATTGAATTTGCAAAATCGTTTCATAATTTAAACCGCAAATTCCCAGACTATGCGCATGGACTTCATCTTTAACAACACCTCATATGCAGATTGCAGTAGATATGTATTATGAATGGTTGGTTCAGGATTATTATGCAGTAACACTTCAACAATAGTAACCAAACACTATGAGCTTTGCTTTTATATGTGTGAAAAAAGCACATCTACAGCGACACATTAAAGGAACAACGCTCTATAGCATATAAGAGAAACAATTTGGATTTAATGCGGACGTGTAATTAATGTTTTAGGTTTAATTTAAAATAATTATGCAGTAAAATAGGGGTGAACACACAGTAGTTGGTTAGATTTAATCGAAATGCTTAAATGGGAAAAAATGGAAGGATTTGCATTCTATGTGGATAAAAATAAATGTAGGTACCTAGCTATTTCTCATTTTCCCTTACAAGGGTCATTGTTTACTTGCGTCACAGAATTTTAAATGAAAGTGAAAAATCTAAACTGTAGGTAGTAACCTTACCAAAAAAAAAATGGAGGAATCTATTTTATCTTGGGTCAGTTTAAAATGAAAATATCGATTGTATAATAAATGTGACTAAAATCTGCGACTTTCGACCATTCGCAGAATTGAGTCGCAGATTCGATTCGCTAATTTGAGTCGCAGATTTGAATGATAGATTAGAGTCGCAGATTTGAGTCACAGATTGCAGAAAGTTTAATGGTTGCGATTTTTTTAAGACATTGGTTTTTAAGGCCCAGTTATATTATTTTGTGTTCTCGAGGGACTTCAAATTTCAAACGCCTTAAGTTCTTTTGAATTTTGACCTGAAAACTGAAAAAAAAGAAGATTTTTTATGCTTAAGTCCTTGGGTAAAAAAAATTATAAGAGCCTTTTTATGGTTTTTGTTTGATTTAAAAAAAATAAAAGTTCTCATCAACTCAATTTTATCAAAAAAAAAAAAAAAAGGATTTCAAAATTGCCTTCCTCCAAATAGATAGGTAAACAATTTCTTTTTCTTCTCATCGAGGCAATTCGTTTTAGGTTTTAGCAGCCATCAATTGGCTTTCATTTCTATCCCAAACACATTTCCAATCAGCAATCGATACAATCAAATTGAACACTTTTATCGTACTCGTACACGATAACACTCTTGTTTGTATTTATTTTAAGGAGGTAACCACTTTTATCTATGCTTTGATCTAGGATATTATTTTGTATCCTTTTTTTGTATTCACTATTCAATGCAATCTCTTTCATCGCCACATTTAAAAAAAATACATAAATTCAAATTGAATCAATTGCAGCCAGCGGACAGGTGTTTTATTGAAAAAAAAACCCTCGAGCAATGAAAAATCGATGAATGAATTTATATAGGCTTATTTGTTGGCCTCTTTTCTATGATTTAGGTCATAAAAACCTTGTTGAAGTTGTTACTAAAAACTAAAAACTAAAAACTAAAAACTAAAAACTAAAAACTAAAAACTAAAAACTAAAAACTAAAAACTAAAAACTAAAAACTAAAAACTAAAAACTAAAAACTAAAAACTAAAAACTAAAAACTAAAAACTAAAAACTAAAAACTAAAAACTAAAAACTAAAAACTAAAAACTAAAAACTAAAAACTAAAAACTAAAAACTAAAAACTAAAAACTAAAAACTAAAAACTAAAAACTAAAAACTAAAAACTAAAAACTAAAAACTAAAAACTAAAAACTAAAAACTAAAAACTAAAAACTAAAAACTAAAAACTAAAAACTAAAAACTAAAAACTAAAAACTAAAAACTAAAAACTAAAAACTAAAAACTAAAAACTAAAAACTAAAAACTAAAAACTAAAAACTAAAAACTAAAAACTAAAAACTAAAAACTAAAAACTAAAAACTAAAAACTAAAAACTAAAAACTAAAAACTAAAAACTAAAAACTAAAAACTAAAAACTAAAAACTAAAAACTAAAAACTAAAAACTAAAAACTAAAAACTAAAAACTAAAAACTAAAAACTAAAAACTAAAAACTAAAAACTAAAAACTAAAAACTAAAAACTAAAAACTAAAAACTAAAAACTAAAAACTAAAAACTAAAAACTAAAAACTAAAAACTAAAAACTAAAAACTAAAAACTAAAAACTAAAAACTAAAAACTAAAAACTAAAAACTAAAAACTAAAAACTAAAAACTAAAAACTAAAAACTAAAAACTAAAAACTAAAAACTAAAAACTAAAAACTAAAAACTAAAAACTAAAAACTAAAAACTAAAAACTAAAAACTAAAAACTAAAAACTAAAAACTAAAAACTAAAAACTAAAAACTAAAAACTAAAAACTAAAAACTAAAAACTAAAAACTAAAAACTAAAAACTAAAAACTAAAAACTAAAAACTAAAAACTAAAAACTAAAAACTAAAAACTAAAAACTAAAAACTAAAAACTAAAAACTAAAAACTAAAAACTAAAAACTAAAAACTAAAAACTAAAAACTAAAAACTAAAAACTAAAAACTAAAAACTAAAAACTAAAAACTAAAAACTAAAAACTAAAAACTAAAAACTAAAAACTAAAAACTAAAAACTAAAAACTAAAAACTAAAAACTAAAAACTAAAAACTAAAAACTAAAAACTAAAAACTAAAAACTAAAAACTAAAAACTAAAAACTAAAAACTAAAAACTAAAAACTAAAAACTAAAAACTAAAAACTAAAAACTAAAAACTAAAAACTAAAAACTAAAAACTAAAAACTAAAAACTAAAAACTAAAAACTAAAAACTAAAAACTAAAAACTAAAAACTAAAAACTAAAAACTAAAAACTAAAAACTAAAAACTAAAAACTAAAAACTAAAAACTAAAAACTAAAAACTAAAAACTAAAAACTAAAAACTAAAAACTAAAAACTAAAAACTAAAAACTAAAAACTAAAAACTAAAAACTAAAAACTAAAAACTAAAAACTAAAAACTAAAAACTAAAAACTAAAAACTAAAAACTAAAAACTAAAAACTAAAAACTAAAAACTAAAAACTAAAAACTAAAAACTAAAAACTAAAACTTTGCTGTGTGTGTATGCTCCCGGCAATTATATCTTTTATCTTATCATTGAAAGAAAATTGTTTTCATAACAAATTGAAGGGTGATTTTACTTTTAGTTACAATAAAATTAAATGAACGGTTTGTAAATAATTGATCAACACCTCTAATCACAATAATGACCACTTTAGAAATAATGGTGTAGAAATATTAATGGAAAACGCTTAAACAATCTTATTGAATGGCTTTTGTGATTCAAATTATTCCTTAGTCATGAATTTTCCTTCGGCAAGTCTTGTTGTTATCTTCGTTGCTGCAGTAATTCCTAGATTTTTAGCAACAGAAAGAGAGTTTAAATTTTTGAAATTCATTGAAAATCTTTACAAAATCGAGCAATTTCAAAGCATTTTTTTCCTCAAAACAACCAAGGAATCTTATTTTGATGAAAATTTCATAGAAGACCTCGTAACTTTGCTTGGTATTCCAGTGATTCTTGCTACCGAAACTTCTTCTTTATACTTGAAGGGAAATTTCAATGAAAATCTCTTGACCATAGTTCAATTTGATTCAAGTGATTTACTTCTTCAGCGACTTTTGGAAAATCTTCAACATCTTCGATTTTGTAAAACAATATTCTTGCTGACGAATTTTTCAAAAAATAATTTGGAACTTGAGAACATTTTTAATTCCTGCTGGCAAAATGGAATGATAAATGTTGTGGCAATTTTTCAAGATTTCGAAACTTCTTCGACTTATTACAGTTACAGAAATTTCGGACGTTTTTCGATTCAAGAATTCCTGTGGAACAATACTCATTTGGACATTTTTCAAAATCGAATGCGTAACCTTCATGGTACATTATTACCAGTTTTATTTGGAGGACCCGAACCAGGAGTGATAATTTCAAAAACTGCTAAAGGTGACACAAAAATTGGTGGTTATGTTGGACATATGTTTAACGCTTTTGCTAAGAAGCACAATGCCAAGTTAAACACTTCAAATATTAATACTTCACTATCAACTACTGATCTTTATTTGCGGGTTTTAAATGGAACAGTTGAGATATCGGGAGCTTTTCCAACACGTTTAATAGTTCCAGCTAAATTCTACTCATACCCGTTTATATATTATGATTGGTGTGTTATGTTGCCAATAGAACCAAATATAGCAATTCATAAAGTGTTTGGTTACGTTTTCTATTGGGAAGCTTTTGTTTTAACAATCGTGATATTAATAATGCTATCTGCAGTACTTTCAATAGCTGCTAGTTTTTCAGGATCAAAAAGATCCTTCTTCATATTGGATTTCTTTTTTAACATTGACTGTTTTCGAGGCATGCTTGGTCAGTCATTTCTAGAATTACCAAGCGCTTCGGTCAGTACAAAAATCATTTATTCGGTGATATTTTTGCTGGGAATCATGTTGGTAACTTCATATAATGCATTTCTGCAGTCTTTTATGACAGAGCCTCCAAAGGAAAAAGTGATAAAATCCTTTGAAGATTTGAAAATATCAGACTTGAAAGTCTACTTGCTTAAACCGGAATTAGAACAGTTTTTAAGTATTAGAAAGAATTTTGAAAAATATTCAAATTTATTTGTTGGTGAACCTAATTTTGAAACTTATACAAAAACAAGAGACACACTGAATACAAAGTATGCATATGGAGTAAATAACGGCAAATGGGAGATATATAAAAGGCAGCAGGAGTTCTTTGGTTTTCATTTATTCCGATGGTCGAAGGAATTGTGTCTTTTTGAAAATATACCATCGTCAATTGCGCTGAATGAAAATTCAATTTATAGAAATATATTGAATTTTAATATTTTGGAAATACAATCAGCTGGATTGATGGATTTTTGGATGAAAAGAGCATTTTATGAGTTGATTGAAATTGGAAGGATTAAAAAGCTGAACATTACAAAAGAAATTCAATTAAGAGCAATGGAAGTTGAGGACTTGCAGTGGATTTTAAAAATGTTGGGAACGGCATATGTGGTTGCTAGTTTGTGTTTTGTTGGAGAAATTTTTATTGATACATTGAAAAACATCTTAAATATTGTAATAATCTAAGGAAGAAATGAATACAAATATTTTATTTAAAAGAAGTCCGAAACAAAAGTGAAATGACATCATATCACAGCACATATTATCATAGGACAACTCATCATAAAAAGCAAAGCATGAGAACAGTTTTAACAAGGTTCGATTATTGAAACAAAATTATTTTAACATCAATTTATTTGAATGTTCTACTTTTGACAAGGAATATCTACTTTGAGGTGGTTGAAGTGCTTAATTTTGTTTAATTTTGATGTTTTGATGAGTTGTCGATGATGACTTGTCCTTTGATAAGTTGTGGAAAGATAATTTGAAAAACTCAAATACATGCAGCGCAGTTATGTGGATAAATAAGTTTAAACATATATTTTATTCGGTTTGGTAATTTTTTTATAATTCAAGCATTCTTTTTTTCTTGCAAAAACAAAAATATATTTATGTTTTTCCTTAAGGACATGTTTTTATTTATTTGTCCTTGTTGTTCCAGTTTGTTTCTTTATTATTATTATTTATTATTTGTCTTTCCACTGCCATAAAATTAAAATGATGTACAACTTGTATATTCACTGCGCATTCCAATTTTAACATACATATGTAAATTTTCAGTGTGACAGAAAAATATTCCAAAAATAACTTCTTTAAGGGTGAAAATATATATTTTGATCTCCATTAAGGATATACACACACAAACATGCATAATTTTTTTCTGATTTGAAATTCTTAATGTCTCTGGAGAGTGGTTTCACAGAAAGAAAGAATGTAAAGGTCTCTTTTTTCAAGCAATCATAATTTACAAGAAAAATTAAAAAAAAATACCTTTTTTATTTTTATGTCTATGAGACATTTTTATTATTTTTATTTTTATGTCTATGAGACATCTACAAAAAGAGCTAGAATTTTTTGAACTCGATCAAAGTAAAAAAAAACATTTATTTTTATGTTCTCACGCTATGGATTCAATTTTTTTGTTTGACAACCTAAAAATTTTATACCATGTGAAAGCTTATTATTTCACCTTTCATATGATGTATCAATCTCATTTCAAAGATGCCTACAACAGAAGTTAGATTTTTTTAAAGTCAACCAATTCGAATTTCCAGACTGAGATTACGGTACTTCCCACACTGGTATCTGTTCGGGGCACAACAGATCTCCACTGGTGTTTTGAGGTTTTTCGCACATATAGTCGTGGCTCCATATACTTTATTCCTGTATCTATTACAGAACAAAAGATAAAAATTAAAAACGATGAAAATCGGTTAAAAACGGTCAAAAAACGTGTTTTTTAAAAACTTGTTTCTTCCGTTATTCAGTCAAAACTCACTAAACGTTTCCACGTTTTTGCACATGTATGCATAAAGCCAAAACCTACATACATGTCCCTCCATCTTTCACCTGGCATCTTTAGAATTGTAAAAAAAAAATTTCCTTTACCCAAAATCATCATTTTGTCATAGCCCCAACACGTGTACAACATTCAAACAAAACGTTATAGCTTAGTTTCAAAATTTTTTAGAATTTTTTCTTAAATGCAATTATTCTTAACCTTCCGAAGGCAAGGCTTTTTTCTACGTTAATAACATCATCCTTGTACATAACTATAAATTTTTTAATAAAATAAAAAATAAAAAATTGCAACAACATTTGAGTTAAAGTAATTAACTGACTTCAATAAAAATAAATTGTAGACCGATCGATAAAGAATTGCAAAAGCAGAAGCAAAAAAATATACCCTTTCTCAATTGATGGGGTGATGGGTAACCCCACTTGCCTTCGGAAGGTTAAATTAATCTTATCTATCTAGAGCAAAAAAAAATCAATTCTCTACGACTGCGCGTTTAGATTTTAGTCCAAATTTCATCTTTCCGTTTTACCCCTGTTTACCCTATTAAATGACAGGATTTTTAAAAATCCTTCATTTGGATTAAGCTTTAGGTTATTATCTTTCAAAAAAGCTATAAAAGATTTTTGTATCTTTAATAGTTTATTTTTAATTTTTAATTGAAATTTTTTGCAGCACTGCGAAAGTGCGAGAGTGTAACGTTAGAAAATGGCGTCACTTTTTTGTGGTGGCTGCCATGGTTCATCGATTTATAAGACGTTATCACGTCAAAAAAGGAAAACAAAAATAGAAATTCAGGACCATATGAATACAATAAAGGGAAGGTCCAAATTTTTTTATTTGCTATTTTTCCGACTAAAAACCTAAATCTAAAATTCAAGAAATTCTCTGAATATCTATTAATATTAGCTTTCATTTATTTGTTGTTCAATCATTTCCAAATATAAGTATTTTAATAAAACATAAGCAAAAAAATCCCTTGTCTTAACAAAAGAAAAATACCTTTTATATATTTTCTTAGTACGCAGAATGCGTACCTAACTAAATTCAAATACAAACTTTTTTCTGATGTTTTTTTTTATTTCCTGGTATAAAAGATACTGAAAGCAATGATACTAAAGAAGGCCAACTAAGTTCAAATATAATTTTCTTTTTATTCTTATTCTCGCATCACGTAATAATTGGAATATCCTTTTTCAGGAATGTTATTTTTATTGATATTGTAATAGCCTTAACCATTAGATTGGCAATCAAATTGCGGATTATATTACTTTTGTTTTCAAAGTTTTACAAGAAAAAGAAATTTTTTTTTTGGTTAAATTTATAAACTTCCTGAATAGATTTTATATTCCCAAGTGAATTTCATTTTGTTATTTCTTTTAACAAAGTAAACATAGGATTTTGAACTTAATGGATTTTAAAAGAAAGAAAAGAGAATATAAGAAAAGATTTTTTTTTTATCTTGTACCAGCATATGGTTTTGGTAAATTAAAACTGATAAGGAATATTGGCGAATTTAAAAGTTGTTTGCCATATAGTTTTAGAGTTATTTGTTGATCTAATTTTTTTTAATTGATATGGTTAGAAAAAAATTATTGCTTTCCTTTGTTCTCAAATTCCAATTACTATTTTAAAAACTTAAATAAAAATTGCAGAAAAAAATTATTTTTAGTAGTTTTTCCCTGGTAGGAGATTTTTGTACTTTATTTAAATTTATTTTCCAACTTTTTAATAATTACGATAAATAAAAAAATTAAAATTTAAAATGAACTCACATCCATTCATTTTTCTTTATTAAATTTATAACCAAGCAGTGTAATATGAATGGAATTTGCATGACATTTTTTTGCTGAAAATAAATATAAATATTATTTCCTAGATTCCTAGAAAAAATATATACAAAAATTCTTTTCAAAAACTGTGTGGTCTTTTAGGCTCTCAACAAATGTGTTAACTATTCATTGTAGGTGTGTTTTTTTTGTAAAAAAATATTTCGATTCAGATGAAATTCCAATATGTAACCTGGTACGGACATAATAAAAATAAAAGTGATTTATTATGTATTTTTTATATGGAAGCAAACAATAAAGAGCCAACAGTAGGAAATTTATTTAATTTTAATTTCACAGAAATTTAGTCAAATTATTTTATTGTGAATTATGATAACTACGTTGAATTTATTTAATTTAAAAAAAAAATCCATAGGGAAAAATTTTAAGTTATGAGCAAGGGAGACATCAGGGAACACTTCATTCTGAAAAACGATTAAGAAAGATTAACACAATAACTATCCCTGAATAAACAAAAAAAAAACATTAAATTAAAGTTCTTTAAAAAAAACAAATTTGCACTGAAACTGAAAAAAATATGGCTTTTATCATGATGGGCTGTCCATGATGAGTTGTCCTTTGATGGTTAGTGCTGTAATATATTGGGTTCATGTCGTATTGAAATAGCAACCAAAGATTGACTTTATAATAATTACACTGGTCTGCAAGGCAATCCTCCTTTAAATAAAACTATACTATAAAACTGATTCCGAATCCGAAGTCAGAATTGATCTAGCACGTCACGTTTTTTAGATATTTCCGTTAGAAAATCTCAAAACCCCATTTTTTGGCTGTTTTCGAAGAAATATTTTGGCATAATTTAATATTTTTCAATTAAAATTGTTACGTTTTATTTTTTTCTTTCAAATTCAGTTTCAATCTTCTCAATATCTCTTTTCTTCTCCGAGCTATCTTAATTTAAGTAAGTTTAGTAGCTTTGGCATATCTTATCATAAAAAAACTGATCTCTTAAAATTAATATATCAAGGGGCACGGTAGTGCCCAGCCAAGTTCTCTAGCAACTTTGGCACTACACCCTTATTTACAGGAAACAACTCAGGCCATTTTCGACCCCCCTCTAACTTCTACACCAAAGATGCTAGAAATTTCAAACTCACTACATTTGTTGAGCTGGTCGAAACCAAACACCTCACAAAATTTCAGCCTCCTACGATGAGTAGTTACTGAGATATACGGCTTCAAAAATCGCAAAAACCGTAACTGACTCACTGACTCACTGACTCACTGATTCACTGACTCACTGACTCACTGACTCACTGACAGATCATCAAAATTATGGAGTACTTCCCGATGTCGTAGAAACTTGAAATTTTACACGGTGATAGGACTTGTGGTGTATACAAAGGAAAAAATCGAAAATTTGAGATTTTCAATTCAGGGGGCGTGGCATCCGCCCATTTCCGCTGAATTTTCACCAAATATTATAGAGCACTTCTGATAGTCGTAGAATCTTGAAACTTGGTAGAATGGTAGAGCTGGTAGTTTATATAAAGGAAAAAATTTAAAATTTGAGAATTTCAGCCAGGGGGCGTGGCAACCGCCCATTTCCGCTGAATTTTCATAAATTATTATAGAGCACTTCTGATTGTCGTAGAATCTTGAAATTTGGTAGAATAGTAGAGCTGGTAGTTTATACAAAGGAAAAAATTTAAAACTTGAGAATTTCAGCCAGGGGGCGTGGCATCCGCCCATTTCCGCTGAATTTTCACCAAATATTATAGAGCACTTCTGATAGTCGTAGAATCTTGAAACTTGGTAGAATGGTAGAGCTGGTAGTTTATACAAAGGAAAAAATTTAAAATTTGAGAATTTCAGCCAGGGGGCGTGGCAACCGCCCATTTCCGCTGAATTTTCATAAATTATTATAGAGCACTTCTGATTGTCTTGAAATTTTTTAGAATGTTGGAGCTGGTAGTTTACACAAAGGAAAAAATTTAAAGTTTGAGAATTTCAGGCAGGGGGCGTGGCAACCACCCATTTTCACTGAATTTTCATCAAATATAGAGATTTTATATTCTACAGCCATACCTTGCAAAATGTAGTGAAATCACAACAAAAACATTACTGTTAAAAAAAGAGCTGGCACAAAAAGTACTGAGATGTAAAAGTGTACCAAGTTCTAAAGTTTGGGTTCAAATTCGTATCAATAAAATTTTGATTGTTTACTTGGCAATTTTTGAAATAACTTTAAAAATCGATAATTAAGAAAAATTGTCAAGAGAACAATCAAAATTTTATTGATACGAATTTGAACCCAAACTTTAGAACTTGGTACACTTTTACATCTCAGTACTTTTTGTGCCAGCATAATTTCAACATAGGAGAACTTGGCTCTTTTTTTAACAGTAATGTTTTTGTTGTGATCTTTCTATCTAGAACAAAAATATACTTTTCTAATGGACTTTAGTGTGTTGATTTTGAATCCGAACTCAAAAAATTTCGGTCAGCTCTGGTTTGTGAGATATAGTAGTTTTTTTTTAGATTTTCTAAGAAAAAACTTGATTTTGTGTTACTTTAATGCGAATATCTTAAAATCCTCACGTGATAGAATTTTATTGACTTCGGATTCGGATTCTAACTCAGCACATCAAAAACTATAAGAAAAGTATACTTTTGTTTCTAGGAGAAAAAAATCTGAAGCTTTACAAGGCAGTTTATCGAATGGTTTATTACAAATAAGATATTTCTAAATAGATAAATAGTATATAAAATTACAAAACATGTAAAAATTTTGTTTAATATATTTTATTATGGTTTTCTTTACATATTTGACTTTTTAAATATAATGAGCGTTGATATTTTACATTTTCCTTAATTAAGGTGTTTTTGTTCATGTTGGATTTACTAAAAAGTAAAGGATTTCGATATTTCTGCTTTTTTTATAAATCAGTATTTGAAAATATGAGTAAACATTAATGTAAAAAGACATATTTAATGTCAATCGATAGGCCATATTACGAGGAATAAGTCCTCCAAATTTGAGCTCAATGCTACAAATAGTTTTAATTTTGCACGAGTTCAAATAAATCTAAAAGGTTGATTTTTTAGAAACTACCCACATTTTTTAAAAATCATTTTTACAAAAATGGTACCTGATAGAATTTTTCTGAAACCAGATTTAGATTCAGGAAAGTCTAATCTTTCATAATATCAACAAATTATTTGAAGGAGAAAAAAAAGTTAAATTTTGCAGACGTGTTATTGTAGATGGAATATTTGAAATCGATATGGACAATATTTGGATGTGCCCACACGCAGAGGCATACATTGAGCTGCTGCTGCCGGGGTCCCAGGGCAAAACAATTTTATTTTCTCTTAAACAAGTGAGCCATCAAAAGATTTTTTCATAACTGAAAACCAAAAGCTTTTTGAACGCCTGGTTGCTAAGTTATTTGCATCCAAACATTTTTTTTGTCTAACATTCGGAGGTGCATATCTGCGGACCAAAGTCTCGAATAAAGTTTTGGCTTACAGATATGACTTCACAGTGAAGAGTTTGCATTTACGCAAAAAATTACAATTTTTTTTTTATCAGGTTTTCGAAAAAAATTCATTTTAAAAAAATTTCTCCAAATTTATCGAATGAGACATTAAAAGAAAGGTCACTTTAAGCTTCTATTCATAACTGAAAACCAAAAGTTTCTTGGATGTTTAGTTGATGAGTTTTATTTAGTTTACATAAAACCGGTTTCTTTACTACATAATTTCTCAGGGGGCATCCACTGAGCACTGAGGGCTCTGTCATAGACTTAGATATATTTTTTATTTTTCATTCATATTTTTCAAGAAATTATATACAATGTATCTCTTAGTGAAATTTGAATTTTCTCAAAAATCTTTATAAAAGCTATACCTAGTACAGGTAAAATAGGCATTTAAAAAAAAAATTATTACACTCATGAAACTTGGCAAAAAGTTTGCTTTTGGGATAAGAAACAAGGACAAAAAAAAAGTCTATAAAAAAAAGTTGGGTGGAAGGGTGTTTTTTTGTTAGTCGAATATCATCATATGACACATGTTTTCAAGGTATTTTTTGATGCTGAATCTAATGACATAAACATAAAGTCAATACGATTGCTCTAAGAAAAGTTATTGCCGATTAAAAGCAAGGGTGCTTGTTTTTTGACTTCAACAGGTAAAATATACCCAAAACACATGTGAAAAACATGCTACACTGATCAAATTCGGGATGAAGGCTTTAGATAAAGCAGGCAGTTCTTAAAATGATTTTTGGTGAAAGGGTGTTTTTTTGATAAGTTAAGTTGTGTGTGAGGAAGGTATCATAACAGCTGAATTAAATTTTATTAATTTTTAAAACTTGGTGTAAATGTTTTGGTTGGTATAAGAATTAAGAATCTATAAAAAGTAGAAAATTATCTTGAGTGAAAGGGTGTTTTTTCTCAAGAAATGATGAAACTCGGAATTAGTACCACAAAAACTGGGAAAAAATTGTTACACCAATGAAAATTGGTAAAAACGTTTCATTAATAATAGAAACCAAGAACCCAAAAAGTACAAATATTTTAGGTTAAAGGGTGTTTTTTTTTTGGGGGGGGGGAAATAGGGAAAATCCGCGATAAGTCCAATAAAATCAATGGTATAAAAGGTACCCTCACGAAATTCAATAAATATGTTCTCTTTCTCATCTGGATTACGAATGAAAGAAATTTATAAATTTTTTTCATGTTAAAGGGTGTTTCTTTTAGGTGTACAGAAAATATGGGTATATTTGGAAAAGTGTGCAATACTAGAGTAGTACTAGTGGTGTCCTATTGATATTCAGGAATTATGTTACTTTTGAGATAAGAAACAAAAACAAGTAAAAGCAAAAATGATGGATCACCCTAATGAAATTTGGTAAAAACCTTAAATTTGGGATAGAAAGCAAGAATAAAGAGTTTTTCTAAATAAAAAAATAAGGTGAAAGGGTGTTTTTTTCGAAGAGACAGTAAAATCTGTAATTGGTAACAAAAAGCCAATGATAAAATACCTTGAAAACATGTGTCATATGATGATATTCGACTAACAATTTTTTTCAGTATATTTTTGACCTTAACGCCTTCCCTCTTGTCCGCGAAAAAACACCCTTTCACCAAACTTTTTTTTATAGACTTTTTTTATAGACTTTTTGTATAGACTTTTTTGTCCTTGGTTCTTATACCAAAAGCAAACTTTATGCCAAGTTTCATGAGTGTAACAATTTTTTTTTTTATTTCTTGATTTTATGTACTATTTTACCTGTACTACTACCATTTTTCTTTTATTTTTAACTACCTAACTCCTGAACGAATCAATTTCGTTGAAATTATATAAATAACGTTTTACCATAAAGAATAGTTGTTAAAACACATATTTTATAATAAACTTAATTTTTTTTTTTTTCAAAAATCAAAATATCCAATATTTTGAATACTTTTTTTTATGTTTACTGATAGGTGAACGATCAAAAGAACTTGACTGTCAAATAAGGAGGAAGGGTGTCCCAAAAAGCCAATGGTTCATTTTATTTTTGGTTTCGATGACAAATTGAATGTTTATATTTAAGTTCTTAGGCGTACTGTACTGTCATTTCGAAAGTACACCCTTTCACCCAACTTTTTTTTATTAAAATAATACACTTCAATATTTGCACATTAAAAAATTGTATTTATTTTGAAAAAATGTTATTTACAAAAATGTGTGCAAATGTATAACAAGAACTTACAAACCAATACATATACAATACACATTAGGGTGGGTCAAAAAAATGGAAATTCGTTTTTTTGATTTGGTACTTCGAAAACTCGATTTCTAGACACCTCTAGATTATACTTACCAAATATGAGCTCTTTATCTTAATGGGAAGTTCCTCCGCTTTTCAATTTTCCATTTTTACATCAAGCTTCAACCAAAAAAAAAATAATTTTTTTATTAATTGACTTTTTAGCCAATTTTTTACATATTCTTGTAGAAAATTGAACGCTCTACAAAAAAGGTTAAATACACTTTTTTGAATTATCTAACCGTTTAGTAGATATTTGAGGTCCAAAAATCGAGAAAATCTTTAAAAATTCGTTTTTTGTTCTTAATTTTGTAACAAATTGAAAAATTATAATAACACTGGTCAACAAGGTTTTTGTTACAGACACCAAGATATACTTTTCTATAGGTTTTTTGGGTGCTGAGCTCGAATCCGAAGTCAGAACAATTCTACCACATCACGTTTTTGAGATAATCCCGTTAGAAAATCGAAAATGAAGCTTTTTTACCAGTTTTCGAGATTATTTCTTAGCTTTTGGTTATTTGTTTTAAATAAATTTGTAACGGTTTCTAATAGAACTAAATCTTGTCTTTCTAAATCCGTTTAAATCTTTTAAAAATCTCTTATCTTCTTTGAGAAATCTGAAATTGAAATCAACGTGTTTGGTATATCTCATATTTATTTGCTTTTAATAGTAAATCTCGAAATGTTCTTTGCCAATCGCTTTCAAATTTTGACACAACGTTTCATTTACATTCCAGTAAGTTCTTATCTTGTTTTTAACAAGAAAAAAAATTATATTTTTCTCAGTAGTAATTATTTAGTATAAGTATCTGACACGGTCACGCTTTGATGTATCTCACTGCGATTCACCACCTTCGCAAATATAAAAACTTGCAAGATTCTAAATGGAACATTGTGTCAAAATTTGAAAGCGATTGGCAAAGAACTTTTCGAGATTCGCTATTAAAAGTAAATAAACATGAGATATACCAAACACGTTGATTTCAATTTCAGATTTCTCAAAGAAGATAAGAGATTTTTAAAAGATTTAAACGGATTTAGAAAGACAAGATTTAGTTCTATTAGAAACCGTTACAAATTTATTTAAAACAAATAACCAAAAGCTAAGAAATAATCTCGAAAACTGGTAAAAAGCGGCATTTTCGATTTTTTAACGGGATTATCTCAAAAACGTGATGTGATAGAATTTTTTTGACTTCGGATTTGAGCTCAGCACACCAAAATCCTATAGAAAAGTATACCTTGGTTTCTGTAACAAAAAAAAAGTTTAATTTTGTTGACCAGTGTAATCAAACGCGCATGACATATTCTTGTAGGAAACAGATTGTTCTACAAGAAAGGTCTTATTAATTTTTTTTCAATAATCTAACCATTCTAAAGATATTCGAGGTCAAAGTTAAAAAAAAATATGAAAACATTTTTTATTTTTCAAAATTTTCTAATTCACTGAAAATTCAATATTTTCAAATTATCGTATTCAAATCGCAATGCATACTTGTCATAAGAAAACTATTGAAATCAGTGGGCATTGGTTTGGATAGGAATATCTTCTTAACGGTTAAAGCAATTAATTTGCTGCCAAGGAACTTTTTATAGAACGTTTAAGTCCCTACAAGAAAACATCTTGGTAATTTGAAAATAATGAATTTTCAGTGAATTAGAAAATTTTGAAAAGTAAATGTTTTCATATTTTTTTTTTAACTTTGACCTCGAATATCTTTAGAATGGTTAGATTATTGAACAAAATTATTAAGACCTTTTTTGTGGAGCAATCTGTTTCCTACAAGAATATGTCATGCGCGTTTGATTATTATAATTTTTCAATTTGTTACAAAATTAAGAACAAAAAACGAATTTTTAAAGATTTTCTCGATTTTTGGACCTCAAATATCTACTAAACGGTTAGATAAACGAAAAAAAATGTATGTAGTCTTTTTTGTAGAGCGTTCAATTTCCCACAAGAATAAGCAAAGAAATTTGCAAAAAAGTCGATTTATAAAAAAAAATAATTTTTTTTTGTAGAAGCTTGATGCAAAAATGGAAAATTTAAAAGCGGAGGACCTTCCCATTAATATAAAGAGCTCATATTTGGTGTGTATATTCTAGAGGTGTCTAGCAATCGATTTTTCGGAGTACCAAATCAAAAAAAAGAATTTCGATTTTTTTGACCCACCCTAATACACATATACTGCCTTGAAAAATTCCATTGAATTGCTTAAGGCACAAAAATAAAAACTCCATCATCTTCCCAGAGCTAAACCGAATTCAACCCGTCCATCAGAAGCAGTGAAAAATATCAGACAAAAACTGTAATATTTTAACTTACTCCTTTTCAAGAATCGTTTAAACATATTTGTTTCCATACCGTTTAGATTTTCGATTTTTTTCCTCTGCCACATTTTCTCTCTTCCTCTCTCGATATATTACACAGAATTATGGTATATCACTAAGCTATGAATTTAAGTAAAATTTATTTCAGGATCAATTTTATTCTTCTAAGGATTTATTGTATCTCCAGTTATATTTGTATAAAGGATTTAGATTTAGGAACCTTTAAAATTCTCCAGGCAACGAATCCAGGAAATTTATAAGGTTCCGTTCCGTTTTCATATTTATTTTTTTATTTAAATAATTCTCTGTCTCAAACATCAAAGGCAAAAAGTGCCACATACATACAAAATATACAAAAATATTTTTGAAAACCTTTTTTTTTTTTTTTGAAAAAGAGAATCCTTCGGGTGTGTATGAATTTCAATCATTTCCAGATGAAGGCGTTTTTGGCACTGTCTGTTGTGTGTTGCGTTCTCTTTATGGTCCTTTTTTAACTGGGTGAATTCGAACCCATGGACCAAACACAATATTCTACATTATAATATCCTACATGATGATAGCTTTTATATAGAACAATTCCCTATGTGGAGATTATTGCTCATTTGTGATTGTGAGTTATCGTCCTCTGTGTTGTGTGTTGGTTGGTCCTGAAGTATGTGCAATTCTAAATGTAAATTAGCGCTTATTGTTCAGTTTGTTCGTGAAAATGAAGCCATAAAATGAGGTGGCATAATGGTTTGGCTGTCTGGTTGGCTGGGCCGGTATTCGCGGTGTGATGAATATTTGAAGAGAGGTGCGATAATCCTGTGGCATAGCGGAGCACAATCGATGCGGAATGATGGCAACAGCAACAACAACAATTCCAACAATATAAATTAACGTGTGGAATGAATGGTGAATAAAGTCAATAAACGCTTGTTCATATATTCTCGGTTTATTATGGGATAATGATTAAATTAAATGAGGATGATTGAATGTTATCGTATAGATATATAAATTCATACACGATCAAGTTAATTGACTAAGATTACGGTGTGTTTAATTTAATTTATTGATTGGCATTAAATTTATTTAGTGCAGTCAACTTCACATTAAGACTATTGATGTAATAGAAGGACGAGATTGTCGGTGATTTACAGTAAAATTATGTAGCGTTGCAGTATACTTTGAGGTAAGGTCATCTTCTTTTAACTGTTTCCTTAGTAACCACTCACTAGCGACGTGTACCTATAGTATACATTATATACTTCACTTCCCGTCAAATGTCAATTTTGGAGAGTCACTGCGGCGTATGATCAGAAAGTCACTGAGGCGTATGCGTAACATTTTTTTATTGAAAAATCTTAATTGTCAACGCAAATTGTTTTTTTGGAAATTGGAAATTAATCAGGCGAAAGGACCTTCTGCTACAATTCTCCCACCTTTCAAATTGTTGAATTGATCATTTAAACTTTTGGAGATAGCCTTATATCGCCGAAGTCCAAGTCCTTGAGCACCGATTCACTATATTTCGAGTGTTTCTAAGAAATTATGTTTGAAGTCAAACATAGTTTCTTAAAGACACTCGAAGTATGGCAAATTAATGCTTAAAGATTTGAGTTTTGGGAATTATTAAGGACGAAATTCGTTTTTTTTTTTTTTTCAAATTAATTTTAGTTTTTGCTTACTTTTTTTAGTTTAAGTAGGAATTACAGTAATTTCTTTGATTTATGATTTATCAGTGTATGAACCTAATTTTTTGACGTGATAAAGTCTTATAAATCGATGAACCATGGCAGCCACCACAAAAAAGTGACGCCATTTTCTAACGTTACACTCTCGCACTTTCGCAGAGCGGCAAAAAATTTAAATTCAAAATTAAAAATAAACTATTAGAGATACAAAAATTTTCTATAGCTTACTTGAAAGATAATAACCTAAAGCTTAATCTAAATGAAGGATTTTTAAAAATTCCGTCATTTAATAGGGTAAACAGGGGTAAAACGGAAAGATGAAATTTGAGCTAAAATCCAAACGCGTGGTCGTAGAAAATTGATTTTTTTTTGCCATAGATAGAGGAGACTGATTTAAGGATAACTGCATTTAAGAAAAAATTTTAAAAAATTTTGGAACTCCGCTATAACGTTTTGTTTGAACGTTGATCAGGTGTTGTGGGTATGACAAAATGTTGATTATGGGTAGGGGAAATTTTTTTTGACAATTCTAAAGGTGCCAGGTGAAAGATGAAAAAAAAATTAGGGGTCTGATACGGATTTTTTTCCAACACTCTGCGTTTCGAAATATGAATTTTTGAAAAATAGCTTTAGGGATATTTTTATGTATTTTTTTATTTTTAACTTTTTTTTTTGGAGCGTAGATATGCAGGGCTGATACATGTGCAAAAAATTGGAATCGTTAAAAGAGTTTTGACTGAATACGGAGAAAAATAAGTTTTTAAAAAACAGGTTTTTTTGCCATTTTTAACCGATTTTCATCGTTTTTTATTTTTATCTCTTTTTCTTTAATAGATAGAGGAATATTATACATGGAGTAATGATAGACCATGACCACGACTATATGTGTGCGAAATTTCAATCATTTTCGTAAACACAATTTTGAGATAACGGTAAAATAAAATTTTAAAATTCAACAGGTTATAACTTTATACCAAGAGCAGATAGAAATTTGATTAAACATTTATGAGCATCCTGATACAATTACCTTTCATTTGGTATATCACACATAACGCTAGCCTAACTACAAGCCACACAATGTAAAATCAAGAAACTTGCGAAAAACCTCAAACCACCAGTGGAGATTTGTTGCGCCATGAACAGCCACCAGTGCACTGGTGGCCACACTGCAGTGTGGCAAGTACCGTAATCTCAGTCTGGAAATTCCACATGGTTGACTTTAAAAAAATTCTAACTGCTCTTGTAGGCAACTTTGAAATGAGATTGATACGTCATTTGAAAGGTGAAACAATAAGCTTTCACATGGTATAATTTTAATTATAATTATAATTATAATTTTTTATAGGTTGTAAGGGAAAAAATTCATTTAATAGCATGAGAACATAAAAATAAATGTTTTTTTTGCTTTTTTTGATGAAATTTCATCGAGTTCAAAAAATTCTAGCTCTTTTTGAAGATGTCTCATAGACCTGATCGATATATATATATATTTTGAGCTAAGACAATATGCTTTCAGATGGTATAAAATATTTTATAGGTTGTTTAAAAAAAAAATGGATTTAATAGCGTGATGTTTTTTTTGCTTTTTTTAATGAAATTTGATCGAGTTCAAAAAATTCTAGCTCTCTTTGTAGATGTCAAATAGACATGATCTATAAATATATTTTGAGCTGAAGCAATAAGGTTTCAGGTGGTATAAAATTTATTATAGGTTGTTGTATCAAAAAAATGAGTTTTTGGGTGAAGTGATTTTTTCACTTTTTTCATAAGAAATGATTGTTTTCAATAAATTATTTTCATACTTTTTGCTCATTGTAAAAATTTAAAAATGGTTTTATTATTTAGAAGAAATATTTGGCTTTTTAATGGTATAATTTTTTTTGTGAGCTTTTAAATTAAAAAAAATTAATATAATGAGAAAAGAAAAAAGGTATTTTTTTATCTTTTTCTTGTAAATTATGATTGTTTGAAATAAATAAACGCTTCAAATGGCTCATTTTAAAAGCACACTTACGACGTTATCACGTAAAATCATCGTCCGTAAACCGGCTTTACAGACAACCTCTTTTTTTTTCTTCCAGCAACGCTATTGAGGCGTCAAAGTCAGGTTTTGTGTAGGTTGGGGTTTTTTTTTGTGTGGATTATAACCTACGTCTGGAGTTTCTTTGTTTGGAGATTTTGTGTTTGGGGATAGTAAATTTGTATAGATTTTAAAGGGTGGGATTTTTGTTTTGTTACTTTTGAATTTGGGTTTTTTTTCGGTACGGGATACCGACATAAAATCCATAAGAAGCTATAGTGTCATCCAAGGTTTGGAGTGATATTTATGAAAAACCCAGAGACTGAGTTATTCGATTAAATGCACTTTTGTGCATCTTTAATTGAAAATAATGGATTCAGTTCAGCTTCGAAGTCAAAAAATGGCTTTTTCTATAAAAAACAAAATTAAAAAAATATGCACAAAAATTATATCAAATCCACCTTTTGAAGGTCAAGTTTTGCACTTCCTGAAATTGGCAATAGTTGTTTGGAGGGATTCGACTGCTATAAAACATTAAAAAAACAAGACATCTACTACCGCCAACAGAGTACATTTATGCACAATAATTATTGTGAGCTGAACAAATAAAAAAAAATAAAACACTAATACACCAGAGTGACTAATGGAAATAACTACAAACTGCAATAAATTCATTAAAATTTGAAATTTATTTTATTAACTAACATAAGCATTATTGTGGGTCAAAAAAAATCGAAATTCTTGTTTTTGATTTTGTACTCCGAAAAAATCACCTCTAGACATCTCTAAACGGTTAAAGCAATAAATTTGATGCCAAGGACTTCTTTGTAGAATGTTTAAGCCCCTACAAGAATACATCTTGCTTATTTGAAAATAATGAATTTTCAGTGAATTAGAACATTTTGAAAAGTAAAAAATGTTTTAATATTTTTTTTTAACTTTGGCCTCGAATATCTTAAGAATGGTTAGATAAATGAAAAAAGTTATTAAGACCTTTTTTGTGGAACAATCTATTTCCTACAAAAATATGTCTTGCGGGTTTGATTATTATAATTTTTCAATTCGTTATAAAATTAAGAACAAAAAACAAATTTTTAAAGATTTTCTCGATTTTTGGACCTCAAATATCTATTAAACGGTTAGATAAACGAAAAAAATGTTGAAGGCCTTTTTTGTAGAGCGTTCAATTTCCTACAAGAATATGTAAAGAAATTTCCAAAAAAGTCAATTTATAAAAAAATTATTTTTTTTTTTAGTAGAAGCTTGATGTAAAAATGTAAAATTGCGAAGCGGAGGACCTTCCCATTAATATAAAGGGCTCATATTTGGTGTGTATATTCTAGAGGTGTCTAGCAATCGATTTTTCGGAGTACAAAATCAAAAAAAAAAAAAGAATTTCGATTTTTTTGACCCACCCTAATAAGCATTGTAAAACATGTTGTTTTGTTAGTAACTCCTAGTAGTAAGATAGAAATATCAACAAGTTCTTAATGTTATTTCAAAAACTAAATTTGTATAGAGAACTCGAGAACGATTTTATAAGACTCAAATGGTGGAATTTGCCCTTGATGTGAATCTTTACAATTTTAACTGATAAGTACTTTTTTGGCTTTTCACTTACCGAAAGCTTCCACTAGTTCTTTTTTTTTGCACAGTTTGATAGTCTATATGCAGGTTTCCCCCAACTTGTACCTACTTGACTTATTCTGCAAAAAGAAACCACCAAGTAGATACACAAACAAAGACTTTCATTAATTTTCATTAATTTCAGTCGATATAGCTTCCATTATTTTGATCAAAACAATTTTTCCATCAAAATATCCTTTAAAATCAAATAGGTATGTATATGATATGAAACTTTTTTCAAGTTTATCATTCTTAGAATTAATAAAATTAAATTCCAGATGCTTTAGAAGACTATGAAAACAGAGATGAGTTTTAAAAGTCTAAACCTTGTAACGTATAATAATTCCTTATTCGACTTTATTAACTGTTGCAGAAGACTGCGAGCATTATTACTGAAGAGAATTCCATCCATCCTTTTTCTTGAAATAACTTGTTTTATTTTAAGTTCCATCTAAAATTACAAACTCTTTGCTATCAGAAATTCCAGTTGAGTAGAATTAGAAGTCGGATTCCAGGAAAAAAATTTCATTCTACTTTTTCTTAGTGTTTTCTTCAATGTCAAGGATTATCTCTCATTGAACATTTTTGCTGCTACAATCTAACTTTATAAATGTCACGTATCAAATAGCTTAGCTATTTTCATTGTCAGAAATATATATTGTATCAAACACAATAAATCTATCTAAAACACTGTTCAAGATGAATTTCACTTTATCTGGTGCATAAAATCATCTTCCAAAGTGCACAACAACTTGAAAACATATACGTAAAAGTATAATAACGATAGTTCAAGTACGTTGAATGCTTTGTGAGACATCATAAAAGGATATACAGTAGATAACCAGTATATGAACATCATAAAATTATTTAAAAAATGACTTTTGAATTGATTTTGGTAAAAATTTTCATTATGACACCGATATTCTAAGAAAATAATATAAAAACAAGGTTCGTTATTTTAAATTTGTAAAATTTTGAAATTAAAAATTTGCAATTTTCATTTTATTCAAAAACTAAATACTGGGACCCACTTTTGTATCTCTCTTTCATTCACAAAAAAATTTCAAAGCAAGTGTTTTAAGGAGCTGCCATATGTTTCCCATAAAGATGATATCCCAGTGCATATACATAATAAAGAAAGTTCTGAAGAAAACCAAAAAAAAAAAAGAAGAAAAAATAGAAAGCTGATATAAAAATCTTCCCTCGAATGCATTATTGTGCGCGTGGGATCAGAAAGTTCGTTGAATGGAATATGAAATGCAAATTGCTTCTGTCTCATGCACGATGCACCCTGAGTGGAAAATTGAAATCATCTTGAGAATTGATAAGGGAAAAAATATAAATAGATACCATGAAAATCCTTCAGACGTTCTATAATATAGTTTTATGGATTTCTAAAAGTATATCTTCAAGATAGAAACGAAATTATTTATTGACGAATCAAAAGGATTTATCTATACAAAGACAAAAATACCCTAATAGGTACTTTGTTTGAAATAAAGCGACAAAGAAATCTAAACTTGATGAGTTTTAAAATGTAAGATATTATAATGAGGATGGGATGGTGATAGAGCTGATATCTGTTTTTAAATTTTTAAATTTTTGGGGTCATTAGGTGTTGTTTTATAGTTTTTTTAGTGCCACTTGTATCCTTTGCGAAGGACATCAAAATAAATAGCCCAAAAATGGATTTGTTATAAGTTTTTGTAGCGTAGTTTTGTTTTTAGAGCTTCTTTAATTAAGTAACTTTTAGGGTCATTAGGCACTTTTTTATGATGGTTTTTTAAAATATATGTAGATTGGAATTGTGCTAAGCATATTGACTCAGAGAGCACAAAAATGTATTTTGTTTAAGTTTTGTATCCGTACTTTTGATTTGATAGAATTTTGAATTTTGCAACTTTTGAGGTCTAAGAAGCTTATTTCTTGCTGAATTTTTAAAAACATAAGTTTTGAGGTGTAATTGTATCCTTTGTGAAGTATATCGATTCCGAAACACACAAAAAATCGTAGTTTAGTTTTTAGAGAATTTTGAGGTCATTGGACGCTATTTCATTGTTCTTTTTTTAACATTGGTATTGAGTGCCAGTTGTATCCTTGATGAATGTTATTGACTTCGAGAGTGCAGAAATGTACTTTTTTAAGTTTTGGACACAGAAGTTTGGTTTATAAAGAATTTTGAATCTTGAAAATTTAGGGGTCATTTTATAGTGGATTTTGAGTTCCAATTGTATTCTTTGCAGAGAATATCGACCTAGTGAGCTCAAAATGTATTTTGTATGAGTTTTGGACTAGAAGTTTTGTTTTTGGGGAATTTTTAAATTTTGTATATTTTGGGGTCATTTCATGTCGATTTAAAAAAAAAATGGGTTTTTGAGTTCCTAGAATTTAGAGAGCACAACAAGCTCAAAAATGTATTCTTTATGAGTTTTGGACACGAAGTTTTGTTTCTAGAGAATTTTGAATTTTTAAAAATTCTGGGGTCATTAAATGGTGATTTTCTTAAAAAATGGGTTTAGAATTCCAATTGCATCCTCTGCCAAAGATATTGACTCAGAGAGCACAAATACTACTTATTCGTTTTAACACAAAAAGTTTTCTTTCTAGAGAATCTTGAACTTCTAAAATTCTGGGGTCATTGAATTGTGGTTTTTAAAACATGGGTTTCGGCTTCCAATTGTATCCTCTTCGAAGAATATACTCAGAGAGCATAAATATGTATTTTTATAAGTTTAAGACACGATGTTTTGTTTGTTAGAGAATTTTGAATTTCCAAAATTTTGGGGTCATTTCATTGTGGTTTCTTAAAACATGGGTTTTGAGTTACAATTGTATTCTTTGCAGAGAATATCGACCTAGTGAGCTCAAAAATGTATTTTGTATGAGTTTTGGACTAAAAGTTTTGAATTTTAAAATTTTGAATATTTCATGTCGATTTTTAAAAAACATGGGTTTTTGAGTTCCTAGAATTTAGAGAGCACAACAAGCTCAAAAATGTATTCTTTATTAGTTTTGGACACGAAGTTTTGTTTCTAGAGAATTTTGAATTTTTAAAAATTCTGGGGTCATTAAAGGGTTTTGAGTTCTAATTGTATCCTCTGCGAGGGATATTAACTCAGAGAGCCAAAATATGTATTTTTTACGGTCTTAGACACGAAGTTTTGTTTTTAGAGAATTTTGAATTTCAAAAGTTCTGGGGTCATTAAGTGGTGTTTTTTGAAAACATGAATTTTGTGATCCAATTGTACTTTTTTAAGAGGATATTGACTCTGTGAGCTCAAAAATGTATTATATGAGTTTTGAACCCTAAGTTTTGATTTTGGAGAATTTTTAAATTTTGAAAATTTTAGGGTAATTTATGGTGATTTTTATAAACCATGTGTTTTTGAGTTCCACGAGCACAACTATGTATGTATGAATTTTAATAAGTTTTAGAATCGAAGTTTTCTTTCTAGAGAATTTTGAATTTCAAAAATTCTGGCATTACATTGGGGTTTCCAAAAAAACATGGCTTTCGAGTTCCAATTGTATCATCTGTGATATATATCTACACAGAGAGCTCAAAAATTATGTTTTTTTAAGTTTTCGACATGTTTTCCTATTAAATAAGCTACATTGCATATTTAAAAATAAAATCAAATCCTTTGCAAAATCTTCCTCTTTTACATCTATCAACATCACAGATAATAATAAAGAAAAAAATATCAAATCCCAAGAAAGACAACTTAAAAAAAAAGATGTTTCAGACATTTCCAAGGAAGGGCAATGCCATTACGAAAGCATCTATCTACCTACTTCAGTTATTCAGTCTTTGCCAAACTCTAGACACAATATTGAGGCAGAAATTGAAATCATGATGCAATCCAGAAATGATAATGGAGAATTTATGGAAATTTATATTTTCGCATCCTTGTTATTATGTTTGTGTGTGTGTGTGTGTGTGTTTATGGACCTCTTGTTGCGAAGGCAGACAATCCTCGTTATATTCCCTACACAAGTTTGTGTAGGTGTATATCTGTCATGTTAACGTTACGTGCTCTTTATCTGTTTCAAGGAGGAGGAGGAAGGGGCTGATGGCATATGGACAGTGTATAGGTGGATGAATAAGTTTACTCGGATAAAGGTCATCATAAAACTTAAGATACACCAGAGCACACTTTTCTGATGCTAACGGTGGTGATGCTGTAGCTGTTGCATACCAAGTTTTTTCTACAAGGTGTTTTTTTGTGATAAATTATTCAAAATTCTATAAAATTTTTTGCACATTCGTGTAGTTCGGTGGAAGAAAATATCTCTAAAATTAAAAAGACACAATTCTAAAGAAGGATTTTGTAGGAATTGTATAGTTTTGACTTACTCAGAATTCATGCAACAAACTATCACAATCCTAGACAAAAAGATCAAAAGTCAAGCGCTTTGGTATTGAAATCCTACTGATAGATGAAAAGATTGATAGGATTGACAAAGTCAGAAAAAAAAAACACATACAAAAATGAAAAACTAAAACACCCTTTACGGCACAAAAGCATTTCAGTGGTTGTCAACAGGCTTAGAATGTCAACGAGAATGTAAATGTGAGCGTGATGCTTTAGGAAGGATTTTTCACTGTCATACTCTAACTCTACACACACACATACACATACAACGTTGTTAAATCTCGTCAGAGTAAATTGAATTCGAAGAGCAGCACAGTGATTGCTATGGCATAATCTGTCTACGTTATGATGATGCAAATATACATCGGGGAATATAGAAGCTCACTCTGTATATGAAAATTGATTACGATTTGCTGGCAGAACATAAAAGAGTATAAAAAAAAAAGTAGAAAATGAAATCGGGATGACTAAGGTTGAATCCTTTTTGGTTTAGATGGTATATGTTTGTGAATATGTGTGTGGATGATATGGTAATGTGAGCAGAAGGTACGATGATACCCGCATTTTTCAATTTTTCAGAACGACCGACAGACGGACGTATCCATGGATGGACCGGATGCAATTGAATTTCAGATGTAATCTAATCGAATATTAACTCGAGGATTTGCTTAATTTTATCAAAATGTCAAAAGAATCAAGAAATATATCATAGCAGGGTCTTAGTTTTCTATTTTTTTTTTTTTTTTTTTTCATCTAGAACAGTTGATTCCTTCATTGTATGTACCTAAAGCATTTTTTTACACATTAAGTTAAGAATTTTTAAAGGTAAACAAATTTTTTTTTTTATTCTCATTTTAAAGTGAAGTGAAGTAAGTTATTGTATAGGATTAAAAAAAAATCATAAAATTGAAGTTTTATTTGTAGATTTTTTCAATACAAAATAAAGAATATCTAGACCAGTGCCAATAATTTTTGGAATATGATGAAAAAAATTAAAAATTAATGTTAAATACAAGTGAATTATTGAGTAACCCCCAACAGATGACCATAAATGGGATTTTAGTTTTGGAAAATGTTAGGTGGGAGTCCAACAAGTTTTTTTTATGAACTCTTTGAAAAAGTAATCCTCTATCGAACATTTTTATTCAGAAGTTTTTAATTTTTCTAACCTAGTCTCAAAATGATTGAGAAAAAGGTCAAAATCAGTTTAGGAAACAAAAAAAAAAAACAACACCATCTTGAGTGTGAATGATCAATCAAAAAAATCAAAAGAGTTGTTCATGTGTGAAACAATGTGGTTTCAGTAATATAGAATCTATTTTGGGTGATGGTATGTAATGGAAATTTTAATAGATAATTCTTTCGAATGACACATCAAAAGTGCTACTGGTCACCATGGTGTATACGTAACATTTTGTTCAGTAACAAAAAGTTTGGAAAACAAAATTCAACGTTCACAATAGTTTTCTTAGGACTCGTCGGTAAAAGGAGTCAAATTAAAAATTTATTTTTGTAGTTTAAGTTTATTTCTGTTTACAACAATTATTTAAAGTGTGCTCCTTGATTTTGTGTGCTTAATAGAGCCCGTTTTTTTGGATTTTATTGGGAATATTAATTTATTCTATCTTTTAACTCTTTTTTAATGATGGTTCAGAGAATACATTCTTCTTGTTCCACTAAAAGTGCTATTGATATCAAATAAGTAACGCTTTTCACTCCTATTCATAAAAAAGCCAATATTTGGCAGTTTGGAGAACTTGCAAATCATTGAACAGGTCCATTTTTTCTTCCCATCCAATGATAACCGTAATCTTCATCAGCCAATCTTAAAATTCATGTACTTAGTGGGCTGGAGCGTCATCTTGTTCATAATATGAAGTAGCTTATTGAATCAGTGAAATATCCTGGATAGTATTTGGTAAATCATATTTTAGAACCTCCATGAATTAATATTAGCAATAAAATCCAAAAAACGGGCTCTATCAAGCCCACAAAATCAAGAAGAACTTTTTAAATAATTGTTGTTACTAGGTCTTAAACAGAAATGAACTTAAACTACAAAAATAAATTTTTAATTCGTACCCATTTTTTGACTAAAGCAAAAAAAACACATTTTTTAGAGATTTTACCTGGTGCAGGTGTTCCTAAATATCATTTTTAGTTTTCTGGCAAACTTGTGAACAACATTTTTGTTCATTATTGTTTTCTTCATAAGAATAAATTTATAAAACACTATGTTTATAACACATTATATCGAAGAAAATCGGCCCCAAATTCAAAAATTATCATGGGTAAGAAAAAAAAAATAATTCCATTTAAAAATTAATATCTGAGGAGATAAAAAAGATTTTAACATTTTTTAAATTCAGGTACAAAGAACAGAACATTTCTTCTAAAAATCAAGACATTAATGAAGTATTTATCATAAGTATTAACGGAGTTATTAACATTAACATGAGTAAAGGCATACCAAAGAAAGCGTTTTCTTAAATCAACATTGCAGATAGAGAGTTACTGTAGAACAATTTTTTTTAGAATATACCCGAGAATCATCCCTCATAGTCTTCACTTAAAAATTTGAATGGACAACTTCGTATTCGTGTTCAGCTCCCAAAGACCACTAAAAATAATTATTTATTAAACTTTTTGCTTCAAAACATCAAGAGTCAAAAATTTTACAAATTGTTGTCTTCTATAGCCGAAAAGTTAATTAAAAATTCAATTGTGTCTTATCACTCTTAATTTGACTTTTAAAATTGAAGAAAAAATTGATTTTAATATCTCGAAATAAAACGCAACCAATTTTGTTCGTAAGTAAATTCGTTGTAAATTTTATTTTTATTCATAAGACCTATTGTACCTATAGCTAATTCGTACAATCGATTCATCAATTTTATTGGTTTTCAAAGAGTATAGCTCAATTGTGTAACGTACTGTGTAGCATTGCCTAATGCATAATTTTTTTTTTGTACTTCCATACAAATTGTTTATTGGAAAATCAATTTTTCAGAATAATTCGTTGTTAAAAAAAAACTAGTAAATTTTATTGTTAACATCTAGGAATATATTTACCAAATTTCATTAATTTTTATTCATTAATTTCTTCGGGATATTGTTTATTACACATACATTTTCAGAAATCGCCCTCTTGAGAAAGTTTGACTCTAATTGAATGGACACCATTTCCAGATCAACAGTTCTTTAATTAATTCACCATTTCATTAAAAAAAAAAAACAAAAAGTTCCACATCATTGGATATTTAAACTCTTGTTTAAGTATCAGGACAATCTTTTTTATCAAAAAACAAAACCGACTTCCATGGATTTATGGTTTTTCTAATAGTTCCTATGGCTGTAACTGAACGAAATTGAAATGGGACCACATTGCAGCCACCACCTTTCTACACTGAACCAAATCCTTACGTAAATACAACGAAAAAATTCGTTGAGCCAACGAAAATTTAATTAATTTTCAGCCCATAGGCGGATACAGGGGGGGGGCACGGGGGCACGTGCCCCCCCCAGAACTTAAAGTTCATATTTAAAGGAAATCAAACTATAAGAGTTTTAAAAATATATGAATAATAACAGAAAGAACTTGAGTGAAACTCTTGTCTATTTCTGGCTGAAAATGCGAATTTTATTGTTTGTTGCATCCCTTTCCCATGAAAAGCTCCACCTCACAAATAAATAAACGGCTATTTGTTGGGTACACACGAATTTTTTTTTTCGATTTAAAAAAAAAAGTGAATTTTCAAAGTGATTTTGGTGAAAAATTTTGATATGGACATCGAATGACATTGAATGATATAAAAAAAATAATTGTAGGTATATGCAACTCTATTTTTTCATACAGAGGGGTTAAAAAATTTGCACTTTTTTCGTTGTTTTTTTTTTAACATTAGTGTTTTTAAAATAGCGGAACACGTCACAAAATTGCATAAACCATATATTATAGAACTGCTGGATATGTAGAACAAACTTGCATTTCAGAAGTTTGCTCAAGTTTGCACCCCGAAAATAAAGACCCCTTGAAAAAAAACTCCTCAAAAGCGACCCTTATACTTATAGATTTTTATAAATATTATTTTATTGAGAAAATTTCTCCAGGGATACCTCTAAAAATATGTAAAAAAAATAGTGTTTCAAATTTCAAAAGAATCGGTGCAGTAGTTTTGAAGTTATGAGGAGCACCGGCGTTGAAAACATTAGTTGTGGGGATAACGATTTAAAGTTTTGAACTCTGGACTAAAATACTAAAACGTTCCTAAGGGAAGTATTAAAATACTCATAACTTGGTCAATTTGGCTCCAAGAGACCTACAATTTGAACACAATATTCTTGAGGTATAAAACAATTTCACCCCTTGTAGCCCCATGTGACATTTCTGTAACAAACCGAAAAAGATTGCATAAAAGCTATATTTTTTTTCTTTTGAAGCTTCTGAAATAGTACTTCAAATTTCTAATAAATAGCACCAATAGTTTTTAATTGACAGTTAATGTTGAAAGTTGGGCTTTTTTTGAAAATAAGCAAATTTGTGTAAAAACAACGAAATTCAGAAAAAAAATAGTTTTTGTTAGTAAACCCCACGGGGTTTTATTTTTGGATTTTAGGAAAGTGCCTAAAAATTAATATTAGATAGTTTTTTGCTTGAATTTTTGCATTTTTATATAAAAATAAATTATTTGAACTTTTTTTTTACTCCCAAAATATCGAAATAACTAAGTAAATAATGACTTTATTGAATTTTTAAAAAATACGTGTTTTATTAAAGATAAAGGCCAATCGATTGACTTATTAATTTTTAAATTAACGACCTTGTGTTACAAAAGGTTAATGCAAATAAAAAAAAAACAAAACTGGGTTTCCCGGCAAAAAAGTATGATTCAGTTTTTTTTGTTATTCTTAGGAACTTTAATATTTATTAGAATGAAGTCTTTAGTATTTGACTAAAAACTACTAGGTCATTAACTAATGGTATAATTATGTCCATAATATTGCAAAATTTTATACAAAATCAATTAAAAAACGTAAACATTTTTTTTTTCAAAATTTCATCTTTAAAACTTAATTTCTCAAAAACTATTTGGTGAAACAACTTAAGTCAAAAAATTAAATAAAGAATAGATTACTAACTTTAATATAGCACAGAATTGTACGTGCATTTTCTGATTTTTTATATTTTTTTTCTTCCGGCTAATCCAGGAGTTAGCACTTAAGTGGCTTTTACTGTAACAAGAAAATGAAAATTTTTCCTTCCGAATAACTTTTTGGTCATTTGGTACCTATTTGATGTGGGAAATGTGCCTAAATATTTTTGGCCAGGTTTTAGACCACTGTGGGTCGTTAAAATTTTCAGCTTGTTAGTCAGTCGTATGGAACTTCACTTTATTTCTAACTGTTATTGCTGTTTTTTTTTTGCCAATCCGTCCCTTGTGCCCCCCCCCAGAAAAAAATCCTGGATCCGCCCCTGTTTCAGCCGATGAAAAATTTAATTGGCTCAACGAAATGGCTTTCATACGTTAATGAAGAACTTCATCAACTAACGAAAACTGTCGTATTTTAATGAAATTTTTCATAAACATTTTTGATCGCGAATTAATGAATTTTTACATCACTTTACAAAACTTTTTCATTGATTAACGTAAAATTTAATTAACCACGGTCATATTTTTCGTTATTCAATGTATTTTTTGATTAATTTATGAAAGAACTTTCGTTAGCTAACGAATTTTTTCGTAAATTTAATGAATATTTTAATTAAATTACGAAAAAAATATTCGTTAGCTAACGAAACTTTTCGTTGTATTAATTTTGTTTTTTTAGTAGATTATAGTATAAATATTTATTGGACTTATTAAATTATTAATAATTTAATACAGTCCAAACAAAAAAATGGCGTTTCGACCCGGTGGAGCTCACTTGGACTCATCAGTTGACTTATCCGTGAGACACCTTGTCAATACGCAAATATTTTTTATATTGAGCTCAACTTACATAGATTTTTAAACAAAAACCTAATGTGAACTATATCCAGCAAGATTCAATTTTTAATCCATAAAACAGAAATGCACCCAAGTCTACGTTTACGTCTACGTCAAGGCAACGATTTTTTTTCGTTAACTGATGTATTTTTTCATAAGCCAATGTAATATTTCATTAGTATATGACGAATTTTCATAAGCTTATGAAGGTTTTCGTTAGTTAATGTTGAATTTCATAAGTTAATGAATTTTTTCGTTACTTAATCAAAGTTTTAATTAAAAAGAGTATGAAATTTTTCGTTAATTGATGAATCTTTTCATTGAATTGGATTTTTTGGCACTAAAAAGGGAGAAAAAGTGTATGAAACGTTTTCATTAATTGATGAAGGTTTTCATATTACGAAAAATTACATATTTTTGTTGAGCCAACGAAAGTTTCGTTGGGCCAACGAAAATGTAGTGTATGAAACTATTTTCGTAATTTTACGAAATTTATTATTTTCAGTGTAATACAAAAAGAATTATCAAAATTGGTCCAGTCCAAAGTTATGAGGTAACAAATATAAAAAGAAAAAAATTAAATACGAATTGAATACCTCCTCCTTTTTGGAAGTCGGTAAAAAAAAACAAAAAAAAATTATTGATCTCCCACCATTTAAATAAACGCGTAAAACTTCAATTTGGAAGCTTCGTTCTTTTGGAAATATCTTTACTGTTAAAAGCAACATAATTTAGATTATATCGTGGGTTCATAGGACAAGAATTCATATTCGAAGTCGAGAACTTGGATTACTGATTTGTTCATAATCGTGAAAAAATCGACTTAAAATTTTTTTGAAAATATGCTAGCTATTTCAATTTTAAGACCAAGTTAATGCATCCTATTTCCAATAATCATAATTTATTTGTTATCAATTAATTAACTGACATAAGCTTTAATCAACTACAAATGTTCCTTTTGATTCAAACAAATTAACCCACCTTATATACCAATTGAATTATGTAAATATGCAAAACCTAATGGCGCATCTGCGTGGATTTAATTATAATTATATTGCATTCCGCAAACAAAATAAACGTAATACGTATACACACCACTTCATTATCTAGTGAATCCTTTAAGCTTTAATTCTCTGATGTTTCCAATTCACATGGCAAACCACACATCAATTAAGCTAAAGCTAACACCCTCATTTCGGTCTTGTATATAAATTTATATATCTGCTTCTTCTAAATGTCTTACGCGTAGCTTTGTATTATAAGGACTTAAAGGATACAATACTATATCTTCACAGTTATTTTTTCATGAAAAATTCAAAGATAAGTTAATGTTGAGATAATCGTACATTCTTAAATTTGCAATTTGGTGTTAACTCATCCAAAGGACATAAATTTCGTCCTGCAAGGACTATTCGAAACAAAAGATTTTAAAGATATGTGAAAAGTTCATGAAAAAGGAAAGGACAGCGACTTGACTTCGAAATCGAATTAGTAGTCGAGTAACACGACCTGTAACGTATTCATTTAAAATTCCTTTTCTAATGCCTGGTTTCATCAATCTTCTTGATGTTTTTTTGACCATTTACCTCTGTTCACTGATGAGCCTTCTTTTTCGTTATCCCCTAAGTATAGGAATAGTCGTTTACTGGTAATTCAAGAAAAATAAAACAAACTCCTGGTAAAAGTGGGCATTAGTCTTCCTTTAATTTCGTATTCATTGCTTTCGAAAGAGGCAGAAACTATTTTCTTCTAACTCAAATTGGCCAACCACTTCTTATTTCTTTCGCTTCTGATTCCGGATTGAATCCAAATAGTTAAAAGTGGCTTTGGTTTCTTTGTAGAAGAAATCGTACCGTCAACCAACCAAAGTATTATTCGAGTTGGGCGACACAGTGCAGCCACCTGGGACAATATTGTTAGAATAAGGAATTCATGACAGCACTATCCATTGGCAGGATAGTTCTGACCTAAATTATCACCTCAGGCAATTAGAAAAGTATTTGCCCTAATTGCAGTGGGAAATCTATTTTAGTTCTATTCTTCTTCTTTTTCTTCGTGTTTCTGCAGTGTCATGATGTTGCCCTTCGTTCTGTGTTCTGATATCTGTTTGCTGAATATTTTCTTGTTAGTTTTGTTCTCTTTTATTTTATGTGGGAAGCCATTTTTTTTTTCTTTTTTTATTTTTTATCCTTAGAGAAAGGATAAAGTTGTTTCTCATTCTCTATTTGTGTTTTTCATGTTATTTTTTTTTTGTTTCCATTGCCATTGCCTTTTAGATTTCTTATTTTTGCGGAAACTAAGGATTTGCTAAAAGGGATGGAATGAATTGAAAGGATTTGCCATCAGATATAGATACTCTTCATGTTTGTACTTTTATTTCAGAACAGAGTATATGGTTGATATTATCAAATTGAATTGGAGCTTTTGGTATATCACATTTGAAGCTTAAGTGGAGTGTGGTGCCGTGCAATAGAAATGTGCAGTAATGGAGTGCATATCTGGGGACGACTCTCTCTATTCACTGTGTACATTGTACTTTTGTACAGTATTTGACAAAATGTAGAAAAAAAGTAAGTCAATACCTATAAGGTGGTTGAGGGAGTATATGAAAGTAGATTATAAAGTAAAGAGTATTGATTTATTTGAATTACTTTTGGAAAAATTTAAGATTTCTTTAAGAGACTTAATATTTAGGACATAATTGATAAAAAAAAAAAAAACATCTCAAAAAACATAGAACTATATTTAAAAAAAATAAAAGTCCTCATTCGGCCGCTTTGTCTACCTAAACACCGGTTATATTTTTTTCTAGCCATGCGTTTATCATCTATAGGCGTTTATTTTATAAATTTCAAAAACATAGAAAAAACATAGAATTACATTTTTGAAATCAATAGTTGTTATTGAAAGTCTATGCCCCATTCGCCTCTTGCCTACACATGATTTGCATATTTTTTAAAGAACACGTTTAGCTTCCATGAGCGTTTTTATAAATTATGAAAAACATAGCAAAAAGCATAGAATTAAATTTTTGAAATTTAACCACTTCAATTCTTATACAGCTAGGCATTTTGCCTCCATGAGCGTTGTTTTAAATTATAAAAAACAAAGCAAAAAACATAGAATTAATTTGCACAAAGTTGGACATGTAGTCCTCATTCGGATGCTTTGTCTACAGACACTCTACAATCCTCTTCCATTTGTACCCATATATTTTTTTTTTTTTGTATAAAACATCACAGAAAACATAGAACTACATTTTCTATATTAATGATTGTTGTTGGATTTGTAGGTTCCTTTCAAATGATTTGTCTACATAACACTTCCACTTTTATGTAGCCACTCATTAATGAGCGATTTAATTCTAATTTATAAAAGCATAGCAACAAACATAGAATTAAATATTCCACAATATTGATTGTTGTTGGAAGTATAGGCAGCTTTGCCTACAAACCGCTTTCATTTCTATCCAGACACGCGTTACCTATCCTATCTATCCTTAAGCGATTAATTTATAAAAACATCGCCAATAACATAGAATAACATGTTCACTAGTCCCATTTTGACCGCTTTGCCCTCATACTGTTTCCGTTCTCATCCAGCCACGCGCTAAGCCTTAATAAGCGTTAGTACTATATTTTATAAAAACATCGCAAATGAAAATAGAATTACATTTTCAATATAAATGGTTGTTGTTGGAATTTTAGGCTGGATATGGTCTGCTTTCACTTCCGTTTTTATTTAGCCACGCGTTAAATCTAATTGAGCGTTTATGTATAATAATTTCTAAAAACATCGCTAAAAAACATAGAATAACATTTTCTATATCCGCTTTGTCTACACACCAACCACTTAAAATGTTATCCATGAATGCGTTTAGCCTCCATGAACGATTGATTAAAATAATATAAAAAACATAGAATTATGTTTTCAACATTTATGGTGTGTTGTAAGTGTAGGCCCTTTAAACCTGATTTGTCTCCAAACTTTTACCATGTAAAATTCAAGTCAAGTTAATCTTCAAAACTTTGCCTTTATATTGACTTAACAAAAAACAAAAAAAAACTTAAGGAAATAAAAAAAAATCCTTATTCCTTGATTCCTTATTGTTTTGAATTCCTTCAACAAAAAACATACAATCCCATTAAGTAATTCATTAATGTGGTTAAATCCTCTTAAAATAAAAACTTTGAACAAAAAGCCAATTTGTTTCATTGTGATGTGTTCATGAAATTTCTTTTATTATCCTTAACTTTAAACAGTTTAACTGGAATAAAAATTTAAGCTTAATATATTCTTTTGACTCTTAATACGAAAACATTTTGTAATGAAATGAAATATAACAAAAAATTAAAACAAATTTAAATGAATTTTCATTGAATTCAATTCCAAATAAAAAGCGTTCAAGTATTTGTTTGGGTTTCTCTATTATCAAAAGGACGTAAAAGGAAACATTTTTTTTTCTTTTTTTGTTTTCAAATAATATTGACACTCGTTTCATATTACACAATTCATTTTTTTAAAGGCAGAAATTCTAAAAAAAGGTCAAAGGATATACTATACATACACTTTTATACCTACGTAGAGAGTTCTATTGAATAGCCAACTCACATTCAAGTAATTTTTTTTTTCGTTTTTTTTTTACAGTAATAAAAACACACCCGCACGACTGACGACCGACCGACCGACGATGGTTAGCGAAAAATCCAATTGACTTCTCTTGCACACAGCGTGTTCGAACTTCAAATTAGCCTTTATCAGGAACGGCTTCAAAGTTGCTGGTGTATACATGGGAACGATGGATAACAATGTACGTCCATCAAGTCTTACTTCTCTACAGAGTTTTTTTTTAATTTAGGTGAATATCGCCAGCTTTATAAGAAATTCATTAGTTCGTAGCTTTTTTAAAAGTCATACTTCTTAGTGCATGAAGTCTATATTCGTTATGAAGACTTTTTTCTTTCATAAATTTGCATATTAAAAGTAGCCTTAAGGTCATACTTTTAGCTTCGTGAAGTCCTAATTCACCATGTAAACTTTATTCTTTCATAAATTCGCATCTTGAAAGTGGAGTCCTAAATCGTCATGGAGACTTCATTATTTCCTAAATTCGCATCTTAAAAGAGATCTTAAGGTCATAAATTTTGCTTCGTAAAGTCCTAACTCATCATGAAGACATTTTTCTTTCTTAAACTGGCATCTTAAAAGTGGTCTTAAGGTCACGCTTTTTGCTTCGTGATGTCCTCATTCGCTATGAAGATTTTTTTCGTTCATAAATTCACATCTTAAAAGTGGTCTTAAGGTCACGCTTTTTGCTTTGTGATGTCCTCATTCGTTATGAAGACTTTTTTCCTTCATAAATTCGCATCTTAAAAGTGGTCTCGAGGTCATACTTTTTGCTTGGTGAAGTCCTAATATATGATGAAGACATTTTTCGTTCATAAATTCGCATCTTAAAAGTGGTCTTGAGGTCATACTTTTTGCTTTTTAATGTCCTAACTCATCATGAAGACATTTTTCGTTCATAAGTTCGCATCTTAAAAGTGGTCTTAAGGTCACGCTTTTTGCTTTGTGATGTCCTCATTCGCTATGAAGACTTTTTTCGTTCATAAATTCACATCTTAAAAGTGGTCTTAAGGTCACGCTTTTTGCTTTGTGATGTCCTCTTTCGCCATGAAAACTTTTTTCTTTCATAAATTTGCATCTTAAAATTGGTCTTGAGGTCATACTTTTTGCTTTTTAATGTCCTAATTCGTCATGAAGACTTTTTTCGTTCATAATTATGCATCTTAAAAGTGGTCTTAAGGTCATACTTTTTGCTTGGTGAAGTCCTAATATATCATGAAGACATTTTTCGTTCATAAATTCGCATCTTAAAAGTGGTCTTGAGGTCATACTTTTTGCTTTGTAATGTCCTAATTCGTCATAAAGACTTTTTTCGTTCATAAACTCTCATCTTAAAAGTGGTCTTGAGGTCATACTTTTTGCTTTTTAATGTCCTAACTCATCATGAAGACATTTTTCATTCATAAGTTCGCATCTTAAAAGTGGTCTTAAGGTCACGCTTTTTGCTTTGTGATGTCCTCATTCGCTATGAAAACTTTTTTCTTTCATAAATTTGCATCTTAAAATTGGTCTTGAGGTCATACTTTTTGCTTTTTAATGTCCTAACTCATCATGAAGACATTTTTCGCTCATAAGTTCGCATCTTAAAAGTGGTCTTAAGGTCACGCTTTTTGCTTTGTGATGTCCTCATTCGTTATGAAGACTTTTTTCGTTCATAATTATGCATCTTAAAAGTGGTCTTAAGGTCATACTTTTTGCTTCGTGAAGTCCTAATATATCATGAAGAAATTTTTCGTTCATAAATTCACATCTTAAAAGTGGTCTTAAGGTCACGCTTTTTACTTTGTGATGTCCTCATTCGTTATGAAGACTTTTTTCTTTCATAAATTTGCATCTTAAAATTGGTCTTGAGGTCATACTTTTTGCTTTTTAATGTCCTAACTCATCATGAAGACATTTTTCGCTCATAAGTTCGCATCTTAAAAGTGGTCTTAAGGTCACGCTTTTTGCTTTGTGATGTCCTCATTCGTTATGAAGACTTTTTTCGTTCATAATTATGCATCTTAAAAGTGGTCTTAAGGTCATACTTTTTGCTTCGTGAAGTCCTAATATATCATGAAGAAATTTTTCGTTCATAAATTCACATCTTAAAAGTGGTCTTAAGGTCACGCTTTTTACTTTGTGATGTCCTCATTCGTTATGAAGACTTTTTTCTTTCATAAATTTGCATCTTAAAATTGGTCTTGAGGTCATACTTTTTGCTTTTTAATGAAGACTTTTTTCGTTCATAATTATGCATCTTAAAAGTGGTCTTAAGGTCTTACTTTTTGCTTGGTGAAGTCCTAATATATCATGAAGAAATTTTTCGTTCATAAATTCACATCTTAAAAGTGGTCTTGAGGTCATACTTTTTGCTTTTTAAAGTCCTCATTCGTTATGAAGACTTTTTCGGTTCATAAATTCGCATCTTAAAAGTGGTCTTGAGGTCATACTTTTTGCTTTTTAATGTATTAATTCGTCATGAAGACTTTTTTCGTTCATAATTATGCATCTTAAAAGTGGTCTTAAGGCCATACTTTTAGCTTCTGGAAGACCTAATTCATCATGAATACTTTTTTCTTTCATAAATTCCCATTTTATTATTTGCTACGTAAGGCCTGCTTCATCAAGAAGACTTTTTCTTTCATATATTCGCATCTTACAAGAGGTCTTAAAGACATTCTTTTTGCTTCGTGATGTCCTAATTAGTCAGGAAGACATTTTTTCATAAATTCGCTCCTGTTTCATTGCAAAATATTAATTTTGTCCCTACTTGGTTCGGTGGGCTGTTACTATTTAAATTAACAAACCAAATCATTAAAACTGTTAGGGGGATTCTAGCTAATAAAAAGTACTTTTGTAGATTTATTTCTGATGATAATTTTTTTTTTTTTTGTTAAAGATTCCTAAGATTCTTCTCCCAAGCTGAACTAAAGAAAACTTTCAAATTAGAAAATCAGTATAATAGTTTTTTCCTAGCAACAATCTTCGGACTACAAAATAATTATATTCCCCTCATAAAAAATGCAATTTCAATGAAATCCACCTTTTTATGGTGTGAATTTAATTGCATTCAATTGGTAAAGGCGAATAACTTTTACAGCAACTCTGTGAGAGAGTCCTCTTCTACCATGTAATCCATGCAAGGATACACAAGGACTCGCAGTTGTAGGTTCACATTCAAGAAGCGTAAATCCGCCCGCATTTCAATTGTGTTTTGCGATTGTTGTTTGTATCCCTATCCCCAACATCCATTGGATATCTTGAAGGCTATAAAAAGTAAAAATGGATGGCTAGACGGACGTGACTATGGTTGGGTTTGGTTAGATTTTTTTTCTTCTTTTAAACCAAAAGAAAAAACGTAGAAAAAAAACTTAAATCAAGTTTCCCGGTGTGAAAACGTAATAAATTTCCCCTAGAGGCTTGGAAAAGGGACGTTTGAAAGATGGAGGAGATTCTTTTCCTCAAGAAAGTGTCGAGCTTTGGAAATAAAATTAAAGTTTAAAATTGTTGTGTAGAGGGACAGAGAGAGAAAGGACGAAGAGAAATGAATGAAAAGACGTTCATGGGAAATGTATAGTACTCCGTATTTTGTAACCTTGTGGGAGTCCTGAATGTTGATGTGGTGCATTTTATATTGAACATAAGTTCCGCATTGCGCTTTGTTAAAGTTTGTTCCGGAACTAATAAAAAACGCTTATAGGGATAGTTGCTTCGGTTTGGTTTTGAGGGACGGGAGAAATGTTATCGGGGATATTCGTCTTCTGAAAAGGGATAATAAAATTCATGACCGACTATAACTTAACACTGTTGTGTATTTTCAATTTTAAATCCCCACAATAATTGATGAGGATAAAATCCAGTTAGAATGTTGGATGATAAAGTTTGGAAAGTTTTTAACGTAAAGTCCATTAAATCATCAGGATTTGTTTGATGTCGATAGAAATACATAAATACAATGAGTATATAATGTGAATATTTATTAAAGGCCTAAGAAGTATCAAAGAACATGAACGAAAATAATCTAAAGAGGCGTTAAAATATTAAATTCTTTTCAGACAAAGTTTCTTTGAAAGAAGTTAAAAGATTTTGTTCTTTGCCTTAAATTTTTAAAGTTGGAGTGATACTCAAGTCACAAAAAAAAACTTTTATTTTGGATTTGGGAATTCGGTTCACTTAGAAATACAAGCATTATGGTTTAAAGGGCAATGGACAATCTTTAACATTTTATACTAACAAATTTTTTTAAAGTTTGTCTACCCCATCGTTAAAGGCAAACAGCTTTTTACACCTTATTTGTCTCAAATTCTTTATGAAGAGAATAAAGAAGCTTTCCTCCTTAAACAAAAATAAAACAACAAAAATCTTCGAATGCTATTTTAAAATCAATATTCGTAACAGGGTTCGGACTTCAATTTCAAAATTTAGAAGCAAATTTGAAAAAAAAAGTGAAGCAGATCCAAAATTTCGGAAGTAGATTTCAAAATTAAACTTTCAGAACATTTATTTGCAAAAATTTATTGTAAAAAAATAATTTTTCAACAAAATTATTTTTCTTTACTTTTTTTATTATGATCTTTTCCAAAAAACCTTTCTCATCTAGTGGTTGTAACGGTGCTTTGTGGTAAAATGGTTGATTCAGCATAATCTAACAAATTTTTGATCACGAATTCTCCAAAATCAGTCAAAATTACTTTGATAAACTTTATTTATATCTTGAATTCGAAGAATAATTGACCTCCATTCATCATTTGAGATTTCATTTGAGCTTTATTTCTCAATGCCTCGACCAGATTTAAAATTGAAGTTAAATCCCTTTCTCTAAATTTATTATTTGAAAAATATTTTTCAATCAAGAAATAGAAGTAGATCCTGAAAAAGAGAAGTAGGGAAGTAGATTTTATTTTTTTCCCAAAATCGAAGTAAATCTACTTCGATCGAAGTAAAGTCCGAACCCTGATTCGTAAACATCTAAAAATCAAATTTTAAAACAATTTACTAGCCCCTTTTCCAAGAATTGGGTTTTCAAAAACAAATTTTCATGTTTTTTTTTTGGATTTTTTTTATCAACAATTTTTGAGCCATTTTTGAGCAGTTTAATTGTTTCCAATATTGGCATGTACATAAAGTGCCTTGCATAAGTATTCGATTTTAATGAACGATTAAAACGTCTTTGGTAATTCTATAGATTTATTTTTTAGGACTAAAAATAACGGTAGGTACTTATCATATGGCCTTTTCCTTAAAAAAAAAAAGTAGTTTTACAAAAAAAAAATTAAATGAAGAAAAATTGTCGAAAGTTTTTTATAAACAATGTTAAAATATTTTTTTTACTGGTAATGTAGACAATGTAGGACCTATTGTAAAATATAACTTAAGAAATAGATGGAATGTAATTTGAAATAAAGTAAGAGAAATAGTTAAATTAATTAATCAAATTAATTCGCATTTCTTGCATTATTATGAAAATTTTTTTTTTTATTTATTAAAATATGATTTGAATTTATTTAATATTATTGCATTGAAAAAAAAAGACGACAAGTGTTAAATTTCAATTTTTACCTAGGTTAGAGTTGCTAGTATCCGGCCCCTTAAGGATTCTGTCTTATAAAATAAAGCACAGAAACGTCAAATATCAACATTTTCGAATAATTCTTGAAATAAAATGTACTTTATTTAATATTTTTTTGGTATGGTTAAAAAAATAGTTATTAATAGTTCCCAAAAATATTTTCTTTAAGTTTTTGTATAAAAAAGTCCCATTCTCCTAAATCCGGGCTTTGTTTCCTATTTTCGGCCATCTAGTGTCCCATTTCCGGCCACTGACTTTATAAGGTCAAGCTTAAATAAATTCAATGTTTTTTATTTAAATTTATGTGTTTTCAGAATTTAGAAACAATTTTGATTGTTAAGAAGTTATAACATCAAATGATTTAAAAATGTATTTATTATTCCCCATTTTTTAAACTTTTATCAATAAAAGGGGGCCGAATACAGGAAACTCTTGAAGTTCTATCTCCGGCCACCCTTAAAATTACCAAAACTAACATCTTTTTCCTATTTCAAACCTATTTTATTTGAAGAAAAACAACATTTCAAAGCATTAGCTCCGAAATTGTTTCCACAAAACACTAATTACGATAGTAGGTTTCGGCAGTAAAATTTAAAAAAACCATACCCGATTGGATCACTTCACAAAAACTTATTTTTTTCTAAGAAAACTGAATAACAAGAATAATAAGAATATTGTAATTTAAGGAGAGACATTTAAAAGAAGAGAATAATAGCAAAAATTTGGAATAGATCCTACGAAATCACTAGTTATAAGGATTTTTCTGAAAGGTGGCCGGCTACTGGAGAGGGCCGGAATTAGGCAACTCTACCCTATATGATGTTATGATGTGCCTTGAAATTAGTTTTAAATTAATTTTGTTTATATTTTAATGATATTGGGCAGGTTCAGAAACGTTAGGGGCTAAATATTTAGGTAATTTCTCGGTCTCTGATTGGTCAGCTGTCAAAAAAAATACTTCCAATTTAGGTAATTTTATTGGAAAGCTGACTGGAAAGTTAGGCAAGAAAATTTTCCCTAAAAATTTAGGAAAGTTTTTTTTTGTCAACATGACAGCAGATTGTTTTTAATAAAAGAATTAATTTAGCAAAATTAAATTTATTAGTGTGAAAAACAACTATTTTGGTTATAATTAATTTTATTTATTCATTTCTGTTAAGTGAAATTTGGTGTCTTTCCCATGCGACCGGTAAAATTCTTAAATAAATTTCGAAATTTGACAATAGCATCACATCCAAACTAATTTAGTCAATTTACCTACTCAAATTTCCGTTCAGAAAATGACGTTGCCTAAATATCTAATATTTCCTGAACGTGCCCATTGATTACTTTTAAATGTGATTTGTATTCAAAATAAAGCATTCTTTTTTAATACAAAACCTAATACAAAAGTTATTTAAAAATTTTGTAGTAAAATGACAATATTAAAAACAATTTTTTTTATAGGAAAAATGCCTAATTTCAAAGGTCGTCTTCAACACTACGACACAAATTTTAACCGTGTAGATACGATTTTATTACCATTTTTTTTTTCCTTTAGACCTACGATACTATAGATTTTTTTTATATATAATTTTTCGTAAAATGTTTTTTTTCCACATTTTGCATTGACAAAATTGAGACACCCTGTATATTTATAAAGCTCTTGGAAATGTTTGGCAGTTACAAAAAGTAAGTAAGTTATGCCAAGAATGCCATTTGATTTCTTGTATAAAAAAACGTTTTTTAAAAAAATAATTTTTTATATATAAAATTCTTTTAAAATAAAAAAAAATCCATTTTTAAGAAAATATTATACAACCCATAAAATCGAAACGAAAAAATCCAAAAATATGTTTTTTTTTTGGAAATTTTCTAAATTTTTTATATGACGATTATTTTGACGTTTCTGTACAATTGGTTGAAATCTGCTTATGAGAAATGTTCTTTGTAATTTTGATACTTAGGCTGATGCAAAGGGCAATAATCCTTTTCACAAATTTAATATGTTTTTTTTATTAAAATGTATTCATAATACTAAAGTAGATACAAATTTACTGTGCCTACTTTGATTAATTATTTTAATGGTATTGACCAATTTCCTGAAAAAAAAACAGTTCTTTTTTGTTAAGGAAGGAATCAGTACATCGTGTTTTTGCTTAAAAACTGCCTTAAAAATGCCCATCAATCTATTTCAATAAAGAGAAAAAAAAGTTATATCTTGTAAACAAAATAAAGAACATTCATAACATAAAAACATCAAGCAAATAGCATTGTCAGAAACATATCATCAATAGACCCCCCACGTAACATAATAATCAATCAAAAAGTGGTATAGCAACATTCATTTTTCACCAAAAAAAAAATAATTTTTTTGAGTTCAAAACCCTGCCCTGCCGCCCTTCTGTTTCTCTCATGCCAACAATAATATAACCAAATTGATTTTTTTTTTTTTTAAAGAAACTTTCGTGGAAGTAAAGTTACCCCATTTTTTTTTTTTTTTTTTTTTTTTTTATAATAAGCGCGCACTAAAGGGATTAATGTACCCTTAATATGGTGAACACAGTACGAGCATTAGGAAAATAGGGAGGGGTTTGAAAGGAGATACCGATGAACATTAGTTTTGAAGTTCTGAGTTTTGAAATGGGATGGGAAAACAGAGGCGGGTAACGCGTTCCACATTCGTGTAGTGCGGCTGAAGAAAGAATCTCTGTATTTGACGGTACGTCCGAAGTTGGACTCTAGGGTAAACTGATGAGCATTCCTTGAAGCGCGAGTATTACGGTTGAATTGTTTCAGGGGAGGAATGCAACTAGCTATTTCATCGGAGCACTGCTTATAAAAATAACGATAGAACAACGTGAGACATGAGACGTTACGACGGTGCTCGAGAGACGTAATTGTATCAGTTATTGATCTATCACCTATCATTTTTATAGCTCTATTTTGTATTCTATCCAAGAAACTCAACGAGGTTATTGGAGCACCTGCCCAGATGTGGGAGTTATATTCAAGCTTTGGACGAATGTACGCCTTATAAATAATTGCTAGATCAGACGGGGAGAAAAATTTCTTGCATCTTCGAAGGAAACCTAAACATTTCGCAGCGGATTTAGCGGTGTCAAATATGTGTTCATTCCACAGGAGGTGGTTTGTAATGCACATACCGAGGATGGAAAGCTTTTCGGTTTCTTCGATGCAAGTACCACTCATGGATAGTGGCATGGGAGACATGTTCCGCTTTAATGATAGTAAGCAGCATTGAGTTTTGGAAGCATTAAATTCTACGCGATTTCTTATTCCCCATTGGACAATGCTATTAAGATCAGAATTTAATGAGTTTATCATATTTAGCCGTTCAAGATCCACTTCCGAAGAACTTGGGCGAGAATCAGGAAACGAATATGAAAAACTGAGGGTACTATCATCTGCAAAACAGTTGAGTGGATTAGAAGTTTCAGACAGGAGATCATTTATAAAAATGAGAAAGAGAGTCGGAGACAGAACGGAGCCCTGTGGCACACCAGCATTTATTTTGTGGGTTTCAGACTTGAATCCATCCAAAACAACTTGTATTGAACGGTTCGAAAGGTAATTTCTAATCCAACGAAGAAGAGATTCATCGACTCCAAAAGCACGCATTTTCGAAAGAAGAGCTTGATGCCAAACTCTATCAAATGCCTTTGAAATATCAAGTGCAACAATCTTACTTTCTCCAAAACGATGTAAAGATTTGTTCCACTGCTCGGTGAGATAAACTATCAGATCACCAGTGGACCTGTTGCTACGAAAGCCGTACTGCCGGTCATTAAGAAGCTTCCGTTCCTCAAGATATTTCTTAAGTTGAAAGTTAATCAACGTTTCCATGACCTTGGAAAGAAGGGACGTAAGTGCGATCGGTCGGTAGTTTGAGGGTGAGGAAGATTCGCCTTTTTTAGGGATAGGCTGGACAAATGCTGTTCTCCATCCACTCGGAAAGAGACCTGTAGAGTAGGACAGATGGAAAAGCTTACGCAGTGGTTTTGCCAGCGTGGAAGAACACCTCTTCAGAACGATGGGGGGGATACTATCCGGGCCAGCGGATTTGTGTATGTCAAGATCTTTAAGAACTCTTGCTACTGTACGAGTGCGAAAGAAGATTTGTCCCATAAATCCGTTTACGCGCTCAAGTACTGGCGGAGTCATGACACTATCAGGCAGTGTTGAGTTGGCAGCGAACTGCCTCGCAAGTAGGTTAGCTTTGTCAACAGAGCTAACAAATGGAGTGTCATTGAAGACGAGCGTTGGAACCGACGACGAGGTAGTGTTGCGAATATTTTTTACAAATGACCAAAAATTTTTACTACCTTTGGGACATTGTAGTATTTTTTGCCTTAATTCTTGATCATGCAAAAATTTGGTTCGTCGAATATGGGCGTTGCTGGCCTTTCTAGCTTGTTTGAACTTTTTTCGGTTTTCCTCAGTGGGATTGGCTTTATAACATCGAAAGCTTGCCTCTTTAACCCTGATAACCTCTTTGCAGCTCGAATCAAACCATGCATTCTCTTTCGGTTTGATTGTTTTAACCCTATTCGGGATAAAATTTCTCATTCCGGAGAGAATTAAATTTGTTATCATATCAGCACTGGAATCAACGTCACTATCGAGGAAGCATAGCGACCAGTTAAAGTTTTTGAAGAATTCGTTGAGTCCCTCCCAGTTGGCTTTCTCGTATTGCCAGACGGTTCTTCTTGGTGCTTTTTCTTTAACTGGGTTTGTTTGACACGAGAAATTCGCTGATATGACACAATGGTCTGATGTGCCTAGAGGCGATAATACACTAACAGTGTATTTATCAGGGTCAGAGGTAAGGAACAAGTCTAGAGTGTTTTCAGCTCGACCATTAACGTCCGATATTCGAGTCGGCTCGTCGACAAGCTGAGTTAGGTGGTTTAACTCAGCAAAGATCTCGGCATACCTTCCTTCGGGTGTTGTCTGGCCAGAAAAGCGAAGCCACGAAGAATTGTGTACATTGAAATCGCCCGTAATAACGATTTCAGTGCGAGGATAAAGGGTAACAATCCTTTGAATGGAGTCGGACAGAGCATCAAGTTCGTTAGAAGTTGAATTACTGTCCAGATTGGGGCTCCGATAAATAAAACAGGTATGAATGATGCGCTTATTAACCGTGAATTTAAACCACATGAAATTAAAATATGTGTTTGTACATGGACCGTATTGTGGTTGAAGTTGGTATGCGACATCGTTTCTAATATAAACGGCGAGACCATGGTGGGAAAAGAATAATGGCACCAAGCTATACCCAAATAGATTAAATTCAGAACAGTCTGTATTTTCACCCATAAACAAAAAATACCAAGACTGGAAACTCGGCGGTCAACTGACGTTTGCCTACAAGCTGCGAGGTGTGGTGAATGTCGTGAACCTATAAATGTGTGCGTGTTAACGTCATTTACCAACGTGGTGGCTTTCACATATATTCACAGACAGCACTGTACACAAAAGGGTTTCGGGGGGAAAGACGTACGAAATTTTCCAGTCTTGGTATTTTTTGTTTATGTTTTTACCTATTTGCGTTTCACTCAGTGCCAAAACAGCTGGCCTGTTTTGTACAGTGTAAATATACACGTCACAGCCCACGAACGTTGGCATAGTCGACCCTGAATTCGTAAACCATTTCAAAACTCAAAAAACTATCTAAAACCTATTCGGACAATTACCTATAATGATTTTATTTACTAAATCCCAATTAGAACTTCACAAAAACAAATTGTCACTAGTGTTATGCCTAAGTGACAATTTGAGCTGATCCGCCCCTGTTGGCTATTCAGTAAAAAAAAAATCAATAATATATCCGAGTCAGATTTACAACAACTCTGGGACTGCAAGAAGAGTTACCACTCACAATACCACAGTTATTATAAAAAAACTAATTGTGAAAGAAGAAAGGGGAGGGAACATAACTTATGAAAACCTTATAACAATCGACTTCACTATACAAACTTGATAACTGACAGCTTGTTTATAAGTTTTGCAACGCAAATAATGTCTTATCCACCCCATACTTTTGGTTAAGTCCCAGATAAGGCGCCAACACGGCGTAAAAATAAAGAAAAAAACAACTTACCGCTATAAGATGATTTATGAGCAACACATGAGTGCCTAAAGTTGTTGCCAAACTCAATTCATTTTGACAGACAACTGAACACAACAACGATACATTTGGCTGTCAGATCTGTCGAATACAAGGATTATCTTATTTGATTTGAAAATAATGCGAAATGAGACCTACAAAAGCTATATGACCAAAATCCCCTCATTACATCCTTCTTTTACTTTCAATATGAGTATTTTTTTGTGTTCTCTCGTGTTCAACAAGTTGGCGAAATGAGCTGACAAAATATTTTTACCAAATTCGCTTTCATTTTATACTTTACTTGTCACACAGCAGCAGCAGCTGTCAAATGTAAATGCCTGGTGCTGAGGTTATAAGATCTATGTGTCAACCGAGTGGTTTTAACGAGACTAACACAAACAAAAAAACAACAACATTACCTTTCCCCCTCTAACGCTTGTCTATTTAGTAGGTAAGCAACCACACAACAACACCTCCTCTTTGGCATTTATGCAACTTGTCACTTTTATTAAAAATCTTATACCCAGATGCCTTTCGGGTTTCGTGTTGGGCGCCATTTTATATGTTGTATCCATATAACTAACCCAGGGCATTGTTAGCGCGTCGTTGTTCTTGTTGTTGTTGTTCATTGTTTCGCATTGCCAATGTGTTCTTGTGGGATGACATGTAGGCTTTATGGAAATTTTATGCAAATAATGTGCCATTAAAACAGGCGCTGAATTAAGCTGTTATACGAGTTATAGAGCATCGGTTATGGCAACGTGTGTGTGGGAAGCAATAAAAAGCAAAATGACTATAAGAGGGATAATCCGCTGTGGAAAAAGGGGAGGCATATGAAACAAAAAATATAACAAAAAAAAAATACCGCAAGCAACAGCCATCAACCAACATTGCGTCAACACCATGGTTATGGTCGATAATGGCGTCGTCGTTGTTCGTCCTTTCCTCTTGTCTGGCTGGATGGGATCGGCTGTGTTATGCTTATGCTGCTGTTGCTGGATCTGATGTTTTCGTTTGCATGACGGTGTCTCTGTTTCCATGCATATTGACACATCCTGTGGCATTGAATTAATTGTTGCTCCATGATTTTCCATGTATAGCGTAATTTTTGCAAGGGAAATAACTTTGTTCATAATTTATTTCGGTGATGTATGTTGGTTGAGTGTTAGCTGTGTGGGTTGGGTTCGTTGTATCAATTAAGGATGTTAAAATTAAAATGTTGTCATTTCATTTTTATTAATGGTAAATATACATACACCTACAAACAAAAATGTACATGGTTAATGCGTAGGTAGATATAATGTTTTTCATGTTGTTGACCTGTTAAGAATTGTCATGTCATTTCTGAAGTTGTTATGACACCAGAATATATATGTAAAAAGACAGGAGATAATTTTCTTTTTTTTAATTCTTTCTTATACAAATTCAGTGAAATTTTTAATGAACAGATGACTTCTTTTAAAAATCCTTTTGAAATTTATTAAATTTAATTGAGGTGCATATATTCAAGTTTTAATTAAGGATAATTTTTAATTATGAATATATTATGTAAGTTTTAGGGTGTGTTATCTTTAATTTTGTTCAAAACCTTAAAATGTTAGTTAAAACTTTTTTGGTGAATAATAAATTCAATTTAAAAAAATCATAAATATCTGAAAATCGAAAAAGGAAAAGTGATAGGACTAGTAAGTCAAATAAGATGAAATATTAGAGGTACACCAGAAATAATATTAAAAGGACTTGTATGCATTTTATTGTTCTTTGAAGTCTAGGTAAGGTATAAAAAAAGAGTGTGTGTACACATGTACACGCGACTGAAGTTATACTTCTCATTCAGTATATGTAAAAGAATTTCATTTGATATTTTTAATTTCTGTTATTAAATTAATTAATCCACACATCGTTTTTTTACATTTTTATCAAGTGAACAATAAATTAATTCTTTCGTCCTCCTTGCGTCCATGTAGTTTTCAATTTATTCTATGAAATTTACACATGTTGTGCGGGTCAGAACGTACGGTATACGCTTAACGAAACTTAATGAATTGCGCATAAAATGTGCGATATGGTAATTTTATGAGAATTCTGTGTGCTTCAGCACTAGTAGTAGCAATATGGAACTTGCAGGGTTGCTACAAAGCTCAAAAGTGAGCTGAGCCCAGCTCACATCTCAGCTCAAATTTTGAGCTAGCTAACTTTTGAGCTATGTACCATAGCTCCAGCTCATTTGAGCTGAGCTGAAAGTGAGCTGAGCTGATGGTTGAGCTGAGCTGTTGGGTGAGCTAAAGTAAAGTGAGCTGAGCTGAGCTGTGATGGGTGTGATTATACATTGATTTTTATTTGGAAAGTATAATGAAATATGAAGATATTTTAAACTTTTATAAAACACCATAGCTCAAGATGTTTGGTTCTAGTTATTAATGGAATTATTTTAACACATGGATATTTTTATAAATAAAACAGATAATTTTTCGTGATCTTTCTCTTGGTTTTTTTAACCCTAGAAAGATAATCATAATATACGTCTCAGAGACGTATGATTCTAAAAAAGATTTTTGGTCTTATGTTAACACTTTTTGTCATATTTATTTAACTCATTACTTAGATTATTTTAAAGAAGTGATATAATAAATCAAATCAATTTAACAAAAACCCAGAAATTTGAATTGAATTAGATAAAACAGTTCTTTACACGCCATACGTCTTACAGACGTAGATTATCTTTCTAGGGTTAATAGTAAATATATTTCTATTTTTTTAGTAAAATATTTCTTTTTTAATCATAAAAAAAATCAGGTACAATCCGGTTTTACGACTTTTTTCAAAATTCCGAGAAAATCGCGTTTGAAAGTTGGGGTAAATTTTTTTTTTGAAAAATCCCCGAATCTTTGAACGCTCCTGGAAGCTAAACCGCTTGAGAGCAATTTTTGGGAGTGGTGCCAAATGATAGCTTGTGTCATGGGCCTACGCTTTGCACATTATCAGATTTTTAAAAAATCGCCTTCCATGTTAAACCGCCACATCATGCCTTTTTTTCAGAATCGTGTCTATTGTTTTTTTACTTTTAAGTTCTCCCATTTGAGAACGCGTGGGCCTACAGGGATGGGAGTTATACCCAAATGTAGGTTAGAGTCCCCGCTACCTTTTGGCATCAAAAATTTTATTTTCATTTTCTTCAAAATTCCGCGATATAGGCGTTGGAAGGCTCTGATCTAGAGACAGGGGAGTGGTGCCATATGAAAGCTTATATTCTCAGCTACCCGAAAGTGGTATAATCCGGTTTTTCGATTTTTTTCAAAATTCCGAGAAAATCGTGTTTGAAAGTTGGGGTAAATTTTTTTTTCGAAAAATCCCCGAATCTTTGAACGCTCCTGGAAGCTAAGCCGCTTGAGAGCAATTTTTGGGAGTGATGCCAAATGATAGCTTGTGTCATGGGCCTACGCTTTGCACATTGTCACATTTTTAAAAAATCGCCTTGCATGTTAAACCGCCACATCATGCCTATTTTTTCAGAATCGGGCTTAACTTTTTTTTTACCTTTAAGTTCTCCTGGTTTGAGAACGCGTGTACCTACAGGGATGGAAGTTGTACCCAAATGTAGGTTAGAGTCCCCGCTACCTTTTGGCATCAAACAAATTTTTTTCAAAATTCCGAGATATAGGCGTTGGAAGTTGGGGGCGCTCACTTTCAGCTCAGCTCACTTTCAGCTCAGCTCAAATGAGCTAAGCTATGGTACCTAGCTCAAATTTGAGCTGAGCTGTGAGCTGAGCTGAAATGTTAGCTTTTTGCAACCCTGGCAACTTGCCACATGTAACTTGCCACATGCAACTTGCCACACGCAATTTGCCGCATGCAACTTGCCACACGCAACTTGCCACATACAACTTGCCACATGCAACTTGCCACATGCAACTTGCCACATACAACTTGCCACATGCAACTTGCCACATGAAACATGTAACTTGCTACGTGTTGTGTGTTTTATGTTTGCCGTACTGCGGCGTACTGCATTTTTAAATACTAAAGTACTGCGTACTCTAAAGGTGAAACGACAGCCCTGCTACCCAGGGTGATCGCGTCATAATCCCTTTGACATTCTTGTCAAAAAGTAAATTTTCATACCCACCCTCCCATAAGAAGTATAACTTCAAAAAAAAACAAATTCCCTCGCTTTTCACCAATTTCCTTCCTTCAATTTTTCAAATCGATTTATTTAAATTCCTATAGATGACAGCGAAAAATTGTGAGAGTAAAACATATTCATCTCAATATTTTGAACATTTTATGTCAAAGTTTTGATGATCTGTTGTTATTTATTGAAAATATAGACGGCAGAAATTCATATTTTTTTGGTTTAACTTTGACGTTTTTAAAGGGAAACCTACACTATCTCCAAAAAAAAAAATCTCAATCGGATAAAATCTCCAGAAAATTTTTGAAGTTATACTTCTTATGGGAGGGTGGGTATGAAAATTTACTTTTTGACAAGAATGTCAAAGGGATTATGACGCGATCACCCTGGGTAGCAGGGCTGTCGTTTCACCTTTAGAGTACGCAGTACTTTAGTATTTAAAAATGCAGTACGCCACAGTACGGCAAACATAAAACACACAACACGTAGCAAGTTACATGTTTCATGTGGCAAGTTGCATGTGGCAAGTTGTATGTGGCAAGTTGCATGTGGCAAGTTGCATGTGGCAAGTTGTATGTGGCAAGTTGCGTGTGGCAAGTTGCATGTGGCAAGTTACATGTGGCAAGTTGCCAGGGTTGCAAAAAGCTAACATTTCAGCTCAGCTCACAGCTCAGCTCAAATTTGAGCTAGGTACCATAGCTTAGCTCATTTGATCTGAGCTGAAAGTGAGCTGAGCTGAAAGTGAGCGCCCCAACTTCCAACGCCTATATCTCGGAATTTTGAAAAAAAATGAAAAAAATTTTTTTGATGCCAAAAGGTAGCGGGGACTCTAACCTACATTTGGGTACAACTTCCATCCCTGTAGGTACACGCGTTCTCAAACCAGGAGAACTTAAAGGTAAAAAAAAAGTTAAGCCCGATTCTGAAAAAATAGGCATGATGTGGCGGTTTAACATGCAAAGCGATTTTTTAAAAATCTGACAATGTGCAAAGCGTAGGCCCATGACACAAGCTATCATTTGGCATCACTCCCAAAAATTGCTCTCAAGCGGCTTAGCTTCCAGGAGCGTTCAAAGATTCGGGGATTTTTCGAAAAAAAAAATTTACCCCAACTTTCAAACACGATTTTCTCGGAATTTTGAAAAAAATCGAAAAACCGGATTATACCACTTTCGGGTAGCTGAGAATATAAGCTTTCATATGGCACCACTCCCCTGTCTCTAGATCAAAGCCTTCCAACGCCTATATCTCGGAATTTTGAAGAAAATGAAAAAAAATTTTTTGATGCCAAAAGGTAGCGGGGACTCTAACCTACATTTGGGTACAACTTCCATCCCTGTAGGTACACGCGTTCTCAAACCAGGAGAACTTAAAGGTAAAAAAAAAGTTAAGCCCGATTCTGAAAAAATAGGCATGATGTGGCGGTTTAACATGCAAAGCGATTTTTTAAAAATCTGACAATGTGCAAAGCGTAGGCCCATGACACAAGCTATCATTTGGCATCACTCCCAAAAATTGCTCTCAAGCGGCTTAGCTTCCAGGAGCGTTAAAAGATTCGGGGATTTTTCGAAAAAAAAAATTTACCCCAACTTTCAAACACGATTTTCTCGGAATTTTGAAAAAAATCGAAAAACCGGATTATACCACTTTCGGGTAGCTGAGAATATAAGCTTTCATATGGCACCACTCCCCTGTCTCTAGATCAAAGCCTTCCAACGCCTATATCTCGGAATTTTGAAGAAAATGAAAAAAAATTTTTTGATGCCAAAAGGTAGCGGGGACTCTAACCTACATTTGGGTACAACTTCCATCCCTGTAGGTACACGCGTTCTCAAACCAGGAGAACTTAAAGGTAAAAAAAAAGTTAAGCCCGATTCTGAAAAAAAAGGCATGATGTGGCGGTTTAACATGGAAGGCGATTTTTTAAAAATCTGACAATGTGCAAAGCGTAGGCCCATGACACAAGCTATCATTTGGCACCACTCCCAAAAATTGCTCTCAAGCGGTTTAGCTTCCAGGAGCGTTCAAAGATTCGGGGATTTTTCGAAAAAAAAATTTACCCCAACTTTCAAACGCGATTTTCTCGGAATTTTGAAAAAAAGTCGTAAAACCGGATTGTACCTGATTTTTTTTATGATTAAAAAAGAAATATTTAACTAAAAAAATAGAAATATATTAACTATTAACCCTAGAAAGATAATCTACGTCTGTAAGACGTATGGCGTGTAAAGAACTGTTTTATCTAATTCAATTCAAATTTCTGGGTTTTTGTTAAATTGATTTGATTTATTATATCACTTCTTTAAAATAATCTAAGTAATGAGTTAAATAAAAATATGACAAAAAGTGTTAACATAAGACCAAAAATCTTTTTTAGAATCATACGTCTCTGAGACGTATATTATGATTATCTTTCTAGGGTTAAAAAAACCAAGAGAAAGATCACGAAAAATTATCTGTTTTATTTATAAAAATATCCATGTGTTAAAACAATTCCATTAATAACTAGAACCAAACATCTTGAGCTATGGTGTTTTATAAAAGTTTAAAATATCTTCATATTTCATTATACTTTCCAAATAAAAATCAATGTATCCTCTCACCCATCACAGCTCAGCTCACTTTACTTTAGCTCACCCAACAGCTCAGCTCAACCATCAGCTCAGCTGACTTTCAGCTCAGCTCAAATGAGCTGAGCTATGGTACATAGCTCAAAAGTCAGCTAGCTCAAAATTTGAGCTGAGCTGTGAGCTGAGCTCAGCTCACTTTTGAGCTTTGTAGCAACTCTGCAAGTTCCATATTGCTACTACTAGTGCTGAAGCACACACAATTCTCATAAAATAACCATATCGCACATTTTATGCTCAATTCATTTAGTTTCGTTAAGCGTATACCGTACGTTCTGAACCGCACAACATGTGTAAATTTCACAGAATAAATTGAAAACTACATGGACGCAAGGAGGATGAAAGAATTAATTTATTGTTCACTTGATAAAAATGTAAAAAAACGATGTGTGGATTAATTAATTTAATAATAGAAATTAAAAATATCAAATGAAATTCATTTACATATACTGAATGAGAAGTATAACTTCAGTCGCGTGTACATGTGTACACACACTCTTTTTTTACCCCATGGACAAAATCTCCATGGGGAAAGGCATCCAATGGACAAAATCTCCAATAAATAATTTTTTCTCCCATTTTCTCCAAATCCCCAAAAATCTCCAATTAGCGAAAACAAAAACGTAATAGAATGATAAAAAAACACTGTAAGTCAAAGTAAAATCAGAACTAAACACGACAATTTTAAAATCATAAAGGTTCCTCTTTTAAATCGGAATCGAAAAAATAAGTTATGTAAACAAACGTGACTTGAACCTTCGTTGTTTGACCTACCATTCGTGTGCCTTAACAATGATTCTAATATACTGGAAGGATACAGCAAGTTGAACTAAGCATAATCTTTTGAGGCAAGTTATCACAGCTTACAATTAAATATAAGTAAAAATAGGTCTTTCCAAAATCAAATCAATCAAATCGCACGCGCGATTTGATTGCTTGATACACAACTTGCTCATCTGAAATTTTGGGATTTTCGCTCGGAGATTTTTTTTTTGGCGATTTTTTCCTGGAGATTTTGTCTATACCCAGTTCTGTCTTGGGGAATTTGGCTTTGGTGATTTTCTCTTTGGGATGATGGGTTTTGTTCATTCATCACCAACCCGTTTTTAAAGATGTTATTGAGGCATTAAACTTTGAATGCAATGTTGTACACGGTTTAAAATTCTGGAATATTTTTTAATACAGCTCTTGTATTAAAGCAATTTTCAATACAAAATATATTACATTTTAACACTTCGAAAACATTAAAACTATTTTTAATCTTTTTTGGAATTAAATTTCAATATTTAAGTATTAAGTTTACTGCTTGAAATACAAAAAATATTAGAAAATAACCTTAAATTCTAATCGTGTATTGAATTTTAATACCGCTGTATTACATTTTAATATTTTTAAAATGTAATACAAATTTATTAAAAACTAATATAAAAAGTATTAAATTGTAGTACAAGAATATTAAATTTTTATCAAACGACGCCCGCAGGAATTTTAAAAAAGAAGAAAATCCATTGTTTGATTTACCTTTTCTAAAAAAAAATTAAATCAAAAACTGTAAATCTGTGCTAATTTGAAGGCGCTTTGTTTTTTTTTCGAAGCAAAATGCATACATTGCAGATAAATTTTTAACGGCAATAAGATTTTACATGCCACAGTTTGTGAAACAGATTAAATAGATACAATAATATCACCATTATTATATTATTTATGATTAATATTTATTTTCAGTATTGAATTTTAGAAAAAAGAATACATTTTAATAACTTTAAATACACTTGGTCTTGAATTGAAATATTTTTGTATTATCTTTTAATAAAATTCTTATTCGAAATTAATATAAAAAGATTAAATTTTAACATGCAATACTTGAAATTTAATACATTTGGTATTAAATTATAATATAAACTGTATTATTTTTTAATACAACTATATTAAATTTTAATAAATTTTGTATTAACTAAAAAATTTTAATATTTGTCATGTATTAAATTTTAATACATTTCTGGTGTAGACCTAATATGTAACCTAAAATGTATTAAAAAATACTCCAGAATTTTTAACCGTGTAAGGAGCAAAAACATAAATGATTTTTGGATTTTTATCCAATATTCATTTTACCCTTTTCCATAATTTTTTTAAATAAATTCTAAGTAACGAATATTCTATTCAGCTTTAATTTTTGAACATTTTATGCTTTAGAGTTATGAATTCTGACAGCCCTACTAACATAGTTAGTAAAAAAAAATGTTTGCTTCGTTCAAATATTTTATGCTTTGGCAATATAATTGAATTAATCGTATTGTTTTGTTCCTACTTACCTATTATGTATATTTATTTATTCAAAAAAAAAAATTACAAAACATTTTTTTTTTTTCACAAATACAATGTAGTACATAAATACCTACAATTTGATTATGAAAAAGCATTTAAACAGGTTTAACTATAAAATTGAAAAATATAAAACTATTTTTTTTTTGTCAGTTAAATTGTTTTATTGAATTACTTAATTATTGTAAAATGTTCCAAGTTGCTTATACTTCTAAATGCATCACGAAGAGCAATCCACAGACTAGCAGCGTAAACGAAAAATCGAAAACATAGAAAATTATTACAATTTTGGTTTAAGGTGGTAATAAGTACATAAAATACAAAACACATTTACAACCAATATTTGGGTGGGGAACAACAGAAATATAAAAGCCAACAATTTGGACCACCCTAATGTGGAATGATATAAAAGAACGGAAATTACTTTTTTTTAGTTTTGGAAAATTCTCGAAAATGGGTATCTATATAATATGTACATTAGGGTATCTGTTATTTCCCAAAGTGAAGTTTTTCGGGGGAGACACCCCCTAGATCGAAAGTTTAGAGCCTAAATAAGGCGAATTTATCAAAAAAATTTTGGAGGTCATTAACCCGTGCCTCTAGGGTCATAATTTTCCCATACAGATTTGTATGGGAAATTTTTAACTCATACATAACATTTTTTTTCTCTCGAGTTAAATCATCTTTTTATAAAATGTTTGAAAATTCTGGTTTGAAAAAACAGTTTTTTTAAAAGATCACATTCAAAATTTCCCGTTAAAATTTTTTTTTATATTTTATTTTGGTTTTTGAAATTATTAGCTGTTTTCGTAGTTTTTGAAATTATTAGCTGTTTTCGTAGTTTTTGCTTTTACTTTTTATTTTATTATTCTTAAAGTTAGTACAATTCCTATTACACAGTTTTTGATGCAGTTTTATTGGTTTTTAATTCTTTTCAAATATAACTTCAGATTCAAAAATCTGTGTATAAATTAAAAATTTTAGTTTTTTTTTAATTTTTATTTAAATTTATTTTTCTCGAACTAAAAAAGATTTGTTTATTATATTGTTATTGAATTTTGTTTAACATTTATCAACCTAAAAAAATGACATAAAAAAAATTGCAAAAAAAAAAATATATACTATTTTATATTATTTATTTATTATTTTTCATTTCTTCCTTTTTGATTCTTTTTATTAATTTAAATAATGTTTCTGATATCGTGTTTGTGAGGGGTGATATCTGGTCCACAAATCACATACCTATATGTATTTATTTATCTGAACACATTCATTAGAAAATAAAAGCTTTTAAAGTCGTTATAATAGTTTCTTCTACTTATACTTATTATTAGATAAAAAAAAATTATTTTCGTAATAAATTAATTGATTATGTTATAAAATTGTTATAAGAATTAAAAATAAAACAAAAAAACATTAAATAAAAATATATTAAAATTAATAAAATTACATTAAATGTTAAACAAAATTCAATATCAATAATAGCTGTGTTTTATTTTCCTCTTGATCCGGATCAGATCACTTATTTATTTGCAAAACAATAACAAAACAAAATCCTGCTTTTGTTGTAAAGCAAATAAAAACAATGATCTGATCCGGATCACAAGGAAAATAAAACACAGCTATTAGTAGAGTAACTAAAGCAAATTATTAGGGAACCCGGCCGAACAGCTCTGATTTTGACGATTTTTTTTTTCAAACGTAGGTAATTAAAAATACTTTAAAGTCTATAGATTAAAAATTGCCGGTGTTGCCGTATTGTTTTTTAAAATTAAAATTAAAATTTTTTTTAACAAAACCATTTTTTTTTGCTTAAATTTCATAAAACAAATGATAGCAAAAGATTCTCTAGGTAATTTAAGGAAAATATATAAAAGGCAGTAAGGGACAATCTTCCATCGTTTAAGCGATAAATGCAATTTTCTAACATTCTGACCTCAAACACAAAAAAAATATTTTGAAAACAACGGCAACACCTACAATATTTTGAAATACATTTTTAAAAATCCAGAAGCTCATTCTTATCTCTTAAATTTAAATCCACTAAATTTGATCAAGACTTTTTGAAAAAATGGTCCTCAAACTCAGAATTAAAAAAAAAATTATATTAGAAAAATTTAAAATGACTTTTTTCCAAACTATTTCTAATAAAATATGAATTGATTTAAAAAAAATTTTTGGCCATAAATATTATCAGTTGAATTTCGAAGCAAAAAAGGTAAAATATATCACACTTTTGAAAAAAAAAAAATGAAAAATTACTTCAATTTCAATGGTTTTTTTTTATTAAAACTGAATTTTTGCATTGAAATAATTAATTTTCTCAAAGACTGTGGTAAATAGGAACCTTAAATTTTTGCTTTTTACCTTTTAACAGTTAGGGTTATTAAATGAATAAAAAATAATTTTATGTTTAGATGTTGAACTTAAAAAAAAAAAATAAGTTACATTTTTTTTCAAAACTTTTATTAAAAAAAGTTCTTCGAAAATGAAATACTTTTTAATTTTTTTCATAAACCGTAATACATAATGACATTTCCTTTTATAATTTGAAATCATAATAAATGCGGCCAAAAAAATTTGAAAATAAATGCATTTTATATTACGACCAAGTTTAAAAACTACATGTTAAAATTTTTTCAATAATTTTTTTTTCAAAAATCTGAGTTCAATTACCATTCTTTCAAAAGCCGTTCATTCAATTAACTTAATTTTAATTTTACATACATGACTAAGCTTCTAGCTTTTAAAAAATGTATATTTGAATATTGTAGGTGTTGCCGTTGTGTTCAAATATTTTTTTTTGTGTTTGAAGTCAATTAATAAGAAAATTGCATCTATCGCTTGAACTATGGAAGATTGTCCCTCACTCCCATATATTTTTTTCCTTGAATTTCCTAGACAATCTTTTGGCATCAATTAATTTAAGAAATTTAAGAAAAATTTTTGAAAAAAATTTCTTTTTGTTCACAAAAATCTTCAATTAAATTTAAAAAATCAAAACGGCAACACCGGCAATTTTTAATTTATAGACTTTAAAGTATTTTTAATTACCGACGTTTGAAAAAAAATATCATCAAAATCTAAGCTGTTCATCCGGGTTCCCTAATATTGCCAATTTTTGAGCTTTAGTTACTCCACTATATTATAAACAAATCTTTTTTAGTTCGAGAAAAATAAATTTAAACATATGTTTAAAAAAGTATATGAAATTGAAGCTGAATTGAAATGTTATCCGGTTCATTTGACAATTAAGTCACAATTTGTTCCAAGTTTAAGAACAAAAAAAAGTACAATAAAAAAAAAAAAAAATTAACGGTTTTCATTAGAATTTGTTTTTTATATATTCGAAAAAAAAACTAGTGTGGTCTCAATCCCCTTCTTTTTACAAATAGTTATTTATTACATAAAAAACTATGACCATTGTCGAGAAAGTTAAGATTATTTCTATCAGTTTTACGAAACTGGTTTTGTGTTGGTATTATTAATCAATATATAGACACACTGGACATTAATCAGATGTCTCATCCCTGAAATAAAAAAACTATACCTACTAAATTATGATCGTACCCCCCATGAAAATATACCTCCATGTGCCAAATGAAGTGCAAAATTTTAAATACTATCTAATTAAAACTGCAAATTAAACCTTGTCACGTAATTGAATAAATATAACTACTTATCCTTATACCTTCTTCTATCACTTCATTCGAAAGCATCAGTAAACCAAATCATCAGATTTAACTAGAAACAAAATATTTCAACTCCACCAAACAAATTAGTTCTGCGGTTTAAATAAGTTTCCTTGACGACGACGACGACTGTTGTAAACTTGTTGTAGTAGCTTTTCTGCAAACGCATGCTTTTGCAAATATTTACTTTCGTTGAGTAAATATTTGATTAAATTATCTTTAATCCCTATATAGCCATAAAGCTGCTATCAACAGACCGTAGTAGTTATCTGATGCCTTATTACCAAACAACCATTCCTTTTCCTACTCACTCCCTTCGTCTCTAGATTTCTTTTTCTGGGAAAGCAATTAATTCCACTTGCTTAACAATCTTATTATAGACTAATTCCTCTTTCATCCGTCTGTCAAATATTAAACCAATGGAACAAAGGCAAAATCATCCAAAAAAAGCAACAAAAAAAAAAAAACTCCAAGGAACCATAGAAACCGAAAAATTCAATTAGGTGCTACCGACCGACTACTTAGGGGCTGCCATCAGGAGTAGGTACCTACTACATATACAAAAATATTTCCCCATTGCCACGTTCTCGCTTTCGTTTTCTCGTCTTCGCCCTCGCTTCAAGCCAAACAAGCTATTTATCCATCCATCAATCCACCCGTAGGATCCATCTATTTATGTAAGCATATCCTTATCCATCCACATCCACTCTTGGCTATCCTTGTGCTTGTTAGTGGTAAGTGGTGTAATTTATCTCGGGATGTTTTTTTTTTTTTTGCTATCCTCTCTCGTTTTTGCCAAAATCCTCCCCAACCCCAAAAGAGCCCTTTGCATTTTCTGGCAACTGGCACTCAGTTGTTTGACTTTATTTAAAGAGAGTACTTTTGGCAAAAAATAAAAAAAACCTTCAAATTGTGGTAGTTACGATTCCGCACTGTTTACAAAACAACGCATTCAACCAGCCCCAGGAGTAACCTAAATATAGTAGAGCTTCAAATTGTGTTTTTCAAAATACCGGTTTCCCGGTTTTCAATTTAATTATACTAATTTAAATTTTTTAACCTAAAAAAAATGTGTTTTTCTTCTCTTGAAGTCACTCAAAAAAAAAGTAAATTGAATTCTTCCATATGGTAGCACAGAATATTGGTGGGGTATTGAGAGAGAGAGTAAGGAGGAAAGGACATTTTTATAAAAAAAAAAAAAAAACAAAATTCTCATTCGCATGGTATTTCCAAGTTGAAACACATTTCACATCAACATGACACCAAGTTACGTGCTTACTGCTTGAAAATATATACCAAAACTGAGTGAACAGAATTCGGGAGGATCCTGTATATAGTACAGACATGACTTCTCGAGTACACAACATGTATTGCTCCAAGAGCTGCCATATCTGATTTTCGTAAAAAAAAACAAAAACAAAATCAAATGACTTCATTTTTATTATTTACAAAAATTGAACTTGATGAAATGAGACATTATGATGAGAGATAAGGTGAAACTAATATCAAAACCCAAATGTTTTAAGAGGAACCAAGTTATCCTTTGTTTGCACAAAAAAATTTGAGAGTAGCAAAGAATTATTTATGAAAGGAGTTAAGATAATTATAAAGAACTTTGGCATTCTTCTTTAAGAAGGATTTAGTTTGCAGTTTTGGAGTTTTTATCTCAGGAAAAATGAATCAGGAAACTTAAAAGAAGCTGGCGACATGGCAACATGGCGACAAGGCGACAATGCGACATGGTGACAAGGCGACAATGCGACATGGCGACAAGGCAACATGGCGACAAGGTGACATGGCGACAAGGCGACATGGCGACACACAAAGGGACCAAACGACCAAAACCATCTCAAAATTGGTTTTAACGAATGTGATCATTTCAAAAAAGGAATGATTGTTTAACATAATAGAAATGTGCGCAATTATGATAGCATACATTGTTTTTAATATATTTTGGATAAAGTACTTAAAATGAGTCTCGAACCTTACATTTCAATTTTTATTTTTTTCGTCCTATTTTATATAACAGTTTAAACTTAGTTTTCTCAGAAGTTTGTGAAGATCCCTTATTAGTGTTGTATATCAATAAAAAGTTTAGAATCTCTACTTTATAAATCCGTCATTTGTTTTTGAATGCACTTTAAATTGATTGTTTAAAAAAAATAACAATTAATGGGAAGTAATTTGGCCAACTTTAATTTTCAATTGTAGATTTCTCCTTTGCCGACGACTGCCGATGTCGAGTTATGAATGGATTTAGAATCTCATAATACTCAAAATTATGGAATAAAAATAAAATGTTGCGCATATTTGCGCCATTTTGATTTACGGTCAAAAATGTATAAAATATTGTTTTCCAAAAATGTTTGCAAATCTTTTTTTTTTACTGTCATCTATAGGGTGTCTCAAAATTAATAGTTCAAATGAAATATTCTGATAGGCTTTTAAAATTTGGCAACTTTTTTATCCTAAATGTTTACGGTTTTCGATTAAATGCACTTCTTGTGAAATTTTTAAAAACTAATACTTTCAAACAGTATTTTGCTTCCCCTGTTCATAAATTATTTTTGTTTTTTTACAAATCTATCCCCAAAATAGTAATTGACAATTAGGAACAATTGACAAATAAAAAAAAATATTTCGCTCGCGATTTCGCTACAAATTAGTTTAATTAGTAAAAGCCTATGTTTTTATTGTTTTTTTTTTACTCTGAAGAACCTTGTTTTGTGATAACTAGGCAAGTTATAAAAATGATAAACCAGTTTCAAAATGTACAATTTATTTTTTAGGGTGTTGCTCTAAAATAAAAGTAAGAAATTGAGTTTCATTAAAACTGCTAACTAATTTGTAGCGATATGTCGAACAAAATAAATAATTAAATAATTGATTCTTATTTACCAATGTTTTAGTGAACGTTTGTAAAAACAAAAATCAATTATGAATAGGGGAAGTAAAATACTGTTTCAAAGTAGGAATTTTTCGAAATTTCACAAGAAGTGCATTTAATCGAAGATGGTATGAATTTGAGATATATGTTGTTTAAATTATTACTTTTGGGATCCCCTATTTAGGGAATTCCCAACAAGCAGGGGCGTACACTCCCTTGGGGCAAGCGGGGCGGCGCCCCGGGGCCCCCGACCGTCCCCAGGGCCCCCACTGGAGACAATGTAGAGAAGGAAACTGTTAGCATAAATTGAGTTACGAAGTAAATTAAAATGTATTTGAATCATTTCGGATACAAGGGAGACACATTATGTCATTGTTTTTAAATCAATATATATTGATTTAAAAAAATTTACCCCAGGGGCCCCAAAAAAATAAACTGCTTTTTTAAAAGAAAAATTATAATTTTATCTTAAGGCCCCCAAAAATATTTCTTGAAAAATCCTTGCAACCACAAATAATACAAAAAAAGCAAAAAAAGTTTTGTTAATCTCATACCAAATATTACTTCAAGTCAATACATTATGGAGCCCAAAAAAGCAAACAACTTCAGTCCAGGGCCCCCAAAAGCGTTTACTTCAGGGCGTCAAAAAAAATTAATTTAAAAAAAAAATGTTTTTTGAATTAAATTATATTTATTGATGGATTACTAAATATTACTTAAGAGCCCCCAAAAAAAATGACTTCGGGGCTCTAAAAATATTATTTGAAGGATCCCAAAAAATAATTTTTCAGGAACCCCGTTAGTTGAGAGGCAATCAAATATTAATTTGGGGGCCTCAAAATCTATTTTTTAAGGAGCCCAAAAATATTCATCAAATTTTCTGATGGCATGACAAATATTATTTGAGGATCCTCAAAAGCTATTACTTCAGTGGTTCAAAACAATCAAATGGAAAATTAAATATCAATTCAACATAAATACATCAGGGCCCAAAACAAAACATTACGTTATTGGTGGCATTCCGAATATTACTTCAGAACAGAGGCCCCAACACCTATTAATTCTTGGCTCCGAAAAAATTATTTTATTTAATTTTGAGGCCCAAAAAATAATTTTTCAGGGGCCCCAAAAGAAATAAACTATGTTCGATGATGGAAAATCAAAGGAGTACATTTTACTTCAGAACAGAGACCCCAAGAACTATCAATTTTAAGCTAAAAAAAATTTATTTTAGGGACCTCTAAATATCTAATTTTTGGGGGCCCCAAAATTAATTTTAAGTAAATATAGCAAAGTGCATATTAAACATTAAAATAAAACTAAAAATAAATAATCCACACAAAAAAAATTTATGGTGAATACGTACTTTTTTTTGTATCTAAGGGGCACCCAAATATCAAAGGGGCCCCAAAATGTAGTATTGCCCCGGGGCGACGGCGACTCAACGTACGCCACTGCCAACAAGCTTGACATTCTGAACGGATTTCAAGTCCCATTTTCTGCCAAAATCAAAATCTGCAGATTTGATTTTATTTTATTTCATCACATTTTTTCTAACTTTTATTTTTTTACGCTATTTTAATTCTTATCTCAAGCTTCCCTATAAAATATAAATTATTTTCATATTCTATTTCGTTTTAATTTATTTTTCCTCTTCAAACCTTTTTTGTTGTTTGAGTTTTATAAAATACACAATAATTTTGATTTTATTAAGAAAGTGGTTAATTTAGTCTCTACGTTTTTAGGTACCTATCCCTTTCACATTTTTTCTTTCTTTTCTTTACTTATAAAATAAATTCTACATACAATTTTTTTTTTTTGACGGGAGGAAATCTTCAAAAGACACTTGGCAGTATTCGACACCAAGTAGTGTGGGACTCTTAACCACTAAAACCACCTCTTTATCAGGACCAATCTTGAGAGATCGACATCAGATTTTTCTTTCTTAACTTTGTAAAATCACTTTGGGGGAAGTTTAAACTTTTAATACTTTCCCATGTTTTTTTAGACCATAAGCTTATGAGGCTTGGTTCTTCTTAATCTCCGAACATGGTTTCTTGTATTCAAGACGGACACCATTTCAGAATTGGTATGACTTTGCAGTCTCTGATTATGCGATACAGCGTATTTTTTAACAACTGCTGTAACCGTTTCTATTTGTAAGTCACGATGTAGATCGCTATTTCTTATGAATACAATGAATTTTATATTATCTTTCATTCTTTATGGAACAAGGCGACATGGCGACATGGCGATAAGACGACAAGGCGGCATGGCGACAAGGCGACTTTGCGACATGGCGACATGACAACATGGCTAAGAGGTGACAAAGCGACATGGCGTTATAGCGACAAGGCGACATGGTGACAAGACAACAAACGACAAGACGACAAGGCAACATGGCGACAAGGCGACTTTGCGACACTGCGACAAGGCGACTTTGCGACACTGCGAAATGGCGCATTTAGCGAAACACGGATTTGTATATGCTTGTCTTAATAGCTGCCTTCGTATACACTCAATTACGTACACTTATTCGCGTGCTTAAGAACGCAGTTTCAAAATTTTTATAAATTTAGATTTTTATGATAATAAGAATTATTGTATTCTGTTATTATTTTGCTTTGTTTCCTTAAACCCCATAAACGTCGTGTTAAAATAAAAAAAATAGTTCTGGCAACCCTTAATTCTGCTTATAGACTTTAGTTTCAACTGCAAGGACAAAGAGCAACAATTTGCAAATATTGTAGTTGATGTTGCAGGTTGCAGCAGGTAAGCTATGTGCAAACGACTCAAAAGTACCCAAAATGAAATTACCATAGGTATAGGATAGCTGCTGTCTTTTGTATTGCAATGATGGTACCTACTCGTATATGTCTGAAATGGGGTATGTTAACCTTTTTGAAAAAATTGAATTTTATTTCACTCACTACCACCATCACATGCTCATTGCTTTTGTCCTTTAGATTCTTTTCATTCTTAGACGTACCTAGAAGAGACAGCATCGTAGACGCTTGTCAAGAAAAAAAATACTCTGGAATTTTTGTATATTCCTTTCGAATTCTGTGTGTGCTGCTGCTGCACATGATGATAATAATGATGATGATGAAAATAGTTTAAGGGATCTCACCTCTTCAAGTTGAAGGACATGAATACAATATGCTATTTCAGTGGTTGTATGAATGAAGTTTTGCGTGTCTGTGGACAAGAAACAATATAAAAGACTCCAGATCCAGCATAATATACTGAAATTTAATCAAGGCCGTATGCGAAAAGATTTAAAGAGTGGGGGCAGAATTTATACCAGGATACCGTTTTGTATGAGATTTATTGATATTAGTCCAAGATTAAAACCTAAGAAACTGGGTAAAACGAAAACTCAATTTTCTAGTGAAAAAAATTCCTCCCAGTTGTGAATAAAACTTGAGTTGATTTCACTTATTTTGACCCCCGTTAAAAAAAAATCCAGATCCGCATCTGATAGGAAAATGGTAGAAAGTAATCCAAACGGAATTGGAAATTCCATTTTAAAGTATATATTTTCTCCATCGCGAATTTCAATCTCTTTTATTTCCTGTTTTATTTTATTTTATATGTATTTTTCTTTTTCCAGAAAGAATACAACATTGTCGTTCATCCCGCCTAGATGAATTCCAATTTGTTGATTTTCTCCTTTATTGCCTTTCTGCAAGTTGTTTAATGTTAATGTTCTTTTTTTGTTTTTGCTGTAGAACAAAAAGAAAGAGAGAATACATACATATTTTAATCTAAAGAGAAGGGCGTGAAAACGAAATTCTGTGGTTGATTGACATCGACACATTGTGTGAATGTTAATGAATTCATTGACATTTTTTTGGAACAATGGTTTCTGATGAGAAAATAAAAAACAGAGGGAAGCTTTTACGATGTTAAAGATAAAATAATTACTTTTTATATACTTTTTTGTTTAAATTAGATTTTTAAGCATTTTTGACTTTCTCATAAACTGCGATAAAAATCTGTATTTTGTAATGATAGATGTAGTATCTAATACATCGTTAATAATAGAGTTAATAGAAATTCAAAATATATAACTCTTAACTTCACCAGTGGAAAAATTAAGAGGATAAAAAAGAAATTTGTTTGGGAGTTTTTGAATATCCTTGCCTATTGTTCGTTTGAAAATTGTCGTATCGGAAAATTATTTTGAAGGATAAAATTTAAAAAATTTAAATAGGTATACATTTAGCAGCAAGTCCGAAGTTGGCCTAAAGGATAAACTGATTAGCATTTCTGCAGGGCAAGCATCACGGAGGAACTGCTTAAATGAATAAATGAATCGCACATACATACTTACATTTCAGGTTAAGATGCTAAAATTTTAACAATAACACTGTGATAGTTCAAAAAACCGACAGAGGGCTCTCATGTCTACTAAAGATAATTCGAGTATGCTGAACACTTTGGCGTACTCAGTTTTTCTGGATTAGGTCAAATAAGAAAGATTTTTGCGTTTGAAATTTTGTTTGCACATGCCAAAAATGAGGGTATAAAACACCATATATTTTCCAAATTTTTGATTTTGATCGATGTAAAATAATGGAACATCTATTTTTTGGAAGGATTATACGTAAAAGAAGTTATTTGAAAAAAATCTGTCTAATGACATTTTAAATCATTATTTTATGGCAAAAAACGTCGACTTTTTTTTCACTTTTTCTTAAATGTTTTAACTATAAAGGTACAAATTTATACGAAAATTCAAAAAATTTTTTGTACACATCTTTTATGTGTTAGTACTCTGGAATATTATACATATGTAGATGTAGATATTTAATTACAAAATCAGGCATGGTATCAATATTTTTATTTAATTTTTTTTTTAAGTTCAAAAACTATTTTTTTTCTTAAGGTTCAAACCTTTGGGATTCACTCTTTCACAAAAAAATACTCTTGAATATCCAACTTTCATTATAAAAAAGAATAAGTTTAAAACTTTAACTATCTCACTGTTAAAAGTGCAACTTACTTTTAACATAAACTATAATGATTTGTTGAAAAATCACAAAAGTTTCCTTTCCGTAACTTTTTCGGAGTTTCAATAAAACTTGCTCATACTTTCAGACATGGCCGATCGTACCAAAAGCCCCTTTTTCATATTGCAAGTTTTGCCAGTTTAATTTTTTTTTTTTTTTGTCATACAACATAGTAAGAAAACGATTTTGCCCCCCACTTCCCCTACATATGTATTGCATTTAGGGCCGGTTTGTCCACACTCGATTATCTTTTCATCAAGGATTTTTGTATGGAATAATCCTTGATTAAAAGATAATCGACTGTGAACAAACTAGGGCTTAAACATTTTGTAATTTTTTTATTTTATAAACTAAAAATTTGAGTTTTTTTTCACTCTTAAGCTTAACCAATATTGTAGGTAGGTAGGTAGGTTCTGCCTATTCGTATTTGTAAACAAAGCCATATTCTATCCCGAAACACAAGATCAAATCGTTGCCACCGAGTGCTGCATTTTAATTTAAGTAAAACGAAAAATACAAGAAAAATTGAAGAAAAATCGACGTTTTTTTCATAAAATAATGATTTCAAATGTCATTCGACAAATTTTTTTTCGATAACTTCTTTTACGAATAATACTTTTCAAAAAATAGATTTTTCGTCATTTTACATCGATAAAAAATTTAAAATTGGAAAATATATGGTATTTTATACCCTCATTTTTGGCATGTGCAAAATTTCAAACGCAAAAATCTTTCTTATTTGACCTAATCCAGAAAAACTGAGTACGCCATCGTGTTCAGCATACTCGACTTATCTTTAGTAGACATGAGAGCCCTCTGTCGGAAAAAAAAGTTCCATTTTCGAACACAGAAAATTTGAACTCCAAAGAAAATACAATAGCTGATTTCAAAAACGTAAATAAAGTTTTTCGTTTTTCAAAAAAAAACTGGTATTCTTTTTCGAAATTATTAATTACCTATTAAAAAAAAAAAAAAAACAAAAAATGCTTTTTGTGATTTCGTTGAAATCAAATTAATTTTTTGGCAGAAATTAAAGTTTTCTTCTAATAGTTTTACCAAATAAATACTTCGTTTACAATGAACAATTTTACAGAAATCTAAGGATTTGAAAAAAAATAACTTTTTCAAAACTATTTTTTATGACAAATACTCTTATTTTTAGTCATACGAGTTCAACTTACTATCTTCGATTCATAAATAGTCAATAGTCAAAAAGCTGATAATTGGTACAGACCTTCGGGTCATCATTAAGAATGAATTGCCTTAAATAATAAAAAAATTCATGTTATTTAAAGTTTAATAGATTAGGTGTGTCATTTTCTCCTTAAGAACAAATTCAAGAAATTTTTGTCAAAATTTAAAAAAAAATGCAGTTTTTCGTACTTAAATTAAAAAAAAAAAATGGTTTTTTTTTTGTAAAATATTTTTACTTAATTTTATAGACTTTGATGATCGATAGCCAATTGTTTAAAAAATATGTTTTTAATGATATTCCTTGGCAAAAAATTGATTGCCATTTTGTTTTATAAGGCTATTTAAAAAACCTAATAATAAAGATACACGCGTGATTTTATGTTACTTTCTTATAAGTTTTTTTTTTAAGAAGTAAATTTTTTCAAAGTGAAGCACCCGATAGACATTAACAAAACTAGAAGAAGGATTAACACATTCGCTTTTCAAGATCATTAAATTGAAATAGCCAAATTTTATTGGGGTTGTTTTTTAAGTTATACTTTTTTTGCGGCGTTGGGTAAAGAACATTTACTTTTCAAAAAGAAAAGTCAAAGGGTTTTGTTAGTAGCACCATCTAGTCCTCATAAAAACAGTTTTTTTTATTGTATGAAAATACTAAGATAATTCCTGTGAGTGAGAAGTATAACCTTAATCGCGTGTAAAATGTGTACACACACGCTTTTTTTGTATCCAACAAAACCATGAATTTAAATTTAACCCCTTGTCGCCTCATGTGACATTTCTGTTACAAACCAACAAAGATCCCACAAAAGCTGTACACTGTACAGACTTTTTTCTTTTGAAGCTTATAACATAACTCTTCAATATTGTTTTATCGAAATAGTAGGTACACCATATGTCTAATAAATAGCACTAATAGTTTTTAATTGGCAGTTAATGTTGAACGTTTGGCTTTTTTGGAAATAAGCAAAATTTGTGTAAAAACTAAGAAATTCATAAAAATTGTTTTTCTGGATAAACCAATGGAGTTTTATTTTTGGATTTTTAGACCAGGGTCGATAATTTTTGAAACCAAAAAAAATCATAGTAGAATGAAACCCATTGGAAAAGGAGGTGAATATGATGAAAATTAAAGGAAAAATAAATTACGGGCGAGCCGAATTCGGGAAGTGGGTGGGTTGAGTTTTTAATGGTAAAAAATGGTATATCTCGATTTCCGGCAAAACTACAAGTCCTATAGAAAAAAGTTGTATGACAAAGTTGTACGTTATAAAAAGATCTACAACTTTTGTTTCAACAATTTTTTCACATAACCTCAATATTTATGTGAAAAATTAAAAAAAACCGAGTTTTTGGTTTTTTATTTTTATCTTTTTTAAAAACAAAAATTTTTCTACGAAATTTGGTGAAAACTTACCTTATTATATCCCAAATACAATGTAATTTATTTAATTTAAAATATTTATTTTTTAACATTTTTTTTGACTTAATACCAAAAAAACACCCTAATTTTCAATCGAAAATTCACGTGTCAAAATATCAGCTTTTTTCAAAAAATCGGTGGATATTTTGTTCGTTAAAATCTCTACTTTCCAACAGTGTAAACAAAAATTTACATTAGTATACCATAGTACATGTTCTAGCTAAAAGCAAAAAGCTTGAATTCGAAAAATTTTTTATCATTATTTAAAATTTTAGACTATTTATTAAAATTTACACTTAAATTACTCAAAAACCGTAACATTAATCAATATTACATGAAATCCTACGTTTTTTGAGTAATTAAAGTATAAATTTGAATAAATAGGCCAAAATTGTAAACAATGATAAAAAAAATTTTTCGAATTCCAGCTTTTTTCATTTTTTGCATTTTACTAAAGCCTGTTCTTTAGTATACTAATGTAAATTTTTTTTACACCATCAGAAAATAGACATTTTAACAAACGAAATGCCCACCGACTTTTTGAAAAAAGCTGATATTTTGACACGTGAATTTTCGATTGAAAATTAGGGTGTTTTTTTGGTATTAAGTCAAAATAAGGTGAACAAATAAATATTTTAAATCAAATAAATTATAGTGTATTTGGGGCATAATAAGGTAAGTTTTCACCAAATTTCGTAGAAAAATTTTTGTTTTTGTAAAAGATAAAAATAAAAAACCAAAAACTCGGTTTATTTAATTTTTCACATAAATTTTGAGGTTATGTGAAAAAATTTTTGATACAAAAGTTGTAGATCTTTTTATTACCTACAACTTTGTCATAAAACTTTTTTCTATAGGACTTGTAGTTTTGCCGGAAATCGAGATATACCATTTTTTACCATTAAAAACTCAACCCACCCACTTCCCGAACTCGGCTCGTCCGTAATTTATTTTTCCTTTAATTTTCATCATATTCACCGCCTTTTCCAATGGGTTTCATCCTACTATGATTTTTTTGTAGAAAAGTGCCTAAAAATATATATTAGATAGTTTTTTGTTTGAATTTTTGCATTTATATACAAAATTATATTATTTTAACTTATTTTTTACTCCGTAAATTTCGAAATAACTAAGTACCTAAATAAAGAAGATATTGAATTTTAAAAAAATGCGTATTTTGCGAGTATTATAATTAAAGGTAAGTCATTTGACATTATTAATTTTAAAATTCACGATCTTGGGTTAAAAGGGGTTAAGTTATTTTGGAAATTTATTTTATTTTTTATTTTATTATTATAAATAAATTCTTAAATTTATTTGATTGTTTATAATTTTATTTCACTATAACAATATTTCGTCTTTGAAATCTGCCCAAAATTCACAAAAGTAATTAACAACATGAGAAATGCATAATTTTAAAGGCATTCTCACAACTATGTCATATTTAGTATAATATTTATTACTTTTATTTACTTTTTTACTTTATTATAGAAAAGTAAACCTCTCTAGTAAATATCTTGCATAGTTATTTAAAAATAAAATAGCCTTCAGATCTCATGAAAAAAAGCAAAAAATAAGTTCAGGGCCAAGTTGAGATAGAAGTACTTGTTAAATGGACTTAAATTTTCTATGCAATAATATATTTTCATTCATTATTGAAAAAAAAATCAAAAAAAAAAATCTCCCAACTATACATATTTTTTCATGCTTTTGATAATGGCTGCAGTGTAATGATTTTAATTAGCAAGTATACATAATTATGCTCACTGTAGAACATAAAAATAAACATCAAAATTCACTCTGTGTTTTTATAATTTAATAAACAAAATAAATATCAAAAAAAAAACATTATTTGTGGTCAATTAAATTTCCACGAAAAAAAAAATTCAACGAAACCACAACTAAACCATAACCTAACTGAACCACATCACAAAAAAGAAATCTGCTTCCAGCAGATTCATGTTCTGAAATTCATTAAATAAGCATTTTATGTTTGTTTTTTTTTTTTGCTTTTTTTTGTGAATCAACCTTCTTTTAATCCAACAAAATACCCTTACCCATCAGTAAGAGCAAAGCATGAATAACAAAAAAAAAATTGCATATGTTGTTAACCATAACCAGACATCCAATTATGCTGACGAAATATGTAAATATTATTTTGAATTATATTAAAAAAAAATTCCTCCAAATATTCATACTCATCTATATAAAGCTTTTTTGGAAATTCAAAACAATATAAATATACAATTTGACTATGTACGAGTATACAATACAGACCAGAAGCAATTATATTAAAGCCTTACTCACAGGAGCTATTTTCATTATTTGCTAAATAAACAACCATTTTTACTAATAATGAAATTTTGTCTATTCATTTATATACATACACTTTGCTTTGCATCCTTTTGTTTACAAAAAATTAAAAAAAAAAAAAAAAAACAAACAAAAAAATGAATGCTGTTGAAGTATTGGGTTTTCCACTAGAATTTAATGTATTCAACTTTATTTTTTACTGAATTTACACCCCAAGTCACTTGATTGTAGTAACTTATAAATATTGTTGAATATTGTTCCTTCCCTTACAAAAAATTATGTTTTGCACAGTGATGACCTTAATGGTGAAAACATTATATAACCAGTTCAACCAATAGTGCAAGAAATAATATCAGCTATAAAGACCCCAAAGATGACATCGACATAATACTTGCAGGACACTTGCAAGGACACTTGAAAACTCTATAACCTATAGGAAAACTTAACAGAGTGTGTATTATGTTAGCCCCCCTTTGTTTTGAAATTGTTATTTTTGAAAATTGTTCCAGGTTGTTCTTAGGTTGTTCCCAATTTCTTCCGGAATGTTCCAAATTTTTGTTTGAAAAATTTTCTAAAATGAGGGTTTTAGAGCCAAAAAGCCGTTTTTGACCTAGCCGCCCTTTTTAAAATTTGTTCCGGGTTTAAAAAGTTATTCCAAACTATGTTCCACATTTTTGGACCTCTAAGTTGAATATTTTGAAAGTTAGGGGCCAAAACCAAAAAATTTCTATCACACCTTTTTTCGATTTTTTTAAATTTTTATATTTGTTTCAACTTTATAAAAATGTTCTTAACATTGTTCCAAGAAATTGAGGTCCTAAAATTTGTATTTTGAAAGATATTGCTTTCGAAGCTTTTTTTCAAAAAACTAAAAAAAAAAAAAAACTTTTCCAAATATTATTTTTCAATTTTTTTTTTTTTCTAAAACCGAATATTCATACCATATTTTGAGTGAATTTCAGTGTTCTACAGCAAGAGTAACAACTTGAAAATGCACTTTCAAAATAAATCGTGATGTTTTCGCAAAAATTTCCATAGGCCCCCCATTTTTTGAAAAATAAAATTCCAAAAGTTGTTCCCTGTTGAACATTAATATTTCTTAAGTCAAACCAAAAATCATTTAAAAAAAAAAATAAACAACTAGGCATTTAAACTAAAAAAAAAAGGGTTTAGTAAACTCTTGCTCCAATTTTGTCCCCCTTTTGAAAATTTTAAGATTAAAAAATTAAAAAAAAAAAAATCTCTATAACGTATTAAAATATTACATGTTTCCAAGATATTTCAACCCCCAAAAATTATAAAAAAAAACCTCCACCACCCCCCAAATTCGAAAACGGAAAATCCAAAAAAAAAACACAAATATGTATTATTATACAAACCAAAGTGTTCCCAACTTTTATAAAAAAAAAAACTAATGAAAAATATAGATTTTTGAAAAAATTAGATTTTTGAGCAAAACAAAACAATTTTTACGATATCAGAAAAAAGTTCTTATTGAACCCCAAAGTTTTTCAAATATTAAAACTTAAAACACAATACTGCGATAGTATAGTCCCTTCAAATTAATTCCAGTTAAAACATAAGAAAAAAAAAAACGTATTCGACTCACACTTTAAAAACACTTTAAGAGTTTCAAATTCTTCCTTATTTCGTGACCTTTCTTTATTAAAATATTTTGTTCTTTTTCGTCGGCTACAGGTCTACTAGGTAAAAAATATATATTCAAATCAGACCTGTAGCCGACGAAAAAGAACAAAATACTTTAAGAGTTTCATACCAAAAAACTTAAAATTGGAAACTTTAAAAAATAAAAAAAAAAATATTTACAATATAACAAAAAAAATTCGAATTCCAAAAATCCAAAACTTGTTCCAGGTTGTTCTAGGGCTCTTTCAGACTTTCGCTTCTTAATATTGATTATTAGAATGAAAAATTTCACAAAAATGCTACCCCGTTTTGGCAAATTTAAAAGTGTTCCAAGTGCAAAATCATTCAAATCCAAAGATTCATTCAAAAATATTCAAAACTAAGCATTTTAAGCCAAAATTTCATTCAATATGGGAAAATCATGTTAAACTTTTTCTGACTCCCCTTTTTCGAATTTCAAAAATCCAGAACTTGTTCCCGGTGTTCTAGGGCTCTTCTAAAATGTTTCAGACTTTCGCTTCTAAAGGGTCAAGAGGAAAAACCGCACATGTCCACTTTTTGTCAAAATAAACTAATGATGAGGTCTTGTAGTATTTACTGAGCCCTATCTGATGGCATCCTTACTTTTAGAAATCAAATTTAAGCCTTGCTAAGAAAATAAATAAGTAACATGCCTTCACTTAGTACTAAGTTCTATGAAGAACAAAATTTTAAAATGCGTTATTCTCATATGGACTTGTGCTGTTTTTACTCAAGACCCTTCAATTATGCTATCTGTTTTAATCAAACGACACGCAGTGTAAATAACGAACCTTTAAAGCGGCAAAAGATTTTTAGTCAAATATTATGTTATGGAAATTGTTATCATTTTTATTCATTTTTATTTGTTATTCTCTAGTCTCTAGTGTATTTATTTATTTACCATCATTTCCGGTTTTTTAATATTATTTGTATATATAGCTTGTTTTTTTTTCATATTTTAAAGGGAGGTAAACAATATTTTTTAGTTTATTTATGAAAAAGCATCGATTTTAAAAGGGACGCACTGGCAATTTTTAATGGATACAGTTGAAAAGGATTTTTTTAATAGACAAAGGGATTTTTTCTTTGTGAAAACTGCTAACCATATTATTGGATTATATATTTCGCTCTATGAAAAAAAAATAAAGTTAGCTTTAGATAAGCTCATTGTAAAGTGCATTTCAATAGAAATATCTGTTTTTTTTTTTATTCCTATCATGAAAATTTTCTGTTTAGCTCGTAAAAAAATAAATACAACAAAAAAATATAATATTAGGTAGGTACTGATATATTATACGTTTGTTTTGCATTTTATTTATTCCAACTTTAAAACAGCAGGTATTATTTATTTAAGCTTTATCTAAATTTTAAAAGTAGAGGAAAATATAAAAAATCAGGAAAATAGTGTGAGAGGATTTTACCATTTTACTTTATAAAACCGTATTTAGAAAATCTTATTAAATATTGTCATTAAAGTGGTTTTGTATAAATGTGCAGTGACAATATTTTTAATATAATGGCATTTTAAGAAACAAAATGAACATGTTCATTCTTTAGTAAAAGTAAAAAAAATTAAATGACAAATACAAATACACACATCTTGATCTTATCAATGAAATTGTTTTGTCATTAATTTCTTCGTTTGATTGTCCGATTTAATAAAGGTTTGTCACTTGTATTAATCCGGTAGTAGATAGTTTAATAATCTTTACTGTATCATAAAGTCTATTTGTGGTGAATTGGAACTTGGCCTTTTTGGAACTTTTGGAAGAATTTAGAAAAACGTTTTTTTTTCTGGTTTAGCAAAAGTGATTATATCGGGTTTTGATCTTAATCAGCACAATTGTGCTTCAAAAGCATTAATTACTTCTTTCAAGTTTATAAAAATCTGTATGGTAAAGGTTTAGAATTAAGGAGAGCTACGATAGTGAATAAGACTCATAACGTGTTGAAAAAAAGTTTCCTCGTCTTTGTCTAGGAAACAATAGGTACATATTTACCGACAACTTTTTGTTTACTGGTTAAGCTTATTCAAAGGTCCTCATAAACACGGAGAAAAGGAACCACATAAAATTAAGCAGATACCACGTTTAAATTTAAGTGGAATCACCTTATTTTAAGCGGATATCACCTTATTTTAAGGTGCGGTGAAATTTAATGTGCGCATCATCTTATTTTATGGTGCCCTTTTTTTTTCCTATACATAAAAGATTGAGTTTTAGTATGTTAAAACCCTCTACTGCATGAATTAATATTAGCGGACGAAAAAATTTGGGTTGTTTCAAAACGGTTCATAAAAAAAATTTTTTTAAATTAATTTGTTTAAAAAATTTGTTTATAAGCCAAATTTGGCTTCGTAAGTATTAAGGGGTAAGAAATTTTACTAATTTTATTTATTCAGATTATGTAAAGAATACAATTAAAAATATCAAAAGATAAATATTTATCATTTAAAAACAAAATAAAGTAAAATAAATACATTGCATTATAAAAGGTTAAGAATTAATTGAAATTTGGCTCATTTTAAGACATGGAACCGAGAAAAGCAATTTGTTTTTGTCCGTTTTAAATATTTCTTCTGGTTCACATTCTTTCCACTGTCGAAGTAAGTCTTGCTTCAACATTTTCACCCACTCCCAGATCTTACAAAAACTAAAAAGTAATAAAATGATTGAAAAATATTATAGGTGAGCCCCCCTCCCCCTAAAATTTTTGTGGTTACGCCCCTGGAAATGGGGTTAACATGAGAAAAATGTCTGGCGAAGGGGCTCCATTTCTGAAATAAAACATAGCTTCCAAGCAAAATAACAATGTAAAGAAACAAAATTTTCCAACACAAAATTTAACAAAATGTGTAGATTTACAACCCCTTAATGCATACGAAGCCAAATATGGCTTCCGTACTTTTTTCCCTCGCAAGACCAGGCCAATAATTTTTTTTTCAGTAAAAATTGGTTCATAGCATTCACAATTAGACAATCGATCAAAAATAAATTTTTAATTCCAATTTACTTTCCAAACAAACGCAGCAATTAACACTTAAAGTATGAATTTATTCTAAACTTTCGATTTCAATGCACACGACTGATCGGCTCACCTGTGATCATAAAATACAGGTTTATATTGTTTCGGGCACACGAAAAAAAACTATCTCTATGGGTTCTCAGAAATACAAAGAACAGGATTGTATTTAATCTTTACCATTTTTTTGTGACAGAGAAAAGTGCATACAAACAGACAAAACCATATTTGGCTTCGTATGCAGTAGAGGGTTAAAGTCCAATTGCGGCAGTTCATATTTCATAAGTCAAATCGTGTCGAAGATTATTTTTTCACATTTTTTTCACAATTTCATTTCTTTATCCCAGGAATTTTTTTAAGATTTTAATACTATACTTCATTCTGAAAAAGAGTAGATATGAACATGCTATAAAATGAAAACATTGCTCTTTCAAACTAAATTTTAAAAAAATGGTTATTTTGTTTTAAAATTATAACCGGTAAAAGTAATTTATTTCACTTTTGGCAAGGTTTGGATTCAGGAAACACTAAATTTTACAAAAACTTATGAAAAAATAAGTCTAAAAACCTACCTAACTAAAAAGAACTGTTTCAACTCATTTCAAAGGCTAATACGTTCTTTACAAAGTATTACTTTAGAATTTACCAAAACAAACACAAAAATACGAAAAATTTCACTAAACCTCTAGAGCAGGTTAACTTTCACCACCAATAACTTCAATTTAAATCAATCTACCGAACTTTTTAATGGCTCAATGATAAGGTAATTTTACTTTTTATTTTTACAAATTATACTGGTGATATTGTGTTGAAATTACTCACAAATGAATTATACACCAACCAATCAAATTGTGTTTAGAATGACAAAAAAAAAAAATGTTTCCGTGAAAAATGCGATTACTTCACTTTTTTGCTAAATTAAACTTCTTTTAAAATGGCACACCAATAATTAAGTTTTCTATGATTTTTTTTTGTTGAAAATTAATATTAAAAAATATTTAATATAGTTCTAACGATTTTGAACATTAAGCACAAGAATGCGCACAATTGTACCATTTTCGTTATTTTCTTAGCAATGTGTTTTTTTTTTTAAATTATGTTACGTATACGCCAGAGTGACCGTTAAAAACATTAAATTTAAAAAAACGTATAAAATGTTTTGCAGTTGATCAAATTTTGAATCTAATAAGCCTTTGTTTCGCTGAAACTTAAATATTATGCTACACAAATATCCTAAAGACACTTTTTGACCAAAGTCTACCTGTAATCCTGTTCTGTAACGTTCTGGCGATAAACATTTTTGAACGTCAATAATAGTCTAAGATCCCGCCATTGGAAGACCTACCCTCATCGTTATACCAGTTGAGAGTTATATTTTCTGAAAGGTAGTGTCTAAGGAGATAAATTGCATATGGGTTGCCTAGCGATATCCTGTCCAGGCATAAGGTTGCCAAGCCTGAAAGTTCTTATTTTCAGTTTTTTTTTAACTACGCGACCCTGTTTATGTAGCAAGCCTAAAAAAATATTATGCAATTTAATTTGAAAATTTTAGTATTCAGGATCTTTTAAAATTTGAGGTTTGAGTAGGGTAAACAAATAGTAGGAGATCCTGCCATAGGACGACCTACCCTCATCGTTATACCAGTTGAGAGTTATATTTTCTGAAAGCTAGTGTCTAAGGAAATAAATTGCACATGGGTTGCCTAGCAATATCCTGTCAAGGCATAGGGTTGCCAGGCCTTAAAGTTCATTTTTTGCAAATTTGTGAATACGCGACCCTGCTTATATGGCAAGCCTAAGAGTTATAAAAAAAATATAATGTCATAAGAAATTTAATTTAAAAATTTTAATTTTCAGGATTTTTTAAAATTTGAAGTTTGAGTAGGGTAAACAAAGGTGAATTTAGAAAAAGGGCAAAAATCTATTTTCTAAACAAAACGTGATAGAAATAAAATTGAAATTGGAATCGATAGATATTATAAATATATGAAAGCCACACATACAAATAAAAAAAGTAAAAAATCTACAACAAAAAATAAACTCTAAGGCTTGGCAACCCTACGCCTTGACAGGATATCGCTAGGCAACCTACATATGTGCGCGCTTATGAGACCATCTTGTCCCACTTTTTTTTTCAAAATTTCAGTACTTAAATGACAATAATTATAAACAATTATAAGCTCTTTGAAATATGAAAATGATCACCATTTTTTACTTTCATTAAAAAAAAATTTAAATTTGTATAAGCCAGAAAAATGTTACGTATACGCCACAGTGACCAATTAAAAATTGAAAATGGCTAAAGAACGTTTTATCATTGATCTAATGGAAATTTGCCTTGTGCCTTGAACCTTTAATTGATAATACTCAGTAAATGTATCTTTAAACACAGGGTGCGGTAGTATGTTAGGGCCGCGTTTGTAGATCTATTAAGACTACCTCAAATTGCTACTATTTTTGGTTTGTTTAAAATTTTAAAGCCGGGTAGGAGCTAATTGCAGTTTTTGTATATTCTTTCAATTTTTAAATTCTTATTCTTCAAGATATACGTAGAACGTAAGGAAAGGAAAAAAAATCATGAATTTAAGTTTTGAGCATTCGGCAATGGCGATAGCTTTGGAAGAATTCTTTGCTTTTTTTTTTGTTGTTTTTCTTTTTATTATTATATTTATTTAAATTTAATGTATTTGTTCTATATTAAAATTAATATATAGTTTTTTTCTTATTTTTTTTTTTTTAATTAAGATTTCAAAACGTACTTTTTTTTACAATAAATAAAAATATAACAATGTATAAAAGATATTGGATTTATTTCATTTTGAAATGAACAGAAATGATTAAAGAAAAATAAATATATCTAAAAAGAAAAAGGAATATCGAGAGAGAGAGTTTTCTTGTTGTTGTTGTTGTTTTTTTTATTGATGTTGTTGTTTTTGTTTCTTCTTTTTTGTTGTTTTTTTTTTTTTTTCTTTCTTGTTTTTATAAAATAGTGAGTGTTTTCATTGGTGTGAGAGTGAAAGAGAGAGAGTTCTTTTTCGGTGTGAAGAGAGTTGTGAATTTGATGTTAATTTTTGTTTTTTTTGTGAGTAAGTTTAAAGAGAGAGAGAGAGAGCGTATATGTTAAGTAAAAATAAAATATTTATTCTTCCTCTTCTTCCTCCTCCTCTTCTTCTTCCTCCTCTTCTTCTTCCTCCTCCTCTTCTTCCTCTTCCTCCTCCTCTTCCTCCTCCTCTTCTTCCTCCTCTTCCTCAGCAACCTCCTCTTCTATCTCCTCCTCATCTTCGATAATATCTTCATCGGCCTTAGCATCCTCCTCACCCTCTGGGGTTTCTGGATCTCCAGCTTTTTTGCCTGGTCGTTCGCCGAACCATTTGGGCAGTTTGGCTAAAGGTAAAAAATAATAACAAAAAAATTTATTAGATTTTTTCTAAATCTCAAGTGCGTTGGAAAAGGGGTTAGTGAATATAGTTTTTTTCTGTTTTATATGAAAGGTGGAACGACAAGCAGGATGGGATCCTTCAACACATACATGGCGTACCTTTCTGGCGACCAGTATACTGTTCTTTCTTTTCATGCCACAGTTTCTCGTTGACATCCTTGGTGATAGCATCAAAGCCCTGAGCAACATGAAACAGAAACAGAGAAATAGGTTTTGTTTTTTTGTGTTAGGGGTGAATTGTATATATTTGTAAGGATTTATGTATGTTTTTAAAAGTATATAGTGTTTATGTTTGGATAAAGAAAAAAAACATCAAAATAAGTTACCAAAAGAACGGAGAGAGGTTACAGGTACATTATGCTGTTGCTGTTTTATGCTTTAATATTTTTATTTGTATTTGAAGTATAAAAATGTGTTCGTTTTTATTTTGTTGGGCTTAAGAAAGTTGACCTAAGCAATAGTTTAACAGTAAGATTTTGTTGATATTTCTATATCGTTGTTTAAAAACTGAAACTGTCTGGAATAAAATGTCTAAACTGATTTGATGAGCTATCTTTTTTGAGCTATTCTAGTTTTCTTGATTAGGGAACGTTTAAGAAAAATAATGTAGTACAACCATTTATGGTCAGTTATTAATTGCTATTGGCTCATCACTTTTGGTTTATTTTGACTGCATTGGAATTTCGAACGAAATCTTGAACATTTCGAAATTTTCAATCCTTCAAGCTTTTCACCGATAAGTAAAATGTGCGATAATCCCATAAAGTTCAATAATTTACTGCATACATTTACTAATGTGAAAATAGTGCAGTCACAAAAACCGTTCATTTATTTTACTTTTAAGTGCAAGTTGATATTGGAGTTTATCAGCTTCAGTCTTAAAGTAAACTTCAATAGTTAAAACAAATTTTTGACTGTGCAGTTAAAAAATACGGTTACAACATATCTCCAGTATTTGTTGACATGGAAATTGTTCTTAGTGCTTTAAATTTACTTTGAGTGAGTTTAAAACCTTTTAACTTAATTGCATTCAATTGACTGCAGTATTTTAGTCAAAATGTAAGACAAATTAAACATACTTCTGTCGTAAAAGTTAACTTTTCTCCTTATAATATTTTTACTGCAGTCAATTATTTTAAAGGCTTTAAACTTTGTTTTATCTCTTGACTGCAGTAATTCAGTTCAAAACATTTTACAAACAAAAATTAAAGTTAAAGAAAAATATATCTAAAAGACTATAACCAGTAAAAATTTACTGCATTTAAAAGAACTTATTGGCTAGAAGCAAAAGCCTATAAACTTAATGGAATAAAACAAACAAACATAATACTGCACTTAATTTCTAATTTGTTTGCTTTATGTTCACTAAAACCGTAAAGGATTGAAGTACAGTAAAATATTATACAGTCAGATGAACTTATTGTAATTAATGTTTTTTTCAATGGGGTAAAGTAATAATAGGCACTTCAGGCAGTTAATTTATTAAATTTTTATTGACTGCAGTAATTTTAGTTTTTTATTAATTTAAAATAGAATGCAAGTCTATTGTACGTACAGTTTGTAGTACAGTATTATAATTTACTTAACCTAATTTTTCTTGACTGCATTGTTTTCACCCAAGGTTCCTTGTCAAAATAAATACAATAAATTGTGTGTCTGAATTAATGGCGTGCTAATCACAATAAAGTTCATTTTCTACTGTTACAGCTTTACGAGAAGTTACAAATATTTATTTTTAAAATTTTAACTGCAGTCAATTTAAAGTTATCTGTTTAATCTTATTTATTTTCATGTCCTCAATTTAATATTTTAGTTCGAGGAGGAGGAGATTAAATTGCTAACTGCAGCAAAATACTGCAATAATGGTTGCATATTTTTCTTGTTAATATGTGTCTCGCTAGTTCAAATTTGAATTGCTGTCAATTAATCTACAGTAAATTGATATATGTATTTTAAATGAATGTTTGGTGAAAGTTATTTATACTTCTCTGACCTTCCATTCAGTTAGGTTTTATTCCAGTCTATTTATTTATAATCTTTTAACCTATTTCATGTCTTTTAAATTCAGTTTTATAGTTTACAAAGTCTATTTACTGCAATTTGCTGACTAAAAATTAAAACCACTCCAAAAATACTGCAGTTAGTTGAATTTTAATAAATTAACATCATTTGCTCAATGCACAGTCAAAATATTAGAACTATAAAATGACTGTTGTATTGCAGTCATGTTGAAATTAAGATAGTCCTTGGTTTAAGGAGGAATTACTAAGCCCTTTTTACTGCATAATGCAGTCTTTTTGTGTTAAAATGTTGTATTGAATATTTATTTGTTTTTTTTTTTTTTTATTTAAGAAAATGTAAACATTTATAGAAAAAGAAAGACAGTACAAAAACACGGATTATAGAAGATATTGAAGGAAAATATTTATCAAACCTGTTTTATATATTGTCCTTGGGCCCTTAATTTTATGATTATGGAATGATTTATATTCCAGTATTTACGTAAATACATACGTATAAGTCTTAAATATTCTTATCAAATAAACAATAAACATATTCGATTTTTTTTTTTGTTGAAAGGATATAACAATAATTTCGAAAAATTAAAAAAAATTTAAACGAAACAAATTGAAAGGAATAAAAAGGTAATACAGAGAAAAAAATGAATGAAAATTTAACGAAACATAACGAAACGAACATATATAAACGCAAAAAACCCTATCATCATTCATTGAAGACAGAGCTTGCACAAAAAATCTTACATTTGGTCCGCTGCATAAATCTTTCGTTTCTTTCTTGCCATCTTTTCTCTTTAATTTCAGCATATAACGTATTGTAACCCTTTTATTTGGTTAAATATAATTTTTAAAATTTAATTAATTAAATAATAAAAATTTATATATAATATATATATTATATATATATATATTTTTTTTTTCTTGAAAAAAAGCCATAAAAAAAGAAATAGAAAAAAAGCCTTGAGAATACTTACACCCTCGAAGAGTTTTTTCTTGTCATCGTATGAGCGTGTGTCAACACGTCTTTCATACTTGGATGCTACTTGGATTTTTGGCTAAAATAATAATAAAACAAATATTAGTTAAGGAATTTTTAAAAGAAGTGTTTTTTTTTTAAAGGTTAAAAACTTACCGGGTATTTTCCAGTTAAAGCTTCAGGGTCAAGACCCTTCTTCAAGGCTTTATGCCTGAGTTGTTGTTTCTGTCTTTCCTTCAATTCTTTCAACTAAATTATGAAAAGAAAACAAAATTCGAAATTATAGACAAATTAGTTGGCAGCTTATCAGAGGACAAGTCGTCATGGACAGCCCATAAAAGGACATTTCATCACAGGAAACATTTCATCAGGAGAAACAATTTAAAAACAAAATAAAATCCACCCAAAAATAGGGGATATTTTCCAAAGAACATTTAAAAAAATTGAATTCAAGGAAAATTTGTTTCAATCTATGATGAGTTGTCTTATGATGAGTTGTCCAATCTGTGATATTGAGATCATCCGTAGAGAACTGATCAATAGTAAAATTCTTAGCTTGAACTCACATCGTAGTCCTGACGTTTCTGCCTTTCTTCCAAGTCATACTTCTCAGTTTCCAATTTGACAATAGCTTCCCAAAGTTCTTGAGCTTTCTCGCGCAATTGTTGTTCGCCGAGGTTCTCAATGCTGAGGGGCTTAATGCGGAACGACAGTGAGATTTTCTTTTCTTCTTCTAATTGTTCCTTAGTCTTGTTTCGCTCCATTGCGGCTGATGAAAGACCCAACTTTAATAGGAAGAAATAAAAAAGCAAAATGGTTAGAAATCGGTTAAAAAATAACCAGAATCTACATTTTGGAAAAAAGAAGCATTTATTGTTCGTTTTTCAACCAAAATTGTATCATCATAAATGTAAAATAATTTATACTTACAACTCCAGCATCTTTTTTGGCAATGGTAAAGTTGGGACCCTTCTTGTCCTTGTCTTTCATTGCTTGCACCATAGCTTGACGTTTTTTTTCGGCCTCTTCGAGACGTTGACGCTTCTCATCGGCTTCACGTTGTTTCTTCTCTTCGACTTCACGAACGCGACGCTCTTCTTCTTCCTTTTTGCGTTGAGCCATCTTTTGTTCTTCTTCAGCCCGAGAAATTTTACGTTTGGCTTGTTTTTCCTTGAGTTTCTTCAACTCATCTTCTTCCTTTGCTCGCTGTTTGCGCCATTCATTAATGTATTCTTTTAATTGATCATCAAGATCGGAACGTTTTTGATCCTGGCGCTTAATGAACTCTGGATCTCCTTCACCTCTTTAATTTTTCGAAAAAAAAAAATTATTTTAATTATTAGTTTTTTTTTTGTATTAGTTTTAAATTTAAATTAAATGATATTTTTAGTGTTTAATTTTTTTTTTTTTTTATTTAAGTTGAACTTGTGAAGCTTTTGTTATGAAGCTCATATATATTTTGAGTATGTTTTTTTTATTTGATTTTAATATAGTTTACAATCTTTTTTATTTTATTTTTAATTTAATTTAATGTTTAAACTTGGGACACACATCAAAAGGCATTGACACCACAACAAAATTAGATTTAATAATATTGAAACTAACAACGACTAATTGGGTGTTTTTTTTTTTTTTTTTTTTTTTGGGGGGGGTTTAATTAAAGGTACATATACATTTTACATATAAACGCTTGTCACAATAAATTTTTGTTTAATTATTATATTTAATTTTTTTTTTTTTTGTTTTTATTAGAATATTTATATTTACATTGAATAAAATGTGATGATATTTTTTTAAGTTTTAAGTGTTTATTTGTGTGGGTGTGTAATAGGTGTATAACAGGGGACGAAACATTGCAATCACATACATTAATAGACAACATAATATTAAAAATAATTAATAAATATTAATTTTAATTATTAATAATAATAAAATCGGTTAAAAATTAAATAATACTAAATTTTATTTGTTTTTTAAATTTAAATTAAGATCATGCAAAAAATTAATTATATTAATAAATAATAATTCTTATGTATGCTTGATTGATTTTTATTATTTTGTTACTTGTATTGTAGTGTTTATATCGAAATAGTTCTATTTTTTTTTTTTTTTAACTTTAAATGCAGGGAAATCAGATTTTTTTCAGAAACTATTTATTTTTGTTTAATTTTTGGAAAATTTTTGATAAGAACTTGAAATTTTTGAAAATTGAGTCTAAATAGTGGAAAATTGAAAAAAATCTATCGTAGACATTTTCAATGTAATAAATAAAAAAAATATTTGCATACAAAAAATAGATTGCATTAAAAAAATGTCAATACAAAAAAAAATGTGCATGAAAAAATAATAAATACAATTTTTTTTTAATATTCATCGATTTTTTTTATAATTTTGCACTATTTGACCTCGCATTAGCTATTATAACAGTTAGATTGAAGCTAATTTATGGCGAAATATTGAAAATTGTACTAAACTCGACCAATATTAAAAAAATATTTAGTAAGTTCATTTTGCACTGATTTTTTTTTTATTCAATGCAATATTTTTTAATGCTTATTATTATTTTTATTTACAATAAATATTATTTTTTAATGGATATTAAATTATTATTTTTTAAAAAATATTAATTTTTATACACCGACGATAAATTTGATTTGCAAAAGAATGAATTTGGTTGTCAAATGAATGAATTCAATTTCCAAAATTATTATCTTAATTTTTAAAAACCTCTAAATAGAAATATTTTATTATTATTATTTCTTATTTTTGGTTTTTTAATTTTGTGCAAAAAAAGTCCTGCACATCTCAAAAGTACTCAAAATTTCAGAAAATCATCTTTTTTGCGACTTTCAATCCCTGCATTTAAAGTCTTAAATTTAAATTTTGGTATAAATAATGTAACATCATTTATTAAAAAAAAAAAGACCTACATTATATTGGGACTAAACCAAATTAAAATATAATTGTATTAGAAATGTTGACTGTATCGTTAATATATTTATTATTAAAAATTAATGCTTCATGTACCTATATGTATGTTTTAAGAAAGTTTAATTTTTTTTTTTGTTGTTGATTAAAAAAAAACTTTGTAAAAATGTAATATTTATGTGATTTGTGTGATTGAAAATATAATGATGAAATATGCAAATTAATGAGTTTTGTATATTTTTTGTTTAGATAAATTATTTACCTTATCAGAAAAATATTTAAAAATTACATAAATATTTCTTTGTTTTAGAAAAAGTAGTAACTAAAACGGGGAACAAAAATCAAAAAAACACTAAAAATATAAAAACGTTTTAATTTTTTTTTTTTGTTTTTAATTTTTAGCAATAAAAATTATTATTAAAGTAATATGTTTTTTTTTTACTTTCCCAAAACTACATACAATGAAGCTTCTAAAAAATAAATTATAAGTAATTTTTGTTGTTTTTTTGTACCATCATTATATCCAATATTATAGAATTTTAATTTTAAAGCTTCATTATTTTTACGTATTGGTTTTTTATTTTTTTTTTTTTTTTATTTCTTGAAACAACAAAAATAAAGGCATTGTTACAGATATAAAAAAAATATATATAGTTAAAATTGTATTTTTGTTAAAAAATTAGAGGCTTTAGGCAGCTTTTTACTTTGAGCTAACAACAGATTTTAATCTCTATCACTTACTCGGCTGATGGTGTTTGAGGTGGTTTTCTTTATAGTTTAAATGTTTTTATATTTTATTTATTTATTTTTACGTCAAAAATATTAATTTTTTTACACGATTCCCCGCATACAAAAATTTGTTTTTTTTTAAGTTTGATTTAACATTAGTTTTATGCGTGAGATTATTTTGTTTCACAAAAAAAAAAGAAAAAGAGAAAGAAGAAAAAAGTTGTTTAAAAAAATGTGCCTTTGCTAACAACAAACAAAAAAAAAACTATAGAAAAGAAAAAAGTTTTGTTTTTTTATACAAAAAATCTCTTCAAACAAAAGAGTTTCTCCTAAACATAATGAAAATTTGAAAATGATAAATTTATAAATGAGAAAGTGCAAGTATGTGTTTTTTTTTTTTAATTTTGTTGATTAATTTTGAAAAGTTTGGATGATATTTTCAAATTCACATTAGAAGTTTTATTCAGGTTTTTTTTTTCTTAAATTTTGTGCCCAATTATAATTTAAAAAAAATTTGAATTTGTCTTTTTTTACCAATTTTGTATAATTTGCTTACGATCTATAATAGTATTTGTGTGATTGTTTGTGTGTGTTTGTATTTTTTATATTCTACATGGAATCACTAAATCGTGGTACACTTACTTGCTGTAATTAAAAAGAGAAAAATAAAAAATAATCAATAAAAATAGTGCATATTTTTTTCTCTAAAGTGCGGGGTTAGTTTTTCCACTTGCTTTCATTTAAAAAATTTATAAAAATATATTTTGTTAAAATATTTAATTAATTTTTTTTTAATTTTCTACTTTACTTTACGAACAAATTTAATTTTTCAATGATATATTTTGGATTTTAAAACTTACGTCTCCTCTCTGGTCTCCTCGACGACCTCCTCCTCCTCTTCTTCAGAACTAAATTTTTTGTATTTTGATTAAATTATCAAAAATGGGATTGGGATCACAATAATTGTGGGGAATATATTGTGTGTGTTGGGGAAAAAACATATAAAAGTTAGTTAAACATGACACAGAAATATTTGGCAGAAAATTTATACAAAAAAGGACATTCTTAAATAAAAAAATACTTATTCTATTTTATTTTGACTCTCTTTATATTTCCTTAAAACAAAAAATAACATTTCCTTTGTGTTGAAGACCTCTTACACTTAAAAAATATAATATTAAAATTAAATATAAATTTAAAATCATTCTTGTGGCAAAACGTAAATCGAGATAAAAAAGTGCTCTTGGATTGAAAAAAAAAAACAATAAAACTGTGCGAGATAAAAAAATTGTCTACAAAACATTGAACATGAAACAAATATAATTTTTTTTCTTTCAAATTCATAAAAAACAAATGGTGATACAAAAATCAATCAAAAACAATTAACAAGAGGATATACAAAATATAAAAAAAAAAGAAATAGATCTCATACGAAACATGACACAAAAAATGTATATCAAAATCATGTTGAGAAAAAAGAAATAGAGAAATGTTTTGTTTTACGTGGAAAAATATTTTTACAAAATGTTTTTATTTTTTTTATTATGAATATTTGTGCTTAAAGTGTCCTGTATTTAATTTTTTTTTAACCAAAACAAAAACTGTTTGATCAACTTACGTGTATTCCTCATCGTCGGACATGGTTATGGTTTGGGATTAAAAACCTAAAAAGATACAAAAAAAAAACAAATATTTAATAAGTTTTACTTTTTTATTATTTTAATAACTATAATATAATAAAAAAAATTTAATGATAGGAACTTTCAAAAACTGAGCCTGAAATAAAAAAAAAAAAACATCCAGAAAAGGAAATATAAAATTTTGGAGTCCCTTAAAATTGTGAGAATCAACAAGAACGAATAATGACGATATTTTAATCTGCAAGTTGTTCTTGTTTCATTCAAACCTTCAATACATGTATACTAATTTACACAGCTACACTATAGGTATGAGAAAAAATACACAAAGAATCAATTTAATAGGCAAATATCAATTTTTAAAAATCCAGTAGCACTGACCTGATGGGGTTCACTGATTTTTGGAGTTATTGCTAAAGTGGTGAAATAATATTTCAACTTGCAACTAAGTGAGGACCAAAATTAGACCTTTATCTCTTTATCTCTCTATGAAACAAAAAAAAACTTTTTACAATACCTTTAAATATTGACAGATTTAAAGCTTAAGTTTTTGACCTCATTGTTAAAAGAACGAATTATGAAGTCTTTTTTCAAGCCTTTGTACAAAGGAGTTGAACTTCCTGTGCTGGGATAGCTGTAAAAATATCTTAGCAGTGAATCCCGCTTATCGTAAGAGGAGTGTCAATGCGTTTATAAAGGAATTCAACGTGTGTGCCACTTTGATGCCATATACATAGAATTTCCAAAGGCTTTGAATAGAAGTTTAGGTATATTTAGTTTGTTTAGTTTAAGAATTATAAAATTTGATTAAATTATTAAGAGAATTTGATATTTTTCTGGTTTTCCGCAAGGGAGCCATAAACGACCACTTCTGTTTGTTTTCTTTAATAGTTAGTTTAGTTTAATAGTTTTCTTTAATATTTTGCAGGTAACTTTAAAATTTGTAGTCATATTATTAAGAGTTCATTTGAATAACATCATAACATTTAGAAGTAAACAAATGTCTTGTATCTCACAAACACTTCGAATGAAAACTTCGAATACAACTGCAAAATAACTTATGCTAAATTTTGGTAGCATCATATTTTGCAAAAAATCATAAAGAAAAACAAAAACTGGTTGCAAATTAGTTGCCTTTAAGTTTTCATGAAGTTTTCACTTATAAATGCAATTGAAATGTTTTCAAACATGATTCTGTCGAAATAGCCGCTGGTGTATTTGTGAAAGACTAACTACCAACGTGCTAGCCGTGTTTTAAAGAAAAGTGCCATTTTCAGAATTTCAATTTAAAAGTAATAAATAAATTAAAATATTGCAGTTTGAATTTTTATAGAAACAAAATCCAAAATTCTGGGATTTATTAATATCAAATTAAAAAAAGATATATTTAAAAATTAAATAATCTTTGATATTAATCTTCCGGTATAAAAATATCGAAAAAAAAAATCCATTAAATTTTTAAAAATAAAACGAATACAACAAAAATTTGTACCTCTACCTTTCGTTTTTGCCTAAATTATATTCCACCTACAATGTGTCAGAAATGTTTTGCAATAAATCAAGGCACACAAGAGCTATTAACAAATATACAAAAAAAAAGAAAAGAAAAACAATTTTTCTTAATTTTCCTACAAACATATAAACACACACACCCATACAAACATAATTCCTTTACTCTTTTGCATGGTTGATTTCTGTCATGCATCATGGTACCTAATATACGTACCATTCGCATAAAGAATTCGCACGTAAAGGAAATTCAATCCCGAGTTCTATTAATAATCAGCGTCAAGACTAATACACATCCCATTTTGGCCACTCACTCAGAATTTTTTCAGAGTGTGTTGTGAGCAAACTATAAAGAAAACGACGCGACGGACGATAGCAAGCGACCAAGTGGCCAACAAACACTGTGATATATTGAAGAATATTAACAATAACAACAACAACAACAATAAAAAGAAACAGGAGAAAAAAAAGACTGATGTAAAACGTCAGCAACAAATGAATCCCTGAAAGTTTAGTAGAGAGAAAAATCAAGATGAAAAAAAAAGAAGAAGAAATAAGAAAGGAGAATGATATTTTGTTTATTTGTTTTTTTTTTTTGAATTTTAGGAGAAAATGTATGCTAGAAAAGTCAATAAAGCAATAGAACAAGAGATTTTTTGGTTGAAAACACACAACACACTAGAATAGAGACTAAAATCTATTTTTGAAAATATTTCTAGTGATGATCTAATTTTGTTGAGCAAGTTTTATAAAAGATGCATGATTTTTTTTTTGTTTAATTTTTTTTTTTGTGTGGAATTTTAATTGATGGCGTTTTGGGAAATTTTTGATATTTTTTTGGATTTTTATATTAAATTAATTAATTTTATATTTTTCAGTTCAAGTATTTTACGCCGAAATAAAAAAATTTGTTAATTGGTAGGATTGAGAAATATTTAAAAACTTCTGCTCCTGTAGCTTGATAAACAAGACAAAAGCGTCTGTATATTTGGAAAGAAATACTGTTTCTTTAGCTTCATAGGTAAAGCTTTGTTTTATTCTATATCTGAGTCTTTTAAAGCCCTACAGTTTAACGTTTTTATACGATGATACCGGACATGGAACTACTAAAGCTAATTAATTTTTATTTTTTTTTTAATTTAAATAGTAAACGGTTAACTAAATTTGCCACTTTTTGCAAGAGTAAAAATATTTTTTCTTTGAGCTAGCGCAGTTGGTTTGGGAAAAAAAATATTAAATTTCTTTCGAACCCAAAAACTAAGCTCACTTATTTAAGCCATACAAAATACGTTTTCACTTTTTAAGAAAAAAAAATATAAATAATCGTTAAAGGCCAACTGGTTCTATTGGCCGCTGTTTTCGTTGATGAATATAAAATTTCAGCAGGTACAAGAAACGGAAAAGATCTCAAAGTCCACACTAATGTTTGTTGTCCTAATTTGTTGCGTTATTTTTTAAAGTTTCGGGTAATTAACTCCAAAATTAATTCTTTTTTTTTTCCGAAAACTCTACTCTGTGTTTTGAAATGTTCCAAATCAAAATCTTGAAGTCTTAATATTAGTCAATTGAAGTGGTTGCATTATTTTGTAGCTCAGCTACCTACAGTATTAGTCAACAAATTTATCAAAAATCGTTAAAACAACTTTTTAGTTAAATAAGCTTGTGTGAAGTGTGAACATAAATTAAAAACTAATTTTGTGTTAATTAATCATAACATATTCACTGTCATCACCAGAATTCTAAATATAAAATTTTATTTCTATTTTTTCTCTTATTGACAATAAGAAAAAAAAATTACATTGAAATAACATAACTAATTAGAAAATGGCATAAACTTTCGAATAAAACATCAAAGTTCTAATTATAAACTATATTACGAAACGAATGTATGATTATGCTAATGCTGCAACACAACACATCAGCTGTCATTTGAAATTCTTTGATAATTAGTTTCGTGTGTTTTGTATAGATGTCGTTGAAAAAGTGTTTGTTTTCTATTTTTAATCTTTTTATTTACCAACAACCAACAACAACGTCAGCAATTATTTTCAAAAACAAAAAAAAAATGGATTAAATTGTTGTGGTTTTGTTAAATGTGCAATAAGGATTTCTCAATAGGAGAACAAATGTGCATTTTATGCGAGTAATTAGATATAATTGGATAATAATGTTGATACAAAGAACACTAAGATAATTAACTATGATTTCCCAGAAATCAAATGAAATGCATCTGTTTATAAAAATGTGGTTGAAAAATGTATACCAAAAAATACATTTAAATACTGCAACCCTAAAATTTGATTAAGACACAAACTGAAGGAAGTTTAGACTTAAAAAGTACATAAAACAATCAGTCACAACAACAAACTATTCATAAGAGAGCGAACTTATGGTTCTATAGGGATAGAATTTTTACTAATATTTCCCAATTGAGAACGAAGCAAAAAATTTGGTGTGGAATTTAACGAAATTTAAAATGAGGTGAATTAAAACAATTAAAATGGATAAATAGATTTGACACAATTTTATTTTTACTGCAACAAAAAAAAAAAAGAAAGCGTTGTCTTAAAAAAATCTATTGCATTTTTTTATGAATTTTGTAATAAGTATCAAATTTACAAACTTATCGTTAAGATTATTTAAAAATGAGTGTAAACCAGGAAGTAGACATATTCTAATAAACTTCTCTTTTTCCATTAAGACTTTGTTTAAATGTCAGTGTGGCTCTATTTTTGTATGATTAAAACCGATATTTTAAATGGCGCCCGAGAAAAATTGTTGACTATTTAATTGCTAATTTGATTTTGGTATGTTTTTTTTATATTTTGAATGATATATAGTTTAATAAAAATGATAAGATGCAGTTTTAAAAAAGTTAGTGACGAAATTAAATAAACTTTAACATGTGATGAGTTAGACACCTTTAAGTTATGTTTTTTTTTTTTATCAGAACCATTATTCGATAAAGAGTAGAAAAAAAACTTTGTTTTTGAATGGCGCCCAGTAGTAAATCGAATTTTGTCAAGTTATTTATTATTTATTTTTTTTAATTAGGGTTAATTTACTACTGAGTAAATGCTGAAGATGTAAAATATACTTTACTTTAATGTAATTTAAACATAGTAATTTCGTTGATGAATTACAAAACTATGTTTAAAGTGGCGCCCGGGAGTAAATTGTTAACTATCTAACTTCTATTATATTGTATTAATATGAAAAAACTTAATTGTGTATAGAACTTTTCCGTTCCGATCACAAACTCTCTGTGAACAAAAACTGACGACAGATAATTGGAAAAAAAATGACCATAGAGAAAAGAGAACAAATGTTTGTAAGTGTTCTCAGTGAAAATTACTCATTTAACTACCATTTATTGTTTGGTGTAAATAACATAATAATTAATTAATTTATGAATTTTGGTAAAGGGAATCAAAATCCTGCTAATTCTGAGTTTTTACATTTTATAGTGTCATGTGCGAAATTTATTGAATTCACTTTTTCAGCTGTCACTCATTTGTCAATGAAGAGTGTTTTAAATGGCGCCCGGGAGTAAATTTGTTACTACTTTTGTTTTTGTTCTTTTTCACTTTCTTTTATTTTCTTCTGCGGCTTAATTCATTTTGGCTTTAAAAAAATGGAAAATATAAATATCAAAGAAAAACTGAAGTCATAGGATTTGCGTGGGTAGGTACTAATTTTTGGTAGTGACTTCTAAAAAAAATCAAAAATAAATAATTTATTAACTTTCATTTATCGATAATAAATACTATCGAAAGTGGTGCCTGGTTGTTGAAAAAAAGATTTACAAATAAATAATAAATAAATAGGTAATAATTTTTTCATGCTTTCTGTCCTTTTGAACTAAGACAACGAAAAAATAGAACTTGCCTGATGCTTAATCGATTTCAGAGATATCAATAGAGGATTTTTCTTTAAAAAAAATTGGCAGTGTCGTCAATTTAATAAAATATAATTTATTTATTTAATTTTTTTCTTTATTTTTTGATACATTAATAGAGTTAAAACTGCGGAAGAAACTACAAATTTTTATAAAACTGTCAATTTGGACAACTATAACCCAATTAATCAGAAAATCTAGTATCAAATGGCAAACACCACCTACACATTTTTTGGCAGGTGTGTTTCAAGAAGAAAAATAACACATATGTAAAAATATACAAATATACATTATATATATGTGTTTTGTGTGCGTGTGTATGTGAAAGTGCTGTAGTATAAGTGTGTGAATATATACAAATTGGTCTTAAATCAACATAGAGTTTTTTTTTTTTAATTGTTCTTTTCATCAACTTTATACTTAAGAAAACGTTCTTCTTCTTCTATTTCTTTTGAGGAATTTTCCTTTTGACTCTTTGAAATTCACACACTTTTAGCACACAAGCACACAAACACTGCAATAGTGATTCACATATTTTCTATTTTTCTTTTTGTTTGATATATATTTTTTTTTTTTTTTTTTTGTTCTTCGTTTTTATTTTTTGAGAGAGAAAATGAGAGATTTCTTTGCATAACTTTTTTATAGAATTGAGATACTTTTTTGACTTTCAGTACGTTTTGTGTATCATGTAACACTGAGCTCAAGAGATTTTCTAATTTTAGAACAACCATTTATTTTTGAATTTAAGAAAAAATTTTTTTTTGTTAGATTGAGGTTAGGTTTTTTTTAATTTTTTTTTTTCTAGTTTATAGAATCTTTTAACCACTGGTAGTTTTTTAATCAGTTTTATCACCGTTATCTTTATATTTTATTTGTTCACTTTTGTAAGTCAGATATCCTTCAGCAAATAAAACACTGTTATTCCTTTCAAGTCCTTTTGGAGAAGTCAATAAATCAGCTTCACATTAAATTTTTAATTCATATAGCAGTTACAGTTATATAACTGTTATTCACTTTAAGTTTTAGGTTATCGAAGAAAAAAATTCATTCGCAGATTGATTGAAGGTTTGTTTGATTCAACAAAAAATATCATTCTCACTTTATAAGGAAGTTACCAAAATTTATATATCCTTTTTTTATAATATGAAAGTTTTCCTTTTTTTTTTAAATTTTTGAAAAATATGATGGAATTTTCCTTCAGTTTTTGGTATTTTTGGTATTGAAACTTACTCGAGGGAAAGAAACAAAATTGAAATCTCTACGATAGTCCGAGCAGCTGACGTCTTTGGAGCGAATGCTGCGGTTCGACTAAACTGACTGGCGGTACACCAAGAAACAACACGTCGTTCAAGAATCCGTTTCTTTCTATCTCGATAGAAAATTTCAAATTTTCTAATTTAAAAACCAATTTTCAAATACACACTCGCCCAAATACAACACACACTTTTATGTATAGATGTGTTTTGATTGTATGAGTTTTGCCAGTTTTAAGTGAACAAAACAGCTCATTTATGTGAAATATAAACTTTTTTTCCATCGGAATAATTTTTGGGATGATGGGTTTAGTTTTTTCTTCTTTTTTTTTTTTAAAAACCGCCCACCAGAATTTTTCAATATATTAAAAGGCGAAGAAAAGTGATTTTTCTTTTTAGATTCCTGTAGGTGTGGTGTCGGCTAACATAGCACAGATACATTTGTAGCAAGAGTTGGCCAAAAAAAATACCCCATTTTCCAATGAATAAAAATAAAATTTTTCGAAGGAAAAATTACATTTTTGAAAAAAAAAAATTCAAAAACGAATATGAAAATATGCAGTGCTGGGCGGAAAACAGCATTTTCATACAATACACATTTATTTTGACTTGCAACAAATTTTGTATGTATAGAACGCCAATATGTGATCGTATAGTGACGACGAGACAGTGTACTATTCTGATGCCTGCTATTTAACCTGGTTCTAATTTCGTATAGTTTGGCGGCTGGTACACCAATGGTGCAACTATTTTGTATGGTATTTTTGAATTGCTTGGTGGTTTTTTTCATTTTTTATTTTCAGTGTTTAAAATTTAATTAAATAATGTTGTATGTTTAGAGTATGTTTTAGTTGTTTTTTTTTTTTTCTTCTTTTATTTAAACTAAACTTACGAGGAAGGTATTTTCACTTTATACATTTATCATTGAGATTTTAGGGGTGAAGTCAGTTTCCTTGGGTTGAACTGCAAAAAAAAAAATAAAAACAAAATTGAAGAATGAACTTGGTTTGGTTGAAAGTATTTTTTTGCGTGATGTTTGCATTAGAATTTTAATTAAATTAATACATAAAGGAGTAGGTTAAAAGATTATTTTTCTTTTTTATTGAGATCATTGCTTTATATCATGGGTATCTATAAAAAAAAAAATTCTTTTTCAAATATATTTGTAGAATTTAGAATCTTGTATTTTTTTTTCTTAAACATGAAAAAAAAAATCTAAAATTAAACAAAAAAATATTTTCTGTATTAAAATTCTTTTCAACAAGTCTGCATTCTATCGAATACCACTTCATCGAATCGATTTTGATTCGGAAATAAATTAAAGATTTTTTAGACATAACGTAGCCATCTGGTTAAAATGAAATAAAATTAGATGCCTTTCGAATTAAAAATTGGCATTTTGGGCTGCAGATTTTTAACCCTCTGTTGTCACATTTAATACCGACTAGACACGTGAAAAATTAAAAAAAAAAATGTGCCTATAAAAAAATATTTTTTATTTTATTTTATAATAGTATTCATTGCAACATAATTCTGAAAATTTAAAAAAAAAAAATAATTTCACTCAACTCACGACTACCTACATTATCTCTGTAAAAACACTTTTTCACTGTCAATAATTGTATCGGTGATTGTTTTGATTTCGACTTTAGATTCAACATATGTCATACTCAAAGTTTTGAACTTCTCGACACCTCTTCTCTTAATCTGAACGCCATCGCCACACAAAAGCACAAATAAAGACAATTTGGGAGTCTCGGGGGAGGTGCGGTGTGTTTATTATAGGTAATATGCAGATTAGAGTTCTGTGTTGGTTCCAATCATTCATTTCTGAAATCATTCTCTTTTAATTAATAATGTTGAGGTACTCGGTGGCGTATGAGTAACCTTTTTATTTAATATACATATATTATATTTTGACCATTTTATTAAAAAAAAATCCTAAGCAGCGTTAAGATTTTTTTACAGATTACTAAGGTTCACCATTTGACGCCCTCTTATTTGAAGGTACATCTCGTTAAAAAAAAATCATTGAAACTTTTAAAATAATCTCTACCTAACTTTGAAAACGCTATCTGTTTGACGAGGTCTTTAAATAGCATTTTTTTTATTTTTTTTAAAGGCCATTTAATTTTCTTAAAACTACTTACCCCACTTTTCATAAAAAGGGATCATTCAAAAAAGTTAAACTTTTGAATACAACTGGACAACACAATGCCATCTAACTATTAAGAAATGAGTAAAAATAAAAATTATAATTATGGTAAAAACTTTAAGAAACGTAACAAATAAATTTTTTTAATTTATTTTTTTAATTGACCTTTATTAGCTATATTTTTGTTTGAAAAAGTTAAAATTATGGAAAACACATTCATGTTATTTTTTCGAACTTGCCATAAACATTTTCAGCAAGGTTCAGGTCAGGTTTATTATTGCAGATATTGAAGTTGGCACTTACTTATTTTGCACTTTTTCTTATATTTTGCTGTGCATTTTTGTGTGGGAGGATGAAGCGCGGCTAAAAAAATCCAATATAATGGTTCATAAATACTAGAGAGTTAAGAAAAAGCTTCCTTTGAATTGCACCCTTTCTTTACGTTAGCTCAAGTTCTATAGTAGCGTAGTAGATTACTTTTATTCATGCCCTATATTCTCTATGATTCAGCAGGTGTTACATTCACACTTCTGGGACGTCATAATTAAATATTTTTCTCACGCAACAATACCATGAAATACTATTTAAATTTCCATGTGATATAACATGTCAAAAATTTCAATTGCATACATTTCTGTTCCTGGTATAATTGTGATATTTTAATGATTCAGCTATTTAAGGATATTGAAATTGTTGACTACTCTGTATTTATTCTTAAAATTAGCAACAACAATTATTTTTTTAATGAGTGTGAAATAACAAATAAAATTGTAAGAAATTCAACGATTACTTGTATTATATGGAGGGCTAAGAGCTGAAGTGAAACAGGTCACAAAAAGTGAATTTGGAGATATAACGAGTTAAAGTAAATACTGAATGTTATGGTGAAAATTTTTTTTCGAGCAAATGACAGTTTGAATCGAAACACTTTTGGATCAAACTAATGAAAGATGTTAGTAGAGTCAAACCGCAGATTTTTGACACTAGATTTGGATTTTTTTTTTTCTTTTTTCGACTTGGTCCGTTTCAGCTGTGAAACCTCCATATAATATAATATCCACACTTTTTGCATTGAATTTTTTGTTAATGCAAACATTTTTTTTATTTGTAATGGTTTGCAAATATATTTTAAAATAATATTTGTTTTTTTTTTCAACTCCGGGTTAAACAGGAACACACTTTTAGAGGTATTATTATGGTATGTCTTATATTTCATCTTAAGCAACAATTTTGACTATTTTTCTACCTATTTTCATAAGAAATTTGAGTATTTTGAGACTATATTGCTGCCAATTATGTTTTAAAGAAAAAAATGGAGTGATAAAAAATATACCTTTTCTTTTCTTATTATGATATTCTAAAATCAAATCCGAAGTAAGAAAAATCGTTATAGTATCGTTTCGAATATAAATAATCCAGTCAAATAAGGGTTTCACCTCGGAATAATGCTAATAGAAGTTTTTTTGCTAATTACCTTCGTTTTGGCATTCTATAACATACCTTAAAAGTCTAGAAGTCCGCAAGTCGCGATTTTCAAGGTCAAAGCGCGAAATGGAGATTTTCAAGATTAGCAATAATAGACAATGGTATTATATACACATATGATACATGACTTCGAGGTATTTTTTTAATGCTGATGCCAAAAAATCTAAAATCAAGACAATCTGACGTCTCTAAAAAAAGTTATACCTATTTTTCATCTGTCAATCCATATTACCATTACAGTTGCTAACTTACTACTGAAAAACCCTTAAAAGTTATGGTAGAGGAACCAAATTTTGCATGAACGTTTTTATATACATTATCATTAAGAATCAAAACAATGCAATGCAAAAAGCATTCATATCTATGACAAAATGGTATATTTTGAGAAAAGGGGAAATTTTGGGATATGCATTAAAAAACATCCTGGTACAATCTTTTAATAAGTGCTAATAGGCTAATTTTTTTGTTTCTATCTTTTTTGGATATTCTATAACTTATGTCAAAAATCTCATGTCCGCAAGTCCTAATTTTCTTGGTTTGAAGATAAGGTGCAGATTTTTAATTTTCGCGCTTTGACCTTGAAAATCGCGATTTGTGGACATGAGATTTTTCTAGACTTTTGAGGTATGTTATAGAATGCCAAAACGAAGGTTTTGAGCCAAAAAAATTCTATTAGCATTCTTTCCGAGGTTTACCCCTTTTTTCACCTTATTTGACTGTATTACATGTTTTTTAATCATTTCTTCATAAAACCTATTTGGCAACAATATAATGTCGAAATTGAAACTAGACAATTTTTTTATGAAAAATTATAAAAAAGTGGTCATTTTGTTGCAAAATTTAACAAAAAAAATCCAAATACAATACCAGATTTGGCTTTTTTCAAGACTTCTGAGTTTTTTCCATTTAGGTACTATAAAACCAAATCCAAGACCGAACACCTTATGATATGAATTTTGCTAAATTTTTAACTTATAAACTTATCTAAAATAGAAAATTCTTTTTAATCACTTATTCTGGCCACCATTTAGAATCCGTAATTTTTAATTTTGAATTTCGTGTTCTTCATTTTAATATTTTTCAGTGCAAAAAATTTCATCGCTTTTAGTCAATAAATGGCTATATAAATAATTTTTGATGCTAAAAAGCATGATGTGCACCATTGTGTGACAGGGCTACAAGGCAATAGGGTGACAAAGTTATAGATTAACAAGGCGACAAGGTATCAACAAAATACAGTACATTCTCGATTAACGCAACTAATTAAAGCAAATGTGGTTGTAATGACCGAGGTTGTTGCAATGACCGAGTAAATATTTTTTAAAATTAATCTGAGATGAAAAGCGAAAATATCAGAAAACCAAAACTAACAAATATTTAATGCAACAATTTTTTGTTCAAATATAATTGGTATGAAACGAAACAAATGGAAGTACATTCATTAAGATAAGTACGTAATTACGTATGTGTAGTTCTTAATACAACTTTAATTATTTTATTTCGAAAAAATGGGACATTTTTATTTGGATTTTTGTAGTTTGTTAGATTTTAAAATTGACATAATATATCCCGAAGTTTTTGAACAATCAACACTTTTTCAATTAGGGTTGGATTCTGGTCACTTCATCGAATTTTCGTATTGAAAGTTTCACTTATCAAGTCAATTTTTGTAGAAGAGTTGCGATTACTGCGTCAACAATGGTAAAAATTTAGGTGTTGCGAAAATCGAGGAGTTGCGTGAATCGAGAGTTGCGTGAATCGAGAGTTGCGTTAATCGAGAACGTACTGTATAAACTTTATTTGTTTAACTCAAAAATTTTTGGTAGATTTAGAGCCAACTTTTTAATAGCCAATTAAACCACAGTTAAGTCTTATTCCTACGAATAAAAGTTTTTTTTTTATATTGATATTTATTTTTCTGATAGTCTAACTCACGTTTGAAAATACAGGGCTTAGAGTTAAAAAAAATCATCTTGATTTGTTAGTTAAGAGCAAATTTTTGTTTTCAATATCTGAATTTTGTTTTACTTTAAAGTGAACTTAACTTCAATTATTTTTTTTTTTTTAGGTGAAAATTAATTAAATTTTTGTTTTCGACATAAATGTTTTCCCTTAACTTAAATGCACATAGCCCTGAGCCATGACAGGATATATGCTCTGTAAAGGCTTCTATTTTGTGTACCAAAATTATATATACCTAATATACAATTTTAGTACCCAAAATTATTTAATTAAACCTTCAGAATAATACAACAAAAGATACAAATGTATAGGCACATGTATTGCAAGAAAAACTGTTATGTTAAATTTGCTTAAATATTAATTAAATTTCTTTTGAAACATGATATTGCGTCATGCTGTGCACATACTAGTCTCTAATTTAGAATAATTACAACCTCATCTTTTATAATGATGGCATCATCATCATCTTCATCACACATCCAAACTGCATCTCTTGATGTTCGGTTCGTTCTTTTCGCCATGAGACCACTACCATACAATTAATTTGCATATTAAGTTCACAAAAGCCCCCCAATTCATCTGAGCGACGAATAGTAAACAGAAACAAAATAAATACCAAACAGTGCAACACACCTCACATCCAAACTGTCCCAATTTTGATGTCAAAAATAAAATTTCAAAATTCAAATCCCCCAAAACGAAATTAAATTACAAACAAAAATTTATATATTTTTTGATGCGTACAACAAAATCCCAAAAATAGGTATACTTGGTGGCCAATAAGACATGAAGCCAACGAACTAGGCAACAACTATACTGGTAATATTTTTTTATTTGGTAACAAAAACAACAACAAAATATTCATTGCCGCCAAAATTAAGTCCTAACGATTTCTGAGTGATATAAATTATGAAAAGCGATTGCACACTTTGATGGTGCTCATTAAAGGCTCGTGCATCACTTTGTGGTGGCGTGGAGGTTCTGATGTTGGCTGAGTGGCATTTTTAGATCGATAATAATATACCTCGAACCTACTCGAAATACTTGCTAGGGTATTTTGATGGTGTTGCATAATCACCCAGAAACTATTTAACACATTTGATTTTAATTATAACACATTATGTAAATAAATGTGCATGCATTGTACCACGCACCACCTATCCTTAATTTGGGGGTTGTTTGCTAATTTTCCAGACTTGAAAGAGAAAATTATAATACACCTACGTTATAGTCCCTAATAAAACTTTTGGTAGCTATATGAATTTGTATGATGTACTAAATTTAAGTACGGTGCTTGTGGTGAGGTTTTTGAATATTTTAAATTTTCAAAATTTGTCCATACCTGCATGATCCTTTTGATTGTGTGGGTGTTTTGTCCACAAACTTTAACTATACATTATAAATAGAGACTGTTGGATTTTTTATGGAAAAAAACCCATTCTTCAGTCTCATTATAATTTTCAACATCAATTGTGCAGCATTATCTCTTTATTCAGTTTTATTCGTAAAATGTAAAACAAAAAAATGAAGAATTCGTTTGAGCCTAGACTTTAAAAAAATTGATAAACGTTTTCCATAACCAAATTTGACCATTGTGAAATAAAGTTTTCTGTCCTTGGACTAATGATTATTGATTTCGTGTTAAACTGAAAAATTAATTGGCTTTGAATTTGACAAAAGTTCTCATTTCTATCTTTTTAACTCACTACAACAAACCCAAAAGGGGTTATGTAAAGTTGGCACCCCCAAATGCTAATTTTTTTTTCAGACCTGCCTGGTTCGATTTCCCAAAGTTTTTCCTTAGTTCTAAAAGAATTATGTCGATTTCCATTTGTAACAGAGATTTTTTTTCTCTTGGGTCAAATGGGTATTGCCAAGGGATTAATTTTCATTCGTAACTGTGTGGGAGCAATTTTTCTATATTAAAAAAAAAAAAACATACAATGTTCATATAATGTCAAATAATGCGGTATGTGTTAAAGGCGTGTGCGAATAGGTGTAAACCTCCCTAAAAATCGGGATCTGAAATTTTTTATCTCGATTAAAAAAAAAATAAAATTTGAGATACCAGTGTTTGCCGTTATTTTTTGACAACAACAAACAAATGGAATAACCATGGTTAGCTGAGAAAAAGTGTAAAAAAGATAATTTTTGCACCAAAAAAAAAAACAAATGCCCACAGCAGTGTGGATTTACTTTTTCTAAGTTATAAATTTTTAAGTTATAAATTAAAAAGGTCACTGTGGTGTATACGTACTATTTTTTTTTTTTTTTTTTTGTGAGGTGAATAAAAACTTATGCTTCTATAATTTTTAAATTAAGCGTAGGATAGGGAAAATAAAAGTTGGGATATTTTGGGCTAACGTTGGGCAAACGAACCACAGTGCAAAACCAACAATTTTTACACTGAATAAAAAAAAATATTGTGATTTTTGAGGTGAAAACAAAATAATTCAGTTACAATTTTAGAACTAAGGAAGATGATGGGCTACCGAAAAAAAATCTTGGGCTAGTTTTGGGTAATCGAATCAGGCAGGTTTGAAAGAAAAATTATAATTTGGGGGTGCCAACTTTACATAGCCGCCAAAAGCAGGGTTAAGTGTTTGATTGGTATGTAAATATGTTCAGCTGAGATATCATTCTTCCTAAAGTTCTCATTTCAATTGGGCAAATGAGATATCACTGAAAGGGTTTTGCTCGTCTACTGGCTGTTGGTTATTTGAAGTCACATAAAATCGAATATGCTGCACTCTTGAGGCAAAAGTTATAAATATTTTTTGTTATTTTATGAAAATTCTTTGAAAAGTCTAATTTTAATTAATTACTCTAAAAAGCTTTGAAATTAGAGCCACTCAAAAAAAAAGAGCAAGTGTCATGCATTTTATTTGTTTGTATATTTAGTTTCTGTGAAACAACATAGATGGCGTTTGTTTGTTTTTTTTTTTTTATTACTTAAACACCTCCGCTTGAAATGATTTTAAGCACAAAAGAATTTGAAAATCGGTAGAATCGTTTTTGTAAAAAAAATTTTTTTTTGTAAATAAACCTTTTTAAAAAAAATTTGGTACGCCATTAAGGAAAAAAGTTGATGAACTCTTTTGTATAAACATTTCCGTTGGTTCGAAAATATTTTTTTTTTTTACTTTTAAGGTAGTTTTATTTAAAATCGTTGCAACCATTTTTGAGTGCACTGAAAACACTCCATATCGAGCTATGAAATATCTGCACAATGTTTCAAGATGTTTTGAAGGTCTTAAAAATCATTTTAAGCAAAATAGGTCATCAACTCTACGAGCAAGAACATGCGACATAACTTGTGTACTTTATTCAATATCTATCATAATTAATGTATCTGAAATTCATTTATATATTATATTCTTTAGAATGTGTGTATTTTCGTATAAATTACCTATTCATTTTTTGTGACGTAACAAATTAAATGCAAAAAAAAAAGCATATTTTGTTGTAGAGGTGGTCAAAGAAATCTATAATTATCTATTTCTGCCATCGGAAGGACATTTTGTGGGATGAGAATCGTTCAATGCAATTATTAATATTATCTGCAACGCATCATTTTTAATAATATTGAAATTAATAATAATCGAAATGCATACGTAAAACATTTATGTTTAATGTATAAAAGCTAATTTTATCTTTTATATATTTTTCTTTTAAGTCATCCAGTTTTTAAATCAATTGAAGATTTTGCGTTCTATTTTCATTAAGCGTTAAATTTAATTATCGTTTTGAAAATTGATCCTTTAAAAAAAAAATATTTATATACTTATGCAGTTTTTTTAAATTGTGTGTTTGATAAAAAATTTAAATACAGGGCTACGCCACTGCTGCGGTCTATCATGGATTTGAAGGAGTAAGTAAAATTAAAAGCGTAAGAGTTATCTCAAAAGCGATATTTTCAACATTTTTAACCTTGGATAATCAATAACAAAACTAATATAATGCACGACTGGGTCGCACGTACTTCCTCTTATGGTTAAAGTAGCTCTAATGTTAAAGCTTTTCACTGAACAAAATTTCGGAAATTTATAATTTGATTTGTTTAGGGAATTTCATAAGTAATGAAAAAAAAATCTGTTTTTATATAATTAATTAAACGCCGCGCCGTTTTAAGTGATCTTTTACACAAAACCAAGTTTGCCATTTTATTTCTTGTAAGGTATAAAAATAAATTTTTAGAAAAAAAATTGAAAATCGTTAGGTCTGTTTAAAAAAAAAAAAACTTTGTATATAGGTACCTACATATATAAAAATTTTCCAAAATTAAAACAAAAAATTGGTATGCCATTTTAAAGAAAATATTATTCAACAAAACTTTTGATAAAATTCATCTACCCGTTTTCAAAAAATTGATTTTTCAAAAAAAAAATTTTTAATATTTTTTAAAATTCCAAAAACGTGTTTTTTGAAAATTTTGTGAAATTTCTTTATAACTATTATCTTATCGTTTGTGTATAAAAAAAAACAGACAGAATTGCTGGACCCACCATCATCGTTTCTTATGTCGTGGCTGGATTGTTATCTCGAGTTCGATTATTTTTCCGAATCCTAAACTTACCGTTGCCCTATATCGCAAGTTTTACTGAAAATAAAATTCACTACTGACACTGGGTCGCACGGACTTGCTCTTTTAGTTCGAATCATCTACATCTTAGATTTAGGAATTTGAAGCTTTTGGTTGAGATTTCAGAATAAAAAATAATCGAGTTATAGTTTTTTTTATAAATTTTTTCGGAAAAGTTTTGTTTTTGGATATTGAATCTATTTTAATCTTAAAAATTGTAAAAATATCAGTCTGTAAATTCTTAATAAATTGGTTCAATATAAGTTTGACGAAATACATGAGATTAACTTTCGCAAAGAACGTTTAGGCCCTAGTTCGACTTACAGAAGGACATACAAGACGCACGTACAACGTATACAGACCGACAGACAGCATAACGAAAACCACTTTTTTTAACTTCGTCATCATTGCAATATTGGTCTTGATTAAAACCTCGATTTTTTTTTACACGAAACCAATGTTTGTCCTATAAGGCAAGTAAAAAATTCTTTATAACTTTTAAGTTGGAAATCAATCCAGAAAAGTAAAATAATAAATTTTTAACAAAAGAAGAAGTTTATGCAACTTTCGTCCATATTAAACGATTGTTCACATATTTCAATTCAATGTTGATGTGTATTCCAACAAAAAATGTTCGGCTGGTTATAAAAAAAGTAATAACTTTCAAAAACTGTGTCGAACTGAAATAATCTTTGAAGAAATTCTTTAAAAAAATGCCTTCTTTTATCTTTTTAGAAAATTTTATCGCAAATATTTCAATTTTTAACTGTTCTTTTAATTGCTGATTTTTCACGCCAATAGTCTTTAAATTGATGATGAATACTTTCAATATCCTCATAAAAAAAAAGTCTTTTGTATTCAATCTTAACCCTAAAGATATAATTTTTATTGTTTCAAACCCTAATCAAATACATACAAATCTACCTTATCCTTCGGAAACAATAATTTCCTATCAAAAACCCATTTTTCCGGAACATTAAACTACTCATCCATTTTTATTGTATAGGTTTATACAATACACACTTGTGTATTTTGAAAGTCCTTCAATTTCAATCCCAAATATTGGAAACGATTAAATAATATATTCTGCAAAACCCATAAAATATACACATACCTTACCTACACAACACCCACAATTGTGTTTCTCTCTTTCATTTATATTCCCTATTCGATTTATTTTTAGAATTCAATTGTGTTTTCCAAATGAAAATTTTCGAAATAATTTTTTCTTCAACTCGAAACTCAGTATTCAATATTCAATTCCAGGAGATGTAAACTATGTCAAATTGCCCATGGCTGCACCTAGAAATTATATTCAACATGGTTAAACATAGTTTTGTTTAAATTTTGTTTTTTTTTTTTTTTTTGTATTTATTTCTTTGTTAAAAAGTAAATAAAATAGAAAAATTAGAAAGTCTAATTTTAGCAAAGAGAAGAAAATTGTATCTCAGAGGTGAGGGTGGATTTTATTTATGTATCAAGAGGTGGTGGGTATTGTGTATCTCAATTCTCAAGTATATTTCTGGCCAAATGGTTATAGGAACAAAGATCATGCATCACCGAGAATTTTGGCTATCGCATAGTGTAAACAATTTATCAGAGTTTGAATGGTTTTTGTAAGCTAAAAAAAAAATATAGATAAAATAATGCTCGTCAGGGTCGCACACTCTTGCTTCTAGAGCTCAAAGCTTTTAACAACAACTTTAAATTTACTTTTTTGGCAAAAAAAGATAACAAGATAATTTTCATAATTTGTACTTGCTCTTAAAGAAAAGTATTGGTTTCATATCAAAAATGTTTTTTTTTAAATTTTCAAGCCGTTTTTACTTGCGATATAGGTACATATACTATAGGCAAGTTTAGAGAATGCCAAAAAAGTGGGTCCCGCAATTCTGTCTGTATGTCCTTCTGTATGTGCTGCAGCCTAAACAACTGCAGCCTAAACTACTGCAGCGATTTTCTACAAACTTGTAAGTAAACAGTTTTGGGTGATTCCCCAGCTAAAGGACAAATTGAATTTTTTTTAGAACCAAAACTAACGGTACCTCTCATAACGGAAATAGATAACTTTTTCTCAAAAACGGCTCTAACGATTTTATTAAAAATTATTAAAAAATTGGCTATTTTGTAAAGAAATTAATTTTTTTTTAATCAATAGATAAATTTATTGCAAGACTGACAATGGTATTGAAAAAATTCTAAAAAATTTCAAAACCAAGCTATTAATGGTTTTCTAAAACTAAAACACGAGGTAGACCTTTGACAAAGTAGTGATTATTGGTAGGGGAAATTTTTTTGACAATTTGAAAAACGTCATTCGAAAGATAATAAAAAAAAAAGTTAGGATTCTGATACGAATTTTTTTTTAAGTCTCTAAGTTTCGAAATATGTATTTTTGAAAAGCACCTACTTACTTTGGGGTATATTTGGGTGAGTTTTTATTTTTTTAAATTTTTTGTAACATTCAAAAAATCTCAAGCTTATAGAACATGTAGTCTATGACTGTGCGCATTAGGGTGTCCGTTATTTCCCAAAATGATGTTTTCGGGGGAGACATCCCCTAGATCGAAAAAAACGGCAAAAATTTCCAAAAAAATTTTCAAAAAATTGAAATTTTTGATTTATTCACAAATTTTTTAATGCAATATTTGAAAAGAATTAAAAACCAATAAAACTGCATTTAAAATTGTGTGATAGGTGAAAGCAAAAACTACGAAAATAGCTAATAATTTCAAAAACCGAAATAAAATATAAAAAAAATTTTTAACGGGAAATTTTGAATGTGATCTTTTAAAGTAACTGTTTTCCAACCAGAATTATCAAACATTAAAAAAAAAATATGATTTAACTCGAGGGAAAAAAATTTGTATGTATGAGTTAAAAATTTCCCATACAAATTTGTATGGGGAAAGTATGACCCTAGAGGCCAGGGGTAATGACCTCCAAATAATTTTTTTTTGCTAAATTCCCCTTATTTAGGCCCTAGGCTTTCGATCTAGGGGGTGTCTCCCCCGAAAACATCACTTTGGGAAATAACGGACACCCTAGTGCGCATACATGTGCAAAAAATTGGTATTTCAAAATGGTTTTTGACCGAATAACGGGAAAAACAAGTTTTTTTGTCCAAAGTTTTTTGACATTTTTTAGCCGTTTTTTTATTTTTATCTTTTTTTCTTCAACAGATAAATAAATAAAATATTGTAGATAGATAATAGACAGGACTATATCTGTGCAAAATGTCAATCAATTTTGTAGTCACAATTTTGAGATAACGGTAAAATAAAGTTTTATTATTCAACAGGTTCTATTTTTTGATCTAAAGCAAATACAAATTTGATTTAACTTTATTGAGCATCCTGATGATGTAACCTTTTATTTGGTATATCACACATAACTGTACATTCACTGCAAGCTACATAATGTTATATTAAAAAACTTGCGAAATAACAACAATAACAACAATAATAACAACAGCCACCAGTGTGGGAAGTACCGTAATCTCAGTTTGGAATTTAAAAATTCTAACTTTTTTCTAAGCATCGCAGAAATAAGATTGAAACGTCATATGAAAGGTGAAATTATAAGCTTTTACATGATATACAATTTTGTATAGGTTTTAGCGTGGGAACATGTTTTTTTTTGCTTTTTTTGATGAAAATTGATCGAGTTCAAAAAATTCTAGCTCTTTTTGTAGATGCCTAATAGACATGATCGATATAATTCAATATAAGTTCAATCACTCCACTTAAAATAAAAATAATTTTAGTAATTTTTTATTATTTTTGTTATTTTTTTCTTCGTTATCATGATCGATATACATATATATTTTGAGGTGAAGAAATAAGCTTTCACGTGGTATAAAATTTATTATACGTTGTTATTTAAAAAAAAATGATTTTTTTGGTTTTTGGGTTTTTTCACTTTAAGAAATGATTGTTTTTAATAAATTATTTTAATACTTTTTGCGCATTGTAAACATTTAAAAATGTTTTTTTAATTTAGAAGAAATATTTGGCTTTTTAATGGTAGGTATAATTTTTTTTGTAAGCTTTTAAAATAAAAAAAAAATTAATATAATGAGAAAAGAAAAAAGGTAATTTTTTTAGCTTTTTCTTGTAAATTATGATTGTTTGAAATAAATAAACGCTTTACTTGACTCATTTTAAAAGCACACATCCTGTTTTCTTACGACGTTATCACGTAAAATCATCGTCCGTAAACCGGCCTTACAGACAACCTCTTTTTATTTATGAATTCCTCGTAAACAACATAGCCGATTTGAACAATTTCAATTTGTATGCATAGTTTTTAAAGTATTCTTTATATAAAATTTTAAAAAATATATGTATTTTTGGATTTTTAAAAAAATATTTCAATTTTTATTTTTTTTTTTCAATTTTTTTGAAAACGTTGATGAATTTTATCGAAATTTCGTTGTCATGTCTTGAATAATATTTTCTTGAAAAAAGAAAACCAACTCTGTATTTTGAAAAATGTTTGAACATTTTTAGAAAAAAATTATTTTTTTAAAAGAAGCTCTAACGATTTTAATTTTTTTTTTCAAAAAATCAAATGGCATTTAGATCAAGAAAATAAATACTCAACCAACCCTCCCAATATCAGTTATCGAAAAATTTTTGCTGATTTTTCGATAATTTGTATGGGAGCTAAAATTAAGCGCGATCTGCGTACTAGGCTTGAACAAAAAAGTGTAAAGTGTCCGCTCCCTATAAGTTCAAGAATCAGTTGTGTGTTGTGTCATAAGTTGAAAGTATGGGATGAGGCGTCTGTTTGCTCCATTTAGTCGTAGACTTCAAAAAAAAAAGTTTATTGGGAAACAATGAAAAAAATATTATTAAAATTTTAAAATATCATATATTTATGTAGTCAGACACCTATTTTATATAAAAAAAGAAGGCTCTCCGTAAAAGCGGCGATAAGCATAATAATAACACTGGTTAACAAAATTAAATTTTTTTTTGTTGCCGAAACAAAAATATACTTTTCTGAAGGTTTTCGGATGGTTTTTAAAAGAACTATAAAATTCCCATACAAGTTATCGATAGTTTGTATGGGACTCATTTTAGCTAAAATTTTTCGATAATTTGTATGGGAGCTAATCATGCCTATTACCGAAGACGCAGATGCACTGCGGCGGGAGTGAGAGTCACTTTCGCAAGAATGCGTATTACCAAATCCACAGCGCCGGCCACAGTGCGTCGATTGTATGGAGATGTTGGAAAAAAATCAAATTTTTGAAAATAAGTTGAGTTTGGAAAAAAAATTGTTTTTAAATGTTATTACAACACGTTTTACAAACTTTATCGAAATTTCCACGCCCCCTGCCACGCCCACTCCTGAGTGTGCATATTTATATCTAGAAAACGGCTTGCACAATTTGAATAAAATTGAAGAAAAATTTGATTATCTAGGCGAGTTCAAAAATACAAAATAGTGTCGACCCTATTCGCCCCCTGCCACGCCTACTTTTGTATACATTATTCAATCCAGGAACTTGTATGTATGAGAATTCGGGAAAAAATAAAAAAACAAGTGTTTTGCTAAGATTTCTTGATTTTCAGGCTCTAAATTTGATTGCATATTTAGTTTTGACTTCATTAACTGCAAAACACCACGCAATCGGGCTGTTGGGTTTGGAAAAACAAGCATCAAAAAGCTCCCTAGCGGAACACATTATGTAAAAAATACTCGTAAACAAACACTTGTTGCAAGAGAAAGAGCAGGCTTCTGCAAAAAAAACTTACTTTTTTTAAAAGGTATAATTGTTTACTTTCTTTAAATAAAAACACTTTTTTCCCATCGGACCCCTCCAAAAATATATAGCTTATCGAAGTTAGTACTTAACACGCACAAAGAAGCTTTGATTTGGACTCTCAAAAAAATATAAATTTACATGCAAAAAAAAAATAATGCAGTTAGAATAATTATATTTTCTCTCCTGAATATGAATCTAGCAAAAAAAATATCATATCTTCTTTTTTTCTTCAACAAATGCTCTTTTGACCGTTAACTAAAAATCTTACTCTCATTATTTTTTTTTTTTTTTATTGATCTTCTGAGCATCTCTGACGACAGAAGATTGAACTTTATCATAAATTAACTGTTGATTCATTCACTCAGACTAATTACCTTGAATTTGGTATACTTGCTCCACATTTTTGGCAATTTTTTTTTTTTTGATTTTTTTCCACTAGTCGCCGCACTGTGGGCCGGTGTGGAAGTGATAGAATGACATTTGGATATGTAAGTGTCAACAATGACATATGTCGGTAAGCAGTTTTAGTGTGTTTCGTTAAGCCTGGTATGCTGCTCGAGCTAAATTTTAGCTCCCATACAAATTATCGAAAAATTTTATCTCATCTAAAATGGATCCCATACAAATTATCGATAACTTGTATGGGAATTTTATCTCAGCTAAAATTTAGCGCGAGCAGCGTACCAGGCTTTAATCGATAATACATTTCATCCCGGGGAGTTCACAGATTGAAATTTGATTCGGTTGCGGATCGAGTAGATTCCCGGGGAGTGAGTCACTGCGTCTTCTGTAATGAAGCATGAATATTTAGATCGATCTGCTTAGTACCAAGCTTAAGCGCACAACAAAAAAATAATTGATGATTATCTAGCTTTCATATTTTTTTTTTAATAATTTGTATGGGAGAACGTTCTTCTTGTGTTCCATTAAAATATTTCATATTTCCGAAATTCTACATTTTTTCAATGAAGCCTGGTACGCTGTTCGCGCTTAATTTTAGCTCCCATACAAATTATCGAAAAATTTTAGCCGAGCTATAAACTATCCTATACGAATTATCGATAACTTGTAGGTATGGGAATTTTATCTCGGCTAAAATTTAGCTCGATCTGCGTACCAGGCTTGAAAAGAAAACTGAATGCGATTGTATTTTTACGCGATTGAAAATCTTCTTAGTGAGCACGTGGACTTATAAATTTCATAAAATCGCACCACACACCCTTACAGCATTTATATATCGGCTCACTTCGAGTATCGAATCAATTTGACATTTCACATGCATGTAAACAATCAAACATAACCAAACTTTTTAAGAAATTTTTACTGGAGCAGTTTAAAAAACTGAATTTATTTGTAAATACTAAAGAAATTCTTCTTAAAAAACACATAAAATCATGAAAGAAACTCCTCTTTCAATATCTGAAAAGAATTTCGTTCTTCAAACTATCAAAAACAATCAGGTAAACAAAACAAAATTCAAATCACCATTTTACAAGTTATTTTTGTAAACTCTCATCTAGCGCCTCGATGGACGAAAAAACGAAGAATTTCGTCCAGCAAAAATAAACTTTGGCACCGACTGGGGCAGTGTCCATGTGTCATTGGGTGAAACTCGTGTCTTGGCCCAAGTCAGTTGTGAATTGGGTCAACCAAAAGCAACTCGTCCCAATGAAGGCATAATGTATATAAATGTCGAACTTGGTCCAATGGCTGGGGTCAACTACGAAGCTGGACGCAATTCAGATCTTGGTGTACAAATCAATCGAACTCTTGAGAAGACATTCAAAGAGTCACGTTGTGTTGATTTGGAATCACTTTGTGTCACTGCCGAAGATCGTGTTTGGATTCTTCGTTTGGACTTGAATGTTCTAAATCATGCGGGGAATCTTATTGGTATTGTCATTATTTGATTGTTTGTTTTCACTTTGCTAATAGGTGATTTTTAGATTGTTGTTCCATCGCTGGTTTATGTGCTTTGGCACATTTTAAGCGTCCCGATGTCTCGGTGATGGAAGAAGAAGTCAAAATACACACAGCTGCTGAAAAAGAACTCATTCCAACAGTTCTTCATCATTATCCTGTTTGTGTATCATATTCAACCTTCAATAATGGGTAAGTCATTGTCCTCTTTGCCAATTGTCTACATTTTTATTTTATGAATCTCTATTTATTCAATAAATCCAACGGCGTATACAAGTGTAGTAGTCATATGTAGTAAAAATATTCAGTAAAAATTTGAAAGCAATCGAATCAAAAAATGTAGTTTCGAGATAATCGCAAAAGAAATTGAGTCCACCGACCGCAGTGGCTCAATCTACATGTCGAAAAATGCCTGTTACTTAACCAATTTTGAGTGTTTCGATACGCAAAAGGTCTTAAAATGTTCGTTACAATTAAAGGGTTAATTTAAGCCAAATTAAAAAAAAAATATGAACAATAAAAAATTCCAGGATGGCCAGAAGCCTTAATAAATTTCAACTCTGTTAAATTTTGGAGAGAAATTTGTAAGTGAGCCAAAATTGAACTCGATCTTTTAAGTTTTCGAATCGGAAAAACTACTTCTAAATTTTCAGTTTTGCAATTTTAGCATACTTAAAATGTTCATTTATGTAGTTACAGATTTTGAATCATTTTAATTACTTAAAAACAAAAATTAGAGAATTGGTTGGTTTTTGTATAATTTGGCAGGATTTTTGGGGAATTTTAGTAGGAATTTTATTCACCAGTGGCAACCGTGCAAATACAAAAATCAGCAATCTTAAAAGTCGTTTATCTTTTACTTCCCCTTAAAGAATTTCCACATATAAGCAACGTTGATTAATGATCATTAAATCAAGGTATAAAGAAGCTAAGTCACAAAATTGCACTTATCGGGTTTTCAAATATGAATAAGCATTGTATTCTCTCCCCTTCATTTGATATCAAAAACATAAATTAAGAAAAAAAAAGTCTTGCTTTTAGAAATAACCGGATCAATGCTCAAGAACTCAAGTTCTTTTAGTGAAGTTTTCCCAAAAGAACTTTTAATTATGCAGATTTGTGCATAAGGGTCAAAATCATGGAAGTGGGAATTCTTAAAAAAATCAACTAGGTATGTTTCATTTAAAAAATTTCATGCTCAAATTTTCTCTTAAGCCATAATTTGTAGGTTCATGAACGGGCAGTGCACAAAAATGTATATTTTTCAATTTACCGCAAAAAACCCCAAAATTAGTACTAGAAAAATGTTCCTCGAAATGATGGTGATTTTTTCAAAACGACTTAAGAGGTCTTGAAATTAAATTAATTCAATTTTTTTGTTTAACTTTTTTGATAAAAGTGTATATTACCGCCATAATAAGATAGGATACTGATTAAAAATAACCAAATAATGCAGAATTATGTGGATAAGACCACATTATTTATTCAGATTCTAAGAGCGTTCCCGGCAATGACGCTTTGACCTTAATTTATTTTATTTTATATGTTATGTTACAAATTATTTTTGAGATTATATTGTTAGGGCCTCGATTTTTGATCAAAATATCAACAAAAAAATAAAATTTTAATCTAGATATACCCAAAACAAGCGTTTCCGGAATGACGGTTAATTGATGTACGCTACTTAAAAATGAAACTAAAACTAGCTTCTAACATACATTTTATATATTTATCCATAAAAATAGGTGTAGAATAATAAATCTATACAATATAAACTTTAAAAACTGCTTGCAGTACCATTTGTACTTTAGATGATTAATTATAGACACTTTAAGGAATTTTTTTGGGACAATTTTTATTAATGTATACAAAATAACACAATTTAAATTTTTTGTAAGAGATGTACAAATTTATAAAGAGTATTGTGTATAAGTGGTGTTAAGAAAAGAAATACTCAAAAATAATTGACTTTAATGTGTTTTTAAGCCATTTGAATTTTAGTTTTTGAGTTATGGACATGTCCGGGAACACTTTTTTGAGTATATTAGATGCAATCAAAAACAAATGGAAATTTTTCTAACCGAGACAATATATATATTCCTAGATGCGTGCCTCAGGGGCGTACGTTGAGTCGTCGGGGCAAGACTTAATTTTGGGGACCCTTTGATATTTGGGGCTCCTTTGATATAGAAAATAAGAACAGACAAAAAAGTACGTATACGCCCTCGTTTGATGAACCTATCATTTGTTGGTCGATAAGATTATTCAAGTAATATTTTTTGAGGCCCCAAGATATTATGTAATTTTTCTTTCAAAAAAGCAATTTATTTCTTTGAGACCTCTGAGCGAGGTAATATTTTTTTTATTAGATCAAATTTTATGTTGCTGGCTACCAATTCATTATGCATTAAACTGAAGGATATAATTTGTCTCTCTTGTGTCCGAAGTGATTCATGTCAAATATCTTATCTTTTTATTCTTTTATAACCAGTTGCTTTCTTAAGATTGTCTCCTGTCGTAACCCTGGCGTGTAGGGGGCCCCTGGGGCACCGCCCAGCTGGCCCCAATGGTGAGTACTCCCTTGACGTGCCTATTATTTTAATTGGTAAATGAGAAAAACCGTTTAATTAAATGTTATTTTGATTTTAAAAAAATGCCTAGACATCAAATTTTCCACCTCCATGATTTTGACACTTAACCCCACTGAGAAAATCGGATAAAGTTTAAGCAAGCTAGAGAGGCTAGCAACGCCCACATTCGACGAATCAAATTTTTGCATGATCAAAAATTAAGGCAATAAATACTACAATGTCCCACAAGTAGTAAAAATGTTTGGTCATTTGTAAGAAATATTCGAAACTCTACAACACATTCGCTTTCAACTCTTTTCTACAATGTCACTACTTTTTTTTTGTAAGTTCTCTTGATAAAGTTAACATTCTCGTCAAGCAGTTTGCTGTCAATTCCACATTACCAGAAAGTGTCATTTGTCTAGCCTGTCCCTAAAAAAAGGCGAATCTTTCTCACCCTCCAATTATTGTCCGATTGCACATACGTCCCTTCTTTCCAAGGTCATGGAAAAGCTGATTAATTTCCAGCTTAAGAAATATATTGAAGAACGGAAGCTTCAAAATGATCGGCAGTATGGCTTATAGGTGATAGGTCCACTGGTGATTTGATGGTTTATCTCACCGATCAGTGGAACAAATCTTTACATCGTTTTGGAGAAAGTAAGATTATTGCGCTTGATATTTCAAAAGCATTTGATAGAGTTTGGCATCAAGTTCTCTAATCGAAAATGCTTGCATTCGGTATTGATGAATCTCTTCTTCGTTGAATTACAAATTACATTTCGAACCGTTCAATTCAAGTTGTATTGGATGGATTCAAGTCTGAAACCCATAATAGAAACACTGGTGTGCCAGCGTATTTCCTTTATATCTAAAGCTCGTACTGTGTTAACATACATATAAAGGATACCCAAAACCCCTTGCTTATTACAAAAAAAAAAATTGTCATTACATTTGAATTAACTTTAAATTTTCAGAGAAATTCCCGTAGCGGATCCAACAGCAATTGAAGAACGCACTGCTGAGTCTAGTGTGGCCTTTGGAATCAACTCCTATAGAGAATTGTGTTGTCTGAATCTAGGAGGAAGCACACTTACCAGTTCTCATTTGCTCCTTCAATGTTCCCAGAGAGCAGCTAAACGAGCAAAGTTGATAGTAGATCAGGTGAAGAAGGCCTTAGAAGATGATGCCAAGTGTCGTGAAGAGAATAGACCTGTTGGATTCACTGAATGTTTGAGATTGAATAAAATCACTGCCTTGGCCGAAGACCGACTGGCTTTGAAACTACGTCATTTCAGTTTCCAAAATATTCAGGATGATCATTTAATGAAAGATGAAAATATGAGTGACAATGAGGAAGATAATAAAAATGGTATGGCCAATTTTTTCCTCAAGTTAAACCCCTTGATTCTTTATCATATCTTTTTAGTTATTTCTATGGGTGAAAATACTGGAATTCTTAATTCTAATCAAGAATCCATCAATTGGGTACCTGAAGGTGCAAATGATGATTCAGATAATGAATTTGATTCAGATGATGAGGATGAAGATGACGAAATGGATGGTGTTAATTTAGAACATCAAGTTGAGAATGCTTTGCATAATGTTAATCAAAGATTGAATCAGCCAATCAGTAAGAAGAAGAATATTCCACTGTTGAGTCAGAAAAATTGGCAGCGTAAGTTTTTTTTCTTTTTATTTAGAAAAACTAAATTATCTAGTCCTTATTTTTTTTTTAATTCTAGAACCTGATGGAAGTGATAGTGAAGAAGAAGAAACTATTGTCTTGGAGTGAAGTTGTTAATAAATATTTTTGTATTAATTAAAAAAGAAAGTATTTTTTTATATTCAATTTACATCATAGGAACTTATTTATATTTAACAAAAGTAAACTTATGAAGTTGGATTCTATTCTTATACTGTAAAACTGTAAATAGCAAAAGAATCACAGGAATTTGCATAATATTCATTTTTAATCTAAAGACAAGAATTCGGTTTTTTTTTTCAAGAATTTTTGTGAATTATGTATTTTAAATTGACCCATGTGGTGTTGGCACAAGGCAGTTGATCAAAATACGAATCGTTCAGAATAATAATGGGACAGGACTTAATCAAATTTTATCAAGAGAAACAAGATTGTGAAGCTTTGTTTTCAAAATTAGTTGGAATTGAATTACTTAAAAAAAAAATATTTGGTTCTACCTATGTAAATTAATTATACGTAAAAAAGACAGAAAGATATAATGAGTATAAGAAGTATATCTTTCTGTCTTTTGTTCTCTAGCTATGTATTGAAGAAAATTCTCCGATTTCATACAAACTTTTTTCAATTCAATTCAAATGTACTATTGGTCAAATTTAGGATTCGTAAATCGAGCTTGAGATAACGTTCAAACATGACATTAAGATGATAGAGAATGTTAAAAAAAAGTGGGGGCTCTCAACTATCTATCTCGAGCTGCAGCCCAAACTACTGAAACAATTTGCATCAAACTTGGTTTTTAAGGATTTTTGATGATTCCCTAGAGCATAAATTGAAATGTTTTCTTATGACCAAAATCAACGGTACTTGCCATGTCTATATAACCATTATGAAAATGATGTGTACTGTGGCAAATATGGTTCTACTTTCGAAACAAGAAAAAATTATTTTTCGAATCGGTACTAACGTTATCTGCCATATAAACGTTTTCTTGATTTCTGACTTCCTCATAAACGTCTTAAGCCGATTCAAACGAATTATTTTTTATAAAAACCTTTGAAAAACTAATTTTTCAAACACGGACCTATAAATAAGTTTGAAAATTTATTTTTTTCGATCATTATTTTCTTTTTAATGACATAGGGCCTTACTAATAATCAAATTTAAAGCTGACTTTAATTTTTACCTTAATTCCACATATTTCACAATACAAAAAACCAATTTAATAGTCATGTTAAAGGCTAACTCTAGGTTAAATTTTATAGTTGAGTTTCCCAACTATAAATTTTAATCGAGCATTAGCCTTTAACTTGACTATTAAATTGGTTTTTGGTATTGTGAAATATGTGGAATTAAGGCAAAAATTAAAGTCAGCTTTAAATTTGATTATTGGTAGGGCCCATAGCATTTTTTTTTTCTGAAAAGGAGAATGCCCAAAAATATATGGAGAAAAACTCAGCTCAGCATCGATACGAATGAGACCAAAATTAGTAGATAACAAATATTAATTTTTTTTCAAAGAACTATCCCCGGAACTTGTTATAACGATTTTTATTTTTAAACTATATGGTGTTTTTTTTTTCAGGTAAGTCCGTTTGTCTTGATTTTAGTTCTATGAGATGCAGCATCGAAAAATATCCCAAGATCATGTGCCATAAGCTAAGGTTGGTTTTTAAATGGCGCCGTTAACTTATTTTACCTTAAAATGCACATGATAGATAAAGGACACACTGGAATTATGGGGAAATGGGTGATAACATAAAATGAACGAAATTTTTCGATGATTTTTTTTAACTATTGGTTTTATAGCTATCACTAAGGCTATAGGAACACATGCGATTTTGATCGCGCAATTATTCAGTCGCAAAAATGATTCACAAGGATTAACTGTGAACACACATGCTAGCATTAGCAGTGATTAAAAATTTGAATCAATTTAAACATTTTGTTTTATTTACATAGTTTCAATCAAAAATAAGATTTTGGAAAAAAAAATTTAACGATATTTAAAAAACTTTTTTTTTTTTTTTTTTTTTTGACGGGAGGAAATCTTCAAAAGACACTTGGCAGTATTCGACACCAAGTAGTGTGGGACTCTTAACCACTAAAACCACCTCTTTATCAGGACCAATCTTGAGAGATCGACATCAGATTTTTCTTTCTTAACTTTGTAAAATCACTTTGGGGGAAGTTTAAACTTTTAATACTTTCCCATGTTTTTTTAGACCATAAGCTCATGAGGCTTGGTTCTTCTTAATCTCCGAACATGGTTTCTAGTATTCAAGACGGACACCATTTCAGAATTGGTATGACTTTGCAGTCTCTGATTATGCGATACAGCGTATTTTTTAACAACTTCTGTAACCGTTTCTATTTGTAGGTCACGATGTAGATCGCTATTTCTTATGTACCAAGGTGCATTAACTATTCCACGAAGGACTTTGTTTTGGAATTTTTGGATGATTTCGGTATTTGTTTTCTTTGTACAGCCCCATAATTGGATACCATAGGTCCAAACAGGCTTTAGTACTTGATTATACAGCATTATTTTGTTTTGGGTTGATAAATCAGAGTTGTTACCAAGTAACCAGTACATTTTAGTTCTTCTCTTTTCTTTTTGATGTGCTCTTTCCACTTTAGCTTTGCATCCAAAGTCATTCCAAGGTATTTGGCCGTATTGGCGTAAGGTACAGCTTGATTATTAATGAATATTGGAATATTGTTTATCTTTTTATTTGTAAAGTTTATATGTGAAGATTTTGTTTCATTGAGTTTGATACGCCATTTTTCGGTCCAATCTCTGACTGTGTCGACGGCATATTGCAGCTTTACTGCTCCCCTAGAGACACATTTGTCGGGTACCAAAATTGCGGTATCATCTGCAAAAGTAGCCATTATGGTGTGATTCCCAACTGGGATATCCCTTGTGTATAGTAAATACAGGGTAGGACCTAGGACACTTCCTTGTGGTACACCGGCTTCTATTTTCTTCAATTCCGAATATTCTTGATCGTACCTTACTCTAAACAATCGGTCTGAGATGTACGATTTTAATATTTCATAGTACTGTCTGGGAAGATCCCTTTGCAGTTTGTACTCAAGTCCCTCATGCCAAACCTTATCAAAGGCTTGAGCAACATCTAAGAAAATAGCTGATTTAAAAAACTAAAATTTTTTTTTTTTTTTTTGAAAAATCAAACTTTCGAAAACGGTACATTAATTTTTTTTAATTTTAGATGTTGATTAGTACAAAATGGCACACCCACCGAATTTATTTTAAATTTTTATAAAAATATATTTTTTTTTTAGACGGCTAACGATTTTGAAATTTTTTTAATAAGTCATTTTTTTAAACCTTGATCAAAAAAAAAGTTGGTTCCCAGAATTCTTTTACTATGTTCGTTTTTTAAGAACTATTTTGTTTAAAAGATGTTCCGAACAAGACCCTATTGGCCTATTTTAAAAGTTCCAACCACATGTTTTCATTTTCAGTATTTTTAACTAATCTCTTATTTGACACCAATATTCAATTCTTATGAATTTAGTAACTGACAGACACACTACTGTACATATTAGAATATAAGAGTCCAATTTGTCCAACCTTTCAGCACAGTAATCCTTACTTTAGAAAAACTGTCCACTATCATCTTTGATCTTTTTATTCCAAAATCTAAGTAAATACAGGAAAACACAGGTTTGTATGTTTTTGAATATCAAGCTCTTCTTCATAGTTTTGTTATTTTGTTTGCTTTAAAGACAACAAAGAAGTCTCTCTCATTACACGACAAATACTTAAATTTTATTTTAGACTAATATATATATTTTTTATTTTATTTGCTTAAGAACTAAACATCGATGTTTTACTTTTTGTGGGTTTTTTGCATAGTTTTCTATTTTTATTTTATTTTTATTTCTCCTTTCTTATTTTTCAATTTATTTAAAACAATGTCTCTCTCTATCTCTCTCTTACGGACTTAACATTTGTAATTTATCTTTCTTTTTTTATTATTAAGTTTTATATTTAAATATAAATTCTAACTTTACAAATTACAAAAAAATAAAATTAAAAAATAAGAAAAAAAAAAACAATATTAAATACAAATATTTAGCAAAAACAATTTTTTAGTAGGTATTTTACAATGCTAAAAAAATATTTTTGTTTTGTTAATTTTAATTTTTTGTCGTAAGTATATTGTAGAACTTAATGTTTAGGATTGCTCTCTGCATTGCGTTTGGGCGGCGGTGGCGGCTGAAGTGCTACTCAAGTGGTGTCATTTCCGATACCATTTTTCTGATCCAGTTTATTTGAATTTGATTTGACCATGTAAATGAAATATGTGATAATTTCTTTCTCTTTAATCGGTATCGTTTTGAAATGTTTCATTATTGTCTGTTTGGGAGAGAGAATTTAAAATTGCATGTTAGACAATATTATTTAAATTAAACTAAAAAAAATTTAATAAAATAAATATGTAATACTCTAGCGGAAACGAAAATGGGAGAAAAACCTCTTTAACTGAATGACTATTACGGCGATGTGATTAGTATACGATGTCCTAACACAATTTCGAAGAAGAAACAGGACCAAAAACTCATTGAAAAAACAAAGGCAACAATAAGCTCATTATGTTGTTTTTAAATATGAAACAATTCAAGACCGATATACCTGACGAGGTCAATCTAGCGAACTTTCAGGTGGATCCTAAGGGCGGAGGAATTAAATGGGAGGGTCGATAAAAGCAGTAATATAAGATATTTTTGTTGCCTCTGCTTGTTGTTGATTCCTTCTTGATAAAATAAAAGTCTTCGTCTTATAAAGAACTCTTTAATAACAACAATAACGTCTGAGCTTGATAACAATTTAATAAGGAATACAAATATTTTAGAAATTTTCACAAAACAAATAAACAACAGATAAATTAATATTTATAACAACAAGTAATTTGAGCTGAGTGGATTTTGTACGCAAATGAATATTCTAACACTTGTGCCAGTGAATAGCTGAAAAGTTAACTAAGATTAACGTTGGGTCCAGGAAAGTAAATAGCAACAAATAATGAATATCCAGTTACCAAAAAGATTTGCATGTCATGCGCAAGCCGAAGATTTAAATTAAAGCTAGTAATAAGCATTCGAAACGTTGATTATGAAAATTCTCTAAAACTTAGAAGCACGCATGCCCCTTGGGCAAAACCAAATTGTTCAGAGCATTCTACCTCAAGAATAGTTCTTCAAGGATGACAATAATAGCTTTTTAAGAGAAATCTTCTTCTATTATTTAAGTTCAATGTGCATGGGTTGAGCAGAGACAAACTACACTATAAATATAACAATTCTATCAATAAGTTGAAAATACAGCGTTTAACATGACTGAGTAATGTTGAACATAATGGCGTTGATGCAGCAATCTGAAGAGTTTTCGTATCCAACCCCTTTGGGCATAGTTGCAGAAGAAACCTTATCTAATTAGATTGATTGATTAGATAGAGTAATGGCCAATTTCTTCGAAAAATATTCTAGCCCAGCCTAGTACCCGGTCTAGCTAGACCGTACTAGTACTGGTACTCGATCCTAAAGTTAGAACCCGAGCATTTCGTCATACATAGGACTTGATCTAAGTTCACAAGGCGGTTCTAAGAAAAAAAACGGAGATTTTTCTCCATAAATTGTGGATTATTGACTACCGACTATCGCTATAGCTGATTCTACCCCTGGTCAAACTGCCATTCTGACAATATTTTGATTTCTGAAATAATTTATTTTATGATTTAATAAAAGCAATTAATCTAAGAAAACCGCAGTCCTGTGTTCTGATGCGACAAGAAAAATTTTATCATGACTTTAAGGCAAGTTTGAGGTAGTCGTAGGCTTTTGTTTTCATGGAATGAATTTAACTTTACTCGTAAATGGCTTCTAGCCATTGACTTGGTGTTCACTTTTGGAAAGATCGTATAAAGTCGAAATAGTTTTTTTATTAATTCTTCATAAAGAAGTGTTCGTTTGTCCATTCTTGCAGTTTCGGCATTGCATTTTTAATTTCAGGTGTTTTTTTTTTGGTAAATTGAGAGTTTTAGGACCTAGTATTTGAGTGAGTAAATGAATTGATATTGATATTGATTTGAGTACTAATCTCTCTCTCTTAAACTGGTGATGGAAGGAAAGGTGTGGAATATAGTCAGTGCATATGCTCCCCAAATTGGATGTGAGCAGGTGGAAAAAGATGCATTCTGGCTAGACTTCCACAACCTCATTAAAGACATCCCAAAGGAAGAGCTTTTGTTTGTGGGTGGAGATTTAAATGGACATGTAGGAAACGTCAACGAAGACTATGAGGACTGCCATGGTGGCCTTGGATTCGGAGCTAGAAACCCTCCTGGCGAAGAAATTCTAAGCATGTGCAGGTCACATGGTCTTATAGTGTTGAATACCATGTTCATTAAACAAAGCCGACACCTTATCACTTATAGCAGCGGTGGAAATGAAACACAGATCGACTACCATCTGGTATCTAGTTTCATGAAGCCGCTAGTGAAAGACTGCAAAGTGATATTAGGAGAAGCGATCGCCCAGCAACACCGTCTCCTACTGACAGAATTTTTTATGGAGACGAAGGCGGCAAACAAACAAAGAGAGGCTACCGGAGGTATCAAGTGGTACAACCTGGAGAAGGAAAAAGGCGATGCATTCATCTCTGTTATGAGAAATTATCTGGGCGAGACCACCAGCAGATTACAAAACGAAGAGTGCAGAGTACAAAATATGTGGGACTCTCTGCAAAGAACTTGCTTGGTGAAGGCGAGGTCACTGCTAGGAACATCTAAAGGAAACTACCAACGGGAAAAAGAAACATGGTGGTGGAGCGATGAAGTCAAAGCAGTGATATCAAGGAAAAAGACCGCTTTCCAAGCTTGGTCCAAATGCCCCTCTCATAATAGAGATGAAAAAGCACGACTCGAAGTGGACTACAAGCGCTACAAGAAGGAAGCAAAGAAGAAATGCGCCCAGCATAAGGCAGAGAGTACGGAAAGCATGTATCGCGAGCTTGGGGAAATATCTGATCCAGCTGCTGATGCAAACCAGGCTCTCCAGGAACTGCGACATGCCAAGATGAACAAGGGTGCAGCTATCTTCAAAATTGCCGCTCAAAGGAGAAGGAATGCTCAGGAAATACGTTCACCAAAGTTCATTAACGATGCTCAAGGCCTACTACTTGTGAATGACGACAAAATTCTCCACAGGTGGCGACAGTATTGTGACGAACTCCTAAATGAGCAATTTCCCAGGATTTACTTTCCAACAGCCGAACCTAATTTAGAAGAAGTACCCGACCTTACAGTCGAAGAAGTTAGCGTGGCGGTGAAAAACTCCAAGAAAGGAAAGGCGATTGGTCCAGACGAAATACCCTCTGAGTTCTGGAAGAAGATGGGAGACATTGGGTGTAAATGGCTCACGATTCTCATCTCCAAACTCATTAGCGGTGACCAAATGCCAAATCAGTGGAGAGAAAGTTTCCTTCTCCCAATCTACAAAGGAAAGGGGGACACACGAAACTGTGATAACTACCGATCGATTAAGCTGATGTCACACACCATGAAGATCGTTGAGCGGATTTTGGACGGCCGACTACGAAAAATAATACGGCTGTCTGATGACCAGTGCGGGTTTGTCTCGGGTAAATCAACCACAGATGCCATACAGAGTTTAAGAATCCGAATGGAAAAACACCGTGATTCCTCGAAGGATTTGCATATTGTGCTGGTTGATTTCGAAAAGGCATTCGATAGACAACCACGAGATCTGATATGGGTGTCCCTGAGACAGCGAGGGGTTCCGGAAATCTACGTGCGGATGATCAAGGACATGTACGAGGAAGTAAAAACGAAGGTAAAATGCCCCGCAGGAGTCACCGAAGAGTTCCCAATTAAAGTCGGTGTGCACCAGGGAAGCGTCCTGAGTCCTTTGCTCTTTATTACCGTACTTGACTTTCTGCTTGAAGAAAAAGTGACGGATCCGAAAGTGAGTCAGTTATTCTTTGCTGATGATGGCGCCATCATAAGTGAAGATGCAACGAGCACTTGATGTATGGGTGGATGTTCTGGAGGGAAGTGGGTACCGGATAAGCGCGAAAAAGACAGAATATCTCTGCTGTCCATTTTCTGACCCAGACGGCCCTATTCCGGACATTTACCTGAATGGCACAATACTTCCCAAGTGCGAAAAGTTCAAATACCTTGGATCTATGATCAACAACCAAGCTTCTTGTGATGACGACATCAACCACCGAATAAGTGTAGGGTGGATGAAGTGGCGCGAAAACTCTGCCATCTTCTGTGACCGAAAAATGCCCCCTAAACTAAAAGGAAAGCTCTATACTGCAGTTGTTCGCCCAGCACTTACATACGGTTCACAATGTTGGACAATGTACAAAACGTATGAGAGTAAACTGACAGCAGCAGAGATGAAGATGCTTCGTATGACAGCAGGAGTAACAAAGCTTGATCGAATAAGAAGCAAGAAAATCCGAGGAAGTCTTCACGTTAAAAATACCGTCTTGGATAAAATACAGCATGACCGTTTAAGCTGGTACTGTCATGTAGAAAGAAGAAACCCTGAGAACCCAGTTCAAAAGGCGATCGCATACGACGTTCCAACGCAATCGCGAAGAAGAGGCAGGCCTAAGAACTCATGGAGAAGACAAATGCAACGACAACTGCATTCAGTTGGCCTTAGACATGGAACAATTCAAAATCGAGAAGCCTGCCGACGTTTCCTGAGGTCAACCCGGCGAACCCCACATGCGGAGCCGTAGTGTGAAGCAGTAGAGTGGGAGAGTTGTGACCCCATCCGAGATCATGACTATCGTCGATAATGGAGAAGAAGATTGATTTGAGTACTAACTTTAGAACTAGGACCATTATTCGCGCTAAAACTCTGTGAAGAAATCGGCCTAAAGAGTTACATCTTAAATTATTGGGGGTTTTGAGACCGGAATCTTTTATTTCCTCGTGTATGGATTTATATCTAATCTGCACCCTTTAGCTCAGTGCATAAGCTTGTTTAAAGCTCTTTATAGTTGTTCTGCAAATGTCTTCTGTTACTTGCCTGAAATAGCAAATGCCACATCATCCGCGAAGGCAATACACTTGAAACCTTCTCCCCTCTCAAGTTCCTTAGTACATTTCACAGTTGATAAGTCTCCTCCCTGAGTGAACGCTCTGTTGTCTGATTTAACTGTTTTTAAGTTTACCAACTCTGAATTGATAATTATTCTGCTAAGTTAGATATAATGTTCTTAAGGGATCATTTGGCATAAAGGAGAAGCTTATACAGTTTGTCATAGTATCCAGCTTTAGTATGATAATATCTGGGACATGTTGTAGTTCTTTTGCGTAGGCATGTTGTGCCTTAGAGATCAAAAAGGGTTCTATTTCTTTGAGAATGTTACACAGGAGCATATTTCCTCTATTGGTATTAAAACCATATTAGTTTCTCTACAGGTCTTTGAAATATAGGGAAAGCTTATATAGATTGTCATAATAATTTCCATCTTTCGCAGGATGATCTTTGAAACTCCATCTCGCCGAATATGATGATATCTGGCCCAGGTGAATTGTATTGAATTGAAAACCATACTGACATACAACTAACTATTCCTATCGATCATTTACCAAAAATGCCATGACGTAAAATAAGAATAAGAAAAATAAACTAATCTAATCTAATCCATGACGTATGGAGGTTTAAGGAATTGTTGAACAAAAGCTTAAGGATAGAAGATTTAGATGTATTTTTGATGTTTTTAACCCTCTGTAGGCACACCTCTTTTTTGTGACGTAATAGGCACACGGGTGCGAATTTGATCTATACTTTTTCATGTCGCTAAAACTTTTTTCGGTCACAATATTTTATAGAGAATCAATTATGAAATTGATGTAGAATATTCCGAGGAATTCGAATATTGTATTCACAATTCCGAAAAAAAAATATTTTCACCCTTATAAAGAGACTTTTTTGTGACCACTTTTTTGAAAAATCGTAATTTTTTTATTTTTGTCCTGCCAAATTCGCACCAATGTTGCCACAATGTTACAAGTGTAACAAAAGTGTTACTTTTTTGAAATATTTAATAATTTTGTTACCATGTTACTTTTTATTCTGTTTTGTTACACTTTTTTTTCAATAAAATTTTGTTTGTTTGTCGTTGAAATAGATTGAAAATTTCAACCGCAAGCACTTTATTCTTCGACAATTTATGCAATAACTTTGTCTTTTTTGCAGGTAACAATGATCTGCTTATGGTAAAAAAGTTTTAAATCTACTTTTTGTATGTCTATTTGTATTTGCTTAGGATAAAATGGGTGGAAGTTAATGAAGGGAAAATTTAATGTGTTAAAGTTAATATTATAAAATATTTAATTTTAGGCTAAACGCTCTGACCAAGAAATTCTTCTCAAAAATAGTTCTACCTTTTCGTTTTTAATTATTTTAATATAATTTAATAATATAATAAAATATGCACTTAATTTTGATAGGATTTTTTGTTTCTCATCTAGGTTTTAATTAATGAAGTTAAAAAAAAATGTTCTACTGGAGGGGTTTTAGGTATATCTTTCTGGAAAATAGCCCTGCATTTTAAAACAGTTTTGACTTCTGGTCATTAGGTATTTTTCAAAGATATTATAAAACCACAAAAGCTTTTAGATTAAAGATACATTTTAAGATTTTTTTTATAAGATGGCAAACTCGAAAACAAAACAGTGCCGAAAGATGTAGGCTTCTAAAATAACATTTTACTTCGGCTGCATCTTAAATGTTGATAACGATGAGGTTACAGTGTCATTCCTGCGAAGAGGTGCTGGGTACAGCTTCAGAGAAAAAAGACGTTGCACAAGTCACCAAAAGTGATCTGGAGAAGAAACTTCCTGTTCCAATGGTTGACCGCAGAGAGAGACTATTTTTTTTCCATATCCTTTGAAGGATATCAAAATTTATGCTAATTTTAATTTTTTATTTTTTTTTTAATCAAATAAAAACCGACAATTTTGTGTACGAAAATAAAAAAAAATACCCACATGTTTTAAAAAATCTGCTCTTTCATTTGGGCTGGGTTAGAATGACGTGCTACTTGTAGTTGAACTGGAAATATAGCAAACGTCCTTCCGGCCAAAGTCACCCGGAATGGAGGGTGACTTTGGCCACCCATATTTTGGCATTTATCTATAGAACTGTTGGACAGATTTCTTCAAGATTAATCATACCTATAGAATGAGCGAAGTAGGTAAATTGGTTGAAATCTTCATTAAAAAAAAAATTATTGCAGAAATTATTCACATTTGAATTTGAAAACGTGCCAAAGTCACCCGGTTTTACGGTACGCTTTTTGAAAAATTTTGTAACACTTTTAAAGAAGCCTGCGGCAACACTGATTCGCACCCGTGTGCCGACAGAGGTTTAAAAAAGGGCCAAAAATTCTTGCTGCTGTTTTTTAAGGTTTAAGGTTTAATATAATTTATTTAGCAATCTTGCTATTTAAAACTCTTTACACCGTATATCAATAATTATTTTTTACAAAATGTTTAATACAGTTATCAGGAAGATTATTGTAAATTTGAATACCCTTATAAAATAGCATATTTTGTGTTCTACAATTTCTAAAAAATGGTAAGTGTAAGTTATTATTATTTCTTAGGCTATATGGACGTATTTCACTTCTTGTTACAAGTCTTCTTTGCAAATAATTTGGCATTAAGTTATTTTTTACTTTAAAAATAAATATTAAGGTATTCATGACAATTTTTTGTTTAACAGAAAGCCACTTTAAGGTATTTAACATATAACTTATGGATGTATAACGGTTACAGTACAATATTGCTCTCATTCCCTTGTTTTGTAAAATTTGTAATTTGTTTATCATTACTTCAGATCCCAAGTATTCATTGTCGTACTGATATTTTTACACCAACGCTGAGACATTAGTGAAAAGAACAAATAGGAATTGCAGTATGGTAGAGAGCCCAAACATATGCTAATCAAAACCAAAGAATTAATAAATTCAATAAAAATCTCGTTTCTGCTAAAAAGCATATAAGTTGACCAAACAAAGTAAAGAAAATTTTAACTCATATCCAAATAAATCACGGAAATAGGAACATTGAAAACCTAGCATAAGCTGATATTAAACTTTGCTATCGTCATACCGATTCCCTTTTGACACAAATTCGAAACTCGGTTGACTCCGTCAATCTTACAACTTTTAACGTGCATTATCACCGGCGTTATACATATGACCACACCAAACAAAAGCTTATCAGTACCTAATATTGAATCTTTTGTGAAACCAAAAAAATACCAAATAAATCATTGCCTCAAAAACCACACAAAGTCAAAAGGGCACACACATACTTCTAACAAAAAGTAGATACAAAAAAATAAAATAAATTAATAAAATAAGAAATAACGCCCACCGAAAAGCGCTTGGTAAATCTTGACATTCCGGTTTTCATTTTCAATTCAAGTCAAAAGTTGCTGTGATTAAAGTCTCATGAATGCACTTTAAAGTTAAATAAATAGAATAAAATAGGTCTTGACCATTAGGCAACCCGGTTTTAATACTTACATCAGCCAATTGTGCTCTTTTCATTCCCGGCCTCGTCGACACTTTGTAATGGCGTTTATAACGACGCAGAGTATTCACTTGCAGCTGATAGAGATCGACTTCGGGCAGATCTGTGTCCGTTTCATTGCTATCATCTTCGGAATCCTTTCGTCGACGTTTAGTTCGTGCACTTTGAATGCGTCCTTTGTGATAATCACAAATGTAAATGTGTTGGGCCTGCAAAAATTAGGTCAAAAAGAAATTCAATATATATAAGGAATTTTTTCCAAGGACAAAAGGAAAATAAGAAAATTGAGAAACTAACTGTTGGATCACTGCTAAGTTTAAGTCTTTTTTGAGCAACAGTCTTTTGTATACGTTTGCTGTAAGAAGCGTAGCCAGCTGCTCGATGGCAGCGTTCGTTGTCGTCAATGAGACAACATATTTGATCGGTGTGATGACCACGCGAATCTTCTTCGCCCGTACTAAAGCCGTTGTTCATGACGACGACGACGACGACACCGTTGTTGCACACAATTTTTGTGCTTGCTGGATTTTGGTGAACTAAAATGCAGACAAAAAGTCTTCCTTTTTGTTGGGAATATAGCTTCAAAGAATAAGCTTTGATTTGATAATTTGGATTTTCTTTTGTTTCTGTGTTTTTTTTTTTTTGTTCTATCGAGATCGTGAAAAAACTTACGACACACAGAAAAGTGGACCGGGATAGAAACTAACTTAAAAAATACTGCACTTTAAATTTGTATATAAATTTGATTATATTATTTTGAATCGTTGGGTTTAGGAATTTATATATTATGAAGAATTTGCTAAATTCAAGTCGGCGTAACACAACTCTGTGAGGAACAAGCTGACGATTGTAAAAAAAAATCGAGATTATTTGAGTGAGGATGAAAATGACAGCAAAACACCAAACATAACTTTCGCTTGAATTTATTTTTTTTTTTTTGGTCATGGAAATGAATTTATATTTGATAATGAACAGGAATAAGGAGAGAGGGAGCATATTGATGAAGGGGAGGCAGTTTTGACGAGTTCACTTGCGGTAGCAATGCAAGTGTTCATTCAAAAAAATTCACTGTGGGTTGGTGGATTTTTTTTGTCAATTTATTGGAGTGATGGGGGTTGGTGTTGGTGAATATTTTGTAAAAGTGATGCCAATACCAATTTAATGTTATTGGAAGATGTTTACACAAGACGATTTTTATGAAATGAAAGTACAACAAAAATGAAAAGGAGAATGGGCATTTTGGACGTTGAGCCACCATTAAAGCTGAAACACAATCACGCTTTGCCAGACGCGTCGTCGCGTTACGTTGAGAAATCCTCAAAGCGCGCTTCTGTCACTTTGACTTTGAACAGCTGATTGAAACATAAAATGTGCTGTCAAATAAAAAAAAACACAGTCACTCACAAAATTATTTATCTTGATTTAAATGTGGAAAAATGAAGAAGGATATTATAATAGGTGTGTTTTTTTGTTTATCTATATAGATTTTGTGCAAAAAAACGACATCGAGATTTTTGAAATCAAAACAATTTACGTGTTAAATACAACAAAAACTTTATCTGTATAGATTTTTGAAAAATCCAGATAATTATCCAGATTTTACTTTCTCTCGATAGAAAACAGTACTGCCAAGGTATAGTACACTTATTAAATGTCATATTCCATTAAACGACAGCTGTAGTTGACAGACATACGACAAAAAAATAATATTATTTAAATCCACAGTACACATAATATGTGTACTGTGATTTAAATCAATTAGGAAAAACAAACAACACAAATCAATGTAAGTAAAAGCATATTTTTTGGAAAAAGATGAAAATTGTACCATGAACTTTGTTTTTTTAATTTAATTTAATAATTTTAGGATTCACGGGTGCAATATCTTCCACCGACAAGAAAATATTATATAACATTAGGTACAGCTCAAAGGAATCGATTTCCCAAAATGTTATCTAGTTGTTGGATGGATAGAGCTAGAGTCACACAGTCATACCACGCCATATAAGTGGCACCCAATTTCGCACAAGAACAATTTAGTTGCAGTTCCGATGTGAAAATTTTATTTTTTTTGTAATTGTCGACTTACTGCTGGTGCTGTATCCTATTTGTACTACATTAATCTAAGCCTCCGATGTTGATTCCACCGAAAATTGTGTGTTCAATGTTCCCACAATAAAAACTAAAAAAAGTGCAATTGTCATTGATTGGGATTTCCTAGAGGTTATTGCAATGACCAGTGACACCACCATTAGCTTCATAACACAACTTTGTTTTGTTTAGATAAATTTAGCTTTTGTTTTATTATTTTCCAATAAAAAATAATAGCTGTGGTAAATTTTAAGCCTTTTGAATTTTAAAAATAAAAAAATTGTTTTTGTTTTTCTTTGCTATTTTCTTTTTGCTTAAATAATTGAATAAGAAGTAAATATAGAGTACCAAAAAATGTAATGAGGTTAATAACAGCAACGGTTTATATACTCAAATGTTCCCGAAATGTGTAGGACCAGTCGATTTGGCATGTTGAGCTTGTTTCTGACCAACTAGCATAATATCGTATTGCATGCAACGGGACGAAAACTTTTCCACATCAGTAAATTGCCGCCGATACAGCTAGTAAACATACATAACAACTTCAAACAAACAAAATCTTTCCTAACTTCAACATAAATCAACATTCAATTTATTAACTGATCGTTTACATACATATGAAGTTAAAAGTATTTGTTCTTAACAGCAAATAAACAAAAATTTAATAAAAATTCACATCTGAGAAAAAAAACTGCGTTATAGATTTTGATTTTACACCCCAAAACAGCACTCTTGTCGGCGAAGTTTTTTTAGTTACATCAGGTGGTTTAATATTTTTATTTAATCCTGATCCTCCTCCAACAACTACCTTAACCAAACTCCAAGAGCAAAGCTTGCCATCGGATGAGATCGATATCACATTGTGTGCATTCTGTGTGCCAACCATTTGCAAACAGTACACTGGATGCGTATATGTGCAGTTGCACTTAGTGAGTGTCCTCTGGATGGGGGTGTGCTTTTGCACTCGATTATCCCAAAGGACAATCTGAGCGAAATACGTTCCACCGAGTATAAGATTTTGATTGAATTTAGCAAAGCATGTTGACATAATGGCACTCTGACAATGGAATACATCTTCGGGTGTTTGTTTTTTTATATTTTGTGTTCCGGGCCATTACACCATAACACCATCTGGTTCATTGGGACTCTCCTATGGAAGTTTTGTAATGGGTTTTAGGTAGAATCGTAGTATACAATACAAATGCAAACCTCATTATTGTGATACAAAGCAACAACCAGTTCAGGAAAATGTGGTGACTAATCCATTGAAGTGATGCATCGATTCTTAGACCATCGGTCTTCGTAGAAAGCTCGATTCAATGACAACCTAGCATGTGTCCTCTCATCGTTTGACTCTTCATAATCACCAACACCTCCAATGTAATCTATGTAGATGTCGACATTCTTAGATAGAGCCCTTTCGATGACACGTCCAGCGCGTAGAACAAGCCTTTCAAAGTCCTCCGACAAGATGATCATCTGTTTTTGTTCTTCCGATGTTAAATTGATGTAAATAGAGGAGAGAAAAAATGCACTTACTCTCTTTCTTCTCTTCATGTTCTTTTTTGTGTTCAAGTTGTGTTGTTATGGCGATGCAACTTCCTTCACAGTGGGCAAACCATGTTTTAGAATTCCTGGTGGTAGTTTGGAATGGAAACCATGGTCGATGTATGTATGGCAGCGATCTCTCTTCGTCATCTTGGGCATCATAGGTAACCACTGTTTAAGGTATAAAACTAACACAGCTAGAGGAACATGACAATCGACAAAACAGGAACAATTCTTTGATTTTTTTTGTTTGTTTTTGTTTAGAGCTTTGTTTTATTAAATTTTAATTTTTAAAATTAAAACAGCAAAAGCAAACTTTCTGACAGACAGCTGTCAAAGTCAATGTTCAGTGCTGCCAAACTGTTGCACGGATTTAAAAAATCTCGATGTCGTTTTTTTGCACAAAATCTATATAGATAAACAAAAAAACACACCTAATGTGTTGTAAAATACATAACAATTTGTTTATTCTTTAATCCTATAGTTATAAAAACAAAACCAATCAAAATAACTTGTTTTTTAAACAGAACAAACAATAAAACTCAGTCTACAACATCATTAAATTATTGTTGTTTTTAATACGTAAATTGTTTTTATTTAAAATATCTCGATGCCGTTTTTTTGTGCAAAATCTATATAGAGAAACAAAAAAACACACCTAGTTTAGTAATAATTTTTTTTTTTTTGATTCACATTTGGCCCAATAATTATGTGGGTGACTGTAACTATGTCTGATAAATGTCAGAAAGCGAGCAAAAGTTCAACCTAGTTGAACTTTTGCTCGCTTCCTTACGTTTCCTTACGATTGTCAAAAAAAGTGTACGTAGAAAAAGCGTCATTGTGTGAGGTTACACAGATTTCGTATAGTTGAACTTTAGGCAGTTGTCAAAATCGATGGCAAAGCGTGATTTTGTTTCTGCTTTTAATAAAATTGGTATCAAATGAAAGGACTATAACTTAGGAAAAACTTTTACTATGGACGTTTCGCAGTATTGCGTTAAGAATGTAAGAAAATGCAGTATTAGTATCGTTACCCAACTAGCACAATAGCTTCTATAAATTGAGATCTCACAGGTTCTACTTTTTAAACAGCTTGTATTGAGCTTGCTTCAGAATTTAATTGCTTATAGAAGTTCGAACTTGTTTAACAACTTCTAATAAGTTGTTTAAATACTGTTAAAGAAACTTAAACGAAAAAAGTTTGTTTTCGGAAAAGCCTGCTTAGTGAGTTAATAGGAACTTTACAGAAATTACCAAGTTTAGTACTAGATTTTTGGTTTTGATATTGAATAATCTAGCTCGGACACTTTTTGGTTTTGACATTGAATAATTCTGTGGCCACAACCAATAACCGCTTAAGTGAGTTAAGACAAAAAATTTTCAGTGGTCTTATGATGCTTTCCAATTCAAAGTCTACATATTTTTACTGTTTTAACTATAAAAAACGATAGATTAAAACCATCTACATCGAGTTAATAAAAGATTGAGTTGTTTTTGAGGTAAATTAAAAAATGCGGTGCATTATAGTAAAACTTAATTTTGTTTTCTTTTTCGACTTAAGCGGTTATTGGTTGTGGCCACAGAATTTAGCTCAGCCATTTTTTTGACATTTCTGCTATTTGAACTGATTAAGTTTTTGATTTCATTAATGATTATACTAAGATGGCCGAGTGGGTTGAGTGGCGGACTGCCACCAAGTAGGTACGAAGTTCGATTCCTGGGTGTGGTAAAAAAAATTATATACTTTTAAAATTATTATCAATAGCTTAAATAACTTTCATGATCAAAAATAAAATAAAAACCAGTTAAAAAAGAATTCTTTTTTGTTTTTGTAGTTGAATTTTTTAATTTCGATAAGACATGTATTAAAGATCTATAAAAGCTCTTCCGAAGCTATCTGTCAAATCTCAAAGCTTCGGTAGAGCTTCGGTAAAGCTTCGTTTAAACTTCTTATAGAGGGTCAAACTTGTATAACGTTCTCCTTTTTCCATGCCCAACAACCTTACTAAAGTTTAAAAGAAGCTGAAATGTAGCTTTTGTAATACCTTAACCGAAACTTTGATTTTGGGAGTTACGAGGTTTCCTTATGTGGCCGACGATACACCACTTTTTGACCAAGTTGTTAGTTCTTTAACTGGCCTATCAGCATAATTCGTTTGTAGGATTACTTTTGGGAAACTCTGCATAAAAAACGAAATAAAGTAGAAAAAATTAAACAACTAATATTTTTCATTTCATTTCAGATTAGAAAATGCAGACGTACGTCATATTAGGTGTGTTTTTTATTACCACCAGTCTTAACTGGACAAAAAAAACGCCTCGGGGCTTAACCTGAAATCTTGGCAGCACTGTATATTGAATGTTCCGAAAACAGCCGACACAAAAAAAATTTAAAGTTGTCATATTTTTCGCTTTCGTCATTTTCTTGTATTTTTCATGTATGTTTTACAAAGAGATACAAAAATGTATGCTAGCAAAACTATTTTAATACATTTTGTCCTTCCAAACGTGAGTTTTCACGTTTTTAAACAAATTCTAAACAATTTATGAAAAAATTAGTCTGGTAGCAGATTTAAAACTGTTCAAAAAGTTAAGCCCAGAGAAATCTCCGGGCTAAACAACTAAGCCCAAGGGGCTAAGGTGTTGTTGTATTTAACATGTAAATTGCTTAGCCCAGACTGCGTTTTTTTTGTCCAGTTAAGACCGGTTGTAATAAAAAACACACCTAATATCATAATTATGCTGGATTTAAATTGATCTGCATGCAGAAAAGTAAACGGAGATAGATACATGTAATATAACTGAATTCCATAGGAAAAGTTAAATATTGAAGCCTGGTACGCTGCTCGCGCTAAATTTTAGCTCCCATACAAATTATCGAAAATTTTTAGCCGAGATAAAATGGATCCCATACAAGTTATCGATAACTTGTATGGGAATTTTATCTCAGCTAAAATTTAGCGCGAGCAGCGTACCAGGCTTGATGCCTATTACCGAATACGCAGATGCGTATTTGGTAAAATTATTCGGCATGATTATATGTCGCCAAAATCACCAACACATCTTCAATCACAAATCTCCCATCACTACAATCATTTCACCTCAAAACAAAACTAAATTTTTGTTGTTGTTTTTTTCATTTTATTCATTCCAATTGGGCTTTTAAGCAATCTGTCGTTGTCTTTTTCCTTTCTATCATAACTGTTTATTAAAGAAGTACAATAAAAAAACAACCAATCAAATCAAATCAATTCCGAGGAAAACAAACGAATACATGCATAATACATACGCCAGTTTTCCTCAGAATTGAAATGTCAAAAGTTTTTTTTCTGTTTTGTTTTTTTTTTTTCTTCGACACTGACGTTTGGCTTAAAAGCCTAATTCCACCATCCACAAAATTATCCCCATTCATTCCAAAAAATTCATCCAAAACAAAAATTCATTAAAAAAAAAAAAACTCTCCATCATCCACAGCGGCAAAAGCAAGGTTTTCGCTGTCGCTGTCGTCTACATTCGCCGTCAAATTCATTTTCGAATAACAAACCGTTTCGTTCGGATTCTCGTTCGTGGTTGGTCTCGCAGCAGCCTCAAAATCTCCTATTTATTCTCTCTCTATCTTTTGTTTTAATTATATTTTATTATACACGGCAAACAAAAGATTGAATTATTGAATTATTATTTTTTTTTTATAGAGAAATAAATTTGCATGTTATTTGAATACAGTTTGTTTTGGGAAAATATAAAAATATACAAATGCTAACGTAATTACATTCAACATTCATTTTTTAGTATATCTTCATTCTCTCAAAAAAAGTGCAACCGTGTGCGGTTTTTTGTACTTTTTTTTTTAATTAATTTTATGTGGAATCTTTTATTCTGAGAAAACAGAAAAGAAAAACAAAATCTTTGGAATCTTCTTCTTAAGTTAGTCCAAAAGCCAGAAGAAGCAACATTAAATTCTTGCTTCCAAAAACACAGTAAAAGCACCTCTCAACCTCGTCATCATCTAGTTTTTTTTTTTTTTTTTATTTTCTCCAAACCAACAACATTCTGAACTGAACTCCACCTCATTCATATCGATTGTGTCTCGGCGCGTTTGGTGTCGTCTTGAGAGAGGAAGATAATAAAGTGAATTAAGAAAAGTAAATAAAATTAATAAAATAATTGTGTTGAAATAAAATCAGCAAAACAAAAGCAAAAAAAAAAAAAGATGTCGACGTTGAGTAATAAATTTAAAACCCTTTCGGTTGAGGAAAAAGCTGAAATACAGGAAAAGTTTACAGACGTAAGTATTAAACTAGCCTCTCTCAATTTTCTTCATCATTGTCCATGCAAATGTTAGTGCATTTCTTGTGTGTCCTTTTTGTTGGACCTGAATTTCAATCTCGGTTGGGAAAGAATTCACGCCCAAGAACACGAAGCCGAAGCCGCTTCCTACGCATCTTTCTCGATCTCACATTGAAAAAAAAAAACAACAAACTCGTGTTGTGTGTTTGTTTCAGTGTCGTGTCTTTTTTTTCCAATCTTTTCTTTCATCTTCCCCTTCATTCGTGTTGTCTATCAGTTTTTTTTTTTTGGGAGAAAAAAACAAACTCCCCAGCGGGGACGGTGACTCCGCTGTTATACTCCAGTTTTTTTTATTGTGTTGAACTTCATCTTTGCGGGGGTGCTCATATAGAGAGTTGCCAGAATTCATAGGTTTCTTTTGTGTGAAAGTATAAAGAAGTTCACTTGTGGACCAAAGATAGTCGGCACATAGTCTAAGTGTGATGCATAAGAAAATGCCTAATTATTTGGAAAATATGTATAGGTACATGGAATTGATCCAAATTTGTTTCAAGGACTACCTTTTGTTGCAGTAAAGCAAATGACAAATGAGTCATATGTGTGTACTTGGACGACATTAGTTATTGGAGATGATTCACTGCATTTTTAGTTTGAAGAAGATGCAGTTCTTATTGAGTAGGTAATTGCAAAGATAAGCTATGTCCTATATGATGCAATCTTCAAACATTGCAATTTCCCCCAACAACATCAGTTACCTACTTGGTTTTCTTGATACCGATTTGATGTTACCAAAAACTGCAAAAAGTTTTTTTTTATAAGTCCCTCGGCACTGCACATTACCTTACCAATTATTTATAGGTACTACAGCCGTGTTTTATTGGTACTCAGTATTTTACTTAGTATATTACTGAGTAAACATTTTATGCAGTAAACAACAGCAAACGATTAGGTACTTTTATTAATTATTTATTAATAATCTTTTATTGTTGAGATATGAAAAATGTATAAGTTTAGAACAAACCAACAAAAACAAAACTTTTGTTTATCCCTAGCAATCATTTGTTGTTGTTTACCGTGTAATATTTTACTGATCTAAGTACTGACTTACCAATAAAACAGGGCTATAACATTTGTAGGGTTGAGCCCTTAGTGGTACGGTATAGGTATGTGAGGACACTATAAACACATTTAAGTAAGTTGTTTACGTTCTGGATGTACCTACTTTATATACAAAAACTGGCTAACCCGGCGGACTTCGTTGCGCCTCTTCTGCTTTTTACTTCTAATTTTGGAGTGTTTCAATCTTTTTAAAAAAAATCGGGTCACAACAACAAATATAGGTCTTTATAAATAAAAAAATGTTTTTTGAGTTCTATTGATCGCATTATCAAGATTGATGTTTTCAGTCTTAAAGGAAAGGACAGATCATAGTATGAAAAGCTTCCAGTGCAGTCCCATTTCAATTAAGTCCATTTCTGATTAATTCATTTATGTCTTGAAAATCTTATTTCCACAAAAAACAATAGAACTGATGAAATGAGCAGTCAAAATAAGTTGTTTTTTGTTTTTTCTAAGACGAAAATTTGTAATTGAAATACTGTCACGTACCATATAGTTTTATGAAAATAAATGTTTGTAGATTCTCAGACTTAGCTGATATGCACACAAAATTTCATAAAAAAAATCGTTCCAAAGAAAAATTTTAAAACAAAATTTTCAGTGGACCACCCTAACCATTTAGTGGTATGAAAATAGATGTTAAACGATTCTTAGACTTACCCAATATAGGTACCCACAAAATTTCATTTCATAAAAATCGTTCCAAAAATATACATACCTATACAAAAATTTTTGGTTGGAACCACTTTAACCATTTTATGGTATGAAAATTCATGTTGGCCAATTTTCAGGCCTACCCGACACACACAAAAAATTTCGTAAAGATCGTTCCAAAAAGATATACAAAAATTTGGCTGGACCACCCTAACAATTTAGAGGTATGAAAAATAGATGTTGGCCGATTCTCAGACTTATCCGATAAGCAAATGTCATAATACCTATCAAATAATATTATAAAATTTAAATATGTCTTACAGCTTAACTTATTCAACTAAATGTACGTTTTTTTTTACCTAAATTCAAATAATTGTTAAAAATTGTAAGTTCAATCACTGTTTCAAATAAAACATCAGATTTTGTATTATTGCCACGACTTTACCCTTTTGCACAACAGTGTGTTGGTAAAGTAATGAAATTGTTGAACACCATTATGACCAAAACAGCCGGTGAAAAAAAAAATTGGAATTTTCTCAAACATCTTAAATTAAGTAATCACTTGGTCAGTCGAAATTACTCGAAAACGGCTCTAACGATTTTGATTAAAAAAAAGTTCGAATTAAAATCGATTTTTCGTTCTGTCAAACATGCTCGGGACATTGTTTCCGACACGTAAAACTCATTGAGATCGATTTTTAATTTGATTTTTCTTGTTGAAAGCAATTCGACATAAATAATCTGCATTTTTTAGTTTTTCTCAAAAAAGTGAAATAACAAAAAAAAAAAAAAAAACTATTCATTTAACAAAATTTTGCCCTAAATGTCGGCTCTTCCCCAACATTAAATTTTTTTTTAATTTATTTAGAGTCAGCTCTTAAAATGTACAAGTAAACTTACATAAAAGTACTTTGAACTTCAAGAGCAAGTAGGCACGTGCGACCCAGTCGTGCATTTTATTTTTAATTTCAAATGCATTTTTTTAATTGATATTTTTATTAAAATATGTCGAAAAACCCACAAAAAAAATTTATGAAGATTACTGATATTCTCATACAGTTTGTATATTTGTTACATGATACGTAGTTATCTCGACAACGGATTGACTGATTTCAATATTTTTTATTCGTCTCGGACTGCTGAAACGAAACTTAAATATTTAAGTAGAACATAAAATCTTATTCCCTACTATTTCCTCTGCGTCACATAAGAACTCATGCAGAACTTAAATCCTTAAGTTTTATTTTTACTGTTCCATTTTGTTTTTTGTTTAGAAAATTAGACCTTCCGGCAGGAAATAGAGCCATTTCCCATTAGATTTTCTTGTTTCAACATAGCCTACACGCTTCATCCTTTAGTCGCATCTAATGCAAAACACATAATATAATGGACTTCGAGAGTCAGTTTTGATCTTCCTCTATTCTTCCTTCATCATTGTGTTCTTAAGTTTCAGTTTTATCATATTATAACGGCTACATTGGTTTTATTTTGTATTGATCCCTAAATTCAACATCTCACCTCACAATTCACAACATGCCTCAACATGTTATATTCATGTAACCAAATGCTAATATATTTAGGAAAAGATTCCATCTACCTACGAAATTCAAATTTAAAGGTTCTCTTTTGAATTGAATGTCACTAATCCCTTCAATGCAACTTCAACCTTATGACTTAAATCAAAGAACAACATACAACTGGCAACACTGCTAACAAATTCTTTCATCCAAAACAGACATGAAGCAAATATACCTAACCAAGAGACAACAAACACACGACGAGAAAAATTCTTAACTCTGGAAGAAAAGTTCTGTGTTCTGAACAGGTTTATATGAAAAAAAAAGAAGTCGTTTCGACGTGTTTCGTATTTATCGCCCCTCGGCATCGACCCTCATTGCTATTTGTACGCGTAAATAAAACACGAGGAGCGGCTTTGAATGAAAAATAAAAATAAAACAAAAAATATTACACATAATTCGAATTCCACATGACACCGGACGGAACCCCAACGAACCGGTAACCTCACCACATTCATATTTTTGGGTGTTGTCAGAAGCGCAATAAAGAATTCATCCCCCAAACAAAAATTTATTGGATTATTAAGGGGTGCTGCTGCGTGGCGCATCTATATTTTTCTTTTCTGCACTTGCCTTTAACATGTGCGTTTGATAAAAATATAAAAAAAAGAGTAGAAAGGTGCATATTATTCCTTGGACTCTTGATTTGGACTTAAAAGACTGGTAGAATTGGGTTCAGAGTCTACTGCTTGGAAACTCTTGACTTGAGGGTTGTTTCTAATTCCTTCTTAAATACCGGTCTGTGGAAAGTAATTCAGTCGACATTTTATTGATTTTACGAGCGCAAAAATACTACAACGACGACGAAGTCGTCGTCGGTCGTTGACGAGGCCAGAACAAAAACCGGTTGTCCAATAATTTAATAACAACAACAACAACAACAACGATGACGACGTCAATGACTACGACTACAACAAGAACGACGGACGTTTTGGATTCATTTCGCTGACTGGGTTGACTCCTCTCAAAGAGAGAAGCGCAATTGTTTTCAAAACTGGCTGACTTACTGACTGCCTGGTTTGGCAATTAATTTTACTGAATTAATAGAAAATAATATAACTCTTCCGCTGGAAAAGTGTGTGTTCGAGAGAAGCACTTGAAACATCATACAAATACCATGCAATAGGACTGGATGGGTGGACTCTGGAGAAGGGTGGAGGAGGAGGAACATCATGCAATTGGGTGTGGAGAGAATATAATAAACATACCTAATTGGATCGGTTGCTAATGAAGTGGAAGTATTTTTTGTTTTCAGAACTCAAGCAAATGTAATTGATATTATTTGTATATTTTTTACTTTTTGTATTATTTTAATGACTTGCTAACCCTCTTTTTAAAGCTATGGATATGAATATAAATTAATTTATTGTTTATAGCATGGGACTACCCACACATAGGTTGAGTTGAAAAGTAATGGAATAGGTACATAAACTTGGTTAGTCATGAGCTGAGAATTCTTTAGGAAATCTGTAAACAATTGAGACTAACTGCATTCTATATCCAACTGAAGGTTGTTTTTATTTATTTGTAGAAAATACACAGATGTTTTTGCACGATAATAAAAGTTTCTGTTAAATTAATGCAAGTAGTTTTGTATGTTATCATCTTGGAATTCTTTGTCCTTATTTAATGAAGGAAGTCTTGGAAATGGCATCAAATTAAAATTATTTGACAAAGATTGTAATGTAAGGATTTTGATTGAATCACGAAGGAAGTTTGTAGTTCTTCTTTTGAATTTGGATTTAATTAAATTGAAAGATGAACTTATGAACTATGATTTCTAAAAGCATTTTATCTGTGGTTAATTGACCCTAGATCCTGTTTTTGCAAGATAGTTGGAGATTAGGTATATCCTTTTTAAATTTTTTAATAACATTTTATAAATTTCTTTACATCTGATAATTTGTATCGCTTCCTCATTTGAGGTTTTTCTTTGTTGTTGGAACTTCTCAATTTAATTTATTTTTAATTGATGAACCTACTATTGGGAACAAAACCTCTCAAATTACAATTTTTGTAATACTGAATAAAAATTTCCCTGCGAATGTTTCCAATGTTTTAAACATGGGAACGAAAATGATTATAAAAAGTTTCCCTTGGAATTTATTGGTACCGGCAATCAATTTTCAAGATGAATTTAGACGTCATTTCATACGATTTTTTGGGAGATTCAAGATAGCACAAAAAATTCACGATAGGGCACAATTAGTTCCCCAAAAAGGATGAGGATAGATGTTTAAATGAAACAAATCACGACGAATGTAATTAATAATATGGAATCTCTCCGTTGCATGCGTATACTCTTCGACGAGAGGGAGAGGACACAGATGAATCTATTGAGACCGCGAAGATTGAAAAAAAGAAGAAAACAAGAGATTCAAGTTGGAGTCAAATAAATGGAAAATAAAATATTGTTTCATAGTCAAAATATCATCGAATATCTATCACTATCACTTGTATAATGGTCAGAAGAAGTCCAAGAATGCAAAAATAAAGACTACAAAAAATTCAGATATAAAAATACATGCAACTTTTCTAGAATTCCGCAGTATAAAGACCTAATTAATACATATGCTTACAACCTCATCGGATCCACTTATTTCTTCCTTAAGGTTTTAATAAACCAAAAAGATTAAAAAGATCGATACTTTCCAAAAATGATGAGTTTATTACACATCACCTCGGAAATAGATAATAGTTTATATAATTTTGTTAGCATTTTTATATCTTTTCTATAATTGATTATTAATTTTTGACGGTTGTAAATTAAAATGCTTTTATGTTAATCATCTTATCTAAAACTTTTTACTTTAAATCCAAATTCTGAAACACTCTGTAAAGTTAACCATCTTTGAGATAAAAAAAACAATTACATATTGCGATATCTTCATTCGTTTAGAAAATACGATTTTTGCAACAGCAAAAAAGTCAAAATGGGCCACTGTGCACCGTCAAAAGTTTGGAACCAATGGAACCAAATGTGAATATTTTGATTGATAAGCTTTGTTATTGATTTTAAAATAAGAACCATTTGAAACTAATTCAATAAAACAAATTGAATGCAATTAGTCTGATTAACTTATAAATAAAAACTATACAAATTTAAAAACCCATGGAGAACATCATTTTGTAATTAATTGAAAACAAAACAAAGCATTTTTGCGGGCATTGATCTCGTAAACGTATAAACCAAGGATAAGTAGTGTTCGGAATTCCAGTGTGCACATTGAAAATGATAAACATTCCAAAGCAAATGATTGTTGAGATTCACATTGCAGAGACTTCAAATGTAACAATCAAACAAGGCTACTATTATACAGTGTACACTACGGTTTGTTTATAGTGATTTTTGTTTCTTTTCTTGTTTTACTTTTTCAATAAACTTCATGAAATTCATGAAAGATGTGTGCAATACACAAAATGCATTTAATTTATCTCCATTCGAATTGAAAATTACATTTATCTTTTGCATTCCATCGAAAGCAAGGGGTAGAGCACACATCTTTTTTTTTATAAAGATGAACTACAGATTGAAAACGTTCCGAAAAACTATAGGGGAACAAGACCAAATGTCTTGACTTAACATGATGGGTGCTTGTGCACGGCGCGAGTTTATTTCTCTATTTCCGTTTGAATTACAAATCAAAGGTTAAGAAAGTTAAATGAAATTAGAGAGGGGGGACTCTTTTAACAATAATAAATTGACAAGTGTTTATTATTGAAGACATTTGTGGGGTAATTATTTAAATGATGTGAGACAAATCAAGTAATTTGGGTGTGGTGAAGGTTATGTATGTTTGTAGATGTGTGGTTTTTTTTTTATTTTTATTTAATTTAATTGGAAAATAATGTTAAAAACTGTTTTGAAAACCTTAAGTAGGTATCAACCTTTCGGAGCTTAAATTCGGAATTGTCATGTCTAAAAATGTCATACAAAAATGGTTGTCTGTAAAATCGGTTTACGGACGATAATTTTACGTAATAACGTGATCATTTATAATTTTTGAAGTTAAAAATATTAATTTCTCATTATTTCTAATTTTATATATGCAAAACTATACAAAAAAATGATGCCTTTTCAATAAACCTTGTATAGGTATATATTTTGTAAAAGTATACAAATTATTTCATGAAATCACACATTTTTCATGAAAAAGTGGGAACAAAATTAACTTTTTTTTCTTTACACATCATATTGTCAATATTTTTACATGACAACATTTAAATAATTTTATATTATCTGAAAGCTTATTATTTTAGCTTTCAATATTCATTTCACTCATGTTTGTACGACATCCAGAAAAAAAGCTGGAATTTTTTTAATGCAATAAATTTTCATCGAAAAAATAAAAAAAAAAACTTTTTTCTTCCTTCTCGATTTACTCCATTTTTTTCATATGACAACCTATAATAAATTTAATATTATTATAAAGCTATTTTACCTTTGTATAGTTTTTAGTGCATATACCGGTATGTGTGATGTATCAAATGAAAGGTGATATTATCAGCATGCGAAATAAAGTTAAATCAAATTTCTATATGCTATAATAGGTAAAACGTTATCACGTGTGAAAAAAAACATTATCCTTTTACCGCTATCTCTGAGTTCTGTATATGAAAAGGTTAGAAATAATAATACAAATATAATAGTCCTGTCAATAATTATTGGTACATGAAACTTTTTTTTTTGAGTGCCGGGTATGACAGCGACATGTCGCGACAGTGCTAGCACACAAAAAAAAGAGTTGTATGAACCAGAAACCAGACCTATCTTTCTATATGTTTTTGGGACCGCTGAATCCGAATTTCAAGTCCGTTTTGCCCGGTCACCCTCCAGTTTTGAGAAAAGTGTAAAAAAGACCCCAAAAACTACCTTTTTTTGAGTTTTTTGCATATTACTCAAAACTGGAGGGTGACAGGGCCAAACGGACTTGAAATTCGGATTCAGCGGGTCCAAAAACATATAGAAAGATAGGTCTGGTTTCTGGTTCATGACACTTTTTTTTTGTGTGCCGGTGTAATCTATCCACTGTACAAATTTCATTTATCTATCTCGCAAAATAAAAAATTTATTAGTAAAACTTGAAAACGGTCAAAAAATGTAGTGCGCTATTTTTTGCACATGTATCCGCAACAGTGTCCTGTGAGTTTGAGTTAGAATTTTGTCAATACTTCTCCTAAACCATACAAAAAGCTTATCTTTTGATTTAGAAAATAATTTTTTTTTACCATCTCATTTTACCCCGATTTACCCTATTTAATGGTTGAATTTTTAAAAATCCTTTCTTATTATTAGTATACCTATTCAACTTTAGGTTATAACCTTTCAAATAAGCTGTAGTAGATTTTTATGTCTCTAATATGTAGTTTATTTTAAATTTTGAAATGCAATTTATACCACACTGCTAAAAATTACAGCCGGGACGGGAGGAATTGGCGTCGTGGATGCTGCCATGGTTCATGGATTTATAAGACATCACGTCATATGTTTTTGACAAGTTTTTTTTTTTTTTTTTGTTATTTCTGACGACAATAAAAAATGCAAAAATATTTACAAACACTCTCTAATATGCAAGTAACAAACAAAACCTATCAATTAAAAAAAGTTAACAAAAACATTGAAACGCATTTAAATGAGGTTTTGACAGTTTAGCACGTCATGTAATGTCATCATTTATTTGAACAAACAAAACAAAAAAAGAAATAAATAAACAATTGTGACAATCACGTACATAGAGTGTACGAGTATGACGGCCCACATGTAATTTCTATGTTTGCTGCACTTCGCCTTTTTATCACAACACAAACTTAGCAGTATCACCTCGTTTTTTTTTTTGCCACTGCCTTTTTATTTTTATTATTATGCAAGCTCTGTTTAGCTTACTCGGTCAAATGGTATAGTCTAAGTCAAATGAAGTAAAGAAGACAAAAAAAAAAAGAAAATAGCGCAACGGCACACTGCATCAAGCGTTCACTCCATGTACGGAAAAAGTGTCACATAGAAAAAATGTATCTGGCTAATTTAAGAGTCTTATCACGATCGCTGTAAATCAAAGCGGAGTGTTGTTACGAAGGCGGTGGCGCGGCAGCCGATAATGGAAGGCCGCATTACTTAACGTAGTCTAAATGGTAGCGTTACATTTAGAGTATCTCTTATGTTAGTATATTATATTGACAAATTTGTATTAATCTTATTTAATGAATGAATTTGATAAGGAATGCGGTGACACATCCGTGATTGAGTGATCGCTATTTTTCATTCATCAGTTTTATTTCCTTTTTTGAACTTTTGTATAATGAAATACTTTTATCTTTGTATATCAAAAAAGCAACTTTATCTTTTAGTATATGATGCTTTTATTGCAGTTTTTTTAGTCCTTGGTTAGACGAATGCAGAAGTGCAGACCACCAGCATAGTCAACGAAGATCAAACAAAAATAAGAACACAGTGTCGAAAACATTCAAAAATGTTTCACGAAAAATTCCAATACATTTCAAGCAGTAGGTAGATACTAATTCTGAATCCACTGGATAGGGTCAGATCTATTCAGATTCCAGGAAGTAAAGTAATGCAACAGTTCTCGAGTTGGAACGTTAAAATAATGAAAGTTGGGAGCTGTGAACTAGAAAATTATGATGTAGAGAAAGCAAGCTTTCATCTTGTAACAAAATGGCGAAACACGGGAGATGGATCACTTTTATTAGAAAGGGTTAAAAGCTTCAATCTCTTCACGAAGTCACAAAAAGTGGATTCGGAGATATAACGAGTTAAATTAAATACGCTACCATTGAATCTTATGATAAATGTCTTTGCCTAACAAATGACAATTTGAACCGAAACACTATTTGATCAAACTAATGATAGCTCTTAATAAAGTTTAACCTTGCACAGATTTTGGGACTAGATTTGGATTTTTTAAACTTGGTCCATTACAGACCTCCATATAATATGTTGTATTACGAATTAGATCAAGGTTAAAACAAAACCGCTGTCATTTTATATAGTTATAATATAGGGAATAGTTACTTTAAAGTTTTTTTTTTGTATTTCAAAGTTTAATTCTCACCACGGTGCATTTTGGCAAGGACTACCACAAAAATTTTAAAATATGTCATTTGTAGGCGCGGATTTGAATGGACACAGAAATGTTTAAGAGTAATCTGAGGACTGCCAGAATGGTTTAGGACATACTCAATTTGGAATTCTCTTAGTGTAGACATCGTTATAGGTACCTTCACCTTATCAAAAATAAAAACAAAATCTTATCACTACAACAGTGTTAACCCAGTATGGCAATAGCCAATTCTGCGCATGCTTCTGTTAGTTTGCATTGTGTAGGAACAGAGTAAGGTACCCTCTTGGTGCAAAATTTTAAGGTTCTATTTTTTTTAATCTAAAGTTTCTTTTGTCTGAACTACATAATGTCAATATTCCATTTTGCAGTTTATTTTTTTTTTTCAAAACCAGGAAAAAGTGAGTTTCCGCTATGTACTATTTGAGTTTTGACTCTCCACCAATATAAAAATAACCAAACCAAAAGCTTATTTTGCGTCATTAAAGTCAATTACGAACTACAAAGTTTACAGACGTTATTATTTGGCATTATTAAACAAAAATCTTATCTATTTTTTTTTTTAATTTAGTGTACCTATCTAAGGTGTGTTTTGTTTTAGGTATAAAGAAAAAAACAATTAGGTTTGAAAAATATTCAAGGAAAGTGAACTAGGTCAAACCTAAAAACATTTCGAACGCTTTACCTACCTACGAAGCTTTTTTTTTTTTTTCATTAAACTCTTGAACAAAGGTACAAGTTTGTTTGTCTATAAAAGTAGAACAAAACAACTGTGTTTACCTAAAGTCAATGAATTTAAATGAAAGAGCTTTGATAAGTAAAAAAAAACTTTTTGGATTTTGACAGAAAGTCGATAACATAACATCGTTAAATCCATTAAACGATATCAAATCTGATGTAAGACGAAAATCTGTCTGTTTAACCCAAACAAAAATGTAGTTTTTCTTTTGAATATTTTAACATTGATGAATATGAACAAAATTTAAGTATGTTTTTATTTTTTTTTTTTAAGGATAAAGCGAAAAAACTTATCTATTATACCAGAAAGTATGTGGTACAAATTAATCCAAGAGATTCAAGAATTTGTATTAATGAATATTTTTTACATTAAAATATTTTTAAAGGCTCCTTTGATTTTTAATACCGAACCCAAAAACAACATTTCTATCTAATATCACAGTTGTGACATTTTGTCCAACGATCGCTTTGATATCAACTTATCCCATGCAATTTTTGAACTTACTATTGTTATGGTTGCCAGTTTGATTTTGGTCTCATTGGCTTTGTCATTAATTTTTAACTGTATGAATGATATTTCAAGAATATTGTGTCAAAATTTGTGAGCTTTAAGGAAAATGTATGTCATCTAAGACACAACTCTTCTAAAGTAAGGCAAAAAAATACCATAAACTCAATTTTGTATCATAACTTAGTTGGCTTTTCTGGTACAATATTCTCTGATTTAAGTCATCAAATATGCAGGAAACAAAAAAATGCATTATACTGACTCAAAGTACGAAGCAGTCAATTATGCTATCTATTATACATAAACAAATAAACGGCTGCTCCCCATCTTACTTATTAAGTATTCAAATCAAACATTTATTGTTTCTTACAACGTTGTAAACTATTCATAAACTGTCGATTAACTGAGTCAATTTGTTTCTCATTTACAATTCCTGAAAAATTGATGACAAACTCACAACTGGCCTTGATTATTATGCATAACTTTCCCTTGGAATAAAATTTCATTGTGAGTCATGTTCATAAAAATGCAATTTTCCGTTTGGCAAAAAATTTAAACACAAGAAAGTCCAGAGACAACACCATATATGGAATTACATATATAAATCGAACTTTTATTTTATAAATATCTTTTTCGATCAATTTCAATTATTTTCAACCTACAGATTTATGGACTTTGAATTTGACTGTGATGCGCAAAACAACTTAAATCTTTGTTTGTTAAAAATTTAAGTAAAAACAAACATTATAAGGCGCGACTTCAAAATTTTTATAAATCACCTTAACAGAAGATGTTTTGTGTATAGTTTGAGTACCTACGTCAACATTTGGATACCAGATGCGTATTTATAGAAGTTCCGAGGTTCCACTCGCAATGTGCGGAAGATCGTTGATTAAAGATTCAAAACAGATCTTTTTCCAAGAAAATATGACAACAACATGTGTCTTTCTAACTTCGATTGCATAATTCAAAATTAAATTGACTTCAATGGTTGTTGCAAGTAATTTGTATTCTGGAGTGAAAAAGTCAAGTGTACGTTTCTATTTCACTTTCACATCTTTAAACTACTCAATAGGCAAAACTTGTCTGCAATTTCTTGTATAAAAGGTAATTGAAGTTTATATAGGGAAAGTATTATGCAATGGGTGTGCCATATGATGAAGAGAATCAATCAAAAACACCATTTGTTGATAGACGACTACCATGACGATCACGTTCTTATCTTGGAGACCAACCGACATGTCGTCCGTCGTCGCATCGCTGGCACACATGATACGTAACGTACTCTTGAAGACTCAAGGTTTTTGTCAAAATTAAAAAAAAAAAAAACTCAACAACAATACACAAAGTGTGATCGTTTTATATTAGTTTGCGCGGTGTATACGAGAAGTATATGATATAATAAAAAGCAGTAGTGTCGACATGTGAAGTAGTCAACTGGCGTCACCGGGGATTTTGGGCAAGATAACAATGCATTAATGTGCTGCTGCCTTGTGTGTAGAGAGAAAAAGTAGCGAACATAAAAATGAGTGCTCGCAGAAAAATTATTATCAGTATACTCAATAAGAAGTGGATTTTTTTTTTGTGTTACATTACGAAGGGGCCACTTAAAGACATTCTCAATTGCATGAGTCAGGGTCTTAATATTCCTTCGAGTACCTACCTACTTACATTAAACATTACAAACTAAAAGCGCCTTTTGATATTGTGAAGCGATTTATGATGCACTTTAACAAAAAGAATGCTAAGGTTATAAACAATTTGAAAAAAATATTTTTTTAATTGAACTCAATAGTGTTTCAAATAAATATAAGATCTTATGGTATACCAATACCAATATATGGGAAATCAATTGATTACAATTTCTTAGGGTCTTAATGGTGATGGACTTTCAAAATAAATGTAAAAATGGTTTTTCATTGAAAAGCATTGACATTAAAATAATAAAATAATACACTATGTGACAGTACAAATTTTTAACTGCCGTAACTTCACTATAGTAGAGTAACTAAAGCAAATTATTAGGGAGCCCGGCCGAACAGCTCTGATTTTGACGATTTTTTTTTCAAACGTAGGTAATTAAAAATACTTTAAAGTCTATAGATTAAAAATTGCCGGTGTTGCCGTATTGTTTTTTAAAATTAAAATTAATTTTTTTTTTTAACAAAACCATTTTTTTTGCTTAAATTTTATAAAACAAATGATAGCAAAAGATTCTCTAGGTAATTTAAGGAAAATATATAAAAGGCAGTAAGGGACAATCTTCCATCGTTTAAGCGATAAATGCAATTTTCTAACATTCTGACCTCAAACAAAAAAAAAAATATTTTGAAAACAACGGCAACACCTACAATATTTTAAAATACATTTTTAAAAAGCCAGAAGCTCATTCTTATCTCTTAAATTTAAATCCACTAATTTTAATCAAGACTTTTTGAAAAAATGGCCCTCAAACTCAGAATTAAAAAAAAAATGTTATTAGAAAAATTTAAAATGACTTTTTTCCAAACTTTTACTAATAAAATGTGAATTTATTTAAAAAAAATTTTTGGCCATAAATATTATCAGTTGAATTTCGAAGCAAAAAAGGTAAAATATATCACACTTTTGAAAAAAAAAAAAATGAAAAATTACTTCAATTTCAATGGTTTTTTTTTTATTAAAACTGAATTTTTGCATTGAAATAATTAATTTTCTCAAAGACTGTGGTAAATAGGAACTTTAAATTTTTGCTATTTAACTTTCAACCCTAAGGGTTATTAAATGAATAAAAAATAATTTTATGTTTAGATGTTGAACTTTAAAAAAAAAAATAAGTTACATTTTTTTTCAAAACTTTTATTAAAAAAAGTTATTAATGAAATACTTTTTAATTTTTTTCATAAACCGTAATACATATTGACATTTCCTTTTATAATTTGAAATCATAATAAATGCGGCCAGAAAAAATTTAAAAATAAATGCATTTTATATTACGACCAAGTTTAAAAAACGACATGTTAAAATTTTTTCAATAATTTTTTTTTTCAAAAATCTGAGTTCAATTACCATTCTTTCAAAAGGCGTTCATTCAATTAACTTAATTTTAATTTTACATATATGACTAAGCTTCTAGCTTTTAAAAAATGTATATTTGAATATTGTAGGTGTTGCCCTTGTGTTCAAATATTTTTTTTTGTGTTTGAAGTCAATTAATAAGAAAATTGCATCTATCGCTTGAACTATCGAAGATTGTCCCTCATACCCATATATTTTTTTTCCTTGAATTTCCTAGACAATCTTTTGGCATCAATTAATTTATGAAAGGAGAATGGGCATATTGGACGTTTGGACGGCCAGTAATGAAATTGGTATCAAATGAAAGAACTACAACGTAGGAAAATTTTTTACTATGGCCGTTTCGTTGTATTGCATTTGGAATGGAAGATATTGCAATATTAGTGTTGTTAATGCATCGTGCAATATGTGAAGGGCAAATTGAATTACTATTTTAATTAAATTATGAAATATGATTTTATGTCATTTTTTCTATGATTTAAAACCTCAATCTTGAATATCCGACCAATGGAACTCAAAATATTAGCTTTTTAAACCAACCACTTCAAGATTTTTTTTTAGTTTTCAAAAGGAAAAAACAAATAAAAAATTGAGAAAAAAGTCTTAAAATAGACTCGAAATTGATGTTTTAAAAAGCCAATATTTTGGGCTCTATTGGTTGGATATCCAAGATAAAGGTCTTCAGGTTCAGGGAAAATGACAGATTATCGTATCTTGCACTTAAAATACACGTTCAATTTTAAACATTGAGACAATTTGCATTAACTTTTAAATGCAAAAATGCATTTTATCGATTTCTGAAGAACGTTAGAAGGATAAAAATTCTGCACAATGTATGTAAGACTTAATTACATCAAAAAATAACAAAATCGTTCTTGGCCGCGGAACGTCCAAGTTCCATACAAAATTGCCCATTCTCCTTTAAGAAAAATTTTCGAAAAAAATTTGTTTTTGTTCACAAAAATCTTCAATTAAATTTAAAAAATCACAATGGCAACACCGGCAATTTTTAATCTATAGACTTTAAAGTATTTTTAATTCCGACGTTTGAAAAAAAAGATCATCAAAATCTAAGCTGTTCGGCCGGGTTCCCTAATATTGCCAATTTTTGAGCTTTAGTTACTCCACTACTATTCTTATTCGATTTTCAAGTTTGGCTGGAAGAGTAATACATTTTTTAAAAGTAGGTAAAATTCTTCAATAACAAGGGTAACAGTTTAAAAGCTTAAAAATTAACTCCTCCGCCTTAGTGTTGTCAAGGTTATTGGTGGAGCTCCATCTAATCTGTCATGTAACCATTATTCTGCACTAGAAGTATAAGGAAAACCTGCGTTTAGTTTGCAAGAAGAAAAACTACAAACCTTATATTGACTTGAAAGAAATGTACTTTTGCAAAAGACATTGCTACCTAGAGAAGCCAAGACAAAAATTAGTAAGAAGTCGTTTTTGTATTAAGAATATAGAAGTTTTAACTACTATACTAGTGCAAAATGGGTAGGTACTTGATAACACAGCCACACAAAAAAATATAAAAGTTCTGACCTGGGGTTGCCACTAGGTTTTTCATATAGTTTTTGGGTCGCTGAAACCGAATCCGAATTCCGTTTTGCTCCATCACGTCAGGTTTTCGAGATAACCTCATAAAATGTCACGAAAACAAAAAAATTTTGTCTCTGATCTGGGTGTGCGAATATGTTAATCATATAGTTTTTGGATCGCTGAATCCAGATTCGAAGTCAATTTCGCCCTATCACGTCAGGTTTCTGAGATATCCTCAAAAAAATGTCAAAACCAAAAAAACAAAATTTCTTATCTGGGGTTGCGTCTAGGTTTTTCATATAGTTTTTGGGTTGTTTAAACCGAATCCGAACTCTATTTTGGCGTATCACGTCAGGTTTTTGAAATATCCTCAAAAAATGTCTAAACTAAAAAAAAAGGTCTTTTATGACATTTTTTGAGGATGTCTCAAAAACCTGACGTGATACGGCAAAATAGAGTCCAAAACTAGCTGCTGATATAATAATATAATTTCTTAACCAAAGAACAATTCGCAGAAAATTCGGGGAAGACAATTTTAAGATCTTTACCGGGAGATAACACCGAATTTATCTCATAAAAATACATTTTTTAAAAATTAATTCTCAAACAGAACAGATTTGTTCTTTTGAGAATTAATTTTTTTTTTAAATTTATTTCTATGAGATAAATTCAGTGTTATCTCCCGGTAAAGATCTTAAAATTGTCTTCCTCGAATTTTCCGAGAATTGTTCTTTGGCTAAGGAAGTTTTTGGTGAAAGAATGTCATTTTCAACTCCATTCTTTTATGGGTCAATCTTTGATTTAAAGTGAATTTCTCAAAATGTGCCTTTTTTCTTTTAGTGCATTTTTTCGTTATTTTGCCCATTTTTAGCAAATTTAGGATAGTATGCAATTTATCTGTTATCTCATTTGGTAATTAATAGTTTGGCACTATAAATTTAGTTTTCCACAAATTTGTTTAAAACACATACCGCAATTATATGTTGCAACGAAAGATGCATTAAAATTTCAGTGATCAGTTATGCCGTTTTGCTCACTTTTTAACAAATTAGAGCCTAAACAAGTTTAACATTTTGATATATGATTGAAAAATTTATAATGCATAACCTTACCTTACCAACATTGAAAAAGAACGTTTGTCAAAATACTTTTTCCACTCAGAAATTAGCATTGCTAACACAAAAACGGCAACATCGAAGCATAATACCACCCATATGACTGACTTTGTTTGCTATCATCAGATTCATCATAACAAACCTTTTAAATGACCGTTTACTTGGATCTTTTATCTTTAACCGTTAAAGATTATTCTCATAAGATCGAAAAATGTTCATTTTGTCAAAATAATTATTTCGATCATTGTATGTAATCTTCATTAAAAATAAATTAAGATTCTAAATTTTACAGAAAAACTTCATACTGTCGGATTCAACTCGTTTATGTAACGTGACTTTTATTTTTTCTTAGTAAATGGTTAAAATAAAAAAAAAATGTTTTACATTATTATAAAACTAATAGGAATGCTTATTTTAGGGACAGTATTTCGTACAAATTTATATTAAAATTGACAAAAAGTATCTATTTATGTATTGGAAATTTTGTCTGAATGTCATCCATCCGCAGTACACAGAGAAAAAAAACATCTAAAATTAGGCGGATTTCTGCATGCTTTTTTTGCAAATCCGACTGCGTCTTAAATTAAACGGAAATTTACTTAATTTTCTTCTTATTATCATAAAAATAAAAAGATGTTCATCTTAAATTAACTGGATTTCCGCTTATTTTAAGAGAGCAGTCATCTTGGCAAAAAACCATGAAGAAATCCGCTTAATTTTTGGTTGTCTTTTTTCCTCAGAGTTAAGAACCTTCATTGTAGTCAAGCTTAGATTTTCTCCAATAAAAGCAACAACTGCTAAAGTCCAACCTACAAGCAAGCAATTCCAACCAAATTGTAACTGATCCACTGTCAATGCAAGATGCAATGGTTCCGAACTAGCATCTCGATAAATATTCAAATGAAAACCTTCGTGCACAGCTTGTGACAAACTATTTGAATCCCATTTTTCTATCAATCCTCTTTCAACCATTTCAATAATGAATAGATCTAGAATTTCCTTAAACGGTGAATGTGGAGGCATTATAAATCCAAGAAAATATTGCGAAATAAATGAATGAGCATTTCGAAATAACGGTTTTCTATAATTCGATTGCAAATTGATAAGAAAATCACTTCTATCTTTACCGATCGAATAGGCAAAACTTGTATTTTTCATCGAATATAACTCCTTGAAATACAAAGGATAATCAACTAAAAATACAAGTCTTTTCAAATCTTTAGTTTGCAGTTCTGTTTTTAACAAACCCCATTCAAAACTAGGAATCATCAAGGGAATATTGTCTTCAATCAAATCCAATATCGAATTGTATTGTGAAATTTCGATGGAAACTGTCAAAAACGATGTGAAATAAATAATGTACATGTTTACAATTATAAAAGAAAACACAAAAACTAGAATGTAATATCGATAAGCTGATGAAATCTTTTTTTCTGTTGGAATTCTGAGCATAATCATAATTGTTTCACTTATACTTTCCCACAAGTCAGCTTTAAATTTCAAAAAACGGTTCATCAAAACTTTTGCTAAAATTATGTAGATGACGGTTATGAAAATCCATATCCATAGGCTTGGAGAAAATGGCTTCATAAAGTATTCACTTGCATCCACATGTCCTTTTACGGGAACCATTATTGCCAAGTTTTGAAAATTTATTGGATAACTTAAATTTATACCGGGAGCATTACAAAATACATTCATACTGACATCAATTTTGTCATTTATGGCTGCCTTTATTACATCTGGAATATATAGTTTTGTCGAATTGTTAATTTGTATTTCTTGAAAAGTTGAATTGTGCTTCTTTAGGAAATTTATAAACATTTGTCCGTAACGCCCTCCGACTTGATATTGACCATTTTTGTCCGAATACCAAAATGTTCGTGGAATATCTTTTTGAATAGTTGTCCGAAAAGTGAAGTTATTTAGATTTTTCATGGTATCAGGAAGTTTGTCCGAACTGGTGTTAGAAATCTGTCGAATTTTCATTTGACTGTATGGAAAAAATGCATAGGAAATATCTTCTGCTGTTCCGAAAATTTTTGAGAATTTCTGTTTGGCAAAGAAGAAAAAATATCGATGTAATAGTTGAAAATTGACAGTAGAAATGATAACGAATTTTCTAAGAAGTAGAAGCGTAATAAGCTGTTGCAACATTTTGCAGAAATGCTGAGATTTGTTGCTTTTAACGACCAGTACAATATTTTTATACGCAAAAGTGTTGTTTTCACTTGAATTCAATGAGTTGTATATCATTATTGGATTATCTGGATACATTTTTATGAAATTTGTCAAAAATTCACCATGAAAACCAACAAAACACATTGCGGCTGAATTGCTGATTTTATAAACTTTTTGGATAAGTTTGTTTAATTCCAAATTCTCACTTGCGAATATAGTAGTTACACAAAAAAGTAAAAATGTTACAATATTAAAGAAAGTCATTTTTTTTTTTAAATATACAACAAGTTTGCTTAATAGTTTGTCAAGGTTGAATGTTTTTGTTAAACTAAAAAGAGGGCTCGTAACTTGTTAGGTAGTATTCATGTTAAATTATAGTTAAACTTTGCTTATTTTGGCAACACGCACATATTGGATGGTCATTAAGATATAAAACAATTAATTCGCAACAAAATTTTAAGTGAGCCATTATGTAATTAAGGAACACACATGCCTCGATTTAATCCTTTATCTAATTGTCAAATCTTATAGACCAAGAATTAAAAACGGTTATTATAAAAGAAGAGCAATTTGTAAATATACAAAATGAGTATTTTTAAATGAACTTTAAAACTCGTCAGGTTTGCTATTTTACTTTGCAATTTTTTAGTTGTGACAAAGAAAGAATCATATGATAAAAAGCTAAAAAACGAAAAAGGCGAAACATTTATCTCTATTATGGAAAATTATCCGTGTGATATTTGGTTATAAGTTCCAAGCTCATCTTTAAAAATAGAACTACATTAGAACTTTTGGCTCAAGACCGTTAACAAAATTTTGTTTGCTTTAATTGGACATAAAACATTTGAACGTAAAACCATAAAAGAATTTATGTAATTAATATTTGGTAACACACTGCACAGTTGAATCCGTGCGTACCTAAACCTTAAAGAATACTTTAAAAAACACCCACTCATAATTTGTTTCTTTGTTTTTCTTTGATGTTGTTGTTGTTCTTTTCAACATATTTGTTCTGGCTCAAAACATAGTATTACGTCATGTTATTTCCGCTGAGGTTGATTTATTATTCACAAAGCGTCTGCTAAGTCTTCGTTAATGATTCTAAAGTGTTCCCCTATGTAAACTTTGCCGCTCAAAATATGTATCGACCTATCAGTATTGGTATTGGTAAAAATAATTTTAAATCGACACTCTCTTGTACAAAGACCCTTGGTCATTTAGATAATATTTATTTAAAATTCTTTAACAGTAAGTAATAATAAAAAAATAAAACTGGGCGAAAAAAAATCCACAAGACATTAACCCTTATCAACATACATAAAGTGATTCATTAATTTTGATATCCAATCCCCTTTATGTGACCAATATCGCAAGTGTGGATAGTAAATAAAATTCCAGGTTTCGTAAATATTAAAAGGGAAATTTCTATATGCTATACGATGAGGGCGAGAAAAGTGAGTCATAAATCTAGATAAAGTCTCTATTGGGGACAAACATTCTCTTTTTATGAAAAAAAGTACAAAAAATAGAACAAAAATACTTATCATTTTTCCTCCACAATAAAAACCATGTTATTTTTTATATATAAAAATATTAAACCACAAGTTTATTTTGAGTCATGAAATCTAATTATATAAATCAAACATATATTATTTTAATTTTTTTACAATTATATTTATTTTTTTTTGCATAAAAATATTAAGTTTGAAAGTATTCAAAGGAAAGTAGCGCCAAAATGTTTAACGTACATTATGTTTGTCTTAAAAGATTTGATCAAAAAAACTGTGTTTACCAACAGCCAATAACTTTTAATAAAGTAGGCTTGATAAATAGAAATATGTTCTCTAGGTATTGACAGAGCCAAAAATTATACATAAACAAAGATTTAAAGATTTTAGTAGGTTCAAATAGCTGGTGAGCTTTTATAAATATCAACCTATTTGGTTAAAATGGGTATTTGTCATTTAAGTTCCTCAATTTTGTATTAAAACATTGCTTTGAACCTGAATTCAATTTTCATGATAACAAATAATAAAAATATAGACAAAAGATATCATCGAAGAAAGAAGTCTCAACAATTTAAGTCTGGTAGTTGTCAGTCGTGGTTTCGGATAGGCTCTACGTCAACTTATCTTTTGATACATTTTTTCAAAAGTTATAAAATTGAAAATGTTTAGAAAACGAATACAAAACAATTTTTTTCAGAAATAATAAAATGTACCTATTGCAAAATTAAAAATTATAGAACTCTTTTTTGTAAACAATCATGCCAATGTCATAAGCCCTTATGACAAAGTAGTGTTTTTTCGAGCAAAGACGAAACAGGGAAGCATTAACTTCATTTCTATGAAAAAGTGAAGTTGATGAAAATTTGAAGATGTGGCCTTTCCGAAATTGTATATTGAAATTGAACTAAATGTATCCCGTAAAACATTTTGAAAATTCGTTAACAAGAACATTTATTGTTGCAAAAACCATATAATATTTGGAACGCTTTCGCCAAAAATGTGCGCAAATCGATGCTTTCAATGTTGACGAAGATTATTTTAAATGTTTTCATACTTTTTCCCGAACGAATAGTAACAATAGTTCTGTGTAGCAAAAGCACCGTTTAAGTTTTTTCATTGCTAAATCATGTTTATTCGTTTGGGTCAGATGGTGTTGTCCCAATTCTTAAAAACAAACATTAGCTCAGACCTTTCTCTTTTTGTTTGAGCTGTTCATTAAATCAGGAAAATTTCCTTTTTGGGTTCCCGCCATTTTTCATAGAGTTATATACCTTTATAATGTGTAGATCGTATCAAGTACCTACTATTTAAGAACTGTTTCAGACTGTTTCATTACCATATTGCTCATACTTTTGGTTAGTAAGTTATGTACTTACTTTGTTTTAAAGATGGTAAAAAAATGTTTGCTAAATTTCTCTTCTAGTAAACTATTCCTTTATAATACTTGTTCACTTTTTCAGTGAGGCAAATCCTGCTAAGTGGAGCTTAGGAAAAATGTCTGTGTAACCACCTGCAGTCAGTTTGGTATTGAAATGCCATATTTTTGGCACAGGGACATAAGGCCCATGGAATAACAGCCACTATTTATTTGTGGAGCTTACGTCCCGCTTGAGTGAGACATAAGTTCCAAATTAAATGTGGGGCTTATGTCAAACTCAGGTTGGACAAAAGACCCACAAATAAAGGATGGGCGTTATGTCTTACTAACAAAGAATTTACAAATTAAAAATTATCTCCCAACAGAATAACTGTATTTGGGATAGTTACATAATTCGACTTTGCACATATGTCCCACCTTATTGGCAAATAAGCGGATTCAATAGTGTATCCAATCAAGGGGATTGCAGCAGAGCAGCATGCTCTCAGCCTCCAAACATATTTCACTGTTTTAAACCTAAGTATCCTGGGTTTTATTGTTTTATTTATGTGTATACCAAACAACAAAGATATGTTTGTGTTATAACTTGGCAAACGCGAAGCGAAAAATAAATTCTTACATAAGAATCTATTTAATTTTTGGAACCCAAACGCGAAGCGGAAAAAAATTTTGCCCACGGGAGAATCAATTTTGAGGTGTGAAAATAAAAATTCGCGAGAATTTTTATTTCTCATGTAAGAAATTTTTTTCCGCTTTGCGGAAACACGTGGGATCTATTTGTTTCTTATCATTATCTTATTCAAAGTTTCTTTTGCATTTAAAGAATCTGGAACAAAACGCGAATAAAATATAACAAAAGTTATAATTGTTCATTATTATTTAATATTTCGAAAAGCGTGGGGCTTATGTCTCACTTAAATGAAAAATATATGGAGCTTATGTTCCACTCAAGTGGGATATACATAATTCTTAAATTAAATGTCAACCCACTCAAGTGGAACATAACTCCCATAAATAAAAAGTGGGTGCTATATCCCTGAGCCTTTTGTCCCTGCGACATGTTTTTGTACCTTCTTGAGACTAATCTGTTAATGAATAAATAAGAGGCACATAAGACAAAAAACTTTTTTGGAACCTATACCTCGATTGGATGGACATAAGTCCCAAATTGGTATTGGGGCCATTCTGCCTTCATAAATTAAGGCCTTATATGCCTTTGAAAATAAAAAAGGTTATCATTTTAATATACGGGTTAACTTAGGTCTACTTCTATGCTTATTTTTCTAGCATTCGGCCTTATTTCTCAATTGGGACTCGGCGTTATTTCACTTTGACAAAGCGCAATAAGGCCGAATGTTGAAATTCGGCGTTATTTCGCTTTTGTAAAGTGAAATAACGCCGAATTTTGGAATTCGGCGTTATTTCGCTCGGCGTTATTTCACGGCACCCACAAAAAGTCGTGTGTGCATGTGCGTAAAACTTTGAAAAGTAAAGCAGAAGTTTTTTACATGGTCTCTATGTTGCGCAGCTTCAAAAAGCTCTTAAAACATATTTTGCAATTTATTACTGATTGAGGATAGCAAAAACAAAGTAAATCTCAGTTAGTGTTTGTTGTTGTGCAGCATCTTAGAACATTTTTTTTTTTTTTTTGTTATATGTAGATGTACTGATGTACTTTCACAAAAACACGAGAATTGTACACATGTATATGTTTACAAAGCATTTACATGCTTTCAACAACGTACCTAACCTACTCAGTTACAAACATTCTTGTTTCAAAAATCAACTTCATTCGTCCTCATTTTATGTGTAACAGAAGAAAAAAAAACGCAATTATTGATTTTTAAAATAAACCTAGTGAACAATGTTCCGGTTGAGAGACTTTATCCTTAAACCCTATTGTATACTACCATAAACCTACCACCCTTTTATTTTTTGTTTGTCGCTTTTATTGTTTCAAAAAGCATTGAACACAGATAATCCCCATTTGTTCTAAAACCCCTATTTCTATTTATAGAATTTTGTTATTGATTGAAGAATTGTGTCATATACAAACGTATTATTGCACTTTTTGTCAACGACAAAAAATAAAATATTGTATACAACATTTTTATCTGTGTATATTTTGTTTTCATTGTTAAAAAGTTTTCCATTTTTTGTATTTCCATACAGTTATTCTGTAAAATTGTAGTGAAATTCAACTAAAATGTCCCAGTTGTAAAACAGATTCAATTCAGAAAAATGTTATTATAGGTATGTCGACTGCCGATATAGAAAATATTAATTTAATGGTTTGTCAAGAGTTGAATGATATTACACATAATTTTTTTTATTGAAATACTTTCGAGTTTTAATGTCATAAATTCTTAGAATTTTAAAATAAGTTTTTCCTAAATGTCCCATCAAGTTATTTAAAAAAAATGTTTTTTCAAAAAAAAAAAAAAAAAAAACAGTTGAGAATTCTTTAAAAGAAATACAGGTGCGAGTAATATGGCCAACTCATAAATAAACTCGTAGTTATAGAAATGCAATTTAAAATGATCGCAATAGCACAAGATCACAGTACTACTATGTAGCTAATTCTCTTAAATGATACTTTAAACTTATTGCATAGTTATCGCTCGTAGAAGCAGGTAATAAGGTATGTCGGTAAATAAGGACCAAGGTAGAAAAATTCAATTTAAAATTATCACAAAGATCACAGTTCTGTATACCTATATGATACTCAGAAATCGCGTTTCTAACTTATTGCGTTGTTGCGGGTAATAAGGCCTGGTTCGTTTATAAAGTCTAAGGTAGAAAAACGCAATTTAAAATGATCGCAGGGCCTCGAGGATTCAGTAATTAAATGGCGCTTCAAACTTTTGCAACGTTGTTGCTCGAAGGTGCGGGTAATAAGGCCACTTGATAATTGAGGCCTAAGTTTTAAAAATCCAATTTAAAATGCTCGCAGTAGCACAAGATCACAGTACAATGCAGCTAATTTTCATTAAACCAAACTTTTTACAACGTTATCGCTCTTAGGTTGAAGTAATAAGGTCCTTTCGGTTAATAAGGCCTACTCGCTTAATAAGTCCTAAGATAATGTTAACTTTAAATGATCTAAGCACTCATTTATTTCTTGCATCCAATACTTGTCCCTTGACAGTAAGAAAAGAAAGACAAAAATGATGTCATTTGAGTAAAGGAATTTCATTTTGACATAAAACATTTCGCTATCATTTCACCGACCGACCCTGCACGACGACGGACGATGTACGATGTGCACTAATGCATGCCATGTTGACCATGAAGAAATAAAATAAATTCACTGAGCTCGACTTAAATGCATAATTGCAGTTTGACTTACATACTAACTGGTATAATGTGTGCGGCCATTTGATTTGTATACTTTAATACGTTGATTCGTGAGGTGACTATAAGAGTACCTACGTTTTGAATTAGACGACTTGGATTAGATGTGCATTGATATAAAAATATAAATTGGCTTGTCTGTGTGTCATGAAAGTTTGAATGACAGTAAAATGAAGACGATGTGACGCGTATTGCATTTCGCACTTTTTTTCTGTACGGTACGAACCTACCAACAAGACATACGTTGAGTGCAAAAGAATGTAATTATTTTGTTACACAATACATTTAAGAGGGTAGGTAATATGGCATAGTCAAGCCATATCGTGCAGCAGAGTTGGCAGTTTTTTGCATGCGAGTGTAGTCGAAGTGTACCTACTAGAACGCAAAAAAAAAAAATATATAAAAAGAATGCCGACACTAACGTTATGGCACTGAAATTACACTGTTTAGTTTGTTGACACTTAAAATGAGGTGTCATGGTGGGTTTTTGGTTGTTGATGTTTTTTTTTATATTTGCGTTGTCTATATGGCTCGCTGGTAAAGCTATACATTTAACCATTTGGCTAATTAGAGCGACAAGCTTTTTATATAGTTGTACGTTTTAGCTTATATTGTGGGTGTTGGATTTCCCTGATGGGGGTTATGTGGGTCAATGGTTTACAAACCTATGCCAATTATCATATATTATATACTATCGTTAAAGTGGCATAGGGTGAGGTTGTGTCGATAGTTTGTTTTTTTTTTTTTGGTTCAATGACAGATTTTTTTTTGTGTTGCAACATAAAATTTCCCACGAAATAGGAATAAAGATATTTTTTAAGTTCAGATTTAATCAATGAACTAAAAACAATAGATATTTGAAAATCGGCCTTATCACGAATTTCATGTGGATCGGAAACCTTCTACGAATCACATAAAGCAATCACAAAATCCGTCCGTAGTAACTTTCCGACACTTTCCGACACAATTCGTGATAAAGTTGAATTTGTTAGATCAGTTTAATTTGACTATTGATGAACATTTCAGAAATTTTGAAATTCATATCAATTACCTACTGATTTTTGTCTCTTTGAAAAAATGGGTAGAGTACTCGAAAAAATAGTCATTAGCGCCGCCTGTCGGAAAAATTATTTTTCTTGATATAAAAAAAACTTTTTTTAATATCCTTAAATTTTTACAGTATTTTTTCAATGTTTTTTTTTCTTATTCTTTTCAGGTAAGTTCCAATCCAAATTTGGCGTAAGTTGCTCTTATTACATTTTCGAACATTCGACTGGATCAGTATTTTTTGGTATTATGATACATTCTTACAATTCATTTTAAATACAATTGACTCGATTAAATACAATTTTAAAACAGAACCACTAAATTTTGGTACTTTTTTAAGTTTTTGGCTTATATTTTTTTATAAAAAAAAAATTAATAAAGACTTGTTAGATAAGATAAAAGCACAAAAAGACCAATTGGGCTTTATTTCACTTTAACAAAGTGAAATAAAGAAACAAAGTAAAATTAAAATTGGCTTTATTTCATTTTTGAAAAGTGAAATAAGACCGATTTTTTAAAAAATACAAAAAATACAATTAATCCCAATTCTAGACGTAATGTACCCCAAAATTAAATTTAATTCCTCTCCTTCTTTTGGAAAAATATAAATGTTCTGGTAATTTCTTTATTAACTTTAAATTAATCCTTTGAAGTAATACAATGAATACAAAGAAATATCCTCTCAAATCTTATTTGAATGCTATAATCCAAAAGGTGATAGCTTCAAGCTTAAATAAACCTTATACATACTCTGAAAAAGGAAAATCCACTTATTTGTCGATTGATATTAAACATGTCACGCTTTGATGTACCTACATTAATATTAATAAAAAAAAAAAAAACTATCATGAGATGATAAAAGAAACCGCCAAGCGTTACCGCTAAAAATTAATCAATCGATTACTTCATTTCAGTGCACTTTTAAAATAACCCGTCGCGTCAATATCTAAATCAAGTGTTGTAAGTGATTTATAACAACATTGTTGTTGACATGATGCTCATGTTCACGGTGGCATACATCGGAATCTATGATGTGAAACCTGAAAACTAATTGAGACCAAATTTAGAGGCAAAATAAAAACACATCACTTCGTTGCGCTCATTGAAGGCGTTTATGGAACTTAAATTCCATGTTACAAACAATAAATTACATTAAAGGAGACAGACAAAATAGTTAAACGGATTGCGACAGGTGTGGCATTTTGAATATCAATGGCCCAAATCAAACTTTAGAACAACTTGATAATGTGCCACTTTTAATGAAAAAAAAAAAAAAAAAAAAACATTTACAAATTAGTTTGTTAATTGTGGGTGATGGGAAAGATTTTCCCTCAATATGAACAATAAATGTATTGTTTGTTTTTTTTTTCTATACAAATTATATTATTTGAGCCGCTGAGTTTTTATTTAAATAAATGGAAAATATTTATGTATGTCCGTTTAAAGGATAGTAAAAATCCATCTGGGACCTTTCTAATAAGAGAACAATTTGGCTCGAACCTCTAACAGTTAAAAAAAAAGAGAACTTCGAAGAAAAAAAAAAGAGAACAAAAAAGAGAGCATTTCATTTCCAAAAAAAAGCTTTAGTGAAGTAACTAAAGCTAAAAAAATGGAAATATTAGGGAACCCGGCCGAACACTGTTAATGCAGAAAGTGTTTTGTTTTTTTGCTTAGAAGAAGCAGCATACATTATAGTTTCATAAAAAGTTATTTTCTCAGTTCTCCGACTTTTTTTGGTGGTCATAGGCAGTGCATGTTACTTACATGTAACATGAGAAAATCACATTAGTTTTGCTATTTATTATTTTGGAAAATAACTTTTTGCTATTCATATTTCTAAGTTCTGATGTTTTTGACCCGATAATACCGAAAAAAACATTTTTTAATATTGATTTTCATAGCTTGGGTTCGAAAGGGTTAAAGGTGTTAAGAAGTGTTAATTCAATACAAATCGTATCTACTCGGGAAGAAGAGCATGAGTAGATGATAGTACTAGATTAACCAAAACATCTACTAGTAGTAAACTACCACCTCCAATGGACAATTGGACTAGATTTCATATTCTATTTGCAGTGGAAAATCTGAAATTTTTACACAAAAATCTCAAAAGTCAATAGAAAACGACATTAGCAGTGTCAACGCGTTGACTCGCAAAACTATGTTGATCACACTGTTTGACACAAAGCAAAAATTTAAATTTTCCAAAAATATTTTGAAAAAAAAGCGGAGAAAATGAGATTTGAAAAAAGTTCTCATAGAAAAATTAAACAAAAATTAGTTTGACATGGTTGCATTGAAATGTAAAAATTTCGAGATATACGCAATGCACTTTTAAGATGAAAGTCTTAAATGATTGCTGATAAGATTGTTGAACGAATATAAATGTAAAATTACCAAAGTTTTGTCGAAAAATTAGAAAAAAAAAAATTAAAAAAGTTTCGACATTTAATTTTAAAAAAATCGAATAAAAATCAATATGGCCACCTTCAAACGCTTATAGCATAGGAACGCCCGCCGCACCCAATGTTAATGGTTATGGTCTTAAAATGTAGTTTGGAATATACAAATGGTTTTTGTTTTTTTTTGCAAAAAAAAAAAAATTTTTGCATCCAACATGGATGCAATGGCCTTACCGAAAAGTTTTTTTTTTGTAAAAAAAAATAACAAAAAGGTGAAATGAGAACCGCCCTCCCTCCAAAATGGTACTCCATTCAAAAAATCGCCCTACAAAATATTTTCCCCATACAACTTTCATCACATTTCTATATACAAAAAACAATGTCAATCTGAAACGATGACACGGTATTAAATTCTGCCGCGTCAACGCTGGGACAGGGTCATTGCGATGACACCCAGTCCTAAAACCCTGTCAACGCGTCCCAATGGCAATGACAGAGAGATTACACGGTCATCGAAAATAGTCAATGCGTTGACCCAAAAATGTGTGTCAACGCGAGTGTCATCGTACCCGTCAATGCAATGACAGCAGTTTTCGTTGGTGCCGTGAAATAACGCCGAGCGAAATAACGCCGAATTCCAAAATTCGGCGTTATTGCACTTTACAAAAGCGAAATACCGCCGAGTTTCAACATTCGGCTTTATTTCACAATGATAAAGTGAAATTACGCCGATTCGGCATTATTTCACTTTTTCAGTGAGGCAAATCCTGCTAAGTGGAGCTTAGGAAAAAATTCCATGTAACCACCTGCAGTCAGTTTGGTATTGAAATGCCATATGGCAAAGGGACATATGGCCCATGGAATAACAGCCACTATTTATTTGTGGGGCTTACGTCCCGCTTGAGTGAGACATAAGTTCCAAATTAAATGTGGGGCTTATGTCAAACAAATTATAAAATAATCTCTCAACTGGATAACTGTAACTGGGATAGTTACATAATTCGATTTTGCACTTATAACCCACCTTATTGGCAAGTAAGCCGATCCAATAGTGTATCCAATCAAGGGGATTGCAGCAGAGCAGCATGCTCCCAGCCTCCAAACATACTTCACTGTTTATACACCTAATTCCTGGGTTCTATTATTTTATTTATGTGTATACCAGACAACAAAGATATGTTTGTGTTATAACTTGGCAAACGCGAAGCGAAATAAAAAATTCTTACATGAGAATCTATTTAATTTTTGGAACCCAAACGCGAAGCGGAAAAAAATTTTGCCCACGGGAGAATCAATTTTGAGGTGTGAAATAAAAATTCGCGCGAATTTTCATTTTCACACCTCAAAATTGATTCTCCCGTGGGCAAAATTTTTTTCCGCTTCGCGTTTGGGTTCCAAAAATTAAATAGATTCTCATGTAAGAATTTTTTATTTCGCTTTGCTTTCCACCAATTAAAACAGGTGGGATTTATTTGTTTCTTATCATTATCTTATTCAAAGTTTCTTTTGCATTTAAAGAATCTGGAACAAAACGCGAATCAAATATAACAACAGTTATTGTTCATTATTGTTTTATATTTTGAGTGTGGGGCTTATGTCCCACTTAAATGAAAAATATCTGGAGCTTATGTACCACTCAATATAATTCTTAAATTAAATGCCAACCCACTCAAGTGGAACATAGCTCCCATAAATAAAAAGTGGGTGTTATATCCCTGAGACTTTTGTCCCTGCGCCATGTTTTTGTACCTTCTTGAGACTAATCTGTTAATGAATAAATAAGAGGCACATAAGACAAAAAACTTTTGTGGAACCTAGACCTCGATTGGATGGACATAAGTCCTAAATTGGTATTGGGGCCATTCTGCCTTAATAAATTAGGGCCTTGTATGCCTTTGAAAATAAAAAAGGTTAACAATTTAATATACGGGTTAACTTGCGTCTGCTTTCATGCTCACTTTTCTAGCATTCGGCCTTATTTCTCACTTGGGACTCGGCGTTATTTCACTTTGATAAAGCGCAATAAGGCCGAATGTTGAAATTCGGCGTTATTTCGCTTTTGTAAAGTGAAATAACGCCGAATTTTGGAATTCGACGTTATTTCGCTCGGCGTTATTTCACGGCACCGTTTTCGTTGACGATCACACTACGTGACACTCTTGGTACAGATTGTGACGTCATTTTTACGTCAGAGAGTCAACGCGTTGACCCATTTCGTTGACCGTGTAGTCATAGCTTAAAAACTATCATCCAGTCACTCCTATACTCAAAGACTGAAGGTTAAATTGAAATCATTCCAAATGTCTCTTTTGAATATAATTTCATTTTCACTAGCGGTTCTTTTTTTATATAAAGTTGCAACACAAATTTTCTTTCCGGTTCAATACTTAGTAATGATTAATGAATTAGAAATTGATTCTGCAACGAGTTGGTAGTCGAAAAGCCAAAACTTGAAACTTGCATCTACTTTTATAAATCAGACATTTTAGCACAATCCCCTCTTCTATCAGCGCCATCATCAATAATTCGCACCGTAAGGCTACATTTCTCTCACCGTTTAAACTTTCTATCATATAGTTTGTTTGTACTACAAAAAAAACTCCAGGTGTGCGCCTTCGGGTATTTGCATTAAGCATCTCACAGACCAGGCTGGCCACTTATCTTCTCTCACAGCACAAATCTCACCACTTTTCCTTATCTCTTCAGACTCTCCTTGCACACTTAATTTCTAACAATTTGTCGACAAATCTTTTAAATGGCTTCAAAATAGCTTTAAATATAGCACAGTGAGTACATTAGCATGTCTAACCAAATTGCCGACTTTATGTTTTCCGGTATATACCTCGCTTGGTACATCTAAGTCATCCTATCCTCTCGCATCTCTTCAAGAGTATAAGTTTAATAAATGAATTTCTGAAAAAAAAAAGACTAAACAAATAAACAAGCATCTACTCTCTCTCCTGTGGATTCTCATACTTTGCTGCGGTGCATGCTGCATATCCAATAAAAATGTTGACGTCTCCTCGGCATAAGTCTATTTTTAGACAAACCCCTCAAACAACATCAACGACAGCAGCGGCAAAAGGAATCTCCTCGGTTCAATGAGGCTGCTTTCAATTTGATTCTCAGTGCTTGCACTCCAAAGACTAAACCATCATTATCGCATCGGAGGAGGATGGAAATGGATAAATGGATAGATGGATGGATGGAGTTACAGATTGTGTACGAGTTTACGTTGCTTCATCTTCTCTATCTCTCTCTCTTGTCTTTAAGTTGGCTAGCATGTTGCATTCCTCGTAAGCAGTGAGTGTTAGATGTAATGCAGGCCGGTGGCTACAAATTTAAGAGGAGCAGAGCACTTCACATAGCAGAACCGCTTTTGTCTTTCTTGAGCGCTTGGCATAGTCCACCCACAAAGAAACCATATAAATGGCAGATTAATTTTATAAGCTTGGATTCCAGGTTAATAATGAGAGTACTATTTTGTTGTTGTTGTTTTTCTATCTCGTCGACTCTCTTTGATGAAGAAAGACGTAGTTTTACGTTTATTGAGTCAATAATGACAAGAATGAAGTTTTTTTTAATTAGAAAATGTAATTTGAATTATTATTAGAAAAAAAATGTTAATTTAAAAATGCATTGTTTTGTTGGAGGTTAAACAAATTCATGAGGGAAAAAAGATAGAGAATGTTTATTATATTTTATAAGTTACAAACAGCATATTTTTTTTTTGCATTTTTAACTCTTTGTTCAGCTGAGTGCAAAATTATGTCGCCATTTCTATTCAAGGTCAGTAAATTAGATGGTAATTAAGGTACTTTTGCGATGATTAAATCGGGTTACTAAAAATTGGTTTGAATCAGTGGGATGTTGACAGGAAAAAGTCTCCATTTTAATCCATGACAGGTATTTGAGTATCAAGTGATGAGAAACGAAATGCTTCCCACAATTTATTTTAATACACACTTTTGAGTGCGGGTAAAAATCCAAGGTTTCAAAATTCTGCTCTTTAACGAAAATTCTGTTTTTTTTTTTTCAAAAATCTGCTTTTTTTATCTTCTGTCTTTCAAAATTCTGCAGCGTATATTTTTACAATATTGCTTATTCAATAATTTAATTTAACTTTAGTACTTTCCTTAAATTTGAATGTCGCAAATAATTTTCAAAATGCAATATTTATGTTCTTACAACACTTATCTATACGACAGAAAATAAACAAAAAATGTGGCAAAAAATATTCCTTTTCTCATTTTTTTTTTTTTTTTTTTTTTCAATAAAGTAAATTTTAAATTATTTTTCAAAAATATTTAACATTAAAACCCTTTACTTAAGTTTAATAATTATTAAAATTGACAAATTAATTAAATAATTAAATAAGTAGAAATTTTTGCAAATCTTAAGAAAAATAACTTTTTTTTTATTTCTTGCAAAATTTTGTAAAACACAATTATGAAAAGCAGCATTTTGAAAAGCATAATTCTGAATAACATAGTTCTGAAAAACAAAATTTTGTAAAAAAGAATTTTAAAATCAGAATTTTGTTAAAAAAAATGTTTATCTACTTCGGTAGAATCTCCATCCCAACCCGATACTATCTATGTACTATATAAATTTTATGTTCGTTTTTGATTTGTTCCTAAATATCCAATGTTCCTTACCTATCGCTTTCAAATCTTGACAACGTTCCATTAGCATTCCCATAATAGTCTAAAAGCTACCAGTCCACTGTTCCTTATCCCGCACAAATTTAGGGTTCTTTGATTCATCCTTGAACCAAGATTTTGCTCAGACTTTGGCGTCAGTTCACCTCAATTTAGTAGTAAAGTACAAAAACCAAAGTCTGATAGGGTTGCCGTAGGCTTATTATTCCCAACTCATTTTTTTTAAATACAAAAATAAAAAATAACTGATCATTTTTCGAATTACTTTAAGAAGTTAAGGAGCAATAATGCCACAGATGAACATACATACTAGGGCTGTAAAAGTAACGACAAAATGAGTACCCGAATGTATACGTTACTCTTGATACTACTACCCGCATCAATAATATCGTTACTCGTTACTTTCGTATGTTTCGCATTTTTTGCATATTTCGTATGTTTCGTGTGTTTCGCATGTTTCGTTACTTTCGCATGCTTCGTGTGTTTCGTACATTTCGTATAAACATACTTAAAATACCAAACATACGAAACGTATCAAATACATGAATATTTGATACGTTTCGTATGTTTGGTATTTTAAGTATGTTTCGTACATTGGTATAAGGGTGTGAACATTTTTTTTTTTTGGAAAAAAACCAAAAACAATTTCTATAATCTAAGCTACATTTTAAGGTCATAAACATTAAAATTAGTTGCGGCCTTCTCATGTAATAAGAGTTTAAAGGTAGCTATATTGAATTTTTTTCGGTTTTTTTTTAATGAAACGTGGAAACTTTTTTGATTTTTTTCCAAATTTTTAGACAAAACTTTGGTAATTTTTTGTTTATATTCTTTCAGTAATCTTATCACAATTCTTTAGAGACCTTTATTTCAAAAGTGCAACGCGCAGATCTCGAAATATTAACACTTCAATACAACCATGTCAAACAATTTTTCTTTTATTTTTTCTATTGAGAGTGATTTTCAAACCTCGTTTTCTCCGCTTTTTTTTGTGTTGAAAATTTTGCACCGAAAATAAACTAATTTTTGAAAAACCAAAAAACTTTTGTACATTCTTAAGCTAAATATCAATACCATTAACCCTCTGTCGGCACACGGGTGCGAATTTGGCAGGACAAAAATAAAAAAAATTACGATTTTTCAAAAAAGTGGTCACAAAAAAGTCTCTTTATAAGGGTGAAAATATTTTTTTTCGGAATTGTGAATACAATATTCGAATTCCTCGAAATATTCTACATCAATTTTATACTTGATTCTCTATAAAATATTGTGACCGAAAAAAGTTCTAGCGACATGAAAAAGTATAAACCAAATTCACACCCGTGTGCCTATCACGTCACAAAAAAGAGGTGTGCCTACAGAGGGTTAACACCAGGGCCATAAACAGATTGGTTGCGTCGTGGATATACATATTTCGGCCAAATAGAGAAAATACAAAAACGTCTCTTTTGATATTTCTGTATAAATTATTATCGATAACACAATGATTATTGAACTTGGCACTACTGTTTTAATCGAGACAAAAGTAAACTCCAGATAATTATCTGCAGTTAGCATTCTGACTATGGTTACGATACCGACACAAGATGCGAAATGCGACAAATTGAGTGTATCACTTCATTTCGTATCTCTTACATCGGTTTAAGTATTGAAACTGGAATCGCGTCGTTACTCGTATGTTTCGTATCTCGTACGTTTCGTATGTTTCGTTACTTCAGTACCCAGTAACGAAACATACGAGTAACGATACTGTTTAGAAAGTAACGTTTCGTTACTCGTTACTGAAGTGAATACCCGCATTTTAGTAACGAATACATACGATTTGCTACAGCTCTAATACATACACACTATAGAGACACAGAACCTTCCTTTGTCAGGTAAAATAGGGAAATGTTTCATGAGGAGTGCCTAAAGCAAACATATTTGTAAAGAGAGGGAGGTAAACGGAAGTAGTACTGAAAGAGGAAATACACAATGTTTAAGCCATGTAATAATAAAATGCAAATTTAAATCTGTTATTAATTGCTATACTGTTAAAGCTTAATTTGATTATAGTTATCACTGAAAAGAGTATTGAAACATGCACAAAATCAGTATCAAGAACTTTTTGAATAAAAAAAATCTTTGCAATTTTTATTATTTAGCGGAAACCTTTTTAGAAATAAATTATTGGTACATTTCAAATAATACGCCTACCAATGACATTATATTTAATCTAGATTCTATAATTTTAAAACAAGCCACTTCCTTAATGTATTTAGAATAATTTCATATGTATGTATATGTATCTCCTTTTAAGAAACTTGTTTTAATACTTAAGAAAATAAATCATTCTAGAAAGATAATCTTCTAAGCTGCATCACAAAACACGAAGACCTACTTTAAATTGAATGAAAAAAAAATATAAATAAAATTAATTCAATCGCTTCTAGCTTCTTTACTTCTTGTATCATAAGTCACAAAAAACTAGAAAAATAAAAAAAAAAAAATTATAAACCATTAATGGAAAGTGAACTCGTAAAAAATAAAACTGCTCTCCTTTCTAATAAATTCTCTTTCAGCTGACAGCTTAAACACGATGGCACGAAAGTGAAATTAATTTAAAATGACAGCCATGATCAATAGATTTCCGTTAGTTTGTATTAAAAAAATATAGTATTTCCGCAATCCATGTTTAGTTTTTTTTTTACACTTCACTTTTTTTTTTATATTATGTGCCAAACTCAACCAAGTGCATATATTTCAAGTCGTCACGTCAACTTTGTGTTTTGTACCAACCAAACTCACGATAATATTGTAAGACATGAAGTTAGTTTTTTTCTTTCTTTCTTACAACTGGCATTCATTATGGGTGCATGTTAAGTCGCACTTAACTAATTGAAAATTTATAAATTCTAACTTTCTATAGTTGGAGTTTTCGGAAAGCTTTAGAGGAAATATCAACAGAAAAGATAAGCCCTTAATCAGTTTGTTGCATTCATTTATGAGTTCATTTATCATAGTTTTTTTTTTTTTTTTTTCGTTTCTCATCTGAAGGTACTTTGTTTTCAGTGACACTGTCCCATGGTTAACAATAGAATTTTTCAAAATTATTTCTTTTTCATTTAAAAGAAAATATGTGGATACAAAGTTGCTCTCACAATTCCGAAGCAAAGAAAACAGTTAATGGGGAGGCTTTATATTTGTACTTGTGATATACTAGGTACTATAGGGCAAGTTAAGGATTCGGAAAAAAAATCGAACCCGAGCTAGCAATCAGAGATGATGACGAATGCCAAAAAAGTGGGTCTCGAAATTCTGTCCATCTGTATATACCTCGAGCTACAGCCTAAACTAATGAAGCGATTTTTTTAAATTTGGTAGTAAATAGTTTTGGATGATTTCCTAGAGGACAAATTGAAATTTTTTTTTTTTGGAAAAATAAGAGAAATAGAAAAGCTACTTTTTTAAAAAACGATTCTAACGATTTTGATCAAAATCAAAATTTGATCAAAACATAAGAGCCAACTTTTGAAGTAAAAAAAATATTTTTTGTACCGTTATTAACAGTACCTACCATAGAACGGTTTTTTGATTTATGAATTTCTCGTAACGACATTGCCGACTTTTATACAAAAAATGCCAAAGTAAACGTTATATAAAAGTTCTACAAAATTTTCAAAAAAACATTTTAAGATTTTTAAAAATTATTTCAATTTTGTTTTTAAATCGTTTTATTGAAAACGGGTCAAAATTTTGTTTTTATGTCTTTATTTTCTTTAAATGGCATAGCGTAGATGCACCATTATTATTGTTTTCAATTTATTCCTATTTTAAACTGATCGGTAATAGAAAACCAAATTTTATGAGTTACCTTTCCCAGTTAACTACCGATTTTTGTTTTTTGAAAAATATTAGGAAACTTTTATATATAAAAAATTATTTAAACAAAAACACGGCTTTAACGATTTTCATTTTTTGCAAGAACTCAATGACTCTTGGTTTAGTGTCAAAGATCATTTAAAACGATGTTTAATTAATTATAAAAACAGATTTTATTATTTTGTGCATTTCTTATGAAATTCCTTAATAAATATAATTTTAATTCTTTTCTAATTTTTTTTTCAGTAAAAATAAAAAACTTTAACATTAGAATCAGTTTTATCATAAGATCAAGTACCTTCGACCCATTTTATTTTTTTTTTTTTTTTCAAATATGTAGTTCTTTAAACTTTGAACTTTGTATCTATAATATTTTTTCCAATTTACCATTGCATATTCTATTTCTAAAATACAAAACAATGAATTTGCTTGTTTTTTTTTTTTTTTTGGTTTATTTGATAGAAAATGAGTAATTAATTGTGACAGCTTAATAAATTCTTGACACACATTACAGGTTGTCATGTTATCATATATATTGTCATATACTCACCTCAAGTAGGTGTTTAAACAATATAATTGCTATTGAAATCCAAGTGAAATCAAGTTCATTATATCATTTTTGTGACTATTACATTCCATTCAAAAGAAACCTATTGTTCTTCTTTGCTTGGATTGAGCTTTCTTTTGGTTACCATTTGCGGTAGATAGATAATGACAACCGCGCGTATTATTTCAAGTTGAATTATTTTATCGATTCTCAATTACATTTTTTTTTTTTTTTGATTTTTTGTTAATGTTAGTGTAGTTATATAGTCGTTGCTTCCGCATGGTCGAATGATTAGATAAAGACTTGATTTTTTAGTTTATCTACGATTATATACCTATTGTGATCTTAAAATAGTTTCAAAGAAATTTGCACAGAACAACAATAAAATTCACTATTCGATCGGTTTTATGCCATTTAAATCGATTTAAGATTGTCACGAATATAGTTTTTGTTTTTTTTTTGGAATTTTGGTACATATCAATAATTTAAAGTTGTTTTTAACAACTAGAAAATAATCGTCATTTAATGACAAGAATAACTACCTACCATTAATATGGCATTTAAAACATTTACAAAAATTTCGAAAACTTATGGCATTTTCTCAGCAGTTTGTTTTGTCATGAAAATGAACTAAAACCCTCCCATTTTTCGGTTGAGTTCTTTCAGCAATATTATACTCTTAAAATTGCAATAGATTTCAAGTAAATAGGTACTGCCAATCTGTGCTGATCTTGGTTAACAAAATAAAAAAAAAGCAAAATAATTTCAAAATGAAGAAAAGTATTTTTTTTTTTATTTTTAATGGTTGAGTTCTGATATACTGACAAAAGTAGTGTCTATCTGCCAGAAAAAAAAAATAAAGATTAAGTTAAATTTTTTGTCTGCGGTTTTTCATAGTTGACAATAAAAATTGGTGTCAGATTTATTGGTGTTGGTACCAATTATATTGGTGTCAGTGTAATATTTAGAGTTAAGAAGATATCAGTATTAAATATCTATTGCACATGTCAGTTTATTTTTTGTTTGAATGACACATCACACCTATTTTAAAAATTGATGCCAAAACTAGAAGAGCGTGATAACTTGTCAGTTTGTTATTGATATGCATTATAGAGCCGAGCGAATGCACACATACATACATACATATCATGCAAGACAATTTTTACAATAATTTTTAAAAGCCGGAACATAAGGGTTGGTAACACTAAGATAAAGGTCAAATTGATGTAATCTTGTATATATTTTGGATTTGAAATTGGTGGCAGCATACATTTTTTTCAATTTATTTTTTTTTTTTAATGCTTGCACATGTATCGGATTGGGTTCAAAATTCTCCCGGGGTTAAAATTCTGTCCACTCAAATTTCTCATTTTAAAAACCTGATCTGCAAAATTCTGCTTTCTAAATTTTATCAAACAACAAAACGAAAGAAAAATTTTAAAAATCAGAACTTTCGTAAAAAAGGCGAATTTGGCTGAAATTGAGATCGTTAAAGCTTTTTCAAACAATTTTTCAACATACTTCTTTGAAAGTCAATTTTTTTTTGTTCTTTTTGAAAAAAATAGCTGTTTATAAATGAGTGGTCGTTTATAAACATCGTCACACGTTTGGATTCAAAAATAAATTTAAAATAAAAAAAAACACAACAAATATATTTTTTTTAATAAGAGTAGATACTGGAAGTGGATCGCTTCGCCGGTTTTCAAAATTTTAACTTTCTTCTTTAGTCATCTGTTCCGCCTTCGCATCTTCTGCTTAAGGTATGTTCAGTCGCCAGGCAGGTGCCCGTTTTTATTTTACATTTCTTGGAATTTTTTTCAACGCATAAGGCTTTCTCCTTCTTCCCTAACTTTTAGCTTACTATACCTATACAAAAAAAAAAAAACAATATTTTTCCAGTGATGTGAAGAGAACTCAATTTTAGCAAAAAATTTCCCTTAAATTTCCTTTTTATAGATTTCATGAACTAAAAAGATTTAAGGCCTAAGGGTCTGATGAAATCTAAGAATATTTTTGATTAAAGTGCTTTTAAGATTTGCTTATGAAATTTGACATTAGTCAAACAAAAAATTATAACATTGATGGCTAATCGTCAACCATCAACTAATGTCCTTTCAATGTTTTTATCGTTTCTGTTTTCAGTTAGATTTTTTTTTCAAAAATCTTTCTCAATTGATGATGGTTAGCGATACATTTTACCATGAATATTTCGTTTGCCATGACATCAAAGAATAAAAACAAATTGTATGAAAATTGTTAAGGATTTAAAGAACGCTGTGCAACATTACCGAAAACACCTTTTGGAAAAAGTATGATGTATAAAAAAGAAGCAAAACTGAACTCTATATTAAAGTCTTTGCCTTTTGACTGAATTTATTTAGGTTTTAAAAAATTTACCAAAGCTTTATTTAAGATAGTCCATGAAATTTGTACGAAGCTAGAAAATCCAATCTCATAACTTGTGACTAATTTTATTTAATTTGTTACACTTTAATTTTTCGTCTTCAGGGTTCCTTGGCTAATAGTTGATATAAATTTTGCGAATAACGCATGAACATTGTTAAAAAATTGTCGTATGAATTAATGCTTAACCTTTTAGGAAATTGAACTGATTCGGCTTGCCAATTTGAGATGAATAAGAATAAATCATTTGTCATGTCTGTCCAAAATAGTGTACTTACAGTACAAAACGTTAGGTTATCAAAGTTTTTATTTTTATATTAATTTTAAATATGGCATGTGGTCCTGTAGCTTTGTTGACGATTTTTCGCCATTGTTTTCAGAATGCCTAAAGTATGTGAGTCATCAATATTATGATGTTATTGTCTATTATACCTACTCAAAAACGTTATATAACCATAAATTAATATTTTCGTATAATTAACAAAAATAAATGCTGACCTGAACTTATTTTCACTAATTATATGCATTTCAACTTCAATTGAATGAGAAAAAGAAGAGATTTCTCTCCAACAGAGCAACAGATTGTTGTTAATTCAGAATTATGTTAATCTTTTCTCAATTCAAAAGTCATTATCGAAGAAATATACGACGAAACTCATGTATTAATTCCAGTTTTAAGAACTTGAATTCATTTGCATGACGCATTCGTCATTTCTTTTCTTAATCCATTGCTGGATTAGGTTGTCTCTGTTTTCTGGGACACTGATATAAAAATATTTTCAGAAATATTATATTGTGATTTATTTTGAGTAAAAATGTAACTTTTTTGAACTTATGAGCACAATTGTCAGGATAATCCTGGTTATCTATCAAAACTCCTTATTTTAATTCCATTTTATACTGATTCCAAAATTAAAGGCCCAAAATTCCTTGTGATCCATCCCTGTAATGAAGTCATTCGTTGTGTCGTCGTCGCAAAGAATCTAATCAGCAACATCGATAGATAACTAAATTGTTTTGTATATATAAATTTTTGTTGCTTTTATCTTGTCAAACTGGCAAAGTATATACACAGTATTGATATGGAAACGATATTGTGTTCCGTTCCGACCATGAATGCTCTTTTCACTTGAAGTCGTGGTATTTTACGGACTTAAGTTAATCAATCAGACTTGCTAACCTTTTCAGTCGTTTTCGGTGCTGTTAGCTTCTCACATCGTTATTCCGCATTGAGAAGAAGTCGGTTTAAATATATATTTTTTTAAGTTTGGAAGTGCATATACTATATACACAATTTTTAATTATGGATATCCAAGAAGTAGAACAACATCAAATCCTTGAGGAATATCAACATACTTTGCATGAATTGATTCCAAATGTAGGTACCAAAAAGCAAACGATTTGGATTTATGTTACTTTTTATTTTTTGGACTTTGATCGAATGCACAATTAATATCTATTTAATTGCATTTGATTGTGTATGTGTGTGTCATTTAAAAAGTGTTAATATCAAATTTCACACCGATATTGATTGGTTTTGCAATTAATTATAATTTATATACATTTTTTTTCTGGATTTTCAATGTAACCGAAGAAAAATGAAAATTATGAGATCAGATGAAAGATCGTTGCTACCGTCTTTTTGAAATTGATTCACAAAGTGCTACTGGTGTTACACACTCGAGTGTAGGGTAGAGTGCATATAGTTTGTGGTGCGTTGACACTATACCAGGCGTGTTGTTTAAAAGAAAACCGCAATTACAAAAAAATATAGATTCAAAAAAAGTAGTAATTTGTTGCTCAAGATCGTTAATTGATATGTTTTTAACTGACGTGTAGTTTTTTTTTGCCACATAGTTGTATTGGAGTGAAGTGTTTTTTCCCCTTTGCATGGTTATTTTTCTATGATTGCTATCAATGACTGTGCGTATATTAAACCAAAATAATATCGACAAATCAGATAACTGAAACTAACCGTCATATTTACTTTTAAAGCTTATCGATATCATAATGTTATCAATACAAAAAAATTATATGGAAGAATGTAGTTTATGTTCTTGTTCATGTGATTGTATATGTAGTATGTTTTTTTGGGTATTTCTAGAAACGTGATGTTTTGACATGACTCATGTTATCTTGATTAGAAATAGCTTTCGGATAAATTCAGATTTCCTGTTGGCGAATTTGACATTGTACAACAATTTTTTCAAATAATAAAAAAGAACATGGGAAAGTCTTAAATATTGGACAAAAGATTTAATCGAAGATTAAAATAATCTCCATTGCTACTTGCTACTTTGGCCATAATCGTTTAAGCATTGTTTGACTATTTTAAACATTTAACGGTTTGAAAGAGTTGTTTCCAAAATCCAAACCGACGGTGCTGACTTTTGTTCTAGTCTTGTATTCTTGGGTATATCCTTTCCAACACGACCTTTAGCAAAGCAATATTTTTATTGACTTGATAGTTTGCTTTTTGATATTAATCGTCTTTCGTATGAAATTCGTGGCCTTTTTTTTTTTTTGCACATTGAGTTTAGTACTCAAAAACTGCAGAACGATTCATAAGCCTCGTTGCAAGAGGCATAAAATAAGGAAGTTGACGGTTATTTAATAAGTATATTATGGTGAATCTCATGATGGTCAATTTCAGTCAAATAGCTTCGAGGCTGCATTTTTTGTATAAAAAGTGCTAATTTTTGAGGGAAAAAAGTATTTTGACAAACGTTCTTTTTCAATGTTGGTAAGGTAAGGTATTGCATTTTACATGTTTCAAGAACGTAAAAAACTGACAGACTTGTTAAGGCTCCGATTTGTAAAAAGTGGACAAAACGGCGGAACTTAACATTGAATTTAGTGCATCATCTGTTGCAAGTCATAATTTCGGTGTGTCTGTTAAAAAAACCTGTGGAGAACTGAATTTATCGCGGGAATCTATAAATTACCAAATATTTATGCCATTCTTTCATCAAAAACTTTGTTAGCTAAAGTTCCCTTTGCAGGAAGCTCGAGGAAGACAGCTTTGCATTATTTATGGGAAGATCGTACAGCATTTATCTCATAACAAAAATTAAAAAAAAAAATGAATTCTCAAAGAAACATATTGGTATGCTTCTTTCGTTCAAAAACAAAGTTTTATGGACCACATTCCCACAAATTTCTCTCAATGATCCATTAAACGCAAAGGAACTGTTAAAGCTCGGTAAAAATTTGGTCAAGTTAGTTCCAAAAGCGAAGAGCACAACAATATATCCCTTTGAGAATTCAATTTTTTTTAAATTTTTGTATTATGACGTAAATGCTGTTTTATCTTCCCATAAATATGGCAAAATTATCTTCTTCGAGCTTCCTGCAAAGGGAACTTTTGCTACCAAAGTTTTTGATGAAAGTATGGCATTTCCAAATTCAGGGATTTTGGACTCAGTCCCCGATTTAAAGTGAATTCCTCAAAATGCGTCTGTTTTTTTTAGTGCATTTTTTCATTTTTTGTCCATTCGTTTTAAATTTTGCATAGTATAATTATATTTTTGTGCCTTAATATTTGGTAATTTATAGATTCCCGCGATAAATTCAGTTCTCCACAGGTTTTTTTAACAGACACACCGAAATTATGACTTGCAACAGATGATGCACTAAATTCAATGTTAAGTTCCGCCGTTTTGTCCACTTTTTTACAAATCGGAGCCTTAACAAGTCTGTCAGTTTTTTACGTTCTTGAAACATGTAAAATGCAATACCTTACCTTACCAACATTGAAAAAGAACGTTTGTCAAAATACTTTTTTCCCTCAAAAATTAGCACTTTTTATACAAAAAATGCAGCCTCGAAGTATAATACCAACTATTTGACTGAAATTGACCATCATGAGATTCACCATAATATACTTATTAAATAACCGTCAACTTCCTTATTTTATGTTTAACCGTTACAGATTTTTCTCATCAGTAAGAAAAATGTTCATTTTGTCAAAATACTTTTTCCGACCGTTGTATATTGTTTTCAAATCATTCTTTCTTCAGTTTATCGTTAAATATTTGGCAAGGTCTACGGCTTGGACCTAATATATATTGATTTGCTGAAGTTTAATACTCAATAGAGATGAAAACCGAACATTAAGTTCATGGAATACAAGTTTTTACAAAATTTGATTAGGCTTTTTTCAGCTTTAGCATCTTTTTTTGTCAGTTTTGAGGTCATCCAAAACTGTGTTAACAATGCAATAAACTACACTATATTTTTGAACACCCATCGAGCTAAAATCTTTAAAAAGTTATACCTAATTCTTGTAGTTCGAAGTGCATTTAAGAATACATAATAGCTGATACTGACATTTATTTTTATTTCATTTTTGCAAAAATGTTTCACAACAATGTTTCACATCTCAACAAGTCTAAAAGATTGGATTGATTCCCCTATATAATCACATCTGCAGATTGTGTTTTGCCCCTTCGTTGCACTCTTCTTAACTTCATTGTGCCCTTTTTAAGGCGTGAACGGACTACTGTCTTGTTTTCTTACAAGGTGATGCATGCATTTGAAGCTGCTTGAATAACTATGAACTTAGAACTGCATTCAATGCAGCATGATTACCCTATAAGGTCTTAAAATCGTTAAAATCCATGAAAGTTTGCAGAGCCAATTTTTCAGTGTGATATTAAAATTTAACAATTAAATATTGGTGAACCAAAGAGTTGAAATCAAATCTTAACAAGGGCATATTTCAATTGGCCTTTTGGAATTTTCTAACCATTTGTTCTAAATATTTGCTCTATTAAGTTCATACAAAATATTTCCCTTGGTTCAATCGAACACAATTACTGAAAGAGGCCCCAGATGATTTTAATGTTAGGTCAGGTCTGCATGCATTTCTGATAATCTGCGTTTTGTGTAAACTGCGTCGCATTATAAACCTTATTTGAGTTAATTAAAAACTGGACCCTAGAATACAGATATGCGGCAAAGCAGAAGATTTCAAGATCAGTTTTTTTTTTTTATATTATTAACATAACTGAACTCGTAATGTGTTGGACTATCACATTCGAATTCAACCTATTTCACATAAAATGCTTTTTATTTAGTGTTTATGACGTTTTGCAAGGAAGTGACAAGCAATTTTATTTTTTAATTTTAATTGAAACCACTTATGTATTTAAATGTATTTAAAATACAAATTTATTGATACTGTTATAGAAACAAGTTTTAAATTCAATGAATTCGAACTGCATTAATTCATTATTCTCTGTATATTAAAATTTCAAATGTCATCAGATGTTATCTGCACACATTTTTTTAAAACTAAACAATGTTGCCAATTAAAAAGTTATAAAATGTTTCAATTTAAAAAGTTAAATGATGCTTCTCAAGGACAATTTTACCAAAATTTCGATTCAACTCTATCTTAAAAAAAAAAAAGAACAAACAATATAATTAGACTATTTCTACTTTTTGTCGATAAAAAAAACTGCTAAAATATAAAAAAAATTCTTATCATTCTCACCAACATTTGGAAATTATTTGTCGTTTTTTTTTTAATTTGCACATAAAAAACTCTTAACTTATCTTATCTTTCTTTTTTTATTATGAGAGTATGGTGTCATAAATTTAATGTTCGTAAAACATTTCTTACTTAAAAAAGGAAAACAATGTTATTCTTTGACTGCAAAATCTAAATTTTGAAAAATTTGTCATTGAAAACGAACTTAATATTAATCATAACATATTTTCTTGTAAAGAGATTAAAAATTCAATTAAAAGTCACATTGCGTCAAAAACACCAAGGTGTGTCATCTTGGTTGGACGTATGAAAAAGACTATTAATTTTAAAGTCCAGACACCATGATTCCCTATGACGTTAGCTATTAGCAAAATTAAAAGAAAAAAAAAGCCACACCCAAAACCCTTTACTTACTTTGCGATTGCAAATTGTATTTAAACCATCAGTTTATTATTGCAGACAGGGGAAATTCAGTGGAACAGAAGAAAATAAATATTATGTTACTCATACGCTCCGTTGTACCTACCTAACATTACTTTTTTTTTGTTATCTAAAAAAAAAAAAAACAAAACAAGTCTATTTTTGCTTATCAGATTTCCTTTTGGAAGCAAATATTTCAAGTGAACATTTTTATTACATTTTTGTTGATTAAAATGCAATAAAAAAAAGAGTATAATGTTCGGTAGTAACTGAATTCAATTGTTTGTTTGTACAGTTCTTACTTATGCCTTTTGCTGGTTTAAAACAGTTATGGTCTGTTTCAATCCTTATTTGTTCAATTTGTATGGCTCTTAAATAAAATTGATTTTGTTTGATAACACAATACACATAAATTTTAATTAAATTTTGAATTCCGAAAATGCAATTATTTTTTTTAAAGTAGCACATAATCATAATATCGTTAAAAATCCCCGTTTGCTTTAAAACTTTTCACGTTTAATATTTATATATAAACACAGCCAAAAAAAGGTTATGTGTTTCACCGGTATGTTTGTTTCATCATAGCTTCTAAACTACTTTTCGTAAATGTGGAAATGTTAGAAGCGTCTTGCTTGTGCCCTGATTATACTGGTCGTTAACGAAAATAGAGCTTGAAACAAACCATACTTTTATAAAAGATTTTTGTGTGCTGATTCCGTTTTTTGGTACTTTTGGCGTTGAATTTTATCACCATTACATTTTTTTTTGCAAAACTACTTATGCAATCCCCATTTCGTCTTTAATATGTATATCTTTTTTTTTTCAAAATAATTATTTTTTTAAAAGATACATACATATTTGATATAGAAATGTATGATATCTGAAAATATTGGTGGTTAAGGTAACTTATTGTTTTTTGAAGCATACTTGAAGTCAATAACAGTTTTCGACTTCTAATTTGGATAAAAAAAAAGTAAAATATTACCTAAAAATATATGTATATTAGGGTGTCCGTTATTTCCCAAAGTGACGTTTTCGGGGGTGACACCCCCCAGATCGAAAGTTTAGGGCCTAAATACGGGGAATTCAGCAAAAAAAATTTTTTTTGGGGTCATTAACCCGTGCCTCTAAGGTCATACTTTCTCCATACAAATTTGTATGGGAAATTTTTAACTCATACATAAAATTTTTTTTCTCTCGAGTTAAATCATCTATTTTTAAAATGTTTGTTGATTCTGGTTGGAAAATAGTTCCTTTAAAAGATTACATTCAAAATTTCCCGTTAAAAATTTTTTTTATATTTTATTTCGGTTTTTGAAATTATTAGCTGTTTTCGTAGTTTTTGCTTTCACCTATCACATAATTTTAAATGCAGTTTTATTGGTTTTTAATTCTTTTCAAATATTGCATTCAAAAATTTGTGTATAAATTAAAAATTTTAGTTTTTTTTTATTTTTTTTTGAAATTTTTGCCGTTTTTATACGTTTAAACTTATTTTTTTCGAAATACAAAAGATATGTTTACAATATTTTTATTGAATATTGTTTAAAAATTATTCACCTAAAAAATGACATCAAAAAAGTTGCAAACAAGAAAGGGTAAAGTATTTAATAATATTTATTTAATATAAAAACGGCAAAAATTTCAAAAAAAAAATAAAAAAAAATAAAAATTTTTGATTTATACACAAATTTTTGAATGCAATATTTGAAAAGAATTAAAAACCAATAAAACTGCATTTAAAATTATGTGATAGGTGAAAGCAAAAACTACGAAAACAGCTAATAATTTCAAAAACCGAAATAAAATATAAAAAAATTTTTTAACGGGAAATTTTGAATGTAATCTTTTAAAGGAACTATTTTCCAACCAGAATCAACAAACATTTTAAAAATAGATGATTTAACTCGAGAGAAAAAAAATTTTATGTATGAGTTAAAAATTTCCCATACAAATTTGTATGGGGAAAGCATGACCTTAGAGGCACGGGTTAATGACCCCAAAAAAATTTTTTTTTGCTAAATTCCCCGTATTTAGGCCCTAAACTTTCGATCTGGGGGGTGTCACCCCCGAAAACGTCACTTTGGGAAATAACGGACACCCTAATGTATATTTTATATCAAACGTCAAATAATATTTCATTCAAAATTCGTTTTTGGGACTTTAAAATGAAAATAGTGATAAGCAGAGATCAAAAACTAGACGTTATGGAATAAATCTGTAAACAGTTTTGAATTCAGCACACTCAAGTTAATCAAAATCACCTTGCAGAGTTCTTGCTCCCGACTTTTTTTTTTTGGTTTTTGGTGTTATTGGCTATGTGATATCGCATTAAATAGGATACAGCCCCTCTGAAGACAAAAGTCATTAACTATTTAAAAAAAAGGAATGTACAGCATCTCTGTGAATAATTTATAATGAACAAATTTCAAGCCCGACTATTCCAAAATCATCATAAGTATTAAACAAATAAACAAGCCATAACAAAAGTTTTTGAACATATTTTATATGTATTGTGAAACTGCAGAATTAGCTAGAGTCATGGGTTTCGAAACACATTCTTTGATTTAACTATATGTAAATCAGATTATAATGTATTTCACTTATGATAAACAAACCTACTTCTTGGTATTTATTTACTATGCCATTTTTAAAAGATTTTAAATAATTACTCATATAACGTCTGATTCATCGATAAATGTAAATTATTTGTATTTTAATGTGCTGCTGACACACTATTGAATTTTCGAAGAAATACCTTATTATTTCTTGGTATTTTGATTTTACAATCAATACGTAAAACTATATAGATGAGATCGAGACTGATATATTCAATCAAATGAATATTTCTCACACGTAGCAATGTGGGCACATCAATATTGCTGAACAATACTTATTATACTTAGTTACCTGACAATTAACACTGACTCATTACCATCGTCACAAGTCAAATATACTTGAAAAATGTATGCTTGCTTAAAATAAAGATTCAAAATCAACACGACGACACGGCAAACATTATTTGCTTCATTAGTTGTCATTGCAAGATCGTCATCGAAAAAAAATAATAAAAAGCATTTTAATCTTATTCAGAAATAAAATATAAATATTTACATAAAATGTATAGAAACAAAAAAAACAACTCATTTTTGCATATTTTTTAAAGTTTTTTTTTTTACGTTCTAAAAGTTGAGTGTTGAAGAATCAAAATGTAGTTTTTATAATTTTATTTGTAAGATCCAACAATGTTGATAAGTAAGTCTGTCAATTTAAAGCATGTTTCATGCATTTCAACAAGATACCTTGTGTCTGTGTTGTCATTCATCTGAAGACTGCATTTTTCTCTAGTGACACGATACGACGACTGATATTACGACGTTATTACGCCATTTTTTAAGATTTCCAACTAACTTTTTTGTATTATTAATTTCAAACTGTGTGTAATTTCAATCAAGAAAAATACACAATGAGAGAGTGGGAGGACAGCAAAATTCGAAATCAGTTATAATTGGTTGTGAAGTTTAAAAGTTGATGAAGTGAAGACAACAACAAAAACGAAAAAAACAAACAAAATAAAAGAAAAAAAAAACACATTTGAAATCATATTGAGAGTGCGAAAATAATTACTTTAACCGCACAGCCATATCGGATGTGAATTTCGTAATGACGAAGCGAGTAATGAATAACCGCTCTTAGCACTAAATGAATGTATTTAGGACAGGGAAGTTTTTTTTATTGTCAGTCTTTTTTTCTAGACTTTTAGAGGTTTCTGTTCTGTTTGATTCTTATTTTCAATCACTTACAATTAAACTGACATTATTGTACGTAATTACGTACATTGTCGAGATTATTTTAAGTATAGTAGGGCTGCCTACCTCCAAAATATTCTAGACTAGAACAACATTTAACTAAAAATCAGGCCTAATTTTCTTGTTACTAAATTTTAGAGCTATTTCATTCGGAATATCCGGTTTCCAATTTGCAACAATAGAAGGACCTACAATGTAGCGCCAATGTACAGGCAAGATCCTTTCACAAAATTAACCATACAAAAGTTTTATCGATACACAATTATTAAAAAAAAATGTGTAAAACCGACTGTTTTAGTTTGTTCACGATAAGCACTTAAAGAGCGACAATCTTTGTCTCTTTGACGAGAAAACATCCAGGAGCGATGATCTCCCTAACTCATTTTTCACATCTAGCTAAATTTTCGTTCAAAAAGTGTCATTGACTTAATATCTAATCTAGTCCCTAATGTTTCCTGAACGTGCCGAATCGTAATTGGGCCATAGCTATAAGCAACTATGACAAAAACCAAGGGGCACGGTAGTGCCCAGCCAAGTTCTCTATCAACTTTGGCACTACACCATTATTTCCTGGAAACAAATGAGGCCATTTTCGACCCCTCTTTAAATTTCATACCTAAGATGCCAGAAATTTCAAACTCGCTTCATTTGTTGAGCTGGTCAACCAAACTGCTTACAAAATATAGATATAGGACTTCAAAAATCACGAAAACCGTAACTGACTCACTGACAGATCATCAAAATTATGAAGAACTTTCCGCTATCGTAGAAACTTGTAGTTTAGCACGGTGATGGGTCTTGTGATGTTTACAATGGAACAAATTTTAAATTTTAGAATTTTAGTTAGGGGGCGTGTAACTGAACCATTTTCACTGAATTTTCACCAAATATTTAAATTCTACAGCAATATCTTGCAAAAAGTAGTGAAATCACAATAAAAACATTACTGAGCCAAGTTCACCTATGTTGAAATGATATTGCCACAAAAAGTACTGAGATATAAAAGTGTACCAAGTTCTAAAGTTTAGTTTCAAATTTGTATCAATACAATTTTGATTGTTTACTTGGCAATTTTTCAAATAACTTTAAAATTCGGTAATTAAAACAAAAATTGTCAAAAGTTTATTGATACAAAATTTGAAAACAAAATTTGAAAGAACTTGACACACTTTTACGTATCAGTACTTTTTGTGCAAACATAATTTCAACATAGGAGAACTTGGCTCTTTTTGAACAGTAGTGTTTTTGTTGTGATAAGAATTTCGGGATTTGAAGAAAGATATTCATTTCTAGGGTCGACAAGTTACTGCTCTAATCTTGGCTTTAAAGTACCTATAATAATAATTTTTAAAATACCACCGATTTTAAAACTAATTTGATATTTTCCTAATGACCTATAATTTTCTTACCAGTTAAATGCCTCCTTATGACTCCTCGTCGACATTTATTCCCCTTCACCCACTATTATTTTTTCCATCAATAAATTGTTTTTTCAATGACTTTGAACTTGAATGTTTCATTCCTCTATAATGCAGATACATTTTTTATGATTTTCATATTTACCGATTCAAAGTTTTATAATTTACTAATTTTGTATTGCATTTTTCTTATTTACAGATCGATACAAACAAAGATGGTTTCATTGACCTATCAGAACTTAAAGATGCTCTCGATCAAGTAGGCTTCAAATTAGCTGGCTATCAAGTACGTGAAATGATTGATGAATTCCGTAACAAACAGAGAACAACTCATGCAGGCAAATTAAATTTGGAAGAATTTGAAAGTCTATGTTTGGATTTGAAATCAAAAGATGTTGCGAGCACTTTCAAAACAGTTGTCTCGAAAAAAGAGAATCTTGAAACATTGGGTGGCATGTCATCGATCTCATCCGAAGGAACAACACATTCCGTTCGCCTCGAAGAACAATTGGCTTTCTCCGATTGGATAAATTCAAATTTAGGACATGATGTCGATTTGAAACATTTACTACCAATCGATCAGGAAGGCAAACATTTATATCTGTCCATTAAGGATGGTATCCTTTTGTGTAAAATCATCAATCACTCCTGCCCGGATACAATCGATGAACGTGCAATTAACAAAAAGAGCTTAACTGTCTACAGAGAATTTGAGAATTTAACTCTAGCTTTGGTGTCGTCACAAGCCATTGGTTGCAATATTGTTAATATCGATGCACATGATTTGGCGAAAGGAAAACCACATTTAGTTTTGGGATTATTGTGGCAAATCATTCGAATTGGTTTGTTCAGTCATATCACTTTGGATAGTTGTCCCGGTTTGGCTGGGCTATTGTTTGAGGATGAACGTTTGGAGGATTTGATGAAACTATCACCAGAGGCTATTTTGTTGCGTTGGGTTAATCATCATTTGGAGAAGGCTGGTATCTCAAGACGCTGCACCAATTTCCAGAGTGACATTGTTGATTCGGAAATCTATACACATTTGTTGAAACAAATTGCACCAAATGACTCGGGAGTTACTGTGGAAGCTTTGAGAGTAAGTTATTTGGACCCATATCTGTTAATATTGATGTACTAATTGTTTATTAATCTTTTTTAGGAATCCGATTTATCATCTAGAGCTGAGATTATGTTGCAGCAAGCTGCAAAATTGAATTGCCGCAGTTTCTTGACACCACAGGATGTTGTCAATGGAGTTTATAAATTGAATTTAGCTTTTGTTGCCAATTTGTTTAACAATCATCCTGGCTTGGATAAGCCCGAAGAAATTGAAGGTCTTCAGACAATCGAAGAAACACGAGAAGAAAAAAGTAATTAGTATTTTCTTATTCATGAAATTCTTTTCTAACATATTTTTATGTATTTTTTTCAGCTTACAGAAATTGGATGAATTCTATGGGTGTTGCCCCACATGTCAATTGGTTATATTCAGATTTAGCTGATGGTCTAGTGATATTCCAGCTATTCGACATCATTAAACCAGGCATTGTCAATTGGAGCAAAGTCCACAAAAGATTTACTCCACGAAAGAAGTTTATGGAAAAGCTAGAGAATTGCAATTATGCAGTTGAATTGGGAAAACAATTGAAGTTTTCTTTGGTTGGAATTGCTGGACAGGATTTGAATGATGGAAATGCTACCTTGACATTAGGTAAGTTCATAAAAAAAAAAAAAAAAAAAAATACTGTGTGATACTCAAAATGTACGCTGACAGAGACCTCTCAGATTTTTTAGAGCTTGTTGTACTGATTACAAAACGGTATTTGAAAATTCCATAAAACTCCCAAAATCTGAACGATGTGTGGATCTTCCTTCCATATCGTTCAAAATTTTTTTCCCAGTCAATTTTCAACAGATTAAAAAAATATACCTCGTTTGGTGTAGAAATAAATATTATATTAAAAAAAAAAAAACAAAAAAAAACGTTCTTGCCCTTAGTCAGGATTTTGGGGGTGTTAAGGAATTTTTTACAAATCGTTTTGTAATCAAAAAAAGTTTTGAATGATGTAATCTTATGTATTCCTTCCCGGTTAAATCATTACACCAGTTTAAAAAAAAAATTTGGCACCAAGTGCCTTTATACTTAGGACTTATGTGAAGAAATAGGCCGTTATAGATTTAAAACCAAAAAACTCGAAAATCTTAACTTAAAAAAATGTTTATGGAAGGTTTAGGATTTCGAGAAATGATTTTTTAAAGTTTTTTATGTTCATATAAAATTGATTATATTGGCGTGTTATATTGTATATTGTATAAATAGGTAAGAAGTAAAAAAATGTGCTAACTTAAACAAAAAATCCAAGAAATAGCATAAAAAACGTCTAAAAATGTGTTTTACTATTTTGGTACTTTTTGGTCTTTGTTTTAAATTTAAAAAAAAAAATGTTTTCATTGAATATGAACAATCCAGGAGAGAACATCTTTTTGACATAAATTTAGCTAAATTTCTAACTTATATACAGTTTTGAAAATGAAAATTCTATAAACGCTTATTGTGTCCGACATTTGTAAACCACCATTTTGAATAAATAAAAGCTGGAAGATTTTTCGTATTTCTCATACTTATATGCTTCAAAAAATTTCATGACTTTTCGTATATAAATAAAGCACCACTGTGCGGCGAGGAGAATGATGAATAGTCAAAGCCGTCTTGACCGACAGATTTTTAAATCTTCAGTGAATTCATGACTTACACTTCAACTTAATTTTTACTTTTTATTTGGTAAAAATATTAATTTATCAAATGGTATATAAAAATGACAAAATATCGTAAAAATAGGAATTTTGCATTATTTCGACAAGTTTCAAAACGCCAGAAGTCCGGAAGTTCTTACCTAATTTGAAATTTTTGTTTCTACTTAATATTTAGCTCATAAAAGAGTTGGCCATTTTCGACCCCCCTCTAACTTCCACACCAAAGACGCTAGAAATTTCAAACTCGCTACATTTATTGAGCTTGTCAAAACCAAACTCCTCACAAAATTTCAGCCTTTTACGATGAGTAGTTTCTGAGATATAGGGCTTCAAAAATCGCAAAAACCGTAACTGACTGACTGACTCACTCACTCACTCACTCACTGACAGATCATCAAAATTATGGAGAACTTCCCGTTAACGTAGAAACTTGAAATTTTACACGGTGATAGGGCTTGTGGTGTATACAAAGGGAAAAATCGAAAATTTGAGATTTTCAATTCAGGGGGCGTGGCATCCGCCCATTTCCGCTGAATTTTCATTAAATATAATATAGCACTTCTGATTATCGTAGAATCTTGAAATTTGGTAGAATGGTAGAGATGGTAGTTTATACAAAGGAAAAAAATTAAAATTTGAGAATTTCAGCCAGGGGGCGTGGCATCCGCCCATTTCCGCTGAATTTTCATTAAATATAATATAGCACTTCTGATTATCGTAGAATCTTGAAATTTTATAGAATGGTAGAGATGGTAGTTTATACAAAGAAAAAAATTTAAAGTTTGAGAATTTAAGACAGGGGGCGTGGCAAACGCCCATTTTCACTGAATTTTCATCAAACATAGAGATTTTCAATTCTACAGCCATACCTACCTTGCAAAAAGTAGTGAAATCACAACAAAAACATTACTGTTAAAAAAGGAGCCAAGTTCTCCTATGTTTAAATTATGCTGGCACAAAAAGTACTGAGATGTAAAAGTGTACCAAGTTCTAAATTTTGGGTTCAAATTCGTATCAATAAAATTTTGATTGTTTACTTGGCAATTTTTGAAATAACTTTAAAAATCGGTAATTAAAAGAAAAATTGTCAAGAGAACAATCAAAATTTTATTGATACGAATTTGAACCCAAACTTTAGAACTTGGTACACTTTTACATCTCAGTACTTTTTGTGCCAGCATAATTTAAACATAGGAGAACTTGGCTCCTTTTTTAACAGTAATGTTTTTGTTGTGATCTTTATCTTTGGATGCAACAAATGAAATAAAAAACACTTACTCATCTTTTTATTACCCTATGTTTCGTCGGTTTCTCTCCAGGTTTTTATTTTTATTTGTTTTTAATTGTGAAAATTCAATTTTAGTAGGTACATTTTAATTAATGTTGTTGAATTTGATTTCAAAAATAATGGCGCAAATTAATAAACGATTTAATTCGAAACTAAAACCGATTTCGTATGATAGTAGTCTTAAAGTATGCTTTGTTTAAATTAAAGACATATTTTTCTTAAAACCATCCTCTTGCTGTAAAAACAGCCAATCCTCATTTTATCTTTTTAGTATCATACCTACTAAGAAATCTGTGAGAGGATTTTACTTTCTTCTCTCGAAAAATGTACTGGAAATTAAAAATGTCTTAGTAATTTGCCAAAAGTTAGAGGATGGCTTTAAAGTTAACATTATGTCACTAATGTAACTAATGTTAACTAATGTTTACTAATGTAATGTTTATTCCCTTTAAAATCTCATAAATTTAGTTTTGAATATTGTTTCAACTAAATACTAAACATGTATGTATCATTTTTCTTTCTAGCTCTAATTTGGCAACTTATGCGCGCCTACACCCTCTCGGTTCTTTCACGCCTAGCCAACACTGGCAATCCAATAATTGAAAAAGAAATTGTCACATGGGTGAATGAGAAACTTGCCGCTGGTGGCAAGCAAACAAGTTTAAGAAACTTTAACGATTCCGCAATTGCTGATGGCAAGATTGTAATTGATTTGATTGATTCAATTAAACAGGGAAGCATCAACTATGATTTGGTGCGACACGCTAATACCGAAGAGGTAATTTTTCATAAAAAAATATAAATTTCCATATTTTTGACTAACTAATTTGTAATCTTGCAGGACAACCTTGCCAATGCAAAATACGCAATTTCAATGGCCCGTAAAATTGGTGCCCGCGTTTATGCCCTGCCCGAGGATATCACCGAAGTGAAACCAAAAATGGTGATGACTGTATTTGCTTGTCTTATGGCCATGGATTACATTCCAAATATGGATAGTGTACAAAACAACATTAACAGCAATTAAGTGAAAGTTCCAAACAAAACAAAAATAAGAAAAACAAAAAACAAAGCAATACATGTATTTTTTATTGTAATCTTTAAACAAAATTAAGAAAAAAGAGAAACAAATTCACTTCAATATTGTTTAAGTCAAAAAATTAGAGAGAAAATCAATATTCTCGTCCATATTTACTTAAATTTATTATTCATTTGCGGACTTGCTCCATATTGTATCTTACTTCCTACCTACCAAGAGGGAATTGGTATTCCTATGGAACAAGCCAAGCCAAAATAAAAAATTAAAGAAAAAAACAAACATCAATTTTAAACAAACACTTTTTATTTTGTATTTGTTTTAGTATTTTATTTACTTTTTTGTTTAAATTTTTTTTTTAAGAAATGAAAAAAAAAATGTAACCTAATTTTATGTAGGTGCTGTAATTATTATTATAATTTTATATATATATAATTATAAATATATATTTAAAGTGATTATTTAAATTATGTATTAAATTGTGAACATAATGTATTTTTAAATTTAATTTTAATATTAAAAGAAAAAATTGTAAACAAAAAACTTATTGCTAAGCAAAATGATGACTTTTTTTTTAAAACAAACAAAATATAACACAACACTTTATAATAACAAAACAGTAAACTTACATTTACATAAAATTGTCCTGTATTTTTTGGTGTATTAAAGAAAAGGCTTACAATATTACATAGGTATTGACTTTATTTTTATTAAATTTTTGTAAATTGATTAACAACAAGAACAAGAATTTCGGATGTGAAAGAGAATTCTTGTTCCTGATTTAGTTGGCATTTCGTTTTTTATGTGTTAATATGGGAGTCTGATCGTGCCCAAGACATCTCTTTCGTTGTATTTTCAGTTTTTTTTAGCAGAATGAAAGTAAGCGTGAATCGCCCTCCTACGACAAATCCGCATTTAAATGTACTTGTATGTACATTACGATGTCTACCTTTTGAACTTCTGTTTTTTTTTCGCTTATGATGTCTTGATAAATGTCTATGATCTTTTGAGAGTACGAATAAGTCAGTTGTCCGTTTAATCTAGAATAGCTGTCAGAGTCCATTCAAGGTTTCCTGTCAAGGCTGCGTACACTGCATCGCTTATTATCAAATAAAAATAAAATCGGTGATTGTATGCAGCCCTGTCTGACTCCACTTTGAAGTTCAAATTCATCTGAAAAACTTTCCATGCAAGGCTTGGGATTTCGATCCATCGTAGGTATTCTACAAATCCCTGAAATGAATGTTTTTGAATCTTTAAAAAATATCAATGAATGTGGTCGTTTTCGAAAACGTTTTTGATTTCAAAAATACATAGCATTCAATTGCATATGTTTTTAAATGAAAATTGCAATCATGTAGATGTAGAAGGATTATTTCAGATAGATAAAGCATTGTACAAAAGCCACATGCTCGATATCATCATTTGCGGGCGCAACTGTGTAGTGAGAAAAACTATACGATTTAAACTTCATCTATGAATTAGGTACTAAAATTGATTAAAGCTGAGGATTCTCATCTGTGGGTGAAGACAAATATCGATAAACTTTAAGCTGTTTATGTAACATTTGGTCATGCCCTAATTTTACCTTGATTCAATAAACCATCGAGTTTTTATTCGTTTTTTTTTTGTTGTTTTCAATGAAAAAATGAAAATTGGACATGAAAAGGAAGTTAAGACAACATTAACAACAAAAACAAAATAAAATTCAACATAAAAGAAGAAGATATGAAATTAAACCTACACATCTCCAATGAAACATCCAACATATTCACCATATTTGAACAAAAACACTGAAAATGAAAAAAAGGAAGCCTACCTCATTGCGGCCTTTACCGAAAATATAAGACGTGTTTTTTTACCAATCAATTAATATTAAAAAAAAATTAGATAACAATTCAAATCAAAAACTAATCAAAAATAAAGAATTAAAAATTTAATAATTCCACAAAACATAATTTATTCCCATTTAGAAATTAGTCATTAACTAAACTAGGTTTTTTTTTATAACAAAAAAATTAAAATTCAAAAAATTAATATCATTATTATCACTTAAATATACATTTTATACCTGCTTCATTCAAATATTAAACAAAAATGCAAAATGCAAACAAAATATTTACATAGGCATACATACCTAATGTTAACATTATAAAAATAAAAATTAAATTAATTGCTTTTTCAAAGTGAAAACAAGAAGTAAAAAAACTGAATGCACTAATCAAGTAAGGAATTGAATTAATTCCAAGAATTAAAAAACAGCATAATATACACAGGCTCATGGATTATATTTTAACCAAGTCAAAGAAAAAAAAAAAATGCTGAATAGTTTGTATTGTATATATTAATTTAATACAATAAAACAAAAATAAACATGTAAACTACCATCTTTTGTAAAAAAATCATATACCTAAATAAAAATCAAATTAAACTAAGAAGCTTTTCAATTTTTTGTTTTTCTATTCAATAAAAAAATTTCGGATTAAAAAATATAATAGGGCTGATTATTTCGAAATAAGACAAAATTCTCAGTTTGGCTTTATTTCGTATATTAGGAGTTTTTTCTAGATTTTTTTTTTTTTAAGTAAAAATCCATGCTAGATTGTGCTGTGCAATACTTAAACAATACTCAGGGGAGGAAACTTACCACGTTTTTAAGGGCTGGTGGTAATTAAAAATTTGATTACAACCCCAAAATTTAGATTTGGGGCAAAAACATATTGCAAAAGTTCTACCTTTGTCAATTTTGAACCAATTTAAGTGGGTGGGTCGTTTAGCCTCATCAGGTCCTGGTTATACCACTAAAATATTTTTTGTGTTTTGTTTTTTAAACTTCACTCAAAAGCTGGACTCTTACGGGTTTAAATATTAAAAACAAAAATTTTTTATGCTTTTCTGAAGAAATCATGAATCCATATATTAAACCAAAGCTTCAAAAAAATGTATCAATCAATCAATTATAAAAACGCTTTTGTAAAAAAATTTTGGTTATGTTGTTAAGTAGTAATTCAAAAATCAAGAAAACGGTTCTTGGTAACTAGGTCCTGTTAAAAACGCTTCAAAAAAATTTTGTTTTTATTTCAAAAGTAGGATATTATGTGTGACAGTACGTGAATTTTTTTTAAATCAAAATCGTTAGAGCTGTTTTTGAAAAAAAAATCTACTTTTTTTAATTTTAGTCTTATGGCAAGTACACCGTTAATGTTGATCCTTAAAAAAAATCGTATAACCCAAAACCCTTAAATACCAAGCTTAAAGTATATCGATACAGTGGTTTATGGGCTGTAGCTTCCTATTTTTGTTCCGACCGATTTTAACGAATATCTTTGTAAATAAACATTTAATTAACCAACATTACTCACAAACACTTCTTTATCAATAATACTCCCCCGCTTTGCCACCTTTGCGACGAAAACCATACGCTTACCATAAGTCATCTTACATATATCTTGCAAACAAGTCAATTTAATAAGCGAATCCATTGCTCATACAAACTTATCTGACCTTTTAAACAAAGTGACAATGTAATTTTTTTTGTGTGCGAAGTAATATTTTATTTTTAATAGCGCAACAAATTTTTTGTGTTGGAAACTTTTTAAAAATAAAAAAAACGGCTCAATTTTTTGTTCTTAAATTTATACAAAAAATAAAAAAGGCGTGCATTGTTTGGATGTCAAAACCATTTAAATGGATGTTTTTGTAATTTAAAAAAAAATTTTAAGGTTTAATTAAATTTTTTATTTAATTAAATTAAAAATACTCTTTTATGAATCTTTTATAAAGCCTTAATATTATGATCAAAAACGTGCGATCCAGTTGTGCATTTAATTCTATTTTTATATGAACAATTTTGGAAATAAAAACTCATTAGAGGATTTGTTTGGAAAAACAAAACAAAATTTATTTACTAAGTACTAATAGATTACAAGAAGAAAGTATGACCCTTAATAGCGTTTTATTGCTGAATAAGTATTTTCTTTAAAATTTGGCTCTGCCTTATTATTGTAGGAATAAGTAACCATTCGTTTAAAAATCTTCTTTGTTTCTGAATCCTTTTTAGAGGATTCATCAAGGCGACGTTTTTTCAAATTATTCTTATCAACTATGCACTCACGAGTGTTTTCTGAAGCCGATCCACAATAAAAACAAATCATACCATCTTCAAGTTGCCTTGAGCACTTTGGAGTATCATCATTAACTTTGATGGGTTTCAAAAATGATTCAATACTTGTCCTCCTCAGTTGATATTTCTTCTTGTTATTTGGAGAAATTTCCCTTTTAACTGATTTGCCAGTTTCAGAACTTTTAACATCATCATCTTCGTCATCGTTTTCATCATCATCGCTGGAATGTTTGGTTGATCTCTCTTTGCTGTATGCATAACTTTTCGGTTTACTATCAGATGAGTATGAACAAGTTTTTGATTTTTCATTGGTTTCCAAATCTTCGCAAACTTTACAATTTTGATTATCAATTTTAACTCGTTCACATTTCTTTGATCCTGAAGATTTTTTGGATTTTTTTTCTTCTTTTGGTTCGTTATCAGTTTCACTTGAGTATTCAAATGGAGCTACATCATCAATTCCTTCAGCTTTTTCATCCTCATCATCATCTTCATGATCATCATCTAGTTCTTCCTCTCCTTTAGCAAAATATTTGTTCACAAAATTTTCATAAGCTTTGTCATAATCGTAATCGGATCCAGCTTGTTGACTATCACTTAACAGTTCATCATCATGATAGACTCTCCGTTCGGCTTGTTTGAGTGGAGTTTCTTGAAGAGGAGAATAGATAACTTGGGCATCAGAAGTTAGTGCATCGAGGCTTCGCAGAAGATCCCCAGGTCGTAGAGACAATTTTGGTGGAAGAGATTCCTTCTCGTTGACTTGATAAGTTAGTCCCAAACTGCAGAGACTACCCAAAAATAATAGGAAAATCGAATTCTACAAAAAAAAAAATATAATTTGTTTTTAAATCTTCTAAGTATTAATGATAAACATACCATTTTGTTTGGATTTCTTAAAACATGATTTATTTAACGGAGGCAAGAAAACACTGAAGAAAAGCATGATTTGTCTGCGATTTTTATAAACTGGGAACTTAAAAATCCATTTCAATTAAATTTCTTTTGGACTATGTCTTTTGCTTTGTGGTTTTCCACTTTCTAGATCATCTTGTCGTCACACAGTGTTGCAGATTGATCGATTATGGAAAAATATGAATTGATTTAAAGAGGAAGTGTTTTTGCTGACCAAAACCAATGAAGTGGTAAGTATTTATTTAATATTTTTGTTTGGTAGAAATAACTGAATGAAAAGATATTCAATTGATTTTTTTTTTTAATATTATTATCTTTGTTTAAATGAACTATGATGTTGATTACAATAATTTGAATCATATCCATTTCTTATTGCTAATTTTTGAAATACACATTAGTTTCAAGATGATCACACAAATTAGAAATGCAGATATATTCAGCCCTATCGTGAGTTTCACGTGAACACGATTCCGACCGGAAAAATTTCCGGGCGAAAAGTTTTTCACGCTTGGACATCTCTCGGTACTTTCAACTTTTTTTCAAGTAATATTCGAGGTCGTCGACAGCTTTCCTCTCACTTAAATTTTGGTTCCGAACAAGAAACTTGTTTAGCAGAAAATGTAAATTCCCTTCGGGTGAAATTAACGATGCCTTTAAAAATTCCGGACGAAAAAAAATATTCCGGGTGGAAAACCTTTCATAGGGAGATTGTTTCTCAACATTTCCAACCGGATGGCGGCTATCCAACTGCATGTCCCGGTTAAGAACCAATGATCTGCCTGAAGGAAACTACACAGCAAAAACTACTTGAGATAAGGACATGAAATTTAATAAAACAAATAAATGATTTTTTTTTCAGTAATTTGTATTTTTATATTTATAGGCGCTTTTGAAATACAAAATCAAAATCAATTAACATAATAAATTTAAGATACTGATGTATATTTATGTATAATATATTAAAATTTTTAAAAAGGTAATCTTAATTAGTTTCTTGTCTTTTTAAATAAACTCTCTTAATCTTTATTTGCCAAGTTAATCATGATTAGAAACTATACCTATGTCCCAGAAAAAAATTAAATACTAGCTGCAAAATTGTAGGTACATACAAACATTATGTACATTTGTATGAAAAAAAAAACTAGAAAACAATATTAGGAATGCAGGATATATAATTGAAAGTTAAGGAATGTATTCAAATGCTACAAAATGGCGAACAAAATTTAAACAGTAATCACTTAACTAATGTAGTCAAATGCTTAGTACAGGGACCATGGACATAAACCTAGCCAGAAGAAGTTTTTTTTTTATCAAACTTTTTGTTAATTGGAAATAACTTTTTTAATAACTCCATGTGTGGTATACGAAAGTAAGGAGACAACTTGTTGTTGTAGTGGGTAATATAGAGTAATTTCGTTCAAGAGGACGATGATGTATCAAATGTCTTCTCATGAACCAACAAATATTTTTGGAAGGGAAGTCTAATTCTAGGTACGTCATATATAGCCCATATAAGGTGTCTTTTGGCAAAAAGAAGTGCTTTCCTCAATACATACTCAAAAGATTGTAGATAACAAATAGTTTTTTTTTTTCTAAAATGAAGAAAGGGAAGGACGGAATATGTGTGAATTAGTCAAAATATATTTTACCTCTTCGAAAAACACTAAAAATTTAGTGAGATTTATATCAGATTCTGATCGAGTACTACACAAATTTTATTATTTTTAAAATTCCTTCCGTATTAAAAAAAAAACATGAACGAAGACTGAAACTTGAAAAAAAAAATGTTCATGATCTGTAGAATAGTAATATACCTACTTTACGTAAGTTTCTCTTTTTTTTTGGCAGAAGAACCTTTTTGATAAAATAATTTGCCAAACGCTCTACTCCGCACATTTTGATGGGGACAACAGCGACAGAAAGCATTCTGGAGTTTATTCTTACGGAATACAAATGGTATTGCTTAACAGTACTAGGACAAATCGCTACGCTAAGAAGCAGACTGAATTAGAAACGTAACTAAAGACGAACATTTCCGCCATGACTATCATAGTCATTAGCTGTATGCCTTTTGTACATAGAAAAGTACACTTGCCAGAGATAGACTTTAAACAAATCAAAATCCCTAAACTGGCAAATAAAGATCTGAAATTTTGTTTTTTAGACAAAAAGCACCACTTAAGCATTCAATCAACAAAAAAGAAGAACGAATAAAATTACAATAAACACTCAAAAACAAAAAAAAAAAAACAAAAAAACGGCAAAAACAATACTTGCTTAAAATCTAAATAAACTTCTTCTACTATTATTCTTCCAATCAAATATTACTACTACGTTTGCCTGGAACCAATTCTTGCTGCAAAATTCTCATGCCTAGGACTATCATTTGCAATTCCATTGTTTTTCGATTTTTGATTAGCATTCTTTTGATGGCGCAATTCCTTTCGTTTCTCTCGAATTAGTTTTTTGGTAGTTTCAGTGTCAAGTTCTTCCCAACCACCAGGATCTTCTTCTTCCCAGTCTTCTAAATCAGCCTGTTAAAAAAGTTTTTAAATTAGTCTTAGTGTGAGAGCCCACAACAGAATTTGGGAATGGAGGTCTAACCAAAAATGGGTTAAATGTATGTATGTGTAGGTATTAGCGTCCTGATAAAGAATTAAAAAGTCTGGCAGTTTTATTTCACGGCATATGGGTCAAAATCAAGGAGGTGGGAAATTTCGAGGGCCGAATTCTTAAAAAATCAACTTTGACTTATGATTTATTTCATGCGCAAATGTTCGCTTTAGTTATACATAATTTGTCGGTCCATGAACGGACAGAGCACAAAAATGTATATTTTTCAATTTACCGCAAACCCCCAAAATTATTACTCGAAAAACGTTCCTCGAAGTGGTGGTGATTTTTTTTAAAACGACTTTAGAGGTCTTAAAATAGTATCAATGTGAATGATGTATCATTAAATTAAGATAATAGGTCTTAAATAAATCAAATATATGTAACTATATTTCTTGGTTCAGAGCTATTTCTAAAAAATAAAATGCTTTTTATGCATGTCCGAAATACTTGGGCCAAAAGAAACTTTTTCTTTTGTTTTTTTTTTTTGGTAAGGCCTTTGATAAAAGTGTATACTACAGCCATACTTAGATAGGATACTGATTTAAAATACCCAAAAAAATGCAGAATTATGTGTGTAAGACCACATTATTTATTCAGATTCTAAAAGCCTTCACGGAAATGACGTTTTGACCTTAATTTGTTTTTATTTTTTATGTCACAAAGTAAAACGAAACATTTCCGAGATTATAATTGTTAATGTAGTGGCCTCGATCACCAACAAAATAAAATTATTATTTAAATATACCCCAAAACAAGCGTTCCCGGAATGACGGTTAATTGATGTGCGCTACTTTTATATGAAACTAAAACTAACTTTTAACATACATCAAATATATTTATCCATAAAAATAGGTGTGGAATGATAAATCTCTATAATATCAACTTTAAAAACTGCTTGCAGCACTATATGTACGTTAGATGATTAAAATATTGACACTTTAAGAAATTTTGGTACGTCATGCGTCATTTTTCTTGGGACAACTTTTATTAATGTACACAAAATAACACAATATAATCAATTAATATTACAACTACTAACATAATTTAACTTTTTTGTAAGAGATGTACATAGAAATTTATAAAGAGTATTGTGAATAAATGGTGTTAAGAGAAGAAATACTTAAAAATAATTGACTTTAATGTGTTTTTAAGCCATTTGAATTTAACTTTTTGAGTTATGGACAATGGACATGTCCGGGAACGCTTTTTTGGGTATACTATACTAGATTTAATAAAAAAGAAATGGAAACTTTTCTAACGAAAATATGTTTATAGGTGCGTGGTTATTATTTGAATTTGAGAAAAAAATCTCTAATTAGCGTAATGGGTACAATGGTTGGCACCCCTAAGCATTTTTTTTTTTTTTCACTTTGAATTGCGAATTGCTTTTGTATTTAAAAAGCTAGGAATATGTTTTATTTGAATGTTATTAGAAAAAATTTAATAAACAAATTATTAAAATAGGAAAAGTAAGCGAAAAGCTACAATCATTGGCACCCAGGTACAATTGTTAGCACCCGAGGATACATAAAATTGAAAGAAAAACAAGTGTTTTTCATCAAAGTTTAGTTAAAAACAGTTAAACATAACAAAAACAATAATAAAAAACAATAATAATAAATAAAATGCCCGGTCGCACGTACTTGCTGTTATGTTAAAATTTGCTTAGAATATTAAAGCCTTTTAAAAATTTATGATCGAATTTTTTTAAGATATTTAAAAATAACAAAATTAAAAATTAGTGTACACTTTGGTTTAAAGCTACAAAACATTTAATATCCCTTTAAAAAGTTTTGACTTTCCAACGAAGTGTGCCATTTAATTTGTTGTAATTAATATTTTCTAAAAGTTTGTTTAGTAAAAAACCTCTTTATATAAACGTCTTTATTGAAATTGTGTTGTGTCATTTATGAAAGAGAAAATCAGCCATTAAGAAATCGATTATATGGCGAGTACCGTTAATAATGGTCCAAAAAATATTTTTCTTATTTTAAAAGTGCGGCCTTATTTGCAGCATTTTAAGTAAAATCATTAGAACTGCTTTTGAGAAAAATTCAATAGGTACCTCGAAAACCTGAATAAAAAATCAGCTATCCGTTAAAAAACGGGTCTTGCAATCACATACAAATCGTCTGTTCCAAGTTTTTAGTAAATCTAATAATCCGTTTGAGTTTTTTTTTCCCAATTTTTTAAACCGAAACTTATAACGGATTACAGGGTATAATTATTATGACCACTCTTATATGGGATCAAATATGGACATCCCAAACAACTTGAACACATTATTTTTATAAAAAAAAACCAAACAAATAGAAATATTTAATTTACTATATTGTTAATAATCAAGCTGTACCTTACGCCAATACGGCCAAATACCTTGGAATGACTTTGGATGCAAAGCTAAAGTAGAAAGAGCACATCAAAAAGAAAAGAGGAGACTAAACTTGAAATATAGAAAAATTTATTGGTTACTTGGTAACAACTCTGATTTATCAACCCAAAACAAAATAATGCTGTATAATCAAGTACTAAAGCCTGTTTGGACCTATGGTATCCAATTATGGGGCTGTACAAAGAAAACAAATACCGAAATCATCCAAAAATTCCAAAACAAAGTCCTTCGTGGAATAGTTAATGCACCTTGGTACATAAGAAATAGCGATCTACATCGTAACTTACAAATAGACACGGTTACAGAAGTAGTTAAAAAATACGCTGTATCGCATAATCAGAGACTGCAAAGTCATACCAATTCTAAAATGGTGTCCGTCTTGAATACAAGAAACCATGTTCGGAGATTAAGAAGAACCAAGCCTCATGAGCTTATGGTCTAAAAAAACATGGGAAAGTATTAAAAGTTTAAACTTCCCCCAAAGTGATTTTACAAAGTTAAGAAAGAAAAATCTGATGTCGATCTCTCAAGATTGGTCCTGATAAATAGGTGGTTTTAGTGGTTAAGAGTCCCACACTACTTGGTGTCGAATACTGCCAAGTGTCTTTTGAAGATTCCCTCCCGTCAAAAAATAAAAAAAAAAACTATATTGTTAACCTAAAAAAAGTCTTCATTCAAGAACTCAAAAAATAATCAAAACCGGACAGTTGTTATCAAATTCAGTCTCCTCAGCAGGAACACTGTATTTTTGGCATTTTTTTCACAAACATAGAACGGATTTAATTTTTCACAGATTAAAAGGAACTGAGAATGAAATAAATTTGAATAAAACTGCAGAATTGAGGAGAATTGATACAGATTTTTTAGATGATTTTTGTGCTTGGACACAGTAGTTTTTGTGATATGCTTTATTGCATTAAGGGTGTCAATAATTAGTACAAAAATCGGGGGTGCCCACCATTGTACCCCTTACGCTAAATGTTGTTTTGTTAAAAAAAAAAAAATTCCTGGACATCAAATTTTCCACCTCCATGATTTTGATCCCTAAACTCGATACAAAAATCCCCAGAAACCTTAGAATGCCGTGAAATAAACCTGCCAGACTCCCCAGAAACCTTAGAACCAAAATAGAAACCTTAAACCTATTTCGGTTATACCCCCACTTCCAAAATCTGCTGTGAACTCTCGGTCTATCTAGAAAAGGAATTTTTAATGTCATAACTTACATTTACAGTAATTGGAACATCTGATTTCGCTTCTAATCTAGAGAAATCACGTTTATCTTGTTCCTTGTCTTGACCTAGATAAACTTTTAATTGTGGCTTGATTTTAGGTGCCATTTCCTGAAAAAAGTAAACAACTTTTATGAACCCAAATAGAAATTAAAATAAGAAAAAGATTACTAACACTAAAGAAATCTGGTTCAGGTTCTTCATCTTTTGGAGTTGGTGGTTTAGCTATTTTCTGTCTATACTGTTCAATATGCTCTTCGACTGTCCGTGGAGCATCATCCCAAGAATTCCAATCGCGTTCTTGTCCCTATTTTAAATAGATTTTTAACAATTCTATAAGCATTTTTTTTAATTAATTCTTATTTACTTGATTAGATTTCTTTAAATGATAGTTATTATCAGCAGCAACAACATTTACACATTGTAGGGATTCCGATTCGGATAGTGAGGTTTTTCGGCGCCGGGAAAAACAACACAATGCTCGACGAAATAAACCAATAAAGCTTAAAAGAAGTACTTTTATTTGATTAAGCATTATGGTGGAAATAGTTGATTATAAATAAATTTAGGAATTAATTTATTAGGAATAATATATCCAAATTAATTAATTTGGATTTTGGAAAAAAAAAATAATAAGATGATGACAACGATGGGTTGGCTAATTTTTTGTTTTCAGTTTTCCTTATGGTATCAGGGATGTAGGGAGGGTGGTTAACGACAAGACACCATTGAACAGATGTTTTTGACAGATGCTGCTGTCAGTGGGGTGGGATGTGTTAAGAGAAATTTCATGAGTAAAATGACAGGGTTCGGATTGAAAGAATACTACTTGTTCCTTAATACTATTTCGTTAACGTTTTGTCGCTGTGTCCCTATCTTTTTCTACTAATTAAATAGAGACAGAAATAGTCAAAACGTTCACAGCTCTGTTCCTTTGGGAGGTGGCAAAGTACTACTAGTAGTTTACTAGCGATTTTCAATGGAACGCACTTTCAACGAATTCAATACAAATCGTATCTACTCGGGAAGAAGAGTAGGTATAGAGAAAGGAATACTTGGTGTGTTTTTTATTACAACTGGTCTTAACTGGACAAAAAAAACGCAGTCGGGGCTAAGCAATTTACATGTTAAATACAACAACACTTTAGCCCCGTGGGCTTAGGCCGTGTGCGAATTGCGTTAAAATGTTGGTTAAAATTTCTACCACGATTAAAATTTGACGTTTGGTTAAAAAAGGGATCAAATTTATTTGTTTGCTGTGCGAATTGGGTTAAAATGTATTAAATGGGACTTTTTTCTTGGTACTACTTTGAATAAAATTCCCTCAAGATAAAACAAAATTACCCTCAAAAATGTTTTTTCTTATATTCAATTAACTATTTTTTTTAACAAAACCCAGTTGAAAATATATCAAGTTAAATATTCTAGTATGAAAATGTAAGAAATTCTCAATTTCACATACTTTTTTTTATTTTATCGATAAATTTCCATTTCATTATGATCAAAAAGAAATTTATTAATTCAGTCTTCTAACACTAATTCGTAGTTCACCAGCTGCCAACAAAATAGAAATATAAAAAATAAAAAACAAACAAACAATTTGTAGATTTTCAATTTTTCAAGATGAATATTAATTTGAGGAAGTACTTTGTATTAATACTTTTAACATTTCTTAAAATATCAACGCATTATAACAAAAATAATTTCAAATCTATCTTGATCTTTCTATCTTGAGAAACGTCAAATTTTAACCACTAGTGTCAAATTTTACCCTGCTCCGCAGCTGGGTAAATTTTAACCCATTTTATTCACCATGCTAGTGTCAAATTTTAACCAAACGTCATATTTTAACCAACATTTTAACCCAATTCGCACACGGCCTTAGTTGTTTAGCCCCTAGATTTCACTGGGCTTAACTTTTTGAACATCTGTGCTACCAAACTAATTTTTTCAGAAATTGTTTAGAATTTGTTTACAAACGTGAAAACTCACGTTTGGAATGATAAAATGTATTTAACTAGGTTTACTAGCATACATTATTGTATTTTTTTGTGTAAAACATACATGAAAATAAAGGAAAAACTCGAAAGCGAAAAATATGACAACTCTAAATTTTTGTTGTGTCTTGTGTTTTCGGAACATTCAATATACAGTGCTGCCAAGATTTCAGGTTAAGCCCCGATGGGTTTTTTTTGTCCAGTTAAGCCCGGTGGTAACAAAAAACACACCTACTCTTAGAGAGCCGACTCGTACCCCCTTGCCTAAAACACCCGCAAATTTAATTTCAGATAATTGGTATACATCTCTCTTATTTGTTTTTATTGTTTTCCTATCTGTGAATACGTGTGAAAGGTTTAATGCGTTTAATACTTTTCTTTTAACACTAGATGCCCTCACATACAGGTTTGTGCTTTGAATTTAATCATGATTGTGGTTTTGTATGAACTTGATTGATCTGAGCATAAATAGCTCACTCCGGACAACAACCTTTCAATAAATAGGGTAGAGTTGTCTATTTTCGGCCGTCTCCAGATTCCGGCCACCTTTCGGAAAATCGTTATAAGTAGGGATATGTCCAATGAGACATATCCCATGAGAAATATTAGCGTCAGTTTAAAAAAAAAAGATTTCGGTATGGAGTTTTTAACAGCAAATCACAGAAAAAAAAACGCAATCGGGACTAAGCAATTTACATTTTAAATACAACAACACCTTAGCCCCTTGGGCTTTAAAGTTTACAAACTTGAAAACTGACATTTGGAATGACAAAATGTATTGAATATTAAATTTTTTTGTTAGGTTTATAGTTTTTAGTGAATTTATTATTTTTAAACTACTTTTTGCTGAAAAAAAAAGAGTGTGTGTACACATGTACACTCGACTGAAGTTATACTTTTCATTCAGTATACATATATAAATGAATTTCATTTGATATTTTTAATTTCTATTATTAAATTAATTAATCCACACTTCGTTTTTTACATTTTTATCAAGTGAACAATAAATTAATTCTTTCATCCTCCTTGCGTCCATGTAGTTTTCAATTTAATCTGTGAACTTTACTCATGTTGTGCGGTTCAGAACGTACTATATATGGTTAACGAAAGTAAATGATTGCGCATAAAATGTGCGATATGGTAATTTTATGAGAATTGTGTGTGCTTCAGCACTAGTAGTAGCAATATGCAACTTGCAGGGTTGCTACAAAGCTCAAAAGTGAGCTCTCAGCTCAGCTCAAATTTTGAGCTAGCTCACTTTTGAGATATGTACCATAGCTCAGCTCATTTGAGCTGAGCTGAAAGTGAGCTGAGCTGATGGTTGAGCTGAGCTGTTGGGTGAGCTAAGGTAAAGTGAGCTGAGCTGAGCTGTGATGGGTGAGAGGATACATTGATTTTTATTTGGAAAGTATAATGAAATATGAAGATATTTTAAACTTTTATAAAACACCATAGCTTAAGATGTTTGGTTCTAGTTATTAATGGAATTATTTTAACACATAGATATTTTTATAAATAAGACAGATAATTTTTCGTGATCTTTTCTCTTTGTGTTTTTGATAGTAAATATATTTCTATTTTTTTAGTAAAATATTTCTTTTTTTATCATAAAAAAAAAATTCCGGTACAATCCGGTTTTTCGACTTTTTTCAAAATTCCGAGAAAATCGGTTTTGAAAGTTGGGGTAAATTTTTTTTTCGAAAAATCCCCGAATCTTTAAACGCTCCTGGAAGCTAAACCGCTTTAGAGCAATTTTTGGGAGTGATGCCAAATGATAGCTTGTGTCATGGGCCTAGGCTTTGCACATTATCAGATTTTTAAAAAATCGCCTTCCATGTTAAACCGCCACATCATGCCTATTTTTTCAGAATCGTGCCTACTTTTTTTTTTACTTTTAAGTTCTCCCGGTTTGAGAGCGCGTGGACCTACAGGGATGGGAATTGTACCCAAATGTAGGTTAAAGTCCCCGCTACCTTTTGGCATCAAAAAATTTTATTTTCATTTTCTTCAAAATTCCGCGATATAGGCGTTGGAACGCTTTGATCTAGAGACAGGGGAGTGGTGCCATATGAAAGCTTATATTCTCAGCTAGCCGATAGTGGTATAATCCGGTTTTTCGATTTTTTTAAAAATTCCGAGAAAATCGCGTTTGAAAGTTGGGGTAAAATTTTTTTTCGAAAAATCCCCGAATCTTTGAATGCTCCTGGAAGCTAAACCGCTTGAGAGCAATTTTTGGGAGTGATGCCCAATGATAGCTTGTGTCATGGGCCTACGCTTTGCACATTCTCAGATTTTTAAAAAATCATCTTCCATGTTAAACCGCCACATCATACCTATTTTTTCAGAATCGGGCTTAACTTTTTTTTTACCTTTAAGTTCACCCGGTTTGAGAACGCGTGCACCTTCAGGGATGGGAGTTGTACCCAAATGTAGGTTTGAGTCCTCGCTACCTTTTGGCATCAAAAATTTTTTTTCATTTTTTTTCAAAATTCCGAGATATAGGCGTTGGAAGTTGGGGCGCTCACTTTCAGCTCAGCTCAAATGAGCTAAGCTATGGTACCTAGCTCAAATTTGAGCTGAGCTGTGAGCTGAGCTGAAATGTGAGCTTTTTGCAACCCTGGCAACTTGCCACATGGAAATTACCACATGCAACTTGCCACACGCAACTTGCCACATACAACTTGCCACATGCAACTTGCCACATACGACTTGCCACATGCAACTTGCCACATGAAACATGTAACTTGCAACGTGTTGTGTGTTTTATGTTTGCCGTACTGCGGCGTACTGCATTTTTAAATACTAAAGTACTGCCTACTCTAAAGGTGAAACGACAGCCCTGCTACCCAGGGTGATCGCGTCATAATCCCTTTGACATTCTTGTCAAAAAGTAAATTTTCATACCCACCCTCCCATAAGAAGTATAACTTCAAAAATACAAATAAAGAACAAAACGACAAACAATCAAATGAGTTATAATTAAGTTAATTTATTTAATTAAGGTCATGATCTGCACTTTTATTTTGCTTACGACATTTAACATAAATCATTTCCATTATCCATGGAAATACACAAAGAGCCATAAAAAAGTTCAAACAATGAAATGTTAGAGCATAATCCTGAGTTCTATCACGTACATAACCCACAATTGGACCTATTAAAAACATTATATTTCCCTGAAGAAACATAAATAATCCATAACCCGATGCAAAACTGTAAATAAATTAGAAAAAGAACATGTAAAACAAAAATAAATAAAAAACTAAGAAAAATAATAAACATTTTAAAATTACTAAATTAAATTTCCTTACCGCTTCATAGGAAGATGTTCTGCAACTACCAACGACATTGTTACATGGAACCATGTGCGCAAGAAACCCAATATTGCAGTTATTATGGCCATACGAGTAAAATCAAATACTTCCAAAAAAGCTGTTTAGGTTAAAACAGAAATAAAATCTTGATTTAAAAAGTAATAAAACAAAACAAAATTTGTAGGGTAGAGTTGCCTATTTGCGGCCGTCTCCAGTTACCGGCCACCTTTTGGAAAATCGCTATAACTAGTGATTTCCAAGGGTTTTATTTCAAATTTGCTGTTCTAACATATAAGAGAACAGCATAGGAGCAAAAATTTTAAATAAACTCTACGAAATCCCTAGTTATAACGATTTTCCTAAAGGTGGTCGGAAACTGGAGACGGCCGAAAATAGGCAACACTACCCTAATTGATTTGTGTTTTTGTTCTATAATAATCCTAGCATCGAGTATGGTAAGGGAGCAGAGGTGTAAATCTAAACGAATATTACGTTCCATTTAAAAATATTCCTCTCCATTTTTTTCTGAACAATGAAACGAGAGTACCCAGAACATAAGCACTCCCCCAATTGAAAGCTCACTGTGGCGTATGCGTAACATTTTTTTCCATACAATAAACATACCTACATTTTTGAAGTTTACTTCTTCCCCGGCGTTTGTATCGGAATGAAGTAACCCAGCTATAATATATTATTATATTGGCAAGCTGTTAATTTTCAAAATGCATGTTCTTGTTCACACTAGTACGAATTTCTGTGTGTGTGCTAGGTCGCTTATGTTCAATTAATTTGGAAAATTTGTTGATAAATATTTTCTTAAAATTGGAATACCAACTTTTTATACATTTTTTGAGAGCAATACCTTGGCAAAAATTTGAATGGATTGACATTGGTTTTCTTTTTTTTCAAAAACTTGAAAGTTATAACAGTTTTCAAAACAGTATAAAAGTTTCCAAAATTAAAATTAGAACAAAAAATATTAAATTTTAAATTCGACAACACAGGGTTTTCCAGAGCAAAAAAAAACAAATAAAAATAAACACATTTCCTCGAAATGTTATTTGTTTTTCTTTTTAAACAAAACCCTTTATCAAGGGCGTACACACAATTGGGGCAAGCGGGGCGGTGCCCCCGTCACGCCCCAGGCCCCCGAATGAAGACAATGCAAAGAAGGCAACTTTTTATACGTGAACAAGAATCAATGAATCATGAATCGCAGTTGCCAACAACATATTTATTTCATCTAAAAAAAAAAATATTATCTCAGGGGCCCCAAACAAGTAAATGGCTTTTTTGAACGAAAATTTACATACCTATTATCTTAGAGCTCCAAAAAATATTACTTGAATAATCTTAGCGACCAACGAATGATACATCAGGTACCCCCAAAAAAAGAGTGTTGCGAATATACGTACCTACTTTTTTATTTGTTCTTAATTTCTTTACCAAATGGGACCCAAATATCAAAGGGGCCCCAAAATTGAGTCTTGTACCTGGGCCCCGGCAACTCAACGTACGCCACTGCCCTTTATCCAGTCAAATAAGGGTTTAACCTCGGAGTGAATGCTAATAGAAAATTTTTTTGCTCAATACCTTTTGGCATTCTATAACATACCTCAAAAGTCTAGAAAAATCTCATGTCCGCAAGTCACGGTTTTGAAGGTCAAAGCGTGAAGTAAGTTTGCAACTGTTATAATAATATGGGTTGACAGATGAAAAGCAGGTATAACTTTTTTCAGAGACGTCAGATTGCCTTTTACATTTTTTGGAATCAGCATTAAAAAATACTTTGAAAACATGTATCACATGTGTTTACAATACCATCGTCTATTTTTGCTAGTTTTGAAAATCTCCATTTCGTGCTTTGACCTTCAAAATCGCGACTTGCGGACATGAGATTTTTCTAGACTTTTTTTCACCTTATTTGACTGTATTATTTGTTTTTTGCTCTAAAATAAACTGTTTTGTTGAATTTTTTAATAAATATTTCGTTTTTAATTCGACTTTGGAAACTTTTATACTGTTTTGAAATCTATAATAACTTGGCCACAGCTTTCTGGACTCTTTTGATTCTATTCGATGGAAAAATAGAGACTTCTCAAATTAATTTGATATAGATTTAATATCATTGAATTTGAAAACTACAGAAAAACTTTGTTTTCAATTATGTAGATACATATTTTAATTAATTAAAAAAAAAAATCTAGAAAGCAATCTCAAAAAGAAGAATATTTGGAAAACAGAAAACAATCATGCAACAAAATCCAATTCACCAGAAAAAATACTTCGAAAACAAGTAGCACATCACTTATGTTAAGAGTGATAGATTTATTAGTAGCTAAGTACAAAAGTACATATATAAACCAGAAGATCACATAATACAATTTATAAATCATTGAAAAAATCTTACCAAATCTTGCGATAAAAGTAAAAAATGCTCCAGCCACATAAATAAAACGCGATGAAACTGGGACAAAAATAGCGCTAACTGCTATAACAACACGTGATATCATATCAGCAGCAGCTCCAATTGCGATAATGTTAGCAGTTTCCGTCTTAAAAAAAAAAATAAAAAAAATAAATAAAATCACAAAGTCAACATGAATTATGATTTTCATAACATACCTTAGTATATTTCAATTCAAAAAGATACAACGGTTGCAAAGTGAAAAAAGCCATATCTGAGTATAAGCAAAATGACATTCCCAAAACAATATTTAAATAAATTGGATCTTTTAGAAGAGATAAGTCAAGAAAGTCAACAATAGCTTGCCAAAGTGTTGGTTTATTCGGAAATGGTTGAAATTCCACAGATGCTCCACTCAAAGCAATCGGTCCATTCCAATTACCTAAGCTGACAATACTTCCCATTCGAGTTGCAAGACTTTCATTTGGTTGAACATTTAAGGTATCTTGTGGTTCCTGGCGACGTTCTTCTGCGCTCATTAAAGGCTCTGTACGATCTTCCTCAATCTCTTCATCGTTAACCTCAACTTTTTTCATATGCCACTCTACTGGCTGCAATAGAATCATTCCTAATATTGCATGGCTATTTATGGCCGCAAGAACCAACAAACACCCTCTAAATCCATACCAATCAATGAGTTTTTGAACAATAACCGGATACAACATGGTTCCAATTCCGATGAGTGTTTGAGTTAAGCTCATCACAAAAACACGTTTTTTAACAAAATAACTATTGAAGATTGTGTAGCATGATGGTATTATTAATCCAGCAGCAATACCCTGAAATAAGCTATAAGCCACTGTAAGTTGAACAGTACTTTTGACATAAATTTGCATCACAGATCCCATGAAATAGAGTACACCGCCAACAATTCCAACAGTCCGAATGGAGAATCTTTTGAAGAGATTATTTGCAAAAAGTCCGGCAAAACTTAACGAACAAAAGAAGGCACTTGTTATGAAAGCTATGGCACTTGTTTCAGCTCCAATACTTTTCAGGAAGTCACCGAAGATCAAACCGAAAGATGGGAAATTTCCAAGGATGCATGTCTGAAGGACCAAAAAGAGAAAAAAATTAGTCTTTTTTTAGGACGGAATTTTGTAAAAACTTAACGAATGGCATAGACATTCCAATGCAAACAAGATAGCCCCAACCACCATCTGGAGCTTCGAGTTTTATGTTTTTTTTCATTTTCGAAATCGTTAAACCGATTTTTTATCAACCGAACAAGTTAACATAAAAAATTGCACTAAATTTAAGATTTTTACTGATGCCTACAAAAGGAACTAGATCAAGCTTTGATAACAAAAGATGCTGGGAAAGAGATAAAATCTTGTTGTTTTTGATTCTATGGGATTAAGAAGAAGGAGGCTCGTATCTTTCTTAATCAAATGTTGATAAGAAAGGTGGATATTGTAAATCTTTAAGGAGTCATCAAAATGATGTGACGATCTAAATACAAACGGCAGCAGTTGAAAAAAAGATAAGATCTTATCGTCGTACAAATATCTGCTTCTGTTCTTAACGAAAGCTTAATTAAAAATATATTAAGAAAGGTAATAAAGATTGGGAAAGCAATAATGAGAGGATGCAAAATGTAAATCATGAATTCTTTGATAATGAAAATAAAATCAAATTTTCCACGATATTTTTATTACTTGTATACCAGTATTTAGTTGTTCGTTCACTCGTCTAAACAGTAATAGTGAAACATTTTCCGTAAAGCTTTACATTTATCGAATACAGATATTTTTTATTAAAATATATTTTTTGTTTACTTGTTAGTGAGTTTGCTAAGTAAATATTTTTCTCGGGGTGAATGAATTTTTAACTGGATTATTATGGTGTTGTTGTGAAAATAAGTTTTTCTGCGATCGCCAACAAAGGAATGAATTCGAAAAAATATTTACGTAGAAATTTTTCTTACTTTGCGAAACAAACCAATTCAAAACAATTAAAAAACTATATTTTTAACAAAAAACGATTTCTATCTTATGAACGCCATTGTCAGAATTTGAGCCATTAGAAATGGGACTACAATCATTTGAAGCACCAATTCCAAAAAAAAAAAAAAAAATCATCAAAATCGGTTCACCAAGTCGAAAGTTCTGAGATAACAAACATAAACGAAAATAAAACAAAAATACAGTCAAATTGAGAACCACTCCTTTTTTGAAGTCTTTTAAAAAAGGAATTAAAAGGAATTCAAAACTCATACAAATAAACCTAAAAAGTCTTTTTTTCGCTGTGTCACGGTGAGTGTCGATTATAGGCCCTGACTCCCGTCACAATCAGCAAGGCAGAGCCCAAAGCGGAGTTCATCCAACAAAGGACCAAGTCAAAAGGGTTCCTGTGAAAGTAGCTTCACTTTTCGCCTTATTGCATGTGCCTTAAAATTGGTGCTGTAAATGTGATCATAGTGTAACTCAAAAGTTTTCAAATCTTAATATATACTGCGAGAAAATAAAAGGAAACAAAAATTCTATTTTCTTATGAATAGTAAAATTCTTATAATAATAAATGGCTCATTTTTAAGGTGAATTTAAGACTTAAAATTATTTTTTGACTATATCACTTAACTTATTTTTTCATGGATGGACTGTCAAACCAAAGGTTCTGTGTTCAAAACTAGAACTATTTTGTGTAATATTTCTTTAAGTTTTTCTAAAAAACAGTTTTTCACACAGCTGTCGTGGTGTGTCGTGAGTGCTCAAACCCTCGAAGTAAATTAAAAATAATATCCTACTAAGTTTTCAGTAGACAACTATGTTTTTACTAACCCAACTTAGAAAATATATATATATCTATGTAGGTAATTTTAACTTAAAAGTTTGTTTAAATTCAAAAATGTAAAGGAAAATTTTCGAACTTGGCAACTAAGGATCATTATCATTTTCAATTTTTGTTATAAAATGTTGTCATCCGATATTATTATTTCGAAAAATTAATGCAACCACGTCAATACTACTTCTAAAATCCATATAAGATTAAAAAAAAAAAAAGAAGATTGTCTACATCTTTTTGAGCATTAAATACATTTTATTAGACAAAAACCAAGCTTTAAACGATAGTAGATTCAGCGAAATAATTTGGCACTCTTTTAATTCTTGATTTTTGATAAAGTCATGATAAAATCATTAACTAGACCATAATACTGAATGTGGTATTGGTTTCATAGGATATATACATAATTTAATCTCTAAAAGCTTTGTCTCCATTTTTGTTTGTTGAAATTGAAAAATACTGAGCTTTTTGATAGAATTCATTATTGTGATAATGCAAAATGTTGAAAAGTGTTCAAGAATCAATAGCCAAACAATATGTAAAATTATTCAAAAAATTATTCGATTTCCACAATATCGACGATTAAAAAAAAATCATGTGCGCGAATAAAGCCATATTTAAATTTTTACAATGCACAAAAAGTATAAAAATAAATTTATTCAAAACAATAATTTTTCATGGAAAAAGCAAAACAAAATTTTTTTTTCTTCTAACACCATTGAATCCATTTTTTTTTATGACAACTTATAATAAATTTTATATCATCTGAAAGCTTATTGTTTCAGCTCAAAGTATTTATATCGACCTTGTCAGTACAACATCTACAAAAAGTGGCAGAATTTTTTAAACCCAATCAGTTTTCATAAAAAAAAAGTAAAAAAAAAAATAAATCTTTTACTTTTTTAAGACCATTAAATCCATTTTTTAAATGACAACCTATAATAAATTTTATATCATCTAAAAGCTTATTATTTCACCTTTTATATGGCGCTACAACCATTCTACGATGCCTAGAAGAAAAGTCAGAATTTTTTAAAGACAACCATGTCGAAATTTCAAACTGAGATTACGGTACTTCCTACACTGGTGGCTGGTCATCCGCAACAGATCTGCACAGGTGTTTGAGGTATTTTTCAAGTTTTTCAATTTAAGATTGTGTAACTTGTAGAGTACGTACCGTTATGTATGATTTATCAAATGAAAATGTAAAACAATCAGCATGCGTATTAAAGTTAAATGTATAAATGCGTATTAATTTTTAATGTCATCTTACGTGTTTAGAAAAAGAACATCTTTTCACCGTTATCTCACCCCAGTATAAATTTCCTTCATCTATCTCCTAAACAAAAAAGTTTTAATCAATTTATTTTTCGTCGCCTGTAGCTTTTTCGTTTCATCGTGTTTCAAATCACTACGATACCAAAGAAGTTTTCACTGGGAGCGGGTCATAATTCTGCTTGTCAAAATTCTGTACGACAAAATTCTGTGGGGTCAAAATACTGTAATACCATAATTCTGTACGTCAAAATACTGTATCAACAAAATACTGACATGCAAAATTCTGTTTTGTAAAATTCTGTACGGCAAAATACTGTATATCAAAATTCTGTAAATATGCTGTAAAAAAATATCGTTTTGATAATGTAAAAAAGTGCGCGCGCACTTTTTTACATTATCAAAACGATATTTTTTTGCAGCATATTTACAGAATTTTGATTTACAGAATTTTGATGTACAGAATTTTGAAATACAGTATTTTGACCAACCAGAATTTTGCTATACAGAATTTTGACTTTCAGAATTTTGTTCCTGCAGCATTTTGCACATACAGAATTTTGACATACAGTATTTTGGCATACAGTATTTTGAATACAGAATTTTGCAACATACAGAATTTCGACCCCAACCCGTTTTCACTTCAAAAAAAAAAAAAAAAAAAAAAACAATCTTTGAAAAGCATTACGTTTTACGTCCATAAGGTCTTTCTTAAGCTAAAATTATTTATTTTAAAACTACTTATATACGTTTGATACTCGATGTTGGCCGCTCAGCAAACCTAACGGTGGGTGTTTGCATTTTTTTGTTGCCTTCGGATGTGTCTGGGAACTAAAAAGTTGTAATTGATTATTCAAGGGAGATATTACTTTTTGAACTTGTACCTATAGAAATTGCATCAAAACGGTTATTCATATTATGCCACCTTTTAAAATTAATTATGGTGATAGAATCAAACGATAGAATATAACCAACTGACTTAAGTTCAATACATTGAAACATTTTATTAATTATTTTGTTTCCAATAAAACTTAAATGATCACTGTGGCGTATGCGCAACTTTTTTTTTTTTTACTGAAAATGGTTGCAAAAATTAATCAGATGAGTTGAACTTTCTTGACGAGTCTCTAATCTTTGGAATGTTCATGTGAGGTTTTACATATGGGATACAGCGCGCAGGGTCACTTAAGGGGGGAAATCCCTCTGGACGATACCTTTTTCAATAATATTTTTTGGAAAACTGAAAGCTTTTATTGCAATTTGGGAAAGTATGTGATATTACTGACATTATGAAGTATTGATACAATTTTTTTTTAAGTTAACGTCTCGAGTTTGCACAGTGCAATGCCCAGGTCCAGAAAATTATTTTTAATCAAAAAAGACATTTTTTTCCAATAAAATATATTTATACGCATTCCATGTAAAATAAAAATTAGATACCAAAAACACGAAAAAACACAATGTTTTTTTATAAACAAACTCTTAAAAAAATATTTATTGTAAAAATTTTATTGAACTTTTAGGTTCATGCAATGGCCAATAAATTAAAGAGTAATTTGCAATTTATTTCAAGTCGATAGCTTCAATAGTTTTTGAGTTACGTTGCACGGCGCGAAAAAAAACGCATTTCGAGGAAAAAGCGTTTAACGTTTTCGTTTTTGAACTGTGGATGGTACTATCTAGGGGCTTTTGAGGCTTCATTTAAGGCTTAGACCACTGAAAATAGTTTCTTCGGTTGATAAATGAATTTATTAGACAAACAAAAATTAATGCAAAAATAAAAATTTCCAGAGGGATTTCCCCCCTTAAGAAAATTGAAACTTTCCATAGATTTTGATTTTTAATTTCCGAAATCATTGCAAGTATCCGATTTACATTGCTTAATTTATGATTTTGGTAAATTTTTTCGGATTAAATGAAATTGTGCCCTTATGATGAGTAGAAAATGCATTCTAGCATTACATTAGACTTTGTGTTTAGTCTCAATTTATACACACTATGACGGCTTCTTGTTTCAATTATTTAACAAAAATCTGTTTAGTTTCCAAAATGTTCCTTTCAAAAATTAAAAAGTCATTTCTTTTTTCTATTTTTATGGTTACATTCATAAAATATTTTTATTGGCTTTTTTATTCACATTTTTTGTTCACTTTTCTGTTTTGTTTATCATCATTATCATCATATTTGTTTTTTTATTTTTATCCAGGTAGGTAAGTACGAAACATTGTTACTTGTAAAAATATATATATTTAAATACTTTTATGCCTACACATAAAATTACTTCAAATAATTTTTTGTTTTTTTCGTTTGTTTATAAAATATAATTTGTTTTTTTACTACCTAAATAAATATTTACATCATAGTAGCTTTTTTTTTTATGTTAGTAAATAGTTTTATGTTTATGTAAAAAAAAATTACACTTATACAATTATCATCTTTGCTGTTTTCATATTTAAGGTACACACATCGAAAATAAAAACAAAATAAAAATGTATTAAAATTTTAGTTTTCATTACAAATAGTTTCTACTTTATTTTTTGTTTTAAAAAATATATATAATATTTATATCAACTTAAAACTATTTTAATTTTTTAATATATAGGAAGATAAAGTTAATACTCTTTATTTTTTTATTTATTTATTTTAGTTTTCTAAGACTTAAACTAGTCGCATTAGTTTTTTTGTTTTTTTTTTTTAAATTTATGGTTTTTGTCAAATAAGTAAAATTTTTTCGCTTATTTTAAAATTCCTAACTATTGTTTTTTTTTTTTTTAGTAAATTGTTTCTATTTTATTTTGTTTTAATATTTTTGTTTTGTTCTCTAAATGTAAAAATATTGGTCATTGGCCTTTTCTCTTAATATCTACGAATATAAACTTAATTTCTCTTTTCTTTCTCTTAACCTCTTGTTTGAATTATCACAAAAATAGTGAGTTTAATTTAATTTTCAAATTAAAAACAAAAATGTTGTTGTTTAGTGTTAAATTAGCCCAGGGAAATTAGTAATTTAAATCGCATTTTTCGCGGGACAAAATTTTTTTCATGGAATGTGTTCGGGTGGTTGTCCTTATCATAAAAGTCAATTTGTTGGGAAAATTGGAGGTTGGGAACAGCCGCCATCTTGGAAAAGAGATTGGTATCGTTTTTATTGAATAGCTCCATTGTTATTCATTTTAACAGAAAATGACAAAGGTAGGACTTATTAACAATAAAATTATCTAAACAATGATATACAAAACAATTCCGTGCGTTGATTAAATAAAATTTTATAGTTGGTCAAAGTGCGGCTTTGTATCGCAAGGTTGGGACAAAATGACATTTTTTCATATATCTGACGAACTTTTGATTTGTTTGGATAATTCTTCAAGAATGAATTATAGTACTTATAATTACCTATAAAATGAGCCCACAATCGTTATTGTAACCATCGTATTGTAGAAGTAATCTAACTCCGAAACTCTCCATGTACTAGTCAAAAGTGAGAAAAAAGCTAGTTTTTTGCTAGTAGGCCGAGAAAATTTTGGGAGTAGAGGTATAACCAAAATATAAGTTCGCAGTTTTGCTGCTATACTCGTGTTAATGTCGATTTCAAAGGTCTGAAAACTCTAATTTTGGGCTTTATACGGTTTTTGGGGGGTTAAATAACGTAAGTTTTCCAGTTAACGTGAATGGGCTAAATTTATACTATTTGAAATTATAAATATACAAGCTGATGCTCTATCATTTTTCCTAAATCTAGACACCCCAATCTTGATTATGTGACCAATAGAACTCAAGATATAAGCCGTTTATACGATTATGTTTTAGAGGCTTTTTTGTTTTGATTTTTGTTTGTTTATTTGAATTGAAAAGCCTGATATGGTTAGTTAAAAAAGCTTATATCGTGAGTTCTATTAACCCCATAGCCGAGATTGAGGTGTCCAGATTTAGAAAAAATAATAGAGCATCAGCTTGTATATTTATAATTTCAAATAGTATAAATTTAGCCCATTCACGTTAACTGGAAAACTTACGTTATTTAACCCCCCAAAAACCGTATAAAGCCCAAAATTAGAGTTTTCAGACCTTTGAAATCGACATTAACACGAGTATAGCAGCAAAACTGCGAACTTATATTTTGGTTATACCTCTACTCCCAAAATTTTCTCGGCCTACTAGCAAAAAACTAGCTTTTTTCTCACTTTTGACTAGTACATGGAGAGTTTCGGAGTTAGATTACTTCTACAATACGATGGTTACAATAACGATTGTGGGCTCATTTTATAGGTAATTATAAGTACTATAATTCATTCTTGAAGAATTATCCAAACAAATCAAAAGTTCGTCAGATATATGAAAAAATGTCATTTTGTCCCAACCTTGCGATACAAAGCCGCACTTTGACCAACTATAAAATTTTATTTAATCAACGCACGGAATTGTTTTGTATATCATTGTTTAGATAATTTTATTGTTAATAAGTCCTACCTTTGTCATTTTCTGTTAAAATGAATAACAATGGAGCTATTCAATAAAAACGATACCAATCTCTTTTCCAAGATGGCGGCTGTTCCCAACCTCCAATTTTCCCAACAAATTGACTTTTATGATAAGGACAACCACCCGAACACATTAGATGAAAAAAATTTTGTCCCGCGAAAAATGCGATTTCATGCCCATATTTTGACTAATTTCCCTGAGCTAAATTTCTTAAAAATGATTGATTGAAAAAGAAAGAACTAAATAAAAGATGTTTTGTTTTTTTTTTTTGTCTTATATGAATCATTAAGTAAATAGTTGTTGTTGTTAATTTGATAAATACATGATTTTTGTTTTTTTATAATTATTTTTTGTTAAATATTTGTGTTACTGTTTAATATCGTTTTGTTGTTCTTTGTTCTTCTTGCGACTTCGTAAATATGTTAAAAGGTATTCAGTTCCCCAAGCTATACTGCAAATGTATATGCAAACACTTTGGGCATGAATGCAAATAGGATAACTTTGTGTTAGATCACGAATAGCACCTGTAAAAAAAAAGAGAATATTTTAATTAATGATTAAGTTCTAAAAACTTAAATAAAATATAGTAAAAAAACATTAACAGTATTTTTTGTTGAATTTAGAATAAGATGACATCTAATTTGGAATCCAATTACACATTGTTACCTTTGAAACTGACTCCATTAAGAACTATAAATTAGAGGTTAATAGAGATAGATAAAAATTATGAACCTATTCATTTATTGCTTTAAAAATAAAATAACAGTCAAAGAACCTGCACAGTGCACACTGCACTTTTGCTCCTAAAAATTATCGTTTGCTCAAACAAAATATCACTTTTACAAGACATTTTGTATAAGTACGGAATTTCAAGAGAGTTCAGCAGGGTTGTCTTGAGCACGTTGCTATTTGTTGTGGAGACTATTAGAGGTGGAAGACTGTTTGGAAGTTTGAAAATTTCCAAATTTAAGAAATACTGGGCGTGTCATGCTTATTTTATGTGGAATGGCAAAAATAGATTTTATTTTTTTTTTTTTAGAAAACCAAAAGGTGAATTTTTTTTTATTTCATTGCAAAATTACGGCATTTAACTTCAAATAATTAGCAAAAAAAAAATTTGATTTTATGAAAAATTAAAAGTTGTCATTACTAAATTATGCGGTTAATTTATCAAAAATAGAAATGTTTGCACAACCACAGGATGACTTTCTCATGGAATTCCCAATGTGTATTTGATTCTTTGAAAACAAAATTTGTTTGCATTATCGTACCTACTTTGAATATTTGTTTAATCAACACTTCTATTTTAAACTAAATGCAGGAATGGGTCACATGGATCATTTCATTTTTTTTTTTAATTTCAAAATCGAGCGAGGTGGCGCACAGTTCACAGTAACCAAAAATATTTGGTTACATTTTTAACATCAAATAGATACGAAATGACTAAAAAGTTATTTAGAAGGAAAATTTTTCATTTTCTTGGTACAGTAAAACCCACTTAAGTGCTTACCTCAAGATTAGCCGTAAAAAAAAAAATTATTAAAAATCAAAAAATGGACGCACAGGCCTGTGCTACATTTTTACTTGCGATATAGGTACTATAGGGCAAGTTTAGGATTCGTAAAAAAAATCGAACTCGAGATAACAATTTTACATGACATTACGATGATGGAGAATGCCAAAAAAGTGGGTCCGGCAATTCTGTCTGTCTGTCTGTCTGTGTGTCTGTCTCTATCTGGAGCTGCAGCCTAAACGAGTGAAGTGATTTTCTTCAAACTTGGTGGTTAGCAGTTTTTGGTGATTCCCTAGAGGGGAAATTGAAATTTTTTTTTATGACCAAAACTAACGGTACCTGCCATATAACGGAAATAGAAAAGTTAATTTTTTTCAAAAACGGCTCTAACGATTTTGATTAAAATTTTTGTGTGTTGTACTACACATAATAGCCAACTTTTTAAATAAAAAAAATATTTTTTGTACCGTTATTAATGGTACCTGTCATAGAACGGTTTTCTTCGTTTCTGAATATCTCGTACAACATTAACCCGATTTAAATGAAAATTTTTATACAAACGTGTGTTAGTAAAGATAATATTAAGAATTTAGAAAATTTTCAAAAAACGCATTTTTGGTTTTTTTAAAAATATTTCAAAATTTTTTTTTGAAAAATCAATTTTTTGAAAACGAATCAATGAAAAATTTTGAAATTTAGTTTTTATGTGTAAATTAATTATTTCTTCAAAATGGCATACCAACTTTTTTTTTGAAAAATGTTAAAAAATTTTTATATATAAAAAATTATTTTTTTAAAAAACGGCTCCTACAATTTTCGAAAATTTTTTTCTAAAAATACCTTTTTACACAAGAAATAAAATGGCATATTTTTTATTTTTTTTAAGATAATTTAAAACGGAGTTTAATTAATTATAAAAACAGATTTAATTTTTTTATACTACCTACTTATGAAATTTCTTTAAAATATCAAATTTTAAATTTCTTGAATGAAAAGCTTTAACATTATAGTTACTTTAAGCATAAGAGCAAGTACGTGCGACCCCAGTCGTGCAATTTATTTCTTAAAGCTAGTTGTTTTTACTTTATTTTGAATTTTGACTCAAGTTGTTTCATTAAGTAGTTTTTGAGAAATTAAGTTTTTTGAAATTTAGAAAACAAATTTTTTTTCGTTGATTAATTGATTCCGTATTAAATTTAGCAATATCGTGGACCTTTTTTATCATTATTTAATGACCTGGTAGTTTTAAGTCAAATACTAAAGAATTTAATCTAATAAATAACAAAGTTCCTACAAAAATTAAAAAAAAAAAAAAAACTGAAACATACAGTGGTGGAAAAATAATTAGAAACACGCTCTTTCTTTTCAAAATGTTTGTATGTTCTTAATATGAATAAAAAATATTAGAAATATTTTTTAACTGAGGTATTTGAAGAGCTTGATGTTTTACTAAGGATTTCTCTTTATTGCACCTTCTTTTTCTAAAATATAAGGGGTTGGTGTGTCAAGAATATTGTTAAGGACGTTTTATTATTTTTTTGGAACATGGGGCATTTTTCGAGGACTGCAACCACATTAACCAACTAATAGAAATTAGTTGGTGATAGTGCTTTTTATTAATTGTACGTTTAATTAATTGACCAAGTTTGGCAATTGTAAATGCTAAAAATCAAAAACAGGATATTTCTTAGTAATTTTTCCTCAGTGTTTCTAATTATATTTCCACACAAAATTGGACTATATTTTAGATTTTTTGCAATATTTTTCTTTTGTTGGATAAATTCTAAAATTTTTTTCTTAAAATGTTACAAGGATTATATCATCACTTGTGTTTGCTAAAAATTTGTTAAATATTTTGTATTTATAGTAAGAAAAAAATAACATTTTCTAAACAAAGGAGGATGTTTCTAATTATTTTGCCACCACTGTACATACCTACCTACTTTTTTTAATTGCATTAAAATTTTGTATTTTCATTTTTTTTTAAATATATATCAAGAATTTATGCATTATATCTCAAGAATATTGTGTCAAAATTTTAGGACGATTGGAGCCCAATTGACCAAGCTATTAGTATTTTAAAACTAATATAATACATTCGCTTACGAATATTTTATTCCAAAGTTCAAAACATTAAATCGTACTCCCCACAACTAACGTTTTCAAAGCCTCATTACTTCAATACTACTGCAGTGATTCTTTTGAAACTTGAAATACTATTTCTGTAAATATTTTTAAAAGCATCTCTATAGAAATTTTTTCATTAATATACTACATTCAATTCAATAATATAAAAATCTATTAGTAAGGGTCGTTTTTGAGGAGTTTTTTTTAAAGGGCCCTTATTTCCGGGGAGCAAACTCGGGCAAACTCCTGAAAAGCAATATTGTTCTAAATATCTAGCAGTTTAATAATATATATCTTAGACCATGTTGCGGCGGCGTGTTGCGCAATTTTAAAAACACTAATGTTTACAAAAAACAACGAAAAAAGTGCAAATTTTTTAAGTGTGTACTTCAACCTTTTCGTGTGAAAAAATAGAGTTGCATATACAATTAAATTTTTTTTAGAATACAATTAATACCTTGATTGTCAATATCCATATCAAAATTTTTCAATAAAATCCCTTTTAAGTAAAAAAAAACAAAATACTTAGAAAATTCGCTTTGTTTTATAACAATCGCATAAAGAATCGTGTTTACCCAAATAGTACAGGTTGCAACTGATGGTGTCGCGAACTGGGTTGACCAATTTAAAGATAGATTTTACTAAAAAAGTACCCTGGTTATTTACCTGTTATGGGACATAAGCTTAATCAATCCTTGGGGGGAAAAATTGAGAAATTTGATTTATGACCACGTTTTAGGTCAAAATACCGCACTGTGGGGCGTTTAAAAGAAATATTTGTTTCTATAAAAAACTTTCAAATCAAAAATCTAGATTACGATCAGATCAGATTAAGGCATTACAACCCAATTTGTGGAATAGTGAAGTATAGTAAAATATTTTGTATACTTCTTTATCTTTTCATTGCTATATCCTATAAGTATTCGTTTTAGTACAGATGACGCACTAACCTTTGTTGTAAACAAATAACCAACTTTTTTCAGACTTGATTGCAATACTGCCATCAATATAACTGTCTTATTGTATTAATTATTGCAAAATTGTAAACCTTTTGACCTAAAAATGTAATTTGTTTATTACTTTTTCAACTTTTTTTTGTTTCTTTCTTTAATTGATAACAACATCAACAAAAACACAACAAATCTACTACTGTTATATATTATACCGGAACTTGTTTCAATCAGTAAATTGACATTGGTTGTTTTTTTTTTTTCAATAGCAAGTCAAGGATTTAAAAATATAAATCTTAAACCACATTCATATCTTACAATGTTGTCATTGAAAATAATATTATTTTCACGTGATTTGTCTGTCTTATCGCAATCAATTGAAATAAAATATGAGTTTTACTGTTTAAAAAAAAAAAATAAAATGAAACAAACAAAAAATTGTTTTTAATTTATTTTTATGCATAGCTAATTGGTAGAATATTTTTTTTTTGTAAACTCATTTTGATATTTCATGATCTCGTGTTTTGAACAGCCATGTTGATAAGCTGTTGTTTAGGCTGATTTTGATTGACAATTTCATATCAACAAGATTTGATTAGTTTCTTATTTGTTTCAATAAGGAATTTCACATTTGAAATATTAATGAGCTCAATTATTAAACAACTTTTAACTGAAAATTAATTATGATTTTGAGAGAAATAGTTCATAAAATGAAGCAATTCATAAAAAGTACATAACTCTTTTTATTTTTTCTCATAAAGATTATAAAAGAAACGATTTCCCGCCTAAAAAAAACTGACTGAGTTATATAAATTGTTATATTCGTCTCAAATCTCGTGTTTAAAGTTTCTGACATCTTTCGTAAGCATTTTAGAGCGAAGTCAAAAATTGCCTGAGTTGGTTCTTTAAAAAACCAAAATTGTTGATACAAAAAAAAAAAAAAATATATGCGATCATTTAAGCTTGTAAACATTTTAACCACTTTCAAATTTTAGAATTAGAATTTTTTTATAATTATTTTCCAATTATAATTGGTCGACAACCAAAGTCCTGCTTGTACGAAATACAAAGATTCATTTTTTATCAGCCATCTTGGATTTTAGTTTTTGTCAAATATTGGTTTCTATTGGTCTTAGATTTCTTATGTTTTATTATTTTCTTTATTTTATAATGACAAAATATTTCGTTACTACAATAATTGTAGCGTTTGAGATAGTCACGTTTTTGAGATAATCCCGTTAGAAAATCGAAAATGCCGCTTTTTGCTAGTTTTTGAGGTTATTTTGTAGCGTTTGGTTATTTGTTATAGATAAATTTGTAACGGTTTCTAAAAGAACTAAATCTTGTCTTTCTAAATCAGTTTAAATCTCTTTAATATCTCTTTTCTTCTTCGAGAAATCTTAAGTTGAAATCAACGTGTTTGGTATATCTCATGTTTATTTGCTTTTAATAGCAAATCTCGAAAAGTTCTTTGCCAATCGCTTTCAAATTTTGACAAATATTTAAACGGATTTAGAAAGACAAGATTTAATTCGTTTAGAAACCGTTACAAATTTATTTATAACAAATAACCAAACGCTAAGAAATAACCTCGAAAACTAGCAAAAAGCGGCATTTTCGATTTTCTAACGGGATTATCTGAAAAACGTGATGTGATAAAATGAGCTCAACACCCAAAAAACCTATAGGAAAGTATATCTCAGTGTCTGTAACAAAAACATTGTTGGCCAGTGTTATTAATGCACTGGACTAATATTTAAAATTAAAACATAGGGTTGCTACTTTTGAAATAATTTTTTAATATTTAAGCGAAACAATTGCTAAATCACTTTGTTCTGCTTGATTGATAATGGAATATATTTTTTGTCATCCCCAAAAATTATTAATAAACATGTAAAAAATAATAAAATAATGTGAAAAATGTAGAATATGGTAACCCTGTTTAAAATAAAACCTGCATTTACATATTTAATCAACATTTTTTTTTTTTAAACTACATATTTTGATACAATTTGCATTACATACCTTAACTTTTTTTACTCAACCAGGGTCGATACGTACGAATTCCTTATTATTATTAAGAAATATCTTTTTATGCTCTTAATATTATAAAAATTATAATTTTAAGTTTAGAGTTTCTTTTGTGTTCTTCTTTTAAATTTTAACAGGGTTACCACGTTTAAATATTTTATTATTTTTACATATTCTTACTTTTTGTTTGGAAAACATAATAGTTGGAGATTTGGGTCAAGTTTAATGCAATTAACATAATAGCAAATGTTTTCTCTAAATAGGGTTGCCAACTAGTTCCTAATTATAATAATAAAAGATCTTCAACTTACCAATAAGTGGTCCAAAGCAAATAACAAATACTGCTTTACCCACCAAATGCCAGCCAAAGGCTGATGGTAGTTTTTCCAGCGAACAATATTCTGATACTGTGAGTGTAAAATTACTCAAAGCTGAACCTCTGAAGAAACCGCATATTGACAGCCAAACCATTAATGCATGCCATTCAGTTTGCTCTGCCATTACTAGAAAAAAAATAAATAAAAGTTATTAATTAATTCTTATGAGTTTCTAAAACAAAAACTCACTTGATCTCGTAATAGCCACAAAAATAATCGAGATTAAAAAAATCGTTCGCTTTTTGATATTCGTCCTGTCAAATATCGGAGGCAATACAACTCTCGCTGCAATATCTGTGATAGCAGTAATTGACAAACAAAAAGCGACATCCGACTTATGATATCCCAAATTGGCAAAGAAAAATGGCGTCACCATTTTGAAATTCATCTCGGCTACGTAAAATATTGACAGACCAAACAGAATATTCAAAAACATCCTATCTTTGAGTAAATCCACATCCATCAGATCGGCAAACCTTTTCCAAAATCCTGGCTTCCCCTGTTTGCTACTCTGTTCAAGTTGCTTCTTTTCACTCTCCGTCGGCTTCATTTTGATGAACGAATCCTGGTTGGTGTCATGATTGGCTAGACTCCCCGATAGTGTATGCACACGCTTTAGCTCACGATCTTGTCGCTCAAAATCAGCATCGCCGGTGTTCATGTGAACCTGAAGAATGCTTCCTGTGAAATCCAACAGAGACAAGTTAGATGTGACCGATTGTTTGCGGTGCCTTAGCACTGCATTCATGTCACTATTAGAGTAATTCCTTTCGGCCGACTGTACTCCTGCCAGAGACATGATCCTTGGAAATGATGTTCTTTTGGGAATACCCGTCCGGTTACCATTCATCGAGCTCATAGCCAATTCGGAGAAATTCTTCCTCATGCTATTGGCCTCGGGATGTTTTGTAAACAGCAGGGTATTCATCTCTGGCAAGGCATCTTCGTCTTCAGCTTCCTTGATCGGATCGAACTCCATTTCCGGTACTGGCAGCATTTCTACATCCATTGGTTCGTCAATCATATGCCATTTTGCTGGTTGCAATAGAATTGAACCAACCAAAGCATTTAAAGCTACTGCGGCAAGACATAGAACTGCCCCTTGGAAGGCATAAGCTTCGAGTAGTATTCTAACTAATTGTGGCATTATTAGCATACCCATAGCTGTGCCAGCCATAGATAAGCCAACTGCCTGCCCTCGTTTGTTCTTAAAGTAATGATTGAGGGCAACAAAAGCCGCCGATGTGGACAGGCCAACACCGATGCCATTGATGACACTATACGTGGCTAAAATGTGTGGCATACTACTGGCAGGGGAGGTTAGGGCTAAACCAAGGCCACATAATAATGATCCAGCGATGGCAACTTTGCGGTAGGAGAATTCTTTTAACAATGGACCAACAAATAGTCCAGAGAAATTCATGCATACATCTAAGGTACTTATAATCACAGCTGCTCCGGTGGTCCCCACATTGAGATCACTTAATAAATCACCAAATAGAAGGCCAAATGATGGTTCTATTGAACGTGTACAAAGCTGAAATTAGATGAAAAAAAATTAAAATTGTTAGAATCACTCAAGTCATTAAAGCTTTACATTATAACATTTCTACGTTATTTTACGTTAGGTGGCGCTAAGGTCACTAAATGGAGAAAAAATAAAACCAGGGATAACTTTACTTCTAGTATTTTTAATCACAATCTAGTTAAATATACTAGAAATTAGTTGAATTTACCAGAGATAAAGTAAAATATACCAGAAGTATAAATATCTTGCGTTATTTTCTCTCTCTGTAGCCTCGACGATTATCGCCAAAAATATTTTATATGAATGACCTTCGATTTTTTTTCAAAATGTAATTGCGAATAGGTAGATAAAATGTAATAACTTATATCTCTTTTTTGAATCAAAATGTACCTATGTTTTCTAAATGTTATCATTCATAACACTTTTCAAGCAGTTCAGAAAGTAGGAAGACATTAAATTTACTGATAAATTTACTGATTTTCAAAAAAAAAAAAAAATCAAGTCAATCAAATTTAATGCTTTTGTAATTAAGAAATACAAAAGGGGTAAATCTTTTGCTTGAATCATAACACCTAATTTGATAAGAAAATGCTCAATTGTTTTGGATTTAAGAGGCTTATGTGTAACCTCATATTATGATAAATTATGGAGATAAATTGTAGCACGTTTAGTGATTTCTGTTATTCTACTGTTATGTACCGTCATGTATAATCTTTATACTATAAAATTATTATTATTTTTAATCTTTGTTTTTAAAACTGATAAAGTTAACTTTATTTTGATAATAGAATATTGGTTTTGGAAAGCTTTAGAAGGTTTTAAAAGTAAAATAAACTCTTAATTGGCGCCCAATGAGAGATTTTAAAGCAAATCAATTTTAGAAATGTTTTTGATTAAATATAGTGGTCATCTTCCTAGCTAATCCTATAAGTATGTTAACCGCTTAAAACATATAAAGCCGCGAATTATTGAAAAATAACTTTACTTTTCTTGAAAATTGGTAAATTGAATTTTTATCTTTTTGGAACAAAATGAACAGTGAACCTGAACACCCATAAAAAAAAATTAAATAACTTCTCCAAATAATGTCTCCAAAGATTTTGAATTAATTTATTTATGTGTACCGTGGCAATTATCGTTGCATTATTTTAATTTAAAAATTCAAAGATTTAAGTATGTTATATATTTTTGTATACTAGCATTAAAATACAATTCATCTTTTATCATTTTTTAAATGAACAGTTTTAAAATACAAAAAAGGGAGTAGGTACATGCGACCCAGTCGTGCATTTTATTTGCATTTGATTACTGTTTTAAAAATACCTTTATTAAAACAGTATTTAAAAAATCATAAATTTTAAGGCTTGCAAAGGATTTTTACAAATTGAAAAATTCTGGCGCGTTGAAATATGCAATTTTTTTTCAGCATTTTTAAATTAAATTTTAAACAACTTTGAATTAAAGTGGTTCTACTTTGATTTTAAAGTTTTCATCTTAAACTTAAACAAAATTCCAAAAAATAGTAAAATCAAAGTGTTTTTCGCAGTGTAGTATGAAAATATATTTCATGTAGCCAATGCCTATAAAAAAAAGATTTTCACTCTACCTTAATGCACAAGCATCATGCACAGATCACTTTTATGTAGCAAAATAATGGAATAAAAAGACTTTTTACGGACGAAATAGGTTAGAACAGAGCAGGACTGAATTGAAAAGCTTATAGTCCGGTAAAATTAGGCTAAAATAAGGGGGTGAGGTTGCATTAATTCCCAGCAAGCTGAAATTTGGTAGGATTGTTGGAAACACCATCATAAATTAAATCTAAAAAGTCCTCATCGATCATAGACCTGAAAAAAAATTTACTTGGGGTCAAAGGTCACAAAACTGGTTTTCCACGATTTTCTGCAAAACGGTAAGTCTTATCAAAAAATTGTCATGCAAGAATTGGTAGACCAGATTATTATATATAAAAAGTGTTATGACACTTTTTTTTCCTAAGACCCACCGTTTCTCTGGTATAACGATTCAAAAAGTTGAAGTTGAGTTGTAATCGTCATAATCAGGCCTATAACTGGAAACTAACTTCCAACTGAAAAGTTCCTGAAATTTCATTATTTTTTTAGCTTGAATTTCCAATTGGGGCCCTTCTCCAGAAACCATTTCCCTGGTATTTTTTGTTTAGAATAATGGGTCCCAATAAAATACAAAGTGTTCGATAGAGAATGGGCAACTCTAAAACGGCTGATAGCTACACTTATGACCGTTCCAAAAACAGATAGAAAAAAGTTCTATCGTAACCAGTTCATAAAATAATGGCTTTTTTTGTTCAGTGTACTCTAAATTAAAAAAAAAAAATTCATACCTATTGCACATTTTTCTTAAAAAAATTTTGAAATCTGTTTTTTGATGCAAAATGTGAAAAGAGTATTTTATGAAAAATTTTAAACACCTATAGTATAAAATAAATCTATAGAAACCTAGGTGGCCAACTTTCTTAAAAATATTCTCGTCTATGGGGAATATTTTTAAGAAAGTTGGCCACCTAGGTTTCTATAGATTTATTTTATACTACAGGTGTTAAAAAATTTTCATAAAATACTTTTTTTACATTTTGCATCAAAAAACAGATTTCAAAATTTTTTTGGTCAATATTCTTCGGCAATATTCTTTTTAGGTGCACGAATTTAATCAAATTCCCCTAAAATAATATAGTTTACAGTGAGTTTTCACTGTAAAATATATAAATGTTGGTAATCATCAACTAAAAATTTTGCGTATAAGAAGGATACAACAGCATCTTACTGATGAGCCCAACTGTTGTGCCTGGGCGAAACGCATTATTTTGGACTAAAGGTCAAAAACAAAACATCTAAAAGTGGTTGTGACAAAACTTTTATTTACGAACTAGCTCTTCATCTATTTATCGTATGTGTAGGCTGAAGGCATTTTAGTTCATAATTTTTAGTCAAGGCGTCTGAAATTTAAGAAAATCAACTTATCTATAATAACACTGTGCTACAAAATAAAAAAAAAAAATACACCCGAGAAATAACATAGTGTAGGCTGTTTGTATGGTCGAATAATGCATAAAAATATTTTTGTTATATTTTTGGAGGGTTCCATTTTTTTTTTATTTACAAAAAAACATTTTTACAGACCTTACGATGTAATCTATCAATATTTCAGTCATTTTTCTAATAACTCTCAATATGTTATATGTTTTTGGAAAGAGGATTTCCAGAACTTTTGAATGATGTATATAAGTCTATTGTTTAAACAAATTAAGTGTAGGTTTTTATCCCACAAATCTTGAAAAAGTGATTTTTTTCCCAATTTTTTCAACTTTACCCAATTTTTTTTGCAAAATAAAACAAACAAAAAAATATATTCTGAAAGAATATACATTAAGGCACAAATTGGCGTATTTTTTATTGAATTTGACCAAAACTGCGGAATCTATGCTATTTTTTCGTAAATAGAAAATGTGGCTTTTCATGATGTGAATTGCAAGGTGCACAATAGGGTGTTCGTTATTTTAAAATAATAAGAATTTCTATGCTCCTAGGATCTATTATGGTTGAAAATAAACTAAAAAAAATATTCCCCAAGTTTTAAGTCTCTAACTTAATTCTAACCCGTGCCGCCAAGCGGTTGAAGTTTCTTATGGGAATAACATGGGGTTTCTTGGACCTTGTTCGATCAATTTTAAATTCCAGCCAAACCATTCGTTCAAAAAATTTAAAACTTTACAGACTCAAATTTAATAAGTGTAGCTATCATGTGAAAATTTTTCAGATTTTTAATTGTTATAATTTTAGAGATTTAGCTTGGTAAAAAAAGTCATTTTTTCAGACTTTTTCAAAAATCGCTTTTTACCCGTTTAATGCAAAAAATTTAAAAAACATACATTTTTATTTACAAATAAGCATAGCATGTATATTTAAAATGCAAATTCAATTCATAGTTATATAAAAAATTAGTTGTGTATTCATTCTTCAAGTCACATCGATATTCAAAAAACGTGTTCCCTATTTAAGAAAAAGTACTGTAGTAAATAAATAAAAAACTAGTTAATTATATAACTTTGAATTAAATATAAATTTTAAATATACATACAACGCTTATTTGTGAATAAAAATGTGTTTTTTAATTTTTTGACATTAAACGGGTAAAAAGCGATTTTTGAAAAAGTCTGAAAAAATGACTTTTTTTACCAAGCTAAATCTCTAAAATTATAACAATTAAAAATCTGAAAAATTTTCACATGATAGCTACACTTATTAAATTTGAGTCTGTAAAGTTTTAAATTTTTTGAACGAATGGTTTGGCTGGAATTTAAAATTGATCGAACAAGGTCCAAGAAACCCCATGTTGTTCCCATAAGAAACTTCAACCGCTTGGCGGCACGGGTTAGAATTAAGTTAGAGACTTGAAACTTAGGGAATATTTTTTTTAGTTTATTTTTAACCATATAAGATCCTAGGAGCATAGAAATTCTTATTATTTTAAAATAACGAACACCCTATTGTGCACCTTGCAATTCACATCATGAAAAGCCACATTTTCTATTTACGAAAAAATAGCATAGATTCCGCAGTTTTGGTCAAATTCAATAAAAAATACGCCAATTTGTGCCTTAATGTATATTCTTTCAGAATATAACCTTATTTTATTTTTTTGTTTGTTTTATTTTGCAAAAAAAATTGAGTAAAGTTGAAAAAATTGGGAAAAAAATCACTTTTTCAAGATTTGTGGGATAAAAACCTACACTTAATTTGTTTAAACAATAGACTTATATACATCATTCAAAAGGTCCTCTTTCCAAAAACATATAACATATTGAGAGTTGTTATAAAAATGACTGAAATATTGATAGATTACATCGTAAGGTCTGTAAAAATGGTTTTTTGTAAATAAAAAAAAATGGAGGGTTCCAAAAATATAACAAAAATATTTGTATGCATTATTCGACCATACGAACAGCCTACACTATGTTATTTCTCGGGTGTATTTTCAGTGTCGCACCGTGTAATTAATGATAATACAACTTAACGACCTAAGTACCTTTTAAGTGGAATTTCAGGGTTAATTTCTGCACAACAATATTTTATCAGTTATAATTGAGCTATCATAAAATATTTATCAACAATTTTATATGATTTTGAATGAAAATGTTATTGATACTAAATGGCATTGAAATAAAATTTTTTGTTGTAAAGCAAAGAAAAGTGATTTTAATGATAACAAAATAGATGGTATCCAAATAAAATGAAGGGCTTATTAACGTTTTAATTTTATTTTTAGTTTTACCTTTAAGTGATTGTCTTGTTTAAGTTTAAATATGATTTTGGTATACATTTAGTTAAATGGATTTATTGGAGCAATAAAAGTTCTTAAATTAGTGATTTTTATTTGAACCATCCGGCTTGAACATGATAGAGATAACTATATGATATGATTACGTCTGCAGTTTTTAATGGCTTTAATATTAGTATAATATTCTGTAGGTATTTTATGTTTAGCTATAAAATTATATTGATTTAAATGATCACAAACGAAAACCGTGGCTATTTATGCCATTAGACATATTCATATTTTTCTAATTGTTAAATAGATTAACCCGTTTGACGCAATTTGATTATGAAAGAACGATAGTATCCAAAGTAAGTTTATTAAATTATATTTGAGCTTTTAAACCAAATTCGATGGCATGTAAGAAAGATTTCAATTTTTTTTTTTAAATAGCATTTAATTTAGTTTTTTTGGTTAAAAAAGGATAGATGCAAAAACAGTTTTTTTTTAGTTCAAACCTTAGTACGTATTTCGAAACTCCAAAAATAAAGTTTTTACAAAAATTGTTTCTATTCGGCCTTTAATTCAATTGTGACCAACACCGGCCCTGTAGCTGTGTAGCGCCATTGTCGGTCTGTTGACCGAATTTGTTGACTTAATTTCCATTGGTATTTATAATAAATAAAAATTTGGCTGTTATATGGCCTTAACATTAACATTCAAAAATACAAAACAAACAAAATACCAACAATAACAACAAACAAAAATACTGAGCTTGAGCATTGAACTCGGTTTGATTTGAATAACTCAATTTGTTTGTTGCGTGAATTTTGTGTTCAGGTATTCAATATTTTGTTTTTGTCTCTTAATTATTTGAAGTAAGAAATTAATGATAATAAAATAGATAAATGTATTAGAATAACTTTAAAAGAGGTAAAAGTTATATCATAAAATATTGTTGAGAAAACATGGAACATTTTAAACAAAACGGAAAATAGGTACACAAAGTTAATTGAAATTAACCCACCATTTTAGCAGTAAAAACGTAGGTATGTAAAAGTTTAAGTTTTTAGATTTATGGAAAATTCCATTTGAAAGATCATGTTTGACTCATATTTGAAACATCGGATAAGGTGGAGTAGCTAAAGCATATTATTAGGGAACCCGGCCGAACAGCTCCGATTTCGATGTTTTTTTTTTAAACTTCTTTAATTAAAAAATTATTATACTATTATTAAAAATTAAAATTAAAAATTATAAATACTTTTACTATTATTTAAACCTCTATAGGTTAAAAAGTGCCGATGCTGCCGTATTGTTTTTTTTTTTTTTAATTAACATTAAATTTTTTGTACAAAACCAATTTTTGTAATTAAATTTCTAAGTTAAATGATACCAAAAGAATCTCTAGGTCATTTGTGCCCATGATTATGAAAGTGGACTAAGTCACATAAGTGCATTGTTTAAAGAAAAACTTACATAATAATTTTCTTATAACGATTTAATAATATTTCTTTTATGAAATCATTAGAGGAGCAATAAAGAAGTTTATTAACTGCAATTTCGCTTTCCAATAAACTTTATCCCTTAAATAATAATTATTTTTAGGCTAGATTTGATGCCATTTTTAGGAGTGACTTAGTCCACTTTCATAATTAAGGGCACATTTATGAATTACATATGCAAAAATTAAAAATGACTTCAATTTCCTTGGATTTTTTTGATAAAAACTGAATTTTTGTATTGAAATTTTATTTTAGACTTTGAAAAATAAGACCTTCAAATTTTCAATATTTAACCTTCAGAAAAAAGGCTGTTGAATAAAGAAAATAATAACTTTATATTTAAATGTTGAACTTTGAAAAAAAAAAAATTTCAATTTTTTTTTCACAAACTTCTAAACTTCTTTTTAAAAAAATTCTTCGAAAATAAAATACTTTTTAATTTTTTTTTTCATAAACTGAAATACATAATGAAATTTCCTTTTATGAATTTAAATAACAATGAATATGGGCAAAAGAATTTGCAAAATAAATGTATACTTTATTATAGGAAAAAGTTTTTAAATTATTGTTTTCAATATTCTTTTTTTTTCAAAATTCTGAGTTTTTCAAAAACACTTCATTACAATTTACTTCTATTTTACAAATAGAAATAAGTTTCTAGCTTTTCAAAAATGTATTTTCAAATATTGTAGGTGTTGCCGTTGTGTTCAAAAAATATTTTTTTTTGTTCGAAGTCAATTTGTAAAAAAATTGCATCTATTGCTTAAACGATGTATGATTGACCTTTATCCACCCATATTTTTTTTTTCTTTTTATTTCCTAGGCAATATCTTGGCATCAATTAATTTATGAAATTAAGAACAAATTTTGAAAACAAATTTTTTTTTGTTCACAAAAATCTTCAATTAAATTTAAAAAATCAACACAGCAACAACGGCATTTTTTAACCTATACAAGTTAAAGTATTTTTAATTACTGAAAAAAAAAAAAAGATTATTGTCACTGTTTGGCCGGGTTCCCTTATATTGCAATTTTTTGAGCTTTAGTTACTCCCCCTATATTAGATCTTGAACCGATTGTGAGAGGTTTTGACTATACATTTTTTTAGTAAATAGCAACAATAAACATTTTGTTACATTCTTTACAATTTCCATAATACAAATATTGTTCGAAATAACTACAATATGGGCAAAAAACATAGGATACATTTTTGTAAGTTAGGAAAACTTAAACTGATCTTATAAATCTTATCAAAATGAAGCTTATTACCTATTCCTTCCGTTAAAATTATTACGGAAAAAATAAGAATCAAAATTAAGATTATGTATTACTGACAAACTATTAAAAGAAAAGTAAAAAATTCATTTAAGAATTTATTAAAAAACTTAAATTGAATTCCAACAATCCTTCAAAATAGGCCGATTCAACATAAACATTAATAGTTCAAATAATTGGTCAAATTATCATTAATTCAATCCATTTTTTTCATTTTTAAGAAATTTTTCTTTTAAGTCATTTAAAATAATAAATCATTTCAATGCAATTTAGCCTCTGATTTGTCTCGTATTTGTCTACTTATAATTTTTTGTTAGTTCTTGTTCTAATTTCCGATTTGTTTTTGCATGATTAATTTCGACCTCCTTGTCGTCAGTGCCGGCCGATGTCACTTCAAAGGCTGCTTTCTTCACTGTCATTTTGTATTATTTTTTGTTTTTCCTTCAACTTTTTCTATTTTTATACAGAAAATGACAACATGCACTCCAAAATCCAAAGTTTTCTGCACTCTGCTGTTGCATCCACAACCACCACCCACTTGTTTTTTCTCCCACGACAAGACTAGACGGACGACAACGCACGACCTTTCTGTCGGTTAAGCAATGCAATGCAATGCAATGCAGTTTATGAATTTAAATTCCAAACAAAATACACAAACAGAACTAAAAATAATTCAATTTACTATGTTGTTCGACTAGGGTGTTACAATGTTACATGGAGCAAATATTTCAAGGGTGTAGAAGGTTTTCAAATACCAGGGGTTGTATCACGATTCATTTGTCATTCATTTTTTTCTAAGTTTTTGTTCAAAAAAGCATTATATAAAATTAATTTATTAAAATGACAAATCTCTTTTGTTTTCAATTAGAAACTGTCAGATTTTCCAAATGTCATTTTGAGAGTAAGAACGGACTATGTAAAAATTTTACATTTTAAAATTTTCTTTCCAAAATGTTATGGTTTTAAATTGTAACTTTTTTATTTAGAAAACTAAAACGCTTATTTCTTTTATTTAACCTTGTAGATTTACCCAGTTGTACCCTATTAATGATGGTTTCCAACTTTGATCTGTTTTCGAAAGGAAAACACTTTTTTTTTAATCAAATCAAATCTTCCGAGATTTAAAAAGCAATGATAGAATCATCCTATCTCCAAAGTTTATTTAGCAATTCACCATTAAGTTGGAAGGAAATTGAAAGATTGCTCTTTTCAAAGAATTGAACTCGTTATACTCTGCGATGATTGATGGCTTAAAATAAAGTCTTAAATCATTCACAAAAAAAGAGTGCCAAATCACTCGTTCATGTGAGTAATAGAGTGTGTGGGTGAGTTGATATTAAAAGATTGTGATGGCGTCAGACTCATAATACTTTCACACAAGAAAATTGCTTTCAAGTAATTTCATCCCCATGTCCGAGGATATTACAAAGCGGAAGCCTTGATATGTCAAAAAAATAAAAAAAATAAAAACTTGTTGAAGTCATCTTCTTTCAGTTTTGTGAATAAAAACAATGAAAGGGTTCAATATGTACTTTGTTGTACTTGTTGGTAAATTGGTCGGATATTATAGGTCTGTGAACTTGTAATGACGTCAGTCGGATACATTTTCATCATCTTATCAGTATTTCCATCATCTAATTTCATACAATTATTTTTTATGAAGGAATATTGAGTGAGCAAGGCATTCTACCCTCTACCCATATATTTGTGAAAATTTTGTTATATTTTGTCTATTTTAGAAACACGAAATTCAGATTGATTAAAAAAAAAAAGACACGAACAAAATCAATGCATGAAAACCTGTTTGCATTTAAAATTTTATGATATTTGTTTACAAAACTAAATTTAAATTTCTTAATAAAAATTAAAAAAAAAAAAAAAACAATTTAGCACGCTTTTATGCTAAAATTTCTATTTTGTTGAATGAAAGTGTTTTGTTTTTGATAAGAAATCAAATTGTTTGTTTATTATTATTTTGTTTTTAAGTTAATTTATACAAAGTCCATAATCCAGTTAAAAAAAAAAAAAAAAAAAAAAAAAAATGCTTAACATAAACAAAAAAAAAAATATTTTTAGAGAATATAAAATTTTATTAAAAAAAAAAAAAAATAAATAAAATGAACGAAAATGATAAAAGAAGCTTTGAATTTTCAGTTCAGACTTTATTTATGTCAACATCAATAAGAGATTTAATTTAAATATTTATTTAATAAGAAATGTAAAAACAAAACACAGTGAGCCTGAATAAGTTTAAGGTTGACCTAAAATGACGACAAAAACTAAAGATGAGACTTTGTTCCTGAATGCCTCAGCAATAATAATCCGTTTTTACCAAAATTGGATTAGCTTCCTTCTTCGAGATACCCCCCGTAAACGTGTTTTTTTTTTCGAAAAAAATTCATATCAACGGAAGGCTCGAGTACGATAACTTAGGCGCCGAGAATTGAAAACGGTTTTTAGTAGAGGTATTCAATACAATCATTTTTTGTTTTGGGAGGGAGGGTCTATGTCCCCCTCCTCCCTTTAGGCGGGAGGGGCAATTTTCTAAAAAATCAAACAAAAAATTATTAAAAAACAATGGCAACACTTACAGTTATGAATGATACCTTTTTCAAAAGCTAGAATTGTACACTTAATTATATTTTTTAAACCAAGTTATTTTAAACAGTTGTTTTCGAAATAATCGATTTCAAAGTCAACAATTGTGAAAAAGAAGTTTAAAAAAATACATTGAATACTATTTTTGTCAAGACTTTGGGTTTCATTACGGGATAAATTGATAAAGTAAACTACCTCAATAAATTCCTTATCAAATACTGAAAACGATATGTTTCTATGCCTTCTAGTTTTTGACAAAATTGAAAAATAGGAAAACTACTTTCTTTATCAGGCTCAGTAATGAGCGTTCTGGTACCACACTGGTACTAAGAAATTTTACTTTTAAGATCCAATTTTAAATGGAAATAAAACAAATTCATGGAATCGAAGTTGATTAAGCACAGTACTTTTTAATTTTTGATTTTTGATAATGGCAAAGCAAAATAGCCAAGAAAATAAAAATAAGATATTGTATGAATTATTATAAATAAATCACGGTAATATTGTGGTCCATCTTAGTGACGCAGTTATTTTACATACAAAGTATGGTCGTTAAAAAAAACACTAATTTTTTGTGAATATTAAAAAAAAATTAAATTAAATTAAATTTTGTTGCATTTATTGATCAACACCTAAAACTAAAATTTGAAAAAAAATCAATGTCCCGTTTTCGAAAATTTGATTTTTCAAAATAAAAAGTTAAAATTTTTAACAATTCAAAAATTTGCTTGTTGATTTATGAGGCAAAAAAAATTCATAAACTTTAAATGTTTTTCTTTATAACAAAGTAGTAAAGTTTTCCATTGCGTGATAAAAGTAAACCATGTTCCAAAAAGTTAAGTTTAGCGTTTGATTAAAAAAAATTGTGCAGTATTTTGCAAAAATACAATATTGAAAAAACCGAGTTTTGAAATGCAGCAATTCGACCTATTCAAAATTTTGAAGTTTAATTACTTAATTTAATAACTTCTTTAAACTTTGTTCTTTTGGTAATCAAGATTTTAATAGTGCAAGAATTATGAATGTTAGTAGGTATATACGCTATAGTTTTACATAAATGTAGAAAAGAAGACACATTTTTCGGTAAGATGTAACGCTGGAAACTAAAAACTAACAAGTTTGAACAGTAACAAGTTTGATTACAATGTTAACATCGTATTTTTCGTTATTTTATTTTTTCAGTACAACAGAAATCTTGCTTTAAATGTTTCCAATTTTACTGTTCAAATTTTCGATAAAGTAAAAACCTCTACTCTTTCTTGCGTAAGAATGGTGAATCCAGTTTTATAGTTAAAGAAGAATATTACAAAATTACAAAATAGACTAAATTATCAGCGTTTAACGATGTCCTAATTATATCAAATTAAGAAAAAAATATACAGTATTTTCACAGAGTATTACATGATCATTACCTATACCATTACCCTAGGTTAGGAATAAATTAATTTTATCAATTAGTTTTCTACTTTGTGACAGATTTAATTGCAGGTTATCGGTAAACGATTCCGATAGCAAATATTGTATAGTAAGTTACTCAATATTAATTAAGAAGTTACATAAAAAAATATGCACATATTTAATAATAAAACAACTTCTGAATTATTGGAATCATTTCTGAATAAAATGTTCGAGTTTAAATACCAAGTCATTGATACACAAGTTATATATGAGATAAAAATAAAATAATTAATTACAATCAATAAAATTATTTCCTTATAATTTGTACGTCACTGTCATAACCATAATCTCTATATTACCTAACAGCTTTTAAGCTAAATCAAAAATGCAAATTAAAAAAAAAATTTATTTACTGCCTTACAATATTGACAATAACTAATAGGTGCAGTGGGGGTTTTTGCACTAACTCGTGTAGTGTATAGAATTCGTGTAGGAGGGATTTTCCATTGTTTTTTTTTTTCTATTTTTATTAATATAGGAAATAAGCATTCTGTGAATATTTTTTTTTTTTTGTCTCAACTTGAAACTATTTTAGTATATTGATGATGACGATATGAGCTATAGTAGAAGTGTTTTTGTTATTCTATAAATATATTTTCGTATTACTTTTTTGGCACAGCAAACAAGAAAACATGCCTTTTCCTCTGTTTACTGTGACAATATTATTTGTTCAGATTGAAAACAACAACCCGCAAAAACCAAACAAAATAATAGCAAAATGTGAATGAAAACAAAATTCGAGCACAAAGCTTTTTTGTATAGTTGTTTCGAATGACGCAAAAATTCAATTAAAGAAGATCATCAGATAAGTGAGCTACATGTATAAGTAATACACCTAAAATTGTTTTGAACGTTTTTTTAATAATATTTTATTAATATTTTTTTTTATATGTTTTAATTATTTAAACTCACATTTAAGCGAGTTGAAAAGTGATAACATTAGAAAAAGAGAGCTAGATCTAATTTTACATGATAAAAAGTGATATATATTGAGTAAGCAATTGATATGAGTAGGAGTACATCTGTTACTGTTTATGTTTCATTTATACTGGAGATACACGAGAAAGTCGTTTTTGGCTCAAGGAAATTTGGATCGAGTCCATTTGCACACTGGCCAATTGATTTTTTTGTGTTAACATGATCGAGCAAAGCTAGTTTCGACATTTTGCTCTATCACATTATACAGTCTAGAGTCAGAATAAGCATTTCCGACAACAAACTTTAGGATCTTATTATTTCTATTAATTGTTATAGAAGGTCATAAAACCAATCATCAAGTCCCTTTTCTATATTTTATTTACCATCTTAGTGTTGAATGCCATCTTACATTTAAGAGTATTTAGCTTTAAGTAAACAACCCGTGTTTAATTAACATTATAAACTTTTTATTTTTTTTTATAGAAACAAATATAACGCATACACCACGGTGACCCAGAAAAATTTCGATTTCTCATTTGAATGATTTGACTAGAAAAAATTTCCAGTTTAACATATCTAGAAAGTACAAAAAGATCTTGATAATGAATCAAAAATATTTTTGTATTTAATTTATTTTTTAAATCACCTATTGGGGATCGGGTCAAAATTCTGGCTTCAAAATTCTGTTTATCAAAATTCTGCCTTTTTTAGCTAAAATTCTGTTTTTCAAAATTCTGCTTTTTTTCTACTCTGATTTTCAAAATTCTGCTTTTTAAAATTCTGCCAGCATTATATTTGAACAAAAAAATTCTGCCAATTCTGTTTTTTTTTTTTTATAGCATAGTGCATATGCTAAAGAAAAATACACCTCATTAATGTAATTCAACATTCAACTCCTAATTTTTTTTATTTAAGTGTCGCTAATATTTTTTTCAATTCCATATACTGACTTTCTTTCAAATAAAATATGTAAACTAATTGGAACCGATGTTGTTTGATACAAAATATTCCTTTTCTTATTCAAATTTTTGAACATTCATCTTTATTTGATAAATTAATAAATTTTTAATTATTGTCGGAAATGTTTTATAATAAACCTTTTCTTAAAATTTTCAAATTTATTCATTCATAAAACAAAAATTACCTAATAGGCATTTAAAAAATGACAAATTTTCAAAAAGATGATTTTACAGAATTCTGAAATAAATTAATTTTTTGCAGAATTTTGAAAAGCAGAATTTTGAAAAACAGAATTTTGAAAAACAGAATTTTGAGAAGCAGAATTTTGTAAAGCAGAATTTTGAAAGCAGAATTTTGATAAAAAAATTTTGACCCCGGCAGAATTTTGACCCCAACCCCACCTATTGCTTGTTTTTTCCTTGTTTTGATGTTATTTTGAAATCACAAAGATTTTCATTTCAACTTATTTTTAGCGACAGTATTATTATTCTAAATATATAAAATAATTAAAACAATTTACAATGCTTCGTTAATTAATATCATAACAGAAATGAAATACAATTGAGATATCTCCAAATGACTTCAGAAAATGTATTGATTTTCTATTAACACTAAATGGTAGCAAATATTTCTGCTATGAAGTTGACAATTTTGTAGTTATTTTATTTGATTTGCAAAATCTAAACGTGCAAATTTCTTAAGACTACAACTTCTTTTGTTCAAAACAAATATTTCTCCAACAACGACAACTTGTAAGCTATTTAAAGATCCTCGTAATATTATCACAATATGTATTTGTGTATATATTGTCCATATTTGCCTATTGATCGTTAAGTTTTTTTGAAATATCATTTAACACAAAAGAAAAACAAACGTTTGTTGCTATGCAAGTACTTAAGATTAATATTGTAGGTATTGACAAAAAAGACAATGATCAACAAAATCCCTTGTAGGTATTTAAAATTTCAAATAATTTGTTTATGACTTCAACAAGGTACATAAAGGTGAAATATATTTTCACTTGACTGCTATTTATATATCAATAGGTTACTTGAGAATAATGATTTGTAAACAAGTGTTCTTTGTTTTATTTGGAACAGAACATTGTATTGTTCAATTTGAAACGCAAAAAAAAGAGTATAATGTCAAGTACTTTTTTTATTGGTTTGTCAATTTAATGGTTTTATATGATTTTTTTAAAAGTAAGCAATCAGGATACATTTTTGTAATTTTTGTAATTTATGCGATAGAAAAAAATTTAACGACCGAATAATATTGTCATAAAAAAAATACGCCACAGTGAACTTAGTACTTTTATTATTTAAAATTTCTAAGTTGTGTTGGTATATCGAATGAGAACAAATGTGGGGGTGGGACTTAACTTAATAAGAAAATCAGTTCACTTAACTCTTAAAGTCTTCACTTTTATCGAAAAAAAAAGTCTTAATTTTATGTCTCTACTACCTACATAATCTCAACTACTGATTTATTATTGAAATAATAAAAGTCACGTGTTGATAAGAAACTATTCCAAGTAGATGAGTTAAGCAAATAATACAATAAACAGTCAATAGTTGCTAAGTAAAAGATAACAGCTTCAAATATGAAAATGTATGTCAATTAAAAATGTTTACACTATTGATTTCAACTCAACTCGAATACCTATATCTTTCGAGATTAAGACTCATATTCTTTCGATTTGTTATCACAAGTTTTTTTTTTGTTTCTTTGATTGCTTTATTGTTGCTGAATATATGAAAAAAAAAGAAATGATAAGAAATCATCGTCCTTAATGTTATCGTATTTTCGTTTTTGTGTCGCAATAGATTTGATTAATCAACTCTTACTCTCTCTCTTACAAATTCAAGTTCATAAACAACATTATTTTGATTACTGCAGTACTTCAAATTTGTTATTATAATTTGTAAGCCTAGCAAAAAAGCTGACATGAAATCAGTACGAATATACGATACAAAACAAGTCAACCACAATCTCATCTTATTGTAATTTTTTTTTTTTTTTCAATTTACTGATAAAGCCATTGACTGATATTTTAATTCAACCAACAACGATTAATTGAGTTCAAATGAAAAGAATTATATGGACAAAAAAGTTGTAACATTGAACAGAATAACATTTCACATGGTGATTATGATTTTTTCGTGGTTTTTTATTCTATGGAATATAGAAACTGGTAAATTGTTAAAAAAATATTTATTATTTACCAGGAAATCATTTGAGCCAATTAATAAAATTGAGATGTTCATTAAAATAAACCCATAAGTCACTTAACAAAAATTTTGCGGGAGACAATGCAATCTGTTTCATTCACAAATAAATGGGATATAAGTGATTTTTTTTTGAGCTGAATAAAGTATTGAAATTTAACTACCATTTTATATTCACTTGGAAAAAATCTTAATATTTCTAATCGAAACAGTTTAAATTTATCATTTTGATGTTAGGAACTTTCAGTTTGACGCCTTTTATTGTATTTATCAATAGTCCAAAAGCCAAAATTGATAAGAGGGTCACAATTAAAGTTCAAATACAAAAATTTCTATCTGTAATCCCAACAGGTAATAGAGCTCTATTGCTTTATAAGGCAAGTTTTGTTTTCGGATCAAAACACAAGTTTTGAGGTTTTACAGAAAACCAAAAATACGATTATGGAGAAGTCCAAAAAAGTGGTTTTCGACATATATATATTTTCACTGCCCCTAGATGGGCCAGCGGATTTTTTACAGATGATTTTTATGGTTGGAGTCCACATTAAGAGCCTACTCCACCTTATCCAAACTTACTTTATTAACAAAACAAAATAAACAAACAAACAGGACGGAAAGAAATATGATAGAACTATTAGTCCAGACAAATTAGATATCAACCCAGAAATAATTCGCATAGGGCTGAAAATTAGTACAAAGCATTTAAGTGTCAATTAAAGTAAAATTTGAAAAGTCCCCAAAAGTCAAATGTGTGCATAAAAAGTTATTCAAGTTTTAATGTCGAAAATTTAGGTTTTTTATATTATAACATTGAAACGGAAGAAGCTATCAAAAAAAAAAGTATATTTACGACTTGTATGTTTTGTAATCCCTTAAAAAAATGTTCTGAAACTTTTTTTTCTACGAGATATCGTTTAGAAGATATCGTGCTTTTAAAACGTGTCAAATGTCGAAAATATCGGTTTTTTTCAATATTATACTCTTAAACTATGAGTCCTGTCAAAAAGTTGTCTTTGAAAAACTGGTAGATAATGTGCTCCTTTATATTACATTTTTTGTTTTTTGTTAAAGTAATCTTTCAAAAAGAAAAAAAAATTTTTTGATTTGGTCAAAATTCAAAAATTGCGAATTTGTGTACATAGCTTCTAAAATATAAGTTTTTGACGTATATTTCTTACTCGTATCATATTCTATAACGCTTTCCACAAAATAGCTGAAGATATGCTTTAGTAACACTTATCGTTTACTTTAATCGACACTTAAATGCTCTGTACCAATTTTCAGCCCTATGCGAATTATTTCAATTTTTTATGTTTATTTTGTCTGGACTCTATTCCCTTTTTTAAAAAAAGTAAAATCCCAAAAAATGTATGGAGGAAAAAACCAACCTCGATTAAAATGAGACCTACATATATGACTTGTAAGGGCATCAATAGTAAATAGCAAAAAATATAAAAAAAAATTATACAGAAAATCATCCCTGGAACTTGATTTGACAATTTTTAGTATTCGAAAATTCGCGACAGTTTTTGAAAATTACTGTTTTAATTTTTCTATACCTACATACTATCAATCTATCTACCAATTTTTGACGGATTTTTCTTAAAATTTTCAAAACCGAAATTTCGATTTATCAAAACTTTAATCAAACTATAAGTTCTCATCCCAAAATTTCAGTCAAATTGATAAGAACACCAATATTTTTCATCTTTTATCTGAAGTCCGTTAATTTTCTAAAGCAGTGTAGAAAACAGTATACTTACGAAAAGTTTTCAAAAGGACTTACCTGAAAAGAATAAGAAAAACAAATTGTTAGCAAATTATTTTATACGAAAAGAATAAATTTAATTTAATTTTTATTTATATTCAGTTACCATTAAGCATTATTGTTTATTATTTTAAGATATAATACAAAAATATGACAAAGATCGTTTTATTTATTTTGCGCGATTTTTTGCAAAAAACATTACCTAATTTTCTTTTAATTTTCATTTTTATTAGGGAATCTTTATAAAATATTGATGAGATTATTTTTGTTATCAATAAAATAATTGCTTATCTTTTCTTATTGCTTTGTTTAATTCGCAATAATTCTTTATCAATCAGCAACGCAAAAATATTTATCAATCATTTAAGACCCCGCACCCGCTTAAAAATGTCAATTTTCTTTTTTTTTCGCAAATTTATTTAGTATTTTTTACTAGATAGAAATCTCTTTTTATACAATCAAATGTTTAATAAACAATTAAATAATCTGAAGCAAACATTATTTGATCTTAATCAACTATTACCAAATAGATACTATTTGATTGAACACCAATATGATAAAAAGTCCCTAAAAATTTTTATAAAGTCATCAATTAACCGCTTTTGCTTCGAGAACATTAATTCATTATATAATATTTCCTACCACAACAATAAACAACAAACAAAAAAGTATACATAATGTATTTTATTATGACGTCAATAAAGAGGTCGAAAGGCCAAATTAAATATAAAAACTATAAACACCCGGTGGCGGTATATTGAATTGTCATCGATGACACTCCCAAAAGAACATAACCAACCGGTAAGTTCTATTTATCTGAAAATCGTTGAATTGTTAATTTGTCAACAACTTGACGTCCCATATACCCGCCGCCACAGCCGCCGGTGAATTCTCAACACTATTATTTTGACCGTCAAAATTGTACGGTCTTTTCATGTTTTACATTTTAAACACGTTCCATCTTATGGTTTAAAAATATATATATGGGGCCTAACACTTTGATGTAGACATTGCTTTGGTTCAACCACGTGCCCTGGTGTCAGTGTGGCATTAATGGAATTCAAACAGGGTTGGACTTAAAAACTGTTATATAACAAGGCCCATGACAACACGCACTGAAAACCTTAGCGATTTGTAGTCAATCAAGACCCCGAATGTATTTTTTATCTGCATATTTATTTATTTATTTATTTTTATCTATTTATTTATTTATTTATTTATTTATTTATTTATTTATTTATTTATTTATTTATTTATTTATTTATTTATTTATTTATTTATTTATTTATTTATTTATTTATTTATTTATTTATTTATTTATTTATTTATTTATTTATTTATTTATTTATTTATTTATTTATATATTTATTTATTTATTTATTTATTTATTTATTTATTTATTTATTTATTTATTTATTTATTTATTTATTTATTTATTTATTTATTTATTTATTTATTTATTTATTTATTTATTTATTTATTTATTTATTTATTTATTTATTTATTTATTTATTTATTTATTTATTTATTTATTTATTTATTTATTTATTTATTTATTTATTTATTTATTTATTTATTTATTTATTTATTTATTTATTTATTTATTTATTTATTTATTTATTTATTTATTTATTTATTTATTTATTATTTAAGTTACTCACTGAAGGTAGATGCCTTATAGTAAATCCGCCACTGAAAGTTATTAAAAGATCGAAAAAAAAACTTGATCACGTCTAAGGCCTGTGATCACGCGCACCGCCACTGCCAAACGGCGACGACCGACACGACCAACACAACGCTGCTGCCGGCGACCATGCATATTTGTTCACTTTTATGGACTTGCTACATTGTGAATTAATAAATTCAAGACCTTTTTGAAACAAATATAAATAATTACAGTGGTTCTTTGCCATTTTTATGCTTAAAATTAAGTGCCAGTGTGGAAGTCAATTTCCATTTCCATACATATGAAAAAAGCTTTAAGGGAAGTTGTAAGACAATTTGGGTACAAATTTTATTGTAAATCAATTGATGGAATCAAGTTTTGTTTTGTTTTTGGTTAAAAATTGAATTCAGTAGGACAAGTTAGTAGTCACGAGTCGATCTTAATTAATCATCACTTTTGCGAGTGTCTGTCAAACGTTAAACTTGTTTTCTATTGTAAATAAACCAGCCATACCCATAAGGAAGTCCCCACAGAGTATAAGCAGAGTATTTCTATCCTATTGTCACTGATGTCCGTCACCAGAGACAGTGCTTGAATTTGCATACCCATTGGGGAAGAGAAAATGGAAAAATTTACTGTAATACCCAGTAGGTAAGGTATTTATTATGTAATGGAGATAGAATAAACAAAGCTGCGACTCATCGTATAATACAATGTGGGTTTATCTGTCAGTTAAAAGTTAAATTTAAAATAAGTATTAATGGTGGCGGTGGGTGATTTTTTTTTTTTAACAGAAGTTTTTTTTTATCAAGTTTACTATTAAATATAAAACTATGATAATTTGGGTAATACGATGCAAAAAAATTGCTGAAAATATAACTTATTTTGATAAAATGCAAAATTGAAAAATAAAAAATTAAAAAAGTTTAAAAAAATTAAAAAAAACTTAATATTGAAAATTTCGTTATCTTAAACCTACAATGACCCCTGTTAAACATAAAATCAATTTGTCCAAATGTAAACAACTTCCCATAAAACTTTGGGTGGTTAAAATATTTAAGCCAAAAAATATAACTAACTGTTTTTTAAGAAAATCCAACACTTCGAAATCATTTTTCGAAAAGAAAAGGAGTGGTTCGAAAATATACAGAAAATGTAAATCCTTTTTTTACTCGTATAAGATTTCACTTGATTTCGAATTATAACGTGTTGTTTTCATTAAACAACTTCATTTTCTCTAAATTTTTAGTGATTTAAAAAATTTGTTTTATTCAAACAAAAATTATTTTAAACTTGTCTGTCCATTTTTAATTATCCAATAATCTTCCTAAATTGTTTTGAGTGTTTTTCCTACTGTGTTTACTTTGACATCATTTTTTAGTAGCATTTTGTTTTTGATTATGAAAGACGTCCTTACTCTCTTAATTTTGCCTAGCAATTTTTAGTATTAATATAAAAAAGGAGTATACATTTATGTATTTCAATATTTTAATTAAAAAAAAAGTAGGCATGACAATGTATTTGTTTGAAGAAAATAACACATAAAAATTATTAAAACTCGAAAACGTAGCAAAAAACACGCCTAGGTATCTGTACACATTTCCACTGCCTAAATGTGAAGAAGTATTTTTTTAAAAGTTGGAATAATGATTTTTAAGGAAATTTGATTTGTTTTTTAATATCTATGTCTCGTTTCTATATAACAATTCCAATTGAATTTGTCTTGAAAATGTTAAAATACGAAATGCTTATGTAGGCTTTATTTGTATATTTCTCAACATGAACCAATTTTTATATTCAAAATATAAAAAAAAAGAATAGCTTTTTCAAAAAATATTTTTTTAAATACATTTTTGGAAAATGAGACACTGAATTTAAAAATAATTACAAAATTGCTTGCCAACATAATTTTATTTTGTTATTTAAAAAAATTATTTTTATGTAAAAACTTATTGAAAAAAGGTCCAACGACCTTTTGCAAAATAAGAATATAATACAAAATTCAGCAAAAAAAAAAATACCTAGCTACTTGTACATATTTTTAGTTGGTACAATCTTAAACGAAATATACGAGATTAGCTAAGAAATAAGTCAATTTTCGCAAAAAAATGGTAAAGTCATATTTCCGTCACCCGAACGAAGCAGGCGCACGGACGAACGGATGGCATAATTAAAACCACTTTTTTGAATTTTTCCATCATCGTTATATTGGTTTTAGTTCTAATTTTTTTTTTGACAAATTTATCAAACTTTTTATATAATTTTTTTTTTACCTTTTTTAAACATTTTAACTCAAAAAATTTAAATTCATATTCAAGTAGATAAAAGGTGCAAGGAAAAGTGATGAAATTTGGTACAATGATATTAGTAAAACTAAAACTACCAACTTTTTTTATTCAAAATTGCGGCTCTTAAATGGCGGGCAGAATATGCGTTGAAATAGAATTTGCTTTTTCACAACAGAATGTAAGTTAAAAATTTAGAATAATTTATATCAAAAAGGTGATCTACATATATTGAATTTAGGTACATATTCAATGAAAAGCCCAAAAATTGCCAAATAAGTATCACATACTTTTAGAGTTTTTTTTTTTAGGATTTTTTTTAAAAAGCATTAATTTTTATGAAGCCAATATGAATCGAAACATAAAAACAAAATTTCACAAGAAATCCGTTTTCAAAACATTAATAAATTGTTAAAAAAAAAAAAAAAACGTATGAGGGTAAACTGACAGCAGCTGAGATGAAGATGCTTCGTATGTCAGTAGTAGTAACAAAGCTTGATCAAGAAAATCAGAGGAAGTCTTCATGTCAAAAACAACGTCTTGGATAAAATATAGCATGACCGTTTAAGCTGGTACTGTCATGTATAAAGAAGAAACCCTGAGAACCCAGTTCAAAAGGTGATCGCTTACAACGCAACGTTCCAACGCAATCGCGAAGAAGAGGCAGGCCTAAGAACTCATGGAGAAGACAATTGCATTCAGTTGGCCTTAGACATGGAACAATCCAAAATCGAGAAGCCTGCCAACGCACATGGGAGTATTTTCATCAAAAACCTGGCCATAATTGTTTTTCGTGGTTTTTGTTAGTATTTCTGTTTAAAATGAATATTCCTACAAGAAAATATAATACAAACCTAGTTTTTGTTATTTTTAATTTTTTATCAAAAACTAAAAAATTTGATTAATGGCTAATCCTCCGCCGACATACTTCCAACTATTAAATTTTGCAGTATTACAGACCGCAGCCACATATGTAAATAGTTCATTATTTTCTTCCAGTTTTTTTGAATTCAACAGGAATTTCGACTCAAACTTTGAAATTGTCTTTTCGTTCCTCTTTTACTTTTCCTTATAGCCAAATGGGTCCAAAATTTTTTCTAAAATGTATAAATTTTCAGCCAAAACATTTCAACATCCCATCAAACATGGTAGATAGTAGTATCAACCTATCAAAAGCCTGTATTCAAACATCACGTGACCAAACAATTTGTAAGCGAATCATCTTCAATTTTTGTGTATGTGCACTTATAGCTTTAAGGCACAAAAAACTGCATCAAACTCATCTTGTTTAACCAGTTCTTTCTTCATCGATCTCCCAGAAAAAAAAAAAACAAAACAAAAATTAAATAAAAAAAATTGAACATGAATTGCCGAAGCATCACATGACATTTGAGATATTTTGCAACAATCACCGTTATAACTTCAGCAATCTTCATTCTCTTGGAAATATACAATTTATTTATAGACAAATTCCCATGACAAAGTGATCTTCCTCGTGATTGTTATGGATATACTATTTATTTCCAACTACCGCACCGTTATAATCTGTGCGTGAGTTTACCTCTTTGATCATTAAACTTAAAAATTTTATTAAACTTTTGCCACAGTCACAGCTCATAACACAACAGCATCATGAGTATCCTCTTCACAGTCATATGATTGCGAGTCTTATAAAAAAATAATACCATACAAATTGAATTCAATTGAATTTTCTTGCGAACAGTAGGTCAAAAAAGTTAACGAACAAAAAAAAAAAAAAAATTAATTTTGTAACTTTGTCGTATTGTATCTTCTAAACTACTAGGAACAGAGAGTCAGGATTTTGACCAAATTTTTTAACATTTAAGGATGAATCAAATAGGCTTGAAAGTAAAAGGCTTAACAAAGAAAAAGGATGAGAACAAGCCAAATTTTGAAGTTGTCTTAGAATTCGAGAAAAAAATTTAAAATTCTTCTACAATGCAACTAAAAAGAATCTTAAAACGGGTTTTGAACATAAAATAAGACACATAAAAAACTGCACACAAACTTTCTTGCTCCACTGTAGTTACTACATGTTTTGATCCAATCGCATCGTCTCAAACGCAAATTAATTAATATCTTTTCCAATTGATCTCCCTCGTGCTCTTTAGAGTGAAGACCAATTTCTGCATACCGTTCCCCTATCTGATTCAATTGTGTTTCGGATAACATTTCAATAAACAAAACAACAACAAAAAAAATAATATAAAAATGAAGATAAGGAAAAATCGAAAGTGAAACACACATATGGTGGTGGTAAAAATGAAGACCGTACAGAGGTGGCAAAAGGAGATGTAGGCAATGCGGCCTCCAATATGGACTTTGTACCCCTAGACAACAAGCATGCTTATGGAGCATTTGACTTGCTTTGGCGGTCGATTGGTGATGTTTATACTTGCTGTGTGTGGGTCCAATAAAAGAAGAATAAACAAAAAAAAAAAAAAAAAAATGATCTCTGAGCTCTGCTCATGCTTTCATCACGTGCTCGAGAGACTCCTCGAATGAATGCGATCACTTGAGTCATCACGAGATGGCAAGGCAATTTATAACGTTGTCGTTGGTCGGTCGATTGGCGTTGTAATCGTTGTCGTATCGTATCGTTTGTGCATGCATTGCACCTCTATGTAGCTTATGGATGTGGATTTTTTTTTTAAGTGTTGAGAGCTGCTATAATAGCTTCTATTTTTATGTTGGCCTCTTTTCAATTAAACATTATTATATCTCGAAAGAAGGCTCATGGAGTGCTGGCTGGAAGTTCATAAATTGTGTGAACATTAAACTAATTACTCATACTAATTGGTGTAAAAATAAAATACTATAAAATACTGATAGCTTTTTTTTTTTAATAGGTGGATGGGGATATAGAAAATGGTAGTTGAATTTAGTTTATTATGATTGGATAATTTAATTAAAAAATAATGAAAAAGAAAAAAACTTTTAAGCTAACTTTCTATAACTTTTTCGTTAAATTGAAAGTATATGAGGAAGTTAGTTTTGGAGAAAATATTATAATCTATTTTATTTTACTGTGAAACATTGTACAATTGAAATCTTAGGCCCTTAGACTAACCCGGACCTTACGTCAACGACAGGTCCATCATTCTTCAAAAGCCCATTCCAACTCCTTGTATAATGTACATATATGCCGACGATACTGGCATAATGAGAAGAACACAGCGTAGCGCTTTGGTGAGCATCAAATTAGAAACGGCAAAAGTAGTTTTGACTGTCAAACCAAAAATATTATGATGTCGTCAAAAAAAGTCACTCAAAACCGATGTATTGAACAAAATATCCCCATTTGCAGTCAGAACTTCGAGGTTTTAAAGGCTTTCGTCTACCTAGGCGACGCTTTTAGGGCAGACTAAAACACCCGGATACGCGACTTGACGCACAGTGGTGATTTTGGTGCTTTTTGGCCTCAAAATTCATTTACCCGGCCATATCTTGACGAAGTGTCATGAAACACTGAAGCATATTAGCATATGGAAAATACAAAAAAGCTGCCCACTTTTTTACTTGCGATCAAGTACTATATATCAAGTTATGCATTCGTACAAAAAAAAAAAGTTGAAATAACATTTTTCCATGACATTACGATGGTAGACAATGCCAAAAAAGACAATGTCAAAAATCAAGTTTTCGAAAACGGGACATTGAATTTTTTTGAAATTTTGTTTTTAGATGTTGATTAGTGATTTCTACAAAATGGCATACCAATTTTATTTCAAAACTTTTTTTACAAAAAATTATTTATAAAAAATTAGTTTTTTAAAAAACGGCTCTAACGATTTTGAAATTTTTTTTTCTAAAAAGGCATGTTAATATATGTTTTGGAGGGAAATTTAATTTCAGATTTATTTTATTTTTTTTTTAAACGAATTTTATTTATTTTTTTCCAAATTTCTATATAAAAAGTCTTACAAATTTAAGCAACTTTAACTTTAAGAGCAAGTTCGTGCGACCCAGTCGTGCATTTTATTTAATTCAAAATGGCTGCTCCAAAATGGCGGCCAGAATAAGCCTTTAATTAGAATTTTCTTTTTTCAAAATACATAGAATATATAAGCTAGAAATATTTCTGAATTCATGTCAAAAAGGTGTTAAAATTCATAGATTCATATTCAAAAAAAAAAAAAATAAAAATAAAATTGAAAACAAAGTCCAAAAAGTGCACCTCTTTTCACGCTATTTCATGAATTTATTTTCTAAATTACATAGCAAAATTTTAACATCTCTTCCATTTATGTTTCATAAAAACTTAATATTTTGGGGTTATATGGTTGCCAACTATGTTTTTAAGTAAATATGAGAAAACATGATATAATGAGAAATTTCAATGTTCAATAAAACTGAGGATTAATTTTTTCGGTAAACCAGAATTATACTTTCCTAATATTCTTATAGATCAGAATTTAGCATTACAGTGCTGCTGTGATTCTAACAATAGCTTAGTTTAGTACCTTTTTTAACTACTTTTATTAAATACCAAAACATAATCATTTTCGGTTCGAGCTTCGAGGCCCCATTTTTTACCTAAAGTTTTGCTGCATGCATTGAAGGCTAGCGTGCTCTTACGATCTGTTCTTCTACTTTAAGGTTTCAGTTCAGTTTAGAATCAACCAATACGCCTTAATATTTTGCATCGTAAGATAGTGATAACAAGGTTTTTCATTTAGGTAAAAGACAGATTGTTTGAAGGGTTCTGTTAACAAAAAGTATATCGAATTTGTTTTGATTTGGTTGACACCTAGTCCATAACAACTGCTAGCATAGTTACTAACTTTACTTAAAGCATTTTCCATAAGTTCATTTATTACGGGTGCAAGCCTTTCTGGTACGAATATTACCAAATCGTCCACAACGCATATGCAACTGTTTTTTTTTACTCGAAAGCCATTCATTTTTAGAAGAATTAATTCATAACTAATAGTAGAGAAGATAGAACACCACCCTGAGGTGAATCTTAATTGACAAAGATTGAATGAATTCTACGATTTTGGAGCATGGAGACTATCCATTCTAGTATATAGTCTTCTACTTTAAGTGAAAACCACTAAAAAGATTTTTGAAATATTTTTTTCTTAAAAATATAATTTAAATTTTATCTTTGAAATTTTTGTTTAATAAGCTTTAGCATTCTTAAAATCTTTAACTATAAGAAAAATAATTTGTAACCCAGTCGTGCATTTAATTTTAATTTTCAGAAAAATACAGCTCAAAATAAAAACATTTTAAAATTCTAAGCCAATATCTTATTTTAGTTTTCTCAAGTTTTCTATATTTCCAGACTTTCGTTCTGTTCCGATTCAATAAATAAACATTTGCAAGTAAATTAAATTTCATTTACCATAAAAACCCAAAACAAATACAAACAAAAGAGAGAAAAAGGAAAACCAAAATACTAATTAGCTTGAGCGTTTTTTTGGCTGTAGGGGATAATATTGCAAACACCTAATAAGCTCTCTCTTTTTTCGTTTTTTTGTTTTTGTTTTTAGAACAGCAGCGTCGCAAATCTTTTTTCGTTGAGTCCAAAAAGTTGTTTGTTTGTTCTATTAAATCCAATCTCCACCCGCGTTGCTGTCTACAACGAACGACAACAACGTTTTTAGGTTGGATAACTTTTCAATATCAATAAACCTTTATTATGGATGGAAACAACCACCAGCTGGGGGTTCTATATTCTGTCAAATTAAATTAAGAAATTATTTAAAAAAGAACCTTTTCGGTTCAGTGGCGTAGAGGACAAGTATTGTGTATTGCTATAGAGAGAGAGAGAGAGAGAGAGAGTAATTTAAGTGTTTTTAAATAAATTGTTCTAGAAACTAGATAATTGGTTATCAACTCAGTTTCTCAAACTTTTTGGTTTGCAATAACTTATTATGTTTATATTTTAATACTTAAGAAAGTTTTTATGTCTTCCACCGAACCAATTTTCATGTATTCCATGCAAATAAAATTGGAGTGAATTTAATGAAATTTTTATTCGTAAAAATAAAATTGAGAAAATAAAAATAATTTTTTCTTTGTGACAACACAAAAAAAAAAAACAATCGATTAGAATAATTAAATTGCTTGTTTGAGTTTTTAGAAAGAAAAGATCGATAGGGCAACAATCAAACATAACAAAACAAATGCGTATAGAATATTAATTAAATTTTTTTTATACATTTCTTATTAATAATAAAGACATTTAAATGTAATTTATTGTTTGTTTTTATTTGTTTTATTTTTTAGTATGCATAATATTTGCATTTCATTGGTTTGGATAGTAATTAACATAGGTTGTGATTTCACAAACACAAACTATAGTCATTGTGAATTTTTGATTTAACAAATAGAAAACATTTTTGTTTTTTGCAATATAAATTTTAATAATCATAAGAAAAGAACTGGAATTTGAAATTTAAAAAAGTAGACTGCATATGTTATTTATTGTAATTAGATAAGAATTTTCAACAAAACCCAAAAAATGTTCTTGATGAAAAATATTTTTATGAAGTCTTTTATTTATTTATTCCGATGGTTAACGAAATGTATTTTCCAATTTAAGCACGATACCATTATTCGAAATAGATTTGCAAAAAAAAATTACTGTCGCATTGGATATAGAAACTGTAAGAACTTACTTACAAAACCAGTTCTATTTTTTCGTTAGCCCTCACTCAGTTCTAAAATTGTAAGGGAATTATTTTTTTTCACCTCAAAAATCACAAATAAATAATATTTTTTTTTCAGTGAAAAAATTGTTGGCCCAACTTTTTTTTCCTTTATTCCACTATTTTTCAAAAGATGCAACAAAAAACTTTTTTTCATATCAGAAATCAACAAAATTGTGATTTATTTTTTCCTGTGAAAAAATCTTTAGTTTAAAATCGTGGTTTGTTTGCCCAAGGTTCGTCCAGGATAGCCAAACTTTTATTTTCGCAATCCAATGCTTAGTTTAAAAAATTATAGAAGCTTTAGTTTTTATTCACCTAAAAAAAAAAAAAAAAATAGTACGCATACACCACAGTGACCTTTTTATAATTAAAAAAAAAAAGAAAATTCACTGGTTTGGGCATTGCGAGTCAAATGTTATTCGTTTGACTTGATTTCACTATAAAAAACCGAAATACAAATATTTTTTCAAGTGTAAAAATCATTGATTTTTTTGGTTCGCCATATTAGTACCTAGAAAAGATCAATGCTTAGTAAAATCTATCCAAAAATTTTTCAAAAGTAACAACAAATATAAAATGGTGTGTGAGGTGATTTCTTTTTCAATACACGAATAAAACCTTTTAGAGCTTTCTCAACTAACCTTAGTAATCCCACCCTTAGTGCAAAAATTATGACCAAAAAACTTTTTTAAATAACCAACCTGTTAAAAATCATAATTTGTTTTTTTTTTTTTTGTTCAATGTAAAAATTGCCCCTTTTACACTTTTTCTCAATTAACCATGGTTAGGTTATACCATCAAATTCCGTAACTGTTTTTGTTTGTGGTTTGATTTCTTTGTTCAAATATAATATCACAAAAAAATATTTCAAAAATTTAAGTAAAATCTGTTTGTATTACATTTTATTTCAATTAATTAATAAGGTAAGTGTGCGTTTGCGATTGAGAACACGTATAAAAATGACAATTTTTACACTGTAAAAAACAAATTTTGTTTTTAAGAGGTAATTTGAAAAAAATGTTTGGTGTCATAATTTTTTAATTAAGGGCGGGTTTACAAAAAAAAGTAATGTTATTTTTTTGGAATACCATGGTTAATTAACAAAATTGTAAAAAGGACAATTTTTACTCTGAAAAAATAAATAAATAAATTGTGATTTTAAAGGGGTTGATAATTTGATAAAAGTTTTTTTGTCATAATTTTTGAACTAAGGGTGAGTATTCATAAGATAATTAAACTTTAAGTAAGTACCGGCGCGATATTTTCACTCATTTGGCATTTGGCAAAAATCCTTTGGGTGTACATAAAGTTTATGAAGCTTATCTTGAAGTAGATTTATGTATCATTGCGAAGATGTACCTCACATGTGGTTGACATGAATAGGGAAGTTTTTATAAAAAATTTAACAAAAAGTGGTTCAAGTCTCTCGCTATTTCCTACTATTTAATTTAATTTTAGTGTTTATTTTAACTTACTATTTTTGTACTAACAATCCATTTTAAGGATAGTTTCAAGATTAATATTTATTTTCACATGTATTTATAATTGATTCGATTAAAACTTAAAGGCAAACAATCAGGAATTTGGTTGGTGGTGGCGTGAAACAAACGATAATAATAGGTACCAGCTTGTTCAGTTCAATTTTCTAAATTGAAATCAATTGATTTTTCGTTGCTCAAATTGAAAAACCCCCTCATACAATAATATACAATACAAGTGGTTAAAATAATATTATCGCAATCTGTCTGTATTTCTGATGAATGACGCGTGCATGCAGGACAAGTTATCGTTCATTCCTGGAAATTTATTGTGCAATCAAAGAAAAATGAGAGTATCTATTCATTGTATCTATAAATGCATAGCATTTTTTTTTTCTATGCATGGGAAAGTTTTGTAGTTGAGGATTGAAGGGAATAACAAAAAGAGTGAAAGAGAAAAAATAAAAAAAAAAAAAAACAAATACATTTTTTTGTGTTTCGCATCAAAAAATGCCGGAAAATGGCGATTTTCTGGAGAAGAAAAATACACTCGAATGCAATTTCACTTTTTTTTTGTGGTCGGCTAAAAGAGGCACTTTTTATTTACTTCTACTTCAATATAAAATTGTTTGCTTATTTATTTTATTTTTTTTTTTTCTTCAGAAATGGCATGTGGATGTAATTTGTGATAATGAGAAGCACAACAAGAATGGCAAAATACAAAAGATGGGGTCAACTCAGGGAGGATATACTTTTTATATCTCAGCTTTAGACTCGGTACCTACTCTCGGATGCAAAAGCAACATGACGACATGGTTGGATAAGATTTCCTTTTTAAGTGCACCAGCTTTGTCCATATTAGCGAAACACGTGCGTCATATTAAGAAAAGTTTCTTGATGCACAGAGAGTGTATATGTATATAGACGTTCAAGTTCAAGATAAAAGAGTGACGAAGGATGAATAAAAGGTGAGATTTTATTTCCATTTGAAATTTAAAAGTTGTTGTTATAGTCTTTAATTTCAGAGCTTCTTCAATTTAAATTCAACAAACGTTATAGAAGGACATAAAGAAGGTCATTAGTTGTGACTTTATCAGTACGACGTTGTCGATTTGTTTTTGTGCAACATTTTCAATACTGCTCAAATTTAGAATTTGACACCTTCTGTATGAGTAGGTTGGTAATTATCTACTCATATCAACATTTTTGTGCTCAGAATTAATTGTTTTAAATATATCGTGACTTGTCATTAAATGAAATTAAAACACAGTTCCACAAAATGAAATATAAACCGATGTTTTTGATAAACATGCAACGTTTGCTTAGAAAAATTTTCAATTATGGAAGCGCATTAAATGCGTATTAATTACATATACATTAGGGTGTGTCAAAAAAATCTAAAACCATTTTTTTGATTTAATACTCCGAAAAATAGATTGCTAGACACCTCTAGAATATACACACCAAATATGAACTATTTATATTCATGGAAGGTCCTCCGCTTCGCAATTTTCCATCAAGCTTCTGATAAAAAAAAAATCATTTTTTTATTTATTGACTTTTTATCAAATTTCTTTACATATTCTTGTAGGAAATTGAACCCTCTACAAAAACTTCCTTATACACTTTTTTATTTATCTAACTGTTTAATAGATATTTGAGGTCCAAAAATCGAGAAAATCTTTAAAAAATCGTTTTTTGTATTTAATTTTGTAACAAATTGAAAAATTATAATAATCAAACGCGCAAGACATATTCATGTAGGAAACAGATTGCTCCACAAAAAAGATCTTTGTTAACTTTTCATTAATCTAACCATTCTAAAGATATTCGAGGTCAAAGTTAAAATAAATTATAAAAACATTTTTTACTTTTAAAAATTTTCCAGATCACTGAAAATTGGTTATTTTCAAATTAGCAAGATGTATTCTTGTAGGAGCTTAAACGTATCCAAACCAATGCCTACTGATTTCAATAGTTTTTTTTTATGACCCGTATATGCATTGTGATTTGGATACGAATATCTTCTAAACGGTTAAAGCAATCAATTTGATGCCAAGGAATTTTGTGTCAAGTAGAAAGTATCGTGACAACCAGTAATGTTGATTGTGCCTTTTACAGCTTAATATGCCCACAAAAACTCTACAAAGTTTCGGTTCAATTATCATCAAGCCGTTTTTTTTTTTACCTTTTCGATCGAATTTCTGTAAAAAAATTAATGGATCACGATTTTGACTTTAAACAAAAAAAAAAAAATGTAGTAGGTATGCTCAAAATTATTGAAAAAAGCTTCCGAAAAAAAGTTTGTTCGAAGTCGTACCGATAAATCGAAAAACTATAATAATGAAAATTGATTTCGCAGGTCCAAAATAGGGGAAACCAGTCAACGGTGCAGACGTCTCAAATTTCGACAGTGATTGTACCAATGTCATATCAGATTTTTTTTTCAAAATACTACTCCAAAAATTTTGAAAATTTGTTTGAGTCCAGATTACCCTGAGAAGCTGTTTTTGTCTTTTGCTAAACAAATTTTATGTGTTTCATTTTTAAACTTTGGTTATTAATTAAATCTACCGAGTTTGTTTGAATAAATCTAAGCAAAATGCACAAAATGTGCGAAAAAAAGTTCATATTTGCAATTTTCAATAAAAAACATTTATTTTTTTTAATGCATATAATACTCAATATCACAAAAAAAAGTTTAATGCATAAAAGTACTGATATAGTCTAAGAGCCAACGACATAATGAATCAAGTCAAGGGAGTAAAGCACGAATCGTGAAGTCTGGCAGCGTTTTGGTGTGACCAACATGGGTTAAATTCGACTCAAAGTGTAAAAAAATGAAAAAAGTCAACCTGGTTGGGTAATTTTATAAATTTCCTAACCGAAAGTAATTTGCATAGTATTTTTTTTTTGATGAAATTTGTCACACAATATTCCCAAAAGTGTCAGCTCAAGTCAGGCCAAATTTCTTTGACAAACACCCCGGTAGACAACTTTCAATGTCAAAATTTCGAAATTTTCGAAAAAAACCCTGTTTCTGTTTCTTGTTTAAGAAAACCAGTCATGTGAAAAATGTTGTGATGCTTATCCAGAGAAAGGTCTTGATGTTTAGAATAAGAATACATTTGTCTGGCAGCCTTTTAGTGTGACCAACATGGGTTTAATTCGATCCTACCCGTGAAATAAATTGAACAAATTGCTTTCGGTTAGGAAGTAAATTTACAAAATTCTTCAAACGAGTTGATTTTTTTCTGTTTTTCACGCCTCACAACATTCTTTAGATGACTTGATTCATTATGTCGTTGGCTCTCTTGGCTAATAAGGCAATATAACAAAAATAAAACTTGTTTCAAAAAATGCGATACAATTTTTTCATTTTTTACCGACTTCCAAAAAGGAGGAGGTATTCAATTCGTCTGTATTTTTTTTTTTTTTTTTGTTTTATGTTTGTTACCGCATAACTTTGGACTGAGTGAACCAATTTTTTTTATTTATTTATTTATTTATTTATTCATTAATTTTTAATGGTAACAATAATAAAAAAAATAATTTACTATAAGAGGTTTGTGTATAGCTTTCATACTTGCAGGGCAGCTACTTGTGTAATCAATTTATATTGAAGGTTTTAAATGAACAACAACAACTTGTGTGTGTTACCTACCACCAAGTTCATGGGTTGGAGTAATATTTTACTACTTGAATTTTTCTATCGTTATTTGTGCAAACAGTAAATTTAAGATATTTTTTTTTTTTAAACAACTATCGCTTTTTGAATAATTGCTATGCGTTTGACTGACTTCGAGAAAAAAGTACTGCAGATCGTAAACAACACGAAATTATTTTTAGTTTTGAAAGTACCAGCTTTTAAAATTTTTTTTTCCATTAATAACACTGGTCTGCAAAATTTAACTTTTTTTTCTCCTTCAAATAATTTTTTGATATTATGAAAGATTAGACTTTCCTGAATTTAAATCTGGTTTCAGAAAAATTCTATCAGTTACCATTTTTGTAAAAATGATTTTTGAAAAATGTGGGTAGTTTCTAAAAAATCACCCTTTTAGATTCATTTGATCTTGTATAAAATTAAAACTATTTGTCGCATTGAGCTCAAATTTGGAGGACTTATTTCTCATAATATGAAATATAGATTGACACTAAATATGTCCTTCTACATACTAAATACTGATTTACAAAAAAAACAGAAATATCGAAATCCTTCACTTTTTAGTAAATCCTACATGAACAAAAACACCTTAATTAAGGAAATTGTAAAATATCAACGCCCATTATATCTAAAAAGTCAAATATGTAAAAAAACCATAATAAAATACATTAAAGAAAATTTTTACGTGTTTTGTAATTTTATTACTACTTTTCTATTTAGAAATATCTTATTTGTAATAAACCTATCAATAAACTGCCTTGTAAAACTTCAGATTTGTTTCTCCTAGAAACAAAAGTATACTTTTCTAATAGTTTTTGATGTGCTGAGTTAGAATCCGAAGTCAAAATTTTCACGTCAGAATTTTGAGATACTATTCGCATTAATGTCTCACAAAATCAAGAGCTGACCGAAATTTTTTTAAGTTCGGATTCAAAATCAGCACACTAAAGTCCATTAGAAAAGTATAATTTTGTTTTAGGGAGAAAGATATATTAATTTTTAGAGATCAGTTTCTTTATGGTAAACCCACTAAACTTACTTAAATTAAGATATCTCGGAGAAGAAAAGTGATATTGAGAAGATTGAAACTGAATTTGAAAGAAAAATATAAGTTGTTTTATAAACCGTTACAATTTTTATTGAAAAAGATAACATTAAGCCAAAATATTTCTTCAAAAACAGCAAAAAAATAGGTTTTTGACATTTTCTAACGGGAATATCTAATAAACGTGACATGCTAGGTCAATTCTGACTTCGGAGTCGGAATCAGCCTACGAAAATCCTTTGTAATGATCTGCTAAGGTTTCATCACAACTTGCAAAATACAAACATATTTTTTTTTTGGCATTTATAATTCTAAACAACACGTTATCATTTATCACATATTATAACACTGTAATTGTCACTATGAATGTTAAATGTGCTAAATGAAATAGTTTTAACGTTTATTTTTATGTTTCATTTAATATCAAGCAACTATAGTTTGCGACACACGCAATTTCATGTCAATGTCGAACATGAACCTTTTTTTTCTAGAACCTTTTTCTATGGAAAAATAAAATTAGAATTTATTGTTACATTGAATTTGTCAAGTCATTTCCACCCTCTCTGGACAACAAAAACCAATCTTAACATCAACAGAAGCCATTCAAAAAATAAAATATAATTTTGTTTTATCGAAAATATTCCTCTCCATTAATTCGCCCTAGACAAAACACTATCAAGGTCATTCACGCCACTTTTAGCCAGAAATCTGTTTGTTTTGTTATTTTTGTTTTCTATTATTATTCCAAAAAAAAAAAACTTTTTTCCAACCATCTGGATAAGTTCTCATAATGTTTTTATTTTTATATATAGATTGAGGGCAATAATTTATTGACAGCAGAATAGTGTTGCCAATAATTCAAAATGAAATTAATTTTATTTTTCATTCTACATTTTTGATGTTCCTGCGATGTTTTCTTTAAAAAAAATTCAGAGTTTTTTGTCTTCGAAACTAAAATGATTGAAATTTATAGCAAACACTCGACACATTTGCGAAGAAAAGTAGTAAAATGTTTAAATTTTTTTTGTAATATGGCAACATTACACTCATTTTTACTCTTAAAGTTAAAAATAAACAAAATACCATTAAATTTTCTATCCAGGAAATAAATTCGACTCGGGTCGACGACCGAAACAAGTGGTTGTAAAGAGACAGATGCAAAATACAATTATTATACAATTGCGAAGTTAAAAACCATTGTTTTCAATGGATTTAGCAAATATAATATTATATTTAAATCATTTTGTGTTAACTTAAAACATTTTTTTTTTTTGACAGATGATAAGAAAAAATTGTTTACTCTTAAAACTTACCACGAGCAAATAGTATGACGATAATATTGAAATAGTTAGATAAGCCACACGTGAAAAAAAACCGAGATAGTAATAAAATCAAAGTTAAAAAGCAAAATACAAACAAATTGTTTGATAAGTTTCATGTACATATTTATGTTTATGTACTTGCTTGGTGTATGCATGTTTATGTAATAAAAAAGATATTATCCTATTTATCAAAGTATATAACTAGAAAAAATGTATAATTTTGTTATCATTTTATTCAAATATGCCCTTCATTTGATAAGATTTGAGATTATGACATAAAAATAAAACCTCACAAAAGCTTTGTGACAGAACCACGTTTTAAGTCAGTGCTTCTTCTGATGTTCACCTCAGACTAAATGTCTCCTTTGTGGATTATATTTTTTGTTTTTTAATTTTTAATTCAATTTTCTTTTCATTATTTGCTAATGTTCTGTTCGTTGAGAACTTTCCCTTTGACAGCTTTTGACCGCTAACATGGCACTTTTTTTTTTGTTACACAAGTATTATGAGACAGAAAAAAAAATATATAAAAATAATAAATCAAATCAATAATAGCAAAAAAGGGAAGGTGAATCGTTTATTATTCGAGGTTTAAATATGACAGGTTATAGATACTTTTGTATTATAATGTCGTGATCATTTTGGGTGACTGAATGTTAATATTAATCGATCTTTATAATTGAACAATTTGGAGCAATTGTACATTTAGAGCTCAAAATTATAATGTAATTATTTATAAATATTTTGAGTTATCAAAAAAATTTTCTTAAAACTGTTTAATGATTTTTTCTTTAATTTGTCAAGAATATTAGTTTAAAAGTTGTTAATCGAATATTTGAAGGTCAAATAATTCTCTTTCGAACAAATTATGGCAACATTTCACCTTGGAAAATTTGTTTTAAAATAATCAAAAGTTGAAACTAATGGTTTTTTTTTTATAAATTATACTATTGAATGATGAGTGCTAAAATTGATTTGTTAAAAAATTAAATCCCAATTGTATCATAAATGTAAATTTATAGAAATAAATAAAACCAGATAATTTAAAGTGAAAAACTAACCCCGTCGTCCCACTGTACTTATGGTGCACACTTTGAAAACCCCTGAGCTACAGAAATAACCTCTAAGTTCATACCTTGCCCCCATCTATAGCATCATTGAAGTATCACGAAACGTTTTCAAAAATATCCTGTAGAGCAAGAAGAATTAATTTACATATTTTTGAAAAATTTATTTTGCAAAAAAAAAAAAGAAACATTTTTTAAATATCCAAAAAATGTCTTCAATCGGTTAAGTTATACTTAGGTATATGAGAAAAATAGAAAAAAAGAAACATAATTTTATTGTTTAGCAAAGTGAAAAAAAAAAATGTTTCTCTGTACGAGAATATCTAGGTAGAGCCATTTGGGGTAAGATTGCGCAGTGGGTAAGAGCGCGCACTGCTTATTTCTCGAGTTGTGTCCAAAAAAAATTAAAACGAAAAATGAGGAAATCAGCGCTTAGTAAGGCGTCAATAAGTAAAGATCTTGGCGAGTGTGTTCCCAGCTCCATTTTATTTTAAAAGAGGTTTGAAAAAACCCGGATAAAAACAAAAAAAAAATAAATTGCACGACTGGGGTCGCACGTACTTGCTCTTATGCTTAAAGTAACTATAATGTTAAAGCTTTTTATTCAAGAAATTTAAAATTCGATATTTTGAAGAAATTTCATAAGTAGTATAAAAAAATTAAATCTGTTTTTATAATTAATAAAACTCCGTTTTAAAATATCTTAAAAAAAAAAAAACAAATATGCCATTTTATTTCTCGTATAAAAAGGTATTTTTAGAAAAAAAATTTTGAAAATTGTAGAGCCGTTTTTTAAAAAAATAATTTTTTATATATAAAATTTTTTTAACATTTTTCAAAAAAAAAGTTGGTATGCCATTTTGAAGAAATAATTAATTTACACATAAAAACTAAATTTCAAAATTTTTCATTGATCCGTTTTCAAAAAATTGATTTTTCAAAAAAAAATTTTGAAATATTTTTTAAAAAACCAAAAATGCGTTTTTTGAAAATTTTCTAAAATTTTAATATTATCTTTACTTACACACTTTTGTATAAGAATTTTCATTTAAATCGGGTTAATTTTGTACGAGATATTCAGAAACGAAAAAAACCGTTCTATGACAAATACCGTTAATAACGGTACAAAAAATATTTTTTTTATTTAAAAAGTTGGCCCTTATGTGTAGTATTACACACAAAAATTTTAATCAAAATCGTTAGAGCCGTTTTTGAAAAAAATTAACTTTTCTATTTCCGTTATATGGCAGGTACCGTTAGTTTTGGTCATAAAAAAAAAATTTCAATTTACCCTCTAGGGAATCACCAAAAACTGCTAACTACCAAGTTTGAAGAAAATCACTTCACTCGTTTAGGCTGCAGCTCCAGATAGAGACAGACGGACAGACAGACAGACAGACAGACAGACAGAATTGCCGGACCCACTTTTTTGGCATTCTCCATCATCGTAATGTCATGTAAAATTGTAATCTCGAGTTTGATTTTTTTTACGAATCCTAAACTTGCCCTTTAGTACCTATATCGCAAGTAAAAAGTTGTGCTGGAAAAGTGTGTGGCGTCGGCGGCGTGGCAGCATTAGATACCGAGAGTAGCATATATTTTTAAATAGTGCATATATATATTTGATTTTAGTCAAAAATTTGTTAAACTTTGTTTTATTTTATTATAAATTTGATAAATAAAAAAAAAAAGTACCTTTTTGGTTAAAATCGCGCAGTCCTTTTGTGGGTAAGAGCGCGCACTTCTTCCCATATTAAACTTTTCGTTTTTTTAATCTGATTTACAGTACAGAGAATTTTTAAACTTGAATCTTCAGAAACGAAGGTTATTATTCATGAATTCCAAAAAAGAAAGGCTCTGATTTAGTTAGAAACAATTTTTTTTCTGTTTTCTTGTTCCCAAAATATAGGTTTATCAAATGTAAGAAACTTTATGCTGATATCTCTTACAGAATCTTCACAATTTTGCCTTAAAGTGGAAAGTGCGCGCACTTACCCCAACCGACTCTACATGCAAAATTTGATCAAAATTGTTGAGGGGCATTTTTAAAAACGTTTTTCAGAAAAAAACAAACTTTTCTATAATTTTTTCATGTGACCTTAATTTATGCCAAGCTTAGTTTGTATCAATATCAATTTTTTATCATAACAGTCAAACATTTTAAATCAAAGCAACATACTTGCAGATTTTTCGAATTCTCCGAAGATTCTATAACCATATAATAAAATATCCAACCTCAGCCTACCAAATACATTTATTGAGAACATTTAAAGTCAAGTATTTAGTCCTTGAAATATTTGTTAAAGGCCTTAAAATCACAAGTATTTTGGTTATGTAAATACAATTTTCAAGTAGGTACCCTTTGGGATATGTAGGTAATGTACCTATGTCATAATGATGTAAGAATTTTACTAAACGCTTCATGATAAACGACTCACTTCTTAAAAAAATCAAATCAAAATAATGGTAAGGGCTTCATACACATAGCGTAATCATATACCGGCAACAAGTATAAGTAAATCGTTGATATAATTTAGAATTTGTTTTTGTTTTCATTATTTGTCTTATCATGCCCACCAACGATATAACTTATTTTTTTGCCTCTATTTATACAATAATGACTTCATTGTGAGTCAGAAGAGTACCTACAACAACACACAAGGGATAACACATTAGCAGAAAGAAAAGCATGAATTTCATGGTTTCAATATCGAGATGCTATTTTATGGTGACGTTGCCTGGCGCAAGTAAATTAAACAGATGGGGTTGTTTTGACATTTTTTCTTTTATATTTTTTTTTATTAATTGAAATTAATTTGGTTTCATTAACAAGGCTTTGTTCTCTGGGAAAAGTTTATTGTTGTTATATATTTTTTTTTTTGTTTATTTATTTTTGTGAAAGCCTTAAAAGAAGACTTTAATTGCGGAAAAGAATTCAATCCAAAAAGCCTTTAAAAATATGTTTTTTTTTATTAAAAAAAAAAAAACAAAAATGTAACTGAACGTTGTTGATTGGGTCTTTTATTCAAAACATTCCACGACTGAAAAAAAATTTCCCAGTTTTGAGACAAAAAATTAAAAATAAAGAATTTGTTTTTAATTTTCAAACATTGTTTTTTTTTATTTTTTTCCTGTTCCAGAGCAGATACAATTTTTGACAACTTTAATTCAAAATTATTTTTAAACGTTCAAATTTAGCTCAGCACTTAAAACAATTGGCACGTGGCTTTAATAAATTTATGTTTGCTATCGAGTTAAATTTTAATATTTCTATTATTGACTTAAATAAAAATGTGCGATTACTTTATATCATTCAATTTGTATAGCAAAAATTGTTTAACTTATTTTCAGATAGAATGTTTGTTTTGTCTGCTGATCGTGGGGTGTTTTATAGAGTAAGGGTATGATGCAATTATTTAGTAATTAACTTTTCAATTTATTTTTAATTTGTATACACAAACACAAACTAAAGCAAAAACGCGACAATACAAAGCGATATACTATACATACATACTTTGTACATCAATTTCAAAACAAACACAAATGTTTTCTATTAAAAAAAAAATGGCGTAGTTGATTTGTGGACAAGATAAAAAAAGATCATTTGATTTATTTAAAAAAAACTCAAACAAATAACTCAAATAGTAAATATTCAAAAATGTTTCAATAGATTGAAATTAAGGGAATTTGATATTTTCACGGAATTTCATAAGTGGTGCAAAAAAAAATAAAATCTGTTTTAATAAATAATTAAATACCGTTTTAAATGATCTTTTACAAAAAACTAAGTATGCCATTTTATTTCTAGTATAAAAAGGAATTTTTAGAAATTTTATTTCGAAAATCGTTAGACCCGTTTTTTAAAAAAATAATTTTTTTTTAAATATAAAAATTTTCTAACATTTTTCAAAAAAAAAAGTTGATATGCCATTTTGAATAACTAATTAATTTACACAATAAAACGGGATTTCAAAATTTTTCACCAACCCGTTTCCAAAAAATTGATTTTTCAAAAAAAAATGTTTGAAATATTTTTTAAAAATCCAAAAATTTGTTTTTTGAAAAATTTAAATTTTTTTAAAATAATGATTGTTTTAACGTTTCTGTATTAAAAATTTGGTCGAAATCTGTTTTGTCGTTTATGAGAAATTCATAAATCAAAAATAACCGTTCTATGACAGGTACCGTTAATAACGGTACATAAAATATTTTTTTTATTTTCGAAGGAGGCTCTTATCTGTAATACTAAGCAGAAAAATTTTAATCAAAATCGTTAGAGCCGTTTTTGAAATAAATCATTTTTTCTGTTTCCGTTATATGACAGGTACCGTTAGTTTTGGTCCTAAAAAAAAAAATTCCAATTTCTCCTCTAGGGAATCACCCAAAACTGTTAACTACCAAGTTTGAAGAAAATCGCTTCATTAGTTTAGGCTGTAGCTCGAGGTTTTTACAGACAGACAGACAGACAGACAGAATTGCCGGACCCACTTTTTTGGCATTCTCCATCATCGTAATGTCATGTAAAATTGTTATCTCGAGTTCGATTTTTTTTACGAATCCTAAACTTGCCCTATAGTACCTATATCGCAAGTAAAAATGCAGATTATAAGTTGTATGAGGCTTTAATGAGCAATTTATCAATAAAAATTCTATATATTTTTTAAAAAGGTCTGAAAGATTGCAGAACTATATTTTATAAAAAAACTAACTTTGAGTAAAACTTGGATTTACGAAAAGACACCAAATTTACGAAAAAAAACACTTCCAAATCATGTTGTGATAATAACACTACCCTGCGATAAAATTGAAACCTCGTTGTGATTATTTTTTGAAAGTTGTAAAAACTATTGAGCCCGAGATCAGATTTTTAAATTTTTACTCTGATTTTGTGAAATTATGGAATTTTTTTTTTTACAAAAGCAGTTTTTTTCTTGTATTCTAACCGAACTTCGCAGTTGTTTTCATTCAAATATGTATTTGAACGGAAGAACCGTTACTATTAGTTGAGAAAATTTTTTTTCAACCATTTAATGGATTTTCAAAAATCCGTTTTTGGGAAATGATATTCTATATTTTGTTGGCCCTTAAAATTACAGACCAGCTTTGAGAGTCTCAGAAAATAGCTTTATGCTTAGTTTATTGGTATTTTAATTTTTAAAGTCTTAATAATATTATGATTTTTCGAACTAACTCGAAATGTTGGTATTTGAATTATATTTTTTTTAATGCAGAAAATTTTGTAGGTATCTGAAATAACATTTTTTTAATGCAAAATATTTTTGGTTGCAATTTGCAATTAAATTAAAATTAAACATATAATAATTTTTAACATTTCACATGCATTTTTTTTAAATTGATATTTATACAATCCAATTTTGTAAATAATACCTATGTATGAATAAAATAACATGAACATGAATATTTATTGAAAATTTTATGTTTAAAATGATTGGTTTTTGTAATTTTATTACTTATTTTTCTTATAGCAGGTAATATTTACGATAATCCACTTCTGATTCTTAAATTTGTAAGAATCTCAGCACAATAATTTTTTTCTTAAATAAATCAATTCCGTTCCAAGATTTCAGAACTATTGTCCAAAAAAAGAACCTATCTATCAAAAAAAAAATAAAAAAAAAACCCTCAATTGATTTTATGTGCACCATCATAAACATTTTTATAGATCTTGTATCCCCTCACTAAAGACTTCTTCTTAAACATCTGCTTTGGGAGTATACAACAAAAAAAATCATCTTCCTCCTGTTTTCCTTCTATAATTCTACCATTACAATTTTCCCAAACAATAGATTTTCTTTTATACAAATGGTTGATGTACCTACATTTTGTTATTGTTTTCATTAAAGTTTTATTTTTTTCTGGGGCTCAGAGCTCAGAGGCTATCCTTTATTCAAGATCATTAATTTTTCACTGTGCACGCGACCACTGCCTGATCTTAAAATAAAAGTAGGTACCTCGAAAGAACCAAAACAGAAAAAAAAGAACACGGACAAAAAAAGACTAAAAACTAAAAAAAAAAAATAAAAAAAAAGGTAAATAAAACAAAGATCAAAGTTTGTTTGCTACTTACATTAACAAGACTGACACCAAATGTGGCAACCCATCCCCATCCGCCATCGGGGGCGACTTTTCTCGTTGCTTTGTTCATTTTCTATTTCAATGATTTTTTTTTGCTTTATTTATTTTTATTTTTTTGGTTTTTTAAATTCAAAACGCACAAATCGGTGGGTGGATTGAAGTATATAGAAAACAACACGCACTTTACTTCCGTCACTCACAGTTCAAACAAACCAAACAAAAGAGAAGAATCAATTTAAACAAAATTGACACTTTGGCAACTCTAGGAGAATTATTTTGGCACAAGTGCACTTGTTTTTTTTTGTTTCAAAAAATTATTGGCAATAAAAATTGGTGTGGAGTTTGTTGAGTTGTTAACGGTTTTTTTTTTTTTTAATTAAAAAAAATTATAGGGTAACTAACCGAGAAGGATAAATAAAATCAGTATATTGCATGAATTGATAGTGTAAGTCATGCAAAAGGACAACGACCCGAATTGTGTGAGTTTCTTTTTTCTTTTGATGTAGAAAATCTCTACATGATTGCAACAGAGCAGGAAAAACAAAAAAAAAAACAAAAAAAAAACGCCAGACACAGAGAAAACTGTCACACTCGCTTTAAAGGTACAAATATTGGCCACGACCACGACTTGGCAAAAAGGCAAACACAGGCGACTTCTGACGAAATTGACAAGAGACAAAACTCTGCTGACTAACTTGATTCGCAAGAATACGGGAATAAGAACAAAGAAAAACAATATTCACGTGCGATTTTACTTCTCGTTGTTGTTATTATTTCCATTTAGGGTAAAATATAAAAGATAAAAATCTACTTCGAGCTTTTCTGGATTTTTTTTTGCAAAAAAATTTTTAATTTTTTGGAAATTATTTAAAAAATTAAATTAAAAAAAAAAAATTATAAAAAAAAATTAAATCACTTAATTTGATACGAAATTTATTTTCACAACTGTGCCATTCCGTGGCTCGCTCCAACCAGTTGCTCACTGCACAGCTCATCGATAACTGAAAATTGGAAATTGCTTGCGGTGTGGATGGTGAAGTGAAGTTCATTTCAACAGCTGAGCGCCCGCGACGAGCTAACAGGCAGCCAGCTAGCCTGTTTGTTGTTTTAGTTTGGCCAGAGTTTTTCTCTGACTTTTTTCTTTTTTTTTTTTTTTGTTCTTTTTGTACATCACACCCCCGTAGGGTAAACTAATAATTATCAGTAATTGACAGCAAAGAATGTGTTTGGTATTGAAAGAAAACAAATAAAATTTGATGAAATTTTTTTGTTTTTTTTTTTTTTCTTTTTATGAAATTAGTTTTGCGTGTTATAGAATGTGAAATAATAAGTTGGGACAAAATATTTGCAGATATAATTGAAAATCAATATGAATGGTAATTTTTATCTCTTTTGTGTTAGAGTTTAACGATTGAATTGAATTTTTAATTTATTTTGCGACACTTTAATATGGATTTCTTCTGAGATGTTTAGTTGCGAATTAAGTGGTAGTAACTGGTAAGTGGCAAGAGGTATTATGCAAGTAGGAAGTTTTAATTGGAAAGTGCCAAGTGATAAGTGATAAATGATAAGTGACACATTAAAAGTGATATGGTACAAGTGTGGATAACACTGGTTTACAAAATTAAACTTTTTTTTTTGTTGCCGAAACAAAAATATACTTTTCTGAAGGTTTTCGGTGTGCTGCATTCAAATCCGAAGTCAAAAAAAATTAATCAGCTCCCGTTTTTGAAATATTACCGTTAGCAAATGCAGCACTTCGGACCTTATTCTTTTATATAAGGAAAATTGTTTGAGCATATTTAGTAACTATTTACCACCTTATTAAATCTGTTTAAAACTTTCCGTATGGTATTTTTATAAATTTCATAACGTCATTATCGTCTTTATGATATATGAAGCCAAACCCACTTACTTCAGTTTAAGATATCTCGGGCAATACAAAAGATATTGAAAAGATTTAAACAGGTATCGAAAGATGGAAAACAGTTCTTATAGAAACCGTTACTATATATATGCTCAAACAATTTTCCTTATACAAAAGAATAATATCCGAAGAACTCAAAAAAACGTTTTTTTTTGCATTTTCTAACGGTAATATCTCAAAAACGGGAGCTGATTAGTTGTTTTTGACTTCGGATTCGAGTTCAGCACACCGAAAACCTTCAGAAAAGTATATTTTTGTTTCGGCAACAAAACCCTTGTAAACCATTGTAATTAATAGATTATAGATAGAGGCCAGGTTGCAAGTAGAAAATGATAAGTTGCAAGTGATAAGTTTAAAATCACACGTGACAATAATTGACAAACAAATGATAAATATGATTATTGTTATGTAATAAGTGATAAATTTTTAATGATACAATAATAACTTCTAACTCGCATGATAGTCATTTAAGACGATCCAAGGTGACCTTTTTTATCAATCTAGCATTCAAAGTATACAATAACCAAAGCAGGCTTTAAAAAGGTAAAGAAATTAAATATTTTATGTCCAAATTTGCCATATACTTGCGGAATTTTGGTATAAAAAAAAGAACATTTGAAGGTACCTTTATTATAAAAGAGCATATCGTCGGCTTAGAGTGTAAACCTGCTAACTCCTTTTTTACACTCGTGACAAAATTGTTAAAAAATAAAATATTTGTAAATGTTTGAATTAATTCAAGCCAGCATAAAGTTATTCCTTAGATTTCATACTATTGAATGTAAAAGAATTGATAAGATTTGAAAGCTTTTCGTATTTTTAATCATCTTTTGAAATCATTTTTATGTGGAGTTAGCAGGTGTGAGTTAGCAGGTTTATACTCTAAGCCGACGATATGAGGGGTGATTATACAAAAATTTGTATTAAGTGTCCCATTTTTCAAAGATTTCCGCATTTTTTTTTTTTTAATAAACATTTTATTCTCCACTTTCTGCAGCTTAAGTTCGTTTTTCTCAAAGTCAACATTTTTGAGAAAAACGAATTTGAAGTTGCAGAATGTGCATTGTGCAAGTTTATGGGATATGAAATATTTTTTAGTAGAATATCAGAAAATGCTGCTAATAACACAATCTGCAAAACAAGTGAGATTTTGCAAAAGATTTTTCTCTTCGTGTTATTTTTATTTTCAATTTTTTATTTATAAAAATTATGTAAATTTTTGACATTTTTCATTATGGTAAGATCCAATAGAATAAAACAATACCTATGGAACATTTTAGTTTAAAATGATTGGTTTTGGTCATTTTTATTAATCACATTTCTTTTAGCAGGTAAGATTTACGATAAATCCACTCTATATTCTTAAAATTAGAAGAATCTTAACATAAACATTTATTTGATAATTTTAATTTTGCGTGAATTAATATTTCTAAGACTAATCAATCCAACCAATTAACTCAATCAATTTTATCAATTGACTGAATTTTCACAAATTTATCGTAGTAACAAATTTTCAACACCAGCTTATAACGACGGAAATGTGTTTCAAAAATGTTAGTTTTATTCTTTTTATAACTTTTTGTGAGCAAAAATAATAGTCCTCATAGCTTTACTTTACATTTTGTGTACTAAAATTCTAGTTTCCTAAAATGTTTTAATGCTGCATAATGTTTTTGTCTGAAATTGGAACAAAATTTTGCCATTGGGTGAGATACTTAAAACCCAAAAAAAATTGCCATTTCGACTAAGTAAAACTGTTTTCCATTCGAGCAAGTTTAGAGAGGCTTTGATATTCAAAATGGACTTTAATGCTTTACATTTCTTAATTACATGTGAATAATATTCCAATATGAGCTTTTATTATTTTTTTTCACTCTCAAGGTCTTTTCACTTATCTTGTATAGGTCAACTTGTGTAGGGTATGGTACAATTAGATTTTATACCAACCTCAAACACAACTGATTGTTTTTTTTTGTCTTTCATTCCATAAACTTGATAAAACCAAAACTCAGACTCTCTTTGTGTTTGCTGTGTTAAATTGAGTGAGTGAAATGGTAGGAGTTGAATGGCGGCAGTGTTGCTGTTGCTGATAAAGAGCACTCGATTATAATTTATTGTGTATGTCGATTGTGATATGGTAAGTAGTACTATAGTTCGTTTGTTAAAAAAAAAAAAAAATTATGAAAAAGATTTGTTCATTCATAATTTCAAATAAAAAAAAATTTAAATAATCGAAGATACTTATGTATCTAAAAAAAAAAAAAATCCACTGAATTAATTATTCTTTTCAGTTTAAGTGTTAATAATAATAATTATTTTTTTTGATGACTTGGCTTTTTCTCCATTTATTTAAATGAATTAATTAGTAGAACACTTATTTACAAGATTTTGTAAAACCTTCTGTGTATGCATATGCACTCAGTAAATTCCAAACTAAATTAACCCTCTACTGCATGAATTAATATTAGCGGACGAAAAAATCAAAAAATGCTTTACATGGGTTCTTTGGGTTGTTTCAAAACGGTTTACATTTAAAAAATTTGTTTAAATTAATTTGTTTAAAAAATTTGTTTATAAGCCAAATTTGGCTTCGTATGCATTAAGGGGTAAGAAATTTTACTAATTTTATTTATTCAGATTATGTAAAGAATAAAATTAAAAAAATCAAAAGATAAATATTCATCATTTAAAAACAAAATAAAGTAAAATAAATACATTGCATTACAAAAGGTTAAGAATTAATTCAAATTTGACTCATTTTAAGCCATGGAACCGAGAAAAGCAATTTCTTTTTTCCGTTATATATATTTTTTCTGGTTCACATTCTTTCCACTGTCAAAGTAAGTCTTGCTCCAACATTTTCACCCATTCCCAGATCTTAAAAAAACTAAAAAGTAATAAAATGATTGAAAAATATTATAGGTAAGCCTCCCTCCCCCTAAATTTTGTGTGGTTACGCCCCTGGAAATATGGTTAACGTAAAAAAAATGTCTCTTAAAGTGAAGGGGCTCCATTTCTGAAGCTTCCAAGCAAAAAAAAATGTAAAGGAGCAAAATTTTCCAACAAAAAAATTTAACAAATTGTGTAGATTTAAAACCCCTTAATGCATACGAAGCCAAATATGGCTTCCGTACTTTTTGCCCTCCCAAGACCAGGCCAATAATTTTTTTTCAATAAAAATTGGTTCATAGCGTACATAATAAGACAATCGATCAAAAATAAATTTTTAATTCCACTTTTCTTTCCAAACAAACGCAGTAATTAACACTTAAAGTATGAATATATTCTACACTTTCGATTTCAATGCACACGACTGATCGACTCACCTGTGATCATAAAATACACCTTTATTTTGTGTCGGACACACGAAAAAACTATCCTTTTGGGTTCTCAGAAACACAAAGAAGAGGATTGGATTGAATCTTTATAACAGAGATACCCAAAAGAGATGAGAAACTTCTGACGTCATACGGGTTTGCCTACAAGCTGCTTTAGACATTTTTGGATAAGTATGCGTGAAAAAATATACATTTTTGGCTAAGTATGCGTGAAAAATTATACATTTTTGCTTAGGTGTGCGTAAAAACACCGTGGCTACACTATGTGTGTTTTTCACATTTATTCACGAATACAAAAGAGATTACAACAACACGAAATAAACAAATGGGTTTTGGGGGGTAAAACGTACGAAAGTTTCCCATCTCCTTTGGGTATCTCTGCTTTATAATTTTTTTGTGACAGAGAAGAGAAAAGTGCATACAAATAGACAAAACCATATTTGGCTTCGTATGCAGTAGAGGGTTAAAACCTATGAAAATAAATTAATGCAAATTTATTATTTAAATCGATTTATAAACATCAAATAAGTACACGAAAAATTCCAAATTTTTTTGGATTTTTTTTTTTCAAATCTAAGCTCATTAATTCTAAAGGGTCCATATTATGGAAAGTAACTAGAAACCATATAATTAAGAAGATATAATTTAAGAACAAGAGAAAATATGTAAGTCTTAAACTTCTTGGAAAATTTGTCTAGATAAGTAAAAATTATATGGGACACGTAAACTACTTACGTCGTGCAGCCATGAGACTGGTATCATTTCAAATCTGAAGGCTGCTTCATACAAAGTGTGAATCTTTTTTTGAAAATCGTATGTGTGGTTATTTCAAGTGCAACATTATTATGAGGAAAAAACAAAAATAAAATTTGGCGAAGCAGGAACGGAGTACCCCCCGCATTAATCAAAGGATTTAAACATAAGGTTAATAAGGTGAGAAAGTTGACACACGAAAAATTCAGCATTTAATATTTTTGAGGTTCCTGTTGAACAAACTTCTTAATATTTCGGTACCTAAAGAAAATAAGAATCAAAATTGTTATGTACTGATATTTTTAATATTAAAAACTGTTCACCAAACGATATAAAAACCCCCGAACAAAAAAATTCACAGCCATCAGGGAATCACCAAAAAAAATATGACTTATTGCCAATGAACCTTCTGAGTCCAAATTAATGAAAGAAAAGAATACCTTCTCAAATGTATGCTATAACATCTATTGGCTTTTTGTAGGTGATGAGATGATGAATAATTAAAAAAAAAATCCATTGAAAAAGTGACATAATATATAATATGTATATAAATGTTATAAATGTTTCTATTCCCCTGCAGATTCACGATAGGGCCAGGGCCCATTGCCTTGGGTTTACTTATATTTGAACTGTTATTAATAAATTTCAAAAAGGGATAAGCCAATTTTGTGAAATCACAAGAACAAAAAAAAAAAAGCCAAGGTGACGTCACTTTCCCCAAGTACACTGAGGGAAAACACAACTTAAATTCAAAGAAAACCACGTTGATTCAACTATTTTTCGGAATGATTTTGCGTTGAAGACGAAAATTTTAAAATCAAAGTAGAACATCGTTAGTTTAAAGTGGTTTACAATTACAAAACATACTTAAATCAAAGTTGTTACAACTTTGAAAAAAAGCATCAATTTAAATAAAAAAAAGAAAAAATTGGCAGCCACTGGGTATTGAACCTACAACTCTTGGGTCTCCAGGCGAATGCTTTACCAACGTGCTATCTCATTGAAAATTAAGGTGACAAAATGCAACAAAAGGAAAAGCGCGGCAAAAATTGAAATTTTTTTTACGTTGTTTCAAATTTAATTTAAAGATGTTTTTATGTTAGTTTTTTCAACGTTAAATCAGCGTTGATCATATTACATTTTACGTTGCGTTTTTTCCCTCAGTGTAGCAACAAAAACATTCAGCATGTTCGTTGTATGAGTACCTACTAGTATTATGGTGATGTAACTGCTAAACAAAAAAAAAATTTGATGATTTGTAATTATTTTCTGAGAAAAAATTCACATTTGTATGCTTTTAATGTAACAAAGGTAACAGCATAAATCGTTTGGGTGCTAATATTTTGATAACAAAATATTTTTTTGAAACCTTATCATTACTACCTGCCAAAGAATGTTTTTACTTGCTCTATAGGGCAAGTATTGGTTTCGTGTCGAAAAAAATTTGAGGTTTTAATCAAAACCAACATTACGATTATGGAGAATTCCAAAAAAGTGGGTCTCGCAATTCCGTCCGTGCGTCTGTACGTCTGTGCGTCTGTGCGGTTGTGCGTCCATCTGTACACATTTCCACAACCTAAACGGGTGGACGGATTTTCTTCAAATTTGGTATAGACGATTTTTATAGAATTCTGAAAGTTGATTTTTTTTTGTTTTTTTATATCTCGCTTAGAAAGTGTACCTCCCATAAAAATTTTTCAATTTGAACCAAATAACTGAAAAACGGCTTTTACGATTTTGATTAAACTTTGCAGACGTAATATTCAAAGCAATTGCAATAAAACTGCATTTTTATTTTTTTTTCAAAAAAAGTCAAATAAAAAAACGTTTTTTTTTTCATTTAACAAAATTTTGCCCTAAATGTCGGCTCTTCCCCAACATCAACAAAATTTCTTTAATTTTATATAGAGGCAGCTCTTAAAATCTACAAGTAAACTAACATAAAAGTGTTTTAAACTGCAAGAGCAAGTACGTGCGACCTCAGTCGTGCATTTTATTTTTTTTTAGTTTACTAGTTTTTCGTGAACGACTTAGCCAATTTCAACAATTTTTTCAACCAAAAGCATTGAAATAACCGTAATATTAAAACTTAACAAAATTTAAAAATAAACCTTTTTTGGATTAAATTAATACAATTTTTTTCTGAAGAATCAATTTCAAGAAAATAGAATGATGAATTTTTTTTGAAACTACGTTTTTTTAGTGCTGAAAGATATTTATTTTTTTTAATCTAGATTTTCTATTTTTTTTTTGTTTTCTTTAAACAAGAAATCAATTGGCGTACTTAAAAGTCAAAATAATTAAAAACAATGTTATTATAAAAATAAATTTTTTTACTTTTCTTATGAAATTCCTTACAAAATCAGATACAGTCAAACTTCTTTATAACGAACTTCTTTATAACGTAATTTTCTCTAAAGCGAATTTCATTTCGTTCGCCTTCCTTTGTTTGTCATTAAAATTTTTGTTTTTTGACCTGTACCTGTATATATATAATTTATTTTATTTGTATTTATATTTTTTATATTTATATTTTATATTTTTTATATTTTAATTTGTAATTATTTTTATTTTTATTTGTTATTCATATATACATATTGTTTCGCTTGAATTAAGTCAGATAAATAATAAATAATTCCCCTTAAAAAACATTCCATACGAATTAGTTTCTTTATAAGTTCCCTATAACTAAATTCTCTCTATAAGGAACTAATTTTTTTGACGCAAGAGCAAATTCGTTTCTTTATAACGAAATGTCAATTTTCAAATTTGAAAAAAAGCTCACTAAATTTTTATTCCGAGTTTTAAAAGGGAACTCCCCGTTTTGGCAAGAATATTCTTAAAGTTATTGTATGTATGTATGTATGTTTGGATGCATGAAAAAGGGTACATGTGTTTTAGAAATTGTACGCATATAGACAGGTGAATCGTTCGTTTGAGTTTACATTTTAAGTTAGCCAATCACAAGGCTATTTCGATATGAGAGAAATTGGCGAATATTGATAAAATTAAAAGTGGAGAAAAGAAAAATATGTGGCTGAAAAATTTGATGTGTCGTTTAGTACCTACACTATAAACAATGTTAAAGAATTAACTAAAAAAATTTAAAGTTATGATTCATGTGCATTAGGGTGTCCGTTATTTCCCAAAGTGATTTTTTCGAGGGAGACACCCCCTAGATCGAAATTTTAGGGCCTAAATAAGGGGAATTTAGCAAAAAAAATTTTTTTGGAGGTCATTAACCCGTGCCTCTAGGGTCATACTTTCTCCATACAAATTTGTATGGGAAATTTTTAACTCATACATAAATTTTTTTTTCTCTCGAGTTAAATCATCTTTTTTTTTTTAAATTTTTGATAATTCTGGTTGTAAAACAGTTACTTTAAAAGATCACATTCAAAATTTCCCGTTAAAAATTTTTTTTATATTTTATTTCGGTTAATGGCACGGGTTAATGCTAAATTAATTTTGCTAAATTCCCCTTATTTAGGCCCTAAACTTTCGATCTAGGGGGTGTCTCCCCCGAAAACATCACTTTGGGAAATAACGGACAATCTAATGTGCATGTTCAATTTCAAAATTGATATGTTTTAACTAAAAAATATAAATTAATAAATTTCCTTAAGATGAGTTCTTTTTTGTACCCTATTATTTTAAAAGAACACATGCAGTGTTAAATTTTCTATACAACGAATTTTTTCTAAAACTTCTTTATAACGAAGCAATTTTTTGTTCCCTTGAAGGTTCGTTATAAAGAAATTTGACTGTAATAATATTTATGTACATAATTCTTTTAAAGTAAATTTTACTGTTTCGTGGGCTATAGGTCTTGCTTGTATTTTCTAATGATTAAAGTTCGTACCAGTCGACGTTTCGGGTATGGATATACCCTTCTTCAGGACTCTAATTAATATAAATAAAAAATCTTAAATATATAAAACCAAACTAAAATATCTATACTTACAATATTAATTTTTGTTTTACTTAAGTTTTAACATACCTACGAGATACTTTTATCATAAGAGAAAGTTCATTTGGCCTAATCGTGCATTTTATTTAAATTACATATGTAGGTACCTATTTCAATTCCAGATGATTTAAAAAAAAATGATACTTTTCTCCCATATTTTTTAAGAGCATTGGCAATTCGGCCAAAATTTAACACTTCAACCCCTGAAAGTTGTAGTTGAGTAGTTTTCATTATAAAAGAACCATTCGAATTTCTCCAGATAACACAATAGGTACCTATCTTCAAAGATGAAAATTCAAAAAAATGCTCATTTCATTGTCAGCAACAACAACAACTGTTTTTATCAGCTGAAAACTGTCAATGGGTGGATTTTCTTGCACATAGCAATAAACAATTTTCTTTTTTAAGAGAAAAGGTATAAAATTGAATAATGTTTCTCTTAGAAAACAAATGAATTTTATGAACTATTAAATAACATTTGGAAAAATAGCAACACTTTTTTATTTATTTACTTAGAAAAATATTTTCATGTAAATAATCTTCTATGCATTGTATATTTGCTATCAAGAAATCCTTTATTATACCTATGAAAAATCAATAATAAATTTAAACAAACTGTCAACCTTAGAAAGGTAACTTGAACTTTTGTGCATTTTCTGAAATTACAATAATAATCCTCTGCATGGGTAATCCAAGGAAGGTCAACAAAAACAAACAAAGAAATTGAATCCTGTACAAATTGATTCAAGGCAATATGTGTGTTCTTCTGGTCACCTGTTACTTTTGACATCACCTGCAACCACAAAAACCAACAAATAAAATGATGATAAAGAACTAACCAGCTGATGTCGGAGTAGAAGTTATTACGTAACCGGTTTTATTTTTATAGCGCATGGTCTTTCGTCATCATTGTTGTTTATATCTATTTTATAAACAAAAACAACAACAAAAATTGTATTGAAGCAAATAAAAACCACTATTACCATGACGACATGGTTATTCTCTTTTCTGTCTCTTTTGTCAATGTTTATTTTATTATTGGCTTTGGTGTAGTAGAAATGAAAAAAAATCTAGGAGTTTTTGTTTTTATTGAAAGAAACTAAAGAATATAATAATTGTAGTAGAACAATAGCGTTGCCATGCAATGTAAAAATAAAGTTAAAACGTTGTTGAAATTGAAAAATTGAGATATATTTCAATTTTAGCAATGTCGTGATATATTGGAAACTTTGTGCATATGAATATTATTAAAAATTTAAGGCAGTAAAAGACGCAGATGAAAATTATGAATAAGTAAGTATATTTTTTGTATCTACGAAAAGGTTACAGCACTCGCAATTTTTTAATAAAATGTGTCAATACAATTTTCACATTCAGGGCCCTATTTCACCAACTTACAAATTTGTAATTACAAGTAATTTTCACAATATTTGTGAAAAAATCGAGAAATTCTGTTTCACCAGTTTCTTGTGATCACAAAATTGTACTTGTAATCTACAATTTTAAATTTGTGAAAAAATCCATTTTCTGTTTCACCGAAACTTGTATTTTACAAGTAACAAATTTGTGAGCTTTCAAGTTTCTTGTGGGTTTCTGTTTCACCAAAAAAATAAAAGTTACAAGTTTCTGTTTATTTGTGAAAATTTTCTACAAGAGTCAAGACGTATGTCATTTTTGTTACAAGTTTGTAAAAACCGTATTTAGCGTGATTAAAGTGTTTAAAATGGCTTTACGCCGAAGGCCATTATTATTATTTTAATAAAAGCTATATATTATTATTATTCAAGGTTGTAAAAATACATTTGAAATTTAAAAATATATCATTTATTTGCAATAAAAAAAATTTCATAGTGAAAAAAAAATTGCCTTAAAAAAAAATTTTTATATATTTTTCAGTTGCAATTACATTTTTTTAAAGCAAATTTTTTTGTTTGCAATAAATATTTTCTTAAGGCGTTTTTTTATTTGTAATAAATATTTTTTTTTTTGAATTTGTAATGGAAAACAAATGCTTTAGAAATTGGTACCTATAGCATTTGTGTTTCAAATCGAATGAAAACATCACAAAATATCTGTTTAAAAAATTTTCCTGATCGCTATAACCTGCCTCTAAAGTATGTAAAAATTCGTTCTCTTTTTATCAAAGAGGCTTGTTTTTTTTCTCATATTTGTAGTTCTTCATTCCTTAAATTATTTTATTAATTTTCCTCACTCTTTACAATTTTATTATTTTACCCTATTTGTTTTACTTATATAAATCCATGGATGTCATGATAAAATAATATATATAAAAATAATCTAGCAATACAAAAATCTTAATATATATTTACAATTTAGTTTGGCTTTTAAAAAATGTTGTTATTTGATTTAACAACTAAGATATGACAGTATTAGTTATTTGAGAATTTTTCGTTTAAAATAGGGTTGCTTAAGTCTTAAAAATGGCAATCCTATTTTTTCATATTCAATATCAACTTAGTTTTCATTTGAAAACAATTTTAACCTCTGTCTTTACGAGTTAAGTAACTCAACGGTCACCGCTTAGACTTTAAAGAGCTTTACAAGTTTGTGAGATAAACTTGTTGCTTACAAGAAAAAAATATATTTGGTGAAACGGTAATTCTACAAACTTGTGGTTTTCAAAAGTTAGTTGTAATTTTTTTTTGTCGATAATCACAAATTTGTGAAATACTTATTTGTACTTTGTGAAACAGAATTCCATTGTACAAATTTGTACTTGTGATCCACAAGTTACAAATTTGTGCTTGTAACTTGTAGTTGGTGAAATAGGGCCCAGGATTTTGGTTCGTTCTTGTTGATTCTCACTCAATCATGTGCCTACATTTAATACAGGTAAGGTAAACTTTTTCATGGAACAAAATACACAATACAAAGTTAGATAAAGTTTAAGTCCTGGGTTTTGTTAAATAGCTATTTATGTTTGTAATATTCCATTAATTTCAATGTGCAAGTCGAAATCTTTGACATGTGTGCTGTTGAGTGTTTCGTCCTATTTCGGACCAATGATTCGTGTAAAACGTCTAAGAACTTAAGTATAAACGTTTAATTTGTCATCAAAACCAAAAATAAAATGAATCTTGGCTTTTTGGGACCAATTACAGATTTTACTGTCTCTTCGAAAAAAAAACACCCTTTCACCTAATTTTTTTTTATGAAAACTCTTTATTCTTGCTTTCTATTACAAATTCAACGTTTTCACCAAATTTTATTAGGGTGATCCATCATTTTTGTTTTCACTCAAAAAAAACACCCTTTCAACCGTGAAATTTTTATAAACACTTTAGATTCTTGTTTCTTATCTTAAAAGTAACATAATTCCTGAATTTCAATAGGGTACCACTAGTACTACTCTAGTATTGCACACTTTTCCAAATATACCCATATTTTCTCTGCACCTAAAAAAAACACCCTTTCACATGAAAAAAATTTATAGATTTCTTTTATTCGTAATCCCCATGAGAAAGAGAACATATTTATTGAATTTCATGCGGGTACCTTTTATACCATTGATTTTAATGGACTTATCGCGAATTTTCCTTATTTTTCCAAAAAAAAAAAATACCCTTTAACCTAAAATATTTGTATAGACTTTATGTGTTCTTGGTTTCTGTTATAAATGAAACATTTTTACCAATTTTCATTGGTGTAACAATTTTTTCCCAGTTTTTGTCGTACTAATTCCGAATTTCATCATTTCTTGAAAAAAAAACACCCTTTCACTCAAGATAATTCTGTACTTTTTATAGATTCTAATTCTTATACCAACCAAGACTTTTTCACCAAGTTTTAAAAATTAAAAAAATTTAAGTTAGCTGTTATGATACCTTTCTCACACACAACTTAACCTATCAAAAAAACACCCTTACACCAAAAATAATTTTTCTAAAATCTTCATTCCGAATTTAATCAGTGTAGCAGGTTTTTCACATGGGTTTTGGTTATATTTTACCTGTTGAAGTCAAAAAACAATCACAGTTGTTTTTAATCGGCAATAACTTTTCTTAGAGCAATCGTATTGAATTTATTTTTATGTCACTAGATTCAGCATCAACAAATACCTTAAAAACATGTGTCATATGATGATATTCGACAAACAATTTTTTTTAGTATATTTTTGACCTTCACCTCCTCCCTCTTGTCCGCGAAAAACCACCCTTCCACCCAACTTTTTTTGTATAGACTTTTTTTGTCCTTGGTTCTTTCCCAAATCAAACTTTTTGCCAAGTTTCATGAGTGTAACAATTTTTTTTTTTGCAGAAAAAATAGCAATATAAACAAGAAAAATGCCTTTGCTTAAAATCATTGAAAAAAAGTCGTACCGATTAATCGAAAAAATAATGATGTCAATCGATTTCTCAAGTCCGAAATAGGGGGAACAGTCAACAGCGCACTTGTCTCAAAAATTTTTTTGAGAAAACTTGCACAGTGATAGTCAAAAATTTAAATCATGTAATAGATTCATTAATGTCTTTTGATTTTAAACAAAAATAAATAGAAATACTTTTTTCCTAAGAAACCTGTTTATGATTCAATCGATTTTTTTTTTTACAGATGCGGATAATACAGTAACAACATTACAAAAAATAAACAAAAAAAGTTGAAAACAATGTTTTTTTTTAAATTAAAAAAAACAATTATTTTTTTAACGATATATTTTTTGAGATCCTTTAATCATCTCCATGTACTTGAAACATAAAAAGAATTGTAAAAAAAAGTTTAGTTTGAAATTATTATTTCAAGTTTGCAATTTAATAAAAATTCGGGGACATGTCCACGATTCTAAAACCTTGCCAACCTTCCGCAGCGACAATTCTAAATAGACTTTCTGTAACGTTTATATTTTGGATAATTCCCTTAAAGTATGCTATTACATTTTTCTCAAGAAAAAAAATAATCTTTCATAAAAATGTACCAATTTCTAGGCCCTGAATAATAAACAGATCGTTTTCAAACTCAATGACAGTACATATTTTGTTTTGAACATTTTGATTTAAGGTATAAAGCTATAATGGACTTTAGACAAAAAATTCAATGATCATTCCACATTATAATATAATATAATAAAATATAATAAAAATAATTTAATTCGAAGAAGTACAAACAAATTAATAAACAAATTAATATAAGAGGTTACTCAAGTAGCACAAAAGTCTAAGATACACCAAAATATTTGGTGTATTTTTTGCACTTTCGTGATATGCATTTTGAACATAAAAAATACACCATTTTCTCGTATAAAATAAACTCCGGTGGTTAAAAAAATAAACCGATTTTGGTGTATAAATGGCACTAGTGGTATATTAAATGATCTGTTTTTGGTGAAAATTATCCCTTTGAAATTGAAAAATACACAATAAATCTATTGATAAAATACACCATTTAAATTATTCTGATTTAAAATTTGAACCAAAGTTTATTTTTTATCTCAAACAGTTTGATGAATTGTAATTCACACCATTTCTTTATTTCTTATGAAATAAATGAAAATGAATTTTTATTCACTTTCATAATATTGCCATAAGAAACCAATGGTTAAATATGATTTTGTTTGCCAAATTTTAAAACGAAACACATTCTATCTACTAATTTTAGATGCTACCCCCTCTAAAAATCGAGCGCCTCAAAAATGTCAGTGAATTAATGATTTTTTTTTCGATTTTAAGAATCCATTTTTCAAAAATTATAATTTTTATGTTGTTTTACATTTTTTTAAGAAAAGTTATTTTATAATGAATCGAAAAAACTAAGAATGCGGGACTATTAGGTCGATAAATAGCTATACTATTTTAATAAAATAATTAATCGCTGTCTTCTATTTTTAAATGGCGTCCATTGAAAAATATGGCGTCTCCCACATATGCATTTTGGTGAATTTTATGTCCACAGGGTGTGCTTCCTACACCAAACAGAGTGTACAAAATAAACCGTTTTGGTTGATTTCAGAATCAAATAATTTTATGCACCATTAATGGTATATTATAAAAACAACTGAATATCGGTGTATTTTTTGCACGGAATCTTAAAAAAATGTTGAAATTTTGTACAGAAAAGACAGTGGTTTAATTTTTATACCACTAATTTTGAGAAATACACCATATTTTTTCAATTTTCTCAATTTTACACCAAAATTAATGAATTTACACCAATTTATACACAAGTGTGCTACTTGAGTATTAAATGCACGTTAATGACAAGATCTGATTTGTACCAATTTTATGTTTGATTTCATCAATTTAGTTAATTCTAATATATTTTGAATGTTTCCTATATTTTTCAAATATCAAATTAAACTTTGTTATCGTTATCAATAATTAGAATTTATTAATGACAAATTAATTACTTTAATTTAGATTCATGTTCCTTAATCAGGTATTTATTTCGGTACAATTAAACGAAAAATATTAGTTTGTATACAAAGTTAAAACTTTGTCTAACGAAAAATGTCAAATCATTGTTCAACAAAATATTTCTAAATAACAATTTTTTGTTGTTGTTATAATTAACAACAAGAGTGTCGTACGATACGTTTTTATTTAATTTTTCATTTTTATCTTAAAAAAAAACAAAAAAACGATACAAATGAGTACTCAATTCTTCGAACACCACTTAACACTTCACAAGATAAAGACTTCAAATCAGACTTTGATAAGAAAATCATAGATTTAATATTTATATCTGTGTTTAATTTATGCAATTTCAGCACACCTTTATACAATTAAATATTTGCTTGAAAGTTTGTAATTAAGTTTACTAGGTGAAGTGTGGGAGAGCTTTTAAAATGTTTAAAATTTTCTTCACAAATACAAATTATAATTGTGTTTTAGGGTTCGGAAATGAGGATAAATTTGAATTTATTTAAGGTACCATGGAAAATTACTGATCATAAGTACACTATCTATTCCTTTCTGCAAGGAATTGAAGTTGAATTCCGAGGAATGCGGAAGTCTTGAACCATTCGCTTTTAGAGTATTTCACGATGTACACATATCTGAATGGTTTAGTGCGAATGATACACGCAGAAAATTTTTAACATTCCACAAAAGAGTGAAAGTTTGTTTTTTTCGCAATGTGTATTTTTCACAGGAAAGTGGAAGAATGTTTAAAATGTTTTTAAGTTATTTAATACTGACTCGAATCCATAACATTTATTAAAACTTTTTTTTTGTTGAGGGCTTGAATAATGTGTTAAAAAAGGCGGTATCATATCAGTTGACATATTTTTTTTTGTTTAACTTGGTGAAAAAGTTTCGTTTCATGTAAGAATATAGAAAGTCTACACAAATTATACTGAGAGACAGGGTGTTTTTTTTTTTGAAAAGATGAAACAAAGAATTATCAGGAAACTTAGTTAAAATGTTTCAATTAGCATAGAAACCAAGAATCTAAGGAGTCTATAAAGACATTTTAGGTGAAAGGGTGTTTTTTTTTTTAGAAAAAAGAAGACCGGCGATAAGTCCCAAAAATCAAACGTATGAATGGTACCCTTACGAAATTGATGCGGTATTGGTAACATTTAGCTTTGGTGCGATTATTCGATTTGAAAATTTTGACATAATACGACGCGTCGTTTAAAGTTAGCAGTTATTCCGATTTTATTTTTAAATGCCTGTGTGTCACAAAAAAACAAAATAGGGCATATGCCTTAAAAAAGTTTTTGGAGGTGCCTATTTTGAAATTTCGATTTTTCGTACAAATTACGTAGAAAAAATTGAGTTGTTTCTTCTGAATATTTTTAATTCATCAAAATTTAGCTTTGACTTTGAATAACTTTTGAGATATCTAATAATTTAAGCACAAATAATGATGTTTTGTAAAGCATAAAATTTTCTATAGGCAAATCAAAAAATTGAGAATATATATCTCAATTTTGCTCATATTTATATCTTCGAAAATTCTATTATTAAAAATCACCCCCTCTTAATAATAAAAAAAAAAGTGGAAAATGACTTTCGTCTCAAATCTCATGAAAACTAAATCAATATTGACCTAATGCAAAATGACCTAGTTAGGAGCTAATACGAATTTCAAAAACATGCACATACCTAAAGGTTTTCTACGAAATTGAGAAATTTTTTGAATCGAAATTAATGCTACCTTAACCAACCATAGGTATAACCAAAATGAAAAAAAACCTATTTTTTCTTAAAAACGACAATAACGATTTTTATGAAAACCAGTGTAATGTAGCTATATGCTACTATAACCCTACTTTTTATATAAAAATAGTATCATTTGAACTGTTATTTATTATTGCTACCTGTGAAAAGTGACTGATTTTTTGTTGCTTTCTTGTAAACGCTTCAAACGGTTTAAACGAACATTTTGATGCAGTAGCTGGATTTTTCAGAAATGCAATAAAAATATTTTTTTATAACTCAATTAATTTCTTAAAAACATTTTGAATCTTTATTTTTTTTATGTGTCGAGAAGTTATTTTTGAATAGAAGATTTGTATACACAAATTATTAAAAAAAAAAAACGGTTCCAAAAATGTTTGAAATATTTTTCTAACAATTTTTTATAACACTATAGGTACGAAAAAACAAAATTAACCCTTTCGGACAGAGCGTTACTCTCATGTAACATTTTTTTAAAAATTCGTAAAAAATATTAAATTAAACAATTTTTTAGGTTTTGATGGCTTAATTGAAAGATAATAATGCCTAGTTACTGGATTATTACAAAAAGTTAGTTTAATATCATACCTTTAATTTTTTTTTCTATAGAAAAAGGGACTGGAATTCACATTTTTTTTTTTTGCAAAAATTTTTTTTTTTTAAATATGGTCATAATTTTGAAGAAGTAGCGTACATTATAGTTTCATAAAAAGTTATTTTCTCAGTTCTCCGACTTTTTTTGGTGGTCATAGGCAGTGCATGTTACTTACATTGAACATGAGAATAACACATTAGTTTTGCTTTTTATTATTTTGGAAAATAACTTTTTGGTATTCATATTTCTTAGTTGTGATGTTTTTGACCCGATAATACCGAAAAAACAGTTTTTAGTATTGATTTTCATACCTTGGGTTCGAAAGGGTTAAGATTGTTGTCATATAATTTTTATAAAGAAATGCATCTTAATAGAAAAAATTCTATGACATACTTTTCTAAGACCTTTTTAATTTAAAAGTTGATGAAGTGAAAAAATGTTCGTATAAGAAGTTTGAACAATCTTACTTTAACTTGCAACTTAACAGTTCATGTGGCCCAGTGAAACATTTTTTTTATTTTCACTTTTCGTTTCTTAAATCTATTAGTTAATGATCGATTGCATGCAAAATTTCCAAAACACCAGTTAATTAGTTCTATTGTTAAATCAATCAATCATACTACAAAAATATGTGCTTTACAAAAACGTGTGTTTTACTAATTGAGTGTCGCTCAAAAATTAAACAACACCGCAAAATATCTATCTAATACAATTCGTTTAAATTCCGATCTCTGCTAAGCCTTTAGTTATTATAACTTATTATTACTATCAGTATCAGATAGTTGTACTGTGTCGGTTGGTTTTGGATTGGTAAAATGATAAGTCTCCACCAACAAAACATACACAACCTCGCATATGAAAAAAAAAAACATCGCAGATTTGATGATATTTTCGCAATCGAAAGAATTATTGCTCATAATAATTTTGTTGAAAGTTGGAATCAGTTGAGTTTTGTCCAGTTGGGCGGGAGGACTGACTATTTGAATTTTAATCGTTTGCGTTGAGTTGCACTTTGTTTGGATATATTGAAACTGTCTATGGATGACTTAGTTTGATCGTGGATCGTGTCCAGAATAAACAACAACTTAAAAAAAATTATTAATTGAAAAGTACGTCAACTTGTTATTGTTTTTGTTTTGGTTGTTTTTTCCTTACTCATTATGGAGGAAAAAATGATAGACATTATAACACAAGTCCAACATTCATTTCCGATAAACTAAGTTATCTATATCTTTTGGCATAAAAATTCAAGTGATAATCGTTCTAAATGGGTGAACAAACGGACACTTTTTTTCAATTCAAAAGGGGTGAAGTCATAGTACACAGTACACATTTAGTGAATTGTTTTCTAAAAAACGTTTTCGATCATTCTTTATTGTTTGTTTTGTGGTTTTAAATTTGGAGAGGAAAGAATGAGGAAAAGTGTAAATAATTCTAAAAGAAAAATCTTAAATTAGATGTTTTTATTTTTGATGTTTTCATCAAAAAAAATTAAAAATAAAATTTCAAATAGTTTATTGAGGAAAAGACAATAAATAAAAAAATGTGCTCAAGCACATTTTTGTAAAAAAATAAAGAAAAACAAATAAACAAAAATAATTTCATCAAAAAATCTCTCATCTGCGAAAATTGTATAAAAGGTGAAAATTTGGCAGCGATCAGTGCTGTATTATTTCTGTGGTTTTCCAATTTGATAGATATGTCAAGTTTTTTTTTTATACAAATTTGATAATTTTGCTAGTTTATCGGGGTGGAATTTTTATTCCTTTCAGATGATAATTTCTTCCTGATAAAACTAATACTAACTTGCGTACAATAATGATTAATTTGGTTTTATTATGTTTTTTTTTTTAAGTGTTTTACTGTCACAATAATTTTATGTGTCAAATTTTTCCAATGACAATCATTTTTTCCAAGTCAATTTCAAATAAGATATCTAGATTGTTACCAAACGAACTGTTTGGGTGGAGGAGGAAGCGAACTCAAACTCATTATAATTATTCATTATGAAAAAGGCAGCGATGTAATTAGCGGCAACGGGTATCATATGTTTGCAATTGATATATTAAAATTTTTGCGCGCTATCAACGGTTATTTATTTAATTTTTTTATAATCAATGGTTTTGTATAATTTAGATACAAATAGTCTTAACCACATTTGAAGGGGTATGGGGGTGGATGAAGGGATGAAAGTTCATTCGACCAACTAGATAAATAAAGACTAGAAAGAGATAGTGAAGTGTGTGCTTCAGTTTTTTTTTTTTATATTGGTATTTAGTTTTTTTTGTACCTTTGTACCGGGCATAAGTAATACTAAACTAATTGATAAAGTAAACAAAAAAGTTTATTGTTTGTTTAACTATGTACATATATGAGAGCTAGTCTGATCATTGTGAACAAATTTATGACACAATATTGTAACAATAGATAAACTATGAGTATTTGTAGATACATTTATTTTGCAAAATTAATTTAACATATATTTATTGTTAATTTGTTTGTTTGATATTTTGCTTCGCTTCTACTTATTATTCTAAAATGATAAAATGTTTGTAGATAAATGGGTATAAGTAAAAATTACTTTGATTTGAAAATTGTTAATTTTAACAATTATATTTTTAATTATGCTTTATTGTTATTTTGTATGTTTTTTTCCGACAACTTAATAATTCAAAGCTTGAAAGCATTGCAATGAAATGACTTAATAAAAGTGATGAATGTATTATTAAATAATTTATAGTAATTAAATGAATTAAAAGTTTTTAAATAGAAAATTACGATAACATACATAATTCAAATTATAAGGTATATATAAAAAAAAAATAACCTAACTAAAAATGTGAGAATATTTTAACTATATAGTGTAGGCTCTGTTTTGAATGATTTATAAACTGCAGTGACTCCATTTCATTTTGATAAATCTACCATGTTAATTTGAATTCGTACTGAATTAAATTTTAAAATATTATTTTTGTATGACTTTAATGGAGTTAAAAAAAACTTTCCTAAAACATAAAAATTTATTGTTTTTCTTTTTTGGATACTTATTGTATTGCCAAAAAATCCTTTTTATATTAAAAATTCTAAAATATAACCTAATTGCGTCAAGGTACTGAAAATTTTAGTTATGTCAGTTTAATTTAAAGAGACAAAAATTGAAAAATTTGTTGGCTTATTTCCGCTTGTCAGTTTTTCGGGTTTTATCTCAAAAAATTACATCAAGTCTCCCGGTTTTTTTATTATTCCATCGAAATGACACCAACTGACCGCTGGTGTTTTTGCAATTGCTGATTTTTACATTTTGGAGTATTTAACCAAGCTACTTCCACTGTGAATAGGGGTACCTGGCTTTGGGAAAGCATTTGCCGCCATTTGTCAAGGATTTCGTGTTGTTCCACATGAAAAGTTGAGCGTTGTTAATGACCAAATAATATCGTGTATTACTTTACAAGCCCCCAGAATTCCTGTAGCTGTGATACTTTCTTATTTCTCCAGAGTAAAGACCATGCAAAGTGGTACCATTTCCTGATAAAGATGTGCCTTTTGTAAAAAAAAAAACACACATACATTAATAAAACATATTATTTCATCTACTTTTCAATCATATCTTTTTGATGATTTTTTCTTATACAAAAATTGCGTGTTTAGTCACCACTAACTACCCTCGGCGGCACTACTTTGAGATCTTCGATGTAACCTTGACTAAAATTAAAACTATCAATTTGAACTTTGTTTTGTTTTTTTTTCTATGCATTAAATGACTTTGATTATAGTGATTATGAAAATTTAGATGTGGTTTATTATATTTTTAGAACTTTTTACTTGCTCTATAGGGCAAGTATTGGTTTCGTGTAGAATAAAAAATCGAGGTTTTAATCAAAACCAACATTACGATGATGGAGAAGATCAAAAAAGTGGTTTTCGTCATGCCGTCCGTCGGCCTGTGCGTCTGTGCGTCCATCTGTACATCGAGATAGGGCCCAAACGGATGGATGGATTTGCTTGAAACTCGGTACAGATGATTTTTACGTAATTCAATAGACCCGTTTTTTTTTATTTTTTTAATATCTCCATTTTAACGCATACCTCCCATATAACGTTTTCGAGGTATTGCAAATTTCTCGAAAAGGGCTCTAACGATTTCGATCAAATTTGGTGTGCGGAATACTCTTATTGATTCTAACAAAACTGTGTTTTTAGTTTTTCTCAAAAAATGCGGAGAATGGAAATATGGCGTTGCCGTTTTTCAAAAAATGACATATTTTTTAAGTTCATATATTTCATCAAAGCATTAGTTATTTTATTTAAAATTTACAGAGATCGTTAAGTATAAAATGTTAAAAAAAAATATTTTTAAAAACATTTTTGAAAAAAAAAAATTTAATTTAATTTTAAAACTTTAGATTTTTTTTTTGATTTTTTGATTTTTTTCTTCAAAATCTTAAATTTCCAATAGATATTTAAGATAAAGATACTGTCAACTACAAGAGCAAGTACGTGCGACCCAGTCGTGCATTTTATTTTTATTGTTATAATTAATTTATCTCGTTCTTTAGTAGAGTTGAAAATTGCGTGAGTTTTTTCAAATTGCTTTTTTTCAATTATACCATGAGCTTTAATCTTATGGTTAGCATTTCAGTTAATCAGTGAAATTTTTTTTTTTTTTAATTTTAGTTTGAATTTTAACGGTCACTGTGGTGTATGTGTAACTTTTTATTTTTATTTTTAATGGTAAATACAATATTTTCTATCAAATTAAAAATAATAAGAGCAATTGATCTTTGTAAAATGTTTACTTGATACAAAAGAATTATTCTTCCACAATTATTATATAAATCCTCTCTTAAGCCATGATTAAAATATTAAAATTTGTATTTATTTTTTTTTTGTAAAAAGGATTGGTTTGCTCTTTGTATCGGATGTCGATATCATTAAATAACCAAAGATTGAACAGTCTTTAATGTAACGATCATTGATTTTTTTTATACAAATTCTTAATTGAATATTATTTGAATCTCAGTGATTCTGTATGGACTCAATTAAATTCTTTTATTTACTACTTCAACTGAATTGGCATATTAATTGATGCAATTTATTGACACAACAGACTTGCAAGTCTGTAATTGAACATATTTTGGATGCATTTGTATTTTTTTTTTTTTTACTTTAACCAGATTTTAAAGGATCTTTTTTTCTTGTAGAATACAATCAAATTTAATTTGCTTTAGAGCCGATTTTTCGATCGTCAGTTAGACTATCAAAAGAATAAATGTCAACATAAAAAATCTTTTATTCCTAGGAATAAGCTTTAACTGAGATTTATCTGACTATTGAAAAATTGGCCCTTAAAAAAATTAGAGGAATAAAATTTAAAAAAAACGTACAAATTGTTGGAATTGAAAGGTCTGCTTTTATTTTTTTTTAAGTTCAGTGAACATGTCCAAAAATTCGGTGACGTCAAATAGGTACTAATTGAAATGCGACTTTATTTCCATGATAATCAATCTTCCAAAAAATTAAATTTTTCTGGTCGTGTCGTTTTCTAAGCCAAATTTCAACCGATTTTCAAAAAAAAAAAAAAATAAAATGCACGACTGGGTCGCACGAACTTGCTCTTAGAGTTAAAGTTGCTTTAATTTTTAAGACTTTTTATATATGAAATTTGGAAAAAAAAAATAAAATTCGTTTTTTAAAAAAATAAAACAAAATCTGAAATCAAATTGCCTTCCAAAACAAGTATGCAGTTTTGATTGTTATATTAAGATGCATTTTTAGAAAAAAAAATTTCAAAATCGTTAGAGCCGTTTTTAAAAAAACTAATTTTTTATAAATAATTTTTTGGAAAAAAAGTTTTAAAATAAAATTGGTATGCCATTTTGTAGAAATCACTAATCAGGATCAAATTTCAAAAAAATTCAATGTCCCGTTTTCGAAAATTTGATTTTTCAAAAAAAAAAAAAATTTCAAAATTTTTTTAAAAATCCAAAAATTATTTTTTTGAAAATTTTATTTTTGGTTTATATTTAAATTATATTATATAGTGCGATTTCGTTGAAATCGAATAAGCAGTTTCGGAGATAATCGGATTTGAAAAAAAAAAAACGGTTCTATGGCAGGTACCGTTAATAATGGTTTTCAAAAAAAAAAAATGCTTCATTAAAAGATAGACCTTAGTAACGAAGAAAAAAATAACAAAAATAATAAAAAATTATTAAAATTATTTTTATTTTAAGTGGAGTGATTGAATATAATTCAATATAAGTTCAAGTTGAAGTCACTTGAACTTATATTGAATGATACACCTTAGCTTAAAACTAACATTTGAATTTTTTAAATAAAATCGTTGTAGCCGTTTTTGAGATATTTCAATTTTACTAAGATCGGTATATGACAAATACCGTTATTTTTGGTCCAAAAAAATTAATTGCAAAAAATCCCTCTGTAGAGTCGCCAAATAACACTACATATACCAAGTTTGACATCAATCCGTCTATCCGTTTAGGCTGTAGCTTCGTTTACAGACAGACAGACTGACAGACTGACAGACTGACAGACTGACAGACTGACAGACTGACAGACTGACAGACTGACAGACTGACAGACTGACAGACTGACAGACTGACAGACTGACAGACTGACAGACTGACAGACTGACAGACTGACAGACTGACAGACTGACAGACTGACAGACTGACAGACTGACAGACTGACAGACTGACAGACTGACAGACTGACAGACTGACAGACTGACAGACTGACAGACTGACAGACTGACAGACTGACAGACTGACAGACTGACAGACTGACAGACTGACAGACTGACAGACTGACAGACTGACAGACTGACAGACTGACAGACTGACAGACTGACAGACTGACAGACTGACAGACTGACAGACTGACAGACTGACAGACTGACAGACTGACAGACTGACAGACTGACAGACTGACAGACTGACAGACTGACAGACTGACAGACTGTAGAGTCGCCAAATAACGCTACATATACCAAGTTTGACATCAATCCGTCTATCCGTTTAGGCTGTAGCTTCGTTTACAGACAGACAGACTGACAGACTGACAGACTGACAGACTGACAGACTGACAGACTGACAGACTGACAGACTGACAGACTGACAGACTGACAGACTGACAGACTGACAGACTGACAGACTGACAGACTGACAGACTGACAGACTGACAGACTGACAGACTGACAGACTGACAGACTGACAGACTGACAGACTGACAGACTGACAGACTGACAGACTGACAGACTGACAGACTGACAGACTGACAGACTGACAGACTGACAGACTGACAGACTGACAGACTGACAGACTGACAGACTGACAGACTGACAGACTGACAGACTGACAGACTGACAGACTGACAGACTGACAGACTGACAGACTGACAGACTGACAGACTGACAGACTGACAGACTGACAGACTGACAGACTGACAGACTGACAGACTGACAGACTGACAGACTGACAGACTGACAGACTGACAGACTGACAGACTGACAGACTGACAGACTGACAGACTGACAGACTGACAGACTGACAGACTGACAGACTGACAGACTGACAGACTGACAGACTGACAGACTGACAGACTGACAGACTGACAGACTGACAGACTGACAGACTGACAGACTGACAGACTGACAGACTGACAGACTGACAGACTGACAGACTGACAGACTGACAGACTGACAGACTGACAGACTGACAGACTGACAGACTGACAGACTGACAGACTGACAGACTGACAGACTGACAGACTGACAGACTGACAGACTGACAGACTGACAGACTGACAGACTGACAGACTGACAGACTGACAGACTGACAGACTGACAGACTGACAGACTGACAGACTGACAGACTGACAGACTGACAGACTGACAGACTGACAGACTGACAGACTGACAGACTGACAGACTGACAGACTGACAGACTGACAGACTGACAGACTGACAGACTGACAGACTGACAGACTGACAGACTGACAGACTGACAGACTGACAGACTGACAGACTGACAGACTGACAGACTGACAGACTGACAGACTGACAGACTGACAGACTGACAGACTGACAGACTGACAGACTGACAGACTGACAGACTGACAGACTGACAGACTGACAGACTGACAGACTGACAGACTGACAGACTGACAGACTGACAGACTGACAGACTGACAGACTGACAGACTGACAGACTGACAGACTGACAGACTGACAGACTGACAGACTGACAGACTGACAGACTGACAGACTGACAGACTGACAGACTGACAGACTGACAGACTGACAGACTGACAGACTGACAGACTGACAGACTGACAGACTGACAGACTGACAGACTGACAGACTGACAGACTGACAGACTGACAGACTGACAGACTGACAGACTGACAGACTGACAGACTGACAGACTGACAGACTGACAGACTGACAGACTGACAGACTGACAGACTGACAGACTGACAGACTGACAGACTGACAGACTGACAGACTGACAGACTGACAGACTGACAGACTGACAGACTGACAGACTGACAGACTGACAGACTGACAGACTGACAGACTGACAGACTGACAGACTGACAGACTGACAGACTGACAGACTGACAGACTGACAGACTGACAGACTGACAGACTGACAGACTGACAGACTGACAGACTGACAACCATCGTAATGTCATGGGAAAATGTTATCTCAACTTTTTTTTTTGTACGAATGCATAACTTGATATACAGGGTGATTCAGGTGTAATGTGCCAAAAAGCTAGAGCGTGTAGGTTAGGTCGAGATAAGAAAAAAATCGTATGGGAGGGGGGGTCTATTTTCTAAAAAATTGACTTAATTTGGAAAAAAAATTATTAAAAATCAACGGTTATACCTACAACAACGTGTTATACTTTTTTGTAAAGCTAAAATCCTTTTATTTTATTTAGTTTTTAAAAAAAGCTGGTTTTTGATACAGTTTTTGAAAAATTAATTTTCAAAGTCAAAATTTTGAAAAAAAAAGAAAAAAAAAAATTTTCAACTAATTTTTCTCAAAATTTTATGTAATTAAGTACTAATTTAGTTTCTTAAATTCGATGCTCTCATTTGTTTTGGAGCAAAAACAGAAAACCAGATGCAAAAATGTCTTGTCGTTTTTGTTTTTCATTAAGGAAAAATTGCGGTTTTGAACTTTGACAGCTTATACATTCTATGTAGGTGGTTTAAATCACATGAATCACATGTTTTATACATTTTTGAAAAGGTATAATTATTATCTTCTTTAGGAAACTATACAAAAAATAAAAAAGGTACAAAAAAACGTTTTTTTTTGCCCGTAACTCCAGATTTTGTGGGTATAAGGGAATTTTTAAATACCGTTTCGTAATCAGTGCGACTAGCTATACAAAACGTGATAGGTCTCTGCCCGCGTATATTTTGAAACCTGATTTTTGTAACACAATGTAATTTGCATAATTTTCTAAATGGTCTTACACCACACTGTCCTGTAAGAAATTTTTAATTTAAGTTCCCCAGTTTTAGATTTAAAGAACTTAGGCCCATTTGCTGAAACGAAACTTAAATATTTAAGTGAATCGTAAAGCCCTAAGTTCTACATTGCGATTTGCACGAATTTCAAACTAGGTCATAAATTCCTCTAAGTTAAACATAACTTAGGGGGAAGAAATAGTAGATCATAAGTTGTTTACGTTCTACTTAAGCATATTTATTTGAGAAAAAAGAGAGAATGTAGCTCAAAAAATGATGCGTTGGTACCAAAATGGACAAAAATTAAGTATAGCAATATGAGTTGACTTACTTTTATAAATCCTAACCATCTGCAAACGCAAAAAATTCTCTGAAAAATTTTTTGAGAGAATGTTCACCCTTTTGTTGTTTTTTTTCAACACTTATTTTGACACACACATACGTTCACAAAACACAAACACATTCACTAAAATTATTTCATTTATTAATTAAAACGCAAGTTTTACTGGGCTTTCACTATTTTTACCTTTTTCCATTAATTTAAAGGCGTTCTTAACAATTTGTATTGCTAAAATTTCTCAAAAACAAATAAAAACTAACTGACGTTTATATCGATGTGACAAATTAATTTGAAGTTCTCAGGGATTTCTCGCATGAAAGTCAATCAGTGCTAGTTTGAACATAAAATTTTTTTAGAAACTTAGAATAAACTAAGTAAAACATAAGAGCTATGTTCGGCCTAGCTAAGATCAAAATTTACGACTAGTTTCAGCAAATGGGCCTTACTGACTTAGTTTCATTACATAATTTTGTTTCATGAACCAATTAAAAGTACATTAAAGCGTTAAGACACAAACAATTTTCTTGATGTATAAATAATTGTATTTGAAACTGACTGTAACCCCACATTTTGTATACTTCATAATAACATCAAAGTTATTAATAGTTTTATTATTTAATGTTCGTTTCACCTACTATAGTTATCAAACCTATCATTATTGAATGACAGTGCCAATTTCTTAAAAAAACACAATTTTAATTTCCCGCATATTTTGTATATATAATATTAATTTTACTTTACTGTCATTATCTTACAACCATTATAAGTGCAATGAATTCGATCAATTAATTAAGTGCTTTCTTTATTCAAGACCTTGACTCTTGGAACTTTAAGATAACACGGTTTTTGTTAATATACTGCTCGTATATCATTTAAAACAATTTTAAAATAAACAAAAAATTTTTTTTTGAATTCAGAAATTTTTCAACAATTTTTTGCGGAAGTTGTGAAAAACTCTAGAAATATTTTATTCTATAATACCTAAATTTTTTAATAAATTAACACGATCTTGAAAATTAATAAAGAAAAATATGTCATCTTATGCGTCATTGTTGATGCAATACGCATTGCATTGAAAAAAAAAAAAATCAAATGAAAAACCAATATTAAAACAAACAAAAAATTACTGCGATAAAAATAATCGCAAATTATACAATCTTAACTTTTTTGTTGTTGTAGTAAGATTGTAAAGCAAAAAGCATATGCTAGCAAAATAAAGTGGACATGATCTGCTAGGCATACGCCATAAATTTATACGTCAAAGGCTCAACCCATTCAAACACTTTTTTTTAATCTAATCAAATAGTCTGAAAAAGCTTTGCTTAAGGGGTTTTTGCTCTGTTAAAGAAATATTGAAATGGAATTTTAGTTAGTTACTTATTTATTTATTATTTGCCAATTGTCAAAAAGAAGTGAGTTTTGTTATCATATTTTCTTGATAAGAAAAATTTGTATAAGATCAAATATTTTTTTTTTGGCACCTACTAAATTTTTCTTTAATCTTTTCATTTCAGTTGTTTATCTAAATCGATTGTGATTAACTACCACTACCACCAATACCACTAACGCCACCCAACTGATTTCATCATAATAATATGAATGAAAATGATAAAAAACATAATATCGACCACACAAAGATGCCGCTTAAGCTTGACATTCACAAGGCCAATTCGGTGCCAAAGCCCCCACGTCTGAAACCAGCCAAAAAGAAGAAACGTCGCGATAAAAGTGATTTGGGAGAGAATTTTGTTGCACCAGATGGCGGATGGGGTTGGCTGGTTGCCTTTGCATCTGGAATATGTATTGTAAGTCTGATTATAAAAGAAGAAAATCTTTTTACACTACGTTTCACTTGACAAGAACTTAGTACCTACCTAGAAAAATATTTTAAACAAATTTAATAAATTAAGGGGCACGGTAGTGCTCAGCCAAGTTCTCTAGCAACTTTGGCACTACACCCTTATTTACAGGAAACAACTCTGGCCATTTTCGACCCCCCTCTAACTTCCACACCAAAGATGCTAGAAATTTCAAACTCGCTACATTTATTGAGCTTGTCAAAACCACTCCTCACTAAATTTCAGCCTTTTACGATGAGTAGTTTCTGAGATATAGGGATTCAAAAATAGCAAAAACCGTAACTGACTGACTCACTCACTCACTCACTCACTCACTCACTCACTCACTCACTCACTCACTCACTCACTCACTCACTCACTCACTCACTCACTCACTCACTCACTCACTCACTCACTCACTCACTCACTCACTCACTCAATCACTCACTCACTCACTCACTCACTCACTCACTCACTCACTCACTCACTCACTCACTCACTCACTCACTCACTCACTCACTCACTCACTCACTCACTCACTCACTCACTCACTGACAGATCATCAAATTTATGGAGAACTTCCCGTTAACGTAGAAACTTGAAATTTTACACGGTTATAGGGCTTGTGGTGTATACAAAGGGAAAAATCGAAAATTTGAGAATTCCAGCCAGGGGGCGTGGCATCCGCCCATTTCCGCTGAATTTTCATTAAATATAATAGAGTACTTCTGATTATCGTAGAATCTTGAAATTTGGTAGAATGGTAGAGATGGTAGTTTATACAAGGGAAAAAATTTAAAATTTGAGAATTTCAGCCAGGCTGCGTGGCAACCGCCCATTTTCACTGAATTTTCATCAAATAGAGAGATTTTCAATTCTACAGCCATACCTTGCAAAAAATAGTGAAATCACAACAAAAACATTACTGTTAAAAAAGGAGCCAAGTTCTCCTATGTTGAAATTATGCTGGCACAAAAAGTACTGAGATGTAAAAGTGTACCAAGTTCTAAAGTTCGGGTTCAAATTCGTATCAATAAAATTTTGATTGTTTACTTGGCAATTTTTGAAATAACTTTAAAAATCGGTAATTAAAAGAAAAATTGTCATCAAACTTAATAAAACAAAACCCTTATTGCCCAGTTTTATGTTTACAGATACGTACATCAGTTTGAGTATTCGGTATACTCGATGTATACACCAATTTTTATGGGAACTCTGAAGTCTGATTTAAATGGTATAAATAGGTGAAATACTCATTCAGAAATGCTATGTGGGAGGAGTCATTAGTTTTGTTCTGAATAATTTGATTACAGCGAATGAGGTAGTTACTTGAGCTAAAATTGCAAGAATTAATTCTGGAAAATTTGAATTTGGTTTTTTTTGTTCCGGTTTTTGTAGGTACTGTGAAAACCCGGTAAAAGAGTTTGATTCAAAATGACGAAAAACCAATAAACGCATTTTTTTATAATTTGGTGAGCAATTTTTTTTGTCAGGAAAGACCGCTAAAATAATTTTTTTTATTGGCCGGATGGTCAAAATTAGCATTTTTTCTAAAATCGCTAATGATTTCTATAAGTTTTCTATAGAAAAAAAGGAAGGTCTTCTACTGAATTTTTACAGTTGCAACGAAATCCGACCCGATTAACTCGTAACCATTAAAATCAGAGATCAGAAATAAATCTCATAAATCTATTTGTCGCCATTTTCAATAAAGGTCATAAAATAACCTTTATTTTTAAAAAAGAGAAATTTCGGTCAAGGTCTGAGAGAAACCTCCTTTATTTTGTATTTTTTTATGTTTCGGTCAACCAGTGAGATTTATCGCTGAGAGAAAAAAAAATAAATCTCATCTGCAAATGTATCAATTCCTAGAGACATGGAAGTGGTGCCATATGAAAGCCATATGATAGTGGTATAATCGGGTTTTTGGATTTTTTTTTTCAAAATTCCGAGAAAATCGCGTTTGAAAGTTGGGGTAAAATTTTTTTTCGAAAAATCCACGAATCTTTGAACGCTCCTGGAAGCTAAGCCGCTTGAGAGCAATTTTTGGGAGTGATGCCAAATGAAAGCTTGTGTCATGGGACTACGCTTTGCACATTGTCAGATTTAAAAAAAATCATCTTCCATGTAAAACCGCCACATCATGCCTATTTTTCAGAATCGGGCTTAACTTTTATTTTATCTTTAAGTTCTTCCGGTTTGAGAACGCGTGCATCTACAGGGATGGGAGTTGTACCCAAATGTAGGTTAGAGTCAACGCTACCTTTTGGCATTAAATTTTTTTTTCAAAATTCCGAGATATAGACGTTTGAAGTTGGGCGGGCAAAAACGCTTCTGGAAGCTGAACGCTTTGACCTAGATATTAGAACATCGGTCTCCTGAAGTATTCGAAATTGCATTGGTTGTGCTTGTCATCCCAGCGACTCAAATCACAGTGGAAAACACATTTTCGTCTTAAGATTTTACTTTAAACGAAAAGAGATATAATCTTGGGTCTAACGAACTTTGAGAGTCTATTTAGTTCATACATTATTTAATACATAAACTAAGAAAAAACATCCATTTTATAATTATTTTTGTAAAATAAAGATATTCTTGACATATTCGACATTTTCCTTTGAAATGACCATTTTTGATTTATTTTCAGCGAAAACGGTTAAACTTTGACCTTTTCGATTATATTTTTTTTTTTTTTTGTAAAAATCTCAACCATTGAGAGATATTTAAAAAAATAAAAAATAAATCTCAACCGATAACCTTTATTTTTTATTTTTAAAAATAAATCTCAAACCTTAACCGAAACTATTAAAAGTAATGTGGTAACTCTCAGAGAGAAACCGATTGAAAATAAAGGTTGACTGTTATTTCTGGTCTCTGATTAAAATTGATATCTGTTCTTTTGACTTTGACTTATAGAATCTTAGAGAGATGAAAAAAATGCATACCTAAAAACCGAAAATTTTGCTGACTTATTTCATGATTTTTCTTAACCAAGGGAGGGATTGAATTTTCAGTTACTTAAAGTAAAAATTCTGTAGGTAGATCAAAAGATGTTTGTTAATAGCATTAACTGAGTTTCGATCTTTTTTTACATCAGACTAATAAATTTGTCTAGATTTTCCAACCTCTAATCATATTCATGCATATTTAAAACGATCGGTTGAAGACAATGTCTTTCGTATTAACACTTTAACACCCCTACGGGCACCCTCAAGTTGCTCAAAGCAGTTTATTTATTAGGTATTCTTTTTAAACATATTCCATGGGATTACGCACTTACTCTTTCTATCTGCTTCATATTTTAGAATTCTTAACTCCAGCAAAAAATCGAAAAAATCACATAAAATTTTTTTGTATGTTTGGAACGCAAAAGTTTACTTTCTGATTTCTGTTAAAAAAAAATACAGAAATAAAAAAAGAACTCTTCTTTATCAAGTGAAACGGAGTGTATCTAGCATCAAGCCTAATTAATTTTATTTTCAGTGATTTAACAAGTGTTTTTCTATTTCTAATTTATTTTATTTTTTTTTTTCAGTTAGTCACATTTCCAATTATGCAGCAATTTGGCATATTGTTTAGAGATAGATTTAAGGAATTAGGTATAAGTAGTTCACAGATGACAACTATAATTAATACACAACAAGCTGTATCTGCTTGTACAGGTAAATAAAGAAAAATTACGATTCTCTATATGATTAGAGAATGAAAAACTTTGTAGCCATAATTATATAACACTTAATAAATTTACTTTGCTTTCTATAGGTCTTTTCAATGGTCCCCTGTTTCGACGTTTTTCATACCGACAATGTGCCATAACTGGTGCACTTTTAATATTTGTTGGTCTATCAGCAACAGTTTTAGCAGATTCGTTCCTTTTTTACGTCTTGACTATTTCCGTAATATATGGTAAGCTCAATAAAGCCATATTTCAAGGCTTGAATTTTAACATTTTTAAACTTTTTTTCAGGAATCGGTAGAGGCCTTATGGTATCATCATCTTCCCTAGCTGTTAACACATATTTCAAAATAAAAAGACGAGCTGCCACCGCTTATCAATTCACCGTAGCTGGCATGGGACCAATCGGTCTGCCGTACCTCTCTACATTCCTTATGCAACAATATAGTGTTGCTGGAGCTGTCCTATTCTACAGCGGTATGTCACTTCATAATCTAGCCTGTGCATTTATCTATCAACCTGTCAAGTGGCATGTAAAGAAACCCAAAGCTAATCCTGAAGCTGGTGGAAAGCTTTCCGATATTGAGCTTGATCATCATCAAATACTTGATCATGCAGCTGATCCAGAGACACCAATGATGGCTAGAGCAAACGATGGATGGTATGGTTCAAAGAAGTCTCTGAATAGACGTAAAAGCTCGGTAACAAGTTACAAGATCAATGACGGTACTCCGGCAAATTCACCAGCGATTTTGTCGAAACCACCAAAACTTTCAACTTCATTAAGTAAGCCTTCAATGGAACCAGTTAAGGAATTACCTTTACCAGAAGAAAAACATTTCTTAGAAAAATCTGACGAAGAAGATTTAGAAAACGAAGAAGATCAGGTACAAAAGAAATTGACGATTTGCGAAAGAATTGCAATATTTTTCGATCTTGATCTTTTGAGGGACTTCACTTTCGTCAACTTAGCTGTCGGTTTGACTGTGATAAGTTTTACAGAAATTAACTTTGCCATCTTGACTCCGTTCATATTGAGTGACTTTGGATTTGATAATAGCAAAATTGCTGCCGCCATGTCTATGCTAGCTGCTTGTGATATGTCAGTACGATTTTTAATACCATTTATAACGGCAAAAATGAAATTCGACAATAAGTATTTCTTTTTGGGCGGTATTATTGGAATGTCCTTGGGAAGAGCTGTTGTGGCACATACCACGAATTTTACTGTAATGCTACTAGCTTTCGGTTGGATGGGCTTGAGCAAGGCTATGAGAGTGGTATTTTGGAATCTTATTATTCCCGGATATGTTCCGTTGAAGAGACTTCCGGCTGCTGCTGGATTGCAGTTACTTTTGTCAGGAGTTTTTACTTTAACTTGTGGACCAATTATTGGTAATTATCTGAACTTGTTTTCAACTGAATTAATTTTGTTAAAAGTATTTAATTCTACCCGACTAACAAATTTGATTCTATAAAGTATTAAAGAGGAAGCAGTTTCTTCTGTAAAGCTTTATAGGAGCAAATTTGTTTGTAGAGTACCTACTTTCATTGTATTCATCTTAATATTTTTCTAAATTAATTTCATTGTTAAGGTCTTGTTCGAGATGCCACAAATTACACATTTACACTTCACTGGATGAACGCGATGTGCTACATGGTGGTGATTGCATGGTTTTTAGAAGATTTTTATAAACAAAAGAAGAAACGGGGGAAGGCAGTAGAGCAAGAAGTTATTGAAGATCAACCAACCGAAGAAGCTAAATAGTTTTTTTGTATTTGTTTTTTCTTATTTCTTTATTATTTTGTTGTTATTCGTGTTTATGTTTATAATGCATTTGTGGAATTTCTTTTTTTATGAAATTTGTATAGATGATTTTTTAGATAATTTTGTATTGTAATTTAATTTTTTTTTTGTTATTTGTTATTATTTTCTTACATTAATAATACATAATTTAATTTTTTTTTTGTTTATTTTGAAAGACTGCTGAAATTTAAAAATTCAAAATGCTGAACAAATTGTACTGAGAAAAATATAAAAAATGACTTCGAAAATAATAATATTTTGGTGTGTTTTATTAGGCGTAGAATTAGATGGATGTTCGAAAAATATTTCATTGCATATTTATAGGAACATTTATAAGAAAATGATCATGATAATGAACAGTCGTTGAAATTTAAAATTGAATTCCACAGAAATGATCACAAAAGATTCTGGAAGATCTTTAATTTAGGTTTCTACAGAAAGGTATTTTCTATTATCGTCATTCCAGTCTAGAATTTGGAATAAATTACGTAACCCGCAAAAATTTCATTTCACAAAAAACAAAAAAAAAAATATTTCGAGAAATATCTTATTAAATAGTGACTATTGAATTTTTATTTATTTTTTTTTTTCAATGGTTTCTTAGTTTTTTTTTAACATCTCAAAAAAAAAAAAACAAAAACAAAATTGCACTATTTTTTGTTTTTATATAACGTTTATTTTTATTAATAATTTCAAAACTTTGAATTTTGAAATATAGAATAATAAAAAAGCATCCAAAACCAAAAAAATAATTTTTAAGAAACCTCTTAAAATTTAAACAGATTTTGTATATTTTGTAAGTATATTAGATTTTTCTATTTATTTGATCTTTAAAAAAAAATTTATCCAACTGTTATAGTCCTGAAGAAGAACAAAGACACAATAAAGACCTAAAGCCCGCTTAGGATTTAATATTAATATGTAGTTTATTTTTGTTATTTGTTTTATTTTGTGACAAAAAACACAAAATCCATTCGACAACACTATTAAAGTTATCGACTTTCTCGCAAACGACTTCACCGATTTCAACTATAATAAATCGATTTTAATTTTAAAAACTTTGAAAAATACATAGTTTCGGATTTATGAAATTTCAATTTATTTAAATTAATTTCTTAAAAAATATTTCCGATTTTAATTTTTTTTTTTTAATGAGTGGATAAAAATATTTTTTTAATTTTGATGATTGATATTTTTTTAGATAATGGGATATCAACTATTTTTTTTTTTTTTTTTTAAATACATATGTATGTATGTTGCAAAATTTATAAAATATTTTTGTTAATGGCTGTAACGATAAAAAAAATATATGTAAAAGAAACTAAATTACAAAATTCGTTTAAAGTTCAAAATCTTAAAAAAGTGTATTTTTATCGATCAAAGTAAAATTCCGAAATGTAGATATGATGATTTTTCAAACATATTCGTAAGAAAATCAATTTGAAACTTTAAGTCTCTTATTTGATCTAGGCTTAACTATAGTTTCCAAAAAAATAAAAAATTTTTGGACCCCAAATGCCGTTATACTATTTTTATAGATTTGAGCCCAGGAAACTCGAAAATCTTATAAAAAAAAATGTTTATTATGTAGGTTTTTGACATGTTCAAAGTTTTTTGTCGTTTTTTTTCCAGAATACTTAGTATTCAGGCTATATCTTGAGAAATAAATGATCAATCGAACAGAAAAACCGGCACCTGAAAGCTGAATAAATAAGCAACAAACACTGGAATAATTATTTTGGGTCACTCCAGATGTTTAAGTGCAATGTATCAAAACATTTTTAAAATAAAATGCACGACTGATGGGGTCGCACGTACTTGCTCTTATGATAAAAGTACCTTTTATGTAGAAGCTTTTTTGGAAAAATATTTTGAATTAGTTATAATTTGATTTTTTAAGGAATTTCATAAGAAATGCAAAAATATGTAAATTTTTACCCGTATTTTATATTAAAATCACTTACAGCATTATGTATGTCAAATTTAATCAAAATCGTTAGAGTCGTTTTCGAGAAAAAACTCATTAACGATGCACGGGAAGAGCCGACATCAGCGATTAAAAAAAAATTTAATATCATATTTTCACTATACGTATTTTTTGAGAAAATTGGAGGTATATGTTCTAAGCGAGATATTAAAAAACAAAAAAAAACCAACCTTTGAAATTACGAAAAAATCATCTGTACCAAATTTCAAGAAAATCCGTCCCCCCGTTTAAGCTGCAGCTTCATGTTCACCTTTTTTTGACGACGCACTGACGCACAGTGCGTTGATTCAGTGCAAAGTATGGAAAAAATTCAAAACAGCCTAATTTTTATGATCTTTGGAGTGCAAAAAAAACCAATTAAATATATTAAGCTTACCCTTCTTACGAGTATCCAATTAAAAACCGGTTTAATTGGAGCAATTTAACTCCGTGGTGCAGCTATTCGTAAATCATCACTAAATGGCCTACTTTTGACATGTTACCTTTAAGAGGTTACAGTTCATCTAGTTAGACATCTGGCTATAATTTTGCATTCTTCAAAACCGGTTTTAGAAGGTCAAATTTTTTTGACTTTTTTCCACTGGTCGCCGCACTGTGCGACGCACGGACCGACGGACATCATGACGAAAACCACTTTTTCGGACTTCTCCATCATCATAATGTTAGTTTTGATTAAAACCTCGAATTTTTTTTTGACACGAAACCAATACTTGCCCTATTGAGCAAGTAAAAAATCGATTTTTTAAAGGAAATTTTTGCCACAAAAAAAAAATTTCTTACTGAAATAAATAATCTAAATCTTTCGAATCCTCATAATTTTATATTTTTTATGTGTGCACTTTCTGGCAAAGATAACAAGATAATTTTCTTCAAAATCTGTCGATAAGTTATAAAGAAATGACAATTTTTGTAACGATCAATATTTTCGACTCTTTTGTTACTTTTTGTGGTTTTGTCCATAAATTGAAAAGGAAGCCGAATTTGAAAATTTTTATTGAGTAATTTTATGTAGATAATAAAATTTCCTATCGCTATATATCCTTTTAAAATTTTTTTAACATTAAAATAGCTATTGTAAAAAACTTAAGAAAAACTATTAAAAAAAGAGAAAATAATGACATTTTTCATGTTTTTACTAAATTGTCTATTTTTATCCTTTGAACATTTATAGATATTGAACATGTACCGAAGAAAAGAAAATACTTTATCTTTCAACATAATGGTCATAAAAATTGGCTAAGGCTAAAATTGGATAAAATATCTACTGTTTTTGGTCTTTTTGAGCCATTTTTCTTTCAGCTGTTCAGATTGATCGTTTATTACTCAAGATATATCCCGAATACTAAGTAGGTTGGGAAAAAAAAAACGACAAAAAACAAAGTATATCTCGAAAATTTATCCATCGTAAGTGATTTCGGAGTTCCTGAGGTCAAAGTACGTAAGAAAAAACTAGTGGGATTGAGGCTCCATTTTGGTTGGTAATAAATAAATACCATTCTTAAAAACAGGTTGTTTTTTTTTGTTTTGTTCTATGTACTGACAAAACGTAAGAAATGCTAGTTATAGAGTATGTTTTTCAAAAATGTGAAATCAATTTCCTTTACTTCAAGAGTTTCAAGTAAATTATGAATTTCTATCTTATAGCATTTCTTCAATCGACCCATTTTATATTTCCTTCTTTTAAAATGACTTTCGATTATGTAACAAAGAATAATTTTCTGTTTTACTTGACTAAACCTAAACAAAAAGAAAAATGGAAATAATGACACTCATAAAGATTACAATTATTTTTATTTAGTACCTTCCTATTTTGCATTAAAAAAAAAAATTAGTATTATAAAATCACCCCAATATTCCAACAATGAAAATTACCTTCATAAAATAATATATAATAGTCATCAGCTGTCTATGTTCACTAACTAAGTGTAATCAAAATATAATATCTGACAGGTGGGTGAGCCCTATATAACTTAAGTAAAAGCTTAAACAAGAGATATAAATATCCCCCAAAAGTAGCAATTTGTCCTTCTTTGTAAGTCCTTATTATTTACGTTAACAAACTGTTCAAAAAAAAACTTTTGCTTCATAATGTACAAAAATATGCTTTTCCAAGCAAAATCGATTCAACTTTTTCTCTACAGGATTTTAAGTAGGTTAAGGAACTTTGTGAGTCCTTCAAATGGAATTATGTTGACCTCTTCTTATATTACACAAATTCAATTTACACAATTTTATTTGACTCTTATCATCGTCAAAGTTTAGTGATCCCAAAAGATGACTTTTCCTATCAAAATTAAATTGAATCAAATTGACTTTGATGGTTGATGCGACACCAACACGACGAAAGAAATAAAACGAGGAACTGTCAACTTATCAGGGAAATTTTTGTTAAGGGAAAACCTATTTACCATCTGATACCAGGTAGGTACCTATCTTTATTTTTTTTAACTCAATAAGCACCAGTTCGGTTGAACACATTTGATTGATGTTTTCAAATCAAATTTTTTATCATGAAAAATTTGGTAGCAAATATTCCAACACTTACATCAAAATTATAAGATATATAAACGTGTAAATGGAGGTGGGTATATTTTATTTTACGTCGGAATTTTTTCGCTATTGATTTTAATTTAAATTGATAAAAAAAGGTAAATTAAAATATTTTTAGTATGAAGCTGATATTTAAGATAGTGACTCTTGTAGTTACGAGGTCTTAACTAGGACAAAATCATAAATTGAACCTAAGAAAACCTTGTGATTATCATTTTGCCAGTCAATACATTAAAATATACTTTTTATTGCGTTGTTTCATAAGGGTAAAAATACCTCTTTAATAAATCTTTTTCGACACGATACGACTTGTTTACTTCAAAAAGAGGTTTTGATATAGAATGAATAAGTTAAAATACTTTTTTCATTGTCAAGTTTATCTTGACTTAGTGAACTACTGCCGGCCTGCTACCAGTAGTTATCAATATCTAAAGCATGCATTTCACAGTGCCATGAAGTGTCTGGTGTTTTTTTGTTCAAGATTTCCGTGATAAAATAAACATAAGTAGGCACTCGTACGCAGACTTTTGAAAATGATAAGAATTAGAGACATTTTTATTGATAGTTAAAAACCATACAATTTGTTTCTTTTCTTGGTTCTATTTTAGATAATAAAAAACAAACCTGTACGTACCTATACATTTTATGAATTTTAATATCTAAAACATGAAATCTAATAGCATGTAACATTTTTTTTATAGTTTCCTACTAATTAAGCTATTATACAATTTTATACATAATGAAGATTGTTAAAGAGTAGAAAAGGTGATACAAAATCATAATACCTCCCAGAAAAAAACCTCAATAAAAAAGTTCTAAAATTTTTTAGGTGTTTTGATAGTTAGGGTGTAGGTATAACCTAGCTTTACCGGAGGAAAATTAAAATAACATCTTACCAGAGTGTGAATAATAAAATTACGTTTTCAACACTTACCATATCAACTTTAACCTATTTTAAAAAGCCTATCAGTAATACCAAGATCAAGTAATTTGGATTTAACGAGCAGCTCAGGAACTACATATACTTGTAAGATTATAAAAAACTCGTTTTCAGCTCAAAACAAGATCATTAAAAAAAATATGTGGATACACGGCCTACGAAAATATTTAGAAACGATATATGTATTTTAAGTAATAAAAATCAGGAAATTTATAATTTTTGTGTGGGTGTGAATGTAAATAAAATCAAATGCACGCAAAGTTCCTATTTATTAGCTTAGAATGTTCATACGAAAAATTCACAGGTCAAATTTCAAGCGTTATCAATGAAAAAAAAGTATTACTTCAGGGTTAACCCAATACTACGTCACTTTATTGTATCCTCATATAAATCTCGAATACGAAATAAAAAAATGTTCGCATCCAATTTTCTGGTTATGACTAGAAACTAAGGGGGGCATTGAATTTTGAAAACAAAATTAGTTCTTAATAACATAAAATTTTGAAAAAAAAAAAAAAATTCAATTCGATATTTTTTTTCACGTCATTGCATTGCAAGTTTTTGTACTCAGACAGCCCGACTCAATTCATAGCCCCACTCAAGATAGCCTGACTCATTGCAACTCGATTCAGGTAAGATATTTGAGGAGTGTAAGGAGTAATATACACGCCTACTTGAGTTGAGTTGGGCTATCTTGAGGCGGGCTATAAAGTGCCTGGTCGAATTATGCCGAAAAACCATGGGACCGTTCGTCGGTCGATTAAATCGGGATAGAGCATCATATTTATAAGTTGTATGAACAGTTGAGTTTAAACTTTCAAATTTTGAAGCCGTCAAATGAGTTCGATAAATTTGTTTCACAATATAAAATTTTCAGAGCTCATTAAAAATATTGCTATCATCATAGTAAATTTTCGCCTACAGAAACAACCATTTTGCAGAAAAAAAAATGGTTAGGTATCTTATCTAATTTTTTTTTTAAACAAGTTGAAGGATTTCAAAAGTTTAATTCGTAAAGTATAACTATAAACATTTCCATGTTCTTTATTAAATGAATCGACATAAGAACCTGTTGCTATGTTTGAAAAAAAAAAAAAAAAAAAATTATCCTGTTATCTGTAAAAAAAGAGGCAAGTGCTGGCCAGCCCAGTTAAAATGATATAAGATCTATAAAAAATACTGGTTAACCAACAAAATAGGTATAGGTTCTCTTTTTCAACAGAATATGGAAACAATTTTTCAAAAGTTCATTAATCTTTTTTTCTTTATTTTTTTGGTGCGTAGACAAATAAGTCTTCATTGTTTTCTGTAAGTTCAAAATAATAGAGAAAGTCAGGGTTGTAAAATATGATTTTTTTAATGCATTTGTTTTCCATTACAAATTAAAAAAAAATTTTTTTTCAAATAAAAAAAAATGCATCAAAATGAAAATATTCAATGCAACTAAAAATATTTTGATTGAAAACAAAAATGTTATTGCTACTTAAAAATATTTGCATTAAAAATAAAATTTTTATTGCAAATAAAAATATTTTGCATTAAAAAAAAAAAATAATTATTGCAAATAAAAAATTTTCTGCACTGAAAAAAAAAAAAAAAAAAATTCAAACCAAAATGTATGCATTGAATATTTTTTTTTTTAAATGTTTTTGGACCTTTGGACAATTTTGACTATTTGGCTTTACATAGAGAATTTAAGGTCAAGTAATTAAAAGTGTAAAAAATTCGACGAATATTAAAAAAAAAATATTTGATGCACACATTGGCATTGATTTTTTTTTCAACGCAAGAAATTTTTTGTTTGCAATTTAATTTATTTTTTTAATCCAAACTATTTTTATTTACAATAAACATTTTTTTAATGCAAATAAATATTTTTTTAAATTACAAATGCATGTTTTTGAATTGATATTTTTAAAACCCTGAAAAAGTAGCGATTAAGATATCAAAAAGCACCATAACTTTCTTATTTTATAAACCACTTCTTAGGAAAAAAAAAAACACTTGAGATTATCCTATTTGTTTAGTTTAATTAAGATAATAATATAGATAATAATTAAGATAACAATAAAAAGTAATATTAGTTAATGGCTTTTATTTTATCACTTGTTTTGATTTGTCGCCTCCGCTTTTTGTAAATATCTTCACCTATCCAAGAAATAATGACAATTCCAATAAGAACATTCATTATGTGAAGAATAGATGCATAATTGGTAGCATCTCGAATAAGACCTTTAAACAAAAATGTATTAATTTTTAAATTTAAAATCTAAACATGTAAAAACTCACCAATAAAAGGTCCAATAATTAAATTACATATTCCCATTATAAGTCTTTGTAAGCCAATTGCTGCTGGAAGTCTATTCAATGGAACATAACTTGGCAGTATAAGAATCCAAAACACAAGAAATATTGCCGCGCTGAAACCTATCCATCCAAAGCAAATCATGACCACAATATTATTTCTACTGTACACCAAAACAGTTCTTCCCAAAGCCATTGCTAAACAACCCAATATAAGACAGATTTTGTTATCACATTTAAGTCTTGTTACAAAGAAGACAATTAAAAATTTTGTTATAAATGCACAAATAGCTTCAACAGTCATAGCTGCAGCTATTCGATTGTTACTTAGACCGAATTCATTTAATATAAATGGCGTCAAATAGTGAAAGTTCATTTGAATAATATTCATAAAGGTTAAACCCAAGACAATATTGACATAACCAAAATCCTTCAGCAGATTCAAGTCGAAAATGACAACAATCTTTTCGAAAATTGTCGATATTTTAGGTGAATCAAATGTTTTTTCATGCATTTTTTCTTCTTCCTTTTTAGTTGGTGGATCATTATGTTTAACATTTTGAAGAGATCCTTTGTTTACTTGCAACTTGCAAGTTTCAAAAACAAATGGTTCATCAGAATCAGAATCTTCAATTCGATGACGAGATTCAAGATTTTTTAATGGTCTGGATTCAGGAACTTTCTTTGCATGCCATTTGGCAGGTTGATATATTGCTGAGCATGCAAGATTGTGAAGTGAAAAGCCACTTAGCAATAAAACAGCTCCAGTAACACCATAATAAGAAACCAAAAATGTGATTATAAAAGGCAGGACAATAGGTCCTATTCCAGCAACTGCATATTGATAAGCTGTGGCTACTTGGCGTTTGTTTTTGAAATAAGTATTAACAGCTACAGTCATTGTGGAGAACATAATACCTCTTCCAGTTCCTGAAATTATAAATAAAAATCTTACAGAAATGAGGATAGATGACTGTAGTTCTATTATTTACCATACAAAAGTGAAATAGATATAATATAGGAGAAAAATGAATTTGCGAAGGCAGCCAAGAAGAGTCCAGAAAAAACGAAAAAATTCCCAATTAATGCAGCTTGTCGAAGTGAAAAATGACGAAATAGAGGACCATTGATGAGTCCTGAAATACAAACAAAAAGTAAAAGTTCATTTCTATGTCATTTAAAAAGAAAAAAATATTTTTCTAATAATATCTAGCTACCACTGCCCCTTAGAAAGAAAGTGACCTTTAAACTTTGCAATAATTTCTAGTAATATTAAAAATTTGAATGCAAAAAAAAGTAAAATCTTCATAAATTAACATTTTTATTTCTATTATTTTTAATTATTTTTAACAGGTTTTTGTTGTCTTTGACTCCGTTTTTTAAATCAAACTTGAGTTATTTTTTGGATTAGATCTAAACCTCATTTTTTCCTAAACTGACAGTTCTATTACAGCCCATTTTTTATAAATTTAAAATAAATTTAATAAAAAAAAATGGGTTGGGGTCAGAATTATTTTACAAATTTCTGCTTCCAAAATATTGCTTTTAAAAATCTGGTTTTCAAAATTCTTTTTTTTTTTTTTCAAAATCCTGCTTTTTAAAATTCTCCATTTCATAATTTTTAGTAAAATCTCAAAAACAACGATCTTTTTTACGAAATCGTGTTTTTTTGCAGAATTTTGTAAAATCATCTTATGGCTTACTTAAACAAACAAACAAATATTTTTTTTCTAATTTGCATTAAAAAAAAGTTAAATTATTTTTTTATAGCCATTGTTCAACGGTTATAACGCTTTTTAAATAGTTATGTGTAAGAAGAATTATTGTTAAATATGACTGATTAAAAAACTGATGGAATAAATGCATTTGTGGCAGCAATGTGATAAACTTAGATTTTACAGTTAAAATAATTTATTGAATTAATAGGCTATTTTTGCACTTTGATACCAATAACTTCCCAGAAACTCTAAATTTGATAAAAACTTTTACCATTCTGCAATCCCATTTGGACGCGCATATTTTTAAAAAAGTTGGCCACCTACGTTCCTATGGATTTTTTTTATACCACAGGTGACAGGTGTTTGAAAATTATCATAAATTTTTTTCTTCACATTTTGCATCGAAAAACAAATTTCAAAATTTTTTTAAAGAAAAGCTGCAACAGTTGTAAAAACTTTTAACTTCTTATGTAGTAAGCCAATTATTGTAGAAAATTATAAAAATAAGAAATTTATTAAATTCATTCATTCGTGGTTGTGGTTAAAGAAAACGTAAGATGATGAAATTTTAAGTACACTGAACGAAAAAAAAGCTAATATTTTTTAAACTGGTTGTGATAGAAACTTTTTCTATTCGGTTTCAGAACAGTCAAATGTGCACCTATCAGCCATTTTAGGCTTATCCATTTTCTACCGGACACCCTGTATACTTTTCTGAGAATCAAGTTTTGTAAGTCTTTTTGAATATTCCGATAGTTTTTTAATATTTACCTTACGCTCATACACCGAAAAAAAAACCAATATCAATTTAACATTTTTTAAATATCAAATTAACATTTTTTAAATATCAGCCAAAAATGCTCTATAAAATGTGTTTTATGATATTTAAAATGTTAAAACAGTATTTTTACTATCAGGATGATATTTAAATGTCACATTTTGGAAATTTTTTTTGATATTTTATTATCATTTTTTCATATCAATTTCTCATTCCAAATTCTTGAAAAATACTAAATAAAAAATTCGGGAGCGGGTCATAATTCTGCTTGTCAAAATTCTGTACGACAAAATTCTGTGGGGTCAAAATACTGTAATACCATAATTCTGTACGTCATTATACTGTAAATACAAAATTCTGTACGTCAAAATACTGTATCAACAAAATACTGACATGCAAAATTCTGTTTTGTAAAATTCTGTACGGCAAAATACTGTATATCAAAATTCTGTAAAAATGCTGTAAAAAAATATCGTTTTGATAATGTAAAAAATGCGCGCGCACTTTTTTACATTATCAAAACGATATTTTTTTACAGCATTTTTACAGAATTTTGATTTACAGAATTTTGATGTACAGAATTTTGAAATACAGTATTTTGACCAACCAGAATTTTGCTATACAGAATTTTGACTTTCAGAATTTTGTTCCTACAGCATTTTGCACATACAGAATTTTGACATACATGACAAAAAAAGTGCGCGCGCACTTTTTTACATTATCAAAACGATATTCTTTTACAGCATTTTTACAGAATTTTGATTTACAGAATTTTGATGTACAGAATTTTGAAATACAGTATTTTGACCAACCAGAATTTTGCTATACAGAATTTTGACTTTCAGAATTTTGTCCCTACAGCATTTTGCACATACAGAATTTTGACATACAGTATTTTGGCATACAGTATTTTGAATACAGAATTTTGCAACATACAGAATTTCGACCCCAACCCAAAAAATTCTTAATGTGTGCTAATTTAAAGGCGCTTTGTGTTTTTTCGAAGTAAAATGTTTGATTTACTGAGAAAATTTGATCGGCAATAGGATTTTACTTCACACAGTTTGGGAGAAAATAACCAAACAATTATATCACATATAATAGAAAAAATAAAATATTCACTTTCAGTAATGTTTTGAAAAAAGAAAGAAAATACTTTAAATAATAAAAATAATAAAAAAGAAAAAGAAAGAAATAGGTTTCATTATAATAAACTAAAACGTAAAATCTAGTCAACATTGATATTTTTACTGTCAAAGTGAAATTTTCACTATCCACTTAAACTTAAAAAAATGTCAAAATGATATTTTAATTATCAAAGTGAAATTTTCACTTTCCCATCTGAAATTAAAAAATGTCAAAATGATATGATAAAATATCAAAATTGATACTTTAATTGTTGGACGACATTTGTCACTGAAAAATGTTAATTTGATAGCTGTTATTATCAAATTTTTTGTTCGGTGTAGAAAATCTTGGTCAAAAACTTCAAGTTAAGCTCTCTAAGCAAGCACCCCCTACGTGATAGTAAAAATTTAGCTTTCTCGATTCATATGCATTATTCTAAGTCGTTTTTTCCTACGAAATTACTGGTCTAATAGGAGATGAGAACTAGCCATTTAATTTTATTCTACTCACCGGAATCGTCACACCGAACATTTGTTTTATTTCTTGTTTGAATTTTTCAGGCAAGAGCTCCGTGTGAAGGTAGCACGGAAAACTATATTTACAAAATATGCAATCTGTTGTTCATTACCATATTTCCAAAATTTGTTCACCATCAGTTTCAAAATTTGTTTTACTTTAGATCATCTCATGTAAAAAAAGGATTTTTTTTATTTTTTTGCTCAAACATTTTTCATCAATTTTTTTTTTTTCAGTTGTCCAAATCGTAGAAATACTCGTTACTGCCACCAACTCTCTACCAATTATCATACAAAATAAACAAACAAACATTATCTCACCTGAACACATGGCCGCTGCTTGTTGTGTATTTATTATTGTTGTTATTTCTGAGCTACTAATTCCAATGTTAAAAAATTTCTTTCTAAATAATATACCAAATTGTAGCAAAACAGGATATGTGACTAGCTTGAAATAGTGGGAGAAAAAAAAAAAAGATATGAAAAAATGTTTTCATTAAAATTTCACAAAATAAAAATTTCAAATACTTACAATGCTCACTCCCGATGCTATGGCTACCAGCCATCCCCATCCACCATCGGGAGCTATAAAATGTTCACCTAAATCACTTTTATTTCCGCCGGTAGTGCAGCGATTAACAAAACTGGACTTGGAAGTAGTACCATTTTGGTGTTTTATTTTTTCAATGTGAATATGTTTAGCCTTGGCATTTTGAATGAGTTTGTTTTCGTTCATTTTTGCTTTATATTTTTATGTTTTTTTATTTAAACATTTATCCTACATCAAGTCAACAAAAATGCGGTTTCTTTCACTGTGAGATGCAAAATCAAAATGCATACAAAATTGCAGTTGTATAAGCTTTAATATTTAATTAAAAAAGATGACAGTCAAATTTGTTCAAATAATTTCACCAGATATTTTCCGGAAATATAAAAACGTTTGTGTTATCTTAAAGAGTGGTTTAAACTTTTAACTTATGGTTGACCACGCACAAGACTGAACAAAACTATAAACTACTCTTTAAGAGCTTAACAAAATAAATGAACCCAATTCAATATTTAACTATCAAAGAGTCATCTTGCTTTAGAGTGAAAATTTATAGAAACATGTTATCTTCCCAATCCATAAATTTAAATTGGCTAAAGCTGTGTGACACTGAGAGTCGTTTGCTCGAAAAACTAGTTAAAGCTTTTGAATGTAAACTCCTTTTTTGAACTACAGGGTGCTTTTTTGTGTGCTATGATTTGGCTAGTTTCTTGGCGAACATGTGGAAATCTTAGTTAAATGTATAAATGTCGAAAAAAGATCGCCTTGTTGGCTTCAAATCTAGAAGTATTTTAAATTCTTAATGCATTATTGGGGCATTTAAGAATGAAATTGACCAATTTATGTACTTTGACTCAATCGATTAGTGACTCATAGAAGCAAACCAGTATAGCATTTATCCTTAGCCTTAAATTCCAAATTATTGACGAAGTGGATTGAATAAATTAAGTCTAAAAATACACACAAATTTATTTAAAAATAAATGTCAATAAATGATTAAATAAAAAATACGTAAAATGCAATCGCAAAGTGATCGTGTTCCCTAAAATTAACAAATTATATCGTTTAGTTATTTTTGTATGGAAAATTTTCTCTAACTTCTGTAGTATATTAGGCTTTATAATCAATTTAAAACAAAAAAATATTACACATACGCCCGAGTGTACCAAATCATTATGGGCAAATGATGAAATTAAATTAAAAAACATCTTTGGGCTTCGATTTTGTTGTTTGATTTTGACCACGGAAAAAAACACTCTATATTTGATTTATTTGTTTTATTTTATTAAAAAAAAAGTCTAAATTGCCAAATACATAGGTACAATAGTTTTAATCAAAATCGTTAGAGTTGTTTTTAAAATAAAAAACTTTTCTATGTTTGTTTTATGACAGGTACTCAGAAAACATTGAAATTTTCCCTCTCGGGAATTACCCAAAACGTTAACTACGAAAATTTAAAAATATTGCTCCAGCAAAAGAAAGTCACACAGAATTGTGAGACCCACATTTTTAGTTAAATTTTCTTAACTTCCCATGATACCATTAAAAGTACGAAAAAAAGTAAAATGTATGAAAAAAACTAAAATTAAATAAAAAACAATATTATTTATAACTTCTTCTTCGATAAGAATCAATGGCATAATTGGTGCAAAGTTCTAGGCCATTAGGAAATTCCTTTCGCCCAAAAATAAAGGCTTGACCGAAAAAGTGAAAAGTGCAAAAATGAAAATGTACAAATAAATGCTAGACTAAATTTTACGACCCCTTTAATATTTGTGTCCCATTTGATATAGAAAATAAGAACAAATAAAAAAGTACGTATACGCCCTACTCTTTTTTTTTTTGGGTCCCTGATGTATCATTCGTTGGTCGCTAAGATTTTAATTTAAGTAATATTTTTTGGAGCTCTAAGATAATAGGAGGTATATAATTTTTCTTTCAAAAAAGCTATTTATTTGTTTGGGGCCTCTGAGATGATATTTATTTTTTTGAAATGAAATAATAAATGTAGCTGGCTTCCAATTCAATATGCATTACACTGAAGAATATAATTTTTACCGACGTCCAAAAGGGAGGAGGTATTCAATTCGTCTGTATTTTTTTTTTTTTTTTTTTTTTTTTTTTTTTATGTTTGTTACCGCATAACTTTGGACTGAGTGAACAAATTTTGATAAATCTTTTTGTATTGGAAAGCTGGTGGCTGCAGTGTGGTCCCATTTCAATTTCATCTTCATTTAGCCATAGGAACTATTTTAAAAATCATAAAACCCAGTTTTGAGCCATGGAAGTCGGTTCTGTTTTTTTGCTAAAAATGATTATTCTCTCTTGTGTTCGAAGTGACTCATGTTAAACATCTTATCTTTTTGCTTCGTTATATACATATACATATGTTATATATAAAATTGCCTTCTCTGCATTGTCTCCATTCGGGGCCCTAGGGCATGTCGGGGGCCCTGGGGCACTGCCCCGTTTGCCCCAATGGTGTGTACGCCCCTGCTTTCAGACTCTGAGTAAATAATGTAATACTACCAATTTTTAATCACAATCCTTTCCAAAGACGGCTAGAACCAACAATATGTATAAGCTTTTATTAAAAAAAGTTAAAAGAAAAACAAAAAAAAAAAAAATAATAAAATCGATAAATGACAGCTATAAAAATATCTGAGCATACATTTTTTAATTTATAAGTTCAAGTGACCTCAACTCCAAAAATTTATAAAGCGCACAGAGAAAAATAGACCACATAAAATAGAACAAAAACAATAAGATTTCCCTATGGTTTTCATCCAAGAAGGAAACCTTATTAAAACAATCGGGTTTTCCTTATTGTTTTAAAATCTGCAAAAAAAAATAAAAAAAACGATGACCAAGCTGGAAATCGAACTGGAGACTTCAAATCATTAGTCGCCTACCTTACCACCTGAACCAACCTGCCACATGAAAATATTGATCGCGATTTTTGTTCTAGTGCTAAGTTGCAAAAAAAATCAACTTTTCAGTTAAATTTTAATAAGATTTTCTCTATCAAAATAATAAGAAATCTCCTTAAAAAAACCTTATTAATCGTTGCTTTTAATAAGATTTCCTTATGAAATGTATGGACGGTAAAACAATATGGCAATCTGTTAGTTTTTAGCGGGTCATATTTTTCTCTGTGCGTTTCGACTCAGTTGTAGACCAGTGCCAATAATTTTTGAAAATAAAAAAAAATTAATAAGCAGCATATGGATGGTTGGAAAATTTTGGATAGATGGTATATGAAAGGGGGAAAAAATTGCCCACAAACAAAATAATGGAAATGGGGTGGGTGGGCGAAAAAGTCAAAAGTTTAACACAAAAGTTGTACATGGTTAAAGTGTCTACAATTTTTGCTCAAACCATTTTTTTACATAACCTCAACAATATTGAGAAAAATGCAAAAATACGAGTTTTTGTTTTTTTATTTTTATCTTATACAAAAGTGATTGGATTTTAACAAAACCTAGTTAAAAACTACCTTGTTATATTTTTTACTTATTTTAATTATTTTTTGAGCAAAAAGATAATTTTTGCATTTTCATTTAAGATTGTGTGAAAAAATTATACTTTTGTTTTAAAAAACATTGAGAAAAATCGAAAAAAAAAAAAATAAAAACCCAATTATTAAGATTGATTTTTCCGTAAATGATAGTAATATTGGCGAGAAAAATGTTTCCATAGAAACCAAATTATGCTTCTGTCATGGCCTTTGATCATCACAATTAAAATCTAGCATTAAAATAGGTCTAATGTGCAAGGTTTTTCAGATATTGATTTTTGAACTCCCAAAACACTATTTGTGTGACGTTTTGGCGTGGTAATATCTGAAACGTGATGTGATAGAATTTTTCTGACTTTGGATTCGAGCTCAGCGCACAAAAAAACCAGTAGAAGAATATACTTTGATTTCTATAAAAAAACTTTTTGACTAGTGAAATCGAACGCCTTTTTTTTGTCTGCAATTGGCAAAAATAGTATTTAATGTACTTTTTTTTTAAATTTTTTTCCCAAATTTTGACTTTGAAGTTGATTATTTCGAGAAAAATTAATTGAAATAACTTAATTTAAAAACAAGAATTAAGTGTACAATTCTGGATTTTGGGAAAGGTATCATTCATAACTGTAAGTGTTGCCGTTGTTTTTTTTATAATTTTTTTTTGTATTTTACGTTATATTTTAGAAAATTGCCCCTCCCACCTAAACGGGGGGAGATATACCCCCCACTTTCATAGTAAAAAATGATTGTATTGTACTCCTCTACAAAATACCGTTATCAATTCTTCTCGTCAAAGTTATCGTACTCTCCCCTGATCATTACCTAATCACCATACAATGAAACCTGAAAAATCATTTAAATATTTCGATTTTTAAACAGTAAATTGATATTCAATCTGAACGTATTGAATTCCAAAATTGATTATTTGCATACAAAATAAGTTTGATTCGTTCGTGCTTAAACTTGCTTAACATCTTATTACCTACATACTTGTCCAACGGTGGTGACAAAGCAAAATTTAGAAGCCTGACTTGTAAACATTTATTAGAATGGCAAATGAAGCTTAGATTTTATTCTAATTCCTTTGCTCCAAAAAATACAACTGATTTACAGAAGTGTCTTTCTAGACTTTTAATACACTAAAAACATACATATTGAATCTTAAAAATATCATTAAATTAAACTAAAAGCCAAAAAAATTCCTAAGAAATAGACAAACCATTTAAAATTGATAAACTATTTTCATTACTATCAGAGCATAAATTGAATGAAATGAAAACATTCTCATCAATACTGGGCAAGTCTAAAAATATTCAAATACTCTTCTGGTTTGTTCACAAAAAAAAAAAAACCGCGATGGCGCCAATTAAAGAAATCAACGCAAATCCATTATGAGTGACAAACAAACTCCTGCCGGCAATTGAAACAAATTAAAAAGAATTAACTGACGTTGTAGTTTGTGGCCGGTAGCTTTACAATGCAGCATCAGTTCCACTTAACGGTGATGATAGGTGAAATTAAATTGTTATCATATTTGCACTTTGTGTTGCTAAAGTGGATTGAGGGCATATTTAACAAAGTGTCAATAAATCCCATCATATCCATTGCATGTGGAAATGGAAATGACTCACTTAAAGGTGTTAAACTGTCACTCAAATGTGTTGAATAATTTATTTAGGAAAGTTGTATGTGTGTGTTGTAAATATAAACCGGTAAATACTCTTTAGAAGCTGTATGTAGTACATATCTGTGGTATCGTATTTCGTATCTCATTTGCATATAAAGTGAGTAATTGGTTTTGATGACAGTAAAGTGATGACTTTTCAGGTAAAATGATCTGCAAATTTTACGTCACAAACAAACAATTCATCAACAATTCTTTTGAAATACGTGTTTGGAAAAGAAGATTTTCGAACTGTGTTTATTTGGTGGTATTTGTCAAATTTGTTTATAGGTTCGTGTTCGTACTAATGCGGTTTCAATACATACTGTTGCTGGTAAATGATGTCAGCTTCTTTTAATGATGGGGATTTTTTCGACTGAAAAAAAAATCACATAAAAAATGTACTACTTCTGAGTCCCAAAAAATAAAGAGAAAGTTAAAAATTTGCTAAGAATCTTAATAAAAAATCAATTATATAGGTACTAGCATAGTGTTGCTGCCAGCAGTAGCAAATGGAATTCCCTTTTTATAGACGACTACAAGTTCTTTGAATAGAAATATATTTACTTGTTGTTTTTTAAGTTATTTAATATTTAGTTTTTGTTTTCTAAATTTTGTCACAAATTTTATTATTGTAAAATATCTTCTGAATCAAAACTTTTAATTTGTCTTAACGGAAATAAATATTATATCAAATATTAATTTGGATCTAAACATTATAAACATTGGAACACTTGCAACTCAAGGCAAAATATGAGCTATCGAAACACATAGCTATGATTTTGGATTTGAAAATTTGCTCAATGAAAATAATCTTATGTTATTAAAGTAGTAGAATTATTTTTATCACTATTTCCGCACACGGTTAAAATAATTAAAATCGATAACGCATGCAATGAGTAATTTCTTATCTCTGAAAGAATCTCACAATGCAAAGTAAATTATTTATCTATTAAATTTATTAATTTCAACAAGAAGCTCTTAAAATATTGGCAAATAGTTACACAGTGGAAAAGTGCATATGCATATTCTACTTATTGGACGAACATTTTACAACAAATTAAAAACACATCGATTATTTTTAGTTTTTGGCTATTGAAATATGATAAAAATAATTTTTTTTTAATGGGTATAAATTCTAACCATTTTGTTAACTGCTATTTAACTTTCGCAACTTTTCGTAAATTGTAGTAGGAATATGCTAAATTTATAGAAAGGGAAAATCAACTACTGAACTACTAACCAACACAAACATTTAGCCTTATAATATGAATAAGAAATTTGCAATTCATTACTACAAAAATCTTAAATAAAAATAATGACGATTGAATTAGACATTTCTATAAATCTTATTCAATCTCTCCACTTGATTAATAAAAAAAAAAATTAGTTTTTATTTTGAACTTAAAACAAAGCAAATACAATGAAATTTGATGTCTTCTTTAAAAAAGAATTGATTTTTTTTAATTGGGTAGGTAAAAATATTTTTTATACATGCATTCAAAATTTCCAACATTGTTATATAATATTTGAAATTTTTAATCAACACCTAAAAAAAAACAAAACTAGCCATAGTTTTTTTTCAAAAATTTTCAAAAAAAAAAAAAACTTTTTTCCTGATAATTTCCAACAAGGCTATTATTAATTAAGGTTCAGGTTTCTTTTCGTTTAGTTCTTCTACAATTTTTTTAAACTGCAATATCAGTCATCAAACCAAAAAACATAATCTTAAAAAAAATCTATATTTTATTTTCTGCAAAACATTAAATGAACTTTGTTTTAAAATTTTGTTCTTAGATTTAAGATCACCTGTTAAGAAAAGCCATCAAAATAGGACTTTTTATTGCTTAGAAAAATAAATGCATCTATTTTTTTTTACAACTATGGACGATAATATTAAAATGAGACTCAATTTCGTAAGCTTATTTTACCTGAAATAATTCAGATTTATTCATCAGACAGTTTTTATCTACATACGTATTTTGAGGGATCGAACTTTTGAGATGATTTACTTCTTATAACGCAAAATCAAATTTTCTTGTTAATAAATATCATTTTGTTAATAAATATCATTTAAATTTTAGATTAAACAAGGAAAATTTTAAAGTTTTCAAAATATGTAATTAATTTTTGAAAAAAAAAAAAACATTTTTGGAAATTTTTCCTTTTTTATGTTTTATCTAAATTAAAAAAAAAAAAAAAAAAAAAAAAATAGCTAGCCTTTAAAAATATGTGTTTTGATTCATTGGACTTCTGAAGTGACCCAGAAAAGTTATTTTAATGCATCTTGTTTCAGCCCTAAAGTGTCAGTTCTTCCAGCTCAGATTCGTCATTTATTGCTTAATAAGTGGCTGTTTATTCATGTTTAAACTTTTCTTTCACAATCAAATTAATAAATCACAGACGTCAAAGAATTCAAGTTTTTCAGTCAACTTCATTTAAGATTCATCAGTATATTATCATCTGCCTATAACTGCATTAAACTTATACTCCATTTATCCATTAAGAACTTACTTAATGGATTATGTCTTATAAGAGTAAAAACAGCAATATTGTATTTAATTAATAAATCAACAAAAAGGCAGAATTTAGGTATAAATTCAAGTTCCATTATCCAGACTCTCAGAAACCCAGTAGGTAATTCATCTGTGTTGACCTTGAATGCAACTCATTTATCACATTCATTTCAAAAAAATATATGAGAATAATTTGCATCTCAATAATTTATTAATGACGTCATAAGCAATAAATAATAAACACCACATGGCGTTTATTTTTTTATATTCTATATTTGTTGTTGAAAAAATACGTTATTTTTTACAATCGTTAAATATCTTTTGTTCCTCGCATAGATGAATTTTAACAATGAATTGTCGCTAGCAACAAAGCTTACGTGATTAGGAGCATTTCAAATTATTAACTCGGTGCACGTTTAACCGCTGTTGCCAATTAGATAGAAATATTTGTTTCCAAAAAATTCCAACAACAAAATTTTGTCCATTATATTAAAGTACATCGACCGTACCAAAACACAATAAAATTCGAAAATTTCATCTCATTAGAGTGCTTTTTTTAGTTTAATAGTTTTTTTTATGAATAAGAGAGATGATCAATGCTCATGTCATAGCGGGCTTTTAAAGTTGTAGAATTTTATTTCTGAACTTAAACGAGTCTTTTATATCCACAATAGAAAAGCGCAAAATATAAAAACAGCAGCCATTCCATTTTAACTTTGAGGACATTTTGACGGTTGTTATCCATTTTTCCCCTAAAATTCATTTATATAGGAAAAATCAATTGATATATTTTTATAGAGATTAACTCAATACAAAAACAATTTTAAGCCTTTTTTAAGAACGGTTTTTCATTCATTATAATTTTTTTATTTTAATTTACATTTGCATTTTCAACAAAATCAATTTAATTGTAGTATAGGTATGTGTGTCACAGTGGTCCATTTTTTTCCAATACAACAAAAACAAACAATTTAAGGATATTGAAATTTAACACAGTAAAATTATAAGAATTGTTTTACAATTACAAGAAAAGGAATTGTTGATATCAATATTCAGAGCGAAAATTGTTAAATTTTTTGTACTGTTATTTTTTAGTTTTGTTTAGAATTTTTTCTATTTATTGATTAACGTCCATATTATTGACTAATTTCAAAAAATGTTTTATCTACTAAAAACATTGTTAGTGAATGTTAGAAGTTGCAAATTTTTTCAAATATAGATATATTTGCCATCTAGATTCTAGAAGATAAAATAAAATAAATAAAATTTCGGTTTTAAATTTATTTATAAATTATTTAATAGTACAAGCTTTTCTATATAAAAATGTTTTGAGATAAAATTCGTCGTCTGGCAGAAAGTTAAAAATAAATAAAAAAACATAACAACTTTCACAACTAAATAAAAACCATATGTACCAAGATTGAAGAAAATCTGTTAAGGTAGTGGAAATGTGAACAGATGCACGGACAGATAAACGAACGGCATGTTGAAGAATACTTTTTTACTTAATCAAAACCAACATTACGATGATGGAGAATTCCAAAAAAGTAAGTCTCGCAATTCCGTCCGTGCGTCCATCTGTACACATTTCCACAGCCTAAACAGGTTAACGGATTTTCTTCAAATTTGGTATCTACAGATGATTTTTATGGAATTCTGAAAGTTGGTTTTTTTTTTTGTTTTTTTATACCTCTATTAGAAAGTGTACCTACCTCCCATACAAATTTTTCAATTCAAACCAAATAACTCGAAAATGGCTCTAACGATTTTGATGAAACTTTGTAGACGTATAATTCAATTTTAAAGTAGACGTATTTTATTCAAAGCAATTGCAATAAAACTGCATTTTTATTTTTTCAAGAAAAGTCAAATAAAAAAATATTTTTTTTTTCATTTTTTAACAAAATTTTGCCCGAAATGTCGGCTCTTCCCCAACATCAAAAAAATTTCTTTAAATTTATAAATCTTAAAATCTACAAGTAAACTAACATAAAAGTGCTTTGAACTGCAAGAGCAAGTACGTGCAAGGTTTACATTGACTAAAACCTCGATTTTTGCTGCACATGAAACCAATACTTAGCCTGTGAGTTGGCTGAAAATGTGTAATGGTTACTATTGTTTAGCATTGTGTTAATACATATATGTTGCCGAAAAAATTTCCACCAATAAAGAAAAAAGTAGAAAAATATATTACGCATACACCACAGTGACCACTTTTATTAAATCCATCAAAAATTGGTAAAAAAATTCCATCATTTACTTAATACTGAAACCATTAAAGGTATGAATTTTAGCAATTAATAAATTTTTGCAAAATACGAGAAACTTAGAGAAATTCAAAGAAATTACTTTAAAAAAAAAAACATGTTAAATCTTGGTTGCTTTGTACTTACTTCAAATTCTATATAAAAAATGTGCATTGTCTTGCGAGCTCATTATTACCTATTTTTATTCACATAATTTTACAACTTTTTTAAACATTGTTTAACAAGACCTCTGATAAATTTAATGACGTAAACTAATTTATAATAATGACTAATAATAATACCTTTGGTATAAGAATCAACTTTTTTTCATTCAACAAGCATGACGAATGAAAAATTGAACATTCTTGTAAGTATGTACTTAAAATAGTTAATATTTATTCTAAAAGAGTGTGTTGCAATAGAACAATTTCAGGAACGACTCGAGGTTTAATTTTATTTTTTGCTTTGCATTTTAATTTTTTTGTATCATAAAATGAAAAATGGCTAGAGAATTAGAAAAAAAAAAATATGTGTTTTTCTGTTTCAAATTACAAGATATCAAGAAATCGTTTTTAAATCTTATCATAAAAGTTCAAGTATTTGCATACCAAAACAAAAAATTTTGAATATCATGCTACGATTAAAGCCTCAAGTGTTAACAATGTGCTCATCATTAACACATTTCTAATGAATGAAAAAACCCAAAAAAAAAAAAAAATTCTCTCTCAATTCACTTGAAAATCATACTCTCGCATCTCACTATTCTTATCAGACACTTAAGTCCTCCTCATACCCTTCCGATTAAAATCAAACAAATGTCTAACGATAAAAAATATATAAAAACTGCGATCTTTTTTTTTTACGTTCATACATCAAACTAGCAGATATGTTAAGACTATCTAAAAAAAAAATAACCAAACAAAAAAAATTGGTTCGAACAACAACAATTTTTGCAGCGTAATATCAATTACGTCACCATAAAATTTGCTGAATTCATTTTTAAATAGTTGTTGTTAAAGCTCGATATGAAAGAATGAAAAATGTTGTATTCGATTAAAAATGGTGTATATTTTTACATCTATATACTATTATAATTACTGTATGTTGTTATTTTTTTTTTTTTATTTCTATTTGTTTTCTTATTTTTTTATTCACTTTATTCTTCTGAACGAAAAAAAAAATTGGTATTTCGTCCGAATCACTCGAATAAGTTAGTATTGAATTTTCATTGTAGCTGATCGGACGCGATTTTAGAAAAGCTCCCCCACATATTTTAACCGCACACTCATATATGTTAAAAAAGATACATCTAATAGATGAGAATTCATGTGTGCTTATAAAGTTCAAGTTCAATAGAAAGCGCCATACATAGATTAAAAAAAAAAAAAAATAATAATACAAATTTTATAATAAGTTTCTAATTAAAATAAAAGGTGAATTATTATAAAATTTATATTTCCATTAGTGTCAAATGCTTACATAAGATTTTTTTTTAGAAAAAAAAAAATCTCCTCTAATCAATGCAAAAATTTAAGAGTGTATCTGATAGATGCGAAGTATCTGCACTTATTCGTATCGATCTATCTGTCGGTGTTTTTTTTTTTTTTTTTTTTTAATTGTTTTAGATTCGACTCGAAGGCGTGCTATGAGTGATTAGTTGTGTTACGTTCCGTATCGTTGACAAGCATTTCAATTTGTCTGAAATTAATTCACGCAAATAATAGATACAAAATACCAACCAACCAACTACTTTTATAATATCATAGATTAAATATCAGTTGTCTTTGTTTTTTTGTATTATTAATTTATTAGAGTAGAACAAGTTGTTTACAATTAATTGTGTGCAAAAATGTATACGCCGTATTGGAAAGTTGATAGTTTTTCAAACAGCTGTTAACAGTTGGTGATTACAAAAAAAAAAAAATGGAAATTGAAATAATAGTTCTCATTGATAAAGTGTTTATTCATTTTTTTTAATATTTTCTCTGAAAAGTGCTATCAAACATCAATCAAATGATGACTCGTTTTCTTTCAATGTCAATATAATAATTAATTTACTCGTTTTTTGTTTGATTTTTTAATATTGCAATATTGTGATGTGATTTTTATTCATATCTGGTGTTTAAAAAAAAGAACAACAACAAATGTATGCAGAAAATATGAAGAGATGATAACTGTTTTTGGAATGAGTTTGTTATACAAATGGCTTTTGTGATTTTTTTTTATATATTTATTATATAGAATTAATTTTTTATGGATATAATCTTATATACCACCAAACGTTGGTTGATTTAATGTCTTCTACGATTTATATTATTTGAACATCCAAGAGGTTATTAGAATTTGAGTTTTGAGGGGTCGTAATAAAGATAAAGAATTAATTGATAATGTTCACATACATTATCAATGAAATCATTTTTTGTTTGATGATGGTCGATGTTAAACAAATATTTTATTGTACTTGTTATCTTTTTTATAAACATATGTATTCATATTTTGTTTATGATTTATTTGTACAGTGTCACACGATTTTTATAAATTACAAAAATTGTACCTATGTTTTTTTTTTTTTAATTGCTGAAATCATTGTAAGGCGAAATTTTGGAATACTTGTTTGTATAATTCAGTATCTCTACCATAAGCGTAGTCAAAGAATTAAAGAAAAATTTATTAATTTAATATTTTTTAGTTTTTAAATATCGAAATTTTGTTTGTTTTTGTTCCTTTGACTTCGAAAACTTGACTTTCTTTCTTGACTTTCCTACAGACTTGATAACTTGTGTATTCAAATACATTTTTTTTAAACCTTATCACCACTTCTCAAATTAATACCAGACTTTGAATCAAAAAATATTATTATTTTTTTCTGCAAGCAATGATCACAAAAGAAAATTAAAGTTTGCATTTGATGACATAAATAATTAAATACTATAATGATTCTATAATTGCTTATCATTTTTTTATAAAAGAATTTTTGAAAAAAAAAACATGAAAAGAAGGGGTTTTCATGCTTTTTATTGTTGATAAATCAAACGAACACTGAATAAAAAATATAGAGAAACCCAAAAATACTAAGGATCTACTGACTGACTCTTTTATATTGTTCAATACACCCACAGAAATAATTTCTTCAGAGTTTAATTTTAATCCAGTCAGTCGTTCTTTTGTTTTCTATAATGCTAATATAACAAAAATTAAGAAGTCACATTGTTTAACATTTTTACTTGCGATATAGGTACTACATATCAAGTTATGCATTCGTACAAAAAAAAAAAAAGTTGAGATAACATTTTTCCATGACATTACGATGATAGACAATGCCAAAAAAGTGGGTCCCGGAAGTCCGTCTGTCTGTCTGTCTGTATAAGGAACTAGAGCCTAAACGGATGTACCGATTGACTTCAAACTTGCTATGTAGCAGTTTTTGGAGACTCTCCAGAGGGGTTTTTGGAATTAATTTTTTTGGACCAAAAAAAACGGTACCTGTCATACAAACATTTCGGAAAAGTTTAATTTCACGAAAACGGCTCCAATGATTTTGTTAAAAAAATTCAAATGCTAGTTTTTAAACAAGGTCTATCTTTTGAAGAAAATCATTATTAACGGTACCTGCCATAGGACCGCTTTTTTCAAATCGGATTTTTTGCAAAGCTACTTATTGTATTTCAACGAAATTTTGTATACAAAAGCATTTATATAAAATAAAATTTTGAAAAAAAAATAATTTTTGGATTTAAAAAAAAAAATTTGGAAAATTTTTTTTTCAAAAATCAAATTTTCGAAAACGAGACATTGAATTTTTTGAAATTTTGTTTTTAGATGTTGATTAGTTATTCTTAAAAATGGCATACCAATTTTATTTTTAAACTTTTTTTTCAAAAAATTACTTATAAAAAATTAGTTTTTTAAAAAACGGCTCTAACGATTTTGAAATTTTTTTTTTCCACAAATACACCTTAATATATCAAATAAAACTGCATACTTGTTTTGTGGGGCGATTTGATTTCAGATATTATTTTATTTTTTTGAAAAATGAATATTATTTTTTTTTTATTTGTTGTTTTTTCTGTTTTGTTTTTACATATTATGTACCTACATTTCCCAAGTTTCTATATAAAAAGTCTTAAAAATTTAAGCAACTTGAACTCTAAGAGCAAGTTCGTGCGACCCAGTCGTGCATTTTATTTCTTTATTTTATGCTATAGTAGCCTTACCAAAATTTTGTACGAAAATATATATTTTTTGTCACCAGGTCTTTTTAGTCTTATATCAAAAAAATATAAACAATTCGAGTATTCTTTTTGACATTTTATGCATTTTTGACAATGGTGCTGTTAAAAATCAGACCTACCAGATTAAATGCGTGATCTGATGTATAACGTTAATGTACTATTTTACATATGGACTTTAGTTGTCTTTCTGTCGTCTGTGTGTGTTTAGCTGTATCTTAAGCTCCAGCCCAAATAGCCCGATCATCCTAGACAAAATTTCACTATATATCAAAGTTAATTTAAGTACAAAATTTTTTGATGCAGTTAGGTTCCTTTGATGAAGGAGAATATAAAACCACAGTTTTACACCAAAATTTGATATGGCGTATCCCCGAAAATGACCCCTGACCCCTAGGTAGTACGGAAAGAGTGATTTCAGTCGAATTTAATAAAATTTTAGTATGTTGTAGTTCATGTGAAGCTTATAACAACTCTCTATGGATGCAACCCCCTTGCCCCAAGTATACCCCCTCCTAAGCCTCTTTATTGCCACCTTTTTTACCCCATTTGTACCCTTTTAATGGGTTGAATACGATAACTTAGGCGCCCAGAATTGATAACGGTTTTTTGAAGAAGAGTTCAATACAATAATTTTTTTCTATAGAAGGGGTGATCTATCTCCCCCCCCCCTCCCTCTTTTAGGTGGGAGGGGCAGTTTTCAAAAAAAATATTTAAATTAAAAAATTATTAATAAACAACGGCAACACTTATAGCTATGAATGATACCATTTTCAAAAGCCAGAACTGCACACTTTATTTTAATTTATAAATCAAGTTATTTTAATGAATTGTTTTTAAAATAATCGATTTTTCAGTGTTCAGTGTTTTTTAAAAACTTTTTTTCCAATATTTTGACTTTAAAATCTATTATTTCAAAAACAATTCATTAAAATAACTTGATTTATAAATTAAAATCAAGTGTGCAGTTCTGGCTTGTGAAAATGGTATCATTCATAGCTGTAAGTGTTGCCGTTGTTTATTAATAATTTTTTAATTTAAATATTTTTTTAGAAAATTGCCCCTCCCACCTAAACGGGGGCAAGCGGGTTGCATCCATAGAGAGTTGTTATAAGCTTCACATGAACTACAACATACTAAAATTTTATTAAATTCGACTGAAATCACTCTTTCCGTACTACCTAGGGGTCAGGGGTCATTTTCGGGAATACGCCATATCAAATTTTGGTGTAAAACTGTGGTTTTATATTCTCCTCCATCAAAGGAACCTAACTGCATAAAAAAATTTTGTACTTAAATTAACTTTGATAAAATTTCTAGATTGATCGGGCTAAAAGCACGGAAACAATTTGCTTTGAACTTGATCATACATTAGGTTCAATATTATAGTTGAAATAGCTTATGTAGCCAAAATTGTAAGAAATTCGAAGAATATTTAAAAAAATCTTAATGTACACATTTTCCATTGATTTTTTTTTTTTTTTTCAATACAGAAATTTTTTTATTTGCAATACCTACATTTTTTTTTTAATGCAAAATATTTTTATTTGCAATACAAATTTTATTTTCAATGCAAATATTTTTCAGTTGCAATAACATTTATTTTTTAATGTTAAAATTTTTTACTTGCAATACCTACTTAAATATTTTTTTAAAGGCAAATATTTTTCAGTTGAAATAATTTTTTTTTTAATGCAAATTTTTTCAGCTATAATAAACATTTTTTTTTAATGCAAAATTTTTTTTTCAATTTTAAATGCATTAAAAAAAAATTATTTTTTACAACCCTGATGGAGACACATCTGAGAATGTTGTAAATTTCTTAAGTTTATTTTTTTACAAACTGAAAACTGGCCTTTAGGTGTTCCATTTCATGTTTTCTCTTAAGACATTCATGACCAATGAAGCCTATTGAAAATCCAAATAAAGGTCAAACTATTTGATATATTGTATGAGAATACAACAATTTCAATCCATCGTTAGATTTGTATATACAAAAAAGTTACACATACGCCACAGTTACCCTTTAATCTTCTAGAAGTAATAATAAGAAAAGTTGATTTAATATTCAAATAGCTGACACTATGGGGAAATAGTTGTTGCTATGGATTTTCATTCGAATGTTTAAATACAAGCAATTAAGAAAGCCTCGTGGAAAATCATAGTCAAGAAAATTGTCATCTCACGTCCATCGTGAGGTCATCATGTCACAGAATTAATTTAATAATTATAAATGTTGAACATAATTATCCATTCACTGAATGTAAATATTTATTTTTATATATATTTATTTGAAATCTTATATAATAATGGGGTTGAAGTGCTAAGATCTTGGAATCTTATAAAATAAATAATAAACAAAATTGCGAAAGTTGTTTCACTGCCTGATTACTGGATGATAAAGCAAAAATTTAATTTGGTGTCCTGATAACAATTTTTAATATTTTTTTCTTTTCTTTAGCCGTAATGAAAACATTTAACAGTCTCACCTTAAATTCCTTAAATTCTTAATATTATGAAACTGATTTAAACGAAAAAGAAAAAGGTTGAAATTAACTTAATATCTTAATCTTAATATTTCAGAGAATCAAGCCAAAAGGCACTACTTTATTCGTACTTAGTCATTCTTTATTATTAATCATTTTGTGGAAAGTTTTCATTTATAAATAAAAATTTGTATAAAAAAATACATTGGTAACTTTTATTGTCATCTTGTTATTCTGAATTAAAACTAATTGTTTTGCATCTATAGCAGCTGTGCTTAAATTCAAACACAATTATTTAACAAACGTTTCCGCATAGTACTAAAAACAATTGAAATTTATTTTTCAATTATCAGTTAAACATTCTGTTGTCATTTAGAAAAGTTATTAAAGTATTTTTAATATGAAAGGTCAAGCTAAAGCTATTCATCTGACGAACGGAAATACCCTTACAGTTTTAGCGAACTTGTGAGGGGGAAGGAATGAATCCTAAGAAGGTTTTTTGGTTTTTTTTTTTTAAATTTGAAATTCAATATTTTTTATTTTATATTTTTCTTTTCACTCGTTCTTCACAGAAACCGAAAAAGTAAAAAATGTGGACAAAATTACCGCTAAAATAATTCAGTGCCTACTAATATCGTCGAACACTCTGAACCAAAAACTGCTTTATGGTGGAATTATTTTTTATTTATTGAGTAATTTTTTACTCTTCTCCATTTTTCTACGGTAATTCTTCATTGAATTTTTAATAAAATGCCAGACGTAGTTACTCCAAAATTGTTAAAACTTTTTGAATAACTAAATAAAAAGTGGAGAAGATAAAAATCTTTTTCCTTTCGGCTCTTTTTGTCACAATAGATGTTTTTCAAATAACTCAAAATGTTTGCATCTGTGAAAAAGCTATACTTTTAACGTTAAAAGAAATATTTTGTTTCCACAGAACCGTTTTCTTGAAGTCGAAATTGAAGATTTTAACGAAATTTTTTGCACAAAAAATATGTATGTAATAGACTGGGCCAAAAAAATAAAATATTTTTTTTTTTTTGAAAGTTACTTCGAAAATCTTGTTCAGGATGATGAAAAAAAAATTTGGTGAAAATTTGAGCCGTTAAAAATAATTTTAAGAGGTCTATCATCGGTGTTTTTTATTTTTATACATGATATGATGTGTTACAACAGAACTGCTAGACGATCGAAGTTTTTTTTTTTTTTTTTTTTTTTGACGGGAGGAAATCTTCAAAAGACACTTGGCAGTATTCGACACCAAGTAGTGTGGGACTCTTAACCACTAAAACCACCTCTTTATCAGGACCAATCTTGAGAGATCGACATCAGATTTTTCTTTCTTAACTTTGTAAAATCACTTTGGGGGAAGTTTAAACTTTTAATACTTTCCCATGTTTTTTTAGACCATAAGCTCATGAGGCTTAGTTCTTCTTAATCTCCGAACATGGTTTCTGGTATTCAAGACGGACACCATTTCAGAATTGGTATGACTTTGCAGTCTCTGATTATGCGATACAGCGTATTTTTTAACAACTTCTGTAACCGTTTCAATTTGTAAGTCACGATGTAGATCGCTATTTCTTATGTACCAAGGTGCATTAACTATTCCACGAAGGACTTTGTTTTGGAATTTTTGGATGATTTCGGTATTTGCTTTAGTACTTGATTATACAGCATTATTTTGTTTTGGGTTGATAAATCAGAGTTGTTACCAAGTAACACCAGTACATTTTTTTATATTTCAAGTTTAGTTCTTCTCTTTTCTTTTTGATGTGCTCTTTCCACTTTAGCTTTGCATCCAAAGTCATTCCAAGGTATTTGGCCGTATTGGCGTAAGGTACAGCTTGATTATTAATGAATATTGGAATATTGTTTATCTTTTTATTTGTAAAGTTTATATGTGAAGATGTTGATTCATTTAGTTTGATACGCCATTTTTCGGTCCAATCTCTGACTGTGTCGACGGCATTTTGTAGTTTTACTGCTGCCTTAGAGACACATTTGTCGGGTACCAAAATTGCGGTATCATCTGCAAAAGTAGCCATTATGGTGTGATTACCAACTGGGGTATCCCTTGTGTATAGTAAATACAGGGTAGGACCTAGGACACTTCCTTGTGGTACACCGGCTTCTATTATCTTCAATTCCGAATATTCTTGATCGTACCTTATTCTAAACAATCAGTCTGATATGTACGATTTTAATATTTCATAGTTAAAATGTTCCCTAAATTGAGTTCGGAAGAAGTTATTCACGATTTAAAAATTGATTTTTTACTTTTTTTCTCGATTTAAATCGTGAATAACTTCTTCAGAACTCAATTTAGGGAAAATTACTCTGAGACCTTTTTTGTAGAGAATTAAATTTCCTATAAGAATCTGTCGTGGTTTTATTTTTCTATTCACTTATTTGCTCATCACAAAATTCCAAAGTGAAACAGTCAAGTTGAAAAAACACTTCGATTTAAAAAGCTTAATTACTCGAATACGGCTCGTCTGACGAAAATTGTCAATCAGATATTTTTTGTAGGAAATTTAATTTTATATAAGAAAAAATGAACAGAAATTTTTTTTACTTTGATCGTCTAGCAGTTCTGTTGTAACACATCATATCATGTATAAAAATAAAAAACACCGATGATAGACCTCTTAAAATTATTTTTAACGGCTCAAATTTTCAACAAATTTTTTTTTCATCATCCTGAACAAGATTTTCTAAGTAACTTTCAAAAAAAAAAATATTTTATTTTTTTGGCCCAGTCTAGTATGTAATATTAATGTTTAGATTGAAAAATTTTCAAAAAAAAATAGTTTTTAGATATACCTAAAAAAAATCTAATTTTCTTTTTGAAAAATAATTTTTTGGAAAACCGATAAATGGTTTTTTTTTAACTTTGTTCCTGTATTTTTTAAAATTTTGTACATAATATATTTGTTTAAAACAAATCTAACGAAAAAGACAAAAATAATTTTTCGTTTGGAGGTCGAAACCAATTAAAGAGATTTTTTTCACTACCTAAGAAATAAGTACCTTGTTGATAAGTAAAGTTTTTAAAATTTTTACTAATAAAAAAACTTCAAGAAAATATCATAGTTATTATGTTTTATAGATTCCATTTCGCGCCAGATTGTACTTTTTCAAAAAAAAAAAAAAAAATTAAAATTTTTACCCTAAATAAAAACTTTTACAACTTTTATAATCAATTAAGCTGGATTTTTAACTGTTTTAAAAATGGAAAAAAAAATAATATGGACAAATGAAACATTTTGAAGCCGACATTAATAAAAAAAAAAGTTTGCAGCTTATTCTAAATTTCATTAATTTTCATCTAGTATTTGCCATGCAAACAATTTTAGGCGTCAAAAAGCATGAAAGAGACCACTGTGCGATAGTATAGAACTCTTTCGGTTTTAAACTTATTATTTCAAAGAAAAGTAAACAAACACAAATACTTAAAAGCTATATAATATTCAAATGTTAAATATAATATATATATAATAATAAAGTAAAACTCATTATTTTTATATCCTGAATAAAAATACAAATTCTGTCAAGAATTTATTATATATAAATTATACATAGTTAAATACTTAAAAACTAATAAATTCATATTTCAACAGTTTTAATTTCTGTTTCTGCTGGTGATTTTTTCAACTTTCGAATACACCATCTTACGAGATCTTCACCAAACCACAAAATGCCAACAATAACACACATTCCATTCATGCTCAAGACAAAAAATCCATAACTTGTAGCATCAGGAATCATACCTATAAATATACCAAATTAAAATTTGTACCAATATTACTTTGTTTTAGTAAAAATCTTACCAATTATGGGTGCCGAACACAATGAAAACACACCCATAATAGTCCTTTCCAATGCAATAGCATCTGATAATTTCTTTGGTGCAACATAACCTGACAAAATCATATTTCCATATGCAACTCTTATAGCTTTATTAGTTCCCATTACAGCAAAGCATACCAAAGCAATTGGTACTTTTCTAGTCTGTCCGACAACAACTCTTGCTGCACAAATTAACATGCAACTTACAATCATTATCACTCTTTTGTCACATTTCAATTTGCCGACGGTATGTGGAATGAAAAACTTCATAATTTGATCACAAGATCCTAGCATTGACATGCAAGTGGCAATTTCATAGTTACTAAAACGAAACTCGGACAAAATAAATGGCAAGACTGATGCAAAATTATTTTCTGTAAATTCAATTACAGTTAATCCTAGAGCCAAGTTGAAATATGTAAAATCTTTGAGCAGATCTAAATGCAAGTAATCTACGATCTTGGTAAATAAAGATGACTGATTTTGCTGTTCGTCTCTGATAAATTCTTCTCGAGGCTTTAGTAAAAATTTTATTTCTTCTGCTGGTGAAGTCTCCAAGCTTTTTGGCCCTCGAAAAGAACCATTATTTGAAGTTATCAACGTATAAGTTTTGTCACTGTCTTGAGTAACGCAAGTTTCTAAACCATTCTGTCCATTATTCGGAACTATTGGAGGTTTATCAATTTGTAAAATTCGAAGATTCTCTGCAAGTCTTTCGCCTTTAAGTTTTTTAGCATGCTTTTGAACAGGTTGAAAGATGAATGAACAGATAAAATTGTGAAGGGACAATCCAATATAAAATAATACAGCTCCAGTAACGCCATATTGAACCATTAGAAAAGTTGCAACAAATGGTAGAAACATTGGACCCAAACCGGCTATTGTACTCATCAAAGTCATTGCTGATCGGCGTTTTGTATCGAAATAGGAGTTGATTGCTTGGCTGGATGCAGAAAATATGAATCCTTTTCCAAAACCTTTAAGACAAAACAAAATAAAGAGGCTGAAATTTCGAAAAATGTTAAAATTTTCAATGGACTTACCATACAACAAGGTTATTGACAAGAAGTAGGAAATGTACGATTTTGAGAAAAACGTGGCTACTAGACCAAGGGTAATTAAAAAAGCTCCCAAGAAGCTAATTTGGCGGTAGGAAAATGTTCGATACAGTGGATTGCTGAAAATTCCTGAAAAAATGAAGAAGAATTTCGGAAACTCCACCAATACTTGTTGATTTCTTGAGATTTATATGTCTTACCTATAAGAGCTGATGCAGCTTGTTGTGCATTGATTAATGTCACTATTTGTGAACTACTAAATCCAAAATTGGTAAATCTTGTCCTGAATAAAATACCAAATTGCTGAAGAATTGGAAAAGTACTCAACTGAAAAAAGAAATAAAGCTAATAGTTGCTATAGAAATCCCAAAACAAAGTTTCAAAACTTACTAAACTAACTCCAGCAGCTATTGCTACCATCCAACCCCATCCTCCATCTGGTGGTCTAAAGTTTTTATCTAATTTATTGTTTGCTAAACGTTTCGTTTTCGCTGGTTTTTTGTGTCGAACAATTTGAACAATTCGTCCTTTGTGTTTGCCAGTTTCAAGCGTTACCTCAACATCATTTTCGGTAACTTTAGGCATTTTGTGAAATTTAATTTAGAAAAAACGATGACATTAATGAGCTTTTATCTGAAAGAAAGAAAGAAAATATTAAAAGAAATTTAATAAGAAAAATTTATCTCCCGCCAAATAAAAGAAAAACCTCCCTTCTCAAAAACAAAATACCAAATACTCGTACCTAAAAGGTTTTCTGTTTGAATTCTTTGTGAAATAGAATTTTGTTCAACTTTATGTTAATTAAAAAAAAAAAAAAAAATAATAATAAGCGTGGATGGTATTAAAATAATATTTTAGAACTTAATCTTTATTCATGAAATTATTATGGTGTTTTTGAAAATTTGAATTTATAACTTTCTGAATGGTCGAGCAATTATGATATTATTTGAAATCGCCAGACACTTTACAAATCATATACCTACCGACTTTTGATCTTATTTTGAATACGAACAATAGGTTTTATTTTAAGAACTCATAATAATGATGCAACAAAAAAAAAAAAAATAATAAGAAAAAATATACTAAAGGAATTTTAATAAGCAAGCTTAGATCCTAGACATATCAATTTAAGAAACAAAAAGAGGATGAAAGCATTTATTGATGAAAAATATGAAAATTAAAGACACAATTTCATTCAAACGGAAAGTTAACATTGATTGACTCTAAGATAAGGGTGGTTGGTCAATATTGAAGAGATTATCCTAAGGATATATTTTGGAATATCCTTTTGAACTCTTAGCACTGTATTATATCATTCCATACAGTAAATAAACATATTCAATACAATTTTGTGATTCAGAGTGATATGAAGTGTGTTGAATGATTCAGAAATTCATAGAGCTTAAGGCGTAAGGCAAACACGTAGATATTAAAAATAACCACAGCTGAAGTTATACAAAAGTAAGATTAAGTAAATAATTCTTCTGTTGAAGCTTATGTAATTAAAATAAAAGGAGAAGCTCATATAAAAAAAAAAATAAATAAAAATCATATAAATCATTCATGTTCTTATAGTAATGATGCTGAATGATGTCTTACAAAAACTTCCAGAAATGTTAAAAACTTAAATAAATTAACAAAAAAAATCATTTAAATTAAAATTTTTTGAGGTATTTCTAACAGTCGCATCTTAGAAGGAGTTAAAAATGGTTACGTTCGAGTGTTTGAAAACCAATTTTAAGCTTAAAACCATATATTAAACTCTTAAGATGAAACATTTTTCAGAGTGATGTATTTCATGCAATCTTAATGAATACCGTAAAACATTTTTTTTTTCATTGACGTGGGAAAAAAAAAGACTTATTTTCAATATGGAATAGATAAAAGTTCAAATTTCTTATTTAAAAAAATCTTAACTCGACCAACTCCCGTTGAAAAATCGAATTTTTAACGAACTAATAGCAAATTGTTTTAAGATTTTCCATTATTGTGGGCTACAAATTCTTTGATTTTTTTTCGATTAATTTACTTAAATTAAAAAAAGCTTTTTAAAACATATACATAATCTTTCTCCAATTCTTTTAAACATTTTTGTTGGCAATATAACTTTTAAATTTGTAAACAATAATTGTTTTTACTCAAATAAACTTAAATTTTCATTTGAATTAGTTACAACACTGCAGTTCTATACTAGTAGATACAAAGTAAGAGTATAAAACGGTTAATTCTTATCTTACAAACAAAAATCGAAAAAATCTACCTTTTTTTATTCCATCACCTTTAAATCCTTATTTTTTATATGACAACCTATAATAAATTGTATATCATCTGAAAGCTTATTATTTCACCTTTTATATGACGCTTCAATCATATTTCTACCATGCCTAAAAAAAAAGTAAGAATTTTTTAAAGCCAACCATGTCTAAATTTCAAACTGAGATGACGATACTTCCTCTACTGCTGGCTGGTCATCGGCGACAAATATTCACAGGCGTTTTGAGGTATTTTTCAAGTTTTTCAATAAAAAGATTATATAACTTGTAGAGCACGTACCGTTATGTGTGATATATTAAATGAAAGGTAATATTATCAGCATGCGTACTAAAGTTAAATAAATTTGTTATGTGCTCTAGGTCAAAAGATATAATGTGTTTAGAAAAAGAACATCTTTTCACCGTTATCTCAGAGTTTTGAATATGAAATTAATTGAAATTTTGCACAATCATAATTTTATTTAATTACCTATCTACTGTATAAATTTCATTCATCTATGTATTAAAATAAAAAAGTTATAATCAACTGATTTTTCGTGTCGCTTTTTCGTTTCATCTTGTTTCAAATCACTACGATACTAAAGAAGTTTTCACTTCAAAAATATATTGTTAAATTGTTGTTTGCAAGCTTACTTTTTTAGAACTACGTGAAAATGGTGTTTTTTTTTTAACTCTTTTTAAATGAAAGATCTGAAAACTTGACTTTGAACTATAAATACATAACCTACAAGCAGTATTTCATTTTCGAAAGTAGAAATACCTACTTTTTTAAATCAAAATACTTGCAACCGTTTTTCAGAAAAAAAAACTTCATCTTGGGAAAAGTTTAAATATATAAATATGTAGATAAATGTTCGAAATTAAAGATTGCATTTATATCTTTAGTATACAATGACAATTAAAATCAATATTTAAAAAAGGAGAAAAAACAACAACTAAAAAAACTTTTCCCTTAATCCTCCATTTTAACTTAAATATAAATCTATAATTTTATTAAATAAACAAAACTATGAAATATGTCATATGAATGGTAAAGAAAGGTAGACAAATATGTGGCTGTGGCTCCCTTGATAACCGGTAAAAAAATTAAAACTGCATTTCCTTTTAAAAAATAAACGATTAATTATTTTTAAACTAAAAACGAAACGGTTCACTGTGGTGTATGTGCAACATTTTTTTTTCTACTTAGATAATTTAATAGAAAACACTTTTTTTGTTTTATATGTCAATATCTTGAGTTCAAATTTTCTATTTAGTTATCGTACCTACAGTTTGTAAGTATAACGTACAAAAAACGTAACGTACAAATGGAACCATATTAAAATACGATGCTGTCAAATAATAAGTATCAAACCACTTGTGAATTTAGTGGGACATATTCTTGTTCTATTTCAATAACGAAATTGATACCCGTGTCAACTGGTTTGAAATACAATTCACTCAATAGTTCTGAATAATGAGCCTTTTCCCAAATATACAGAAAAGTAAAAAAAGTTTTTGATGTTTAATGACAAAATTCTTGTTTCTGAAACTGTTCAAAAAAGGAATTTTCTACAATTGATTTCAAGGCAGTAGACAGTCAAATACAAATACGTTTTTTATGTAACTTTTCAGTACTGTCATGTTCGTGTTTTGTGATCATATGATTTCAGGGGAAAATGAGGATTTTGGAAAGGTTGGGAAACATCACAAAAAAGGGATGGAAAACACGCGATGGTTTAAAGAGTTTCCCATTTAGGGCAGCTTCAATTTTAAGTTCTTTTACCGTTTTTGAAGACCCTCCCCTTGGAAATGTACCCAGAGTATTTCTATGATAACATATGTCACAAAATGGCTAACAATATTCTGTATTTACTTTTGAGTGTAAACAAAACACTTCAAACAAAGCCAATGTTCAGGAATCTAGACAATTTATTTTTTACGTGCAGCCATTAAATGCAATTCAAAAATTTTTGTCTCACATTATTATGAACGTAAATGTTAACAAGTTTCTCCGGCATAATCAATATAACTACCGGCTTTTTATGAATATTAAACTATTCACATTTTTAATAGGTCGCGTCACATGACTCTGATGTCCAGTGAAAGCTCTCACGAGCGGGAATTAATGTTGTTAATTTTAAAATGCATTAAATATAAATATGTTTAAATAAAAATTCATGAGTTTGACTTATTATTCATTTGTCATTTAGTTCAAAAATTAGATAAACTTCATTTGTTATTATACAAAAACACCATTAAAAAATATTAAACAAAAGTACTGTTATTTATTTAAAATTTTAAATGTCCATTTGACACATTATTTATTAAACAACAAATTTCACTGTTATTTTGTTTTTTTGTTTAAATGGTTATAAAATAATTAAAAATCAATGTTATTTACCATTAGATTTTATTTATAATATGTACATCTTTGAAGTCTTTTTTTTTTAACTTTCACGTTAAAGCCTCACAAAATCAACCTTCCACCGCACAACTCAACCTACCACTGTGAATCTAACCATCTGACTTGGGCTTGTCTTACTCAACACAATTACTATTTGCATAACGTTGAATTTTTAATTTCCGATCAATCACTTCACGTGACTTTGGTGATTTTTTTTTTTTTCTTTTATTTTTTGTATCTTTTTTTTTTTAATTGCAAAAACAACAAATGATTGTGGTTTTATTTTATAAATTGAGTTCACAACAAACTAAAAAATAATTAACAAACTACAAAACAGAAACTATTAAATTCATTCACATGCTTTTTAGACTCAATTTGAGTTACATTACACTCAATTAATAAAAAATTGGTCTTAACTCAAAGACAGACAGTTAAATTTACAACACGTGTAATAAAATTGCAACTTGTTTTTTTTTACAATAATTGTATCTTGTTATAATAGTTGTACTCAATGGTTTTGATCTACACTGCGAATCACTTGGTTATGAACATTCCATTTTTGTATAATTTTCTTCTTTTTTTCAAAAAATGTTTAAAAAAAAAAAAACTTTAAAAATATTTCTGAGTTGAAATACGTTTTTAAGGTAAACTAATTTTTTTAAACCTAGGCGAATGGATCAAAATCACTTATATATAATTTTAAAGGTTTTCTATTTTTTACGAATTTTTAGCAATTATTGTATAAAAAATTTCAATTCTAGTATACATATTTGACTATAGAAACACTTTCCTCTAAAAAAAAAAAGGAGTTAAAATTTATGGTAATGTTGCAATATATATTTGGTATGTATTAGGTAGGCACTTTAATTCCAACAAATTTAAGATTAACTTAAGCCGCAATTTGAAACAATTCGTTTGTGAATATTTGGCGTTTATAATTAAAAAAAACTGGATTTAAATGCTATTCAAAATCAGTTTTTATTATTAAGGTATTATTTATAAAAAAAAAATATATAAAGTCTTTTATTTGTACCAAACTACAACATTTGATAGCAAAAAGCCTAAAAATAGAATAAAACAAAAACTAATAATTTTAACAACTTTATAATAATGTTAATTAAATTTTACCATCAATTTTATAAGAAATGTTTTTGACCATAAACTTCATGTGTACCAAAATGTTTTTAAAAATATAATATCGAGTCGTTTTTTTTTAATAATATTTGTTTGCACTTGAAAACAAATTTTGAGTTTTTCCGTTGTATCAGGTGTGGCACTGTTACTTAAGTTTTCATTTATAAATATGCTATTTAATAGCTTCAACAGATAATGTATTTAATACTATGTCGGCACACTGACTGGTGCGAATTTGGCAAGACAAAAATAAAAAATTATGATTTTTCAAAAAAAGTGGTCACAAAAAAGTCTCTTTAATAGGGTGAAAATATTTTTTTTTCCAGAATTGTGAAAACAATATTCGAATTCCTCGGAAGATTCTACATCAATTTCATATTAGATTCTCTATAAAATATTGAGACCGAAAAAGTTGTAGCGACATGAAAAAGTATGAACCAAATTCGCACCCGTGTGCCTATCACGTCACAAAAAAGAGGTGTGCCTATAGTAAATATATTTTTTAAATATTAAATATTTACACTTCGTTAACCGTCTTTCAACTTCAAAAAATTTTAAGATTAGATGTAACGGGTGTGACGTTAGAAAAATTGATTTAGTCTGTTTCAGTGACTTTTAGAAGCGATATTGTAGATTTTTTGCATGGAAAGTCGTGGATATCGTATTCAATATGAAAGAGGATTCTATTACGTTTCCAGTAAGCATGAAGGAAATCTACAAATAAAATGTGTTTTTATACCAAGTCAAAAATCTAACGGGTGTGACAGATTTTTGTAAAGAAAAAATCAAATTTCAAATATTCAAGCACCATTCACACAATAGGTAAATAAAATTATCAGGTTGAGAATCTATGAGTAGGTATTCATCAAAATAATTGCCTCGAGATTTGTTTGAGTAATTAAGTTTTATAGTGTTCATTTTTTCAATCTTCTACTCAAAAACTAGTCATTTTTTTTAAATATTTAGATTGAGAAATATAAAAAACATTAAGTTAATGTATGAAATTATTTAAGTACAAAATATGAGTATTTAAATACCATCATTCGATTTCTTATACGTTCAATTTAATTTTTGCCTATTAGTGGTCAACTTGTGTGGAATCACTGTATTGTTTAAATAGAATAAAACAAAATTGACAAGCTCTTTTTTCTCCAAATTTTGACAAGAACATTTAGTATTTTCAAAACAATAGATTGAAATAAAATGGTTTGAAATGCTTGTTTCTGTTATGGTTATCAATTTTGGCACAAAAATTATCGTTATTGTGCAAAATAATAAAACAATTTTTAAAAGAATCGCATCAATTCAATCAAAATTCCCCCATAAGTGTTTTTTTTTTTATATCTAGTCAATGATTTGCGGAAAATTCGTCGAAAACAATTCGTCGAATTACAATTCATCGAACACAATTGATCGAAAAAACAATTCACCGAACAACAATTCTTCGAATGACAATTCGTCGAATAACAATTCATCGAATAACAATTCATCGAATGGCAATTCATCGAACACAATTGATCGAAAAAACAATTCACCGAACACAATTCCTCGAATGACAGTTCGTCGAATAACAATTCATCGAATAACAATTTATCGAATGACAATTCATCGAATGACGAATTCATCGAATAAATTATTAAAAATCATAGGTTGCCACCACAATGACGTGCTATATCTTTTTGTAAAGCTAGTAACTTTTACTCTAATTTTGCATTGAAATGAAACCGTTTTATTAAACCTTTTTTCCAATTTTTTTTTTCAAACACAAAATTTTGAAAAAAAAAAACTGAAACAAAAATTTCGAACTAATTTTTTTCAAAATTTTATGTAAGTAAAAGCTAATTTTGTTTTCAAAGATAAATTTTAACATTCGTTTCTAAGGAAGCAAAGAAAACCCGATGCAAAAATGTCTTGTCGTTTTCGAGAAATTAATAAAAAAAAAAAACAAAACAACTTTTTTCTAACAAAACACTTAATTATTTGTTTTACGTGGTTGATTTAGTGTTCATTTTCTTTTATTTTACGATGAGTTTGGATGCATTTTCCGCAAATTCTTCGAATGAAAATTCTTCGAATGACAATTCCTCGAATTGCAATTCGTCGAAAACAATTTATCGAATCACAATTCATCGAATGGAAAATTCATCGAATAAATTATTAAAAATCATAAGTTGCCACCACAATGACGTGCCATACCTTTTTGTAAAGCTAGTAACTTTCCCTTTTAGTTTGCATTTAAATAAAAATGTTTTAGGGAATTTAAAAAAATTTCAAAATTTTAAAATTTTATTTCAGTCCAAAAATATAAAAAATTATTCTAAGTCCTAATATGTGAAAAATTTTATTAAGTCGTGAAATATGAAATAGAAATTTTTTTCATATTTTTGGACTAAGAAATTTTTTTCGGGACTTAGAAAAATTTTTCACATTTAGGACTTAGAAAAATTTTGAAATTTTTTTTAAATTCCCTAAAACATTTTTATTTAAATGCATATTAAAAGAGAAAGTTACTAGCTTTACAAAAAGGTATGGCACGTCATTGTGGTGGCAACTTATGATTTTTAATAATTTATTCGATGAATTTTCCATTCGATGAATTGCTTTCGACGAATTGTCATTCGAGGAATTGTCATTCGAGGAACTGTTATTCGAAGAATTTTCATTCAATGGCCATATATTTTTGCAAAGCGAGCAACTTTTACTTTTATTTTGAATTTAAATAAAAATGTTTTAAGAATTTTTTTTTCAAACTAAAAATTTTGAAAATATTTCTAAGTCCAAAAATATAAAAAATTATTCTAAGTCCTAATATGTGAAAAATTTTATTAAGTCGTGAAATATGAAATAGAAATTTTTTTCATATTTTTGGACTAAGAAATTTTTTTCGGGACTTAGAAAAATTTTTCACATTTAGGACTTAGAAAAATTTTGAAATTTTTTTTAAATTCCCTAAAACATTTTTATTTAAATGCATATTAAAAGAGAAAGTTACTAGCTTTACAAAAAGGTATGGCACGTCATTGTGGTGGCAACTTATGATTTTTAATAATTTATTCGATGAATTTTCCATTCGATGAATTGCTTTCGACGAATTGTCATTCGAGGAATTGTCATTCGAGGAACTGTTATTCGAAGAATTTTCATTCAATGGCCATATATTTTTGCAAAGCGAGCAACTTTTACTTTTATTTTGAATTTAAATAAAAATGTTTTAAGAATTTTTTTTTCAAACTAAAAATTTTGAAAATATTTCTAAGTCCAAAAATATAAAAAATTATTCTAAGTCCTAATATGTGAAAAATTTTATTAAGTCGTGAAATATGAAATAGAAATTTTTTTCATATTTTTGGACTAAGAAATTTTTTTCGGGACTTAGAAAAATTTTTCACATTTAGGACTTAGAAAAATTTTGAAATTTTTTTTAAATTCCCTAAAACATTTTTATTTAAATGCATATTAAAAGAGAAAGTTACTAGCTTTACAAAAAGGTATGGCACGTCATTGTGGTGGCAACTTATGATTTTTAATAATTTATTCGATGAATTTTCCATTCGATGAATTGCTTTCGACGAATTGTCATTCGAGGAATTGTCATTCGAGGAACTGTTATTCGAAGAATTTTCATTCAATGGCCATATATTTTTGCAAAGCGAGCAACTTTTACTTTTATTTTGAATTTAAATAAAAATGTTTTAAGAATTTTTTTTTCAAACTAAAAATTTTGAAAATATTTCTAAGTCCAAAAATATAAAAAATTATTCTAAGTCCTAATATGTGAAAAATTTTATTAAGTCTTGAAATATGAAATAGAAATTTTTTTCATATTTTTGGACTAAGAAATTTTTTTTCGGGACTTAGAAAAATTTTTTATATTTCAGGACTTAGAAAAATTTTCACATTTGGGACTTAGAAAAATTTTAAAATTTTGAAATTTTTTTAAATTCCCTAAAACATTTTTATTTAAATGCAAACTAAAAGGGAAAGTTACTAGCTTTACAAAAAGGTATGGCACGTCATTGTGGTGGCAACTTATGATTTTTAATAATTTATTCGATGAATTCGTCATTCGATGAATTGTCATTCGATAAATTGTTATTCGATGAATTGTTATTCGACGAACTGTCATTCAAGGAATTGTGTTCGGTGAATTGTTTTTTCGATCAATTGTGTTCGATGAATTGCCATTCGATGAATTGTTATTCGATGAATTGTTATTCGACGAATTGTCATTCGAAGAATTGTTGTTCGGTGAATTGTTTTTTCGATCAATTGTGTTCGATGAATTGTAATTCGACGAATTGTTTTCGATAAATTTTCCGGTGACCCTAGTGATTTGCGGAAAATTCGTCGAAAACAATTCGTCGAATTACAATTCATCGAACACAATTGATCGAAAAAACAATTCACCGAACAACAATTCTTCGAATGACAATTCGTCGAATAACAATTCATCGAATAACAATTCATCGAATGGCAATTCATCGAACACAATTGATCGAAAAAACAATTCACCGAACACAATTCCTCGAATGACAGTTCGTCGAATAACAATTCATCGAATAACAATTTATCGAATGACAATTCATCGAATGACGAATTCATCGAATAAATTATTAAAAATCATAGGTTGCCACCACAATGACGTGCTATATCTTTTTGTAAAGCTAGTAACTTTTACTCTAATTTTGCATTGAAATGAAACCGTTTTATTAAACCTTTTTTCCAATTTTTTTTTTCAAACACAAAATTTTGAAAAAAAAAAACTGAAACAAAAATTTCGAACTAATTTTTTTCAAAATTTTATGTAAGTAAAAGCTAATTTTGTTTTCAAAGATAAATTTTAACATTCGTTTCTAAGGAAGCAAAGAAAACCCGATGCAAAAATGTCTTGTCGTTTTCGAGAAATTAATAAAAAAAAAAAACAAAACAACTTTTTTCTAACAAAACACTTAATTATTTGTTTTACGTGGTTGATTTAGTGTTCATTTTCTTTTATTTTACGATGAGTTTGGATGCATTTTCCGCAAATTCTTCGAATGAAAATTCTTCGAATGACAATTCCTCGAATTGCAATTCGTCGAAAACAATTTATCGAATCACAATTCATCGAATGGAAAATTCATCGAATAAATTATTAAAAATCATAAGTTGCCACCACAATGACGTGCCATACCTTTTTGTAAAGCTAGTAACTTTCCCTTTTAGTTTGCATTTAAATAAAAATGTTTTAGGGAATTTAAAAAAATTTCAAAATTTTAAAATTTTATTTCAGTCCAAAAATATAAAAAATTATTCTAAGTCCTAATATGTGAAAAATTTTATTAAGTCGTGAAATATGAAATAGAAATTTTTTTCATATTTTTGGACTAAGAAATTTTTTTCGGGACTTAGAAAAATTTTTCACATTTAGGACTTAGAAAAATTTTGAAATTTTTTTTAAATTCCCTAAAACATTTTTATTTAAATGCATATTAAAAGAGAAAGTTACTAGCTTTACAAAAAGGTATGGCACGTCATTGTGGTGGCAACTTATGATTTTTAATAATTTATTCGATGAATTTTCCATTCGATGAATTGCTTTCGACGAATTGTCATTCGAGGAATTGTCATTCGAGGAACTGTTATTCGAAGAATTTTCATTCAATGGCCATATATTTTTGCAAAGCGAGCAACTTTTACTTTTATTTTGAATTTAAATAAAAATGTTTTAAGAATTTTTTTTTCAAACTAAAAATTTTGAAAATATTTCTAAGTCCAAAAATATAAAAAATTATTCTAAGTCCTAATATGTGAAAAATTTTATTAAGTCGTGAAATATGAAATAGAAATTTTTTTCATATTTTTGGACTAAGAAATTTTTTTCGGGACTTAGAAAAATTTTTCACATTTAGGACTTAGAAAAATTTTGAAATTTTTTTTAAATTCCCTAAAACATTTTTATTTAAATGCATATTAAAAGAGAAAGTTACTAGCTTTACAAAAAGGTATGGCACGTCATTGTGGTGGCAACTTATGATTTTTAATAATTTATTCGATGAATTTTCCATTCGATGAATTGCTTTCGACGAATTGTCATTCGAGGAATTGTCATTCGAGGAACTGTTATTCGAAGAATTTTCATTCAATGGCCATATATTTTTGCAAAGCGAGCAACTTTTACTTTTATTTTGAATTTAAATAAAAATGTTTTAAGAATTTTTTTTTCAAACTAAAAATTTTGAAAATATTTCTAAGTCCAAAAATATAAAAAATTATTCTAAGTCCTAATATGTGAAAAATTTTATTAAGTCGTGAAATATGAAATAGAAATTTTTTTCATATTTTTGGACTAAGAAATTTTTTTCGGGACTTAGAAAAATTTTTCACATTTAGGACTTAGAAAAATTTTGAAATTTTTTTTAAATTCCCTAAAACATTTTTATTTAAATGCATATTAAAAGAGAAAGTTACTAGCTTTACAAAAAGGTATGGCACGTCATTGTGGTGGCAACTTATGATTTTTAATAATTTATTCGATGAATTTTCCATTCGATGAATTGCTTTCGACGAATTGTCATTCGAGGAATTGTCATTCGAGGAACTGTTATTCGAAGAATTTTCATTCAATGGCCATATATTTTTGCAAAGCGAGCAACTTTTACTTTTATTTTGAATTTAAATAAAAATGTTTTAAGAATTTTTTTTTCAAACTAAAAATTTTGAAAATATTTCTAAGTCCAAAAATATAAAAAATTATTCTAAGTCCTAATATGTGAAAAATTTTATTAAGTCTTGAAATATGAAATAGAAATTTTTTTCATATTTTTGGACTAAGAAATTTTTTTTCGGGACTTAGAAAAATTTTTTATATTTCAGGACTTAGAAAAATTTTCACATTTGGGACTTAGAAAAATTTTAAAATTTTGAAATTTTTTTAAATTCCCTAAAACATTTTTATTTAAATGCAAACTAAAAGGGAAAGTTACTAGCTTTACAAAAAGGTATGGCACGTCATTGTGGTGGCAACTTATGATTTTTAATAATTTATTCGATGAATTCGTCATTCGATGAATTGTCATTCGATAAATTGTTATTCGATGAATTGTTATTCGACGAACTGTCATTCAAGGAATTGTGTTCGGTGAATTGTTTTTTCGATCAATTGTGTTCGATGAATTGCCATTCGATGAATTGTTATTCGATGAATTGTTATTCGACGAATTGTCATTCGAAGAATTGTTGTTCGGTGAATTGTTTTTTCGATCAATTGTGTTCGATGAATTGTAATTCGACGAATTGTTTTCGATAAATTTTCCGGTGACCCTAGTCAATATATTTAATCCAGCTGTTTACATAATTATGTAAAATCATCAAAATTTGTGTGACTACTATGACCATACTAATACAATGAATGCTTAATTAAACTTTTTTAATAGTTCTGACTTTAATTTAAACATTGCATTCAACAACAAATATTATGTTACTTATACACTTAAAAAAAAAGTTATTTACATGACCTTGATCACTGACACAGAGTGTAAAGAAAATTCACTAAATGCTGTTCTTACTTCTTGTTCTTATTTCTAGAATCCAGAAATTTGAAAGTTGTGTACAACTACACAATTATAGTGTCCTATTTCTTGTGGTGAAACATATTAGTTTTTGTATTCCTTTGTTTTAAAAGCTTTTGTATGTAGGAAAAAAGATGGACTTATTGTGCAAATTCAACTCAAAACAAACACTTCGGCACCGGGTCAATTAACGATAATATGCTTATGACGTCACAAAATATAAAATTTTAACAAAATTTATTCAAAACATTCAAAATTTATATTAATTCGATAAAACAAAGACAAGTTTTTGCTTCTAATGTTTCGAGCGCGTTCAACTATAACCAAACTCATGCCGACAATAACTACTTTTTGTATCAACAACAGCACCTCCAGTCACCAAGTTTATATTTATTCAATAGAGATACAGGTTAGAAACTCAGCTGATTCACGCGTTGAGATTAATAACTTTTTGCTAGCGGCATTATCGTTCAAAATTAAATCGAAAAAGATTACCACAAACTGTATGAAATTTTTGCATGGAATTATTAGATTTGTGGAGTTACCCTATATTGTTGGGATTTTTTTTTTTTTTTTGCTTAATATAATCATATTGATATTATAAGTGCTGGTTTAAGTTAGATTAATTAATTATAATCGCTAATGCTCCACTTCAGAAAAAAAAATCTCAAATCTGAAACTTGAACTTGATAAGAAAAAAAAAACCAAAAAATGATAATTTTGACACATGAAGTAATAATATGATTGACGATAATACATACTTTTATGTTCTTCTTTTTTTATTTTCTACGCCTGCCAGTATCACAATTATTGAACGAAAATTTTTCCAGTTTTTCAGCCATTTTTAAAAGCCACTTATAAGAACCCTCTGTGAAATTGGGTTATCTTTAAAGATAATTTAAATTGTATTTCACTGTCAAGGCCGCATTTGGATAAAAGATAACCTAAATCACTTTTTTTTTCTACGGATTATAGATTTATCTAAGGACTTTGAACTGATAACTCAGACTACAAGATATTTTTAAATGTTAAAATTATCACCCATTTTAGGGTAACACTTATTAGTTAAGTCGTCATTTTGAATGTTATAATGTCGTTTTAATTTAATTAAGTTCAATATGAAGTACTTGAGTTTAATTTTTCTGATTGATTGGTTATCAGTTAACAACCATAAAATTTCATTTGCAGACACTATAAAAAAAAACTAATTTCAAAATTGGATAAACCAAAGCTGAATAAATATAATACTGAGAAAACAAAAAACTTAATCAAATATTATAATGTATAATAAAATGTACTGCAATGTACACATTTGTACATTGTTAAATATTCCGCGTTTGTTTTAGCTTTTAATTAAATTTTGTCTCGTTAAAAATACTAAAATCAATAAAAGCATTTAAAATGAAATGGTGCATTAGTAACGCTGCTGGTGAAATGGTATTTTCTTTTATGAATCAGAATTTTCTTAAAAAAAAAAACTTGAAAAAGAACTTCTTAGTAAAATTAAAAATTTGAATTTACAGAAATCATGTGGGCAATTCACACGTGGTTGAAGTGAAACCTTAAAAATGTTTTATTAAAAAAATCGAAAAAATATAACTTTTTATTATTCCATCACTTTTTTTAAATGACAACCTACAATAAATTGTATACCATCTGAAAGCTTATTGTATCAGCTCAAAATATTTATATCGACAATATCTAAACAACATCTACAAAAAGAGCTAGAACTTTTTTAACCCAATTAGTTTTCATAAAAAAAGCAAAACAATCAATCTCTTTTCTCTTCTAACGCCATTAAATCCATTTTTTAAAAGACAACCTATAATACATTTTATATCATAATTATTTCACCTTTTATATGACGCTTCAATCATATTTCTACCATGCCTACAAAAAAAGTAAGAATTTTTTAAAGCCAACCATGTCGAAATTTCAAACTGAGATTACGGTTCTTCCTCTTTGAGGTATTTCTCAAGTTTTTTAATTAAAGATTATATAACTTGTAGAGCCCGTACCGTTATGTGTGATATATTATTATCAGCATGCGTATTAAAGTTAAATAAATTTGTTATGTGCTCTAGATCAAAAGATATAACGTGTTTAAACAAAAAACATCTTTTCACCGTTATCTCAGAATTTTGAATATGAAATTAACTAAAATTTTGATTACCTATCTACTGTATAAATTTCATTCATCTATGTATTAAAACAAAAAAGTTATGATCAATTGATTTTGCATGTCGCTTTTTCGTACTAAAGAAGTTTTCACTTCAAAAATAAGTGCTTACATAGAAAAAAATAGACCACATAAAAAAGAGCACATCAAAAATATATGTACGATCATGGGGATCGAACTGAAGAGTTCAACTTTCTAGACGCACTAGCACACTTTATTACAATTATTTTCTTTTTTTTATTTAAAAAGCAAGCCAAATTTGAAAATTTTACGTGAATAGCATTTTGTAAAAAATTTAATTACCTATAAATATTTAAAAAAAAAATAAAATTTTTTAAAACTTTAAGAAAAATTATTCAACAAAAGAGGAAAAAAAGATGTATTTAATGAAAATATTATTTTTATGTTCTAAATATTTATTATTATTTCTATTTTTGTCATCTTTTTCTTAATTTCTTGAATCCTAAGCGGGCTTTAGGTAGGTGTTGAATATTCTTTAATTGTTCGTCAACGTTTCAAACGTGTTTACGCTCTTCGTCAGGACTAGTATGCTATGGTATATTTAATTTTAAGAGTTTAAAATAATTTTTTGTTTTTTATTTGAATTACATATTTCAAAATTCTAAATTCAAAGGCTTGAAAAAAATCTTCTTTTGAAATTTCGAAGATTTATAACTTTTTTTTATTTTATTTAACTTTGGTTTTAAAAGTTGAATAATAATGACTTCAAAAAAGTGTATAATTTTATTTAACAAAATTGTTAATAATAGTAAAAAATATATCTAAAGGTTTTTAAATTTTTGTTTTAATACATATTAACAAAAGAAACTTTTTTATTTGCCTAAGTACATTTACTCATTTTATGTATACAAATTTTAAATATTTGATTAACTTGAAGTCTAAGAGTTAGCTCGTGAAATCCATTTGCGAATTTTATTTTGTAAGCTAGTGTAAATTAAAAAAAAAATTAAATTAGTAAAAAAAAACACGTATACGCCCCAGTGAACGAAATATTTTTTATTTCATTAAATATAGGACAAGAACATATTTATGGTAACCCGTGGCACGACGTTGATTATGATTATGACACCAGAGATCTAGGTTCGATTCCCCTCTAAAATGAGTTTTTTCTACAGGAATTGACAAAGCCTCATTGTCACCCTCCTCCACAGCCAAACGTAGTTTTCATGAAGAAACATATAATCCTCTATTGTTGAATATGAGTAGAAGTTGGATTTTGACCTTTGGACTAGGTTCACTTAGGTATTTACTTTGACACTAAGAGTTTTACAAAGTCATTGCTTCATATTAAAAAAAATTCATATATATCATAAAGCGCTTTGATGTTGTCCAATTTCTTCTCGAACCTGATCTTATTTAATAAAATCAGTGCTGGTTAACTTTAACTACAGCGACGATATACTACTCACAATTAAGTCAGAATGATAAATGTTTTTAAAAATGACAAATCAAGCGTTCTGACAATTTTGGTGGATTTTATCAACAACTGGCAATTTTCTTTCCAAGTTCCACTTGCAAAAAAAAAAAGATTAAAACTTTCCTTATAATGAGCAGGTTTCGTTGAAAAAAAGTTAAAGATTATTAGCTGAAGAATATAAAATCGACTATTTTGGGTAATATCGTTGCCAAATAATAAAACAAAATTACAAAGTTTAATAAAACTAAATATTTTAATATTTCGTTCAATCAAAATATTAAATTTTGTGATCGATTTTAATACATTTACAAAAAATCTATGACGTAACTTGGGACTTTTGTTTTCATTTATTTTTTTTTTTTATTGAAGCTTAGTAAATTTATTAATTAATTTTATCGCTAAACTAATTCTATACTACGAGTACTTGATTTTATCTATGATTAATCTAGCTTTTTCGGTAAATTGTTTTTAATGAAACTATTTTCAAAATCAAATTTTTTAACAAAGCTCAAACTGTCTTAAAAATTGTTTTTGTCCAAAACAGCAAAATTTTTACCAATTCAAATTCTACTGTTTCACGTTATTTTGGTCCATTAAAAGTCTTTTGACTCGACTCGACATGTTACTCACGGATATAAAAAAAAAAAAAATCAGCTGACTAATATTATTTTTAAAACTTTATTTAATTTTTATTAAATGCAAACTTATAATTATCATTCTAAGCCATCCATCATAGCCATCCACTAATACTTAACAAAAAAAAATATTTTTTATGTTCGAAAAGCTATTATTTTTTGTTTTTTTTTTCTTAAATTAGTTAGCCTTCTTTGTTTCTCTTCTTCTGTAGGTATAGGAATTCCAGTTAACTATTTTTAATCTTATGGTAAAATTTAATTAATTTGAAGTTTTATCCTTTTCCGTTTGAATAAATCCTCTCCCAACCATGAAAATGCGACAATCAAACAAATTATATTGATGCCATGTAGTAAAAAGCCGGAAATAGATGCGTTTCGAAACACAACTTGAAAAAAAAGAGAAAAAAAAAAATATCAATCAATATGAATAACTCTCATAATCAAAACATTCTTACCTAGAAATTGTCCAAAAACTAATGAAAATATACCACAAATTACTTCTTGCAATCCAATTGCAGCTGGAAGTTTCTTCAATGGCACATAACTGGGTAGAATTAATATCCAGAAAATGATTCGTATTGCCTTGCATAAACCCATCCAACCGAAACAAACAAGGACCACCGTGAAATTTCTACTAAAAACCAATATTGCTCTTCCAATGCACATTCCCATGAGAGCACACAAGAAAATAGCTTTATTACTGCATTTAAGGTATTTGGCAAAGAGTGGAATTGACATTCTCATGACCATGTCACAAACAGTTAACACTAATATGGCCACTGATTCCTCACTTTTGTCGAAATCATGGTTTTTTAAAACGGATCCTGCCAGAAGGGTGAAATTATTCTCCACAAAATTAATTATTGCTAAACCCAAGATAGTATTCACGAACGAAAAGTCCTTCAGAAGATCCAAGTCAAAAAATTTTGATATCCTTTGAAGTATTGTAAGCTTTTTGTGATCATCTTCTGATGAATCACTAAGTTCATCAAATTCCTGTGGACTTTCAAAATATTCCGTTTCATCTGGTAAAATAATTTTCGGAATTGTTGGTCTTGCAACTCGTAAAGGTGCAAATGATGCACATGAATTTTTAGGAACTCTCAAAGGATATGGCAAGTTCGATGGAAAACTACGTTGACTAGTCAAGTCATCATTTGAATCCATAGGAATTTCCAAAGCATTTAGTTTTCTTATTTGTCTGGAGCCAAAAATCAAATTTAATGGTCGAACTTGATCCATCAACTCGATATCATCTGGTTTATTTAAATGCCTTTTTACAGGATGGTATAAAAATGAAGAGGCAAAATTGTGAAGAGATAGTGCGGCATAAAACAAAATTGTGTAAGTGAACCCATGTTCTCCTAGTAAATAATTGGTTAGGGTGTTCAGGAATATTGGTCCAAAACCAGATATTGCATACATGCAGGCTATGGCTGATATTCTTTTTTCATCGAAGTATGTTAGGACTGTTATGTGTGAGGCTGAAAAAATAAGACTGTGGCCAATTCCTAAAAAAAGATTTAATAAGTATGAATTCTTTAATAATATTGTATTTTATACAACTTACCACACAAAATAGAAATTGGCAAAAAGTGTAAGGTCAAGGATTCGGCAAAAACTGACAGTGCAATTCCGAGGAAAGTCAAAACGGATCCAAATAAACTGATTTGACGAAATGTAAATCGACGAAAAATTTCTCCAATAAAGAGACCTGAGTAAAAAAAAACAAAGAACATCAATGTAAATTTATGCGTTATGTGACACGTATCTAATTACGAAAATGTTAAATAGCATGATTATGAATAGCATAGTTAATTAACTTAAATCTTTCTTATAGAAGAATGTCAGATGGATTTTAGAATATGGGCAGGTCAGAAACGTTAGGGACTTAATATTTTGTCAATTTTCCGGTCTCTAATTAGTCAACAGTCAAAAAATATGCTTCCAATTTAGGCAATTTTATTGAAGAGCTGACTGGAAAGTTATAGGTAAAAAATCTCCTTAATTTGATTAACTAGTCCGTCTAAATCGTTCAGAAAATGACGTTGACTAAATACCTAGTCACTAAAGTTTCCCGAACGTGCCCTATTCGTGTGCTAAAGGAAACATTGTCAAAAAAAAAAAAACAATAAAAAAATGAGATTTATTTTTAAAATTTTACAAAAACATTAAAAAAAAAAAAATAGTTTTAACTTCCAAACCAAGTTGGCAATTTTATTTCTTGTTTTACAAAGAAAAGCAATTTTTTTTTTTTAGTTTTCAAAGATTTACATAAATCAAAAAAAAAAATTGGTATGTTATTTAAAATTTTATTTTAAGCAACTTACAAAAACAAAATTCGTTGGTAAGGTAAAAAAATTAAATTTTTTTTAATAAAATAAATACAATACATAATAATACAATAGAATGTTTAAATTTTTCGAAAAATGGAGTTTTTTTTTTATTGTAGAATTTTGGTCTTTCGGTGTTTATTAATAGAAGAACATAATATAAAATGGAACAACTTAATTATTAGCTGTTTTAAATAATGTAGTCATTTATAAAATCCGGCTCTAATTATTTTGAAAAAAAGATTGAGTTGTATACATTTTTGGCCAAAACTCGTTTAATTTATTTTTCAAATTCTTTTTCTAACTTAAACCTTTTAATCTTTTTAAAATTTTTGTTTTCAAAAACGAAATTTAACAGTTTTTGAAGATTTCCTATAGGAGAAATTGAAAATTATTTTTTGGAAAAAAGTTACCCGTTCTTTTTTTTGTCAAAAACTACCCCAACGATTTTGGAAAAAAAAAAAATACATCTTATATAAAATAAAAAAAAATTTTTTTGGACCGTTGCCATAAGCCCATTTCTGACTTTCTCGTAAACGACACGATCGATTTCAATGAAAATTTTTTAATGTATAAGTCATTTTATTAATAAATTTAGTAACGCTTTCCAAAAAAATCAAGTTCAAATTTTTTTTTTTTTAGAAAAATCAATTTTTTGAAAACACATAAATGAATTTGACTAAAACTATAATTAAGTATGTGTCGATTAATATTTCCTTTTTTTTTGAAAAATTCTTGAAATTTTTATAATATATTTTTTTATAAAACTACTAGCTGACCCGGCGGACTTCGTTCCGCCATTTCTTGTGTTTATTTCTAACTTTCGACTCTATAATGAGTCATAATTTCCAATAAAAAAAGGGAGTCAAAACTTGAAAAGTTCGTAAAATGACTTTTAAAATATTCATTTTTAAACTTTTAGCAAAAATGGCCTATGTAAAATATGGCCTAGTTAAAAACGGGAAAAAACTTGGGTAAAAAAAACTTGTTTTTCAAGTTATTCGGTCAAAAATAATTTTAAAAATTCAATTGTTTGTACATGCATGCTCATGACTAAAGCCTATATGTCCTACATATAAATTTGAGATTTTTTGCAGACTTTTAAAAATTCCAAAAAAATAAAAGACTACTCAAAAATGTATCTAAAAATTAGGTTGTTTTTCAAAAATTTTTATTTCAAAATACAGGGCCTATGAAAAAATCCGTTTTAGACCCCTAATTTTTTTTTTAAATATCTTTCTCATGGTGTAACTCAAATTTCTGTGCAAAATTTTGCGTACCTGTAATTAGTCTTTTGTCGAAGGTCTATGACTGCGAAAAAAAATTCACAACTTGGTTTTGAAATTTGTTTGAATTTTTTCAATACCTTTTTTAACTATTGAATAAATTTGTCTATCATTTAAAAAAAAATTCAACTCTTTACGACTTACCGTTTAGAAAATAGCCTCTTTTTTCAATGTCTTGTTACCCCTATTTACCCTATAAAATCTTAAATTTTTTTTTTGCCTTAAACTTTCTCCTCTTATGCCTCTTTGATTTAGCCGGTTAGCGAACGTACACAAAACCAAACTTTAATATATATAATAGATGAAAAAAAAAAACAGCTCGAACGAAAAATTCTTTAATGGCATACTTCGTTTGAATGTTTACTATAAGAAAAAATAACTAGAAACGTTTCTAAAAAAATTTTGATTCAACTTGTTTGTTTTGGTTTCTTTGTTTCTTTAGACCAAAATTTGATCATGATACTAATCTTAAAACTATTAATAAATCATTCATTTTAGCCATTTTTTTAAAAAACAAAAACAATGTCAAGACTGTAGACAAAAATCATACCAAAGTTAATACTAAGTAATTTTCTCATTTTTGCGGATCATTTTCATGTTAAAATAGCCATTATTTTTCTGGATACATTTTCCTTTGAAAAAATAAATTTTCCGATTCCTAAAAACCGTTTAAACTTGGTCTATAAATTTAAAACATCAAATGTATGTACATTATTACTAAAAAAAAAAAAAACGAAAAGCGAAAACGTGAAACTGTGAGACATCCTATTTATGTATAACTAATAAATATAATAAAGAAGTTAACGAATAATAAATTTAAAATTTACATAAAAACATCGTGATCATTTGTTTACCTGTACATGTGTAAGCTATCAATTCTATATTTAAAATTGTTTGAAATTGAAAACTTTCATTTCCAATTGCCTCGAATCTGAATAAAATTTCCCATTGCTTAAGTCCACCATGTGTCACCAGCTATAATTAAAAACAAAAAAACAACAATAATTAAAAAAACAAAACTCTCAAAACCAAACAAACTCTAAAAAACTAACAATACTAATTGCAGCAGCAATGACAACAATCCAACCCCAGCCCCCATCTGGAGCTATAAAGTTCACATCCAAATAATTTTTGTTTAGATTTTTATTTTTTGGTAATTTTGGTTTTTGTGTTGGAAGCACTTTTATGGAATGTTGGCTTTCTATGTCGGCTTGGGAGAGTGATGTTCTGAGATCATTTTTCATTTTTAAAACTTTTTCATTTGTTTAAACTTTTTGTGTAGAATAAAATGTCTGTGTTTTTTAATTTAATTGTTATTAAATACTTTGTATCGAAGGCTTTAGTTAAAATACCAGGAATTCATTTAGATATGACAGATTGATTTAACCAAAGCTCGTTTAAGCAAAAATGTCAAAACACTTTTTTTAATCCCCGAACAAAGTATTTATGACTTTTGAGAATGTTTTTCATTGATTGCACCAGTTAATTAATATTAATCGCCTTAAAGTTTTAATTTACTTTATACACAACACTTTTATCCGTTTTAATGTAGATTCAAGTCTTCTAGTCCAAAAAAGTTATCGAAAATTTAATCCGAACCGTCAAAAGCCAAAACCAATCTAGAACTGGTCGTCAATGTAAGTTTGAATTTAAGAGATTCCTCCATTATACGATTATGGAGGAGTCAATCGACTGAAGCTCTAGGTATGCTAAATAACTTGTTTTCGGGCATGGAGAAGTTCCATCGATAAGTCTCTCACAAGAAGCTGAAAAAAAAAAAAAAAAAAAAAACGTGTTTGGATTGAATATTATCTTCTTACCGAATAGTTATTTACATTTTTTGTAAAACTGGTTATGGGATTTAATTGTTTATACTTTTTTGAGTGAGGCTTGAAGGTATATGCTTTTAATTGCATTAACTGCTTGAGTAGTTTAGATTGTCAACATAGGCCAGCAAAATAACAGAAATTTTGTTTTTTTTTTTATTTTTAAATAAATATGAGAGAGGAATAACAAAATCTTTGAGGCTTCACTAAGCTTTGAGAATCTCTACTGACTGACTGATACTTTGCTCAATGTTAAATAAATTTGTAAGAAATTTAAATAATATTAAATTGTTGTTTTAGTTTGGAAGATAATTTACGTAAACAGAACCAGTAGCTTAGCGATTAAGTTAAAGCTGTCTTATCAATTTTTTTTTTTACTTTTTGTGACCAAATGTGACCCAAAAGATTTTTATGAATTTAGAGTCAAATAAAAAAAAAAAATTGTTTTGTTTTTGATATTTTTTTTTTTAATTTTATTAAAAGCGAATCTAAATTGTTTTGTTTTTCTATATTCTTATGAATTAAAAATATTCTGATTAGTCTTTTTTTTACTTGCGATATAGGTACATAGGTACTATATATCAAATTATGCATTCGTAAAAAAGAAAGTTCAGATAACAGTTTTCCACTATATTACAATAATAGAGAATGCAAAAAAAGTTGGTATCGAAAGTCTGTCTGTCAGTGAAAATGATTCATATTTTTTTTAAATAAGTTTAAAAAAACACCACTTAAATTTTTGTAAAACTAGATTTAGGTTAAAAAATATCATCCAATTAATTCATGATTTAGACAGTATAAATAGTTTTCCAAAAATTGTATTTTGTTATTCCAGGTCTTAAAAGTTGAACCTGACAATGTTTAAAATTTTTAGACGTTTGGTTATATATTTAGAATGTTAGGGGCCGAAAATGAAAAAATTCTCGGTGCACCAAAAAATGTTTGTTTTTTTTCAAAATTCAAGTTTTTATTACTCGAAAAAAGTTGGCTTTGATTAAAACTTTAATTTTTTTGTACCTACATATATACTTGAGCAATTGGACAAGTAAAAATTGTTATAATAAATTACGGTTTAAAAATCATACCTTTACTCAACAAATTTCTGTAAAGTTACCCTACATAGCTGAGTTAAGTAGGTACCTAACCTTCATATTTTTACTTGAGATATAGGTACTATAGCACTAGGGCAAGTTTAGGATTCGAAAAAAATCGAACTCGAGATTACAATTTTACATGGCATTACGATGATGGAGAATGCCAAAAAAGTGGGTCCGGCAATTCTGTCTGTCTGTGTGTACCTCGAGCTACCACCTAAGCTAATGGAACGATTTTCTTCAAACTTGGTAATTAACAGTTTTGGGTGGTGTCCTATAGGACAAATTGAAATTTTTTTTTAGGACCAAAACTAACGGTACCTGTCATATAACGGAAATAGAAAAGTTAACTCTAACGATTTTGATCAAAATTTTTGTGTGTAGTAAAAAACATAAAAACTCCCTTTGGAAATAAAAAAAATATTTTTTGTACCGTTATTAACGGTACCTGCCATAGAACGGTTTTTTTTTAATTTATGAATTTCTCGTAAACAACTGAACAGATTTCGACCAAAACTTTTATACAGAAACGTTTAAACAATCATTATTTTACAAAAATTTAAAATATTTCAAAAAACATATTTTTGGATTTTTAAAAAATACTAGCTACTTTTTAAAAAAATAGAACCTGTTTGAAAATACATTTAAACCGAAAAAAACTGGTTTATTGTAATGAACATTAACCAATTTATTGTAATTTATGCAGTTATTGGACATTGTTGATTGAATAGCGGCACTTGATTCGGAAGGCCGAATTACACTTCAAAACAATTTTTTCAATGTAAATTCAAAAAATGAATTGATTCAAAATGTATTTCCAAGTATAATAACAAATTACAAAAATCATACTTGGCTGAGTGAACGTTCAATAATGGCTGGTACAAATAAAAATGTTTCTGAAATCAATGCAACAATTTTAAACTATATAAATGCACAATGTTTTGCCTACAAATCGGATGACCTTATCACAAATGAAAGCAATGTATCAAATTACCAAACGGAGTTTTTGAATTCATTGGATATACCAGGACTATAATGTATCAAAAAGCCTTGCCATATTATTAGGCGCAAGCGAAAAAATACAATTTTTTGGTTCATGCTGCTGAATTTTTAAAGTTTTTGTAGAGATGTCTTTAAATTTTTTTATTTAGTAGTAGCAATATGGAACTTGCAGGGTTGCTACAAAGCTCAAAAGTTAGCTCAGCTCAGCTCATAGCTCAGATCAAATTTTGAGCTAGCTCACTTTTGAGCTATGTATGTACCATAGCTCAGCTCATTTGAGCTGAGCTGAAAGTGAGCTGAGCTGAAGGTTGAGCTGAGCTGTTGGGTGAGCTGAGCTGTTGGGTGAGCTAAGGTAAAGTGAGCTGAGCTGTGATGGGTGAGAGGATACATTGATTTTTATTTGGAAAGTATAGTGAAATATGAAGATATTTTAAACTTTTATAAAACACCATAGCTTAAGATGTTTGGTTCTAGTTATTAATGGAATTATTTTAACACATGGATATTTTTATAAATAAAACAGATAATTTTTCGTGATCTTTTTTCTTGGTTTTTTTAAAAGTAAATATATTTCTATTTTTTTTAGTAAAATATTTCTTTTTTTATCATAAAAAAAAAATTCCGGTACAATCCGGTTTTTCGACTTTTTTTTAAAATTCCGAGAAAATCGTGTTTGAAAGTAAGGGTAAAATTTTTTTTCGAAAAATCCCCGAATTTTGAACGCTCCTGGAAGCTAAACCGTTTGAGAGCAATTTTTGGGAGTGATGCCAAATGATAGCTTGTGTCATGGGCCTACGCTTTGCACATTGTCAGATTTTTAAAATATCGCCTTCCATTTTAAACCGCCACATCATGCCTATTTTATCAGAATCGTGCCTAATTTTTTTTTACTTTTAAGTTCTCCCGGTTTGAGAACGCGTGGACCTACAGGGATGGGAGTTGTACCCAAATGTAGGTTAGAGTCCCCGCTACCTTTTGGCATCAAAAAAATTGTTTTCATTTTCTTCAAAACTCCGCGATATAGGCGTTCGAACGCTTTGATCTAGAAACAAGGGAGTGGTGCCATATGAAAGCTTATATTCTCAGCTACCCGATAGTGGTATAATCCGGTTTTTCGATTTTTTTCAAAATTCCGAGAAAATCGTGTTTGAAAGTAAGGGTAAAATTTTTTTTCGAAAAATCCCCGAATCTTTGAACGCTCCTGGAAGCTAAACCGTTTGAGAGCAATTTTTGGGAGTGATGCCAAATGATAGCTTGTGTCATGGGCCTACGCTTTGCACATTGTCAGATTTTTAAAAAATCGCCTTCCATGTTAAACCGCCACATCATGCCAATTTTTTCAGAATCGTGCCTATTTTTTTTACTTTTAAGTTCTCCCGGTTTGAGAACGCGTGGACCTACAGGGATAAGAGTTGTACCCAAATGTAGGTTAGAGTCCCCGCTACCTTTTGGCATCAAAAAATTTGTCTTAATTTTCTTCAAAACTCCGCGATACAGGCGTTCGAACGCTTTGATCTAGAAACAGGGGAGTGGTGCCATATGAAAGCTTATATTCTCAGCTACCCGATAGTGGTATAATCCGGTTTTTCGATTTTTTTCAAAATTCCGAGAAAATCGTGTTTGAAAGTAAGGGTAAAATTTTTTTTCGAAAAATCCCCGAATCTTTGAACGCTCCTGGAAGCTAAACCGTTTGAGAGCAATTTTTGGGAGTGATGCCAAATGATAGCTTGTATCATGGGCCTACGCTTTGCACATTGTCAGATTTTTAAAAAATCGCCTTCCATGTTAAACCGCCACATCATGCCAATTTTTTCAGAATCGTGCCTATTTTTTTTTTTACTTTTAAGTTCTCCCGGTTTGAGAACGCGTGGACCTACAGGGATAAGAGTTGTACCCAAATGTAGGTTAGAGTCCCAGCTACCTTTTGGCATCAAAAAATTTTATTTTTCATTTTCTTCAAAATTCCGAGATATAGGCGTTGGAAGTTGGGGGCGCTCACTTTCAGCTCAGCTCACTTTCAGCTCAGCTCAAATGAGCTGAGCTATGGAACCTAGCTCAAAAGTGAGCTAGCTCAAATTTGAGCTGAGCTGTGAGCTGAGCTGAAATGTCAGCTTTTTGCAACCCTGGCAACTTGCCACATGGAAATTACCACATGCAACTTGTCACATGCAACTTCCCACATGTAACTTGCCACACGCAACTTGCCACATACAACTTGCCACATGCAACTTGCCACATGCAACTTGCCACATACAACTTGCCACATGCAACTTGCCACATACAACTTGCCACATGCAACTTGCCACATGTAACTTGCAACGTGTTGTGTGTTTTATGTTTGCCGTACTGCGGCGTACTGCATTTTTAAATACTAAAGTACTGACTACTCTAAAGGTTAAACGACATCCCTGCTACCCATGGTGATCGCGTCATAATCCCTTTGACATTCTTGTCAAAAAGTGAATTTTCATACTCACCCTCCCATAAGAAGTATAACTTCAAAAAGTCAAAGAATTCATACTTTTTGATACAAAATAACGTAGGGGAGAGTGGGGCTAAATGTAACAGGGGTAAGAATTAACAGCTAAAAAAAGCGATGTTCCTTTCAATATTAAGAAACGCGTAAAGGAGAAAAATGCTCAATTTTTGCATATCTACCGGCACATTTTCTTCAGATGAAGATTAGATGACAGGGTGAGAAGTTACACTAGTGGTGCCCAAAAAATGCATGTTTGTAACTTTTTTTTTAAATTTTATTTTTGGTCTACCTCTTTACCCGAAAAAGATAGAGTGTTAAGTGTTTTTTTGTTATATGCAACTGTGTTTTGGCTCAAATTGCGTGTATATGTTATGTCTATATCAGTTTCGCTTTTTTTTTAAATTGATTTTATGTGCCAAATTTCATGCTGGGGCTAGTTGTAACATTTTTCCGGGGCAAGTTGTACCATGTAAAAACCTACCTATACTGAAAAATTGTTTACCTAATATAATTAACAACCCTAAATATGAATGCTTGTAATTGAATTTGTATTTATTTTGAAATTGGAAACACATTTTTGAACCACCACTTGAATTTATAAAGCTTATAAAACAATTTATGAATTCGAATAACTTTTATTTAAGACTACTGTCAAAGTTTCTCTGGAAATCTTGGATTTGCTCCACTTTTTACAAATTTGCACCAAAATTTCATGACTGAGGTTTGTTTTTATTGTTATTAATTAAAAATAAATAAATATAAACAAATAAAGGTATTTTCTCTTATTTTTAGTTCTTGGTACAACCTACCCCGGTATGTGTTACACTTTGCCCCGTATGTGGGGTAAGTTGAAACAACACGATTTTTTTTTTGGAAGCTTTATTTTTCAACATTACCGTTATGTTTTGGTAAATTTGGATGATGGATCTTGGAGCTAAAACATGGGTCTTTAATTTAAAAAAGGTCTGGTTGACCCACTTTCAAATTTGTAGGAGAACCATCGATTTTAGAAAAAAGTGTTACATTTGGCCCCACTCTCCCCTACATAAGGGATAAGCTCCAAAAGACGTTTCCTATGGAATTCATGCCGGGAGAATTATCAGACCGGTCCAATACTTGAATTTGTATATCGAGGAATAACGTGACATTCTTAACTTTATGGTAAGGACCCAGTCTTGCATAGATATAGATGCTTCGAGTCTCGAGCCTATTCTGAAATCGTAGAATCAAAACGTTCCCAAGCTCCTTTTGTTTTGGTCTGGCGTTTTCCACAATATAAAAAGAACCTCATCCTTTTCCTGAAATAGCAGCACAGCCAATAATGATCAGAGGATGTTTTTTTATTTGATTAACGTACTTGCCTGGTCTTATACGAAAAAAAAACTACTCCAAATCTTAGAAAATTACGTACTATCCAGACGATCAGAGCTTCTATGTTTATGCAAAATGCGATCCTTGCCATTGAAGTTAAGCATGTCACGTTATTCCTCGGTACAAAAAAATTAAGTATTGGACCGGTCTGGTAATTATCCGGGCGTGAATTCCATAGGAAACGTCTTTTAGGCCCAATTTATTCACTCTCCATTATATTTAAAGGCTCCATTAAAAATTATAAAACTGTCAAATCGCATACAAATTTTAAAATTTCCCTTTTTTAATGGCGACTTTAAATTTAATGGAGTGTGAATAAATTGGACCTTAGAGCTTATCCCCTATTGTACGTTATTTTGTATCAAAAAGTATGAATTCTTTGACTTTTTTTAAGTCAATCCGTATCTACATGATAAGTGCAAGTAAATGGGACAAATAAAATTCAAGATATTTCGACAAAAACTTTGAAAATTCAGCAACATGAACCAAAAAATTGTATTTTGTTCGATTGGCCCTAACAATATGGCAAGGTACTGTAGGTGTTTCATTAACCTGAATATTCAAAGGCAATTTAAGAACCGAGTGTGCTGTACGGCCACCATCTAATAACATGGCTGCAATTTCCAGAGCCAATGCTATTTTATTTTCAGATCGTATTTATGCTAAAAGTAATGATATCAAAAATGTTTTTTACGTAGGTACCATCGGGTGCATCTACGAAATACAAACCACAACTCTGATTGATGACACCTTGCATAATAGTGTCATACTTCGGGAATTGGTTTGCACAAATATTCTTAATTCAACGCAATTGTATTGCCTTCCGCGTAGTATTTCTTGATCAAGAACATCTTGCTCTTCACGATTTGGAGCAACCAATCCTAATAGTGCGAAGTGCCAATGCTTTATTCGCATATACATTTTTTCATTTGTGTAATCATAATGTGGATTTAATGTCACACGGCGCATTCGGTGTATCTAATCGTAATCACGGAAATTATGCTAAAGTTCGAGTCGATTTGGAGGATTAGATGTGATTATATTACTGAGACCAATATGATGTGGCGAAGACAAAACAAATGCACCAGGAAGCGTTGAGTCCCAATGATTGTCTGCTTCAAGCAAATTCAAACGTTGACAGGCATCACAGACAGACTATAAACAATAATAACACTAATTAACAAAATTAAACTTTTTTTTTGTTGCCGAAACAAAAATATACTTTTCTGAAGGTTTTCGGTGTGCTGAATTCGAATCCGAAGTCAAAAAAAAATTAATCAGCTTCCGTTTTTGAAATATTACCGTTAGGAAATACAGCACTTCGGACCTTATTCTTTTATATATGGAAAATTGTTTAAGCATATTTAGTAACGGTTTTTATAAGAACTATTTAGCACCTTTTTAAATCTGTTTAAATCTTTCCCATATCTTTTTTCTGCCCGAGATATCCTCAGTTGTTTGGTATTTTTATAAATTTTATAACGTCATTATCTTCTTTATGATTATGATATATGAAGCCAAACCCACTGACTTCAGTTTAAGATATCTCGGGCAATACAAAAGATATTGAAAAGATTTAAACAGGTATCGAAAGATGAAAAACAGTTCTTATAGAAACCGTTACTATGTATGCTCAAACAATTTTCCTTATACAAAAGAATAATATCCGAAGAACTTAAAAAACGTTTTTTTGCATTTTCTAACGGTAATATCTCAAAAACGGGAGCTGATTGGTTGTTTTTGACTTCGGATTCGAGCTCAGCACACCGAAAACCTTCAGAAAAGTATATTTTTGTTTCGGCAACAAAACCCTTGTAAACCAGTGTAATTATTTTGAAAGCCTGTCTAAATATATTTTTTTACAAATAAAGCTTAGTTAAACTTTTTAAAAAGCAAGAGTGTTTTTTCACTCGTACAAATTGACAGCTATGTGAAAGTGGGAGAAAAGGTATTATTTTTTTTTGATACAAACCATCTACATATTAATACCTTTCAAACAAACAAAAAATTACCAAAATCGGACCAGCCAAACGCGAGTTTATCGGCCACACACACTTAACGAACTCATTTTTATATATAAGATTTCAAATTTTTTTTTTTTTGAAAAATCAATTTTTTGGAAACGTATTGGGGGAAATTTTTGTAATTTCGTTTTTATGTGTAAGTTAATTATTTCTTCAAAATGGCATACCAACTTTTTTTTTGAAAAATGTTAGAAAATTTGTATACCTATATAAAAAATTATTTAAAAAAAAAAAACTGCTCTAACGATTTTCGAAAATTCCTTTTTATACAAGAGATTTTATTTTTTTTTGCACCACTTATAAAATTCCGTGAAAAGCTTGAACATTAGAGTAACTTTTACCATAAGAGCAAGTACGTGCGACCCCAGTCGTGCAATTTATTTTTAATGGTTTTATATTCAATTAAAATTGCCTATAGATAAAAAACATTTATCTTTTCACCAAAAAATTACAAACAAAAAATGAATTTCTATGGAAATATGAATAGATTGTAATTTGTAACTGAAAAGAGGATAGTTTGGTGATGCTTAAAGTTATTGCTTCATATTTTGAAGAAGCATGCGAATTTACTGAGATGTGTTAGCTAGGTGATAAAAATTGAAAGCGCCCAGAGTGTAAACTCAGTCTTTTTAAATGATATTTCAATTGTGAAATGCGTAAAAAGCATATAGTAATTATTCTAAGCACGCAATATTAATTTCATCATTTAATATGACTTTTTTAATAGGATAATTAAAACTATCTATTAGAATGTTAAATATTTGTGTTAGCTGCAGAAACTTTATTTTTCATAAACCATTCAATATTCCCGTGACAATTCTAAATACCATTTCGTCAAATGATGATTTAAAAAGTGTTGAGGATAACATTATACTTTTGATTCAAGTGTTAAGCAGTTTTTCAATTTTTCATCACTTGGTGAATAAAATAAAAGTACTAAAGTTTATGGAAGTAATCTCGAAGAACTTCGAAATAATTTCGTTATCCTTTGGAAAGAGTGTTTTACAAGAATTTTTGAATTTGCAGCCAACACTTCCTTCCGTTTGCTGATAATCCAATTCAAGAATTTGTATTTTCAAATGAAACTTTATTACCCAATTCACTAAAAGACTTGAATGGCTTTATTTTTCGAACAACTATAATAAGAGATCCTCCTTGTGTTTTTTCGTATAAGGACAAGAAAGGACTTCATTATATTGGAGGTTATTCTAGACAAATTTTTCCTGGGATTTTTGGAAAAACACAATGCAACGTTTGTTCAAATCGATATCAAACAATTGGTTTTATATTTGATTCTCGCTGATATGCTGAATGATTTCATTTCCGGCGATCTTATAGATGTATGGAAATCGTTTAGTAAAATTTACCTAATTTTCATCAGTATGTCCTTGGAGAAATCAATAACTAAATCATATTGGTTTTATTTTCTAATTCTGATGTTTGCTTTTATTTCTGTGAATTATTACCTAATATTTATGACATCATTTTTGACAGTTTACATCAAAATTGATCAATTCAAGATCTTATCGAGAATAAGGTCCGAATTATGATGTTGGATTACTATTATGGTTTATTATAAGAAACTCTCATATAAACCAGATGGTTTTGAGAGTATAATAATGTGGATGAATTTTTTAAACTTATACCCGTGAATTATATTCAATGAAGAATACCAGCTTCGCTTATGCCGATGCTAGTGATTTGTTGGAATTTTAAATGGATGCACAAATCAAACCATAATTTCATATTATTAAAGATAACTTGCAGCAATTTTTCTTTGTATTTCTTTTACAAAAAAAATTCACCATTTAAAGAAATACTGAGTGATTATATTATTCATATTTTCCCAACGGGTTTGATTGAAAAATGGACACGGAATGCATATTATCAAGCTAAAAATGCGGGTAACATGTACATATTCTGATTTGGGCCAGGTTTTTGTGGAACAAGAAGCAATACCATTTTCTTTATATCATTTTAAATTTGCTTGGATATGTTTGATTGTTGGAATGTTTAGTGCATTTGTGGTATTTTTTTTGGAAATTTTGTATTTTGTAATTTTTTTAAAGCAAATTAAAAATTAAAATTTAAAATTTTGATGTTTTAAATTATTACTTTTATCAGTGTATATCTTAGTCCATGTTTTAATAAATAACGTGTAGTGTTTCAAATAGAAAAAATTGTTTTTTTTTTTTTTGTTTAATTCATTAAAAACCCAAATAGCAATTTAAAGAAAATGAATGAGTGTACAAGAGTACAAGTTGCTAAAATTTTTAAATCTCTTTATGTAGGTACAACACATTTTTAAAAACGTATATGAAAAATAAAAAGAATAAAAATCGCTTTAAAAAAAAAAAACAACATTTTCAATCAAATAGATGTCCAAAACAAGTACCTATACCTATTCAATTTTATTTTTTAAATTATTGTTTTTTTTTTTTAGAAAAAAATATTTTCAGTATTTTAAATCTGTTAAAAAAAACTGCAGTTAAATAATTAAAAAAAAAAGGTAAAATAAAATTAATATGCCAATCGAATTTTGTAAAAATTACCTATCACGTTTTCGAAAATTTGATTTTTCAAAAAAAAAAAATCATTTTTTTTTATAAAACCAAAAATTTTTTTTTTTTAATTTAATTTTTTTTTTTTTGATTTATATTAAAATTATATAAATCTTTTTATATGAAAAAAATCATTGAAATCGATTTAGTAGTTTGGAAGAAAATCATATTTAAAAGAACGGTTCTGCCAGACTGACTGTTGCTGATGTTATTTTTCGAAATGTTCTTGAAGACACCACGGCCCTATTGCACCAACCACTTTGCACTTTAACTTTGCAAATTCTGTTTCACCAACCAAAAATCTGCAAAACACTTAGTACTTTTCAGAAAAGCGCAAAGTTTTGCCAATTTGAAAAAAAGTCTTTGATTTTGTTGCACTAAAAAAAAATTTTGCACTTTGCAATCAAATTTTGCAAAGTCTTGCAATAAAGTGCGGGTATATTAAATGATAAATTTAAATGAATCGTCTTGACCGACTTTTTGAAAATGAAGAGTTAAGTAATATTTACTTGAGAGATGTAAGATTAAGAATAAATTTTGGAAATTATTTTTATTTTTAGTTGGTGAAACACCCGCTCTTTTTACTTTACAAAAAAAAAAAAAATATCAAAAATTGCAAAGTGCAAAGTCGGTGACTTTTAATTTTTATTAAAAAAAAAAGAGTGTGTGTACATGTACACGCGACTGAAGTTATACTTCTCATTCAGTATATATAAATGAATTTCATTTGATATTTTTAATTTCTATTATTAAATTAATTAATCCAAACTTCGTTTTTTACATTTTTATCAAGTGAACAATAAATTAATTCTTTCATCCTCCTTGCGTCCATGTAGTTTTCAATATAATCTGTGAAATTTACTCATGTTGTGCGGTTCAGAACGTACGGTATATGCTTAACGAAAGTAAACAAATTGCGCATAAAATATGCTCTATGGTAATTTTATGAGGATTGTGTGTGCTTCAGCACTAGTAGTAGCAATATGCAACTTGCAGGGTTGCTAAAAAGCTCAAAAGTGAGCTCAGCTCAACTCGCAGCTCAGCTCAAATTTTGAGCTAGCTCACTTTTGAGCTATGTACCATAGCTCAGCTCATTTGAGCTAAGCTGAAAGTGAGCTGAGCTGTTGGGTGAGCTGAGCTGTTGGGTGAGCTAAGGTAAAGTGAGCTGAGCTGAGCTGTGATGGGTGATAGGATACATTGCTTTTTATTTGGAAAGTATAATGAAATATGAAGATATTTTAAACTTTTATATAACACCATAGCTTAAGATGTTTGGTTCTAGTTATTAATGGAATTATTTTAACACATAGATATTTTTATAAATAAGACAGATAATTTTTCGTGATTTTTTCTCTTGGTGTTTTTGATAGTAAATATATTTCTATTTTTTTAGTAAAATATTTCTATTTTTATCATAAAAAAAAAATTCCGGTACAATCCGGTTTTTCGACTTTTTTCAAAATTCCGAGAAAATCGGTTTTGAAAGTTGGGGTAAATTTTTTTTTTCGAAAAATCCCCGAATCTTTGAACGCTCCTAGAAGCTAAACCGCTTGAGAGTAATTTTTGGGAGTGATGCCAAATGATAGCTTGTGTCATGGGCCTACGCTTTGCACATTGTCAGATTTTTAAAAAATCGCCTTCCATGTTAAACCGCCACATCATGCCTATTTTTTCAGAATCGTGCCTATTTTTTTTTTTACTTTTAAGTTCTCCCGGTTTGAGAACGCGTGGACCTACAGGGATGGGAATTGTACCCAAATGTAGGTTAAAGTCCCCGCTACCTTTTTAGTAGAGTAACTAAAGCAAATTATTAGGGAACCCGGCCGAACAGCTCTGATTTTGACGATTTTTTTTTTCAAACGTAGGTAATTAAAAATACTTTAAAGTCTATAGATTAAAAATTGCCGGTGTTGCCGTATTGTTTTTTTAAAATTAAAATTAATTTTTTTTTAACAAAACCATTTTTTTTGCTTAAATTTCATAAAATAAATGATAGCAAAAGATTCTCTAGGTAATTTAAGGAAAATATATAAAAGGCAGTAAGGGACAATCTACCATCGTTTAAGCGATAAATTCAATTTTCTAACATTCTGACCTAAAACACAAAAAAAATATTTTGAAAACAACGGCAACACCTACAATATTTTAAAATACATTTTTAAAAAGCCAGAAGCTCATTCTTATCTCTTAAATTTAAATCCACTAAATTTAATCAATACTTTTTGAAAAAATGGTCCTCAAACTCAGAATTAAAAAAAAAAATGTTGTTAGAAAAATTTAAAATGACTTTTTTCCGAACTTTTTCTAATAAAATATGAATTTATTTAAAAAAAAATGTTTGGCCATAAATATTATCAGTTGAATTTCGAATCAAAAAAGGTAAAATATATCACACTTTTGAAAAAAAAAAAATGAAAAATTACTTCAATTTCAATGTTTTTTTTTTTTATTAAAACTGAATTTTTGCATTGAAATAATTAATTTTCTCAAAGACTGTGGTAAATAGGAACTTTAAATTTTTGCTATTTAACTTACAACAGTAAGGGTTATTAAATGAATAAAAAATAATTTTATGTTTAGATGTTGAACTTTAAAAAAAAATAAGTTACATTTTTTTCAAAACTTTTATTAAAAAAAGTTCTTCGAAAATGAAATACTTTTTAATTTTTTTCATAAACCGTAATACATATTGACATTTCCTTTTATAATTTGAAATCATAATAAATGCGGCCAAAAAAATTTGAAAATAAATGCATTTTATATTACGACCAAGTTTAAAAAACGACATGTTAAAATTTTTTCAATAATTTTTTTTTTTCAAAAATCTGAGTTCAATTACTATTCTTTCAAAAGCCGTTCGTTCAATTAACTTAGTTTTAATTTTACATATATGACTAAGCTTCTAGCTTTTAAAAAATGTATATTTGAATATTGTAGGTGTTGCCATTGTGTTCAAATATTTTTTTTTATGTTTGAAGTCAATTAATAAGAAAATTGCATCTATCGCTTGAACTATGGAAGACTGTCCCTCACTCCCATATATTTTTTTTCCCTGAATTTCCTAGACAATCTTTTGGCATCAATTAATTTATGAAATTTAAGAAAAATTTTTGAAAAAAATTAGTTTTTGTTCACAAAAATATTCAATTAAATTTAAAAAATCAAAACGGCAACACCGGCAACTTTTAATCTATAGACTTTAAAGTATTTTTAATTACCGACGTTTGAAAAAAAAGATCATCAAAATCTAAGCTGTTCGGCCGGGTTCCCTAATATTGCCAATTTTTGAGCTTTAGTTACTCCACTATTTCTCATCAAAAAATTTTATTTTCATTTTCTTCAAAATTCCGCTATATAGGCGTTGGAACGCTTTGATCTAGAGACAGGGGAGTGGTACCATATGAAAGCTTATATTCTCAGCTAGCCGATAGTGGTATAATCCGGTTTTTCGATTTTTTTCAAAATTCCGAGAAAATCGCCTTTGAAAGTTGGGGCAAAATTTTTTTTCGAAAAATCCCCGAATCTTTGAACGCTCCTAGAAGCTAAACCGCTTGAGAGCAATTTTTGGGAGTGATGCCAAATGATAGCTTGTGTCATGGGCCTACGCTTTGCACATTGTCAGATTTTTAAAAAATCGCCTTCCATGTTAAACCGCCACATCATGCCTATTTTTTCAGAATCGTGCCTATTTTTTTTTTACTTTTAAGTTCTCCCGGTTTGAGAACGCGTGGACCTACAGGGATGAGAGTTGTACCGAAATGTAGGTTAGAGTCCCCGCTACCTTTTGGCATCAAAAATTTTTTTTCCATTTTTTTCAAAATTCCGAGATATAGGCGTTGGAACGCTTTGATCTAGAGACAGGGGAGTGGTACCATATGAAAGCTTATATTCTCAGCTAGCCGATAGTGGTATAATCCGGTTTTTCGATTTTTTTCAAAATTCCGAGAAAATCGCCTTTGAAAGTTGGGGCAAAATTTTTTTTCGAAAAATCCCCGAATCTTTGAACGCTCCTAGAAGCTAAACCGCTTGAGAGTAATTTTTGGGAGTGATGCCAAATGATAGCTTGTGTCATGGGCCTACGCTTTGCACATTGTCAGATTTTTAAAAAATCGCCTTCCATGTTAAACCGCCACATCATGCCTATTTTTTCAGAATCGTGCCTATTTTTTTTTTTTACTTTTAAGTTCTCCCGGTTTGAGAACGCGTGGACCTACAGGGATGGGAATTGTACCCAAATGTAGGTTAAAGTCCCCGCTACCTTTTCTCATCAAAAAATTTTATTTTCATTTTCTTCAAAATTCCGCTATATAGGCGTTGGAACGCTTTGATCTAGAGACAGGGGAGTGGTACCATATGAAAGCTTATATTCTCAGCTAGCCGATAGTGGTATAATCCGGTTTTTCGATTTTTTTCAAAATTCCGAGAAAATCGCCTTTGAAAGTTGGGGCAAAATTTTTTTTTCGAAAAATCCCCGAATCTTTGAACGCTCCTAGAAGCTAAACCGCTTGAGAGTAATTTTTGGGAGTGATGCCAAATAATAGCTTGTGTCATGGGCCTACGCTTTGCACATTATCAGATTTTTAAAAAATCATCTTCCATGTTAAACCGCCACATCATGCCTATTTTATCAGAATCGTGCCTAATTTTTTTTTTACTTTTAAGTTCTCCCGGTTTGAGAACGCGTGGACCTACAGGGATGAGAGTTGTACCCAAATGTAGGTTAGAGTCCCCGCTACCTTTTGGCATCAAAATTTTTTTTTTCATTTTTTTCAAAATTCCGAGATATAGGCGTTGGAAGTTGGGCGCTCATTTTCAGCTCAGCTCACTTTCAGCTCAGCTCAAATGAGTTAAGCTAGCTCAAATTTGAGCTGAGCTGTCAGCTGAGCTGAAATGTGAGCTTTTTGCAACCCTGGCAACTCACCACATAGAAATTACCACATGCAACTTGCCACATGCAACTTGCCACATGTAACTTGCCACATGCAACTTGCCACACGCAACTTGCCACACGCAACTTGCCACACGCAACTTGCCGCATGCAACTTGCCACATACAACTTGCCACATGCAACTTGCCACATGAAACATGTAACTTGCAACGTGTTGTGTGTTTTATGTTTGCCGTACTGCGGCGTACTGCATTTTTAAATACTAAAGTACTGCCTACTCTAAAGGTGAAACGACAGCCCTGCTTTCCATGGTGATCGCGTCATAATCCCTTTGACATTCTTGTCAAAAAGTAAATTTTCATACCCACCCTCCCATAAGAAGTATAACTTCAAAAACTTTGCACTTTTAGTTTCCAGAAAAGTATTATTTTGCAAAATGCAAAGTGAAAAGTGGGTGGTGCAACAGGGCCCAGATCCTTCTTTAAAGTTTTAAGTTTATGAATTGGGAAATTATCTATTCTGTACCATTAAATGCAGCCATTCATTAATATTCACTCCTAATAAACTGATATTTGCTCATGGTTGCCTAAGTTTTTATTTGGTGCATCCCATTAAAATGTTAAAAATAAGTTCAGAAGAAATCTTCAATTTAATGAGGAAAAAAAAAATGTATTGTCTTGAAAATATTTTTCAATTAAAATTATTATTAAACTCTTTTATGTACTTTCTTTCTTCCATGCAACCAAAAATATTTTTTATATTGATTTAACTTTGTTTTTTTTTTTTTTTTGTATTCTTTATTCATGAAAAGTCTCTACTTGAAAGGAATGTTATTATTAACGTACACATTCAGCTAACTATTTCTTAAGTAAACCCTCATAAAATAATTTGTCTTCTTTTTTATTTATTATTTTTTTTTTTATTTTTGTTTTGTAAAGATAAAAGTTCGGGTTGAAGAAACACACATTAATCTTTTGTATAAGGTACCTACATCAAAAACTCTTAGCAATACAAAACAAACCTTCTACTCGAAGGGAAAACTTTGAACTTGAAACTTTTTTGTGAAAAGAAATGCAATTTGAAAAGTTGAATAAGAGGTTGTTTCCTTTTCTCTTTTCCTCTCTTTAACAGTTATAAAATAAATATAGGCACTTGTGTGTATAAAGAACTAAGAATTATTTCTTGAAAAGGTTTCTCACTTTAACTTAACTTAAAAATTTAAGAATAGAATAATTTTCATAGATTTTGTTTTGAGAATTGTTTTTTTATTTTTTTTTCAGCTGATAGACTCTTTAAATTATGATTTTCAAAATAACATTTAAACATAAGATCATGATTATGTTATAATAAGTGGCATAATAATTAAATCGTTAAGTCTGAATTAGGATAAGATATCTAAAAACTCAAAAAATCTTTTAATAATAACAAGAACAAGCACACCTCTATTTTATCAGTAGATATATGTAGATAATGTATGTAGATCTAACTGCGAGTTGTTGTTTGGTTATTGAACTGGTGTGATTCGAATCAATGTTTAATTTTTTTTAATTAATCATAAATAGGTATATCGTCTACATTTTTTTTTATCAAGTAAGAAAGAAAAAACTCCCTTTATGATTATTAAATTGTTATGACTAGGTTTCCCCAAATTTGATCTTAGATTAAAGTGATAAAATGAAAAAAATTTAAATCGAGTTTGTGACGTTAAAAATACCTAACTTATCTTATCATTAAAATTTCAGCTAGTTAATATTTTCCGGATTGTGATGGAAACATAGCTTTTATTTATTTTAGTAAGATTTTATGGTATTTTAAAAATGTCACAAAGTTTTTTTTTTTTTTTAAATTTCTTTAATATAAAATTCAGAAAAAAAAATTAAAATTTAATATTTAAATTAGGAAAGTGTGCTTTTCTTCAAGGGCTTTGATAAATATTTATGTTTTCATGCAAATAAAATTCTTAAAAAAGATTTGTTTCAAAAGAGGTTTTTAAACGAAAGTTTGAAGTAATTCTCGTACAAATAGATTCAAGTTTTCTAATTTATTTAAATTAATTCATCAAATATTGACTTTAACATTTAAATTCATAACTAAATGAAGCTTCTCGTCTTAATTAATAAATTAATGTGCTTTTATAATTGCAAAAACAAATATCTATTTGCAAGTGGTGACAGGCAATCATTTTAATTGAAAAATAACAAAATTTTTCTTTTTCTCATGCATTGCTGATGCATTTTTTTTTTGTCACAAATAAAAACGTTATTATTATTAATTTATTGTGTTTACAATAACATTTTTAAGAATTTTTTCTTGTGTGACTTTGTCAATTTGTTTTACTTATAGTTCAAGTAAGCTAACAAAACATGCAATCACGCGATAGAAAAATTATGGGATACACGAGAGTATTATATAAACATTTTTTTTTTACTTTCCTGGTGTTTATAGAAAGTTATGAATTCTGTGGGAATATATTTTTTTGTTTCACTCATTTGTAGTTATAAGAAAAACACAAGAAAATTTCTTAGTTCCCAACTCAAAGAAACAAGCCGTTTAACATACAATTTTAGGTTCTGAAAGTGAAAGAATACATTTCATAGTAAAGTGAGGTGTATTTATTTGAGTTTGAAAATAGATTAATTTATTTTAAGGAAAAGAAAAGGTGAAAATTCACATAAACATTAACTGCCAAACTTAATAGTAATAAAACATTTGAACAGTACAATTATAAGGGCAAATTTCTTTAGGATATTCTTGTAGGAAATTGAACGTTCTACAAAAAAAAAAACACTTTTTTCTTTTATCTAACCGTTTAATAGATAATCGAGGTCCAAAGTTTGGCAAAATTATTAAAAATTCGTTTTTTGTTTTTTAAAAAATTGTAACAAATTTAACAATTATAGGAAAATTAAAGGGGCATAGCATATTTTAAGGAAACAAGTTTTCAACAAACCTTCTTTTTTCATTAATCTAACCATTGAAAAGTTATTCGAGCTCAAAGTTAAAAAAATTTATAAAAGCATTTTTTACTTTTTCCAATTTTCTAATTCACTAAAACGTCGTTGTTATTATTAACCCTTTCGAACCCAAGCTATGAAAATCAATATTAAAAAATGTTTATGTTGAATCGGGCTTTTTTGGTCACTTCCTTTTATATGCAAATAAAAATCTTTATTTCATACTTTCTCCCTACGTTTCGTCGTAATTTCTCGACTTCTTCAGGGGTATTTTATTAAATCTGTTAAATATTACATTGAAAACTTTTTACACTGTTACAAAAATTGTTTAAACTTACATGAAAATATTATTTTGTTATATTTTTATTTGCATATAAAAGGAAGTGACCAAAAAAGCCCGATTCAACATAAACATTAATAGTTCAAATAATTGGTCAAATTATCATTAATTCAATATTAAAAAATGTTTTTTCAGTATTATCGTGTCAAAAACGGGATCGGGTCAAAATTCTGGCTTCAAAATTCTGTTTTTTCAGCTAAAATTCTGTTTTTCAAAATTCTGCTTTTTTTCTATTCTGTTTTTCAAAATTCTGCTTTTCAAAATTCTGCCAGCATTATTTTTGAACAAAAAAATTCTGCTAATTCTGTTTTTATTTTGTTATAGCATAAAGCTAAAGAAAAATATACCTCATTAATGTAATTCAACATTGGTACTTTCCTAAATTTTTTACTTGCTCTATAGGGCAAGTATTGGTTTCGTGTCGAAAAAAAAATTTGAGGTTTTAATCAAAACCAACATTACGATGATGGAGAATTCCAAAAAAGTGGGTCCCGCAATTCCGTCCGTGCGTCTGTACGTCTGTGCGTCTGTGCGGTTGTGCGTCCATCTGTACACATTTCCACAGCCTAAACGGGTGGATGGATTTTCTTCAAATTTGGTACAGATGATTTTTATGGAATTCTGAAAGTTGGTTTTTTTTCGTTTTTTTATATCTCACTTAGAAAGTGTACCTCCCATACAAATTTTTCAATTCAAACCAAATAACTCGAAAACGGCTCTAACGATTTTGATTTAACTTTGCAGACGTAATGTTCGAAGCAATTGCAACAAAACTGCATTTTTAGTTTTTCTTAAAAAAGTCAAAAAAGTGTACCTCCCATACAAATTTTTCAAATTATACCAAATAACTATAAAATGTATCTAACGATTTTGATTAAACTTTACAAACGTAATATTCAAAGCAATTACAATAAAACTGCATTCTTATTTTATTCAAAAAAAGTCAAATAAAAAAACATTTTTTTTTTTCATTTAACAAAATTTTGCCCTAAATGTCGGCTCTTCCCCAACATCAACAAAATTTCTTTAATTGATTTATACAGAGGCAGCTCTTAAAATCTACAAGTAAACTAACATAAAAGTGTTTTAAACTGCAAGAGCAAGTACGTGCGACCCCAGTCGTGCATTTTATTTGTTTAAGTGTCGCAAATATTTTTTAAAATGCATAGACTGACTTTCTTTCAAATAAAATCTATGTTTAACTTATTGGAACCGATGTTGTTTGATACAAAATATTCCTTTTTTTATTCAAATTTTTGAATATTCATCTTTATTTGATAAATTAAAAAAATTTTAATTATTTTCGGAAATGTATTAAAAACCTTTTCTTAATATTTTCAAATTTATTTATTTATAAAACAAGAATGAATTTGCTTTCAAAGAATGACAAATTATGAAGGTAAGTAATCAAATAAGCAGAAAATTTTTCAAGAAGATGATTTTACAAGTTTTTGCAAAAAATTAAAAAAGGGTTTGGAAAATGTTTAAAAGCGCGCGCTTTTTAACATTTTCCCAAACCCTTTTTTATTTTTTGCAGAATTTTGAAAAGCAGAATTATGAAAAGCAGAATTTTGAAAAACAGAATTTTGAAAAACAGAATTTTGAAAAGCAGAATTTTGAAAAGCAGAATTTTGAAAGCAGATTTTAAAGATATTCGTATCCACATCCCAATGCACGCACACTGGTCATAAAAAACATTGAAATCAGTGGGCATTTAAAAAAATCGTATCAGCGATGATTTAACTAACACTTTTGAAGTAAACTAAAAAAAAAAGATTTGTAGGTAAATTGTGTATCATGCTGGTATGAAAAAAAGGCTTTCTTTCAAAATCGCTAAATACTTATAAATTGATTGCCTTGCTAAAACCCAAGTAACAAAAACACTAAAAGTAGAGTAGAACATTTGTAAGTCGAACATTTTGTCCAGTTCCGCAATTATCTGATTTTGTGATGCGGTAACCGTTTCTACATATATTTTTTGCTTTTTATTAATATTTGGATTTTGACGTGCGCCACGTAGAACTACACTTGTGTTTCGAAACCCAAAATATGTTGTCCGTGCAAGATCATTATTAAACTTGGGGTATCTATTTTATATTTAACCTTTTTATCCACATGCTTTTTCATTCCTGTATGTTTATTTGGAAATGATATCAGAGTTTTTGTTTTTTTTTTGTTAAATTAAACAGATAACTTGAATTTCTTTGAATTCAATACTTCCTCTATGAAGTATAAGTAAAGTACCTTATTAAACCATCTGTGTATATTGATACCACCACTACCACAATAACATTCACTGTTCTAAATCTTAACGGATTATAAATATTATTTAAGACCCTTTTGCTTGCTTTCTACAATTTATCATTATTTTCATCAAATTAACTCACAAAATTATGCACCGACATGCTTTTATAAAGCAAGCAGCAAACAAATCCCAAAAAAAGACGCTGAATTATGTCACCAAAAAAAATGCATTCAAGTCAAATGCAACGCATTTGCCTGCAAGTCGTACCTAACACGCCTTCCAAGTATTTCAAATTCTCAATCCGCTTATAGAGCGTTAGTGCGGTTTCCTTTCATAAAGTCACGTAGAGAGTTGTCTAATCACGTGCTCCAATGTTATTATAGATATCCATAAGTGTACTTTTTTGTTGTTGTTGAAAGAATTTTTCAAAATTATTAAACAAAAAAGAAAACAAAAACAAAAAAAACCTAAATGACAAAAAAAATATAGTTTATTATTATTGATTCCTACAAAAATCAACAATCTGACGGAAGTTCATATTTTTTCTTAAAATTTAAAGAGAAGATTGAAGGAAGTTCCCAGAAATTCCCAAATAATTCCAAACTTCTATTTGCATTTTTATTCACTTTCCTCAATAAAAACTATCATGCGTTGCCCCAGATGCATTAAACAACCTGTGTTAACCCTAAAGATTATTAAAATTTGTTTCAATTCAAATCTTCTTAACCGTATACACGCTATTTCCGACGAATATTGATTGGATCTAATAAAAAATGTCTCAAAAATCAAACCAAAACAAGAATGCATTTTGATTTGATATACCTACTTAAAACTCATGCCGGGTTGATAGGGTCCGAATTCGAAGCCACAAGGTGTGTTTTTTTTTATGTATATCTCATGAATGCATCTTGTTTACAAAAGATGTTTATGGCATTATTATAATCTTTAACTACTTGTTGATCTGCCTCATGTTCTTAACTGCGGTTTAAGTTTTGTTTGTTAAGGCATTATAGAAGAGAAGTCTTGTCATTTCTGATGTGAGTTTTTATGGTCTTAGTGATCTCTAATTAAGGTACCTGGCAAATATTGAAATGAATTTACAGGTTTATGTTTTATTTATAATGTGTTTGTTTGGAGAAAATAATATTAATAGTTGTTCAGTGACAGACGTACTTTGTGGGTTAGTGTTGCCACTTAAAGAACTTTTTTAATGAAATTTTGAGCTTTATCATTTGTGCAAACATTTGACCTATACGACTAAAGAATTTCACGTAACAAGGTGGTTTTCTCTTGGTAAAATGGTGGCTCATGAAGGTTCCCATTATTTTTTTGTCGATAAACATTTTAAAATAGTTTAAGAGAGCTCTTTGTAATGAATTAAAAATCTACTAATTTGAAAAAAAAAAGTATTTTTAAATTTAAATTCCTTTTCGTTGTAATAAAGTGGCAACACTTGTTGAAAGAAAAATGAGATTTTTATCAATGCAAGAGTACAAACAGTGTTAATGGTGAGAGAAAATTAAGAATCTTAAACCTAGGTGGGATCAGAGAATTTGTTTTTAAGGAGTACATTGTTAACCATTTAAATTGTTGTACCTATCGAAAAACCGTTTTGTAATGCATTTAAATGGCCTTTTTTTCGATAGCCATCATTTAATTGGTTACAGTGATTTGTTGTTACATGAGAAAATGTAATGTTTATAAATTGAGGTGCTCATTTTAATTATTGTCAATTTAAACAAATTTTAGGGGAATTAAACTGCAGTTTGTGAAGGAATAAGGTTTACAAAAAAAATTACATAAATTCAGTTTAATTCAATTAAAAAATTCTTTTATTTCGATATCATTATTTTTACAAAGGTTTTGTGAATTTTCAAGTATCTATTGGATTGGAACAAAACATTTAACCTAGCTAATTCATCATTAGTCATCATTAATTTCCCCAACTCTAGAAGAAACTCTTTCTTGAATTATGTTCGGCTTGGCTCTAAAAAAGACAATTTGAGAACAATACTTTGGACAGCCACCAAACTCTAAAAATTCACTGGATTTTAATTAAAAGTATAGATATCGAATTACCTCAACAAACGCTCAAAATTTCTGTAGGTACTCCATTCTCTTAGTTTTTTTAACAGCAGAAAAAATCAAGTCAAAGTCGGCTTTTATTAATTCTTAAATATTCACGCTACCAAAATCGCCGATATAAAAAAAAGGAGGTACAGCAGTCGCTTCGTGTCGTATTGCCCATATCGTAAAAATATACAAATTTTCAAAAAAAAAAAGTTCGGTACTTTGGATTTTAAATTTTTATTTAGGATTGAATACAAAATTATATAACCACAAAAAGAGTCAAAAGTCCCTGCAAAATTGACTTTTGGTTACCTAGGTAGGTACTAATAATACGCCGATTAACAAAAGAAATCGTGATTATCACTTCATTTTAAGATTCGGAAATTTTTGAATTCTTATTCAATATAAGCAAACCAAAAATACATTAGAAAATAAATGTGAATTTTTTTAGATCAGTTTATTTATGGTGCAATAGGTTTGCCAAACCAACTTAACTTACTTAAATTTAAGATATTTCGGAGAAGAAAAGAGTTATTGAGAGAGTTGAAACTGAACAAATTTATTTGAAAAAGATTAGATACCTTACGTAAAAATATTGCTTCGAAAACAACAAAAAAGTGCATTTTTAGCAGTTTTCTAACGGCAATATCTTGAAAACCTGACGTGCCAGAGCAATTCCGACTTCGTTATTCCAAAATCCTTTAGAAAAGTATAGTTTCACTAAAAGTTGGATTTCTTTATAGACCAGTGTAATTAGTTGGATGTTTGCAATGTTTAAAATATGACAGAAACAAAAAAGGTATCATCTCACCCAATTATTTTTCTATCTTAAAAAAAAAAAACTAAAAAACCATCGTTTCACATTTTTGTTTTCCAAAAGTTTGTTTGAATTCCAATATTTGTTTGTAGGTGCATATTCTGAGTTTCAGTATTTTATAAAAATAATGTCCGAAAATGCACTTTCAAAGTACACATCGTCATGTTTTTGCATTTTCAAAAATTACCCTTTTTCGAAAAAAAAAAAAAAATACTAAAAATTGTTTAAAGCTGGCCTTTTGAATCACTTAAGTCAAACCAAAAACTCGCTGTAGATTTTCGCTTCTTAATATTGATTTTTAGTATGAAAATTTTCAAAAACAAAAATGGCCCCCATGACAAATTCAATATTCAAAAGTTGTTGTTTTGTGATCTTAACTCGTACTCTTAAAATCTCTTAACTATTTTTATTCATCCATACCTACCTACAATAGAACTTTTCTAAAACAAAGTTCTTGATTCATTATCTCATAAACTTAACATGTGAATGTCTGTAAAATTAAAATTGCTATTTTTATGGAATGACATCAAACTGAAGTTTGAATTAAAAAATGTTGATAGAAAAAAAGACAAGAACATCAATCAAATAATTTGCTAAGTCATTCAAGCAGGTTGCTATGGACGGTTGCCACTCATACAAATGATTTACTAATGAATTTTTTATAGTTATAGGTTATCTTTAAGAGCAGTAACAAAACACTTTAACAACTTTATTTTAAGTTTCTTGCCAAAATTGTATTTTTTTGCATTTATTCTTTTTTTTTTACATAAAAAAAAAAACATCAACAATTTTCTTTGACATAAAGACACACCTATAAATCCACTAAATTATATCCGCTTTTCTTTTTCAGAATTTAGAACATAACAAAAAAGGAGGTGAAACCAAAAAGTACAAATAAACCAAAATAAAAAACAGATTAAAATGGATGAAGAGAGGCTAACAGAGAAAAATAATGTCAAAGTCTACAATGAAACAACAAAACCAGCAAAGAAAAAACGACGCGACAAAAGTGACTTAGGTGACAATTTTGTCGCCCCCGATGGTGGGTGGGCCTGGGCTGTGTGTCTAGCTGCAGGCGTATCTAATGTAAGTGTGTTTTATGTCGTAACTATTTTTGATGTAAAAAGGTTTATTATTTTTTTTTGTTTTTTACGATAAGTTTTTGATGGAGTATAAAGAAAAAAAGAGGTGTGCCTTAAGTACCTAAATTATGATCGCACTAGATTTGAGGTGAATATTGTGTGTTGACAAATTAAGTCGTTTCAATGTATGAATATTTGGAGCAATTTTTGAATAAATTTAGGATAGTTTTATGGGCTGAAGAGTGATAGAGGACTAAATGAAAGGTAGGTTAGTGAGATGAAACGTATACAATCTTGCTCTGTTATTGATGGATGGAGGAAAAATAATGATAAAAATGGAACAAATTCTTAGAAAATCTTTATGAACACAATGTAGGTAGTTGTAGTAGATTTCTAATAACTTTTTTAATGGACTGTTAAAAACTAAATTGTAAAAATTCTGGGACACAAGATATAAAATAAAATTATATAGTTTAAAAAATAGAAGTACTATGTAAAAAGGAGTGTACATTTACAAACAATTTTTTTTTTTCTAGTTAAAATTTTTGTTTGGGTAGTAATTGAATAAATCTATGCAACAAAACAGAATAAATCCATTTAGCAAAATTGTTGTTAAAATGCAAAAAACTGAATAGCTTCTATATTTTACTGTTTTCCAGATGTTTGACCTTTGACCTACAGATAAAAATAAAGATTACCTATGTAAATTTGACTGTAATGAGACAAACATTTTATTTCTATTGGTTTCTGGTATACAGGAATATCGGTTTGAAAACGTTGGATTTACCTATACTGTTCTTGCAAATAAAATCCATTTTTTTAATGAAATAAAAATGTAGTTTATTTAAAACAATGGTTTTAATGTTAGCAATACATTAATACATTGGCTAGATCACATACGAAAATAGTAAAACAAAAAAATTTTATTGTGGTGAAAAAACTTTTTGATACCAGCATTTTGAAACAAATTTATTTTTTAATTTAGACTTAAGAGTAATGCCTATATACCTTTCTCAGTCCGAAAAAAAGTCAATAAAGCCTTTTTCTTGACTTTTTTCTCATGTTTGTTTGGACTTTGTATGGAATTTTTTTTTGTTTTCAATTTAAAAAAAAAAAAACATTTTTCCGATAATAAATTTTATTCTCTTAGAACAGTTTTTACATCTTTATCTTTAATCTTTTTTAATCCCTACTTTAAAACATACTTGTCAACTATATACCTAAATATACCGCCAAAATAGTCAGTATTTTATGATATTTTCATAGGGAAGATGTGAAATATTGTACTAACTTAAACAAAAGATCGAAACAAAAATATAATAGTGCGTCTTACTCATAGCCGTATTTAGGGGGGGTTACAGGGTTTAACCCCCCCCCCCCCCCGAAATTTTTTTAGAAAATTATATGATGAGAATTTGAACAAATACAACCCTAATACATACTTGTGCATATATATGCCGAACTTGATGGATTGCTTTTATATTTTAGTGATAAATCGAAAATCTCCAATTTTGTGGCGGTTAAGTTTCAAATAGATTTGAACAAAATAAAATATTTGTATGAAATTTTCAATCCTCTTATAAGTGGGAACCATAAGTCGTACAAAAAAATAGATAATTATAAATTGATTGTCTCTTCGTTTTAAGAAAGTATACAATTTGTTTTTGCTAAAAGAGCTAACTTTTGAAATAATACGACATAAACAGTTGTAGGGGGAAGTGGTCACCCTTCGTACACGGTCACCCTTCGTACAGTGAGCATAAAACAAAAACTAAACGGTATTCAAACACGTGCTTACTAGTGTGCATAGACATAGTAGGCGCCGAGCTACTAGATAAATTTTGAATCCTAAGTGCAACGGATTCGGTCGCCACAAGACTTTTTGTGTTTTTTAGTGCTCTGAGTAATTTTTTTATGTACATTTTATGTCATGTTGTGTTTAAGTTAAGTATGTTTTTGGCTAAACAGTAATGAAGAATTGTTGTTTAAAGTGTTAAATTTGTGTTTTAATTATAAATATTGCAAAATCTCAGTACATTTTTTCAAAAATCGATTTTTCTGCATTATGTACAGCTTGGGGAGCATTCGTACAGTCAAACATGGGGCACATTCGTACGCATACGTATGCCCGCCAGTAAATTTTCTTCAGCAGATAACAATCAAAACACGGAGTTACAGTTTTATTGAAACGAAATTTAAACCTCTATAATAAGTATTTCGCATTCTATAGTGAATTAAGGTTGGTATTTTTATATATGTAAATAATAATTTGTTTCATAATCATCAAATTGCGAAAAATTAATTTTTTATTTGTTTTTGTTTTTTTCTGAGTCAAGTTCAATTAATTGATAAATTAATAAGTAATTAAATGTTTTAAAACTCATATTTGGCATTTGACAAATCAAAAGTTAGTCAAATTAACGTTTTAAATATCCTGTACGAATGTACCCCATGTGCTGTACGAAGGTACCCCACGGGTGGGGAGGATTCGTACAAAAATCTAATCCCAGTAAAATGGCTATTACTATTTAAGCCTTTGATTTAGAAGTGTAAAATTTTTTTCTAAAGTGTAATAATATACATGTTACAAATAAAGTCCATTTTCTCGAAACTGGAGTGAGTAAATAAATAACTAAAAAAAAATAAGTAAAAACTGTACGAAGGGTGACCACTTCCCCCTATGCTAAATAATTTTTTTAGTCAAATTCAGATTACTGACTTGTAAAAGATTGTGGTAACACAGCAAACTAGCCTGAATATGAACAAGAAACGAGAATGCAAGAAAATTGTTCCTTCAACCTAAATATTGGAAACTTTGATTTGTAAACGATATATATATGACGTTTGGGTTATATTTTTTCTGTAGATATTTATCACAAAAACTGATTATGTTTGTACTTTCTATACCTTTCTATTTGAATCTTAACTAGCGTAAAAGTAAAAGCATTTTTGAAATATTTTGCTGAACTTAGGAAGTAAAGGTTACAACTCGATTTTTCAAATTCAGACTTGATATATAATTTATTAAACATTGACATTTCTTTACCGCCGGGTACAAAGGGGTTAAGTCATAATTGATAGTTTGCCTGAAAATGTAAAGTTGAGCTAATCGATGCACTTTTGAGCATTGATCCTCTTATTTTTATAGAAAAGTGTTGTTCTAAATTTATGTTTTTGATACCAAATAAAAGAGAAAAAAGAGGTTAATCTTATTTCATCGAAACCCGGAAAGTGCAATTTTGTGACTTAACCCCTTTGTACCCGGCGGCAAAGATTTAATAATAAATAATTTATAATTTACATTTATGTTAATATATTTATGATTTATCTGCTGGCTGTTAAAACCATTGATAACACTCCCCAACACACAAAAATTTTCCAGACCGTTGTTTATCAATTCTTACTAAATTTAGGGTGCTGATTCCAAAAATAACATTATTTTTTTCTAGCAGCTCTATAGTTTTTAAATTTTATTCACACATGAAAAGGCATAGAAATTTATAAAAAATTTTTTGTTAAATTTTTTTTTTATTTAAAAAAAAAAAATTTTTTGTATTTCTTTTTAACTAACTGAATCGAAATACATTACATTAGAAACAAATTTTTCCAAAAAAACTTTAAGAACGCTTGAAATAATAAAATCTAACAAAATAGTATGAAATCACCACAAAAATGTGAAAAATTAAAATATTTAAAAAAAAAAGAGCTCCTAGAAAGCAACCAGTGTGATTTTTAGGCTTAGTGAACCCAAATGTATTAGATTCGATAAGAAAAATTTTGGAAAATGCTAACAAACAGTTAAAATAAGCATAACTTTAAAATTAGTACGAAATTACCCCCAAAATGTAAAAAACTTAAATATTTCAAAAAATAGAGCTCCTAGAAAAAAAATTAATGTTTACTGACCCCAAATACATTGAGTTTAATATAATTTTTTTCTGGAAAATTTGAATAAACGCTCAAAATAAGAAAAACTTAAAAATTAGTATTAATACTTCCCCAAATATGAAAAATTAAATATTTCAAAAACTAGAGCTGATAGAAAGAAACCAATATTATTTTTGAGCTTACTGAGCCCAAATCTATAAAATTTGATATAAATCTTTCTGGAAAATTTTAAAAAGTTGAAAATTGTTGGCCAGTGCAATATCTAGTGTTTTTTATAGGTATGATATTTTACGAAATAGTTTTTTGTATAAGGGGTAGGTAGGCTTCTACAAAAATTTTTTCCTCGCTTACGTTAGCATGTAAAAATATATAAAAAAAAATTTGCTCGGTCTGAGCTAACCCTTCCCGAAATGAAATCCTAGCTACGGCTATGGTCTTACTAATTTGGCACTTTTTGAAGTTTGTTTTAAAAAGTTTTGAATTTTTTTCATTGAATATGAATCTAAAGTCAAACATCTTTTTTACATCAATTTAGCTTAAAAGGTTGGAAGCTTTTTCGTATTTCTTATATTTATGTATATGCTTCAGTGTACTAAATTTCATGTGCAAATGATTTTTGACACCAAAAAGCACCAAAGGCAACACTGTGCTGCGAAAAGAATGATAAATAGGTAGTCAAAGCGTTTTTGACCGAAAGATTTTTAAATCTTCAACGACTTCATGACTTTAACGGATTGTGTCAACTTCATTTTTAATTCCTATTTGGTAAAAATAAGAATTTACCAAATAGTTTATAAAAAAGTAAAAATATCAAAAAATAAGATTTTTGCCTTTTTTGACAAATTCCGAAACGCATGCGCCACCGAAAGTCCCCAACCAATTTGAACCAATTTTTTTTTCTATACTAATATTTAGCTTACAGAAGAATTTTCATAAGCTATTATGTATATTCAATAAATAAGATTTTAGAGTGGTCAAATTGTTTTTGTAAAAATACCTACCATTAAAAAAAAAATTTCAAACTTTAGAGCAGATGTGCGACCGGATGATATGAACAGATTTTGATTTTTTTTTCTAAACCCTTTTTAGTCTTCACTATTCGCAACTTTACCGCGCTGTTACGATTTGAAATTCGAAAAAAAAAATTGCATTAGAAATATCGAATGCAACAATTTTACTTTCAATATAAAAAAATTGCAATTACCTGATTTGCAAGTAGGTATACAATCAGAATCAACAAAGCTTCTTTCATGAACAAGATCTAAAACCTTACCTAAAACTCATAACTTTGAACATAAAAATAAGACTAATCAATGTACCAAATTTGATGAGTACAAAATATACAAGAAATACGAGAATACAAAAATAATGGTTTCTAAAGGAAAAATAATAATCAATTGTCTTAAGAACTTGAAAATCTTAATAGCATTAATAGAAAAACAGAATGTATGCTCCCTTCAAAGTGAGATGAAAGATTGAAAGTGGCCATATTCATGCATAACTATACCCTTTTCAAACTATAAGAACACTCTTCGTTGTTTTCAAAAGATTTTACCCCAGGTACCTAAAACTTATGTCTTATCGTCATCATCATCATCATCCATAATAAATTCTTCCTTCCTTTTGAAAGGAAAAAACACAAAATTCTAGATAATTATGAATCCTTTAACATCGTCTATAGCTTAGGGGCGCATAGGGCTTTCACCCACTTGACATCTTTTAATAATAATAATAAAATTATAATGGCTCACTTCAGCCGCACATAATCAATCCGCTATATCCTCTTTCCGTTTCCATGCCATGCCACTATAAAGCTATTTCCAGGCTTTATATATGATTAGAGAAGACATCATTCAGCGCACACGAGTGCATCCACTCTATCTGTTATTTTAGGATAAGAAACTTGCTATATGCTCTAGCTCGCGGCAATACATATTCATGGTTAATAGCACCTCAATGCTCAAAAAATATTGTGTTTCGTGAACGCGTCTCTGGTGGCATCTTATAGACTTATTCTCAAATTAATGATTGTATGTTTTATTATATATGAAAGGAAAAACCCTCAGATCACAGTCACGGTTATGGTCCCGGGAGCTCTATTGAGGATTTCATCTTTTTTTTCCAAAAATAAACACACGTAAAAATTTGTAATTCGAAACACGTGCGAAGCAGTGACTCTATGGAACATCATAGCTGATGTCTTTAGAATGGGCCACCCTTATTTTTTTTGTGTTCGTATTTTTTGGTAGGTAATATTGATGTTTGTTCATAAAATAAATTTGATGTTTTACATGCATTTATTTGTCGATGAATGAAATCAACCGCAGGGTATTAATTTTTTTTTATAACAGGTTTCAATTTTATTAATTTTTTTTTTTATTTTGAATGAAAATGTTTTTTTACCAATGCTTTTAAGGGGATTTATGTTGTTCATTGAATGAGTGTTTATTATATTGGTTTTCAATATTAATGCAATGAAAATAAAATGCTCGACTGGGTCGCACGAACTTGCTCTTAGAGTTAAAGTTGCTTAAATTTTTAAGACTTTTTGTATAAAAATTTGGAAAAAAAAAACAAAATTCGTTTTTTTTAAAAATAAAATAAAATCTGAAATTAAATTGCCCTCCAAAACAAGTATGCAGTTTTGATTGATATATTAACATGCATTTTTAGAAAAAAAATTTTCAAAATCGTTAGAGCCGTTTTTTAAAAGACTAATTTTTTATAAATATTTTTTTGGAAAAAAAGTTTTAAAATAAAATTGGTATGCCATTTTATAGAAATCACTAATCAACATCTAAAAACAAAATTTCAAAAAAGTTCAATGTCCCGTTTTCGAAAATTTGATTTTTCAAAAAAAAATTTTCAAATTTTTTTTAAAAATCCAAAAAATTATTTTTTTCAAAATTTTATTTTTGGCTTATATTTAAATTATATAAATGCTTCTCCACAAAAAGTTTCGTTGAAATCGAATAAGCAGTTTCGGAGATAATCGGATTTGAAAAAAAACGGTTCTATGGCAGGTACCGTTAATAATGATTTTCAAAAAAAAATTTTTCATTGAAAGATAGACCTTAGCTTAAAACTAACATTTAAATTTTTTAAACAAAATCGTTAGAGCCGTTTTCGAGATATTTCAATTTTACTAAAATCGGTATATGACAAGTACCGTTATTTTTGGTCCAAAAAAATTAATTCCAAAAACCCCTCTGGAGAGTCGCAGAATAACGCTACATACCAAGTTTGACATTAATCGGTCCATCCGTTTAGGCTGTAGCTCCTTATACAGACAGACTGACAGACAGACTGACAGACTGACAGACTGACAGACTGACAGACAGACAGACTGACAGACTGACAGACTGACAGACTGACAGACTGACAGACTGACAGACTGACAGACTGACAGACTGACAGACTGACAGACTGACAGACTGACAGACTGACAGACTGACAGACTGACAGACTGACAGACTGACAGACTGACAGACTGACAGACTGACAGACTGACAGACTGACAGACTGACAGACTGACAGACTGACAGACTGACAGACTGACAGACTGACAGACTGACAGACTGACAGACTGACAGACTGACAGACTGACAGACTGACAGACTGACAGACTGACAGACTGACAGACTGACAGACTGACAGACTGACAGACTGACAGACTGACAGACTGACAGACTGACAGACTGACAGACTGACAGACTGACAGACTGACAGACTGACAGACTGACAGACTGACAGACTGACAGACTGACAGACTGACAGACTGACAGACTGACAGACTGACAGACTGACAGACTGACAGACTGACAGACTGACAGACTGACAGACTGACAGACTGACAGACTGACAGACTGACAGACTGACAGACAGACAGACAGACAGACGGACTTCCGGGACCCACTTTTTTGGCATTGTCTACCATCGTAATGTCATGGAAAAATGTTATCTCAACTTTTTTTTTTTGTACGAATGCATAACTTGATATATAGTACCTATATCGCAAGTAAAAATATAAAAGTAAACAAATGATAATTTGCTCATTAATATTCATGTTTATATCTTTTTTTTTTAAGACATGTTAAGTAAATGAGTCTATCAATCATCTAGATCTAGAAAGTTAGTTTTTAAAGTGTTAAAGGTTTTATAACCAGTGGTCTGTTTCAGAGTTAACTACATACATCAACTTTAAATAAGTCACCTCAAAAATCAATAGTTGAGTCCAAATTACAGTCGAAAGTACTTGTTAAGGCCTAAATAGTGCAAATGTTGAAAAAAGTTCTTCGGGAAGTCCAAAAGGTCGCACAAATTAATGTTTAAGGTCGTTGATGTAGCTGATGTATTAAGGACCCAGATTTTCATATGACACGATATAAGATCTCAAACCCATTTTCAAGTTATTTATTAAAAGCCACCTTAAAAATCAATAGCCGCACCACCGCTGCACCACGTCCCCACAGTTTCATTTTGAAAAAAGGAAAAAATATGAAAACAATTCGCTGTACCAAATGTTTAAGTCGTCTTCAAAGTTATTTTGACTTAAGTAAAAAATTGTCAGTTCATACAAACATGACTTGGTGGTCGTGGCGGTTAAAGCGTTGAACTTCTAATTGAAAGTGCTCTGGATACTCGGGTACGAATCTCCTTCTCCGTCGGTAGTTTTTACTTGCGATATAGGTACTATATATCAAGTTATTTTTCCATGAAATTACTATGGTAGAGAATGCCAATAAAGTCGGTCCCGGAAGTCCGTCTGTCAGTCTGTCTGTCTGTCTGTATAAGGAGCTACAGCCTAAATGGATGGACCGATTAATGTCAAACTTGGTATGTAGCTTTATTTGGCGACTCTCCAGAGGGTTTTTTGGAATTAATTTTTTTGGACCAAAAATAACGGTACTTGTCATATACCGATTTTAGTAAAGTTGAAATTGCTCAAAAACGCCTCCAACGATTTTGTTTAAAAAATTCAAATGTTAGTTTTAAGACGAGGTCTGTCTTCTAATGAAATTTTTTTTTTAAAGCATTATTAACGGTACCTGCCATAGGTACAACCGTTTTTTTTAAATCCGATTATCTCCGAAACTGCTTATTCGATTTCAACGAAACTTTTGTGAAGAAGCATTTATATAATGTAAATATAAATCAAAATAAAATTTCGAAAAAAATAATTTTTGGATTTTTAAAAAAATTTTGAAGATTTTTTTTTGAAAAATCAAATTCTCGAAAACGGGACATTGAATTTTTTTGAAATTTATGTGTAGATATTGATTAGTGATTTCTACAAAAAGGCATACCAATTTTATTTTAAAACTTTTTTTCCAAAAAATTATTTATAAAAAATTAGTTTTTAAAAAAACGGCTCTAACGATTTTGAAATTTTTTTTTTTTTTCTAAAAATACACCTTAATATATCAATCAAAACTGCATACCTACTTATTTTGGAGGGCAATTTGATTTCAGATTTTATTTTGTTTTTTTTTTTAAACGAATTTTATTTTTTTTTTCCAAATTTCTATATAAAAAGTCTTAAAAATTTAAGCAACTTGAACTCTAAGAGCAAGTTCGTGCGGCCCAGTCGATTTTAAGAAAATCTTAATCTTAAGAAAATGTAGACAACATCTCAATTTTTTTTTTAAATTTTGTCGACTTAGAAACATTTTTGAACAGTCGTATTTGAACTAATATAAGTAGGCACTTATATAAAAAAAAAAGATGCTATTGAAGTAAAAGTTCTATAGATTTTTTTAAAACTTTACTTTCTTACGCAAGGAGTCTGAGCACCACACGCTTGCTCTAGTTAGTAGGTATCACAGAGTTTTTCTATTGATTTTTCAAAGTTGAAAGTTCTTCACAAGTAACAAAGTGCAACCAAATTACAACTAATTTTAAACTATAATTCACTACTTATTTTCTACTACAATACAGGGTGTCCCACAGTCACCGCCCCAAACGAAAACCATGGATTCCTGAGGTCATTTTAAGTCGAAAAACTTAAGAGGTAATTTTCTCGTTTTCGTCCCGTTTTCGAGTTACCACGGTTTTTATGATTTTTGTTCTCTTTTCCCTTATCTGGCTTTATCTTTGCAAACTACGTTTGATTTGAAAAATTTTTTTTACAACCAATTGAGAATTTATTACAGTTTTAGTTTGTCTCAAAACTTTTTTTTCTGCGGACAACCGTTTCTCCACAATTTTGCATCAAATACAATTTTCTTCGTTTTTTAAGTTGTTTTTTACACTTTAATATCATTTAAGTCAAAAAAACACGTTAATGAGTATTAATTTTTTTGTGCTTTTTATTAAAGCCCAGTTTATTTTCATAAAAAAATAAGTTTTATTTCATAAAAAAGGCTACTAAAAGTAATTAAAAAAAAAATAAACAAACTGAGTGAATTAAAAAAAAATAATTTTTAAATATAAAATTAATTTAAATGAATTAAAAACTTTTTCTGAGCTATTGTGGTTAAGAAAAGAACAAATAAATAAAGCTCAGAAAAAGTTTTAATTCATTTAAATAAATTTTGTATTTAAAAATTATTTTTTTTTAATTCACTCAGTTTGTTAATTTTTTTTTTAATTACTTTCAGTAGCCTTTTTTATGAAATAAAACTTATTTTTTTTATGAAAATAAATTGGGCTTTAATAAAAAGCACAAAAAATCAATACTCATTAACGTGTTTTTTTGACTTAAATGATATGAAAGTGTAAAAAACAACTTAAAAAACGAAGAAAATTGTGTTTGATGCAAAATTGTGGAGAAACGGTTGTCCGGAGAAAAAAAGTTTTGAGACAAACTTAAACTGAAATAAATTCTTAATTGGTTGTAAAAAAAAATTTTCAAATCAAACGTAATTTGGCAAAGATAAAGCCAGATAAGGGAAAAGAGAACAAAAATCATAAAAACCGTGGTAACTCGAAAACGGGACGAAAACGAGAAAATTACCTCTTAAGTTTTTCGACTTAAAATGACCTCAGGAATCTATGGTTTTTGTTTGGGGCGGTGACTGTGGGACACCCTGTATATTCAAATACAAATTCAAAATATTTCTAGTAACCAGGATTCCAAACTATATAAATCCTTTTCTCTTGTTAAAAATATAGTTGAATAAATAAACTGTGATGTTAAGAAAACTTTGGGTATAAAAATACTGCAAACCTTAATCTCCCTAAAATTTTAGTTTTTATCACATTAAGCCTTTTCGAGATAACATTTGCATCAGCAACAGAACTAAGAAATTTAAAAAAAGATTAAAACTTTGATTTCCAGTTAAGGTGATTTATATAAACTGGGTTTTGAAAATAAATTTTATTGATTTCGTTTACATTTTGAAAATAACTAGACCTTCGTCTTTTTAATTAAATTCTTCATTTTTTTTTTAATTTCAGCTATCAATATTTCCCTGTTTTCAACAATATGGCCTCGTTTACCGAGAACGTCTCTACAGTCTTGGATTTAAAGGATCTCATATTAGTACAATCATTAATGTTACCATGGCAGTATCAGCACTCACAGGTAAAAAAGTCTTTAAAAGTTCTAAAAGCCACTGTATCTTATTCAATTATTTCTTTTCTTCTTAAGGTCTTATAAACGGTGCAATGTTTCGACGTTTCACATTTCGTCAAGTTGCCATCGCAGGCGATTTAATATTAACAATAGGCATCTTTGCAACAGCCTTTTGTTCAACATTAATACAGTACATCATATTTTTCTCAATTTTTGTTGGTATGTTATGGAAAGAGATAAAAAGTGTTTCAACTTTTAATTTTGTTTTTTATTCTTTGTTAAAGGTTTTGGACTTGGTATCAGCATGTCAGCAACATCACTCGCTGTAAATACTTACTTCCGACACAAACGTCGTCAAGCAACAGGATTCTCCTGGACGATAACCGGGCTGGGTCCAATTGTATTCCCGCACATAGTAACTTGGACTTTGAGTCTTTATGGCATTCAAGGAACACTTTTTATCTTAGCAGCAATTGCTTTGAATTCCGTTGCGGCGGGATTAGTCCTACAACCTGTTCTATGGCATGTTAAACCCCAACAAACACCCGAGACAGAAGCACTGTCTCCTGAGCCCGATCACGAATGTAAATACTGTTTGGCGAAAAAGCGTAAAAGAAGTATGTTTTCCAGTACGCATGCCTTCAACGATGATGATGAAGACAGACCCGGTCTTGAGGTTATCACAGAACCCTGCACTCCAATGCTTTCCCGTGCCAACGATGGTTACTATGGTTCTAAACTATCACTCACCACAGACGCAAATCAAGCTCCAAGAAAGTTGCAAAGACATGTTTCGATCAATTCTCAGCGTGAAACAAAAATGACCCCAAACGATAGCTTCTCAAAGCCAAATTACTTTAACCTCGAAAAAGAGGAACAAGATCGATATCTCAGCAAGACCAATATTTTCTCAAAGTCAGGAACCTCTGAGTTCAAGTGTACTTGCGCCGAAGAAAAAGTTTTGTTGCAAAAGCAAATCGAGAACGAAAAAGAATTGGAGAAGAAAGAAGCTGATGCAGCTTTGGAAAAAAGTTTGACTTTTAAGGAAAAATTTATTAGATTCTTTGACTTGGATCTTTTAAGAGATCCAACATTTGTTAATTTAGTTCTTGGCATGGCTGTGATATTGTTTGGAGAGGCTAACTTTTCAGTACTAACACCTTTTATTTTGAACGATTTCAAATTTACTGACTCGGAAATTTCGACAGCGATGTCTTTGATTGGAGCTATGGATCTTGCTGTAAGGTTTTTAGCTCCATTTGCTTTGGAGAAGATCAAACTAGGTAATAGAATCCTGTTTGCCTTTGGAATTATTTGCATATGCCTGGGAAGGTTTTTCATTACAATTGTTAGAACGGCTCAAGGACTGATGTTTGTGGCAGCTTTGGTTGGGTTTGGTAAAGGTTTCCGGACAATCTTTGCTCCATTAATTCTGTCGAGTTATGTGCCTTTGAATAGGTTACCAGCAGCATCGGGACTTCAGTTGATCTTCAACGGACTGTTCATTTTTGCTATTGGGCCAGTTGTTGGTAAGTTCAGGGTTGCCAGCTTTTTTTTCTTAAAAATTACTCTGATTTTTTTAAATTTTAGGTATGATCACCGATGCAACAAGTTACAGTGGGTCAATACATTTTATCAACTTGATGACAACACTGGCACTCTTTTCTTGGTTAGCAGAAAATGTTTGTCGAAAAATTCTGCACAAAAACAAAGAACGACAAGTCGAACAAACCTAACATCGCGATTAAATGTTTGAATGAAAACATAAAATATACCTAAGATGTCAAAATTTCGACAAAACGAAACATCTAATTTTGACACACAAGTAGAAAATTTTCCGACACAAAATGGTTAACATCACACTTAGGTCCAATTTATTCACACTCCATTAAATTTAAAGTCGCCATTAAAAAAGGGAAATTTTAAAATTTGTATGCGATTTGACAGTTTTATAATTTTTAATGGAGCCTTTAAAAATAATGGAGAGTGAATAAATTGGGCCTTAAAGAGAAAAACAAAACTACTTAGCGAAAATTTTGATATAAACCATTTTTTTAGCACGTGATATGCGAATAATTTTCGAATCGAACAGAACTAGTGTTCAAAATGACATAAATAAAATTCACTTAGGTGCATTACTTAATTATTTTTAAGTTAATAAATTTAGAATAAGTTTTTAATGTATAAGATTGAATAAAAAGGTGCAGCAATTGTTTGTGTTTTTTAGTTTTTAAGAATAAAAGCCAAGTGAAAATTGAAACAAAGACAATTTATTAGTGCAATTATAAAGAGAATATTATTTGTTTGTAAATACAAATTTTGTTTAGTTATAAGAAATAGAAAGCAAATAAATATTTTATTAAATCGATTGAACAATAGCAGATTTTACTGTCTCTTCGAAAAAAACACCCTTTCACCAAAATTTTTTTTATGAAAACTCTTTACTCTTGCTTTCTATCCCAAAATCAATGTTTTTACCAAATTTCATTAGGATGATACATCTTTTTTGTTTTGACTCACAAAAACACCCTTTTCACCATGATATTTTTATAGACACTTTAGATTCTTGTTTCTTATCTTAAAAGAAACATAATTGCTAAATTTCAATAGGGTACCACTAATATTACTTTAGTATTACACACTTTTTCAAATATACCCATATTTTCTTTACTTCTAAAAAAACACCCTTTCACATAAAAAAAATTTATAGACTTACATTATTCGTAGTTCCCATGGGAAAGAGAACATATTTAATGAATTTCGTAAGGGTACCATTTATACCATTGATTTTATCGGACTTATCGCGGATTTTTCCCTATTTCCCAAAAAAAAAAACACCCTTTAACCTAAAATATTTGTATAGACTGTTCGGATTCTTTGTTTCTGTTATAAATGAAACATTTTTACATTTCATTGGTGTACCAAACATTTTTTTCCTAGTTTTTGTGGTACTAATTCCGAATTTCATCATTTCTTAAAAAAAAAACACACTTTCACTCAAGATAATTTTGTACACTTTATATAGATTCTTAATTCTTATACCAACCAAAACATTTACACCAAGTTTTAAAAATTAATAAAACTTAAGTCAGCTGTTATGATACCTTCCTCACACACAACTTAACCCATCAAAAAAACACCCTTTCACCAAAAATAATTTTAAGAACTTTATGAATCCTTTGTCCCTGCCTTATCTTAAACCCTTATCCCGAATTTTATAAGTGTAGTATGTTTTTCACATGGGTTTCGGTTATATTTTACTTGTTGAAGTCAAAAACCAAAAGCACCCTTGTTTTTAATCGGCAACAACTTTTCTTAAAGCAATCGTATTGACTTTATTTTTATGTCATTAGATTCAGCATCAAAAAATACCTTGAAAACATGTGTCATATGATGATATTCGACAAACAATTTTTTTCAGTATATTTTTGACCTTGACCCCCTCCCTTTTGTCCGCGAAAAAACACCCTTCCACTTCAAGAACTTAGCACTTTTCAAAATAAGCATTTGAAGCAAGCATAAGAAAAAACAAACTTTTATGGGCAATATTATTTTTTTTTCTAAAACGATTACCGCCTTTCTCATTTACATCACACTAGTTTTTCTCGGATTATTTTTCCTATTCCTAATGGGACTGTGAACCTTGTATTAGCATTTTTTAGTTTTAACTACATACATATATGAAGTACTGCAGAATAGCACTTCAGATGTAGCTAATTCTCACAAAAATGGATGGTAACACCTTCGAAATTCTAACTGATGTAAGAAATGTGGTAAAATTTCCAATACACAAAATATAGCTATATAAGTATAAAGCATTTTTTGTAAAATAATATCACCATTTTTTCATTTTTTGTTTTCCAAAAACTATTTTCAAAATGTAAACTATTTTCAAAAAAACAAAATAAATACACAATATTGATCAAGGTATTTTTTTTTTTACTGAATAAGAATATGTTCAAATTTTGGTTTTATCACAACTCATCTCATTTTAAAAATTTTCGATTTCCAAAAATACTTAAAACACCCAATATGGGTGACAAATGAGGCAAGCAGAGTTTCGGATAGTGAACCGTCCCCCAAATCGAGACAATTACCAGACAAAAATGGTGTACATTTTTATGTTTGTGCTAAGTGCAAAAATATATGAACTGTTTATTAAAATTTTAAGAAGATTTTTACCTGGCGATAAAGGTACCTACTACAGGTTTAGGAACCGTAAAAAATCGAACTCGAGATAAAAAACATTTTTGGATTTAAAAAAAATCATTTTTTTTTAATAAAATTTTTAAAAACATTCATGAATAAATAAAATGTAGTGAAACTTTGTGTTAACATAAATGTGCTGATTTTATTACAATCCATTTTCGTGGCATATCAAAATTATTTTTTGAAAAATGTTTGAAATTTGTTGTATACCAAACGATTTTGATTTTTTTTTTAATTCTTTATTAGGGAAGAAATTGAATGGCATATTTCTTTTGGATGTCAAAACCATTAAAGATGTAGGGGAAGTGGGGGCAAGACCGCCCCTCAAGTGTTTGACAGTCTTAAAAACCAATAAAAACATAATTAAAATAAAGTGTTTATTCATTAATTTTAATGTTTTTTGTAGGAAATCTCATCATTAAAAAAAAAAAAAAATTCACAAAAGATAATACGTTTTGAAAAAACATCTAACATAATCTTTTTTATCAAAAAACAAAACCGACTTCTATACAGTGTGTCCCACAGTCACCGCCCCAAACGAAAACCATGGATTCCTGAGGTCATTTTAAGTCGAAAAACTTATGAGGTAATTTTCTCGTTTTCGTCCCGTTTTCGAGTTACCACGGTTTTTATGATTTTTGCTCTCTTGTCCTTTAACTGGTCTTATCTTTGCCAAACTACGTTTGATTTGAAAGATTTTTTTTACAACCAATCAAGAATTTATTACAGTTTTAGTTTGTCTAAAATTTTTTTTTCTGCGGACAACCGTTTTTCCACAATTTTGCATCAAACACAATTTTCTTCATTTTTTAAGTTGTTTTTTAGACTTTCATATAATTTAAGTCAAAAAAACACGTTAATGAGTATTACTTTTTGTGCTCTTTATTAAAGCCCAGTTTATTTTCCTAAAAAAAAAACAAGTTTTATTTCATTAAAAAGTAAGTAATTAAAAAAAATAAACAAACTGAGTGAATTAAAAAAAAATAATTTTTAAATACAAAATTAATTCAAACAAATTTTTGATTAAGATTTTGTAAGGTTTTTTTTCCCCACACAAAAACCACTGCACCACAATATCTTTAATAACAGTTCTCTCACCTTTTATACATACTTTCTCCTACAAAACCACTGAATCTCAAACAAATTAATTACTTCAATATTGAATATGCACTCAAAAACAAACAACCAATTATTATAACAACAACAACTTTCTTTTAATCATTTTCGATACATACTTCAGATTAAATCGACCTAACTAATGAGAAAAGGAACTCTTGTAGAGCATAATCCATAACCTTCACTGAGCTTCGCTTTTGCCTTGTTGCAAATAAATTAATTGCTCTCTATGCAAAGTATTTCAAAAGCGGCTTGCATGTGTGTGCTCCCATAGAAGCCTTTAGGAGGCTTAATGATTTCTTTGAACTGAAAAACCACATGTTCGTCTCTCAACTCAACTTCTTTTTAATGCCATCAGCATAGATTAATAGATATGGTTAACACCCAAGTTCGACAAACCATGTGCTGCGTTTCTTGATGTCATATACAGCGCAGCGTTGCACAGCGGCGTCATCGTGTTGGTCATCGCCGGCCGTCCATCGTGTTCCCTTTCGTTTGCTACGTCAAAATATGTTAACCGATTAATCGATCTTGTATATGCAACACGAACAGAGACGAACACATCTTTTTTCATGTTTCCACCATGTACCAACTTCAGTGGACGTTGTCGAAATTAAACAAACGTTGGCCGGTACAAGTTTTATTAACTGCCACAACTATCTAATCTAATAGATTGTTAGTACAAGAATTCCAGCCACAGTCAATTCCCAATACAAACTTGGTTTAGTTTTATAGTTTGGAGACCGAGACCGCATCAGCACATAGGAAAATTAATTGGTCTTCCCTTGTTACCTTGGTCGCTAGACCACTACCAATGCTGGCATCCATCGCTGATGCTTTTCCATGCAATGGAAAATGATTTTTCGAGCAAAAAGGATTCTTGATTATACGGAAATTGAAAGTTAATTGGCTTTGATGGGTTTTGCTTTTGACCAAAGGGATTAGATACGCACAGCAGAATTCAACATCGGTGTGGAAATTACCTTCAAGCTTCGTCTCTCGGTACAGAGCCAGCTTGAGGGAGAGAGTTCGTGTAATTGGATTGCCTTAATGGATATATAGGAATGAAACAAACATGTACAATGGACGTGTAACAGGAAAATGTTACAAATAGTTTGAACGTACTAGATATGCAGATGCAATATCAATTTTGATGCTGGCGCACGGGATAATTTTATTTGTGGTAAAGTGTTGGAAACGCATGTAAGTGTGCAACAAGTTTTTAGTTAAATCAGATCCAACCTTTGTGATGCAAATTCTACTGCAAATGTTCAACGAGATTAAGTAGATGCAATTTTGAACAAAAAAAAACTCTTAAAATATTTATATACCTAGTTTTCAATTATTCTTGGAATTCCTATAAGCTAGAATTTGCTGATAGTTTAGGACAATTTGAAATGTTTTTTTGACGTGATAACGTCTTATAATGAACCATGGCAGCCACCACAAAAAAGTGACGTCATTTTCTAACGTTACACTCTCGCACTTTCGCAGTGCGGGAAAAAATTTAAATTAAAAATAAACTATTAGAGATACAAAAATCTTCTATAGCTAATTTGAAAGATAATAACCTAAAGATTAATCCAAATGAAGGATTTTTAAAAATTCCGTCATTTAATAGGGTAAACAGGGGTAAACGGAAAGATGAAGTTTGGGCTAAAATCTAAGCGCGAAGTTGCAGAGAGTTGATTTTTGCTATAGATAGAAGAGACTAATTTAAGAATAACTGCATTTAAGAAAAAATTCTTAAAAATTTTTAAACTAAGCTATAACGTTTTGTTTGAACGTTGTAAACGTGTTGGGGCTATGACAAAATGATGATTTTGGGTAAAAGAAATTTTTTTTGACAATTCTAAAGATGCCAGGTGAAAGACGAGGTTAAACAAAATGAGGTGTCTGATACGGATTTTTTTCCAACACTCTGCGTTTCGAAATGTGAATTTTTGAAAAACACCTTGTTTTTTAGGGGTATTTTTGGGTAATTTTTGATTTTTAGCTTTTTATGGAGCGTTCAATCTCAAACTTATAGGATATTTAGGTTTTGGCTTTTTGCATACATGTGCCAAAACTTGGAATCGTTTAGTGAGTTTTGACTGAATAACGGAAGAAACAAATTTTTAAAAAACACGTTTTTTGACCGTTTTTAGCCGATTCTCATCGTTTTTTATTTTTATCTTTTTTTCTTTAATAGATAGAGGAATGTTATATATATGGAGTAATGATAGATCATGACTACGACTATATGTGTGCGAAGTTTCAATCATTTTCGTAAACACACTTTTGAGATAACAGTAAAATAAAATTTTATAATTCAACAGGTTATAACTTTTGACCAAGAGCAGATAGAAATTTTATTAAACTTTTATGAGCATCCTGATTACCTTTCATTTGGTATATCATACATACACAATGTTAAATCAAGAAACATTGTGTTAAATGTTAAATCAAAACACCAGTGGAGATCTGTTGCCCCCCGAACAGCCACCAGTGTGGAAAGTACCGTAATCTTAGTCTGGAAATTCGACATGGTGGACTTTAAAAAATTCTAACTTCTCTTGTAGGCATCATTGAAAAAGATTGATACGTCATATGAAAGTCGAAATAATGGTATATATTTCTTATAGGTTGTGAAACAAAAAAATTGATTCCATAGCCTGAGAACATAAAAATAAATGTTTATTTTTTTGCTTTTTTTAATAAAATTTGATCGAGTTCAAAAAATTCTAGCTCTTTTTGTAGACGTCTCATAAACCTGGTCGATATATATATTTTGAGCTAAGACAATAAGCTTTCAGATGGTATAAAATTTTCTATAGGTTGCTAGGGAAAAAAATGGAATTAATGACGTGAGAAGATAAAAATTCATGTTTTCTTTGCTTTTTTGATGAAATGTTTATTTTCCATAAATTATTTTTATACTTTTTGCGCATTATAAAAAATTTAAAAATGGTTTTATTCTTAAGAAGAAATACTTGGCTTTTCAATTGCATAATTTTTTTTGTAAGCTTTTAAAATAAAAAAATAATATAATGAGAAAATAAAATAAAATGCACGACTGGGTCGCACGTACTTGCTCTTGTAGTTCACAGTATCTTTATCTTAAATATCTATTGGAAATTTAAGATTTTGTAGAAAAAAAAGCAAAAGTTTAAAAATTAAATTAAAATTTTTTTTTTTAAATGTTTTTGAAAATATATTTTTTAACATTTTATACTTAATGATCTCTGTAAATTTTAAATAAAATAACTAATGCTTTGATGAAATATATGAACTTAAAAAATATGTCAATTTTTGAAAAACGGCAACGCCATATTTTTTTAGAAAAACTAAAAACCCAGTTTTGTTAGAATCAATAAGTGTATTCACCAAATTTGATCGAAATCGTTACAGCCGTTTTGGAGAAATTTGCAATACTTCGAAAACGTTATATGGGAGGTATGCGTTAAAATGGAGATATTAAAAAAATAAAAAAAAATCGGTCTAGGGAATTACGTAAAAATCATCTGTACCAAGTTTCAAGCAAATCCATCCATCCGTTTAGGCCCTAGCTCGATGTACAGATGGACGCACAGACGCACACACGCACACAGACGCACATACCGACGGACGGCATGACGAAAACCACTTTTTTGATCTTCTCCATCATCGTAATGTTGGTTTTGATTAAAACCTCGATTTTTTTTTTCTAAACGAAACCAATACTTGCCCTATAGAGCAAGTAAAAAGGTATTTTTTTTTTAGCTTTTTCTTGTAAATTATGATTGTTTAAACTAAGTAAACGCTTCAATTGACTCATTTTAAACATTTTAAACAAAAGCACACAACCTGTTTTCTGACGACGTTATCACGTAAAATCATCGTCCGTAAATCGGCTTTACAGACAACCTCTGTTTTTTCAAAATCTAGAAAACAAGTTAGAAATTTAAACTCTAGTTCTATAGTAGATACATTTATCAGTTTTGAAATATCTTACAAATTTAAAGTGGCCCTTTTGTACTGCATTCCATATGCGTGACCCAAAATCAAACCAATTAAAACGTCAGAGAATGATCAAGAAAAACCAATTCGTCTGATGACGTATTCAGGAAATAAAAAAAAAAAAAAAAAAACAACAATTAGCATTAATATTTTTCAATACAAAAAAAAAGTTACACATACACCATAGTGACCCTGAAAGTTTTCTCTAATATAATCGCTAACAAAATAGTGAAGCAAGTTGTTTTTATTGCCCATTCATTGATTGATTAAATAATACAGAAGTTATTGAGTCCAAATTTTGTAAATGGGGTTCTACATTTCATAACCTGTACATATGTACAATAGTCGGGTATTTTGACAAAATGAACACGGTTGTTCACGGCTATAAAGTAGTTGATATGTTATGATATGAGTCTCCTGATGGTCAAAGTCAGTCATATGGGTGGTATTATGCTTCGAAGCTGCATTTTTGAATTAGAAGTGGTAATTGTTGATTCCAAATTGTTGGTAATTTGACAAACGTTCTTTTTCATTATTGGTAATGTAAATTTAGTACATTAAAAATTTTTCAAGTTTGTATCAAACTGTTGAACTTATTTAGGGTCCGATTCGTAAGAGAGTAGGCTGGAAGTTCGGACAAGACAATTGTGAGATCTTTATACGGGGAGATATTACCGTATTATTACCACATAAACAAAATGAAAACATTTTAATTTTCAAATGAACATGTTCGTATGCTCCTTTCCTTCGTATAATTACGTTTTGTGGGCTGCATTTTATTTTTTGTAAAATTTGTTTAAACTTAAAAAAACAACATTTTTTTAGTTTGATTTTAAACTTGATTAAAGCTGTAAGAAGAGATAAAGATCGTAAAATTGTCTGTCTTTGGCCTTAACTAAAGCTCAATACAACAATAGTTTTAATTTATTATTGTTTTTGAGTAAGCAGGTACTTAAATTTTGGTTACTTATAAAATTCTGTTAATATGATTAAAATAATTAGGATACCGCGTTTAAAAACTTGAAACTCTAAATTCCGTCTGTCTTTTTTTTCTTGCAGATATTTTTTTTTAAACACGCAGCAAATTTTGTATTTAAAAAAAAATTCTCACACAACAAAAATATTCCCGACACGTGCGCTTTCAAAGATATCGATCGATTTGATGTGTGTGAAAAGAGAGACCCTGACATGACATTATTCTACACCACCAAATGTATGTTGTATATATTGTTCATTCCATTCCTGAAATTTCACTCCAGGTATTCCAAAAACTCCCCCTTTAATGCCAGAGAGGAGTAAAAATATCTCAAATGTTTGCTATCACAAGTGGCAAATTCCACTATACACGAATGCTGCCGCAAGATATTTCTTTACCGGATATTAAACATTGAATGTACAAGATATATGTAGAGTAGATACAAGTAGGTACTTGTGTAGGCAACATTGTTTCATCAGAGGAGAGTATTCGAGGCAATTTGAGTGCTAATCCATATTGAACATGAGTTTTGAATGTTCCACTCTAAAAAAATCATTATTTTAAAGATGTTTTTTTAAAAGGCTTTTTTTTATGGTTACCCATAAGCTTGACTATTCCTATATAAAAATATTGCCATGCTTAACATATAAATCATGTTTTGACAAATTAATGGAAAAAAAAAGGAAACTCAATTTGATGCAGTAGTTGAAGGGTTGATCTTTGAATGAATGGAAAAAACAAAATTAGACTAAAATAGCACGAACAACATCCTTTGAGGAAATGTTAAGTGGTTTAATAAAGACTTCTTGAATAGAAAGATAAACAGCATTAATGGAATTAAGATTTAATTTAATATTTTATTCTTTTGCTTTTATTTTTGGGAAGTGAATGATTGAATGAATTTATTATGTGGATGTGGTAGCGAAGGTGAAAAATCACGTTTCATAATAGGTATTTAATTGAAAATGAAATTAAGGTGTCAGTTTAAGCCTTCCGGAAGATAAATTGATGCAAGAAATTCTTTTATTCGTGTGAGTTGACATTTTGAAATACTCAAGTCGAATTATTTTCTCTTAGTTGTTATTTAATGCATGTGGGTTTTTATATATGACTGAATATTAAAGAGATTTTAAGAGTATCTAATGTTTTAAAAAACTGGAATCAGTTTTTGGTAAAATCAAAAAGTACCTACGTTAACTTTTGTCAATGGGCTTTTCCTATTTAATATTGAAAATAGACATTTGTTTAAGAATTATATTTTGTTGGCCTTTTTGAATCTTAAATTTTAAATTATACTAGTTTCAGGATCGATAGGGTAGAGTTACCTAATTCCGGCCGTCTCCAGTAGCCGCCCAACTTTTAGAAAAATCGTTATAACTAGTGATTTTGTAGGATTTATTCAAAATGTTTGCTCTTATGCTGTTCTCTTAAATGCCCCTTCTAAAATAACAATATTCTTATTATTCTTGTTATTCAGTTTTCTTAGAAAAAATAACTTTTTGTGAAGTGATCCAATCGGGTATGGTTTTTTTTGTAATTTTACTGCCAAAACCCGCTATCGTAATTAGTGTTTTGTGGAAACAATTTTCGTGCTAATGCTTTGAAATCTTGTTTTTCTTATTAAATATATATTATTCTTCAAATAAAATAGGTTTTAAACAGAAAAAAGATGCGAATTTTGGTAATTTTAATGGGGGGCTGGAGATAGAACACAAAAAAAGCTTTGAAATTCAAGAGTTTCCTGTATTCAGCCCCCTTTTATTGATAAAAGTTTAAAAAATATGGGGAAAAATAGATACATTTTTTAATCATTTAATGTTATAACTTATTAACAATCAAAATTGTTTCTAAATTCTTAAAACACAAAGATTTAAATAAAAAACATTCAATTTATTTAAGCTTGACCTAATAAAGTCAGTGGCCGGAAATAGGACACTAGATGGCCGAAAATAGGAAACAAAGCCCGGATTTAGGAGAATCAGACTTTTTTAGATAAAAACTTAAATAAAATATTTTTGGGAAATATTATTAACTTTTTTTTTTAACCATACCGAAAAATTAATAAATAAAGTACATTTTATTTCAAGAATTATTCGAAAATGTTGATATTTGACGTTTCTGTGCTTTATTTTTTGAGACAAAATCCTTAAGGGGCCGGCTACTAGCAACTCTACCCTAGTTGTTCTCTTCGCTTTCGGGAAAATTAATGGACAGAGCGAAATATAATAACCCATACAAAAAAATCAAGTAAAGAAGTTTTCACTAACTCCGACGTTCTAGTAAACGAATAAACGAAAATTTTCATGCAGTAGATATTAGGTAGTGGTTGTCTTAAAATTAACCCTTTCGAACCCAATCTATGAAAATCAATATTAAAAAATGTTTTTTTCAGTATTATCGTGTCGAAGACATCACAACTAAGAAATATGAATAGCAAAAAGTTAATTTCCAAAATAATAAATAGCAAAACTAATGTGTTACTCTCATTTTACATGTAAGTAGGTAACATGCACTGCCTATGACCAACAAAAAAAATCGGACAACTGAGATAATAACTTTTTATGAAACTATAATGTATGCTACTTCTTCTAAGCCAAAAAACTAAACACTTTCTGCATTAATATTTTTTTAATCTTTTTTTTCAAAATTATGACCATATATAAAAAAAAAATTTTTGCAAAAAAAAAAGAAAAAAAAATGTGAATTTCAGTCCCTTTTTCGATATAAGAAAATTAAACGTATGATATTTGACTAATTTTTTTGTAATAATCCAGTAACTAGGCATTATTATCTTTCAAATGAGCCATCAAAACCTAAAAAATTATTTAATTTAATATTTTTTACGAATTTTTAAATAAAATGTTACATAAGAGTAACGCTGGGTCCGAAAGGGTTAAGTGCCAGTAACAGAAATTTGAATATTTCTGTCTCTAATTAGTAGAAAAAGATAGGGACACTTAGACACCAAACGTTAACGAACGTATGCCGTAGTTCGACCCCATAGGTTACCTCCAAATTAAATAAGGCATTACAATTCTTATATGCTATTACCAAGAAAATATAAACCAACAAAAAAAAATATTCAAAGAAATTCCTTGGTCCTTATTTGAATACGAAGAATAACTTTATATCGTTTTGGATTTATTCAAATATTTTAAAATATTTTCTTTTTTAATTTTTATGTAGGGAGTATAAAAGTTCGTTCTTAGATAAATTTTATCGTCATTACCAGGACATATTTTATTTAATCTATCTATATGAGAAGGTATCTAACGCCACACCCATCTCAAGCTATCACACGCATTGATTTATATTTTCTACTTGCCTTCCCATTAAAAATTTAATGACTGGTATACCCTTCAATTTGCAACATGAAAAGTGCGACGTTTCAAACAATAATTTCTCCAAGGAGTGTCACCAATAACTGAATAAATTATCATTTTTGTCATCAGCAAAAAATATAACCCAAACTATGTATGAAAATATAGAATTATGAAAATCTCATAAAAATTCAAATTGGAAAAACGAACTGCACCCATATCTTCGATGATTCGATTTTTAAAAATGAAAAATCAATTCTGCGTGTAGGTATTATATTGAATATACCTACATTACATGTCTTCAAGGAGAAAAAAAGGGCTTTAAAAAAAAAGTTATATTTCACTCTTCTCAGCTATGCAGGTTTATAAGAAGTTAAAGTTATGCAAAGGGTGTCCGATCTTAGATGTGATAGAATTTTTAAGTAGTTAAGTAGTCAACTTCTTGTCACTAATCTTGTCACTTACCTATCGCTTATTTGACGGAAAACTATTTTTTTGTTTCGGTAAAACACTTTTACTACGATAAGAATTTTTCAAAATTTCGCTCAAAGAAATATCAAGACGTCCAATTGTTATATCAAACGTAATACCAAATGACTTTCGTTTAAGCTTCTTTCGTCAAGATATCAAAGCAACTTAACGGAAAACGCAATTCTTTATATTTTGCATTCTTCATTGAAATTAAAATTTCAAAAAGAAACACCCTTTATGCATGAAAACATTGTCACCAAGCTGGAGCATAAAAATATGCAAATCAAACACTCAATCTTCATGAAAGTTTCATACAAAGTAAATTTTCAAGAATCAAAGTTGTTTTTTTTATGGCAATTTAATCGTTTGCAGTATGCATACTCTGTTTTCAAATTCTAACACCTGTTATCACTTTAGCGACCATATGTGTTTGGACAAGAAATTTTATGCTTATTTAATGGAATCATAATCACTTCCTTTCTACTGACACGAAAAACTATTAAAAAAATTAAGGCCAATCTGTAAGAGTAACTCCTTTGGTGGTCACAAAAAAATAACTTCTAACATGCCGCGCCTTTGGGGGAAAAGTCGTCCTAGCTAGCGCCATCTAACTAATTTCTTTTTTTTTTTTTTTTTTTTTAATAATTACTATACAACATGTTGCTGAAACTAAACTGCATTCGATTGATGCTGCCGATCACAATAAATTGCCGACTATCATCTAAATCGTTGTTCAAGCATCATCGTCGTCGCCAAGGGTGTGTTTTCCTATCACATAACATGTGAATGATTGAGGACTTTGTTATTGGTGTTATCGTCGGATCAGTCCGCATTGTTATTAGATTCATTGAAGGATGAACCTTCAGTGATAATCATTTTGTCATGGGCGTGGTAAAAGATTCATGTAGGTTGGTCTTGAATTATTTGATCTTTTTTTTTTTTAAATAAATAAATAGGTACACAGGTAAGCCAATAGATCAATCATAAATAAATTGCACGACTGGGGTCGCACGTACTTGCTCTTATGCTTAAAGTAACTATAATGTTAAAGCTTTTTATACAAGAAATTTAAAATTTGATAATTTGAAGAAATTTCATAAGTAGTATAAAAAAATTAAATCTGTTTTATTAATTAATAAAACTCCGTTTTAAATTATCTTAAAAAAAAAAACAAATATGCCATTTTATTTCTTGTATAAAAAGGTATTTTTAGAAAAAAATTTTCGAAAATTGTAGGAGCCGTTTTTTTAAAAAATAGTTTTTTATATATAAAAATTTTTTAACATTTTTCAAAAAAAAAGTTGGGATGCCATTTTGAAGAAATAATTAATTTACACATTAAAACTAAATTTCAAAATTTTTCATTAATCCGTTTTCAAAAAATTGATTTTTCAAAAAAAAAATTTGAAATATTTTTTAAAAAACCAAAAATGCGTTTTTTGAAAATTTTCTAAAATTTTAATATTATCTTTACTTACATACTTTTGTATAGAAATTTTCATTTGAATCGGGTTAATGTTGTACGAGATATTCAGAAACGAAAAAAACCGTTCTATGACAGGTACCGTTAATAACGGTACAAAAAATATTTTTTTTATTTAAAAAGTTGGCTCTTATGTGTTGTACTACACACAAAAATTTTAATCAAAATCGTTAGGGCCGTTTTTGAAAAAAATTAACTTTTCTATTTCCGTTATGTGGCAGGTACCGTTAGTTTTGGTCATAAAAAAAAAATTTCAATTTCCCCTCTAGGGAATCACCAAAAACTGCTAACTACCAAGTTTGAAGAAAATCACTTCACTCGTTTAGGCTGCAGCTCCAGATAGAGACAGACACACAGACAGACAGACAGACAGACAGACAGACAGAATTGCCGGACCCACTTTTTTGGCATTCTCCATCATCGTAATGTCATGTAAAATTGTTATCTCAAGTTCGATTTTTTTTACGAATCCTAAACTTGCCCTATAGTACCTATATCGCAAGTAAAAATGATAAAGGGACTAATAAAAATAAGGATCACGGTGTTTTTTGAATAAAAATTTTCTTCGAGTAATGTTTATTATGCAAAAAAATTTGATTTGAATAGGTCTACAAGACGCTTTCGCAGTCAGAATTTATCTAATTCTTATCTAAAATGTAAAATTTGAATTTTGATGGTGTCATATAGTAAATACACAGCTTACATAGTTATATGAAATTTAATTTATTTATCTGTATACTGAAAAATCAAATATGTAATTAATAAATTTTCACATAAATAACAATATTTGAGGAAAACTACGGAAAAATCCTGATTTTATCAGAATTGTAAAAAATGTTTACAGAAAATTACTATACCTCAAAACTGTTTTTATGTTATGAAAGAAGACGCAAGGCACATCACATATTTCACTGAATATATTTTTTTTTTTTCAAACCAATAATTTAGCAAGTTAATTAAATTTACGTATGGAGTCACACAAACTTACTCTCATAGAAAATGTTTCATTATAATATAAATAAATAAAAAAAAATAAATAATAAAAAAAAATAAATAAACAAAATACTATTCAACATAATATAAGTTTTTATATATTCTTGTTTTGAAAATATTGATTATTTAAAAAAAAAAAAAAAAAAACTTTGAATAAAACTATACTTTTGTAAAGGATTTTTGTATGCTGATTCCGAAGTCAGAATTGACCTAGCACGTCACGTTTTTTTTTAGATATTTCCGTTAGAAAATTTCAAAAACCCATTTTTTGCTGTTTTCGAAGAAATATTTTGGCATAATGTAATCTTTTTCAATTAAAATTTTTACGGTTTATGAAAGAACTTATTTTTTTTTTTCAAATTCAGTTTCAATCTTCTCAATATCTCTTTTCTTCTCTGAGATATTTTAATTTAAGTAAGTTTAGTAGGTTTGGCATATCTTACCATAAAGAAACTGATCTCTAAAAATTAATATATCTTTCTCCCTAGAATAAAAGTATACTTTTGTAATGGACTTTAGTGTGTTGATTTTGAATCCAAACTAAAAAAAAATTTCGGTCAGCTCTGGTTTTTGAGATATATTTGTTTTCTGAGATTTTCTAAGAAAAAACAAACTTGATTTTGTGATACTTTAATGTGAATATCTTAGAATCCTGACGTGATAGAATTTTTTTGACTTCGGATTCTAACTCAGCACATCAAAAACTATAAGAAAAGTATACTTTTGTTTCAAATCTGAAGCTTTACAAGAAAGTTTATCGAATGGTTTATTACAAATAAGATATTTCTAAATAGAAAAATAGTATAGGTATAAAATTACAAAACACGTAAAAATTTTGTTTAATGTATTTTATTATGGTTTTCTTTACATTTTCGACTTTTTAAATATAATGGACATTGATATTTTACATTTTCCTTAATTAAGGTGCTTTTGTTCATGTAGGATTTACTAAAAAGTGAATTATTTCCAAATGTCTGCTTTTTTGTCAATCAGTATTTTAAAAAATGAGTAAACATTAATGTAAAAGGATATATTTGGTGTCAATCGATAGGTCATATCATGAAAAATAAGTCCTCCAAATTTGAGCTCAATGCGACAAATAGTTTTAATTTTATACAAGTTCAAATTAATCTAAAAGGGTGATTTTTTTAGAAACTACCCACATTTTTTAAAAATCATTTTGTATGCAAACGTGTTTGAGTAACATTAATTTTAAGACATTACAAAAAATATTAAAAAAAAAACACTCCTTTTAGGATTTTAAACAAAAATATATTTTTTTTAAACAGGTAGTAGGTATTGATTAATATTTTCTTAAAAATGACATACATAATAAGAAATAAAGGACTTAAAGGATTTTCAAATTTACTTCTATTCAAATTTCTTTTTGTACAAGAATTGAAGTGACATACATACTTCGTTTTATGGTCAAAAAGTTTTTAACTACATAAGAGCAAGAAAGTACGATCGTGTATTTTATTTGGTCACGTTTAATAAGGCCTAGTGCAAAAGGGACAACTTTTAAAAAATTGTCTTATTTCACTTTTTGAGAGCGAAATGAGACCAAATAGGCCCTATCAAGTATTATAAGAAGCAAAAACGTTTCTAATATCTTAAATTATGATTAGCAGCTTAAAAGTTATAAAAGAACATACATCATAAAAAATTATCTTCTATGATCAAAATATGTAATTGTGAATACTGCGGTTAAAGGGTGTACAATGTACATAAAGGGCAAAATACCTGGGCCAACACATGATTGATTTGGCATTTGTGTAAAACCAATAATGTGTTTCTATTTAACATAAAAATCGCTAAATATTTAGTTCACTAGTTTAATTGAAAACGATAAACCAGCGATTTTACTTTGATTAATAAATAACCATAAAAAATCTTTAATACATATTTATCATTTTACGACCATAATTTGATAATAAAATTCATAAAAAAATTATTTCACTTAACCTTCAATCTCATTCAATTATGATTTTATTTAAAAAAAGAAAAAAATCAAAACACGATAAAACTGTCACAACACCTGAAAAACGTATCTTTTTATTCTTTATATTCTGTAATATCGCAGTCTTCATCTTCATAATAAAAGAAAAAGATACCCCAACAGCTTGCTAACAGCATCCAAGGTAGGTATTCTTCTTTAAGATTTTATCCTCAGAGATAAAAGAAATATAAGATAGGTACACACAAAATCCGTTGACCCAAAATCTGAACCAGAAAAAACAATAAAAAAAAAAACTCATAATCATGGATTTTTTTTTTTTTTTGTTTCCTTCAATTCTGTTGTTTTTCCTTGATTTTGCGCTCTTGTATATTTATTAAAAAAAAAAAAAACTGCAACAGGTTGTCACCTTGACAATCTCGAGACATCAGATATCGGTCGCTAACTCCCACAATTCCCACTACCCTCACCAAAAAGACAACCATACTCCATCAAACAACCTAAGGTTTGAGTGATATTCAATAGCGCAAGACGCAACTTCGGCGCAACGCCAATAACACTCTAAGTCAATAACAACAACAAAATTCAAATAAAAAAGAAGAAGTGAAAATGGAAAAACCATGTGTGGTTTTGAGTGAAACCATATTAAAAACAAACTCATCAACATCACATGAAAAATTAAATTTCCAACTCACTCAATATTTTATATCTTTTTTTTTTTGCTGGTAAACTCAACGAATTTCAACTCGATTGAAAGAGAATATATTGTTCTTTTAGCTTCTTCATAATTAGTATGAGTTCAGAAATGGTCCGGGAAAGCTGCGTATCAGAGATTGGATTTCGGTACAAATAGTGTGCGGTGATGATGTAACAACAAAATCCTGAGAATATTGAAAAATTCATTTTTGAGATTTATTTATTTAATTTTTTTTTGTTAAGTTTTTAATTTTATCATTTTTTTGTATTAGTTTTTTTTTAACTTTTAATTTATTAAAGTTAAATAAAAAAAATAATAAATAAATAAAAAAGATAAAATAAAAAATCTTTGCGGTTGCGTTGCGGTGTTGAAGGAATAAAAATTGGATTTCGGTTTTGCACCTCCTCCTCTCGGGCGGACAAGTGCAGTGCAGGCATCAGGCAGCTTCAAGGTGCGTTTTCCCTTGAACTTGGCATCACGTTGTTGGGTCTTTTCGGTTTGTTGGTTTGTTGGTTTGTCTCGGTGGTGAACAATCTTTTATCTGTTTTCGTTTTTTTTTTTTTTTTGTTATTTTTTTGGCAAAAATTTCGTCAAAGTCAAAGGCCGAAAGAGGCAATTTAGGGCAGGGAAGTTGTTGGGTTTTTGTGGTGGAACGAATAGTGTTGGTTACGACGATTTTTTGATGTGTTTTATTTTTTCGGTAAAATAAATAAAAAAATTGAAAATATAAACTGATAGCGTCAACAAGCAACGAGTTTACATATAAAAAAAAGAGTTAATTTGTTGTTAAAAGGATTACATAAAAAAAGTTTAATCAACGTCGTATACTGGTCGATGACGTTCAAAGAGTGATTAGTTGAATTTCCCTGTTTTGTGTTTTGTACAGATACATACCCGATACCTTAAATCGATTTGTTATTTTATATTTGTGTTTTTGTTTGTAAGAGCATTTTTATTGTTGGCCAGTGATAAGGAATTATTACTCATTCATCATCAATCGTGATAAGGTGGGAATTAAAGCACTTTTACACCGGACGGACACAAAACACACAGGTGGCGAGTTATCCAATTTTATTGACAATCTTTTTTGTAAGTACATACTTGAATAAATATCTTGTGATCGGTAAATCTAATTGTTTGAATGTAAACTGTAATCGATATACTACGCAATTTACGGTTTTTTTTTTTTCAAAAAACGTAACTATTGTAAATTTAATTTGAGAGATTATTTTTTAACAGTTTGATCTAATCGAAATTGTGTCCTTTTTTATTTGTGAAATTAATATTTATTCAGAAAAGAATAGGAATTTACGTTTGCACCCTCCTTTTGCTGTTCTGTTGCTGGTGAAACACTTAAATTTTTCGAATATTACAATTACCTATTGAAAACTCATTGTTTAAAATTTGGGACCGGCTTTTTGTTATCTGGCTGAATTTTGACAGTGAAGAAACAATTAGCTTTTCCGCCTCAGGAACAAGCAAACTAACATAATATTTACAAAAAAAAAAAATATTTCGAAAAAATTTCTAAATAATTTGAAATAGTACAGGAAAGTTAGTAAAAAAACAGGCATTTTGTGGAACGAAATACAGGACGGATGAATTTTTCAAATCTGAAAAAGGGGTATTAGAAAAGCTTAAGTCCTGGTTTTCGGGACGCCACCCCCCTGGCGAAATCCGCCATTTTGGAAAACGCGAATTGGTCTATATCTCCCAAACTATTGGCTTGATCGAATAAGTTACTGAACCAAAATTGTAGGTAATATAAATATCTTTTCTTGTGCATGCACTGTTTTTCAGCGAGGATATCACTTTTTAGGTTATGTTGTTTAATTTTTTTATTTTTTTCTGTTTTTTTTTTCTTTAATTTTTCTCAGTAGAAGATAGAAACAGATAGAAACATAATTTTTTAGCATCATAAAAGTATGATGGTTGACTTAAAACAAAATATGTGTACCTCAATATTGTAAGTTTTACCATTACCCACCTTAATAACTCCCCCTCATATCATATTTTTCTTGTTTTTACATTAGGTACCCGATTTAGCCTTTTTTTCATACCTTATGCAAAAACATATTAGTATATTTTTTGAAAATATTGAGAGGGATTGCTCTTTAAGTTCCGTATCTTTGGTTTGAAAAGTCATATAATCTTCAAAAGTATCCCAAATTAATGTAAATTTGATGTTCTACAACTTTAATGATGCTACAGAATTATGTTTCTATCATAGAGACTGAGAAAAATTAAAAAAAAAACAGAAAAAATAAAAAATAAAACAACATAACCTAAAAAGTGTTGTCCTCGCTGAAAAACAGTGCATGCACAAGAAAAGTTATTTATATTACCTACAATTTTGGTTCAGTAACTTATTCGATCAAGCCAATAGTTTGGGAGATATAGACCAATTCGCGTTTTAAAAAATGGCGTATTAAAACAACATAACCTCAAAACTATTGCCCCCTGAGAAAAATAATGTACTACAAAGAAAAAGATAATTAAATTTCCAAGAACTTTGGTCTGACAACCATTTCTATAGGACCCATAGTTTTGGAGATATAAAGTGATTCGCGTTTTCCAAAATGGCGGATTTCGCCAGGGGGGTGGCGTCCCGAAAACCAGGACTTAAGCTTTTCTAATACCCCTTTTTCAGATTTGAAAAATTCAGCCGTCCTGTATTTCGTTCCACGAGAAAGTCTATCTTTCCTGTACTAAAATTATTATTCTGGAGCCTTTGGGTTTTTGAATGTAACTAATTACCGACTTCCAAAAAGGAGGAGGTATTCAATTCGTCTGTTTTTTTTTTTTTTTTTTTTTTCATGTTTGTTACCGCATAACTTTGGACTGAGTGAACCAATTTTTATAGGGTAAACTACCCAGTGACCGACACCCTTGCCAGTTACCGACACTTGGCACAGTTTTTCCGTTTTCTTAAGGTTTTGTTAAGGTGTAGCGTACAAAAACTATTTTTAACGCGTTCAGGCATGTATATTCCATCAGAAAACACTTTACTTCATAGTTGGTATTGATTGGTTTTGTTGTAATAAAAGGGGCAAGTTTCGAAACTCTGTGAAGTGCATGAAACTTGAGAAATTCTTAAGAAAGACGTAAGTACAAAACATTGTTTAAACAATATATCTGTATATGGTACAAAAATTAAAATCGAATATTTTGTTAGAGAATTGCTTTGTAGATCTATTTCAATTTAAGTTATTACAAAAATAATAGCATAATTTAATTTTACGTGGGGTGTTCATAACTAGAATATAATGTTCAACGAAATTCAGTGACCGACACTGGTGTCCATAACTGGCGCAATTAGACACGTTTGATGATATTAGTAATGGACACCGTTCTTTTTCTGCAGAATAGCAGTATAAAAGATCTCGCCGAATAGGCCCAATTATTTTCAAACCACTTTTTGTTTGCTCCTAAGGCCTAGTTTACAGTTCACCGTGTAAAAAAACAAAAGATTGAAAGCATCGCGTAGCGCTTTTAAATAAGTTTATAAAGTGGGTTTCCTTTCGACTGTGTAAAATTACTTTAAAAAAGTGTGAAAGGAATCTGAAAACGATTCATTCGATTTATGCAAGGTGTGTGTTAGGGTGCTTCTTAAAAATCAATTTTCGAAATTTTAATGGGACACCCTTTCATTTTGTTCTTCCTGCCTTAAATATAAACTGGGTAAAATTTGGTCCAGTTTAAACACGTTCTAGGGGTCGCTACCACAATTCAAAGTTTTGAAAAATACACCAAATTTTGTTTTTTTTCTCAGAAAATTTTAAAATTTTTAATCAGAATTAAGTACCTTACATTAAATCTCTAACTGTTTTGAAAGAAATTTTGATAAAAATACAGCGGAATAAAAATGAAGTTTAATTTTGAATATTTTTGAATTTGAAATTTTTTTTGTGTTATTCTGTAGAATAGCTAACTGAGTGATCTTTCTTAATTGAAAAATTCAATGATTTTATCTTTGTTTATGAGCCTAATATCTTTATTCGAAAGACAGTTAACTGACTGTTTATTAGAAAATTGAAAAATCGGGTCTTAAGCGTAGTTTGTATTGTAACAAAAAAATTTTTGTTGAAATTGATCTTTTTTTTTACTTAAATCTTTATCTAATGGTAGCGACCCCTAAATTTTAATATTAAAATCGGAAAAAAATACCATATACTATGCTTATATGGTAGAACATAATTCAGGGGTGTCCCATTAAAAAATCGAAAAAAAAATTTTTTCGATCATATAAGAAGCACCCTAGTGTGTGTATTGTTTGACAATCATTTTCATGTACACGCTAAAAACTTAGCCCTTGTTTGCCTATTTTTATTTCCCTTAAGCTCACACATACTAGCTTTTAATTTACAAAGAAAACTTCCACCTTCAAGTTTAAGGTCAAATCTTCTTTGTCTTATTAAATCTTTCTTTTTTAATTTTAAGGCATGTAACGTTTTGTCTGGGTCCTTATTCTGTTTCTGTCTTCTGTGAAAAAATGAAATGATAAAATTTTCACCATCGGAGTTTTCATTCGACTTTTATTTTATCATTTCATTTTTGCTTTTAATCTACCTGTCCCTAAATTTTTTTACTGATTGAAAATTGAGTTTTGTTATGCGTTGAACTTAGGCTAGGTTTAAACAGTATTTTCAAGTACTTGAGTGTTCGTCGGCGTCGACATTTCAGGCTATTATTTAAAAAGGCCAAAACATAAGCAAAACAAAGACGAAGATCTGCAAAGTGCATTAAATGTAGGTGAATGCTTAGCTGCATTTACACTCTCAGTTTTTTCGCCGGTGTACGATGTTCCTTCTTGAACTAACACCGTACAACGAGAGAATGTCAGTAGTAAAACCGTCTTGTTGTTCGGTTCTGATTCAAAAACGGACATCTTACACACCGGCGATAAAACCAAGAGTGTAAATGCAGCTTAGATATGGGTGTCTATTACTAAAAAAATCGGGTGTCCACTACTGAAAAAATGGTGTCGGTAACTAAAAAACCGGTAAGGTATTACATTTTTAATTTTGATATTTTTAAGGAATTACTAAATTATTTATGCTTTCATTATACTTAAAAACCATTTCTTATAGTTAAATTAACCATTTAAATTATTAAAATTGAAGCAGTGTAGTTAAAGTTATGAATTTTCAAACACAAATTATCCCTTAAGGGTGTCGGTCACTGGGTACGTTACCCTAATTCTTTTTGAATTGGAAAGCTGGTGGCTGCAGTGTGGTCCCATTTCAATTTCGTTCACTTTTAGCCATAGGAACTATTTTAAAAACCATAAAACCCAGTTTTGATCCATGGAAGTCGGTTTTTGTTTTTTTGCTAAAAATGATTATTTGTGTCTTTAAATTCTGACAAAGTTTAATTTAGGCCCAATAATGAATGACTTAATACTTTTGCAATGTTTTTCGTTCTGAACTTAAGGAATACCGCTATACTTTTCGAATAGATATTTTGAACTTAGAATTCCTTGTCGTTAGGCATTAAGTCTTAAGTCACAGAATTGCATTTTTGAATTTTTGATTGAGTATGAAAATTTCGTATCGAAAACATAAATTTGTGACAACTTCAATCTCATTTTCTTAAGAACAAAAATTTGTAACTTAAAACATTATTGCCTATGCCAAAGAATTTTATCCCTCAGAATTTCTGATCTTGACAAAAAATATATTAACCTTATACACTTAGGCACTGACAAAAACTATCAATATTTCGAATCTGTTGCAAACTGAGGCCGTGTGTGAATTGGGTTAAATATTTAACCTCTGTTAAATTGTTGACACTATTGAGGTGAATAAAACATTTTCAGCTGTCAAAAATTTAATGCGCAAAATTATCTTGAGTGAAAGGGTGTTTTTTTTTTTTTAATGATGAAATTCGGAATAAGTACCACAAAAACTAGGACAAAATTATTACACCAATGAAAATTGGTAAAAATGAACCCAAACAGTCTATACAAATATTTTAGGTTAAAGGGTGTTTTTTTGGGAAATAGGGAAAAATTCGCGATAAGTCCGATAAAATCAATGGTATAAATGGTACCCTTACGAAATTCATTAAATATGTTCTCTTTCCCATGGGAACTACGAATAATGTAAGTCTATAAATTTTTTTTATCTGAAAGGGTGTTTTTTTAGAAGTAAAGAAAATATGGGTATATTTGAAAAAGTGTGTAATACTAGAGTAATATAAGTGGTACCCTATTGAAATTTAGCAATTATGTTACTTTTAAGATAAGAAACAAGTACATAAAAAGTCTATAAAAATATCATGGGTATTAGGGTGTTTTTTGAGTGAAAACAAAAATGATAAGTCACCCTAATGAAATTTGGTAAAAACATTGATTTTGGGATAGAAAGCAAGAATAAAGAGTTTTCATAAAAAAAATTTTGGTGAAAGGGTGTTTTTTTCGAAGAGACAGTAAAATCTGTAATTGGTCCCAAAAAGTAAATAAAAATTTAACCGGATCCCAATTCCCATTACATATTTGACAGCTGAACATTTTTTATTCACCACAATAGGTTAAATATTTTATCCAATCATACACGGCCTAAAAAAATTGAGAATTTATTTTTAAAACAAATATTTTTCAATTATTAGATAAAGGATCATAAAATCATCTTGTGTTTACATGATTTTGGTATTAGGTACTTCTAATTTAAATATTGTGATAGCTTAGAGTCTAGGTGTTGAAAATCGGTTAATATATTAGTTAGTTTAAACACAAGAGATAAGTACCTTAAGGCTATTTCCACACCTATACTTTATTATTGTGGTCAACCGTCAACTACCTGTTATCTATTTACTGCACAAGTGTAAATATTTGTGTCTTATGATCGTGAAAAAATAACAAATGAAGCGAAGTATTTTATTGCCCAGTTCATATCTTTACAATCTTACTGATGCAAGTTTATTACCTGTATCCATCCCGTTTTTTTTTTGTTTTTTATTAAACTAGTTATAAATTTTAATAGTTTAGTAGAAGTATAACTACTGAAAAGTTGATGATCATTTTGTAATTATGAAGTTCATCTAATTTAAGAATATTAAATGAAAGAAAATTGTAACTCATGGCTGCCATGATAACTCAAAGTGACGTATTTTCAGGATTTTGCACCAATAAGCAAAAAGAAATGAGAGGGAATGTTGAAAAAAGAAAAAGTGGAAAAAGAAATGTCAAAAAAGAGTCTCAGAATTTCGACCCACGACTCTCCGGTAGGATAAATTTTTTCTTTCATCTTTTTTCTCTTTTGCACTCATTATGTTTAAAAAGAGGTGCGCCTCTTGAGGCTTCATGTAATAGTTGACTTAGTAATTAGTTTTTATAGAATACATTTTTTTAGAAGTAATGTTTTTTTTATTGAAAAAGTGTGGGTTATTTATATTAATAATTCCATGCGTGTTTGACCTTTTAGGAAACAAAAACTTTTTTTTAAAGTAAAAAATTGAAATAAATAAATAAAATGTCGATAATCTTTTTTATCAAAAAACTAAATCGACTTCCATTTATCAAAACTGGGTTTTATGGTTTTTCTAATATAGTTCCTATGGCTGTAACTGAACGAAATTGAAATGGGACCACAGTGCAGCCACCAGCTTTCCAATACAAAAAGAATTATCAAAATTGGTTCACTCAGTCCAAAGTTATGAGTGGAAGTCCGTAAAAATGTAGTTACGTTCAGTTAGCACGGTAGCACTGTTAGCTTCATTTTTTTTGTACAAACTAATGTACCTACATACTTAAAGTTATTTAAAGACATACCCAGGCCTACACAAAATTCAAAAAGAAATTGTGTCGAATAATTAGACATTTTTGACAAAAAACAAAATTGAGCATTATTACATAGGTACAGCAAATTTATTTCTATTTTTTGTCGCAAATATCACGCGAGCTTACAAAAAAATAAAAATTATTTGGACGCCAAATATATTCAGCTTACAGTTGCCGGTTCTTCTGTTTAGATTGGTCATTTATTACTCCAGATATTTATAGCCCGAATATTAAGTACCTACCTATGCTTTGAAAACTCATATTTCGAAAACCAATGCAAATTTTAATTGTAAGCTAATGCAATGAGCCATGACATAAAGATTGGCAAATATTAGGTTTCGCAATTCTGTCTGACTGGCTTTAGCGTTATCCCCGGGAGCGCTTTAAACTTACTAGCAAACAGTTTTTGATGATACCTACCTTAGAGGGGAAATTGATACCTTAGAAGGGAAATTTTATGTATAATGTTATTTTTCGAAACGGGTCTAAGGCATATCACGCCGTACATTTGTTGTACGTTTCTTATGAAATTCCTTAAAAAAAATCAAATCAACTCTAATTTTGCTTACTTTTTTTTATAAAAATCTTCAGTTCAAAAGAACTTTCTTTTAAAATAACCTTTATCAAAATTGGGTGTTTTAAAATGATTTTTATGATTTTTTTTTATTTTTACTTCTTCTCGGTTTCAAATCAAGTATGAATATTGCTGTGTTTATTAAGAAACCCAAATAACTTTCTTTGTTGATCATATAATTTTATTCTTTTTATGCCATTTAGAAGACAATTCACTTTTATTTTGTTTATTTAATGATTTTTCAAAAAAAAAAAAATAATAAGTTAAAATTGTTGCTAAGCTGATTGATGTATGTGCAGTAGAGTGGAGCGTTTTTGGACTTTTCTTTCAGATCACTGCGTGCAACTCATGGTTTATGCCTTGTGCTCTTTTGAACATATTCTGATACTTTTTTTTTATTCGACAATGGAAAAATAAAAATCGGGAAGCCTTTGAAGATTGCTCGTATTTCACGAAAATCGATATTTTATGGGGCGTTAGAACCCATCTGAATTGACTTAATCTTTTTCATTTCACTACCAACTGCTCATAACTTATGCTGAGTGATCTCTAGTACCAGATCTGAATCCCTATTTTGAGTCGTTAATGGAAAAAACAAAATCGGGAAGGCTCCGAAAAATGCACATTTTCGCAAAAATTCAGATTTTTTAAATTGTATAAAATCCCACCCAGAAAAAATTTCTTTTACAACTTGTTTGTATTTGCTATATTTGTGAGAACCTCATTGAACCTTATAAGCTATGGAGCACTCAAACTGAGAACTTTTCTGTAATATTGACGTCGTTTATGGGGGATTTAAGAAAATGCTACTTTGACATCCCCTGACCCATTTCAATAGAATTTTAAACTCTAATACTACACTTAAAAACTTCGTCAATAAATTTAATTTTTATATATAACACTAACCTTTGTAACTGCGTTTAATTTATGTCGATATCTTAGTTCAATCCTTACATTTATTTGACATTTAGGTGTTTCCATAATTCTTGCCCATGCTTAATTTTTTTTTAACTTTACCTGCAGACGGTTTTCTCAAATACCATACAATCTTTTGTTTTCCACAAACTTTTGTTTTTAATATTGTTAACTTCATAAAAATAAATTGTTAAACGGTTTAATTATTACGCCATTTCGACTTCGAAATAAAAATTTAGCATGGGCAGAAAATAGTATAGGCAAGAATTATGGAAACACCTAAATGTCAAATATCTAAGGATTGAACTAAGATATCGACATAAATTAAACGCAGTTACAAAGGTTAGTGTTATATATAAAAATTAAATTTATTGACGAAGCTTTTAAGTGTAGTATTAGAGTTTAAAATTCTATTGAAATGGGTCAGGGGATGTCAAAGTAGCATTTTCTTAAATCCCCCATAAACGACCGACGTCAATATTACAGAAAAGTTCTCAGTTTGAGTGCTCCATAGCTTATAAGGTTCAATGAGGTTCTCACAAATATAGCAAATACAAACAAGTTCTAAAAGAAATTTGTTCTGGGTGGGATTTTATACAATTTAAAAAATCTGAATTTTTGCGAAAATGTGCATTTTTCGGAGCCTTCTCGATTTTGTTTTTTCCATTAACGACTCAAAATAGGGATTCAGATCTGGTACTAGAGATCACTCAGCATAAGTTATGAGCAGTTGGTAGTGAAATGAAAAAGATTAAGTCAATTCAGATGGGTTCTAACGCCCCATAAAATATCGATTTTCGTGAAATACGAGCAATCTTCAAAGGCTTCCCGATTTTTATTTTTCCATTGTCGAATAAAAAAAAAGTATCAGAATATGTTCAGAAGAGCACAAGGCATAAACCATGAGTTGCACGCAGTGATCTGAAAGAAAAGTCCAAAAACGCTCCACTCTAATGTGCAGTATCTTATCATAATAAAGTTGACATGATGAGTGCCTAAAAAGTTGAAAGAGGAATTGTTTCAATTTGGATGGAATGTTTTAAATCATTTATGTAAATTCATTGGTCTGGTTTTAGAGTTTTGCTGTTTTCAATACCTTCACAAGGAAAATCATGTTCACTTAGTTAGTGCAGAAACCTAGGAGCAATCGAAAAATTTATTTTTTCTCAAAATTTCCGTTGCGCCATTTGTTTCTAGAGGATTGTTATTTAAAAATCATGAGTTTTATTAACCATTTCTATTTTTATAATTTAAAAAAAAAAAAGAGGTTGTCTGTAAAGCCGGTTTACAGACGATGATTTTACGTAAAAACGTCGTCAGAAAACAGGTTGTGTGCTTTTGTTTGAAATGAGTCAATTAAAGCGTTTACTTTTTTCAAACAATCATTACCTATTTTAAAAGCTTACAAAAAAAAATTATGCAATTTCAAAGCCAAGTATTTCTTCTTAAGAATAAAACCATTTTTAAATTTTTACAATGCGCAAAAAGTATAAAAATAAATTGTTGACAACAATCATTTTCATCAAAAAAAAGCAAAAAAAAACATGAATTTTTATCTTCTCATGTCATTAATTTCATTTTTTTCCTTACAACCTATAACAAATTGTATACCATGTGAAAGCTTATTATATCACCTTTCATATGACGTATCAATCTCATTTCAAAGATGCCTACAAGAGATGTAAGAATTTTTTAAAGTCAACCATGTCGAATTTCCAGACTGAGATTACGGTACTTCCCACACTGGTGGCTGTTCGGGGGGCAACACATCTCCACTGGTGTTTTGAGGTTTTTCGCAAGTTTCTTGATTTAACATTGTGTAGCTTGTAGTTAGTCTATTGTTATGTTAATAAAATTTCTATCTGCTCTTGGTCAAAAGTTATAACCTGTTGAATTCTAAAATTTATTTATTTTACCGTTATCTCAAAATTGTGTTTACAAAAATGATTGAAACTTCGCACACATATAGTCGTAGTCATGGTCTATCATTACTCCATATACTTTATTCCTGTATCTATTAAAGAAAAAAAGATAAAAATAAAAAACTATGAAAATCGGTTAAAAACGGTCAAAAAACGTGTTTTTTTTAAAACTTGTTTCTTCCGTTATTCAGTCAAAACTCAGTAAACGATTCCAAATTGCATAATTGCATGTATGCATAAGGCCAAAACCTACATGTTCTATAAGTTTGAGATTTTTTGAACGCTCCAAAAAAAAGCCAAAAAACAAAAACTACCCAAAAATACCCCTAAAAAACAAGGTGTTTTTCAAAAATTCATATTTCGAAACACAGAGTGTAAGAAAAAAATTCGTATCAGACTCCTAATATTTTTTTTCCTCGTCTTTCACGTGGCACTTTTAGAATTGTCAAAAAAAATGTCCTTTACCCAAAATCATCATTTTGTCATAGCCCCAACACGTGTACAACATTCAAACAAAACTTTATAGCTTAGTTTCAAATTTTTTTAAAATTTTTTCTTAAATGCAGTTATTCTTAAATTAAGCTCATCTATCCATAGGAAGAAAAATTAATTTTCTACAACTTCGCGTTTAGATTTTAGCCCAAATTTCATCTTTCCGTTTTACCCCTGCTTACCCTATTAAATGACAGAATTTTTATAAATCCTTCATTTATATTAAGCTTAAGGTTATTATCTTTCAAATAAGCTATAGAAGATTTTTGTATCTCTAATAGTTTATTTTTAATTTTGAAGTGAAATTTTTTGACGCACGCACTGCGAAAGTGCGAGAGTGTAACGTTAGAAAATGGCGTCACTTTTTTGTGGTGGCTGCCATGGTTCATCGATTTATAAGACGTTATCACTTCAAAAAGAAAGTTTCTTGTAAGTGTCTGTTTGTTCTCTTGTTATAGCTCTTATAAAGTCCTCTAATGTGGCTCCCTCTACTGCAGAAAAAAAATCATGAAGTTTTATTTTTTTTTTAATGAAGATACATTTTAAATTAATGTTAACCTACCATACAATTTACATATACAAAAGAAATTAAAATACTAAAAAAAACTACTCGTCTACACACTTAAGTTTCATTAACATCTGAATGTCAATGTCTAATCTGACATATTCTCCACAAAAGTAGGTACTTTAGTGGAAAAAAAAATATAAAAAAAGAAAAAAATTGTAAAATCATAAACCAACCTTCTCCGAGTTCATCTTCATATTATATACACACAAAAGCGTGTATCTAAAATGACAACGACACTATAAAGAACAAAAAAGGTCTACATACAACCAACCTTACGTATGCCTTCATCAGGATGAAAAAATCTACAAAAATGACGATTGATTTCCATCATCATCATCAACATCATCTGGGTCAAGGACAACAGCGATTAGCACTTTTATTTTTCTTTGTTGTTGTTGTTTTAGGTACTGTTTGGTACATTATCTCTCAGAAAACTTTGTGTAACTGAAACTAAACGAACATCAAACCCAAGCAAATAATAATAAAAAAGAAAGAAAGAAAAGAAAAATATTAACAAAAAAAACTCCTACAATCTCCCCAAAAAAACATCTATAAGTAGGTCGTCGTAGTTGTAGAAAAGTCGTAGTCATAGTCGTTATGTTCGGTGTACAATTAAGTATCCTTTTGCATTTTAAAGGGGTAAATATTTATATAACATAATCCTTCTAGCTTTAGATAAATTAAATTCAAGAAGGATTAAAAAAAAAAAAACGAAACAAAAAAATATGCTTAACCCCAACGATTATGAGGGAAAACACAAGGCTCCTACCGACTCCCCATAGCAAAAATATAAGGATAAAACTTATTATTTGGGTCACCATATAGCATCTGTGTGGGTTCATAATAGTGGAAAGGCACCCTAACTCTGCCACAAAGCAGTTTAGGAAGAAATTGGTTCTGGGATATTTTTTCATATCTAATCGACATCCTTTCAAACCCATCATACGTTATAATAGGTTCTAGAGACAGCAGCTCCCTCTCTTTGTCAAACAAAAAAAAAACTTATTTTCTATAAGTAGGTAGATTATGTGGTCATTATAGACCATCAGACCAATCTCTAAGCTTAACTCTGTTGTCCCTAGAATTTTGATATATACCCAACATCCTAAAACAATAAGACTTAGTACCGTAAGAGTTCATAATGAAGAACCCTCTAAACGTCCATCGTATTAGGGAGAAGGGATCCTCTCTGAAAGAAACAATGAATTTTCACGGATCATGAATAAAAGATTAGAATTTTGTCTAACCACCATGAGAGTCTTTATATTTTAATAATTTTTTCTACAAATAAACTCTTTTTTTTGATGATAATCACAAGTTTTGGAATTTTTTCTCATACTTCCGTTTTTTTCCAGGTAGGTGGTAGTTAATAGATGAAGATAAGAATGCTTACAGCAATAAAAGAATACAAATAAACAAAAAAAACAAGAATTAATAAGAATAAATAAAAAGGTTGTGTTGTGTGTTCACGAACCACAACCGCATCCAGAAAATGTATTTTGCATAAAAAGAGCAGCAGCACATGTTGACAAGTAGTGTTTGTACCTATGTTAAGTGTTGTACAAACAGGGTCGGATTTGGTCAAGTAGTCATATAGAAGAAGAAAAATGTAAATACTTCACTTTGAAGAAGATGTTGTGGGGGACTTCTATGAAAATCTCCAAAATAAATTTGTTTATAAACATCTTTTTTTTCAAGAAAGTTATTTTTTAACCTATTTAAAACTTCTTTTGAATAGCTTTATACTTACTTATTTTTGAATTTTTTTTAAACAAACTTGGGTGTAATTTTTTTATCGCTAGATTAGTTTTAAGCTTTTTCTAACCTATTTGCAACCTACGTCAAACTAATGCATACTTTATACTGGTTATTTTTTAACCTATTGGTAACTTATTTTTAATCGTTTTATACTTATTTTTTTTTTAACAAAATTGGATGATATTTTTTATTCCTTGATTGTTTTAAACCTATTTGTAACCTATTTGAAACCTTTTTCGAACCATTTTTTACGTTAGAGGGATTTTTTTTTGTCAAACAAAAATTAGATATCATTTTTTTTCCCTTGATTGGTGGATTTGTGGTTTTTAATCTATTTGAGACCTTTTAAAACCGTTTTTAAACCATTTATTAGGTACTTTTAATTGGCCTTTTTTTTCAAATTGGTTAATTTTTAACCTATTGAAAACCAGTTTGAAACTTTATCTAAACCATTTCATAATTTTTATTGATTTTTTTTAAAGAAAAATTGGATGGTTTTTAACCTATTTGTATTTAGCTTAAAACCTTTTTTAACCATTTCATACTTTTTATTGGATTTTTTAAAGCAAAAATTATAGGATTTTTATTCTACATTATATGTAACCTGCTAGAAACCGTTTTTAAACCATTTCTTACTTTTAATTTGACTCCGTTCTTGAAATATTACCGTTATAAAATGCAAAAAAATGTTTTTTTATAACGGTTATATTTCAAGAACGGAAGCTAATAAAATTTTTCTGATTGCGGATTCGAGTTAAGCGACCCAAAAACCTTTAGAAAAGAATGTATTGGTTCTTGTGGCAAAAATTGTATGCCCAGGGACTTAAACTTTAGATTAAATTTAGTTTCTCTTTACTTACTAACTGAAACTTAAGATATCTGAAGCAATAAAAGAGATATCGGGAAAATTTAAACAGTTTTTGAAAGAAGAATAACTGTTCTTAAAATCAACGTCACGAATTTGTTTATAATGAATTCCCCACATAAAATTAGAAGCTCGAAAACAGCCAAAATGACGTTTTTTTAGCATTTTATAACGGTAATATCTCAAAAACGGAGGCCAATCAAATTTTTCTGACTTCAGATTCGAGTTCTTGTGGCAAAAAAAAAGTTCACTTTTGTTGACCAGTGAAATTGGTTGATTTTTAACCTATTTGAAACCTTTTTAAAGCTTCTTTTTATTGAGGTTTTTTAAAGAAAAATTGAAAAGTTTTTAATCAACGTGTAACGTTTCTGAAACCTTTTCAAACCATATCAAACTTTTTATTGGATTTTTTATAGCTAAATGTTCATGATTTTTAACCTAATTGTTACTTGTTTGAATTAAAAAAAAAAAAAATCATACTTTTTATTGAAATTTTTTAAATTAAATTTTTATGGTTTTTAAACTACCTATTTGTAACCAGTTTGAAACCTTTTTTAAAGAATTTCATACTATACTATATTAGATTTTTTTAACAAGTTATTTTTTAACCTTAATGTAACCTGTCTCTAGCTTTACTTTGTTTATCATTTTACTGCATTAGAAAAATTGCCTTTTGGGCCCTAGCCTTGAACTTAACCAAGTCCATGCGTATAGGAAGGTAATACTTGTTGTGTATACACATACAATTCGATTTAAATGGGATGAGTCAGAATGCGCTTCAAAATGCACTGCACTGTGACGGTATATAAACATCATGACAACAACAAAAATAAAGAAGAAAAAACCAACATGTACCTGGTCTCATTGAACTAAATGTGAATCAGCACTGCAGGCAGACCAAGACCACTCACGGTTTTTTTAATTTTTTTCATTTATAGTTTTTGTCGGGTGCAGTGCACAGTGAAGCAAAGCACACCCTTTCTTCTCTCTAAAAAAAAATGCATCTCTTATACCAGTGCTGCTATCTGAATACCAACCCACACTAAAGTATATAAATTTTCTGCTTAGACACATACCCACCTGGGGCGTCTAATTAATTGCAGACTTTTTTTTTTATATTTTAGTTAAGAATCTCCTGTCTAAAGAGGCAAACTTTGATTTAGAAGAAAAGATAAAATTATTTTCACAACTAGGTCGTTTTTTTACTTCGTACTTCGTTGTACGTATGTTTCGTTGATAAATGCAATGCTGATGGTATATTTTTAAGGTTCCATCCACGCAGACTTTATTTTCTCGAAAAATGAACTCCTAAAATGTTTTGAAATAAAAATAGAAACTTGATGTTTTATTTAAATGTTTGTATGCGCATTTGAAAAATTTGCCGGCAGATTTCTTTCGTAGAGGATTTTTATTTTGTTTGACTTGATGATCTTATAAAGAAGAGATGCTAAAAAGTGTTGTGTAGGAATATAGGAAATTGCGAAAGAATTTATTTTTACTACTTGGGATTGGCAAAGTGTTAAGAGAACGATGAAGTCATTTTATAGTAGACAAAATACATAGTAGATAAGTGATGAAATTTGGAACCAGGAAATGTTGAATGAAATTTTATAAATTGTTGCAATTTTTTGTTGTTTTTGGGCGCATTCATGAGTACGTAACTTATAAATGACGACAAATTGTTTCGAATTTTTCTTAGAAAGCTTGGACTTTCATACATTTTCTTTTTCTGTTTAAATAAATAGAAAGTGGTTGAACATTTGAGGAATACATTTTATTTTAATAATTTCGAGTGGTATTTGGAACAATTTCAAAATGATTCTTGGTTTCGATCAGACAAATTTAAATTTAAAAACTTAAGGTTTTCCGTTATACTTCGTGGTTTGGATCAAGTTAAGTTAAGAGATTCTGCCTCAATGAAGAAAGGTGTCTTAATTAAGATGTAGTCTAAAAGCGATTTTTTCTATACCTAGTTGAAATATGGCGTGTTTGAAAGAATCTCGCAAGGAAAGCGAACGAAAATAGAAATTCACTAAAACGTTTCGGTTGAAAAGCTGTCCATTTTCAAAATCTACTCCAAAATTATACCTACAATATAAATGTACCTAAACTGATGTTGCCGTATTGTTTTTTTTTTTTTTTTTCTAATTAAAATTAAATTTTTTTTAAATTTCATAAATTAAATGAAATTAAGACAAAAAAATATATGAAATATATAAGAAATATGAATTTATTTTTTTAAACTTTTTGGCCATATAAATATTATTAGGCAGTTGAATTCCCAAGAAGAAATGGTAATAAATATTATGGTTTTGAAAAAAAAAAAATTAAAAATTACTTCAATTTCATTGGATTTTTTTGACAAAAATAATTTTGAAATCATTGATTTTCTCTAAGACTTTGACAAATAAGATTTCCATAATTTCACTATTCAACCTTTAAAAATAAGGGCTGTTTAATGAAGAAAAAATAACTTAATATTTAAATGTTGAAATTTGAAAAAAAAATAAGTTAAAATTTTTTCAAAAACTTCTATTAAAAAAAGTTCATTATCTGTAATACATTTTATTTTATGTATTCAAATAACAATTGATAGAGCCAAAATAATTTTAAAAATTAATGCATATTTTATTACGAAAAAGTTTTAAAAACCACATGTTCAAATTTGTTCATTAAAGTTTTTTTTTTCAAAATTCTGAGTTTAAGGACCAGTTTTGTCAAAAACCCAGAATTTATTTTACTTAATTTTAATTTTACAAATATGAATAAGTTAATAACTTTTTTAAAATGTATATTTAAATATTGTAGGTGTTGCCGTTGCGTTTAAATATTTTTTTTTGTGTTTGATGTCAATTTATGAGAAGATTGTCCTTCTTTCATATAAATATTTTTTCCTTTAATTTTCTAGACAATCTTTTGGCGTCAGTTAATTTAAGCAAAATTTTGGAAAACAAAATTTGTTTGTTCCCAAAAATCTTCAATTTAAAAAATCAAAACAGCAACAGCGGCACTTTTTAACCTATAGAGGTGTAAGTATTTTTAATTACTGACGATTGAAAAAAAAGCTCATCAAACCCCATTTTTTGGGCTTGTGAAAAACACGACTCTAAACGATTTTGAAAATTGTTTTTTTTTTTAATGCGTCATAAAAGAAATAAAAATGCTTATATTTTTTGGAACTCAAATTAATCAAAATATTTGTTTTTTTTTTTTTAATTACCTACCTAACATTTTTTCAATTTTTGTTTATATACCTACAAAATTAAACAATGTAAGCAACAAGGACTTTATGTGCGACTCAGTCATGCATTTTTTTCCAATTATACAGTTAGTTTTTTTACCAGTACCTATTTTTTTTTTGTTAACTTTAGCATGTCTTTTAAAGGTAAAATAAGTAATTCTTTTTTTAATTTGTGGCAAAATTTTCCCTGAGTGAGAGCGTGGTACATAATTATTTCAATGATTCCAATTTCTTTCCGATCCCAATTGAGTTGATTGCAATTGATCTTGGCATAGATGCTTATAGTAAATCAATTAACAATTTTTGGAAATTACAACTACTCTCTAAATCTTCTCTGCCATTTCGCGAATATAAAAACACCCCCTCGTAGATGAAAAAAGTCAAAAATTTGACTTGTTAGTTTCTTCTTCTTATTAAAATTTCCAGGTATATTCATTACGACCTTTACTTAATGACAATACTAAACATTTTCGACTATTTTTTTTGTTTTAATAAAGCATCTTCTGTTATTTGCCTACCTACTCACAGCCATTGATTTACAAAAGTGAAAAATTTTCTAAGAACTTTAAATTTGCAAACATTACGAACAAAGAATGACTCAATAATGTTTACAAAACAATGAGTACAATGCCAAGTTTACTCTGATGGTAGTATTTCTATCGGAAAGTATAAAAATAAATTTCTTTCAACAAAAAAATAAAACCAGAAAATGTATCTCATATTTTAACCTATATAAATTACACAAAGAAAAATCACTTTACTTAACAGATTAGAACGTCATTAAATAAAGAAAAAACGTAAATAAAAACAAAAAACAAAGGAAACATTTTACGATATTGAATCATCTTGTTGTTAAACAATCAGGCATTTCTTTTTTTTTTATTTTTTTATTTGCAGACATTTTAAGAATCAAAGAAAATGAACACCTTTTAGTGAATTGAAATTTTTTGCACAACAAAAAAAAAAAATATTCACTTAAGACGTTCAAATGAGTAAAAAGGATTTTTAAAATACTTTATACTTTCGATAAAAAAAATAGAATCTTCAATTTACTCAGAACTTATATGAATTAAAAATACTTATACATATATTATGTTGTACACACAATGTACATTTATAAAAAAAAAAAACTTGGAAAGAGGCCAGATTAGATGTTTTACGTCTTCGTTGTTTGGGTTCAATTTTTATTCATTGAGAAGATAAGTTCAGTTGTTACGCTTTTGTTTAGATTTTTTTTTAGTTATGAGACAGATTTGTAATAAGAGGGGGAAATAAAATCGATCAAGGTTGTGTTGTTACAAAATTGATAATTTATTATAATTATTTATTAATCGATTAATTACGATGTTAAAAAAAAAGAAAACAATTATCTATTAAAAAATAATAAAAAGACCACACAAATCAATGACAATATAATAAATAAATAAAAACGAATTTCGATAGTAGGCAGTTTTCTATTAAAATGTTCGTTCTTGTTGATTCTCACGATTAGATACAACCTATTGATGCAAAAAAATTTAAGGACATTTTGACGAATACATATTCAAATCGGAGTCACGTTGGACCGGTAACCGGTTGCGTTGTCCTTAAAATATAATTAAAAATGTGAATCAAGTGCCAAACTTGATGATTCAAATCGACTTTTGGCTAGTCAAAGTGTGAGGGTTTAGAGTTCAAAAAAACCTAACATACCTGACCAAAAATTTTGTGAAATTTCAAACATTTTTCCCATACCAACTATTTTAGTTATTTTGGTGACTCAAAGATTCGATGCAATTAAACAAATATGATGAAATACTGTGAACCTATAATAATTTCGTCGGTTCAAAGAAAAAAAAAAAACACTAGCTGCTATTGAAATCCTATGTAGTTAATGAGTTTTTCCTTTGGAATTAAATTTTTGATCATTTTAAAAATATTGAAAGCCAAGAGGAAGTTTGTTTTTTTTTTCATTTTATATCAAGCTTTTTTTTGATAATTTTATTTAGGACCAATTTATTCACTCTCCACTAAAACAACTGTAATTAATTCATGATTGGTTGTAAAGGGAAATAACAGCAAAAATCATTTAAACCGTAATAACTCGAAAACGAGACTAATACCTCTTAAGTTTTTTGACTTAAAATTTCCTCAGGAATTCATATTTTTTATTTGGGGTGGTGACTGTGGGACACCCTGTATATCAATTTATGCATTCGTACAAAAAAAAGTTGAGATAACAATCAGACACGAAATTACGATGATAGAGAATGCAAAATAAAGTTGGTCCCGTTAGTCCGTCTGCCTGTCTGTATATGGACCTACAGCCTAAACGGATGGACCGATTAACATCAAACTTGGTAAGTAGCATTTTTTTGCGACTCTACAGAGGGATTTTTGAATAAATTTTTTTGAACCGAAAATAACGGTTATCTACCTTTCAATATTGAAAAAGTTTAATTTCCTTAAAAACGGCTTCAACTATTTTTTTTAAACAATTCATTATGTTAGTTCTAATACAGTTGCTATCTTTTAATGAACATTTTTTTTTTTTTTCGAAAATCATTATTAACGTTACCTGCCATAGAACCGTTTTTTTTTTTTTAATCTGATTTTCTCCTAAATTAATAATTAGATTTTAACAATATTTATGCTAAAGCATTTATACTATTTACATACATATAAATTTAAAATACAATTTTAAAAATTAAATTTTTGGATTTTATAAAAAATTAAAAATTTTTTTTTTGAAAAATCAAATTTTCCAAAAAATTATTTTTTTAACAATTTTAAATTTTTTTTTTTCTAAAAATGCATCTTAATTACATACCTTCTTCTTTCGGAGCTCAATTGGATTTCAGACGTTGTTTTATTCCTTTTGAAAAACGATTTTTTTTTTACTTGTTTTTTTCTACTTCCAATAATTACATTTACTAAATTTCTATATAAAAAGTACTAAAAATTTGCAAGAGCCGGGTCGTGCGACCCAGTCATGCATTTTATTTTAGGAAGTCTTCTAAGTTTAGAAGATATTCCAAAAACACATTTTGTTGGTAGTAAAAAATTCCAAGGCTCCAAAAAACCCCCAATTTTTTTTCTTTTCAAAAATTCAAACTTCTGTCGTTTGTCCACCTCGAGTTCTTTATATATACCAAACCGTGTCGTCTGTCCACCCTACGTTTAGGAGATATTAAAAATAAAAAAAATTGCACTGAAAAATTCGAAAGTCTTAAAAATTTCCAAACATTTTATCAATAAAACATGAAAGCCGTATGTTGCAAAAAAAAAAAATTGCATAAATACAAAATAGAGAACGACACCATCAAACCAATTTTTATGATTTATATGGTATTTTTTTGTGTCAATTGTGCAACTTTGTATAGGCTCCGCAGTCGAAATTAAGACTCTATAAAAGTATAATTTTCTGTTAGTTAAAGGTTAAAATAAATTAAATTTTTTATTCAATCAGTGATTAAATTAGAGGAAACTAAAAAAAAGTCACTGTGGTGTAGGCGTAACTCTTGTGTATGTTACAATTTCATGGTAAATATTTTTATTTTATTTAATTATTTTTATATTTATATTATTTTAATAATTATGATTGAAGAAATTTGGGAGATATATGTCAAAAGTTGTTATTTCCGAGTATCAAGATCTAAAATTTTGTTTGCCAAACTGATTTAATTTTAGGAATTAATTGACATTAAAAACCAAAATGTATTATTAAATTAATTCATCAACTTTAAATTCTTGTTAGTGTCTCCGTCACGTTTGCAGCCCTTCATTAAAAAAAAAAAAACTATCACGTAACTATGCAATTTTAATAGTTTTCTATTAATATTTTCTAACGCAGTTACTTAATATGCAAACACTATAGACCATAGATAAAATGGTTTTTTAAGAGAATTTATGAGGTAATATTTCTAACCATAATGACATTTATTGATTAGCTTCCCAACACCTACGGCCTTTAGAATATTATTTTTCAAACTCAAGGGAGATATCATTAACTTGAATTGGTTATTCTTTTTTTTCTTCTACTGGTCGTCAAACCCCGTGCAAAAATGTTAAGAATTTCCACAGCACGTAGTCGTCGTATATGACATCGTTGTGTCGTTTTTAAAAGCAAATTTATGATTATTCCATGTTTTGAATTGCACATACCTATTCGACTGAAAAAGGCTGCTATACTTGTGTCTTCCGCAAAACTGCTCAGGGGTAATCAACGCTCGTACAAAAAAAAAATCACTATCGCCCATCAAGTTGCAATGGTTTAGACATCCAGAACCATGTCCATCGACTTGGCCAGAGTCTATATGGAGTGTCTATATGGTCTACGATAGGACGGAGGCAATAAAAAGTGCAGGTAATTAGGATGCACTGAGCGAAGAGTTAATCGCTTACTGCCACTCCAGGTTTTAAACCTAGACCAAGACCAAACCCATTCAGGTGGAATTTAACGAGCATTTTCAATTGATATACAACGAGTTTGTCAAGTCAAGCAAACTTGCAAACTCGCAAAAGAAAAAGAAGAATCAATTAGCAATGTGGCATCAGTCGCATGTTGCAATATTCCACCTGTGATTTTCTTGAAGCATGCGTGTGGATTTTTTTTTTTTTTTGTATAAATTAAATTTTTTTTCTCTTAATGAAATGACATTTCATTCGATATGGTGAATGAGGAGGAGAGATGTTTGATAAAAAAGTATAAATTTAAATTGCTTTGAAATACTTTGAAGTAACTTCATGTAGCTATGCTATTAGGGGCGAAGAAGCAGTTGTTTTAGTCTGATCTCGTCGACATGGTTGTTGTCGTCGTCGCTTTTATTTCGTGCGCGAAGTTGAGAGATAAGCCAGAGGATTTTTTGTTCAGACACACTTAACAAATCTAGAGTAAAAGTGTATGTTTGTTTATATACATATTTTTGTGAAAGCCTTGCACATAATTTTAAATGCATTTTTGTTGCAAACTGCTCTCAAAAAAGATAGTGTATCTTGGTCTTAATCCGTATATAAGATCCAACCGGTTCATTGGCAATTTATGTCAGTTTAATGCAACATGACAATCACCATCCAATTAGAGTGTAAAGTTAAGTCTTTTTTTTTCAAGATTTTATCAATGTTATCAGGAGAGGAAGCTTATAATAAAAAATAACAAACACCAGTTTGATAAAATGAAAATTATTGCAACAAGTTGGTTGAGCTCATTTCTATATTAAAGAATTCCAATTAAGTGGGTATGGAAAATGGGTTATTCTTATCAGTCGGCTTTTTAATGGGAGAACAAATCATGAATGGCCCTTCAGAATATGGTTGGCTGATAAAGATTGAAATACCTACAGCAATCAGCTGAAGTTATAGTTTGCGAGACAGACTGAAGATAGCAATGTTTATATGAGGATTTGAAGAATTATTAACGAATTTTGATTGTTTGAAAAAAAGTTCCACTGTAGTAGAAAATGTACTGATTCAAGGTCTTTGGGATAAGTAATTTGTTTAGGATTTTTGTTTTATTATATGTAGCTTCTTGTTGCTAGACGTGATTTTTCTGATTTGATCTAAGGCACATTAGTTGCTTTAAAGCAGTCCCAATGCATTTTAAACAGTCGTTATGGACTTCGAATATTCTAGCGGCAAGTATTGACAATAGAAATTCGGGGTATTTTCATAAAACGATTTCGGTGGAAGTGCTATAGTTTGGATCGATCATGTGCAATAAATATGATACTACTAAATATACGGAAATCATACTCAAATGCTCGTTAGCCCACCCTTAGTTCAAAAATTGTAACAAAAAAACTTTTTATAAATTACCAAGCTCTTAAAATTCAAAAAAAATTTTTTTTCAGTGCAAAAACTGTCTTTTTTCCACTATTTCTCAATTAACAGTGGTTATTTCAGCAAATTGTTGGAATTAGCATTTGAGGCACAATGCAAACACCTGTTGATTTAATTTTTCTTCATTTTAAAAAATGCACTGTGGTGTATGTGTACTTTTTTTTTGTGGTGAACAAAACTAATTCGTCTATAATTTTTTAACTAGCGTAGGATAGCGAAAATAAAAGTTGGGCTATCCTGGGCTAACCTTGGGGAAACAAACCACCGTTTTAAACTAATAATTTTTTCTCAGGAAAAAATCCAAATTTTTTCGGTTTCTGATATGAAAAAAAGTTTTTTGTTGTATCTTTTGAAAAAATAGAGAAATAAAGAAAAAAAAAAATCCTAGGTTTACGTTGGGCAAACGAACCACAGTGCAAAACCAACTATTTTTACATTGAATACAAAAAAATTATAATTTTTGTGATTTTTGAGGTGAAAAAAAAAAAAATAATTTCGTTATAATTTTAGAATTAAGGGTGGGCTACCAAAAAAAAAAAAAATATTGGGCTATCTTGAGCTTACCTTGGGGTCAAAAATAAGGGAAACTACTTGGTAATCCTAAGATGATTAATTTAATTCATTAATTCTTATTAGGTAAATTTTTAAGAAAAATTACCTACTTCGACATTTTTTTCACAGTGTTGACACTATTTTGTCTTTTTGAACACAATTAATATACTTAAGTTTTATTGAAATGGTGAGACCCGATTTCAAGATATATAAAGTCATATCAGAAGTGAGCGTGGGCGTGAAAATTTCGAAAAATTTACATTTACAACAATTTGTTTTTGGAAAATTAACTTAGTTTTAAAAAATTTATTTCTGTCCATCACCATTACCTACTTACAATCGACACGCCCTGCAACAATGGACGGAATTACGAAAATCAGGTTTTTGATCTTCTCCATAATCGTAATGTTGGTTTTGATTAAAACCTCGAATTTTTTTTTTGATACGAAACCAATATTTGTCCTATAGAGAAAGATTGATTTTATCCTATTGACGATTCCGTTGTCGCATCTGTTCAAAGGTTCTATGTGATAACACTTCTCATTTCAAATAATTTGGTGAACCACAAAAGCAATTTCATTTGCAATCACCTTCATTATTCAAAAAACATAAATATTTTTCAACTGAAGTAATAAAAATTGCTATTTAGGGCGTGTCAAATTAAACGCCAGTAAAAAAATACTTAAATCACATTTTTCGAAGAACTTTCTGCAATAAATAAAAACCCACTAAAGTCTTAAATCTCATATGTTTTTTTCGAAACCAGAAATAAAAGATAACAAATTGTCTCACAAGAAAGGAAAAAAAAACCAAGGCTTTAAACATTTACTTGAATTTATTTTTTCCATGAACAAAAGAAAACAATGTCAAATCCTAGAAACTCTGTGTGCAATACAATTTGTATTGCATGTCAGTGTCACTATCACCGCATTTTCATCCCACCCAGATACTTTCTATTACTTTCTAAGGACAATCGACCGACTATGATGACGACAACGTATACGGTCGTCGTGTGTGCATTTTCACAGTTTTCCAAACCAAAACATTCATATAGTCTTTTATATAGGTAGGAGAACCCATGTCTGTCACTTTTCACACTTGAAAAAGTATACACATGTGAACCAGATTGCAAGTTAGAGTTGAAATTAAAAGAAAAGAAGAAAAAAAAAGGATTTTTCCTAGATGACCACCTACGGTAAAAATATATATGTTTTTTTTTTTTATTTTCTAAGTAATAAGTGCACATAAGTGCGATGTATACTGTGTATAGACACTCTAGTCTCGTGTGTCCAATTCGTTGTCATGCAATGCATTTCAAGTACCATCCATCCAATTTCTACATTATATTGCCAGCCGCGCGTATCTTTTCCTTCGGGAATTCCGATTTCGATCCCAAAGCCCTCATCCACATCCACATACATTTCTCTGATTAAACCGCCCAAGCACTCAAGTGTCTTTCACTACAATAATATTAGTTGCATTGGTTTGTGCATTGTGGATATATGCGTTCTTTAGTTGGTATGTTTTTTTCCTGATTTGATTCGAGTAAAGCAGTGGTGGGAAACTTTGTGGAACTAAAGCGGGCCAAACAAATTGGTAATCAAGTATCGTAAAGATTATTTTTACTTGCGATATAGGTACTAGGTATATATCAAGTTATGCATTCGTACAAAAAAAAAAGTTGAGATAATATTTTTCCATGACATTACGATGGTAGACAATGCCAAAAAAGTGGGTCCCGGAAGTCCGTCTGTCTGTATAAGGAGCTAAAGCCTAAACGGATGGACCGATTGACTTCAAACTTGGTATGTAGCATTTTTTTGGGGACTTTAAAGAGGGATTTTTGGAATTAATTTGTTTGGACCAAAAATAACGGTACTTGTCATATACCGATTTTAGTAAAGTTGAAATTGCTCAAAAACGGCTCTAACGATTTTGTTTAAAAAATTCAAATGTAAGTTTTAAGACACGGTCTATCTTCTAATGAAAATTTTTTTTTTTGAAAATCATTATTAACAGTAATTGATATAGAACCGTTTTTTAAAATCCGATTTTCTCCGAAAATGCTTATTCAATTTCAACGAAACTTTTTGTGAAGAAGCATTTAGAGAATTTTAATATAAACTAAAAATAAAATTTCAAAAAAAAAATAATTTTTGGATTTTTAAAAAAAATTTGAAATTTTTTGTTTGAAAAATCATATTTTCGAAAACGTGACATTGAATTTTTTTGAAATTTCGTTTTTAGATGTTGATTAGTGATTTCTACAAAATGGCATACCAATTTTATTTTAAAACTTTTTTTCCAAAAAATTATTTATAAAAAATTAGTTTTTTAGAAAACGACTCTAACGATTTTGAAAATTTTTTTTTCTAAAAATGCATGTTAACATATTAATCAAAACTGCATACTTGTTTTGGAGGGCGATTTGATTTCAGATGTTGTTTTATTTTTTTGAAAAACGAATTTAATTTTTTTTTAATTTTTTTTTTTGTTTTTATATGCGTACATTTCCAATTTTGTATATAAAAAGTCTTAAAAATTTGAGCAACTTGAACCCTAAGAGCAAGTTCGTGCGACCCAGTAGTGCATTTTATTTACACTAGTTACCAACCAAAATAGAAACTCGTTGGCAACTTTTATTGACATAGTGAAGTTTGGTTAAGCTGAAAATCACATATACTTATACACATATTGAATTTTGAGTTTTCGAAATATTGTAAAAATACTAAAAAATAGGTACTAAAAATGCTACTAGAAATGGATTTTTTTGTTTGTCTTTTTTCGACTGGCACTAACTTTAATTTTTACGATTTAAAAAAACTCTTTAAATTGTCACGATTCCAAACATTAAACTAGCACTAGTTCTTTCCAGAATCCATAATGAAATCAACTTATTTTTTCAAAAACGATTTCAACAATTTGTATTAAAAAAAAATTCATAGGTATACCTAAATTCTTTAAGGTTAATCTTGTGATGAAAATGTTCTTAATTTTAAATATCATTACCAATGTTATCGCCCATAAAAGTGTTTTTTATTTTGTAGGTACTTTCTTTTAAAGGAATATTTAAATTTAAACAAAATTTTTAAACAAATGCTTTTATGCCTTAAAATAGGTAACTTAACCAACAAAAATGACCAATCTTTATACTACACATTTTATTTTTACCCTGAAACTTTTACTCAACGCTCGTTAACTAGTCTTTTCTATAGGAAACAGATAAAAACAACTTTATTCAGCTCTACGTTACTTTGATAAACTAATTAATTATGTTAACAATAACTTTTAAAAAAGTTTTTAAAAAGATTATTAAACCATTATTTAATCAACTTTTAGGTACTAGAAAATGTTATTATTTTTTGATATTTTTGATTTTCTCGATAAACAAAAAAAGACATTATAAATATTTGATTAAAAAAACCAAATAGAATATTAAATACAAAAAAGTACTTTATAACATTAAATTTTGAAAAACATAAGTTCTAACAATTTTTTATTTCTATATTTTTGTTTTAAACTTTCAGAAAGCTGAAGAAAGGATTTTGACTAAAGTTACCTATTCCACGATATTGTAAGTGTTACCGTTGTCTTTAATTATTTTTTTCTAACAGTAAAATACAACAAACTTATCGAAAAAGTGAAATTCCAAACCTAGCTGTGACTATTTTTTTCGTTTTCGGGGCTGGAGCTTAACATAAATATACTAATAGAGTCTAGTAGATAATAGGACTGCCAAATATTCTGAATTTGACCTGAAAATCTCGACATCCATTATGATTTACTAAATGTCCAACATTGATTCCTAAAATTTCAGAAATAAAAGAAAACTACATATATTCACCCAAGGCTTTTAATGAAATTTTAAAGCAGATCTTAAAATTCTAAAATAGTTTAAAAGATAATTTAAATAGGTATGGCTCAAAAAAAAAACTACAAAATGCACAAAAAAATCCCAACTGCATTGGCACGCATGCAATTGGTTCGTTAGCCCTGCATTTATATCAATCCGCTACATAGTACTCGAGATTTAAGTATCCCATTGTGTTTCCTTGTTTGTTTGTGGTTTTTTTTTATTCAATCGATAAAAATGCACTATAACCTTGCAATATAGGGCTTGAAGTTCCATTCTTTCAGATTTTTTTTTTTTGTTTTTGTTCTTGATAATAAATTGTCAAAGCAAATGACAAATAGAAGTCGTGAGACCGGCGACGAAAGACGCAATCAAATCATTCGTGGTTTATTATATGAAAACAAAAAATCAATCGAGAGCTACAATGTCTACTGGCTGCTGCTGGATGACAACGACAAGTATTTTGACGAGGAGTTAACATAAAACACACAAAAAAAAAAATTGGGTTCTTATCACTTTTTAATTCTCTTGTATTCCAAACGCTCTCTGTCCTTTAAACCTCTACGAGACGAGCTATATGACACGATGCATCACAAGCTTTTGTTTTGTAATAAAAAATGTTAAACTTTGAAATATTAGCATTTAAATGTTTTTCACTGAGAAACAACAAATTTCTAGCCCAAGAATTTCCCAAAAAAAAATGAAACACACAAAATATCTTTTAGATGATGGGATTAGATGAGATAGAATTTTGTTTTTATTTCCCTTAACACGAGTTAGAGGTACTCAAAGAATTTTCTTAGAAAATGTTTTTTTTTTTTTTATTTTCGGATGGGCCCTAAAAATAAATCAAATGGAGAAGTTTAAATGAAATTATTGCTACGGGTGACGAAATATCCAACGAGCTAGATATTACAGATTATTTATTTGGATGAATGCCATTCATAAAGATAAATTTGTTTTTCCTCATTTTTTAAATATTTCAATTGGAAGCTGGTTAAAGAAGTGAGGCATTTAGATGCGTCCATGTAAAAGTCTTTTCAATGTTCTTGCTTTGACAGAATTTGTCACATCAATAAATAATAAAAAATAAAAACATCACAAATGGGGGTTAAGTTTTGTTTTGATTATATGAATAGCTGAAAGATTTTACTATAAATTTTATTAGTAATTCAATCAAAAATAATCATCTTGAAACTATTGGCTGACATTTGAAAAGTTACATTTTTTTTTTATTTGATTGCAACCTAGTTATAGTAATAAAATAATCAGCACTGTGAAGGGATCGTGATTTATTTATTAACTTGTTATTTTTTTTTTAATTCTAGAACAGGAAACAAGTAGTTTATGTAATGATAGGAATTTTGTAATGAGTTTTGAAAATTGTTATATCACATCAGTCTTATTTAGGAATTAGGAGAATTCAATCCTTTTCATAAATTTGAAGTAGGTATTATTTCAACAGAAAATAAATAGGTACAAACAGATCAAAGTAATATCTTGTAAAAATTCAAAACTGTTCAGTTAATCAAGAGTTATAGCTCATTGACTTTGGTGAGTTTAAAAAACATGACCTTATTGCATAAAATAAATTTAGATTAGCAAAATATGGAAGGCAATATTACTTAAATTTGATGTATAAGGTCAGAAGTCAGAAATCATAATGCAATCATTAAGGATTTATATCAAAAGATTCGTTTTAACCCTCTGTAGGCACATTTCTTTTTTGCGAATTTGGCTTATACTTTTTCATGTCGCTAGAACTTTTTTCGGTCTCACTATTTTATAAAGAATCATATATGAAATTGATGTAGAATTTACCGAGGAATTCGAATATTGTATTCACAATTCCAAAAAATTGTATTTCAGACACTTTTTTGTGACCACATTTTATTTTTGTCCTGCCAAATTCGCACCCGAGTGCCGACAGAGGGTTTAAAATTGATGAATATAGGTACCTAATGAATGAAGGAACAGTAAAAATTTTGATTTTTGACAAAATGGCGGCTTCCCAAATTAAAAAATCGTTCTTTTACCAAGAAAATTTTCACTTTAAACTGGCTTAAAAAATTGAAATATTGTCAGAAAAATTATTCCTTCAAAGGTATCTAAGAAGATCGTGTGAAAATTTCAAGCCGATTGGTTCGGCCGTTTAAGAGAAACTGTCCTTAGCGACTTTGAAAAAACTGTTTCGAGAAAAAACGTGTTTAAAATTTGTGGGAGCCATGTAAACTAAGTTAAAACGTCTTCATAAATACGCTAATTTCTCCTTAACTAATTGCCGTATCAATGTGAAATTTTTAGGACAACATTCTTAAATGTATGTTCATTCAAAATACTTAGGTATTCAAAAAAATTTTTTTGATTTTTTTCAAAATTACAACTAGAAATATTATCTTTTAATCAAGGATTACTCCAAGGGAAATCAAAGCACTTTACTATTGCGAAAAATACAAATTCAATTCTGAAAGGGTACAAATTAAATAATTTGGAAAAATATCTTATTAAAAAAGTCTTTTTTTTATGAAAATCATTTTTATTTCCGTTATTTATGGAATATTGTCAACAATGTTACACCATTTTGAAATGAGAATTGATCACGCTAACTTTTAAGGTTATTTACTTACCAAAATTTCGTAGTGCAAAAAGTGATACTATCTTAAAAACTGATGCAGAAGAGTTTAAAGTTTTGATTGCAATATTTGTTTGCAGGGTTATTCAAGGTTTCATAAGCAAAAGAAAAAAAAATTGAGAAAGTCACGGCATGGCACATGAAAGACCGTCCACTTTTTCGATTTTTTTTCGAATGCCAATCTATAACTCAAAATACATAGCAACCATTTTTACTATTTTTCTGATAACTGTCACCAACCCTATCACCGTTTCGACGTTGACTTTTGTATATTTATAATGCCTGAACTATATGTTTTGATTATTATTTGCCGGTAAGTGACGTAGATTTATTTCTACAATTAGATTTCAAAATTAATACACCGAAAAAAAAAACCAATATCAATTTAACATTTTTTAAATATCAGCCAAAAATGCTCTATTAAATGTGTTTTATGATTTTTTAAATGTAAAAACAACATTTTTATTATCAGGATGATATTTAAATGTCACATTTTGGAATTTTTTTTTGATATTTTATTATCATTTTTTCATATTAATTTCTCATTCCAAATTATTGAAAAATATTAAATAAAAAATTCTTAATGTGTACTAATTTAAAGGCGCTTTGTGTTTTTTCGAAGTAAAATGTATGATTTACTGAGAAAATTTGATCGGCACTAAGATTTTACTTCACATAGTTTGGGAGAAAATAACAAAACAATTATATCACCTATAAAAGAAAAAATAATATCACCATTATTTTGTAAAGAATATTCCCTTTCAGTAATGTTTTGAAAAAAGAAAGAAAATTCTTAAAATAATAAAAATAATAAAAATGAAAAGGAAAGAAATAGGTTTCATTATAATAAACTAAAACGTAAAATCTAGTCAACATTGATATTTTAATTGTCAAAGTGATATTTTCACTATCCACTTTAACTTAAAAAAATGTCAAAATGATATTTTAATTGTCAAAGTGAAATTTTCACTGTCCCACCTGAAATTAAATAAATTGCACGACTGGGGTCGCACGTACTTGCTCTTATGCTTAAAGTAACTATAATGTTAAAGCTTTTCATTCAAGAAATTTAAAATTTGATATTTTGAAGAAATTTCATAAGTAGTATAAAAAAATTAAATCTGTTTTTATAATTAGGTAATTAAACTCCGTTTTAAATTATCTTAAAAAAAAATAAAAAATATGCCATTTTATTTCTTGTATAAAAAGGTATTTTTAGAAAAAAATTTTCGAAAATTGTAGGAGCCGTTTTTTAAAAAAATAATTTTTTATATATAAAAATTTTTTAACATTTTTCAAAAAAAAAGTTGGTATGCCATTTTGAAGAAATAATTAATTTACACATAAAAACTAAATTTCAAAATTTTTCATTGATTCGTTTTCAAAAAATTGATTTTTCAAAAAAAAATTTTGAAATATTTAAAAAAAAACCAAAAATGCGTTTTTTGAAAATTTTCTAAAATTTTAATATTATCTTCACTTACACACTTTTGTGTAAAAATTTTCATTTAAATCGGGTTAATGTTGTACGAGATATTCAGAAACGAAAAAAACCGTTCTATGACAGGTACCGTTAATAACGGTACAAAAAATATTTTTTTTATTTAAAAAGTTGGCTATTATGTGTAGTACTACACACAAAAATTTTAATCAAAATCGTTAGAGCCGTTTTTGAAAAAAAATTAACTTTTCTATTTCCGTTATATGGCAGGTACCGTTAGTTTTGGTCATAAAAAAAAAATTTCAATTTCCCCTCTAGGGAATCACCAAAAACTGCTAACCACCAAGTTTGAAGAAAATCACTTCACTCGTTTAGGCTGCAGCTCCAGATAGAGACAGACAGACAGACAGACAGACAGACAGACAGAATTGCCGGACCCACTTTTTTGGCATTCTCCATCATCGTAATGTCATGTAAAATTGTTATCTCGAGTTCGATTTTTTTTACGAATCCTAAACTTGCCCTATAGTACCTATATCGCAAGTAAAAATGTCAAAATGATATGATAAAATATCAAAATTGATATTTTAATTGTTGGACGACTTTTGTCACTGAAAAATGTTAATTTGATAGCTGTTATTATCAAATTTTTTTTTTCGGTGTACTCCATTAATTCCATTTAAGATTTCAATAAATTGAATTTATTTGGTGGTTTAAAAGAACCGCCTAAATTATTAGGGGCAAAAATTTTATTTTTGAAAAAAAGAAATATTTTACCTTTAATATTTTACATTTTTTTAATGGCTTAAGAAAAACTGCTCTATTCTAAGCATAATAAAATCTACTCCTGCTTGTACTTCAAAAATCATAAATCCTTTTAGATATAAAATAACTTCTTAAAAAAAACTAAAAACCTCATTCTTTTTTATTTTTAACATCATCGACGATTTACAGCTGTTATTTGTTTTAAACTATTTTTATATTAAACTTCAATGTAATTTCAATGTTAACATTTCCTTTTTCAAATGTCAGCATTTTTGTTCTTCTAAAATTTTACATCCGACAACAAGAAACTTTGAGACATTTCAATTTTGGATAATTACTAAAACGAAAAAAGGGAAACTTTCGACAAACGTTTTCATTTAAAAATTAAATATCCGGAAATTCAATATTCGCGCCTCATACTTTTCAATTTATTGAATCGGAAAAAAAGGGAAAATCTGTTGAAAAAGTTTGTTCTTATCGTTTTCGTTATGATATCTTGATTATGCTTTTTGCTTTCATAATATTAAACAGAAATGTATAATGAAAACAAAGGCAGATCGACGAGAAATTAAAAAAAAAAAAAAAATGAAGAAGAAGAAACTAATTTACTCGATAAAGGACGACAGCATTTAACCAGCACCAGAAGGCTGACCTTGAGTAAAGTTTTGTCCGATATTAATTTTGATGAATAAAATTAATAAAGAATAATTATATCTGTTTCTTCCATTTTATGAATCTCTTTTTTTATTTAATAAAAAAAAAAATTTCTGCTCGTCATTTTTTATGGTTTAATATTTTTTATTTGAATTAAAGAAAATTTGTAAACAAAATCAAGAGAAAGTGCTTAGGTACTTGACTGCACTTTCTTACAACCAATCAATGTTTTTTTCGAAATCATAGAATAAAATTATAAATTTATGTCCCTCTTATAATCTTGAAGCTGTCTACAAGACGAACTATAAATTTTTATTGTTTAAAATGTGGTTGTTCCGTTTAAGTGGAACAATAAAATTCAACTTTAAAGAGTGTAAACAAACATTTTTCTAAATCTAAAAAACATTTAAAATAAACTATAAGATGGTAAAAAGCTGATTTTTACTTCAATTAGAAACCGTTTATGATCTTGTTTGCTGCACATATTTAAATTTCCAAATTCAAATTAAGAAATTTTAAAAGTGATGGCCATTTTTTTATCAATAAAACATTCAACTAATGATTTTAATATTCATCGAATTCTGTTACAAAAATCTACTACCTTAAATTGAAAATTATATATTGACAATTTAAATGTAAAACTAAGTCATCCGTTGAGATTTTTATAACTTTTAATCAATGAAAACAAAGAAAATAAAAAAAATAGAAAGAAATAAATTCTACTCAAAAACAATGCACGACATCTGACACTGACAAACACCTCATTATCTGTGACAAATTTGAAATGAAATAAATTTTCCAATGAAATTTAAATTTTTATTCTCACAATTAAATGACAATCCGTTGTTATATTTTTTTTGTTCTTCATCAGAATCTGAATGAAATTCAATCACAATCACACCGTAAAAATATTTTTGTAGGTGAAAAATGGAAATAAAAAAAAAAAAATAAAAGAAATAAAAGAACAATAAATTTAAAAATGCACCTCTTTTGTTCAACGACAAATTAATGTATCTACATAGCATTGATGTATACCTATTTTTATGTATAATAATTTTGTTCATTAAATTTTCGTTGAAAAAATTATTTCACTGTTATAGATAGGTACTATTTGCATATGTTTTTTTTCTGACGGTGTCATTTTATTTTCACTTAAAACAAATTGTTTTTATATTTTTATTTTTATTTTTTTTTGAAGGTAAATTATATTCCTTCTGAGAGTGTTACGAATTATTTTATACCTACGTTATTGTATTTTATAGAAATTTTACATTTCGCATCCATTCATTTTAAATTTCATGTAAAAAAAAATGTATGTATAAAAAAAAGGATGCAAAAGAAATTTTATTGCTCGTGTAGCCGCACGTGACCATTGTCGATGGCCTATTTTCATTTTTTTTTTTTTGTTCTTCTCTCGAAAATTGTTCTTTTTTTATTTACCGACTTTAGTGAGATAAGAAACTTAAATTGAATTTATACAACGTGCTTTGCATTTCAATGTGAGAAAAAAAAAGAATGTCTTTTGGACAGAAAAGTAACTCGTCATGAAAACAAGGTAGCAACTACATACGTAAGGAAGTTAAACGTTACCAAAAAATAAGAAGACGCACAAGTCTGAAGTTTAGGGATTTCAAAAACCCATGGTACCTAACTGTTATAAGAATTCTGAGTAAGTCGAAGGTGTCTGGTAAAAAAAAGCAAACCTAATGAGGTTGAGTATTGTCTGGAAACCCTTATAATCCTGAAATAATAAATGACAAAGCACCAAGAGCTCAAATTTTTTGAGAGCTAACTATAATCGAAATGTCGGAATGTATACAAGGCACTCTGTTTTATAGGTAGTATATGCGTATGTAACCCAAATAATTGGAAGCTTTTTTTTGTTGAAAGATTATATGAACCGATGAGTCAGTAGGTGTGGCAATCGGTAGGTATTTAATTTCTTGTACAAAGAAATTTAAGTAAAAAATATTTTAAGAATCGTTAGAGCCGTTTAGAAAAAAAAAACTTTTTTTTATATTACTATTATAAATTTTCAAAAAATATTCTAAAAACAATTTCGTGACTCTTTAACAAGAAAAATAACATTTTCCATTTTTGTCATCTGACAATAATATTTAATTACGTTAAAAAATACTTTCAGTTTCCCCTCTAAATAATCACCGAAATCCTTACTTTCCAAGTTTGACTAAAATTGTTCTAATTTGTATTTGTGTAATCTCTAACAAATTAATTATGTCATTTAAGCGGATTTAAAAATAAAAATTAAATCGTTATCAGATTTTAAGAATCATTAAAAAAAATGTTAAAATGTTTAGGAAGCCCTTTTGAAGTAGTTCATAATTAGTTAAAACAAAGTGAAAACAAAAATTGATTTTTTAAACACCTGCTTTTTTTCTTGAGCCAAATAAGATTTTAATAATTTCTAAAGGATCAACTTGTTTGGCCAAGAGATTTATGTGTTCCACTTGGAACAACTTTTGAATTCTTGTTTTTTGAAAAAAAATGTTTGAAAATTAAAAAAATGACGATGTATGTACTTTGAAAGTGCATTTTTGAGTTCACACTCTAGTTGTAAAATATGTATGTATATGACGAGTCCAGGGGAAAAACGGCACATGTCCATTTTTTGTCAAAAATAAACTAATGATGAGGTCTTGTAGCATTTACTGAGCACTTTATGATGCCATTCATACTTTTAGAAAGCAAATTTAAGCCTTTGTAAAAAAATGAATAAATTATGTGCCTTTTGCATTACCTAAGTTGTATGGGGAACAAAATTTTAAAATGCTTTTATCTCGGAATGAATTGGAATGAACTTGAGCTGTTTTTCCCCTGGGCCCTTCATATGTATATACTATACATGTATATGTAGAAATCGATAAATATTCGAATTAAAAAAAGAAAATAATTGCAAAACAACTTTAAACTCTATAAAAACATTAGAAAATTCAATTTTCGAAAAAAATGAGGCCATGCCAAAAACGGTTTTCTTCGTTATGAACTTTGAAAATAATAATTTGAACCCTTAGGACATGTAGAATTCCCAAATTACAAATTTTGCTTCCCTAAAGCTTGATAAAAGTAACATTAGCATCTGATGTAAGGCTTTATAGAAGCAAAATTGTAAGTTGAATGTGGAAAGAATACCTGTTCCTCATCATGACCAAGTCCGCTTGTCAATGTTAAGATGTTGAAATCAAATTTGTTCTAGTTAAAATTCCGTTGTTGGCTGTTATTATTACAAAGATTAAAATTTTGCAGTTGTATTTTAAGAACTTGTATTATGATGCATGTCTTCTCTAAGAAGTTCGTTTAATGTTGATTGTATAATCTCTCCCCTTTTTAGTGTGAGTTTATAACACTCAGGGTAATTCTTCTGAAAGAACAGTGTATTATAACATAAAACCCGTGACTTCTTGCCTAAGTCTTCTCTATATCACAAAGCCAAATCGAAATAGTCGTTGCTTCGGCTTTTTCTTGCAAATTGCGTCGTAGATGTCACAGTATTTACATGTCATTTCTTTTGATTGATATCAAAAGTTTAGTACTATGATTTAATTTAGTTCTATAGGAACAAATTCACTTCCAGGAACTAGTAACAAAAAAAGTTCACAATTCACACTTCAATTATTTTTTTTTTTTTCGTTTCATTTTGATTAACTTGCCACAGTTAATAATGCAAGTACACAAAGTAGGAAGTGTTTGCTTTATAAGCCAACAGGTCCTAATTTATTGATCCATCTTCCATAATCCATTAAGAAATTAGTTTCTACTAGTATTTGAATTGAACTAATTTCCATATAAACGACATTCGGCAAAATGTTTCTATTGAAGTTAGTAAGACTTTTGTACTTAGTTCTTGGAGTTATTGGTTGCAATAATTTCGAACATAATTTAATACATCGAATTTACAATGAAAGTGATTCAGTGACAAGTGTTGTTTTTATTGGTTTTGAAAATAATGAATTTCTGCATAATTTTTTAGCCCAAAATGACAATATTCCTGTGATAATATTTACATCTCCTCCACGATTTTATCACAAAGAACAATTTTACAGAAATGCGATATTAGTTGTACAATATTGTGACAAAATTGGATATATTTTTTCGAATTTAATTCGTTACATTCGAGTTCGAAAAAATGTTATAATTATTTCTGATAACATAGAGACTATGAAAAGTGGTTTTAACTACTTCCAAAGAAATAATTTTACAAGAATTTTCGGAACCGATAGAAAAAGTCAATATGCATTTCTGCCTTATTCTAACAATCCAGTTCAAGAAATCTCTCAAGCGAAACCTCTTCCGAATCCGTTGGAAAATTTAAATGGCTACGTATTTCGAGCTGGTGTTCAATATGATTCTCCCAGAGTTTTTTGGTATTCGGATAAATCCGGTCAAACTAAAATTGCAGGCTATGCTGGGGAACTTTTTTTGAACTTTCTCCAAAAACACAATGCGACCATTGAAGCAATATTTATTAAAAACTTCAAAAGTCAATTCACTTATAGGGAAATCATCACCCACAAAATGGACGTCAAAATGGTTGCATGGAATGGAAATGAACGAGTTCGGCTGAGTTATCCTCTGGCACGAGTTGGTTGGGTTATCATGGTGCCACTAAATGGCCATTTAAATCCAAATCAGTACTTTCTTAGACCTTTTTCGTTAACATCTTGGATATGCATTGGAATAAGTTTCGTCTTCATAGTTTTTATGGATTTACTGAAGGACCGTTTGACAGAGCAGCCTGTTAACACTTGGAAATGCACAGCTCGAACTGTTCTAACACTTTTAAATATGCCTGCAAATGGAAAAATCCATCGAGCTTATAGATTTCATTGTCAAGTTATGATTTTTTCATTTGTTCTTGTCAATCTTTATCTGATTTCTTTGACATCTTTTCTGACAGTTTTCATTAAAGTTAAACAATATGACACAATAGAAGAATTAATTGATAATAATGTACCGATGATGGTTTCACCATTTGGCTATGAAATAGTTCTTAGCAAAATTGCTGATAAAGGAATAGAGAAAATATTGAAAAAATTCGATGAAGAAACGGTTTTAAATGCTAGAACTTATTACACAAATACAAGTTACGCTTATGCTAATGATATTGATTCAGCTGAATTTTTTCTCAAATTGCATGCGAAATATTCTAAACCAAAATATCATTTAATTCGTGAAAGTTATCAAGATCATTTTATTGGATTTCTTCAAAATCGTGATTCACCATTTATTGAGATATTGGACAGGTGTATAATTCAAAGTATGAGTGGTGGATTGTTGGATAAGTGGACAAGTGATGCTGTGGAAATTGTAAGACAAGGGAAATTTGTTCAGAGATCGACTGGTCGTAAAATTTTAAGACCTTTAACAATAGATCATTTGCAATTTGCTTGGACTGTTCATCATCTTGGTGTACTATTCAGTGTTGTTGTTTTTTTGATTGAAAGATATAAAATTTTTAGAAAATGTTTTTTGTAGTTTTTAGTTTTTAGAAATATAAATAAAAGAAATTGGTTTGCTAAGAAAATGTGCACTGACAGTTATTATTTTTGAAAAGGATTTGTCTTGTAAGAAATGGGACTTCTGAAATAAAAATTCTTCATAATGTTTAAGGACTTTTATAGTAAAATTTGATGTAAAAACGCCCCTTTAAAAAAGCAACTTTCTGAAATAAAAAGTCTTCACAATTTAAAAAGGCTATTTGAAGTAAAAATTGATGCGTCGTGATGTAAAAAGACCTAATTCAAAATGCGACTTTCTGAAATAAAAATACCTCATTATGTAAAAGGACTTCCCGTAGTAAAAATTCAGACTTCGTGGTGTAAAAAGACGTCAATAAAAATGCGACTTTGTAAAATAAAAAAGTTTTTATAATGTAAAAGGACTTTTTGAAGTAAAAATTGTTTAGTTGTAATGTAAAACGACCTCATTTAAAATGCAACTTTCTGAAATAAAAAGTTTTTATAAAGTAAAAGGACTTTTTGAAGTAAAAATTGATGCTTCGTGATGTAAAACGACGTCATTAAAAATGCAACTTTCTAAAATAAAAAGTCTTTATAATGTAAAACGACTTTTTGAAGTAAAATTTGAGGCTTCGTGATGTAAAACGACCTCATTAAAAATGGGACTTTCTGAAACTAAAAGTCTTTGTAATGTAAAAGGACTTTTTGAAGTAAAAATTGATGCTTCGTGATGTAAAACGACGTCATTAAAAATGCAACTTTCTAAAATAAAAAGTCTTTATAATGTAAAAGGACTTTTTGAAGTAAAATTTGAGGCTTCGTGATGTAAAACGACCTCATTAAAAATGGGACTTTCTGAAACTAAAAGTCTTTGTAATGTAAAAGGACTTTTTGAAGTAAAAATTGATGCTTCTTGATGTAAAACGACGTCATTAAAAATGCAACTTTCTAAAATAAAAAGTCTTTATAATGTAAAAGGACTTTTTGAAGTAAAAATTGATGCTTCGTGATGTAAAACGACGTCATTAAAAATGCAACTTTCTAAAATAAAAAGTCTTTATAATGTAAAACGACTTTTTGAAGTAAAATTTGAGGCTTCGTGATGTAAAACGACCTCATTAAAAATGGGACTTTCTAAAACTAAAAGTCTTTATAATATAAAAGGACTTTTTGAAGTAAAAATTGATGCTTCGTGATGTAAAACGACGTCATTAAAAATGCAACTTTCTAAAATAAAAAGTCTTTGTAATGTAAAAGGACTTTTTGAAGTAAAAATTGATGCTTCGTGATGTAAAACGACGTCATTAAAAATGCAACTTTCTAAAATAAAAAGTCTTTATAATGTAAAACGACTTTTTGAAGTAAAATTTGAGGCTTCGTGATGTAAAACGACCTCATTAAAAATGGGACTTTCTAAAACTAAAAGTCTTTATAATATAAAAGGACTTTTTGAAGTAAAAATTGATGCTTCGTGATGTAAAACGACGTCATTAAAAATGCAACTTTCTAAAATAAAAAGTCTTTGTAATGTAAAAGGACTTTTTGAAGTAAAAATTGATGCTTCGTGATGTAAAAAGACCTAATTCAAAATGCGACTTTCTGAAATAAAAAGACCTCATTATGTAAAAGGACTTCCCGTAGTAAAAATTCAGACTTCGTGGTGTAAAACGACGTCATTAAAAATGCGACTTTGTAAAATAAAAAAGTCTTTATAATGTAAAAGGACTATTTGAAGTAAAAATTGATGCGTCCTGATGTAAAATGACCTTATTAAAAATGCAACTTTCTAAAATAAAAAGTCTTTATAATGTAAAATTACTTTTTGAAGTAAAATTTGAGGCTTCGTGATGTAAAACGACCTCATTAAAAATGGGACTTTCTGAAACTAAAAGTCTTTGTAATGCAAAAGGACTTTTTGAAGTAAAAATTGATGCTTCTTGATGTAAAACGACGTCATTAAAAATGCAACTTTCTAAAATAAAAAGTCTTTATAATGTAAAATTACTTTTTGAAGTAAAAATTGATGCTTCGTGGTGTAAAACGACCTCATTCAAAATGCGATTTTCTGAAACTAAAAGTCTTCATAATGTGAAAGGACTTTTTGAAGTAAAATTTGAGTAGTAAAAAGCTTTCATAATGTAAGAAGACTTTTTGGAGTTAAAATTTAGGCTTTGCAATGTAAAAATATTTCATTAAAAATGCAACTTTCTAAAATAAAAAGTCTTTATAATGTAAAAGGACTTTTTGAAGTAAAATTTGAGGCTTCGTGATGTAAAACGACCTCATTAAAAATGGGACTTTCTGAAACTAAAAGTCTTTATAATGTAAAAGGACTTTTGAAGTAAAAATTGATGCTTCGTGGTGTAAAACGACCTCATTCAAAATGCGATTTTCTGAAAGTAAAAGTCTTTATAATGCAAAAGGACTTTTTGAAGTAAAAATTGATGCTTCGTGTTGTAAAACGACCTCTTCAAAAATGTGACATTCTGAAATTAAAAGTCTTCATAATGTAAAAGTTCTTGACTTTATATGACTGATACTGTGGCAGTTAAAACTTTCAACATATTTAATCTGTTAAGTGTAAAATAAAATTAAATTTCTTTGACAAATATTATGATACAAATAGAAACTTCAAGGTCTTGTTTACACTATGCCAATTAACAGCTTCAATAGTTTGATTTCTTACGCTCAATTTAAGTCTTCTTCTACGTCTCGTTAACATTGGAGGAAGATTGATTTTAAAAATAAGTTTCCATTATTTGTTTATACATAAAAAAAAAAAAAAAAAAAAACAATTTTATGAGTTAAATGAAGCCAATTCCAAATTTTTTAAAATACTTAGAAGCAGTTTCGGCTTTGTCAGAAGTTATTAGGTGTTTGACTTGCCTATTCACTATACACATACACCCATAAATGAACATTTAAGATTTTTCGCAAGAGTGTCAATCAATTTGATAGACAATTTTCTAATATTGTTATATTTGCTCTCAATTAGATACTTATGTTACTACAGGTTTCTGATAGTAAATACACTTCATATAAACAGGCGCTACAATCTCTTCTTTCAACAGAAAAAAGGCAGCTGAGAAACTTAAGACCTCAATGCATTTGGCTGACCTAAATTTTTAGCAAAACAAAACCGTCCGTCGCCAATAGTCTCAAATTCAAGTCTTCTTCAAACTTGCAGACCAGACATGCCGTACCCACTATTAGGCCACTATACATACTCAATTTATACCAACTTGCCACGTGATCACATCGGATTCGGATCTCTCCACCGATCGTGTTACCACTTTAAATGACCAACAAATTTATTTATAATACAAAAATATTTATGTCGAAGCAAATAATGTTTTAATTACATCAGCAAGTTTGTTGAATGCCAATTAACATTAAAAAAATGTGAGTCAGTAAGTGGTTACGAGATATGGGCATGCAATTTACTACCGTCTTTATCGTGTCACTCATTGTTTGTCTTGAGGGTGTCTCTCGTTTTGGACTTCAACGAGTTACGCCTTATGGTTAACGTTGAATTATAAACAAATTTATGCTAGACGACTAACGACGACGATGATATCCAAGCCGGGAGCCGGCTTCTCTTCCATATTAAGATAGAGCCGGCTCCTTATACAAGTGCATTATTATGATTTTATATGAGTGTTAAAAGTTTGGAACGTTAAGTTGTAATTTATAACTCCATATAGAATTTGTCAAAATTTTGTGGCCAATTTATTTAAGGATCTTCAAAGATATTCAGCTTTAAAAATAGCCACCAGATTTGATTAAAATTCCTGTTAAGTAGTAATTTCTTGAACAGAATTGCAGATTCCACATCCAACATTACCAGTCGTACTATCGCATCAGATCTGACCAGGAATTAAGTAGTTTTTCCTAAATGCATTAATCATATATAAATAAAAGTATACAAATAGTTGGTCTCTTAATAAGTACAGTAGAGTAGGTAATAAAAAAAATCTGAAATTGTCGTAGTCTCTGATTCAAAAACCATTACTTTTCGAAAATAAGGCGATTAGAGTATTTTTTGCTGTTGTTTTTTTTTTTTTTTTTTTTTATTTGAGTAAATATCCACTTTTATTGGTGGGATTTATAGTCCAAATGCTCAGTTAAGAGTAATCACAAACAGATATTTCCCATATGATAATATCTGACTTTATGTCCAATTAAGGATTCAAGAGGATATACATAAAAACTGGTATCAGTTGGGGGACAACTGCATTTATATTCGAGAAAATAAAATTAATAGTCCATGTCAATTATTACGTATATTAAAATCAATCTTGAGTAAACATTCGAGAATAGTTTATAGTTTTTTTTTTTTTTTTTTGTTTAAAGGCGGTAAAATTAATGATTGTTAAGGATCAACGAATGTCAGAAGATTCAGATGAAAAAATAAAATTTGTGTGAGTTTTTGACTGAGGGATAGCAGAAGACATAAAAAAATAACATGTCAATTTTATGACTGACATATCGTCAAATATTCGGAGAGATGATTCTGTGGGAAAAAATATATTGCGATTTCTTATGATATCTTCGAATGGGAATTTTTAAGAAGGTATCATGTGAGTGGTTAAAAATACGGTCCTTTGGTCCTTATATTTATTGGAGAATTTTTATTTCAGAATGTTCCACTGTTGATGTGTTTTTACATCACGATGTCACACTTTTTACGTCCTCGAAATAATATCGAAAAACAGTTCTATATTATTAAAAAATGTTTTTTTTTTTTACTATTTCTTTGCAGTTTTTCCTTCATTTAAATGCTGTTCGGAGTATTTTATTAATAAATATCGTTTCAATCTTAGATAGCTAAACGAAAGAAATAATTAATATTTTAAAAATAAGGTAAAATATTCCAAAATTAAAAAGTTTTTTTTTGACAAATTTTAAATTTTTCTTTGGTTTATATTAAATTTAAAAGATATTTGTTATAAAAAAATGCACAAATAAACTCAAGCGAATAAGAATTTTCTGATGTTAAAGTGATCAATCTTGGTCCATCAGGATAGAAAAAATGTTTGGTAAATTTGTAAATTTTCATGATTTATGAAAAAAAACAAAAATGTTCTAAAAAGGTAGACTTTTCTTAATTATAGAGAATTAAATATAGAATTTTCTATAAAGTAAACCGTTGTTGAGTTATTGTTAGTTAAGGTAAAAAAGTCTAATAAGAAATTGTAAAACAGTCAAATAAAAAAAATAATAAGCTTACTTTTTTTTATTTTTAAAACTTTAAAAAGGCAAACAGAGCAACGGCGTATACAGGGGGGGGTCACGGGGTCATGACCCCCCCCCCCAAGAGCTCAAAACTTAAACAAGAAATTGTTATGTGATTTGCAAAATGTCGAAGTTTTAGAACATGAACGAAAATGAAAAGTGAAAAAAATTTTCGGTATTCAAACCAACTATTTTCCTATATTTGGGGATATTTTTAGCAACCGCTATGCTGGATTAGGATTATTTTGATTTGTTCGATAATATAAGGCATTGATAGGCTACAAGTTAAGCTGTGTTGTAAAGTTTTGTATGGATTTAGAATCCAAATACTATTTTAATTTTGACTAAACCGATAAAATAGATAAGAATATAAGTAAGCTTGTCTAAAGGCAAATTAAATATTTAAGCAAGCTTAGATCACTTAAAATATCCTCCGATAATCAATTTAACAAAAACTAATAAATATAACTGTATATGTTTTACAGTCGTCGGCATAATTATTTTGACTAATTTAAAATTCTCGATCTGATAAGAATAATTTCTTACGGTTAAACTTTATATAGGTAAGGTGAATGGTTATTTATTAAGTATGTTATGGTGAATCTCATGGTGGTCAAAGTAAGTCATATGAGTGAAATTTGGCTTTCAGGCAGCTTTTTTTGTATTAGAAGTGCTATTTTTTGAGCGGCATAAGTATTTTAACCAGCATTCTTGCACTAGTTAACCTCTTGAAAGCATGTTGAAAACTATAAAATTCGCAAAAAACCACGTTGGTAAGATTTTTTTTCTTAAACAAAGTTTTCTAGACCGCATCCGAACAAAATTCACTCTTGGTGATTTATGGAGTGCAAAAAAACTTTCATCGGTTCATTAAACCTTGATCCAGAAAAAATTAGGCTTACCAACGTGGTTTTTTTGCGAATTTTATAGTTTTCAACATGCTTTCAAGAGGTTAACTAGTGCTTTTCTTGCTGAATAAGTCCCAAAATTGTGTTTCCTAAATTTGCTTTGAATCTTTGCTATCTGAGGAGGAATTCTTCCCTAGGAATTTCATTTCCAGCTCCAAGATATAAGGGTTCAATCTGGGATTCAAAGTGAACTACGCAAAAAAAAATTGTCTTTTTTTTGTGTATTTTTTTGTTTTGTACAGATTCATGGCTGATTCTACTCAGTACTCGTACTCTGGTATTTCTTTATTAGCTAAGACATAATTTGACGCAAACAAATCAGTTCTGCATTGATTTGTTTAACAGGTAACGGGATTTTTAACTTGTAACAATAAATGCCCTAATTTCAATATTTACTTGCGAAATGTTTCCATTTTTTTTTTATGAATCTGAGCCTTAACATGTTCAAAAGTTTGATACATGCTTAAAATAAGCAAAAGGTATTACTTTACCTTACCAAAATTGAAAAAGAATGCTGGTCAAAATACTTATAGTCTAAGAGATGGTTGCAAGTTTTCGGACTGACTCGGGAAATGGAATTTTTTTTCATGAAATTGTTGGATAGGGGTGGGATAAGCAAATGCCAAATTGGCAGAAAGCAGACTGGATGGAATAAGCGTGGGTGGGGGCTCAAACTTGCATTTTTTTTTGGAAAAAAAACTTTCTCGGAAATGGGTGCAAAGTGGTGGAGGTGGTTGAAGAAGGTGTTAAAGTGACAATTCCAAAATGGCAGAAAGCTAAGTGGATGGAAAAGGGGTGGCAGAAGGGCGCAAAGTGGTAAATTTTTTTTTGAAATTTACTGACTCGGAAATGGCTGCCATTTTGCAAGTGTGTTCCTGATGGTATGTAGTTTCTAAATTCAAAATGGCAGAAAGCAGACTGGATGGGTTCTATTTTTTTTCAATTTTTTACTTCGGAGAGTGCCAAAAAAAAACTTTTATTTTAAAAAAATATTTAAAAACAACGGCAACACCTTAAATCTTATATTATAACTTTTTTTAAAGCCAAAACCCTATTATATAATAATCTTTTTAAATAATGTTGTTTTTGTGAAAAGTTTTTGAAACAAAAATTTTTAAACTCAAAATTTTAACTTTTTTTAAATTTTTTTTTTGTAACTTTATTTTTGAAGTGAAAACTTCTTTAGTATCGTAGTGATTTGAAACAAGATGAAACGAAAACGCGACACGACTTCAACTTGTTATAACTTTTTTGTTTTTATAGATAGATGAATGAAATTTGTACTGTAGATTGGTAATTAAATAAATTATAATTGTACAAAATTTCAATTAATTTTATATTCAAAATTCGGAGATAACGGTAAAAAGATGTTCTTTTCCAACACACGTTATATCTTTTGATATAGTGCACATACAAATTTGATTTAACTTTAATACGCATGCTGATTACATAACCTTTTATTTGATATATCACACATAACGGTACGTGCTCTACAAGTTACACAATCTTAAATTGAAAAAATTGAAAAATACCTCAAAACACCTGTGGAGATCTGTTGGCGATGACCAGCTACCAGTGTAGGAATAGGAAGTACCGTAATCTCAGTCTGGAAATTCGACATGGTTGACTTTAAAAAATTCTAACTTCTCTTGTAGACATCTTTGAAATTAGATTTATGCATCATTATACAAGGTGAAACAATAAGCTTTCACATGGTATAAAATTTTTTATAGGTTGTCAAACAAAAAAATTGAATTAATAGCATGAGAACATAAAAATAAATGTTTTTTTTTATGAGTTTAAAAAATTATAGCTCTTTTTGTAGATGTCTCATAGATTTGATCGATATATATATTTTGAGCTAAGACAATAAGCTTTCAGATGATATAATATAGGTTGTCATATAAAAAACATGTATTTGAAGGTGATAGAATAAAAATAGGTAGATTTTTTCTATTTTTTTTTTTTTGCAAGAAAATGATTTTTTAAGGTTTCACTTCTACCACGTGTGAATTGCACACATGATTTTTTTTTTTTAATTTTACACGATCAAGCTTTGCTTTTTGTATTTTTATTTAATTGTCTAGCTAATTCTCAATGAAGTGTTGAAAACCAGATGCTAAAATGTCGTATAGTTTTTGAAATAATTAATTTTTAAACTCAAAATTTTTAACTTTTTAAACATTTTTTTTCTCATTTTAATTTTATTTTTAATTTTACGATACCAAGTATCGCTTTTGGTAATTAAAATCAATTTTGTAATCAATTTTAAATCAATTACTGAAAACCAGATGCTAAAAAGTCGTAAAGTTTTTGAAATAATCAATTTTTTAATTCAATTTTTTTTTATTTTTTTTGTAATTTTTTTTCTATTTTAATTTTATTTTTAATTTTACGATACCAAGTATCGCTTTTGGTAATTAAAATCAATTTTGTAATCAATTTTAAATCAATTACTGAAAACCAGATGCTAAAAAGTCGTAAAGTTTTTGAAATAATCAATTTTTTAATTCAAATTTTTTTATTTTTTTTGTAATTTTGTAAGTATCGCTTTTGGTAATTAAAATCAATTTTGTAATCAATTTTAAATCAATTACTGAAAACCAGATGCTAAAAAGTCGTAAAGTTTTTGAAATAATCAATTTTTTAATTAAAATTTTTTTTATTTTTTTTGTAATTTTTTTTCTATTTTAATTTTATTTTTAATTTTACGATACCAAGTATCGCTTTTGGTAATTAAAATCAATTTTGTAATCAATTTTAAATCAATTACTGAAAACCAGATGCTAAAAAGTCGTAAAGTTTTTGAAATAATCAATTTTTTAACTCAAATTTTGTTATTTTAAAAAAAATTTTTTTTCTATTTTAATTTTACGATATCAAGCACTGCTTTTGGTAATTAATATCAACTATCTATAGTATACTAATGTAAATTTTTTTTACACTATCAGAAAGTAGACATTTTAACGAACGAAATGCCCACCAACTTTTTGAAAAAAGCTGGTATTTTAACACGTAAATTTTCGTTTGAAAATTAGGGTGCTTTTTTTGATATTAAGTCAAAATATGATGAAAAAATAATATTTGAAATCAAATAAGTTACAGTGTATTTGTGACATAATAAGGTAAGAAATTTTTTTTTTTTTTAAAAAGATAAAAATAAAAACCAAAAACTCGGTTATTTGAATTTTTTACATAAATTTTGAGGTTATGTGAAAAAATGGTCGGTATAAAAGTTATAGATCTTTTTGGCAAAGCTATCTGCAGTAGACATTTTAGCATCTGGTTTTCAGTAATTGATTTAAAATTGATTACAAAATTGATTTTAATTACCAAAAGCTATACTTGGTATCGTAAAATTAAAAATAAAATTAAAATAGAAAAAAAATTAAAAAAAAAATAAAAAAAATTTGAATTAAAAAATTGATTATTTCAAAAACTTTACGACTTTTTAGCATCTGGTTTTCAGTAATTGATTTAAAATTGATTACAAAATTGATTTTAATTACCAAAAGCGATACTTGGTATCGTAAAATTAAAAATAAAATTAAAATAGAAAAAAAATTACAAAAAAAATAAAAAAAATTTGAATTAAAAAATTGATTATTTCAAAAACTTTACGACTTTTTAGCATCTGGTTTTCAGTAATTGATTTAAAATTGATTACAAAATTGATTTTAATTACCAAAAGCGATACTTGGTATCGTAAAATTAAAAATAAAATTAAAATAGAAAAAAAATTAAAAAAAAAAATAAAAAAAATTTGAATTAAAAAATTGATTATTTCAAAAACTTTACGACTTTTTAGCATCTGGTTTTCAGTAATTGATTTAAAATTGATTACAAAATTGATTTTAATTACCAAAAGCGATACTTGGTATCGTAAAATTAAAAATAAAATTAAAATAGAAAAAAAATTACAAAAAAAATAAAAAAAATTTTAATTAAAAAATTGATTATTTCAAAAACTTTACGACTTTTTAGCATCTGGTTTTCAGTAATTGATTTAAAATTGATTACAAAATTGATTTTAATTACCAAAAGCGATACTTGGTATCGTAAAATTAAAAATAAAATTAAAATAGAAAAAAAATTACAAAAAAAATAAAAAAATTTGAATTAAAAAATTGATTATTTCAAAAACTTTACGACTTTTTAGCATCTGGTTTTCAGTAATTGATTTAAAATTGATTACAAAATTGATTTTAATTACCAAAAGCGATACTTGGTATCGTAAAATTAAAAATAAAATTAAAATAGAAAAAAAATTACAAAAAAAATAAAAAAAATTTGAATTAAAAAATTGATTATTTCAAAAACTTTACGACTTTTTAGCATCTGGTTTTCAGTAATTGATTTAAAATTGATTACAAAATTGATTTTAATTACCAAAAGCGATACTTGGTATCGTAAAATTAAAAATAAAATTAAAATAGAAAAAAAATTACAAAAAAAAATAAAAAAAATTTGAATTAAAAAATTGATTATTTCAAAAACTTTACGACTTTTTAGCATCTGGTTTTCAGTAATTGATTTAAAATTGATTACAAAATTGATTTTAATTACCAAAAGCGATACTTGGTATCGTAAAATTAAAAATAAAATTAAAATAGAAAAAAAATTAAAAAAAAAAAATAAAAAAAATTTGAATTAAAAAATTGATTATTTCAAAAACTTTACGATTTTTTAGCATCTGGTTTTCAGTAATTGATTTAAAATTGATTACAAAATTGATTTTAATTACCAAAAGCGATACTTGGTATCGTAAAATTAAAAATAAAATTAAAATAGAAAAAAAATTAAAAAAAAAAATAAAAAAAATTTGAATTAAAAAATTGATTATTTCAAAAACTTTACGACTTTTTAGCATCTGGTTTTCAGTAATTGATTTAAAATTGATTACAAAATTGATTTTAATTACCAAAAGCGATACTTGGTATCGTAAAATTAAAAATAAAATTAAAATAGAAAAAAAATTACAAAAAAAATAAAAAAAATTTTAATTAAAAAATTGATTATTTCAAAAACTTTACGACTTTTTAGCATCTGGTTTTCAGTAATTGATTTAAAATTGATTACAAAATTGATTTTAATTACCAAAAGCGATACTTGGTATCGTAAAATTAAAAATAAAATTAAAATAGAAAAAAAATTACAAAAAAAATAAAAAAATTTGAATTAAAAAATTGATTATTTCAAAAACTTTACGACTTTTTAGCATCTGGTTTTCAGTAATTGATTTAAAATTGATTACAAAATTGATTTTAATTACCAAAAGCGATACTTGGTATCGTAAAATTAAAAATAAAATTAAAATAGAAAAAAAATTACAAAAAAAATAAAAAAAATTTGAATTAAAAAATTGATTATTTCAAAAACTTTACGACTTTTTAGCATCTGGTTTTCAGTAATTGATTTAAAATTGATTACAAAATTGATTTTAATTACCAAAAGCGATACTTGGTATCGTAAAATTAAAAATAAAATTAAAATAGAAAAAAAATTACAAAAAAAATAAAAAAAATTTGAATTAAAAAATTGATTATTTCAAAAACTTTACGCCTTTTTAGCATCTGGTTTTCAGTAATTGATTTAAAATTGATTACAAAATTGATTTTCATTACCAAAAGCGATACTTAGTATCGTAAAATTAAAAATAAAATTAAAATAGAAAAAAAATTACAAAAAAAATAAAAAAAATTTGAATTAAAAAATTGATTATTTCAAAAACTTTACGACTTTTTAGCATCTGGTTTTCAGTAATTGATTTAAAATTGATTACAAAATTGATTTTAATTACCAAAAGCGATACTTGGTATCGTAAAATTAAAAATAAAATTAAAATAGAAAAAAAATTAAAAAAAAAAATAAAAAAAATTTGAATTAAAAAATTGATTATTTCAAAAACTTTACGACTTTTTAGCATCTGGTTTTCAGTAATTGATTTAAAATTGATTACAAAATTGATTTTAATTACCAAAAGCGATACTTGGTATCGTAAAATTAAAAATAAAATTAAAATAGAAAAAAAATTAAAAAAAAAAATAAAAAAAATTAGAATTAAAAAATTGATTATTTCAAAAACTTTACGACTTTTTAGCATCTGGTTTTCAGTAATTGATTTAAAATTGATTACAAAATTGATTTTAATTACCAAAAGCGATACTTGGTATCGTAAAATTAAAAATAAAATTAAAATAGAAAAAAAAATTACAAAAAAAATAAAAAAAATTTGAATTAAAAAATTGATTATTTCAAAAACTTTACGACTTTTTAGCATCTGGTTTTCAGTAATTGATTTAAAATTGATTACAAAATTGATTTTAATTACCAAAAGCGATACTTGGTATCGTAAAATTAAAAATAAAATTAAAATAGAAAAAAAATTACAAAAAAAATAAAAAAATTTGAATTAAAAAATTGATTATTTCAAAAACTTTACGACTTTTTAGCATCTGGTTTTCAGTAATTGATTTAAAATTGATTACAAAATTGATTTTAATTACCAAAAGCGATACTTGGTATCGTAAAATTAAAAATAAAATTAAAATAGAAAAAAAATTACAAAAAAAATAAAAAAATTTGAATTAAAAAATTGATTATTTCAAAAACTTTACGACTTTTTAGCATCTGGTTTTCAGTAATTGATTTAAAATTGATTACAAAATTGATTTTAATTACCAAAAGCGATACTTGGTATCGTAAAATTAAAAATAAAATTAAAATAGAAAAAAAATTAAAAAAAAAAATAAAAAAAATTTGAATTAAAAAATTGATTATTTCAAAAACTTTACGACTTTTTAGCATCTGGTTTTCAGTAATTGATTTAAAATTGATTACAAAATTGATTTTAATTACCAAAAGCGATACTTGGTATCGTAAAATTAAAAATAAAATTAAAATAGAAAAAAAATTACAAAAAAAATAAAAAAAATTTTAATTAAAAAATTGATTATTTCAAAAACTTTACGACTTTTTAGCATCTGGTTTTCAGTAATTGATTTAAAATTGATTACAAAATTGATTTTAATTACCAAAAGCGATACTTGGTATCGTAAAATTAAAAATAAAATTAAAATAGAAAAAAAATTACAAAAAAAATAAAAAAATTTGAATTAAAAAATTGATTATTTCAAAAACTTTACGACTTTTTAGCATCTGGTTTTCAGTAATTGATTTAAAATTGATTACAAAATTGATTTTAATTACCAAAAGCGATACTTGGTATCGTAAAATTAAAAATAAAATTAAAATAGAAAAAAAATTACAAAAAAAATAAAAAAAATTTGAATTAAAAAATTGATTATTTCAAAAACTTTACGACTTTTTAGCATCTGGTTTTCAGTAATTGATTTAAAATTGATTACAAAATTGATTTTAATTACCAAAAGCGATACTTGGTATCGTAAAATTAAAAATAAAATTAAAATGAGAAAAAAAATGTTTAAAAAGTTAAAAATTTTGAGTTTAAAAATTAATTATTTCAAAAACTATACGACATTTTAGCATCTGGTTTTCAACACTTCATTGAGAATTAGCTAGACAATTAAATAAAAATACAAAAAGCAAAGCTTGATCGTGTAAAATTAAAAAAAAAATAAAGTTACAAAAAAAAAATTTAAAAAAAGTTAAAATTTTGAGTTTAAAAATTTTTGTTTCAAAAACTTTTCACAAAAACAACATTATTTAAAAAGATTATTATATAATAGGGTTTTGGCTTTAAAAAAAGTTATAATATAAGATTTAAGGTGTTGCCGTTGTTTTTAAATATTTTTTTAAAATAAAAGTTTTTTTTTGGCACTCTCCGAAGTAAAAAATTGAAAAAAAATAGAACCCATCCAGTCTGCTTTCTGCCATTTTGAATTTAGAAACTACATACCATCAGGAACACACTTGCAAAATGGCAGCCATTTCCGAGTCAGTAAATTTCAAAAAAAAATTTACCACTTTGCGCCCTTCTGCCACCCCTTTTCCATCCACTTAGCTTTCTGCCATTTTGGAATTGTCACTTTAACACCTTCTTCAACCACCTCCACCACTTTGCACCCATTTCCGAGAAAGTTTTTTTTCCAAAAAAAAAATGCAAGTTTGAGCCCCCACCCACGCTTATTCCATCCAGTCTGCTTTCTGCCAATTTGGCATTTGCTTATCCCACCCCTATCCAACAATTTCATGAAAAAAAATTCCATTTCCCGAGTCAGTCCGAAAACTTGCAACCATCTCTCCGTCTATTATGCCGCTCAAAAAATAGCACTTCTAATACAAAAAAAGCTGCCTGAAAGCCAAATTTCACTCATATGACTTACTTTGACCACCATGAGATTCACCATAACATACTTAATAAATAACCATTCACCTTACCTATATAAAGTTTAACCGTAAGAAATTATTCTTATCAGATCGAGAATTTTAAATTAGTCAAAATAATTATGCCGACGACTGTATATTTTAAACCGCCGATAAATACCTCAAAGCTGACGAAATCAGAGCCGAAAATTGTAAAATCCTCAGTGAGTGATCTAAAACATTTCTTTAATTAGTATTGGCGTTTGAAATTTCGAAAAAATATCTACCCTAAAACTAGCATAATTTTGTTTAATATTTTCTGTTACGACAAAAATATTTTTTTGTCTTTACTGTTTTCACAGAGGTTCCTATTTGAATCCTGTAACCCCCTCGTCTTAAAAAAAAAATAAAAATTGGCGTACAATTTTAAAACAAAATTTAAAAAAAATTATATTTTCAAACACAATTTTTTTGGAAAAACTTTGCGATTCGTTTGCCTGAGGTTAGGAAGACAATTAATTTGAAAGTTACCAGTGTTATTAAATTAAAATGATTTTTATTTTAACTTATAAAATAATTCTGGACTAGCGGAAAACAATGCAGAGTTGTTTAAAGGCAAATTATTGAATCGAAGGACTTGTACATTACTAGGGATCGGGTTTCCATGCAAATGTATGTTTTTTTAGGAACACCTCGGAAGCATGGCAACGAAGTATGTACACGAATCAGGATATTTCCTTTAAAATGGCAATCAATCGTTAGTGCATATTTTTGCATATTTTGCATTTGTTAGCATTTTTTTTTGCATATTTTGACATATTTTGGAAATAAATGCATGTTTTTCGTGCATATTTTCGCAAAAATTGGCAAAAATAACGAAATTTCACGCTTAAAATTTTTGACTAAAAGTGACTGAAAGTCAATTGGAAAAAAGTCAAAAACGTAAGCAAATGCTGTGCAAAACTGGAAAATTGTCCAAACTCATAAAAAACACGCTCAAATGATAAATTGGATTATTTAAGAGTAAATTTTCGCCAATTTTATTTATTGTTTTTAAAGAAAACCCCAATATTTCCAAAAAGTTACATCTTTGAACTCGGAAATGGTTTCGTATATAGATTTCATAAAAGTTACGTTAAATCTTTTTATAATTTTAAAGAAATGTTTATATTTTACAAATTCATGTGGCCTTAAAAGCATATTTAAAGTAGATATTTTTTTTTAAGATTATATTTTGATCGCATATTTTTCGTTTTTAAGTGTATGAAAATCCTATCCGTATACATTACACTGTACTTTAAGGACTGGATGGTCTTAATTGGTTAGACTTAAGGTTGAACCCTAAACAAAAGCAAACGAATCACACAACGTTTTTGTTTGGTTATTCTTGGAACTCTTCGGAACTGCTCGATTCGATTTGCAAAACGAACAAACTTTAATATTTTTAATTCAAATAGCACATTTTCAAGTTTATGCCTACTATCAAAACTTTTGTAAACAAAAATTTGGCATGACCCCCCCCCCCAAGAAGAAATCCTGTATACGCCCCTGAAACAGAGAAACGATATGTACGTATTGAATTTAAATCAAATGAAGAGTGAGTGCGTTAATGATATTGAGAAAAAGCCAATAATGTCAACAAAAAAGCACTAAAAAAGAAAATTAGTTTACTTTTTTCAGCTTTTTCTGATATTTCTTGCTTAAAACATGACAACTCAACTGAAGTTTTTTTTTTAATTTTTCATTTGTTTGTGTATAAAATTTACATAATGTTTTTAAAATAGAAAACCAAAATATCATAGTTATATGTGGAATGAATTTAAATCTATTAAATAAACAATAAGTAGATATTTCTTCACATAAAACTTTCGACGTTGGTTTTGTTTTCTTCAATTTACTTTTGTTTTTTATTATTGAGAGTACGCAGTGTATCTGTTACGTAAGAAAAACATCCGTTCTCTTTCACACAATCATCTGATTTTTTGTATTAAAACAGCGAATAATCATTTATCAAAATCATTATCAAAATTGGTTTAAGTAGGCTTTTTAAAACAATGATCATTTTATCAGCAAAATATTCCCACTTTCCAAGACGGAAAATGAAAATAAATAATTAATTTTGGAATACAATTTTCTAATGAATTTGCAACTATGCCATTTATTATATTTAATTTTATTTTTTAAAACTAAAAAAATGTCCACATGCATTTTGTAACATCTTTATACCATCCTTTTTCAATAAGATAAGACTATAGATAATTTAAACAACAAATTTTTTTTTGGTTAAGAAGATACCAATATTTTTTTAAAAAACATTTTCTAAATACAATATATCGCAAAAATTATTATAAAAAAAAGGAGCCGAAATTACACTGGTTTACAGCCAAAATGGACACTCAATACCACTATTTTCTAACGTACTTAGACCTCAGAGACTCGGAAGTCTCATTTAAAAAAATTACTATGAAAACGTTTTCGAGATATGATTTGTTCACGGTTTTTTGTCGTTGTTTTTCCAAACATACTGGGTGTTTGAACTATAGATCCGTCACCCGAAAGCTGAATAAGTAAGCAAAAAAAAACTATAGAATAACTTTTCTGGGTCAGTACAGAACAGATTTTTAAGTGCAATGAATCAATACATTTTTAAAATATTGATTTTTTAAAGAAAAATTTTGACAAAAATTCTTTCTCAAAAAAAAATTGAAAATCTTTTATAATCTCATTTTTAAAATTTTTGTATGTGTAGTCTGATTGTTGACAAAGATTACAAGTTACTTTTTCTAAAACATGTACCTATGGTTAAGTTATAAATATATGATCATTTTTGTATAACGATAATAAAATTCGACTCTTTTTGATTTTTCGAGTTTTTTTTTATATATAACTTGAAAATTAAAAAATTTATTTTAAATATAAGAAAAGTCACCTAATTTGTTAAAGAATTTTTGTAGAAAATTTAGTTTAATTTAAAAAAATTTTTTCAAAGCTCATTGCACTTCTTAAAACACCTAAGTACTCATATAAGCTATTTTTACTTGCTCTATAGGGCAAGTTTTGGTTTCGTGTCAAAAAAAAATTTCGAAGTTTTAATCAAAACTAACATTACGATAATCGAGAAGTCCAAAAAAGTGGGTTTCGTCATGACGTCCGTCGGTCTGTGCGTCGGTGCGTCCAACTGTGCAAGAAGCTGCAGCCTAAACGGCTCGGCAGATTTTCAAGAAATTTGGTAGAGATAGTTTTTTCGTAATTTCCAAGGTTGTTTTTTTTTCTAATGGATGGTGGAAATATGACATTTTCTTTTTTTTTTTTATCGCTAATGTCGGCTCTTGCAATTTTCTCGAAAACGGCTCTTACGATTTCGATTAAATGTGGTGTTCGTTATAGTCTTCTCCCTTCGGAGAAGGGATATATGGCGTTTGCGTTTTCTGCCAAATCGATATATTTTTTAGTTAAATTGCAGACAGATATTTCTTGTTATTTTGAAGTGTAAAATTAAAAAAAAAATTAAAAAAAGTTTTTGAAAAAAAAAATTTAAAATGGAATTTTTTGTACATTCATTTTTTTTTTTCAAAATTAAACGAAAATCTTTCCATAGTAATTTAAGATATAGATACTTTGAACTAAAAGAGCAAGTACGTGCGGCCCCAGTCGTGCATTTTATTTATTTAACTTATAGTACAATTGATTTTAGAACTACATTATATTCTCGAAAAAAAAAACTAAAAAATACCTACTATCAATCATAAATGTTAATGTAGGTATATCATATCGTTTCTAGGTTTTCATACCATAATCATTACCACCATCAGCTAAATAATGTTTTTTTTTCTTTCACTTTTATTTTCCTTAAGGGGTAATAACACGTTGTAAACCATGAAATCGAGCGTCATATTCATCAGCGTATAAAACAAAGAAGAAATATTATTTTCTTTTGGTGTTTGTTTAGTTTAATTAAGTGTATTAATAGGTAACAGAATAGGCTAATGTTAAATTTTTTAATGATGTGAAATTTTTTAAATAGTGGTGTAGTTCAGGATGATAGTAAAATCCTGTGCTCCCATCGGGCGACCAACTAACTCCTACAGTTTTTAACCGATTGGGCTGAAATTTTGTGTGGATCTTAAATATTAAATCTTGAAATATTAATTTTTAAAGAAATGGCATCAGTTTGAAAAAATTATTTCATTCCAAAAACACAATTCGTTGAAAAAAACACCATAAAATCGTTAAATTTTAATATTTCAAAAAAATCCTACGTACTTCACTAGAGAATAGTATTTTTAAGATCCACACAAAATTTCAGCCCAATCGGTTAAAAACTGTAGGAGTTAGTTGGTCGCCCGATGGGAGCACAGGATTTTACTATCATCCTGAACTACACCACTATTTAAAAAATTTCACATCATTAAAAAATTTAACATTAGTCTATTCTGTTACCTATTAATACACTTAATTAAACTAAACAAACACCAAAAGAAAATAATATTTCTTCTTTGTTTTATACGCTGATGAATATGACGCTCGATTTCATGGTTTACAAGGTGTTATTACCCCTTAATTATATAAAAACTATTTTTGATCCTCGAGACGACAAAACAAAATTCCTGTCGCTAAAATAAATCTTTTTAATTTGTCAACAAGAAACAAACATATCAACAACAAAATAAGATGAGATGAGACTGGTAAATGCTTATTATAATTGTCCTTATTAATGTTTTGCTTTTCTGGTACTCGTACTCTTCAACCAAATAGCAATAAAGAAATATATCTCATTTGTTTCTGCCACATTTAAACTCGTAATATCCAATCCAAAAAATCAAGAATGTGTGGCTGCAATGAAGATGAAGATACTACACACAAATTCGCTTTATGTCCCAAATGGATAATAATAATGGATATTGGCCCAACAGCACTCATTTATTTTTCATGGTCTTTCCAAAAAAAAAAAAAAAAAAAAAGAAAAACAGACAAAACACTTGAAGGCGAAAATAAAATTAGCACTGCGTTCATATTATATTATTTTGTCTCGAGGAATTTTTGCAGCTATCGAGCGAGCCAGGCACAAGCAAACCAAACACAAAACACGGGCATATAAACACACATCTTTGGTGTCTTTCACTCGGTTTGGTCTGGTATCGTCATGCATTTCCCAGAAATGCTATTAATCTGCCAGACGTGTGGATACACTCTACCCATGACATCCAACAAAAAAAAAAAGATACAAAAATAAAAGAGTAGAACAAAAAAAAAAAGATGACAAAGTATCTTTCTCCTTTATGGGGGAATTCCCATAGAGTCCACCATCTCACAGATACAAATTACGGCCCAAATAAAAATGCGAAAAACCCCAACCATCCAACCGTAACCTTTTGGTATCCTCTCTTTATATGGTATAGCGAAGCGAGTGATCTGTGTTGTTTGCCTTTAAGCATTTGTTCATCGTTCAATTTAACTGTCATACAAAAAGGAAAACACAGTGAATCCATTAAGGTATAATGAATCACCCGCTTCTTCGAAACATCTGTCCAATACTTGAAAATTTACTCTATGGATATGGATTGGACAATGGACATAGAGAGAGAAATGTTTTCAACATCTCATCTCTAATTACACACCCACGCTATAGTTTATTGAGCGGGCCCTTACGTCAAAAGCCGCTTAAGACCCATACCAATCCACAAACAAGCCTAGCCATGCCCTTTTCTTGGACAACTTAATACTGTCAGCTCAATAACGAAACAATTACACGCAGGCCAATAAAGTCATCACTTCCCCAATTGTCTAGATGAATGCACTTCGAAAATGCATCCCTCTGCATTGTGTCCATATGTCCAATGTCCATGCTGGGGGCTAATGTGAAGGCTGAGTTACAGGGCCTCAAGATAATTTTAGGGGCCTTAACACAAGAAGCACAGAATCACTTAAAATAGGAGTTAAGAATTCTAAAGCGCTTTAAGAAGGATTCAAGTTCATAGGTATTAAGTAGATAAAGAACAAAATTTGTCGGTCCGGTGGAATGAATTATGGTAGAATGCCTGATAGCTGATAAAAAAGGATTAAAGAATAATCTAGTCGTTTATATATTCGATTCGGAATTCCAGATTTTTGTTTTTAATTTAAATTTTTTCAAGATTTTGAACTGTTTTGAGTTTTCAGTAAGAATTTTTGAATTTTTAAGCGGCATTTTTAAATTTTAAATTTTTTAACGCATTTTAAAATTTTTATTTGTGCATGTGGAATAATTAACTTTAAAATTTTTGAGATAGCGGATTTGTTACTTTTTCGAGTTCTAGGCTGTTTCTAGAGTCCATTGGGAAAGTAGTTTTTTTTATGAAAACATTGAATTTTTTAAATTTCAGTGTTTTGTAAATTTGGACTTTGAAATTTTGAATTTAATTTATTTATTTATTTTATTAATTTTTTTGTTTTTTGGGTGTTTTTAGTTTTCAGTATATTTTTTCAGAATTTTTAAGTAATGGTTTTGAGCTTCCTAGAATTTTGAATTGTGAGTTTTCGGGATTTTGGTTTTCTGAGCTCGCAAATTTTTGAAAATTTCTTATTTTAATTTTTCAGGATCAAGTAAAAGTAAAACTTTTTTTGTGGACTCGTTTAGGACGGTTGGAATGATTGGAATGTTTGTAAATTTAGATTTTTAAGAATTAACAAATTTTTAGTTTTTTTACGAAGTTTTTTGGATTTTGTTGATTTTTACCTCTCAAAATACAGGATTTTTAGGATTTGAATTATCTACCTATACAAATTTTAAGCTTTTGGTTTTCTAAAATGTTAGGATTGTGATTTTTTTAAAATTTTTATGTCTAAGATTTCAGAATGTTTGTTTTTATTGTCTTTTGGCTATTAGGCTATGGATTTTCTTATATTTATCCTTACATGTTTTAAAGTTCAATAGAATTTTTGGACTTCTAAAACTTTATTTTTTTTTGAAATTTGGAATGGTATGGCCTTGGTGCCTCAAAACTGTGTTTTTTTTTTTGTTTCTGGCATTTAACGATTGTTGTTTTCTGAATTGGCGAATTTTTGTAAAAAGTCTTATTGTCATTTTTCGGAATTTTAATACATTTTTTTCTTGGAACTAAAGTTATGCTTACTCAATTACTTTTCTTCTATTTTGAATGTTTAATATTAAGGATTTTGATTTTTGAAATTTTGAGTTTTAGTAATTTTTGTAATTCGAACTTCTAGGATTAGAATTATTAACGTATTAGGGTTCTTTTCGCACTCTATGCTAAAAATTTTGTGATTGAGATCTTAGGTTGTCTAGAATTTTAGCTTTAAATTCTAAGTTTTCTGGTTCTAATGGCTTTTGACTTTTTTAGGCTATACATTTTCTTAATGTAAATTTTTTCAAGAAATTATAATAGTATTTCAGATTTTTCAAGTTTTGGGCTTTCAAAACTTTATTGTTTTCAATATTGAGCTTATCGAGAGTTTCGAATTTCGCCTTGCCAAAATTCGAATTTGGTGTTTTCAGTAATTTATCTTCTTTGATGTTTTAGCTTTAAAGATTTCTACGTTTTTCGGGATATGGATTTGTTTTTTTTTTTTTTTTTAATTTTTTTTTGATTTTGAACTTTCGGAATTTTTGAAAATAAGATAGTTTAAGGTTTTCAGTTAAGATGCTTGGTTTCTGAGATGTCCCGAAAGCATATATGAATGCATGCTTATTTTTCTAATTTCTCGATTTAAATTTTAGAATTTTTGAGATTCTTGAGAAGGAAATTAAGTTTTAAGGATTAACTTTTAAAAGTTTGATTTTTTAAGTTTGTACGTTTTTTTTGTGTGTTGTTTATTACTGAAAAAATGGTACACATAAATTCAAAGCATATAAAAGTTATTGGTGTTGAAAATATTTTTTATTTTTCTGAATGCCTCATATCTGGGAGAGTTGGTCATGACTCATGAGATTTTGGAAATTTAGTTTTTTTTTTTTTCGGAAAATTTCTTTAATTTTTAACCTGGGTATTGGTATTGGATATTGGATTTTCAGAATTTTCAGAAACCAAAGATGTTTTAAGCTAAGGACTTACGGTTTTCGGGATCTGAAATTTTCCAAAAACCCTTATGATTTCTCAAGTCTTTTCGATTTTGTGGATTAGGATTGATGGGGTTTTAAGTTAAAAAAAAATAGGCCTAATTTTCAGAAAAATTAAGTTTTCAGAAAACGTTTCTTGAAGTTTTAATGTCCTACATTTTGCAAATTCAGTTTTAAAGTTCCTTAGAAATTTCTTATTTTTAAAATGCGTAATGGTTGAGATATTCCAAATTTTGGATTTCCAAAATTTTTAGTTTTACCTTTGCATATCAGAAATGTTTTGTTACATTAGGTATTTTAAGAGAGCTTTTCAAAATGTATTTCCTTTTAACTTTGTTAAATTTTGGTTATGTGTTAGAATTGTGCAAATACTTCCTTATGCCAAAGCTAGTTAGAGGGTCCTCTATTTCCAAAAAAAACTTAATTCCACAACTTGCCTTAATCCATCCCTGTCCTTAACCTCTTTTACAATGCAACCATGGATCAGAATGTGTTGCCTCTCTCAACTACAACTACACCAGAGTCCCTGAAATAATTGATTTCATCATAAGTGGTGCACGCGAAGAACAGTGTGCAATTAATTTTCATTCAAATCAATTAGAATTTTTACCAGAAGAAGAAGAAACAGAAAAAGAAGTTTGCAATTTAATTAAAACATTTATTTTATTTTTTTTTTTTTCTTATAGCGCACATGCATAGAGCACCAATATTTTCAATATTAGCCGGAAATGACAAAGAATAAACAGCAAAAACATAAAAAACAACAACAACAAGTCGATGAAGAAGAACAACGAGAACAATTACAAAATGTCTATATTGATACAACGGTGCCGTCATCAGAAATGCAAAAAAGCACAAAAAAATCAAAAACAAAATCAAAATCAAAACCTCCACCACCACCTCCAACTCCACCACCAAAGTCGGAAGAAAAGAAAACTAAACCAAAAAAGAATCGAAGACGTGATAAGAGCGACCTTGGGGAGAGTTTTGTTGCTCCCGATGGAGGATGGGCATGGGTAGTATGCATTGCTGCTGGACTGTCAAATGTAAGTATAGCCTTTCTAAAGGCTTTTGGGAGTTAAAATTCAAGGTCTGTTATCAAGCTTAAATGTTTTATCTTTCGTTTAACTTCAGCTGTGTATCTTTCCATCGCTACAACAATTTGGCTTTATCTTTCGCGAAAGACTGACCGAACTTGGCATGTCAAGTTCCCAGATCACAACTATCATCAACACCCAACCGGCGATCTCAGCTTGCACAGGCCTCCTAAACGGTCCAATGTTTAGACGATTCTCATTCCGACAAGTGGCAATAGCAGGAGCTCTGTTTAATTTTGTCGGTCTTTTGCTGACAGCTTTTTCAGATACCTTCCTAAAATACATGATAACTTATGCACTATGTTTTGGTAAGAACCTTTGTCTTGAGTCTTTGAGACTTTCTTAACACCTTTTAACACTATTTCTAGGCTTTGGAATGGGTATCAGTGTATCAGCATCATCGTTAGCCATTAACACCTACTTCAAAAACAAACGCCGTAAGGCAGCAGGTTTCTCATGGACCCTAACCGGTCTCGGACCGATATTTCTTCCATATGCGGTAACCTTCTTACTCTCGACCTATGGGGTCCAAGGAACTGTGATAATATTTGCTTCCATATCACTACATTCATTAGTTTGTGCCATGGTCTATCAGCCAGTTATGAATCATGTTAGACCAATTCCAACAACTCAGGTCAATGGTGAGCTTATACCATCTCCTGATTCGGATTATCTGTGCAAATACTGCGAAATGAATCGGCTTAAAAATACAGGAATCTTTTCTAGTCAATACCTTTATAGCGAAGATGACAAAGAGAAGCCAGGATACGAGATCATTGATCCTGGAACTCCAATGTTATCGCGGGCTAACGATGGTTGGTTTGGATCGAAGATTTCTTTGGCTCCTATTAAACCCCAATTACGCTTCCGAACCGTGTCAAGTTGTAAGGATATCGAAACAGGCTTTCATTTGAGACATGTGATCACTGAAGAGGAGGAGTACCCGCAATTTGAACCTACAAATCCGTTTTATCGACCGAACAATTTCAGCCGTGAACGGGAAGAGGTTAAACTTTCTGCTAGCCGAAATAACTTGTATATTCGAGCAGATTCTTTGAGCTACCTTCGTTGTACCTGTGCTGAGGAGAAGGCTTTGCTTGAGCTTCCTCGGGGAATGACAACATTGGCATTGGCCGTTGAAAAACAGCGAGAGGCTGAGCCTCCAACTCCGCCACCGTCCGAAGATCCGTCCTCGGTGACGTTTATGCAAAAGCTTGTGACGTTCTTCGACTTGGACCTCCTGCGAGATTTCACATTCGTCAATCTTGTAGCCGGACTGACCATAATCAATTTCGGAGAGATTAACTTTTCGATCTTGACACCGTTTATATTGAACGATTTCGGCTTTACCACTGCACAAATATCACTGGCAATGTCTGTGCTAGGGGGAGTGGATATAACCGTAAGGTTTCTGGTACCGTTTTTGACGGAAAAAATCGATTGGGATAATAGGGTGTTTTTCCTGATCGGAGTGGTGGGTATTGCACTCGGACGGACTGTAGTGGCGTCTTCCAGATCGTATTCGGTCATTTTGTGTTGTTTTGTTTGGATTGGAATGTGTAAGGGCTTGAGGACGATATTTTGGCCTCTAATTATACCGGGATATGTTCCATTGAAGAGATTGCCGGGAGCTTCGGGGCTGCAGCTACTCATATCAGGGGTGTTTACTTTGGCTTGTGGACCGCTGGTCGGTAAGTTTCAAAATTCCTTCAAAAATCCAAAATTTTAATATCGTTTAATGTTCAAAAATTTTTATTTTACAGGTCTTATTCGAGATCGTTATGATTTTTCCGTTACATTACATTGTTTGAATTCGTTAACGTTCATTGCTGCCACGTCGTGGTCAACGGAAGCACTAATTCGATATTTACGTCGTAGAAAGAAATTAATGCAGTGTGTCAAGACTTAGATCGTATATATCGTATTATAATATCGTAGTATGTAGAATTTTCTATATAGAATTGGTTTGTGTATTAGATCAAAAAATGATAATATGGGTAAATGAATTAGCTAACCTACAGTAGTGCCCATAATTTATTGAACTTAATGCTTGCTTTGTTTTTACAAAAAAAAATAATGAACAAATTAAAGAAATTGTACTTGAGTATAAAATTTAATAGGGAACTTATGATAATAAATAAAAAATAAACAATATTTCAATTATTTACTTAAAAAAAATTACTTAAGTTAAGAAAATATTAATAAAAAAACACATGTGATTTGAGTTTTCAAAGACAACAATTTTATTATTATTAAAACAAAAAAAAATTATATAAATCGAACAAAATCCTATAAAGTAAAAATTTAAAATTTAAAAAAAAAAATATATCAATACTAGTAAATTAAAAAATTTTTCAAAAAAAAAAAATTAAAATTTAAGTTCATACACACAACATTACTACAAAACATGCACATATTATTATAGAATTTAATAAAAAAAAAAAAAAAATATATAAAAATTAAAAACATTCTATACATAATATTTACATCAACAAAAAACAAAAACATAATATTTTTAAGTCAATATTTTCTGATAGATTTGTACAAAACAAACAAAAAAATAAATAAAAAAAAATACATTATTTTTATAAGCTAATTAAGGCCAAATTAAGGAGAAAAATAAAACAGCTAATGAAATTCTTATGTAATAAAAATGTAACATTTAGACAATACACTATTCATAAAATAAATTAGATATATATACATAAAAATTATATACATAAACATAATTATTATTATATGAAAAGAAATTATTATTATAATTAAATGTTAATACAAAATGAAAAATGTTTAAAATTATTATTTTTTTGTTTTCTTTATGATATTGGTTTACAAACAAATTAATGGTTTGTTGAAAGTAAAATGGCAGTTGAGTTCAAAAATGACATTTCGCTGACAAGCAATATCAAGAAAAACTAAGAAAACTTAAGAAAAAATTAATTTCGCTTACTCACTTTCTAGAAAAAAAAAAAAAATAAGGTACAGTTATTGAAATGTGCGCTGGAGTTCTTTTTAACCTCAATCCGTAAACAAGGGTAAAGGTCTTTTTTAATAAGCATAACCTTAGGCTGCAACTCTTTATTCATATTTGGTGTGAGAAGGGCAGGGGCGGAAAGAGGATTTTTTTGTGGGGGGGGGGAGGGGCACAAGGGACGGATTGGCAAAATCAGCAATAACAGTTAGAAATAAAGTGAAGTATCATACGACTGACTGACCAATCTTAACGACGCACAGTGCGGTATTTTGGTCTTAAACCTGACCAAAAATATTTTGGCACATTTCCCACATCAAATAGGTACCAAATGACAAAAAAGTTATTCGGAAGTAAACATTTTCTTGTTACAGTAAAAGCCACTTAAGTGCTTACCCACTTACCTACCGATTAGCCGTGAGAAAAAAAAATATAAAAATCATAAAATGAACGTACAATCCTGTGCTATATTAAAGTAGTAATCTATTCTTTATTTTATTTTTTGACTTAAGTTGTTTCATTAAACAGTTTTTGAGAAATTAAGTTTTAAAGATGAAATTTTGAAAAAAAATGTTTACGTTTTTTAATTGATTTTGTATAAAATTTTGCAATATTATGGACATATTTATACCATTATTTAATGACCAAGTAGTTTTTAGTCAAATACTAAAGACTTCATTCTAATAAATATTAAAGTTCCTAAGAATAACAAAAAAAAAACTGAAACATACTTTGGTGCGGCGAAAATTCCTGCAAACGGCGCACAGTGGTTCCCTCATGGAAAAAACCCAAAAAAGTGAAACAATTTTCTCAATTTTTTTGATTTGGTTTTTCGATTAACAATATATTTAAATACAGAATGCAATCAATTTTAATTTTTTGCATAGCCCTGGTCCCGAGTATACTTAGCTCAAACTAGATTCTTTAAGATTTTCGAAATTTCGTTCTTTTTTTCTGCAACTATTGACGATTTTTTTTTAAAGAATAGAGCTTTTTTTTAAAAAAAAAAAAGTATGTAGTGTTATTAATGGTATATATTTGTCCTTAAGTCTACATTTATCGTTTGTTGAATTTGCTTTTGAATCAGAAAAACCAGAATATTATATAAAGACACCTCTAGAGCGAGTAGTTTTTACTCTTTGTCAGCCTATAAAAAAAAAGCTCCACGATGCTCCACGTTCATTTTAGTATTAATTTAAAGCTTATGATATATACTATTTATGGTGTTAAAACAAATGACCCATTTTGACCCATTCTCCCGTAAGAGCTTCTTGAGTGTAGCAATGCGTGTCACTCAAACAGCACTTGAAATCGGTATTATCGTTTCTAATTTAACGGCTTTTTTGATAAAATAAATTTTTTTATATTATATGAGGTCTATGTAGTCATCACTGATAAGCCAAAAAATAAAGAAAAATCAAAAATTTTCCAAAAAAGGAAAAATATCCAAAAACGATATGAATTTTTTTTTTCAAAATTTAACTTTTTTTGAAAAATTGTAATTTTCTTTGGTTTATCTAAAATTTAAACGGTGTTTAATAATAAAATGTTCAAATAAACTCAAAAGAATTTGATTTTGCTCATAATCACCCATAGTTATAAAACAGCGGCACATTTTCTAAAAACCCATAAAAAGGCCTTTTTTGATAGCTTTTCTAAAATGATCTCAAATGCAAGAAAACATTTTTTTAACAAATTAAACTTAATTTATTTGTAGAGAATTAAATGAAATTTTCAAATGTATCCTTATATTCTCTTTAAAAAGATCCGTTGTTGAGATATTGATAGTCAAAGTCAAAAGTATGGTTTTTGATGTGATGACTGATGATATTGCAATCTAAATCGTAAATCGTAGAAGTTTGAAACAAAAAGAATCTTAAGGCCAAATAGTTCTAAAAATAAAAATCATTTTTTCGCTTTTTTTAGAAAACAAAAAAAAATTGGAAAATTTTGGTATTTGAATAATTCCAAAGATTTAGCTATTTTACCATTAGAAATAAAATATTTAGTTTAAAAATAGAGGAATGTAGCTTTCAATGCTTTTTGTTTTGTCATGAAACGATCATTTTTATACTATCTATCGAAAATCACTAAAAAAATCACAATTTTTTTTTTGTTCCCTTAATTTTTTGGGCTAGTTTAGTAAGTATAAATTTAAGGTGCTATAATACTTATGAAACTTTTTAATTTTTTGCTTTCTGAAAAACCTTCTCTGTATTCAGTTTTAATTTGCCTTAAAGTGTAAGAGACATTTACATTTTTAAGAAAAAAAAGAACAGAAAAAGGCAATAAAAAGAATAAATATATTAATCAATACAGCTTTTAAGAAAATGAGTAATTTTAAAGCACGACACACAATTTTTTAACCACGATGAGAACTCGTTTCATTTAATTTATATACCTAATTTCAATCAAATCAGTCCACCCGTTCGGTTTTTATAGGTTTTTTCCACTTACTCCATAGAAGGGAACCACTGTGCGGCGCACAGTGGTGCCATTGGTCGTTTTTGGCGTCAAAATTCATTTGCACGGCCATTTCTGGACGAAAAGTTATGAAATTTGGTACACTGAATGATAATAGTATGGAAAATAAGAAAAAGCTGCCAACTTTTTTTTATTCAAAATGGCGGAAAAAATGGGCGTTAAAATAGAATTTTCATTTTCAAAACAGTATATAAGCTAGAAATTGGGCTAAATTCATAACAAAAAGGTGTCAGATCTTAGATTTAGGATTCATAGATTCATATTCTTTAAAAAAAATCAAAAATATTAAAAACAAAGTCCAAAAAATGCCAAATTAGTAAAACACATTTTAAGACCCCTTATTACGCTATTTCATGGATTGCTTTTTTAAATTAGCACAATTTTGAGACCTCTTCTACTTATGTTTCATAAGAAAATTGAAAATATTGCGGTTATATGGTTGCGAACTATGTTCTGAAGTAAATATTAGAAAACATGATATAATGAAAAGTTTCAATGTTCAATAAAACTGAGAATTATTTTTTCTGTGAACAAAAATATACTTTTCTAATAGATTTTATTGTTCTAAATTCTGAAGTTCTGAAGACGAAAAAAATCTACGACGTCTCTCCAGAGGGGTTTTTGGAATTAATTTTTTTGGACCAAAAATAACGGTACTTGTCATATACCCATTTTAGTAAAATTGAAATATCTCAAAAACGGCTCTAACGATTTTGTTTAAAAAATTCAAGTAGTAGTTTTAAGATAAGGTCTATCTTCTAATGAAAAATTTTTTTTTGGAAAATCATTATTAACGGTACCTGCCATAGAACCGTTTTTTTTTTCAAATCCGATTATCTCCGAAATCGCTTTTTCGATTTCAACGAAACTTTTTGTGAAGAAGCATTTATATAATTTAAATTTCCAAAAAAATAATTTTTGGATTTAAAAAAAAAATTTGAAATTTTTTTTTTTTTTAATCAAATTTTTTTTGAAATTTTGTTTTAAGGTGTTGATTAGTGATTTCTACAAAATGGCATACCAATTTTATTTTAAAACTTTTTTTCCAAAAAATTATTTATAAAAAATTAGTTTTTTAAAAAACGGCTCTAACGATTTTGAAAATTTTTTTTCTAAAAATGCATCTTAATATATCAATCAAAATTGCATACTTGCTTTGGAGGGCAATTTGATTTCAGATTTTATTTTATTTTTTTTTTTAAACAATATATATATATATTTTTTTTCCAAAATTCTATATAAAAAGTCTTAAAAATTTAAGCAACTTTAACTCTAAGAGCAAGTTCGTGCATTTTATTTTCTTTAAAAATTCAATTTCTATTTTAACAAAAATTCAGAAATAGAGAGAACGATTTTATGGCGGATCTTATTCGCCACATTACACATAAAAATTTAATTTAAAATCATTAGGGCCTTTTTTTTCTCTTTTGTTTATATGTATGTAAGGTACCTATCGTTAATTTTGGTCCTAGAAAAAAATTTAATTTCTTAGAAAAGCATGATTTTTTTTTCACAAAACATATAAAAGTAAAATGTAAAAATGAATAGAATTATGAATTTGTTTTCGAACTCAACTTTTTCAATGTATTTTACTTTTTTAGTTACAACCGTCTGCGGATTAATTCCAGCGCTCTGAAACCTGCCCCGACCCCCTCCCTCTTCAATATGATAATGACTACTTGCTGTATAAATATTTATTGGAAAATCTTTGGTTTAATATCGAAAGAGCAATTTAAGAGTTTGGTCACTATGGCGAATGCGTAACATTTTTGTATCATTTTTGTTTTGGACTTCTTTTTCAAATAAACGGAATGATCAATTGAAAGTTTTATGGTGACTAAATATTTTTTTGAGGAAAAATTTAAATTTTATATCCTGAGGAAGAAAATTTTAATTTTGAATTTTGAATTCTTCACGAAAAACTGTTTGGATTACAGAATTTAAGATTAACAGAATTTTGGGATACAGAATTTTCGAATACAAAATTAAAAAAAACTAAAGTTTTTATCTTTCAAAGTCATAACCTGCTTATTGACTTCTATAGTAGTATTTGACCTTTAAAATATACCTTTATAATTCCAAGCCAGAGATAAAGTCCAAAAGAAAAATTAAACAACAAATAATTTTTGAAAATCTTTATTTTTTTATTTTTTAAATCTTTTAATGCAACAAGATTCCGCAAAGTTGTCTTCTTTCAGAAATCTTTAAATTAGAATAATAGTTTCAGTAAAAATAAGAAAACGAGCAAAAAAAAAAACTTCAAATATATTTTACAATGTTTAGTTTTTTATTTATATCTTAAAATAATAGTTATTCTTATTTATTAATCGATAAGTTAAAAATAATAGATAAGAATAGTATAGATAAAATTGATTATAATTACAAAAAAATGATAATCGGTAAAATACTTATAATTCTTTCAAATACAAAACATTTATTTTAAGCACAAAAAAAATGAGAAGGCAGTAAAAATGATTAAGAAAATATCTTTTTTGACATCAAACCATACATTTTGTTGACTAATTTTTCTAAATTTATGTATAATAATGAATATTGCTATTTTAATGATGATTTAGCAAGATTACAGCATGTTCAGTTGAACCTTGTATACAAAACCCAACCATGACGTTGAATGAGCTTAGAAAATTTCTCTAAAATAAAGAGCTTTTTTGAGCAACAACTTAAAATTATAAGGAAATACATTTTAATCAAAAGCAGGAATTCTAATTTAAATGCGGTAAGAAATTGCAGTCATTTGGGAATTCGATGCTGTGGGACATAAGCCCCACATCAATTTACTCATACATTCTAATGTTTACCAACCTTGTGATAAGAAAAATATTTAGACCTATATTTCAGGATGAGATATATGCAAAAATATTTTCGAACTTAGTGCTCTTTGACACTTAAATGATACATTGGATTTTATGTCTTCACATTTGGGATTTTTCTTAATCAATAAAAAATAGATTCCGGAATGACTGCACTTCCTTACCGCTTTTGATAGTAATTTATTTACACTACAAAGCATTTTTCATTTCACATCATACAATTCACAGTCACATCATTCACACCACATATTTATCCCAACACACTGGCACCTTACGAGTTAACACAAAAACAAAAAAAAAACGTTCTTCTTTAACAAAGCAGGATCCACCATCAAAATTTTATAAAAAAAAAAAGGTTTATAATGTAGGGAAGAATTTGAATAATTTCTTACAAGAACCCAAGGACCCAACAATTGCACCAATCCAATTCAATCCAAAACCAAAAACAAAACAATCAACAATAACAACAATAAAAATATCAAAATATTTCAATCTGCTCTTTTTTTTTTAACTGCTACTGCTACTGTGATCACTGTTAGATGAACTTTTCGATTCTATCTCATTGGAAGATCCCACTTCATTGTTATCAGATCCTTTCGAAATATTCGATGGCGTTACTACCGTTATAACCTGGAATTTTCATTTTATACAAGACATTTTTTTTTTACAAAAAAAAAAAATACACAAAATGGAAATTATTAAGTATTTTTGTAAAACTATTTGGGAGTATTTGATCGATATACTTTTGAATGTCCATCGAATGTTTCCACTGGAGCTGCTGGTATATAAGCTGACAATCCCATCAAACCGAATAGTTCTGGGGTGTAAAGTGTTGGTTTTGGTGAAATATTTGAACCAGCTAAAAATGAAAAAAAAAAAAAAATTAGTCGGGGGAAGTAAATATAAATATGGAATTATTTCCAACTCACCACTAGCTGGCGTTGGTCTCACTATAAACCGAGGTGACTTAAAAGATCCCACGCTACCAGGTTGCGGTGTTACAACATAGATCTTCTCTTTGGTAAGTGGAGACACTGTAACTTTTGCTTTGTTCCAGTTCTCCGTTGTAGAGGGCGTTGTTGAAATGGCTCGAATGTAATACGGACTTGCCAAAGGTGGGTCCGTTGTTGTCGTCGTTGTTGTTGACGTTGTTGTTGTGGTAGAAATCGGTGTAGATGGCGTTGTTGTCGTCGTTGTTGTACTTGTACTAGGAACTGGTGTCATAGAGGTTGCTTCAATCTCTTCTATTCGATTATCTTCAAAAGGATTAAATTCATAACGCCTGGTACCTCGATCTTTGTACAAAAGCGGTTCATGATGATTTGGTGCGAAAACTGTTGTCTTAGCTTCACGTAAAGATGGCGTTGTTGTCAAATACTCTGTTGGAATATGTTTCGAGTGTCCTCTTAGCGACACCGTACTAGCTCTATGTGAAAGTGAGGTGAATTCTTGTTCTGTCCAATCGTCAATGGTATTTTGAAGTTTTGACAAGTCAAAACCGTTCTTTGACCTATTTTTTATTTCATGCTCTTTTTTAAGAAGTTCCCTCAAATTTGAGGCTAGAATTTTCGTCAAGTATTTTGTTGTTCGATGAGTTGGTGCCTGAGTTGCTGTTACAACTTTCGATTCTTGTTGTTCGTGTGGATCGAACTCGCTCGATGTCGACCAGTTATCATACCGACCGGCTTGTTCTTTCGGTGTAAACGGCCGGGGTTTGTGTTTGGTTGTATAGGGAATTATAATTTGATGGTATTTTTTCGATGGACCTGGTTGAACTGGTGGAGTCATACCAGCATAATGACCACTGGCTTCAATTGCAGTGTAGGTTGATGTTGGAGTTGGTTGCATGTGCCATGGAGTTGGTGTTGGAGATGGTTCGTCTTCACGATGGTTTTGATAAACCGGCTGTTCTTCAGTTGAACTCCGAATGTGCAGACTTGCCGGGTCTCTTGTAAATGGTCGTGGTGAACTTCCGCCATGTTGCAAGTAGTGAATTGGAGAATCTAGGAGTCTTTTGGGAGTTTCTCTGTCCCGTTTGTAATTCAAGCGTTGGGAATAGGTTGTCTGTAGTGATGGAACGATTTCAACTGTAGTCGTTGTCTGCTGGATATCGGTGACAAATTGAGGTTGCAGAGTAGTTGGTTCCGGTGTCGGAAGGAAGATTTCATTCTGGGGAAGATAATTCTCCGAAGAAGAGTGCTGTATCGGGTCGATGTCAAGAAGATTGTCATTCTGAACCGAAAGGTTGTGAGATGATGCCGATGGGTAGTTATCTGGGGCATAGTTGTTGTTGTCGATTTCTTGATGATTATGATAGTAAATGGAGTCGGAATCCGAATAAGGCTCCTCAGGTGGAAGACTCTGCGATTCCTCTGATGGTGGAACAGTATATTGCTGTGAGTATGAGCCGAGTTCGGTCAATGTAACAGGTTGCCTTAGATCTTCTTCGGGCCTCAAAGTTGTTGTTTGAGGTTGTGGAGCAACATCAATTGACTGTGATTCCACAAAGTTAGCTGGATACTCGATTTCCGAGACGAAATTTGTCAGCTGATGGCTTTTTACGATCTCGAAACTAGGTGTGGTTTGAGTTTGCTGAACTTGATTCTGGCTGATGAAGTTATTCGGTGGAATTTGTGTTGGATAAGCGGTTTGAATCTCGGATGAAGCTGCAACATGTTCAATTGGAGGATGTTCGTTGGTTTGAACGACTTGTTGGAACTGTGGTGGATTATCAAATCGAGGAGGTTGTTGCTCTTCATATTGAAGATTTTGTGGTTGATTCTGGAACTCCACAGAGGGCTGATATTTCGGTAACTGTTGAAATTGTGTTGGATCCAACTTCTCCTGTTCGATTGGTCGAAATGGTTGTGCATCGTACACTGGTGGTAAAGCTGAGGGGCTTAAGTTCGGAAGAGGTATTGGGGCAAAATGTGGTTGTGGATTGTATGGTGGAGGTGGATTTTCTTGATTAAACGATGATGGAGGTGAATTTCCTGGATTGAACGCTGGAGGTGGATTTCCTTTCTGAATTATCGGTGGCGATGGTGGTGGAGGAAGAAAATCTTGAGAAGGTGGCGGACTAAATTGAATAGCCCGCTGAACTAATGGCGGTTGGAAATGTGTTGGAGCGTATTGTGTTTCAGCAGTGTTCAAAGGTGGATACACTGGTAACTGTTTTTGATGTTGGGGATAATTGTATCCTGCAAGTTTTTGTTGTTCCTGTTGTTGCCTGCTAAGCTGTTGTTGTTGCTGATTATGGTACTGTTGTTGTTGTTGTTTTTGTTGCTTTTGATGATATTCTTGTTGCTGTCTTTGAAGTTGTTGTTGATGCAACAACTCTTGTTGTTGAGTCCATTGAACTTGATGTATCTGATTAGCTTGTGGTAATTGATAGTGTTTCGACAGAGGATATTGAATTTGACCTGGAAACATTGGTACCCAAGGATATTTACTGCAAAGTCCACAATTTGCCTTTTGGCCATTTTGTTGGCCACCTCTTGGAGATTCTTTGTATTGGACATATTGTTGTGAAGCTTGATTTTGTTGCTCATTGGCACTGTTGTTATTGTTGAAACCAAACCATCGAGCTATGCGTTGCATAAATCCAGGTGGTTCATTATTTGACTGTTGTTGAGAATTTGGATATCGATTTTGTTGTTGTTGATATCCGGGTGGAGGCGGTCGAGGTGGTCCGCCGCGAGGTGATGGTTGATTTACTAATGAAGGTTGTAGATGTTGTTTTGGTACTGGTACTGGTGGTGGAGGTGGCACTAAATGATCTGTTACTGATTGGACTATCACGAAGTGAAGGAATACTGTGACAGTGATTATGAGGAAATATCGTCGCCAGTTGATCTAAAAGAAAGGAGAAGAAAAGTTGTTAGAGAGAGTTCTTCCTAGTAAAAGTTTCTTAAATTAAAAAAAAAGAATTGAAAGGAAACAATATCCAACAGAATTTCCATTCGACCTGTCAAAAATGTTGCATTAATCTGTATTTCTGACATTTCTATCATTTTTTTGACTTTTCTGGAGCAAGTTTGTTAATGATTAATTCTTCCCCATGACCATCATGCACTGTCTATGCTTGGTAATTCAGATTGATTGAAAACTTTTCCAATTGAATATTCCCCCATGTGACAAGCCTCGACACACGAAGTAGTCTCAACAAGTTTTTATTTCATTCAGGTTTAAATTGTAAACCTATCGATTAATCATCCCATTGAAGATACATTTCAACCGGCTTTCAAGAGCCGGCCACCTAGAGCTATCTACAAAGCAAGAGTATGTGCATACAAAAAACCTTCAATATCCAAAGCCAATGCCAATGTCGAAGTTGTTGTGGTTGGACGAGGTCAGTTTCCAGTTTTTTGTTTTCAATTAAAAAAAAAAAAATAAAAGTAAAATTATTCACTTCAACAAGAAAGTTTTTTGTGGTGATGCACACCTTAGGGTTCCCCCATCAACTTAACTAGCCAAAGTGAGTATCTCTTCTGTTTTGGCTTCTGAAGTTTGTATTACATATGCTTGACTGACTCTATGATAGAGATTTAATAAGCTGGATGATGATGATGATGGTATCAGACGTAGAAGGTATGGTTGTGGAGTAGGAAAAAAAAAGAAGTTCAAAATGTTATTTAATTTTCTTCTACTGCTTCAATTCTTTTAGTCTGGAGTATTTGAATTTTATTCTTTTATCTACTACTTTTTTTTTTTGCTATAATTAATTGGCTTTATTTGCATACCTTTATAATTAGTTTCTACTTATTTTTTATATCTACGTGAACACTCTGGGTATAATGAATTGAGCTTGTTTTTAAAGATTTCAGTTATGTTGATACAAAAGATATAATACATTTTGATGAAGTTAACTTTTACGAGTAGACAAGTCGTTCAATATCCCTTTTTTACTGATTATGTCGAAATTGAATCCAGGTAAGATTATGGATTTCTGAAATAATTGTAGATGATATAATGGTCACCCTTTTTCGATATGCATACATAACTCGATAACTTAGTAAAATTTGAGAATTTTTTCCGAGACATTTTTTGTATAGGTACCTAGGTAAAATATGATTACGCATTGAAATCATTAGTTTGAAACAAAAAAATTATAAAAAAAGTTTGTTACGTAAAGTAAAAAATTAACACGAATCTAAAACAAAAATTCTTATTGCCACTAAAAATATTTGCATTAAAAAAATTTTTTTATTGCAAAAAAATAATATTTAGCATTACAAAAAATGTTATTGCATTGAAAAAAAAAAACTCAATGCAAAATATCTTCACCAAATATTTTTTTATTAATATTCGTCGAACTATAATATTGGATCTTATGATTATAAGGCCAAATAGTCAAAATTGTAAGAAATTCGACGAATATTAATAAAAAAAAGTATTTGATGTACGAATTTTGCATAGAATTTTTTCTTTCAATGCAGAAATTGTTATATTTACGGTGAATTTTTTTTGAAGCAAAATATTTTTATTTGCAATAAAAGTTTTATTTTCAATACAAATATTTTTCAGTTGCAATAATAGTTTATTTTTTTTAAAGCAAATACCTATTTTGCAATTGCAATAACAAAATTTTTAGTGCAAATTTTTTTCAGTTGCAATAAATATATTTTTTAATGCATTTTTTTTATTTGCAATAAATATTTTATTTTAATTTGTAATGGAAAACAAATGCCTTAAAAATGATTTTTTTAACACTGGACTTTACTATATCATCAGTACCTATATGTTTTTCAGTCATATAAATTTACAAATATCCAAAATATACATGTTTTTTTTTATCAGTTTCTCACTTCAAGTATAAACAGAAACTTATAAGTAAAAATGTTCCAAAATCATTAATTTCTTGAAAAAAATTTTTGCTTGAATTAAGATCTTAATTCCTCTATATATTCAGTCTTAAGTTTTACATCCGTATAAAATATCAATGCGTGCATAAAAATATTTTGGAGCCTCGAACAACATGCAAAAAAAATTTAAAAAATTGTAAAAAACTTCAATTTCTTTTTTCAAATAGTAAAAAAAAGGTAAGATTGAGCATATTACTATACTACCTATTCGATCATCATAAATGAAAATAAGACAAAACACCTTCTCCATAATATTCAAATCTATTTTGTTACTTGGAATAATATGGAACTCGAAATAACAATAACAACATGACATTTAGATGATACATAATAGGAAATAAGTGGGCCTCCCAAATCTCTTTGTCCGTCTGTATGTGTGTTCTCAAGGTGCAGCCTAAACCACTGAAGCAACTTACTTCAAACTTCGTAGTTTAGAGTTTTTGGTGCAGTTTAGAGTGAAAATTAAAATTTTTGTTTTGACCATACTTAACGGTAAAAAATGGAAAATGTTGTTTTCCCAAATGTGTCAAATATGGACAGTACCTGCCATAGATTAGTTTTTTTTTATGTCCACTTTCTCGTAAACGACAACAAATTTCAACAAAAACTTTAGTTAAATACTTTAGTATTAAAATAAGGAAAAATTTTCCAAAAAATAATTTTTGAATAAAAAAAAAACTAATACATAGGTATGCCCATGATAGGCACAAAGCAAAACCACGAATCTGCAAAATTGTAGTTTTGAGAAAAACAGCTTCAAAGTTTTGGAAACTCATGCTATCTTATGGAAACTCGTTCAACGGAAATTGATAGTTTAGGCTTCTGGGCAACAGATGGAGGATTGGGATCGACGCAGTGAATAGAGTCCAAAAATGCATATTCGCGATAGGTATTGGCGTTGAATTAATAAATTTTCTGGAAACTTCGTTTTTGTTTGTAGATTTCGTGTAGTATTTCATTTTATTGGCATTCCAAATATTTTCTGAAAATATTTATAAATAAAAACCTATTTAAAAAAAAAAACGGCTCTAACGATTTTAAAACAAAAAATCGTAAAATTCTTTGTTATACAAAAAGATCATAGCATATAGGGGAAGTGGGGGCAACACCGCGGGGGCAAGACGGTTTTTGTACTGTGTTGTATGAAAAAATATTAAATTGGCAGGGCTTTTAATAAAAAAAAAATGGCTTCTGATAAGATCGATTAGGTCTGTAAGTATGAGTTTGGTTGAAATCCCGAAAAGTTATAGTAAAATTTGTGATTTTTCATCAAATCGTCATGTTTTGTGTGAAAAGAAATTTGTACCTTTTTAAATGAAATATTTAAAAGTCTTAACTTTAACTTAAAAATTGGGAACCGCTATGAAAATATAGCATAACGTTTGTGATTTTTTGCAAAAAAAAATTCAAATTTTAAGATTGAAACGGTTTTATTATCAACAGAAGTTGATAGGGCGGTCTTGCCCCCATGTGGGGACAAGTCGGTTTTTTGTTAAATGGTCTTTTCAAAACGTATTATCTTCTGTTCAGTATTTTTAAATTTTTTTTAATAATGAGATTTCCTACAAAAAACATTAAAGTTAATGAATAAACCTTTTATTTTAATTACAAGAATTAGTAAAGTTAATAACAAATTTTATATTATTTTAGTGTTTTAGTTAAAGTTTTTATAAAAAAAAAAATTAAAAATATTCTTTCATGAGTTTTGAAAATGCAAGTTCGTGACCCAGTAGTTCATTTTATTTTCCCTTACAGAAAAGAACATGTTTACTTACATTTTTATTTGGCATGTTGTAAAAAAAACATAAAAAAATCAATCAATGAATGTTCAGTGTAAAGGTAAAATTATTTATATGGCGTGTCTTTCAAAGCATATTTCCGCCAAAGAATAGTTCCGTCTACTATGTGTACAACACATTGCACACTGTAGGTACAGTGTCTCCCTCTTTTGTGGAGCAAACAAAAGATATTCGGTGATGGTGGTGAGAAGAGACAATATTTGTACTTTTTTTTTTTTATTTATATAAAAGTACAAGTGGCGCTCGTTGTTCTCACATCCAACCCAACCCAAATGCATGCCAAAGTGACGACCTAGTCTCCTAGATAATGTTGTAGTAGTTGCTTGGCTCTTATACGAGAGCTCATGTTGTCTCGCGCGCACATTGTAGCGCGGAAAATGTAAAAGCCTTTTCAACATTTACCATAGAGAGGACCCAGTTGTGGGCTTTACAATTTGTCAATAGAGAGCCCTCTTCTTTGTATAGTCATCTGAATCAACAACTTGAGGTTTTTATTTCTTTCATTTGTTCAACTCAAAATATAATAAAAGACACTCACTACACAAGAGTGTTGTCCAGTTGAAATGGTTGATTTGTTTTTTTCTTATTGTTTATGGATATAGTGGAAGTGAGGCAATTGTAAAATAACAAACTATAGCTAATTAGTTTGTTTTAGGCAAATATTTAAGATATTTGACAAAACAAGACTTTTGAAGTATTTTGTTAAATGTTTTACATAAATTATAGATTACAAAAAGGGTGTTACAATGGGAGTGCACCGTTTGAATTGTGTGTCACTTTGGGCCTTTATATTTAATATTGGTTAAACAATGTGAAATGTCGGTGGTTTGAAATTCAAAATTGATTGTTTTCTGATTCATCAAACCACAGTTTTTTTCTTATTTATAGGTAATTTTTTTTAAACTATAAAACAACGAAAATACCTAACATCGTTCAAGAAATACTAGCTTAATTCAACTTTATTGGTAAAAATAAAAAAGGATCGCAAAAACTATGTAGCTATTACTTCAATTTATTTTGAAACAAACCAACAATATCAATAAATACACTGTGTTCGAAAATGGAACTTTTTTTTTCGACAGAGGGCTCTCATATCTACTAAAGATAATTCGAGTATGCTGAACACGATGGCGTTCTTAGTTTTTCTTGATTAGGTCAAATAAGAAAGATTTTTGCGTTTGAAATTTTGTTTGCACATGCCAAAACTGAGGGTATAAAACACCATATATTTTCCAATTTTTGATTTTTTATCGATGAAAAATGATGGAAAATCTATTTTTTCGCAAGTATTATTCGTAAAAGAAGTTATTTGAAAAAAAATCTGCCGAATGACATTTTAAATCATTATTTTATGGCAAAAAAACGTCGATTTTTCTTCAATTTTTCTAATATTTTTCGTATTACTTAAATTTAAATGCAGCACTCGGTGGCAACGATTTGATGTTGTATTTCAGGATAGAATATGGCTTTGTTTACAAATACGAAAAGGCAGTTCCTACCTATCTACAATATTGGTTAAGCTTAAGAGTGAAAAAGTAGCAGTAAAACACTGTTATTTTTTTTTTAATTTTTAAGTTTATAAAATAAAAAAATTTCAAAAAGTTTAAATGCAATACATATGTAGGGGAAGTGGGGGAAAAACGCCCATGGGCTCAAGTAGCATAAAAACCCGCTTAAGAGAAACAGTCTTAAGAGAAAAACCCGCTTATCTGAAACACGTTTCTGATCTTTAAATATTTTCTTCAGTTAAACGGGGACTGTGACAAATATATTATGTGTTGTGTATGTAAGCTCATATAATGCAGATGGAAGTAATAGTAAATATGTTTTAATTTTAAAACAAATTGAAAGAAAAATGATTTTTTGAACTTAAACAAAAATTAAATAAAAATATTGATACCATGCCTGATTTTTTAATTAAATATCTACATCTACATATGCATAATATTCCAGAGTACTAACACATAGAAGGTGTGTACAAAAAAATGTTGAGTTTTCGCATACATTTGTACCTTTATAGTTAAAAAATGTAAGAAAAATTGAAGAAAAACCGACGTTTTTTTGCCAAAAAATAATGATTTAAATAGTTATTCGACAGATTTTTTTTCAAATAACTTCTTTTACGAATAATACTTCCAAAAAAATAGATTTTCCATCATTTTTTTTATCGATAAAAATCAAAAATTGGAAAATATATGGTGTTTTATACCCTCAGTTTTCTCATGTGCAAACAAAATTTCAAACGCAAAAATCTTTCTTATTTGACCTAATCCAGAAAAACTAAGAACGCCAGCGTGTTCAGCATACTCGAATTATCTTTAGTAGACATAAGAGCCCTCTGTCGGTTTTTTTAACTATCACAGTGATATTATGGTATGCATTAATAAATCCTTTTGTTGTGTAATAAGGTGGGATTTTTTCACTCAATAAAATCAAGTTTTCTTAACTCCTTTGATAAGAAAAGTAGTATAGAATCTAAACAAATGTGAAGAAACAAAAATTTAAAAATTCTGTCCAGTAAGAATTTTGTATGGGAGCTAAAATTTAGCTCGATCTGCATACTATATCCTAAAGAGTGACCAAAAAATTGGCCAAAAAGCTAATGATTCATTTTATTTTTGGTTTTAATGACAAATTGAACGTTTATACTTAAGTTCTTAGACGTTTTACACGAATCTCTGGCTTTTTGGGACCAATTACAGATTTTACTGTCTATTCGAAAAAAACACCTTTTCACCTAAATTTTTTGTATGGAAGCTCTTTATTCTTTATTCTATCCCAAATTCAACATTTTCACATAATTTCATTAGGGTGACCCATTATTTTTGTTTTCACTCAAAAAAGCACCCTTTTAACCATGATATTCTTATAGACACTTTAGATCCTTGTTTCTTATCTCAAAAGTAACATAATTCCTGAATTTAAATAGTGTATACCATTAGTATTACTCTAGTATTGCACACTTTTCCAAATATACCCATATTTTCTCTACACCTGAAAAAAAACACCCTTTCACATGAAAAAAAAAATATAGTTTTACTTTATTCGTAATTTCCATGGGAAAGACAACATTTTTAATAAATTTCGTAAGGGTAACTTTTATACCATTGATTTTATCGGACTTATCGCGGTTTTTCCCTATTAAAAAAAAAAACACCCATTCACCTAAAATATTTTTATAGACTACTTAGATTCTTGGTTTGTGCTACAAATCAAACATTTGTACCAATTTTTATTGGTGCAACAATTTTTTCCCAGTTTTTGTGGTACTAATTGCGAATTTCATCATATCATACAAAAAAACACCCTTTCACTCAAGATAATTTTTACACTTCATAGATTCTTAATTCTTATACCAAACAAAATCAAGTTTTAAAAATTAATAAAATATAAGTCAGCTGTTATGATACCTTTCTCACACACAACTAAAAACAATCAAAAAAACGCCCTTTCACCAAAAATATTTTTAAGAACTTTTTAAATCCTTTGTCCCTGCTTTATCTTAAACCTTCATCCCGAATTTCATCAGTGTAGCATCTTTTTCACATCAGTTTCGGTTATATTTTACCTGTTGAGGTAAAAAAACAAGTACCCTTGTTTTCAATCGGCTATAACTTTTCTAAGAGCAATCGTCTTGACTTTATTTTTATGTCATTAGTTTCAGCATCAAAAAATACCTAGAAATCATGTGTGATATGATGATATTCGAGAAATAATTTTTTTGCAGTAGGTATATTTTTGGCCTTCACCCCCTCAATCTTGTCCGCGAAAAAACACCCTTCCACCCAACTTTTTCGTATAGACTTCATGAGTGTAACAATTTTTTTTTGAAACAAGATGAAACGAAAATGCGACACGACTTCAACTTGTTATAACTTTTTTGTTTTAATAGATAGATGAATGAAATTTGTACTGCGGATAGGTAATTAAATAAATTATAAATGTACAAAATTTCAATTAATTTCATATTCAAAATTCGGAGATAACGATAAAAAGATGTTCTTTTCCAACACACGTTATATCTTTTGATCTAGTGCACATACAAATTTGGTTTAACTTTAATACGCGTGCTGATAACATAACCTTCTATTTGATATATCACACATAACGGTACGTGCTCTACAAGTTACACAATCTTAAATTGAAAAATTAAAAATACCTCAAAACACCTGTGGAGATCTGTTGGCGATGACCAGCTACCAGTGTAGGAAGTACCGTAATATCGGTTTGAAATTTCTACATGGTTGGCTTTAAAAAATTGTAACTTTTTTCTAGATGTCATACAAATATGATTGAAACATCATATATATTAAAGCTTCAATAATAAGCAGATGATATAAAACTCATCATCAACTTTAGGCAGGGTGATGGAAGCAAAACAAGATTGATTTTCCCGATTTTTTTTTCAAGAAAAATGATTTTTTAAGGTTTCACTTCTACCAAGTGTAAATTGCACACATGATATTTTTTTTTATTTATTGATTTTATGTACTATTTTACCTGTACCTACTATCAATATTCTTTCAAAATCGTACACAGAGAAAAATAGACCACATAAAATAGAACAAAAACAATAAGATTTCTCTATGGTTTTCATCCAAGAAGGAAACCTTTCGGGTTTTTCTTACTGTTTTAAAATCTGCAAAAAAATAAAAAAAACGATGACCAGGATGGGAATCGAACTGAAACTTCAAATCATTAGTCGCCCACCTTACCATCTGAACCAACCTGCCATGAAAATATTGATCGCGATTTTTGTTCTAGTGCTAAGTTGCAAAAAAATTAACTTTTCAGTCAAATTTTAATAAGATTCTCTCTATAAAAATAATAAGAAATCTCCTTAAAAAAACCTTATTAATCGTTGATTTTAATAAGATTTCCTTATGAAATACAGGGTGTCCCACAGTCACCGCCCCAAACGATAACCATGGATTCCTGAGGTCATTTTAAGTCGAAAAACTTAAGAGGTAATTTTCTCGTTTTCGTCCCGTTTTCGAGTTACCACGGTTTGTATGATTTTTGTTCTCTTTTCCCTTATCTGGCTTTATCTTTGCCAAACTACGTTTGATTTGAAAAATTTTTTTTACAACCCATCAAGAATTTATTACAGTTTTAGTTTGTCTCAAAACTTATTTTACTGCGGACAACCGTTTCTCCACAATTTTGCATCAAACACAATTTTCTTCGTTTTTTAAGTTGTTTTTTACACTTTCATATCATTTAAGTCAAAAAAACACGTTAATGAGTATTAATTTTTTGTGCTTTTTATTAAAGGCCCAGTTTATTTTCATAAAAAAAATAAGTTTTATTTCATAAAAAGGGCTACTGAAAGTAATTAAAAAAAATAAACAAACTGAGTGAATTAAAAAAAAATAATTTTTAAATACAAAATTTATTTAAATGACTTAAAACTTTTTCTGAGCTTTATTTATTTGTTGTTTTCTTAACCACAATAGCTCAGAAAAAGTTTTTAATTCATTTAAATTAATTTTTTATTTAAAAATTATTTTTTTTTAATTCACTCAGTTTGTTTATTTTTTTTTTAATTACTTTCAGTAGCCCTTTTTATGAAATAAAACTTATTTTTTTTATGAAAATAAACTGGGCCTTTAATAAAAAGCACAAAAAAATTAACACTCATTAACGTGTTTTTTGACTTAAATGATATGAAAGTATAAAAAACAACTTAAAAAACGAAGAAAATTGTGTTTGATGCAAAATTGTGGAGAAACGGTTGTCCGCAGAAAAAAAAGTTTTGAGACAAAACTAAAACTGTAATAAATTCTTGATTGGTTGTAAAAAAAATTTTTCAAATCAAACGTAGTTTGGCAAAGATAAAGCCAGATAAGGGAAAAGAGAACAAAAATCATAAAAACCGTGGTAACTCGAAAACGGGACGAAAACGAGAAAATTACCTCTTAAGTTTTTCGACTTAAAATGACCTCAGGAATCCATGGTTTTCGTTTGGGGCGGTGACTGTGGGACACCCTGTATATGGACGGTAAAACAATATGGCAATCTGTTAGTTTTTAGCGGGTCATATTTTTCTCTGTGTAGGGAAAGATTTTAAGAAAATAATATTTTTCCAAAATTCTTAGATGGAAGGTATGCTATACCTTCCGGTGTGGCCAAGCCCTAAAGGTCCTTATGTAAGCAACAACTGTATAAAAACCACAAAAATAATTCAGAAACGATTTTTCGTGTTTCGGGTAGAACTAAGTCACTTCGTAGGTACACATATTCGGTGTTTATCCCTCTATCGGCACACGGGTGCGAATTTTGCAGGACACTTTTTAAAGAAAAGTAAGTTTGAAAAATGGTAGGTTCAAATTAAAAAATATGTCTCGGACGAAATTAATTAACACAATTTTATTTTTCAAAAATTATCTAAAAATTTTAGGCAAAAAAATGTTTGCCATGGGTTGCCATTGATTTACTTAAGTCAACTCAAAAAAATCACTTAATGCTTGGTAAAAGTTCCTGTCAAACATGGACATTGGTATTGCAATATTTTTTTTTTTTATAATTTTCCACGGTTAAGAAAATCAAAGTTTTTGTAAGACTGTTGGATTGTTAGTTACAACCGAAGCTAATAAAAGTGTATCAAAAAAAAAACTTCCAAACTAGTGGAAAACTTTCAATATAATGTTATTCTTTCAAAACAAAGATGAATTGAATTACCAAATGAGTGTGAAATAAGCTCTCATTTCTTGAACTAACAAATTTTTGTACTCCTAAATTTTGTTGATCTAAATAAAAGAACAATTGTTCGCTTTCAGAAAGAACAAGGGTATTCGTAATACCTATATCTGCTAATGTAAAAGATTTTTTCTGCTATTTGGTAAGTACCTCAGGAGCCTTATTAACAGTAAAATCCTTTTTAGTCAGTCAAGATGGATTTGACTTATTTTCACTTAGTCAAGTCCATTTCTCAACCCTTTCACATTTAATATAAAGTAAAAGGTTTCAAATTTTAAAACTTAGACAACATTTCATCACATCTGGTCACATACTTCACTCATAAAGTGACACATTTGTTGGCAAGTTTAATGCTTTCATCTTATTCCATGTGATTAAAGATTTAAAATTCAAGTGCAATCTAATAACAAAATCCGTTTGTCAACTGGTTCCACATTCCTTTCATATTTTTCATTTTTTTGTTGCTGTTGTAAAATAACATCATAACTGCACATCATCATATATAAATTGAAATTTAATTTTAATTCAATTCAAGTTCATCACGCACGATTGCTCCCTCACAAATCTCAAAACAAAAAAAAAAAAATGAAAAATCACTTTCCCCTTTTTTTTTGAGACAAAACCAAAAGTCTCCATCAAAGGCAATTCCACAACAAGACACCAACAGCATCAACCAGTTTCAAAGCTGATCTATCCTCGCAACAAAAATAAAATTACAAGACACAAAAACCAGCAATAAGGTCACCTCGTGTCCCAAAGAAAGTGAAAAACTCCATTGAAACCGTATACATCCCTGGCCTAAAGTAAGGCTTAAGATGGCAAATAGAAGCAACATAGCTTTCAACTACTTCTTCGTAAATAAGTAGCTATTGGATGCACGACCATTTGCAAATTACGTGCTCGGGCTCACCCCAACATAGCGCTGATGATGTGAAGACTTGGTCACAAGGTAGCCATGAAAAAGCTGAAAAAGTCGCAAAGCCTGCCTTGACTTGGTGGATCATCTTTTCTCGAGGAAGATAGGTAGAAATAGAGACACAGAGAGAGTGAAAAAAAACGTGTTTCTATGATTTTGGTCTTGAATCTTGTCCATAACATTACTTTACTCACACCACACCAATCCAATCCACTGCCATTTAAGTCATTTTTGATTGTGGGAACAACTTCTGCAGATTCCGGACGAGCTTCTTTGGAGGAACCACAACGAGTGTGATTGTGGAGTGTGCAGAAATGCAACATGGAAACTAACAAAACAAAAGTGAAAAGGGCACAGACATGAAGCCCATCTCTTTGAATTAGAAGACATGCACAATATTATGCAGATGCTCCGTGAATGCACGCGATTTTGGCATTTGATGATGCCTTCCTTGCCGCATTCATATTCCACACACAAGACACAACATTGCAACTTATTGTTTTATCTGCGCCTAAGAATCGGTCTTGAGATTCCTATCCATCCGTCTTTTGTGTACTTAGGTTAGTTCTTCTTTGTTTTATTTATTACGGCAGTGAAAGTCAACTTAAATGAAGATGTCATTAGTTGGAAATTGAAATCGCACAGGTACCCACGTGAATTATGTTCTTTCTAGAAATTATTATTATTTTTTTTTTGCCTTCAAAGAAAATGATTTTAAGATGACAAATGAGACTTTTTTTTAATGCTTTTGTATTTTTAATGGATATGATGAGGCTTGAAAAGATTGTTGAAAACATTGTCGTCATATACCTTCACAGGCATCAACGAGAATGTGAATTTGTCAACGACATTCTGTTTACATTAAAAAAATAATTAGACTTCACTTGTAGTTTTACTTTCAAGACTTTTAATTAATCCACCTGAGAGTATTTTGTCTTTTTATGCATGTGAGAACCTAAGAAAAAACTGAGCTACAAGAAATTGAAAATTAAAACTACATACATACATAATTATTTTAATTTTTATATTTTCCTTATTTCATGACCTTTTAAGACTTCAGGGATGCTCTGAAGTTATAGTTAAAAAAAAAAATGTTTCATTACAATAGTTAACACCTACGACCAAAAAAGCCGACGGAAAATACATTTTCAAACCCAAACTACAAGTTGGTCAGTAAAATCATCTTTAAAAAAAAAACAAATTTCTTATACTGTGACCAAGAAGCAACTCAAGGCGTAACATTCTGACAAAAACAAATACCTAAGTGTTCATTCAAGCTATATCTTTGTTTGCTTGGTCGTACTGGCCAACTTTCTTAAAAATACTCTCGTCTAAGGGGAATATTTTTATAGGTTTCCATAGATTTATTTTATACCACTAGTGTTTCAAATTTTTCATAAAATATTTTTTTTCCATTTTGCATCGAAAAATTTTTTTTAATGTTTATGTACTCAACCAATTATTGTAGAAAATTATAAAAAAAGAAAAAAATTAAAATTCATTTATTCGTGGTTGTAGTGAACGTAAACATAAGATGATAAAATTTAAAATACCCCGAACGAAAAAGAGCCAATACCTATTTTATGAACTGGTTGCGATAGAACTTTTTTTCTATCGGTTTTTAGAACAGTCATAAGTGTAGCTATCAGTTGCACATTCTCTATCGAACAACCTGTATTATATTCGGACCCATTCTAAACAAAAAATTACCAGGGAAATGGTTTCGGGAGAAGGGCCCCAATCGGAAAAATGGTAAAAATTTCCATTTTTTTGCTTTATCCATATTCTAAACCTTTGAAGAACGAAATTCAAGCTAAAAAATAATGAAATTTCAAGAACTTTTCAGTTGGGAGTTTTTTTTTTTCAGAATTTGACGATTACAACTCAACTTCAACTTTTTGAATCGTTATACCTAAGAAAGGGTGGGTATTAGGAAAAAAGTGTCATAACACTTTTTATATATAATAATCTGGTCTACAATTCTCGCAGTGAAAATTTTTTGATTAGACTTACCTTTTTGTTGAGAATCGTGAAAAACCAGTTTTTGTGACCTTTGACCACAAGTAAATTTTTTTCCAGGTCTCGGATAGATATGATGGTGTTTCCAACAATTCTACCAACTTTCAGCTTGCTGGGAATTTATGTAATCTCACCCCCTTATTTTAGTCTAATTTGACCGGACTAACTGTAGTAAAATGAAAACATACAAAAACGTTTTACAAGACTTTACTTGTGAAGTATCGTTTACATTGGAACATTCGAATGCTCTCGTATGAAACTCGTTGCCAACTTATTGGCTTAATGAAGCTTACGGTTTGTCGTAAATATTATAAATAAATATTAAATAATATCTGTGTTATTTTTGTAAAGAACATTTTAAATAACCATGTGAGCTGTCGTTATTTGGTATCATTGATTTAGATTTATGCTCCTTCAAGGTTTCTCTGATCCGATGCTTATATTCTTGGAACCTTTCCATAGATTTAATTATGGCTAAAAACTAATTTATCTAGTAGAATCTTAACACGTTGACTGCCACCGAACAAAAAACAAAATATCCCCTGAGTGCCAACCGGGTATTTTTGTTTTAAACGTGTGTCTTTAGTTTCATATGTAAATATGTATAAAACACATAACTGTTTGATGAAATAATTAATAAATAAATAAAGCTTAAACGAAGCTTTACCGAAGCTCAAAATTTTCGAAGAAAAAAACACACCTATTTTTGGATTTAAAAATAAAGTCAACAATTTTGAAAAAAAAAAAATATTTGTTTTTGTTCCTGAGTTCATTGAGGTTAAAAAAGTGGCTCCGAATTGACGCTTAAATTGACTTTTTATTTTAATATTTTAACTTAAGATAATTCATGGAAGCGTTTTGACCGATTTTCGTACGTTTTTCGATCTAAATTATTAACCTATTTACGTTAGAAAGTCAAGCCCGTTACATCTTTTTTGAAGATATTCTCAGACAGCACAATAGTTGGAATACTTTTAATATTAATAACAATGCTAAGTGTAATTGTATAAAGATACTTAAATTAGTGAATAGTTAAATAAATAAGGGCGAAAAACATACAAAAACCCAGCCAAAACGCTTCCATGGAATTACCCCACTGTAAAAAAAAAATTGTTTCGTAGAATTTTTTTCTTATAATAAAGGGTTAAAACATGTACCTACTTTTATTATGAGCTTTTGTATAAAATATCAAACACTTTTTTTTTTGTTTTAGCAAACAACACAGATATGGCAAATCCAGGATGGAACAATTTTGTGTTAAAAAAAAGGTAGAAATTTTCAATGTTAATTTTCAGACTTGCGGACATGAGATTTATTTAGACTTTTGACGTAAAATATAGAATATCCCAACAAAGATAAAAACAAAAAAATTAGCCTGTTACCACTTATTCCAAGATTGTACCAGAATGTTTTTTGGTGCATACCTAACATATTACAAAATGTCTCCTTTACTCGAAAAAAAATTTGGCGACTCTCCAGAGGAGATTTTGGAATTAATTTTTTTGGACCAAAAATAACGGTACTTGTCATATACCGATTTTAGTAAAATTGAAATATCTCGAAAACGGCTCCAACGATTTTGTTTAAAAAATTCAAATGTTAGTTTTGAACTAAATTGTATGAAAATTTTTTTTTTGAAAATCATTATTAACGGTACCTGCCATAGAACCGTTTTTTTCAAATCCGATTATCTCCGAAACTACTTATTCGATTTCAACGAAACTTTTTGTGAAGAAGCATTTATATAATTTAAAAATAAAGAAAAAATAAAATTTTCAAAAAAATAATTTTTGGATTAGAAAAAAAAATTTGAAAATTTTGTTTGAAAAATCAAATTTTCGAAAACAGGACTTTGAATTTGACTTTGAAAAATTTTTTTGCTGATTAGTGATTTCTACAAAATGGCATACCTATTTTGTTTTAAAACTTTTTTTTCAAAAAAATTATTTATAAAAAATTAGTTTTTTTTAAAAAACGTCTCTAACGATTTTGAAATTTTTTTTTCTAAAAATGCACCTTAATATATCAATCAAAACTGCATACTTGTTTTGGAGGGCAATTTGATTTCAGATTTTATTTTATTTTTTATTTTTTAAACGAATTTTATTTTTTTTGTTTCAAATTTATATGTCTTAAAAATTTAAGCAACTTTAACTCTAAGAGCAAGTTCGTGCGACCCAGTCGTGCATTTTATTTTCGTTGCATTGATAGATAAAAAACAGAGATGTTGGGTTGCCTTGATTTTAAATTTTTTGGAATCAGCATTAAAAAATACCTTTGGAATCGTCTATTTTTGCTAATTTTGAAAATCTCCATTTCGCGCTTTGACCATGAAAATCGCGACTTGCGGACATGAGATTTTTCTAGACTTTTGAGGTATAGAAAAAAATTTCTATTAGCATTTATTTATTTAGCTCATTGCAAGCGGATAACTTAAATTCTATTTACAAACTAAATTATTTACAAGGTTAAACGCTTATTTGACTGGATTAATAAGCAAATTTAATACCTCATTCTTCTTTTTTTATTATTAAACTTCCTTAATAATCTAAGTATGCAACAAAATCCTTATCCTGAGCAAAAAAAAAAATTAAACTTTAATTCCATAATAAATAAATAATTAACTGAAACGGGTTAGGGCAGTAAAACAAACAAACTATTTTAGTATTTCCTCCTTCTCATACCTAAGCTTATATGCATCAAAATAATCGATAGCCAATTAGAGTATGATTGATAGCATCAATTAATCCCCTAACACTTTCGCTGTTTATAATAATTTCCGGAGGCAAATAAAATTTCCAATTTTCCATGAAGCCACACTGTATTGTTATTGTACAATGTGATGTGTGCTAAAACCATAATAATATTTATCATTAAATCAACCTAAAAATCAATTATTTTGAGGTATAATTTTTTTTGTGTATAGCCTCAGTTGGTTCAATAAAGCATAACAAATTGGAAACAATTATTCTACTTTCATTTGACCAAATCAAAATTAATACCCTCCCAACAATCCGTCCCAACTCTTCTTGCTCTTGTTTTTATTTCCTTTATTTTTTTTTTTCAAAGACTGGTACCCTAAAGCACCTTTCATATAAATTTCTTTAAGATTTTGTTATTTTATTTTGCTCTTATTATTTTTTGTGTGTCTGTCACACACCCATTCTTCACTTATAAACAACACATATAAAAAAGCAAACGAAAAAAAAAAAGTAAAACAAATCCGTGAATGTTTTTCGCGGTTTTGTTTTATTAATGAAACAATTACATAGCAAAATAATATAAATAAAACACGTTACTCCAATAAAAACTCACGATATACCCTCGACGGTCGTAGGTAGATAAACTATCAAGATATGAAAACATTATGCCGGTGGTATAGATACCTCTACTCTACCTATAAAACTGCCAGTCATTAAACTCGAATTGCTATAGCAAAAAACCAAACAAATTGAGGTAGAAGCTGAAACCTTCGTTGCCGCGCAAGGTGATAGCCGTGTGCTCCATGTGAAGTTTGAAAAAAAAAAAGGAAGTCTTTGGCATGGTTAAACGTTAGAGGCGTTTTATGCATCTCACTATGAAGTGGCAAAGACGAACCTCTACAATAATTGCAGTGTTGATGTGCAATTTTTGCTGATGCGTATTGAAAATCAAAATTTAAATGAGAAAGTTGAGGCGGCAATTTAAATACAAATTTTGAAATGCTGCATTTTAACCCTCTGTCGGCACACGGGTGCAAATTTGGCAAGAAAAAATAAAAAGTGGTCACAAAAAAGTGTCTTTATAAGGGTGAAAATACATTGTGAATACAATATTCCAATTCCTCGGAATATGAGATCGAAAAAAGTTTTTAGTTTTAAAAAACTACGTCTTAAAAAAACACAAAAAAAAATTAAAATTTATTTTACTTTAAAGAAAGAAGGAAATAATGATTCTGATACTAATCTATCTCGTTTTACAGTTAATGTTTAAGTTTTCAAAGCTTACCATCTTGATTTAAAGATTTTGCTTATACATCGGAAACTTTAAAACAAACTTATTGTACATAGTTAAGCTTAGAAACTACTTCAACACAATAAATAGTTCTTTGGGAGAAAATAATTCATACTGACTTGAGGCTCCAATTACTCGTAAGGGTATTCAGTTGCTTCATGTAATCACGGATTTGAAAGAGACCCGCGCAATCACAGTGCTTCTGTATAATGTAGATGAGCTACCAAGCTGTTTTGCGATATACTTTAAGTTGAATGAAGTGAATCACGATCTTCTATCAACAATTAATTGATATTCTTTAAAATTCAAGTAAATTTATACAAGTTACTTATTCGTTGTTTACATTTTCATTTTTTTGAATAACTTAGCATATAAATAAGGGACAATGTCCTACAATATGTAATATCTAAACAAATAAATAAATAAAACAATTAGTGATAGGGTAATCAAAAAGAGAGGGTTGATTTCAAAATAGGAAAAAAAAAATGTGATTTTTCAGCTTGAGCGTGGTTATTACTAAGTTGATTTAAATAAAACTTCATATAAAAATACTAAACATTTGAAAACCATATTAACGAGTGTGCGATCCTGGACTATATTTAAACGAAAAATCAACTGTTCGCTGTGGTGTAAGAGTAATGAAATGTTTTCTTGGTTTCTTACTTTCCCAAAAATGACGAAGCAGATTTGGGCGAGAATCTTCTTGTACAAATTATTTTTAATTATCTGAATATAAAAAATTAAGAAAAATATTCACAAAATAATATAGTTTTGGATTTTTTTTTTTGAAGTTATACTTCTTATGGGAGGGTGGGTATGAAAATTTACTTTTTGACAAGAATGTCAAAGGGATTATGACGCGATCACCCTGGGTAGCAGGGCTGTCGTTTCACCTTTAGAGTAGGCAGTACTTTAGTATTTAAAAATGCAGTACGCTGCAGTACGGCAAACATAAAACACACAACACGTTGCAAGTTACATGTTTCATGTGGCAAGTTGCATGTGGCAAGTTGTATGTGGCAAGTTGCATGTGGCAAGTTGCATGTGGCAAGTTGTATGTGTCAAGCTGCATGTGGCAAGTTGCATGTGGTAATTTCCATGTGGCAAGTTGCCAGGGTTGCAAAAAGCTCACATTTCAGCTCAGCTCACAGTTCAGCTCAAATTTGAGCTAGGTACCATAGCTTAGCTCATTTGAGCTGAGCTGAGAGTGAGCGCCCCAACTTCAAACGCCTATATCTCGGAATTTTGAAGAAAATGAAAAAAAAATGTTTGATGCCAAAAGGTAGCGGGGACTCTAAGCTACATTTGGGTACAACTCCCATCCCTGTAGGTCCACGCGTGCTCAAACCGGGAGAACTTAAAAGTAAAAAAAAAAATAGGCACGATACTGAAAAAATAGGCATGATGAGGCGGTTTAACATGGAAGGCGATTTTTTAAAAATCTGACAATGTGCAAAGCGTAGGCCCATGACACAAGCTATCATTTGGCATCACTCCCAAAAATTGCTCTCAAGCGGTTTAGCTTCCAGGAGCGTTCAAAGATTCGGGGATTTTTCGAAAGAAAATTTTACCCCAACTTTCAAACGCGATTTTCTCGGAATTTTGAATAAAATCGAAAAACCGGATTATACCACTATCGGGTAGCTGAGAATATAAGCTTTCATATGGCACCACTCCCCTGTCTCTAGATCAAAGCGTTCAGCTCGCAGAAGTTTTTTCGCGCCCCCAACTTCCAACGCCTATATCGCGGAATTTTGAAGAAAATGAAAATAAAATTTTTTATGCCAAAAGGTAGCGGGGACTCTAACCTGCATTTGGGTATAACTCCCATTCCTGAAGGTCCACGCGTTCTCAAACCGGGAGAACTTAAAAGTAAAAAAAAATAGATACGATTCTGAAAAAAAGGCATGATGTGGCGGTTTAACATGGAAGGCGATTTTTTAAAAATCTGATAATGTGCAAAGCGTAGGCCCATGACACAAGTTATCATTTGGCATCACTCAAAAAAATTGCTCTCAAGCGGTTTAGCTTCCAGGAGCGTTCAAAGATTCGGGGATTTTTCGAAAAAAAAAAAATTTACCCCAACTTTCAAAAGCGATTTTCTCGGAATTTTAAAAAAAGTCGAAAAACCGGATTGTACCGGAATTTTTTTTTTATGATAAAAAAAGAAATATTTTACTAAAAAAATAGAAATATATTTACTATCAAAAACACCAAGAGAAAAGATCACGAAAAATTATCTGTCTTATTTATAAAAATATCTATGTGTTAAAATAATTCCATTAATAACTAGAAACAAACAACTTAAGCTATGGTGTTTTATAAAAGTTTAAAATATCTTCATATTTCATTATACTTTCCAAATAAAAATCAATGTATCCTCTCACCCACCACAGCTCAGCTCAGCTCACTTTACCTTAGCTCACCCAACAGCTCAGCTCAACCATCAGCTCAGCTCACTTTCAGCTCAGCTCAATTTCAGCTCAGCTCAAATGAGCTGAGCTATGGTACATAGCTCAAAAGTGAGCTAGCTCAAAATTTGAGCTGTGAGCTGAGCTTAGCTCACTTTTGAGCTTTGTAGCAACCCGGCAAGTTGCATATTGCTACTAATTGTGCTGAAGCAGACACAATTCTCATAAAATTACCATATCGCACATTTTATGTGCAATTCATTTACTTTCGTTAAGCATATACCGTACGTTCTGAACCGCACAACATGAGTAAATTTCACAGAATAAATTGAAAACTACATGGACGCAAGGAGGATGAAAGAATTAATTTATTGTTCACTTGATAAAAATATAAAAAAACGAAGTGTGGATTAATTAATTTAATAATAGAAATTAAAAATATCAAATGAAATTCATTTACATATACTGAATGAGAAGTATAACTTCAGTCGCGTGTACATGTACGTACACACACTCTTTTTTTTTTTTAATTTTAAATCAAATTGTATGTTTTTGTAAATTTTTATAACTTTTTTTTTTTTTTTCAAAAAAGGCTTTAGGTACTTTTTACCGACTTCCAAAAAGGAGGATTTTTTGTGTTGGTTACCCCATAACTTTGGACTGAGTGAACCAATTTTGATAATTCTTTTTGTATTGGAAAGCTGGTAATTGCAGTGTGGTCTCATTTCAATTTCGTTTAGTTCTGGCCATAGAAACTGTTAGAAAAACCATACTCCATAGAACTCATTTTTGTTTTTGATAAAAATGATTATTTTTAGAAAAAAGTTGGAAATTTTGATATAATAGGCGTGTTTTTTCAAATACTCAGTAGCTACTCATTTTTCATTTTATTCGCAGAACAATAATACAAATTACACAAGTAAGTATTTGTTTTTATTGTTTTTCGAATAAAATAAAAAAAAAGAAGGAGTAGCTACTGAGTTGTAGAAAAAACACGCCTAATATGTAGATTGTTGATATTATGAAGAATCTTCAAATTTTGTTTCTAAATAGGTATGTATTTCTTTTTCTATAAGAGCAAGTACGTACAACAAAGTCGGTTGATTTGAATTAACCTACTTAGATTAAAAAATGGTAATATTCAAAATTCCAGAACCATGCTATATTGCATTAAAATATTTTTTAAAGGTACACTGAGGCGTATGAGTAACTTTTTTTTTTTCTTAAAAAAATAGTACCTAACTATATTACTTTGAAACATTATTTTAAGCGAGAGTATTTGAATTATATTGTAGGTATATATTGTTGTTTATAATATGGTTACTCAAAATAACTCTTCAATATCCAAAACAACAAACAAAAGTTTACTTTGAACTAGATTAAATATTAAAATACTTATATTCCAAAAATAGTGCACTTTAATTCATACCGTATCAAATGCCCACAAATCATTTATAATTTTGAAATTTATATTCCGGAGAGAAGATTGCGTCTTCTTGATTTCTTTAACAATCCTAAACATAGATGTAATTATGGTTGCAACGAACCATTTTCTGGATGCATAAAATTTTTCAACACTTTATGTAATGAACTTGATCTTTCTACAAACAGATGTGAATTAAAAATCCAATTGCAAAGCATATTATAAATAACCTTAAAGTTATTTAACCCTCTGTCGGCAAACGGGTGCGAATTTGGCAGGACAAAAATTTAAAGTGGTCACAAAAAAGTGTGTTTATAAGGGTAAAAATACATTTTTACTTGCGATATGGGTACTATATCTGTGGCAACAAGGAAAAACAACATAAGTCAGTTTTTACAACTTTTCATGAGAGCGTTTTGAAAGTTTGGCTTCCCATAAGAAGTCAATGCTAATGTCATTTTTCTTTTACCTGTAATTCAAAAACCGCTTAAGATAAAAATACGAAAAAAATATGGTAGATAGAATCGCTTATTGTGCATCAGATTTTGTGAAAATCTCAATTTCGACATAAGTTGACTTATGTTGTTATTCCTTGTTGCCACAGATATATCAAGTTATGCATTCGTACAAAAAAAAAAAAAGTTGAGATAACATTTTTCCATGACATTACGATGGTAGACAATGCCAAAAAAGTGGGTCCCGGAAGTCCGTAGGTACAGTCTGTCTGTCAGTCTGTCTGTCTGTCTGTCTGTATAAGGAGCTACAGCCTAAACGGATGGACCGATTAATGTCAAACTTGGTGTGTAGCGTTATTTGGCGACTCTCCAGAGTGATTTTTGGAATTAATTTTTTTGGACCAAAAATAACGGTACTTGTCATATACCGATTTTAGTAAAATTGAAATATCTCAAAAACGGCTCCAACGATTTTGTCTAAAAAATTCAAATGTTAGTTTTAAGCTAAGGTATATCTTCCAATGAAAAAATTTTTTTTTGAAAATCATTATTAACGGTACCTGCCATAGAACCGTTTTTTTTTTTCAAATCAGATTATATCCGAAACTGCTTATTCGATTTCAACGAAACTTTTTGCGAAGAAGCATTTATATAATTTAAATATATGTAAGCCAAAAATTTTGAAAAAAATATTTTTTGGATTTTTAAAAAAATTTTGAAAATTTTTTTTTGAAAAATCAAATTTTCGAAAGCGGGACATTGAATTTTTTTGAAATTTTGTTTTTAGATGTTGATTAGTGATTTCTACAGAATGGCATACCAATTTTATTTTAAAACTTTTTTTCCAAAAAATTATTTATAAAAAATTTGTTTTTTAAAAAACGGCTCTAACGATTTTGAAATTTTAATATATCAATCAAAACTGCATACTTGTTTTGGATTGCCATTTAATTTCATATTTTATTTTATTTTTTTAAAAAACGAATTTTATTTTTTTTTTCCAAATTTCTATATAAAAAGTCTTAAAAATTTAAGCAACTTTAACTCTAAGAGCAAGTTCGTGCTACCCAGTCTTGCATTTTATTTTAAATTGTGAATACAATATTCGAATTCCTCGGAATATTCTACATCAATTTCATATATGTATGATTCTCTATAAAATAGTGAGACCGAAAAAAGTTCTAGCGACATGAAAAGTATAAACCAAATTCGCAAAAAAAAAGGTGTGTCTACAAAGGTTTAATTATATTATTATATCAAAATTGGTAGTTATGTATATGTAATATTTATATCTGTAGATGAATAAATAAATAAATAAATTAATTAATAAATACATAAATATCTTTATTGAGAGAGTCAGAGTCAGTTGAATTAAAAAAAAATATTAATATGTTAAAAATCATACCAGTTTTTAAATATTTTTTCCTTGTTTTGAAAAACTAGATCCATTAAGCGGATTAATTTAAAATAATACAGCATTTCTTTTGGTAAATCCAGTTAACGATTTAAAAAAAATTTACTTGCCCGAAAATGAAGTGAAACGAAAATATATTTTTGTTTTTTCTTCTAAGAACTATAATTTTTATCTGTGGCAGTGGACTACCAACTACCATGTATACCAAGGGACACTGTGGTGTATGCGTATTTTTTTTTTTTTTTTTTGAAAATATCTAAAAATAAAATTAAAAAAAATTCGAAGGTGATAGATGCTACACATCAGCTGGAGGTCACTTGAATTTTAATATAAGTTCTCATGATATTTTTGCATATAATTTACTTAAAAAAAAAAATGTTTAACTTTACTATTATTTTTTCAGTAGCATCTAATTTAGCTAGTTTGTAATAAATAAAAAATAAGACATTAAATTGAGAACTCTGACCCCTGGAAGTTAAATAATACATTACTTACTATCACCACACAATAATAATAAATTATAGTTATCTAACAAACAGACAGAAAGTGAGTAAAATAACTACATAATATGGCACAACATTATATTATCCACTTGACACTTTCATTCTTAAAAAAAAAAAAAAAAAAATTAATAACAAAAAACATACGCTAGATAATTACATTATAATTACTTACACCGACCACGATGCACCATTTTTTTTTTCTTCCTCCAACAACAACACAACACACACTATAGTAGTTTGATGTCAGTAAACTTTTAAACATCAAGTTTTGTAGTGTTGCCATTTCAAATGATCCATGCAAAGTAGTTATTAATGATCGTCATGACGATCACTGTCATAATCGTCGTCATCAATTGCAATAAACACTCGCTTCCAACAGATCTCTGGACAGTCTCAGTCGAGGTGAATATAGCAAAAGACTTGGATAGATAAAAACAAGGCTTGGCTTTTTGTAGAGAGAATGCTTTGCCATCGAAGTTTCCCAGCTAAAAACTGAGACTATGGCTCTCTAATGGCAATGCACATGGTAAAAGAAAATTCAAAACTCACTTCGCGCCAAAGAAAAAGACTTTCGGACAAAAATGGCATCGTAAATTTTTGTCATCTTGGCAATATAATTGTAGTGTAGTTTGGTACACGCGGTGGAAAGTAAAAATTGTAGCAATTGGAATCCTTGGTAAAGCCGCGTTACCACCACCGTCACCGCCGTTACATTGCAACTTTTGTTGAATGCAAACGAAAAACCACAACGAAAGTGATGATGACAACATATGGATTGTTTTTTATGCGGTATCATGAGTCCGGATAATAATGAGAGGTTAACAGACGCATAAACGGATATGATCTTGCTGGAACTTATATTTGTTGTGTTGACACTTTGATGCGGCTAAAGGTCTATTGTAGATTGGAAATGATGGGAATTCGCAAGGTTATTTAAAAAAAAAAAATCATTTTAAATCAAAAGCAAACTTTTTTGTTTTAAACTAACTTTTTTCTGTTTTCAACATTTTTGGCAAATAAAACATTGACACATTTTTCGTATTTTTAATTGCATTTAACTGTTATTGATACATTTTAGCTGTTATTTTCCGCTAAGATGTGTGTTTACCTTCTCTTTAATGATTCTATTAAATATAAACTATACATATTTTCTTTGTTGTATTATCGCAAACATTGTGTCTTAACTTAATGTCACATTGGTTGAACATTTAAATTGAATATATGTGTTCGTCATATGGAAATGTCTCTTGTGACACCTTAATTTGAGTTAATAAGCATAAGTGTAGTTTGCTTACTTAATATGATTTTAATTTGGCTAGTTACAATCTTGCATATCTAATTGAGATAAGTTATTACAACGGAACTAAAAATGCGAAAATTTGTACTTGAAACTTAAAAAAAAAAAAAACAATATCAGCAAGATGGAAAAAAATGTGTGATCAGAGACTTGTTAAGTTTATGTGTCAAGGTGCATTTTAAAAAAAGTCACAAATAAAATTTTAAGAAAGCGTTATGGGGCTAGAATGGTGGTTAAATAGCACAGCTTTATCATTCTTTCCAATGCTTTGCTGCAGAAACGAAGATCAGAATCAAAATTTTAAATAAAATATGAAAAATTTTCTGAACATGAGAATGCTATTTAGAAAAAAAAATTTAACAACAGTTTTTCAATGCACATGGAGAGAAAAAAACGTCAGGGATAACTTTACTTATGGTATGTTTAGTCAAAATATAGTTTAATATACCACAAATCAAGTTAAATACAGCAGAAGTAAAGTTATTCCTGCGTTTATTTTCTCTCTGTGTATGTAGTTTTAGAGTTTAGATGAGTAACGAAAAAATTGTGTGAATGGACTCCTGGTCAACTGAATATATCTTTTAAGTTATTGATTTTCGTTTTGCCTTCCTGCATGCATCTTCAAAAATTAAAAATTCCACATTAAGTTACCGTGAGTTAAATAAGTATGCGGTTATCGTTACTTGCCACTTAATTCAAACTTGTTGTTCTTTATTATTTTTTATTATTATACAAACGAATAAAGGCAGTTTGGTAGCTCAATAATTATTGTTTTACATCAGACTTTGGACCTTCGAATGCGAAATTCTTCCTTTACCCAACTTTTGATATTATTCGAATACAGCACAGAGAAAAATAGACCACATAAAATAGAACAAAAACAATAAGATTTCTCTATGGTTTTCATCCAAGAAGGAAACCTTATTAAAACAATCGGGTTTTCCTTATTGTTTTAAAATCTGCAAAAAAATAAAAAACAACATGACCAGGCTGGGAATCGAACTGGAGACTTCAAATCATTAGTCGCCCACCTTACCACCTGAACCAACCTGCCATGAAAATATTTATCGCGATTTTTGTTCTAGTGCTAAGTTGCAAAAAAAATCAACTTTTCAGTTAAATTTTAATAAGATTTTCTCTATAAAAATAATAAGAAATCTCCTTAAAAAAACCTTATTAATCGTTGATTTTAATAAGATTTCCTTATGAAATGTATGGACGGTAAAACAATATGGCAATCTGTTAGTTTTTAGCGGGTCATATTTTTTTCTGTGAGTGTATGAATATATCTATTACGTCTTTGAAGTAGAACTAAACTTCTTCGAAGTAGAATCTGACAGCTCCGTGAAGCCAGAACTGCGACCTCAAAATTTTTGAACCAAATTTGTCTAATTCGTTTGTCCACCGTTTGTCCACCAAAAATTTTCGTTTGTCCACCCTTCAAAAAAATTTTAGAGGAAATTCTTTTTTTTTTCGAGTTCTATATACATACATTTATACATACCAAATATTATCGTTTGTCCACCCTACTTTTAGGAGATATTCAAAAAACAAAATTTGTACTGAAAATTTCATACGTACGTTTGTCCACCTCGAGTTCTATACGCATACCAAAAATCGTTGGACAAACGGTAGACAAACGAATTAGACAAATTTGGTTCAAAAATTTTGAGGTCGCAGTTCTGGCTTCACGGAGCTAAATCTGACGTCTTGCTGAAAAGCGCAATTGTGAATGTACTTAATTCCATTTTCATTCATATATGAGGCGTTCAGAATTATTATAATGGGTCAAGTCCACTTCTAATTTTAAAATACAAATTTAAAAAAAATTGTAATTAGTGTTACGTTTAAAATTTGAAAAATTTTTAGTGCAAGCTATTCAACTTTTATTATAAGAAAGTTCAATGAAAGATCATAGCCAAATAAAAGCTCCACTTTAAATAAAAATAATTTTAATAATTTTGTATTATTTTTTGTTATTTTTTCTTCGTTCAAATAAAAGCATTTAAATGTGAACATCATAAAATAAAACACAGTACATACATAATATAGTAAATATTTTTATGATTATGTAATTTGGTCAAATCACTAATGACATTGGTCAAAGATTGCAAGGTGTCTAGGTAAACGGATATTAATATTAACCCCTTGAATAAAGATCAGTCCCAGTGCTTATATAATAAAGGTTAAAAGTATCATTAGGTATAGGTATGTTAGGAGCATTGTCTATTTTATTGATGTCAGTCAATATTTTACAGGCGATGGATTTCTTAAAAATCGAGGTAGTGACTCGTATATAAAAACTTAAAGAATTCATTATAATAAGAGAGAATCTGAATAAAGTTGATCACACCAATCTGTCTAATGGTGCTTTATTTTAACTGGACCTAGCCCAGATAAAATTTCTTAAACAATTCTAACGATTTTCTTTAAACAAAAACCTTAAACGTTTGCTTACTTTCTTGAATAATTGTTCATGAATAATAATAATTTATTAGTCATTACGTAAATTTGTAAAAAAAAAGTTACAGAATAGTAGGTATATCTCCTGTAACTAAAAGCTATTTTGTATCAAAGATTTGTTTTTTTTTTTTTTGAAAAGTCTCACATTTTGTGAAAAACAAATATCAATCTGTCAAAAGCTGAGTATACTTTCGCTTTCTTCTTTTCTTTTAAAATTATATCCAAGTTCACAGTAATTTGTCTGAATTTTAATTTAATTGCAACTCAAGCTTAGTTTTCAAAACTATTAAACAATCTGATTACCATATATCTTCCCCCTCTCATATCTCCTCAAAAAATATAATATTCAATCTAGATACTTATAGAGCCCTTTTGGGCTATCCAATTATGACAACAAAAAATTATAGTTTCCGCGAAAAGATTGTTGCAGTGTCTCTTAAAATCTCTTCTCAATTCCACAAGCTTGGACTTTCATTATTCTCATGTCTTGCACATTAAAAGACTTCTGATGGCAAAGCCAACCTTTGCCTTTTTGGGGAGACTTTGAAATACGGCTGTGGTGATGTTTTCTTTTGGGAAACAATGAGGAAATCTCCGATTAATTTTGCTACTGTGTGTGAAAAGCGCATAGATTCCAAGGTAGTCGGTGAGTTTTCACTTTTTCCTTGTCAATCTTTATAGAACAAGATAAAAAGTCTGCAGAAGACCGCAAAAAAAATAATAAAAAAAGAAGAAGAATGGTTGATTAGTGTGTGGGAAGAATGTCAGGTGAGAGAAGTTTGTTTTTCTTATTTTTTTTTTTTTTTTTCATTTCCCATTCACCTTGATGTTGATGATGATGATCTTCGGCTTTAGCTTCGTCATTGTCGTCATTGAATTTTTTGAGTGTTAGATGCCTCCTCGAGACTGCCTCAAGCTTGTTGTCATGATCGTGGAAAGCACTTGCTGTGTGAGAGATGATTTCTTTTCTTTTTTTTTTTTATTCTTCGGAATCGTGATTTGATTGAATTTTTACACCTCAAGACCTAGATAGTTTTGAGTGATTTTTTCTCAAATTAAAAATACTGTCGTGTGAATATGAATGTAATGAATATTGATTTTTAACGGGAGGTAGGTAGACACAGAAAATAATTAAAAGTGAAAAAAAAACATATGTTTCGGAAGTGAAAACGAAGATGTTATGCGCACAACACTTTCAGTGATTTGAATATTTAACTGCTCTACATTACATACAGCCCCAAAGATAAAGTAAAAAACCGTTTTTAGAAAACAGCTTGATTTCATTCATAATTTATAAGAATTTTATTTTATGTATGGCTTAAAAAAGGTAAAGAACTATATTATAAGTGTTGTCCTTTATTTTTTTTTTTTTTTTAGGAAATTGTAGTGTTTAAGCTTTTTGTCACATCTAATTTAACATTTTCAAAGGAAGACATATTTTCATTCAGTAAATAAATTTTTTAAATAGAATGGAATGATAAAAAAAATTTTACCATTTTCTTCTTATCGAATAATACAAAAAGCAAGCAATCCAAAATGAAAGGTAATTAAGAACTCTGCACCTCAAAGTTTTGAATTTTAAAAATTTTGTAAATGTTTTTACGGAAATTCGGAATAGAGAATTCGGGAAAACAGTTAAGTGTTTTTACATAGCTTTGGAAAACCAAATTTTAAACACAGAAAACGCACTTTTTTACAGATTTTTTAGCCTTTATACAAAATTTTTCATATAGGTATATATTTTTAAAGGTATAATATATTTTCAAGAACTAGGAATCATAACAGTTCTCTACCAACTACACTGCACCAAAGTATTCTTATACTAAATTAAATTAATTGTATAGTTGCAAATACCTCAGTTTTTGGAGAGAAAAAAAAATTAAAACTTATATTTTCTTCTTTTTTTCTCCTTGCCGTTTATTATGCTTTTCACATATGTATATTATTTTTTTATATATTAAACTATATGATCATATATGTATTCATAAATTCCACAAATATTAACCTAAGAATTTTGAAGAATCTTCGTTATTTTGCAAAAACACAATTATATTTTTTCAAGATACAGAATTTTAAAGTACAATTTTTTTCTCATCGTACATCCTTATACAATATTTTTAAATACAGTAATAACACCGTTCACCTTTTTTAGCTTTTGGAAATTTAATTTTATAGTGTTATATAAATTAAATACATAGAACCGTAAAAAAAAATCGATTGGATTTTGGATAGGTGACCAATTTTTATCGATTTTCTTTTTTTTTTGTTAAAATTAAAAAAAAAAAACATCAATGCAAAATGTGAGCATTAAATATTTTTACTGACCAATTTTTTTTTTCGACATTTGGTTGGTCGAATTTTTACACTGGATATTAAAGGAGTCCACACAAAGACCCTAATCAGGTTTGATACCAATAACCAATATCATTATTTGGTCAAGTGAAGTAGACTTAAGCACGCCAAAATTTTTAATTTTCTTTGGTTTATCCAAGATTTAAAAGGTATTTATTAATAAAATGTTCAAATTAACTCAAAAGAATATGATTTTGCTCATAAAAAAGTCATTAAAAGTAAGTCATTTTCAGCTGCAAAAATGTGGTGTTTTAAATTATATCAAAAATTCAAACCCTCACAACAGAAAAACCGTTTTATGAATAAGTCTGAAACTTTGAAAATTAATTTAAGTTCTATTAAGCTTCAATAATTAAGCCTCAGTTTAATATTATCTCACATAGTTATGAAAGAGCGGCACATTTTCTAAAAAACTGTAAAAAGGCCTATTTTGATAGCTTTTCTAAATTGATATCAAATGTACGAAAACTTTTTTTTTTAACAAAGCAAACTTAATTTCTTTGTAGAGAATTAAATGAAATGTATCCTTAAATTTTCTGTGGAGTGATCCGTTGTTGAGATATTGATAGTCAAAGTCAAAAGTATGGTTTTTGGTTCGAGGACTGATATTGTAGTCTAAAAAAAATCGCAGAATTTTAAAACAAAAATAATCTTGAAGCCAAATAAACAGCCTTTTTAAAAATTATTATCATTTTTTAAAAAAAAATTTCCTACTTTTTTATGAGAAAAGTAAAAACAAAAAAAAATTTGAAAATGTTGGTTTTTGAACAGTTCCAACGATTAACCTATTTTACCGTTAGAAATAAAATATTTAGTCAAAAAATCCTAAAACTAGAAAAATGTAGCTTTCACATGCTTTTTGATTTGTCATGATGCGTTTATTTTTACTGAGATACAGCTTATCGAAAACCGCTAAAAAAATCATAATTTTTTTTTTGTTCCCTTAATTTTTTGGGCTAGTGTATATTGTACTAACAATCCTATTAATTTGATCCTTTTATCACAAAGTGCACAATTATTTTTCATACCTTTACTTATGCGCCTCACTACTTAAAAATTTTAATTTGTATGAAAATTTAATGAAAAATAAAAATAAAAAAATGCATAAATTTTCTATGTGGTGCAATGATACCATTGAAAAGTGTTCTTTATCGTTAAAAAAACACATTTTAACCCGAAATATTTTGATGGACATATTTTATTATTTTTTTCTACGGTATATGAAACGTTCTTACAAAATTTGATCAGTCTGCCACTTTTTTTTCAAAGAGCAATTGGTAATATTCTGATTCTTGTTCTTAAAGTAAGAGACTATTCATAAAGAGTCCAATAACTTTTTACATGATGGTCATGTAAATCGTCGATCGGGCGTTAAAAAATACCTCGAAATCATGTATAATATTAATACAAATGTTTCATTACCTACACCGAAAAAAAAAACCAATATCAATTTAACATTTTTTAATTATCAAATTAACATTTTTTAATTATCAGTCAAAAATGCTCTATAAAATGTGTTTTATGATATTTCAAATGTTGAAACAACCTTTTTATTATCAGGATGATATTTAAATGTCACATTTTGGAAATTTTTTTTGATATTTTATTATCATTTTTTTATATCAATTTCTCATTCCAAATTATTGAAAAATATTAAATAAAAAATTCTTAATGTGTACTAATTTAAAGGGGCTTTGTGTTTTTTCGAAGTAAAATGTATGATTTACTGAGAAAATTTGATCGGCACTAAGATTTTACTTCACATAGTTTGGGAGAAAATAACAAAACAATTACCTACATATATCACCTATAATAGAAAAAATAATATCACCATTATTTTGTAAAGAATATTCCCTATCAGTAATGTTTTGAAAAAAGAAAGAAAATTCTTAAAATAATAAAAATAATAAAAATGAAAAGGAAAGAAATAGATTTCATTATAATAAACTAAAACGTAAAATCTAGTCAACATTGATATTTTAGTTGTCAAAGTGAAATTTTCACTATCCACTTAAACTTAAAAAAATGTCAAAATGATATTTTAATTGTCAAAGTGAAATTTTCACTATCCCACCTGAAATTAAAAAATGTCAAAATGATATGATAAAATATCGAAATTGATATTTTAATTGTTGGACGACTTTTGTCACTGAAAAATGTTAATTTGATAGCTGTTATTATCAAATTTTTTTTTCGGTGTATACTATGATACCATGCGCGTAGGAAGGGGGGGTCCTGGGTGGGCCAGGCCCACCCTAGAAAATCAATGGCCCACCCTAGAAAAACCGACAGTTCTACGGAACTTTTAGTCTGGTTTTAGCTCCCACTAACATTTTTTTTTCAATATCGCTTGCTGAGAATTATAGGGCTGTATGTATGTTTAAAAATTTAATTAATTTTTTAATTAAAATTAATTTTTTAATTAAAATTAATTTTTTAATTAAATTTAATTTTTTACAAAATTAAGATCTTTGGACGTCAAATATCTTTTAAACGGTTATATAAACGAAAATGGTGTCAAATGCCTTTTTTGTACAGCGTTCAATTTCCTACAAGAATATGTAAAGAAACCTGCTAAAAAGCCGATTTATAAAAACATGATTTTTTTTTAGTAGAAGGATAATATAAAAAATGGAAAATTGCGAAGCGAAGGACCTTTCCGTTAATACAAAGATTTCATATTTGGTGAGTATATTCTAGAGATGTCTGGCAATGTATCGGAGTATAAAATAAAAAAAAAATCGATTTTTTTGAACCAGCCTTGTGTTTATGTATATTTTTCTTAGTCAGCGATATGTATAAATACCCCGTTTATATGAGCAGTCTAAAAGGTCGGATTGAATAATTAGCTTTTTCAATGTGTGAATTGTGTTAAATAGTTAACAGCAGGTAAAATTTTTGACACTATTGAGGTTAATAAAAAATTTTCAGCTGTTAAAAATTTATTGGGCTCTGGCACCTGGTTAAATTTGAGTTAAATTTTTTTTGCAGATGCTTTTATTTTTTTTTTTTTTTTTTTTCTTATTAAAAAGGAGTATCATGGCAGAAAAAGGCAGACAAAATTCTAAACAATAATAATCCATACAGCTGTAATTTTTTTATTAACCTCAATAGTGTAAAAAATTTTACACGTTGTTAACTATTTAACGCAATTCACACACGGCCTTAGACCGTGTGTGAATCGGGTTAAATACTAAGCCGAGAATATATTTTTGACACTTTTGAGGTGAAAGGATAATTTCAGTTGTCAAAAATTTATCCTAAGAGCCGGTTTAATTTTTATTTTCAGAGAAAAAATTTGTTGCAGAATTTTTTTAATATTTTTTTCAATAACTAATCAAAAACTGAAAATAAAGAAAGAAAATTGAAAAAGTAGTACAAAATTATGAGTGTATATTAGGAAAAATTTATATTTTTCAATATATTTCATTTTATTGATGATGAAAAAAATTGTTAGTTACCCATTAATGGCAACACAAAAATAAAATTCACATGACAACGCGTGTTGGAAGTTTGTAAATTGTTAATATTTATACTTTTTTTTAAATCATTATTTCTTTCGATTTGCAGAAAAAAAATATTTATCTACGTTAAAAATGTATCCAAATTCACACAGCTAAATTGAGCTAAAGATAATGTTTTATTCACCAGACATTCAAATGTCAAAAATGTATCCTCTGCTAAATATTTAAAATATGGCTTTAGAGTCATATAGTCACCCGCATACAACAACTTTTAATTACAAATTTTTACTTTTATATGTACATACCTATACTTCTGACTTAAGTTTCAAGAGCACCTTAAACAAAAAAATAAAGCAAATAAAATTGAAAACTTGGTAAGGTCAGTTTTTAAAGCCAATCGCTGTCATAAATTGCGACTGAATTCAACTTTTGTGTCGCTCAAAATAAAAGTAATGTAACTCCATCCAATTGCATTTCGATATAACAAACTTTTAAAAAACGGAGTACCATATTAACCTAAACAATATAAAAAGAAAAACCAGTAACTATCAAAAATATATTGCGTATTTGGAGTTGATTCCTTTTTATATTGAAAGATATTAACAAAATAAGATACCATTGAACAAAAAACACACATTTTTCAAAAAAAAAAATGAGTTACCGATTACATTACCGATCGAATATATTATTAAAAATACCGATCGAATATATTATTAAAAGTAAACTTTTTGCTTATTTTAAGTTTTTAAAAACAACAGAGCGTGGCGAATTATTTGCCAATTAAAGGAGCAAAGTAAATAAAATGCACGACTGTGTCACGTAGTTGCTGTAAACTAATACTTATGTTAGTTTACAGATTGTAAGGGCTTACTTTATATAAATTTCAAAGAAATTTGTCGATGTTGGGGAAGAGCCGACATTCAGGGCAAAGTTTTGTTAAATAATTTTTTTTTGTTATTAGACTTTTTTGAGAAAAACTAAATGCAGTTTAACGCCTGCAAAGTTTAATCAAAATCGTTAGAGCCGTTTTCCAGTTATTTGGTATAACTTGAAGAATTTGTATGGGGGTACACTTTCTACACCGAAAAAAAACCAATATCAATTTAACATTTTTTAAATATCAAATTAACATTTCTTAAATATCAGCCAAAAATGCTCTATAAAATGTGTTTTATGATATTTAAAATGTTAAAACAACATTTTTATTATCAGGATGATATTTAAATGTCACATTTTGTATTTTTTTTTTTTGATATTTTATTATCATTTTTTCATATCAATTTCTCATTCCAAATTATTGAAAAATATTAAATAAAAAATTCTTAATGTGTACTAATTTAAGGGCGCTTTGTGTTTTTTCGAAGTAAAATGTATGATTCACTGAGAAAATTTGATCGGCACTAAGATTTTACTTCACATAGTTTGGGAGAAAATAACAAAACAATTATTATCACCTATATAATAGAAAAAATAATATCACCACTATTTTGTAAAGAATATTCCCTTTCAGTAATGTTTTGAAAAAAGAAAGAAAATTCTTAAAATAATAAAAATAATAAAAAAGAAAAGAAAAGAAATAGGTTTCATTATAACAAACTAAAACGTAAAATCTAGTCAAGATTAATATTTTAATTGTCAAAGTGAAATTTTCACTATCCACTTAAATTTAAAAAAATGTCAAAATGATATTTTAATTGTCAAAGTGAAATTTTCACTGTCCCACCTGAAATTAAAAAAATGTCAAAATGATATGATAAAATATCAAAATTGATATTTTAATTGTTGGACGACTTTTGTCACCGAAAAATGTTAATTTGATAGCTGTTATTATCAAATTTTTTTTTCGGTGCAATTAAGGTAGAAAAAGAACAAAAAAAAAAACAACTTTAAAAAAAATTGCACACTCATGGTTATGGCTTCAGGTCGATGATAACATCTGGCCCACCCTAGATAAAATCTCTAGCTACGCCCATGTATGATACACAACAAAGCGAATGCAACACAGAAAAACTCTTGTATCTATCCTTTCGGAAGGAATACAAGGTGGCCCAATATCTCAAAATAACTCTTATATTGAGTACTAAAAACGATATAAATTTCATGCTTTTATCACAAAGTGTACGATTTTGTTGCTAAGCCGCCTCACTAATGTATTTCATAATGTTTAAAACAATTTTGTTAAACAAAATCAATATTAAAATTCCATTTAAATTCGCTGTAAGATTTCTTGTTTAAAAATTCCAAACACAATCATATCAACAATATTATGCTAATTTTTCACACTACAAATGCACTAAGTCAGCAACCACCACTAATGCACCAACTTATTAAATTATTATTATTTTTTTTTTATCACACTTCTCCTCCCCATATAATAAATAATTTGAATCTCATTGAGACTTAATAACTTAAAGGAAACCACATAGGTAAACCACAGGAAAATATAAAAAATAATAAAAAGAAAAAAAAAAAAAACATTACAATGATTCAATCATAGAAATGGAAATTGCATATTTCTTTTTTTCATACTTAATCTTTTTTTTTTTGTCAGCAATCTTTTAACTACTATTACTGTCCTCCCATTTGATGATACTTTCTCTATCACTCAGTGAGAAAATAATGAACAGCAAAAACAAAATCACAGGGACTCAATGTTGTTGTTGTTACTTAAAACCAACAAACAAAAAAATCTTATAATGATACTTCATCTGTCAAATGTTGATAGAAAATTACATCTATCAATTTATCATTGGTCATCATTTGATGGTGTATAGTGACCTCTCTCGAAGTTATCTCTTTTTATTGAAACCTAACCCCAAAAGTCAGGTCAAATACCGACAAAGAGGTCAAAATGATGAGGGTAAAGAAAAAAAGTTATAAAGTAATCCGTTACAAGAAATCCCTTTAAACCCTGAGATAATGTACGAGTTGTTTGTTGTTGTTGTTGTTGGTCGTCTTTTCCGACTTACCATAATAGAGCTGGGAAAATCCACAAAAAAAGGTTTACGATATTAAATCCTCAACAGGTACAAGAGTCGATGTGGCTTGAAAAAAAGATTTAAATAGTTTTTCCAGGAATATCCAAGATTTTTATATTTTTTTTTTTTTATCCAAAGAGAAGAAAAAGGACCTGTTACTCAGGGAGAGTTAAAAAGGTCAATTAGGGGCATTATTTTGATTATCACTTCCACAGAACTATCTCACAATTCACACATTAGGTAGAGGCTTAAAACCTATTTCTTGTTATTAAATGCGTAGGGGTCTCAAAGAGATCCTCGACAGTAATAATTCTCTTTTTCTCACACAATATTGTAATTTGGTAATAAAAGTAATGAATATTTTCTGACAATCGACGATTTGTTGGTCATAAATTTAAACCACCCCGATTTTAAACAGGTACGACAAGCAAAAAGACGGTTAAGACAACGAAACGACTACGACGGACAACAATGTTGAAAAAATTGAAGATCGCATTTAAAATCCGACAGAGGTCTAGTGCGATGGAGGTAAAGACCGTGAATGGTAGGTAAACCGATCGCTATGAAAATGGAAGTAAAACTGAAAAAGGTAACACAAAACAACATAAATGAATGTATCTGCAGTACATACCTGGTGTATACTTGCCATCAACATGCAACATTTCTTTCTTTCCTTGCAACATTTTTTTCTATGGCAAAGAAGAAGAGAAATTTTGTATTCGAGAGGGGAAATTATGTTGCTTTGGGATTTATAAAAATGTTTAAAGTATAAAATCAGTGTTGATCATAAAATGTATCTTAGAGATACTTGGCTTGAAGAACTGAGAAGATTTTTAGAAGTTGATGTCTAGAAGAAGGTACACACATTTTATTAGGGTCCCGCATTAGGATTGTTTTATTATTTGGAATTCACATGTACAGAATTATTATGTTTTTTTAAGTTAAATTAAATATAAGTATAAGAATATTGTAGTACTGAATTTTGAATAACTTCTCTTACTGCTACACTAAGGAAAAAGCCACCATAAAATAATATAAAATCAATGAAAACCATATTGATTCAACTATGATTCGCAATGCGTTGAAGATGAACATTTTAAAATAAAAGTGGAAAAATGTTTAATTTTTGATGGTTTCGTTTCTTAAAGCAATATAAATCAAAGTAGTTCATCTTTGAAACAAAGACGTTTCAACTTCAATTTATTTTTTCCCTCAGTGTAGTATGCTGATATCAGATGGAATATGAAAAAATAATCAGTATGCAGAATATTGATGACTTTTTTACATTCGTATCAAATGAAAACGTGAAGAAAAAAGTGAGAAACCGCAAAAAAAAGAAAATTCAATACTCGAAAAAATTTTATTTTTTTGTATTGTTATTATTCTAAAGAATATCAATTTCTCAGAAGAAAGGTTAGCTGTTAACAATTGAAATGGAATTCAACGATTTTTTTCGAATATGAACTTTGAAATCACAAACTACAGCATAGCTATCTATCAACAAATTGCCCAACCCGATTCGGAGATTTTCAATTCATTTTGCAGGAGCATAGAGATTTATCTTTCAAAATTTATTGGACATTTTAATTAGGTATTGTAGTATTGTAGTGAATTCGGAGAAACAAAAGGTCCAATTTGTTACAGTCATTAAGAAAATAAAAATACACTAAACTGCCTACTCAAAAGAAATTTAGTTTGAAATTTGCCTCAAAATTATTTAGTTGATGGTTAGCATTGTCAAAGCGAATCGATACATTGTAGAGCTCACATGTGTATGGACTCACTTATGTATCACTGCTTTAAACAATGATTTACCGTGATGCATACACATTTGACAACGCTAACCAATTAAGTAATTTTTAGGAAAATTTCAAAACAAATCTGGGGTGCGCCTTATTCTTTTTTTTTTTTTTGGGAAGAGTAGACATTAGTGATTTAAAAACGGAAAAATATACCATATTTTCACTATCCGTATTTTTTTGAGAAAAACTTAAAATACAGTTTTGCTAGAATTACTATTTGTGCACCAAATTTAATAGAAATCGTTAGAGCGGTTTTCGAGAAAATTTCAATAACTCAAAAATTTTGTATGGGAGGTACACTTTTTAAGTGGGATATTAAAAAAAAACAACAACCTTTAAAACTACAAAAAAATCTTCCGTACAAAATTTAGAGGAAATCCGTCCACCTGTTTAGGGTGCAGCTTCATGAAAAATTTTTCTAAAAGCAAAGGGGCTCCATTTCTGAAGTAAAACATAGCTTCCAAGCAAAATAACAATGTAAAGAAACAATATTTTCCAACAAAAAAACTTAACAAATTGTGTAGATTTACAACTTTTTAATGCATACGAAGCCAAATATGGCTTCCGTACTTTTTGCCCTCCCAAGACCAGGCCAATAATTTTTTTACAATAAAAATTGGTTCATAGCATACACAATTAGACAATCGATCAAAAATAAATTTTTAATTCCACTTTACTTTCCAAACAAACGCAGTAATTAACACTTAAAGTATGAATATATTCTACACTTTCGATTTCAATGCACACGACTGATCGACTCACCTGTGATCATAAAATACACCTTTATTTTGGGTCGGACACACGAAAAAACTATCTCTATGGGTTCTAAGGAACACAAAGAAGAGGATTGTATTTAATCTTTACCATTTTTTTGTGACAGATAAGAGAAAAGTGCATACAAACAGACAAAACCATATTTGGCTTCGTATGCAGTAGAGGGTTAAAACCTCAAATTTACTTTTTTGACACGAAACCTTTTAGAAATGTTTAAAATTAAAATGTTTTAAAAAACTCAAGAAAAACTATTCAAAAAAGATTTTAAAAAAATGACATTTTCGATGTGTTTTTACTAAATAGTCTATTTTTATGTTTTGAGCATTTATAGAAATTGAAAATGTAACAGAGAAAATAAAATACTTTATCTTTCAACATAATGGTCACAAAAATTGAATACGGCTAAAATTGGATAAAATATGGACTTTCAAAATCTAATGTTTTTGGTCTTTTTGAGACATTTTTCTCCGGCTTTTGAAATGGCGGACCGTAAAACACTGCGTATTCAAAATAGTTCGTTCGTAATAAACTTTTTTTAAAAGATAGTTCTCTTGAAAGGTGTTAGACCGATTAGTATTTTCTTAATTTCTAATACTTCCTTTCCAAATTGTGTGGTGTTCAGTCAATATTTTGCGTGATTTTCTAATTGTGTTGGAGACTATGAAGAAGAACTCTTTCATTTTTGTTCATTTGCGAGTAGTCAGAAATTCATTTAACCGTTAAATTCAACATTAAAAAAGTTTATTAGTAACCTTCTTTGGGTACGCAGTACGCAGTGTTTTACAGTCGCCATTTCCGGTCAAAAGACCAAAAGGAGTTTTTCCACTATTTTCATTCATAAACCTTTGCTTAAGCGTAGTCTACCAACTATTACTTTAAGAGTATTAATTAAGCTTGTTTTATCTTTTAAAAATCAACAGCTAACTACTTCTAAAAGTACAAATTCGGTTCTGAAAGGGTACAAAAATTAAATAATAGGTATGGAAAAATGACCTAATAAAAAAAATCGGATTTCTTAAGAAAAACAAATGCATCTCGGTTATTTATGAAATATTCTCAACAATGTTAAACCATTTTGAAAAGAAAATAAAACACACCAACTTTTAGGGTAACTTGCCGAAACATCGTAGTGCATTTTTTTGTACACTACGGTTCATTTAATTAGAAACATGTACAATTTTTGCGTACTTAGTTGGGCAAAAAAGTGATATTTGCTTTAAAACTGATGCAGCTGAGTTAAAATTTTTGTATGCACTGCTATTCAAGATTTCGTAGCAAATGAAAAAAATGAGAAAACTTAAGATTTGCAAAAGTTATTAAAGTTAAGGCTTTGATTTCTGTGAAAGGGATTTTTCTCACCCGAGTAAGCGAACTAAGTATTTGAAAGCAATCGAAATATCGATTTGTACATCAATAGAAATTAAAATATATCTATTTGAAGACTTGGTGGTGGTGAAAAAATGGGAGAGAAAAATGCTAATAAATTCTGACAGTAAATTTTTGTGAAGTCCTTGCCACTTTTTGTTTGATTTTACTACTATATTCAGATATTTATGCTTTTAACATGAGACTCTTCCAGTTTTATATCTAACATGGTTTGGAGAGTTTAAGGCTTTGTTATATTATACTAATATTTACACAACGTGTTATTATTCCTAATAACTGTTTCACTCTCTGATTTTGATGTTGTGGCAGTGGAATATTACTACTATTACCTACTTCTATTTATTATTCAATTGAAGAACGCGCTGCACATTGAATTTTTTTATTTCTTGTTTATTTTATTAAATAAACGAATTCCGAATGATTAACTATATCGCAAATTATAATGTATTGACAATCAGGAAATCATAGTAGTACACTATTAAAAGTACCCGTGGATGGAAGGTGTTTTTGGAGAAAAAATGGCTCCAATTTATTGGTTTCTCATATTTTTTGTCACTAGTTTAAATAGTAGTTTTCTTGAAATGACGCAAGTGCTCGAAAGAATTCATAATAAAAGTGATTCAGCCACAATTGTTTTCATTGGAATTGATACTGATTTTCTTCAATACTTCATGAAACGAAGAAACGACATCGCAGTGATACATTTTGCATTTCCTCCATCAAACATTTCTAACAAATCTCAGTGTAATTGGAATACTATGTTAGTTTTTCAACAATCTAATCTCAGTGAAACTGATAGTTTGCACAAGTTTTTAGAACGATTTCGTGTTCGAAGATTTGTACTTATCTTCTCAAGGAGTTTTGAAGGTCTTAAACAGAGTTTTGAAGTTTTTGGAATTAACAAATTCACACGAATTTTCGGATCAAACGGAACCAATACTTTTGCTTTTCTTCCTTATGCTGATAATCAAGTCCTAGAACTATCTCAAAAAGATCCAATTCCTGATGCATTGAGAGACCTTAATGGTTTGAAAATTCGTACAGCCTATAGTAGTGATATTCCAAGAGTTTATGGATTCATCGATGAAAAAGGTCGCAACAGAGTTGGAGGCTATGTGGCAAAATTGTTTTTAGCTTTCGTTCAGCACCATAACGCGCGTTTCGAAGTCAAACAAGTCGAGAACTTGACGACCCGTTTTATAATTGCCGTCGCAAAAGCAACACTTGAAAATAAAATCGATATTAGTATAAATACTTATCATTACTACGAAGGTCTGCAGACGACTTATCCCTTCGCAGTTCTACAATGGGTCATCTTAGCACCTCTAACTAATCAATTGGATCCAACTGAATACTTCTCAAGGCCGTTTACTTTCAGTTTATGGAAAACAATTGGAATAATTTTATTTTTCATCATCGGAATGAAGGTCCTGACGAATATTTTATGCGGTCAGCCAGCACTCATTTGGGAAAGTTTTAGTAAAATTTTTTTGACATTGCTGGGCTTGCCAACTGAGAAACCAATCAAAAGCGGCTTTAGATTCATATGCCAGGTTCAAATACTGTCATTCATTTTGAAGAACATTTACATGGTTTATTTGACATCCTTTCTAACGGTATTTATAAAAGCGAATGAGTATAAGACAATCCAGGACATGATTGCCAACAACGTTGGCATAATTATTATCGACTATGAATGGAAAGTCTTAGAGGCTACAAAAATATATCCAGCGGGTCTTGAGAAAGTTGTCATTCCTGTAGACAATGAAATGTTCAATCGGCAAAAATACTCTGGAGGTGGTATTAGTAGAGATGGTTTTGCCTTAGGATCAGATGTTGCTGGATTTTGGGTAGCTGTCGAAAGGAAATTTTACAAACCAAGATTTCATATACTTGAAGGCAGTTTAGAAGATTACCATTTGGGATTTCTTGTGGCCCAACATTCGCCATTTAAAGATATTTTAAGTAAATTTATAATTGATGTTTTGAGTTCGGGTTTGATACAAAAATGGAAATGTGATGCTGAGAGAGCAATCTGGAATCTTTTTGACAAGAAAAAGCCTGTGAATGAAGCAAAAACCTTGCAGCCGTTAACGATGTATCATTTTGTATTCGCTGGATTGTGTTTGTTTTTTGGATTGGTATTGGCATTGATAATGTTTTTGTGTGAATATTGTGTTGGTGTTGTACGTAATTTTTTTTTTAAATAGTAAAATTGTGTTGAGAAAATAATTTTAATAAAACAAAGCTAATTTTAAAGGAGTTGTTTCATATAGTCAGATCAGTTCTCCCTAATTGAAAATTTGTAAAAAACCTTTCAGCTTTTACCTGTCATACATCTGTGTTTCGGTTTTTCTTTCATAACTCTTCTTCTTAAAATCGTATGCCTTGCAAAAAGTAGTGAAAGCACAACAAAAACATTACTGTTAAGAAAAAATCGAAATGCTGGCAAAAAAAAGTAGGTATATGTACTGATGAGATTTGAAAGTGTTCCAAGTTCTAAGGTTTTATTTAAAATTTGTATTATTTGAATTTTGATTGTTTACTTGGCATTTCTTCAAATAACTTTAAAAATTGGGGTTTCATTCTTCCCTACATAATTAAATAAATTGCACGACTGGGGTCGCACGTACTTGCTCTTATGCTTAAAGTAACTATAATGTTAAAGCTTTTTATTCAAGAAATTTAAAATTCGATATTTTGAAGAAATTTCATAAGTAGTATAAAAAAATTAAATCTGTTTTCATAATTAATAAAACTCCGTTTTAAAATATCTTAAAAAAAAAAAACAAATATGCCATTTTATTTCTCGTATAAAAAGGTATTTTTAGAAAAAAAATTTTGAAAATTGTAGTAGCCGTTTTTTAAAAAAATAATTTTTTATATATGAAATTTTTTAACATTTTTCAAAAAAAAAGTTGGTATGCCATTTTGAAGAAATAATTAATTTACTCATAAAAACTAAATTTCAAAATTTTTCATTGATCCGTTTTCAAAAAATTGATTTTTCAAAAAAAAATTTTGAAATATTTTTTAAAAAACCAAAACTGCGTTTTTTGAAAATTTTCTAAAATTTTAATATTATCTTTACTTACACACTTTTGTATAAAAATTTTCATTTAAATCGGGTTAATGTTGTACGAGATATTCAGAAACGAAAAAAACCGTTCTATGACAGGTACCGTTAATAACGGTACAAAAAATATTTTTTTATTTAAAAAGTTGGCCCTTATGTGTAGTATTACACACAAAAATTTTAATCAAAATCGTTAGAGCCGTTTTTGAAAAAAATTAACTTTTCTATTTCCGTTATATGGCAGGTACCTACCGTTAGTTTTGGTCATAAAAAAAAATTTCAATTTCCCCTCTAGGGAATCACCAAAAACTGCTAACTACCAAGTTTGAAGAAAATCACTTCACTCGTTTAGGCTGCAGCTCGAGGTATATACAGACAGACAGACAGACAGACAGACAGAATTGCCGGACCCACTTTTTTGGCATTCTCCATCATCGTAATGTCATGTAAAATTGTTATCTCCAGTTCGATTTTTTTTACGAATCCTAAACTTGCCCTATAGTACCTATATCGCAAGTAAAAAATAACACAGCCACACAAAAAAAAATAAAAGTTCTGACCTGGGGTTGCGACTAGGCTTTTCATATAGTTTTTGGGTCGCTGAAAGCGAATCCGAAGTCCGTTTTGCCCCATCACGTCAAGATTTCGAGATAACCTCAAAAAATGTCACAAAACTCAAAACAAAGTTCTTATCTGACATTTTTTGAGGAAATCTCAAAAACCTGGCATGATACGGCAAAATAGACTTCGGATTCGGTTTCAGCGACACAAAAACTATATGAAAATCTTTGTCGCAAACCCAGATAAGAACTTTTGTTAATTTGGTTCTGACATTTTTTTGAGGATATCTCAGAAACCTGACGTGATAGGGCAAAATTAACTTCGAATCTGGATTCAGCGATATTCGCAAATCCAGATCAAAGAAAAAAGAAAAAAAATCGTGACATTTTTTGAGGTTATCTCAAAAACTTGACGTGATGGGGCAAAACGGACTTCGGATTCGGTTTCAGCGACAAAAAAACTATTTGAAAAATCTAGTCGCAACCCCAGGTCAGAGACTTTAAATTTGTTTTGTCCTCGATTTTTTTTGTTTTGTTTTTTTTTTTTTTCTGATAACTTAACCAAAAGGCTTAACCCTCTGTAGGCACACCTCATTTTGCGAATTTGGTTTATACTTTTTCATGGCGCTAGAACTTTTTTCGGTCTCACTATTTTATGGAGAATCATATATAAAATTGATGTAGAATTTTCCGAGGAATTCGAATACAAAGAAAAAAAATTATTTTTACCCTTATAAAGACACTTTTCTGTGACCACTTTTCATTTTTTTCCTGCCAAATTCGCACCCGTGTGTGCCGACATTAGCTTACATACATATATGTACATACATTAAACTACAAAGGTAAGTTTGTGCGACATAGTCTTCCTACTTCTCTCTGAGCCACAAACAAAACTCTAAGCAACAACACCGAAATTCCTTAAAAAAAAAAACGTTTTTCAGCCTAAGAAAGAATGATACATATACAAATTTTCCCCAAAAAAAATTCATCACAATAGTCTGCAGCTATCGAAGATTTCACATGAATATGAAGACCTTAAAAGCGAGTTGAGCCCTATTTGTATTTAATCGTATTTCGTATTTCTAGACTCTAATCTGTGTAGTTGCATCAAAAAGCGATTGCTTTTTGGTCTTCAACTAGAATTGGTTAACTTGTCACTCAGTTTAATCACCATATATTACACCTATTATACAATCTTTAGTCAGTTATCTAGATGTCACATAGTTTATGTTACCTGGTAAACTTACTAATTAATCAATTTCTAAAACGACAAGTAATAATTATGCTATTATGATTTCGATTTCCTGATAACAATTTGTTTGCTTCCTTATTAACAGTTTCCATTTTTCCAATTTTCGCTTATCCCCAATTTGTCCATCACAAATATTGTTAAAAACAAAACAAAAATAATGTTAGTAAAATATCATTGTTAATTAACCCATTTTGAGGAAACACTTCAAACACTCAAAATAATAAGAAGCTAGCGGAAAGGGTTAGTCGCCAAAATGTCCTCAATAGTTCTTGTAACGTTTTTATTTCTACTTCCAAATGGAATTGGTTGTAAAAATTATTTAGAATTAAGTGAACTTATTCGAAAGATACACAAAGAAACTAATTCCGGAACAGTTATTTTCTCAGGACTTGAAGATGATTTCATTTATTATTTCATGAAGGATCGACCAAAAATTCCGTTAGCCATCTTTCAAAGGCCTTTAAAAAGAAATCAAAGTACAATAATTGAAAGATGTGATTGGAATGCCTTTTTAGTGATACAAATCACAAGTGAAAATAACAACTGCGAATTATATAAACAAACGATAGCGTGGCTAAGAATACGGAAATTCATCATAATTATTGCTGACAATATCCAAAGTCTACATCAGTGCATTTTACATTTTCGAAAGAAAAAATACACAAGAATTTTCGGCATTGTCAGAGGCCTTACTTATGCCTACTTTCAATATGAAAATAATCCGGTAAAGCAGTTTTTATTAACAGAGACGTTGCCAGATTCGACAAAAAACTTAAACGGCTTCATCTTTCGAACCAGCATTAGCCCCGACATTCCTAGAGTATTTTGGTACAAGGACAAAAAAGGAAATCGTAAAATTGGTGGCTATGTCGGTCAAATGTTTGTCAGTTTCTTGCAAAAACATAATGCAACTTTTACAGAAATCAAAATTAAAAATGGAGAAACCCAATTTATGGTTGCCGTCTTGAGTGCAACAAAGAAAAAAGAAATTGATATAAGCATGAATGCTTATAAGCCGGTAAAAGGTCTCGAAATGAGTTACCCATTTAGTCTAATGAGCTGGAACATTATAGCACCAATAAATGGTTACTTGGACCCAAATGAGTATTTTGTGAGGCCGTTTTTTCCAATGGTATGGTTTTCAATCGTACTCACTGTAATTTACATAATTCTGATGAACATTTTGAAAGACAATCTAACTAACAAGCCTATTGATAATATTTGGCAATATTTCAGTGAAATTTTCAACACAATCCTAAATCGTTCGCCAGAAATCCGTTTCAACCGGGACTATCGATTTTACAGCCAAGTAATTGTAATGGCATTTATTCTAGTAAATCTGTATACAGTGACTCTGACATCATTTCTAACAGTTTACATTCAAATCAAACAGCTTAAAACAATTCAGGATCTAATTAATTTTAATATGCCAGTAATGATGATTGAATATGAATGGCAGGCAATTGAGGATCCCGAATTGCATCCGAAGGGTTTTGAAAAAATTGTTACCCTTGTCGAAAAAGGTGTAATGTTTCGTGAAAGAAATTCAATGGTGAATACAAGTTTTGCCTATGCCATGGGCTATGATAAGGCGTCATTTTATGTGGAATTTCAAAAACGATTTGCTGCAAAAACTTTGTTTCGAATGATTGAAGATACTTTGGGGAATTATTATTTGGGTTTTATTGTGGCTGAATATTCGCCGTTTATAGAAATTCTCAATCATTTTATAGTGGAAATTTTAGAAAGTGGATTATTACACAAATGGATGGATGATGCTCTAATGCAAGTGAGGGAAAATCGTTTGTTAAAGATGGGAACTGTTTTGCCAAAACGAAAAACTCCATATCCATTGACAGTGGATCATTTGAGATTTGCTTGGATTTGTTTGGAAGGTGGTTTGTTTATTTCGGGAGTTGTTTTTATTTGTGAACAAATTATTCATTTTACTCGAATACGAGCATTATGTTGTTAAATATAAAAAAAATACATAATAAAATGTTTTGGAGGACAAATGTTTATAGTGTCGTTTTTATTTGTTAGATTTCGTTATATGTTAATGTTAAAGTCTTAATAAGTTGAATATTTATAAATATAATAATGTTAAAGTTTAGTTTTAAGTTGAATATTTTTTGCTTTCAAAAGTCCCTAAATTCCTAAAACCTATAAGTTTGTCCTTTTGAGTTTTGATGCAAGTTGTGAACCATCTTGACAATTGGTTGGGCTAACAAGTTGTAAAATACATGCATTAGCCTCGTTTTGTTTGGCGTGTGCGAAAATAAATGGAATCGTCGAATACTTTGTCCTTAACTTTGCTGCAGTTGGAATCAAATAATTACAGAGTTGTTTACATACTTGGAAGTAGTTGGAATCTGCTGAGGTTTTATTTGACAGTTGACAGTCACATTGCCATGGGTTGTAAAAGTAATAATAATACAAAAAATTTGCATTAAAAAAAAATATTTATTGCTACTAAAAAAACTTGCATTAGAAAAAATATTAACATATACTAACCAAATATGAGCTCTTTATCTTAATGGGAAGGTCCTCCGCTTTTCAATTTTCCATTTTTACATCAAGCTTCTACAAAAAAAAAAAATATTTTTCTTATGAATTGAATTTTTAGCCAATTTTTTTTACATATTCTTGTAGAAAATTGAACGCTCTACAAAAAAGGTTAAATACACTTTTTTGAATTATCTAACCATTTAGTAGATATTTTAGGTCCAAAAATTTAGAAAATCCTTCAAAATTCGTTTTTTGTTCTTAATTTTGTAACAAATTGAAAAATTATAATAATCAAACGCTCATGATAGTACAGGAAAGATAGTAAAAAAACAGGCATATTGTGGAACGAAATATATAATGGCTGAATTTTTCAAATCTGAAAGAGGGGTATTAGAAAAGCTTAAGTCCTGGTTTTCGGGACGCCACCCCCCTGGCGAAATCCGCCATTTTGAAAAACGCGAATCGCTCTATATCTCCAAAACTATTTGTCCTAGAGAAATGGTTATCAGACCAAAGTTCTTGAAAATTTAATTATCTTTTTCCTTGTGATACATTATTTTTCTGAGCAGGCAATAATTTTGAGGTTATGTTGTTTTAAATTTTTTTTTTTGGTTTTATTTTATGTTTTTATCATTCCCGGTAACAGTAACATAATTTTTTAAACAGTACAAGTTGTAGACCATCAAATTTCCAATAATTTGGCATATTTTTGAAAGTCATGCGATGTAGGAGTCGTAAGTTATTGATCTAAAAACTATAGTCTAAGTACAGGAAAGTTAGTAAATTAAACAGGCATTTTGTGAAACGAAATATAGGGAGACTGATTTTTTCAAATCTGAAATAAGGGTATTAGAAAAGCTTAAGTCCTGGTTCTCGGGACGCCAACCCAATGGCGAAATCCGCCATTTTGAAAAACGTGAACTGGTCTATATCTACTAAACTATTGGCATGACCGAATAAGTTACTTAACCAAAGTTGTATGTAATATAAATATCTTTTCTTGTGCATTCATTGTTTTTTTGCGAGGACAACACTTTTAAGGTTATGTTGTTTTATTTTTTCGGTTTTTAAAATTTTTCCCAGTCTTTATGATAGAAACATAATTTTTTCACATGATTAAAGTTGAAGAACATCAAATTTCCATTAATTTGGTTTACTTTTGAAGATTATATAACTTTTCAAACCAAAGATACGGAATTTTAAGAGCAATCCCTTTCAATATTTTTACAAAATATATACTAATATGTTTTTGCATATGGTATGATAAAAAAGGCTAAATCGTGTACGAAAAAACAAGAAATATATAATATGAGAGGGAGTTATTAAGGTGGGTTATGGTAAAACTTAGAATATTGTGCTACACATATTTTGTTTTAAGTCAAACATCCAACTTTTATGATGCTAAAAAATTATGTTTCCATCATAGGGACTGAGAAAAATTAAAAAAATCGAAAAAATAAAAAATAAAACAACATAACCTCAAAAGTGTTGTCCTCGCTGAAAGACAGTGCATGTACAAGAAAAGATATTTATATTACATACAACTTTGGTTGAGTAACTTATTCGGTCAAGTCAATAATGTAGCAGATATAGACCAATTCACGTTTTTAAAAATGGTGGATTTAGCCACGTGGTTGGCGTCCCGAGAACCAGAACTTAAGCTTTTCTAATACCTTTCTTTCATATTTGAAAAAGTCAGCCTCCCTATATTTCGTTCCACAAAATGCCTGTTTTTTTTACTAACTTTCCTGTACTTAGACTATAGTTTTCAGATCAATAACTTTCGACTCCTACATCGCATGACTTTCAAAAATATGCCAAATTATTGGAAATTTGATGGTCTATAACTTGTATTGTTAAAAAAATTATGTTACTATTACCGGCAATAATAAAAACTTAAAATAAAACCGAAAAAAAATTTAAAACAACATAACCTCAAAACTATTGCCCGCTCAGAAAAATAATGTATCACAAAGAAAAAGATAATTAAATTTCCAAGCACTTTGGTCTGATAACCATTTCTCTAGGACAAATAGTTTTGGAGATATAGAGCGATTCGCGTTTTCCAAAATGGCGGATTTCGCCAGGGGGGTGGCGTCCCGAAAACCAGGACTTAAGCTTTTCTAATGTCCCTCTTTCAGGTTTGAAAAATTCAGCCGTCCTATATTTCGTTCCACGAAAAAGTCTATCTTTCCTGTACTATGACATATTCTTGTAGGAAACAGATTGTTCCACAAAAAAGGTCTTATTAACTTTTTTACTTGCGATATAGGTACTATAGGGCAAGTTTAGGATTCGTAAAAAAAATCGAGCTCGAGATAACAATTTTACATGACATTACGATGATGGAGAATGCAAAAAAAGTGGGTCCGGCAATTCTGTCTGTCTGTCTATCTGTCTGTCTGTCTGTCTGTCTGTCTGTCTGTCTGTCTGTCTGTCTGTCTGTCTGTCTGTCTGTCTGTATATACCTCGAGCTGCAGCCTAAACGAGTGAAGTGATTTTCTTCAAACTTGGTAGTTAGCAGTTTTTGGTGATTCCCTAGAGGGGAAATTGAAATTTTTTTTTATGACCAAAACTAACGGTACCTGCCATATAACGGAAATAGAAAAGTTAATATTGTTCAAAATTTTTGTGTGTAGTATTTCACATAAGAGCCAACTTTTGAAATAAAAATAATATTTTTTGTGCAGTTATTAACGGTACCTGCCATACAGCGGTTTTTTTGGTTTTTGAATATCTCGTACAAGATTATCCCGATTTCAACGAAAATTTTTATACAAAAGCGTTTAAGTAAAATTAATATTAAAATTTTGGAAAATTTTCAAAAAAAACATTTTTGGATTTTTAAAAAATATTTCAAAATTTTTTATTGAAAAATCAATTTTTTCAAAACTTGTGAATGAAAAATTTTGAAATTTTGTTTTTATATGTAAGTTAATTATTTCTTCAAAATGGCATACCAATTTTTTTTTGAAAAATGTTAGAAATTTTTGATATATAAAAAATTATTTTTTTAAAAAACGGCTCTAACGATTTTCGAAAATTTTTTTCTAAAAATACCTGTTTATATAAGTAATAAAATGGCATACTTGGTTTTTTGTAAAACATGATTTTAAACGGTGTTTAAATATGAAATTTCTTAAAAATATCAAATTTTAAAATTTTAATAATTTTCTTGAATAAAAGGCTTTAACATAATAGTTACTTTTAGCATAAGAGCAAGTACGTGCGACCCCAGTCGTGCATTTTATTTATTATTAAATTAGTAAGATGGATTATTGTAAGGGCTTAAATGTTCTACAAAAAAGTCCTCGGCATCAAATTGGTTGCTTTAACCGTTTAGAAGACATTCGCATCCAAACCAATGCCCACTGATTTCAATAGTTTTATGGTCCCTATGCATTGCGACATGGATGCGAATATCTTCGCGTTTGATTATTATAATTTTTCAATTTGTTACAAAATTAAGAACAAAAAACGAATTTTTAAAGATTTTCTCGATTTTTGGACCTCAAATATCTACTAAACGGTTAGATAATTCAAAAAAGTGTATTTGACCTTTTTTGTAGAGCGTTCAATTTTCTACAAGAATATGTAAAAAAAATTGGCTAAAAATTCAATTAATAAGAAAAATACTCTTTTTTAGTAGAAGCTTGATGTAAAAATGGAAAATTGAAAAGCGAAGGGTCTTCCCATTAAGATAAAGAGCTCATATTTGGTGAGTATATTCTAGAGGTGTCTAGCAATCGAGTTTTCGAAGTACCAAATCAAAAAAACGAATTTCCATTTTTTTACCCACCCTAGTGTACATGTGTACACAAACTCTTTTTTTCGTTTCTATACAGAGCTTTACTATAATTCTAGACGAGTTGAACTACCGGAGCAAAAACGTGCGACCCAATTGTTAACTTTATTTATTTTTAGCAATGCGTTATGACGTTTTACTGAACCATTCAATACTTTACCACACTCAAGCGTTTATACCTACATAATTTTATTTCTTATCTTGTTGTTGTGTTTTAAGTAAACACTCAATTCTTATTGCAATTCAACAGCTGCTGCCGAGTTATTTTGATGTCAAGTGAGTTAGTATTTTCGATTCAAACCAGCGAATGGTTGAGTGTTGAGTATATTTAATCGATTTTAATTTATTTTATTTTTGGTAAATGTATTTCTGTTTTCTTAAGTTTCTATTTCTTTCTATTCATCATTATCAAAGTGAAGAGATGCATGTTATTTTTTTTTAGTTAAGGAAACTCTTTGAAAAGCAAAAAAGTAGTCAACTCAACTTATTTCCAGAAATATGGAAACATTTGTTTTTTTTTTTTTAATTTAATAAATTTTTGAATGCTGGTACTAATAATTTTATCCCCTTAATGTTAAATATTGGTTTCGTAAAAAAACCCCCTTTTACAAAAAAAAAAAAATTTTAAATCCATCAAATAACTGAAAACCATTAATTTTTTTTAGAAGACACTAATAACCATGTTTCTCAACCGAAATGATGTACTGGATCAGCTCATTGAGCTTTATAATTGTCTTGACTTATGTAACAGTCAAAATCTAATGGATGATAAGAAAGTCAGAGAATTACATTGTCCTATTTTAAGGAGTTTTCTCTTCAATGAAATTGAAGATTTTACAAAAACAATCATCGAAGATGTGTTGGAAATTGAAAGATTCGATTTTGAGTTTGCCAATAAACTTTACGAGTTTGACAAACTAATGTTTGAGAAGAAAATTAAAAGTGCCATCAAAAAATACTTTAAGACATTTAAATTTAATGGTATTTTACGAACAGTGAGTAGTTTGAAATATGATCTTCAAGCAGTGATGGGTTATGAAGGAATTTTTGAACAAATTTATGACATTTCAAATGATAACAAAGAATCATATGAACTTTCACGAAAACTACAAGAAATGATTGCAAAACCATTATTTACTCAAATGACAATTGAGAAACGTTCTCGTTTAATAAAAATGGCCAAATGTCTACCAATTTATCCCCACGATCTGTCTGGAAATACTAAAGTTCTTATTACAAATATTGGTAATAAATGTCATTTGAATATGGAAATGGTTAGACAAGATCAATCGCCAGTGATTTTTCCCACTTTAACATTTGATATGAATGAATTTAATTGGATTATTCATTATGACAAAAATGAGAACTTTTATGAAATTGAAAGTCCCAATGGCCAGGTTTTGTGCTGGGTCAAACCTCTTCCGAGTTTTTTCAAACGTATTCTTCCACCTGAAGCGATATTAATGGATAAAACTGAAGCAAAAAATACAAAGTGGAACATTCAATATCTTGAGGAGGAAGATCCTTCAAAAGGATTTACTATTAAAGCTGCAGAGCAAGATATTTATATTTCAGCGGCACGTACTGGGGAATTCTCAACGTTCGTCAGTGTAGTAAAGGAATTGGACTTGGAGCAAAGAGAGCGGTTTGCCTGGAAATTTCAAAGCACTGAATATTGATAGAAGAAGATTTTAAATAAAGTTTTGAGAGATTTTGGGCTCCGCGAAATTAGGCCCCAGGAAATAAGGCCCCAATAAAAAAATGAAATAAGGCCCCAAAAAAATACACACAAAACAACAACAACGAAAAAATCGCGCGATTTTTTCAGCTATTCTGTTATTAAATAATGCTTTTCAATGTATTTTTTTAGCTATTCTGTTACTTACTAATGCTTTACAATGTAAAGCATTGCTGCAAACCAACAGGGAGTAACAGAAAAGCTGCAAGAAATTGAAAGGCATTCGTTTGCAGCACGATCTTTACATTGAAAAGCATTATTTAATAACAGAAGGGCTGAAAAAATCGCGCGATTTTTTCAGCTACTCTGTTATTTAATAATGCTTTTCAATGTTAAGATCGTGCTGCAAACTAATGCCTTTTCATGTTAAGACCGTGTAGTAAACCATCAGGGAGTAACAGAATAGCTAAAAGAAATCGCGCGATTTCTTGCAGCTATTCTGTTACTCCCTGATGGTTTGCAGTACGATGTTTACATTGGAAAGCATTAGAAAGTAACAGAATAACTGAAAAATCGCGCGATTTTTTCAGTTATTCTGTTACTTTCTAATGCCCTATTTCCTGGGGCCTAATTTCGCGGAGCCGAGATTTTGGGCAACATCGACTAGTACTTATATAATTTTTTTCATTGATTAATGATGATAGAGATTGCGAAAAATGAGGGCCCCGCAATAATGTTATTTTATCTCGTCCTGCAGCCAAAAAAAAAAAAACTCTAGAAGCGATTTACTTCAAACTTCGTAGATTAGAACTTTTGGTGATTCTCTAGAGGAAAAATTTAATATTATTTTTTCAATGATTAAATTTATGTTGTTAAGCCCTGATTTTTCAATCGTCAGTTACACTATCACAAGAATAAATATCAATATAAAAAAAAATTTAATTCCTAGGAATAAGCTCTATCTGAGGTTTATCTGACTATTGAAAAATTGGCCCTAAATAAAATAAATAAAATGAATATGAATTTTAATAAGTGGTAAAAAAATTGTTCACTGTGACGAATACGTGCTTTTATATTTTATTTAATTTTTTAAATGTATTTTAACCAAGAAAATTTAAGTAAGTGAGAGAAAAAAAGCTTGGTTTGATAGGTAGATAAGATATTGTATTTTATATAAACAAAGTTATGTTTTAATTTTTTAAGATTGGTACAAAAATATGGAAGCAAAGAAAACTTGAATAATAAAGAGTTTGAGCTAATGAGATCTCGCTTCGTTACGTAATAAGTTTGATGATGACGATATTATAAGACTTTCAATCTACAAGTTTAAAAAAAAATTATATTAAAGGCAAGAAACCAGAACAGTGTTGAAGTTTGAGATCGGCTAATGAAAACTTTAGTTGGAAGAAAATAATAAAAACTTATCGGTGACCTAAAGAACGAAATTCAATTTGCAAAAGCGCAAGTAAGAAGGGTTCGAAAAAAGAAAACTACTTTTAACCTTCTGTCGGCACACGGATGCGAATTTGGCTGGACAAAAATTACGATTTTTCAAAAAAGTGGTCACAAAAAAGTCTCTTTATAAGGGTAAAAATATTTTTTCGGAATTGTGAATACAATATTCGAATTTTTCGGAATATTCTAAATTAATTTCATACTTGATTCTTTATAAAATATTGTGACCGAAAAAAGTTCTAGCGAAATGAAAAAGTATAAACCAAATTCGCACCCGTGTGCCTATCACGTCACAAAAAAGAGGTGTGCCTACAGAGGGTTAACAATAAGAAAATTGTTCGTATTTACTTATTATTATTATTATTAAGATTTTTTATTTATTAAATTTAATTTTGTACAAAATTTTACTCAAAGTAAATGGCTTTTCTACCATCTATCGGATAATTATAAACAAAAATTAAAAAGAAGAAGAATATTACAATTTTAAATGAAAAAAAAAAAATATGAAAATAGCTAAAAAAGTTTATTTTGTTTTTTTTTTTTTTGTATTATATATAAAAGAATAACAACATAAATGCGTTTACAGTTTATCTTTTTGGTCGAAATTAAATCGATTACAATTTTAATGAATTGCCAAATATAAAGATCAATTTAAGAAGTGATTTGAAACACAAATGTTATAAATAAGAAACAAAAGAGCAGTATGAAAAAGCAATTACGATATCAGAAGCTATTGCTATATATTAGAGAATATTTTCAAAATTTGTGCAAACTAGACCAACACCGGATGCCATTAAAAACTTCGTAGACAAATAACTTTCTTAAAAACACAATCGACGAATAAAATAAGAAAATTGCTCGTATAAATCAAATCTATATAACTTTGAAAAACATAATTTTAAAAAATACAGCGTTTCAAAATAGTATTATGACCATAATAAGATATCGTACAGCATTATACAGACTTCTAAAATACAGTAATACGGCTATCTCCTGATTTTCTCGACAGTAAACGACTAAGGTCCATTTTCTTCACTCGGAGTTGAACATAACTTGAGAATTTTTAATATAAAAATTCTCAAGTTTTGTTCAACTCCGAGTGAAGAAAATGGACCTAAGTCGATTTATATAAGTCGATTATATAAATTTTTAAAAACAATACAAATAAATATTTTTTAATAACTGATATACATATTTTTTATTTCTAAAAATTCATTCGTATACAAGAAACCAAATGGCATAATTTGTTTGACCTTAACATGTTTAAAAAAAAGGTGTATCAATTAAAAAAAAAAAAAACAGTTTTTATTTTGTTTTTATATTTTTAGGAAATTTCTTAAAAAATGTTACTAAAATCATTCTTTTAATATATTCCATAAGAAGCTTTAAAGATAAAAGCTCTATTTTTTCCATAAGAGCAAGTAGGAGGTACGTACCTATACCTACTTGATATATGTAGGTACAATGCGAACAAAAAAAACCTTCATTAGTCAAAAATTAAACGTACAGTTTTGTTAAATATTTTGTAGTTAACATACAAGTTTTAGTTGGTCTTATTTATGAATATCAAATAAGCTCTACTTAAACCATTCTATATTGTATACGTCTCTCCACAAATTCTTAATAACCCGAATTTTCTTTCGAAAATCCACCCATATTGCTCGAGCATACAATATCTCAAAAACATACACAACAATTGCCACTGCCAATCCGTGCCTCAAACAATTCCAAGCAAAAATCAAATGATGCCAAGTTAAAGCTGGTTGAGTTCTATCATCCAAATATTGCGATTGATACATTTCTTTAAAATGTGGAATTCCTCTCAAAACAGCATCATCTGTCCACTTATCAACCAATCCAGTTGCCAAAACTCGCAAAATATGTTCATTTAATATTTCCAAAAATACCGAATGCTCTTCAAACACAAATCCAAAAAAGAAACATTCTAAATGTTCACGAATCATTCGAAATTTTGGTTTAGAAAATTTTCTTTGTAAATTTATCAGAAATTCAGCTGCATCATTGCCAATAGCATAGGCAAATTCTGTATTTGACATTGAAGTTCTTTTTGCATTTAAAATTGTATTATTGACTTCGAAGACAATTTTCTCAAAACCTTTTGGATAGTATTGAGGATGTGAAAGATTTCTCCAATCATAATGAGACATCATAACTGTTATATTGTTGTCAACTAGATCTTGTAACGTGTTGAGTTGTGGTATTTTGATAAAAACTGTCAAATATGATGTCAAATAAATCACATACAGATTTCCAATAATAAAAGCAAACAAATGAACTTGACTGTGGAAAATGTAGGCAAATCTTGGTTTTGCTGAAATTGGACTTCTTAACATTGTCAGAATTGTTCGACTGAAAGAATACCAAATATTTGATGGCTGTTCCATGCCATAATTCATCACTACTTCCATAAAGACTATGTAGACTATTGTTAGTCCAATTACTGACCATACCGTTGAAGAAAACGGTCTGGTAAAGTATTGATTCGGATCCAAATGTCCATTAACTGGTACCATAATTGTCCATTTTATCATTTCCAGTGGATAACTCATTTGAATTCCTTGTGTTGGATTAGAAGCACAAATACTAACATCAATTTGTCCATTTTTGATTCCATTGATTTCGCGAATTGTGTCGATGTTTTCAATAAAAACTTCCTCAAAAGTTCCATTGTATTTCTGAAGGAAGCTAATAAATAATTTTCCTGCCAAACCTTCGAGATGCCTGTGGCCATTTTCGTCGACGAACAGGAATGCCCTTGGAACGTCAAATTTAATAGCTGCACGAAATTTAAGCCCATTTAGGTTTTCTAAGGAATTCGGAAGTGAACTGTTTTCGAAAATTATTTCAATTTTATGTTTAGCGAAAGGTAAATAAGCAAAAGTGTTCAATTTCGTTAGACCGAAGATTCCGACAAACTTATTTGTTGCAAAGAATTCAAAACTGTTTTGAAGATTTTCAAGACTTTCTGAATGAATTATGACAAATTTTCGTTCACAAAGTTTTGATATCCAATTTTTCCATTGAATACTATTAAAACATTTCGGAGCCGTCAGTACCAAAATCGTATTGCTGTAACATTTCGATTTTTCTCCACCTAATTTGTCTGAAGGATCATTGTCAAATGTTACAACCGGAATGTTTAATTCACTTTTCATAAAACTAGACACATAATCATTATCGACTCCAACAAACAAAACGGTAGAAGATTGACTTTTGTCATTAATTTTCTTTATTAAACTATTTAAATTAGAGGAATGGGTACTTAGAATTTGTGTTAGAAGCACTAACCACCAAACTGTTTTCCTCCGGGAAAACATTTTATTTTGAAGTAGATATCCTCTGTTAGTTAGCAAAACTGGTCAAAGCTTAGAAAGAAAAATTATTTTATAGCGTTATAAAGGAAATTATTGCAAATTTTATGATTTTGTTGATGACAAATTTTGTTCTTTTATTTTTAGTTTCTTATCTCAATAGTTTAATAGTTTTTAATGGATTTATATTTATCATGAAAAAAAACAAAAAAAAAAACAATACATTTTAATGTGAGTACTTGAATAAATAAAATGCACGACTGGGGCCGCACGCACTTGCTCTTGTAGTTCAAAGTACATATCTATATCTTAAATAACTATTGGAAATTAAAGATTTTCGTTAAATTTTGAAAAAAAAAAAATAAAAGCCAAAAAATTGCATTTAAATTTTTTTTTTTCAAAAACTTTTTAAATTTTTTTTTTACATTTTACACTTCAAAATGACAAGAAATATCTGTCTTCAAATTTTGAATAAAATTGGCTTAGCCTTTGATGAAATATACGACATTAACTAAAAAATATATCAATTTAGCAGAAAACGACAACACCATATTTCCGCTCTCCGAAATTTTTGTGAAAAAATAAAAACGCAGTTTTGTTAGAACAATTAAGACTGTAACGAACACTAAATTTAATCGAAATCGTTAGAGCCGTTTTCGAGAAAATTGCAATAACTCATTAACTATACACGGGAAGAGCCGACACTAGCGATTACAAAAAAAAAAGAAATTATCATATTTCCACTATCCGTATTTTTTGAGAAAAACTAAAAATGCATTTATATTAGATACACGTACAGCATTACTTGTGTCAAATTTAATTAAAATCGTTAGAGCCGTTTTCGAAAAAATTGCAATACCTCGAAAAGTTTGTATGGGAGGTATAAGTTCTAGGTGAAATATTAGAAAAAAAAAAAAACCAACCTTGGAAATTACGAAAAAACTATCTGTACCAAATTTCATGAAAATCTACCAAGCCGTTTAGGCTGCAGCTACTTGTACAGATGGACGCACGGACGCACAGACGCACAGACCGACGGACGTCATGACGAAACCCACTTTTTTGGACTTCTCGATTATCGTAATGTTAGTTTTGATTAAAACCTCGAAATTATTTTTTGACACGAAACCAATACTTGCCCTATAGAGCAAGTAAAAATGAATGAAATTTTCGAATCAGAAGAATTTATTTCAAGTAAGTACTATATGGCAAGCTTAGGATTCGTTAAACAAAATCGAACTGGAGATACCAATCAGACATTGCATTTCAATGATGGAAAAGTCGAAAAAGTAATTCCTGCAATTCTGTCTCTAACTCGAACATTAACATAAAGTTCTAGTTCCAGGGACCCTCAGATCTCAAAAAAACACTCGGTTTTTAGTTATGATGTATCACTCTATGAATTTGGAAGACATTTTTTAAAATGTGTTTTTTTTTTTTTGAAAGGGGTACCCTTTGGATTCATTTTCGAAAATCTTACAAAATAGATTTGTAAATTTTTTACCTATAAATGCTGGGCCTGTTCACACTGTGAACTCATATTTTGTTTTGAGACTTTGGTCAAAAGATATAATAAAGAATTTAAGGAAAAAAAAATTTTAAAAAATGTTTGGCTCAAAATATGTATCTCATTAACCACAACTCTCAGAAACTTTGGGTTTGCAGTTATAAATACAGCTTAAAGATACCTACCTCTCTCGATGGATTTGGAGAATATTTTTTAAATGAATTTTTTCTCAAAAATACCAAAATATAATTTTTTACCTCAACTAACGGAGTTATGAATACCAGAGTTATGCGCGACAGACTTACGCACGTCAAAGTTACGCAAAACCGAAGTTACGAAAAACCGAAGTTATGAAAGACCGAAGTTATGAAAAACTGAAGTTACGAAAAACCGGAGTTATGAAAAACCAGAGTTATGAAAACCAAAGTTATGAAACGTGGTTTTTGGGTTGGCAACCATTGATATGAACGATATACGGAAGGAACGTACCAAAAAGCAAGTTAGAGCGTATAGGTTGAGTCAAGGCGAGAAAAAAATTGTATGAGACGGGTTGTCTATTCCTCTCTGTTTAGCCGGGATGGGTGGGTTTTCTAAAAAAATGACTTAATTTGGAAAAAATGAATCAATCGTTACACCTAAAATAAAGTATTAAACTTTTTTGTAAAGCCAAAAACTATATCTTTTAATATGTTTTCAATTAAAGCTGTTTAATTGACTAGTTTTCAAAAAATTATTTTTTTAAAATCAAAATTTTGAAAACAAAGTGGAAAAATAAATTTCGAACTTATTTCTTTCAAAACTTTATGTAATAAAGTACTAATTTAAATTGCATAGTTTATATTCTTGTTTGTTTTTAAACAAAATCTGAAATTTGGATGCAAAAACGTCTTGTCGTTTTCGATTAATTAAAAAAAAAACACAAAAACTACTTTTTTTTCAAAAAATCCATATATTTTTTTCGAAAATTAATTTTTCAAAAACTGATCCATTAAACAGCTTTACTTAAAAACAAGATATAAGAAAAAGTTTTTGGCTTTACAAAAAGGCACAGTACTTTGTTTTTGATGTAACCGTTGATTTTTAATAATTTTTCTTCCAAATTAAGAAAATTGAAACTAATGGCTAAACGGGGGGGGGGGGGGAATAGACACGCCCCTCCCATACAATTTTTTTTTTTTGCCTTGACTCAACCTATACGCTCTTGCTTTTTGGTACGTTCCTCAAGTACATCGTTCATCTCAATGGTTGCCAACCCAAAAACCACGTTTCATAGCTTTAGTGTTAATAACTCTGGTATTTCATAACTTCGGTTTTTCGTAACTTCGGATTTTCGTAACTTCGGTTTTTCATTACTTCGGTCTTTCATAACTTCGGTTTTTCGTAACTTGGATTTTGCGTAACTTTGACGCTCGTAACTCTGTCGCGCATAACTCTGGTTGAATACCTTCATCGGTTTCCTTTACACGTTTTGTATATTCCAACAATTTATTGCACACTGCCAAATTTAAGTTTGGCTCTCAATGAGGACACGTCGACGTATATGGCTGGATTTTAAAATATGATGTCATGTCATATCGAAAACCAATATCGCAAGTATACAAATAACAATCACCAGCTGGTCTTTTCACATGTCTTAGCGTAAGAAATGGTGTTGTAATCCAACACCTATAAAAGGCAATAAAACCATGAGTTCCCCAATTAGAAGCCAGAAATAATTTCAATTATTGTCCAGCTTTAGGTTTTTCAGACTCCTTAACGAATTCAAAACAATTCATATATTTAATATGCACAAGTAATTGTTTTGAAAGAAAACAAAGTTCCATTAACTGTTTCTTGATGAATTTCGTTAGATGTAGCGTTAGTGACATTTTTTGAATTCACTAAAAATGTATCGGTCAATGGCAATACTGTATATTCTCTTTTTTGTTGCAATTTGCGAGACATCAAGTGATCTAAATGAATTAATTGAAAGAATACACATAGAAAGCGATTCAGCGACAATTTTTTTCATTGAAATTGCAGATGAAATCCTGACAAATTTTATTCAGAAAAAAAATTATTTTCCCGTGGTGATTTTTAACACACATTTTCCTGATTCTTCAATTACAAATAAAAAAGTGGATTTTCAAATTTTTAGTAATGTGATTTTAGTTGTCCAAAATCCTTGTTCATCAAAATGTGATATCTTAATCGCAAAACTATACAAACGAAAATTCGCCATCATAAACGCTAACAATTTCGAAGATCTTCAAAACAGTTTTTCATATTTTAAAGAAAAAATGTTTACCAGAATTTTTGGAGTTATCAGAGGTGTTTCGTATGCATATCTCCCTTATGCCGATAACCAAGTTCAGAAACTTAATCTAACCGAAAAAATTCCTAATGCTTTGAACAATTTAAATGGATATAAATTTCGAACTATTGCCAAAGATGATCTTCCTAGGGTATTTTGGTATACAAACAAAAATGGCGAAAAGAGGATTGGAGGATATGTGTCAGAGCTCTTTGTAACATTTCTGCAGACATATAATGCAACTTTCATTGTATCCGATATTATCGACCTGGATAAACATTTTATGATGGCAGTTATCAATGCAACCAGAAAGGATGAAATCGATATCAGTATGAATCCTTATCAGGACTACGAGGGCATAAAGCTCAGTTACCCATTTGAATTGACAAATTTTGCAATAGTTACTCCAATACTTGGCAACTTGAATCCCAATCAATATTTCTTAAAGCCTTTTTCTTTAACAGTTTGGATTAATATTGCATTGAGCTTTGTTTACATAATTGCAATGGATATGTTAACAAGCATAGTTTGTAACGAGCCTGTAAGAATTTGGGAAATATTTAGTCGCAACTACCTAACGATACTTGCTACTCCAACCGAAAAGCCGATATTCCCAGCTTATCGAGTTCACAGCCAGGTTTTACTATATTCATTTGTTCTAGTAAACATGTACTTAGTGAGTCTAACATCATTTTTAACCGTCTTCATTAAGGTCAAACAATACAAGACTATTAAAGACCTAATTGAGAATCAAGTACCATTGTTAATGGTGGATTACGAATGGAAGCTTGTCACCGTTAATGAACCGGATCTTTCAAAAATTGTTTTACTAGTTGATTATGATTTCTTAATAAAACAACGTGATTCAATGGCAAATTTAAACTTGGCCTATGCTTTGGGTCAGGATAAAGCTGAATTTTTCATCGATCTTCAGAGATATCCGAAATATCATAAAATTACCGAAAGTTTAAAATATTATTATTTAGGATTTGTCATGAATGAACATTGTCGTTTTAGTGAAATTCTTAATTCATTTATAATTCAGATTGCTGAAACAGGTTTGATGGAAAAATGGAGGCGAAATGGAATGACATTGATAAAGGAACACAAATTATTAGTATTGGAAACGACACCTAATGATCTAATGGCACTACATAAATTGTCGATATTTCATTTGACTTTTGCATGGGTTTGCTTGATAGTCGGATTGACTATTTCTACTTTGGTATTTATTTTTGAAAAAGTACTTAAAAGAAAACAGAATTAAATTTTGTTTGTGTTTTGAATAAAAATTAGTATTAAATTAAGTGTGAGTTTAATGTTTGGAATAAAAATTGGGTAACCCACTACCTACTATGGTTGTCACGAGATGACCTTGATCTTTCGACGACAAAAACATTTTTTCAGGAATGATAATGATTGACATCATGAGTCTTGCCTTGTACTCTGAAATAAAATGAGGTGAAGCTTATCAACTTTGGCTGCGTTTAGGGTTTAACTTAATGTATGGCTTTGAAAGAAACATTAAATAAAATCATCTGTAATGACCCATACTATTATTTGTTAAACTTAACCTTGACTTATTATTAAGTTGTTGGGAGTGAAGCACTTTATATTTGAACAAGGTTTATTTATGAATAAGTTCAAAGCAAACATTACTGTCATCTTCATTTGATTTTCGGTCTTGACTTGAGTAATCACTTTAGTTTCTTTATTGATCATAGGTAAGCTAAAACTGTTTTCCTTAAAAAGTGTGACTTCGATGTAAGAAAAATCTGATTTAAGATGCGAGGTTTGAAAATGAAAAGTCTTTATAAAGAATGAGAACTTTTTGAAGTAAAAAGTGGGTTGGGGTCAAAATTCTGTGTGTGTTTCAAAATTCTCGGATTCCAAAATTCTGTATTCCAAAATTCTGTATTTTAAAATTCTGTTAATTCAAAATTCTGTATTTTATAATTCTGTTGATTCAAAATTCTGTAAATGATAAAAGCAAAATTGTTTTGATTATTAAAAAAGTGCGCACTTTTTTTCATTATCAAAACAATTAAAAAGCAGAATAATGAAATAAAACATTTTTTTTTTTCAAAATAGAACAAAAATAAATTAACAACTAAAATCGATTTTATTTAAAATTATTATTTTTAGCTGTAAACGTTCATTTATCAAATTGCACTACGATGAAAAAAAAATTTAACAAATTGTTAACAATAAACGCACGTGTTTGCTATTTAAATCTCAGGTTTCATTTGCCCTCAACAGGGCCGAACGCAGAAAAAAATTTCGGGGGGGTTTCAAGAAATTAATTTTTTTTTGTATTATTTATCAGCCCTGTTGTGAGTTTCACGTGGTCAATTTTTCTCCCGAAATCCGGAATTTTAAAAACCTATTGCAAGTTGGATCGGAATGAAATAAGCATTTTACGCTAAACTGTTTTTTTTTTTTTTGTTTTTTTCACCACAGTTTAGTTGAGCTGCTAACCTCGCATTTCAACTAAAAAAAAGTTAAAAAAAAGCGGGGCGTTTTTGGGACGCGAACAACTTGTTGTCCTCAACTCACAATATCTAGAGGATAAGTGAAATTCAATTTTTCCGGGTGGAAATTTGTTCAAGTGAAACTCACAATAGGACTGAAAATGTTTTTCGGGGAACATATCGTGGGCACAAAGCCAAAACCACGAATCTGCAAAATTGTATAGTTTTGAGAAAAACTTCTTCAAAGTTTTGGAAACTCATGCAATCTTATGTAAACTCGAGCATCGGAAATTGATAGTTAAGGCTTGAAGGTAAGAGTTGAAGGATTGGGATTAATGCAGTGAATAGAGGGACCGATAACAAGTAAAATGATGCTTTAAAATAAAAATTTCCAAAAGTACGGATTCGCGGTTTTGGAGTTGTGCAAACCCCCCCCCCCCCCCCACTGCATTCGCCCCTGGCCCTCAATGTGGGAACCATGAAGTCTGCCGTTAAAGGGTTCTTGAAATTGAACTCGAGTAGGTATATGCAGAACGGACACAAATAAGTATCAAAGGTCAAGATACTATCAACAATTTTATCTGAATTCTGTTTTTTCAAATGCAACTTCATCCATAGATTAATAGTCCGCGAATCAAGATATACAATGTAGAAGGTGATAAAATTGAATTCTAAAAGATTGACTGCTAGGTATCAACTGGATTTGGAAGCTTTGCTTTAATCTTGAGAAATTAATCTTTGATGGTCGGATGTTAATGTTCTTATTTCTGAGCAACATTGCTTACGATTGTGTTATTCTTATGTTCAGCTATTCCCTCATAGCTCCTCAAATACTTATCGTATTATTACAAAAGAGGTATTATTGAAAGCTTCTTACTATTCTGCAGGTTATAGGCTATATGACATCACATCAAATTTAATGAAAGTACGCAGTGGTAACTATTATAAAACATAGAAAAAAATAAAAATAATTTATTTTTTCTAAGCTTTTGAAATGATTGTTTCCATCTTTCCTGGACTATAAGTTAAAACGGATACCTCTACTTCAAAGGGCTTCATTAAAAAAAAAAAAAAACATCAGTGCCTCTTATTGCTAATTCATCAAAATAAAGATAAATGAGATATAGTTAAGCGACATGCAACTCTATCTAGGATATGCATGTTTACTTTTTGTAAAATATATTTGTTTAAAACCCCAACAGAGTCTTTGATTGTTGTCGAACTTTTAGAACAAGTTGCTGGTAATGTTTCGCTACATATTTGTACAATATTTAATTTGCACATCCGGTGTCGTCGCTATTAAACAATTTCGGGAACTAGACTTTGTCAAACTTCTACATTTCATTGAAAAAATTCACGCCGAGAGCAATTCTGCAACAGTGATTTTTGTTGGAATTGAAAATGATTTCTTCAAATATTTTATTGAGACAAAACCTGATATTTCCGTAGCAATTTTTAATTCCGAATTTTCTCTGCTTTCATCTAAAAGTGAAGACCTTGACGAACAGTTTTTTGCCAACGTCATTTTAGTGGTACAAAATCCTTGCTCAAAATGTAACGTTATTGAATTTTTAATCCAAAATATGAAAGTGAGGAAATTCGTTATAATAAACGCTAACAATTTCGAAGATCTTCGAGAAAGTTTTTCATATTTCAAAGCAAAAATGTTTACTAGAATTTTCGGAGTTATCAGAGGTGAATTGTATGCATATCTCCCTTATTCTGATAATCATGTAGTGAAACTAAATCGCACGGAACCAATTCCTAATGCTATGACCAATTTAAATGGATATACATTTCGGACTGTTGCTAAAGAAGACCTCCCAAGAGTGTTTTGGTACACAAACAAATATGGCAAAAAGCGAATTGGAGGATATGTGGCAAGGCTTTTTGTAACATTTCTGCAGAAACATAATGCAACTTTCACTAGACCCGATATAAAGGATTTGGATAAAAACTTTATGATGGCAGTTATCAACGCAACTATAAACAATGAAATCGATATCAGTATGAATCCTTATCAGGACTTCGAAGGCATAAAGCTGAGTTATCCTTTCCAAATCATGAATTGGTTGATAGTCGCACCCATAATAGGCAACTTGAATCCTAACCAATATTTTTTAAGGCCATTTTCTCCTACAGTTTGGATATGTATTGGACTTTGCATGGTCTATATAATTGTGATGGATATCCTTAAAAATAAATTGCGTAATAAGCCTGTGAAATTTTGGGAAAGTTTTAGTCAAAATTACCTCACAATACTCGCTCTTCCAACGGAAAAGCCGATTACTCGAGGATATAGGGTTCATAGCCAAGTGTTACTACTTTCATTTGTCCTAGTTAACATTTACTTAATTTATCTGACATCATTTTTAACCGTTTACATTAAGATCAAACAGCACAAGTCGATTCGAGACCTCATTGAGAATCAAGTGCCATTGTTAATGTTGGATTACGAATATAAGCATGTAACACTGTTTGAATTGGATCTTGGTAATATTGTCATTTTGGTAAGTCGTGATGAATTGTTGAAGGAACGAAATTCGATGAGGAATTTAAATTATGCTTATGCCATGGGAATAGATAAGGCGAAATTTTATATTGGACTTCAGAAATATCCAAAATATCATATCATTTATGAAAGTTTAACAGATTACTTTTTAGGATTTGTTATGGCAAAATATTGTCCTTTTAATGATATATTGAATAAATTTATATTTCAAGTTGCTGATACTGGATTGATGGAAAAATGGACTAGAGATGGAATTGCGTTGATTAAAAAATATAAATTGCTTGAATTGAAAACGTCATTGAATGAGACGGAAATGCTGAAACCATTGTCATTGTTTCATTTGACTTTTGCATGGATTTGTTTAATTGTTGGATCGGCTTTTGCATTGGGTGCATTTATTTGGGAATTGTGTCATTATTATTTCCAAACAAAAATTAAGGATTGAATGATTTATTATACATATGTATTTGTTAATGTATTTGATAGGAAAGTTTAATTGCATTTTTTTTTTGGTGACCCTGATTTTTAAAAATTTCATTAAAAATAAAGAAACAAATATTTTTGTTTTATTTATTTATGCATTAAAATTAGATAATATATTGAAAGCTTTTACTTTGAAAAATTACTAATTTTTCGTTTTTAAATAAAATCAACAATAAACGATAGAGCACTAAGAATTTAATTTGAATTTAACCATTTCAAGTCACAAGTACTTTTTGAATAAATGAATTCAAGTATATCTTAGGATTAGATTTTGGTGACCAAAAAATAGTCTTCTCAACAAAACTTTAAATGCAGATGCACCACTGGACAACGGCGGCATTAAGAGTATAGCTGATTTCTTAGTGGAACATGTTTAACTTCAATAGCTGATAAATTTATCAGAAAAGTGTATTCATAATTTGTTAAAGCTGATTTAGAAAAAAACTGGAATATCCTCCAGGTTAAGTTATACAAAAACTATGAATAAGCCCCAAAATATTCGGAAGCTGAAGTCATCAGGGCCAAATTTTTGAAGTCACAGAAGATTTAATTGTATTTGCAAAATTAAGAAAAAATTGTTTATTTGAAGGTACAGTATATTAAATCCTTTATAAGCAGTAGGTACAAACCATTAATTTTAATTCAAAATTTCGCTCAATGCTAGCCATGGTATAAGAAGACAAAGTCATATCATTAGCCTTATAATATATGATATATTAGTTATATAATTGATATAACCTTGTCTTCTAATACAATGAATGCTACCCATCTTATTTATCGACGACTCCGCATGAAATTTAAAAACTATATTATATTAGTTGTTAAGTATTTTGAAATGCATTTATTTTATTTCGTTAAATACTAACGGTACAGATTTAAGATTAACATTTAACATTGGATAAAAAATTAATTTTTAACGATATTGATTGAAAAACATATTCCTTATACTCTGTGATTTAACAATATCATGACAGGAATTAATAAGAACATAGTTTTTATTAAATACATTAATTAATAGATTGAGAGGACTATAAGCGCCATAGTTTGATCTACTAAAGATGTTACAAAGTGACATTTGTCTTCTTACACTATAACGACTGTAAAATTCAATCGGGAAAGGACCGATGGTGTTGAAATCGAACCATTAATTATTCCTATGATAAAACAGAACTGTAAATACTCTCTATGAGCAAAAAGAGATGGCAGATTTATAAGTTGTAATCTATGAGAGTAAGGTGGTATTACAATTCTATCTGACCAGGGAAGGAAACGTAGACAAAATCTCATAAACCTTCTTTGAACGGATTCTAATCTGTTGATATGAGTCGCGTAATAAGGTGCCCATACAACACACGCATATTCAAGAATTGATCTCACAAACGAAACATAGAGGGTTTTAAGGACATAAGGGTCATGAAATTCACGAGTAAAACGTTTAATAAAGCCAAGTGTCTTATTAGCCCTTTTTATTATATAATTAAAATGATCGATAAATGAAAGCTTTGAGTCTAATACTACTCCAAGATCGGTAAAGCTAGACAAAATACATAAATCAGAGGAGTTAAAGTTATATTTATGGACAAACCAGTTATTCTTACGCGTAAAACACATTGACTTGCACTTCTCAACATTTAAAAAAAGACGATTATTATTGCACCATTCCCAAAATCTTTTCAAGTCATCTTGTAAAAGTTCACAGTCTAATATTGAGTTAATTTTTCGAAAAATTTTCACGTCATCAGCATAAATAAGAGACATAGAGTTTTTTAAGACAGACGGAAGATCATTAATAAATAAAACAAACAGTAAAGGACCAAGATGGCTACCTTGTGGTACACCAGAGTTGACAATAAAACATTTAGAACGTTCACCTTTAAAAATAACACTATTTAATCTATTTTTGAGATATGAATCCAACCACATAAGAAATTGATCGTTAAGACCAATTCTTTTTAATTTATTGAGAAGTATTTGATGATTAAGCTTATCAAAGGCTTTGCTAAAGTCTGTAAAAATGCAGTCAACTTGTTGATTCTTCTCAAATGCATCAATGCAGAAAGTCGTAAATTCTAATAAATTCGTTGTTGTAGACTTTTTCTTAACAAAACCATGTTGATTATCACATAGAACAGAAGTACAATGAAAAGACAAAACATCACAAACAATTGATTCAAACAACTTAGGAATGACAGATAGTTTAGCTATAGGTCTATAGTTAGTTACTAAATTTTTGTTACCTTTCTTGTGAACTGGGATTAGAAATGAGTTTTTCCAAAGAGCTGGAAATATTGCACTATTTAATGATTGATTAAAGAGTAGAGACAAAGGATACGACAAATATATTGCACATTGTTTTAACATAAATGAAGGCAAGCCATCAGGACCAGGACTAAAACATTCATCTAACTTTGATATGTACTGAAGGATAGCAAATTTGTTACACAAAACTGTGTGGTTACTTTGCCTAAGGATATCAAGAGAGCCTTTCTTGTAGAATTGCTTTATGGTAAATATTTCGATAATAGGAATACATAGATCTATTTTTTTACAAATTATATATTTATCTTCACTCAATACTAAATACTGCATACCTACTAAGATTAAAAAAAAATAAGCATATTTTTATGTTTTTAATATAAATTCTCTTGTATCTATAAAAATAACAAGCATTTTAAATGAAATAAAAAAAAAATATGCAATATGATTTCTTTTATTTATGTGCATTTTGAGAAAAAAAAGTAAAAATTGTTAGAGCCGTTAAAAAAAAATATAAATAATATTTTGAAATGAAAATTTGATTTTGAAAAAAAAAATGAAAATTCAAAGATTAATTTTTACAAAATTTTATTTTTGATTTTTACTGTACCTAACTATGTGGGGTAAGTGAAGTGGGAGCAAGACCGTTTCTGTACTATGTTGAATGAACAACAAAATTACGGCCAAGAGGGGGTAAGACCGTTTTTTATATGTATGTTTTATGTGACCAATTTTTAATTTATATTTGGTAATGCAGAGTATTTTGGTAAGTTGATTTTAAATGCAAATAAAAAAAACTTTATTTCATCTTTAACTAAACGTTTCGTCGCTATTTTTAACTTCTTCAGGGGTTTTTATTGATATATGTTGTTTTTGTTGTTGTTGTATTTTACATTGTTTTTTTTTTTTTGTTTTGTAACTTTTGTTTTAAATTAGTTTTAAATAAGAACAAAAGATATATATAGGAATAGGTACTACATTTAGAGCAAAAAAAAAAAACGAAATCAAATAAATTATATGAATTAACAACTAAAAATTGCAATGGATAAAATATTTTAAAAGAAGAAGAAGATTGGTTTTATAATACAAATTCTATATACTACTGAATTCACTAAAGTAGAAGAATAAGCATTATATTTAATTTGACTTTGTTAAATAATAAAATATTTGTATTCAAAGAACTGATCTGAACATAACTAGTAGGTATAAATTGTATTATTTAAGACCATATGTAGTAGGGTGGGTCAAAAAAATCGAAATTTTTTTTTTTGATTTGGTACTCCGAAAAATCGATTGCTAGACCCCTCTAGAATATACACACCAAATATGAGCTCTTTATATTAATGGGAAGGTCTTCCGCTTTGCAATTTTCCATTTTTACATCAAGCTTCTACTAAAAAAAAATAATTTTTTTATTAATTGACTTTTTAGCAAATTTCTTTTCATATTGTTGTAGGAAATTGAACGCTCTACAAAAAAGGCCTTATACACTTTTTTCGTTTATCTAACCGTTGAATAGATATTTGAGGTCCAAAAATCGAGAAAATCTTTAAAAATTCGTTTTTTGTTCTTAATTTTGTAACAAATTGAAAAATTATAATGATCAAACGCGCAAGACATATTCTTGTTGAAAATTGATTGCTCCACAAAAAAGGTCTTATTAACTTTTTTCATTAATCTAACCATTCTAAAGATATTCGAGCTCAAAGTTAAAAAAAAATATAAAAACATTTTATATTGTTAAAAAATTTCTAATTCACTGAAACTTCATTATTTTCAAATTAGCAAGATATATTCTTGTAGGGGCTTAAACGTTCTACAAAAAATTCCTTAGAATGAAATTGATTGCTTTAACCGTTTAGAAGATATTCGTATTAATCCAGTCAAATAAGGGTTTAACCTCGGAATGAATGTTAGTAGAAATTTTTTTTGCTCAATATCTTCCTTTTGCCATTCTATAACATATCTCAAAAGTCTAGAAAAATCTCATGTCCGCTTGTCGCGATTTCAAGGTCAAATCGCGAAATGGAGATTTTCAAAACTAGCAAAAATAGGCTATGGTATTATATACACATATGATACATGATTTCAAAGTATTTTTTAATGCTGATTCCAAAAAATCTAAAATCAAGACAATCTGACGTCTCTGGAAAAAGTTATACCTGTTTTTCATCTGTCAACTCATATTATTATAACAGTTGCAAACTCACTGCCGAAAAACCCTTAAAAGTTATGGTAGATGAACCAAATTTTGCATGAAGATTTTAGAATCCATCATTATTAAAAATCAAAACAATCCATTACAAAAAATATATATACCTACGAAATAATGGTATTTTTTGATGGAGCGGCAAATTTTGGGATATGCACTAAAGAAGATTCTTGTTCATCTTAGGAAAAAGTGCTAATAGGCTAATTTTTTCATTTTAATCTTTGTTTGGATATTCTTTAACTACCCTCAAAAATCTAAAAAAATCTCATGTCCGCAAGTCCTAATTTTCTTGGTTTGAAAATAAGGTGCAGATTTTAAAAAATTAATAAGAAAAGTTTAAATTTTTATATGTATACCAACATAAGCGACATGATTTAAAGGTATTTTTTAACACTTATTCCAACAAAACTCACAAACAAGTCAACCTGACCATCCCTGAAAAGTAATGCACCTTATTCATGTTGATCTGACACAAATATCTGAAGTGTAGTTTTTCAATTTTTTTAAATCTGCAACTTATCTTCAAACCAAGAAAATTGGGACTTCCGGACATGAGATTTTTTTAGATTTTTGAGGGTAGTTAAAGAATATCCAAACAAAGATTAAAATGAAAAAATTAGCCTATTAGCACTTATTCCTAAGATGAACAAGAATCTTCTTTAGTGCATATCCTAAAATTTGCCCCTCCATCAAAAAATACCATTATTTCGTAGGTATATATATTTTTCGTAATGGATTGTTTTGATTTTTAATAATGATGGATTCTAAAATCTTCATGCAAAATTTGGTTCATCTATCATAACTTTTAAGGGTTTTTCGGCAGTAAGTTTGCAACTGTTATAATAATATGAGTTGACAGATGAAAAACAGGTATAACTTTTTCCAGAGACGTCAGATTGTCTTGATTTTAGATTTTTTGGAATCATCATTAAAAAATACCTTGAAATCATGTATCATATGTGTATATAATACCATAGCCTATTTTTGCTAGTTTTGAAAATCTCCATTTCGCGATTTGACCTTGAAATCGCGACAAGCGGACATGAGATTTTTCTAGACTTTTGAGATATGTTATAGAATGGCAAAAGGAAGATATTGAGCAAAAAAAATTTCTACTAACATTCATTCCGAGATTTACCCCTTTTTTCTCCTTATTTTACTGTATTATATCCAAATCGCAATGCATACGGGTCATAAGAAAACTATTGAAATCAGTGAGCATTGGTTTGGATACGAATATCTTCTAAACGGTTAAAGCAATCAATTTGATTCCAAGGAATTTTTTGTAGAACGTTTAAGCCCCTACAAGAATATATCTTGCTAATTTGAAAATAATGAAGTTTCAGTGAATTAGAAATTTTTTAACAATATAAAATGTTTTTATATTTTTTTTTAACTTTGAGCTCGAATATCTTTAGAATGGTTAGATTAATGAAAAAAGTTAATAAGACCTTTTTTGTGGAGCAATCAATTTTCAACAAGAATATGTCTTGCGCGTTTGATCATTATAATTTTTCAATTTGTTACAAAATTAAGAACAAAAAACGAATTTTTAAAGATTTTCTCAATTTTTGGACCTCAAATATCTATTCAACGGTTAGATAAACGAAAAAAGTGTATAAGGCCTTTTTTGTAGGGCGTTCAATTTCCTACAAGAATCTGAAAAGAAATTTGCTAAAAAGTCAATTAATAAAAAAAATATTTTTTTTTAGTAGAAGCTTGATGTAAAAATGGAAAATTGCAAAGCGGAGGACCTTCCCATTAATATAAAGAGCTCATATTTGGTGTTTATATTCTAGAGGGGTCTAGAAATCGATTTTTCGGAGTACCAATTCAAAAAAAAGAATTTCGATTTTTTTGACCCACCCTAATATGTAGGTATACCTACATAAATGTATAATCCTGGTGATTTCTTTGGTTGGTGCGAATCAGTGTTTGAAGTGTTGTCAAGATATATGCTGTTATTTAAGGTCTTGGTTTTGAGAAAGGTGAAAAATTCCACTAAAAAAAAAACAAATTTTCGATGGTTTTTGGGTTTTAATTCAAAACCCACGGGTCAAACTGACCTCGGATTCGGATTCACCTTATCGACATTCGAACGATTTTTTTTTTTGGTGGCCTTTTTTTATGTCTCGGGTATCGGTCTACAGTACCTTGCCATATTATTAGGCCCAAGCAAAAAAACTAGAAATTTTCATGTTGCTCAGTTTTTAAAGTTTTTGTCGAAATATCCTGAATTTTGTGTTGTCTCATTTACTTACACTTATCACGTAGATACGGATTGACTTAAAAAAAGTTGGAATAACATACTGTGAAGGTCTGCTCGTCTGGTCTTCTACGAAAGAATAAACTACCAAAAATCTAAGAATCTTACGTAATAACCAGACGATCAGAGCTTCACTATTTATGCAAGATGGGGCTTTTGTCATAAAGTTAAGAATGTCACGTTATTCCTCGATACAAAAATTTAAGTATTGGACCCGTCTGGAAATATTCCGGTCATGAATTCCATAGAAAACCTCTTTTGGAGCTTATTCCCTTTTGCACGTTATTTAAGTCAACCCGTATCTACATGATAAGAGTAAGTAAATGAGACAACAAAAAATTCAGGATATTTCGACAAAAACTTTAAAAATTCAGCAACATGAAGCAAAAAATTGTATTTTTTTCACTTGGGCCTAATAATATGGCAAGGTACTGTAACACCAACAAAAAAAAAAAAAAAAAAAAGAGTGTGTGTACACATGTTCACGCGACTGAAGTTATACTTCTCATTCAGTATATGTGAATGAATTTCATTTGATATTTTTAATTTCTATTATTAAATTAATTAATCCACACTTCGTTTTTTTACATTTTTATCAATTTTATTTCTTTCATCCTCCTTGCGTCCATGTAGTTTTCAATTTATTCTGCGAATTTTACTCATGTTGTGCGGTTCAGAACGTACGGTATATGGTTAACGAGAGTAAATAAATTGCGCATAAAATGTGCGATATGGTAATTTTATGAGAATTGTATGTGCTTCAGCACTAGTAGTAGCAATATGGAACTTGCAGGGTTGCTACAAAGCTTAAAAGTTAGCTGAGCTCAGCTCACAGCTCAGCTCAAATTTTGAGCTAGCTCACTTTTAAGCTATGTACCGTAGCTCAGCTCATTTGAGCTGAGCTGAAAGTGAGCTGAGCTGATGGTTGAGCTGAGCTGTTGGGTGAGCTGAGCTGTCGGTGAGCTGAGCTGAGCTGTTGGGTGAGCTATGGTAAAGTGAGCTGAGCTGAGCTGTGATGGGTGAGAGGATACATTGATTTTATTTGGAAAGTATAATGAAATATGAATTTATTTTAAACTTTTATAAAACACCATAGCTTAAGATGTTTGGTTCTAGTTATTAATGGAATTATTTTAACACATGGATAATTTTATAAATAAAACAAATAATTTTTCGTGACCTTTTTTCTTGGTTTTTTTAACAGTAAATATATTTCTTTTTTTATCATAAAAAAAAATTCCGGTAAATTCCGGTTTTTCGACGTTTTTCAAAATTCCGAAAAAATCGCGTTTGAAAGTTGGGGTAAATTTTTTTGTATCGAAAAATCGCCGAATCTTTCAACGCTCCTGGAAGCTAAACCGCTTGAGAGCAATTTTTGGGAGTGATGCCAAATGATAGCTTGTGTCATGGGCCTACGCTTTGCACATTATCATATTTTTAAAAGATCGCCTTCCATGTTAAACCGCCACATCATGCCTTTTTTGTCAGACTCGTGCCTATTTTTTTTTTACTTTTAAGTTCTCCTGCTTTGAGAACGCGTGGACCTACAGGGATGGGAGTTATACCCAAATGTAGGTTAGAGTCCCCGCTACCCTTTGGCATCAAACAAATTTTTTTCATTTTTTTCAAAATTCCGAGATATAGACGTTGGAACGCTTTGATCTAGAGACAGGGGAGTGGTGCCATATGAAAGCTTATATTCTCAGCTACCCGATAGTGGTATAATCCGGTTTTTTGATTTTTTTCAAAATTCCGAGAAAATCGCGTTTGAAAGTTGGGTTAAAATTTTTTTTCGAAAAATCCCCGAATCTTTGAACGCTCCTCGAAGCTAAACCGCTTGAGAGCAATTTTTTGGAGTGATGCCAAATGATAGCTTGTGCCATGAGCCTACGCTTTGCACATTGTCAGATTTTAAAAAAATCGACTTCCATGTTAAACCGTCACATCATGCCTATTTTTTTTAGAATCGTGCCTATTTTTTTTTTTACTTTTTACTTTCCCGGTTTGAGAACGCGTGGACCTACAGGGATGAGAGTTATACCCAAATGTAGGTTAGAGTCCCCGCTACCTTTTGGCATCAAAAATTTTTATTTCATTTTCTTCAAAATTCAGAGATATAGGCGTTGGAAGTTGGGGGCGCTCACTTTCAGCTCAGCTCACTTTCAGCTCAGCTCAAATGAGCTGAGCTATGGTACCAAGCTCAAAAGTGAGCTAGCTCAAATTTGAGCTGAGCTGTGAGTTGAGCTGAAATGTGAGCTTTTTGCAACCCTGGCAACTTGCCACATGGAAATTACCACATGCAACTTGCCACATGCAACTTGCCACACGCAACTTGCCACACGCAACTTGCCACATGCAGCTTGCCACATGCAACTTGCCACACGCAACTTGCCACATACAATTTGCCACATGCAACTTGCCACATAAAACTTGCCACATGCAACTTGCTACATGAAACATGTAACTTGCAACGTGTTGTGTGTTTTATGTTTGCCGTACTGCGGCGTACTGGATTTTTAAATACTAAAGTACTGCCTACTCTAAAGGTGAAACGACAGCCCTGCTACCCAGGGTGATCGCGTCATAATCCCTTTGGCATTCTTGTCAAAAAGTAAATTTTCATACCCACCCATAAGAAGTATAACTTCAAAAACATGTGTGCAATTCACACGTGGTAGAAGTGAAACCATAAAAAATCATTTTTATTGCAAAAAAAATCGAAAAAGTCTACCTTTTTTTATTCTATCACCTTTAAATCCACCCACCTATAATACATTTTATATCACCCGAAAGCTTATTGTTTCAGCTCAAAATATTTATATCGACCATGTCTATACAACATCTACAAAAAGAGCTAGAATTTTTTGAACCCAATCAATTTGTTCATCAAAAAAGTACATAAATCAATCTTTTTTCTCTCATTAAATCTATTTTATTTAATGACAACCTATGATAAATTTTATATCATCTGAAAGCTTATTTCACTTTTTATATGACGTATCAATCATGCCTACAAAAAAAGTAAGATTTTTTAAAGCCAAATATATATGTCGGATTTTAAACTGAGATAACGGTACTTCTTACACTGGTGGCAGGTCATCGGCAACACATCTCTACAGGTGTTTTAAGGTATTTTTCAATTTGTTCAATTTAAGATTGTGTAACTTGTAGAGCACGTACCGTTATGTGTGATATATTAAAAAAAAAAGGTTATGTTATCAGCATGCGTATTAAAGTATAATAACAAATAAATCAAATTTGTATGTGCACTAGATCAAAAGATATAACGTGTGTAGAAAAAGAACATCTTTGTACCGTTATCTCAGAATTTTTAATATGAAATTAATTAAAATTTTGTACAATTATAGTTTATTTAATTACCTATCTACAGTACAAATTATTATTAAAACAAAAAAGTTATAACAAGTTGAATGTTCGTGTCGCGTTTTCGTTTCATCTTGTTTCAAATCACTACGATACTAAAGAAGTTTTCACTTCAAAAATTGTGTATCCAAGGTTTTGTTGCTATAGTCCGTTGCACATTCCACTGTTGGTTTTTTGTAGGCTGCGTTCATTCTAAAGAAAAATTATTTCGAAAATGTTGATACACTTTTGGCTTTGAAAAACTTCCCAGAAAAATTTCCTTTAAAAGTTTTTTTTTTTATTGAAAATGAAAATATTTTACATTGACAAAAATTCAGTGCAAAAAGTGTGAATTAATTATTTTTATAAATAATCGTCGAATTTCTAACAATTTTGCCTATTTAACCTTACATTAGCTTTCAATATTACAGTAGAAAAGCAAAAATGTAGAAATTTCAACGAATATTGAGAAGAAAAAAAATTAATGCACACATTTTGCATTGATTTTTTATTTTTATTTGTAACTACCGCTTTTTTTTTATTTCGATTATTTTTTTTTTTCTAATTTGCAAATGCAATAAAAAGAAAATAATTTTTTTCAACCCTGTTTTTGTTATATATAGAAGGTTTTTTGAGTAGTAGATACCTACTTTTTCAGCGTAGGTATTCAGCCAATAATATCAATTCTTTTTTTGAACAAGAAATCAATTGGCTCATAATTATAAAAATTGTTTAGTAATTAAAAAATTTTTGTTTTTCTGTGATTAAAGAAAAAACGATGGAAATTACGCTTTATTTCACTTATTAAATACAAATCATGACAATTTATGCTAGATATTTATGTACCTAAATACTCACTGAAAAACACAAACAATCCTAATATAAATCGACTTATCAAACTTAACCAAACAAACTTCAAATCATTTAAACTTAATGCGAGTGGCTCACTTAATCCCTCCGAAATTCTCTGAATGTAAATCAAATTATATTTCCTAACTTCAGCTGCATCATCACTCTTCCATTTTTCCATTAAACCTGAACTCAATACTTCCATTATGAAATCATTTAAGATTTCTAAAAATGGAGAATGCTCTGCGAATAGAAATCCCAAATATTTTTGCCCCAAACTACCTTCCAAAATATGGAAGTAGGATTTTTGAATATTCATACTCTCAGTTCATAACTCAGTTTTATCTGATCCCATGGCAAATCCAATATCTGTATGTTCGAGTGAATTAATTTCTGCCAAAAACATTTCACGATTGACAATTTTCACGATTTTTTCAAAGCCACGCAGTTTTGGATGGCGAATTTCGATTCCATTCTAAATCAATCAATAAAACTGGAATTTTGTGATCAATTAGATCTTGAATCGTCTGATAATTGTGCAATTTGATGAAAACTGTCAGAAATGATGTCAAATAAGCCAAACAAATATTTCCCAAGATAATTGCGAATACCAGCAGCAGATTTTGAATTCGATATTTGCCATTGAAGGTTGCCAAATATAGTATTTTTGACGAAAGTACTGCCATTTTCGAGAAAAAATATTTTTGAGCACTCTTATTGCAATAATGTAGATAACTATAATCCCTGCCCAAAGGCAAACTGTTGATAAAAACATCTTTAAAAAGCATTCATTAGTATTCACTTTTCTATTTAAAGGTTTTAAAATGATCCAATTTAAGAAATCCCTAGGATAACTTGCTTTCGACTGAAGACCTTGAATAGTTTTGAAAGTATTCAGGCTTATATCGATTTCGCCTTTTGAAACTACTTCAGCTATCGCAGTTATGTTATCACCATCTAAATCCTTGATTCTAACTCCAGTAATTGTGGCATTGTGTCGTTGTAAGAAACTTAAAATTAGTTTCGTTCCATATCCTCCAACCATGAGATGTCCATATTTATTATTGAAAGTATAACATCTCGGCATGTCCTGTTTCAATATACCCTGGAGTATGAATCCATTAAAGTTTTTGAGTTGATTAGGAATTGGTTGTGTTATTAAAAGTTCTTGAATCAAATTATTTGCGAAAGGAAAGAATGCATAATTTTTAGTTCCAGTTGATCCGAAATTCCGTGTAAGAATTTAAAACTTTTCTTTAAATTATCGAGATATTTTGAAAAAATTAAAACAAATTTTCGAACATGAAAACCTTGTATCAGCGGTTTGAGTTTTTCAATGCATCCACAGGATTCGTTTACTACTAACATGGCGTTTGTATTAAACAATTTTTCATTATCAACTTTTAATGGTGGATTTTTGAAATTTACCACAAAAATATCACTTCGTTTTTGCATGAAATTGCGATAGAAATCATTTTTAATATCATCTTCATCACCAAAACCAATAAAAAATATTGTTGCCAAAGAAGATTCTTTGAAAATTCTTTCAAGAAATTGAGTTATTTTTATGTACGAGTGCTTTAATTAAATTGATGCAGCAATTATCAGAAAAACAAATCAGTTCAGTTAATCAGTTAACTCTCCAACTTTTCTTTATATACTACTCGAATACTAAATGGAAACTGGCTTTAAAATAATATTGAGTATTCATAGAATTGATTGCAGGAATAAATTGACCATTAGCATTGCAGATAAAATTTATCAGATAAAAGGTGGGTGGTCAGCGTTGTTTCCCTTTAGGGAAGGGATAAAATGAATTAATGCTATGTGCTTCGCCTGATACTGATACAAAATGCAGGTACATGTTAATTTTAAAGACAAACTTTAAAAAGCAATTTTAAAATACATAAGCATTTTGTCATTGAATTTTTGCTATGTAACAAAATAGAATTTGTATTAGTTAAAATTCACCAATTTCATAATTTTTACCCTTATACCAATTATTTTAGATCAAAGACTGTATAGCATAGTAACTGTTGCTAAATTATTTATTTTAAATGAAATACTTTTTGAAAAAAAAATTCGCGTTTAAAGATTTTGTATTCACTTAAAGGCTGAAATGGTGCCGTGAAATAACGCCGAGCGAAATAACGCCGAATTCCCAAATTCGGCGTTATTTCACTTTCAAAAGCGAAATAAGGCCGAATTTCAACATTCGGCCTTATTTCACAATGATAAAGTGAAATAACGCTGATTCGGCATTATTTCACTTTTTCAGTGAGGCAAATCCTGCTAAGTGGAGCTTAGGAAAAATTGCAATGTAACCACCTGTAGTTAGTTTGGTATTGAAATGCCATATTCTTGGCAAAGGGACATAAGGCCCATGGACATAACAGCCACTTTATATTTGTGGACTTAAGTCCCAATTGAGTGAGACATAAGTTCCAAATTAATTGTCAAACTCAGGTTGGACATAAGACCCACAAATAAAAGATGGACGTTATGTCTCACTAACGAAGAATAAATTCACAAATTATAAAATTATTTCCCAACTGGATTTGGGATAGTTACAAAATTCGATTTTGCACTCTTATGTCCCACCCTATTGGCACATACGCCTATCCAATAGTGTATCCAAAGCAGGACAGCATGTCCCCAGCCTCCAAACATACTTCACTGTTTATACGCCTAAGTCCTGGGTATTATTATTGTTTTTATGTGTATACCAAACAACAAAGATATGTTTGTGTTATAACATAGCAAACGCGAAGCGGAAAAAAATTAGCTTACCTGATAATCTATTTAATTTTCGGAACCCAAACGCGAAGCGGAGATTCTCATGTAAGCAAATTTTTTTCCGCTTTGCCTTCCACCAATTAAAACAGGTGGGATTTATTCGTTTCTTATGAAAACTCATTTAAAAAAATTTTAAATTTTTTTTGAAAAATCAATGTTTTCAAAACGATCGGACGAATTTTTTATCCGTCCCGGGTTTGGCTTCCAGAAATACGGTCACCGTAGATATAATTCTTAAATTAAATGTCGTCCCACTCAAGTGGAACATAACTCCCAAAAATAAAGAGTGGGCGTTATGTCCCTGGGTCTTATGTCCCTGCGCCACATTTTTATCACATCTTGAAACTTATCTAGGTTAATGAATAATTAAGAGGCATATAAGAGCCAAAACTTTTTTGGAACCTATACCTCGATGGGATGGACATAAGTCCCAAATTGGTATGGGAGCCATTGTGCCCAAATAAATTTGGGCGTTATATGCCTTTGAAAATAAGAAAAAGGTTAACATACCGGTTAACTTGCGTCTGCTCTTATGCTCACATTTCTAACATTCGGCCTTATTTCTCAGTTGGGACTCGGCGTTATTTCACTTTGACAAAGTGCAATAAGGCCGAATGTTGAAATTCGGCGTTATTTCCCTTTTGTAAAGTGAAAAAACGCCGAATTTTGGAATTCGGCGTTATTTCGCTCGGCGTTATTTCACGGCACCGTCTGAAATGTACACAAAACTTGAGCTGCAACTTTTTTCTAGCTAACAATTTTTGTCAGAAGGCATCTCTACTCTATAGCATACAAGCAAGTTTAAGCTAACCGTTCCTAGATTCAATTTAGTATTTTTGAATAAAAATCAAAAAACAATTCTATTAATAATATTAGCTATGTATTTCATTAATTTTGGTTCTTGTTTAGGCTTTTTTTAAGCATTTCTTTTTTTTACCGAAATACTTAAATGAAATTTCCTTTAAAACAGAGTTGCCGCATATAAATTTCTTTTTTTAAAGTGGCAATCCAATTTTTTCTTTTTTGATACCAATGTATCCTTCATTTGACACAAATTTATATTCTAACCTATGAGCTAATAACTCGACGGTTGCAATTTTTTTATGTCATTTTTTAGATGAATAACACTGTGTTACAAAATAAAAATCATGTCAATTACTTTGGAAATGACCTAGCAAAGGTTATAAGTATTACTGAGTACATCATATTTCGGCACTTGAAATTTTTCGTAGACCCTCAAAATTTCAAGTTATCGTCAAATAACCGTTTTTCAATTTTTTCAAATTTTCAACGATTTTTTACTCAGCCATTTTTCGATAAAAATTTTTACAGTTCTAAACAGAGGGGTACTTGTTCTTTTTGAAAATATTTTTTTTATTATGCTCAAGCACCAAATTGGGTGTAGATTTTATGGGCTTTGACATGATTTTTATTTTGTAACACAGTGTTATTGTGAAAAAAATTCAATAAAAAATATTGTAAAAAAATATTTTGTAGTTCGAGAAAAATAAATTTAAACGTATTTATAAAAACGGCAAATATTTCAAACAAAAATTAAAATTTTCGTTAAAGTTTATTAAAATTTTTGGTTTATACCCACATTTTTTAATGCAATATTTGAAAATAATTAAAAACCAATAAAACTGCATGAAAAACTTTGTGACAGTTGGTGTACATTGAGAAGAATAAAATAAAACGTAAAAGCAAAACTACGTAAAACATTTTGAAACGTGAAATTTTGAATGTGATCTCTTAAAGCAATCTTTTTTCTACCATAATCAATAAATAATTTAAAAAAATATGATTTACCTGGAGAGAAAAATAATTTTAAGTAAAAGTTACAAACTTCCCATACAAATTTGTATGGGGAAAGTAGGGCCCTAGAGGCACGGGTAAGTGAATACGTGAAATTTTGAATGTGATCTCTTAAAGCAATCTTTTTTCTACCATAATCAATAAATAATTTAAAAAAATATGATTTACCTGGAGAGAAAAATAATTTTAAGTAAAAGTTACAAACTTTCCATACAAATTTGTATGGGGAAAGTAGGGCCCTAGAGGCACGGGTAAGTGAATTCCAAAAATTGTTTTTTGCTCAATTCCCATTATTTAGATCCTGAACTTTCGAAAACATCACTTTGGGAAATAACGGACACCCTAATGTACATGTAGGTACGCATACATTAGGGCGTTCGTGATAAGGGTTTCTTTTTTTATCGAGAATCAAGTTCTTAAGTGGAAAAATTATTTCAAAACAATACAAAAAATCCCTTAATTTTTGCAGATTTTTATTTTGACACTAGATGGCTCCATAAAAGGCTTAAAGTTTTTTCTCATTTGAAATAGGTACATGTTGGCTTATGAGGCCATTTCTTTAGATATGCCTTTAAAGTAAAAATGTTTGATGAGGTTCTTGTCTACATCAAACACCGGTTTTAAAAAGGCATATACCATTTTTCTAGGACCAGTTTAGTCAGGTTTAGTCAAGGCTTGCATGTGCTGAGATTCTTTCCTTATTTAAACCCTTGATCCAACGCTTATGACAAGAAACTCGCCATATTAACTAAACTTAATTAATATGAAACCACGTGCGAAATCTACTCTCAAACTTATGAGAGTGGGTTAGAATTGTCTCCCACAATTTAATTGATATTTAAATATTTTGTTTGTAAAGATAATTTGTCAATTTTATCCAGCAATCGATTGAATGAATATTTAATATCTGAAAGTCATTAATGTACGAGTACGAGTAGTTAGCTATAAAAAGAAAAGTTAAGAAATTTGATTGATCGTAGTTCAGTTGGTTTAAATTTACTTTTTAAAAATGTTCAGGAAAAAATTATTTTACATTTCATGTCTGACTATTCTATTTTTTGTTGGTGCTTCCATCGATAGCAAGTACTCTTACACCAACAAAATGATTAAATTTCTCGAAAGAATTCTCAAAGAATCTTCTTCGGCGACAATATTTTCTATCGGTTTTGATGATAATCATGATGACAATGATTTCTACCAAAATTTCATGCAAAAACGAAGTGATATTTTAGTGGTAAATTTCAAAATTCCACCATTAAAAATAATCAATAAAAAAATAATAAATACCGACGCCATGTTAGTTGTGAACGTATCTTCGGGATGCATTGAAAAACTAAAACCGCTGATAAAAGGATTTCATGTTCGAAGATTTGTTTTAATATTTTCAAAAAGTCTCAACAATTTGAAGGAAAGTTTTAAATTCTTCGGAATCTTAAAATTTACTCGGATTTTCGGATCAACTGGAACTAAAAATTATGCATTCTTTCCTTTCGCAAATAATTTGACTGAAGAACTTCTTGCAACCAAAGCAATTCCTAATCAACTCAAAGACTTGAATGGATTTATCTTTCGAAGCATTGTGAAACAGGATATACCGAGAACTTATGGTTTCATAAACAAAAATGGCCGCTTCATACCTTCAGGTTATGTGTCGAAACTATTTTATAGTTTCTTAGACCAATACAATGCTACCATAACAGGAGTAAGAATAAGAAATTTGGATGCGGACAACATAGCTGGGATCGTGGAAGCAACTCTTAATGATGAAATCGATTTGAGCATAAACGCTTACAGACCTATTCAAGGACTTAAGACAAGCTATCCTATTGATTTTTTTAATTTAATCCAGTCAAATAAGGATTTAACCTCGGAATGAATGTTAGTAGAAATTTTTTTTGCTCAATATCTTCCTTTTGCCATTCTATAACATAACTCAAAAGTCTAGAAAAATCTCATGTCCGCTTGTCGCGATTTCAAGGTCAAATCGCGAAATGGAGATTTTCAAAATTAGCGAAAATAGGCTATGGTATTATATACACATATGATACATGATTTCAAGGTACTTTTTAATGCTGATTCCAAAAAATCTAAAATCAAGGCAATCTGACGTCTCTGAAAAAAGTTATACCTGTTTTTCATCTTTCAACCCATATTATTATAACAGTTGCTAACTTACTACCGAAAAACGCTTAAAAGTAATGGTAGCGGAATCATATTTTGCATGAGGGTTTTCATATCCATTATCATTAAGAATCAAAACAATGCAATGCAAAAAAACATTTATATCTATGACAAAATGGTATTTTTTTGAGAAAAGGGGAAATTTTGGGATGTGCACTAAAAAACATCCTGGTACAATCTTGGAATTAGTGCTAATAGGCTAATTTTTTTGTTTCTATCTTTGTTTGGATATTCTATAACTTATGTCAAAAATCTAAAAAAATCTCATGACCGCAAGTTCTTATTTTCCAGGTTAAACTAAGTTAGGTGCAGATTTAAAAAAAATAATAAGAAAATTTTAGATTCTTATATGTATACCAACATAACCCATATCATTTCAAGGTATTTTTAAACGCTGATTCCAACAAAACCCACAAACAAATCAATATGACCATCCCTGAAAAGTAGTGTACCTTATTCATGTTGATCTGACACAAATATCTGAAGAGTAGTTTTTCAATTTTTTCAAATCTGCACCTTATCTTTAAACCAAGAAAATTAGGACTTGCGGACATGAGATTTTTTTAGATTTTTGAGGGTAGTTAAAGAATATCCAAACAAAGATTTAAATTAAAAAATTAGCCTATTTGCACTTATTCCTAAGATGAACAAGAATCTTCTTTAGTGCATATCCTAAAATTTGCCCCTCCATCAAAAAATACCATTATTTCGTAGGCATATATTTTTTTTGTAATGGATTGTTTTGATTTTTAATAATGATGGATTATAAAATCTTCATGCAAAATTTGGTTCATCTACCAAAATTTGTAAGGGTTTTTCGGCAGTAAGTTTGCAACTGTTATAATAATATGAGTTGACAGATGAAAAACAGGTATAACTTTTTTCAGAGACGTCAGATTTACTTGATTTTAGATTTTTTGGAATCAGCATTAAAAAATACCTTGAAATCATGTATCATATGTGTATATAATATAATAGCCTTTTTTTGCTAATTTTGAAAATCTCCATTTCGCGATTTGACCTTGAAATCGCGACAAGCGGACATGAGATTTTTCTAGACTTTTGAGATATGTTATAGAATGGTAAAAGGAAGATATTGAGCAAAAAAAATTTCTACTAACATTCATTCCGAGATTTACCCCTTTTTTCTCCTTATTTTACTGTATTAATTGGGTCATTTTGAAACCTTTACAAAAAAACTTTGATAATAATCAGTATATTTTTAGACCATTTTCATCAAAAGTTTGGTTATGTATTGGGATAGCTTTTTTCTACATCATCGGTATGAGAATGTTGAAGAATATTTGTTGTCGTAAGTCAGTTAATACTTGGCAGTACTTTAGTGAAACATATCTACCAATACTCAGCTCCCGAACAGAGAAAACCAATAAAGGAGAATATCGATTGCAAATCCAAGTGATAGTTTATGCATTTATATTGGGAAACGTTTATTTGTGTTATTTGACATCATTTCTGACAGTTTTCATCAAAACTCAGAACTGTCAGTCGATTGAAGATCTAATTGAACACAAAATTCCAATTTTGCTGATTGATTACGAGTGGCATCAAAATACCCATGATCCTAAACACTATCCAAAAGGTTTTGAAAAAGTCGTAAGAATTGTTAATCGAGAAATGTTTATGGTTAATATGAATTCTTTGGATACAACTGATATTGGATTTGCAATGGGACAAGATAAAGCTAAATTTTTTATGAATTATCAAAAATCCTATTTTCATGTCCTAAAAGGTAGTTTGGGATATAAATATTTAGGATTTTTACTTGCAAAGCATTCACTATTTTATGAAATTATAAATGAATTTATAATAAATGTTTTGGGTTCAGGTTTAATTGACAAATGGAGAAGTGATGTTGAAGCTGAGATTCGAGCAAATAATTTGATTAACATTCAAAAGATGTCGAAGGAATTTAGTGAGAATTTACCATTGGACTTGGATTATTTCAAATTTGCTTGGATATGGCTGATTAGTGGATTGTTTTTAGGATTATTGGTGTTTTTTTGCGAGATCATAATTGCAAACTAAGAATAAAAATACTAGGCTAAGAATATTGGTGTTTTGAAGTTTTGTTAAATAAAAGTTGTTGCACAATAAAAGTTGTATTTATTCGGAGCACATACTATTAACATTGTTTTTTTTTTGTATCTTATTACAAATTAATGTCATTTTCATTCTCAACTGGGGGAAAGTACCTACGATAACTTAGGGGATAAGAATTGATAATGGTATTTTGTAAAGGAGCTCAATACATGGGTGGGGAGGGTCTATCTCCCCCCGTTTAGGCGGGAGGGGCAATTTTCTAAAATATAACTTAAAATACAAAAAAAAATTATTAAAAAACAACGGCAACACTTACAGTTATGAATGATACCTTTTTCAAAAGCCAGAATTGTACACTTAATTCTAGTTTTTAAATCATAGAAGCATATGGTTTTCAGTATGTGATAAAAAATTGATTGAGGCAGTTTATTTCATTGATTAATTTCATATTTAAACTCACAGTCTTGGTAAAAATAGTATTTAATGTGTTTTTTTTTTTTAACTTTTTTCCCCAAATTTTGACTTTGAAGTTGATTATTTCGAGAAAAATTAATTGAAATAATTTGATTTAAATACTCCAATTAAGTATTCAATTCTGGCTTTTGAAAAAGGTATCATTCATAAGTGTAAGTGTTGCCGTTGTTTTTTAATCACTTTTGTTTGTATTTTACGTCATATTTAGAAAATTGCCCGTCGCGCCTAAACGGGGGAAGATAGAACCCCCCCCTCCCATAGTAAAAAATGATTAAATTGAACTCTTCTACAAAATACCGTCATCAATTCTTGTCGCCTAAGTTATCGTACTCGTGCTTTGTATATAAAATCTATACCTAGTATCATGAAAAAAAACAGCGCCACCAAAAAAGTGAGCTAGCAAACGAACTAAAAAATATGTCAAATTTCAAACAGAAATATATATCTCATCTCCTTACTCCCATTATTAATTCGATCTAAGCGCCCTCGCGACCACTCAGGTAACGAACAAACTAAAAAATTGCACTTCATGATAGTACTATAGATTTTATATACAAAGTACTCGTGCCCTCAACTGCCTCAGTATCTACCATTGAAGTTGATGACGTACCTACCTAAAATTGAAAGAGTAACAACTTTAAAAATTAAACCTTGCAGAACAAAAAAGAAATTCAACAAAACATTCTAAAAGTTTTTGGTATTGATCCGAGCAAAACTTTTGGTATTGCTTAATATTGCTTAACATTGTACAAACTGAGGTTTTCACGAACCGAAATTCTCACAGGGAGCAGCATTCCAAAGCCACGGTACATAGTTCAATATAGTGGTAGGTTCTGCCAATACTTTGGAGATGTTACATTGAAGAACAAGATAAATTTCATCTGCATTAGACCAGGACAGAAGATACAAGAACAGTCGTTAAGAAGTTATGAGGGAAAAAACTTGCTTACATACGTAAAACCTGGGTAAATAAACACTAATTTTTGCTAAGCCGCCCGTAATCAAGTAATAAAAAAAAGAATAAGACACTGAATAATATTCATGATTCAAAAAAAAGTTTAAATATTTCGGAAACCTAGGGCCTATGCAGATTTTTGATCAACTTGTTCTGAACTACGACATACTAAAGTATTCTCAAAGGCACCTTGGGGGTCATTTGGTAAATAAAAGTTAAGAAAAAAGATTTTTAAGCATAGATTATAATGACCTCTTATACAAAGTGGTTAAAAATAAGAATTTCTCAAAAAGAAAAAATAAAACAACTTTAAAAGGTAATAGTAATAATTTAGTGAAAAACATGCATAATGCAGTGAAAAACCTAGTATGCAAACAATTTTGAAAATTTTGAAGAAGTTTTCAATTACTTGGATGACTTTATAAAAAAAAAAAAAACTAAAAAAAAATATAAAAACAATGCTGAAAAATCGTTTCGTCAAAACCTGACGATGAAGAGGTTTTGGTAAACTTTTCGGGTAGAGAGATACTTACGTTCAAAAATGCTCCAATGACACCGACTAAATTTGAACAGTAATTTTCCATGTTCAAAAGCTATGTCAGGCCAAATAGGCAGAATTTTATGATTAAAAAATTCAGGAAATATTTTGTGGTGTAAAAAAAATGTATTCTTATATTTTGTTTGCATGTACATAATATGTAATTTAAATTTAATGTTTTGTGTGTTTTATTCTAGAAGATTTTATGTTTTCTATTTATATTGTTATTTTGTTTAAATTTTGGCGGAGTTCAGTTAATTTTTTGGTTTTTAATGTGTTTTTTAATGCATATTTTCATTGTTTTAAGCGCATATTTTTGGATTTAAGGTGCATATTTTATGCACATATTTTGGGTTTTTAAGTGCATAAAAATCCTTGCCCTGATCATAAATAATATAATAATTGTGATATTATTGTCTCTATTTTATCTGTTTCACAAACTGTGGCATATAAAATCTTACTGCCGAATCAAAATTCATCTGCAATGTATGCATTTTGCTTCGAAAAAACACAAAGCGCCTTCAAATTAGTACAAATTTACAGTTTTTGATTTAATTTTTTTTTTAGAAAAGGTACATCAAACAATGGATTTTTTTTAATGGCTGCTGGCGTCGTTTAATTAAAATTTTATATTCTTGTATTACAATTTAATATTTTTTATATTAGTTTTAAATAAATTTGTATTACATTTTAATACAATTATATGAAAATGTAATACAATTATATGAAAATGTAATACAATATATTAAAATGTAATACAAAAATATTAAAATCTAATACAGCGGTATTAAAATTCAATACAAGATTAGGATTTAACAAACGGAGGTTATTTTCTAATAATTTTTGTATTAGAAGTAGTAAACTTAAAATATTAAAATGTAATATTTTTTGCATTGAAAATTGCTTTAATACAAGAGCTGTATTAAAAAATACTCCAGAATTTTTAACCGTGTGTATTTGTGTATTATGCATGAGTTTTGCATTTCAAATATTGCTTGTAGAAATTGGACCAAACAAAATCTTAAAATTTTGAAAAATTTGAAAAAAAAAGTTACACATACGCCACAGTGAACGCTAAAGGGAAACAGCAACAAATGATTGCTAAGGATAAACAAAAGTTTTTTTTTGTTGGTTTACCGAGAAATTTTTTTTCTAAGCTTATACATTTTTGACCCTTCAACAATAAAGGATATATTATTAATAAATAAAAGTAATTGTTTGTTTTTGTTTACAGCATAAAGTGATTTCTCAGTAAAATACTGAATGGAATACGTAGTTAGATATTATTTTGAAGTTTTTTTTTAAATTGAAGATACTTGAACACATCTCAAAAATAATTAATAAGTAATTTTTTTTAATGGAGTGTATAGTTTATTTTTTGTTTTTGTTTTGTTAAAATGAAAGTGAAAACCTCTCTTAAACTTAAAAAAATATTTATTTTTCTAAACAATAACCCTCATTGTTTTTATATTTGCATAAAATTTTATGCTACAACAAATACGAAAAAAATGAAATATATCTTTGGTATTTCCCATATCCAAATTAGCCAAAATTTAAGCTCTCGCACTACAGAGAAAGTGAACGCAAAAGTTACCTTATAATAAAATCAACACATCTCCCGCACTGCTGTTTAGTACTCTGAATGAGTTTCATTGACAATATCATTGGACAGTAGACAAAGATTTCGCACGCTAAGGTTTTAAGCAAGAAGTGTCAAGAAAAATGCTTGTACACAAAACGGCCAAACCCATTATTTTGGTTTGGTAAATGTCCAAAAAAGTGTTAAGTGTAAAGAAGAAGCTATGTCATTGTTATAGGTAGTATACGAAGACGACAACTGACGCGATGCGACGCGACTTAGCCGACAGCAAAGACGACGTACGGACGAGATGTTGATTTGAATTTTTAGCTTTTGCTAGCGTTACATATGCGGAACGTGATAGTTTTTAAAAAAATATCAAAACTGTCACATTTGACAGTTATGTAAAAAAAAAAAAACTTTACTTGCAGTAGGGTTAAAAATAAAAGATACGACAATATGATGGTTTGAAAGCACCTGTCTTGTATAGCAATCCAATCAAACAATCAATTCACTGTTCGATACCTTAGTTGGGTAATAAAATGCAAAATCCCAACACAAAAGTAATATGTGTTGATTGCATGATGAAGTTGCGCAGGTAATGACAATAAAGTCATGCTTCAGGGAATTCAAATTTGAACGTTTTCCATCATCAGAGCTCGTAACTTAGGAGATTTGGTGATAATTGCAAAATTATAATTGGATAGTAGTGCAAATCAGATTAATTCATGTAATTTAATGTCATTAGGTACATACAAAAAAAGGTAGCAATTTTTAAGCAAATTAATGCAGTTTCGTGGGAAAATAAAACTAAACAAAACATAATGAACTAGTTATACAAATACTCTTAATCGTTACCCTACTGAAACATGACCAAAACTTCACTTAACCGTTTTGAACCTTGATTTTTCGACATTTTTTGCATTTTTAAAATAAAATGCAAATATTTTAAGTATTTTTACCAAAAGTTTATGGTTTATTTAAGCTATTATAAGCACTATTAAGTATATTACTCAAAATTATAAAATTGTCTTAGCTCGATTTTATCGAATGCACATCAAAGTCACATACTTTCATTTTCATTAAAACGAAATAATTACATATTCGGTTATCATAGGGTCAACCTCCTTCTTTTTTTTATGTTTTTTGGAAGAGTGTAAAAGCATAAACAAATTATTTATTCTAAACTTGATTTTAGCTATACACTATAGATACGACAAACGGAGAACTTGGAACAAAAAATTAATTTGCATGAGAAAAGTTGAAATGTTAAAATGTTTACATGAACGGTTACATGATTTTAAAACCGAAACAGAAAATGGGGTGTTTGGTTTGGTGGATTGAACTTGTCAGCAAAATGTGTTTAAGAAATGGTTGTGGACTTATGTTGCTTAGAGAAGTTATTTAAACTTTTAGGAAAATTATTTTAAAATTATTTAATTTTGTTATTTAAAGCATTGAAATTTGTTTTGGATAGTTTTGAGTTTTATATAAAACTCAAAATAAGGTGTATATTTTCTACAGCTCAGTGATATAAGGAGCTCTATTTATAAAATTTAAGAATTGATTACAGTTTGATTTTTTAAGAAATTCCATAAGAAAAAAAGTGAAAACTTCTTTAGTGTCGTAGTGATTTGAAACAAGATGAAACGAAAACGCGAAACGAACATTCAACTTGTTATAAATTTTTTGTTTCAATAGAAAGATGAATGTACCTACTGTAGATAGGTAATTAAATAAATTATAATTGTACAAAATTTCAATTCATATTCAAAATTCTGAGATAACGGTAAAAAGATGATCATTTCCTACACACGTTATATCTTTTGATCTAGTGCACATACAAATTTGATTTAACTTTAATACACATGCTGATAACATAACCTTTTATTTGATATATCACACATAACGGTACGTGCTCTACAAGTTACACAATCTTAAATTGAAAAAAATTGAAAAAAAGTATCTCAAAAGACCTGTGGAGATCTGTTGCCGATGCGATGACCAGCCACCAGTGTAGGAAGTACCGTAATCTCAGTCTGGAAATTCAACATGGTTGACTTTGAAAAATTCTAACTTCTCTTGTAGGCATCTTTAAAATTTTGTATAGGTTGTCAAACAAAAAAATTGAATTAATAGTATGAGAACATAAAAATAAATGTTTTTTTTGCTTTTTTTGATGAATTTTCATCGAATTTAAAAAATTCTAGCTCTTTTTGTAGATGTCTCATAGACCTGATCGATATATATATTTTGAGCTTAGACAATAAGCTTTTAGATGATATAAAATTTATATATGTTGCCATATAAAAAACATGGATTTGAAGGTGATAGAATAAAAATACTTAGATTTTTTCTATTTTTTTTTTTTTGCAAGAAAAATTATTTTTTAAGGTTTCACTTCTAGATTGCACACATGATTTTTTTTTTCATATAATAATCTAAACACCGTTTTCAATGATGTCATAGGTACACAAAACGAAAATTGAGAATAGTTTAAACCGTTTTTTAATACTTTTTTTAAGCATAGGCATTTTCTTAAATAAAAAAAAATTTTCAATTTTTAAGATAATATTAATAAACACTAAAATCAATAATTCAAAAAAATTTTAAAAAGTGCGATTTTTAAAAAAAGTAAAAGAAATGATGTTTTTAAATCCAAAAATATTGTAAAGTTTAAATATAATCCTAATAGTAGGAGATCCCGCCATAGGACGATCTACCCTCATCGTTATACGAGTTGAGATTTATATTTTCTGAAAGGTAGTATCTAAGGAAATAAATTGCACATCGGTTGCCTAGCAATATTCTGTCAAGGCATAGGGTTGCCAAGCCTTATAGTTTATTTTTGCGTATTTTTGAATTCTAACTTATCACATAAAAATTTGTTAAAAAATCTTTCATTCTGATTTTTGGTGAATTATTTCTCAAATATCGAATTTGACTGTCATGACTTCAAAAAGGCTATATCTCAAGTTGTAGATTTTTTACATTTTTTATTTGTATGTGTGGGTTTCATATACTCATTATATCTATCGATTCCAATTTCAATTTTATTTCTATCACGTTTTGCTTAGAAAATAGATTTTTGCCATTTTTCTAAATTCAACTTTGTTTATGGAAATACTCTTAGACAAGAGCACACATCGTTCGTATGTTAAAATCACCTAAATCAATTTTTTAATTTTAAAAACAAATTTGACATTATTTTTTAAAAAAATTTTAATATAATTTTTTTAAGTTTTTAATAAAAATAACTATTTTATTTTAAATTTAAATACATAATATTTATTTCTTTATGAATTTTAAAAATGTTTTATTAATTTCAGCAACTTTTACCATAAAACAAAAACAAGTAAGTACGGCTAATTTATTTTTGTAAAAATTCGTCTTAGGGCCAATTTTTCAATAGTCAGTTAAACAATCATTTAGTACTTATTCCTAAGGATAGAGAAAAAATCAATTTTTCAAAAAGCAGATAAAGCTTATTCCTTAGAATAAAACTATCTGCTTCTTTCAGAGACGAATAAAAATTATTCTAGGGAATAATCTCAACAAAAATATTGTGTCAGTTGTCAAAGCTGTTTTGAAAGAATTTTGAAAAAAATTAAGTGGAACACAAGAAAACAAAAACAATCATGAATAAAAATGACGTTTAATTTTAAATATTTTTGAATTTGAGAATTTTTTTTTGTTATTCTGTAGAATAAATTATTCTTGATTGAAAAATTCAATGTTTTTATCTGATTGTTTATGAGCCTAATAACTTTATTCGTCGAACAGTTAACTGACTGTTTATTAGAAGATTGAAAAATTGGCTCTTAGTAAAATAAATATTTTTTGACGTGATAACGTCTTATAAATCGATGAACCATGGCGATGGCGGCCACCACAAAAAAGTGACGCCATTTTCTAACGTTACACTCTCGCACTTTCGCAGTCGCAGTGCGGCAAAAAATTTAAATTCAGAATTAAAAATAAACTATTAGAGGTATAAAAATCTTCTATAGCTTATTTGAAAGATAATAACCTAAAGCTTAATCCAAATGAAGGATTTTTAAAAATTCCGTCATTTAATAGGGTAAACATGGGTAAAACGGAAAATTGAAATTTGGGCTAAAATCTAAACGCAAAAATGTAGAGAATTGATTTTTTTTTTGCTATAGATAGATGAGATTAATTTAAGAATAACTGCTTTTGAGAAAAAATTCTAAAAAAAAATTTGAAACTAAGCTATAACGTTTTGTTTAAACGTTGCACACGTGTTAGGGCTATGACAAAATGATGATTATAGGTAGGGGAAATTTTTTTTGACAATTCTAAAGATGTGTCTAATACGAATTTTTTTTAAATACACTGCATTTCGAAATATGATTTTTTGAAAAACACCTATTTTTAGGGGTATTTTTGGGTAGTTTTTTATTTTTAGCTTTTTTTTGGAGCGTTAAAAAAATCTCCATTAATAGGACATGTAGGCCTGGGCTATCCGCATACATGCGCAAATTAGAGTTTTAAAGTGACTGATTAACAGGAAAAATAAGTTAAAAAAAACAGGTTTTTAGAGCGTTTTTAACCGATTTTCATCGTTTTTGATTTTTATCTTTTTTTCTTTAACAGATAGAAAAATAAAGTATATAGAGGGTTGATAGAGTATAGTCAGGGCTATATGCGTGCGAAATTTCAATCATTTTTAAAAACACAATTTTGAGATAACGGTAAAATAAAATGTTGGAATTCAACAGGTTATAACTTTTGATTTAGAGCATATAGAAATTTGATTAAACTTTATTGAGCATCCTGATACAATTACCTTTCATTTGGTATATCACACATAACGGTAGACTAACTACAAGCTACACAATGTTAAATCAAGAAACTTGCGAAAACACTCAAAACACCAGTGGAGATCTGTAGTTGCCCCATGAACAGTCACCAGTGTGGGTAGTACCGTAATCTCAGTCTTTAAATTCGACATGGTTGACTTTAAAAAATTCTAACCTTTCTTGTAGGCAACTTGGAAATAAGATTGAACCGTCATGTGAAAGGTGAAACAATAAGCTTTCACGTATTATAAAAATTTTATTTTTTTGATTTTATAGCATGAGACCATAAAAATAAATGTTTTTCATGCTTTTTTTTTGATGAAAATACATGGAGTATTCTAGCTCTTTTTGTAGATGTCTTATAGACCTGATATATATATATATATATTTTGAGCTAAGACAATAAGCTTTCAGATGGTATAAAATTTTGCATAGGTTGTTAAGGAAAAAAATGGAATTAATGACGTGAGAATATAAAAATTCATGTTTTCTTTGCTTTTTTTTTTATTAAAAATGATTGTTTTCAATAAATTATTTTTATGCTCTTTTGCGCATTATAAAAATTTAAAAATAAAAGAAGAAATACTTGGCTTTTAAATTGCATAATTTTTTTTTGTAAGCTTTTAAAATAAAAAAATTAATATAATGAGAAAATAAAAAAGGTATTTTTTTTTTTTAGCTTTTTCTTGTAAATTATGATTGTTTGAAAAAGTAAACTCTTCAATTGACTCATTTTAAACAAAACCACACAACCTGTTTTCTGACGACGTTATCACGTAAAATCATCGTCCGTACACCGGCTTTACAAACAGCCTCTTTTTTTTAATACCTAGTTGTGTTTTAATTTAAGAATCGCACAAAAATTGGTTAATTTCTTATTGAATTACATTTATGGTTCATTTTTGCATTTTTAAACAACGCAACTTCATATAAATTAATAATGACATAAATCAAAAAAATTACGTCAACTGTTTATAACTACTCAAACTCAATTATATAATATTTTTTTACTTGTATAGCTCACAGGTCTATGATCTATTGATCATATAATATGAAGCAATTATAGTAGATACCTATGACGTATTAGAAATTCCTACGACGAACAATGCCCTGTTGTCCAAAAAAAAAAAAAAACACACAACATTACCATCGATTAAAACCTCATTAGGTGCTTTTTTATTTAGGTTCGTTAAAAAAAAAGTGATTGAGTTAAATAGCTACGCATACTTTACCTATACCAACAGCTAAGACCTCACAATCAAAAGTCACCATCACTTATCACAGTGCGAACAATTTGTCCGTTCGTTAACTTATTTTTTTTGTTTTTGTTGTTGTTTTTTGCTTTTCTAAAAAGCTATCATCTATCCAATTGAAATGCAAACACATGCAATAGTGCAACATATTTTTTCTGTTTGTTTATTTTATATGGTTTTAATGACCGATAAATCACTTTCCCTTGGCATATTATTTAAGCGTCATCGTCTTCAGTCTAATCTTTATAAATTTGTTTGTAAATTGTTCATGCTACGTGCCACTTGAATTACTTTTTTCAAAAACTCTCATCAGTCTCATCTGCCTTTTTACAACCATTTATCGTTAAATGTATTGACCATAAAAGAGTATTTGCATGCGTTTGCCAATTTTTGTATGTTGCTGATTATTGTCAAAGCCTTAAAAAAGTTGGCGTAACAAGCGGACTTAAAGTTACACTTCATTTGTGGAATACGTAAATAGTTGGTAAATTGTGAACATAATGCAACAAAAAAGATAAAAGTTTATGTGTGTCTGCCAAAATTACAATTTTTTTTTTATCAGTGGCGTGCCACCATTTGAGAATGGAGGGGGTTAATATTCAACATAACACAACCGTTTTCAATTTTTCAACTAAATCTTCAACATTTAATATGCGTCTTCTCCCTCGTTTGAAAAAGACCAAAATTGATAAGTTGTAGTCAAGATACTGAAGATTGTTGAGTTGATCCCCCGAATGTGACTGATCCGCAACTGTTTAAAAACCTACTACCAAAGAAGGTAATCTCTTATCCATTGCAATGACAATGTATGTATTTTGAAACTACACTTTCCTAGATTCGTTTGATATGTTAAGCAGGTTCGTGTCACAAGCATGACTTGAATACCTACTTTAATTGCAGGTTTATGATAAAGAGCGTGCACCTTCAGGTGAATAAGTAAACACAACTTCACATCAAACAGGCGACACTTTTACTCAACTTTAAATGATAAGTTTATTAAAAAACGCCCGTTTCTTGTGAAGATGTGAGTTGATTTTGGGCAAATGTACAGGTATTATTTTCAACAGTTTCACTTTCATTTTAAATTTGAAGACAACAAAGGGTTTTTTTTATGTAATCATTGGTGTAGGTTAGCATTCTAAAATGGTTTTTTTTTTGTCGGTCAAAGAAGAGTCAAATTTATTGTACCATGTTGGTACGTGCACATTAAAGTTTACTGAATTATAAATAAATCAAACTTATATAAGATTTTGTGGATTCATGTTTATATCGCCTAGGTTAGTATATTCGTTAAATGGTTCTATGATTTCTTTTGAAATGTAAATTTTTAACTCGCATGGTAATGCATTTTTAGAGCACAATTTGAAGATGTATAATGATAGTTAAAGTTTTCTGTTTTTTCCCTATATTGTATATTGTAATTGTGGATTCTAAGTTATGCAAGAATAACTAAATACACAGAGAAAAATAGACCACATAAAATAGAACAAAAACAATAAGATTTCTCTATGGTTTTCATCCAAGAAGGAAACCTTATTAAAATAATCGGGTTTTCCTTATTGTTTTAAAATCTGCAAAAAAATAAAAAAAACGATGACCAGGCTGGGAATCGAACTGGAGACTTCAAATCATTAGTCGCCCACCTTACCACCTGAACCAACCTGCCATTAAAATATTGATCGCGATTTTTGTTCTAGTGCTAAGTTGCAAAAAAAATCAACTTTTCAGTCAAATTTTAATAAGATTTTCTCTATAAAAATAATAAGAAATCTCCTTAAAAAAACCTTATTGATCGTTGATTTTAATAAGATTTCCTTATGAAATCTATGGACGGTAAAACAATATGGCAATCTGTTAGTTTTTAGCGGGTCATATTTTTCTCTGTGTATATATTTCACTGTTCCGCAGTATTTTTTTTTTAATATTAAAAAAAAAATAAAAAATATTTATCGAAAGTTTCAAAAAATTATAAATCATGAGTTAAAGTTAGTTAGGAAAAAATGATTCATAGAAACGAATGGAATCGTTATAATTTATACCTGAAAGTCATCACATGTTACATTAATTTAGTTTTACACATTTCAAAACTTAAAACTCATAATTAAAAATAACTAACTTAAGTTTCCCATTTACACCTTTGATTTTTTAAAGACTTATCGCAGATACTTTCAAAAAAACACATTAAATATTTGTATATGGAATTTTTGTCAATTTTTATTAGGGTGACATTTCGTTTATATATTTTTGAAGTGAAAACTTCTTTATTATCATGGTGATTTGAAACACGATGAAACGAAAAAGCGACAGGAAAAATCAATTAATTATAACTTTTTTGTTTTAATAGAAAGATAAATAAAATCCTGAAATAAAGTTAAAAATAAACATGTTATATCTTCTGATCTAGAGCACATAAAAATTGGATTTAAATTGAATACGCATGGTGATAATATTACCCTTCATTTGATAAATCAAACATAACGGTATGTGCTCTAAAAGTTACACAATCTCTGGTTGAAAAACTTGAAAAATACCTCAAAACAACTGTGGAGATATATTGCCGATGACAAGCCACCAGTGTAGGAAGTATCGTAATCTCAGTTCAAAATTTCGTTATAGTTGGTTTTAAAAAATTCTTACTTTTTTTGTAAGCATCGTAGAAATATGATTGAAGCGTCATAAAAAAGTTGAAACAATAAGCTTTCAGATAATATCAAATTTACTATAGGTTGTTATTTAAAAAAATGGTTTTAATGGTGTTAGAAGAGAAAAAGATTGATTTTTGTTTTTTGTTGAAAACTGATTGGGTTCAAAAAATTCTAGCTCTTTTTGAAGATGTTGTATACCTAGACATGATCGATATAAATATTTTGAGCTGAAACAATAAGCTTTCAGATAGTATTTACTAGGTTTACAATTTATTATAAGTTCTCATACAAAAATGGATCTAATAGTGTTAGAATGCAAAAAGTATGGCTTTATTATTAAGGAATACATGTTAGCTAGATTCTGAGTTCTTATAATGAACACTATGATAAAATTTCTTGTATATGCATTACGGTGTGTCAAAAAAAAATCGAAAATTTTTTTACTCCGAAAAATTAATTGCTAGACAGACCACTTTTAGAACATACTTATTAAATATGAGCTCTTTATAAAAATGGGAAGATACTCCGCTTCGCAGTTTTCATTCTAACATAATCTCATATAAAAAAAAAAATCATTTTTTTTTTCGCAAATTTCTTTACATATTCTTAAAGGTAATTGAAAAGACCTTATACACTTTTTTCTTTTATCTAACCGTTTGAAAGATATTCGAGGACCAAAGTTTGGAAAAATTATTAAAAATTCGTTATTTTTTTTTTTTTTCTTAATTTTGCAGCAAATTGAACACATGTAATAAACTTTTTCATAATTTTCTAATTCAAAGACATTATTATCAAATTAATAAAATGTATTCTTGTAGGGACATAAACGTTCTACAAAAAAGTCATTGGAGTTAAATCGATTGACGTTTAGAAGATATTCGTATCCAGGGGCGTACACTCCCTTGGGGCAAGCGGGGCGGTGCCCCGGGGCCCCCGAACGACCCCAGAGCCCCCACTGGAGACAATGCAGAGAAGGAAACTGTAAGCATAAATTGAGTTACGAAGTAACCAGGGAGACAAATTATGTCATTCAGTGTAATGTATAATGCATTGGTAGCCACACAATATATGTATAATATAACCTTTTTTTAAAATCAATATACATTGTATATTGATTTTAAAAAAAGGTTACCCCAGGGGACCCAAAAAAAAAACTGCTTTTTTAAAAGAAAAATTATAATTTTCTCTTAGGGCCCCAAAAAATATTACTTAAAAAATCTTTGCCACCACAAATAATACATTAAGGGCCCCAAAAAAGCAAACAAATATTATTTGAGGATCCTCAAAAGTGGTTCAAAACAATCAAATGAAAAATTAAATATAAATTCAGGGGCCCCAACATAAATACATCAGGGCCCAAAATAAAAACATTACGGTATTGGTGGCATTCCGAATATTACTTCAGAACAGAGGCCCCAATACCTATTACCTATTAATTCTTGGCTCCAAAAAAATTATATTATATTTTAGGGGCCTCTAAGCACTTAATTTTGAGGCTCTAAAAATAATTTTTCAGAGGCCCCAAAATAAAAAAAATTATGTCTGATGATGGAAAATAAAATATGTATTTATTACTTCAGAACAGAGGCCCCAAGAACTATCAATTCTTAGCTAAAATATTTTCATTTTAGGGGTCTCTAAATATTTAATTTTGGGGGCCCCTAGTACAAGTGTTTACTACTTTTATGAGAGACATTTTAAGTAAGTATAGCAAAGTGCATTACGAACATATTAAAACATTAAAATAAACCTTAAAATAAATAATGCCCGATTCACAATATTGCGAGACGACGAGACGAGAGCGAGACGAGATTTTCCTTGACGATTTTAAAAAATTCCAAATAATGAAAATATATGAAACAATACACAATATTCCGATTCTCGTTGCGTTGAAATTCCGAAAATTTGGAAAAAGGACGCACGAGACGACGATTTTTCGAAAATGAAATTTTAATATAAAAATATTCTTGACAGTTCATATGAATAAAAGTTTTCTCAATGTAAAACATTCGAGTTAGCTCAGGTGAGAAGGTGATTGCCTCCCAACTTCTCCGCCCGGAGTTCGATTCTCAGTAAATACTGTTTATTTTTTTTTTATTTTTCTTTACTTTATAGAATAAAAAATCGCAGTATTGTGAATTTCCATACGATTTTAAAACGATTTTTATTTAAATCGAAAACGTTCAGAAAAAACGTCTCGCTCTCGTCTCATCGTCTCGCAATATTGTGAATGGGGCATAAGCCATACAAAAAAAAAAAACGTATGGCGTATACGTAATTTTTTTTTGTAACTAAGGGCCCCCAAATATCAAAGGGGCCCCAAAATTTAGTCTTACCCCGGGGCCCCGGCGACTCAACGTACGCCACTGTTCGTATCCAAATCCCAATACGCACTGGTAAAAAAAAAAAAAACTATTGAAAACAGTGGGAATTATTTGAATACAGGGAGGGAATTTGCCAAAAAAAACTGGATCGTGTAGGTTGGGTCGCCCTCGTTTAACAGGGAGATACAATTTTTTAAAAAAATTGACTTTATTTGGCAAAAAAAATATCAAAAATCAACGGTATTTTTAAGTTTTGTATATATTTTTTTGTATATATTTGGCAACATATTTTAAAAATTAGTATTATTTTATAGTTTCAATCCTAAATTAGAAATTAAAGTTTAATATTTCATCATTTTAACAATGTTGATACACACATCTAATCGTTATAATCACTATAATATCACTAAATATCTGATTACAATAAATGAGAAATATCTCCCTATCTTTCAAGTACTTAAAAGCTATATTTCACAATATATTCCTAATTTAAATCATCCAAAATCAAAATAAAAAAATAATAACTTAGAGCACTGTACGAGTTTTTTAATTGTGATAATCTTTATAATGATAGTATCAATCATTGTTAGCACCTATTTACTATGTCAGAGCTGTGATAAAAAAAAAACATCAAGAGGGTGGCCCAAAAGTTATGTCATGAGAAACGCTCTGGTGTCTACATAGTCGCCCCACCCTATAGAATAAATGCTATTCAATTTGTATAATGTATATTACCTACACACGCACTTATGAAGCTCCTTCAAAATTATTCTTCAAGGCCGATAAATAGTTCAGTCAATATGGGGAGTCAAAGAGGGATCTAAAAAAAATGTTTTGTGACATTAGCAAAATTTGGATGAAAATTTTGAAAATTATTTAAAAATAAGTTTTCAAAACGAAACTGAAAAATTGTTCATACAATTTTCAAAAAAATCTAAATTTATAAAATAATTTTAAAAATCTAGTCAAAAATATTATTAACCTGTATACCTCTTAAACATTTTCCATCTTTGACGTCGTTCTTGAAATATTGAAAGATAGGCGTTTTTGAAAATATTGCCAGCCGCAAAAATTTCAAAAATGTTGTTAATTAAAATATTTATTTGCTACATCCAAATCTTAACGACGACACAATTTTTTTCAATTTTTTTCAGCCAAATATTTGTAAACACTCAAAAAAGGTAGCTTCTAAAAAAAAAAACAACAAATAATTTTATGAATAATTGCTGATTCCAAAATTTAATTAAAAGCTAAACATCAAAGTATAAAAATAGTCCCATTATTTTAATGAAAGCTCTCCATTAAACTAAAAATTAAAAACAAAAAAGAACAAAATTCTATATCTGTTCTCTTCTTTTATTATCATCAGAAAAAGCACGGTTTGCATTTATTACTATCAATAATTGAATTCTATTAAAATAATATCACTACTCTCTAGTCGTATCAATTTAAACTTATAAACAAATTTCAAAGACTTGTGTGTATCATTTTCGGTTCTAACTCGAAAGCAGTCACAACTTAAATCAGTCGTTTGTTAAATTTCAAAAAAAAAAAGCACATAGTGAATTACGCAAAATGATTTTCTCGTTTCTTATAACTTTGGGTCTTATCGGACTTATTATAGGACTAGCTTACCTATTTCTGGTATGGAACTTTGATTATTGGAAGAAGAGAGGTATTAAAGGACCAAAACCATATCCATTTTATGGAAGTCTTCCAAGTATGGTTACACAGAAACGTAATCCTGGCTGTGACTTGAGAGATATTTACAAGTATGATGATAATAGAATAATTCTTCTAATTTTATGATAATGGTGCATTTTTTTTAAACTTAAAGCCAATACCATAAAGATGAAGATTTTGTTGGAGTTTATAGCATCCGAACTCCGGAACTATTGATTTTGAGTCCAGAATTTGTTCATAAGGTGCTCGTGAGTGAGTTTAAAAACTTCCACGATAATGAATCTTCAACTTGGGTTAGTTCATTTAGATTTTGATTAAAGAATATAGGTAATTAAGACGATTATTATTCAAACAGATGGATGAAAAGCGGGAGAAGATAATGGCTCATAACCCATTTATACTGACTGGTGAACAATGGAAAGAACGTCGTCAAGAAATCACTCCTGGAATAACAATTAATAGGGTAAAATTAACCATTTTCACATTGATTTAAATTGATAACACCTTAACTGTCAATATCTAGATTAAAGCAGTTTATCCTGTAACACAAGAAGTATGTGGAAAGTTGACTAAATACATTAGAAATCTTTGCTCCAAACCTGACCCTAATGGATTCGATGCGAAAGACGTAAGTGTTTATCATTATTTATGTCCAATTTATCAAATTATTGATTCATTATGCATTTATTAATTATAGACAGAGACACATGTGACTTTATGGCCCCAAAAATTATTTACCTACTTTTTTTTCATCAATATTTACAGATTTCACTACGTTTTACATCCGAATTGGTTACCGATGCTGTTTTAGGTGTTAAAGCTGAAAGTTTATCAGACAATCCTACACCAATTTTAGGAATGACAAAAAAACTTTTCGATTTGAGTACAGTTTCTGCTACTTACTTTTTCATATCTGGACTTTGGCCAACAATCAAAAAATTCTACAAAGTTAAATTTTTCCAAAAAGATTGTGAAGACTTTTTCTTGGATCTTGTGGGAAAATCTCTTGATATGAGACGTCATCAGAAAACAGATCGTTTGGATTTTATGAATTATATGTTGCAAGTGCAGGAGAAGAAAAAATTAGCCAATGATGAACTTTTGTCGCATATAATGACATTTTTGATAGATGGCTTTGAGACATCGGCTAATGTGATAGCAGTGTGTCTTTATCAGGTGAGTTATCAAATAAAACTATTATATATTATTAGCAAAAATTCGGTGCTAAAAACGGACACTTCGAAAACAAGATTGGCACGCTGATGAAATTCGGTATGAACGTTTCATAAGTCGTGCAAAAAAATTGATAAGATATTAAACTGTTGGTAGTGTTTCCTGTTTTTAAATAATTGTTTTTAAAAAAAAAAACATTCATTTTTCAACTAAATTTTTCTTTGAAGAATTCGTGCATAAAATTAAAAAAAAAAATTTTAGTACTATTTTTTCCAATTTGTTTAAATCAGGTTAAAAAAAAAAACATTCGAAACCTTGTTTAAGAACTTCAAAACTGTACACCTAGTTAATAGAAAAATAATAAGAAAAAACTATTGCTTAAATGTAGAGACAAAAATTTCAGTTCAATTAATATTAAAAACCTTAAGAAAATAACATTGAAAATGAAATTTTCAAAAATTTCATAAGTCGACATAAGCTACTTTGTCTTATTGTCACAGATATGTATAATGTTTTTTTTTTTTGTAGAACTTATAAATTCTTAAGTTTCTTTGAACAAACGGCTCTCATATATCGAATTTATATTAGGTTATTAATTTAATTTTACAAATTGCAGTATTTTAGCTGCGATAAATCCAGTTTTGCTTGAAAACATATTAAACAGAGCCTCTCTACAAAAAAAACCATTATCAATTTTTGGCGTTTAAGTTTTCGACGTTTGTTAAAATTAAGTAAAATTGTAGTAATAATAAAATTACTACAATATAGTATACCAACTTAGTTTCTTTTTTATTTCAAAGATATATTTTTTTAGGTAATGGTCTCAATTATTTTCCAAAAATTCTTTGCTATACGAAAAATTAAATTTTATACTCTGTTGTTATCTGAAATTAAATCAAAATTATTTTTTGTGAAACCTTATTTTATTTTAAACTTTGCCTTTGCAGTTGGCTAAAAACCCAGCTGAACAAGAAAAACTGCGAACTGAGATTCTCAATAGTCTCAACAAAAACGGTGAGCTTGACTTTGAATATCTTGAAGGGCCATCTTACGTTGATCAATGTTTAAACGGTGAGATCCACTTTATCAATAAATCCCAAAATTAAAAATCATAAATTGAAAACTATATTTTTTTACTCTTTATAGAAAGCATTAGACTTGTACCACCAATAGTTGTTCACAAGAAACTTTGTACAGAACCATGCGTGTTGACCAACAGAAATGGAGTTAAACTTCAGGTTAATCGCAATGATATAGTCTTAATACCGGCATACGCTATTTACTATGATCCACAATACTTCCCCAATCCAGAAGAATTTCAACCGGATCGTTTTAGTGAAGAAAATGGCGGAGTTAAGAAATATCGTGATATGAGTGTGTTCTTTCCGTTTGGTGATGGACCTAGAATATGTTTGGGAATGAAATTTGCATTAATACAAACTAAAGCAGCTGTTGCTGAGATTGTGAGAAATTTCAATATTAAACTTAATCCAAGAACTAACAAAGATAATAAGCTGAAAGCAAATGCTTTTCTTGGTGAACTTGATGGTGGAATGTGGCTTGATTTCGAAGAGAGGAATTAATTTTTTCTATGAATTTTAGTGTTCAGTCAGTTTTTTAAATTAAATTTTTGTATGTTGAATAAAAATTTTTGTATATATAAATAATGGTAATAAAAATTATTTTTAATGCTTAAAGTTGGATCTTTCTAGAAATCGTATCTAATGGTTTAATAAATGGTGGTGCCCAGCATGGTCTAAGGATAAACTAACATAGTTTCTAAATTATATTTGTAGTTATTTGACAAATGAGGTGTTGCTAGAACAGTCTTACTTGCCCACTGGTTAAAAACTATAGAACGTCACATTAAATTGGATATGATGCCCTCTAGATACAAATACTTAATATACAGGGTGTCCCAAAAGTAATGGATCAAACGAAATATGCTGATAGGCTTACTTTAGAACTCTCAGAATTTGGTAACTTGTTCAATGTTCATCCCATACCAATCCTTGCGGCTTTCGATTTAATGCATTTTTTGTGACATTTGGAAAAATCCCGACTTTACAACAGTATTTTGCTTCCTTCGCTCATAATTGATTTTTGTTTTTTACAATTCTTTCGAAATCGAAATATTTTTTATTTCATACGCCATTTTGCTGCAAATTAATTAACACTTCCATGTTTTATAAAAACTCAATTTCTTACTTTTATTTTTTGCTCTGAAAACCACTGTTTTTTTTTGCATTCAAATTGTAATATCTTTCGTTCTAAATTTCAACTTTGGAAATTTTTATACATTTTTGAAAACTGCAATAACACGACAAGTTTTTTAAAATAATAAACCATTGTCACACCACACAAATATTTTTCAGGGTATTGCTCTGAAATAAAAGTAAGAAATTGAGTTTGTATAAAACATGGAACTGTAAATTATTAATTTTAACCCTCTGTAGGCACACCTCTTTTTTGTGACGTGATAGGCACAAGTTGGGATTTTTCCAAATTTCACAAGACCTGCATTAAATCGAAAGCCGCAAGGATATGGGATGAACAGGTTACCAAATTCTGAGAGCCCTAAAGTTAGCCCATCAGCATATTTCGTTTGATACATTACTTTTGGCTTTTGGGACACCCTGTATACCTACTATTTTTTTTTTTTTTTAATGTATAGCGTCTCAGTAAATACTACTTCATCGACTTTTTCCTGGCGAGAGCAACAACAATCATACCAAATATTAATGCTTGATACAGTCGCGTACTTTGTGGGCAGCTCGTCAGATTAGTTAAAAAATCGATCCTAAGAAAGATTCGAGCACGATTAAGAAATGGTAGGTTAAGTACAACCAAGAAAGAGTAGGTATATTTCAATAATCTGACAATTTGAGTGTGACACACGAAAATGGGAGAGTCACGAAATTGTAAAAAAAAAATGTCATCTCAAAATACTCGAGCGCTATTAATTTTTTTTTTTAATTGAAGAGAATTCTATCAAGAATACGAAAAACATATAATCTGACAGTTTTCATGTGTCGATGTAGCTAAAACCATTGATAAAGTTGACAGATGCTTAGAACTGTGTATTCTCCACCAGGCATGAAAATTGACATTTTACAAATGTACCTAGGTACTTAAAATTGTTTTAAAATTGCACTAAAATGAAATATAACAAAATAGGTATTCTATTTGCAAAAACATTGTGAAGAAAAATAGGCTAATGGATAGAACCCGTTGCATAAGTTACGTCGACGCGTGTGTGTCGAGCCCATACAAAAGTTTATCATAAATACTTGCAGCTAAGTTTTTGGAGTTTTAATATCTTTTTTGGTGTTTATGGCAGGAATAGAAAAAAAAGTTACAAATTAACAAATTAAACAACCTTTTACTTTTTTTTTAGTATAATTTTTGAAATTAACATTTATTGAAGAAGCCACTTGTGAGCAAAATCAATTTTTTTTTTTTGATATATAAACAAAAATATACTTTTCGTAAGGTTTTTGGTGTGCTGAACTCGAATCCGAAGTCAGAAAAATTCTGTCATATCACGTTTTTGAAATATTCCCGTTGGAAAATCTGAAATGTCGTTTTTTAACAGTTTTTGAGGTTATGTTCTTGAACGTGGTGATTTATTTTAAATAAATTTGTGACAGTTTCTAAAAGAACTAAATGTTTTCTTTTAAAGCCCGTTTAAATCTTTTCAATATCTTTTTTCTACTTTGAGAAATCTTAAGTTGAAGTCAACTTGTTTTGTTTATCTTCTCTATACAAAAAAATCGTATGTTTATTTGCGTTTCATAGCAAATCTCGAATAGTTTTTTGTCAATCGCTTTCAAATTTTGAAATAACGTTTTATTTGCACTTTCGTAAATTCTTATATTAGCGAGGTTGGTAAATACGCTATAATACACAGTAGAGCGTGGCCGGGTCAAGTAATTATATTAAAAATTTAGTATGCAGAAAAATATAATTTTTTTTCTTGTTGAAAACAATATTTAAAATATTTTCAATTACATAAACAGCTTTTTGATACTTGTGTATGGTTAAAAAATATTAAAAACATCGATTTTTTCATTTTTGTGATCCCCTTGAATCTGTTTCTCATAAAATGAATTATTTTGAGTACTTGACTCGTAGCACATAAATGTGAATATCTCTGGTAATCGCAAACAGAAGCAGACCAAACTTTGCCAATATTAAGTATTGGCCTAAGGCAAAATAATATAAAAAAATTATCGATATAATTTTCAATGTTTTTTTTTAAATTAAGTTTAAAAATTAAATTTTTTTTTTTGGCCATTTATCAAAGAAATTTTAATAACTCATATATAATTTTATAAATTTAAATTTTTTTTATTATACGTTTTACAACAACACTCAAATAAACAAAATAACATTAACAAAATTTTTCAAACATTCACCAAACGTGAAATATACACTCTCAAAGATTCGCATAAATTCCTCAAAATATTTTAGATTTTCGAGGTACTCATGTTTCTGAGCTTATTTTGTATACATAACATGGGTTATTTTCTAAGATAAATATGTTTTCATATGAGTTGACACTTCTAAATTACATTTTAATAGCATAAATATTAATTTTTAACAAAAAAAAAAAAGTGATTTATCATAAGGGGACGACACACTGTGGCGACGGATTCAACTGGTAGATCGAAGAGTTTTTTTTACGATTAAAAAGAGATTTTCGACATTATTTGCAGAAGTGGTGATGAAGATTAAATTATTTTTCTTTGATAATATTTTTTGTCTACTTTTAAATTAATAATTGACTTTCCTTATGTACATATGTATATATGTTTATTTTTTTATTACATCCATCAGTAATAAACGCAAGACAAAAATAACGAAAAAAAAATTATTTTATTCAAAAATTTAGATTTTAGATTCAGATTATCATTTAGAGAACCTATTGTAGAAAAATCTGACGCGCTCGAGTGTTTCAAATTAACAGTTTTTTTTATTTAATTTTCAAAAACCAGTCCTGAATGTATATAGGTCACGCCCAAATTGTCAGTAATGAAAATCGAACACTGTTTTGAGTGCACTGAATGTAGATGATCAGGTGGTGACAGTAGTTGTTATCGGAAAATAATTTTTAAAAAATCGTACCCATGTATTTCGTGAGTTATAGGCATTCGAAATAAAATTAAAAAAATGGTCACCATGTGAGGTTCTTTCATGTGCCATTACTACAATTTTTTCTTTTGCTATGGAACCTTAAATAACCCTGCTAACAATTGAATTAAAAAAATTTAAGCTCACCTGCATTAGTTTTACAGAAAATATCACATTTTTGCCCAACTTAGTAATTAAAAACATTACATGATCCTAATTCAATGGACTGTAGTGTAAGAAAAATGTTGGCATCTTCAAATCTCATTTCAAAATAGTATAATATTTTTGAGAACATACCGGATAAAAAAGTTTTTCATAAAAAATCCGACCTTTTTAATTTGGGTAATTTTTCCATATTATTTAATTTTTGTACCCTTTCAGAACTGAATTTGTTTGCAGTACCTAGTAGATAAAGTTCTGATTTTTTAAAAGATAAAAGAAGCTTAATGAATACTAAAAAAGTAATAGTTGGTACGCTACGTTTTTTGTTTGTTGATTTGTTGAATTAAAATAAATGTTAAGCTGGATCCACACTAGGTTGATCAACACGGTCAATATAAGTTCCAAATATTATTAACCCGCACCTTTCTTAACATTTTCCTTCTGTAAAGTCGTTGTTGAGAAATTGAAAGATAGGCGTTTTTGAAAATTTTGGCAGCCGCAACGAAAAACGATGCAAATTAAAATATTTATTTATACTACATCCAAATCTTAACCGCGAAATTAATTTTTTTCCCTATTGACTGAACAAACAGACATATATTTGTACAACAAATAATTTTATAAATAATTGCTGATTCCAAAATTTAATTAAAGCTAAGCATCAAGGTATAAATAGTCCCATTACTTTAATAAAAGCTCTCCATAAAACTACAAATTAAAAACAAAACATAGAAAGAACAAAATTCTATACCTCTTCTCTTCTATTATCATAAAAAAAAAAACACGGTTTGCATTTATTATTATCAATTGAATTCTATTAAATTAATATCACTACTCTCTAGTCGTATCAATTTAAACTAATAAACAAAATTTCAAAGACTTGTGTGTATCACTTTCGGTTCTAACTCGAACGCAGTCACAACTTAAATCAGTCGGTTGTTAAATTTCAAAAAAGAATATAGTGAATTGCGGGAACTAAAAAAAAATGATTTTCTCGTTACTTGTGACTTTGGGTCTTATCGGAGTTATTATAGGACTAGGCTATTTGTTTCTAGTATGGAATTTTGATTATTGGAAGAAGAGAGGCATTAAAGGACCAAAACCATATCCATTTTATGGAAGCCTTCCAAGTATGGTTACACAGAAACGTAATCCTGGTTACGACTTGAGAGACATTTACAAGTATGCCGAAAAATCAGCATATTATTTATTCTTACTTTATGCCAATTATGTTTATTTTTTTACTTAAAGCCAATACCATAAAGATGAAGATTTTGTTGGAGTTTATAGCATCCGAACTCCGGAACTATTGATTTTGAGTCCAGAATTTGTTCATAAGGTATTCGTAAGTGAGTTTAAAAACTTTCATGACAATGAAGCTGCAACTTGGGTTAGTCCATTTCGATTTTTATTAAAGAATATAACTAAGACGATTATTGCAAAATAGATGGATGAAAAGAGGGAGAAGATCTTGGCTCATAATCCATTTGTCCTGACTGGTGAGCAATGGAAAGAACGTCGTCAAGAAATCACACCTGGAATATCACTTAATAGGGTATTATTTCCCATTTGGACATTTATTCAAATTGAAATGAATTTTAATGTTAATGTCTAGATTAAAGCAGTCTATCCAGTAACACAAGAAGCCTGTGGAAAGCTAACTAAATACATTAGAAATCTTTGCTCCAAGCCTGACCCTAATGGATTCGATGCGAAAGACGTAAGTCCAAGGTCCAAGTGAAAATATGATGTTTACCATTATGTTCTATTATCAATTCTTTGATTCGTTATGCATTATTAAAGTGATAAAGACTTGTGACATTATCGCACGAATTTTATTATTCAAATCATATTTTAATTTAGAAACATCTTATTTTGTTTCCCATAGATTACACTACGATTTACTTCAGATTTGGTTACCGATGCTGTTTTAGGAGTTAAGGCTGAAAGTTTATCAGATAGTCCAACACCAGTCTTAGCAATGACCAAAAAACTTTTCGAATTGAGTAGTGTGTTTGCAACTTACATTTTCATATCTGGACTTTGGCCAACAATCAAAAAATTCTACAAAGTTAAATTTTTCCAAAAAGATTGTGAAGACTTTTTCTTGGATCTTTTGGGAAAATCTCTTGATATGAGGCGTCAACAGAAAACAGATCGTTTGGATTTTATGAATTATATGTTGCAAGTGCAGGAGAAAAAAAATTTACCCAATAATGAACTATTGTCGCATATGATGACATTTTTGATAGACGGTTTTGAGACATCAGCTAATGTGATAACAGTGTGTCTTTATCAGGTGAGTTATCAAAAAGTGCAAAAAAAATCATTATGTGTGCAATTCACACGTGGTAGAAGTGAAACCTTAAAAATTTATTTTTCTTCAAAAAAAAAAACTAACTTTTTTTTTATTCTTTCACCTTTAAATGCATTTTTTTATATGACAACTTAAAAAAAATTGTATATCATCTGAAAGTTTATTATTTAAGCTTTAATATGATTTTTCAAACACATTTGTACGACAGCTAGAAAAAAATCATGAGTGCAGTTCACACGCGGTAGAAGTGAAACCTTAAAAAATAATTTTTCTTTCAAAAAAAATATCGAAAAAATCAACCTTTTTTTTATTCCATCAACTGTACATAATTTTTTTAAATGACAACCTATAATTAATTTTATATCATCTGAAAGCTTTTTATTTTACCTTTTATTTGACGCTTCAATCATATTTCTACCATGCCTACAAAAAAAGTAAGAATTTCTTAAGCCAATCATGTCAAAATTTCAAACTGAGATTACGGTACTTCCTGCACTGGTGGCTGGTCATCGGCAACAGATCTCCACAGGTATTTTGAGGTATTTTCAAGTTTTTCAATTAAAGATTGTGTTATTTTGTAGATCACGTACCGTTATGTAAAGTATATCAAATAAAAGGTATTATTATCAGCATGCGTATTAAAGTCAAATAATATTTGTATGTGTTCTAGATCAAAAGATATAACGTGTTTAGAAAAAGAACATCTTTTCACAGTTATCTCAGAATTTCGAAAATGAAATTGATTGAAATTTTGTACAATTATAGTTTATTTAATTACCTATTTACAGTATAAATTTCATGCATCTATCTATTGAAACAAAAAAGTTATAACCAATTGAATCGTCGTTTCATCTTGTTTCAAATCACTACGATACTAAAGAAGTTTTCACTTCAAAAAAAGCGAACGACTCTCACGATTCACAAAAATAGAATATTGTATTTAGAAAGTTATAAACAGTTCAAAAAAATAAAATTTTTTTTTCCAAATAAGTTTAGTTTGTGCACAGTTCTTTTAAAATTGCCCATAGAAGTATATAGGCTCTAGAGCCCTATTTCAATTTTTGGCTTTCTTCTGATAGCTCAAAACACTTCTACTAAAAATATTTTTATATATCTTTAACACAAACTCAAATACAAAATTTTCAAATAAATTATTTTTGAATTTTTTTTTTTAATTTTTATTTATTTTTTTTTTTTTTTAAGTTAAGGTTTAACGATTGTAAAATGTATTTTTTCTAAAAATTTTGCTTCATACCCTGTTGGAGGTAAAAACTATTAAGAACAAATTATATATTTATCTATACAAATATTAAAAAAAATAAATAAATCTTATAACATTAATTAAAAATTATTTTTTTATACTTGGATTTTTTTCAGTTGGCTAAAAACCCTGCTGAACAAGAAAAACTGCGAACTGAAATCCTCAATAATCTCAACAAAAACGGTGAGCTTGACTTTGAATATCTTGATGGACCCTCTTACGTTGATCAATGTTTAAACGGTGAGTATCACTTTATATCAATAAATTCCCAATTCCAAATTATAAAAAAAAAAAATATTTTGTTATTCACTTTTTAGAAAGCATTAGACTAATACCACCAGTAATTGTTCACAAGAAACTGTGTACTGAACCATGTGTGTTGACCAACAGAAATGGAGTGAAGCTTCAGGTTAATCGCAATGATATTGTCTTAATACCGGCATATGCTCTATATTTCGATCCACAATACTTTCCTAATCCAGAAGAATTCAAACCAGAACGTTTTAGTGAAGAAAATGGCGGAGTAAAGAAATATCGTGATATGAGTGTATTCTTTCCGTTTGGTGATGGACCTCGGATATGTTTGGGAATGAAATTTGCTTTAATACAAACTAAAGCAGCTATTGCTGAAATAGTGAGAAATTTCAATATCAAACTTAATGCAAGGACAAACAAAGATAATAAACTGAATCCAACTGCCTTCCTTGGCGAACTTGATGGTGGAGTTTGGCTTGATTTTGAAGAGAGAAATTGAATTTTCTACAAACTTTATTCTTTAGTTATTTTTATGATTAAATTTAAAATTTTTGTATTTAATTGTTAAATAAACGAAAAAATATGAAAAAATTATTAAGAAAAAAAAATACAACTCAATATCTGGAAGTTTCTAAAAATCATAATGGTTCGGTAATCGAAAAACACGATTTTAGCAAACTATTGCAGGAAGGGTTAGACATATTATTCATCTGTTCCATCATAGCTTCTAAATTACTTATCTGAGGGTCTGGAAATTATTGAAATTCAGAGAAAACAAATCCTAAGTCACCTAAGAATTTTTGGAAAATAGTTTGATTTAAAGTCAAGACAGTTCATATCATTGAGAAGAAGCCAACAAATTTGTCACAAGTCGATATGTAATCTTCTTGAAATTCGAAAATCTAAAAAAAAAAAAAAAAATGCACGACTGGGTCACATTGTTTTAAAATATTTTTTTATTTTTTTGAAAATTTTAGTACAAAAAATCATTTAGAATGATAAAAAATATCTGTCTATAAGGTTTAAACAAAAATCCTACCGGCAAAGGTTAAAATATCTCTCAAATTAGTTGAGCAAGGTCACCAGAACATACAAATTCATGTTCTGCTAACTTGAAATTGTTTTTTTTTTTTTCAAAAAATTCCAATTTTTTCTAGAAAATTGAACTTAAATAATTGAATGTTGGACTAATTTGATTTAAATGCTCCATTTTCCGAGATTTTCACACGAATTTGTATGGAAAATGAGATTTTTTTTTGAAAATCTCGGAATATTTTTCGGAAAATTGTGTACTTTACTTAAACTAGTTAAGCACTTAATTATTCAAGATAGTTTGAAAAAAAAAAAAATATTTTCGAAAATCATAGAAAAAAATTATTTTTGTAAAAAAAAATTTTTTTGAATTTTTTTGGATTCGTAGAAAACTTATGGCGTTTTCGATTGGCCGTCCAGAATCGTCCGGAAGCGTTCAGAAGACTTCTGAAATTAATTAGCATCTAAATATTATGCCAAATCCGAATTTTATACTAACAGTTTAAGGCATTTTCTGGTAAAAGTAGTGAAGCACTTAATATAATTTTGGGGTACTTAAATAGCACTTAATTAGCACTAAAAGATCCAATAACAAAACTTATGTTCTGCTGACCTTGCTCTGCTAACTTAAGAGACATAAGTTTAAAGGTTAAATCCATCGACATAACGGATGCGACGGATTGTATGGGTTGGGCCCTTCATCGTAATGTTAGTTTTGATTTAAACCGCTAAAATTTTTTTGACACAAAACTAATACTTGCCCTAGAGTAAGTAATAATATTCTGGTGTTGAAATCTACCAATATTATAGATTTCCCTACGTTTTACTTCAGAGTTAGTTATCGATGCTGTTTTAGGTGTTAAGGCTGAAAGTTTATCGGAAAATCCAACACCAATTTTTGGAATGACAAAATGACTTTTCGAATTGAGTACGGTTTTTGCAACTTATTTCTTTTTATCTGGACTTTGGCCAACAATTAAGAAAACTCACTAAGTACAAAATTTGTAAAATTGAGTTTTTTTTATGGAAATATTCATATTTCCTCTCATTCTATCACTGAAAAAAATCTGCACAGAGAAAAATATGACCCGCTAAAAACTAACAGATTGCCATATTGTTTTACCTTCCATACATTTCATAAGGAAATCTTATTAAAATCAACGATTAATAAGTTTTTTTTAAGGAGATTTCTTATTATTTTTATAGAGAAAATCTTATTAAAATTTGACTGAAAAGTTGATTTTTCTTGCAACTTAGCACTAGAACAAAAATCGCGATCAATATTTTCATGGCAGGTTGGTTCAGGTGGTAAGGTGGGCGACTAATGATTTGAAGTCTCCAGTTCGATTCCCAGCCTGGTCATCGTTTTTTTTATTTTTTTGCAGATTTTAAAACAATAAGGAAAACCCGATTGTTTTTATAAGGTTTCCTTCTTGGATGAAAACCATAGAGAAATCTTATTGTTTTTGTTCTATTTTATGTGGTCTATTTTTCTCTGTGTGTAGGGCGAAAATATCGCTATAACGGGAGTTAGAAACATTGAAAAATCACTAAGTGCAAACAATTGATTTCTCTTCAGAGGAAAAACTCATTATCTAAGTACATTCCTATTTTTAGTCACTATATAAAATGATTTAGATTTTGATCAAAATTTTAATTACGATAGTAGAGAACATGAAATAAGCTTCTAACATAATTCTTGAACCATATATGGAAGTAAAACAAATCAGGTCATCTTTAAACCAGTACCAGAGGATGTACGTGCTAATAAGTCGTGTCTTTTATAGTTGAGTGTAAAGTCGTATTATAGCAACGGTTTCTTTTGAACATTTGGCAATGTTCGAACGGTTTTTATCTTCCCAATGATATTTAACTGACTTCAAAAAAAGGGGAATTGCGCAATTCGAATGTTTTTTTTTTGTATGTTTGTTATTTCAGTACTTTCGACTGGTAAATCGATTTTGATATTTCTATTTTTTTTACTAAAGGCTGGCGCTTACTACTTTAATTTAATCTAGTTCTGACTATGTCATCTATGAAGAAGCGGCACCAATAGTTTTTAATTGGGAATTCAAATTGAAAGTTCAGCTTTTTGAAAATAAGAAAATTTGTGTAAAAACTACAACAATTCAGAAAAAAATAGTTTTTCTGGATAAATTTACGGTGTTTTATTTTTGGATTTTAGCAAAGTCCCTAAAAATAAATATTAGATAGTTTTTTGTTTGATTTTTTTGCATTTATATAAACAATTATATTATTTCAACTTACTTTTTTACTCCGTAAATTTCGAAATAGGTAACTACATAAGTAACAAATGAAGATATTGAATTTCTAAAAAAAATACGTGTTTTTTTATAGTTAAGGACAAGTCGTTTGACATTATTAATTTAAAAATTTACGATCTTGGGTTAATTCATCATTCTGCTAACTTTCCTTTTAAACATTTTTTGACTGTTGATATCCCAACGCTTGTACTTTTGACCGAAGTTATGAAAAACCAGAGCTATGAACACCAAAGCTATGAACACCAAAGCTATGAAACGCTACCAACCATTGAGAGAAACGATAAACGGGAGGAATATACCAAAAAGCTAGAGCGTGTAAAAATAAAAATTGAAGTTGCAGAACTTATTGAAGACCACAAAATAAATAGAATATTTTTGTTCCAGACAATTTTCCCGAATTCGAAATACCGACATTTTTTCCGTTTTTGTTATTTTTCGAGATTTCGGCAATTCATTCGGGATTTTGTGTTTTCGAAATTCTGGGTTTTCGGGAATTTGGGTTTTTTGGATTTAAGGTTTTCTTGACCTCGGATTTTTGGAATTTTGACCCCAATACGTGTAGTACATATTGGGATTGTACATTCCATAGCATTTGGTTTCATATATCATCAAACTTTCCTCGTTATTAGTCTGAATGACCTACTTATATTATGTTTTATAGAGACCCTGTACATGGAAAAAAAGTGTATAGTTTTTTCCTCTAGGGGACACGATATTCAATTTAATTTGATGTCCTAGGACTCGAAATAAGCAAACAAAAATCCTTTGTAAAAGAAAGGTTTCGTTTGTTACAGACTTAGTGTAATTGTTACAAAATAACATACAAAGTTAATTTTCGTTTCTTTTTTTTTTCAAATACATCAGAAAAAAAAAATATTAAGTAACGATTCTAACGATTTTGATGAAATGTCTTTTTTAAAACCACATCATGATGGAAACAAAGTTGAAAAGTAGCATGAAAATAAAATACAACCCAATAAAACATGAATGTCCTGACTTAACCCCTGGTCATAGAAAAATGGTTTATATCTTTTAGAAAACGTCTGTTTAATTTAGACAAGAACCTCATCAAACATTTTTGATTAAAGGCTATATATAAAAATGGCCTCATAAGTCAACATATAACTATTTCAAATTATTAAAATTTTAACAGTCTTGGGATTCTAGGGCATTTTTTTTTTATTATTTTGAAAAAGTTTTTCACTCAGGAACTTGATTATCGAAAAAATAAATACGAACGTATATATGTAGAGTTTGTGTGTTTGATTCCCAAGACAACTCAATACTTTTTTTAATTTTATATTTTCTTGCCTACAAATTATTTAAAAATAAATTTTCTATCTAAATTTTTGACACTATTGAGGTGAACAAAAAAATTTCAGCTGTATGGCTTATTGTTTAATATTTTTCTCTGCCACTTTTCTGATATAAAACTTCTTTTTAATAAAAAAAAAATAAAACCATCTGCAAAAAAAATTTAACTCAAATTTAACCAGGTCCCAGAGCCCAATAAATTTTTAACAGCTGAAAATTTTGTATTCACCTCAATAGTGTCAAAAATTTTACACGCTATTAACTATTTAACGCAATTCACACACGGCCTAAAGCTCACAACCTTTTTTCTTATGACGTTATCACTTAAAATTATCATCCGTTAACGGACTTTACAGACATTTACCTAATGTTTTCTTTATAGTTAGAAATAAACATTTTCATGATAACTTTTGCCCCACCCTGTAGAAAGAGTACTTAGATACTTTTCAAATTGTTTAATTTTTTTTCCGGCACACGCAGCTGCTTCAAAATTGTTTTTCAAGGCTAACAAAGTCATATTCGTAAACAACTCAAAAAGGTAGCTTCCAAAAAAAATAATAAGTACCTACAATTCATTTTATAGATAATGCGCTGGTTCCAAAGTTTGTTTAAAGCTCAGCATCGCTTTATAAATAGTCCACATTATTAAACAATAGCTACCCATAAAATAACGCATGAAAAAGAATGCAAAACAAAACAAATAAAATGCACGACTGGGTCGCATGTACTTACTCTTGTGGTAAAAATAGATATAATGCTAAAACTTCTTACAAAAAACAAAAAATACATAAAACTTTTTTTTTTAATATTAAACTTTAATATCTATAACATTTTTAAGAAAATATTAATCATCACATTTTTAACATTTTCTTAAACCGTTTTCAAAAATTAGATGTTTCAAAAAAAAAATATTAAATATTTAAAAAAAAAATACAAAAAATGTTATTTTTTTAACAATCCTAAACTTGCCCTAGAGTACCTTTAATCGTAAATAAAAAGTAACATTCTATATCTGTTCTCTTTCACATCACAAAAATACATCGTATGCATTTATTATCAATTGAATTCTATTAAAATAATATCGCTCTAGTCGTACCAATTTAAACTAATAAACAGATTTTTAAGACTTGTGTATCTCCCTCGATTCTAACTCGAGCGCAGTCACAATCAGTCTTTTGTAAAATTTCAAAACAAAATATTGTAATTTGCGGGAATAACAAAAATGATTTTTTCGTTACTTGTTACATTGTGTCTAATTCTAATAATTGTAGGACTAGCTTATCTTTTTCTAGTATGGAATTTTGACTATTGGAAAAAACGAGGCATTAAAGGACCAAAACCATCTCCATTATATGGAAGCATTCCAAGTATGGTTAATCAGAAACGTAATCTTGGCTATGACATAAAGGACATTTATAAGTATGTTGATATCAGCATAATTCATCTCAATTTATCCTAACTGTTTTTTTTTTTTTTTTTTATTGAAGCCAATATCATAAAGATGAAGATTTTGTTGGAGTTTATAGCATCCGAACTCCTGAACTATTAATTTTGAATCCAGAATTTGTTCATAAGGTATTCGTTACTGAATTCAAAAACTTTCACGATAATGAAGGTTCAACTTGGGTTAGTTCAATTTTATAAAATGATTAAAGAATAAATTTAAAACAAATATTCAAAATAGATGGATGAGAAAAGTGATAAAATACTGGCTAACAATCCATTTATCCTGACTGGTGAACAATGGAAAGAACGTCGTCAAGAAGTCACGCCTGGAATAACAATTAATAGGGTAAAATTAACCATTTTCACATTGATTTAAAATGATAACACCTTTACTGTCAATCTCTAGATCAAAGCAGTGTATCCAGTTACAAAAGAAGTATGTGGAAAGTTGACTAAATATATCAAGAATCTTTGCTCCAAAGCTGATCCCAAAGGATACGATGCAAAAGACGTAAGTCCATGTGAAAATCCGTGTTCTTCAAAGGATTTTATTTCTCCTTTTTTCCAAAAAATATTATAGATTTCACTACGTTTTACATCCGAATTGGTTACTGATGCTGTTTTAGGTGTTAAAGCTGAAAGCTTATCAGATAATCCTACACCAATTTTAGGAATGACAAAAAAACTCTTCGAATTGAGTACAGCTTTTGCATTTTATTCTTTCTTAGCTGGTCTATGGCCAACAATTAAGAAATTTTACAAAGTTAAATTTTTCCAAAAAGATTGTGAAGACTTTTTCTTGGGTCTGCTGGAAAAATCTCTTGATTTGAGGCGTGTTCAAAAAACAGATCGTTTGGATTTTATGAATTATATGCTTCAAGTGCAAGAGAAGAAAAGATTTAATAATGAGCAACTTTTATCGCATATGATGACATTTTTAATTGATGGTTTTGAGACATCGGCTACGGCAATAACGGCGTGTCTTTATCAGGTGAGTTATAATATAAATCTAACAGAAATTGTGTTATTGTTCAAGAAAAATATAAGTGTTAAATGCTATATGGCAACTCTATGCATAATCACTCAAATTAAGCCTTTTTCTTTATTATAATAAAGCTATATAGATATACATATATTTTCAGTTCTGTATTAACCCTCTGTAGGCCTAGGCACACCTCTTTTTTGCGAATTTGGTTTACACTTTTTCATGTCGCTAGAACTGTTTTCGGTCTCACTATTTTATAGAGAATTATATATGAAATTGATGTAGAATTTTCCAAGGAATTCTAATATTGTATTCATAATTCCAAAAACATTTATTTTCAGTCTTATAAAGACACTTTTTTGTGACCACTTTTAATTTTTTTCCTGCCAAATTCGCACCCGTGTGGCGACAGACGGTTAATCAATGTAATGTTAATAAAGCTTATAATTATTCTAATTTCCATACAAATTTTAAGCCTCGTTACATTACGAAATTTTATACTAACTTAAATTAATTGTATCAAATTTGATGATCTAGCAACTCTACGACTTGAAATATAAACTTAAGTCGATTTTTTCCTCGAACATTTTAAAAGGGGATATTGTTGAACCAAATTTCAGCTTTGTCTTCTGATCACATTTTCTTAAATGTTTTTTTTTTTTTATTTCAATTTCAATTTTTGTATATGATTGATGGCAACCCTCTTGCATTCACCTATGCTAATGATACGACTATCAATTTATAGTTTTATTCATAATTTAAATCCCTTTATAGGGTTTTTTTAATTGCCCATTAAGTTGCTTTAATGTTCTGAAATACCGCAGGGTCACCATGGTGTATACGTAACATTTTTTTTCTTCTGTAGAAATTGGAAATGTTGTTTTATTTAAAAAAAAAAGGAGGGGAAAAACCAAACTCTTGTTTTTGTATCAATACATAAATATTAAAAATCTTAAACTTTTACAGTTGGCTAAGAACCCTGATGAACAGGAAAAACTACGAAGTGAGATTCTCAATAATCTCGACAAAAATGGAGAACTTGAGTTTGAATATCTTGAAGAGCCATCTTACATTGAGCAATGTTTACATGGTAAGTTAGTTCATTCAAACAAAAAAATAACAAATTTGACTTCTTATAAATTGTATTATCTTATCAATTTTCTAGAAAGTATTCGAATAATACCACCAGCAGTTATTCACAAGAAACTTTGTACTGAACCATGCGAGTGGACCAACAGAAATGGAGTTAAACTTCAACTTAATCGTGATGATATAGTTGTATTACCGGCATTTGCTCTTTATCATGATCCGCATTACTTTCCCAATCCAGAAAAATTCATACCCGATCGTTTTAGTGAAGAAAATGGCGGAGTAAAGAAATATCGTGAAATGGGTGTATTCTTTCCATTTGGTGATGGACCTAGAGTATGTATTGGAATGAAATTTGCTCTAATACAAACCAAGGCAGCTATTGCAGAGATTGTGAGAAATTTTAATATTAAACTTAATCCAAGGACAAACAAAGATAATACATTGGATCCAGTTCATTTTATGGGTGAACTTGATGGTGGAGTTTGGCTTGATTTTGAAGAAAGGAACTAGATTTGCTGTGTGATCTAAAAATAAACGAAATAAGGAATCTCAAGAATTAATGTGCAACAAAAAAGTATTAAATAAATTTTGTCAAAAAAAAAACTTTTCTCCATCTTTTCCTCCTTTAACTAAAATTCATCCACAATATTTCAAATTGATAGATTTTTCATCTCGAGATATAAGGACATAAATTAAATCTTTTTTCTTTGGGCTACACTTTTTTAAAAGCTTGAAACATAAAAACTGCTGAAAAAATCTTCTTCTCTTCTTCTCTCAATATGACCGCGAAGCTAGAAAAAAGTTAGGCAAAAATTTCTGGTACAAGCAAATACAAAAACACCAGCATTGAGTTGGCCTTAATACAAAACCGAGAGGCTTGTCACCGATTTCTGTGGTCAACCCCACAGTCGGATCACTAGTATAAGCAAAAGGTATAATTAATAAGATTATTCATACTTGTAAATTATGTATTTTTCAAATAATGGCCAAAACTTAGTTACCATACTTGGAAGTCTGCTATGAAATGGATATTGGTTTGGGTCCTCTAATGCTTCTCTTCTGCCCATAATCAAAGTTCCATACTAGAAATAGATTAGCTAGTCCTAAAATTACTCAAATAAGATCCAATGTTATAATCAACCACATTAAGCATAGTGAATTGTGTTTCGCAATTCACTATGCTTATAGATAATTGAAATTTTATGATCGAATGATTAAGAGATTAAACTTTTTTTTTGGCCACAAGTATGAATAGTTTTGAACTTTGTACTGTGTCTGTTCAAATTGATACCACACTTGGATGAGATTATTTTAATAACAAACAATTGATTTAAAATGAAAACAATTGATAAATTGTGATATTATAGAATTTCATTGTTTTTTTTATTTGTTTTTAAAAATGCAATTTACACTGGTAGTCAAAATTAGAGGAACGCTAACAAAAAAGAATAATGAATGATTTTTATCAATTTAACTAAATTTTTTTTATGAGGACTTTTAGTTTGATCAATTCCACATCATTTTAAGAATAAAATAATTTTATATCTTCTCACTCAAAATTTAACTTTTTGTTAGCGTTTCTTTTATTTTGATCATCAGTGTGTGTGATGATGATAAAATATTGATATTTATATCGATATGTAATCGCAAAAAGTTTAATTAAAAATATGAATTGCATTACTATTCTTCTACTTTAAAACTATTCTGGCACAAAAAGTACTGAGATATAAAAGTTTGCCAAGTTTTAAAGTTTGGTTTTAAATTTGTATCAAATTTTTATTGTTTACTTAACAATTTTTCTTTTAATTATAGATTTTTAAGGTTATTTGAAAAATTTCCAAGTAAACAATCAAAATTTAATTAATACAAATTTAAAACTAAACTTTAGAACTTGGTACACTTTTTATACTTTTTATTCCAGCATAGCTAGTTTTAAAGTAGGAGAACTTGGCTCTTTTTTTAAGAGTAATGTTTTTGTTGTGATTACTTTTTATAAGGTATTGCTTTAAAATTTAAAATCTATATTATTTGATGGTTAATCTAGTTCCTTTCATAGAAAAATCTTAAACTTTCCATATTTAATGATTCTTTTAAGGTAGTTGTGTGATTGTATTAGCTACCAGACTTTTATATATTTCCAATACTTAAGGTTGGGGACCACGCCCTCTGAATAAAGAATGTTTTTTTTTTTAATATTAGTCTTGCATAAGATTCTAAGAAACTATATAAGATTCTATCAGCAATGCTCTATAATATTTGATAAGACTTTAGCGAAAATGGGCCGCAAAAATTCAAAAGTTTGAAATATTTTTTGTATAAACTATCAGCTCTACGAAAATTAAATTTTTTTTTAAAGCAACTACAAAAATTTATTTTTTTTTTTTTTTTATTTTATTATAAATTTGATTTTTATTAAAATTATATACATAAATGGTTTGTATGGCAAGTTCCGTTGATAATTTAAGAAAAAACAGAAAATAGACCTTGGTTAAAAACTAACATTTCAATTTTTTCATCAAATTCCTTTGAGCCATTTTGAGAAAAATAAACTTTTCTAAAATTGGTACATTGAAGTACGTTTCGAGCAAATAAAAAGTTGGAGAAGTTATAATGGTTTTGAAATCTGACAAACCATCAGACGAAAGGAAATCTTACAGATCTATTTCATTCCTTTCTGTAATATTGAAAGTTTTTGGGGAACATTTCTTCAGCTTCTTATGTTAATAATAAAAGAAAATGGTAGGAAATTTTTTATTGAAAGCTTAAAGAAATAATTAATGGGGTACCTCAAGGTAGTGTTTTAGGTTCAATTCTATATTTATCATATACACCCTATATACCTTAATCAGAAAACAATTTTGTAGCCACGTTTTCTGACGACACCGCATCATAATTTACATTTATTTAAAACGACTTTTCTTTAAGAATTGACTTTAAATTTATTTAATCTCAATTATTTTACTTTAGAAAAAAAAAACTTTCAAATTTACAATAATATATTATTTATCCAACATTTTCTTATGAAAAGACTAAGGGCTTACTTCCTTTCTTCAAAATCGAGCCACACTCCACCATCAAGTTCACCAAGAAAAGCATTTGCTTTCAGCTTATTATCTTTGTTAGTTCTTGGATTAAGTTTAATATTGAAATTTCTCACTATTTCAGCAATAGCTGCTTTAGTTTGTATTAAAGCAAATTTCATTCCCAAACATATCCGAGGTCCATCACCAAATGGAAAGAATACACTCATATCACGATATTTTTTTACTCCACCATTTTCTTCACTAAAACGTGCTGGTATAAACTTTTCTGGGTTAGGGAAGTATTGAGGATCATTATAAAGAGCATATGCTGATATTAAGACAATATCATCGCGATTTAGTTGAAGTTTAACTCCATTTCTATTGGTCAACTCGCATGGTTCAGTACAAAGTTTCTTAAATGACAATACTGGAGGAATAATTCGAATGCTTTCTGAAAAATTGATAAAAAATAATATTTGTTTAAAATCTTGAACTTTTTTTGTCTCTAAAATGCAAACTTACCATATAAACATTGATCAACGTAAGACGGTCCTTCAAGATATTCAAACTCAAGTTCACCATTCTTATTGAGATTGCTAAAAATCTCATTTCTCAATTTTTCCTGTTCAACAGGATTCTTAGCCAACTGATAAAGAGTCGCAGTAATAACCTGAGCCGAAGTCTCAAAACCATCGAGTATAAATGTCATCATATGTGATAAAAGTTGTGAATTTTTGCATTGTTTTCTCTCCTGCATTTGAAGCACATAATTCATAAAATCCATTCGATCCGATTTTTCACTACGCCGCATGGCAACGGATTTTTCTAAAATATCTGCAAAAAAGTCTTCACTTTCTTTTGTGAAAAATTTGGCCTTGTAAAATTTCTTAATTGTTGGCCAAAAACCAGCTATAATAGAGTAAGTTGTAAAAACTGTACTCAATTCGAAGAGTTTGTTTGTCATTTCAAATATTGGTGTTGGATTGTCTGATAGACTTTCAGCTTTTACTCCCAAAACAGCATCGGTAACCACTTCTGATGTAAAACGTAGTGAAATCTTTATGATTTGAAAGAAAAGTATGGTTAATTTAACGGTTTCTTAAAAGATCTTCACTCAAACTTACTTCTTTAGCATCGATTCCATTGATATCAGTTTTGGAGCAACGATTTTTGATATATTTAGTTAGTTTTCCACAGACTTCTTGCGTTACTGGATAAACTGCTTTGATCTTTAAATTAACAGTACGATGTTATTAGCAATTTATATCATTTATAAAAAGCTCGAAAAAATCATACCCTATTAATTGTTATGCCAGGAGTGATTTCTGCACGAAGTTCTTTCCATTTTTCGCCCCTCAGTATAAATGGATTATTGGATATTAATGCTTCACTTTTTTCATCCATCTTTGAAAAATTATTTTTTATTTAAATATATTTTTTTGAAATCAATTTTTTAAAAAACTAACCCAAGTTGCAGCTTCATTGTCATGAAAGTTTTTGAACCCACTAACGAATACCTTATGAATAAATTCTGGACTCAAAATCAATAGTTCAGGAGTTCGGATGCTATAAACTCCAACAAAATCTTCATCTTTATGATATTGGCTTTAATGGAAGACAAACAATAAACACAATTAGCATCAATTTAGAGGAATTTTTTCTTTGATCATACTCGTAAATTTCTTTTAAGTCATATGAAAAATGACGTTTCTGGGTAATCAAACTTGGAAGGCTTCCATATACAGCAGTCGGTTTTGGACCTTTAATGCCTTTCTTCTTCCAGTAATCAAAATTCCATACTAGAAAAAGGTAAACTAGTCCAAAAAGTAATCCAATTAGACCCAAAGTAACGAGAATCATTTTCCCCGAAATGCACAAACTTTAAAATAACAAGACAAGAAAAGTAGAACTGTGTTAAACGAACTCAATTGACATTCTAAAACTGTGATATCTTCGTATAGAAATGTCATTTTTATAGACGATTACCTTAAAAATTAAAATTTTAGATTAGAATTATCATTAAATATTAAAATAGAGATTGTTTACTGCACAAGCACATGTGCTTGTCAGATTGCCGGTATAAACAATATAAAATACCAATACTTCATAGTTTTTCTTATCACAAATAATGACATATTGTAGGTAAACAATTGATACTATCATGATTGAGATTTATAACGATAAGAAGTTGTTGATAATCAAATTTTATTTCATGTGGTATTCTATTGAGTATATTGCATCAGCGAAATTCTAACAACAAGAAGTAGATACATTTTCAACAGCTTATTGTATTTACAAACATTGAAGTGGTTATTTATAATTTCACATCTGTTAAAAATAATTTATTTGCAGTTTCGTGAAATGCTAATGATAACAATGATTTGGGCTTTTCTGTTTTCCAATCAATAGAATAATTTCACAAGATTTCGCAACAAGTTGTAAAAATTTTCTACACGAGTTATTTGCATTTTGTACAAATGGTGAAACCTTTATGACACTTGACACTTAAAAGTTCGTTGTTTCAAATTTTCATATAGCTATTTGTGAAACAATTTTATTTTAACTTTGTGAAACCGAATCTATATCCAACGTGATTGAGATCCTAGAGTTTTTCGAAATTTAATAAAAATTAGCAATAATTCAATAAATTTTTGAAACTTATTGCAGATTTTTATCATTTTCCGAAAAAAAAAACGTTTCACCGAAAGTATATTTTTTACAAAAAAAATTTTATACAAAAATTTAAAAAAATTCTTACTCAAAGAAAAATTCAAATGCTTTTGAATACGCGAACTCTCGAAATTTTAACTTTTTATTTATGGTCTGTTTTGTATTCGCAAAACAAACACGTTTCTATAAGATTCGAATAAATTAACTTTAACAAGTTAAGTTAACTATAACTAAAAATACTTATGCTTGGTAAAAAAAGATAATAAAAACTTTTAAAATTACCTAATATTCCGAAAACCTTTCTTCAAACATTTTTTTTTTCGATATAGGATTTTCGAGTTCTATGTCCAATTGTTTAATTTTTTATAAACTGGTTCAATTATCAGTTTCGAATTTCAACAATTTTTAAGTAGGTAGGTATTTAATATCAGTTTCCAATTTATCACTTTATTGATTTCTGACTATCTCGTAAGATATTTCATATTTTTGTATAAAATCATTTTCATATCCCAAATTTTAAACCTGAAAAAAAAATTTCAAAATAAAAAATTAAAAAATTTTTTTTTCAATCATTTTTTGAAACAGCATTTTCAAGCCAATTGTATGAATTTTCTTGAAATTTTGTTTTTATTACGTATTTACCTAACAATTTTTTTTTGTTTTTGAAAAATGTTTGAAGATTTTTTTTTAGGTATATAATAATTTTTTTTACGTTCAAAAATTCTTTTTTTAAAAGAAGAAATCAAATGGCTTACATTGTTAATAGATTAATTTAAAGAGGTATTTTATATGTATGTACATATATATTTTTTTACAATTCTTACAAAATTTATTTCAGATTATTCTAATCAAGGGGCACGGTAGTGCCTAGCCAAGTTATCTAGCAACTTTGGCACTACACCCTAATTAACAGAAAAGAACTCAGGCCATTTTCAACCCCCCTCTAACTTCTATACCAAATATGCCAGAAATTTCGAACTCGCTTCATTTGTTGAACTAGTCAAAAACAAACTACTCATAAAATTTCAGCTACTTAGGATGAGTAGTTTCTGAGATATAGAGCTTCAAAAATCGCAAAAACCGTAACTCACTGACTCACTCACTCACTGACAGATCATCAAAATTATGAAGAACTTCCCGCTATCGTAGAAACTTGAAATTTTACACAGTGATGGGGCTTGTGGTGTATACAAAAAAAAAAAATCGAAAATTTGAGAATTTCAATTCAGGGGGTAACCGCCCATGTTGGCCAAATTTTATTAATTTCACTTCTGACTATCGTAGAATCTTGAAATTTGGTAGAATGATAGATCTGGTAGTTTATACAAAGTAAACAATCTAAAATCTGAGATTTTTGGCCAGGGGCGTGGCAGCCGCCTATTTCCGCTGAATTTTCATCAAATATAGAGATTTTAAATTCTACAGCAATACCTTGCAAAAAGTAGTCAAATCACAACAAAAACATTACTGTTAAAAAAAGAGTCAAGCTCTCTTATATTAAAATTATGCTGGCATAAAAAGGACTGAGATATAAAAGTGTACCAAGTTCTAAAGTTTGGTTTCAAATTGTTATCAATAACATTTTGATTGTTTACTTGGCAATTTTTGAAATAACTTTAAAAATCGATAATTAAAAGAAAAATTGTCAAGAGGACAATAAAAATTTATTGATACAAATTTGAAACCAAACTTTAGAACTTGGTACACTTTTATATCTCAATCCTTTTTATGCCAGCATAATTTTAATATAGGAGAGCCTGGCTCTTTTTTTTAAAAGTAATGTTTTTGTTGTGATCAATATTCACATAAAAAGATTTTATCATGAGAGCAGGTTTGTGTGCATTTTATTTATTATCTATATATCCTATCGATAATCAGATTCTTAGATGTTCAAAATAAAGAAACTCTGAAATCGCTAATGAATTTGAATAATCAAAATAACTAAACATTATCTAAAATTCTCTCAAATTCCGTTAAGTTATATTTTTGAAAATAGATGTACCTACATACATAGCTCCCCAATCTTTAACTATGTCTTTGGACTTTCAATCTTTCAAACCAATTAAATAATTTTGACTTCATATTTCATTCAATCCATTCAAAAGGCGTAGAACACTGTCCAGAGGTTAAGTATTGCCCTTTATAAGTCATTACTCATTCATTATACTCATTCTGAAATGCTCTGGACTGGAAAAAAATTAATACAATAAACCTTAAACCATCGATCCAATAACAACTAATTATTATCACTTCTATAATAAAGTCGAACCACCTCATCTTCAAAAACAACTACCGTTCAAACGCCAAAAAGAACTCTTCGATTTTTAGAATGTTTATTCATCTTGACATATAGATGGCGAAAATGAAAAAAGTTTTTACCTTGCAATACAAAAAATATTGAATAACATTCTTATCAATTTTAATTTAATTAATTTAAAGGTCTATTATTGTAAATTAAAAAAAAAACATGGAATAATAAATCTTCAAACTTTTTTGCTTTATACCTATTGGATATCATTAAAAAATAAAGTGAGTGCAAAATATTTTTTGACAACTTCAGCACGTGCCAACACCTACAAAATTGATAAGGTAAATTCCTTTTTAATGAATGATTATTAAATTAGTCATTCATTGCTCATATTTTTTGTTAAGTCATTAAGTTAAGTCATTAAGTCGATAATGTATGAAATGATACGTACATACAAAATATTGATATCGAATAATGTTTAATAAAGAATCATGTGCAATAAACATAAAGACTCTGTTTATTGTTATAGATCTTTAGATAACACCTTATAAAGATTTTTTGAAAAGTGTGCCTGAAAAAATGTCCCCTTGATTGACACTAAAATTTATCAAAGACAAAAATAATAATTTAATTGACATTTTATTTTATTTATTTATAATTTTTGTATATAAAAATGACGGTTAGTAAAATATTGTATAATCCACCTCTCCATTTAATTAAAGTTTTTCCTTTAGCAAATCAAGCTTCCATCATCTGATAAATCCTGTATTTTCTCATGTCGAACAAGTTTCATCATTATTTTGACATTCTTTATCACAATTAATGCTGTTGAAGAAACAGAAGAATTACAAAAAGAATGTGGTCAATATGGTTTCAATTGTGTGGATGAAAAGACTCTTGAATTTTGTCCAATTGTTGTTGATGGAGCAACTGATTTAGCACAATTATATGAATGTGATGAAAATTTCACTTGTGACGAGGACAATCCATCTTATTGTACACCAAAAGAACCACCAAATAAATTATTGCAGGATACCAATAAAAATGGGCATTTAGTTAATGGAGAGATTGGATTTGTTGACCTGGCAAAAGATGTCCATGATGAAGTGTATTATGGTGATAATGATTGGTATTATAGACAAGCTCGTGCTGCTGTTGCAAGTCATGAAGATCCTTGTGTTTGTGAAACAACAACTTTACCCACAGAAACAACAATAAGAACAACAGAAACGAATGAAGAATCTGATTTTACAACTGTTAATTATACGCCAGCATCGCCATTTGATTGCGATTCTTATGGGTTCTTTGCTGGTAAGTTTTTTAAAAGTGGATACCTGGTGCTTGAGTTCTTAAAAAAAAAATTGACCAAAAGTATTTTTAAGAAATTTAAGAATTCTTAAGCTCGCATATTGAATTTCATCAGCATGTCACGCTTTTGTACATGCGTTTCGGTTCTATTTTACCTGTTTTAGTGAAAATATTTTGCAACAAATCTTCTCGTCTTAGAGTAATCGTATTGGCTTGTCATTATTTATCGCCGTTGAACCGACTTTTAAATCACCAAAAAAAAAAAAAAACAAAACAAATCTCACCAAAATTGTTTGAATAGACGCTTTTTGATTTTTCATTTTGCCTGCAAAGGAAAGCAAAATTGCCAAGTTTAATTAGGGTAACATTTATTTTTTATTTAATACCTCAAAGTCAAGTACTATATTTTTTAAAATAAAAAATAATAAAACATGACACAACCCACACAAATAGAGGCTTAACAAAAACAATTTCGCTAACACGGTTTTTAAGCTATGGTATGCAACAGACGTTGGATTAAGACCTAAGAAATTCATCTTACGAACGGAATCCCATAAAATTTTATTGTAAAGGAGAGGTGAAATGCTCAATAACTTTTGTTGAAATTCCCTTACAAATGTTCGTTCTTGTTGATTCTCATGAATAAGTATGACGACAATATGACAAAGATTGTTTTTATGTCATTTTGAAAATTTAACACATTTTTGCTATGAACATTTTCAACAATAAAAAAGCAATATTATAAAGCGCATATAACAAACAATTTTTAGAAAAAAGAATTAATGTGGAGAAAAAAAATTAAAAAAAAAAAAAAAAACAAAGTTAAAAAAATTAAATTTTAAAATTTTTTTCAAAAACTTTTTTTTTGATTTTTTTTTTACATTTTACACTTCAAAATGATGTCTGTTAAAAAAACATGTCAATTTTTGAAACATGGTAACGCCGCGCCATATTTCCGTTCTCCGAATTTTTTGAGAAAAACTGAAAACGCAGTTTTGTTAGAATCAATAAGATTATTACGTACACCAATTTAATCAAAATCGTTAGAGCCGTTTTCGAAAAAATTGCAATACCTCGAATATGGGAGATATGTAGGTATGCGTTAAAAAGGAGATATTAAAAAAATATCTATACATGACGAAAACCACTTTTTTGATCTTCTCCGTCATCGTAATGTTGGTTTTGATTAAAACCTCGAATTTTTTGGGGTTGAAAAAAGCATGCGATCCTAGCTGTTACGCAGATGTACGAGAGAAATTAAGATATGTCGTTATATTTCACAAATTTTCTGAGCGATCGGTATTATCGGTAATGTTGTTCGGTATTCCACTATTCACGTGAATGAACTTGCTCCATACATTTTCAATCCGCATACAGAATGTTGCGGATCTGTCACTTTTGGTTGTAAAAATTAATTCACTATCATTAAAATTAAGTAAAATGTCACTTCTCATAAATTTTTAAGTATTTGTTAATATGTAATCGGTTGTTTTTATTTTTTCTATGCAAAGAAACACAAAACAAAAAAAAACTTTATTTCTTTCAATTTACGTCGTCGCAATTTTTTTTTAAGTTGACGTTCACGTGGACGTCAAACAAAGGTAAGATAATGCAGTTCACCCGATGGATAGCAGGATGGCAAGGTAGAGTTAAAGTGGAACGAGTATGTGAATCGAATCTGAGACACACGTGAATAGCAGAATAGGGCTGATAATAATCATATTCAACCCTATTGTGAGTTTCACGTGAAAAAGATTACACCCGGAAATCACTTTCCCTATTTTGAGTTCCAGGCGACAAGTTTTTTGCATCCCGAAAACTCCTCGTATTTTGTTAATATGCGATGTAAGCAACAACTCACTTAAATTTTGGTGAAGAACAAAAAACCAGTTTCAAAGTAATTTTTCACGAAAGCTGACAAAGAAAAATTAACAAGAAAGTAATACAGTAGCCCTTGGTACCTAAAAACTAAGTACTAGATCATTTTCGCAGTATTTTTTTCTATCAGGTATGAAAATAAAAAAGTTCCACCAACATCCGCCAAAATGGCGGAAAATGATTAGTTTTCTGCATGCTTTAGAGGGTTAAAAACTAGTAACTTCACCTATTTTCACTTGGGGTTTTTAATGGCTTCAAAATCAACACAGTCAACACAGGTGAACTGGTGTTATTGTTCAATCAGATATAAATTTGTTTTAATTATTTTGTTTGCTTCCTTACTGCGGGTCACTGTAGCGTATGTGTAACTTTATTTTTATTGAAATATCTTATTTAAGGTAGAAACTTAAGTCTTTCTTTGTTTTTGGCTATTATTGGTTAATAAAAATTGTAAGATATTGTAAGTCATTTTTGTATTTATTAATTACACTTTTTAAGAACCTTTTTCATTTAAAAATACCCAAAAATAATTTTAATAACCTTTATGGATCAAATACCCCTATATGCATCGTTTGCGAAAAAAATCAGAAATCAAGTAATCAAGTGAAAAATATTTTTTTTTTTAATTTCAAAAGTACAACCTTGTTTGACAATTTTTTTAATCGAAATCGTTAGAGTAGTTTTTGAGCAAAATAACAACAACGACAGAATTGTGAGATCCACTTTCATTCCTTATCATCTTAATGGCATGGCATGCCTGATCCTATAGTACCCTTGCATCTTTGTGTATCGCAAGTTCGCAAGTAAAAATAGTACAATTTGCCATACGAGTGTATCAATTTTAAATGGGATTATTATTCTTAAAATTGTTCCAATTGATAATTTACTATCAAAATTAAATTAATTTCCTTATCTTTATTGAAAAATTGATTTTTTTTTCCAAAAACTATAAATATTTTCAAATAAATCTTGTTTTATATCTATAGGAGTGCGATCATTTTTCACTCAATTTTTGTATTAGTTTAATTTTTTGGTGTAGAAATTTAGCAATGAATGAATTTTGAATTTAAAACTTAAGCTCATAACATTAAACAGCACCAAGTCACCCCGGATCAAAAGCTGATATTGAATTTTCAATTTTAATCTGATTTATTATTTGGAAAAAAAAGACCGACCTTTACCACATTCCTATACAAAATACTTTCTGAGAAAAGTTAGCCATCTTATCAGATATCAGTGAAACGTTTTTTTTCGAAAAGAATATCGCTATTGATTGATGATATGATAGCTTCTTATTATCTTAAAGAAATTGTTAATTAAAATTAGGTGATTTTTTTATTTTTATTTTTTCAACACTATCACGATTCAATTGAATCCCCTGCTGACTTTGCACTATATCTGTATCTAATAATAGTTTTTGTAAATTTAATTAAATTAAATAATTTTATTATCACTTAAAACACGTGTATAAGAATTTAATTAAAAAATTTTATATCATTCGCAGATCAAAAAAATTCAAGTCTTTTCTGGCATTGCGACGTACCAATAAATGGTCTTGGTTTTCTTCTACGCCACATGAAATGTGGTCGTGATAGATTTTTTGATGAAACACTTAAAAGTTGCGTTCTAGAAGGATCAATTCGGCAATTACGTAAATATGATTCGAAAAATGATGTTGAAAATGGCAAACGAAAAATCAAATACACAACCGATTGCAAAAATCGAAAACCGGGAAAATACGCTGACGAATTTGACTGTCATATCTATCATATTTGTTTGTCGAAACAGTTTTCGCCAGCAGTTCAAATGACATTTATGTGTCCTCGACAAACTGCTTATGATTGTATAAGTCGATCTTGTACGATTGCTGCTTTTAAACGATGCGAAGTGAAGAAACAGAAAGAAACGAATAATATCAATTGCACAACACCAATGCGATTTCGAAGTATTGACGATTGTCGAAAATATTTTGTGTGTTTCGTTGACAATGTTATCGAAATCAAGTGTCCGAAATTTTACAAGTTCGATGACGATTCTATGGAATGTTTGCCTGAAAAAGTAGCCAATTGCAAGGAGAACCCTGTATAATTTATTTTTATTATTTTATTAATTTATTTATTTGTTTAAATATTTTATTTGTTAATAAATAAAAAAGGTCAATTTTATCCTTAAAATAATTCGTAAAAAGAAACATTGTTTTCTTAATAGTTAATTGGGCGCCATAAGCAAGAGAATGCTGTTCCATGTGTGCAAGTATTGGTTGACAAACTGAAGATCTGGCCACGTGGACAACGTCGAAGAGACACCAAAAATTTCGTCCTTTCCAAATTCAAGGAACAATTGTAGAAAAGTGAACAATCCCGTTTATGTGCGTAGAGTCCTTCGCTAGGGCATTGGAAATTCTTTAAACCCCTTCGGAAATTTCGTGCTTCACAATTGGAATAGCTAGCTTTGTTGACACAATACTGTGTGTAGGGATTGAAGTTCTGACCTTCTGGGCAGGTCATTTTGAAAGCGACTAGAGCACCATCTCCATCATATTGGCACATGTGGAATTCACTGCATTTAGATTCTACTGGGAAGAATCCTTCCATTGAACATTCGAAGAATGAATCGGGAGGTGTAATTTTTTCAGTAGTGGCTTCAATTGGCAATTCAGTAGTTACTGAAGATGTTTCAGTAGATACTGAAGCTTCTGAAGAAGACGAAACAATTTCTGATTCTTCAGTGTAGGAAGATGAAACAGGTGGAATTGAAGAAGACTCTACTTCCAATGTTGATGAAGATGATTCCGCTTCAGTTGAAGAGGCTTGTTCTGTTGTTGAAGCAGGCTTATCAGTGGAAGCAGACGAAACTGGTTCAATTGTGGAAGATTCTGCTTCCAATGTTGATGAAGATAATTCTCCTTCGGTTGATGAGGCTTGTTCTGTTGTTGAAGCTGGTTTCTCAGTGGAAGAAGACGAAGATTCTGCTTCTAATGTTGATGAAGATAATTCTTTTTCAGTTGATGAGGCTTGTTGTGTTGTTGAAGCTGAATTCTCTGTGGAAGAAGAAGAAACTGGTTCAATTGTTGAAGATTCTGCTTCCAATGTTGATGAAGATAATTCTCCTTCGGTTGATGAGGCTTGTTCTGTTGTTGAAGCTGGCTTCTCGGTGGAAGAAGACGAAACTGGTTCAATTGTTGAAGATTCTGCTTCAGTTGAAGAGGCTTGTTCTGTTGTTGAAGCTAACTTCTCAGTGGAAGAAGACGAAACTGGTTCAATTGTGGAAGATTCTGCTTCTAATGTTGATGAAGATAATTCTCCTTCGGTTGATGAGGCTTGTTCTGTTGTTGAAGCTGGCTTATCGGTGGAAGAAGACGAAACTGGTTCAATTGTTGAAGATTCTGCTTCAGTTGAAGAGGCTTGTTCTGTTGTTGAAGCTGACTTCTCAGTGGAAGAAGACGAAACTGGTTCTATTGTTGAAGATTCTGCTTCTAATGTTGATGAAGATAATTCTCCTTCTGTAGAAATTTCTGAAGATACTGTTGTATCTTGTGCTTCAGTTGTTGAATCAATTTTAATAGTGGATTCTGTTGCAATGGAAGAAGAATCATCAGTCGACACTGTATTATCTTCAGTTGAAATGGGATTTTCTGTAGTAGAATCTTCAACAGCGATAGTAGTTTCTTGTTCAACAGAAGAACTAGATACATCTTCAAGAATAGTTGTCGAATCTGAAGATTCAATAACTTCAGTGGTAGAACTAATTTCTTCAGCATCAGTTGTTGAACTTTCTGGCTCAAAAGTTGAGTCTGAAACATCAACAGTTGAATTTTCTTGCTCAATAGTAGAATCAGTGATATCTTCAGTTGTGTAATCTCCTTCGGTTATATCTGAAACTCCTTCAGTTGATTCTGGAATGGATGTAGAAGCATCTGATACTTCAATAGTACTTGACTCTGCATCAGATGTAGTAAAATCTGAAGATGAAGAGCTAGATACTGATTGTTCTGTTGAAGAAACTGGTTTATCAGTTGTATTGGATTCTTCAGTTGATACTGGAACTTCTGTTGAAACAATTGGTTGTTCTTCAGTTGTGTTTGGTTCTTCCGTGCTAACAACAGGTGCTTCAGTTGAAACTACAGGAGTATCAGTACTGGCACTTTCGATTGGAACAGTTGTCAATTCTACACCTACACTTGGTAATGTTGGAATAGTTGGTTTTTCTTCTAACACAGTTGTAATTTCTACTTCATCATTATTTCCACCAGCACGTGATTTACCAATACATTTTTGTAATGAATTACTGAAAACTTGACCATTTTCACACTCAAAATATAAAACCGTTAATCGACCAGCAGAATTGCGAGAACATTCGAAAAATATTTTTGAATGAGTAAAAAGTCCAAATTTACCGGGTATCACACAAGGACCTTCATTTGATGGAATATCACGAGCAAAGGAAGATGTTGCCAAAAATGCAATCAATAGAAGACGTATCATTTTGAAGTATTTTTTTTTTTCGTTCGAATATTAAAGAACTTGCTAACCGACGACTCTAATCAAAGCAAGTCTATAACTAAATTTGAGCAATTTGAAAGACATTCTTTTATAGCAATTTTTTTGGCTACTGATCAGTTAAGACTGTTGAAATTTGGGGGTAATATGTTTGTATCTTAAAAATAGGTGGTCAAATCTTATCTTAATAACAAAAAAGAAAAAAAAAACTTTCCAATTATTAATTAATGAATTTTGTTCAATTAATAACAAAAGTGTTGAGCTTAAGTTTCGGGTGGTTTCATTCAGTTTTTTATGATTGACATCTTAAATTGATTAAATATTTTTTTCTACTGATAAAATTAATTCAATAGAACTGCACGTGAAGATAGAAAAGCCATTTCCTGTACTTACTGATTCTGCGCTGTTAAAATAGATTTTCGAGGTTCTGATTAGAAAATAATAATTTCACAATCTGTGAATGCACATTTGTTTGAAGAAAAAAAAAATCAACAAAGATTCAAGACGAAAAACAATATTTAATTAAACCGTGTTTAGTTAATTCACTATTTAGGGTCCTTCTTCTAAACTTTTGACTTTAAAAACTGTTTGAAAGTAGAATTTTCTAGAGAAGATAGGCGGGTTATGGTAGAACCCTATACTTTTAAATAAATTGGATTCTAGCAAACTAATAACTTAAACAGTTGATAACAGAAAAACCACAATGATCAGCAAAAAGCTGTACTTTTTTGTTGAGAACAGTTCAAAATACGTCATTTGAGTTTTGAGCTTCAATTTTATATAATGTATCATTCCTCCAAGAACCATACAACTTAATACATTGCTTCAAAGTTAAATTGAACGATTGAAACGCGTAGTGTCGCTATTTTTTCGCGTTGTGTCGCGTTGTGTAGCGTTGTGTCGCATCGTGTCGCTTGAAAATGCTCGTAAACGTTCTGAAGTGTTTGGAAATATTCGGAAGTGTTCGGACGTGTTTGAAAATGTTCGGAAATGTTCGTAGCTGTTCGGAAATGTTCGTAAACGTTCGGAAGTATTTAGAGGTCCTCCGAAGGATTGGGAAGTGTTTGAACAAGTTCGATAATATTCGAAAATGTTCATGTACTTGGAAATGATCTTTCGTGTCCGGAAATGAAAAAGTTTGGAAGTGATCGGAGGTGTTCGGACATGTTCAAAAATGCTCGAAAATGTTTGGAGATGTTCGTAAACGTTCGGAAGGGTTCGTAAGTGTTCGGAAATGTTCGAAAAAGTTTGATAATATTTGAAAATGTTACGAAATTTTAGAAAATATTTGGAAGTTTTCAGAGGTCTTCGGAAATGTTTTTCGACAATATTTGGGTATGTTCGGATGTGTTCGGAAATGTCCGAAAACGTTCAAAAATGTTCGAAAGAGTTCGGAGGTAATGGAAAATGTTCATTATATTGGGAAATGTTCGGAAGTGATCGAAAATGTTCGGAAGTATTCTCAAATGTTCGGAAATATTGGAAAGTGTTCGAAGGTGTTACGAAATGTTCGGAAGTATTCGGAAGTGTTTGGAAATTTTCAAAAATGTTCGGAAGTGTTTGAAGTTGTTCGGAAATGTGTTCGAAAATGTTAAGAAATGTTCGGGAAATTTTCGGAACATGTTCGAGACATTGTGCATGTGCATCCTAAATATAAATCAATTGCAAGAAAAACAAAAACGAAGGAAGAGATACCAAATTGTATCTAAAAGAAAGCGATTCTCTTGAAACCTTTAAAAAATTGAAAATATGATTCATAGTCCTTTTGATATTATCAATTCATTTCTTACATATTTCTTGTTATTGTTTATTAAAAAAAATAAGTTTTTTTTAAGTCGCTTACTACTACGATTGAAGACACTCAAATCTTTGTCATCAATACAGAAAAAATAGTGCAAGACTATTATAAATATAAAAACTGTGCCTTATTTGCTGAATTGTATTTATTTAAATAAATATAATATAAATGTTCTATAATATCAATTATTACAAATTTAAATGAACATTTCGTTTTGATCTACATTGACCTAAAAGTTTTGTTGATAAACAACTTTGAAGATTAATCTAACATCTCAGAAGAAAAAACACCAAATTTAGTGCCTATGATGATTGTGATGATGACTATGACGTCTGCTAGAAGAGTTATCTTCATCTATTTCTTCATCACTTTGACTACTATTCTTTTTCTTAGATTTCTTTTCTTTCTTCTCCTTGTTGTCGGAAGAATTATCTTCATTGCTGTTATTCTTCTTCTTGGACTTGTCCTTTTTCTTTTCACCTGAATTGTTGTCTTCTTCACTCTGGCTACTGTTCTTCTTATTCTTCTTCTCCTCCTTCTTCTTTTCCTTTGACTTATTCTTCTTTTCGTTGCTATTTGCCTTGGAATCATCATCGTCGTCATCATCATCATCATCATCGTCTTCTTCACTCTTGTTCTTCTTTTTAGATTTCTCTTTCTTATCGGAAGGTTTTTCGGTTGATTTATTTTTGGATGATTTATTCTCCTCCTCATCTGAATCAGGTTTGGGAATGATTGGAAGAGGTTTGCCCGTTATCAGTCCAGGAAAATGACTCCAAATTAGACCTTCTTCAGAATTATCTTCGGTTGTTTCTGGACTGCCTAGAGATGGTGATGATGGAACAGCTGAGGAATCATCTGGATGCAAAGGAAGATTTTCAGGTTGTGGCACTTTTCCTTCATCGGAGTTAATGGATGCAGAGTCATCTTGAAGATTTATACTATCAGGTTCATTCTTACAACCAGCTGGTTTGAAAGGCCACCACCAGGGTCCTGAAGGGCATGGCTTGCTTGTAGATGTAGATCCCTCGGGAGCTGCGGGTCCACCAGTGACTGATGAACCTGTAGAGGAATCGATTGGAGAGCTGGTTGGATCTACTGGTACAGCAGTTGCTTCGGGAGCTACAGTTTCACCTGTGATTGGTGCACCAGGTTGAGCTGATGCTGGGCCTGTTGAGGATTCGACTGGACCACTTGTTGGATCTACTGGTACAGCAGTTGCTTCGGGAGCTACAGTTTCACCTGTGATTGGTGCACCTGGTTGAGCTGGAGCTGTGCCTGTTGAGGATTCGACTGGACCACTTGTTGGATCTACTGTTACAACAGTTGCTTCGGGAGCTACAGTTTCACCTATGATTGGTGCACCAGGTTGAGCTGATGCTGGGCCTGTTGAGGATTCGACTGGACCACTTGTTGGATCTACTGGTACAGCGGTTGCTTCGGGAGCTACAGTTTCACCTGTGATTGGTGCACCAGGTTGAGCTGATGCTGGGCCTGTTGAGGATTCGACTGGACCACTTGTTGGATCTACTGGTACAGCGGTTGCTTCGGGAGCTACAGTTTCACCTGTGATTGGTGCACCAGGTTGAGCTGATGCTGGGCCTGTTGAGGATTCGACTGGACCACTTGTTGGATCTACTGGTACAGCGGTTGCTTCGGGAGCTACAGTTTCACCTATGATTGGTGCACCAGGTTGAGCTGATGCTGGGCCTGTTGAGGATTCGACTGGACCACTTGTTGGATCTACTGGTACAACAGTTGCTTCGGGAGCTACAGTTTCACCTGTGATTGGTGCACCAGGTTGAGCTGATGCTGGGCCTGTTGAGGATTCGACTGGACCACTTGTTGGATCTACTGGTACAACAGTTGCTTCGGGAGCTACAGTTTCACCTGTGATTGGTGCACCAGGTTGAGCTGATGCTGGGCCTGTTGAGGATTCGACTGGACCACTAGTTGGATCTACTGGTACAACAGTTGCTTCGGGAGCTACAGTTTCACCTATGATTGGTGCACCAGGTTGAGCTGATGCTGGGCCTGTTGAGGATTCGACTGGACCACTTGTTGGATCTACTGGTACAACAGTTGCTTCGGGAGCTACAGTTTCACCTGTGATTGGTGCACCAGGTTGAGCTGATGCTGGGCCTGTTGAGGATTCGACTGGACCACTTGTTGGATCTACTGGTACAGCGGTTGCTTCGGGAGCTACAGTTTCACCTGTGATTGGTGCACCTGGTTGAGCAGGAGCTGCGCCTGTTGAGGATTCGACTGGAGCACTAGTTGGATTTACTGGTACAACAGTTGCTTCGGGAGCTACAGTTTCACCTGTGATTGGTGCACCAGGTTGAGCTGATGCTGGGCCTGTTGAGGATTCGACTGGACCACTTGTTGGATCTACTGGTACAGCGGTTGCTTCGGGAGCTACAGTTTCACCTGTGATTGGTGCACCTGGTTGAGCTGGGGCTGTGCCTGTTGAGGATTCGACTGGACCACTTGTTGGATCAACTGGTACTGCAGTTACTTCAGGAGCTCCGGTTTCACCTGTGATTGGTGCACCAGGTTGAGCTGATGCTGGGCCTGTTGAGGATTCGACTTGACCACTTGTTGGATCTACTGTTACAGCAGTTGCTTCGGGAGCTACAGTTTCACCAGTGATTGGTGCACCTGGTTGAGCTGGGGCTGGGCCGGTTGAGGATTCGACTGGAGCACTCGTTGGATCTACTGGAACAGCGGTTGCTTCGGGAGCTACAGTTTCACCTGTGATTGGTGCACCTGGTTGAGCTGGAGCTGTGGCTGTTGAGGATTCGACTGGACCACTTGTTGGATCAACTGGTACTGCAGTTACTTCAGGAGCTACCGATTCCCCGGTTATTGGTGCTTCAGGTTCAGATGAAGGCTCGCTTGGAACACTGGTTGGATCTACCGGTGCGATTTTTGGTTGTTCTTCAACAGGCGAAGTTTCAGCGGGGATTGCTGTTGTTTCAGGAGCTGCTGATTCACCGGTTATTGGTGCTTCAGGTTCAGATGAAGGCTCACTTGGAACACTGGTGGGATCTACCGGTGCGATTGTTGGTTGTTCTTCAACAGGCGAAGTTTCAGCGGGGATTGCTGTTGTTTCAGGAGCTGCTGATTCACCGGTTATTGGTGCTTCAGGTTCAGATGAAGGCTCGCTTGGAACACTGGTAGGATCTACCGGTGCGATTGTTGGTTGTTCTTCAACAGGCGAAGTTTCAGCGGGTATTGCTGTTGTTTCAGGAGCTGCTGATTCACCGGTTATAGGTGCTTCAGGTTCAGATGAAGGCTCGCTTGGAACACTGGTAGGATCTACCGGTGCGATTGTTGGTTGTTCTTCAACTGGCGAAGTTTCAGCGGGGATAACGGTTGTTTCAGGAGCTGCTGATTCACCGGTTATTGCTGCTTCAGGTTCAGATGAAGGCTCACTTGGAACACTGGTAGGATCTACCGGTGCGATTGTTGGTTGTTCTTCAACAGGCGAAGTTTCAGCGGGGATTGCTGTTGTTTCAGGAGCTGCTGATTCACTTGTTATTGGTGCTTCAGGTTCAGATGAAGGCTCGCTTGGAACACTGGTAGGATCTACTGGTGGGATTGTTGGTTGTTCTTCAACTGGCGAAGTTTCAGCGGGGATAACGGTTGTTTCAGGAGCTGCTGATTCACCGGTTATTGGTGCTTCAGGTTCAGATGAAGGCTCACTTGGAACACTGGTAGGATCTACCGGTGCGATTGTTGGTTGTTCTTCAACAGGCGAAGTTTCAGCGGGGATTGCTGTTGTTTCAGGAGCTGCTGATTCACCGGTTATTGGTGCTTCGGGTTCAGATGAAGGCTCGCTTGGAACACTGGTAGGATCTACCGGTGCGATTGTTGGTTGTTCTTCAACTGGCGAAGTTTCAGCGGGGATAACTGTTGTTTCAGGAGCTGCTGATTCACCGGTTATTGGTGCTTCAGGTTCAGATGAAGGGTCACTTGGAACACTGGTGGGATCTACCGGTGCGATTGTTGGTTGTTCTTCAACAGGCGAAGTTTCAGCGGGGATTGCTGTTGTTTCAGGAGCTGCTGATTCACCGGTTATTGGTGCTTCAGGGTCAGATGAAGGCTCGCTTGGAGCACTGGTAGGATCTACCGGTGCGATTGTTGGTTGTTCTTCAACAGGCGAAGTTTCAGCGGGGATTGCTGTTGTTTCAGGAGCTGCTGATTCACCGGTTATAGGTGCTTCAGGTTCAGATGAAGGCTCGCTTGGAACACTGGTAGGATCTACCGGTGCGATTGTTGGTTGTTCTTCAACAGGCGAAGTTTCAGCGGGGATTGCTGTTGTTTCAGGAGCTGCTGATTCACCGGTTATTGGTGCTTCGGGTTCAGATGAAGGCTCGCTTGGAACACTGGTAGGATCTACCGGTGCGATTGTTGGTTGTTCTTCAACAGGCGAAGTTTCAGCGGGTATTGCTGTTGTTTCAGGAGCTGCTGATTCACCGGTTATTGGTGCTTCGGGTTCAGATGAAGGCTCGCTTGGAACACTGGTAGGATCTACCGGTGCGATTGTTGGTTGTTCTTCAACAGGCGAAGTTTCAGCGGGGATTGCTGTTGTTTCAGGAGCTGCTGATTCACCGGTTATAGGTGCTTCAGGTTCAGATGAAGGCTCGCTTGGAACACTGGTAGGATCTACCGGTGCTATTGTTGGTTGTTCTTCAACAGGCGGAGTTTCAGCGGGGATTGCTGTTGTTTCAGGAGCTGCTGATTCACTTGTTATTGGTGCTTCAGGTTCAGATGAAGGCTCGCTCGGAACACTGGTTGGGTCTACCGGTTCGATTGTGGGTTGTTCTTCAACAGGCGATGTTTCAACTGGGATAACTGTTGTTTCAGGAGCTGCTGATTCAGCAGTTATTGGTTCATCTGATGGAGAAACTGAAGTATCAGTTGAGTTATTTGGTTCATTTACAATGGAAGAAGTGTCGATGGATTCAGTAGTTATTTCAGGAATAATTGTTTCAGTAGTGTTTGGTTCATCTACAATAGTAGAATTGTCAACAGGTGCTACGGAACTGATTGGGACACTCGTTGTTTCAACAATAACAGTTGATGATTCCACGGGTGCAGCAGTTGTTTCAGAAACCACTGATTCAGTTGTTGGCTGTTCACTTGGCTCAACTGGAACTGAGGTTTCAGTAGAGTTATTTGGAACATCAGTTGAATCAGAAGGTTGAGGAGTTGTTGTTTCTGGTACTACTGAAGTTTCAACAGCAGGAGCATCTGTTGATGAAACTGGCCCATCAGTTACTGGGCTATCAGTAGGAACTGCAGGTGTAGTTGTTTCGATTGGGCCATCAGTTGTTTCTACTGGTAGTGTTGTGTCCACTTGTTCAGCTGTTGAAGGAGCACCTCCAATTGGTGAACAAATTTGCTGACCATCATTTGTACACCTAAAGTTGGGTGGGCAAGATGTGGAAGGCCCTACATTTGCATATGAATTTCCATCCTCTGCAGTAGTACAGTTTTTATAACTAAGTGGTCCCACACAAACAGTATCTTTTCCCTTGCAATTAAGAGTAGCTGGTACTGCTAAAACGTACGAAGCAGACTGCAAATAAACAAAATTACAATTTAATTTTATACATTTACATATTTTTTAAAATTAACTATCACGTTTAATATTTAAACATTTTTTCAAGACTCTATTAAAAACTTTTTATTGAATCATGGAACTTAAGAAAATCACTTTATTTTCACTTAAACCAGCTTGAAATGTATTTTCTCCAAAATCCCTGATTCCCTTTATCCAAATTAGAATCAATCCGATTAGCTTATAAAAATATCAATTGATATTTTTTTTACACAATTTTGATGCACAAAAACCAAAAATATGATTCAAGGATATAATTTTGAAACCAAACACAATTATGATTAAATATTTACCGCTATTATAAGATATATTCCGAAGAACTTTTTCGTTTCCATCATTTTCGAAGTAAAGTTTCGTTACTGACTTTACAACTGATATGATAGCGGCTTTTATGCAAAAAAAATTCTCAAGATATTATCTATTTTATCAATCCTATACAGCATCTCTAGTCTTATGTAAATAAATTCTTATCTCAAACATCGTATGGTTTTGTGATAAGGACCACAATTTATTACCTTGCAGATTAATTAATTTGCAGTATTTTTCTGTAAGATACAAAATACAAGTCTAATAGTCAAGTAGATATTATTTTGTTGTTATCGCATTGTTTCTAAATCTGGTAGGTAGCCTTCAGATTTTTGTTTTTAATTGTTTTCGGAAGAAATGAGTCAGTGTTTAGGTTGTTATTTTTGTGAAATAAAATATAATAAAATTTTTTATTACAACGGATGTTCCTAGGAATTATCTTATCAATTTGGCAGACAACTTGTCGTGTGAATTGAAGATATTTTGAGTGAGGCTTATGATAGACAGATATTGTTATATTGACAAAAGACTTTATTTGCATAGATGATTGACAGTTTGTACGATTTAACAACTTGTTTTTCAATATAGCATGCAGCTTAACTATGAGACTTCCCAAACCTAGAAAAGAACCTTAGCTAAGTATTCACGATTGGAAGATCTTCCAATATTGGCCGATTTTTCCCAACAAATTTTTACCAATTTTCTCTCTACCATGTAAACATTCAATTTTATTAGTCAAAAGTGACAAAAAAAAATTGGAAACCAATCTTTTTGTACTTTTTTCTAAAGTTTTAAGTGTAATTCTTAATAATTTTTTTTTTCAAGCTCAACGAAGAGCAATAGACCCTCCTCTCATATGTTTTTTTTTTTCTTGTATCAAGAAAAATGTCTGCCAATGAGTCTAACAATTTTTTGCCCTCTAAAGTCTTCCAACCATGTTAATAGAAAATTTAGATGGCAAAAAATTGGCAGCAGTTGTTAGCTGAAATTCTCCCAGTGATTTGTCTCATTTTTGGATAAAACTAACCGTATAAACAGACAATTTTCACTTGGTAGACAATTGGTTGCTATTAGGAGACTTTTCACACTTCGGCCAATATTGGAAGATCTTCTTATCGTTTATACTTAGCTTTTCAGCAAATTCTTAGACTTTTAGTGAATTGATAAAGTTCAATGCCTAATCGACAATGTGTTTTTTTTTTGTATGCATGTTGGCAGTGATGCTCAACAAGTGATGTTGAACAAAAATAACTTAGGTGTGTTTTCACCATGTTTATAGGCTATATCTTTTCCAATCTCCATCGCTGCTACTTCGTCGTTTTCAATCATGAACTCAAAAATGGAGATACGAAAAAACCAAGACGTAGGCCATTTGTTATCAGTAAAAAACGAACTATTTAAATTTCTGTTAATTTTAAATTTGAATGTAAAAAAAAAAGTGTAAAAAACTACAGATTTAATAAAAAAAATTATATGCAACAGAAATCCCCTGGGTTTTTTACATTTCTTACAAATACTTGATTTTTGTATGTACAATATTTTTTAAACGTTTTGAGCTGAAAATATTCTCGAACATGTTGGCAACCCTATTAGTAGTAGGTAGAAGAATTCAAATAGCACTTCCGAGACCTTCGTTAACGAAGCTATAAAATAAAACTGGGGAAAAACGTGACATGCTTTAAACAACATGAATGCAAGGGCGATGGCAGAATTAATTTAACTTTCATTCAATAAGAATAAGAGATTGATAAACGAAAAGTGCACGAAAGAAAAATTATTTCAGAAATATTTTACTGTAATTCAAAGTGTTTTCTTCACGAATTCTGGAAATTAAGAATAAAAATTGTGACGGAAAGTCAAAATATCGTTATTAAAGTTACTTCGAAATTTCTGCATCTTATTCGATCGAGATTTTTTATTCCTACTGTCACACAAAGCATTTTCATATGTAAACGTAAAAGACAGAACAAACAGATATTTTGTATAATTTTTTTTTTTTGTCATCAGGACCTCGAACAAAGACCATTTAATCTACCCAAATAATTTTTGAGTTTAATGCAATGTAAATTATCAAGAATTTACTTATTTTATTTGATTTTTGCTATCACCTTTTGTTCAGCTATAATATTTTTTATTAATCTAAATCTTTTTTAAATTCCTTGAATCATCTTCTTAACAAAGAAATCAAAAAATTAAAAGATTAGCTATTTGATTTGAATAAATTTTTAACGCTTTGTAGCAAAGAAGTTGTTTCTATTTGTAATGTTTTAAGTGTGAATCTCTTACGCAGTTAATTTTTTGTTTTTTATATTTTTTTAAAGATAAAAGTGGAATAGATAACAAATTTTATTATGATTCATGATAAAAAAAAATCTAACGAAATTAGATTGTAATGGTGACGTCAAAGATTACCGCTCTTGCTCTTCTTGTCATTAAAACTATTCAGGTAATTATTCATTTGTTTTATCTATTTTGGCAAGCACAGTTTATCTAATTACTCTATAACTCGGTGTTGTAAAAAACGCTCTAAGAAAATTGGTCTTATCTTTTTTTAAAGAAGCAAGTCATCAATCGATAGGCTTGCCATAAATCACATCAAGCTGATAGTGTTGTTAACCTACCAATTGAGCTATTAAGAGCCATGTTTCATTTTCAGGTATCCCTGTGAAACTTGGCTTCTAGTGCAAAATTACCACAGGGATTCCCTTGGTACTTCGTCAAAGTAAGCTAGAACCAGCGATGCCAACTGAGGCATAATTTTTTTTTTTTGTATATAATTTTTCGAACATAAACTAATAAATCTAAATTGAGGCATAATTTATTTGAAAAGGCATAATTTTTTCTCAAGTGAGGCATAATTTTTACTGAATGGGTTGGCAACGCTGGCTAGAACACACTTAAGTTGGTGTCAAAAAGATGCAGACTTTGTACTTCTTGTAAAGTCAGCAAAATACTGAATTCAATAGCGTTGCTTATTATGTACAATTGGGAGATTGTCAATTAGCCTTTGAAAGACCGCCAAAAAGAAAACAAACTTTAAAAGTACTTGAGAGTTTATGTAAATAGTTCCGTCGCGTGTGTGGTTTGTCGTACAAAAAAAAAAAAAGAACAAAAACAAAATAAATAATAAAATAGCAAAAACAATTTCATCATACATGTTTAAAATAAAACTCATAATAATATGACTTATGCAAATATACGTAGGTAATTGTCTGAATAGCTTCACTTAGTTTACACAAGTAAATCTTGCCTTAAATCAACGAGGAAATGTCTTCAAGTGAAAAAGAATATTTATTTGGCCAAATAAAAACTTGACAATATTATTGCGGATTGTAGCGATTTTTTTTCAGATAAGATAACATAGTGGATATTTATAGTATTTTAAGATTTTGTCAAGTTTAAAAAAGAAATTACTCTAAGCCCAAAATTAGTATGGCCATAACCGAGTTTAATGCTATGTAACAATATTTCTTCAAACTCCCAAGGACCCCCAGTGAACCGCTGATGGGTTACAGAAAACAGCTAAAAAACAGCTAAATAAATTAGTTTCTGTAAAAGTTATTTTGTTTGTTTTCTCATATTTTTTTTTATATGTAGATAAGGTTGTCGGTATTTTGCTATAAATTTGTTTATTCCGGTAAAATATTGGTTTGATGTTTTACTATCACAAAATATTTACCGTCTTTTAGTCAAATCAAAACTTTAACAAGTTGTGAAAAATAAATAATTTTAAGACGTAAGAGGCCTTAAAAGCGTCATATGCAAATAGTCAAGACAAGATAATACTCTTTTAAATAATGACTAATGATTATTTTTTTTATTTCTGTACATACATAAAATAAATTATGAAAAGAAATTGGAAGTTCTTGAAGTCATTTGGCATAAATAATTTGATAAGCTCATTTAGGGCAGTGGGTCAAACAACAACCGTCTTTATGTCTTCATGACGAATCGGGGTAAAGAGTATTACCTTTTAAGACCTCTTTAAGGAAAGGGATTTATGAAACAAAAAAGACTTTATAACGAATCAGGAATTCAAAAGTATCAGGAGTAAAAAGTATGACCTTAAGATCTCTTTGAAGATGCAAATTTATGAATAAAAAAGTCATCATCATGAATCAGGAATTCACGGACTAATCAGTGTGACCTTAAGACCTCTTTAAAGATGTGAATTTATGAAAGAAAAAAGTCTTCATGATGAAGAAAGAATTCACGGACTAAAAAGTGTGACCTTAAGCTTTCTTTAACGATGCGAATTTATGAAAGAAATAATGTCTTCATGGTGAACAAGGAATTCACGGACTAAAAAGTACAAAATTAAGACTTATTAAAGATGCGAATTTAGGAAAGAAAAAAGTCTTTATGATGAATAAGGAATTCGCGGACTAAAAAGTGTGACCTTAAGAGCTCTTTAAAGATGGAAATTTATGAAAGAAAAAAGTCTTGATGATAAATCGGGATTTCACGGACTAAAAATTATGACCTTAAGCCTTTTTTAACGATGCGAATTTATGAAAGAAAAATGTCTTCATGGTGAATCGCGAATTCACGGACTAAAATTTATGACCTTGAGACCTCTTTAAAGATGCGAATTTATGAAAGATAAAAGTCATTATGATGAATAAGGAATTCGCGGACTAAAAAGTGTGACCTTAAGAGCTCTTTAAAGATGGAAATTTATGAAAGAAAAAAGTCTTAATGATGAATCGGGATTTCACGGACTAAAAATTATGACCTTAAAAACTCTTTAAAGATGCGAATATATGAAAGAAAAAGTCTTCATGATGAATAAGGAATTCACGGACTAAAAAGTACAAAATTAAGACCTTTTAAAATGCGAATTTATGAAAGAAAAATGTCTTCATGGTGAACAAGGAATTCACGGACTAAAAAGTACAAAATTAAGACTTTTTAAAGATGCGAATTTAGGAAAGAAAAAAGTCTTTATGATGAATAAGGAATTCGCGGACTAAAAAGTGTGACCTTAAGAGCTCTTTAAAGATGGAAATTTATGAAAGAAAAAAGTCTTGATGATGAATCGGGATTTCACGGACTAAAAATTATGACCTTAAGCCTTCTTTAACGATGCGAATTTATGAAAGAAAAATGTCTTCATGGTGAACAAGGAATTCACGGACTAAAAAGTACAAAATTAAGACTTTTTAAAGATGCGAATTTAGGAAAGAAAAAAGTCTTTATGATGAATAAGGAATTCGCGGACTAAAAAGTGTGACCTTAAGAGCTCTTTAAAGATGGAAATTTATGAAAGAAAAAAGTCTTGATGATAAATCGGGATTTCACGGACTAAAAATTATGACCTTAAGCCTTTTTTAACGATGCGAATTTATGAAAGAAAAATGTCTTCATGGTGAATCGCGAATTCACGGACTAAAATTTATGACCTTGAGACCTCTTTAAAGATGCGAATTTATGAAAGATAAAAGTCATTATGATGAATAAGAAATTCACGGACTAAAAAGTGTGACCTTAAGACCTCTTTAAAGATGGAAATTTATGAAAGAAAAAAGTCTTCATGATGAATTGGGAATTCACATACTAAAAAGTGTGACCTTAAGACCTCTTTAAAGATGCGAATTTATGAAAGAAAAAAGTCTTAATGATGAATCGGGATTTCACGGACTAAAAAGTGTGACCTTAAAAACTCTTTAAAGATGCGAATATATGAAAGAAAAAGTCTTCATGATGAATAAGGAATTCACGGACTAAAAAGTACAAAATTAAGACCTTTTAAAATGCGAATTTATGAAAGAAAAATGTCTTCATGGTGAACAAGAAATTCACGGACTAAAAAGTACAAAATTAAGACTTTTTAAAGATGCGAATTTAGGAAAGAAAAAAGTCTTTATGATGAATAACGAATTCGCGGACTAAAAAGTGTGACCTTAAGAGCTCTTTAAAGATGGAAATTTATGAAAGAAAAAAGTCTTAATGATGAATCGGGATTTCACGGACTAAAAATTATGACCTTAAAAACTCTTTAAAGATGCGAATATATGAAAGAAAAAGTCTTCATGATGAATAAGGAATTCACGGACTAAAAAGTACAAAATTAAGACCTTTTAAAATGCGAATTTATGAAAGAAAAATGTCTTCATGGTGAACAAGGAATTCACGGACTAAAAAGTACAAAATTAACACCTTTTAAAGATGAGAATTTATGAAAAAAAAGTCTTTGTGATGAATAAGGAATTCACGGACTAAAAAGTGTGACTTTGAGACCTCTTTAAAGATGCGAATTTATGAAAGAAAAAAGTCTTCATGATGAATAAGAAATTCACGGACTTAAAAGTGCGACCTTAAGAACTTTTTAATGATGCAAATTTATGAAAGAAAAAAGTCTTGATGATGAATCAGGAATTCAAGGACTAAAAATTATGACCTTAAGACCTCTTTAAAGATGCGAACTTATGAAATAAAAAATTCTTTATGATGAAAAAGGAATTCACGTACAAAAAAGTATAGACTTACGACTGCTTTAAAGATGCGAATTTATGAAAGAAAAAAGTCTTCATGATCAGTAAGGAATTCAGGACTAGAAAGAATAGTCTTACAACCTCTTTAAAGATGCTAATTTATGAAAGAAAAAAGACTTCATGACGAATCAGGAATTCAAGGAGTTAGAAGTATTTGATTAAAACCTATGTTTATAGATGAAAATTTATAAAGGAAAAAAGGTTTCATGATAAATCAAAAAATCACGGACTAAAAAGTATGACCTTAAACCTCTAAAGATGCGAATTTATGAAAGAAAAGTGTTATCATGATGATTGATGAATCATTAAACCACGGAGTAAAAATTATGACCTTAAGACCCCTTTAAGTATCAGAATTTACGAATGAAAAAAGTCTTCATAACAAATTAGGTATTCAAAATAAGACATTAAGACCTCTTTAAGATGAGTATGTATGATAGGAAAAAGTTTTCATTACATATCAGGAATTCTATTACTTAATTTTCTTTTTCTTCTCAAATTTGCCTTTGGAACCTTGAGCTAAAAAAGTTATTACGTGCGATTCCGTTGTGCATTTAATTGCTTCAAAGACCAAGTCAATATTTTTGTTTCAAATTTCTTCTTAAATTTGTATTTTGAATCAATTTTTAAAATAATTTGAATGTAGATGTAGCAGGTGGCAGCCGACGATAGGACAAGTTTAATTCCTTCAGACTTCTCACATCTGTACAAATACTGTACCCCAAATCTGGAGCATATAAACATATTGATTTTAGACTGCAATGAACTGTAGGTACCTATTGATAGATTTGAAAAAAAAAAAAACTAATTTTACTGATAGCTAAAAGATAAAAGAAACAAATGCATCTGAAGCCAATATATTAAAAATGAAAAATTTTACTTTGTACTTACATCAGTTTTCATTTTAAATGCAAAATAAAAACTAATACGAAAATTCTTTTTTAAATCAATTTTTAATAATTTCAAACAGAATATGAATATATAATAGTAAATATATAATAGTAAAATAAGTAAAAATTTAAAGATAAAATGAACACATATCTACAAAAACTTAATCGCACTATTCATCGTCTTCTTCTTCCCCATCATTCTCATCATCAACTTTCCTAACGACTCCTTTCTGTTTCTTCAATTCTTTAGCAGCAAGTTTTTCTGCCCTAGCTTTAGCTTTCTCTTCCAACTTCTTTTGAAGTTTTTCTGCCTTAATCTTCTCTTTAATTTCTTTTCTCAAAAGTTTCCACTCAGCTCTAACAATATCCCGATCACTTGGTACAAGATTGATAAGTCCAAATCCTAATCCACCACCCATTTGTGGAGTTGCAATCCAACATCTACCAATTAAAGGTATAAAGACTTCATTTTCTGAACATTGAATTTGATATTTGTGAAATCCTCCTAATAAACTTGGAACACACCAGAAATATGAAGACTTTTCACCATTTGGATTTGGAATGCTACTTGTTCGAAGGCATACTGGTTCTTCATCGAGGCATGGCGAAAGATCACGAGTACAGCGGCCAAGTATTGGACTAAATGCAGTTTTTTCGGGACATTCACAGTCTTCAGAGATAAGATTGGAAGTGTTGCCAGTGCAGGATAAGTAACGTCGACAGTTGGTAGGATTTGCAAAGTTACCAATTTCGGTACATGGAGTAATTGTAGTTGATGGAACTTCTGATGGATTACTGGAAGTTTCGGTAGGATTTTCGGTAGCCTCAGTAGATGGATTTGATGAGATAGAACTAGTTTCAACATTCAACTCTGGTTCAGAACTTGTAGGTTCTGCTTCAATTGTAGCATCGGTTGATTCATTGTTAATTGCAGGAGCCTCAGTATTCTCAGCCTCCTCAACTACTGATTCTGTTTCCGCCTCTTCGGTTTTCGACGACTCAGTCACTGATGCTTCTGGATTTGCAGGCGGCTCGGTGGTGTTAACCTCCTCAGCCACTGGTTCTGTTTCCGGCTTTTCTGTTTGCGATAACTCTGTTTCTGAAGTGTCTGTGTTTGAAGAAGCCTCGGTGTTTGAAGACTCTTGAACAACTGCTTCTGTTTCGGCCTCTGTTTTCGTTGACTCTGTTTCTAATGTACCTATGCTTGTTTCTGAAGGAACCTCTGTTTCATTAGTTCCACTTACTTGATCTTCGGTAACTTCTTCAATTTCAGGCGATAAAGTGGATTCTATTGGTTGAACGTTTTCTGTTGTGTCTGAAGGAATTTGCTCTGAAGTATTTCCTGGAACTTCTGGTTCTGTTTCACTCAAAGTTGCTTTTGGAGGCTCCTCGTTTGTTGTTTCTATGGGAGTTTCTGCAGCAGGGTCCGAATCAACAGTTCCTAATCCCTGTTCTTCAGGAACAACTGTTGGAATTTCTTCGTTATTTTCTTGATTATCGGGAGAATTCACTACAATTCCTTGAGTTTCTGCCTCCTGAGGTTGTAAGGTTGCCAAATTGTCAAGTTTCACTAGTTTTGTTTTAAGGATTAAAAAAGATTATTGAAAAACTCTCCATGAATCCTTTTCACTGCGAAATAAAAACTTAAACGTACCTTCTTCGGGAGCCTTGTCACTTGGAATCGATGCCAAAGTTTCAGGATTTTCAGTCGGAGAAGAATTTGTAATTATTGATTCCTGATTTCCTTCTAAAGCTATAACATCTTGGGAAAAGATTGTTTTTGCTGAGAACTTTAATGGCAAATTTATTAATTCCGATCAAAAATTTAAAAAAATATATTTTTATCATACCAACAGGATCAATAGAACAAAATTCTGTATAGTTTTCATTTCGAGGGTATTTTCGTTACTAATGTGTAATGGCACTTATTACATGCAATTTAAAGGCAATCAAAAGTGTTATTGAAGATCTTTATCTGGTGGCCTCATTAAAGATGCAAAGATAAGATGATCTCTTTTTTTATTTTTATTTTGTTTACCATCATCAGCATTGTAAAGATAACTCTCAAATGCATAAGCATTTAGTGCATAGAACAAAGGAAGGTATTTTCTATAACAGGTACACGGAGAGAATTTTTATTGTAAACAACTAAATCAATTTAAAATTCTTTGTTTTAAAATCGATCAATATTATTTTCTAAATAACAATGCTTTTTCTTAAGAGTTCTTCTTTATTAGTAGGTACTTGAAAAGATTGAGCAAGATAATAACCTACTCAACATCAGACTTATCAAAAACATGACACATGATAATGATTAGAAAACAATTTAGCACATATCGATTCTGTTACGAATTTAAATAATCAGCTGTTCCCATGCACGAGTTATTCAATGACTATGAGAAAACATATAATTGCACGGCAATAAAGATTGGAAACAACTCAAACACTTTATCTTTCTGATATTTTTTATTGCAATTTAGTGACTCAAAAAACCGAAATGTCTGTGGAATTTTTTTAACAATTTTTTTTCAAGTTCAAATTAAAAATCAATTTTTAGGGTATCATTAGTAATCGAGATTTGAAGTATATCTTTATGTAATCATAAAATTTTATTGAACATAAACAGCATTGTGGTTTTTATTACTTTGATAAAAATGTAAGAAACGATAAAAGTTTTAAACAAAATAATAGTTGAATAAATTAAGTGAAAAAATTATTAAATTCCCGCAGGACAACATTGGGTACTTACTTGTAGGATATCATTAAAATTCCTTACAAAAATATTACTCGAGATAACAATTGTTAAACGTGATGTTACGAAAATTTAGAATGCGAAAAAAGTGAGTTTCGCAATTTTGTCTGTCTCGAACTACCTATCTCGAACTCCAGAAAAAAACACTGAAGTGATTTTTTCAAACTTGAAAACTTTTGTAGGATAAAATTTTAGTAAAATCAAAAAAATATTTTTGGGTTCTTAAAAAAATATTCAAAATTTTTTTTTCGAAATTCAATTTTCTAAAAACGAAGTTGGTATTGGTTTTATTTGTCGATTAATATTTTATTTAAAATGACATACCAAACTTTTTTTGAAACATTTTTGAAATTTTTATATATGTACCTACACACAAAAAAACTTTTTTTCAAAAAACAGCTTCTTCTTTATTAAAGAAATTACATTTTAAACTTGGTTTGGAGGTAAAAACTATTCAAATCTTTTTGTACTTTTAATACAAAATTGTATTATTTTTCAAGTTGTTTCTTAATTAAAATTAAAAATATTATTTTATAATTTATTATAAACAAAGCTCTAATATTCTATGCAACTTTTTTCATAAGAACAAGTGCAACTCAGTGTATTTTATCCAAAAGAACAGAAGGTTATGTTAAAAAATTATTGATATTAAAGTTGTAGATTTTTTAACACTGTTCAATAAGTAACTACTTTTGAACTGAAGTTGACATATTTGACATTATGTATATATTTTTTTTTAATAAAAAATCTTTTTTCTTTTCGGCTCTTTTCATATAAATGTCTTTTTGAAAAAAAAAAATTAATTTTCAAACAAAAGTTCAAAATAGCCAAAAATTTGTTGTTTTTTTAACTTTGCAAAATCCATATTAATTATATTAAAGATTCATTTAATTAGTTCAATTCTTTACATGAAAGTTTAAAATAAGAAAAAACGGTTTATGACAGCTACCGTTAGTAACGATTCAAAAAACATTTTTTTTAACTTTGAAATACCCATACTCTTAATCCTTATTAAAAGCCTTAAGATTAGCTTGTTAATTCTATATCAAATCATAAAAGTCAGACAAAAATATAAGTATCCAAAAGCTTACTGAACAATGTAATAATTTTAAAAATTAGTTAGAAGGAAGCTTTTTTACTAATCTATAATTTGTTTTTACGGAAAAAAATGTTACACATACACCACAGTGACCCTTCAAGTAATGAAAATTGATTTAATTTAATTAAACGTTTTTCTTTTGCTAAGTGTGACAAAGTGCAATTATTACTCATTGTTGATAAAAGATATAGTTAAATCTTTTATATGAAGAGGAAGCAGCGATCATTAAAATGAATAAACTAAAATATGCGTAGTGAAGTTTTCCAGTCATTAACAACATCTAAAACTCATTTCCGTTTAGGTTTACGTCATAGCTCAGATACATATACATACATAGGTAAGGTACAAATATATAAAACTCTTACAAAAAAATATTTAAATTAATAATTTTACATTATTTGAATAGAAAACATGTTTACGATAAACAAGATAGGTGTATTTAGTAAACCAACAAAAACAACACATTCTTTCTTATCGCAGAGGGATAATACTAGAATACTACACAAAGAAAAACAATAAAAGAAAGGGATTATTTGTTAGCAGTCTATTTGAGCAAAATACTATAATAGATAGTTAAAGCGGCAATCACTAAAAACAATTATTTTTTAGTATTCGAGTAAGGTTGCCGAGTATTGCTTATGATACGACAAAGTTAGTCTTGTAGCAATTTTACTTTAAAATAGGGTTGCCATATAGAAGTTAACATTTTAAGAGTGGCAATAACCTTATAAGCTTAGTAATTCGACTAATATGTTTGATTGATTGATTGATATTTGGGGTATAGGATGCACTGCTACCTGTAAGATCTATTGTACCCCCCTATTAAGCTAAATGAGTTAGTACCTCATTTTATAGCTCCTCCTCTAACCTGATTCCTTTCATGAAATTGATTATTTGGGGTATTTTCAAAGAGTGCAATTTATCCTCTTCGACTTGGTAGCGACCCATGTGTTTAAATCTTTGGTGTATTAGTGCATTGCAACTACCCAGTATGTGGTCTGGTGTTTCTTCTTCTTCGCTACAGAATCTACATATTGCACTATTTACTAAACCCAAAATATGTAGGTGCCTTCTTAACTTACAGTGGCCAGTGAGGAGCCCAGTGATTAACCTGAGATTGTTCCTACTTAGACTGATACATGATTTGAAACGCTCTCGGTTGTAGTTCCCGAGGAGCATTTTCGATTGTCTCAGTTTTGGTAGTTCTGCCCAGTTTTTTGCTCTCCTGGACTCCTCGTCTAGTTTTATTTTATTTTTAATGACATTTTCTCCTATTCCGCAATACGGTTCGGGTCCCATTAGAGGGGAATTTGCTCCCGTTTTTGCTAAGGAGTCCGCCTCCTCGTTACCCTGGACACCAACGTGCCCAGGTACCCAGTGGAGAGTGACTTTGTTTATTTTGCCAAGTTCGTTAAGTTTTCCTATACACTCCAATACTAGCTTGGAGTTGATTTCGTAGGATTTAAGTGCTTTTAGGGCAGCTTGACTATCAGACATAATGGCAATATTTTTATTCCGGTGATTTAATTCGAGGTTTATTTCTGCACATTTTACAATGGCATTTACCTCAGCTTGAAAGATACTTGGGGATTGACCCATAGGTACGGAGAGTTTGGTACTAGGCCCAAAGACGCCTGCCCCTGTACCTTCCCCTGTTCTCGACCCGTCTGTGTACCATTTGATGGTATTTTCTTTAAAAGATTAGTTGATAGATTCACCTACCCAATCTTTTTTACTACTGAGATGTATATTGTAGTTTTTCACAAAGTTATAATTTGTGACCATTGCATCTCTTGGAAAGTCAAGGAAGTTTTCTTCTGAGGATCTGGACAGGAATTCTCTTTCTCTGTTGCCTATGCATTTTCCAGCCCCAGTTCCTTCCTTGCCAAATCTCATGATAGCTCCCTTAGCAGCACTTTCAATGATAAGGTGAAGTGGAGTTAAATCAAGAATTACCTCCATTGCTGCTGTAGGGCATGTTCTCATAGCCCCGGTTATGCAGACACATGCGAGTCTTTGCACTTTATCTAGTGATTTCCTAGTTGTTGCAAGATCGGTTCTTTTGTGCCAAGCCACCGCACCATAGGTAATTATAGGTCTTACCATCATAGTGTACATCCATCTTAGGATGTATGGTTTGCAGCCCCATGAATTGCTTGCTAATCTTTTGCAAATCATTAAGGCTTTCGTAGCTTTACCAGTGGTTATTTCTACCTGTTTGTTCCAGAGGAGTTTACTGTCTAGTGTGATACCTAGATACTTAACCTCCTTCTGTGTTTCTATTAGGTACTTCTCCAGCTAACCGTATAGGTTTCATACGTGGAAGAAGTCTTTTTTTGGTAAATGGTATAATTGTTGTCTTGGTAGGATTGATGTTAAGTCCTGCCGATAGACACCATTTCCGAATGTTTTTCAATCCTCCTTGAATAATATCGCAAAGAGTTTCTTCAAACTTCCCGCTGGCTATTATTACTATATCATCGGCAAAACCGAGACATCGTATACCTAGGGAAGTTAGATTTTCTAGTAGTTCATCAACAACAATACTCCAAAGCAAGGGTGAAAGGACCCCCCCCCCCCCCCTGAGGACAGCCTCTTGTTGTGATGATAGTTTGTACATTAAGACCTGCCCTTACCTCAGCTGTTCTTGTGCTCAGCATTTCATTGATCCATCTCACTACAGTGATAGGAACTTTTTTTCCTTTCAAGAGCTTTGTTTACAGCGACATGTGAGGTGTTATCAAATGCTCCCTCTATGTCTAGAAAAGCACATAGGGCTGTTTCTTTTGCATCCAAAGCTCTTTGTATGGAATTTGTTAGCTCGTAAAGGGCAGTTTCCGTAGATTTTCCTGCCCTGTAAGCGTGCTGGCGATGGTTAAGTGGCATATTTATTAAAACTTCTGATCTAATGAAGTTATCTATTACTTTCTCCAAAGTCTTAAGTAGAAATGATGTCAGGCTAATTGGCCTGAATGACTTTGGATGGGTGGTATCTTTTTTCCCAGTTTTGGGAATAAAAATTACTTTAGCTCTTCTCCACAGGCTTGGTACATGCCCAATTGCCATGCTACTACGAAGTATGCTAATGATGTACGGCATCAAGTCTTCCGCCCCTTTTTGAAGTAAAGCAGGGAAGATACCATCGACACCTGGTGACTTAAAAGGTTGAAAGGGGTTTATCGCCCAGTCAATTATTTTGCCTGAACAGATAGCTGCAGCTAACTTCCAGTCTGTTTTGTTAGGTTTGAAAGGTGTACTTTCTATAACATTTCCTGTCATTGGAAGCGAGCCTGGGAAGTGAGTGTTAAGTAACAGCGTCGACCTTTGTTCTCCATTTTCAGTAAAGCTACCATCATTGTATCTTAGCGCTAGCGACTTAATGGTTTTGTCTTTCGCTAGAGCCTTGTGTAGTCTCGCTGCAGCTGGAGTAGCGGTAATATTTTCACAAAAACTCACAAAACTATTTCTTTTTGCTTTTCTGATTTCTTTGTTGTAACTTGTCAACTCTGCCGTATAACCTTCCCACTCCCCAGTTCTTTTTGCCTCATTGAACAGTTTACGAACCTTTGATCTTTGTTTCGACAGATTTTTGCTCCACCAAGGAGCATCTTTCTGACTTTTGATTGGTTTAATGGGACAACTGAGTTCAAATGCCTCATTGATTGCTCCATTTGAACTAATATGTACAATTTCATCTGTTCAATCATAGCTTAAGAACTACTTATGGGTCAAAATCATGGAGGTGGAAAATTTGATGTCCAGGCTTTTTTTTAATCAAAATACTTTTTATTTAAAGCTTTTTTCTCATTTACCAATTAAAATAGTAGGCACTCATCTACGAATTATTTGTTTCGGCTAGAAAAGTTTAAATTTCTTTTTTATGGCATCTTATATACCCAAAAACAGCGTTCCCGGACATGTCCATAACTCTAAAACTGGTATTCGAATGACTTAAAAACACATTAAAGTCAATTATTTTTAAGTATTTCTTTTCTAAATACTACATATACACAAAACTCAATTTTAAAGTTCAAGTGACCTCAACTCCAAATTTATAAAGCGTTTCGCCCAGGTACGACAGTGGGCTCATCAGTTAGATCTGTCGTACCCTTACTAAGACGCCTTATTTTGGTCGATGTTTACCGACTCTATATAAAACTCACAGCATGAATATACTGTGAATTCTAATATTCAAAGGGAATTTGTTTAAATTCAGACCTTAGAAAAATGTATGCCCGTGGTCAGGCTGATATAATAACGAAGAAAAAAATAACAAAAATAATAAAAATTATTATTTAGAGTCGGTAAACATCGACCAAAATAAGGCGTCTTAGTAAGGGTACGACAGATCTAACTGATGAGCCCACTGTCGTACCTGGGCGAAACGCTTTATAAATTTGGAGTTGAGGTCACTTGAACTTTAAAATTGAATTATATTCAATCGCTCCACTTAAAATAGAAATAATTTAAATAATTTTTATTATTTTTGTTATTTTTTTCTTCGTTATTATATCAGCCTGACCACGGGCATACATTTTTCTAAGGTCTGAATTTAAACAAATTCCCTTTGAATATTAGAATTCACAGTATATTCATGCTGTGAGTTTTATATAGAGTCGGTAAACATCGACCAAAATAAGGCGTCTTAGTAAGGGTACGACAGATCTAACTGATGAGCCCACTGTCGTACCTGGGCGAAACGCTTTATAAATTTGGAGTTGAGGTCACTTGAACTTTAAAATTGAATTATATTCAATCGCTCCACTTAAAATAGAAATAATTTAAATAATTTTTATTATTTTTGTTATTTTTTTCTTCGTTATTATACACAAAACTTTTTATAATTTGGTACATCTCTTACAAAAAAATTAAGTTTTGTTATTTTTTATACATTAATAAAAGTTGTCCCAAGAAAAATGACGCATAAAACCAACATTTCTTAATGTATCAATATTTGAATCATCTAACGTACAAATTGTGCTGCAAGCTGTTTTTAAAGTTGATTTTATATAGATTTATCATTCCACGCTTATTTTTATGGATAAATATATAAAATGTATGTAAGAAGCTAGTTTTAGTTTCATTTTTAAGTAGCGTACATCAATTAACCGTCATTCCGGGAACGCTTGTTTTTCATTTAAGCATTTAAGCATTTTTTTGTAGAAATCGGTCTCTGTCCCAAGAAATAAAGTTTTATTTGATATATTTAAGACCCACTATCTTAATATAATAATGTATCATTCACATTGATACCTTTTCTAGGCCCATAAAGTCGTTTTGAAGAGATCACCACCATTTCGAGGAACGTTTTTCTAGTACTAATTTTTGGGGTTTTGCGGTAAATTGAAAAATATACATTTTTGTGCTCTGCCCGTTCATGAACCAACAAATTATGGCTAAAGCGAACATTTGAGCATGAAATTTTTATCATAAAACAAAGTTGATTTTTAAGAATTCGGTCATCGAAATTTCCCACCTCCATGATTTTGACCCTTAATTTGTTAGAAGTATCGTTGGTGTATTCTGGTTATAGGTTGCACAACAATCAATTTGAGTGACTTTGCAAAATATTTTTATTAAATGAGTTCAAAAACTAAAAAAAATATACTTGAATTTTTTGTATGAAAATCTTAGCGTCTAATACCAATTATGAAGCCTCCAGTTGACCGAAGTTTAGGTAGCTTCGTTTAACATTTCAAATGAATTAATTTAAATCCCCGTTACCCTCATTCATTTCTGGTGCATAGTTTCAGGCTCTCTTTCCGAGCTTTTTACTCCGAATGAAATTCAAAATGAAGATTAATTAATATGCTCTTTTCTCAAAACATCTCATATTCTTTCAATGTATTGGACTTGGAATAAAAATGATTAATCTCCAGTAACAGTAACAGCTTCTTTAATCAAACTCTGACATACCGTTTAGAGCAGATTGTATATGCAATGCAAACATAAGATAAGATTACCTATACCTTACACAGCCAACATTATTATTTATAACGGTATAATTTTGTATCACTTGGTCTGCGTCTTATATCAAGAGAAGGTGACAAAACAAATCCCCGCTAAATGTAAAGAAAAGATACATATTCTCGTCAGTGTGAATGTCGTCGTCGGAGTTGGATTTTTGCCAACTGTTCCCGCAGTAGCAAAAGATTCTTCGAAATCGTTACGTGCCGCAGACGTTTAAAAAAAGTGCGTTACTTATTAAATTAAGCGTCTAGTATGCCGCTTAATATCTTTTATTGATTTAGTGATTCATTTTAATGTATAAATAACGGTGGTTAATATTTATTTTTTGGAGTTCAAAGTAAAAGAATGCAAAAATGGATTTGAAAGCTTTTCGTGACACAATTCCACAGCCGCCAAAGGCTCTTGATCCAGTAGCAGCTCGGCGGGCCCGAGCTACAGTTACAACGGCAGGTGTCAGGCGGCGAGTCCTTAAGAAACACATCCAACAGAAGTACCTGTTATGTGGGTTCGCAATACATGTAGTTATTTTTTCTTTGGATTACTCTTTTAGACCCGACTTTTTTCTGTCCGGGATCGTTATCTCTCTTTGGTTACTCACACAAAGTTTTGTTTTGATCCGTACAGGCTTTTCTAGCAACACCCGCATACCTTTATGGCAATATCGTTGAAACCGATAAGGAATGGGTTATTCGAATATGGCCAGCGATTATTTATCAGGCTGTCATACAAATTTGCCGATCGATATTGGAACACTTGACGGAAGAGTATCGAGGAAGGGATCACGAAACAATCGCATATCGTCGGGTGTTTTTTATAGCAACTCTCATCATATGTGTCTCGTTGTTGATATGTGGATGTCTGTTCTCCTCGGCATGGTTAATAGTGACAACAACAACACAAGTGATAGCAATTGTTTGCTATGGCTTTTTTGCAGGTGAGTTTGGGTAGAGATTTTGTTTGTTGGGGGCGAAATGGGGAGGCTGAGATAAGTCTAGAATTTTTTTTTTTTTTTTTTATCTCAGATAAGGGAAATATTTAAGTTAGCCATGATGCATGATGACTAAAACAAAAATTGAGAAAAATTGAGATCAGGTTTAATCTTCTTTGAATTGGTTTGAAGATTTTGCGTTTTTATGAGAGTAACAACAACTTACAATGGTTTCAAGATTTTCAATGTAAACAAGAATCCAATTTGCATTAAAAAAAATTGTATTCCAAATATCGTTGCCTCCGGGTACAAAGGGGTTAAGTCACAAAATTGCACTTTTCGGGTTTTGATGAAATAAGAAAAAGCTCTTTTTGGTATTTTATTTGGTATCAAAGATATAAATTTAAAGCAACTCTTTCCTATAAAAATAACACCTTTGTACCTACCCGGCGGCAAAGATATCGTCGGCACAAAGCCAAAACAGCGAATCTGCATTTTTGGACATTTTCACTTTATTGCGTCATTTTACTTATTGTCCCTCTATGGTCCCTCTATTCACTGCATCGACCCCAGTCTTCTATCTGTTGCCCAGCAGTCTAAATTATGAATTTTCGTTGTACGAGTTTCCATAAGATTGCATTAGTTTCCAAAACTTTGAAGCCGTTTTTCTCAAAACTACAATTTTGCAGATTCGTGGTTTAGGCGTTGTGCCCACGATATATTCTTTTGCTTTTGTTATGAAAATGTTTCAATTTTGCGTTGAAACATCGTAGCGTGCAATATTGAATAACTCCATTTTTTTGGAAAATGAGATTATGTTGCAATCTATTGTGTTTTACTGAAGTTTGTTTATGTCTCCTGAAAGATCTCGAAATCGTTCTGGTGTGTTGGTTAGAAGTATGGATTAAGGCACAAAAATTATAAATCCATATTTTTCGGATTTTAAAAATCAAAGCTATCAAATCATTTGGAAATTTTTTTTCTAAATCCATCAAGTGAGACATCAAAAGAAAGGTCTCTTTAAGCTCGATTCATAAATGAAACTCTAAGGATTCTTTGAAATCTTGTTGCACATTAATATTAATTATCTAAGTTTCTAACATTCGGAAACAGAGACCTTCGAATCAAAGTCTCCAAATAATTTTAAGTTTAACCCCTTCCCAAAAAAATGCATTTTAAAGAATCCACCGAGTAATACATCAAAAAAGGTTCTATTCATAAATTAATATGTAGTTTAAATTTTTAATTCCAAAGCGTTTGAATACCTATAACATATTAAAAATAAGTAAGTTTTTCGAAAAACACATTTTTGGACTTTTTTAAAGTTTCAAGTAGTATTTTTTTTTTTTTTTTTAACAATGTGAAACGTTTTGAAAATATTACCTACATATACATATATTGGACTGATTCAAAAAAAAGACTGATTGTTGGAAATAATGCAAAAAAATCTTGTAAATGTTACAGCCCTTAATATTAATATTAAGTAGGTACTGCAGCATCGCAAATTTCAATTTCCCATATGATTTACATGTGAAAGATTGATTGATCAGTTTAGAATCTTATAACTTTTCAATGGTTCATGAAAAAGGCTAGACTTAATCATTTTCTTGTATAAAACTGAACGTTCTACAAAAAAGCTCAATTATAAAAATAGTCGTCTAAATGGCCCATTCAACTTATTCCAGCAAGGCTCATCTTTAAATACACTAGCCCAAAAAATTAAGAGAACAAAAAAAAAACGTATTTTTTTAGTGATTTTCAATAGGTTTTATCTCAGTAAAAAAAATGATCGTATCATGATAAAAAAAAAAGCTTGGGAAAGCTACATTCTTCTAGTTCTAGGATTTTATAAATAAATATTTTTTTTCTAATGTTAAAATAGCTAATTTGTTGGAATTGTTCAAAAACCAAAATTTCCCAATTTTTTTTTTGTTTTTACTTAAAAAAGTGGAAAAATTTTGCGTGATAAAATGATTATTATTTTTTGGCTTTAAGATTTTTTTTGTTTCAAACTTCTATGATTTTTTTTAAACTGTCATATCAGTCATCAAACCAAAAGCCATACTTTTGACTTTGGCTGTCAATATCTCAATAACATTGAGCTTAAGCTTGATTTGTAAAAAAAAAAATGTTTTCTTACGTTTGAGATCAATTTAGAAAAGCTATTAAAATAAGCATTTTTACCTTACCGCTATTTTATAATAATGTGTGATAAGATAAAACTGAAGTTGAAGCTTAGTATACCTAAACATAATCTGGAAAGTTTCAGATTTATTCATCAAGCCGTTTTTCTCTTGTGAGGGTTTAAACATTTGAGATGAAATAATATAACACCACATTTTTGTAGGTGTAGGTACAGCTGCGAGCAAAAAAATAGCAGCGATTTTAAAGCAGTAAACATTAAAAGAGCTTTGATTTTGGAATTTTTTTTAAGTAAAACTACTTAAGTTTTATTAAAATTAAAATTTGAGTAAAAATTTTATTTAATTTATTTCTATTCGCTTAGAAATAATCCAAAAACAAAATAAGCCTCAAATTTAAGCGAGCAAAATAATAGCAGTGATTTTCTTTTTCTATTAAATTTAAATGAAACAAGGGCGAAAAAAGTTCAATTAAACGGTATTTTATTAGAGAAAAGGTAGTATTTGCTCCCATGACCCTTATTTTTTATTACCGCTTCGCAACGACCTTTCATGAAGTCGTAAAGTCATTGAGATCTTGGAGGTGTTATAAATCACCAAACCAACTCAACAACAATTCATAACTCCCGTTATTTTAGGTTTTGGCTTTAGACACATCTCCTTTTAGTATCTTGAAACCATTGCCTGACTGCTCTGCTAGTGTGTTTTGGGTTATTATCCTGTTGGAAGACCCATTTAAGCTTCATTTGGTGTCGGAGTAATAGCAGCATAATGTTTTGCAAACTATTCAGGTGCCAGAGCTGTATAATTATACTTTTGATACAAGATATAAGGCCAAGTCCATAGTAGCCGAAGTATCCCCAAAACTTTAAACTGGATCCTCTAAGTTAATTAGTTTTTGTAAAGTTATTCATTTTTTCTTGATCATGATAATTTTTCACTTTGAGGCCAATTTTCCTCGAAAATGTGTGATAAACATAGTGTATTATTTATAGCTATTTTTTTTTTTTTTAACAAGAGGTGATAAAAAAGGATCTTCAAGTTTACCAGAAAACTCATACATTTTATGATAATTTGGAAAAGCTAAGAATTAATATGTGACCAACCAAAAAAAAATATCAACATTTTGTAAACGCAGTTATAAAGATTAACATTTCTTTTAAAAATAAAGACCTCTATCAACTTTCTACTATGTTAGTATTAACAGAGAAAATAATAAGTGTACGAAGTAGTGATGGGAACTATCGTTTATTCATTCGAATAAAAACTATCGTATAAAAAGACTATTAATATAAAAAAACTATCGTTTAAGAAAACTATTCAAATAAAAAAGCTATCGTTAAAGAAAACTATTTGAATGAAAAAACTATCGATTAAGAAAACTATTTGAATGAAAAAACAATCGTATTAAAAAAACTATTCAAATGAAAAAACTATCGTTTAAGAAAACTATTCAAATAAAAAAGCTATCGTTAAAGAAAACTATTTGAATGAAAAAACTATCGCTTAAGAAAACTATTTGAATGAAAAAACTATCGTATAAAAAAACTATTGGAATGAAAAAACTATCGTATACAAAAAAACTATTCGAATGAAAGAACTATCGAATGAAAAACTATTCGAATGAAAATAGTAACTAAATGAATGAATGAGTAAATGATTCAAAACTATCGAATGAATGAATATTTTACAACAACTATCGATAGTTCCCATCACTAGTACGAAATGGCTCACTTTTACTGACCGAAAACTCAAAATCTGGTCATACGATTTTGTGGTGAGGTATAAAAATACAATAATTTTAGATTACTAACTTGTCATATTTATTTCTTGTAAAAACTCTCATTTATATGATATTGTCTTACCACCTTAAATTTAATTTGTATTGGTTTCAAGCTTATGATGATACACTTTCTTTTCTTATTTACTAAGGTATCGGCTCAGCTTTATTTACATGGAAAACTCATGTAATCCTCGAAGCCGTCCGACCACGAGAAGACAAATATGTTTGTAAAACAATACATCTTTGCGGAGAAGCCTTTTGTCAGCTCTTCCTCTCCTTCGTTTTCACCAGCTTACGAACTTTATATGGCACTTCACAGTCAATAGTTTTGATGGCTGCAATGTTTGTCAATTTGATACCCATTAGCTTACTCATAACCAGACATCGCGAAGGAGCCATTTCGAAGAGAATCTCGCTGATTAAAACTGATGCACGTTTCGAGTCCTTTCAACCGCTCAATCCACTTGGCAAATTATCATCACATCTTATGGCTGATCAAATGGATGGGATTGATATGCAACAGCGTGCCTGGAAGAATCCAATGGACTCGGAAGTCCATTGTAATTATATGCTAACTCACGAAGATGCCTACGTGACATTTTTGAATCCTCATGGAGTGGAAATAATGGAAATCATTCCCGAAGAAGACGATGAAAATATCTCTGTGATACGTTCGAGTTCTGCCACGATAAATAATTACGGACGAATAAGTTTGAATGCTTCGCAGAATATTAAATGTTCATCGGTGCGACAGAGTGCAACAAATTTAACAAAAATTCAAGAATTTTCTAAAAATATTAGCATCACCGTGTGGGATAGTTTTTTACAAACCATGGTTTTACCTTTGAGGAAAGCAATTTTCATGCCGAAGCTGTATTCGACAACCCTGTTGTTGTCAACTGACATCTTTTCGTATGTCATGTGCTTAACGGTTTTGCCAGGGTTGGCTGCAAATTTACATGCAATTAAAAGCGCAGAGATTCCATTTTTATTCTCGTTGCTTGCATTCCCATGGATGTGTTTTTCGCTGATGACACCACGTTTTGGTAGCGCACTCACCAAACAAAAGGTAGAATGGCATACTCTCGGCTGCATTTGTAAGGGACTTGCTTTGTTATGTGAGTATATGGAAATTGTATTTATGCCCCAACTAACAATTTTGTTTCTAAAAAGCTTTATAGAAGCAATTGTAGCATTTGTAAAGCTTTTTAGAAGCACAAGTGTTAGTTGAAGTGGTTCAACTTTGGTTCCAGTTTTCAATTTTTAACCAATTTCATGTATAAGCTGTGGTTAAACTCTGGTTCCAACTTGGTTTTAGCTATTTCAAAATACATTAACCTTGTTTTAATTAATACTGACCCTAAAATAGTAATTAATATATTAAATAATGATTTTTTCCACAGTTATCAGTGTTTCTTCATCAAAGTTGCTTTTGAGTGTTTCATCGGTACTTCTTGGCTTTGGGCAAGCTGTCACAATGTTCCTGCAAGACTTGGTTCTACAAATTAGTATGCCACGAGCCCAATGGAGTATAATACGTTATCCAGTTCATTTTACAAATGGATTACTAATACTACTTTGGGGAGTTGGAGCCCATTTGGTTGTTGATAATTATACATTTCAAGCTAGCGTTGGTTATTCAGCTGCTTTATATAATTTTAGTATACTTTTGTGGCATTTAATTTTTATATTTTGTAAGGAATAACAAATTTTAATTAAATAAAAGTAATATTTAAATTAAAAAGAAGTATGTCGGTCTTTTTTATTGTTACGGGTGTGACAATTTACTCAAAATTTTTTTTCCTGGAACGCATATACAATTTTGTCGGCTATTTATGTGGTCGAACCACTTTCCAACCTTTTATAAGTGTTGTTTTAGGCGAGGAAAATCTACAATCGAACAAAAATAAAATAATCTATACACCATCTCTTAATTGGTTTTAAGCCAAACTTGCCAAATTTGTTCGTGTGAGCCATGATGACCATTTTGAGAAATATCTCTGCTCTACCAAATTCAGCCAGCACATGAAAGATAAGGATATGGTTAATAACAAATTATCTAACATTTCTTAAACGAAAAAAAGTTGTAACGTCATTTTTAAAAGAATAATGAAATAATGATTATTTTATAATACGAATATACGAAAAAACTCGTTTTTTTTAGTGCAGAAAATTTTTGTATTTGCACTATTTATTTATTTATTTAATGTATGTCTATACAAGTATTATAACTCTCTTAGACTAATTACAAAGATATTACTTAATAATAATTAAACATAATTAACAAAAAATTAAAGCAATTAGATTACACTGATCAACAAAATTTAACTTTTTTTTGCCACAAGAACCAAAATATACTTTTCTAGTAGTTTTTGGGGTGCTGAATCCGAATCTGAAGTCAGAAAAATTTGATTGGAGTCCGTTTTTTAAATATTACCGTTATAAAATGCTAAAAAACGTAATTTTGGCTGTTTTCGAGATTCTGTTTTTATGTGGGGTAATTCATTATAAACAAATTAAGACAGAAATGTCTCGCGAATATTACCGAATAGTATGTTATTCTACTGGATAAAGGCTTTAAACCAATTAGTAGGCATCTACTGTCATAAGATGGCATGGAGCAAGACCAATTCAACTTTCGAAGAGCAAATTTTGTAAATCGTTTTTGAATTTTTTCAATGCGATTATAATCTTTTTTGAAAAGTGGGGACCAAACTACACAACAATATTCCAAAATAGGACGAACTAGGGCTGCAAAAAGAGTTTTTAATGTATAAGGATCCCGAAATTCATGAGAATTTCTAAACAAAAATCCAGACATAGCATTAGCCCTTGATATAATATAATCAATATGTGTACACTAAAAGAGAGATGTAGATCAAAAATAACCCAAAAGTCCTTTTGAGTTACAACTCTTTGCAACCTCACTCCACCCATCATATAATTAAATAAAATAGGCATGATGGTGGACCTCGAAAAGGACATTACTGAACATTTGTTGAAATTTGAGCTCAAAGAGTTCGTAGAACACCAATCTTTCAATTTTTCAATGTCTTTTTGAAAATTTAAGCTGTCAGCAACTGACTTGATTTCAAAAAATTTCGTTCAAATCGGTTTAGTCGTTTAAGAAAAACTCAGCAATGAAAAAAACGATATTTAAAGCATCACATGCAAGTATTTTAGCCGTTAGAGTCGTTTTTGAAAAAAAAATTAACTTTTCTCTTTTGGTTGCGTGGCAAAAGTACTGTTAGTTTTGGCCCTAAGAAATAATGCATTTTCGATTTTCCTCTAGGGAATTCTCCACCCTTAACTTGTCTTTTAATAGATTTATGTACACTGCCGCTCATTTGAATAGGTTCAGCTTTTAGTTCTTTTTACTTTTAGCCTGTCTTGGTTGCAATGGCACAACAATTCTACATTATGTATGAGTAATGAGAGAACATCTTTATGCGCTTAGTTTAAGAGAAAAAAAAATTGTCTTCTCAAGCCTGGTACGCTGCTCGCGCTAAATTTTAGCCAAGATAAAATTCCCATACAAGTTATCGATAATTTGTATGGGACTCGTTTTAGCTCAGCTAAAATTTTTCGATAATTTGTATAAGCCTGGTACGCTGCTCGCTCTAAATTTTAGCCCCCATACAAATTATCGAAAAATTTTAGCCGAGCTAAAATGAGTCCCATACAAATTATCGATAACTTGTATGGGAATTTTATCTTGGCTAAAATTTAGCGCGAGCAGCGTACCAGGCTATAGGAGCTAAAATTTAGCGCGAGCAGCGTACCAGGCTTCACACGGTAACGGTAGCTAGACCAAATCTATTCATAAAAACAAGTATATTTGTTGGCTCATCTGAATAGGTTCAAAAGCAAAAATGTTAATAAACGATGAGTTGCATGGGTCCAGTTGGACTCAAAATTGTGTCTGTCAATAAATCTGATTATGTTTAACCTGTAAGGATGAAAACGGGTAGGGAAAAATCTTTAAGCGCGGAAAAATTGGGGAAAACAAAAGAAATCTTTGATTTCGGCCGAAACCAACGATGCATTGGGATAAAAACAAAAAGAAGTTAAAATGTATAAATCAAGTAAAAATAGCGAATGGATTTAATTCACATTTGACGGCTGGTAGTGTATCAATAGGTAAAGTTCTGAATCTGTCAAAGTAAAATGTGACAAACCGTTACTTTGATGAACCTGATGTTTACAAATTTAAAATTTATTATGGGTTTTAAATTAATTTTCTTATGAATTCATTAACTAAAACTATTGTAAAATTGGTTTGCTTTACTATAAAATAACTTAACCAGTTCCCATTGATGTTTTAGGGGGTTCACATTAACTAACTTTACCGAACAGACGGATTATTGTCATTCGGCTGGATGATGTTTTGTGTTCACACCAGGGATATGGGACTTTTTGAAAAAAATGTCGAAGTAGATTTGAACAAATAGTGCAGTAGATTAATTTTTATCGCAGTAGATTTTTATATTTTTATAGAATTTCATAAAAAATAACAAAAACTAAAAATTCATTTCTTTTTAAGAAAATATAACAAAAACGCATCAAAACAAAAATTTAGTATATTCAATATTCAAAAACATGTTACGTATTAGAATAAGATTGACTGCATTCAGAATAACGATCAAACAAATAATATAAATAATATGCTGATAATATTTTTGCATGAGATTCACGAGGAAATTTTCCACACGAAACATTTTTTTCGCATGGAATTTTAAAAACGGCAAAACTAGTTCTTTGTTCGTCACTAAAATTTAAGTGAGAAGAGACCTGTCGACTAGCTCGCCTTTTGTCGCTTAGTTCAAAATAAAAAGAGAAAAATTTCGATAAATCGGAATTAAAATCAAAATTTTAAGTAGCGAGTGAAATGTTCAAGAAGCCTGTTTGGCGATAAATAGCCGCCTCTGGCAACACTGCCTCGCACATTACCTGAAAAAAATACGGGGAGTTTTCTGAACGTCAACAACTTTCCGCACGGAATATCTAATAATAAGGTAGAAGTAAAATTCAATTTTTTCGGGTGAAATCTTGTTCACATGAAACTCACGATAGGCTGATAATTTTTTTTTTTTGTAAAACAAAAGTAGATTTGTTTCTTGAAGAATGAGTGGTTCACACACGCTAATGGCTATTTACTATCCATTTTAGCTATATATCTTTTCTTTTTATTCCTACCGACGACGACGCCATCTTTATCAAAATAGAAACTATAATTTTTGGTTAAAAAAAAATGATCCCCATAGAAACCAGAATGTTATTCCCCAAGTAACAATTTTACTTGCATAAAGTCCATTTTGTTCGATTCGACAAGCTATAGTTTGTATAGGTTTATTTTAAGGCTTACTTACGCAAGTCATCCATTTTGGAAAGAAAGGAGGTCTCCTTAAGGCTATCTAGAAGTGTTAAGAAGAAGCCTTGTAAATATCAGTTAAAAAAGACCTTTATAAGACCTGTTTGAACCATTATAAAGAAGCCTTCTATTTTCAAGTGACAGAAGGCTTTCATAAGACCTGTTCCAAGAGGTTCTTGTAAGTATGCAATGTTTTCATCTCTCAAGTATCCAATGTTTTTCACCAATAAGTATGCAAAGCTTTTATCCTGCAGCTATGCAATGTTTGTAACGCTTTAGAAAAAAAAATTGCATTTTTATGTGAGGTTTCAATTAGCTCCCTTTTTTCCACTCATCTTTAATGTTCGAGTATGGTCTACTGGTAAGTGCTGGCTTGGTATGCAGAGGTACGTGGGATCGATTCCTGGCCGGGCCATGTGATGAAAATAAAAAAATGTGTTCTTTTTCAATTAAAATAATATTCTCATAATTTCAGAACAACAGAAAAAGCAGTGGAATTTCCAAAAAAGGAAAAGAAACAAAATAGGAAAAAATTAAAATAAATAAAATAATATGTAGGAAATACAAAACAGAAAAAATCAAAAGAAAAATAAAAAACAATGAAATAAAATTCAATAAATTCTCTTTTTGTATGCATAAATTCAACATTTTCTACAACACCTTCAACAACTTTTATAAGGCCTTATTATAGCATCCTACGCAAGCAATCCGGTTTGTGCATTAGATAAACCCTCTGCAGGAAGACCTGCGTAAGGCCATTTTAAGCTGTTTGTCACAAGCTATTAGCTTGTGGATTACATGTGAAGGAAAGTCCTATGCAATTTCGGTAAAATACGCCAAAATTATTTGCATAAGACCTGTCCTTCTTGTTATGAAAGCCAAAAAATAGCTTGCATTGACCCTTATGAAAGCTAAATTGTTACTTGGGTCATCATGTGTTGTTATTGTTTTACGTGTAAAATTTATCCTGATCCAGATCCACATGCGTAATAAAACACGACTATATATTATTAACTGTGTTTTATTATTTATGTGGATCTGGATCAGGATAAATTTTAAATGTAAAACAAATACAAAAATTAATCCTTCTTTCTTTCGGGATCATTTTCATTGAACCAAAAATTAGTTCCTATTTTTATAAGTAGATGGCTTTTGTTCGCAGGTGTAGGGAGAAAAATAAGATATTGAGCATAATTTGGATATCAAAGAAACGAGTGAAAAAAAGAGATGAATAAACAAATCTGCAACCATATTAGGTTTGTTTGGGTTCTTTTTGGACAAAAATATGAAACCTGTCAAATTTTGAGGAGTGGGGATGAAATCCTCTCAGAGAAAAAAAAAATGGATCAAAAGTACCCAAACACTTTTTGACAAAATTTTCTGCTTTTTTTTAACAACAACAAATGTAAACAACAACACCAATTGAAAAAAACAAATAAAGAAACAAAAAATTTAAAACAACTTTGTATTATTTTTGAAACAGTTTTTTATTATTTTTTTTCATAAAAACACTTATTAATTTTGATTATTACAATACAAAAACGCGATAAATAAAAATAAAAACAACACAAATCCACACTGCCATGTTTGTAGTTTGTTTTATTTTTGTTGTGCGACAAGACCAAATAAGAAAAAAAGAGAAAGCACTACCTTTTGACAGATTTCAGATTTTTGTCCGAAGAAATTTTTGGGGCAGAAATTCGCACGAAGGGGAAATTTTTTTCTCTCTCGCGGCCATCTTTTTTGTGAAAAAATGCACAATTTCAGAGTACCCAAACAGGAATTGGGCTGGAAATGTTGAAAAAAGTTGAAATATTTCTGTTTTAGGCAGTACCCAAACAGACCTATTGATTCAGATCGTTTTATTTCATATTGCTCATAATAGGTCTGTTTGGTTTCGTTTTGGACAAAAATATGAAACCTGACAAATTTTAAGGAGTGGAGATGAAATCCTCTCAGAGAAAGAAAAATTAAGCAAAAGTACATAAACACATTTAGAAAAAATTTCCTCCTCATTTAAGCCTTAACTACATTGGCTCAAAAAGTGAAAAAGTACAAAAGCATTTTTGTATAGTTTTTCGGGCAACAAAATTAAGACAAATGATGCAGAAAGCTTATTTTTTGTCTAAAAAACAATTTGTACACTTTTTATCACAAAACAATTGCGATAGCCAGAAAAAAAATCTTTTCACTTTTGTACTTTTTCAAAAAGTGGTTTATGTAGTTAAGCCTTTACTTTAAACCCACAAAAAATGTAAACAACATCATTTGAAAAAAAAAAAAAAAAACAAAAACACTAGCAAGGAAGGGAAATTGTTTTCTCTCTCGCAGTCTTTTTTTTTTTGTGAAAAACTACACACTTTCAGAGTACCTCTACCCAAACAGGAATTGGGTTAAAAATGTTGAAAAAAGTAAAAATATTTCTGTTTTAGGTGGTAAACAGACCTAACAGCTAACAAAACACATCTAAAGTTGATGGATTGATTTGGCTGGTATTTATGTTGTGATATCTCAGAACAAAGTGGCGCTAGTTTCACTAACCTAAGGGAAAGTTCATTAATTTTGACAACCAAACGGATCTTTAGCAAATATTAAAAAATAATTTTCTATTTTCAGAATTATTATCGTGTTTTGATAATGCATATTATAAAAATCACAAACAAACAAAAAAATCCATTAAAAAACCATTTCATTTTTGTTTTTTTCTGATAATTTATTTTCAAATAAATAAATAAACGGAAAACACTACTGCCATCTACTTGTCAAAACCCATCAACAACAAAATCTTCACATCCATATCATTCGCACATCTATGCAAGCGGCCATTTTGGATACATAACTACCAACTGTTAAAAATATACAATCCAAAAGTCAATTACACGGCGGCTTTTTCACTTTTGCACTCGTTTTGTGTCGCTGAAATCGTTTTCATTTTTTTTTCGCAAAAAAAAAGAAGCTAATAAAAAGCATTTTCAATTCAAGAAAAGAAAAAAAATTCCCTCCGCATTATTAATATATTTCAATTTATATAAATCAAAAGAATATAAAGCTAGAAATAGCAAAAAAAAAACAAAAGCCAATTTAGTTAAGTGAAAAAGTAGTAAATGGATTTAAATCCCAATGTACATTGAATATACTCCGATTGATCTATTCGACGAAGCAGCAGCCGAGCATCATCTGCAGCAAGCAGCGGCGACAGCGGCTACAACAACTATTGGCTTTGCTGGTGTTGACGACGACGACGACGGCTTCAATTTCTTCGAAGACAATTGCGACGACAACGACGACGAAATAAGCATTGTCCAAAACGGCAACGGCTTCTTTGAATTAAAAAAGAGCCGTCTTCGTCCACCAAAAAAACGTAAATGCAGTGATTATTTTCCTGCTATCCAACAAAAGTCTATAAAACGGAGTTATTTTGGTGGCAGCAGTGGCAGCCAAGCGAGCAACAGCAGCGGCATCCCGATGGGTTTTGATATTATAGCCAAAATTCGAAAACTTTTTGGCGATAGTGGTGAAGGTGGTGGTGCATTTGGTCGAAAAAGAAGGTTTGTTTTATTAAAGAATTTATGTTAAATATTTTGTCTTAATTGGATTTTCTTTTTTTTTGACGGGTGTAGGGCGGACGATAACAATTGGAACTCGAATTCATCGCAATTCAAGTATCGGCGAGTGGATAACGAATTTCCAAAATTTGTTAAGAAGTCTTTTGAAGAAGGTAACTTTTTTTTGTATTTTCTTATTTGCATTTAATTACTTTTTACCCGCACGTAAAAGAATAAAAAAAAAGGGTTAGGTAGAATGAAAAGCAATTTCACCGGGGGCTTCGAAGAATTTGTAACATTGTCCTGCGCAACGATTTTGTTCTTGTTTTTTTTTATTTTATTTTGTTTTCTTTTTTTGCTTCGCACTAAAACTTTCTATTGCGTGTGTGTTTGATGTTTGAACTATTTTGTTGGGGCAGATATTTCAAAACTGCTAAAAATAACAAAAGTATGGAGAGAAAGCGTTTTCTTTTTTGTTTTGTTTTTGAAGTCGAATCAAAATACAGGAAGAAGATGGGTCAAGTGTGATACAGTTGTAATTCATATTAATTCCTGGTAAATACATTAGTCCTATAAATCTATTATTCCCAACGAACCAAGTGTAACAGAATTTTAACAAGTCTGAACTTGTTTCATGTTATCCAATTGTTTTGGTTAGGTTATGTACATTAAGGTGGTCCTTATATTGTATTTTGCCGAAATTGTAAATAGCAAAAAAAAAAACTCTAATTTTCCGCATTTTTATTTCATGTGACTAGTGTCCCGGTACAATCCGGAAAACCCCGTATAAAATTAGAAAATTACCTAAAAAATCAAATAAAATGACGTTTTAGGGTAGATTTCCCTATTTTCGGCCGTATCCAGTTTCCGGCCACCTTTCGGAAAATCGTTATAACTAGGGATTTCATAGGGTTTATTCCAAAATTTTGCTCTTATGCTGTTCTCCTATTTGATAGAACAGCATATGAGCGAAAATTTGGAATAAACCCCTTCGAAATCACTAGTTATAACGATTTTTCGAAAGGTGGCCGGAAACTGGAGACGGCCGAAAATAGGCAACTTTACCCTACATGAAAATTTCACGTTGAATCCGAAAGGGAAATGAAAATTTAAAAAAATAAGGGAACATTTTTCTCAGTATTTCTAACCTTATGCATGACCCAAATAAGGACCACCCGAATGTACATACACCTTCATATTTAGTACATACACCTAAATTATTTAGTTGAACCAGCATATTGCACTAAAGCTCTTCTTTCAAAGGTAACCGTACAGTGGATCAAATCTTTACATCGCACTGTGGGCTAAAACGCCATTTCAGCAGGAATTAATTAAAAAGTCAACTGGGTTGGGGTCGAAATTCTGTATGTTGCAAAATTCTGTATTCAAAATGCTGTATGCCAAAATACTGTATGTGCAAAATGCTGTAGGAACAAAATTCTGAAAGTCAAAATTCTGTATAGCAAAATTCTGGTTGGTCAAAATACTGTATTTCAAAATTCTGTACATCAAAATTCTGTAAATCAAAATTCTGTAAAAATGCTGTAAAAAAATATCGTTTTGATAATGTAAAAAAGTGCGCACGAAAAAAAAAAATATCGTTTTGATAATGTAAAAAAGTGCGCACGCACTTTTTTACATTATCAAAACGATATTTTTTTACAGCATTTTTACAGAATTTTGATATACAGTATTTTGCCGTACAGAATTTTACTAAACAGAATTTTGCATGTCAGTATTTTGTTGATACAGTATTTTGACGTACAGAATTTTATATTTACAGTATAATGACGTACAGAAATATGGTATTACAGTATTTTGACCCCACAGAATTTTGACAAGCAGAATTATGACCCGCTCCCAAGTCAACTTCTTCCAATATCGCTAATTTTAGACTTTAGATAAATGGACTGGCTATAATTGCCCATTCAAAATTTAGGTCAAAACACAATCGAAAAGCAAGTTTTCGAAAAAAAAAAAACAGAAAAGGCCACTTTTTCCCTTATCCAGATAGTCGTTAAGTGAGTTTATTTTAACGGATCGATAGTGAAAATTTTGCTAGTTTATCAATAAGTATATATCCAAATATAGTATTTGCTAATAAATTGTTATTATATTGAACTTTTGTTTATAAATTTTAAAGTAAAGTATGCTACTAGCACCAATTCCATTTAAAACGAATGTTCCTAAGCTTTTAAAAAAAGGCACGAGAAGGCACACTCTAGAAACAATTTTAAAAAGTAGCTAGCCTATTTGGCTTTATGTTTTATATAAAACTATGTCCTACAAGTGCAAACTTTTTTCGCTCTAACTCTGAAAGTATAGTGAGAAAAATATTCAAAAAAACCACTTACGATGACAAAAATACGAGTTGAATGTTTTAAAATAACGTTTTTTTTTTTCATTTGCACTAACATTTTACCTTCCATATTTAGTAAAAACAACTTTTGTTCGCGTTCAATGACACCATTTTCGAATTTGATGCGTTTAAGACTTTAAAAAACTTTTTTTTTTTTTTTGTACCCATAATATCTGTTGTAAAATGAAAAACCTTATTTAACATAATATTTCGTCGTTTATTTTTGTTGTTGTTCTTATGTTTAGTGTCTGTTGCACCATAAAATTATAATTATTACATCATTCAACATCATCTTAATGCCTTTAGCTGCATTTTTAGACTATTTCGAGAATTTCTATAATTAATTCCAGCTAAAATAGTTTTCTAGTCCACAGTGCATCGTTTTAAAAAAAGTAATCCGATATGCGGAAGAAGGGCTTCCTATCAAAGAATTACTAGAGTTCCTTACGACCCATTCTTACTTTCGCCGCCATTGTTTGGTTGGCTGCACTAGGTAAGGCTTATTACATTAACAAACTTAAGAAAGTCCAGAAAACAGCAAGCGTAGGGACGACTGGAATCCTCCGGTCGTGTCCCACTGAGGCACTTAACGTTCTCTAGCACCTCTAACCCCTAGACATGCAGCATTTTAACATCAGAAGAAACTGTCAAAAAAACCTTTGGTCACAGTGACACAACAAATTTAGTACCATCAAATATGTTCCTGAACCCCACCGATTATTGCACTCCTACTTTGAACACTGTAAAAAATTATTGCAAGGTCAGCTTCCCGTCGAGGACAGACTGGGAAGAGGGCATCGTGACGAGAGACTTCGACACTTGCATTTTTACTGATGGCTAAAAAGTGGAATGTGGAGTTGTTGCGGGTGTCTACCATGAATCCCTTAATATTTCAAAATCCTTTCGACTTCCAAGCTTGCAAAATACTTAAGATCAAAATCAAAACCAAAACGTAGCTATACTCAGGCTGCTATAAAAGCAATTTCTTCGGCCATAACATCGTCTAAATTAGTTCAGCAGTGCAGAGAAGAACTTTCAATGCTGAGCGAAAGCCTCACAATCACTCTTATCTGGATGATAGGCCATAGTGGTTTCGAAGGCAACGAAAAGGCGGATGAACTAGCCAGGCAAGGATCGGCTCTTCATGAGTGGTTAGCGGAAGTAGTTAACATTGCAACAGGAGTCAAAAGAGCAATATGTTCTCAAACTAATTAACAAAAGCTAATAATAGATGTCAGCGCTTGACTAGCTGCTCCATATCTAGAAAAATCTGGCCTACCTATAATAAATCCAAAACAAATAATTTGATCTCCAGACCCTAAAAAAAAATTAGACAAATCGTTGCGGTGTTCGCAGGACATTGGTCGACAGGGGAACATGAACTAGGGTTGTGCTTGCCGCAGGTGTTTGAACCATCAAGAAAATGGTCTTCCATTTTCTATGCCAATGTCCTGCCCGATTACATTTTCACGGGAGTTTTCTCTCAAAATAAGGCTTTATAGAGCCTTATCGAAAATTATAAAATATGTATAAACTACCTTTTGAACGAATCTATACAAGTTGTATTAGCCGCATAAGAAGAAGTGGAATGCTTTACTCTGTTTTTCACTTTCATTGTGAGGTACTCCCCTTTCATCCCTTCCTATTTTCCTTGCGCACGCAATATGTTATCATAACCCCTTGAAGTGAGTGTGAACTATAAAAAAAAATATGTATGGCAATCTCATTGTAATCATAAATATCTGCATTTCACCACGTTTTTAATGGTGCCTTCATTATGAAAGTATAATAAATCCAATTTTTTGACCATCGGTATTATTTCACTATGATAACACTGGTCAACAAGGTTTTTGCCACAAGAACCAAAATATACTTTTCTAGTAGTTTTTGATGTGCTGAACTCGAATCTGAAGTCAGAAAATTGTTATTGGCCTCCGTTTTTGAAATATTACCGTTATAAAATGCTAAAAAACGTCATTTTGGCTGTTTTCGAGGTTCTGTTTTAATGTGGGGTAATTCATTACAAACAAATTTGTAAAGGTGATTATAAGAACAGATATTCTTCTTTCAAAAACTGTTTAAATCTTTCCGATATCTCTTTTAATGCCCGAGATATTTAGAATTTAAGTAGCGGTCTTTGAATCAGAAACAACACTGGCCAACCAAATCAAAATTTTTTTGCCACAAGAACCAAAATATACTTTTCTAGTAGTTTTCGGGGTGCTAAACTCGAATCCGCAATCAGAAAAATTCTGTTAGCCTTCGTTTTTGAAATATTACCGTTATAAAATACAAAAAAAAGTTTTTTTATAACGGTTATATTTCAAGAACGAAGGCTAATAGAATTTTTCTGATTGCGGATTCGAGTTAAGCACCCCGAAAACTACTAGAAAAGTATATTTTGGTTCTTGTGGCAAAAATTCTGTGACCAGTGACTTAAACTTTAGATTAAATTTAGTTTCTCTTTAGCTTTTTAACTGAAACTTAAGATATCTCGAGCAATAAAAGAGATATCGGAAAGATTTAAACAGTTTTTGAAAGAAGAATATCTGTTCTTATAATCACCTTTACAAATTTGTTTGTAATGAATTACCCCACATTAAAACAGAACCTCGAAAACAGCCAAAATGACGTTTTTTAGCATTTTATAACGGTAATATTTCAAAAACGGAGGCCAATCAAATTTTTCTGACTTCAGATTCGGATTCAGCACCCCAAAAACTACTAGAAAAGTATATTTTGGTTCTTGTGGCAAAAAAAAAGTTAAATTTTGTTGACCAGTGTAATCTGAAGTAACGCCGACTCGGCATTATTTCACTTTTTCAGTTTTATTTTTATAACACTTCAGATACTTATTTACCTAAATTCACTTAAAATTTGAACAACAGCTTGTTCCAAATCAACAGTCCTGTCTATGACCCTTCCAAGAAAATTTAGATCAAATAAACAAAAAACTCAATATTACTGGCTCATTGCGACAAATCAACTCAAAAATAAAAACAAATCACGCTTTTTTTAATGAAAGAAATGCTAGAGGAAACAATAAACAAACGCAAAATGATTTCTATGGTGATGACTCCAAAATAATTGAACAAAATAATAAAAAGATATTTACTGCCAGAGATACCCATAAGAAGATGGGAAACTTTCGTACGTTTTAAACAGAATTTTATGTTTTGTAAACATCATCGGATCTTGAATTGCTATCATAGCCATGTCAAATAGGGTTTAACCTCGAAATGAATGCTAATAGAAATATTTTTTGCTCAATATTTTTGTTTTGGCATTCTTTAACTTGCCTCAAAAGTCTAAAAAAAATCTCATGTCCGCAAATTTCGATTTTCAAAGTAAAACCGCGAAATGGTTATTTTCAAAAATTAGCAATAATAGACAATGGTATTATATACACATGATTTCAAGTTATTTTTAAATGCTGATTCCAAAAAACAATCTGACGTCTATGAAAAAAGAAATTATGTACATCTTTTTCATCTAACTACTCAATGAGCACTGAATTGTCCCTTTATATTTTTTTAATGAACTGTTAAAATTATCAACTTTGTTTATGAAATTTGTGTTTTTCAAAAATATTACCTTCCCAATTATTAATACTCGATGTCATCAACATAAAAAAGAAGTTGCACGAAATTTTGAAAAAAAAAAAATATTAAAAATGGTGTTGAACTCTCAATTCCGAAAAATTGTATCAAACACAATATAAAAAAAATTTTATGGTTGCCTTAAATCTTTCTCAACATTAAATGCTTTCTTTATGTTCTTGTTTGGCGATTCGTAGAGTAAACATATTTTGACCGCTATGGTCCGAGAAGAATGCATTGTCAATTGAAAATGCGTTTTTCACTTTCTTTTTTGTTGAATGTGAGCACAAATCGATTTCTGTAGTTCACTGTATGATGTTTTGCCTTTAAAAAAATCAGCTTTTCATTGTAAAAAATGTCTTATTTTGTTTTGATTTTTGCATCCATTTTTATTTGTTTATACTTTCTCTTATTTTCTAAATTATATGTTCAGACAAAATATATAAAAACAAAAACGCATGGTGAGCGCCGCAAAATCTTATTTCTTTGAAATATAATCCTCAAGTTAAAACGATGATACTGGGTTATCTTTAAATAAGCTTTTTTTGATTTCGTTTTGCCCCATTATAATTCAACTTTCTTTTCTTTTCATAAAAACATGAATGGTCTGGCGACCCTATCCCATCGAAGATGAAATAAAAATTGTTCCCCAGCGTCTTCACAAATCTCCACTGGTTATGGCTCAGCAAAATCGTAAGTTTTTCAAAAAATCCCATTTTTATATTCATCAATAATTTCAATTTTATTTTTTAGAAAAAGAGAAGAGATCTCAATTTGTACGTCCCAAAACTGTTACCAAGCATATTACAAATACAAATTTTGCTGATATTGAATTCTCCGATGATGATGAAGATACAGAAATTATCATTACCAATTCCCGTGGCGAGGCTGTTAATGTTGTCCATCAGCCGAGTATTAGCAGATCAGCAGCAATATCACGAGCCAATATAATGCCTTCCACGTCTTCGGGCAAAATGACGAACATTCCATTCAAACAGCGACAACCACCACCGCCATTGATTCAAGCAAGTACGGGTGGTATTTTGGCATCGACTCTAATGCCCGGCTTACAACCAATTCAACCCACATACTCGTCAATACTCTCTGCATGTACCAATGGATTCCATGGTGTTGCTCCAAAGAGATCAGTGGTGCCTAAGGACACAATCCATAGGACTTCGTCACCGTTTCTCTTTAATGGCGGTGGAAGCATGCTAAATAGCTTATCATCATACAAAGGAGCTCGTTCAATTATTGCCCAAGAAAATCTATCAAAAGATCAAGAGCAATATAGAGAGCTTTTGCAAAAATTAATGCCCAATTTGTATGGCATCAAAGGTACTTCTCCGAAATTACCATTTGCGGCAAAGTCACGTTTGTCAATTGTCAATCGGACAAAAGAACCAGTGGCAAGTGTTGACTTAACAGCCGATAGGTCATCGGCAAATCGAAAGGCTTCAACTGGCGAAAATATTTTGACACTCGACTTATCCGATGATGATGATGTGAGCGATATTATTGACTTGGCCGATGAAGAGTTGAATATGTTGTCGGCATGCTCGAAAATACAGGAGGATCAAAGCGAATGTACGTATGATCTTAAAAGGCGCGCAGCTGAAAAGAAGAAACAACTGTAAGTAGATTTTGTTAAGTATTAATGTTTGAATTTAATTCCTTGTAGAAGACTTTAGATCTGATGTAACAACTCCTCTTTATATTAGTTCCGATTTAAAAGTTTAAATTAGTAGCTTGAGTTCCAAATGGACGGAATTATGAACCCACCCTTTGTCTCCATCGTCATATCTGAACGTTATCTCAAGTTTGATTTGTTTTTATGGAACCTTACCAATCTGATCACATTTCTCTTTACAGATGAAAAGAGAGATGCCAGAAATTGAAAATGTCCCGGCCCTTTTCGAAGTTAATAAACATCAGGGTTTGAGTGAACGATTCTGTTTTTATTCAAACTACATTAACGAGAAATTAGTTTTTATGGTCCAATGGAAAGCACCTATTGGTGTTGAAAGTAATAATTATTCCTTATTTCGTGACCTTTTTGAAAGTAAAGTAAATTTTACTGTTTCGTGGGCTATAGGTCTTGCTTGTATTTTCTAATGGTTAAAGTTCGTACCAGTCGACGTTTCGGGTATGGATATACCCTTCTTCAGGACTCTTTTTAATTAATATAAATAAAAAATCTTAAATATATAAAACCAAACTAAAATATCTATACTTACAATATTAAAAACTTTTAACCTCTTAAGGTTTCCCAAAAAGTGGTTTGTCAAAAACTGCTTAGCTTTTTTTATATCAGTGATATTTCAAAAAATTCAATAATAGAATATCTTGAAAAAGACGTTTCAAAACAATCAAATTAATAATTTCGATTTGATAAGAAATTCAAAAATTTGATAAGAAAAACAAAAACAAATCCTAACAAAAAATTCAAGTTAAAAACGTAGATAAAATCTAATCTAACATATTTCTTTGGACAAACTGACTATAAATATTGCTAAGTCCCTCACAATCTGATCTCCTATTAACAGTATTATCTGTATCTAAAATATGTAACATTTCTAGCAACATTCTTTTACTATAGTGTTTCTCTGTTTGTAAAATGTCTACGTTATTAAAATCTGGTCTATGTCCTTCATCTATACAATGTAAAGCTAAAGCTGTTTTTTGAGAATGCCCACTATGTATATCTGATCTATGTCCGGCAATTCTATTCTTAAGTTTCTGCATTGATGTACCTACATAAACTGAAGGACAGTGGCTTGTTCCATCACCTAAGCATTTTATTTTATATACAATGTTTGATTTTTCGTTTTTGAAGAATTCACCTTTTAAATTTGAAAATAAAGAAGTTCTTAATGTATTTGCTGATTTGAATGCTAAACGAACGTTATCTTTATTCCTTATAGGTACATTTAACATTCTATTCGAAAGATTTGGAATAAATAGAACACTTTTGTACGAAAACTGTGTAACATTAGTTACTAAATTTGTCTGAACCAAGGGATTAAAATGTTGATTCAATAACGTTTTTATTATATTTAAAGGAAATGAATTCGAAATTAATGTGTCCATAATTATTTTAATGTTCTTTTGACGAAAGACAATGTCACTGATATCCAATACTCTTTTGATAAAATGTTTTGCCTAACCAAGTAATTATAAATTAATTATTGAATTTTTTGAAATATCACTGATATAAAAAAAGCTAAGCAGTTTTTGACAAACCACTTTTTGGGAAACCTTAAGAGTTTAAAAGTTTTTAATATTGTAAGTATAGATATTTTAGTTTGGTTTTATATATTTAAGATTTTTTATTTATATTAATTAAAAAGAGTCCTGAAGAAGGGTATATCCACACCCGAAACGTCGACTGGTACGAACTTTAACCATTAGAAAATACAAGCAAGACCTATAGCCCACGAAACAGTAAAATTTACGTTGAAAGTAATTGATGTGGTTGATGTAGTTCGACAATTCTCATATCAGAAATCGAAGAACAAAAGAATATTGTGTTTCTCTCTATTTTTGCTCGCAGAGTTCGCTAGCTGCTATTTCTCAGTTTTCAATTCTACTCTGCAGCATCGATTTGGTTGTACATCAAAACTAGAATTTTCTTACTCGACTGTTTTTTATTGTTTTTTTTTTTGTTTTTACAATTCAGATTCTATGTTATAGTGAGTTTAGAGTAAGCTCCAAAATACAATCAGAGACTCATAAGTAAGTGCATGTGTTAGAGATTAATAAGCAAGCTAAATAAATAATTCTTAACTATCACACGCATAAAATAAATATAAACAAAAATTAGTAAAACATAAACATAGTTTAACTGCTTAACAAATAAACACGACTGTGGGGCAATGTCTTAAGTCCCATTTTTTAGTTTGTTTTATGAAAAATTATGTGTAAGAATTCAAAACTTAGAAAGTTGTGAGATCATTTGCGGTCATTTATCCCAATTGTAGATTTGTCCATTAGTTAGTGAATAAATAGGCCACTCAATTTTAACTTTGAGGATATATTGACGCTTGTTATCCAGTTTATCTCGTTGAAGAACCAATCTTTTTCTTGAAACTTGGTGAGTCTTAAGGGTATAAAGTTTATGTTCTAGAAGTTTCACAAGAAACTAATCAAGGTAGGTAGGTAGAAATGGCGGTCAAAGCAAACCGTGCTTGATGACCCAATTAGCGCAGGATGTGCCGTTTTGATACCAAAACATATGAAACCTTTGAGTGATAATTGGATTTATTTGAAATAAATTTTAAATTGGTTTTAAAAAAAAGGGAAAAAACAAGTGTAAGGCAGTCCTTATTCCACTTTGTTGCATTTAGGAACGAGATCAAGTCTTTGATCTGAGATGTTATCTATGACATTAAAGAATACACTCCCCAGAGAGAGTGCTCTATTCCTAGCAAGAGCGGGACATTGGAAGAGAAAATGGAAGACCGTTTCTTTTTCTTGCTGGTCCAAGCAGCTGCGACAGTAAGTATTGTGCGGTATACCCAACTTTGCTGCATGTTCCCCTATCGGCCAATGTCCTGTGCACACCGCAACGATTCTGCTTATGTCTTTTCTGGATCTAGAGATTAGATCATATGTTTTGGATTTACTATAGGTGGGCCAGATTTTTCTGGATATGACACAGCTAGTCAAGTTGTGCCACCTATTGTTAGCTTTTTTTAGGTATTTTAAGAAGATATCGCCCTTCATGACTCCTATGGGAATGTTAACTATTTCTGCTAGTGACTCATGAAGGGCCGATCCTTGTCTGGCCAGTTCATCCGCCTTTTCATTGCCTTCAAAACCACTGTGACCTGGGATCCAGATGAGAGTGATTGTGAGGCTTCCACTCAGCAATCTAATCAAACGCAGCAAAATTATTCACTGATAAACGCTACTGCATTTCACTTTTTGCGAATTCACTTGCCGAAAGTGAAATTATGTGTTCTGCATTTCACTCATTTAAATTTTCTGATCGAATTGAAATCACTTTATTTCTGTTCGTGAAATTGGTGTCTTTGTCAATGAATCTGCAATTTTTGTTTTTTAATGCTTAGTATTTTTTGATAATTAAGTACAAAATCATAAAACAAATACATAAAGTCAAGATTGAAAAAAAAAATTATTCGACGAGAACAAGAGTTGAACCCACGTTGCAGAGCACATTGAACTAGCTACACAACGCCTTAACCAATCGGCCACCATTCTAAGTTTTTGCACGTTTGCAGTTTGTCTTGTTATCTATTCTTACGAATTCTGCTTCATTTTTCATTTGACGTGCAATTGAAAAGTAATTTCAATCAATTCAATTTCGATCGAATTGCGGAACATGAGCGAAAGACGGTAACGGAACAGACGAGTGCAAACAAATAGTTACTCGTTAGCGAATACACCGAGTGCATAGAGTACACCGAATACCCTAACTTATGCAGTTGTACCCATAAATCAATGCTGACAAACGCTGAGTATTGTCTATATGTTTATTTCTTATGAAATATTTTGTTTGACGTTATGGCGCAAAAAGTACCCATTTCCTTCGTTGCACTCGGTGTATTTTAAATTCTTTATTCAAGCACCTACTCTCAGAAGAGAAATCAAGTAGAGTACTCGTATCGGTATAAGGAGATCGAATGTTGTGCAGTATTTGTTTTTCTGGAATAAGTCTCATTTTCATGCACTCTATTTTATACGAAAACAACGATACAATGCACTGAAGTAATGTACCCGTTTGGAAAGGCAATTGAATGCATAAATGCAGACTTCTAGAATATGGAATATATTTCCATAAACCCATACATACAAATCGAGTTCTTAGGATGCTACAGCTACACTCTCATATACGACTTGTTCAAATAATTTGGGAATGCAAAATAGTTTTTTATGCATCTATAGCTTTGTAGGTTCATCTTTTCCTCTTTGTAGGTTCATCTTTTCCTCTATTTGAAAATGCATCCGAACTAGATTCAGCACGGAAAAATATTTATTTCCGTGCGCCTATGACTTTTTGTCTAAGTCTCTATCATTAATCAACACCCAATCATACGCTCTCCCTGCTCCTTAATAAATATCACATAATTCTACAAGCTTTATCCATTTTCTACCTATCGATGTTTTTCGTTAACTTCTCGTGCTAAATTCTAGTGATTCCCTAATCTGCGGGGCTATATCCTTTGATGGCCTCAAGTTTGAGAGGGTTAGTTATCTATTAATAGACGTTTACCCTAAATAAATCGGAAAAGCCTAAATAAGAGATTCACCAAGTTTTTCCACTTGTGACACTTGTTAAATCCTCCGCTGGAAGAAAAACTTTTTGCAAACACTTTGTTGTCAAGGGTTGATGATTGTCATTCTTCTGCAATTTTGGCCTCTTCTGGAAACGAGTTCTTCGCCACGTCAAGGAAACAAAAAAAACCCCCACCGAGAGTAAATATTTTCATCTAATGTATGGTTCTATGAAGGTTTTTCTCAATTCCTCGCAAGAGAAACCCGTTACTATAGCCTAACAATCCATCGCAGTTACTTAATATCTAATTTTTATTTTTTTCTTGATAAATAAATGATGTAGGGCCAACACTGTAGGTTGGAACCATGTTCCTAATTTTTTAATTCCTTTAAATTTACTATTTCAAATCCCTAATTTTCTCATCATTTTATCATTTTTGTTTTAAAATTTTAGTCCATTTGTTGAGCCAGTCAATACACTTAAAGAGAAATTCGATCTATCACCAGTTTGCCAAACTGACTGGCTTGAGAATTTCAATAGAAAATGGCAAAAGAAACATCTCGAAGGAAAACAAAAAATAGCTGAGACTGAAAAAGAGTAAGTTTAAATTTTCTTTTCTTCTTTTTGGAATCCTTTAAAATTGTATAAAAAAAAACCTCTTAAACTTACTACACTTCTCTCCGTATTGGGTTTGTGAAGCCTGAGTGAATCTATTTTTTATAAAAATAAAAAAAGCAAACTCAGTTTCTTTAAAGTCTAATATGATGTTGTGTATAGGGTTTTGAATTGGTATTATCTTGCTTCCTTTCTAATTCAGTAAGAAAAAACGTATTTTTAGAGTTGAAGAACTGTCTGCTGAAACCCGAGACAAGGAGAAGGAAATGCAACAGCGGCTTAAAGATCTGCAAATAGTTGATCCAGATCTTGTCATTATTGATGATTTCCCTGAGGATGACGAGGAACCAGAATACCCACCGATCACTCCTGAACATGAGGCAATTATTAAAGGTGCTCTATTTGGTGGTCCAGCTGATCAGGTAAGATTTCATTCTATGTAAGTTGATAATTTCATTAAAATTCTCTCTAATTTTAAAGATGTTGATTTCAAAATTCAATATGAGCATCACCCGCCGCGATATTGCCACTCTAATGGGCAAAACCTGGCTCAACGATGAAGTTATTAACTTCTATATGTGTCTGCTCACAGAACGTGGCGAGCTGCGTCACGAAGAAGGCCTCCCCAAGGTCTACGCAATGAACACATTCTTTGTGCCGAGATTAATGCAGTCAGGACACAGTGGCGTCCGTCGATGGACACGAAAAGTTGACATCTTCACATACGATGTACTTCCGGTGCCGGTGCACGTTGGCGGCGTTCATTGGTGCATGGCTATCATACATTTGCGGGATCGCAGTATTAAGTACTACGATTCCATGGGCACGCCAAATCCCAAAATACTAAGTGCTCTGGAGCAGTATCTGCGAGATGAATCGCTAGATAAGCGAAAGAGACCATTTGATACTTCAGGCTTTCTCATAGAAAGTGTCAGAAATGTGCCGCAACAAAATAACGGCAGCGATTGCGGTGTATTTAGTTGCATGTTTGCCGAATTCATTAGCCGTGATCGTGAGATAACATTCTCACAGCAGCACATGGAGTACTTTAGACATAAAATGATTTTAGAAATAGCCCAGGGTCAACTGATGCAGTAAGAGGAGGTTGATTTTTAAAATAGAACAGAATAGGAAAGTGTTTTGAAATTCACTTGACGAAGAAAAAAAAAACTAAAGCAAAAAAACACACCTTTACTATAATATAATCACATTGAATGTTCCGTACGGGGGTAAGGCAGTGTATCCCCCCAAACAAAACAAAAAAAAAAAGAGAAATACACTGAATGGATCTAATCTAATTTATAATCAATTTCAAAAATAAATTTAAAAAAATAACGACCGTTAAGTTATGTATAATCCCTGCCACAAGATCATTTTTTTTGTTTCTGTCCCGCCAACACACAAACACCACCCATCACCACTCGCTCATTATACCCTTTTTCGAATTTCAGCAAATCAAATTTAATCTATACTCTTATCGTATGTCCAACATGTATGTTAATTGTAATTTTTAAATTTCTTAAAAAAAATTGAAAAAAAAAAAGAAAAATAGTTTATAAATAAAACTGTAACTTAATAATATTTTTTTGAATTATTTACGCATATACTAACACACATTTATTTATGAAGATAATAATAATAAAGAATAAAAAAAAAACATTTGCAGATATTTCAGGCCAAAACACAATTTGTAAGTTAATTTCATGTTTCTTATAAATATTATATATATTTTTTTTTTTTTGGATAATTTAAGCAAAATAAATATGATGGAAATAAAATAAATAATATAACAGTAAATGGTGACAATTTTTATAAAAAAAAAACCGAAACAATGGAAATCTTTTTCAAAAAACGAATAAAATAAAATTCACGACTGGGGTCGCACGTACTTGCTCTTATGGTAAAAGTAGATCTTATCTTAAAGCTTTTTATAAAAAAATGAGGCAAAATTATAAATAGATTTAATTAAACCATTTCCCATTATGTAAAAAAGTACATAAAATCTGCTCTTATAATTAATAAAACACCGTGATTTCTTGTATGAAAAGGAATTTTGAGAAAAAAATTTTGAAAATTAATTTTTTAAAAATTTTAAATTAAAAAACAAAAAGTTTGTATGCCATTTTGAACAAAAAATTAATTTCGAAACATTTCAAATACCTGTTTTCAAAAAATTGATTTTTCAAAAAAAAAAAAAAAAATTGAAATATTTTTAAAAATCCAAAAATGTGTTTTTTTTAAATTTTCTAACATTTAAATATTACGGTCAATTAAACGTTTTTGTATAAAAATTTTCGTTGAAATCGAGTTAGTCTACAAGATATACGAAACCAATACTTGCCCTATAGAGCAAGTACAAAAAAAACAACAGGTACCTAGGTAGTTACTTCGTTAATGCAGAAAAGGGGCGATTTATCCCAAACAAATAAATCTGAGTGAGATGTAATTCTAAGTGGAAAAACTGATGAGGTAATTTTCTAGTTTTCGCTTCGATTTATAAAGGTATAAAAATGAAGTTACCTAAGTTTTTCGGTGTCGTTTTTTTTTCATATTTTTTTTGTCAAATTCCAAGTAAATTAAAAAGTTTTTAATTTTGTTCGGAAAAGAATTAATAACGATTTAAATTTATTGTCTAACATTGATACGATACCCCAGTCATCTAACGGTTTTTCTGGAATTATTGTTTTAAAGAATATTTAATTAATTTTTGAGTATTTTTTCCTACTTTTTACTTTGCTATAATATTCAGAATAATCATTTTTATAAAAAAAAACCGATTTCCATGGATCGAAACTGGATTTAATGGGTTTCTCATAGATTTTATATCCAGAACTGGACGCAATGGGATCACACTCCAGCTTTGCAATAAAAAAAGAATTATCAAAATTGGTTCACTCAGTCCAATAACAAACATAAAAAAAAAATACAGACGAATTGAATACCTCCTCCTTTTTGGAAGTCGGTAAAAATGCGTTTTTGAGTGTCAAAAAAATATAAGCTTAAAATCAAGGTACATTTTTTATTTAAAATTGCCTAACAGTTTTTTGGCTGTTATACAATTTTTCTTACATTTTCGTGATTTTTAAAAATAATAACAGCTTATTTCTGCTCAAAAATGGTCCTTTTTTTAGTTTTACCTAACTTGTTTTTTAAATTTTTTTCATAAATACACTCAGCTAAGCGGGTGGCCGCTGGTTGCAATTTTATAAAAAAAAATAAAACAACTAAAACAAAAAATAAAGTAGAAAAACAAATTTATTACCAGTGTATCGAAAAAGTTGCGTAATTATAAATTAAAAGGAAAAATACAAGCATGATACAAATATTTTGCAGATGAAGGGATATTTTTGATTTTTGTAGTTTCAAGTTCATACTCTGTGATATGACCATTTCCGTTGACAAACAAAATTTTATTTTCATTAATTGATACCATTAGACCAAGGTGTCCTTGTTTTTGTAAAACACCCACTTCACACCAGGTATCATTGGTTAAATCGTAACGTTTAAATGTAAGATTCTTATAGGAAATCCATTCCTTTCCCGGTGCTTGTTCTACACCAATGATGCAATACAAAAAATTATCGTCCCCAATAGTACGGAATTCATCTTTAACATCATCTACAGGCAGTTTCTTTGAAGTCCATTTATTTGTTGAGACATCATAACATTGCAAACAGCCGTAATGAAAATCAAAAATGTACAAAATACCGTTATTACCAACAATTTTCTGTATTGCATTTGGCTGAAGAAGTGTTGCCAAATCAGTCCATCGTTGTGATGAGAAATTGAAAATCTCCACCGAATCAATAAACTTGGTACAATCATAGTCAGCAAAGCCACCAAAGACACACAAATTTCCATTTAAATTTGCCAACTGACTGGAACTTCTAGCAACTCGCATCGGGGGCAACTCAGACCAATTTAAAGTTTTCAAATCTAAACATTCAATAGTGCTTTTCACTGTTGCGTTTCTGAGTGCTCCTCCTACTAAAAATAGTTTTTCGTCAATCACAATTGGGCTATATACGATTTTTTGTACAGAACACGGAATTGATCGGTTTTCTACAGACCATTTCTTTGATGTTGGATTGTAGCTTCGTATTTCAGCTTCATAATCGTCGTTTAAATGAACAACTGCAATTTCAGTATCTTGTGAGTTTATATTTAGCTCAGAGCTAGTTTTCGAAATTAATGCAATTTTTGTTTCTTCATCTGTCCTAGACTCTGGCGACAAATGGAAATGAAGCCAACTGAGAATCAACTGACAGTTTTCAAAGTTTACACAAACCAAATTTCTATTTTCGCTGATAAGCTTTGGTGTAAGAAATTGATAGCGAACCAACGAGAGTAATTCAAATAAAAGATGTTGTCGCTTAGCTGTGGCATATTCAGTCCAAGCAACCAAACTTAGAAATACTTGCTCTTCCAAGTCATTACAAGAATTCTTAGTAAAAAGAATATCCTTGAGTTCAGATTCACTCAGAAGCAAAAACTCAGTTCCTTTAGTTACTTCCTTGAAATTCGAGTAAATTAAGTTAAAAGATTTTTCATAAATCCCAGATAAATCTAGTTCGTTTGCCAATTGTAGCCAATGCAAACAATTACTATTATTAAGATTTTTGTACAGAAAATCAATGCAACCATCAACAAGGTGTTTCATTCTAAGAAATACAGCACCTCGTAAAATGATCTCAATCTTTTCCAAATTCAGTTCAATCGAACCTGAATACATGTAATCTATAATTACTTTTAGAGCCGAAGCTTCGATGTCTTTGATATTTACTTCGTTGATCTTCGAAGTCGTGGGAATGTCTTGAAATATTTCCAAAAAATACTCACTAAAAGCTGACAAGATCATTTTGTGCGATCGAATTTTGATACAATCTTGGTTAGCCAAGAGAACAATATCAAAAAATTTCTCTTCTGCGTTGAATTTTTTCAACTTTTCAGTAATATTTGTGGCATGGTGATTATTTTCGAAAATTACACGGTGTTACAAAAATGAGGTTTCAAAATATACGCGGGCGGAGACCTATCAGCTTTTATAGAGCTAGTCGCACTGAATACGAAACGGTATTTGAAAATTCCCTAACACCCCCAAAATCTGGAGTTACGGGCAAAAAACGGTTTTTTGGACCATTACCCATTGAAAAAATTATAGCTTCGACAATTTATGAGAAAATTGAAAAATAAAAACAAATAAAAACAAAAAATATTTTGAAAAAAGAAAAATCTGATAAAATAATTTTTCAATTTTCTCAAAAACTAGAAGACATAGAAACATAGAAACATTTTTCGCCTATTTTTAACTTTGAAATCGATTATTTCAAAAACTATTGGTTATATTATATTGATTTAAAAAAAAATCAAATGTTCAATTTTTCCTTTCGGAAATGGTATCATTTATTACTGTAAGTGTTGCCGTTGTTTTTTAATAATTTTTTTATTTTGATAATTTTTTTTTTAGAAAAATGCCCCTCCCACCTAAACGGGGAGAGATAGACCCCCCTCCCAAAGAAAAAAATGTTTGTATTGAGCTCCTCTACAAAAACCCGTTATCAAATCCTGGCGCCCAAGTTATCCTACTACGTGCCGAAACAACATTTTTGTTTTATACCTAAAAGTTCGAATTTCTGTATCTAGATTGAAATCGAAAATTTTTTTTCTTTTTCTAAGCCAATTTTTAAGTGATTTTCAAAAAAAATACCTCGATTGATTGGGAAATAGATATACATTGTGTCACAAAAGTAATGGATCAAACGTAATATGCTGATTGGCCTACTTATGGGCTCTCAGAATTTGGTAACTTGTTCATCCCAAATCCTTACTGTTTTTGATTTAATGCAATTCATGTGAAATTTCGAAAAATCCCTACTTTGCAACAGTATTTTGCTTACTACGCCCATTATTGATTTTTGTTTTTTTAAATTCTTTTACAAAAACATTGCCAATTAATTGGCATATAATAATAACAATTAATTGATCAAACTATTTTTTATTCCAAACGCCATTTCGCTGCAAATTAATTAACAGTTTCAAGTTTTATAAAAAATCAATTTCTAACTTTTATTTGAGAGCAACACCGCAAAAAAATTTTGTATGGTGTGAGAATGGTTTATTATTTTAAAAAGTTGCCCTGTTATTGTAGTTTTCAAAAATGTATAAAAGTTTCCAAAGATGAAATTAGAACGAAAGATATTACAATTTGAATGCAAAAAAACAGAGGTTTTCAGAGAAAAATAACAAACAAAAATCGAGGCTTTTATTCCAGAAGACATTTAGTGGAGTCAAATTAGCTTTATACCTCGGAATCCAGGGAAAGTCTCTGGAAAAACGAGTATAGGGCTGCATTATAAAAGGGTCAAATAAGAAAGTTAAAAAAAAAAATTTCACCGCTCTCGATTACAACAGTTTTTATGGACCGTTAACTGTCATTCCGTATGCAAGCGTCAATCGGAATTGCTGTCTCATTTTAGATTTTGATCAAACTTTGTAGGGATGTTCTCTAGGACTGTAAGGAAGCAAATCCATGATGATTTAATTTTAAGTTGCGTGGTTTCCCCGCTACCCGCATTCGAACTTTTTCAGAAGGTCATTTTTATGTTATTATAGCTTTGCGTCTACTAAAGATATCTTTTTGTTTGAAACGCCATTTTAAAGCTTAAGAGTAGTAATTTTTGAATATATATTAAAAAATTACGTAATAATTATCCCTGAATTAAAAATAATTTTTGAAAAACTGGTAATTTTGCTGATTTTTCATGGTTTTTGACTGGCTCCAGAACCTTGGCTATTATATGTAGGAAGCTTATACTTACCAAATATTAAATATAGATATAAGGCTGTACTTCTTATGTAAACATTTTAAGTTCAAAGTATTGAGTATTTTAAAAAAGCTAATTTTTATACTGTCATTTTCTACGATTTGACTAAACGAAGAAATGTGAAACTTACAGTGTGTTAAGCTAAGAGTACGAACTAAATATACTATTAATTTCATGCTTCTATCTTATGTCAAACATAGTGCAATCATAGCCTTAAGTAGGGGTTTTTTTGGCTTTTTAGCATTTTTGCGAATTTTCAAACAAGCGGTACACTTAGAAGATATGAAAATAACACAATTTTATTTAGAGGACTTAAAGTTAAAAGTTTCAACTTAACACACTGTTAGTTTCATGTTTCTATCTTTAGTCAAATCGTAAAAAATCATAGTATAAAAAAATATTTTTTCAAAAAACTCAAAACTTTGAAGTATAAGCTTCCTACATATAATAGCCAAGGTTCTGGAGCCAGTCAAAAACCATGAAAAATCAGCAAAATTACCAGTTTTTCAAAAATTATTTTTAATTCAGGGATAATTATTACGTAATTTTTTAATATATATTCAAAAATTACTACTCTTAAGCTTTAAAATGGCGTTTCAAACAAAAAGATATCTTTAGTAGACGCAAAGCTATAATAACATAAAAATGACCTTCTGAAAAAGTTCGAATGCGGGTAGCGGGGAAACCACGCAACTTAAAATTAAATCATCATGGATTTGCTTCCTTACAGTCCTAGAGAACATCCCTACAAAGTTTGATCAAAATCTAAAATGAGACAGCAATTCCGATTGACGCTTGCATACGGAATGACAGTTAACGGTCCATAAAAACTGTTGTAATCGAGAGCGGTGAAATTTTTTTTTTTTAACTTTCTTATTTGACCCTTTTATAATGCAGCCCTATACTCGTTTTTCAGATGCATCGACTTTCCCTGGATTCCGAGATTTTACAAATTTTATGTCTAATTTGACTCGACTAATTAACAAACAGCAGTCGAGAAAAGTGTTTATTTTTCTTTGTTATTTTTCTCTGAAAAAAATCGTAATATCTTTAGTTCTAATTTCAACTTTGGAAATTTGTATACATTTTTGAAAACTGCAATAACACGGCAAGTTTTCAAAATAATAAACCAGGGTCACACCATAAAAATTTTTTTCAGGGTTTTGCTCTGAATTAAAAGTGAGAAATTGAATTTTTATAAAACATGGAACTGTTAATTAATTTGTAACAAAACGGCGTATGAAATAAAAAATATTTTGATTAATTAATTATTTCTTATTACTAGGCAATGTTTTAGTGAAAGAATTGTAAAAAAAAAAATCTATAATGAGCGGAGGAAGCAAAATTCTGTTGCAAAGTCGGGATTTTTCGAAATTTCAGAAAAACTGCATTAAATCGAAAACCGTAAGGATTTGGAATGAACAAGTTACCAAATTCTGAGAGCCCTTAAGTTGGTGTATCAGCATATTTCGTTTGATCCATTACTTTTGGGACACCCTGTAGTTTTAGAATATATTTTTTAAATAGCATGTTGTTTTGAAAACATATACTTTAAATTGATGTCGAAGTTGGGCAAATGACGAAAAAAATGGAATTTTTGAACTTTGACAGCTTATAAATTCTAAGTGGGTTAACCGAGTTACATGTTCTATACATTGTTGAAAAGGTATATTTATCTTCTATCAGAAACTGTAAAAAAAATCGAAAATGGGTAAAAAATTGTCGAAGCTATAATTTTTTCAATGGGTGAAGGTCCAAAAAAACCGCTTTTTGCCCGTAACTCCAGATTTTGGGGGTGTTAGGGGATTTTCAAATACCGTTTCGTATTCAGTGCGACTAGCTCTACAAAACCTGATAGGTCTCCGCCCGCGTATATTTTGAGTGCTACACCGTGTTATTTTTTCTTTGTTTGAGGATGAAGATGGATTTGCAGATGACATCGTAGGTTAAACTAAAGATGGGAAATTAATTTATTTCATTGATAAGTTTGACTAAAACATTAAAAAGGAAACAAACTTAGATACATATTTAAAGTTAATCTGTTGTTCTTGCTAGTGAAAAATAAAATTCCTTTGACGTTCTTTATTTAACCGGGAATTTCTAGACTATAACTTTTTGCAAAATAAAAACAAACAACAAAATCTCCCTATCGCTTCAGAGCTGAAGAAGGAGTAAAAGTAAGTAAGTAAGTAAGAGTAAATTGGGGAAGCGGTGCCGCTGAAAAAAAATTAGAAAGGGTCCAAAAAAGGGGAAATAAAATCTTGTTTTTTTTTTAATTTAATTTAATGATTTTTTATGGACTTTGCGCTGAATATTTTATCGTTTTTTACTTTAAAAATACAAAAATAGTATTTACTTGATAAACTTTTTACTGACCTGATGCGACTATATGCTTATAATATGTTTTTTTTTTGTCGCTGAAACCGAATCCGAAGTCCGTTTCACTCGATCAAGTCAGGTTTTTTTAGATGACCTCAAAAAGTGATCAAAGACACCATTTCCTGAAACGAACACCTTCTTTGAGGTTATCTCGAAAACCTGAAATCATTAGGAAACATAGACTTCGAATTTAGGATTCAGCGACCCGAAAACATGATTAACATAGTAGTACCCTCAAGTACGTCGTTCTGAATTCTTTCGCTTCGAAAGAATTCAAGCTAATTTTAATCACGCAATTAAAAATTGATGCCTATCAAACTTTATGTGAGTTTCACTTGGAAAATTTTTCATCCGAAATATTTAAGTGCGCCCAGAATTTTAATACTTATTTTTCTTATATCTCAAACACATAGCTATTCCTTAATCATTTTACCAAATGAAGTTGAATGGAATAAGCTTATTCGGTTTGAAAAAGAAAAACATTTTTTTTCTCAGTTTTACGTTATTTTAATGATTTAATTTGATTTCTTTCTTAGAAACAATAAAATTATTTAATTTTTTTCTTCAAAACAAAAAAAAAATCATTTTTAGAAAAAAAAGTTACATATACGCCACAGTGACCACTTTAGTGAAAATTTGTGCAAACAGTGATGGTTCTATTTTAATTCTTGGGATTAAAAGTCTACTAAAAAACAATTGATTCTTGTTAAGATTTTTCTAAAAAGAAAATAACAAAGACCTCAATATCACTCATTCACAAGTTTAAATTTTAAAATTAATAACTACAAAAAACCTAGGAACTCTAATAAAAAATTTAATGACTGACCCAATATAATGTCAATTCTTTGCCATTCATTTATTAAAGTAAGTTACACAAAAAGCTGTCAATACAAGCTTCACTTAATGCCATTCCATTTTGCTGATCATTAGATACTCAAAGTAGCAAATCCTCATTCAAGTAGACTTTTATATCGCAGCTTGATACAAAATTACCCGTGGATGACCACAAGGAGGCTCATTGCAGGCAATTTACTCAAATTGCCACCATGAAGCTGGCAAACGAGATCCATGATATCGCTTCAACAATTCAATTCCCAATTGAATTGAGTCTCAGCATCGGTCTTGTTGCACAAGTTTTTAAAACACTGACGACTAACGAACGAATTGAAGATGAGGCTCTCTCTCTTTTCAAGCTGATGTGTGATTGAATCGAAATAAATTCTATAGCATAGGAAAATAGTGTCGGGCTCTGAAAATGTTGGGGATCATTAACGTATACACAAATTATGTGTTGCTATACATTATACAAAGATTGTGCATCTAGCTGCAATGGATTTATGGAATTGATGCATTTTAAAATCAGTGATAGTAATGTTTATGCTCATGCGCTATGTGAATAAAGACACGAATGGAAAAGAGGTATTTGATGAGGTCTTCATTCAGGATTAGCTATATTTAAATTAATCAACAAATTGTGATAGTGATGATTGAATAAGAAAGAGCATAGCTAATAGGTTTAACGTTTAAGCTTTATCAGACAAATTGATGATTTAAGAAGTGGAATTTTATTTTTTGCAAAGTAGTATAATTTTCGGATTAAGGTCAGTAGTTCTCAAATCATTATTTTTATTCAACTGTTCTTAAACATAAAATAATGCACTTTTTCGCATTATGTGATAAGTTTAAAACCATTTTCAATACCTACTTATTTTTATTGCTGAATATTACTTCTTCTCATAAAAGTCTGCTTCAGTCAAATATACTACTATTGGTCACTTGGTGCATTTCTTAGAAAACGGCAGCACTGGTTGGTTTTAGTTTCTTTGATTTAATTCTAAAACCAAGGCTAACCTTGAAACGGTTCAAGAAGGTTCTCTATGAAAATTACTTGGTAAAAAAATTTTAAATTAAGTTTGGACTAAAATTCAAACCTATGTAAAAGTCTAACAAGTTCTTGGCTTTGATTTGTTTTACAATTTGTAAAGTTGTTTGAAAACTAAAGTGATTGCTTTAGACTAGCTCAACAAATGTTACGATTTTGAAGTTTCTGGCTTTATGGTTTTTGTTGAAGACGAAAATTTTAAAATCGAAGTAGAACATCGTTAGTTTAAAGTGGTTTAGCGTTATAAAACATCTTTAAATCAAAGTTGTTTCAACTTAAAAAAAACATCAATTTATTAAAAAAAAATAGAAAAAATGGGCAGTCGCTGTTGATCGAACATGCAACTCTTGGGTTATTAGGCGAATGCTTTACCAACGTGCTATCTCACTGTTGAAAATTAGAGTGATAAAATGCAAGAAAAGATGAAGTCCGACAAAAATAAAAAAATTTCTTACGTTGGCGTTGTTTTGATTTTATTTTGAAGAAGTTTCATGTTAATTTTTTCAACATTAAATCAACGTTGAACATTTTACATTTTACGTTGCGTTTTTTCCCTCAGTTTAGCGTACCAAATTTTTCATTTTTTTTCCTTTTCTCTAAATTTTTTTTTAAGATTTTTCATATTTTTTTATATTAAAAAAAGCCTTAAGACTCAGATAAATACCCGACTAGGTTGCATGTACTTACTGTTACGGTAAAAGTAGCTTTAATTTGAAAGCTTTTAAAAACAAAAATTTAAAGGAATCATTGTTATAATTTGGGTTTTATAAGGAATTTTATCAAAAATAAAAAAAAATTGTTTTATAATTTCTGTTTTTAATGATTTCAAAAAAATTAACACGTTGAGTGTATTTAAAAAAATATTGCTACACCGAAAAAAAAATTTAATCAAATTAACATTTTTGAGTCACAAAATTCGTCCAACAATTAAAATATCAATTTTGATATGATTATCATATCATTTGGACATTTTTAATTTTAGGTGAATAGTCTTTATAAACTAGTGGTGATATTATTTTTCTATTATAGGTGATTATAATTGTTTTGTTATTTTCTCCCAAACTATGTGAAGTAAAATCTTATTGCCGATCAAATTTTTTCAGTAAATCATACATTTTACATCAAAAAAACACAAAGCGCCTTTAAATTTGTACAAATTAACTGTTTTTTATTTAATATTTTTCAATAATTTGGAATGAGAAATTGATATGAAAAATTGATAATAAAATAGGTATCAAAAAAAATTTCAAAAATGTGATATTTAAATATCATCCTGATAATAAAAACATTGTTTTAATATTTTAATTATCATAAAACACATTTTATAGAGAATTTTTTGCTGATACATATTTTAAAAATGTTAATTTGATATTTAAAAAATGTTAAATTGATATTGTTTTCTTTTTTCGCTGTAAAGTATATTTTTTTGTGGTATAGTATATTTTAATGTATGTTTTATCCTAGCTTTCTTAGTTTAATTGTGCCCCCCCCCCCCGCACCGATGGGGTTATGCAGTGCCTTGGCGCTCAGAAAAAAATGTTATTTTACATCTGAGCCATTGAAATAGGTCAGAACAAAAACACAAAGCGCATGACCCACACCAGGGTCATGTGGCACTACACGTGTTTAGTATGCAATTTGACCAAAATAGTCGATGAGAAAAATTGGAGTTTCTCAATCATCTCTAATTATTTGATTTTTTATAAATAAAAACGATTAAAACAAATTCATGATAATCGCTGGAGCCGTTTTAAAAGAAAATAATTTTGTTATTTTTCACATAAGAAAAGAAAATATAAATATAGATACACTAAAAAACGAATTTCCAAAAAATTCCCCAACCTTTTTTCAAAAAAATGAATTTTCAAATTGAACAATCTAAAAATGTTTTTTTTTTAATTAAAAAATGTATATTAAAATTAATATTATGATTTATTAAACTCGTCTGAAAGTATTTTTGGTGACAGAATTGCAGAATATACTTTTTTGGCATTCTCTATCATTGTAATGCCATATTATCGCGAGGTTGACTTTTTTTACGAATTCAAAAATTTTAGTACCCAACGGCTCAATGCTTAGTGCGATGACGTCAGAGGTCTGGGTTCGTATTCCAGCCTCCACCATCGAAAAATTACTGCCTCTTGCGAGAAATTAATAGAGCTCTGCATGAATATCATTTCCAACATAATTTTTTCGAGCTAAAATTTTTTTAATTGACTTCCAAAAAAGAAGAGGTTGCAGATAATAGAAGTCGTTTTTTTTTTTGTTGATAAAAAGGATTATTAAGAAACATAAGCCCTTCTAAAGTACCCATATCGCAAATAAAAACTGAAATGAAATTTTTGTGTACCTCAATTATTTTAAGAAGTTATCATCGAATTGTTTGTTTTATCTAGTAATTTGAATTCAGAAAACTATGATTTTTTATGCAGCAAATTAACACAAATTTAATCAAATTTTTTTCGAAATTCTTTAAGATTTCAAAAACTGGTTAGATATTTATTTTTCCAATGTTTAACATTCTTAAATCAAGTAAAACCAAAATTTAAGCACGTGTTTTCGAGTTTAGACAAACATCGTTTTCAGTTTAACAGTTATTGTCTATACAAACTTCAGGTAAAAATATTTTTATATATAAAATTATAGTTCTAAGCAAATTGAATTCAAAACCAAATAATTTCTTATTGGAACTAAAAATATAAAATGTTCATATAACATCTCTGACAACCCTTTTCAAAAATGCTCTTATCAAATCAAACCACACATCAAACATGTTGTGTTGTGTTCGAATACAACTTAAAAATCCAATCCAATCTGAATACAACTACAACTAAAACTACAACACAACAAAACACTGTAGCATAAAAACTTCAAACCACTCCATCCACCATAACAAAAAGTATCTTCTAAAATATTAACCGCCAAATAGCCTTTCCGTTTCCTTTCCTCCACCATCAACAACAACATCCAAACGATAAGAAAAAAGAAGCAGTAACGTCATCATATCATAACAACAGCATAGCAATGGTATTGTATACTACTTGTACTGTGTGCTAGCGCTGCTATAGCTTCTGCTGCTGCTACTCTTTGCTAGCATTAACATTCGCATTCGAATTGTCGTTGTCGTCGCACACGACAAAAATAAAAATATACCTACCCGCGTTTCGATTCGTTCGATTCGTCGTTTTCATCGAAAGTAAAAATAAATTAATTCGCGTGTCTCAAACGGTTTCTTTTATTTTTAATTCATTTTTTTTTAATTTTTTTTTTTTTGAAAGATCTTAAGATCGATGACCTTCAAATTTAAACGCCTTCATAGAACTTATTCATATACAAAAAAAAAAACTCCTACTTATTCTAAGACTCTGAGTAGGTTATAATTTACAAGTATCTGCTAGATAGAGACTCTCTGAATCTTTTTTTGTTTTTCGTTTTCAATTTTTTAAATCTCAAGACTATCTATCCATATGGCACTCATAGTCGCTTACTCTCGCTCATTCTAAAAGATACTTTTTTTCTTGTTGTTGGTGTTTTTCTTTGAAAAAAAAGACGTTTAGAGACTTTTAGTTAGAGTTGAGATCTCGCGGCGAATAGATGTTCTTTCTTTTTCCGCTGCTAGCGCTGTATATCTAGCAGATTAGTATTAGATCTTATAGGTACCTACTTGCTACATATAAATATCTTAAGTTTAAAATAAAATCCTTATATGTGCGGTTTTAATTTGAAAAAAAGTGAATCTTGTTAAAAGATACAAAAAATCAAAGCAAAATAAATTGAAAAATTGACAAGAAAATTGAAATAAAATAAAGTATCTTTGAGATATTTTTAGAAATTACCTACTTAATTCTTTTCAATTTTTTTACACTCTCACATATATCGTTGTTGATTATGTAATTTTCTGTTAATGTTAATTTAAAAAACAAAAAAAAATTTACAAAAAAAGGGTTTTTTGTTACTCAAAATTTATTCAACGTTCTTATTATTATTTCGGGTCAAAGTGTATCTATGCAATGTATCTACCCCATTTCTGTTGTTGCAGTTGAATGCATTTCATTTTGTTGTTATTGGCTTCTTTAGCATAAAAATAATAAATATAAATTCCCCCGGTGTGTTGCGTTCGACTTAATTTTATGCTTACACGATCACTTAACACTTAACTAGTGAATTAATGTGTTAAATTGAATTTAAAAAATTGCAATTGTGGTAATTTTTTGAATTTTTCCAAACAGCTGGTGTGTCTTTTTTCTTCTTTCCTTTTTCATGAATAAATTTATAACCTTCGTTTAAAAAAAGATATAGATACTCTATACTGATCGTGATTGATTCGTATATATTTTGTTGTTTTTGTGATTGGTTACTCATAGATATTGTTTATTATTCACAAAAAAAAAAAATTGATTTTGTAAATTTTGTACCTGAGTGACCATCTGTTTGTGAAAAACGTGAAAATTTTGGTTTAAAAATACAAATTTTATTCACAAAAATTTTGCGCGATCGTGCAGTGAAGTTGAAAATGAAAATGCTGATCGACGACGCCAACGTATGAGATCACTTCAGTCTTCAATAATAAATATATTCACCTCAAAGATACTCTCGTATACACACCTACATTATAACAGAGATGGATATTTATTAATTTATTAGCCATTGGCATTGTGTATCTAAACTAATATATGAAGAAAAAAATTTAATTACATCATTTTAAATTGAGAGACTTTGGCGCAAAATATGAGAGCAACAGCATCACTTAAGAAAAAAAAAAAAAATCAACATTAAAAAAAGAGTGAACAAATAATAATAAAAATGATTGCGGTTGACTTAAGAATTTTATCTTTTGCGGAATATCTTTTATCTATAAAAAAAATTATAAAGAAAAAAAAATATTTTTTTTTTAACTATTATATGGCAACCTAATTAAGACACCCCAACATCTCTTTTGAATCGCGGTTTTGGAGCGAATCTGTCTCTTATGATAGCATTTTTATATCTCTGATTAGAAAATGTTTGCGCTTTTGATGAGCAGTTTATATTTGTTGTGTGGTTTTCTAAGTTTTTTTTTTTTTTAAGTTTATACATATTTTGTTAGTGGTGTTTTTGCTGTTTTTGTGATTGTGATATGAAGATGATGAGATGACGAAGTTCTCTATTTTAAAAACAATCTTGTTTTCTGATTAAGTCAGAGATACATTTTTTGTATCTTGATTGGTGTTTATACAATATACACTACGGTTCATATGGTTATTTGTGTAGATTTCTGGTTGATTAAAGATTCATGTTATTGAACTGACATTATTAAGATTTGTTTGGTGAATGTTTGGTTTTTTTTTTTAACAATGATGTGTTATTTCGTGTTATTTGCGAAAAGAGTGCAAAATAATAAAGTAGTGATGGGAATGTGAAATAGGTTAAAATGAATCGAAACAAATAATAACGAGATTTTTGTGTTTATAATATTTGACCAAATTTTGTAGGAAAATTTGAAAATGATAATTCTACTATGATTTTCATGAATTCATGCAATTGACTACTTCTTAAAGATGTTAAAAAAATGTTTTTTTAAAGTAATTCTGTAAGCGAATTTTGTAAAACTTTTTGAAAAAACTTTTGATCGAAATCCCATTCTGTTCTATATAGTTTGAGTTTGTGTGCTTCTGTAAGGATTCATCATAAAGAAAACTAAATGCAACTTAGGTGTTGATATCTTTCGTGAAGTTACTTGTACCTTTAAACTGAATTTTAAGCATTATAGAAATTTGAAGAACCATATTTTTTTTCATATTTTTGAATTAAAAGCAAGTTTAAAACTTCTGTTAAATTTTTTTTATAAAGAAAGAATTTAAACGAAACTATAACACTGATTTACAAGGGTTTTGTTGCCAAAACAAAAATATACTTTTCTGAAGGTTTTCGGTGTGGTGAACTCGAATCAAAAGTTAGAAAAAATAAAACCTTCAGAAAAGTATATTTTTGTTTTGGCAACAAAAAAAGTTTAATTTTTTTAACCAGTGTAGTTGTGCTTATTAAAAAAAATTGTTTGGATATTTTTTTCTTCTCCTTAACGATAAGCCGATTTTAACAACAAAATTTATACAAAAGCTTTTAAATAAATGGAACATAAAAAATTTACAAAATTTTCAAAAATAACATTTTTGGATTTTTATAAAATATTTCGAGTTTGAGATTTTTTTTATGGAGTTTATAAAATTTTCTTCAAAATGGCATAGGTACCCATTTTTTAATTTTTTTTTAATGCAACGGTTCTTACGATTGTCAAAAATTAGGTACATATGTTTTAAAAATTAATTTTTATACAGGTACTTGGAGAAGTTTCATAACTTGCTTTTTTCTTGCAAACTTTCTCTAACGTGTGAATTTCAACCATTAGGTGAATGTCTACTCCGAAATAAAATTTAAGTTTTAAAACCTAATTTTTCTTTTCATTCGAAAAAAACACCCTTTTACTTTGGATATTTGAATAATCTCGTTTAGTTCTTGTTTTTCAAAAGAACTGCAACATTTTCCATGGTATTCTATATGTATTGGATTCAGGGTTGTAAAAAGTATTTATTTTTTTTCAATACATTTGTTTTACATTACAAATTAAAAAAAAATATTTATTGCAAATACAAAAAATTTGCATTGAAAAAAATATTAATTGCAACTGAAAAAAATTGCTTTAAACAAATTTTTGCATTAAAAAAAACATTTGTTGCAACTAAAAATATTTTGCATTAAAAAAAATTTATTCAATGTTAAATATTTTCATTAAATATTTTTTTTTAATATTCGTCGAATTTTCTACAATTTGGCTATTTAACCATACACTAGCTATTTCAACTGTAATAGGGAACCTAATGTCAATGACATATGTATATTTAAAAAAAATTTAATGCACACATTTTGCATTAAATGCTTTTTCAATGCAGAAAATTTGTATTTGCAATACCTACAAATTTTATTTTTAATGCAAGCATTTTTCAGTTATTTTTTAATTGATATTTTAACAACCCTGATTGGATTATATTCACAGTGTGTTTCGGTCCTACATAGTTCTCAACCTTCCATTTCTCCTTCTCACGTGGAAAATTAAAAAGGACCTGTTTGCTTTATTGTATAAGAAATAGAACTACGTTTTCATCAAAACGATTAAAAATTTTAGTATTCAAAAATACCAGTGTCATATTGCATTAACATTGCAACATTAAAATTCCAGCTTGATCAAAAATTAACTACTACTCTTGCACTTTAAATGTCATTTAAAGAAATAGGAGGATTTTGGAAGACTTTGCACCAACTTTAAAGGGTAAAATTCTTCGTCGATACCCATCACATAAATTGATATAGAACGCTTGTACTACTTTTTAAAATTTTTCTATTTATGTAGGATACTTTTTTAAGGAGGGTAAATTTTCTTTCAATCAGACTAAAAATTTTCAAAGCAAGTTCCAAATCTTAGTACCCGAACTGTATAAATATTTGAAAGATAGATTCTATCCCATATAGTATTTTGTTTTTTGTTCTCGTTCTATTATTTGCTTAAATAGTTTTGTGACGGTTTTAGCAAACAGGAATTCATTTTCGTTGGAGCAGTCAGCCAGCAGCGTCTGGTTGTTTAAAATTATTGTAATTAATATGTTTGAAGGTTAAGTGGGTAAATAATATTGACATTGGGATGAAAAAAATGTAAATGACTCGTTAAGCGTTAAATGGTTAAAAAAAAATATATATAAAAAAGGTTAAATAAAACGTGGATGGGTTAACGGATGGGTTTAAAAATTTGAAAAAAAAAACATCAAAAGTCACCAAGGTCTTTTAATTGTTAAATAGGTTAGCATAGGTTCTTTTTTTCTGTCTTTATTTTTTTAATTTAATATTTAGTAACTTTTTGACAGTTCAGGGTTTTTCTTATCTTCTTAGATAAAACATACAATTAAAATAAATTATATCAAGCTATCACTCATGCACAAGATGTTTTAGAAGAAGTAAGGTTCTAAGAGAAAAGTCGACAAAATCATACGAGTACACTTTTTTACACATTTTAAACACTTTATCTAAAAACTACAAAAAAATGTGAGTTCTTTTAAGGTTGCCATAATTGTTAAAAAAAATCTTTTTGTGTTTTCCTAAAAAAAAAAGTTTCGTTTTCATTACAGAATCTCTCTCTAAACAAAAAATATGTGCCCTAGTGTTAAGAAATATTAATCTCTAAATTACCAAAAATAAAACTAAAAGTGATATTTTTTAGTGAAAATAATAAAAAATCAACGAATTAAATTTAAAAATAAAACACGAATACAAAAAAAAAATAATTTAAAATATAATTTTTTAATAAAAATCAGTGTATGAAAAATTTAGCCAAATTATGATTACATTAAAAATCATAAATATGGCTTTTTGCCTTTTACAAATTTGTTTAATCTTCACGATGCTGCAGCAAACAACTGTTATGGGATTTAATTTGGATTTGCCAACTTTCATCAAACACAATGGCAATCCAGGATCAATGTTTGGATTTAGTGTGGCATTGTACAAAAGTGGCGGAAATGGTGCACCATATGCTTCAAAATGGTAAGTTTTCAACATTTTGTATAGTTTTTGGAATATTTTTTCTTAACAATAAATTTTTTGATTTATTTTGGTCTTTGAAAAAAAGGTGCTTTGAAAAATCGATTTTGGTTGAAGTCATAAATCTTTAAGATCTCTAAGCTCTCTAAAATCCTATATTCCAAAACTTTGTGTTTTAAAACTTTATATTTCGGAATTCTGAACTTTAAAGCACTATAGGTATTCCAAAATTATGTTTCCAATTCTTATGCATTTAAAGAATTTTCAAAAATCAGAATTATAGATTTACTAAATTTCGAAACAAATAATTCTCAACTTACAGAATTTTTGAACAAAGAATAGTAGAAAATCTGAGTAATGGAACACGATTTTGTAATAAAAAATAATGATCCGTTTTCGTGTTATTTTAGTAAAGTTTATGTGTTTAGTTCTTCAAAAGACAAGCAAAAAAAGTTATGTTATAACTTCTGGATTCATTTTTAATTTTTTTTATTTGTCTATTTTCTGTATAAACGTGAATAGAAATACATTCAAATTAGGTGTTTTAGCTATGTTAACAACGTAAACGAACCTTTAAATTATGGCTATAATAAAATTAAGTCGTCAGCTGCCATAAAAACTTACACGCATTTGTTTTCAAATTCAAGAACGTGTTTTTATTATATCTTCTATGCACCACCCTTAAAAACATATTACTTAGGCATAACAAATATTTTAATCTCTCAATTTTGGACCATAATCTGAACTTGAAAGTATTTTTTTTTTTTTATTTTGGTAATCCTATCCACGTTTAGGAAACCGCAATTTAAATTTCAACAATTAAAAAAAGAAAAAAAAAAACACCATTGTTTAAAAATACAAACAAAAAATCTGAATCTTATCAAATTTGTCCTCTTTTTTTATACATTTATTGTGGGTGCTCTTGTATATACCAAACTGTTTACATTTTCTTTATCAGAAATAAATAAGAATAACAAAAAAAAGTCTGTGTAGGTACCTATACAATATAATTTCTTTTTGTTCATAACATGAAGTTCAACAAAAAAAATCTAGGGGTTAAGTTAAAAGTGACGAATTTTGGAGACGCTAACTGAAATAACCATTTAGGGAGACGGTAAACAATTTTAAGACTTTGATATAAAAACGACAACGCAAAATATATTCATAAGTAGCTACAAGCTGACGAAATTTCTGAGTCTGATAAAAACTACTTAAATCAAATTCCTTATTTCAAATTCAAACTTTAACTATATATTGCGCTTTAAACAACTTTTTCTTTAAATCCAAAATAAGGTAGTGTTTGTTACTTCAAAAAAAAAAAAAAAAAAAATAAAATTAAAAAGTTAAGTTAAGTTGACTAATTTTAAAAATTTTCAGTAAGAATTTGGTATAGATATTATAAAATAAAAATTTTGTCACTTTAAATTTGGTACAAATTCTAAAAAAAACTGTGTGTACCTAATAAAAGAAATTCGTATGGGATTTTGAAAATAATAAAATTTTGAATATTTGGTACGCATTTAATATTTTTAATAGTATTTTTTAACTCAGAAAAAGTAACATTCAATTATTTTACATATAAATTTTATTCTAGAAAATAAATCAGGAAATCTGCAATTTTCTTTGCGCCAAATAATGTTTTCAGGATTTTTACCAAATTTCAATTCAAAATAGAAAAACTTACAAGATGCAGGTACTTTTTCTTGCACCTCCAGAGTAGCCTCTAACTAATTAAAGATAATTTTTCATTAAAAGATAAATTCTTTATACAAATAAAAGTGCAATAATTTTTGTGTGTATCGAACTAAACATTCTCAAAAATTACAAAATTTCGCAGAGTGTCCAAAAAACTGTAGGCAACATTTCGTTAGAGCTTGGGTACAGACTACCAGAACACATTTTTGTCGTTTTTTCATGAGGGATTGGGATTTTGAAGTTCCTACCTGTTTTTCTTTTTATTTTTAAGGTTTTTAAAAACTTTCAATAAAGGTACTTTTAATCTTGATATTTTCAGTATAACGCTTAATAGACAGAACATTCCACTTTTTTAGAAAACTATATCGCCTAACATTTTTTAAAATAAAGTGTTTTTATTTTTATTAAAATAGAAACACAAGTTTTTGAAAAATGGATCTTAATCTTTTTTGAGTAGTAAGTAAAACTATGTGTTCTTGATATCTCACTTCCTCGTAAAAGACTCTCAATCGAGTTCAAAGTTTGTACCTACGGAAGCTATTCATATTTTAGTTTTTTCAAAATTAAAAAAAAAAAAATATAACTTTTTTTGTTATTATACATATTTTAAAACAAACTTAGATGCGCAAGAACCTGCGACCATGTCGTGCATTTTATAATTTCGAACAGTCGCGTGCTCATAACATTTTGTCGTCACCCTCTCTAAAACAAAAAATAAGTACTTAATAACAATATTAATGCCTAATTTCTATTAAAAATTCTCAGAAAAAAAGGTGAGACAAATCACCGGAATTGCACTTGAATCAAGAACAAATGCTCCTTTGAAACGAATACCTCATTTCATGGATCATTACATATTTTTATGTAAAAAAAAAAATATTATAATTTTTTCATCATCATACATAATTTTTCACATTCACATTTCGTTTCTCTTTTTTTTTTAGTGAAATAAATTATCCATGAAGTTATTTTAAAAAAATGCATATCATTTGGTATATCCTACATAGATGAATGTTCACTCTATTTTTTCTAGTTTTTAATATGGAAAGCCCTTTTTATTATAATGTTAATGTAATATTCATTTCCAAGTTTGTCCAGTATGGTGATATACAGTTTCATGCCATTAGGAACTAATTTAGTGTTCCTGTTCTATTTGTCTTCCATACTAACATTCCTTTGAGTGTTTGTGATTAGCGAAGCGAAACAAAAATGCACTATTTCATGTGGTGAAAAAAGAAGCCTCAAGGCAGGAGTTAATATATAATTATAATGGAGTAGGACACGATGCAAGGTGACGGAAATGACAGGGTTAGGTTTTGATATTATCTTTGTTTTTTATATTTAACCCTTTTTTTTTTTGGTTTTGACAAAGGGAAGAGGATATTGGTAATGAAATTTTGTGGTATAATGAATACCGAAATTGGTAATTTCGGAAAAAAGGAAGAGGGGAATTTAGTAAAGGGTTCCCTAATTTTCAATTATATAATAAATGGTGTCAATTTTATTTGAGAGTTTCCATATGCCTCCATAAGAAGGAAAATGTATGAAATATCATCGAATTCGGTCGAGTGGTTCTCGAAACATCCAAAAATTAAGTTGTCTATTGTATTCACTTTCTGCAATAGAAGCTGAAGAAATAAAGTTAAAGGCAAGAACTGTTTCTTTCTAGTGTTGAGGCTGCTATTGCATAGCTCTGCTCCTACACTGAGCAGAGAGCAGTTGCGATTGCTCTTCAGTAAAGCTGCTCACTCCTCAGCCTTAAAAAATCCAACCCAATCGAATTTGCTGTTTTTATTTTTATAAACAACGATGAATATGAAGTGAACAGTGAGAGGAGTAAAAATGTCTTTTACACTATACAGGATTTTATTGCAGCAAAACTGCTCTTTGTTCTTTGTAACTTCACTGTTCTGCTCAGAAAAAGTTTTGGGGTATTAAAACATTTCACAGCTTTTTTTGTGAGCATTTTACTATTCATATCCTAATGATTTAATTAACTATGAAAAAAGCAGAGATTTAAAGAGTGATTGAATAGCAGCCATTTAAATCTGCTCTTCTTATACGCTGCTCACTGCTCTTTAAAAATCGCTCTTTAGCACACGTTGAAACTTTTAACTCTCAACACACAATAAAATAAAAGTTCTTGAAAAAACTTTGAATCACCCTGTATCGCACAGTTTGATTGCAATTAGTCGAACTAAACAAGAAAAAATTAAAGTAAACATCCGAATGAATTTTTCTCAGAGATATACCTACTTTTTGAGTAAACATTTGTTTTCATTTTATTTTTACTTTTTTTTGTCTGAGTTGGAGAGCTCCCCGCAAAAGCCATTATGTTGCATTTAATCTTCATCACTTTTTCTTTCTTTCCGAGTTCAGTTCAGAGGCTTTATCTCTCTCGACAAGCATGCGATGATGGTGGATCGGTCAGCTGATAATGATCCATGATCTCAACGAGTCAACTATACCACACAGACCCTCCTTTTTAAATGCACCACTCAGTTTGCCACCAAATAAATGTATATAGCTTCAGCTTGTTGCATGATGCTGATGCGACGACGACGATTTCAACGAAGTCGACGTCAACAACGACGCGACGCGAATTGAACTGCTGGACCACTGCAGATCATTATGCTATGTGTATGTGTGTGCATTGTGCATCGGTGTGATATTTTTATAAATGAAGCTGGAAAAAAATATTGGTTAAATGTTAAAGGCTATCATCAACCCAGGATGATAAATTACTGTAGTTGATGCTATTCCTGTCCGAACGTAATTTTTTTTCTTCTTCTTCGATTTTTATGGAAAAAAGTTATTTATTGAATTGAAGTACAGAGAGTATTGGTCTTGTAAAAGTTTATAAGGCAGAAACGAGAATGAGATAAATGGGATCTCAATCGATTTATTAGAGTGTGAAATTTAAATGGGGGAGAGATTATTTTAAATATTTGTAATTTTTTTGATTGTTGCTTGGAATTAATAGAGAAATTGAGATAATGCAATAATTTGCAAAGATTGTTGTAAACGTTAGGAAGTAAGTCAATGCTGTTCAGTTAATACATACAGAGTCTAAAGCACTATCCCATCAAATGATGATATGGTAGAGAGTAAGTATGAGTTCAACAGAAAAACTTGATTTTTTCACAATGTAATATTTATTGTACTAAAGTGAATTTTAACGTACAGAAAAAGGTTTAAAAAATTTTTAGAAAAAATAATTCGAAAATCATTCATAAAAAAAAAAATTTATGTATATACCTACCTGTACTTAAAGTTTCTAAAGTTTTTCAAAAAAAAAGATGGTATGCCATTTTGAAGAAATAATTAACTTACATATAAAAACGAAATTTCAAATTTTTCACCAACCCGTTTTCAAAAAATTGATTTTTCAAAAAAAAAAAATTGAAATATTTTTTGAAAATCCAAAAATATTTTTTTTTTGAAAATTTTCTAAAATTTCTAAATGGTAACGGAGTTACGAATAACAGAGTTACGCCTGACAGAGTAACGGCCGTCAAAGTTACGCGAAACCGAAGTTACGAAAAACTAGAGTTACGAATTCTAAAGTTATGTTAAGCTATGAAATGTGATTTTTGGGTTGGCAACAATTGCGAGGAACGATATGGAATTATGGAAACATAAATAAGAGAATATCGATACGTAGGTGCAATATTAGTTAGACAAATAAGAAGTTAATTTCAATTATGTCCCCCAAACTTACATAAGTATACTTATGTTTTTTTTTCTATTTCAACGTTTTTGCGATCTTCTCACAAAAACAAAACCATATATGTACACTCCTGCTCAAATTTAACGCACATCATATTTATTTTACAAAAAAGTCCTACTATTACTTTATCTCACAGTATCGTGGCTATTTTCTCAAATAAGACAGGAGTTAGCTTAAATTGAAGGTATGGAATAAAATGTTTGTTAGGAAGATTTGGTGAGGTATGCTGAAGTCTATCTGTCAACCCGCGAACCTTTTAGAGATGAGTCATAAATTTTCATGGAGTAAACTCTGCCTCACAACACCTACGGAGTTAGTGAGATCTCCTAGACCTAATTTAAGTACCCAAAGATACTTGGCTGATATTCTCGAACAGCATGCGGTTCCAATCACCCCTAGATTTGGTCCACAAATCAGTCTGATGCACGATAATGCATGCTAGAGTGGTTTGAGAATATCTTCATGTTTAAAATGTGCCACCTTTGAATTGACCACACAGATATCCGGATGTAAATTCAATAGAACATGTCTAGGAAATGTTGAAAAAAATGCATTTGCGGCCGAAATCCACCTCCAAGCATTCTCGATTAACAGAAAACTGCAGTGAAAGAAAAGTTACAACAAAACCTTCAAAACTTAATTCGTGGAATGAATAGACCACTCCAAATTACCATATGCGCTAGAGGAGACAATGCCAAGTATTGAAAAAAGTTATTGGAAAGAATTGTCACGCGTTTCCATCTTTTTAAATTTTTTTTCTTAAAAAACAAAAATTATTTTAATATCAGTTTTCAGACCTTGAATTGCTAAATTTGGTTTATCTTTTTTTTGGTTAATAATACTGTTGCAATTTAGCATTTTTCTGACTTGCTAAGCAATAAGCAAACACAAAAAAATACAACAAATAATTTTAAAGCCATTTCAAACAAGATGCAGGGGTATAACTAAAGAAAAAAAAAGTGTGCGTTAATTTTGAGCAGGAGTTTATATCTATACCTATCCAATCAAAATTTTACAAGATTAAATAACACCCATTTTCGCTTTACTCATTTAGTTCTGACCAATGAGAAAAATGTTAATCTCTTGTTTGTATTTCCATAATTCCATATCGTTCCTCGCAATTTTTGCCAACCCAAAAATCACATGTCATAGCTTAACATAACTTAAGAATTCGTAACTCTAGTTTTTCGTAACTTCGGTTTCGCGTAACTTTGACGCTCGTAACTCTGTCGCCCGTAACTCTGGTATTCGTAACTTCGTCGGTTTCCCCGTTTCTGTATGTCGAGATATTCAGAAATCAAAAAAACATTCTATGGCAGTTACCGTTAATAACGGTAATCAACACTGTTAGCGCCGTTTGTGAAAAAAATTAACTTTAACGTTATATGGCAGGTACCGTTAGTTTTGGTCATACAAAAAAAATTTCAATTTTTCCTCTATGGAATCACCCAAAACTGATAACTACCAAGTTTGAAGAAAATCGCTCCAGACAGACAGACAGATTTGCGGGACCCACTTTTTTGGCATTCTCCTTCATCGTAATGTTACGTAAAATAGTTACTCGTATCTCGAGTTCGATTTTTGTTCCGAATCCTAAACTTGCTCTATAGTACCTATATCGCTAGTAAAAAAACATCAACTGATCACACGCATAGCATTGAATAAGTTAATTCCAAAAAAGATCTAAATTTTCCCAAGAGAGAAGTCAAATGATGAAAAACCTAGAGTCCTAGATGGTCATCATCTGCAATCTGCATTTCATACAAAAATTTCAGTGGGCATCCCCTGTCTGTCATTTAAAACAATAACATGCAATGAAACCAATCCCTTTTATTTAAAACTGTTTCGTTTTCCATTTATCTTCCTTAACTCGAATGCACTTCTTCACTTCCTTCTGTGTTATGTCATGTACCATTATTATTTCATTCTAACTATACAACAACATGTCAAAGACTATCCTTTTTCTTTTAATCAAAATCACAAGACCCTGACACTTAGGTAATAAAAAAAAATTGTAAAAATATCATATTTCAATATTAAGAAGTCCCTCAAGTATAGTAGCAACTGATCTTACATTTGAATCCATCTTCCATGACCACCACCGCCACCACCAATATCGCCTTGAAAGGAGATACCCTTTTTCCCCAACTCATTCACTCAACAAAAACAATAAAGTACCAAATTAAGATAATATCCAAGTGCATGTTTATTCAGCATCTGCATTTTCTTCTTCTGTATGTCTTGTATCTTAAATCTATTTACGGTTCTTAACATTGTTGTTTTATGTTTTTTGAAGAGTTATTAATGAACTTCGGTTTGTTGTCAATTGATGAAGTGATTTACAAAATATCACTCAATGATCTCGAATTTGAAAAAAAAATGCATCTGGATCATAATAAATTTTCCAATGATTTATGTGAACTTTCAACGTCATTTAATATTTTTTTAAGTTCTTTTTTGATAAAAAAAATGATTTTTTTTAAGATCATTACGTCAGTTTTATTTAAACGCACACAGGTAAGAAAAAAACACAAGAAAATATTGAAGATCGTTCGTCACAGCCAAGAGAAGACTTTGTTTATATCTTTTTGGTTTTGTTTTAAACAAAAATGTGGGAGAGATCAACCGGCTGCGACTGTGATTGTATTAGATTATCATTTTTTTTGTGCTGTTTTATGTATGCTCTGCACGTAGTGATTCTAAAAATAGAATATTTTATATATATTTTAGTTGTTGTTGTTTTTTTTTTTTTTTTTTGATGAAACATCCATCGAAGAAAAAGAGGCCAAACAAAATTATTGGCTTACCGAAATGGTTGCAAGGAGTTCTCTTTTTTTTTGTTTTGTTTTTGTTATTTTTTTTTTTTTTCGAAAATTGTATACCCACTACCTATTTAGGGACTATATTTAGAAAATGCATTAATATTTTTGAGGAGAGGTAACAGGAACACAAACACATTTTTTGTGTTTTTTTATTTCAGACTTTTTAGTTCGTTCATGTCTTCATGTTCTGATTTTAAAGATTATGTAGGTGCTGTGGATGTTGTTGTTGATGTTTGACTTTTTGAAATTGGTATGTTGTTGGGCTACTTCTGCGTTCTATAAGAAATCAATGTTTATGTGAAACAGTGGAGTAGAAAAGATAGGTTTATTTCCTTTTCTTCAGCAATATTTCTTTATCTTCTTTTTACAATTGTTTGACCACTTTTCTATAAACTCATAAACTAAGTCCACTTCGTCCATCGTCTATCGTCTATCTATCGTCTATCGTCTATCGTCTATCGTCTATCGTCTATCGTCTATCGTCTATCGTCTATCGTCTATCGTCTATCGTCTATCGTCTATCGTCTATTGTCTATCGTCTATCGTCCATCGTCTATCGTCCATCGTCTATCGTATATCGTCTGTCGTCTGTCGTCTGTCGTCTGTCGTCTATCGTCTATCGTCTATCGTCTATCGTCTATCGTCTATCGTCTATTGTCTATCGTCTATCGTCTATAGTCTATCGTCTATAGTCTATCGTCTATCGTATATCGTCTGTCGTCTATCGTCTATCGTCTATCATCTATCGTCTATCGTCTATCGTCTATCGTCTATCGTCTATCGTCTATTGTCTATCGTCCATCGTCTATCGTCTATCGTCTATCGTCTATCGTCTATCGTCTATCGTCTATTGTCTATTGTCTATCGTCTATCGTCTATTGTCTATTGTCTATCGTCTATCGTCTATTGTCTATTTTCTATTGTCTATTGTCTATCGTCTATCGTCTATTGTCTATTGTCTATAGTCTATCTATCGTCTATCGTCTATCATCTATCGTCTGTCGTCTGTTGTCTGTTGTCTATTGTCTGTTGTCTGTTGTCTGTTGTCTGTTGTCTGTTGTCTGTTGTCTGTTGTCTGTCGTCTGTTGTCTGTCGTCTGTTGTCTGTCGGCTATCGTCTTTCGTTTATAGTCTATCGTCTTACTTCTTATTATTCTTCTTCTACTTTTTCTTCTTTTTTATCTTCTTCTTTTGTTGCTTTTTTTTCTTTATTCTTTTCCTCATTATTAGACTCTTCAATGAATTTCATAAAATTCCTGTTGGACATTTTTTCGACCCCACTGTTCAAAATCATTTCGGTGTAAGTGTTCCAACATTTGTATTCCATTCTAGTCGCCCCTTTTTCTGAAGCGTAACAATTCTAAAAGGAATTTCATCTTTTCTTTTTATTTTAGAAGTTGTAAACGGAATCCACCTTAGACTTGGCTTATCCCAAAATGATTGCTAATTTTAAATCAACTTCCAAAGACCATGTAAGGGACGTGCCGCTTACTGAATGTTGATCCCTATTTATCTTCGTCTCTCATACTTCTTTTTTCATAATCATACATTGAATTCCATATAGAAGTCTATTTTCAAGATGTATCCAACACAATCCATCTATCCAGTACTGGAAATATCTGTATCTTATCGTTTATGGAAACTTGCTTTGCCAGACATGATCACACCTTTTATCCAGAAATTGTAGAAGAAAACCTAACAAATAACAACAACAATATAAAAAAAAAAAACATAAAAAAAATAAAATATAGCTACACAAATAGAAATATCACAATGAAAAAAAAAAAAAATAGAAATAAACAAAACATATAATGAGGCTTATAGTATAGTAGGATACCATCAGCAGCTCCAAGAACAAGAACTACATTTTTTATATAGTACAGTAAAACCTGTTTAATTGGACCACCCTTGGGACCGAAGAAAAGTGGTCCGATTAGGAGGTGGTCCACTTATAGAGGTTCCTTTTTAATCGGACCGGTCCATTTAGAAAAAAAAATTCTCTCATTCATACCTCTAACCCACTTAAAAATGGCAATAACATTAACATTTTTTTTTCAAATCAATTTCACAATAAAATCAACTTCAAAAACTCTATTGCACTGTCAAATTGTTTCCTTTGCCAAGAAACGAAAAATAAAATTAAACATTTTGAGGAATCCCCGCATATAACAAGTATAACTTTGCAAAATTGGCCAAGAAAAAAAAAAATGCGATGCATACGTACATGAACATTGAACACACATGTTTCATATTTTTGACTTTTGGTCCAATTAAACAGGTAAAACAAAAAGCAAAGAATGTTATGAAGGTGGTCCATGGTCCGATTAGCAGTTGTCCCGATTATAGAGGGAAATTTGTATGAAAATTAGCAGGGAAAGCAATAAGTGCGGTCCAAATAGGAGGTGGTCCGATTATAGAGTGTCCCAATTAGCAGGTTTTACTGTATTAGTATAAAGAAGTTGAAGAAGACAAAACAAATAAGTCCCCCTAGTTTCAAACCCTAAATGGAGTTGAATGGTAGTTAGTATAATAGTAACACATTTTTGTTTGGCTTGGTGATCTATTAAACGTGTGCTGCTTCCCAAAATAAGAAAATCAAACTCATTAGAGAGAGCAAAAGAACAACATTCGAGTTAGCTTATATGAATTGTGTCACTTGACCAAATGTGTAAAGAATTTCCTCATTCATAAAGCCTTTTTAACTTAAATGTATCTTAGAGATCCGTTGATGGACCGTAGCATAGATGATGAAGAAACCATAAACACTTCTTGATCAAATGGGCGGATGCAAACTTCATTATGATTTATTGTTGTCGTTGTGATCTTGAATGAAAAATGTCATAGATGCAGTTTGTTTTGGTACTCTGATTTTTTACTTGCTCTATAGGGCAAGTATTGGTTTCGTGTCGAAAAAAAAAATTGAGGTTTTAATTAAAACCAACATTACGATGATGGAGAATTCCGAAAAAGTGGGTCCCGCAATTCCGTCCGTGCGTCTGTACGTCTGTGCGTCTGTGCGTCTGTGCGTCTGTGCGTCTGTGCGGTTGTGCGTCCATCTGTACACATTTCCACAGCCTAAACGGGTGGATGGATTTTCTTCAAATTTGGTACAGATGATTTTTATGGAATTCTGAAAGTTGGTTTTTTTTTGTTTTTTTATATCTCGTTTAGAACGTATACCTCCCATACAAAAAAATACGATATTACGAATTTCTCGAAAACGGCTCTAACGATTTTGATTAAACTTTGTATACGTAATATTTAAAGCAGTGGCAATAAAACTGCATTTTTATTTTTTTCTCAAAAAGTCAAATAACAAAAAATTTTTTTTTTCATTTAACAAAATGTTGCCCTAAATGTCGGCTCTTCCCCAATTTCAGTTTTTTTTTTTAAATTTAGATCCAGCTTTTAAAATCTACAAGTAGACTAACATAAAAATGCTTTGAGCTGCAAGAGCAAGTACGTGCGACCCCAGTCGTGCATTTTATTTCTATAGGGTAAATATGTCATGTAAAGAAAAAAAGAGTAAGGAAATTGGGCAGAAGGGCTTAAGATTAGCCCCAGATTCCTACTTGTTGAAATCTATATTAACTTTTAATTTTCGTTGTCCCACATTGGGCTCCAATTTAAATCAAAATCATTGCTGTTCTTTGGGACTTCCTAGAAAAATAATTTATTGTCTTTTTTGAGTAAGTCGATAGATCGCCTTTTCTGTTGGGCGCCATTTTTATTTATTTTATTTATTTATTGACAAGTTTTATTTAATTTATTTTTATTTAAATTAAAAATACTGATACGCTCGTCAAACGTGCTTAAACTGATATTTCCATATAATCCATCAGTTTCTATCTAGAACAAGTAGTCTTCTTAAAGCTGTATCCATAACATCGTCATTATTAATCTTGTAATTACTTGTAAATCGGAGTGTTTACTTGGTCATATTGAACTTTCAGTCATGCTCTGGCTTCAGATAGCATTTTTATGGCTTTCATTCGAATTACCATACATTCAACTTGAGATAGAAATGTATCTTCTATTTTTGTTGTGCATCTGTGAACTTTCACCCAAAACCGTCATAATAATAGTACATTGTCTTTTGAGTGGGTGATTAACTATGTTGGGCGGGATAATATACTTAATGTCTTTGAAGCTTTACAGTCGTGCCTTTAACCAACAACCCGGCCGAGCCTAATGATGAAGATTGTTTTGGTTTTTTTTTTTTCTTCTTAATTTTTGTTGATAGTAGAGAGGTTTTTGTACGCTAAAGAATATTATAAAAAAATATAAACTGATTGAAATATACAAAAGATCACAGAGGCTATCATCTTCCATAGTGTTTAAGATTTGATGGGTTCGGTTTCAATATTATAATTGTGTTAGTGTTTGCTTACATATTGTTGGTATTGTGTTTTGAGATGCATAACACTTTGCATTTAGATCTTAGATTGAAGGTTGAATTTTGTATACACAATCTGATTGGATTGTTAAAAAAGAATAACCCATAAGGTTCTTGACAATAGTATCGTGGGTGTATTTTAGGGTTTGAAGTGATAATTTCTAATTATTAAATCCATTGACAATAATGATATTTATATGATAATGTTTTTGTTGTTTGTTTTTATTATAGGACTAAGGTGTTGATCAATTTATTTTCTTAGTGTTAATTGGATTATAACATTGGAATCTTAAATCGAGAAGCTTTCTGGGTCTTATCTTGGGTCTTTTTTAAAAAATACATATAATAAAAAATGATAATGTGGGGAGTTTATTGTTATAGAAGAGAGCAGCCGTTATATTATATTGATGGTATTTATCTAGTCTTGATTCTAGAAAGTTCAAACAACTTTTAATATAAACTTTTTTTTTTAATATAATACAAAAAAAAACTAGCTTTTTATAGTGTTTTTGACCTTGTTTAAAGGGTATGACTTTTTCAAGAGCATTTAAACAAGTGTTTTTGACCTTTGAACTGGTGAAACTTTAAAATGAAGTATGTATTAAAATTATAAAAATGATGCATTCGGTTTATGCATTTTGTTCAGGTAAATGTATTTTTTTTGGTGAAGAGAAAATAAGTGGTTATTGCAAAAAGTACCCGAGTTAGAAAAATGATACCCTTTTGAAATCTAGTAATAAAGTTACTTGAAATTGCAACCAAGAATCCAAAGTATGTATAAAAACATCATGGATGAAAGGGTGTTTTTTTTATGAAAAAAAATAATAATAATAATGAAATATGAAAATTTAAGACTGAATTTAATTTGGGAATATTTTTAAAATGTTCGGTTTTCATTTATTTCGTAAAAAAAAAATATGTATAGGTTTGTATAATTCCACTTTATTGTGCTTATAAAAACCCCCCGACAAACAATTTTGGTTCTATAAAGCTTTACAGATGCAATTGTTGCTTCTGTAAAGCATTATAGAAGCAAAATTGTTAGTAGGGCCTATAAAACCCAACCTCTAAATCCAATTATTGTAACTCAGATTTTTTTAAAACTAAATAGATACTCAAAACAATATGACTTATTGTAAAAAAAAAATCTCAAAAACATTTTAAACCATAAGTTAAATCTCAGCTATTCAATAGGTTAACATTTATTTTTAACCCTAAAATAGAACTTGACAGATGTAATCACACAAATATGTACTTGTTTTTTATGCAACCCTCATTTTAAACTAGTAAATTAAGCTAATTGCAATCACAATCAATCTAAATATTTATTTAATTGTTCAAGTCATCAATCAAATCAAACAAATGCGAATGACAAATAAAAAAAAAAAACACTCTAATATCATCTTGAAAGTGTCACAAATGAAAATGCATTATGTCAAATTGATGTCATGTCATCAACAGCTGTCCTGTATGATGTGTGTCATCTAGAAATAACTTTTTGTTTCCGGTAAAAACAACAAATATAAAAAATATAAATATTTATTGCATAACCATATATTTTTGTAGCGCAGTCGTGAAATGCAATCACCTATAAATGACAGAATTGACATTTCAAACTGTCAACAATTTGAAAAGACAAAAAAACATACTGATATCCCTATTCTCTCATTTTGTACAGATTTTGTTGAGAAATTGATGTCCATCGAAACATCAAATAGAATATGAGATGTTTAAAGAAATGAAATTTTTTATAAAATTCAGCAAAAGTATTTGGAATATAAGCTTATCTTAACTTTAAAAGAAAAGTTTGTACAAAAGTTATCGAACGTTCTCTCAAAAACTGAAAGTTGCTTTCTTATAACAACAACACCTCAAATATATTGACAGATGCAGAAAACCTATTCAATTAGTTCTCAATGTAACGTCAAAAACACACAAAAAAAAACAATAAACATTTTTTTATAAAGATGCAAATATTATTTCGCACCCGCATGGTTTGTCTAAAACAGATGATCAATATAATCCTGATTTTTATGATAGTGCATAGGATAGGTATATTGGTATATCCCTTACCTTATCCCAAAACTCAACCCTCATTTGTATTTCTTTTTCCTCCTCTCATTTTTTTGTTAAGCTTAAGTGCATAAATGCATCTGTAAACATAAATGTTATGTTACGTAACAAAAAAATTGCAAAAAAAAAAAATACACCAAAACGCACCCTATTCAATTAATAAAAACCCACATATTATTATTTTGGTATAGGTTATATACGATTCATATTCATTGTTTAAATTTGGCCAGTGTCGATGCACTTAAGGGTGCGAGAACTCACTCATATCAGACCTTAATTTGCTAAATGCCTGACTGACTTTAATTTACCCACTCGTTATAAATATATACCGCCACCGCTCTATTAAAATAAAAAGTCCAAGATATATTAAAGCCTTGGTCGTTGGGAAATAAAGAAAAAAAAAAAAAAAAACTAATAACAAGAAAACTGGACTGTTGGTTGTTAACGATGATTGACAAGTCTGTTTAATAAAAGTCTCGTCGGTTGGCGGCTTGTGTTGTTTTTTTTTATATTTTTTTCGAAAATTGAACTCAATTTCGGTGCGTTTGACGTTTAAAAAGATGAAATTCTATTGACAGCATTGCGTGTTTCCTCATTGCAAGTTGTTGGTTGATGATGATGAAAACTTAAATGACAGACTGAGAGACTTTGATCATGTGGGTTGGTTTGGTTTGTTTTAATATTTGAAAAATAGTCTGTTGATGTCATTATGAAAAGACAAGTGAATCAGAATTCATTGAACTAATTCTGAAAATTGTCAAAAAATGTCGGATTAATTTTGATTTATAATTTCTACGGAAATATTGGCTACATGGTGGATTCCAGATGAACCTATTGGACCCAGGCAGCTGCTGTCTTTATTTCTTGAGAAAATCATCAAATTTACCACAGAAGTTCAAAATTCAGTTTATTTAAATTATTACCCTTCAATATTGCCGGCAGTTATTTATATTTCCAATCAATTTTTGGTCAAAGTTAAAAATAACAAAAACAAAAATCCATTGTTCAATTTATAGACGTCCTGTCTCAAGATTAAATAAAAGTTTCAAACACACCTAAACAAACACTAAAAACCCAAATAAACTTGACCTAGGGGAGTGATATGTTTTTGAAATCGATATGGTGTACCTATCTTTAAAGCAAATTTGAAAAGAGGGAGTGAATTTATAAGCTGTCCTTTGGGTTTTAACAGTTAAATTCTAAAAATGAATATAAATATACTTAAGAAAAGGGCACGGGTAAGTCCAACTTGTGATCCTCTTCTCATGCCCTTTTTTCACTTCATATGCAGCTATAACGTATTTATATATGCGCCATATAGCGCCCCCTTGTAAAATACTATTTAATGACTTTATGTGAGCACCAATTGTTCTCTTGGGTCTTTGGAAAATTTTATGTGTGCACCCCTCGTTTACTTAGAATTCAAAAACAATTGCACTCTGGGATTCACTTGAAACTGAATTAGTAATTCAAATACATACAACGCCTTGCTTTGATAAGTGTATACCTTCCTTCGACTTCCCAGTCAATAATATTGAACGGATACGGATACCCAAACGGATGTCGCGCACATGTAAGGGATCAGTTATGGGCATTTGCCGGGGAATTGTTGTTGCCTGGAGAATCCAATATCATTTTTGTTGAGATATTCCCAATACGATTTCAAGGATAAAAATATTTTCATTTGAAATAAGGACTCTGACCTGATGTTGATCGTGTTTCTTTAACACAAGATTAAAATAGACAACCGCACACTTCGTGCCATATCTAATTTTAATTGATTTTAAGGATAACGTTGTCGTTTGGTTTTTCGTCTTCACGAATATCCTTTAAGATTGTTTTTCCTTTTTTTTTTATTTTGAAAGAAAGAAAATTAAACTGTATGACACTAACACATGTGGTCTTGAAAGTTGTGAAGATATGACTTTTGTTTGACGTTTCCTTAACATATGGGATTCAATTGAGTAAGGTCCTGATGGGGATTACTGTATATTTATTTCCCTCGTTTCTTCTATATTCAGAAAACACATAAAAAGGCATTCATTAAATTTTAGTGGAACAAATGTGCATTATGGCAGTATACTTCAATATGAAACCCGATGGTTGGGAAAAAACTTTAATGTTTTCAAAGGTCATCTGGGGAATAATAAATGAGGGCGTGCTACTACTTAATCATGGGATTTCATATATTCGTTTGGATTGAAGCGCAAACGGTTTGAATTTTATTCACGGGTAATTTTATATGCATGATGATAAGGTTGAAAATTAATTTGAAAAAAATATACGGTCAATTGTGCGTTAGTGACTTAATCAGGAATTGAGTTAGTGGTTGGCGGAATATTGGATGGACATCAAAAAAAGAATAATCATAAAGTAAAATGGTCTTAGAGGGTAATTGTTGAAAAAACATATAATTAGGTATGTGACTTTTTATTCTAAGAAAAAATTGTTTTCAATATTTTGATAAAAATATGCATTTTAGAGTCAAAGCGACAATAGACCTTACTAGTATTAAACGGAAATATATAGATTGAACGGGTTTGGGTAGGGTTGACAGATATATTTTGACGAAACTAGTAATCGAGATGTAAAATCCCGGACTTTCCCGGACAAATAAGGACACTAAAAAGAGTACAAAACTAGGACAAAAGGAATACATAGTTTTATAAAAACAAAAAAAAGCGGAACAATCTTTTCAAAATTTAACTAAAAATCACATCTTTAACCCTTGTTCCCGTAGCATTTTTTTCTTATTTTTTTCACAAAAAAATAAAAGTAAAAATTTTAGCTAATATTACAAAAGTTGGAATGTAGTTACAGTAAAAAATTTAAAATTCTATTAAAATCCAGTTGCTCAAAATTTTAAACGATTTAGAGCCAATTTTTCAATCTTCTGATAAAAGGTCAGTTAAATTATTTGAAAAATAAGAAACTTTTTTTCACTTTGTGTTTCTATGTAGTTCAGGCTTAACAAAAAAAAATTGTCAAATTCAAAAATATTTAAAATAAAACGTCATTTTTATTCATGATTGTTTTTGTTTTCTTGTGTTCCACTGTATTTTTTTCAAAATTCTTTCAAAACAGCTTTGACAACTGACACAATATTTTTGTTGAGTTTATTCCTTAGAATAATTTTTATTCGTCTATAAGCTATATCTGCTTGTTGAAAAATTGATTTTTTCTCTATTTTTTCTAAATGACTGTTTAACTGACTATTGAAAAATTGGCCCTTAGTTAAATGCTAATAGAATTTTTAGTAAGTTACTATTTAAGTTAAGAAATTGTCTTTTTGACTTAGCAACTTACTTACGCGGCCTTATATTTTTCTTAAACGTTTAAAATTTTGCTACTTGAGTCTTACAATAAGGTACCTAATAGATAATATAATTTAAATAAAACTCAGGCTTCAAAAGAGTACAATCCCGGACAATTGATAGAAACTATCCCGGACGTCCCCCACACAGCCAAAAAAGAGTACATGTCCGGGAAAACCCGGACGCATGGCAACCCTAGGTTGGGGTCAAAATTGTGCCGGGGTCAAAATTCTTTTGTCAAAATTCTGCTTTAAAATTTTGGTAAATTATTCGGAATTCTCTTTTTCAAAATTCTGCTTTCCATAATTTTGTTTTAAAAAATCTTGCAAAAAATTAAAAAAGGTTTGGAAAACCGTTTTATAATTTATTGCGAAATTCTGTAAAAACATCTTCACACAAAATTTACTGCTTATTTTATTACTTACTCATTTTTTTATGCATTTTAATTTTTTGTTTGATTAATAAGAGAATTGATAAAAAAGGTTTTGAATATTAAATGTTTTCGAAAAATAAAAATCATTTTTATCAAAAAACAAAACCGACTCCATGTTCCTATAGCCAGAACTGAAATGGGACCACACTGCAGGCACCAGCTTTCCAATTCAAAAAGAATTATCAAAATTGGTTCACGTTGTCCAAAGTTATGAGGTAACTTAAAAAAAAAAAAAAATACAGATGAATTTAAAAAATTAAATTCATCTGTAAAATTAAAAATTAATTAATTTATAAAAAAAAGAAACAAAAAACCTTTATTAAAGTACCTACTAGTCTTGAATTAACTTAATGAGGTATATTTTTCTTTATGTAAGTACTTGCAGAATTGGAAGAATATTTGGCAGAACTGGCAGAATTTTGAAAAACAGAATTTTCTTTAAAAAAAAGAGCTTTGAAAACCAGAATTTTGAAGTCAGAATTTTGACCCGATGCCAGATTGAACATCTTTCTTGGATCTTATGAATTTCAGATATTTAAAAATTAAAGATATTAAACAATGTCAGACATTAGCTGTGTTTGAGTTTCCTCTTGATCCAGATCAGATCATTGTTTTTATTAGCTTTACAACAAAAGTAGTATATTGTTTTGCAAACAAATACGATGACCTATTTCTAGGTATTTTTATACTTTTACCATGAGGCTTTGAAAAAAAAATTAAAAGTGTATCTTTTTCTCTGAATTTCCTTTTATTTAATTGCATTTTATTTTATTTAAATTTTATTGTAATTAAGTTTTTTTATTTTATTTTTCAATTTAATTTAATTAAGAGCCAATTTTTCAATCTTCTAATAAACAGTCAGTTAACTGTTAGACGAATAAAGTTATTAGGCTCATAAACAATCAGATAAAAACATTGAATTTTTCAATCAAGAATAATTTATTCTACAGAATAACAAATTCAAAAATATTTAAAATTAAACGTCATTTTTATTCATGATTGTTTTTGTTTTCTTGTGTTCCACTGTATTTTTTCAAAATTCTTTCAAAACAGCTTTGACAACTGACACAATATTTTTGTTGAGATTATTCCTTAGAATAATTTTTATTCGTCTCTGAAAGAAGCATATAGTTTTATTCTAAGGAATAAGCTATATCTGCTCGTTGAAAAATTGATTTTTTCTCTATCCTTAGGAATAAGTACTAAATGACTGTTTAACTGACTATTGAAAAATTGGCCCTAAATGTTTTTTTTTTTTTTAATTCATTGTTCTTTTTATTTTTGTTATTTTTTCTACTTAAAGATTTTTTCGTAGGGTCCCAATTATGCTTGCTCATACATCTTAAATATCTTAAGAAACCAGATTACCTAATAAAATCATCTTCATTTCTTTAAGTATTTTTTTTTTTTTTTTTTTTTTTCAAATCCTCAATAAATTAAAACAAAACTAAATTGCTCTTTATAGACTTTATCCCTATAACACTGAGGGTCTTTCTACTTTCTTCTTCCTAGGACACTTAATTTTCTAAGTAAATTGGCTTTTCAACAACTCTCAACTTGATTATTTGACGGAAACCCTTAAACGACTTCTGTATATACAACTTAAGAGGCATTTTATTCTAAAATAACCCACAATCTTCTCTACTTCAAGAAATTAAACAATCTTATAAATTCTTCCCCTTTGATTCGTAAAGCATTTTTACAGCAATGAAACTTGAACTCATCTCGCCAATTAACCATATAAGAGTAGACCTTGAGCCACTTGGTTAACATTCATATCTAAGTTTTTTTTTTATTTTTCCTTACATAAATTATATTACCCAATCCTTGAATCTGGAGCAAACATTGTTTGTTTTGTGGCGGGTTCCACTTGAAAATTTGTTTCTATGCCGCATTTATTTCAATGCCCTTAATTCAATGGCGCACGAGTTTATATCAAATACTATCGCCGTCAATGAATATGAGTGAATATGTATTTTTATATATATATCATACCTCAAACCATCATTTTCATATCACATTTCATTTTTGTAAAAAAAAATATACATTCTTCTTATTGAGTAAAAATGAAAAAAGAAGATATCAAAAAGATATTGCATCTAATTGACTTAAATAGAATTGAATTGAGAATTATTTACATAGCATTTTGATTGCAACAGATTTGATTTGAAATACCGCAATGGGGCGCAGATATTAATATAATATTGCGTTTGGTGCCTTTGCGTATACCAATTGGATTGGAAAATAAACATCAATAAAATTAGATTCTTTTTTTTTTAATTGAAATGTGTGTGGTTTTGTTTTGCAAGACGATTGCATCAATACAATGTTTCTTGAGGATGTATTCTTTTTAAGAAATTATGAAATTTTGATGAACAGCCTAAAGTTGTATAATTATGTATATAAAAAGAAATTACTATTCTCAAAAACGACTCTTATGATTTTGATTAAAAATTTTGTCTGTACTGTTGCAAACAAGAAAAACACATTGTTGGATTAAAAAATATAAAAAAAACTGATTTTTTTTATACCTAAATTTTTTGAAAACAGACCCACGAAGTTTTTTGGAGTTTTGTTTTTATGTATCGATTTATTATTTCTTTCGAATGGCACACAAATTTATTTTTGAAAAACATTTTAAATTTTGTATTCATAAAAAACTGTTTAGGTATATTTATTTTAATTTTATTTTTTTTTTATTCTTCTTCAAACCTATACTTATTCTTTTATCATAAAAGCATTTGTATAATATCGTCCCATTTCTGCCTGAACCTCGTAACTACAAAGCAAATTTTGTTCAGTTCTTAAAATAAATATACATTTTTCTGAAAATTAAAAATATGAATTGAACAAAGGGAAATCAGTTTATGATTTAGACATATTGATTGAGTTGATTCTACAATTAAACCTTTGTACCTATTCTTTCTGTAAGTTTTAGAGCAATGTTTGACAGAAAATAAAATCTTTTAAAAAAATGTACTTACGAGGTTCAAGCAGAAACGGGACGATATGCCACCTAATCGTGCAAGTATGTTAACATACGAACATTTTGAAATTGTACAATAGTCACATTTATTTTAGGTACACGGTACACTCCCGGACAATAAAATATGTTCCACCCACTTTTTAAGTATGTTTGGGTTCAGAATTACGGTGATCTGGTAAAATGCGGCTTATGTAAGAATTTTTTACGAGACACTCCAATAAAAATCAATTTTTGAGACCAAATAAAATTAAAATGTAAATGTAAAATCGATTAAATTAAAAAATCGCGAAACCTGGAAATTTTGAAGAAGAAAAAAATAACAAAAATAATAAAAAAATTATTAAAATTATTTTTATTTTAAGTGGAGCATACATTTTCTAAGTGTCTGAATTTAAACATATTCCCTTAGAATATTAAAATTCACAGTATATTCATGCTGTGAATTTTATATAGTGTCGGTAAACATCGACCAAAATAAGGCGTCTTAGTAAAGGTACGACATATCTAACTGATGCGAGCCCACCGTCGCACAGTGTGGTAATTCGCCAATCTGACTGGACAAAATAGAAAAAAAAAAGTTTAGCCACATGATTTTAAATCATGAGTTGAGCTTCTCAATACAATGGGTAACTGTAATTCATGTTTGGTTTTTTTTTTTCATCTCGGATTAGCGTAAGCTAAGCTTGAAAGTTGGTTCTTGTCAACAGTTGGATGGAGATAATACAAAGTATTCTATTTTTCGAGTTTGGTTGACGATTAAAAACGCTGTGGTAGTTTTATTGTTGTAATTGTTTTTTTTTTTTAATTGTTAATCTACATTTGGAGGTAAAGTATTATAATTTTTATTTATTAATTACCATTTCAACTATTTAAAAAAAAAATAAATTCTGTAAGAAGGCTAGGAAATGCAAAAAAAAAATATCTTTGTTTTTCAAATAGAGGTAAAGTTAATTTTTCCGCATTTTTCCTGTCTGAAATTAATTAATTAATGTATTGTGGAGTGTTGTCATTAAGATTAGCTATTTACATGTCGCGCGTTTTTGCGACCGCCATACAACTTTTTTCACTTTTCAAAATGAAGTCAAGATTTTCAATAAAACAAATTTTCGAAAAATGTGTCAAAACTGACAAATAAGATCGAAAAGACAGTTTTTTTGATCTTTTAATGAGCAGGTATCATCTTTGGAACATTTTTGACAATAAAGAAAAATTAAAAACATATATAAAAGTTTTGTGCTTCAAGTTAAGCCAAAAAAAGACAAAAAAGGTGGAAGACACATTGGACCGCTCTTTAAACATGAATTTCATTTTGCTTGACCAATATTATGTGATAACTAAATAAACAAAAACAGTAGATAGTGAAACAAAAGTAGAAAAGAATTTTTAAAAACTAAAAAAACGGGAAAAATATAACAAACGGAAGGTGAAAAGTCTCCTAAGTGCACCTATCTATTTGAAAATAGTTAAAATCAGTAGAATCGCTCTCCGCAAAATTGAAAAGGCATATTCCAATAATACTGGAAAGGATTTATCGAAATGTTCTTTGAGTGAAGGATCAAAATGTATAAAAGATTAAGTTCTGATCCTCTGGAACCACTAAACCACTGGAATTTTCAACTAATGGAGCATTATCATTGATGAATGATGCTTTTCTGTCGGAACATCTTAAACAAGTTCAATGCAAAAAGCAAGCAAGTGTAAAAGGCCAGAAATAGGGTCACGAAGAAATTTAGAGAATTATTAGCTTGAAAAACATCGAAGGTAATATAAACACAGCTGTTTTTAATAGGCCCTTATGTTTCAAGTTTGCATCGCACAAAAAGGAGTTACTTTTTTAAATTATCTGCAGATATTTTTAAAGGTGATGCCATTTTTTATGATTGTGAAGCATATTTAAATAAAATCATTGCTAAAATTTTAATTTAAAGCATGGTATTGAGAAAATAAATCATGTATGTCACCTGTCAAAAACGTGTGTAAAAGTTCTATTTCTTAATAAAAACTTATTATTCTGCCTCTCTTTTTTCGTGAATAGCAATAGAGTTTTTATTTATTGAGATTTTTCAAGCGTTTTTTAAAATAATTAAGTTCCAATCATAGAATATGTTTACGGAAACATAAATTCAAATACTATAAAAATGCATTTTCTTCATCACTATTTTGACCCACTTTTTGCAGAAATTATAGATTTCTTTTTAAAAAATCTTTCTTTTTATAGAATTTTATCTATTCACATTCATTTGTTTAAAACTGTTTAGAAAAAAAGTCGATTTAACGCGAGTTATTAATTTTGTCCAGCTAGATTCGTGATTGGCCACACTGTGCGTCGCATTCTACATAGCATGGGGCTATAGTGTGGTGATATAAAGGTTATTTTTTAAACTAAAGCTATGCGAAAAAAAGATCACGAGTTCTAAAGTGAACAGTAAAATAATTGATAAAATGATCATATTTGTTTTGTTCAAAGTCTTTGATTTATATTTATTCATGCGGTTGAAGTTAAGAGTTTTAGAGCAAAAATTCAGTTTTTAATAAGTAATAAAAAAGGTATTCTTTTGTTTTTTTTTTTAAACTCAATATTATTTGAGAAAAAAATAATATACAAATTTCTCGCATAGATAAAAGTATGTAAATTACTATTCTTCTGCAAAAAAAAATTTTTTTTTAAATTTCTTATATTTAAAAATTGAATGAGAAAATAATGAATTTTTTGAAACGCATCTTAAAGTTTTTTCTCAAAATCTTCTGTTTAGGCAAATATTTAGCAAGTCTAAAAATGTAGAAAGCATGTTAAGCAATTTCTCTATAAGCCCATATAAACACTTTTGCTAAATATTTGCCTAAAATATTTTTAATGAAATTTTGAACATCAAAAAAACGGTTGTTTTAAAGAAAGTGCTTTTTTGTTTTTATTAAAATAAACTACAAAATCATTCTTTTTTGACAATCATGCACTGATTACTTATAAACAATGTTTTTTTCTTTTTAAAAGTTGTTTTTTTTTATTTTAGGTATTATAAGAAGTTTCGTGAAACGGGGTGATTTGTTATATAAAGTTAGTGCTTTTGTTTTTTACTTTTTTTTTTATTAAAATATTTTTTAATTTAATTTATTATTAATTTTTTTCCAATTAAAATTGATGCAGCTATAAGGTTTTTTAAAAAAAGTCCCACCTTACAAAGCAAATTTGAAAAAAAAAAAAAATAACTTGAACATCAAATTTGACAATTTTTTTCAAAGTTTTGACTTTGAAATTATATTTCACAAAAAGTATTCGCGAAAACTACTTTAATCAAAAAGCATTTCAAAGAATGGAAAATAAGCTTTCAAAAAAGCTATTGCACAGTATTCTATGTCTTTTTCTTGATTTTATGTATTTTTTTTTTTTTTATTTAAGGTCAAATTTTCAGAAAATTTCCCCTCCCACCGGAACGAGGTGTGATACAGCCCCCTTCCCATACAATTTTTTTCTTAGGTTAAACTGAAGAACTATTTCTTAAAATAAAGTTCACTTTTTAAACAAAAATAACATAATTCAAAATTATAGGTTTTTTCAAATGTATTAATATTTTGTCCCCTTACTTAATTTCCTGGAGAAAAATAAAAATTTTAATGGAAAAAAGTTCATAAAATTCAAGAAGTCTGTTAACTTTAGTTACAAAACCAAATAAAGTGACAAAAAATGTCTTATTATTAGTAGAAGTAATTAATATCACAAATCGACCTATTCTGCCCCACTGTGTGTCGTACCTGGGCGAAACGCTTTATAAATTTTTGGAGTTGAGGTCACTTGAACTTATAAATTGAAGTAACAAAAAACACTATTAAAAAAGAATTAAGAGAAAAGTAAAAGTATTTTTGGGAAACTTGCAATAAACTGTATACAAATATTTTTTTCTTTGATTTTTAATTACATATTTGAAACTGATTTTTCTTATAAAAAAGTCAGAAATGTCTTTAAATGTGCATCAATAAAGGAAGATTTTTTGTAGGTGAAAAAAGTCAAATTTTTTTCGTTTATACGGTGAACCTATTCCATTGACCAGTGGTGTACCAATACTAAGTCTATAGACTCTAGTCTTGTTATAAAATCGCAAATTCTTTCTACATTTTTTCTTATAATAAATATTCCTCTGCAGTTATTTTATCAGAAATTATCATAAAATTTCATACATTTCTGTCCACCCTCATTTACTCTTTTCAATCAAAATTGTCAAGAAAAACCCATCATAAATAAAAATGTCATTCCTTTTGCTCCATAATAATATTTTGTCAAGCCTTTATATTTTTGCTTCGTCTGTTAGACGTCTGTTTGTTTAAGTGGGTGTGCCCAAACCTTACATGATGAGTCCAGATTCAAGATATAAAATTAAATTCAAATCACAAACTTTCAACAAACGAAACATTTAAAATAAAAAAAAAAACATTGTCGCCGACGACGATGTTATGCAGATGCTCTTCAATCAAACGCCCGTCCATCCGTCAAAGAGAATCGATTTCAATCAAACTGTATGTCGGAAATTTCCCTTAGTCGTGAGAAGAATAGAGTAACATCGTAAATTCGAGGGCATTTATTAGTCTAGAGCAGTGGTGGCAAACTGATTTGATCTCTTTTCTATTTTTATTAGACGAACTATCGGTGATCTTTTTGACGGTTAATTTCATGCTAATTTGACAGTATTAGGGAGGTATCATAGGTGAAAGAAATTAAAAAAAAAACTCGGTTTCTCACAAATTTAACCATTTTGCTGTTTACTTTTTATACAATTTTTATTTTTAATTTCACAAGAAAATAAAATAATAAAAAAAAAACATTTTTAAAGCACCTTTATAAGAATTGCAAGCAAAATGGCTAACAAGATTTTTGAATCTTCGACATTTCAACTTTGTGCGCCAATCAAACTCTTCCTAAGCCAAATAACACTGGTCTGCAAAATTTAACTTTTTTTTCTCCTTCAAATAATTTTTTGATATTATAAAAGATTAGACTTTCCTGAATCTTCTATCAGGTACCATTTTTGTAAAAATGATTTTTGAAAAATGTGGGTAGTTTCTAAAAAATCACCGTTTTAGATTCATTTGATCTTGTATAAAATTAAAACTATTTGTCGCATTGAGCTCAAATTTGGAGGACTTATTCCTTATAATATGACCTATCTATGACACCAAATATGTCCTTCTATATTAATGTTTACTCATATTTTAAAATACTGACAAAAAAAGCAGAAATATCGAAATCCTTCACTTTTTAGTAAATCCTACATGAACAAAACACCTTAATTAAGGAAATTGTAAAATATCAACGCCCATTAAATTTAAAAAGTCAAATATGTAAAAAAAAACCATAATAAAATACAATTTTCACGTGTTTTGTAATTTTATATACTACTTTTCTATTTAGAAATATCTTATTTTTAATAAACCTATCGATGAACTGCCTTGTAAAGCTTCAGATTTGTTTCTCCTAGAAACAAAAATATATTTTTCTTATAGTTTTTGATGTGCTGAGTTAGAATCCGAAGTCAAAAAAATTCTATCACGTAAGAATTTTGGGATATTCGCATTAATGTATCACAAAATCAAGTTTTTTTTAGAAAATCTAAAAAAAACTATTATATCTCAAAAACCAGAGCTGACCGAAATTTTTTGAGTTTGGATTCAAAATCAGCACACTAAAGTCCATTAGAAAAGTATACTTTTGTTCTAGGGAGAAAGATATATTAATATTTTATTAGAGATCAGTTTTTCTTTATGGTAAGATATGCCAAACCCACTAAACAAACTTAAATTAAAATGTCTCGGAGAAGAAAAGAGATATTGAGAAGATTGAAACTGAATTTGAAAGAAAAAAATAAGTTCTTTTATAAACCGTAACAATTTTATTTGAAAAAGATAACATTATGCCAAAATATTTCTTCGAAAACAGCAAAAAAAAAAAATGGGTTTTTGAGATTTTCTAACGAGAATATCTAAAAAACGTGACTTTGGATTCGGAATCAGCACATGAAAATCCTTTAGGAGAGTATAGTTTTATTTAAAGGAGGGCTTCCTTGCAGACCAGTGTAATTGTTTCGCCACCACTGAATTTGTGAACTGTCAACAATGTTTTCTGTCAAGAGCAAAACAAAAAATTTAAAATTCCCGCAACAATTTGATGAAGCCGGATTGCAATATTCATTCAAGAAAAACTTCGACTCGTGTATTGCACCATCATAAGCTTACACTGAATTATTTATGAAAATTTTGTCGATTCGCTGCTGCATGTTTGTGCGCCGCTTCGCACTGAGCTGTTACCGACTGCTGCTGAACAGAGTGCACATGAATACGAGAGATCTCGGTCAAGCGATTTGTGCATAATCTGGGTACCCGTGCCCGCATATAAAATCACTGACTAGCGGTAATAAATTCAAATCGCACTGAATCTAGGCGAGGTGCACATAAATCTGTTCAATTCAGTTTTTTTTTTTGCTTTGTTTTTTTTTTTTTTTGGTTATTTCAGGTGCAACGAGCATCCTCTTTGCAGTTGCATGCTTCCATAGTCCAATGGACACACAGTGGACTATGGAAGGTATTGTTAGAATAATTTCGGTCTTTTGAAAATTTATTATTTTTTTTTTTTTTTAATTTTAATATTTTCTGTTCTCAGTAAAAAGTTGGGGGAAATCCATTGAGGTACCTACGTGGTACAAAGACTTATAAGCCTAAGTGCTTTACGGTTCGGCGGCACGTAGTGTGCTAACATAAACGAATAAACAAACTTTAATTCACATGGGATTCGGTGAATGACTCTATGGGAATGAATTTTTTATTTGTATTGCATTTATATGTGATATTGAAAACGGTGTTTTGATCATAAAAAGTTGACATAAGTTAGTTATATGACTATTTTTTTTTATTTCAATCGGACGTGTATTTTGGTGCAGAGGCGCATAATGGTAGAGTATTGTAGTAAATGTGGTACTTATCAGTAAGTTATTATATTTTTGAGGTTGCATGTGACGGAATTTTAAATGAGGGGAATGAAGAATGCAGGTAGAACTTGATAAGGGCCCACCCTAAATTCCTTAGAAGTAATAAAGGAAAATGATTCTCTTTTTAAGACTATGGATATGTACATCAAATAAGGAAACAAAATTTTGTTTGCACAAGTGAAATCGTCACTCTGATTTTCTAAGATTTGAATAGTTTCTATTTGAAAGAAAAAAAGAAATAAAAAACAAATCAAGGTTAAGTAATGTAATCGGCCTAATTTTAGTGGTGTTTTCAAAAAGTTCAACTAACTTTCAGTATTAACTTACACCGAAAAAAAAAAAATTGATAATAACAGCTATCAAATTTACATTTTTAGTGACAAAAGTCGTCCAACAATTAAAATATCAATTTTCATATGATTGATTATAATGATAATTACCATATGATTATGTTATGACATTTTTTAAATTTTATGTTGATAATGAAAATTTCACTTTGACAATTTAAACATCAATATTGACTAAATTTTACGTTTCTTTTGTATTAATTTAAGTATTTTCTTAATTTTTTCTTTAAAATGAAACAAAAAACATTACTGAAAGTGAATATTCTTTATAAATATTATATTGGTTATATTATTTTCTCTATTATACGTGATATAATTGTTTTTATTATTTTCTTACCACTATGTGAAGTAAAATCTTATTGCCGATCAAATTTTCTCAGTAATTCATACATTTTACTTAAAAAAAAAACACAAATTGCCTTTGAATTGGTACAAATTAAATGTTTTTTATTTAATAATTTTTAATAATTTGAAATGAGAAACAGATGAAAAATTGATATGATAAATTGATATAATAATATCAAAACAAATTTTAAAAATGTTATATTAAAATATCTTTCTGATAATAAAAATCTTTGATATTTTAATTATCATAAAACACATTTTCCAGCATTTTTTGCTGAAATAATAAGATGTTTGATTTGATATTAAGAATGTTAAAATGATATTGTTTTTTTTTCGGTGTACGCCCAAAAATCAAAATCATAAACATTTCTTAAATTGGTAGAAAAATTGGGGTATCCACGGAATAAATTTTCAGTATTTCTTAAATAAAACAATACACCTATTAGTGGAGAAACTAAAGTTAAAAAATTGGCAATATTAGGGAACCCAGCCGAACAGCTTAGATTTTGATGATCTTTTTTTTCAAACGTCGGTAATTAAAAATACTTTAAAGTCTATAGATTAAAAATTGCCGGTGTTGCCGTTTTGATTTTTTAAATTTAATTGAAGATTTTTGTGAACAAAAAAATTTTTTTTTCAAAAATTTTTCTTACATTTCATAAATTAATTGATGCCAAAAGAAAAATATATCGGAATGAGGGACAATCTTCCATCGTTCAAGCGATAGATGCAATTTTCTTATTAATTGACTTCAAACACAAAAAAAAAATATTTAAACACAACGGCAACACCTACAATATTTATATATACATTTTTAAAAAGCTAGAAGCCTAGTCATATTTGTAAAATTAAAATAAAGTTAATTGAATTAAGGGCTTTTGAAAGAATGGTAACTGAACTCAGGTTAAAAAAAAAAATTATTGAAAAAATTTTAACATGTCGTTTTTTTAAACTTTTTTGGCCGCATTTATTATGATTTGAAATTATAAAAGGAAATGTCAATATGTATTACAGTTTATGAAAAAAATTAAAAATTATTTCATTTTCGAAGAACTTTTTTTAATAAAAGTTTTGAAAAAAAAATGTAACTTATTTTTTTTTAAAGTTCAACATCTAAACATAAAATTATTTTTTATTCATTTAATAACCCTTACTGTTGAAAGTTAAATAGCAAAAATTTAAAGTTCTTATTTACCAAAGTCTTTGAGAAAATTAATTATTTCAATGCAAAAATTCAGTTTTTATAAAAAAAAAACCCTGAAATTGAAGTAATTTTTAATTTTTTTTTTTCAAAAGTATGATATATATTATATTTACTGCTTCGGCATTCAACTGATAATATTTATGACAAAATTTTTTTTTTAAATAAATTTATATTTTATTAGAAAAAGTTTGGAAAAAAGTCATTTAAAATTTTTTTAATAACATTTTTTTTTAATTTCTGAGTTTGAGGACCATTTTTTTAAAAAGTCTTGATTAAATTTAGTGGATTTAAATTTAAGAGATAAGAATGAGCTTCTGGCTTTTTAAAAATGTATTTTAAAATATTGTAGCTGTTGCCGTTGTTTTCAAAATATTTTTTTTGTGTTTGAGGTCAGAATTTTAGAAAAATGCATTTATCGCTTAAACGATGGAAGATTGTCCCTTACTCCTTTATATTTTTTTTTCCCTTAAATTACCTAGAGAATCTTTTGCTATCATTTGTTTTATAAAATTTAAGCAAAAAAAAAAATAGTTTTGCTCAAAAAAAAATTTAATTTTAATTTAAAAAAATAATACGGCAGCATCGGCAATTTTTAATCTATAGACTTTAAAGTATTTTTAATTACCTACGTTTGAAAAAAAAAAATTGTCAAAATCAGAGCTGTTCAGCCGGGTTCCCTAATAATTTGCTTTAGTTACTCTACTATATTCGTATTAACAACTGAGGAAGTTGTTGATCGTTTTATTTTTTAGCAATTAAAAATTATTATTATTAGTACCTTAGACCAAAATAATAAATAAATAACTACAATTTTTTTTAATCCATGTTATTTTGTAATTATTTTAAAATTATTTATAAGTAAATTATATAAAAGGTTTTGAAAAAAAAAAAAAATTGGAATCAAAAACGTTCGTTTTATTTTTTAATTTTTTTTTTATCACAAGAAAGAAAGATATTATTAAATAAAACATTTGATTTTTTTTTTATCAAAATTATACTTCTTCGTCCTAATCGAGATATTAAAAAACCAAACCAATAAAATCCATTACGTATATAGCAGGCGGCATTAAAGAACTTAATTATTTTGATTTATCTATCACCGAAATTTTAGTGTGCAATGAAATTTATTTTTGATATAAAACTTAAATTTGCCCTACAGAGCCATTAACAGGTCGCTTAACATTTTATTATGCAATTTAAATAGTTTATAAATTCTAGACCCTTGGCCTTGGTGTAAACATAAACATATTTCTCAGTGATAGATAGATAGTGTATAGATATATGAATGAAATTCCTGCAGCTCCAAGTGGGTCAAATACCAATTCCCCTAAGACTGCTAAATAGCAACTTGGCTTTCTCAATTCTATCTGATTGTCTGTTAAAGGTAAATGCCTCAACAAAACAATAATGGTTTAAAAAAAAAAATCCCTCTTACATTCATAGCTCTTCGCTAGACTTTAAGATGTTTAAAATAAAATGAAAAAATCGTTAGAAATACGTCAAATTATTATTATATGCATATTAGATGATTTATGCGTCAAATTGATTGCCCATGTAAGGGCCATTTAACTCATCACTATGAAGCATCCTATACGTCATCCGGATATGAGTGTTAATTTTGTTTTTACCTGTTATTTTTAACTCAATTGAAATTGCATTGTTAGAATTACCTACTTTTGTTTTAGAAACTGACATACTATATCTTCCGTGGGTGTTCATTCATTCAAGAAAATAAATGATGGCGTAAATTACTCATTAAGTGTTAAAAAAAACGTTTGACTTCATTTAAATTTGTCATCGATCTTAATAATTCATTACCCAGTCATTTATTACTTTCAACAATTAACTCACGATTTTCTTTTGAAATTGTATGGGACTTATTTAAATATGACATATTAAAAAAAAAAAAAAAAAAATAAACAAATTTTAACTCAATAAATGCGAAATGCAAATTTTTGACCATAGGGTAAGGTGGTATAAGAGTGCGCATTTTAGACAAAATACCAAATAAAACAATAACAAAAAGAATTTAACTACTTTTTTTATATATAGTTTTTAGTTTATAATCAAAGCAACGAAAAAAACTTAAAACTGGTAACAAAAATGTATTAATTCAAAAGTTATAAACAAAATACCACATTAGGAAATTTGCGCACTCTTATACACACTATTGTGTAAGAGTGCGCGGCTTAGTTTGTAAGAGTGCGCACCTCCGTACAGGTGTAAGTTCGCACAAAAGTCGCAAATAAAATTGCCTATCTTTAAATAAACAGAGTATTTTTCAACCCATCACTCCTTACATGAGGAACAATCAATTTAGTCTTCGATTAATGGTTCCGGGAAAATTTCAATATTTCCTAGTTACTCTCATTTGCTTGTTTTTTGTAAAACTTTTATTTGGTTTCTTTTTGGTTGGAATAGCTTTTTCTAGCTGCTGTTTGCTGGTATATGGACAAATGCCAGTTATTTTAAAGCCTTGGATAGCATTTACTGCTCTTATAACCCGCGCACTCTTATACATCATCATGGTGCGCACTCTTACACGCTCAGACATGTAATCGAAGAATATATATATATTTCACAATGCACTTTATGACCAGTCTTACGTGTTCCTCAAATGTTTCTTTTTGTCGACTTTTTAATGTCCCATACTTTGTTTATTGTTATTTTTTGTTGTTAAGCGGAAAATTTAATTTGTTTGGCAAGAAATATTGGAAAAAAAAGTGCTAAAAAACTTAAACTTAACTAGCACCTCTGTTTACAAACACATTTGCATGAAATTTTGACAGCAGATCAAACTCATTTAGATCTTTCCAAAATAAGTGCATTTAGTCTTATATTCCCTTTCAAACCGTAGAAAATGGCCTTGCGCACTCTTATCAACCGCGCACTCTTATACCATCCTACCCTATGTTAAATTTCTTCCATATTTGTCCGCCATGATCGGCGAAAATGAACAGTGCTTTTCGTAGAATTTTAAGTGACATCGAGCTTATGTCAACGCCACCAATTACTTCATATATGACATTGAAAATGAGTAATCGTTAAATTTGTTGATATAATCTAAAAATAAATTTATAGTTCTTCTCGTCGCAGCCGTTAACGCAAAAAGAAACCACAATTCTGACACTGAATTCTACTATATAGCCTTAAGAACGTCACAACTGATTAGAATGAAAAGTGCGAAGATCACACCCGTTGAAGACACACGCTTCTGTCAAATTGTTGGGGTGCGTTCGTTGACTCATCGCTTTTTAAAGATTGCCAAAAAATTTTCGAGTATCAAAAGATTCGATTCATTTCGAGTGCCAAATTGAAAATAATTTATTAAGAGTGTGTAATATATTTGTGTATATATGTATGTTCTTATTTTCTTGACGCCTTCTTTTTTTTATTTGTATTATTTTTCAGATGGTTAACTATTTTCAACTCAAGGCACATAAAAACAAAATTTTCACTAATACAACGATACTTTTTGCGATGAATCATTACTGTCCGGTGTTGTTTTGAAGACAAATTGTCTAAAAATAAATTTTTATTTACGAAAATTTTCATTCAGTTTGTTGAGAGGTGAAGGTAAAAATTCACATTGAGTTTGCAATGTTGATGGTGGCGGATATTAATAGTAAATAAACAATTATTTCTTCCATTTCCGCACTCAGAAGATGTTCTTATAGTATTCTACTCGTTGATATACCTCTTAGCCAATACCTAAAACTGAATATTAGAATTGCTTTAGTTCAAAATGCTTACACCATTTTTTTCATTTTTTTTTAATGATGAAATTTCTGAATATGGAAGAAATCGATATAAACTGTTGGAGCCACAGTCTGAAAAGTTCATTTCTTGGATGGGATTCAATTTCTTCAAAATATAGGTTTCTGTGCATTAATCACTAGTTAAGTCTTTTTTTTTGCCTATAGAGGGCACCATTTATATTAAACGCAACAGTTCATGGTCTATAACCAGTTAAAAATCAAGATGTTTCCAACGATACTTCATAGCTCAAATTACTAGAAGCAGTTTAAAAGCTATGATGGAAGAGATGAACATATAAAAACAACCCTCATTTCGGCTTTACCGTAGTCGGTGCTTTCGATAAAACCTGATCACCAAATATTTTATTGCAATACTTTCAAAGTTTCCGCAGCCGAAAAATCAGCTCAGGTTAGGTACTCCTAATCCAAACGAATCTGTTGTCTTTTCTGCGTTAGTGGTATTCATTAAGTTTTTATTCCATACATTTGAGTGTGGGGATTTTTGGGGACTAATTGTACCTACTTCCTTAATTAATTGATTGGGATAGGATAGTTTTCTAGTTTTTGGAGACATATCTTATATAGGATTAGACTAGATCAATTCTCAGGACTTTTATTACATTTTGTACAATTTCTTGTTTGCTAGGGTAGATTCTTCGTATTATTTCGTATAGCATCCCAAAATGCAGATTCGCAAGATCTTCCTAATGAATTGATTGCAACGCATAACCTTAACTCTATTTTTGACTTTGAGTTCCTTTGTCAGGGAATTATTGGAAAATAGGAAACTTTTGCATGCTCAGGTGAAGGAAGTTTTTGAAGAGGAATGGTTTTTGTTTCGATTCTGTGCAACTGAGGCTCCTTGTTCTTGATTTTAAACTTCAGATTTGAATATTAAAAGACCTATTATTACTACATGCAGAAAAAAGATAACCTAAAAACAACTTGATTCTGTATTGAATCAAGCAGATTTCTGAATGTTTTTTTTTCCCAAAATGACTTACGTCTTAAATTAAGCCGAAGTTTTTAAAAATTTATAAGAAATCCACCTAATTTAAGATGAAAATAATCAATATTCCCATACATTCCCAAATTTTAAATAGATTCTGTGGATAAATTCAAAGCTTGGTTTTGTTATTATACCAAATAAGAGTTTATTCAATTGCGTTAACTCCCGAACTAAATTCTTGTAAGTCTAATAAAATGCAAAGCAAAATAAAGTTGAGAATGTCTGTTTTTTTTTTAATTTCTATTTTTTCTTTATATTCAAAATTTATAAAGCGCTAAAATTTAGTTTGCATCCATCCGAATAAATTTTATCAATTAAATTCTATTATTTTGCCAGTTAATAGCGTCATATTCTATAAAATAAAAAAATGTTTCTTACTTTTAGAATGTGTTATGATAAATTTCAAATTAAAAACATTTGCCATAATAAAGTTGTGCTCGTAATTAGATTAATTCATTTAATTGATAGTTATTTGCCACTATTTTATTTTCCATTATTTATTACTTAATGAAACTTATTATATCGCAATGTGTATAAATAGCCCAGTCGGGATGTACAAAAAATTAAGCTGAAATGGAAATAATTAGATCGTGCAATTTTTTTTCATAGGATGATAGAGGGGATCACTGGGAGCTTAAAACCAGTTTTTCGGGAAAATCGACCTTGTGCTTAAGCCGCCATCTTGGATTAAAGGTAAAACACGTTTTAGTGAATAACTCGGCCATTTTTGATTTTTGACAAAAATTAAATATGTAAAACTTGTAGAAAATTTTATTTTCTATAACTTTTGTCTTAATAAATTTTTCTATATGACCTATATTTTTCGAGTTAATTTGAAAAAACTATACCCCTACTCAGCTTAAACTTTATACCCGCTTTGATTATAGATTTTAAGATCAACGCAATATGGGAGTGTTTTTATATGTTTTTGGGGATGATAAATCTAGCTGCAATGTTAGTTTTTGCAAATTCATGAAATTTTATAAACAAAAGGAACTATCTCAAAATCGGTAAGTGTCGTTTTAAACAAAATTAGTAAATATTATAATTGATGTCTAGCAAGACAAGCAAGTTTTTGAATTTTTCAAATCGGTTCATTAATGCCTGAGATATGACCAATTGTTTATAACTCACTCTCTCTTTTAAGCTTTTATTATAAACAATTGGTCATATCTCAGGCATTAATGAACCGATTTGAAAAATTAAAAAACTTGCTTATCTTCCTAGACATCAATTATAATATTTACCAATTTTGTTTAAAACGACAATTACCGATTTTGAGATAGTTCCTTTTGTTTATAAAATTTCATGAATTTGCAAAAACTAACATTGCAGCTAGATTTATCATCCCCAAAAACATATAAAAACACTCCCATATTGCGTTGATCTTAAAATCTATAATCAAAGCGGGTATAAAGTTTAAGCTGAGTAGGGGTATAGTTTTTTCAAATTAACTCGAAAAATATAGGTCATATAGAAAAATTTATTAAGACAAAAGTTATAGAAAATAAAATTTTCTACAAGTTTTACATATTTAATTTTTGTCAAAAATCAAAAATGGCCGAGTTATTCACTAAAACGTGTTTTACCTTTAATCCAAGATGGCGGCTTAAGCACAAGGTCGATTTTCCCGAAAAACTGGTTTTAAGCTCCCAATGATCCCCTCTATCATCCTATGAAAAAAATTGCACGATCTAATTTTTTCCATTTGAAATGTTTAATTCTACTGGGCTAAAATGCTTTTTGTTAATAAATTTGCTTTAAGTTAAGAAACTTCATTGAGAAAATTTAATAATTCTTCTATTTTATTTATTTTTTTTTTTTTTTTTCAGGGTAATTGTTGGAGCACCAAAGGATAACAATTCATTATATCAACCATCTATAATACAACCTGGTGCCGTTTGGAGGTGCGATATTGAAGGAGATGATCGTTGTCGTGTTGTGGCATTCGATTCACAATGTAAGTAATAACATTATACTTTTAAAGAATAAACAAAGATAACACACTATAATAGGCTCTTTATAATACGGCGATTTATTATGTTACATATATCTGTTATAAGATGATGATTCTGTTTACATTGCCGTTATATTGTTGGAAGACCTGCAGCTTGTTTTCTTTTATCGCTACAACATGATCAACATCCTCTTCAAGAATGAGGATATAAATATACTTACCTGAGTAGCATGTGTATAACATGTAACTACAAAGACTTTTATCAATGAAGAAGATGGATCTTTTTGTGCTGGTTGCTGGATGACAAAAAAAAAAACGATAAAGATCTCTATCTATCCTTTCTATAATTTTATATCTATACCTGAGCATTGTACTTACTATGATATGTTAAACAGATGTATGTGTTGTCACTTGAATAGGAGCTACTGGTGCACCAAGGTTCCCACTTTAATTCTATGTTTTTTTTTTGGAAAATATAAGAATTCCTTTAAAATGTTGATAGCAGAATCGTACACAAATCAAATTGAAATTAAATACTCAAATATCAAATAATTTGATTTTTTAATGACAATATCTTTAATGATATAAACTTCTGAAAAAAAAAAAAAAAACAGAATAAAAAATATAATTAGTTTGGCAACACTAATTGCCTTCTGGTGACTCAAAGACGTGTGCCTGTGGTGTGTTTAACAGTGCACTAAAGGGAGTGAAAGAGATCCTTTACTTATGATAAGATTAATGGTAGAAGATACAGAAGTTCGTTTGGTTGAAAAAGGTGTTAAGCAGCCGAAAGGTACCATAGATCTACCTACCAAATGGTTGTTGTTATATTCTAAAAGTCAGAGGGGGTGTCCTTTTTTTGATTATTATTATTAGTGCTACCATTGTCATCTGATGACATACAATTAATTAAATTCATATAGAATTTTATGAGCGGAAAAAGGATGTAAATGAGTCATTTTTTTTTTTTGTGTCAACGAGGGAAACCACAATGGTTATAATAGGAATTATAAGGTATTATCATATGTATAAGAGGAGAGGTAATGTGTAGTTTGCTTAAAGAAGTTTTTAAGTGCAATTGAACGTGTTTTGTAGAGTAGGTACATTTTTTATTGTAGTAATTTGAATAAAGTCAACTATTTTTTCATTCAATTTATCACCCTTTCATGGTTATTTGTTGGCCGAATGTGAAGGGCGTTGGATAAAAGGATACATTTCTAATTAATTTACTCTTATAATAGATATAAATTTTACCAATTCTAGTTCAGAACGAGGACATTATCGTTCAAAATTATCTTTCATTTAAAATTACGTAGTAATTGAAAGTTTAATACAACACTGATCCTTTAGAATTGCTTTTTAATAAATAAAGCCATGCCTTATAATCTTTGTAGTTGTTTTTCAAAATTAATTTCCATTTTTTAAGTAAAAAACACATTTTAAGGTTTGTACCTCAGCTCTTTTGTTTCCCAAGTTCCTCCATACTAGATCGAATATTCTTCAAAGAATTTTGATTTCGAAAAACTATAATGGTAATTCTCCATCTATTCTTATCGTCCAACAATCGTTTGACTGGCAGAATTAATGTTTTGTAGCGCAAAAATTAGTTGTCCGAGTTTTTGAATCCAGTTACTTTTTTTGCTTCAGTGAATTCCTTGATTTTTTTTATAAAACCCTCGGGTATTATTTCGCAAGATTTTGAGCTTGGAATTTCCGTATTCTTGTAATCTATAGTGGCTTCGGCTAATTTCTTGATGATATCGCGTTAAAGAATCCACTGTTCGTTGGTATCTGTGGTAATTGAATGTACAGGGTTGATCCTCACAGTCAGGCGCTCACTGTACGCTCTGGAAACTTAAGGTGCACTAAGAGGTCTAACATCGAAATATTCTATTCTGTACACGTTTCTTTTGTTGCATTTTTGAACTCTGAGTATAGCCTTAAACAACTTAACATACGTCCGTAATTAACATGTAAAGGTTACAATTCAATAACATGTAATTATGTGAAATACAGTACTGATGTACTGAATGCAGTATTTCCTTAAGAAGCCAAGGTATGTTTTAACTTATTTACAATATTTTCAAAGAGGGAATTAGATTAGTATTTTTTTTTTCTCGTAAGGTGTGCTAAACAAGTACATAAAATCTGTATTCAATACATACAAACAGGTTGCAAACTTGTACTGAGTACAAAAAAGTCTGCACAACTGAGAACACAGTACAGTACATATCGCTGGCTGAGAATTATAGGGTTGTATGTTTGCAGGGGTTTCCATAAAACATACAACCTTATAATTCTCTGCCAGCGATATAAATCTGTACCTAGGACCTTAAATAGAAATCTGTACTGATGAAAAAAAAAATTATAATGTGTACAGTATTATAATGTACTCAAAATAGATTTATGTAAAAAGTCTTAATAAGTCTTTTTTTTGTTTACATTTTTACATGTATTTATGATGTAGTTAATCCATAAACTATACTTATTTTTATCTGTGTACTGAAAAAAATAGTATAAAGAGACAACTAACAAAAAGGCCTTTAATCTTTGCCATTTTACTTAAACACATAGTCAAAAGCCATTTGTGAAATATTATTGTAAAATTACAGTAATTTTGTACCACTACATGTGTCATACATGCATGCAGGTACATCATTTGATCAGTACAAACTTTTATACTTGCAGATATTTTTGAGTTGAGTGCATACATTTTTGGACCGGATCCATATATGTTTATCCTTAAGGAAGCTCTTATTTCAAAATGATAGTTTATATAAAAACTCGAGTCAATACTGAAAACTATCAAAAAAGCTTAACATAATTTAAATTAAATGTGCAAATACATCTTTTTGAAAATTTTGCGCTAAAAACGTTTATAATCGAATAAGAAAAACACCTTTTTTCCATATTTCTTATAGAACAAAAAATGAGTTGTCAGAAAGGATAATATGCATATCTCATTGAAGTATCACTAACCAAATATTTACTTAACAAATTTTTAAACGTCTCCTGATCACGTACCCAGAACATATACAAATAATCGTTCAAATAAACAAACATTAAACCACACACTCTTTTCATCTTCTCCAAAGAAAACCTCAATATAATACTCGTATAATCGGTAGAGCATACAAAAAAGAACAAAAATTAAAAACACACAAAAAAAAAAACAACAACAACAATTTATCCTCCAAAAAAGGACAAACATGTTGCCAAACAACATTATTGTGTTCACGATTTATATATAGCAAACAAATAAATCGCACGAAGACATCATCATGTGCTTGTCCATCTATACCGAATAAGGTTGAACTTAAAAATATTATGCTACAAGCTCTTTATACACACGTTAAATGCGAATTTTTAGCTTGTTCGAATATAAAAGTTGAACCAGTCATAGCTATATTCTACTTGTATTGTATATCTACGAGATATATGCCGAAGTGGTTTATTTGTAGTTTGTACCTTACCGATGAATTTTCTAAAACCTGTCAAAATGAAAACCTGTCAGGGTCACCACAAAACAACAACAGAACAAGATTACCACTAATTCTTTCTCTCTTGTATATAGTTTTGTTCGTATTTCAATTCGATGATATTTATTTGGGCATAATGGAGAAATAAAAACAATAAATTTTAGTCAAAACATGGTTGCCAATTTGAAAAATTATCTACTAATATACAAAGAGTTACTAAAATTTCCCGAGTGAGTAAAAATGGAATTCCGCCGAACCACCGCCGCACCACGTCCGCACCATTTCATTTGTAAAAAGTTAAAAAATATGAACAAAATTCGTTGCACCGCCCCACCATTTCATTTTGAATGAAAAATTTGGTACACCACTGCCGCACCACGTCTGCACCATGATCAAAAATTCTATTCCCGTACTTATACAAATGTTTAAGTCGTCTTCAAAGTTATTTTGGCTTAAGCCACAAATTGAAAGTTATTACAAACATGACTTGGTGGTCGAGTGGTTAAGGCATTGGACTTCTAATTGAAAGTGCTCTGGATACTCGGGTTCAAATGTCGTTCTCGTCGGTAGTTTTTTTTTTTTAATTTTAAAATAATCCAAAATTATGTATCATGGTGCAGCGTATTTTTTATACAAAATGGTGCAGTCGTGGTGCGGTGGTGGCTGCATCGAATTTTTCTGCCAAACGGCGGCAATGGTGCGGCGGTCAAGATTTTTTGATTTTTTTCTTTAAAAATTCAATTTCTATTTTTACTCGAGTTCCAAGGATAGATTTTGTAAAATTTTGAAAAAATCTGAGAAGAATAAAACCTCAAATCATTTATTCTTCCTTAAAAAGACGATGAATCAAAAGTTCAAAAATTCGTGCAAAAATTGAATGAATTGAATACAAAATAAACCCTGTAATAAACCCTCTTAAATTGACGAAAATTAAGTGGAACTAGAAATATAACTAGAAATTAATGGTTTTATTCATCCAAAAATTGTGATGGACTATCACTCCAGGGGTCAGTGTTCAAATCCAACCTCAAATTTTTTTTTCATAGGTACTATTTATTGCGAGGATTTGACGTCCTTTCCGACTTTGCGATAAATTGTGGCTATCTTCCCCACTTGCAAATTGAGAGTTGTTTGGCGCCACAATTTTATATTTATTAAAAGTGGTAACCATAAACTGAATTTCCTTTGGTCACATCACACTCAATACTAAAAATACTCCCGTGAGTTGAGTTCAACATTGAATTTTGTTTCCACATAAAGATGCCCCTTTAATCTCTCCTTGGCTGGTAAAGCGCCAAATAAAGAGAAGGCGCATAGAACGCACCATAACGTCAACCCCGACAAACAAAGGCTGCGTTCAGACTTTGCAGCGTTCGTGGTTTGACTATTAACGAACGACCCACCCCAAGCAAAAAGACGCCCGAATAGTCATCATCGTCGTCGTCGTTTTTGTAGTTCGTTGTCGTCGCGGTTGACTGGAACGAAATATGCGTCAGAGAGAGAGAGTGTAGGTACTTCCTGTGCACACGCGGTATCACCAATCAATTCAGTGATGGTTTATTTCAGAGCCCCTATATAACCTTACCCAGCAATCTCGACATGGCGGCGGGTGCAACGAAGTAATTATTATTGTTGGAGTTATTTTTGGACTCAAACTGATGGCACTTTAAGTCTTTTTTGGACGTTGCCATGATTTTTGCAGTTGTCATTGCGGACTCCACGCTTTAATGTCAAATCGGTCCTGATTTTGAGTTTGACAAAAGATCAGGAAAACAAGACAGATAGGTTCCAAAGTAAAAATAAAAAAACCTAACGGAGTTTATTGCATTGACAGTCCAAATTGACGTTAAAGTGTTGAAAACCGCACCATCATATTATTAAGAGAGGGTATATACAAACATTTTTACACTTGTTCTGCCCTACGGGGTCTGTTTTTTTTTTTTTTTTTATAAAAATGCACGTTTGCCAATCTTTTATGATCTTTGTGGTTTTTAAATTTTTTGGTTTGGAAGATACAACGCCGTCACATGCATACACAAATAGGATTGAAGTTGTAACACCCTCTCTCTGTTGCTTCCTCCTCTTTACTTATTTTTGTGCACAGCAACGAAACGTATCATTAATATGTTTAGTGGCTTGCGCATCCGCTCGCTTGATGGAGTAAAGCACCCCACAATATATACTTCAGCAACATAAATGATGATCAACAAAATCGTACAAAAGAGAAGGAATGTACACTAGGAGAGTGTCCCATCATATCGATGGGACTTTATATTGGCAGGAAACTTGCAACACTTTGACGACGACGACGACGATAATAATTGTGTGCTTGCACGTCTAGACCGCAGTGAAGTGAGGCTGGCTCAATGCCTGCCCGTCTAACACTCCTTTGACCTTTTCGATGGGCAAATATGAGCATTTTTTTTAGCCAGGGACGTGTCATCAGAGTGTGAATAGTAGCTTCAACAAAAAGGGGTCTGATGTCATCGTGTTCAAGGTTCGATTGACAAAGACATATGATGGATACTTGAAACTTTATGGTTAATTTGGGGAGATGGACATAATTCCGAAATTTTGAATGCAGAAAACCCAGAATCCCGAAAATCCAAAAACCTGAAAATCCAGGACCTCGAAAACCCAGAATCCCGAAAATCCAAAATCCCGAAAACCCAGCATCCTGAAAAACCAAAATCCCGAAAAGCAAAAAACCCGAAAATAAAACAGAAAAAGTGAAAAGCTCTTGTTTTTACTTCATAACTTCATACTTTCGGAGTTTTGATTTTTCGGGATTTTGGATTTTTGGTAGGTGTATTTTGTGTTTTTGGGATTTTGACCCCAACCTGTTAAGTTGTTGTGCAATATAGAACTATTTTTATGTAAAAAGTAAAACTTTAGCCAAGAATTAATTGACACTTTGCTCTTTTGTTAATTTCATCCTCCAACATACTTTTGATACGGCCCTGGATTCTTTTCACATTCACCATGGTTGTTGATTGCAAGATAATTGTAGCGGAATGAAAAAGAGATGATTTTCCGATCACTCTATGATTATGATGAAGAAAATATGGAAAATTATGATATAATCTGAATTGTTAAGGTTTTATTTTTTTTTATATCGAATTGGTTAACTTTGTGTTTTGAGATTTTTATTATAGAGGAAGTCCATGTCGGCCATATGGAGACGGATGTTTCTATTTCATGAATAAAACAGTGAATAGAGAAATTGCAAATAATAATAATAAAACTACATAAAAGAGAAGATCCATACAAAAATTGGTTTATGATGTTCGTTTGGTATGTTTAGTGTCTTCGGTGCAATAAATACAATGCTCAATGGAATTTCTTTGTATATCTATATATACATTTTGAATAGAAAAAAAGTGTTTATTTGGATCACTATGAAAAGAATAAATATAGATATGGTGGAACGGATCGTGTGGACGTTGATTGTGCAAAATTTTCTTTGTGCGTCTTATAAATTGGTTTAGTGAAAAGAATGAAAACATAAATACATATATGTATGTATGTTGGTGGTTCTGAAAAGTTTAACACCATTGCTTTGCATATCATGGGAAAAGAGCCTCATTTAAAAGTAGAAGATGACTTGATCGTATAATTCTGCTGGCTTCCAAAATTTCTTTAATGAATCCCACAATAATTTTTACTATTATTTTGACAAAAATGCAGACCATACACAAATATCTCCAGTTTTTACATTTGACCAGGTGTTTTCAGCTCTGAACACCTTAAGCTATTCATAGTTATTTTATAGAATGTTGTGCTAAAACACCTAATTGCGACATCTTCTGCTTCTTGATCCAAGGTTAAAGATCTTATATTAATGTTCAAAGATTAAACACGGTCACTGTGGTGTATGTGTAATATTTTTTTATTTTTTAAGTTTTTGTTGGTTAAGAAAAAAAACTTTGAAATAAGAGCAATTAATCATGATGTCTTAGAATAGAAAATCATTTATGAATAAATAAAAAAATGGTTCCAGAAAATCCGTCACGTACAGACACTACTGAGCATCAAATATCTAATATAAGAAAACAATATACCTAATTAAAAAAAAAAATTGTTAGATCACTCTTATAAATTGCCAAAATCAATTTGCAATACATACTCTTTTGTTTAGAAATTCGATTTTTTACGTGAATAAAATGTCACGTGTTGGACACTTAAGTTTACATTGCGTTTAAGTCTCTAACTCATAAGATAACCTATGTGTTTTAAACAAAACTGTTGTACAGTTAGTTCTATTTTAAGTAAGGAGTTTAAGATTTATATGCCTTTAATTCGAAATAGGTGTGAGGTAGTGCTTATGCAAAGCTCCTTTTGTGTTTCCCGAAGCTGGGCTCATGTTTCACAAGCGGGCGATTTGATTTAAAAGGAGCGGAATTTAAAATTCTGCTGCATTATACTTTTCTTCAAAAAAATCTGTGTAGTCCTTGTGTTTCCATATTCGGAGGTATATTTCTTAACGCTCCTTCATCAGGGTCTGTCATTTTGTACCATTCTGAAAGCATACAAATCTTAATTATAGAAAAAGAGACAACTTTAACTGATGTATCTTCAAATAAATTGTGAAAACGCTAACCAAGAAAGAAGCAATTACTCATCATCTTTTTGAACCTTTTATTTCTTTTCAACTTACAAACAAATTGAACCTTATAATTATTGATTAAATAACAAAGTACCTACCCGCGGAGTTTCTTTGTAGATACACTTATTTAAAGTCTGTCACGTTGTATGACTGATTGAGCTGTCGGAAAAAAACATGTCAAGAATAATAAAGAAAAAAAAAAAAAAAAAAAAAAAAAACAAACACAAATATTTGAACGGTGGTTCTTTGTGAATTCATATTTACATGCCTGAAATGTTGATAAATAAACGTTCAAGTTGCATCAATCAATAGAGATACATTATTTTCAAATCAGTTAAATAAATCAGCTTGAAGTAGCTTCATATTTCAATATACCTAAGTATGATCTTTTTTTTTAACTGAAAGAACTTGCTTATAAGGAATAGATAACTTTTCTTGCGGAAACCTGCTTTTTCTCTTTCAATTTGTTGTCATGTTGTTCATTGTCATTCAACCATAGAACAAATGGTATTAACTTACCTATACTTTATACTATTTTTCTATATAAACACTTTTAATTTTATAATATCGTAGGAAGTTGATTATTTTTTCGACTTCATATCAAGATTAGGTGGTTCTTCGTGCAATGAGACTTTTTTGCTCTCCGCTCCAATAGGCAATATTCACATTACAACGAAAACGAATTCAGCCCACGATTAAAGTGATCCCATAACTCAGCCCACACGCATCTTCTATATAGACAAAATTGAGTGAAAAAAAAAAAAAAACTTCAAAGAAAACACATTCACACATCAAATTCAACGTTTTGTGGCAACGACACGCATTTGACCAAAGGCTTTGACATCTAGCTTTTTCGTCAAGCTGCATTAATACCTAGTCGTAAATCGATGGGCGAACTTGTTTCAGTTTTCTTTCACTTTAAATGATTAGGAGCTTTGTGTGTGTGTGAGTATTTCAATTTTGACTGGAAATTAGCTTGCGTCATTTCCTTTGACAATGTAAAATGTAAATTTTTGGGGGGTGGCAGTTAAAAATAATTTTAAGATTTTTATGATTCTACTTCAAATCCACCTACGAATCCACTATTTTCAACTCAAATTGATTGATTGAGGTCAGAAATGCTGTTCTATTCAAAACGAGTTGGCAGCACTTTTAGTCTAAATCATGTCATTCAATGTCAAATCACTAGTTTTGTAGTTTACAAGAATTTCAGGTGAAGATTTGAAGATTCATCCCAAAAAGTATTTCTTCCCCTCAGATTATCTAAATTTCTTATTCACACTAGTCGCCACATTAATCTACCTTCTGACGCAATAAATAAAATAATTTCGGTACGAAGATTATCATATGCTATGTTGCACAAGTGTCAGATTAGAGGTTTATTTTGGTATTTTTTGTTTTTTATATTTATTTTATTTTATCTTTCACCGAAGCATTAGTCCATGTCCATTATTAAATTTTATCACCGAAACAAAATTATAACTTTGTGTTTCAGCATCAATCAAACTGCTGCACACACATTTTCATTTAGGGGCAACCTCGTCGCCACCGATATGACGACTATATGGTATAAACTCCATATGACCATAGGGTAAATTATAATTGAAAAGATACATATAGGCGGAGATGTTGTAGAGGAATGTGTTTTTAAATTTAGATGAGTGCCAAAAGCAATTAAAGAATTAAATATACTTTGACATAGAAGAAACGAAAAAAAATTATAAAATGATACCAGACTCCCCAGTCTTAGAGACATTCACACAATTCAAGTAGCAATAGAATTAGAAGGCTAATTCCACACAGACAGACAAAACTGGAGGCGCTCTTTTTTTTCTATTATATAAAAGAGTTTTTGATGCAATTAATTTTGATGAATGATTAGTTTAATTAATTCACTGAATTTGGTTGTTATGACATTTGAAAACAAAGGAATTATGGGGATGTTCTTATAAACGTTGAAAATTTGATACATAACCATAAAGGTTTATTTATTTTACTTGTGGGGAATTTTTGAACTATAAATTATCCTGAGGTCTTGAAAGTGGCTTCAAAATCGAAGGGGTTCAAAATTCCATCAAATAAATATAAATCAAAAACATTTTTATTTATTAAAAGAGTTCTTTTCTGCTTCTTTTTTCTTTCGGTTAAATTTGAAATGGTTCGTTCTTGTTGATTCTCATCAATTCGATGGACTTAATTAAATTTGTTAATTAGCCTACAAATAATTAAAATAATTGATTTCTCGGCAAACAATTATGCTTGGCAAAATTAAACTACTCAAATATTACAAATTTTATTAAAAAGTTTTTTTTTTTTTTTATATTTTCCGTTACACTCTTATAAATACCAGAGCAAGAACTCTGTAAGGTGATTTTTATATACTTGAGTGTGCTGAATTCAAAACAGTTTACAGATTTTTTCCATCACGTCTAGTTTTTGAGCTCTGCTCATCACAATTTTAGCCACAAAGTCCCAAAAACTAATTTTAAATGCAATGTTTTTTGACATTTGATCTGAAAATATTATTTTTCCGTAATATTTTGCTATTTTTTCATCCGAATCAGGAGTCGAAAACTGGAAATTACTTTAAATCTGCTTTAAAAACCATAAGTTACCTTAACCATCAAAATTTTGAGATATCAAATATTTTTATACCAAATATCTTTTAGAAAAAAATAATTTTGAAAAAAAAAATAAACGTATTTAAGACGATAAAATATGGCTTTTGAAGATTGCATAAGTAGTTTTGCGAAAAAAAATTTTACGGTGATGAAATTCAAGGCGAAAGGTACCAAAAAGAACGCGTTTTTGACCTGTTAATATTCTAATATTTCAAAAACTTGAAGTGCCAGTGAAATTTTGACTTCGGATTCGGAATCAGCACACAAAAGTCCTTTAGAAAAGTATGATTTGGTTCATGCTCCATTTTTTTTGCCGACCAGTGTAATTAATGTTAATAGAATTGTTGTATGCATAGACCTAATAAGAAAAAGTCTGAATCCCTCATAGTTTCATACACTTTACGTTTTTCTTCTTTTTAACTGTGAATTTGCCCATTAACAGCCTTTTGTCTAGTTATAGAAAGTGCAATAAGAAATGCAAATTTTCTTTGTATAGGGCAGTTAAAATATTCCCACACTTTTTTTTTCATGCGTAACAGAGAATTCAGAAAATCAAAAGTCAACAAGGAAATGAATTCATAGTCTCTATCGAATTAAGATAAAATGAGTGGGCATTAATATGCGTGTTAAGATAATCATGACTAATGCTTATACTTTAGCTTAAGAGGTTTTCTCAAGATGTGACATTGAAAATATTTTTTTTTTTTTTTTCATTTATTTTTCCCTTCTCTAAGAGCGTGTATAATGAGCCGGTTATGTTATGGTTACAATTTGCTAATATTTATTCTCATTTAGAAAATGAAAACTATATTATATTCATTGATAAAAGTTATTCGTGCATTTAATAAGTTTTAAAATTATTATAGTTTCATTAGGTATCTATGAATAATTTATAAATAAATATAGCGCCACATTTACTGGTACAAACGAGTTTTGTTTTTGACACGTAAATTGTTTGACATAAATATCTGTCGTGTTGAATAGGTATATGAATATTATTTCTGATTCGGTGGTATTGGACCGTTTTTTTTTCTGTTTTCTAAAAACAATATTTCAATTTTGAATTTAGTTTGAAAAATATGACTTACTTTTATAAAGTAATGTTATACAGTGTATAGAATGACGGAAATCTTAAACAAAAAATTTTTCAGTCAAAGTCTTTCAAGTTCTTTGGCCTTTTAACTTCTTATAAGGTTAAATAAATAATAATGAAAAAAAAAATAATAATAAAAATATCAATTTAAAAAAAAAGTCATTTCAAATATAAAAAAAAATATTTAATGCAATTCAAAAAAAAAATTATTGCAACTGAAAAATAGGTATTTGCATTTAAAAAAAAAATATTTGTTGAATTGAAAACAAATTTTTTATTGCAAATAAAAATATTTTACTTTTAAAAAAATGTTATTGCTAGTAAAATATTTTCTGCATTAAAAAAAAAATCAATGCAAAATGAATTTCTTACAATTTTGATTATTTGGCCTTAGATTGGGTTCAATATTATATTTGAAATTGCTTATGTTTGTTCTAATAGACGAAATTGTAAAAAATTCGACGAATAATAAAAGAAATATTTAATGCAAATATTTTTCATAAATTTTTTTTTTTTTTTTTCAAAGCAGAAAATTTTTTATATGCAATAACATTTTTTTAATGCAAAATTTTTTTCAGTTGTTTTTTAATAAATTCTTCTTAAATAAAATGCACGACTGGGGTCGCACGAACTTGCTCTTAGAGTTAAAGTTGCTTAAATTTTTAAGACTTTTTATAAAAAAAATAAAATAAAAAAAAATAAAATTCGTTTAAAAAAAAAAATAAAATAAAATCTGAAATTAAATTGCCCTCCAAAACAAGTATGCAGTTTTGATTGATATATTAACATGCATTTTTAGAAAAAAAAATTTCAAAATCGTTAGAGCCGTTTTTTAAAAAACTAATTTTTTATAAATAATTTTTTGGAAAAAAAGTTTAAAAATAAAATTGGTATGCCATTTTGTAGAAATCACTAATCAACATCTAAAAACAAAATTTCAAAAAAATTAAGTGTCCCGTTTTCGAAAATTTGATTTTTCAAAAAAAAATTTTCAAAATTTTTTTAAAAATCCAAAAATTATTTTTTTCAAAATTTTATTTTTGGCTTACATTTAAATTATATAAATGCTTCTTCACAAAAAGTTTCGTTGAAATCGAATAATTAGTTTTGGAGATAATCGGATTTGAAAAAAACGGTTCTATGGCAGGTACCGTTAATAATGATTTTCAAAAAAAATTTTTTTCATTAGAAGATAGACCTCAACTTTAAACTAACACTTGAATTTTTTAAACAAAATCGTTGGAGCCGTTTTCGAGATATTTCAATTTTACTAAAATCGGTATATGACAAGTACCGTTATTTTTGGTCCAAAAAAATTAATTCCAAAAACCCCTCTGGAGAGTCGCCAAATAACGCTGCATACCAGGTTTGACATCAATCGGTCCATCCGTTTAGGCTGTAGCTCCTTATACAGACAGACAGACAGACAGACTGACAGACTGACAGACAGACAGACAGACAGACAGACAGACGGACTTCCGGGACCCACTTTTTTGGCATTGTCTACCATCGTAATGTCATGGAAAAATGTTATCTCAACTTTTTTTTTTTGTACGAATGCATAACTTGATATATAGTACCTATATCGCAAGTAAAAAATCACTTAAGAATATGTTAGGATAAAGATTTAAATTTATTTTATTTTTTTTTTCCAAAGTAAAACCTTGCACTGGTTTTTAACATCTTCCAAAAATTTTTAATAACAATACAATTTTTTACTTGCGATATAGGTACTATATATCAAGTTATGCATTCGTACAAAAAAAAAAAGTTGAGATAACATTTTTCCATGACATTACGATGGTAGACAATGCCAAAAAAGTGGGTCCCGGAAGTCCGTCTGTCTGTCTGTCTGTCTGTCTGTCTGTCTGTCTGTCTGTCAGTCTGTCAGTCTGTCTGTCTGTATAAGGAGCTACAGCCTAAACTGATGGACCGATTGATGTCAAACCTGGTATGCAGCGTTATTTGGCGACTCTCCAGAGGGGTTTTTGGAATTAATTTTTTTGGACCAAAAATAACGGTACTTGTCATATACCGATTTTAGTAAAATTGAAATATCTCGAAAACGGCTCCAACGATTTTGTTTAAAAAATTCAAGTGTTAGTTTAAAGTTTAGGTCTATCTTCTAATGAAAAAATTTTTTTTTGAAAATCATTATTAACGGTACCTGCGATAGAACCGTTTTTTTTCAAATCCGATTATCTCCAAAACTGCTTATTCGATTTCAACGAAACTTTTTGTGAAGAAGCATTTATATAATTTAAATATAAGCCAAAAATAAAATTTTGGAAAAAATAATTTTTGGATTTTTAAAAAAATTTTGAAAATTTTTTTTTGAAAAATCAAATTTTCGAAAACGGTACATTTAATTCTTTTGAAATTTTGTTTTTAGATGTTGATTAGTGATTTCTACAAAATGGCATACCAATTTTATTTTTAAACTTTTTTTCCAAAAAATTATTTATAAAAAATTAGTTTTTTAAAAAACGGCTCTAACGATTTTGAAAATTTTTTTTCTAAAAATGCATGTTAATATATCAATCAAAACTGCATACTTGTTTTGGAGGGCAATTTAATTTCAGATTTTATTTTATTTTTTTTTTTAAACGAATTTTATTTTTGTTTCCAAATTTCTATATAAAAAGTCTTAAAAATTTAAACAACTTTAACTCTAAGAGCAAGTTCGTGCGACCCCAGTCGTGCATTTTATTTCATACATTTTCGTTTGTATAATATATAAATTGACAAAGACTACCTTTTTAAATAGCATATTTGAAACAAAGGTACACTAAAAATTTTAGAACTGTCAATGTAGTAACTCTCTTTATTTCCTATTAAAATTTGTTTAAAGATTTCTTTGGTCAAATCTGGTATCAGTAAATAGAAATTTTGCCAACAAGATTGATCAAAGAAAACTTACCTAATTTTAAATTAATTAGAGCTAAAAGCGCCTTCATTGATTTTCTCTAATTGTTAAAGCTAAATAATATAAAAAATCCCTTAAATAGTTCATTGATTCCTATTTAACTGACGATGCATTTAAATGATTCAACTATTAAATCATCTTATCTGATCTCATGAACAGAGATGACATATGTTCTTATTCAATGAAAAAATACTTAGTGAAGAATGCACAACACAACACAACAAAAAAGAAAACACATTTAAATGTGCACAAACCTTTTTTTCTTTTAAAAATTCAAACAAAAGATGTTGCTTTAAATAAACATGTGTTGTCATCTATAGAATAGAAGAGAAAAAAAATATGATCTCAACCAGATATAGTCACTTCATCTTTTTTGTATCTCAAATGCTCATCTCTCATTCATTCTTTTGAAAACTATTGTGTATTTGAAAAAAATAAAATGCTAATAATTTTAAATTATTTTCTTTTTTTATTTATTTTGTGTATTTTTTTTATTCAACAACAAAAAAAAAACAGCCGGTTTAAACAAATGTTTTGAACCACTTATAGGTACAAGTATTATATTATTATGGATGTATTTGTTGTCTTGATAGTTAAATGTTTCTAGATGCACCTTGTTAAACTTGGATAACTATCTATATTTAATTTTATTTATTTCTCAATTTTAGTTTTTAAAAAACATAAATAATAAAAATGTCATTAATTTAATTTTTTTAATTTAGTTAAAATTATAATTTTTATTTTAGTTTTAATTTAAAAAACATTCTGAATTGTATGTTTTTTTTCTTCATTGTTTTTACAATGCAAAAACTTAACTAAAACAAAAAACAACCAACCACTGAATATCATTCACAGAAAAGCACAGAATTTATTATTTGACATATCCGACTGTCTCTCATTTTCATATACATACATTTTTATTTTGTAGTTTTTTTCTTTTAAATTTTGTTTACGTTTTCATGTGAATGACTAAGAAAATGATCTTTTTTTTTGTGAAGAAACTCACAAATCACTGTCGGATATAAAACATTGGTGACAGGAAATGCTTCATCTTTTTATTTTATTTATTTTTTAAATTGAATTAGCTAAAGTGGACAAAAAAATTAAATTGGTAAACAAAATTAAATTTTTGTCTAACCAATTGATTTTATTATTATTTTTTTATTTTCTTTCATTTTCAGTAGATTTAATGTATATCAATGTTGTTGTTATTTATTTGTTAGTTAATGTTAACTTCTTCAAGAAGGTGGTATTAATTATATTTAATTTTCTTTTTTAGCAAACCAAGTCAACGATCGATATGAACAAATCGACAATAAATCGAATCAATGGTTGGGCGCCACTATTGCGGCCAGCAGTGATGAAAATGGAATTATTGTGGTAAGTTTAGCGATGAATTTTTTGATGTTAATTTTGTTGTGGTTTTTTTATATAGTTAAGACGGGTATATCTTTGGCATTGTTAAGTGGGTTTAAAATTGTTACAACGTGGGTGTGGCACATTCATTCGGAAGTTGAGATAATATTTATACCTTGGGGAGATTTGCATTTTTTTAAAGGTTAAATTGATTTGAGGAATTCAGCGTTGGTTTGAAGTGAATGTCAATCTACTTGTAGCAAATATATTATTTTAAACTATTTTATTTGAAGAAAAGGTAATTAATTAATTTTTTGTTCTCTTATGTTTACCTTGAAATAAGAGTAATAATTTAAATATTAGCTGTGTTTTATTCATGATCCCGATCCGATAATTGATTTTATAAGCTGTACAACAAAAGCAGGATTTGGTTTTGTTATTGTTTCGCAAATAAATACAATGAACTGGGCCCTATTGCACCAACCACTTTGCACTTTGCAATTTGCAACTTTGCACTTTGCAAATTCTGTTGCACCAAACTCCAATTTGCTAGGAGGAAATAATTTTTTTGAAAACTGAAACAATAAACAAATTTGCAAAGCATAAAGGTTTCATTGCACCAAAAAAAAATTTTGCACTTTCCATATCAAATTCTGCAAAGTTTTGCAATAATATGCAAAGACAAAATTTCATTTGCGGATGGCCATTTCTCGTGTAAAGTTCGGGTATATTAAATGATAATTTAAAATTAATCGCTTTCAAAGACTTTTTGAAGATAAAGAGTATAGTTACGTGAGTTATGTAAAATAAAGAATAAATTTTGAAATTACGAATATTTAACTATGGTTAGTATGTGAAAACAAGTTAAAGAGGCATTGTTAGAATTTGTTGTGTTCTTTATAAATCATTTAGGAACGATTTGTTGTTAAATATGTTAAACTGTCAAAGGACCAATTTTATTTAGAATAATGCCATTTCCATTATTATAACCTTAAATCATGTTTTTATTCAAAATAAATTTTCTCCTTTCATAAAATTTCAAAAATTTCATTTTTATTTAATTTTTCCGCTGATTAATGAAAGAAATAAAAATGTTTGAATTGTCTTGAAAACCAAACATTTAACTTCACACTCTAATCTCATATCATGGAAATGAGTTGAAAATAGTTGCGAATCGTGACTATTTGACACTTCAAAGGAGTTTAGGAACGATGTTCAGCTATCAAATAGTTACAAAAGACCATGGTTCGATTATTTATTACATTAGTAAACTATGGTAAAATAAAGAACGCACCTCTTCAAAATAATGCATCATTCAAGGAATGATTGCAATTTAAAATTAAAATAATGATATTTAATTGATTTTCAAAAATCTATTATTTTCTTCTTTAAACAAATTGCAGTCAAGCAACATTCTAAGTAACTATAGAAAAAAAAAAAACAAATGATAAAGTAAAGTACAATAAAATTTCAAAAGATATCGTTGTTTAAGTAAAAAAAGAAGGTTTCAACCATTTTTAACAACGAAAACTTATTTGAAACTATTTACTGCCTTATTTTGCAAATTTTCAAAGTACGCAAAGTTCCACTTTTACTTTTTGCTTCGCAAAAACAACCTCAAAAATTGCAAAGTGCAAGGTGGGGAATTTTTAATTTTTGGTAAAACATTTTGCACTTTTACTTTACCGAAAAGTATTGTGTTGCTAAGTTGCAAAGTTGCAAAGTTGCAAAGTGATTGGTGCAATAGGGCCCTAATCTGGATCACGAGGGAAATAAAACACAGCTATTAATAGTTTGATTTCTTAGTTTTTATAAAAATTCAGTTTTAACTTGTGATTTCGAAGCCAAAATACTTGTACCTACTACAAAGCCTCAAGCTGCGTTTTAATTAATTACTAAATAGAGCACTTTCTAAAATATTTTTTCTCTTTTTTTCATATCGGATTAAAATATTAATATTTAAAAGTCACTGTGACGTATGTGCAACATTTTTTTTAAACATTTTTTTTTGATAAGATTTGTTTTTTCCTTTGCGAAACAAATATTGTGAGCCAAGAGGATTTTGTTGTCAATTTCCTTATTGATTCTGAGTTGGCTCTTCAGGGCAGGGACTAGATTTGCTAGAGCCCAAGAAATGTTTAAAAGTCTACAAATTTGGTAAAGTCCTGTACTGAAATACTTAAATATTTTAAGTAACCTAGATCGCTTTTGATAAATTAGTTACACTTTGTATATTCCTTCTTCCTGGGTAGTAGTTAATTTACAAAATTATGACTTGGTAAGGTCCAAAAGCTAAGCTCTTAAACTACATATGCCATTAATAAAATTTGTCCTCCTCATACTTATTTCATGTTGATAAAGAAACAAACAAAACATTAAAACCTCTTTTAAGCCACCTGATTCCAAATTATATTATTTCTTCTTGTCGCCAAAATATTTTAGTCATCTTATTGCATCGACCTACATCACTTTGCAATAAATACACCCGCTTATTACTGCGCACCCATCACCATCATCATCATCATCATTATTACTATCAACATTAAAATCCTTAAACCAGTCCAGACTATTAAATTAAGTTAATAAAAAACTTTGAAGGCCACAGTCAGTGTGTCAGGCAGTTAACATTGTTATTTTGTTTCATTTTTATTATTTTTTCTTTTTTTTTAACTCCACACAACATTTATACAACCTAGTTGAAATCCAATCACTTTTACAAATCCCAGCTAACCTTAATTGGAATTAGAAGGAACAACGTTAATCCATACAACATTAACCGCAGGCAGTAACACACAAAGTATAGGTATAGTATCTGCAACACAATCTTAGTGCTCTGCCACACCTTTTAAGCCCAGCAAAAATCACAAAAACCATGGTTGTTGGTGGTGGCTACGGTGGTGTCAGATGTGGTAGTCCCTGTCATTCTCAATTCCAGGTGAAAAATCGTGCACCAAAACAGCACTATACTTTCTGGTGATGGGCCCTCTAGGGGGGAGACTGTGTACTAGTGGTTTTGTTGTCATCGCTTTTACAAGGGCGCAATCAATGGATGGATGGATGGAGTCACTTTGGGCTTCCTTTCGTTCACGATACACTTTTTATTATACCACTCTATATCTTGGGCATTTAAAAAGCAACCTAAACGCTTGCAATATAAAAAAAGTCTCGTGCTTCTTTGCTGTTTCACAAACGATTTTATATTTATGGCCGCGGTTACGATTTTACGGGGCACTTAATCGATCTGATTGCGGTCACTTTGTGTCAATCTTGTCTGTATGGTATAGTGGAAATAGTGATGACGGTGTAAAACAGGGGCTCTCTAATGGCAGTTGAGAGCCTCTGATTGATTGATGAAAGAACAGCTCTCAACTTCAATATAAAGCAGTGTTAAAAGTATTCGATTTTCTCAAAAAAATGGGAAAAATATCGAGTTCAGTAATAGTTATCGATATTTTTTTGGTAGAATATATCGAAATTATCGATAAAGTAAAAATCCATTTTTTTTAAGTGTAAACCGTTATTGATAATTCCGGACACTTCTAATACAAAATCGATATCTTTTACCAATAACAAAAAATCGATTGCAGCTATTGCTAATTCGTTATCGATAATTTTTCCCCAATTCTTTTTTGTTGAACTTGTAATTTTCTAATTCTACGGCCTGAATTAGATGACCACTAAGCGCATTCACATTAGACGTGCCTGTAAAAAGAACAAGAAATAGGTTTACGATTGATAGTCCTTTGAAAATGATTTTCTATGCTTTTAATGGCCAGTTTAAGATTCTTGACCGCGATAATGTCGACCAACGACGTCGGTTAATATTCGCGGTCACCGTCAGTGAGGTAGTCGAACGAAAATTGATGTTAACGATGTGAAAGTGAAATGGGTGATGACAGCTTTGGCCTAATTTTTTGACAATTAAGAACAAATTGGTTACATCAATGTTTAAAAAGGAGGTAACCCTGAACGGTGTGGATCGACGACATCGTTTAAAATTGCCATATTTAGTTCCATAACAATGAATATGTGTGACACCCACGAGATATGTGTACTCGTTTGTACAAAACAACATAAAAATAAAAACACAAATAAAAGTGCATTTTAAATATGGTCACGCGTGCGTTGTAATAAATCGTGTGACGCCACTTTGACAGCGGTTTTAATGCTGTCAAGTATATCATCAATATTTTTTTTTATTTTTTTTGTTTAAATAATTAGACTCGACATAAAGGCGAATGTGCGTGTAATTAATTACTTGGAAAATCCGTACGAACGCACAAGAGTGCAATACAGAAAAGTCATCTGTCTGGTGCAAGTTGTTGCTGATTATACAGAAAATGCCGGTTAAATGGGTCGTGTTGATAAAATAAGCAAACATAATTTTTGCAATGAACTGGGAATTGAAACAATCATCAAAGTCTAGGACTTATTTATTTAGAAACTAAGGAAATTTGTGTTTTGAATTTTACGAGGACACAATTAAGTGGGTTCAACTGTCATTGCATAGCTGTGTTTTATCTTTTTGACAACACAGACTGAACGAATAAAGAACTATAAGAAAGCTGACGATAATGTTATTTTTGTTTCTTAGTTTTTTTTTTTTTTTTTCATTTACGAAAATCTTAAGCTCCAGGAGTTGATTGATGAATGCGCAAGTGTAAATGATTTATGAGGATATTTAATTAATTTCTACATGGTGTATGTTATTTTTTTTTAACAAGAATTATTTGTATTCCATGAAAGATATCATATGAAAAAAACGTGATTTTGATACCTATTTTGTTTTATTTTAGTCCAAGAAGATGTCATTCAATTGAGTTGGTTTGGTTATTGCTGTAAATAAATTTTTTTTAATCAGAGTTCACATCGAAGTGTCTGGTTTTGATGGAATTTCACAGTCTGCTTAACACAGTCAATCGGCAACAAGACAGACATAGCCATAACAGTACATCAATGATAAGTATTTATAAAAAAAAAAAAAAAAAAAAAAAATAGCTGACTGTTGAGAATATTTAAGTAAAGTGGGAGCTATATCAACTTTTTTAAGAAAATTGAAGGATTCTAGGTAGCTACAGTAGATATTTGACAGAAAGGATAATTTTAACTTTCAAAAATAATACCAATGCAGTTAATTTTTCGAAAAATGGGTGCTTTCATAATTGCATGGTTGCTTTGTTTACATGCGGTCATTTGCGATCAGACTAATGTCAGAAAAACTATTTGCGCATGTATTTTACTTTGAATTTATGAACACTTTTTCTGATTTGCGTCATTTGGCAAAATTTTTAAGTTTCAATTCAGCCTCTTCTCCAAAACAATCATATCTTCTTTAAGAAGAAAAAACAACTTTTTTTAACATTTCTCTAAATATTTACAAATTTATTATATCCAAGAAATTCGCGGCTATTTTTGTTATTTTTAATTGAACTTTGAATTTCCAATCAATATTTTGACAAAATTGAGAAATAAAGAAAAGCTGTATCATTTTTACCGCATTTTCCTTCTTTCTTTGAGTTTAAATTCATTGCGCATGGGAATTTTTTCATTTGCACATTTGCGCTGCAAATATTTGCGTTTTACATTTATGAACACCTGACATTTGTCATTTGCATTAATGAAAGCTTTGCATTGGTCAGACTTGCGCAACCATGCATTTATGAAAGCACCCAATATATTGAACAGTTATTTTTAAGGCGCTTAAGAGGCCTCCGGACAAAGTTTTGAGAAAAACGAGAAATTTGGAAGTTTTCTGCACAGTTTGTGAGGTCCACAGAAAGGGTGTTTTTTCGAAGAGACAGTAAAATCTGCAAAAAGCCAATGATTCGAGTAAAACATGTAAGAACTTATCTATAAACTCGCCGACCCAGCCCTCGAAATTCGAGTGCCAATTTCTTTATTTTTTTGTTATTTGCAACAATTTTGAACACAATAATACCAAAATAGTTTCTTTATTTTTTATAGTATTTGTTGTTGATTTCTTACGATTAACTACACTTTTTACACAGGAATATAATAATATACCTACTTTTTGATATATTTTAAGCCTGATTTAGATATTGTTGAACTACGTTTTAACTACGCTCAACTACGTAAAAAAAAGTATCGAAAAAGAAAATGCAAAGTGTAATCTCCTTAAGGGCATTGTGTTTGCACCTTGCATTTCAATTCAATTCAACCTGTTTCATGTTCCATTCGTTCAAATTCCATCCTTCAATCATTCAACCTCCACCAACTTCACTCAAATTTGTCATTCACACCATTTTTTTTTTTTCATTTAGCTTGTAGGAACATGAAAACAGACCGAGTTCGAGTTCTTTTTGCGATTGTGTATGTGTCCTTTGACAACAATTTTAACACGTACGTCAATCTGAAATCAAAACAACTTCTGCAAAATAAAACCAGAGATTCCTTTGATCAATAATTTTGTTTATTTTCTTCGGTAATATAGATTTATTTTAATCAGAATCAAAGGGAAATTGCAGATATTATTAAGATCTGAGTGAAGATGAAGTAGAAAGTTAATTATTTTGGCCGTATGCTGTCGTTTTACAGAGACAAAATATCCTGAAGACAATCACGGGAAGAAAAGTCACAGTAATTTGACTTTTTCACAATAACTATGCAGGAAAAAATATGTTTTTTTTTTATTTATTTTATATTTTTCCGCAATAAAAAAACGATATTCAATTAGAATTTACTCTTTATTTGAAGTTGGTGTTCTCAAATTAAGAATACGAAAAAAACTTTCAGCTTGACGTTTGAGAAATGTCAAATCTTCCAGGAAAATTTTAATGAATGCGTTCAGACACTTAATAATGATTAAAGATATGTTCACATTTATTAAAGGTGCGTTCAGGTGTAGATCTTCATAATGTACAGTAGTAAAAAGGTAATCCGTGGTACTATGTGGTGAGAAGCGACATTTTTTAATCAAACAAATCAATTCTTAAGGCATTACCACGACAACTGCGTCGCACAACAACGTTTTTTTTATGTTAAAACCATAACTACAATGACCTAAAAAGTGAAAAAGTTGGAAATTTACAAAATTAAATTTTTTTTTTATTTCTTTCTAGCAATATTTGTTTTTTTTTTTAATTTTTGGAAAAAACTACCAAACATTTTTTTTGAAACCAAAAAATAAGCTTTTTGCATCATTATTTTTTATTTTGTCGTCGTAAAAACTGTCATAAAATGAGTTTAAATCTATCACTTTTTGACTTTTTGCAAAAAGTTGCCGTTGTAGTTATACTTTTAAAGCCTTGAGGCTTAACTACAATGACCTAAAAAGTGGGAAATTTACAAAAGTAAAAAAAATTTATTTCTTTTCAAGCTCCATTTGTTTTTGGAAAAAACTACAAAAATTGTTTTTCAAACCAAAAAATAAGCTTTCTGCATCATTATTTTAAATTTTTTGGTCGAAAAAACTATCACAAAATGAGTTTGAAAATGTTGACTTATTGACTTTTTGCATTAAGTGGCTTTTAACTACATTGGCTCAAAAAGTGAAAAAGTACAAAAGTGACAATTTTCAAACGCATTTTTGTATGGTTCTTCGGGCTAGAAAATTAAAACAAAAAATGCGAAAACCATATTTTTTTTGTATAAAAACAATTTGTTAAAGGCATAACTACAATGGCCTTAAAAGTGAAAAAGTGGGAAATTTACAAAATTAAAAAAATTTTATTTCTTTCTAGCGCTATTTTTTTTTAGAAAAAAACTACAAAAATTGTTTTTTTAAACCAAAAAATAAGCTTTCAATCAATATTTTTAATTTTGTGATGGGAAAAACTGTCACAAAATGAGTTTGAAAATGTTCACTTTTTGACTTTTTGCAAAAAGTGGCAGTTGTAGTTATACCTTAACTCTTTTTTACAAAATTTTCAAATTCATTTTTTGACAGTTTTTCTTACCTTAAAATCAAAAATAATGATGCAAAAAGCTTATTTTTTGCTTTAATAAACAAAAACAAATAGCGCTAGAAAGAAATAAAAAAAATTTAATTTTGTAAATTTCCCTTTTTTTTCACTTTTTAGGTTATTGTAGATAAGGAACAAAAAAGACGTTTTTGTTAGTTTTCCCTGAACCTCATAAGAAAAACGCTTTGCCATGCGGCGATAAAATATTAGTGCCTTTTATGCAAAAATGTAAACGTCTAAAAGTGAAAACTTGGTAAAATGGTAAAGGAACTGTCAAAGTCAGCTATTACATGAAGCCTCAAGAGGCTTGACTCTTTTTTCGAAATTTCTTTTGATAACACACCCACAAAAAAAAAAATTCTGACCTGGGGTTGCGACTAAGTTTTTCATATAGTTTTTGGGTAGCTGAAACCGAATCTGGAGTCCGTTTTGCTCCATCACGTCAGGTTTTCGAGATAACATAAAAAAATGTCACGAAAACAAAAATTTTTTTTCTCTGATCTGGATATGCGAATATGTAAATCATATAGTTTTTGGATCACTGAATCCAGATTCGAAGTCAATTTTGGCCTATCACGTCAGGTTTCTGAGATATCCCCAAAAAATGTCAAAACCAAAAAAAACTAAATTTCTTATTTGGGGTTGCGTCTAAGTTTTTCATATAGTTTTTGGGTTGCTAAAACCGAATTCGAACTCTATTTTTCCGTATCATGTCAGGTTTTTGAGATATCCTCAAAAAATGTCAGATAAGAACTTTTTTTTGAGTTTAGACATTTTTTGAGGATATTTCAAAAACCTGACGTGATACGCCAAAATAAACTTCGGATTCGGTTTCAGCGACCCAAAAAACTATATGAAAAATTTAGTCGCAACCCCAGGTAAAAACTTTTGTTTTTTTGGTTTTGACATTTTTTTGAGGATATCCCAGAAACCTGACGTGATAGGCCAAAATTGACTTCGAATCTGGATTCAGTGATCCAAAAACTATATGATTAACATATTCGCACATCCAGATCAGAGAAACAAATTTTTTGTTTTCGTGTTCGGTTTCAGCGACCCAAAAACTATATGAAAAATTTAGTCGCAATCCCAGGTCAAAACTTTTATATTTTTTTTGTGTGGCTGCCCTACTAACAATTTTGCTTCTATAATGCTTTAAAGAAGCAACAATTGCATCTGTAAAGCTTTATAGAACCAAAATTGTTTGTCGGGTGTGTAATCATTCTGTGAGGCGCGTACTATTACACGATGCCTCTTGAGTCAAGGACTCAAATTTGACATTTATCTTTTGAATTAAAATTTGTTGTTGTTGTATTGCACCAAGAAGCAAAAAGAAATGTAAGGGAATGTTGAAAAAAGAAAAAGTGGAAAAAGAAACGTCAAAAAAGAGTCTCGGACTCACGACCCACGACTCTCCGGTCGGATAATTTTTTCTTTCATCTTTTTTCTCTTTTGCATTCATTATGTTTAAAAAGAGTCGCGCCTCTTGAGGCTTCATGTAATTGCTGACAAATTCTTATGTTCTTTCAAGAGAGAAAAGGACGAAAATAGATTTCATTGGTATCAAAAGTGTTTACAAAAGTAATAGACTTGATTTTAATAGAATTCGATTTTAACAAAAAAATTCATGGTAATAAAACAAACATCTTACTTTCTAAACTTAGATAACTAAAACAATGAAAGTTAACCATAGTTTACGTGCGATCTTAAAACAACGCACCAATGTGAACCCACCTTAATGTTTTTTGATTTTCGCTGAATGCTTTCATTCATTCATTCAGTCATGAATGACATTTCATTCCAGTCGATTGGAAATTGTCCAATAGAATTCCAGTTGTTTTTGTTTTTGTTTTGTTTTTGTTTTTTTATTTTGTATCGAATTTTAATTTGTTTAATTTCCTTATTTCGGTTAATAAAAAGTAAAAAAAAATGTGATTCTGCACATCTACGCGTCATTCTCTTTCGTTCCGTGTATAATGTATGCCCCTTCGGTTTTTGGGGGCCCGGTAATTTGTACCACAAAAACTATGCTCGCCGTTTAATTATATGATGTTTAATTTGTCATCAAAACCATAAATAAAATGAATAATTGGCTTTTTGGGACCAATTACAGATTTTACTGTCTCTTCGAAGAAAAGAATCAGCATCAAAAAATACCTTGAAAACATGTGTCATATCATGATATTCGACAAACAATTTTTTTCAGTATATTTTTGACCTTCACCCCCTCTCTCTTGTCCGCAAAAAAACACCTTTCCACCCAACTTTTTTTTTTAGACTTTTTTTGTACTTGGTTCTTATCCCAAAAGCAAGCTTTTTGCCAAGTTTCATGAGTGTAACAATTTTTTTTTATTTCTTGATTTTATGTACTATTTTACCAGGACTAAAGTTTTAGGTAAATCGCTGTAGGGGCTTAGGCTGTGGCTCGAAGTACATACAGATTTTTAGGCTTAGCTTAAGGCTATTGCCTAAATCAAGCAAAGTCTTAGCTCCCATACAAAATTTTCTTCAAAATTTAGCCGAACTTAAATTTACTTTTTATTTAAGAATTGAAGTCGAGTGTATAGATTTTTTAGCTATTTTTTTTAATTAAGCCCACGGAAAAAAGCGAAGAAATACAGAGAAAAAAATGTCAGCTAAATCTTAAGAAAAAATCAATCGTGTTTTTTATTATGTTTACCCTTGCGACTGAAATTGCAATGTTTTCCATGAATTACAGGTAGTTTTGAAAATTCGGTAAAACTAGATTTTCTAGAACTAGGTTGATAGAAAAATTTTGAAAATATTCAAACGTTTAAAGCACTTTAAAAGGAGTGCACGAAAAAAAAATTAAACAATGTTTACCAAATCATTAACAACAAAAAGAAAACAACAAAATTTTATGTTCATGATATTGACGGTAATTTTGTACTGACTAAACATTCTTAAAAAAAAATTTAAATACTATTCCCGTACTAAAAGATATTTAAAATTTCAAAAGTTTTAATCAACTTAAACAGTTTTATCCAAATTTCTGAATTTATCGATATTTTATTAATTTGTGTTGAGACAAAAAAAATTTTTTCACAGTCTATGCAATTTCTATTGATATTGCAAGTATGTATGTATGTATGTATAACAATCAAACAAAAATCGTAACGCATATCATATTGAGCTAGAAACAAGATTGTTGAAACTGAATTTAAAATTAATTCAACTGATCATTCCTTTTGATTTCAGAACAGTACAGAAAAAAAAATGCGTAAAGTTACCGTATATAAAAATTAAATCATGTCTGTTCTACATAGTTCTACAAAGTCATTATTCTACTTTTTTAGTAGAATTTTTATAGCTTTTTGGCAGTTAAAAAAATAAAAACAAAAAACAAAAGTGGTTAGGGGAAATTGGTTCAAATTGGTAAATAGTGAAAAAAAGTTAACAACGCATTAAATCAATTGATCACTTATAAATAATAATATAAACCATGTCGAATATAGTTGACCAATAAGAAAAGTAGGTTCAATTATTTCATATGTCTCAACTCAACTCCTTCTTTCAAATTAAATCTTAATAAAATGTAAAGTTTAAATTTTGGTTTATGGGAAAAAATGTCTTATTCCTACCCATTTTCCCCTACCTTCAGATTGCAGATCACGTATTAAGTAAGCAACTGCCGCAGCAGCTCAGCGGAGCCACTTAACATTGCGTCTATTGTCTTAGGCCGAACGCACATTGAATTTCCAATTGAATTTATATCAAAAAAAATCGTTTTTCTTTTTTTTTTTAATTTTTCCTCTTTATTTCTTCTAACTCAGTTTTATCTTATTTTTCTTTGCTTTTGCTTTGCATTTAGTTTATTTTTATCCATTTACCTCCTACTTTTTTTTTTGTTTGCTGCCAATTTCCTGCGTATGCGGCAAGCAACTTAAGTTGCAGTTTGCACGATCGTCAATTAAATTGAGGTCTTTGGCGCCTATTAGACTTAGACGTTAGACGAGAGTATGAATAGGGAAAGTTCTAAGCTGGTATACGCACAAGCATACGTAAAAGTATATACGTAATGCAGTTGCTGCTGGGTATACTGTTGGTGGTCAAAAAAAGTGTTAGATCGATTACAACTGTATATGCACATAATATCTTTATATGAAAATGCATTATACTATACTTATAAAGTTACATCAGATTTGTGTGGGTTGGTTTATTTTTTTTGGGTTTGGTTTTGAATATAGCAGCAACATAAAGTTATGCAGATTTGTGATGAAATCATAGAAGATATGACATGATTGAGTTTCTGCTTTAAGTTGAATATATGTATATTCATATAGCTACTAAGCCAAGCCCTCGCCTACATGTTTTTTTGTGTTTTATTGCTTGGTAAAAATTTAAGCTCAGATTAGTTTTTGACAAAAAAAAAAAAAACTTTTCGGATGCAATGTGGATGCAATAATGTAGAAGCGTTGACGTCTCAAATGGGTAAGCATGAGATTGATTACCTTGTTACAAAAAAAAAAAAAAAATTAGAAAGACATTTTTATTTGGGTGGCTTGACATAAATACATTTTGATAAATTTATTAAAATGAGATTGTTGGTAGGGTTTGGAATTATTAAAAAATATAAGCCATTTTCGGGCAAAGATATGTACTTTAAAATTGTAACTTTAGTTAGGTTTTCTTTTAATCATATAGTGAGATGACTTCTTTTAAATGAACCGAACTCATCTTATAGATGCTGCTAGATGTTGCATCCATTTGTAAAATTATCAGCTACAGGATTTTAATAATGACTTGGGGAAAATTTGAAATGTTTTTATAAATTAATTTTTTTTAAATAAAAAAAAGAAGTCACTATGGCGTATGCGTAACTTTTTTTTTTCAAATGAAAAACATAAAGTCTATTAATCATTTAAATGTTTTTGTTGTTGGTTTATGATAAAGTATTACTGATAATACTATTACTGATTTTATTGCTAAGAATTTTGAAAGAACAAATCGAAACTAAAGATGACTTTTTCAAAATAGAAACATAATATTTGCTCTTCAGTATTAACATGAATCTTGTGTTCTTAATTTTTGGACGATTTCATGACACTTTTTAATAATTATTATAAAACTAAATAAATGAAATTTTTGAACTATCGTGACAGTTTTTATTGATTTTGATGCGGCTGAAGGTGATTTAAAAAATTAACTGTTAATGTCATTGTTTTCATGATATTGACGGGTAATACTTACTGGCTCAACATTGTTTCAAAAAATGATTTTTTCATGCACTCCTTATAGTGCTAAAGATATTTGAAATTTTAAAAATTTTCTATCAACTCTTACAGTTTTACCGAATTTTTCAGTAAACCATTTCAAAACTATATCGTCGGTGAAACCAGAAAAGTGTGTAACTCCAAATTTTCTGAAAATGAGATTTGAATGCCATCTGTTAGACAAACCTAATATCTACCGTTCCTTAAACTCATAATCCCCTTAAAGTTCATAGTTTTTATTTTATTAGCAAATTAGAAAATAAAAACTCATACAAATGCCTTCAAAACGATTTTGTTTTTTTGCTCTCCTATAAAATTTGCTAAAATGGAGTTACACACTTTTCTGGTTTCACCGACGATATGTAATTCATCGATATTTTTTAAGGCAACATTCAGAATTAGGTCGCTTCGGGTTAGCATAGGTACAAATATGAACTTGAAACTTCGAGAATATTTTTTTTGTACTTATCTCGAAACTTTTGATATGCGCATACAAAATCAGCAATGCTCAAAGAAGGGGACACCCTATTATAAGTTGATATTGAAAGATTTTCTTAAATAAATTATTGCAAAAATCTTCTTAGAACAAAAATGTTTTTATTACTACTTTTTGTCAGATGCATTAATTAGTTGAGTGTTACAATGAAAGGAAGTCAATATATAATACGGAAAGTTTTTGTTAGTGACACACGGTTAAAAATTATGTCGTAGTTTTTAATACAACCTTTGGAATTAGGCCTTTTTCAAACAAACAAAAATTATTAGTTTTTAGTATTACGATTTTATTACACAAATGAATTAGATTTAAATACAAAACATTAAAATGTAAGCAAAAGTATTGAAATATAAAAAAAAATAATTAAAAACTAATTTCTTTGCACCTAAATTATAACTTTATCTGTTAAATTAAATAATCGTCTTCTTTTTTTTTAATACAAGAAAATCAAATTTTATTTAAACTGTATTAAAAACGTAAACGAAAATGGAAGGGATTTTAAAAAAGAAATACAATTTTTTAGCCTGAACTTAGGGTTATCGCACCCTGAAAAAGTTAATATACAAAACTATTTTCTTTCAAAAAAAATGCAATTGGTAACCATTTTTCTGATAGAACATAAAAAATAAAAAAGAACTGAATTTGCACTATTTAGAGGCGCTATATGTGTTTTTTTAAGTAAAATGTATGAATTACTGACAAAATTTAATCAGCAAAAAGATTTCACTTCACAAAGTTCGTGAAAAAATAAAAAGAGATAGTAATATCACCATTATTATATTTACGATGAGTGATCACTTTCAGAAATGTTTTGTTTCATTTTTAAAATATGTAAGAAAGAGAATAAAAAATAAAAAAAAAGAAAAAGAAAGAAATATCATTAAACAGAAACTTTAAATTCAGTAAACGTCCTTGATTTTTAATGCAACAAAATTTAAATTTCAATACATTCTTTATTAGGCTTAAAAATATAATACATTCAAAGTATCAAATGTTAGCCAAAATTTTCGAAAAACGGTTCTAGCTGTGAAAATTAAGGTTGTAAAAAAGTTTAAGTTTTGAAACATAAAACCTTCAAGAAGTAAAATAATAAAAAATAAACCAAGTGTTTATGGCTAGAGTTACAGTACTGTTTCGCGGATGCCAATCCGATCATCAGACTCCTTTTATTCCATTATGTGTGTGGTGCTTGGTCTAGTAATTTTTTCATTTGATTTGAAAAACTTCTTCCGTCACACTTGAGTATTGAACCTAGACCAAGCACTGCGCTACCTCACCCACATGATTAGCCTCAACCAATTGCAGGTTTTCTTAGTTTATCAACATGCAAATGAATAGCTCCTTCAAGTATGATTATTGTTATTCGGCTCTTTCATGTGTTTCTCCATACTCTTAGGCATAGCAACAATTCGTTTGCATATAAGAAAGTAGTAGTTATTTTTAAATGGAAATCCACTTTAATTTCAAATGTTTCACAGAAATTTACCTGTTTGAAGTCTTAAAATAAAAAGATTTTCTTATTAAATAGAAACGATTCTCTTAAATTAAATCATTCAAGAAATTTAGAAGGATTGTCCGCTTAATTTAAGAAATTAGCCTTCTTGGCAAAAAACCATGCAGAAATCCTTTTAATTTAATACAGATTCTAGGTATATGTTTTAAGCATGTCCTTTTTTTGACTACTCCAAATTCGTAAAAATCTTTTCTTTATCTTCAATAATTTACCGAGCAAATAGATTTCTATTTTAACCAATCTTCAATGTATGACAAATTGTTAACCATTTAGTCACTCATATTACCAGCATTTTCCCTTAAACCCTTCATCAAAACATGAAGTTTCGGCTTAAACAAACAAAGACAACATCATAATTTGTTGTGTTGATTTACTGTGACAAGCCAATGATTAACAGAAACCACAAAGAGAAGATACATCAAAAACATAGGGAAGACTATCGCGTCTACAACTAGCTAACAAATTATGAAACATAAAATTGCCATTTAAAGAAATATCTTTTTGTCTAAATTGACACCGATATAGAGACTCTCACAGGGTGTTCCAAAATATCGCCTGAATATGGTAAAACAAAAAAAATTCAACAAAATCTCTCTGAAATTGCTTTATAATGAAACTATATATTTTGAATAAATTTTTTTGCGGACCGTGGGTCCTAAATTTGAGTTTTTTGAAAGAAAGACTGACTCAACCCTTTGAGCAGACTAGCTCCATTTGATAATTTTATTCATCGCTCCACTCTTTCGATATGTTTGAAAATATAGAAAAACTTCCATTTCCTCACATTGTAGCTAATTCACATTTTAAACTTTTTTTTCAATTCCAACCTGTAATTTAATAAAACTTAATCCGTTTAAATCACTTTGATTTAAAGATGCTCTCTAATAAAATTCCTTAAATTCCAATTCAAAATGAATCAACTCAACCATCAATCAATAAACACCAATCGAGTTGGGTATAAAAATCCTCAGAATCAAGTTCTTAAGTTAACTTCTTATTACAAATTAGTCAAACACCATGTACACACATTAAAAACAAATGACCAACAATTGCATCTTCGTTGTTGCCATCACTCGTCGAAGTCGTCCGTATCGTCGTCTGTTGAAGCTATATCTCCGATAAAAGTGTAGTTATTCTTCATCTTCTTCATTTTTCTTCATCTTCATTCTTGCTCTTTTCTTGTGTAAAGTGTGGTTTCTTCACCTTCCAATTCAAGCGAAATTGAAAATAAAATAAAAAAAGAAATAATACCCGCAATACCAACAATATTGAACGACATCATTCAGTTGAATTCACCTGAAGCAGAAAAAGACCAAGACCAAAAGACATCACAGAAGAAATGCCTTCAAGGCTCTTTTTACTTCAAGCCAACAGAAAACATTACAGAGACTCATATAGGCGAGAGAGTAAGATATGTGTGCGTCTTGAATTGGAAATTAATTCAACGGTAAGTTTGTATCAATTTGTATGTATTCTGTTCTTTTTGCCATATTGCCAAGTTCTTTACGTTTCCAATACCTACCAGCCAGCTGCATTAAGAAACTTCTTACATACCAACAACAACAATTCACCGCCATCGATCGATCGCTAGCGAAGAATTGGCATGACATGTCTTTTAGATTGCAACGATTTGTGTGCGGCATTTAAAGCCTATTCAATGATGTGCGGGACTGTCCATAACATCCAGACTCATCACAACGCGCAATGATCTTCTCTATATAACTTAAGTTATATTATTTGAAGCAATAAAAATTGTTGAATCTATAACTATTATATCGGATTTGTATAAAAAGATATTATATACTGATTGTTAAATGATGGCTGAAGTTTATTTAAAAAAAAATTAGAAAGAAAACAATACTGGTCTAAGAGTACAACCTTCTGGTACTATATTGAATTTTTGAAGAAAACTCAAGACCTCATAGGTTGTGTCATGCATCGTTGAACTGGCAATTGGTTCCGCAATGTTTGCTCCCAAAAATTGACAAAAACCAACAACAACTACAAAAAAAGCTACACAACACAATCTTTAACCATATCAAGAAGCAATTTTTTTTTTTGACAACAAAATCGTTTTTATGGCATCGTTGTCTTTAAAGAATGCAAATTTTCCATTGTTTTACCCAGTGAATGGACTATATATGGTGCGGGGTTGTGTGTTGTCATCTCACATGATCGTTGTCGTCATTGTGTTGTTTTGACAGAAATAGAAGTTGGCCAAGTTTAAAAGCAAAAAAAAAACAAAAAAAAAAAATGTCTTCACCAAAGCAGGTCAAACATGACCTCCTGCTTCCATATTAGCTGACGAGTTAGCAGCAGCCATCCGGGATTCGGAAACACAAGACAGGATCACACAATGAACATTGTGAATACCCCACAACGCGGTGGTTTAGTACAGTGGGACAAACTGATTGAAATATTGGACAAAATTTGCCAAGAAAGTTGTACTAATTCAAGGAATGAGAACTTGATCCAAAACGAAATTGTTCCAGGTTTAACTAATAAATTGCCCACTGTTAGATAAGCAAGGCCAAAATCAAAACATGTCCGTTCGACAACAACAACAATAAAAACAAAATACAAAAATCCGTGCAAGGAATTGTACCATATTCTTCTGGCCACAAAGATAGAGAAAGATACTTAAATTATAAACAAGATTCGCACAGTGGTGCAGGTCAAAGGCCAACACATTTGGAGTTGTGTGGACTGTGCGCTGCGCGGCTTGGTGCAAGCAGGCAGATGGATGAAAATTGAAGATCGATCTCAATTCCATTTGATTGTATTCGTAGCCATGTTCCTTACCGTCTATAGTGTTTTTTTCGGAGCTGTGGCGGTTGCGGTTGTTGATCGTATCATTAATGCACCTACACGTAGCAATTTAGGTTTTCTAATAAAATTTGATAATGTTGTCCCTTTATTTATACTCTACGTGTGGGCACGTTTTTTTTTATTTGACTATTTTCTTGTTTAAATTTGGTCATTTTTATGTCATATAGAGCTTCTAATGAGGTCGGTATAATATGCACCTGGTGTGGGATGAAGATATTAAATGCATATATATGAAAGACTTTCACACAAACGTGATACAAGACAAATGAAATGAAAGCAGAGTTAGTTTTATCGATCAAGCTTATATGAGTTTGAATAGGTCGTTATTTTGATGATTTCTTTGTTAAATATCAATTTACTGTAGATAAGCGACCACCCAGAAATATTGGTGATCCATTTAAATCCAAATGAAGGCGTTTGAAGTTTGTTTTACATAAAGTTGATGTGACTTTTTTTATTATTAAGAGAAACCATTGAGAATTCAAGCATTTTCTATATTAGGATGGTGTAACAATTTGAAACAAAAAAAAAATTTAAAAAATCGGTCTCAATGCTTTAAGGCTTTACCCAATTTTAACTTATATCTTTGGATTTCAAGAAACCTAGACAACTAGCACAAAATAGTATAATATCGGTGTGACAATTTTTAATTTGTATTTATTTTGTACCTATTCTTTTTAATTACTTCTTTCGGACTGCCCACTTGTGCTTTTGAGTCTCCTTAATATGATTTTAAATCATACTTAAGAAAGAATGTCAGAAAATATTGGTCCGATCTTATACTACGTATTGGTATCAATTCTATTTTTATGAAACACAAATCCTGCAAATTCGATAAGTAAAATTCTATTTACTTTTGTGATCAAAGTCTGTCTTTGGATTAACACTTTTGATAACTCTTAAGAACTATACCGACTCGAACGACATTTTTGGATAAAAGAATTATTATTGTTCAGACTATTGAATTCTCTTTATTCACGTACCTGAACCCCTGTTAACCCATATGAACTTAAAAATTAGAATTGTTCCATGTTAAAGCAACATTGTTATCTGGTCTGTTTAACAAGATTGATACATGTTCAATATTAACTAACCGTGTTGAATCTTATCACACCTTACTGTGTTAAATCTTAATGCTCACCGGTAATTAACACGGTACACCTGTTAAATCTACAAGATCTTTTTCAAATTGATATTGCGATCATGTTAAAGAAACATGATTTTTAGCCTGTTACAAAATACTAACAAAATTAAGTTACAAACAATTATTGTTTTAAAAAGTAGCTTGAAAAAGGGTTTTAACTAGTAAACATTTGAAATTTTTCAGATAGTTATGTTTACTAGGAACTTTGAATGAATTACACTTTGAATAAATTTAAGATTTTATAATTTTTTCGAAATTTCCATAGTTCAGATTCTTTTCCCTTCAAAATTAATGTTGTTTATTGCTCAAAATTGGTTAAAAAAGGCTTTTGTACCGAGATCTATAAATTGACTATTTACAGGGAATATTTTCGATGTTTCGCTTCAACTTGAAGAAGAAATTGCTGTTTTATGTATCAATTGCCAAAAAAATAAATTAACAACTGTTTGAATGGAATCAATTTAGAATTCAAAAATTTCTATATGCAATTACGAGAATTGTTAACCCTCTTAGAAAAGCCTCTTGATCCAACAATAGTTTTTTTGGCCTGAACGTTTTCTGGACATGTTATCTTAGTGAAATGAACATTTGTGAGGGGCAATACATCACTAAAATAATTTTTCCATATTAAATTGATACACCCTAATGTAGATAACTTAAAAAATAAAAAAAAAAACAATTTTTTTAATATGGCCTGTTTTTAATATAGTCCAAATGAGATAATTTCGCAAATTGGGTCAGTTCAAATTAAATTTTTACTTGCTCAATAGGGCAAGTATTGGTTTCGTGTCGAAAAAAAAAATTGAGGTTTTAATCAAAACCAACATTACGATGATGGAGAACTCCGAAAAAGTGGGTCTCGCAATTCCGTCCGTCCGTCTGTGCGTCTGTGCGTCCATCTGTACACATTTCCACAGCCTAAACGGGTGGACGGATTTTCTTTAAATTTGGTAAAGATGATTTTTATGGAATTTTGAAAGTTGGTTTTTTTTTGTTTTTTTTATCTCGTTTAGAAAGTGTACCCCCCATACAAATTTTTTTTTAAACCAAATAACTCGAAAACGGCTCTAACGATTTTGATTAAACTTTACAGGCGTAGTATTCAAAGCTAATGCAATAAAATTGCATTTTTATTTTTTCCAAAAAAAAGTCAAATAAAAAAATTTTTTTTTCATTTAAAAAAATGTTGCCTTAAATGTCTTCCTTGCTCTTCCCCGATATCAATTTTTTTTATTTATATAGAGCCAGCTCCTAAAATCTACAAGTAAACTAACATAAAAGTGCTTTGAACTGCAAGAGCAAGTACGTGCGACCCCAGTCGTGCATTTTATTTTCTATACGATTTGACATTCGAAATGAAATAATTTGCAAAATTATATCAATTAGACTCTAGTTAAAACAAGCTATTACTTTTTCGGGTTTTTAAGTTGTTTAAAATAATACTTTTACCAAAATATTTGTATTATTCAAACGGAATTGAATCAAAGTTTATACCAGTAACAAGGTTTTAACATGATTTTTATTTTATAATAATTAAGACTGCCAAACCAACAAAAGCGTTTATAAATCAAGATGATTCAATGTAAAATTCACAATGTTCTTGTTTGAAGTTAACATGACCGTTTGTTAAATTTCAGCTTATAACTATGTTTTAGTTACTCTGAAACTTCAATAAATAATTTAAATGATCTTTTGTTGAATTAACAATGCTCACTTAAGTTGAATAATTGTTAGTTAGCATGTTAAACTTATGAAAACCTTTATAAACCAACGAGACATGACAAATTGCCAAACTAACACTATCATGCCTACTTACATTAATCTAATCTAACAATGTGTATAGTACCTACTTATAAGCTTATCATCTGCTTATAATCTTTTTTACGCACCTCGTAATAATAACCAGAGCCTTGTTAATTTTTACATGATGAAACTATTTGATCTTTTTGGACTTTGTGAAATGGTCTTCAGATTTTAAATGTTCGATAATGAATAACTTTCTTCAATATCTGAAACTATTAAGCTTATCTTTGAAGCTGTACTTTTATAAGTGGCAATCAGTTTTTTTTTTTTTCAATGCAAGAACTAATAAAAATTGTTAATGTTGTTATGATTTATCAGACTATTAATATCTAATTCAGTACAATCTTAAGTACTTACTTCATAAATACAAAAATTCCATCTCCAAAAATGAACATCAATTTGCCTTTAAAAACCTTTTAGTTCCTTATATCTACTACTTTGAAACAAAAAAAAAAAAAAAAAGATTTTACAAAGTCTCAACATGGACTCCAAAACAAGCGCTGCTATTGTATACATAAATCCTATCTCTGAATACCTATTTTTTTTTTTGTGTAAGTATAAGTTAAGATAGATATAAACTATATATCCCTAAAGAGTTAACACTAAAAACATTTTTGCTAAGCGGCATTCCTTAAATGCTTTGTCTATTTTAAATGTACAATTTGTCTATCCAAATCTACGAAGTAAGTCTCTAGTTTTTTGTTGTTTTTTTAGTTGAACATGAGACTTTATGCTCTGTACCATTCTTGCATGCAAACCCCCATGCAACGTTGTCGCCACAATGCTGCTATTGCAATTGAGGCGGCTTCCGATTATATCATAGACAATCTGCGCCACACACAAGCCAAAGCCACTACTTCTTCTTCTCTTCTTGTATAGATAAACTTCTTTTATATCAGCGCGCACTCACCACACTAAAGTTATTCTTGTAGGTTTCTTTTTTTTTTTTTGTCTTTTCTGATTTTGTTTTTGTTTTATTCTTTTATTATTATTTTATTTATCTTTTTCGATTAAATAGCTCTTCAAAATCGCTCGCTCTTTAGGTTCAGTCGTTGGATATTATATCGCGTTTAGTACACTAAAAAAAAAAAAAAATAAAGTATACAAAAATAAAATCGGTTATCACTGCTTCGAATCTAATAAAACAAATTTAAAAACTTAGGACCAGCTGTACAAATACTTAAATTGTGAGGCAGTAATTTGCATCTTTAGAAATTGGTGTTATAACTTGGGTTTAGGTTCTGTTCAAGAATTATAAATGTAACAATCGCCAAGTTCATGCTTAAACCACAGATAAATTTGCCTTATTCGATTTGTTAAAAAATTAAACCAAGGTTAAACCAAGATTAACAAATATTTTAACCGTGGTTCAGGATCTTTTAATGTTAGAAATTGAAATTATAGACTAAGAAAAGTCCGGTTCAAGGTTTCTGCTTAAATAGGCCGAAATCGGTCAGTACAAAACTTAAACCAAGGCTAAACCAGGCTTATACAACTGCTTCTTAGTGGTTCGTAACTTGAACTCTTTTGACGAATATTTAAAATGTTTAAATTCTTGATCAATCCTCAAAAAAATATTTCTCAAAAAGGTTTAAAGCTTATTGTGTAAGTCATAGCTAAACTTTCAAAAAGAACAGGTCCTTTTTTTTCTCGGTGTAGTTCTGACTTTTTTTTTACTAAATCTCGGTAAAAAAAGGAGATCTCAGACAATGACGAAGGCAAAGAGTAAGGAATTAGCAACATCTACCTCCACTTTATACGATCGCGGTTCGCAATCGGTTTGACAAGATCCTAAAAATGGGCAATATGACTTGTTTTGGGATCTTGGCGAGAATAATGTCGGTTCTGTTTTTTTTTTGTACAATCTCACTTTTGTCAGGTTTTGTTTTATACTGTTTTGTGCAAGCATCACAGCTAAAAGGAAATGGTCGCTGGCGATATCTCTTTGGTATAGGTTATAACCACAAGTTTGCCAAAGACATTCACCGTTTATATCTATTTGACCATAAAAATCTTTTTATCCATGGTCAGTGTCTGGAGATTCCCTATAGATTCCCAGCTATTAACTTGTTGTCTTTTTGTTTATTTAGGTATATATAAAAATGTCCCTTTAGGATCTTCCGAGATAGAGATAGATGTGGGATAGATGGATGGATGGATGGACGAATGGACATCAGACAGATTCACTACCTGTGATTAAAGTTTGTCTTTTTGTAATACGATGCCATCTTCCTTTCGCATTGTTATTGTCGTCATCATCATGTCGAGGAAAGAAAGAGGAAAAAGAGAGCCCTTGACATGGTTTTCTGGTATAAGCTAAGTTACGTAGTAAATATACAAACCGAAGGATTTGTCCATTGCAGAGTGTCCTGACATGTTGTTTTATTTATTGGGCGAATGTTTTTCTTTTTCTCTTTTGGCATGAATCTATACTTGCTCCTTCCTATATAAACAAAAAAAAAAGTGGTCCCATTGGAACAATTTCTCAAGGCAAAACCTAAAATATAAAGAAAACAAAAGAAGCCTCTTTTTTTTTAAACGATTGCTTTCTTATTGTGTGTGACCATTTTGGGGTCTTGAAAAGAATCTTGTAATAATTTTTATTCACTCGGGGGATTCCATTGGGTTTTGGGCTCCATTGTGTTTTGGGACTATACGGTCGGTCTTTTGATGGGTAGGCATTGTTCGTTTAGTGTCTGTATTATTTGTATGCATTTTATTTTAAAGACTTGTTTTATTTTCAACTTGTATTATTTTATTTCTTTATTATTGAAAGTTTTGATTTTTTTTTTTTTTTCATTACAGGCTTGTGCACCAAGATATGTTTTCCATACAATGAATCCATCAATTCGTCCAAGTATAGAACCAGTTGGAACGTGCTTTACATCGAGGAACTTTTCAACTTTCACAGAATATTCACCCTGTCGAACAAGTTAGTATAAATTCTTTTTTCGTTATAAATTTTATTTTTGAATATATTTTATTTAAATATGGTTTAACGGTATGCGAAAAAAAGAAACTTGAGTTCAGAGAGGAAGTAAAACGAAACTTTTTCTTTTCAACAATCCATCTTTAAGCAAGTTGTAAAATTTGGCATAACCACTTTTTAGACTTTATATGATCTATATATAAATATAAATAATTCTAAAGATCTTCTGATAATCATCTTTAAGAAGGATTCAAGTTCATATTAAGTACCTAATAGGAGATACTAAGTAAGAATATTTAATAAAGAAATTAATAAGGATTAAATCAGGGCCGGTTTTAGGGGGGGGGCAGCCTGGGCCATCGCCCAGGGGCGCAAGAATTGAGGGGCGCCGCAGGCGCCCTAAACTTTTACAAAAGTTATATAAATAACGAAGTCTTTCCAATCGATGTTTTATTTATTTTTACTTTCACAAAGGCGGCCCAATTTTTTTCTATTTTACATTTTCAACGGCGCTCGTATTGTTTGTCCTAAACTTTTTGAAGAATGAAGGCGCCCCCCAATTTTGGGTTAATTTATTTGGCTTCCGGAAGGACAATGGTGTCCAAAATCTTCGTTCATCTTTGAAGAACAAGGCGCTCTAATTTCTTTTGAAAGACTAAAGCAATCCTAATATTCCTCCTACCAATTTAATTTTTGCAAAGGCGCCCCTATAAAAATGAATAAGGAAACAGAAGGGAGACGGACAAAATCCCGAAATTAAAAATCCAGAAAGCCCAAAATCCAGAAAACCCTAAATTCCGAAAACCCAAAAACACAAAATCCCGAAAACCCACAATCCCAAAATCCGTAAAACCGAAAATCCAGAAATGCCAAAAATTGACAGCTTCTCCATTTCTCATAAAAACTACGTTTGTGTGTGAGAATAAAAAAAATAGATCTGTTCGTTTTTCCCCCCTCCAGGGCACTCTAAGTCATGTCAATTAACTGTGAAAAAATCAGAGTTTCTCGGGTTTTCATTTTACATCGAACACCTCAGTCCTCAGAGCTTTAGTTTCATCAGCGAACATCGAACACAAAGGAAATAACTCTGGTTGAAAAGGAGCTACAAAAAACGCTTAACAACGAATTCGGAGCTCCCAGAGTGCCCTAGAGCTCACAACGAACAAACCTAATACTTATAAAGGTATGTCGTTTTCGATTGGCCGTCCGGAAGCGCCTGGAATCATTAATAAGCGTGCTGCAAGTTTTTTATTCTCCTAGTGAAAAAACAAAAACAAAATATTTGATTTTTCACCAATACAGATATTAAATTTTAGAATTGGGTGGAAGCGATTCAAAGTTTTTTATTGGATTTCAGAATGAGTGAATCATTGATTCCAATCAAAAGCGACATTAATGTACCTAGTTGAAAAAGTTTTTGAAAAAATATTGTTCAAATAAAACCAACTGTACCTACTCTTTAAATGTGTTTAAACAAAAAAGTCAGAGATAAAGGTAATCTTGTCAATTGAGCCTAAATGACATAAATAATTAATTTTTTTTTTAAGTTAACCTTTTTAAGTTAATACACTGGACATTGTTAATAAATGCATTAACTAGTATATGAGAGGTAAGACATAATCTGCTATTGCTTTTTTTCGTGATTTAAAAAAATTGTTTTTAGATGAATTTTTTTTGAGAGGCGCCACTTGCAATCTTGCCCAATGGCGCCGGTAGTGCTTAAACCGGCACTGGATTAAATAAAAAAAGCTATTTTTTGAAACTTTTTTAATTGAAGTCTAATTTCGCGTCTCTCGTGGTTATCTTTCACAAAAATCCTTTCAATGCCAGGGCCTCACTGGAGATCACCTATAGAATAAGAATAAATAAAATAAAGAGATAAACAGATCTAATGTTCTCTTAGAGTCTAAAATTATTTTCATAACATGAATCACCAAGCACACAAGTTTAAGGCTTAAGCGTCTCATTCTTCATTTGATAGTGACCTAACAGATAGGGTTACCATTCGTCCCCCTTTTGGGGGGACTATCCCCCATTTGCTTCTCAAGAAATAATTTGTCCCCCATAGCTGAAAATGTGACAGGACGCAATGTCCCCTTTTTTAATTTTTATTTTAGAGCATAATATTTTCTTCGCAAAAACATTTTCAGGTTCTGAATACATCCATCATAGCTATTCAAATTGTCACAGCTGGAACAGGGTTGTAAAAAGTCATTTTTTTTTTTTAATTTAAAAAGAATATATTTATTGGAAATAAAAAAAAATTGCATTATAGAAAACAAAAATATATTTTTTGCAACTGAAAACAAAATTTTATTGTTACTGTAATTTGCAGTAAAAATAATTATTTATTGCAACTAAAAATATTTTGCATTGAAAAAAAAAAATTTTTATTGCAACTGAAAAATATTTGAATTGAAAATAAAATTTTTGTTGCAAATAAAATTATTTTGAATTAAAAAACAAAAATGTATATACTTACTGCAAATAAAAATTTTATGCATTGAAAAAAAAAAAAAATTCAATGCAAAATGTGCAAAATGTGTGCATAAAATATTTTGTTTTTAATATTAGTTGAATTTCTTACAATTTTTACTTTTTTTTATTTCAATTTTTATAACAAATCTGTTTTGCCAAAAACTAATTTTTGAAAGCTCAAGAGCGAGACTCAAGATTTGGTTGAAAAAAACTCCTACATTACATATTACTCTAATGGCTTTAACTTGATATTGACAAGTAAATTTAATTTTATATTTTTAAATATCTTTTTTTTTATTTATTTTTAAATATCTTTCCTACAATAATTTTAGTGCTTAAACAAAGTAATTGTAGAGTTTCTCTTTAAAATGTCCCCTGAATTGATCAGATAAAATGTAATAAAGTAGGTATATAAAATAAACCTACAAACGGCTTTACATTGAAAACGTGAAACGTGTGGTCCATTATACCATTCTCTCATTACCTTTCTTCCTTCTATCCATTCTGACATAAATTTGAATTCTGAGCTTATTTAAATCTTAATTTGATTGTTTGCTCTTACAAAGATCATAATCTTCTATTGGAAGCTGATTAGAGTGAGTAGCTCTTATGTCAAATTGTCAATAGCTCTTCAACTTCGTTAATTGCTTGAAAATAAATTTTTGTTTACTTTGTTTGTAATCAACTTTTAACAGATTATGATCGTTTAATTTTTTTTTTCTCACCATAATTCAACCCTACACGTTGTTCTTGAATTTCATTCAAATTCTTAGGTATTATTATACTTATACCAACAAAAGGTCACAATATTATACTGAAGCTGCACTTGTAGAATAACCCTTCTAGTATTTCAGTTCCACATAAAAAAACTATAATTCATCAAAAAAAAAAAAATGTGTTGAAATAAATCCAACCAGTCAAAAGTTTGATGGTCAAATTGCAGCAAACTTTGAGCGGTGCTATAGTGTAGGCTTCAAATGTCAATTTGATTTTGTAACTCCGCTCCGGTAATAATCTGACGTTTACCCTTTATGTGGTCAACTTTGAACATTTTTTTTCTAAGGTTTCCGTAAGAAAAAAAAAAAATACAAACGTATTTTTGTTCCCCTTTAAAACTCATTTAATATGAGGATTCGTACTATGTATTTTAATGGCAAGTAGTTGCATGAATCTTTCAGCACTCTAAGAAGAAACCAAAATTGTACAAACACATCTGCAATGCATTTAGGTTGAAAAAATAGAAATAGAAATTTGTGAACATTTTTATCTAGAAAAAAAAAGGTAAAACTTGGTTCTTAAAAAGATCGCAGACAATGCGAAACAGATATTTTCGTGCTATTTTTTATTTCTTTTGTGTTTTTTCTTCTCTAAAGGATACCTACGTGTTTAATGAAAAGAATTTATTTGTACCAAAATCGCTTATCAATTTTGTCTTTGGTTTTTTACAGACCATGTACTTTTTCAATATTTTAGAAGTTATGAACAGAAGAATGTTGCAAAAGAAAATACTGACTTAATAATTTAATTTAAAGTATTCAAAATTGTGAGAATCAACAAGAACGAACTGCTTCACTAGAGAAAATACATAATACAAATGAATTAGAAAAATTAAATTCCACACATTTTCAATGCAAAAGTCAAGAAAATCATGACAATTTGAATCTTAGGAACTTATTTATTTTAAAACAAAACTTTATTATCCTAAGCATTAATTTTAAAATTGCTTGATTCTAAAATGAATTGAAAATTTTAAGCCAAATTGCAAATTTTGTACGTCCGATATGAACAAGAGCATTGAAATAATTCTTTCAGAAAAAGCAATGCCAACATATTCTTAGTATACGCATTGCAACATTTTATATTTTATTCATCTTCATGATAATCACTATAGTTTTTTTTATTACATCAGCGAACGGAATCAATTTTACAAGAAATTAGTTATTCATTCATGTGTATTTTAATTGAAAGTGATACTGCCTACCGCATTGAAGTTTTTGTACTGAAAGATCAGATTTCAGATGTTTAAAATGGTTTTGTAGCAAAGACAAATAAGCGCAAGAAGATTGTGGGAGTTTTTTGTTGTCAAGAAATTGTAAAAAAGTCTTTAATTGGCTTCTTTTTTAAAACAAATCAAACTTCTATTAATACAGTCAAATAAGGTGAAAAAAAAGGTAAATCTCGGAATGAATGCTAATAGACATTTTTTTTGCTCAAAACCTTCGTTTTGGCATTTTATAACTTAGATCAAAAGTCTAGAAAAATCTCATGTCCGCAAGTCGCGATTTTCAAGGTCAAAGCACGAAATGGAGATTTTCAAATTAGCAACAATGGACAATGGTATTATATGCACATATGATACATGATTTCAAGGTATTTTTTAATGCTGATTTCAAAAAAATTTTTTGGAATCAGACTTTTTTTTTAGATTTTTGACATATGTTTAAGAATATTCAAAAAAACATAGAAATCAAAAAAATGGCCTATTAGCTCCAATTCCCAAGCTGTACGAGGATGTTTTTTAGTGCATAGTCTAAAATTTCCCCTTTCTCAAAAAATACCATTTTTTCATAGATATCAATGTTTTTTGCATTGCATTGTTTTTATTCTTAATGATAATGGATATGAAAACCTTCATGCAAAATTTGGTTCCTCTACCATATCTTTTAAGGGTTTTTCGGTAGTAAGTTAGCAACTGTTATAATAATATGGGTTGACAGATGAAAAACAGGTATAACTTTTTTGAGAGACGTCAGATTGCCTTCGTTTAAAATTTTTTGGAATCAGCATTAAAAAATACCTTGAAATCATGTATCATATGTGCATATAATACCATTGTCCATTGTTGCTAATTTGAAAATCTCCAAGTCGGTAAAAAAGATTCTTAATCTAAATGAGAGTCAAATACGTTCACAGCAGGGTTCGAACCTCGGTCCTGAAATTTTGGAGCAAATTAAAAAAAAAAGTGCAGCAATTGCAAAATTTCCGGAGTAGATTTGAAACAAAAAAAAAATCTTTACCTTTTAGGAACTTTTTTTTAATAAAAAATAAGTAAGTCCTAATTCCAGTCAGTTCAATTCCTAAAAAAGAACTATTTTGTGATAAATTCACCTTGGACCAATTTATATTGTTTAATTAGCCTCATTAATGCAAGTGGTGGTTCAAAAATGTGTTTGCAATTCTAAAATAAATACAATTTCGATTTAAAACATTCCAATCTGGTTAGCAAAGTTAGTTCAGGAAGCAATTTTTTTGTGTGGAAAAAGTGGAGTAAATCCTGAAAAATCGGAGCGTTGGAGTAGATTATTTTTTTCCCTCAAAAGTGAAGCAAATTTGCTCCGATCGGAGCAAGGTTTTAACCCTGGTTCACAGTGTCATTCAAATTCCGTGCAATATAAAATGTAAATAGATTCGAGTAAATTCAAAAGTACTAACTTTATTCATTTCAACGAACTGGCTATAAGTTGATTTGGTCATGTTATTCGTCGAGCTGCTAGACGGGCACCGAACTCCATCATTTTTTCTGATATGTGTACCTACTTTTTTTCCCAAAAAATAAATTATGAAAATTTGGGAGTCAAAAGAATATATATTCGAAATTTTTTTGTTTTTTGTTTAATTTCACGGTGTTACAAAAATGAGGTTTTAAAATATACGCGGGCGGAGACCTATCAGGTTTTGTAGAGCTAGTCGCACTGAATACGAAACGGTATTTGAAAATCCCCTAACACCCCCAAAATCTGGAGTTACGGGCAAAAAACGGTTTTTTGGACCTTCACCCATTGAAAAAATTCTAGCTTCGACAATTTTTTACCCATTTTCGATTTTTTTACAGTTTCTGATAAAAGATAAATATACCTTTTTAACAATGTATAAAACATGTAACTCGGTTAAACCACTTAGAATTTATAAGATGTCAAAGTTCAAAAATTCAATTTTTTTTGTCATTTGCCCAACTTCGGCATCAATTTAAAGTATATGTTTTCAAGACAACATGCTATTTAAAAAATATATTCTAAAACTATATCTATTTCCCAATTGATCGAGGTATTTTTTATGAAAATCACTTCAAAATTGGCTTAGAAAAAAAAATTTTTCGATTTCAACCCAGATACAGAAATTGGAACTTTTAGGTATAGAACAAAAATGTTGTTTCGGCACGTAGTAGGATAAGTTGGGCGCCAGGATTTGATGAAGGGTTTTTGTAGAGGAGCTCAATACAAACATTTTTTTTCTTTAAGAGGGGGGTCTATCTCCCCCCGTTTAGGTGGGAGGGGCATTTTTCTAAAAAAAAATTATCAAAATAAAAAAAAATTATTAAAAAACAACGGCAACACTTACAGTAATAAATGATACCATTTCCAAAAGGCAAAATTGTGCATTTGATTCTAATTTTTAAATCAATATAATATTCCCAATAGTTTTTGAAATAAGAGATTTCAAAGTTAAAAATAGGGGAAAATATTTTTTTTAAAACTCATTTTATACTATTTTTGTCCAGACTGTGAATTTTAGTTAATAAATTACTTAAACAGAAAACTGCCTCAATTAATTCCTTATCGAACCGTGAAAACTATATGTTTCTATGTCTTCTAGTTTTTGAGAAAATTGAAAAATTATTTTATCAGATTTTTCTTTTTTCAAAATATTTTTTGTTTTTATTTGTTTTTATTTTTCAATTTTCTCAAAAACTAGAAGACATAGAAACATATAGTTTTCACGGTTCGATAAGGAATCAATTGAGGCAGTTTTCTGTTTAAGTAATTTATTTACTAAAATTCACAGTCTGGACAAAAATAATATAAAATGAGTTTAAAAAAAAAAAATTTTCCCCTATTTTTAACTTTGAAATCTCTTATTTCAAAAACTATTGGGAATATTATATTGATTTAAAAATTAGAATCAAATGCACAATTTTGCCTTTTGGAAATGGTATCATTTATTACTGTAAGTGTTGCCGTTGTTTTTTAATAATTTTTTTTTATTTTGATAATTTTTTTTTAGAAAAATGCCCCTCCCACCTAAACAGGGGGAGATAGACCCCCCTTCCAAAGAAAAAAAATGTTTGTATTGAGCTCCTCTACAAAAAACCTTCATCAAATCCTGGCGCACAACTTATCCTACTACGTGCCGAAACAACATTTTTGTTCTATACCTAAAAGTTCCAATTTCTGTATCTGGGTTGAAATCGAAAAATTTTTTTTTCTAAGCCAATTTTGAAGTGATTTTCATAAAAAATACCTCGATCAATTGGGAAATAGATATAGTTTTAGAATATATTTTTTAAATAGCATGTTGTCTTGAAAACATATACTTTAAATTGATGCCGAAGTTGGGCAAATGACAAAAAAAATTGAATTTTTGAACTTTGACATCTTATAAATTCTAAGTGGTTTAACCGAGTTACATGTTTTATACATTGTTAAAAAGGTATATTTATCTTCTATCAGAAACTGTAAAAAAATCGAAAATGGGTAAAAAATTGTCGAAGCTAGAATTTTTTCAATGGGTGAAGGTCCAAAAAACCGTTTTTTGCCCGTAACTCCAGATTTTGGGGGTGTTAGGGGATTTTCAAATACCGTTTCGTATTCAGTGCGACTAGCTCTACAAAACCTGATAGGTCTCCGCCCGCGTATATTTTGAGTGTTACACCGTGTTTTATTTCTGCATTCTATAAGCTCCCATTTACTGAACATTTTTTAAATTTTTCTAATGATTTTTTTTAAATCTATTTTGTGCCGAAAAATATTTGCTTTTCTGGTTTTCAAAAATAACCGTTTTGTTGAATACAAATATCTTAAATCACCATTCCTTTAACTTATCCAAAAATATTTCTTGAAAACTTTAAAGTGCTGTCATTTAAGAAAATTCTATTTTTTTAGATTTTTGAAAATTGAAAAATAAAATATTTTTGGACAAACAATTTTTTTTACAATTAGGTTAATAATTAAAGTGTGTTCTTTTTGACCTCCAATTTTCAAAACAATTTTTTTTTTTTTTTTTTTTTTCAAAAACTGTGGGTTCGATGTATCTTTTTGTTTTTAAATACCTCGTATCTTGGAACAGATATCTCCGATATAAAATATTTGAGGACTTGCAATTCTCTCAAAAACGGCTCTATTCATAGAATACAATATTGATACAAAAAATTCAAATATTATTTTTTAATCAGTTTTTTTTTTTGAAAATATTCCTTAAAAAATTAAAAATTTGGTTTTGAAAAATTATCTTTTCAAAAATGGCACATTAGTTTTTTTTTTTTTAATTATGTGTTAGCTGTTCATTCATAAATTACTAAGACTTAATAATTACTATGATCGATGTAGGTATCGAAGTCTTCTTTCTTCTAAAAATAAAACACCCTTTAACTCAAGATATTTTGAATGAACCCAATATTTTAAGATTACTTGTATAGAAGAGTAATAATTTTAGCTGTGCATTATTACCTATTGTTTTCTAAAATATTGTACAAAACTGTGGTAAATAGTTAAGAGTATTAGGTATTTCATTTTTAAGAAAATCAAAAGTTAAAAATTCAATTGAGGTTATAGAATTTAATTTTGCTTACAGAAACATTTATTTTTTTGTGAAGATCGTAGCTTTTTGGCCATTTTTTTTTTGTTGTTTTATAACATTTGAATGGAAGATCCTGTTATTTTTATCTCAAAAAAGTACAAATAGAATAGGTTCTGACAGACTGAATACGAGGCTCATCTTCTTCTTTTTTTTTCTATTATCTCTTTGCCATGTGGGACCAAAATCTTAAGATCGATTTTTTTTACAAACTACATTGCAAGAAAAAATGTATTTTATTAGAAAATTAAGTAACATAATAAAATCTTGTACATAATTGAAAAGTAAAAATAAACGTGACAATTTTCATTCCATAAAAAAAGAAGAAGATCCATTCTACCTATTGACTATTAAAATTTTCATCCTGATGCTGACTTCATTGCCGTTAATGTGTGATCACACATCTTTCCAAGTCTCTTCTCAACAATGAAAACATAAAACCTGTAATTCTTTTATCTCAACCTCCATCATCACTCTGTAACAATAAAAACAACAACAAACGATCTCTTTAAATGCGGTGGATCTTTTTTTCCCTCTTACTCTGTACACCGCACGATCATTATTGAACGATAACAATTTGTCGCCAAGGTGTTTCGAATATGTTTCGGAAACTTGTCTACAACTTCAAGAAGTCCAGTAGGTATACCTTCCTTCCTTTATACGTGCCCTGCCCAGAAGCAAAGCCATTGTCACAATCGATTGAAACCGATCAAGGCGATATATGTATCGTCTGGAAGTATTTTTTGCTCCTTTTTCTTATTGCTCATGGCTTTGTAAATTTTTTTTTATTCATTTTTACGAGTGTTCGTTTTTTTTTTTGTTCCTGGTATATTTTCCCTGTTCAGCAATCATTCTTCGTGTGGAATTTCAATTAGAATTGAACGAGATGAAATGTTGGAAATTCTGTGAATTACCAGTTTGTGCGTATAAAGGAAGGACTACGATAAAGAGTGCCCTCTGAACATCAACGCATCCTCACAAAGAAATCGGAATTTGGAACTTCAGTCTGCAAACTGTAGAGACCGACAAAAAAAATTCCAATAAATCGGTCCAACTATATTTGGAAGCAACCACGAAAATTGCATCGATCAATCTCGAAGAAGAAGACATTTTTGGTCTTGGAATGGTAACGATCTTGTTCATGATCAATTCAAGTGGTACATATTCACTTGGGTTACGCAAGTTTTTGAAGGTTTTTTTTTTGTTCAGTTTGTGTTTTTTTGGCAATGAAAGCATTTAAATTACTGATCAGTTTACGAGTGCACACATAAGACAAGTGTCACAATGTAATTTAAAATGCTAACGAAGATTTTTTTGTCAAGGCTTCAAAATGATCGAAATTGGGGTTTTCATAAAGGGAATAATTCAAGCTGGAAAAGGTATTAGCTGAATAATGTTGATAAAACTTAAGAACAACTTAAGCGATTTTGATAAAACATTTTTCACTTGATTCGTTTTTTTTTGAAGTGAAAACTTCTTTAGTATCGTAGTGATTTGAAACACGATGAAACGAAAAAGCGACAGGAAAAATCTATTTGTTATAATTTTTTTGTGTGAAATTTCGACATGGTTGGCTTTAAAAAATTCTTACATTTTTTGTAGGCATCGTAGAAATATGATTGGAGCATCTTATAAAAGGTGAAATAATAAGCTTTCAGATGATATAAAATTTATTATATGTTGTCTTATGGTGTTAGAAAAAATAAGACTTTATTTTTGCTTTTTCATCAAAACATTTTTTTTTTTTTAATAAATTATTTTTATACGTTTTCTTTAGAAAAAATGATTTTTAAAAGTTTCACATCTACCACTTGTGAATTCCACACATGTTTTTTTTTTTTGTTTGATCGTGTGAATAAACAAAAAACTTTTATCTTTTTTTTTCAGACTATTTTGGATATCATAGACAGGGTTACTGCCAAGCTGGTCTAAGTGCAGGTGTTAGTAAGGTAAGTGACTACAAGATCAAGATTAAGTCATTTTAACACTCTTTCCCAATTTTTGGTTTCTATTTTATTGGACAAAACTTCTGCGTTAAAAAAAAACACACAAAAATATTCTTTTAGCTAAAAAATTTACATAAACACATCACGATAAGTTTTTTAAAACATTAAACGTTGTAGCTTGTAGGTTCTCTATTTGCCTACAGAAGCCGCATTTTTCAAGTTCAAAGCCATAAAGTAATCCTTCTCCCACCACCATTGACTAGCTACCAAGTACATTTTTCTTCAATATGTATTTTGTCCGAAGATGGGCGTTAAATAAAATAGAGATAATCGTGTGCGACGCGGGATGGGATCTTGGGGATCTTAGGATGTGCGAACAGTTTTATATGTATTTTTGCCAATAGCAAATTTAAATATTACAAACAAAAATTTCTTGAAAGGATACACTTGAATACTTGTTTAAAAGGAGGAAGCGTTTATAGGGGAGATATAGGAAAGTTAGGATAAAAGATTTCTTTATGTTAAAATCAATTTCTAGCTAGGATATTTTCATGTTTTGTACTTAGGATATGCGTTAAGTTGTCAGCATTGTCAGTTGGTCGTACTTATTATTGAGAATCTGAGAATCACCCTAGTCTCCCCTAAATCCTTGTTTTTTTTATACTAATAGATATCTTTAATACATTTTTTTCGTGCGTTTTAAAAATTTCACGATTTGTTTCCTTCTTTTTTTCTTATTTTGCTTATGTTTTTGCGTGAGATGCACATCTATGGTAATGTTAAAATAGTTGTACTCTATCGATTTGAAAAAGAAGATTTATGGAGATTTACCATTTGACTAGTTTTATTTACATATATAAATCATCTTGAACTTAAATGTGTGATGTTGTTAAATATAGTGAAATGTAATTCATTTGCATACAGCTGCTTTTAGATAAGTTACCTATTAATCTTATCGAATTTGAATCTGTATCTGATTATACATTTAGGTATTTAAGCTAATTTCACATATGACCAAATAAGAAAAGATATTTTTCTCTAAAACGGTCAAAAACGATTTTGATTAAACAAGATCTGATATACTGTCACACATTACATTCTAATTTCTAAAAAAACAAAATACTTTTTGAACCCCTATTAACGGTACCTACCATTAGAACAGTTTTCTTGATATCTGACTTTCTCGTAAACGACTGAGCCGATTTCAACGGAAAATTTTTATACGAAAAGTTTTCGAAATTTTAATTTAAAAACTCAAAAATATAAGTTTTTAATTTTTTTTTGAAAATATGTGGATTAAGTTTTTTCAAAATGTCGTACGATGCTTTTCTTTTTAATTTTTGAAATATTTTATATATAAAAATTACATATATTTTTTTTTTAAATCGCGGGTCTTACTATTTTTTTTTTAATAATTGCTATTTACAAGAAAATTAAAATTATTTATCAAATTAAATTAAAAAAGCTTTAATATTCATAACAACATAACCTAACAAATTTTTCAAAACTTATTTCGAAAAAATGTTTGATATCTATCTAGGTACATATTCAAAATTTTGAAATCATTAACAAATCGGTTATTCGCATTTTGAATTTAAAAATAAATTGAATATTTTTTTAACATAATTATAATTATAGTATTAAAATTGAAAAATAATTTTATCAGATTTTTTCTTTTTCAAATTATTTTTTTTTTTTATTTTTCAATTTTCTCAAAACCTAGAAGGCATAGAAACATATAGTCGATAGTCATTAGATCGATAAGGAATCAATTGAGGCAGTTCTCTACATGAATTAATTTTTTATTAAAATTCACAGTATGGACAAAAATAGTAATTAATGAGTTTTTTTTTTAATTTTTTTTCGTCTATTTTTAACTTTGAAATCGATTATTTCAAAAACAATTGTTTGAAATATATTGATTTAAAAATAAGAAGTAAATGTACAATTCTGCCTTTTGGAAATGGTATCACTTATAACTGTAAGTGTAGCCATTGTTTTAATATTTTTTTTTTAATTACCCCTCCCTCCTAAAGGGGAGAGATAGACCCACCTCCCATAGTAAAAAATGATTGTATTGAACTCCGTTATCAAATCCTGGCGCCCGAGTTATCGTACTACGTGCCAAAATAACATTTTTGTTCGGTGCCCGGTGCCGGTAAAAATTAGAATTTTTTCAATGGGTGAAGGTTAAAAAATCCGTTTTTTGCCCTTAATTACAGATTTTGAGGGTGTTAGGGACTTTTTAAATACGGTTTCGTAATCACTGCGACTAGCCCTACAAAATGTGTTAGGTCTCCGCTCGCGTATATTTTGAGTATTACACAGTGTTATTTTTTTGAACATATTTTTTTAACAATTCAAATAAATGTAAAGTCAAATTATGTCTCGCTCTCGATGCAGATAAATTTGGTGTTCATATTTCAAATGAAAGGTACATATTTAGTCATCAAGTGCGTAGTTTAAAATTTTAGAAATATTATGCCATGTCTAACGAATTCAAATACTTCAAAAAAGGTAAAAAAAAAAAAAGAAAATGTCTGGGCAGGGGTCAAAATCTAAAATTTAAAGAAAACATTTTTGAGAATATTTTCGAAAAAACTACATAACGTACCTACAAAAATGTCAGCATAAATATTTTTTGATCCGATCTTTTTCAAAAAAGAAAAAATCATGTTTTTGAAAGAAAATATGAGCTCTAAAAATATAATCTAACCAATTTTTTCTTTTTTTTTTACTAATTTAAAATACTTTTGTTTTAAATACCTTATTTTGAATACAAAATACTATACATTAAAATGTAATTAAAAGATATTTTTTTTACAAAGCTTGAGTTGATTTACAAACACTGTTTGAAAAAATTAGTTTATAGTGCAGTTTGAAAATTCCATTCTCAGCTCACCATTTAACTTTTAAATTGATAGGTATTTATAAATAAATTTTATTTTATTTTTATTTTATTTTATTTTATTTATTTATTTCGTTATTGCTTAATAACAGTAAGATACAATATCTTATAATTTAGTTATAAGCTAATTTTACTATTAGAGCAAGCATAATTTAATATTAAAATACTTCAAAAAGGATAATTCAATATATAATTCTTCAAAAACTATTAAATCTAAACATTTCCTGCTGAATAATATTTTCTTAAATCCTTTCGCATTCTGTTTGTGTTTTGTATTTCTTTAATACATCGAGGTAAAGAGTTCCAAAGGCGTACCGAGTTTACGAAAAATTGGCGCTCCGATGTTAAAAATGAATATCGAGGATGAATTAAATGATGAGATCGATTTGAGGCTGCAAATCTTATTTTTTCAAAACAGTAATGAGGTTTGTGTGTTAACAATATATTGGAGAGCAAGATCAAAGAGCGAAACTTTAAGTAATTTTCAAAAGACATATCCAACAATCGTAATTCGAGACCGGCCAACCTATCATATTTACGAAGTCCATAAACATAACGTACTGCACTATTGAACGCGACATTCAGCTTACGTTTACTTACATAGTTGCAATTACAATAAATTTCGCACCCATAGACTAAAATTGGTATTATCAAAGTCTTCACAAGAAAAAGACGTGTTTTAACAGGTGTAAACGACTGAGTTACCCATAAAGTACGCAGAGCCCCATACACTTTACCCACGAGTGAATTAATATGGTTATCCCAAGTTAAGTAACGATTAAATGTAACGCCGAGATTTTTTGCAGTTTCTACGTAAGTAATGGGCACAGTGTCCAAAACAATCGAAGGAAAATAGTTAACATCAAGATTTTTTCTTGATATTACCAGACTCTTAGATTTTGTTGGGTTTAAAATAAGACAATTCAACTTGGACCAATTTACAATTTTCTCAATATCTTCATTAACACAAAGAACTGCGTGTTCAATTAACCCAAGGGGACAGCTTATATACATTTGGACGTCATCGGCATACATATGGATGGAGCAGTTTTTAATGATGGATGGAAGTTCATTCACATACATAGAAAAAAGTAGAGGACCAAGTATTGAGCCCTGAGGGACACCGGAAACGTTAGGCAAGAAATCAGACAATCTATCTCTAATTTGGACAGCTTGTTTTCTGTTACACAGATAGGAATAGATGAGTCTAGTGGCACTTAATGAAAAATTGAAATTTTGCAAAAGCTTCCAACACAAATTAACGTGATTGACTGAGTCAAAAGCCTTTGAAAAATCAAGGAGCACCAAAAACGTGACTTCATCCTTATCCAACTTTTGCCTTATATCTTCAGTGACGCTCAGGAGTGCCGTGATACAGCTGTGCTTTTCGCGAAAACCCGATTGTTTTGGAGTAAGCAACGTATTGTCTGTAAGAAAAGAACTAATTTGTTTTTGCAGAATTCTTTCGAAGGCCTTTGACAGGAATGGTAATACTGCGATAGGCCTAAATTCATCACCTTTGGCATTTTTGGGAAGAGGGATGATTTTAGCTAACTTCCAGAGACTCGGATACACACCAGACATAAGAATGTTGTTGAAAATGCATGTAAGAAAAGGTAGGACAATTGGCAAGATTATTTTTAAAAACTTAGGGTGAATTTCGTCCAACCCAACTGCATTTGACTTGATAGAGAGTATACTCTCGACAACATCAACACTATCTACTGAATGAAAACCGAAACCAGATTCATTTGATTCTACAACATTAGCAAATGGATTTATGCTTAAAGGTAAGTGTTGTGAAGGTAAAGAAACGAAAGTCTTGTTGAGAACATTACCATCCGCATCTTCAACTGTGCAGCCTTTTGACTTTCCAATGCCAATTTTTTTAAGGTTGGTCCACAACTGACGTCCGTTTAAGGAAGTACTAAGCTTGTCAGTGTACATTAATTTTTTGGCCGATCGTATTTCCATTATAACTCTATTCCTAAGGGAGCAATATATACGCCTTAACTCATTTAGTCTGTACCGTTTCCAATCTTTATAGGCATCATCCCGTTTCTGCATTAAAATTCGTATATTGTTGGTGAACCATGGTTTTTCGCAGGGTTTAAAGAGCTTGGTAATTAAAGGTATATGAGTATCAAATAAAGTTTTAATGTTGTCGTTTAAGAAGTTTAACTGTTCATTTGATGAAGACATATAAAATATACGATCCCAATTTTTCGCTCTAGTATCCTCTTCCAAACGCTGAATATTTATATTATTAAAATCCCGATATGTGACTTTTTTAAAAGAGTAATCAAAATTGAATTTCAAAGTTAAAAAAATTAGGTCATGTCGAGAAAAAACAGGTGCAGAAAGCTGGTCATACAAAGCTACGTCACTTTTGTTGGAGACAAAGAACAAGTCTAATAGTGTTGAATCAGTAAGCGAAAAATGTGTTGGAACATTAGCATTAACTGGTCTCAAGTTCAAAGTTTGCATGTTATAAGAAAGGATATTTGGTTTCAAAAGGTTACAATTAAAATCACCACAGAGAACAATATTAGGGGAAGCCAGCAAGATATCTTCCAAAAATGTGAAGAAGGGTGAGAGATCTATATTCCTATTTGGCCGATATATTGCACCTAAAAGCAGACTATCCTCATTGCCAACTATTTCCACAAACAAATACTCAACACTACTGAGAGAATCTGATGAGCATTTAAGTCTGCACTTAACACTCGCTTTAACATATATTGCTACACCACCCCCAATACGATCCTTTCTATTAACTCGAAATAACTTATAGCCCTCTAAGCTACAAACCTCATCGTTAAATTCATCCTTAAACCAAGTTTCTGTGACGCAGATTACATCAACATCAGATTCGATAAAAAGATCACGAAACTCATCGATTTTTGGTAATAAGCTTTGCGCATTTATATGACAAATGCGAAGACCGCATTTCTGTTTACATAGAACTCTAACCATAGAGTGCAATGTTCGGCTATTAATCATTTTTCAATATGGCAACAAAAGGAATGGAAAAGATTTAAAAAAAAAAAAAAAAAAAGTAAATGTAATAAAAGTAATTTAAGTTATAAGTAATTTAAATGATGAGAAAAAAATGTAGAAAGTTTATTAATTTGAATGAAAATTGAAAAAGAAAAGTTAATTATTAATAAATTGTAGAAAAAAGAAAAATAAAGTTTATTTACGAATTCAAAATATACAAAGAAAAACAATAATATTAATTTTCATTTAAATCTGCTGATCTGGTAACGTTATCGAGTCCCTCGATGCATTTAACTAACACAGCTGTGTCTTCAGTTTGGCGTTTGACATAAACAATTCCCCTTGAGGTGAATACGGAAGAAAGTTGTTTACATTTTTTTAGTTCAAGTGCACGCTTTAATATTGTTCTGTTGAGATATGACAAGCTTTCTCGAATATGGATAAGAGGCGAAGAGGAGGTAGAGGTACCTTTACCATCAATAGCGAGGTGAATATCATTTAAGCAAAGTTGTTTTTTATTATTTTTCCGATAGTTCGCTAGGGAGGTTAAAACATAGTTTTTATCGTAAGGCGAGTTGAATTTGATCTTTATCGCGGAGTTGCTTGACTTTAGTTTAGGACGAGTGCGGTAAATATTAGTTATTGTTGGTGGTTTAATACTAATTACGTTGCATATTAAATTGAAGATTGATTTTAGATTTTCATTAGGCAAACATGGAATGCCGAAAATAAAAGCATCTTTCGCAACCACTCGGTTTTCATAAGAGTCAAATGATTGTTTCATTTTTCCTAATTCGTCGGTAGTGTTACTAAATTGTGTGTTTATGTTTTTGAGTTCACTAGATTTTTCGGCAAGCAATGTTTTTGTTTTTTCGCACTCGGAAGTTACGTTATATAGTGACAATTTCAAGTTGTTTACTTCTGTGGTAAGTGAAACAATTTCTGTTTGAATATTAGGCTGTGATGATTCTAATTGAACCACTCTATTGTTTATATCACTGATGTTTTTTTGCAGGTCTTTTATTTCGCGCCCTAATTCGTCGGTAATTTTTTTTTCGGACTCATTCATTTTCTTAGTTAAAAGTGAAACAATAAACTCACTTTGTTGTTTAAGCTTCTCAGTTATCCAGATTTTATCCATTGTTTTTTGGGATTATTTTTATATTGATTTTTGTGAAGGGGATAAAGGGGATAGGGGCGAGTCGAAGCGAGATTTGTTAGCACCTGAAATGGGTCACTTTGCTGAATTAGATGGCAATTGTGTGCGTTATAATTTTAAACAGTTGTAAGAGTGTGTAAGAGTGAGTGATTACACATAAAAAAAAGATGTGTTAGTGCCAGATAAAATTTTAGTTTAAGAGAACTTAATGTATGTATGTAATATATAAGTTTGCACAAAGAAAGCATAAAAAATGTGTAAATGAAAATATAACCACTTTTATTTTTGCTTTTAAAGGCCAAAACTTAATCACAATTCACTGACAAATTAAAGGAAATCAATTAATGTATGTCAACTTAAGATTTTAACTGGTTTTAATTTTAGTTTAAATGCGTTTACGGTCAAAAAGAATTTAACAATATCACCAGAATCAGAAACACGTCTACTCAGCAGCTCATTCTATTTTATTCCTACATACTTTTTTGTCTTTTCAGAAAGGTGATCGTCTTTTCATTGGTGCTCCTGGCAGCTGGTATTGGCAAGGTATGTTGTTTTTTAACAATTTATTAAAATTAACCAAATGAAAGTAGAATTAACTTATAAATTTTAGGATTTTAAGACAGTAATATTTTAAATAATGAATTAGTAGAAAATTAAACACAAAAAATCGAAATGGAATTAACTATTTTCCTAAATCCTCAATCCCACATACAATTAGTATTATGAATACAAAATTGTATTTATATTTCCAATCTTATTAAAAACAATATTTTAAAAATTCCAACTGCTTCCCCGTTTGTAACATATAAAATCGATTAAAATCGTAGAACTATAAGTTTTTAGTACAAAAGTTGTTAATCAAATCATTAAAAAAAAAAAACGTTGAATTTCAATAAATTGTAATTTATTTATGTGAGGTTTAAAGGTCAGCATGATGACGTGCTAACAAAGTCAAATCGATTTGTCAACCAATTTAAAGGAAATTATTACTTACTCCTACTTTATTTTTTTTTTTATTATTCTGGAATCAAAATATGGTTCAATTGGAAAATAAATAAATTGGAGCAAGAAATGAAAAGATTTTTTTATGTATATTTTTTTTCTTTCTTTCTCTGATGGAATTTAATTGAATGAAATTACTTATAAGAATGATTTCATGGAATTTCAAGTTAATAACTTTTATTATTGTTTAATCTTTTTTTTTTAATTTGACTAACAAATGTTGGGGAATCGAATGAGGATTTTTTTTTACTTTTTATATTTTTGAATTAATGATAAAATCGAGGAGTAATTTTTAAGAGTATGATACAAGAATGCTTGTTGTGTGATTTAAATAAAAAAAAAAAAAAAAAACAAATACAAAAAAAGTTGGTGAATATTTGTCAAGTCGAATCAATGAAACAAGTTGGAAATAAAAATAGGTCAAAAAATTGAAATTTATTATGTAGTGTTCTTTTTGTTTTATTTTTTCATTGATTCAAACTTGAAAAATATCTATAGGAAATTTAAACAACACAAACATTTATAATTTAAGTTGTAGTTTAATTTAATTTGAAACACTAACAAAAAAGTAAAAGTTGAACAGTTTTTTTTTTATCTTAATTTTTGTAATTTTTCCGTAATTTAATTATTTTTTTACTTTAATATTATTTTTTTTTATTTATTTATATATCTTCTCGTTTCCTGCCTGTATCTGCACCCCTTCATTGTAATGTGCGCGACTGTTGTGTTGTGTTGCCTTATTGTGACCTTATACCCCCTATCTATCTATCCCAACGTATTATATATGTATATCAACATATATTATGTATTATTTGTTTATACATTTGCAACAAATTTTACATAAATTAATTAAATAAAAACAAAACAAAAAAAAAATCTACGTGCTGTGATATTTCTTCAAAAACATACAAAATAAATATTTCGTCGAATTGAATGCAATATTTTTGGAAAAAAAAAACCGAATTCAAAATAAAAAGGAGAAGCATTCTCAATTGACCCCGATTCAAAATATCCGTATAAGCCGCCAATGTATCAAGATTTCGGCTATGGAGGTAAAGAAAATTACAAAATCAAACAAAAAAAAATATGACTTTTAGTTTAGTTTTCATTAATTTCTTTTTTTTTTTAATAATAAAAAGATTTTTTTTAACCATTTCTTTTGTCATTTTTTTTTTCTTGACATTTTTATACATAAATTTAATTTTTTTTCTTAAATTTAATTTTCAAAATTCAAAATTTCATTGTTGTCTTAATTTGATAAACTCTAATGCGATACTTTAAATTAGTCAATGCTATTGTACAATTTTATAATTTTTACAAGCAATATTCTTATATAAGTCTTGTACAATTAATTGTTTTAATTTCATGAAAAACTACATAGATTTTAATGTTTATGGTTCTTGTTATTGAATAAGGAAGATTTTTAGTACAATTTTTGTTCAACATTGCTTCACAATTTTTACAATTTAATACAAATAGAGTGTTTTGCACTCAAGTGGCTACTCTTAAAGTTATTTTGTAACTTAAAAAAAAAAAACCCTGTACAGTTGATGAGATATTGCCTATGACAACATTTCTGAGCAAACTTAAATTTCTGAATGATCTTAATTTTGCACAATATTATTGACAGTAGATCGCATTAGCGTAAAAAAAAATAAAATTCATTATAGGAAAATTAAAACAAGAAAACTTGGTGCGCTTCAACAGAAAAACAAAAAACCTAAAAAAAAAAAAACCTTAACAACGCTTAATATAATTTTTTACATGATGCTGGATAAATTAAGGACGAATTTAATTTCTAACCATTAAAAACAGAATATTTTGGGCTTATTTCTAAAACTGAAACTACAAATTAACATTGGCTATGTGCAAGGAAAGACAAAAACACATAACTATAAATCTATTCATCAAAAGCATTTAAAAGAAAACGAGCATTTGAAATGCTCTGGCGGAACGCATTTTTAATCAAAACCATACAAGAATGGTTTCATTATGCGTTTGCGGCTCTAAACAAAAAATCTTTTAACAAAAATAATTAAATTAAATAGAACAACGTTGCTTTCTTCTTATATACTCCTTTTCTGGTCAGTTTTGGTCTGTAATACTTTATATTGGATTTTGCTCTAATGCTTTATTTAGCTATATATTATTTTTTTTTACAAATGGAAGAACATTTTTTTTACTCTTGAATATATTGGTGAACATTTAAATTGGAAATCATGATTTGTGTGTATTTTTATAGTATTAATTTATTGCATGTATGTTTATTTGTTTTGTGGTGGTAATTTGTGGTTGTTTCAATAACTTTCTAACAAATCTGTTTTTAACTAATATAATTTTATTAAGGATCCTTAAATTTAATACTTTAACTGCGCAATGGACTACGATCATTTAAGTAATAAATTAAATTAGATGATTTAATGTAAGTTATGTCAACTTGAAGAAACAAAACGTTCTAAGAACAAATTATAATGAAAGTTCTGTAGATTTTTGAGATATCGTAGAAAATATAAGAAAATTTAACGTAAGAAAATTTATTTCAATCTATCTAACTATTACCTATTGAAAAAAAAGTGATAAATTTGATCGGGTTTAATTTACCTAACCAAAAAGACACGAATTTAAAATAAAATTTGGCAAAGGGCACCAAAAGCACCAACAAAGTATAGAACAAAGTGTTTTCCAACCAGCTTCCATTTTCCGCACAAATTACTGGAGGGTATAATAACAACGCAGAATCAGAATTCTTATAACTTTTTGGCCACAACTCACTTATTAAATTTTTGTCGACACTAAATTTTCCTAAATTATTATTAGCGGTCAAAAGTGGTTTTCTCATTCGAAAACAAATCTTAAGGAGTACATTTGTTCATTGGTATCTACAACTTTTAACTGAGCAATGTGTTTGTTAAGTAAACCATATTTCTTTTCATCGGCTTTGATAAATTTTTTTATGTTTTTCTTGTTATTTTTTTACTTGAAAATGATATTTTTAATCCAAAACTATCAAAAAAAAAAGAAGAATTGCAAATCTAACTGGTCTAAAAGATTTTTTAACCAAGAACCGAAACATATTTTTTAAACATAGGTTTTAAGTGTGCTGAACTCGAATCCCAAATCAAAAAATTTCTACCAGCCTCTGTTTTTGAAAAACAAAACAAAGTTTTTTTATATTGGTAATATTTCAAAAACGGAGGCTAGTACCTTAAACTCGGGCAATATCGCTTGTGAAAGAAGAAAACCTGTTCTTTTTCATTTTAAATGTAACTAAATGGTAATATTTTAAAAACAGAAACTAATTAGCTTTTTCTGACTTTGGATTTCAGTTCGGCACCCTTAAAACCTTCAGAAATGTATATTTTGATTCTGAAGACCATTTATTGCTTATTCATTTTTAAGGGACTTTTTATGACTATTTATCAAAGGAGTGTTGAAAAAAGTCTGCATATTTTCCTATATAAAGATAAAAATCTGACTGGAAATTTTTTAAGTTTATACAATTAGGATATTTAAAACTCCGAATTGTTTGGACCGGGATTTTGAGCTAAAATTACACCTTGGAATATGTTAAAAAATATCAACATAACAAAGAAAAACTTGAATTTATACAAAATTAAAAGATTAATTGTGGAAAAGTGAGATGGCTGGTTAAGTTAAAAACAAAGTGAAAAGAAGTGACAGAAAAGAGAAATATTCAAAATACTAAACAAAAAAAGTATTGATCGCCTGAAGAGTTTTCAGCTTTGATAGCGTAAAAATAAGAAAAATAAATATTTTTACTAACGATATGAGTAGTAGGGGAAGGTGGCCTAAAATGGCCCCCCTAAGGAAAATGTCCTATATCTCGAAAAACAGTAGCATTCAAACTTAAATGCTATATACTTTTTAAAGTTTAATATATTACTCTCACATTTTTTTCATTTGCGAGTTGAAAAAGTTCCAAAAAGTATTTAATTTTTTTAATTTTCAAGACGTCTACAAATTTCACTGATCAAATTTACCCGGGTAAAATGGCACACTGTCCAAACATACGTGATTTTAAATGCAAAATTGAATCAAAGGGCTTCTTTTCCATTTTCTTGGAACAAGTGGTGCTTAATCCCCCCAGATCTTTCATCGAGTCATTCAAAAGTCAGTTCATGTTGGTTGCTCGTCTCTTTTTTGTAGTTTTTGCAACTTTGAGTGTTTTGGAAGCCTTTTTCTAGGTTTTTGACGGAATCAAGGGCTTTCCTCAGTCCAGGACTTCTTCTTGTACATCTTTCATAAATAGCAACTATTTTTACTTTAAAAAAATGAAAATGTGAAAAAAAAATTAAAATGACATGTGAAATAGGTATGCCATTTTACCCGAGCACTAAGTAGGCCATTTTGCCCATTTTGAGTTTTTTCAATTTAATTTTTACACCAAAAAATTTAAAATCGTTTTAAACCAACTTATTTCAGTTAATTAACAAGAAATACTTCATGCGTACACACATTAACTTCTTTTTCCAAAATACAATGTTTTTTATACTTTTTTTTTGCAAAAAAAATTTCACAAAATTTTAACGAGTGTACTTTTTGATGTGGATAGAGACAGTTTGACCTGTCAAATTTCAAATAATGGCTTGAAGTTCCTGAAATTTCGTATATGTTGGTTTTGCCAGATAAACTAAAGAATCGCGTTCATAAAACTTTATAATTATTTTCGATTCTACGATTTCTAGCAAGGGGGCCATTTTACCTTGGGGTGCCATTTTAGGCCACTTTCCCCTACTATAAGTACTAAACAAAATCAAGATACGCATTCGTAAAAAAAATTTATATAACAATAAGACATGACATTACATGACAAGTCCGTGTGATTGTCTGTCTGTCACCTTAAGTGAAAGAAAACATTTTACAAAACAATATTTTCAATTTTACAACTTTCCTTTTTATATTTAACAATATCCATCCAAGTGGCTCGTTTGAAGGATTCGCAAAGCTTTAGATATATCATTTCGGAAACATTCTATTCATTAAAAAATATACTTTTCTTGTATAAAAGATATGTTCAATAATGGGGTCTTTAATTATAATGGAGAGTGAATAAATTGGGTCCTAAAACTACATTCTTTGAACTACTTTTGCTATATTGAAATAGTACTTCAAAGTAGCTTAAAGTACTAAGCAGTAGATAAATTAATATTCTCAAAGAAACGCAGCTATTATTTTTCAATTTCTTCAAATACAGTGTTTGAAATTTTACCCTACTTTGTTTTACTTTATTATTATTTTGATGAAATATATGGTCGAAAAGCTGCTTTAATTTTGACGTGATAACGTCTTATAAATCGATGAACCATGGCAGCCACCACAAAAAAGTGACGCCATTTTCTAACGTTACACTCTCGCACTTTCGCAGTGCGGCAAAAAATTTCAATTAAAAATTAAAAATAAACTATTAGAGATACAAAAATCTTCTATAGCTTATTTGAAAGATAATAACCTAAAGCTTAATCCAAATGAAGGATTTTTAAAAATTCCGTCATTTAATAGGGTAAACAGGGGTAAAACGGAAAGATGAAATTTGGGCTAAAATCTAAACGCGAAGTCGTAGAGAATTGGTTTTTTTTTTGTTATAGATAGATGAGAATAATTTAAGAATAACTGCATTTAAGAAAAAATTGTAAAAAATTTTGAAACTAAGCTATAACGTTTATAGGACATGTAGGTTTTGGCCTTATGCATACATGTGCAAAAACTTGGAATCATTTAGTGAGTTTTGATTGAATAACGGAAGAAACAAGTTTTTAAAAAACACGTTTTTTGACCGTTTTTAACCGATTTTCATTTTTTTTTTATTTTTATATTTTTTTCTTTAATAGATACAGGAATAAAGTATATGGAGTTATGATAGACCATGACTACGACTATATGTTTCAATCATTTTCATAAACACAATTTTGAGATAACGGTAAAATAAAATTTTTGAATTCAACAGGTTATAACTTTTGACCGAGAGCAGATAGAAATTTTATTATGAGCATCCTGATACAATTACCTTTCATTTGGTATATCACCCATAACGGTAGACTAACTACAAGCTTCACAATGTTATCTCAGTCTGGGAATTCGACATGGTTGACTTTAAAAAATTTTAACTTCTCTTGTAGGTATCTTTGAAATAAGATTGATACGTCATATGAAAGGTGAAATAATAAGCTTTCACGTGGTATATATTTTTTATAGGTTGTCAAACAAAAAAATTGATTCCATAACCTGAGAACATAAAAATAGATGTTTTTATTGCTTTTTTTAATAAAATTTGATCGAGTTCAAAAAATTCTAGCTCTTTTTGTAGATGTCTCATAGACCTGATCGATATATATATTTTGACGATAAGTTTTCAGATGGTATAAAATTAATTATAGGTTGTTAGGGAAAAAATGGAATTAATGACGTTAGAAGATAAAAATTCATGTTTTTTTTGATGAAAATGAATGTTTTCAATAAATTATTTTTATACTTTTTGTGCATTGTAAAAATTTAAGAATGGTTTTTTTTAGCTTTTTCTTATAAATTATGATTGTTTGAAAAAAGTAAACGCTTCAGTTCTCATTTTAAACAAAAGCACACAACCTGTTTTCTGACGACGTTATCACGTAAAATCATCGTCCGTAAACCGGCTTTACAGACAACCTCTTTTTAATTTTAACTTTAAAAGCAATTAGGGGGGATTTCTAAAGTTTCGCGGCGTGTATTTGATTTTATTTTTTTTTTTCTTCAAAACATCGCTTCATCTGGTGAACCTGACTTCTAAGTCTTGTTGAAATGTTTTATTCTCAAGAAATTCAAACAATTGCATTATTATTAAAAAAATAATAAGAATTGTAGTCCATACGCAAAATTTAACATTTTCCATACATCCAGCTTGCTACATGTTTTCCTTAGTTTTCTCCTCTGTAAAAAAACTTTATTATATGTTTGTATTTAAGTAAATGTTTTACATATTTTACTAACAAAACAGTGTAAATTAAGGCCTTATCTCATTTTCAATCTGGAAAAAAGTTTTTAATTAAAAAATTATTATGATCTGGCAATGCTATTTCCAAATTATGTAGATTTTATAAATTCTTCTTTTTTTCAAAGATTCATTATTTCTTTTAAAAAAGCATTGCCAGCTTAGAAAAACTTAAATTCATCCATCAAATCATCAATAAAAATAAATCATTTCATCTTTAAAAATCATTTTTAAAAAAAAAGTTTTAAAAAAGTTTATGGTTTTTAACGATATTTTTCAATATTTATAGGTCAATCATATTCTTATGATATAATGCATCCAAAAAGTAAAGTCTATGCTACCACTCAAGGTAGTGCCAACGATGATGATTCCTATCTAGGATATTCCACAGTAACTGGTGACTTTGATGGTGATGGTGAAGAAGATGTGGCCTTAGGTATGCCACGAGGTTCCGATCTTCAAGGTAAAATATCAATCTACAAATGGAATATGGTGAATATCTTCAATATCACTGGTTGGCAAATTGGTGCTTATTTTGGCTACTCAATGGCAACATGCGATGTGGATGGAGATGGCTATGACGACTTGATTATTGGTGCACCAATGTTTAGTGAACCAAATAATGAGGGTAAATACGATGTGGGAAGGGTTTACATCATGATGCAGGGTAAAAATCCAAAGGAGAAATTTTCCAAAGAAGAATTCAGGGATGGTACAAATTCTAAAGGTCGATTTGGACTTTCACTGACAAGTCTTGGTGATATCAATTTGGATGGTTTTGGTGATTTTGCTGTGGGCGCTCCTTATGACGGACCCAATGGAAATGGTGCTGTTTATGTTTTTCATGGTTCGGAGAAAGGCCCTCTGGCAAAACCTTCACAAATTATTTATGCAGAAGATGTTATTGGAAATATACCTCCAAGAACTTTTGGTTTTTCACTTTCTGGAGGTGTCGACTTGGATGGGAATTTATATCCCGATTTAGCTGTTGGTGCTTATGCTTCAGATCAAGTTATTGTTTTTAGATCAAGACCTGTGGCAGTTGTCGATGCTAAGACCACATTTATGCATCCGTCAAAATTGATTGATTTGGATGAAAGAACTTGCAAGACTCGTGACGCTAAAGATGTGCCTTGTACAAATGTGAATTCATGTTGGAGGTATACTGGGATCAATCTTCCTGAGATTTTAGGTAAGTTTGAAGGTGGTCATTATTGAAAGACCTAAGGCTATTTTTTTTTTTTTTTTTGTATAGAATTCCACGTTTCTTTGGTCCTTGATGCCCGAAATATCAAAAATCCACGTATGTTCTTCCTCAAGACCGAAGGAAGAAACATCAGGAATTCAACAATTCGTCTCCAACGTGGCAAGACTTTCTGTCAAAATGAAACTGTCTATCTAACTGACAATATTCGTGATAAGCTGACTCCATTAGACGTCGAATTGCGTTATCAGTTGAGAAGTAATACAGCAGGTCGCCGAAATGAAAGAATCAAGCGTGAATATTTAGACCCAGTTATCGATCAAAACCGTGAAATTGTTCAAAAGGATACGATGAATATTCAAAAGAATTGCGGAAAGGATAATATTTGTGTGCCAGACTTACGATTGGAAATTAAGTAAGTTTGAAAGTTTTTTCAGCGACCATAAACTGTGATTTTAAACTATGATTTAAACTGTGATGTTAATCTTCTATTCTAATCGTCTTTCAGGACCGTTAACAAATATCTTCTTGGATCTCGGGAACCTTTACAAATCGAGGTATTGATATCGAACTTTGGTGAAGATGCCTTTGAAGCTGGTTTCTATATGACAATGCCGGAAAATTTGGACTTTAAGAAAATCCAACAAATCGGTGATGCTAGAGATGCACCGATAACTTGTACAGCTCCATCACAATTTACGAATTATACATTGAAATGTGATATTGGTAATCCGTTGCCAGCTGGCAAAGTGGTAAGACAAAAGGACTTTAGACTATTTTCTATCAAAATTGTACATATAAATTCTTTCTCTTAGGCTAACTTTAAAGTTGTAATGATTCCATCAGCAAAGATTGGTATGGCATCAAGCTATGATTTCTTTATGGAAGCTAACTCTACAAATCACGAAAAGGAAGGTTCTGGATTTGATAATATTATTCGAAAAAGTATTGGAATTTGGGTGGAGACAGAACTTGCTATTGAAGGGTAAGTTTGACAATATCTTGAAACCTTGGTCGAATATTCTATTTCTTTTATCCTTTCTAGAACTTCAATCCCTGAATTCGGTCACTATAAGGCTTCTGAATTTACATCATTCAAAAATGCTACCACAGAAAATGATTTAGGACCTCATGTTGTTCATATTTACAACATTCGAAACAATGGACCCTCTCTAATTGAAGAAGCTGTCGTCTATATCCACTATCCCTACAAAACTCAAGGTGACGATGTCCTGATGTATCTTCTCAACCAACCCGAAACCGATGGCAATATTGTTTGTGATCCACATATCAATGTGAATCCTTCAAATCTTCAACTTGATACGGATTTGGCTAAAAAAAGCTACTTGGTATCGATTGGTGCTGTAATACAAAATTCCACAGCCAGCAGTTCGCATGTGGAACAGTCTTCAGCGAGTGGTTTTAGTGCGGTAGCAACAGATATTGGCACGAAAATTCTTAGCGAAGAAGAAAAACGTTTTCTAGATGAAGAACAAAAACGAGAATCGAGTGGAGATGCATCTTTCGTGCATGCTCAGAGAGCACATGAAGCTGCTGCTGCTGCAGCTGCGGCAGCAGCTGCTTCTTCTTCTTCTTCCTCCTCATATTCTTCTCAATCAGGAGGTGGTGGTGGAGGTTACAGCTCATCATCATCTTGGAATAGTAGTTCATCAAGTAGCGGTGGAATGCATGGCCCTTCGGTAGTTGTTTCTTCAAGAAATCGTACTGTTTCGTATGATTCCGATGGAAGACCTCATGTTGTTGAGACTAGTACCGAATATGTTCACAATTTGAACCGTCAACAAGGAGGTGCAGCAGGAAGTAGTGCTCAATATTCTGCTGGGAACCGTCAATGGAGTAATACTGACGAAGATCACAGACCACATATCGAGGTTAATCGACAAGTAGCTTCATTTGGAGGTTTGCCATCACGAGAATCCGAGCAAAGGTCTTATCAACAGCAAGCTAATCAACAAAGTAGACAGCAATTTGGTCAACAAGGAGGTCAACAACAGCGACAACAATTCGGAGCGCAGCAAGCTGGACAACAAGGAGGTACTGGAAACTATCGAACACAATATTCCAATACTTATAGCCCAGGAGAGATGACTTATAACCGTCAAGCTGCAGCTGGACGAGGTTTTGATGATCTTCAGGGTACAACTTTGGATAAATTCGGTGCTGGACAAGGTTTTCGAACTGGTACCTTAGACTTGGGAACTTTGAATCGAGGAAATGTTGATGATCAACTTCGTCATCGTGCTGGGGCAACTTATTCCTCAAACGCAGGCCAACAACAAGGTGGTGGATCATTTGGTGGAAGTACATTCTCACAATCAAGTAGTTCTGATCCGGTTTATAGTCAACGTTATTCAAGTCATAGAGAGAAACCATATTATGGAACAGCTGATGTTAGTGAATATTATTACGATCAAGATGATAATAATGATCGTGGTGAATACTCTTCATCATCATCGTCATCTTCATCTGGAAATTTCGACAGTAATCGACGAACAAAAAGAGAACTTCCAGAGGGAACTATTTCTTTGAGTGCTTCAGCAATGTGTAATTCATCAAAATGTGCAACGTTACGATGTGTTGCAAAGAATTTGGGTAATAATGAAGGTGTTTGGGTTGCGATACGAACTCGATTGGTAGCTGAAACAATGGATCGTTTAGCATCGGATGTGCCGCTGAATGTGTCTACTGTGGCGGTATCACAAGTTACTAAATTGCCATATATTGGTATGCCGACAGATGAAATTATACGATCACATGAAGTATTCTATAAGGCGATTCCCGAACCAATACCAACACCGGATATTATTCCATTGTGGATAGTTATATTGGCAGCGTGTGTGGGTGCAACGATTTTATTGTTGTTGGTTTATTTGCTGCATAAGGTGAGTTTATTCATTTATTTTTTATTAAACTATTTTAAATACATCATCTTTTCGCAACATGTATTATAAAACAAATACCTACAAAATTTTTTTGTGCAGATTTTTCGAGTATTAAAAGCTCGTAGTGTTAAACTTTTTGGCATTTCCAAACCTTTTGAAAACTAATTTTTTCGTTTTTTTTTAAGAGGTCTTATGAAAGTTTTGTCCTGCATGCAGTCACTGAATTCTTTTCTTAATAATGGTGTTTTAGGTGTTTTAAGTCAGAACAAATGATAAGCATTTCTACTGTATTTAAGTTTTGTTCCAAAGAAACTTGTGAAAGTGCATTCACTTTGTTTTTAGTACCTATATTTTGTGTTATCGAAAATTTTGCACTTTTTTAATTTTAACACAGTTTGGATTAATTGTAATATGACGTCAAAAACCATTGTACATTTTTGAAATTAAGTAAAAATTAAAAAAAAAAAAAATGAAATTTAAAAATACAATAGACGAACCGAAAGGAAAGGAATTTGCATTTCTTTTAAAACTTTTATAATTACTTAGCTTAAGTCATAATTTTTTTTTAAGTTCCATACTGGCTTTTAACTGCTGCATTTCATATATGAAAAACTTGGTATGACTAGCTACATAAATCATTTGAAATCAGTGCTCAACAAAGACCAACTCGTCTAATTACACTGGTCAGCAAAATTAAACTTTTTATGGTTCAACTTCGAATTCGAGTTCAACATACTCAAAATATGTGGAAAGCGTAGTTAAGTTTTTGTAACTAACACCTTTTTGACTATTATTTTGGCTCAAGAACAGAACATTTTGCATTTCAATTTTTTTTTAACAAACAAATGTTACGCATACGCCACAGTGATCCTCTTTGTTATAGCAAAAGAAATAGTAAAACAAAGTTAATCGCTGACTAAATAATGTTTCTTGACCCTTTGCTATTAAGAAAATTATACAGTTAGATATTAATTTGAAATTATAATATTGGGGCACTGTGATGGAAGGAGGTCCCTATAATTACTTACTGAGTCATATTTTCTCAAGTGGGCCACCTAAAACCGACTTCTTGTATTTGATGATTTTTTTTTGCATATATCGGCAGATTTATATGTTAAAAATAATATTCCAAAGTAATTCGGAAAAATTTCAATTTTGTTAAAAGTTATAAGCAAATGAAGTCTTTTGGTTAAAATGACTGACAGAAAATAAAGAAATTTGGTACACATATTACCAGATGTCACAACAATTTACTAAAAAAAAAATTTCAAAAAAATAACAAATTATTTATAAATAAATGATTTTGTTATAAACAATTACATTTTTTACTAACTTCTGGGATATGTTGGACAACCATTTTTCTTATATTCAATTTTATAAGCGTTCATTATTATGAAAGAAAATTTTAGTGCAATTCATAAGAAAAAAAAGTTACAGACGTTTAAACGTTTCAAAATATCATTTTTTTTTTACAATGGTAAGATTAAATTGTGTGAAAGTAAAATAAATAAATAAATATACGAGGGCGAAAACCTATTGCTTTTTATAGATCGTTAAACCGATTACAAAACGGTATTTAAAAATTCCGTTATACCTCCAAAAAACGTTTTTTTAGTCTTTCATCCATTGCAAAAGATCTAGCTTCGTTAAATTTTCACCAATTTAAGATTTTCGAAAAAACACATTTAGACCTTATTAAAAATATATAAAACATTTGGATTCGTTGAACCAAACAAAGCAAAACTAAAAAATACCTCGTTTGGTTTGGTAATAAATATATTATTCTAGAGTTTATGTTTTAGATGCAACCAATCCACATGAGATGGTTGCAAGATTTCTACCTCACTCGGGAAATGGATTTTTTTTTCGGGAAATTGTTGGATGGGTGCGGGATAAGCAAATAACAAATTGGCAGAAAGCAGACTGGACGGAATAAGCGTTGGTGGGGGGGTCAAACTCGCATTTTTTTTTTTTTTTTTTTTTTGAAAAATAGGTACAAGTGCCAGGGATTGTTGAAGAAGGTGTAAAAGAGACAATTTCAAAATGTCAGAAAGCTAAGTGGGTTTAAAAGAGGTGGCAGAAGGGCCCAAAGTGGTATTTTTTTTTTTTTAATTTATCTGACTCGGAAATGGCTACTTTTTTTGCAAGTGTGTTTCTGATGATATTTAGTGACAAAATTCAAAATAGCAGAAAGCATTCTATTTTTTTTAAATTTTATTTTTTACTTCGGAGAGAAAAAAATATTAAAATACAACGACCACACCTACAATTTTATATCATATCTTCAAGCCAGAAATCTATTCTTCAATTATATTTTGAAATAATGTTGTTTTAGTGAAATGTTTTTGAAAAAATAATTTTTAAACTCAGAACTTTAACTTTTTTTAAATTTTTTTTACAACTTTAATTTTGATAAAATGTCGTACAGTTTTTGAAAAAAAAAATAATTTATAATCACTTTATTTTTTTTTTTTAATTTTATTTAATTTTAATTTCAAGCACTGCTTTTTCGGTAATTTATTGTACAATATCTAATTCTTTTTTAATTTTTAAAAGTATTCGTGTCGATATTAAATTTAATTTTCTACAAAAAAGTTACATTAGGAAAAATTCAAATTCGGCTTACTTTTTTAAGGTTGGTATAGACAAAAACTAAGTAACAAAAAGAGGCGAAATTGTTTATCTTTACAAAAACGGTGACATCTTATCGTTAGTTTTCAGTTTTTTTTCCGCAACTAAGCTTATTCGCTGAAATACTTTTTTCAGATTTCAGAATTTCACAAATGCGAACACTTGGGTTTTGGACCAATTCTCTTTTATGAACGCACTACTTCCCCAAGTGTCTTTTAATGTTATAATATATGTTATATTTTCCTTCTTCTTGCTAAATTAATAATTTTACTTTACTTTTCTTTACAGTGCGGTTTCTTCCACCGAAATCGACCATCTGACAGCTCGCAAGAACGTCAACCTCTTAGAAACGGATATCATGGTGATGAGCATCTGTAAATTCAACCTGCTTCTTAAAAAAGAAACACTAAACATTTTGGTATACATAATAAAAAAAAAAACAAACAATTTTATAGGTCAAGTGCAAATACTGTTGAATATTGTTTACAAATATTTAAAAAAAAATATTTTTGGAACGACTTTAGTGAAAATAAGAAACAGAAAAATCACATAAAAAAAAAACTTGTTAAAACATATTTTTTTACATAAAACAAATTTTTAGAAAATAATATTCACGAAAGTAAAAAAAACTTGCCGCCATTTTTGACAATTAAAAAAAAAAAAACAAAAAAACGAACAAAATTGAAAGAAATTTTTTATTTCACATTAATTAAGTTTTAATTTTATTTCTAATTATAATAATTATTAATTTTTTTTTAATTTTTTAACTTGAAAAATTTACTAAATCCTAGTCACGACAAAACGAATGATTTTTTTTTTATTTTAATTATTTTATTTTGTATAAAAAAATGTCTTTGTAAAATAATTTCAAATAATATTTTAAATATAAATTAATTAATACTTTTTTTCATTTAAAAGTGAAGTAAATTAGAAAACAAAAAAAGAACAAAGAAATGCAATCGTTTTTTTATAACAAAAAAAAAATAGGAAAATAATAATAATAGATGTTTTTGTGCTTTATTGTGTGAATGTATAAAGAAAATAATGTTTTTTATTTTTTAGAATGCGTGTTGTATTCATATTTGTATGTGATTGTTTTCTTTTTAAGTTCTTATTATTATTATAATTTTTTTTTTAATTAAAACATAACTTTTAAATTTTTAATTAATTCTTTGTTATTTATTCAATTTAAAATATAGAAATAAATTTAGAGAGAACTGTGTATAGAAAGAGAATAATGTATTTATTTTTAACAAAAACAAATAACTTAGAAAGTTATATGCAATACAAATAAATTAAAAAATAATATGTACATTTAAATAATGCAATTTTTCACACTGCCTTTGCACTTTAAAATAAAAACAGAAGGATTAAAAGTTCAACTAAAAAAAAATTAATGTTTTGGAATAAAATGTGCTACATATCAGGAAAATTTGTTAATATTTTGAAAATATTACATTGCGAAGGTGGAAAAGTTTGTTTTATTTAAGTTCAGAACGAATCAATTTAAAGAAAAAAATCTGTTTAAAAATGCTAATTTAAAACAAAAATTATTGTATATTTTACATATTGTATGCTTAAGTTTTTTTTGTTTAATAATTTCAATAATAAATTAACTTAAGAGAAATAAAACTTTAAATAATAAAGAGATCGCTTCATTTAAAAATTGTACTTACAAACATAATAACAATTGCAGAAAAGAAAATTATTTTAAATAAACAAGAAAATATAAAAAATCTCAAATGGTTTGGCCCTTTTTATTTTGTTTTGAAGTTAATTATATTTTCGAACGAAACTCATTTCACATCGGCTCGTGAAAGCAGGGGCGTAAATAACATTGGGGCCACTGATGTGGTGCAAAATACCTTACACAAATTTTAATCAAAATCGTAACAGCTATTTTTGAAAAAAAAAAAACTTTTTTCGTAAGTTTAGGCCCTAAAAAAAATTCATTTTTTGATTTCTTTTATATGAATTCTCCTATGCCGCACAGTGCGGCCTTTTGAAGGAAACTTGGACAAAAATCATTTTCTTCAATTTATAGTTACATTTCACTATTTATTTGTACAAAATTAGCTTAACATAGAATTTCTTAAGATAAAATACAAATTTTGATTTCATAAATATTTTTAAAATATGGAAATTCTTATTTTGTGGTTGTATTTCTTCCCTTATTATTCAAATAAAAACGCCATTTTTATTTTAAATTTGCCAATATATTTCGAGGTTCATACCTCATCTTCAGAGCTAAAAGATATTTATTTAATAAGCGTTTTTAATATATAATTATAAACATATACAATAAAAAATAATTTACCTATTATAAAACTATTTTAGTTATAATATACAAATTATTTCTTCTGCAACAACATTAATGTTTTATGATTATGATTGTGATTGATTTTATTTTATTTTTAATTTTTTATTTTTTATTTTTAAATTTAAGAATCAAATCTAGCAAAAATTACTGAGTAAAAATAAAGTGATTATTTAACAAATTAATATTAATCTAAATTTAAGAGCTAACTATTAAATTATTATAAGTATTGCTGTAGTCTTTTTTGTCTGTTTTAAAATTACAAACAATTTCTTCATGTTTAATAATTTGATTGACTTCATGTACTTGTAGTTTAAATTTTTGTTTTTCAGATTTTAAAATTTTAGTTTCATTAAATTTAAATGAATGGCCATTTTGTTTTGTATGCTCAGCTAGAGCGTTTTTATTTGAATAATAAGGGAAGAAATACAACCACAAAATAATAATATTATAATTCAGCAAAACAAAATATAAAATATAATGGAAATTCTTCTCTGATCAGGGATAACCTAAGTTATTATTTTCCTTTTGTTTGGCTTATGCAGTTGCAGTTGATTTAGTGCCAGTACCGTTTGGTTCATTGCTAAAAAGTGTTTTTTTTTCTTTTTTGGTTTGATTGCTAGAGCAAAAAGGCCGCTACTTTTGTCCAAGGGATGCCGCAAAAAAATCATGTTCCTTGCTTTATTGAATATCTTTAAAAATGTATACTGACTCAAGTTTTTGCAATATAGAATAACATAATGCTGCATATTTACCGCAAAACTCGTGTGGTTATATAGTCTATGCTTTTACCCTGAAGTATTATGTTCAAAGAGTAGTTATAAATAAGGCTCTCAGAATTTGAAAACTCTCATGGCAACTTATAAATGCAATGCTTTGACCTAACTTTTACCAAATCAAGGAAGGGACTTTAAATAATTTTTGTAACTGCACTTTAAATAAAAATTTTCTCAAACAACAAAAAAACATTTTTTTCTTAACCTTTTAAGATTTAATAAAAAATAAGATTTTTGCCTGGTGCAGGTTTTTCTAGGTATTATAAAATGTACATATAAGTTTTTTGGTAAACTTGTGTATAACATTTTTGTTTATTATTGCTTCCTTCATAAAAATAAATTAATCAAACGCTTTGTTAAAAACACATTTCTCTAAGAATATTGGCCTCAGTCAAAAATTATCATGGACAAGAAAAAATAAACAGACTTTAAAAATTAATATCCGAGCAATCAAAAAAGATATCAAAATTTCTTAAACGCAGTTAAAAAGAATAACATATTTGCTAAAAATCTTAACTTTGCTTATACCAATTGTTTTAACATAGAAATCATCATTAATATGAGTAAAGGTATATAAAAGTAAGCATTTTCTTTAATCATCGTAACGTGGTAGCAACTTTGCAGATAGAGCGTTACTGTAAAACAATTGTTTTCTTAGAATAAACCCAAGAATCACTCCTTAAATTGTTCTTATCTTATACGGGACAGCTGTCCAAAAATTATAATAAAACAAAAACTTAAAAAACTTTTATTTACACAAAAATGTTTTTTTATGGTTTGATCTACGCTTTTAAAAAATCATTAAAAATAGTGTAGCAGTTTGTAGCAGTAAATTTATACAGTAGATTATAGCCAAACATATAGTGTATGCGTTTCTGTACAAATTACAGGATATTTTGAGCCGCTAATTTTTTACGTCTATTCAAAGTTTCTGAACTTTTCCAAGAAAAGGAAATTAAATGGTTATTTTCAAAATTAAAAAAAAAATTTGGAAAACCCCCAATTGATTTCCAAAATGTTTTAGGTATATAATAAAGCATTATACCTTCTTGATAACCCAAAAAATTTTTTTTGTTTAACTGTTAACCGTACTTGTTAAGAAAAATAATCGTTCGGACTTACCAAACCCGACTGACTAAAATAAATTTTTTCTTGTTGCCAATGCATAGTTGCAACAGACTTTGCCGAAAAACTATTCTGCCCAATGAGAAAAAAGTTTTGTTTTACAATGGTTTGGTTATTAGCCTATATGATGTAACCGTTACTTTTGTAAAAACAGCACATATTTTTTTTTCTTTTTGTCCAAGTAGTGCCGCACTGTGTGCCGGTGGCATAGCGAGGTTAGGCGAGGGTGGCGGACCGCCCCGGGTGTTACCTACTTGGGGGTGACACCCAAAAGCCACCAAGGAGTAATGGGCCTTATAGATCGCAGAGTACTAACAAAAAGTGATATCAGTGATAGATAGAGCGTTACTATAGAACAATTTTTTTCTTAGAATATATACCCAAGAATCACCATAGCCGCATTTAGGGCCCCCTCTCCCCCCCCCCCCCCCCAAATTTTTTTTCATAAAATCAAAAGATACCTATATTATAAACATATACAAGTCTAATATGTGCAGCACTAAATGATTTGTTTTTGTATTTTAGTGATTTGATTACCTATATGAAAATCTCCCTTAAAATCACTACCAATTTTGCATCGTTGCAGAAGCTGTCGATGAAGTTTGTATAGAGGAAAACAAAAATTGTTTGGTCCATCACAAAGAGTTTTTATCTCTTTGACCATTTCCTTAAGCACTATGTTAACACCTTAAAATGCTCTTTTAAGAACCCTTTAAATACCACAAGTACTTATGCAGGGTTTTTAGTGCCGAGACTAAACTATGCTTTTTCAAAGGGTTTCGGTGGCCGAACTCGAATCCAAAGACGGACTTATTCGATCACATCTCGTTTTTGAAATATTACCCTTAAATCTATTTAAATCTTTCAGACATCTTTTCTACTGTCCGAGATATCTTCAGTTGCTTATTACCCACTTTTGTTCTATGTTAACCTTAAATCCAGTATGTAAGCGAAAATAAATGTATCGATTTTTTCAGAGACTGTAGTACCTACCAACGCCAGGAAATAACCTCGAAAATTGGTAAAAAGCGGGATTTTCGATTTTCTAACTGGGATATCTCAAAAACGCGATGTGATAGAATTTTTCTGAGTTCGGATTCGAGCTCAGCACATAAAAAACCTTTAGAAAAGTATATCTTGGTTTCTGTAACAAAAACCTTGTTGGCCATACTCAAAATAAAAAAAATGCAATTATACTTTTGCAATGGAAGATAAACTTGTTTTTATTTTCTAAAAATTATAAGAGAAAGTAACGGGACATTTTGTTCTTCTCAATATTCTTGTTTTTTGATCCCCTTTAATAAAAAAATAGTAGGGTGTCGCTGCAATACTCGGTTTTATATAAATAGCATTTTTATATGGTGCGATTATACTTTTGCAAAGCACTGTATTTACAACATTTCGTTATTATTTTGTTTCAAATTATATATATTAAACAATTTCAGTTTATTGTTAAATTTCAAAGTGAAGTATAACACTGGTCAACAAAATTAAACTTATTTTTTGTTACAGAAACCAGGGTATACTCTTCTATAGGTTTTTTGTGTGCTGAGCTCGAAACCGAAGTCAGAAAAATTCGATCACATCAAGTTTTTGAGATATTACCGTTAGAAAATCGAAAATGCCGCTTTTTACCAGTTTTCAGGGTTATTTTTTAGCGTTTACTTATTTTTTTTTTTAAATTGAATTTGTAACAGTTTCTAAAAGAATTAAGTTTTGTCTCTCTAAGGCCCAATTTATTCACTCTCCATTATTTTTAAAGGCTCCATTAAAAATTATAAAACTGTCAAATCGCATACAAATTTTAAAATTTCAATTTTTTAATGGCGACTTTAAATTTAATGGAGTGTGAATAAATTGGACCTAAATCCGTTTAAATCTTTTAAATATCTATTTTCTTCCTAGAGAAATCATAACTTGAAATCAAAGTGCTTGGGGCATCATATATTTATTTGCTTTTAATAGCAAATATCGAAAAGTTCTGTACCAATCGCTTTCAAATTTTGACACAATTCTTTTAGAAACTGTTACAAATTTAATTTAAAAAAAAATAAGTAAACTCTAAAAAATAACTTTGAAAACTGGTAAAAATCGGCATTTTCAATTTTCTAACGGGAATATCTCCAAAACGTGATGTGATAGAATTTTTCTGACTTCGGATTCGAGCTCAGCCTATAGAAAAGTATACCCTGGTTTCTGTAACAAAAACCTTGTTGACCAGTGTAATTAGCTCATGTCAAACAACTTGGATTATTTAAAATTTTGGTTTTTAAGTTTTGCTAATTTCATTTAGCAATAGATAGAATGTACCTGTCAATTTTCTGCTACAAAATTTCAGTGCAAGAAAAAGTACTTTTTTCAATGTTATATACATTAAATTGTACGAAATAATTTTTTTTATAAAGCCTTAGATTGGTTAAAATTTGTTTCTTAAAAAAAATTTTCTTGCTCGCTAACGCTCGCAATTTATATCAACCAACTTATCACTCTTTGTAAATACAAAACTAGAGATGCCGCTGAATATTCGGCCATTTTAAAATTACGTTTACCGTAAGCAGGGCTTTTTTTAAACTTTTAACTACGAATTTTAAACTTTTAACTACGAATTCCTCTCCTAAAAATACTTAAAAAGGATATTGGCAAATTTTTCGCTTCTACACAGTTCAAATGACTATTTGATTTAGCGGGATTTAGAATCGACTGCAGTAGCAGTTACATATAGTTGATACAAAGTATTGTGATTTCTAAAAAAAATTTTGTTTGGTCTGAGCTAACCCCCCCCCCCCCCGAAATGAAATCCTAGCTACGGCTATGAGAATCACCCCTTAAATTTAAAAAAGTGGTGAAAAACAGAGTAAAAAAATATCAGCTAAAATTTAGTTCGAGACTTTATGTTATACCTAATTTTAATTTAAACTTATAAGTTTCAGTAAAAACTTAAAAAACATAAAATTTTCTTTTTAAAAGTAAAAAAAAACAAGTATGCAATTTAATGACAAAAAATGTTGCCGTTTATTTTATAAAGGTTTTATGTATACAAATTTTCAAACTAAAAAATTTGGTATGCCATTTAAAAAAAAAAAATTAATTAAATTTGGTCCTTTATTATTGAATTTTTAGGAAAAAAGATTTTGGAATATTTTTTTTTTTTAAATCCAAAAATTATTTTTTCTTGAAAATTTTCCTTAATTTCCAAAATTTGCCTATGGTAAAGAGCAAGTAAAAAATCTTAATATTATAGAAAAGTGGAATTTCATTTATTTAACTGTTTTTCATTCAGGAAGTAACACCATAATTGCCGCCCCTGGTGCCACCCATGCTAGCTACGCCACTGCCCATCCTCTTTCTTGTGAACCTAACATTAACCAAATAGCAACAATGGAACTGTAGGTAGGGCTGCCAGATACAATTACACTAAAATTCGGACAACAGGTATTAAAAGTGGACAAAAATCCACACACAAAATACAAAAACATGATATCTTAAAAAATCAAAAGAATCAAAGAAAGCTATTTTGAGCGAACAGAGATTAATTTTCGAAATGACTGCCACAAAGAACGTTTTAGTATTAGAGTTAATAAAAATGTATAGTTACAAAAACGTTTTTGCGATCCTTTTATCAAAAATTAGTATAATCTCCAAAAAACACATTTTTGAAATTTTTAAAATAATTTCAATTTTTGTTTTGGAAAAATTAAGTTTTTGAAAACGGGTCTTGAATGGCTATTCATTTTTTTTAAATGTTTCAAATTGTCTATATAGTCGACTCTCTCTAAGTCGAAATTCCCTCCATCTGAAATGATGAACAAATTTTACAATTTTTTTTTATAAAAATAATTTTGTACTTAAAATATTTAAACCGTTCCGAAAAAAAATGATTTAAACAAAATTTTAAGATAATTACAATAAAAATTGATTATTTTTTAAATCCATAAATTAGTATTTCTGATTTTTTTTTTTAAATTTTTAAATTTATGTTACTTAAATGTTTTCATACAAATTTTTTTGTTGAAATCGGTTAAGACCGTAAAGAAAACTTTTTCTAAAGTCTGCCCTACATTAAATTTTTTTTAAACAAACATACTACTGGAAACAGTAAAAAACAGGATAATTTTGCTTATATGTTTAATAAATACCTAGTGAAATTATTTATCACTCTCACTGTCCGTGCGGGAAATAACTTCATTAGTAACATGTGACATCAAAACAACTAGAGGTGAAATACATTATTAGCCCCCTTCCTTTGGTAACCTGACAGATAGAAATTTTAAAATTAATAGGAATATTCATGCAACGGTAAGTGTAAACTCTAGGCAAACCTGGTAAAACGGAAAATGTGGAAAACGAACTGTCAAATCCATACATAATTTTGACACATTTACCATTTTACCATGTTTACAAACTAGGTTTACCCTGAGTTTACACCGTTTCATAAATACTCCTAATAAATCAAAGGTTTTTAATTAATTTTCGTATGGCTTTACTAGTAACATTTTTGTTCACTGTTTAAAGACTCTTTTTTATGGTGTTATTTGTTTTTGTTTAAAAAAAAAATAACTATTGTGTTACCTTTACAAATAACACGGCTTTTATCGTATTTTTTTTTTGCTATTTCCAAATTTCTTATATCGTATCTTAAACAATTAAAAAAATTCATCGTAATACACAATTGAGTGTCAAATTCATCAAATACACAAACCACATAAACACCTACTACCAAAGTTGACCACAAGCGCTACCATCACCAAATAGATTTTCTTCTCCTGTCAAAAATTTTCTACTTGTCAAACACAAACAATGACGTCGTACAAAAAGCAAACAAAAAGAAATTTTTTTGCCCACTGTGTGTATATCTTCTTTCATCTTCACACAAAAATAAACAAATAATTTAAAAAAAAATACCAAAGAAAGAAAAAGAATAAATAAATTATCTCTCACAACAAAAAGATATAATAAACATAAGAACAAAATACCTACTCTCTCATAAATGAATTAATGATAAATATTTTCTTGCCTTTTTTTTTCCTGTGTTTATTTAAGAAATCAGTTAAATAAGAATCTTCCGTGTGTTCGGAGAAGAAGAGAAAAAAAAGTGTAGGTACACACACAAAAAAGATTCAATAAAATAATTTTCTCCTAGAAAATTGTTGTCTTTTTTCTTGCTTTTTAAGATAATTTAAGAAAATTGAAACTATTGAAATTTCAATAAAAATCAACTTTGCAAAAAAAGTCAAAGTCCGTCAACCATAAAACTCGGCTAATTGGCATCTAATTGGATTGCGATTTGCGAACGAAAGTGAATTTCGAATAGCAACTTGCATTAAATGTAACAATAGTTTCCTAATTAATTCTAATAAATTTGCTTTGGTGCCGACAAATACGACGACGGCGGACAGTGACGATATGTCCGAGTCCGGGGTCTTTGAATTTTGAATGTGAATGTGAATCAACCCTCGGACAGGTGACATTTTTTATTCCAAATAAAAAAAAAGTCCTTGAGTGAAAAAATAAATTTATCTTCTCAAAGGACTTCAGTTAGAAAAAAAAACAAAAATTCCCTTATTTCATTTTAATCGAGTTTTTTTTTTTTTGTATAAATTAAAGAAGACACATTTGCTCTATAAAAGAATCAAAAGTTGTGTCTGTTGTATGACTGTGACATGACCGGGAAATGTTTTCTTTTTTTTGTTGGCTTTTCTGTAATTTCAAGGGAATAATGTTTCATGACGAGAAGAAGTGTGCAGCTGCAAGTGAATTCTGAAAGAGTTTTATGCGTGATTGTATACCTACCTTTTGTTTTGTATTAAAAAAAAAAAAAAAAACAAATTCTTAATAAAAAGTTCTTAAAGTTTTTCATTTGTTTTTTAATAATTTTTTTCATAATTTGTCATTGTGTAAATAGTGGTTGTGAAACTATATCGGAGACGACAGGTGTGCATTCACCTACTAATTTGTTCTGAGAACATAAAACAAAAACCTACAGCGGTTGTTTTAATGGATTCCTTTCCGGAATAGGATTGAATGAAAATTGATAAAAATACGGTAAGTGCTTTCCAAAACAGAATAAAATAATGTTTTAAATTTAACTTAAATTACGCAATTACGTAGCCTGCCTAGTTGTTTAGAAACATACAGATGTTCATACTCAAGAACCTTTAAAATGATAAAAATTCTAATCGTTCGTTAGAGAAATAGGTAGGATCTTAGAAAAATGGGATTCAAATAAAAAATAATCTTCTCCTATTAGGCAGGCATGTTTAGAACAAGTAGCAAAGACTTCCTTAAAAATGAAATCCAGAATTCATAAGCGCTTCTAACATTCTTCTAAAAATGGTGGATGGTACATGTCGGGTTACACATTTTAAAATAACTGCAGCAAAATTTTAAGGGATTTAGTGAAATGCTAAAGAAATTTAAGTTATCCATTTACTTTTATAAAAATCAGTCTGTTTTTGACTCAGTAACTAAGAAAATTGACTAGCACTTTATTTAGGTAATCATTAAAAATTTGTCCCATTATTTATAATTTTTTATAAAATTTGATGGAATGAATTAAGAAACTCCATTGATTTTTAAATTCTTATTAAATCAGAATAACGTTCTTCTTAAAAACCTTATTATTTCTTCTTTAAGCCTAGTATACATATGCAGTTCTTCTAGCAAAAAAAAACCAATGCATTTCTTATGGGAGATTTTTTCCGAAAAAAAATATTTTTTAACCCACCACAGCTGTAAACCAAAATCGAAAAAAAAAAATTATACTCACCACAATTTTTTTTTCTCGCAAAACAATGTGAAGTCCATTAGGCGCGTCCCACCAAGAAGAGATCTCTGAGGGCTCAATGTCATTTTGGAAGAGAGGAAAATAATTTTGTGGGACAAGTTTCTCACATGAGTCCAATTTTTTTCAAATACAACACTTCAACTGCCACTGGACACAACTGCAACTTTTCTTCAAATATTAAATTGTGATAAAAAATTATATCAAAATAAGTTATTTCGTGAAGCAAGCTCAAAATAATAACATTTTCTCCAAATTTTCATTAAGTTTTTCATGTTTTTTGCATCTTTATAACAGCACACCACCAAAAAAAATGAAAACAATAAAAAAAAACTAAAGAAAGAGAGAGAGAAAACTGAGAAATTGAATCCAAAATATTTTCGTCTCAGAAAAAAAGTGAGCGCTCAGCTGAGATTTTTTGTCTTACTTAAAAAATCTCTGAGCGCTTAGAGATCTCCCTTGGTGGGAGATCCTATTGTTTTTGAGGAAAAAAAAACTTACAAACTGTCATCTGTTCAACACAGATATTTGTTTTTTCAAGAAAAAAAATTTTTTCTTCACCTCTTTTTTTATCAAAAAGAATTGGCTTAAATAGGTAGGTATATGAATTTTCTTAAGAAAAAATAACTTTTGTAAAACTTGGTCGAAAAACTTAGATAATGTATGTACTTTATACTTTTTTCCTTCAACTAAATTTTGTGACATTTTTAATTTATCATTGTATCTGAAGACTAGCAAACTGGAACTGTCGTTTCTTTCACTCCTTTGAGATTACTCTTTTAGTTTATCAATACCTTCTTATTTTTGCACTTTATGTTTCTTCACCTCAAAGGGTTGGACCACGGAGTACTCCGAATTTACTCTATGTTTTTAGTCAGATCTACACCTATTTGCACACAGACTGGGAAACTCATTTAGGATCTAGAATAGTGTGCTATCTATAGCTTTATTGAAAGCTTATATTGCAATCCTACTGTTCTGTGAAGCCTTGGGCCAAATTCCTCAAAGAGTGAATTCCTCTGTGTACACGAAAAAAAAGTGTAAATTGCCTTAAGAACAAGGCAGAGAAAAACTCACTCTTGCGGAATTTGGCCCTTAACTCGGAACTCAAAATTTTTTTAACCAAACTTGTCCAATTCGTTTGTCCATCCAAAATTTTCGTTTGTCAAAAAAAAAAAATTTAGAGTGAAATTTTTTTTCAGACTTATTATAAAAAAATAATTTGCTCTAAAATTTTTTTTAAGGGTGGACAAACGAATTGTACAAGTTTGGTTCAAAAATGTTTTGGTCGCAGTTTTGGCTTCAATGAGCTAAATCCAACGTATACTTAGGTCCATTTTCTTTACTATTGCGCAACTTGAAGAAAACTCAAAAGTTGGCGAACTTGAGAGTTGAAATACAAGTTGAACATTTGTTTTATTCAAACTTCCTTAGTTTGACAAAAACAAAAAATATTGCCGTACGTACAATATCTAAAAACTACATACCTATAATTTTTTTGAAAAATTGAATTTTCGAGAAATTGAGTTTTTTTTTGAAATTTTGGTTTTACGTGTTGAATAATAACACGGTGTAACACTCAAAAAATACGCGGGCGGAGACCTATCAGGTTTTGTAGAGCTAGTCGCACTGAATACGAAACGGTATTTAAAAATCCCCTAACACCCCCAAAATCTGGAGTTACGGGCAAAAAACGGTTTTTTGGACCTTCGCCCATTGAAAAAATTCTAGCTTCGACAATTTTTTACCCATTTTCGATTTTTTTACAGTTTCTGATAGAAGATAAATATACCTTTTTAACAATGTATAAAACATGTAACTCGGTTAAACCACTTAGAATTTATAAGATGTCAAAGTTCAAAAATTCAATTTTTTTTGTCATTTGCCCAACTTCGGCATCAATTTAAAGTATATGTTTTCAAAACAACATGCTATTTAAAAAATATATTCTAAAACTATATCTATTTCCCAATTGATCGAAGTATTTTTTATGAAAATCACTTCAATATTGGCTTAGAAAAAAAAAATTTTCGATTTCAACCCAGATACAGAAATTCGAACTTTTAGGTATAGAACAAAAATGTTGTTTCGGCACGTAGTAGGATAAGTTGGGCGCCAGGATTTGATGAAGGGTTTTTGTAGAGGAGCTGAATACAAACATTTTTTTTCTTTGGGAGGGGGGTCTATCTCCCCCCGTTTAGGTGGGAGGGGCATTTTTCTAAAAAAAATTATCAAAATAAAAAAAAATTATTAAAAAACAACGGCAACACTTACAGTAATAAATGATACCATTTCCAAAAGGCAAAATTGTGCATTTGATTCTAATTTTTAAATCAATATAATATTACCAATAGTTTTTGAAATAATCGATTTCAAAGTTAAAAATAGGGGAACAAATTTTTTTTAAAACTCATTTTATACTATTTTTGTCCAGACTGCGAATTTTAGTAAATAAATTACTTAGACAGAAAACTGCCTCAATTGATTCCTTATCGAACCGTGAAAACTATATGTTTCTATGTCTTCTAGTTTTTGGGAAAATTTAAAAATTATTTTATCAGATTTTTCTTTTTTCAAAATATTTTTTGTTTTTATTTTTTTTTATTTTTCAATTTTCTCAAAAACTAGAAGACATAGAAACATATAGTTTTCACTGTTCGATAAGGAATTAATTGAGGCAATTTTCTGTCTAAGTAACTTATTTACTAAAATTCACAGTCTGGACAAAAATAGTATAAAATGAGTTTTAAAAAAAATTTGTTCCCCTATTTTTAACTTTGAAATCGATTATTTCAAAAACTATTGGTAATATTATATTGATTTAAAAATTAGAATCAAATGCACAATTTTGCCTTTTGGAAATGGTATCATTTATTACTGTAAGTGTTGCCGTTGTTTTTTAATAATTTTTTTTTATTTTGATAATTTTTTTTAGAAAAATGCCCCTCCCACCTAAACGGGGGGAGATAGACCCCCCTCCCAAAGAAAAAAAATGTTTGTATTCAGCTCCTCTACAAAAACCCTTCATCAAATCCTGGCGCCCAACTTATCCTACTACGTGCCGAAACAACATTTTTGTTCTATACCTAAAAGTTCGAATTTCTGTATCTGGGTTGAAATCGAAAATTTTTTTTTTCTAAGCCAATATTGAAGTGATTTTCATAAAAAATACTTCGATCAATTGGAAAATAGATATAGTTTTAGAATATATTTTTTAAATAGCATGTTGTTTTGAAAACATATACTTTAAATTGATGCCGAAGTTGGGCAAATGACAAAAAAAATTGAATTTTTGAACTTTGACATCTTATAAATTCTAAGTGGTTTAACCGAGTTACATGTTTTATACATTGTTAAAAAGGTATATTTATCTTCTATCAGAAACTGTAAAAAAATCGAAAATGGGTAAAAAATTGTCGAAGCTAGAATTTTTTCAATGGGCGAAGGTCCAAAAAACCGTTTTTTGCCCGTAACTCCAGATTTTGGGGGTGTTAGGGGATTTTTAAATACCGTTTCGTATTCAGTGCGACTAGCTCTACAAAACCTGATAGGTCTCCGCCCGCGTATATTTTAAAACCTCATTTTTGTAACACCGTGTAATTTCTACAAAATGGCATAGGAAGCATTTTTATTTGAAAACTTTTTTTTTAATTATTTCTAAGAAAAAAATAGTTTTAAAAAAACGGCTCTACCGATTTTTAATTTTTTTTTTCTGAAAAAGTAAAATGCATCTTTATAAAAGAAATTAAACATCATACTTTTTTGGAGCTCAATTTAATTTAAAAAGCTGATTTTTTCGTTTGAAGAAATTTTGTGTTTTTAAATTTTTATTTATATTCATATAAAAAAGTCTTAAAAATTTTAGTAATTTCAATTCAAAGAGCAAGTACGTGCTACCCAGTCCTGCATTTTCGTTTTCTGGGTTAAAATCTATACGAAAAGTACAACGGCATTTGGAAAAAATTTTTTTTGTAAACTAAAGTGTAGGTAATATAAAAACTCGACATTTCCCTCCTTCATGATTTTGACTCATTAGCTTGATACCCAATTATGATAAATGATGCTAACGTTTTCGCTAGCCGAAAAATAACTCGCAACCTCTTCAGTCATGAAGTCAATATGGACTAGATCGATCGGCATAGTTTAAGGCTCAATCATAGCTGCTTTATGTCATCATTACAAATGACTTACTTATCTTTAAATTCAATCAACAATTAGGTGAACCAAATTTAAATATGAAGCAATTAGTGGTTCATTTTGATCATGTGATCATATACGACTTGTTTGATATATTTAAACAAATGTATGCTGATGATTTGAACAAAAAAAAAAAAAAACAGATAGGCATAATATGTACATAACTATCTGACTACTGAGTTCTATATTTGAATCAAATTAAAATCTCAATTAGACCAAATTCAAAGCTGCAAAAAGATCATGAGAAGTTTTTAAAAGAAAACCTACAATAAATACAATTAAACAAATTACAAATGATGATACATAGCAAAATAAGATCATGATCTGATCAAATTCTAGTTTTACTTGATTTTTCCTTGGGAGATGACCTGATTGACGTTCAGGCCTTTACGAGATTATGGGCAGAATAGGTACCCTTTACCTTACTACTTTTAGAATAAAAAAATTTTGCTTAGGTATTCTCTTTCTGAGGTAACTTATCTTAAATAAACACAAAATTTATTATTTCAATTTCGTTATTTCAATTTTCTCAATATGTTTTTTTTTTTTTGTGATCAGACTCTTATCATATTATTGTAATCTACAAATTTTTGTTTGAACTAAGTTTTTCACAAAACGTGCTTATTTTCAAGAAAATTATCATAAATTCAGATAAAAAGATAATACGTAGGAACAAAAAACACAAAAAAAATATCTCCCAGATTATCAGCTGAAAGTCATGAAATTCTTCTTAAATAGTTTAATCTGCCAAAAAATTTAATTTAATTTTTTGTTTATTATTTTTTTTTTTCTTCTTCGTAATTAAGACAATAATTTATGATGTGTAATAAAAGAATAAACACATAAATTGTTGTGATTTTTCTTCTTTAAAAATGTTTAACATTGAACAATAATATGTATAATTTTGTAATTTTATTTCAACTTGTTCCGTATTTTGTTTACATGTCATGTTGTTTTGGAGGGAAAAATAAAATACTTACTCATTATTTTTGTTTACATAAAAACTATTTAAGTGGAAGAAACATTTATTTAAACTTGTGCAGTAGGTATTTCTCAGGTAAAATGTAAGCAGCTTTGATTGGACTTTAGCGTATTCAAGGTGTAATATAGTACTTGTTTATAGAAGGGAAATAAACAATTTAGAGGAAGTCATTAAATAAAATTTAAATGTTATGATTGCACTTATTCAACTATTCAAAGATTTATTTCTTCTGTAAAAAAGAAATTGGAAATATGTATGAAAATTTCGAGTTTCAAAGTTAAACAGTTAACTTTTATAATTATAGTCCAGTGCATTTATAATTTGATTCAGCAGTTTGTACCACCCCCAAATATTTTTTGCTCATTCGATAGAGCATTGGCTGAATATAGCGATACAAAAAAAGTTTCATAGCAGAGTTGTAGAAAATTTTAAGGTGAATAATCTTCTCTCGGAAGGTTTTTTCATAATTTTGATAAAAGTTCTCAAAACTTTAAAATTGTCATTTTTTTCGTCTTGTTTTACTTTTTTGGCTTGTAACTTTTTTAATATTCAGAATATCGACATAAAAGACGCGAAATTTAATTGCCTACGTTTTTGTATATACAACTTTTATGTAGGATAAATAGAAATCGAGATATTCAACAAAAACTAGAATCCAAGATGGCGGCCGAAGTGAATTTCGCGAGTTCGAAAAATCAGAGTAATGATATTCAGCCAATGCTCTATCGAATGAGCAAAAAAAAATTATGGGTGGTAGAAACTGCTGGGTCGCCCATATATGAACATCATAAAGGCACTGGACTATAAGCGAAAATGTTTATGCCTCAGCTCTGTAAAGAGCCAGAACTGCGACCCTAAATTTTTTTGAACCAAAGTGTTCTAATTCGTGGTCTTATTCGTTTGTACAATTTTGATTTATCATAATTTTGGCAAGCTGTATGACCTTAAAGTTTGTTTTGATGGAATAAAAATCATTTTTTCATTAGTCGGTAACAAAACTACTTAAAAACTTCCACAGATTATAATTCTTCATAATCAATAACTGTAATTATTTTTTTAGTTTAAAAGCTAAATGTCATTTTGACACATAAAGCCGATCTATTTACTGCCTCTGTGTATAACAACATAAATATGTCAAGTCTGTAAAAAAAAACATTATCGATTAATTTCTGTCTGAAGAACACTTTATCCACAATCATCGAGCATATTTGTATCGCTCTCATCAATTTATCGTCTATTTTGCCATCAATTTTTTTATTTGTTTTCTTCTATTTTCTGCGTCATAGAGTCCTGAACTTCATCAGTCTCTGTCTATGTTTGTGTGTGTATATAGAATGTATGTGTGTAAATAAAATCAAAATGTTTGGTTTAAAAATAGATGTTCACGACTCTCAAGTCTTAAAAATCCTCTATGTAGCATTATTGGGGGAACATATTATGTGTTGACTTTCTCTTCGTATCTGAGTTTATTCACATCAATTGAGCTATTTTTAGAAAAAAACGAAAAAAAACGAACAAAAAATATGCCTCTTTCAAGCCTACCTCCATACATCATTTTACCTTATTTAAAAAAAGCATAATCACAAAAGGACACACAAAAAAATACAACAAGTATGTATGCCCACTTCACGTGAAATGACAACACAACAAAAAAAAAAAAAACATTTTTGCTTTAAAATTTATTTTTGGTCGATGTTCCCAAGTTGGATTTCTGCCAAAAATGGATAAATATCCTGCAACCTATATGGAAACCTTCAACTCTTAAGCTGCGTCATTGTGTTGTGTTGCAAAATCAACTCTGTCATAATTTTCATCAAAGCGCATTTTTCCCGCCACCACACCACCGCACTACCACGTCCATTTTTGTCACCTTGTCTTTTTGGTATTTTTAAAAATAACGACGAATTATTTCGACCTACTTCTATTATATTTTTTCTTATGACGTCAAATGAATTGTCATTATTTCTTCTTTCTTAGAAGAAAAATTCAGAAAAATTCTTATGGGACCAATTTTGTAGTTTTTTTTTCTTTTTTTCAAAATAGAGGAAATTATAGCAATATAGGAAGAAGAAGCTAGTCTATTGTTGTGACGTGTTTTTACCTTGCAAATTAAATTGATCTTATGATTTAATGAAAATTTAGAAATGGGCCCGGAACGTGCAGGCAATTTATCTTTAAAGACTTTGAGCTTAAGTTTTTGTGGAATACTACTTTTGTGTTTACAACACTGAGAGAAATATTATAGAAGGTTTAAGAGTAAGAGTAAGAGTAAGAGTAAGAGTAAGAGTAAGAGTAAGAGTAAGAGTAAGAGTAAGAGTAAGAGTAAGAGTAAGAGTAAGAGTAAGAGTAAGAGTAAGAGTAAGAGTAAGAGTAAGAGTAAGAGTAAGAGTAAGAGTAAGAGTAAGAGTAAGAGTAAGAGTAAGAGTAAGAGTAAGAGTAAGAGTAAGAGTAAGAGTAAGAGTAAGAGTAAGAGTAAGAGTAAGAGTAAGAGTAAGAGTAAGAGTAAGAGTAAGAGTAAGAGTAAGAGTAAGAGTAAGAGTAAGAGTAAGAGTAAGAGTAAGAGTAAGAGTAAGAGTAAGAGTAAGAGTAAGAGTAAGAGTAAGAGTAAGAGTAAGAGTAAGAGTAAGAGTAAGAGTAAGAGTAAGAGTAAGAGTAAGAGTAAGAGTAAGAGTAAGAGTAAGAGTAAGAGTAAGAGTAAGAGTAAGAGTAAGAGTAAGAGTAAGAGTAAGAGTAAGAGTAAGAGTAAGAGTAAGAGTAAGAGTAAGAGTAAGAGTAAGAGTAAGAGTAAGAGTAAGAGTAAGAGTAAGAGTAAGAGTAAGAGTAAGAGTAAGAGTAAGAGTAAGAGTAAGAGTAAGAGTAAGAGTAAGAGTAAGAGTAAGAGTAAGAGTAAGAGTAAGAGTAAGAGTAAGAGTAAGAGTAAGAAGAAAAACTTTATTTGAACTTTAAAAATGCTTCAGAACATTTTTTCGCAAACTTTCAAATTTCAATAAAATAAATGCAGAACCAAAAAGATTAAAAAAAAATCTTATTAAACTTTTAAGAATAAATTTGTATTTTATATTTCCCATTTGTGCACAGTGCATTATTTATTTATGTAGGACGTGATGGTTTGTTTACTTTTTTTTTTTTTTCTTGAATAAGCTACATAAATTGATTCAATTTGAGATGCACAACGACACACGCAAGTTGGTTTTAACATGCAACTGCTGGGCTCTATAACGATGATGAATTGCATAAGTTTTTTATATGCATTATACACGTAGTCATCTGTGTTTTTTTTTCTCAATCTGCTCAATGACATTTTCAATGAAATGTAAACGAAATTCAATTGCAAGATTAAATTGGCACTAGATTTTGTTTGAAATAAAAAAAGTAAAACTCATGACAACCCGCAATGATGCTTTTAAATGACGTCAAAATTCACCAAATTGGACTGACATATTTTTTTTTGTTTATTATTTTTATAAACATTTATCAGGTATGCATTTAAAATTTCACACCCATTCAAAATCATCTGATAAACAGATTTTCTAAAATGTTATTTTCAGTTTAAAGTGATAAAAAGAGATACCTTATGTTTATATTCTACTTATATAAACAATTAAAAAATATAATGAAATTAAAGTTAAATTTCTATTTAAAAAAGACCAAAACAATGGTACTGCAGTTGTAAAAAATATTGTTTTTCAAAAACAATACATATTTTTTCAAGAAATAAACAAAATGTGTTTATCATTTTTGAACTAAAAAAATGGATGCGCAAATAAATAAAAAGATTTTATTATTCAAAACAAAAAAAGCAATAAAATATAATAGTACAGGAAAGATAGACTTTTTCGTGGAACGAAATACAGGACGGCTAAATTTTTCAAATCTGAAAAAGGGGTATTAGAAAAGCTTAAGTCCTGGTTTTCGGGACGCCACCCCCCTGGCGAAATCCGCCATTTTGGAAAACGCGAATCACTCTATATCTCCAAAACTATGAGTCCTATAGAAATGGTTGTCAGACCAAAGTTCTTGGAAATTTAATTATCTTTTTCTTTGTAGTACATTATTTTTCTCAGCGGGCAATAGTTTTGAGGTTATGTTGTTTTAATTTATTTTTTTTCGGTTTTCTTAAGATTATAACAATCCCGGTATCAGTTACATAATTTTTTAAACAGTAAAAGTTATAGACCATCAAATTTCCAATAATTTGGTATATTTTTGAAAGTCATGCGATGTATAAATCGAAAGTTATTGATCTGAAAACTATAATATTAGTGCAGGAAAGTTAGTAAAGAAATCAGGCATTTTGTGGAACGAATTAAAGGGAGGCTGATTTTTTCAAATCTGAAAGAAGGGTATTAGAAAAGCTTAAGTCCTGGTTTTCGGGACACCAACCCCCTGGCAAAATCCGCCATTTTTTAAACGCGAATTGGTCTATATCTCCCAAACTATTGGCTTGATCGAATAAGTTACTGAACCAAAATTGTAGGTAATATAAATATCTTTTCTTGTGCATGCACTGTTTTTCGGCGGGGACAACACTTTTTAGGTTATGTTGTTTTATTTTTTATTTTTTTAGGTTATGTTGTTTTATTTTTTATTTTTTCTGTTTTTTTAATTTTTCTCAGTCTCTATGATAGAAACATAATTTTGTAGCATCATTAAAGTTGTAGAACATCAAATTTACATTAATTTGGGATACTTTTGAAGATTATATGACTTTTCAAACCAAAGATACGGAACTTAAAGAACAATCCCTCTCAATATTTTCAAAAAATATACTAATATGTTTTTGCATAAGGTATGAAAAAAAGGCTAAATCCGGTACCTAATGTAAAATTAAGAAAAATATGATATGAGGGGGAGTTATTAAGGTGGGTAATGGTAAAACTTACAATATTGAGGTACACATATTTTGTTTTAAGTCAAACATCATACTTTTATGATGCTTAAAAAATTATGTTTCTATCTGTTTCTATCTTCTACTGAGAAAAATTAAAGAAAAAAAAAAACAGAAAAAAATAAAAAATTAAACAACATAACCTAAAAAGTGATATCCTCGCTGAAAAACAGTGCATGCACAAGAAAAGATATTTATTTTACCTACAATTTTGGTTCAGTAACTTATTCGGTCAAGCCAATAGTGTAGTAGATATAGACCAATTATCGTTTTTCAAAATGGCGGATTTCACCAGGTGGTTGGCGACCCGAAAACCAGGACTTTCGTTTTTTTACTATCCTTCTTTCAGATTTGAAAAAATCAGCCGTCCTGTACATCGTTCCACAAAATGCCTGTTTTTTTTACTAACTTTCCTGCACTAATATTATAGTTTTCAGATCAATAACTTTCGATTTATACATCGCATGACTTTCAAAAATATACCAAATTATTGGAAATTTGATGGTCTATAACTTTTACTGTTTAAAAAATTATGTAACTGATACCGGGATTGTTATAATCTTAAGAAAACCGAAAAAAAATAAATTAAAACAACATAACCTCAAAACTATTGCCCGCTGAGAAAAATAATGTACTACAAAGAAAAAGATAATTAAATTTCCAAGAACTTTGGTCTGACAACCATTTCTATAGGACTCATAGTTTTGGAGATATAGAGTGATTCGCGTTTTCCAAAATGGCGGATTTCGCCAGGGGGGTGGCGTCCCGAAAACCAGGACTTAAGCTTTTCTAATACCCCTTTTTCAGATTTGAAAAATTCAGCCGTCCTGTATTTCGTTCCACAAAATGCCTGTTTTTTTACTAACTTTCCTGTACTATAAATATATTTTTCTATCAACCGAGAAATGCAAAATCAAAATGAAAAAATTTAAAAAAATGTTTTTTAGAAGCCAATTTTTTATGAATTCCTATGGCTGAAATAATTTTATTTGATGAGTGACTAGACCACTGACCAAGTGTGAAATTATTATTTGTTGATAGATGAGATTCGTTCTGCAAATGGGTAACACAAATTATACGAATAAATTATTCGTTTTTGAAAGTGTTAAGTTTTGTTTTGAATTGGAAGAAATTTCACAAGAACTATAATCATGCTATTTAATTATGTATTTCAATTTGCATGTTCGCAAGGAAAACATGAATTTATCATCAACAAATGAAAAGAATGCAACAATTTTTTTGTCGTAATAATATATGTCAAAATAATGAAGAAGGAAAATTTTAGTTCAAGATATTTTTTTTTAAATCGAAACAACATTGAATAGCCCAGTAAGAATAGACAAAAAATTGTCAAAGAAAGGGAAAAATTGTAACAGGATGATTTTTGGTATGAAGCTTGGTGTAAGCGTAGTTTACAATCTGTGAAAAGTCCTGAAGTTTCCTCTGTGCGCTTGTCCCATTACAAGGGGTCATTTCACAAGCGGTAGGTTTTAAACAAAAATTATTTTCTACATAATAGTAACTGAGGTTACTTTACAAAAAAAATGTCATATAAATTTAAGATTTTTTCATTTGCCGAAAAATTGTAGGTACAAGTGTTGCCAGATAATTTTAGGGAATGCAAGGAAAATCTTGCATTCAAACGCAGGCGTACATAGAGGTATTTCAACAATCTAAGCGGCCAAAATTATTTTTTTATTTTATAACACACAAATTACTAAAATCAGTTGTTTTTGTTACAAAAACAAAATTTTTAGGAGAAAAAAATTTTTTTCTTGATTTTTTTTTTTTTTTTTTGAAAAAAATATTTTTAAATGCCCAATACACAATATTATTTGATAACGGGAGAAAAAACTCAGATTATAATTTTTTTATTACTAATAATGCAAATACAGGGTGTCCCGGGATGAGATAAGAAGACTTTGAGGGATGATTCTTGGGTATATTCTAAGAAAAAATTGTTCTACAGTAACTCTCTATCTGCAAAGTTGATACCCTTTAGCGATGATTTAAGAAAACGCTTACTTTGGTATGCCTTTACTCATGTTAATGTTAATTACTCCGTTAATACTCATGATAAAAATTTCATAAACGTCTTGATTTTTAGAAGAAATGCTATTCTTTGTACATGATTTTAAAAAATGGAAAAATCTTTTTTAGTTGCTCAGATATTAATTTTTAATTGTAATTATTTTTTTCTTACCCATGATAATTTTTGACTTTGGGCCCGATTTTCTTCGATAAATGTGTTATAAACATAGTGTTTTATAAATTTATTCTGCTGAAGAAAATAATAATGAACAAAAAAGTGCCTAACAAATTTGCCAGAAAACTCATAGATTTTATGCTATTTAGGAAAACCTGCACCTGTAAAATCTTTATAAAAATGTGATTTTTTGCTTTAGTCAAAAATGGGTAAAAATTAAAAATTTATTTTTATATTTGAAATTTATTTTTATGTAAGACCTAGCTTTAAAAATTGTTTAAAGTGTGCTTCTTTATTTTGTATGCTTGATAGAGACCGTTTTTTGGTTTTTAATGCGAATCTGTTGAACGAATTGGAAACGAAGTTCGAATTCCAAGACTCCATACTTCATCCTTCTTTTTAAATTTTTTACTTGCTTACAAAAAATTTCTAAAACAAATTTTTACCTAAAGCACACAATCTGTTTTCTTTTGACGTTATTACTTAAAATTATCGTCCGTTAACCGACTTTACAGACAACAAATGTTTTTATTTTTTGTCAAATACGATATGAAATGCATTTTTTTTTTTTTTTGATGAAAAATACTTTCGTAGGAATTTTTTTCAGGTAGGTAACCCTGATACTATACACAACAAATTGTATTTTTATTTAAAAAAAAGTTCCCTTTTTTCGTTAATAAAATGGTCTATAGGTTTTTTTTTTTTTAATGTCAATAAATAATTATCGTTAATATTCTCAGATATCCCACTGCTGAACTAAATTAACTTACATAATATAGAATGTCATAAATCAATGATACAAATAATCTCCCATTGTAAAATAATAAAAATCGTTTGCAACGCTACTCTCTAGACTATTTACTGAGTTAAGATAAAACGATTTATATATCCTTATCGTTAATAATACCACCTAATGATTGCTCATATATCGTAGTTCTGACGCTTGAAAAAAAATTATATACTTTGATCTTATCACTGTTTCAATGAGGTACTCAATAAAAAAAACCGTTATATGATAACCGAAACGTTCAGATTTTATGTAGATACGAGTAGTCTATATTTTTTGACACTAAGTTCACTGAAGTGTGTGTCACTTCAAATTGAACAGTGAACACCCCATACGTCATCATATGTCATTATTGTCGAAAAAAAAATCGAACTGAAGTAATATTTATGATAAAATAAATAAATTAATGTGTCGCATAAAATAAACGATGGGAAAACGACGACGGTAGCGCAAAGTGCACTTAATATTTGATAAAAAGAGCATTCAAACAACAATTTTCATATAAAAAAACATCAATCTATTTAAGTGCTTTCAATTCTTGTTTATTTTTTTTTTTTTTAAATAGAAATTGATCAATTGTAGGTACTTGTGTTTCATTTATAGTTCTGTAGGCTAATGCATTTCTAATGATGGACGTGCTTATTGATAGCAATATCGTAATGCAAGTGGAAAGTAATATTCAATAAATTGTTATGGAAATTCATTTCTAGTTGCTTGGTGGTACGGAAAATAATGGTGTCAGTACAGGACTTATGAGAAAGCTTTCTTTCAATTTAAATTGAAGTATTGAGTATTATAACGAGTATTATACTTGGGCGAAACGCTTTGGAGTTGAGGTCACTTGAACTTTAAAATTGAATTGTATTGAGTATTAGGTAAAGCAAATCATGTGGGTGGGGTAGAGTAGTTCATATACAAGGAAAATTCGAATGAAGATGAGGAAAATTTTAGGGATGATTCGTGGGTATAATGTAAGAAAAACTAATCGTTCTACAGGAACGTTCTATATGCAAATTCGATAATTTTAAAAAGCGCTTAATTTGATATATCGTCGGTCTCATAAGGAAACCTCGTAACAGAGTAGTTGGGAAGAAACGCGCAAAATTTTAATTAAAGTTTATTGAGAGTTTTCGGAATGAGCTCAAATTTTCTGAGTTGCTCCGCTGATATATTTTCTAAAGAATGGCATTCAAAAGTCATTTTTGAAAAAAAAAAGTGGAGTTACGAGGTTTCCTTATGAGAACGACGATATGTACCTTTATTCATGTTAATGATAACACTGGTTTACAACCAAAATGGACACTCAATCCCACTATTTTTTTTCTTACGTACTTTGGCCTTAGGGACTCGGAAATCACTTAAAAAAAAATTACGATGGATACATTTTCGAGATATTATTTTTCAAAGTTTTTAGCTTTGTTTTTTCCAGTTTACTTAGTATTCGGGCTATATCTTGAGTAATAAACGACTTATCTGGCGTCTGAAAGCTGAGTTAATAAGAAACAAACACTAGAACATTTTTTTTGGGTCACTCCAGATGTTTAAGTGCAATGTATTAAAAGTTTTTAAAGAAAATTTCTGCAAAAAAAACTTTATTACTGAAAGAAAATATCAAAATCTTTCGAATACTCATAGTTTTAAATTTTGTATGTATAGTACACTTTCTGGCAAAGATATAAAAGATAAATTTCTTCAAAATCCATGGATAAATTATAAAGATATAACCATTTTTGTGACGATCAATATTTTCGAATTTTTCTGTTACTTTTTGAGTTTTTGTCTATAACTTGAAAAGCAAGCCGAATTTGAAAATTTTTATTAAGTAATTTTTTATAGATAAATTAAATTGCCTATCGAAAATTTAAAATTGAAATACATAGCTATATTGTAAAAAACTTAAGAAAAACTATTCATAAATAGAAAAAAAACGATATTTTTGATGTTTTTACTAAGTGGACTATTTTTATTATTTGAGCATTTACAGATATTGAACATGTAAAGGAGAAAAGAAGCTACTTTATCTTTCAACATAATGGTCACAAAAATTTAATACGGCTAAAATTGGATAAAATATGGACTTTCAAAATCTACTGCTTTTGGTCTTTTTGAACCATTTTACTATACATACAAAATTTAAAACTATGAGGATTCGAAAAATTTTGATTTTTTCTTTTAGTAATAAAGTTTTTTTTTTTGCAGAAATTTCCTTTTAAAAACTCGATTTTTTTTTAAATGTTTTAGATAATACATTGCACTTAAACATCTGCAGTGACCCAGAAAAGTTTTTCTAGTGTTTGTTTCTTATTAGCTCAGCTTTCAGACGCCAGCTTTTCTGTTCAGATAAGTCGTTTATTACTCAAGATATAGCCCGAATACTAAGTAAAGTAGCCTGGAAAAAACAACGACAACAAACTTTGAAAAATCATATCTCGAAAACCTATCAATAAATATTTTTTTAAGATAAGATTTTCGAGTTTTCTGGGCTCAAATCTATACGAAATGTATAACGGCACTTGGTGTACAAAATTTTTTTATTTTTTTTTGTAAACTAGTGTAATTTTTCTGTCGATAGATAACGATAGAAACTTGAGAAATGTTTTAATTTTTAGAAAAAAAAAATGTTGATTAGTTTCTCAAATATTAATTATTAAAATCTGTTAATTTATTCTTGCTTATGATAGTTTTTTTTATTTTCAGACCGAATTTCTTCGAGAAATAATATGTGTCAAAACTAGGTTTTATAAATTTATTCTTATAAATAAAGCAATAATAAAAACGTACATTTATGTTCATAAAAAATTGATTTTATTGGCGTTATATTATAGCCAACTATGTTTTTATGAAAATAAATAAGGGAGAAAAAAAAAAGTGCAAACTTAAACAAAAAAAATCCAAGAAATAGCATAAAAAAAGGTCTAAAATTTTCTTTTACTACTTGGGTACTTTTTGAACTTTGTTTTGACTTAAAATTTTTTTTTTTTTCATTGAATATGAACAGTTCTACATAAATCCAAGAGCGAACATCTTTTTGACATTCATTTAGTTAAATTTTTAGCTTATGTACAGTTTTGAGAAAGAAAATTCTATTCACGCTTATTCTGTCCGCCATTTTGGAGCCACCATTTTGAAAAAATAAAAGTTTGAAGATTTTTCGTATTTCTTATACTAATATTCAATTCAGTGTCCTAAATTTCATGACTTTTCGTGCAAATGATTTTTGACGCCATAAAGCACCAAATGCACTACTACCGCCAGATTTTTAAATCTTCAGCGAGTTCATGACTTTTACTGATTGCGTCAACTTCATTTTTACTTCTTATTTAGTAAAAATAATAATTTACCGAAAAAAAATATAAAATTGAAAGAATACGAATTTTACATTATTTCGACAAATTTCAAAACGCCAAAAGTCAATTTGAAAATTTTTTTTTCTACTTAATATTTAGCTCATATAAGTAACCTTAAGCTATTATATTAAAAAAATAGGCGTAAGGGTGTTCAAATTTCTTTTTCTAAAAATACAATTTTCAATTTTTTTTTTAAGTTTCAAGGCCAAACTGGAGGCAGAAGATATAAACTGATTTTGATTATTTTTTAAACCCTTCATAGTCATCACTATTCGCAATTTTTTCGCGCTATTACGATTTGAAATTCGAGAAAATGATTTTTTGACCCACCCTAGCACATAACGATAATTTCAAAATATCAAGTGGTCTTGTATCTCAGATTCCCAGATTTTCCCAGAAATTTCCATATAGAACGTTCAAGTCTTAAAGTGAGTATGCAATCTAATTATATTAAATGCTTCCAAAAGTTCTTTAATTGATTATTTTTAATCCAAGCATTTTTGTGTCCCTTTTAAAATAAAAACGCAATCTAACCCTCCTTAATCCTCTCTGAAATCCATCTCAACATTTCCCCCTTGTTTTTGGGTTGATTTCAAAATTATAAAAGTTTTTAATAATACCCAAAACAGTTTTAAATTAAAAATGATTTCAAATTTCATGTTGTAAAACTTGTAACTTTCAAATTGAAATTAAAAATGTACAAAAAAAAAAAAAAAAAAAATGAGTCACCTACCTACACAACACATCCGCCCTTTTAACTGACCACATTGATGGTAAACCTCAGACACAAAAACCTCCCTTTTTTTCGTACCTATTCAAAGTGTGAACAAAAAAAAAAAAAAAAAAAATACTAAAACAAAAGAGGCTATATATGCAATATAAATAAAGCATCACTGACTGACTCTATAACTAACCGGAATAACTATCTATTTTTCCGGCCATCATTCACTCGAATGAATAGAAAAATAAAAGTGAAATACTGTCAAATAGAAATAACTATATGAATTAAAAAAAAAAAAACAAAAAAAAAAATAGTTGGAAAAAAAATTCTAATCCTTTTCTTCTTCATCATCGTCGGTCGTCCTCACCGCACTCAAACGGTAGTGCATGTTGTTTTGATGAAAAAGGATTACCGAATGACCAAAGTCATTTAAATCTTTTCATCTCTTTAGAGGCCATTCACAAATCCTTAAAAGGACGACGACGTGCCGTTATGTGTTACCAATTCCTCTGTACTGTACATGTTCATATATACCAACCTACTCGTGTTGAATTTTCCTTGAACAAAAAAAAAAAAAGATAACGAGTTTCAACTTTGACATTTTAAAAGCGCATGTTCCCTAAATGCAAACGATTCTTGGAATGGGGATGAATTTAAGGGATATAAAATAACAACAACAACTAAGAAACGACAACAGTGTTGCATTCTGTGAACACCTTCATGATGATGATGGTGCCAACTGGTGTTACAATTGCATTAACTGGTAGTCCATTTAAATCGCTGCAGGAGGATGAATGTTGTGGAAACAAACTAAATGCACTTCTTTTGATCCGACCACGTAAGGTGGATAAAAAAAATACCTAGATGGTTCTTCCTGCGGTAAAGCATTAAAATAAAGGAAAGAGAAGGTGTTTGTGTCAACCATCTTCGTTACAAGGATTATAATGCTATTTAAAGTACCTACTTTTTCTTAAAGGTTTTAATTTAGTTATAAAATAACTTTATATAAGGTAATTGAACATTGAATTGAATTTCATTTCAATTTCATGTAACTACTTTTTATTGAGTATTAACTTAAACACATTTGACTATTTGCTTTAATTAGAATTTCTCTTCCTTCATTTTATTGATATACACAAGTCTTTTTTTTTTTAATATAGCATTCGCACTTTTAATTAACCTAAACACAAATTAGTTTCACCTTTTAACAAATATATTTCACCCTTTAGCAAATATATTTCACCTTTTAGCAAATATAATTAAACTAAAAGCAAATCAATTAAACCCAAAAGCAAATATAATTAAACTAAAGCAAACTATTTAAACTTTTTGCAAATCTATTTAACCGAAACACACATTTATTTCACCTTTAAAATGAAAAATGATAGTGCAAATATTTTTTTAACAACGTTAGCTAGTTTGCTGGTATTGGAATAAGTAGAATAATGTCAATAACATTGCTAGGGCGATCTACTTTTATCAATTTTACTTCAATAACTGCAACAAAGTTATGGTCCATGTTAATCTTACTTAGAACTTTTCATGCGTATGTTTTGAAAGTGTCTTTTTATCTTAATAAGCTATACTATAAGAGTTGGAGTATGTTAGTTTTAATTTTTTCCAACATAATTTTTCGGAAATAAAAAACATTAAAAAGCACAGGTTTTCTGTGCAACAAGTCGTTCTTGAGATAATGAGAGTAACGCGGATGTCCCACCCAACAAAAAATTACGTAAGCTGGGATTTTGTTTTTAGGGTCTTATTGTGGTTTTTGGGATGTTTCGTTGATTTTTGTGCTACGGACAGCTTCAAAATCCTCATCCATTCTTCATAGCTCGATACCAAAAGCTTTTTCTAGAAAAGGTTAAATCACTTTGCGATTAGTTTAAATAGATTTGCTAAAAGTTTAAATAGTTTGCTTTAGTTTAATTATATTTGCTTTTGGGTTTAATTGATTTGCTTTTTGTTTAATTATATTTGCTAAAAGGTTAAATATATTTGCTAAAAGGTGAAGTATATTTGTGAAAAGGTTAAATCATTTGTGTTAAGTTTAAATAAAAGTGCGAATGCTATATAAAATTTTTGAGAGTTTCTTGAATGTAGGTCAAATCTATAGAGATATAGATTTTGACTGAATCCATGACTTTTGTCCTTACAAAATTCTGTAATCAATAAAAGCTAAAAGTTCAAGTGTAACACAATTACAAAAAAGGCTGCGGAAATTAAAATCACGAAGAATATTACAATTTCCTTACTCACGACTTACTTTTTGTGTGGTTTTTTATTTTATTGTTTTAAAATGTCTTAGTAAGTTAATTGGTTTTTTTTTTCTAATTAAAGAAACATAGGTATTTTGGTTTATTTGAAATATTTTGATGGCAACCATTGTATATTTTAATTAAAACCTTAAAATACTGTTTTTTGTTATTGGAAAACAAAAATAAACATCTGATGAAAACTTGTAAGGTTTAACCTTTTTTTTTTTCCAAAGAGGTCAATGTGTTGGGCGCTCGTAATTGGCAATTACATGCCCCTTTGTCATACAGAAATTAGGTACATTTTATATAGGAAAAAAAGCAAAGAGCACATGATAACCGTAAAACCTATTCTGATGAGGTCTTTCAATTAATTTTTAAGAAGTATAGTTACGTGTTGGAGGTAACTTTTCTGTGAAATTCCTGCTCATTGCTCTATTTTAAGGTTTAAGTTCTTAGCAAGTGACACATACATGCAACCTTAAGCTAATAAAATTGCACATGCAATGTAATTCTGTTGAAATACTTGAATAAGATCTGATTCATAAACGGACTCATACCATTAACGCTTCGAAGAAAGTTATTATGATTAGGTATATCAACATTTTGAAGAAAAACCAGTATTAACATATTGCATCTACCTACCACATTTAAAACCGGTTATTTTGAATGCCATGGCATTTCGTAAATTATAATCGTAAGTGCTCATATACCTAAATTTAAAATTTAATTTTTCAATAATGTTTATATACTTAGTTCATCTCCCGAGTAAAAATGGAATTTAAAGAAAAAATCTTAACCGCCGCACCACCGCCGTTTGCAGGAATTTTTGCCGCACCACCGCCGCAGCATGACTGCAGCACGTCCGCACTATTTCATTTTGTATTAAAAATTCGCCGCACCATGATAGGTACATAATTTTGGAATTTTGAAAAAATAAAAAAAAAAAAAACTACCGACGAGAAGGAGATTCGAACCCGAGCACTTTCAACTAGAAGTCCAACGCTTTAACCACTCGACCACCAAGTCATGTTTGCGTGAACTGGAAATTTGTTACTTAAGCCAAAATAACATTGAAGACGACTTAAACAGTACGAGAATAGAATTTTTTTCATACAAATAGTGCGGACGTTCTGCAGTCGTGGTGCGGCGGCGGTCGTGCACCGAATTTTTCATTCAAAATAAAATAGTGCGGACGTTCTGCAGTCGTGGTGTGGTGGCGTTGGTACATCGAATTTTTTTCATATTTTTCATTTTTTTCAAAATGAAAAGGTGCGGACGTACGCCATCTAATTTTTACAAGAACTTGAAAAGAAATGAAGCTGTATTTTAAAGAAGCAGAAATTAAATTTAGGCTACAAAAACAATCGTTGTTCGTTTCAAAATAGTTGCTAAAATAAGTTCAAAATGTACAAAAAAAAAAAAACGAAAGAGTTTATGTAAAAAATTTCTGTACAAAAGTCTCATACTTATATTTTCTTTCCGCTTTGCGTTTGAGTTGTGGAAATTAAATAGATTCTCATGTGAGCAAAATTTTTTCCGCTTCACTTTTCACCTATCAAACCTGTGCGGTTTATTTGTTTTTGATCTTTGCGTTATAATTAACTTACCCGTTTTGTTTCAAAATCAAATCACTCTCATCAATGTAAAGCAGAGTTGTAAAAATATCAATTGAAAAACAATGCATAAAAATAAATTAAAAAAAAAAATGTTTATTGGAGTTGAAAAAAAAAATTTGCATACAAAAAAAATATTTACTGCAAATAAAAATATATTGCATTAAAAAAAAATTATTGCAAATAAAAATTTTCTGCATTGAAGAAAAAAAAAAATCAATGCAAAATGTGTTCATTAAATATATTTTTTTTGTAGGTAGGCAGTACCTACTAGGTACCTAATATTCGTCAAATTTCTTACAATTTTGACTATTTGGCCTTACATAAGCTATTTCAACTATAATATTGAACCGAATGTAAAACAGAATAGTCAAAATTCGAAGAATCTTACAAAAAATATTTAATGCACACATTTTCCATTGAATTTTGTTTTTTTCAATGCAGAAAATTTTGTATTTGCAAAAAAAAAATAGGAATTTTTATTTTTTGGTGCAAATTTTTTTCATATGCAATAAATATTTTTACTTGCTCAATAGGGCAAGTATTGGTTTCGTGTCGAAAAAAAAAATTGAGGTTTTAATCAAAACCAACATTACGATGATGGAGAATTCCAAAAAAGTGGGTCTCGCAATTCCGTCCGTGCGTCTGTGCGGTTGTGCGTCCATCTGTACACATTTCCACAGCCTAAACGGGTGGACGGATTTTCTTCAAATTTGGTACAGATGATTTTTATGGAATTCTGAAAGTTGGTTTTTTTTTGTTTTTTTATATCTCGTTTAGAACGTATACCTCCCATACAAAAAAATACGATATTGCAAATTTCTCGAAAACGGCTCTAACGATTTTGATTAAACTTTGTAAACGTAATATTTAAAGCAGTGGAAATAAAACTGCATTTTTATTTTTTCTCAAAAAAGTCAAATAACAAAAAAAAAAAATTTTTTCATGCCCTAAATGTCGGCTCTTTCCCAATATCAATTTTTTTTTTAAATTCAGAGCCAGCTTTTAAAATCTACAAGTAGACTAACATAAAAGTGCTTTGAACTGCAAGAGCAAGTACGTGCGACCTCAGTCGTGCATTTTATTTTTAATGCAAACATTTTGTAGTTGCAATAAGTATTTTTTTTTAAATTTTTTATGTAAAACAAAAATTGCATTAAAAAAAAATTATTTTTTACAACCCTGCTATAAAGTCTTAACTACATTGGCCACTTTTTGCGAAAGTACAAAAGTGAAAATATTTTTTTTTCTCGCTAGCGCATTTTTTTTTATAAAAAAGAGTACCTATACAAATTGTTTTTTTTTTAAACCACCAAATAATTTTTTGTAGTTTTTCTGTTTAGGGAAATCATCAGATAATCAGTTTGAAAATTTTCACTTATGTAGTTTTTCACTTTTAAGGTCAATGTAGTTAAGGCTTAAAACTCCGAATTAATTGTCTTTTAAGTTCAATTTTGTTCTGCTTTATCGTTCGAGAATTTTAATTATAAAATCATTCAGTGCGTGCACCAGGGAAATAAATAAATCGCTTTAGGCTGGGGGTACACATGCGATTTTGGTCGTGCGATTATTCAATCGCAAAAAATCGGGACACTTTTTAAATTTTTAATCGCGGAAAGCATGCGCGAAACGCATATGGAGTTGAGTTCACTTAAACTTTTTAATTGAACTTTTTAATTGAAATCATGTGTGTTCACTGTTCATAGGCATTGAAATCCTTTTTTTTTTCTACTGAATAATCGCACAACCAAAATCGCATTTGTGTCCAAAGGCCAAAATTAAACTAAATTAAAAGCGCATTTAAACCAATTTGGCCTTGTTTTACTCTAACAAAGTGAAATAAAGCCAACTTTGAAAAGTCGGTCTTATTTCATTTTGAGAAAGTGAAATAAGGCCAACTTTTGAAAGTTAGCCTTATTTCACTTGGCCTTATTACACGGCACCGCAAAGACAACTTTTTTTTTTATAAAATGGCATTACTGATATTGGCAGTTGATACAATCTATCATTCAAAAATTCAAATCACATTTGTTTTGTATGCAAAGATTTCTGAAAATCCATTAATTTGAATACTTTTGAAATATTTTAAATTTCAAGTGAAATTATTTCAAGTGAAAGTATGCTTCTTTGGTAACATTTTTTTTATTAAAATGACAATAAGGTTTGTTAGTCCATTTTATTCATGCAAAATTCGATCTTAAAATGGAAGTTAGTTCTTAAAATGGGTAGTTTTCTTTTTAAAAGTATCAGTACTCACAAATCTTATGAATTGTTAAGCGTTTTATTTATCCCCCTACCTTTAAGATTTTTCTAGTCAAACAAATGTTTTTAAAGTATTTTTTTTTTGTATAAAAAAACCATAGATACACAAAGCCACAAAGCGGCTCTTTCAAGTTTATTCTCTTATCATTGAAGATAAGCTCTTTGAAAAAATATTAAACCCAACATCTTTCGGTATTAAGTGGATACTTAACAAAAAAACAATCTAAGCAAATTGTTATTTAAAATATGATCACAACAAAATTGTACCCCCATTATTCTGTTAAATACAAATACATCAAATACATACAATAGCATATAAATAAAGCATCAATTCAAATCTTAAATAAAACTTGGTTCAACCCTCCAAAATCAAGTGCATAGCTACGTCATTACTCCCATCAATCCATCATCCAGGATTAGAATAGCTTCTGATTAATTAACTTTGAGATTACTGCCTGGCGCCCAGACCCTTTCATCCTGGATATTTTGTTACGACATCAATTTTTTTTTTGTACTGTTCAAGCTCATCATCTTCTTCTTTCTTCTGTATAGCGTGTGTGCGTTTGTGTCTGTTTCAATGTTAGTGCTTTGGAGCATAAAACTTGCTCTCATCGCCCCAGTGCCAAGATTTCCGTTGACGTCATGAATAAAAGCAAATGCCAGTTAAAATAACCACAAACAAAAAAAAAACCAGAAAAAAACGAAAACGAAAATACACAAACAAAATCGTCTTTAATTCTAATTTAGGCTGCGAGAATTTCTTCTTCACACATAGGTAAAAACAAAGTTATCTCTCTCCGTAACATCTGACGTCATAGAGTTTAATATTTTTCATCTTAAGCAAGGTTATGACGTAAGAAACATTCTAGACTTTTTGTGAGCAACGAACAAAAAAATCATCCCCTCATCAATTTTATAGAGAGAAAGTGAGTGTGTACAATGTTTGCACTGAAAAGCTTTTAAATATTTTATGAGGGTTGCCAACCTTTGTTGTGGCGTTAGAAAATGAAGAAGAAAAAAGTTATGTGACACTTGTTGATTTAAAAATAAAATTACACATGTAATGGTGAACACCGTTTGCAAAAAAGTAATCACAATTCCAGCATCATAAATGAATCATGTAATTAAAGAAAAATCTTTAAAAAAGTACGTATACGCCATAGTGTACCTACTAAACAATTTTTTTTTTCACTCATATTGTCAGAAAAATTACTGCAACAAAAATTAATTTCTGAAGAGCTGTCAATTGAAAACTTCGATGCCCTTGGATTTTTGATGGTGAATATGCCAGAGTCGGGTGAGAAATTGCAAAATTCGGTATCGATAATTTCGAACCATAGCGCGATTCTATTTTCATTCTTAGATTTTACTTAGCTTTTACTCGGTCGAATCGCCTATGATCCTAATTTGACAGCTGATAATGGCCATTATCACAGACAATGCAAAAGAAATTAACTTAATATCTCTTCTAAGAAATTCTCTTTGCCATTTGATTCATGGAGTGTATAAAATTGTTGTTTTTGATACCAAATTAAAGCAGTTTTTACTCAATAAAAAAAGCCAAAAAATGCAATTCTGTGACTCGAGACATTTTAATATAATAAATAAAAAATATAATAAATAAATAATTGCTTTTCGCTGAATTGTTTCCGAAGTATTGTTTTTCAAAGAATTGTTTTCGATGAATAAATATTGGCATTCGACGAATTGTTATTTGAAGAATAGTTTTTCGATTAATTGTTTTTCTATGAATTGTTTTCGATAAAATGCTATTCGACGAATGGTCATTCATAGAATTGACATGCGATGAATTGTCATTCGACGAAATTTCCGCAAATCCTATTTAAAGCGTTTTGACCTCCAAACGAAGTATTCTATACAATTTCTTTTATAGCGAAGAATTAAAAAAAAAAATCTATTGCCGTATTATAAAAAGTTTTTTTTATTTTCAAAGTTTATTAAAAAAAAAAAAATGGAATGCAAAAAAAAATCTAAAAGGATTGTTTTTTTTTAAGTTTTTTGTTAAGTTTATAGGTAAGAAAATTTTTGAGATTTGCCATGAAACGCCAAACGAACGTAAAATTTTTTGCATAGAGAATATGCACCAAACATGTTGAATTCAACTTAGGATTTTTCAGAGAGGAAAAGAGATATTAAAAAGATTTAAATGGATTTTAAAAGAAGAAATTTATCACGCAAAAGGACATAACCTCAAAAACTGTTAAAAAAGGGTATTTTTGATTTTCTAACGGTAATATCTCAAAAACTTGATGTGATGGAATTTTTTTTGACTTCGGATTCGAGTTCAGCATACGAAAAACCATTAGAAAAGTATACCTTGACTTCTATAAAAAAAAACTTTTTGATTAGTGAAATCGAATAGGGCAGAAAAAATGAACGGACTTTGATTCGAATATCTGAAGATCTAAAAATGACACCAATTTGATTGAAACGCAGTTAAGAAGAGTCATATTTCTTCTAAAAATAGAGCCATTATTTGAGTTCCTATTAACAGAGTTATTAACAAAAACGTGAGTAAAAGTACGTAAAAGTAAGTTTTTTCATAACTAATTAAGCTCGCAAAAAACGAATAGCTCGATAGAAGATTTCAAAAAAGCTTTTTTCTTACTATTTAGACCCCAAGGAACATTTCTGCATCAAAAAATCTGGAGTGCAAGACACTTCGAGCGTTCAAACGTTGTTCAAAATTATTAGAGCCGTTTATGAGATAAACAACTTTTTCCTATTGGTCATATGGAAGTTAAGTTAATTTAACACTCGGTCGGGACCCTGATGGGTCTGGTCAGGCATATTTCGTTTTTTAAATGTTAATTTTATACATTTCTAGTTGAGATAGCAGTAGCTATGTGCTTCCGGTAGCTTCCTAAAATTTTATTGGCTATCGATCTATAAAAATATCTGGTTTAGAAAAGTCCATTATATACACATTATATCTATTTGTGTATGTTTGTGATATTATGTGCAGCTACTCTTTGGCGAATGACGGATAAAGTGCACATTTCCTTGTTTATTTTCACATTTTATGGCTGCTTTACAGGTGAAAATGGTATATCGTTTCAAAATTCATATAAATTTTGATATTTTCCTCGAACATTTTTTCCCCATTTTAAATGTACGTTTGGAGTAGTTTTGTCTAAGAACCATTTTTTTAGTGCTGGATTAACTCATATTTAAAATTAACTCAAGAAATATTGATTACAGTTTTGTAGCATAAAATCCATTAAAGCCAAACCTTAACATATGCAGAATATGTTCGTTTGGTCTAGGGTTCATTATTTTTGCTTTGGATGTTTTATCAATTCACAATTTGCTGCACAGAAAGTTTTAGGGTACATTAAAAAAAAAAATTGTTGAATTTTCTACTCTTTTCGTAAACAATTAAGTAAATTGTTAGTCTGTAAAATTAATTTGCAAAAAAAATTAAATAAATATTTTGGTATCTTTTTCTTTTTCAGAAAATGCATCGATAGTTCGTTCTGATTGGTGGCATGACTCATACTTGTAGCATCCTGAATTTAGTGATCGATTTGAACTTTTGAGCGGTAAGTCTTCTAAAAAAACATAAAAAAGCTATTTTGTATGCATTATATTTGTGTTGTGGGTAGAAATTTAAAAATGTAGATGTTTCTCTTCACTGAGCCAAAAAACAACGTAAAATCAATCTAAACCACTTTGAATCAATGGAAAATCACTACATTTTTAGCCTAAAGTGGAAAATGATTGAATCAAAGTAGCACACTTTAAATCAAAGTTGTTCACACATTAAATCAAAGTTGTTCACACATTAAATCAAAGTTGTTCACACATTAAAAAAATAAAAAAAGTGAAACTGGCATCCGCTGGGGATCGAACCTGCTATACCTGGGTTGACAAGCTTGTGCTTTACCACTGTGCCATCTCACTTATAAAAATTGATGTGACAAACGGTAAGTTAAGCATAGGACTACTTTTTAGAAAATTAATGAATATATTTTTCACCATTGATTCAATGTAGAACGGATTAAAAATTACTATGCGTTTTTTCTCTGGGTGTTTATTTTTTGTACCCTTCTTTTTGGCTTTAGAAGCACGCTTAGATAAGAGAAAATTTATTGATCTTACTTTATTATTATTATTAAAACTCCTTATACTCGGCGGAATTTTGATAACTAGAGATAGAAAACAATTCACTATAATTATGATATGGCAACCCATTTTATCAAAAGCTCTATAAAGAGAAGCTATAAACATTATTGTCTCCCCTATTTTTTGCTCTCTTTCTCTCTCTCTCTCTCTATACAAATCAGCCCTCAATAATTTTCAGGTAAAAAAAAAAAAAAAAACGGAGAATATACTATCTTAAATAAATCAACCCTGGCTGGCAGCCTGCTGCTGCTTTTCTTGGTGGTTAGTGTCGCTCAAAATCAAACAAATTTCAGTTCCCTAGCAGCTTTCGGTTCGTTCGCAAAACTTAAATAATAAAAAACGCCTCCGTGCGAATCCAAGAAAAAATTGTGGAGCATAGTTTTTCTCTGTTTGTGTTCTTTTTTCTCTATGTTACCCTTGAATTTTTTTTTCAAAATCAACATATTTTATTTTAACTAATTAGATATAGTTCTGGTTAAATATTCAATATTCCAAGAAAAAAAAGAAAATATACCCAAGAGAAAAAAAAAAATTGTGAAATAAGTTAAACCACAGAGGGTAAATGAAAAGTGTTTCTTTACAACTTTTCCAGGGCCTATTGATACAGTGTCATTTTATTAATATAAAATATTTAATAAAAAATGTAATTTTGAAAAAATAACCACCCACTCTATCCGATTTAATATGTATAATATTTTACCATCCATTTTGCTTAGAAATCATCCGTATGGAGGGTCGTAATTCCAACCCCCTTTAACAATATTCTTTGTGATTGTGTAAGCATTGAATAGCGCGTCAAGCTATAAAGTATAATTGGCAACAATTGTTAAAAGGAATAAAAAATAATTTAATGCAAATCGAGACAAGTTAATTTGTTTGATAAAAAAAAGGAAAAAAAAGAAACAAGTTTAAACAAAAAAAAAAAAAAAAAAAAAGGCTGGCAAAACAATTACGTATACGCCTACAAACCACAAATACACACCCAACAACAATTTCTATGTTGGGCTAGGGATACAAACATATGGGGTACCATTTGTCTACTACTCTTCTTCAGTTACCCAACGGTGTTATCATCTTCGTTGCAGACAACTCATTCTAAAGTGCTTGTGTTTGTGTACAACAATATCCTCAATGATTTCAAAATCCCAATAAATAAAATAACAACAACAACAACAAGTAAAAAAGTTCAAAAAGAGTTAAAATAAAAATAATAAAAAAAAAAAAAAAAATAGAAAGAAAGAAATTGGAAAATATACCTTTTGTCAGTCGTGCAAAATTGTAAAGCGGATTGTCCTGAAGCTGTAAGTACATACATACAAACAATATATCTATCACAAGTGCTTTATATTGCTCTTTAGGTTCAAAAATACTTACTATACAAATATAGCAGAATACAGGGTGGTTGGATTTTTACTTAAATAGAATTTGGGATTGGGGAGAATTTTGCTTGTTTAAATTAACACGAAAAAAAAATTTTAAACCTATAAAAAACCTTTTAGAAAATAGTTTGCTATTCAAAATCTAAACAAAATTTGTATGTAATTCTAATCTTTTTTGTGGTTTTAAGGAGAAAATTGATGTTGAATTTCTGTCCGCCAGTATACCTATATATCTTTTTTTCTTTGAATTTTATTTTGGGTTTTGAGAATCTTTCCTGAAATAAATTACTTAGAATACAAAATTCAATGTAAAAAAAGAAACCTTTTAACATGAAATATTGCTACCATAATGAAACACTTTTAGAGAAATTTCTATTTGCGATTACCTCCACCATTTCGCAATAAGTATGCTATTTTGGCATTTTCGAAATAATGTTATCGTATCTGCCGGGAAACCTACACTATCTCCAAAAAAAAAATCTCAATCGGATAAAATCTCCACAAAATTTTTGACCCCATGGACAAAATCTCCATGGGGAAAGGCACCCAATGGACAAAATCTCCAATAAATAATTTTTTCTCCCACTATCTCCAAATCCCCAAAAATCTCCAACTAGCAAAAACAAAAATGATATAAAATTCTAAAAAAACACCGAAAGTCAAAGCAAAATCAGAACCAAACACGACAATTTTGAAATCAGAAAGATTCCACTTTCAACAGCGTCAACAGCGAAAACAAAGTTAATGTAAATAACCGTGATTTGAACCTTCGTTGTTTGACCTACCATTCGTCTGCCTTAACCATCATGCTAATATACTGTATTATACATACGGTGACCATATTTCTGGCAGCTAAACCCGGGACAAAAAAATTAATTTTATAAAATCTTTAAACTTTATAATATAATTATTATAAGATAATTTATAAAAAGAAAGAAATAACAAAAGGTCAACAACGTAACAAACTCAAAACTAAAGAAAACAAAATGTATTTAAGCCTTTTATGAAATTAGGCATACACAAATAATTTTAATTTTATTTTATAAGAAATGGCACAAATGGTAGAAATGGTTTTTAAAATCATAAAAACATGATTTTGATATTCAAATGAATCACCTACGGCATGTAATTATTTCTCATTTAAAAAATAAAAATCATTGGAGCTGGAAGTTGGAAGTTTTTTTTTTTATATATAAGAATGATCTTTGTACATGTACATAAAGGTTTAAAAAACAAGTTGTTATGATGTTTTTAAGAAAAATATTAGCCAACAAACAAAAAAATTTGATTGAAAAATCAAAAATAATTAATTTTTCTTTAAATTATTCCTAGTTTTGATATCAAGGTTAACGTTTGTATGGGTAACATTTTCGTTGAAATCAATTATATCTTTGAAAGCTCTTAAAACAAGCTGGTTTCTTTATTCGTATTGTTCATTATTGAGAAAAAAAAACTTTTTCTGGTGTAGCTTTTCAACCTAACAAAAATAAGCTGAAACTGGGTACCTATTTGACGAAAAGTTTTTAAAATTATTGTTTTTATCTGAAAAATTAAGGAAAATTTTATTTCCCAACCACTGTATTCTTGTTCTCCATAAAAAGTACTTAAAATTTTGAATACAAAAATCAGAGAATGTACAAATACGGGACAAAAACGGGACAGATTGTAAAATACGGGACACTTATACGTCCCGGGTTTCTTAAATAAAAACCGGGGACAAGCTATAGAAATACGGGACTGTCCCGGGTAAACCGGGACGGATGGTCACCGTAATTATACAGCATGTTGAACCAAAAGCGTAATGCTTGAGGTAAGTTATCGCAGCTTATAAATAAATGGACGAAAATAGGTTTTTGAAGTGAAAACTTCTTTAGTATCGTAGTGATTTGAAACAATATGAAACGAAAACGCGACACGACTTCAACTTGTTATAACTTTTTTGTTTTAATAGATAGATGAATGAAATTTGTACTGTAGATAGGTAATTAAATAAATTATAATTGTACAAAATTTCAATTAATTTCATATTCAAAATTCGGAGATAATGGTAAAAAGATGTTCTTTTCCAACACACGTTATATCTTTTGATCTAGTGCACATACAATTTTGATTTAACTTTAATACTTTTTTTGATGGAAATTGATCGAGTTCAAAAAATTCTAGCTCTTTTTGTAGATGTCTCATAGACTTGATCGATATATATATTTTGAGCTAAGACAATAAGCTTTCAGATGATATAAAATTTATCTAGGTTGTCATATAAAAAACATGGATTTGAAGGTGATAGAATAAAAATAGGTAGATTTTTTCTATTTTTTTTTTTTTTTGCAAGAAAAATGATTTTTTAAGGTTTCACTTCTACTACGAATGCACACACGATTTTTTTTTTTCCAAAATGAAGATGCGCAAGTTGTGTATCAAGCAATCAAATCGCGCGCGCGATTTGATTGCTTGATACACAACTTGCGCATCTGAAATTTTGGGATTTTCTCTCGGAATTTTTTTTTTTTTGAGATTTTTTCCTCGAGATTTTATCTTTACCCAGGTATGTCTTGGGGATTTTGGCTATGGGGATTTTCTTTTTGGGATTATGTGTTTTGGTCATTCATCACCAACCCGTATCTGCCAAGCTTTGTTGTGTACCTACTTCAATTTTTAAATCAAAATAAAATTAACAAAGATACAAAGAGATGGAGGATGCGAAAAATGTTGGTCGTGCAAATCTGTCTCTCTGTCTGCCATTATAGAAATGTGCATATCACTAGATAGTGCCTAAACCAGTAAAGCGAATCGTATTTGTTTTATTTGCAAATATATATCTATACAAAATTTAAAATGCCCAAATCTTTTTTTTTTAGAAAAATCTTGAAAAATAAAGTTTCACAATATCAAAATGCAGAAAAAAATGAAAATGTTAAGCAATTCTTTTTTTTATTTTCGCATTGTCGAAATATTCGCATTACAAATTGTTCGCATTACTAGATGTTCGCTTAATAAAACTTTTGCATCATAAAAAATTCGCGTTATTATTTGTTCACATTATAAATTGTACGCGTTGTAAAATGTTTGCATCATAAAATATTCATATTCTAAAATGTTCGCATTGTAAAGTTTTCGCATTGCAAAATTTTCGCAGTAGCTAATATTCAAAGCATAAAATATTAACTGTTCGCATTGTAAAACGTTCGCAATATAAAATGTTCGCTTCATTACTGTTCGCATTATATATTTTTTTTTTCAAAATCTCGTCTTTTTCGTACAAAATATTACTCATCTTCGCATTGTAATAAACTTGCATTTTTAAATCTTGTTCTTCAACACTATCGAAATGAAGAATTGTTTTCATTTTTAAAAACTTTAAAAACAAAATTTTAATTTTTTTTTATATTCAAAAAGTAAAATTTTCGTTTTTTAGACAAAATCTTGTATAACAATCTTAAAAATGTTCGCATTGTTAAAATTTTATTTTTAAGAAATAATTTAACAATGCGAACATTTTATTTTGCGAGTTTTATAATTCTTTTTTCAAATAGTTGTATAAACGAGTTTTTGAATAGGTATGCGAAAATAAAAAAAAAGGAACTGCGAAACTTTGTGGTTCGATATTTTTCTCTTTGAGACGTGAACTTGATAACGAGAAATTTTGATGTAAAAGATTTTCGTCTAGAAACCTAGATTGTGACATTGCGAAACTTAAATAATGCTACATTTTGAAAGTGCAAATCTTTTTTTTTTTGTGCATTTTGTCCTCGAAAGATATATCTTTTACTGCAAAGATTGTTCACAAAAAAAAAAAAACTTCTTGAAAAAAGTTTCGCTCTTTCAAAATGTTGATTATATTTTTTAAAAATTTGAATCTTCAAAATATTTTTTTTTTTCACTTTGGGTTTAAATTTTTACGCAGATCGAGCTACATTTTAACTGTACACTGTTAACAGATAACAAACGTATACAGTTGAAAACGATAATGTGATTTTTTAGCTGGAGCTATGTACTTGTTCACCTAGATTGAGCTCTGCTAAATCTTAGACAAAATTTAATTTGCACAATGTTCCTCGCCCTTCCAATTTTGTAATAGGTATTTCACGTTAAAGTAATTTTGTAAGGCTAGAATTTTTCTCACATCATCGTACTTTACATGTTATTAAGTAAATAATAGCATGTAAAATTGTAAGCTTATTTTTCTCAATTTGCTGCCAATTCTTTGTTATGCGAAAGCATTTTAAAATCGTGTAACTATCAACATTATTATAAAATATCTTATCAAATCTATTTTATATGATTTTGCTCCGGATATAGCTGTGCGTTAAATCACATGAAAATGTGTCATGCGATAGATTAATGATAATTCATTCAAAATTTCTGCCTATTAATACAAGTTTTAAAATAAACATAAAAACTCAAATTTTTACTTTAGATTTTTTTAATTATATGACAACTACGCTATTAACCGTCATAGTTTTTAATCCTTTTGTCTGGTCTTTATGTGTTTTTGTTTGTTTTTAATTCAAAATTAGTGTTGATTCACCCTGTTCAATGTTTGATTCTTATAAAGAAGACTTTACATTCTAAAAAAAAAAGTATATTGGATGTGGGCGAAGGATGTATCTATTGATAAAGTGGTTGTACATAGAGTTTCATCTAATTGAGTTTGTGGTCAGGAGGACATAGTTTTTTTTCTTCTTCTTCTTCTTTTTTTATTTATCAAAAGGGGTCTATTACCTCTTAATTTTTGTGGGTCAAGTAGAAAATCTGTTTGTCTATTGCAAAGCAAGGTGAATTGTGTTTCTTGCAAAAAAAAAATAAAACTGATGGACTTGGATAAATCTGAGTCACATATTATGAGCGCCATACTGTCTGTCACAAAATAAACTGGCATGTGGGTTAAGTACAAAGTTTATGCAAAATGTGACTCAATTAGTGCGGTTAGACTGTGACTGAAACGCAATAGAAGTGTAATATTTTTTATAGTCTAGGAAAAAATGTTGAAATTTTTTTAGAACTTTTGTTAGAAATTTTAACATTTCTATTAGTATATTGAACATACATTCTACTGAATTGTTTATAATTCCCAAACAAAAACATAAAAGCAAATTTTACTAAAGAAAAACTTTTGTATTGACTAAGACAACAGCTTTTAAAAAATATATTTGACCGATTAGAACTAGTTGTTATTTGTTTATCTTTTGTTTTTGAAGTGAAAACTTCTTTAGCATCTTAGTGATTTGAAACACGATGAAACGAAATAGCGTCAGGAAAAATCAATTGTTTATAACTTTTTTGTTTTAATAGATAGATGAATGAAATTTTTTACTGTAGATAGGTAATTAATAAGACTATAATTGTGCAAAATTTCAATTAATTTCATTGTCAAAATATTGAGATAACCGTGAAAAGATGTTCTTTTTCTAAACACGTTATATTTGTTGATCTAGAGCACATATAAATTTGATTTAACTTTAATACGCATGCTGATAATATATTACCTTTCATTTGATACATAAATTGAATTGAAAAACTTGAATTATTCAAAACACTTGTGGAGATCTGTTGCCGATGACCAGTCCCCAGTGTAGTAATAATCTAAGTTTGAAATTTCGATATGGTTGGCTTTAAGAAATTCGTACTTTTTTTTGTAGGCATCGTAGAAATATGATTAAAGCATCAAATACAAAGTGAAATAATAAGCTTTTAGATGGTATTATAGGTTGCTATTAAAAAACAATTTAAAAAAAAATTCTACCTCTTTTTGTAGATTTTGTATAGACATGGTCGATATAATTATTTTGAGCTGCAATAATAAGCTGTCAGATGATATAAAATTTAAATGGATTTAATATTGCTATACCTAGAAGAAAAAAGAGATTTTTTTTTTTGCTTTTATCATGAAAAATGATTGTTTTGAATAAATTATTTCCATAATTTTTGCGCATTTTAAAAATTTAAGTATGGCTTTAATCTTTAAGAAAATGTGTAAGCTTTTTAATGGTGTAATTTTTTTTTTAAGAAAAATGATTTTTTAAGGTTTCACTTCTACCACGTGTGAATTGCACACATGATTTTTTTTTTAGTATAAAGATATAAAGTTTATCAGTGGTAAAACTATGTGATAATAAAGTTCTTCTTCTTCTAAATGAGAATTTGTGACAACAAAAAAATTGGTTTAATTATCATAACTAACTAGTAGGTATACGACAAATTCAATTCTAATCTTATCGAAGAGTTTTTCAATTCCATCTGATTAACCAGATCGTAATTAAGATTAATATTGCGGCTTGCAACTGTTATAAAAAAAAAACGATTAATTAAACATAGTTGGCAATTCACATGCGGTACTTAAACAAAAATTCATCTGAAAACTGATATTTTATCAATTTATTAGGATTTACAATTTTACAATTGCTTAGAATTATTCTTGAAGTTTTCTAATTTTTATCGATCGGCCTTTGAGTAATGAATAACATCAAAATGAAGTTCTGGAAACTAAACACAGTGGTCCATAAAAGCAATCTATCTAGCAAAAATAAATAGAACTCACAATTTGAATAAAATTGTTACTCTTGCATTAAAAATAAAAGGTTTGTTGCTTCAAAGCAAAAAATCCCAAAACAAAACCCCCAAATCTAAAATCTCCAAAACCAAAATCCTCAAAACCAAAATCCTCAAAAGCAAAATCCGCAAAACCAAAATCCCCAGATCCAGAATCCTCAAAATCAACATCCTGAAGAACATTCACCATATTCCGAGTATATCTAGTTTCCTTAGATATACTCGAAATATGATGCTTTGGGTTTTGGGAATAATTCGGAACAATATTAACACACAGGCATTGAGGACGTTTGAAAATTTTATATTTGGGGAATTCGTTTGTGGATTTTGATCCTAGTAATTTTTTTGGGACCGTTTTAAAATTTTTTTTGAACTCATGTCATTTAATCAAGGAAAAAATCGGTCATAATTCATTTCATTCATGCAAGCGTAGCAAATTGATTACCATACTGTATAGGAACAAAAAATTGATGTGAACATTTCTCTATTTTTTTCAAATATAGTGGCAACGGCTTGCATAGTTCTCATTTGAATTGCAAACTATGATTTTTATCATTCTCGAGCCATCAAGCTGGTTAATAAAATATTTCCCGAACTTCCTTCCAAACAATGCTATTATACTTTAATATATCAGATCAAGATCCTTGCGTCGTCATTTTTAATCACTTTTCTTACTCGATTTAAAAAAAAAAAATGTTGTTCGTGTAATAAGAATGGGAGTGAATGTATATGGTAACCGAAATTTAAATAATAAAATTATGAAATAATTTAAGACAACTGAACATTCTTGCTTCTTGATCTAGCCTGGAAAATAGTGTCATATGCAGATTCTGAAGTGAGCAGAAAAAACACCAAACCATATTTTGTGCAGCTGCAATCCAGTTTTAAACACCTGGGATGCTGCCAGGTTGAAAAAAGGCAATTTCACTCATGGAAGTTATGTACACCTCAAATAATAAAACTCTTAAATGAAATCAAGTTGGAACCAACTCCACTTAGCTAAAAAAAAGGGCACAATAGTATTTATTCATTCATTATATTGGCCGCAATGCTTGTTAGACATATCTTAAAAGTGATTACCTCATTTGGCCCTTGGCCACCATCTGAAAGAAGCTTCAAAGTTATTTACATATGTGTCAAAAATAGCTGATTTGTGTGCAAAACTATATGAAACTTTTAAGTAAACTGGGTCCTTTGAATTTATTTTCAATGCAAAAGTGATAGTGATATAATTTAGAATGAAAATCCAAATATATCAGCGAAAATGGAACTTAACATTTTATACCGTTTAATGTTTTTAATGGTAGATTCAACTTTATTTTAATTTTATATTTTTATTTTATCATTTTTATAAATTTATGGAATTTTTTTAATTTTAAAACAAATGATAGCAAAAGATTCTCTAGGTAATTTAAGGAAAAAAAAAATATAAGGGAGTAAGGGACAATCTTCCGTCGTTTAAACGATAAATGCAATTTTCTAACATTCTGACCTCAAACACAAAAAAAATATTTTGAAAACAACGGCAACACCTACAATATTTTAAAATACATTTTTAAAAAGCCAGAAGCTCATTCTTATCTCTTAAATTTGAATCCACTAAAGAGTTTTTGAAAAAATGGTCCTCAAACTCAGAATTAAAAAATAAAATGATATTAAAAAAATTTAAAATGATTTTTTTCCAAACTTTTTCTATAGCCCAGGGAAATTAGTAAATTAAATCGCATTTTTCGCGGGACAAAATTTTTTTCATGGAATGGGTTCGGGTGGTTGTCCTTATCATAAAATTCAATTTGTTGGGATAATTGGAGGTTGGGAACAGCCGCCATCTTGGAAAAGAGATTGGTATCGTTTTTATTGAATAGCTCCATTGTTATTCATTTTAACAAAAAATGACAAAGCTAAGACTTATTAACAATAAAATTATCTAAAAAATGATATAAAAAACAATTCCGTGAGTTGATTAAATAAAATTTTATAGTTGGTCAAAGTGCGGGTTTGTATCGCAAGGTTGGGACAAAATGACATTTGTTCATATATCTGACGAACTTTTGATTTGTCTGGATTATTCTTCAAGAATGAATTATAGTACTTATAATTACCTATAAAATGAGCCCACAATCGTTATTGTCACCATCGTATTGTAGAAGTAATCTAACTCCGAATCTCTCCATGTACTAGTCAAAAGTAAGAAAAAAGCTGTTTTTTTGCTAGTAGGTCGAGAAAATTTTGGGAGTAGAGGTATAACCAAAATATAAGTACGCAGTTTTGCAGCCATACGCGTGTTAATGTCGATTTCGAAGGTCTGACAACTCTAATTTTGTGCTTTATACGGTTTTTGGGGGGTTAAATAACGTAAGTTTTCCAGTTAATGTGAATGGGCTAAATGTATACTATTTGAAATTATAAATATACAAGCTGATGCTCTATTATTTTTCCTAAATCTGGACACCTCAATCTCGGCTATGGGGTTAATAGAACTCACGATATAAGCTTTTTTAACTAACCATATCAGGCTTTTCAATTCAAATAAACAAACAAAAATCTAAACAAAAAAAGCTTCTAAAACATAATCGTATAAACGGCTTATATATAGTTCTATTGGTCACATCCTCAAGATTGGGGTGTTCAGATTTAGGAAAAATAATAGAGCATCAGCAAATAGTATAAATTTAGCCCATTCACATTAACTGGAAAACTTACGTTATTTAACCCCCCAAAAACCGTATAAAGCACAAAATTAGAGTTGTCAGACCTTCGAAATCGACATTAACACGCGTATGGCTGCAAAACTGCGTACTTATATTTTGGTTATACCTCTACTCCCAAAATTTTCTCGACCTACTAGCAAAAAAACAGCTTTTTTCTTACTTTTGACTAGTACATGGAGAGATTCGGAGTTAGATTACTTCTACAATACGATGGTGACAATAACGATTGTGGGCTCATTTTATAGGTAATTATAAGTACAACAATTCATTCATGAAGAATTATCCAAACAAATCAAAAGTTCGTCAGATATATGAAAAAATGTCATTTTGTCCCAACCTTGCGATACAAACCCGCACTTTGACCAACTATAAAATTTTATTTAATCAACTCACGGAATTGTTTTGTATATCATTTTTTAGATAATTTTATTGTTAATAAGTCTTACCTATGTTTTTTTTTTTGTTAAAATGAATAACAATGGAGCTATTCAATAAAAACGATACCAATCTCTTTTCCAAGATGGCGGCTGTTCCCAACCTCCAATTATCCCAACAAATTGACTTTTATGATAAGGACAACCACCCGAACATATTCCATCAAAAAAATTTTGTCCCGCGAAAAATGCGATTTCATGCCCATATTTTGACTAATTTCCCTGAGCTACTATAAAATATGAATTTATTTAAAAAAAATTTTTAGCCATAAATATTATCAGTTGAATTTCGAAGCAGAAAATGTAATATATATTCCGGGTTTGAAAAAAAAGTAAAAATTACTTCAATTTCATTGGATTTTTTTGATAAAAACTGAATTTTTGCATTGAAATAATTAATTTTCTTAAAGACTTTGGTAAATGAGAACTTTAAATTTTTGCTATTTTACTTTCAACAGTAAGGTTTATTAAATGAATAAAAAATAATTTTATGTTTAGATGTTGAACTTTAAAAAAAAAGAAGTTACATTTTTTTCAAAACTTTTATTAAAAAAAGTTCTTCAAAAATGAAATAGTTTTTAATTTTTTTCATAAACCGTCATACATATTGACATTTTCTTTTATAATTTCAAATCATAATAAATGCGGCCAAAAAAATTTGAAAATAAATGCATTTTATATTACGAAAAAGTTTAAAAAACGACATGTTAAAATTTTTTCAATATTTTTTTTTTTTCAAAAATCTGAGTTCAGTTACCATTCTTTCAAAAGCCCTTAATTCAATTAACTAAATTTTAATTTTACAAATATAACTAGGCTTCTAGCTTTTTAAAAATGTATATTTAAATATTGTAGGTGTTGCCGTTGTGTTTAAATATTTTTTTTTTGTGCTTGAAGTCAATTAATAAGAAAATTGCATCTATCGCTTGAACGATGGAAGATTGTCCCTTACACCCATATCATTTTTTTTCCTTGAATTTCTTAGACAATCTTTTGACATCAATTAATTTATGAAATTTAAGAAAAAATTTTGGACGGCAACACCGGCAACTTTTAATGGTGCAGGGAAATAATTCCACGGGAATCTGCTCCACATGGGAATTTATTCCACTTCAAGTGGGAATCTAATACACTTTTTGAAGTGGAATAAATTCTCACCGTATAAGGGAATTTATTACACCTATTTTTTTGTGGAATTATTACCCACCAAAAATCTGAAAAATAGATAAATTTCTGAAAATTTTGAGAGTCATATTTTAATTCATGTTAATCAATACTTTATGTATACGGAAATAGAAGGTTTAGTTTTACCAAAATATTTTGTTTTTAAAAAACGACGTTGTATTCTTTTTCAAAACAAACGATTAAATAGTTTTTCCTTCAACTGAAATATTCACAAATGTTTATAAACTCCTGCTCAAAATTAACGCACACATTTTTCGTCTGAAGTTTTAAAAGGCTTTAAAATTCTTTGGTGGTTTTTTTTGTGTTTTGTTATTGTTTAGCAAGTCGAAAAAATGCTAAACTGCAACAGTATTATCAACCAAAAAAAAGATAAACCAAATTTAACAATTTAAGGCCTGAGAACTGATAATAAAATAATTTTTATTTTTAAGAAGAAAAATTTAAAAAAAATGGAAGCGGGTGACGGTTCTTTCCCATAATTGTATGCAATACTTGGTATAGTCTCCTCTAGCGCATATGACAACCTGGAGTCGTTTGTCCATTCCACTAATTAACTTTTGAAGGTTTTGTTTTAACACTTCTTTCACTGAAGTTTTCAGTTGATCAAGACTGCTTGGAGGTGGATTTCGGTCGCGAATGTATCTTTTCAATATTTCCTACACATGTTCTATTGAATTCAAATCCAGATTTCTGTGTGGTTAATCCGAAGCTGGAATATTAAAATCTTGAAGATATTCTCAAACTACTCTAGCATGCATTATCGTGCATCAGACTAAACTGTGGACCAAATCTAGGGGTGATTGGAACCAGATGCTGTTCGAGGGCATCAGTCAAGTATTTTTGGGTACTTAACTTAGGTCTAGAAAGGCTCGCTAACTCCGTAGGTGTTGTAAAGCAGATTTAACTCCATGAAATTTTATGACTCTTCTTTAAAAGGCTCGCGGGTTAGCAGACAGACTTCAGCATATCTCTCCCCAAATCTTCCTGACAAACATATTATTCCATACCTTTAATTTAAGATCACTATTGTCTCATTTGAGAAAATAACCATGATGCTGTGGCATAAAGTAATAGCAGGACTTTACTTTAAAATAAATAGGATGTGCGTTAAATTTGAGCAGGAGTGTATATTTCCAATTCTTCAAAAAATACGGTTTCTTTCAAGTTGGTCTTATTTAAGTTTGACATTTGGACATAAATTTGCGGGGACATTTGAGTTTATATGTGTCTAATAACATACATACTGATATTTAATAGAAACACAAATGTACATTTTTGTATATTGTATATGTCATATAATCCGGCAAACGCGAATCGGAAAAAAATTTGCTCACATGATTCGCGCGAATTTTTATTTTCACACCTCAAAATTGATTCTCCCGTGGTCAAAATTTGTTCCGCTTCGCGTTTCGGTTGTGAAATTTGAGTAGATTCTCATGTGATCAAATTTTTTTCCCCTTCGCTTTCAACCAATTATTACAAGAAGGATTGATATGTTTTTGATCATTAAGTTCTCATTATTTGTTCGCTTTGTTTGTAAGATATTTATTCAAATCACGCGAACTGAAATCTATGAGACTTGAAAGAAATCTTCTTCCTCTTTTCAGTAAACTATTGTTTTGCTATGAAATATATAATATTTTCCCAGATCGAATTGGAAAGAGCTCTACTTTTCTAGGCATGAAAATGGTTTATAAATTTCTGACTATTTGAAACAATTTTCTAAGGTGAAAAATCAATTAAGCTTATAATTTTCACTCAAAATTACATACGATATTTTTTGTACCTTATAAACTGAAGATACTTTCTTTTTCCGCAAAATCCAGTTTTTCTCCACATTGCACATACAATACAAATATAAAGTAAAATCATTCTCCAACGTGAAAAGGAATAAATCATCAAATTTGAAGGTGAAGTTATTTCCCAATAAAAAGTGTAATAAATTCTCACTCGAGGCGGGAATTTATTCCACTTCAAAAAGTGGAACAGATTCCCACATGAGGTGGAATAAATTCCCATGTGGAGCAGATTCCCGTGGAATTATTTCCCTGCACCACTTTTAATCTATAGACTTTAGAGTATTTTTAATTACCGACGTTGGAAAAAAAAGATCATCAAAATCTAAGCTGTTCGGCCGGATTCCCTAATATTGTCAATTTTTGAGCTTTAGTTACTCCACTATAAATAAATAAATAAATTTATTCATGATATGTTACGCAGATTTCATTTTGTTATGGTTATGGTTAACCTTTTAAATAGTTTTAATCTCCAAACTAAGAATGTCATTTAATTTCTTGTATAACAAAGAATTTTAAGATTCTTCCGAAAATCGTAGAAATCGTTATTTTTGTTTAAATAGTTTTTTTTAAATACATTGTTTTTAAATTTAAAAACAAATTAGTAGGTATGCTTTTCTTAAGAAATTAATAGGCATTCAACACATAAATCAAAATTTAAAAAAAAAGCATCAACCAGTTTTCAAAAAAATTGACTTTCAAAAAACAAAATTTTGCAATTTTTTTTTTAAATCCACAAACAAATTTTAATTTAGATAGATACATAGTAGCCCAGGGAAATTAGTAATTTAAATCGCATTTTTCGCGGGACAAAATTTTTTTCATGGAATGTGTTCGGGTGGTTGTCCTTATCATAAAAGTCAATTTGTTGGGAAAATTGGAGGTTGGGAACAGCCGCCATCTTGGAAAAGAGATTGGTAGCGTTTTTATTGAATAGCTCCATTGTTATTCATTTTAACAGAAAATGACAAAGGTAGGACTTATTAACAATAAAATTATCTAAACAATGATATACAAAACAATTCCGTGAGTTGATTAAATAAAATTTTATAGTTGGTCAAAGTGCGGGTTTGTATCGCAAGGTTGGGACAAAATGACATTTTTTCATATATCTGACGAACTTTTGATTTGTTTGGATAATTCTTCAAGAATGTATTATAGTACTTATAATTACCTATAAAATGAGCCCACAATCGTTATTGTAACCATCGTATTGTAGAAGTAATCTAACTCCGAAACTCTCCATGTACTAGTCAAAAGTGAGAAAAAAGCTAGTTTTTTGCTAGTAGGCCGAGAAAATTTTGGGAGTAGAGGTATAACCAAAATATAAGTACGCAGTTTTGCTGCCATACTCGTGTTAATGTCGATTTCAAAGGTCTGACAACTCTAATTTTGGGCTTTATACGGTTTTTGGGGGGTTAAATAACTTAAATTTTCCAGTTAACGTGAATGGGCTAAATTTGTACTATTTGAAATTATAAATATACAAGCTGATGCTCTATTATTTTTCCTAAATCTGGACACCTTAATCTCGGCTATGGGGTTAATAGAACTCACGATATAAGCTTTTTTAACTAACCATATCAGGCTTTTCAATTCAAATAAACAAACAAAAATCGAAACAAAAAAGCCTCTAAAACATAATCGTATAAACGGCTTATATCTTGAGTTCTATTGGTCACATCCTCAAGATTGGGGTGTCTAGATTTAGGAAAAATAATAGGGAATCAGCTTGTATATTTATAATTTCAAATAGTATAAATTTAGCCCATTCACGTTAACTGGAAAACTTACGTTATTAAACCCCCCAAAAACCGTATAAAGCCCAAAATTAGAGTTGTCAGACCTTTGAAATCGACATTAACACGAGTATGGCAGCAAAACTGCGTACTTATATTTTGGTTATACCTCTACTCCCAAAATTTTCTCGGCCTACTAGCAAAAAACTAGCTTTTTTCTCACTTTTGACTAGTACATGGAGAGTTTCGGAGTTAGATTACTTCTACAATACGATGGTTACAATAACGATTGTGGGCTCATTTTATAGGTAATTATAAGTACTATAATTCATTCTTGAAGAATTATCCAAACAAATCAAAAGTTCGTCAGATATATGAAAAAATGTCATTTTGTCCCAACCTTGCGATACAAACCCGCACTTTGACTAACTATAAAATTTTATTTAATCAACTCACGGAATTGTTTTGTATATCATTGTTTAGATAATTTTATTGTTAATAAGTCCTACCTTTGTCATTTTCTGTTAAAATGAATAACAATGGAGCTATTCAATAAAAACGCTACCAATCTCTTTTCCAAGATGGCGGCTGTTCCCAACCTCCAATTTTCCCAACAAATTGACTTTTATGATAAGGACAACCACCCGAACACATTCCATGAAAAAAATTTTGTCCCGCGAAAAATGCGATTTCATGCCCATATTTTGACTAATTGCCCTGAGCTATAGTTGTAGTAAAATGTTTTTATTTTCAACATAACAAAAAATTTACAATTGTTTTGAATTAAAAAAAAAAATGTTCTTTGAATAATACAAATTTACGACAATGACAAAAGTCGTCTGTCGAGTAGTTTAATTTGAACTAGCCGACCCAGCCCTCGAAATTCGAGTGCCAATTTCTTTATTTTTTTTTTATTTGCAACAATTTTGAACACAATAATACCAAAATAGTTTCTTTATTTTTTATAGTATTTGTTGTTGTTTTCTTACGATTAACTACACTTTTTACACAGGAATATATAATATACCTACTTTTTGATATATTTTAAGCCTGATTTAGATATTGTTGAACTACGTTTTAACTACGCTCAACTACGTAAAAAAAGTATCGAAAAAGAAAATGCAAAGTGTAATCTCCTTAAGGGCATTGTGTTTGCACCTTGCATTTCAATTCAATTCAAACTGTTTCATGTTCCATTCGTTCAAATTCCATCCGTCAATCATTCAACCTCCACCAACACCAACTTCACTCAAATTTGTCATTCACACCATTTTTTTTTCATTTAGCTTGTAGGAAAATGAAAACAGACCGAGTTCTTTTTGCGATTGTGTATGTGTCCTTTGACAACAATTTTAACACGTACGTCAATCTGAAATCAAAACAACTTCTGCAAAATAAAACCAGAGATTCCTTTGATCAATAATTTTGTTTATTTTCTTCGGTAATATAAATTCAATTAAATCAAAATCAATAGGAAATTGCAGAAATTATTAAGATCTGAGTGAAGATGAAGTAGAAAGTTAATTATTTTGGCCGTATGCTGTCGTTTTACAGAGACAAAATATCCTGATGACAATCACGGGAAGAAAAGTCACAGTAATTTGACTTTTTCACAATAATTATGCCAGGAAAAAGTATATTTTGATCGCAAATTGTTTTTTTTTATTTATTTTATATTTTTCCGCAATAAAAAAACGATATTCAATTAGAATTTACTCTTTATTTGAAGTTGATGTTCTCAAATTAACAATACGAAGAAAACTTTCAGCTTGACGTTTGAGAAATGTCAAATCTTCCAGGAAAATTTTAATGAATGCGTTCAGACATTTAATAATGATTAAAGATATGTTCACATTTATTAAAGGTGCGTTCAGGTGTAGATCTTCATAATATACAGTAGTAAAAAGGTAATCCGTGGTACTATGTGGTGAGAAGCGACATTTTTTAATCAAACAAATCAATTCTTAAGGCATTACCACGACAACTGCGTCGCACAACAACGTTTTTTTTATGTTAAAGCCATAACTACAATGACCTAAAAAGTGGGAAATTTACAAAATTAAATTTTTTTTTTATTTCTTTCTAGCAATATTTGTTTTTTTTTTTAATTTTTGGAAAAAACTACCAAACATTTTTTTTGAAACCAAAAAATAAGCTTTTTGCATCATTATTTTTTATTTTGTCGTCGTAAAAACTGTCATAAAATGAGTTTGAATCTATCACTTTTTGACTTTTTGCAAAAAGTTGCCGTTGTAGTTATACTTTTAAAGCCTTGAGGCTTAACTACAATGACCTAAAAAGTGAAAAAGTGGGAAATTTACAAAAGTAAAAAAATTTATTTCTTTTCAAGCTCCATTTGTTTTTGGAAAAAACTACAAAAATTGTTTTTCAAACCAAAAAATAAGCTTTCTGCATCATTATTTTTAATTTTTTGGTCGAAAAAACTATCACAAAATGAGTTTGAAAATGTTGACTTATTGACTTTTTGCATTAAGTGGCTTTTAACTACATTGGCTCAAAAAGTGAAAAAGTACAAAAGTGACAATTTTCAAACGCATTTTTGTATGGTTCTTCGGGCTAGAAAGTTAAAACAAAAAATGCGAAAACCATATTTTTTTTGTATAAAAACAATTTGTTAAAGGCATAACTACAATGGCCTAAAAAGTGAAAAAGTGGGAAATTTACAAAATTAAAAAATTTTTATTTCTTTCTAGCGCTATTTTTTTTTAGAAAAAAACTACAAAAATTGTTTTTTTAAACCAAAAAATAAGCTTTCTGCATCAATATTTTTAATTTTGTGATGGGAAAAACTGTCACAAAATGTGTTTGAAAATGTTCACTTTTTGACTTTTTGCAAAAAGTGGCCGTTGTAGTTATACCTTAACTCTTTTTTACAAAATTTTCAAATTCATTTTTTGACAGTTTTTCTTACCTTAAAATCAAAAATAATGATGCAAAAAGCTTATTTTTTGCTTTAATAAACAAAAACAAATAGCGCTAGAAAGAAATAAAAAAAATTTAATTTTGTAAATTTCCCTTTTTTTCACTTTTTAGGTTATTGTAGATAAGGAACAAAAAAGACGTTTTTGTTAGTTTTCCCTGAACCTCATAAGAAAAACGCTTTGCCATGCGGCGATAAAATATTAGTGCCTTTTATGCAAAAATGTAAACGTCTAAAAGTGAAAACTTGGTAAAATGGTAAAGGAACTGTCAAAGTCAGCTATTACATGAAGCCTCAAGAGGCTTGACTCTTTTTTCGAAATTTCTTTTGATAACACACCCACAAAAAAAAAAAAGTTCTGACCTGGGGTTGCGATTAAGTTTTTCATATAGTTTTTGGGTCGCTGAAACCGAATCTGGAGTCCGTTTTGCCCCATCACGTCAGGTTTTCGAGATAACCTAAAAAAATGTCACAAAAACAAAAAATTTTTTTCTCTGATCTGGATATACGAATATGTAAATCATATAGTTTTTGGATCATTGAATCCAGATTCGAAGTCAGTTTTGCCCTATCACGTCAGGTTTCTGAGATATCCTCAAAAAATGTCAAATAAAAAAAAACTAAATTTCTTATTTGGGGTTGCGTCTAAGTTTTTCATATAGTTTTTGGGTTACTAAAACCGAATTCGAACTCTATTTTTCCGTATCATGTCAGGTTTTTGAGATATCCTCAAGAAATGTCAGATAAGAACTTCGTTTTGAGTTTAGACATTTTTTGAGGATATTTCAAAAACCTATGACGTGATACGCCAAAATAGGCTTCGGATTCGGTTTCAGCGACCCAAAAACTATATGAAAAATTTAGTCGCAACCCCAGGTAAAAACTTTTGTTTTTTTGGTTTTGACATTTTTTTGAGGATATCCCAGAAACCTGACGTGATAGGGCAAAATTGACTTCGAATCTGGATTCAGTGATCCAAAAACTATATGATAAACATAAACATATTCGCACATCCAGGTCAGAGAAACAAATTTTTTGTTTTCGTGACATTTTATGAGGTTATCTCGAAAACCTGACGTGATGGAGCAAAACGGACTTCGGATTCGGTTTCAGCGACCCAAAAACTATATGAAAAATTAAGTCGCAATCCCAGGTCAGAACTTTTATATTTTTTTGTGTGGCTGCCCTACTAACAATTTTGCTTCTATAATGCTTTAAAGAAGCAACAATTGCATCTGTAAAGCTTTATAGAACCAAAATTGTTTGTCGGGTGTGTAATCATTCTGTGAGGCGCGTACTATTACACGATGCCTCTTGAGTCAAGGACTCAAATTTGACATTTATCTTTTGAATTAAAATTTGTTGTTGTTGTATTGCACCAAGAAGCAAAAAGAAATGTGAGGGAATGTTGAAAAAAGAAAAAGTGGAAAAAGAAACGTCAAAAAAGAGTCTCGGAATCACGACCCACGACTCTCCGGTCGGATAATTTTTTCTTTCATCTTTTTTCTCTTTTGCACTCATTATGTTTAAAAAGAGTCGCGCCTCTTGAGGCTTCATGTAATTGCTGACAAATTCTTATGTTCTTTCAAGAGAGAAAAGGACGAAAATAGATTTCATTGGTATCAAAAGTGTTTACAAAAGTAATAGACTTGATTTTAATAAAATTCGATTTTAACAAAAAAATTCATGGTAATAAAACAAACATCTTACTTTCTAAACTTAGATAACTAAAACAATGAAAGTTAACCATAGTTTACGTGCGATCTTAAAACAACGCACCAATGTGAACCCACCTTAATGTTTTTTGATTTTCGCTGAATGCTTTCATTCATTCATTCAGTCATGAATGACATTTCATTCCAGTCGATTGGAAATTTTCCAATAGAATTCCAGTTGTTTTTGTTTTGTTTTTGTTTTTTTTTTATTTTGTATCGAATTTTAATTTGTTTAATTTCGTTATTTCGGTTAATAAAAAGTAAAAAAAAATGTGATTCTGCACATCTACGCGTCATTCTCTTTCGTTCCGTGTATAATTTATGCCCCTTCGGTTTTTGGGGGCCCGGTAATTTGTACCACAAAAACTATGCTCGCCGTTTAATTATATGATTAACAATTTAACAATTTAACAATTTAATACATTATTTTTATGATGAGTTTTTAAGAGAACTTTTATTCTTTGAATTCTCTCACTGTAGTTCATTTCTGTATGGTAAGGCTACAGTGATGTAATTGTTTAGCCCAACGGTTCTAAACCATTGAGGGTGTGCGGATACCTAACAGTTGGCGGACCCCTTTCGAGAAGGTCCGCGGACTGCAGGTTGAGAACCGATGCACAGTGTGTTGACTAGTGGACAAAAATAAAAAAACAAAAATGCAATATTGATTTTCTAAGCTATGGAGCTGGTCAAGCATATGTTAAATTACTGTTCTTTGTTTTTTTTTTTAATTTTGTTTTGCTCATTTTGGGGGATTAGCGGGACTTTCAAAAGCACTGAAAAAAATTTTAGTCATTGTGGTAGCTCGAGATTTTATTTTTGTACATTTTCATTTGGTTCGTGTAAGAAAAGTACCAAAGTTTTAATTTTTTTTATTTGTGAATAATAACACGGTGTTACAAAAATGAGGTTTTAAAATATACGCGGGCGGAGACCTATCAGGTTTTGTAGAGCTAGTCGCACTGAATACGAAACGGTATTTGAAAATCCCCTAACACCCCCAAAATCTGGAGTTACGGGCAAAAAACGGTTTTTTGGACCTTCATCCATTGAAAAAATTCTAGCTTCGACAATTTTTTACCCATTTTCGATTTTTTTACAGTTTCTGATAGAAGATAAATATACTTTTTTAACAATGTATAAAACATGTAACTCGGTTAAACCACTTAGAATTTATAAGCTGTCAAAGTTCAAAAATTCAATTTTTTTTGTCATTTGCCCAACTTCGGCATCAATTTAAAGTATATGTTTTCAAAACAACATGCTATTTAAAAAATATATTCTAAAACTATATCTATTTCCCAATTGATCGAGGTATTTTTTATGAAAATCACTTCAAAATTGGCTTAGAAAAAAAAAATTTTCGATTTCAACCCAGATACAGAAATTGGAACTTTTAGGTATAGAACAAAAATGTTGTTTCGGCACGTAGTAGGATAAGTTGGGCGCCAGGATTTGATGAAAGGTTTTTGTAGAGGAGCTCAATACAAACATTTTTTTTCTTTGGGAGGGGGGTCTATCTCCCCCCGTTTAGGTGGGAGGGGGCATTTTTCTAAAAAAAAATTATCAAAATAAAAAAAAATTATTAAAAAACAACGGCAACACTTACAGTAATAAATGATACCATTTCCAAAAGGCAAAATTGTGCATTTAATTCTAATTTTTAAATCAATATAATATTCCCAATAGTTTTTGAAATAATCGATTTCAAAGTTAAAAATAGGGGAAAAAAATTTTTTTAAAACTCATTTTATACTATTTTTGTCCAGACTGTGAATTTTAGTAAATAAATTACTTAAACAGAAAACTGCCTCAATTGATTCCTTATCGAACCGTGAAAACTATATGTTTCTACGTCTTCTAGTTTTTGAGAAAATTGAAAAATAAAAACAAATAAAAACAAAAAATATTTTGAAAAAAGAAAAATCTGATAAAATAATTTTTCAATTTTCCCAAAAACTGTTTTTTAATAATTTTTTTTTATTTTGATAATTTTTTTTTAGAAAAATGCCCCCTCCCACCTAAACGGGGGGAGATAGACCCCCCTCCCAAAGAAAAAAAATGTTTGTATTGAGCTCCTCTACAAAAACCTTTCATCAAATCCTGGCGCCCAACTTATCCTACTACGTGCCGAAACAACATTTTTGTTCTATACCTAAAAGTTCCAATTTCTGTATCTGGGTTGAAATCGAAAATTTTTTTTTTCTAAGCCAATTTTGAAGTGATTTTCATAAAAAATACCTCGATCAATTGGGAAATAGATATAGTTTTAGAATATATTTTTTAAATAGCATGTTGTTTTGAAAACATATACTTTAAATTGATGCCGAAGTTGGGCAAATGACAAAAAAAATTGAATTTTTGAACTTTGACAGCTTATAAATTCTAAGTGGTTTAACCGAGTTACATGTTTTATACATTGTTAAAAAAGTATATTTATCTTCTATCAGAAACTGTAAAAAAATCGAAAATGGGTAAAAAATTGTCGAAGCTAGAATTTTTTCAATGGATGAAGGTCCAAAAAACCGTTTTTTGCCCGTAACTCCAGATTTTGGGGGTGTTAGGGGATTTTCAAATACCGTTTCGTATTCAGTGCGACTAGCTCTACAAAACCTGATAGGTCTCCGCCCGCGTATATTTTGAGTGTTACACCGTGTAATCATGGATACATTGAGAACTTGTATGAGTAGTTATATTTAATTTACTTAAATAAATTTAATTTTAGTGAGTTATCGAAAATAGTTCCTATTTAAGGCATAAAATTTTATCTAAATTAAGCCTACAAAGTTGTAGTAGCAAATTGTAGCACAATGATTTATGGCATTATCTTGTGTTGTTATTGTTCTTTGAGAAAACGTTTAGTTTCATTGCTAACTTTTGCTAACCTTCAAAATATTTGAGTTTTTGTAGAGCAAAGTCGGACCAGAAAAAATGAACAACTTTTTGAAAGGTAAATTTGTTTTGACAAAAACAGGAGGGAAGATGAAGATATCGAGTTTATTTTGAATTAGTTAAGCACTAGCAACTGCCACATGGTGTTTTAAGAAAAAAATTAAGAAATTTCGCCGTAAATCTTGCTCCGGAGGGGGGGAAGCAATGCATAAAAAACAGCTTTTTAACGCTTTTTTCCATGTTGGTTATGTTTATAAATTAATTTTAGCAAAGTATAGCAACATTTTTAATGTCGTTACTCGTTACACTGTATTAATATTTAACTTTGGGGAAATGTTAAGTTTTCATGCTAATTTTTGATAACCTTAAAAATTTTCAACATTTCTAGGACAAGGTCAAATATTTAAAAAATTTACAAATTTATAAAAATGGATTTCTTTTACAAAAAATCACGAATTGAATATGTTAACAATTATTCTGTATGAATTGAAGATAAACAAATGTTTCATACAATTTAAAAATGATTCAAAATCCAAATCAAACCTCGACGATGCACAGTGTGTCGAGCCCATACAAAAGTTTATCATAAATACTTGCAGCTAAGTTTTTGGAGTGTTAATATCTTTTTTTGTGTTGTTATGGCAGGAATAGAAAAAAAAATTACAAGTTAACAAATTAAACAACCTATTACTTTTTTTTTTAGTATAATTTATGAAATTAACATTTATTGAAGAAGCCACTTGTGAGCAAAATTAATTTTTTTTTTATATATAAACAAAAATATACTTTTCGTAAGGTTTTTGGTGTTCTGATCTCGAATCCGAACTCAGAAAAATTCTATCATATCACGTTTTTGAAATATTCCCGTTAGAAAATCTGAAATGTCGTTTTTTAACAGTTTTTGAGGTTATGTTCTTGAACGTGGTGATTTATTTTAAATAAATTTGTGACAGTTTCTAAAAGAACTAAATGTTTTCTTTTAAAGCCCGTTTAAATCTTTTCAATATCTTTTTTCTACCTTGAGAAATCTTAAGTTGAAGTCAACTTGTTTTGTTTATATTCTCTATACAAAAAAATCGTATGTTTATTTGCGTTTCATAGCAAATCTCGAATAGTTTTTTGTCAATCGCTTTCAAATTTTGAAATAACGTTTTATTTGCATTTTCGTAAATTCTTATATCGGCGAGGTTGGTAAATACGCTATAATACACAGTAGAGCGTGGCCGGGTCAAGTTATTATATTAAAAATCTAGTATACAGAAAAATATAATTTTTTTCTTGTTGAAAACAATATTTAAAGTATTTTTAATTACATAAACAGCTTTTTGTTACTTGTGTATGGCTAAAAATTATTAAAAACATCGATCTTTTCATTTTTGTGATCCCCTTGAAGATGTTTCTCAAAAAATGAATTATTTTGAGTACTTGACTCGTAGCACATAAATGTGAATATCTCTGGTAATCGCAAACAGAAGCAGACCAAACTTTGCCAATATTAAGTATAGGCCTATGGCAAAATAATATAAAAAAATTATCGATATGATTTAATAAGTATTTTTTTAAATTTAGTTTAAAAATTAAATTTTTTTTTTTTTGGCCATTTATCAAAGAAATTTTAATAACTCATATATAATTTTATAAATTTAATTTTTTTTTGTTATACGTTTTACAACAACACTCAAATAAACAAAATAACCTTAACAAAATTTTTCAAACAATTACCAAACGTGAAATATATACTCTCAAAGATTCCCATAAATTCCTCAAAATATTTTCGATTTCCGAGGTACTCATGTTTCGGAGCTTATTTTGAATACATAACCTGGGTTATTTTGTAAGATAAATATGTTTTCATATGAGTTGACACTTCTAAATTATATTTTAATAGCAAAAATATTAATTTTTAACAACAAAAAAAGTGATTTATCATAAGGGGACGACACACTGTGCGATGGGAGCAATGTTCATGTCTTCTTCGAGAAGCGACATGAAGCTGAGCTTAAAAACAGACTTACACTTCCTGATAGCATTTTAACCTATCTGCAAATTGTACCCCCTCTTGATGAAGGGGGAATTAGTCGTGGAACACACAAACACAACATTTAGAAGCGTCGTCAAAGACGAAAAAAAGGAAAATTTGCAATCGTTAGGCTTTAGCCACTAAAGTGGGCGTGGCAGAGGGCGGAAACGGTCAAAACTATTTTATATTTTTTTAACTCATCTAGATATTCAAATTTCCTAAATTTGGTGCCAATGGTGCAAACCGTTTTTAAGATATAAACAACCATATACAAAAGTAGGCGTGGCAGGGGGCGGAAAGGGTTGATATTTTGTTTTTATTTTTACACTCATCTAGATAATCAAATTTCCTAAATTTGGTTCAAATGGTGCACGCCGTTTTTTAGATACCTATAAATAATCATATACAAAAGTGGGCGTGGCAGGGGGCGTGAAAATTTCGTCAAGTTTTTTAGAATTTTTCTTTATTACATCTACAATATTTTTTCTTTGCAAACTCAATTCCTTTTTGGAAAATTGATTTTTGTCCACCATCTTCATACAATGGCCGCACTGTGCCATGGTTAGCCTATCAAAATCAAGGCAGTTCTCTCCATTTAGTATACGGATAACTTCATCGTATGTTAAGCTGGTTCTCCCAAAGAAACTTAACCCTTAAGTCGTTATAACTTAATAACAAAAGAAGTTAACTATTTTAGACAATTAACTGACTGTCTAAATATTTTAGTTCTTCATTCGAAATTTTTCGTGCGGGGCTTAGATCGAAAAACTTTTAAGTTATCACAAGTAGATAAAGTAATGTAGTGTTTGCACACTAACCTACTCTTTGTTATTTTTTTTTTACAATATTTCATATCTACGTTTGGAAATGATTTACAATCTTTATTTTGCCATCAAGAACTTGTTTATCATTTTTTAATACATATCTACTAATTTGCGTTAATGCAAAAAAGCTATTGTAGACAAACTCAAGTCATTTTTATTGGTTAATAAATATCGAAGTATTCACAATAGTTAAACATTTGAATAAAACACTATTGCATTTGAATCATCAGTTCCTTTCATAAACCATATCTGCCAGTTGAGGTCTTTTTTTCATAGAAAAATTTCCTTGGGTTTGACACTTTTTTATTTGTTTTATCAACAAAGATTCACAAAACAAGTATAAAACTAAGTGCATGTCACATTAATATCCATTGCAAAAATACAACAACAAACACAACAAAAAAGTGACAGTAAAATGACAGTAAACGTAGTAAAACACACAGCATGCTTTTTAAATCGTTATGATTTAGGTCAAGGTTGTTTTCGTGGTTTTCGTTATGAAAAAAAAAGTTTAAGCAGCATAAAATAATTATTATTGTTGGATTTTTTTTTTAAGAGAGAGTGAAACAGTCTCTAGAGTAAAATGTATAACCTCCTCTCTGGTTAAGGTGTTTTGATTTAAATGATTTTAAAACGCGTTTTTATGTAGGTATTTTCTTACTTTTTTTTATTATAATTTAATTAATTTATAATGGATATCCTTGTCATTCGTGTGGAATCGTCAAGGATAATAGTTCAAGTTTACTCTATACAAACATTATACATATTATGTCAATTGGAAATTGAATTTTCTGTATTTCAAGGTAAAGCATATTAAGGATAAAGGCAATTGAGAAGCTAATCGCTTGCGTGCGTAATGAAATTCGATATGCACACCAACACCATTCTCGTATAACTTTATTACTAATTATATCGTCAAACATAAGAAGCAACTTAAGGAATATGTCGATTGGGAATACATATATATTGAATGACAGCTTGTGCCATTAAGTTAAAATCCATACCTATCCGCAAAGAAATAATCATCTTCAAAAGCTAACCTTGAATAGTAAGGTTTCGGTGTTAATTTTTTTTAAGGTGTAACACTTCAGTTTATTTGATTTAATGAGCTTAGTAGAGCAAGTTGATTTTTCTTACAATCATTTTATTTATTTATTTATTTTTTTTAACGATACTTTAATTGTAAATATTAATTTTATTAAAATCTTTTAATATATGAGAATTATGATATGAAATAATACCATTTTTAACATGAAAAAAAAAAAAAAAACAAATGTGGTCCTAGATGGCTCCCCTGAGGAACACTTAACAACCAGTTTGCTGATGGGAGTTAACAGCTTAAATATACAAAATATATAAAATATACAAAAATACAAGTAGGTATACACGGAGAAAAAGAAACACCTATAAAACGGATGCATGGTTTTTTGCCAAGATGACTTCCGTCTTAAATTCATCGTAAAAATCGTCTTAATTTCTTAAATATATACATTTCAAAGAAATCCACTTAATTTAAGCGGAAATCATCCACCTTAAAACATGCGAATTCACTCCTTCTAGAAACAAGCGGATGCCCTATTAGACCGAGAGCCCAGAGCAGATTTTGGGAGTTTTTGGATAACCGAAAATGGGTCATATGTATGTGTAGGTAATAGCGTCCTGATGAAGAATTCGAAAGTCTGGCAGGTTTATTTCACGGCATTCTATGGTTTATGGGGAGTTGAAAAATGCATTTTTTCCGATTTTTGTGTCGAGTATATAACCACTTTAATTCATATAGAGCCGATAGAGGGCGATACCTGGATTGCAAAAAGTTCGGTCCCAGACGTTTTATTCGCGGCATTACCCTTGCCAGACGTCCTTGAAGATTCGCGAAATAGCGATTTTCTTGTATAAAGATTCTCGAAATGGCGATTTTCATACAAAAGTCAGAATATTATTTTTTGCAAGATGTATAACCGTCTGGTGGTACCTTTTAAAAAATCACCACTACCCCTTGATAGAAAATAAATTAGTGCCAGACGTTTTAACCACGGCATTACCCCCGCCAGACGTTCTTGAAGATTCTCGAAATGGCGATTTTCTAACAAAAGTCGGAAAATTATTTTTTGCAAGATTTATATGCGTCTGGTGGTAGCTCTTAAAAAATCACCACTACATCCAGATAAAAAATAAATTAGTGCCAGAAGTTTAAATCACGGCATTACCCCTACCAGACGTCCTTGAAGAGTCCCGAAATAGCGGTTTTCATACAAAAGTCAGAATATTATTTTTTGCGAGATGTATAACCGTCTGGTGGTATCTTTTAAAAAATCACCACTACCCCTTGATAGAAAATAAATTAGTGCCAGACGTTTTAACCACGGCATTACCCCCGCCAGACGTTCTTGAAGATTCTCGAAATGGCGATTTTCTTGTATAAAGATTCTCGAAATGGCGATTTTCATACAAAAGTCAGAATATTATTTTTTGCAAGATGTATAACCGTCTGGTGGTACCTTTTAAAAAATCACCACTACCCCTTGATAGAAAATAAATTAGTGCCAGACGTTTTAACCACGGCATTACCCCCGCCAGACGTTCTTGAAGATTCTCGAAATGGCGATTTTCTAACAAAAGTCAGAATATTATTTTTTGCAAGATATATAACCGTCTGGTGGTACCTTTTAAAAAATCACCACTATCCCCTGATAGAAAATAAATTAGTGCCAGACGTTTTAACCACGGCATTACACCCGCTAGACGTCCTTGAAGATTCGCAAAATGGCGATTTTCTTACAAAAGTCAGAATATTATTTTTTGCAAGATATATAACCGTCTGGTGGTACCTTTTAAAAAATCACCACTATCCCCTGATAGAAAATAAATTAGTGCCAGACGTTTTAACCACGGCATTACACCCGCTAGACGTCCTTGAAGATTCGCAAAATGGCGATTTTCTTACAAAAGTCAGAATATTATTTTTTGCAAGATATATAACCGTCTGGTGGTACCTTTTAAAAAATCACCACTACCCCTTGACAGAAAATAAATTAGTCCCAGACGTTTTAACCACGGCATTACCCCCGCCAGACGTACTTAAAGAGTTCCGAAATAGCGACTTTTGTATGAAAATCGCTGTTTCGGGACTCTTCAAGGACGTCTGGTGGGGGTAATGCCGTGTTTAAAACGTCTGGCACTAATTTATTTTCTATCAGGGGATAGTGGTGATTTTTTAAAAGGTACCACCAGACGGTTATACATCTTGCAAAAAATAATATTCTGACTTTTGTATGAAAACCGCTATTTCGGGACTCTTCAAGGACGTCTGGTAGGGGTAATGCCGTGATTTAAACGTCTGGCACTAATTTATTTTTTATCTGGATGTAGTGGTGATTTTTTAAGAGCTACCACCAGACGCATATAAATCTTGCAAAAAATACATTACATTACATATTAATCTAATCCGAAGATAAATCTACGGACTAGACACACACTACAGCTTCGGAAACTTAGTCCATTTTGCTGATACAGCACAAGACATTAATACAACAAAGAGAAAGACAAAGAAAGAAAGAACAACAGAAACACATATAACACATAACTACGTGGCACAGAGGGGGAGACATCGTTGACAATTGTCTCATGTTATCGCACAGGTGGCTTCAGTTAAGCTGGCGATTTAGAAAAAACTTCTGAGTCGACCGTTGGGTTCGAACCCACGATGTCTGGCTCTGAAGTCATCTACTCATTCCTCTGTGCCATGGCCACCTGTGCAAAAAATAATTTTCCGACTTTTGTATGAAAATCGCTATTTCGCGAATCTTCAAGGACGTCTGGCAAGGGTAATGCCGCGAATAAAACGTCTGGGACCGAACTTTTTGCAATCAAGGTATCGCCCTCTATCGGCTCTATATGAATTAAAGTGGTTATATACTCGACACAAAAATCGGAAAAAATGCATTTTCAACTCCCCATAAACCATAGAATGCCGTGAAATAAACCTGCCAGACTTTCGAATTCTTCATCAGGACGCTATTACCTACACATACATATGACCCATTTTCGGCTATCCAAAAACTCCCAAAATCTGCTCTGGGCTCTTAGACTATATTAAATTAAATGGATTTCTGCATCGTTTTTTGCCAAGATGACTTCCGTCTTAAATTAAGCGGACGAATTTACTTAATTAAATGTGCAAATTGAAAAGAAACCCACTTAGTCTAAGCGAAAATCATCTTATTTTTATGTCGAAATATTTAAATAAAAAAAAAATGCAAGACATGGGTCGCACGCAGTGGCGTACGTTTAGTCGCCGGGGCCCCGGGACAAGAATAAATTTTGGGGCCCCTTTGATATTTGGGGGCCCCTTAGATACAAAAAAGTACGTATACGCCATACATTTTTTTTGTATGGCTTATTTATTTTTAGGTTTATTTGAATGTTTTAATATGTTCGTAATCCACTTTTCTATACTTACTTAAAATGTCTATCATAAAAGTAGTAAATACTTGTACTAGGGGCCCCAAAATTAAATATTTAGAGACCCCTAAAATACATTTTTTTTTAGCTCAGAATTGATAGTTCTTGGGGCCTCTGTTCTGAAGTAATATGTACACATTTGATTTTCCATCATCAAACATAGTTTATTTCTTTTGGGGCCCCTGAAATATTATTTTTGGGGCCTCAAAATTAAGTGCTTAAAGGCCCCTAAAATATAATATAATTTTTTTGGAGCCAAGAATTAAAAGGTATTGGGGCCTCTGTTCTGAAGTAATATTCGGATTGCCACCAATAACGTGATGTTTTTATTTTGGGCCCTGATGTATTTATGTTGGGGCCACTGAATTGATATTTAATTTTCCATTTGATTGTTTTGAACCACTGAAGTAATAGCTTTTGAGCATCCTCAAATAATATTTGTCATGCCATCAAAAAATTTGATGAATATTTTTGGGATCCTTAGTAATAGATTTTGGGGCCACCAAATTAATATTTGATTGCCTCTCAACTAACGGGGTTCCTGAAAAATTATTTGTTGGGAATCTTCATATAATATTTTTGGAGCGCCAAAGTCATATTTTTTGGGACTCCTAAAGTAATATTTAGTAATCCATCAACAAATGTAGTTTAATTTAAAAAACAATTTTTTTTAATTTAATTTTTTTTTTGACATCCTGAAGTAAAGGCTTTTTGGGCCCCTGCACAGTGTGTCGAGCCCATACAAAAGTTTATCATAAATACTTGCAGCTAAGTTTTTGGAGTTTTAATATCTTTTTTTGTGTTTTTATGGCAGGAATAGAAAAAAAAATTACAAATTAACAAATTAAACAACCTATTACTTTTTTTTTAGTATAATTTATGATATTAACATTATTGAAGAAGCCACTTGTGAGCAAAATTAATTTTTTTTTTTATATATAAACAAAAATATACTTTTCGTAAGGTTTTTGGTATGCTGAACTCGAATCCTAACTCAGAAAAATTCTATCATATCACGTTTTTGAAATATTCCCGTTAGAAAATCTGAAATGTCGTTTTTTAACAGTTTTTGAGGTTATGTTCTTGAACGTGGTGATTTATTTTAAATAAATTTGTGACAGTTTCTAAAAGAACTAAATGTTTTCTTTTAAAGCCCGTTTAAATCTTTTCAATATCTTTTTTCTACCTTGAGAAATCTTAAGTTGAAGTCAACTTGTTTTGTTTATCTTCTCTATACAAAAAAATCGTATGTTTATTTGCGTTTCATAGCAAATCTCGAGTAGTTTTTTGTCAATCGCTTTCAAATTTTGAAATAACGTTTTATTTGCATTTTCGTAAATTCTTATATCGGCGAGGTTGGTAAATACGCTATAATACACAGTAGAGCGTGGCCGGGTCAAGTAATTATATTAAAAATCTAGTATGCAGAAAAATATAATTTTTTTCTTGTTGAAAACAATATTTAAAATATTTTTAATTACATAAACAGCTTTTTGTTACTTGTGTATGGCTAAAAATTATTAAAAACATCGATTTTTTCATTTTTGTGATCCCCTTGAAGATGTTTCTCAAAAAATGAATTATTTTGAGTACTTGACTCGTAGCACATAAATGTGAATATCTCTGGTAATCGCAAACAGAAGCAGACCAAACTTTGCCAATATTAAGTATAGGCCTATGGCAAAATAATATAAAAAAATTATCGATATGATTTAATAAGTATTTTTTTAAATTAAGTTTAAAAATTAATTTTTTTTTTTTTTTGGCCATTTATCAAAGAAATTTTAATAACTCATATATAATTTTATAAATTTAATTTTTTTTTGTTATACGTTTTACAACAACACTCAAATAAACAAAATAACATTAACAAAATTTTTCAAACAATTACCAAACGTGAAATATATACTCTCAAAGATTCCCATAAATTCCTCAAAATATTTTCGATTTCCGAGGTACTCATGTTTCGGAGCTTATTTTGAATACATAACCTGGGTTATTTTGTAAGATAAATATGTTTTCATATGAGTTGACACTTCTAAATTATATTTTAATAGCAAAAATATTAATTTTTAACAAAAAAAAAGTGATTTATCATAAGGGGACGACACACTGTGCCCTGGCCTGAATTTGTTTGCTTTTTTGGAGCCCCTAACGTATTGACTTGAAGTAATATTTAGTATGCCATTAACAAACCTTTGTTTTTCTTTTTTGGGTTGCAACAAATATTTTTTGGGGCCCTAAGATAAAATTATAATTTTTCTTTTAAAAAAGCAGTTCATTTTTTTGGGGCCCCTGGGGCAACCTTTTTTTAAATCAATATATATTGTGTGGCTACCAATGCAATATACATTACACTGAATGACATAATTTGTCTTCCTTGTACTTCATAACTCAATTTATGCTAACAGTTTGCTTCTCTGCATTGTCTCTAGTGGGGGCCCTAGGGTCAGTCGGGGCCCCGGGGCGCCGCCCCGCTTGCCCCAAGGGATTGTACGCCTCTGGTCGCACGTACTTGATCTTATGGTAAAAGTAGCTTTTATATTTAAGCTTTTATTAAAACATTTCCGATAATGTAAAAAAAAATAAATAAAATAACTAATGAAACACCTTTTTTAATGATTTTGATCACAAAACAAAGTATTCCATCTGATTTCTTGTATAAAAAAATTTTTTTTAGAAAAAACGAATTTGAAAATTGTTAGAGCCTTTTTTAAAAAAATAAGTGCTTTATACCTATATAAAAATTTTCTAACATTTTTCAGAAAAAAGTTGGTACGCTATTTTGAATAAATCCATAAATTTGTTTTTTGAAAATTATATAAAATCTTAATATGACCTTTACTTAAACGGTATATAATTTTTTTTTTTTTGAAATCGGGTTAGTCTTGTACGAGATATTCAGAAACCAAAAAAACCGTTCTATGGCAGGTACCGTTAATAACGGTACAACAAGTATTATTTTGTTTTCAAAAGTTGGCACTTATGTGAAATACTCCACACAAAAATTTTAATCAAAATCTTTGGAGCCGTTTTTGAAAAAAACTCTGCTTTTCTATTTCCGTAATATGACAGAACTTTCAATTTTTTAACTTATTAAATTTACCAAATTTCTGCATGTTTTTTTTTCCAAGATAACTTCCGTCTTATATTAAGCCTACAAATCTTCTTTATTTCTTGAATTTGAAAAAATCCACTTAATTTAAGCGGAAATCATCTTATTTTTATGTGGAAACATTAAAAAAAAAAAAAAAAAAAAAAAATGGCAGCCACTGGGGATTGATCCTACAACTGTTGGGTCACTAGGCGAGTGCTTTACCATTAGCTTATATCACTTTTTGAAATATGTAAGTATGATGAACTGCAACTTAATCTGAAGTCTGACGATTATTTTAAAAATTTTATTTTTAGTCGGATTTTTAAGATGAAAATACTCATATAAATGAAATTTTAACAGATTTCACTTATTTTAAGCGGAAATCATATTGTTTTAAGCGGGTGGTATTTTAGGTTGGCATTATTGTATTTTTTGTCTTATTTATGAGATTTCAAGGTCTTTTGAAATGTAAGTACATTTTTTCATGTAGGACGTACCTACTTGGTTTATATTAAAAGTCAAGTATAAATCTTTTAATTAATTTTTAAAGATTAAAATAAATTTTAAGTTTTATTTACTCATTCATTATAAATTAAACTTATTTATTTAACCACCATTCTGTTTATTTGTTATGCTTATTATTTATTCATCATTTTTCATGTATATTTTCAATAAATTAAAAAAAATTTAAAAATTGAATAAATTTCAACAAATTTATGACAGTCGGTATACCCACATTTTACATGTACATAGTTTCGCAACCACATACAACAGAGTTAACACAATGCCAATTTAGCCAGAACAATATACATTTTTTTGTATATTCCACAAAATAAACCAGTTATTTGGTCAAAGGGAAAATAATTTTATGAATTAAGTGTTTTTTTAATGGGTATATAAAACATATATTTTTTTTCCTCTCTGATATAAACATGTGCATGTATGTATATTAGGGTGGGTCAAAAAATCGAAATTTTTTTTTTTGATTTGGTACCCCGAAAAATCGATTGCTAGACCCCTCTAGAATATACACACCAAATATGAGCTCTTTATATTAATGGGAAGGTCCTCCACTTTGCAATTTTCCATTTTTACATCAAGCTTCTACTAAAAAAAATAATTTTTTTATTAATTGACTTTTTAGCAAATTTCTTTTCATATTCTTGTAGGAAATTGAACGCTCTACAAAAAAAGCCTTATACACTTTTTTCGTTTATCTAACCGTTGAATAGATATTTGAGGTCCAAAAATCGAGAAAATCTTTAAAAACTCGTTTTTTGTTCTTAATTTTGTAACAAATTGAAAAATTATAATAATCAAACGCGCAAGACATATTCATATTGGAAATTGATTGTTCCAAAAAAAAGGTCTTATTAACTTTTTTCATTAATCTAACCATTCTAAAGATTTTCGAGGTCAAAGTTAAAAAAAATTATAAAAACATTTTATATTTTTAAAAAATTTCCAATTCACTGAAACTTCATTATTTTCAAATTAGCAAGATATATTCTTGTAGGGGCTTAAACGTTCTACAAAAAATTCCTTGGAATCAAATTGGTTGCTTTAACCGTTTAGAAATTATTCGTATCCAAATCGCAATGCATACGGGTCATAAAAAAACTATTGAAATCAGTGAGCATTGGTTTGGATACGAATATCTTCTAAACGGTTAAAGCAATCACTTTGATTCCAAGCAATTTTTTGTAGAACGTTTAAGCCCCTACAAGAATATATCTTGCTAATTTGAAAATAATGAAGTTTCAGTGAATTGGAAATTTTTTAAAAATATAAAATGTTTTTATAATTTTTTTTAACTTTGACCTCGAATATCTTTAGAATGGTTAAAAAGTTAACAACACCTTTTTTGTGGAGGAATCAATTTCCAACAAGAATATGTCTTGCGCGTTTGATTATTATAATTTTTCAATTTGTTACAAAATTAAGAACAAAAAACGAATTTTTAAAGATTTAATTTTATTTTTTAACTTTGACCTCGAATATCTTTAGAATGGTTAGATTAATGAAAAAAGTTAACACACCTTTTTTGTGGAGGAATCAATTTCCAACAAGAATATGTCTTGCGCGTTTGATTATTATAATTTTTCAATTTGTTACAAAATTAAGAACAAAAAACGAATTTTTAAAGATTTTCTCGATTTTTGGACCTCAAATATCTATTCAACGGTTAGATAAACGAAAAAAGTGTATAAGGCTTTTTTTGTAGAGCGTTCAATTTCCTACAAGAATATGAAAAGAAATTTGCTAAAAAGTCAATTAATAAAAAAATTATTTTTTTTTAGTAGAAGCTTGATGTAAAAATGGAAAATTGCAAAGCGGAGGACCTTCCCATTAAGATAAAGAGCTCCTATTTGGTGTGTATATTCTAGAGGAGTCTAGCAATCGATTTTTTGGACTACCAAATCAAAACAAAGAATTTCGATTTTTTTGATCCACCCTAATGTATATTTCATATACAAAAAAAAAAACTGTAGAATTATGTAAATTTAACTCTTTGTCGAGAAATGAATAAAAATGCAACCCTCGATGTTTAATATTTAATTCAATTTTATTTTTATTTTATTTTATTTATACCAAATGCAAAATCGTGCTGGAACTTTATATTGATATCAGTTGTATGCACACTTAGGTATTCCTAACAAACAGAAAAAAAAAAAAAAAACAGAAAAATACTGTGGCCAGGATATTGCAATGCCACATGCTAAATTATTACAAAATGATTTTTGAGTTTTTTTTTTTGCAGAAGAGGATTCAAAAGAAATAAATAAATTTATTCATGATATGCTACGCAGGTTTCATGTTATGGTTATGGTTATGGTTAAACATTTAATATTAAGTACTTCAACTTGATTACGTATAAAAAAAATATGTACATAAAATGGAATTTTCGATTATTTTTCAGGACAGTATGTTTAAAATTATGTATATCTGTGAATCTATCTATTTGGTTAGAATGTGCAATTTAAAATACATTTTCCAACGTTAACCACGAAATGTGGCTACGGTATTTCTAGTGAATTTATTTAAATTAAGCTTTTGTTATTTTTAGAGACTTTATTTCGAAATTGGTTTTGGTTACCATTTTTTCTAAATTTCTATTCAACACGCTTTAAGCATTTACACGAAAATATTTTATATACAGGATATCACCTCAGTCACCGCTACAGACAAGAACCATTGGTTTCTGGAGGTTATTTGAAGTCGAAAACTTATGAGGGGAGAAGGGGGTACATTTGACATTTAGTTTTTAAAGATCTGTATTTTCGGAAACTGTTAATGTTTTCCAATGTTTTGTTTTGTATATGATTTATTGACTATTCAAGATTATACTAATAGTAAATTTTTTTATTTTACAACATTTCAACATTTAAAAAAAATAATGTTTTCTAAAAAAAGTCATTTTATTTTTAAATAATTTATTTTATATATAATTCCCCAAAATCAACGTAAAACTGTGCCCAAATTGCAAAAGTCAAAGGTGCCCCGAAGCACAGTGGGGAAAAGGCGGAAAAAACCCAACTTCGGAAGTATGATTTATTTTGATACTGCACGTGTTTCGAACAGTAAATTAGTTGTAGAATCAGAAAATGAAAACTGTTTTTCAAAAAAAAAATTGTGTGCCTGGAGATTATTGCTGAAAGTTGAAAAATAGTGAAAACTGATAAAAATACAAGTAGTTTCAAAATGATCGTTTTACCGTATATTTTTAAGGTTTGAACCAACTTTTTTTGTAAATAGGCTTAAAATAAATTGGCAAACAATATGGCACATTAGTTTAGCGAAAAAAATTGAATACGATTTTTTTGACAAAAAACATTCCATTTTAGTGACTTTTTATGTTCACATAATGTTTTAACTACTTCCTCTGTTTGCCTCTGTTGGCGAATAGATTTCGTTAGATAGTGTTAAATCTCAGCAATAGTTTTCAAAAAACATCTCACCCGAAGACGTCCGTATTCGGTTTTTATAACAATTTCAATCTGAAAAAGTCATTCAAAAAAAAACAAAAAAAAAAAAAAAAAAAAAAAAATAAAGCAAAAAAAATAAGCAGCTATTTTCGCCAGACAAATCTTTCTAAATGTATTTTGGTATGCTGAATCTGAATGTGAAGTCCGTTTTGCGAAACAACCCAAAATTTTTGATAAGATTGCAAAAAAAAATTTTAAACCCACAATTTTAAAGTTTTTCCCAATTTAGTCGCTGTTGGGATCAGGAGTTTGTGTTTATGAAACCTGCATTGCACATTTACCTATTAAAACAAATGTTTTTTTCACTAAGCCACTTTTTTGACTTTATTTATAACTATCGGAATCGGAATACAGTAAAACTGGTTATTTGAAGCCTCTCTTATCTTTAGTTCCACTTGTCTCCAAAAAAAGATAGAATGATTTGATGGAATGTTCCGCTAATTGAAGGAAAAGTTTAGGCTTGGTAGCCGTTTAAATTTTAGAACTAACCAAGGAAAAAAAAGTTTCCAAAAAAGTTAAATTTTGAAAAAAATGTCATACCTACCTACCGTTTTTGGATTTTTGAAAATTTTTGATTTTTTTTTTTTTTATTTATCTAAAATTTAAATGGTATTTATTAATAAAATGTTCAAATAAACTCAAAAGAATTTGATTTTTCTAGTAAAAAAGTGATTGGAAGTAAGTCATTTACAGCTGCAAGAACTTGATTTCAGATTTTTTAATATAATTTTTTTCTGAGTGGACGTGGCAATGGGTGGTCATTGGTGTAGATTTGTGTTGCTATTAGCTACCTTTCCTGCAAATTTCATGAAAATTGGTTCAGTAGTTTAGTCTTAATTGAGTTTATTCCGGTCTCCCATACAAGGTGCCCCACTGTGCGAAGGAGCCTCATAACTGTTTTTCTTTTTTTTTTAATAGCTAATACAATTTTTTTACAAAGCTGGTTTTAATTTACTTAACTTAAAGCATAGTGCTATCAAAATATTGATTCACCATTAAAAAAAATTTTTGTATTAGGTTCAGAAATCGCTTGGTCAAAAATTAGATCAGATATACAGAAAATACGAAAACACGTGGTACTCCTCGAAAAGTTAACGAAAGACTACGAAATTTCACAAAATTTCTTTAAATCAAATTAAGCTTCTTTCTTCATCCAAACTTTTGTTTATTAAAGGCACGATCATAAAGAAAAACGCAAAGTCAAATGTACCCCCGCTTACCCTAATCATCTGATATTATCTTCTTTTTTTTTTCATTTAGACTTCTACACGAAGAAAAAGACCACCTTAAAACAAGCGGGTTTCTGCATGGTTTTTTAACAATATGACATCCTTCATAAGAACAGAAGAAGATTTTCATCTTTAACTGAGTCTATTTCCGCTCAATTAAGACGGATGCCATGTGGTTTTTCTCTGCGTAGTTGTGACACTTGAGTACCTACTTTTTAATGTTACAAATTAAATTTTAGATTTCTTGAGATTCAAAATTAAAATTGATTTATTTTTATAAGATGAAACAAACAAAAATTAAATCTTAAGAAAAATATATAAAAAAAATATTTCAAAACAAAAATCGTTACACTTTTTTCGAAAAATAGAATTAAAAAAATATTATTGTTTAATTTCATTGAAATCGAAAAAGTAATTTGAAAGAAAATCATAACGAAATTCTTGAAAAAAGAAATATTGTTCATATAGAGAAAGATCTTGTCATAAAAGTGAACATGTTTATTTTTTTTTTTTTTATTAAAATCGAAGAAACCATTTTTGAGGGAATTTAACTAGACCAAGACTCTAGCATTATTCTGTAAGTGCTAAAATTCGATATCAAAAATTCTGTATTTTAAAAGTCGAAATTCTTTTTACAAAAAAAAAAAAAAAAATTGTTTTTATAATGAAAAAAAAAATCACCAAGCTATTAGGTTATGTAGGTATTTATTTATTAAATTAAGCTGTTTGTCTTTGGGCCTTGTAGATTGTAGAATGTAAGTGTACAAGAATTATGCTGATGTGGTTGACGCCATTAAATGATGGGGTCTTCATATGGGTCTTTGAATTGGATATAATGAGGTGTGAAATTCTTGCTTTAACAAATGAAGAATTTTCAAATTTAACTTATATGCACTTTATTAAATAAAAATGATTCAAATAAAAAAAGTTTTCCAGAAGATAGATTTTCTTGTATGTTATAAAAAAGTTCACATAAAAATGATTAAATAGCTGCCATCCGACAAATGCACTCGAAAACTCATGTTTTAAGTGCATATTGCTGATATATGGCTTTACTTGGCGCTATCAGTATTTACAAAACTGCATTGTTAATTCAAATTAATTTTCAATTCTCTCGCTAAAGTATAAAAATATTTCAAAAATTATGCATTCAATTCAAATCCTTATCCAAAGACACCAATTATTTATTGTTTTATTTTTACAAATAATTTTTTTTTTTTTTTAAATAAAAACAAACAATTTATTAAATCGACTAAAATGAAGGTTATGATTTTTTGAACCTTTGAAACTAAGTAAACTTAATTATTATTTATCAATTTTATATAAAACGAGAGTTTATTATGTCACGTTGTTCGAATGTATAATTTTATAATCATACTATCTTGTAATTCGTATTTTTAAATTTTAAAACAACATAAAATGAAAGTAAGCTATAATACTCAAGTAGTTTTATGACTATTATAAAAACGTCATAAAACTCTCAAAACTCATAAGATATAGTTGTAGCAAATGTTATCTCTTAATTGTTTTTAAATTGAGTTAAAGTTGATAAATGGGTCATTGTGCTATATATAAAGTTCACCTCAAAAAAATTTGGTTGATTTATAAAAAAAAATTATATTCTAATGAGATAGATAGAACTATGTTAAATGCTTCTAATCAGCAATGGTAACCACCGTTTTGATAAATGGATGTTAACTTGTAATGCCAAAAATAAGGTCGAACTTTAAAAATTAAAAAAAAGAGGTTGTCTGTAAAGCCGGTTTACGGACGATGATTTTACGTGATAGCGTCGTCAGAAAACAGGAACAGGTTGTGTGCTTTTGTTTAAAATGAGTCAATTGGAGCGTTTACTTTTTTCAAACAATCATAATTTACAAGAAAAAGCTAAACAAAATAACTTTTTTATTTTCTCATTATATTAATCTTTTTATTTTAAAAGCTTACAAACAAAACTATGCAATTTATTTATCATTTTCATCAAAAGAAGCAAAAAAAACATGAATTTTTATCTTCTAACGTCACTAATTCCATTTTTTTCCTAACAACCTATAAAATTTTATACCATCTGAAAGCTTATTGTCTTAGCTCAAAACATATATATCGGTCTATGAGACATCTACAAAAAGAGCTAGAATTTTTTGAACTCGATCAAATTTCATTAAAAAAAAATCAAAAAAAAAACATTTATTTTAATGTTCTCATTCTATGGAATCAATTTTTTTGTTTGACAACCTATAAAAAATATATACCATGTGAAAGCTTATTATTTCACCTTTCACATGACGTATCAATCTCATTTCAAAGATGCCTACAAGAGAAGTTAGAATTTTTTAAAGTCAACCATGTGAAATTTCCAGACTGAGATTACGGTACTTCCCACACTGGTGGCTGTTCGGGGGGCAACAGATCTCCACTGGTGTTTTGAGGTTTTTCGCAAGTTTCTTGATTTAACATTGTGTAGCTTGTAGTTAGTCTACCGTTATGTGTGATATACCAAATGAAAGGTAATTGTATCAGGATGCTCATAAAAGATTAATAAAATTTCTATCTGCTCTTGGTCAAAAGTTATAACCTGTTAAATTCTAAAATTTTATTTTACCGTTATCTCAAAATTGTGTTTACGAAAATGATTGAAACTTCGCACAGATTTAGTCGTGGTCATGCTCTATCATTTAAAAACGGTCAAAAAATGTGTTTTTTTAAGAACTTGTTTCTTCCGTTATTCAGTCAAAACTAACTAAACAAATTCAATTTTTGAACATGTATACATAAGGCCAAAACCTACATATCCTATAAGTTTGAGATTTTTTGAACGCTTAAAAAAAAAGCTTAAAATCAAAAATTACCCAAAAATACCCCTAAAAAACAAGGTGTTTTTCAAAAATTCATATTTCGAAACGCATAGTGTTGGAAAAAAATCCTTATTAGACACCTGATTTTTTTGTCCCTCATCTTTCACCTGGCATCTTTTGAATTGTCAAAAAAAATTTCCTTTACCCAAAATCATCATTTTGTCATAGGTATCAACACGTTCCAAATAGTTTATTTTTAATTTTGTATTGAAATTTTTGCGCGCACTGCAAAAGTGGGAGAGTGTAACGTTAGAAAATGGCGTCACTTTTTTGTGGTGGCTGCCATGGTTCATCGATTTAGAAGACGTTAGCACGTCAAAAAATGTAACTGTTATTAAGGGTATCTACCTGTAATAGAACTTTTTTCTATAGATATCTGACTATTTTGTAAACGACTCATCAGATTTCAACGAAAATTTGTGTACATGCAAAAAAACACACGTAATTAAAAGTACAAAATTTGTAAGTGCTTTACTCGCATAATGAATAACAACAAAACTCTAAACATTAAAAAAAAAACGATTTTTCAAATCAATATTAAACTTGAAAAAGTGAGTGTGGCGGTATGCGAATTTTTCTAAAACCATTTAACAATTCTTTATCATTTATAAGAACAAATTTTAAAAATATAATAAAAATCGATGAAACTGATCGTGGCAATAGGCGAATTTTTCCAAACTTATTTTTTTTACTTCTTCCTTTTTCTCGGCGCTGTTATGATCTCGATGTCGAGGGGATCATAACTATCCCACGTAACTGCTTCACACTAGTGATCCGCCTGTGGGGTTCGCCGGGTTGACCTCAGAAATCGACGGCAAGCCTCCCGGTTTTGTATTGTTCCATTTCTAAGGCCAACTGAATGCTGGTGGTTTTGCATTTGCTTGTACCAGGAGTTTTTAGGCCTACCTTTCTTTCTATTTCTATTTTCCAAACTTATTTTAAAACCCTTAAATCTAAAAAAACATCATTGGAATCATTATAGTCGAAAGTTTCATTTTTGATATTTTCCTTAAAAAAAAAAACATCTTAAACAAAATTACTAACTCCACAAAAAAATCGGTTCAGCAAATCTCGAGTTATTCGAAAAAAAAAAAAAAATACTGACAATATTTTACCTCATAAAAAGTCATCATAAACATAGATCAATAATAGTGTTGCTTTCAATGAGCATGACAACACAATATTCCAGAAATGCAAACAAAAAAATATTAATGGTTATCGATTCTACTTTTCAAGCAAATATGTAATACTTTACTAAAAAAACCTATTTTTTTTCTTTTCTGTAATTTCAACAAAAAAAAAGTGACACAAAACAACAAACAAAAAATCAATTTCCAGTCAACAATGATGAAGCCAAAGAAATCAAAAGACATTGCTGTCATTTGAGGATAATCCGCGTCACCTTGAAACCGCAATTCCACAATATTTTTTTTTTTACAATTCCAACTATTCTCATTTCTCATGCTAAAACAAAAATGATAAAAGTACAAAAAAGAAAAAAAAAATATATCATAGCTCTAAGTTAAGAAGTCCCTGAAAGAATATCACACTGCACTAATTACCCTCTTCACGTACGAAATATAAAGCAACCACGCGAAATACCTCCACGCTGATACATATTGTTGTTAAAAAAAATCATCCACCTGTTAGGAGGGTTAAATTAAAATACAAAAAAAAAAAAAAAAACACAAACAAATAGAACCAATGAGGGGATGAAAAGTTCATTCATTCACAATCTACGAGTACTATGAATATACTTAATACGAGTACTGTCAGTGGCATAATTATTCGGACAATGCAATTTGCATTGAATGCCATTGTGAAATTGTGTTTTACATCAGAATTCTATAAATTTTAAAGGAAATTTGTTTTTTTTGTTAAAATTGACGAAAAAAAATTCACTGGGATAAGAAAATAAATGTCAAGGTTATACAAAAAAAATGGGTGATTTGACTTTGATTTTATTCCTGGAATCGTTAAGAAATTCATCTCATTTAATTATTATAAATTGTGATAAATATTTTTTGCATTCAAATTATAAAGTTTGCAGAAATAAAAAAAAAATCTTTTAATTGAGTGGAAATATAATTAAATCGTATTCATTAAATTTATTTATTTCATGCTTGGATCTTTATTTCCCATTCATCGTAGTTTTTTTTTTTTTTTTGTATATTTTATTCATTTCTATTGAATTTTTATTTTATTAACTTTCGTTTGGCGCTTTTGAATTCTGTTGAAGATATATTTTTGTTAAATTTTCCTGCTTTATTTAGTTGAAGACAACAAAAAATATTTACTTATTTAAGAATTAATTAACAAGATCTTAAAATCGTTTAAATAGAACATCATCCTTATCCTTAGCTGATAATAATTTCAATTAGGTAAATTAATATGAATTTGAGTATTGAAAAAAAGGTTACACATACGCCACAGTGATCCTGAACAGTAACAAATGTTGACCTCTGTTGAACTTTCACTGACGTCAATATTAGATATAAGTTTGCACATTCGAAGTTTTACTGCTATAATGTTGAAGAATGAACGCTTCGATATCGTTCATCATACAGATGAAAAGAAAACGACCAAAGTGACTGCCGTGAGGAACCCCGGAGTAAGCTAGAAAAGGATATGAAAGTGCGCATATTTGATACGAACTCTGTAGTCGTGGTTCTCCAAGTTAGAAGATATGAATCCAATGAAGACAATTTCAAAACAAAAGACAAGACGATACATATCGTGTTGTATATACCATACCTTTAAAAAAGCCATATAAAGTGTAGGGAAAACGATGGACTTTTAGGGGGCTTTTGAAGACTTTTTTTTGATGGGATAAAAATTTACACTTTTTTGTGAATTGTTGAGATAACTTCTTTTCGATAAGATATGGTTCAATAGTATCAGATAGAATTAGTTAGTAAATAATTATTTAAAAAAAGCGGCAATGAAATTGGCAATGTTTTTTCTTAAAATAAAACTAATATGTGCATACAGGGTGTCCCAAAAGTCCACGTCGAAACGAAAACGGCAGATAGGGTAGGTGGTGACTGTTATCAGAAAAATAATTTAAAAAAAATTGCAGCCATATATTTTGGGAGTTATGGGCATTCGAAAAAAAATCGAAAAAATGGTCACCCTGTGGCGGTCTTTCATGTGCCGTGAGTACAAATCTTAAGTTTTTTCAAATTTTTCTTTTACTGCTACGGAACCTTGAATTACCCTGCTAACAAGTGCAAAAATTTTAACTCAGCTGCATCAGTTTTAAAGCAAATATTACTTTTTTGCCAAACTACATAAGTACTCCAAAAATTTACATGAGCATGACATTAAAAAAAAAAAAAACAAAACTGGGTTTCCCGGGGAAAAGTATGTTTCAGTTTTTTTTTTTTTGTTTTTCTTTTAGAACTTTAATATTTATTAGAATGAAGATTCGAGTATTTGACTAAAAACTACTAGGCCATTAAATAAAGGTATGAATAAGTCCATGATATTGCAAAATTTTATACAAAATCAATTAAAAAACGTAAACATTTTTTTTTCTAAATTTTATCTTTAAAACTCAATTTCTCAAAAACTATTTAATGAAACAACTTAAGTCAAAAAATAAAATAATAAATAGATTAGGTACTAACTTTAATACAGGATAGCACAGGATTGTACATGTACATGCATTTTATGATTTTTTATATTTTTTTTTTCAGGAGATAAGTAGGTAAGCACTTAAGTGGCTTTTACTGTAACAAGAAAATGAAAATTTTTCCTTCCGAATAACTTTTTTGTCATTTGGTACCTATTTGATGCAGAAAATGTGCCAAAATATTTTTGGCCAGGTTTGTTTTTAAAATACACTGCTTGTCAGTCAGTCGTCATTTTATTTCTAACTGTTATTGCTGATTTTTTTTTGCCAATCCGTCCCTTGTGAAACTCTGCTCATCACAATTTTAGCTATAAAGTCCCAAAAACCAATTTTAAATGAAATGTTTTTTTGACATTTGATCTAAAAATATTATTTTTCCGTAATATTTTGCTATTTTTTCAACCAAATCAGGAGTCGAAAACTGAAATTTACTTCAAATCTGCTTAAAAAAAACCATAAGTTACCTTAACCACCAAGATTTTGAGATATCATACCTTTCTATACCAAATATCTTTTAGAAAAAAATAATTTCGAAAATAAAAATAAACGTATTTAAAACGATAAAATATGGCTTTTGAATATTGCATATGTAGTTTTGCGAAAAAAAAATTTAAGGTGATGAAATTCAACGCCAAAAGTACCACAAAAACGCGTTTTTGACCTGTTAATTTTTAAATATTTCAAAAACTTGACGTGCCAGTCAAATTTTGACTTCAGATTCGGAATCAGCACACAAAAGTTCTTTAAAAAGTATGGTTTGGTTCAAGCTCCATTTTCGTTGCCGACCAGTGTAATAAGAAACAATTAATTGATTCAAATATTTTTCATTTCATACGCCATTTTGCTGCAAACTAATTAACAGTTCCAAGTTTTATAAAAACTCAATTTTTTACTTTTATTTTAGAGCAGCACGCCAAAAAAAATTTGTGTGGTGTAACACTGCTTTATTTTTTTAAAAACTTGTCCCGATATTGCAGGTTTCAAAAAAGTATAAAAGTTTCCAAAGTTGAAGTTAGATCGAAAAATATTACAGTTTGAATTCAACAAAACAGGATTTTTCAGAGCAAAAATCAAACACCAGTTTTCCAATACAAAAAGAATTATCAACATTGGTTCACTCAGTCCAAAATTATGAGGTAACAAACATACAGAAAAAAAAAAAAAATACAGACTAATTGAATACCTCCTCCGTTTTTGAAGTCGGTAAAAAATAAGTGTTTTTGGTTGTGTTGCCGAGTGTTTTATTTTCGTTTTTCTTCAAAAAAGATTGTTTTACTCTGTGTTTTTTTTTTATTTGAATAGGGTAACTATATTTTAAGACCTACAGTCGTCGGCATAATTATTTTGACTATTTTTCAGTTCTCGATCAGATAAGAATAATTTCTAACGGTTAAACTTTTTAAAGGTAAAGTTAGTGGTTGTTTTTTAAGTATGTTATGGTGAATCTCATGGTGGTCAAAGTAAGTCATATGAGTGAAATTTGGCTTTCAGGCAGCTTTTTTTGTATTAGAAGTGCTATTTTTTGAGCGGCATAAGTATTTTGACCAGCATTCTTTTTCAATTTTGGTAAGGTAAAGTAATACCTTTTGCTTATTTTAAGCATGTATCCAACTGTTGAACATGTTAAGGCTCAGATTCATAAAAAAAATTGGAAACATTTCGCAAATAAATATTGAAATTAGGGCATTTATTGTTACAAGTTAAAATTCCCGTTACCTGTTAAACAAATCAATGGAGAACTGATTTGTTTGCGCCAAATTATGTCTTAGCTAATAGAGAAACACAAGAGTACAAGTACTGAGTAGAATCAGCCATGAATCTGTACAAAACAAAAAATTACAGAAAAAAAAGACAATTTTTTTTTTGCGTAGTTGACTTTGAATCCCAGATTGAACCCTAATATCATGGAGCTGGAAATGAAATCTCTAGAGAAGAATTCCTCACCAGAAAGCAACGATTCCCAGGAGACTTAGGAAACACAATTTTGGGACTTATTCAGCAAGAAAAGAACTAGTTAACCTCTTGGAAGCATGTTGAAAACTATGAAATTCGCAAAAAAGCACGTTTTAGTTTATAAAAAGTCCATACAAAGCGAGAATAGTAAGTGCGATAGAAAGGGTTACAAAACTTCTTTATACCGTCTTAAACAGGTATAAAATTTAGTGTGCTGTTTTGAATTGCTCTGTACTACTTTTTAAATAAGTATGGATTTTCTTAAGCAAAAAAACTTGCAAAAAAAATTCAGATCATAAATTCGTTATTCTTATATATATATTTTTTTTCTATCCATATTTTGTTTTTGCTGAAATTAATGCTGCCCAATTATGGATCCCCTATAGCGTGGTAGTTCATCCCTTTAATGAGCATAGATCGCAGGGTAGTAGCAATGATGATATGAATAATTTTAATGAAATGGTAGGAGTAAGGAAGCAGTGGCGTATCCAGAAAAAAATTTGGGGGGGGCTGAAAAAATTTTTTAATTTTTTTTTTCTCTCATTTTTATTCTTCTTTGATCAAGAGAAAAGCGCTGTGCTGCGGTACTGAAAGTGGTATTGTAGCATTTTACTGCTTTCGACAATTTCGTACTACTGTCTTTTTTTTTTACATTCAAAATAGTGTTTTTTTTTTTAAATCTTGTATCGCAAACCTTTTACACAAACAGCGAGGTGTTCAGTCATCTTAAAAAAAAAACACTTTTATTCCTATGACGTCTAGTTTTTGATCTATACTCATCACTTTTTTCGATATAAACGCCCATGTTCCGCAATTCGACCGAGAGTGAATTGAAATCACTTTTCAATTTCACGTGAAATTGACCTTTGGTCGATTTCGAAAACTTCGAAAATGCTTCGAACTGTCAAAACTAAAGGATCATCCAATTTTATTTTGTTTCTAAAGTAAAATTACTGCTACTTTGAACATGGATGCAATTTTATTGGCAACTTTAATGGAAAAAAAGCAGAATTTAAAAGAAAATATAAGAAGAAGTCACATTATGGGAGACATATTAAATATGTATGTAAGTGAAATGCAGAACATGGGCGATATTATTGCAAATTTTCAAAGAAAAATTTGTTGGGTAGAGTTTAAAGCAATGAGGTTGCAAACACAGAGGCAGTGATGAATTATGATATTTCATTACTCATGTGTTTTATGCTTTTTGTATTAATTTAACACCAAATAAACATTACAAAACAATCAAAATATAAGTTTCGATAATATTGTGTCCAAAATTTGCAGATTCACTGAAAAAGGCATCAAATTCAAGAACAAAAACAAAGTGAACTGAATTGGATCAGAAAATCTAAATGAATGAAAAAATGCCGAACAAATCATTGCCCTATGGACAAGTGAATGCTCAAAAAGTCCAATGCAGAACGTGAAAGTCTCATAAACTAATTTCACCGGCACACAAAATAAAAAAAGTGTCATGTACCAGGAACCAGACCTATCTTTCTTAAAGTTTTTGGGCACGCTGAATCGAATTTCAAGTCCGTTTGCCCCTGTCACCCTCCAGTTTTGAGTAAAATGCAAAAAACTCAAAAAAAAGAAGTTTTGTGCCTTTTTTTACATTTTTCTCAAAACTGGAGGGTAAACGGGCAAAACGGACTTGAAATTCGGATTCAGCGGGCCCAAAAACATATAGAAAGATAGGTCTGGTTCCTGGTACATGACACTTTTATTATTTTGTGTGCCAGTGTTTTCAATGAAATTCTTTTTGATGTCTAGTCCGAAATTATATACTTTTTCATAATATGTTCCTTTTTTAATCCAAATCAGAAGCACAAACCGGAATTTGCTTAAAAAAACCATTAGCTATGTTGACCACTAAGATTTTGAGATATCAAAAATGTCTATTTCCAATATCTTTGAGAAAAATATTATTTTTGAAAAAAAGTAAATATACTAAAGACGATAAAATACGGCTTTTTGAGATTGCAAAAGAAGTTTTGCAAAATTTAACGGTGATGTAGGTAGTTCGACGTCAAAATACTAAAAAAATATTTGAAGAATTCTGAATTGGACTAAAATCCGAAAAAATTATCCCAACCCTCAACGTCAGCTAAGGCTCTTACTCAAACAAACACAAACAGCCATTTCAGAACTTGGAGGGGGCTCGATCATCTGAGCTGCCTCTAGATCTCCAAGATTTACGAACAAGTCTCAGTTAATCATGTAGATTATGATGAAATCAGCCAAATAATGACATGATTTTGCAGGCTTGGGGGGGGCTTGAGCCCCCTGAGCCCCCCCCTCAATACGCCACTGTAAGGAAGTATTTACTACTTAAAAACACGTTTTTAAGGAATCTTAAATAAATATGTATTTAAGAATGCTTAGTAAAGTGAGCATATACCTAATAAAGAAAAATTTACACACTGATTTAAGGCTGAATAAATAATGAATTAAGAAGTGCCACACTGAAATTGTTCAATTTTGTACTTTTTGTGCATTGTCCGAATAATTTCACCAATGACTGTTACCCTTGTTAAGCTTGAATGTGACCTATAGCCACCTTGTGTCACATTAAAATGACAAATAATCTCACATCTCTGAAGTGTGTATTTCTGATTCCCCAGTGAAAATAAGTAAACGATAGATTCATTTTCATTCATGTGTAGGTTATAATACTGATATTATGGACATTGGACACAATGTTGTATTGTATGCACCCGAGTCACATGAGCAGTGATGGGATATGATGATCAGCTACATTCATTGTACTAGTAATTGCTTTTGTCAATATTTCAATAAACGAGAATAAACATTTTAATGTCAGTTAGAAATAAAATGCATATACATTTAATGATGTACCCTCGAAATGAAGATGTAGTAGCATGTCAAAATGTCCACGTTAGTTCATCACCGTCATCGTTAAGTGATTTGCACGCGACCATCACACGCGAATAAGTTCATTTTGTCACGCTTTGGTCGTTTGTACTTTGGTGTGTATATGTAATTATTTAGAATTAAGTAATGGAAATAAATTCAATTAACTTTATTTACGTTTCAGTTTTTAATAAAAAGTAATATAAGAAAAAGAAAAAAAAGTGGTTGTCTGTAAAGTCGGTTTACATGAACATAAGAAAACAGGTTATTTATTTGTCAACTTTCTTGTAAAAAAATTTATAAGATAATAAATCTTTTAGCAAAGTACTTAATTACATAGAAAAACGGAATCACTTTTTGAATCCATTAATAATTAACAAAATACCTTTTTTTTCTTTTCTAATAGTTTAATATTTCTTCTAAATAATAAATTCACATTTAAATTGTTACAATGCGTCAAAAGTATAAAAATAATTTATTGAAAACAATTATTTTTCATGAAAAAAAGTGTCAAAATTAAACTTTTTTTCCTCTTACACAAAAAATCCATTTTTTGTATATCAAAACCTATAGTAATTTTATACCATTTGTAAGCTTATGTTTCAGCTCAAAATATTCATATCAACCATGTCAAAAATAGCTAGAAATTTTTTAACCCAATCAATTTTCATAAAAAAAAAGCAAAAAAATCAATCCTTTTTTATCTTCTAACACCATTAAATCCATTTTTTGTATGACAACCTAAAATAAATTTTATATCATTTGAAAGCTTATTATTTCAACTTTAATATGAGGTTTCAATCATATTTCTACGATGCCTACAAAAAAAGTTAAAATTTTTTAAAGGCAACCATGTCGAAATTTCAAACTGAGATTACGGTGGCTGGTCAAGTCATGGGCTACAGATCTCCAAGTGTTTTGAGGTATTTCTGTAGTTTTTAAATTTAACATTGTGTAGCTTGTAGTAAATGTACCGTTATGTGTGATATATTAAATGAAATATTATCAGCATGCTCAATAAAGTTAAATAAAATTTGTATGTACTCGAAATGAAAAGAAAGAAGGTGTTGAAAATTAGAACTTTATTTGACCGTTATTTAAAAATTGTAAATACGAAGAAAAAAAAATAAAACATAAAAAACGGTTAAAAACGGTCAAAAAATTTGGGACAAAAAAACTAGTTTTCTCGTTATTTATTCAAAAATCATTTAAGAATTCCAATTTTTTGCACATGCATGCACATGTCCTATAAGTTTGAGATTTTTTGAAGGCTCCAAAAAAATGATAAAAATAAAAAAACACCCAAAAATATCCCTAAAAAAGTAATTGTTTTTTTTTTTTTGTTTAATTCATATTTCGAAACGTAGATACTTAAAAAAAATCCGTATCAGATCCCTAATTTTTTTTTTCATTATCTTTTGAATTTGTCAAATTGCCAAAAAAAAAAATCCCCTATCTATAATCACTACTTTGTCAAAGGTCTACGACATGTTTAAGTTTAAAAAAAAAACATTTATAACTTGATTTTGAAATTTTCTAGAATTTTTCAACACTTACCTTTGAAAAATACCTACCAAAACAAAAATCAACTTTCTACAACGTCGCGTTCAGAAAATAGCCACTTTTTTGCTATTTTGTTTTACCCCTATTTACCCTACTTAATGATTGAATTTATCAAAATCCTTCATTAGTATTTACCTTAAGGTTTTTATCAAATAAGCTATAGAAGATTTTTGTATCTCTAATAGTTTATTTTTAATTAAAATTTATGCCCCACTGATAAAAATTTCAGGTTGAACGAGAGAAAATGGCGTCAATTTTTCGTGGATGCTACCATAATTAACACGTTAGCACGTCAAAAAAAATTAAACATTTGAATATTAAAAAATTTTTAAATTTTGGTACCAGTGAAAGATTTTTTTAAAACTACATATTCAATGTCATTGATGTGTAAATAATTCTTCTTCTTCAGATTCTTTAATAGCTTAACAATACTTTTTCGTACTGATTCATTTCAATCCTTATCACTAAAGATTATACTCGCATATAGACAACATTGGTAGACAAGTAAAGCTGTATGTGTAGTACTTTGTTTTCAACACAGCCCTTCCACCTGTCACTTTGTGTTGTATTTTTTTTTGTCCTCTTCTATACTTCTTCTAATTGACACCACAAAATGTCACTTGTCAGTCCCAACTGGTTTTCACTTCTTGTGGTGTCCTTTTTTATCTTGTTCATCACAAGACCCACCCATCGCACCGACCGCCACCGTCCATATTACAATGTCCTCCCTTTTCGACAGAGCGTTAATTATGTTTATTGGAATCCAATTCAGAGGGTTTTTCCATCGAGGGTTATGTCAGCTTCCGTGCCCGAGACAAGTTTCTCCCCAAAAGGAAGCATTTTATGTATTTTGATGGTGATGATGCGGAGGGTTATATTCTTGTATTTGTGTATATCAACTCGTTGTTTTATTTAGATGGACGATATTATCGCAGACGTTAACTATAGTTACCAGTCTTGACAGGCAAATGAAGCGAAAGATGTGCGTCGTCGTTGTCATCGTTGTTGGCTGTAAGTGAAAATGGATATCCAAAACATTGCACAAAAACAACGCTGAGTTTCAGAAGAACGACATCAATTAACTTGAAAACTACAAACAACTACGAGTACTTCGTTTGTTTCATTTCTTGTTTTTGTCATTTTTGGTTTTTCGGAAATAAGACTTTTTGTTTTTGGTAGTTTGCAAAAGGTATTCGACTCGGGATACAGTATTGTATACTGTATAGGAGGTTTTGTCATGACTTCCTATTTGTTACTTTCTAGCTTTCTGTCGTTGGCTTATCGTGTTTTTTTTTTCTTTCGTCGCAGTTACTGATTGCATTTGAAATATAGTTTTGTTCAGTTTGTGGGAGGTTTTTTTGCATTCATTATGAGAGCAGCTAACTTGAAGAAAGTTACCTCTTTTTATGTTTCTTTGTTTAAAAATTCGGTTTGGAAAAATGTAGTAAACCTAATTTGTTCAAGTCTGGTAGGTTTTCTGAATTTAAATTAGGCTCAAAGCTTTCTTTGTAAAATTAAAACTTTTTACTTTTGCATTAAAAATAAATACAAGTGTGAAAATAAGAAGTCAAGTAACCTTGTCGATTCTGTTGAGAAAGACCGAGCGTCATCTTTTCGAACAACAATTTTTCGAATGACAATTCGTCGAAAACAATTCATCGGCAAACAATTGATAAAAGTTTAAACCAAAACATTAACCCTTCTTTAAAAAAAAAGTTCCCATGCCAACAATTTCATCCAATAACAGAGTTATTCAGCCAGAATGTCGTTTGTCGAAGTGTATTTCGATGAATTCTTTTCGATGAATTATGAATTTTCATTCAACGAATTATCATTCTAAGAATTTCTATTTCTTTCCTTAGAAATTAATTAAGAAATTGTAGCCATTCGGAAGATGGGAGAAGCTAACCAATGAATGCTTATTGATTGGGTAGGGGAAAGTGGCCTAAAATGGCCTCCTTGCTAGAAATCGTAGAATCGAACATAATTAGTTTATCTGGGAAAAACCGACAAATACGAAATTTAAGCAACTTCAAGCCATTAATATACATTAATACTTTTTGAGTGTTGACCTGCATTTATCTCTGAAGCAATTGTCTAAAATTGATGTTTTTGTAACCAAATTAAAAAAAAAAAATTCTTACTCATTTAAAAGAATATCTTTCAAAGAAAAGTTATTCGAAGTATTACTATTCGAAAAAAATTTGTTCGATGCATTTATTTTCGAAAAATAGGTTTTCAATAAATTATTGTTTTTAGATGAATATTATTTTCGACAGATATGCATTCGAAAAATTTTGATTCGTTGAATTGTTTTTGATAAATTGTTTTTTCGACAAATTCTTATTCGAAAAATTGTCACTCGATGAATTATATTGTTCAATGAATTACTTTTTCTTTGAATTATGTTCGAAGAACTGTTCTCGATGACTTTTCTCTAAATTGTTTTTGATTAAAAAACTAAACAAGTTCTTAATCTAAAACCCGAAAATGCGCAATTTTGTGACTTAACCTCTTCTTAACATATATTTATGATGGCAAAAAATTGTCATTCAAAGAGTTACCAAGAATAATTTTTGGATTAATAGTTTTCGATTATATACCAATCAAAAAATTGTCTATGCAGTAGAGATGCCGCGAACATTGATTTGGCCGAATACTGAATACCGAATATTCGGCCGCCGAATATTCGGCCAAGGACACTCAGAAAAAAACGTTGGTAATTTAAAAAATTTTATACTTTGTCTCAAGAATAGATGTGGCTTAAAAATTAACAACAACATCGTATTGTAACGATGAATAACTGAACTACTTTTAAGATACAACTTGCCTTAGTAGATTATAAGTACTAAAATTACAATTTTTTAATAAAACACACATTTTGGTATAATAATTTATGTCCTTTTTCTTCACCATTTGGTTTTCGGTATTCGGCCGAATATTTAAACTATTCGGCCGAATACCAGAAAAATAGCCCGAATAGGCCGAATACCGAATAGTGGCCGAATGTTCGCTGCATCTCCACTATGCAGCATAGAAAAATTAAGTTTAAAAAACGGCGTGGAATTAAATGCTCCATACACTCAATGGGTCAAAATCATGGAGGTGGGAAATTTCGATGACCGAATTCTTAAAAAATCAACTTTGTTTTATGATACAAATTTCATGCTCAAATGTTCGCTTTAGCCATAATTTGTCGGCTCATGAACGGTCAGAGCACAAAAATGTATATTTTTTAATTTACCGCAAAATCCCAAAAATTAGTACTAGAAAAACGTTCCTCAAAATGGTGGTGATCTCTTCAAAACGACTTTAGGGGTCTAGAAATAGTATCAATGTGAATGATATATTATTGTACTAAGATAGTAGGTCTTAAAAAAATCAAATATAACTTTATTTCTTGGGGCAGAGACCGATTTCTACAAAAAAAAAAAATGCTTTTATGTACCTCCGAAACACTTAGGCCATAAGTAATTTTTTTCTTTTGTTTTTGTTGTAACTTATTTGATACTGTGCAAAAAAAAAATTTTGAATTTCGCATTTTTTTGGATTTTAGAAGGTCACTTTTGAGCTATGTTTTCAAAACAAAATCTTGAATATTTCAAAAACGGTTTGAGCTACAAAATTGGGGTTTGTATCAAAAATAATTGATTCAAAAGCTACAATTAATTGCAAAAGAAAAAATTAAAAAAAGTGATTTTTTAAAAAAGTCTCCACTGACTCGTCAAACCGGAAGTGCACTTCTGAAACTTTAAGTTGCAATAAAAAATGACTGGGTGAAGCTACAAAATTAATTTTTGCGCAACAAATTAGCATTTAATTAGCTACAATTTTGGGCATCAAAAAAATAGTAATTTTCTTACTTTCGTCCGCTAACTTCAGTCTTATTTTAGCGGAATTTTGAATAACAAAAAAAATGTTCAAGCTACAAAAACCAAATTTATGTATTTGAAAAGCATTTAAAAAGCTACAAATTTGGAGGTCAACTAAACTCATTAATTTCAAATATTTCAGATTTTGTCCGCTAACTTCAGACTTATTTTAGCGGAAAATTCCATAATTCAAAAACTATGCGAGCTAAAAATTTTTGGTTTGCGCAACAAATTAGCATTTAATTAGCTACAATTAATGAGATAAATTTTTTTTTTGATTCCGCCACAAAGTGTCCGCCAAAGTAAGGGACGTAGGTACATTTTTGTCTCCGTCTGATCAAAACTTACGTAGGTACCTACTATTTCCAATTCTAGTTTTGGATTTTTGGTATTGCTACTTCTTTGTGTTTTTATTGCTGCTTCTGTTTTTCTCTTCCATTTAAATGTCCAGTATTTTTAAACTGTAATGAATCGTTATGTGCGCGCAAATTATAAAAAAAAAGCTGTGCTTCGTTAGAGTACCAATATCTTCAATTAAAAAAGTTTCGTTTTAAAGTTTAAAAACCAGAAACAAATCTTGTTATATTTTTGATCCCAGTAAAAAATTAACTCATTTAAACCCTTCTCTAAAAGCTTAAAATGTGTTTCTTTTCCTTATAACTGCCATTAACTTTCATTGAAATCGCGTATAAAGCCATATTATTATATAAATTCGTCTTGATGTATAGCATTGATTTTTCAATAAAAACAATATAATTTAAGTTCAAACAAATTCAGAAAATCAAGCTGAACAAATATTTTCGAAATTCATAGTCATAGTTAGTACCAAGTTAGTTTTTAAAAGTCTTCAAAAGCCAATTTATCCCAAATGTGCATGACATGTAAACTCCCTAAAATAAATAAAAAAAACAAATCGATATACATAAATACAACTTAATTGCTTGTAAGAAGTCACATCTATAATTATGAATCTAATAGATCATTTTTAAATTAACTGGAATAATATTTTGTCGTAGGGTATCTATGTTTATTTATCTTAATGACCAACCAATCATTTTCGAATCAAAAGCCTGCAAGTGTCTGTCATAAAGTATTAAAACTATAACATTCTGTTCGGACATTAATTAAGTGTTTTGCGTGTCTAAGGGTTTTATTTGTATATAAATACTGTGAAATAGGTAATAAAAAAAAAAATGAAATAAAATATGTCTCCAACCGCCAATTATGACTTGAACACGCACAAAATCAACTTAAATTATAGTCACATCTTATTAAAGAAAAAAAAAATGGCCATTTAATCTCTTCAAAAATCCTGTCTGACATTTTTATATCACAATAGAATTAGTTAATATTTTAATTGCTTTTTTTTAAATGCCAATTAAGGTTTAAAAAAATGTAAGTTCCTTACTGTTTAAAAATTTACTGTACAGAAAAATGTTTAAGATACTGAACATTAATATTTTATTCAGTCCTCGAAATATGTACCTCCAAAAACATGTTTTGGTAGACTCTCTACATTTTGGCTCTGACACTGACTTGGCTTTGGGACAAAAATTGTCATGAAATGCTAGCCAAGATCCTTAAAATAATAGCTCCACATAATCTTACTGAATTGTAATTAAATTGACATCCTTGTTTTGTTATTGTGTGCATTTTGTTATACAAAAAAAAGACACAACCACAGATTATTATGGTCCTCATGACTATGAGTACTTAAAATAAAATTTTGATGACGATGACGTTCATATATGGAGCAGAGGTTAAATTTTCAAGGATATTATTACTCTCTCTCATGTTTTGGGTGTTTTTTTAATTCTAAAATTGTTATGGGCAGACGTACATTATAAGTGCTTACAAGGACACACAAAAACGTGAGATGTAATAGTACAGTATGACTTTGTTGGTTTTTTATATTAAATGTTTGTTTTTTTTTTTATAAAATTAAATATCTAGATTTTACTATATTAACTGTGTGGGCTAAGAACGTGATGATAATGGATGCAGAGCTTAGTAATATTAAAAATAGAAAAAGTGTCACAACACACAAATACATGATAGCAGCACTGTCTGGATAAGAATTATGTATATTACTGTTGTCAAACATTATAATACTTTTTTTCTAAGAATGCATGATTTCACTGTAAAAAAAAGTATAGACCTAGTTTGCGTGTTATTTTTGTTTAAATCACCACTGTTCCTTCATATATAATTGTGGAATTTTGTTTTGTGTTTTTTTTTTTTATTAATTTCATATTATTCCTTAAAACTTACTTATGTATTTGAAAAAGTATTATAAACCTTGTTAAGTGTGTTTCATGGTCAATAATCTTTAACGAATTTATTTTTTTGAATTTTATTTATTATTGTATTAAGCAAGTGTTTTGAAAGAATTTCTACAAATATCATTTGACACAATGACACATGTTTTTAAGGTATTTTTTTATTTTGAATCTAATGACATAAAAATAAAGTCAATACGATTTCTCTAAGAAAAATTATTGCCGATTAAAAACAAGGGTGCTTGTTTTTTAGTGAAAGGGTGTTTTTTTTTGTTGATTGAGTTATGTGTGAGAAGGGTATTAGGTATAACAGCTGACATAAATTTTGTTAATTTTTTAAACTTAGTGAAAAAGTTTCGTTTGTTATAAAAACTAAGAATCTAAAAAGTCTACAAAGTTATCTTGAATGAAAGGGTGTTTTTTTTTTTTCAGAAAACATGAAATTCAGAATTGGTACCACAAAAACTGGGACAAAAATTGTACCCACATACAAATTAATAGAAATGTAACATTTAATTTAGATTCTTGGTTTATATAAAAACATGTAACATTTTGTTTTTTATATATAAACCAAGAATCTAAATAGTCTACATATAAAAATACGTATTTTAGGTGAAGGGTGTTTTTTTTTTTTTTGGGAAATAAGGAAAATCCGCGATAAGTCAAATAAAATCAATGGTATAAGACGTAAGCTTACGTTCTTTATTAAAAATGTTGTCTTAGCCATGGGAATTACGAATAAAATCAGTCTACGCATTTTTTTCATGTGATAAGGTGTTTTTTGTATGTATAGAGAAAATTTGGGTTTATTGGAAAAATCAAGTAATAGTAGTGGTACCTTATTGAAACTCAGCAATTATGTTATTTTTGAGATTGGAAACACCTGAAGCGTCTTTAAGAATATTCAAAACAAAATTGATGAGCCACCGTAACGAAAAGAAACCAAGAACAAAGGGTTTTCATATAAAAAAAATTGGGTGAAAGGGTGTTTTTTTGAGGAGACAATAAATCTATAATTGGCCCCCGAAAGCCAATGATTCGCGTAAAATGACTTAAGGAACTTAAGTATAAACGCTCAATTCAACCAAAAACTCAAGTAGCACAAAAGTCTAAGATACACCAAAATATTTGGTGTATTTTTTGCACTTTCGTGATATGCATTTTGAATATAAAAAATACACCATTTTCTCGTATAAAATAAACTCCGGTGGTTAAAAAAATATACCGATTTTGGTGTATAAATGGCACTAGTGGTATATTAAATGATCTGTTTTTGGTGAAAATTATCCCTTTGAAATTGAAAAATACACAATAAATCTATGGATAAAATACACCATTTAAATTATTCTGATTTAAAATTTGAACCAAAGTTTATTTTTTATCTCAAACAGTTTGATGAATTCTAATTCACACCATTTCTTATGAAATAAATGAAAATGAATTTTTATTCACTTTCATAATATTGCCATAAGAAACCAATGGTTAAATATGATTTTGTTTGCCAAATTTTAAAACGAAACACATTCTATCTACTAATTTTAGATGTTACCCCCTCTAAAAATCGAGCGCCTCAAAAATTTCAGTGAATTAATGATTTTTTTTTCGATTTTAAGAATCCATTTTTCAAAAATTATAATTTTTGTGTTGTTTTACATTTTTTTAAGAAAAGTTATTTTATAATGAATCGAAAAAACTAAGAATGCGGGACTATTAGGTCGATAAATATACTATTTTAATAAAATAATTAATCGCTGTCTTCTATTTTTAAATGGCGTCCATTGAAAAATATGGCGTCTCCCACATATGCATTTTGGTGAATTTTATGTCCACAGGGTGTGCTTCCTACACCAAACAGAGTGTACAAAATAAACCGTTTTGGTTGATTTCAGAATCAAATAATTTTATGCACCATTAATGGTATATTATAAAAACAACTGAATATCGGTGTATTTTTTGCACGGAATCTTAAAAAAATGTTGAAATTTTGTACAGAAAAGACAGTGGTATAATTTTTATACCACTAATTTTAAGAAATACACCATATTTTTTCAATTTTCTCAATTTTACACCAAAATTAATGAATTTACACCAATTTATACACAAGTGTGCTACTTGAGAATAAAATGAATCATTGGCTTTTTGGAACCAATTACAGATTTTCCTGTCTCGTCGAAAAGAACACCCTTCCACCCAATTTTTTAATAGACTTCATTGGTCCTTGGTTCTTATCCCAATAGCAAACTTTGTGCCAAGTATCATGAGTGTAACATTTTTTTTTTAAACGCATATTTTACCTGACGTCCTAGGTACTAATATTTTGTCAATGCAATTTTTAGAGAGTCAAGTTACTAGCTAGTCACAAAAGAAGTATTTAATAAAAAAGGTGTACAAAAAATCTAAAAAAAATGTTAATATTAAAGAAGTAATTTGACGACATCTGGTAACATTGCTCCAAACGTAAATAAAATATCCCCATAAAAAGAAGTATTGTGTCTCAAGACTTTTGTTCAATTGTCATATAATTTCTTTAGAAACAGTTTACTCAATTCTGTCTGTTGGTTTTCTTTAATAACCATTTTTAACAGCAATTTTTTTTTTTTCTAAACTATTTCCCCCCAAATAATTATAATTACACATAATTATCAACAAAATAAAAAATAACACATCATTTTGAAAAAGTTTTGTTTTGCCAAAGTAAATTTGCTAATTCAAGGGAGCAATTTTTTTTCTTGCATCCTTAATGGAGCGCCTTTAATGCACTTCACTTGAGAGCCACAAAGCTTAACGTAAACCACTTTCTTCCGCTTCTAGTTTTATAATTATAACACAAACACATACAAATACATACATATATAAACCATTTAATGTATATATGAAAATAATGCATTTTCAAGAGTTTCGCACATTAGTGGCATGAAACTCGGTCACAACAATTACGTGCGGTACATATTTTCATAAGTAGTTTTTCTTATGTCTTTCTCCTTTAACATGGCCCACTTAACCACTTTTCTTGTGTTCATGTTCACTGCAGTTTAAGGTTAGACTTTTTTTTTCTGTTTCTTTTTTTTTTTTTTTCTTTTAATGAGAGTTGGGGTAAATTTGAACAAAAGTGATGTAAAGAAAATAAATAAGTTTTTTGAAATCCAAAGATGGTGTAAACTTAAATTACACTAATCGATTTTGTAATGCATACAAGTTTTTTTAAGAATTTAAAAAGTTTAAGTCTCTTTTTTTAAATGTAATTTATTTCAAGGCAACTCATAAAATAACAATTATGACTGACGATTTACCCAGGTTCACCCTATTAAACTACTCAAGAAAATACAAAAAAAAAAAAAATAATGAATTCATAAGAATCACGTTAGCGTTCGTTACATGTTCTTGTTTTTACATTAAAGGAGCATATTAAAATTGCAAAATTAAAAAAACTTTTTTTCTTAATTTGTTATGAGTTACAAAAAAAAATCTAATGTAGGTAAAGCTGTTTCAAGTTAAACAATATTAAACATGCAACAGAGTTTCATGTTGGCTGACTGAATCGATATAAATTACTTCGGGATTACTTTTTTTCTTTTTTTTAACTTGCAACTTAATTTAAAACTCTTATTAAAACCAGAAGGTGGTTTTCATTTAGAAGCTTTTAAGGCTAATGAAGAAAACTTTATGAGTTTACTTGAAACGCTATATAGTCAATGGTTGTGAGTATAAATATACGAGTACGCATTGTTTTTTAATTACTTTTCATACTTTGCCGACAATATAATAGTGAAATGAAAAGATACTTGGCCCTTTTTTTTAAGTGGTTCAATGGTTCAAAGTTTTACTTTTGTGTAGTAGAAATGTGGTATTTATTAATAGACAATTTTTATTTTACTTTTAATAAGAAAGTAATAATTTTGTATAAAAATATATTTTGTATTTTCGTGAAACTGAAATGGAAAAGGACAGAAATTGATGTTTGGCTAGTCAGTGTGATTGGGTTTATGTGTAGATTTAGGTCCTAATTTTTGCTTCGTCATGAAGATTTTTCCCTTCATAAATTCGCATCATTAAAGAGGTTTTAAGGTCATACTTTTTGTTTCGTGAAGTCCTAATTCGTCATGAAGACTTTTTTCCTTCATAAATTCGCACCTTAAAAGAGGTCTTAAGGTTATAATTTTTGCTTCTTCAAGTCCTAATTCGTCATTAAGACTTTTTTCTTTCATAGATTCGCATCTAAAAGAGGTGTTAAGGTCTTACTTTTTGCTTTTTGAAGTCCTTATTCGTTATGAAGACTTTTTTCCTTCATAAATTCGCATCTTAAAAGAGGTCTTAAGGTCATACTTTTTTCTTCGTGAAATCTTCTTTCATAAATAAGAATCTTTAAAGGGATCTTAAGTTGATACTTTTTACTTAGTGAGGTCCTAATTCGTAATGAAGACTTTTTTCCTTCATAAATTCGCACCTTAAAAGAGGTCTTAAGGTTATAATTTTTGCTTCTTCAAGTCCTAATTCGTCATTAAGACTTTTTTCATTCATAAATTCGCATCTTAAAAGAGGTCTAAAGGTCATACTTTTTGCTTCTTAAGGTCCTAATTCGTCATGAAGACTTTTTCTTTCATAGATTCGCATCTAAAAGAGGTGTTAAGGTCTTACTTTTTGCTTTTTGAAGTCCTTATTCGTTATGAAGACTTTTTTCCTTCATAAATTCGCATCTTAAAAGAGGTCTTAAGGTAATACTTTTTGCTTCGTGAAGTCCTAATTCGTCATGAAGACTTTTTTCCTTCATAAATTCGCATCTTAAAAGAGGTCTTAAGGTTATAATTTTTGCTTCTTCAAGTCCTAATTCATCATTAAGACTTTTTTCATTCATAAATTCGCATCTTAAAAAAGGTCTTAATGGTCATACTTTTTGCTTCGTGAAATCTTCTTTCATAAATAAGCATCTTTAAAGAGATCTTAAGTTGATACTTTTTACTTCGTGAGGTCCTAGTTCGTAATGAAGATTTTGTTCCTTCATAAATTCGCATCTTCAAAGAGGTCTTAAGGTCTTACTTTTTGCCTTTTGAAGTCCTTATTCGTTATGCAGACATTTTTCTTTCATAAATTCGCATCTTAAAAAAGGTTTAAAGGTGATATTTTTTGCTTCGCAAAGTCCTAATTCCTTATAAAGACTTTTTTCCTTCATAAATTCGCATCTTAAAAGAGGTCTTAAGGTCTTGCTTTTTGCTTTTTGAAGTCCTTATTCGTTATGAAGACTTTTTTCCTTCATAAATTCGCACCTTAAAAGAGGTCTTAAGGTGATACTTTTTTCTTCGTAAAGTCCTAATTCGTCATGGAGACTTTTTTCCTTCGTAAATTCGCATCTTAAAAGAGGTCTTAAGGTCTTGCTTTTTGCTTTTTGAAGTCCTTATTCGTCATGAAGACTTTATTCCTTCATAAATTCGCATCTTAAAAGGGGTCTTAAGGTGATACTTTTTGCTTCGTTAAGTCCTAATTCGTTATGAAGACTTTTTTCCTTTATATGTAAGTTCGCATCTTAAAAGAGGTCTTTAAGTCTTACTTTTTGCTTAAGTCCTAATTTGCCACGAAGACTTTTTTCTTTCATAAATTCGCATTCTTTACGAGGTCTTAAGGTGATATTTTTCCTTCGTGAAGTCCTTATTTGTCATGAAAACTTTTTTCTTTCATAATTTTGCATCTGAAAAGACGTCTTAAGTTGATACTTTTTGATTTGTGAAGTCCTAATTAGTTGTGAAGACTTTTTTCCTTCATGAATTCGCATCTTAAAAGAGGTCTTTAGGTCATACTTTTCACAATTTCACATCTTAAAAGAGGTCTTAAAGTCACACTTTTTGCTTCTTAAAGTCCTAATTCGTTATGAAGACTTTTTTCTTCATAAATTTAGACCCTAATATTAAAAAAAATGTTCCTATTTTGTACTTTTCTCAAAATTGCATTTAATTGTTAAAACCTCTCAAAATAAAACTAACTCTTTCTTTTTCATTTTCAGATACAACTATGATAACTTCTACAAATCGGAGTCTTAGAGAAAAATCTTACAAAGAATTTTGATAAGAAGATAAAACAAAAAAACCGCAATCTAACTTTAACCAAACTTAAAAATAAGGAAACTTCCGTATCCTTAAACAAAAAGAATCTCCATTATCTCATACTCATTTATTTAATAGTTCCTGTTTTTAATCTTCTATATATTTTCTCAAAATGTTGATAAAAGAATATCGAATACCACTGCCTCTAACGGTAGATGAATATCGCATAGCTCAGCTTTATATGATAGCCGTAAGTGGTTTTAATTTATTTTTATTTTTTGGAAAATTGACCTTCTTTCTAACTCATTTTCAACCCAACTTTTTTTGTTATTAATTTTCCTCACACAACAGAAAAAAAGTCGCGAAGAAAGTCACGGCGAAGGTAGCGGGGTAGAAATCATCATCAACGAACCCTATGAAGATGGTCCTGGAGGCAAAGGAGGACAATATACTAAAAAAATCTACCATGTTGGTAGTCATCTTCCAGGATGGATTAAAAGTAAGCTTAAAAAAAATAAGAGAAATTTAATTTAAATAACAACAACATAAAACAAAATGTCTTGTTGTATCTACGCCCTCGAGGCAAAAGAAATGAAATGAATGAAAAAGATGTATAATTTTCATTTGAATTTATAATTTATTTAAAGGTCTCCTTCCGAAGAGTGCTTTGACAGTGGAAGAAGAAGCATGGAATGCCTATCCATTTACAAAAACACGATACACTTGTCCGTTTGTGGAAAAATTCTCATTAGACATTGAAACCTATTATTTTCCCGATAATGGATTTCAGGAAAATGTGTTCAAATTGTCTGGCAGTGAATTGCGTAATCGTGTTGTTGGTAAGTCCTTTTTTTAATCCCTGAAAGTTTAAATTCAATAAGAGGTCTCCAAGTTTAAGAAAAAGTGAATCCTTAGACTTGTGGGTCTCAGAAGTCTCAAAAACTTTTTTTTTTATCAATTTTTTCAATTTTTCAAAAACGTTTTTTTTTTTAACTCTCACGAAGATGTCATTGATATTGTCAAGGATCAACTTTACGGAGCTGATTATGTCAAAGAAGAAGATCCAAAACTTTTTATATCGGAAAAAACTTACCGAGGTCCTTTGAATGATGATTGGTTAGAAGAATACTGGCATGAGGTAAAATCAGCTGAACGAAACTGTACCTTGACTTCTGTCAAACTTATATAACTTTCTTTTAAGGTCAAAGGCAAAAAACAACCTACAGCTCGAAATATGTCCTTAATGTGTGCTTATAAGATCTGTCGGGTTGAATTTCGTTACTGGGGTATGCAAACTAAATTAGAAAAATTCATTCATGACGTTGGTAAGCTTAAAAAAGTCATAGAAATCCTTCGAAGAAATAAAAATTGTATTTTATAATTCTTCAAGCCCTCCGAAAGACAATGGTACGAGCTCATCGACAAGCTTGGGCTTGGCAAGATGAATGGTATGGCTTGACAATTGAAGATATTCGTAAAATTGAACATCAAACTCAGTTAGCTTTGGCCAAGAAAATGGGTGCCGGTGAGAGTGGTGATGATGAAGAAGAAGATGGTAAGTCCAAATAAACTCTATCAAAAAGGGACTTTTTAAGGACTCTTTTTAACTTTTTTTGTGTTTTTGTTTTTTTTTTTTTAAGATGTTAGCCTTTCAGACAAAGATATGGATACTGACGAACCCAAAAAGCCAAATAAAAAATCTCTGCCTCCACCAATTGTCAAAGAATCACCACCAAGTGCTGAAGCTAGTTCCGAAGAAGATGAAGACGAAGAAGAAGAAGCTGCTGAAAATTCCTCACATAGCTTGCAGCTATCTAAATCGAAATATAGCTCAAAAGGAGCTCTACATTCACCTGTTGGTTCGGCGCACAGCTTCGACTTGCAGGTGGGCATGATTTACAATACTCAGCCTGACTGAAAATACATATTATATATAGACTCTTCTTAATATAATTTCGGTTTGGGTGTGTGTACAGTATAAATAACACCTTTTCGTTTAGATTAGGTGGCAGTTGTAGTTAATTTATTTTATATAGTTTTTTCAGTCAAATCTTGGTGTGGACTTTTGATCTATATTTATAAATATTTATATAAATATACCTAATATATATATTTTATCTATATTTTACTAAATATATTTTTAAAAAAATTTTTATTTTTATCATAAAAATGGGTTTTTTCTGCATTTTATTGTAAATTTTTTATTTTTCATTTCTTTTTTATTACATTTTTTTATATATATTTCTTCCTTAAACACAAAAAAAACACAAAACACATATTTTTTTTTAAAACTATAAAATCACAACAGCAGCATGCAAAAGCTGTCCAACATAAAAACGTAAGTACCTTTTAAAAAAAAAAAGAATAAATAATCTTTAAATTTTTTATATAAATAAAAGTGAATGTATGTGTAAGAGGCTTAAGGAAATTATTTGTAAAAAAAAAAAAACCTTAGATGATAATATTGTGTAGAGCCATGATCAATACATAAAATTAAAATTTAATAATATATTAGAGATTCTCGACAAAGCGTCAACATAGATTTTTCTTTGCTTTTTTCATCAGCATGTTTGCAAAGATTTTAAAATGTTAGAAATTAATACTCAAATGGGTGCATTACATAAGGATTTTGGAAAATCAAAAAATTAATTTTTTGTCGAATTTCAAAAATCGTCTCGGCTCAGAATTCAATTGTTTCTAAAAACTGCATTCGCCTTAGCATGATACAAAAAATAGAAGATATTTTTAAGCATTGCGAATTTCAGGGTAAAGTGATATAATTACATATGCATATGTTTAGTAGTAAAAAAAATCAAGAATCAAAAGTGTTTTTCGAAACACTTACAAACTGAACAATTTTTGGGTCACTGTGGAGTATGCGTAACATTTTGTTCTATAGAAAAAACTTAAATAGTTCATATAAAATTTCTAACGCTTACCAAATTATTTAACTAATTTATTATTTTATGAGAGTTTTCTGATCCGTATTTTATATTCATAACATTATGTTCAAACATTAAAGCCCTGATCACAGAGAGAATGTTTTTAGCACCGTGTTGATTTGTTGATTTTTATACTTCTAGACATGATAATGATTATTTTAAAAGAATGCATAAACTGTCACCTTACAGGGGGTCAATGATGCCAAATTACATCCAAAATGGAAACTGAAACTAATTTTTTTCTTTCGTAGTTAAGTCTCCTGATCTCGGAAATCATATAAAAAAAAATATAAAGATGATAAGTTTTTGAGTTGTGATATTTTTAAGTTTGATTAGGTTTTTTTTTAAACATACTTATTACTTAGTATAGTATCTTGAGTAATAAATGACCAGTCTGATCAGAAAACTTGGGACGTGAATACTGAATAAAAAAGAAAAACATTAGAAAAAAAAAAAACATTAGAACAATATTTTTCGGTCGTTTTTCTAAAGAAATTTTTTGCCAAAAACACTTGCTCACAGAAAATTTAAAAAATAAAATGAAGTTTTCTTTATGAGAATATGATAACTCGCAAAGAAAACAAAGCACTTTTTTTCAAACAAGTACCTATGGGTACCTAAGTCATATAGATATGAGCGTTTCAGACAGACAATTTCGACTCTTTTTGTTACTTTTCGAATTTTTGTCTATAACTTGAGAAGCAAGCCGAATTTGAAAATTTTACATAACAAATTTTTGTTCTATGCATTTATATGGATATGAAAGAGAAAAAAAGATAAGCAAATCTATACTTAAAAAAAATTTTTTTTTTAATAAAAATTAAGGCAAAAAGTGTTCTGAAGTCAAAACATTCAGTTTTTATACAAAATAGCGGCGACCGACGCGACGGGGCAAGGTTCTAAAAAGATCTTTTTTCTCAACACGTTCACATGCGGAATCGTTAGCGTTACTCCAAAATTATTCATAAGAAGTAGTCAAACAAAAAAAAATTTTTCTCAAAAATCACATAAATATAGTTTCGAGAGTGTTAAGTTAATTTATTTATTTATTTATTTATTTCGTCAAGCAGAGTTATAAATCTCTTATAGACTACAGAATACAATAAGACTTATAATATATATATTCTACCCACCAGAGAAGAAAAAAGATATAATATTTAATTTAAATACATCTCTGCTTAAAAACATATTGAAATCAGTAATGTTACAAACTGAGTTAGCCTTATAAAGACTGTTAACCCTCTACTGCATGAATTAATATTAGCGGACGAAAAAATTTAAAAATGCTTTACATGGGTTCTTTGGGTTGTTTCAAAACGGTTTACATTAAAAAAATTTGTTTAAATGAATTAATTTAAAAAATTTGTTTATAAGCCAAATTTGGCTTCGTATGCATTAAGGGGTAAGAAATTTTACTAATTTTATTTATTCAGATTAGGTAAAGAATAAAATTAAAATTATAAAAAGATAAATATTTATCATTTAAAAACAAAATAAAGTAAAATAAATACATTGCATTACAAAAGGTTAAGAATTACTTCAAATTTGGCTCATTTTAAGCCATGGAACCGAGAAAAGAAATTTGTTTTTTCAGTTACATATATTTTTTCTGGTTCACATTCTTTCCACTGTCGAAGTAAGTCTTGCTCCAACATTTTCACCCACTCCCAGATCTTAAAAAAACTAAAAAGTAATAAAATGATTGAAAAATATTATAGGTGAGCCTCCCTCCACCTAAATTTTTTGTGGTTACGCCCCTGGAAATGGGGTTAACATTAAAAAAATGTCTCTAAAAACGAAGGGGCTCCATTTCTGAAGTAAAACATAGCTTCCAAGCAAAGTAAAAATGTAAAGGAACAAAATTTACAACAAAAAAAATATAACAAATTTTGTAGATTTTAAACCCCTTAATGCATACGAAGCCAAATATGGCTTCCGTACTTTTTGCCCTCCCAAGACCAGGCCAATCATTTTTTTTCAATAAAAATTGGTTCATAGCATACATAATAAGACAATCCATCAAAAATAAATTTTTAATTCCACTTTTCTTTCCAAACAAACGCAGTAATTAACACTTAAAGTATGAAAATATTTACACTTTCGATTTCAATGCACACGACTGATCGACTCACCTGTGATCATAAAATATACCTTTATTTTGTGTCGGACACACGAAAAAACTATCTCTATGGGTTCTCAGAAACACAAAGAAGAGGATTGTATTGAATCTTTACCATTTTTTTGTGACAGAGAAGAGAAAAGTGCATACAAATAGACAAAACCATATTTGGCTTCGTATGCAGTAGAGGGTTAAGCAAAGAAAACTTTATTTCAGATAGTTCTTTTCGAAAATTTATTGCTTAAACAGATTTATTTAGAAGCAAAATAAAATATAGATAAACCTATTTGCTTCTTTTTTTTTTGAAAATTTGTGTGACATCGAATGAAAGGTCTCTTTAAGCTTTATAAGTAAATGAAAACCTAAATAGATTTGGGGCCAGTTTGCAGAGTTGTTCAAAATCTAAACAAATAATTATTTATAATCGGAAGCATGAAGGTATCGGACCCAAGTCTCAAATCTTAAAGATATGAGTTCATACACTGAGGGAAAAAACAACTTAAAATCAACGAAAACCACGTTGATTCAACTATTTTTCGGTATGATTTTGCGTTGAAGATGAAAATTTTAAAATCAAAGTAGAACATCGTTAGTTTAAAGTGGTTTGCCGTCATAAAACATCTTTAAATCAAAGTTGTTTCAACTTTGAAAAAAAAAAAAAACATAAATTTATTAAAAATATATGTATAAAAAATTGTCAGCCGATGGGAATCGAACCTACAGCTCTTGGATCTCTAGGCAAATGCTTTACCAACGTGCTATCTCACTGTTGGAAATAAGAGTGAAAAAATGCAACAAAAGCTGAAGTCCGACAAAAATAAAAAAATTTCTTACCTTGTTTCAATTTTATTTTAAAAGTGTTTCATGTTAGTTTTTTCAACGTTAAATCAACGTCGAACATATTACATTTTACGTTGCGTTTTTTCCCTCAGTGTAGTGATCAGGCCTATCCATTGATATATAAAAATTAAACTTAAGAATAAACTTTAAAAATATCATCCAAATCCACCGAGAATGGCATGAAAATCAAGCATCTTTTGGAGTTCTATTCATAAATGAAAACAAAAAGTTCTTTTGAGCTCTTGTTACAGAGTTAACTAAACTCAAAATATTAAAAAATTGATATTTATTTACTAGGTGTACAAAAATCTTTGTAAGTATATACAGAGAAATGTGAACCTTTTTTGGTTCCCTTTGCTTATATTTTTTGATAACATTTACAATTCTCAGTAATTCAAATTTTTTTTATCAAGTTTGTTTCTTAATTTTTTCCACCTTCGGTTAATCATTCAACAATCATTTACGCTTCTCCCAAATTGTGTCCTTCAAAATTCTTCAAAATTTTGAAAGTTGAATTTCCCGTAATGTTTTTTTTTCTACGTGTTGAGAGTTTCCAAATTCCAAAAAGAATTTTTGGTAAGATTGTTCCCCAAAAATACTTATCTTAATACCATCCAAACTTTATTTAAAAAAAAACGCTAACTTTTCTTTGTAAAGGAATAATTAACATAAGACTTAAAACGTAATTGAATCTTAAAAATTGAGATTGAGCTTTTTTAAATGCCTTACCACGCAAAAATGGTTTCATAACCTTTGACTAGCTTGCAATTATTCATGACAACAAATGAACTTCCTTGAGCCTCATAAATAACAAAAAAAAAAATAATAAAATAAAAAGCATGATAAGCTTGAGCTGCTGTGTATGCAATGAAAAAAAAAATTCAAAATACTTTGTCTCTAGCTTGAAACTTGCACTAAAAAAATTCCTCTTTATTTAATAACAAAATATCCATTTAATCATTCTAAACTTTGTTTAAACATAAAGATTAAAAAAATCAACATAAATTCTAGGTTGCAAATTGGAGAATGGAACGCCTTGAAGTCGACTCCAAGTCTAATTCCGAAGAAGAATTCTTCGATTGCCTAGGTAAGATTGACTCATTCCTAGATATGCAACCATTTTGACCATCCCTCTCAGATACGAATGAGACAAACTCTTTGGCCAAATGGAGTTCTTTAGAATTGCTCGACGAAGATGATTCGCCACCAGCTCACGGTACTCAATACATGGACGATAGTATATTCAATCAGGATTTCTTGCAACGAGTTGCCTCGGAACGTGGCAATAAACGCCAGCTCCAGCAATCGGCAAGTCTAGATCGCAGTGATCATTCCCCACCTGGATCGCCGGGCTCATCGTGTCCAACGTCGATTTTGATATTAGTTGTACATGCTGGAAGTGTTCTTGGTAAGTTTTTTTCAAAAATGTCCTTAAAAATCCTGGAATAAGAAAATCCTTTTTTTAGATGCATCTAGCGAACTGACAGCAAAGAAATCCGATGTCACAACATTCCGTGCCGCATTTGAGTCCATTATGCGCCAGCATTATCCAAGTCTCTTATCTCATGTCACTATCAAGATGGTTCCTTGTCCGTCGATATGTACCGAAGCTCTCGGCATCCTTTCAAGCCTCAGTCCATATTCGTTTGATTCATCGCCCTCGGCCGCAGACATTCCAAATATCGCTGATGTTCCTATTGGGGCGATTCCTTTGCTGTCAGTGGCATCGCCAGAATTCCATGATACTGTTAACAAGACTGTTGCTGCTGCCAATATAGTCTACCATGAGTTTTTGAAAAGCGAAGACGGTCGAGGCTTTTCAGGACAAATCGCCATGTTGGGTGATTCGATGGGGTCGTTGTTGGCCTATGAAGCTTTGTGCCGGACAAACGGAACGAATCGAGATGAAGACGATCGCGTTGTTGACATTGAATTGGATGCAAAGCGTTTGTTGGTGGCTCCATCGCCGAGAAGACGCAGATCGTCGTCTTCCAGTGACACTCGTTTGCCAAAACTCGACTTTGAAGTGAGTGATTTCTTTATGTTTGGTACACCACTGTCGATTGTTTTGGCATCACGTAAACTCCATGACTCAAGACAAAGTGAGTTCAATTTAAAAAAAAAAAAGTCTCCAAAAAAGTCTCCAATGATTTTTTGATTTTTTTTTTCAGATTTAGTAAAACCAAACTGCCTACAAGTTTACAATATGTTCCATCCTACCGATCCGATAGCATCTCGCCTCGAGCCATTGCTTAGTGCGAGATTTTCAATGCTGTCGCCAGTGAATGTACCACGTTATGCAAAATATCCACTTGGCAATGGACAACCTTTGCACTTGTGTATGTTCACTGACTTTGATACATTTGAAAAAAGTTAGTGTTAATAATTGTTTCTAAAATTTGGACCTTTTTTTTTGGGGGGGGGGGTTTTATTATTTTCTTTCACAGTGGAAATAATTCAATCACATCCGCAACAATTTAATGATCAAATGTATTATAGTCGACGACTGTCGGATGCTTCTATGCAAAGTACTATATCTGGCTTGGTTGAAAATGTATCGCTTAGTACAATTAGTTCGTGTAAGTTGGTAGTTTCTAGAACTAAAAAAATGCTATTGCTATAATAATAATTCTTAGACTAATTTTATTGTTGAAATGCAAATACTAATTTTAAAACTTAATAATTTTTTTAAAAGTTAGAAAATACATATACAGTAATAAAAAATTGTTCCTAAATTAAAATCCAATCTCGTTAAATCCAAAAAAATTTAAACTGCTCTCTGGAGGTCCGTTTAACTTTATAAATCCAGATGTAAAATTCATTTTCACAGTGTTCAGTTGTTTTGTAAAGTATTTTGTGAAGGAAAAATAAAGATAAATGCAAATTATACAAAATTTATTGAATAATCACACAAGTTTTTTTTGAGTGAATAATATGAACACAAAATTAAATCCTTGGATTTATGAAATTCAGGTTTGATGGATTGGATTTAAAATTAACTTTAATCGAAACTAAATCCAGAGTGAATAATATGGCCATAAGCTTTAAAACACTAAGATAACACTGGTTAACAAAATTAAACTTTTATTTTGTTGCCGGAACAAAAAAATACTTTTTTGAAGGTTTTCGGTGTGCTGAACTCGAATCAGAAAAAATTAATCAGCTCCCGTTTTTGAAATATTACCGTTAGAAAATGCAAAAAAACGTTTTCGGATTCGAATTCAGCACACCGAAAACCTTCAGAAAATTATATTTTTGTTTCGGCAACAGAACCCTTGTTAACCAGTGTAATAATAGTAAAAAACAATTGTTAAAAGGTAAACGTACGAGATAAAATTATTTATTTGTTCTTAATTTTGTTAATATTATTTTTCTTAATTTTATAAAGCTTATATATCATTCATAAGTACCTACATACAAATGCATACAAATTCAAAAAAAAAAAAATTTCATTTTAATTTTACTTACTGAATCAAAATACATTGCAAATTACATAATTTTTTTTTTCATTAAAACTGTAAAAACTCGAACTTAAAAAAAAAGTTAAAATTTGATATATGTATGTATCTCCAAAATAAAAGCTCCTAGAAAGAAACCAAGATAATTTTCAGGCTTACTGAAGTTCAAATATCTACATTAAGTTATCACCGTAAGCAAAAGAAAAATTCGAAGGATGCTCGGAGACGACTATTTTGGATTTTTTTTATTGAAAACATTAAAATTCATAAACGAACATCTTGGTATGCTTCTTTCCTTCTAAAAACATTTTTTTACAAATCTATCTATCGAACAAAATTCTTTCTCGGTATGATAGAATACGCAAAAAAAAGTAGGTAGGCTTTGAAAGTTCGTCTATCTGTATATAGGCTACAGAAAAAGAGAATGGGCCATTTCACTTCAAACTTGGTACCTACATATGTAGTAGTTTTTGGAGGATAGCTATCAAGTTTTTTTTAGAACTGTAACACCCCCAAAATCTGGTCACATGCCAAAAAATCTAGTTTTATTAAATTTTATCAAAAACCTATTTTAGATTTTTACTTAAGATATAGGTCCTATGTATTCAATTTCAATTCTGTCTGCCAAACTGTCATGTCAGTCTGTCTGTTTAGGCTATAGCCTAAACGGATGGACCCATTGACATGAAACTTGGTACATAGCTCTCCAGAGAGTTTTTTGGAATTAATGTTTTTGGACCAAAAATAACGGTACCTGTCATATGTAAATTTCAGAAAAGCTTAATTTTCTCGAAAGCGGCTAAAACGATCTTGTAAAAAAAAAAATCAAATGTTACTTAATGACGAAAAATGGTAGTTTTAAAATTATTCAGCCTATACAGTAATGGTATAAAGTATAAAGGTCTATTCAAAGCCTTAAAAATCTAACTTTGGAGAAAATTTGACAAAGCTAAATTTTTTGCAACGGATGAAAGTCCAAAAAAAAAATCGATTTTGGTTCAAAAAACAATTTTTACTTGCAATATACATAGGTACTATATATCAAGTTATGCGCATTCGTACAAAAAAAAAAAGTTGAGATAGCATTTTTCCATGACATTACGATGGTAGAGAATGCCAAAAAAAGTAGGTCCCGGAAGTCCGTCTGTCTGTCCGTCTGTCTGTCTGTCTGTCTGTAAACGAAGCTACAGCCTTAACAGATGAACCGATTGATGTCAAACTTGGTATGTAGCATTATTTGGCGACTCTCCAGAGTGGTTTTTGGAATTAATTTTTTTGGACCAAAAACGGCTCCAACGATTTTGTTGAAAAAATGTAAGTTTAAAGACAAGGTCTAACTTCTAATAAAAAAAACTTTTTTTAAAAGTCATTATTATTAACGGTACCTGCCATAGAATAGTTTTTTTTTTTTCAAATCCGATTATCTCCGAAAATGCTTATACGATTTCAATGAAACTTTTTGTGAAGAAGCATTTATATAATTTTAATATAAGCCAAAAATAAAATTTGAAAAAAATTATTTTTGGATTTTTAAAAAATTTTGAAATTTTGTTTTTGAAAAATCAAGTTTTCGAAAACGGGACATTGAATTTTTTCGAAAGTTTGTTTTTAGGTGTTGATTAGTGATTTCTACAAAATGGCATACCAATTTTATTTTAAAACTTTTTTTCCAAGAAATTATTTATAAGAAATTAGTTTTTTTTAAAAAACGGCTCTAACGATTTTGAAAATTTTTTTTCTAAAAATGCATCTTAATACATATATCAATCAAAACTGCATACTTGTTTTGGAGGGCAATTTGATTTCAGATTTTATTTTATTTTGTACCTATAGTATATAGTTATATATAGTATATAGTTCCAAATTTCTATATAAAAAGTCTTAAACATTTAAGCAACTTTAACTCTAAAAGCAAGTTCGTGCATTTTATTTGTATTTGTAACTGAATTTTAACAACGTTTTGGATAGTCAGTGCAACAAAATCTACAAAACGGGATAGGTTTACGCCTGCGTATATTTTGAGTGTAATTACTTTTTTCAGTATTCCTCTAAAAATTTTGAACTTTTTTTTTGCATATATTTTATTTTGCACTCAAATTCGCTTAATTCGCTTTTTTAACGAATAAACGTTTTTTACAATTTTTTTTTTCATACTAAGCAACTTGAACTCTAAGAACAAGTTCGTGCAACTCAGTCGTGCATTTTATTTCCTACTGGAAATCATACGAAAATGTTGCAGAAACCTTATACAAAAATTGTCATAAAATAAATGGGTCTTAAAAAAAAAGTGATAATGATATTGTTTTCAGTTTACAATTTTTTGTAATTATTTATAATTTTTATTGAGGATGGATTTAATATTATAGTCATAATATTCTTTATCGTTTTTTTTTAAGCTTCCTTTTTGTATTTTGGCTAAATTCAACTATGATTAGGTTGATATAAAATCATTATAGTAAAACTGGACGCATTTATTTATTGTTGTCGTCATAATTGAATCATTATATTAATATAAAATAGGTTTTACTGTAAATCAGAATTCTTAACACACATTTTTATTTTTAACTCATTTCTATAAGTAAATATATCTAAATCTATCGATTAAAGAACAAAATTTTTATTCTAAAAACTTACCAGCACTTTAAAGATGTTATCTATTTCAAATACAATAACGAAGAAAAAAAATAATAAAAAAAATATTAAAATTATTTTTATTTTAAGTGGAGCGATTGAATATAATTCAATTTTTAAGTTTAAGTGACCTCAACTCACTTGAACTTATAAATTGAATTATTTCAAATATAGTATCTAAAAAATCTAAAAAAAATTGTAATAATTATTATTATTGCCACTACTATTTTTTTTTTTTAATTATTTATTGGCGCACAAAGTATTTCAAATGCTAAAAATGCTAAATTTTATTTTTCTTCTGACAAAAAAATTTGTTTTGTTCTAATGCCAATAAAAATACTCATAATCATTAACTCGATTAAATTCACTATCTAGGATATCCGGTTTTTTTTTTTTTTATTTAATTTCGATATAATTCTTCCAGTGCAACAAAAATGGTGGGGTACAAAACGTCTCGACTATGCTCTCTATTGTCCAGAAGGTCTCAGTAATTTTCCAGCTCATGCGCTTCCACATTTATTTCATGCCAGCTATTGGGAAAGTTCTGATGTCATTGCTTTTATTTTAAGACAAGTAAACAACATAATGTCCTTATATAATCTTTCGTCCTTAATTTATAATTAATATTAAACTTCAATTTTATAGATTGGTAAATTTGAAGGTCTACCTTTGGTTGGTTTTGAAGATAAAGATAACTTATCATTCCGTCCGGGTCAACCACGTGAAAAATGGATTCGTAAACGTACCTCCGTCAAACTGAAGAATGTTGCTGCAAATCACCGTGCCAATGATGTTATTGTCCAAGAAGGACGTGAGCAAAGACTCACAGCCCGCTTCATGTATGGTCCTTTGGACATGATAACTTTGGCTGGCGAAAAAGTCGATATGCATATTATGAAAGATCCGCCAGGTGGCGAATGGACATACCTCACAACAGAGATTACAGATAAAACTGGCCGAGTTGCTTATTCAATACCAGATGATAAAGCTTTTGGCTATGGGATTTATCCCATCAAAATGGTTGTTCGTGGAGATCACACTTCGGTGGATTGCTACTTGGCTGTGGTGCCACCGCTAACTGAATGTGTTGTTTTTAGTATTGATGGATCATTTACCGCTTCGATGTCTGTGACAGGACGTGATCCAAAAGTTCGAGCGGGAGCGGTGGATGTATGCCGTCATTGGCAGGAACTTGGTTATTTGTTGATTTACATAACTGGGCGACCGGATATGCAACAACAGCGTGTTGTTTCTTGGTTGAGTCAACATAATTTCCCTCATGGATTAATCTCATTTGCTGATGGTTTATTGACTGATCCGCTGGGTCATAAGACATCTTATTTGAACAATTTGGTACAAAACCATGGAATCTCTATTTGTGCTGCCTACGGAAGTAGCAAGGATATTACTGTTTACACAAATGTTGGATTGCGAGCTAATCAGATATTTATTGTTGGAAAGGTTAAAAATACTTGATTTGGTAATGGAAATAGTTTTAGTACAGATTTTTTGTATTAATTTTAGGTTAGCAAAAAGCTTCAAGGTACCGCCACAGTTCTATCCGATGGTTATGCAGCACATTTAAGCTCTCTAATGGCTGTTGGTGGTTCAAGACCAGCACAAGGCAATGCTAGAATGGTTATACCACGTGGCTGTTTCAATTTACCTGGACAAGTAACAAATCCTCGCCGAAGGAGGTAATTTAGTACAATTCAATTGGTGTTTTTTTTTATATAATTCTTAGTTTTGGTTTGGTTTTTCGTGTGAATTTGGATACAAAAAATTACTTTTGTTTATTTTTTATAATATTGTGTGGGTTTTTTTGGAAAATTGTATATTGTGTGATGTGTATTTTATTTTATTTCGTTTTAATTTTTTTTTTTTTGAAAATTTAAGAGCACCATTTTGGCGTTATTTCGGTTACAGAGAAATAAAATTAATGTTAAAAAATTTTTTAAGTCATAACAATCCTATCTATTTAAAGAGAATAATTTTTATTTTTAAACTTAATAAGTCCTCTTTTGGTAAGGAACTATTATTTTAAAGGGTTTTATTTCTAATTAAAAGTTCTGATTCCTAAAATCAGGAGATTCGTAAAGTTTTAAGGTTTTTCTTTCTATCATACTTAACATCTTTAATAACTAGGCCTTTAGTTAGAAAAACGACCTTTATAACAACATAACCTCCTTAAATGCTTCAATGATCAACATTCAATTAAAAAAAAAAAGCAATTAATATTTTTTTTTATTAAATAAAGCCTTTTTTATTATAATTGAGCTTACGTAACAAATTGTGATTCTTAATTCAAATTGGTGCAACAAATTGGTGGTAACGATTTTATGGTCTTTTTTCAACGAATTTTGTTTTTGGAATGAAATAATTTTTTCAAACTAATGCAATTTCTTTAAAAATTAATATTTCAAAAAAATCCTACGTACTTCACTAGAGAATAGTATTTTTAAGTTCCACACAAAATTTCAGCCCAATCGGTAAAAAACTGTAGAAGTTAGTTGGTCGCCCGATGGGAACTCAGGATTTTACTATCATCCTGAACTACACCGCCATTTAAAAAATTTCACATCATTAAAAAATTTAACATTAGCCTATTCTGTTACCTACATATTAATATACTACACAGAGAAAAATAGACCACATAAAATAGAACAAAAACAATAAGATTTCTCTATGGTTTTCATCCAAGAAGGAAACCTTATTAAAACAATCGGGTTTTCCTTATTGTTTTAAAATCTGCAAAAAAATAAAAAAAACGATGACCAGGCTGGGAATCGAACTGGAGACTTCAAATCATTAGTCGCACACCTTACCACCTGAACCAACCTGCCATGAAAATATTGATCGCGATTTTTGTTCTAGTGCTAACTTGCAAAAAAAATCAACTTTTCAGTCAAATTTTAATAAGATTTTCTCTATAAAAATAATAAGAAATCTCCTTAAAAAAACCTTATTAATCGTTGATTTTAATAAGATTTCCTTATGAAATGTATGGACGGTAAAACAGTATGGCAATCTGTTAGTTTTTAGCGGGTCATATTTTTCTCTGTGTAAATTATACTAAACAAACATCAAAAGAAAATCATATTTCTTCTTTGTTTTATACGCTGATGAATATGACGCTCGATTTCATGGTTTACAAGGTGTTATTACCCCTTAATCTGATACATAAATATTAAAAAAAAAAATTAAAGTGCAAGGTTCCTAAATTGGCTCACTATGTTTTTTTTTCAGATATTAAATGAGACAATTTTCCAAAAAATTGTAAAAGTGTTCAATTTTACCCCAATTCAATTACCAAGTGTTTAACGACAAAAAATAACACTGTGCTTGAAAATGCAAGCACAGATGGTGCTCCTATCTACTAAAGATAATTCGAGTATGCTAAACACGATTGCGGCCTTAGTTTTTCAAAGTTGGCTCAGTTAAGAAAGATTTTGGCCTTTGAAAGTTTCTGTTTTAAGCCCAAAATCATCGAAAAGCATCATATAAATTTGGCATTTATTGGTTTTATATCGACGTTTATAAACCAAATATATGGTCTTTTCGTTGAATTACAGTTTGAAAAAGATATTTAATCAGTAAAATGACTATTTTGAAACTTTTAAGCATACATGTTTGACTAAAAACTCTTTTCTCTTTGTAATAAAAACTTTATATTTTACTCAGTTTTTCTTCAAATTTTATTATTTCACTTTTATATCTTATGTCCAATTAAATGACACTATTTTGATGTTATTTCCTACCTATAAAAAAAATCATCAAAATTTCATTTAATCTACATACATATAGCTATATCAATTTTTTTGCCAAAATTTTTTTTAAGGGGTTAGGACACTAAAAGTGCTGAAAAAAGGCTTTTATTTTTTTTTTTTATTAAACGAAATGTGGTTGCAGAAAAGTTCTGAAGTACATATGATATATTGTTAGGCAGGTATTGGGTGTAGTTTTAAAGAATCATAAGAAAATAACAAAACAGCGTCTTTACAGTGAATCTGAATAAGCGCATTTGCAAAAAAAAGTATCTAGCTCAACGGCAAACAGCGCAGCTCAAGCAGAATAACATTTTCACTTAAAATTAAGTACAAAAATATTCAAAACATTACTTTGCATTGAAATATGTACGGGATTCACAAGTTGGTTTTTTTTTTACTCAAAAATAGCAACCTTCACCTGCTTATAAAGTTTGATTTATTTAATGAACAAAAAATTCGTAGCTACATTTTTCTTCGCGGGATATCTAGTCTTTTAAAGATTTGTCATAAATTTTAAGTGAACATATTCAAAAATTATGCTGCGTGCCATTTTGTACAATCAATGCAACTAAAGAGATTATCTGTAGAGACATTATTTTGTGATATTTGTGTACCTATATGTATAGTTTTTGTAGTTACACTCAAATACCTAGGGCCTCGCCGAGCTACATCAACTACATCAGCTACATCAACGACTTTAAACTTCAATATCTCCGTTCCATCAGACCTCACGGATAAAATTTTTAAATTATTCTGACCACAAACAATATTTCCCAATATTAAATGGAGCTTAACTATTGGTTTTTAGAGTCATCGATGTAGTAAATGTAGCTGATGTAGTTTGTCGAGAATTAGCTCCCTGGCCATAAGATATAAAAAAGAAAATAGTCATTTTGCTTATTAAATATCTTATACAAACTGTAATTCTACGAAAAGACCATATATTTGGTCTATAAACGTCGATATAAAACCAATAAATGCCAAATTTATATGATGCTTTTCGATGATTTTGGGCCTAAAACAGAAAACTTCAGAGGCCAAAATCTTTCTTAACTGAACCAACTTTGAAAAACTAAGGACGCCATCGTGTTCAGCATACTCATATTATCTTTAATAGATAGGAGCGCCATCTGTCGGTAAAAAAGAGTTGCATTTTCAAGCACAGTGTGGCATCGATAGAAAATGTTTCATTTTTTTTTTTTTTGATTATACTTTTTAGTGTTTTAAAATAAAGTAACTGCTTGGCAAATGGATTTTTTAAGCATTCGGTTACAATTATCTGATAAAAAAAAAAAAACAGTACACTACTAGCCCACAGTTTTTATTTCAATTAAGTGAATCCTTTTGTAAACAAAACAAATTTTTAACATAGTATGCCCTTTTTTTGGAGTTTCAATTTATTCACTTCGAAATCAAATTCACTTTTTATAAAAACAGTAAATTTTTCGATATAAACCAAAAAAAAATCTAAGGTGTTTGAACCCAATGCATTCAAAAGTATTATTTGTTGAACATACATAATAATTAAAAAACTATTTGATAATATTGTACGCAAATCTGTTTAAAATAAAACACTTTTACTTAATTATTCCTTATTAAACGTTTATTTTCTAAATATTTTTTTAATATCAATAAAGTTTAAACAAAGAAAAAAAAAAAAGAAAAACAATTCTCAATCGAAATAACGCTTATTTATTTTATAATTTGTATTTATTTTGTTTTACATATATAAATAGAAAACAGTTAATTTAAAAAAAAATATCGTGTGTTTTTGTTATAATTTTTGATGTTGTATATTTTTTTGTTTCTTCTTTTTTGCTTTTAAAAAATCACAATTTTTAGGTTGCATGAACCGGAAGCTTAACCTAATAATTAAGAAGCAATGAATATTTGTAGTGAATAACTTAAATCAAAACAAAATTTACGTAACATAACAAAAATAAAACGCTTTTCGAACAAAAATACAAAACACAATTAAAAAAAAAAAAAAAACAAACAAAGAGTCCAAAAATCGATATTTTCTTACAGCAAAGATAAATTACTATCGTCACCGAGTCGTAGTGGGTACCTGAAGCGTAAGACGTACTTTAGTAACGTTTAAATGAAATAATTTGTATTGGCAAAATATACACAATGAAATTAAGAAAACAGAACAAAAAAAAAAATATATTTAACGAAATATGATGTGGATTTTTTTGGATGGAAAATTTTGCTCGAAAAACAAATTGAAAGAAATATAATTGAATTTATATTGAAAAAAAAAAAAATAAAAATTAAATGGAAAACAAAATATAACGAAAACAAAGTCGTATTTTATCGTTAATCGTCACGCGGTAAGTATTATTTTATTTATAATTTTCTTTTTATTTAAATCTATATAAACAATGTTTGAGTGAGAGTGTAAAGCCGGAGACAGGTTTTAATTTTAGTTTAGCCAAGGGTAACGTATTTTAAGCTTAGAGAAATAGATAGTGATTTAAATAAAAATATTATTTCCCAAAATAAATTATTAATTAGAATTTAAATAATGGTCAATTTGTTAAAACTTAAGCAAAAAAAAAATGAATTTTCATAACCAATTGTTAAAAACCAATTATTTTTCCATTCCCTCAAAGAAAAGGTTTCCTTCGGTAAAAAGGCTGATCTTATAAGGCCACAGTTCAAACCATTATGGATCCACGGCACATGTCCACTTTTAGTCAAAAATGAACTACTGATGAACATTATTTTAAATTGCGTTTTTCTCGGAATGAGTTGGAATAGACTTGTGCTGTTATTCCCCTAGACCCTTCATTTGCATTCAACTAGTAGGTACTTGTAGAGTGAATAAAGTAACAAACTCTTGTTAATTCTACAGTACACAAATTTTTGTTCAACAGTGTAAAAGTAAACCTACCCCATTTCGTCTTCTTAGCACATCTTCAGGGCAGTCTTTAAGTTAGAGTGGAACTCAACAAATAAATAAGTATTACTAAAAGTTAATTATATTTAACTTTTTTATATTTGTAAGTACACACTCTAAACGTCAAAAACGATGTAGTTGTTTCAGAGAAACAGATATATGTGCCCTTAATTATGAAAGTGGACTAAGTCACTCCTAAAAATGGCATCAAATTAAGCCTAAAAATTATTGTTATTTAAGGGGTAGAGTTTATTTGAAAGCGAAATTGCAGTAAATAAACTTCTTTATTGCTCCTCTAGTGATTTCATAAAAGAAATATAAGTAAATCGTTATAAGAAAATTATTGTGCAAGTTTTTCTTCAAACAATGCAAAAAGTGACTTAGTCCACTTTCATAATCATGGGCACATATGAAAAAATTAGGACCAAAAGTAGTTGTATTTTTCTAAAGATTCTCTTTAAATATTTTACTTGTTTGTAAAAACGAATCCTAAAATCTTCATCAAAATTGATTCAGTCGTTTCCAAAAACCAGATTTGTCTTAAATGTGGGGGTGGCAGTAGGCAGACTTTAGATTTTTTTTCAAAAAAGATCATTCGCATAAAGATATTTATCTAAAAGAAAAAAAAAAAAAAAAAACGAACGAGTACAAAAAGGTAGATAACATTGTTCTTGAATTGATGTTAATTGATTGCATCCACACGATTTGCGGGTTTGGCGTTCGCGGTCTACAAAATGTATGCTCTCACCATCCATTTAGTTTATTTGCAAATATGTATGTTGTTGTTTTTTCACATTAAAATAACATATAAACAAAAATACAAAAAAAAGTACGTATACGCCACAATGAATATGTATAATAAACTATAAATCTGGCAAAATTATGATAGGTTCAGGATAAAATCTTAGAGAATATAAAACATGGACATCTTGTGCAGTTCTAAATGTGAAACTAATTTCTAGTTTTTACTAGTTTCGTAAAAATCAAAAATCAATTAAAAATGGAGGGATCAAATACTGTTTAAGATTTGAGATTTTTCGAAATTTCACAAGAACTGTATTTAATTAAAAACCACAAGGCTTTGGATAAACAAGCTACATAAATTCTGAAAGCCCTTAAGTTGACTTATCAACCATTACTTTTGTAACACCCTGAATAATGGTATTGTCTGCTGGTAAATTAATAATTTCAATCCTAGATGTTCTAGAAAAAATGTATATGGTATTATCAGTTTTACCTCATTGCACCATAAATATTACAAATTTTTGGTTTTAAAAATAAGTTATCTACTGTAGAAAAAAAATATATACTTAAATACTATTTCGGACCGGTTTTCATTTACAAGGTGAACCTTTTTTAAATATTACCAACTTTAAACATTTAACGATTTGGATTATTTCAACGCTAACTAAAAATATCGTGTAGAATAATCTCTTAAACCTCACAAAGCGACACGATAATAAAAATGTGTCTAAAAATTTCTACTTTCTTACGTTAAACTTAAAAAAAAAAATGTATTAAAATTTTAAAAAAGCTTCTCAATAAATAGAAACATAAAAAATGTCTTATGCTGATAAAAATAACTGTCTCGTTGCTGACGATTTTTGTTGGCTGAACGTTTTTATATAAATAATTTTTCTTTTACTTTTTTTTTCAATTTTAATGGCAAATGTCATTATTAACTTTGCAAATACATTTTTATGAATTGTAATTCGAAATTTTGAAAATCTGAAATCAGCTGTTTTTTTTAATTAACTTTTTTTCGATAACTTTTAAAGGGCTGGTTTTTTATGATTTTACCATACAATTTGCTAATTCAAATTAGAGGGTAGTGACTTACAAGGTTGATGGAATCCAATATAATTTTTTTTTCTTTTTGAGCTAAATGTCTATTATGAAAACTGAGACCTGTTTTGGGAAGGTTTTGACCAGCGATCGCACCCGTTGAATTGTTGAGAGTTTTTATATCGAATAAGAGTTCTTACAGTTTTTTTTTTTTTTTAAAGATAGATCACTATGAGGTTAGTAAGGTTGAATTGGCCGAATATATGTATATTTTCTATACCTACATATTAAGCTCAAATTTTACATCTTCCAGGATATTTGATATTTCATTAAAAAGTAGAAAAATCTAGTACAATCAAAATAGTGGAAAGTCACTTCTCAACTGGAAGCAAAAATAAGTTTGTATATCGCTTAGATATTTATGTATATAAGGTGCTTAAATAAAATTGTTAAGGAGTTACAAGCAAAAGTTAATTAAAAGTTTTTCAGTGTGTTTGAGTGTAATTTATTTTAAATTGTAATTCTTTATTAAATGTAAATGCATTATATAATTTACTAATTAACTATTTTTTTTTTACTTTCAACATATATTTACCTTCAATATAGGTACCTGGTTAAGAAGACTGTTTCCTCCTGTTGTTTGATGGTGTTTCAAACTACCTAAAAATTTTAATGATATTAGCAAAACAAAAACTGTAAGAACAGAACAAAAAAAATTAAAAATTAAAGAAATGTTTAATAAAAATCAATATAATATATATATATTTTTAAAGCTTGAGATTAAAAATAAAATAAAAAAGAAAAAGAAAACAAAAATCTTAAAAATAAAGTTATAATATGTCGTTTTTTGTGAATATTTACAAAACATTACAAAAAATTAGATCATATCCATTATAAAAACAAATTGTTTCTCTATCGCATTTGGAACAACAAAAATTGTAAAAACAAGAAATTTTCTCAAAGTTTACAAAAAAAAAAAAAAACTTCAAAACCCTTCTATTTTATATATAAAAAAAACAAAAACAAAAACAAATCACTAAGTTGTGATTTTTACATTGATGTCCTGTAGTTGATTCTTAAAACATATATATATTTGAAAACCACATTAAATACCTAACTACCCTAAAATTTAAAAAAATTGGTTAAGTAAAATTATTCTAAAATAAAATTAAAATTAAAAATTATATAAATTATTAAAATCATGTAAGAAAAAGTATTTTTTTTTTTTTTTAGTTTTAACTGTGATTAAAAAACAAAATTATTTATTTGTACTTTAAGTATCATTCAGTATTTATACATGTCGAAATTAAAAGCAAAACAAAAAACCTGTTCGCTTTTCAAAAATAAGAACAATGATCAAAATATTTTTAAACAAAAAATTATGTAGGTAATTGGATAGAAAAAAAAAATCAAACAAATAAATAAACAAAAAAATGTAAACAGACAAAAATAAAAATTATTCAAAACAAAACCAAATATAAAATAACTATAAGGATTATATTTTTCTACGTTTCTAGAATGAAAATGTTTAAGTACATGAATTTTGCAGATATAGACAAAACACACACACATTCAAAAATATAATAATAATATTCAAAAATAAACAATTAAAACAAATAATAAAAAAAAACTTATTATTAAAAATTATTACTTCTTGAGGTTACATGTTATTTTTTGAAAAAAAAAAAAAATATAAACTATTAAACATTTGAACATTGAAGATTATTTTTATTTATGCCTTATCTTTTGCCACTTCATCCTTATAATTATTTCTTTTTCTTAAAAGATAACCATCCGAATTCTGCACTACAATATACTTATATCAGGGTTCAAATCGACGAACATGAAATCGCTTCAAATTTTGATATTTTTAAGATAACTTTCTTCCCTTAATTGGGACGAAAAAAACGTTATATAATAAACGCCAAATTCTTACGTAATTGAACTTATCAAAATTACATAAAGATCACGATGTACCTACTGGAAATACAGTATATATTTTGTTGACCTTAAAGAAAATCCAAAACAATTAAATCTAAAAACTGCACAAAATTTCTAGAAACAACTTTTACTTCAAGGTAAAAGTTTACAAAGTTTCAAATTAATTGAAGAAAACGTTTGGTTCTGCCTATTCAAACCCCAATATCCGGTCTATTCTACACAGTCCGAAGCACTTGGATAACGCCACTTACAGTTCTCTTTAAAATGTTTTTTGTTTTGCACTTTTTTGATGAGTAAAACGAAAGTTGTTTAATAATAATTTTTCCAACTTAAAGATTTTTTTTATTATTTTTTAAACAATTTTATAAATACGACTTTTTAAGGAATCGTCATGAAATTTCAGAGGATCCTATTAAAAATCGATTTTAAGGACTTCAAAATTATCTTGGAAATGACGTAAGGTCCAACAATGACTCTTGAGTCGACAAAATCAGAGTGTTTTGATCAATTAAAATTACTTGCTGTTCTCATCAAAAAATTGCAAAAAACATGATTTTTAAAAGAACTATGGATAAGGCTATAAAGTACTACCTGGTTAATTCAGTGTTTATAACCTTATTGCGAATTCGGGACACAGAATTCAATTAAAAGGAATGTCGAAGTACTCTATTTATTATTGTTAAATTATCCAAACTTGTTTACGGAATTGAAAAAAAAATGGGGCCTAGAATACTGACAGAGTCAACTTTATTATTTCATTCTTTCAAAACAAAAACCTATGACTTATGAACTTCTAACGGTTGAGTCGGAAACTTTAAAAGGTAAATTTAGTTTAAGCTTAAGCTATCTCGCAGGCTACTAAATAAGGTTCGAACGAACATAATAACGTTATCGAGAATTAACAAAACTTTCTGAAAGCTTAATCAAAGAATTCAAGTTGCCCAATTTTTTTTTTAAATTTGGCTAATATAAATTTAAAACCAAATTTAAGTCTAAAAAAATTAAATTCGTCCTTCTAAAGGAAAGATACAACATACAACTTCTTTAATGAATTTGAGCTTGAAAGTTTTTGCAAATTGATTTCTTTTGTTGAGATGCATTTTTAGAAAAAAAAACTTCAAAATCGTTGGAACAGTTTCTAACGATTTTTTTTTAATAAAATGACGACAAGATGAGACGCTCCTTCAGTTCAAAGTTCTTATGTAGATAGTATAGCTAATAAATGGAATTTGGAAAATAAATTGAATTTGAAAATTAAAAAAAAAACATGTTTTCTGCATTTTTCAAACTCATGCAAAATTAGACAAAAAAAAATTTTTTGAAAAAATCGTACCCAATCCGCATACAGATTTTATTGATAGTTTTAAAACCTACCTTCAATATGAATAAATGATCACTTCCGTTCAAAATTCTATTTTTCAAAAAGAAGTGATAATAAAAAGTCCAGATGTATGACAAAAAGGTCGGATAGTTGTCCACCTCAGTTCCAACAAAATTTCAAAACAATTTCTTTCTCTGGTATTCAATAAAATTCAGCGATGCGTATCACTTTGAAAAATGTTTATTACCTTTTTACTTTTTTTAACCAGAAATTATGAGCTTAAAATTGATTCTTTATGCACTCCAATACAACCATTTTTAACAAAAACACTAACAAATTGTGCTTTTTATTGAATTCGTTTTTTAAGATCTATTTTGACAACTTTAATATCAATTTTCATAAAAAAGTAGATTTTTAAATTCTTAATTCGAATCATATGTAAATAAAAATCTATGAAGTTACGTTTTTGAAACTTCAAATTGCGTCTTTTTCTGTGAAAATTGACGCCAAAGATTTTTTTCTACCTCAGTTTCGAATTAAAAATTTTCAATATTTATTTGAAAATTTAATTTTGAAACAAAAAAAAAAAAAACAAAGTTGGCAGCCAGTGTCTCAGTAGTGTGCAAAAAAGTTATCGCATTTCGTTTATAAGAATAAATTTTGTTTATAAAATTAATTATAAATAATTTTATTACATTTTTTACCTCATCCATTTTAAACCTTATATGCTTAAAACCCAAGAAATACAAAAATATTTATATCCCACCACTTAGAACAAAAATTAAAAAAAAAATATTCAAGTAGGTACAAAAGAAAACAAAAAAGTAACCAATATTTTTTTACCAACTAAAATAAAAAAACAAAAGAAAAAATATTTTTTTAAGCACATACCTAACTATATAAATTTTCAAAAATTCAATCCAAGTTCAACTATAATCCGAATTAAATAAATATAAAAAAAAAAAATACCTAAGGTTTCTTTTCTTACTAACAACTATTTCAGTTGAAATACAACCTTTTTCCATTTTTACAAACAAAAAAAATTCCCAGATTCTTCTTTTTTTATTAAAAAAAAAAAATAAAATCACATAAGTTTTTTCGAAAGCATTCTAAAAAACCTACAAATTGAGAGAAAAATATTAAAGTCGTCATTAAATTGCCAGTCAAAATGTGGCTATAATTTTTGATACTATTCAATTTATCGGCAAAATTGAAAATGATTACATCAATTTTTTTTCTGTACAAATAAAACGAGACACATTATAATAAACATCCTTGTTGTTTAAAATTGCGTTGAATAAAATGTATAAAAAAAATATAAACAATAAAACAAAAAATAAAAAATAAAAAATAAAAAATTATACATAATTAAAAAAAAAAAAAAAACAATGAGAACAACAAAACAAAATTGTTGCATTAAGACAATCTAAAATGATTGAGTGCTTAAAACAAATCGATAAAACAATGTACATTTTGATGGAAGTTAATTAAAATAAAAGTAATGAATAAAAAAATAAAGTTTAACACATACAAAATTATATTTATTTACATATAAATGATGTACCTATAGAATATTATATTTATATTATTGCAAAATGTAAAAATTTTGAAAAACTAAAAAAAAAAAAAAACTAGAATCTCAAAATATAGTTACTACGCGTAGAAAAAAAAATAAAAAGTATTTTATGCAATACATTTTTATTTTGTATAAAAAACAAATGTATTTTTTTTTTAATTTTAAGAATATTTTACTAACTAAACTATAAACCTAAACTCCAGCTAGTATTTTAAAACAAAAATATCGAAAAACAAAAAAGAAAAAATCATAAATTGGTGTTTGTTAAATTTGTAAAACAAGAAAAATAAAAATAAAAATTATAACTAATTGAGTGTTAATCTAAAGTGTAATTATTTTATTCCTATTAGTGACCTCAATTTCTTGAACTTGTATGTTTTTTTTTTAATGAAATAAATTAAATTAAAAAAAAAAAATAATATATATATTTATGTAATGCCTATCTATTGATATTAAAATGAATGTAAATTCTGACATATAAAGTTACTGTTGTGACTTATTTAAACAAAAAAAAAAGTAAATAATATAAAAGAATGCATATATTTAAATGGTAAATAAATGTGAATAAATTAAAAGTGTTTGTGTTTTTGAATTACCTAAGAACAAGAAGCGTTATAGTATAGCCTTACAGCGCACACTTAAAAAAAATTAGTAAATTTGCGATTTCTATTCACTTCACTATATTGATGTGGATTCAGGTAAGTAAGCTAACTTTTTTAATGGCAAAAGTGAAGCCAAAAATCTACTAAAGCGGTTTTTTCTTGGGATATTAATCGAGAAGCAGACTTTACAACTTGTTCATATTTGATATCAATCTATGTAGGTACATATATTAGGGTGGTCGTTATTTAAATAAAATGCACGACTGGGTCGCACAAACTTGCTCTTAGAGTTAAAGTTGCTTAAATTTTTAAGACTTTTTATATAGAAATTTGGAAAAAAAAAATAAAATTCGTTTTTTAAAAAAATAAAATAAAATCTGAAATCAAGTTGCCCTACAAAACAAGTATGCAGTTTTGATTGATATGTTAAGATGCATTTTTAGAAAAAAAAATGTTTTAAATCGTTAGAGCCTTTTTATAAAAAACTAATTTTTTATAAATAATTTTTTGGAACAAATGTTTTAAAATAAAATTGGTATGCCATTTTGTAGAAATCCCTAATCAACATCTAAAAACAAAATTTCAAAAAAGTTTAATGTCCCGTTTTCGAAAATTTGATTTTTCAAAAAAAAAAATTTCAAAATTTTTTTTAAAAATCCAAAAATTATTTTTTTGGAAATTTGTTTTTTGGTTTATATTTAAATTGTATAAATGCTTCCTCATAAAAAGTTTCGTTGAAATGGAATAAGCAATTTCGGATATAATCGGATTTGAAAAAAACGGTTCTATGGCAGGTACCGTTAATAATGATTTTCAAAAAAAAAAAATTTCATTAGAAGATAGACCTTAGCTTAAATCAAACATTTGAATTATTTAAACAAGATCGTTGTAGCCGTTTTCGAGATATTTCAATTTTACTAAAATCTGTATATGACAAGTACCGTTATTTTTGGTCCAAAAAAATTAATTCCAAAAACCCCTCTGGAGAGTCGCCAAATAACGCTACATACCAAGTTTGACATTAATCGGTCTTTCCGTTTAGACTGTAGCTCCTTAAACAGACAGACAGACGGACTTCCGGGACCCACTTTTTTGGCACTCTCTACCATCGTAATTTCATGGAAAAATGTTATCTCAACTTTTTTTTTTGTACGAATGCATAACTTGATACATACAGGGTGTCCCAAAAGTAATGGATCAAACAAAATATGCTGATAGGCCATCTTTAGGGCTCTCAGAATTTGGTAACTTGTTCATCCCAAATCCTTACGGTTTTCGATTTAATGCAGTTTTTGTGAAATTTCGAAAAATCCCGACTTTGCAACAGTATTTTGCTTCCTCCGCTCATAATTGATTTTTGTTTTTTAGAATTCTTTCACTAAAACATTGCCTAATAATAAGAAAAAATTAATTAATCAAAATATTTTTCATTTTATACGCCATTTTGCTGCAAATTAATTAACAGTTCCATGTTTTATAAAAACTCAATTTCTTTCTTTTATTTCAGAGCAACACCCTGAAAAAAAGTTTGTATGGTGTGGAACTGGTTTATTATTTTGAAAATTTGTTGTGTTTTTGCAGTTTTCAAAAATGTATAAATGTTTCCAAAGTTGAAGTTAGAACTGAAGATATTACAATTTAAAAGCAACAAAAAAGGGCTTTTCAGAGAAAAATAACAAAGAAAAATAAACACGTTTTCTCGACTGTTGTTTGTTTATTTCTTTTTGAACAAAAGCCTCGATTTTTGTTTGTTATTTTGCTCTGAAAACGTCTGTTTTTTTGCATTCAAATTGTGATATCTTTCGTTCTAATTTCAACTTTGGAAATTTGTATACATTTTTGAAAACTGCAATAACACGACAAGTTTTCAAAATAATAAACCAGTGCCACACCATGCAAACTTTTTTCAGGGTGTTGCTCTGAAATAAAAGAAAGAAATTGAGTTTTTATAAAACATGGAACTGTTAATTAATTTGCAGCAAAATGGCGTATGAAATGAAAAATATTTTGATTAATTAATTTTTTCTTATTATTAGGCAATGTTTTAGTGAAAGAATTCTAAAAAACAAAAATCAATTATGAGCGGAGGAAGCAAAATACTGTTGCAAAGTCGGGATTTTTCGAAATTTCACAAAAACTGCATTAAATCGAAAACCGTAAGGATTTGGGATGAACAAGTTACCAAATTCTGAGAGCCCTTAAGTTGGCCTATCAGCATATTTCGTTTGATCCATTACTTTTGGGACACCCTGTATATAGTACCTATATCGCAAGTAAAAAATAAAACTGGAGTTTTGTATGCTTTCAAGGGCTTATGAAGAAAATAGACACCCCTTTATTATAAAATAAAACGCTACCTGCGTATATCTATAATCTTAACTAGATAATTCAACAGCTTATATGGTTGTAAATAAATAAAAATTATTGCCCAAGTTTCAAGTATCTATCTAAGTTAATTCTAACCCGTGCCGCCAAGCGGTTGAAGTTACTTATGGGAATAACATGGGGTTTTGAACCTTTTCCGAATTCCGATCAATTTTAAATTCCAGCGAAACCATTTGAAACCTTACAGACTTAAATCTAATAGTAGTAGCTTTCATGAATAAATTGTCGTTTTTGGTAAAAAAAAAGTGCTTCTTCGAAACCATTTAAAACCTTACAGATTTAAACCTAATAGTAGTAGCTTTCATTTGAATTTTTTTTGAGATTTTCAAATGTCATAATTTCGGAGATTCAGCTTGGGAACGTAAACATTTTTTTTTTAGACTTTTTCAAAAAGTAACATGAATAAATTGTCGATTTTGGTAAAAAAAAGTGCTTCTTCGTAAGTTAACGAAGAGGTTTGAACTGCTTTGCTTTAAATGTATACTTTAAAACATTGTGGAGATCTGATGAAATTTCAACCAAAAAATGACAAAAATTATATAAAATAATTAGGATATTAGGTACAAGTCCCGACCTAACATATTAATTTCAAAAAATCTCGAAAGCCTTATTTTACCAAAGTTTTTAAAACGGTTACAACTTACAACTACCTACTCGATTCAGCAGACTCAAATTAATGAAAATCGATGTGTCTCCTTTCTGTTACAAAAAAAAAGAGTTTGAAAAACTATCACAGTGTAATTTTTGTTTAAAAAAACGTCTCAATGACATTTTACGGGAGCGGGTCAAAATTCTGACTTCAAAATTCTGATTTACAAAATTCTGCTTTTTTTTTAAGAAAATTCTATTTTTCAAAATCCTGCTTTTTTTCTATTTTGTCTTTAAAAATCCTGCATTTCAAAGTTCTGCCAGCATATTTTTTTACAAAAGAATTCTGCTAATTCTGATTTTTTTCATAGCATAGATATTTTTAAGTTTTTAAATAGTTCATTATACCTAGTTTAATGTCATTGATGTATTAAGATTAGGCTTGTTGGTGAAACTACATAAGAAGATGTTTAAATATCCTGCAAAATAAGAAAAAAATTATAGATTTTTGTAAATTTTTTATAAAAAAGACAATATGTAATACTATCCATTATTTGTTCAAGTGTCACGTATAATGTTTTAAACTAAAAATGGATAGGTACCTTAAAACATGTTATCAAAAAAGCTATTTTTTTTTTAATAAACTTAACTTTATTTTTTTTTAAACAAAGATTAAAAATAACAAACATCGGCAATAGTGATAGCAAGGTTTTTTTTTATATTTTAGAAAGAGCATCTTTGTTTGAAATGGTGGTTTTTCTTCAATAATTGTTTTCTAGAAAACACAAAATACAAAATTTCCATAACAAATGATCCAACTGCAATGAAAATTCCAACCACAAAACATATCCAAGCAAATTTGAAATGATACAAAGCAAGTGGCATTGCTTCTTGTTCCAACAAAACATGCTCCATATTAGAACTGATAAATCCTTCACTTTTAGCCTGATAATAAGCATTTCGTGTCCATTTATCAATCAAACCTGTTGTAAATATTTGAAATATAAAATCACTTAATATCTCTTGAAATGGTGAGTGTTTTGCCAAAAGAAATCCCAAAAAATATGTTTGCAAATTATCTTTAATTATATGAAAACTAGGTTTTATTTGTCCATCTAAAAGAAATTCCAATTTATCTGTTCCATCGGCATAAGCAAAGCTGGTATTTTTCATTGAACTCAATTCTTTCGAATAAGTTTTATAATCCATTAAAACAATTATCTTTTCAAAACCATCTGGATGATATAAACGATCCAAATAAGAATGAAAATCATATTTAACCATCATTACTGGTACATTATTTTCGATTAGATCTTGAAATGATTCAAATTGTTTAACTTTGATGTAGACTGTCAAGAATGACGTCATAAAGATGAGGTAAAAATTCACAGAAAAAAATCCAAAAATCATTACTTGAAAATAAAACCAATATGATTTAGTAATTGGCTTCTCCAGAGGCATGTTGAGGAAAATCAAGAAAATTCGACTGAAAGAATTCCACAAATCTACAGGTTCTTTTCCGAAGAAATCCTTTAGCATATCAGTGACAATCAAATAAATCAGCATAAATGCAAGACATATCCAAACAGTTGGTTGAAATGGTTTCAAAAAGTACTGACTTGAACTCACTAATCCATTAAGTGGCACCAATATATTCCACTTGATCAATTTTAATGGATACGATTGCTCTAGTCCATCGACATATTCGTAAACATTCATACTGAAGTCGATGGTCCTGTTTAAAGTTGCATTAACAACTGCTATAAAAGGCTCAGTATCCAAATGTTCAACTGCTGTTTCGACAAAAGTTGCATTGTGTTGTTTCAAAAATGCAAGAAAAACCTTTCCAGATGATCCTCCAATTTGACGATGGCCATTTTTGTCCTTATACCATAAAACTCTAGGAAGGTCTGTTCTTACAGTTGTTCGAAAAGTAAAGCCATTCAAGTCTTTCAGGGAGTTTGGTAACGTTTTATTTGAAAGTATCAATTCTTGAACTGGATTATCAGCAAACGGAAGATATGCATAAGTTCTGTTAACTGCAACTCCGAAAATTCTTGTAAAACACTCTTTCCAAAGGATTTCGAAATACTTTCTTAGTTCTTCGAGACTATTTCCATAAACAATGACAAACTTTCGTTTTCTAATTTTATTCACCAAGTGATGAAAAGTTTCGAAACTGCTTGACACTTGAACCACAAGAATAATACTATCATCAACACTTTTCAAATCATTATTTGACGAAAAGTTATTTAGAATAATCAAAGGCACAACGAAGGGTTTTTGCAAAAAATTGCTTAAAAATGTATCTTCAAAATTAACAAAATAAACAGTTGATGAATCAGATTCTTCCAGAATTCGATGAATAATTTGACTCAAAGGAGAATTTCGTTCAGTTTTAATTCCACAAAATAATGAAAACAGGGTAACAACTTTAGACAACAACATCTTATTTCAAATGAGCAACAGAAAAACATATTTGTATCCTTTTTCAAGAAACCGGTTTAATTATATTGTAAAATGAGTGACATTAAACCTTGGCATTTATATTGTGTGAAAAGGACTGAAGGGCTTTAATTGTATGTATGTTGTATGCAAAAATTATAATTGAAATGTCGTTTACACTACTCAAGCACTTACACTCTGCATCGCTGTTAAATTCAGAGTTAGGTACATACCTACTATTAGTTCGATGAATAACAAGCAAAATGACTGATATATCAGACTCTTTTATAAAACAATATTGTACAGAATAGAATAGTACCATGATCCTTTGAACAAAAATTTAAAAAAAATAGTACCTATTGATAAAAAAATTGTAGGTACCTATTGACATTATGAACAAGAACAATATCAACGAAAGAATATTACGGATTTTCAAAAGATCACGTGTGAGTTACAAAAATTCAAGTTTGTACCTTAACTTGACGATCACTTTCCAACACCATTTTCCGTTAACTACACGGTGTTACAAAAATGAGGTTTCAAAATACACGCGGGCGGAGACCTATCAGGTTTTGTAGAGCTAGTCGCATTGATTACGAAACGGTATTTGAAAATCCCCTAAAAATGGTTTTTTAGACCTTCACCCATTGACAAAAATTCTAACTTCGACAATTTTTTACCCAATTTTCTCATAAACTAGAAGACATAGAAACATATAGTTTTCACTGTTCGATATGGAATCAATTGAGGCAGTTTTCTGTGTGAGTAATTTTTTTACTTAAATTCACAGTCTGGACAAAAATAGTATGAAATGAGTTTTAAAAAATTTTTTTTCGCCTATTTTTAACTTTGAAATCGATTATTTCATAAACTATTGGTTATATTATATTGACTTAAAAATTAGAATCAAATGTACAATTTGTCATTTCGGAAATTGTATCATTTATTACTGTAAGTGTTGCCGTTGTTTTTAAATATTTTTTTTTTATTTTGATAATTTTTTTTTTAGAAAAATGCCCCTCCCACATAAACGGGGAGAAATAGACTCCCCTCCCAAAGAAAAAAATGTTTGTATTGAGCTCCTCTACAAAAACCCGTTATCAAATCCTGGCGCCCAAGTTATCCTACTACGTGCTGAAACAACATTTTTGTTCTATACCTAAAAGTTAGAATTTCTGTATCTGGGTTGAAATCGAAAATTTTTTTTTTCTAAGCCAATTTTGAAGTAATTTTCATAAAAAATACCTCCATTGATTGGCAAATAGATATAATTTTAGAATATATTTTTTAAATAGCATGTTGTTTTGAACATATATACTTTAAATTGATGCCGAAGTTGGGCAAATGACGAAAAAAATGGAATTTTTGAACTTTGACAGCTTATAAATTCTAAGTGGTTTAACTGAGTTACATGTTTTATACATTGTTGAAAAGGTATATTTATCTTCTATCAGAAACTGTAAAAAAAATCGAAAATGGGTAAAAAATTGTCGAAGCTAGAATTTTTTCAATGGGTGAAGGTCCAAACTCCAGATTTTGGGGGTGTTAGGGGATTTTCAAATACCGTTTCGTATTCAGTGCGACTAGCTCTACAAAGCCTGATAGATCACCGTCCGCGTATATTTTGAGTGTTACACCGTGCTATGCACATATTTTGATTTATAAAGTTAATACTTTGGTTATTAAGGCTGAGTGGACCACGTAAAAATCGGGTTATCGTTTACAAATCGGTGAATAACTTTTACATTTTTAAAGATAATTGAATGAAATAAATTTTAATTTTTAGATAATAAACAAAGCTAAATATCTTCATCCCCACAATTTGTGCACTTGTAATTAAGAGAGAACAAAACATGATAAAATTTTCGTTCTTTTAGAACGACCTGAAAGACATTGGTTTGTTTCTTAGTTAGACTTAAATTTTTATTTTTTTTATTTCTATTTTGGATTGAGGTTGAATCAAACTACGGAGTAAAACTATTTTGAAAAACTAAAAATGTATTTTTCATAGAAAAAAATTAATCGAAACTGAAGCTATTTTTCCTTATGTTACAATGTTTGACATGTATAACTTCTGCAATTATTGATAAAATTCATCGAAATAAAAAGAAATAAGTACCTCAACTCAAATACTAACACATCGATTAGTTTAAGAAATTTATATTAAGTTTTAAGGTCTTAAACAACAAAAAAATACTAAAAAGTCATTTTTCTTAACTTTAAAAAAAATAAAATGCACGACTGTGGTCGCACGTACTTGCTCTTATGCTTAAAGTAACTATAATGTTAAAGCTTTTTATTCAAGAAAATTAGGAAAAATTTTATATTTTCAAGAAATTTCATAGGTAGTGTACAAAATAAAATCTGTTTTTATAATTAATTAAATACCATTTTAAATATGTCTTAAAATGAAAAACAAGTATGCCATTTTATTACTTGTATAAAAAGGTATTTTTAGAAAAAAAAATTTCGAAAATCTTAGGAGCCATTTTTTTTTAAATAATTTTTTATATATAAAAAATTTCTCACATTTTTCAAAAAAATAGTTGGTATGCCATTTTGAAGAAATAATTAATTTACACATAAAAACTAAATTTCAAAATTTTTAATTGATACGTTTTCGAAAAATTGATTTTCAAAAAAAAAATTTTGAAATATTTTTTAAAAATCCAAAAATGCGTTTTTTGAAAATTTTCTAAAATTTTAATATTACCTTTACTTAAACACTTTTGTATAAAAATTTTCATTAAAATCGGGTTAATGTTGTACGAGATATTCAGAAACGAAAAAAACCGTTCTATGACAGGTACCGTTAATAACGGTACAAAAAATATTTTTTTTATTTAAAAAGTTGGCTCTTATGTGAAGTACTACACACAAAAATTTTAATCAAAATCGTTAGAGTCGTTTTTGAAAAAAATTAACTTTTTTATTTCCGTTATATGGCAGGTACCGTTAGTTTTGGTCATAAAAAAAAAATTTCAATTTCCCCTCTAGGGAATCACCAAAAACTGCTAACTACCAAGTTTGAAGAAAATCACTTCACTCGTTTAGGCTGCAGCTCCAGATAGAGACAGACACACAGACAGACAGACAGACAGAATTGCCGGACCCACTTTTTTGGCATTCTCCATCATCGTAATGTCATGTAAAATTGTTATCTCGAGTTCGATTTTTTTTACGAATCCTAAACTTGCCCTAAAGTACCTATATCGCAAGTAAAAAGTGGTTTAATTTCTTTGTTTTTCAAAGTATGATTTTGATTTTTATTTTATTTAAAAGCTTAGTTTATGGACTATGGAGTAAAACTATATTTTGTTGGAAAAACAATAAACTGTACTATGAAACCAGAATTTTTAGATTTTTTGTTATATTTTTTTTATTTTTTTTCATTATTTTTTCTATCAATATCAAGTTAGAAAATAAGAATTGCTATAATAGTTTTCTTACAATTAATTTTTGAAAAAGAGTCTACTTTCCATTTTTTTCCTCAGAAATTCATGGAATGCGTATGTATTGGAACTTGTAGTTCAAACAAATTCCGCTGGCGCTAGTTGTATCTCTCTCTTTATTATCTTCTATTTTGTTTCTACATGATCTCTCGCACTCGCTCTGTCGAGTGGTTGTTTGGTGGTATAAAGAATAAGATGAACTTAGGTATCTGCATTCTACATATTGTTTGTACATAGGTTTTTCCATAAAAAAGGATTGGCGCCAGGCTAAGTGCATGCAAAGTGTTGTATTTTTTTCGCGAAAATGAGAGGATACAGGAAATGGATCTCTCGCACGTTTGCAATGTATGGTATCTGGTGTTGCGTGGTAGGTATATGGAATAGGAAATAGGATAAACGAGTTTTTTTTTTGTATTCTTGTTTTTTTTTTAAACTGGTTTATTTATCTCTTTCATAAATTTATGATGTTGCATGTTAGGTATTCTTCTGAGCAACTGTATGGATATATTTTTTTCTATGAAAACAAAATTTGGAAAGACAGGCAGTCTGTAATGTTATTCGCATTATAATACAAAAATCTAAATTTTCGAATTTGACTTTATAGATGAAATTGTCTTTTTCTGTGAGTAAGAAATTGAGTTTTTATAAAACATGGAACTGTTACATAATTTGCAGCAAAATGACGTATGAAATAAAAAAAAAATTGATTAAATAATTATTTCTTATTATTAGGCAATGTTTTAGTGAAAGAATTGTAAAAAACAAAAATCAATTATGACCGGAGGAAGCAAAATACTGTTGCAAAGTCGAGATTTTTCGATAATTCACAAAAACTGCATTAAATTGAAAACCGTAAGGATTTGGGATGAACACTGAGCCAAAAAACAACGTAAAATCAATCGAAACCACTTTGAATCAATGAAAAATCACTACATTTTTAGCCTAAAGTAGAAAATGATTGAATCAAAGTAGTTCCAGTTTGATATCAGATTCTTGTGAAAATCTAGTAAAATCAATTGACTTTTACTTTGAATCAAAGCAGAAATCACAATGTTTTTTGCCTAAAGTAAAAATACATTGATTCAATGTTGTTCATAATTAATTTTTATTTACGTTTTTCCTTACGTTTCAACTTTAAATCAAGTACGAACGGATTTGAATTGAATACGTTTCCACTTATACTCGAATAGGAAGCATATTTAAATCAAATTCCTACATCTTTGATTCAAGTATGTTACCACTTTGAATCAAATATGTCGCCACTTTGAATTAAATATGTCGCCACTCTGAATCAAATATGTCGCCACTTTGAATCAAATATGTCGCCACTCTGAATCAAATATGTCGCGACTTTGAATCAAATATGTCGCCACTCTGAATCAAATATGTCGCCACTTTGAATTAAATATGAAGCCGATTCAAATTGAATGCTTTTAAACGCAAAATTTAATGCATTTCGTATTACTTTTCAATAAACATAGTTCCTTTTTACTTTAGGATACAATTGAAGACTACTATGAAATTTATTAAATTTGGTGCGTTTAAAGCATTAAAATAAGGTGTTCCTAGAAATAAAAATAAATGTAAAAGAAAATAGCACACATTAAAAAGAAATTTAAAAACAAAATACATTTCCTTACTTTTTGGGAAATACTTTTAGCAAGTTTTCATATAATGTTTGAATATAAAAAAATACAAGAAAAATGTATTTCACAGATAAGATTACCTGAGCATAATTGTAATGAACCTTTGCTGAAAATTAAAAAAGGGACAAAAAACTCTTGCTGAAAATTTAAAAAAGAAAAATGCAACAATTACTGAAACTTTTAGAAAAAGGAAGCAAGAAAGTTTTTATTTTGCATACACAAAATGTGATTTTATTTTCTCTACATATGTATTTAGTTTACAAAAATTTATTTCTTACAAAAGTTTTTGGATTTAACATCAAAATCATGGTATATAAGTAATTAAATGTCGACAATAATTATATAGATACGAAAAACAATTTTCTACAACAAGCAACGATTTGTTTTTACCTTTGTGTCCTTTTCACTTGGGAAAACAGATATGTATTATTTCTTCAACAATTCCATAAAAATCACTAGGCTTTAAGAAAACGTTTTCACAATTTGCTTCTTTTATTATTATTTGTACCATTGCATCCCTATGTTGTTGGCCAAAATTCTAAAAAATACATTATAATTACAACACATTTAACAAAACAAGGTTAACTATACTTACAATCTTATTACTCCTGGATTTAGGGCTTGAATTTGGAGAGTCCACCCCACACGCATTAAGGTTTTGCCAAAGTGTGATTTTTGATTTAATTGATGGTGCGTCTTCATCGGTTCCCAGCTAAACGAGACCAAGACCAAAATATTTGATGGATGAAAACCATAATTTTAACGTATTATATTCGTGGAAACAAGGAATAACAGCATAAGTTGACTGCTGTAAATTGAGCTTTTGACACACTGCGCAATGTTCGATTCTAGTTGCCAAAGTAGAAAAAGCAACTTATACTATTTTTCCTTATTTTCAAGGACAGGTTTTCGTCGTTTTTTTTTTTTTATTTTAGATAAATATAATATGAAATACAAAGATGGATTAAGTTAAGTCACCTGTTTTGTTCTCCAAAAGAAAAGTTTTTCTCTAAATTCAACGCGTAATCCAATGTCTTCAACAATGTCGTTGATGTCTTCTCTCGCCAAATATTTTAAAGATCGAAATGTTATGTTTTTTTTTCTAAATTAAGTAAAACATTAGATATGTATTTAACAACAAAACAATACATACCTTTAAAAACCAGGAAGAGACTTTGCGAATCGAAATTTTTAAGGAGAAGCTCCAATCTGTAGGAGTCCGCTTCTTGGATTGTAGAAAATAAAATATGTATAATTTTTTGATTCTCGTCCAAAACTTGGACGCTTGAGCTTGAAGAAAAATTTTCACTTTCTGTTACGATGTTTTCTGTTTTACTTTTTACTGTTTGTTCTCAATATCTGCCATACAATTTTTATAAAACATTCACTTTAACTTTTAACCAGACATCACGACACCAACAATGAAATGAGATTTAGAATCAGTTCAGTTCGCGCATAATGCAGAATGAAACACAGAAATCAGTGTTGTTATAAGAAAATAAAAAATTTCTTTCTTCGCAAAAATAAAATCCCTACTTAAAAAGTCTCGGTTTTTATAAATTTTTCTGAAATTTAATATGTAATTGTATTATTTTTTTTTTCTTATGTATGTAGTACATACAAAATAATAATAGCTAAATAAAAAATTTGCACATACGCTCTTTTCTTCCAGAAAAGTACGTTTCCTACAATATACTAATATTACTTATTTCTTTCTTATGGTTTACTAAACATTTTAATTTTCATAAAATGTATTATGTATTTATATTATTTTCCTAAAAGAGTAGGGTGAATATTTTTTCAAATTGACTACCTCATCAATTAAAAATGCGAAAATCTTAACATCAAAATTAAACAAAGTACTATAAATATGATGTAATGTGTGATTTAAAAGATATCACCAAGGTAAGGATATGGAATGCATTGAAGAGAAGAGTTTATTTTTACGTTTGAAATCCATAGCAATTAGACCATTTGTTGTTGGTTAAGTTGATCTAAGGTTTCGAAATATCAAGATGTTACTTGGGATTTCGTTGCGTTAATTAATTAAAAAAGAGATTTAAATTAAAAAAACCCTCATTCAGCCAATTTTTTTTAAAATAGGAAAATCTGTCATATCTTCCCTACGTAGTCATTTTCAAATCGAAAATCCCTAAATAAAGGAAATTTTCCCTACGTATAACGCACTGACCTAAATACCTCTAAGTTGAAATGACGCTCAAGCTTTTACAGTTATTTCAAAAGTAATGAATGCTTTCAATGATTGAATTTAATGCGTTTCCACTTTGGTGTAAATAGTTTCGTCTTTGAATGTAAGTTGAATTTTATATTTCTACATTTATTTAAAGTGGAAATATTTTGATTTAATGTGGAATTGTATTTGATGTTTTTTTTTAAAGCGAAAGCAACTTAAAACCGAAGTTTTAAATACATAGTTTTCACGAAATTTCTTTTTTTAATTGGGCGCTAAAAATGAAAACGGAATAAAATGAACACGAAGCACATGACAAAGAAGCAACAGTGCTGTCTTCTGGAAAGTTTAAGGGAAGTATTATGGTAATGTTTCGAAAAAAAACAATGTATAAGGTCGAGGTTTTATGTTTTCTTAATATATTTTGTGGCTCGATAAAACTAACTAACTTCATTTATTTAAAGTTATTAATTGTTTATTTTGTATCATGATAAAAATCTAATACATATCTATTGAACAAAAGTTAATATTTTCCTGCGAAACTGTTGTTTTTTTTTATGACAATTCTTTTTGATACCTTTACTTTAAAAAAATATTTCCAATCAGTATTTGAAATTTGCTTCAACAATATTATATTCTGCAAAATAATCATGCATTTTTTTTAAATTTTTTCTTATACATATTAAACTGCAAGTTCTAAAAACATGTTAAAATTAAAAATTCCGATGTTATACGAATTTTTTGTAATCTTTTCAAAAATATATACAATTTTGGTTTTATTTTTGGTAATCAAGAAGGCAGATCTGCATTGTGAATTCAGTATTTTGGATTATCTATCTATGTAATTTGAGTGAACATTTAATAGAATATTTTGAAAAGCGATTCGCCTTGAATAAACGAAGGAAAAGAGTTCATAAACTGTAAAATTATAACATTTAGATATAGGTATTTATAATTTTTTTGCAGAAGGAAAAAGCTACTAAAGTAATAAGCGTTTGACAAGATATATATAATATGAGGCCATGAGAACAATAGTGGCGTATGCCATAAACTTAAGTTTTGAGCTACGAGAGATTTAAGATACAGGGTTTTTTAAAACGACACTTTTTTGAGTGCCATCTAGTTTTGAGAGTATCTAGCTGCATAAATCTATTTTCTGTGTTAAAATAGATATATTAAGAAACCCATTTTTATGAAAAACTCATTTTTGAAAAAAAGTGGGTTACGCCACTCTTGTTTTCATAGCCTCAAATTTAAATAAAATAGATCATATTATTGAATACTTATACTCGCACGCTGTTAATGAGTATGGAATATATATACATATACATATAGCCGCTATGCAATAAAAATTATGAAAGAAACTGTGCCTCCGTTTTTTAACTCTCGCATAGAAAAAAATTGCCAAAAAAGTTAAAGTGAAAATCTTTTCTTTTTTTTTAGTTTTTCATCACTATATCCAAATTTAGCACTAAGCCCTTTTATTTTTGTTTTGCTTTTAATACAAATATAATTGTTTATTCTTCTGTTTTTATTCGTAAGTAAAATGGGCCATAATGATATTTTAGAACTACCTCTAACTTAGATTGGAGTCTAAAGTTTTTATACTGTTTAGAAACAACTCTTTTTCATAGAAAAATTATTTCGAAGTGGGTCTAAATTATCTATGCATAAGATAAACCCCAGTCTTCCTAAGAAGCAACTAAGTTTATGAAAGAACTATGAGTACCTATTACCTAGCGATTTTGGGGTGGCAGCACTGCCTATATGTTTTTCATTTCGAAAAACTTTCATTTAATGTGGAATTGTATTTGATGTTTGTTTTTTAAGTGAAAACAACTTTAAATCAAAAGTAAAAAGACTTAAAATCAAAGGGAACCAACTTTGAACCGAAGTTGTAAATAGTTTAAACGAAATTCTGTTTTTAATTTGGCGCTAAAAATGAAAACGGAATGAAATGAACTCGAAATAAAAGCCGAAGCACATGGCAAAGAAGCAACAGTGCTGTCTTATGGAAAGTTTAAGGGAAGTATATGGTAATGTTTCGAAAACAACAATGACAAATGAACATTTATAAGGGTGAGGTTTTATGTTATCTTAAAATATTTTGCGGCTTGCTAAAAGAAATAACCAAATCCAAACTACTTACTTCTTTAATGTGAAGTGATTAATTGTTTATTTTGTATCATGATAAAAATCTTATATCTATTGAACAAAAGTGAAAACGTAGTATAATAATGGGTCAAGTCCACTTCTCTATAAGTTGGATGAAGAGTTTCGTTTTATATCAAAAATTATGAAACAAAGAAATTCTGGAGATATTGATCTATGATACATTTATTTCAAAAGATACTTTAGTTCCTGATAAATAGCTACTCAAAGTTCAAAATATTGCACAAATTTCATATGGACTTGACCCATTATTATTCCAAAAGCCTCATTTATTTATATCCTGCAAAATGTTTGAAATTTATCTCTTAGCTTTTCTTCCTAAACCAATTTAAGTTTTATACGTGGTTTCAAGAAAAGAGTTTTTACTTAAAATAGTACCATAGTACCTAGTAGTTAGTTCGATCGCCTTCTTATGAGCTAGGCAAAAAAAAAAAACTGTTGCTCTAGGAGGAATGAATACGCTCCGCTTTTAAATTAAATGCGTTGCAACATTGATTGAAACAGTTTCGTATTTGATTAAAAGTTGAATTTTACATTTCTACATTGATCTAAAGTGGAAATACTTTAACTTAATGTGGAATTGTGTTCGATGATTTTTTTTAAGTGAAAACAACTTTAAATCAAAAGTGAAAAGAGTTAAAATCATAGGAAACCAACTTTAAACCGAAGTTTTAAATACATACATAGTTTACACGAAATTCTATTTTGAATTTTCCAAATTTAAATTTAGCGCTTAAAATGAAAACGGAACGAAACAAACACGAAATAAAAGCTGAAGCGCATGGCAAAGAATGTAGGTAGGTCCATTGTATATATATTTCTATGTTATATACATATATAGTTACACTGGGTATGCCATTGAATGAAAAAAAAAATGTTTCTTCTTTGAATTAATGTTGTTTCACCTTTAGAAATACGTTGTGTTTTTGTCTTTAATTTTGTATTTTATTTAAAGGAATACGCGTTTAATTCAAAAGTGTTCACCACTTGATTAAAAGGAAATAAAAAATAATCCGAGATTGATTTAACGTCATCTCAACTTTGATTTGAAGTAGTTTCCGTCATTAAATCAAAAATAAAAATGTTCTACTTTAAATAAAAGTTGTTTCACCTTCAAGATTACGTTTTGCTGCCAAATTTTTTTTATTATTATGATAAAACGAAAACGAGGTTAAATCAATGAGCTCATCAATTGATTTAAAGGCACCAATACATTTTTCTGACATTGATTCAACAACGATTCAACTTTGATTAAAGTAGTTTCTACTTTGAATTAAAAACAAACAAAAATCTGCACTAAATTAAAGTGATTTCTTCATTAAATAAACGTTGTTTTTTGTTTAAAATAATTTCAAATAAGCAATCCCTTTGATTATAAAGCGTTTCATTTTATTTCAAAGGCGCTTCGAAGCAAAAATCTTAGTTCAATCGCTTTCGTATTTAAATCAATTTAGTTTTGCTTTGGTTCAAAGTTATTTTTTTAAAGTGGCCCGTAGCGTAAATTCAAACGCGATCGCATTAACAATTACGTTGCGATTTTTCTCTGGGTGAACAAGTTACCAAATTCTGAGAGCCCTAAAGTTGGCCTATCTGCATATTTCGTTTGATCCATTACTTTTGGGACACCCTGTATATGAATAACAATAATATCAATTAATAATATAATATATAAATCTGTGTACAAATTCGAAAGAAAAAGTTAAAAACATTCAAAATAAACAAATATGTACCTAATAGTTTTAAAAAATAAACGTTTTATTTGCAAAAAAAAAATGTTGAAAAAATTTGTTTTTAAACTACTAAAATAAATATCATCACTGAATACTATAACAAAGAAAAAAAAAGTCGATCAGATTCCTGCGCCTACGAATACTTGCAAAAGTTATATAGAATACCAAGTGATGTACAGCTGTGTTCAAAATAATAGTAGTGCCTGCAACAAAATAACATTTGTTATATTTACGGTGCTTCTATGGTTAAAAATTTAATTTCTTTGATGTCAAAGTTTGTAACGGTCAATTACTAATAAATGTATCGTAATTTTAAAGTGGAAAAGAAGGTGCCAAATAATTTTTCAATGATTTTTGGTTGTTCTTTCGAATTTGACCTGTTCAAAATAATAGTAGTTAAAGTTATTTTTTAAGAATTTAAAAGCGGTTTATAACTTAGAATATTTATTTTTGGTTTAAAAGTAAGTACTCATATAATTTGAATAATTTTTCAACAAAAAACGATTTGTTTCGGTTTTAATCTATTTAAAGTTCGAAGAGCAAAACACTGCAGTTCGGATAACGGAAACTTATACGAAAGCTGCTTGAAGAAGGGAAAACCTACTTGGAAATTCAAGTTTATATTAGGATGCTCCCCTACAATGGTAGCCAATGCAATAAAGTCAACGAAAAACCCGAAACGCGCGGTAGAAGAAGAAAAAAGACCGCCGTAGATGACAGGAGTAATGTCCAGACGAGCAAAGTTGAGCTTTCTGCATCGTTGTTTCACATCCAGAAGGCTTTAAGCCTGGATTACAGTGCAGTGAAAATTCGGAGGCGAATGTTAGACACTAATTTGTACGCTTGAAGTCCACGAAAAGTTCCGCTGTTAACAAAGAAATATGTTTAAATTCTTAAATTTTCGACCCTCCATGTTTAACTGTTTCCGTCGTATACTTTGGAACATATTCCGTATTGGGTGGACGTCGGACTTATTCTGGAGATCCAGTACCACCAAAGGGGACAAATATGCTCTCATCAATAAACAATATGTTACGCCATTACTTTGCTGGCCAGTTTATGTGGTCTTTTACAAACTGGATACGCTTTTTAACATGTTTCGCTGAACTTTTCGTGGACTTCAAGCGTACAAATTAGTGTTTAACATTCGCCTCCGAATTTTCACTGCACTGTAATCCAGGCTTAAAGCCTTCTGGATGTGAAACAACGATGCAGAAGGCTCAACTTTGCTCGTCTGGACATTACTCCTGTCATCTACGGCGGTCTTTTTTCTTCTTCTACCGCGCGTTTCGGGTTTTTCGTTGACTTTATTGCATTGGCTACCATTGTAGGGGAGCATCCTAATATAAACTTGAATTTCCAAGTAGGTTTTCCCTTCTTCAAGCAGCTTTCGTATAAGTTTCCGTTATCCGAACTGCAGTGTTTTGCTCTTCGAACTTTAAATAGATTAAAACCGAAACAAATCGTTTTTTGTTGAAAAATTATTCAAATTATATGAGTACTTACTTTTAAACCAAAAATAAATATTCTAAGTTATAAACCGCTTTTAAATTCTTAAAAAATAACTTTAACTACTATTATTTTGAACAGGTCAAATTCGAAAGAACAACCAAAAATCATTGAAAAATTATTTGGCACCTTCTTTTCCACTTTAAAATTACGATACATTTATTAGTAATTGACCGTTACAAACTTTGACATCAAAGAAATTAAATTTTTAACCATAGAAGCACCGTAAATATAACAAGTGTTATTTTGTTGCAGGCACTACTATTATTTTGAACACAACTGTAAGTACATAGATGCGCAGAAAGATAGAAAAATTCAACACTGAATATCATACCATTTTTTTCTTCATAAATATACCTACCATGACTCTTGCACATAGAGTAAAACCAACGGAAAACGAAAACACAAGTGAATTCGGTTGCGCAAAGCAAAACCGCAATATACACTTGCAAGGCTTGCAACCCTTTTTTTTGCTATTTCCTTGTAGTAGGAGAGCCAGTGGCACATTTGACTAAGGTAGCTCTTGTAAGGCTAAAAATTCTTACAGTGATAATTTTTAGCATGCTAAGTAAAAAAATCTTGGTCTGGCAGGCCTCAGCGGTGCACATCATATATATATATGACCTTGAAAGTGTAAAAAAAATTTAAAAAAAAAAGTTGCTCTTGTAAGGCTGAAATTTTTATAGAATTTAGTTTACCCATCGAGAAGAACAAAAAAAAAATTGCCAGACTTTTTTGAGGTGCACAAGTGCCTGCCAGACTAACTTTAAGGTGCGAAGTTTACATGCATTAAACGAAACTTTATTCTGTAAAGTCGAAATTTATATATGTGTTTGTCCAAGCGATTTTGAGAGGAACTGTGCAATTACAGCCGGTCCTGGCCGATATAAGTCCTAGTTAGGTGAGTGGAAAGATGCAACTTTCTCAAAAATGACTTATAATCAAAAAAAAAATATTTAAGAACAACGGCAACACTTACAGTTATGAGTGATACTTTTTTTAAAAGGTTAAATTGTACACTTGATTTTAAATTTTAAATCAAAATATTTTAATCAATCGTTTTTGAAATAACCAATTTTAAAGTTAATATTTGGGAAAAAAAAACTTTAAAAAAACACATTGAAAAATAATATTGTCAAGACTGTGAATGAAGAGCAAAATTGAAGGATACATAACATTAATCCAATAAATTTCCTATTAAACACTGAAAACTACATGTCTCTACGACTTCTAGGTTTTGAGAAAATTGAAAAATAAGAAAACCATTTTTTTATCAGATTTTTATTGTTTTATTTATATTTTTAAAATTTTTTTATATTTTCTTATTTTTCAATTTTCTCAAAACCTAGAAGTCGTAGAGACATGTAGTTTTCAGTGTTTAATAGGAAATTTATTGGATTAATGTTATGTATCCTTCAATTTTGCTCTTCATTCACAGTCTTGACAATATTATTTTTCAATGTGTTTTTTTAAAGTTTTTTTTCCCAAATATTAACTTTAAAATTGGTTATTTCAAAAACGATTGATTAAAATATTTTGATTTAAAATTTAAAATCAAGTGTACAATTTAACCTTTTAAAAAAAGTATCACTCATAACTGTAAGTGTTGCCGTTGTTCTTAAATATTTTTTTTTTGATTATAAGTCATTTTTGAGAAAGTTGCATCTTTCCACTCACCTAACTAGGACTTATATCGGCCAGGACCGGCTGTAATTGCACAGTTCCTCTCAAAATCGCTTGGACAAACACATATATAAATTTCGACTTTACAGAATAAAGTTTCGTTTAATGCATGTAAACTTCGCACCTTAAAGTTAGTCTGGCAGGCACTTGTGCACCTCAAAAAAGTCTGGCAATTTTTTTTTGTTCTTCTCGATGGGTAAACTAAATTCTATAAAAATTTCAGCCTTACAAGAGCAACTTTTTTTTTTAAATTTTTTTTACACTTTCAAGGTCATATATATATATGAGTGCACCGCTGAGGCCTGCCAGACCAAGATTTTTTTACTTAGCATGCTAAAAATTATCACTGTAAGAATTTTTAGCCTTACAAGAGCTACCTTAGTCAAATGTGCCACTAGCTCTTGGACTATTGATGCTGATTTGTTTTTTCTACCTAAATAGACTTTAATTTTATGACTTTGGTTCTCTAGAAAGAGAAAGAGAATGCAAATAAAGATACCGAGAGAGAACTGAGTTGAGATGACGTTGAACGTGAGAGATGTATGGCGAAGAAAGGTCACTAATACACACAAACTCATTTACATGAAGTCTGAGTTCGTCATTCGGGGACACCCACTCTTAACATAATTTTTGATGTATTTTATAATTTTAAGAAAATCCTGGTAGGTATTTGCAAGCGATTCGGGATACAAAAGTGTCATTTATTTTCATTATCACTTTTTATCTATACATAAATTCAGCGCAGTCGTGAAATTAACTTAAAGAAAAGTGAACAAACAATAGTAAAGCAAGTTTAAATTACCTATACCTAAACATAAAATTAGTTTCACTTTTGAACTTGATTGTTTTGTTTGTTTACTAACCCAATTTCAAACCCTATAGCCCTTTTAAACTGAAGTGTGTATTGTGTTTACTATTCAAGACCGCAGTGGTGTCTTTAGTCAATTTTAAACCCTGGGCTCTTAGGAAAAAGGAGCCTCTCATGTTTATAAGACCTAAATTAGGGTAAGATTCCATTCGAATTGAATATAAAACCTGGGTTGAATCACCGCACACGATTACGATCATACGTTAAAGCAGAAACACAATCACGCTTTGTCGTCGATTTTGACAACTGCCAAAAGTTCAACCATACGAAATCTGTGTAACCTCTTAATATGACGCTTTTCCTACGTAGGTACGCTTTGTTTTGACAAACGTAAGGAAACGTAAGAAAGCGAGCAAAAGTTCAACTAGGATGAACTTTTGCTCACTTTCTGACATCTATCAGACATAGTTACAGTCACACACATAATTATTGGGCCAAATGTCAATAAAAAAAAAATAAATTATTACAAAATTAGGTGTGTTTTTTTGTTTCTCTATATAGATTTTGCACATAAAAACGACATCAAAACAATTTACGTATTAAAAACAACAATAAATTTAATGATGTGGTAGACTGAGATTTATTGTTAATTCTCTTTAAAAAAGAATTTATTTTGATAGATTTTGCTTTTATAACTATAGGATTATAGAATAAAAAAAATTTCTATGTATTTTTCAACACATTAATATCCTTCTTCATTTTTCCAAATTTAAATCAAGATAAAGACTTGGCGCAATAATTTTGTGAGTGACTGTGTTTTTTTTTTATTTGACAGCAGATTTTATGTTTTAATCAGCTGTTCAAAGTCAAAGTGACAGAAGCGAGCTTTGAGGATTTCTCAACGTAACGCGACGATGCGTCTGGCAAAGCGTGATTGTGTTTCTGCTTTTAACGTTTTGACTATTGCTCTATCTATTTAATCAGTAGAAAAAGAAAGGGACACATAGCAACCATTCGTTAGCGAACGTATGCCGTCCTTCATCTTTTTTTTTAGAAATTAGAGAACGGAGAGTATTTCATCATGTCCAATCGTTTTTCCTGTCTTGGGTGTTTTCACCGCCCTGAAGTCTGACATACCGATACAACCCTGAAAATATACTTCTATAAAAGTAACTTTGAATTATTTGTGTTAAGATATATAGGTACCTACCTAGACTAGAGCATTAAGCATAGATTCTAAAAAAAAACATATTTCAAGCACTACCGCCACCGTCTGCTATTGCAAGAATAAAACAAACCCCACCTTCCTTAAAAATGCATTATATCTACTATTCATTGCTCGTATCACGCACAAGTCTATTGTTTTGATAAATGACGTAATTTAGTTTTCCAACATGGATTTTATCATAGAAATGTGTATGGACACTGCAGAGCAAAAAAAGAATATGACCAAGATATCCAGGGGCACGGTACAAAGTTCTAAAGTTTGGGTTCAAATTCGTATCAATAAAATTTTGATTGTTTACTTGGCAATTTTTGAAATAACTTTAAAAATCTGTAATTTAAAGAAAAATTGTCAAGAGAACAATCAAAATTTTATTGATACGAATTTGAACCCAAACTTTAGAACTTGGTACACTTTTACATCTCAGTACTTTTTGTGCCAGCATAATTTCAACATAGGAGAACTTGGCTCTTTTTTAATAGTATGTTTTTGTTGCGATCATTCCATAACATTAAATAACTGAGAGGAAATTAAGCTTAAATTGTTGAATTCACATGTATTTATATGTTATGAACACTGCATCGCAAATGTTTTTAATATTTAACTTAGAATACTTACTTGATTTATTTATGAAAAATGTAATAATCCAATTAGTAAAACTATTTTTAATTGCGAGAAACACTAAACATTATTATTTATTAAAACATGAAAGTGATAAATTTATTATTTTGTAAATTAAAATAATACAATGTGCACTTAATTTTTGGTTATCTTCAACGACAGTTTCATAGAAATAAAAAAATACAATATTTCCACAAAAAATGTTCCAACTGCAATTAAAATTCCAACAGTAAAACATATCCAAGCAAATTTGAAATGATATAATGAAAGTGGTTTTGTTTGTTGCTCCATTATAACATGACCCAAATCAGAATAGATGTAACCCGAATTTTTAGCCTGATAATATGCATCCCATGTCCACTTTTCAATCAAACCCGTGCTAAATACTTCAATTATAAAATCATTCAGTATTTCTTTAAATGGTGAATTTTTTGAAAGAAGAAATACCAAGAAATATTGCTGCAAGTTATCTTCAATTATTTGAAAATTTGGTTTTATCTGTGCATCCATTAGAAATTCTAACCTGTCGGTGCCAGCGGCATACGCAAAATTAGTATTTTTCATTGAAGTCAATTCCCTAGCAAATTTTCGATAATTCATCAAAACTAGTATATTCTCAAATCCAACTGGTTTATATGGGAGTTTCAAATAGGAAATAAAATGATAGTCGATCATCATAACTGGAAACTTGTTCTCGATAAGGTCGTGAATTGAGTCTAATTGTTTAATTTTGATGTAGACTGTCAAAAATGATGTCATAAAGATGAGGTAAAAATTCACAGAAATAAAAGCCAAAATCAAAACTAGAAAATAAAACCAATATGATTTAGTTATTGGTTTTTCCGTTGGCATATAAAGGAAAATCATCAAAATTTGACTAAAAGATTTCCACACATCTAAAGGATCTTCGGATATGAAATCATTCAGTATATCAGTTAGAATCAAATATAAAAGCATTAGTCCAAAGCATATCCAAACAATAGGCTGAAAGGGTTTCAAAAAATACTGACTTGAGTTCACAAATCCATTGAGTGGTACCAAAATGCCCCATTTAACACATTTAACAGGATATGAGTTTTCCAATCCATCGAAAGGCTCGTAGACATTCATGCTTACGTGAATTATTTTGCTTAAGGTTGCAATAATAGCTCCTCTGTAGGAATCAACATCCAAATGTTCCACTGGTATGTTGACAAAAGTTGCATTGTGTTTTTTCAAAAATCCAAGAAAAACCTGTCCAGTGTAACCTCCAATATGATGATGTCCTTTTTTATCTGTGTACCAAAACGCTCTAGGAGGATCCTTTGTCACGGTTGTTTGGAGTTGATACCCGTTCAAGTTCTTAAGGGAATTCGGCAACATAGTCTCCTTCGATAACAGAAACTCTTGAATCGGATTTCCGGCAAATAGAAGAAAAGCATAAGTTGTGTTTGATGTTACTCCAAATATTCTTGTAAAACTATCTTTTGAAAGGACAACGAAATACTCCTGAAGTTCTTTGAGACTATTTCCATAAACAATGACAAAGTTTCGAACTCTAATTTGATTCACCAAGTGATGAAATACTGAGAAACTGCTTGACACTTGAACCACAAGTATAATGTTATCCTCAACACTTTTTAGCTCATCATTTGGTGAAATGGTATTAAGAATTGTCACGGGGATATCGAATGGTTTATGGAAAAAATTGCTGAGAAAATTGACCTCAAAATCAACAAAATAAACAGTTGATGAATGTGATTCTTCAATAGCTCGATGAATAATTTGAGTCAATGGCCAATTTTGTTCGGATTTAACGGCACAAAATAATGACCACAAGAAAACTTTAGACAGCAACATCTTTCTTTATTGAACAACAAGCAGCAAATAAAAACACTTAACCTTCTAAAAGATAGTTTTAATTATCCTATTAAATATATCACCTTAAAAGATGAAATTAATATTGCGTGTTTAAAATAAATATAGTTATATTTTTTAACGCATTTCGAAAATAAAACTGCATTTAATTAAAAATAAAATTTAATAATAAAATAATTATATTAGAAATTTGTCGAGTACCTATGTACAGTGCTGCTAAAAACATTCCGGATTTTTTTGTCATTTTCATCAATTGAAATTTTATAAGACAAAACTGTAACAAAATATTATTTTAATATTTTTTCTATGTCGTTTATATATCAGTTAAGCAATTTTAACAGAAAATAGTGATCTTTAATGCATGCAAAAATTTTAAAAATTGAAAAATGAAGTAGAGTCAGAAGTTCAGCTGTGAAAAACTAACCGGATTTTTCAAGGATTTCGATTTTCGTTGTTGAGGTAGCAGTTTTAAGCGTCACTTCAATACAATTTTGTTTGCAGTAACAAAAAAAGTTGTTAGTCTTGTGAATTGTGAAAATTATTTAATGGAATAACGGAAAAAAACGCGTTGTAGTCATCAAAATCGTTATTGAGTTGTAGAACGTTTTCAAGCCGAAATAAAACAAAATATTATCCCTTTGGGATGTTGAAAATTGCAACGTCAAGTGAGTTTGATATCGTCAAAAAATAAAAAAGCGAAAAATTTGTTGAAGTAGATCAATTGGGTGGATGCCATCACAAAATATCCCTAAAAACTGATAGGCGAATACAGAGTTTTTTTTATAAAAGATCCTTTTGCGACTTCTTATACGATTTGTGGGGAACTTAATCTGCCTTCAACATCAAATACTGTAAGAAAGGATTTGAGAGATTTGGTCTTTATGTCTTTCGGCTCAGAAAAAGGCCATTTCATTATACTAAGCATTGTCTAAAAAGGTAGGCAGTGGAAGGACCTTAAGAAACACTTTAAATTTGAAAATAAAAATACTTTATCATGGTTGTATTTACAAAAAAACATCTGAGTTGCTTGGTAACAAAACGGAAAAATATTCTTTTCAGTTATAAAAGCAATTTTAGCTTGTTTAGCAGATTGTGAAATGGCGAAAACATGGACATGTTTGAAACCAAAAAAATATGCTCCCTATTGTGAAGCACAGCAGAGGATCAGTGATGGTTTGGGTTTTTTCAGCTGCAGGCTCTAGCAGGTTACAATAAATCAACGAAATTATGGATCATTTCCAGAATAGAGAGATGTTGGAGTCGATAATGGCTCTATTAAAGGAGAAAGAAATGCCTTTACGTCGCCTCTTTCTGCAAGTTATGATGCCAAAAATTCTTAAAAGCTCATTAAACAGTAGTTTGGGGCAGACAATACTCCTGGCTTAGAATAGCCGTAACAATTAGTCGACTTGAACCTGATTAAAAATTTTTGGGCCATCTTTAAGTGACGGGTAGAAAAGAAAAAGCACACCTCAGCAACTAACGTACTTGTAGCTTTGAAAATGACTGGGAGCATATTCCTAGTTCTAGTTTATTTAATTTGGCCTAGTCAAAGTCTCGTTGGTGCCAAGCAGTCTTTAAAAAGAAAGGTTACTGAGCAAAATATTAACTTTGAAAATTAACATTAAAAAATCCGGTTAGTTTTTCACAGCTGAAATTCTGACTTTACTTCATTTTTCAATTTTTAAAATTTTTGTATGTATTAAAGATCATTTTTTTTCTGTTGAAATTGCTTAACTGATATATAAACGACCTAGAAAAAATATTAAAACAATATTTTGTACCAGTTTTGTGTTATAATATTTCAATTGATGAAAATGATAAAAAAATCCGGAATGTTTTTAGCAGCACTGTATGTTTTGTAAAGAGTAGATAATTTATAATAAAGCATTAAAAATTGATTTGCTAATTTTTTTTTTAAACCTACACTCACAACCAAATAACACAGGGGCGAACTGGGGGTCAAAGATCCTACCGGGACTTTTAGGAAGAGTGCCACAAAATACTTAATTACTCTCAAAGTATTCAAAAATTTAAGTTGATATGCAGAAATTGTTTCTTGGCATTTATTTAAAAAAAAATCGAAAGTTAAAAAAATACTATTTTTCAAAAAACTTTTTTTGATTTTTTTTTTTTTACATTTTACACTTCAAAATTATGTCTGTAAATTTTGAATAAAATTGACTTTGATGAAATATATGAACTTAAAAAATATGTCAATTTGTTGAAAAACGGCAACGCCATATTTCCGTTCTCCGAATTTTTTGAGAAAAACTAAAAACAGTTTTGTTAGAATCAATAAGTCTATAACGTATACCAAATATGATCAAAATCGTTAGAGCCGTTTTCGAGAAAATTGCAGTACCTCAAAAACGTTATATGGGAGATATGCGTTAAAAAAGAGATATTAAAAAAATTAAAAAAACGGGTCTAGGAAATTACGTAAAAATCATCTGTACCAAGTTTCAAGAAAATTCATCCATCCGTTTAGGTTCTAGCTCGATGTACAGATGGACGCACAGACGCACACACTCACAGACTCACGGACGGCATGACGAAAACTACTTTCTTGATCTTCTCCATCATCGTAATTTTGGTTTTGGTCAAAGCCTCGATTTATTTTTTTTCTACACGAAACCAATACTTGCCCTATGGCTATAGAGCAAGTAAAAAAATCATTTTGTTATTAGAGATAATTGACTTTTTAGCTAATTTCTTTACATGTTCTTGTAGGAAATTGAACGCTATACAAAAAAGGCCTTCTACACTTTTTTCGTTTATCTAACCGTACAAGATCAAAAAAAAAAAAAGAATTTCGATTTTTTTGACCCACTCTAATCCACCTCTTCCAAATAATAAAAATCGAAAAAATCGTTGTCTTAATTTATTTGACTTATGTAGAATGTTATTGTTGCTATTTGATCACATAGGTAGGTACACATAGGTATAGGAAATTTCTTTAGAAAACCAAAACTAAAAGTTCTTTTTATGCTTGTTTCAACTATTTGGAGGAAAAGAAAATTACTACATAGTACAGGAAAGATAGACTTTTTCGTGGAACGAAATACAGGACGGCTTAATTTTTCAAATCTGAAAAAGGGGTATTAGAAAAGCTTAAGTCCTGGTTTTCGGGACGCCACCCCCCTGGCGAAATCCGCCATTTTGGAAAACGCGAATCACTCTATATCTCCAAAACTATGGGTCCTATAGAAATGGTTGTCAGACCAAAGTTCTTGGAAATTTAATTATCTTTTTCTTTGTAGTACATTATTTTTCTCAGCGGGCAATAGTTTTGAGGTTATGTTGTTTTAATTTATTTTTTTTCGGTTTTCTTAAGATTATAACAATCACAGTACTAGTTACATAATTTTTTAAACAGTAAAAGTTATAGACCATCAAATTTCCAATAATCTGGTATATTTTCAAAAGTCATGCGATGTATGAGTCGAAAGTTATTGAATTGAAAACTATAGTCTAAGTACAGGAAAGTTAGTAAAGAAATCAGGCATTTTGTGGAGGCTGATTTTTTCAAACCTGAAAGAAGGGTATTAGAAAAGCTTAAGTCCTGGTTTTCGGGACACCAACCCCCTGGCAAAATCCGCCATTTTTTAAAACGCGAATTGGTCTATATCTCCCAAACTATTGGCTTGATCGAATAAGTTACTGAACCAAAATTGTAGGTAATATAAATATCTTTTCTTGTGCATGCACTGTTTTTCAGCGAGGACAACACTTTTTAGGTTATGTTGTTTAATTTTTAATTTTTTCTTTTTTTTTAATTTTTCTCAGTCTCTATGATAGAAACATAATCATTAAAGTTGTAGAACATCAAATTTACATTAATTTGGGATACTTTTGAAGATTATATGACTTTTCAAACCAAAGATACGGAACTTAAAGAGCAATCCCTCTCAATATTTTCAAAAAATATACTAATATGTTTTTGCATAAGGTATGAAAAAAAGGCTAAATCGGGTACCTAATGTAAAAACAAGAAAAATATGATATGAGGGGGAGTTATTAAGGTGGGTAATGGTAAAACTTACAATATTGAGGTACACATATTTTGTTTTAAGTCAAACATCACACTTTTATGATGCTAAAAAATTATGTTTCTATCTGTTTCTATCTTCTACTGAGAAAAATTAAAGAAAAAAAAAACAGAAAAAAATTAAAAATTAAACAACATAACATAAAAAGTGATATCCTCGCTGAAAAACAGTGCATGCACAAGAAAAGATATTTATATTACCTACAATTTTGTAGATATAGACCAATTATCGTTTTTCAAAATGGCGGATTTCACCAGGTGGTTGGCGACCCGAAAACCAGGACTTTCGTTTTTTTACTATCCTTCTTTCATCGTTCCATAAAATGCCTGTTTTTTTTACTAACTTTCCTGCACTAATATTATAGTTTTCAGATCAATAACTTTCGATTTATACATCGCATGACTTTCAAAAATATACCAAATTATTGGAAATTTGATGGTCTATAACTTTTACTGTTTAAAAAATTATGTAACTGATACCGGGATTGTTATAATCTTAAGAAAACCGAAAAAAAATAAATTAAAACAACATAACCTCAAAACTATTGCCCGCTGAGAAAAATAATGTACTACAAAGAAAAAGATAATTAAATTTAAAAGAACTTTGGTCTGACAACCATTTCTATAGGACCCATCGTTTTGGAGATATAGAGTGATTCGCGTTTTCCAAAATGGCGGATTTCGCCAGGGGGGTGGCGTCCCGAAAACCAGGACTTAAGCTTTTCTAATACCCCTTTTTCAGATTTGAAAAATTCAGCCGTCCTGTATTTCGTTCCACAAAATGCCTGTTTTTTTACTAACTTTCCTGTACTAACAATTTTAGACTAAAAATGTAAAAAAAAAAAACAGTTTTTTACACGAAATCGCCCATCAGTGATTAAAAGGCCAGCAACCAAGGTTGTGGCATGGATTGACTGTATTTTATGAGAAAGTTTTTTGTTAAAAAAAAACTAAAAAATTAATATAGCATAGACACTCTGAAGTAGTTAATTAATGAACATTTCTCATATCTCCTGAAATATGCGTAAAACCGTCGTATTTCCTAAACTAAGCGTCCAAACAGCCACAGCAAAATTCAAAATACTCTAAAAACATAACTACGAGCAAAAAACTTATAGAATTCGCATAAAATTCATTTCACTCATATTTTATTTATTAAAACTCTTTATTTTTGCTTTCTATCCTAAATGCAACGTTTATTTATACCAAATTTCAGTAGGGTGGCCCATCAATTTTATTTTCACTCAAAAAAAAAAAAAACAAAAAAATAACGTAAGTGTACCTTTTGTATAATTGATTTTATTGGACTTTTTCGAATTAAAAAAAAAAACACCCTTTGACCTTAAATATTTTTAAAGAATGCTTAGATTCTTGGTTTCTGTTATAAAAGATATATATTTCTAGTAATTTGTGTTAGGATACCACTAAACTTTTTCAAGAAGTTTAAAAAATTAACAAAATGTATGTCAGCTGTTATGATACCTTTCTTACACATAACTCAACCCATACAAAAAACACAATTTCACCCAGCATCCTAGCACCCCCAGATTTCCATAAGATTTGGATATTTTTTATTTATATTCGGTGCGAAAAGTTTATTATCAAATCCTTTTCGATTTAACTACCATTTTATTTTTTTAAGTGAAAACTTTTTTAGTGTCGTAGTGATTTGAAACAAGATGAAACAAAAAAGCGACACGAAAAATCAATTGATCATAACTTTTTTATTTTAATAGATAGATGAATGAAATTTATACAGTAGATAGGTAATTAAATAAATTATGATTGTGCAAAATTTCAATTAACTTCATATTCAAAATTCTGAGATAACGGTGAAAAGATGTTCTTTTTCTAAACACGTTATTTCTTTTGATCTAGAGCAAATAACAAATTTATTTAACTTTAATACGCATGCTGATAATATTACCTTTCATTTAATATATTACACTTGTAGAACACGGTACGTGCTCTACAAGTTATATAATCTTTAATTGAAAAACTTGAAAAATACCTCAAAACACCTGTAAACATTTGTTGCCGATGACCAGCCAACAGTAGAGGAAGTACCGTCATCTCAGTTTGAAATTTCGACATGGTTGGCTTTAAAAAAATCTTACTTTTTGAAGTTATACTTCTTATGGGAGGGTGAGTATGAAAATTCACTTTTTGACAAGAATGTCAAAGGGATTATGACGCGATCACCATGGGTAGCAGGGATGTCGTTTAACCTTTAGAGTAGTCAGTACTTTAGTATTTAAAAATGCAGTACGCCGCAGTACGGCAAACATAAAACACACAACACGTTGCAAGTTGCATGTGGCAAGTTGTATGTGGCAAGTTGCGTGTGGCAAGTTGCATGTGGCAGGCTGCATGTGGCAAGTTGCGTGTGGTAAGTTGCATGTGGCAAGTTGCGTGTGGCAAGTTGCATGTGGGAAGTTGCATGTGACAAGTTGCATGTGGTAATTTCCATGTGGCAAGTTGCCAGGGTTGCAAAAAGCTCACATTTCAGCTCAGCTCACAGCTCAGCTCAAATTTGAGCTAGCTCACTTTTGAGCTAGGTTCCATAGCTCAGCTCATTTGAGCTGAGCTGAAAGTGAGCTGAGCTGAAAGTGAGCGCCCCCAACTTCCAACGCCTATATCTCGGAATTTTGAAGAAAATGAAAAATAAAATTTTTGATGCCAAAAGGTAGCGGGGACTCTAACCTACATTTGGGTACAACTCTTATCCCTGTAGGTCCACGCGTTCTCAAACCGGAAGAACTTAAAAGTAAAAAAAAAATAGGCACGATTCTGAAAAAATTGGCATGATGTGGCGGTTTAACATGGAAGGCGATTTTTTAAAAATCTGACAATGTGCAAAGCGTAGGCCCATGATACAAGCTATCATTTGGCATCACTCCCAAAAATTGCTCTCAAACGGTTTAGCTTCCAGGAGCGTTCAAAGATTCGGGGATTTTTCGAAAAAAAATTTTACCCTTACTTTCAAACACGATTTTCTCGGAATTTTGAAAAAAATCGAAAAACCGGATTATACCACTATCGGGTAGCTGAGAATATAAGCTTTCATATGGCACCACTCCCCTGTTTCTAGATCAAAGCGTTCGAACGCCTATATCGCGGAGTTTTGAAGAAAATGAAAACAAATTTTTTGATGCCAAAAGGTAGCGGGGACTCTAACCTACATTTGGGTACAACTCCCATCCCTGTAGGTCCACGCGTTCTCAAACCGGGAGAACTTAAAAGTAAAAAAAAATTAGGCACGATTCTGATAAAATAGACATGATGTGGCGGTTTAAAATGAAAGGCGATATTTTAAAAATCTGACAATGTGCAAAGCGTAGGCCCATGATACAAGCTATCATTTGGCATCACTCCCAAAAATTGCTCTCAAACGGTTTAGCTTCCAGGAGCGTTCAAAGATTCGGGGATTTTTCGAAAAAAAATTTTACCCTTACTTTCAAACACGATTTTCTCGGAATTTTGAAAAAAATCGAAAAACCGGATTATACCACTATCGGGTAGCTGAGAATATAAGCTTTCATATGGCACCACTCCCCTGTTTCTAGATCAAAGCGTTCGAACGCCTGTATCGCGGAGTTTTGAAGAAAATGAAGACAAATTTTTTGATGCCAAAAGGTAGCGGGGACTCTAACCTACATTTGGGTACAACTCTTATCCCTGTAGGTCCACGCGTTCTCAAACCGGGAGAACTTAAAAGTAAAAAAAAATAGGCACGATTCTGAAAAAATTGGCATGATGTGGCGGTTTAACATGGAAGGCGATTTTTTAAAAATCTGACAATGTGCAAAGCGTAGGCCCATGACACAAGCTATCATTTGGCATCACTCCCAAAAATTGCTCTCAAACGGTTTAGCTTCCAGGAGCGTTCAAAGATTCGGGGATTTTTCGAAAAAAAATTTTACCCTTACTTTCAAACACGATTTTCTCGGAATTTTGAAAAAAATCGAAAAACCGGATTATACCACTATCGGGTAGCTGAGAATATAAGCTTTCATATGGCACCACTCCCCTGTTTCTAGATCAAAGCGTTCGAACGCCTATATCGCGGAGTTTTGAAGAAAATGAAAACAAATTTTTTGATGCCAAAAGGTAGCGGGGACTCTAACCTACATTTGGGTACAACTCCCATCCCTGTAGGTCCACACGTTCTCAAACCGGGAGAACTTAAAAGTATAAAAAAATTAGGCACGATTCTGATAAAATAGACATGATGTGGCGGTTTAAAATGAAAGGCGATATTTTAAAAATCTGACAATGTGCAAAGCGTAGGCCCATGATACAAGCTATCATTTGGCATCACTCCCAAAAATTGCTCTCAAACGGTTTAGCTTCCAGCAGCGTTCAAAGATTCGGGGATTTTTCGAAAAAAAATTTTACCCTTACTTTCAAACACGATTTTCTCGGAATTTTGAAAAAAATCGAAAAACCGGATTATACCACTATCGGGTAGCTGAGAATATAAGCTTTCATATGGCACCACTCCCCTGTTTCTAGATCAAAGCGTTCGAACGCCTATATCGCGGAGTTTTGAAGAAAATGAAAACAATTTTTTTGATGCCAAAAGGTAGCGGGGACTCTAACCTACATTTGGGTACAACTCCCATCCCTGTAGGTCCACGCGTTCTCAAACCGGGAGAACTTAAAAGTAAAAAAAAATTAGGCACGATTCTGATAAAATAGGCATGATGTGGCGGTTTAAAATGGAAGGCGATATTTTAAAAATCTGACAATGTGCAAAGCGTAGGCCCATGACACAAGCTATCATTTGGCATCACTCCCAAAAATTGCTCTCAAACGGTTTAGCTTCCAGGAGCGTTCAAAATTCGGGGATTTTTCGAAAAAAAATTTTACCCTTACTTTCAAACACGATTTTCTCGGAATTTAAAAAAAAAGTCGAAAAACCGGATTGTACCGGAATTTTTTTTTTATGATAAAAAAAGAAATATTTTACTAAAAAAAATAGAAATATATTTACTTTTAAAAAAACCAAGAAAAAAGATCACGAAAAATTATCTGTTTTATTTATAAAAATATCCATGTGTTAAAATAATTCCATTATTATCTAGAACCAAACATCTTAAGCTATGGTGTTTTATAAAAGTTTAAAATATCTTCATATTTCACTATACTTTCCAAATAAAAATCAATGTATCCTCTCACCCATCACAGCTCAGCTCACTTTACCTTAGCTCACCCAACAGCTCAGCTCACCCAACAGCTCAGCTCAACATTCAGCTCAGCTCACTTTCAGCTCAGCTCAAATGAGCTGAGCTATGGTACATACATAGCTCAAAAGTGAGCTAGCTCAAAAGTGAGCTAGCTCAAAATTTGAGCTGAGCTATGAGCTGAGCTGAGCTAACTTTTGAGCTTTGTAGCAACCCTGCAAGTTCCATATTGCTACTACTAGTGCTGAAGCACACACAATTCTCATAAAATTACCATATCGCACATTTTATGCGCAATTCATTTACTTTCGTTAACCATATACCGTACGTTCTGAACCGCACAACATGAGTAAATTTCACAGAATAAATTGAAAATTACATGGACTCAAGGAGGATGAAAGAATTAATTTATTGTTCACTTGATAAAAATGTAAAAAAAACTAAGTGTGGATTAATTACTTCATAATAGAAATTAAAAATATCAAATGAAATTCATTTACATATACTGAATGAGAAGTATAACTTCAGTCGCGTGTACATGTGTACACACACTCTTTTTTTTGTAGGCATGGAAGAAATATGATTGAAGTGTCATATAAAAGGTGAAATAATAATGATATAAAATTTATTATAGGTTGTCTTTAAAAAAATGGATTTAATGGCGTTAGAAGAGAAAAGAGATTGATTGTTTTGCTTTTTTTGTGAAAACTAATTTTGTTAAAAAAATTCTAGCTCTTTTTGTAGATGTTGTATAGACATGGTCGATATAAATATTTTGAGCTGAAACAATAAGCTTTCAGATGGTATAAAATTTATTGTAGGTTGTCATATAAAAAAAAGTGATGGAATAAAAAAAGTTATATTTTTTCGACTTTTTTTAAATGATTTTTAAGGTTTCACTTCAATCACGTGTGAATTGCACACATGATTTTTTTTTATATAACCAACATTTTTTTTTTTTTTTTTTGTGAGAAACACTAAACGTTATTTATTTAATCATGAAAGTGATTAAATTTTTTGATATTTTAATAATTTGAAAAGCATTATAAAAGTGATAACATTTAAAATTTTGTAATTTAAAAAGCATTGTGCACTTAAATTTTGGTTTTCTTCAACGATAATTTTCTAAAAATCACAAAATACAATACTTCCATAGTAAACTTTCCAACTGCAATTAGTATTCCAGCAATGAAACATATCCAAGCAAATTTAAAATGATATAATGAAAGTGGTGTAGCTTCTTGCTCCACAAAAACGTGACCCAAATCAGAATAGATGAGACCTCCATTTTTAGCCTGATAATATGCATCCCGTGTCCATTTATCAATCAAACCCGTACTAAAAACTTCAACTATAAAATCACTTAGTATCCCTTTAAATGGTGAATTTTTTGGTAAAAGAAATACCAAGAAATATTGCTGCAAGTTATCTCCAATTATATGAAAATTTGGTTTTATTTGTGCATCCATTAGAAATTCCAATACGTCGCTAGCTTCTACAAAAGCAAAGCTAATATTTTTCATTGAATATAATTCTCGGGTATAATTTTTATGATTCATCCACATTATTAAGCTCTCAAATCCATCTGGTTTATATGAGAGTTTCAAATAAAATACATTATAACAGTCACACATCATAATTGGGACCTTATTTTCGATTAAATCTTGGATTGAGTCGAATTGTTTAACTTTGATGAAGACTGTTAAAAACGATGTCATTAAGATGAGGTAAAAATTTACAGAAATAAAAGCCAAAATCATTATTTGGAAGTAAAACAAATATGATTTTGTAATTGGTTTTTCCAAAGACATGTTAAGAAAAATGAGGAAAAATTGACTAAAAGATTTCCACACATTTATAGGATTTTTAGAAATGAAATCATTCAGCATATCCATGAGAATCAAATATAAAAGCATAAGTCCAAACCATATCCAAACAGTTGGTTGAAAGGGTTTCAAAAAGTACTGACTTGAGTCCACAAATCCATTGAGTGGCACCAATATGTCCCATTTAATAAATTTTACTGGATATGATTGATCCAATCCATCGTAAGGCTGAAAGAGATTTATAGTAACGTCGATTGCCTTTTTTAATGTTGCATTAGAAATTGCTTCGAAAGGGTCAGTATCAAAATTTTTTATATCGATAACGACAAAAGTTGCATTGTGTTTTTTCAAAAATCCCAGCAAAAGCTGCCCGGAGTAACCTCCAATTTGACGGAGTCCTTTCTTGTCTTCATACGAAAAAACACAAGGAGGGTCTTTCATTAAAGTAGTTCGAAAAGTGAAGCCATTCAAGTCCTTTAAGGAATTGGGTAACGTTTCATTTGATAATAACAATTCTTTAACTGGATTATCATCAAACGGAAGGTATGCATAACTGATGTTGGCTGCAACTCCAAAAATTTCTGTAAAACACTCATTCCAAAGGATAACGAAATACTTTCGAAGTTCTTCGAGACTTCTACCATAAACAATGACAAATTTTCGAACTCCAATTTGATTCACCAAGTGATGGAAAATTGAAAAACTACTTGGCACCTGAACCAAAAGTACAATGTTATCCTCAATACTTTTCAGCTCATCATTTGGCGAAATGGTATTAAAAATTGTCACGGGAATATCGAATGGTTTATGAAAAAAACTGCTGAGAAGTGTTGCCTCAAAATCGACAAGATAAACACTTGATGACTGAGATGCTTCAACAGTTCGATAAACAATTTGAGTCAATGGCCAGTTTTGTTCGGATTTAACTGCACAAAATAATGAAATCAGTATAACTTTTGATAGCAACATCTTACTTTATTGAACAAACAGCAGCAAATAAAAACACTTAACCTTCAAAAAGATAGTTTTAATTATCCTTTTAAATACATCACTTTAAACGATGAAATTAATATTGCGTGTTTAGAATTAATATATTTTTTACGCATTTTTAAACAGTAATAATAAAACACTAAAACCTAATTAGCTAATTTTTTATTTTCTACAATTAAAGCAAACTATTTATGATTTTCCAGAAAAAAAAGCTTAAATTGAATATTATTAAAAAATTAAGTGGTTAATTAACTAATTCCCACAGGAGGAGAATGCTTTGTTTTTTTTTTTATGACGTTGAATATATATCAATTTTTTAAAGTTTTAAGAGAAGTCGCACTATGATATTTGTAGAAATACCCACAGAGTTCGAAAATTTTCTAAAATCAAAATTCAATTGGAAGTAAAAAATTCACGTTTTGAAAATATCACATTTCTAAATGTTAAAACCTTCATTTCCTTGAAATATGCATCCAAATAAATAATAATAAATTCAAAATACTTAAAATATTCTCATGGGAGATTTCTAATGGGATAAGCCCCATGAGACATGTCTCATCCGGCATGTGCCATGATTTTATTTTAATACAAAATTGTACATAATTGTACAATTTATTAATAATCTGTTTTTTTGAAGTGAAAACGTCTGGGACCGAACTTTTTGCAATCAAGGTATCGCCCTCTATCGGCTCTATATGAATTAAAGTGGTTATATACTCGACACAAAAATCGGAAAAAATGCATTTTTCAACTCCCCATAAACCATAGAATGCCGTGAAATAAACCTGCCAGACTTTCGAATTCTTCATCAGGACGCTATTACCTACACATACATATGACCCATTTTCGGTTATCCAAAAACTCCCAAAATCTGCTCTGGGCTCTCGGTCTATTAGTATCGTAGTGATTTGAAACAAGATGAAACGAAAAAGCGACACGAAAAATCAATTGATCATAACTTTTTTGATTTAATAGATAGATGAATGAAATTTATACAGTAGATAGGTAATTAAATAAATTATGATTGTGCAAAATTTCAATTAATTTCATATTCAAAATTCTGAGATAACTTTGAAAAGATTTTCAAATTGTTTATACCTTTTGATCTAGAGCAAATAACAAATTTATTTAACTTTAATACGCATGCTGATAATATTACCTTTCATTTAATATATTACACTTGTAGAGCACGGTAAGTGCTCTACAAGTTATATAATCTTTAATTGAAAAACTTGAAAAATACCTCAAAACACCTGTAAAGATTTGTTGCCGATGACCAGCCAACAGTAGAGGAAGTACCGTCATCTCAGTTTGAAATTTCGACATGGTTGGCTTTAAAAAAATCTTACTTTTTTTGTAGGCATGGAAGAAATATGATTGAAGCGTCATATAAAAGGTGAAATAATAATGATATAAAATTTATTATAGGTTGTCTTTAAAAAAATGGATTTAATGGCGTTAGAAGAGAAAAGAGATTGATTGTTTTGCTTTTTTTATGAAAACTAATTTTGTTAAAAAAATTCTAGCTCTTTTTGTAGATGTTGTATAGACATGGTCGATATAAATATTTTGAGCTGAAACAATAAGCTTTCAGATGGTATAAAATTTATTGTAGGTTGTCATATAAAAAAAGTGATGGAATAAAAAAAAGTTATATTTTTTCGATTTGTTTTAAATGATTTTTAAGGTTTTACTTCAACCACGTGTGAATTGCACACATGATTTTTTACTTGCGATATAGGTACTATAGGGCAAGTTTAGGATTCGTAAAACTAATCGAACTTGAGATAACAATTTTACTTGACATTACGATGATGGAGAATGCCAAAAAAGTGGGTCCGGCAATTCTGTCTGTCTGTCTGTCTGTAAGAACCTTGAGCTACAGCCTAAACTACTGAAGCGATTTTCTTCAAACTTGGTAGTTAACAGTTTTGGGTGATTCCCTAGAGGAGAAATTGAAGTTTTTTTTTTAGAACGAAAACTAACGGTACCTGTCATATAACGGAAACAGAAAAGTTGATTTATTTCAAAAACGGCTCTAACGATTTTGATTAAAATTTTTCTGCTTACTGTTACAGATAAGAGCCTCCTTTAATAATAAAAAAAATATTTTTTGTACCGTTATTAACGGTACCTGCAATAGAACGGTTTTTTGGATTTATGAATTTCTCAAAAACGACAAAACAGATTTCGACCAAATTTTTAATACAGAAACGTTTAAACAATCATTATTTAAAAAAATTTTTAATTTTTCAAAAAACACATTTTTGGATTTTTAAAAAATATTTCAAAATTTTTTTTTGAAAAATCAGTTTTTTTGGAAACGAGTTGGTGAAAAATTTTGAAATTTTGTTTTTATGTGTAAATTAATTATTTATTCAAAATTGCATATCAACTTTTTTTTTGAAAAATGTTAGAAAATTTTTATATATAAAAAATTATTTTTTTAAAAAACGGCTCTAACGATTTTCGAAAATTTTTTTCTGAAAATTCCTTTTTATACTAGAAATAAAATGGCATACTTAGTTTTTTGTAAAAGATCATTTAAAACGGCATTTAATTATTTATAAAAACAGATTTTATTTTTTTTGCACCACTAACGAAATTCCGTGAAAATATCAAATTTTAAACTTTAACATTAGAGTAACTTTTACCATAAGAGCAAGTACGTGCGACCCCAGTCGTGCAATTTATTTTTTTTGCTTTGGATACATTTCTATAAAAAAATCCATGATGAAAAACTTTATGTCGTCGTTTATCAGACAAAACATCACCTTTACCATTAAACAACTTTAGACATGTGCGTGATACTAGCAATGAATAATAATGTAAATTTAAAGGACGTGGGGACTCTAGTTTTTTTCTTTTTTATTCGAAATATGTTTTTAGAACCTATGCTTCAAAGACTAGCGATGTTAATACAATAAACCTTTTAGTTCGGTGTTACTTAAATATCAGAGTATTCAGTGGCGCCTTCAGACATACTCTCGGTGGGCTAGGGTCAAGGGCCCCACATTCTGGGGGGCCCTCTCTATATCATTTAAGTTTATTAAATAATGATAGATTTTGTACAAAAATGTCATTTTTTTTGCTTAAATAAGTTCAAACTCTTTTAGGTATCCCTCAATTCAAATAGAATTGAACTTGTATTATTAACTTTAGAGGCCCCATTTTCTTAAGAGCTTAGGACTCCCAATTGACTAAAGACGCCTCTGAAGTTGTTGATAGTAAACAACCGTAGACCTTTTAGTTTAAAGTGGTAGGACGTGAAAGAGTTGGGAAAGTGTAAGTAAACAAAACAATCAAGTTCAAAAGTGAAACTGATTTTATGTTTCTAATTTAAACTTGCATTATTTTTGTTTACTCACATTCTTGGCGACTGCGCCTGTTATATGTATAGATATAATGTTACTAAAAACAAATACTCTTTTCCGTATCCCGGGTCGATTGAAACTGCCGGGCGGTTTTTTTGTTTCTTTCTTGAAGTGAAAATTTCTTTAGTATCGTTGTGATTTGAAATTCGATAAAAAATTTATATCTATAATGGGCATTAAGAAGGAATTTTATAAAATTCGGCCATTATGTAGGGTAAATAGCGGTAAAACGACATTGAAAAAAAGAGTCTATTTTCAAAACGGTTAGTCATTGATAGATATGATGGAAGAGTAGTATTGAAATTTTTTTTGCAAACTTTAAACCAAGTTATGAATGGTTTTTTACAACACAAATTAAAAACGATTTTCGAGAAAGGTCGTTATGGTGGGTGATCAGTTTTTATTGACAATTTGGCTTGTATACAGAGAAAAATAGACCACATAAAATAGAACAAAAACAATAAGATTTCTCTATGGTTTTCATCCAAGAAGGAAACCTTATTAAAACAATCGGGTTTTCCTTATTGTTTTAAAATCTGCAAAAAAATAAAAAAAAGGTGACCAGGGTGGGAATCGAACTGGAGACTTCAAATCATTAGTCGCCCACCTTACCACCTGAACCAACCTGCCATGAAAATATTGATCGCGATTTTTGTTCTAGTGCTAAGTTGCAAAAAAAAATCCACTTTTCAGTCAAATTTTAATAAGATTTTCTATATAAAAATAATAAGAAATCTCCTTAAAAAAACCTTATTAATCGTTGATTTTAATAAGATTTCCTTATGAAATGTATGGACGGTAAAACAATATGGCAATCTGTTAGTTTTTAGCGGGTCATATTTTTCTCTGTGTATGGTTTTAGAAAATTAATTAAAGAAAAATTAGGTGTGTTATTCGAATTTTTTTCTAAAGTCCTAGATCTCTTAATATGATTTTTTGATAATCGCCTATTTTTTAAACTTTTTTTTATTCAAAAAAAAAAATTCTCAAACTTACAATACTTAAGCTATTAATGATGAGCAAGCATGCGCGAAAAAGTATTCTTTTAAAAGGATATTTGACTTAATAACGGAAAAAACCCTTTTTTGTCCCAAATTTTTGCTGTTTTCAACCGTTTTTTTTTTTTTATAATTAACATTTTCTTTATTTTGATAGATAAATGAATAAAATTTCAATTATTTAAATATTCAGAATTTAAAGATTTTAAAAACATGATCTTCTTTTGAAACTTGATATTTTTTTTTAAATCTAGATCAATTAGAAATTTGGTTTAGATTTATTTACGCTTTGCTTTTATTTGTGCAAATTAAATATTCTCATGTTAGAAAATTTTTTCCCGCTTCACTTTCCACATATCTATTGATTGGGGTTGAGATGAGACTCCAAATTAATCGTCCCCTTTGAGTAAAATTTTATTCTCCTTTATCCGGTGCGAGTTTTCGAAAATAACTTCAATAAGCTTTAAAAATGAAACTTGAATGTTTTTTAAAAATACTTCATGAAGCTTTCAAAAATAACTTAATATAATACATTATACGAAAAATTTAAAAACCTATTTAAAAATAGTCTTTAAAATAAATTAAGTATTTCAAAATTGCTTACAGATAAATCTTTCTTGAGCACCTTTAATGCACATCCTTTTTGGCTCACTTTTTTGACATACCTTTTTCAAGTTTCGAATATTTTGATCGATATCTCGATAGCAATGCATGAAACACAAGCATGAAAAAAGCTACTAAAAAACATTCTACCTATTAAAATTTTCGTTTCTTGTCAAAAAAAAACTATTTTATCCCTTTTTTTTCAAAATGAAATGAAAAAATAATAAGAAATTTTGGCCGAAAAGTTTAGCATTTCGGTTCATTTGCATTTCTTATCCGTTTTATTCCGATAAAAGGACTGGACTATATTTTTTTAAAGGTATCTGATTTATCTATTTTTTTTTTTTTTTTTTTAAATAATACTAGCTCTGAAATTGATAGCGATTCAGAGTGTAAGTGCTTGAGTCGTGTTAAACGATATTTCAATTATTATTATTTTCGTCTACAGTACAAAGTAGCCCTTGAGTCCTTTACACAATATAAAAGGCCAAGGTTTACTGTCATTTCCATTTAACAATTTAATTAAAAGCTATTTCTTAAAAAAGGATAAAAGTGGTTTGCAATTGTTCATTTTAAATAAAATGTTGTTGTCTAAGGTCGTTTTATTTTCATTATTTTGTGGAGTTAAAACCGAACGAAATTGTGCTCTAAACCAAATTATTCATCGAGCTATTGAAGAGTTTCAATCATCAACAGTTTACTTTGTTGATTTCGAGGATACATTTCTAAGCTATTATTTCGAAAAACCATTCGATATTCCTTTAATTATTTTAAATACCATTTCGTCAAATAAAGATTTGAAAAGTGTTGAAGATAACATTATACTTGTTGTTCAAGTATCAAGCAGTTTGCAAGTTTTTCATCACTTGGTGAATCAAATGAAAGTTCGAAAGTTTGTCATTGTTTATGGAAATAGTCTCGAAGAACTTCAAAAGTATTTCGATATCCTTTGGAAAGAGTGTTTTACAAGAATTTTCGGAATTGCAGCTAACATCACTTATGCATTCCATCCATTTGCAGAGAATCCAATTCAAGAATTTGTATTATCAAATGAAACTTTGTTACCCAATTCCCTAAAAGACTTGAATGGTTTTACTTTTCGAACAACTGTAAAAACGGACCTTCCCAGAGTTTTATGGTATAAGGACAAAAATGGACATCGCCAAATTGGAGGTTTATCAGGACAGATTTTTCTGGGATTTTTGAAACAATACAATGCAACTTTTGTCGAAACAGCAATTGAACATTTGGACACTGAGCCTTTTATAGCAGTTGTTAATGCAACTTTAAGCAAGAAAATCGATATCAGTATGAATGCTTATGAACGTGTTGATGGATTGGAACAATCATATCCAATAAAATTAATCAAATGGAATATATTGGTGCCATTCAATGGTTTAGTGAGTTCAAGTCAGTACTTTTTGAAACCATTTCAACCAACTGTTTGGATATGCCTTGCATTTATGCTGATTTATTTGATTGTCACTGATATGTTGAAGGATTTTTTTGGCAAGGAACCTGTAGATTTATGGAATTCTTTCAGTCGAATTTTCTTGATTTTCTTAAACATGCCTCTGGAGAAGCCAATAACTAAATCATATTGGTTTTATTTTCAAGTAATGATTTTAGGATTTTTTTCTGTGAATTTTTACCTCATATTTATGACGTCATTCTTGACAGTCTACATCAAAGTTAAACAATTCGATTCAATTCAAGATCTCATCGAAAACAATGTGCCAGTAATGATGGTTAAATATGATTTTCATTATTATTTAGATCGTTTATATCATCCAGATGGTTTTGAAAAAGTTATAGTTTTCATGGATTATAAAAGTTATTCGAAAGAATTGAGTTCAATGAAAAATACCAGCTTTGCTTATGCGGATGGAACAGATAAATTGGAATTTCTATTAAGTGGACAAATAAAACCAAATTTTCATATAATTAAAGATAATTTGGATCAATATTTTTTGGGATTTCTTTTGGCAAAGCATTCACCATTTCAAGAAATATTAAGTGATTTTGTATTTCAAATTTTTACTACAGGTTTAATGGATAAATGGACAAGAAATACATATTATCAGGCTAAAAATGAGGGACTCATCAATTCGGATTTGGAACATGTTTTGGAGGAGCAAGAAGCAATGCCACTTGCATTGTATCATTTTAAATTTGCTTGGATATGTTTTGTTGTTGGAATATTATTTGCTGTTGGAACATTTGCTGGGGAAGTATTGTATTTTGTGATTTCAAGAAAACAATTGTTGAAGAAAATGGAAAATTATGAAGGAAATTACTTGTTTTAAAATATAAAATTCCTTCATATCACTTTTATAGATATATGTATGTATTTTAAAGTTTCAATAAATAATGTTTAATATATTTAGCATTGAAAGATTTGTATTTAATTGATTTCTTTTAAAGGATTGGTAATTAAAATTCTACTTAAACATTTATGGATATAAAATTGCCGCCTTAGAATTGTAGAATTGTACCTTTTTATTGTAAGTATTTTTAGAAGAATTGGGGCTCATACGAGTATCTAGAAAAGATATATTTTTGTTTTTAAATTAAAAAAAAAAAAACTGCTTCAATTTTATCAATTTTCATAATGAAAATTGCTGAAATTGAGATAGTTTTTTATACAAAAAATCATGAAAAATGAATTATGTATACTAGACTGATTCAAAAAAAATTTTTCTTTTTTTTGTTCAAAGCATTGTTGAAAATATTGTTGGAAATGACGAAAAAAAATACTGTTAAAGTTTCAGCCCTTAATGTAAACATTTAGTACCGCCGCATCGCAAATTTCTATTTCCCATACGATTTTTATGGGAAAGATTGTGTGTTTGTGTTTAGATTGTCTTTTTAATGGTTCATCAAAAAGGCTAGATTTGATCATTTTCTTGTAAAAAATTGAACGCTCTACAAAATTGCATTTATAAAATTAAAAAAAAACGGACGCGAAAAATTAATTAAAATAATTTTTAGTTGAAAAAATGAAAATTCGGATTTATTGAAGAAATCTAATATGATAGTTTTAGAGGTTTGAGAGTTATATAAAAGGATCTGTGAAACCAAAATACAACATAGAATACAAATATTCGAAAATTTTGCCAAATTTTTTGAAAAACCTAATAATTTCGTAAAAAAATGGGAAAAAAAATGAAAAAAAAATTACTTTTTATATTTTAAAGTTGAATAACTTCGAAACGCGGGGGTAAATCAAAAAAAAAAAAATAAAAGCTTTTTTGTAGAGCGGACAATTTTATAAATGAAAATGATTTTGTCAAACCTTTTGGGTGAACCATTAAAAAGATAAAACATTCTAAACACAAATACACAATCTTTCCCATACAAATCGTATGGGAAATAGAAATTTGCGATGCGGCGGTACTAAATGTTAACATTAAGATCTGAAACTTTAATAGTATTTTTTTTCGTCATTTCCAACAATATTTTCAACAATGCTTTGAACAAAAAAAAAAAATTTTTTTTGAATCAGTCTAATGTACCTATACTTTCAACGGCGGATCCAGGGGGGGGGGGGGCCCGGGGGCACGTGCCCCCCCCCCCCCCCCCCGTTTTCGTTTTTTTTTTAACATATGTGTTTTTAAAATTGAGCAACACGCCACAACGTTACATAACCTATAAGAGTTTGCCGTAGCTCTCACCCCCGAAAACAAAGACCTCTTGAAAAAAAAACTCCTCTAAAGCGACCCTCCCTACAAACAATTTTGGTCCTATAATGCTTTACAGAAGCAACAGTAGCATCTGTAAAGCTTTATAGAAGCAAAATTGTTTATCGGGCTTACTTATGAATTTTTATAAATATTATATTTTTGAGAAAATTTCTCCAGGGATACCTTTAAAAATATGGAAAGAAATAGTGTTCCAAATTTCAAAAGTATCGGTGCAGTAGTTTTGAAGTTATGAGGTTAACCGGCTTTGAAAACATTACTTGTGGGGAGAACGATTTAAAGTTTTGAACTCTGGACTAAAACGTTTGTAACCGAAATATTAAAATACTCATAACTTGGTCAATTTGGCGCCAATAGACCTAAAATTTAAACACAATATTTTTGAGATATAAAAAAATTTTAATGCAAATAAAAAACAAAACCCTAGTTTCATTTTTTTTATTCTTAGGAACTTTAATATTTATTAGAATGTAGTCTTTAGTATTTGACTAAAAACTACAAGGTCACTAAATAATGGTATAAATGTCCATAATATTGCAAAATTTTATACAAAATCGATTAAAAAGCGAAAACATTTTTTTTTTCTAAATTTAATCTTTAAAACTTAATTTCTCAAAAACTATTTAATGAAACAACTTGAGTCAAAAAAATAAAATAAATAAGTGGCTTTTACTGTACCAAGAAAATAAAAATTTTTCCTTCCGAATAACTTTTTTGTCATTTGGTACCTATTTGATAAGGAAAATGTGCCCAAATTTATTACATAGAACCTTTTTGAATACAATTTTATAAAATGCACGACTGGGTCGAGCGTACTTGCTCTTATAGTAAAAGTAACTCCAATGATAAAGTTTTTATTGAACAGGATTCGGAAAAAATTATAATTTTATATCTTCAAGGAAGTTAAAAAAAAAAAAACAGAGTGTGTGTAGTACACGCGATTGAAGTTATACTTCTCACTCACGTGCCTCATGCATTTGCCACATGCGATATGTTACTTGCCACATGCAACATGCTTTCCACCTGGAACTTGCCACATGAAACCTTCCACAAGCAACTTGCCACATTCAACTTGCCACATGCAGTTTGCCACATGCACTTCCACATGCTGCATGTACTGAATGCCACACGCCTCGTGCTACTTGGCACATGCACTTGCACCATGTTTCCTGCCACATGGTACCTGCCACATGCTTCATGCAACTTGCGACATGAAACAAGGAACTTGCCACGTGTCGTGTGTTTTTTTTTTTGCTGTAGTGCATTTTTAAATATTAAAGTACTCCCAACTCTTAAGGGGAAACGACAGCCCTGCTGCCCTATTGTCAGTCTCGGAGGTGGCGATTGCGTCATAATTTCTTGACATTCTTGTCAAAAAGTAAATTTTCATGGCTCACCGCCGCCGGCCGCCACAAAAGAAGTAGGTATAACTTCAAAAATAAAAAATATGTTTTTTTATTCATTAAACATCGTTTTAAATAATCTTTTACACAATACCAAGTATACCATTTGAATTCCTCTATAAAAAGGAATTTTTAGAAAAAAAAAAATTTAGTTAAAAAAAAATAATTTTTTAAGAACGAACAAATTTTCTAGCATTTAAAAAAAGTCATGTCATTTTTAAGAAAATATTATTCAACACAATTTCGATATAATTCATCACGTCGTTTTCAAAAAATTGATTTGTAAAAAAAAAAAAATTAAAAAATTTTTTTAAAAATCCAAAAATGTATGTTTTTTTTCAAAATATTGTAAAGTTTTAAGTTGAAACTAGCTATGTCGTTTACGAAAACTTAATAAATAACTTGTTGACTTAAACATTTTATTTCTTTTAGAGACCGTTAAAAATTACTTGAAAACAAATAAACAGGCGCTAAAAAATACAGTACCAAGCAAAAAAATGCAAACGAAAGAGGTTAAAAGAGTTTTAAACAAGAAATAAGTTATTTAACATAGTTATACTACCAATTTTGGTAGTTTTAATATCGATGTAATCAAAAAATTTTACTTATAGTTTGAGGCCTTTTCTGGTAATTCCTCTACTAACTTGATTTAATATGTTCTGCTAACTTGAGGGGCATAACGCATAAGCTTTACTTATAGACCATGCGATATTTCCGATATACCTACTAATCAATGAGGCATGACATGTCTGCTAAGAAAATATTCTTTTTCAACGGCAAGATTCAACATCAATCTCTCTTCGTTATTTCACCTTAAAACGCAACACATTTATGTAATCTATCAAACCCATAATTATTTCAATAAATCAGAAATAAATAAATTCATTTCTAAAACGTTTAATTACATAATATTTTTGCTTTTAGTAAAAATTACAGTTTATCTACATTTGTTCATTTAATCAATCAAAATACACTCTGTATCGATTGAATTGGGACGTGTAATCGTTTAGTGGATTTTTATTCAAAATACCATAGTATAGTGTTGTTTTTTTTAACCAAGAGCAGTTTTTGGGTTTAATTTTTTGGACCAAAAATAACGGTAGGTACCTGTCATATACCGATTTTGGTAAAAGTTTAATATTCTTCAAAACGACTCCAACGATTTTGTTTAAAAAGTCTTTCTTTTCATGGAACATTTTTTTTCGAAAATTATTATTAACGGTACGACACGGTACCTGTCATAGAACCGTTTTTTTTTTTTTTCAAATTTGATTTTCTGCCAAACTACTGATTGAATTCCAACGAAATCTTACACAAAAGCATTAATTTATTTTGTTTTAATATAAATTAGAAATAGAATTTCGAAAAAAAAAAATTTTTGGAATATAAAAAAAATTTGAAATTTTTATTTTTGAAAATTAAATTTTCGAAAACGGGACATTAAATTTTTGGAAATTTAAGTTGTAGAAATGTTGATTAGTAATTTCTACAAAATGGCATACCTACCAATTTTATTTTTGAACTTATTTTTTCAAAAAATTATTTAAAAATAAGAAGTTTTTTATTTTGAAATTTCTGTTTCTAAAAATGCATCTCAATAAAAGAAATCAAATTGTATACTTGTTTTGGAGCTTATTTTCTTTTCAGATGTTATTTTTTTAGATTTGAAAAACTAATTTTTTTGTTTTTTTTAAACAATTTTCCGAAAAAGTACCAATTATTTTTTTTTTTTTTACTTTGAGTAGGTAGACATTAACTCTTTCACTTGCAATAATTTTGAACGAATATCATAATTGTTCTGAAAATTCATATCGACATTGAGTGTAAACTTGAGTCGTATTAAATGACATTTCAATTGTTAAATTAGTTAGTTTAAACATGCAATATGTAGTAGGATAATTAAAACTAATTTAATAGAAGGGAAAATGTGGTTAGCTTCTGTTGTTGCTCATTTCAAAGAATATGTTGTTGTCTAAAGTTGTTACCCTGTTTTCATTATTTTGTGAAATTAAAACCGAACAAAACTGCCTCTTGAGTAAAATTATTAATCAGGCTATTGAAGAATCCCATTCACCAACTGTTTATTTTGTTGATTTTGAGGACACATTTTTAAATAATTATTTCCAAGGACCCTTCAATATTTCTGTTATTATTCTCAACACTATTTCGTCAAATGATGTTTTTAAAAGTATTTATGAAAACATTATACTTGTGGTAAAGGTGTCAAACAGTTTCCCAGTTTTTCATCACTTAGTGAATCAAATAAGACTTCGAAAGTATGTCATTGTTTATGGAAATAATCTCCAAGAACTTCGAAAGTATTTCGAAATCCTTTGGAAAGAGTGTTTTACAAGAATTTTTGGAGTTGCAGAGAACATAACATATGCATTCCTTCCATTTTCTGATAATCCGGTTCAAGAATTTTTATTATCAAACGAAACTTTGTTACCCAATTCCCTAAACGACTTGAATGGCTTTAGTTTTCGAACAACTGTAAAAACAGATCCTCCCAGAGTTTTTTGGTACACTGACAAAAAAGGACATCACCAAATTGGAGGTTCATCTGGAGAGGTCTTTCTTGGATTTTTAAAAAGACACAATGCATCTTTTGTCGAAACAGAGGTGGAAAATTTGCATACTGAACCGTATATAGCAGTTGTTAATGCAACTATGAAAAATATTATCGATATTAGTATGAATGTATACGAGGCTTTCGAAGGACTCGAACAATCTTATCCAATGAAATTTATTAAATGGAATATATTGGTGCCACTTAATGGACATGTAGACTCAAGTGAATACTTTTTGAAACCATTTCAACCAACTGTTTGGATATGCTTTGGACTCATGATAATATATTTGATAGTCACTGATATCCTGAAGGACTTTTTAATAGGAGCTAATGTTGATTTGTGGAATTCATTTAGTAACATTTTTCTGATTTTCCTCAATATGCCATTGCAAAAACCAATTACTAAAGCCTATTGGTTTAATTTTCAAATTCGTGTTTTGGCTTTTATTTCTGTGAATTTCTACCTAATTTTTATGACATCATTTTTGACAGTTTACATCAAAGTTAAACAATTTGAATCAATTCAAGATCTTATCGAGAACAATTTCCCGGTAATGATGCTTGATTATGATTACGATTCTTTTTTGGAACTCCCATATACACCAGATGGTTTTGATAATCTAATTGTTCTGGAAAATTATAACACTTATTCACGAGAATTGAGTTCAATGAAAAATACAAGTTTTGCATACGCTGATGGTACAGACAAATTGGAATTTCTAATAAAAGCACAAACTAAACCAAATTTTCATATAATTGACGATAATTTGCAGCAGTATTATTTGGGATTTCTTCTTTCAAAAAATTCACCTTTTAAACAAATTTTGAGTGATTTTATAATTGATATTTTTTCCACTGGTTTGATTGGTAAATGGACACTGAATGCTTATCACCAGGCTAAAAAAGAGGGTTATATCTATTCGGATTGGTTGCAAGTTTTGGTGGAAGAAGAAGCAATACCACTTGACTTTGATAATTTAAAATTTGCTTGGATATGTTTTAGTGTTGGAATTTTTAATGCAGTTGGTGCATTTGTTTTGGAGATTTTGTATTTTGTGGTTTTTAGAAAACTTTCGTTGAAGTGATCAAGTGATGTTAATAGCTAGCACTTTTATCGATGTAATAAGTTCATGTTTGGATAAATAAAATTTAATATTTCGCACAAAAAAACTTCTTAGTTTTTTTTTACACTGAGCCGGAAGAGCTCTGAATTTTGATAGCTAATAATATTACCTGTAATTTGACTACTAATAGCCCTCTTTTACTTCCTTTTTTAAGTAAAAGATATAAACATCATCGGCATACATTAAACAATTAGAAAACTTTAAGTCAGACAGAAGATCATTTACAAATATATTAAACAGAATCGGACCTAAATCGCTTCCTTGTGTTCTACAGAATTGACAGTAAAACTTGTGGAGTCAAAACCATTAAAACTAACAAAGTATGCCCTATCACATAAGTAAGATTTAAGCCAATCAATAAATTTTGCATTGAATCCAATATTTCTCATTCTTTGTAGTAAAACTTGGTGGGAGAGTTTATCGAATGCCTGTTATCTGTTATAACATAGTAGTTTTGTTCTCTCTTCTTAAAAGCATAAATGAGAGATTCCGTCAACTCAGTAAGGACGGTCACAGTTGAACGATTATTAATAAATCCGTGTTTGGAACAGTTATAGATTTAATATCGAAACCAGTGTTGTGCCTGTTTTTCACATCGAATTTTTTACAAAACTTGAAAAATACATGTAAAAAACTCACTGATGTAAAAAATGAAATTTCTTAAGAAAGCAAAAAAAAAAAAAAAAATAAATGATTGCATTCTTTTTTTTCAACTATTTGTAAAAAAAAAAAAGAAAAACACTACAATTTTTGAACGATGGTTACTTAGTAGTTAATTTCATTGCTATTGAACGCAAAATAAATGTGAATTAATTTCTTTGATCTTTCAAATGCTAATGAAGTTGCACCAAATTTAAATGTTGTTTCATTTGGGTTGATGAAGCGAGCAATTTTAATAACCTTAAAGCTAATTGTTAAAGGTTTGCGTTCAGCCGTGTTTTAAAAAAACATCACCTTTTAAAATTTGTCCACATTTTTGCTTAAAATTATGTAAATCATCAATGCCCTCTCCTAACTCATTTTTTTGAAGAAACTTAAAGTTATTCGTCAGAATTTCGCTGTAGAAAAATGGATACAAATAATATGAAGAAAGATCATAAATCGGTGTTTTGTAATATTGCAAAAAATTTTGTGTTGGATTTGAGGAGCACAAAGCTTGTTTCCACTAGAGCCTAAATGAGATAATTTCATAAATAAGCTTATTTTGAATGTCCAATCGTAAAGGAAATTTCTTCCAATATGACATCATTTGCAAAATTATCTCATTTTTCCTCTAGAGAAAATAGGCCATTAATGAAATACCTACGTTTTTACATTTTTAACACATTACTACAATTTTTCACGGTTTTTTACACAAAAAAATGTAAAAAAAAGTTTTTACAAGAAATCGTTCATCAGTGAATAAAACTTAATGTTTGGCAAATACTTTTAAATCTCATCTTTTGTACCTTTTTTGTGTATGGGAATTATAAAAGATTTTTTATAGACATTGGGAAACTTACATGAAAACATTGAACAATTAAAAAGAAAAGCAAGTGGAACGACAGATAATTTGAAATTTTTTTAAACCAGCGGTGGCTGGTATCCCATCTGGACCAGATGCATCGTTTTCTTCTAAATCAGATATAAGTTTTATGATCAGAGGCGGCAGAAGGGTTGTGCGGAGTGTGCCCCCGCACACGGCCCCGCGCTTGGTGGGGCCCCGCGAGATCCAAATGAAAATGTCTCGGTAATAATAAAATCCGAAAAACCATATGTCTTTTCTTTATTTATAACAATCAAACAAAAAAGTAATTGAAATTGGAATGTTTCCACTCGATTTCCATAATTGCATTGAGATGAGTCGAAGCATGGTCTTAACTACATTGGCCACTTTTTGCAAAAGAAAAAAATTTTGTTTTTTTTTGGCAAGAAAAAGAAAATTAAACAATTTAAGATTATTGTTTAACTTTTTTTTTTCTCAAGTGAAGCACATATTAAGTTTGCCAAGCAACGTTGATTATCTAAAGTTTTTGCTCTTAAGATTCCCAATTTAATTTAAAACTTAATGAATTGTAGGTATACATTTTTTAGTACAAAATCTCTTTTTTCTATTTTTTCAATTTTGTATAGGTATTTAAAATTGTATGTAATATAAAGCTTAAGAATGGGTAAACTTTATTTCCTGTAAAAAAATTTGTTTGCTCGCTAACGCTCGCAATTTATATAAGCTGATTTTTCACACTTTGTTAGGGACTTAGAACTATTCTGTTTTCCGCCGCCAATTTGTTGATCTCCCGAAAAATTATCAAAAAGGACCATCTTATTAAGTGCAGTTTTTGAATTTTCGTTGTTCCAAATATCGTATTCGAATACATTTTGCGGATTCATTGATGTTTCAAAATACGGACAGATTCACAATCCACCAAACTTTTCCCATTTTAATTTAACTATTTTGCTCAAACAAAAAAGTGAATAATTTATGTATTTATTAGTTATTTCTTTTAAAAAAATATTAAATTATTGATAAGTATCTAACAGAGGAAAGCTTTCATCAACAAAAACAATTCCCATTACCATTAGTCATTATAACTTCATTGAAAAACTCCCTACTAGATGATGGGAAAAAACAAACAATAGGTCGGAAAACGTAGAATATAATCGCACACCTTTTTTTATATATCTTCCTGCATCTAGCAGGGAAAGCCCCTTGTTTTTTCCGGTCTCTTCTTCTTCAACTCAAAAGTGAACCATTGCATCGGTAAGCCCCGAAAATGAAAAAAAAAAAATTGTTTTTAATAGAAATCAAAAACATGTGATTTTAAAAAACAATAGTTTAAAGAAAGAAACAAATCCCGACTTTATTTCCTTCTTCCTACTGATGAATTTTAATTTTGTATTTCAATTCAATATAGCAATGGCTCTCAGCGATATTACAGGTTGTTTGAAAAGTGCCAATTTTCAAATTTTAAAACTAACGTGAGACTAGCCTAACCACATTCTTAGAACCGTCAAATATAGAAGTTATAGAAGAATATGTACGTATGTATATTTAACAAATCTTATTTATATAAAAAGTTTTAAAAATTAAAACAATTTGTAATTTACCTGCTTTTTTGCAACAGTACATTGAAATGATACACCTTTAAGTTTGTTTTAACAATTTTGAACTTGAACTTGGACGGAATATTTGATACTTTTTTCAAAATGATAGTCTATTTCCTTAATATAGAATGTATTCTCAGTTTATAACAATCACATAAGCTTATCAATATTTTTCATTAATGGAATCATTTAAAGGTTTAATTACTGATACTAATGTAGACTATAACTTCAATCGCATTAACTGCGATTTCAATTTTGATCTCTACAGACACACAACTATTCATGCAATTTAAATGTAATTCTTCAATACAACTCATGAAAGGATATAAAAAGTGCTTTTAAAAGAAACTCTACCATTCGCAGTAGTCCCTTTCAAACATTAAAATGTTGTTGTCCAAATTCATCCTGTTTTCATTATTTTGTGGAATTAAAGCCGAAAAAACTTCACTTTTAACTCAAATCATTCAACGAGCTTATAAAGAATCCCATCATTCATCGACAATTTACTTCATTGGATTTGATGAGGACAACATTTTAAAAGATTTCTTCAAAAATTCTTTCGATATTCCTTTAGTAATTCAAAACACCATTTCGCCAAATGAAGATCTCAAAAGTGCTGATAGAAACATTATACTTGTGGTCCAAGAGTCAAAAAATTTCTCAATTTTCCATCACTTAGTGAATCAAATAAGGATTCGAAAGTTCGTTATTGTTTATGGAAATAGTCTTGAAGACCTTCGCGAGTATTTTTCGTTCTTTTGGGAAGCGTGTTTTACAAGGATTTTTGGAATTGCCTTAAATAACACTTATTTCTATCTTCCATTTGCCGATAATCCGATCCAAAAGTTGTTTTTGACAAATGAAACTTCTTTACCCAATTCTTTGAAAGACTTGAATGGTTTTGTCTTCAGGACAGCTTTGGAAGTAGATCCTCCTAGAGTTTTCTGGTACACAGACAAGAATGGATATCGTGATATTGGAGGAACATCTGGACCGCTTTTTCTAAGTTTTTTAAAAAAATACAATGCAACTTTTGTGGAAATTGCCGTCGAGAATTTCGACACTGACCCTTTACGAGCAATTGTTAAGGCAACCTTTAACAATACAATCGATATAAGCATGAATGTCTACGAGCCTTTCGCAGGATTGGAGCAAACTTATCCAATTAAATTAATCAAATGGAGCATACTGGTACCACTAAATGGATGTGTGAACTCAAGTCAGTATTTTTTGAAACCCTTTCAACCAATCGTTTGGATATGCTTTGGACTTATGTTTTTGTATTTGATTCTCACTGATATCCTAAATAATTTTATATTAGAAGATCCTATTGATGTTTGGAAATCTTTTAGTAGAATTTTCTTGATTTTCCTTAGTATGCCTCTGGAAAAACCAATAACAAAATCATATTGGTTTCATTTTCAAATAATGATTTTGGCTTTTATTTCCGTGAATTTTTACCTCATTTTTATGACATCGTTTTTGACAGTCTACATAAAAGTTAAACAATTCGATTCAATGGAAGTTCTAATCGAAAATAAGTTCCCAGTAATGATGATCGACTATGATTATGAAGCCTACTTTGATAGCTCTAACAATCCAGATGGTTTTGAGGATATAATTGTTTTGGAGAATTTTAAAACTTTTTCAAGGGAATTGCATTCAATGAAAAATACCGATTTTGCTTATGCCGAAGCTACTGACATATTGGAATTTCTAATGGCCGCACAAATAAAACCAAACTTTCAAATTATTCGAGAATCATTGCAGGAATATTTTTTAGCATTTGTTGTTGTGGAAAATTCACCTTTTCGAGAGATATTAAGTGATTTTACAATTCAAATTTTCCAAACGGGTTTGCTTGATAAATGGACATCAAATGCTTATTATCAATCTAAAAATGAAGGATACATTTATTCGGATTCAAAGCATGTTTTTATAGAACACGAACCGAGACCACTTACTTTGTATCATTTTAAATTAGCTTGGATGTGTTTTGGTGGTGGACTGGTAATTGCATTTGGTATTTTTATTTTAGAAAGTTTATATTTTATATTTTCTAGAAAATTGTTATAAAAAAAAATTGTGCTTTTAAAAAATTGAAAATTTAAAAAGTATTTTTGTTTTACATAGGTAATAAATATTGTAATAAGATGTTATTTTATGCATTTTGTAACTTTTTTTTAAATAGTACTCCATGTGATGAAAGGCTAGAACTAGACTTTTCAAAATGGATCTAAAGACTTTATTAAAAAAAATCATGTATGTTAGTTGTTTAGCAAGTTCTAACTTTTAATATTTTTTTTTTTTTTTTTAGTATCTGTCATACAACAGTTTTTCTTAAATCAGATTTTCTCCCAAACTACTACAATTAGATTCTTAGAAATTTTTTTGCACATATATATAATTAAAAAAAAAAAAAATAATTTTTGGATTTAAAAAAAAAAAAAATTTTTTTTTTGAAAAATGGAATTTTTGAAAAAAGGGACTTTGAATATTTTTGAAATTTTGGTTTAAATTATAATTACTATTACAAAATAGCGTACCAGTTTTATTTCATTTTTTTTTATTTTCAAAAAATTATTTATAAAAAATTTGTCTTTGAAAAAACCGCTCTTACGATTTTAAAAATATTTTTTCTAATATAAAAAGTATTAAAAATTTTAGCAACTTCATCTAAAAGAGCGAGTTCGTGCGACCCAGTTGTGTATTTTATTTTAAGTGATTTTCGATAGACTATACATACCTCAGACAATATTATCGTATAAAGATAAACAAAAATAATTTTGTGAAAGCTACGTTCCTTTAGTTTATTAAGAACCAAATACTTTTTTCAAATTGCGAATTCGATCATTATCATTAGAAATACCTATCGTAAAACCAAATTTTTCAGAAATCTTTTGTTTTTATTATCATTCAGAGGCAATAGATAATTTTTTTTCATTTAATATAATTATTATTTAAAATCTGTGTATTTGGATTATACATATCTTTTTCTTATTTTTGTAATAAGTATTTCAAAGTTCAATTAGTGAAGTCTTGAAAAGTCGAAATTTCGATTGAGAGAGAGAAAGGAACTTTGGAAATATACCTACATACATTCGATTAATGTAGGTATAAAACATTTATCTTTAAAATAAAATGCACGACTGGGTCGCACGAACTTGCTCTTAGAGTTAAAGTTGCTTAAATTTTTAAGACTTTTTATATAGAAATTTAAAAAAAAAACAAAATTCGTTTTTGAAAAAAAATAAAATAAAATCTGAAATTAAATTGCCCTCCAAAACAAGTATGCAGTTTTGATTGATATATTAACATGCATTTTTAGAAAAAAAATTTTCAAAATCGTTAGAGCCGTTTTTTAAAAAACTAATTTTTTATAAATATTTTTTTGGAAAAAAAGTTTTAAAATAAAATTAGTATGCCATTTGGTAGAAATCACTAATCAACATCTAAAAACAAAATTTCAAAAAAGTTCAATGTCCCGTTTTCGAAAATTTGATTTTTCAAAAAAAAATTTTCAAATTTTTTTTAAAAATCCAAAAATTATTTTTTTCAAAATTTTATTTTTGGCTTATATTTAAATTATATAAATGCTTCTTCACAAAAAGTTTCGTTGAAATCGAATAAGCAATTTCGGAGATAATCGGATTTGAAAAAAACGGTTCTATGGCAGGTACCGTTAATAATGATTTTCAAAAAAAATTTTTTCTATTGAAAGATAGACTTTAGCTTAAAACTAACATTTGAATTTTTTAAACAAAATCGTTAGAGCCGTTTTCGAGATATTTTAATTTTACTAAAATCGGTATATGACAAGTACCGTTATTTTTGGTCCAAAAAAATTAATTCCAAAAACCCCTCTGGAGAGTCGCCAAATAACGCTACATACCAAGTTTGACATTAATCGGTCCATCCGTTTAGGCTGTAGCTCCTTATACAGACAGACAGACAGACTGACAGACAGACTGACAGACTGACAGACAGACAGACAGACAGACAGACGGACTTCCGGGACCCACTTTTTTGGCATTGTCTACCATCGTAATGTCATGGAAAAATGTTATCTCAACTTTTTTTTTTTGTACGAATGCATAACTTGATATATAGTACCTATATCGCAAGTAAAAAAATCATTTAAAAACTAAAAAATTACTATACACTTATCTTCCATATAATATCTACACACACCATAAATTTAAATCTAAATCACGTTTACACACTTGATTAAAGATTTACTCCTTAACAGCAAGACAATGCGACTCTGGCGTATGCTTAATTTCAATAAAATGCTACCTTCAAAACGCATTTTTCACTTTAATCTTACGCATTATGATACTATACAAACTCAAACAAACCCCCCGCAAGTCAATAGGTATGAGTGTAAATTGTGAAATCAACGTGCTCGCACATTTTGATGGTATTGTTTGATGCCAATTTTAAGATGAGAGATGCGTGAGAGATGAAAATGAGATACAGATACAAACAGTCATGATGAAATTATTATTTTGTTTGTTTGTAAGGAGTGTTAGGAGACTTGGTTGATAATTTCCTCAGTGTTTTTTCAAAAATATCTTATCTTAGATTTGAATTTTTTTTACAATTATTTTAAGTATAACGCATATTTTTGATAATAATAATAACTAACAAAAATTGGAAAAAATATGTGTCTTATAAAAAAAAATGTTTGAAATTTATCATTAAAAATAGATGAAACATGAACATTTTTTACTTTTTTCAATTAATATTTATATATATAAGCGAATAAATACTACACAAACATCTTCTACCCTTCCTGATATGATATTTTTACCTTTTTCTCAAAAATCCCCAAAATTTGTTTTTTTTTTCATTCCGTCTGTGAACACTACTTCGTAGGTATACGAGCACATTTTCAATAAACAAAAAGAGAATGAAAAAGAATACGAAAAAATAAAAGAGAAAACTAAATTTAAAAAAAAAAAAAAAATAAAAGTATCTAGAACACCAACTACGCTACGCTTGCAAAACATCTCCTAGCAGTCATCATTCGTTCATGATTTCACGCTGTTCCCCATAGTATTTTGATAATCAATTTTGAAAAATTTTGTCACCTTATTTTTATCGGTTTCGGTGGTGTGTTTTGATTTCAGAAACAACGTGACTCAAATATTTTGTAGCCATTCTTATTCGACCCAAGAAAAAAATCTAATGGCATTGTGATTTCGAGAATATAATAAGTGAATACCTTAGTACCTTTCGAAGAATTTGATATTATATCAAAAATTACATTCCTCTACTTTATCGGTAAGTGATTGATAAGAAAAGTGCAATGTATTCGTTAATCAGATTTCATCTGTTCAGATGAATTATTCGAATTCGAAGAAATGCAAGTTAGAGGAAAACAAAGTGATTAAAACGACTGTAGTTTAAAAATATTTTTTTTTTATTTTGTTAAAGTCCAAGATGTGAAGTTTAAAATAACAAAATAAATTTACTCAATTTGTTTAAAGAGTTATAATTTTAAAATGAAAACAGGGATTTCTCTTGGTAAAGTGAATGGACTGTCAGTTAGTAGCAAAAATGATTGGTAAAAATTTTAAGCGATTTAGTAAAATGCTTAAGATATTTTAATAAGTTACTGAGTAAAAAAGCAGATTAATTTTTAACTTAAGAAATAAATAAACTGGCTTTAACATTTTATTCAATCAATCGTTTAAAATTTTGCGCTATTATTTTTAACTTTTTTGTAACATTGAAAGCAAATTGTTTGAGTTCATGAACCAATAGAAGGCGCGATAATGAACTAAATGTGAACTCGAATAGCCTATAACGAGTGAACAAATAATACACTTTCAACAATACGTAAATTGTGAAGCTATGTTACGTAGTTTCGAAGTTATGAAGGAACAGATGAACATATTTGGTGTTCTAATGTGGAGTTTCAAAACATTAATAAAGCACTTTTAATATTTGGATTTTTAATTCAAATAAAAAAATAATCAAAAAATTTAACCCGCTGTCAAATCCATTTCATACAACCCATCTGCTCGGACTATGTGAGTTTTTTGTATCAGTCAGAAATACTTTTTTGTTTTGGTCATGAAATTATTCCATGAATTACGTAGTCAGCAAAGTACAACAACTTCAGCTGATAACCTCTTAAATTTACATTTTACAACTTCGTGTTATTCCATTCACTGTTATGTGTCATATAGCACATGGGTGGCTTTCCAACATGACAAAAAAAGTGGAAAATGTTTATTTTCAATTTAAGAGCATAAGTTTTTAATTAATGATAAATGAGTAGTGTTAATAATTCATGGGGAATTGCCTCTTTCAAATTCAAAAAATATGTTTCTAGGAATTTTTCGATTACAGCAGTTAAGTAAAGAAAAGGCAAGTTCTTTTACTTAAAATTTTAGTCCGGCCGTATTCATCTTTTTTCCTGGATAATGAAGTCCTAAAGGATAAGGTAAAGGGGGTATTTTAAAATCTGTAGTGGGAAAATTTATTAAGAGATGCGCAGAACACTGCTTCAACATAATCTCAACATAAAAATTAGTTTCGCTCTCTTCAGTCTTGACTCTTTCTTTGGTATCTGGACTGGAATAGCACAGCAATTAAAATTCCAGAATTCGTCTTTATTTCCGGGCAGGCCGGCCGGTCAGTATGCACAGCACAGGGTTAGTGATTATCTGATTATGTTTTATCATTTTTGTGGTAGTTTATTATTATTACAAAGATACAAAATTATATTTTGGCAGAGTACCTACAGTGTTGCCGCATATCACCAGTCATGATTTTGCATTGTTCATGTATGAATTTCTTGAAATTATGAAATCAGTTATGAAATCGATGCTGTTTGCACAGTAAATTAAAGTTAATAAACGGAATCGGTTAAAATACAATTAGAATTAAGAAATTGAAAACTGCAAAACTGAACAGAAAAACTGTTTGATAAATAAATCTGTAAATTTGCAAATTTATTTCAGGTATATTAATAAAGCCTTATTTTAGAATTATCCATCAGTTTACCCAATTGTATTACTTTTTGTCAATAAGTGGCCGTGGGAATGATTTTTGACACCAAAAAGCACAACTGTGCGACATACCAATATTTTTCCCAACTACCCATATAAGTTTTCATTTAACACTCTACTGCATACGAAGCACTTTTCTCTTCTCTGTCACAAAAAAATGTTAAAGATTCAATAAAATCCCCTACTTTGTGTTTCTGAGCACCCATAGACATAGTTTTTTCGTGTGTCTGGCACAAAATAAAAATGTGTTTTATGATCACTGGTGAGTCGATCAGCCGTGTGCATTGAAATCGAAAGTTTAGAATATATTCATACTTTAAGTGTTAATTACTGCGTTTGTTTGGTAAGTAAAGTGGAATTAAAAATTTATTTTTGATCGTAGGTATGTCTAATTGTGTATGCTATGAACCAATTTTGGTTGAAAAAAAATTATTGGCCTGGTCTTGGGAGGGCAAAAAGTACGGAAGCCATATTTGGCTTCGTATGCATTAAGGGGTTGTAAATCTACACAATTTGTTAAATTTTTTTGTTGGAAAATTTTGTTCCTTTACATTATTATTTTGCTTGGAAGCTATGTTTTACTTCAGAAATGGAGCCCCTTCGCTTTTAGAGACATTTTTCTCATGTTAACCCCATTTCCAGTGGCGTAACCACAAAAATTTTAGGGGGAGGGGGCTCACTTATAATATTTTTTTATCATTTTATTAGTTTTTAGTTTTTGTAAGATCTGGGAGTGGGTAAAAATGTTGGAGGAAGACTTACTTCGACAGTGGAAAGAATGTGAACCAGAAAAAATATATATAACGGAAAAAACAAATAGCTTTTCTCGGTTCCATGGCTTAAAATGAACCAAATTTGAATTAATTCTTAACCTTTTGTAATGCAATGTATTTATTTTACTTTATTTTGTTTTTAAATGATAAAAATATTTATCTTTTGAAAATTTTAATTGTATTCTTTACATAATCTGAACAAATAAAATTAGTAAAATTTCTTACCCCTTAATGCACACGAAGCCAAATTTGGTTTATAAACAATTTTTTTAAACAAATTAATTTAAACAAATTTTTTTAATGAAAACCGTTTTGAAACAACCCAAAGAACCCATGTAAAGCATTTTTTAATTTTTTTGTCCGCTAATATTAATTCATGCAGTAGAGGGTTAAATGCTTTGGCCGCATTCTACAGACGAGGCCAGGTCCAAATCTTGTTACATACCAATTTTAGTTGCAATATGTTCCCTTTTCAAACATTTTTTATTTTGTTGTTTTCGCACTAAGTTAAATTTACTTAACCGACTTACTAGTTGAAGAGAAAACCTTAAAAAAAAATGTTGCTTTAATCTGGTTTTCGATAATTGCATTGCTAGTGTTTTCAATTTTTTGTTAACAAGAACTTAAATTACATTTGTATATGAGTGATGAAGATTGCATTGTTTAATAAAATGATAGTGGTTCAAAGTATTCATCGTTTAAACATAAATATAATACATAGTTAAAAAAAACTAAAAGTACGCTATTATCGCGCACTAAAAACTATAAAATAATTTAATTGAATTATTGGAAATGGTAAGATCAAAAAGCGTCGAGCGCTTTGCTTAAACTTTATAAAAATACAAGCAGCAAAAAATGCGCTCTACGCTTTTTCATCTAACCATTTCCAATAAGTCAATTAAATTATTTTATAGTTTTTAGTGCGCGATAAAAGCGTACTTTTAGTTTTTTTAAACTATATATTTATATTATTTTTTACTTTGTAGTCTTATCTTATGTTTCGACGTCCCAGTGCGCCTCCCCAGAGTCCGGACTTCCAAAGTATTGTGTTGTCATCTGAACTACGTATATATGCCAAATTGCATTTTTTAAACTAGGAACTTCTAGTTTTCGAGGGTACTCTTTTCAAATCTGTTATCGGTTTTTTTCTATCTTTTTTCGTTGCTGAGATATTCACGTATTGTTTGACGTAAACATCAAGTTTTTGTATTTTGTGAATTGTTTTGACGTACGTCTTGATGCGATTATGTTTTTTTTTTTTTGACGTACGTGTATGAATAAAAGAAACTTCTGATTTTCATGGCGTATACGGCAAACTCATTTTGTACATACCTAGGTACATATACTAAAAAATCAAAAAATGCCAGCGGTCCGCAATAATCTCCCGAAAATTTGAATGCGATTTCCCAAAAATGTAAAAATGATTTATGGTATACGGCACTTTAATACTAGGGCGACGACATATGTATAAAGTTTCAGTTCGATACGATAAGTATAAAAAAAATTAGTTCCAAGATTTTATTACATTGTTAGTTAGTTACAAGCGAAGCTAATAAAAGCGTACCTATTAAAAATATAAAATTTGAGATGCAGAGTACAGTGTTGCCGCATCTTCATTATTGAAATTATAAAAATGTTATTATAAATTGTAACAAATTCGACTAGTATTAAAAATAAAATATTTAATGCACAAATTTTTCATTGAATTTTTTTTTTTTCAATGCAGAAAATTATTTATTTGCAGTACATTATATTTTCAATTAAAAAAATGTATTTTTATTTGCTATACAAATTTTATTTTCAATGCATATATTTTTCAGTTGCAATAAATTTTTTTTTTCTAATGCAATTTTTTTGCAATAAATATTTTTTTTTTTTAATCTGTAGTGGAAAACAAATTTTTTCTCTAAAATAAAAATAAGCTACGGATACTTAAAAAAGGAGACATTGCGTCCCACTTCCACATATTCAGTTATGAGGGTCATATTAGTTCTTGAGATGTAAATGGGGGATAGTTATCCTAAAAGGGGGACGAATGGTAACCCTAGTCGTTGGTTTGAGTCTTTTTTTCTCTTTTATTTTTAATAGCTGTGTTGATACCTAAGTTCCAAAGTTTAAATTTTCCAGCAAAGATTTTTTTGTTTGGCTGTGTGATAGATTTATTACCGAAACACGGCTAAGATTAAACTTAGTTTAATTTAAGATTTGGGTTTATTTTATATACTTAAATTATGACACAAAATGTCAAAACTGTTATATTGTCATAGAAAAAAAATATGCATCTTTTATAAAATAAAAAAATTTTATTTCGAGTTTGATTTATGTAGCGAATCGTATACTCGTCGGCACAAAGCCAAAATCTGCATTTTCTGAGATTTTAGCTTGTCAGATTTTTGCGTCATTTATTCAAAACATTGAAGCTGTTTTTCTCAAAACTACAATTTTGCAGATTCGTGGTTTAAAGTGTGTGTCTACGATATGATCATGATTTAATGTAGGCCTTTAAGTAGAGTAAATGAAGTCCGAAATCAAACTCTCCTCAAAAACATCTCTGAAATTCAAAGTTTTGAAAAATAAAACAAACAAATTTTTGCATTGATTCCAACTAGAGCAATATTAAAATTTGATTTATAAATAAATACATTTTTCAGAATTCATTTTGAAAGTTATTTCTTTTTTATTGAAAAATTTTTAACAAAACTTAATTATTTTATTGCTTTTGCATACGCGCAGTGATGCTGCCTTCATATAAACTTAATTATTTTCCCTTTCAAAAAAATATTTAAAAATCTCTCCAAAAAATATTATCACTGAACAAATCCATCCAATAACTAAACAATTCCAAGCAAATAACAAATGATTCAACGTCAAAGGTATTGGTAATTTCGTTGGATGTTCACCAGTCTTATCCACTTCAAATCCAGCTTTAATTCCTTGAACAATAGCATCATTATCCCATTTCCCAATCAATCCAGTTGCCATAACATCAATAATAAAAGTACTCAATATTTCTGTAAATGGCGAATGAAGTTCTAGCAAAAATCCCAAATGCAATTCCACTAAACCATCACGAGTTGGATGAAATAATGGATTGGCAAAATATGTCTGCATTCCTATTAAAAATTCTCCACGATCCGAACCAACTCCATAGGCATAACTTATATTTCTCATTGAATTCATTTCTGTAATATAAGTTGGGTAATCAACGGAAGCAACAATTTTTTCAAATCCTTCAGGATGCAAATCATCATCCGATATCAATGCCCATTCGTAGTATGGAATCATTACACTCACATTATTATCAATTAACTCTTGAATTGTGTCGAATTGTTTGATCCTTATGAAAATTGTTAAAAATGATGTCACATAAATATTGTAGAGTTTGCCAAGGATAAAATATAAAAAAAGGACCTGAATATGAATACAATAATCCGATGTTATAGGTTTCTCAGAGGATAAATTTAACATTGCCAACATTGTTCGACTGAATGAATTCCATATGTCTGGAGGAATTTTCAAAAAAATATCCTTAAGGACCTCCATAAAAATGATGTAGATAAAACTTACTCCAATCAAAACCCATACCAAAAAGGAAAATGGCTTTATAAAGTATTGATTAGGATCAACGTAGCCATTTATTGGAACTAAAATATTCCAAGAGACATATTTTACAGGATAACTGTAGTCAAGTCCTGGTGTCGGGGTGAATACATTCATACTAAAGTCAATTGTGTTGCTTATTGTTGCATTTATCACATTCGGAATGGTGAGTCTTGTTGAATTGCTGATAGTGATTTCCTGATAACTTGCATTGTGTCGTTTTAAAAAATTAACAAAAACTTGACCATAACTTCCCCCGACGCATCGTTTTTCTTGCTGACAAGGATATGGAAAAGATCGAGGAATATCTCGCTGAAGTGATGTACGAATTACCAAGCCATTAAGATCCTTCATAGCATCAGGCAATATAAATTCCTTATCAAGGACGATTTTTTGAATTTGATTATCAGCATATGGAAGGAATGCATAGCAAGCATTGCCAACAATTCCAAATATCCTTGTAAATTTTGTATCCTGAAAGTACTGGAACCATTCTTGAAGATTTTCCAAAGTACTTGTAGAAATTATGACAAATTTTCGAACTCGAAGACGCCCAATAAATGAATCCAATATTTGAACAATTTGATTATCCTTTCTGAGTGTCCTTAGAACAACAATTGAATTATCCAATATTAAATTTTTATCCTTCAAAAGATCTGATGAATTTGTAAGAATAATAATAGGAATTTCAAAATGTTCTTCCATGAAAAATGTCAAAAAATCATAATCATAATCATCACTAATTCCAATAAAACAAACACTAGTTGAATCACTACTTTCTTCAAAAATCCTTTTAACAAATTCAGTTAATTGAAAACTATTTGCACACAAAACATTGAAAACAATTGAAGACAACAAAAGGACTACTACAACTACTATACAATTGACGAAGTACATTTTATTAATAATTTGATCAAATATTTGGTAGCAAGTTGTCACCTGACAAAGATGGGGGAATCGAATGATATTTTTTTTTCCACAATTATTATTTACTTAAAATAATTATGGGCTTTTGGTGTGTAATTTTTGTATAGATTAGTTATTTCTTAATGCACATCCCCGATCTGATATGTAAACAAAGTTGTATAGAAGCTTAGTTACTTTGGTTGGGATTTTTGTGCAGGGCTGGAGATGTAGTGTGAATTTTTTTTTTCTTCTAATTCATGTATGACGGAGTTTATTCGTGTTGTGTTAAAATAATTCTATTTATTTTTAGCAATTATCACATAACCTTTACAGAAAGGCCTTCAATAGCACCAAAAGGTTATTGTTCTCTAATTTAATAACTGCACCCTAACAACCTCTTTTACACTTTTGGAGTCCTTTTTAACCCTTTACACCTAAATAATGCTCGTAGAAGATTATTGTGTATGAATCTTGAAACTTTTATGGGTTGTGTAGGTGTATGTTCCCTCATAACTTTTAAACCACCTATCATCTTTTCACATATGAGGTGTTGGTGAAAGCGTCTTGTTTCTAAGCTAGTTATAGGATATAAGAAGTCTCGTTATCTTGAGCCTAAAATTTTATATTTCTATTGTTTTTCGCTCTGCATACATTTTATAAAATTATTACCTTTACATAAACTATACCCAATAATTTGTTGAAAAACTAAAACTCAGTTAAATTTTTAAACTCAGTTAATTTTTTTTTTCTCCTAAAGGATCTCATATTACAAAACGTTGCAAAGCTTATAACTTGAAAAACTTTTTCCAGTTCTTTAAAAGGAACTAATTATATCTTCTCCTGATCTCAGAAATAAATTCTTGAATTTTTTTGACTTAAAAGTTATATTTATTGATAACTATTGAACGAAAGAGAAAACATGAGAACGACCCTGGCAAATATGGATTTGCTTTGAACTTTGAATGTTCATGGTGTGGAAACAGAATAAAATAGAATATGTAATATATTTTATATTAATTCAATTGATTTATGTGCGTTCCAAATGCTGAACCACGTGATGTTTAATGTCATTGTACTATTGTTCCATTAATTTTGATAGGTTTGAGTACCTATTGGAAGTTAATATTTTTGATTAGATATTATATGGGTAATATAGAAATTATGAATTCAAAAAGATTTTAATCAAACACGACATAAAGATGATAGACAAGAGCACGTAAAAAGCTCAGTAATCTGTACGTACAAAGAATTTCAATACATATTACACATGTTGTGTTATTATAGAAATTCTTGTTTTCTAACTTGATATTGATAGAAAAAATAATGAAAAAAAAAAAATAAAAAACATATAACAAAAAATTTAAAAATTTTGGTCTAAGTACAGTTTATTGTTTTTGGGACTACTTAAAAAGCAACTGAAGGGTTAGAAAACAATATTCTCAAACAAAATATAGATTATACTTTGAAAAACAAAGAAATTAAAACACTTTTTTTTTTAAAGTTATGAAAAAATGACTTTTTGACGTGATAACGTCTTATAAATCGATGAACCATGGCAGCCACCACAAAAAAGTGACGCCATTTTCTCCCGTTTCACTCTCGCAGATATACAAAAATCTTCTATAGCTTATTTGAAAGATAATAATCTAAAGTTAAATAATACATTTGAAGGATTTAAAAAAATTTTATCTTTTAATAGATTAAAAGAGGGGTAAAACAACATTTCAAAAAATTGGCTATTTTCTAAACGCGACAATGTAAAGAGTTTATTTTTTTTTAAAATCAATAGATAAATTTATTGCAAGACTGACAATGGTATTGAAAAAATTCTAAAAAATTTCAAAACTAAGGTATTAACGGTTTTCTAAAACTAAAACATGAGGTAGATCTTTGACAAAGTAGTGATTATAGGTAGGGGAATTTTTTTTTTGACAGTTTGAAAAACGTCATTCGAAAGATAATCAAAAAAAGTTAGGGGTCTGATACGGATTTTTTTTTAAGTCTCTGCGTTTTGAAATATGAATTTTTGAAAAAACACCTATTTATTTTGGTGTATTTTTAGGTGAGTTTTTTATTTTTTGTAGCATTCAAAAATTTAAAGCTTATGGAACATGTAGTCTATGACTGTGCTCATACATGGGCAAAAAATTGGTATTTCAAAATGGTTTTGACCGAATAACGGGAAAAACAAGTTTTTTGTCCCAATTTTTTTGACCTTTTTTAACCGTTTTTTATTTTTATCTTTTTTTCTTCAACAGATAAATAAATGAAATTTATGTTGTAGATCGATAATAGACAGGACTATATCTGTGCAATTTTGAGATAACGGTAAATTAAAGTTTTATTATTCAACAGGTTCTATCTTTTGATCTAAAGCAAATACAAATTTGATTTAACTTTATTGATCATCCTAATGATGTAACCTTTCATTTGGTATATCACACATATCTGTACATTCGCTACAAGCTACACAATGTTAAATTAAAAAAACTTGCGAAATACCTCAAAACACCTGTGGAGATCTGTTGATCATGAACAGCCACCAGTGTGGGAAGTACCTTAATCTAAGTTTGGAACTTCGACATAAAAATATTTATGAAAATATTTAGCCTTGTTTATACTAAATAACAAAATTTATTTCATTTAATTACGATAACCCGTTTTTTTGGCGCCGGGTACAAAGGTGTTAAGTCAGAAAATGTAGTTTTGAGGAAAATGAAATTAAAGTTTCAATTTTTGTTTGTAAATCTGAATATTACTATTTTTAAAAAGTAATGATGCAGAAACATCATTTTTAAGATCTATTTTAATATCCATATGCTGTTGACCAGAAAATGACCGTTTAAAAAAAAAATTTTGTTGACTTAACACTTTAGAGCCATTTAGTCTTCAAAAATAAAATTGGTCCAAAGGTGTTAAGTCAAGAAAAATCTTTGTTTTCATTGATAACAAGGTTTAATTTATAAAAGAAAGTTTGGAAATATTAATGTGATTAATTACCAAATGTGAAAATTCTTTTTGAAATAATATAATACAGTGCCTATGTTCTGTAACTTAGTCGAGAACTTCTCGCATCGAAAAATTTTGAAACAAAAATTCCATACGTTTCTCTATTTGGAAAAATAACCTGTGTCTGTATCTCGATGTGAGAAGTAACCCTGTACATTTTTTATTCCATTGGAATTATTGGAAACTGTCAAAAAAAGTGAAAATATTTGTAGCTTTGGCCATCAAAGGTCATATAGACATAGTTTTACAATAAATATCCCAAGGCTCGGTAGTCCGAAGTTAGAGCAGTCGGTCAGCGAGTGGAGGGTACCGAGTTCAAGTCACAGTTGTGGCATGTAAATTTTTCTTTTTTTTTTTCTTTAATATTCTTTTTTTTTTATTTTAAAAATTTAAGTGATACAAAATTTAATTACCGTGAACACTTTTTCAGAAGTAAAATCTCACATTTAATGCATGATTATCAATTTTTTTCAAATATCTTACTTTCTCGCATCCTTTTTGCTTGTGAGTAATTTTGGCAGTTCAGTCGAGAAATTATCTCGATAATTTTCTTACAGACACAGTTTTATTCACATTTTTCCAGATTGTCAAGCATTTTGATTCATAAATGTTTCAAGGCGAGAAAATTTTGTTTATAGAAACAAACGAATGTGAGAAAATGATTTTTGTGTCGATTCACATTATTTTTGTTCCGATTTGCGTGTTTCATGCGACAAATTTCTCGATGCGAGAGTTACAGAACGTAGGCACAGTATAGAAAAATCGCTTTTCGTTTTTTTTTTCTTATTCCTCTTGACTTAACTCTTTAGGATCAATTTTTTTATTTAAAAATTAAAAATGAATGCAAAAACAAAATAGTTAAGTGAACTTACGCCCTTAGTACCATACAGTTTAAAAAAATTTTTGACTTAAACCCTTTGTACCCGGCATCAAAGATATTTTGACACTTCAGAAAGGTTTTGATATGTATTTTTCTAAGCAAAGTTTTAATTTCGTATCAAAAAGAAAATGTTTGAGAATAGGTATAATTAAAAGCAACATTACGAATTACGCTGTAGAAATTAAAAAAGTAGTTTTCGTTATCGATGTCGTCCGTCAGACGGTGCTTCTGTGCGTCCATCTGTTCACATTTCCACTGCTTAAACCAATGGATAGATTTTCTTCAATTTTGAAAGTTGTTTTTTTTTTGTTTTCTTTTAATATTGCTTAGAACGAATAACTCCTATATGTAGGGCTAAGAACTGAAGTGAACCAAGTCAGAAAAAGTGAATTCGGACATTCGGAGATATAACGAGTTAAAGTAAATACGATCCCATAGAATTTTATGGTGAACATTTTTTTTAGTACAAATGTCAATTTTTATCGAAAAACTTTTGGATCACCAATGAGAGAAATTAGTGGAGTCAAACCTTGCACAGAATTTGGCATTTTTTTTTTTTTTTTGCTTTGATATTATTCTTTTTATGAAGAACTAGACCAAGCACCACACACAAAATGGAAAAAAAGGAGTCTGATGATCGGATTGGCATCCGTGAAACAGTACTGTAACTCTAGCCATAAATACTTGGTGGTAGCACCTTCAAGATGTTGTTGTTGTTCAAAAATTATAACAAAATATTAAATTTTTGAATATTTTCAAAATCGTCCGAAGCAATTTAAAAAAAAAAAACCAATACTAAAACCATCCTTTCGGGCGAAATGATTCACAATAAAGAATACAACTCTTTGACGACTAAGGCTGGAATTCATAAACTACACTCAATGCAAGTAAACAAGAATTTTTGGAGGGAGTCCCCAAACGCTTGAATCAATATTTCTTCAGTTCATATTCATAAGCTAAATTGTATGCTTTGATTTGCTTCACATTACGAATAGCTGCAGTGAATACTTTTATTATAAATAATATGTCACAACACAAGATTTATATTAACTCTTAAAAATCATTATCATTGCCTTGAAGAAGATAGGTGCAAGATATAAGAACTCATTCGACCATAAAACACAAAAACACAATTTTTTTCATAACCTCTTCTACTTTTAATAATTATACTGCATTCGAAAGAAATAGGTACACATGAAATTTCATGTTGATACCATTCAAATTTTGTATTTTCTTTTTAATTACTTAACAATTATGTATTATATTGTTGTGGCTAACAATTACAACGTCTGACATTTTGTCTCATTAAATATTGTAGGGATTTCCACTGACAGTGAGGATACTACAGACCGACCACCACAGACTTGATTCTTGCAACAGATTAAACCTTACCAGTAATTATAATTCTGCCAGGACATCGCAATTATCTGTTTACATATTGTTATAATCTTATTTGTTTTTGCAAATCAATTATATTTTTTAATAGCCTAGGTCACTATTTGCGTGACAACAACGAAGAAATCTTATTTGCTGATTTTTCAACATGAAAAGGAAAGTTCTTCCACTGTCAATTAATCGAAAGTCTCTTCATTTTAAAAATGTTCCTACTTAAGGCTCTATTACACTTTCTATCGTTTGTTAATATTTTTGGAAATAACAATTTTCAATTAAATAGACTTATTGAGAAAATTCATCTTGAAAGTGAAGTGGAAGTAGTATGTTTTATTGAAATTGATAATGAGTTTTTGAGAACTTTCGTTGAAGGACATTCAAACATTCAAGTGTTAATAGTCGATTCAATGTCTGAAGAATACATGGAAATACCTTACATTTTAATACTTGTGGTACAAGGTTCACTTTTAGATTCAAAAATTACACGATCTTGGTTACTTAAATTCATTCTAAAGCTTCGAGTTCGAAAATTCGTCATAATTTCTTTGAACAATTTCGAAAAACTACACGATTACTTCGAATTCTTTGAAGAGAACAAATTTACAAGGATATTTGGGATATTTAATGACACAGTTTATGCATATTTTCCATATTCTGATAATCGAATTCATCTTGTCGAATTCGAAGTCAAACTTCCTCACCCGCTTAAAGATCTCAACGGCTTCAGTTTTCGAACAACTGTGGAGAGAAATATACCCCGAACCTTTTGGTACACAACGAAAGATGGACAACGCAAAATTGGAGGATGTTATGGTCAAATGTTCTTAGCCTTCATTAAAAGACATAACGCAACTTATAACGAAATTATAATTAACAATTCTTCCGACATGTTTATGCCGAAAATTATAAATGCAACTCTCCAAAATCGAATTGACATTAGCATGAATGTTTATGGAAAAAGTGAAGGAATCGATTGCAGTTATCCTGTGAAAGTCTTAAGGATGTCAGTGATGGTGCCGCTAAATGGATATGTAAATCCAAATGAGTATTTCAAGAGACCGTTTTCTCCAACTGTGTGGATAATAATATTGATTTTTTTAGTTTACCTCGTCTTGATGGATGTGGTACTAAAATTTAGTACAAACATGCCTGTCAATTTGTGGCACAGTTTTAGTCAGATGTTTTTAGCTCTGATTGGTCTACCACGAGAAAGACCCGTTACAATTGCATATCGGCTACATGTTCAAGTTTTTCTTTTGGCGTTTATTTTGGTGAATTTTTATGTCATTTCGTTTACGTCATTTTTGACAGTTTACATCAATGTCAAACAATTCGAGACTCTACAAGATCTAATCGACAATAATGTCAAAGTTATGATGGTGAATTTTGTTTGGGGAGCTATTTTTAATTCTGGTTTGTATCCAGCTGGCTTTGAAAATATTGTTACAGAAGTCGACTCAAAAACATATCTTAGAGAATTGTATTCAATGAAAAATACAAGTTTTGCCTATGCCTTGGGTTCGGATACAAATGAATTTCTAATTAAAATGCAAGGATTATTTGCAAAACCTTTATTTCATATGACACGCGATAGTTTATTGGGATATGTTATTGGATTTTTGATGATTCAACATTCACCTTTTATGGAGATTTTAGATGATTTTATTTTTCATGTGAGAGAGACGGGTTTGATAGATAAATGGGATCGTGATGTTGTTTATCAAGCTGGTCATTCTGGGATAGATGAATTGGATGCGAAATGGGAAAATGTGGATGTACCGGTGAATGTTGCTTTAACTGTGCGACATTTAATGTTTTGTTGGAATTTATTGGCTATTGGTTGGACATCGGCAGTGGTAATATTTATTGGAGAAATATTTTGCAGAATTGTATTAGCTTATTTTGTTTGAATTGTTCTTGAAAATAAATGCTCTTTAATCGTTTACTTGTTTTAATTGGGATTGATGCGAGTAGCTACGCTTGTACTATATAAATGCACTATTAATCACTTAGTGGACCTAATTGCTGGGTTTAAAGTATGCAATTTTTTATATTCGAATGATTAATTGCAGGCATTTAAAAAAGATAATTTAATTGAAATTAAGTTAAAAAACATGAGAAACTAATACATTTTTAAGGCAATACAAAGCGTTCAAATATTTTTCGATCGAAACAAAAAGTAACGAAAATATGGAAATCAAAAACTTGAACACATAGATTTAGTACCTAGAGTAACTAAAGCAAATTATTAGGGAACCCGACCGAACAGCTCTGATTTTGACGATTTTTTTTTCAAACGTAGGTAATTAAAAATACTTTAAAGTCTATAGATTAAAAATTGCCGGTGTGACCGAATTGTTTTTTTTTTTTAAATAAAAATTAAACTTTTTTTAACAAAACCATTTTTTTTGCTTAAATTTAAGGAAAATATATAAAAGCGATAAATGCAATTTTCTAACATTCTGACCTCAAACACAAAAAAAATATTTTGAAAACAACGGCAACACCTACAATATTTTAAAATACATTTTTAAAAAGCCAGAAGCTCATTCTTATCTCTTAAATTTAAATCCACTAAATTTAATCAAGACTTTTTGAAAAAATGGTCCTCAAACTCAGAATTAAAAAAAAAATGTTATTAGAAAAATTTAAAATGACTTTTTTCCAAACTTTTTCTAATAAAATATGAATTTATTTAAAAAAAAAAATTTTGGCCATAAATATTATCAGTTGAATTTCGAAGCAAAAAAGGTAAAATATATCACACTTTGAAAAAAAAAAATGAAAAAATACTTCAATTTCAATGTTTTTTTTTTTTATAACTGAATTTTTGCATTGAAATAATTAATTTCCTCAAAGACTGTGGTAAATAGGAACTTTAAATTTTTGATATTTAACTTTCAACAGTAAGGGTTATTAAATGAATACAAAATAATTTTAGATGTTGAACTTTAAAAAAAAAAAGTTACATTTTTTTTTTTTTAGCTTTTATTAAAAAAAGTTCTTCGAAAATGAAATACTTTTTAATTTTTTTCATAAACCGTAATAATGCGGCCAAAAAAATTTGAAAATAAATGCATTTTATATTACGACCAAGTTTAAAAAACGACATGTTAAAATTTTTTCAATAATTTTTTTTTTTCAAAAATCTGAGTTCAATTACCATTCTTTCAAAAGCCGTTCATTCAATTAACTTAATTTTAATTTTATATATATGACTAAGCTTCTAGCTTTTAAAAAATGTATATTTGAATATTGTAGGTGTTGCCGTTGTGTTCAAATATTTTTTTTTGTGTTTGAAGTCAATTAATAAGAAAATTGCATCTATCGCTTGAACTATGGAAGATTGTCCCTCACTCCCGTATATTTTTTTTCCTTGAATTTCCTAGACAATCTTTTGGCATCAAATAATTTATGAAATTTAAGAAAAATTTTTGAAAAAAATTAGTTTTTGTTCATAAAAATCTTCAATTAAATTTAAAAAATCAAAATGGCAACACCGGCAATTTTTAATCTATAGACTTTAAAGTATTTTTAATTACCGACGTTTGAAAAAAAAAGATCATCAAAATCTAAGCTGTTCGGCCGGGTTCCCTAATATTGCCAATTTTGGAGCTTTAGTTACTCCACTAATTAGTCGACTTTTCACGAGTCGATTTTTGCCACAGGAACTAAAGTGACAGACCCCATAGTAAAATCCTACTTTAGCCGTGCGACATATCGTCAGGCTAAAATCGACTCGTAAAAGTCGGCATAACTAGACTTGTTCAATTAAAAAAATATAAACAAAATTGTGTAATTATTGTCTGCTGATTACGTTTTTTCCCAAATTTTTTCTTTTGTTAAAGAACATTTATAAATGTAGTTTTTTGTGTCTTTAATTAAAAAAAGAACTGTTTCCCCGAGTAAAATGGAATTCCTATGCTACAGCACCGCCACACGGCTTTTTGACTGCCGCAACGTCCGCACCATGATCAAAACATTTTCATTTCACCGCACCACGTTCGCGGCGAAATTGTCCGTATAAAATGAAAACGTGCGGCTATGCTGCGGTAGTGGTGCGGCGAAATTTTCCGCCAAACGGCGGCGGTGCGGTAGCCATGATATTTTTTTTGTCTTTTAATAAATTTCTATTTTTACACAGGTAAATAAAAATATTAGATGTAGGGGGTGTGGTTGTGTAAACGAGGTTTATTACAATTTATGACAAGAATAGACTTATCGAAAAAAAATAAAATATATGTAATTTTTGTAGATCTACAAATTTTGTATTGTTAAATTTTGTTTTTCATAACCTCAAAAATATTGAGAAAAATGCTGATAAAACATATTTTTACTTGCTCTATTAGGTGATATAATTGTTTTGTTATTTTCTCCCAAACTATGTGAAGTAAAATCTTAGTGCCGATCAAATTTTCTCAGTAAATCATACATTTTACTTCGAAAAAACACAAAGCGCCTTTAAATTAGTACACATTAAGAATTTTTTATTTAATATTTTTCAATAATTTGGAATGAGAAATTGATATGAAAAAATGATAATAAAATATCAAAAAAAAATTTCCAAAATGTGACATTTATAATATCATCCTGATAATAAAAATGTTGTTTTAACATTTTAAATATCATAAAACACATTTTATAGAGCATTTTTGGCTGATATTACTGGTCTGCAAGGAAATCCTCCTTTAAATAAAACTATACTTTTCTAAAGGATTTTTGTATGCTGATTCCGAATCCAAATCCGAAGTCAGAATTGATCTAGCACGTCACGTATTTTAGATATTCCCGTTAGAAAATCTTAAAAATCCATTTTTTTGCTGTTTTCGAAGAAATATTTTGGCATAATGTAATTTTTTTCATTTAAAATTGTTACGGTTTATAAAAGAACTTATTTTTTTCTTTCAAATTCAGTTTCAATCTTCTCAATATCTCTTTTCTTCTCCGAGATATCTTAATTTAAGTAAGTTTAGTAGGTTTGGCATATCTTATCATAAAAAAAACTTATCTCTAAAAATTAATATATCTTTCTCTATTGAACAAAAATATACTTTTCTAATGGACTTTAGTGTGCTGATTTTGAATCCGAACTCAAAAAATTTCGGTCAGCTCTGGTTTGTGAGATATAGTAGTTTTTATTGAGACTTTCTAATAAAAAACTTGATTTTGTGATACTTTAATGCGAATATCTTATAGAATTTTTTTGACTTCGGATTCTAACTCAACACATCAAAAACTATAAGAAAAGTATACTTTTGTTTCTAGGAGAAACAAATCTGAAGCTTTATAAGGCAGTTTATTGAATGGTTTATTACAAATAAGATATTTCTAAATAGATAAATAGTATATAAAATTACAAAACACGTAAAAGTTTTGTTTAATGTATTTTATTATGGTTTTCTTTACATATTTGACATTTTAAATATAATAATATAAATTAAATATAATTTTTCCGAATTTACTTCAGTTAATGAACGTTTTTTTTTAAGAAAGAATTCATTTAGTTTTTTGACTCACCGTTATAATCCAAAATGCCATCCAATTCAATAATAATTTGAAATCGCGAAACATAACTATGTCAATGCAGAAACTACTATATCAAAGTACCTATTAAAATTAGTACTAAATTTGAACTAAATCAAATCAATTACATTTGTATAATCCTCTTCTCCCTATATTATACAAATAAGTCCATGCAAAGTCCCATTAAATGTGTAAATGTAATAGTAAAAAAAACAATTTTCTCTATTTTTTTTTATTTAACCAAGCAAACATAAATACGAACTTAAATATCCTTTTAGTACAAAACACAACACATCATCATACTACATAAAATAAACAGGTAGAATTAAATAGCAATCATTTTATAGAAAGCAAAACAAAAACAAAAATTGTAACTATTTAGGTACACAGTAAAAAGGACTAATAGAGTCACTATAATAGTGTATTCATCCTTATAATATAATAGGCTTCCTCATTTTTCATATTGTTTCAGTTTCCTTCGATTATTTCAATAGATTACGCTAATATTCTCCTGGCACACGTTAGAAGAAATAGGTTGTCGCAAAATCTGATTCATTCGCGGTTTTCAAACAAAGTTCTTCATTTCTATTGACAAATTATTTGTTTTTTTTTTCCTATCTAAACTGCCATCACAAACAAAACATATTTGTCAATATTAACTCCACACACGCTGGCAAATTACAAGGTGACAACAAACAATAACGTTAACTTTTGAGGAATGGCTTTGTTGCAACATCTATCATTTGCTATCAACAAGTCTAGAAATGATTTACCTTAGTAAAGTTCTTACATTTTTTATACTATTTGTCGGAAATTTCGGTCATAATTTCGAACTTAACGGTCTTATTGAACAAATTTTCCATCAAAGTGATTCACCAAGTGTGTTTTTCGTTCGAATTGATCAAACATTTTTGACAAAATTCATGAAGAATCATTTCGATATTCCATTAGTGATTATTAAATCTTCAACTGGTGATTTTCGAAATCCTTCGAACACTTCTTCGACAGCAATTCTAGTTGTTAAAACTTCAAATCTAGATCTTCAATATGACGAACTATTGCAGAATGTCATTCAAACACTCCGAGTTCGAAAATTTATAATTATTTCGGCAGAAAATCTTCAAGATCTTCGAAAATTTTTCGAATATTTTTGGGAAAAAAAATTCACCCGAATTTTCGGAGTTATCGCTAACACCTCGTATGCTTATCTTTATTATGAAAATGAACCTATTCGAGAAATTTCAAGAAGTCAACCTTTACCAGATGCTCGAAAAAATATGAATCGATATGCAATTCGAACAACTGTACAAAAAGACATCCCCAGGGTATTTTGGTATCCTGATAAAAATGGAAAGCAAACAATTGGAGGCTGTTTCGGTCGATTATTTTTCAATTTTCTTACCCACTACAATGCAACATTTCGTGAAATATACCCCATTAATATGACAACACAATTTTGTATGCCACTAGCAATAAATGCAACAAAACAAAATGATATGGATATAACAATTAATGTTTGGGGACCAACAAAAGGACTTCAATCAAGTTATCCTGTGAGATATCAAAGTTATACTATTATGGTTCCATTGAATGGGAATTTGGATCCTAATCAATATTTTTTGAGACCATTTTCTTCTGTTGTGTGGCTTTTAATTGGACTTACCTTGATTTATATCGTGCTTATGGATGTTATCAAGAATTTTTTTTGTAATTCACCATTGAACTTTTGGAGAAGTTTCAGCAGAACTTTGCTGATACTTTTGAACTCGCCTTACTCTACTCCAACAACGGACTACAGATTTCATGCTTTAATATTGGTGCTAGCATTCGTCCTTACCAACGTTTATACAATTTATTTCACATCCTTTCTAACGGTTTTCATACAAATCAAACAATATCACACCAAAGTGGACTTGGTTGAGGCAAAAGTTCCCATGATGATTCCAGAATTTGAATGGCCAATCGTAAAAGGTCCTTTATTAACAGCAATTGGATTTGATAAAATAGTCTATACAGTCGACTACCCAACCTACTCTAGTACAACAAATTCAATGAGAAATACACAATTTTGCTATGCAATAGGGGAGGACCGGGCAAAATTTCTAATTGGGCTACAAACATTTTTCGCTAAACCATTATTTCATACAATTAAAGATGAATTATTTACTAGTCATTTGGGTTATTTGATGCCATTTCATTCACCATTTAAAGAGATTTTAGATGATTTTGCTCATCGAATAATGGAGCTGGGATTTATGGCTAAATGGGAGGATGATGCTGTGTCGCAGTCATTAAAAGCGGGTTTTAAAATTGATGTTGATCGGCAGGCAGGATTGCCGAAGGGTCATAGTCCTTTGACGGTGCGTCATTTGAGATTTGCATGGAATTGTTTGTTAATTGGATTGGTAACGTCATTTGTAATATTTTTGTTGGAGAAGTATGAGAAAAATTTAAAGAAGTTTTTGTGGAAGCTAAAGAATGCATCTTTTCAGCATGGATATTTTTAACACTAGGCTTAATTAAATTTTTAAGTTTTTAACCTTATTTTTGCGATGTATAATTGTGCCCATGTAAAGCTGTTGTCAACTTCACAAAATTGTCTGTGTGTGTCCACAAAATAACAATAAATTTGATAGTTTTATATTTTTGTTTTCCTAAAAATGTTATTTATACTCAATAAAAATATAAACTGTTCGGAAGTCTTTTGTTTTATTTTTTTAATTTCAGATGAGAAATTTGTATTTGGGGATTTTTTGGAATTTTAATTTCGTATTTTCAGAGCTAATTTATATTGTAAAAAAAAAACTAGTTCATGATTTTTACCACTAGAGGGCACCAATATCATATCAATTTAACATCTTGTAGCCTATAACCAGATAACAGGTAAGATGATTTCAACGAAATCTCATTTGTTTAATTACGATAAGTACTTGAGAAGTTCTGATGGAACAGGTGAACATTGTGATGAACATGTTCATCTGTTCCATCGTAACTTCTTAAGTACTTATTGTAATTTAACAAATGAGATATTGTTGGAAGTGTATAGTTTGTCCACTGAATATAAGCTATTAAATGTCTTATTAATTACTCTAAACAAATTCAAAGACAGAACGCAGAGGACCTCCTTTTTTTAAAAGATCTATAAGAGAAATCGAGTGAATTATTAAATTCAACAAAAAACGATACCATTAATTTTTCGAATGTTACCCGAATGTGTCCCGAACATGTCCCAAACGTGTACCGAACGTATTCTGAACGTGTCCCAAACGTGTACAGAATGTTTCCCGAATGTGTCCCGAACGTGTCCCGAAAGTGTCACAAACGTGTCCCAAACATTTCCCGAAAGTGTCCCGAAGGTGTTCCAAACGAAATTATATAGCTTCAGTATTTTTGTTTAAACCTAACCCACCCCAAATCAATCAGGACTAACAAATCAGTAGCTTTCCTCCATTATTTCTATTCTAGAAATGACAAAACAAGCAAGGATGTGTGCCATTAGATATCAATTTATTTATAGCACGCTCTATTGGCATTCAATTTGTTTGCTCCACCTTAATGATTATTTAACACTTACGGAACTACTCTAATCATAATATGCAATCAATAAAACATTAATTGATATCTTGTTAAAAAGAAACTCCTCAAATCAATTCACTTTTTTGTGTTAGTTCATCAGCTTTATCATACTTAACCAGTAACGTTTTTGTTTATAAAAATAAAAATACTTAATTCCATATATTTTGTTAAAATAATAATTATACTAGCTAACCTATAATTTTAAAACCTTTTAACTGTTACAAAATCATCCTGGTAAACATTCAACATTTCGCAAAGTGATTGCGTGTTTTGTTAACCTAAAATGATGACCTAACTCAAAACCTTATAAAGTGTAGTGCAATTTTATTTCATGTTACATTAGTTTTTTAATGGCAGTCAGAATCATTTTACTTTTACTGGCTTTAACTCATGCAAATACCAGCAACAATGAATTTTGTGAACTTATTGAAAGAATTCATTTGGAAAGTAATTCAGCCACAGTTTGCTTTGTCGGAATCGAAGGCGATTTTTTGGAGGAATTTTTGTCAGCATATTCGAATATTCCAGTTTTGAATTTTTCACCGTTTCACAGTTTTTTTAATGGATTTCCGGTTACCAATTTAATATTAGTGTTAAATGGCTCTGAAAATGAACAAAACTTCGAAAGTCTGCGACTCTTGATTAAACATATGAGTGTTCGAAAATTCGTAGTTATTTCAACTAATAACTTCGAAAACTTGGAAATATACTTTGAATTTTTCAGTAAAAATAAATTCACACGAATTTTCGGAATCATCGATGGAAAAACTGTCGCCTTCTTTCCCTATGCTAGAGATGAAAAACTACGTCCTGTCAACAAAGATGGCCGCCTTCCGAATAGTTTGTCAGATCTTTCGAACTTTACTTTTCGAACAACAGCTCAACAAGATTACCCACGAGTTTTTCGATATCCCAACTTCAAGGGGAAATCCGAACTAGGAGGATATATTGGACGATTGTTTAACCATTTTGTTAAGAGGCACAATACAAGCTTTAAAGAAGTAATTATTAACAATTCGAGAGAACTTAATATCCCCGGAGTGTTAAATGCAACTCTTAACGGTGCAGTTGATATAAGCATGAATTTATATGGAATTTCTGATAATCTTGATCTGAGTTATCCGGTAAAATTTCAAACTTGGAATATAATAGCTCCTATAAATGGTCATTTAGATCCTTATGAGTATTTTCGAAGACCATTTACTCTTAAAGTGTGGTTATCGATTTTATTGGCATTAATTTACATAACAGCTATTAAAGTATTCTTAAATGCCTACACAAATATTAAAGGATGTAATATTTGGTCAACATTTAGTGAGACATATTTGATGATCCTTACACTCCCTCAGGAGAAACCAGTAACAACAAATTACTATCGAATACATTTTCAAGTCTTCATTTTTGCTTTTATAATTGGCAATTTGTATTCAATTCATTTTACATCGTTTTTAACGGTTTTCATAAATGTCAAACAATTTGACACAATTAAGGACATGTTGGACAATAAGTTATTTGTTATGATTCCTGAATTTGAAATAATACCTTTGGGAGATTTTAAAGATTATCCGGAAAATTTGGAACAAATTTTATTACCAACTGAATATTCTTTTTACCTCTCTGAACTTTATTCAATGCAAAATACAAGTTTTGGTTTTACAATTGGTGGTGATAGATGTGATTTTCTAATACGTTTACAATCGTTTTTTATGAAACCATTATTTCGAAAAGCACCTGAAGCTTTATCGGAATTTTATTTGGGATTTTTGTTACCATATCATTCACCGTTTAAGGAAATTTTGGATGAATTTATATTTGATATTGAACAAACTGGATTAATTTTGAAATGGGAAGAAGATGCAGTATATCAATGGATATTGGCGGGAAATCCAGTAAATAGAGTTTCAAGAAATTCGGAAAAACATTCACCATTGCAGTTTAGGCATTTACAATTTGGATTTTCATGTTTGACATTGGGATTGACAATTGGATTGGTGGTGTTTGTTTGTGAATTACTGAGTATTGGAAAAAAATTAAATTTTGATTATTATAAATTATTTTTTTGGATAAAATAAAATAGTTTTGAAATACCTACTTGAGAATTGGTGTTGACTTTTCTTTGCTGTATCATTAATTTAATTTTTATTTTGTTTAAGGCGTGGTGATTTTAAAAATTGTGGTGGGGTTTTTATAAATACTTTTTGCATTATATAGTTTAGAAGAAATTGGCTACTCTTTAAATCACTCTGACTTAAATCATTATCAACGGAATCTCGGTGATGAAAAAACTCATTTTTAAACAATTTAGCTCAATATGTCAAAATTTTCAAAATACATATTGCAGATTGTCATGTTGCTATGAAAAATATGCCTTTTCGATAGATCTCCCAAAATGATAATGATCGAAGGAATGCTGCAAACGTTTCAAGAGACTTTTTTAACTCATTTGAAATTGATTTTTTATATTTTCCTGTACAACCACTGGACTAAAACTCTGAGCATTTGTGCTCAGATGGTATCACAAGTGCTTAGCCAGGATGGTTCTTGGTAGGATAGTTGAAGACAAAAAAAAAAGTTTCTCATCGATTCGACACCAGCAAAAAAATTTTCTTGGGTTCAAATGTCACATAAACGAACTTTTTCGCGATTTTCGGTAAAACGGTAAGTATTATCATAAAATTTGTTTATTGGACCCAATTGGATACAATTTTTAGCAGGGGTCTAATCGATGGCGAATTTTTAGATTTCATTTACAATGGTGTCTTCAACAATCCTACCAATTTTCAGCTAGCTGCGAATTTTTTCTAACCTGAATATCTAAATTGGTTGGACTATGATTAATTGAGAAAAAGTTTAAAAAGGACAATTTGTACATAAAAAAAAAAACAAATTTTGACTTTTAAGAGGTTGGTAATTTGAAAAAAGTTTTTTGTCATCATTTTTGTACGATAAATAGTGATGTAATTTATTGGAATACAATGGTTAGTTGAGAAAGGTTAAAAAAAATTCTATTCATGTACTGAAAAAGAAATCAACTCACACAGCATTTTTTATTTGTTGTAACTTTGAAAAAAGTTTCGATAGATTATACTTAAGCATGTTGTTTTTCTAGATGCTCATATGGCAAACCAAAAATTATTGATTTTTACACTAGAAAAAATGTTTATATGGTTTTTAAGATGAAATAAATCAAAATCAACTTAAGCTTCTTAACAGAATTCTAAGTAAGAATTCTAAGAACTATAAGGTCACTGTGGAGTATGCGTACTGTTTTTTTTTTTCCAAAAAAAATTATGAAACTAACCAACTATAGTTGGGATGACGAAAATAAATGAAGGTTTAGCTTGGACTAACCTTGAGAAAATGAACCACAGTGCAAAACCAACAATTTTTACACTGAATAAAAAAAAAATTATTTATTTTTGATTTTTGAGGTGAAAAAAAAAATTTATTCCGTTATAATTTTAGAACTAAAGAAGGGTTATAGAAAAAACGTCTAGAGTTATCCTAGGTTAACTTTGGGCAAACGAACCAGGAAGGTTTGAAAAAAAAAAAAAATTGAATTTGGGGGTGCCAACTTCACATAACCAGAAACCGGGCTCTGAGAAATAAGGCCCCAGGAAATATGGATCCATACCAAACAAAATGAAAAAAGGCCAAATTTTTTTTTATTCATATAAATGAGTAAAAAGAAATACCTAAAAAAAGAGGTTGTCTGTAAAGCCGGTTTACGGACGATGATTTTACGTGATAACGTCGTCAGAAAACAGGTTGTGTGCTTTTGTTTAAAATGAGTCAATTGAAGCGTTTACTTATTTTAAACAATCATAATTTACAAGAAAAAGCTAAAAAAAAATACCTTTTTTATTTTCTCATTGTATTAATTTTTTTATTTTAAAAGCTTACAAAAAAATTATTCAATATAAAAGCCAAGTATTTCTTCTTAAGAATAAAACCATTTTTAAATCTTTACAATGCGCAAAAAGTATAAAAATAATTTATTGAAAACAATCATTTTCATCAAAAAAAGCAAAGAAAACCTATAATTTTATCTTCGCACGTTATTGAATCAATTTTTTTCAATGACAACCTATAAAAAATTTTATACCACCAAAGCTTATTGTCTTAGCTCAAAATATATATATCGATCAGGTCTATGAGACATCTACAAAAAGAGCTAGAATTTTTTGAACTCCATGTATTTTCATCAAAAAAAGCATAAAAAACATTAATTTTTATGTTCTCATGCTATAGAATCAATTTTTTTCAATGACAAACTATGTCCAATTTTATATCATGTGAAAGCTTATTACTTCACCTTTCACATGAAGGTTCAATCTTATTTTTGTGATGCCTACAAGAAAAGTTAGAATTTTTTAAATTCAACCATATCGAATTTCCAGACTGAGATTACGGTACTTCCTACACTGGTGACTGTTCATGTGGCAACAGATCTCCACTGGTGTTTTGAGGTTTTCCGCAAGTTTCTTGATTTAACATTGTGTAGCTTGTAGTTAGTCTACCGTTATGTGTGATATACCAAATGAAAGGTAATTGTATCAGGATGCTTATAAAAGTAATAAAATTTCTATCTGCTCTTGGTCAAAAGTTATAACCTGTTGAATTCTAAAATTTTATTTTACCGTTATCTCAAAAGTGTGTTTACGAAAATGATTGAAACTTCGCACACATATAGTCGTAGTCATGGTCTATCATTACTCCATATACTTTACTCCTGTATCTATTAAAGAAAAAAAGATAAAAATAAAAAACGATGAAAATCGGTTAAAAACGGTTAAAAACTGTTAAAAAACGTGTTTTATAAAAACTTGTTTCTTCCGTTATTCAGTCAAAACTCACTAAACGATTCCAAATTTTTGCACATGTATGCATTAGGCCAAAACCTACATGTCATATAAGTTTGAGATTTTTTGAACGCTCCAAAAAAAAAAAAGCTAAAAATCAAAAATTACCCAAAAATACCCCTAAAAAACAAGGTGTTTTTCAAAAATTCATATTTTGAAACGCAGAGCGTTGGAAAAAAATCCGTATCAGACGCCTAACTTTTTTTTCCCTTATCTTTCACCTGGCATCTTTAGAATTGTCAAAAAAAAATTTTCTTTACCCAAAATCATCATTTTGTCATAGCACCAACACGTGTACAACGTTCAAACAAAACGTTATAGCTTAGTTTCAAAATTTTTAAGAATTTTTTCTTAAATGCAGTTATTCTTATATTAATCTCATCTATCTATAGCAAAAAAATCAATTCTCTACGACTTCGCGTTTAGATTTTAGCCCATATTTCATCTTTCCGTTTTACCCCTGTTTACCCTATTAAATGACAGAATTTTTAAAAATCCTTCATTTGGATTAAGCTTTTGGTTATTATCTTTCAATTAAGCTATAGAAGATTTTTGTATCTCTAATAGTTTATTTTTAATTTTGAATTGAAATTTTTGAGCGCACTGCGAAAGTGCGAGAGTGTAACGTTAGAAAATGGCGTCACTTTTTTGTGGTGGCTGCCATGGTTCATCGATATTTAAGACGTTATCACGTCAAAAAATTACTTTTATGTGTCTTTAAGTCATTTGAATTTTTTGGTTTGGTATTGTTCCGGGAACACTTTTTTGGTGATATTATATGAAATAAAATATAAATAAAAACTAACAAACATATTTTTCTAGTAGCATAATGCTCATTATATAAGTCGGTTAATGAGACAATACCTTTCATTTAATGATTAAAAATGTTTAAAAAAAAATGTCCTAGAATTAAAATTTTCCACCTCCTTGGTTTTGTCTCGTATTTAATTTTTTCTTAAAAAAAAAAAAAAATCTTTTCTTACTGGGCTATATTAATAAATATTTCTAGAATGATATTTTTGTAATTTATTTTCATATTACGTGGCGCTGTACAGTGTAATACAAAAACCTTTTACACATCAATTATTTTGATAGCAGTAATAATCTTTTCAAAAAGGATTTCAATAGGTACAAAATTACACAATTTGGTCGCAAAATTACTGATAAAGTAAAGGGTATTTTTATAAAAATTAAAAACAAAAAGCAGTGTTATTGTTTTAGTTCCATTTCAATTTTCAACTTGATAACACCACTTAGAAACTACTATACAATGATGTTATTAAGTATTTTCATAGTTTGGTTACAATTGTATGGGGTTCTTGCTGGATATTTTGAAATAACACAACTTATTGAAAAAGTTCACAACCTATCAGATTCAGCTGCAGTTTATTTTGTTGGAGTTGAAGATGAATTTTTGGCTGATTTTATGAAGACACATTCTTCAATACCTATATCAATTTTCTCGTCAATATCATCTGATTTTATATACTTCACCAATACAATATTGGTATTTCAAGATCCTGCAAACGTAAATGTCAAAAATACATCTTTATTAATAACTAAACTTTTAGTCAGAAAATTCGTCATCGTGATTGCCAGTAATATTAACACATTAAATCAATACTTTTTCTACTTTAAAGAACACAATTTTACAAGAATTTTCGGAGTCAGCGGTGACATCAGCTACGCATTTCTTCCTTATGCAAAAATTCAAATTCAACAGCTGATAAGAACTGACCCATTTCCAGATGCTATGAAAGATTTAAATGGATTTGTATTTCGAACTGCTATTCAAAAGGATGTTCCAAGAACAATTCAGTATCCCGATAAAAATGGTCAAAATCGAATTGGAGGAAGCTTAGCACCAGTATTTGTAGAATTTCTTAAAAGATTCAATGCAAAATTTGAAGAAATTCTAATCAACAATAGTTCAGAATTGAATATGCCAGGATTGTTTAATGCAACCATAAACCATGAAATTGACATAAGTATGAATACGTATTTGCCACATGAAGGTCTTGAATTGAGTTATCCGATAACAGTTTTAGACTACGTTATAATGGTTCCTCGAAATGGCTATTTGGATCCATATGACTACTTTCAAAGACCATTTTCGGTCACGGTTTGGTTGTGTATTGGACTAACTCTCCTCTATATAACAATTATAAAAGTTATCCTTGACATCTGTCAAGGAAATTCGGATCATTGGAGTTGTTTTAGTGAAACTTTTTTGAATTTTCTAAATTTGCCTACAGAAAGGCCCATAACTTTTGCCTATCGCTTACATTTTCTTGTTTTGATTTTTTCCTTCGTCATTGGACAACTCTATAATATTTATTTCACATCATTCCTTACAGTTTACATCCCAATAAAGCAGTTTGATACAGTTCAAGATATGGTAGATAAAAATCTTCAACTTTTAATGGCAGACTATGAATTTGATAGAAGACCTAACTTTTATCCAGCTGGTTTGGCAAATCTTATAGTACCAATTTCACATACAGTACAATTGCCTCAAATGTACTCAATGAGAAATACAAGTTATGCCTATGCTTTAGGAGAAGATAGATGTCAATTTCTTGTTCAGTGGCAAATAACTTTAATTGGAAGAAGTCTATTTCGAAGAGCTCGACAAAGTATCAAGTTTTATTATTTAGGATTTTTGTTGGCTTTTCATTCACCATTTAAAGAAATTTTAAATAATTTTATAATTGAAATTCAACAAACTGGTTTGCTGAAAAAATGGAACTCGGAAACAGTTTGTCAAGCTAAACAAATGGGTTTTAGTTTGAATGTGACTAGGAATGACAATGTGCAGGATATGAATGTTTAAGAAATGGATCAACCCTTAATGTTAAAACATTTACAATTTGCGTGGTGCTGCTTGGCAATTGGTTTGACAATTTCAGTAATGGTATTTGTTGGGGAAGTAGTTATTTGTCTTAAATGATTTACAATAAATTCTGCAAAAGCATTCAAAATAAAATTATATATTTAATAGTAATTTTGTTTGTGTAAATTTGTTAAAATTAGAAATAAATAAAGAATTTGTTTATCTGAAGAATTGTTTTTTTTTTTTTTTTTTTTTTTTTGTGATTTGTTTCTTTTTTTCATACTTGGCATGAGTGGATTTGATACCAATAAGTGAGTAAAAAGCTTTTGAAAACTTAGCCAAGAATCTTGGAGAGCAGTGTTGCCAGAGCCGGCTATTTATCGCCAAACAGGCTCGTTGAACTTTTAACTCGCTCCTTAAAATTTTGATTTTCGATTTATCGGATTTTGGCTCTTTTAAGATTAAACTTGGCGATTTCAGGCTCCTTTAAAATCAAAGCATTTTACAGCAAAAATCCACCAAAAATGTGAACAGACAACCAATTTGCGTACATTTTGCATTTGATTTTCATTTAAAATTTAATGAAAACCAGAATATATCAACAAAATGAAAAAAATACATAATTATAATTGAAACCTGATAAGCAAAAGCTATTTGAAAATAAAAAAAAAGTCATGTGTGCAATTCACACGTGGTAGAAGTGAAACCTTAAAAAAAAAAATTTCTTGCAAAAAAAGAAAAAATCTAGCTATTTTTTTTTCTATCTCCTTTAAATACATGTTTTTTATATGACAACCTACAATAAATTTTATACCATTTGAAAGCTTATTGTTTCAGCTCAAAATATTCATATCGACCATGTCTATAAAACATCTACAAAAAGAGCTAGATTTTTTTTAACCCAATTAGTTTTTATAAAAAAAGCAAAACAATCAATCTCTTTTCTCTTCTAACGCCATTAAATAGATTTTTTAAATGACAATGTATAATAAATTTTATATCATTATTATTTCACCTTTTATATGACGCTTCAATCATAGTTCTACCATGCCTACAAAAAAAGTAAGAATTTTTTAAAGCCAACCATGTCGAAATTTCAAACTGAGATTACGGCAACAAATCTTCACAGGTGTTTTGAGGTATTTTTCAAGTTTTTTCAATTAAAGATTATATAAATTGTAGAGCACGTACCGTTATGTATGATATATTAAATGAAAGGTAATATTATCAGCATTAAAGTTAAAGTTAAATAAATTTGTTATGTGCTCTAGATCAAAAGATACAACGTGTTTAGAAAAAGAACATCTTTTTACCGTTATCTCAGAATTTTGAATATGAAATCAATTGAATTTTTGTATATTATTATAGTTTATTTAATTACCTATCTACAGTACAAATTTCCTTCATCTATCTATTAAAACAGAAAAGTTATAACAAGTTGAATGTTCGTGTCGCGTTTTCGTTTCATCTTGTTTCAAATCACTACGATACTAAAGAAGTTTTCACTTCAAAAATAAAATCTCATTCCACAAAATTTGTTTGCGTTTTTTTTTACCATTTTTGAAAACAGCTATTTTTGGCTCCAAGATTTTTTATAATTGGCTCCTTGCCTCGAAAATATTCTGGCAACCCTGTTGGAGAGTTGTTTAATTTTTTTTTAATTTGCTTAGGCTTTTGGCTAACAGATAACAAAAAAAAAATTATAATTTTTTAGACCAAAACTTTTATGAAATAGGCCTCTGCTCTGAAGACATTCAAAACTGAGAGCCTGGGTCTTTGAAAAAAATGTGAAATCCATTCCTGCTTTTAAGTGCAAGTATTATTGCTTTAATTGAAAGTTAAATTTATGTGATTATTAAATTGATGCTTATAAATGTCTTCTAAAACATTTTTGTTTTCATGATTGTCAACAATCAAGGTTAATTGTTGTCTTTTTTTTTTCTGTGCAATAAATTGTTACTTTTTGATGACGTTCCTTCAATCACATTAAATTAAAAAAAAAAAAAAACACAGTCTTGATTGTTTTTCTATCATACCAATAAAAGGTGATGAAAAAAAGTTTTAATATAAAATTATTACTTACTTTGTATAGTCTATCTATTACTTTCAATTAAAAAATATTAAATTTCATTTTTTTTTTAAAGAATACTTACACAAAATTATAATAATTAGGTTTTAAAATGTTAATGAAATTCAGTTATTGTTATTGGTAAGATAATATTTTTTTTTAAATACTCGTTATATAAAAATCGATAGTCACTTGCATGTGCAAGTGCTTTCGTGACCTTATTTATTTTCACAAGAATTTATACTTTAGAATTTATGCTGTGAGTTTTATATAGTGTCGGTAAACATCGACCAAAATAAGGCGTCTTAGTAAGGGTACGACAGATCTTACTGATGAGCCCTGGGCGAAACGCTTTATAAATTTTTGGAGTTGAGGTCAATTGAACTTATAAATTGAATTGTATTCAATCGCTCCACTTAAAATAAAAATAATTTTAATAATTTTTATTATTTTAGTTATTTTTTCTTCGTTATTAAACTTTTTTAAATTCAAAATTTTTTTAAAATTTTTTTGGCTGATATTAAAATTATATAAATGCTTTTGTATAGAAAAAAAAAGTCATTTAAAAGTAGATCCTGTTAATATAAAAACTAATAGGTATTTGAATTTTTTGAACCAAAATCGTTGTAGAGGTTTGTGAGAAAATTAAACTTTACTACCGTTATTTTTGGTCCAAAAAAGCAGTCAAAATGTACTTCATACAAAGTTTGATGTAAATCGGTCCTTTAGTCGAGGACTTGCGAGATCCACTTATTTGACATTCTTTACTATCGTAATGTCTGATTGTTATCTGATCTTTTTGACGTGATAACGTCTTACAAATCGATGAACCATGGCAGCCACCACAAAAAAAGTGACGCCATTTTCTCCCGTTCCACTCTCGCACTTTCGTAGTGCGGCAAAAATTTTAATTCAAAATAAACTATTAGAGATACAAAAATCTTTTATAGCTTATTTGAAAGATAATAATCTAAAGTTAAAAAATACATTTGAAGGATTTTAAAAAATTTTATCATTTAATAGGGGTAAAACAACATTTCAAAAAATTGGCTATTTTCTAAAATGGTTTTCTAAAACTAAAACATGAGATAGACCTTTGACAAAGTAGTGATTATAAGTAGGGGGTATTTTTTTTTTTTGACAATTTGAAAAACGCCATTCAAAAGATAATACAAAAAAGTTAGGGGTCTAATACGGATTTTTTTTTAAAGTCTCTGCGTTTCGAAATATGAATTTTTGAAAAACACCTACATACTTATTTTTGGGGTATTTTCAGGTGAGTTTTTATTTTTTTTTTAATTTTTCGTAGTGTTCAAACTCATAGAACATGTAGTCTATGACCGTGTGCATGACCGAATAACGTTAAAAACAAGTTTTTTTTGTCCCAAGTTTTTTGTCCGTTTTTTATTTTTATCTTTTTTCTTCAACACATAAATAAATGAAATTTATATTGTAGATAGATAATAGACAGGACTATATTTGTGCGAAATTTCAATCAATTTTGAATTCAAAATTTTGAGATAATGGTAAAATAAAGTTTTATTTTTCAACAAGTTATATATTTTGATCTAGTGTAGAAACATGATTTTACGTTATTGAGCATCCCGGTGATATTACCTTTCATTTGATATATCACTCATAACTGTACATTCACTACAAGCTACACAATGTTAAATTAAAAAAGCTTGCGAAATACCTCAAAACACCTGTGGATATCTGGGAAGTACCGTAATCTCAGTTTGGAGTTTCGACATGGTTGGCTTTAAAAAATTCTAACTTTTTTTCTAGGCATCACAGAAATAAGATTGAAACGTCAAATGAAAGGTGAAATAATGAACTTTTACATGATATAAAATTTTTAATAGGTTGTCATTGGAAAAAAATTGATTCAATAGCGTGAGAAGATAAAATTATATAGTTTTTTTGCCTTTTTTGATGAAAATTGATCGAGTTCAAAAAAATTCTAGCTCTTTTTGTAGATGTCTAATAGGCATGATCTATATATATATTTTGAGCTGAAGCAATTAGGTGGTATAAAACTTATTATAGGTTGTTATATAAAAAAAAATTAACTTTTGGGTGATGGAAGTGATTTTTTCACTTTTTTCATAAGAAATGATTGTTTTTAATAAATTATTTTAATACTTTTTGTGCATTGTAAAAATTTAAAAATGGTTTTATTCCTTAGAAGAAATACTTGGCTTTCAAATGGCATAATTTTTTTTGTAAGATTTTAAAATAAAAAAATTAATATAATTAGAAAATAAAAAAGGTAATTTTTTTAGCTTTTTCTTGTAAATTATGATTGTTTGAAATAAAAAAAAAACGCTTCAATTGACTCATTTTAAACAAAAACACACAACCTGTTTCCTTAAGTTTTCTCGTAAAATTATCGTCCGTAACCGGCTTTACAGACAACCTCTTTTTCTTGTAAGAATGCATATATAACTTAATATGTTAAAAATAGTTCCCATGTATATCGCAAGTAAAAATGATTCACAATTTTGCACCGGTTAAAATTGATTTAAAAATAAAAGAAATATTTGAAAAAAACGGCAATACATTCGATACTAAGATATAAGTTCAGTTTTAAAAATTAAGAAAATTAATCAAGTTTTAAATTTAAGTGTTTTGAAAATCTGGTCATCAAACTTAAAATTAGTTACAAAAATTTAACATACCTTTTAGCTGAAACGTGCTTAGCTTATGTAGAGGAAGAGTAATAAAGATTCAGCTCAAATATTAAATCAAATCTAGTAAAAGCGATATCTTTAAGAAAGTTTGCCCTTCTCACGAAACTATTAATTTTTCAAAAATAGTTGAGCTTTTAACTACGATTTTCCTGGTTTATTTATCTTTATATTCTTACATTTGTGGTAAAGTTTTTATTTTTTTTTTTTTAGTTTTGGGATAGTTTTAAATTAAGTTTCGTTCATTTCACTAATATTGAAATATGTAGGTTAAAAAAAAAAAACATTTAAATTCTTTATCAAAAATCTGTTCGGCTTCTTCAAAAGTTCTTGGTAAAGTAAAGTTAGGTCTTTATACTTACTTCTGAATGTATACCTAACGATTGTAAACTTATATAAATAGATAAAGTCAACGATACCAAATTCATTGAAGATCCATTTCTTCCTGACATGATAACTGCTTAGTTTCTCAAACACATCATGATGTAATATAACTATATGTCCATTTATCTTTTATCCACGCAAACATCTCACCTTAAAACAACTATTAAATTTAAAACAATACACATTGATGTAACTTATTTATTTCTTTATTTATCGTTTCAATAACTTAGAAACCCTTACAAGTTCACCAATCAATCGTTCTCCTAAAAAAACAATAACTGCTCCTGTCAAACCAATTGTTAAACAATTCCATGCAAAACGTAAATGTTCCATTGTCAAAGGATCAAATTGTTTCTTTTCACCTCGATCATTTTGATCCATTCCAATTTTAAATCCAGCTTTAATAGCTTTTGCAAAAACATCTCTTTCCCATTTTTCTATTAATCCCGTTTCTCTAACATCAATTATGAAAGTATTCAATATTTCCTTAAACGGCGAATTAAATGGTAACAAAAAACCTAAAAAGTAAGATTTAACAACATCATCGATTAATTTAAATAATGGCTTTTTATACAACGATTGAAAACGAAGTAGAAATTCCGACTTTTCTGAACCAACTGCAAAGGCATAACTTGTATTTCTCATTGAATAAAGTTGATCATAATAACTGGCATGATCTATTGGCTCAACGATTTGGTCGAATCCTTTTGGAAAGTATCCTTTTTTCTCAATCAAACTCCATTCATATGAATTTGCAAGAACACGAATATTATTTTGAATCAAGTCATCAATTGACTCATATTGCTTGACTTTAATGTGAACTGTTAGAAATGATGTAAAATATATCACATAAATATTTCCAAGTATAAATGATAGAATAGTGACTTGAATATGCATGGAATAAGCTGAATAAATTGGTTTCTCCAAAGGCATTCTTAAAAAAGTTAGAAAATTTTGACTAAAGCTATCCCAAATGATGACTTTTAAATTTGTACAATATTTCAAAATTACATCCATTATGGTCACATAGGTTAAAGTTAGTCCGATAAAAGTCCAAACTTCCATTGAAAATGGTCTTTGAAAGTATTCCTTTGGATCTACATAGCCATTTAGGGCAACCATGATGCTATATTTCTCAATTTTAATTGGATAACTTAGATCAAGAGTGTAGATGTAACAGAAAACATTCATGCTAATGTCAATTTCATCATAAATTGTTGCATTGATAACCGTTTGTATGTCAAACTTTGAAGAGTTGTTGTTAACATCGATTTCTTTGAAAGTTGCATTATGCCTGCGAAGAAAGTTGAGAAAAATCTGTCCATAAGTTCCACCAATTTGATTCTTTCCATTTCCGTCAGGATACCAAAACGTCCTTGGAATATCTTTCTGAACCGTTGTTCGAAAGACAAAGCCTCTTAAGTTTTTTTGAGCATACGGAAGAGGGTCATCGGTAGAGAGTTGTTGAAATTGATTGTCTTCATAGGGTAAATAAGCAAAGCTATCCTGTTCAACGATACTAAAGATTCTGGTGAATTTTCTATCAGCAAAATATCGGATCCATTGTTTCATTGAGGCAGTGTTTTGAGTCAAAACTATGACAAACTTTCGCATAGCCAAGTCGGTGATCAAATCTTCCAGCAACTCAGAATATTTAGTATCATTTTTAACTGCTTCGACTATTAGAACAACATTTCCGAAATCGATATATTCGTCAGAAGTTATTTCTGACGAAATCAAAACTGGCACAGAAAACGAAGTTTTTGAAAATTCTTTCAGGAAATTTTCATCTTTTCCAACAAAATGTAATGTTACCGAAGTACTTTCACGATTAATTTTTTCAAAAAGTTTATTTAATTCAAAATTATTTGGAAAATTATTAACAAATGGAATGAAAATAAAGAAAATTATTTTAACTAAAAGCATCACTTGTTTTCACAATGGATGTAGGCAATAAACTAGATTCTTCGGAAGCACTTTTAAATATAGTCACTTTGTACATTTAAGTTAATTTATTGACATGCAAGAAGATAACAAAAACGTTTAAGTAAACCTTTTACATAAACCATTAGAAATCCGTTTTGTTAAATGAGTTTTGATGTTCATTATGTAGGAACTGATTTATGAAATTGTTTAGAAACTATATGGATTCTCAAAGAGTATAAAACAAATGACCTGCAATTTCTTATTTGTTGACTCTTACACACAGATATATGTATGAAAACAAATGAAATAAATTGAATTGCCTGAATCCAGCCCTAATCAATAAGTGTTAACTGATAAATTTTTACTTTCATTTCCTGGGGGGGGCGGTTAGTGATATTTGTTGTTTAATAACTAAATTTTTGATTGAATTTGTATAGACCCATATAATTCAATCGAAGGAAGAAAAATGTAATAAGCTCAGAAAGGTGTTCCTCACAATGTCATGTGTGATTGCTATCTCAACTTTGATATTTTTTAGAAGTAAAAACAAAATTAGAAAAATGTCTCCTAAAATAATATTTTGTTATGTACGCTACATAAACATTATATAACTTAATAGGAAACGCTCAGAATTACATTTTTATACACGAAAGTATTGAAACGAAAATAGAAGTAGTATAGTTTGAAAAGAAATATTTGAAAATGTATCTAAGATAATCGAATCATATACATCTAATGTTAATGGCTTAAATAATTAGTAAGATATTTTCTTCAAAATTATTTTGGTTTTTTATTTTAATGTAAAATGAATGTTTATGTTGGTTTTTTTTTTTTAATTTTATTTTATTTTGTTTAAAGCTGCAGATAAGCAGTCATTGTAAGAAAAATATGGAAGGTTTTATTAAAAACTGTTTTTAATATCATGCTAGTAAATTTCAAACTCCTTGGACTTACGAAAAGAAGAGAAACTGAAAAAAGTCGTAAAAAGTACGTATACGCCCGAGTGTACCATTACCCATTTAAAAAGGAAATTTTTAAAAATTTTATGCGAATTGACGGATCTCCAATTTTAATGGGGACTTTAAATAATAATGGAAAGGACATAAATTGGGCCATCATTATGTAATATCTGACGTATACGAAATTGATTTTTTTTTAAAGCCTATTAGCAACCATAGAATTTTGAAAAATTGTTTTTTTTTTTTGGTTTTTGTTTTTGTAAAAGAATCGATGAATTTTTTTGAAGTTCTGTTTCTATGTGTTGATTGAATTCTTCATTTTTTGTTTAAAGGTTCCATGAAAAATTAATCTTTTATCATATTTAACATGAAAATCTACCACAGTCGTGCATATTAAATTTTTTTAGGACCAAAAGTAATGTTAGGTACCTACCATATAACGGAAATAGAAAAGTTTTTTTGTTTTTTTTTTTAATGGCCTTAATGATTCTGATTAAAATTTTTGAGTGTTAAGTTACAATTAGGACCTAACTTTTGAAACAAAACAAATTTTTTTTAACCCTTATTTACGGTACCTGTCATAAAACGGTTTTTTTTTCTGAATATCTTGAATATGACTAATTCTATTTCAACGGAAATTTAGCCTGAGAAAATTAAAAAAAAACATATTTTCCATTTTTTTAAAAATATTTCATTTTTTTTTTTGAAAAATCAAGTTTTTGAAAACGGGTTAGTGAAATATTTCGAAATTTTGTTTTCAACTGTTAATTAATTATTTCTTCAAAATAGCATACCATTTCCTTTTAAAAAGGGTCTAACAATTTTAATTTTTTTTTTTCTAAAAAGTCCTTTTCATAAAGAAATACTTCTTTTTGTGATCAAATCATTAAAAACGGTGTTTCATTAATAATAAAAACTGATTTGATGTATTTTTTTAATTATAAAAAATTCCTTACTTATGTAAATCAAAATATACATAACTTTCCCTTATTTTTTTTTCATAAAATTCCTACTTTTACCATAAGAGCAAGTAAGTGCAACCCAGTCGTGCATTTTATTTAATTTTTAATGGAAGGAAAATACATTAAAAAAAATCATGTGTACAATTCACTCGTCGTTGAAGTGAAACCTTAAAAATCATTTTAAAAAAATCGAAAAAATATAACTTTTTTTTATTTTTATTTATTTATTTATTTATTTGTGTAGATATTACATATTGTAGGACATTGTCCCTTATTTATATGCTAAGTTATTCAAAAAAATGAAAATGTAAACAACGAATAAGTAACTTGTATAAATTTACTTGAATTTTAAAGAATATCAATTAATTCGTAACAATTGACTTCAATCTTAAATACTTAATATAAAGAAAACAAAACTAGTCTTCATGAGTACAATCATTTGAACAAGAAAAACGCACAAGAATCGGAAGTTATACAAAAGTAGCAAATACCAAACGCTTGAACTTATTAACATTGTGTGTAGATCGAATTTGTCTTGAAAGGCCATTCCAAAGTTTAATGCCACGAATTAGAAATGACGATGAGGCTCGAGTACTTCTGTGCCAAGGTATAGAAATTCTATTTGAAGATGTTCTTCTCAAAAAAACAATTTTTTGAAAAATATATGCTGGCAGTGATTTGAAAATGATTTTGTGAAGAGTGCAAATAACTCTTAGCTCCAAAAACGACGAAAACGATATTCCCAAAAAAGATTTAGTAAAACCAGAAATATGCTCTCTCCTCTTTATGGAATAAACATATCTGACGACATCATTGAAGCATACCCTTAATCTTGACAGTACTACACCAGTAGCACCTGAAAACATTTCAGCACCATACAAAAAGTGGGGAACTAAAAGAGCCTTTGCAAGCTTAATTTTGATATGAAGAGGCAAATATTCACTAATATTATAAAGTTTGCGCAGGATAAAATTAGTTCGACTTATAAGATTGTTAATATGAGCTTCCCAAGATAAAGTTTCATCAAGTATGAAACCCAAACTCTTTACCTTACTCTGGTAAGGAATAACAACATTATCCAACACAACCGGATCCAACATGAAACTCACTGGCCTAAAATAAAAAGCAATGGCCTGCGATTTGGCTGGGTTCAATTTCAATTTATTTTCTAAAGCCCAAGAGTGAACAGAAAGAAGATCAGAATTAACAGAAGTGAGGAAGGAAGAAACTTCACTTATCAAACAAGAAAAAAGTAACTGCACGTCATCTGCAAACAGATGAACAAGCGAAAAAGAAGTTGCATTATGGAGGTCATTTATAAATATAGAAAACAGAATTGGCCCTAAAATGGATCCCTGGGGAACTCCTGATGTAATTTCTATAAAATCTGATTTATTCTCGCCAACACAAACATATTGAGACCGTTGCGATAAGTATGAAAGTATTAAATTACAGGCGCTATTAGAGAAGGAAAAATATCGATTGAGTTTGTAGCAAAGACGAATATGGTTCACACTATCAAAAGCCTTGCTGAAATCTAAAAGTAACAATAAAGAAACATATTTACGATCCATATTCATCTTAATTGTGTCGGTTAAATCAATCAGAGTTGTAGTTGTACTATGAAACTTTCGAAAACCAGATTGATTGCAAAAAAGTAAGTTATTTCGAATAAGAAATTCATTGATTTGCCATTTCATCAAAATCTCTAAAATTTTTGAAGTGGCCGGCAATAAACTAATGGGCCTAAAATCTGACGGTTCTTGAGGGTTAGATTTTTTTCCAACTGGAATAATTTTTGCACATTTCCAAGCTTGAGGATACGAAGAAGTGGTTAAAACTGTGTTAATTACATGCAACAAATGGTGAGATATCCAAGGAAAAATGAACTTAATGAATTTTATTGGAATATCATCAAAACCAGTAGCATTAGATTTGATAGAAAACAATGCATTGTATATCTCGTCAAGGGAAACACAACGAAAAGAAAAGGCATTTTCAATTTCAGGTACAAATTCAACATCATTTTCACTTGTGTTACTCTGAGATTGAGAGAAATAAGAATTAAGAATTGCCGGGTCTAAATTTCCAAAGTCCATTTCATTGTCCTTAAGGCCAATAGTGTTAATTTTTTTCCAAAGATCTTTGCTGGATTGAACACATTCAAACTTACGAATGCCATATTCCCTTTTTAATGCTCTTATTTCACTTTTAACTTTGTTTCTGTACTTACAAAATGTTTTCCATGTATTCTCAGAGGGACTGCCACGATACGCTCTAAGAAAGATCCCTTAAATTAATGGCATTGGCAACACGAGGTGAAGTAAGAGGATTAACTTTTTTATTAGGTCTAATAGTTTTAAGAGGCACAAAAGACTCAAACAAATACTTCAAGTTAGTGTTCAAGAAATCAACTTGAAAACTGGAATCATTCGTACTATATAGGACATTAAAATTGATCTGCGACATACTGGCATATAATTGATTAGTATTAATCGAGCTAAAATCTCTTATTTTAATTTCAAGATCAACTATTTCTGGAATTATATCTAAAGAAATAAAAATAAAAGCATGTTTTGAAATAGCTGGTATCCAGAACTGATCTTTATATTGTACTGAATCAGGGTTATTTACTATTATAAAATCCAATAAAGAGGTATTCGAGTGGAAACTATCAAAATGCGTTGCAATATTACTGTGAATTGTGTGCATGTTACACCTACTTAACAAATTATCACAAGATATCTTTTTGTTGCTATCAAAAAGATTGTAATTGAAGTCACCCATGACATAGACATGGCTATATTTTTGAGTGAAATCTGTCAAAATAGGTTCAACTTTTGAAAATTCTCCTTTGGGAAGATAAATGACACCTATGAGAATTTTACTATTGCCAGAGGAGATTTCCGAAAATATGAACTCTATACCAGGTTCTGTACATTTCAATATTTTTGTAGGTCGAATTTGATCGTCAATATACAATGCCACACCACCACCTCTTAGCCGCGGTCTGTCATTTCTATAAACTTTGTAACCTGGAATACCTACAGACAAATCACTGTGATAACTCTTGAGCCATGTTTCAGATACACCAATCATGTCTAAATAGTGGCCACTAAGAATGGATTTGATTTCATTAAACTTGGAACTTTTGTTGTTGAGACAAAAACTTTGGCAGTTAAAATGGCCAATATTAAGATAGTTTTTCCGATGCTTGAGCGTATCTCTGAGATAACTTGAGTCACTTGACTGTGCTCCCAAAATAAAATCATCCATTGATAAGTTATACAAATTGATTATGAGATGAAAGTTAGTTATTAAAAAAGGTAATAAAGAAAGAAAATGTAAAAAGTTGTTACGATTTTCCAATTTATTTAATAAACAAAAATAAAATATTTAAGTATTAGGATATTCAAAATTCGATATTCAATTATAGCCCAGGGAAATTAGTAATTTAAATCGCATTTTTCGCGGGACAAAATTTTTTTCATGGAATGTGTTCGGGTGGTTGTCCTTATCATAAAAGTCAATTTGTTGGGAAAATTGGAGGTTGGGAACAGCCGCCATCTTGGAAAAGAGATTGGTAGCGTTTTTATTGAATAGCTCCATTGTTATTCATTTTAACAGAAAATGACAAAGGTAGGACTTATTAACAATAAAATTATCTAAACAATGATATACAAAACAATTCCGTGAGTTGATTAAATAAAATTTTATAGTTGGTCAAAGTGCGGGTTTGTATCGCAAGGTTGGGACAAAATGACATTTTTTCATATATCTGACGAACTTTTGATTTGTTTGGATAATTCTTCAAGAATGAATTATAGTACTTATAATTACCTATAAAATGAGCCCACAATCGTTATTGTCACCATCGTATTGTAGAAGTAATCTAACTCCGAAACTCTCCATGTACTAGTCAAAAGTGAGAAAAAAGCTAGTTTTTTGCTAGTAGGCCGAGAAAATTTTGGGAGTAGAGGTATAACCAAAATATAAGTACGCAGTTTTGCTGCCATACTCGTGTTAATGTCGATTTCAAAGGTCTGACAACTCTAATTTTGGGCTTTATACGGGTTTTGGGGGGTTAAATAACGTAAGTTTTCCAGCTAACGTGAATGGGCTAAATTTATACTATTTGAAATTATAAATATAAAAGCTGATGCTCTATTATTTTTCCTAAATCTGGACACCTTAATCTCGGCTATGGGGTTAATAGAACTCACGATATAAGCTTTTTTAACTAACCATATCAGGCTTTTCAATTCAAATAAACAAACAAAAATCGAAACAAAAAAGCCTCTAAAACATAATCGTATAAACGGCTTATATCTTGAGTTCTATTGGTCACATCCTCAAGATTGGGGTGTCTAGATTTAGGAAAAATAATAGGGAATCAGCTTGTATATTTATAATTTCAAATAGTATAAATTTAGCCCATTCACGTTAACTGGAAAACTTACGTTATTTAACCCCCCAAAACCCGTATAAAGCCCAAAATTAGAGTTGTCAGACCTTTGAAATCGACATTAACACGAGTATGGCAGCAAAACTGCGTACTTATATTTTGGTTATACCTCTACTCCCAAAATTTTCTCGGCCTACTAGCAAAAAACTAGCTTTTTTCTCACTTTTGACTAGTACATGGAGAGTTTCGGAGTTAGATTACTTCTACAATACGATGGTGACAATAACGATTGTGGGCTCATTTTATAGGTAATTATAAGTACTATAATTCATTCTTGAAGAATTATCCAAACAAATCAAAAGTTCGTCAGATATATGAAAAAATGTCATTTTGTCCCAACCTTGCGATACAAACCCGCACTTTGACCAACTATAAAATTTTATTTAATCAACTCACGGAATTGTTTTGTATATCATTGTTTAGATAATTTTATTGTTAATAAGTCCTACCTTTGTCATTTTCTGTTAAAATGAATAACAATGGAGCTATTCAATAAAAACGCTACCAATCTCTTTTCCAAGATGGCGGCTGTTCCCAACCTCCAATTTTCCCAACAAATTGACTTTTATGATAAGGACAACCACCCGAACACATTCCATGAAAAAAATTTTGTCCCGCGAAAAATGCGATTTCATGCCCATATTTTGACTAATTGCCCTGAGCTATTAACTTACAACAATAATTCATTAGGGCAAATATGTGCCCGCCTTTTTAATAGAAAAATAAAAGATTAAAGAACTTGAATTAATTTCATAATGTTAAAAAACAAAAGATATCTTTATGTATGAGAAACAAAAATATAGAGAGGATAAATTGAGGAAGATACAAAATGAGAGAAAAAAAAAATAATAATAACACATTGTGTAAATACAATAAAAAAAAAAAAAAAAAAAAAAAAAACATTATGCAATTTATAGGATAATAAATAATTCAACGACGCAATGTGCGCTTTGTAATGTTGGCTCCAACTCCAGGTGTAGATTTTTGGTTCGATGAACTCTTCGATGCTTTTGATTTTCCAACAGATTTTTCTTTATGGTCAGCAGATTCATTGATAAATATGACATCTTGTTCAGAATTAGAATTAGCGACGACAGGATTTGAAGAATCAGATTTTGTTTCGATATTTGCGACAGCCGAATTGTAGTTCGGAATATCAGATTCGGAGTAAATAGATTTTATAGATCCATCAAGATTTATAACTTTAAAAAATTTAAACCCAGAGCTAAAGGATTTTATTTTTCCATTTTTCAACAGATCGAAACAAATCTTACGAACACTGTACATTTTTTTTGTTAAATTGTCATTGAGAAACACTCTAGATACAATACCCAATTCAGGACATATTTTATCCAATGTGAGCGATGGTGATTGAGCAAAATAGTTTTTCATGACACGATCTCTTGTTGTTATTGATAAAAACTTAATCAGCAAAATTTTTGAATCACTTGATAGTCTAAAAACTTTGGAAAAATCTTCAGCCCTTATGTTAACATTGAGATAGGAACAGAGCTTTATTGCAAAGACGAAAATATCCATTTCTATTGCAGGACACCCCGACACTAAGATATCTAGTCTTTTGTTCGTAAATTCTATAATTTCAGAGCACTCACAACTTTGAGACTTAGGAATTGAGTTCAATTTAATTTTAATGTCCAAAATCTCATTATTTACGCACAACATTTTTGTCTCCAATTGGTCTGAGACTTCTTTAGACACAATTTCAGGTAAGTCTTTTTTTATGTCATCAGCAACCGAGTTCAAGCGCACATTCATTTGAGTGAATAGTTTGAACATGTGATTAAATTGTTTTGATATCATGACAGGTGAATCGGAGACAGAACAATTTTCACACAGAAGAACAGGTTCATCGTCAGTAGCATTGGCTAGAGCTAAATTGCAGCCCAAACAATTCGGCATAGCTTAGGTTTACCGATCACTCTTGTTTATTTTTTTTTATTACAAAATGTATGTACTTTATGTTATTGACTAGCACTGCACTGCAGGGAGGTAATTGAAAAAAAAAAAAAAAAAAAAATATACAAAAAAAAAAAAAAAAAAAAAAACCAGTTTCGATCGCAGAGAGAGCACTGGGTGATTTATGTGAGAGAGTAAACCACATGCACTTGTTGGTCTTATCAATTTAATGAAAATGATAATTACAGGGAATTATTTATTTAAGGAAAACTGCAATTACAAAAGATCTTAATAAATTTTTTTTCATTTATTGTATTCACAGTACTTTAATTAATAAGTTTAGATAGTTTCAATAAACTTTTAGGTTGAAATTAGGTCAATTAAAATTTTTTTTGGCAGAGCACACAAAGCACGTTGCTTATTCGTTTGACATTGTGACTCAATTATTTATTATATCACTTTTTTTTATATGACAACCTACAATAAATTTTATACCATCTGAAAGCTTATTGTTTCAGCTCAAAATATTTATATCGACCATGTCTATACAACATCTACAAAAAGAGCTAGAATTTTTTTAACCCAATTAGTTTTCATAAAAAAAGCAAAACAATCAATCTCTTTTCGCTTCTAACGCCATTAAATCCATTTTTTAAAAGATAGCCTATGATCAATTTTTATATCATTATTATTTCACCTATATGACGCTTCAATCATATTTCTACCATGCCTACAAAAAAAAGTAAGAATTTTTTAAAGCCAACCATGTCGAAATTTCAAACTGAGATTACGGCAACAAATCTTCACAGGTGTTTTGAGGTATTTTTCAAGTTTTTTCAATTAAAGATTATATAACTTGTAGAGCACGTACCGTTATGTATGATATATTAAATGAAAGGTAATATTATCAGCATTAAAGTTAAAGTTAAATAAATTTGTTATGTGCTCTAGATCAAAAGATATTACGTGTTTAGAAAAAGAACATCTTTTCACCGTTATTTCAGAATTTTGAATATGACATGTCATGAATATGACAAGTTATGATCAATTGATTTTTCGTGTCGCTTTTTCGTTTCATCTTGTTTCAAATCACTACGATACTAAAGAAGTTTTCACTTCAAAAATTCTTACAACATAAATTTTTTAGACTTTATAGTACATTAATTATAATTATTATAATAATTATTATATAGTTTTAATATTTGATATAGTATTAATATGCCCTAATGTATGTGGTTTTATTTCGAAAGGCTTTTATGTGCATTAACTGTACCATTGCCACTCGAAAGTACTTTTTAAATTAGGATAATTTAGTATAAAACTAATATTTAACCTTTAGAATTTAGAATTAGAATTATTCTAAGGCCGTATGTTTCTCATAACCATGTTTTTTATCTTTTTAATCATTTTAGGAACAGCCTAATTAGCACCTCTTCACAAATAAAATGTCAACTGAAACCAATGAAACCATCGCAGGTGATAACTCCTCCGAAAATCAACCAAAACTTGGAATAAACTCATGGAAACCATTAGAACATCTTGGTGATTCATTATCACCAAAAAATGGCTCCAATAATGCTAACATGCGAAGAAATGCAAGTTTTGGTAATATGTTACCATCAACAACAAAAGAGTCGAAAGTCAGAGTAATTTATACTGGTGGAACTATTGGAATGATGCGAAATGAAAGCAATGGTAAGTCTTTAATTCTAGGACCATCGAAAACTTATTTAAAACTGATTTTTTTTTAGTACTAATACCAATTCCAAATGCGTTGGTCAAAATGATACGAAAATATCCAAATATGCATGATCAAGCTTATGCGGAGAAAAGATTTGGCACTGCAGCTGGTATGGCACCTTTGATTCTTCCATTCATTGATGGTATTCCAAATCGAGTTGTATACACGATTACTGAATACAATCCACTTTTGGATTCAAGTAATATGACAACTGATGATTGGGTCCACATTGCCAAGGATATTCATGTAAGATTGAATTTTTGAAAATTTGAAATTTTGTAACTTTTCTTTTTTTAAACAGCAATCATATGAATTTTTTGATGCATTTGTTGTCCTCCACGGAACCGATACTCTAGCCTACACTGCTTCAGCCCTATCGTTTATGTTGGAAAACCTTGGTAAAACTGTTATCATAACTGGCTCACAAATTCCAATATTCGACACACGAACTGATGGCAAGGATAATTTCACCACAGCCTTGAGCATAGCTGGAAACTATGTAATTCCTGAGGTTTGTGTCCTCTTTGGCAACAAACTCATGCGTGGTAATCGAACCATCAAAGTAAGCTGTGATGACTTGAATGCCTTTGATAGTCCAAACAATGTCCCAATCGGTCGAATTGGAATCAATTATGAAATTGACTATCGTTTGATATTTCGTCCTTGCAATATTAGTCGTTTTGTTGTACATGCTGATATGGATGTTAATGTTGGTCTTTTACGACTCTTCCCGAGTATAACTAGTTCAACGTTTAGGGCATTTTTAGCGCCACCTATGAAAGGTGTAGTCTTGCAGTCTTTTGGATCTGGTAACATTCCTTCGAATCGAAAGGATATTCTGGAAGAAATTCGAGCTGCTTCGGAACGTGGTGTGATTATTGTTAATTGCACGCAGTGTTCAAATGGATCGGTGGCGGAAATCTATGATACGGGGAAGGTTCTGAAAGCATTGGGTGTGGTGCCGGGCTATGATATGACACCTGAAGCAGCTGTTACAAAGTTATCTTATGTTTTGGGAAAACGTGATTGGACCTTGGAATACAAGAAACAGGTGGGTTTTCTTAAAAAAAAAAGAGGTTGTCTGTAAAGCCGGTTTACGGACGATGATTTCACGTGATAACGTCGTCAGAAAACAGGTTGTGTGCTTTTGTTTAAAATGAGTCAATTGAAGCGTTTACTTTTTTCAAACAATAATTTACAAGAAAAAGCTAAAAAAAATACCTTTCTCATTTTCTCATTATATTAATTTTTTTATTTTAAAAGCTAACAAAAAACATTATGCAATTTAAAAGCCAAGTATTTCTTAAGAATTAAACCATTTTTAAATTTTAACAATGCGCAAAAAGTACTAAAATAATTTATTGCAAACAATCATTTTCATCAAAAAAAGCAAAAAAAACATGAATTTTTATCTTCTGACGTCATTAATTACATTTTTTCCCTAACAACCTATAAAAATTTTTATACCATCTGAAAGCTTATTGTCTTAGCTCAAAATAAATATATCGATCAGGTCTATGAGACATCAACAAAAAGAGCTAGAATTTTTTGAACTCGATCAAATTTCATTAAAAAAAGCAAAAAAAAACATTTATTTTTGTGTCCTCACGCAATGGAATCAATTTTTTTGTTTGACAACCTATAAAAAATTGTATATCATGTGAAAGCTTATTATTATATTATTATTTCACCTTTCATATGACGTACCAATCTCATTTCAAAGATGCCTACAAGAGAAGTTAGAATTTTTTAAAGTCAACCATTTCGAATTTCCAGACTGAGATTACGGTACTTCCCACACTATTGGCTGTTCGGGGGGCAATAGATCTCCACTGGAGTTTTGAGGTTTTTCGCAAGTTTCTTGAATTAACATTGTGTAGCTTGTAGTTAGTCTACCGTTATGTGTGATATACCAAATGAAAGGTAATTGTATCAGGATGTTAATAAAAGTTTAATAAAATTTCTATCCGCTCTTGGTCAAAAGTTATAACCTGTTGAATTCTAAAATTTTATTTTACCGTTATCTCAAATTTTGTTTACGGAAATGATTGACACTTCAGACACATATAGTCGTTGTCATGGTCTATCATTATTTCATATATTTTATGCCTGTATCTATTAAAGAAAAAAAGATAAAAATAAAAAACGATTAAAATTGGTTAAAAACGGTAAAAAAAACGTGTTTTTTTAAAACTTGTTTCTTCCGTTATTCAGTCAAAACTCACTAAACGATTCCCTGATTTTTTTGCACATGTATGCATACGGCAAAAACCTACATGTCCTATAAGTTTGAGATTTTTTGAACGCCCCAAAAAAAAGCTAAAAATCAAAAACTATCCAAAAATACCCCTAAAAACAAGGTATTTTTCAAAAATTCATATTTCGAAACCCAGATTGTAAAAAAAAAATCCGTATCAAATGCCTAATTTTTTTCCCTCTTCTTTCACCTAGAATTGTCAAAAAAAATTTCGCCTACCCAAAATCATCATTTTGTCATAGCCCCAACACGTGTACAACGTTTAAACAAAACGTTGTAGCTTAGTTTCAAATTTTTTTAGAATTTTTTCTTAAATGCAGTTATTCTTAAATTAGTTTTATCTATCCATAGCAAAAAAAAAATCAACTCTCTACAATTTCGCGTTTAGATTTTAGCCCAAACTTCATTTTTCCGTCTTACTCCTGTTTACCCTATTAAGTGACTGAATTTTAAAAAATCCTTCATTTGGATTAAGCTTTAGGTTATTATCTTTCAAATAAGCTATAGAAGATTTTTGTATCTCTAATAGTTTATTTTTAATTTTGAATTGAAATTTTTGAGCGCACTGCGAAAGTGCGAGAGTGTAACGTTAGAAAATGGCGTCACTTTTTTGTGGTGGCTGCCATGGTTCATCGATTTATAAGACGTTATCACGTCAAAAAAAAAAAAAAAACAGTCTCAAGGGTACTTTTATCATTGTTGTAAAAATCCTTTTTTTTTCTTAATGCATTTGTTTTCCATTAAAAATAAGAAATATTTATTGCAAATAAAAAAATTAAGTACCTACAAAAATGAATAATATTTGCACAAAAAATAAAATTTTTATTTCAAATAAAAATATTTTGCATTAAAATTGCAAATAAAATATTTTTGCGTTAAAAAATATTTGTTCCAATTGAACAAAATTAGCATTTAATGCACATAAGAAATGTTTGCATTAAAAAAAGTATTTTTTTGTAATTGAATAATATTTGCATTAAAAAAAATATTGCAACTGAAGAATATGTATGTGCATTAAAACATTAAAAAAAAATGTTATTGCAACTAAAAAAATTTGCATTGAAACTAAAATTTTTATTTCAAATAAAAATATTTTGCATTACAAAAAATTTTATTGCAAATAAAAAATTTTTCATTAAAAAAATTATTGCAATTGAAAAATTTGCATTAAAAAAAATATTTCTTGCAAATAAAAACATTTTGCATTATACCTAAAAAAAAAAATGATATTGCAACTGAAAAATATTGGCATTGAAAATTAAATTTTTTTCAACTCAAAATATGTTGCATTAAAAAATTGTTATTTTAACTGAAAAATATTTGCATTGAAAATTGCATTAGAAAAAAAAAATTTATGGCAAATAAAAAATGTTCTGCATACTTGAACACTAAGGATTTTTAATAATTTTATCATTTAATAGGGTAAATAGCGGTAAAACAAAATTGCAAAAAACTGACTATTTTCAAAACGCGATGTTGTAGAAAAATAAATTTTTTTAATCGATAGAAAAATTTATTGTAAGACTAACAATGGTATTGAAAAAATTTCAAAAAATTTCAATACAATAAAAATTCTTACTTTTTTTGTAGGTATCGTAGAAATATGATTGAAGCGTCATATAAGAGGTAAAATAATAAGCTTTCAGATGATCTAAAGTTTATTATAGATTGTCATATAAAAAAATAGATTTAATGGTGTTAGAAGAATAAAAGTTTAATTTTTTTTTACTATTTTCATGAAAAATTATTGTTTTCAATAAATTATTTTTATACCTTACAAATTATTACAAAAATTTAAGAATGGATTTATTCTTTAGAAGAAAAATAATGGTGTAACTTTTTTTTAAACATGCATATATAAAAATTGATATAATGAGAAAAGAAAAAAAAAATATTTTTTTTAGCTTTTTCTTGTAAATTATGATTGGATTCAAAAAGTTATTCCGTTTTTCTACAAAACATACAGATATTAGGTAATATGTAAGGTCTTAAACTTTAGATTAAGTACTTTGCTATAAGATTTATTATCTTATAAATTTTTTACAAGAAAGTTGACAAATAAATAAGTTTTAGATGATTTTTTTTTAAAGCCACGCAACCTATTTTCTTACAATGCTATCACGTAAAATTATCTTCCGTAAACCGATTTTACAGACAACCACTTTTTTTATGCATTTTTTTTTTTTTCAATTGATATTTTTAGAACCCTGGTTTTTATGGTGAATTTGTTTAATTGAAGGTAATGCAATCGAATATCCGAGGTGAGTTAACTGCTGAAAGTCCACTAATGGAAGACTACGATCTTATAGAAGCAGTTGCTAGATCATTGCACTTGTCATCACCTGCTGAACTTTCTCAACTAGGAGCCACTCTATTTCCAGCAATGTTAAATGCTGCAGTTTTAGCTGGGGATATCAAAAAGGTATATCACAGTCCTCTACCTTCATTATTCTAGCTCTCTCATATTTTCCATTTATAGATCAATAGTCTCAAAGCTTATGGTGCCGATTTGTCAGGTGTAAATCATGACAATCGAACAGCTTTACACATTGCCTGTCACGAAGGCAACCTACCCATCGTCAATCTTCTACTACAACATGGAGTTTCTGTTCACATTCGCGATCGTTACGATCGCACTCCTTTGATGGAAGCTGTCAGCGTTGATCATCATGAAATTATTCAATTACTTTTAAGTTGTGGTGCTCATTTGACTGGATCAATGCGAGCAATTGGTGAACAGCTGTGTTCGGCAGCAGCAAGAGGATCATTGCTAAGATTGCAGTCATTTCAATTAGCTGGAGCTGATCTGGCACAAGTTGATCATTCGGGGAGGACGGCATTGCATGTTGCTGCATTGCATGGGCATGTTGAGATAGTTGAATATTTGGTGAAAAATTATGATGATATAAATGGAAAGGATAAATTGGGCCTGACAGCATTGCAATATGCAAAAATGATTGAACATGAAGAAGTTATTAAATTATTTGGTGATGGTTCTTCGTAATGATCTTAAGTAAGTATTTTACTTCCATTTCAAAAGTTACAATATTAATAAAAAAGTACTTAATTATTTTTTTTCAGAGTCAATTTTGATTAACCAGATAAGATCTCACAAGAGGCTCTCAGTTAAATTAGTAAATTAAAATAATTATTGTATCATAATTCGAATATATTTAAAACTATTTAAGTTCGTTTGCTTAAAAGTGTTATTATAAATAAAGTAACGCTTTGCCATACAAAAAACTGAACAAATATACAAAAATTGTATTTTAGCAAACAGACAATAATATTGAAACTCAATGTAAACCAAAATATATGTACATTAAATAAACTTTAACTACAAAATATTGTTGATTTTTTATTACAGGCGCGAAATAAGTTCAAAAGTTTCATACATTGTAAAACGCGATCTTGGAGTAGCAGAGTTTACGTTTTTTGAATTTATTATTTTGGGGTTATGCTATAATATCGTGAAACAATTTGTGTATGGTAGCTGTGAATTAAAATATTATTTAAAAATTTAGAAATATTTCTGACTTACTGTACTACAAAAGAAACCAAATGGCGTTCATCGTGGAGGTCGAAATCGTTTACATTTTTTTTTTAATTGTAAAAACTATTTTTTTTTTTTAATTACAAAAACATGTGTTTTTTCAAATTAAATTAAAATTATTATCGTTTACAAATATTTTATATTCTTAACAACTTCTTCAATCCGAGCAAGGATCACGTAAGATGGCTTTAAGTGATACTTTTTGCCTCCTTAATCGTCATGAAGACTTTTTTCCTTCATAGTTTTTCATCCTAAAAGAGATCTTCAATTCAATTCTTTTTGCTTCGTGAAGTCCTAATTCGTCATGAAGACTTTATTCTTTCATAAATTCGCATCTGTAAAGAGGTCTCAAGGTCGTACTTTTTAGCCCGTGAATTCCTTATTCATCATGAAGACTTTTTTCTTTCATAAATTCGCATCTTAAAAGAGGTCTCAAAGACGTACTTTTTAGCCCGTGAATTCCTTATTCATCATGGAGACTTTTATCTTTCATAAATTCGCATTTTAAAAGAGGTCTTTAGGTCATTCTTATTGCTTCGTGAAGTCCTAACTCCTCATGAAAACATTATTCTTCCATAAATTTGCATCTTTAAAGAGGTCTCAAGGTCGTACTTTTTAGTCCATCAAATCCTAATTCATCATGAAGACTTTTTTCTTTCATAAATTCGCATCTTTCAAGAGGTCTTAAGGTCATACTTTTTATTCCGTGAATTCCTTATTCATCATGAAGACTTTTTTCGTTCATAAATTTTCATCTTTAAAGAAGTCTTAAGGTCATACTTTTTAGTCCGTGAATTCCTCATTCATTATGAAGACTTTTTTCTTTCATAAATTCGCATCTTTAAAGAGGTCTCAAAGACGTACTTTTTAGCCCGTGAATTCCTTATTCATCATGGAGAATTTTATCTTTCATAAATTCGCATCTTTAAAGTGGTCTTAAGGTCATTCTTATTGCTTCGTGAAGTCCTAATTCCTCATGAAAACATTATTTTTCCATAAATTTGCATCTTTAAAGAGGTCTCAAGGTCGTACTTTTTAGTCCATCAAATCCTAATTCATCATGAAGACTTTTTTCTTTCATAAGTTCGCATCTTTCAAGAGGTCTTAAGGTCATACTTTTTAGCCCGTGAATTACTTATTCATCATGAAGACTTTTTTACTTCATAAATTCGCATCTTTAAAGAGGTCTTAAGGTCATACTTTTTAGTCCGTGAATTCCTTATTCATCACGAAGAGTTTTTTCTTTCATAAATTCGCATCTTTCAAAAAGTCTTAAGGTCATACTTTTTAATCCGTGAATTCCTTGTTCATCACGAAGACTTTTTTCTTTCATAAATTCGCATCTTTCAAGAGGTCTTAAGGTCATACTTTTTAGCCCGTGAATTCCATATTCATCATGAAGACTTTTTTCTTTCATAAATTCGCATCTTTAAAGAGGCCTTAAGGTCATACTTTTTATTCCGTGAATTTCTTATTCATCATGAAGACTTTTTTCTTTCATAAATTCGCATCTTTAAAGAGGCCTTAAGGTCATACTTTTTATTCCGTGAATTCCTTATTTATCATGAAGACTTTTTTCCTTCATAAATTCGAATATTTAAAGAGTTCTTAAGGTCATACTTTTTAGTCCGTGAATTCCTTATTCATCATGAAGACTTTTTTCTTTCATAAATTCGCATCTTTCAAGAGGTCTTAAGGTCATACTTTTTAGCCCGTGAATTCCATATTCATCATGAAGACTTTTTTCTTTCATAAATTCGCATCTTTAAAGAGGCCTTAAGGTCATACTTTTTATTCCGTGAATTTCTTTTTCATCATGAAGACTTTTTTCTTTCATAAATTCGCATCTTAAAAGAGGTCTTAAGGTCATACTTTTTAGCCCGTGATTTCCTTATTCATCATGAAGACTTTTTTCGTTCATAAATTCGCATCTTTAAAGAAGACTTAAGGTCATAATTTTTAGTCCGTGAATTCCTTATTCATCATGAAGACTTTTTTCTTTCATAAATTCGCATCTTAAAAGAGGTCTCAAGGTCATACTTTTTAGTCCATGAATTCCTTATTTATCACGAAGACTTTTTTCTTTCATAAATTCGCATCTTTCAAGAGGTCTTAAGGTCATACTTTTTAGTCCGTGAATTACTTATTCATCATGAAGACTTTTTTACTTCATAAATTCGCATCTTTAAAGAGGTCTTAAGGTCATACTTTTTAGCCCGTGAATTACTTATTCATCATGAAGACTTTTTTACTTCATAAATTCGAATATTTAAAGAGTTCTTAAGTTCATACTTTTTAGTCCGTAAATTCATTATTCATCATGAAGACTTTTTTCTTTCATAAATTCGCATCTTTAAAGAGGTCTTAAGGTCATACTTTTTAGTCCGTGAATTCCTTATTCATCACGAAGAGTTTTTTCATTCATAAATTCGCATCTTTAAAGAGGTCTTAACTTCATACTTTTTAGCCCGTGAATTCCATATTCATCATGAAGACTTTTTTCTTTCATAAATTCGCATCTTTAAAGAGGTTTCAAGGTCGTACTTTTTAGCCCGTGATTTCCTTATTCATCATGAAGACTTTTTTCGTTCATAAATTCGCATCTTTAAAGTGGTCTTAAGGTCATACTTTTTAGTCCGTGAATTCCTTATTGATCATGAAGACTTTTTTCTTTCATAAATTCGCATCTTTCAAGAGGTCTTAAGGTCATACTTTTTAGTCCGTGAATTACTTATTCATCATGAAGACTTTTTTACTTCATAAATTCGCATCTTTAAAGAGGTCTTAAGGTCATACTTTTTAGCCCGTGAATTACTTATTCATCATGAAGACTTTTTTACTTCATAAATTCGAATATTTAAAGAGTTCTTAAGTTCATACTTTTTAGTCCGTAAATTCATTATTCATCATGAAGACTTTTTTCTTTCATAAATTCGCATCTTTAAAGAGGTCTTAAGGTCATACTTTTTAGCCCGTGAATTACTTATTCATCATGAAGACTTTTTTACTTCATAAATTCGAATATTTAAAGAGTTCTTAAGTTCATACTTTTTAGTCCGTAAATTCATTATTCATCATGAAGACTTTTTTCTTTCATAAATTCGCATCTTTAAAGAGGTCTTAAGGTCATACTTTTTAGTCCGTGAATTCCTTATTCATCACGAAGAGTTTTTTCATTCATAAATTCGCATCTTTAAAGAGGTCTCAAAGTCGTACTTTTTAGCCCGTGAATTCCTTATTCATCATAAATTCGCATCTTTAAAGAGGTCTTGAGGTCATACTTTTTAGTCCATGAATTCCTTATTTATCATGAAGACTTTTTTCTTTCATAAATTCGCATCTTTCAAGAGGTCTTAAGGTCATACTTTTTAGTCCGTGAATTACTTATTCATCATGAAGACTTTTTTACTTCATAAATTCGCATCTTTAAAGAGGTCTTAAGGTCATACTTTTTAGCCCGTGAATTACTTATTCATCATGAAGACTTTTTTACTTCATAAATTCGAATATTTAAAGAGTTCTTAAGTTCATACTTTTTAGTCCGTAAATTCATTATTCATCATGAAGACTTTTTTCTTTCATAAATTCGCATCTTTAAAGAGGTCTTAAGGTCATACTTTTTAGCCCGTGAATTACTTATTCATCATGAAGACTTTTTTACTTCATAAATTCGAATATTTAAAGAGTTCTTAAGTTCTTACTTTTTAGTCCGTAAATTCATTATTCATCATGAAGACTTTTTTCTTTCATAAATTCGCATCTTTAAAGAGGTCTTAAGGTCATACTTTTTAGCCCGTGAATTACTTATTCATCATGAAGACTTTTTTACTTCATAAATTCGAATATTTAAAGAGTTCTTAAGTTCATACTTTTTAGTCCGTAACTTCATTATTCATCATGAAGACTTTTTTCTTTCATAAATTCGCATCTTTAAAGAGGTCTTAAGGTCATACTTTTTAGTCCGTGAATTCCTTATTCATCACGAAGAGTTTTTTCATTCATAAATTCGCATCTTTAAAGAGGTCTCAAAGTCGTACTTTTTAGCCCGTGAATTCCTTATTCATCATAAATTCGCATCTTTAAAGAGGTCTTGAGGTCATACTTTTTAGTCCATGAATTCCTTATTTATCACGAAGACTTTTTTCTTTCATAAATTCGCATCTTTCAAGAGGTCTTAAGGTCATACTTTTTAGTCCGTGAATTACTTATTCATCATGAAGACTTTTTTACTTCATAAATTCGCATCTTTAAAGAGGTCTTAAGGTCATACTTTTTAGCCCGTGAATTACTTATTCATCATGAAGACTTTTTTACTTCATAAATTCGAATATTTAAAGAGTTCTTAAGTTCATACTTTTTAGTCCGTAAATTCATTATTCATCATGAAGACTTTTTTCTTTCATAAATTCGCATCTTTAAAGAGGTCTTAAGGTCATACTTTTTAGCCCGTGAATTACTTATTCATCATGAAGACTTTTTTACTTCATAAATTCGAATATTTAAAGAGTTCTTAAGTTCATACTTTTTAGTCCGTAAATTCATTATTCATCATGAAGACTTTTTTCTTTCATAAATTCGCATCTTTCAAGAGGTCTTAAGGTCATACTTTTTAGTCCGTGAATTCCTTATTCATCACGAAGAGTTTTTTCATTCATAAATTCGCATCTTTAAAGAGGTCTCAAAGTCGTACTTTTTAGCCCGTGAATTCCTTATTCATCATAAATTCGCATCTTTAAAGAGGTCTTGAGGTCATACTTTTTAGTCCATGAATTCCTTATTTATCACGAAGACTTTTTTCTTTCATAAATTCGCATCTTTCAAGAGGTCTTAAGGTCATACTTTTTAGTCCGTGAATTACTTATTCATCATGAAGACTTTTTTACTTCATAAATTCGCATCTTTAAAGAGGTCTTAAGGTCATACTTTTTAGCCCGTGAATTACTTATTCATCATGAAGACTTTTTTACTTCATAAATTCGAATATTTAAAGAGTTCTTAAGTTCATACTTTTTAGTCCGTAAATTCATTATTCATCATGAAGACTTTTTTCTTTCATAAATTCGCATCTTTAAAGAGGTCTTAAGGTCATACTTTTTAGCCCGTGAATTACTTATTCATCATGAAGACTTTTTTACTTCATAAATTCGAATATTTAAAGAGTTCTTAAGTTCTTACTTTTTAGTCCGTAAATTCATTATTCATCATGAAGACTTTTTTCTTTCATAAATTCGCATCTTTAAAGAGGTCTTAAGGTCATACTTTTTAGCCCGTGAATTACTTATTCATCATGAAGACTTTTTTACTTCATAAATTCGAATATTTAAAGAGTTCTTAAGTTCATACTTTTTAGTCCGTAAATTCATTATTCATCATGAAGACTTTTTTCTTTCATAAATTCGCATCTTTAAAGAGGTCTTAAGGTCATACTTTTTAGTCCGTGAATTCCTTATTCATCACGAAGAGTTTTTTCATTCATAAATTCGCATCTTTAAAGAGGTCTCAAAGTCGTACTTTTTAGCCCGTGAATTCCTTATTCATCATAAATTCGCATCTTTAAAGAGGTCTTGAGGTCATACTTTTTAGTCCATGAATTCCTTATTTATCACGAAGACTTTTTTCTTTCATAAATTCGCATCTTTCAAGAGGTCTTAAGGTCATACTTTTTAGTCCGTGAATTACTTATTCATCATGAAGACTTTTTTACTTCATAAATTCGCATCTTTAAAGAGGTCTTAAGGTCATACTTTTTAGCCCGTGAATTACTTATTCATCATGAAGACTTTTTTACTTCATAAATTCGAATATTTAAAGAGTTCTTAAGTTCATACTTTTTAGTCCGTAAATTCATTATTCATCATGAAGACTTTTTTCTTTCATAAATTCGCATCTTTAAAGAGGTCTTAAGGTCATACTTTTTAGTCCGTGAATTCCTTATTCATCACGAAGAGTTTTTTCATTCATAAATTCGCATCTTTAAAGATGCGTGATTTCCTTATTCATCATGAAGACTTTTTTCTTTCATAAATTCGCATCTTTAAAGAGGTCTTGAGGTCATACTTTTTAGTCCGTGAATTCCTTATTTATCACGAAGACTTTTTTCTTTCATAAATTCGCATCTTTAAAGAGTTCTTAAGGTCATACTTTTTAGTCCGTGAATTCCTTATTCATCACGAAGAGTTTTTTCATTCATAAATTCGCATCTTTAAAGAGGTCTCAAAGTCGTACTTTTTAGCCCGTGATTTCCTTATTCATCACGAAGACTTTTTTCTTTCATAAATTCGCATCTTTAAAGAGGTCTTGAGGTCATACTTTTTAGTCCGTGAATTCCTTATTTATCACGAAGACTTTTTTCTTTCATAAATTCGCATCTTTAAAGAGTTCTTAAGGTCATACTTTTTAGTCCGTGAATTCCTTATTCATCACGAAGAGTTTTTTCATTCATAAATTCGCATCTTTAAAGAGGTCTCAAAGTCGTACTTTTTAGCCCGTGAATTCCTTATTCATCATAAATTCGCATCTTTAAAGAGGTCTTGAGGTCATACTTTTTAGTCCATGAATTCCTTATTTATCACGAAGACTTTTTTCTTTCATAAATTCGCATCTTTCAAGAGGTCTTAAGGTCATACTTTTTAGTCCGTGAATTACTTATTCATCATGAAGACTTTTTTACTTCATAAATTCGCATCTTTAAAGAGGTCTTAAGGTCATACTTTTTAGCCCGTGAATTACTTATTCATCATGAAGACTTTTTTACTTCATAAATTCGAATATTTAAAGAGTTCTTAAGTTCATACTTTTTAGTCCGTAAATTCATTATTCATCATGAAGACTTTTTTCTTTCATAAATTCGCATCTTTAAAGAGGTCTTAAGGTCATACTTTTTAGCCCGTGAATTACTTATTCATCATGAAGACTTTTTTACTTCATAAATTCGAATATTTAAAGAGTTCTTAAGTTCTTACTTTTTAGTCCGTAAATTCATTATTCATCATGAAGACTTTTTTCTTTCATAAATTCGCATCTTTAAAGAGGTCTTAAGGTCATACTTTTTAGCCCGTGAATTACTTATTCATCATGAAGACTTTTTTACTTCATAAATTCGAATATTTAAAGAGTTCTTAAGTTCATACTTTTTAGTCCGTAAATTCATTATTCATCATGAAGACTTTTTTCTTTCATAAATTCGCATCTTTAAAGAGGTCTTAAGGTCATACTTTTTAGTCCGTGAATTCCTTATTCATCACGAAGAGTTTTTTCATTCATAAATTCGCATCTTTAAAGAGGTCTCAAAGTCGTACTTTTTAGCCCGTGAATTCCTTATTCATCATAAATTCGCATCTTTAAAGAGGTCTTAAGGTCATACTTTTTAGTCCATGAATTCCTTATTTATCACGAAGACTTTTTTCTTTCATAAATTCGCATCTTTCAAGAGGTCTTAAGGTCATACTTTTTAGTCCGTGAATTACTTATTCATCATGAAGACTTTTTTACTTCATAAATTCGCATCTTTAAAGAGGTCTTAAGGTCATACTTTTTAGCCCGTGAATTACTTATTCATCATGAAGACTTTTTTACTTCATAAATTCGAATATTTAAAGAGTTCTTAAGTTCATACTTTTTAGTCCGTAAATTCATTATTCATCATGAAGACTTTTTTCTTTCATAAATTCGCATCTTTAAAGAGGTCTTAAGGTCATACTTTTTAGTCCGTGAATTCCTTATTCATCACGAAGAGTTTTTTCATTCATAAATTCGCATCTTTAAAGAGGTCTCAAAGTCGTACTTTTTAGCCCGTGAATTCCTTATTCATCATGAAGACTTTTTTCTTTCATAAATTCGCATCTTTAAAGAGGTCTTGAGGTCATACTTTTTAGTCCGTGAATTCCTTATTTATCACGAAGACTTTTTTCTTTCATAAATTCGCATCTTTAAAGAGTTCTTAAGGTCATACTTTTTAGTCCGTGAATTCCTTATTCATCACGAAGAGTTTTTTCATTCATAAATTCGCATCTTTAAAGAGGTCTCAAAGTCGTACTTTTTAGCCCGTGATTTCCTTATTCATCATGAAGACTTTTTTCTTTCATAAATTCGCATCTTTAAAGAGGTTTCAAGGTCGTACTTTTTAGCCCGTGATTTCCTTATTCATCATGAAGACTTTTTTCGTTCATAAATTCGCATCTTTAAAGTGGTCTTAAGGTCATACTTTTTAGTCCGTGAATTCCTTATTGATCATGAAGACTTTTTTCTTTCATAAATTCGCATCTTTGAAGAGGTTTCAAGGTCGTACTTTTTAGCCCGTGATTTCCTTATTCATCATGAAGACTTTTTTCTTTCATAAATTCGCATCTTTAAAGAAGTCTTAAGGTCATACTTTTTAATCCGTGAATTCCTTGTTCATCACAAAGACTTTTTTCTTTCATAAATTCGCATCTTTCAAGAGGTTTCAAGGTCGTTCTTTTTAGCCCGTGATTTCCTTATTCATCATGAAGACTTTTTTCGTTCATAAATTCGCATCTTTAAAGTGGTCTTAAGGTCATACTTTTTAGTCCATGAATTCCTTATTGATCATGAAGACTTTTTTCTTTCATAAATTCGCATCTTTGAAGAGGTTTCAAGGTCGTACTTTTTAGCCCGTGATTTCCTTATTCATCATGAAGACTTTTTTCTTTCATAAATTCGCATCTTTAAAGAAGTCTTAAGGTCATACTTTTTAATCCGTGAATTCCTTGTTCATCACAAAGACTTTTTTCTTTCATAAATTCGCATCTTTCAAGAGGTCCTAAGGTCATACTTTTTAGCCCGTGAATTCCATATTCATCATGAAGACTTTTTTCTTTCATAAATTCGCATCTTTAAAGAGGTTTCAAGGTCGTACTTTTTAGCCCGTGATTTCCTTATTCATCATGAAGACTTTTTTCGTTCATAAATTCGCATCTTTAAAGTGGTCTTAAGGTCATACTTTTTAGTCCGTGAATTCCTTATTGATCATGAAGACTTTTTTCTTTCATAAATTCGCATCTTTGAAGAGGTTTCAAGGTCATACTTTTTAGCCCGTGAATTACTTATTCATCATGAAGACTTTTTTCTTTCATAAATTCGCATCTTTAAAGAGGTCTCAAGGTCGTACTTTTTATCCCGTGAATTCCTTATTCATCATGAAGACTTTTTTCTTTCATAAATTCGCATCTTTAAAGAAGTCCTAAGGTCATACTTTTTAGTCCGTGAATTACTTATTCATCATGAAGACTTTTTTCCTTCATAAATTCGAATATTTAAAGAGTTCTTAAGGTCATATTTTTAGCGGGATCGGGTCAAAATTCTGGCTTCAAAATTCTGCTTTTCAAAATTCTGCTTTTTGAGCGAAAATTCTGTTTTTCAAAATTCTGCTTTTTTTCTATTCTGTTTTTCAAAATTCTGCTTTTTAAAATTCTGCTTTTTAAAATTCTGCTTTTCAAAATTCTGCCAGCATTATATTTGAACAAAAAAAATTCTGCTAATTCTGTTTTTTTTTTTTATAGCATATGCGCTGGTTAAAGAAAAATACACCTCATCAATGTAATTCAACATTGGTACTTTCCTAAATTTTTTTATTAAGTGTCGCAAATATTTTTTGAAATGCATATACTGACTTTCTTTCAAATAAAATATGTATCCTAATTGGAACCGATGTTGTATATTCCTTTTCTTATTCAAATTTTTGAATATTCATTTTTATTTGATAAATTAATAAATTTTTAGTTATCTTCGGAAATGTTTAATATTAAAAACCTTTTCTTAATATTTTCAAATTTATTCATTTATAAAACAAAAATTAATTCGCATTTAAAAAATGACAAATTATGTGTGTAAGTACCTAACCAAATAAGCAGATAATTTTTCAAAAAGATGATTTTACAGAATTCTGCAAAAAATTAAAAAAGGGTTTGGAAAATGTTTAAAAGCGCGCGTTTTTTAACATTTTCCAAACCCTTTTTTAATTTTTTGCAGAATTTTGAAAATCAGAATTATGAAAAGCAGAATTTTGAAAAACAGAATTTTGAAAAACAGAATTTTGAAAAGCAGAATTTTGAAAGCAGAATTTTGTTAAGCAGAATTTTGACAAAAGAATTTTGACCCCGGCAGAATTTTGACCCCAACCCATTTTTAGCCCGTGAATTCCTTATTCATCATGAAGACTTTTTTCTTTCATAAATTCGCATCTTTAAAGAAGTCCTAAGGTCATACTTTTTAGTCCGTGAATTACTTATTCATCATGAAGACTTTTTTCCTTCATAAATTCGAATATTTAAAGAGTTCTTAAGGTCATACTTTTTAGTCCGTGAATTCCTTATTCATCATGAAGACTTTTTTCTTTCATAAATTCGCATCTTTAAAGAGGTCTTAAGGTCATACTTTTTAGTCCGTGAATTCATTATTTATCACGAAGACTTTTTTCTTTCATAAATTCGCATCTTCAAAGAGGTCTGAAGGTCGTACTTTTTAGCCTGTGAATTCCTTATTCATCATGAAGACTTTTTTCTTTCATAAATTCGCATCTTTAAAGAGGTCTTAAAATCATACTTTTTTCTTCGTGAAGTCATTATTCGTTTTGTGTTTGCTTGGTGAAACCCTTATTCATTATGAAGATCCTTTTTAAAATTCTGAAAGTAAAAATTTTGTAAAAAAACACATGTCCCGTAAACAAAATTCGTGGTTTATGTCCCAGCGCCCAAATTTCAGGCGTTTATCACAAAGTGCACGATAAGCCAGCTTACAAAATTATTCTAAACGGTATTACATGTAGCTTCTCTGATAGTAAAGCAAACAATCTTTATTTCTTTCAGTTTCAGTTTATTGTTATAATTAGTCAGTAAAATAAATTTTTTTTAATTTTAATAAAATATAATAATTTTTAAATAATAATTCACCTAAAAAAGCTAATACCGCTAATGGCAAACCAAATATCAAAATATTCCATGCAAAAACTAAATTTTTCACTGCCAATGGTGTATGTACCGTTTGCACTGTATTATCATGACTAATATTAAATCCTGCAGCCAAACTTTGTGTAATAGCATTACGTTCCCATTTCATTATTAATCCTGTTTCAAAAACTTGTAATATAAAATCATCTAAAATCTTCTTAAACGGTGAATGTTCTTTCATAACAAAAATAGTCAATTGCTTACTTAATCCATCACGAGTAGTATGAAATAAAGCTTTAGCAAAATGTTTTTGTAAACCAATTAAAAATTGAGCTCTATCAGCACCAATGACATATGCAAATGTTGTATTAATCATTGAATTTCTTTCTTTAACATAAACAGAAGATTCAACAGGATAAAAGAGCTTGTCCCAGGTAACTGGGAAAATACCCATTTCTTGAGCTGACTTCAATTCATTATCAGCCATCATTACGGGAACGTTATTTTCAACTAGATCTTGAATGGTTTCGAATTGTTTCATTTTTATAGAAACTGTTAAAAAGGACGTGAAATGATTGTTATAAATGTTTCCAAGAATGAAGGCCATAAGAAGGACTTGAATATAAAATCGATAGTCCTTTTTAATTTGTTGTCCCGATGAAGAACTGAGCATCATTAGAAAAAAAGTACTAGAACTCTTCCAAACATCATCAGCTGTTAAATTGGAGTAGTTAAGGTCCTTAATCAGGTCCATCAGGATAATATAAATGAGAATAAGTCCAATTGATATCCAAACTCCTGACGAAAATGGTCTTAAAAAGTATTGATTCGGATCCAAATTACCATTATAAGCCACCATAACTGTAAGGTCTTGAATCTTGACAGGATAACTATAGTCGAATCCTTTTACGGGAGTGTATATGTTCATGCTTATGTCGATTTCATTGTGACTTGTTGCATTTAATATTTGTGGGAAACAAATTCCATTGCAATTGTTGATTTTTATTTCTTCAAAATTTGCATTATGTCTTCGGAGAAAGTTGACGAATATTTCTCCATATAATCCTGCAACTTTTAATTGTCCTTGCTTGTTTGGGTATTGAAAAACTCTTGGAATGTCACTGAGAATTGTTGTACGAAATGTAAATCCATTTAGATCTTTGTATGCATCGATAAGTGGAGAAGAATTTGTTGTTAGTCTTTGAACTTGTTTATCAGCAAATGGTAAAAAAGCATACGAAAATCCATTTTCCATTCCGTAAATCCTTCTAAAATTATGCTTTTTGAAAAACAAAAAGGACTTCTGCAGATGAGGTTTGCTAAATGCTGAAATAATAACGAAATTTCTAGTTTGAAGCTTTTGAACGACTTGATGTAAGAAAAAATCCTGATTTCTTTGGATTTGCACTACTAGAATGACGTTAGAGAACAAATTGTCCAACGAAGTATTAAAATGGTTTTTGAAAATAATTACAGGAATATCAAAATTTGATGATGATTTGAATTCAATAAAAAAATCACCATCTTCTATTCCTACAAACAATAATGTTACCGAATCACTTTCCTGATAAATTTTTTTAATCAAATCAATAAACTTGGTGTTATTATTTGCGATACAACCAGAGCACGAAAGCAAAAGTGTTATTACTATGAGAAAGGACATTTTTAAATAGTCGCTTAAAAGCATTTGGTTATGTGCATTTTATCCTTGCTGGCTATTCGAATTTATATCAAGGAAAGTAGGCTATAAATCTAAGGAAATATAGGCCATAATTATTTATTATAAAATTGATAAATTAGGGGTTTATTATAGTCATTTGAAATTTGCAACTGACGGGCGCCAGGATGTTTATGGTGGTTTATAAATAAAAATAAAATGAACAGTTTTGTATGAATATAATTTATGGGGACACCTTAAAGTTGGAAAAAAAACCCTACAATTAGTTTCTTCAACTAAATAATAGATATTGATAGTTGGGAAAAGCATTTTATATTAAAACTAGCTGACCCGGTGGACTTCGTTCCGCCATTTTTTGTATTTATTTTTAATTGTCGACTCTATAATTAGTTAACATTTTAAATGAAAAAGGGAATCAAAACTTGAAACTATTGAATAAATTTGTCTATCATTTAAAAAAAAGTCAACTCTTTACGACTTACCGTTTAGAAAATAGCCTCTTTTTTCAATGTCTTGTTACCCCTATTTACCCTATAAAATCTTAAATTTTTTTTTGCCTTAAACCTTCTCCTCTTATGACTATTTGATTTAAAAAAAAATTAAGAAAATAAGTCAGTCGGTGTGGCCGGTTAGCGACCGTACACAAAACCAAACTTTAATATATGTATATAATAATAGATATATCATTAAGGATATTAACCAAATTTATTTAATTTTATTAGGAAATGTTTAAACAGCTGGTTAATGGGCATCATTACTGACAAAAAACAGGTAAGACACAATGTGAGAGATATGAACGTGGGAAATTTTTTTCTAAAAGTATGAATAACATTCAAAGTATTTTGAGTGTTTAAAGGTTATACCTAAATTATGCTGGTCTGCAAAGAATTCCTCGAGATAACAATTAGATACCTACATACAAAATGTACATGTTAAAGTATAAATATGAATATAATAAATAACAAATTATACCTATACCTACCTAAATAATTAAAAAGTGATGCATAAATTTGCGAAATTAATGTTAAATTAAACAATATCATTTTAATAAAACAAAAAAGTTAGTAGGCAGTTAGTAAATCTACGTATTTCCTGTAACATAGGACAAAACTGCAACACAATAGTTAACATTAAAAAAATATTAGCTAGCTTAATGTTTAAATGATTGTAAATTTTGTATTATTGGTTTGAACAAGTGTGTTGGAGGAATTTCGAACATGTTCAAAACCGCCCCCGAGCAGTTTGAATCAGATATTTTAAGTAGGTAAACTTGAATGTTCTTATAAAAAGGATAATGAAACTAGCATTTGTGGAAAAATTAAAGAAAATAAAATGGAAATGTAGGTATAACATTATTGAAGATTAAACAAAAAATGCCTGAATCCTTCAAGTTCTACTAGACTGATTTCGATGAGAACTCGATTACGTGGTATAAAAATTAAAGTCAAGCTGCCAGAGGCGTACGTTGAGTTGATATAGAAAAAGAACAAATTATATAGAAAATAAGAACAAATAAAAAAGTACGTAGGTATACAGCCTACTTTTTTTTATGGGACCCCTGATGTATCATTTGTTGATCGCTAAGATTATTTACGCAACACTTTTTGTGGCAAATAATATATAGGTAATTTTTTTTTCAAAAAACTGATTTATTTTTTTGCGATCCCTGAGGTATGTGACTGGCTACCAATATAATTTGTCTCTCTTGTATCCGAAGCAATTCATGTCAAATAACTTATCTTTAAGTTGCCAACTCTGCATTGTTTCCAGTCGAGGCCCTGGCATGGCACCGCCCCGCTTGCCTCAAAGGTGTGTACGCCCCTGCAAGCTGCCTACACCAATTAACGCTCCTGGTATATGAAGAACATCCGCTTTGTTAACATTTGCATTTAATGTCTAGAAAAATAGGTTGATCACAAAATAAATCTATTTTACTCTTGGAAGAATAAAAGGTATGAATATGAATATCATTTTTCGAAGTTATGTTTTAAATTTGTTTTTCTTTTCAACTAATAAATGTGAAATAACTATATTTTAAATTTTAAGGTTATTTTTTTCTGAGTTTTTATTATTTTTTGGTTTCTTGAATATGATATAATAATCAATTTTGAGTATGTGTATGTTCTTAGTAAAAAATTAATAAAAAGCTATGTTTTATCTATTCATTACAACGAAAGTAATACTTCTGTGCAAAAGTGCACCTTCCATGTTCAAACCTGCCCCACTTTTGAACATAAGAGTTATATTGGTTAAACATCAAAATTTTACATATATCAATATTTCGTCTAACTATCCAAATGTTATTTGAAATCGAAGTTCAATGTTAATGTTTATTGTTAGTAAACTTTATAGATCAAGAAAACGAACATATTTCGTTCAAGAAGTTGCGAAAGCAAAAATTCTTCAAATGTGTCCCACTCTCCCCTATAATTCTAAGTAGGCTAAAATTGATTTGGCAAGTTTTGACCCTCCAATGCCCCTCCCCAGGGTCCGGACAACTAAAATATTGTGTAGTCATCTGCGATACATATGTGCCCATGATTATGAAAGTGGACTAAGTCACTTTTTGCATTGTTTAAAGAAAAACTTAAAAAACAATTTTCTTATAACGATTTAATTATATTTCTTTTATGAAATCACTAGAGGAGAAATAAAGAAATTTATTAACTGCAATTTCGCTTTCAAATAAACTTTACCCCTTAAATTAGAATTATTTTAAGGCTAGATTTGAGGGCATTTTTAGGAGTGACTTAGTCCACTTTTAAATTAAGGGCACATACAGGGTGTCCCAAAAGTAATGGATCAAACGAAATATGCTGATTGAGGAACTTAAGAGCTCTCAGAATTTGGTAACTTGTTCATTCCAAATCCTTACGGTTTTCGATTTAATGCAATTCTTGTGAAATTTCGAAAAATCCCTACTTGGCAACAGTATTTTGCTTCCTGCGCCCATTATTGACTTTTGTTTTTTAAAATTCTTTTACGAAAACATTGCTAAATAATTAGGAACAATTAATTAATCAAATTATTTTTTATTCCATACGCCATTTCGCTGCAAATTAACTAACAGTTTCAAGTTTTATAAAAAATCAATTTCTAACTTTTATTTGAGAGCAACACCGCAAAAAAAAATTGTACGGTGTGAGAATGGTTTATTATTTTAAAAAGTTGCCCTGTTATTGTGGTTTTCAAAAAAGTATAAAAGATTCCAAAGTTGCAGTTAGATCGCAAAATATTACAATTTTAATTCAACAAAACAGGGTTTTTCAGAGCAAAAAACAACCAAAAATAAACACATTTTCTCGAACTGTTATTAGTTTATTTTTCTTTGAACAAAAGCCTCTATTACTCTCTCTATACTTTTTTGAAAACCACAATAACAGGGCAACTTTTTAAAATAATAAACCATTCTCACACCGTACAATTTTTTTTGCGGTGTTGCTCTCAAATAAAAGTTAGAAATAGATTTTTTATAAAACTTGAAACTGTTAGTTAATTTGCAGCGAAATGGCGTATGGAATAAAAAATATTTTGATTAATTAATTGTTCCTAATTATTTGGCAATGTTTTCGTAAAAGAATTTAAAAAAACAAAAATCAATAATGGGCGCAGGAAGCAAAATACTGTTGCCAAGTAGGGATTTTTCGAAATTTCACAAGAATTGCATTAAATCGAAAACCGTAACGACTTGGGATGAACAAGTTACCAAATTCTGAGAGCCCTTAAGTTCCTCAATCAGCATATTTCGTTTGATTCATTACTTTTGGGACACCCTGTATATGTACAAATTTTCATTTCGATACGATAATTGGAAGTAGGCTAAAATTGATTTTTAGTCTTTCGACCCCTCAATGCACCTCCCCAGGGTCCGGACCAGTAAAATATTGTGTAGTCATCTGCGATACATATAAGTAGAAAGTTTCATTTCGATACTGTAACTAGAAGTAGGCTAAAATTGATTTGGCGTCTTTCGACCCTTCAATGCACCTCCCCAGAGTCCGGACCAATAAAATATTGTGTAGTCATCTGCGATACATATATGTACAAATTTTCATTTCGATACGATAATTGGAAGTAGGCTAAAATTGATTTGGAGTCTTTCGACCCCTCAATGCACCTCCCCAGGGTCCGGACCAATAAAGTATTGTGTAGTCATCTGCGATACATATAAGTACAAAGTTTCATTTCGATGCGATAATTGGAAGTAGGCTAAAATTGATTTTTAGTCTTTCGACCCCTCAATGCACCTCCCCAGGGTCCGGACCAATAAAATATTGTGTAGTCATCTGCGATACATATATGTACAAATTTTCATTTCGATACGATAATTGGAAGTAGGCTAAAATTGATTTGGAGTCTTTCGACCCCTCAATGCACCTCCCCAGAGTCCGGACCAATAAAATATTGTGTAGTCATCTGCGATACATATATGTACAAAGTTTCATTTCGATACGATAATTGGAAGTAGGCTAAAATTGATTTGGAGTCTTTCGACCCCTCAATGCACCTCCCCAGGGTCCGGACCAATAAAATATTGTGTAGTCATCTGCGATACATATAAGTACAAAGTTTCATTTCGATACGATAATTGGAAGTAGGCTAAAATTGATTTGGAGTCTTTCGACCCCTCAATGCACCTCCCCAGGGTCCGGACCAGTAAAATATTGTGTAGTCATCTGCGATACATATATGTACAAATTTTCATTTCGATACGATAATTGGAAGTAGGCTAAAATTGATTTGGAGTCTTTCGACCCCTCAATGCACCTCCCCAGGGTCCGGACCAATAAAGTATTGTGTAGTCATCTGCGATACATATAAGTACAAAAATTCATTTCGATACGATAATTGGAAGTAGGCTAAAATTGATTTGGAGTCTTTCGACCCCTCAATGCACCTCCCCAGGGTCCGGACCAATAAAATATTGTGTAGTCATCTGCGATACATATATGTACAAATTTTCATTTCGATACGATAATTGGAAGTAGGCTAAAATTGATTTGGAGTCTTTCGACCCCTCAATGCACCTCCCCAGGGTCCGGACCAGTAAAATATTGTGTAGTCATCTGCGATACATATATGTACAAATTTTCATTTCGATACGATAATTGGAAGTAGGCTAAAATTGATTTGGAGTCTTTCGACCCCTCAATGCACCTCCCCAGGGTCCGGACCAATAAAGTATTGTGTAGTCATCTGCGATACATATATGTACAAATTTTCATTTCGATACGATAATTGGAAGTAGGCTAAAATTGATTTGGGTCTTTCGACCCCTCAATGCACCTCCCCAGGCTCCGGACCAATAAAGTATTGTGTAGTCATCTGCGATACATATAAGTACAAAGTTTCATTTCGATACGATAATTTGAAGTAGGCTAAAATTGATTTGGAGTCTTTCGACCCCTCAATGCACCTCCCCAGGGTCCGGACCAATAAAATATTGTGTAGTCATCTGCGATACATATATGTACAAATTTTCATTTCGATACGATAATTGGAAGTAGGCTAAAATTGATTTGGAGTCTTTCGACCCCTCAATGCACCTCCCCAGGTTCCGGACCAATAAAATATTGTGTAGTCATCTGCGATACATATATGTACAAATTTTCATTTCGATACGATAATTGGAAGTAGGCTAAAATTGATTTGGAGTCTTTCGACCCCTCAATGCACCTCCCCTGGGTCCGGACCAATAAAGTATTGTGTAGTCATCTGCGATACATATAAGTACAAAGTTTCATTTCGATACGATAATTGGAAGTAGGCTAAAATTGATTTGGAGTCTTTCGACCCCTCAATGCACCTCCCCAGGGTCCGGACCAATAAAATATTGTGTAGTCATCTGCGATACATATATGTACAAATTTTCATTTCGATACGATAATTGGAAGTAGGCTAAAATTGATTTGGAGTCTTTCGACCCCTCAATGCACCTCCCCAGGGTCCGGACCAGTAAAATATTGTGTAGTCATCTGCGATACATATATGTACAAATTTTCATTTCGATACGATAATTGGAAGTAGGCTAAAATTGATTTGGGTCTTTCGACCCCTCAATGCACCTCCCCAGGCTCCGGACAGCTAAAATATTGTGTAGTCACCTGCGATACATATAAGTACAAAATTTCTTTTCGATACTGTAACTAGAAGTAGGCTAAAATTGATCTGGGTCTTTCGACCCCTCAATGCACCTCCCCAGGGTCCGGACCAATAAAATATTGTGTAGTCATCTGCGATACATATAAGTACAAAGTTTCATTTCGATACTGTAACTAGAAGTAGGCTAAAATTGATTTGGCGTCTTTCGACCCTTCAATGCACCTCCCCAGGGTCCGGACAGCTAAAATATTGTGAAGTCATCTGAGCTACATATTTGAACAAATTTTCATTTCGATACGATAATTGGAAGAAGGCTAATATTGATTTGGGGTGTTTTGACCCCTCTATGCACCTCCCCAGGGTCCGGACCAATAAAATATGGTATAGTCATCTGAGCTGGATTTATGTACAAAGTTTCATTTCGATACGATAATTGGAAGTAGGCTAAAATTGATTTTTAGTCTTTCGACCCCTCAATGCACCTCCCCAGGGTCCGGACCAATAAAATATTGTGTAGTCATCTGCGATACATATATGTACAAATTTTCATTTCGATACGATAATTGGAAGTAGGCTAAAATTGATTTGGAGTCTTTCGACCCCTCAATGCACCTCCCCAGAGTCCGGACCAATAAAATATTGTGTAGTCATCTGCGATACATATATGTACAAATTTTCATTTCGATACGATAATTGGAAATAGGCTAAAATTGATTTGGAGTCTTTCGACCCCTCAATGCACCTCCCCAGAGTCCGGACCAATAAAATATTGTGTAGTCATCTGCGATACATATATGTACAAAGTTTCATTTCGATACGATAATTGGAAGTAGGCTAAAATTGATTTGGAGTCTTTCGACCCCTCAATGCACCTCCCCAGGGTCCGGACCAATAAAATATTGTGTAGTTATCTGCGATACATATAAGTACAAAGTTTCATTTCGATACGATAATTGGAAGTAGGCTAAAATTGATTTGGAGTCTTTCGACCCCTCAATGCACCTCCCCAGGGTCCGGACCAGTAAAATATTGTGTAGTCATCTGCGATACATATATGTACAAATTTTCATTTCAATACGATAATTGGAAGTAGGCTAAAATTGATTTGGAGTCTTTCGACCCCTCAATGCACCTCCCCAGGGTCCGGACCAATAAAGTATTGTGTAGTCATCTGCGATACATATAAGTACAAAAATTCATTTCGATACGATAATTGGAAGTAGGCTAAAATTGATTTGGAGTCTTTCGACCCCTCAATGCACCTCCCCAGGGTCCGGACCAATAAAATATTGTGTAGTCATCTGCGATACATATATGTACAAATTTTCATTTCGATACGATAATTGGAAGTAGGCTAAAATTGATTTGGAGTCTTTCGACCCCTCAATGCACCTCCCCAGGGTCCGGACCAGTAAAATATTGTGTAGTCATCTGCGATACATATATGTACAAATTTTCATTTCGATACGATAATTGGAAGTAGGCTAAAATTGATTTGGAGTCTTTCGACCCCTCAATGCACCTCCCCAGGGTCCGGACCAATAAAGTATTGTGTAGTCATCTGCGATACATATATGTACAAATTTTCATTTCGATACGATAATTGGAAGTAGGCTAAAATTGATTTGGGTCTTTCGACCCCTCAATGCACCTCCCCAGGCTCCGGACAGCTAAAATATTGTGTAGTCACCTGCGATACATATAAGTACAAAATTTCTTTTCGATACTGTAACTAGAAGTAGGCTAAAATTGATCTGGGTCTTTCGACCCCTCAATGCACCTCCCCAGGGTCCGGACCAATAAAATATTGTGTAGTCATCTGCGATACATATAAGTACAAAGTTTCATTTCGATACTGTAACTAGAAGTAGGCTAAAATTGATTTGGGTCTTTCGACCCCTCAATGCACCTCCCCAGGGTCCGGACCAATAAAATATTGTGTAGTCATCTGCGATACATATAAGTACAAAGTTTCATTTCGATACTGTAACTAGAAGTAGGCTAAAATTGATTTGGCGTCTTTCGACTCTTCAATGCACCTCCCCAGGGTCCGGACAGCTAAAATATTGTGAAGTCATCTGAGCTACATATTTGAACAAATTTTCATTTCGATACGATAATTGGAAGAAGGCTAAGATTGATTTGGGGTGTTTTGACCCCTCTATGCACCTCCCCACGGTCCGGACCAATAAAATATGGTATAGTCATCTGAGCTGGATATATGTACAAAGTTTCATTTCGATACGATAATTGGAAGTAGGCTTAAATTCATTTGGGATGTTTCGACGTCACTTTTGCAAAGAGTGACGCACATCGCTTTTCAAAAAACTGACGCGCGTCACTTTTCAAAAACTGACGGGCGTCACTTTTTGAGAAATTGACGCGGGCGTCATTTTATAAGAAAATGACGCAGGCGTCATTTTTTGAGCAAATGACGCGGTCGTCATTTTATGATAAATTGACGCGAGCGTCATTTTATGAGAAAATGACGCGGGCGTCATTTTTTGAGCAAATGACGCAGGCGTCATTTTTTGAGCAAATGACGCGGGCGTCATTTTATGATAAATTGACGCGAGCGTCATTTTATAAGAAATTGACGCGAGCGTCATTTTATGAGAAAATGACGCGGGCGTCATTTTTTGAGCAAATGACGCGGGCGTCATTTTATGATAAATTGACGCGAGCGTCATTTTATAAGAAATTGACGCGAGCGTCATTTTATGAGAAAATGACGCGGGCGTCATTTTTTGAGCAAATGACGCAGGCGTCATTTTTTGAGCAAATGACGCGGGCGTCATTTTATGATAAATTGACGCGAGCGTCATTTTATAAGAAATTGACGCGAGCGTCATTTTATGAGAAAATGACGCGGGCGTCATTTTATGATAAATTGACGCGAGCGTCATTTTATAAGAAATTGACGCGTCATTTTTTGAGCAAATGACGCAGGCGTCATTTTTTGAGCAAATGACGCGGGCGTCCTTTTATGATAAATTGACGCGAGCGTCATTTTATAAGAAATTGACGCGAGCGTCATTTTATGAGAAAATGACGCGGGCGTCATTTTTTGAGCAAATGACGCGGGCGTCATTTTATGATAAATTGACGCGGGCGTCATTTTATAAGAAAATGACGCGGGCGTCATTTTATAAGAAAATGACGCAGGCGTCATTTTATGAGCAAATGACGCGGGCGTCATTTTTTGAGCAAATGACGCAGGCGTCATTTTTTGAGCAAATGACGCGGGCGTCATTTTATGATAAATTGACGCGAGCGTCATTTTATAAGAAATTGACGCGAGCGTCATTTTATGAGAAAATGACGCGGGCGTCATTTTTTGAGCAAATGACGCAAGCGTCATTTTTTGAGCAAATGACGCGGGCGTCATTTTATGATAAATTGACGCGAGCGTCATTTTATAAGAAATTGACGCGAGCGTCATTTTATGATAAATTGACGCGGGCGTCATTTTATAAGAAAATGACGCGGGCGTCATTTTTTGAGCAAATGAAGCGAGCGTCATTTTATAAGAAAATGACGCAGGCGTCATTTTATGAGCAAATGACGCGGGCGTCATTTTTTGAGCAAATGACGCGGGCGTCATTTTATGATAAATTGACGCGAGCGTCATTTTATAAGAAATTGACGCGAGCGTCATTTTATGAGAAAATGACGTGGGCGTCATTTTTTGAGCAAATGCGCAGGCGTCATTTTATGATAAATTGACGCGGGCGTCATTTTATAAGAAAATGACGCGGGCGTCATTTTTTGAGCAAATGACGCAGGCGTCATTTTTTGAGCAAATGACCGGGCGTCATTTTTTGAGCAAATGACGCAGGCGTCATTTTTTGAGCAAATGACGCGAGCGTCATTTTATAAGAAAATGACGCGGGCGTCATTTTTTGAGCAAATGCGCAGGCGTCATTTTATGATAAATTGACGCGGGCGTCATTTTATAAGAAAATGACGCGGGCGTCATTTTTTGAGCAAATGACGCAGGCGTCATTTTTTGAGCAAATGACCGGGCGTAATTTTTTGAGCAAATGACGCGGGCGTCATTTTATGAGAAAATGACGCGTCATTTTATGCGTCATTTTTTGAGCAAATGACGCGGCGTCATTTTGTGATAGATTGACGCGAGCGTCATTTTATAAGAAAATGACGCGGGCGTCATTTTATAAGAAAATGGACGCCTGCGTCATTTTCTCATAAATTGACGCCCGCGTCATTTTCTCATAAAATGACGTTCGCGTCATTTTCTCATAAAATGACGCCCGCGTCATTTTCTTATAAAATGACGGCTTTGGCATTTGCTCATAAAATGACGCCCGCGTCATTTGCTCAAAAAATGACGCCTGCGTCATTTTCTTATAAAAAGACGCCCGCGTCATTTGCTCAAAAAATGACGCCCGCGTCAATTTATCATAAAATGACGCCCGCGTCATTTTCTCATAAAATGACGCCTGCGTCATTTTCTAATAAAGTGACGCCCGCGTCATTTGCTCAAAAAATGACGCCCGCGTCAATTTATCATAAAATGACGCCCGCGTCATTTTCTCATAAAATGACGCCTGCGTCATTTTCTAATAAAGTGACGCCCGCGTCATTTGCTCAAAAAATGACGCCCGCGTCATTTTCTCATAAAATGACGCCCGCGTCATTTTCTCATAAAATGACGTTCGCGTCATTTTCTCATAAAATGACGCCCGCGTCATTTTCTTATAAAATGACGCTCTTGTCAATTTATCATAAAATGACGCCTATGACGCCCGCGTCAATTTATCATAAAATGACGCCCGCGTCATTTTCTCATAAAATGACGCCCGCGTCATTTTCTCAAAAAATGACGCCCGCGTCAATTTCTCAAAAAGTGACGCCCGTCAGTTTTTTAATAAGTGACGCGCGTCAGTTTTTTGAAAAGCGATGTGCGTCACTCTTTGCAAAAGTGACGTCGAAACATCCCAAATGAATTTTAGCCTACTTCCAATTATCGTATCGAAATGAAACTTTGTACATAAATCCAGCTCAGATGACTATACCATATTTTATTGGTCCGGACCCGGGGGAGGTGCATAGAGGGGTAAAAACACCCCAAATCAATATTAGCCTTCTTCCAATTATCGTATCGAAATGAAAATTTGTTCAAATATGTAGCTCAGATGACTTCACAATATTTTAGCTGTCCGGACCCTGGGGAGGTGCATTGAAGGGTCGAAAGACGCCAAATCAATTTTAGCCTACTTCTATACTCTGTCCGATAAAAATTGGCAGTACAGGCCTTATGGGAGAGCTTTTTCAAAATCAGTGGGACCTAACGACTGCCAAAAAGCAATTCACGAAAAATATGCCCCTGAAACACACAAGAAAACCACAGACGCGACATGGCATTGTTGTTGTAATTTCTTTACTAAGCGAAGTACACCCTCCTATGACCGATCTGCCACACGATCTGTGGCAGAATGAAACTCAATGATAAAACTTTTTTATTAAAAGTATTTACAATACATAAGAGTTACCATTGGTAAACTTCCTTCATAAACTACTCCTATTTTCTATTATTTTTCTGAAAGAGCTTTCAGGATTAATGCTTTTTCAAGCTTTTAAAATGAAAAAAAGCATTATGTGTTGTCGTGGTGTTGGTGGCTGTTTGTTTTTTATTTTGTGTATGAACAGTTAATGTGAACATTTTGACATGCATTTTAACATTTCAGCAGGAAAAATTGTTTACCCTTGCTTGGGGTCGGGCAGTGTTTTAAATGAGTGAATTTTTTGTTTTGTTATTTTTGTGTTAAACGAAAAGTTAATTTTTTTTCGTTTTTGTGAAATTTTACCGATAAAATGGTAACGCTGGTACCTTTTCGAAACATTTTTTTCGGATAATACGGCATCGCTGTGTGAGCTTTTTTATGTGATAGACATATCCAGAAGGCGTGAAGCAGAGTGAGATGCAAATGCCCTATCTTCCCTGTACTGCCAATTTTTATCGGACAGAGTATAGTTACAGTATCGAAATGAAACTTTGTACTTATATGTATCGCAGATGACTACACAATATTTTATTGGTCCGGAGCCTGGGGAGGTGCATTGAGGGATCGAAAGACCCAAATCAATTTTAGCCTACTTCCAATTATCGTATCGAAATGAAAATTTGTACATATATGTATCGCAGATGACTACACAATATTTTATTGGTCCGGACCCTGGGGAGGTGCATCGAGGGGTCGAAAGACTCCAAATCAATTTTAGCCTACTTCCAATTATCGTATCGAAATGAAAATTTGTACATATATGTATCGCAGATGACTACACAATATTTTATTGGTCAGGACCCTGGGGAGGTGCATTGAGGGGTCGAAAGACCCAAATCAATTTTAGCCTACTTCCAATTATCGTATCGAAATGAAAATTTGTACATATATGTATCGCAGATGACTACACAATATTTTACTGGTCCGGACCCTGGGGAGGTGCATTGTGGGGTCGAAAGACTCCAAATCAATTTTAGCCTACTTCCAATTATCGTATCGAAATGAAAATTTGTACATATATGTATCGCAGATGACTACACAATATTTTATTGGTCAGGACCCTGGGGAGGTGCATTGAGGGGTCGAAAGACCCAAATCAATTTTAGCCTACTTCCAATTATCGTATCGAAATGAAAATTTGTACATATATATATCGCAGATGACTACACAATATTTTACTGGTCCGGACCCTGGGGAGGTGCATTGAGGGGTCGAAAGACTCCAAATCAATTTTAGCCTACTTCCAATTATCGTATCGAAATGAAAATTTGTACATATATGTATCGCAGATGACTACACAATATTTTATTGGTCCGGACCCTGGGGAGGTGCATTGAGGGGTCGAAAGACTCCAAATCAATTTTAGCCTACTTCCAATTATCGTATCGAAATGAAACTTTGTACATATATGTATCGCAGATGACTACACAATATTTTATTGGTCCGGACCCTGGGGAGGTGCATTGAGGGGTCGAAAGACTCCAAATCAATTTTAGCCTACTTCCAATTATCGTATCGAAATGAAAATTTTTACATATATGTATCGCAGATGACTACACAATATTTTATTGGTCCGGACCCTGGGGAGGTGCATTGAGGGGTCGAAAGACTCCAAATCAATTTTAGCCTACTTTCAATTATCGTATCGAAATGAAAATTTGTACATATATGTATCGCAGATGACTACACAATATTTTATTGGTCCGGACCCTTTGGAGGTGCATTGAGGGGTCGAAAGACTCCAAATCAATTTATCCTACTTCCAATTATCGTATCGAAATGAAAATTTGTACATATATGTATCGCAGATGACTACACAATATTTTACTATTCCGGACCCTGGGGAGGTGCATTGAGGGGTCGAAAGACTAAAAATCAATTTTAGCCTACTTCCAATTATCGTATCGAAATGAAAATTTGTACATATACAGGGTGTCCCAAAAGTAATGGATCAAACGAAATATGCTGATTGAGGAACTTAAGGGCTCTCAGAATTTGGTAACTTGTTCATCCCAAGTCGTTACGGTTTTCGATTTAATGCAATTCTTGTGAAATTTCGAAAAATCCCTACTTGGCAACAGTATTTTGCTTCCTGCGCCCATTATTGATTTTTGTTTTTTTAAATTCTTTTACGAAAACATTGCCAAATAATTAGGAACAATTAATTAATCAAAATATTTTTTATTCCATACGCCATTTCGCTGCAAATTAACTAACAGTTTCAAGTTTTATAAAAAATCAATTTCTAACTTTTATTTGAGAGCAACACCGCAAAAAAAATTGTACGGTGTGAGAATGGTTTATTATTTTAAAAAGTTGCCCTGTTATTGTGGTTTTCAAAAAAGTATAGAGAGAGTAATAGAGGCTTTTGTTCAAAGAAAAATAAACTAATAACAGTTCGAGAAAATGTGTTTATTTTTGGTTGTTTTTTGCTCTGAAAAACCCTGTTTTGTTGAATTAAAATTGTAATATTTTGCGATCTAACTGCAACTTTGGAATCTTTTATACTTTTTTGAAAACCACAATAACAGGGCAACTTTTTAAAATAATAAACCATTCTCACACCGTACAATTTTTTTTTGCGGTGTTGCTCTCAAATAAAAGTTAGAAATTGATTTTTTATAAAACTTGAAACTGTTAGTTAATTTGCAGCGAAATGGCGTATGGAATAAAAAATAATTTGATTAATTAATTGTTCCTAATTATTTAGCAATGTTTTCGTAAAAGAATTTTAAAAAACAAAAGTCAATAATGGGCGCAGGAAGCAAAATACTGTTGCCAAGTAGGGATTTTTCGAAATTTCACAAGAATTGCATTAAATCGAAAACCGTAAGGATTTGGAATGAACAAGTTACCAAATTCTGAGAGCTCTTAAGTTCCTCAATCAGCATATTTCGTTTGATCCATTACTTTTGGGACACCCTGTATGTGCCCTTAATTTAAAAGTGGACTAAGTCACTCCTAAAAATGCCCTCAAATCTAGCCTTAAAATAATTCTAATTTAAGGGGTAAAGTTTATTTGAAAGCGAAATTGCAGTTAATAAATTTCTTTATTTCTCCTCTAGTGATTTCATAAAAGAAATATAATTAAATCGTTATAAGAAAATTGTTTTTTAAGTTTTTCTTTAAACAATGCAAAAAGTGACTTAGTCCACTTTCATAATCATGGGCACATATGTATCGCAGATGACTACACAATATTTTAGTTGTCCGGACCCTGGGGAGGGGCATTGGAGGGTCAAAACTTGCCAAATCAATTTTAGCCTACTTAGAATTATAGGGGAGAGTGGGACACATTTGAAGAATTTTTGCTTTCGCAACTTCTTGAACGAAATATGTTCGTTTTCTTGATCTATAAAGTTTACTAACAATAAACATTAACATTGAACTTCGATTTCAAATAACATTTGGATAGTTAGACGAAATATTGATATATGTAAAATTTTGATGTTTAACCAATATAACTCTTATGTTCAAAAGTGGGGCAGGTTTGAACATGGAAGGTGCACTTTTGCACAGAAGTATTACTTTCGTTGTAATGAATAGATAAAACATAGCTTTTTATTAATTTTTTACTAAGAACATACACATACTCAAAATTGATTATTATATCATATTCAAGAAACCAAAAAATAATAAAAACTCAGAAAAAAATAACCTTAAAATTTAAAATATAGTTATTTCACATTTATTAGTTGAAAAGAAAAACAAATTTAAAACATAACTTCGAAAAATGATATTCATATTCATACCTTTTATTCTTCCAAGAGTAAAATAGATTTATTTTGTGATCAACCTATTTTTCTAGACATTAAATGCAAATGTTAACAAAGCGGATGTTCTTCATATACCAGGAGCGTTAATTGGTGTAGGCAGCTTGCAGGGGCGTACACACCTTTGAGGCAAGCGGGGCGGTGCCATGCCAGGGCCTCGACTGGAAACAATGCAGAGTTGGCAACTTAAAGATAAGTTATTTGACATGAATTGCTTCGGATACAAGAGAGACAAATTATATTGGTAGCCAGTCACATACCTCAGGGATCGCAAAAAAATAAATCAGTTTTTTGAAAAAAAAATTACCTAGGTATATATTATTTGCCACAAAAAGTGTTGCGTAAATAATCTTAGCGATCAACAAATGATACATCAGGGGTCCCATAAAAAAAAGTAGGCTGTATACCTACGTACTTTTTTATTTGTTCTTATTTTCTATATAATTTGTTCTTTTTCTATATCAACTCAACGTACGCCTCTGGCAGCTTGACTTTAATTTTTATACCACGTAATCGAGTTCTCATCGAAATCAGTCTAGTAGAACTTGAAGGATTCAGGCATTTTTTGTTTAATCTTCAATAATGTTATACCTTATAACATTACGATGATGAAGAATGCAAACAAAATGGGTCCTGTTATTCAGCCTGTATGTATATATTTCGAGGTTCAGCCTAAACTAGTAAAGCGATTTTCTTCAAACTTGGTAGTTAACAGTTTTAGGTGATTCCCTAGAGGGAAATTTATTGAAGTTTTATTTTTACGACCAAAACTAACGGTATACCTGTCATATAACGGAAATAGAAAAGTAATTTTTTTCTTAAAACGGCTCTAACGATTTTGTTTAAAATTGTTTTGTGCATATTACAAATAAGACCAAACTTTTTAAAGAAAAAAAATATTTTTTGAACAGTTATTACCATACCATAGAACCGTACACTAGTAATTCAGTTTCAAGGAAAATTTTTCAACAAAATCGCTTAAGTAACTGTAATATTAAAATTTTAGAAAATTTTCAAAAAACACATTTATGGATTTTTAAAAAATATTTCAAATTTTTTTTTTTTTGAAAAATCATTTTTTTAAAAACGGGTAAGTGAAATATTTCGAAATTTCGTTTTCATGTGTAAGTTTATTATTTCTTCAAAATGGCATACCATTTTTTTTTTTTTTTTGTAAGTAGGTATTGGATAATTTTTATATGTATACAAAAAATTACTTTTTTAAAAAACGGCTCTAACTATGTTCAAATATTTTTTTCTAAAATCTCCTTTTCATAAGAGAAATCAGATGGCATACTTTGTTTTGTGATCAAAATTATCTAAACTAGTGTTTCATTAAATTAAAAAAAAAAAAAACAGATTTTGTATTTTTTCACATTACTGGTTAATTTCCTTTATCAAATGAAACTATAAATTTCCTTTATTCATAGAAAGCGTTAAGATTAAAGCTACTTTTACAATAAGAGCAAGTACGTGCGACCCAGTCGCCTGCAGGTAAATTTTCCCAAAAACATGGCCAAAATGAATTTTTGGGAATCAACCTATTTTTAATTTATTATTGCATAAAAACAAAAAATAGTTAGTTTACATAGCAACAATGTTTGTCGACTAAAAATTAAACCAAATTCGGCTTAAACATACAAAAAATATAAAAATGATAATTTTTAAGTTTGGTGTTTTCTCATATATAAAATACACGACTGGGTCGCCCGAACTTGTCTTGAGATCCAAAACAAGTATGCAATTTAATTTCTTTAATAAAGATGAATTTTTAGAAAATAAAATTTCAAAATCGTTAGAACCGTTTTAAAAAAGAACAATATTTTTTTATAAACAGTTGAAAAACAAAAGTTTTAAAATAAAATTGGTATGTAATTTTTAAGAAAATACTTATAAACATTTAAAACCTAATTTCCAAAAAATGGAATGTCTCGTTTTCGAAAATTTGATTTCTGAAACATACATTTTCAATTTTTTTTTTAAATCCGAAAATTTTTTTTTTCAAAAATTAATTTTTTATTTATAATTTCGACTGAAAAGGTAAAGTATCTTATGTAAATTTCGATGATTTTTCAGGAGAGCAAAAACAAACTTTAAAGCTGCCTCCCAAAAATTCTTTCAAGTGTAGATTTAATTGTATGAAACATTTAGAGGTCAAATTTTATGATCTTTTTTATAAATTCATTTCAAAAAGATATTATTAATATTTTTCCCGTTATAAGGACTTAAATACGTTAAATATGACTTAAGATAGTTTGGCTTTTTTATAAATTGTCACCTTAAGTTATCATTAGATTATTTGCCTTATCACACTCTTTCGGAATTTTTAAAAATATTTTATCTTATGTCAACTTAAGGATGACTTTTTGTTTCTCCTTGTACGCGCGAAAATATCTTAAGTCAACATAAGATAATTAAAGATTTCACAATAATACAAAAAAGTCTTAGCCCAATATAATCTTAAGTCTACTTAAGGATTTGAATATGTGTCTTTTGAACATAAGATGAAACTGTTTTTGTGCATTAAAAAGCAAAGGGGTGAGATAGAAAGATGCCGATAAGACAAAACTGTAGGCCTTTAAGATGGCACTGAGGTTCAACAAAAAAAAACGCGAAACATCTTAAGTCGACTTAAGATAAGATACTTTACCTTTTCATTCGAGTCATAATTAAATGCTTATGAACAATTTCGTTGAAATTGAAGTAGTAGTTTGGAAGAAAATCAGATAAGAAAAAACCGTTTTATGGCGGGTACCGTTAAAAATGACCTTGCCTAAAAAATGGAACGTTATTTCACAGTTTGAAACGCATATCGACGGTTAAACTTCATAACCTCGTAAGTCAAAAAATTCGAAAAAAATATTAGATATTAATGCAAACAATTCAGAAAATTCAAAGCTATCTTTTGGTATATTCAGTTCAACAATGTTGTTTTGAACATTTTTCAGGAATGACGAAATTCAAAAGCTCGTATTGATATATCCCATACAAAAACAAGAAACATATTGTTTTTTGATTTCTGAAAAACTTGCAAAAACGACTTACGACGTTATGAACTTTAACCGTCGATATGAACATGAGATGCACCAAACCCTTTGGCATCAACTTAAGATTTGTCGAAGAAGAAAAGAGATATTGAAAAGATTCAAACAGATTTAGTGAGAAAAAATCTAGTTCTTTATGAAACCGTTACATATTAAGTAATAACCTCAAAAAGGGTTAAGTACATTCATTTTTGATTTTCTCAAAAACCTGTTGTGATAAAATTTTATTAAACTTCATATTTAAGTTCAGGACACATGTCCCGGCCATATCCGGGATATGTCTTGGACACGACATGTCCCAAATTTTTCAAATTCTATGAGGTACAAAGTTTTAACTTTACATCCCACTTCTAGTCAACAACATTATAAATCAGTTTTGTGTATTGTACTTTATTTGTAATTCTAAAGCCATTAGTAAAACAATGTTCGTGCTGTATTTCTAAATTTTGCTTTCTAAAGGATAAAACTAAGAATATTATTATCATTTAATTTTTGTATTTTCAATGGTTTACAAAATTTATATTTTTACTTTTTAAACTTAATTTCAAATTACAAAATCTTTTTTTAAAACTTTTTCCATAAATTTCTCCAACAAATGCCACCAAAGACAACGATATCCCAAATATCAAAATATTCCTTGCAAAAACCAAATGATCCAATGACAATGGTGTATGCAATGGAATTTCCACAGCCTTACGATTTGTAACTCCATCAAATTGCGCCTTCAAACTATTCCAAACAACATCACGATCCCATTTTTGTATTAAACCCGATTGATGAATATTGTGTATATATTTATTAAGAATACCTCTATACACAGAATGTTTTGGTAGAATATATCCCAAAAGTACATTATTCAATGGTCTTCGAATTATTCGAAACATTGGTTTTGCATAAACTGATTGCAAATTGATAAGAAATTCAGCAATGTCCGAGTCGGTTAAGTAAGCATTTTTAGTATTATTCATTGCATTTCTTTGCTTAGTATATTCTATCAAACTCACAGGTCTAAAAAGGTATTCGAAATTTATCGGATATGTTCCAGTAAATGCTGTTCGATTGTAAACGTAATCTGGCAACAATATTCGAACATTGTGATAGTAGAAATCCAATTTGTTGTCAAATTGTTCAATTTTAATGAAAACTGTCAAAAATGATGCCAAATAGTTCATGTAGATGTTATTGAGAATAAAAGCTAATAAAATAACTTGAATGTAAAATCGATAGTTCATCGATATTTGCTTTCCCGAAGGCAAGGACATCAACAGAAGGAATATTTGTCTAAAACTCTGATAACCATCTGCTCCAAGTTCGAGATATTTATTCATGATGAAATCCATTAAAACAATGTAGATAAGAGTTATTATAATCACAATCCAAACGGTATAAGAAAATGGTCTCAAAAAGTATTGATTGGTATCCAAATGATCGATAACAGGAACCAACAAAGTATTGATTATAGCCTTGACAGGATAACTTGATTCCAGTCCTGGGCCCAAATTAGATGAATACACATTCGAGCTTAAGTCGAGTTGATCTTTTAAAGTTTCTTCAAATATACGAAGCATACATAAACCAGTGCAGTTATCGATATATTTGTGAATAAAAGTTGCATTGTAGGTTTTCATAAAGTACTTGAATGTTTGACCAAAACTTCCTCCAATTTTTTGTGTTCCAATGTTATCACTGGGAAATAAGAAAACTCTTGGAATATCCTGAATAACCGTGGTGCGAATAGGATGACCATTTAAATCAAGATAGGCGTTAATAAGTGGAGACTTTTCGGAGAGAACTTGAATTTGCTCATCAGCAAATGGTAAAAATGCATAATGGATAGCTTGAACAACTCCATAAATTCGTGTGAATTTATTGTACGAAAAATATCGAAAAGAAACCTCCAGAATATCGAAATTAGATGCCAAAACGATAACAAATTGTCGAAGTTGTAATTTGAGAATAAGTTTTTCGAAAATATTAAGATCAAAATTTTCATTCAAAATCTGCACAACGAAAAGAGTATTGTAATCGATTTTTTTCAATTTATCAAATGATGAAATATTATTTAGAATTGAAACTGGTATTTCAGAATAATTTTTCAAAAATTCACTCAAAAAATCATTTTCAATTTTAATTAAAAGCACTGTTTCTGCATAACTTTCACTGTAAACTCTTTGAATTAGTGAACTGAATTGTTCGTAATTTTCTGATCCATAAGTTAGGAGGAATTGGTAGAAGAACGTTAATACTTTAAAGGGAAACATTTTTGAATAGTTTCGTTTCGTATTTCGGTGGAGTTCTTTTATAAAGAGGTTGAATTGGTCAATTATAGGTATAATGGTCTTTATAATGATGGCAATTTTTTAGTTGATTTGTCCCTTAGGAGTGTTTATTTGATAGCCATGTTTTGTTCATATAACATGCTCATGTAATAAAAAATAAAAACCTCGGATTTGCTCTGGTCGGGACATTAAGGTTTGTATAAAATGATTAATTCATTCTTTTACAACAATTAATATTGTATTAAAAAAGTCTCTAAAGAGCTTAGGTCAAGTGTATCATGTTAGTTTAGTAAACAAATATGAACAGCAAGTTTTTTTTATTTAAAACTCATTTAAACCGAAATTATATATAAATGTTGAACATGACGTGCTTTGTAACATATATTAATAATTATAATTGCTTCGAACTGATTAAAAAGGGGATATTAATATGAACGTATGTGATTGAATCGGGAAAACGGCAATAACTCCGTTAATATGAGTCTACGAATCCAAAACTCATAAAAGGTACAATTTTGTACTCTGCTATTCAGTCCTCTTCGAAATGCATACAATTTTGGCATAAAAACATGCATCTTAAAAAAATATCGTATTTTTTCACTAAAACGGCCATAACTCCGTTAATATTAGTCTTTTTGGGGTCAAACTATGCAAAATTCAAAATCCCATAAAATCAAAACCACGCATCCAAAACTTATAAAATATACATTTTTGTACTCTGCTATTCTGTCCTCTTCGAATTGCGTACAAATTTTGTATAAAAACATGCACCGTAAAAAAATATCGTATTTTTTCACTAAAACGGCCATAACTCCGTTAATATTAGTCTTTTTGGGGTCAAACTATGCAAAATTAAAAATCCCATAAAATCAAAACCACGCATCCAAAACTTATAAAATATACATTTTTGTACTCTGCTATTCTGTCCTCTTCGAATTGCGTACAAATTTTGTATAAAAACATGCACCGTAAAAAAATATCGTATTTTTTCATTAAAACGGCCATAACTCCGTTAATATTAGTCTTTTTGGGGTCAAACTATGCAAAATTAAAAATCCCATAAAATCAAAACTACGCATCCAAAACTTATAAAATATACATTTTTTTACTCTACTATTCAGTCCTCTTCGAATTGCATACAAATTTTGTATAAAAACATGCACCGTAAAAAAATATCGTATTTTTTCACTTAAAACGGCCATAACTCCGTTAATATTAGTCTTTTTGGGGTCAAACTATGCAAAATTAAAAATCCCATAAAATCAAAACCACGCATCCAAAACTTATAAAATATACATTTTTGTACTCTGCTATTCAGTCCTCTTCGAATTGCGTACAAATTTTGTATAAAAACATGCACCGTAAAAAAATATCGTATTTTTTCACTAAAACGGCCATAACTCCGTTAATATTAGTCTTTTTGGGGTCAAACTATGCAAAATTCAAAATCCCATAAAATCAAAACCACGCATCCAAAACTTATAAAATATACATTTTTGTACTCTGCTATTCTGTCCTCTTCGAATTGCGTACAAATTTTGTATAAAAACATGCACCGTAAAAAAATATCGTATTTTTTCATTAAAACGGCCATAACTCCGTTAATATTAGTCTTTTTGGGGTCAAACTATGCAAAATTAAAAATCCCATAAAATCAAAACTACGCATCCAAAACTTATAAAATATACATTTTTGTACTCTACTATTCAGTCCTCTTCGAATTGCATACAAATTTTGTATAAAAACATGCACCGTAAAAAAATATCGTATTTTTTCACTAAAACGGCCATAACTCCGTTAATATTAGTCTTTTTGGGGTCAAACTATGCAAAATTAAAAATCCCATAAAATCAAAACCACGCATCCAAAACTTATAAAATATACATTTTTGTACTCTGCTATTCAGTCCTCTTCGAATTGCATACAAATTTTGCATAAAAACATGCACCTTAAAAAAATATCGTATTGTTTCACTAAAACGGCCATAACTCCGTTAATATTAGTCTTTTTGGGGTCAAACTATGCAAAATTCAAAATCCCATAAAATCAAAACTACGCATCCAAAACTTATAAAATATACATTTTTGTACTCTACTATTCAGTCCTCTTTAATTTGCATACAAATTTTGCATAAAAACATGCACCTTAAAAAAATATCGTATTTTTTACTAAAACGGCCATAACTCCGTTAATATTAGTCTTTTTGGGGTCAAACTATGCAAAATTAAAAATCCCATAAAATCAAAACCACGCATCCAAAACTTATAAAATATACATTTTTGTACTCTGCTATTCAGTCCTCTTCGAATTGCGTACAAATTTTGTATAAAAACATGCACCGTAAAAATATATCGTATTTTTTCACTAAAACGGCCATAACTCCGTTAATATTAGTCTTTTTGGGGTCAAACTATGCAAAATTAAAAATCCCATAAAATCAAAACCACGCATCCAAAACTTATAAAATATACATTTTTGTACTCTGCTATTCAGTCCTCTTCGAATTGCGTACAAATTTTGTATAAAAACATGCACCGTAAAAAAAAATCGTATTTTTTCACTAAAACGGCCATAACTCCGTTAATATTAGTCTTTTTGGGGTCAAACTATGCAAAATTCAAAATCCCATAAAATCAAAACCACGCTTCCAAAACTTATAAAATATACATTTTTGTACTCTGCTGTTCAGTCCTCTTCGAATTGCGTACAAATTTTGTATAAAAACATGCACCGTAAAAAAATATCGTATTTTTTCACTAAAACGGCCATAACTCCGTTAATATTAGTCTTTTTGGGGTCAAACTATGCAAAATTCAAAATCCCATAAAATCAAAACCACGCATCCAAAACTTATAAAATATACATTTTTGTACTCTGCTATTCAGTCCTCTTCGAATTGCGTAAAAATTTTGTATAAAAACATGCACCGTAAAAAAATATCGTATTTTTTCACTAAAACGGCCATAACTCCGTTAATATTAGTCTTTTTGGGGTCAAACTATGCAAAATTCAAAATCCCATAAAATCAAAACCACGCATGCAAAACTTATAAAATATACATTTTTGTACTCTGCTATTCAGTCCTCTTCGAATTGCATACAAATTTTGCATAAAAACATGCACCTTAAAAAAATATCGTATTGTTTCACTAAAACGGCCATAACTCCGTTAATATTAGTCTTTTTGGGGTCAAACTATGCAAAATTCAAAATCCCATAAAATCAAAACCACGCATCCAAAACTTATAAAATATACATTTTTGTACTCTGCTATTCAGTCCTCTTCGAATTGCGTACAAATTTTGTATAAAAACATGCACCGTAAAAAAATATCGTATTTTTTCACTAAAACGGCCATAACTCCGTTAATATTAGTCTTTTTGGGGTCAAACTATGCAAAATTCAAAATCCCATAAAATCAAAACTACGCATCCAAAACTTATAAAATATACATTTTTGTACTCTACTATTCAGTCCTCTTTGAATTGCATACAAATTTTGCATAAAAACATGCACCTTAAAAAAATATCGTATTGTTTCACTAAAACGGCCATAACTCCGTTAATATTAGTCTTTTTGGGGTCAAACTATGCAAAATTAAAAATCCCATAAAATCAAAACCACGCATCCAAAACTTATAAAATATACATTTTTGTACTCTGCTATTCAGTCCTCTTCGAATTGCGTACAAATTTTGTATAAAAACATGCACCGTAAAAAAATATCGTATTTTTTCACTAAAACGGCCATAACTCCGTTAATATTAGTCTTTTTGGGGTCAAACTATGCAAAATTCAAAATCCCATAAAATCAAAACCACGCATCCAAAACTTATAAAATATACATTTTTGTACTCTGCTATTCAGTCCTCTTCGAATTGCGTACAAATTTTGTATAAAAACATGCACCGTAAAAAAATATCGTATTTTTTCACTAAAACGGCCATAACTCCGTTAATATTAGTCTTTTTGGGGTCAAACTATGCAAAATTCAAAATCCCATAAAATCAAAACCACGCATCCAAAACTTATAAAATATACATTTTTGTACTCTGCTATTCAGTCCTCTTCGAATTGCGTACAAATTTTGTGTAAAAACATGCACCGTAAAAAAATATCGTATTTTTTCACTAAAACGGCCATAACTCCGTTAATATTAGTCTTTTTGGGGTCAAACTATGCAAAATTAAAAATCCCATAAAATCAAAACCACGCATCCAAAACTTATAAAATATACATTTTTGTACTCTGCTATTCAGTCCTCTTCGAATTGCGTACAAATTTTGTATAAAAACATGCACCGTAAAAAAATATCGTATTTTTTCACTAAAACGGCCATAACTCCGTTAATATTAGTCTTTTTGGGGTCAAACTATGCAAAATTCAAAATCCCATAAAATCAAAACCACGCATCCAAAACTTATAAAATATACATTTTTGTACTCTGCTATTCAGTCCTCTTCGAATTGCGTACAAATTTTGTGTAAAAACATGCACCGTAAAAAAATATCGTATTTTTTCACTAAAACGGCCATAACTCCGTTAATATTAGTCTTTTTGGGGTCAAACTATGCAAAATTAAAAATCCCATAAAATCAAAACCACGCATCCAAAACTTATAAAATATACATTTTTGTACTCTGCTATTCAGTCCTCTTCGAATTGCGTACAAATTTTGTATAAAAACATGCACCGTAAAAAAATATCGTATTTTTTCCCTAAAACGGCCATAACTCCGTTAATATTAGTCTTTTTGTGGTCAAACTATGCAAAATTCAAAATCCCATTAAATCAAAACCACGCATCCAAAACTTATAAAATATACATTTTTGTACTCTGCTATTCAGTCCTCTTCGAATTGCGTACAAATTTTGTATAAAAACATGCACCGTAAAAAAATATCGTATTTTTTCACTAAAACGGCCATAACTCCGTTAATATTAGTCTTTTTGGGGTCAAACTATGCAAAATTCAAAATCCCATAAAATCAAAACCACGCATCCAAAACTTATAAAATATACATTTTTGTACTCTGCTATTCAGTCCTCTTCGAATTGCGTACAAATTTTGTATAAAAACATGCACCGTAAAAAAATATCGTATTTTTTCACTAAAACGGCCATAACTCCGTTAATATTAGTCTTTTTGGGGTCAAACTATGCAAAATTCAAAATCCCATAAAATCAAAACCACGCATCCAAAACTTATAAAATATACATTTTTGTACTCTGCTATTCAGTCCTCTTCGAATTGCGTACAAATTTTGTGTAAAAACATGCACCGTAAAAAAATATCGTATTTTTTCACTAAAACGGCCATAACTCCGTTAATATTAGTCTTTTTGGGGTCAAACTATGCAAAATTCAAAATCCCATAAAATCAAAACCACGCATCCAAAACTTATAAAATATACATTTTTGTACTCTGCTATTCAGTCCTCTTCGAATTGCGTACAAATTTTGTATAAAAACATGCACCGTAAAAAAATATCGTATTTTTTCACTAAAACGGCCATAACTCCGTTAATATTAGTCTTTTTGGGGTCAAACTATGCAAAATTAAAAATCCCATAAAATCAAAACCACGCATCCAAAACTTATAAAATATACATTTTTGTACTCTGCTATTCAGTCCTCTTCGAATTGCGTACAAATTTTGTATAAAAACATGCACCGTAAAAAAATATCGTATTTTTTCACTAAAACGGCCATAACTCCGTTAATATTAGTCTTTTTGGGGTCAAACTATGCAAAATTCAAAATCCCATAAAATCAAAACCACGCATCCAAAACTTATAAACTATACATTTTTGTACTCTGCTATTCAGTCCTCTTCGAATTGCGTACAAATTTTGTGTAAAAACATGCACCGTAAAAAAATATCGTATTTTTTCACTAAAACGGCCATAACTCCGTTAATATTAGTCTTTTTGGGGTCAAACTATGCAAAATTAAAAATCCCATAAAATCAAAACCACGCATCCAAAACTTATAAAATATACATTTTTGTACTCTGCTATTCATTCCTCTTCGAATTGTGTACAAATTTTGTATAAAAACATGCACCGTAAAAAATATCGTATTTTTTCACTAAAACGGCCATAACTCCGTTAATATTAGTCTTTTTGGGGTCAAACTATGCAAAATTCAAAATCCCATAAAATCAAAACCACGCATCCAAAACTTATAAACTATACATTTTTGTACTCTGCTATTCAGTCCTCTTCGAATTGCGTACAAATTTTGTGTAAAAACATGCACCGTAAAAAAATATCGTATTTTTTCACTAAAACGGCCATAACTCCGTTAATATTAGTCTTTTTGGGGTCAAACTATGCAAAATTAAAAATCCCATAAAATCAAAACCACGCATCCAAAACTTATAAAATATACATTTTTGTACTCTGCTATTCATTCCTCTTCGAATTGTGTACAAATTTTGAATAAAAACATGCACCGTAAAAAATATCGTATTTTTTCACAAAAACGGCCATAACTCCGTTAATATTAGTCTTTTTGGGGTCAAACTATGCAAAATTCAATATCCCATAAAATCAAAACCACGCATCCAAAACTTATAAAATATACATTTTTGTACTCTGCTATTCAGTCCTCTTCGAATTGCGTACAAATTTTGTATAAAAACATGCACCGTAAAAAAATATCGTATTTTTTCACTAAAACGGCCATAACTCCGTTAATATTAGTCTTTTTGGGATCAAACTATGCAAAATTCAAAATCCCATAAAATCAAAACCACGCTTCCAAAACTTATAAAATATACATTTTTGTACTCTGCTATTCAGTCCTCTTCGAATTGCGTACAAATTTTGTATAAAAACATGCACCGTAAAAAAATATCGTATTTTTTCACTAAAACGGCCATAACTCCGTTAATATTAGTCTTTTTGGGGTCAAACTATGCAAAATTCAAAATCCCATAAAATCAAAACCACGCATCCAAAACTTATAAAATATACATTTTTGTACTCTGCTATTCAGTCCTCTTCGAATTGCGTACAAATTTTGTATAAAAACATGCACCGTAAAAAATATCGTATTTTTTCACTAAAACGGCCATAACTCCGTTAATATTAGTCTTTTTGGGGTCAAACTATGCAAAATTAAAAATCCCATAAAATCAAAACCACGCATCCAAAACTTATAAAATATACATTTTTGTACTCTGCTATTCATTCCTCTTCGAATTGTGTACAAATTTTGTATAAAAACATGCACCGTAAAAAATATCGTATTTTTTCACTAAAACGGCCATAACTCCGTTAATATTAGTCTTTTTGGGGTCAAACTATGCAAAATTCAAAATCCCATAAAATCAAAACCACGCATCCAAAACTTATAAAATATACATTTTTGTACTCTGCTATTCAGTCCTCTTCGAATTGCGTACAAATTTTGTATAAAAACATGCACCGTAAAAAAATATCGTATTTTTTCACTAAAACGGCCATAACTCCGTTAATATTAGTCTTTTTGGGATCAAACTATGCAAAATTCAAAATCCCATAAAATCAAAACCACGCTTCCAAAACTTATAAAATATACATTTTTGTACTCTGCTATTCAGTCCTCTTCGAATTGCGTACAAATTTTGTATAAAAACATGCACCGTAAAAAAATATCGTATTTTTTCACTAAAACGGCCATAACTCCGTTAATATTAGTCTTTTTGGGGTCAAACTATGCAAAATTCAAAATCCCATAAAATCAAAACCACGCATCCAAAACTTATAAAATATACATTTTTGTACTCTGCTATTCAGTCCTCTTCGAATTGCGTACAAATTTTGTATAAAAACATGCACCGTAAAAAAATATCGTATTTTTTCACTAAAACGGCCATAACTCCGTTAATATTAGTCTTTTTGGGGTCAAACTATGCAAAATTAAAAATCCCATAAAATCAAAACCACGCATCCAAAACTTATAAAATATACATTTTTGTACTCTGCTATTCAGTCCTCTTCGAATTGCGTACAAATTTTGTGTAAAAACATGCACCGTAAAAAAATATCGTATTTTTTCACTAAAACGGCCATAACTCCGTTAATATTAGTCTTTTTGGGGTCAAACTATGCAAAATTCAAAATCCCATAAAATCAAAACCACGCATCCAAAACTTATAAAATATACATTTTTGTACTCTGCTATTCAGTCCTCTTCGAATTACGTACAAATTTTGTGTAAAAACATGCACCGTAAAAAAATATCGTATTTTTTCACTAAAACGGCCATAACTCCGTTAATATTAGTCTTTTTGGGGTCAAACTATGCAAAATTCAAAATCCCATAAAATCAAAACCACGCATCCAAAACTTATAAAATATACATTTTTGTACTCTGCTATTCAGTCCTCTTCGAATTGCGTACAAATTTTGTATAAAAACATGCACCGTAAAAAAATATCGTATTTTTTCACTAAAACGGCCATAACTCCGTTAATATTAGTCTTTTTGGGGTCAAACTATGCAAAATTCAAAATCCCATAAAATCAAAACCACGCATCCAAAACTTATAAAATATACATTTTTGTACTCTGCTATTCAGTCCTCTTCGAATTGCGTACAAATTTTGTGTAAAAACATGCACCGTAAAAAAATATCGTATTTTTTCACTAAAACGGCCATAACTCCGTTAATATTAGTCTTTTTGGGGTCAAACTATGCAAAATTAAAAATCCCATAAAATCAAAACCACGCATCCAAAACTTATAAAATATACATTTTTGTACTCTGCTATTCAGTCCTCTTCGAATTGCGTACAAATTTTGTATAAAAACATGCACCGTAAAAAAATATCGTATTTTTTCACTAAAACGGCCATAACTCCGTTAATATTAGTCTTTTTGGGGTCAAACTATGCAAAATTCAAAATCCCATAAAATCAAAACCACGCTTCCAAAACTTATAAAATATACATTTTTGTACTCTGCTATTCAGTCCTCTTCGAATTGCGTACAAATTTTGTATAAAAACATGCACCGTAAAAAAAAATCGTATTTTTTCACTAAAACGGAAATAACTCCGTTAATATTAGTCTTTTTGGGGTCAAACTATGCAAAATTCAAAATCCCATAAAATCAAAACCACGCTTCCAAAACTTATAAAATATACATTTTTGTACTCTGCTATTCAGTCCTCTTCGAATTGCGTACAAATTTTGTATAAAAACATGCACCGTAAAAAAATATCGTATTTTTTCACTAAAACGGCCATAACTCCGTTAATATTAGTCTTTTTGGGGTCAAACTATGCAAAATTAAAAATCCCATAAAATCAAAACCACGCATCCAAAACTTATAAAATATACATTTTTGTACTCTGCTATTCAGTCCTCTTCGAATTGCGTACAAATTTTGTATAAAAACATGCACCGTAAAAAAATATCGTATTTTTTCACTAAAACGGCCATAACTCCGTTAATATTAGTCTTTTTGGGGTCAAACTATGCAAAATTCAAAATCCCATAAAATCAAAACCACGCATCCAAAACTTATAAAATATACATTTTTGTACTCTGCTATTCAGTCCTCTTCGAATTGCGTACAAATTTTGTATAAAAACATGCACCGTAAAAAAATATCGTATTTTTTCACTAAAACGGCCATAACTCCGTTAATATTAGTCTTTTTGGGGTCAAACTATGCAAAATTCAAAATCCCATAAAATCAAAACCACGCATCCAAAACTTATAAAATATACATTTTTGTACTCTGCTATTCAGTCCTCTTCGAATTGCGTACAAATTTTGTATAAAAACATGCACCGTAAAAAAATATCGTATTTTTTCACTAAAACGGCCATAACTCCGTTAATATTAGTCTTTTTGGGGTCAAACTATGCAAAATTCAAAATCCCATAAAATCAAAACCACGCATCCAAAACTTATAAAATATACATTTTTGTACTCTGCTATTCAGTCCTCTTCGAATTGCGTACAAATTTTGTATAAAAACATGCACCGTAAAAAAATATCGTATTTTTTCACTAAAACGGCCATAACTCCGTTAATATTAGTCTTTTTGGGGTCAAACTATGCAAAATTCAAAATCCCATAAAATCAAAACCACGCATCCAAAACTTATAAAATATACATTTTTGTACTCTGCTATTCAGTCCTCTTCGAATTGCGTACAAATTTTGTATAAAAACATGCACCGTAAAAAAATATCGTATTTTTTCACTAAAACGGCCATAACTCCGTTAATATTAGTCTTTTTGGGGTCAAACTATGCAAAATTCAAAATCCCATAAAATCAAAACCACGCATCCAAAACTTATAAAATATACATTTTTGTACTCTGCTATTCAGTCCTCTTCGAATTGCGTACAAATTTTGTATAAAAACATGCACCGTAAGAAAATATCGTATTTTTTCACTAAAACGGCCATAACTCCGTTAATATTAGTCTTTTTGGGGTCAAACTATGCAAAATTAAAAATCCCATAAAATCAAAACCACGCATCCAAAACTTATAAAATATACATTTTTGTACTCTGCTATTCAGTCCTCTTCGAATTGCGTACAAATTTTGTATAAAAACATGCACCGTAAAAAAATATCGTATTTTTTCACTAAAACGGCCATAACTCCGTTAATATTAGTCTTTTTGGGGTCAAACTATGCAAAATTCAAAATCCCATAAAATCAAAACCACGCATCCAAAACTTATAAAATATACATTTTTGTACTCTGCTATTCAGTCCTCTTCGAATTGCGTACAAATTTTGTATAAAAACATGCACCGTAAAAAAATATCGTATTTTTTCACTAAAACGGCCATAACTCCGTTAATATTAGTCTTTTTGGGGTCAAACTATGCAAAATTCAAAATCCCATAAAATCAAAACCACGCATCCAAAACTTATAAAATATACATTTTTGTACTCTGCTATTCAGTCCTCTTCGAATTACGTACAAATTTTGTGTAAAAACATGCACCGTAAAAAAATATCGTATTTTTTCACTAAAACGGCCATAACTCCGTTAATATTAGTCTTTTTGGGGTCAAACTATGCAAAATTCAAAATCCCATAAAATCAAAACCACGCATCCAAAACTTATAAAATATACATTTTTGTACTCTGCTATTCAGTCCTCTTCGAATTGCGTACAAATTTTGTATAAAAACATGCACCGTAAAAAAATATCGTATTTTTTCACTAAAACGGCCATAACTCCGTTAATATTAGTCTTTTTGGGGTCAAACTATGCAAAATTCAAAATCCCATAAAATCAAAACCACGCATCCAAAACTTATAAAATATACATTTTTGTACTCTGCTATTCAGTCCTCTTCGAATTGCGTACAAATTTTGTGTAAAAACATGCACCGTAAAAAAATATCGTATTTTTTCACTAAAACGGCCATAACTCCGTTAATATTAGTCTTTTTGGGGTCAAACTATGCAAAATTAAAAATCCCATAAAATCAAAACCACGCATCCAAAACTTATAAAATATACATTTTTGTACTCTGCTATTCAGTCCTCTTCGAATTGCGTACAAATTTTGTATAAAAACATGCACCGTAAAAAAATATCGTATTTTTTCACTAAAACGGCCATAACTCCGTTAATATTAGTCTTTTTGGGGTCAAACTATGCAAAATTCAAAATCCCATAAAATCAAAACCACGCATCCAAAACTTATAAAATATACATTTTTGTACTCTGCTATTCAGTCCTCTTCGAATTACGTACAAATTTTGTGTAAAAACATGCACCGTAAAAAAATATCGTATTTTTTCACTAAAACGGCCATAACTCCGTTAATATTAGTCTTTTTGGGGTCAAACTATGCAAAATTAAAAATCCCATAAAATCAAAACCACGCATCCAAAACTTATAAAATATACATTTTTGTACTCTGCTATTCAGTCCTCTTCGAATTGCGTACAAATTTTGTATAAAAACATGCACCGTAAAAAAATATCGTATTTTTTCACTAAAACGGCCATAACTCCGTTAATATTAGTCTTTTTGGGGTCAAACTATGCAAAATTAAAAATCCCATAAAATCAAAACCACGCATCCAAAACTTATAAAATATACATTTTTGTACTCTGCTATTCAGTCCTCTTCGAATTGCGTACAAATTTTGTGTAAAAACATGCACCGTAAAAAAATATCGTATTTTTTCACTAAAACGGCCATAACTCCGTTAATATTAGTCTTTTTGGGGTCAAACTATGCAAAATTAAAAATCCCATAAAATCAAAACCACGCATCCAAAACTTATAAAATATACATTTTTGTACTCTGCTATTCAGTCCTCTTCGAATTGCGTACAAATTTTGTATAAAAACATGCACCGTAAAAAAATATCGTATTTTTTCACTAAAACGGCCATAACTCCGTTAATATTAGTCTTTTTGGGGTCAAACTATGCAAAATTAAAAATCCCATAAAATCAAAACCACGCATCCAAAACTTATAAAATATACATTTTTGTACTCTGCTATTCAGTCCTCTTCGAATTGCGTACAAATTTTGTATAAAAACATGCACCGTAAAAAAATATCGTATTTTTTCACTAAAACGGCCATAACTCCGTTAATATTAGTCTTTTTGGGGTCAAACTATGCAAAATTAAAAATCCCATAAAATCAAAACCACGCATCCAAAACTTATAAAATATACATTTTTGTACTCTGCTATTCAGTCCTCTTCGAATTGCGTACAAATTTTGTATAAAAACATGCACCGTAAAAAAATATCGTATTTTTTCACTAAAACGGCCATAACTCCGTTAATATTAGTCTTTTTGGGGTCAAACTATGCAAAATTCAAAATCCCATAAAATCAAAACCACGCATCCAAAACTTATAAAATATACATTTTTGTACTCTGCTATTCAGTCCTCTTCGAATTACGTACAAATTTTGTGTAAAAACATGCACCGTAAAAAAATATCGTATTTTTTCACTAAAACGGCCATAACTCCGTTAATATTAGTCTTTTTGGGGTCAAACTATGCAAAATTAAAAATCCCATAAAATCAAAACCACGCATCCAAAACTTATAAAATATACATTTTTGTACTCTGCTATTCAGTCCTCTTCGAATTGCGTACAAATTTTGTATAAAAACATGCACCGTAAAAAAATATCGTATTTTTTCACTAAAACGGCCATAACTCCGTTAATATTAGTCTTTTTGGGGTCAAACTATGCAAAATTCAAAATCCCATAAAATCAAAACCACGCATCCAAAACTTATAAAATATACATTTTTGTACTCTGCTATTCAGTCCTCTTCGAATTGCGTACAAATTTTGTATAAAAACATGCACCGTAAGAAAATATCGTATTTTTTCACTAAAACGGCCATAACTCCGTTAATATTAGTCTTTTTGGGGTCAAACTATGCAAAATTCAAAATCCCATAAAATCAAAACCACGCATCCAAAACTTATAAAATATACATTTTTGTACTCTGCTATTCAGTCCTCTTCGAATTACGTACAAATTTTGTGTAAAAACATGCACCGTAAAAAAATATCGTATTTTTTCACTAAAACGGCCATAACTCCGTTAATATTAGTCTTTTTGGGGTCAAACTATGCAAAATTAAAAATCCCATAAAATCAAAACCACGCATCCAAAACTTATAAAATATACATTTTTGTACTCTGCTATTCAGTCCTCTTCGAATTGCGTACAAATTTTGTATAAAACATGCACCGTAAAAAAATATCGTATTTTTTCATTAAAACGGCCATAACTCCGTTAATATTAGTCTTTTTGGGGTCAAACTATGCAAAATTCAAAATCCCATAAAATCAAAACCACGCATCCAAAACTTATAAAATATACATTTTTGTACTCTGCTATTCAGTCCTCTTCGAATTACGTACAAATTTTGTGTAAAAACATGCACCGTAAAAAAATATCGTATTTTTTCACTAAAACGGCCATAACTCCGTTAATATTAGTCTTTTTGGGGTCAAACTATGCAAAATTAAAAATCCCATAAAATCAAAACCACGCATCCAAAACTTATAAAATATACATTTTTGTACTCTGCTATTCAGTCCTCTTCGAATTGCGTACAAATTTTGTATAAAAACATGCACCGTAAAAAAATATCGTATTTTTTCACTAAAACGGCCATAACTCCGTTAATATTAGTCTTTTTGGGGTCAAACTATGCAAAATTCAAAATCCCATAAAATCAAAACCACGCATCCAAAACTTATAAAATATACATTTTTGTACTCTGCTATTCAGTCCTCTTCGAATTGCGTACAAATTTTGTGTAAAAACATGCACCGTAAAAAAATATCGTATTTTTTCACTAAAACAGCCATAACTCCGTTAATATTAGTCTTTTTGGGGTCAAACTATGCAAAATTCAAAATCCCATAAAATCAAAACCACGCATCCAAAACTTATAAAATATACATTTTTGTACTCTGCTATTCAGTCCTCTTTGAATTGCGTACAAATTTTGTATAAAAACATGCACCGTAAAAAAATATCGTATTTTTTCACTAAAACGGCCATAACTCCGTTAATATTAGTCTTTTTGGGGTCAAACTATGCAAAATTAAAAATCCCATAAAATCAAAACCACGCATCCAAAACTTATAAAATATACATTTTTGTACTCTGCTATTCAGTCCTCTTCGAATTACGTACAAATTTTGTGTAAAAACATGCACCGTAAAAAAATATCGTATTTTTTCACTAAAACGGCCATAACTCCGTTAATATTAGTCTTTTTGGGGTCAAACTATGCAAAATTAAAAATCCCATAAAATCAAAACCACGCATCCAAAACTTATAAAATATACATTTTTGTACTCTGCTATTCAGTCCTCTTCGAATTGCGTACAAATTTTGTATAAAAACATGCACCGTAAAAAAATATCGTATTTTTTCACTAAAACGGCCATAACTCCGTTAATATTAGTCTTTTTGGGGTCAAACTATGCAAAATTAAAAATCCCATAAAATCAAAACCACGCATCCAAAACTTATAAAATATACATTTTTGTACTCTGCTATTCAGTCCTCTTCGAATTGCGTACAAATTTTGTATAAAAACATGCACCGTAAAAAAATATCGTATTTTTTCACTAAAACGGCCATAACTCCGTTAATATTAGTCTTTTTGGGGTCAAACTATGCAAAATTCAAAATCCCATAAAATCAAAACCACGCATCCAAAACTTATAAAATATACATTTTTGTACTCTGCTATTCAGTCCTCTTCGAATTACGTACAAATTTTGTGTAAAAACATGCACCGTAAAAAAATATCGTATTTTTTCACTAAAACGGCCATAACTCCGTTAATATTAGTCTTTTTGGGGTCAAACTATGCAAAATTAAAAATCCCATAAAATCAAAACCACGCATCCAAAACTTATAAAATATACATTTTTGTACTCTGCTATTCAGTCCTCTTCGAATTGCGTACAAATTTTGTATAAAAACATGCACCGTAAAAAAATATCGTATTTTTTCACTAAAACGGCCATAACTCCGTTAATATTAGTCTTTTTGGGGTCAAACTATGCAAAATTCAAAATCCCATAAAATCAAAACCACGCATCCAAAACTTATAAAATATACATTTTTGTACTCTGCTATTCAGTCCTCTTCGAATTGCGTACAAATTTTGTATAAAAACATGCACCGTAAAAAAATATCGTATTTTTTCACTAAAACGGCCATAACTCCGTTAATATTAGTCTTTTTGGGGTCAAGCTATGCAAAATTAAAAATCCCATAAAATCAAAACCACGCATCCAAAACTTATAAAATATACATTTTTGTACTCTGCTATTCAGTCCTCTTCGAATTACGTACAAATTTTGTGTAAAAACATGCACCGTAAAAAAATATCGTATTTTTTCACTAAAACGGCCATAACTCCGTTAATATTAGTCTTTTTGGGGTCAAACTATGCAAAATTAAAAATCCCATAAAATCAAAACCACGCATCCAAAACTTATAAAATATACATTTTTGTACTCTGCTATTCAGTCCTCTTCGAATTGCGTACAAATTTTGTATAAAAACATGCACCGTAAAAAAATATCGTATTTTTTCACTAAAACGGCCATAACTCCGTTAATATTAGTCTTTTTGGGGTCAAACTATGCAAAATTCAAAATCCCATAAAATCAAAACCACGCATCCAAAACTTATAAAATATACATTTTTGTACTCTGCTATTCAGTCCTCTTCGAATTACGTACAAATTTTGTGTAAAAACATGCACCGTAAAAAAATATCGTATTTTTTCACTAAAACGGCCATAACTCCGTTAATATTAGTCTTTTTGGGGTCAAACTATGCAAAATTAAAAATCCCATAAAATCAAAACCACGCATCCAAAACTTATAAAATATACATTTTTGTACTCTGCTATTCAGTCCTCTTCGAATTGCGTACAAATTTTGTATAAAAACATGCACCGTAAAAAAATATCGTATTTTTTCACTAAAACGGCCATAACTCCGTTAATATTAGTCTTTTTGGGGTCAAACTATGCAAAATTCAAAATCCCATAAAATCAAAACCACGCATCCAAAACTTATAAAATATACATTTTTGTACTCTGCTATTCAGTCCTCTTCGAATTGCGTACAAATTTTGTATAAAAACATGCACCGTAAAAAAATATCGTATTTTTTCACTAAAACGGCCATAACTCCGTTAACCCTCTACTGCATGAATTAATAGTAGCGGACGAAAAAATTAGAAAATGCTTTACATGGGTTCTTTGGGTTGTTTCAAAACGGTTTACATTTAAAAAATTTGTTTAAATTAATTTGTTTAAAAAATTTGTTTATAAGCCAAATTTGGCTTCGTATGCATTAAGGGGTAAGAAATTTTACTAATTTTATTTATTCAGATTATGTAAAGAATAAAATTAAAAAAATCAAAAGATAAATATTCATCATTTAAAAACAAAATAAAGTAAAATATATACATTGCATTACAAAAGGTTAAGAATTAATTCAAATTTGGCTCATTTTAAGCCATGGAATCGAGAAAAGCAATTTGTTTTTTCCGTTATATATATTTTTTTCTGGTTCACATTCTTTCCACTGTCAAAGTAAGTCTTGCTCCAACATTTTCACCCACTCCCAGATCTTAAAAAAACTAAAAAGTAATAAAATGATTGAAAAATATTATAGGTAAGCCTCCCTTCCCCTAAATTTTTTGTGGTTACGCCCCTGGAAATGGGGTTAACGTAAAAAAAATGTCTCTAAAAGTGAAGGGGCTCCATTTCTGAAGCTTCCAAGCAAAAAAAAATGTAAAGGAACAAAATTTTCCAACAAAAAATTTTAACAAATTGTGTAGATTTAAAACCCCTTAATGCATACGAAGCCAAATATGGCTTCCGTAGTTTTTGCCCTCGCAAGACCAGGCCAATAATTTTTTTTCAATAAAAATTGGTTCATAGCGTACATAATAAGACAATCGATCAAAAATAAATTTTTAATTACACTTTTCTTTCCAAACAAACGCAGTAATTAACACTTAAAGTATGAATATATTCTACACTTTCGATTTCAATGCACACGACTGATCGACTCACCTGTGATCATAAAATACACCTTTATTTTGTGTTGGACACACGAAAAAACTATCCTTATGGGTTCTCAGAAACACAAAGAAGATGATTGTATTGAATCTTTATAATTTTTTTGTGACAGAGAAGAGAAAAGTGCATACAAATAGACAAAACCATATTTGGCTTCGTATGCAGTAGAGGGTTAATATTAGTCTTTTTGGGGTCAAACTATGCAAAATTCAAAATCCCATAAAATCAAAACCACGCATCCAAAACTTATAAAATATACATTTTTGTACTCTGCTATTCAGTCCTCTTCGAATTACGTACAAATTTTGTGTAAAAACATGCACCGTAAAAAAATATCGTATTTTTTCACTAAAACGGCCATAACTCCGTTAATATTAGTCTTTTTGGGGTCAAACTATGCAAAATTCAAAATCCCATAAAATCAAAACCACGCATCCAAAACTTATAAAATATACATTTTTGTACTCTGCTATTCAGTCCTCTTCGAATTGCGTACAAATTTTGTATAAAAACATGCACCGTAAAAAAATATCGTATTTTTTCACTAAAACGGCCATAACTCCGTTAATATTAGTCTTTTTGGGGTCAAACTATGCAAAATTCAAAATCCCATAAAATCAAAACCACGCATCCAAAACTTATAAAATATACATTTTTGTACTCTGCTATTCAGTCCTCTTCGAATTGCGTACAAATTTTGTATAAAAACATGCACCGTAAAAAAATATCGTATTTTTTCACTAAAACGGCCATAACTCCGTTAATATTAGTCTTTTTGGGGTCAAACTATGCAAAATTCAAAATCCCATAAAATCAAAACCACGCATCCAAAACTTATAAAATATACATTTTTGTACTCTGCTATTCAGTCCTCTTCGAATTGCGTACAAATTTTGTATAAAAACATGCACCGTAAAAAAATATCGTATTTTTTCACTAAAACGGCCATAACTCCGTTAATATTAGTCTTTTTGGGGTCAAACTATGCAAAATTCAAAATCCCATAAAATCAAAACCACGCATCCAAAACTTATAAAATATACATTTTTGTACTCTGCTATTCAGTCCTCTGCGAATTGCGTACAAATTTTGTATAAAAACATGCACTGTAAAAAAATATCGTATTTTTTCACTAAAACGGCCATAACTCCGTTAATATTAGTCTTTTTGGGGTCAAACTATGCAAAATTAAAAATCCCATAAAATCAAAACCACGCATCCAAAACTTATAAAATATACATTTTTGTACTCTGCTATTCAGTCCTCTTCGAATTGCGTACAAATTTTGTATAAAAACATGCACCGTAAAAAAATATCGTATTTTTTCACTAAAACGGCCATAACTCCGTTAATATTAGTCTTTTTGGGGTCAAACTATGCAAAATTCAAAATCCCATAAAATCAAAACCACGCATCCAAAACTTATAAAATATACATTTTTGTACTCTGCTATTCAGTCCTCTTCGAATTACGTACAAATTTTGTGTAAAAACATGCACCGTAAAAAAATATCGTATTTTTTCACTAAAACGGCCATAACTCCGTTAATATTAGTCTTTTTGGGGTCAAACTATGCAAAATTAAAAATCCCATAAAATCAAAACCACGCATCCAAAACTTATAAAATATACATTTTTGTACTCTGCTATTCAGTCCTCTTCGAATTGCGTACAAATTTTGTATAAAAACATGCACCGTAAAAAAATATCGTATTTTTTCACTAAAACGGCCATAACTCCGTTAATATTAGTCTTTTTGGGGTCAAACTATGCAAAATTCAAAATCCCATAAAATCAAAACCACGCATCCAAAACTTATAAAATATACATTTTTGTACTCTGCTATTCAGTCCTCTTCGAATTACGTACAAATTTTGTGTAAAAACATGCACCGTAAAAAAATATCGTATTTTTTCACTAAAACGGCCATAACTCCGTTAATATTAGTCTTTTTGGGGTCAAACTATGCAAAATTAAAAATCCCATAAAATCAAAACCACGCATCCAAAACTTATAAAATATACATTTTTGTACTCTGCTATTCAGTCCTCTTCGAATTGCGTACAAATTTTGTATAAAAACATGCACCGTAAAAAAATATCGTATTTTTTCACTAAAACGGCCATAACTCCGTTAATATTAGTCTTTTTGGGGTCAAACTATGCAAAATTAAAAATCCCATAAAATCAAAACCACGCATCCAAAACTTATAAAATATACATTTTTGTACTCTGCTATTCAGTCCTCTTCGAATTGCGTACAAATTTTGTATAAAAACATGCACCGTAAAAAAATATCGTATTTTTTCACTAAAACGGCCATAACTCCGTTAATATTAGTCTTTTTGGGGTCAAACTATGCAAAATTCAAAATCCCATAAAATCAAAACCACGCATCCAAAACTTATAAAATATACATTTTTGTACTCTGCTATTCAGTCCTCTTCGAATTGCGTACAAATTTTGTATAAAAACATGCACCGTAAAAAAATATCGTATTTTTTCACTAAAACGGCCATAACTCCGTTAATATTAGTCTTTTTGGGGTCAAACTATGCAAAATTCAAAATCCCATAAAATCAAAACCACGCATCCAAAACTTATAAAATATACATTTTTGTACTCTGCTATTCAGTCCTCTTCGAATTGCGTACAAATTTTGTATAAAAACATGCACCGTAAAAAAATATCGTATTTTTTCACTAAAACGGCCATAACTCCGTTAATATTAGTCTTTTTGGGGTCAAACTATGCAAAATTCAAAATCCCATAAAATCAAAACCACGCATCCAAAACTTATAAAATATACATTTTTGTACTCTGCTATTCAGTCCTCTTCGAATGGGATACAATTTTGGCATAAAAACATGCACCTTAAAAAAATATCATATTTTTTCACTAAAACGGCCATAACTCCGTTAATATTAGTCTTTTTGGGGTCAAACTATGCAAAATTCAAAATCCCATAAAATCAAAACCACGCATCCAAAACTTATAAAATATACATTTTTGTACTCTGCTATTCAGTCCTCTTCGAATGGGATACAATTTTGGCATAAAAACATGCACCTTAAAAAAATATCATATTTTTTCACTTAAACGGCCATAACTCCGTTAATATTAGTCTTTTTGGGGTCAAACTATGCAAAATTCAAAATCCCATAAAATCAAAACCACGCATCCAAAACTTATAAAATATACATTTTTGTACTCTGCTATTCAGTCCTCTTCGAATGGGATACAATTTTGGCATAAAAACATGCACCTTAAAAAAATATCATATTTTTTCACTAAAACGGCCATAACTCCGTTAATATTAGTCTTTTTGGGGTCAAACTATGCAAAATTCAAAATCCTATAAAATCAAAACCACGCATCCAAAACTTATAAAATATACATTTTTGTACTCTGCTATTCAGTCCCCTTCGAATAAGATACAATTTTGGCATAAAAACATGCACCTTAAAAAAATATCGTATTTTTTCACTAAAACGGCCATAACTCCGTTAATATTAGTCTTTTTGGGGTCAAACTATGCAAAATTCAAAATCCTATAAAATCAAAACCACGCATCCAAAACTTATAAAATATACATTTTTGTACTCTGCTATTCAGTCCTCTTCGAATAAGATACAATTTTGGCATAAAAACATGCACCTTAAAAAAATATCGTATTTTTTCACTAAAACGGCCATAACTCCGTTAATATTAGTCTTTTTGGGGTCAAACTATGCAAAATTCAAAATCCTATAAAATCAAAACCACGCATCCAAAACTTATAAAATATACATTTTTGTACTCTGCTATTCAGTTCCCTTCGAATAAGATACAATTTTGGCATAAAAACATGCACCGTAAAAAAATATCGTATTTTTTCACTAAAACGGCCATAACTCCGTTAATATTAGTCTTTTTGGGGTCAAACTATGCAAAATTCAAAATCCCATAAAATCAAAACCACGCATCCAAAACTTATAAAATATACATTTTTGTACTCTGCTATTCAGTTCCCTTCGAATAAGATACAATTTTGGCATAAAAACATGCACCTTAAAAAAATATCGTATTTTTTCACTAAAACGGCCATAACTCCGTTAATATTAGTCTTTTTGGGGTCAAACTATGCAAAATTCAAAATCCCATAAAATCAAAACCACGCATCCAAAACTTATAAAATATACATTTTTGTACTCTGCTATTCAGTTCCCTTCGAATAAGATACAATTTTGGCATAAAAACATGCACCTTAAAAAAATATCGTATTTTTTCACTAAAACGGCCATAACTCCGTTAATATTAGTCTTTTTGGGGTCAAACTATGCAAAATTCAAAATCCCATAAAATCAAAACCACGCATCCAAAACTTATAAAATATACATTTTTGTACTCTGCTATTCAGTCCTCTTCGAATGGGATACAATTTTGGCATAAAAACATGCACCTTAAAAAAATATCATATTTTTTCACTAAAACGGCCATAACTCCGTTAATATTAGTCTTTTTGGGGTCAAACTATGCAAAATTCAAAATCCCATAAAATCAAAACCACGCATCCAAAACTTATAAAATATACATTTTTGTACTCTGCTATTCAGTCCTCTTCGAATGGGATACAATTTTGGCATAAAAACATGCACCTTAAAAAAATATCATATTTTTTCACTAAAACGGCCATAACTCCGTTAATATTAGTCTTTTTGGGGTCAAACTGTGCAAAATTCAAAATCCTATAAAATCAAAACCACGCATCCAAAACTTATAAAATATACATTTTTGTACTCTGCTATTCAGTCCTCTTCGAATGGGATACAATTTTGGCATAAAAACATGCACCTTAAAAAAATATCATCATTTTTCACAAAAACGGCCATAACTCCGTTAATATTAGTCTTTTTGGGGTCAAACTGTGCAAAATTCAAAATCCTATAAAATCAAAACCACGCATCCAAAACTTATAAAATATACAATTTGTACTCTGGTATTCAGTCCTCTTCGAATTGCATACAATTTTGGCATAAAAACACGCACCTTAAAAAAATATCAGAATTTTTCACTAAAACGGCCATAACTCCGTTAATATTAGTCTTTTTGGGGTCAAACTATGCAAAATTCAAAATCCCATAAAATCAAAACCACGCATCCAAAACTTATAAAATATACATTTTTGTACTGTGCTATTCAGTCCCCTTCGAATAAGATACAATATTGGCATAAAAACATGCACCATAAAAAAATATCATATTTTTTCACTAAAACGGCCATAACTCCGTTAATATTAGTCTTTTTGGGGTCAAACTGTGCAAAATTCAAAATCCTATAAAATCAAAACCACGCATCCAAAACTTATAAAATATACAATTTGTACTCTGGTATTCAGTCCTCTTCGAATTGCATACAATTTTGGCATAAAAACACGCACCTTAAAAAAATATCAGAATTTTTCACTAAAACGGCCATAACTCCGTTAATATTAGTCTTTTTGGGGTCAAACTATGCAAAATTCAAAATCCCATAAAATCAAAACCACGCATCCAAAACTTATAAAATATACATTTTTGTACTCTGCTATTCAGTCCTCTTCGAATGGGATACAATTTTGGCATAAAAACATGCACCTTAAAAAAATATCATATTTTTTCACTAAAACGGCCATAACTCCGTTAATATTAGTCTTTTTGGGGTCAAACTATGCAAAATTCAAAATCCCATAAAATCAAAACCACGCATCCAAAACTTATAAAATATACATTTTTGTACTCTGCTATTCAGTCCTCTTCGAATGGGATACAATTTTGGCATAAAAACATGCACCTTAAAAAAATATCATATTTTTTCACTAAAACGGCCATAACTCCGTTAATATTAGTCTTTTTGGGGTCAAACTATGCAAAATTCAAAATCCCATAAAATCAAAACCACGCATCCAAAACTTATAAAATATACATTTTTGTACTCTGCTATTCAGTCCTCTTCGAATGGGATACAATTTTGGCATAAAAACATGCACCTTAAAAAAATATCATATTTTTTCACTAAAACGGCCATAACTCCGTTAATATTAGTCTTTTTGGGGTCAAACTGTGCAAAATTCAAAATCCTATAAAATCAAAACCACGCATCCAAAACTTATAAAATATACATTTTTGTACTCTGCTATTCAGTCCCCTTCGAATAAGATACAATTTTGGCATAAAAACATGCACCTTAAAAAAATATCGTATTTTTTCACTAAAACGGCCATAACTCCGTTAATATTAGTCTTTTTGGGGTCAAACTATGCAAAATTCAAAATCCCATAAAATCAAAACCACGCATCCAAAACTTATAAAATATACATTTTTGTACTCTGCTATTCAGTACCCTTCGAATAAGATACAATTTTGGCATAAAAACATGCACCTTAAAAAAATATCGTATTTTTTCACTAAAACGGCCATAACTCCGTTAATATTAGTCTTTTTGGGGTCAAACTATGCAAAATTCAAAATCCTATAAAATCAAAACCACGCATCCAAAACTTATAAAATATACATTTTTGTACTCTGCTATTCAGTCCCCTTCGAATAAGATACAATTTTGGCATAAAAACATGCACCTTAAAAAAATATCGTATTTTTTCACTAAAACGGCCATAACTCCGTTAATATTAGTCTTTTTGGGGTCAAACTATGCAAAATTCAAAATCCCATAAAATCAAAACCACGCATCCAAAACTTATAAAATATACATTTTTGTACTCTGCTATTCAGTCCTCTTCGAATGGGATACAATTTTGGCATAAAAACATGCACCTTAAAAAAATATAATCATTTTTCACTAAAACGGCCATAACTCCGTTAATATTAGTCTTTTTGGGGTCAAACTATGCAAAATTCAAAATCCCATAAAATCAAAACCACGCATCCAAAACTTATAAAATATACATTTTTGTACTCTGCTATTCAGTCCTCTTCGAATGGGATACAATTTTGGCATAAAAACATGCACCTTAAAAAAATATCATCATTTTTCACAAAAACGGCCATAACTCCGTTAATATTAGTCTTTTTGGGGTCAAACTATGCAAAATTCAAAATCCTATAAAATCAAAACCACGCATCCAAAACTTATAAAATATACATTTTTGTACTCTGCTATTCAGTCCCCTTCGAATAAGATACAATTTTGGCATAAAAACATGCACCTTAAAAAAATATCGTATTTTTTCACTAAAACGGCCATAACTCCGTTAATATTAGTCTTTTTGGGGTCAAACTATGCAAAATTCAAAATCCTATAAAATCAAAACCACGCATCCAAAACTTATAAAATATAAATTTTTGTACTCTGCTATTCAGTCCTCTTCGAATAAGATACAATTTTGGCATAAAAACATGCACCTTAAAAAAATATCGTATTTTTTCACTAAAACGGCCATAACTCCGTTAATATTAGTCTTTTTGGGGTCAAACTATGCGAAATTCAAAATCCTATAAAATCAAAACCACGCATCCAAAACTTATAAAATATACATTTTTGTACTCTGCTATTCAGTCCTCTTCGAATAAGATACAATTTTGGCATAAAAACATGCACCTTAAAAAAATATCGTATTTTTTCACTAAAACGGCCATAACTCCGTTAATATTAGTCTTTTTGGGGTCAAACTATGCAAAATTCAAAATCCCATAAAATCAAAACCACGCATCCAAAACTTATAAAATATACATTTTTGTACTCTGCTATTCAGTACCCTTCGAATAAGATACAATTTTGGCATAAAAACATGCACCTTAAAAAAATATCGTATTTTTTCACTAAAACGGCCATAACTCCGTTAATATTAGTCTTTTTGGGGTCAAACTATGCAAAATTCAAAATCCTATAAAATCAAAACCACGCATCCAAAACTTATAAAATATACATTTTTGTACTCTGCTATTCAGTTCCCTTCGAATAAGATACAATTTTGGCATAAAAACATGCACCTTAAAAAAATATCGTATTTTTTCACTAAAACGGCCATAACTCCGTTAATATTAGTCTTTTTGGGGTCAAACTATGCAAAATTCAAAATCCCATAAAATCAAAACCACGCATCCAAAACTTATAAAATATACATTTTTGTACTCTGCTATTCAGTTCCCTTCGAATAAGATACAATTTTGGCATAAAAACATGCACCTTAAAAAAATATCGTATTTTTTCACTAAAACGGCCATAACTCCGTTAATATTAGTCTTTTTGGGGTCAAACTATGCAAAATTCAAAATCCCATAAAATCAAAACCACGCATCCAAAACTTATAAAATATACTTTTTTGTAGTCTGCTATTCAGTCGCCATCGAATAAGATACAATTTTGGCATAAAAACATGCACCTTAAAAAAATATCGTATTTGTTCACTAAAACGGCCATAACTCCGTTAATATTAGTCTTTTTGGGGTCAAACTATGCAAAATTCAAAATCCTATAAAATCAAAACCACGCATCCAAAACTTATAAAATATACATTTTTGTACTCTGCTATTCAGTCCCCTTCGAATAAGATACAATTTTGGCTTAAAAACATGCACCTTAAAAAAATATCGTATTTTTTCACTAAAACGGCCATAACTCCGTTAATATTAGTCTTTTTGGGGTCAAACTATGCAAAATTCAAAATCCCATAAAATCAAAACCACGCATCCAAAACTTATAAAATATACATTTTTGTACTCTGCTATTCAGTACCCTTCGAATAAGATACAATTTTGGCATAAAAACATGCACCTTAAAAAAATATCGTATTTTTTCACTAAAACGGCCATAACTCCGTTAATATTAGTCTTTTTGGGGTCAAACTATGCAAAATTCAAAATCCTATAAAATCAAAACCACGCATCCAAAACTTATAAAATATACATTTTTGTACTCTGCTATTCAGTTCCCTTCGAATAAGATACAATTTTGGCATAAAAACATGCACCTTAAAAAAATATCGTATTTTTTCACTAAAACGGCCATAACTCCGTTAATATTAGTCTTTTTGGGGTCAAACTATGCAAAATTCAAAATCCCATAAAATCAAAACCACGCATCCAAAACTTATAAAATATACATTTTTGTACTCTGCTATTCAGTACCCTTCGAATAAGATACAATTTTGGCATAAAAACATGCACCTTAAAAAATATCGTATTTGTTCACTAAAACGGCCATAACTCCGTTAATATTAGTCTTTTTGGGGTCAAACTATGCAAAATTCAAAATCCTATAAATCAAAACCACGCATCCAAAACTTATAAAATATACATTTTTGTACTCTGCTATTCAGTCCTCTTCGAATAAGATACAATTTTGGCTTAAAAACATGCACCTTAAAAAAATATCGTATTTTTTCACTAAAACGGCCATAACTCCGTTAATATTAGTCTTTTTGGGGTCAAACTATGCAAAATTCAAAATCCTATAAAATCAAAACCACGCATCCAAAACTTATAAAATATACATTTTTGTACTCTGCTATTCAGTCCTCTTCGAATAAGATACAATTTTGGCATAAAAACATGCACCTTAAAAAAATATCGTATTTTTTCACTAAAACGGCCATAACTCCGTTAATATTAGTCTTTTTGGGGTCAAACTATGCAAAATTCAAAATCCTATAAAATCAAAACCACGCATCCAAAACTTATAAAATATACATTTTTGTACTCTGCTATTCAGTCCCCTTCGAATAAGATACAATTTTGGCATAAAAACATGCACCTTAAAAAAATATCGTATTTTTTCACTAAAACGGCCATAACTCCGTTAATATTAGTCTTTTTGGGGTCAAACTATGCAAAATTCAAAATCCTATAAAATCAAAACCACGCATCCAAAACTTATAAAATATACATTTTTGTACTCTGCTATTCAGTCCTCTTCGAATAAGATACAATTTTTGCATAAAAACATGCACCTTAAAAAAATATCGTATTTTTTCACTAAAACGGCCATAACTCCGTTAATATTAGTCTTTTTGGGGTCAAACTATGCAAAATTCAAAATCCTATAAAATCAAAACCACGCATCCAAAACTTATAAAATATACATTTTTGTACTCTGCTATTCAGTCCCCTTCGAATAAGATACAATTTTGGCATAAAAACATGCACCTTAAAAAAATATCGTATTTTTTCACTAAAACGGCCATAACTCCGTTAATATTAGTCTTTTTGGGGTCAAACTATGCAAAATTCAAAATCCTATAAAATCAAAACCACGCATCCAAAACTTATAAAATATACATTTTTGTACTCTGCTATTCAGTCCTCTTCGAATAAGATACAATTTTGGCATAAAAACATGCACCTTAAAAAAATATCGTATTTTTTCACTAAAACGGCCATAACTCCGTTAATATTAGTCTTTTTTGGGGTCAAACTATGCAAAATTCAAAATCCTATAAAATCAAAACCACGCATCCAAAACTTATAAAATATACATTTTTGTACTCTGCTATTCAGTCCCCTACGAATAAGATACAATTTTGGCATAAAAACATGCACCTTAAAAAAATATCGTATTTTTTCACTAAAACGGCCATAACTCCGTTAATATTAGTCTTTTTGGGGTCAAACTATGCAAAATTCAAAATCCTATAAAATCAAAACCACGCATCCAAAACTTATAAAATATACATTTTTGTACTCTGCTATTCAGTCCTCTTCGAATAATATACAATTTTGGCATAAAAACATGCACCTTAAAAAAATATCGTATTTTTTCACTAAAACGGCCATAACTCCGTTAATATTAGTCTTTTTGGGGTCAAACTATGCAAAATTCAAAATCCCATAAAATCAAAACCACGCATCCAAAACTTATAAAATATACATTTTTGTACTCTGCTATTCAGTCCCCTTCGAATAAGATACAATTTTGGCATAAAAACATGCACCTTAAAAAAATATCGTATTTTTTCACTAAAACGGCCATAACTCCGTTAATATTAGTCTTTTTGGGGTCAAACTATGCAAAATTCAAAATCCCATAAAATCAAAACCACGCATCCAAAACTTATAAAATATACATTTTTGTACTCTGCTATTCAGTTCCCTTCAAATAAGATACAATTTTGGCATAAAAACATGCACCTTAAAAAAATATCGTATTTTTTCACTAAAACGGCCATAACTCCGTTAATATTAGTCTTTTTGGGGTCAAACTATACAAAATTCAAAATCCTATAAAATCAAAACCACGCATCCAAAACTTATTAAATATACATTTTTGTACTCTGCTATTCAGTCGCCTTCGAATAAGATACAATTTTGGCATACAAACATGCACCTTAAAAAAATATCGTATTTTTTCACTAAAACGGATATAACTCCGTTAATATTAGTCTTTTTGGGGTCAAACTATGCAAAATTCAAAATCCCATAAAATCAAAACCACGCATCCAAAACTTATTAAATATACATTTTTGTACTCTGCTATTCAGTCGCCTTCGAATAAGATACAATTTTGGCATAAAAACATGCACCTTAAAAAAATATCGTATTTTTTCACTAAAACGGCCATAACTCCGTTAATATTAGTCTTTTTGGGGTCAAACTATGCAAAATTCAAAATCCCATAAAATCAAAACCACGCATCCAAAACTTATAAAATATACATTTTTATACTCTGCTATTCAGTCCCCTTCGAATAAGATACAATTTTGGCATAAAAACATGCACCTTAAAAAAATATCGTATTTTTTCACTAAAACGGCCATAACTCCGTTGATATTAGTCTTTTTGGGGTCAAACTATGCAAAATTCAAAATCCCATAAAATCAAAACCACGCATCCAAAACTTATAAAATATACATTTTTGTACTCTGCTATTCAGTCGCCTTCGAATAAGATACAATTTTGGCATACAAACATGCACCTTAAAAAAATATCGTATTTTTTCACTAAAACGGATATAACTCCGTTAATATTAGTCTTTTTGGGGTCAAACTATGCAAAATTCAAAATCCCATAAAATCAAAACCACGCATCCAAAACTTATTAAATATACATTTTTGTACTCTGCTATTCAGTCGCCTTCGAATAAGATACAATTTTGGCATAAAAACATGCACCTTAAAAAAATATCGTATTTTTTCACTAAAACGGCCATAACTCCGTTAATATTAGTCTTTTTGGGGTCAAACTATACAAAATTCAAAATCCTATAAAATCAAAACCACGCATCCAAAACTTATTAAATATACATTTTTGTACTCTGCTATTCAGTCCCCTTCGAATAAGATACAATTTTGGCATAAAAACATGCACCTTAAAAAAATATCGTATTTTTTCACTAAAACGGCCATAACTCCGTTGATATTAGTCTTTTTGGGGTCAAACTATACAAAATTCAAAATCCCATAAAATCAAAACCACGCATCCAAAACTTATAAAATATACATTTTTGTACTCTGCTATTCAGTCGCCTTCGAATAAGATACAATTTTGGCATAAAAACATGCACCTTAAAAAAATATCGTATTTTTTCACTAAAACGGCCATAACTCCGTTAATATTAGTCTTTTTGGGGTCAAACTATACAAAATTCAAAATCCTATAAAATCAAAACCACGCATCCAAAACTTATTAAATATACATTTTTGTACTCTGCTATTCAGTCGCCTTCGAATAAGATACAATTTTGGCATACAAACATGCACCTTAAAAAAATATCGTATTTTTTCACTAAAACGGCCATAACTCCGTTAATATTAGTCTTTTTGGGGTCAAACTATACAAAATTCAAAATCCTATAAAATCAAAACCACGCATCCAAAACTTATTAAATATACATTTTTGTACTCTGCTATTCAGTCCCCTTCGAATAAGATACAATTTTGGCATAAAAACATGCACCTTAAAAAAATATCGTATTTTTTCACTAAAACGGCCATAACTCCGTTAATATTAGTCTTTTTGGGGTCAAACTATGCAAAATTCAAAATCCCATAAAATCAAAACCACGCATCCAAAACTTATTAAATATACATTTTTGTACTCTGCTATTCAGTCGCCTTCGAATAAGATACAATTTTGGCATAAAAACATGCACCTTAAAAAAATATCGTATTTTTTCACTAAAACGGCCATAACTCCGTTAATATTAGTCTTTTTGGGGTCAAACTATACAAAATTCAAAATCCTATAAAATCAAAACCACGCATCCAAAACTTATTAAATATACATTTTTGTACTCTGCTATTCAGTCGCCTTCGAATAAGATACAATTTTGGCATACAAACATGCACCTTAAAAAAATATCGTATTTTTTTCACTAAAACGGATATAACTCCGTTAATATTAGTCTTTTTGGGGTCAAACTATACAAAATTCAAAATCCTATAAAATCAAAACCACGCATCCAAAACTTATAAAATATACATTTTTATACTCTGCTATTCAGTCCCCTTCGAATAAGATACAATTTTGGCATAAAAACATGCACCTTAAAAAAATATCGTATTTTTTCACTAAAACGGCCATAACTCCGTTGATATTAGTCTTTTTGGGGTCAAACTATGCAAAATTCAAAATCCCATAAAATCAAAACCACGCATCCAAAACTTATAAAATATACATTTTTGTACTCTGCTATTCAGTCGCCTTCGAATAAGATACAATTTTGGCATAAAAACATGCACCTTAAAAAAATATCGTATTTTTTCACTAAAACGGCCATAACTCCGTTAATATTAGTCTTTTTGGGGTCAAACTATACAAAATTCAAAATCCTATAAAATCAAAACCACGCATCCAAAACTTATTAAATATACATTTTTGTACTCTGCTATTCAGTCGCCTTCGAATAAGATACAATTTTGGCATACAAACATGCACCTTAAAAAAATATCGTATTTTTTCACTAAAACGGCCATAACTCCGTTAATATTAGTCTTTTTGGGGTCAAACTATACAAAATTCAAAATCCTATAAAATCAAAACCACGCATCCAAAACTTATTAAATATACATTTTTGTACTCTGCTATTCAGTCGCCTTCGAATAAGATACAATTTTGGCATACAAACATGCACCTTAAAAAAATATCGTATTTTTTCACTAAAACGGATATAACTCCGTTAATATTAGTCTTTTTGGGGTCAAACTATGCAAAATTCAAAATCCCATAAAATCAAAACCACGCATCCAAAACTTATTAAATATACATTTTTGTACTCTGCTATTCAGTCGCCTTCGAATAAGATACAATTTTGGCATACAAACATGCACCTTAAAAAAATATCGTATTTTTTCACTAAAACGGATATAACTCCGTTAATATTAGTCTTTTTGGGGTCAAACTATGCAAAATTCAAAATCCCATAAAATCAAAACCACGCATCCAAAACTTATAAAATATACATTTTTGTACTCTGCTATTCAGTCGCCTTCGAATAAGATACAATTTTGGCATAAAAACATGCACCTTAAAAAAATATCGTATTTTTTCACTAAAACGGCCATAACTCCGTTAATATTAGTCTTTTTGGGGTCAAACTATGCAAAATTCAAAATCCCATAAAATCAAAACCACGCATCCAAAACTTATTAAATATACATTTTTGTACTCTGCTATTCAGTCGCCTTCGAATAAGATACAATTTTGGCATACAAACATGCACCTTAAAAAAATATCGTATTTTTTCACTAAAACGGATATAACTCCGTTAATATTAGTCTTTTTGGGGTCAAACTATGCAAAATTCAAAATCCCATAAAATAAAAACCACGCATCCAAAACTTATTAAATATACATTTTTGTACTCTGCTATTCAGTCGCCTTCGAATAAGATACAATTTTGGCATACAAACATGCACCTTAAAAAAATATCGTATTTTTTCACTAAAACGGATATAACTCCGTTAATATTAGTCTTTTTGGGGTCAAACTATGCAAAATTCAAAATCCCATAAAATCAAAACCACGCATCCAAAACTTATTAAATATACATTTTTGTACTCTGCTATTCAGTCGCCTTCGAATAAGATACAATTTTGGCATAAAAACATGCACCTTAAAAAAATATCGTATTTTTTTCACTAAAACGGCCATAACTCCGTTAATATTAGTCTTTTTGGGGTCAAACTATGCAAAATTCAAAATCCCATAAAATCAAAACCACGCATCCAAAACTTATAAAATATACATTTTTATACTCTGCTATTCAGTCCCCTTCGAATAAGATACAATTTTGGCATAAAAACATGCACCTTAAAAAAATATCGTATTTTTTCACTAAAACGGCCATAACTCCGTTGATATTAGTCTTTTTGGGGTCAAACTATGCAAAATTCAAAATCCCATAAAATCAAAACCACGCATCCAAAACTTATAAAATATACATTTTTGTACTCTGCTATTCAGTTCCCTTCGAATAAGATACAATTTTGGCATAAAAACATGCACCTTAAAAAAATATCGTATTTTTTCACTAAAACGGCCATAACTCCGTTATTAATATTAGTCTTTTTGGGGTCAAACTATGCAAAATTCAAAATCCTATAAAATCAAAACCACGCATCCAAAACTTATAAAATATACATTTTTGTACTCTGCTATTCAGTCCCCTTCGAATAAGATACAATTTTGGCATAAAAACATGCACCTTAAAAAAATATCGTATTTTTTCACTAAAACGGCCATAACTCCGTTAATATTAGTCTTTTTGGGGTCAAACTATGCAAAATTCAAAATCCCATAAAATCAAAACCACGCATCCAAAACTTATAAAATATACATTTTTGTACTCTGCTATTCAGTCCCCTTCGAATAAGATACAATTGTGGCATAAAAACATGCACCTTAAAAAAATATCGTATTTTTTCACTAAAACGGCCATAACTCCGTTAATATTAGTCTTTTTGGGGTCAAACTATACAAAATTCAAAATCCTATAAAATCAAAACCACGCATCCAAAACTTATAAAATATACATTTTTTGTACTCTGCTATTCAGTCCCCTTCGAATAAGATACAATTTTGGCATAAAAACATGCACCTTAAAAAAATATCGTATTTTTTCACTAAAACGGCCATAACTCCGTTAATATTAGTCTTTTTGGGGTCAAACTATGCAAAATTCAAAATCCCATAAAATCAAAACCACGCATCCAAAACTTATAAAATATACATTTTTGTACTCTGCTATTCAGTCCCCTTCGAATAAGATACAATTTTGGCATAAAAACATGCACCTTAAAAAAATATCGTATTTTTTCACTAAAACGGCCATAACTCCGTTAATATTAGTCTTTTTGGGGTCAAACTATGCAAAATTCAAAATCCTATAAAATCAAAACCACGCATCCAAAACTTATAAAATATACATTTTTGTACTCTGCTATTCAGTCCCCTTCGAATAAGATACAATTTTGGCATAAAAACATGCACCTTAAAAAATATCGTATTTTTTCACTAAAACGGCCATAACTCCGTTAATATTAGTCTTTTTGGGGTCAAACTATGCAAAATTCAAAATCCCATAAAATCAAAACCACGCATCCAAAACTTATAAAATATACATTTTTGTACTCTGCTATTCAGTCCCCTTCGAATAAGATACAATTGTGGCATAAAAACATGCACCTTAAAAAAATATCGTATTTTTTCACTAAAACGGCCATAACTCCGTTAATATTAGTCTTTTTGGGGTCAAACTATGCAAAATTCAAAATCCTATAAAATCAAAACCACGCATCCAAAACTTATAAAATATACATTTTTGTACTCTGCTATTCAGTCCCCTTCGAATAAGATACAATTTTGGCATAAAAACATGCACCTTAAAAAAATATCGTATTTTTTCACTAAAACGGCCATAACTCCGTTAATATTAGTCTTTTTGGGGTCAAACTATGCAAAATTCAAAATCCTATAAAATCAAAACCACGCATCCAAAACTTATAAAATATACATTTTTGTACTCTGCTATTCAGTCCCCTTCGAATAAGATACAATTTTGGCATAAAAACATGCACCTTAAAAAAATATCGTATTTTTTCACTAAAACGGCCATAACTCCGTTAATATTAGTCTTTTTGGGGTCAAACTATGCAAAATTCAAAATCCTATAAAATCAAAACCACGCATCCAAAACTTATAAAATGGCATAAAAACATGCACCTTAAAAAAATATCGTATTTTTTCACTAAAACGGCCATAACTCCGTTAATATTAGTCTTTTTGGGGTCAAACTATGCAAAATTCAAAATCCCATAAGATCAAAACCACGCATCCAAAACTTATAAAATATACATTTTTGTACTCTGCTATTCAGTCCCCTTCGAATAAGATACAATTGTGGCATAAAAACATGCACCTTAAAAAAATATCGTATTTTTTCACTAAAACGGCCATAACTCCGTTAATATTAGTCTTTTTGGGGTCAAACTATACAAAATTCAAAATCCTATAAAATCAAAACCACGCATCCAAAACTTATAAAATATACATTTTTGTACTCTGCTATTCAGTCCCCTTCGAATAAGATACAATTTTGGCATAAAAACATGCACCTTAAAAAAATATCGTATTTTTTCACTAAAACGGCCATAACTCCGTTAATATTAGTCTTTTTGGGGTCAAACTATGCAAAATTCAAAATCCCATAAAATCAAAACCACGCATCCAAAACTTATTAAATATACATTTTTGTACTCTGCTATTCAGTCGCCTTCGAATAAGATACAATTTTGGCATAAAAACATGCACCTTAAAAAAATATCGTATTTTTTCACTAAAACGGCCATAACTCCGTTAATATTAGTCTTTTTGGGGTCAAACTATGCAAAACTATGCAAAATTCAAAATCCTATAAAATCAAAACCACGCATCCAAAACTTATAAAATATACATTTTTGTAGGTACTCTGCTATTCAGTCCCCTTCGAATAAGATACAATTGTGGCATAAAAACATGCACCTTAAAAAAATATCGTATTTTTTCACTAAAACGGCCATAACTCCGTTAATATTAGTCTTTTTGGGGTCAAACTATGCAAAATTCAAAATCCTATAAAATCAAAACCACGCATCCAAAACTTATAAAATATACATTTTTGTACTCTGCTATTCAGTCCCCTTCGAATAAGATACAATTTTGGCATAAAAACATGCACCTTAAAAAAATATCGTATTTTTTCACTAAAACGGCCATAACTCCGTTAATATTAGTCTTTTTTGGGTCAAACTATGCAAAATTCAAAATCCTATAAAATCAAAATCACGCATCCAAAACTTATAAAATATACATTTTTGTACTCTGCTATTCAGTCCCCTTCGAATAAGATACAATTTTGGCATAAAAACATGCACCTTAAAAAAATATCGTATTTTTTCACTAAAACGGCCATAACTCCGTTAATATTAGTCTTTTTGGGGTCAAACTATGCAAAATTCAAAATCCTATAAAATCAAAACCACGCATCCAAAACTTATAAAATATACATTTTTGTACTCTGCTATTGAGTCCTCTTCGAATAAGATACAATTTTGGCATAAAAACATGCACCTTAAAAAAATATCGTATTTTTTCACTAAAACGGCCATAACTCCGTTAATATTAGTCTTTTTTGGGTCAAACTATGCAAAATTCAAAATCCTATAAAATCAAAACCACGCATCCAAAACTTATAAAATATACATTTTTGTACTCTGCTATTCAGTCCAGTTCGAATAAGATACAATTTTGGCATAAAAACATGCACCTTAAAAAAATATCGTATTTTTTCACTAAAACGGCCATAACTCCGTTAATATTAGTCTTTTTGGGGTCAAACTATGCAAAATTCAAAATCCTATAAAATCAAAATCACGCATCCAAAACTTATAAAATATACATTTTTGTACTCTGCTATTCAGTCCCCTTCGAATAAGATACAATTTTGGCATAAAAACATGCACCTTAAAAAAATATCGTATTTTTTCACTAAAACGGCCATAACTCCGTTAATATTAGTCTTTTTGGGGTCAAACTATGCAAAATTCAAAATCCTATAAAATCAAAACCACGCATCCAAAACTTATAAAATATACATTTTTGTACTCTGCTATTGAGTCCTCTTCGAATAAGATACAATTTTGGCATAAAAACATGCACCTTAAAAAAATATCGTATTTTTTCACTAAAACGGCCATAACTCCGTTAATATTAGTCTTTTTGGGGTCAAACTATGCAAAATTCAGAATCCCATAAAATCAAAACCACGCATCCAAAACTTATAAAATATACATTTTTGTACTCTGCTATTCAGTCCCCTTCGAATAAGATACAATTTTGGCATAAAAACATGCACCTTAAAAAAATATCGTACTTTTTCACTAAAACGGCCATAACTCCGTTAATATTAGACTTTTTGGGGTCAAACTATGCAAAATTCAGAATCCCATAAAATCAAAACTACGCATCCAAAACTTATAAAATATACATTTTTGTACTCTGCTATTCAGTCCCCTTCGAATAAGATACAAATTTTGCATAAAAACATGCACCTTAAAAAAATATCGTATTTTTTTTCTCTAAAACGGCCATAACTCCGTTAATATTAGTCTTTTTGGGGTCAAACTATGCAAAATTCAAAATCCCATAAAATCAAAACTACGCACCCAAAACTTATAAAATATACATTTTTGTACTCCGCTATTCAGTCCCCTTCGAATAAGATAAAATTTTGGCATAAAAACATGCACCTTAAAAAAATATCGTATTTTTTCACTAAAACGGCCATAACTCCGTTAATATTAGACTTTTTGGGGTCAAACTATGCAAAATTCAAAATCCCATAAAATCAAAACTACGCATCCAAAACTTATAAAATATACATTTTTGTACTTTGCTATTCAGTCCTCTTCGAATTGCATACAAATTTTGCATAAAACCATGCACCGTAAAAAAATATCGTATTTTTTCACTAAAACGGCCATAACTCCGTTAAAATTAGTCTTTTTGGGGTCAAACTATGCAAAATTCAAAATCCTATAAAATCAAAACCACGCATCCAAAACTTATAAAATATACATTTTTGTACTCTGCTATTCAGTCCTCTTCGAATTGCATACAAATTTTGCATAAAAACATGCACCGTAAAAAAATATCGTATTTTTTCACTAAAACGGCCATAACTCCGTTAATATTAGTCTTTTTGGGGTCAAACTATGCAAAATTCAAAATCCCATAAAATCAAAACTACGCATCCAAAACTTATAAAATATACATTTTTGTACTCTGCTATTCAGTCCCCTTCGAATAAGATACAATTTTGGCATAAAAACATGCACCTTAAAAAAATATCGTACTTTTTCACTAAAACGGCCATAACTCCGTTAATATTAGACTTTTTGGGGTCAAACTATGCAAAATTCAAAATCCCATAAAATCAAAACTACGCATCCAAAACTTATAAAATATACATTTTTGTACTTTGCTATTCAGTCCTCTTCGAATTGCATACAAATTTTGCATAAAACCATGCACCGTAAAAAAATATCGTATTTTTTCACTAAAACGGCCATAACTCCGTTAAAATTAGTCTTTTTGGGGTCAAACTATGCAAAATTCAAAATCCTATAAAATCAAAACCACGCATCCAAAACTTATAAAATATACATTTTTGTACTCTGCTATTCAGTCCTCTTCGAATTGCATACAAATTTTGCATAAAAACATGCACCGTAAAAAAATATCGTATTTTTTCACTAAAACGGCCATAACTCCGTTAATATTAGTCTTTTTGGGGTCAAACTATGCAAAATTCAAAATCCCATAAAATCAAAACTACGCATCCAAAACTTATAAAATATACATTTTTGTACTCTGCTATTCAGTCCTCTTCGAATTGCATACAAATTTTGCATAAAAACATGCACCGTAAAAAAATATCGTATTTTTTCACTAAAACGGCCACAACTCTGTTAATATTAGTCTTTTTGGGGTCAAACTATGCAAAATTCAAAATCCCATAAAATCAAAACCACGCATCCAAAACTTATAAAATATACATTTTTGTACTCTGCTATTCAGTCCTCTTCGAATTGCATACAAATTTTGCATAAAAACATGCACCGTAAAAAAATATCGTATTTTTTCACTAAAACGGCCATAACTCCGTTAATATTAGTCTTTTTGGGGTCAAACTATGCAAAATTCAAAATCCCATAAAATCAAAACCACGCATCCAAAACTTATAAAATATACATTTTTGTACTCTGCTATTCAGTCCCCTTCGAATAAGATACAATTTTGGCATAAAAACATGCACCTTAAAAAAATATCGTACTTTTTCACTAAAATGGCCATAACTCCGTTAATATTAGTCTTTTTGGGGTCAAACTATGCAAAATTCAAAATCCCATAAAATCAAAACTACGCATCCAAAACTTATAAAATATACATTTTTGTACTCTGCTATTCAGTCCTCTTCGAATTGCATACAAATTTTGCATAAAAACATGCACCGTAAAAAAATATCGTATTTTTTCACTAAAACGGCCACAACTCTGTTAATATTAGTCTTTTTGGGGTCAAACTATGCAAAATTCAAAATCCCATAAAATCAAAACCACGCATCCAAAACTTATAAAATATACATTTTTGTACTCTGCTATTCAGTCCTCTTCGAATTGCATACAAATTTTGCATAAAAACATGCACCGTAAAAAAATATCGTATTTTTTCACTAAAACGGCCATAACTCCGTTAATATTAGTCTTTTTGGGGTCAAACTATGCAAAATTCAAAATCCCATAAAATCAAAACCACGCATCCAAAACTTATAAAATATACATTTTTGTACTCTGCTATTCAGTCCTCTTCGAATTGCATACAAATTTTGCATAAAAACATGCACCGTAAAAAAATATCGTATTTTTTCACTAAAACGGCCATAACTCCGTTAATATTAGTCTTTTTGGGGTCAAACTATGCAAAATTCAAAATCCCATAAAATCAAAACTACGCATCCAAAACTTATAAAATATACATTTTTGTACTCTGCTATTCAGTCCTCTTCGAATTGCATACAAATTTTGCATAAAAACATGCACCGTAAAAAAATATCGTATTTTTTCACTAAAACGGCCATAACTCCGTTAATATTAGTCTTTTTGGGGTCAAACTATGCAAAATTCAAAATCCCATAAAATAAAAACTACGCATGCAAAACTTATAAAATATACATTTTTGTACTCTGCTGTTCAGTCCTCTTCGAATTGCATACAAATTTTGCATAAAAACATGCACCGTAAAAAAATATCGTATTTTTTCACAAAAACGGCCATAACTCCGTTAATATTAGTCTTTTTGGGGTCAAACTATGCAAAATTCAAAATCCCATAAAATCAAAACTACGCATCCAAAACTTATAAAATATACATTTTTGTACTCTGCTATTCAGTCCTCTTCGAATTGCATACAAATTTTGCATAAAAACATGCACCGTAAAAAAATATCGTATTTTTTCACTAAAACGGCCATAACTCCGTTAATATTAGTCTTTTTGGGGTGAAACTATGCAAAATTCAAAATCCCATAAAATCAAAACTACGCATCCAAAACTTATAAAATATACATTTTTGTACTCTGCTATTCAGTCCTCTTCGAATTGCATACAAATTTTGCATAAAAACATGCACCGTAAAAAAATATCGTATTTTTTCACTAAAACGGCCATAACTCCGTTAATATTAGTCTTTTTGGGGTCAAACTATGCAAAATTCAAAATCCCATAAAATAAAAACCACGCATCCACAATTTATAAAATATACATTTTTGTACTCTGCTATTCAGTCCTCTTCGAATTGCATACAAATTTTGCATAAAAACATGCACCGTAAAAAAATATCGTATTTTTTCACTAAAACGGCCATAACTCCGTTAATATTAGTCTTTTTGGGGTCAAACTATGCAAAATTCAAAATCCCATAAAATCAAAACTACGCATCCAAAACTTATAAAATATACATTTTTGTACTCTGCTATTCAGTCCTCTTCGAATTGCATACAAATTTTGCATAAAAACATGCACCGTAAAAAAATATCGTATTTTTTCACTAAAACGGCCATAACTCCGTTAATATTAGTCTTTTTGGGGTCAAACTATGCAAAATTCAAAATCCCATAAAATAAAAACCACGCATCCACAATTTATAAAATATACATTTTTGTACTCTGCTATTCAGTCCTCTTCGAATTGCATACAAATTTTGCATAAAAACATGCACCGTAAAAAAATATCGTATTTTTTCACTAAAACGGCCATAACTCCGTTAATATTAGTCTTTTTGGGGTCAAACTATGCAAAATTCAAAATCCCATAAAATCAAAACTACGCATCCACAATTTATAAAATATACATTTTTGTACTCTGCTATTCAGTCCTCTTCGAATTGCATACAAATTTTGCATAAAAACATGCACCGTAAAAAAATATCGTATTTTTTCACTAAAACGGCCATAACTCCGTTAATATTAGTCTTTTTGGGGTCAAACTATGCAAAATTCAAAATCCCATAAAATCAAAACTACGCATCCAAAACTTATAAAATATACATTTTTGTACTCTGCTATTCAGTCCTCTTCGAATTGCATACAAATTTTGCATAAAAACATGCACCGTAAAAAAATATCGTATTTTTTCACTAAAACGGCCATAACTCCGTTAATATAAGTCTTTTTGGGGTCAAACTATGCAAAATTCAAAATCCCATAAAATCAAAACTACGCATCCAAAACTTATAAAATATACATTTTTGTACTCTGCTATTCAGTCCTCTTCGAATTGCATACAAATTTTGCATAAAAACATGCACCTTAAAAAAATATCATATTTTTTCACTAAAACGGCCATAACTCCGTTAATATTAGTCTTTTTGGGGTCAAACTATGCAAAATTCAAAATCCCATAAAATCAAAACCACGCATCCACAATTTATAAAATATACATTTTTGTACTCTGCTATTCAGTCCTCTTCGAATTGCATACAAATTTTGCATAAAAACATGCACCGTAAAAAAATATCGTATTTTTTCACTAAAACGGCCATAACTCCGTTAATATTAGTCTTTTTGGGGTCAAACTATGCAAAATTCAAAATCCCATAAAATAAAAACCACGCATCCACAATTTATAAAATATACATTTTTGTACTCTGCTATTCAGTCCTCTTCGAATTGCATACAAATTTTGCATAAAAACATGCACCGTAAAAAAATATCGTATTTTTTCACTAAAACGGCCATAACTCCGTTAATATTAGTCTTTTTGGGGTCAAACTATGCAAAATTCAAAATCCCATAAAATCAAAACTACGCATCCAAAACTTATAAAATATACATTTTTGTACTCTGCTATTCAGTCCTCTTCGAATTGCATACAAATTTTGCATAAAAACATGCACCGTAAAAAAATATCGTATTTTTTCACTAAAACGGCCATAACTCCGTTAATATTAGTCTTTTTGGGGTCAAACTATGCAAAATTCAAAATCCCATAAAATAAAAACCACGCATCCACAATTTATAAAATATACATTTTTGTACTCTGCTATTCAGTCCTCTTCGAATTGCATACAAATTTTGCATAAAAACATGCACCGTAAAAAAATATCGTATTTTTTCACTAAAACGGCCATAACTCCTTTAATATTAGTCTTTTTGGGGTCAAACTATGCAAAATTCAAAATCCCATAAAATCAAAACTACGCATCCAAAACTTATAAAATATACATTTTTGTACTCTGCTATTCAGTCCTCTTCGAATTGCATACAAATTTTGCATAAAAACATGCACCGTAAAAAAATATCGTATTTTTTCACTAAAACGGCCATAACTCCGTTAATATTAGTCTTTTTGGGGTCAAACTATGCAAAATTCAAAATCCCATAAAATCAAAACTACGCATCCAAAACTTATAAAATATACATTTTTGTACTCTGCTATTCAGTCCTCTTCGAATTGCATACAAATTTTGCATAAAAACATGCACCGTAAAAACATATCGTATTTTTTCACTAAAACGGCCATAACTCCGTTAATATTAGTCTTTTTGGGGTCAAACTATGCAAAATTCAAAATCCCATAAAATCAAAACTACGCATCCAAAACTTATAAAATATACATTTTTGTACTCTGCTATTCAGTCCTCTTCGAATTGCATACAAATTTTGCATAAAAACATGCACCGTAAAAAAATATCGTATTTTTTCACTAAAACGGCCATAACTCCGTTAATATTAGTCTTTTTGGGGTCAAACTATGCAAAATTCAAAATCCCATAAAATCAAAACTACGCATCCAAAACTTATAAAATATACATTTTTTTACTCTGCTATTCAGTCCTCTTCGAATTGCATACAAATTTTGCATAAAAACATGCACCGTAAAAAAATATCGTATTTTTTCACTAAAACGGCCATAACTCCGTTAATATTAGTCTTTTTGGGGTCAAACTATGCAAAATTCAAAATCCCATAAAATCAAAACTACGCATCCAAAACTTATAAAATATACATTTTTGTACTCTGCTATTCAGTCCTCTTCGAATTGCATACAAATTTTGCATAAAAACATGCACCGTAAAAAAATATCGTATTTTTTCACTAAAACGGCCATAACTCCGTTAATATTAGTCTTTTTGGGGTCAAACTATGCAAAATTCAAAATCCCATAAAATAAAAACCACGCATCCACAATTTATAAAATATACATTTTTGTACTCTGCTATTCAGTCCTCTTCGAATTGCATACAAATTTTGCATAAAAACATGCACCGTAAAAAAATATCGTATTTTTTCACTAAAACGGCCATAACTCCGTTAATATTAGTCTTTTTGGGGTCAAACTATGCAAAATTCAAAATCCCATAAAATCAAAACTACGCATCCAAAACTTATAAAATATACATTTTTGTACTCTGCTATTCAGTCCTCTTCGAATTGCATACAAATTTTGCATAAAAACATGCACCGTAAAAAAATATCGTATTTTTTCACTAAAACGGCCATAACTCCTTTAATATTAGTCTTTTTGGGGTCAAACTATGCAAAATTCAAAATCCCATAAAATCAAAACTACGCATCCAAAACTTATAAAATATACATTTTTGTACTCTGCTATTCAGTCCTCTTCGAATTGCATACAAATTTTGCATAAAAACATGCACCTTAAAAAAATATCATATTTTTTCACAAAAACGGCCATAACTCCGTTAATATTAGTCTTTTTGGGGTCAAACTATGCAAAATTCAAAATCCCATAAAATCAAAACTACGCATCCAAAACTTATAAAATATACATTTTTGTACTCTGCTATTCAGTCCTCTTCGAATTGCATACAAATTTTGCATAAAAACATGCACCTTAAAAAAATATCGTATTTTTTCACTAAAACGGATATAACTCCGTTAATATTAGTCTTTTTGGGGTCAAACTATGCAAAATTCAAAATCCCATAAAATCAAAACTACGCATCCAAAACTTATAAAATATACATTTTTGTACTCTGCTATTCAGTCCTCTTCGAATTGCATACAAATTTTGCATAAAAACATGCACCTTAAAAAAATATCATATTTTTTCACAAAAACGGCCATAACTCCGTTAATATTAGTCTTTTTGGGGTCAAACTATGCAAAATTCAAAATCCCATAAAATCAAAACTACGCATCCAAAACTTATAAAATATACATTTTTGTACTCTGCTATTCAGTCCTCTTCGAATTGCATACAAATTTTGCATAAAAACATGCACCTTAAAAAAATATCATATTTTTTCACAAAAACGGCCATAACTCCGTTAATATTAGTCTTTTTGGGGTCAAACTATGCAAAATTCAAAATCCCATAAAATCAAAACCACGCATCCACAATTTATAAAATACCTATACATTTTTGTACTCTGCTATTCAGTCCTCTTCGAATTGCATACAAATTTTGCATAAAAACATGCACCGTAAAAAAATATCGTATTTTTTCACTAAAACGGCCATAACTCCGTTAATATTAGTCTTTTTGGGGTCAAACTATGCAAAATTCAAAATCCCATAAAATCAAAACTACGCATGCAAAACTTATAAAATATACATTTTTGTACTCTGCTATTCAGTCCTCTTCGAATTGCATACAAATTTTGCATAAAAACATGCACCGTAAAAAAATATCGTATTTTTTCACTAAAACGGCCATAACTCCGTTAATATTAGTCTTTTTGGGGTCAAACTATGCAAAATTCAAAATCCCATAAAATCAAAACCACGCATCCAAAACTTATAAAATATACATTTTTGTACTCTGCTATTCAGTCCTCTTCGAATTGCATACAAATTTTGCATAAAAACATGCACCGTAAAAAAATATCGTATTTTTTCACTAAAACGGCCATAACTCCGTTAATATTAGTCTTTTTGGGGTCAAACTATGCAAAATTCAAAATCCCATAAAATCAAAACTACGCATCCAAAACTTATAAAATATACATTTTTGTACTCTGCTATTCAGTCCTCTTCGAATTGCATACAAATTTTGCATAAAAACATGCACCGTAAAAAAATATCGTATTTTTTCACTAAAACGGCCATAACTCCGTTAATATTAGTCTTTTTGGGGTCAAACTATGCAAAATTCAAAATCCCATAAAATCAAAACTACGCATGCAAAACTTATAAAATATACATTTTTGTACTCTGCTATTCAGTCCTCTTCGAATTGCATACAAATTTTGCATAAAAACATGCACCGTAAAAAAATATCGTATTTTTTCACTAAAACGGCCATAACTCCGTTAATATTAGTCTTTTTGGGGTCAAACTATGCAAAATTCAAAATCCCATAAAATCAAAACCACGCATCCAAAACTTATAAAATATACATTTTTGTACTCTGCTATTCAGTCCTCTTCGAATTGCATACAAATTTTGCATAAAAACATGCACCTTAAAAGAATATCATATTTTTTCACAAAAACGGCCATAACTCCGTTAATATTAGTCTTTTTGGGGTCAAACTATGCAAAATTCAAAATCCCATAAAATCAAAACTACGCATCCAAAACTTATAAAATATACATTTTTGTACTCTGCTATTCAGTCCTCTTCGAATTGCATACAAATTTTGCATAAAAACATGCACCTTAAAAAAATATCATATTTTTTCACAAAAACGGCCATAACTCCGTTAATATTAGTCTTTTTGGGGTCAAACTATGCACAATTCAAAATCCCATAAAATCAAAACCACGCATCCACAATTTATAAAATATACATTTTTGTACTCTGCTATTCAGTCCTCTTCGAATTGCATACAAATTTTGCATAAAAACATGCACCGTAAAAAAATATCGTATTTTTTCACTAAAACGGCCATAACTCCGTTAATATTAGTCTTTTTGGGGTCAAACTATGCAAAATTCAAAATCCCATAAAATCAAAACTACGCATCCAAAACTTATAAAATATACATTTTTGTACTCTGCTATTCAGTCCTCTTCGAATTGCATACAAATTTTGCATAAAAACATGCACCGTAAAAAAATATCGTATTTTTTCACTAAAACGGCCATAACTCCGTTAATATTAGTCTTTTTGGGGTCAAACTATGCAAAATTCAAAATCCCATAAAATAAAAACCACGCATCCACAATTTATAAAATATACATTTTTGTACTCTGCTATTCAGTCCTCTTCGAATTGCATACAAATTTTGCATAAAAACATGCACCGTAAAAAAATATCGTATTTTTTCACTAAAACGGCCATAACTCCGTTAATATTAGTCTTTTTGGGGTCAAACTATGCAAAATTCAAAATCCCATAAAATCAAAACTACGCATCCAAAACTTATAAAATATACATTTTTGTACTCTGCTATTCAGTCCTCTTCGAATTGCATACAAATTTTGCATAAAAACATGCACCGTAAAAAAATATCGTATTTTTTCACTAAAACGGCCATAACTCCGTTAATATTAGTCTTTTTGGGGTCAAACTATGCAAAATTCAAAATCCCATAAAATCAAAACCACGCATCCAAAACTTATAAAATATACATTTTTGTACTCTGCTATTCAGTCCCCTTCGAATGAGATACAATTTTGGCATAAGAACATGCACCTTAAAAAAATATCGTATTTTTTCACTAAAACGGCCATAACTCCGTTAATATTAGTCTTTTTGGGGTCAAACTATGCAAAATTCAAAATCCCATAAAATCAAAACCACGCATCCAAAACTTATAAAATATACATTTTTGTACTCTGCTATTCAGTCCCCTTCGAATAAGATACAATTTTGGCATAAAAACATGCACCTTAAAAAAATATCGTATTTTTTCACTAAAACGGCCATAACTCCGTTAATATTAGTCTTTTTGGGGTCAAACTATGCAAAATTCAAAATCCCATAAAATCAAAACCACGCATCCAAAACTTATAAAATATACATTTTTGTACTCTGCTATTCAGTCCCCTTCGAATAAGATACAATTTTGGCATAAAAACATGCACCTTAAAAAAATATCGTATTTTTTCACTAAAACGGCCATAACTCCGTTAATATTAGTCTTTTTGGGGTCAAACTATGCAAAATTCAAAATCCCATAAAATCAAAACTACGCATCCAAAACTTATAAAATATACATTTTTGTACTCTGCTATTCAGTCCTCTTCGAATTGCATACAAATTTTGCATAAAAACATGCACCGTAAAAAAATATCGTATTTTTTCACTAAAACGGCCATAACTCCGTTAATATTAGTCTTTTTGGGGTCAAACTATGCAAAATTCAAAATCCCATAAAATCAAAACCACGCATCCAAAACTTATAAAATATACATTTTTGTACTCTGCTATTCAGTCCCCTTCGAATGAGATACAATTTTGGCATAAGAACATGCACCTTAAAAAAATATCGTATTTTTTCACTAAAACGGCCATAACTCCGTTAATATTAGTCTTTTTGGGGTCAAACTATGCAAAATTCAAAATCCCATAAAATCAAAACCACGCATCCAAAACTTATAAAATATACATTTTTGTACTCTGCTATTCAGTCCCCTTCGAATAAGATACAATTTTGGCATAAAAACATGCACCTTAAAAAAATATCGTATTTTTTCACTAAAACGGCCATAACTCCGTTAATATTAGTCTTTTTGGGGTCAAACTATGCAAAATTCAAAATCCCATAAAATCAAAACTACGCATCCAAAACTTATAAAATATACATTTTTGTACTCTGCTATTCAGTCCCCTTCGAATAAGATACAATTTTGGCATAAAAACATGCACCTTAAAAAAATATCGTATTTTTTCACTAAAACGGCCATAACTCCGTTAATATTAGTCTTTTTGGGGTCAAACTATGCAAAATTCAAAATCCCATAAAATCAAAACCACGCATCCAAAACTTATAAAATATACATTTTTGTACTCTGCTATTCAGTCCCCTTCGAATGAGATACAATTTTGGCATAAGAACATGCACCTTAAAAAAATATCGTATTTTTTCACTAAAACGGCCATAACTCCGTTAATATTAGTCTTTTTGGGGTCAAACTATGCAAAATTCAAAATCCCATAAAATCAAAACCACGCATCCAAAACTTATAAAATATACATTTTTGTACTCTGCTATTCAGTCCCCTTCGAATAAGATACAATTTTGGCATAAAAACATGCACCTTAAAAAAATATCGTATTTTTTCACTAAAACGGCCATAACTCCGTTAATATTAGTCTTTTTGGGGTCAAACTATGCAAAATTCAAAATCCCATAAAATCAAAACCACGCATCCAAAACTTATAAAATATACATTTTTGTACTCTGCTATTCAGTCCCCTTCGAATAAGATACAATTTTGGCATAAAAACATGCACCTTAAAAAAATATCGTATTTTTTCACTAAAACGGCCATAACTCCGTTAATATTAGTCTTTTTGGGGTCAAACTATGCAAAATTCAAAATCCCATAAAATCAAAACTACGCATCCAAAACTTATAAAATAAACATTTTTGTACTCTGCTATTCAGTCCTCTTCGAATTGCATACAAATTTTGCATAAAAACATGCACCTTAAAAAAATATCATATTTTTTCACTAAAACGGCCATAACTCCGTTAATATTAGTCTTTTTGGGGTCAAACTATGCAAAATTCAAAATCCCATAAAATCAAAACCACGCATCCAAAACTTATAAAATATACATTTTTGTACTCTGCTATTCAGTCCCCTTCGAATAAGATACAATTTTGGCATAAAAACATGCACCTTAAAAAAATATCATCATTTTTCACAAAAACGGCCATAACTCCGTTAATATTAGTCTTTTTGGGGTCAAACTATGCAAAATTCAAAATCCCATAAAATCAAAACCACGCATCCACAATTTATAAAATATACATTTTTGTACTCTGCTATTCAGTCCTCTTCGAATTGCATACAAATTTTGCATAAAAACATGCACCGTAAAAAAATATCGTATTTTTTCACTAAAACGGCCATAACTCCGTTAATATTAGTCTTTTTGGGGTCAAACTATGCAAAATTCAAAATCCCATAAAATCACAACTACGCATCCAAAACTTATAAAATATACATTTTTGTACTCTGCTATTCAGTCCTCTTCGAATTGCATACAAATTTTGCATAAAAACATGCACCGTAAAAAAATATCGTATTTTTTCACAAAAACGGCCATAACTCCGTTAATATTAGTCTTTTTGGGGTCAAACTATGCTAAATTCAAAATCCCATAAAATAAAAACCACGCATCCACAATTTATAAAATATACATTTTTGTACTCTGCTATTCAGTCCTCTTCGAATTGCATACAAATTTTGCATAAAAACATGCACCTTAAAAAAATATCATATTTTTTCACAAAAACGGCCATAACTCCGTTAATATTAGTCTTTTTGGGGTCAAACTATGCTAAATTCAAAATCCCATAAAATCAAAACCACGCATCCAAAACTTATAAAATATACATTTTTGTACTCTGCTATTCAGTCCTCTTCGAATTGCATACAAATTTTGCATAAAAACATGCACCGTAAAAAAATATCGTATTTTTTCACTAAAACGGCCATAACTCCGTTAATATTAGTCTTTTTGGGGTCAAACTATGCAAAATTCAAAATCCCATAAAATCAAAACCACGCATCCAAAACTTATAAAATATACATTTTTGTACTCTGCTATTCAGTCCTCTTCGAATTGCATACAATTTTGGCATAAAAACACGCACCTTAAAAAAATATCAGAATTTTTCACTAAAACGGCCATAACTCCGTTAATATTAGTCTTTTTGGGGTCAAACTATGCAAAATTCAAAATCCCAAAAAATCAAAACCACGCATCCAAAACTTATAAAATATACATTTTTGTACTCTGCTATTCAGTCCTCTTCGAATTGCATACAATTTTGGCATAAAAACACGCACCTTAAAAAAATATCAGAATTTTTCACTAAAACGGCCATAACTCCGTTAATATTAGTCTTTTTGGGGTCAAACTATGCAAAATTCAAAATCCCATAAAATCAAAACCACGCATCCAAAACTTATAAAATATACATTTTTGTACTCTGCTATTCAGTCCTCTTCGAATTGCATACAATTTTGGCATAAAAACATGCACCTTAAAAAAATATCATCATTTTTCACTAAAACGGCCATAACTCCGTTAATATTAGTCTTTTTGGGGTCAAACTATGCAAAATTCAAAATCCCATAAAATCAAAACCACGCATCCAAAACTTATAAAATATACATTTTTGTACTCTGCTATTCAGTCCTCTTCGAATTGCATACAATTTTGGCATAAAAACATGCACCTTAAAAAAATATCATCATTTTTCACTAAAACGGCCATAACTCCGTTAATATTAGTCTTTTTGGGGTCAAACTATGCAAAATTCAAAATCCCAAAAAATCAAAACCACGCATCCAAAACTTATAAAATATACATTTTTGTACTCTGCTATTCAGTCCCCTTCGAATAAGATACAATTTTGGCATAAAAACATGCACCTTAAAAAAATATCGTATTTTTTCACTAAAACGGCCATAACTCCGTTAATATTAGTCTTTTTGGGGTCAAACTATGCAAAATTCAAAATCCCAAAAAATCAAAACCACGCATCCAAAACTTATAAAATATACATTTTTGTACTCTGCTATTCAGTCCCCTTCGAATAAGATACAATTTTGGCATAAAAACATGCACCTTAAAAAAATATCGTATTTTTTCACTAAAACGGCCATAACTCCGTTAATATTAGTGTTTTTGGGGTCAAACTATGCAAAATTCAAAATCCCATAAAATCAAAAGCACGCATCCAAAACTTATAAAATATACATTTTTGTACTCTGCTATTCAGTCCTCTTCGAATTGCATACAATTTTGGCATAAAAACACGCACCTTAAAAAAATATCAGAATTTTTCACTAAAACGGCCATAACTCCGTTAATATTAGTCTTTTTGGGGTCAAACTATGCAAAATTCAAAATCCCAAAAAATCAAAACCACGCATCCAAAACTTATAAAATATACATTTTTGTACTCTGTTATTCAGTCCCCTTCGAATAAGATACAATTTTGGCATAAAAACATGCACCTTTAAAAAATATCGTATTTTTTCACTAAAACGGCCATAACTCCGTTAATATTAGTCTTTTTGGGGTCAAACTATGCAAAATTCAAAATCCCATAAATCAAAACCACGCATCCAAAACTTATAAAATATACATTTTTGTACTCTGTTATTCAGTCCCCTTCGAATAAGATACAATTTTGGCATAAAAACATGCACCTTTAAAAAATATCGTATTTTTTCACTAAAACGGCCATAACTCCGTTAATATTAGTCTTTTTGGGGTCAAACTATGCAAAATTCAAAATCCCATAAAATCAAAACCACGCATCCAAAACTTATAAAATATACATTTTTGTACTCTGCTATTCAGTCCTCTTCGAATTGCATACAATTTTGGCATAAAAACACGCACCTTAAAAAAATATCAGAATTTTTCACTAAAACGGCCATAACTCCGTTAATATTAGTCTTTTTGGGGTCAAACTATGCAAAATTCAAAATCCCAAAAAATCAAAACCACGCATCCAAAACTTATTAAATATACATTTTTGTACTCTGCTATTCAGTCCCCTTCGAATAAGATACAATTTTGGCATAAAAACATGCACCTTAAAAAAATATCGTATTTTTTCACTAAAACGGCCATAACTCCGTTAATATTAGTCTTTTTGGGGTCAAACTATGCAAAATTCAAAATCCCATAAAATCAAAACCACGCATCCAAAACTTATAAAATATACATTTTTGTACTCTGCTATTCAGTCCTCTTCGAATTGCATACAATTTTGGCATAAAAACACGCACCTTAAAAAAATATCAGAATTTTTCACTAAAACGGCCATAACTCCGTTAATATTAGTCTTTTTGGGGTCAAACTATGCAAAATTCAAAATCCCAAAAAATCAAAACCACGCATCCAAAACTTATTAAATATACATTTTTGTACTCTGCTATTCAGTCCCCTTCGAATAAGATACAATTTTGGCATAAAAACATGCACCTTAAAAAAATATCGTATTTTTTCACTAAAACGGCCATAACTCCGTTAATATTAGTCTTTTTGGGGTCAAACTATGCAAAATTCAAAATCCCATAAAATCAAAACCACGCATCCAAAACTTATAAAATATACATTTTTGTACTCTGCTATTCAGTCCTCTTCGAATTGCATACAATTTTGGCATAAAAACACGCACCTTAAAAAAATATCAGAATTTTTCACTAAAACGGCCATAACTCCGTTAATATTAGTCTTTTTGGGGTCAAACTATGCAAAATTCAAAATCCCAAAAAATCAAAACCACGCATCCAAAACTTATTAAATATACATTTTTGTACTCTGCTATTCAGTCCCCTTCGAATAAGATACAATTTTGGCATAAAAACATGCACCTTAAAAAAATATCGTATTTTTTCACTAAAACGGCCATAACTCCGTTAATATTAGTCTTTTTGGGGTCAAACTATGCAAAATTCAAAATCCCATAAAATCAAAACCACGCATCCAAAACTTATAAAATATACATTTTTGTACTCTGCTATTCAGTCCTCTTCGAATTGCATACAATTTTGGCATAAAAACACGCACCTTAAAAAAATATCAGAATTTTTCACTAAAACGGCCATAACTCCGTTAATATTAGTCTTTTTGGGGTCAAACTATGCAAAATTCAAAATCCCATAAAATCAAAACCACGCATCCAAAACTTATAAAATATACATTTTTGTACTCTGCTATTCAGTCCCCTTCGAATAAGATACAATTTTGGCATAAAAACATGCACCTTAAAAAAATATCGTATTTTTTCACTAAAACGGCCATAACTAAGTTAATATTAGTCTTTTTGGGGTCAAACTATGCAAAATTCAAAATCCCAAAAAATCAAAACCACGCATCCAAAACTTATAAAATATACATTTTTGTACTCTGCTATTCAGTCCCCTTCGAATAAGATACAATTTTGGCATAAAAACATGCACCTTAAAAAAATATCGTATTTTTTCACTAAAACGGCCATAACTCCGTTAATATTAGTCTTTTTGGGGTCAAACTATGCAAAATTCAAAATCCCATAAAATCAAAACCACGCATCCAAAACTTATAAAATATACATTTTTGTACTCTGCTATTCAGTCCCCTTCGAATAAGATACAATTTTGGCATAAAAACATGCACCTTAAAAAAATATCGTATTTTTTCACTAAAACGGCCATAACTCCGTTAATATTAGTCTTTTTGGGGTCAAACTATGCAAAATTCAAAATCCCAAAAAATCAAAACCACGCATCCAAAACTTATTAAATATACATTTTTGTACTCTGCTATTCAGTCCCCTTCGAATAAGATACAATTTTGGCATAAAAACATGCACCTTAAAAAAATATCGTATTTTTTCACTAAAACGGCCATAACTCCGTTAATATTAGTCTTTTTGGGGTCAAACTATGCAAAATTCAAAATCCCAAAAAATCAAAACCACGCATCCAAAACTTATAAAATATACATTTTTGTACTCTGCTATTCAGTCCCCTTCGAATGAGATACAATTTTGGCATAAGAACATGCACCTTAAAAAAATATCGTATTTTTTCACTAAAACGGCCATAACTCCGTTAATATTAGTCTTTTTGGGGTCAAACTATGCAAAATTCAAAATCCCAAAAAATCAAAACCACGCATCCAAAACTTATAAAATATACATTTTTGTACTCTGTTATTCAGTCCCCTTCGAATAAGATACAATTTTGGCATAAAAACATGCACCTTAAAAAAATATCGTATTTTTTCACTAAAACGGCCATAACTCCGTTAATATTAGTCTTTTTGGGGTCAAACTATGCAAAATTCAAAATCCCATAAAATCAAAACCACGCATCCAAAACTTATAAAATATACATTTTTGTACTCTGCTATTCAGTCCTCTTCGAATTGCATACAATTTTGGCATAAAAACACGCACCTTAAAAAAATATCAGAATTTTTCACTAAAACGGCCATAACTCCGTTAATATTAGTCTTTTTGGGGTCAAACTATGCAAAATTCAAAATCCCAAAAAATCAAAACCACGCATCCAAAACTTATAAAATATACATTTTTGTACTCTGCTATTCAGTCCCCTTCGAATAAGATACAATTTTGGCATAAAAACATGCACCTTAAAAAAATATCGTATTTTTTCACTAAAACGGCCATAACTCCGTTAATATTAGTCTTTTTGGGGTCAAACTATGCAAAATTCAAAATCCCAAAAAATCAAAACCACGCATCCAAAACTTATAAAATATACATTTTTGTACTCTGCTATTCAGTCCCCTTCGAATAAGATACAATTTTGGCATAAAAACATGCACCTTAAAAAAATATCGTATTTTTTCACTAAAACGGCCATAACTCCGTTAATATTAGTCTTTTTGGGGTCAAACTATGCAAAATTCAAAATCCCAAAAAATCAAAACCACGCATCCAAAACTTATTAAATATACATTTTTGTACTCTGCTATTCAGTCCCCTTCGAATAAGATACAATTTTGGCATAAAAACATGCACCTTAAAAAGATATCGTATTTTTTCACTAAAACGGCCATAACTCCGTTAATATTAGTCTTTTTGGGGTCAAACTATGCAAAATTCAAAATCCCATAAAATCAAAACCACGCATCCAAAACTTATAAAATATACATTTTTGTACTCTGCTATTCAGTCCCCTTCGAATAAGATACAATTTTGGCATAAAAACATGCACCTTAAAAAAATATCGTATTTTTTCACTAAAACGGCCATAACTCCGTTAATATTAGTCTTTTTGGGGTCAAACTATTCAAAATTCAAAATCCCATAAAATCAAAACCACGCATCCAAAACTTATAAAATATACATTTTTGTACTCTGCTATTCAGTCCTCTTCGAATGGGATACAATTTTGGCATAAAAACATACACCTTAAAAAAATATCGTATTTTTTCACTAAAACGGCCATAACTCCGTTAATATTAGTCTTTTTGGGGTCAAACTATTCAAAATTCAAAATCCCATAAAATCAAAACCACGCATCCAAAACTTATAAAATATACATTTTTGTACTCTGCTATTCAGTCCATAAAAACATGCACCTTAAAAAAATATCGTATTTTTTTACTAAAACGGCCATAACTCCGTTAATATTAGTCTTTTTGGGGTCAAACTATGCAAAATTCAAAATCCCATAAAATCAAAACCACGCATCCAAAACTTATAAAATATACATTTTTGTACTCTGCTATTCAGTCCTCTTCGAATGGGATACAATTTTGGCATAAAAACATGCACCTTAAAAAAATATCGTATTTTTTCACTAAAACGGCCATAACTCCGTTAATATTAGTCTTTTTGGGGTCAAACTATGCAAAATTCAAAATCCCATAAAATCAAAACCACGCATCCAAAACTTATAAAATATATATTTTTGTACTCTGCTATTCAGTCCTCTTCGAATGGGATACAATTTTGGCATAAAAACATGCACCTTAAAAAAATATCGTATTTTTTTACTAAAACGGCCATAACTCCGTTAATATTAGTCTTTTTGGGGTCAAACTATGCAAAATTCAAAATCCCATAAAATCAAAACCACGCATCCAAAACTTATAAAATATATATTTTTGTACTCTGCTATTCAGTCCTCTTCGAATGGGATACAATTTTGGCATAAAAACATGCACCTTAAAAAAATATCGTATTTTTTTACTAAAACGGCCATAACTCCGTTAATATTAGTCTTTTTGGGGTCAAACTATGCAAAATTCAAAATCCCATAAAATCAAAACCACGCATCCAAAACTTATAAAATATACATTTTTGTACTCTGCTATTCAGTCCTCTTCGAATGGGATACAATTTTGGCATAAAAACATGCACCTTAAAAAAATATCGTATTTTTTCACTAAAACGGCCATAACTCCGTTAATATTAGTCTTTTTGGGGTCAAACTATTCAAAATTCAAAATCCCATAAAATCAAAACCACGCATCCAAAACTTATAAAATATACATTTTTGTACTCTGCTATTCAGTCCTCTTCGAATGGGATACAATTTTGGCATAAAAACATGCACCTTAAAAAAATATCGTATTTTTTCACTAAAACGGCCATAACTCCGTTAATATTAGTCGTTTTGGGGTCAAACTATGCAGAATTCAAAATCCTATAAAATCAAAACCACGCATCCAAAACTTATAAAATATACATTTTTGTACTCTGCTATTCAGTCCCCTTCGAATAAGATACAATTTTGGCATAAAAACATGCACCTTAAAAAAATATCGTATTTTTTTACTAAAACGGCCATAACTCCGTTAATATTAGTCTTTTTGGGGTCAAACTATGCAAAATTCAAAATCCCATAAAATCAAAACCACGCATCCAAAACTTATAAAATATATATTTTTGTACTCTGCTATTCAGTCCTCTTCGAATGGGATACAATTTTGGCATAAAAACATGCACCTTAAAAAAATATCGTATTTTTTTACTAAAACGGCCATAACTCCGTTAATATTAGTCTTTTTGGGGTCAAACTATGCAAAATTCAAAATCCCATAAAATCAAAACCACGCATCCAAAACTTATAAAATATATATTTTTGTACTCTGCTATTCAGTCCTCTTCGAATGGGATACAATTTTGGCATAAAAACATGCACCTTAAAAAAATATCGTATTTTTTCACTAAAACGGCCATAACTCCGTTAATATTAGTCTTTTTGGGGTCAAACTATTCAAAATTCAAAATCCCATAAAATCAAAACCACGCATCCAAAACTTATAAAATATACATTTTTGTACTCTGCTATTCAGTCCTCTTCGAATGGGATACAATTTTGGCATAAAAACATGCACCTTAAAAAAATATCGTATTTTTTCACTAAAACGGCCATAACTCCGTTAATATTAGTCTTTTTGGGGTCAAACTATTCAAAATTCAAAATCCCATAAAATCAAAACCACGCATCCAAAACTTATAAAATATACATTTTTGTACTCTGCTATTCAGTCCCCTTCGAATAAGATACAATTTTGGCATAAAAACATGCACCTTAAAAAAATATCGTATTTTTTTACTAAAACGGCCATAACTCCGTTAATATTAGTCTTTTTGGGGTCAAACTATGCAAAATTCAAAATCCCATAAAATCAAAACCACGCATCCAAAACTTATAAAATATATATTTTTGTACTCTGCTATTCAGTCCTCTTCGAATGGGATACAATTTTGGCATAAAAACATGCACCTTAAAAAAATATCGTATTTTTTTACTAAAACGGCCATAACTCCGTTAATATTAGTCTTTTTGGGGTCAAACTATGCAAAATTCAAAATCCTATAAAATCAAAACCACGCATCCAAAACTTATAAAATATACATTTTTGTACTCTGCTATTCAGTCCTCTTCGAATGGGATACAATTTTGGCATAAAAACATGCACCTTAAAAAAATATCGTATTTTTTCACTAAAACGGCCATAACTCCGTTAATATTAGTCTTTTTGGGGTCAAACTATGCAAAATTCAAAATCCTATAAAATCAAAACCACGCATCCAAAACTTATAAAATATACATTTTTGTACTCTGCTATTCAGTCCCCTTCGAATAAGATACAATTTTGGCATAAAAACATGCACCTTAAAAAAATATCGTATTTTTTACTAAAACGGCCATAACTCCGTTAATATTAGTCTTTTTGGGGTCAAACTATGCAAAATTCAAAATCCCATAAAATCAAAACCACGCATCCAAAACTTATAAAATATACATTTTTGTACTCTGCTATTCAGTCCCCTTCGAATAAGATACAATTTTGGCATAAAAACATGCACCTTAAAAAAATATCGTATTTTTTTACTAAAACGGCCATAACTCCGTTAATATTAGTCTTTTTGGGGTCAAACTATGCAAAATTCAAAATCCTATAAAATCAAAACCACGCATCCAAAACTTATAAAATATACATTTTTGTACTCTGCTATTCAGTCCCCTTCGAATAAGATACAATTTTGGCATAAAAACATGCACCTTAAAAAAATATCGTATTTTTTCACTAAAACGGCCATAACTCCGTTAATATTAGTCTTTTTGGGGTCAAACTATTCAAAATTCAAAATCCCATAAAATCAAAACCACGCATCCAAAACTTATAAAATATACATTTTTGTACTCTGCTATTCAGTCCTCTTCGAATGGGATACAATTTTGGCATAAAAACATGCACCTTAAAAAAATATCGTATTTTTTCACTAAAACGGCCATAACTCCGTTAATATTAGTCTTTTTGGGGTCAAACTATGCAAAATTCAAAATCCTATAAAATCAAAACCACGCATCCAAAACTTATAAAATATACATTTTTGTACTCTGCTATTCAGTCCCCTTCGAATAAGATACAATTTTGGCATAAAAACATGCACCTTAAAAAAATATCGTATTTTTTTACTAAAACGGCCATAACTCCGTTAATATTAGTCTTTTTGGGGTCAAACTATGCAAAATTCAAAATCCCATAAAATCAAAACCACGCATCCAAAACTTATAAAATATACATTTTTGTACTCTGCTATTCAGTCCCCTTCGAATAAGATACAATTTTGGCATAAAAACATACACCTTAAAAAAATATCATCATTTTTCACTAAAACGGCCATAACTCCGTTAATATTAGTCTTTTTGGGGTCAAACTATGCAAAATTCAAAATCCCATAAAATCAAAACCACGCATCCAAAACTTATAAAATATATATTTTTGTACTCTGCTATTCAGTCCTCTTCGAATGGGATACAATTTTGGCATAAAAACATGCACCTTAAAAAAATATCGTATTTTTTTACTAAAACGGCCATAACTCCGTTAATATTAGTCTTTTTGGGGTCAAACTATGCAAAATTCAAAATCCCATAAAATCAAAACCACGCATCCAAAACTTATAAAATATACATTTTTGTACTCTGCTATTCAGTCCCCTTCGAATAAGATACAATTTTGGCATAAAAACATGCACCTTAAAAAAATATCGTATTTTTTTACTAAAACGGCCATAACTCCGTTAATATTAGTCTTTTTGGGGTCAAACTATGCAAAATTCAAAATCCCATAAAATCAAAACCACGCATCCAAAACTTATAAAATATACATTTTTGTACTCTGCTATTCAGTCCCCTTCGAATAAGATACAATTTTGGCATAAAAACATACACCTTAAAAAAATATCATCATTTTTCACTAAAACAGCCATAACTCCGTTAATATTAGTCTTTTTGGGGTCAAACTATGCAAAATTCAAAATCCCATAAAATCAAAACCACGCATCCAAAACTTATAAAATATACATTTTTGTACTCTGCTATTCAGTCCCCTTCGAATAAGATACAATTTTGGCATAAAAACATGCACCTTAAAAAAATATCGTATTTTTTTACTAAAACGGCCATAACTCCGTTAATATTAGTCTTTTTGGGGTCAAACTATGCAAAATTCAAAATCCCATAAAATCAAAACCACGCATCCAAAACTTATAAAATATACATTTTTGTACTCTGCTATTCAGTCCCCTTCGAATAAGATACAATTTTGGCATAAAAACATACACCTTAAAAAAATATCATCATTTTTCACTAAAACAGCCATAACTCCGTTAATATTAGTCTTTTTGGGGTCAAACTATGCAAAATTCAAAATCCCATAAAATCAAAACCACGCATCCAAAACTTATAAAATATACATTTTTGTACTCTGCTATTCAGTCCCCTTCGAATAAGATACAATTTTGGCATAAAAACATACACCTTAAAAAAATATCATCATTTTTCACTAAAACAGCCATAACTCCGTTAATATTAGTCTTTTTGGGGTCAAACTATGCAAAATTCAAAATCCCATAAAATCAAAACCACGCATCCAAAACTTATAAAATATACATTTTTGTACTCTGCTATTCAGTCCCCTTCGAATATGATACAATTTTGATATAAAAACATGCACCTTAAAAAAATATCATCATTTTTCACTAAAACGGCCATAACTCCGTTAATATTAGTCTTTTTGGGGTCAAACTATGCAAAATTCAAAATCCCATAAAATCAAAACCACGCATCCAAAACTTATAAAATATACATTTTTGTACTCTGCTATTCAGTCCCCTTCGAATAAGATACAATTTTGGCATAAAAACATACACCTTAAAAAAATATCATCATTTTTCACTAAAACAGCCATAACTCCGTTAATATTAGTCTTTTTGGGGTCAAACTATGCAAAATTCAAAATCCCATAAAATCAAAACCACGCATCCAAAACTTATAAAATATACATTTTTGTACTCTGCTATTCAGTCCCCTTCGAATATGATACAATTTTGATATAAAAACATGCACCTTAAAAAAATATCATCATTTTTCACTAAAACGGCCATAACTCCGTTAATATTAGTCTTTTTGGGGTCAAACTATGCAAAATTCAAAATCCCATAAAATCAAAACCACGCATCCAAAACTTATAAAATATATATTTTTGTACTCTGCTATTCAGTCCTCTTCGAATGGGATACAATTTTGGCATAAAAACATGCACCTTAAAAAAATATCGTATTTTTTCACTAAAACGGCCATAACTCCGTTAATATTAGTCTTTTTGGGGTCAAACTATGCAAAATTCAAAATCCTATAAAATCAAAACCACGCATCCAAAACTTATAAAATATACATTTTTGTACTCTGCTATTCAGTCCTCTTCGAATGGGATACAATTTTGGCATAAAAACATGCACCTTAAAAAAATATCGTATTTTTTCACTAAAACGGCCATAACTCCGTTAATATTAGTCTTTTTGGGGTCAAACTATGCAAAATTCAAAATCCTATAAAATCAAAACCACGCATCCAAAACTTATAAAATATACATTTTTGTACTCTGCTATTCAGTCCCCTTCGAATAAGATACAATTTTGGCATAAAAACATGCACCTTAAAAAAATATCGTATTTTTTTACTAAAACGGCCATAACTCCGTTAATATTAGTCTTTTTGGGGTCAAACTATGCAAAATTCAAAATCCCATAAAATCAAAACCACGCATCCAAAACTTATAAAATATATATTTTTGTACTCTGCTATTCAGTCCTCTTCGAATGGGATACAATTTTGGCATAAAAACATGCACCTTAAAAAAATATCGTATTTTTTTACTAAAACGGCCATAACTCCGTTAATATTAGTCTTTTTGGGGTCAAACTATGCAAAATTCAAAATCCTATAAAATCAAAACCACGCATCCAAAACTTATAAAATATACATTTTTGTACTCTGCTATTCAGTCCTCTTCGAATGGGATACAATTTTGGCATAAAAACATGCACCTTAAAAAAATATCGTATTTTTTTCACTAAAACGGCCATAACTCCGTTAATATTAGTCTTTTTGGGGTCAAACTATGCAAAATTCAAAATCCTATAAAATCAAAACCACGCATCCAAAACTTATAAAATATACATTTTTGTACTCTGCTATTCAGTCCCCTTCGAATAAGATACAATTTTGGCATAAAAACATGCACCTTAAAAAAATATCATCATTTTTCACTAAAACAGCCATAACTCCGTTAATATTAGTCTTTTTGGGGTCAAACTATGCAAAATTCAAAATCCCATAAAATCAAAACCACGCATCCAAAACTTATAAAATATACATTTTTGTACTCTGCTATTCAGTCCCCTTCGAATAAGATACAATTTTGGCATAAAAACATGCACCTTAAAAAAATATCGTATTTTTTTACTAAAACGGCCATAACTCCGTTAATATTAGTCTTTTTGGGGTCAAACTATGCAAAATTCAAAATCCTATAAAATCAAAACCACGCATCCAAAACTTATAAAATATACATTTTTGTACTCTCCTATTTAGTCCCCTTCGAATATGATACAATTTTGATATAAAAACATGCACCTTAAAAAAATATCATCATTTTTCACTAAAACGGCCATAACTCCGTTAATATTAGTCTTTTTGGGGTCAAACTATGCAAAATTCAAAATCCCATAAAATCAAAACCACGCATCCAAAACTTATAAAATATACATTTTTGTACTCTGCTATTCAGTCCCCTTCGAATAAGATACAATTTTGGCACGCATCCAAAACTTATAAAATATACATTTTTGTACTCTCCTATTTAGTCCCCTTCGAATATGATACAATTTTGATATAAAAACATGCACCTTAAAAAAATATCGTATTTTTTTCACTAAAACGGCCATAACTCCGTTAATATTAGTCTTTTTGGGGTCAAACTATGCAAAATTCAAAATCCCATAAAATCAAAACCACGCATCCAAAACTTATAAAATATACATTTTTGTACTCTGCTATTCAGTCCCCTTCGAATAAGATACAATTTTGGCATAAAAACATGCACCTTAAAAAAATATCGTATTTTTTCACTAAAACGGCCATAACTCCGTTAATATTAGTCTTTTTGGGGTCAAACTATGCAAAATTCAAAATCCCATAAAATCAAAACCACGCATCCAAAACTTATAAAATATACATTTTTGTACTCTGCTATTCAGTCCCCTTCGAATAAGTTACAATTTTGGCATAAAAACATACACCTAAAAAAAATATCGTATTTTTTCACTAAAACGGCCATAACTCCGTTAATATTAGTCTTTTTGGGGTCAAACTATGCAAAATTCAAAATCCCATAAAATCAAAACCACGCATCCAAAACTTATAAAATATACATTTTTGTACTCTGCTATTCAGTCCCCTTCGAATAAGTTACAATTTTGGCATAAAAACATACACCTAAAAAAAATATCGTATTTTTTCACTAAAACGGCCATAACTCCGTTAATATTAGTCTTTTTTATGCAAAATTCAAAATCCCATAAAATCAAAACCACGCATCCAAAACTTATTAAATATACATTTTTGTACTCTGCTATTCAGTCCCCTTCGAATAAGATACAATTTTGGCATAAAAACATGCACCTTAAAAAAATATCGTATTTTTTCACTAAAACGGCCATAACTCCGTTAATATTAGTCTTTTTGGGGTCAAACTATGCAAAATTCAAAATCCCATAAAATCAAAACCACGCATCCAAAACTTATAAAATATACATTTTTGTACTCTGCTATTCAGTCCCCTTCGAATAAGTTACAATTTTGGCATAAAAACATACACCTAAAAAAAATATCGTATTTTTTCACTAAAACGGCCATAACTCCGTTAATATTAGTCTTTTTTATGCAAAATTCAAAATCCCATAAAATCAAAACCACGCATCCAAAACTTATTAAATATACATTTTTGTACTCTGCTATTCAGTCCCCTTCGAATAAGATACAATTTTGGCATAAAAACATGCACCTTAAAAAAATATCGTATTTTTTCACTAAAACGGCCATAACTCCGTTAATATTAGTCTTTTTGGGGTCAAACTATGCAAAATTCAAAATCCCATAAAATCAAAACCACGCATCCAAAACTTATTAAATATACATTTTTGTACTCTGCTATTCAGTCCCCTTCGAATAAGATACAATTTTGGCATAAAAACATGCACCTTAAAAAAATATCGTATTTTTTCACTAAAACGGCCATAACTCCGTTAATATTAGTCTTTTTTATGCAAAATTCAAAATCCCATAAAATCAAAACCACGCATCCAAAACTTATTAAATATACATTTTTGTACTCTGCTATTCAGTCCCCTTCGAATAAGATACAATTTTGGCATAAAAACATGCACCTTAAAAAAATATCGTATTTTTTCACTAAAACGGCCATAACTCCGTTAATATTAGTCTTTTTGGGGTCAAACTATGCAAAATTCAAAATCCCATAAAATCAAAACCACGCACCCAAAACTTATAAAATATACATTTTTGTACTCTGCTATTCAGTCCCCTTCGACTAAGTTACAATTTTGGCATAAAAACATGCACCTTAAAAAAATATCGTATTTTTTCACTAAAACGGCCATAACTCCGTTAATATTAGTCTTTTTGGGGTCAAACTATGCAAAATTCAAAATCCCATAAAATCAAAACCACGCATCCAAAACTTATAAAATATACATTTTTGTACTCTGCTATTCAGTCCCCTTCGAATAAGTTACAATTTTGGCATAAAAACATGCACCTTAAAAAAATATCGTATTTTTTCACTAAAACGGCCATAACTCCGTTAATATTAGTCTTTTTGGGGTCAAACTATGCAAAATTCAAAATCCCATAAAATCAAAACCACGCATCCAAAACTTATAAAATATTCATTTTTGTACTCTGCTATTCAGTCCTCTTCGAATTGCATACAATTTTGGCATAAAAACATGCACCTTAAAAAAATATCATCATTTTTCACAAAAACGGTAATAACTCCGTTAATATTAGTCTTTTTGGGGTCAAACTATGCAAAATTCAAAATCCCATAAAATCAAAACCACGCATCCAAAACTTATAAAATATACATTTTTGTACTCTGCTATTCAGTCCCCTTCGAATAAGATACAATTTTGGCATAAAAACATGCACCTTAAAAAAATATCGTATTTTTTCACTAAAACGGCCATAACTACGTTAATATTAGTCTTTTTGGGGTCAAACTATGCAAAATTCAAAATCCTATAAAATCAAAACCACGCATCCAAAACTTATAAAATATACATTTTTGTACTCTGCTATTCAGTCCCCTTCGAATAAGATACAATTTTGGCATAAAAACATGCACCTTAAAAAAATATCGTATTTTTTCACTAAAACGGCCATAACTCCGTTAATATTAGTCTTTTTGGGGTCAAACTATGCAAAATTCAAAATCCCATAAAATCAAAACCACGCATCCAAAACTTATAAAATATACATTTTTGTACTCTGCTATTCAGTCCCCTTCGAAAATAGTCAAACTATGCAAAATTCAAAATCCTATAAAATCAAAACCACGCATCCAAAACTTATAAAATATACATTTTTGTACTCTGCTATTCAGTCCCCTTCGAATAAGATACAATTTTGGCATAAAAACATGCACCTTAAAAAAATATCGTATTTTTTCACTAAAACGGCCATAACTCCGTTAATATTAGTCTTTTTGGGGTCAAACTATGCAAAATTCAAAATCCTATAAAATCAAAACCACGCATCCAAAACTTATAAAATATACATTTTTGTACTCTGCTATTCAGTCCTCTTCGAATAAGATACAATTTTGGCATAAAAACATGCACCTTAAAAAAATATCGTATTTTTTCACTAAAACGGCCATAACTCCGTTAATATTAGTCTTTTTGGGGTCAAACTATGCAAAATTCAGAATCCCATAAAATCAAAACCACGCATCCAAAACTTATAAAATATACATTTTTGTACTCTGCTATTCAGTCCTCTTCGAATAAGATACAATTTTTGCATAAAAACATGCACCTTAAAAAAATATCGTATTTTTTCACTAAAACGGCCATAACTCCGTTAATATTAGTCTTTTTGGGGTCAAACTATGCAAAATTCAAAATCCTATAAAATCAAAACCACGCATCCAAAACTTATAAAATATACATTTTTGTACTCTGCTATTCAGTCCTCTTCGAATAAGATACAATTTTGGCATAAAAACATGCACCTTAAAAAAATATCGTATTTTTTCACTAAAACGGCCATAACTCCGTTAATATTAGTCTTTTTGGGGTCAAACTATGCAAAATTCAGAATCCCATAAAATCAAAACCACGCATCCAAAACTTATAAAATATACATTTTTGTACTCTGCTATTCAGTCCTCTTCGAATAAGATACAATTTTTGCATAAAAACATGCACCTTAAAAAAATATCGTATTTTTTCACTAAAACGGCCATAACTCCGTTAATAACAGTCTTTTTGGGGTCAAACTATGCAAAATTCAGAATCCCATTAAATCAAAACCACGCATCCAAAACTTATAAAATATACATTTTTGTACTCTGCTATTCAGTCCTCTTCGAATAAGATACAATTTTTGCATAAAAACATGCACCTTAAAAAAATATCGTATTTTTTCACTAAAACGGCCATAACTATGTTAATATTAGTCTTTTTGGGGTCAAACTATGCAAAATTCAAAATCCTATAAAATCAAAACCACGCATCCAAAACTTATAAAATATACATTTTTGTACTCTGCTATTCATTTCTCTTCGAATAAGATACAATTTTGGCATAAAAAACATGCACCTTAAAAAAATATCGTATTTTTTCACTAAAACGGCCATAACTCCGTTAATATTAGTCTTTTTGGGGTCAAACTATGCAAAATTCAAAATCCTATAAAATCAACACCACGCATCCAAAACTTATAAAATATACATTTTTGTACTCTGCTATTCAGTCCTCTTCGAATAAGATACAATTTTTGCATAAAAACATGCACCTTAAAAAAATATCGTATTTTTTCACTAAAACGGCCATAACTCCGTTAATATTAGTCTTTTTGGGGTCAAACTATGCAAAATTCAGAATCCCATAAAATCAAAACTACGCATCCAAAACTTATAAAATATACATTTTTGTACTCTGCTATTCAGTCCCCTTCGAATAAGATACAATTTTGGCATAAAAACATGCACCTTAAAAAAATATCGTATTTTTTCACTAAAACGGCCATAACTCCGTTAATATTAGTCTTTTTGGGGTCAAACTATGCAAAATTCAGAATCCCATAAAATCAAAACTACGCATCCAAAACTTATAAAATATACATTTTTGTACTCTGCTATTCAGTCCTCTTCGAATAAGATACAATTTTTGCATAAAAACATGCACCTTAAAAAAATATCGTATTTTTTCACTAAAACGGCCATAACTCCGTTAATATTAGTCTTTTTGGGGTCAAACTATGCAAAATTCAGAATCCCATAAAATCAAAACTACGCATCCAAAACTTATAAAATATACATTTTTGTACTCTGCTATTCAGTCCCCTTCGAATAAGATACAATTTTGGCATAAAAACATGCACCTTAAAAAAATATCGTATTTTTTCACTAAAACGGCCATAACTCCGTTAATATTAGTCTTTTTGGGGTCAAACTATGCAAAATTCAGAATCCCATAAAATCAAAACTACGCATCCAAAACTTATAAAATATACATTTTTGTACTCTGCTATTCAGTCCCCTTCGAATAAGATACAATTTTGGCATAAAAACATGCACCTTAAAAAATATCGTATTTTTTCACTAAAACGGCCATAACTCCGTTAATATTAGTCTTTTTGGGGTCAAACTATGCAAAATTCAAAATCCCATAAAATCAAAACTACGCATCCAAAACTTATAAAATATACATTTTTGTACTCTGCTATTCAGTCCCCTTCGAATAAGATACAATTTTGGCATAAAAACATGCACCTTAAAAAATATCGTATTTTTTCACTAAAACGGCCATAACTCCGTTAATATTAGTCTTTTTGGGGTCAAACTATGCAAAATTCAAAATCCTATAAAATCAAAACCACGCATCCAAAACTTATAAAATATACATTTTTGTACTCTGCTATTCAGTCCCCTTCGAATAAGACACAATTTTGGCATAAAAACATGCACCTTAAAAAAATATCGTATTATTTCACTAAAACGGCCATAACTACGTTAATATTAGTCTTTTTGGGGTCAAACTATGCAAAATTCAGAATCCCATAAAATCAAAACTACGCATCCAAAACTTATAAAATATACATTTTTGTACTCTGCTATTCAGTCCCCTTCGAATAAGATACAATTTTGGCATAAAAACATGCACCTTATTTTTTCACTAAAACGGCCATAACTCCGTTAATATTAGTCTTTTTGGGGTCAAACTATGCAAAATTCAAAATCCCATAAAATCAAAACTACGCATCCAAAACTTATAAAATATACATTTTTGTACTCTGCTATTCAGTCCTCTTCGAATAAGATACAATTTTTGCATAAAAACATGCACCTTAAAAAAATATCGTATTTTTTCACTAAAACGGCCATAACTCCGTTAATATTAGTCTTTTTGGGGTCAAACTATGCAAAATTCAAAATCCTATAAAATCAAAACCACGCATCCAAAACTTATAAAATATACATTTTTGTACTCTGCTATTCAGTCCCCTTCGAATAAGACACAATTTTGGCATAAAAACATGCACCTTAAAAAAATATCGTATTTTTTCACTAAAACGGCCATAACTACGTTATTATTAGTCTTTTTGGGGTCACACTATGCAAAATTCAGAATCCCATAAAATCAAAACTACGCATCCAAAACTTATAAAATATACATTTTTGTACTCTGCTATTCAGTCCCCTTCGAATAAGATACAATTTTGGCATAAAAACATGCACCTTAAATAAATATCGTATTTTTTCACTAAAACGGCCATAACTCCGTTAATATTAGTCTTTTTGGGGTCAAACTATGCAAAATTCAGAATCCCATAAAATCAAAACTACGCATCCAAAACTTATAAAATATACATTTTTGTACTCTGCTATTCAGTCCCCTTCGAATAAGATACAATTTTGGCATAAAAACATGCACCTTAAAAAAATATCGTATTTTTTCACTAAAACGGCCATAACTACGTTAATATTAGTCTTTTTGGGGTCAAACTATGCAAAATTCAAAATCCTATAAAATCAAAATCACGCATCCAAAACTTATAAAATATACATTTTTGTACTCTGCTATTCAGTCCCCTTCGAATAAGACACAATTTTGGCATAAAAACATGCACCTTAAAAAAATATCGTATTTTTTCACTAAAACGGCCATAACTCCGTTAATATTAGTCTTTTTGGGGTCAAACTATGCAAAATTCAAAATCCTATAAAATCAAAACCACGCATCCAAAACTTATAAAATATACATTTTTGTACTCTGCTATTCAGTCCCCTTCGAATAAGATACAATTTTGGCATAAAAACATGCACCTTAAAAAAATATCGTATTTTTCACTAAAACGGCCATAACTCCGTTAATATTAGTCTTTTTGGGGTCAAACTATGCAAAATTCAGAATCCCATAAAATCAAAACCACGCATCCAAAACTTATAAAATATACATTTTTGTACTCTGCTATTCAGTCCACTTCGAATAAGATACAATTTTGGCATAAAAACATGCACCTTAAAAAATATCGTATTTTTTCACAAAAACGGATATAACTCCGTTAATATTAGTCTTTTTGGGGTCAAACTATGCAAAATTCAAAATCCTATAAAATCAAAACCACGCATCCAAAACTTATAAAATATACATTTTTGTACTCTGCTATTCAGTCCCCTTCGAATAAGACACAATTTTGGCATAAAAACATGCACCTTAAAAAAATATCGTATTTTTTCACTAAAACGGATATAACTACGTTAATATTAGTCTTTTTGGGGTCAAACTATGCAAAATTCAAAATCCTATAAAATCAAAACCACGCATCCAAAACTTATAAAATATACATTTTTGTACTCTGCTATTCAGTCCCCTTCGAATAAGATACAATTTTGGCATAAAAACATGCACCTTAAAAAAATATCGTATTTTTTCACTAAAACGGCCATAACTCCGTTAATATTAGTCTTTTTGGGGTCAAACTATGCAAAATTCAAAATCCCATAAAATCAAAACCACGCATCCAAAACTTATAAAATATACATTTTTGTACTCTGCTATTCAGTCCCCTTCGAATAAGATACAATTTTGGCATAAAAACATGCACCTTAAAAAAATATCGTATTTTTTCACTAAAACGGATATAACTACGTTAATATTAGTCTTTTTGGGGTCAAACTATGCAAAATTCAAAATCCCATAAAATCAAAACTACGCATCCAAAACTTATAAAATATACATTTTTGTACTTTGCTATTCAGTCCTATTCGAATTGCATACAAATTTTGCATAAAAACATGCACCGTAAAAAAATATCGTATTTTTTCACTAAAACGGCCATAACTCCGTTAATATTAGTCTTTTTGGGGTCAAACTATGCAAAATTCAGAATCCCATAAAATCAAAACTACGCATCCAAAACTTATAAAATATACATTTTTGTACTCTGCTATTCAGTCCCCTTCGAATAAGATACAATTTTGGCATAAAAACATGCACCTTAAAAAAAATCGTATTTTTTCACTAAAACGGCCATAACTCCGTTAATATTAGTCTTTTTGGGGTCAAACTATGCAAAATTCAAAATCCCATAAAATCAAAACCACGCATCCAAAACTTATAAAATATACATTTTTGTACTCTGCTATTCAGTCCCCTTCGAATAAGATACAATTTTGGCATAAAAACATGCACCTTAAAAAAAATATCGTATTTTTTCACTAAAACGGCCATAACTCCGTTAATATTAGTCTTTTTGGGGTCAAACTATGCAAAATTCAAAATCCCATAAAATCAAAACCACGCATCCAAAACTTATAAAATATACATTTTTGTACTCTGCTATTCAGTCCCCTTCGAATAAGATACAATTTTGGCATAAGAACATGCACCTTAAAAAAATATCGTATTTTTTCACTAAAACGGCCATAACTCCGTTAATATTAGTCTTTTTGGGGTCAAACTATGCAAAATTCAAAATCCCATAAAATCAAAACCACGCATCCAAAACTTATAAAATATACATTTTTGTACTCTGCTATTCAGTCCCCTTCGAATAAGATACAATTTTGGCATAAAAACATGCACTTTAAAAAAATATCGTATTTTTTCACTAAAACGGATATAACTACGTTAATATTAGTCTTTTTGGGGTCAAACTATGCAAAATTCAAAATCCTATAAAATCAAAACCACGCATCCAAAACTTATAAAATATACATTTTTGTACTCTGCTATTCAGTCCCCTTCGAATAAGATACAATTTTGGCATAAAAACATGCACCTTAAAAAAATATCGTATTTTTTCACTAAAACGGCCATAACTCCGTTAATATTAGTCTTTTTGGGGTCAAACTATGCAAAATTCAAAATCCCATAAAATCAAAACCACGCATCCAAAACTTATAAAATATACATTTTTGTACTCTGCTATTCAGTCCCCTTCGAATAAGATACAATTTTGGCATAAAAACATGCACCTTAAAAAAATATCGTATTTTTTCACTAAAACGGATATAACTACGTTAATATTAGTCTTTTTGGGGTCAAACTATGCAAAATTCAAAATCCCATAAAATCAAAACTACGCATCCAAAACTTATAAAATATACATTTTTGTACTCTGCTATTCAGTCCCCTTCGAATAAGATACAATTTTGGCATAAAAACATGCACCTTAAAAAAATATCGTATTTTTTCACTAAAACGGATATAACTCCGTTAATATTAGTCTTTTTGGGGTCAAACTATGCAAAATTCAAAATCCTATAAAATCAAAACCACGCATCCAAAACTTATAAAATATACATTTTTGTACTCTGCTATTCAGTCCCCTTCGAATAAGATACAATTTTGGCATAAAAACATGCACCTTAAAAAAATATCGTATTTTTTCACTAAAACGGATATAACTACGTTAATATTAGTCTTTTTGGGGTCAAACTATGCAAAATTCAAAATCCCATAAAATCAAAACTACGCATCCAAAACTTATAAAATATACATTTTTGTACTCTGCTATTCAGTCCCCTTCGAATAAGATACAATTTTGGCATAAAAACATGCACCTTAAAAAAATATCGTATTTTTTCACTAAAACGGCCATAACTCCGTTAATATTAGTCTTTTTGGGGTCAAACTATGCAAAATTCAAAATCCCATAAAATCAAAACTACGCATCCAAAACTTATAAAATATACATTTTTGTACTCTGCTATTCAGTCCCCTTCGAATAAGATACAATTTTGGCATAAAAACATGCACCGTAAAAAAATATCGTATTTTTTCACTAAAACGGCCATAACTCCGTTAATATTAGTCTTTTTGGGGTCAAACTATGCAAATTCAGAATCCCATAAAATCAAAACCACGCATCCAAAACTTATAAAATATACATTTTTGTACTCTGCTATTCAGTCCTCTTCGAATGAGATACAATTTTGGCATAAAAACATGCACCTTAAAAAATATCGTATTTTTTCACTAAAACGGCCATAACTCCGTTAATATTAGTCTTTTTGGGGTCAAACTATGCAAAATTCAAAATCCTATAAAATCAAAACCACGCATCCAAAACTTATAAAATATACATTTTTGTACTCTGCTATTCAGTCCCCTTCGAATAAGATACAATTTTGGCATAAAAACATGCACCTTAAAAAAATATCGTATTTTTTCACTAAAACGGCCATAACTCCGTTAATATTAGTCTTTTTGGGGTCAAACTATGCAAAATTCAAAATCCTATAAAATCAAAATCACGCATCCAAAACTTATAAAATATACATTTTTGTACTCTGCTATTCAGTCCTCTTCGAATAAGATACAATTTTGCATAAAAACATGCACCGTAAAAAAATATCGTATTTTTTCACTAAAACGGCCATAACTCCGTTAATATTAGTCTTTTTGGGGTCAAACTATGCAAAATTCAAAATCCTATAAAATCAAAATCACGCATCCAAAACTTATAAAATATACATTTTTGTACTCTGCTATTCATTTCTCTTCGAATAAGATACAATTTTGCATAAAAACATGCACCGTAAAAAAATATCGTATTTTTTCACTAAAACGGCCATAACTCCGTTAATATTAGTCTTTTTGGGGTCAAACTATGCAAAATTCAAAATCCCATAAAATCAAAACTACGCATCCAAAACTTATAAAATATACATTTTTGTACTCTGCTATTCAGTCCTCTTCGAATAAGATACAATTTTGCATAAAAACATGCACCTTAAAAAAATATCGTATTTTTTCACTAAAACGGATATAACTACGTTAATATTAGTCTTTTTGGGGTCAAACTATGCAAAATTCAAAATCCCATAAAATCAAAACCACGCATCCAAAACTTATAAAATATACATTTTTGTACTTTGCTATTCAGTCCTCTTCGAATTGCATACAAATTTTGCATAAAAACATGCACCGTAAAAAAATATCGTATTTTTTCACTAAAACGGCCATAACTCCGTTAATATTAGTCTTTTTGGGGTCAAACTATGCAAATTCAGAATCCCATAAAATCAAAACCACGCATCCAAAACTTATAAAATATACATTTTTGTACTCTGCTATTCAGTCCTCTTCGAATAAGATACAATTTTGGCATAAAACATGCACCTTAAAAAAATATCGTATTTTTTCACTAAAACGGCCATAACTACGTTAATATTAGTCTTTTTGGGGTCAAACTATGCAAAATTCAAAATCCTATAAAATCAAAACCACGCATCCAAAACTTATAAAATATACATTTTTGTACTTTGCTATTCAGTCCTCTTCGAATTGCATACAAATTTTGCATACAAACATGCACCGTAAAAAAATATCGTATTTTTTCACTAAAACGGCCATAACTCCGTTAATATTAGTCTTTTTGGGGTCAAACTATGCAAATTCAGAATCCCATAAAATCAAAACCACGCATCCAAAACTTATAAAATATACATTTTTGTACTCTGCTATTCAGTCCTCTTCGAATAAGATACAATTTTGGCATAAAACATGCACCTTAAAAAAATATCGTATTTTTTCACTAAAACGGCCATAACTACGTTAATATTAGTCTTTTTGGGGTCAAACTATGCAAATTCAGAATCCCATAAAATCAAAACCACGCATCCAAAACTTATAAAAT